>NC_140751.1:81392500-91392500 GCF_051527215.1 Medicago sativa | reverse complement strand
AACTGATGTGAGCAGCACCCTGTCTTGTCAGTTCTTTAGCGGCAGCCTCCTCTGTAAACAGTAGGTCCCCCTGCATCATCTCCAGCCCCTCCTCACGGGTTAACTCTTTATCTGGAAGGAGTTTCCTAGTGATGGGGATGCATAGGAGACACGCCACATCATCTAGTGTGATGGTCATCTCTCCAACAGGTAGATGGAAGCTGCTGGTCTCCTCATGCCATCTCCCTGTCATCACACAAACGAACCCGTGAGATATGTTCTCGTACCCACTAGTCAGGAGGGGAGTAAGGCCGGACATATTCACTTCTGACCAAAACCACTCATTTTGTTCCCCCGACATAGGCAATGCCAAATTCTTAATGCTCAGCTTCTTCCCGTGCGAGATATCTTTCACCCTATGTTTTCTTCGAAACTGAAATACAAAAACAAAAAACAACAAACAACACCGTTAAATAAATAATAAGTAAAACAAACATTAAATATATGCTAACATAAATGTTAATTCTAACATTAAATAAGTAAAATAATAATTAGAATAAGTTGTATAAATAGTAAAAGAAGTAAAATAAACATTAAATTATACTTACATCGGCATCGACCCATATCCTGTATGCCACATGTCCACCAAAGTGAGGTAAAAGCCTGAGGTCAGAAGGCCCACCTGCATAGCCGTTCGGGTCGGCCTCATACACCACCCTCGACACCCCCTGAAAACGAGCCCCACCATCATGCTGCTCAGGCTCCTCAATAACAGGCGGCTCCTCAACAACAGGCTCCTCAATAACAAACTGATACTGGTGAGGCTGAGGCTCCTGAAAATGATACACATGATCCTGCGGCTGCTGATACACCTCATAATGCTGGTGATACTGTGTCGGGTCCACCGTCTGGGATGGACCCGTCTGCGACGTTGATCCCTCTGCAGCATCAACTCTAGCAAGTCTCGTTCCCCCACCTCTCCCTCGACCAGTCATAGGAGGGCGTATGCTTCTTTCTCCCTCCGTGCACTACCAGTAGGGGCAGGCCTCCCTGCCCTAAGTCTGTCACTCCTATCCTGAGGCGGCTCAGGTGGTCTCTGAGACGTATTTCTCCGAGGCATATCTGCACAACATTTAACAAAACACAAATTCAATGATACATTTTCACACGCACATTGTGTCATTTCCAACAATTCAACAACAACACTAAAATTCCAATAATGTCATTTCAATCCGTAAACTACCACATTGTATTCAAACATATTATAATCAAAATTAACAAACCATATGCTAACTAATTTCATAATTCACAATCCAAAAGAACAAAATAATTACCATTGAGACATTTTACCAACACATAGTGTGCAATTTTCAAACAACTAGGTAATCTAACAATTTGTAAACCCTAAACTACCACATTCTACTCTAAACAACTTCTAAACAACAATTCCTAAGTTAATTCATCACTAACAATCATCAAAACTAACATGCAAGCAAAATTTATAAAAACCTAAAAATGTTATATTTCTTAAAAAAAAAAAAACTAAAATTTCTACAAGTTAAGTGCAATTAAGTAGGGTAATCATCACTTACTTGATAATGTGGGAGAAATTGGCTTTGAATGGCGCAAGAATGATGAAAATCGGATATGTGGGGAAAAAATTCGAAGTTGGGAAGTTGGAGAAATGAGGGAAATGTGTTTTTGTTTTGCTGTTATATGACTTAAGTAACGCTGTGTGAGTTAACTCACGCAACACTACTTAAGTCACGCATAAAATACAACGTGCGCAAGTTAAGGTGCGCAACGTGACTTAACTTGCGCATGGGTAAAAATGGAAACGCTGCAGGGCACGAGCAAAATGTGCTGGGTGAAGAGCATAATTCCATATATAAATGGGCTGAAATGAACCGATTGGATATCTGAATGTACGTCAAAGTTAAGTTTGATTTAAATATTAAGACCATTACTTTTTCCACCCTATTGCCTTCTCAAGCACCCTGTAAATTTTTCAAAAATGCCATTGTGCAATTCAGATTTCATAATCTGAATTCATGTTTCACTAATTCGGATTCTAAAATCCGGACAATGCTTATGTATAATCAGTCATCAGACTCTCACATTTCAGCAGTTTTGAGTTTTGCTTTTAAAAACAACAAAAAAACTAAGTAAAAAATGCTAAAAACATGTCAAATAAAATCATAAAAATGCCACCAAAAAATTCTAAAAATCAAATAAAACTAATGCAAATTTTTTCGGATTTTTCTGAGAATATGAAAAAAAAATGGAAAATGGGTCTAAACGATGGAATCAGGGTCGTTGAATTTTTTCTGATTTTATGGGGAAGTTTCGGAGCAATCTGATCAAGTAGCCCGAAAACCCGATTTTTGACTAAGAACAGGTAAAAATGACCCAAAACAGAAGGATGAGAGTTAGGAAGATTAATATTGTTCATAAAATGACTATCAATGTTAAAAACATGTTTAGAATTTGTGCTGATACAGTTCAGATTATATAATCATAACTGTTTTTCCCTTGAAAAGGGGTGTTTAGGGGGTGTTCGGATTATGTAATCCGAAAAAAAAAATCATGTAATGTGCCCTATTTTTTGAGATTTTTGGATTACAAAATCTGAAGAAAAAAATCCGTAACTCATTTTTTCACCCCATAACAAAGGAAAACACCAGTTCGGATTATGAAATCCAAAAACTTCAAGGGCATTTTTGGAGAAATCAAATAGAGCGCGCAAGAATTTTGTAGGGTGAGAAAAGTAATAGTCAAATATTAATGAGATTTGAGACCTGTTTGGCCATCCCAACCCATATTCAAATATTATAACTTTATTTAGAAAAGAATACAGTGTACAATAGAACAACTTTTTGTTTCATACACGCCAAAAAAATAAATGACAGAAATTATTTCTAATTGAAAAACAATAGTTACAAAAAAAAAAATCGTCTTCCATGTGAAATTTTGATTGATAAAGAATGAACCATCGTTATGCTCAAATGCAAATATATTCATATGAATTAACATCCATCAAATAGACACATGTCTCTATGAAGAAAAAAAATAACATCGCCCCTAAGTTAATTTCCTTACACATAACCGTACGAGGAAACACTTTCAACTTAAACATATTTACTGATACATCAAATAAATATATAAGCTGATTGAAAAGATGGTGTGACAACGACATTTAGAGAATAAAATAATTCGTAAAAAACACAAACGGATAAGAGTTAAGACGTGAACAACGATTACAACATTGTATTGGTATCAACATTGTCACTCTCTCTCTCTCTCTCTCTCTCTCTCTCTCTCTCACACACACACACACACACACGTTCCCTCGTTCTCGGAGAGTGGCAACCCGCTCTTTCGTACTTCTCTCGCACGAATAAGAAGAATTTAGAGTTACACACATACACTTGATGAGTCGACGGATGAGGGATTAAAAGAGGGGTTTAATTAGAGTTTTTAATTTGAGCCATTTATGTTTTAAACTTTTTAGTCTAAAACAATTTTTAAGCTTTTTAGTCTAAAACAATTTTTTAAATATATATATATATATATATATATATATATATATATATATTGTATATTTTTAATAGGCTAGCCCGAAATGGCTCTTGATAAATATAATTCTGACAGGCTAGACCAAAAAGTTTTGATTTTTTTTTTTTGTGCTCTTTTACAACTTTGTTTATGATAAAATACACGTCCGATGAGCTGGTCCAGTGAGTCAGACAACTCTATTGGTATATAGTGGTATGCGGCAAAGCTTCGTGGACCACATGATAGTCGGCGACATGGCTCCTACGACGAAGGGATGCAACTACCTCTAATTTTTTGTTAATAAAAATAATTATGATAACTATTTTGTTTTATAAAAACTTATCAAAAAAAACAAAATATAATAAAATTGTTTTAAAAAAAGTGATTGATTAGATTTGATAAAAAAAAAGAACGAGAAATACAAAAGTTGTTATATCTGGTTAATTAGCAAATTTATTGTGTAGTGAACTAGTGTGTTAACCCGTGCAATGCACAGATAACAGGCTATTAATTATCAATAGAAAAAATATTTTTTTTTATTTATCAATGAAATTTATTTATCTCGTATTTTTTCAAATATGTCCGTATTTTCTTTTTTCTGCAATGACAAATATGTGTCCCGTATTTTTTACGTTTATTAGTGATAGATATATGTCTTGTACTTTTATGCATAGTAAAAATATATTTATATTATTTTTTTATATATATTAACGAAAAACATTTGTAACCCATTTGGGGTTGGACTAGTGGTTTGTTGGAACAAAATGTGTTTAACAATGAACCTTAAAGAGTTTTGATGATAACAAGGTATTAAAAATTGTAAATTGGACTAGCTAATATTTGTTCAAGTGTACATGACCATAATTATAAAGTTACATCATCATTGGTTCTGAATGAGCAAATAAAGAGTAAAAGAAAATGAAGCTTAGATGATTCTGAAGGCAAAGCGCTCCTGAAGTCAAGCTGCTCCTGAAGAAATAGCGCTCCTGAAGTAAAGCTGCTCCTGAAGAATAGTGCTTCTGAAGACAAGAGGTCCAGAAGCCACATCATCAGAAGCTGCGTCATCAGAAGCTGCAGAAGTCATATCATCAGAAGCTGCATCATCAGAAGCTGCCTCATCAGAAGCTATTTCACCAGAAGTTGAATCTCAACTGGATTTGGAAAAGATTCAAGAATTGAAGAATTATCAATGCAAAAGCTGTCCATTGGATTCGAAAACACAAACAAAGGATTAGTGGAATTTTGCAACGGTCATTTCAAAGGTGTTTGAAGGCTTGTGCTTGCATTTTGGACGAAAGCGTTGACATTGTACTTTGTACGAATTGTACAACCACGTTCTCCACTACTCTGTTTTGTGTCCACGCTTCAAGACAAGAAAACAGCTCCAGAATACGGTCTCGCCTGCATATATGTTCCTTTGGATAAGGAATGGATTTCAAATTGGTTCTTCATAGGACAACAACCAAATCAGGCAAAAGATCATTGGTGAAAGATCAAGCTTCAATAACGACTCTTTGGTGTGCTGGCAATTTCACAACGTCTCTTTCACACCTCTATATAAAGGAGTGAAGACCTAGAGATTTGGTAATGCAAGAACGCTAAACGAAAGACTCACAAGATTTTCACAAGTACCAAACCTCTGCTGAAATTGTTCTGCATTCACTTAGAATTTCTGTGTCTCAAAGTCATATCTTAGAAATTCTTAAGTCCATTGAGTCTGTATCTGATTTGTATTGTGAGCACCTCTGATTGTATATAAAGTGTTCAACCTTAAACAATTTTCTGTGTAATTTTGTTTAGTTAGGAAGTCTCTTGCAGTTGTGCTTGAGCAGGAAGTCTCTTGATTGTGTTCTTGAGCAAAGGAAGTCTCTTGCTTGTGTGCTTGAGCATTGGAAGTCTCTTGCTTGTGTGCTTGAGCATTTGTAATCAGATATTACTCATAGTGAAATCTCCTTGGAAGTGCAAGGGGGACTGGACTACTTCCGGATTGTGGAAGGAACCAGTATAATTGCTTTGTGTCGTTCTTCTTCTCTCTCTCTGTTTTATTCCGCTGCATTTAGATTCTGATTATCACTTCAGAAGCTGTCTCACCTAGCTTCTGATCAGTGTGTTCAGTTTTTAAGAGAAACGAAGAATTTTTCAAAACACAATTCAACCCCCCTTCTTGTGTTTTTCTCACCTTCAATTGGTATCTAGAGCCTTGGTCTGTTGTGTAACACTTAACCGTGCAACAGTCAAAGATCTGAGAAAAACATGTCTACTCCTCCTCCTACTGGTTCTAGTGATACTAGCTATAAACATGTCTCACATGATTATAGTGATAGTAAGAAAACCAGTGTTGGAAAAGTTTCAAAGTTCAATGGAGATGCTGAAGAGTTCTCTTGGTGGAAGACCAACTTTTACAGTTACATCATGAGCCTGGATGAAGAATTATGGGATATTCTGGAAGATGGTGTTGGTGATTTAGTCCTTGATGAAGAAGGAGCTGATGTGGATAGAAAGAAACATACTCCAGAACTGAGGAAACTTTACAAGAAGCATCATATTATCAGAGGAGCTCTTGTCACTGCCATACCCAAAGCAGAATACATGAAGATGAGTGACAAATCCACTGCTAAAGCTATGTTTGCTTCTCTCTGTTCAAATTATGAAGGAAGCAAGAAGGTCAAAGAAGCAAAGGCTCTCCTGCTTGTACATCAGTATGAGTTATTCAAGATGAAGGATGATGAAACTATTGAGGAGATGTACTCAAGGTTTCAAACCTTAGTTTCTGGGCTACAGATTCTAAAGAAGAGCTATGTTGCTTCTGATCATGTAAGCAAGATACTCAGAAGCTTACCTGCCAGATGGAGACCAAAAGTGACTGCCATTGAGGAAGCTAAAGATTTAAACACTTTAAGTGTCGAAGATCTTGTTAGTTCTCTCAAAGTTCATGAGTTAAGTCTTAATGAACATGAGTCTACTAAGAAGAGTAAATCAATAGCTCTTCCATCCAAAGGCAAGTCATCAAAAGCTCTCAAAGTAGTTGAATCTGAAGAGGAAGAACAGTCAAGTTCAGATTCTGAACCAGATGCTGCTGAAATGGCCATGCTCTCTAACAGACTTCAATATCTGGCCAAGAAGAACAGAAAGTTTCTCGCCAAAAGGGGTAACTCCAGAAGCTCAAGGAAAGAAGATCAGAAGGGATGCTTCAACTGTAAGAAGCCTGGACACTTCATTGCTGAATGCCCTGATCTTCAAAGAGAAAAGTCAAAGGACAAGTCAAAGAGGTCTACATTCAAACCAAGCAAACTCAAGAAGCAGATTAAGCAGAGTTTAATGGCAACCTGGGATGATTTCGGTAGTGAATCTGGATCTGATAAAGAGGAAGCTGATGAAGATGCAAAGGTAGCTGTTGGGTTGGTAGCAACAGCAACTTCAGAAGCTGGATCAGATTCAGACTCAGAAGATGAAAACGAGGTATGTCTAAGAGCAGTGCCAAAGCAAAGATCATGGTACCTAGACAGCGGTTGCTCAAGACACATGACAGGAGACAAGTCCATGTTCCTCAGCCTAACAATGAAAGAGGGAGGAAATGTGAAATTTGGAGGCAACCAGTCAGGCAAGATCATAGGTACAGGAACTATTGGTAACTCCTCTACCTCAATTAATAATGTATGGTTGGTAGATGGTCTTGAACATAACCTTTTGAGCATCAGTCAATTTTGTGATAATGGTTATGATGTGCTTTTTGAAAAACCCAACTGTACAGTAATCAACAAGGAAGACAAATCCATTGTGTTCAAGGGAAAGAGAGTTGACAATGTCTATAAAATCAATTTTTCTGAACTGGCTGATCAGAAGGTGGTTTGCCTACTATCAGTGAATGATAAGAAATGGATGTGGCACAGAAGGTTGGGACATGCTAACTGGAGGTTAATCTCTAAGCTTAGTAAGTTACAACTTGTGAAAGGGCTACCAGACATTGACTATCATTCAGATGCACTCTGTGGTGCATGTCAGAGAGGGAAAATTGTGAAATCATCTTTTAAAACCAAAGACATTGTTTCAACCTCAAGACCTTTAGAATTACTCCATATTGATTTATTTGGACCAGTGAGTACTGCATCCCTATATGGAAGTAGATATGGATTAGTCATTGTTGATGATTACAGCAGATGGACTTGGGTGAAATTCATAAAGAGTAAAGATGTTGCGTGTGATGTATTCAGTAGCTTCTGCACTCAAATTCAATCTGAAAAAGAATCAAAAATTTTGAAAGTCAGAAGTGATCATGGTGGAGAATTTGAAAATGAGCCATTTGAAGCTTTTTGTGAAAAACATGGAATTTTCCATGAGTTCTCTTCTCCTAGAACACCACAACAAAATGGGGTTGTAGAGAGAAAGAATAGAACTTTACAAGAAATGGCCAGAACCATGATTCATGAAAACAATTTACCAAAACATTTTTGGGCAGAAGCAGTGAATACAGCATGCTATGTTCAAAACAGGATCTATATTAGACCTATTTTGGAGAAAACAGCATATGAACTCTTTAAAGGAAGAAAACCCAATATCTCTTACTTTCATCAATTTGGATGTACATGTTACATTCTGAACAACAAGCTCTACCTAAAGAAATTTGATGCCAAGGCCCAAAGAGGAATCTTTTTAGGTTACTCTGAAAGGTCAAAGGCATACAGAGTGTATAATTCAGAAACACTCTGTGTTGAAGAATCTATGCACGTTAAATTTGATGATGTAACGCCCCATTTTCCGTAACGATAGAAAATGGTGTTACGTCTTAATACTTGAGTGTCTAAAGCGAATTAAGTTCATAAATCTTACTTTTACTAGTAAATTAATTTGGTTACTAAAAATTTAATTTAAATAAATATCTTTCTTGCATTTTTTTAAAATAAAAGTCTTAGCTCTTGATCGTAAAACATAAAAATAAAACACAAGGATATAAAATATGCATCAATATATTCTACACGACGTTAATTATCTTGCCCTTAGGCTTACATACTCAGGCTTGTCAGGGGTAGTTAAATATTTTACAACACCTGCAAGTTAAAGTACGTCATACTTAAGTCAAACTAATTAAACATAATGAGAGATAACTAGTTTTTCGATTCCTATGGTTGTCCTACTTATTCCTGTGCATATCAGTGTTTGGGACACCATATCCAATTCCCAAACTGCATCTCCTATTTCCTCCAGACACTCAATCCTTCGGTTCCCCGAGTGACTCAATGACTTCCCCGACATTATCTGCAAATTGTAAGGGTGAAATACTCGCACACAAGGTTAACTAAATGCTAATAATATTACATGATGATACATAATATTTTATAGTTACATATAATGTTTTTCAAATAAAGAAATATATAACAAAATTATACATGTAATTTCTTTCACTATTAAATCCTACAAAAATTTAAATAACCACATAGAAATTAAATAATCACAAGAAAATATAAATCAATTGAGAACACAAAAATTTATGGCAATCACGCACATCAAAGTTAGTCAAAAACAAAGATCACTTAACACTTTATCATAATCAATACAAAGTTTATAGTTTTGACTTGTTAGTAGCATCTTGGTTAAACCTACTCCATGGAGACCTCTATTATGAGTGTAAGGCCGTCTCAACTGCCATAACATGATTGTTTGCAACGAGTAGATATATAATCTCTACTCCAACCATTCTGGCCCAATCGCTGCACCTTATTATAGATAGTCCTGCACAGTCAGGTATCACTGCGTCGGGTATTATGATTTCCTCCAGTTAGAGAAGCTATCAATAACTATTGGTAGGAGTTCAAAACGCCTGTGATCCCCAGAAGGTCTGTAGTCGACCCAACCGAACCTATCCTCAGTCTTATATACGTTATCGTATTATAAGAAACAACCTGTATTACTCTTTACAAAAATTATTATTTTTGTAAATCTTCAACACAACTGTTTTCATCAACAATCAACTTAACAATTTAATTGTCAAAAGTCATAAATGTACCTTAAGAGAAATTTCTTCAAATAAAATTAATAATAATAACTGTGAGTTAGTTATAAGATAAATAAATTAAGAAAAATATATTATATATACTTACAATACCACGTTTAACTGATTACTTATCATATATATATGTATGCATAATATTTAGAATGTTTTCTAGAATTTCTTCTTTCTACTTACTGTCCGTTTCAATAAATAATATAAATAATCAAATTTGCTCATTAATAATATATATTTAAAACAGATTAATACTACAATTAAATACACAAATTTTCTTAATCTCATGTGATAATATACATATATATCTTGGGCGTTCTCTAAAGTATATCCCCTTACCTTTCAGCTTTTCAAAACTTGAGTAATCACCTTCTTCAACACCTAATTACTCATCAAAATAATTATCTCTTAACTAATTATCATTGAAATAAACACGAAAATTATTAAATGCTAAAAGTTAAGGTAATTTTAATAATTATAGAGTTGACCATAAATTTGGAACGTAACAACATTAACATTGAAAAAATTCTAGAGACACTTTTCCAATAGCTATAATGAACTAGTTTAATCAATTTTTTTACTAGTTTTAACCCAATCTTCCAGAAATAATTATGAGTTATCAAAACTTTTAAAAATAACTTCTAATACCTACTATTTTATTTTTATAGTTTCTAGTGTCTAATTTATAAACAAAAACATCAACGGTAGATTATTTCATTTATCTATATCAATAGATACAATTTAATTAAATCTACATAATTAATATAATCAAGTGTTTAAACTCCTAAATTTAATAAATAATTTCTTGTTACTAATAAAAAAATGACTATTCCCTTTTAATCAGCTCTATCACTAAAATATGGCTAAGTTAAAACATAACTCATTTCATTTTATTTTATTTGTGAAGATCTAGTGAGATTTATAGTTTTGGTTCTCTATGGCATAGGTAAAATATTAATTTTAACAAAAGTTTATTGAAAGACCAAACTATTTTCTAGTGGTTAGCTAAGTTACAAGAAAGAACTTTTTGGACAAAATAATACAAACAAAACAAAGGAATAAAAGAACTAGTTTGTTTTTGGATTATTAAACAAAGTAGTTTAAAAAAATAAAAGAGAACTAAGAATCACACCTTTGTTTTAGTTCTGCTTCTGCTATTGCTATGCAGGTTTGTGATTTTACAAAGAGTGCAAGTGCCTATTTATAGGAAAACAAGTGAAAGGTTTTGTGGTGCAAAGAGTGCCACGTTTTCTTGCTAAAGGAATGTAAGGAATATACTTATGTTTATACTTCTGTAACATTCATGCATAGTGCCACGCCATTCACCAAATGAATAAGCCACGTTACTGATTCTTATCAATATACTGTACATTCTTATCCAATATTGTTTTTAAAAAAAATCATAAATAATATAATTAATAATATAATTCAATCATATATATTTTTCTGGTTTCAAAAATATATTTATTTATTTATTTCGGTAATAAAATTTATACAGTCGAGCAAATCGCTGTCCGAAATCCGGTAGAATTTTAAGCCGAAATTTTTAACATAACCTGTTATAATATTATAGTACTAATATATAACATTATTTTTCCTAAATTCACTCTCTAGAAAATAATTTAATTATCAGTTAATTCAGAGTAAAATACCGCAAAAACACACTAAATAATGCATAAAAAAAATAGGGTGTCACATTACCACCCCACTTAAAAAAATTTCGTCCTCGAAATTGTATACCTTGAAATAAATATGTATATTGCAATCTCATATTATCCTCTAACTCCCACGTTGAATCTCCGGTTACTTGATCCCATAGAACTTTGACCAAAAAAATCTGCTTCCCTCTTAGTTGTTTGTTTTTTCTATCTTCGATCCTTACAGGAGACGTCTCGTATGACAAGTTCTCTTTTAACGGGACTTCATCGGGTTCAATTATGTGAGATGGATCAGGGACATACTTCCTTAATTGTGAAACATGCAACACATTGTGAATATTTGAAAGAAAAGGAGGTAAAGCAATTTGATAGGCTACTGGACCAATGCGACGAATAATTTGGTATGGTCCAATGAATTTTGGAGTGAGTTTTCTGGCCTTAATAGCTCTAACTACCCCAGTCGTTGATGTGACTCTCAAAAATACATGTTCTCCTTCCTGAAATTCGAGAGGTCTTCTTCTCCGATCAGAATAGCTTTTCTGTCTGCTTTGTGCAACCTTCATCTTCTCGCGAATTTGTTTAACTTTCTCAGTTGTCTGTTGAACAATTTCTGGTCCAAACATGATGCTCTCTCCATCTTGATACCAACACAACGGTGTCTGACATCTTCTCCCATACAAAGCTTCATAAGGTGCCATTCCTATACTTGAGTGCAAACTATTATTGTATGTAAACTCGATCAATGGTAGTAAATCGTCCCAACTCCCTCTATTGTCTAGAACACATGCTCTCAACAAGTCTTCTAGAGATTGAATTGTTCTTTCAGTTTGTCCATCCGTCTGAGGGTGATAAGCTGAACTTAATCTTAATTTTGTCCCCAATGCTTTTTGTAAACTCTGCCAAAAGTGAGATGTAAATTTTGGATCTCGGTCTGAAACAATACTTGAAGGTACCCCATGTAATCTCATGATTTCCTTGATATAAATCTCGGTTAACTTCTCCACATTGTAGTTAATATTTACTGGTAAGAAATGTGCTGATTTGGTCAGTCTGTCTATGATAACCCAAATTGAATCAAAATTATGTCTGGTTCTCGGCAATCCCACAACAAAATCCATCGAAATACTCTCCCACTTCCATTCTGGAATGTCCAACGATTGAAGCATACCGGCTGGTCTTTGATGTTCCACTTTTGCTTTTTGGCATGTTAGACATGAAGCAACATACTCCGCCACTTGCTTTTTCATTCTGGGCCACCAAAACTTTAGCTTCAAATCTTGGTACATTTTGGTTGCTCCTGGATGAATACTCAATGTAATCTTATGTGCTTCGTCTAAAATTAGTTTCCTCATTTCTAAATTATCTGGGATACAAACTCTCCCATTGCATCTCAAAATCCCATCAGTTCCCAAACTGAATTATGCTGCTCTTTCTTCACTAACAGTACTGGAGCTCCCCAAGGTGATACGCTTGGTCTAATGAACTGTTTTGACAACATATCTTCAAGTTGGGTTTTTAATTCCGCCAGCTCAGTAGGTGACATTCTATATGGTGCGATGGAGATCGGACCTGATCCAGGGATTAGATCGATCGAAAACTCGATATCCCTTACCGGGGGTAAACCAGGAACGTCTTCTGGAAATACTTCTGGAAAATCATTCACTATTGGGACTTGGTTCAAAACGTTTTCTCTCGCAACTTCTACAGAAGATAATAACATGTACCCTTGAGCTCCTTCTTTTGAAGAAGTTATATCATGATTAGCAGATATAAGCTCAAAATTCCCGGAATCAGGAAACACTACAGTTTTACGTGCACAGTCTAAAAAGATATGGTTGAAAGATAACCAATCCATGCCTAAAATCACATCTAATTGTGTTAAAGGCAAACATATCAAGTCAACAAGAAATTTCCTATTGTGGATGACAAGAGGACATTTTAAACAAACAGTGTTTGCAACTATGAGTTTAGCAGTTGCAGTAGAAATGATTAAATCAAAAGGCAGTGGTGTTATAAACAAACTCAATTGTTTCACACGATCTATTGAGATAAAAGAATGAGTTGCTCCTGAATCGAATAGTACAGTTAAGAGATTACCCGTCATATCGCAACTACCTTGTATAAGATTTTCAGATTGAGAAGCCTCAACACCACTTAGAGTATAAACCCTTCCTTTCTCCTTTGGCCTTGTAGCTCTCACATTGTTCACCACAGGTGCAACTTTTTGGTTCCTGCATTCCCTGGCCATGTGTCCTATATCTCCACATTTGAAACACTTTATTCCTGTTTCGGGACAAGTGTTAGCCAAATGATCTTGTTTTCCACATTTGTAGCACCTTCGAGTGAGTTCTTGATTCTGGTTTTGGTTTGATCCATTTCCAATGGCTGATGTAACTGGACGATAGGGTCGCTGATTCTGATTATTACTCGCAGTTCAAGAGTAAGGCTTTTTATACGGCTGCTTTCCTTTATGATTCCACCCTTGAGTTGGATATTTAGACCTAGATGGTCCGCCCACACTTCCTCGATTGATTCCACCTTCCTTCATTGCTTCTATCTTCCTGCATTTTTCTACAAGTGGTTGGAATTGACGAATTTCTAGTGGCAAGACAGATTCTTTGATGCTATGCTTCAGTCCACCTTCAAATCGTTCACATAGCCAATCTTCATCCACTTGGTCCTGAAAGAAACGAAAATATTTTGCCAACGACTCAAACTTTGCTGCATATTCTCCAATCGTCATTCCTCCTCGTTTCAGGGTCAGAAATTCTTGTTCCTTTGCAGTCCTAGCACTTCTAGGAAAATACTTGTCGAGAAATTTCATACGAAATATTTCCCAAGTAATATCTTGATTGTTAGCTTCAATCATCTTGCGAGTTCCTTTCCACCAGTATTCGGCATCTCCCAATAGTAAGTAAGATGCATATGTTACCTTTACTTCGTCAGGACACCTCAACACAGTGAATATCTTTTCTATCTCTTGGATCCATAAGTCAGCTTTCTCTGGTTCGGTCTCTCCAAGAAATTGTGGAGGATCGTGACGTCTGAAATCTACCAATCCTTTATTTTCAGCATTTCTTTCTTCCCTTTGTTGCTTTCGAATATCCCTTTCAGCCTTTGCAGCAGTTTGTTCTGCAATGGTTGCTGCCATTTCTGCCATAGCTTGAATAGCTCTTCCCATACCTCCTTCGGTATTGCTTGCTTCTCCATTTTCGGCTTCTATATGATTATTTCTACGAGTCATTGGGTTCCTAAAAGTCATAATTGGTTAGAACCTAATTATTAACTAATATAATAATCTATACAAAGTTAGTACAAACAAACGTAATTAGTACAGACATCCTCTAACGTTCCCGAAAGAATCAACCGTGCTCTGATACCACTAATGTAACGCCCCATTTTCCGTAACGATAGAAAATGGTGTTACGTCTTAATACTTGAGTGTCTAAAGCGAATTAAGTTCATAAATCTTACTTTTACTAGTAAATTAATTTGGTTACTAAAAATTTAATTTAAATAAATATCTTTCTTGCATTTTTTTAAAATAAAAGTCTTAGCTCTTGATCGTAAAACATAAAAATAAAACACAAGGATATAAAATATGCATCAATATATTCTACACGACGTTAATTATCTTGCCCTTAGGCTTACATACTCAGGCTTGTCAGGGGTAGTTAAATATTTTACAACACCTGCAAGTTAAAGTACGTCATACTTAAGTCAAACTAATTAAACATAATGAGAGATAACTAGTTTTTCGATTCCTATGGTTGTCCTACTTATTCCTGTGCATATCAGTGTTTGGGACACCATATCCAATTCCCAAACTGCATCTCCTATTTCCTCCAGACACTCAATCCTTCGGTTCCCCGAGTGACTCAATGACTTCCCCGACATTATCTGCAAATTGTAAGGGTGAAATACTCGCACACAAGGTTAACTAAATGCTAATAATATTACATGATGATACATAATATTTTATAGTTACATATAATGTTTTTCAAATAAAGAAATATATAACAAAATTATACATGTAATTTCTTTCACTATTAAATCCTACAAAAATTTAAATAACCACATAGAAATTAAATAATCACAAGAAAATATAAATCAATTGAGAACACAAAAATTTATGGCAATCACGCACATCAAAGTTAGTCAAAAACAAAGATCACTTAACACTTTATCATAATCAATACAAAGTTTATAGTTTTGACTTGTTAGTAGCATCTTGGTTAAACCTACTCCATGGAGACCTCTATTATGAGTGTAAGGCCGTCTCAACTGCCATAACATGATTGTTTGCAACGAGTAGATATATAATCTCTACTCCAACCATTCTGGCCCGATCGCTGCACCTTATTATAGATAGTCCTGCACAGTCAGGTATCACTGCGTCGGGTATTATGATTTCCTCCAGTTAGAGAAGCTATCAATAACTATTGGTAGGAGTTCAAAACGCCTGTGATCCCCAGAAGGTCTGTAGTCGACCCAACCGAACCTATCCTCAGTCTTATATACGTTATCGTATTATAAGAAACAACCTGTATTACTCTTTACAAAAATTATTATTTTTGTAAATCTTCAACACAACTGTTTTCATCAACAATCAACTTAACAATTTAATTGTCAAAAGTCATAAATGTACCTTAAGAGAAATTTCTTCAAATAAAATTAATAATAATAACTGTGAGTTAGTTATAAGATAAATAAATTAAGAAAAATATATTATATATACTTACAACACCACGTTTAACTGATTACTTATCATATATATATGTATGCATAATATTTAGAATGTTTTCTAGAATTTCTTCTTTCTACTTACTGTCCGTTTCAATAAATAATATAAATAATCAAATTTGCTCATTAATAATATATATTTAAAACAGATTAATACTACAATTAAATACACAAATTTTCTTAATCTCATGTGATAATATACATATATATCTTGGGCGTTCTCTAAAGTATATCCCCTTACCTTTCAGCTTTTCAAAACTTGAGTAATCACCTTCTTCAACACCTAATTACTCATCAAAATAATTATCTCTTAACTAATTATCATTGAAATAAACACGAAAATTATTAAATGCTAAAAGTTAAGGTAATTTTAATAATTATAGAGTTGACCATAAATTTGGAACGTAACAACATTAACATTGAAAAAATTCTAGAGACACTTTTCCAATAGCTATAATGAACTAGTTTAATCAATTTTTTTACTAGTTTTAACCCAATCTTCCAGAAATAATTATGAGTTATCAAAACTTTTAAAAATAACTTCTAATACCTACTATTTTATTTTTATAGTTTCTAGTGTCTAATTTATAAACAAAAACATCAACGGTAGATTATTTCATTTATCTATATCAATAGATACAATTTAATTAAATCTACATAATTAATATAATCAAGTGTTTAAACTCCTAAATTTAATAAATAATTTCTTGTTACTAATAAAAAAATGACTATTCCCTTTTAATCAGCTCTATCACTAAAATATGGCTAAGTTAAAACATAACTCATTTCATTTTATTTTATTTGTGAAGATCTAGTGAGATTTATAGTTTTGGTTCTCTATGGCATAGGTAAAATATTAATTTTAACAAAAGTTTATTGAAAGACCAAACTATTTTCTAGTGGTTAGCTAAGTTACAAGAAAGAACTTTTTGGACAAAATAATACAAACAAAACAAAGGAATAAAAGAACTAGTTTGTTTTTGGATTATTAAACAAAGTAGTTTAAAAAAATAAAAGAGAACTAAGAATCACACCTTTGTTTTAGTTCTGCTTCTGCTATTGCTATGCAGGTTTGTGATTTTACAAAGAGTGCAAGTGCCTATTTATAGGAAAACAAGTGAAAGGTTTTGTGGTGCAAAGAGTGCCACGTTTTCTTGCTAAAGGAATGTAAGGAATATACTTATGTTTATACTTCTGTAACATTCATGCATAGTGCCACGCCATTCACCAAATGAATAAGCCACGTTACTGATTCTTATCAATATACTGTACATTCTTATCCAATATTGTTTTTAAAAAAAATCATAAATAATATAATTAATAATATAATTCAATCATATATATTTTTCTGGTTTCAAAAATATATTTATTTATTTATTTCGGTAATAAAATTTATACAGTCGAGCAAATCGCTGTCCGAAATCCGGTAGAATTTTAAGCCGAAATTTTTAACATAACCTGTTATAATATTATAGTACTAATATATAACATTATTTTTCCTAAATTCACTCTCTAGAAAAGAATTTAATTATCAGTTAATTCAGAGTAAAATACCGCAAAAACACACTAAATAATGCATAAAAAAAATAGGGTGTCACAGATGACAAGGAGCTTGAAGATAAAACTTCAAAGCAAGGTGAAAGTTTTGCAGAGATACAGGTTCCTGAAGCTACTCCAGAACCTGATCAGATAGCTGAGTCTGAACATAGTCCAGAAGCTGAACCCACATCAGAAGCACAAGATGAAGCTGCTTCTGATGAAGCACAAGATGGCTCACATCAAGCAGATCCTCCCAGAAACACATTCAAACACAAGTCTTCACATCCTGAGGAGCTAATCATTGGAAACAAAGATAGTCCAAGAAGAACAAGATCACATTTCAGACAAGAGGAGTCAATGATTGGACTAATCTCAATGATGGAACCTACAACAGTTGATGAAGCACTTTCAGATGATGGATGGATCCTAGCTATGCAAGAAGAGTTGAATCAATTTCAAAGAAATGATGTGTGGGATCTGGTACCCAAACCTCAGCACAAGAACATTATTGGAACAAAATGGGTATTCAGAAACAAGCTGAATGAGCAAGTTGAAGTAACAAGAAACAAAGCCAGGCTTGTTGCACAAGGGTATAGTCAACAAGAAGGCATTGATTACACTGAAACGTTTGCTCCAGTTGCAAGATTGGAAGCAATCAGGTTACTTCTTTCCTATGCAGTTAATCATGGCATAATATTATATCAAATGGATGTCAAGAGTGCTTTTCTAAATGGTGTCATAGAAGAAGAAGTGTATGTCAAGCAACCTCCTGGATTTGAGGATATTAAATATCCTGACCATGTTTTTAAACTGAAGAAATCACTATATGGCTTGAAACAAGCTCCCAGAGCTTGATATGATAGACTAAGTAATTTCTTAATCAAAAATGACTTTAAAAGAGGACAGGTTGATACTACACTCTTCAGAAGGACCCTTGGGAAAGATATTCTTGTTGTGCAAATATATGTTGATGATATAATATTTGGTTCTACTAATGCATCTCTTTGCAAGGAATTTTCTGAGTTGATGCAGGATGAATTTGAAATGAGCATGATGGGAGAGCTGAAGTTCTTCCTTGGCATTCAAATCAATCAATGCAAAGATGGAGTCTATGTTCATCAATCAAAGTACACAAAGGAGCTTCTGAAGAAGTTCAAACTTGAAGATTGTAAAGTGATGAACACTCCAATGCACCCCACGTGCAACTTAAGCAAAGAAGATGAAGGAGCTAAAGTAGATCAGAAGCTGTATAGAGGTATGATTGGTTCTTTGTTATACCTCACTGCATCTAGGCCAGATATTTTATTCAGTGTATGCTTGTGTGCAAGATTCCAATCAGATCCTAAAGAATCTCATATGACTGCTGTCAAGAGAATCTTCAGGTATTTGAAAGGAACAACTAATCTTGGACTCATTTATAGGAAATCCTTAGATTATAAGCTAATTGGATTCTGTGATGCTGATTATGCTGGTGATAGGATTGAAAGAAAGTCAACCAGTGGCAATTGTCAATTTCTGGGTGATAATCTTATATCCTGGGCTAGCAAAAGACAAACAACTATTGCAATGTCTACAGCAGAAGCAGAATACATTTCAGCTGCAAGTTGTTGTACACAACTACTCTGGATGAAACATCAGTTGGAAGATTATCAGATAACTGCTAACAGTATTCCCATTTATTGTGATAATACTGCTGCTATTTGTTTGTCTAAAAATCCAATTTTGCATTCAAGAGCGAAGCACACTGAAATCAAACACCATTTTATCAGAGATTATGTTCAAAAAGGAATTTTAGATATACAATTCATTGATACTGAAAATCAATGGGCTGATATATTTACTAAGCCTTTAACTGTTGAAAGATTTGATTTTATAAAGAAAAATTTGAACATGCACTTTGTATCTGATTAAATGCTTGCTTGCTCCTGAATAGGATTTTAGGTTCTGAAGTTAGTTCAGAAGCGGTAGTCCATCAGAAGCTCTTTATTGAGGTTCTGAGGAAAACTCGCTTCTGATGATGACGTCAGCATCTGAAGTCCAGAAGCTGGATTTGTTGCTTCTGAATAGTTGAATTAGTGGAAACGTTGGAAGTTACCTTTTAAAAAGTAACTTCTGGCCCACTAACTTGGTAGTCACTCTGTGAACTTCTTACGTGGCCTGTATGTGTTGGTGTATAACTAAAAGGGCAATGATGATTTAATAGCTTTGAAAGTACTTTTCACGCGCCCCCAATTTTGTCATTAATGTTATGTTTGTTTGTCTCTTTTGAATTGCAATCGTTTTACTTTTAACACTTTGACAATTCACACACTACTCACTCACAACAAACACATTTGCTCTCAAACCTCTTGCGAAGTAAGCGCATTCTCTCAAACTTAGAACCCTAAAATCTTCATCTTCTTCAAATCTTCGTCGATCATCAAATGGCATCATCAAGCTCAAAAGTTTCAGAATCTACTTCACGGATGGTCCCTGAATTTGACTACAAAGGAAGAAGCATGAAATTGGAAGAATGGGAACTACAGGTTCAAATAGAAAATCCGGTGGATTTTGAATCACTCGCCTTCCATGAGTGTTGGATCAGAAGCTACTATGAAGAGCAGGAACTTATGCATTACTTCAAGATGTTGAATGGACCAACATACGAAGCATTGGTAAGACACTTCTGGGTAAGGGCTAAGGTTTATGACAAAGCTGCGTCTATAACTGAAGAAAGTCAAATGGTGTTGATTTATCCCGAACTGGAAGGGAAGACCAGAGAAGAAATGGGACTTGAGCCATTTACAGGTATTGAAATCAGGTCAAGTATTTGTGGTATTCCAGTGAGAATTGCGGAATGGCAGATAGAAGCTGTACTCTGTAGAGAGGCCTCTGGAAAATACTCTGGAATTGATCTCTCAAATACAGCTGAAGAACGCCTCTGGAAGGAAAAAGTAAACTTGGCCCTGTACAACTCAACGCAAGCAGGAAAGTATGCTGATCTAAGCATGGATAAGAAGCTGCTTCTGAAGATTCAGAATGAGGACTTACTTCCATGTGGTGGTAGTGAGAAACCCAATTTGGCACAAAAAGTCTTTCTTCAACACTTCATTAAGAAGGAGAAAGTGAACGTGCCAAAATATATGTTCAAATACTTGATAGAGTGTCTGAAACAGAGTCAGCTGCAAAATAGAACCTGGGTACCTTATGGAAGACTCTTGTCAGAAATATTCTATCAAGGAGGAGTCTTGGACAAGCTAAGCAGTGCTGAAGCCTTCACAGACGAGTTGCTTGATACTAAAACTGGAAAGTTCATTAATGCACAAACCCTCAAGAATATGAAGTTGATCCCTGCTGTCACCAAGCTTCATACAGATTTGAGTGAATCACTTGTTAAGTCTGATCTTATGAAGGACTTTCCACCCATCTGCAAGAAGGATCCCATTGAAGTGCAGATGTACTATATAAAGGAACATTTTGAGGCAACCAATGAGAGAATCAGATTGGAAGATATTCCAGAGGAAATGTATGGTGGTGCTCTGCCACGAGCCAGAGGCAGAAAGTCAAAAAGGAAGATGACTGCAGAGCAATATCTAGAGGTTGAACAATCTGCTAAAAAGGCAAAAGTTGCTACTGACAAGCTCAAAATTGGTAGTTCATCAGTACCTTCTATTGAAGAAGCCATTGAATACATGGATTCCAGGATGATCATGGATGTTGGCATTACTCTTGATCAACCTGCAATACCAAAGAAGAAAAGGAAGCAAGCAGTAAGGAGGACCAAGAACTTCCCTCATGTTTCTAAGAAGACTGAAGCTGCTACTATTGTGTCAGAAGCTATTGGAAAAGCTATGGAGATTGCTGCTGAGCTACAAGAGTCTGTAGTTTCAGAAGCCAAGCAACTGTTGCTGATGACCAGTGAGTCTGTTAAAGAGGATTCTGATCCTGAACCAGAGAAGGTAATTAATATATCATCAGATTCCGCATCCACACCATTATCAGATTCTGATGATTCTGATGATGATATACCCTTAGCCCAACTCTTTCAAAAAACAGTACAAAGCAAGTCAACATCAACCAAAACCAACAAAAAGCCCTCTCAGTCAACTACTTATGAGCCAGTTGGTCACATAATTAATGAAAAGTTGGCTGAAATGGCTGTGCAGAGAGAAAAAATCATTGAGACTATCTTTCGCCTTAACCCTCAACCCCTTAACATTCAACCTCTCAACATGATTCCTCCAGAAAATGTTGAATCTACTTCAGAAAAGGCCTCTGAAGCAACTCCAGAAGCAGCTGCTTCTGAAAATGTTGTTTCAGAAAACCCCCATCAACAAACACCTGAACCACATAAACCCACAACACCCCCACAATCACCAACAGCTACCATTGACCCCCAACTCAACACTCAAACATCAACTTCACCACAACAACCACCAACTGAAATTGAACACTCCCCACAACCAACTCCCATGGATGTTGACAACTCTCTAGTCAATGTTCAAGCCTCAACCTCCCCTTAAGCCTCTGACCAGCCTTCGTCTTCAAACACACAAACACACTTTACCATTCCAATTCCTAACCCTTTTCAAGATTTGGAAATCAGTGATTCTGATCTTGAAATCCTTGAACAACCACCCTCAAACATCCTGGAATCTGGATATATTAATTCTGAGCTTCTCTCAATCCTGAGTCAGATGCATAATCTTGTGGATCAACGAAGGACAATTGATCTCACAAGTGCATATGAAGACTCCTGGGCATCTCTTCAGAACCGGGCAACTGAGCTAATTGAAAGCATAAGGGCTAAGTGCATCAGAAGCAAGGAAGCTTCTGTCAGGAAGTTAATGGAGCATCTGAATCAGAGTCTCAGAGTAAGAAGTTCTACACTGCTCCTGGCAAACCAACCTTTCTTCTTAGAAACGGATTACTTGACCAGAGAAGCAAGGTTGTGTAAGCTTCTGAAGAAACAGATGGCACAGCAGCAGCAAGAAGCTAAGGAAAGGGAACAGGCTCTTCTCCAGAGGCAACAACAGCTTGAAGAACTGTTGCAGAAGAAGATTGAAGAAATGGAGGAGATGAAGAAACAACATCAAACCAACCCTTAGTTGCACACCCTTGTGTTTTTCTTTGTGTTTGTTGTTTGTTTTAAATTCCTAGTCCTTGCTTCTGAAACCATTCTGTTTTAATTCTCTTTGCTTCTGAATGCTTACTGCTTCTGACTGCTTACTGCTTCTGATAATTGGATATTCATGCTCATATATTTTGATCTGCTTTGTTTAATTAATTTCTTGTATACTCTCTTTTGTTTGAGTTTTTTTTCTCAAATCTTTTTGTATTTTATGCTTATTTGTTTATTTCATTTTTTTTGATAATGACAAAAGGGGGAGTATATGTGACAAGTATTTAAAGGCTCTGAGCCCCATTAATGGCATTTGAAATTTTTGAAAAACTTCTATCATTTTTTTTACCTTATTGGTATAAGCTATGAACGAACGAAGAAGTATCAAAATTCAAGTAAAATTAATTGAACCATTCTTCTTTTCTATAAGTTAATTCTTTCAATGATTCAATTTTTTTTAAAAAAAAAAAAAAAACTCTGATAATTTTATTGTGCGAAAAATGAATTTAATTAACCTGGATAGAACTTAGGGGGAGCTTACAAACCTCACCTTAAAGACTATCAGACTCAGGGGGAGTTTGAGCTTACAAACCTCAGATTCTGAGCTTACAAACCTCAGAACCCCAAAGTCAACTTGTTAATTAGATTAACAACAATTGATCAATTTTAAATATTTTTGTTTGTCATCATCAAAAAGGGGGAGATTGTTGGAACAAAATGTGTTTAACAATGAACCTTAAAGAGTTTTGATGATAACAAGGTATTAAAAATTGTAAATTGGACTAGCTAATATTTGTTCAAGTGTACAGGACCATAATTATAAAGTTACATCATCATTGGTTCTGAATGAGCAAATAAAGAGCAAAAGAAAATGAAGCTTAGATGATTCTGAAGGCAAAGCGCTCCTGAAGTCAAGCTGCTCCTGAAGAAATAGCGCTCCTGAAGTAAAGCTGCTCCTGAAGAATAGTGCTTCTGAAGACAAGAGGTCCAGAAGCCACATCATCAGAAGCTGCGTCATCAGAAGCTGCAGAAGTCATATCATCAGAAGCTGCATCATCAGAAGCTGCCTCATCAGAAGCTATTTCACCAGAAGCTGAATCTCAACTGGATTTGCAAAAGATTCAAGAATTGAAGAATTATCAATGCAAAAGCTGTCCATTGGATTCGAAAACACAAACAAAGGATTAGTGGAATTTTGCAACGGTCATTTCAAAGGTGTTTGAAGGCTTGTGCTTGCATTTTGGACGAAAGCGTTGACATTGTACTTTGTACGAATTGTACAACCACGTTCTCCACTACTCTGTTTTGTGTCCACGCTTCAAGACAAGAAAACAGCTCCAGAATACGGTCTCGCCTGCATATATGTTCCTTTGGATAAGGAATGGATTTCAAATTGGTTCTTCATAGGACAACAACCAAATCAGGCAAAAGATCATTGGTGAAAGATCAAGCTTCAATAACGACTCTTTGGTGTGCTGGCAATTTCACAACGTCTCTTTCACACCTCTATATAAAGGAGTGAAGACCTAGAGATTTGGTAATGCAAGAACGCTAAACGAAAGACTCACAAGATTTTCACAAGTACCAAACCTCTGCTGAAATTGTTCTGCATTCACTTAGAATTTCTGTGTCTCAAAGTCATATCTTAGAAATTCTTAAGTCCATTGAGTCTGTATCTGATTTGTATTGTGAGCACCTCTGATTGTATATCAAGTGTTCAACCTTAAACAATTTTCTGTGTAATTTTGTTTAGTTAGGAAGTCTCTTGCAGTTGTGCTTGAGCAGGAAGTCTCTTGATTGTGTTCTTGAGCAAAGGAAGTCTCTTGCTTGTGTGCTTGAGCATTGGAAGTCTCTTGCTTGTGTGCTTGAGCATTTGTAATCAGATATTACTCATAGTGAAATCTCCTTGGAAGTGCAAGGGGGACTGGACTACTTCCGGATTGTGGAAGGAACCAGTATAATTGCTTTGTGTCGTTCTTCTTCTCTCTCTCTGTTTTATTCCGCTGCATTTAGATTCTGATTATCACTTCAGAAGCTGTCTCACCTAGCTTCTGATCAGTGTGTTCAGTTTTTAAGAGAAACGAAGAATTTTTCAAAACACAATTCAACCCCCCTTCTTGTGTTTTTCTCACCTTCATGGTTGGTTTAGGATCTTGGAGTGTGCTCCTCTCAAGGTCTCAGGTTCGATTCCCTCTGGTACCAATTTTGGTGGGCAAATCCATACAGAGCTTTGCTCTGGCTTAGAACGGGGCCCTCGCAAGTGGACGGTGGGATTGGTCCCCTCAGATTAGTCGGTCCTTGGATTGGATACCGAGTTTTAAAAAAAAACGAAACACGTTTGTATTTTTTTTAGGCCAAATACCTCCCCGGGTCCTTTAAGTTTCATGTTTCTTTCAGATAGATCCTTTAAGTTTCTAAGGTTTCAGATATGTCCTTTAAGTTTCGAGTTTGTTTCGGATAGATCCTTTAAATTTCTAAGGTTTCAGATAGGTTCTTTAAGTTTCGAGTTTGTTTCAGATAGGTCCTTTCTATCAACCTCTGTTAAGCCAAAGTTGATCTGTCCGTTAAGCCAAACTCGAAACTTAAAGGACTCATCCTGAAACCTTATAAACTTAAAGGACCTATCCGAAACAAACTCGAAACTTAAAGGACCTATCTGAAACCTTAGAAACTTAAAGGACCTATCTGAAACAAACGTGAAACTTAAAGGACCCAGGGAGGTATTTGGCATTTTTTTTATGTATCAATCACAAATATTTGTCACTTGTTTTTTATTATAGATTTACCAATGACAAATATTTCTCCCATATTTTTTTATGTATTAATGACTAATATTTTAACAATGTTTTTTTATTTTATTTTTATCAACGAAAAATATGTGAGCATAATTTTTTATGTATCGATAATAAGTCTTTGTCCTATACTTCATTCCTAAAGTCGTTTTCTCTCTTATCTTTTTCCCAAACCCTAGCCTCACCCCCTTCTTCTTTTTTTCTATCAAAGAGCTAGGGTTGATTTAGGGTCAATTTTGACCCAAAATCACCCATTCGAATTGTTTTGCCTCCTTTTTTAATTGAACAAGTGATTCCACATATTTTCAGTATTCTTTCGTTTATTTTTGTAATTTTGTCGTCTCTGCATGATTTTGTTTGTTTTGATTTCTCGTCTTTGTGCGGGGTGTTTTTGACTTCTCGTCTTAGTGTGGTGTTTATTTGATTCAAGTCGAAAGATTAGCTTTGAGCAAGAGCAGATCAAATCAATGACTTTGGCGTCATCAATGTTGCAGATATGGAGACATGAGTATTCCGGAGACTTTAATATAGTCATATTTGTAGGCATGAGTACTTTGTCGTTATATGCTATTAACATGGATGTTGTGAGTTTGTTTGCAGATGCATCCTTTTTGTTTTTAGCGGCTTTGGATTTGTATTGTATCGATGTACTCTATCAATTTGAATGAATGAATATCGTTTATTTTTGTCAAAAATAAAATAAGTCTTTGTCCTATTTTTTTTAATATTTATAATGATAAAAACTCCACATAAATAAATTGTGCTAAGTACTTGTCTCGTACTTTATTTATGCACCAGTTACAAATATATGTCTCCTTTTTCTTAAAAGTATTATTGACAAATATTTGTTCAGTGTTTTCTTGATATTTATCAATGACAAATATTTTTTCCGTGATTGTTTTTGTAAAAAAACTTATTTGTCCCATGATTTTTTTTTTTGCATGAGTGATTAATAGTTGTCCCATTTTTTTTAAATATATTAATGGCAATATTTGTCTCATGTTTTTTATGTAACAATGACAAATATGTGTCCCTTTTTTTTATGTATCATTGATAAATATGTATCCCGTGATTTTTCTTAATTTATTAGTGACAAATATTTATCGTGTTTTTCTTTTTATAAATCAATGACAAATACTTGTATTGAGTTTTTTATACTCTTCACTGATAAATATTTGTTACGAATTTTATTTAAGTATCCTTGGTTTCTGCATATTTTTTATATTTATTGACGACAAATGTTTGTCGATTGTATATAATTGATTATTAAGCGAATCAACTTATCTTATAGTTAATTATGGATTCTATGGTATCCTAAATTATTTTTATTTTGAATAAGTGGAGTAAGAAATTGATGTTCAACATTTTCTATTATTTATTTTTGAATGAAATCGTTATAATTATTTCGTTAAGGGAGACTGAAGTTAAAGTGAATTGATGAAATAGAAATATTGTAATGCAACATTTAATTATTTGTTAATTTTAATACTATGAAATACCCCCCTCAAAAAAAAAAAAATGAAATGCAATTAATGTTGTATTATTTTTCCTTTTTCACTCAACTCTTTTGAATAACGTGACATTTTTTTCTTAAAAAAAATGATATAATTTTCATTTTATAATACGACCATTTTGTTGTTTCTACTTTTTTAATATTTTGTTTGTAAGACCATTTCAATTTTAGTTTTTTAATTTTCACAAAAAAAGGTTTGTATGCAAGAAGCAATGTAATCAACTGAGATTATGATTCTTCGACCAATGCAAAATATATCCTATAAATAAATAGATGTTAAATAATTTGAAAAAAAAATCTATTTTTGCAAATTTAATAAATTATAATTCTAAGTTTTTTTTAGAAAACATGTCATTTTATATAATTTGACTAACAATCAAAACTATTGAGTTAAATTTTCTTTTTATCATAAATGGTGTCATTAAAAAAAGTTTGTCATAAATGGTGATTTGATTATGATTGTTAGTCAACCTTGCATTGCCATTTACCACATGTAATTTTTTCTTTGTATTTGATTTTGATATGCCATGTGGATTATTTCATTTTGTTTATTCTCAAATGTATGTATAGAGGATGAATTTATAGTATGATAGGTCAGATACGGTCATAAAAAAACTAACAAAAGAGAGGAAAAAAATGAGAGAGAAGAAAGAAATATAAGTACCTACTAAAATAAATTTTGAAGAAATGTGACCTAGTAGAAAGATGAAGGAAGAAGATGAGGAAGATGTAAAAACATATAAGCAATAAACCATGAGAATAAATAGAAATATCATGTTGTAATGAAAGACTTCCTTAAAAAAAGACGTAATGAAAGAATTTTTAATCCTAAAACCTTACTAAAAATTCTCACAAAGTCAACCATTCGTTTCAAAATACATGTCCAAGTCAACCACTTCACGTATGCCAATGCACAATTTTGACCGTTAATATCTTTAATCATCTAAAGTAAAAAATTATAAAAATTTTATATTTTGAAAATATTTGTCGAGATAAATCAAACAACATCTTACATGCTAATATTTGTATTTATACATTAATTAAAAAAGTATGGTCAAAGCAAGTCAAGTGAATAGTAAACATTGCAAAAATTGGACGTGTATTTTGAAACGGAGGGAGTAATAATTTATCGAAATTACTTTTTTTTTTAATGCGATTGATTGAATACCGAAAGAGATATCAATTTTGTTATATAGATTTTTTTTGATGCGATGATTGAATACCGAAAGAGATATCAATTTTGTTATACACTATGATCAAATAACTTTAATGGGGTTTAACTAATGTTTTTTTAATTAATGATTGAGTTAAGTATACTTCTGGTCTCTATAAATATTTCAACCTTTTCGTTTTAGTGTCCCTAAAGTTTTTTATTGACTTTTAATCCCTTAAAAAATTTCATAAAGTCTCTGCTTTTAAGTCAAGTCATGTGTACCTTTCAAAATTTTGATTATTTTTTGCATAAATGTTTAGAATACTATAAGTATCTATAATAAAATATAATTTTTTAACAAAACATGAAATAAATATGATTTTTTTGAAGAAGAATTAAATGCGATTTTTTAAGCGCAAAAAAACATAAAAATTCATATTTAATTAATGTTTTGTTAAAAATTCTATTTTTTTGGAGAAATTTTTGTAATATTCTAAACATGGCTATGAAAAAAAAATCAAAATCTTAAATGATACACATAAATTGATTTAAAAACAATAACAAAAGATTGTGATGAAAAACTTTTGAAAAACTCAAAGTAAAAAAAAGTTTTAGGCGAATAAAAACGAAAAATTAAAATATTTATAGAGAAACCAAAAACATATTTAAAATTTAATGATTTAAATTCTTCTCACAGTGATGCCCATGCTATTATTTTTTGTTAAGTAAAAAAAAAAAACTTTATCGAATACCACGTGAATAATTGTTCATGAAAGCTACTGCCACAGAATGGTACCACTCTTAATTTAAAAGACTTTTCCCTAAAAAAGAAAATAAAAAATTAAAAGACTTTAACCCCGGCTGTTATCATGACAAGTTTATTTTTGACAAAAAAATAACTTGTCAATTAGCCTGGTAGGTAGGGGCATCTGGTTTGGTCAAATAAATTTTTTAAGTTGAATTTTGAGAATAAAATGAACTTCCAAATTAATCTATACTCCATTGCGGTGCAATAAGGTCAACCCAATCATCATGAATTTTATAAAGCTGAAACTTTAGTTCCATTGTTTGTTCTAATTATTTAATGCTCCAACCTGCAAGTTTAGATCTCCGTTCTCTAAATACAAATAAATTAGATCTCTGAATTTTCTAGGTAAATTACTAATACACATGTAAGTCCCATCCCAATGTGATCGGCTACATGTATCTATTATCAAGTGAACAAAATGAATGAAATGAATGAAATGAAGTATGAATTCTCATTGATTATTGAAGTATTACACTAGTATATATACAAGTTCTAATGAGTCCTTTGTAACAAACTTCAACTAACAAATGAAGAAGCAAGTACAAAGACTAAACTGCCCTCTAACAATTACTTAGGCTGCAAGCTATCTACTTTCTCTTGCTTATTTTCCTCTATGTTTAATATCCCCCCACAAGTTGGAGGTTGGTAAATGTCTAGCAACCCCAACTTGGATAAAAGTAGATGAAATGGTTGAGGAAGCAGGGATTTGGTGAAAAAATCTGCAACTTGATCTTTTGAAGAAATAGGCAGCAGTTTGAACAAACCAGCTTGTAACTTTTCTCTGACTATATGACAATCAATCTCAAGATGTTTGGTGCGTTCATGGAAAACAGGATTGGCAGCAATGTAGATAGCACTCTGGTTGTCACAATAGAGCACAGGTGGTTTGATGCATTGGACTTCTAAATCTCTGAGAAGGTAGGTAAGCCACTGCAATTCACATGAAGCAGATGCAAGGGCTCTATATTCAGCCTCTGAAGAGGACCTGGAAACAGTGAGTTGCTTCTTGGTTCTCCATGAAACAAGAGAGTGACCAAGAAAGAAGCATTGGCCAGATATGGATCTCCTAGTGTCCTTGCATCCAGCCCAGTCAGCATCAGTGTACCCTTTGATTTGAAGGGATGAATTTCTGGGAAAGAATAAGCATTTACCAGGACAACCTTTCAAGTATCTCAACACTCTCATAGCAGCATTGTGATGAGTTTGAGTAGGGTTACTAAGAAATTGACTTAGTTGCTGAGTAATGTAAGTGATATCTGGTCTGGTTGTATTAAGATACAACAATCTACCAATCAACCTTCTATAAGCAGGGATGTCTGGAAAAGGAGGTGCAGTGTCATTGTGTAACTTGAGAGAAGGATCAGAAGGAGTAGACAATGGTTTAGCACCAAGGAAGCCTGAATCCTCTAATAGATCAAGACAATACTTTCTCTGACATAAAGAGATGCCAGAAGTAGAATGAGCAACCTCAAGTCCCAAAAAATACTTCAGTTGGCCAATATCTTTGATTTTGAAAGCATCATGAAGAACATTCTTAATCAAAGTAAACTCAGAGAGAGTGTTGCCAGCTAAAATAACATCATCAACATACACCAATAATACAGTGAAGGAGGAATTGGTGCTTTAGATGAACATAGATGCATCGGCAGCTGCTTGCTTATAACCATTGGATAGAAGAATAGTGGTTAACTTCTCATACCACTTTCTACTAGCCTGTTTGAGATCATACAAAGACTTGGTGAGTTTGCAAACTTTATTGGATTTAGAATGAGGAACACCAGGGGGTATTGTCATGCAAACATCTTCATGTAACTCTCCATGCAGGAAAGCATTATTTACATCAAGTTGATGTAAATGCCAATGATTGATGGAGGACAAAGCAATGATGAATCTGACTGTGGTGAGTTTAGCTACAGGTGAGTATGTATCAAAATAATCTAACCCCTCAATCTGATTGTATCCTTTGGCAACCAATCTAGCTTTGTATCTCTCTATGGATCCATCAGCATTGTGCTTGATTTTGAAAATCCGTCTGCACCCTATAGGTTTAACTCCTGGAGGAAGATCAACTATCTGCCAAGTACCAGTCTGTTCAAGAGCAGTAATTTCATTTTGCATGGCTTGCTTCCAACAATCATGTTTGATGGCCTCAGTGTAGGTTTTAGGTTCAGTGTGAGTGGATATAGACAAAGAAAACAAGGAATGAGAGTTAGATAAATTTGCATATGAATGATAATCAGAAATAAGATATTTGCTAGTTAAGTGATGTGACTGATTATGAGATGCAGAATGACAAACAAAATCATGTAAATATGCAGGTCAATGTCTAGTTCTAGTGGAGGTTCTAATAGGTGGAGGGTTAGGAGGAGTGATAATAGGTAAAGAAGAAGAAACAGGTTCATCAGCAGAAGATGTTGGAGTTGGGGAAGATGTGAAATATTGCCAATTAGAAGAAAATTGAGTGGGAGGTGAAATGTAAGGTAAAATGGACTCATGAAATGTAACATTTCTAGAAATGAAGATTTCTTTCGTGTTTAAATCATAAAGAACAAACCCTTTAAAGCCTGACTTGTATCCCAAGAAAACAGATTTTCTAGCTCTAGATTGCAACTTGGTTCTGTGAGCTTGAAGTGTGAAAGCATAACAGAGACAGCCAAAGACTTTGAAGGAATTAACATCAGGTAAGGTGTTGTAAAGGACATGATAAGGGGACTGGTTTTTGAGGACAAGAGTTGGAATTCTATTAATAAGAAACACAACATGTAAAACAGCATAAGACCAAAAGAAATTAGGAAGTTTGGATTGGAAGAGGAGAGCTCTAGCAACATTTAGAATATGTTGATGCTTCCTCTCAACTCTACCATTTTTTTGAGGAGTTTCAACACAAGACCTTTGATGAATGATGCCATGAGATGCATAAAAGGCAGACAAAAGAAATTCAGGTCCATTGTCTGACATGATGATTTTAGGGGTAACATGAAATTGATTTTTAATGAGTTGAACAAAGTTTTGAATATGTGAAGGTACTTCAGACTTGGTTTTGAGTAATATAACCCATAAAAATCTACCATGGTCATCAACAATAGTGATAAAATACCTATGACCATGTATGGAAACTTTAGCAATGGGACCCCAAATGTCTAAGTGAAGTAATTCAAAATTGGATGAAGCAATTGAAGTACTTAAAGTATAGGGTAGTTTCTTTTGTTTAGCAAAGTGACAAATGTCACAAGTCGATTTATTATCAATATGAATATTGGGATACAAATGATGCATCTGAGACATTCTTTGATTGGACAAATGTCCCAATCTAAAGTGTCACAGTGCTGAAGAAGGTACATGAATATTGAAAGTACAAGAAACTGAATTACAAGACTGCAATGAACTTTTATTTGAATGGAACTTAGAGATACTATCAGAAGTAGAATCAGAGAGTGAAGTGGAAGGCATTCTCAGTCTGTAAAGCCCATCACATAGTTCACCCAAACCAATCATCCTCTGTGATTTCACATCCTGTATGGTACATACATCATGCACAAAATGTATAGCATAAGTCATAAGTTGAAGGAGTCTAGAAACAGAAATCAAATTGACCTTGAAATGAGGAGAATATAAGACATTGGTGATATGAAAAGAAGAGGAAAAATAGACAGTACTAGCATAATGCACTAAAACAGATTGACCATTGGGTAAAGTGACATGTAGAGGTTTTATTTTATAAAAAGAATGAAGCAATGAGATAGATGAACAAATATGTTCATTTGCACCTGAATCTATAAGCCAGTAAGGTGAATTGACATGCAAAGAACAAGAGAAGACAATGTTTATACCTGCAGAAGCATTAGCAGAAGATGAAGCAGGTGTAGAAATGACATGGTTGGTGTTAGCTGAAGTGGTATTGGATGGGGGAGGGGTGAGGGATGATTGTTGGAGCAAATTAACAAGATGAAGATATTGATCTTGAGTCAAACCAGTTTGAGAGATAGTTGAAGAACCTACAGTAGCACCTTGTGATTCAGGAACAGCCTCTGAATTCACAGCATGAGTAGAAGGATTTCCCTTGTTAGCATTAGGGAAACCATGCTTTTGATAACAGAAATCAACAGTGTGATTTGTCTTATGGCAAAAGGAGCAATATTTGGAGTTATTCTTTGGAGGATATGAACCAGAAGCAGGTTTGCCACGTCCAAAAGGTTTTCTTGCTTCAGAAGCATTCACCAAAATGCTAGAATCTTCAATAGAAGGAGAAGTAATAATAGTGGAATTATTACTTTCTTCCTGAACAACAAGAGAGTAGACTTTGTTGATAGAAGGAAGAGGCTCCATGAGCAAAACCTGAGTTTTTACAACTCCAAAATTATCATTCAAACCAGTTAAAAACTGAATGACTTGATCCTCCAAACGAAAGTTGCGAGCAGATCTCATAGAATCACAACGACATGGATGAGGACAGGTACACATAGGCATGGGACGATGTGAATTGAGTTCTTCCCAAAGAGACTTTAACTCAGTGAAGTATTCAAGCACATACTTGGTACCTTGTTTCAAGTTGTTGATAGCAGTGCGTAAAGAAGCAATTCTGATTCTATCAACCTTAGAGAAACGTTCTTGAAGCTCAATCCACACATCAATGGCATATTCATGGAATACGATAGTCTGAGCAATTGGTGCAGAAACAGAGTTCAAAATCCAAGAGTGGATCAAGTAGTTACAGCGATCCCAAGCACTACGGTTCAAATCATCAATAGGAGGAATTGGAATAGATCCATCAATGAAGGAAAGCTTGTTCTTCGCGCCTAAAGCACGCTTCATAGAACGATGCCAAACGAGGTAGTTAGAACCATCAAGAAGAGGTGTAACTAACACAGAGCTAGGACTTTCACTAGGATGCACATAGTATGGAGAATTCGTATATGGTTGATGAGCAGCTGGTGCTTGACGAGGAGGCATGATGAAGAAGAAGCAAGAAATGCGAATTAGAGAAAACAGAGTACGATCGTAAGAAAACGAAGAAGAACGATCAAAGAGAAAAACGAAAAACGAAGAATCTCAAAGTGAAATTGAGACAAAATCGAGAAGAAACGAAGAAGAATCAAGAAGATTCTGTAAAGGAATCAACGAAAACGAAGAAGATGAAAAGCTTGAGCTTGAGCATCAATGGCGGAAGCTTGTAACTGAATCGTAACAAACTCCTCTCAAGAAGAGAGAGTAAATCTGATACCATATTATCAAGTGAACAAAATGAATGAAATGAAGTATGAATTCTCATTGATTATTGAAGTATTACACTAGTATATATACAAGTTCTAATGAGTCATTTGTAACTAACTTCAACTAACAAATGAAGAAGCAAGTACAAAGACTAAACTGCCCTCTAACAATTACTTAGGCTGCAAGCTATCTACTTTCTCTTGCTTATTTTCCTCTATGTTTAATAGTATCCATTATCATTTACCGGGTAATTTTTATTTTGAGCGAAAGGAAATTTAGATCAAAGAACAAATGAATATTACACAGTTCATAGTGTCAATTCCTCAGCAAATGGTCTGGACTAGAATGGCATCTTGATAATTTAGACAAAAAAAATAAAAATAAATCACTTGCAGTAACAAAAACCGTTTTAACTTTGTGAGTTGAATCTTTAATAGTCCCAAAGGTCTTTTACAAGATGATTAGTCTCCAACTTCTTCCAATCACAAGATATTAGTAATAAAAGAAAGTAGTTTCTATTTGCAAGAATAGAACCTCTCATGTGATTTTTACATGACAGCATAAAGTGTAATATTTCATCATTTAAACTCACTTCATCTAAATTTCATGAGTGATTATCTTTCTTTTCGAACAAGTAAAGATCATACTTTACCCTCTCATGAAAAAAATACACATGGGGGAATTTATTCCCCTCATTTGCAAGTTGAGATTCTAGTAGTCTGAGGCCGTTTTAAAAATCAAAGTTCATTGTTCTGCAAGCAAATATAATGAGAGGAATGGAGAGGCTAGAACTCGATTTGTCTCCAAATGTCTTTTACAAGATATTCCAAAAATGTAATTTAGAAAATCACCTCCGTTAAGTCTCATTGGAAACTTCTGAAGAAATACAAACTAAAGTCTATTAGCAGATGATGATCAAATATGTTTCACATATTGCACAGAAGGACCATTGTTTGGTTTTAAATTTTGTACATACGTAGTTAAATCATGTTGTTGATCATCAAGTTAAAAGGTTCTTGATGGCAACCCATACAAATTTAGTTAACAAAATCATTTCTAAATTGCAAGCCCTAAAAAAATTCCAAGCAACACTGCAGAAGTCCAGCATCTTTTTAAGTCTTGACAGTCCATCAGCAGCAGCGCGGTCACTCAGCTGCTGAGCAAAAAGGAAACCATATGAGGCATTGAAACCATTTTGAGACATATAAACAGAAAAACAAGACAAACAAGCCAACTGGAAGAAAAAAATCAGAATGGAATAACAACATAAGCAGGCAGTTTCACTTATTAGAAATATAAATTAATCACCTGTGTGCCTTGAAGCACAGATGTACATGAGTTAACTGTTGACTTAAGTTCTAACTCTCATGCAGTGCAACAGATCGTAGTTTGAAAAAGTTACGTTTAAATTTCACAAAGAACATAACACTAGTGTTGCATTAGATGAACGTTATTAAAGGAATGCAACTAAAGACACATTAATATAGAAACTTGACATCAATTGAGCCACATTTACAAGATTATGCAGGTAAAACTGTTAATTGATATGTTTGATATAATGTTCTGGAAACAAATCCATCAATTAAATTAAGCCCTAGGAAATTTGAATAAGATAATTGATTGCTGGAGGAGCTCTAAATCCTAACAGTTTCCCAGGCTAAAGCATATTTAATGGAAGCAGAAAATGCTACTAGGTCAGAATGCAGTCAATAACCACTACCACCACCTACAATAACAATAAAAGAAAGCACATCATAAGCACCATCAACAATAGTTTTGAAAATCTAATAATCAAGTACATATATCTAAAATGTACACAAAAGAATTGAGACCACATTATGCGAGAGTGCAAGTCGAGAGAAGCTAATATTGACCATCTAATCTTACATAAATGGTTAATAAGTAAAATCAATCTTGACCATTTAAACTGTCATTGTTCACCACCCCCTCCCAGATAAAAACACATCACAGTTGCAAGTATGATCTGATCTAATCAATGAATTGGGTCAGGTTGGGGTTAACTATTACAATATATAATTGTCCTAACCTAACAACAACAACCAAGCCTTATTCCCCTAAGTGGGATCGGTTACATGGATCAAACGACACCATAGTCTTTTGAGCGTTTAAAGTTACACCAGTAGTTTGTGCATGAGAAAGACATTTCCAGAACCTTCCCTATATGAACCCCCGACTAAGTCAATAATAATCCATAACAAGGCCATCAAAGTTTTTGTCATAAATCAACAATATGTGATATATTATGACGCTAAATCGCTACTTAAAATATCATCATTTATGTCAAATTGACGTTACAATTTGCAGATTCTTGAAGAAACTTTCCCTTTAAAAGAACATAGCATCTACATGATTCATTTCCAAATCAGCCACACCTATAAATAATTAATAAAAACAAAACAATGTGGCTTTTGAAAACCATAATTTTATTGCAAAGCAAATCTAATAAAACATATTGGTAAATTCCGGCCATTCCTCTCACAGCAAAAGCATAATAACCTCAGTGCAAATATAAATCTCGCGCCTTTAATGTTTTTTATCTTAAATTACCGAAATCTAAGAAAAGCAGAACCAACTAGCACCCAGTGAAATGGAAAATGCAACTACAGCATTTAACATCTACGATCCGTTTTTGACAAGGTAATACTATAGAATCGCAATGAGACAAAGAGATACATTGGACTAAAACAGAAGGAAAATAAAGTCATTAGCAGAGATATACACTAAAATTGAGTGCATGTAACTAAAATCCAATAAATGACATGTAACATAATCAAATCTTAGAATAAGCTCTATACATTTCTGCATACAGTTACAGTATCTTGTATGCTTATGTTCCAACCAACCAATGAAATATCTATCTAGATAAATTGAATATCCCTTTATACTTGCATAATACTTATTCATACCAAAATGCATTTTAACACTCCCTCAAAATCATCTATAAATTAACTCCAACCAGTGAAACCCTGACACTCCCCAAGCCTCACCAACACAAAATAGACCTCCTAAATACATATGCAACACTGTCACTTTGGTTCAATGTATGGAATGACACCAACAAATGTAGCTACATTTAATCACTTTCATTTTCTCATATTATTGCTGGTACCAACATGTCAGTGGTATAGATGTCATGTGGTATCAGTGTCATTTCTAATGTCTGTGTCTATATCAGCGTTTTATAGCAACGGCACTTCAGATTGAAGGCCTACGTCTAACACATGTTGGTATCCAACTGACACAAACACTTTTAATTACATACAATAACTTCTATTTTCTAAAATTATTATCGTGCCTACGTGTCATTGATGTTGTCCGATGTTCGTGATTCATATTCCAAGACAAAAATTCACCCCCAAAGATCTCTTTGTAAGCACATTAAGAAAATCGAACAAAATGATACCTCTGGCCATCGCCATTGTGCTGACCACTGCCAACACCACCACCAGCATAAGAACCATCATCCGCTCCCGTCTGCCAAACAGACTGCCAAGCCTGAGAAGGCGGCTGAACATAAACACCGGTAGCCGGATCAACAGCGGGACGACCAATCATCATTCCAGCAGGTTGTCCCATAGGAGGATAATAATAAGGAACACCACTAGCAGCAGCACCAACAATAGCAGCAGCAGCAGCACCTTCATCTTTAATCTCGTCTCTCGGAACAATATCAACCAAAAAATCAAAAATATCAGTCCTAGTAATAGCAGCAGCAATATCATTTTTCTGAAGAGTTCGTCGTTTATTCTCTTCAGCATGAAGCCAAGAACGAATGGTGAGTTCAAGAATGAAAAGCTCACAAGCTTTGGCAAAGAGAATTGGTGCTTCTGCAGAAATCATTCGAACGTCTTCATCAGCTTTCATGATTTTCTTAATGCGTGCTAATGGAAGTTGATGGTTTTTGAAGTCGTTGACGTGTTCAATTTCTTGACGTTGGTAGGACCAGAACATTTGAAGCTGTTGTTGTTGTTGTTGGAGAAGATGTTGGAATGGTGGTGGTGTAACTGCCGTGGGTGAAGGTGTTGGATATTGTTGTTGCTGGTTGTTGTTGTTCTCCATGAATGATGAATGATGATGATGTTTTGAGGAGTAACAATTGGTGGCTGTTGATTTTGATGGAATTGTGAATTCAATGGAAGGAAATCATTTTTGGATGATTGGATAAGGTAGGGCCTACGGCAGCCTGGGACTTCTTTTCTTTCCCCCTTCTAAATTTTTGTTTGCCCAATTGTAAAGTCTAACTAATTTCTCGAGCTGGATAAAACTAAAACTGTACTCTATGATAAAATTTAGAGTATTACTTTTCCCACCCTATTGCCTTCTCGCGCGCCCTGCAAAAATTCCAAAAATACCCCTGGTCCGGATTACATTTTCCGAACAAGATTGTTAGTTTTTCCGGAACATAAATTCCGGACAAATACGGTATTCATATTTTGTGTCTTTCTTTGATGTCAAGGGTCTCTGTTGACCGTTATATGAACCCCACACAAGCTGCAATGCAATTGCAGGGTTCATAGGAACGGTCAACAATGACCATGACACCACAAACACTCCTAAAAGCTACCTAAAAAACTTAAATTTTTTGAAGAAATGTAAGAAAGGATGTGAAGAAGAATGAAGGAAAATGTTGAAGATCCAAGCCTTTTTATAGCCTAAAACAAGTACTAGGTGATTTGTAAGTAAAAGAAAACGTATTTTTCATTCAAAACCGTCCAAAAAACGCTTTAAAACTCAACTAACCGGCCAAACCTTTTGGTGAAACGTCACTGGCCAAGTTGTTACTGAGTGCTTCCGGATTATATAATCCGAAATGTATGCAGTATTTCCGGATTATATAGTCCGAATGGCACCAGAATAACATAAATAATGAATCTTTTGGAAAGGTGGTTCGAAGAGGAGCTTTTGAACTCGATCTTGCCGGCCTGCCAACTGACATGTTACGATCGGCAGGCCGACATGATCGAGTTCATAAGAACCTCTTCTTATGAACAATGCAATCAAATCATAATTTTCATAACAATAAATACCAAACTTTTTTTTGTAAATCTAGAAGGACTATCTATATATTTTTGACAGCATGCTCAGGATCTTCATAATGCCGTCAAATAGAGAGCTAACTCATCCATTCGCGACAGCATTAGAAAGATCCTGAGCTTGATGACAAAAATTTGCATGGTTTGCTTTGGTGTGTTTGTGTGTTTTGCTGGTATTGAAGATCAAAACCGGAGAGGGTGTATTTATAGAGGTCCTTGGATGTTTTGGACCACATAAAATCTTAGTGCAATGTGGTCTATACAAAAGAATCCTATGCTGAAGAGTTCCGGATTACGTTATCCGAAATGCACTGACGCCCTATGTATTTCCGGATTGTGTAATCCGAAAAGAATATATTGGGTTATTTTATCGATTAAATGAAATTAAAACAATAAAAACATAACTAACACGCAATAAAAGACGCAATTAAAACATAAAGCAACGACTTAATTCAACAACACATAACTAACACGCAATTAAAATAACATAAAACACATGGTTAATTAAAATATAACACATTATCACGGATCATCTAAACTAACTTCTTCCTCCTCTGGTCCCTCCAGCAGAGCCCTGATCTCTTTGTAATTCCTGGGCCGGTGCAAACTTTTCAGGATTTGTTCAGCAGATCTAACCAACGAAGCGTCCAACTCAATTAGGGATGTCAGTGGGGATTTTTGAGAGCGGATCCCCGCGGGGATTCCCCATTCGGTGCCCCATTTTCGGGGAATTTTCCCCCGTGGAGGCGGGGACGGGGAGAAATATTCCCTCGTAGACATTTCGGGGCGGGGATCGGGGAAGCTTCCCCCGCCCCGCGGATTCCCCGACCCCCGTGAAAATACTGTAATGTCCTTGTGTTTTTAAAAAGCTATGATATTTTTCAGTGGGTTTTTGGACTTTTCACACATGTTTTAATAAAATAAAAAATAAAAAAATGTAAAAGAACACTATCAGACCCACTAAAGTAACATTGAGACCCACTAAAGTAAAAAACACACCTCCCAATGACTGACACCATCATATTAGTTATTACTTTTGTTAGCATTTTTGAAAAACACTATGAGATAGTAACATTGAGACCCACAATGCATAACGTGAAAGGCTAAAAAGTTGTAGGATAAGAATAATAAATTAATAAAAACCAATAAATATTAGCATTATTAAAAAAACTAAATATTATTGTACTAGTTTCTTCTCTTCTCATACTCAAAAAGAAATATACTTTCTCCATTTTAGTCACAACAAGTAACGTATCCATCCTCTCAAAAAAATAACGTATCCATGTCTCTTCTCAATCTCATCTCTCATCTCATGGGTTCCAAACCCAGCTGCGCCTCCCAATCTCCAATCTTTTGACCTTTACTGATCCAGATTCAGTTTCCTCTTCTTTGTTTTCCACAAGCGAGATCTAGATCCAGTTTCTTTTCTTCTATGTTTTACGGTTTATAATTCTGGGTTATGCTGCAGATCCAGTTTCGTTTCTTCTTCTATGTTTCTTCATCTATACATACTTTGATTTCTTCTTCTATGCATACTTCATTAGATTCTGAAGTGAAAAAGCAGCTTCTGAAGTGAAAAAGCTGTTGCAGTTTTATTGTGTATAAAACAGATTTAATTCGGGGAAAAAAAATAACGGGGATCCGCGGGGATCCATGGGGACGGGGATAGTTGAAAATATTCCCCCGTAGCGGGGATCGGGGACGGGGACGGGGACGGGGAACAAATACACCGGCGGGGCGGGGATCGGGGAAGTGTCCCCCCGCCCCCGATCCGCCCCATTGACATCCCTAAACTCAATCGGTCCTCTAGCGCTGTGCTGACCAAAGACAGAGAACATGGTTCTCACGTCGTCATCGTTTGTGAGCTTCATCCGACTGAAGCGTAGAGATCCGGCTGAGTCGGACAATGGACATCGATATTCAACACCGACCACCCTCCTCGTGTCTCTACGGTTGAGTTGACAGTTGATTTGATCCAGCTCATCCTTCAGCCCGGATAGGGTGACATCGCCGCGAATCCTAAACAGATGGGGTGGTGTTCCACCGTTGTAGTAGACTGCCGCTAGCTTGGTGTTCGGATCAAAGCCAGGGAATTCCATTTTTTTTTCTGGTGTAGTTTACTTGTAATGAAAACAGGGACCCCTATTTATAGAGGTATTTGGCCGTTGTGGACCACAAAAATTGTAGGTACAATGCAGGCCACACAGAAGAATCCAATGCTGAAGCAATCTGGATTATACAATCCGAACCAACCCTCACCATACACAACGTCCCAAGTTTCACTTTGGGACACCCCATTATCGTCTTTTTCCGGAATACGTTATCCGGAATTCATGTGTTATCCGGATTATATCTTTCGGACTGCACCAGAAGCTTTAGGCCGGTGGTCTGCACCACAAGGAAAACGTTTTTCAAACGTTTTGGGCGGTGGTCAAGTGTAAAAACACGTTTTTTGATCGGCATTGATGGCCTCCCACACGTTTTTTAACCCCCCTCCCCTATAAATATGGTTCATTTTCTCAAAAATTTTCACACCTTCTTCTTTCTTCTCTTCTCCTCTTCTACAACGATGTGTTTCCATCGTTGGCCTTTCATAGAAAGAGGCCTCTTTGGAAAAGCATCAGGGGTCATATGATCGGTCAATAGGGTGGGGGTCAGTTTGAATCTGAGGTTGGTTTGCCTGGGTGTCATGTTGACCATCATGGTCTCTTGTTCCCTAGAGGCCCCTGTGCCCCCTCTGTCTCCCCACCAACAGATTTTCTTCTTCACCGCCATCTTCTTTCCTCCCACCCTCTTTCCTCTTCATCAGTGGCTGGAGTTAGAGCTGGAGCCACTGGTATAGCTTATGTAATAGGATAGGATTAGAAATAGATTTAGGATATTATGTAATAAGCTTAAAAAGCTTGAAAGCTTGAAAATTATTGTAATGTATTGTTCATATATTAATAAAATGATTTTTTTTATGTTTTTGTCTTTTTATTTATGTTTTTTAGTTTATTTGCATTTTCTTTTACGAATTGTAGACCTTACAATTGCAAAAGTTCTAATAAAACACTGTTCCGGAGTATACAATCCGGATATATCTGCAAATAAATCCGGAAAACATAATCCGGACAAGGGGTAAAATTGGAAAAAAAATAGGGCGCGCGAGGATAGGCATAGGGTGGGAAAAGTAATACTCAAAAATTTATCTCAAGAGATTTAACACTATTGCGTTTTGAGAGTGACATATGTCTTGCATGATGCATAATGATGATTTCTACTATTAGATCAATAAATATCACTATTAAATTAAATGAAATATGATGAGATTTAATGATTCAATGATGAAAAATAAGCTCGTGTATGGTGCAATACTAATTTGTTTGTGAGTATTAGACAAAATCTATATATATAAAACTAAAATACACCAATAGCACTTGGATGAGAGGTTAAAGTCTCTTTCAGCTTAATTAGAGGTACCCAGTTTTAATTCAGCCTTAGAAATGAACAATATTGATTCTCTTAAGAAAGTTTTTTCGCATATTCTAACGAGCCTATTATGGTCCGACCCTAATTGGATGGATTAGTATTCACATTTACGTGCAGGGGATACCTGATTTACATGAGAAAAATATAATACTCAAATGAATGGTTTTCTTATGTACTTTTAAGAGAGTTAAGTTTGGCATGTTTGGATTGACACTGAATGAACAAAATTACAGGTTCATATGATTAACCAAAGTCACCATCAAATATACAAACTAGATCCTCTGCAACTAATTTATGGTTACCCTACAGTTTTGCTTGCTTACTTAAATTATCAAAGAACTCCTTCAATAAGAGTTTATCTAAAAGATTTTGAAAATATTAAAAAAAAGATAACTCAATTACAAATTTTTAAGTTATAGAGAGTTGCTTGAAAAAAAAAAATTGAACCAAAGTAACTAAGAATAACTTTAAAATAAATAAATCACAACTTTAAATCATTATCTTATTTCTCAAGGTATGTCCATTTTTATTCTGTACCCCTTTCTTTACTATGATGAAAATAGCCCACGTAAAAACAACTTGATAGTGGACTAGGAGTCCTGAGAGGGTTACCCAAGAACCTTCAGTTTTCATAGAATATACTTTACCTCAAACGAGTTTTTGTTTTGAAAAGAACACAACTGAATTTATTATTAGTAGTATATGTAATATTAAAAGTTAAGTCATGTCCTCCTGAATAATCAGAGAAACAAAAAAATTGAGCTAGAGCAGGCATATAGAAGGATATTCATATGCATAAAATAATGCTGAATTTTATTGACTTGAAGAAGCTAGTAACTAGAGTACATTGGCAATTTCAAAAAGCCCTGCAAATGTAACCACTAAAACCAAAATTGTAGGACCGCCAACATACAGCAAAAACATCAAAAGCTGCTCGAACTTGGTTCGAATTGGTGATTATAAATAAGCTATGATTTTGTAGACTATTTGAATTAACTAGGCTAACTCTACGGCTATATGGAACACAAAATCTCTTCAATCCAATTCAGTTATTCACAATCACCAGCTACTTCACTGCTCCCTTTTTTCCTTCAAGCGTTGCCGCTTATATACGACCAAATTTCCAGGCCATGCCTTCCCTTCCTGTGCTCCAGCCACCTTCTTTCTCTGAACATCTTCAGCAGAATCTTCTTGTGTTGGAGCATCAGTGATCACCTGAAGAAGTTCCATAGGTGTTGAAGCAGGATCCAGCTCCAAGCAACCTTTAGGAGCATTGTCACCTTCTTGTCCAGTAAGCAAGTATGAAGGTACCTGGTGTGAAAAACGAAACATCTCTGCTCTTGGAATGTTCCTGATTTTTCTTGGATCAGCATTCTTGCGGAATACTGTCTTGAAACCTGCAACCTTGACAAGTGGAGCAACATTCACACCATGTTCTTCACTGTAGTCTTCAAGCACTTCCACCATGTCGTATTGATGTATGATATCATCGTTAGTAGTTACATCCCAATCGAGGGACCAGTTCCGAAATAGAGCCCAAACATCCCCTTTCTTTGGATATATATGGATAAGTCCTCTTGAGCCTTTTGTCCACTTGACCCTGTGAGAGAAAGAATTGAGAGTGTTACTTGTATCACGCTTGCCTAATCGGAGATCCCCGGTGGTCTTTAGAAAGCCGTTACTGACCCACTCTATCGGTGCCAATTCATCATTGGTTTTAGAGCTAAGCCAGCTTATCTTCATCTGGAAAGGATCCTTTGAGATCACAGAGTGGATAAAGACATAGTAGCGCGGCATGCCATCGTCATCATCGTAAACTGCCCACACCTGGTTTTCACCAAAAGAATCCTCAATTCGATCCCCATCAAAATCATGGAAATCTGGGTCTGGAACATTCATGGAGACGGAAGCCTCTGAATCAGCAGAGATAGATTTGTTCTTGTTCTCAGACTTGACAATTTCTTTTAAACCAGGCTTCACACCATTAACAGCCTTTTCTTTTTCCTTCACTCTAGCTTCTGCAACAGTGTTCTTTGATATTGAAGATGGATACCGTTCATCAAGCCTTTTACGGATCTCCTTCCACTCATCAAGCTTCCTACGGCTCTCTTTCCACTCATCAAGCTTCTTACGAATCAACTTCTGAGCCTTTTCTGCCAAGATATTCTTCATTTGCTGCTGAGACATATAACTAATACCATTCCGTCTGGAATTTCCGGCAGCACTAACCTTTCCTGCATCAAAACTAATCTTCAGAGACCCAAACCCATTGGTGGAGTTCATTCCTTTTTTTGATGCCATTTCAGTTTCCACGTCTCTTCTAGCACCATCAACTTTATGTTCACCAGTGCACCTTTTTTTCCCAGAAGACTGAAAACCTGAACCAGCAACAGTTCTCTCAACAGCATGAGTTTTCCCAAAATGTATCTCCTCCCTCATGACAGGTGCCGAGTCTTCATGCTTTCTTTTCAAATTCGCAGATGGCCTCATAAAAAGACCAGGAACTCCACCAGCAGTAGAAACCGATGTTGGTTCACTGGAAAGGCCACCAGGCATAGAAAAAGCACCTGACCCGAGGGATGAGTTGACAGCAGACATTGGTGTCCTACTTGGAACATGACAATTTCTATCCAATCCGGTTGAGTTGAAGCTTTGTTGCTTCATTTGAGAAGGTCTTGAAGTGGATGAAGCATTTTTGCGTACAGATGGGGCTGGTATCTCGGAAGCATAAAATGGTTTCTTGCAGCGGCCACAAACAAGATTGCAGTTTCTGTAAGTAGCAAGGTATTCATACTTTGTGCTGCACAAACTGCACACAGTCCAAAAAGTATCTGATTTAGGAGGGGCTCTTGGAGAAGAATTGGTATGAGCAGCACTCATATGATCTCTGTTCTTCTGGATAGCAGCATTAAACAGGCCATTATGACTAGCAGGTGCAGGAGGTCTTGGAGTGGGACTGGTGTGAGCAGCACTCATACGATCTCTGTCGTTCCGGTTAACAGCATTAAACAAACCGTTCTGAGCACCAGGTACAGAAGGTCTCTCACCAAGGTTAACAGTATTAAACAAACTATTCTGACTAGCGGGTATAGGATTAGGAGGTATCCCGACAGGAATCCCTCTAATTGCCAAGCGGTACTTTTGGTCATAGGTGGCTCTCTTATCTTTATCGGATAATATAGTCCAAGCCTCTGCGACAAGACTAAATGCACCATCCGCACCCACTGATTTGTTTTTATCAGGGTGCAGTTTAAAAGCCATCCTCTTATAACATTTCCGAATCGTTTCATCATCGTCCAAAGGTTGTGCACCAAGGATCTTGTACCAATCCACTTCTGCGCCAACTCTTTCTTCAGCAGCGAGATACACATCAATGGTTTCCAGCAACTGGCGGAGGTCATCATTATTGGGATCCAAGTTTCGAGCCCTCCTTGCAAGTAGTCTTGCAACACCAAAGTCCTTCTGTAAAATCATCTTCTCTGCCATCTCTTTAACATTTAAGGCATTATCTTTTTTAAATCCCATGTGTGGATGGTTTGTTTTCTCTGGATCGCTGCTAATTACCATTTCCTTCCTTAGAAGCAATGAAGCATAACACCGAACAATATCAATGAGTGAGGACTTGTGAATACTCACCCCAAGAATCTGACAACTCTGTGTGCGCAATGAAGATGCTTCCCTTAACTACAAAAGCCAAAGAAACCCTATAAACAATAAAAAATGGAAAAACTACGTTGACAACAAAGGAAACAAAAAACAAAATTAAAACCGTATAACAAAGTCTTAACAAAAAAAGAGAAACAATGGTTAACAGCTAACGGAATTATGTGTGGTGCTTATTCCAATCCATTAATTCTCAATGTTTTGCTTAAATAATCAAGTAAATACGAATTCAATGCACACATTCAAACACCGAATTTCCAAAATAAACCATAAGGATATCACGAAGTTAGTTTTCGATTTCAACACAATCTCACATTCTCAATGCCTTACCACCATCCCCACCGCAATCCACGGAACAATCAAACCCTTGCTGATTATAATTGCAAAATAAAACAGGAACCATGACATAATCTCAAAACATACACCATCAAACATCAGTTTCAATCACTTACTTCAAAATTAGCGCAACAAAACAAACATGCTTCAATGATGATTCTCCTTATAAATTACAACTAAATTCTTGCTCGCGCAACTCTTTAATCAAACAAATTTTACAAACATCCATAAGGAACAACACATTAGATACAAAAAATAAACAAAAATTCAATCTGTAAGACTTGAAAAAACACAAATTATCGTTCATGCAGCCCTTGAAATTAATAAACCTTAAACAACAATCACAAAGAACAATAAAAAACACAATAACCAAAAACCAATTTTTTAAAAGATTTTAACCATATTTTTAAGGTTTCGGATTGTACACAGTAATGTGGTTGCAAAACAACGCCGCTTCGTTTAGGTTGACGCAAACCACGTTGGTGTTCGGTTACAACACAAAAAAAAAACAAAAACAAAAATCATCAAAAACAAAATAAAACAAAAACCCCTTCATTTTTTTTTCATATTTTCAAACAGAATCAATCAATAAACTAATACAACTACAGATTATAAGAACTGAAAATAAAAATATAAACGAACATTGATTGAAATAAAAAAGTATAGAAAATGATGAAAATAAGATAAAGGACGCACCTTTAACACAGAGGAATGAAGAAAAATGAGAGAAATTGAAGAGATTGAAGATTTTTGTGTGTTTGTGAATGAAGAATGATTCAGAAACAGGTTTGAGAATTTGGGCTCCGATCAGAGAGTTTCAAAGCTTACTCTGTGCGGTGCATGTTTATGCCAATATGTTGAGAGGTTTTTATACTGTTTTTCATTCACTTTCTTTATGTTTTTTTTTTTTTTTTATAATTAAAATGGCTATATTTTTTCATTTATTTCATTTGACCTAATTATAATATTTAACGTGTTAATGTAAAAATATATATCTACTATTTTACTAGATGTATAAAAAAAATTAGATTCAATGAATTAAATTGGCTTCTAGTAAAAACCTTTAATGTGTTCTTATCAACAAAAAAAATCTTTAAAAAGGTGTGTAATTATTATTAAAATTTAATATTATTTTACAATATTATACAGTTATTACTTGACCACGAATTTGTTTTTTTGTAAGGATTTCTTGACCATATTAAATACGAATTTTATTAAAGTTTTATATACGTTAATGGAATATGTTAAAACCAAAAGATTTTCTATTACTATGTACGCATAACTCACTATATCTATCAATAAGCCTTGTTTTTAAAACGATGGGTTGCATTGCTTCATTGGGTTGCATCACTTCAATGAAGTTAATAAAGCAATTTAGTAAAAGCAATTGTTCTGTGGGATATTTTTGTGTTATATTTTTCTCTTTTTGTGAAAAGGTGCTATAGAGAACGTATCAGAAAAGAGAGATTCAAAGAGAATGGAAAGTAATTAAAAAGAGAAGCAAAAAATTATTGTGAGACAATAGTTTACCGTATAAGAAATATAAAAAATGGAAAAATGAAATCGGGATTTTATCTTTAAATTTAAATAATAACATGATTATTTTCTTTTTAAATAATGGAGTAATTATGGTAAAAATTATATATCCTTTTGACTAAATAGTAAAATTTTATATGGAAGGCAAGTTTCATTAGAATCGACTTTTTTTTTGGTGGCCGAGATTCGAACCCCGGACCTTTCATATATTATGCATTGTCCTTACTAATTGAGTTAAGCTCACGGGAACCATTAGAATCACATTTAAAGATATTCACTCCATTTTAAAATGAATGTTGTTTAAGGTTTTTACACACATATTAAGAAATACAAAGATTAAAAGAAAGAGAAAAAAAATAATACTTTGGAAGTAGTGTGCATAATATTAATTGGATGGTACAATCGAAAAGAAAAAGTTATTCTTGCATTGGAAAATGAAAATGACATTCATTTTAAAACAATTTTTTTTTTGTTAAAGTGACATTTATTTTGAAACAGTGGAGTATGATAATTTGTCCGAGAGGTGAGCTTAGTGATAAGAGTTTGCAACTCAAAGGACATTGTTGGATAGCATTATAAAATGATAACTAGTGTCATCGTTGTTAATAGCTAATGAAAAGACGAGCACATTTGTGTCAGTTTATATGTCATTTTAATTGCAATACGTTGTATTTGTATTATATAGTGTCAGTTTATCCGTCATTTTTTATAGTGTCCAATATATTTTTTTAAAGAAGTCAATCTCACCCACCAAATTTGGCATTGAGAGAGTTGAAAATTGAGACCTTCAGATGAGCACATTTCAAAGTCCAAAACCAACACCATTGGGGCAACCCAAGAGGGTTTATAGTGTCCAATATCGTTCCTATGTTATGAATTATTCATATTTTAATGAAATTTAACTAATTTTTAATTGATATTTTAAATAATTTTATAAAAATGATAAAATAGTTTAAATTAAGGGTAAAAATGAAAGAAAAAAACAAAGCAAAAATGGTGTATCTCCTTTATATATTGTTATTGTGTTATTGAAAGAATAAAATAGAATATATTATGTATGGTGTATCTCCTTTATATATTGTTATTGTGTTATTGAAAGAATAAAATAGAATATATTATGTTCTAGTGATATTAGCTCAGATGGTAAGAACATTGCATAATATATGATATATGCAGGGTTAAGTGTAACACCCATACTGCTTTCAGGATTGCCGACTGACCCTACAAACCAACACGAGTCTTTTCAGCGTGTTTTGTCCTCACTTGCACGCTTACCGGGAAACTTCCCGGTAGGTCACCCATCCGAAAATTGCTCCAAGTCTTGTCCTCACTCGCACGCTTACCGGGAAACTTCCCGATAGGTTACCAATCCCAAAATTGCTCCAAGTTAAGCACGCTTAACTGTGGAGTTCTTATGGAATGAGCTACCGAAAAGAAGATGCATCTTGTTGATATAGGTAGTACCCAACAATTCTTATAAGCCTTCCTTCAACCATGTAGTCCCATACCTGCACGACTTCAGGATCCCTCTCATTTCGATGTGATTCAATTTTGCCTAGAAGCATGCAAGGAGTCGGACCACTCCCCGCCCTCATCAGCCTCGGGCGTTACATGCCCTCCAAGCGGAGGCGTCACATGCCCACTAACTTCTGCTTGGTTCGTCCTCGAACCACATCGTACTGGGAGAGGTCTGCTCTGATACCATTTGTAACATCCTAGACTGCTTTCTGGATTGTCGACTGACCCCACAAACCAACATGAGTCTTTTCAGCGTGCTTTGTCCTCACTCGCATGCTTACTGGGAAGCTTATGACTATATTTTGACATATTCTATATTATTGCTATTCTTTAATACTTATGGAAGCTTATGACTATTTTCTCTTATATCCTCGGTAATAATAAAATATAAGTCTTGTGTAATTCCGCTGCGTGTAATCTAATCTTTTCTCAAATGTGTGTAAGTATAATTGTAGCATTTGAGTTTTAAGTGAGTTACTAAAATTGTGAATATAGTCTCGTATCCTATTTTATAATAATAGAGACTCGTCTCACTCATATGATGATAAACCTTTTATATAATCATCATACTATGTCATATTAGGGTTACTATATTTATTAAATTCTTTGAAATTTTAATTGTGAAAAGGAGATCTTGTGTTATAAAATTCTTAAATAAAAATTTACATTCTATTTAATTCTAAATGCAGAATATGTGGTTAACTACGAAACCCAATTCTTGATAATATCTGCCATTGATAAAATATGTATTTATGGGGTTTCATATTATCCTTGAGTTACCACTTGTGTTAATAATTCTGCTATACTCATGTGCAAAATATGTGGTTGAGTTCATGAAAGTCTATTATTTAAAATTATATAACCACTTAGGTTGATAATCTTGCACTCAAGTATCCCACTGTTGAATTGAATAATACATTATTAAAATATTTTTATATATCAGTGATCACTAATGAGAATCTCACTTACTCTTTTTTTATATATATGTGGGATCAGTGGGAGTGTGTACACAACATTATATACTATGAGCTCAAATAAGATAAATGTGTACACAATATTATACACATACAATTTAAAATTCTCATCATTGCCATATACTCTTGTTCACACTATAAAATATGGCATAGCTTAAGAGACTTTAAACTTTAGTCTCATTCTATTATATTGAGATATATATTAAAATTCTTTTTATCTCAATAAGCATCATAATTGGATGTTTAAGTCAATTTTGTTGGAATATGCACAATAACCTCTTAGCATGCAAATATATATTGTGCTTCTCTTTTACCAACATTCCACATTTTATGAGGTAACAAAATAATAAGTACAATGTATAATATCAATACTCCTATCGAGTATGATATTGTGTTCTTGAAGTACTTATAAACTGAGATAATCATAAATGTTCATTCATTATAGACATTCTAGTGGCCACATTAATCCACATTTTATTTTCTTTAAACTGAGTGTCTATGTTGATCCATTTTGGAGATTCTTGAATTTCCTATTCCTTATGGATTTTCATAGTCACATTTTTTTGCTAAAACTTGGATTAATTGAATGTCGTAGAACATTTATTGCTTTTGATTGAATGTAATTACACTCTCTTAATAGGATATCTCTATAAGTAAATTACTATTCTTCTACCTACGTGGATATATGACTTTTATAATTGAAAACTCATTGGCAGAACCACTAACCGCAGACTTAACTCATGATGATTTGATTAAGTCTATGATATTTTAGGTTAGTGGAAGTTAGTTATAGCATTTTTTTTTTTAAAATGCTTGGGCCATTCTTTAATGACACATTCTTTTAATTCAAAGTGTCACTATAAATACATCATTTGTTAGAAAAGTAAGTCTTTGACCTGTATGATTTGTTTTTCCTATCGGATTCAATTTATGTAGTATTAAAGTTTACTTCTCTTTCGAATTAGTGCTTTGACCATACATATATTTTAAAATTTAAATTTTATATTCTTTTAGTAATTGAGTATTGTCATCCAAGTGGGAGATTGTTGGATTAATTATTTAATTAATCAATTATGGATTGACAATAATCAATTATTATAAGTTAATGTTATAATATAAATTATGGTCTATTGTGTTAAGCACTAATTAGTTGATGAATATATGTGATTGAGCTATTCTTTCTAAATGGATCGTGATGGGTTGGACCATTTAGCTAAGCCCAATGAGAGGTCCCTGCCCTCAGCCGTTTAGCTATTTAAACGTCATCCCATCAGACGGTTAAACATTCTGAACATTCTGGTGCTAAACGGAATGAGGGTAGTCATCCCTCTCATCCTTCTGACAACCATGAATCCTAAATCTTAAAGGTACACAATCTGTTATTCCTTCTTTCTTGTCTTGATATGCTATATTTTGTATCTAATGATGCATGGCTAAATACTAAAACTTTTATCAATAAGATCCAATAAGAAATGGTCATCATTGTAACTAACACAGAAATGATCAATATTGTAATCAATAAAATTAACAAAAGATTTCAAAGGAATATCGTTATCAACCTTCTACGTTATTATTTTCTTTAGTTTATACTTAGGCAAAAAAATAAAGTTTATAATGTTATTTCTAGAGAATGATTATAATGTTCGTTATTAGAACACTGTTATTTTATACGACAAGTATGTGCAAAAAACTTGAAGAAGAGCTCTAACAAAAATAAGAAGAAAAAAAGTTATATTGTGGTTTTATTTGTAAATATATAATCCAATATGCTAATGTGATATAGACTGAATTGGAGGAAAAAGAGAGTACTACTATTGAGGTCATTCTCAAATCAAGAGAGAGTACTACTATTGAGGTCATTCTCAAATCAAGCCCTCTTATACTAAAAAAAAAAAAAATTAATTAAAGAAGCAAAAAATGGTGATCCTAAAAAAATTAAAATTAATTGAAGTAGCAAAAAGGAGATCCTAAAAAAAATTCAATTAACTCAAGAAGCAAATAAAAAAGGAGATCCTAAAAAAAACTCAATTAACTAAAGAAGCAAAAAAACTCAATTAACTAAAGAAGCAAAATAGAGATTTGTTCTGGGTGTTGAACCATTGACCTGAGACATGCCAAAACACACGTGAACCACTACGCTATATCTACAAAGCTTAAAACAACGACGCATTTTTAGAATATATTCGATTTCTTCGTTCAGTATATTTAAAAAAAAAAAAAAAAATTGGGCCCCAAAATTTTGGAGGCCCAGCTCAGTAGAGCTGTTTGCACTCCCTCATGGCCGGCCCTGATGACCAACACCATGAAATATCTCTTGGTCAAATTTCTTGATGAAACGGTTGTTGACACGTAGATGAGGGTGTCTGAAATCAACAAAAATCATTACTTCGTCACATCATCACACACAAAATTTGTTCCAGAAACTCAAACAAACCAAGAGACAACCACGACTAATCCTCCCCACAGATGCCTTATGCTACAGAAGGATCTAGACTTAATTAAACATTTTTTTTCGTTAATGAGAACGAGGATTTAGAGGCTCCTTTTACTCTCTACTTGACGAAAAATCAGAAGAATAAATTGCATCAGAATACTCGAATCATTGATTATAACATTCGCTCTAAAGGTGAACTCAAAGGTGGTTGATCAACATCGTTTTCCCTTTAGAGTTGTTTCTTATTTTTGTTCATGCTTTTGCGCTTGTTTTTTTTTTTGTTGCCTTTTTTGAGGGTTCTCCTTTTTGTACATATTTTATGAGTAGAAATGATATTTATACAATCATTTTATGATAACTTTTGAACAACTTTCTCTCACACTCACAATATGCGAGAAGTTATCATGCACAGGAGTAAAATGATAAATTTATTTGGGTCTCATCAAATTTATACATGACGTACATTATTTGGTGAGATCTGTATGAATTTTAACCAATAAAAAGTATGTTGAGAAGTATGTGTCCGAGAGTGTGTTCATAGCACATCTCACAACACACACACATACACTAAGTTTAATAGCAACTTTGGTCCCTCAATTTTCACCATTATGCGGATTTGATCTCCTATGTTAAAATCTAATTTTTTTGGCCCCTCCATCATATTTTTGAACTAAAAGTTGATGATGTAATATGGTTTAAATGATGTGGTATATGATTCGATGATGAGAAAAGACCAACATCGATGAATTTGTAAGAAAGATCTCTTAAAAACTTTATTTAAAACATGTCATATCACCATATTTTAGACTAAATAGTTAATAATGGGACCAATTATACAAAATGATGAAAATAAGGAAACAAAATCTGCAATCAAGCCTTCCTTAAAAAAAAAAAAAAAAAAACTGCAATCAAACCTATATATACTAATACATTATTTTAGGAATTATATACTAATACATGATAACTATTACTACGAGAGTTTCACAAATATAATTCATGCTTAAATTGGTGGCTTCCTTTTTATATATAGAGGCACCAATACAAAAAATGAAGGAATCTAAATAATGCAAAATCACATAAGATTAAGATCAACCGCACACATGATTTTTTATAAAAAAAAATAAAAACCACAAGTATTTTAGACTTCCCATCTTCACAATTTTTTTTATGACATTAGATATATGTATTGTCCTCTCACTCAGAGGCAGAGTTGGAAGTTCAATTACTAAGCAATGTTTGCATGAAATTAGTTGCTAGGAAATGTATGATACCCGGGTCTGATTTGTGGTAGAACGTGTTGCTACTAGCTTGGCTCATGAAAAAGATGGAAATTGGGGAGAAAAAAAATGATAGATTGAAAATATTGATTCTTTTTGTAGCGAACATAAAAAACAACCTGAAAAAAGGTTTATCTCTACCACTACATTGCCTCTTTCAACCGCCGTTCATTTCGCTTCAACTATTACTTATATGATGTTCAACCTCAACTTTTTTTTATCCAATATGAAACTCCTATTCACATTCAGACAAGTCCTGATCATTATAATAAGTCAAACTAAGTATGAAATGTTTCTATACTTATCTATTAACAAATTATTCAATCCATAAAATAACATGTTAAACACATAAGTCCCAAAAAAATCCATCATGATCTTATATTAACATAATCAGCTGTATATTGAAAGAATATCAACAAGGTTTGATTGTTTTTACAAGGTTGTGTGACTATGTGCTAATTCTTTTTAAAAAATCTTTATAAATTTAAATTTTATAATAAAACACTTGCTAACTTGACATGAAAAATTCAAATAATACTCAAACCTTGCAAATTTAATTTTCCTCTGCTCCCCTAAACTCAAGATAGAGACTTCCCATTACCATAAAGTTGGGAATAAAACCTCTTAGTCCTTTGAACAATGATCAAACTCAAACCAGCTGCAACCAAGCAAACTACTGCTAAAATTCCACAAGTCAAGGAATAACAAATGTTTCCTTCGCAAAGAAGCAACTCGTTATTATTTCCGGTACCATAATAAGGCATTGCCAATTTCGCGGAGGCTCCATAAATTTGTATTCTGTGCATTGCTTGCTGTTCTGCATAATAGTCGTATATCGTGCTCGCCAATCCAGATACAAGCAGAGATCCAACTGGGCTAGCAATTGTAAGAAAATTGTACAAAGTCCCAAAGTTCTTTAACCCAAATACTTCTGAAGTTGCTGCTAATGCAATTGACCAATGGGATCCATATCCAAAACCCATGGTTATTGCTATCACATAAACTTGTCCAACCAAACCTATGGTATAGTAGGAGAGTCCCAAGGACATCACTGCTTGAATCATTGCCAACGCCACAAGTCTCGGGTATCCAAATTTTCTGTTCAAAAAATCCGGCAAAGTTGGAGCGGAACATTTCATAGCATTGTAGAATCAAAAGGGTAAAGCCTCAAACTCAAATTGTTACAAAGAAAAATTAGATAGCCTTATTTTGTACTTGAGAAATGAAAATATTTAGTTATAAAAAAACTTAAATGTCGGTCAAATTAGTCGTTTGCATGAATAATTTGATCAATATTTGAAGATTTTGAAGGTCAAATTGATATTTTCATTTTTCAGCTATTAAATAGATCAGAGTATCAGAGATCTTTTTTTTGGTCTCAAAATAGAATAAAGAAGGGAAGAAAAAGAAAGATTACACAGATCGAACCTCACTATAACTTCAGAGAAGTAGCCGCCACCAACACGGCCTAGGAAATTGGATATGCTGATAACCGATACATAAATGTTAACATTGTTGTCGCCCAAAGATTGACAAATCTGACCCATGTTGTTTATCATTGTCAATCCTGATCCACAACCTAAGACGATAGAAACAAACATGATCCAAAAATCAGCATTTACCATTGCTTGTGTTAAGGTAAAATCCTCTCCTCTATGTGGAGCATTTTTTTGCGGCTTCTCATCTTCAAAAGTAACATGTTTGGAAATGACATTATCACTAATCTCATTGTGCATAGGTGTAGTTGCTGCAACAATGGATGGTTGAAGAAGTTGTTCCTCATCAGCACTTTTTGGTTTAGAGAAGAAAACCAATATAATAGGAACTATAATTGGAAGCAAGATGAAAACAATCAAAATAACTGCAAATAAAGTGATAATGTTTTGATCCAAATCAAACATATTCTCTAGCAACAAAACTCCCATTAAATAGGCAGCTAAGAGAAGACAAATGCTATAGATAAACATGAATCCTGATTCATCAGAGGGTCTAGATTGATTAAAAGTATGAACAGGTCTTATGATGAACATGAAAGTTAAAGAAACCATTGCTGGACCAACTGCTATGATGAAAATCAAAGAGGCTTGATCAGGGAGATTAATCATAGCTATTATTTGAGTCCAAATTGCGCCGCTTAAGCCAACGAATCCTTTCAATATCCCTACCACGGGGCCTCGGTTTTCTGGGAAACTTTGCACACAGGAAACCAATGCTGCTGTGTTGTAGTATGTTGATCCATTTTGTCCCACCAAGATGAAAAAACATAGCTGCAAATTATCAATCTCTGGTTAACAATTTTAGTTCATATGTCTTTATTCTGCCGTGTAATATAAATTGTTATATATGAAATGAAAATAATACATGGTGGATCAAATTGACTTTTTTATGTATGTAGAGATTCTGAATTAAAACATATAAGCACAATTTTTTCTTATATACTAGTAAGTACTGTATTGCATAAAATGTGTTGAGAACTGCATCATAAGTATCAAAACATTCCTTAAAAAAAAGTATAAAACCATAATTTGGTCCCCAAAAAAAAGTATCAAAACATAATTTTGTATTTTTTTTATCAATCAATAGTAAGTAACTAATCTAGTTATGGTGAGGAAAAAGGAGAAAGAAATCTAAAACCACACTTGATTCAATATGAAAGCAATAGTCAATCTAATTCATATGAAAAACTGAATCCAAACAACAACATCTAGTAGAAAAATTGATTCAATTGATGTAGTTAATTAGATTATTAACTAGAGCTATAGAAATAGAAATAAAACACACACAGACACATACATACCGTCCATAAAGGCAAAGAAGGAAGCCTGTGTGTTACAACAAGCCAAACAAGACCATAACCAACAACATTCTGAAGGACACCAACAAGTATAACTGCCCAAACAGGCCAAGCTTTGCTGATAAACCCAGCTAGAAGTCCAACGTTGTCACCCAAATCCTTAGCCACACTTAAGAAAGCTACTTGCTTCTGATTGTAACCCATGCTGCTCTTTATGACTGGTGATATGCTTCCAAACATGTAAGCTGTTCCTGCAAATGACATATCCCACATTGCACACACAAACACCACCCATCTGTGTCCCACAAATTTCTTCAACTTTTCTTGCAATGAAACCATGTTGCTTATCAATAAGCTACCTAGCTAGGCTGCTTATCTTATCAACCTCTCTTCCCACTTCACTGTGATGATATTATAAAAGCAAAGTCAATTATAGCTATTGTATTCATGAGTACATTTACATGTTGGTCATTTAATAAACGACATCTTAGTTTTTTTTGAAGGAAAATGACATCTTAGTTGTGTGTGTAAATATATATATATATATATATATATATATATATATATATATATATATATGAATAATAAATTCACTTGTCTTGATATTTTATTTGACAACTTATCTTGATATTTTATATGACATGTATTCAAAATTATATCTAAAATTATTACATATTTTTGAGAGAGAAAAACTATTATGTTATTATTCATAAACACATCATGACCACTTAAATAACGTTGAGCATTAATATTTTTGTGTTGATGATAATAAAAATGGAAGTGGACATCCTTGTATTGTATTCTCCAAATTTTTATCACAAATTTGCAAAAGGCAAATAAATATCTTCGATTTAAGAGCAATTCCTCAGAATAATACTTTTTTTTTTTTTTTCTGTCTGAAAGGAACAATTCCTCAAAATACTTTAAAACACTGAATATTTGTTGGTTAAATGTCGTGATCAGAGATGCTTCTATTATTTTGGAAAAGATCTTCCGTAATATCATTCCAACTTTCCAGCATGGGATAAATATATAGCCTTTTAGATTGACTTTGATCAATTATGTGTTGGAGAAAAAAAAATGTAGGAAATAATCGAATTAGTAACATGCTTGGACTGAGTTAGGATCTCTCCATTTATCAAAATAAATATAGAAAATCATTTAGGTATATATATATATATATATATATATATGGGGCTGTTGACTTGCACCCACCTAAAAACACTAAGGTGCAAGTTAACAAGCTGCACCTACTAGTTATTTACCAAAACACCCATGTTTTTCTATTATAAACAAATATTATTTATGCTATTTACAAATGTCATTTTAATTAAAATAAAGTTTAATAGAGACAAAATGGTGTTTTAGTAAAGTACAAGTAGGCACAGCTTGTTAACTTGCACTTAGTGTTTTTAGGTGGGTGCAAGTTAACAGCCCCCTTACATACATACATACATACATACATATGTATATATATATGTATACATATATATATATACATATGTATGTATGTATGTATGTATGTAAAATAGAATCTTGGTCTTCAGTTGGCTTATAGTCGAGATTTCAGAGCTGTTGAACTTTGCATAGACTAAATCCATCATATTATGAGTATTCAGAAGAATCAATTGCGTACACAGGTTGAAGATTGGTGTAGAAAATTAATCATATTCTAGAATTTGATTGAAAAATTAAGGTGTGTCATTCACACCACGAAGCCAATATGAGTTCACAAGGTCCCACATAACATGGGGTGCTCCGTGGGCAATGATGTCGTCATTTAGAAAATTGCTTTTTTTTGACAATGAATACTTCCTTTTTGACACAAGTAAATGACGTTTTTACCCCCAACGGTAGTTAACTACCACTGAATTCATCCTCCTAACAATTTTCTCATTTTTTTCATTCCATTTTTTTTTTCTTCATTTTTCTCCAAATCTAAACTCTTTCAATTCAATATCCACAACAAAAACTTTATGCATACAAAATCAAAATACAAAGAAACCACAATTGGATGTGTTTTCAATTGAATCAGAAATAACATAGACCATATTCTTTTCCACAAATTCTTTTCCAATTGGATGTATATTGATTTTTTTTGGGCCAAATCTTGTACTGTTGGAGGAGAGAAGAGAAGGAATTGAATCATATGGGATTTCAATGGGTCCATCTCCTCCTTCTGTTGTGATTGTTGTGGTGATATCAGCAAGCCATGCTAGTGATGATGAAGTTGAAGGAGGAATGGCTGAAATTGAAGAAGAAGAAGAAGAAGAAGAAGAAATGGATTTTAATAATTGTTAAAATAATTGATGAATTGTGTAACTCTATCCTTAAGCATATGAAATCATGGGCTGAGTTTAAAAGCTCAGCTTAGCTTCTCCCTTTAATCAGAGAAGCAATATGTAGCACCATTGGTTGAACTTCAACTTCATTTTCTTTATTCTTGTATGTAAAATACAAGTATTAGAAGCAATATCAGAGTGATGTACAACAATATTGATTTTCTTCCAACTTTGACTAATTATCTAAACAACCTCTAACTTCAACCTGTAATTACAACACGTATTGATTCGGGAAGATCCTGATGGGGTGTGTTTTTGATAAATAACAGTATTATAATGGGTTATCTGAATGTTTTTTTTTTCCCTTCTGGGTAGCAGTTCTTTTGCAGATAAAAGCAGTAGCAAAGTGCTTTAAAAAAATCAATTTTTTCTCCACGGTAGTTTTTTTTTTGAAGAGGCTTTTCTCCACGGGAGTTAACTACCACTGGAGTTTTTTTTTTTTTTTTGCTGTGTTGGTAAACAACGGTAGTTAACTACCGTTGGGGGTAATATGGTCATTTACTTGTATTAATATGAAGTTTTTGATGTCAGAAAAGCAATTTTCGGTCATTTATGATCAGATCAGTCATTTGTTTCTTTCTCATCTTAGGGAGTCATGACTCCTAGTTTAATTTCCTTGTAGTTGTGCTTATTTATTTTTATATTTTTTCAAAACAAAATAAGCTTTGGGAGTGATGTCTTGTTGTTGTGCTTATAGGCTCTCTTGCACCGGGGAGAATCGAACCTGAGACATTGGGACATGCACATTCTAAGGTCCCAAACCAACACCACCAGACCAACCTAAGTGGAAAATGAGAAAAATATTAAACTTTAAATTTTATCAGTTGTGAGAGAGAAGGGAATGAAATTATTTAAATTTTCTTTAGTTGATTTTTGCAAAGGAAGGGGGAGAAGAGCAAACTTTTCTCCATTCATCATTCTAGCTACTTGTACCAACCTTGAATATTGATCATTATCTACCCTCCTGTTATCTTTTTTTGGGGTGAAATGCAGGGGCTAGGACCACAAAAACAGATTTAAAATATGTGAGGGAACAAGTTGAAGTACCATTTTGTGATGATCCCTATACACAACTGTTGCTCCAACACTCCCACTTCAACCTCAAGCCTCTACCAATACAGTATGATGCTGCAGTAGGGACTACTGGATTTGGAGAGAGAACAGCTAAAGGAATGTGGTCAGATCCACACTTTTCATTGTGCAACAAGAAAACTAAAGAATATGAGGCAGTGATGAAAGAGAAGTGGAAGAACAGCTATTCAATCTTTACTTTGTTTTTTGATGCTGTGATCTTGATAATTGTTTTCCAAGATGAACAACGGATAAGGCACATAACTGACAACCTACTGCTAGTCCTTGTAAAGTATGTTTTGGTGAGATGATTTTTGAAGCATGATTCATAATGTTCATGAAATAATACTTGAACAATAATTCTCAATCAACCTTAACATTTTCCTAAATAAACTTGGTGATAAGGTGAATTAAGGTTATAGCATACAAGTCACAACAGACAGATTAATTTTTCATCTTATTCTAAAAAAAGTAGCCTTTATAACTTCAAGTCAAAACAGGAAAGAGCAATGAGAAATGCTAAACAATGAATTAGTAGGTTGAAATAAAAAATAGCTCGGACTAAGACAATCATCGCACGGTTAGGCTAAGTGAAATGCGGCAAAAGCTAACACAAACATCCTTAGAAACTGCTATCAAACAAAATATTTATAAAATTGTTTATAATAACAAGCATTAAGCTTAGCCGCAAAACAACAAAGGCCATGAAATTGTATATAATAAGGAAGAATGTAATAATAAAGGCATTCAGCTATACACAAACCAAAGAATTAAAGCAACATAAAATAGAAACATTAACTACTCCATGGAATCAAAACTGGGAGCATACCAGCCCAATTGGTCATTAATTTGCTTGAGTCTTGCCTCTTGACCCTTTGAATCTCCAAATGCAGTAGTGAAAGGGTATATATAAGTCACTTTTGCTGCCATACACCTAAAGGCAACCACATCACCTTTCACCAGAAACTCAAGTATGTCTCTATCAAATTTTCCATCAACTTCAGCTTGCAGATACTGTCCTGTATATTCATTTTAGCATAAGTCAAGTTATGCCTAGTAGCTTGTAAAACCAATGGGTTAATTTACTGAACCATACATTGAATCGGAAAGACCTCTAGGTCATGGTTCCACAACTTTAAATAGCTCAAATCAAGACGAAACCGCAACGGGACCGTTCAAATAACCTAACAGTAGACAGTGCTGATTCACGATTCAAGCAGTTGAACTGTCTAGTTTGGTTCAGTTTTTAAAACATTGTGTAAAACAATTAACCGTTCCTTATTGTCTCGGGCCTGACCTAGATAAAATCATTTATAATCTAATACATAAAATTTATTACAACTTTCCTTGTTCATCACTACAATCTAAGAATAAACCATCAATTTAGTTCTTAAAGTATCACACTCTCTCTTCAATTTAGTCCCTAAAACGTATAAAAATTATAAGTATTGAAGTTGAATTAGAATTAGAATCCCACATTGACAATGTTCCTAAGCTGTGCAATGTTATATGTGTTTGTGCACCTTCATCTTACGAGCTAACTTTTGAGAGTGAGATTCAAGCACATTTGACATAGCTTCAAATCTAAATTTTGTAGGGCATGTGGAAATCGGACCTAGGCCCGTGTTAGGCGTAAGCATAGGCATTGTATATAAGTGCTTGGACTCCCTCATTTTATGAGCTAGCTTTTGGAGTCCATTTAACAATAGTCCCTAAAATATATAAAATTCGTCGTCTTAGTCTTAGTCCCTCAATTTATGGGTTTATTCTACTATCTAATATAAATGCAGGACTTCTTTTTCATATACTCAATGTTGTTTAATTATCATGTTATACATTTCTATTTTTCATTGCTAATTGGCTACAATTTCTAGCAAATAACAACAACACCAATGGTAAATTGATCAAAAACAGAACTGTGTTAGAATTACCATCTGGGGTATCTTCCACAGGCTGAAACTTCACATTTTTCTGAGTCTCTAGAATTGCTTCACGCAGTCTCTGAAAAAGAAAATTATGAACAATCACAACATGAGATAATAAAAATACAGGATGCTTTTTGAATCCTCATGAATGGTTTAGAAACCTGAATAGCATTATCCACTGAATTTTCAGGAACCGTCCAAGGAAAATCAAAAGATGATGACTTTGGATTTGTTGATATGCAACCAGGATTTATTGATGGGCAAGGTCTAATTTTTCTGCAAGAGAAAGGTTACAAATAATACATTATTATTTAGTTGATAATAAAACCATGGTATTATATAGAATCCATTAAGCATACATACCCATTTTCTAATCCAAGTTGCAAGTTTTTTGACTGAGAAAAAGGAGTGGTACTAAGAGAGGTTGGAGGGGGTTGAGAATTGAGGGAAGGGATTGCATGAGAAGGTAGTGGAGATGTTAATGTTACAGCAATGGCTAGAGAGAAGAGATTAGGTAGGAACTTTGGTTTATCAGAATTGAGTTTGGGAATGGTGTTAGTGTGAGTTTGAGGAAGAGGATGGAGAAGACGAAGTATCAAACTCATGATTTTTATGGAGTCTCCTATCCACTCACTGCATCATGTTTGTTTTTGCTCCATTCTTTTTCAGCCATAGGTGACGGTTGTTCTGTTGAAATGTTGATCCTTTCTGAAAGGCTGTTATTGTCCACCACATAACAAAAGAAAAATATAATTTATAAGGGGGGGCTTAAAAAAAATTCTTTCTATTTTTTCACCACTAGTTAACTTCATAAGGGTTAAACAAGGTCTAGGATTTGTCAAACAAAAACTCTAGATTAAAATGATGTAGCTCTAAAAGAGATCTTATTAAAAATGGTTAACTAAGTTCTTCGACGAAAATTAAAGACGATGGTGCCAATAGTATAATTACAAAAGTAAGAGTTCTGAATTTTATCATTTTTGAGTTTGATTAAAATAAGATGTAGTTGATGGTATTCATAAATTTCAAAACAAACACTTATAAGAGCATTGCTATATACGACGAGTGATATCTTGTGAAGGTATCACAATAATATACAAACCAATCATAATATATTGTTTTGCATAAAACACAATGCTTGGGTGCAATACAAGTGAGTAAATACATGCACTACTCCTCTCATGTAAATTTTGCTTGAATTTTGTCGCGATAAATAGCATTTTTGTGTTTTTAAATATCATTTAAGACTGTATATTTGTCCTTCAATCCAAAGAGAAAGGTAAGCGGAGTATAATTAATTGTGTACCATTCCTACTATTTGAGGAGGTATGTATAATGGAAGGGATGAATCTTTGAGGAGTCGGATCATTCAGTATCAAGGTTGTAACATTAGTTGCAATCCCTTCCATCCTTGCTTCTTGTCTTTGTCTCCGTATTAAAAGTCGTTACTTGTTGGTTGTTGCAGACTTGGTGTAGAGACGATGATCCTCTAACTAGGTCAAACATCTAATGGATTGGACTTAGGCTCGATCCATAACAAATTATGGCAATCATATTACATCCCCGATTGTCATGCTTTGAATCATATTCCACCTTGCATCATCCTATGTTGCCTCGCTTTAAATCATATCCCACCTTGTTTCATCCCCCGTTGCCTCGCTTTGAATCATACTCCACCTCGTACTGTTGAAACTGTTATAAATTTGGACAATCGTATATTTCTTATTATCTTGTCTTATTACTTTAAACCATTATATTTCTTATTATCTTGTCTTATTACTTTAAACCATTTTGCCCTTACAAGTCTTATATTTGGGGGATTGTGGATCGTCATAAAAATATTCCTATTTTGACTCGTGCTTGGTTCATGCTCTTTGTAGTCGACCCGTACTCATATGATAATCCTCATACTTGGCCACACTACTACTATCGTGACAACTCTCTTACTTACTGAGTCAAACCACTTTGATCCTTTGACCTGATATTAAATGCGCATTGGTGTGGGTTTTTAGAAGATCCCTAAACAATAAGAGAGGGGGGTTAGGGTGACAACTCCTATAGATAAAATCCAACTACTCATAATTGGAATCTACATCCTTCACTATCCCTTCAAACTTGGGGCACCACAATTTTACTTCATGAACAAAATGAAACGTCACAACTCTCTTCTCATAAAAAAAGAGTGTGGAATCTCTTTTCTTATACAATATTTTTCTCTGAAAAGATTTAGAAAAGTAGTTCAAGTTGATCTCACCACAAATCATTTGTGTTAATTGAGATTCTACATAATTTTATGAGGATAAATTTATGGTGATATCACAATATATATGTATCATAGCTTATAATTTTATATAATTTTTCGATTGTATTATTCATTTTAATAATAATCATAGTTATAAATATGTATCTATATTTAATCGCAATAGACAAAACGGTCGATATGTCCGAGTGGTTAAGGAGACAGACTTGAAATCTGTTGGGCTTCGCCCGCGCAGGTTCGAACCCTGCTGTCGACGATTTTTTTTTTCATCTTATTTTTAGTTTTTTTCCGCCATGATTTTTTTTTCTATTCATTATAACGATCAAAGTTAGGGTTTGTATTGTAATTCCTCAAATTCATAAGATAAATAAATTTTGGAATTGGAATGGAAGAACAATCCATAAACGGCACAATGACAACTAAAACGACACAAGATTTAGCCATTGAAGGTCACAAATACTTAGAAGAAACCATACAACACGCTTTCAAGATACTCTCTTCCATGAACGACGAGCTCTGCAATCCCGTTTGGTGGTCCACTTCTCCTTCCTCTGCTACTTCTCCCAATGCTCCTTCTTCAAACGGTGACGCCAATTCCGAGAATTCCGGCCAACACGCTGACGGCGCTGCCCCTAGTGGTGGTGCTGGTGGCGCTCTTGATGAAGCTCGTTTGAGGTATAAGAATGCTGTTGCTGGACTTCGCAGTGTTCTTGCTGCTATTCCTAATTCTCAGAAGGTACAATTTCGATTCCCTACTTTTCTAATTCGAGTTTTATTGTGTGTTCTTTTTTTACTAGATCTGGATTTTTTGAATCATTGAACTTTAGGTTAGTGGAAATTCAACGAGGTTAGGGATGGAATGAACTTGCAAAACTAAGGTTACGAACATTTTTTGTAATTATTGATAAAAATTGGAAATTCGTAAATCACACAGGTCCTTTTGACTAGGCCATGCTTTGGCATATTCTTTGCCATTGATGCTGTGAGTCAGTTTCATAAGTTCATAACTCTCCTACTGGTGATATCTGGGATGCAATTATCTGAATTTTGTGATATGTTTTAAGGTCTTTCCCAGGAAGGATTTAGTAATAGTATATCACAGGAAATACTTCAATTTCAGAGTTCATAGATGTAAATTGTAATCATAGAAATGAAGTACCCCTACATGATGGTATTTTTTTCTACATATCCACAAGGGCATTAAATTCAGTAACAGTGTGACATGATGAAAAATTTGAAAACTCCTATTTATAGAACCTTATAATGTTGCAGCACCGATTGGAGCATTGAGTGGCCTAACGAATGAAGTTTTCTTTTTGATATATTACTTGACTATGTTTTATTACTTAAACTGCTTAAATTCATTAAGTAACTAGCTATAGTTTCGTTCTCCGAATTTTTAGCTAATGTAATGTGAATTGTGAATTTCAATTCCTGTAGATATCTTTCTGGCTTGGTAAGAGACAAAAAAAATCTCCTTACACCAAGGTTTGGTTTGTTGTCTTTTCAAAATGGGGTTGAAAATCTTTACAGTGACTAAATGAAAAACTTCACGAGACTGATAATTTACTAAATAAATTCCGAACTCACTATGTTTATATTATTGTAGCTCTATTATACTGCTAGGAAAAAGATGCTGCATTAAAAGAAAAATCTATTCAGAAATCAGTGTCTTCCTTACATAGACTTAAGACTCCATATTCTGTTAAATGATTGGGGTTATTGACTCACAAACATGCATCTTATTGCGAGCTGTGTGACCATCATATTAGCTAGCAAAGCTTTTGTTTTCCTGATAAACTAACTTGGTTTGTATTATAGGCAAACACATTTGACAGCGGTTCAGCTGATAGTCCAATGGATGAAGCTGAAATTGAGAAGTTGGAAGAGCAAGCATCTTCTTTAAGAAAGGTTTGTTATATTAACCTCTGTCTCTATCCTTGATCACACTCTTTACAAACCCGAAACACCGAAGTTATTATTTTAGTCTCAAGTTTTAATTCATCGGAAAATACTTTTTCATCAAACTATGTCAGCTGCAGTTAACAGAATCTAATGACATTCTTATGATGCGTTTTATATTTTTAGTTTATTACTGAAAGCCTGAAACAATTTCAATTGGGAAAAGCTTGTGGATTCTGGACTGAAGTTATTGAGTGCATGTTTCTTTTTTTATTAATTATATTGTTGTTAAGCATTGGAATTTCCATCCATAAATGTAGGAACTTGGCAACAAGAACTTGCACCTGAAGATACTCATAGATCAACTGCGAGAACTTATCACTGATATATCAACATGGCAAAGTCCTTTTTCGACCTGAAGTTGGTAGTGCCTGCATTTGTAGGGTGATATAAAAAACGACAGTGTGATCCAGATTACATTAAATGGTAATGATGCTTCTTTATATTTTACCAATTGAAGTTGAATCAGTTGTCTTGGTACGTTCTCATCCCGAAACTACAATTTCAGAGTCGTGGAATGGTAAGAGATTGTCTGAAGTTTGAACATGTTTGTCATAGGGCTTGTATTTTGTAGAATATTTGACAAATTTTGCAAACTAGCAACTTGCCAATCTTTGCTGATAATTTGATGTATTTGATGTAATATTTTATTTGATAGTTGCCAGAAATTGCACCTAAATAGTTTTCTCTTGAGTTAGAGAAAGGTGTCTGTCTTTTGTACAAGGATGAAACTTTCAATGATTTTATTCACCAGTAGCAATTTGTGCAATTCATAGCTTGTTCCTTAGATGGGTATACCGCCTTTTATATTTCAAGTCTGTTCATTTGGTTATGAGGATTATCTGGAAAAGGAAAGGGAAGGTGGTAAAGTAGTTTTATGTGAAAAACATCTTCGTCTTCTGTGTTTTGGAGTGAAAGATTGAACGGCAAGAAAACAGAGCAGTATCTTGTCTAAGATTTTCTTTTTAAAAGTTTATTACTTTACCAATTGAATGGATAAAAAATATCACACTCTGAATGTGTCATGTGCGAGTGGACCCTCAAGTCTACATCCCCTTTCGATTTACAAAAGAAAAATGGTGTCCAGTAGTGACCAGCTTACCAGCTATATAAAGAAAATTGTATCTCTATTTCAAATCATTTTCTTTACATTTCCATTTTTTATTCCACTAGAAAATGTTGCGACAATGTTCTGTGATGTCTGCCGAATATGTGCGACCTTCACTTTTTTTGTGAAACCACTAGATTTGACTGTGCTGCAAATACTGTGTTCTTACAATATCCCCTCTATTTAGGAAATTTGTATTGTAAACACATTGTTTTGTATGACTTCAGAACTTTTAAGCATTTCCCTCATTTTGTGCAAAGTATATTGACTATCCTTTGAGAAAAGGTTGATTTTGGGCAGGTTAGGTTGTATAACTTGAGATTTTGTATCCGATAAGTATATCATGGTGTCACCTGATTCTGTAATTTTCTTTACGTACTGCAGATACTTACTTAAGATCTTGACAAAACAAGCTAAAATCTTCATATGATAAAATAAAGAAATTTATGAAATATACTCATGTATTTTTTAATCTTGTTTCGTCTTTCACTCCTTTTATTTTGAGTCCATCTCCGGGCTACCATTGTATCTTTGTGTTAACATTGTTTTGTCTGCTCTTTGTACATGTTTTGTGGTTCACGCAGATTTTATTTCACCCAGACTAAGTAAATTTTTTGCATTACATTATTATTATAGTTGAAGATGAATATCATTTGTCTATCCTTCCAGAACTGCTGACTTATTTCATAAAAAAAGGCAATCCGGTGCATTAAAGTTTTTGCATACGCAGGATTCGAGAAGGTGTCCCACCATTTTGGTGTATTTTAAGTAGTCTTACCTTGTTTTTTTTATACAAAATGTTGTTTCCAGGTTCATAGAAAAAAATAAAATGATTTACAAAAAAATGTTGTTTCAATATAATGTCATGCAGCTAGCTCATGGAATTCAAGAAATTCACATGATAATACAAGCAATTCAAAACAAAACTTTGTGCAAAACGGTTGAAGTTTTCCACTTCGAAATAACTCACCAACCAAACCGTAACTCTCTAAGTTGATTTTATTCCATCTTCTCAAGTTTTCTCAAACATAGAGAATTTGAGAGACTTTTTATGCTTGCATTGCATTACTAACTGACAGCATACTAGCAGAACACACAATGACAAACACACACACATACAGAGACTTCGCCTCCTTTTGCATTTCAACTTTTCACAGTCCTAACAAAATCTAACCTAATACTAAGGAAAAGACTCGTAACTATAATAACTAGATACAAGTTTCCCACACAACTCACTTTTTTTTTTTTTGTAGTTTATGTTTAATTGTGAATAGAAGTTCTAGTAGTGAGAGAGGATCTCATGTCTACAATCGCAGACTCATCCGCCCCTAACTTGATAGCTTCTTTGCTAGCTCTTATGAATCTTGAAACAGCTCCCTTCACGTAATCATGGGCTTCCTTCACACTCATCTTCTTGCTCATTTCATCTGGGAAACTGCTCAAGAAGTGATCTCCATTGAGAACAGCTGCCAACTGAACTACCTCACTCTGAAACTCGGAGAGGCCACCATGTTCTTTTGCTTCAGTGGTCCTTAGAGGCGTCACATCCGGCAAAGTCACTGGAATACACACATTAAACTGTCTTAATATTTCTTCACATAATAAGGTCAATACAAAAGAAGTTGCATAGTCAATGATTATAACTGATAAGTCTATTCACCCCACTTGTAATACATCATCATTTCAGTTTATCATGTTTGATTTGTGTTTTAGTATATGATTATCGAGAAATTCATACCTGGACAATCCGTTCTCGGTGAACTTAATTCCCCAACAATATCCTCAAATGTCCCAGCCCATGCATCTCTGTGAGTCAAAAAGTTAGAGGAAAGGTTGAACATCTTCTTTATGGTGGCAGGAATTGAAGAGTGCTCAAACTCGGAATTCGCAGCTGGTCCTTTGGGGCTTCTTACCACTGAAAAAACAGTATCAGGTAAGCAAATAGTGGACATGCTGAACCAATCAATATCATGTTGAAGCTTAAGAAGAATCTAATCTATGCACTAGAAGATTTTAGGTAACATTACTCATATCAACGTCAAGTATCTTTGCTTAATTTGATTCGAAAACAAAAGATCTTAACCCTTACTATACTCAAATCACAAATGAAAAGACAAGATTCCTCAACCACAAAAAATATAATTCACCTAACTAAATGTAACTCATGGTCAAGGTCAAGGCTATATGGCAATGTAAAGGCATTGGAATAGTGAATACCAGTAAGGACAATGGTCCCAAAAAACATAATATAACATCCAATAGAGTATTAAAAAAAATGGAAAATGGCTTTGACCAAAGAGGGGAAGCTGGAAAATGATAAATAAACTAAGATGGTTTTGAGCTTACCAATCCCTTTCTTGATCCAAGGAGAGACCATAATAGTAGGCACCCGAACACCTAACCTATCAAACTTAAAGAAATAAGGAGCAGGTCCTGTGTTCCCATCTGGACTAGGAATGTTAACAAAAGGAGTCTTCACATGATCAAAAAATCCACCATGCTCATCATATGTAATGACCAAAAGAGTTTCATTCCACTGTGGACTTGCTCTTAGACTCTCATAAACCTCCTTAACCAACATTTGTCCATTTGCAACATCATGAGATGGGTGATCATCATTCGCCGGCAAACCCGTCAAGTCAAAGTACCTAGGCTCAATCACTGTCAAAGGTGGAAGCTTCCCGTTTCTAGCATCTTTCTTGAACCTCAAATCATACTGATGAAATTTAGAGATGTACTTCAATTTCCTTAGATTTCTATAGAAAAGTGTTGTCGGTATGTTTTGATAATAAATTCCAAAGTCCAAGCCATTATGATGCATAGATTCAAAGATTGTTTTTTGAGGATACCCTATAGCTAACTGTCTCTTGACATGACTTGTTGAACCATGAGAAGTTGCAGAATACACAAAAAGCCTATTGGGTTGTGTTGGACCAGGAATTGAAGAAAACCACCTATCAAAAACCGCAAATTCCTTAACCAAAGCAGCATAGACAGGAACAGATTGTGGTTTAAACCCTTTCATTACAGTCTCAGAAAGATTCTGAGACACAGACAATGCTTGTTCCACAAATCCATTCATTGAAGGAATGGAACCATTACCAAATACCTGTTGCAAAACATCCTCAAATGAATGACCAGGATCCGGATCCACAAACTCTGCATCATCACTGAAACAAATTGTGTCTTTTCTTGGACTTTCAGTAGAAACAGGGTTGCATTCATCTCCATTGACACCATCTATTAAAGGGTTGATAGCTTTCTTCATCCAACCAAGCATGTGATCAAAGGAACGGTTTTCCATGACCAAAACAACAATGTTCTTAATAGGTTGCTGTTTTTGTGCATAGGTTGTTGGGTGAAGGAACACACTTGAAACAGTGAGAAGAAGCATGAAAATGAAGGATCTGATTTTGATAGCTCCCATTCTTTTCCTCAAAGATGGATTCTTTTTGCAAATGGGTGTCTAATTCTGGTTGCTGATGTGAATTCACAAGGCCTTATCTATTGAATTCACAAGGCATTAACTATATTTAACACTGAAAATAGAAGAAATGAAAGTATGTATGTTATTGTTATAAAGTAGTGAATGTAAATGTGAAATGAAGTTTTTGTGAGCAAGATTTTTCACTTACCTTGTTGGAAGTTAGATATTTTATAGATATAGATAGATAATATAGCAGAAAGAAGAGGGAAAGAGAAGGTTCTGGTTTTTTTGGTGTTTTGTTTTGTGCTTTACCTCATTTACACTCACTCTATTTTCTCCATTAGTTGAGTTTGAGCACATAGAAAAGAGAAAAGGTAACAGCGCAATTAAAGGAATGTGATTAGAGTGTGTCGTTTTGTGAGTGAGTGTGTGAAAGAAGTTCTTACGTGCTTCTTTTTCCTCCACCACTGTTGTAGTAGTGGGATCACTCATTCATTATTCATAACATGTCCACTTCCCACTTTTTGAGCCTCTTTATTATTATTGCATGTTGGAGGCTTTATTATATTTTGTTACCTATAATACTTAAGCATCATCATTAAGCGATTAAGACACCTAAGTCAACTTGTCAAAAGAAAAAAGACACCTAAGTAGTATGTATACCTCCGTCCCAATTTAATTGACACAATTTTGTTTTTCACACATATTAAGAAAAATGTATAAATAAAGGGGAAAGTGGAATATATTGTATTGAGAATGATAAAAGTAGTATTATTTAGTGTTATATTGTATTGGGAATGATGAAAGTTGTATTGAAAATTGAAATGTGTCAGTTATTTTGGGACACTTTTTTTTAGAAAATGGGTCAGTTATTCCGGGACGGAAGGAGTAAAAAATAACAACCATGCACACAGATTATAACCGAAGGTTTGATATCATTCTCTCTCAATCACACCAAAATGATTGTATTAGGTTATTTTACTATAAATGAATGAAAGAAAATAATAATTTTATTAAATTAATAATTTTATTAAATTAACTTGATTAATTACTAGTTGAGTTTCATTATCATATTTTTTGATGAGTATGGTAATATGGCATATTCACATTTGAGAGAGAAATTGCAGCGATTCAATTCAAGTGTGAGTGATTATTATTTTTTTATAAATAAAGAATTTTATAAATAAAAAACATTTGCTGCGTAGTGTGTGTTTGTGTTGATTCAAGTGTGAGTGGTTATTCTTTATATTGACTATGAATGAATTGAATAAATGATATATAAGATATGTGACTCATCTATTTAATGTCTTAAGATTTTATGCGGATGCGTGGTGTTTGAATCTCTTGATAGTCATGATTGTTGGCAATGCTAATATTTTGCTCTTGGTGCTGTCTCGGTCCTCTCATCACATGGTATCAGAGCAACTTGGCGGAGGAAATGAGTAGATTCATCAATGTAAGAAATTAAGTATAGTTGTATTATAGACTCACGCTTGAGAGAAAAATTATCGGGGTTCAACAAGAGTGGTTAGTCAAACATCAGTTATAAATGAGATAATTGAATAATATAAAGAGATTACTCATATTAATAACTTAAGGTATTGAATTAAACTATGGTGTCAATGTCTCTGACCACTTGGTTACTGTTGTACATCCGACTCTTCACTTTTTGTGTCAAATAGTCTATAGCGGCAAAAATCGCACAGATTAAATACCGAAAAGAAATGTTTTTTCAGTTTGAATTTATGCTTCAATACATCAAGGGAAATGCTAACCAGTGCCCCCGGGGCACTGATTAAGGATATGAAAAAGGAAATTATATAGTATTTAATGCATTGAAATTGTGTAATTAATTTATAATAAAATCAAAAACAGTTTCCTTTTATGGTAATAATTCCTTTTATGGTATGCTTAACCAGTGCCCGCGGCACCGGTTAACAGGACCCATATATCAATTATCGCCGCAACTTTTTATAACTGCACTCACATGACCAAAGTCCCCTAATTTAAAATATTGAATTATTTTTTATTTCATGGTCATCCATGTGACGGAGAATAATTTTGTCACATACCAAAACTACCCTACTTTTTCAGAGTTGACTGGTATGTCACAAGTTGGACTTGCGACCTACCTATGTCACAGTTCCAACTTGCGACATACCCCCCATGTCACAAGAGGCAATGTCGACATATGGGTCTCTCAAATTTTGAAATTTTTTGTCCTTATTGTATGTCACAAGTCCCACTTGTGACATATTTATTTATTTACTTTTTCGTTTTTTCTATTAATTTAATAGAATTTGTTTTAAAAAATTTAAAAAAAATAATTGAAATAAATATTTATGATTATTTTTTAAGGAAAATATTTATTATTTATTAATATGACACATTTAAAAGTACAATACATTTTTGACCAAAAAAAAATACAATACATTTAATTATTTCTTCTTCGGGCATTAGGTGGTCGTTGTCCCGTTCCACACCATGGTTGTAACACCCCGTTTTTCCAACATAGAAATTTCATAAATAAATCAGAGTTTTTCAACATAAAACGTAATGTCACATTCTTTTCTTAAAAATCATAAATGGAATAAATAATAATTTATCCTTCAAAAATCATTCAACATAAGTATTTCTAAACTTTGCAGCGGAATTAGTTCAATATCATAAAAATAGTCTTTGGCACCAAGGCCTCATCACTATAGTCTCATAAATAGTCTAAACATCATGATTTGTTCAATCCGACAACTTCATTATAATTCTCATAAAAACAATACGTAAGGAATAGAAAGTAAAGACATAATCCCCATCCCGTTACGTATCAGAGCACCTAAGACGACACGGCGAAGATTACTCACAACAACAGCTAGTCCTGGTTACCTGCGTGTTACCAACGTAAGGGCAACATTCAAACAGGAGGGGGTGAGATTTCTCAAATAATAATATAAATCATATAAAGTACATTCAACAACTTAAACATCCTATAATTCATTAATCATATCTAGCAACTTCAACTTCCTTAACTAGTATCATTATTCTTCCTACATTAGTCATATACTTCATATTATATCATCATATAAATATCATCACATATCTACAAATATTAGTCATAAGCATTATCATATATCCTTTTAATCATAGCATCTTAATCATAGACATAAACATCATCATATAACATCAAGTACTAAACATAACCATCTCATAACATTATATATCAACCATAAACATAATCACAAACAATCCATCTTAAATATAATCACGAGGAATCATCATACATCATCATTAGTAAACGTATAACATCTTATCATAATTCACATATCAGCATATCATAAATCACATAGCATCTTATCATAACAACTTCATATTCAACCATCATAAACAAATCATAATCAACATCATCATTAATCCTAAACAACATCATCGTCAAACATCATCATCATAATCAAACATCATCATCAAACATAAACAACATTCTTAATCAAACTCATCATTCACTTCATATTCAATCTTAAACAACTTCATAGTCGACTCGACACTTGACTTGACAATGCGATTCAACTTGACAATGCAACTCTTAACAACTTAAATCATCGTAAACTTCTTGATATGCAAATGCATGTGGTACCATTCAGGGCATCAAGCCCCCAACATATATGAGCGTAAATAGGCTCTTCAACAAGTGAGCGGGCCTCAAGCCCCCAACGTAGTTTGAGCATTAAGCTGTCTGGCCTCAAGCCCCCAACGTAGTTTGAGCATTAAGCTGCTGGGCCTCAAGCCCCCATCTTTAATGAGTATGCTAGTAAATACCAACATATAATATAACAAAATATCACTCAACAAAATATATTAACTAAATTATAAAAAGACATCTAATCTCAATAAATCATATATCCCTCATATAAATCATATAAATACATAAATATATTCTAAAACTAAGTAAAATAATTAAATAAAAAGGAGGGTGTTACAATGGTGCGCCAGCATTTCTTGCTGCATTATGTCGCGTTGGAGCAGGAGGAATAATTTGATGCCGAGATCTTTGACGATGAATTGGTTGATCGTCAGTTTCGTCGTTGTGCACTTGACTACTTTGACCAAGCGTCAACGAAACATCGTCTTCCCTGCTAGGCCATGTTGTATTGAGAAATTGATTATCTTCAATGTAATTCAATGATAAACGGCCCAATGACGATTGACCAAACTCGGCGTCATTTGCAGGAGAAATTGAAAAATTAAATTCGGCACCCGGTGTGAATTGGGGATATAGGTCAGTTGGTGTTGGTGGGTAGTTGTAGTGTGGGTTGCTGTACATTTGGTTGTTGTAGTTTTGGTTGTTGGCTTGAGGGTTATTTGTGTAGGATGTTCCAGGTTGGTTTAGATCATTGTAAAGATGAAAATTGTGGTTTCAAGCTGAGGGCCTCGTTGAGGAAAAAAATGAAAGATGGGAGATCGGAAAAATGAAGGATCCTCACACATGTGTCTCTACTGATTTGACACAAGATCATCGCAAACTTAGCGCTAACGTCATTTGTGAAAGTGTTAAATCACTTCTACTACCACAATGAAATTGCAAGAGCAGATCGACAGGCATTAGCTTGGGTCGACAACATTCCCGTCGAAAAGTGGACTCAATCACATGATGATGGTCGACGATGGGGCCACATGACGAGCAACCTAGTAGAGTCGCAAAATAATGTGTATAAAGGTATTCGCGGACTCCCGATCACAGCTATTGTGAAAGCCTCCTACTACAGGTTGGGGGCCTTGTTTGCCAAAAGAGGACACGAGGCATCGACAAGGGTAAATTCCGGGGAACCATTCTCAAAAAACATCATGAATTTTCTGAAGGAAGAGGTCATCAAATCCAACAGTCACAGTGTCACTCAGTTCGACCGAGATAGGTATACCTTCTTCGTCCGTGAAACTATCGACAATAGAGAAGGATTGTCGATGGGAGAATACAAGGTCGACCTGCGAAGTAAATGGTGCGACTGTGGAAAATTCAGGGCGTTACACCTACCATGCTCACATGTCATTGCCGCATGTTCTAGTTTTAGCTACGACTATTAAACATTTGTTGATCATAAATTTACGAATGAATGTGTATACTCTGTATACAATATCCATTTCGATGTGGTTCACCACCAACAGTATTGGCCAACTTATGTAGGCTCAAAGGTGGTTCCCGATTCAGCGATGCGTAGAGCTAAGAAAGGTCGTCCCGCAATTACTCACATTAGGACCGAGATGGACGTTGTGGAAAATGAGGGGAGAAAATGCGGCATTTGTAGGATGACCGGTCATTCCCGAAAAAATTACATTAATACTGAACATCAGTAGCAATCTATGCATATTTTTTAATTGCATTTGGTTTGTATTTTATTAAATTAAATATTAAATATTTATTCTTCGTTTAAATGTATTGTACCTTTAAATGTGTCATCTTAAATCATAAATATTTATTTCAATTATTTTTTTTAAAATTTTTAAAACAAATTCTATTAAATTAATAGAAAAAACAAAAAAGTAAATAAATAAATATGTCACAAGTGGGACTTGTGACATACAATAAGGACAAAAAATTTCAAAATTTGAGAGACCCATATGTCGCCATTGCCTCTTGTGACATAGGGGGGTATGTCGCAAGTTGGAACTGTGACATAGGTAGGTCGCAAGTCCAACTTGTGACATACCAGTCAACTCTGAAAAAGTAGGGCAGTTTTGGTATTTTTGTTTCAACTAGGGCATTTTTTGATTTTTTTGGTTTCAACTAGGGCATAAAAAAAAAAAAATTCGGCTGAGCCTTGGTTGAGTTGTGTTCACAAGACCAAATGACAAACTTTGATGGATTAGAATCCTGGATGAATTAGGAGGAATTTAAAAGATCAGTTTGATGTATTTTAACGTTAAAAACTCTAATATTCTATGTCCTACTTGACTTTTGGAGCTTTATAAAACTCAATTTTATATCTAAAATAGTAGAGTGGAATAAATCAAGTATACATATGCTGAAAAAATGGCCAAAAATTGGTTCACTGTAACATAAAATAATAAAAGTTGTGCAAATAAAATACAATATATCTAACTATCTAAGTCTCTCAAAAACAAAATAATCTTCTCGTGAGTAAGGAAGACAAATTCTGCTTACCTGGAAATGCAGAATCAATCTGAAACTTGTTTCCTATCCAATGATGGATATATCACAAGTTTATGAAAAATCATTCTATCTTAATAAAAAAATGTTATCAAATTATAAATGAAATTGAGGTTTTTTTTTATTATAAAATACAATATATCTAACTATCTAAGTCTCTCAAAAACAAAATAATCTTCTCGTGAGTAAGGAAGACAAATTCTGCTTACCTGGAAATGCAGAATCAATCTGAAACTTGTTTCCTATCCAATGATGGATATATCACAAGTTTATGAAAAATCATTCTATCTTAATAAAAAAATGTTATCAAATTATAAATGAAATTGAGGTTTTTTTTTATTATAACTAGTTACAAACCCGTGCTTCGCACGGGGTTCAGTAACGTATTTGACAAAATATTATATTGAAAGGATAGATTGCGAAATGACAGATAATTATAAATCATAATACAATATTTAGAGTACTCTTGTATTACGGATTACAAAATTAAATCTTCAAAATGGTTTGACCACGAGTAACAAATGAAAACATATTTAGTTAGCGGTAGAAACACTTTTCTAGTAATAATTGATATCTATCTATAAACCAATGAAAACCTTATTACCAAAGCTACCTGATTTATATCATTTTGACTTTCAGCTTCAATGTATATAAATCATTTCACATGATCTACAGCAAAGGCAGATATTAACTGCAATTTAGTATCCAATTCTTTCAGGTGAACAAACTTCTGCATCAGACAGATAGCTAAAAGCCTCTCTACCTGATCTATATCATTTTGTGTTTTAGCTTCAACGTATATAAATCTTTTCACATGATCTACAGGAAAGGCTAGGGATGTCAATGGATACCCATAGGTACGGATAATATGATACCCGTCCCCGCCCGGTTGGATAAATATGATACCCGTGCCCACCCCATATCCTCGTGGGTGCCCACTATACGGGTACCCGTGGGCATTGAGGTATCCATGGGTATCCATGGATACCCATGGAGTTTTGAATTTATTTATTTTTTGGTACAAATTATAACTTTTTTTAATTACCAAAAAACTTCAACTTTTAAACATCATACATAATCCATTCAAAATTTCATAAATCATACATAATCCATAGAAAATTCATGATTCTTATATAATCTATATGTTTTATGATGTGATGAAGTGGAAACGGTGAACTTAATAAAATGAATTAAAAAAATTTAAAATAAAAATAGGTTATTATTGAGGATTTTTAGGTGGGCGGTAAAATTTTCTTCAATAAGGTAACAACTTTAAGTAATAAGATATGATATATAAAGATATTTTAGTAATTTACTTAATTTATTGGGTATGGGTACCCGTGGGTATGGATACAATCAAATCTGTGTCTGTGTACATATAATAACGGGTAGTCAAATACCCGTTTATTATACCTGTGGATACCCGTTTAGCTACCCGCTCCATGCCCGTGACGGATTTTACCCACGGGTACCCGTGGGTATGGGTATTTTTGCCACCCAGAGCAAAGGCAGATATTAACTGCAATTTAGTGCCACGTATATAAATCCTTTCACATGATCTAACCTTATTATCCATATGGTCAATCCTAACTTGTTTGACGGATTATTCTTACTTCGAATTTTCAGGCTGGTGATACTTTGATACAGTTATATAACAATTTCATCAGACTTTGAGACCAAAATCAACCTTCCCAAGCTTGCACACTTTGCTGTGATGGTTTCTCGGCTGTATTATGCGAAAGAAGCTGCCATTAGAGATCAGTGCATAGAAGAGCCTATCATATACATTAAGATGCAAATTGTCTTATTCAAGCTTAAGCAAGATGTTCAAATTACGGAACATTGCTATTCTTTGTAAATTTGAGAACAAAAGTCACATAATCCGAATATTTGTGATGCATGGTCTAAGGCATAACATAAAAGATAACATAACAACCATTGCCATTACATACATAGTGTACTGCAGCAGAAATATAGATGCTGCCATGTAGTGTACAACCAATTTAAGGTTGATTACAAAAAAAGGGTTGTATTACTAAATCCAAACCTTATTTAAAACATATTGTCATTGAAATATTATACATAATATACTTGCCAGCATACAACTTCCAAATCGAATAGCAGCTTGTCATCCTCTTGTAGGTGATTGTCCCTAACAAACTGGAACCAACCTCCTCCCAAGGATTTTTCGGCCTTGTTACGCTCAGCGGTAATGAGGCGGCAATCGTATTCTTGACCGGTAAGCACATCAAGCAACCACATTGTCTTTCTTGTAGTTGTATTTTTCAAAGAAGTAGCTGCATTTTTCACATTCTATCAAATTAATGGAAAGAGCATAACATGAGTGAAAATGCAAACTTCATATTCTTAAAAAAAAAAAAAAGGTCAAAAAAATCGAAGGGAAATTTTTTTTTAAACGCATGGTTATTTGATTTTTTTTCTTTCAAAAATGATATAATGATATAAAAGATGGAAAAAAACCAAGAATAAAAGAAAATTGTCAAAGAATGGATGATAATTACTATAGCCACTTTTGAACATCTAAATTTATTTGAATCTTGAAATAAAGGGGAATGGAGAGAAGTTTCTTTGTAACACTATTTATGATTCTCACGCAATTTTTTTTTTTTTTATGGTTCAAGCGAACATTATAGTTCTAGTATCCTCTAATAAATACTGTTACAAACTAAGATATATGATGACCAAGGTTTTTCTATATGTCCCTGCAGTCAACATCATTTTTTTTTACCTTAAATAACGGTCCAAATTGTGTACTTTGCATTTTTAAAACTTCAATAGTCTTGAATTTGTACATAGTATTGTTGCTAAAAAGGTACAAATTCAATGGAACCTAATCTCGTGCTTCCAGTAAGGTATTAGTCATAGTATTGTTGTTAAATGTGTCCTTCTCACTCTATACTCATGAAACTCTCTCTTCTGAAAAGAAACCAGGCTTCTTTGGTTGTGCAAGTGCAATACTTTCATCGTAATTAGTTTAATCTTCATTGGTTCCAATTGAGGATCATTTGTCGATCCCAATTTAAGAAGCTGCAGCCATAAATCCTGTGTGACAAGAAAAACATAATATTAAAAGAGAGGAACAAATAAAATGGAAAAAAAAGAAGATACATTTTTGCAATTGAGCTCGCAAACACAAACACACACAGAGGGAACATATTTAATTTAAAACATCAAAGAAGCTACCTGCAGCTTAACCTTAGTGTCCAGCACCATAAGCTCTCTTTCAGCCTAAAATCACAAAGTTAATAATGTTAGGAGCCATTTGCATCAATTGATGCACAAGTAGCACTATCCCGGGGATGTTAACTTACAGCTCTCTCGAGTGGGCTAAGATTGTCTGCTAAAGGATCCTTGCTGGTCAACACAGGTAAGATAGAGATAGAAAGTACAAATAAATTCCAATGTGATAGGACAGAAAAGATGGGGATATCAGTCAAGCCTTGCAGCAGAACCCTTATGCGTATTAACTTCCTCTTCAAGTCGCGAAAAGACAACCTTCTTCTCATCGTCGTCAACATTCACAAACTCCTTCACCAAGCCATCTAGAGACCTAAAGCATGAATAATTAGTTCACTCAGCTATCAAGTATATTATTCTAGTCTCTTTTGATGCTAAACATATATTTTAAACTAACTTTAGAAGTAAGTTGACCATGTTCATCACAGTTGGTGCCACATCTCGCATTAATTAAAACTACAAAATCGTCCAAATCGCGACCACCAACATAATCTTCACCGGTTTTATTGTTCTTTGGGGAAAACTTAAATGTGGGATAGGAATGAACATCATATCTGTATTAGCAAATAAACCAGATTAGGCACATGCATTTGTTAAATATGATTTCAACCTAGTTTAATAAAACAAATGAAAATATGTTACGGCACTCACTTCTCGGCCAAATCCTTGTACTCGTCAGCATCAACATTAGATATAACTACTTCTTCCTCCAGCCTAAAGGCTGCAGCAACCTTTTCATAAGTCTGAAGAAATTTGTAAAAACAGTATCATGATCAACCTTGATATATTCATAATCAGGGGAAACTCATCAAACTATGATAAAAGTAGTCTTAGACATGAGAACATCCTTACATAAGCAAGGTCCTTGCAATGACCACACCTAAAGATAATAGCAGTGAATTTGTTAAGACAAAAGTGTAAAGAAATCATCCCTTTTTACTCCAAACACAGAGCTATTATTAGAAATTGTTTTAGAGAAAACCAAAGCAAATTTTTTATTAAAAATAAACACCAAACTAAAATTAAAATCAAAGTTACGCAAACAGAACAAAGTATATGCTGACCTTTTTCTGAGGTCTTTTCGATGGTTCATCCTCACACTCCTCACTCTCATCAGAGTCGGAACTATCCTTGTCAACATTCATCTTATCCTGTCAATTACGGAAAGTTTTATATATAAATAGTTTTACACATATAAATATATAAACTGAATATATATATATATATATATATATATATATATATATATATATAATTGAAACCGGAATATAAATAGTTCCCAACATATCAACATATCATTCATCTTGCACCAACACTCACAAATTTTACAGTCTTTGTGATAATATAATTCCCAACATATAAATATATCCACAAGAATCTTCCATCACATTCTCCTGTCTGTTCAGTGCTGAATTTGACCCCAAATGATCTCTAAGAATCATCCACGTAACAAAACACTCAGAAATCTTCAAAAATAAAATCCTACATTAAGAAATAAAGCTAGACTACTTGCATACAAAACAATGATCCAAATTGACATAAAACAATGAAGAAACTCACATTTTCATTTTTGCGGAAAGTAACCTCCTTCGCAAAGGTACTCTAATTATAATCTCACATAATTCCAATTTTAATGCATGTTTGAATTGACATCGAGTTTAGTAAAATCACTGTGACACTATCATTTCACTGAAGCTCCAAATTGTGTCAAAATCAGTGTCACGTATGATTTTATCAAACTCAGCACTAAATCAGATCTGCATGATTTTACAATCTTAACAAAAACTCGTGTTTTAGATACTTATGTTTTAAATAAACTGGTTTGGAAATCTCTTGCCAACTTAGCATCTTCAATTTTCTTATTTGCCTGCTTAAAGAAAGCACAACAAATTCAAGTTTAGCTAGCAATCTTAATTTTCAATATGAAAAGGAAACAATCCAAATATAATGTAAAGATTGCCACCATAAAAAATAAAAGATTGGTTTGCAACAATGGCAAGATCTTAAGCCAAAATGTGTCTATGTTCTTCACCTGGCAGTATAGTGGCTGAACCTGACCAACAACTGTTGATGTCATAAGTCCCATTTGGTTCAAGAGCATTGTTGAGATGAATCCAATTAAGGAGATCATAGGATACAGAATGAACCCATACAATTATATCACCAAATGTTTCTGCAAGTGGATTATGTTGGTAGAAAAGGTGGTATACACCTTTGTAGTACATAGGGGCTGCAAGAGTTCAATTATAAATCAACACCAGTAATTTGAATATGAATAACATAATATATATACAAACAAAGAATGCTTTATTTCTTGAATAAGCCATTTGGTTCCTGCATTTCTACTAACCCCGAAGGATATTGATTCTAACATTGTACTTTTGAGAAAAGAGTATGCTTGGCATATAGGAAGAGCACTTTCCCAGCATGATTTGGAAGATTGGAATCTTTTGTATCATAGTTCTGTTAATGGTCTTAGTTTCAATACATTCTTGGACAACATTTCAAATCATGAAGGCCCAACTGTGCTAGTTATTAAGGATACAAATGGTTATATATGGAGGATATGCTTCTCAACAATGGGAGCGGCATGTTGAATTTTATGGAGACATGAAATGTTACATTTTTCAATTAAAATCAAAGGCATCTATATTTAGGCCAACTGGAGAAAACACTAATCTACAATGGTGTGCAGTAGGGAGATTGAAATTAAAGAGGACAGTAATAAAAGCAAATGCAACCTAGCTGAAAAACCATAGTCCAACACATGGGTGAAGAAATGAGGAGTAGAAAAACTAAAACTTGAAGGAGGAACTCTCAAATATGTGATTGGTGAAATCTTACACACCAAGATTAAGAAGAGGTAAGCCAACCTGCACACACAACAAATGTTCAAATATAATTAAATGTCAATAAATTTTCAAAATAGGTGAAAATGCTGAGAAATTTCATGGCACAAAAGGCAAAATCCAAAGTTTATTCAAAAATGCACATGTAGCAAACAAAATATGATTGAAGCGTTGGTTCATGACACAAAACACAATCACAAAATTCACAATCATTTACTTGAAAGACCAAAATCGAACCGTCACAGTTACATTCTCTTTAGTTTTATGAGAATCCAATGGCACAACCTCTAGATAGAACTGTTATGGCTTCCTACGCATTGACGAAGATGTGTTTTGTTCCAAAGGACTGCACTTCCCTTAGTTTGTTTCCACCCTTCTTCAATAGTTTTGTACCTCTTATCTTGAAGAACCTTCTTTATAGCCACAGTTTCTCCAGTCTCCAAACACTTTGCCTGTCACAGCAAAAGCAGAAAAACAAATCAAAATCAAAGCAGATCAAACCTACTCAAAATCAAAGATGCCAAACATATAAGTTTATAGATTATATAGCTGTCCAATAATTATCAGAAATGATAAATCAAACACACACACCTGCTTTGGCTGGCCATTTTTACCACCAATGGTTGTGACAATTATATGTCCGGTTTCGGTACCATTTCCATCTACAATGCTAGCGGCTTTCATTTCCTACATATAGATTTAGATCAGCAATTTTGACATAAATAGACTGCAAATTTATTCAACCAAAATGCTTATTCAAGATCAAGAACAAAAATTGCAGAAAAAGTATTTTTAAGGAGAAGTTAGGTCAAACACAATATCAATCAATTTCATGATTAAATCCATGATTTACTAAAAAGGAAAGTAATGAGATGCACATTATATAAAGATTAAGTTTCATTGATTAGAAAAGAAACCTACTTTAGATATGGCAGAGTCATGATCTTAAGAAAAGAAGGATTCAAAGGGAGAACAACACCACAGATGTTTACAATGAAAAACTCAGGCCCACCCTGTGCTGCATATTTCTGCAAGTTAACAAAATTCATCAAATTGATTTTTCTTCATTGTAAACCTAACACTAAATGAAGGTTTCTTCATCCACTACCAACTTAATTGACAGCTTATTGCTTCTAAAGACTTCAATTTTAACCCAAACACTAAAACATCAATTCAAACATACCCCACAACAACTTAATTACCAATTGAATGAATAACAAAAAAAAAAAAACTTCACTATTCTTATTACTCAATTTCATAAAACCCTAAAATTCCCTTTCCCCCAAATGAAAACCTAACTCTAAATTCATCAAATTTCTACATGCATGAGGGAAAGGAAAAGGGAGACACACCTTAAAATTGGAAATTGAAGTTGAAGATGATGATAATGATGTGAGGTGAGATTTGTGGTAGTGGATGAATGAACTCTCTCAAGCTTGCCTTCTTCCCCAATTGCCTTCTTCTCCAATTTTCCTTCTTCCTCTTGGTTACCCGTTTCCTCTTCTTCTCCTCTCCCTCGACCTCCCTTCTTTTCCTTCTTCTCCTCTCCCTCTCTGTCCCGTCCGTTCTGTTTTGCTTTTTTTTTTCTTTCTTTTCTTCATCAACAAAAACAACACATATATATAGCCAGGGTAGCTTCAATTAATTAATTTACCATAATACCCTCAATAAGGGTAAAATGGTAAATTCACCGGACATGTATTTTCTTATTTAGTTTAGTAGATAAGAATGTGGGGACAATTGTACCAAAAAAAAAAAAAAAGAATGTGGGGACAATGACACTATGGCTCTGTTTGGTAAACCCAAAAAAAGAGCTTTTAGCTTTTAGCTTATAAGCTCATTTGACAAAAAAAGCTCTGTTTGATAACACTTTAGCTCTATTTGGTACAACGAGCTTATAGCTTATTTCAGGAGCTTATAAGCTATTTTTCGGAAGCTACTTCAAGTAGCTTTTGAGCTTATAGCTTTTAGCTTCTCATTTTTTCTTCCATATTTACCCTTATTATTCAAAGCAAAAGTTATCAGCTAATTTTACCATATACTTCAACTAGCTTATCAGCTAAAAACTATCAGCTAACTTATTAGCTAAAAGCTATCAGCTAGCTTATCAGCTATCAGCTAATTTTACCAAACCTATGTAATTGCAACGTAGAAATTAGAGCAACTTTAATGCTATGTTCTACAATGTTCTTAGAGTGCAAAAACATGTTCTTAGTTTTTACTCCATTGGAGGAGAGTGACATGGCAAGCCAAGTTGGAGAACAGTTCCATAGGAAGAACATGTTCTAGCAGGTTTGCGTCAGGAAAAGTAGAGGGAGAGAGAAAATAAAAGGAAAAATGTGTGATATAAGAAAATAAATAGAAATATGTGGGGTCTATTGTGGGACCCTAAAAAGTAATATAAGAACACAAATATGGTTCTTGCATTGGAGTAAAAATGAGTGATAGTTCTTAAATCTTATGTGTCATCTATGGACCCACAAAAAGTGATTGAAGAACAAAATTTTGGTTCTAGCATTGGAGATGCTCTTAGCATCCTCGTCCACGCCTGCATATGAGGGTAGAATGGTCAGTGGAAGATATTTGTATTATGATTAGATTCCATGGACCCATTTTGATATTGCCACCAGACTAGTCGGTTAGTGATTGAATATACACAAAAACGGTACATGTGAAATGAGACGAGTAATTTCAATCAATGTTTTGCCAATTGAGATTTCGTCATCATTTGGATTTCCTTGTCTACACTTGAGGCATGCACAATACATTATAATTTATAATATACTAATCCATATTGTGATTAGGACGTTAATTTGGAAGTCCGTGACCGTGAGACTAGAAAACAACCAAAGGAAAATGTTATTTTTCACTTAAATACTGAGAATACTTACACTGTGTGATCGAAGATAGTAAGTAAAGTGGTGTGACACGCTTCACCTTTTACCTTTGAATTTTGCCCAAGTGTCCAACCCCTTCCTTGAAAAAAAAATAAAATAAGAGAGATTTTTAATGAGTGAGGAAGGAGGGGCTATGACCTGGCAAAGAGATTCTTAGTGTGTGTTTGGTTCAGCTTTGAATATAATTGATTCTGACAGAATTGATTCTGATAGAATTGATTCTGACAGAATTAATTCTGAGAGAATTGATTTATGTTTGGATACAATTATGTAGAATTGATTAAACAAACTGATTTATGTTTGGATACAATTATGTAGAATTGCTTTTGAATGTATAATTACTAAAATAGACATAGCTAAAGGAGAATTGATAAAGAAGGAGAATTGATAAAGGGCAATAAAGGAAAATAATAGGTTGTAATAATAAAATATAATATTTACCGTTTATAATTGATTCTAGAAAAGCTAGAAGCTAGGATTTGTAGCTTCATGGAGAATTGCTTTTGAAGGATAAAAACAATTCTGAAAAGCCAAACCAAACACGTTGTTTTTGGCTAGAATTGCTTTTGGCAATGTAGAGAATTGCTTTTGGCTGGGCAGAAGCTCAACCAAACAGGCCCTTAATCACATGATCAGATGGGCCATACTTTATTTTACGATGGAGGAACATTTATCACTCAAAATCACTTGTTTTGGGGACAAACAGATAAAAAAAAAAAGAATACACTTACTGTAACTACATGATCCAGTAACTGAACTAACCGATATTAATTTGCGCCTGTTACTACCAAAGGGGGTCCAACTTCTAAGAAAGAAAGCATTTCAAAATTTATGACAACACAAAATCACGTCACTGAATGCTCTACTCAGCATTATTTTGATAATTTACAAACAAAACCAACATATAAAAAATATTAGAATCAGTAAATCCAATCATAATCAATTGGTTTTATAAACTCAATGTCAGAAAAAATGGACATAAACTTCCGTTAATGTCGTTTATTCTTGTACACAACACAGCCTCGGCAAATAAGTGATGAGGCTACAAAACCTAAAATTACAAGTATACAAGCAGCAAGGGAAGACATATCCCAATTTTCATAAAGTACAATGACCAACATGAAGAAAAAAAAATGCTTTAACATTCATCTCCTATAGAAAAGAATGTAGTTGTACAAAATTCCAGAATATGAATATGTCAGGTGCAGTCTGCACCATACAAAGTTCCAGTATGCTTTAGATTGGCCTTTATATATCAACGGAAAGCTAGTTTCTTCCTTCGATCAAACTCGCTTCAAGTATGTTAAAAGGCCTAAGCCAGCAACAAGGGCAGCTCCGGCAGCAACACCACTATATGCTGAGGCCCATGCATCTGAATACGCATGCTCTAAACTTCCCGAACGTGAACCTTTCCTGTGACCACGTGTTCCCTCATAGTCTAAATACAATTTCAATCCCTACAAAATCATCAACCCAAATTCAAAAAAAACACCGTTAGTCCAAATTGCAGAGACCATTTTGAACAAAAAAAAGTTAGAAATAAACAAAAAAACTCAATATATTACAAACACTATAAACATATCTAATCCTGAATAATAATATAAAAACCGTCATCCTTATCTGCACTAAATCAATAATTCACACATAACTACAGATTTTAAACTTTTTCCGGGTGCAAAATATCACATTTAGGACTCAAGAACCAGCAAAAAAATCTATTATACCTTCAAACCAACAGTCCTTGCATGGTCCACAGCTGCGGCAAGATCACTGTCTGAAGCCAATACAACTTTATCATGGTCTTCATCTTCATACTAAACAAAAAACTCGTCAGCTTATGAAAAGTAGGGGATGGGGTTACATATCAATTAAACCTAAAGAACATAAATATTATGCTTTGGAAAGTACCAGAATTTGAGGCAGATTGTTAGGGTCAATATCAGTACCAAGTCTTTGAAGGATAGAACTTATAACCTCCGTCATGCTCCGGGTATCTAAACTCGTATGCAACATCACAAAACATTCAAATTTTAGTTTCCTACAAACAAATTTTACTTGAAATAGGCTGTCCTATCCAATCGTAAATTACTCATAGAGATAATAAAACCCCTTATATTTATACTTATTTTTTATGGGAATAAATAAACAAAAAGGAAAAGAAAAACAAGAAACCCATCTTAATAAGAAAACCAGCAATGAAGAAAACTTGTAGAAACAATTATATGGACCTTGTCTAAGAAAAAACAATACATCCATTACTCATTCAAAACTAAAACCCAAGCAAACACCGGTTCTTTCCCACTTCCCACTAGGTAGTAGGATTTGCCACATAGATAAAATATCCAAATCTTCCCATAATGATGCATTATAAATTGTCTAGTGATGACCAACAAACAACTTAAATCTATAAGACTAAATCCTGCTTTAATGGTATAGCATAATTTTTGTTCCCCAAACTCAACTACTAAACTTACACTACATCTGACATACTTTCTTGACAAGGAATCTGTTTGGATAAACTGCTTAATTAAACACTAATAGTGTAAGCGTTTATCATACAAGTGTTTAAGAATAAACTATTTCTATAAGAAAAGATAAAATGAAGTTAAATTGTTTTCATATAAGCTATAAGTTGTTTTCATAAGTCATACTGGAGAGCTTATGGAAATAAGCTGAAAACAACTTATGAAAATGTCATAACAGCTCTCCTGAAGTCTCATAAACGCTATGTCAGTAGATAAGTTCAAATAAGTCAATCCAAACAGACCCTTGTACATTCATTGATCATATCTACACATGACCAAACCACCTATGGTGGGATTTTGGGTGTGTTTGGTAAAAATAAGTTATAAGCTAGCTGATAACTGAAAAGTTAGCTTATAGTTATAGCTGATAGTTGAAAAGTTAGCTTATCAAAATTAAAGTGTTTGGCAAAATTGATTGTTAAAATAGCTGATAAATATAAAATGACATGTTTGTTTATTTTAAAAAAATAATAATTTATAAACAATTTTTACTTCATATATTTATTTTTAAATAATTTAATTATTACCCCTGAAAAAGATTTCTTTTAATTTATTTCAAATTATTTTCATCTCCAAAATGATAAATGTACTTTATGAATTTAATTCAGATTTTTTTTATTTAACATGAATCATTTAACTTTGTAATTATATAATTTATTTGTCCTCGTGAACTTAGCTCAGTTGGTTGGGACAATGCATAAAATATGCAAGGTCCGGGGTTCAAACCCCGGCCACTACCAAAAAAAAAATTATATAATTTATTTAAAATTAAATATTTAATGAATTGCAACAAGAAGAAAATAGAATAGTTTATATATACAAGTATAGATTGATTGTTTGTAACAAAAAAAAGGTATATACTGATTGTTCGTAGCCTTGGTTTTGAATGCAGTATGAATGAATGTGAAAAGTAAAGCAAATCTTGCTCAAAATATTAATATTAAATGGAGAATAAAACGATGTTTTTTTCTTTTGTGATGCTGGAGAAGTTATATGAAGTTTGTTTTGGGAATGAGTGGGTTTTAATTTGAGTGGGTCGTTACAAGGTTAAAATTAGAACAAAATATAAAAAGTCTTAAGCTATAAGCTCAAAAGCTACTTGAAATAGCATCTCAAGAAAAGCTATAAGCTAATGAAAAAAGCTTGTTACCAAACACTTCTAATTTTTTTAAACAAGCTTATAAGCTAATCCAATAAGCTATAAGCTAGCTTATTTGCGTTACCAAACATAGCCTTTATCACCTTTTCCACCTTAGGTGTAACTACAACTTTCTGTTTAATGCATTCGTTCCTAATCCCATAGTGTCTTGTACTTTTATAATCAGACAAGTTTGCTCGTTACTTGTTAGTATGGCACTACCTATCAATGTAAATGATAACATGCCATAATATTAATTGATACTTGTTAGAAGCATATACTCAAACCCTTATATGCTTTTGCCGTGCACGCAGATAGATTAAAAAAAAAAAAAAACGAAGACCCAACAGATGATATGCAATAGTTTGCTTACCACATGTGAATCTATGCATTCTGCCCTTTTTATCTTGTACTTTGAAGGAAAATGTATTGGGCATGCTTGCAGAAATATAAGGAAGGGATCTCCCTGTTTCTCCTCCATCAGAACCTATTTTGAAGGAGCTCTCACTGGAATATAATAAATAATGTGTAAGTACATTAAAAAGTTGGAAAGGTTATCCAAGCAACTTCAATGTATATAACCTTCGTGTTTCATCGTCATCATCATTTGGAGGCAAGGCCATGGCAGAATCCCAAAACCTTTGCATCAAGGTGGTGGAAGCTTCGTTGTTTCCGACCTAGATAGTGGGAAAAAATGATAACACCATTAAAAATATTAACGAAAAATATTCACATAAATCTTTTACTAAAAAATGAACCATGGAATCGTAGTATTTGCCATTTGACAATTCTCAGCACTATGCTCTAACCTCAGTTAATAAAAGATCAGTTACAGAATGACATACTTTTAGGAAAAATAGTCAAATATTTTTAATGTTGGTCTTTGATTGTGAAGCACAAATGTTTTATCATTCAGACATAATGAAAAGAAGCTTGCGATTTGTGAGTTTGTCCATCAATTTTGATGCTACATTTGACAGGCCTGGCGTAGGTTTATTTTATTGGTTGAGTACAGAATATTTGAACTTTATTTCTGTTTTTTGCTATATTACTATGGTAGAATGTTGAATTTATTTTTTATTTCTCAAGGAGGCATGGTAGCCTAGTACACACAAAGGGGATGGGGAAATGAGTGCACTGCGGTTTGAACCCGTGCACTGCCAATTGCAATGTCCCGCAGCCTCAACCAACCGAGCGCACTCAAAGGAACAGACTGTTGAATATTTACTATGCACGTTGTGATTGGTGTTTTGACCATCATTATTTTATATCCTGTAAAATAGTTTCCAAGTCAATTCTACCAAGATTTCATGAGTTTGTGTAAACTCTGAGTTTGAGAACCTTGACAGGACACCAATACCATTTTCTGAACTGATGAATTTATCTCCCTTACAGAAGTATGTTAATCCCTTGAAAGTCTAACTTTCATGTCATGACATACATATTTGAAAACTTGTGATATATGTGCATTCAATTGTATCTAATATGTGTTCCATAAAATAAAAGAGATTGCGGGGGGTTGTACATTGCTAGCTGTAGAGGGGAAAACAGACCTACATTCCTTAACCTCGGAAGCAACTTAGGCCAAGACAGAACCATAATTGCAGGTATAATTAATAAAAATAAAGCAGCCGCAGTACAGACAATAATTGAACAAGTTTTCTATTCTCTATCTAAGATACATAACAACCCACCTGACTAACAGTAGCCACAGCAGCATGAGTCACATGTATCACGTCGACCACAGCCACTACCATGCCATCTGTTTCCAACCACCAACACCCAAATCAGAAAAGATATTGATGCACAAGCAAACATGTTCCCCATCCTATATATATTTACTTTACCTCTATCAACCACCGGAAGATGTAAAAATTTTCCATCATGCATAGTATGAAGTGCATCGACAATTGGTGTATCAATTATTACACATTCTGGATTTGGAGTCATGACCTGCATATTTTGTTGCATATATATCAAGTTGGGGATTAAAAAAGGAATGAACACCCAAAATGGCCACTTTTCCTTCTAAATTTCTAATACACGGTATTCCTTATATTCCTTTTCAAGCATCGTCTATACTAACGACATATGGACTGCAAATAAAATCAACGCTCTTGCTTATTTATTTTTAATATCCTTTCCTAATATATCCTTTTATCTCTTTAATTTTTTCTCTCTACAAAATTATCACTTTGATAAATTAGGTGAATATATGATTTAACCAACAAAATAGTAATTGACGGTATCTTGGACTTTTACAACTACTGATAAATATGAACAAAGTATTATTCTAAAACATCAACTCAAAGGAACAAAGTGGGTATGGAATCGGTTTCCCATATTTTTGTTACTTGTCCTTTCTTTAGTAGAGTGTGGTATAGTGTGTTTAGATGGGGGGTGTTCTTAACCTTTTTCTAGGTTCAGGGAGAGGTAAGTCTAGGCGCTGTTTTTTGTTGGTTTGGCATGCGGTTGTGTGGACTATCTGGAGATACCGGAGTGATTTCATTTTCTCTGGTAAAGTTATATTAGAGCCCCACCTAGTGGATTTGATTAAATTCACCTCATGCAAGTGTTTTTTTTGGCTGGCGACCTGGACAGCCTTACTCCTTTTATGAGTAGGATATGGCACCTCTTCTTTGCTGGCACCATTAAAGACTTGTGGGCTGGATAATACAGGATATCTGCGCCCGTCTGACTACGGTCAGCCTGCTTTGTTCTTTCCTTTCTCGGCTGGTTTGGTTCTTTTGGGTCGGAGATCCTGTGGGAGTATTTTTCTTTTGGAGATTATGGAGCTATGGGGGGGTTTAGGATGTTTTTCCTCCTTTTCTCTTTATGTTTTATGCTGTTTCTTTTCGTCCTGGATTTGAGTACTCCTTGTACTACTATTCTGTGACTCGTGTATCTTGACTTTGACCTTTTGGTCTGCTTTGCGTTAATAATATAAATTATTTTGCCATTGTAAAACAAAAAGGAACAGAGGGTAAAAAACACATGCTCCTAATTCCTGAACATTACTAGATCTAGATTTTACAAAATTTAAGAATGGAAAAGGTGGACAAGGGTAAATATTTTCTTCTAAATGCAATACAAATGAAATAAAGTACCTTCTCAACAGGAGTTGATGCTGGTGGAAGATTCTGTGCAACTACCCGCATCAAGATATCCCTTGAACTGAAATTTGTATGCAGATTATAATTGATCAAAATTAATGTTTGCATACACACATAATGATAGTTGTGGGGATGGCAAGAAAAACTTTTCAGAAAAAGAGGACTGCTGAGCTGCAGGAAATTTCAGTTGCCACAAACTTACGTAACGATGCCTCGAGGTTTGCCATCAACAGTAACAACGGCACAACCTGCATGAAGTTCAACCATCTTCTTTGTTGTTTTCAAAACTGAGTCTGTTGGTGCAACTGTTACCATCCTAAAAAGTGCCATTTTCTGTTAAAGGAAATTGGTTGACAACCAAACATACAGCGCAGAAATATTACATTTGATGAAAAAATTTCTTGAATTCAAATAAGAAGGTATTACCTACTTTGAATTCTCATGAATGATTGTGGACAGTGATGGTTTGAATATCTTTTCCCGAAGGGCCTCAACAAATGATGAATTAGAGTCTGCACAAAGACCAAATTATCATGAAATAAAACTCGGCTGTTAGAAACTGCGGGATATACAAAAGTGCTATTTTTTAGGGATGCCGACATTACAAATCGAAGAGCTAAGCATGAAAATACTCTGCATACCAGAATTAGAAGATCCCCAGTGTTTTTCAACTCCTTCAACAGCTGCTGCAATTGCTTTTCCTTTCTCTGCGGCCCTTTCCATACGTGCAGTGGCATCGTGCAAACACTTTGCTATGTCGAGTAAAGCCAAAACTTCTCCATTCTCCACGACAGGTAGATGCCTAAATTTTCCTGTCGACGTACATCAGCCATGTATTAAAAGGGCAAGACACAGCATAAATTTGAAAAGCTGAGTACATATCTGTATAAACTACCAACCTTGCACCATCTTTTGGAGGGCTTCCACAGCAAGAGTTTCAGAAAGGACAAATACCGGATTTCTTGTCATAACCTTGGAAACAGGTGTGTCTTCAGGATTTATCTCTTCGGCAACAACTTTTGTTGCTATATCCTGTAAACCAAAAATTAAGATAGGGATAAAAGCATGAGAAAATTCAAGACATGTAGGTGAAGTCTTGTTTTCTTTCTTGTTAATTGGTTAGAAAAAGACATCTTAGTCACACACCTTGTCTGTGAGGATTCCACAAAGCAACCCGTTAGAATCGGTTAGTAATAGAGCATCCACCCTCCGGGCAGCCATCCGACGACAAGCTTCATATACAGTTGTTGTTTCGGGTACTGTCAGAGCCTTTGAAAGACGCAATGACTTCACTGTCCGCTCTCCTGTTAAACCCCTGTCCAATTCCATGTAAATTCAAGATCCTATACCGTAATTTAAATTGATAAAACCCTCACTCGCTTATCTTCTCTTCTTCGATGCTAAAGCAAGAGCTATCATAGCTATGCGTAAAAATTTAATTATTGAACTGAATGCAACTAACAAGTAACAACGCATGAAAAACATTTAAGCTCCTCTAGTCCTTTGTGAATCAAGAATACAGTTTCTTATATAGATGTATGTGGTTTGATCAAATAACTCCACAACTGATAACTGTTTAAAAGAAAAAGAGGAAGAAGAGAAATTATTGCATAGACATAGTCCATATTCACTTTATTCCACATATGCACAAAGTAAATATGGACCAGATTGGTAAAATAATTTCTTGAAGTAAATATCAAGGCAAACCAGCAGAAGAACTGCAGAAACAAAGAAACACTCCTTAAGAGTGCACTTTGTCTACATACTTTCTGATTGGTTAGACTCCTAGAAAATCTTATCATGTCTCAATCTTATTAAGATGATGGAAGAAGAGTCGAAATTGACCCCCAAACCAATACACCATTAAAGTCAGAGTTCTTCATAAATACTACTGTAAGTGTAAACCAACCAATTAAGCTGAAATTTAGAAAGCCACGTTTGTTTGACATTGACACTTTGAAAATACTGAATTCTACAATTATGGCACCAAACAACCGAATGATGTATGTTCCCCCAAACAATCGAAATAATGATTACAAAATAACTTATTTAAACTTAGAGCAGTTAAAACATAGGACAAATAAAATCCACAATAATTAATCATACAAGATATTTCATTGAAAAAGTTAGGAATCAATCAATATAAGCATTTGATTAAACAGGAGAATCCACAAAAAACAAACAACAGAAGCATACATACATAGGGCGTGCTAAGGAAATTGATTTACGAGGTCCTCCTCTTCCGACGGCAGACTCAGAGGCTCTTCTAGGAGACGAAACACTCCTTCGACTCGCCATCTTCAATTCTACTCTACTCGAACAAGCTAGCTACCTACGACTTTTCAAATTCAATTTGATCGGAAAATTGGATTCCGGTCACCGACGACCGGCGAAGGGGAAAGAGGATAAACGGAGAGAGAAGGAAGAAGGGAAGGAACCCTAGACAGAAAGGTAGCGTGGTGTGCGTGGTCAAGAAATGAAGAAGAAGAAGAAGATGAGAATTTCAACGCTATTGGAAATAGTCCAATAGAAGCCGTGCACGTCAGCAATTCCTTTTTTGTTGGAAATGGAATTTTTCGGATGTTACTATCAATTTGTCAAATGGGTGACCTCCATTCCAAGCTTGAAAAATTCGCTTTTTCCTCCTTTACAATTGTATGATTAACTCTAAACTGTAAAATATGCATCGACAGTGTAAATATTTTTTACACTATCAATCAAGCAAAAATAACTGTCGATTTTTAAAGGCTAAAATATGGTATTGGTCCCTGCAAAATAGGTCAGTTTTGGTTTTAGTCCCTGCAATTTTTTTTATAGTTTTTGGTCCCTGCAAAAATAGGTCAGTTTTGGTTTTAGTCCCTGCAAAAAAAAATTTATAGTTTTTGGTCCCTGCAAAAATAGGCCAGTTTTGGTTTTAGTCCCTGCAAAAAAATTTTTTATAGTTTTTGGTCCTTGCAAAATTTTTGTTTTTGGAAATAGTCCCTGACCCCAATTATGTGATGATTTGTACTTTTGTGCATATGTGGCATATGTGCTTACTTAATAAAAAGAATATTATTTTTTATAATTTATATAGCAATAATTATTTTTTAATTAAAAAATAATAATAAAACAGATACAATAATTATTTTTTAATTTATAAAAGTGACAAATCATCACATAACTGGGGTCAGGGGCTATTTCCAAAAACAAAAATTTTTGCAGGGGCAAAAAACTATAAAAAAAATTGCAGGGACTAAAACCAAAACTGACCTATTTTTGCAGGGACCAAAAACTATAAAAAAAAAATTTGCAGGGACTAAAACCAAAACTGGCCTATTTTGCAGGGACCAATACCATGTTTTAGCCATTTTCAAAAATACTTGACAATACTTATTTCTGCTTTAAAAGTCATATAGATGGTGTGTGTTATTTGGTTAACGATCTAACAAGTTCTATATTGGTGATGTATCAGAATTATTCTTTGATGTGAAATCGTTAAAATACTCTTTATTTTGACGGGATATAAATCATTGAAATGATGTTTTTAATTATGAAGGAACACTGAACAAACTTTAATCCTTGCGAAGATTAACATCATCATCTACCTTCTTAAAAAAGACAGTGAGCGTCTAAAATAATTTTTTTTTGAAGGAGTGAGTGTCTAAAATATTAATTTTTAGAGGAATGAACGAGGGCTTGAAGAAACAAATGAGCGACTAAATCTTCATTGAGTATCATATCTTCAAGTACTCTTTTTGGTCTTATTTATAAGAAACATTTAACTTTTTTAAATCATTGCATAAATGATATATTTGGTCTATATTTAGACAAAATACATTAATTACACAATGAATCTAAAAAGTCAAATTTTTCTTATAAACAGAACCGGAGAAAATGTTAAAATAAATGTTTGCTTACTAAAAGGACACACAAAAAAGTCTCGCATCGAAAAACACAAATAGTATGATGGGTTTATAAAGTTGAGGATATGCACTCATGTATGACCTCATGGATGGTTATTTATGACTATTTGCAAAAGTTGTAATTAACAATCTAACGGTTAAAATTGGTGCCTTTAATTAATTTCTCATAAACTCTATGAATGATTCATTAAAATCACATTCTTTTTCTACCCAAATGAATGAATTTTGGCTTGGAAAGTGGTGATTTTTCGTCTACATGTTGAATCTCGAGAGAAAATATCACTTTAAAATAAGTTTTATCAAGAGACAAACAAATAGTGTTGTCCATTTGTAAGTAAGGGCGTCATTATCTTATTCTAATTCTCGCATTCATGATTATATTTTGTCTTATATTGAGTTTGTTATTATTAATTAAACGAGTTAAGTTTGTTTCAGTCAAAACAAAAATTCTATAATGTGAAATCGCTTAAGACACACACTCTCGACACCCTACATGTCAACTCTCCTCGATTCTTAATAATTTACAATATAATTTATTTTTAAGAGAAAACCAGCCCTTTAAATTGTGGTATACCATAGACTATTTATTTTTCGTAATAAAAATTAGAATATTCCCTTCATCTCAAAATAAGTGATCTATTTGATTGTTTTACGGATGTTAATGTGCATATTTGATCTTTAATTAAGTATTAGCAAAAATTATAAAATTTGATTTTTGAAAATATTTATCAAGACAGATCCGACATCTTATGTTATTATTTGTCTTTATATAATAGGGTTAAATATGTTTTTGGTTCCTATAAAATTGGAAAGTTCTAAGTTTAATCTTTATTTAATTTTAGTAGCATTTTTACTCCTTACAAAAAATATTTACATGTATTTTTTTTTGAAGGAATTTACATGTAATTTTAGTTCCTACTAAAACAAAGTTTGTTTAATTAACTCTTAAATTTTTGAATAGTTTTTTTTGGACAAGTTTAGAACATTATTAAAGGTTCATTTACTAGTCCTCGTGAGCTTAGCTCAGTTGGTATGAACAATGCATAAGATATGCAAGGACCGGGGTTCGAACCTCGGCCACCACAAAAAAAAAGGTTCATTTACTAAAATTCAGAATTTTTTAACATGAAATTAATTAAATATGAATTTTTTTAAACAAAAAATGTTTAAGTTATTTTAACATGAAATTAATTAAATATGAATTTTTTTAAACAAAAAATGTTTAAGTTAAAAGTAACAAAAATTTGGATGTAGAAATCAAATTTTGAGATAATTTTTTATGGATGAACTTTTAGTAATGTTCTTAACACATCTGCAACAAAATTGTTCAAAAACTTTAGAGTTTAAGCATACTTAAACAAATTTGAATTTACTAGGAACTAAAACTGAGTGCAGAAGTTTTTTATAGAAACTAAAAAAACTATTAAAATTAAGCAAGGACTAAACTTAAAAAACCCTAATTTTATGGGAATCAACAACATATTTAATCCTATATAATATTACAAAGATGTAGTCAAAGTATATTATCTGAATAGTGCACATACTCAAACTAAATCAATATTCAACCCTAGAAACAATTATTGATCGAAATCTATTTACATTTTAGTCAAACTTTAAATTATCAAATAGTTTAAGACTATTTTACACTAATTTAAAGAGATCATTTTTTTTTATCTCTGCGAGTTTAACTTAGTTGGTAAGGATATTGCATACTATATGCAGGATTTGGGGTTCGAACCCTGGACACTCCACTTTTTCACATTTAATTAAAAATGTGTGAGCTCTAGCCATCAAACTACTTGATAAAAAAAAAGGCTTAATTACTCTTTTGGTCCCTTAACTTATTTTTTGGTTTCGTTTTGGTCCCTTAACTATTAAAAGTTTCATTTTGGTCCCTTAACTTACATTTTGGTTTCGTTTTGGTCCCTTAACTATTAAAAGTTTCATTTTTGTCCCTTAACTTATTTTTGGTTTCGTTTTGGTCCTTTAACTCTTCCTCCTTCAAGCACTTTGGTCCTGTATTTTAGGATGAATGTATTAGAGTCAAGGGACCAAAACGAAACCAAAAAATAAGTTAAAGGACCAAAACTTAACCAAAAAATAAGTTAAGGGACCAAAACGAAACTTTTAATAGTTAAAGGACCAAAAGAAAACCAAACAATAAGTTAAGGGACCGAAACGAAACTTTTAATAGTTAAGAGACCAAAACGAAACCAAAAAATAAATTAAGGGACCAAAAGAGTAATTAAGCCAAAAAAAAATCTTTTTTTTTATTGGACATTGTTGTGAAAATTCAAGACAGTGTTTGGGGTTTATGTAAGTTCGGGATAAGAAATTTATTTAAAAATTGCTTTTCTCACCATCAGTTTTACTACAAAACATCAAAAAAATACGAAAATACCTCCAACGATAGTAACTGGTTAATGTTGTTTCGGAGCAAATCTTATGGTGAGAAGAGCAAATTTCAATTTATTTTTGAAGTAGGTTGTGTTGTATATTTGGATGGTAGTCAGGGGCGGATCTAGTGTTAGGTGCCACACCAGATTGCAGGCCATTTTTTTTTTGGCTTAATTACTCTTTTGGTACCTTAACTTATTTTTTGGTTTCGTTTTGATCCCTTAAGTTATTAACGTTACAATTTGGTCCCTTAACTTACTTTTTGGTTTCGTTTTGGTCCCTTAACTATTAAAAGTTTCGTTTTGGTCCCTTAACTTAGTTTTTTGTTTCGATTTGGTCCCTTAACTTATTTTTTGGTTTCGTTTTGGTCCCTTAACTCTAATACATTCATCCTAACGTAAAGGACCAAAGTGGTTGACGGAGGAAGAGTTAAGGGACCAAAACGAAACCAAAAAATAAGTTAAGGGACCAAAACGAAACCAAAAAATAAGTTAAGGGACCAAAACGAAACTTTTAATAGTTAAGGGACCAAAACGAAACCAAAAAGTAACTTAAGGGACCAAATTGTAACGTTAATAATTTATGGGACCAAAATGTAACCAACAAATAACTTAAGGGACCAAATCATTAATTAAGCCTTTTTTTTTAATATAGTAGATCAAAAAGATAATATATATCACATAATTGGATAATGTTTCACAAATCAATGCGTAGTCCAGTTGTAGATAGTCCTTTATTAGTCCAGTGGTAGACAGTCCTTTATCTATAGTTATGTCCACCGTTCAACTCCCATTGCCATCGTTTTTAACTTTTTTTTAAGAAGAAAATCATCAAAATTGTGGTGGAGGATAAGATTCAAACCAACCGTTAGGGTAAAGATAACGCATATGTGTACAAAACACCCACGAATATAAAGATGCATCACTTTAATCTCACACTACCATTAGGGGGCGGATCTAGACATGATGGTTTGGTGTGGCAAAATTATAAAAGAAATTTTTTAGTGTACATTTGATTTATAATACGATATATATCTTAGTAATGCGAAAATTAAACAGAAAAGCACTACATCGAAGTGGCTAAGACAAGTTTGTTATATCTTAAAGAAATTTTTCCCCCTAGTAGACAATACTAGTTGAACCTTACGGAACAAATATTATTCCTTTCCATTTAATCCTTACAAACAAAACCCTGTAGATCCTGTACGTAGGCCATCTCCTCTATTTTTTTTTTTTGTTTTGAGAAAAATGTAATTAACTACACCCTATATATTAAACAGCAACTATTGAAGACAAAGAAAGGGGGAAAAGGGCAACAAATCGAAATGCTTTTAAGTAACTCATACAAAACGTGATTTTACTTTCCTTTGAGCTAACCATTAAAAACATAGTTCACACTAATTAGAACTTTGTATATAACTTTTAAAAGACAACAACTGCTCCCCTACAGTTTGGTGTTTAAAGTATATCAAAAGCAATTTTTTATCACGCAACCGCAGTTCATCTACCGAGTTAACTGTCGTTGGGTTTATTTAGGTAATTTCCATGTGCGTTTTAGCAATATTTTTGAAATGGGAAAAGCAATGCACCGATAACGGATGCTATAATGTGATATTATTTGGCTACCCAGTTCTTGTTCTGAGTGATGTATTTGGCTTCTCTGTTATAAGCTAGTAATGCATTTAAATGGTTTATCTCTAAGTGATAGCTTTCATTGTGAATTTAGTTGTTTAATTCAAACTGGTGATGAAATCAAATTGAGATTGGTTTTTTGAGCAGTCTACGGTGTAATTTTTTGTAGAGGCATCTTTGAATAAAAGGGTAGTTATTGTGGTCAGTAACCGTGAGAACCGTTTTATCATTCATGTTGGACCGTGTGGAGCAATTATGAATCCCACACTACTTCCAACAATGAAACCCACACGGAAAATTGAGGTACAATACAGTAAGTTAGTTTAGTACTGAAGTCGAAGTTTATCTAAAACACTCATAAGCAAATACAGCAACAAAGTTGCGGAAACAAGTACTTGATTACATCCCCGCTGAGCTTTTCACTTGTAGAACTTATGCTTCAGAAGATGTGAAGTCGGTTACATAATGAAAATGTTATAATTAACATACACAAAACTACTTATAGGACGGTATGAAGTACATGCCCATGTGATACAATCACGACAAGATAGTCTAGTCCATGTGCATGGCAAATGGAAAAAAAGACATCCTCCTCAAACTAGCAGTGTACATTTTGAAGAAAAAAATTATAAGCAGCATCTAATGATCCACAGAGGGAGGATCATATGACATCAGTAAATAGACACTGCTATAAACATGCAAAAAGCAACTAATGGGCTTTGCATCTGGACATAGACCAATCATAGTGGTACAAGGACGCACCATTTCTCCACCACAAAACATTCCAGCCAATGGCACTCCTGGAAAATTCTCCAAGAAAGGGGAGCTATCAGCATTAAGACGCCCAAAAAATGATTCGCCGCGGCCATAACAAGCAAAAACAATACCACCGAAAACATTGATAGCATTGTCTCCATCACTCTCCGAACTCCTGGAATTTCTCCCCAACTTAAAATTTTTAAGGGAACCACGGACCTCAGTTAATGAAGCTGATGCAACATTAGGATCTGAATGGTAGAACTGAAAAATATCTCCTGTTTTGATGCCCATTCCATCAACATATAGATACTCTTCATCACCTCTGTCCAAAACATGAAAACTTATAGTTACAATAGGGATTAATAGACCAAGAAAGGATAGGTAAACAGGGGTCATTTAAGAGAAGTATAAAAAAAATCACACAGCTCTGAGCCTAAAGGCACCAATGGCAACAATTTGAAGAGATGCCCTGGTCAACTTTATATGTGTTTGTAAAGCCCAATGATAGCAAGTAGAGTATTAAAATTATGGAAAGTGGAAGGGAAAAAATGGATTATTAAATGGGACATATCAAAGCAGCAGCGATAAAAAATAAATCTTCAAATGGTTATCACAATTTATCTTTCAAACTAGTACTAAATACATTGCAAATGTCAATTTAATTTTAATGTTTTAGTTAATAAAAGTTTCATTTTGGTCCTTTAATTTCATCTCCGTTTGCCAAATTAGTCCTTTCTGTTAGTTTTTTAATGTCTAATATTCTTGATATGATATTAACCATTTGATTGCAGGTCTATTGTATGATATCGTGAACCACCAACACCTGATTTTTTTCAATTTTTCTTCATCTTCTTCCTTCCTCTTCCTTTTCTTCTTTATCTTCTTCATCAACTTTATAAATATTCATCAATCAAACTCAAAATAAACCCAGAAAAATTTATTAAAAAAAAATCAAAAGGAACTCCTCTCATGGCCCTTCTCTCATCACCCATGGCCTATATCCTATTCATTTCATAATTTTTCCAGATTTGGCTAGTTATTCCTCAAACAACCGTGGTTTTTTTTTTTTTGTTCTGAATCAGCTTATAATAAATGAACTCTTTGCATAAGAAAAGAGAAGAAATCGAGAAAGAATTTACAAGAGTCAATTTGAATCCATTACAAGCCGAAAGGCTAAACCCACCAGTTTTGAACTCAAGGCAAAACCAAAAGACGCAAAAGGCTAACAGCCTAAAACATCAAAGCATAATATGAACACAAAAAACCAGATGCCCATAAACTAAACACAAAAAACCTTGATGGTTCAATTCTATGTTTTGGAAAAAGAAAAAAAAAATACGACATAAGAGGAAGGAAGATGCTGGAATAAAAAATTTGGGAAGGTGCTTGAATAAAAATATTAAAAATGGCTTTGGGAAGATGCTTGAATAATTTAGATGTGAATCAATTTTATGTTTTTTTCTTCTTCTGGGTTTTTGATGAAGGTATTGTGAAGAAGATGATGGAGAAGAATAAGGGGAGAAAGAAGATGAATTATAAAATAAAATTAGGTGTTGATGATCCATTGATAGATCTCATAGACCTTCAAAATCCAACGGTTCTCTATTTCAAAAAAAGATCAAGCGGTTTAAATTGAAAACATTTATAAGGTCTATGGTGGACCACCTCTAATGTTGGTTCATCTTAGACATTTATGGTTAAAACATAACAGAAAGGACCAGTTTGGCAAACGGAGATGAAATTAAAGGACTAAAATGAAACTTTTATTAATTAGGGGACCAAAGTGAAACTTAGAAATTAATTAAGGGACCAAATATGTAATTTAGCCTAAAAGGAAAAGTTGCCCACCTATCATAAGTTGTACAAAAAGAAATAGAAAGTCCATGTATACAAGCATTTTTTACTTTCCAGAATTTGAATAAGTAACAACAACTACAGTTGTACAAACAGCAAACATCAATTACCAAATTAGAAGATCGTTTCTAGCTCCTAACACTCAAAATATCGAAGCACAGTATGATATAATTATGCATGTTGCCCATCATGGCATGGTTTATCAACATAGCACATGATTCACAAGAGTTAAATTTTTGTATGGCTGACATTAAAAAAGTCAATAGGTCACCAAATTTATAATTTTAGATGACTTGAATTTTCACTTGATCGATCAGCTTATAAGCAACTAGAACATCACAAATAACCTAATCTAGCCAAGACAAATTGATATCAGCTAATTGATATCAGCTGTTGAACATGGCAGAGTGGATGAGATAATTGGGTTAAAAGCCTATCCCCACCAGGTGGGGTCAGCCGCATGAAGCGCATAACACACTAATATTCTAATCACGTAGTATAAAGATAGATAATTTTTTTTAAGAAGATAAAGATAGGTCATTTAAATCTCTCTTAATGGTTTGATCTATATTTTTCAATGGCTTCCTACCTCTAGCCATTAGACCACCCTTCACTTTGTATACCTTCTTTACTAAAGCTTTGTTCTATAGTTTTCATTGGCACCCTACCTCTAGTTATTAGACTACCCTCCACCTCATCTATCCTCTTTATCGATTCTTTGGGTCATTTCAATGCGTGTCCAAACCACCTCAAATGAGATTCTATCATCTTTTCTACAATAGGAACTACCCAACTATTTTTCTAATGATTTTGTTTATAATCATATCTCGTTTTGTGTAAGCCTAGATCAATTGCAGTGTTCTCTTCACAATACTAAGTGTATTCAAATATTCAATACCATATGGCATCACAGGTCTTACAGACATGTGAAAAAAACAAAAAAATCCTAGAGCATGGGTTGTTTTATTTTTTTAATCACAAATTACAACTGAAAAATCCCTCTATTTCTTACACCCTGTTTGGATCTGATGGTTGGCACCTCACTCTATCTTCCTGTCATTTCATAAATAGTATAGTAGTCATATACATCAAGTTATATGGTTAACCAGTGTACATGACAGCACATTATGTTATTAGCAGTTAGCTTTTATCATTATCGGTTAGTTTCTGTTATGCTTAGTCGGTGGATTAGTTAGCAGAGTCAAAGACTCTTCATCCCATATGACCATTACACTCAGAGTACTCAGTAATCAATTCAATAAAAATCTGAATTTTTTTAGTTCTCTTTCTCTCCTTCTCTCTCTCCTAGTTTCAGTCACAAGTCTGAACTACCTTGAATTCTATCCCTAATTTTCATTCTATTTGCTATGTCATACTTCAACTTAAACGACAACATCTCCGAAGAATTTCATATTAACAAGGCATTAGAAGATCTACAATCAGAAAAGTTAAAAGTTTATATCATACCCCACAACGCCATGATATGCAATACAAGTTCTTGGCATTGGCTTCTCTGCTCCAATGGAGACTTTCCTATGCTTAGTCACCCCAATGTACAACTCAGGAGGCTCAATGTGATTCTCCAGCTGCCAAATTTTGGAAAGTTGGTGAGAAAAGAAAAACATAAATAGCAATAAAAGGAAAAGAAATAATAACCACAAGCACAAAATTAATATCACATTAGTTTTACAAAACATTGGAATGATATTTACAAAAAAAAAAATTAACAGATAGCATCAGTCTATTATTTTCATCTTTTCCACAATATTTAGAAGTTTGTCGTCACATTTTCTGAGGTCCATCATGATCAGTATCAATAGGGATACATGTTATTATTGCTTCAATAAAATATGCTACTGAAACAAAAGAAAACCAGCCAGATTACAGCCTAGGCATGTTTAGATGCTCAACTAGGCTATTGGCTATTGACATATGAAGTTTTATCTTCATTCTTCAATTACCTTTGACATGAAGTTTTATCTTCATTCTTCAATTGCCTCCAAACAATTTTCAAAATAATATTGAATTATTCCATAATCATCAAACAAGCGGGAGAAAAGAAAATGATTTTATCTTTTAAAATAGCCCACAATACAATGTGCATTTCCACTTGTTTTGAATCAGTAATTGGACTAGTGTTATTAAAACTGACTTGGATCAGTCGGTTCAACCAGTGTTGTGGCGGATAACGGCGGAGGTATTTGCCCAATTTTGGCCGATATGGCAGGAGTTTTTGCCATAATCCGATTCGACAGTGCCACAAAGCAGCCGGTATGGCAGGATTTCGGCTCTCCGCCATGGACAACACTAGGTTCAACTAGTAAACCGGTCTGTAATTAAGTTGTGTAACTGTGACATTTGATTTTTGTAAAGCACGGCCAAGCTCTTGAATACCAATTTGATATCAAGGATTTAACTGATCTCATTCTCCTAAATACAATATTGATGATTGTGATGAGTGGTTAGTAAGGGATATGAATGAAAATGACGAGCACTTTGTTCGGCTATTCGGGATTGACAGCCAAGGATGTTATTCTTACCACTATTTATTATTTGATTAGTAGAATTTAGACTTTGTCTCTAAACAACAAAGCACCTCATTCTCTATTATTTCTTGATGAACCTCACTTTCAAGTTTATCCTCATATTTTTGGTTTTAGTTGTTTTGTTCATGATTATACCTCAGGTCTTGATAAGTTGAAGGGTTGTGTTATATATAAAGTGTGCATTTCTTGTTTATTCTCGAGTTCAAAAAACATACTATGTTATTCCTCTTCAACTCATTGTTTCCAAATATGAGCCGATGTAACTGTCTTTGAAGATACTTCATTCTACATCCCTGTCACAAGAGTCTGTTTCTAATCTATTACCAATTCCACCTCTTATTCCCTCTGATCCTAACTTATCAATCTCCAATACAGCTGTATTATCCCCGCACAAGTATTTTTGTCGATCAGGTGAAATCCAATGAACCTTTCTGTAAATGATAAATTTTGACTAGTCCTTAATAACTTAAACTTTTTATATTCCTCAATAATACATATTCCTTCCTGGTAGTATCGAACATTATTTTGCCTTAATGAAAGGAACTTGTAGGTTCCAAAAATAAGAAATAAATGCGCACCAAAGTGTTAATATCATGAAGAATAGTTTGACCATCAAGAGGTTGCTGATGCCCTTCCCTTTTGGCAGTTAGCCATGTTGAACAATCGGATTTGTTTGTTCTAACTGAAGCTGCCTTGTATCTGCCACCCACAGGTGAAACACCATTTGAGAAGGCAACATGAAATCTAATATTTCCTGCAGCAAAATCAATTGGGAATGAAGATGAGTGACTTACAGAAAAATGACTAAAAAAAGACATAAACAAAGCCATGTAACACAAGAAACAATCATGGCTGTAGAAAAACATATGCAGGACAGGGTATTATTCAACATGCACAAACACATAAAAGCGGGACCGAGAAGAATTGGATGCAATACAAAAAAAAAAAAAATATAGCAATAGGTAGCTTTCTAGACTAGTGGAACTTCCCCTATATTGCATGATGACAAACTTAGTCACATTTGTATCATATCCGTATCCAATACTGTACTTGCACAAAAAAACTTGCATCTGTACTAATTTCCCCCAACATCTCACCTAGATCCCTGTCGCAAGAAAAAGAAGCAATATACCCCTTCCCGGACCCTGCATATGCAGGAGCTTTGTGCACCGGGCTGCCCTTTTATAATGGAAATTTCTAGAAGTGTCCAACAAATTTGAAAGAAATTCCCACTTATTTTTTTCTTAAAACTGCCTTGATTAACTACATAAATTTCTTGAGCAAAAATTTAGATTATTTATAGCCAAGTTATACATGAATTGTCAATCCTGATATCCTTTGACGGTTTGACTCTTAGAGGAATATACAAAATTATATTGTCCATTAACAAGATACAACAACATGCACTGTAGCAGTTGCATGCATTACATTGGAATTATGTGGCAAGAGCGAAGAAAAGGGGATCGAGAGGTACCAGAAGACCTGTTTCTGTCTTGAGCAAATACAAGAGCAACAGCTTCTATGTACCCTTTACTACTACAGGCGTGTCTAGAATCATTTCCACATCTGAATACAGAGCATCCTCTTTCATCGCCCACAACGACTGTGTCCATAGGCATGGCATAATCTGAAATGAAACAAAATACCGTCAAAGAAGACAGAAAGTAAGCATGTATTTGTGGAAGAAATGTGTTAATTGAAGTCATGTTTTTTCCAATTAGAGCACTAACACAAAATAAACAGTCGTCCCATCTAAGTTTAAGTATAAAATTGTCATTATGTATATCCCATACTTATTTTGTAACAAAATATTACAGGCAAAGCAGTCAATAATAATATCTTCAAACTAAATAGAGCATGTGTATATAAACTGTTAGAATAGTTTATTTATTTTATCATTTAACACAATACAATTGTAGAGATAAACCTCAAATATTCTAACAAGCATAACATTTAATTTCCGATTTTTTCCTTTTGAGTAAATAAATATGTATTCAAGAATCACTAACCCAACTTCTCCATGACCAGTTTCATGTCACTGCTTGCTTCCTGTGCCACCAAATCAAAATGTTAGGAACAGAACCAAGATTGATAAATTAACTATAAAAATAAAATCAATATCGGTAAATAAGTGTGATTGTTAACTCACTCCAAATAATATAACCCCAGCAGGGAATTGGTGACCAGAGACAGAGGCTGAGTATTCCTTGATATCCATTACAAAACTATCAACACATGGTTCTTGAGGTGTCTGGTATCAGAAATACTATTAATTAATAACTTCATGAAATTAAAAAAATAAAAAATAAAGCATCGCATTATCTAATTCCGAGGTGAGGGAAGGGTATTCCTCTTGCTAGTGGTGAAGTTTTAAAAACTGAGATCCTTCTTTGAATCAGAAGGGAGAAGAAATCATGAAAATCATGCGATCATAACACCCGGAGATTCTATGAGAAATGTAAATAAATATTTAAAAGATATTTCTATAAAAATCATTAAACTTCATGCATTAGCAAAGTCATAAACTTAAGCCCGGGGTTAGCAGTCAATATCTAATATAATATTTTTTTTTGACAACATACAAAATAATACTAAATTTCAGTTTCATTTTTTGCATTTCCCTAACTTAGAACACACTTTCACATCCTTATGATTTTTTAATCTCCATTCGCACGTAGACTGCCTTTGTAGCATCAATTTTCCTCAAGCTTGAATATTTCCCTCTACTCTTATGCTAAAATCTGTAGTCAGTAGTAAATGAATATGTATTACACTTTAGTCCATTTTAAATGTGATGATAAAGAGGATAAACTAGTCATAATGTGGTGAATATGTATTACATTTTTTGCATTCCCTCTGCTACTTTTCAGATTGAGTGGTTAATTTAAATAGACAGTTAATTTCTTATACTGTTATCTTTGCTTATCTATTAACACCTTAGTTCAGTAAGCCACCTCTTGCCTTAAGGCATTACTAAAGCCAGTTGGTAGCTTAAGGGTGCCTTTTGCACGAGACTACCTTTGGTAGCAAGGTATTAATTAACTAATTAATCTTAAAAATGTCTTACTTTTACATATTAATTTTCATAGCGAGCAAAGTCCAAATTTTTGAATAAATTTACTACCTTTGCTGGTCGTATTAACGGTATAGCTTCAACTTTCAGTCCTGGCAAACAGCCAATTGTCAAAACTATGCCTTCATTTATATGTCTCGCATATTCTAAATCGCCAATGCCACTAAAAAGAGCACCCCATTTCACCTACACAGATCATCCTCACTCAGATTTACACATGGCTTTATAAAATCTCAACAACACAACAGAAAAAATTATCAACATCGAACCTCTTTAAATTCATCAGTAACAGCATCCCTTCCAATAATACCATTATTCACCGTAACAACCACCGGAATATTGAACCCTACTCTCCGCTTAACCTGCACCGTTGGAATTAAATAAGTTGCATAACACAAATAATACTCGCTTAAAAAAAGTTGACATTAATTAAATTCTTACAAGCCTCAGAATCTTGTTCGGATCAAATCCACATCCAATATTGACAATAGCAAAGTACGGTCGAATTGGCTCAGACAAAACCTTATCGACAACTTCATTCACCGCATCCTGGTCAAATAGAAATGAAATTCAGATAAAAAAATATGCAGAAGTATTAAACCTAGTTGTGCGAGTTCTATTAGGACTTACGCGGAGCGAAGGATTGAGAGAAAGTGCAGAGGCGAGTTTAGGACGAGAAATGATGCGATTACAAACGGAATTCCATGAGTTGTTAACGCAAGTTGCAGAAGCGAAGGATATGGCAGGAAGTCTGGAGAAAATGTTGTGGAGAAGATCGTCGCTGAGGACGTTGATGCCGGTGATGGGATCGATTGAGGATTTTCCTTTGGAGCTCGATCGCGATGATGATGAACACGGTGGTTCCTCCATTGTTGTGGTTCGAATTCGAGTCGTCAACGCAAAATGTGGTGTAGTTGTATTTGCAGTGTTTTGATTTTGCTTTCAGACAAAGTGTACCGAGAAAAAGATGATCACGATTGCGGGCTCGGATCACTTTTAGGTTTGACGCAGTAATTAGAAAATTGCTCTTTTTTCCAACAAGAGTTGCTCACTTCCACGTGACTTTAATTAGGGGTGGATATGGTTTGGTTTGGAATGAAAAATGAACCGAATCAAATTGAATTGTTTGCTAAATTATAAAATAATTGAATTGATCTGAATTGAACTGTTTGTATTTTGAATTTAACCAAATTGAATTATTTTGAATTGAACCGAACTGTTATTATTGGTACAGTAGGAGAAAAAAAAAACAAAATCTAATTTTTAGTTACCCAACTGTTTCAAATTGAACTCAATTGTTTCGAATTGAATTGATCTGAACCGAACTGTTTGTATTTTGAATTTAACAGAATTGAACTATTCTGAATTGAACCGAACTGTTATTATTGGTACAGTTGAAGAAAAAAAAAACAAAATCTAATTTTTAGTTACCCAACTGTTTCAAATTGAACTCAATTGTTTCGAATTGAATTGAACTGTTTTAGTTCCGTTTCAAAATTGTTAGTAATAGTTCAATTTTTTTGGTTCAATTCAGTTCGGTTTGTTAGTTTTTTTGCCCACCCTTATAACCTACGTAACTTATGTCACGCTAAATCACATTCTGAATACCAATATGAGTTAACTCACATTTGGTTTATTCACGATATTATATTTTATTTTAGTTTAGAGATATTTGCTTAAAAATGTTTTTTTTAAGAAAAAAAAATGTTTGTTGTTTGTTTTGGCTTTACGGTGTCATTTTAGCGTGTGAATAATGCATGTATTCGAATTGTTGTGATTTTTTTAGTGAATGGATTTAATGCTTTTATATTAATCCTCTTTCACCAAGCTGATATTTGTGTTTACATATTAAGCTCAAGGTTTATCATCATGATTTAGATAAAAGCTTATTAATATTTGAAAATATAGGCTTCTTCAAACAAACAAAAAAAGATAGGGGAGTGGAGCTACATGAGTAATAAGGTTAAGTTGATAATTACATAATTATTCAATGGTAAATGAATAAGAATATCTATTTAACTCTATAGGATAATTGAAAATCATATTTCATTATCCATGCTAAAAATATTTAGAGTTAACCACAATTTGTTTGGGTTTAGGGTGTGTTTGTTTCAGTTAAAAAAAAAATAGATTTTGCGTATAAAAGAATCTAGAGATTTTTTTTAGAGATTTTAAAAAAAATCTGAAGTTATTTTAGTTTGTCTACTACCCATAAAAACCCATTTAAAAAAAAAAGTTTTAACTTGTACACGTGTTGCCTCCTTGTTTTTGAAAAAAAAAATATATATTTTAAGAAAAGTTAATCCTAATAACTTTTCATTTCAGAATCAAAATAGATTTTTCTAAAAATCTTAAACAAACACTTAAAAATGAAAAAAGTGATTTATTTTAAGAAAAAAATAGATTTTTTTTTTTTAAATCTGAAACAAACGGGAGCTTAATTACCTTGCTAAAAATATTCTACAATTTTTTAAGAATCACATTTGCCAAAGGAATTGTATGTGAGAGAGAAAAAAATCCCATTTATGAATTTTGTTGCCTAGTTTTTCTTTTCTCCTCGTGATAGAGATCATAAATTTCATACATTACTTTCTCAATAAGGAATACCATAACTAAGTAGTCCAGGTGTAAAGAATTCATTCAAAATGAACTAACAAAGGGGGAACACTTATGATAATTTTCTATTCCCATTGATAGGGAAATAGTTGAGGTGCATCATTGCCTTGTGATCCATCAGAACCCATGTTATACAACGAGGAACAATGATCACTCTCACTCCCATTTGGGACCAACACTCCTTCCATGGACTCAAAGCTATAGTTACCATGCAGACTCAGTCCCAAGGGCTGCATAAGAGACATTGAATGAGGCTGCTGCACCATTTGATTCAAACCATTATCAGGTGTGTGCGTCTGTGATGATGACAGAAGAGAGAGAGCACAAGGTGACTCGTGTACTGAAGTTGCTAAACTATCACAGAACATTTTGCTACTTGTCCTAAGAAGAGGTGTGGTTTGGCTATGAAGTGAGGGATTGTTGTTGTCATTGTGTAAGAATTGAAGTTGTTTCCCTTCTTCGTAGGTGGTTGCAGTAGAACCAAGAAAATGATCTTGTTTATCAACCACATGAACTTGCTGGTGTTGGTTGTGGATGTGAAGTCTACCACTTTCACAGGAAGTAATGAGTCCGCTACTCCAAGCTGAATTCACCATGGCAGTAGAACTTGAAAAGGGTAGCACCTGGGTGCCTGAAAAAGTATAGCAGTAAAATTTTAGACATTGAATTACTTGTACTTTAAATAAACTAATGGAATGATTAACAAATATATCATTATTTTGTTAATGGCTAATAAGGAACATGCTTAGGCCTAATGCATCATATTATATTACAAAGCCTTGTGAACATGTTTTTTCACGAGTAATAAAATAGATGGTAGCCTAACATATCTTAAATATTCTGTCATAGTTTTAAAATTTGGGTTGAGAGTTGAGACTAACACAATCCTACAAAATTGACTCGGAAGGTGTGCAATGTCTTTCACTTACGTAAACAAAATTCAAGTCATATCATGTCCAATTTGCACTATCAGTTATTTCCTTAAGGATAACATGAATTAGAAATTAGGTAGACACAACACCGCAAAATGACTGAAGTCCACGAGAAAACCTCAATCTAAATGTCTCGTCTATTAGGTAGGAGAGCATCATGGCTTACATAGTACATTTATTCAGAGTAGTTAATAGCGGCGCTATAGCGGCCAATAGCGGCCGCGCGGTGCGGTGCGGTACCGAACCGCTATGCAATAAGCCATGGCGTAGCGTTATGAGATAGCGGCGCAATAGCGGCCGCAACACTGCATAGCGGTTTTGCAGTCTAGCACCGCTATTTCATTTTACGTGAAAATACAAGATTCTCCTTGGTTTAAAAAAAAACAAGGGTATTTTTGTCATTTTCGTCAAACCCTAATAACTTCAGTTTCTCTCTTCCTTCTTTCATTCTTTGCGCCTTTCATCTTCTCACCCCAAAACGCATTTCTCTCAAAAAACGGACGATCTGTACATCTTCTCACCGTAAAACGCCGCCGTCGCACCGTCATCCGCCGTCGTTCCTTACCGCCGCCATTCCTCAGCTTTGTAACTTCTTGACCTCGTGTTTGCTCTCTTCTATAAATCTTCCTCTCTGTTTTGTTCATAAACATATCACAAACATCCTCTGTTTTGTTCATACTCTATTCTGCTTGTTCATAAACATATCACAAACATCCTCTGTTTTGTTCATCCTCTATTCTGCTCTCTGTTTCTTTAGGATTTAATGTTTTGAATTTTGGTTAAGACTTTTGAATTTTGATATTATGTTGGAGACTTGAAAGCTTTCGTAATGTTTTGAATTTTGGTGGTTTGTAACTTTGAATGATTTTGAGTAAAACCTTTCATAAGATTTAGGTGGTTTGTAACTTTGTGTGATTTATGAATGTGTCATGAGATTTGAATGTTATATTTAATTTTCGATAATACTAAACACAGCGAAGGAAACTTCGTGAAGCTGATCACGACTGACTTGGCAATATAATAGCCTTTAGATGTTATATTTATTTGATGGACTTCTTCCAAAAAAAATAAAATAAAATCTTGACTGCCGTGTTTTCCGGGAATAACAGATTTTGATTGGTTGAATTGTGTGTCGGGAGCACTTCGGGAAGCTTTTTCTCTGGATATATAGCACTGCTGTTTAATTTTATATTAGATATATGTTTGTCTATAATTTATAGTATTATTTATATAATTTGTCCTAAAAATTATGAAATAGCGGTCATAGCGCTAGGCGCTATCCCGCTATAGCATTTTTGGGGTCGGCCGCTACGCGCCGCTATCCGCTATTAACTACTATGCATTTATTCTACGTGGGACTCCCAACATTGCCATTTGTCTAAGAGTTGACGTCCACGGCGGCTTTCACTCTATCACCTTGCTCTAATGGTAGCCCTTTCCTCTTGGCGGTTTCACTCATCTTTAAGTAATCGATGGAGTACCTTAATCCAGCCTATAAGTAGTCATTTTCGTGGCCAACTCCCAATGAAAGCATTAAATGTTGGGATTTAAGACTATGAAAGAGTCTAACCCGATTAGTTAATTACTCCCTATTTAACCACATACATCAACTTTTCAAATACCTTTTGCTTATATACGTGACTACGTGAGAGAGTCTCATAACTGTGCAGCAACTTCACCAAAATCTCGATGAAATATCAGGTTGAAACAAAAGCCTGAATTTGAAGCTTCTATAAAGTTACGGTGGAACATGCTTTTGAATGCGAGTTTGAAGATTAATTAATCGCATGAAAGGACAATTTCTCTTAAAAAACATTGGTCGTGAAGCAAACTCTTTTTGTTTGGTATGTGTACCCTACCAATAATATTATTATATTAATGGCCATTAGATTGCCATGAGCGCGACAGAGACATAAATGGACCAAATCAGGCGCACTCATCTATCCAAGGGCATTGCGTAATCACATGAAGCTTCCTACTCATCTGATATAAGTATATATTTCCGTATGTTTGTGGGGATCTTTAGGCAACGCATGCATCAATTCATATCTAGGCATATATAGTTGGTAAAGTCTACTTCAACCGATAATGCTGAAATTATTAGGTTCAACACCTTCATCTAAATTTAAAACCCGAGACCTCACAATTGAGTGTTAGTCTTAATGGAGTTTACCACTTCATCTACAAACCCAAAATATCTAGGCAATATATGCAAATGGGTCCACTCAAGATAAACAATGTGGTTGAAATAACTAAACTAGAAGCTAACCAACCAACCTTACCTTGGTAATTGGACAAAAAACTACCAGCAGGTCGCGTGATAGGTTCAGGCTGTGGTTTTCTTCTTCTTCGGTTGTGTCCATCTAAACGTTTCCTACAGCTTCTTTTTCTTTCATCAAATTGCTCCAGCGAATGAAACCTACATGAAGGAAATTAAGATTCAGGACTTGAGGAACTTCAACTATCATGTTGTCACAGACTAGTAACATGGTGTAAGAATGTGAGATCCATCGAGTTTGAACACAAACGCAAGGATCTATAAGACTATAACTTAAAGAACATTAATTTTAAAAGAAACCATATAATTAAACTATGTTTTCTGCATGAAACTTGCATGCATATGAAAAATTTATAGACACCAGTCACGAATTAACACGTCAACGTCGATGTTAATTTGAGAGAACCTTATAACTAAATGTAATTATGTAAGCATGTGTGTCGGCGTCATGTTGGTGTCCGACACCAACTCGTGTTCAACACCATACACACTTTCAATCTGAAATGTCGGTGTTGTATAGTTTGTATGATAGAATAAAATTATAAAGCGGAACCTCCAGGTTTCTTATGTGTTGAGAGATTCTTTTTGGTTAAAGAATAAAGAAAGGTAATTAAGATGCTAAAGGTATAGCAAACAATAGTACTTATGAAGCCAACATGAACAATGGAATGGAAGCTAACATGAACAGTGGATAAGGATTCAAATCCATAAATGCATATACAAACTAACAGAAGAAATTACAAACAATCTAGAACTATTTTAGAAATGCACATAAATTTTGTTTCTTAACTATCACTCTCTCCAAGTTGGTTCATAACTTATGTTCGATATAGTAACTATTCCCTCTGGTCACATTTATAAACAACTATTCCTCTTTTAGATTTATTAAATAACTGATTTATCGGATAATATTATAGTCTAGATATATCGGTTATTCAATAAATCTGAAAAAACAATATTTACTTATAAATGTGGCCCGAGGAAGTAGTCATTAAACATATATAAGATCTGTCAATTTAGTCATCACTATTAAAATTTTAGAGATTAATTTGACGGGATTTTCGTTTACTTTAGAGAATAAATTGACTGATTTCATATAGCATGTGGGCATCTGTTATATTTTATAGCTTAGGGATTAAATTAATCGTTAATTTCAAATTTAAATATAGGATATGATATACTGATGATGCATATATACCTGCTACACTGTTGGCAGAACCTTTGTTTAAGGCCACAAATTGTAACCTCTGGAGTCTTAGAATGAAGTTCACAAACCTTATGACGCCTATGATAATCTCTACAATTACTAAGATCAGAATTGCACCCATCCACAAGACAAGAAACTGTCAATGTTGCATTATTCATAGCTCTAGCTCTCTTAGAAGATCCTGAAGAAGAAGTAGGTGTTGCAATTTTGGAGACAACAACAGCATCATTAGACAAAGGAAGTGGTGATTGATCAGTGGCAGAGTTCCCAACCTGACCAAGCTTCAAATCAACAGAAAACTCCCCTTTCATTTTATAAACTCCAAATCTGTTTGATTCTTCCATTGTTTCTATGTTGGGTAATGTTGCCTCTTCTATACCCCCCAAATCCCAAGAAGGTGCTTTCAAATTCCACTCCATAATAACAACAAAAACTAAAAATTAAAAATATTAATATCACTTTTCAGCTATGCTTCTTCAAAGTCCTTCTTTGTTTGGTTACCTAAATATCATTCACAATTGTTTGAAAAACAAAAAATAAAAAAAGTTAAGACATAATGAGTAATGACCAGTAGCATAAATATATTGAACTGAAATTAAGAATCCAAGTAACAAAAATGTCAAGTAACAAAGTTCCAAAGACACTGGAACCTGAAATTAAGGTTACCTAACATAATACAATGAAGCAACGACAAAATACAGAAATAGAAAATAAATAAATAAATAAATAAATGGTTATTGAGAGAGAGAGTACTAGCTAGCAGACAATAGCAGCAGAAGGATGCTTACTTCTTCCTTCATCCACCACTCGTTGCCTGACATGGATTCTGTGAGGGAGGGTACACTGTATTGTTAGGTGAGGGTGAAAGAGATTCCTTTAAAAACCATACATGAAATGAAATTGTGGATCACAGGATAATGGATAAGAGATCAGAGGAACAGTGTTAAGGGGACCTGGATGATATACTTATTGTAACAAGTTCAACCAAAAATATAATTTATTAATATTTTGTTTTTGCCAAATATAGGGATTGTTCTTCCTATTCCTTCCCAGTATGTATAGTAGCTTGAGAGAGAAAGGAAAGGAGGATGAGTATAATAGTATTCATATACTACTTACTATCATAGTCATTCATATTTCATCATATAATAAGGACAGGCTGTTGGTTGCTTTCAACTTTTATAAGTCAGGAAAAGGAAGTACATGGGAATGGATGCTCTAGACAAAGGCATGTGGCATTATGTTTCACATTTCATGGCATGTCTTTCCCTTGGGCTTTCCCATTTTTCTTCTTATTTATTTATTTTTTATCAATTATTATATATACTTATTAATAGTGTTAAATGTTAAATCGATTTTTTATTGTCAAGTAGTTTAGTTACCGAAGCTCATATATTTTAAACGTGGAGAAATGAGGTGTCCAGGATTCAAACCCCAACCTCAATATATATTATGCAATGTCCTTATCAATTTAGTTTAAGTTTACTGGGACAAATCATGAGATTTTTATTTTGAAGTGAAAAACTATGAGATTTAAATATTAAAGTACATGTAGATTGTTTTGGTATGGACGAGTTCTTTAAGAAACAAACTTTGTCGTTCAATTAAAAATAATTTCAACTAAATGGATTCATTCTACACTATGAAACCAATTTCAAACAGACGTCAAAATGCAAGTCACGATTAGCAGCTTCCATAAATCAAGGTCACATGGCCATTGGAATTGATTTGAGTATTGGAAAAGCTAAACCAAACATACGGTAAATAACATCAACATATACAATTATATTCAGGATATAAAATAGTAAAAAAATTGTATTAATTAAACAAAGCATTGATAAAAAAGAACTTAAAGCGACAAATAATATATTAATATATCCAGTGGCGGAGGCTTGTATGGGTGGCCCACCTCCAAAAAAAAAAGAAATTTTTTTCCTATAGGAAAATTACAAAAATACCCCCAGTTTAATTTATTTTTCTCAGATGGCCCACCCAGCATTCACAGCCTTTTCCCTTCCTCTGTTACACGTTAGACACAACTTCTTCTCCCTCTTTGAAAACGCGACCTATCTACAAACTCATAACCTTCAATCCAAATCAACGCCGATTCTCATCAATTTCCGACCGCGAGGCCGGCGGCGCCGACCACTCACTCCGACGCTCCTTTCTCTCTCTCATTCAGAGAATATCAAACAAAAACTCTTTTTCTTTTTCACTCTGTTTTTCCAATCCAAATGGACAGGTAATTTCTTGACAATTGTTGATTTTCTTTTTTATTTTAGAATTAATTAAAGGTGTTTGTTTGTTGTTGTTTGCTACAAAGATTGGTTGTTGTTTGATATTGTTGATTGATGATTGCTACTTAGGGGTGTGCATAATAACCAGTTTAAGACCCAAACCCATAACCATATCCAGACCCATTTAAAATATCCGAATTTTTTGTAAATGGTTACCAACCAACCCATTTTAAACGGGTTGGATATCCAAACCGATTAAAATTCGGATCTGGATTTTAACCATTTTCAGATTAGGCCATTTTCTTTCTCTCTTCCTCTTCCAATTCCCAAATCGTCGACGACCACTTCCTTGCCGTCGTTGGATCGGATCTCGCCGGACTCATCATGCTCTCTGATAAACTCTTCCTCAATAATCAATTCTTCTACACATACGAAGAAAACGCCGCTTCCGCCGACAATCACTAATGCGTGTTCTGCCAATCTAACTTCGAAAACGGCGATCATGTTTGTAAGCTTCCTTGTCGCGACGTCTTCCACCGTCACTGCTTCAACGGTTGGTTCCACCGCTTCAACTGTTATGTCGTTCTTCACTGCTCTCCGACGAGCGTGTGGCTCTCACTAAACGCTGTAATCAATGAAAGCTGTTATGCGTCGTCTCATGGTTCCACCACTTCATCTCATGGTTCACCCTTCTGATGCGTCGTCTCTCAAGTCACACTCACATTTTCCTCATATCCCAATTTTACCCTTTACTTTTTTTTGTCTATTTTTCATAGGGTAACAATAGGATAAAAAAATTCATTTCACCTTTTTTTACAGTATTGAGTTTTTTTTAACTAAAATCAGTTTGAATAAAAAAAAACTGGTTTAGTTCAAAAAACTGGTTTTCATGACAAACCGGTTTTAAACCGGTTCTGAACCATATCCGAACTGGTTGTACTTAAAAACCAGTTTTTAGAGAAGTGGTTTCAGGAACCAAACCAAAACCAAATATTTGGTTTTGGTTTTGATTTGGTTTTAACTTTGCACACCCCTATTGCTACTGTTAGTCTGTTACTAAGTTTGAATGTTAATTGATTTTCATGTTTGTTGTTCTTGTTTGTTGATTGATGGTAATTGAATTTTGAAACTGCAATGTTATTTTGGTTATAGAGAAATTAGTATTTTGTACTAGCATTAGCAATGTTTTGAAACTGCAATGTTATTTTGGTTATAGAGAAATTAGTATTTTGTACTAACATTAGCAATGTTATTTTGTTCATATTTTTGTTGTTATGCCATCATGCCATGCGTACAGTAGCAATACTATGAAGGTTACATATGAAAAATCATGATATAGGTGCTTCAATTGTGGTTCATGTGTTTGAGCTATAAATGATGGGTTTTGTTACTTAGATTCTTGGTAAATGTGTTCATTTGCGATGAATGTTCTAATTGTTTTCAATTAAACTTTTGAAGCATCAGCCATCAGTGATTTTGTTTTCTTGCATATTTGAACCGAGTATTGTTTCTGGTGTTTTTCTAAAATCCCTTTGGAATGAGAATGAATGTTACAATTCTATGTAAACTTGTTTCCCAAATATGTATAGCTCTTAATTAAGATTTTGCTTACTTTAGTTATGTTATATTGATAAAGTTTATATATTAGAGTATATTTTCCTGGCCCACCCTCGATATTTTTTCCAGCTCCGCCACTGAATATATCAACACAATATTGCATACTAATTATACAAAAATAAGTATCGAAATTCATTTAGTAAATATCCATATATATATATATATATATATATATATATATATATATAGTTATATATATGGGGTTTGCTAGGATACACCCACTAGTTTTTATTAAGGTGTGTTTTAGCAAAGATATAACTAAAAAGTTGTTAAATACACCTTAAGGTGAATGTTGCTAAAACACACCTTATAGAAAATAAGTGGGTGTATGTTAGCAACTCCTATAGGCATTTGCTAGGATACACCCACTTATTTTTTAGAAGGTGTGTTTTAGCAAGTTATAATTAAAAAGTAGTTAAATACACCTTAAGGTGTAGCTTGCTAAAACACTCCCACATAAAAACTAGTGGGTGTGTTCTAGCAAACCCCATATATATATGTGTGTGTGTGTGTGTGTGTGTGTGGGGCTGCTAACTTACACCCACCTAAAAACACTAAGGTGCAAGTTAGCAAGTTGCACCCACTTATAATTTACTATAACACCCTTTTGTTTATATTCTAATTAATTTTAAATAGAATGACAATTTTGTAACTAGCTTAAAAAAGATCTTAAAAAAAGAAACAAAAAAGACAATGACATGCTTAAGGTACAAAACATGTAATAAAGACAAACTTTTAAGGAAACAATATTTGGAATGATGAAAGTGGGTGTAAATTAGTGAAGGTTGCTAACTTGCACCATAATAATACTTATAAAAATGAGAGTAAATAATCAAGTGAGTGTAGGTTGCTAACTTGCACCTTAATAATTTTAGGTGGGGTGTAGCTTGCTAATTTGCACCTTAATGTTTTTAGGTGAGTGTAAGTTAGCAGCCATATATATATATATATATATATATATATATATATATATATATATATATATATATATATATATATATATATATATATATATTTTGAAATTCATAAAAGTGGTTGCATTAACTTTAGTTCAACTTTACATAATATATACAGGGATTGAAGTAACCCAGACATATCCTACTTATTCATAAATTTCTAACAACTAGTTACTTGACCAAAACAAAATCATTTTGTGTTAACAAAAAAAAAAACAATTTGCAATTCCATCCTATTTTCATAAAAGAAAATACTAAAAGAGAACCAACAATATTCATTTTTGTACAATTTTAAAAAAAAAAAAAAATTGGATCAATTTGCTATTTTTATTCCTGAGACCGGTGTTCAAAAAAAAATCTCAAATTTCAAATTGCAAGTGGACCCCCCACCCTCTGTCTGCACTGAACTTATAGTGGCCAAACAAGAACACTCTAAATTTGAAATCCCATAACCTACCACCTCAATTCATTTCAATAAAATAATATGAATAAAATTATTTGAGAGGTTCTCACTAAAGTCTTTCTTAATCTCATAAATTGTGATAGACGTGTTAGACTATAAGAATGAAAGAAAAGAAAAAGACATGGTTGCATGATAAAGGCAGTGCAAGTAAAAATTTCCAAATATGTTTAGTCGTGTCTAATGGTTGTGGTGGATTGAAGTTTGATGCCGGGACGCTGATGATGACTGTCGTTGGTGGGGACTTGTAAGTAGACGTTGGTTATTAATTCTGAGGGCTCCAAGATTAGATACTTTGCTTATTTCAGCCACAACAAGCATTGAGACCCCAAGAAACTTTCATATGCCCAAACACCTCTACCATGTGCTCATTTTTACTCCTTATGTCTTCCATCTCCCATACTGATGTGAGTTGTAGGGACTACGTAATAATCACTATTTCTTGGATTAGGTTTTCATGCAATCGAAAATCAATGGAGTTGTGTAGATGGTATACTCGAAGTCGTCCGATTAAGATATGACGATTCAGATTTAAATTCAAAATTTTATATTAAATAAAAATTTAAAATCATCTGGATATCTAAACAATTTGATTTTGATCAAACAGTTTCAAGATGTTGCTGCATATAGTCATGCTAAACCTAATTTAATTTCCTATTTGTCACTCTCGTATAACTCATGTCATGAGATTTCTGAATTGTTACTGTACACTTAAATGATAATTTTTTATTTAAAAAATGATTAATGAAATCGTGTTCTATTGTGAAATAAAATAGATTGTGAAATTATTATTTAATTTTATTCGTATTTAGTACTACCTCCGTCCCTAATTATAGGACCCTTTTGAAAAAATAACGGGAATTAAGATAGTGGATATTTGTATTAAATATGTTTGTAATTAATATTGTTTTTACAATTTTATCCTTTAAGAGAGAGGGTTGGTTTATGTTTTCAACATGTTATTTATTGTTGATTGAAGAAAAAGATGTACTCCCTCCGTTCCTTTTTAAGTGTCACTTTTGGAGAATTTTTTTGTTCCTATTTAAGTGTCACTTTATATAGTTCAATGCAACATTAAATGTTATTTTACTAATATTACCCTTATTTATTATTGTGGAGAGAGAAATATATGTAATGAGATATTAAATAAATAAGGTTATTATAGTAAATATAGAAATTATTGTATCAAAAGTAGCAACATTTATTGATTGTCTTGGTTTGTGTAAAATGTCAAAATGTGACAATTAAAAAGGAACGGAGGTAGTATAATAAATAGGGGCATGTATGTAAAGAAATAATTAATGTAGTTGGAAATAGCAAAGGGGTCTTATAAAAAGGGACAAAAAAAATTCTCAAAAGGGTCTTATAATTAGGGACGGAGGTAGTACAAAAATACACTGGAATAATGTTTCTACAAATGTGAACACTGCTTAATGAATGGCAGATATACTGTGTCTGTGTTGCTTCGAAAAAAACAACACGCGTGCAAGTATTTATTTATGGAACATTCATATCAAAATAAAACTTCTAAAATGTATTTGGATACAATTCTAATAAATCCAAAAAATTTAAATTGTTTTATCTTCAGTTATAATTTTTTTCTTTATTTTTTTGAAGGATTTTTTTTTTCTTGATTATAAATTGGTCTCTGCAAATATAGTACTTTGATTATAGTCTTTGGAATATTTTCTTTTTTCGTTCCTACATTTCTGCAATTGTTCTTCCTTTTTAATTAAAAATTTCTCCTACTATAGTTCTCATGTATTTTTTGCTTGACCTACTGTTCTACCATTGCTAATTATATAATTCTTTTTTTGTCGCACGGGTCAGCGAACTAGTTTTCACACCAAAAATCTTACACGCTTAAAGAGATATAAAATATGAACCCAAATAACTATCGAAAACATCAAACATAATAATCTTTGCATGGTTAGTTGAACTATATTATGGATATTTTGGAAGAAAAGAAATAGACCTTTAATTTGGTCACTTTGTGAAATTTTTAGTTTTTTTGCACTACAACTATATTTTTTCACAAAATTTTAATATATTTTGCATCAAACATAATATATTACAGTTTATGTGTAAAATAAATATTAATAAAAAAAAGAATTTTTACATTTCCAATTTAAAAATACTGATGTCGCTAATGTTTAATGACGTGAAATTACAAGTTTTTTTTTTCTGCGACAATTACAAGTGTTGTGCCAAGAATTTGATGATGTGATAATTTAAAAAAAGTAGAACAAATATGATGGGCTAAGCTGGGGCAGTAGGATTTATCAGATTGGAGCGGGCCAGTCTTTATGACCTACTGATAAATTATTGCAAAAATCTTAAAAAGAAAAACTAATACAACAGACGGGAAAAAAAAATTATTTGAACTATTGCAGATGACATTATATATGCTAGCAGATCAATAGACACTCTCTGTAAAACAAATCTCTCATAGACTTGGCAGGTTACCGTCCACTCAATTGGGGGTATGGGTTTGATGTATTGCAAGCAAAGGAAGGATATGAGATTTAGTGTGGCAATCACATGTGTGTTTCTTTGTTTTTTCCTTTTTAATTTCAGCCGTTAGATATTATGTTGTCACATGTCAAACATCTAGGAAGGTAAATGGAGTAAATGGAGCAAGGTAAATGGAGCATACCCGGACTCCACTTACATGTCTTTCTATTTGCATTTATTAATTTGTTGTAATTATATTTTAATTAATTCATATTGCCTATGTTAACCTTGTTAAGTGGAGTCGGTTCCAAGCTCACATAAAAGGAGAGAGTCGTGTTAGACATCATATCTAATATGAAACTTTTTTCGAATCTTTATGACATAGACCAAATACATAACAATGTGAATGCTAGGCCATTGTCTTGAAGCAATGCATTGTATAACTAAAGTATGATGTTGAATGAGCAAGAATCGCTACATCGTCAACTGGATGCAACGAAAAGTAAGCAAGGGTTTCCATATCGCCGTGAACATGTGCGGCTAAAAAAGTTATCTCCTAAGAGTATGATTCTTTTTGGAACTTGGAATATATGCACTCTTACAAGAAAATCTAGGAATTGGTAGACATTGTGACTAGGAGGAGGATTAACTTTATGGTTAAATAAGTAAATGGTACCCCTAAATATACCAACATTTGATTTTAGTCCCCCTAAAATATTCCATAGGCTTTTAGTCCCTTCAAAATTTCCATCCATGAAATTAGTCACTACTTTTTTTTATTCAACTCATATGTTTTGTTAAAAAAATCTAATTTTTTAAGGGAGAGATTGTCAAAATTTTCTACCCATTACTTGAAAATTTCGTTAAAAAATATGAAGGTTAGACATGAGTTGACTAACAAGCAGGGACTAATTTCATAAAATTTTGGAGGGACAAAAAGCCTAAGAAATATTTTAAGGAGACTAAAATCAAATGTTGGTATACTAAGGATGACCATTTACTTATTTAACCCTTAATTTAATTTTATGTTCATATGAGAAACTAAGTGGGCAGGTAAAAAGGCAAAATAATTAGATGATTCACAACTAAATGCTTGATAGACTAGTAAAGTTAAATCGAGAAATGAGGTAGGCATTATTATGGATAAAGAGTGAAAAAAAATATTGTAGATGTTAAAATGATATGAGATCGAATCATAACCATAAAATTTCTGGTGGAGCAAGACACCTTTAATGTTATTAAGCACCTCAGGTAGGGTTAGGAGAACACCTTAAAGAATTTTGGGAGGAGTTAACAAGCTTAGTTCATAATAATATCTAATTGGGCATGTAAGGAGTGTATCAAAAGGTTTTGAGAGCTTGTATGGAGGTATGGTCTGAGTGAGATAAATACAGAGGGTAAATCCATCCTGAATTATTTGTCGGCTTTAGATCTTACTACTGCAATTGGGTCAGAAAACATACCTATTGAAGTGTGGAAAAATCTTGGGGGTGGAGGTATTATGCGGCTTTTCAAGAGACCCGCATGATTTGGTGGAACCCACGTAAATTTTAACCAATCAAATATAGTGTGTTGAAAAATGTGCGTTATTGGCATTCCTCAAGTTTTTTTTTCCTAAAATCAAACGAGTTAATTTTTTATTTTTTTAAAAAATGTGAATTTGATGATTTATTATTTTGACCAGCAAACAATTATTTCAACCGAAACTCTAAATTAATTAATTTTTTTGCTAATAAGTACTACCCTAAACAAAGTAATTATTTTAATTTGTTATTAAAAAAAAGTAATTAGTTTAATTTTGTAAAAAAAAGGTAAGACCATCGTGCTTTGAATCAAGATCCGATTGACACTACTTGGTCAAATCTCTCTCTCTCTCTCTCCCCCGATTAGGTTAAGAAAAATATGGAAGATTCTAATAATCTAAACTAATTATTACGAAAATCTATCAGATTTATTTATAAAAAAAAAAAGTAACTCAATTAGTTGTTTTTGTGCTCACTATAATATCACTTTCCAAACAAATTGAGCCCACTAATTTTGATTTCATATTTGAAAGAATCCAACACCATCATGAGATTTAGATGAGAGAAAGAACCAGAAAGTAGTCATGGAACAAGGTATGTTGTGTTCTTAGGTGGGTTTGTTGCCTTTGCTTTGCTTATGGTTGCAATGTGCATTAGCATGGGAAGAAATTTTTGGAGACATGATTTCGATGTTATTTTGGTTCCAACTTGAATTTCTTAATTGTTTTAGTGCATGTTTGACTTCCATATGTTGGCTTAACAAAATTTTAATTGTTTTAGTGCATGTTTGACTTCTATATGCTGATTACTGTGGCATCATGGTGATTTTGTTGAAACTTTAATGTGTATCTTTCGCATAATTCCGATTGTTCATTCTCATTTTGATAAATCCACCACGAAGTAAAACATGTAATTTCATAGTTTTGATATTGGGTTCGAGCATTTAATTCATGTATTTTTTATAAGCTATAGACACATTACAAATGATGATATTTACTCTTTGCCGTTTAATGAGTTGAATTTTGGTTAAGGAATATGGGTGTACAAAACCTGGTATGTCCTACTAACTTGTTTGTACCCCACAAGCTTTGGGTTGAGGTTTGACCTTAATCCAATTTTTTTTTCCCAAGGTCTTGACCCGATGACGAATGCCCCGATGAAGAATGTTGTTCACACGATGAATGTTGTTCACACATAGTGTTTGGCTGGAAAATACCAGTAATTTACCAATATAACCTTATTGGCAGTTAACTGTCGATGAATTTTAACCGGCGACAGTTAACTGCTGATGAGCATTTACGTCTTTTTCATGTATGTTTCAGCCTTGTTAGAAGTGTATACATCGATTTTCTGGCCCGATTAAGAGAGGGACCGAGTCTGGGTTGAACCTTGGATAACCCATCCGTCCCATTAAATAGAGTGGAAAATTTACTTTTTACTTAAGTACTATACTACAATTTACTTTTTACTTAAGTATTATACTACACTTAGTACTGATTACTCACTTTATCCATTCCTTGGTTAGTTTCATTCCAAGATTTTAATTTCACGAGTTATTGATAAAGTTCCTTCAAAAGACAAGTTTTAAATTTCACAGACAAGTCCCTCTGTTACTCGATACTACACTGCTACTTACTCTCAATGTCAGCTATTCACAATTATGTTGCTATTGTGCAATAACCAAATTTTGCTGACTTGTTGATTAATTTTGTTTAATGGTATGGTCCCGTCTATTGAACCTTTACTTCATCAGATTTTATCAGACTAAGAGTCGGGTTGAAATTATAAAATCGGTCCGGCTAACATTAGGGTCGTTTGATGGAGATCATAACCCGGTCTAAGCCGTCCTCCGTATGCCCCTAGATAGGAACACATTAATTGCTTGGTCAATGTAACAAAGCGACTGATAATTTGTTGTTTCTTTGTTGCGAAGTAAGGTCAATGTCTTTTTTTTACTCGGAGGATGAACATGAACATGAGAGTGAATCGTTGTCTTCTTCTTTGTCTCATTCCATTCGTTATTTTGTGGACAAGATATGGTGGCTAGCATAGCAGATATTAGAGTTGGTAGTTATAAATCTAGGTTCGTTAATGGAACAAGGTACGTTATTTTCTTAGGTTGGTTTGCTGTTGTTTTTGTTACTAGTGTGTAACCCGTGCAATGCACGGGAAACACAGACGTTGATTAACAACACCAAGGCGAAGGCGCAAGACCTAAACAGACATTAAGACATCAAGCGTAAGAATCAATAGAAGCCTCAGTTGGTCAAAGATTCACAACAATGATACTAATGTAGTACAAAAATACAAACGTGTATGTCATGAAGTAAACAACGCACGTAGATGGAAATACAACATACAAACACGCGGACATTTAAAATATAAACACACAAAAAATCCCACAAAAATCATGAACACCAAAAAGGACTTAAACTCATAAACGAACAGTCCTTGACCACGTACGTCAAACCATGAATGCCAAAAATCACTAAGTCTGCAGTAGCAAAGCAGCAGTAATAGTAGTACCAATAATCGACCAAATAAAATCCACAAATCTGGTGGTATCACAAAAGAATAAAAGGAAGATTTTATTTGGTCATCAAATATTAAAGGATAATTGATATTGTCATTAGTGCATTAAGAGCATACTTGATCTAGTCAACAAATATTTGATTAGTCATTATTTGTATTAAGAGCTAGAATGTCTCAGTTTAATATGTTGTGGCTAGCATTGTACGTTACCACTAATAATTGGTAAATTTTGTACTATATATATTTGTACATTGTAACACATATAACATAACAAAATATCAATCTTTAAAGACAATAACTTTGAACCACTCATCAATATCAATAACAGTATCCAAATGAGTATAAGTTTTTTTTTCTTGTACAAAATGAGCATAAGTTTAAATCGTGAAACTGTGTAAAATTCTTCAACTGTTACAATTATCATCCTAGGTTTGGAGCGATAGGTAACTGTGATTGAACTATAATCAATAACTTTCTGCCATTTGTGAATGGGATATACCATCAATATGCTGCATTTTGTTCCAACATTTTCACTCAAGTGAATGCCACCATGATCACAAACACAAAATTAAATGGCCAAAAACATGAATAAAATGTAATCTACCATCCACTGACATCTTTAACCTGTAGAAGACAGGTAGCAGTGGTTTATTGTGTGACTCACGTACATTTTTCTACAGAACTTGCTAATTATAAATAAAGTCCCTATATGCTGCTGGATTTTTGGAATAAACCCCTAAAAAAATGTGCTACTCTATATCATTGTGAACTTTCTTAGAATTGCAACAAAGGTTTTTGGTAGTGATCGTTTCCCTTATTTAAAACTATAGCTTGTAATTATATCAAAATGGTTCTAATTTTAATTTTAACTAATAACAAATCAACTCTAAAATACAATGGATGAATCAAATGTTTTCTCTTTTCACCACTTTCCATTTTTCAAACACAATACAAAACATTTTTTTTTTGGTATTCCCTCCTTATTTAAGTAGGTGTTTCCACCCTTTTCAATTTTTAAAATGATTTTTATCGTTCAGATTTTTCCTCGTCTCTAATATAAGATAATCAAAATTTAATCCAACAGTATAATGAGATAAAAGAAAGGTGGTCATCACTTGACCCATAATGTGTCCCATTTTCTAAATTAAATAAAGATAAATATCTTTTTCGACAAAGATATTGTGTCAATGATTGAATCATCATGTCATTGTTTAAATCACACGACTGAACCAGATTAAATCAGAATATCTAGTCTTTTATAAAATTATACATGCATTAAATCAGATCGAGATATCCAACAAATTTTAAGGGCACCGTTATCAATGTTTTAAAAAACGACTCTGTCATTGATTCGATAAAGTCACTAGATCATGAGGTCACTAATCAAACAACCGATCCAATAGTCGAGCTACATGAATAAGCTGGATAAGTTAGTCATATTACTCTTACTTTGTAAAAAAAAATGTCTTTTGTTAAACTTAATGTTATCCAAATTTATCTTGGTAAAGTAATAAACTTCTCCACTAAATCGGTTTATCAATCTAAGCTACGTGTTTGAAATTGTTTCATTAAATTAAGGGTCATGTTAACTTGTGCCCTTAGGACACATGTTAAGGAATCCAAAAAAAGCAATTTTGCGTTGGAAATCATAATATTTTAACTTTAAGAAGTCAACTGCACGACTTTTGATACGTATATTTCTATAAGGAGTTTCTTAACATGTGCCCTTGAGGGCACAAGTTAACATTTGCCTTAAATTAATAAAAATAAAATTTTGGACATATTACTATTTGCAGGATTGTTTTAGGCATACACTCCCACTGCACTATCTAGAAATGGGCCAAGCCCAATAATTCTTTTTAACCAAACGTGTTAGTTTGTCTTCCCTCATTCCTTTCAATCTGAAACCCTAATCACTTCTTACTTCTCTCCCTTCTCATGAGCACCGCCGCCGCCCGTTTCCACCACATTCATAGTCGATCGCGGCCTCCTTTTACCTCATTTTCATCATATCCTCAACCATATCTGTCTTTCTATACATACAGAATCACGAAAGGAGCTGATCTAAAATATGGGTAGTTTCATTTGGCAGATATTCACCATGTGTAAGTTTTCCTTTCTACTACATATTTTACTAAAACCCTAAATTTCTGATTTTTTTTCGGAAACACTAATCTTTTGTACTTTGAAATTCGAATCTAATCTTATAATTTACCTATGAGATAGTTTGATTTATGACTTGATTTTATTTTTGGAACAAATTATGTATAAATCACAAATCCCCCATTTCTATTTTGAACATGTGTTTCCTCTCATTATTAGCATTCGAAATACCATTTTTGATGTTAATTGGATTGTGTTTTGTTTCAAATTTTATTTTGATATCTATAGGTCTTAACATTAAAAGTGATTGGATTGTTTCTTATATGTTCAACTGTATTTTTGTGGTTAATAATTTCCAGATCAGTCATCGAGTAGGACAATCACTTCTCTATTTTGATATATTAAATAAGATATTTTGTTAACGTGCTAAATAATTTTTGCTTAGATATCCCACTTTCTAATTGTGTAATCCATCTTTTCATATCTGCATATATCTTGGTATAAATTTTTTAATTAAGAATGTTTTTTTGGGTGATATCTGACAACTATGGTCTATTTAGAACTTTTCTCACAGTTTTAAACTCATATAAGTAAATAATATTTTGCAAGAATATCTCATATGAAGCTAACCAACTTGTGAGCATCTTATTGATCTCTTTAAGGTAGCTAAAATATGGACAATAAGGATATTGTTCATAGTTTTTTAGTGTTATAACCACCTTTTACTACGATTTATTACTCATTCATTCTTAATCCTATTTATAACTTATGTATTATAACTTTGTTGCTTGGCTTATAATGCAGAGAGGTGGAAAGTGGCACAAAAGTTCCTCTGAGAATGCAACTCACACCTAAATGCAACACAAACATGGAAGCACTGGATAGGTTGTTGGATATGTCGATAAAATCAAATGCATGAGATATATCGGCAAATGCTTCATGTGCCTTAATCAGTACTGATTGCAAGTACTTTCATTGAGCTTCAATTATAAATGTTTCTGCACCAGATGAAATCATGTTCCGTTCTAATTCTTAGGTGTGCCACATGTGCATAGTGTGAAAATACGTTAATATGAACAGAACTCTGATTTAAAAAAATAGTAACATATTTTTGAAGCATTGTGTTGTATCAAACTTGCAATTTTTGAAGCATAGTGTGAAACTTCAGACTTGCTATTTTTGATATTTTTGAGTCCTTTTCAGCCTTGGCTTGACATTAGTAGAAAGAACCAAACACATGCTTTAAAATTGAAGTCATTGTGATGTTTGATCTCAAAGCAAACCTTAACTGTTGTTTGTTTTACTTAGATCCTGTGCCTCGTAGTTAAAGAAGACCAGTATGCATATTCTATTATATGGAAAAATTGATGATGTTGTTGTCTTGCTTATGATACAGGGAAGTCACCATTGAAGGGAAATAAAAATTATAAGCTTTGCTACCTGGCTCCACGTGGGTGTAAATTTCAGGTATTTTTGTGACCTTCGTTGAGCACAAGTCTCATATGTTACCTGTGAGCATCTACACGGTGAATAGAGATAGTAAACTTTTAATAAAATGATATTATGTTTTTCAAAACAAATACACTTGCCTCTTTGTTAAATTGTTATACCTTAAAACTCTTCATTTAGAAGAAGACCTATCAATTGATTTCATAATGAGGGCTTCCAGCTATAAAAAAAAATGGACAGGATGATAAATTTTTAATGAATAGCATAGAAGGATGTAAACCTGAAATTTGGCAAATACTTTGTGTTTTGCAGAAGTTTATTCTCAATAATACCCTGATTATTTTTGGTTTCAATTTGTGTTTTGCAGAAGTTTTTGAAATTGGCAGAAAAGGAAGATGAAGAAGTACAGAGTAAAGCATATAATCTCGGAAGAAGATGGGTTGCAGTGAAGCTGATCAATTAATTTTTATGTTTACTATTTGTTTGCAAATTTTCGTGTGTATAGAATGTGGGTATTTATAGAGAATGAACAAATGATCTGTGCAATAAAATAAAAGTTTTTGGAAAAATAGGTAGATGGGGCTGTAGGCTTTCTTGAGTGTAAATATTGTCATCTTCAAGTGTCAGCTGTAGTGTTCTTAGGTTCAGATAGGATTTTTATTGTGGGACATCCCCTATACTTTTTTTTAGGATAATATAAAACTCAGTTTTTATTGTTTTGGATGCTCTGCAGGACATTTACTGCATTATAATACTGATATATTGATTCCTTAAGGCTTAAAGTGCCTTGAAAATGTAAAAATGCAACTGTTCCCAGGACAAACGATCATGTCAAATCTAATACTATCTAACAGATAACAAAAAGGAAATATATAACCGCAGGACAAAAGTACTATGCAGGAATGAACAGTATATGCGAGTAGAAAACATCTTGTCGGCAATAAATGCAAGCAATTGAGAAGCCTTGTAGAAAAGTGTGAACAGTTCTCTAAAGTTTAACTCAATATTGATGATATTGATGGTTGCAAGGTGCATGAGCTTGGGAAGAAATTATGGTGGACATGATTTCTCTGTTATTTTAGTTCCAACATGAACCGTTTAATTTGTTTTATTGCATGTTTGATTTCTACATGGGTTTAACAAAATTATCTTTACACTACGATCTTGTTAAAGTTACAAAGTGTATCTTTAGTAAAATCAGAGTTGTTCAGAATGATTTTCATAAATTCATATGCAAAGATAAAAATGTAATTTTATGACTGTGATATAGAGTTTAAGCGTTTTATTCATGTATTCTTATGAGCTGTAACCACATACAAAGCTTATATTTACTTTTTGCAAGTTAATAACTTCGGTATTTTTTTCCTCTAAAAAAACTTGAGTTTTTTTCCCTCCCTGAAATACAAATACAATTGTTTACATCTCTCCATGCGCTTTTCGTGAATCTCATGATTAGCACTTAGAAGTGTGTACAAAACTCAATTTGTTCCGTCAATTTGTCCCGTTCCATAAGCTTTGGGTCGGATCACACCCTAGTCTAAAAAAATTGAGGACAAAAATTTGTCTAAGGCCATGAGAGAGAGACTAAATCCAAGTTTCAATTTTTTTTATTTTTATTACTGTAACATTAAATTACTACTATTACATACTCATTACTCTCTTTATCCCTTCCTTAGTCAGTTTCATTCCAAGATTTTATTTTCGAGTTGTTGACTAGTAAAGATAAGTCTCTTCCAAAGACAAGTTTTAAATTTCAGAAGTCTCTATTGAAATTTTGGTGACTTGTTTATTTATTTTGTTTAATAGTCTAATTTAATAACGTTAATATATGAGTAATTTGCTGATTAATTTTGATTTTTATAAAAAAAAATGTTTGTATTATTATTCGGTAAATCTGGTCTTATCATTGTACACTCCCATCCCATATTTAGTAAACTCATACTTCATTGGATTTTATCGGATTAAGGGTTGGGCTCTAAAAAATTGGCTCAAATTAATATGAATTTTGCTCTCCACCCAGCACATTTTGCTCGCACCCTGCAGCCATGTCCAATATGCCCCTGCGCTAGTTAACTTGCGCAAGTGTAAATTAATGCGCATGTTAAGTCACGTGACATAAGGTTACTTTTTTTAAAATTTATTTATTATTTTCAAATTATGTTATTAACTTTATTCAAAATTATTTTGTTTATATTAATCTAAATTATTAATCTAAATTATTTTCTTAACTTTATTCTAAATTATTTTTTTAACTTTATTAACTTTATTCTAAATTATTTTATTAACTTTATTTTGAAATTATTTTGTTTACATTAATCTAAATTATTTTCTTAACTTTATTCTAAATTATTGATTCGATATTATTCTTTAAATAAATACAAATATAAATAAAGGTAAATACAACATTAGAAACTAAAAGCAAATATAAAATAAAGGAACAAAATTGAGGCATAAATAATATCTCATTTTATTAATAATTCATACATTACAATAATTCATACAATAAGTTTGAACTTATTCACTATATCTACTTATTTTCTCCTTGGGGTAAAAAGTAATAAATCTTCGTGGGGTAAAATAGTGAGCAGCCTTCTTGGGGAAAATACATCATCAACCCTTGGGCTAAATTTAAATCTGGATTTCTTTTTACCACAAGAAGTTCTTTTTACCCACGGTAAAAAATTTCTGCGGTTAAAAAAGCAGATTTAAAATTATCCCACGGGTCGATCACTTCCCAAGTCGGCTACTCACTATTTTACCCCGACGAAAATTGATCACTTTTTACCCCAAAGAGAATATTGAAAAGAAAAAAAAGAAAGAAGAGAAATAGAGGGAGAGAGTGAGGAGGGGGAGAAAGTAATATGGTGTGAGGAATTAGGGAAGTATGGAGGGGTATTTATAGGTAGAAATGGGAGCCTAGGTTGTAACTATCATAAATGTGGTAAAAAAAACGTGTAAAGTTTGTTAAAAACGTGTGGAATGTGGATTGAAGGTTGAAAACCTGACCACCGTCCAAAAAACGTGTGTTCTTGAGGACAGACCACCGGCCAACGTGCGTGAGTTAACTCGCGCATAGGCCAGTGGTGCGTGACTTAAGTCACGCATTGCTTACAACGTGCGTTAGTTAAGTCACGCTGCGTGACTTAACTAACGCAAGGGTATATTTGGGAGCAATGCAGGGCGCGAGCATAATGTGCTGGGTGGAGAGCAAAATTCAATTAATATTAGAGTCCGGTGACGTGCACCCAACCCGACTTAACCCATCATCCGTATACCTCTAATTATGAACACACAAATTGCTTTGCTTAATATAATGAAGTGATTGATAATTTGTTTCTGCCGTGATTTATTGAATTTAAAACACATTTTGTTGAGGAATTTGATTGAAATGAAATGTAAACTACGCAAAATTTTGACAAAAACCATATATCCCTGCTATTTTCTGCTGCATATAGAGGTCATGTTCTTGTTTCACCTTCAACCTTCAACATTAATTATGTACTTTCTCGACATTGTGTTTTTCTTATTAATTTATGGGCTAATCTCTGAATGATTATGCAATAAAATTATTATATATTGATAATATTCAGATATAAGAATAATATTAGAAATACCCTATAAGTAGAATAAACCTAGATACAATCAAATTGATCACAAGTTGGATTACTCAAATCCATATTTTGAGATCGACACTGGTGTTTAAGAAACCATAAACGCACTAATGATACACATAAATTTTTCAGAAGTTAACGAGACGTATGAAAAAGTATTTGCTGAAAGATATCAATCTCTTAAATAGATCTCAATTACTTTAAAAAATTAATCTTTGTACTTCAAAAAAATTATATTTTTTCAATGGTTACATTTATGGCAATGAGTAGTATGCATGAGCATGACCACAGCCTTATGGAATAATTATGGGTCTTCGCTCTATGTTCGAAATTGGGTCGTTGTATTACAACATTGTCTAAACTGACCCATAAGGTCACAACATATTTCATGAGCTCCATAATGCACGCCCATTTTCTTGTTGACATGCTCATTTCAGGGAACAACTTTAATCACAATATATTTCCAATAAATCATACATGATTTTGAAAGTACATATTTAGAAGAAACAAAACATCTGACAAGAAAAGAAGAAACAATTTTTTTTTTCATTTGTTTGGAAGTATACATTTGAACAAAAAAATTGTTTTTTTTTCCTGAATGTGACTTAGATGTGAGAACTACTTCTCCCTTATTTTACACTCCCAAGTTGGTCCATGCACCCGAATTATTGTGAAAATTCAAAAAAATTGTAACCCTAATATGGGTTAGGCACGCCCATGGTTGCTCCTTTGGAACCACATTGACTTTTATGTGGATTGGTCTCTTTACTGCTTCATAGTTTGAGATCTAACATCTATGTGTTTCACTAGTCCTTTTATGTCTTCTCTATATTGCTCCTTGTTTAGTGTTGTTATTTTTAGTTTATAATTTCATGTTAGTATTCATAGTGTTTGTTGAAAAGCCTTGTAAGTGTGAGGGCTCTTGGAAATATATTTTGCATATAATGCAATGCTAATGGATGGTTTGACTTTTTCAACCTCAACATCTTCTTTACACTACAAATGACTCCCAAGGCCAAGTCCCAACTATTTGGTTTGATTGGTTAGATATATGAGATATGAAATAACCTATAGTCAACTTGAGAATACACAAGTCAATTAGAAATGATCCATATGATTGAATGAGATTGAAATTGTTCCTCCCTTTTTTCCTTGACTATTGACTATGTGCGAAAGAAGTTCATATGATTGTTATGATTAAGATGTTGGATAATGTTTTGTTGGATAATGATTAAGAAGCTCTATGTGCTGTTGCCGTGTACTACTTGATGTTAATAGTTATATATGCTGATTTTAAATTGTGAATTAGAAATGCTCAATATAAATATGTACAATTTGATGTCAAAAAAAAAAAACAAATATGTACAATTTAATTGTTTTTTTTGACGGGATGTACAATTTAATTGTACCCACCTAATCCTACCATTAGAATTAATGGAGATAGAGTTTGTGTACATAATTCAAGCTTTTTTTGTTATACAACCCAACACGACCCAACCTAATTTATAATTATCCTCTGTTTCTAGTTTGCAGCATCTAGAAAGTCGAGTTCATTGGCCAAAGTGGAAATTATACTTTCGTGTCATCTCCATTATATAATTAAATATATTGAATAAATATGTGTATTATGGGGAAAAAAAAAGACAATGACGAAATATATATTTAAAATCTTATCCTTGGGAAACTTTTTCGTAAGGATCAACCTTTTTTTTGTCATTTCTCGTTGCATGTATATATATGATCAAATTCTTTTTTTGAAGGAATATATGATCAAATATAAATCATTTTTGATTAGAAATATAATTAAATCATTTTTTATAGGTCAGAAATATAAAGTTTTGATTAATGCTCTAATATAGCTCGGAGGGCTTAACAGCTAACAAGTGAACCAACCATATGTTTACAAGGTGATCATATATACGTAACGCAATACACTTTAGAGCTCTAATCATTAAATCATGCTAGCATGCACATACAAATAAATAAATTATTCTTTAATTTAGCCCATGCTTTATATCCTTATCTATTTCGTGTGATGGTTTATGAATATCTCCAATCTCCATGAAGCCAACATGTAGCCACCATATAACATCCAATTATTCCTTTGCTTAAGCTAAGCATCAATCATTCACGTCATATATATTATTGGCCTTATTCGTCATCGAGTCAACTTTATTTGGCTACCTTTAGACAATTACGTATACATCTTTTGCCATAACTATGAACGTCATGAGTTTTGGCCAATTGTCTAATTCTGTTGCCAATTCATTTGGAATTTTGTTCTTTTTCCGTTTGGACGTCGTGTGGGTAAAGGAATATCAATAAGATGAATTAGTGAAGTGATGCAAATACACGAATTGTGAAGGACATTTTGGTGTAATGTCAAAGAACTAGCTAGAAAATAGTATTGCCCGAAATCTTTTAAAATTCACATTTCATATCAATTTTCATTTCATATGCAAATACACTCTTAAGCTAATGGTTTGGATGATAAATTATTCATCATCCAAACTATATAAAAAAAATTAGGGAAAGGGCTTATAATTCAACAATTAAATCAAGCTAAGTCAAACAAAAAATATGCTAAATGTGGACGACTATCAAAATTGATCCAAAAAAGGCTTATGACAAGTAGAACTGGAGCTTCTTTAAAGAGACTCTGAGGATATCAAGTTACCTAAGAAATTTGTAGTTACTATAACACTGTATCTCTTCGTTTAAGATGAGAATTACTTGGAATGATGAGGCTCTTGAAGAATTCTCTTCCTTTAGAGGTTCGACAAAGAGATCATGTTTCTCCATATCTTTTTGTTTTATGATTGGAGAAATTATTTCACCTTGTTAATTTTCAAAATTTAGAGTTTGACTTTCAAGTTGCAGGATTTCAAGATCAATCTTGTGTCACGTGAAGCCAATAAGGTGGGTAACAGTTTTGCCAAGTTTGATCTCAATTTAGAGTTGGATATAATTTTTTTTGGTTTCTATTCCTAATTTTGCTTATCATTTTGGTACTACTTAGTTTTTTCATTTTGTTTGTTTTCGGCTAGGCCCTTTTTTGTCATAAAAAACAGTTATGAATATGAATATGAAATTATAATCCTAATGTCAAAAAATAAATTAATCCCACTTTAATTTACTTTGTGTTCCATGTTAGAAAATCCATGTGGATTCACCTGTTCTTTTTATTTTGCTTTTACAAAAGGCAAATATATATATATTTTTATTTAAAAAGAAAAGGAAAATTTACAAATATTGGGGGGGACTATGTCAAAGGGCATAAACAATATTTGTGTTGCTCAAAACCTTATTAGAAAAATTCAATGAAATAAAATCTTAATGAAGAAAAAAAGAGTGTTGAGAAAACAAAAGTTCAAACCCTTGAAAATTAAAACATAAAAAAAAAAAAAACAATTATCGCGTAGCACAAACCTATTTCAGTTAAAAAAAATCCGAAGTTAAAGAATGGATAAAATCCCACCAAGCAAAATCATTATTCTGGAGTCCAAAGAAAACAATCTTGTACGTGCAAGTGCAACTATCAGCTTCTATAAAAATAAGAGAAATAATGAAACACATATTCTTAATCAACCTAGCACAATTAAGCTACATATTTCTTAACCTCCAATGAGCAAGATTAACCAATTGAGAATTTGTTTCCAAGCAGAGAGAAATTCAACTCTTTTTACAAACTATCTCAATTGTATGCATATGCATGAAAAACAATAGTATATGTTTTGAGCCCAACAACATTGCTAAAAATACCAACACAAGAGTTGACTCAGGGCAACCTTTTGTTATGCCCCTCCCCTTTGGTCCAGTAATTCATTAATGCCACGTGATCATATCTGATCACAGGATTTTTTCAATCAAGTTAATACATGGCAATTAATTTTGTTAAGTTAAGAAGTTAAAGTTGTCCATTAAAACTAAAGTGGCATAGTGAAATCAATACGGAAAAGAATCAAATCCAAAAAAATAAAAGAAGTGTCCGTCAAGATTTCAAACCAATACTATCAAGTCAACCTAAATCAAATAAGTTAGATAAGAATTAATGAAAACACTAAGTTAGATAAGAGTTGAGTTATTAATTTTGTCAACAAATTAAAATCTCTATCTCTAACTAACATTCATGATTTGGAAGGACTCCGTTTGAGTTAGGTAAATCACCTAAAGCGAGTTATCTGCTTATATTACAAGCAGCAATCATTAACGTGATGAAAAGAATTAAGACATACACCAACCCATCACATCCTTGCAACAAATGCACTATAATAACCTTAAACCCACCTCCCTTTTCTGGATTCTAAAAGTTGCACTAACAACAAAATAAGAATCTTTATCTCTATCAAAAAACTTCAAAAACAAAAGCACCATCATAATAATGTCAGTGTTTTGTATCCCCTTTTTCTTCTTATTACTCTTTATATTGATCCTTTTGAGGTGATAAAATATCTTTTTAATTAAAAATCTATTTTGTCCCAGTGAGATGAACTCAAATGTCAGTTTGTAATTGGGGTCTATGATTTTTTGCTGTTAATATTGTTAATTTAGAATAACGCAAATGCAAACTCCTTTTCATATCGGATTGATTTTTTTATGAGGAAACTTTTTAAAAAGTATCAGTAGATATATACTCCCTCCGGTCTCAAATATAAGAAAAGATTCATTTTTTAGATTCATTGAATAATTAATGTATCTGCTTTACAATGTAGACCAGATACATTAACTACTCAATAAACCTAAAAAAGGAATATTTTCTTATATTTGAGACCGGAGGGAGTATATGATTAAAGGTGTATAAAAGCATTGTAACCAAAAAAAATCTATAAGGCAAATCATCATAGTACTATACTCGTTCTCATCCTTCTCACAATATAAATCACTTTAGCAGCAGTAAAAAAACACCACTTTAACAAATGACAATCAAATTATTAAAAAACACAATCAATTTTATTGATTTACTTTAGAAATTATCTTCCATTAATTGCATAGAAATTGAGAATTAAATTACAAGAGTCAAAAAAGTGTAGAATAATAAATAATTAGAGGTTTCTGAAAATAGTAAACAGTGAGAGGTGCAGTGAAAAAAGCAAATTAAAATTAACTCTTTACATATTGATATTGTAAAATTGCAGTAATGTTTTATTATATTGTAAGACAATATTGTTAGTTGTTTTTTTTTTTGACCAAAGCAAACTTAATTCATATCAAAGTTTTAAAAAAATAGTACTGTGATACAAATGAGTGCACTACGGTCCTTCCTTATGAGAATTTGGTGATACAAGAGTAGCGATGACTGAAGCACATGCAAATCTGCAACTTGGTTTTACCTAAATCTCAAATGCATAGGTCCCTCAACTATGAACTCTGATCCCCACAATCCTACGGCTGCATCCATCTATTCTTATTTAGAAAACCAACACATTGAGTTTGCAATAACGTAATAATAATTAATGATGGAAATTGAAGGGGGTGCAAATGAAGTGTGAGATTTAAATGTCATGTACTAACATAAGTTCAACCATAGTACAAATCACATTCAAGAGTATCATCCCTTTTCTAACTCTTCATGTTTTCTGCTCAATAAGACACCGCAGGTTGTGTATTTTATCTGATAACTAAATACTGACTAGAGATAAGTATAGTCAGGGGAAAATGCCAAACTATAACGTTTTTGGACGGATAAGCTTTGCTAGTACGACATTTCGTTTTTTTTCCTCAATATAAAAAAGGGGTTGAATCTAAATAATATATGGATCCAATTCAATGAATAGATAGTAAAATAAAAAGTACCTATTCATTTTTTTTCATCTTTAAATATGTGAAATACTGTCACAATAGTACTTTAATTTATCAAAATTATAAATAGAAAAATAAAAAATACATAAATTTATGTCTTTTATTAGTTCATTTTAATTCTCATTGTGTCTCTTATTAGTTAATTTGGTCAATGGTCATAGAATGTGTGTGTGTGTGTGTATATATCTTCTATTACTCAATTTGATCAATAAAATTACTAACGAAAGATGTAGTTAGAGATGTTTTTTTTAATTTTGATACAATTATATATAGACTATTTTAACAACATAACACTCTTTTTGAGATTTACTCACTCTAAAATCAAATGTCCCAAAAATACAAGTTAGAAAAATACAATTGCTAAGAAAAAAATACAATTGTATGTTTGTTGAAGCCGAAAGCCGTAAGAGAGAAGTGTGATCAAGGCACGTCATTTGTAGTACTGACTAACACAGATTCCATTTATTTCCGAATATAGCCAAGACTACCTAGGAAATATCAAGCCAGTGTGACAGTAGTAATATCGTAACCTTTATAGCACTAATCATGTGTTGGAAGCATGCCTTGCACGTGCCTCTTATAATATGCCACGACCACGTAATGTGATTTCCAGGATGATGATAGAATTAGCTGCATCACATCTATATATGAGTGATGGTGAATTGGTGGTCCTAATCCAATAGAGTTAGTACAACTCAATGATTTAAACAAGCTGTTATGTACGTAACCGTATCCGTATGTGTTTTTTTTATTTTTTATTTTTTCTTTAAAATGAACTATGATTGTGCATGGATGGGTTCTAGTAGAAAATTTAGTAAGAAACCCTTTTAGTTTTTCATATTGTAGGCATATATAACAATTTGGTATCTCAAAGTAACAAAATTATAAGATGATTAGTCGAATTGAAAACCTCAATCATATATTTGTCATTTTATGTCAATCAATCGTTCTCCAAATTATTCAGAAGAACAATAGATATGAAGTATATTTAATTTCATAAATTATTTTAGAGTTTTATTAATCTTAGATTTTTTTTTGAAGGGTATTAATCTTAGATAAATAAATTGTTTGACCCTACCATTCAAAATATAGATTGGTGATTCACTCAAACTTTCTCCTCAAACAAAATTTAAAAAATTGAAAGAAAACAAAATCATTAAAAAATTTAAATTCGGGTCCCCTAATATGTGCCCTCCTAAATGTGGGAAAATATCATTTCCATTTACTTGAAACAAATGAATAATGTACTCTCTCTGTTTTAAAATGAGTGTTGCTTTAGCCAAAAAAATTTGTTTCAAAATGAATGTCACTTTCAGTTTCCAATGCAATAATAACTTTTTCTTTTCAATTGTACCCTCCAATTAATACTCTGCACACTACTTCCAAAATATTACTTTTAAAACTAACCAATACTCCCTCCGGTCACATTTATAAGCAAAAAACACCTTTTTGGATTCATTGAATAATTAATGTATCCGGTCGTATTTATATGTTAGATACATTAGTTATTCAGTGTACCTAGAAAGTTATTTTTTGCTTATAAATGTGACCGGAGGGAGTAGTTAATAAGGATAATTTGGTAAAATAAACATTCTCTTTCTTTTAATCATTGCATTTCTTAATATGTGTGTAAACACAAAAAAACGACACTCATTTTGAAACGGAGGAGTAGTAAAACTGCAGACCATTGATTTTCTCACGATTGAAAAAATATGGTCAAATGCATCTAAAGGTCCTTTAAGTTTTTCGTTTTTCCTAAAGTGGTCCTTTAAGTTTCAAAAGTCCCAAACAAGTCCTTTTAGATTTTGAATCGTTTCAAACAAGTCCTATTGTAGATAGCATAGTTGGTAATTGCTTCCTTGAACTCATCTTTGGTACCAAATCTGGCTCCTAACACCCACTTAAAATTAGTCATCCTTTTAGGTATGGCAAATGGTGGATAATGTTATTTGTTGCTATCATTCACCATCATCCTCTAAAATGACTTGTTTGAAACGATTCAAAAACTAAAAGGACTTGTTTGGGACTTTTGAAACTTAAAGGATCACTTTGGGAAAAACGAAAAACTTAAAGAACCTTTAGATGCATTTGACCAAAAAATATCATTTCAAACAATAACAAATCTTTTAAAAAATGTGTAAAGTCTAAACTAAATTTTATCCCTAGCTCTTCCTATTATCATTGTTTGATTTGTAGCATAAAAGTGGGAGAGAAAAGGGAGATAAAATGGTATTTTAGTAAAAAAAAAAATCCGTCAAATGCAGAACATATTAAAAATAGTATTTTAGAACAAAATAATATTTATTTTAAATTTTAAGATAGTCCTCTACGATTACAAAGTTTTTTGTTGGTTCATACTTAACTCATGTCACCGTAAATTCGATTGTTATTTCAGTCAATTTTAAGTCAACTTTATGTGAAACGTCAACGTGACACCTTCTAAAGTTATCATTACGTGCTCCTCGATTAATCACATCGACATTTTAAAAGAAAATCTGACAAAAAAAATCTAACTTATTACAACTTTGTGATCTAAGAGATCAATTTAAAAAAAATTAAGCTTAAGAGATCCACTTAGTACCTAAAATAAACATTTGAAACCAAAAACCATCATTTGATTATCTTGTAATCAACTAATCATCATAGCAAAATAAAAATTTATCTTGTAATCATCAATTTTTTTTTCTTTGTATCCGTTATTCGTTCTAGATGTAGAATAAAGACATTAGTTTTTCTGGCACACATTATAATTACATTAAATGAGTTAACTGCCTTATTACTGTTTATTTGACTAGTTGAAACATTTCATAAATAATGATATAATAATATTGAAAATGAGATTATAAATAGGATGTACCGTATCATATCATATGCAATAGAAGTGTATAGTAGTATTGCACAAAAGTGAGATAAAAAACAAAGCAGAGTTCCTGTAATCTCAGCAGCAGAGTAACTAACACCAATGGGCGAGGTATTGAAAGATAACTCTTCTTTTATTGATTTAATCATTGTATTTCTCATTTGTTTTGTTTACTTTAATTTAATTTCATTTATCTATGGCGCTGATTCTAAGCAATTTTTTTTTTTTTTTGTTTAGGAAGAGAAGAAAACAGAGGAAAGTAAGACAGAGGAGGAAAAAACAGAGGAACCGAAAAGGGAAGAAGAAACCAAGCCAGAGGAAACAAAAGATGAAGCTGATGTTCCTCCACCGCCTCCGGCAGAGATTATGCTGAAAGTTTTCATGCATTGTGAAAGCTGTGCTCGGAAAGTTCGTCGGTCCTTGAAAGATTTTCCAGGTGTTGAAGACGTGATAACAGATTGCAAATCTCATATGGTGGTTGTGAAAGGAGAGAAAGCAGAGCCATTGAAGGTTTTGGAGAGAGTTCAGAAGAAGAGTCATAGGAAGGTTGAGCTTCTTTCTCCGATCCCAACTGCTCCTGAGGAGGAAAAAGTTGCTGAGGAAGAGAAGGCTGCACCTGAAGAGGAGAAGAAAGAAGAGGTAAGTTTGTGTTTTTGTTTCTTTCTACTTTTTATCTTTTCATTTGTTTACTTTTCATTGATTTGATCCTTTGAATCCGTGGAGTTATGCTTTTTTTCTCATTTGCAGCCTCAGATTGTGATTGTTGTCCTTAAAGTTCACATGCATTGTGAAGCTTGTGCGGAGGAGATCAAAAAACGGATACTAAAAATGAATGGTACCGTCCAATATTTAACTTCTCTTTTATTTACAAAATCAGATGGAATTGTATTTTTACTATTTGATTGAATGTTTCAAAAATCAGACTTAACTAACAAATTCAATTGGTTAATTTGGCTCTGATTATACTATCGTTTGACTGAACCGGATTAAATTGATTTAACCATGGTTGGTTGAGCCGTTTTTTCTTTGTAAGTCAATTATAGCGCGGAATAACATGTCAGTTTTTTTTTTTACTATGGTAGGTCGTGTGTAAGAAATTGTGCGATCTATTTGATTAAACCAATGTAATTATTACGCACGGAATATCATATCAGTTTTTTTTTGTTGCTATACTTAAGTCATGTGAAAGAAATTATGTGATTTAATTGACCGGACCAATTAAATCATTATGCGCGGAATATCATGTCCGGTTTTTTACTATACTAAGTCATGAGAAAGAAATATTTAAGTGACTGAACCAACTAAATCATTGTGTGCGGAATATCATGTCCGAGTTTGTTAAAACATTAGTTTGAATGTCTCTCACTCCAATTGAATGCTGAATCAAATTTAGTGATTGTATAATCTTATTTAGTAGGAGTAATCTCTTAATTATTATTATTGAAATAAGCAGTGGAATAATGAGCTGGTTGATGTAATTGACTCGCAGGAGTGGAATTGGTGGAAACTGATCTGAAGAACTCTGAGGTAAGTGTGAAGGGGGTGTATGATCCAACAATGCTGGTTGAATATGTGTACAAGAGAATTGGGAAGCATGCAGTGATCATGAAGGAAGAGAAAGTGGAGGAGGAAGCCAAAGCCGAGGAAGAGAAAAAAGAGGAGAAAGTTGAAGAAGTGGCTGAGAAGAAAGAAGAAGGAGAGGGTGAGGCCAAGCGACAAGAAGAGGAGAAAGAAGCAGTTACTGTAGAAGAGACAAATGTGGAAGAGGAGATGAAGAAATATCAATACTACTATAATCCATCCATGGATTTGTATGCATACCCAGAAATTGGATATCCTGCATACCCAGCTGCTTACTATCATGCTCATGCATACCCTCCACCACCGCCACCGGCGCCACAAATGTTCAGTGATGAGAACCCAAATGCGTGCAGTGTCATGTGAAATTGCAAATTTCAGAGAAACATCAAAGATTGTATTGGAAATCTGGAAAATTTAGCTAGTCCTATTTTGTTTTTGCCTTCTTTTTTCAATTCCTTCTAAATATACAAAATTTAAGAGTATACTCTACAGATGGACTTTAGAATTTTCAATTTTGTAAGATTTGTATACTTTCTGTTGAAGTGGGAATTGCTATTTTGTTCTTTTATTTCAAAATAATTGAGTTCTGAACAATTATTTTCAAAACAAAAAATTATTTTATTTGAAATTAAATAACTTCAACAGATGAATTCAAAGTTTGATCTGATCAATTACTTTTTTAATAAGATATATTATTAAAAAGAATGGATAAAATATGTCAAAAAAATAATAAAAATAGTTCTGTTTTTATTCTTTATGAATAAATTTGCATGCTTAACGTTTTTATACTTTCTGGTTGTATATTTTCTTTTTTTTTTAAAGATAAACGTTATTGGTTTATTAAAAATATTTACCACTATTTCTATGCTTTCTTCTATCACTCATATAATCATAATTTTTTGCTAATCTCTCACAAAACTTATGACAATAAATAAGTTCAAATAAATCAATCCAAACAAATCTAAATTTAGCTCACGAAATAGCACAACTATCTCAAAAGGATTGATGTTGATAGTTAGTGAAAAAGTTTGTATCATACATGATCGACTAAAAGGTAAGGTCATTGAAATCGTCGTTTTAGGCCTATCAACAAAAAAAATATTTGTTATTAGATTTTATAAACTAAATACTTCATATGCAGTGGAAAGATATCTCATACTATTAAAATATATTGGACCGACCATGTTATCATATGCAGAAAATTGTTCTATAGGTCCCTTCTTTTTTTTTTTTGGTAAATTGTTCTATAGGTCACTTCAACTGTCCAATGCCCCTTAAAAACCTCATATATTTTTTTGACCAATAAAAAAAAACCTCATGTTTCTCTCGGTTCATAATCCATGAATCTATCTGGTGGTAACTCCTGCTCGCTATTGTTCGGGTGTTAGGGCATGATTCACCTTTATTATATATATCAAAAAACATTACTTGTACTACATTTTTTTCATCAAAAATCGACCTTCCTCTTCCATCCAAAGTTTAATGATTATTTTTTTTGCAAAAAGTGTGTCTCATATCATCATATATAGCACGATTGATAAAGGCTTGATACACTCATTTGACGTTAAAGGACATGTAATGTATATTTGTTAAACCAATCACACTTTTTTGTTGCATTCTTATTAACATGCATTGATGCACTTCAATAGTTGGGATCGAATCTAGGATCGAGTCTTAACCCCCATGCTCTTCAACATTTAATATAGTTGTTTTTTTTGTTGCATTTTGGTTTGTTATAATTTTTTTTGATATGAAATGGTTTGTTATAATTTTATAACTAAGTTTTTCTTGTTTTTTTTTGTGTGTATTTATTTACAGTTATGGCTAAATCTCTCGTTCGTTCAAAATAAAAAATTGTTAAGATTTTCATTGATTTAAAACAAAGTATTTTCGAAAATTTTAGTTAATTTGAAATCAAACATTCATGAGATTTCCATTAATTTTAAAGAAAACATTGTTGAAGAAGCAATCTCACATTTTCACTAGATAGGATATGACATGTATAGAATATAATTTATATAGTATATCTACACTTTTATGGTTAATACTTCAGTGACTGTTATATAAAGATATGTGTTCGTTTCAGATCTAAAAAGATCAAGACTTTCATTTTCTGTGTGGTTATAGTTCTTACATTTTCTATCATCTGTTCTCATTTCAAGCATGTCTATATTTTCATTACATAATTTGACTAGCCCGAACATTTCATAAATTTAAATCTTATATTTTTTAATCGATGGAAAGACAGTAACCATATGAAAACTCGTGCAAAAAAATTACATACATAAGTGAGGGATTTTATGCTCAAACTCGGACCATGATGTTAACCTTGTAATTTTGGCAATTTTGCAAGTTGAGGTAGAATATGTGGAGTGTGGACCATAAGTTTATATTATAATGGTGTATTATCATAAAAACTAAAAATGAAAGTGTTAGAAATATTTTTTTTTAGAGAATAAATATAATTTTGATGTCCACATGTTCTAGATCAACCGGTAAAAATGTTGAAATTGTTTGATCGAACGTCATGATTGGATTTCGACCAGATTCCTCCATTTATACGTGAGATTTTCTATTAAATATTGTTATTTCGTCTAGTCTAAAAGAGAAATGTTTAATAAAAAAATATAATACTAAAAATGAGATTATAAATAGGATTTATCATATATGATATCATATAGTAGTGTACTATGGAGGTGTACTTTAGTAGTGGTTCACAAAAGAGAGAGAAAAGGCAAAGACGGCATAAGTGATAGTTGCACGAAGCTTATCTTAGAGGCAGAGTCCTTTTGTGAAACTTGAAGCCATGGGAGAGGTTTCAAATGATAACTTTTCTTTTAACCTTTGTTTCTCAAATCATTTTATTTTCATTGTTTTTGTTTAGTTTCATTTTTTGTTGGTTCTGATTCTCAGCATCTTTTATTTTGGTTGTTTTTATTCTATTTAGGAAGAACAGAAAACAGAGGAACCGAAAAAGGAAGAAGAAACCAAGCCTGAGAAAAAACCAGAGGAAACAAAAGATGAAGGTGCTGCTACTCCACCTCCTCCAGCAGAGATTTTGCTGAGAGTTTTCATGCATTGTGAAGGCTGTGCTCGGAAAGTTCGTCGGTCATTGAAAGATTTTCCAGGTGTTGAAGATGTGATAACAGATTGCAAATCTCATATGGTGGTTGTGAAAGGAGAGAAAGCAGAGCCATTGAAGGTTTTGGAGAGAGTTCAGAAGAAGAGTCATAGGAAGGTTGAGCTTCTTTCTCCGATCCCAATTCCTCCTGAGGAGGAGAAAATTGCTGAGGAAGAGAAGGTTGCACCTGAAGAGAAGAAGAAAGAAGAGGTAAATTTGTGTTTTTGTTTCTTTCTACTTTTTACTTTTTCATTTGTTTACTTTTCATTGATTTGATCCATTGAATCCGTGGAATTATGCTTTTTTTGTTGTTCTTTTTTTCCCATTTGCAGCCTCGGACTGTGACTGTTCTTAAAATTCACATGCATTGTGAAGCTTGTGCAGAGGAGATCAAAAAACGGATACTGAAAATGAAGGGTACTGTCCAATATTTAACTCTTTTTTTTAGCAACTATTTAACTCTTATTTTGTTTACAAAATGATATGGAATTGTATTTTTACTATTTGATTGCATGATTTAAAAATCAGACCAAACTAACATAGCGTGGAATATCATGTCGGTGCTGGTAACCCTGTCATACGCGGAATATCATGTTGGTTTTTTTACTATATTGCCAGCGGAATTACGTGGTTTAATTGATTGAACCAATTACATTATTGCCAGCGGAATATCATTTTATTTTTTTTGCTCATTTATAAGTGACTCTTTTGTTCATTTCACACATATATCTAGTAAGTCATATGAAAAAAATTGTGTGATTTAACTGATTCAATTAGTTAAATCATTCGCAAGGAATACCATGCCAACTTTTTTTACTATACTTAGCCGTGTGAAAGAAATTGTGCATTTTAATTGATTGAACCAATTAAATCATTACGTGCGTAATATCATGTCCAGTTTTTAGTAAAACATTAGTTTGAATCCAAAGTGACAATGTTATGTTAGATCAAATTCAGTGACTTTATAATCTCATTTAGTACTGATTTAATGTACTCATTTAGTTGATTGATATAATTGATTGGCAGGAGTGCAATGGGTGGAAGCTAATCTGAAGAACTCTGACGTAAGAGTGAAGGGAGTGTATGATCCAGCAATGCTGGTTGAATATGTGTACAAGCGAATTGGGAAGCATGCAGTTATTGTGAAGGAAGAGAAAATTGAGGAGGAAGCCAAAGCTGAGGAAGTGAAGAAAAAGGAGAAAACTGAAGAAGTGGCAGAGAAGAAAGAAGAAGGAGAGGGTGAGGCCAAGCCACAAGAAAAGGAGAAAGAGACAACTATTATAGAAGATACAAAGGTGGAGGAAGAGATGAAAAAAAATGAACACTACTATAATCCACCAATGAATATGTATGCATACCCAACAATAGCATATCATGCATACCCAGCTGCTTACTATCAAACACACTCTCCACCAGCACCTCAGATCTTCAGTGATAAAAACCCAAATGCTTGCAGTGTCATGTGAAGTTACAAATTTGAGAAATATCAAGGGTTGTATTGGAGATCTTGGAAATTAGCTAGTCCTATTTTGTTTTTACCTTCATTTTTCATTTTTCAATTTTGTAAGATTTGTATACTTTTGGTTGAAGTGCGAAGTGTTGTTATTTTGTTTTTTATTTTAAAATAGTTGGTGTTTGATTTTTTTTATTTTATTTTGAGACTAAAATTCATCATATCCGAAACTAAACAACATTAGAACTTTAGTTTGTTATTTAAGGCTAAAATAAGTTAGATTTATGGCTTGTTTACTTTTGCGGTGGGAACTGTCAAAACGCACGTCTTATGTGAAACTCTCTTTTGTAGCTTTTAAAAATCACGGTAGAGATGACCTCGTAACGCGGTATTTTTATAGTGAACGCTTATCCAAACGTAGGCTTAGTCACTCTCGAGTATTTTCGAATGCTAGGTATATATATAACAACTCTCCCAAAAAATGATGTTGATAGTTAGTGAAAAGTTTGTTATCATATGCAAACACGCATCCATCTCCAGGCCCCCATTCCACCTTGTACAATTGTTTCTCACAAATATGCTTTGCAATGCAATTTGCAAATCCCAATATCTACTTGGGAATCATTATATAACGGTCCTGCATTTTACATACTTTAGGAAGAGACATGCATATACATTTGTGGGACCATCTTTCCTACATTATTTAGAGATGTGACCAAGATGTCATAGTTTTGCTCTGCTGGAAACCAAACTCAATCTCAGTGGCTCTATATTACCAGGGAGAATTTTGTATGGTGTTAAATCAGAAAGGGAATATTTGATAACTCATTACTCCCTCCGTCCCAATTTATTTGACCCCTTGGCTCATTTCACACAGATTAAGAAAAATGTATAAATAAAGGGGAAAGTGGAATATATTGTATTGGGAATGATAAAAGTAGTATTATTTAGTGTTATATTGTATTGGGAATGATGAAAGTTGTATTGAAAATTGAAATGGGTCAGTTATTTTGGGACACTTTTTTTTAGAAAATGGGTCAGTTATTCCGGAACGGAGGGAGTATTAATCTTCCTAGCTTAAGATTTACCTTGAGCTCTAACAAACAAAGCTGCTCCTAGTCAAAGTTCAAGTACATAGGTCATGATGCACCGAATATTCAGCACTCTTGTGAGTGTAACTACGATAATTGCTTTGGATAATAGCACGTGCTCTTTGATGCTGGTGCAATGTCATGGCTATTAGTATAGTACTAGTATTAACATAAAAAACTTACTTTTATTTTTAAGAAGAAATAAGTTGATGTGATTAGATTAATCATGTCATGATTGTTAAAGGGGTTTACATCTCATTGTCAAAAGCTAGCTAATAAAATAACGGGGTCCAAGCACAAAATGTCCACATTGTCATCTTTAACTCCACTTTAATGTCATTAATTAGTGGAAAAAAGCAATTGTACTATACAACTTTACTGTGGTTGAATGCAATTACAAATAGAGAAATGTGTTACATGGGTATAGCTTGCTATGTGATCCTTTCTAGACTTGTCGGCTTGTATCAACCCCAATTTGTAGATTACATGAGAGAAATGGAAAATACAGCATTAATGTAGAAAGGAGAAGGGGGCTCACAAGTCCTAAATTAAGCATCTAGATTTTGGAAATGCAAACCACCAATCTTGCAAAGCGTTTTCAAGATCATCCAATTCAGTAACGTCATTTTGAAGATTTTTTTTCTTTTGTTTCTGATCACTACTTGCGAGTGGTGCTACTCTTCTTCAACTTGAAGGTTCTAAAAAGAAATGAAGAGACCTATTATTATAGTTCTTTTCTATTGTTGGAAAAACTGATTTATTATATAGTTTTAATGTGTATAAAGAATTGTTTAGTTAACACCGTTGTACCTTTTATATTTTTGGTTATTTCTTTTTCTCTCTTAAAATCAAACCACTAGTTATAAATGATCTATTTTGATACGGTCAAGTACATTATCAATTTTGAGTTGTTTGAATAACACTGTTCTATGAATCAACATGTTCATGTTCGCAATAGATTTCTCAATTATTCAAAAACCACTGTTCCCGTCAAAGAAAAAAATTACAAAAGATTAATTGACAAAATTAAGAAGAACATAGATTGAAGAATCCTAGTAAGAAAAACAAGAAACATAATAGGGTATAATGTATATAGCTTCCACAGATGCTAGCTTGGTTTTGGCCATAGTATTTATCATTGTTGATTTTGCTTTAAATTCCATTCAGATCTAGCTCGAACAACATCTTTTTTATCATCTTGTAGACGAAGCAGATGTGTATATTGCTGATCGGGTTTTCTATTGATTGAATTATTATCGGATTCACCAATCACTCTTTCTGTTGGACATGTCAAGGATTCCAACGTATTTGATTGTGTACATTCACGCCTAAACTCTAATGTCAAGCTTGTCATGTTATAATCTTCTAGTACTTTTATTGGCACACTCTGCAAAACACAAATTTGCATTAGTACTTTTTATTAGACAAATTAGTCATCGCTGATAACTCGTTATCTTGCACAAAGCACTATTGTTTCTGTCACACAATTAAATTAGCATTGTTATGCCATCATTTTTTTTCATGAAATTTGTTATGCTATACGTACCTCTAAAATCCATCCAATGTATTTCACATTGTTCACATGCTGGTTAACATCCATGTCATTCCACCTTGGCTGTATTACATAGAGAAAAGAGATGTCAGTGCAATCATCAAAACTACAACCTAAGGTGTTTGAACATGTGGAGAATACAAAAGAATGTCTAGTTTTATTTTTATCTCTTTAGTTTTTTTTTCTGGACCGGACCCAAGCTCAATCCTTAATGAAGTCTACTACAGAGGCGCACGCTAGGACACCGCACTGCTAGCATGCCTGAGCGTATCCGTCCAACAATCAATCAGCACATAATCAACATAAGATGTTGATCCGCGAACCACGCAAAGAATCTCTCAACGGCCTCAACAGGTTTAGCCAAATTCTCGTGAAACTCTACCTATGAAAGGACACCGCCACTAGGAGAAACGTACACATTCCATTATGTTAAATGTCTCATCCATCTTACTCAAAATCTGACTTGAACGTTAGAGTGTTTGCATGTACAACACCCCGGCCGAAGAGCTCAGCCATCGTCCTCAGTTGCGTTTCATCAACTCCGATTGTCGATCTCAGTCCACCTCAAATCAGTTTTGCTTTTCATGAAATTAAAATAAATTACTTTTCTTATCTTCTATTGTAACATATTTATCTAATGTGTTATTTAAGGGTCTATTTACTTTGTAAAAACATTTTCTATTTCATTTATTAAAAATTGTGTTAGTTTTCCTTAATAACGTAGAGAAAATAAACTTTTAAAGTAAGCCATTTCGACGTAGAAAAGATTTAATGCTAACTAGAGATGATACATTTCAAGAAATAATGAGAAATCTTTTGACATTTTCATTGTTTCCGAAAGTACAACACAATTGTTCACTTCAAAGTCTTTTCTCATACTAGTTAACAACTAAAATCAACACAAAGTTTAGAAAATAAAAAATAAGCCGTGATTATGTGTAACAATCAAGTTTCATAGAAGTGAAGAAAGCAAATTTAGGAAGCGACTAATCGGTAAATAATGAAAAATGAGTTTGAAAAATAAACTTGAACCAGGTATGAAATAAACTTACAGCCAAACCAGATTGTATTCTCTCAGCAGTGTCATCAGTGAGCTTGTCTATCTTTTCACAATCTCTTTCTTCACTAGCTACAGCAATCTTGTGAAGGTAAAAAGGAGTAAGCTCTTTTCTAACTTCTTCAGGTATCTTTGATAGTCTTCTCGTTTCTCTATTCATTATCACCCATGTGCTGAATCAAAGACAAAGTTTTCTATTAACATATTATTTGGTATTATAAATCATAACATATTTTTTATGCATAAAAAAAGTATATGAAATAATGCACCTTGTTGCCTTAGTTATGATCTCCTTGGTACAACGATCTCTGATTATCCAATCTCTTCGCATTCCATTCTTTCCTGCTGCATCCACCCAAGTATCAATTTCAATTTCTTCTCCCCTGTCAAACTTATCATTTTCAGTTTACAACTCAAACAATTATGTATAATTATGCAAGGTAGGGAATAGAAGCATCTCATGAATATATTTACCATTTGTTGTATCTCTGTACTTGAACTTGAATACGAGTAACAACCCAAATGAGTTTCCTTAGGCTCATCTCGCGAGTTGCTCCAAATCCATCTCCTCCTATCCCAGAGCTTGTAACATGATTTAGAGCAGTTTCCTAAAAAATATTTTCCATTTCCTTAGTTCATCCATGCTTTATGTTAGTTAAAACAGCAAATCCGGCTCAAAAAAATAAAATAAAATTCAAACTCAAACGCGCGCAAGAACACAACGATTGATCATGTGGGTGATCTTAATAGTAGTTAAGAAAAAAACCAAATGTGAATCAAGTTTCATGTTATACGTGTGGCAAAGAAAGCAATGTTCGAATATTGTTGTAGACATTCATGTTGATACTAAAACTGCGAAGCTAACCTGAAGAAAATTCATGAGTGTCTCCATGGTAGCAGTTCTATCTGGACCAATTTCATAGGACCTAATAACAAAAATCTGCCTAAACACAAACCTTCCTTCAACAAATCTCCCATTTGTAACAAGAGCAACATCTGTTGTATTTTCATTTAGCAATTTTCTAGGAGCCTCTGCCACTAGTAAACCATTCACCTTTGTTCCATTAACTGTGTCCACTTTATGAAAAGTACTACCATGATTACAATTTGTAATCACCAATGAAAATCTTCGTTTGTTGTGGTTGTTCAATGTGTCATTGTTTTGATGAGAAGAATTAAAATTCACCTCCAAAGCCTTCTTTGTGTTGATCATATTTTCCTTCTTTGCATTGCTCACATTCCAATTCCCTTGTAAGCTAATGTTGCTGATTGTTGCCATTGAAATTATAAAACAATGCAAATCACAAGGAAACTTTATAAACCTAGTTAGAATTCAAAAATTACGAAATGTGGAAAAAGTAATGTTACATATAAATCTAGCTCATGTTTCTTGTGGAAGAGGGATTGATTATTTTTTTTCCTTGAATAAAGTGTTATGTATAATTTGCAGTTGTAACAACTATTGAATTATTTAGGTAAGAGTAGATTAATTAAGATAGGAAAAAAAGAGGAAATTTTGTGTTCACAACATAGTAGTAGTAACGAGATATAGATCCTTAACTTGCACGCGAAAATAGAACAATGTGAGACGTGTTGATTGTGTGTGATTCTAGATATGTTTTTAGTTTAGAAATTCTTGCCAAAAATAATGGTGTCTACTGCTAATGTTGATGTCCTTGAGAATAGTATTAGTAGTTTGGAAATGGGAGACATAATCAAAGGTCAGATTTACACGTCAAGCTATTTCTCGTGAAAGAAATAATTAATTTATGAGTAAATTACACTTCCCTCCCCTCAAAGATGCTTAAATTACACTCCCTCCCTTCTTATGTTTAAATATACACTCCTCTCCCTTAAAAAGTAAAATTTATATTCCCCTCCCTTATAAGATGCTTGATTTACAACCTCCTCCCTTAATAATTAAATATGCACTACACTTTAATCTATTTTAACATAAATAAATATTTTTATGATATATATTAATTTTGAACCACCATTTAAGAATATTAATTCATTTCTTTATAATTTAAATGTCAATGATAATTAAATTTAAATATTTTTCTATTGATTTTATAATTTAGAGTATAAAATTAACTTTTAAATAATCATGCTTTATTGTCTTTAGTAATTTTTTACATATTTTAATTTTATTTTTGGTTGTTTCATATTTTATAATAGGGTTTAAAACTATATGTTAATGAAATTGTGAATAAAAAATAGTGAAAAATATGTATTCAGATTTTTATTATATTAAAATAGACCCGCAATACTATTTTTTTTCAAAGTATGTTAAATTATTATTTTTTGCTAGATTATTAGAAATAAAAAAAAATATTGAGGGAGTAAAATGTAGATTTTAACATAAGAGGGGAGGGGAGTGTAATTCAAGCTTCTCTTAAGGGAGGGGAGTGAAAAGTTTTCTAATATGTTTTGAATAAGAGGGGAGGGGAGTGTAATTCAAACATCTTTGAGGGGAGGAAAATGTAATTTACTCTTAATTTAATAATAGAATTACATTTTCGCACGATTAGGAGATTGTATATACCCCAAGGAAAACACTAAATATGAAGAGAAAAGATAGATAGGTGATGTTTATGAGAAGGAAAAAAAAAAGGATAATTTTTTTCCATGTTATAGGCACGATCGCATTGACGGTGACTAATTTTTATCAGACGATATGTTGACATAAATATGTGTTCTTACCTTTAGTTGAATTTTCTTCGTACGCAATCAAGCATTCAACCATTTGCTTAAAAAGTTCAAGTTCTTTACTACTTTGGACCAATTCATTGTTGGTAAGCTTAATTTATTATTTATGATGAAAAAAATAATAATTGTAACTTGAATCTAAAAATGAAAATATAGAATGGCAACATTGTTAATTTAATGAGCAGGTAAAAGGAAAGGTATGGCTTTGTGTTTTTAAATGGCCAAGTGATAAATGTCAATTAACTAGAGGAAAGTAAATAAGTTGTTGTACCTCATATCATATGGGTGAACTACCATAATGGGTTGTCATATTTGGACATATTTTGTTTCAGAAGTTTATTTAGTTCTATGGTTTTGAAAGAAGAGACTGCCGAGGCCGAAACAAATTTTTTTGTTTTTTTTTTTTATTTTAGTTTAGAAATTTTTTCCCTCATCTCTACAGATTTGTATAGAAAACATTGAAAATATTATTGTGTTTGTTTTACTGTTTATATATACTGTACAATCTTCAAATACAAATTAAAAAGTACAAATAACGTGAGAATTTCTAAAACAGAGAGATAAAAAAAATAAAAAAGTTTGCTGGACTTGAGCACATTCAAAGCCTAGAACTACTTAGTGGGTCAGAGGATACACCTGCTCAAAGCTAAATGAAAATTGTTTTTCACCTTTTTGTCTTTGTTCATACTGATTTTAAAAGTGTCGGCGTGAGTGAATTCACGCCAAAAAATATCCAACATGTTCACGCTGAGTATTTTTTAGGGAATGAACAATTTTAAAAGGAAGAAGATCAATTTTCAAGCTAAATTGGAAAAACATACGGCCCATTAGCCCAAAATCCTTAGAAGACAATAATTTGAAAACTCAATCACCAGCAGGGGAGCTTGGGACTGTAAACACAGGCAACACCTTTTTTCTTTTGTTTTTTTATCAGTTCACCTGAAAGTGGTATTTTTTGAGACGTGACAGATACTAAATGTTAACACTTCTCTCAGTGGAATTCGATATTTAATTCGCCAAGGTGTTAGTTTATAATATTTAGCCAAGTTGTTAACACTTCTCTGGTGATTTCCCGTCACCCTTTGTAAAAATAATGTATAATGCAAGCCAAAAGGATGCCAAACGAACAAGGAAAAAGAAATACAGGGTTCTGGCCAGACCTAGCAACACAAATCACCAGAGACATCTCTCATTGGGCAGTAATATTCTAGCAGTGTCCATGTAATTAAAAGCCAAGTGTAACCAATATCCATATTTCATGTGGATATAAAATTGATCAACACTTTGCAAGTAAAATTTCCCCTTGGCCAACCAGACAAAAAACATACTGGACACGGTTGGATTTTGCCAGAAACCACTCCAAAACAAGACTACCTTAAAATTTGACCGAGCCCTGTCACAGAGTCGATATGTATCAAGTACTAGTATTAACTGCAATAAAATAAAATACTCCCTCCGTTTCAAAATGAGTGTCACTTTAGCCAAAAAAATTTGTTTCAAAATGAATGTCGCTTTACATTTCCAATACAACTTTAATTTTGTCTTTTTCTTATAAAGTAAGGGTAGTTTAGTAAAAGTGTTATATTCAATGATTATTTCATTCCATTTCTTAATCTGTGTGCCAAAGCCTAAAGCGACACTCATTTTAAAACGGAGGGAGTACTAAAATAAAAGTACTGAATTTTTCATACTAAATTCCAAACTGATGTAGTATGAACCTATGTACTTTCATGATCATCAGATAGGGATTGATGAAGCAGATTAATCGCCACATGTCGACAACTTGCTTGTGTTGTAAAATTGTGTGCACTCGTGGCTTGTGCTTTAGGCAAGGAAGCAAATAACCTTTCATAAAAATTGACCTAATCATTAAACAAACTTAACTAAATGAGATAAGATGACATATTATTATCTGGACGGTGCTAAACTAAATATGACACGTCCAAGGCAGAATCCAATACCAACTCTTCTCTTTCCACGTGTCCCTCGATTCATTCATCACAATTTCACAAACATTATTATTATATGAGAGAGGGACCATTCCTATTGTTGTAGTTTGAACCTTTTAGAAAGAATTCCACTTGCATACGCCAAATACCTAGGTAGTTTGAGGCCAACCGCCCTAACCTGAACAAACTTTACTCATTTAACCGTTTTCTCTGTTATCTTCATCTTAAATCAAATCGCCTCTGCTTCTTGCTATAATCAAATCAAATTATTTGGGATACATAGTCACACACACATATGACTAAGTTGTGGACTTTGATCACCCAGCTTCATTCCCTTGCTGGGTATATGCACTTTGGAACAACCTGTTTTATGTTCAATATTCACTTACTATGTACTAATTCAATTTTCAGTATGTATTATTAATTGTTTCTGTGTAATTTTTTTTTTTTTTGCAGGCCGGTTGTAACATTATTGTACCCTTTGTAAGTGTCTTCATAAACTCCAACTCCTAATTTAACTAATATTTTTCCCGGTTCTAACTATGATATATAGAAGTAATTATATTGTGTTATTTTAATGTTATGATGGTTAAAAATTATAGGTATGCATCGGTGGTCGCAATAGAGAGTCCATCAAAGCTGGATGATGAACAGTGGCTAGCTTATTGGATAATCTATTCCTTCCTCACTCTTGGGGAGATGCTTCTTCAACCTGTTTTAGAGTGGTGAGATTTTTAACTAACTAACCATTTTTAATTGTCTTTAATTAGAATGAATGAAACTGATTATTATACACATAATAAGTACTAGGAATATGTAATGAAAAAATGAATTGGAAATTTGTAGGATACCAATTTGGTACGATGTGAAGCTATTGGTGGCAGCATGGTTGGTGTTACCTCAGTTCATGGGAGCTGCTTACTTGTATGAGAGGTTTGTGAGAGACCATATACGTAAATATGTGACAGAGAAGGAACACCAGCGGGTCCACCACCATCCTCCAGAGAACCACCAGCAACAAAAACAAAGCAAAAAGTCACCCACTGGAGTCAAGACCAAAAAGAAGTTTGTTGATTTTATTATTCCCAAGAAAGTGAGTTCATCAATTGATTTAACTTTTTTTTCTTCTTTTTTATCAAAGTGAGATTAATCGATTAATTAGATCATGTTGTTATCCTTCTAATACAAATTTCATTCAATTGTGATTCTGTGACTAACAGGGAGATCAGGAGGCGTATTGAATTGAGAAGGACGATGCTGAGCAGTGGATATGGAATAGAGTTATAAACGGTTTTACATGTTTTATATGTGTATGTGACTTTTGAAGCTTGGAGTAATGTTATTTAACCACCAAAGGCAACTTATATGAAGAAAAAAAAAACACTATCTTTCCACACTGTATAAATACTTACCACTTGTAACAAGAGTGATCAGAACCTATTAATATATACTACATGGTATTGTTGTTTAGTATCCTCTCCTCTCTCGTTGTATTATATCACATCATCTTGTGTTTGTTTCACTTGCATGTGCTGTAATTAGTTCAGTTTGGCCTAACACGGAAGTTATACCAAATTCCATACTTCACACCCTATATCACCTCATCTTGGGTCACGCAGGAAGATTGGAATACCGAACTTTACTTTTTGCAGATCATGACAAGAGAGAACGAGAGAATTTCTCTTTTGACTATCCACTCCTCTCAATACCGTAAATAATAATAATAATAATAATAATAATAATAATAATAATAATAATAATAATAATAATAATAATAATGTGTTTAAAAGATTTTTCGTGAACCAAACTTTTTTGGTGATTAGAATTGAGAAAAGGGTAAAGGATGATCTGATTTATCGTTTGAATATCATTGGGAGCTTCAATCAACGAGATTTTTTTTTTACTGCCCCTATGACGAAAAAAATTGATATATCTGCCCCTAGTTGAAAATTATTGTTGTAAATGCCCTTGTTCTTCTTTTCATTTGGCGAACATGTCATTTTTTTAACCATCTTCTGCAAGCTTGCAGGTTTTGCAGCATGGTCTAGTGAGCTCTACATTTAATTTGGCGAGCAATATTTTTTTAAGTTTTTTTTTTCATGTTTGTAATATAAATTGGCGAGCATTGACCTTTCTTTTGCTTTATTTACTTCACCAAATGGCATGTTTGTAATATAAATTTTGCTTTCTTTTGTAATATAAAATGACATGCTCGCCATTTGAATTTACAAACATGAAAAAAAACTTAAAAAAATGTTGCTCGCCAAATTAAATGTAGAGCTCACTAGACCATGCTGCAAAACCTGCAAGCTTGCAGAAGATGGTTGAAAAAAATGTCATGTTAGCCAAATGAAAAGAAGAACAAGGGCATTTACAACAATAATTTTCAACTAGGGGCAGATATATTATTACACAGTGATGTAGCTGATAACAAATCACTTAGATAGTAGTTACTTGCGCAGCAAGTAACTGTGCCCTAGAGTTTATTTCCTCTATAGCTTGTGCATGGTAGCTTAGCATACGTACAAACATTACTATAAATACATGTTGTAAGCTCTCATTTGATCAATAAGAATCATTTCCTTGTTTTCCTAATATGGTATCACGAGCTCTTTCACAAGAGAAAGAGTTTGTTACGATCCATAACGGTTTTGTAACCGTTTTTCCGCTGTGCTCTGTTCTTCATTGATCTTCATTCTTAGATCAATTTCTTGTTGTTTGTGTGCAAATCTTCTTGATTTCACACCTTGATTCTTCTTTCTTGATCCTGTTCTTCTCGGTTTGATTGATTTTCTTCAATCACATTTGATTTTTGTTGAATTTCTTCAACATCAATTTCTGATTTCGCTATACTCTGTTTTTCTGAGCTTTGAACTACATCAATGGCGCCAAGGAACAATTCACCTGATACTGAATCAGTGTACTTTGTTCATCCTAGTGAAGGTCCTAATTCTCTTACAATTACTCCAAAACTCAACGGTTCTAACTATATTGCTTGGAGTCGCACTGTTGAACGTGCTTTGGGAACGAAGAACAAGCTTGGATTCATCAATGGATCTATTCCTATGCCTGATGAAGACGATTTGAATCGCGCAGCATGGGAAAGGTGCAATCATTTGGTGCAATCATGGCTTATCAATTCAGTTTCTGAGTCAATTGCACAAACTATTGTTTTTTGTGATTCTGCTATTGAGGTTTGGCTTGATCTGAAGGAACGTTTCTCTAAGATTGATCGTATTCGCATCGCAAATTTGCGTTCTAGTATCAATAACTTGAAGCAAGGATCAAAATCTGTTTTGGATTATTTTACTGAAATGAAGGCTTTGTGGGAAGAATTGTCTTCGTAAAGACCTATTCCTAATTGCTCATGCATTCATCCTTGTCGTTGTGCTGCATCTAGAGTTGCAAAAGTTCACAGAAATGAAGATCAAATCATGCAATTTCTTACAGGATTGAATGATCAATTCTCAGTTGTAAGAACTCAAGTTCTTCTTCTTGATCCTCTTCCTTCTTTGAACAAAGTTTATTCTCTTGTTGTTCAAGAAGAAAGTAACAATGCTTCTATCACTCAATTGAGTGTTTCTGATGATACTTAAGTTCAAGTTAATGCTGCTGATAATAGAAAATCTCAAGGACGTGGTAAAGGTTTCTCTTCATCTAAACCTTCAAGGTTCTGCACCTTTTGTAACCGTACAAACCACACTGTTGATTTCTGTTACATGAAGCATGGATATCCCAATGTTAATAAACCTTCTTCAAGGGTTAATGCTGCTTCTCAAGAAGATTCTGAAAGTGGTGCAACATCTTCTTCTGGTTTGAGTGCTTCTACAAGTTCTTCTTCAACTGGTTTTTCTCAAGAACAACTAGCTCAACTTGTATCCATGCTTCAGCAATCAAATTTAGTTGTTTCAGCTCCCTCTCCTTCTCAAGCTACCTCAAATCACATTGCCTCCACTAGTATTTCCACCTCTGAACCTTCTGCAGGTATATCTGCTTCTGTTTCTTTTTCCACAAGCAAACCCTCTTTTTGGCTCATAGACTCTGGTGCTAATGAACATATTTGCTGTGATATTGCTTCATTCAGTTCATTTTATAGAATTAAACCTGTTTCAGTTTCTTTACCAAATGGTAATTTAGTTCTTGCTCATTTTGCTGGTAATGTCTCTCTTAATTCCAAGTTTCACCTGAGTCATGTCTTATATTCACCTCATTTCACTCTTAATCTTGTTTCTGTTGCCAAATGTTGTGAATCATTAACTTGTTTCTTTCATTTTTCTCTTGAAAAATGCCTCATACAGGACCAACAATCTTTGAAGATGATTGGTTTGGCTAAGCAGCTAGATGGCCTTTACAAGTTCTTTCCACCTTCCAAATCATCTAGTTCTGAGTCCTTAGCTTTACCAAATAGTTTTTGTAATGCTATTTTACCTTCTCATTGTAATAAAACTGATCAATATGTTCCTGATCATGCCTTATGGCACTTTAGACTTGGTCATTTGTCTCATCAGAGACTGCATAAAATGTCTTTGTTGTATCCTGCTATTTCTGTTATCAATAATAATGATTCTTGTGATCTTTGTCATTTTGCCAAACATAAACATTTGCCTTTTGATTCAAGTACTTCATATGCTTCTGCTAATTTTGAACTCATACATATGGATATTTGGGGTCCTCTTTCTATTGCTTCTGTCCATGGCCACAGATATTTTCTAACTATTTTAGATGATCATAGTAGGTTCCTATGGATCATTCTTCTTAAAACCAAAGCAGAAGTTCCTCATCATGTTAAAAACTTTATCACCATGGTTCAAACTCATTTTCAAACCACTCCCAAATTTGTTAGAACAGATAATGGCCCTGAATTCATGATGTCTTCCTTTTATGAATCTCATGGTATTATTCACCAAAAGTCTTGTGTTGAGACTCCTCAACAAAATGGTAGAGTTGAGAGGAAACATCAACACATTTTAAATGTTGGTAGAGCTTTATTGTACCAATCCAAGTTACCTCCTTCTTTTTGGTCTTATGCTGTTCAGCATGCTGTCTTTCTCATTAATAGAGTTCCCACACCTATATTACAAAACCAATCACCCTATTTCATTCTTCATCAAAAACTTCCTAATATTTCCCTTTTCAAAGTTTTTGGTTGCTTGTGTTATGCTTCCACTTTGCATTGCCACAGAACCAAATTGCAACCTAGAGCTAGAAAGTCTTTTTTTTTGGGATATAGGTCAGGTTACAAAGGTTTTACTCTATATGACCTCAATTCTAGGGAGATATTTGTCTCTAGACATGTTACTTTCCATGAAAACCATCTTCCTTATCCTCATTCTTCATCCTCCACTTCTCCCAATTGGCAATATTTTTCCTCTTTTTCTACTTTACCTGTTACTGATTCTAACAAAGTATCTTATTCACCTCCCATCATTGATGACATTGTTACTTCATCTGTTCCTATTTCCTCTACTCCTGTCATTGACATTCCCTCAGCACCTGTCAATGACATTCCACCTGCTCCTCTTATACCTCCTAGACATTCTACCAGAAACATTACCCCTCCATCTTACCTTAATGACTATGTTTGTAATAATCTTCATGTCTCCACCTATCCTATTTCTCATTATCTTTCACATCATCAGCTTTCTAATAATCATTCTTCTTTTGTTATGTCTCTGCATTCCCAACCTGAGCCCAAAACCTATGCTGAAGCTAGTAAATTTGATTGTTGGAAGCATGCTATGCAAGTTGAACTTCAGGCTCTTGAGAAAACTGGTACATGGAAGATTGTGGATTTACCACAAAATGTGAAGCCTATTGGATGCAGATGGGTTTACAAGATTAAATTTCATGCTGATGGCACTATTGAGAGATACAAGGCAAGATTGGTTGCCAAAGGGTATAACCAAATTGAAGGTTTGGATTACTTTGATACCTACTCTCCAGTTGCCAAGCTCACTACAGTCAGGCTTGTCATTGCTTTGTCCTCTATTCATAGTTGGCATCTTCATCAACTTGATGTCAACAATGCTTTTCTCCATGGAGAACTTCAGGAAGATGTTTATATGGTGATTCCTCCTGGCATTCAAACTGATAAGCCCAATCAAGTTTGCAAGTTACAAAAGTCCCTTTATGGTTTGAAACAGGCTAGTAGAAAGTGGTATGAAAGGTTGACCTCTACTCTCTTGGCTTAACATTACTCCCAAGCTGCTTCAGATCATTCCCTATTTGTCAAGAAAACATCATCATCATTTACTATCCTTCTGGTTTATGTTGATGATATTCTTCTTGCAGGAAATTCTTTGAGTGAATTTCATCACATAAAGTCTGTCTTGGATTCTCTATTCAAGATTAAAGACTTAGGGCAGTTGAAGTATTTCTTAGGAATTGAAGTTGCCCATTCTCAGCTGGGTATTTCACTATGCCAGAGAAAATATTGTTTGGATTTGCTTGCAGATTCAGGCACTCTCCATTCTAAACCTGTTTCCACTCCCTCTGATTCTTCCATCAAACTTTATCATGATTCAAGTCCTCCTTTTGATGATATTGCTGCATATAGGAGACTTGTTGGTAGGCTGCTTTATCTTAATACTACAAGACCTGATATCACTTTCATTACTCAGCAGTTGAGTCAGTTCTTGTCCAAGCCTACACAAACTTATCATCATGCTGCATTGAGGGTTTTAAAGTATCTTAAGGGTTGCCCAGGCAAAGGATTGTTCTTTCCTAGAAACTCTTCTCTTACTTTACAAGGGTTCTCTGATGCAGACTGGGCTGGTTGCCTTGATACAAGAAGGTCTATTTCTGGCCAGTGCTTTTTCTTGGGCAGCTCCATGATTTCTTGGAGAACTAAGAAACAAATTACAGTTTCTAGGTCCTCCTCAGAAGCTGAATATAGGGCTTTAGCTTCAGCAACTTGTGAGTTGCAATGGATTCTATATCTTCTCAGAGATTTGCAAGTTTCATGCTCCAAGCTGCCAGTTCTTTATTGTGATAATCAGAGTGCTGTTCATATTGCATCCAATCCTGTTTTTCATGAGCGCACCAAACACTTGGAGATTGATTGTCACTTAATCAGAGAGAAGTTACAAGCTGGCATCCTCAAATTGCTTCCTGTTTCTTCCCAGGATCAAGTTGCAGATTTTTTTACTAAAGCATTGCTTCCCAAGACTTTCAATGTACTCTTATCCAAGTTGGGTCTGATTGATATATATCAGCCTCCAACTTGTGGGGGGATATTACACAGTGATGTAGCTGATAACAAATCACTTAGATAGTAGTTACTTGCGCAGCAAGTAACTGTGCCCTAGAGTTTATTTCCTCTATAGCTTGTGCATGGTAGCTTAGCATACGTACAAACATTACTATAAATACATGTTGTAAGCTCTCATTTGATCAATAAGAATCATTTCCTTGTTTCCTTGTTTTCCTAATATATATCAATTTTTTTGGTCATAGGGGCAGTAAAAAAAAAATTCTCAATCAACAAGTCTCAAATATTTCAAATAGTATCCTTCTTTAAAATTTGTCCTTTTGAGAGAGAATATTAATTATCTTGTCATCAATATATTTATTGCTGGTTATTGAAAAAAAAATATCAAATAATCAAGAGTCGACAAAATTTTGTAAGGAAATAACTGATTTAGTTTGCTGTTTGAATTTTTATTGTAAAAGCGACAAAAACTTGGATATTCTATTGAAGAAATTTTGTTAAAGCAACAAAAATTCAAATATATTCTATTAAAAAAGACGAAATTTGTCTCAACAATTGTTGACTTAGTTGGTAAGAAGTTTGACTCAAATTCGAATTAGATGAGTCTTGAAATCTTTCCATGTCCTGGTGAATCTACATCCAGCTAAACTTTTTTTCATTCCCCAAAAAAGAAGGTGAAGTCTTTATGTAATACTCTAATAAGAAAAACACACATTCAATGAAAATACTTGTTTAAAAAAAAAATGAGATTTTGTGAATAAAATTCATTCAATTCATTTGTCCGAATAAAACTTTCTAAACGCTATCATTTGTCCGAATAAAAACTTTCTAAACGCTTTAACATTTAACAGTGTACAACGGTATTGTGTAAATTTTACCGTACTTATCAGAATGATATCAAAATGATAGTAGAATCATACGCCACAGAACCATAACTATACAGATACACTCGACCTTGTCTCTAAGATTTTAGAGAAGGATAATGCTTCCATCTAGCGACACCAGATTTAAATGTCTTCCGCAACACATCAATCCGTTCAGTTAAGATAGAATCTTTCAGCTCTTCCATTTCAGCGTGTTCCTTCTCCATCAAAAGCTCCAGTTCATCAAAATGTTTAACCTTCTGTTGCAACTTCTCAACCTAATTAACAAATCAGCAACAAAAAAATAAATAATAATAAATTGGTTAATCCCTAAGATGTATACCTGAACCAGAGAAATTCCAACAATGTCAAAAACTACAGATGTAGAAAATCATGAGCTAGAAACCTGAGCATCAATTATAGTTGCTACTAAATGTTCAATCTCTCTATCTTCTTGGTCCGCCAACAACTTTGCTCGTGCAGCAGTAGCCCCAAGAGCAGTTCCAATGGCAGCTCTTATACGTAGTGTCAATGGTATGTCATCTTTTACTTCTGCAGAATAAGATAAGATTAGAGGTCGAATGCAGTAATAGTTTACAAGAATCATAACCAATGTGTTATGATCCCAAACATAGTTATTACAATCTTTCAATCACAATTAGAATCAGAAAGATCAACTTGAATGCACGAATCAATGCAATTTGTGTCGCAAATATCAATTGATCCTGATTGCTTTGTTTTTTCCTTTCTTTCTTACTTTTCTTTTACCAATTTTCATCAAAGATATTGAAAAGCCAGAAATTTAAATGCATCAAAGTTGTTGGCTTTAAGCACACAATTTAATTATTCCATTCCCCTATTTATTTTCTTGCTCTGTTACAGGCTATTAAACATTGTGGGAGACAAAATGGGGGAAGTTAGTTACAACAACGAAGAATATGGATCCAGTATGTGTAGAGTGGTATAGGTCGGCGTCGGACTTGGGAGAGAACGTGTTTTACAATCACTTTCTTAGCATTTTGTATGCCCAAAGGTGTGGACCTTGGCTAGGAGCAAGATTGCTCTCGTCTTTCTGTAATCTTTTTCTATTTTAACAGCTAATCTGAATCACCCTCTTTCATCTAATGCCTATCATATTACTTGCAAAAAATCAATCCTTCATGTTATAATTTGTCAACCTTCCTTGTCATGAATTTATTCATGAAATATACATATGGGTGTCTAGGTTAAAAAAATCTTTGGTAAAGGGAAACAGAAAGGTATTAAAAACAGAAAAAGGACAGATTATTAGCACATTTAGCCTTTGAATTCTTTGTTCCTATTTTCATTCTCCACCATCCACCCTTTTTGTGTCTCCAAGGTTTTATTATTTTAACTTGGTCCCCTCTCTATTGCCACTTCCCAGTAATTTTCCACTTCATCCTTAAGGTTCATTTGCAGGAACCCCCCTTACCTCAAAACAGGTTACTGATAATGCCATGCACATCCAACAGCTTCTTTGGTTGCATTTGAATAATACCGCTATAAGGTACTAACCCAAATTCTCTACTAACATGGCAAATGAACTCATCATTCAGAAACTATTGCTCTCCATAAGATTGTTTCCTAGACAATGTCCACTTACTTAAACCTCATTTTAGTGACCGATGAATCTTCCAAGTATTGAGAAGAGTAATATTAAGAATTTGGATCCAACTATGGTTTCGGATAGAACATTATGGCGTAATTTAATCCATGTAGCTGACCCCACTTAGTGGGATAAGGCTTGGTTGTTGTTGTTGTAATATTAAGAACTTATGAAGAAAAACATGGGGAAGCTTAAAATACAACGACTAAAACCTTTCCCCACCAAGTGAAGTAGGGGACGTTATTCAGACAATGCCATAATGTCCTATCATAAACCATGTTTATTGATAGACCATTTAATTCAAAGCTTGTTTGATTTGGCCAATAATTTTCCTTAGTATCGCTTCACCTCTAATACTTGAACTATCCTCATCTAGTCTACCATCCACTTACCAATACTTCTACGAAGATTCTCCGCCTATACCAAAACCACATGAGGCAGGACTCTACTATGTTTTTTTACAATGGGAGTTTTCCCTACTTTCTCTCCTGAGATTTCATTCTCACAAGACCGGATAGCATGCATCATTATTATTTTTTAAATATTTAATAACTCGCATTTGAGGGAGCCAAAACTTTTTGTTCATGAGTCTATAAGAATATTGTTAAGTTTTGCGGGACTTAACTATCAGAATAGCATCTTCATTCATGCACGTATAAATAAAAATACCTGATTGAGTGGACCCCTCCACCATCTCTAAACCTTCAGCCTCGAGAGCCCTGACAAAGATAATAACAAGTATAAGGATTTTATAAATTGAAGACTCAATTTAAGAGGAAGTTAGCATCTAGCAAAATTTGAAAGATAAAAGTAAACAACAACTGGCAGATATAGATCACCTTGCTGAAGCATTATCCTCTTCAACATCAAATATATCCCTTGGGAGCGAATTCTCATCACAAAGTGCTGTAATAGCAGCACTAGCTGCAGCAGCTGTGATATGAGGGTCAACCACAGTTGAGAGCAGTCCCACCTGATTCAAAACATCATGAACACATGATCACACTAAGCAAGGTGGAAAAAAAAACCGATCTTCCGCAAACACCCCTTATTCTCAAATATTAAAAGGGTAAAAGAGAATACAATCAACCAAGTGCGGACATTAATACATGAGGTCAGAATGATATCAATATTTACATGTTCCTTTCCCTGGCCAGTATATGCTAGAGATGCGATAAAAAAACAAAGCACACACATAGCCACTAGTCTTTCACAAATTCTACGTATTAGTACATGAATCAAACGACGCCATAGTGTTCTATCAAAAACCATGTCTTTATCCAACTCATTTACCACTAAATCCTTCTTGATAGATTCAAATATATGTATGTAAGATAAAATCCACATGAAAAAGGAGAATGCAACCAAATATGAAAAATTATGAACATAACATAAAGGTGTAAAACTCAATAATATCTCTTACCTGCTTCATTAGTGAACTGCTGGAATCTGAAAGTGCAGCAACCCGCCGCCTTTTTGAAGGATTTTCATTCACAGCATCTCCATTCTGCTCAACTTCATTTTTAGGCTCAGAAGATTGATCCTGTGTCATTGAAGTTTCTTGGTGATCGGATGAAGATACCTGAACTTGGTTTCCGTTGTTCACAATGCCAGTAACACTATTACTGTTATCATTTCGGCGAGCAGAGCCTAACATGAGCTCCCCGAAGGGCAGCTCAATGAGTTTTGAAATACATTCAAGTTTAGTCTTGGTTCGAACACTTTGAGCAACAAGTTCCCAGTCATCCCCATGCTTCAAAACAGATTCTAAAAGAAGAAGAGTTTCTCCCTCCGTCCAGACAGCACTGTGGTTAGCACTAATTTCACTTGACTCATTTAATTTGAAATCCTCCATGGACCTTTTCTCCCCATAATTCCCGTTTTTGAAACATTTCGTGCAAATAATGAAATTATCCTGCCATGATAGAATAACGACACTTTTAATTTCAGAAAATATGTAAACTTGCAAATCGAAAAACTAATGACATGGAATATAATAAATTTGCATTGCATGAAGAAGGGGGATAAAAGAAAAAAAGAGGAAAGCAGAGGCATGAGAAAAAACGCTAGTTGGACGAAAAAACGCTAGCTGAACATATCAATGACATTTCCTGATTGCAAGCAAAATGAAGAGGGTGAAAATGGTTTTGAAATTGACAGCCCAGAGAAAAAACAACTTAACATTGTATTTTCTATTTCTTCGTAATTTTGTTTCACCAAGCAAATGCAAATTTATTTTCATTCTTAACACCTCATTTTTCCCTTATTCAACCTACACCATGTTTGGTTGGGAAGATGGAATTAAAAAATTAAAAAAAAAAAAAAAATTGTGGGTTTTTCAACTACAAGAATATCACTCAATCCTTGAAATCACACCCTAATTAACTTTAACGAACAATAACAGTGTTTGGTTCAAATGAAAGGGTGCAAGGGAAAGGGAGGAGAGGAGGGGTGATAACCCCCTCCCTGTTTGGTTCGAAAGTAGAGATGATTTTAATGGGGGAAAAACTAATCTACTTTTTTACTCTCTTTATAACTTTTAACCTTTCTTGTTACATTTTATGTAAGAAAATTTAAGTAAATGTATCTAAAATAATTAAAATTCATCTTCTATCCCCTGCAAATCACCCCCAATATGGGATAGGAGCCAAATTTGAGTAAAATAAATGTCGCTCACCTCCACTTCACTCCCATTCCCTATAAATTGTTTAACCAGACAACATAGATTCAAAACAATCCCCCTCCTCCCTCGATTTTTCCCAACCAAACACTATGTTAAGTTCACATGATGTGAAAGGTTTTGTTTAAACCCATCACCACAAGTTGAACCCAGAACCTCATTCCATTACCATAAACCCTACCAAACCTAAATCACCAGAGCTAAGTCCAAATGAACAATTACCTTCTCCAATTTTTTTATCGATATCGTAATCAACAAAACATTGTGACGTCATTTGATCTATATAACCCGGCCCAATTAAAAAATTACTTTGATTATTGTTGTTGCTGATAAATGATAACCAAATCCTTCTATTTAAACAATAATTATGAACAATAAAACTAAAAGAGAAATACCATAACATATATTAACATATAAAATCATAAAAAAATCAACCTTGCTACTTCGGTAATGTCCAGAACCACATTTATCACCACAATTCCCACAATTGACCTCTTTACGTCGAATCAAATCACCGTAAACATCTGAATACGACGCCAACGGCGCAATCTTAACACCAACCCCGCTCCCAGCACCACCACCATCAGCAATCTTCGTATCCCGCGGCAACGAAATAGGCTTCAACGAATTTGGCGTAGCAACAACACGAATCCCATTAGGAGCACCTTCCTCAACCTTCAACTTACACCGCTCCTCTTCATGTTCCTTCTCCGCTTCCCCACCGTCGCCAGCAGAAGGCGCGCCGTAGTTAATCAAACCCCAACGCTCCAAGAAAAGAAAAACCTTGTTCAAGAAAGTGACGTCACCGACGAGTGATTTTCGTACCTCGGTGAATGTTAACCTTCTAGAAGGTTCTTCGCGGTATTTGTTGATGATGAAGTCTCTATATTCTTTGTAGATTTTGGGTGTTCGTGTTATTGAAGTTCCGTCGAAATACTCTTTGAATGCGGTTTTCTCTGTTTCGTGAATTTCGTCCCACGCGAACCATTCTGCAAAAACGACACCGTTTAGATTGTAATGTGTTAATTAACGGAGTTAGGGTTTTGAGAGAGAGAGAGAGAGAGAGAGAGAGAGAGAGAGAGAGAGAGAGAGAGTGCTTACTTGAAGAGCTTGGGATGGTGTAGAGTTCGAGTTCTGAATCTGAAATTGGGTCTTTTGAGCCTTCCATGCTAAAATGCGGAGGAGGGGAATGATGTTGATCTGTAGACAGAGATATAGAGAAAAACGAAGCATAAAACCACCTATTAATCAATCAGTGGAATGATGGAAGAAGAAGTGTATAAACAAGAGTCGGTGAACTAACCGTAATAATAGTGGACGAATGAATTTGATTGTTGTTGTTGTTGGTCCAAGTCAGTGAGAATCGTTTTTCTTTCACGTTAACTTTATTTAATCCGTAAACCCTTTTCTGATACGGACAGTATAGTATAATTGAACCCTTCTTCTTTTTCTTTTTTTACGAAAAGGTTACTTCATACACATACATTCAACTTCTTAAAAGTTAGTAACATGTTATGTTTTTAAATGCAAAATTGTTATTTTTAGGTCGTTTAACATGTGTTCTAAGACCACGAGTTAGCATGACCCTTGCAATAATAATCCTTGATTATAATTGTCTATATGAGTATTGCGTTTGTGGTTCGTAGCAAAACACATATTCTCTCGTTTTTTTTTTGGTGGCCGGGATTCGAACACCAGACCTTGCATATATTATGCATTGTCCACGCCGACACACAGATTCTCTCGTTGATGACAAACTTATCTCCGGTCTTCATAGATTTCTCAAGAGGGGTAACTTAGTGTGTGTGTGTGTGTGTGTGTGTGTGTGTGTGTGTGACCTTGATAGATCTCCTACCGTGTATCATCTTTTATAAATGTTAAATTGATATAATGCACCATATTATATCATGAACCAACTTTAATTGATAATTTTTCATTTGTCTGGTTACATTTGTCTCCCTCTCACGATCTTTCATCAATGACAGACACAACCAGAACATCAAGTCTCTCTCGACTTTAATTTTATATACAACCTCCGCATCGGACTTCCCTCTATACTTTGTTTTATTTTTGCAATGGTGAAAATGAGTGAATTTCAAACACAAACATAGTAGGGAAGAAGATTACAATAGACTTCTGCATTACACAAAAACACCACTTGTAACATGGGAGCACACCAAACCCAAACGTATGATCTTTAAAGATCACAAACATGTTACTGCTCGGTTAAAAACAGCACCTAAAGTTGCTTAGAATGAAGAATTGCAACTGAAAAACTCCACTAAACTTATTACCCCAACCGATTTCACTTCGTTGATTCACTCTTCATGCCCATAAAACTATAAATTCAAGGAAAAAAATAACTCACCATAAAGATATCCCCTTTACAAGAACGAGACAGGTTGCTACTGGGTTATAGCCAGCATAAAAAACGAAAACCCAACATAATATTTTCTTTATTGGCTTGGACTTAGGAGTGTGCTCCTCCTTAAGGTCTCAGGTTCAATTATCTCCAGGGCTAATTTGGGTGGGCTATTTAGCTTCTTCAAAAAAAATATTTTCTTTATTAGCTTTAAAAAACTGAGTAATTTCCCATTTTTTTATCAATTGCGTTGTTGCAAACGTCAATTTGGGAACAATGAGAGTGGTGTATAATGGTGACTTTGTAAAAAAAAAATGGAGCCAAGAGAGAGCTTTGTTGATGCCATAAATAGCAATTTTAAGATCGGAGAAGTGGTAAAGGTGATTGACTCGACGCAAAAAGAGGAACCTGTGCATGCTGAGCATGAGTGAAAATCTGAACATGTGGTTGTGTGTCCATTTGGAAATAAGCAGAGAGTGATAAAGGAAAATAATATAACGACAATGGTCGGTCAGTGACGCTAAATTTGACGAAAGTTAGAAGAAAAAAGGGGAATAGAGAAATGATATGGTGCATGCAAGAGTATTATGTGCTTGCAAAAAAGTGATCGCGCACGGTGCGAGGTCTATTCGCCCCGCACACGGCAACTCGTGCTTTGTTTGGATAGTAAAATAAAGTTGAAGGAAATAGAGTAAGAGGAAGGAATGTAAATGAGTAGAATTTGATAAACATGCGCGCTACGACACAAAAATTTAAGACGACTCGGTGTTGTTTAAATTGATACCATGTTCATTGTGATAAAATAATGTTGTCGGAGAAAAATCACGAAAAAATGCACAATTAGAAACAGCATCCAAAAATTCATTGGTCTAAAGCTTTCTTCCCGTTTGTTAGGGACTTATACAATTTTAGTGGACCCCATGGGTATATTCTTTTTTCTTTCCCCTTTTCTACCGCAACCTAACAATGGAAAGTTTATTGAAATTAGTGATTTCCAATCTTTTAGATTAGTTCATCTTACTTTCACTCCAACCAAACAATTTGTTAGTACATAAACCCAAGTATTCTCATTCACTTGTCATGTCCGTCTTGCTTGAACTCTTGTCATTCCAATGCTTGAACCCTTCGGGATCTTTGATAGCTAAGTGAATTTATTTGTCTTTCCTTCATGTTTAGGTGGCATTTAGGGTGGGAATGGGTAAGAATTTCCTACCATGGGAAAGTTAATGTTAACCATTAGATCAACTGTCTTATTGTGTACTGTCAATACTAGATTATTTTTTCATCATCTTCTACCACTGTCTCTCTCATTCAATGGCCATTTCACATTTTCATCATCTTCTACCACTGTCTCTCTCATTCAATGGCCATTTCACATTCAATCTTCAACTCACAATTAAAATTCAACAATTACAGAAATAAAAAACTCTTCATCACCTATAATCCAGAAACCAAATTAAAATCAAACAACTCAAATAAACAAAATCATATCTTGACAAAGGAAATATGTCTAGAAAATGGAAAAGAAATTAGATTTGGAAAATGAAACCAGCTAATGATACTGGGAAGTTATTAATATGGAAACAACATTTACATAAAGCATATTTTTGAAAATCCTTTCAAACCAATCACTACAAAATTTCTCACAATTCTGAAAATCTAAAACTAACTCAAAGAATTCTTCATTTAATTGAAAGGCTTTCACACACTCTCCGTCAATATGCTTGTTGTTAATCTCTGAGGCCTGTGATTATGTTGTTCGTATGATTTCTTTAAAAGTTTGCATCACAGCATAAAGAAATATTTTAATAATTTGGAACAAAAAGAAAGCAACAAACAAGAAAAAGTTCTTATTTATTTTACATTTTTTCAGATATATTTATAAAAAATATCCAGATCTAATTTTATTTATTTATTTTAGATCTAAGCTTGCTCAAAGCTTCCATTAGTGATTAAGGAGAAGAAGTCATTTCAAAGAGATGAAGCTAGCTCAAATTTTATTTAGATGCAGAGGGAGATGGGCCGTACAGGACAGAGGTAGGTGGGAGGAAGAGGAGAATCAGGTGTGGGAGAGCATGATAAGATTTAATAGAAGTGTACAATCTAACCATTGATCTTGTGTTTCCCATGGTGGGAAAATCTTTTCCATTCCCACCCTAAACACCACCTCATGTTTATGCAATTTTCATTTGTTCTATTTTTTTCTTCATGAATTTTGTCCCTCATGTTGAGAATCATGTATTCGTCAATTGCATCGTGTACTATAAAATTGTTGATGCATGTACATCCGAGGATAAAAACAACAACTTTTCCCGTGCTTTGAAAACAACTTGCAATAAGAGACATTATAACTAGACAAACGAGCCAACAAATGATGTATGATGAGTATTTACCTTGACTGTGAAAGTGTTATCTCCAAATACAACGATTTGCTTCTTTGTTGGAAGTAATAGGTGTCATATTTCATCTATGTAATCGTTTCATGACATAATTACTTTGTAGTAAAATACGGCAATTCATTATCTTCAACACAACATCATTTACTGTTTTTCAAATTTCAGCATCGTATCGGTCAAAAGGCACTTCTAAAAAGGAATTTGAAATGCTAAAAATGCGAGTATTTTGCTTCGAGACCGGGAAAGGATCCTCTCCAGTGAGAAACTCTCCTGTTTTCTGCAGTCAATAAATCTCACCATTAATTACACTCTCTCTCCTTTTTTAATTTTAAAACATGTTATCTCACCTCTTTAATAGATGGTCATGATCACACATGAGAAAAATGTCACTGGAGACAATCCCCTCCCTTCGAGACCTAAACTAAAATAACTATAAGTTATATTTTCAAGGCACGGCAAATTAGTGTTGGATGGAAAGTTGAGCGCATATACTAACCTTGCTTGTAGAATACATTACTGGAAGAATAACACAAATAGTTGAAATAACGCATGAAAGTGTGAAGTTCATTAATTAAACTGAAGCAAGTTCACTAACATTCTCACATATAACTTCCCGATAATAAATAAATTGCTGACTGCCCTACTTGTTGGAACTCCAGCCATCAAACTTTGTTGGTGGCAAAGTTATTCAAAGAAGTCGTCTCTGATTTTCATTACTGAAAACCAGACTATACAACTTTTTCTGATGAAGGCGATTGGAATTTTTTTGAAAAGGTTTCCAAGTTGGTAGAGATATTTAACATAGTTACAAATATAGTTCTCTTCATGAAATATCTAACTGCTAGCTTATCTCTTTCTAAGGTTTTTCATATCAAACAATCGGTAGATAAAATTGTCAAACATGAAACTAACTTCATGAAAGGCATGGCAAACAAACTGAAGGAAAAACACGACAAATCATCATAAAAAATTAAACAATAAAAGCCAAACATTATTCGCGTTAGTTGTATTTTTTTCATGTAGAAAACAAAAACAAAATATGCAAATCCTTAAATAAAAAAAAAAAATATGCAAAGGGAACATAGGATGTAATACGTGTAGAATAACGAGAGAGTGCGATAAGGTGTAAAATAAAAAGCATGTAAACGGTTTTTAAAAATGAATGGTTATCTTTGTCAAAAAAAAAAAATGAATGGTTATCAAACTAATATACAATGTAATAAAAATTAAAATGTCAAAGCATACAAGTACAATTCAGTCGGTAGGCGTATAGACAATAATATGCAGGGACCGATGTTCAATTACCAATTCCCTGTCAAGTGTATGAATCTAGCTACTAGGATGTTGATAAGTGTTAAAAAGTACTCCCTCCGTTTCAAAATGAGTGTCGTTTTTGGTGTTTACACACATATTAAGAAATGCAATGATTAAAAGAAAGAGAATGATTATTTTACCAAATCATCCTTATTAACAATTGGTTAGTTTTAAAAGTAATACTTTGGAAGTAGTGTGCAGAGTATTAATTTGAGGGTACAATTGAAAAGAAAAGGTTATTATTGCATTGGAAACTGAAAGGGACATTCATTTTGAAACAAATTTTTTTGGCTAAAGCGACACTCGTTTTGAAACAGAGGGAGTAGTTAATTCCATGTCACATTTAAGGCACTTTTGTTACTTGTCTTGCAAGTTATTTAGGGAAAAGCCGAGAAAAAGATGAACAATTGCCCTATTACGCTTTTTATATCTTACTCTATCCATTTGTGCAGGAATTGAATGTCAAGACACTAAGAAAGAAAGAAAAACAAGGATTTGTGAAAAAAGTCAACTTGCCATGGCGAGTGAATTGCTCGCGAGGCGAGCATGAAGACGAGTTCAAGGCGAGTAGAGGCAGAGAGTACCAGAGGCAACTCGCCACCAACCTGCCATGGCGAGTTCATGGCGAGCTAACTGGCCATGGCGAGCAAAATTACTCGCGAGGCGAGTTAAGGCGGCCTAATCCCTCAAAGCTGACGTGGCAAAAACCCACTGGGGAAGAAAGCTCAACTCGCGATGGCGAGCAAATTACTTGCCATGGCGAGTTCATAAAATTCTGCAAGTATAAAAGGCCAATTTGTTCATTTCAGTGAAGGAGGATCATATTATCATATCATATGTCATTGTAGGAAGAGAGAAAACAGGGGAAACAGAGAGACCCTAAAGGAGCAAGGAGCACAATGATTGAAGGGATTCACAAGATCATTAAGACATCATGGCTTGCTTCCATTCCATCTCTTCTTTTTCTCCTTGTAAGGTTACCATGACAGTGAGTAGCTAGACTCTTTTTGTTGGGATTAAATGTAATCAACTCTACTAATATGTATTCCCTTTGATTATGATGTTGTTTGATATTAATTATCTTTTGACGTTGAAGTTATTCTTGTTTTCCATGATAATCTTATGGGTTTGAATTGTTATTGAAAAATACCTTTTGAATCTAGGTTAGAATAATCTTCTATCAAAGCTTTTGTTCTAGACATGGAATTTAGGTTTTGATAATCACTTTGAATATTGGAATAAAGCTTTTGTATCATTTAATAGTCTAGGAAATCAACTATGCAATAATACAATCGACTATTGGATCGTTTAATAGTTTGGGAAATCGACGATCAAACGACTCAATAGAGATCATGACATCATTTGGACACGAATGAACTTGTTGAGCAACATGTGATAATATCGATTGATAATTAGAATTCGCAACACTGATCCGAGAATATGTATAAATAGGCTGATGAAATTTAATCCCAGCATAATCATTTCCCTGATACTCTCATACCATTTAAAATTTCATAATTTTATAGTTTATGAAACAAAACTTATCAACACCTCATAGCTTAAAACGATATAAATTGTTGAACGACTTAGAATATCGCATCAGTCCCTGTGGAGACGATAAACAAAAATACTTACTTTTGATACTGCATCAGATGTTTGACAAAAAAATAACAAATTGAAAAGTTAATATACATATCTATTACCTAATCTATGGGTGGACCGATTTGGATGACAATTTGAAACTCTAATCAAAAGAGATAGTGTTTGTGGTTGTGGTTGGATAAGATGTGACCCGGAAATAAATAAGTTTAATAGTAGGGATGCCCAAATGATTAAGACTTTTTTTAACCAATGGTAGGAATAAATGTCATAAAATATGACATAGAAGGGAAAAGAATTGTTGTAGAAAGGTGATTTTAGACCAACAAACGACATAATACAACCTCTTCATTTTGACCAAAAGAGAAAGATAACTTAGAGAGAATATGAAGTATGTATCTCTAAAAAAATTAGGACGGACTGCTCACCACAATTTTTGCACGTGGCAGTATCGGTAATTTAATTTACATCTGAACTACACCTCCACATATATTTCCCTCTTCATTTATTACGACGTTCCTAAATAAAAAATAGGACTTTCATATTTTTGTTTTTACCATTCCAATCAACTCTTCTCGTCTCAAACACAAATCCTCACCAAACCTTTGTGAAATTCGAGCATTTGAAAAAATGTTACAAAACCAATGCAAGTTTGAATCAAAGGTAGTTTCCTGTGAAGGTGAGAAAAACACAAGAAGAGGGGTTGAATTGTGTTTTGACAAATTCTTCGATTCTCCTAAACTAAACACACTGGTCAGAAGCTAAGTGAGGCAGCTTCTGAAGTGATAATCAGAATCTAAACGCAGCGGATAAAAACAGAGAGAGAAGAAGAAAGACACAAAGCAATTATACTGGTTCCTTCCACAGTCCGGAAGTAGTCCAGTCCCCCTTGCACTTCCAAGGAGATTTCACTAGAATGTAATATCTGATTACAATTGCTCAAGCACACAGCAAAAGACTTCCTTTGCTCAAGCACACTTCGCAAGAGTCTTCCTATGCTCAAGAACACAATCAAGAGACTTTTATGCTCAAGCACAACTGCAAAAGACTATCTAAACAAACAAAGATTACAAAGAAAAATTGTTTGAGGTTGAACACTTGATATACAATCAGAGGTGCTCACAATACAAATCAGATAAGACTCTAAGACTTAAGAATTTCTAGAATAAGACTTTGAGAGACAAAAATTCTAAGTGAATGCAGAACAATTTCAGCAGAGGTTTGACACTTGTAAAAATGCTGAGAGTCTTTCGTTCAGCATTGCCAAATCTCTAAGTCTTCACTCCTTTATATAGAGGTGTGAAAGAGACGTTGTGAAATTGCCAGCACATCAAAAGAGTCGTTGTTGAAGCTTGATCTTTCACCAATGATCTTTTGCCTGATTTGGTTGTTGTCCTATGAAGAACCAATTTGAAATCCATTCACATTGTGAAGGAACATCTTTGCAGGCGTAGCCGTATTCTGGAGCTGTTTTCTTGTCTTGTAGCGTGGACAACTGCAGAGTAGTGGGGAAGGTGGTTGTACAGTTCGTACACAGTACAATGGCAACGCTTTTGTTCCTTTTGCAACCAAATGCCTTCAAACACTTTTGAAATGACCGTTGCAAAGTTCCACTAGTCTTCTGCTATCTTTAGATGAATTTCGATCCATGAAACAACTCTTGAATCCTTGAATTTTGCAAATCTAGTTGATCTTCAGCTTCTGGTGAAACAATTTCTGATGAGGCAGCTTCTGATGACGTGGCACTTCAGGACCTCTAGTCTTCAGGAGCACTCCAGGAGCATTCGTCTTCAGGAGCACTTTGCCTTCAGGAGCACTCTGGTCTTCAGGAGCGCTTTGCCTTCAGGAGCTTCTAAGCTTCAAATTTCTTGTTGATTCCTTTGCTCTTTATTTGCTCATTCAGAACCTTTGTATAATTTAATTTTTTTGTCTATGGTCCTGTACACTTGAACAAATATTAGTAATTCCAATTGTCAATTTTTTTTAATACCTTGTTATCATCAAAACTCTTTAAGGTTCATTGTTAAACACATTTTGTTCCAACATCCTGTTCCATTAAAAAGTACTTTCGATGGTTACAAAAACATGAGAACCAACAGTCAGAAACTACACTGCAATTACTATTGAACATTGAGAACCTTGTAATTTTCGATTCACATGAAATACAATAAATATACCATCGAAAGATATCTTCCGATGGCACCGTATCATAATTTCCAATCTTTAAAAGAAATTATATTTTTCAGAATTTCGGGGAACCTCTGACCAATTTGGAGAGGCTATATAGCAATTTCCATCCTCATTGAAGAGTCTCAAGGCCCACATCACATAAGCAGGCCCGTAAAGAAAAAGCTTTGAAAGTTGAAGTTGAAATTCCAATTTTAGATCGTACGTACGCACAAAGATTTCAATCATTAATTAAGTAACGAAATTTCAGAACGAGATCTAAGATCTCTCTCTCTCCGTTCTCGTCTCAAGTATTTTTGATTTTATTTTTTATTTTTGGTTTTTAGTTTTGCCGGGAGAAAGAAAAAAAAGAAGAAAGAGAGACAAATTTTGAAACATTTTCACAATTTCATCTTAAGCGCGCTTCAACTAAATTTTCATTTTCGCGATTCCCCCCTTTTTTATTTCTCTCTCTATATCCCAATTCCAAATCTCATCTTTCCTATTCTACTTCTAATTCTAGGGTTTCTCTTCCGATAGGGTTTTCAATCTTTTCTCTCTTTTTTCCCTTTTCTTCATCCATGGCTACCGAAACCCTAGACGATACCAAACCAAAACAAGTCGAAAACGAAGCCAAAGATGAACCCAAACCAGAAGAAGAAGTTGAAGTAACTGAACAAGACGCGGAAATTGCTGAATCTGATGAGAAGAAAGAGATCGATGAACATGAAGATTCCGAGAAAGATGACGATGATGAAGATGGAGACGAAGACGATGCTGATGCTGATGATGAGGAGGAGGAAGATGCTGGTGAGAAGAAGGGTGTGAAGAAAGAAGCGTCGTCAGAGAAGAAGAGTCCGGTTACTCCTACGAGTGATAGGCCAACTAGGGAAAGGAAGACGGTGGAGCGATACTCTGAACCTTCACCTTCGAAGTTTGGAAGGTCTTCTTCCAGTAAAGGACTGATAATTGAAAAGGTATGTATACATTTTTTTCTCTCTCAATTTTGGTTTTTGAGGTATGAAGTGTGTTTTTGATTAATTTGATTTTGGTTATTTTTTCAGGGACGTGGTACTCAGCTCAAGGATATTCCTAATGGTATGTCTAATTGCCTTACATAGTTACTTTTGAGCAAATTTTGTTGAAGATATCGTGTGAATTTAGGGATCATGTGTGTCTGTTTGTGTTTGTTCATTGGAATTGAATTATAGTTGATCTAGATCTCCTTTTTCTTTTTTTTGCATTTCCTGTATGTATGATTTTAATTGTAATCCCCAACGTGTCACACACCGAACTCGCCATACTGGTGACACATATCTGTGTTTGATACTGACACCAACATATGTGATTATGTTCAATTATTTCATTTTTTTCTCAATTTTTTATCGGTGTTGACGTGTTTGTGTTGTGTCGGTGCTTTAAAGGGTTTTAACAATTTTGCATTTTTGAGCGCTGCTGCGTGTTACTTCTAGATCACTGTTTTTGTCTCTGTTTTGTATTTTCTTTTACAATATGTTTTTTTACTACTTGTATATTTCATTAGCAAGACTGCCCTAGATTTGACGACAATTCAGTTATTTTAATTTCACATGCATACATCTGTAGGGTTTTTAGACATCTGTCTTTTTCATTATGGTGATCTGACATGAAAGCAACAATAACATACTCACATGACCAGTATTTGGAAGTCTTGTTTACATCTGGCGTTTTCCTATGTTACGAGCATAGGCACAAAATTTATAGTTGATTGAAGTATCATGGATTGCAGCTGTTAAGAACAATGGATCTCAAACTTGTGCATTTTTATGAATTACACACGAGAGTGTTTCACCCAATATGCGTGACTTATAATTCTAGGGGGTTCTCATATCTAATTGACTCTACCTGTGGACTTATGGTCATAAAATTTTATTTCAAGATTGTTAGTTTTCTAGACGTATTTGCTTTCTCCAACATATAAGCAACCTTTTGTTGAAACCAATTACTTATAGCCCACATGTTTATTTTTGTTTGCCGTACATTCATAATACTTGTCAAGCTATTGTAAAATTAACTTTTTTGTCCGCCATACCATTTTGGTTATTGAAACACTGACTTTCATTAATCTTTTGGCGTGTTATGTGTATGGTATTAGTGGCAATAGATTTATTTTTATACCTTAGTGTTGTCTAATATAGTTATTTATTGCAAACTATTTCAGTGGCTTTCAAGTTGTCAAAGAGAAAACCTGATGACAACCTGCATATGCTCCATAGTATACTGTTTGGGAAGAAAACAAAGGTGATGTTGCTAACACCTTTGCAAAGATTTATTTCATTTATTTAAAGGTACAGTAATCCTAACACCTTTGCTATTCCTGAATGGTGGTCAGGTTAACAATCTAAAGAGGAATATAGGCCAGTTTTCTGGTTATGTGTGGGCTGAAAATGAGGTACTTTTCTGTTATACTGTTCTTGTATTATATTCATAACAATAGATATGAATCTTTGTGAGGGGTTTTGTTTCATGTTATCTTTCATTAAAAACATGATGATCTGATCCTTATGGCTGATATTAACCTGCAATTAAATCTACATCTTCACAATTATTGGCAGGAAAAACAGAGAACAAGGGTAAAGGAGAGGATTGACAAATGTGTGAAAGAAAAATTGATTGTCTTCTGCGATGTTCTTAATATTCCAATAAACAAGAGTAGTGTGAAGAAGGTACACATTCATATATCATTTTTGAATCCAAAGGAATTCAAGTACCACTTCTAAAATGGAAAATAAATTTTCTAACAAAACATGTTTTCAGGAGGAACTGTCTGCAAAGCTGTTGGAATTTCTGGAGTCCCCACATGCTACTACTGATGTTCTTCTTGCTGAAAAAGAACAGGTTTGTTATTTAATATAAATGGGTTAATATCATTTGGCACTTTTGTTTGCTGTAAACAATGTATAATTTATTGTTAAAAGAAAGCAAATATTCTACATCATTGAGTATCATTCCTTTGTCTTAACTGATTGATGAAGTGCACACCAGACAAATCATCTTTTTTATTGGAATTTTGAACTTGCTTAGTCAAACCAAGTATTCTAAAATTGATATTAACAAATTAAACAATTGATTCTGTCTCATGTATTTAGAACTTTGTATTTATTTGTTACATATATAATTATTATTTTTCATGCTATTAGTTTTTTTGAAGTTTGCTTTTATGTTAACAGAAAGGTAAGAAGCGAGTTAGAAAAGCAACCTCTAGCAAATCTCCTGGAGAAACACCTGCAAAGGTATTGTTTTTATTTTATTCATTTTGGCTTGCTGTAAAACCGCAGTGCACTATTGTTATGTAATCTTTAATGTCAGAACCTGATTGAAAGGTTGCACGTGGTCATCTCGTTCTGATGATGATTTGATATTTTTCTAATTGACAATTCTGAATATTCGTTCTAGAGTTTGACTTTTTTTGGGCAATTGTGCTTGATCACGACTTTGGTAAGTGTATAGTATGACACCTTTCAATGTTGTGATGGTGATTTGGATAGTTGTATTGTGGATTTCTTACCTGGTTTGTAAGGTCAAGGTCAATGTTGATAGTTTCTTTCTTTAATCAAACACTAAAGATACCATTCGGCCTCAAATACATCACATATATTCTACAATTACTCCCAACCATTCTGCCTTGGATGACACTTTCTGTAAACCCATTCAAGATTGTTCCATAAAAAGGAAACAATGAGAAAACTTAATTAATATTTGGTTAAATTTAATAATTTAATCTGTTACTTGTAATATGCTGTTTGGTTTTACTAACAAGTGTATTTTTTTGTTAAGTTAGTTAATTTGTGTTTGACTCTGACACCAATTTGTATGAAGATATCTTCATTTTCTTTTTAAATTTTGTGTTTTGTAAAAATTAATACAAACTATTACCTGATTGACTTTAATTAGAATCCTGTTCATTTTAGCGAATAAATATTATACTATTACCAGTTCTTTCTGCAGCTTCTTACATTTCTTTCTTCAACTTTATCATCCTTTTATTTCCTTTGGAGGATTTCTGTTATGAATTTGTGTATTCTCCTAGTGTGTGTGAAATAAGTGATATGCTTCAAATGTTTTTTTAATCAATTTTATGTTTTATCTTCGTCCAGAAGAAAAAGCAAACTTCAGAATCTGGAAAAAAGCGAAAGCCTTCTGATGTTGAAGAGGATGACCAAGCTGAACTTTCTGATGCAAAAGATGAGTCCCAAGATGAAGATGTTGCAGTGGCAAATAATGGAAGTGATAACGAGGTGGGTAAATCAGAGGGAGAGGAAGATACACCAAAAGCTCACAAGAGTACTTCCAAAAAATCTGTGAAGGAGGGTTCAGTTGTCAAAGCTGAAGCTAAATCCACATCTGTTAAGAAGACCTCTGCAAAAGCTGCCAAAAGCAGTGAAAAAACTCCAAAAAAATCAATACCAAAAAAGTCAATTACCGAGCAGGATTCTGCTTCTCTTTCCAAGTCAGATCAACCTGCAACCAAGATACAAAAAACTGGAAAGGAAAAGCAAGATACTAAGGGAAAGGCTGCAAGCAAAACTGCAAAGGCTGCGGTTAAGGATCAAGGTGCACTGATTACATTTTCCCTCTTTATGTTTGATGATCTTGTCCTCTATAGACTTCAATGCTTAATCTAGGGGTACTTGTTACTCTACTGGTTGGTCCACAGTTTTTAAACCTTTAGTTGTCATGCTGAACTGTTCCTGTTTGTTCCCCCCCTAATTTTTTGTTATTCTGAACAAGTCACAAAAAACTAGATTAATTATTTAGATTATATTTTTCTTTTTTATATATGGTTTTGTTGTTTTTAAATCTTATCCTGCTTACTTAGTTCTTTCTGATGCCAATTGTAGGTAAAGGTAAAAGTAGTAAGAAGACCAAGGTAGAGCCGAGTAGGCAGGACATGCACGCAGTTGTAGTTGAGATTCTTAAGGAAGTAGATTTCAATAAGGTGAGTAATATTTCTGTGCAATTCATTACCAGTTTGCAGGTTAAAAATTTTCTAATTTTACTTGTTATATTTTGAATATGTCTTGATGCAGGCAACTTTGTGTGATATCCTCCGCCAACTTGGTACGATCTTTTTCCTGATAAAATTTCTTCCTTCAGGGGGAATAATTTCTTGAACTAAGTTATTTTGCAATTAAATGTTGACAGGTAAACATTTTGGCCTTGATTTAATGCATAGAAAAGCAGAGGTGAAGGATATCATCACAGATGTAATTAATAATATGTCTGATGAGGAAGATGAAGGTGAGGAAGAAGCTGATAGTGATGGCGATGGGGATGTCGATGCGGGTAAAGATGATGCGGGTAAAGATGGCGACGCCAGTGATGAAGATGAAGAGTAATTTTAGATTGAAAAATAGTTACTGCAGAAAATAGAATCTTGTGGGTCATCCCACAGCTAAATTTTATTTTCATTCTCCTGTTAGCTGTCTATACAGGTTAAAGCTTTGGTAGGTATATTTGGTTTGAGCTGTGACCTTTTCTATGATAGATGCTCTAAATTAGGATCGTGCTCTGTACCATATTTAGATGTAACCCGCACCCCTTTATTACAGATTTGTCATTTTATTTTTCATGTTGAATAGTTTGTTTTGCACCTGCATGTAAACATTATTATTGCCTTCTAATTTAGAGCAATGTTAAATTTATTTATTGGGAATTGATTGTGTTTTTTTTTTTTTAATATTTGAGATGCTTGTTCTTTTGCCTTCAGATTACTGTTTGTATTTTCATTGTTCTCATTTTTGTTTGTTGATTGGGAATAAAGTCTAGGGGTTTAACTTGGGGGCAGCTGAGGAGTTGATGTTCATTTATTTTACCCTTCGCTGTTCTGTGTTATCAATATTTTATGGAAAATCCCTCATGTTTAAACTATGAGTGGTGTTTGAATCCAAGAGACTGTTTTATGAGGTAGCTGTGTGTTTATAGGAGGGGGGCTGCTGCTGGCACATCGGTTTTTCTGCTGTAGAAGTTACGGCTGTGTTGGCTGCTGTCATGGTTGTGTGTAGGCCGTTCTGTTCCAAAACAGTGCTGCTGCGCTGGACATTTGTGACTGGTTTATTGGGTTTTGTGGTTTGTAGGTTGCCGAATACATACGGTACCTTGTCTTGTTTGATTGTGTTGTTAGTGTTGTATTTCTTATTATGCGAGTGTTGTGTTTTTGAATAGTTATTTGCTGTTTCAATTTTATTTATTTATTTTGGAAAGGCAAACAATTGTATACAGGACTTAATCAACATAAATAGCATAAACAGCGCCATTGGTACGGCCGTACGTTTGAAAAATACAGAATGATCTACCTCTATCTCGGCATAGGTTTTTTCTTATCCATGTGCCCAAACATATACCGGATATTGTGTATGTCAACCACCAATTGCTCCTCTATATCTTTAATCTTTATGAAACTGTTTTGCAGTACTGTCTTTATGAGACTATATGTTTAACTTCCACGCTGCACAATAAAACAGTTTCTGTTTACCATGTTCCAAGACTTCCCTATCTTATGCTTCATTTTTGATTCATGTTTGTATAATTCACTCTGCATAAAAAACTAGATACCCATGTGAACGTGCCCATGCAACAATACCTTGTGCGCAAAATCATTTGATCTCCGTAATTCCTACAAAAACTTTATTCTCCCATTTGATCTCCGTAATTCCGACATAGAACTACACTTGGTGTCATTGTGTGAAAGACAATGTAACACCTCTCTTTCACACAATTACACACGTGCACTGCCCTCTTCAACAAAATTAGGCAACATGTTCCGCATTAGATTTTTTCATAAAAACCAATCCAATGCCTCAAATGTTGAAGAAATTAGCCGATTCTGAAGCACCACAACCGCATACACAAAGCCGAAGTTCTTGATTAAGGACACCTCACCTAAATAATTTATCTTTGGTAGAAAATCGATTTCCAAGAAGACGCCAAACAAACACATACCTTCAATTGATTGTCCTTGTGCCAAGAAGATCCGAAAACAAGAATGTCCTTGTCATGTAAAAAACATTATTTTATTAAAAAAATATATTTCCACCCAACACGCTTACCAACAACAATAGTTTTATTAAAGCTACTAAAAAATCTAATTTTAATAACACTCGTTTTTCTGAAATAAAATAAATTAAAGAGTTTGAACACAAAGATTAAGGGTCCTTTTGTTATGAATTATAGAAAAGTGATATATATATATATATATTATTAATTAATTTAATGATTATTTTTTTTTTAAAAGAAGTTATATAGTGTTTGTTCATGTTTGATTTGTTAAAAAATGAAGGACATGATAGAACAACTCCAGTTGTCCAGTGTTTGATTTGTAAAACTGTTTCAGGGACAGGACAAACTAGAGGGAAGGGACAGGACAAAACATAGAATTTTTGTCCCTCACCAAACCACAACACGACTTTTTGTCCCGCATACAAGTTGTCTAAAATACCAAAATAGCATTTCCTCCCCCAAAAGCCATATAAAACAAAAAATTATTCAATACCATAAAAATTTGTTTTGTGCTGTTCTGTCTTGTGTTGTTTTGTCCAACGCTTACTGTTTTGCAAACCAAACGCACAAAAAAAATAGTATTATGATGAAATAGTAAATTAATCATATCTCTTCAATATACACTTAGAAAACAATATTAATACTACTATTAAGGTTCTTAATTTACTTCTTCAAGAAGAAAAGATTCTTAATTTATGTCATTTAATTAATAGAATTACGTATTATGGATTGATTGCATGAGGCTGTTTGATGAGGATAACATAACCTTTGACGGATATAGAGATTTGCCTAACTTTTTTTTTTTTTTTTTTTTTCTTTTGTTGCGTGAAGACGTATACTTAGAGGTTTGTCTTTAAAAAGCCAAAACAAATATTATAGGTGCATGAGTATTGGCTCAATGTCTCAAAATTATTCCATAAAATAAATAGATATTTATATTAGTGACTTGCTACAAATTACAAAGTCAATGTCTTGTTAAATCAAACAAGTAAAATTCATTTATATACTTCATCCGGTGCTACTTAAAATTTCGGATCAATATGCTTCAACTAACCGGGTGGGATATAAATTTTTTATTTATTTCTTGCTTACAATATCATGCCTATAATATATTAATTCACTTAAACTTGTTCCCAAGTGATGGCTCGGTTGGTTGAGTTTAGACGCTCAAAGGAGTTTTTTTTGGTGGTGGCCGGGGTTTGAACTCCAGATTTTGCATATTTTATGTATTGTCCCTATCAATCGAGTTAAGCTCACGAGGACCACTCAAAGGAGTTTAAAAAGAGGGTTAAGTGTTCAAACCGTCACCAATTTTTTTTTTTTTAAGAGAGAATTCTAATATATATTCAAGTTTTGTCTGAAAAAATTAAAAATGTTTAAGTGGATTTAGCAATTTTAAATTGTCAAAATGTTGGGATTAGCAGTAAATTGAGGAGCAAATTAGCACTGATCAGTTGGCAAACAAATTAGCTGCAAATTAGTGTTGATTATTAGTATTAATTGCTGTAAATAATTTTACTAATTTTTTTTTTGAAAGGTAATTTTGCTATCTGGTAAATTATTAGGGGAGATATGTATTTGATTTTGTCATTTAAATGTAGGATACGTGTTGTGTATATATAGGTGAGGCTTCTCAACACAAAATAATAATTGTAGTTTTTGTTAAACTAAATCTTAATGTTAGGTGAGGCTTTGATAATTTGTCAAAATAAAAGACGTAATACTCTTATTGTAAATGTTGTTCTTGTTTTCTTTGACAAAAATGTTGTCCCTTGTTGACACTCCATAACCGGCAACTACAAAAAATGATTTTACACATTATTGGGCGATAAACATGTCAACAAAAAACGATAATTATTGGCCGGTAATGTTAGGTTTCCCACACTTTTGAAGAAAAAACTGCCACCTTTTCTGGCAGGTTGTTTTATTTATTTCTCATTCTATTTGTAACTTGTTAAAAATTAAAAATAAAAAAGAGAATAAAAGCCATGAACTTACAAGTTACAATGTTAATATGTTAACAATGTTAACACCAAATAATTCATGACGAATACCCAATAAAATGAAAAACATCACACGATTTCAAACACCTTATTTCAACATCATATACCGTTGGGCATAGACATCAGTTCAGAAGAAAGAAAACGAACAGCATGTTGGGTTATGACTCATGAGGAAAGTCGGGGGATCACTACATTAAACCAAGAATAATCACATAAAGATAATATGACATTGCATTTGAAACCAACATTTTAAGGTGTTGGATTTTATGGATTCGCTCACTTATATATTATTCAATCTAAATGTTTAAGCAATTTAAAACTTTCAACTCACTTTTGATACACAACACATTTGAGAAGAAAAATATGTTTAATATATGTATATGTGCGATATGATATTCAATCCATCAATTCTTTTTGGGTTGTCCAAGACATCTCAAGTCGAAAGTGAGTAATCTTTTGTAGTGTGCAATTTCATTTAGTCTATGCTTGGGAAGTTGAGTTTTAGATCGAAAGACTTATTTATAAAATGTTTTTAAAAGCGATTTAAATGATAATCCAAATTTTATATGATCATCTATCATGTCCAAACTCCTTAAAATATAGTAAGAAATCAACAACAAATTGATCCAAATGGTTGAGCCTCTTAAGCAAGTGGGTAAGAGTTCGATCAATCTTGTTTATGAAGAAAATTCGGTTGAGAGGGAAGAATCTACCTTGTATGTCCTATAGGTTCCATGACATAAATTAATCATGACATAAATTGATTCCAACTCTTCCACTATATTTCATATTATACAATTTTAATAATATTTACACAAAATTGAAACAATGATCAACAGATAAAACCGGTAAACTTCCCTAACAATATTTCATATTATACAATTTTCTTTTAAGTTGTGTTCCAAGATTTAAAATCATCTATCCATTATCCGTACTAAACACTCAAATCAAACAGTTGGAGTTAGATTTGGGACATATGATCGTTGAGCTTGACGCATAAGACCCTACTTTAAAGATGCGAAATATAAATCATAGCCACATTTTTGTTTTTTGAATTTGATGGCAACAATACAGCCACGTTAAACCTCCAAGAGAATAAACCTTTGTTGTTCACCTATTTTTTAATTAAAAAGTCTATGAAAAACGGTTGTAGGTCATTAATTGCATGTATAATCTATGAAAATATAGCCGTAAAAATAAGTCCCTGTCAATCTGCTGTATTTGATTAATTATAGAAGAAATGCATGGTGTGACCCAATTAATCCTTTCTCTCATCTCTTCCTAGTTCCTATATATAATTAATCTCTATGACCCTAGAACCAAATTAAAATACAAACACAAATAATTACATCCTTCATAATATTTTCTGCTACCGAACATTTCAAGCACCGCACATTCAGGTGAACGTACATAAACATAGTCATCTACCTCTTTAGGTTTCTTATTTCATATTCTTTTTTAGCAACAGCATTTTCTCAATTGCCATGCATTCCCTTCTTTTAACTCTGTTCATTTTGTACTATTAAAACTTGTCATAGTATCGTATTCATATCTTTTTCAATCGATAAATGTTAATGGTTAATTTGTTAGATGCGAAACCATTTTTTACTAGCAAAATTCTAAACCTCCGACTTAATACTCCTTCAACGTCCCAACATATATCATTTTGCTACACCTTCAAAAATATATTCATATGCTTTTAAATAGTTTTGTGACAAAATTCTCACACTTTCATATCGTGTATATTCAAAGGTTATTACGTGATCAATGGCAAGTACAAACATCTCTACAATTGATGAACTGCATGTGACTCAAGGAGAACCGGTTCGAGTTCAACCCGCGGAAGAAACAGAAAAGGGACTCTACTTTCTTTCAAACCTTGACCAGAATATTGCAGTTCCAATGCGCACTATTTATTGCTTTAAATCAGAATCTAAAGGAAATGAAGAGGCTGCACAAGTGATCAAGGATGCTTTGTCAAAGATTCTTGTCCCTTATTACCCTATGGCAGGAAAGTTGATTATAAGCATAGAAGGGAAGTTGATAGTGGATAACACTGGGGAAGGTGCAGTTTTTGTTGATGCTGAAGCAGATTGCGATATAGATAAAGTTGGTGACTTAACAAAACCAGACCCTCATAGACTTGGGAAACTGGTTTATGATACCCCAGGTGCTAAGAACATATTAGAGATGCCTCTTATGACAGTTCAGGTATGACATAATAGTAGTAAGTTCTCAATAACTTATGTGTGTGTACGCACATATGTATGTATAGTTTAATAATTATATTTTAAATATTTTATATAAAAAATGTATGTTTTAAATAATCCTCCTATCATATTACAATATACTAGTGTTTTTGGAGTCCTATTAGATGAAAAAAATATTAATTCAATACAAAACTAAAATTATTTAATTAATATTAGATGAAAAATATAGTCTACACTTGCTTTAAAAAATATTTACTTGTTTTTTGAAAGGTAAAAAAATATTTACTAAAACAAAATTTATTTTAAAGGGTTAAACAAGTTTTCAATCTCTATAAATATATCAAACTTGTTTTTAATCCTCATAAAAAAATAGGCATGTTTTAGTCCCTATAAAAAAATTCAACATGAAGTTTTAGTCCCCGCTAAATTCAAATTTGTTTAATTACTTCAAATTTTAAATTTACTTTTCTTAGACATGTTTAGAACATTGTAAAAAAATTCATCCATAAAGAATGAGCTAAAAATATAATTCCTAAGTCTAGATTTTCATTACTTTTTAACTTTTATAAATTCATATTTATTTCATTTTATGTTAAAAAAATAAATTTTTGTGAGAATTTTTTATATGGTTTCAGATACGTATACAAAAATAATTTCAAAATTTAAAATTTTAAAGATAGTAAAACAAATTTAAATTTAACAGGACTAAACCTTCTTATAATTTTTTTTTTATAAAGACATAGACATGTCACTTCTTTATAAGGACTAAAAGCAAAATTTGGTATATTTACATGAATAAAAACTTATGCAACCCTATTGTAAAACATATAAGTATGGTGGCGTTTAGCCTGGGAAAGGGAGGTTTTTTCCCACCATGGGAAAGTTCCCTTTTTCCAGGACAGGTGGCGGTTGCTACTGGCTGTGGCCAAACAAAAAACAATCTGGCTTTCATTTTTTAATACTATTTATGTCTTTAACGTACCTCACTTTTACAAATGTACCTCCCCTTTCTAATCCATTTGAAGTATGTTGTTTAAGGTGATTGTTTTCTGAAATTCATCGTTGTTAATCTCAGTAAAGGGAAAAAAGCTTAACCTATACTACTATTGTTCATGAGAATGTTGATTAAGCACATCCTTCATAACCACCATTTTTGTACCTTTTAGAGAGAAGGAAAATGAACAACAGATCAATATCGATTGATTCCAACGCTTCACAGGTACACAAAAAACAAATCACAACATCAAAAAATCCAAAACTTGATAATAATACGAAAATTTAAAATTGGAGAGTATGAATCAAATTGAATGGTGATAAAGGTTTGGATTTGAGTGGATTTAGGAAAATAAAGAATTCGAAATTGAAAGAACAATTCAATCTTCTTTGATGGTGCATGGGGTATTTGCAACCATGATTAAGAAGGTTGTAGATGAGAAAAGAGGAAGAAGCGTGAATGGGTTTCTGGGTAGGTGGAAGAAGCAGGGAAAGAGAAGGCAGTGGAGATACAATAATAAAGTGTTTTTTAATCATTTGGTGGGGTTGGTTTTTTTTTTACACAATAACCACCAAAAAGTTGCAACAATTACCAAGTTAAAGATCTCAACCATCCAATTAAAATACTATTAAATCCATGGCTGTAAAGGGCACTTTCCCATCATGGGAAAAAAGAGTTTGTTCCCATGCTAAACGTCACCTATAAGTATAATGTGTAGGTATATTTATGCTCAAAGTAATAGTTTTACACTTTTTGAGAAAGTGTTCTCTTTTTCAACATGATGAGGTAGAAGAAATTAATTAGCAGATCACGACCTACAATTATGCACACGTGTTAGATGTTAAGTGTATAAAATGTGTATTGTCAATAAAAGTGTATTCCATGTGTTATGTTATTGCTTTTTTCTTTCATATATGATGGCGATGTTTTACTTTGTCCTACCTAATGCTTAAAACATATATAAAAACTAGTAATTAGACTTTAGACTAATATTAAAAATTTATTGGCAAACTTGTGAGCTTAATGAAGACAGCCTTGACTCTTACGGCAGCAAAGGGTCTTTCGTGAGGTAATATTATTTGCATAGGAAAATGATTTGTGAACAATTGAACGTCACCACTCATAAATATGTCTTACGTATGTGTTGGTCATATGTATAAATCAAAGATGTTAAGTGAATTTCCAAAAAAGAAAATGCTAAAGGAACTTCTTTTATAGGTAAGAGAAGTTTAGGAATTTTAAGTAGGAGTTTTAAGATTCAAGCTCTCCAAACTAACAATAACATAACTAAACTGACCCGGACCGATAATGGGTCTGGTTTTTGGATGACCTGGTCCGAACCGATTTTTAAAATTATGACTAACATAACTAAAATTAGAAACCTTCTTTTAGAAGTAACAATTTGTAAACTTAAAAAAAAATGTTGAATAAACACTTCGAAAGTTAATAATATTATATTAATTTTCTCAACCTGCATTCTTAAAACAATCGTTAAAATTTTCCTTAATTTAAAGTTTAGTATTGACAAATGTTACATGAACTTCTTCTGTAGGTGACAAAGTTCAAATGTGGAGGATTCACATTGGGACTGAACATGATCCATTGCATGAAAGATGGACTATGTGCTATGGAGTTTGTGAATGCATGGGCTGAAACAGCTAGAGGTTTAGACTTAAAGACTCCACCATTTCTTGATAGAACCATACTCAAAGCACGTGATCCTCCCAAAGTAGAGTTCCAACACCATGAATTTGATGAAATTGAAGATCTATCAAACACAGAAAAAATCTATGAAGGAGAAAACATTATCCACAAATCCTTCCTTTTCAATCCTGAGAAGCTTGATTCACTCAAGAAAAAGGCCACAGAAGATGGAGTTTTGAAAAAATGTTCAACTTTTGAAGCACTCTCAGCTTTTGTATGGAGAACTAGAACTTCAGCATTAAAAATGCATCCTAATCAACAAACAAAGTTACTCTTTGCAGTTGACGGACGGCCAAGATTTATTCCCCCAATTCCAAAAGGATATTTTGGTAATGCTATTGTGCTAACAAATTCTTTGTGTAAAGCAAATGAACTATTGGAGAATCCTTTTTCATTTTCAGTTGGCTTGGTTCACAAGGCAATTGATATGGTTACAGATAGTTATATGAGATCTGCTATTGATTATTTTGAAGTTACAAGAGCCAGGCCTTCTTTAACAGGCACACTTTTGATCACAACTTGGACTAAATTGTCTTTTGACACTACTGATTTTGGTTGGGGTGAACCTCTATGTTCTGGTCCTGTTACATTGCCAAATACAGAAGTTATCTTGTTCTTGTCACATGGTCAAGGAAGGAAAGGTATAAGTGTGCTACTTGGCTTGCCTGCTTCTGCTATGGAACGTTTTGAAGAATTGGTGATGATGGAATGAAACTTCTATATCCATATACTATAGTGCATTACATATATACCTACATATATACTATCATTTATGTGTAAATAGCTTGCTGAGCTATTGAAGTTTTTCCTTATATTTGTGCTAAAACTGTTAAGTATATATAATAAATTGTATGTGTCATGGGAAGCTCAAATGCTACATTTGTTTCATACTACAGTGATACTTTTTGTTATACTGAAAATGTATTGATAATCAATTCTTTCTTGTTAATGATTTTTTTTTTTAAAAAGACTACGGCCCCGTTTGTTATAGCTCTTTTGAAAATAGATTTTTATAGAGTATTTTTGTTATAGCTCTTTTGAAAATAGATTTTTATAGTGTACTATACTCGTTTGAAAAGGGTACAAAATCACTATATGGAATTAACTTCTATATGTATTGATAAAATCTAATCTGAGCACGTACAAAGAGTAGATTATAAGAGTACAACATAACACAAACTCATCAGAAAAATGATAAATCTTAACGGTCTGAAATTGCTCCACTCCACACCAAAACATTATAAAAATATTCTAAGCCATTGGTAATTTCTTTTCGCAGGTTCCTAGGATATGGATTCACCAAAACTAATAACTAGCCAATTTCTTTGATATGAAGCAACTCCACAAAACAATCTTTTAACCCACATCAGTTTGGTCTGCATAATTGTTACTAGCAGCATCAGATTGCTAAGACTCACAACCAAGCTCTTTCTACACAATTGAAGGCACCCACCGGCCACCATGCAAAACCATGTCATGTATTATGATTTCTTGATATCAAAACCAAGTAAAAGCTAGTACAAGAAAAATATCTGCAAATCATTACATTCACCAGCCCCTAAGGGTTGGTACGGTGTAGGCGCGAGATCTCAAAGTGTGTTCCTATTTAGGTCTCATGTTTGAATCCTTCTGGTGCTAACAATTTCTGTGTTGGATCAGTACACACAAGACTTTGCTCTGCCTTAATTGTGCCCCTTGGCTGTAGTAAGTGGGATTGATCCATCGGATTTATCAGTTATTGAACCGGATGCCAAGTTTCTCAAAAAATATATTACATCCACCAATTCTCTACTTATACAAGTAAAACATAAAATAATATAACATTGTCATTGCTTTTTAGGTCCATGTGAGTATTTTCACATTCGATTTACAAGTGGGATCGAAATTCAACAAAGACTAAATTAAATTAATTACACATTGCAAACTTACAAAACATATATGTCACAAAATACTATTGATATTGCTTTTTTCTATTCTATTTTTTCTCCAGCATTTTCAAATCAATAGCACTATACACTTTCCATGCTTCCTACTCACGAGTGTGGTTTCGAAAAACAAAAAAAAGAAAACCCCATAGCCTTCTTAAAGCTTCTACAAATACGATTATTAATGTTACAATCCTCTACAATATTGTTCATCTCAGCCAACACTCTGTAGAACATATCACCGTTACATGGAAGCCTAATAGGGCCATCATTTTGAAAGCCATATTCAACTTCTGCTTCATCCAGTAACATCTTGAATTTTGGGTGATTAACAAACTTGGTTTTCACAACAAACCTTTGACTTTGTAGTCCAACATAAACTGTAAAACAACCATTGGGAATTTTTGCAATTTGACCCTTCACATTTTCTGAAAATGATTTGGAACTACCCTTATTCAAAAGTAGTGACCTCATATTGCTATTTTCACCTCCACGTCCTAATGATCGCCATGCCTTCAATATCTTGTTCTTCTTACATTTTCCCTTTACACTGCCCATTAATATATTTCAAGTCTTACAACTGCAATTGGACACGGAAATTCATTAATTAGTATAATTATTCTACAATGTGAAAAATTAAATACAACGTGTATATATTATAGTAGTAGTAACTAGTAGTAGTAGTAACTGATAAATATTGATATTTTTTATAAAAATAAATAATTATTGCTATTTGAAAATGCATGGGAAGTATGCATGAATAATTGAATACTATATAGTATATACCTGAAAAATTGGGTTGTGCTGACTTTCATTAAAGAAATGGAAGAGAGATAGATCATCCAATGAGGTATTTCTAAAGAGAATGTAATGAATTTATACATAAAAAAATGAAGGAAACATTCTTTGGTCTTCGTCTATGGGTAGTGTCAACGCACAAAAGTCTTCTAATTTGGTTCATTTTTGTCTGCCGTATATTTTGAAAGCAGAAGAGTGTTCTAATTTGTTTTGTTAATAGTCTTAGTTTTGCTTAAAATTGAAGATACAGAATATTGGTTCTACAAAGTCAACGAATGTAATTTTCTAGCAGCTCCAAAAAAAAGTTGACCTTACAAAAAGACAAAAGAGTGGAACTTTGACTATTCGTGTTTGTGTGATGATGTGGATGTAGTGGGGTTCTTTGTGGTTTCAGTATCCATTTTAACGATTGTTTTAATTTGTAATATAATCATTGCGTAATCTTGTCTTGTGTTAATTTGTAGAAACAACCGTGTTAGAATAATCGTTGGTAAACACTCAGTTACCATTTATGTCGGGTATCGTATTCAATACTGTCGACTAATATTGGTCTTATCATATCCAAGCATTATATAAGGCTAAATTACACTCATTTTCTTTTTTTGTCAAGAATTAAATTACACACGCATTGTACCGTGGGAATAGTTCAGTTGGTAGGACAATGCATTATTATATGCAAGGGTCGGGGTTCGAACCCCAAATACCCCACTTATTTACCTTATAAGGTGAATTCTAGCTATTAAGTCACCTGACCAAAAAAAAATTACACACGCATTTTATCCCTTAACCTTTCTTAAAAAAAAAAACTATTAACCCATTTACCTTCTAAACTTACTCTTATTAGTTACAGGTGACAAAACAAGTTAAAGGATTACTATGTTTAACAATTTTTAAAGTAGGACGAGTTCAAATTTTAACCATTTAGGGGAGAGGATCCTCTCTAGTGAAAATCTCTCAAGTTTCCTACCGTCATTAAATCTCACCATTAATTACACCCTCTCTCATTTTTAATATTAAAACATGTTATCTCACCTCTTTAATATATGGTGGATCACACATGAGAAAAAAGTCACAGAGACAATCCTCACTAGGGGTGTAACGGTTCGGTTTGGATTGACTTTTGGTCAACAAAATGTCCGAACCAATGAAATCTTTATCGGCTTTGGTTTGGTTCGGTTTTTACTATTTTTAAAAAAGAAACCGAACCAAACTAGGCGGTTTGGATCGGTTTGTTTGAAAATACAATTAAAAAAATTCATATTTTCACAAATTTGTATTTCATTCATACAACATACTCAAATATTTCATAAAACTTTTTTTCCCATGTTCTTTGCTTTTAAAACTACTTTGTATAACTAACATGGAAAAATTAACAAGAGATGGATGATCCCAACGACGATAGGTTAGGTGTGACTGGCATCTAGTGTTCTTTTTTTTAGTAGAAATGAAATAGACTCTGAGTGATGGGATGAGATGATGATAGAGAAAATGAATGAATTAAGGAGTATTTTATGTTGGACTTTAATTTTGAGATTAATCATAAGTTTGTGTAAGGAGGGATGATATTACTAAAATGAGGAGTGACGTTAGCATCGGTTCATTGGATCTCAAAATTAAAAACCGAGAACGGAACCACAATAGATTGGTTTAGGTTGGTTCGGTTCGGTTTTGAACCGAACCAAACAAGATCGGATACTTTTTCGGTTTGGTTCGGTTTGAGTTTTCGGTTTCATCAGTTTTGTCCAAACCACTTACACCCCTAATCCTCACCTACCACTTAGTTGATCTACCTCGTTTAACCCACTAAAAGAGAGCAATATCGACAATAATGTCAGATTGGCTTGTTAAATTAGATAAATAATTCTTTTTACACTCGATATCCTTTTCTACCAATTAACATAGTTACATTTCTTCACATTCCATTAACAAATTTTGGGGTTAATTACTTTTACATTTATTTTGTTGCTCGAATTATTCGGTTTTGGTAAAGCATGAAAATTCTGAGGAGGACCATTGATGAGGCTGACCGAATGGAGCGAATCGGAGTAGCACACAAAATTAGAAATTCCAAGTGCTCTAACCATGCTAAATCCTTGATAGATGGCTTGCAATTCAGCAAGAAGAATGTCAGAACAGTCAGCAATGTGTCCAGAGAACCCTGAAATAAAGAGATCAGCATTGTTCCTAAGCAGGCCACCAAAACTGGTACATTGAGGATTGCCAATACAACTCCCGTCGACATTGAGAATAAAACCAGAATGATTCTTGCAATTCCATTTGACCCCCCTATCAATGGTAGCAGAAATAGAATTTTGACGGAATGCGGAGCGGTTGACAATAATGGAATTCTGAATATTGACAGTAAGGCGATTTAGGGACCACTCTTCGTTGTTGAGACACATTAGGTTACGGTGACGTTACTGTTACTTTAATCATGCATTGTGTCTCTTCTTCTAACTTTTCTATACTTTGGAATGGAAACAAACTGCATCCCTTTCAGCCTACTCATGGTCTCAGACAGGGTGATCTGCTTTCCCCTACCTCTTTATTCTCTGTATGGAAAAGCTCTCCGTCGCCATCAACAACGCTGTCAATCAAGGGAATTGGGATCCTATTCAAATTTCTAATCAGGGGCCAAAGCTTTCCCACCTCCTCTTCGCAGATGATGTTCTCTTGTTCACCAAAGCTCGAAGCTCTCAACTTAGATTCGTTAGAGATTTGTTTGATCGTTTCAGCAAGGTTTCAGGTTTAAAGATTAATCTTCACAAATCTAGAGCCTTGTATTCTTTAGGTACTCCTCCAAGTAAAATCACTAACCTTACTTCCATCTCTGGTATCCGTAGCACTACCTCTCTTGACAAGTATTTGGGCTTCCCTCTTCTAAAAGGGCGACCTAAGAAAGATGATTTTCTATTCATAATTGCGAAAATGCAATCTAGACTAGCTTCTTGGAAGAACAAGCTTCTCAACAAACCCGGAAGGCTAGCCTTGGCCACTTCTGTTTTATCATCTATTCCTTCCTACTACATGCAGATTAATTGGCTCCCTCAATCCATTTGTGATATCATTGATCAAACAACTCGGAACTTCATTTGGAGAGACTCCAACAACAAAGGCATTCATTTGGTCGGTTGGGAAAAAATATCTAAACCAAAGACCTTGGGAGGCTTGGGAATCTGATCGGCTAGAAACATGAACATTTGTCTCCTTGGTAAATTAGTTTGGGACATGGTTCAGCATTCCACCAAGTTATGGGTCCAACTTCTTTCCCACAAATACTCTAATGCTCCTCATTTGCTTCTCGCCACTGCTCAACCGAGCTGCTCCTCAACTTGGGCAGCCATCATCCGCTCAAAAAATTTGCTTTCCAATGGCTACTCATGGAGACATGGCAGTGGTGCCTCCTCCTTTTGGTTCTCTAATTGGAACTCTTCAGGCTTTTTAGCTTCAACCGTCCCTTATGTTGACATTCATGACCTTGATCTCACTGTTAAAGATGTTTTCAATAGTCCAACACCTCACACTAACATTCTTTACATCATTTTACCTACCGAGGTTGCTAACAATATCAACAATCTCCATGTCCGTTTCCATAAGACATAGAAGACTGTTTCATTTGGTCTCCCAACAAAAATGGAGTCTACACAGCTAAGAGCGGTTACGATTGGCTCCTTTCCCAATCATCCACTAGCAACACAGACACTTCTCATCAAACTTGGTCATGGATTTGGAAATTACACCTTCCGGAAAAGTATAAATTCCTTGTGTTGTTTGCATGTCATGATGCAGCTCCTACCCTTTCTTTATTAATGCACAGGAATATTGCCCAATCAGCAATTTGTACTCACTGCAATCAGCAGGAAGAGACCTTTCTTCACTGCATTCGTGACTGTCCTCACTCCTTCAGAATTTGGCGTCGCTTGGGATTCAATACCGATGCTTTCTTTGCTGAAAACAGCACTTATGTTTGGCTTAAAAATGGCCTTACGGGTTCTCGTTTTCATGATTTCTCAGCTGGTGTTTGGTGGGTGTGGCGTCACCGTAACCTAATGTGTCTCAACAACGAAGAGTTTTCCCTAAATCGCCTTACTGTCAATATTTAGAATTCCATTATTGTCAACCGCTCCGCATTCCGTCAAAATTCTATTTCTGCTACCATTGATGGGGGGGTCAAATGGAATTGCAAGAATCATTCTGGTTTTATTCTCAATGTCGACGGGAGTTGTATTGGCAATCCTCAATGTACCAGTTTTGGTGGCCTGCTTAGGAACAATGCTGATCTCTTTATTTCAGGGTTCTCTGGACACATTGCTGATTGTTCTGGCATTCTTCTTGCTGAATTGCAAGCCATCTATCAAGGATTTAGCATGGTTAGAGCACTTGGAATTTCTAATTTTGTGTGCTACTCCGATTCGCTCCATTCGGTCAGCCTCATCAATGGTCCTCCTCAGAATTTTCATGCCTACGCCACTCTTATTCATGATATTAAGGACTTGATCAATCTCAGCAGTTCTATTGTTTTTCACACTCTTCGGGAGGGGAATCATTGCGCCGATTTTCTAGCTAAAATGGGAGCGGCTGCAGATGCTGTTTTGATGTTCCATGATTCTGCACCAGAAGAGTTGTTATCGCTTATTAGGGAAGATGCCTGTGGAACCTTCTTCCCAAGGGGCTAGATAGTTTCCCTTCTTTTCTGTTTCTGTTTGTTCCCTTTCTTTTTCTGTTTCTGTTTTCTTTTTTTTCCTATGTAACCCAAAAAAAAGCATGTATTCTAGACATCTTATTGGGCTTGAAGTGGACAATTTTATGTTCCATTCAAGCCTGGTTTAATTATACTTAATTTTAAAAATATTCAAAAAATTTCATGAATTAATGATTGTATTGTTTTTTATGTCTTTTGGTTTTGTTTCTTATTACATCAATGAAGGAACTATGTCCCTCTTATGGGTTCTTTAACTCCTTCAAAGAATGTTAAGTAGCTTCCTGGATAGCCATAGCCTTATTCTTGTCCACATTAATCCCCTTGTTATGAACTATGAATTCCGAAAACTTTCATATTGATACCCCCAAATGCACAGTTAGGTGAGTTCATCCTTAATCCATGCAACATAGCTTTGCTCCAACTCCAACAAGTGGTTTTTGAAGTCTTTTTATCTTATCATTACATCATTTAATTACCTCAATGTCATAGCATTCATAGCCCGCAGATGTATGACTCTAACATTCTTGAGTCCAAACGGAATTACAATCCACTCATATAAAAAAAAAAAATTAAAATGGGGGGGGGGGGGCAAAATGAAAAAAGTGGTAAGAAAAATACTAAAATATAGCTAAGGGATAGTCATTCATATACTTGGAAGGTAATGTTGCACTGGATTATTTGGAAAGGTATGTTCATATAAAAAATTCTACTAAGAATCCATTTGAATGTTATGTTAGCACGAATATCATAAAGTAAAAAAAAAACGTGGAAGGAGTAGTTTATAGTCAATCTTGTGAAAAAGTATATTCTTGTTGCCATTTCCTTTGATTGCATTATTTTCATTTGGGGCCCCGGGGAATTCTAATGAAGGTTCACTGTGTCACATAAATTGAAAGCAGTGCAGCGTGGAAGTCACTATCCTGTCTTCAGTTAGGTTTCGAGTTTGGATGGTGGAGCCCTTCTAACCTATAAACAAGTTATACGTACCAAGAGCCAAATTTATAAATCATAATTTTCACACGATATAGTTAAAAACGTTGCCCCAAACATTACCATGTACTATGACTATTTTCAAATGCATCTTTTTGCTGTGTGTTAATTATAAAAAAAATGTTATATGCAATGTGTATGGGCATCAGTTGTGTGGCACTCAAGGAAGCTTGCGAATTGTAATCTATCTCAAGGATTAAGAAAAATGTTTTCAACTCAAAATTGATTGACGATATAAACCATGGGTCTGCTTGGATATAGCAAGTGTTTGTGCATAAGTTTACCTTACTTATTTTTATTGAAAATGATAAAATAAAGTTAAATTGTTTATGCATATGCTATAAATAAGCTATTTTTATGAGCTATATTGAAAAATTTATGAAAATAAGCGCAAAATAAGGTAGTTTTAGTTATGAGTTGAGTTTTTTTCCCAGTTAAACCATTGTTTTTATCTAGCGCCTCTCTATTTCAAATTACATATCACATTTTTACAATGTGCATTATTCACATAACTTGATCATATATTTTAATTTTTAACTAATACATAAATACAAATGTTATAGCATGTAAGATGTTATTCGATTTGTTACAATAAATATTTTTAAAATATTAAATTTTAATAATTTTTTGCCATAAATAATTATATATATATATATATATATATATATATATTAACGATTAAAATTGTGTATTGACATGTCTAAATTTGTTGACTGCAGCATGTATTTTGAAACGGAGAGAGTAATCATTTTAATAATAGTTGAAAGTTGTGGTTGTCGAATGTGGTGACAGACATTTGTCAAAGTGGTGATTGACGACAACAACCACATCATCAATCGGAGGTGGCAGTTCGAGTGGTGATCATGGTGGTTTGTGATCACCGGAGGTGACATACTAATGATAAAGCAAAAACAAGAATTATAAAATTAATTTTTGCGGTTTTAAGATTTAAGTGAAAATTGTATTTAAACTAAATAAAATAAACGACATTTTTTCTAACATGTTTTTTTTTTTCTTTTCGAATTTAAACTTTCAAAACTTATAATCAGAAACTAGAACTACTTCGGATACTCTATCAAAGACTAAATTGATACTTGTAATTCATTTTAAATTAATGTAACTGTTTGAAGCAGTTTCACGTAGTGGATGATTTTGACGGTAGAAAATCAACCCAATGGCTTCGAATTATACAACACGGTTTAGTTAATTTAACATAATTTGATATCATTCGCTCATTTTTATCAGACATTTTGCAATTGAATTTAATATAATAAATGAGAAGCAAAACAATATCACAATAGAATGCATGGCATGGTTGTTAGTGCATTCCACATTTACACTTCATGTTGACAGTTCAATTTTCAATTCCCACTCTAGTCAAAATGGAGTTTTTTTGTCAAAAAATATGGGGTCATGTTAACTTGTGCCCTAGGCACAAGAGGGCACAAGTTAAAGATCTAAAAAAAGAAATAAAACATAGAGTTTTTTTTTAAAAAACCCTATTCCCAAAAAAAAAATTCAAAACTGACCCCCTATGAGACTTACTCCCTCCGGTCCTAAATATAAGCAAATTTGACTTTTTAGGTTCATTCAATTAATGATGTATGTGGTTCATAATATAGACCACATACATCATTAATTGAATGAACCTAAAAAGTTAAATTTGCTTATATTTAGGACCGGAGGGAGTATTTTCCAAAATGACCCACTTTCAATTTTTGTTGATTTTTTTTTGTCGTTTTCCTCATTCCCGCCATCTGACACATGTCACATCGTTACTGGTCATGCAGGTTTGACTTATTTTTTTTTGAATTTTTTTTTCCGGTCCCGCCATTTCAAACGGCGGGAATGAATATTTAATTTTTTTTCGTTTTTTGTCAACCGTTTTTTGTTTTGTCCTGTAGTGTATCAGAAAATTGAGAAATTGACTTATTTTTTTTGAATTTTTTTTCGGTCCCGCCATTTCAAACGGCGGGAATGAATATTTAATTTTTTTTCGTTTTTTGTCAGCCGTTTTTTGTTTTGTCCTGTAGTGTATCAGAAAATTGAGAAAAAATTTATATTTGCTTGCTCCCCTGTAGTGTATCAGAAAATTGAGAAAAAATTTATATTTGCTTGCTCCCAGCAGGAGTCGATCCAGGCGCGCATGGGACAAAGCAAACCTGTGTTGCCACTGAGCCAGTGTAGAATTGTTGTCAATTTACGCATCCAATAATATATATACCATTTCTTAAAACAGTTTTACACACCATGAACCATCCAATTTTTCATTTTTTGTTTTTTTTTAATATAAGTCTTATAAAATATATATATATATATAGGAGTTTTTATAATTTTAAGGGTTAATTATGTTTCTAGTCCCTATAAAATAGCGACCTTGTAAGTTTAGTCCCTACTTAATTTTAATAGCATTTTTAGTCCCTATAAAAAAAAATTTACTTATAATTTTAGTCCCTGCTAAAACAAAGTTTGATTAATTAGCAAACCTGGGATAATATATATTTCGACGAAATTATCATAGGGAGATAATATATATTTCGTCGAAATTATCATAGGGGGATAATATATATTTCGACGAAATTATCATAGGGGATAATATATATTTCGACGAAATTATCCCCCTATGATAATTCGACGAAATATATATTTTTCACCGGTAAATTATCCGACGAAATGATATATATATTATTTCAAAATATATATATTCAAAATAAAATCTAGATTTTGTTCATATTCGTCTGGTAATTTTTTAAAATAAAATCTAGAGTTTGTTCATATTCGTCAGACAAATTTTTCAAAATAAAATCTAGAATCCAATTAAAATTATAAAAACTCCTATATATATATATATATATATATATATATATATATATATATATATTATATAAGACTTATATTAAAAAAACAAAAATGAAAAATTGGATGGTTCATGGTGTGTAAAACTGTTTTAAGAAATGGTATATATATTATTGGATGCGTAAATTGACAACAATTCTACACTGGCTCAGTGGCAACACAGGTTTGCTTTGTCCCATGCGTGCCTGGTTTGACTCCTGCTGGGAGCAAATATAAATTTTTTCTCAATTTTCTGATACACTACAGGACAAAACAAAAAACGGCTGACAAAAAACGAAAAAAAAAAATTAAATATTCATTACCGCCGTTTGAAATGGCGAGACCGAAAGCAAATATAAATTTTTTCTCAATTTTCTGATACACTACAGGACAAAACAAAAAACGGCTGACAAAAAACGAAAAAAAAATTAAATATTCATTCCCGCCGTTTGAAACGGCGGGACCGAAAAAAAATTCAAAAAAAATAAGTCAAACCTGCATGACCAGTAACGATGTGACATGTGTCAGATGGCGGCTCATTCCCGCCGTTTCAAATGGCGGGAATGAGGAAAACGACAAAAAAAAAAATCAACAAAAATTGAAAGTGGGTCATTTTGGAAAATAAGTCTCATAGGGGGTCAGTTTTGAATTTTTTTTTGGGAACAGGATTTTTTAAAAAAAAAACTCTAAAACATAAGTTTTGTATTGAAAAAAATAAGTTTTTAAACTTTCAAAGCATTGAATGCACAATTTTCAAAAATTAGTTTCTACAATTGGCTTCTAAACTTGTAACATTTCCCAAAAATATATCAAGCGCTTTATTGTTGACCCGGTCAGTTTTCGTCAAAATGAAGTTTTTTGTCAAAATGGAGTTTTTTTAAAAAAAAAATATATCAAGCGCTGTATTGTTGACTCCCGATCAGTTTTCAGCAATCCACCGAGTCGCCGGTTTAATCCGGTTTTGACCAAGTTTGACCGTTTCATAGCGGTTCAATAACATAATCGATCCAATAAGTGGACCGAACCGGCTAACCCTCCGGTTCACAGTCGGATCGGTTCGACCGGCTGGTCTAAGTTTTAAAACTATGGTTATATCTGACGGTTACAATCTTTCTTGATAAATCATGTATGTTTCCGATCAGGAACAATAGCACCGCTCTTATATCCTTCCTTGCGTGTTTTTTTTTTTTTTTTAAAAACAAATCATAATGGTGTCAAAAGTGATGAATCATACAATATCTTTTACAAAAGCATAACCCCTAAAAAGAGAGTGCCGCCATCAGCCAAAAATAAAATTAGACACCCATACAAAAGAGTGGGTGTCTCCACCAATCAAACAAAAAGCAATAGAAACATAATTCAAAAATAACCATAAAAAGGAATTCAACTTCACTTTCTCGAATTCAACCTCTGCATACTTGTTGTTACTTTTTCTATTAAGGCTATTTGTCCTGAGAAAGTTGTTCACAATAGACTTCACGATATATTCTTCCTTACTCGACTGATGATAGTATTGCACATAAATTAAACTAAACGCTAAGAATATAATTTTTCATTAAAAATTAATCCGAAACCTAATAGAATTGCAATTGATAATAGCAGAAAAATGACTTATTTGATTTCACAAGAGGTTTCGGATCAATTGCCTCTTGTAATGATAAATTGAGAACTAACGGATTGTCCAACTCTATACTCAAACAAAAAAAATATAGATTGTCTAACGCAGCATATTTATACAAATTTACCAACCTATATGTTTCATATATTTTTTGATTTAAAATATAGGGTGACATAACAAATATTAATATAAACCATTATTTACACTTGAATAGAAGGTAAATAGGCAACAAGCTGCGCCGCTAGACCTTTTTGGATGACAAAACCAATCCTCGTAAACACAACATTCATGGACCTAGGAGACATGACATTGCTATGCATGACCTTTTGAACTCTATGTAGAAGGTCCACAGCCTCAGGTACTAGGAAACCGAAAGTGTTTATTTAAAATTAAAAAAAAAAAACCGAAAGTGTCCAAAGCAAATGGTATCAAAACATGTTGATTGTCAGAACATGCTTTCTCATGTTATACAAATTAAATTTTGTTTGTTTTTTTTTTATATTTTTTTCTACTCCCTCCGTTTCAAAATGAGTGTCGTTTTAGCCAAAAAAAATTGTTTCAAAATGAATGTCACTTTCAGTTTCCAATGAAATAATAACTTTTTTTTCTCAATTGTACTCTCCAATTAATACTTTGCACACTACTTCCAAAGTATTACTCCCTCCGTTCCTTTTTAATTGTCACTTTTGAGTTTTTTTTACACAAACCAAGACAACAATTACATTTTACTACTTTTGATGGGAGCCCCTAATATGGACCCTTTTTTTGTAAGGTCCATCCATGCTCCTTCTTACATTACCGGCAATAGTAGGTAGGTGTATGCATAATAGAAGTGAAAATAGGAAACGTGAAATTAAAGGTCTCATTTTCTCTCTCCTTCCACAATTGTTTCTGTAGGTGCCACTTCACCTTGCATCTTATGATAATTCTCAAATTGTTCTTAAATCTTTTACCTAACTTAAGACAAACACCATGAACTCAAACTCAACGTTAATTTCTATGGGCTATTCAAATGGATGCTCAAACCATATCCCTGAACTTTTTCCATTATCACAGTCTCATTGAGATACACAAGTTCCATGGTGATAGTAATCAAATTCCTAGTATAGTTTTAAATTTGTTTCGGAATCTTCATAATTTAAATAATTAACATCACTACTTCCGACTATGACACAAATATATCAATTATGTTTATGTGAAAAAAAATAGGAAAATAGATGTTGGTCACCAAGGCAGTTAAGCAGGTAGAAGGGAAAATAGGAAAAATTGTTCCTAGAATGGAATAGCAAGGACGATGAAGTTTGTTGTGAATGAAAACCAGAATTTATGGAATCAATCTTATCCTAATTCTAGATCGTGAATGAACCAAAGGATTACACAGTAAATTAATAATTTTTTTTGGTTAGTTTTATCATTTAAAGAATGTTGCTAGTGGTATGAACGAAAAGTATGTACATTTATACCTGCTATTGCCAGTCATGTAAGAAGGAGCATGGGTGGACCTTATAAAAAGAGGTCCATATTAGGGGCTCCCACTTTTGATACAACAATTTATCTTTTTCCTATAATAACCTTCATCATTTAATATTTCTTTTCATATATTTCTCTCTCTGCAGTAAATAAGCAAGGGTAATAAAGGTAAAACAACATTTAATATTGTATTGAACTTTGAAAGTGACATTAATTAGAAACAAAAGAATTCTGCAAAAGTGACAATTAAAAAGGAACGGATGAAGTACTTTTAAAACTAACCAATTGTTAATAAGGATAATTTGGTAAAATAACCATTCTCTTTCTTTTAATCATTGCATTTCTTAATATGTGTGTAAACACCTAAAACGACACTCATTTTGAAACGGATGGAGTATTTTTTAATCATATTATTAATATAAATGATGTTTTTTTACATGGGTATCAAACAAATAGTTGATTTTTTGGATGTTCAAAATAACAAGCACTAGCAAAGTGGTAGTGTACCAAAATGGTACCCTTTTCATTGGGTGCCTGTGCCTCATCCCCCCTGGCCCCTAGTTACTAGTTACTCCCTTATGCAAGTTTGTACAAGCACAAAAAGAAAACAGAATGTGCCTGCTTGCTTGCGCGTACCGTGCGTTAATATCACAGCACGACTCTTGGAATGGTTGATTTGAGCTCATTTCTAGTTGGACCGCGTGTTCTCCACTCTCCTCCTTTCACCTATTTTTCATTTTTTATTTATATAAAATAAAATACCGAATATTCAAAATTTAACAATGTCAGTTTATTATTTAACCTAACAATTTACTACATTGTGAATGAATGCGACAGAATAAGAAAAAATTGTCACACACACACACAACACAAGTTAAAAATTGATGACTGAAATGGACCCCAAACAACACCTGAGAGATGAAGAAAGAAACAAGAAAGGCGCATTTGCTTTGGTAGCTCATTATTAACCAAAGAGAATGTGAATCATACTACTAATATTCATTCATCATATCATATCACACGGCCACAGTTAAAACTCAAACCCCCCCCCCCCCCCCACGTGTGGTTCCTCTATAACTAACCATGGTTAAATCCAACCCAAATCTAAAAGACTAAAACAAACCCCTCCTTCATCCATTTTCAATTTTATAGTCTAAAAATCACAAAGCATAAGGCAATTCAGATGTTCTGACAATGCATACGTATAGCAAAGGTGGGTGGTAGGGAAATCAGAAGAAGCAAGGCGTCGTCTCAGGGTCAAGCCAACAACAACAAAAAGGAAAAAAGGGCAACAACAACTACACCAACAGGTAATAACATATTAACACATACACATAGGAAAAATAAAATAAAAAATAAAATAAAAAGCTAAACAAGTCTGTGACTGTGTATTGTCTGGTGTGACCATTGTCTGGGATATAAACGGAAAAACAACAACCAAATAGCATAGCATGGCAATGTTACCTCATTATTAATGCATTTTCAACTTTCCAGTTTTTTGTCACATTCTCTGCCATTTTTGTCCCTTCAACTTCTTCTTTTTACCTATTCGCCGCTCCTATTTTCTCTTTCTTGTTCCCTTCATTTCAATAATACTACAACTGCATAGAGAAATCAATACGTACTCCATTTGATAGAGATTTGTCACTAAACACACAAGTTGACTAATCTATCTGTCTACAATCAACGCTTCATTTCTCTTTTTAGGTTTTTTTCACTCACCTTAGCCCCGTGATTTTTACTTCACTTTTTTTCTTTTCTTTTACAAAATCGACGGTTATTCTGTGTTTTGATTTTCACTATCACATGATGTGATGTGTGATATATACTAATATATATTATGACACATCTTTTTCTCTTCTTCTGCAGATTTCTTATTATCTCTTCTTCAACGCTCTTCCTTTCATGCTACTCTAAGAACCTTCATAGCACTCATGGAACCGAAACGTGTTATCGTCATTCTCACCGTCATCACCTTCTTCTTACTCTCTTCTCTCGGTCTGCTTGCTGTTCTCACTGGTACGTTCGTTTCTCTTTCCAAAAATCACCGTTAATTTGTAGATTCATTGCTATTGCTATGATTTGTACTATTTCATTTTTGAAAATAAAATTTTGAAGATGATTGAATCCTTTTTTCAGTGTAGTGTAGTGTAGTGTAGTGGTGTTGTTATGCTATTTTTTCGGTTATGTTTGTTGAATCGTATATTCAACATTTGTTTGTTTTTTGTCGTTATGCGTACCGTTACTACAGGATTGGGATTTGGTGGTGGTGGTGGGGCTCGTACTGGAACGTTGATGTCTTTGTCGTATTTGTTGGGGTTTGAGGAAGAAGGAATCAACAACAACAACAACAACTACACACTCCTTCATCATACACCTCATCGTAAACTTCTTCCTCATTCTGGTAATTTTTTACTTTCCTTTTTATAATTCTACAACCTTTTTAACTTAATCATTACAATTTAAATTTGGGAGAATGATTAGTTTTGTTTTCCTTTTTTGAACTTGTAATGTGTTTTGTTTTCTAGGGATTTGTCTTTTCTTGAATCTGTGTGTTCTTTTTGCTGATTAAGGGTGTGTTTGGTTGGGAAGAGAAGTTGTGAAGAGAGAAATATGTGAGAGAGAGTAAGAGAAGAGAGAAATAAGTGAGAAATAGAGAAGATTTGATGTATTGTTTGGAAAAAGAGAAAGAAGAGAGAAATAGGAGAGAGAGAAATATAATTATTTTTGAAATGTCAAAAATACTCTTGAATTAGAAAATTAAAGAACCACTCCTATATAATGGTGTATATAATTAGACAACTAAGAGGAATAGTATACTTTATTTAACTTAACCGACCTAAATTAATTTAATTGACTAGTTAAATATAATTTAATTTATTACTAAAAAAAATTAATTTAGATAATTATCTTTTTATGTTAAAATAATAAAACTCAACCCCAAAATTCTCCCAACCACGTTTTTTCCCAAAGCCCGAACAAGCTGCGATCTATACATTCATATTTATTTTATTTCATTAAGCTATATGCAGATTGATTTATTTATAAATATAAAGAATGGGAGGTCTCGTTTTTGAAAAATAATATTTATCCTTTATGTAGCAGCAAGGACACAATTGGAAAAGAGAATCTCTACGCTATTTCTTCGCACATGAGCAGAGACTCTAAAACATGTGGGACCCATGCTTAAAATCTCTCTCTCCCCTATTTCTCTGGTGTGCCAAACTGGAGAAACACCCATCTTCTCTTCTATCTCTCTCTCCCCAACTTCTCTCTTTCCTATTTCACCTATACCAAACAGACCTTAAGAAATTGATTTATTCAGTATTCACGAGTGTATTAATTTGTTGTTATAGTTAATTTGTGTGTGACCTTTCACACATCTTCTGAACAATTGATTTTTCTTTTTACCCTTTTGAACTTGTTAGATTTTCTGGTTATTGATTTTGTTTAAGTTTAAATGGTTTCTGTAATTTGTTTCTTTTCCTGTAACTCCACAATATAGGTAAAAGGGTTGTTTGTTTCTGTTCATTGATGATGAATTGCACTAGCACATGAGCAGTAGTAGTTGTGTGCTGCTTTAAAAAGAATATTATTCAAGGGTATATTGATTTTGTTCTTATTTGTGTGAAAACTTAGTTTATTAGTAGTGTTTTGTCGCGGTGTGTATCCTTGTTTCATTGATGCGCACTCCACTACTAGAACATTAGCAATAGTTTTGTTACTTAAAAATTAGTAAATACAAAGGTGTATTTATTATACTAGTATAGTAGTATCTTGATTTTGATGGAAAGGGTATTTATTGAATAGTTTATGCAAAACCAAATGTGCAGCAACTGAGAGGTTGGAACCAAACCGAATATGGGGTGACAAAAAATGCAGCAAATCTGATATTGTTATCAATCAAGGCTCAACAGCACCACTCCCAAGTGGTATACCTACATACACAGTTGAAATCATGAACATGTGTGCGAGTGGATGTGACATTTCTGCTATTCATCTTCGATGTGGCTGGTTCAGCTCAGCACGTCTCATCAACCCTAAGCTCTTCAAACGCCTCCGTTACAATGACTGCCTTGTCAATGATGGTAGACCATTAGTCAATGGTGGCACTGTTTCTTTCCAGTATGCTAATACCTATCTCTATCCACTCTCAGTTTCATCTGTGGTATGCGTTTGAAGAGTGTTTTTTGGTAGTGATTCTTTTGGACTTGTGTATATACACATCACATATTATAGGTATGATCACTTTCATGTGACACGTGATGAATGGATCTATAGATGAAAGGTGACGATGAGAACAGGAATATTGTGCTTACAATTTTTTTGATGATAGATTAGATTGGAAACATGTGGGGACTGAGGAGGAGAGGATATTAAAGTTCCAGACCCAACAATGTTTTCCCTTTTTGCTTTATATTTCTTTCTTTTTAGACATTATGAGATGATATATGTTTCTATCATTTTCCTTTTTGTGTACATTCATTAATATAGAACTGTACAAGGCATTGAGTATTAGCACGGGCTGAAAAGTTCATTGCAGCTACCATTCAAGAAAATAAATGATGCTAAAATAAGTCTCCTTTAATTCCCTGCGCCCCTTTTTAAAAAATTAGGTCATTATTATAAGTGGGAATGGAGGAGAGGAGGGATCTATCAATATACAGTTTGTATTTAGTGTGAGAGATCACATCTCAGAGAGGGCCCGTGAGTGCTCATTATGTCAACCACCAAAATTAAGTCCCTTTTTATTGCCGGAAATATTAAATTCGTTCACAACTACGCCAAAGGATAATTGAAATACTACTACGTTTGGATTAGTAATTTTCTTTCTTTAGCTATAATCTAGTATTTTAGATGTAGTTATGTGTTCAATGGAGAGAACTAATAATGGAGAGAAAAAGAATGTAGTTTATGCATACTTTAAGATAATGCAGTTAGTACTATTTGATTATTTTGCATGTATATTTTGTAATTATTGAATAATTATTAATTGGGTGAAAATACAATTAGAAAATAATATTTTAATTATTTTGACAGAATAATGTTTTTAAAATGATTTTTTTGTAATTTTAATTATTGTAATAAAAATTTAAAAAGGACAAGCAATTGTATCCGTTTGCATTTAGATTTTGCAAAAATCAAAATTCAGAACCCATCGTTGATTAAAAGATTAGCTACGTACAACTATGCAGGCTACATTATCAACGAAATGATGCACTACTCATTTTAATATCAAAAGGAAAATCATTAGCTACGTACAACTATTTGTCAAATTGAAAAAGTGTGATTAATATTTCATTGAAAATTAAAAGTGACAAACAATTTTTCCCCCTAAAGTAATACTTCATCCGTTCCAAAATATAAGTAAAAATGAGTCTTAAGTGATGTATTTGATACAAATTTTAAACTAAATACATTAACTTTGGTTGGTCAATTTTTTCTTATATATTGAGATGGAGGAAGGACTCATTTTAAAACGGAGGGAATAGTAATAGGTTTTTCTTTTTACTAATTTATATACTACAATAGTACTACATGTTGGACATGTTTGCATTTTTTATGAGTAAGAAATCGAAAATTTGTCATTTTCTTCCTAAGCGTTGGGGCGATGTCTTGATGTGTTGTTTTATTATATGAAAAATGCTAACATGTGTTTAAAGACACAAAGGGCGATGTCTTGATGTGTTGTTTTATTATATGAAAAATGCTAACATGTGTTTAAAGACACAAATTTAGAAATTGCATGGAGTAATTATATTTCAAAACTCTTGTATTTGAATTATTAAAACTATAAAATTGTTCTTTTCAATACAAAATTCTATGTTATGAGTAATTACCAAAATTTCTATTATGAGTTCCATAAACAATTTATCATTAACTAGCGTTCATACATGTAATTCGTGCATGTTTGTGTGCTCTTGTTACTAAGTTAATGCATATAAATTGTGAATAGTAGTTTTTAGAAAATTTTGATTTTGATTAAATTATTCTGATTTTAATTCAAATTATATGTATAGATATTTTGGACTTTCGTATTATAACAAATTATATTTGTTCAAAAAATAAATTATACTTATTTTTTTCAATGACACCAACAATATAACAAGTATAATATAAATTTTTATTTTTTAATGACAACAAAATTATAACATTTTTATATGCAAATTAATTTGTTAAGGGGTATAATTGCAAGTTAAAACGTCAACTCATATTCATGTATTCTCTTTATATATAATATCGATTTATAACTATAATGACATCAATTTACAAAAGATACTCTTGTTTAAAATAAAAATGGTTCTAAAGTGAAATATTTTAACATAGTTGTCGGCTTAGGCTCTGTTTGGTAGAAATAGCGAATAGCTGATAGCTTATAGTTGATAGCTGATGACTTATAGCTGATAAGCTAGTTAAAGTGTTTGGTAAAATTAGCGGTTCAACTAGCTGATAAATGTAAAATGATATAAAAGGATATTCTTAATCCATAATAAAATTTAAATCAATTGGTATTTAAAATATTTATAATTTAATAATTTAAATATATTAATTTAATATGTCTTTCATATATTATTTGTAAATTCATAAATTTGCTAATGTTTTATCTAGAATTTATTTTATTATAGTTTTTATACTTTATATAAAAAAATTAAGCAAAACCTTTCCAAAAAAAATTAAACAAAAGTACTTGTGACCCTCTTAAAAAAAAGTTAATTGCGACAACAATTTTTTTTAAAACGTAACGTAATATTTTTTTAAAGTAAAAAATAACATTTTTTTTTAAAGGGAAATGTTAGGTTAAAGCAAGTTTATATTTTGTAACCAAAAAATAACGTGAGCATGTAATTTTATTATCAGCCTTTTTTTTTATTTACAATTCAATATCAGCCAATGAAATAATTTAACTAAACATAAATACATAACATGTTTTTTTTAAACATAGCTATTTATTACAAAGGGTAAAAAAAGATTTTAGTTAAAATGATAAAGGGTAAAAATAAAAGATGATAAGCTATAAGTTCAACGGTACTTGAAATAGCGTTTGAAAAATAGCTTATAAGCTCGTGAAATTAGTTATCGTGGTGTGATTGCATGTGTTCTTAATTATGGGACACAGTCATGGAAAGTAAAATAGAGACACAACATGTTCAAAAATTTGGGTTGATGATGATTTCGTGGATGTATGTTTATGTTCCTTTCTTTCACGAGAAGAGATAAAGAAAATTAGAAGAAACAAAATGAATACGAAAAAGGACATTGGATATGAGAGAAATGATAAGAGAAAAAAAATATGCAGTGTGTTTTGTCCATAAGAGAATAGTGAATAATACGAGTTGTCGTTAATTTTATAGATTTGTTGAAGAAATCGAGGAATCTTGAGTAATTATTTTACCAACAAATTAGACTTAACTAAAAAAAACTCAATATCATTTTAAAATGTTTAATAAGCATGTATTTTGTAAACTCAACATAATACATCTGTATTTCCATTGTTACATTCCACCAAATACCAAAATTAAAGGAATTTAAAATAACAGAGGTTGAATAAAAATATAACATGAAAAAGAATTTTAACATGAGAGAAATGATAAGGGGGAAAAATAAGGAGTGTGTGCTTTGTCTGCGAGAGTATACAGAATATATTGAGTTGTTGGGGGACTATGGGGGATCCAAAAACTAACAAAAAAATTCATCACAATTTTGGAACTACCGGGGAATCCTACATTGGGTATGATTCCCACAGTAGACTAGAAACAACACGAGTGAGATTGATACCATATCCTTACAAAAAATCTTATAACATTAAGTATACGAGTCTTTTTACTGATACCTTCTTCGAAATCTACTATTCCATCCAATATAGAACTTTAAGGAATTAGCTAGGTATATGGGTGTATCATTTAAATGTTTTTTAAAATTTACTCTTGCGTTCATGCAAAACATTAACTCACACTTGACACATTAACATCTCCTCCTCAAGTATGAGACTCTTTGCATTTGTGATCTACCACCTTGAATCACTCCCGCTTTCCCCACAAAGTTGAATCGAATAGAGTGGAACCACACAAATAAGAACGATACCACATTTTCACCCAATATTTTAAGGGACTAAGTGTATGAATTTTTTCACTTATTTGTTGTTCAACCTTCATTCTTCTACTCAATGTTAGATTATAACTTACATTTGATACATCACAATATTATCTCCCTCAAATATGAAGAAACTCTAGCCCGTGCTTGACACGGGTATCCATACTAGTTTCATAAAATTAAGATCAAAGTAGTGTGTTGAAGATGACTAAAAGACACAAGTACTTATACTTACAGGGATGGTTAATCGAATAGTTATAAACATTTGGATCTTATTCAAGAAAATAGATTTATATCTATTTCCATTTTCATATATAATTTACTATTTATGTAATCTCTAAGAAAAATTGTTCATTGAATATTTGAAAGTGTCGTTATCATAGGAATTTTTTTTTCACTTGAATGAAATATAAATTCATAATTAGATATATACTTCTTTTTTTTTTGTTGACAAAATTAGATATATACTTCTAAAAATGAACATTTGGGATAATAATATAAAATTTATCCAGAGTGGTGTATTAGAAAAGGAAAATTATGTATGTGAGATGAGCAATTGTCTTTAGAAAAAGATGCAATTTGTTTGGGCTTAAAACAAAACCAAGCTGGCCCAGCTGGAAGTGTAAAACGATGATGATTATCAACTTGCAACGTCGACAAAAGCGACGTCGTTTTTCGCAATATTTCTTGGCTCGTGAGTTGGAAGATTGAAGACGATGAAGAGAAAGAGAGAAGAGAAAGAGTGTATGGATATCGTGTGGCAAACTCCAGCAAATCCTCCTTTACCGCAAGATTACATCGTTCGAAACGGTAATTTCAATTCTCTCACAAGTTCCACACATTCCAATAACAACTTCGAAATCGAATTTTCATCATTAAATTCTTCTTATATCGTGCAGGAATTCGATTTGTTAGACCATACTACTTCGAATTCATCGCTCATGTTAGTTCGCTTTGTTCATTTTTCCATTTTTTATTTTAATTCTCATTACACTGTTAAAACCCTTGTTAAACCCTATAAATCTTCAATTTGTTGATGCTAGGTTAAAAATCGATGGGCGGGGAAAACTATTGTAGATTTATTCGCTGAGGAATTTAAAGGTCGACCTTATGAATATTATGTAAGTTTCATTTCTTAGTATATCATCAATATTAAGTTTGAGAAATGATGTTTTCACATCAAAATTTTGATTTTCAATACGACATTCTTACATTAATATTTTATACTATATGATGTTGCTCGCTAGCTCGGTTAGTTGATTGTTTGTATGGATCTTAGGTTAGTGCGGTGAAATGTGGAAGGATTCAAGTTGACGGTGAAATCGTGCCGGTTTCATACGTAGTTAAATCATCTCAAAAGATAAGCCATTTTTTACACAGGTTTGAAAAAACATTTGATGCTTTTCTTCATAGGTTGTGATAGAATTTGTGACTGATGCTGTTTTGGTTTCAGGCATGAACCACCTGTGATGGCTTGTGATGTTCCTATTCTTCATACAGAACCAGATGTGCTAACTGTTTGTAAGCCTGCATCTGTCCCGGTAAGTAAGTTTAATAAGTGGATTAGAAGAGTGCCCATGTAACTAAAACACATACAGGGCCCGTTTGGATTGGCTTATTTTTTAGCTTATGTAAAACAACTTATGAAAATAAATAAGCTTTTATGTATTATTCATATGATAGTTTATGGAAAAACAACTTATGAAGATACAATTTTCGTTAGCGAGAACTTATGAATTAACATAAAAGCTTATTTATTTGTATAAGCTATTTTTCATAAGCTAAAAAATAAGCCAGTCCAAGTAGGCCCGTAGTAATAGAGAGAATCAGCTTATCCTCTTCTCACAATTTCTTTACTATTTATATGATAGTCTGAAAAATATTTTGGTATTTAGTTACATTAAATCAAATAATCGATATAAATAATAAAAGTATTTTCTTTTTAAACAGTAAAGATAACAACCAATGATTACACTATAATTTCCACCGACAATTTAGACAGCTATTTCCAATCGTTACGTGTTTTGAATTATGCTTTTAATCTTCAATTTGAAATGCATTTGGTGAAATAATCTCCTAACTACGTTTTATAATTTTATTGTTTTTGTTATAAACTTTTAATTTTTTTTTTCTTATTCTTGTTGAGGTTATTTTACGTGAATATCTGATTAGGAGGCCATAGGTTTGAGCTGTTAAATCATCCTCTTGCAAATACAAAGTTAAGGATGTTTTCAATAAAGAATATATTAAATCTGACCCTTCCGTATACCTCACCATGAGGACTTTATAGCATTTGTTGCATAGTATTGAGAAGGATATTTGAGCATCATCATTTGTATGTATTTTAAAATTAAAATTTTAATATAACTGCCATGCCTTCGCATTGGCCGTCTGTAAGACAAATATTTGGTTCACTGCCAAGTGCCACGAGCAGCCATTCAGCAGCACTTATAACACTGTTTTGTTTTGGGTTTCCAGCTACTTTAAACGTTGGCAAAAGACTGAAATTATAATTTTTTAAATTTTATATTAGAGTTTGCATCAATCATTTTGGCTAATGAAGCTTTAATGTCTTTTAAATCTTAACACTCATTTTTTCTCTCTCACGCAGTTGCCACTACAAGAAAAAAAATTGAACACCATCCTTACACTTATTTCTTATGATTGGTCATATTCAATTTAAAAATGATGCTTTGCAATACTTTGTAGGCCTTTATTCCGGTAATCGAAGTCCTTAAATTTTAATGGATTTTCTATTAGTTGCCTAAGGGTCTGGTGCTTTGTAATGATAGTTTGCTTTGCATTTTACACACTGAACTAAAGCTGTGAATTTTAGCTGGTACATAGGTTCATCCATGTGGTCAATATCGCAAGAACACTGTTGTTGGCATCCTTCAAGCAGAACATGGGCTGGCGCCTCTGTTTCGTATCCAAAAATTCATTTTCAATCCATTATATAATCATTTCACCATAAAGAGGTGTATCATATAATGATAAGGTTGTCAGTTTGAAATTACATCGAAATATAGCTTCTCCCGTGCACATTTTGCATACTTATATTTGAATGTATCTATCCAATTTTTACTTTCATTTTCCCTTAATCTCTCAGAGTTTACCATTCTGTACTTGATTTTTCTTTTATATCCCGGACTTTATCGATTTTCGTACTTGCAATGTTCCTTGACATGATTGTCTCAGCTGTCCATCGACTGGATCGCCTTGTCTCCGGACTCCTTATTATAGCCAGAAATGCTACAAAAGCGGACAGTTTTAGACAAGAGGTAAGTTTGGGCTTGGACTTGTCTGGTTTTTCACTCTTTTACTTCTCTTACGTTATTTAATCTTAAATAAAGTTGAAGTTCTTTAATTTTTCATGACATTTAGTGAGCAATGTAGTTCATTTTGCTTAAGCATTTGAGCTGTCTGGTTTCTTGACTTTATAAATACCAATATTTTTAATAAGTAAATTTTCTGACTAAATATAGGAGATTTCATTAGTTCTTTTCATCAGAAAAATACAAGTATGACTTATGAATTATAATCTTTGGTGTGCTCTGAACAGCTAACTTGCGTATGATAAACATAACTAGCAAATTATGCTTGAAACTGGTATGAGTTGTATGACTTTTATATTGCAAGTTTAAATGTATATTTTTGTCCCGGAATCTAGTTTTACAAAAGTTGTTTGTCGACATATTCGTATAAATTCCAGACATGAGGACAAAAGGTTAATGGAATCTAGTTTTTCAAATGGTTCTGGTTGAGGTCTGATATTTTTGTATATCGAGCTTCTTAATTTCAAATATCCCCATATATATTATATCCAAAAATAGTGATTATCATGTAAACTCAATTGACCATTGTTGGCTGCAATTAACAAATGTCTGAATTCTAAGCTGCATATACAAAGCTATTGGTAAGATTTGTATTGGAAGAAAAAGAAAACAGAAAAGAAAGTTGTTCAGTTGCTGTGTGATGTACTCATGTTATTGATATCTGACAGAATTTCTTATGCTTGATTTACAACAAATATATCAACATCCAAAACTTTTTCCTACACCTCCATTATAACTGTAGAATTTGGTTGTTACAGATTGAGGCTGGCTTAGTCAAGAAACAATATATTGCAAAAGTAGTTGGGGAATTTCCCGAGGATGAGGTATTTTATTTGGCCTCGGATGAGTTACTATACTAATATCATTTATTTGCAGGGTTCACGTTGAAGAAATGAACCCTGCAAGTATTTATAATTGATAACAATGTGACATCATTTATTTTCGTTTTTTGTTTGTTAACATAGTATAGCATCATCAGGATTATTTATTGATTACTTCAATAATCCTTTTTCTGGAGTATCATTAAGGATTTTATTGACATTTAAAGAACTCGATTTGTTAACAGTGTCATTTAGACTATCATTTTGGGTCTAAAAGAGATAACCTTGGTTGGAGATGCATAAATAACTCAATTATGAGGCTTTGGTTGCATTCTTTATGGGGCTTAAGAGAGATTTTGACAGATGGTGAATAAGATGGATGCAAGATATATGTGCACTTTGCAGTTTTGTGTTTGAAAAAGCAATAGGATGGGCATGTGCAGGTGTTTATTGTCACATTGGCTAAATAATGCTGCACTACTGTCCACTGATAACAGTATAATTAATTGAAGTTACTAACTGTAATATTGCCATAATGAGAACGGTTGTTGAAACTTAAAACCTTCAAACAGTACTTGGTTTGAGTTTTAAGAAGTGTGCACATATTGTTGGGCATGTTTCTAAAGTATGAAAACATAAAGTAACAACTAAACATACCCTGGTTAACCAATTTTTTTTTTATCTAAGACGACTAGTTATTTGTTTGTACTTCAAAGAACTTTCATTTCCGGGCTGTGTTGAATTTAGCAATGAATGATTAAGTTCTGTTCTACCAGTCAAAATTGAGATACTATTCTCTTCATGATTATGTTTTTACCTTTCAGATAATTGTTGATGCCAATATAGACTATAATGCTCGAGAAGGAAGAAGCACAGCAGAGGTGAGGCCTTTGGTTCTATATTGTTTCATGGTAGAAAAATCTAGGGCCTGTTTGATTTAAGAAAACATTATTTTTTTTTCACTAAAAATTTTGAACGTCACTTTATTTCAACCTCTTTTTTATTTTCACATATTTGTACATGAAATGGTGAACACGAGATTCTGTTGTTTTGTTTTCACCTTTTTCATTACAAATTCCTAAAAATAAAATGAAAACAGTGTAACATTATTCTTATTATCAGTGAATCGGAAAGAACTGCTTTTATGATATAGGTTATTTTTAGGAGCTAGTTTTCTAGCTTCAGAGAAAAATATTCAAGCATATATATTTTAGTTCCGTGAAAAACTTTTTTAACTGAAGTATTTTTGCTTTAAAATGACTCAAATAAATGATACCGTATAAAACATTTATTTTTAGTGTGTTTGGTTCTGCGGTGATATAAATTGTTTTTGGATAAAAGTGAGTTGAATGTAAAGTGATTTATGTTTGGATGTATTTATGTAAATGTGGATTTAACAATAAATTTAAGGCTAAAATCAATTGTAGAAGCCGAAAACTACAAATTTTAAATTTTAGCTTCAAGTAGAATTAATTCAACAAGCAAAATCAATTATCTTTTAAATCATCCAAACATGATAAAATCAATTCTACAACCTCTAGAATCAATTTTGATCACTCCAAAATTGAATCCAAACATACACTTGACCTTTATCTAAATGATCATAAACTATATTTAGTAGTGATATAACAACCTTTCCTTCAAAAATTGTTAGATACCTTTTAAGATTTTGATCACCAGTATAGAGTTTCACACTCTCATACCTATTATATGAAAATCTTTATGACCAATATATGTTGCATTCTTTTAGTAAAATCAAATTAAATTACAAGATAGATGGATTATGTATAATGCTGATATCAAGCCAAAAGGACTATTGCGAGAAGGACACACGCTAGAAATATAATATAAAAATTTAAAACCTCTTGGGTGTCCTCACCATCAATTGAGTCTTTAAGGATAGTTCAGAAAACAACATGGGTGTTGGCTATTGTATTGGTTATTATGACGTTCTGGTAAAAACTAATCATTGTTGGAAGAAAAATGAAATTGATACATTCTATTGATAATTAAAATTCAAAGTGGCGGCAAGGCAGGAAATTATCTTATATGATAAATCTAAGTGAATATATGTTTGATAATGAAGGTCAGAGACTCTACAAAAGGGAAGGTTGCCTCCACAAAATTTACCCGGATTAGTAGCAATGGTACTCATAGTATTGTTTTATGCGAACCAGTCACTGGCCGCACTCATCAGGTAAAAAAATTGTTGGCGGATTTTATTGATACTTCTTCTCCAGACTTAAGCTGCTTATTTGAGTACGCTTTCTATTTTAGCTCTATTTTAATATTTTTCCGTAGTGTCGATCTTTTTAGCATGTTGATGTAATTCCTTTCATGTATCTTTTATATCTTTATTCTAAACATTACTTTCCAACCAAAAAACATTGCTGGTACCTTCAAGGGGTTTTGATGCTGAGCTGTTGCCATTTGCATGGATATATTTAGCATGTGAACTTCCTAGTGATGTGTCACAACAGTCACTGACAACACATTCCTGATTAGGTCACATGCTTCAAGCCAGTCATGCTATCCCAGCGTATATACACATATATGCTTGCCATTGTTTCATTAATAAACCTTATAGAGAATATATGTAATAAAGATAGAATGGAAACTGCCGAAGCAGTTGAAAATGTGAAGTCAACAATCAACTAAATGCATCCTGCACTTCATCTTATTTAAACCTAATACTATGCAAATATCGGAGCTAGTAAGTACCTACCTTTTGTGTAGATACGCGTTCATTTACAGTCTTCTGGACACCCAATAGCCAATGACATGCTGTACATCTCAGAGCAGACTGTTGATAGATCTATTAATGGGTCAACTGCTGATAGATCAGCTCGCATATCTGATGCTTCTTTGACATCAAATTTCGGTGAAAAAGTGCCCAAAGATTGTCAAGAAAATTCCAATGAGGAGTTTAGCATTGATCCTATGTGTACCAACTGTCCAAATTTGGCACCGAAGGGGTATGCAATTCTTTAACTTCATAAAAAGCAAAAAATATTTGCTACTTGCTTTGTATTGTACTAACTTGAAAAGAAAGTTAATACAGATTATTTCGGGTTCAAGCCTATGCCTAACTGTCTATAGTATAATGATGTTGGTTGTGAGGGTAGATTTTTAGTTGTGGTCAAGCCCTCATTGTTATGTCACTAGTCGAAGTCATAATAGAGAAACCTCTGATACAATGCTTACATTACATGTTTTGACCCAACCCATGTACACCCCTAATTTTTGGTAATGAAAAACTTTCTATACAAATATGGAGACATTGCTCATTCCACTGTTGATCCAAATAAATGTTGAAAGTCTCTGGTGCAACAATATGACCTTTCCAAGACATTTAGTTAAACCACACGTTAATGATTTTCCTTTTCTCTGTTTTTCAGTTTTGTTTTCTATTTATATTTATATTTTATGGAATGTAAGCTTACATGTGACTTGTTGGTTTATTTTATGTTAAACTTCCAGTAACTTAATCTTGTAATCCAGTGGTTTCTACTCTGCCTCACGAACACCATTGTATTTTTTTAACCTCAGACAGATCTATCACTAAATATATTTTGCCAAATTTTAAATTGTAGATATGATACTGATGAAGAAGGTTTGTGGTTACATTGTATGCGGTACTCTGGACCTGGATGGACATATGAATGCCCATATCCTGATTGGGCGAAACTTTAGCTAGATACAGCTGCAAACAAATATACGACAACTCTATCCGACAATCAAACCTAATAAACTTGGGTTGATCCCAGGTTATTTATACGTCATGGACGTTTTTTATCTGAGCTGTGCAGGTTAGCGAGCAGGTTATAAAATCTTGCTATTATTAAGGCTCATTAGAGAGGAAACAGAATAGTCATTGTTATTCTTTAGTCCCTGCTATAGTGAGGGAAAAGATCTAATGATGGGATGTTTTGTATTTAAAGATGACCATATACTTCATTAGTGCAAGTTTACTCAATTTCGGTCAAACAATGTTTGACTACACTTGAATGCATTGCATTTGTCAAGGTAATGGGTGGAAAGCATAAACCAAGTTTTATAAGGAATATGTTGTAACAGGTGCCTGCACTTACGGACCAATTTCAAAACAAGATGCAGTGTTTGTGATTGTCACGTTTTATTTTTGTATAATTGATCATGTTAATCAGGATTAGTTTTTGAAAGTGAAGTGCAACTACAAACGAATTTTGTTAATAATATTAGGTGTTCAAATCTTTTTTTTGACAGCTAGGTGTTTGAATCTTATAATCTACTTTGGGAGAAATTTTAGTTCAAAGACTGAAAAGGAAACTTGAATTTGTTACAGACAATTAAAATTGATAGTTCTGTCCTAGTGCTTTCCCAAAAAAATAGCATTTCCCAACTCTCAGGTTTGAACCAGACGTCCAAAGTTTGGTATTCATACTGACTTGAGTCACCACTACTCGACAAATTGACAGCTTTCTTGCACTTATAGACTATAGTATAATGTTTGAAGCTAATTTGTAAAGGAACGCTAGTTTCAGGAAAAGTTTATAAGGATAATTTTTTTTTTGAAGGAAAGGATAATTTTTTATTATGTGTTGTCAATAAATTCTTAACTCGAAACGCAGTTTCTATAAATTATTATAATTTTTTTTTCTGAAAGAATTATTATAATTTCTTTTCTCTCTCATTATGTAAACATGAAATTTGTTTTGTTGAAGGATATAAATAAATTTGGCCAAGTTGAGGGTGTAATGGTAAAGCCATAATATCCCCGGTCCTTGCCGCAAAATGTATCATACGTTAACTTTGTAAAAACAAACTCGTAATTAATACTCCCTCCGTTTCAAAATGAGTGTCGTTTTAGGTGTTTACACACATATTAAGAAATGCAATGATTAAAAGAAAGAGAATGATTATTTTACCAAATTATCCTTATTAACTATTGGTTAATTTTAAAAGTAATACTTTGGAAGTAGTGTGCAGAGTATTAATTGGAGGGTACAATTGAAAAGAAAAAGTTATTATTGCATTGGAAACTGAAAGCGACATTCATTTTGAAACAAATTTTTTTAGCTAAAGCGACACTCATTTTGAAACGGAGGGAGTAATAAAATACTTCTTTGGAGTTTATGCTCAATCATATAGTAAAATCTAACTGTGGATTAGTGCGTTGTGTCAATATCTAAAATTTGCTTGATACGATAGGTGCAATGTGCATGCCGAGGATACTAATTAAAAGATTAAGAAATGTATGAGTGTCATTGGAATATTGGATTGGTCAAGTAATACTTGTTTATCTGGAACATTAAATCTCCCCATCTCCCTATTGAAGTTGTATTGAAATTTCATGTTATCAAAATATCCGGGTAGATAGTTAGATGTATACATGTGTTTGGACACCTCATTTGCACGAACTAATTTTTAAGAGTGAGATATATAAATTCATTATGACACAATGGTTACGTTAGATTGGAACATAAAAAATATCACAACTATCATGCGTAAGGATGAAATATTTTAAAAAAATATGTAAAACCCAAGTAGAAGGAAGCGTGTAAAACAGGTCGAAAAGGTTGGAGCAAGAATGGTAAGATATGTTTCGAAAAAAAGGTAAGAATGGTAAGATATGATTGAATCATGTATGAGCTAAGCAAGGGCCGGTACAAAGTTTATGTATGACACATGGCGGTACAAAGTTTATGTATGACACATGGCGTAACCTTAGTCACTGAAAAATAAAATAAAATCAGAACCATATATATACTACTCCCTCCGTTTCAAAATGAGTGTCGTTTTAGCAGAAAAAATTTGTTTTAAAATGAATGTCGCTTTCAGTTTCCAATGCAATAATAACTTTTTCTTTTCAATTGTACCCTTCAATTAATATTATGTTACACTACTTTCAAAATATTACTCCCTCCGGTCCTTATTATAAGAAAAAGTTGACTTTTTAGGTTCAGAGAATAATTAATGTATCTTATTGTAAATATAGACTAGATACATCATTTATACAATGAACCAAAAAAGTTAATTGTTTCTTATAATAAGGACCGGAGGGAGTATTTTTTTCTTTAATGAAAAACAAACCAATAGTTGATTAGGATAATTTGGTAAAATTGCTATGACATTTGACTACTTTATTCCATTCATTAATATGTGTGCAATTGGCTAAAACGACACTCATTTTGAAACGGAGGGAGTAATAACTTAAGCATTATCAAAGACAGCATTATGAGATAATCATTGGCATAGAGTCGAGTTTAGCCACTTAAATGGGAAAAAGGCAAAAAAATGGAATCATATCTAAGGACTAAGGGCCACATTAGTGGCTGCCCCCTGCCTAGTTTAATGTACCATCTCATATATTGACATATGAATAAAAACACACAAAACATTTGAAGAAGATTGACTTAAATTGATAGATATGACATTAACATATACGGTGTTTCAGGAGATTTAAAATCGACTAAACAAGTGGTTCATTACATCATCCTTATCTTTCCATTGCATGCTTGCAAATTAAATTGTACGATTGAGCACTTAACCACACCTAACCAAACAACGCACGTACATGCATGGCATGTCATGGTGCTTTCTTTCAAATAAGCAACTTTTTGGAATAACATTGGTTCACTCATTTGCGTAAAGCCTTAAAATGCTTATCTTGAGAAGCATGATCATGATGAGTCTCATTTATGTGGCCCATTCTTTTGTTTCATGTTAAGTTAGTGCTTATTATTCATGCATTTTTCTCTGCCTAACATAATTAATTTTTGGATTTATCCTCACTCATTAATTAAAACTCCATATTGTTATAGACATTTGGAGAAAACTCATTCATATATATTTTTTTGGTATATCTTGATTGGAACGCAACATCTTCATTCATAAAAATTAAATTCACAAACCCCACGAAGATTTGATGGAGAGGAAGATAGGATAGTAAAAAAAATCACAATTGCCTTGTTCTTCTGTTCACATGAAACGTCATGTGGTGGTCCAAAATAACTTGTATGATGCTACTAATTTAACATTATTGAGAAAATATCATATTCCTTTCCCTCTAGGAGAAATAAACATATGAAAAGAGTTCAAAGTAGTTCACTTTGTTTTGGTTACAATTGCATGGCATGTCAATCAATTGCATGATTGGCGGTCAATTCAGTATTGTGTACGAATTTGTACCTGATTAACCAAAGACAGCTGCCAAAATACTCACGAGTCATTGTCCGTATTGAAGAAAAAAGAATTGAAATTTGATGCGGTCGGCAATGGATTTACCAACAAGAGGAAATTCAAGTTCTAAACATCAGAGTACGCATCATTTAACACTTTTTTAGGTAATGGACCAATACAGAAAACTATTTAACATAGTATCATAGCCCAATGGCTTGTATCAATGATACATGTAAAAAAAAAAGAAACAAAATAAAATGTGTTTCTAAGATTCAAGAAGAGGAAGTATGAGGCAAATATGGAATATGCTAATAGAGTCATATAGTTGAGACACTAAGGAGATTAACTCAGTTGAACTTGACGTGCAGCATAATAAATATAAATCTCATATCAAATAAAAAATAGAAAGATGGTAAGTTCAATATGATTTCGATTTTCTGTGGATGATAGATCTCTAAAAAATCAATTAAATTGATTTTTCAGGTGCTAGCGAATAGCGACAATGTTTTAGATTGTGGTCACAAACAAATAACAATCTTTAATATTGTAAAATTTACAATCATATAATGCAGCTGAAATTCTGTATTTAGGCAAACTTCTCATGAGGTCAACTCTCATTTAGTTTTTCCTACAATTATTGTCTTTCTGCAGCAATCAAATGACGTACAAACAAAAGCTAATAGACAAAATATGCCAAATTAGTGGGAAAACAGAGTAACTAAAAAATGACCTATAACCAAGGCTAAAATATCACGTGACAATGACAATTTAACAACAAAACTCCTACACCACCCATACTGTACTAAGTGTGTGTTTGGTTCAACTTTGAATATAATTGATTCTGACAGAATTGATTCTGATAGAATTGATTCTGACAGAATTGATTTATGTTTGGATACAATTATGTAGAATTGATTAAACAAACTGAATGTTGTTTGGATGATTTTAATCAAAATTACTTTTGAATGTATAATTACTAAAATAGACATAGAATTTAGACATAGTTGAATCATGAATGTGTATGTAGATCAAAACTAAATGTAGATATATTATTTAATTTAAATAAATAAATTTTCTATATATTAATTTAAAAAATAATAAATACGATCATTAAACAAATTTTTTTACAAAAATATTTGGTCATATATTTTATATTTTTTTACAAAAATATTTGTTCATATATTTTATATTTTTTGATAAAATATATTTAAGTTAAACAATACTAGAGTTTGTTGTCAAAAATAATAAAGTTTTTTGATTACCACTTTCAAAAAAAAAGTTTTGTAAAAATTCGTTAACTTTTTTGATTACCACTTTCAAAAAAAAAGTTTTTTGATTACCATAAACTTTTTTTTAAGTTACAAAAATAATAAAGTTTTTTTAAGTTACAAAAATATTCGTTAACTTTTTTTTAAGTTTCAAAAAAAAATAAACTTTCAAAAATAATAAAGTTTTTTTAAGTTACAAAAATATTCCTTAATTTTTTTGATTACCATATACTTTTTTTTCTTGTAAAAAAAAAGTTTTTTGATTAAATTTGGTTCATCAAATTAAATTACAAACAAAAAGAAGGAGAATTGATAAAGGGCAATAAAGGAAAATAATAGGTTGTAATAATAAAATATAAAATATATTGGAGAATTGATTCTAGAAAAGCTAGAAGCTAGGAATTGTAGCTTCAAGGATAATTGCTTTTGGGGGATAGAAGCAATTTTGAAAAGTCAAACCAAACACCATTGAAAATCCAGTTTTTCACTTTTGAGGCTCTAGAATTGCTTCTGGTCTTGGAATAAGCTGAACCAAACAGGCTCTAAGTGCAGAAGAAAGCAATATTACAAAACAGAAATAATGAAACCAATTCTGTAAAAATAATAGGGTTAATTAAGTTTTTAGTCCCTATAAATATTTACAGTTTTGTTTTTAGTCCCTACAAAATAAAATCACACTTTTTAGTCCCTGTGACATTTTCCTTAAGCATTTTAGGGACCAAAAATGTTGATGGAAAAATTTTATAGGGACTAAACAAGCTGATGGAAAATTTTATGGGAACTAAAAATGTTGATGGAAAATTTTATAGGGACTAAAAAATGTGATTTTATTTTGTAGGGACTAAAAACAAAATTCTGAATATTTATAGGGACCATTTATTTAATTAACCCAAAAAATATGAGGCTGCTGCATCTTTGATCCTACGTTTCATACACTTGTCCTCTATTTTGACTTTGAGTTGAAATATTGACCACTTTTTTTGTTGATACATAAAGGCAACAAATATTGAGGAGATTTTACCTTGCACCCCAACAATTATACCCTGACCCTTACATTTTGCATGAACTGTCTATTTTACCCTCATAAACAAACTAAAATCATTCCTGTTTTTCTTCTTCCATTTTTCTCTCTGAATTTTTCGAAGATTTCTGAAAATAAAAGTTTGCGAATACAACATTAAACTCATGATCCAGATTTTTATTTGACAAAAAAACATGATCCAACTTTAAATTTTGCACAAAAATCATGATCCTACTTTCACTTACCGAGTTGGCTCATGAAAAATACGTTTCATGGATGATGTCGAGACACATGATGCATAGACACGTGATGTTGATTTGGAGATTTTTACAAATTAAGGATTTTTTTTTATTTACGGTTTTAATTGATCTATTATTTAGGATTTTTACCAAATTGAAGGATAAACGTTTTTGGATCCATAGCCATGGCGGTAGCTTCCTTTCATGGGTGAGAAGAAAATTAAGAGAACCCAACAACCTTCACTCATATCTTTTGAATAAACAAAAATCACAAACCAAAATTTTGATTTTGTGTTACAATGACAGAACAGTGATAGATTTTTCATGTGAATAACATGTTCATCTACCCATGATTTGATTCCTTTTAGAGGTTTTCAAGTTGGATCATGATTTCGATGAAGATGAAGGACTTTGCAAATGTCACGTTAACGTTTTCAGGGAAAAAAAAAATCAAACTGAAATTTTTGTTTTTCAATACTGAAGTTGCAACGTGGGGTGAACTCATGTTGAATTTATAAATGTTGAAAGTGGGGTGAAAAGGGGTAAAATTGGCATTTTCAAATATTTTTAAGGGTGAAAGTATAAGTGTAGGGGTACAAAGTAAAATTTCCAAATATTGATACCTCTATTATTAAGAGTCAATCATGACTTTGAGGTTTGGTGATTTCAAATCACTGGAATATTATATATTTATTATTCACTTTGTTCCTAATTATAGAATTCTTTATGAATTATGAGAGAAAAATTGCTACTAAATGCAAAACCCTTTGCAAACTACTATATATATATATATATATATATATATATATATATATATATATATATATATATTTTTTTTTAAATATATCTTTCATAAATATATTACAAATTTATTTTGGAATTTGAAAATTTCAATATCAAATACATTTATAAGCAAAGAGTAATCAATCAATCAATAATATATATATATAAAGTAAGGTTTTTTATGCCACGTGTCACTTCCATATTCATTCTCAATATTTTTATTATTTTTTCTATTTTTAAAAATCAATATTTTATTTAACATAAATATCTCAACAACATTTTGATCTTATCCACTCAATATTTTCTTTAAATTTTTATTGAATTTCTAATATTTTATGTAGCAGAAATATCTCAACAAACTACACATAATACTTTCATGAAAGTTTACATATACGATCTTATTTTATGATTAAAAGACTCCAATTCGTTTATTTGTTTTTAGGAAAAGAAGCTTCAATTAGTTATTACTAATCTTTTAGCACTATATCATTCAATTAGTTTTTATGTTTGAGGAAAAAAGAGGTTCGATTAGTTTTTTTTTTTGATAAAAAAGGTTTGATTAGTTATTTTGTTATCTTTTAGCAACATATTCTAATGCAAATGTTAACTATAAATAAATAAATAAATTTTCGTTAATCACATATTTACATATTTTGAGCACAAGCAGAAACCCCAAACCTTCTTTTCATATAACATTTTTCCTTCTTCAGGTTTGTCAAACACCAATTTTATTATTTCTCATACATATACTTTGATATATATATATATATATATATATATATATATATATATATATATATATATATATATATATATATTTCAACCACTTTATTCCCTTTCAATCGATTTTTCTCTCTTACCACTTGAACTAATTCATTATTGATTTTGTTACACTTTTTATTCTTGCATTGAACATTCATCTCATAATTTATATTTATTTTTATTTTTATGATATTATTATAATTTTAAATTTAAATAAATTCAATCTAATATACTGACACGTGTATTCGTGCACACAAACTTATAAAACTTATTTAATATCTAACCCGGGCAACGCCGAGTCTCTAAACTAGTTTAACTACTCCCTCGGTTTCAAAATATAAGCAAAATTCACTTTTTAGGTTCATTCATTTAATGATGTATGTGGTTCATAATATGAACCACATACATCATTAAATGAATGAACCTAAAATGAACCACATACATAATTAAATGAATGAACCTAAAAAGTGAATTTTGTTTATATTTTGAAACGGAGGGAGTAATAGTTAACACAAATTACTTGTGAAAAATGTTAAAGTGTCTTAAAATTAAAGAACGATGAATAACACTTTTGCTTTTGATGAATAATAGGAAAATCCGACCGAGTTGGTACAAAGAGAGTCTGGCTGTTTTCCAATTTGATTATTTTTATGCTGCCGTCACGAAGATATACTTTTTGGGATGGCCTTTATATCTCCATTGTCCATGACATCATAAAATAGAAAAAGAATCCCCCACCTCTATCTATGTATATTATTTTACCCTAGATGTAGAGAGCTTTTTTGTTGTTGAGAATTATACATGGAAAGAGTCCTCATTCTACAAGTTAGTTTTATATATGATGAATTAAACCCGATCTAAATTATAAGATTTTGCTTATCCAATTTTAAAGAAATTGAGAATTGATGAATTGGAACTTAGTGCACTTTGATTCTTCCATGATAAAAAATAACGTTGAATGAATTAATTTTATTTAAAAGTGAGTTTAATGTAAAGTAATTTATATTCGCATATATTTTCGTAGAAGTGTGAACAATAAATTTCGATTTAAAAATCATTTTTAGACTCAAAAGTTGCAAATTATAGGTTTAAATATCAATCAATCAATTCTATAGACAATATTTTTACTCGAGAACAATTAATAAACATGGCAAAATCAATTTCACACCTCGTAATCAATTTAGAAAACTTTCTTGTTACCGCTAGCGTTCAATTACTCATTCATGAAAATACATTAATTAAACAAAAATATCCTCAACACATGCTTTTGTAGGAGGTTCCACACCATAACCTTCATAAAGTAATTAAACTTTAGGTTAACTTTTCTCGAACCTCATTTCTATTTTTTATTTTCCTTTTTTGAGCTCACATTGTGTTCTTCTATTTACTCTTTTGTTTCTCATTTTCCGTTGTTTGGATCCTCACCACCGATTACTGCGACAGCCGGAGCACCACTTTTGGCTACTTGATTCGGGTCGGGTCGGATAGCTCCATTGGGCACATCTTCACAAATGTTAAGAACATGGTCATTTGGTTTCTGTAACTTCGTTGACTCTAATGGAATGACATCTTTATAAATCAAATAAATCACCATCTGAACTATACCGAAAACAAATCCTAGCGTATTTGGTATCTGCATCATCCAAGTACAAATATTATATAATTTTTTCTTAATCAAGTTTCACTCTTTTTTTCATAAAACAAAGGGTTAATTATGTTTCTAGTCCCTATAAAATAGCGACCTTGTAAGTTTAGTCCCTACTTAATTTTAATAGCATTTTTAGTCCCTAATTTTGTTTTTCTGCACTGAGTATTAGTCCCTACTCAATTCAAATTTGTTTAATTTATGCTTAAACTCTTAAATTTTTGAACAATTTTTTGCAGACATGTTTAGAACATTACTAAAAATTCGTCCGCAAAAAATTATTGCAAAATTTGATTTCTACATCCAGATTTTATTACTTTTTATCTTTAACTTTTGTCGTTTTAAAAAATTCATATTTAATTCATTTCATGTCAGAAAATTCTAAATTTTAGTAAACGAACCTTTCATAGTGTTCTAATCTTGTCTCAAAAAAATCGTTCAAAAATTTAAGAGTTTAAGGATAATTAATCAAACTTTGTTTTAGCAGGGACTAAAATTATAAGTAAATTTTTTTTATAGGGACTAAAAATGCTATTAAAATTAAGTAGAGACTAAACTTACAAGGTCGCTATTTTATAGGGACTAGAAACATAATTAACCCTAAAACAAAATGGAATCAAATGATATTGTTTTGCACGTGCATATGTATAATATAATAATTAATACCTAATACAAATAGACGTGCTTAGAATACAACGCCCATGTTGCTCTTTGATATATTTTACATGAGAATTCATCCAATATGAACATTTCAAAAAGAATATAGAGATGCACTCTTATCATTTTTAATAGAATAACTTATTTTACAATAATAAAATGGGGAAATATATATAGTATTTATTAAAATATACAGAAAATGATATGTATGCATTTTATATTCTTTTTTAAAAGTCTATATTTGAGGCACTCGAGAACTCAACAATGGTCGTGGAGCTAGCACAAACAATAAAACATCTTTCTTTTATTATTGTTATTTTCTATTGTTCGGTATAAAAAATATAAATACCAAAATTACCGTAATTTTTTTTGAAGGAAAATTACCGTTTATTAGAAGCAAAGCATTTCCTAGATTATAATTACACAATATGAATTTACTATGTAACATATAAAATGAACTTACAGCGATGTAAAAGTCGTCGATGAGAAGACCATAGAAGAACCATACAATAGCATTTAAGGTCAAAAAGAAAGATAAATTCAATGGCATGAATGCCACACTTTTCGTCTTTATTACCTGTTTCTACAAGTAGAGAGACGAAACATGGAATTAAACTTTAGCATCAAATCTAGAAGGCATAATTATAAAATGGGTAATGTTAACCAAAATGATGATGACATATAATCTACTTAAGAATATATAAAAGCATAAAAAATGTTACTTTCATTTTAAAACTTCCTTTTTTTAATTTCCTTAACCAGTGCCCCGGGGGCACTCGTTAACATGACCCTTATAAAATAAAATGATGATGACATAATCTACTTATGAATATATAAATCTTTACATATATAATTGTTTTGAAAATTAAAAAATAACTATTATTTTCATAAGTAAAAGAAATGTATTCTTCTATTGAGAATAAGACTTATTAATTAGATGCTTAAAAAAAAGACTTATTAATTAGTCCCTTAAAAAAGATGTATTTATTAACAAGTGTAAAGAAAAGACCGAAGAAACAATTCCGTCTGCTCGAATACTACTCTCTACGCCTATGCCTACGCCAAATATAGAAACATACTTTTAGAAATTGTGCATTCAATGTTTTGAAAGTCTAAAAATTTAATTTTTTCTCTCAATACAAAATTTATGTTTTAATTCCGTTTTTTAGCACGACTCTATTAACCACTAACTATAAAACAAATGGCCAAAACATAAAAGTTAAGAAATTATATCCAATTCCTTCAAAAAAAAGAAATTATATCAAATTATTCTCACCAAAATGAAGAGAGGAGAAGCAAATACGCATATGTTAAAAACCATACATATCCATCCAATAATAGAAAGACGTTTGGATCCCTTTGTTAGGTATGTGGTTAAAATAACCACCGTACCATATCCACACACAGTTAAGAAAAGAAGCTTGATGGTCGAAAGCTGCATGCACATTAAACAAAATTAACAATAATTAAAAAAAAATCATTAGATATTTAGAAAAAGAAAGGTTTAAATTTAGATATACCCTTGCTTTGTTTGAGGCATAAACTAGGAAGATTATAATGTAAATTGCCTCTATCCCAAATCCATATATGTTAATTGTGAGGAGAAGGAGTGTAGCTTTATTTTTGACATGTGCATAATAGATCCAAAGCATTGCACTGAGCAATGCAGTAACATAAGGAACTGATTGAAACCCTTCAGTAGATTTCTTCTTGTAGATTCGGTAAAATGTTGGTCTGCATTCAAATATTTATTATTTAATACTCCAAACTAGATAATTTAAAGGAAAGTACCTAAAACAAGATAATTACATATACGCAAATGGAATGAATCACTTACAATGGAGCGAGGAAGGTCATACAGGAGATGACATTGCCTATGATTAAAAATAACACATCCATTAGCAATTTTTTTTTTTTAAGAGAACATCCATTAGCAACTTTTATTGATTTATACCTTAATTTTACATGGTTTATGTATAAGTACATTTTACATCATGTTATATTACACGCTCAATAATTTTTTTATTGGATACCTATATTACTAATTTTTAAATGAATTTGAAATTATTTGATGATTATTAAGATACTTTAAAATTATCTTTATTTATTAAAAAAAAAATGTAAGACGCTATTTTCAATACACCTCAATAATATATTAAATTATTTCAAATTTACTTTAAAAAATATATGAATGATGTATATGATATAAATTAACTAACAATCTATTGATAATTGTTGCTCTTGTCGGGTAATGAAGAGTATAATAAATTAGGCAAAAAAAAAAAAAAAACCCTCTATTTTAATGGGAGAGGATCCTCTCAAGTGAAAAACTCTGTAGTTTTTTGCTGTGCTTGCATCCAAACATTTAACTACACTCTCTCTTTTCTTAACATTAAAAACATATTCTTTCACTTTTATAATGGATGGTCAAGATCACACTTGAGAAGAAAAAACAAGAGATAATCTCCTCCCCTATTTTAATTGTTAATTCCATTTATTTTTTAAAAGTGTGTCAAATAATAATAATAATAATAATAATAATAATAATAATAATAATAATAATAATAATAATAATAATAATAATAATAATAATAATAATAATAATAATAATGAGATGAGCTCTCAATGAATAAAAAAATAAGTGGAATATAGATATACGAATTAAGGTTATAATATAAGAATTTAGTTAATATGCACCGTAAATGCACAATACTTTTACACAATTATTAATGTTTTTTTTTACAAATATTTAATGTTGTGTAGTTACGTCAATTAATGAATATCAAAACATATAAATTATCATATTTATTTATTAACATGACAACACATTTAAATGCATGTGTAAAATAATTATATACGTTTGTCGGTCTATACTTAAAACCTAATTTTTTTTTTTGAAAGAAAGAATTAAAACCTAAATATATTCACCAAAAAAAACCTAAATATAATCAGCTGCATAATATACCTATAACGCCGAAAACAAAAGCCCAATACTCGCTGTAAAAAAGGGCCATTTCGTCAAGTTGCTAGCAAGAATGGAAATGGAAATTAAGAAGAATATGATTCTTGCTTCAAACAAATTAAGGTAGTCGTCTCAACACTATTTCGTTAGGCTCCATTATATCTCCACACACCAGCTGTCTGTCAATGGCAAAATGATTAAGAGATAGTATAGTACCCTAAAAGAAATTTCAAATTTTTAATTTTAAGTGGTGTTTAAAATTTTCTGAATTAAGTTTGCAAAACATTTCATAAAATCCCTCCAATCTTAGAATTCTTCAAATCTATCATTCAAACAATGGATTTATCGTGAATAATTTGAAATATTCTATAAAACTACATTATATAAAAAAATCATCTAATCCAAACATACTTTCTACTTCGGTACATCATATCACTTATTTAGAAATTCAAAAAATACCTTTGTTTTTTTTACTTTTATGAACAACCTAGCTAGCAAAATTAAACCCACATGGGTTGACTTGAGAACTTGAAGTGTGTTTCTTCTCAAAGTCTCATGTTTGATTTTCACCGGTATGAATTTGAGTAGATTAGTTTAACTTTTTAAAGAAAAAAAAAACCTAACAAAACTGAAAATAAGATGAAAATTAAAATGTTATGCTTATGATGAACTATGAAATGTTTTCCCTAAAACAACTATGAAAATGCCTAACACCAAAAGAGAAACATACCAGACTCAAGAAGAGAAATCACAAAGGCAAAACAAATGCAATTAGGACTAATCGTCCTGTGGGAAAAACAAAAAGCTAATTATAATTCCATGTGAAGAACACCTTTCCACATTGGCTATTTATGGTGTGTCACAACAAATACGATTGTAAGCCTTTCAACTCATAATATCAGTCCTAAAGCCTACTACAAATAACTTATTCATTACATTCTCTCCTTGCTGCAAAGAAAAGCCAGGTGTGGTGGATTTGGCTCCTCTACTTCACCAAACTCAGCTTTAGACTTTTATTTGATATTACAATCGGCATCACCACCTTTGGTAGGTTCAAGTCCACTTGCTGGCCATCCCCTTCAATATTTTCATTGGCACCATTTCTTTACTTTTTTTTTTAGGGATAGAAGCAACCATTCTTTACATAACTAGTAGTATTATATAAATATTTGTGAATTAATGTGTATATTTATTGATTTAATTGATATTGTGAATCAATTATATATGATAGTTGGATCATTAGAAATGTTTGGTTTGAATTAAAATCATTATAAAAGTTGCATTTACAATTTGTTGTGATTGTTTGACAATATAAAAGCTTTACATTTTATTTAGTAGATATATGGATAAAAATGACGATAGACAATGAAAATTCACGGTTAGATGTCTAACCACGAAGAGTCTTAGAGCGAGGAATGATCACTTTCCATGAATATTCTAATTTTCATTTTTTTCTTTTTAATATTATTGCGACATCCTTCTAATATTGATCCATTGCATTTTCATGACCATTTATTTATCACAAAATTTGACTGATTGTCAATAAGCTTAGCTGTTAAAAGGCCTTTACATTTGAGTGAAATAACTTGATTATGAAGAGAAATTCTAATATGGTCCCGAGATCAAAGAAATAGTGTTTTGGTCACACATACATAAAGAAGTATTCTTTTAATAATAAAGAGAAAATTGATAAAAAAGATGATTGAATATTTTGAGAAGAATTTTTTTATGTGTGTGTGTTCAAACATTATTGATTTGGTCTTGTGACCATTGAAGAATACCTCAATTATGAATTACTAGAAATCTAAGACATTTAATCAATGACCTTATTGCAAGATATTTATTTTAGTATTGTTTGTTATACAACTCAAATGTATAATGTGAGATTCGTTTTAGCCCTTATTGCATTGCATAGGCTGAGTCCGATAAATACCTCTCATACTTTGGATTTTAGATGGTGAACCCTTTGCAACGTCATAAGCATACACATCAACAACAACCAAGCCTTATCCCACAAAATGAGATCGGTTACATGGATCAAATTACGCCAAGGTGTTCTATCATAAACCATATTTGGTGCAACGTCATAAATATATTAAAAAAAAATAAAAAATAATAATAATAATAATAATAATAATAATAATAATAATAATAATAATAATAATAATAATAATAATAATAATAATAATTGGTTGCAAAATATTAGGGGTATATACCTGACTAGGTCAAACTACACCAAAATGAAGTGAACAGTCCATGCGTGGGTAAAATATATAGTCCAACTATGATCACAGTCCGTCGACGATGCAGGAAGCAACCGCGATGGATATCAACAAAAACGATCCTTCAGAATGAAGGCAAAAGATTTGGAAACAAATCCTCATTACCAAAAATCTGGACACAACCACCACTAAAACAACAATAATGACTAAAACATCACCAAATAACGACCACCACGATAAATTAAACGGTCGTTAAAAGTTGACCCTTGTAACTTTGTAACCTTGATATGTGTTAGTAATTTAATCAAAATTATAAACATTTAATCATTTGTCTTCCATAAATTTTATCATGCATTAATGGTTATGTATTCAATTGTTGTATCATGTGAGATTCGTTTTAGCCATTATGTGATATGTTGGGTAGGGTAAATATTGATCCTACAATTTGTTGATGGAACTAGAGATTAGTCGAAATACAAGATGATGGTGTTCAATTTGTTATTCTCTTTTTTCAAGTGATTGCCATTGAGGAAGAAACAATGTCCTTAGTTGTAGGTTCCTTAACTACTATAGTAGAGGGTTAAGTGCGGTAGATTTTAGATTTTTGCTACTAAACTAAGTAATGTATATAAGTAAAGATAAAAGCAGAATGATAAAATAAGCTTTTTTTTTATTTTTTTTTTACAATTTAAATATGTTTTATTTTATTCAATTCAATAATTTTATATCTATGTATACAATAAGTTAATATGGATCATATTGTAAAAGTATTGGATGGTGGTACTAAAAATAATAGAAAAATCATGTATCTTGCACGTATCAGTTCCCCCCGTAGTATCCCTCATGTGTCTTGGACGTATCTGAAACAAATTTGGCAAATTTTTTTTTAAATAAAATTTAATTATTGGATACTCTTTCGATACGTATCTGGGCGTATCAGACAGATAACGATGCAGATACGTATCAGATATGATTGTGTCATCAATTTTGAAGTATCCGTGTTTCAGAGGTTGGTAGGTATAAAATGTATTATGGTATTCAAATGTAGGAAAATTGTAGGTTTTCATATTAATCCAATGACTACCGATATGACCGAGTGCGTGAAACCTGAAACTCCTAATACCACTCTATCACCACCTATGAAGCCCGAATACTCCAAAAGGGAGGCGTACCCATATCGGATACCGATACTTCACGGATACTCGCAGATACGCACCCACGAAGTATTGGAATTAATCATTTAAATTTTTTAAAAAATATTTTAACGGATACTTATATGATACTCCGCAGATACACAAGGATATTTATAACATACTTCACAGATACTTATCCTAGAAAAATATGAAGAGTAAAAAAGTGAGACAATGTTGTAAACATTCGGTAGAGATGTATATGATTCAATTTTAGATATGCATCACTAGAATTGTTTCTCGATGAACCACTTAAACTTATACTTCTTGTGGATAAAGGTAACAAGAGAGAGGTGATTCAGTTAATCAACATTAGATAAAATTTGTGTTGAGTTCTTTTAATCAATGTTTATTTTCTTCAAGTATTTTACATACATATAAGTTTTAGTATAAATTTTTTGTTAGTGTATCTTAGCTGTATTGTATCCTAAATTTTGAAAAAATCGCGTATCCGCGTACCTGTATCGTACCCGCAACCGTATCTGTAACCGGCTTCATAGATCACACCAAATTATATATGTTGAGTATCTCTATGGTACAACTTGTGGGTTAATATTGGAACAGACATTTTAAACCGTAATCTTTAGAGTACATCAATATATATCACCATAAGATAATAATTTCCATAAACTTGTCTAGAATTGAGGGCATATATTATTATAATTAGGTTGAAGTAAAGAAAAGAGAAATTACATAAAAAGTGATAAAGTAAAAACAAGTTAAAATCCACAAGTAGATGTAAACAGAGATGAAGATACAGACGTCAATATCTACACCGTCTCTTCTCCTTTATATGCGTCTCAAAATATTACACGTAATTCGAACTTCACACAAACAAATTAAAGAGAGATGTAGATTGTGCCCGCCAACTATTTCTCAACCACTAACCTTCTCTTCTGTTTTGTTGATATTAATGTTGTCATTTTCATTCTTAACCTTTGTTTTGTCTTGAGTTACTTGGTCCTGTTTCTTCTCATTCTCATCATGTTCTTCATCTTGTTTCTCTTCCTTTTTCTCTACAGTCACAATATCAACATTCACTTCTAGTTTCTTCTCATCATTTGTTGTTTTGCTTGGAACAACTACGTTTTCAATTTCTTTATCGACAATGTCTCCTTTATGTTCTGGTAGCTTCTCATCAATTACGGGTTTGCTGTTTCTGTACATTGCATAGAGTGTGATCTGAACTATTCCAAATGTTAACCCCACAACGTTCGGGAGCTGTCCATAAAAAAACATAAGATTTTGTTATGTATTATTCCATAAAGACAAAATAGCAACTACCAGAAATTAATTAATACAAATGCGAACATAAAACAAATTTGTAAAATTCTGTTACGTCACGCGTCATTAGAGAAAGACATTTTCATAGTAGATACACTATACTAAAAAAGTTTAAACAACATAGAAATGTGAAATTCGTCTCTAGCCAAATTTAGTAGTATTGATTTTTTTGTGCTGTTGACATATAGATAGATGAATGATGAGAACTTACAGTAACATAGATATCTCGGAGAGAAAGACCATACAACAGCCACATAACCGCGCTTATGAGGAGGAGAAGTGAAAGTGGAAAAGGAAGGAACTCTACACTTTTGGTGCGAATAACAACTCTCTGCAGGATGATTAAAATCATGCATGGATGATTAGTTTATATATGAGAAATTAATTAAGCATAAAAATAATAATTAAAAAGCTAATTCTAGCATGTCGGTAAGAATGTAAAGATGCACTCACAATAATGCTTAAAGGGGCAGCAAAAACACTAGTTGCAAAAACTACACAAATCCATCCAAGAAGCTTGATACGTCCTTCTTCTTGTTTTGCTAGGAAGTGAGTTAACAAGACAATCGTGCCAAATCCCACAAAGTTCATCAACACAATCATCCTCAATGTTGACATCTACATAAGAACAATTTTAAAAATAATTAATGTTGATCATGGATACATAATTCATGACATCTAGAGTATTCAAAAATTTTAAAAAATTAGTATGCAGAGATGTTATTGTGACAAATAATAACATCCTAGCAACTTTGTCAAAAAAAATAAAAAAATTTAACATTCCCACAATGTTGGGACTTTAGCTATGCAAGTAAAATTTAATATGCATATCACTCTTATACACGTACCCTAACTTTCTTGGGGCAGTAAGTGACAAAAACTGCAAGGTAAATTGTCTCTATCACACAACCGAATGCATTGATGGTGATAAGAAGAGTTTCACCCTTCTTGGTATAGGCATAAAACATCCAAAGCATTGCACTAAATAGTGCAGCCACATATGGAATTGATTGGAAACCTTCTGTTGATTTCTTCTTACAAATTCGATAAAATGTTGGTCTGCAAAAATATATATAGTTTTATTTTCAAAGATCATCATCATATATTAAAATTTACAATTAAATGAAGTGGATTGAAAATATTATTCTTTCTACTTACAGTGGTGCTAGAAAGCAAAGAAATGATGTAATGTTGCCTAGAACTCCAAATGCGAAAGATAGATGACTGTGGTGGGACGACATGGTTAATTTTAATCTTATGTAAACTCTTTCTCTCTCTCTCTCTCTCTCTGAATTATCCCTTGTGAGAAGGGAGAGAAGGAAGATTTAATTTAAAAGGAAGACCAAACTCTAGCTTAATTTTTGTGTCACAAACACTGATATGAATATGAGTAGTGGTAAATCTCCTTATATATAGGATAGATGGTTCATGCATGGGGTACTGTGGGGGATGTCAAGCTGTGCTATTTTGCGTGGACATTATGGAACTATGAATTAATCATTGCTTTCCAACACATTATTGCTTTGAAAGCCACACAAAACAAAAACAAAAGCCAAAAATATAATTCTTTTTCGCTTTTTGGGGATAAAATATCTTAATTTTATACAAATTAATGTATTTTGCTTTAAGTATAACAATAAAAATGTTGTTAAAATAAGAATTATTATTATTATTATTTTTATTATTATTATTATTATTATTATTATTATTATTATTATTATTATTATTATTATTATTATTATTATTATTATTATTATTATTATTATTATTATTATTATTATTATTATTATTATTATTATTATTATAACATAAAGTGAAGTGGTAGACAATTAAGTTAAGCAAGGCAAAATCTTTTTCTTAGTATACTAACAATAACAATTTATCAATTTTCTCACGCCAAACCCACCATGATTGCCAACTCAATACTCCCTCTTTCGATTAAAATATAAACAACAACAAAAGCATTTCAAGTTAATTAAAAATAGTTAGTTTTTTCCTCCTTAAGTACAACTCTGGTGCTAAAAAGTTGCAGTCACATTTTGCATGTTGGCGTAAGCTTCAAATAATTTCTCACTTTTTTGGATATGGTATATGTGAATTTTGTTGTCGGACTCTTTGAAAGAAAATAAAAATAGATAATTTTATCTCCGTTTTTAGTCGGATAAAATATAACTTGATTCTCCAAAATCAACTTCATTATAATTTGAGCTTTTTATTTGATAGAAAACATTTATGTTAGTTCGGTTCTAAGAATTCACCAAGACAAGAGAAAGTCTCAAGGTGTCGAGTGCGCAACCAAAGATGAATACACACAAAATGAGACTTGATCACAATTTTTTACAAATTGAACCGAGCTAAATTGGCCATTAATATTTAATTTTATATTAATTAAAATTAAAAAGGAGTTTTGAGAAGAAAAAAAAGTAAATATGTTTTAAATCCTATAAAATTATGACTTTTTAAATGTAATCCCCACGAAAAAAAAATCAACAAGTTTATAGTTTTGATAAAAAAAATAAGACTTTTAGTGCCAATAAATAAAATTAGGTAAAACATCTACACCTTGTGTTTTTTGGTGTTGACTTTAGTAATTCAGAGTTCGATTAAAAGATAAATAAAATCTAACAAAAAATTGTTTCATCTAAAAATCAAACTCGAGTTTTTTAAAACAATTTGTCCTTTGATGCCTCTACACCTTATTGATTCAAAAAAATTACTATTCTATGAATATAATTACATAATTAATTCCTAAAAACAAATACATAAATTAATTAAATTTTGAATATAATCTTACCTAAGAGATCATTCTTACACCCAACCAATTAAAATCAAACATCTCATTAAAATAATAAAAATAATTATTATCATAATTTTTTCTCATTATTTTTAATATTTCTCTCTCCTTTTTCCACTTTCTTTAACCAACAAAAACCACCCACCACCATTTATGTTTCCATTTCCTTAATTAAAATCACATTTTTTTTAAAAGTTAATAACATGTGTCATATTTTTATTGGTTGGATGTAAAAATAATCTCTTAAATAAGAGTTCATGCAAGAATATCTCAAATACAAAACCAAAGAGTAAGTTTTGTGTCCTTTCAAAGAAGAAAGTTTGAAATTAATGCTTGGCTGGCCCCCAAGGTACTTAACCACGCGTACACACCCTCCAGGCTTCAACTTCTTCGCGTGACACTTCTCCATTACGTGCATTGAATCCCTACATTTATTCTATACTCCGATGATTTAGTATATCGTTAAAAAGACAGATTTTGGGTTTGGAGACGTTAATTTGAGTTTGGCTAGTGTTTTTTGAGGGGAATTGTAAATATATTTATAAACACCTTTTAAGTAAAATAATTTTTGTCTTGGATACACTATCTTTCACTCTTTCACTTCATATTAGATACACTCTAATATTACTTAAAGTTTTAAGGTTTCATTTGCAAACCATTTTTGAGAGGTCTATATTATTATTATTGTCAAAAAAAGAATTTTCTATGGGATGGTTAAAGGCCTAAAATTCCATAAATTTTAAGTCGAAACAATGGACTTATCATAGAGCCAGTCACATTAGGGCCCCACCTTCAGTTGCACACTATCGGCCGAACACACCCAATGGTCAAGATGCTTAAAATCCTTGCAGGGTTTTGAAATTGATACTCGTCGCTCGTCTCTAGCGCTCCTCCACAAATATTCTATCTTTGTTACAGAGCCATCAAATCGATAAAATAAAACGATCTTTCCCAACACAAATCTGCTCGACCAAAATCTTACTAAGAGTACATTCTTTTCTCGACACTTATGGTCGACCACAAACATCTTAAAGGAATATTCATATAAGATCTTCGTTACGAACGAGCTCGAAAAACTTGTTCGGTATAATCCTCGTCGGAATACTAATAAGTATAATTGTTCGTTCAGTCCAACGCTTCCGCTTGTAAACATATAATACAAAGACATCACTTCGAACTACAAACTAACGACTTTGAAGGCAAGCATTCTCAACTGCCCCTAAGATCGAAAACTCTCGTTATATATGGTCCAAACAAACAAACCCAAATACATTGAGATCCAACCCAACAAGCTTGGATCCTAGTCATGCCATAACCTGCCTCAATGACTAGGTTAGGATTTTGCCAAACTATAATGCCTCAATTGCCGGAAGAACTATCGCCAGAGCCAGCATCGATGAGTGTCATATATTCATCAACTTTCTAACAACTTCATATAAATGCCTATAAAAGGCACCTTTCACCACCAATATAAGGTACACACTATCTATCTGTTAGGAAACATGGCATCCATTGATGAATGAGAGAAAAAGCTTATGAAATTCTTTCTTTTGATGGAAATGAAATATTACAATATGAGAAAGTTAGTTACAATGTGACACCTTAAGCCTATTTATAGGCACTAACTAACTAGTAACTATATGACTAACATATATCTCTAATACTATCCTCTCAATATCTCTCACTCGTTGTTCTCATACTAACTTGATCGGCTAGCCTTTCGATATCTCTCATTCATTGTTCTCATACTAATTTGAGCGACAAAGTGCTTGCAAGTAAATCATAACTCACATTTATGTGGATTGCTGCTGGACACAAACACCGTTTCTAATCACATCAAATAATCCTTAATATGAAATCTTTTTATATGATATCTACTTTTTTTATATAGTTTGTTAATCAGATTGTCTTTAATTTGTTTAGTGGTGCTTTATTTGATTTGTGTACAAAGTTGCCAAACTCACCTGACTGAACCATCCATCCATCCACTACTATTAAAAGCAACCTATTAATTAATTAAATCCCTAAAAATCCAATGATTTATAGATGTAAACGGACACGTGTAAAATGGGTTTACAGTCATGCCTTATTGCTTTACATTTTAGAGGAAGGTAACATTGTTTATGTTTATATGTTTGTTGAATGGCGACTGATTCATATTTAAAATATGTTTTATATTGATCAAACTGCTATTGCGCTCTATTTTCTCAAATCTTTTGACTATCACGCCTGAACAACAGTGGAATTCAAAGCTCTCCTCACTGGTAAACCAAGTGACAAGTGTAAATGTCCAATCAGTTGAGAATGAAACGTATCTACTTTTAGTTTTTTACGATATTTATTTATTATCCGTGAATGAATAGAACAGTACAAGTTTAAATGTGATTCATTTTTAACACAAGTTTAATTAACGGTGAGTAAAGAGTCTTGTTAACAAGTGTTATAAGAGTATTTTTTAGGAAACCTAAAAAAAATCTTATCTTAAAAATACAAATCAAACACACGTATAAGCTATAACTATACAATTTTTAATGTAAAAACTATGCTTAAACAATGTCTTAAGGGTACTTGTTACCATTTTCCATAATTAAATTTGCAAATTTATTTATGTGGTTAACGCTCATTATTATTGGATAACTTATATATCCACGGTTCATCAAAGGATAACCTAAAACAAATCTTAATTAACAAGAGATTTAATTTATTTGTAACTTTAAAAAGAGGATTTTAAATCATGTTTAACATTTGTTGAGTAGTCATTAAAGCCACCGTTATTCGTAAATTCTTTTCAAAAGAGGATAAAGATTTTTTTTTTGATAACAATTTTTATAAAGAAAAATTTAGGTGAGTTGAGTTGTATTGTTGTAATTTTTAAGAAAAATCTCAATGTTTATAGAACACTTACGTTCTTCTATATTACTCAACAATAAAATTCTCGGTTTGAGAGACATTTGAATTCTAGTTCTTATAGTATGAGTAATAGTCAATTGTTTTTGTTTATATATATATATATATATATATATATATATATATATATATTAATCTATAAAAAATAAAAATTATGAATTCAAAAAGATATTTTAATTTATTCATATAATCTAACATTGGATTACTATGTTATATTATATACGAAATTTAAATCTCTTACCGCATACACTTTTTTTTGAGAGATCTTACCGTATACACTTATTTATTGATATTTATATAGTGTAATGATCAAGATATTTCTCTCATCTTTATAAAGTAATAATAATTTAAAAGATCCAAAATCTCTTTAGTAGGCATGCTTGGGCTCCAAAGTGGTGGGTGCATGCATGGTTTTAGATATATGTATACGAGGATATAGATAACAATTTAAGCTTATGGTATCCCGTTTAATGCCAATAATTAAACTTTACTTTAGCGGCTCTTCCATGATTAGCACTAAATAATTGTGTTTCACACTAGTTTTTCTATTTTTATAATTTATTCAAATTCAAATAGTCGGTAATTACCAAATCACTTAATTTAATTCATACTTTGTATAAAAAAAATCCCTTATTTACATATTAAATTTATAAATTATAATTTTTTTTGTAAAAACAATACACATAATTATATAAAAATAACGTATAACATTAATTAAGAAAATAAATATATAGAAATCGTGTTAGAAAACGGTATTTTCGACTTTTAGAGATAAAAAATTGTTATTTGAATACAAAACACCCATTTTTTACTTTTTTTGGAAAAAGTTTGTCTTAAATTATAAGTTGTTTTATAATATCAATTAAACATTAATGTTTTAATTTAATTCATTGCTATTTTTTATTTATTTTTCATTCTCATACAATTTATTAAAAATAATTTTGTACAATTTATAATATATATTTGGGTTAATTATGTTTCTAGTCCCTATAAAATAGCGACCTTGTAAGTTTAGTCCTTACTTAATTTTAATAGCATTTTTAGTCCCTAATTTTGTTTTTCTGCACTGAGTATTAGTCCCTACTCAATTCAAATTTGTTTAATTTATGCTTAAACTCTTAAATTTTTAAACAATTTTTTGCAGACATGTTTAGACCATTACTAAAAGATCCTCCGCAAAAAATTATCGCAAAATTTGATTTCTACATCCAGATTTTATTACTTTTTATCTTTAACTTTTGTCGTTTTAAAAAATTCATATTTAATTCATTTCATGTCAGAAAATTCTAAATTTTAGTAAACGAACCTTTCATAGTGTTTTAATCTTGTCTCAAAAAAATCGTTCAAAAATTTAAGAGTTTAAGGATAATTAATCAAACTTTGTTTTAGCAGGGACTAAAATTATAAGTAAATTTTTTTTATAGGGACTAAAAATGCTATTAAAATTAAGTAGGGATTAAACTTACAAGGTCGCTATTTTATAGGGACTAGAAACATAATTAACCCTATATATTTCTCAATTATAAAAAAATATATATTTCTCACAGACAATTAAACGTGAAAAATGACCAAACAACTTATAATTTAAGAGTGATAGAGCATAGGGTGGTACTGTATGTGATTTGTTGTCGCGTTTAGAAACTGGATTCAATTATTATGGATTAACAGTCGCTAGTCAGGTCAGGTGGATTCAACATTGTAGTCCTGAACCAAACTTTACATTAATATACCTTCTTTTTTTGAGGGATCTACATTAGTATACATAAAGTTGTTAGAAAGTGCGTTTTAAAAAATTAAAATGATGTTACAGATGAGATAGACTTACAGATACAACGAAGTCTCCATTTAATCTCTTGCTTGTCTTTTTATGTTAAAAAAAATGCATGTGCGATCCACGGGATTTGTTTTTCGGTTTCAAAAAAGAAGAACAAATAGGAACCGGTAAAATATGTATAATTAATGATCATGGTCCTTTGCAGGAAAAGGAACTCATAATGATCATGTTTCATGTGTGCAACATTGCTTAAGCATAGTTCTAACACATTGTGGGAGACTTGTTTATTCAGCTATGTTCAATTATTGTTTGTAAAAATATTGATTATTATTTCTTGATTTTAAATATTAAATATAATAATTGGTTGTTAGATTAAGATTTACTTATTCGTTTGTTTTTGAAGTCGGATCCTCTAAATCAGGGGCGGTTCTAAGGCCCGGCGAGCCCGGGCTCCGGCCCAATTTTTTTGCAATTTCTTATGTAAATCCCCTTGAATTTCTTATATAAACCCCTATATTTTTTAAATTTTTTATTATTTGCTTGCAATTTCTTATGTAAACCCCTATAAATGTATTGCAAATTTTTTTTTCCGCCCGGGCTTTATAAAAATCCTGGCTCCGCCACTGCTCTAAATCTTGATTCATGCATATTATAATGTATTGCCCCTAAGAATGAGATATGCTCACATAGACTTCATTTATTTTTTATACTAGATAGCCATGAATCCAAAACATTCGTAGCAATAAACCTCCTTCATTTTTTTATATCAAACGGCTGCAACAATATAGAGTAAAATTGAGTTTTTTTTTTTTTGTTGTTGTTTTTTTATGTTAAATTGAGTCAAATGCGCGTCGCCAACCAAATCATGCACTACGTAAAGACGTATGATTTGGCAAAAAACAGAAGCAAAACTGCAAAAGTAAAGAGTTTCGTAAGGTTCTAATTATTCTGAGTGGTGGTACATTACCTCCCTGTTCAGAATTAATTATACATGATTGAAAACATGTAATTCATACGTGTATATACTCTTGTGGCTCAAACTTCACAGGTGGTTACTTCTATCATATTTTCATCAATCACCATATATATGATTGATTGATATTTTTACATGTTATTATTATTATTATTATTATTTATATATGACATAATAATTATCTTGTATATTTACATTTTTGTGAAGCTCATAAGGCTAAGAATGGTGCCCTACAAATGCATGGGGCTCCTTGTTGTATGACTCATCTCATGTAGGCCTAAGTACGTGGACGGATACCTGGAATAGTCTAGAATTTCCTAAAAGAGTCACCGTTGGATGACTTCATGATTGAAATGAAAATTGACCAATTCCGTACTACTAGCTAATCCTCGAAATCTCGTCACATATCCTTAGACACTCGAATTTGACGGAATAGAAATTTGGCAAAATTATTGGAATGTTTGTCCAAGTACACCAAGACAGTTTGGCCAACTCCAGATAGATCTTCTTACGTGCCCTAATCCATGATTGTTTAATTTACATTGTCAACCATGTGTGGATAATAGTTAGGATTTGTGATGATATTTCACTTTGATTTAGTTCATGCAAAATAATTTGTGGACACCAAAACTCAATCTACCCTAGAGAGAAAGAAATAATGAGATTGATTGGTTGGTGATGTGAAAGGAAGAGAAAAATAGATAGAAAATAAGACGTTGAATGAATGTAGAAAAATGAAACGTGTTCAAATATAAATGCCCTTAATTTATTCACATTGTTAATGTTATGGTTTTTTATACTAACAACCAATAATCATCACCATATTTAAAAATTATTTGGACTTTCCTCATAAGGGCTTATAAATTCACCCATGTATATTCCTGATATATTGACATGGTCAAATTTTTTTTACAACTGATAATATATCAAAATTAAACTCTTAACACATAATCCAAAATTTCATCCATAATAAGATAAACTTAACGCTGGCAATTGGCATTATAGCTGAAGGGTGGCCTTAAGGAGAGGCAATCCTTGCTTCAAACTATACTCACATAACTAAAAAGATTATTAGTTGGGCCTCACTTAGATCTCACCTCTCATTTGGAATAATATTTTTTTGTTCCCGACTCAATTATAGATCACGGGAATGCTGTATTTTTCGTCATTTTTCCCAATGCAGATTTGGCTGGAGTGGTGCAATTGTCAAAGAACTCATGCAATTTCACACCCAAGAAACCGATTACGGGGTTTAAATCCGCTCAAAATATTGGTTTTGCGGTGTGAATATATAGTTGCATGGGAAACATGGTAGTACATGATCACGTTTTGCGAATCTATTTGATGGAATGGTCCCTCCCTGTGACAAAAAAGCTAGCTTGGCAAAAGTGTCGTCAACTTAATGAAACTCTTCTTAATGAAAAACCATACACATGCATTTCGTACAATTAATTGCCCCAGCTCCTTGTTCGTTTATGAAGCTTCATTTAAAATTACTTTTATTTTTTTCTCCAAAAAAAAAAATACTTTTATTTTCCTATTTAGATACTCATTCTTAAAAAGTAGTAATAGCGCGGATTTAGTTTGAATATAAGTAAAATATAATAATCACAAATATACAATCGGACAACGAAGCTAGCCAAAATTTTGTGATGGGCCAAATATATAGAAAAAAAAAATAACTTTTACGATGATTATTTTGACAATTTTTGTAGTTGAACAAGTTTTACGTATATTTAGTATGAAGTCTAAAACAAAAAACTAATATATTTCTTTCTTCAAAAAAAAAAAAAACTAATATATTTCTAAGGACCCAAAACATATTTAACCCTTATTCTTCTACTAAAAAATATTATTCTTATTTATTTGGGTTAAATATATTTTTAATCCCTATAAATATACAAACTTTTCATTTTAATCCCTCTAAAAAAATTCTTTGACTTTTAGTCTCCAAAAGTTTTCCATTTTCACTTTTGGCCACTCCTTGGCTTGTAAGAATCGTTTGGTATTACTCATATCAACAAGATGCATCTTCTTTTCGGTAGCTCATTTCATAAGAACTCTACAGTTAAGTTTGCTTGACTTGAAGCAATTTTGGGATGGGTGACCTACTGGGAAGTTTCCTGGTAAGCGTGCGAGTAAGGACAAAACACGCTGAAAAGACTCGTGTTGATTTGTAGGGTCAGTCGGCAATCCTGAAAGCAGTCTGGGATGTTACAAATGGTATCAAAGCAGACATCTCCCAATACGATGTGGTTCGGGGACGAACCAAGCAGAAGCTGGTGGGCATGTAACGCCTCCGCTTGGTGGGCATGTAACGCCCGAGGCTGATGAGGGTGGGAAGTGGTCCGGCTCCTGCCAACTTCTATGCAAAACAAAATCACATCGGAATGAGAGGGATCCTGAAGCCGTGCAGGTATAAAATTGCATGGTTAAAGGAAGGCTTATAAGAATCGCTTGGTACTACCTATATCAACAAAATTCATCTTCTTTTCGGTAGCTCAGTTCATAAGAACTCCACAGTTAAGCGTGCTTGGAGCAATTTTGGGATTTAGAATTCATATTTTTGAATAAAATTTTGCAAAAATGTTTATAATATTACAAGAATCTCTCTCAAAAAAGTTAGAATTTTTTAACATAACATGAATTAAATATGAATTTTTATATTTTTGGCGGTTAAAAATTTATATTTTGTTAAAAAATTCTAATTTTTTTGAGCGAGATTTTTACAATATTCTACACATTTCTGCACAATTTCATTAAAAAATACATGAGTTGATTTAAGAATAGGGACCAAAAGTGATGATTGAAAATTTTATACGAACTAAAAGTCGAAGGAAAATTTTATAGGGACTAAAACAAAAACTTTAATATGTTTTTAAAGACTAAAAATATATTTAGCCCTATTTATTTAACTAGACTGATTGTCAATCTCAAAAGGCTTTGTATGCGTGACATTTTTTTACTAAATATACTTTTAAAAAGCATTTCTTTTATTTATTTAAAAATAAGAAAAAATTAGCCTAGAGTTAAGTAGACTCGATATAAACCCTAATAAATGGACAATGTATTTTATCAATATTAATATAGTATATTAGAAGAATGTAGTTAATTAATTACCACTTATTCTTGGAAACTCAACCCAAGGAAACTATGTATATTGGATGGAAGATGCCAGTTGATGGTTGGGTGAAACTCAATTGTGATGGAGCATGTAAAGGTAATGGGGAGCTTGCAGGTAGGGATGGGAATAGGCCAGGCCGACCTACAGGGGCCTACGACCTAGCCTACGACAGGTCAGGCCAGACCAGGCTTTTTTCTTAAATAGAGAAGGCCTAGGCTTTTTTAAAAGCCTATTTAGCTTAATAGGTCAGGCCACAGGCCATTCAAAAAGCCTTTTAGGCCTATTAGGTCGGCCTATTTAAATAAATATGAATAAATTATTTATTATTATATTATATTTTGTACTCTGAATTAAAATAAAAACGTGTTAACTTTTTCAGTAATTTAAGCTTATTAGTATACATTATTTTTTTGCATATTTAAATGTATTATTATAAAATAGAAATGAAATATGATACAATATATAGTCAAATTGCCTAAAAACTCATGTTGATTATCAAAAGAGAGTTTAATCTAATTGATATATTAGTTTGCTAGTCTATTTACACTCAGATCACATTGCTGATTTAAATATATTCATATGAAATAGGCTTTTAAACAGGCTAGCAGGCCGTATCAGGCTTTCAGAAGGCCAGGCTCAGGCCTAACAACTAAGCCTATGACAGGCCGCAGGCCATACTTAGGCCTTCAAAAAAATTGGCAGACCAGGCTCAGGCCTTACAAAGCCTAGCTCGGCCTAGCCTATTCCCATCCCTACTTGCAGGTTGTGGTGGACTTCTTCGTCAACCTGAAGGGAAATGGATTAAAGGATTTAGTCGCAAAATTGGAGCATGTGACACGTTACATGCTGAGATGTGGGGCCTCTATATTGGGCTTGACATGGCATGGAGAGAAGGTCTATCTCATTTAATAGTAGAGAGTGACTCGAAGGTGCTTGTCGATATGGTTTCTAACAATTACAAGATCAATGGAGTCATTCCTTTCTTGATAAGACGTATTCAAGAGATTCTTCGACGAGATTGGCATACTCAAGTTATTCACACGTGGCGTGAAGGCAACAGATGTGCTAACTGGCTAGCAAACTTCAGTTTTTCTTTGGATTCTTGGAATTTGCTTGTTTTAGAGACTCCTCCTAATGAGCTTCGAAGACTCATTTTTGATGATATTTCTGGGGCTTGTATTCCTAGAAATATACATCTAGCTCCTTAGTTTTTTTTTTCTCTCTTTGGGTCTTTGGCCCTCTTTTGTACCAAAAAAAAAAATTACCACTTATTCTTTATTTTAGAAATTGGAGAAATAACATATGAGTAATTAATTAATGAGTTCAATCCCAATTCAACACTAAATTATCAAATTGAAATACATCTAGAATACTCGCGAATATATAATCCATATCGTAAACTTTATTCTTCGTATCACTTTCAAAAAAAGATCATACGATATCTTTGCATTGTAAATACGTTGTTTGAAGTTCACCAGGTCTCCAGAAACCACAATCATTTTGCCGCTTCGCAAATCCTCTAGGACAATCAACATCTTGAACTAATTATAATGTTTATATATAATAAATTTGACGTCCTTGTAAATTAGCCAAGTGTTTTTAACTTTTAACTAATTAAACTACTTCTATGGACCCTATATCAGTAGTGATATACACATATACTACTCCACCATGGTAGTATTCATTAATTGGTTGGTATGGTAGTGATATACATTCATTAATTAGATGGAGAATACATACGATTTTATTGAGTACTATATATGGAATTAATAGGAGTTAGCTGAATGAATAAATAATAAACATGAGGTATAGTTTGGTAAGAGAGTGATGGTAGCATTAAATTAATTTAGAAAATGTGAGGCTAACTATGAGTTAGATTACTTTGGCATGAGGCAAAGGCAATTTACTATCACCGCTAGTTTAATACAATTTGAAGCACATTCATTAAAGACGATGCAATTTGTACATCTTTTTGGTTCTCAGCCACTACATAAGAAGAACGCAAGCATAAATTGTGGACTTTGGTTCTTGCGTTTAGCTTATATATGCTTAAAATTCAGATTGAAAGTTGAATAGTAGTCACATTCTGGGGGAATTAATAAATATGCCATGTTCGAATACACATGAAATAGATCGATCTTATCTTGTCCATGTCTATGTCGACGAGGCAAGGGGCCAAAATTATTGAAGAGATTATAAGATATGATAACTCCAAATATTACAATGAAGTCCACATAAATTCTTTGCATTCGTGGACAGCCTTGAAAATTTAGAGAAAAATATTTAATGGCGCTTTTATATATGGATTTAGACGATTTCAATCAGAAAATTATTCATTGAAGACAAATGTTTCATAATAAAATACAAGACAATTGTTAGATAGGGTTTTTTTTTCTTTCACGAATTTCTTTCGAACTGTTGTTTTCAATTTTCTTCGGTCTTCAATAGGATTTAGGAGTGACCACGATAGGACAATACTTCCATTATATCATCCATTTTCTAATTAAAAACAAAAACAGGAACCGTTCCTTCAAAAAAACAGGAGCTGTTTTTTATTTTTATTTTAAAGGCACCTTGTTGGTGGAGAAGTGTGTGTGTTTGTATATAAATTATCATTGACTTCAACTTCCCAACAATGCAAGACTTTTAAGATATACATGAACAATGATGATATCGGATTTGGCCAGACCTTGATGACGACGGGCCATTGGAGGAGAGACGGTGATCTTCATGGTGGTTGGCCTAGCCCCTAGAGGAATGGAGGGGGGTTTTGTACCTGCATGTGTTCCGATGCCCAAGTAACAAAGGGACATGCTAGGGTTAGATGAGAGATACTTTGTGAGGTCTTGGTTGTGGATTTTTCTCTACTAAGTTCTAAATTAGCTCTTTAACACCTTGAAAATACCAAAATACCCCTAACGACAGTTAACTAGTTCACTTTCAATGACTGTTAATAACTGTTGTTGCATTCTGGTTTATTCCATAACAACAATATACCACCTCCAATAGTGCTCCTGAACACAAATCAACCTCTTTCCATTTACTTAACAAGTCATTTACTTACGTATGGTGGTTAGGTTTTTTTTTTTTTTTTTTTTTAACAATGTATATGTGACATTTAATTGTTCCTAAAGATATGATGTTTTACCATGATATGCGACAACTAACACATGAAACTTTTGTTCACACTACTTGATATATGCATATAAAACAATAGAATAACACATATGATAATTTATAGTTTTATTTCATCTTCGTTTAAATCGGGCAATTATAATACATAAACATAATTAAGGAAGCCTTACATGACATTCTCCCTAAGGATGTTGTATCTTTACGATGTAAAAATTTATTTAATTCATGGATGTATCAGAAAATGTTGGCATTGAAGTGTCTAATACTTAGTGTAATGATTTGCTAGTCTCTTCGAAAATTCAAAAGAATGGAGATAACATATTTTGTATTCTACCTAGTGAGCTACATAAGTTATCAAATCAAATCCTTTCATATAAAATAAGTAGTGACAACAAGGAAAGTGTTCCAATATATTCTTTTGAACTTTATCATACTATCCTGACAACTAACATGTTTCAATTGTCTGAGAAGCATAATTAATCTTAACACAACATCTTGGAACACATTCCCTTTTGTTGCCACTTCAATGCCAACATTTTCAGAAACTTCAATGAATTAAACAAAAATCTACATCATAATGATACAACATCATCTAAATAAAACATAAATCAACATAATAAAACACAACATAATAGATCATGGATCATGCAACCTAACATCTTTATTTGGTTCCTTCATGCAAGCCCTGATTTATTTGTAGGTTTTGAACTGATTCAAAAGATTTAACCAATGAAGCTCTAACTCGATCGGTCCTTCAATGTTATGTCGACCAAATATCAAAAACATGTTGGTTCATTTAGCAAGCATTGGTTAACTTCTGTTGGAGGCGAACAACAGTTAAAGTCGTTGGGGGTATTTTAGTACTTGGAGGGAGGGGGTGTCAGAGAGCAATTTTAGAAGTGGGATGAGCAATATTCCTTAGTTGCCTTATATAGGCCAAGTGAATAGTATTTGGGCCTTGTTAGCATTTACCTTATTGGAGTTCAAATGACTTAGGTGTTAGGACCCATTATTGTATGAGTGTTGCTCTTTCAACATCTAAAATTACTCTCACGCACCCAAATATTACCTTAATACTCCCAATGACAATAGAAGCTTAGATAGCAAATGTCTTATTGTATAATAGACACATATCTCCACATATGAGCTAGTAACTTAGGGTGACCCGATGCCTTGTTGGATTGAGCTTCGGCCCAGTTTGGAACATGAACAAAACTTTATAGGCATGATGTACTTGAGTTATTATGTTGTTAATTTATGATTCTTATTTTTTAGGGTTAATACGTTTTTACCCCCTGTAATATGGACGAGTTCTGGTTTTTCCCCCTGTAAAAAAGATTCTTTCGATTCCAACCCTGAAATATGAAGATTCTTTCGAAAACACCCCTGATCCCATTTGACACACTCCCTTGCTGACGTGGCAATGACGTGGCACGCTGACTCACCTTTTCTGATGACGTGGCGTGCTGACTATATAATTAATTTTATTTTTTTATAGGGTACACGCGGCATTTTTAAAAAAATAAATATAAAAAACTAAAAAAAATCTTAAAAAATACCGAATTTTTTTAAAAAAATTGGAAAAATTAATAAAAATGAAAAAAAAATCTGAAAAATTTTAAAAATAAAAAATAAAATCTGGAAAATTTAAAAAAATTCTGGAAAATTAATAAAATTTGAATTTAAAAGATTCTGGAAAATTAAAAAATTAAAAAAATTCTGGAAATTTTCTTCGAAATTTAGAAGATATTTAAAAATACTGGAATTTAATTTTCAAAATAAAAAAGTTTAGATTTTTTTGCGAAATAAAAAAACTGGAAAATATTTAAAATTTTAAAAATATGGATATATATTTTTTTAAAATCCAATTACAATAAGAAAATTAAATTTTAAAAATCATATAATCTGAAGAAAAAAATTGATTTAGTTTAATTAAAAATTTAGGAAAAAAATCTGAGAAGCTTGAATTACATAGGAATATTTTTGTAAAAAGAATTATTAATGCGTGTAAAATTTTAAAAAGTGTCTTATTTAAGAGGCATTAAAATTTAAAAAGTGAGTACCTCAAGTTGCTCTTCCAATCTCTTTTGAACTTCAATTTGTTGCCTCAATGCGTCTGCCATTGGGATTTCTCTGTGAATTTTATATTTAAACTAGTTAGGAAATATAATAAGTTGCATTTACCTAAAAATTTAAATGCTAATTACATAGGCAAGAAGTTTTAGATGAGAATTTGGCTCATGAAAAATATAGCCATACATACATATAATGAATGATAACGATTAAGCAAAATAAGTGAATTTTGATTAAATTCTAAACATCCACTTGAATCATACAGATTCATACATATAATTAGAAATCGATTCGAAAAAGATTTTATAAAAATTTAGGAATAAAATTTTCGAAAAATATCTGAAGTTAAGATTTTAATAATTAAAATAAAATTGAATTTTAATTTTTTTAATTCTGAAGTTAAAAAAAAAAATTTCGAAGTTAAAATATTTTATAAGTTCTTTTGAAATTATGTTTTTTTATTGCAATTATTTCTTAACTATACAAAATAAAATAAAAAAGAATGTGAACGCATAAAGTTTTTTTTTTTTAACAAAGAACGTATAAAGTTTTGTTAAATATAGTATTCAACATCTAATTATTTAAGCTCGTCGAAAAAAATCATTTAATATGATGTTATTTTTTAATTTTTAATTATTTTCAATCGGATTCGAAAAAGAATTTTAATTTTTTTTAATTCTGAAAAATTTTCTGAAATTAAACTAAAAATATCTGAAGTTAAAATTTTCCAGAATTTTTTTTAATTTTTTTAGATTTTCCATAATCTTTTAAATTCAATTTTAATTAATTTTCCAGAATTTTTTTAATTTTTTTTATATTTTTAAAATTTTCCAGATTTTATTTTTTATTTTTAAAATTTTCCGGATTTTTGTTTTCATTTTTAATAATTTTTCCAATTTTTTCGGTATTTTTTAAGATTTTTTTTAGTTTTTTATATATTTTTTAAATAAAAAAAATGCCACGTGTACCCTATAAAAAATAAAATTAATTATACAGTCAGCACGCCACGTCATCAGAAAAGGTGAGTCAGCGTGCCACGTCATTGCCACGTCAGGAAGGGAGTGTGTCAAATGGGATCAGGGGTGTTTTCGAAAGAATCTTCATATTTCAGGGTTGGAATCGAAAGAATCTTTTTTACAGGGGGAAAACCAGAACTCGCCCATATTACAGGGGGGTAAAAACGTATTAACCCTATTTTTTATGGGGCCTTATTTTGGTGTCATATTCACATTGTAGTATTTCAATCCTAGTATAACACAATGTAGACGGGCCTTTTTCAAAGGAAAAAAAAATTTCTTTTTCAACCCCTTATGTTCACGATTTTTTTCAACCCCTTATGATGACAAGGACTTACCCGTAGGGATGGGAATAGGCCAGACCGGTCTTTGATAGCCTGAGCCTGGCCTACGAAAAAATTGCAACCCTGAACCTAGTCAATGGCCTTTCGTAGGCCTTTTTGTTGGCTTGGTCTGGCCCTGAAATCCTTTTTGCATGCCTATTTCATAATAAAACCATTAAATTGTCTACTTTATCTACTTGTAAATAGGCTCAACATGCCTAAAAGTCTATTTTAGTATAATGCTTTCCTATCACATTAAGGCCTTAAAGGCCTTTTTCACTGCAAAACCATAAAGCCTATTTAAATAATACATTATTTGAGTTGCTTCTTTATTTTTATGTTTAATATAAATTATATTTTAATATAAATAAAAAATAATTTTTAATCATATGCATAAGTAGGTCGGCATATCACGCTTCCTAAGCTTTTTTTATAGTCTAATCCTAACTTATTTACTTCAATAGGCTTTTTCAAAAGTCTAAGCATAGTCTTTTTAATAAATAGGCCAAGTTGTAGGCCCTTGTAGACCGGTCTGACCCTCTGTTTTCAGATTATAGAATCTGAAATGAGTTTTCCCTCTGTTTTTAGGTTTAAAATAAGTTTTTCACTTATTACACTGAATAAATGGATGATCATGTCAGATATGAGTTTCCTTGTTGGAGAGATACAAACGTGTGGTGGTTCCACTCTTCATCAAGAAAGGGCAATCATAAACTTTTTTTCCCTCTACTCGGTGCGCCTTCGCATATAGATTGAATGATGTGTCTAGGATATGTGAATGACAACCATTTTATGATGATATATTTGAAGGATTGTTGTCAAATTCCTTCCACTTCCCTGCTATGGAAACAACAAATTCGAGAAGATGTAAAGTCATGGGATGAAATATATATCAAGAGGATGATTGCCTGTAATGAACTATGTTGCGCGGCATGTTATGAGGTAATAGGAGATGATGATTTGTACCTTGTTGAAAACCTTGACCCTGAAGAGAATGTTGACGATGACAAGAATGTTGAAGATGGAGTCAAGATTGAAAAGGATGAAAGCCTGGAACTTGATGATTGTTGTAACACCCTATTTCTAATAAGCGGTAAAACGCGCGAATACATCAGACATGTTCTAGAAATAGATGCTACGTCTCCGAATAAACCACAATACAATACATGCATAAAGATCATGTTACACAACATAGCAGCGGACATACTTAAAAATCATAAAACATCTCCAGATCTCAACAAAATACAATTCATCATTTCAAAGCAATCATCATTATCAAAGAAATCACCACATCATATGTATATACATATACAATTCTCACTTCATCATTATTATCAAATTAATCATCATCAAGTGGGTTCACCAAGTGTATAAGCACAAACAATTAAGATATGCAATTAGAACATAGTTCAATTATTCACAACCGTCAACAAAATCCACCAATGTACATATACATCAATCCACATAATCACAACGTTCACCAAATTTCACCCATGCACAATTCACCAAGTCACATATTCAAATATGTCACAACTCATCAACTAATCAAATGCATGCAATGTTCTAGACTCTTCTAGATGCATGTGGTACCAAACTCCTCCAAGGTCGTCACCTTATGATGCAACAAAAACATCATTATCAACGGCTATAATCAACGGCAATATGGATACAAGTATCCGGTCAACGGCAATATGGATATAACATCCGAAACGACATATGATGCATGAACATATGACTCAATCCACAATGCATATGTTCACAACAATTCAACGGCTATAATCAACGGCTATAATCAACGGCTATGATCAACGGCTATATGTATATACACGCATTCATCACCAATCACATCAAAACTAGCATGTATAAACTCACCACCAACAATCAACATTTAACATGTTCAACAAACAACATAACATAAACATGTTCATCACCATTCAATTAGTATATATGCATCGACAACAATTCACCACCACTTGACAAATATACAATCACCAACAACATCCACAATTCAATCAACATATAGTTGTCACACATACACATCATCAATCATCTCCACATAAATCAACATATAGTTGCCACATTTCCACATAATTCCTTACAATCCAAATAAAGGAACAATTATAACATATGATCACAAACATCATATTCATCACTCAACAACCATTCATACATCATCTCGTCATCATATTAATCTATTCATAAAGGGTTCACAAGCAATTGGCTCTCAAAAATCATTTTCTACCAAGTTCGTCTCCAAAAATCACAACATTGAAAATAATTGAGTCATCTAACCAAAACCAAGTAAACAAGTTCAATTGCCTATGCCATGTATTCTCACAAGTCACATATGTGTGTAGTAGAGGTTACAAAAGCATTTCATCGGCCACACATGAAGAATTCCCAAAAATCACGAAGTTCGTCTCTTGGCATCATTTTGCAAAACCAATTCATTTCCAAAACAAAACCAAGTTAGACCCAAGCTATGATACTCTTAGAAGCTTAATTATAAACTGATTGAATAAGGTTAGGTGTTTGGAATCCATTGGTATGCTTAAAAGTACACAAAAATACGAAAAAACAAGGTTTTGGGATTCTGCAGAACTGACACGGTCGCGTCGTCAGGACACACGGTCGTGTGATCCCTTACAGGGGACTCTGACACGGTCGTGTCATCCAGACACACGGTCGTGTCATTCCACCAGTACAGCAAAAATGAAATTTTACGTTTTCGTGCATAAAATCTTGTTTTCGAATCCGATTTCAGTTCCGTTTTCACCAATGCATTCCTAACACTTAGACCATACAAACCACACTTGAAAACTTGACATTTCAACATTAAAACAACTTAATCAAACTCATCCCAAGATGACTTATTTTGTAAAAGTTCTTAAAATGACTTTTACTCAAAACTCATTTTCTTCCCAAAATGATTCCCCTCCAAAACAAGCTTCTTAATTCATTCAACATCATCAAAATCAAACTTCTTCATTATCAACCCATTTTTATAAAAACCTCAAGAACAACACAAATTCATAACAACATCAAAGATTATGATTACCCAAGGTTTCTAACATCAACAAGAACACCTCACAACTTCAACAACAACAACCAATCATGAATTCATCACAATTCATCAACAACAACATCTCATATTATCAATTTTGATACCCAAAGCATCAATCCAACAACCACATGTTTCAAATCAATAACAACAACTAATGAACATGAATTCATGCACAATTTAACACCACAACTTCATTTTTCAACAAATTTACTCAAGAACACAATATACCCATATTTTTACATTTCAACATGTTAATTCACATACTAACACACAATTATCCCACAAATCATGTTAACAAACATAACAACAACAATTATGCACGAATTTACAACAATTAGATTCAATTCATCAATTTCACAAAATGGGTAAAAAGGAAAAATTATGAATTATGGTTGAATTCTAACCCTCTTACCTCTAGCACCAAGATTCTCTAACCCAAGCTTCAATTTAGCTCCTAGATGATGAATCCCTCTTCTAGCTCTAACCTTCCTCTTCAATCTCTTCAAACCCTTTCTTCTCTCTATCCTCTATCTCTTATCTTCTCAAATGAAAAATGAAATGAAAATGCTGTAACCCTATCTCTCCTCACTAACATTAGTTTATAAAGGCTCACTTAATGGGCTTATCTCACAAACCTTAATGGGCCTAACCCATTTCTAATTCAACCTCAAAAATGTTACTACTCACTTACCGGTAAAATATAACACTAACGGTCACTTAACGGTAATTAAAATAATTACTACACCCTCTCTACTAACTTGGTAAAATAATAACTTCCACTAAACACTAAAAAAATAACTTTCTGCAAAATTACAAAATTGCCACTGCCCTCAAAATGACCAAAATGCCCCTAAGTCCAAAATGACTAAAATACCCTTCTAACACCGAATTCTACGATTCCCAACCAAAAATACACACAGAGGCAAATAATCACATAAGAGCACATATAACACACATAAATAAATAATAAAATAAAACTAACGAAAATCGGGCTGTTACAACTCTCCCCCACTAAAAAGAATTTTCGCCCTCGAAAATTACCTGAAGGAAACAACTCTGGATACGCAACCCTCATCCTACTCTCTGATTCCCAAGTGGCACTCTCACCGGTTGGTTCAACCCAAATCACTTTAACCAAAACGATCTCCTTGCCACGCAAACGCTTCACTTCACGATCATCAATCCTAATTGGCCAAGTCTCGACAGTCAAATTATCTTTTACTTTCAAATCATCCACTTGAATCACATGAGACGCGTCATACACATACTTCCTCAACTGAGATACATGAAACACATCATGAAGATTCGACAAGGATGGTGGTAACGCAATCCGATACGCTACAACCCCAACCTTCTCAATAATCTCAAACGGTCCAACAAAACGAGGAGTCAACTTCCGACACTTCAAAGCACGACCAACACCGGTTACAGGATTCACTCTCAAGAACACATGATCACCAACCTAAAACTCAAGGTCTTTCCTCCTCTTATCATGATAACTCTTCTGCCTACTCTGAGACGCTCTCATCTTCTCTTGAATCATCTTAACTTTCTCGGTCGTCTCTTGCACAACTTCCGGTCCTAACAAAGCACTCTCTCCTGACTCATACCAACACAAAGGAGTTCTACACCTCCGACCATACAAAGCCTCAAACGGTGCCATCCCGATACTAGAATGAAAACTGTTGTTGTAAGTAAACTCAATCAACGGTAAACATTCAATCCAACTGACACCTTGCTCCAACACACAAGCTCTCAACAAATCTTCCAAACTCTGAATAGTCCTCTCCGACTGACCATCAGTCTGGGGATGATACGCAGAACTCAACCTCAACTTAGTTCCCAAAGCATCTTGCAAACTCTCCCAAAACTTAGAAGTAAACCTCGGATCCCGATCCGACACAATACTAGAAGGAACACCATGCAATCTAACAATCTGCTCAATGTAGATCTCAGCCAACTTCGCCACAGACATACCAGTCTTAATAGGAACAAAATGTGCCGACTTCGTCAACCGGTCAACAATCACCCAAATAGAATCAAAACCCTTAACAGTCTTCGGCAACGCTCCAACAAAGTCCATTGATATAATATCCCACTTCCACTCTGGCACGAACAACGGCTGCATCAAACCTGACGGCTTCTGATGTTCAATCTTAGACTTCTGACACACCAAACAAGCATACACAAACTACTTCTGTGACCTTCTTCCAAAATCTGCTTCTTAAGCTCAAGTACACTTGGCACACAAACACGATCACGAAACATCAAAACACCGTTCTCATCCAATCTAAAGTCTCCACCTTTGCCTTGATTAACCAACACCACTCGATCTACAAGTTCCAAATCTTCCTTCTGACCATTCTTGATCTCCTCCAGAATATTACTTGTCAGCTTCAACATTCCCAACCTCACACCATCTGGTGTTAACTCACTAACCAAACTCAAGTCTCGAAATTGCTCAATCAACTCCAACTCTTTCACCATCAAAGCAGACACATGCAACGACTTCCTACTCAAAGCATCAGCAACAACATTGGCCTTTCCAGGATGATAGCTCAACTGAAAATCAAAATCCTTAAGATATTCCAACCATCTTCTCTGCCTCATATTCAACTCTTTCTGATCAAACAAGTATTTCAAACTCTTGTGGTCACTGAACACTTCAAACTTAGAACCATACAAATAGTGCCTCCAAATCTTCAACACAAACACAACTGCCGCCAATTCCAAATCATGAGTCGGATAATTCTTCTCATGCACTTTCAACTGCCTCGAAGCATAAGCCACAACCTGACGATTCTGCATAAGCACACCACCAAGACCCATCTTAGAAGCATCACAATACACCACAAACGATTCCTTCGGATTCGGCAAAATCAACACTGGGGCTGACGTCAACCTCTTCTTCAACTCTTGGAAACTCTTCTCACACTTAGCATCCCAAACATAAGCTTGTCCTTTCCGAGTCAACTGCGTCAATGGCAACGCCAACTTAGAGAATCCCTCAATGAACCTCCGATAATAACCTGCCAATCCAAGGAAGCTTCTAACCTCAAAAACAGACTTAGGTGATTCCCACCGCAACACTGCATCAACCTTCGACGGATCTACGGCAATACCACCTTTAGAAATCACATGACCAAGGAAACTCACTTCCCGCAACCAGAACTCACACTTCGACAACTTAGCAAACAACCTCTTCTCCTTCAACACTCCCAACACAATCCTCAAATGCTCGGCATGCTCTTCCTCCGACTTGGAATAAACCAAAATATCATCTATAAACACCACCACAAAACGGTCCAGAAAAGGATGAAATATTCTATTCATATACTCCATGAAGACACCTGGCGCATTAGACACTCCAAATGGCATCACAGAATACTCATAGTGTCCATACCTCGTTCTGAACGCAGTTTTGGATATATCTTCCGCCTTCACTCTAATCTGATGATATCCTGATCTCAAATCAATCTTGCTGAACACCTCCGCGCCAACCAACTGATCCATCAAATCATCGATCCTCGGAAGTGGATACCGATTCTTAATCGTCACTTTATTCAACTGCCGATAATCCACACACAACCTCATGCTACCATCCTTCTTCTTAACCAACAACACAGGAGCTCCCCACGGCGAAACACTTGGCCTGATAAACTGTTTCTCAAGCAACTCTTCCAACTGCTTCTTCAACTCACCCAACTCTAATGCAGACATCCGATACGGCGTAATCGAAATAGGACTCGTTCCCGGAACCAAATCAATTGCAAACTCAACTTCCCTCTCCGGCGGTAATTCGGTAATGTCGTCCGGAAAAACTTCTGGAAATTCTTGCACTACCGGCAAATCACCAACTCCTTTCTCACTACTCTCCTTCAATGAAGCGAACATCATGAACACACTAGCTTCGCCATCCAAGGACTTCTTCACTTGCTCCGCGGTCAAGAACTTCCCACCTTCCTCAGCCACCGGCTTAGAAAACGTTACACTCTTGGTCAAACAATTAATGTTAACACCAAAAGTCAACATCCAATCCATACCGAAAATTACGTCCATATGCTTCAATGGAAGACACACAAGATCCAACTCAAAATCAACAAGAACCTTAACACAAACCACAACCAACTGAGCCTCTGCAGCCAAAGATACCTTCCCTTGCCAGACCCAACGAACCTGAAACAAACTGCTACTCCCCCACTACGCTCAAACCCACTTGAAAGAACAGAACAACACAACAAGTACCGACAGTACTCCCGTACATGTCGCATACAACAGGGAATTCAACAGGTTTTGGTCTGGACAAGACCAACCAGGCTCTGATACCAACTTGTAACACCCTATTTCTAATAAGCGGTAAAACGCGCGAATACATCAGACATGTTCTAGAAATAGATGCTACGTCTCCGAATAAACCACAATACAATACATGCATAAAGATCATGTTACACAACATAGCAGCGGACATACTTAAAAATCATAAAACATCTCCAGATCTCAACAAAATACAATTCATCATTTCAAAGCAATCATCATTATCAAAGAAATCACCACATCATATGTATATACATATACAATTCTCACTTCATCATTATTATCAAATTAATCATCATCAAGTGGGTTCACCAAGTGTATAAGCACAAACAATTAAGATATGCAATTAGAACATAGTTCAATTATTCACAACCGTCAACAAAATCCACCAATGTACATATACATCAATCCACATAATCACAACGTTCACCAAATTTCACCCATGCACAATTCACCAAGTCACATATTCAAATATGTCACAACTCATCAACTAATCAAATGCATGCAATGTTCTAGACTCTTCTAGATGCATGTGGTACCAAACTCCTCCAAGGTCGTCACCTTATGATGCAACAAAAACATCATTATCAACGGCTATAATCAACGGCAATATGGATACAAGTATCCGGTCAACGGCAATATGGATATAACATCCGAAACGACATATGATGCATGAACATATGACTCAATCCACAATGCATATGTTCACAACAATTCAACGGCTATAATCAACGGCTATAATCAACGGCTATGATCAACGGCTATATGTATATACACGCATTCATCACCAATCACATCAAAACTAGCATGTATAAACTCACCACCAACAATCAACATTTAACATGTTCAACAAACAACATAACATAAACATGTTCATCACCATTCAATTAATATATATGCATCGACAACAATTCACCACCACTTGACAAATATACAATCACCAACAACATCCACAATTCAATCAACATATAGTTGTCACACATACACATCATCAATCATCTCCACATAAATCAACATATAGTTGCCACATTTCCACATAATTCCTTACAATCCAAATAAAGGAACAATTATAACATATGATCACAAACATCATATTCATCACTCAACAACCATTCATACATCATCTCGTCATCATATTAATCTATTCATAAAGGGTTCACAAGCAATTGGCTCTCAAAAATCATTTTCTACCAAGTTCGTCTCCAAAAATCACAACATTGAAAATAATTGAGTCATCTAACCAAAACCAAGTAAACAAGTTCAATTGCCTATGCCATGTATTCTCACAAGTCACATATGTGTGTAGTAGAGGTTACAAAAGCATTTCATCGGCCACACATGAAGAATTCCCAAAAATCACGAAGTTCGTCTCTTGGCATCATTTTGCAAAACCAATTCATTTCCAAAACAAAACCAAGTTAGACCCAAGCTATGATACTCTTAGAAGCTTAATTATAAACTGATTGAATAAGGTTAGGTGTTTGGAATCCATTGGTATGCTTAAAAGTACACAAAAATACGAAAAAACAAGGTTTTGGGATTCTGCAGAACTGACACGGTCGCGTCGTCAGGACACACGGTCGTGTGATCCCTTACAGGGGACTCTGACACGGTCGTGTCATCCAGACACACGGTCGTGTCATTCCACCAGTACAGCAAAAATGAAATTTTACGTTTTCGTGCATAAAATCTTGTTTTCGAATCCGATTTCAGTTCCGTTTTCACCAATGCATTCCTAACACTTAGACCATACAAACCACACTTGAAAACTTGACATTTCAACATTAAAACAACTTAATCAAACTCATCCCAAGATGACTTATTTTGTAAAAGTTCTTAAAATGACTTTTACTCAAAACTCATTTTCTTCCCAAAATGATTCCCCTCCAAAACAAGCTTCTTAATTCATTCAACATCATCAAAATCAAACTTCTTCATTATCAACCCATTTTTATAAAAACCTCAAGAACAACACAAATTCATAACAACATCAAAGATTATGATTACCCAAGGTTTCTAACATCAACAAGAACACCTCACAACTTCAACAACAACAACCAATCATGAATTCATCACAATTCATCAACAACAACATCTCATATTATCAATTTTGATACCCAAAGCATCAATCCAACAACCACATGTTTCAAATCAATAACAACAACTAATGAACATGAATTCATGCACAATTTAACACCACAACTTCATTTTTCAACAAATTTACTCAAGAACACAATATACCCATATTTTTACATTTCAACATGTTAATTCACATACTAACACACAATTATCCCACAAATCATGTTAACAAACATAACAACAACAATTATGCACGAATTTACAACAATTAGATTCAATTCATCAATTTCACAAAATGGGTAAAAAGGAAAAATTATGAATTATGGTTGAATTCTAACCCTCTTACCTCTAGCACCAAGATTCTCTAACCCAAGCTTCAATTTAGCTCCTAGATGATGAATCCCTCTTCTAGCTCTAACCTTCCTCTTCAATCTCTTCAAACCCTTTCTTCTCTCTATCCTCTATCTCTTATCTTCTCAAATGAAAAATGAAATGAAAATGCTGTAACCCTATCTCTCCTCACTAACATTAGTTTATAAAGGCTCACTTAATGGGCTTATCTCACAAACCTTAATGGGCCTAACCCATTTCTAATTCAACCTCAAAAATGTTACTACTCACTTACCGGTAAAATATAACACTAACGGTCACTTAACGGTAATTAAAATAATTACTACACCCTCTCTACTAACTTGGTAAAATAATAACTTCCACTAAACACTAAAAAAATAACTTTCTGCAAAATTACAAAATTGCCACTGCCCTCAAAATGACCAAAATGCCCCTAAGTCCAAAATGACTAAAATACCCTTCTAACACCGAATTCTACGATTCCCAACCAAAAATACACACAGAGGCAAATAATCACATAAGAGCACATATAACACACATAAATAAATAATAAAATAAAACTAACGAAAATCGGGCTGTTACAATTGTAGTATAGATCTTAGGGCGGATTAGTTGAAATGTATATCTCAACAACTACATAATGATTTTTTTATATAATGATTTGTTAATATAATTATAAGCTCATTGTCTTTTATATAACAAAAATTTGTTGAATCCACAAAAATATGAAATCATTTCAAAAAGTTTGTTAAACTCTGGCACATTTCAGATTATGAAATCCGAATAATTGTTCGTATTACATAATTCGAACAAAGGGTATTTTCAGATAAAATTAAAGCGTGCGAAAAACTTATAAGATAGAAAAAGTAATAGTCTAAGGAGATACCAATTGTGTGTGCAACTTTTCTTACAATTTTACTTTCAATGTGTGTTACACACACTTGTGTATTTTGATCTTGGTAGTAGTTTGGGGTTTTGGGCTCCATGCGAGGAATATTATATATAAAGGGAATATGGGAGTTTGGGCTGATTTTTTCATTCTTCCGTTTTCTCCCTTTTAAACAATTTTTTTTAATTGATGTATATTTTAAGCATATTATTTTTCTTATAAAAACTTAAAAATATAGTTTGAAATTTATAGCGTCTGATCTCAATCAAACAATTATCAATGTGATTGATTGCATGAATGATACTCGAATAAACTTTTTCGATCGAAGTCATTAGATCCTTAAAAAAACTGAAGTCTTTAGAGTACATCATCAACATAAAGTATATTAAGTGGCGTAGCCAAGATCCTAGGTCAGGGGCATCAGACTTTTTAACTTCACTAGAGATACCAAAGTTTTTTGTGGTTATTTTTTCATTTAATTTTATCATTGTTTTCAATCAAATAACTAATTACAATATATATCACATGAAAGTTAGAACTTTAAAGATGAATACCATAAATAATAAGAAATTAGCGATCATAGTTTTTATTTAGTCAAAGTGATCATAGTTATAGTGAAGAAGAAAAAAAAATAGAAAGGAAGATGGAGAATGACATACTCCCTTCGTTCTAAATTATATAAAAAAAAAACAATCAATTCACACTTATTAAAAAAAAATAATAATTTGGGTACAACTTTTCGTGTTCTTCTCTGAATAAGTTTCACAGAAAGAAGTATAAACAATTTTTATTTTTTTGAAGAAAGTATGAACAATTTTAATTGATTTTTTTTTTTTTGGTACAGAGCTAGGGGGTGTAAATTGAATACAATTTGCATTTAATTTTATCATAACAAGTAAAAAAACAATTGAGAAAGGTGTTTTTTTTAAACAACATGATTAAATAGGGTAAAAATTGTCTCTTTTTTTTTGCTTATAATTTTAAGACAAAGAAAATAATTGTTTTTAAAATTTAGGATGGAAGGAAGATGAAGTTATGAAAGTATATGAAATATATCAAAAAGAAATGAAACTATATGAAATATTAAGTAATACACGCACGCGCGTGCACGCGCTCGTACGCTCGTGCACGCGCTCGCGCGCGCACACACATATGATTTAATGGTAAAGGCTTCTCATATGACTTGTAAAAATTGTATTCATTCCAAAATGTCCCATTTTAACTTCAGCACAAATTTAATTATTAATAAGAAAATAATGTAAAAAGAATATATATATATATAATAAAAGAAAAGTCATTAACCTGAGTCAGATGTCATTTTATTTGCAAAATTGAATTCATAAACAATCTCAGAAATTTGATGTTGCTGTCTCAACATAACCAAAATTTGTTGGAATGATTTCTTGCAATGTTTTGAACAAAGGATAGTTGGAGGTGAAATTCTAAACCAACTCCATTTCTAAGGTCTAACCAAAGGGCTCTCTAATTGGCTAACTTCAAGAAACATTCTAATATACAAGTAGCATGCATGAGCATCAGTCTTATATACTTACCCTTGCTTTAGTAGAGCAATAAGTGACATAAATGCTAGATAAAATGTCTCTATCACACAACCGAATGTGTTGATGGTGATGAGGAGAGTTTCACCAGTCTTCTCATAGGCATAGCATTGCACTAAAGAGGGCTGCAATGTACGGAATAGATTGGAAATTTTCAGTTGATTTCCTCTTATACACTCTGTAAAATGTTGGCCTGCGAACATATAATCATCATATATTAAAAACATACAATTAAGTAAAGTGGATTGAAAACATATTGTTTCTACTTACAGTGGTGCCAGAAAGCAAAGAAATGATGTAATGTTGCCTAGAACTCCAAAGGCGAAAGATACATGACTGTGGTGGTGGTGGGACGACATGGTTATTGGTTAGTTATATTACAGGGAGAGAAGGAAGGTTTTTATTACAATATATTGAACTAGGCAAGAGAGAGAGATAGAGAGAGAGAGAGAGATAAAGGGAGAGAAGGTTAGTTATGATCTTATTGAAACTTTCTCAATCTGTCTCTGAATTCTACAAATGCTTACTTAAAAATGGATAACATAATTAATTAAAACAAGCGTAAATTACATTCACCTCCCTTAAGGTTTTATTGAATATCACATACATTCTCTCTAGTTTTAAACTCAACACCTACCTCCCTTGACGTTAACACCATTATCATATCAACATCGTTAAAAAAATCCAAATCAACCACAGAAGCTTCATCAAAAAATCAGAGAAAGGCAGTTTTGCATTAGATTTCTATCATTGTGGTTCCAATCGATTTGTTATCTTCCATTAATAAACTGAAGCATATTTGGGGCTTCTAAAGAAATGTTAAAGATACATTTTGAACAATAAGCACAGAAAATGGAAATTGAAACCAAATGTTTACAATGCTAGTGACAGAGGAAATAAGAAAATGAAATAAGAAAATGAATAAACGAAATGAATTGATAATATATCGAATTTGAAGCAAAGAAAGGAAGATGATAACTATCAAACATATAATTTAGAAAAGGAATTGAAATCAAAGAAATGTAACATGAAGATGATAAACATCAACTATTTCAATCTCAAAACATTTATAAGCTTTTGAACCAATTGTGAAGGGAATATTTAATTGTGAAGGATTATAACGTGAGTAATATTGTTTTTTAACAGAGGGCAAGCGCCGTTAAACTAGAGAGGGTATGTGTCAATTGAAAAATTAATTAAGGGGAGGTAAGTGTTGAGTTTAAAACTAGAGGGGATGTATGTGATATTCAATGAAACCTCAAGGGAGGTGAGTGCAATTTTCCCTTAAAACTAAATGGGAAATTTAATTATTATATTAAATGTATGATATGCATTTTTTTGAAAATTAATTTGTTTTATATTTGTAATAAGTTAGTTTTTGTGAATGGATGGATCTGAGCGTACATGCGCGCGCACACATATAATATTTTGATACATGACATATCTTATATTATTATATTTAAAAAAAAACAAACGTGGAAGAAAGAATTATTAATAAAGATCTCCTAATAAAAATATTAACAAAGATGATAATTTTGTAGGTGTTGTATATGATATTTTATAGGTATTCTATATGATATTTTTATTTTGTCCATTAAGGTTATAGGTCAAACATAATTTGAAATGATTTAATAAATATAATGAATAATACACTATAAATAATAATTATTATATTTAATTGTTCAGGGACCTATTTACAAATAGAAAATTAGTTTAGGGATCTACTAATTGGATGTATATAATTGCTGACTAACCGTTGACTAACGGTTCTCTAACGGAAGGACTTGATTAAAAAAATAAAATAGTTTAAGGACTTGATTACAACTTTTTTTAGTTCAAGAACCTATTTAAAAATTCACAATTAATTTAGTGACCGACGGATTAATTAAACTTTTTTTCCTATATATCGTTTTTCATTATTTTCACATGTACCAATGTACCATACAAAAACTAAATCAGGCGATATGACACATCAATTATGAATCATACAAAAGTGATTCAAGCATCAAAGGCAAATGTACTACCTAAAACCTCATTTCACCATACTAAAGAATAATCTATTCCATTTTATTACAAATATCTATTGTGTTACAAATATAGAGTCGTCATATCAAACGATTCCTTGACATTATTATGAAAGCCTCTGGTTCGATCTCTCTAGTTCTCATCATACATAGTTAAATCATCGTCTCTATGAGTTTAATTCAGTTGACACTTGGCAGGAGCATTCTATAATATATGCAGAGGTGAATTTCTAACCACTAAATTTTAAAAAAATCATTCGGAGGAAAAATCGTCATATTACCTGTAGTGTAGCTATTTTATGAAGGGGGTTATTAAAAATCAAATCAATGTGAAGATATATACATTGAATGTATTAGTGTTATCCTTCTTTAGACAAAACAATATGCAGGAAATACATGAAATTATAATACACATACACTGGGAAAAAAATGGTTAAATCATGTTGATAGATCAATGTATTGATCTATCAGTAACATTCAACAAGATTCTGCTACAAATACAAATTCTACTCAAAATTGAAATGAAGAATTGTGATGTTTTGCACGTTGTCGTAGTGTGCTATATAATAGATGCAATATGATTTAAATTTTCTTTGACTCAATTAATTAATTTTTTATCCAAAATTATAGGCCAACATTACTATTCCATTCTTTATTTCAAAAATAAAATAAAATTACTATTATAAGGATGACAATTGGACTCAAGCCTAATGGACACCTGTAAAAAAAATACCCATGAAGAGCGGATAAATACCCGTAATGTTGGGTTTGCACTTGAGTTTAGGTAATTACCCGCAAATTTGAACAGGTATGGGCGCGGGTACAGAAACTCTAGTGTTTGGCCCGTTCCACTCTCACACATTATATACACTATAACTATTATTTTATGTAATAAATACCCATGAAGAGCGGATAAATACCCGTAATGTTGGGTTTGCACTTGAGTTTGGGTAATTACCCGCAAATTTGAACATGTATGGGCGCGGGTACAGACACTCTAGTGTTTGGGCCGTTCCACTCTCACGCATTATAAACACTATAACTATTATTTTATGTAATACTCCCTCCGTCTCAAATTATGAGGTGTTTTGGAAATAATTGTCTCAAATTATAAGCCGTTTTATGTAATACTTTTTTTTAAAAACTTCTACGGTACATTTGCAAATTAAGGTGTGCCGATACTCTTGCTTCTAAAATCTATAAATTAACTATCATTTTGATATTTATATTTTAGAAAATATCATTTCATAAGAAAAAACATCATTTTATTGTTTATAAAAATCATACTAAATTTTTTAACATTTAATTGTAAAAAATAATCAAAATTTTCTATTATGAGTAATAAAAATTCAGAAAAATTAAATTTTATTTCGTTGATGTTTTTGGTAAATAAGATTTAGTTATTATAATTCTAGGTGATAGAAAATAATTTTTTTTCTTCAAAAAATAACTCATTTAATTATTAATTTAAGGATTTAGTTTACCATAAAATTTGCCCTTTTTTATTTAAATTCTTTAAATTTTCTCTTTCGTGTACCTACATGAACGATTAATTTGTAAAGTTACTTATGATTTCTTTGTCTCATACAACATTAGTTACATTTTTTAATTTATGTGAAATGATGTAAACAATTTATCATTTGAGAGAGAAGTACTCCCTCCGTCCTAAAATATAAGCAAAAAATTCTCATTTTCTTTGTATCAAAATATAAGCAAAAAACACCAACTTTTATGTTATTATTGTGTTTTTTCAAACAAATCATCTTTTCCAATATAAAATTAAATGCATGTTGCATTCAATTTGTTTCTCTTTTTATTTTCTCCATAATTTTTAACCAATGAGAATTATTTTTACATCTTTCCATGAAACTTATTCCAAGGAGAACACAAAAAATTATACCTCAAATCACTAAGTATTGGTTTTCTTAATAAGTGTGAATTAGTGTTTTTTGCTTATAAAAAAAGACGGAGGGAGTAATTGCTTTGACTAAGTTTATGTGCAATTATTTATTATACTAGTTGACTGGCGGCTCAACAAACAACAACAACGAGGCTGTTGCCACATCATCTCATGAAAAAGGAATCTATGAAATCACACTTCATACTATATTTGACGTTTCAACTATTACAAAAGTCAAACATAAACTCCTCCATTTATTTTATCACAATTATTATTTTTCTTTATTTACTTAATTTAAATAAAAATAAATAAAAGATCAAACTAAGACTTTGAAGCCCTTATTCAAACCAGAAGATCAAACACAAATGCATCCTCCGGCGCCGGCGAACTCAGTAGCCGGAAATACCGTTGATCCTTCGCTCATCAGAACCTATCGCGCTTGGAAAGGAAATAACGTAAGTTAAACCTTAATTATATAAGGATTAATTAAGCTTTTCTGTTGTTTAATTATCATCGTTACTAATGCTACTTTTTCTTTTTCAGGTGTTTTTTCTTGGAGGGAGGTTTATATTTGGACCTGATGTGAAATCTATATTTACAACGCTCTTTCTTGTGATTGCCCCTGTTGCTGTTTTCTGTGCTTTTGTAGCTAGAAAATTCTTTGATGATTTTCCTATTCACTCTGGATATTCAATTTTGATTCTTGTTATTCTTCTCACAACCTTTGTAAGTCATTTTTATTCATATAGTTACTCAAAAGTCAAGCTTTATTATCAACTCAGTTGCTTCTGATTGAAAGTGTGTTTGTGTCCGACGCTGACACATTGAATTATATATTTTTTTTCAAATTATTATTGTTGTCGATGTGTCGGTGTTATGTCTGTGTCCGTGCTTCATAACTTGAATCCATTAGGGTAGTGCTTTAAGTAGGCAGATTTTTCCTATGACCTGCCTGTTAGTTATTCTTAACTCATCATGGGACATTTTATCTTTTCCTACTTCAAAAATTTTATACAATCGGTTAGTTGAAAAGGACTTGAGGAAATCATCATAGTTTCAAATTTGAATTTTTTTTCCTATTTAGAATAGAAGAAGTTTAGCATTTGGACAAATTTATGGATTCTGATACTTTGTATAGCTAGATATTATTTTGGACCAAGTATACTTAGCTAGATATAAATAAGATTTCTGGATATTGCTTGTGGATGTTGCTAAGATTCTTAAATGTTGTCATAAACTCTATGAACTACTTAGATGTGTGATAACTGATAAGACTAGACGGGATAAAATAGAAATGACACATTAGAGAGAGAGAGAGAGAGAGTTGGTATAGCACCTATATAGTAGAACAGATAGTGGAAAATAGGCTTAGGTGGTTTGGGCACGCATAGCGAACACTTGTAGATTTTGTAGTAAGAAGAGTAGATCAGATGGAGGATAGTTAGATTACAAGAGATAGAGGAAGACCTATGAAAACTATAAGAGAAACTATTTGGAAAGATTTAGATATTAATGAGTTGGATCCAAATATGGTTTATGATGCGTAATTTGATCCATGTAGCCGGCCCCACTTGGTGGGATATTGTTGTTGTAAACTCTATGGACTACTTGTGTTAAGAAATGGAGCTAGGGAGGATCACTTTAAAATGAAGCGAAATGTGTCAGGTTTTGACCATAGTAATCAGGTAAAAAAAATCTAGTGTGTCTCTTTCTAAATAAGCCATGCAAGAAGTTATCTCAACTCTAGAATTTGATTTTTGTAATGAAATATTTTCTTGGTGAATGGAGTTATAGTCACTTGTTTGCAGCTCTTACACGTTCATAGCTATATCCAACTTTTAGAGGGTAATTATGTTTACTCTTCGTACTAAAACAAAAAATGATGCTTAAAAATACATGAATCTGAAAGTTGAGTGTTGATTACTTTTACTTTTTCAGTACATATGAAAATCTGTTACAGCACAATGTTTAGTGTTTGCCACTTTAATCCTAAACACGTTACATGTATTGCCAGGTTCTGATTGCTCTTATACTGACCTCAGGAAGAGATCCTGGCATAGTGCCTCGCAATTCTTATCCTCCACTCCCAGATAATTATGATGGAAGTGACAGTAACAACAGTGAACAAAATCCACCACCACATTTACCACGATCCAAGGAAGTAATTGTCAATGGAATAGCTGTGAGAGTAAAATATTGCGATACTTGCATGCTGTATAGACCTCCCCGCTGCTCTCATTGCTCAGTATGTGATAACTGTGTGGAGCGATTTGATCATCACTGCCCATGGGTTGGTCAGTGTATTGGACTGGTAATGCTCGTTAATTAAATACAATATCAGTACTATGTGTTCCAATTTGTGCTATCATTTTAATTTGTCATCTGTGTTATGTTTTAGATTACAACTTAATGATAAAATCTTCTTGCGCAATTATGAAATCCTGAACAAACAATTTTAGTGGAACATTGACTAAGTTGTCAAAGGGGAGTCTTGGCGCAACAGTAAAGTTGTTGTCATGTGATTGAAAGGTCACAGATTCTAGTCCTGGAAACAGCCTCCTGTGTAAAAAAACAGGGTAAGACTGCGTACAATACACCAAAATGGTTGAACCTCGTCCCGGACCCTGCGTATGCAGGAGCTTTAGTGCACCGGGCTTCCCTTATTGACTAAGCTGTCAATTTACTGTGATCAAATGGTTACATTTACCTCCTAATTAGAAATGGAATAATATAATAAAAAATAGTAATGGTTGTTTCTTTGCATGTATATTGGTATTTTCTGCTATATTCCCAAACATCACACTCATTGGTCAAGCACAAGAACAAACACAATTAATAACAATACATAATTATATTTGCAGAAGATATGATCATGAAGTTGCTAAGTTAGAATTTTCTGCTTCTTTTTGCCTCTTTGCTTTATATGTACACGGCGACAGCGCAATTACCGGTTCTACTACATGTTTGTTTTCTCTGCAACCCTGCTTTGCCTTTATGTTCATGCCTTTTGCTGGGTTTACATCATGAGGATCAAGAACTCAGAGGAGATATCGATCTGGAAAGCAATGATCAAAACCCCTGCTTCCATTGCACTAATAATATACACATTCATTGCTGTCTGGTTTGTTGGAGGACTCACTTGTTTCCATACATATCTAATCAGCACAAACCAGGTTTGAACACTACTTAACTCATAATCCCTTGACCTTAAATGAGACTACTTACTATTTCATTTGTAAAACACTCATTCCTTTCTAGTTCGTTTTTCTTACATCCGTTAATGATTGTTCCTTTTGTTCTATGTGCAGTCTACATATGAAAATTTTAGATACCGGTATGACCGACAAGTCAACCCTTATAACAAAGGGCTAATTGAGAACTTCAAAGAAGTATTCTGCTCTTCCATTCCCATATCCAAAAACAATTTCAGGTCCAAGGTTCCAAAAGAACCAACAGAATCATCTAGACAAAGAGGTGTTGATACCCTTATGATGCCAGTTTACAATGAGGCTGATGAGGTGGAAAAAGATTATAAAGACGAGGAATATGGCAAGAGTAGTGATTTAAGTGATACATCTGAGGATTTAGGCAGTATGCTTCACACAGAAAGGGGACAGAGACAAGTTGCTTCCTTTCTAAGGCAGTCCTTGTGGGAACAAAGCAGCAGAAAATGGGAAACAGCTTCTGATGTTCTTGACGAGGTACACGAAGACGACGAATCAAAGCGGATCACCAGTGATAGTGGTAATGAACCTGGTGGCAACTCAACAAAAACGCCTCTATAATTTCAGAAAAATTCAAAGATGTAAATTAAAATTACAAAGAAAAATAGGTGGGGGGCAGAGTTTGTTATGTTCGGATTTGATAGGGAAGTACGGCTTGTGTTTCATTGTTTTGGTCAAAAAATGGCATTGGATCTTGTTCATTGATTACTGAGTTTTATTTTTTTTTTAGTTATTCTGTGGTGATATAGTTCTTTTAAAAGTGGCACTCGTGTAAAGAAGTAGAAGATGATGAATAGAAATTGTGGAAAGTGATCCTTCCATTATGTTCATTTACTTTTTTCCCTTCATTTCTTTTGTTTTTGTCCTTATACTGTTGCTCTGAGAATATAATTGCCGCGGCATTGTTTTTATGTTTGCTGTGTATTTTATTTTGTTTTATTTATTATAGAGAGGGAAAAAACAGGAGGATAAACTTTATTACATCGATATCATTTTCTCCAATGAATGAATAGGATAGTCAGAGAGTAAGGTAAACACTCCATAGCCATAACATTTGTACTTGTTTTTCCTTTGAAACGACGGTTTGAATTTTGGTTGGGGGGCTCATTGATAATAACTTGCCAAAGGGGATTGTGCCGTGATATTGGTGCAGGGAAAGTAGAATATGACCAACTAACTAACTACAGATCCAATTGTCAAACTAAAGCATTTACAAGTCTTTAACGAATAAAATGTGTACTAGTAGGCAGTAGATAGTATTTACTGTGTTTCAACAAATACTTATTTATATAACATTGATGTTAACTCCATAAATTTTCAACAAGGGAAACACTTGATATTACGAAAGACATTTCCACAAAGTGAACTAAGAGCCTGTTTGTTTCAGATTTTTTCAAAAAAAATCTATTTTTTCCCTTAAAAAAATCATTTTTTTCATTTTTAAGTGTTTGTTTAGGATTTTTAGAAAAATCATTTTATCAAAAAAATCTATTTTGACCCTAAAATGAAAAGCTATTAGGATTAGCTTTTCTCAAAATCTATTTTTTTCAACAACAAGGAGATAACACATGTGCATGTTAGAACTCATTTTTTTAACAAAATGGATTTTTATGGATAGTGGGCAAACACAAATAACTTCAGATTTTTTTTAAAATCTCTAAAAAAAAATCTCTAGATTCTTTTGACACAAAATCTATTTTTTTTAAAGCTGAAACAAACGCACCCTAAATTTGATTTGTAATTACTATTTTATCCGTTATATGTGTGGCTAGTTTGGAATGGATAATCTTCATTATTAGTAGTTAGTTTTTTTTTTTTGTCTTAACCTGCAATTCTCAGTAGTAGGGAGTCCTGGTAATCTGGAGTTTGAGTGAGAGATAAATATAGTTTGACTAATGACTAATTTAAATGATGTCTTAATATTTCAATCCAAAGCAACAAAACTATAAACATTATAGAGGAGAATCAACTTACATCTTTTATCTTATAAGAGACAAAAGTAAGAAAATCATTGAGAATGGCAAGGCTGTGAGTCCAGGCAATATATCGTCTTAGGTTTGTAGAAGTCTAAGAAAATGGTAGATGAAAGGATGATAAACGCACATGCGGTCAAAAGATTATTTCCCTTCTCATTCCTTCTACCCATAGGTTCTGGGTTTGAGTCCTATAGTCTTTTGTTTTGCCTTGCTTCTCATTCCTCCTAAATTTATTATAGAAAAAAAATGGTGAATCTAGCCTTCTTTTTTTCGTATACAATGCTATCTGTTTACTAAAATACCTTATAATGAATCTATCTATCAACTCTCTCCATCTCCAACAAGCAGGCCCTAGTTTTTCTCTAAGTTTTTTCTTCCAATTTCTTCATTGAGGGGGTGGTTTTGGGTCAATTTTTGACCTGAAATATCTAGCTTTTTTCTTCGTGATTTCATCATCTAGGTGTGGTGGTTTGTTGTACGTCGTCTTGTGCGGCGTTGTTTGATTTTCCGTCTTCTTGTGCGTCAACTTTGCAGATCCGGAGGCATGGATATTCCGATCACTTTAGTTTTATCATATATTTTTGTAGGCATTATGTCTATATGCTATTAACTTGGTCAATTGAATGATGTAATCTCTCGATTTGAATGAATGAATATCATTTTGTTTTTGTCAAAAAATGCTATCTATTTACTACGACAAGGATAAATAAGTTACTAGAATGAAATTGGTACTGATTCTGGTATGCCGTGTTTGTCTCCTTACTTAACGTTTGACCACATTGCACATACTAAATTAAAAGCCACCGTTTCGATAATGCCTAGATTCATGTCCAAATTTCTCTAGGCATAACAGAATCCTCCAATTGGCTAAGGCAATAAAATAGCAAATCTTAAAAGTACAAAGAAATGCAATTATCCAGATACTGGAAATGGATTATGGACTTCATGCAATCCTTCTTTCACACTTTTCCTCCTTCTTCCCCTCCTTCTCCACCAGTGGAATTGTGCAATGACATTCTATTTGAAATCTTTCTACGCCTCCCTCCCGAAGTGCTTCCACGTCTCAGCATCCTTAACAAACAATCTAATGAAATGATTAAAAGCCCCTTGTTTCAAACAACCTATTGGGCACAAAAACTAAGACTCCCTCGCCTTTGTGCTATGGTGTATTACCAACGTAAGTTGACGAACCGAATAGGTTTTACCTTGATCAACAAGGAACATGATCAAAGATTGGACAAGAATGGGTTCCATAAGTATACACAGGTTCCCCAGATTAATTTCCATTCGAGTTACAACGCTAGGCTCCGTCAAAGGACCAAATCCATGCTTAAATACTACGAGATGGGACCAAATGGTATCAGAACGGAAATGAATGGCTAATGCCACATTAATGCGACAGGCCAACATCACGGCAGCTTGAAACATATTTAGAATCTCAACCTTTTGGTGGCAATAAAAATTGGTGATTCAGGTAAAACTTGGATAAAATAGGAGTGAAAATGATGTTCAGAATGGAGCAAGTATGATGAGAAAGAAAGGTAGAAAATTCACGGTAAGAGAATCTTTGCCCTCTTGAAACTCAGGGTACAAACACAGTAACTCAATCATTTGTATGGAAATTTTCAGAGGGATTCAGGACAAAAAATATAGCAATGGTTTTTTTTATTCAAGAAAGTGATTAGTTGCTTAGGTCGATAATTGTAATCTACAATTCATTAGTTCAATTCAAAAGTGTATACAATTTAGCATTTTGATTAAACTGCCAAACACTAGATGATTGACTGACAAATCAATAAATTCCATCAAGCATTATCTAATGGAATAAAAGAAAATAGCAATCAGAACCTTCGGCACACGAACAAGAAATATTGATTTCAAGTGCAAAATGAAAGTAGTTGAAATTTGAAAGCAAGAACATGGCAAGACCCTTGGTAAGCTGATAATATATCAGTGCTATTATAACAACTTTCCCACATTAATAATTTTTGTTCTTGCTTGACAATTTAAAACTGATACATGAACCCTTCAGTCAAACAAGCTGTAAGTTATTAACCACATGCACTGAGCTTTTCATCATCAATGCTGAAAAGTAAATTAAATATCCTGACACCACGTCTCGACAAAATATAAAAAGAATCCAAAATTTGCTAAATATTAACGACAAATTTAAGACTTTGTTTGTTAATTAAGAAAGCACATCAAGGCCGTTGATCTTCATTGCATACTCTGAAACCGTTTCATGATAAGCATGCTCATCTCCATGTAACGCTGTGCACAGTGTGTTAGGCAATTAGTCTCACCGGAACTGAACTTATTCCCAGGCGTGCCTGTGATGCATTTGTCCCAGCATTGACTAGTCATCTTTGCCACCATTTCATTAATCATGGCTCTTTGTTGTTCTTCCTGCATTTGGAGGGCAAAATTAGGGTTGTTATATTTCATTACAGGGGAACAATAGGAAAAGTTTATTTAGATTGAAATACCATATAAGTGGCATATATCGGAATATGCCACATATAAGTGGTATATATCGGAATACCATTTAGATCCCCTAAGCCATAATAATGATAATGGCAGTGGTCAAACAATGAAACTTAAACATCATGATCTTCACATTATATGCACAAGAATAGACAAAGCTACAGTAGACTATAGGTTTTTAAGAGAGACATGGCAAACAGTGGAAATAGAACAAATATTATCTTCCCTCCGTGTTTGGGTACCAATTCCATAGTTACAACTATTATTAGATCAGTTAGATTGATATTTGCTGTCATACTATTTTTTTCCATAAGATAAAGGGGTCTTCTTTTTGGAATCGACCAAGTCTAACCAACGGAAATGTAGTCAAACATAATTCACAGAAAGAAATAGCTAATCACCAGCAGCTGAAGTGAACCAAATCACTTTTAAATATCAAATACATATCCTTAGCCGTCCCCTCCAAAAACCAACTGGCCTTAGCACTAACAGAACAGTATGTGTTGTTTTGCAATTTTAAACCTATAGTAACAGAATCAACCTTAGCCACCATAAAATTGATAGCCTCAGCATGAAAAATCAAATCTAGAAAGCATATACATAACAGTTATCACTAAGACAAGGTGAACATGAAATATTGTATTTCAAGCTTAATCGAAGTGCAATAACAATAAAGAATACATTATACAGACTTATTTACTGAATTGATGAACAAGTAACAAAGCGAAAAACAGTACAAATGTAATCGAATCGAATTGAAAAAGGGAGTATCTGTTAATCGTAAGAAGGAGAAGAAATAGAACTTACAGAGTAAAACCTCTGCATTTCAGCAGAATTGAGGTCGGAAAGATCCATTGAGAGAGAGCGATTGAGAGGAGAGAGAGAGAGAGGGGGATTCTAGTGATAAATCTCGCAAAAACCCTAATGAACGAACACAGCACAAGCGAAACACAATGACTATAGAAAACCCTAAACTTAAGGAAAAAGAAGAAAAAGAGAAAAGATGGCTTGTTCAGCGGGTCTCAATTTTTAATGGGCCGATTGCTTGGGTGTTAAACATGGCCCAAATCATCACCTAACTTAAAAAACATTTAAAAAAAAAATAAGACTTATTTTTTTATCCCACCTAATTGTCGCTTCCTACGACTTTTCGAATTTTATAATCTGAAAGCTATATAAATACGTTAAAGTACACTCTGATACCCTGTAATAATTTCAATTATATAATTTGAACCATATGTGGAGGGTGGGAGAAGACTCCGTCTTTTTTTTACTTTACATATTAGACAATTTAGAAGGTCGAATTCAAACAAAATTGAAATAAAATAAAATATACAACTGAATCTTTTGGAATTTGAAAAAACTCAAAATTTACATTTTCTAAAACGTATTTTTATTTTGGCATATTTGCCCTTCTGTCTTATGAATTTTGACTTTTCTTTTTTATAGAAGTGTAAGTCAAGGTCGAACAATAGTTTAGGCAAAAGTTATGGTGCATAAGTCATTTTCTTATGCACCGTGCATAAACACTTCACAACCATCAGATTTCATCCAAAGAATCAGACAACAACATCATGGTCCACCCCATCTCTCTCTGCATTCCTCTCTCAACCGACCACCTCCACCACACCCTCCATCATCCGTCCACCCCATCGCTGTCACTTCCGTTCCTCCACCGCCATCAACTCCGTTCCCCACCGCCGTCACCTGCGTCCTTGTCCTCTGCCTCCCTCTGATTCACTTCTCTCCCTCGCCGCCATTCTCTCCTGACACCATCTCACTCCGCCGGAAAGACCATTTGTCGGCGTTCTCACAACCCACCTTAACCAGATGGCCATGGATTCGCCGGCGTTTTCACATCTCACCGGCCACGACCTTGGCGGATCCGGATTTGTTTCAGGTGAAAGAAGGTCTGTGAACAACACTGGATCAGTGTAGGAGTGGAGGCGGAGGAGAGAGACATGAGCGGTTTTGTTTTCAATTGCACCTTGCTCGATCAAAGAAAACCATTAAGTACATCTAATGGTTTTCCACAGCAAAATGGTTTTGGCATTCCGGTATGGTGATGACGATGATGATGATGATGATGAACGACGGTGTTGATGATGAGATTGAAAATTCTGGAAACCATTTCCACAGCAAAATGGGTTTGGAGTACAACTCACAGAAACCATTTCCACAGCAAAATGGTTTTGGCAATCCGGTACGGTGATGATGATGAACAACAGTGTTGATGATGAGATTGAAGATTCCAGTGGTGATGATGATGAACGACGACGATGATTCAGTTTGTTTTCGAGTTTGGGGGTGTAGGATGCAATTATGTTGGGATTTATGCACGGTGCATAAGGATTTCCTTATGCACCATAACCACTCCCAATAGTTTAGTCATGATTTCTAAATTAAAAAATAAGTTAGAATTGTTTTTTTTAAGGATAAGATTAAAATTGTTCTTGACAATTGTGTTTAATGAAATTCCATATAAATAAAATCTTGAATTTGTGAGAATTAATTTTTTTTTTGACAAATTCAAATATGAGTTTCTGAAATTTCAAAATTCTTTTTTTAAAATAAGGATTTACCAAAAGTCAACAGTGGTACATGCACAGTCAAATGTGACTAAGTTTTAAAAATTGAAAAAAGATAAAGTTTTTTCGAACAATTTATGTTTTAGAAAATTTAAAAAAAAAATTGTGGGAATATGTGGAATATCTGTAGGGTTAATGGGTATTTATTTTTGGATAGGCATATAAGGAAAAAAATTGTCTTAACTTTGCAATTTTTATGAAAAAGTAATTGTTAATCTGAAGATCGATCGAAAGATAAGTAAAATTTGACTAAAAATTATTAAGAAAATATATCATTAAAAAAAAGATATTTGATTCATATCGAGATTTAAATTTGTTTTGATTATCTTAATAAACACATTCGATATTAAATAATTATATTATTTTCATAATTTCAAAAAATATATTATTCTCATTATTTATTTATTTTTGTTGTTGCTTGTATTATACATTTCGAAACAATGAAATTTCGAAACATGTATATTATTTTTCTTTATTTTTTGACAATTGTAGATTATTTTCCTATTAACACAAGTCTATTTCAAACAGTACGTTTTTATATTCTTTGGCATATGGGAGTTAAGAACAGTAATTTCAAAGTATTCTTCAAAGTCACAGTCATTGACCAAGTTTCTTATGCATTAAGCATAAATTGCCTTTTCTGATTAGGTAAAGAAAGCACATCAAACTCGTCAACAACAAAAAAAAAGCACATCAAACTTTGGCAAATTAAGAATAAAAGATCATGTGACACAAATTAAAAGAGATAAGGTCAAAAACCAGATAAAATGAGAATATTGATTGGTTAGATGCATTAAGAAAGAGAGGTGAGACCCATGTATAGAACTACAAGACACCCATTTAAAGGATTACCACCTACAAAGTGCATTGCTTTTGTTGCTGCTGTTAAGCAATGGATTCAACCTTGTATAAGATATACATATATATGGAGACTTTTATATTCTTTTCAATTTTCTAGTGAGGGAGTGAATCTTTCTAAAATCTTTAGTTAAGTGGGAATAAAAGGAAAACTGTTGAAAGCAAGTTCCAGTAAGCAACATCTTCTTGGTGAAGTAAAGGACCAAACTTAAGTTTTTTTTCCTTACATCCACAGAAAAGAATCTGTTGTTGACAGTGCCTATTGGTTTAGCTTTTATTTATGAAAGAATGGACTCTATTGATATTCCATTCTCTGTTAGTCCAAATTCGATTCTCCATATACTTTACAAAACAGGAAAATAAATTTCTACATTTATTCAAACAAAAAAAAAGTCTACATGGCGGGAGGTAACATAACATAACTGCTCTCTTCATCTTACAAAATATATAAGTTACGTTAACAAATGACACAAAATTATTAAAAAGTCATTAAAAATAACTATAAAAAATGAAACAAAATTAAAAATAATTAATTCTGTCAACTTTAAAAAAAAAGAAAAAAGTGATTAGGCAAATTCATCCCTAAAATTTGGCGGTATCAATCAAAATAGTCCATGATTTTTGCAAATGCAATTGCAAATATTAATCTCTTTAGTTTGATCAGACCTCCAACTCGTTAACATTTAAGTCAAATCAATTGAGTTATCCAACCTAAATTGTATCAACTTTGGAACTCGAACTTTTGCGACCAACCAGTAAATCAAAACGTTAACAGCCGCTGCACCACTTAGCACACTAATAAAATGGGACAATTTATTTTTGTTAATATGGCTTATATCAAAAAGAAAAGAAAAAAAAAAAAAAAAGCTTCATCTTTAGAAACACCTGCAGGAGACATGTATGTAAACGGCTGAGTCATCTATCCATTAATAATTGAAATTCATAAATAAAAATATATATATATAGGAGAGAAAGCCTTTGTCAAAAAAATAATATATAGGAGAAAGCCAAATTAATTTAATAGAGTACCAAATCCACCAAGTCACAAAGGTATCTTAAAATGCAGTAAATGTGTGGATATTCTTTAATATTAATTTGTTAATCATAAAAATTTAGACCAGTAAGCATTGTCCCCTTTATATGTTTCTCATTCTCAACCTGTTATATATAAATACACCCATGCACGTATATACATATTCGTTAATGTGCCTATCTTCAGCCTCATACCTCAAACTGGTCAAAATCAAGAGTTTGAAGAGAAAGTTTTAAGCAAATGGAAAAGCTGAACTTTGTCAAAAATGGTGTAAGCAGATTGCCTCCTGGTTTTTGTTTTCAGCCAACGGACGAAGAGCTCGTCTTTCATTACTTGAAATGCAAGATCTTCTCCTATCAATTGCCTGCTTCAATTATTCCTGAGATCAATGTCTGCAAGTATGATCCCTGGGATTTGCCAGGTACTTAGCAAACTAGGCTCAACACAATCATGTTACTTTTGTGCTCTATAATATAATGTGATAGATCATAGATGTTAATACAAAAATGATTTAATATATAGCCATATATAAATAATTTGGTTAAATATTTTATGTGTGTGTGTAATTAGGAAATTGTGGTGAGCAAGATAAGTATTTCTTCAGCAGCAAGGAAGCCAAGTATCGAAACAGCACTCGCATGAACAGAACAACCAACTCTGGTTATTGGAAGGCAACAGGATCAGACAAGAAAGTTAGTGTTTCTTCATCACTAAGTAATGGAATCGCGGGAATAAGAAAAAGTCTTGTATTTTATCAAGGAAAATCTCCAATTGGATCTCGAACTCATTGGATCATGCATGAATATCGCCTAGTTAGCTTAGAAACTACTGCTTGCAATCAGGTAATTAATATTCCATTAATCATATATATAGTCCTTTTTACAACCAAAGTGACAATGACCGAATTGGAGTAGATCGTGGCAGCAAAGTCACTCTATCACTTATAATGCCTTAACTGTTAAATGTTGGGTGCAGATGCAAAACTATGGAAACGAGATAGGGAACTGGGTTTTGTGTCGTATATTCACGAAGAAAAGAAGTAATATAGAAATCGGTTACATGATGAAGACCAATACGGTGATGAATACTAATGTTGAGGTAGCTCAGCCAAGATTCTTTGATTTTATGAGGGTACACAACTCAGCTCCGGACCCTACTGCTCATTTTTCTAGATCATCGTCTTGTTCAAGTTCGAGTGAGGTCTCTTCATCAGAAGAAAGATGCGGCGATATATATACTGATTTTTAATTACAATATTCCTTTTATCTGCAAAGTTAATTGTTTATGTCTATTGAGGAAAATAGATCACATGCTTGAGAATTGTTACTCTGATTTGCTTCTATAAAGAAGTTATTGGATTGCCTCGCAAGAGGATCCACTCCATACTTGTTCCATATACAACATTAATTTTGACCAGCAGATTTTTAAGTTTGTCTATGGTATAGTACTACTATATAATTTACATAAATTAGTTCTGTACTGTATACATATTATATAGATTTCTGAAATACAGGATGGAGGGAGAGTCTATAAACTATTGGTTCTATTCTGATCTTTTAGATCATGAATTCTTAAATTTAATAAAGTCTAATCTGTAAACACTGCACAAATTGGGTAAAGTGTTCCAACATGATATTAGAGCTTAATGCTTAATTAACAGTTTTGATGGACCGACTAAAATATTAATTCAATTGTGCTCAAGGGAAAATGTTGAAAAACTAAGTTCGATATCGAATATAACTTAAAGGGCTAAAATGGAATTGTAAGCATCTGAACTAGTGTCTATATGTTTGAACATGGAATTGTAAGCATCTGAACTAGTGTCTATATGTTTGAACAAATGCTTTAAAAATTGGATCGGACATCGAACTAGTGACATCCTTGAGTCACGGTTCAAACAATGATGCAACCGAAATCAATCCAACCGTGCTAGCCCGCTTCCATCTCATAAATATATATTTTTAACATAATAACTTCTCCCTAAAAAGCATAATATTTTTCTGATTATAGCGTGATCCAAATTTGGTAAATCTCATTCATATGAACCCTTGGTCGTAATTCACAATCTAATATGCACTAACAATAGTATATAGAATAGTCAAAAGTCATTATACATGGTTAACTTATATGGCAAGGTAAGGGTAATTTACTAGAGTATTTATGATAATAAGACGCTTAATTTGTGGTAATTAAAAAATGTTAAAATATTATTACAAAAAAAAGGATATGCATTATGAAAATTTATTATTTTGCTACATTATTCATCTAAATTTTGAGGGGTATATTATTCATCTTTTGTTGTTGTATTTTAAAAATGATAATATGACATGGAAAAAAAAAGTCTCCAATTAAATGTCAAGGTTAAACTTCTGTTAAAAAAAAATGAATGTAAATTTAATTTACACCGAAAACTTATATCACCAAACTCATTTACATTAAAGTGATAATATATTGGCTCAAAAAATAAATCCCTATATAACTCCTTTGAAGAAAAATATCTGTCCTAAATTTCCCTGTCATAAGAGTCTTTAATTTTATGAAGACTAAAAATAACAAGATTTGGTATATTCTATTTGTGTGCGGAGTAAGCCTTATTTAGAGAAAATTGACAGATAAGTAATAGAACCGAGTTTGAGGCTGTGGCTTTATGTTACAGTTTACTGTTAACTTGTACAGGACATGTTGTGTTGGTGCTTTATCTAAAGTTGACACCTTCCAAATTCCAACAATAAAGATAACGTGACAGACAAGCAACATATAAATGGATCAATCACTTATCTTAATCTATAATTGAGCATCAACACCTGTAAACACAGACTGTATCTAGTTACTTATCTTAATCTTCAACTGTCACATTCTCAAAACCTCTTCATAACCCCCCATCTTTTTTACCTTCAATTCAACCTTGTAAACCAATCCAAAGAATTTTATTTTATTGCTACTATTTTTCATATTATTTTCCCACCCTGCACCCTCTTCAACATTGCAGGGTATACAGCTTATATATAATTAATTCATTCATCCACTTATATTCATAATTTCAACATCATTAATTGTATCTTGATCCCTTAATAATGGGAGGCAACAATTCTAGATCGGTTAATCCAAATGGAGAAGATGTATTGCCTGCAAGACTTCGTCCTCTTCTTCGACAACGTATTGAAGAGTTTAGAAAACGTAGGAATGCACGAAGAGATGACGCTGTCTCCAAGAAGGAGCTTCTAAAAGATGATGCCGGAAATAATGATGATCGGTCTTCTAATGTAAATGAAGTTTTGGAAGAAACTCGACAGCATGAAGAGGAGAAAACAACAGTACATGCTGTGACCGTAGAAAAACTCTCTCAAGTCGCTCCATTGCCTGTTTCTGAATGTGGAATTGAGGAGGAGGAGCATAAAGGAAGCAAAGATCACAACCTAGAAAAATGTAAAGAAATTGAAAGGAATGTAGCTGAGGTAAAGATTGCAGCATCATTACAAGAAAATAAATATGAAGAATCTAATGAAAAACATGATGATGAGGACAAGAAGGAGGAGGAAGAGGAGGAGGAGGAAGACGAAGAGGAAGACGAGAATGAAATTGGAAGACTTATAGGTCCTGGATCGCCAAGTTTTAGAATATATTACATTGAGGCCACGGAGAGAAAAGAGCAAGAATTACGTGACACACGTGTAAGTGACAAACAACAAGGTGAGAAAGAGGATGAACCTATTGCCGGGCACTATAAGTCACACAGTTGTGAAAGTGATGAAAGTGCGACATCTGCATCAGAGAACACTGACAACTCAAACGAGGTAATTAAATTGTTTTCAGTTCACTTGATTGATTTCCCTACCCTATAATCTATATGTTTAGTTATAACTTATAAGCGTGAGGCAATGTGATGCATAAGTAAAAGACATTTCACCTTATAAACCAGTTTTGTGTGATTGGGTTAGACGCAATTCTAAATATTCAAAACAATAATACACATGATCAAAATTTTGATCTCAATTAGTCTCTATTTTTTATTATTCAGGTAGTTGAAACGGAAACAGCTCCTAAGAAAAAAGGACATCATAAGAGAAGGAAATTGGTGGCGATGAAGAAGAATCTACTTAATGTTAAGAATCTACAGAAGAATAGCATGAACAAAATGATGGCCTGCGCTGGCAATGATAGAAGAAAACTTCTTGCGGATCATTGATTAATACATTAGTTGCTGCTAGAACGAATGTTGAAGACACGTTAATTATAATAACTTAGAAATAAGTGTTTCTTTGTTTGGGAATTTCTAGGTATTTTTTTGTTCAATTTCTTCTGAATCCACATATACTGGTAGCTAAATGTATGGAATTCTGAATCCAAATATATTGGTAGCTAAATGTATGTAATACTATTTGATCATATTTAGAATAATGCAACCAGATTGCCTTTATAACAAACTTCAAAATAGTTTATCTTATTCTTATGAGATACACTTGCTTGGTCACAAGCCTAAATAAAATTCATTTAGGCATACACACATAAATGAAAAAAGTATGAAAAAGAAAAGAATTGATCAATATATATCTTTGAAATAATTATATGGGCTGTATGATTACAGCTAACCAATATGCTTTTATTCCAAATAGATAGATTTTTTTTTTCTTTCTAAATTAGAAAATAGCTAGGCAGATTTGGATGGGGAAATCATTCTTACCCAAAAAAATTATATTGATTTGATATGCTTTTCGTCTCTATAAATTACCAACTTTTATTTTTCGTCCCCATAGAAAAAAGGTGGCACTTTTTCGCGCCTATAAAATTTTATTGTTTGCAAGACTTCGTCCTATTCTTTGACATCCTATCGGAGAGTTTAGAAAATGTAGGCATGCAAGATCAGAAGAAGGTGCCCTCTTGCAGAGTATAAGGTCTACCAATCTATGTCAAACATTTTTTTGACTGAAATTATGAAACCAAAACAGTTTTTTTCGGAAGAAACCAAAACAGTTATATGCAAGAGTGTATGACCAATTATTATATTTAATTATAACTAAGACTAAAAAAATACTCAAGGGGTTAATATTAGACGAAGAAGTTTAACAATTCATTGAAAAAGGCATATATCATCAACAAGTAATGTCTAGAAATGCGAAAAATTAGATTGAAAAGTGAACTGCTTCATGACTTAACCAGCATTCAAAAGAACTACAACTCTTTGGTGGTGGTGGTAATTTGATTGTAGTGATGATTCTCATTCCCTTTCTGTATCATTGAGTAGCTTCTTTCATTTGGGAAAATTCTGCATAAAGTGGAAGAATAAATTTATTTGTCATATGAGAAAAAGATTTGAAAAGAAAATTAAACACCAATTAATCTTACTTTGATATGTTAAACAATCTGCGTTGTCTTTATCTGTCTCCCTGAATATATGAACTTGGAAAGTCATATTAGTTCTAAGAATGAGCTCAAAGTTGCAAGCATCACCAACTTTCAAGTTATTGTCTTCTGCGAATGTCTTCCATCCACCTGAGAGTTCAAATCTTAGTCCTGTGTGGGACATCCTGATTCGGTACTTTGCAGGCCAAACTCTGCCATTTGACACTTGAAAATGAATATCTCCTCGCTTCTTATTCAAATTAAAGTGTCTCTTACCGAACATAGACGGTATAGTCTGCCAAGCAAAAGAAAAGGCAAATGTTAAAGAATAAAATACAAAAACTTCTTGTTGAAAAGTGCAGTTATGTAAATGAGTTTAATGACTGTGTATTGACACTGAACAGTATACATTTTTTACATAGTTTTCTAATCATATTTTATGAAGATGTCATTTAGTTACATTATTTCTTATACTATTTCAATAAACATCTATGTTGTGACATCTGATTGAATAACTTTGTAAAACACTGACATGTTATTGTATACATACTCTTTAAATTATTCTTAAATGACCAATATATATTTCTTAATGGAGAAAGATTTGGTTATTGATGTTGTTGGCTGTCAACTTAATTATGCTTTAAGAGCCAAATTTATCTTTGCAACTTACCAGAAGAAAATGGTGCTCAACGTATGATGCACCCATGACAACAACAAAGGATGGATTACATGTTTTGAAAGATTTTGCTCTTTCAAGTGTTGTAACTTTATCAGCATCAACAATCATTGGTTTTCCTGCAAAATCGAAATGGAACACCATAAAGTAGATATTTAGTTGTCATTTTTTATGTTTATAAAAATTGGTTTTGAATGAATTGATTTAGTAAAGATGGTTTTAGTTAAAAGTGGATTGATTGTGAAGTGTTTATGTTTGGATATATTCACGTATAAGTGAGTTGAACGGTAAATTTGAGTGTAAAATTCACTCTTGGATTAAAAAGCTAGAAATTCTTGCTTAAGTTACAACCAATTCTTGAGACAAAGTCAATTTCAATCAACACCGCTGAGTTGAACGTGAAATGGTTTATGTGTAGATACATTCGCCTAAAAATGAGTTGAATAATAAAGTTGAGTGCAAAAATCATCTTTGGATTAAAAAACTACAAATCGTAGCTATAAGCTACAACCAACTATAGAAACAAAATCAATTCCAATTGACATGACCAAAAAATGTTAAAATCAACTTTGAGTTTAAAACCACTTTTGACTCTCCCCACTGTGAAACCAAACACACAATAAAAATGCCAGTCATTTTCCACACGGTTATACCTAGAGTTAACATGAGGTACATGCCATTTAAAAATGATAACATGAATTGAAGAGAACAAAACGAATAACTTATGTGAAGCATTCACAAGACAATGAAGACACAAAATCTCATACCTTTTCCCTTTCTGTCAATATGATGTACGGCTGCCTTTTGAAATTTCCGAACATTAACACAACTACTGCTTCCAATTTCAAAGGAGGAGTTAGCTTTTCTCTTTTGACTTGCTCTACCTTGACAGTTGAAGACCTTTTTAGCTTCAACTCTTGTCAAAGGGCTATTTATCTCCAAGGCACTCTTATCAAAGATGTGCACATGAAAAAGGGAAGTTCTTTCATATTTAAAAAGCAGGAGATGGCCATGAGCTAGAGAATGATACTCTGCAAATTCTTTCCATCCCTTTTGAAACCATATTTTGCCATCACTTTTTACCAAATTTAATTTCCAATTTACACCATTTGGAGTCTTTACACATGTAGTTTTCGGTAAGCATTCTCCATATTTCTCCACAAGCTTTCTTGGCATCATCTGCCAATTAATTAAACCAGATTAATATGTATGATAGTGCTCATAAAATTATGTACCACTACTTTAGACAACATCTACCAATTTCATCGAGTTGTCAAATCAGCCCGCCCAGCTCGAATTGCCCTAAACAAAGAAGGCTGAATTGAGTAAACAGGCCGGGCAAGCCCATAACTTTCACAGTCCACAAGAAAAGCTTAAGAAAATTATTAAGAAAAGCCCATAGTTTATAGACTCCATCTAGAAAAGCTCATCTGTAATATAAATTATTTAGGCACTGTGTTTTCTACATGATGTAGTCAGCTGCAATATGGCCATTCTTCCAGAGCAAGTTAAAGTAATAGAGAATGCATATATACAAGTAAAATCTTCTAGATGACATTTATATCAATATGATGGTACATGCTACTATCTCGGTTTTCTTGTGACATACTAAAAGTTGGTAATATTGTTGATAAGATAAGCAGTACTCTTTAGAGTATATAAAATCTGTAAACTTAGTAGATGAAAATTCATCAATTTAGTCTCTAACAGCAACAGACTAAATTGATGAATTTTACATGCTTTAGGAAATACTTATTATATTTAAATAATTTATGAGCTAAATTAGAGAAATTGTGATAGTTTAGACACACTAAATTGAAAGTATATTAAAAAACATAAAAAGGTTGCATTAAGTTCTCTTCAAGCTTCTGTCAAAAAAAAAAAAAATCTCTTCGAGCAAGATACGAAGTTACATCATCATTATGTTATAAGATATATAAAAACAAAAACTACATGAACAATCTATAACTCAAATTGGCTTACAAGCTTTCCTTGATGAAGGTTTTGAGTAAGTATGATCTTGAAGAAGTGAACTGGCTTCACTTGAAGAATTTCGTTAGCCATGAAGAAGTAGCTTAACATAAAAGTATAAAACCTTATGAATGACTGAGTAGTGAGTACTGTCTGTAATGAAGTTTACATTAGCAATAAAAGCAAAGAGGAATACTAAACTATGGCTTTTCACATTCCATGTTAGGGAGACCGAGTGAGGAGCGTGGCACTCTTTTTTATTTTGTGGTAGCAGTTGAAATTTGAGATTGATTCGTAAACTCTTGAGTAGCCTGTACTACCCTTACTACTCTTTTCTGCAAACCAAAGCTCAAGGCTTCTAGGAAGTTGGAACAAGTAACCGAAAGTCACATTAAAAGTGATTAAATGATTTCTAATACTCCATCCGTTTCAAAATGAGTGTCGCTTTAACCAATTACACACATATTAAGGAATGGAATAAGGTTGTCCAAAGATATGATACTTTTACTAAAATAGTCTCGCTAGTTATTGGTGCATTTGTCATCATTATAAATTAAAGTACAAAATGATACTTTGGAAGTTGTGTGGATAATAATAACTAAATGTACTATTGGAAAAAAGTAATTAATAATACATTGAAAAGTGAGAACGACATTCATTTTGAAACAAATTATTTTTGCTAAATCGACACTCATTTTGGAACGGATGGAGTATTCCTTTTTTTTTGGACAGATTTAAGGCAAAGAAGATCAATGTCATTCATGACTTAATTTGAATTGTTGGTAGGAAAATGCTACTCCTCCGTTCCATAATAACTGAGTCATTTACAAAAATTGACTAATTTCACTTTTCAATACAAGTAATTTTTTTTCCTTCAATTATAACTTTAATTAATACTACTTTCATCCCTCTCAATTCAATATATTATACTTTGCATTTATGATAAAAAGATACTATGAACCAATACTTGACAAGACACTCAAAACTATTTTTCTCCCTCTTTCACTTATACATTTTTTTAATATGTGTGAAATGAACAAAAGACTCGGTTAACATGGGACGGAGGAATAACTAGTGTCGTAAGGGCACTAGTTAAGGAATCAAATACGGTAAAAAAAAATTGAAAGGTGTGTGCATTGGTAACATTGTGTCTATCTCTCGTAATCAATCTTCTTCAAAAAAAAAAACCTTGTAATCAATCATTCTCTCTCATTAAAATTAATTTATTTATAAAATATCATCTTTCATCAAAATACACTAATATTACCAATGTCGCTGAACTCAATGTCACCCAAAACTAACATGCACTCGCTAGCTTGCTAAACATGAAGTCAATGTGGATCATCTTCTAACGTTGTGCAACTCTCTTGCTCATCAAATTTCTCTAGAGCTGTGTGTGGATGTTGCTAAAGTAATTGAACATTTATTTTGTTTTCCTCTTCATAAAAAAAATAGTAGATTGCATGAATTTAACAAAAATAAGTGTGTCTAAACATAGGAAGGAAAAAAATAAGACGAGGTTCATTAGCCATGCATGATTTTAATTCCATAACTTTTTTTCTATTTTGAGGAAATTCCATTCAACAATTTTCTTAAACTTATTTTGTTGTTTTACCAGATTAGTCACAAAGAAAAAGATCTCTAAACAAAAAAAAAAAAAAATACATGAAGCACTCACTACCACTCCTATTATTACTACTACTAAAAAGTGAAAAGTAGCAACGAAACGGGGTTTTTATTCTTAGCTTCTTCTGTACCGCACCCGCACAAAGGTGAGTCACAAACCGCTTCTTCTCATTCACATTCACATTTCTTGAACCCTCTTTGAATTGCGAGGAATTTCTAGGGTTTCAGATTGAATTGAAGATGGTGGACTTTGCTCGCGTACAGAAGGAGCTTGTCGATTGCCGCAAAGACGCTGAGGGATCCGGTATTCGTGTTGCCCTCAAAGGCGATAATCTTGTTAACTTGATCGGAACCATTCCTGGTCCCACCGGAACTCCATATGATGGTGGTGTTTTTCAGATTGATATCACATTACCCGGTATTCAAATATTTTTTTAATCAGGGTTAGCTAGGGTTTTTCATTTCTTTACCTGGATGGATCGTTAATTATTGCTTCTAATACGATTAATTATTAATGAGATTCGTGCACGTTACTTTTGTTGTTGCAGATGGATACCCATTTGAACCTCCAAAGATGAAGTTTTCAACTAAAGTCTGGTATGAAAATGTCTCTTACTTTCTCTTTTCTCATTAATTAATAAACCTTGTTGGGTTATTGAGCAGAGTCCCGGTTTGTATAAACAACTTATTTGCATCTTATAGCATACCATGATAAGTGTTTATTTATAAGCTATTTCTATATCAAAAGATAAAATAAAAAAGTTATATATTTTTTTTTATAAGCTATAAGCTATTTTTATAGGCTCTCTTGGAGAATTGGTGAAAATAAGGTGAAAACAGTCTCACCTTTATGAACAATGTCGTAAGTTGTTTTCATAAGTTCTTTCAACCAGTCTCACTAAACTTCTGTCAGTAAGTAATCTCAAATAAGCCAATTCAAACAGGCTCATAGTGGTTAAGTTTTATATAAGTGTGACAATGGAGTGTTTGATGGGCACTGTTATCTATGCAATTCAGTGAAGCGGCGGCTAGCTGAAATCCGCCACCACACCCTATTGAGATCTCTGTAATTATGTTGATCTATTGTAATATTTATCTTTGTATTTAATTGATGTCTACTATGGTTTATTCTTTGTTTTCCTTTTTTAGTTGAAATGTTTTTACCAATAACAACAAAAACTCCACTCGTTGAAAGGGAAATGATATTTATAACAACAAATGTGATCGTGGAATGAATCACGAAGGCATAAGTGAAACGTGGCAAAATATTAATGCTAAATAGTAGTGCTTCCCCCAACGTGTTTTCCAGCCAAAAGAGATGTTGATTGGTTGCCGAGAAACCGTGAACCTTTTGTGAGACAGCTTGTCGTGATATATAGCAGTTCTCTTGTTGAAAACATGAAATGAGATGAAAAATGTTTTTTTTTTGGTTATTGTTGTAATTAACAGCGTTAGCGTAACATGTAGCTATATAAACAAACCAAGCTCACCCTTATAATTTTTTAGTGTTTAAAACTCATTGCAATTTGTTGCTTGACATGCTGTTACTTTTGTGGAAATTTATAGTGTAATCCAAGAATATATAGTTTGGGTTTGATTTGAAAGATAAGCTCATCTAAGACCAATAATGTCACCCTTTATTTGCAGATGATATAGACAATTGTAGTGACATTTTATGCTAGATGTTTAATTACTGAATATGAGTGCAAGTTCTAAACCTATTAGAGTAACATGATATGCCCATCTTTTTCATAAAGCGTTTTTTGTTGTTGTTGTCGTTGTCGTGTATGTGCTTTTGGTCTCCAGATATTGATACTGAGTTTTGTATGTCATTTTTCTTAATCTTCCCTTTCACCATCTCTCGTTGATTACCAAATTCGCCGGTTATGTTTCTTGTGCTTGTTTCATTTGCCTCATCATTTGGTGTTCAAGCTTGTTAAGAAGCGTATGATTATTGAGTCTATTTTCTATTCTAGCCTTTATAGTATGAGCAATTACTTATGCATAGCAAATATGGCATTTAAATACATTACTGTTCATCAAATATCTATTCGGTCGATTAATTTTGTGATGCATTTGGACCATTGTAGGCACCCAAATATCAGCAGCCAAAATGGTGCTATTTGCCTGGACATCTTGAAAGATCAGTGGAGCCCGGCACTTACTCTGAAGACTGCACTACTTTCCGTGCAAGCACTTCTTTCTGCTCCTCAGCCTGATGATCCTCAAGATGCTGTTGTGGCACAGCAGGTCTGATTCATTCTTATGAAATGCTTCTTCTCATGTTTTGTGTGTTGAACTAACAAAGACATTACACCTAAGAATTTCATGCTTGTCCAAGTTTCTGCTAGATGAACTTCTATTGGTAGTGCATATTTTTATCGATTAGGTCATTCTATTTAAACCAGTGTGTATTTATGGGCAATGCAGTATCTGAAAGATTATCAGACATTTGTCAATACTGCTCGCTACTGGACAGAAAGTTTTGCCAAGACATCATCTCGTGGGGTTGAAGATAAGGTAATAAACTTGTTGCACTTAAGTTTCTGAATGTGGATGCACGTCATTAAGCATATTTTAATTGGTCTCACCAGCTGATTACCTCTTTTTAATATTTCACAGTGCTCAGTTTTTATTATTTTATGGGGGTTTGTTTTGCACAAACGTCTTGTTTTAGAGTCAATGAATATTTTGATCCCTAAAAGTAGTAAGTTGTATATTACTTAGGTCTTTGAAAGTCTGTTTATACAAATTAGTCTCCAAATATGCCAACTTCTTTACAAATCCATTCTTTTGTAAGGCAGGCAACATGTGGCACTTCTGTGCTATGTCAACTATTACGTTACACCTTAACTGTAGTTGATGGAAAAAAAAATGAGTTTGTGAAAACAAAAGAGAATATATTTGTGAAATTTGACATATTAATGACCAAATGGTATATTCATTCATTGTCTTTCTAATGTGTTTTTGTTGTTAAACATTTCACTAAAGAAAATTTGATTAAGATCCAGTTAATAATATTGTATTACAATGTGCTTTTATGACAATTTTATAAGAAAGCAATAAACGTGCAAGTTTCATTCATCACTGTTGATTTTGTATCATACTATAACTTTATACCATAATTGTTTTTGAATATGAGTCTTGCATTGTGGCATGCATATCCAGTTTCAGAGCATTGATGTTGCACTTATTATTTGGTTTGCATAAAATTGTGAAAGTTAAGCTACGTCACTAATTATTTTTATGGGAAATGTTAACGAGTGCCCTGGGGCACTCTTTAAGCCCCAAAAGTGGTAAGATTTTGTAAAAGTTTGTGCATTTATTGCATTGGAAATTGAAGTCTTTAATTATTTTAAAGAATAATTTCTTCATTAGAAATGCTTAAAGAGTGGGGCACTCATTATTTTATTTCCATTGCTAATGTACAATTATGATGACGTTTGTTTGATGTAGTTTCACAACACAAACTCTAATTTTGTTTCAGGTACAGAAACTGGTTGAGATGGGATTTCCTGAAGCTCAAGTAAGGAGCATTCTGGAAGCTGTTGGTGGTGATGAAAACTTGGCTCTTGAAAGGCTGCTGTAGCTTATGTATGAGATATTGACTGAAATGTCTTGATCATTGTGAAGCTTATTTCACATGTTGATGTAAGATGTTGGAAGCACATAGACAAAAAGGGTTAATTGGATATAAAGATAAGTTATAACCTATTGAAGATATATCGTATAGTCTTTTTGGTTAATTCTGCCTTTTCTTTGCTCGTTCGAAACATTGTACTCGACATCTTTGCTCGTTCGAAACATTGTACTCGACATTGTCCTAATTTCATAGTAGCAGGTATGAAAAAAAAAAGTACTATGAAATTGATTGAATACATCATTATTGGCAAGGTTTCTACTTCACGGATAAGTTGTTGGATTTATTGACTTTGTTCCAAAATATAATTCTAGTCCTAAACTTTCCCTTGCCGTTTGTTTGGTTGGGGAGTGGAGCTAATGTTTTGAAAAAATTTGTTTGTTTGCCTCTCCAATAGTTTTCCACAATTATGTTCTTTTCTTTTAGTACAAAGTTATGAGTGCAAAGTTATGTTCTTCTCATTATATTATTATTACGTTATTCTACTATATTTTTTTTTTCTTATTTTGTTGTACTATATATATTTTCTTTATTTGGTGTCCTTATTAAAATGTTGTGTTATTTCATTTTAATATATAATAATAGTAGAAGATGTACAATATTTTATTATAAAAAGGCAGTAATAATATTTATATTTCTTTTGTTTATTCAAAAAATAAATTGCTTTTGTATAAATATTTTGTCGCATTAGACGGATTATCAAGAGACTTGTATTAGATATATTTTCATTAATATTTATTAGGTTTATGTTTAGGTTTATTTTAATTAATTTGTAGGTCTCTAAACTATTTAAAGTTTTTATTGAAAAATATTCACTCTGACTTTGCACTTCATTGTCACAATTGTCTCTGACTCAGGATAAAATGCAAAATAGTTTCTGAATGTGTACCTTTGTTGGTCATTTTAGTCCTTGACGTTAAAAGCTGAGTTGACAATTGTTTTGGCTAACAAGGATGTATGACGTGGATTTAGGGACCAAAGTGACAATAGTCAATTCAAGATTTTGGTCCTTGACTCATGATAAAATGCAAAATAATCTCTGGATGTGTAACTCCATAGCCTGTTTGGTCATTGACGTTAAAATTGATCGCTAAAGCTGAGCTTACAATTTGTTTTGGCTGACAAGGATGTATGTTGTATCTAGGGACCAAAGTGACATTAAGCAATTCAAAATTATAAGTTTAAATCCGTAAATCCTTAAATCCTAAAATCTCAATTCATCCCTCTCAAAAGTATCCACAACATCTTGGATCATCCTATAATCAAGTGGAAAAATGAGGTATACATAAAACTACCCAAACGAAAATTGATTCAATTTCGCAACAAACATTAAGTATCCATAATACCCAAACGTATAATAAGAGCCCGTTTGTTATAGCTTTTTTAAGAAAAAAATCACTTATTTTTAAAAAATAATCACTTTTAAGAGTTTTGCATCCGTTTGTTACAGATTTTTAAAAAAAATCAGAATCTAAAAATAATCTAAAAACAGCTTCAAATGAAAAGTTGTTAGGAGCAGCTTAAAATAAAATAGATTTTTTTTAGAGGAGAGAGAAAATATAATTTAAAATATTGAACTAATTTTGTAACAAAAAATCCCTTTTATATAGTTGTATCCAAACAAACTAGATTATTTGTTTAAAAAAAGTGATTTTTATTACAGTAAACAAACGCAAAATAGATTCTGATTTTTCATATAGGGCCCGTTTGTTACGGATTAAAATAAAAGTGATTTTGATATAAAATAATTTAGAGATTATATTTTAGAGATTATATGAAAAATCATAATCTATTTTGCGTTTGTTTACCGTAATAAAAATCACTTTTTTTAAACAAATAATCTAGTTTGTTTGGATACAACTATATAAAAAGGATTTTTTTTGTTACAAAATTAGTTCAATCTTTTAAATTATATTTTCTCTCTCCTCTAAAAAAAATCTATTTTATTTTAAGCTGCTCCTAACAGCTTCTCATTTGATGCTGTTTTTAGATTATTTTTAGATTCTGATTTTTTTTAAAATCTGTAACAAACGGATACAATACTCTTAAAAGTGATTATTTTTTTAAAATAAGTGATTTTTTTCTTAAAAAAGCTATAACAAACGGGCTCATAATCTCTAAAATATAATCTCTAAATTATTTTATATCAAAATCACTTTTATTTTAATCCGTAACAAACGGGCCCTAAATTAAACAGAGAATAATAAATTAAACTTTTACTCAATTTTTTTTTTTTTTTGAGAACAACTTTTACTCAACTTAAAAATAAAAGAAGATGAATTGACTTGGTTTACGCAAAACGTAACGTGCAAAAGTTAGGTCAAGCCTCGTGTGTTCTGCAAATTAGAACAGTCAGGGTACCAGGGGTCCCTCAAAATATGCTAATAATACCACAAATTAGATTTCCGACTGTCACGGCAAGCAATTTTACTTGATCGTATTGTTAAAGTTTTTTGAGCAAATTGATGAAGTTTACAACTACGAACGAAAATAGTATTAAAAACATATTCTGTTATAAGTTTTATTTTCATTAGTTAATACTTCCACTCCACGGTAAGTTTATTTTCATGTCAACTTTTATTCTCCTTTAAGAAAAAGTTAGACTAAGTGTGTGTTTGGTTCAGCTTTGAATATAATTGATTCTGACAGAATTGATTCTGATAGAATTGATTCTGACAGAATTGATTCTGAGAGAATTGATTTATGTTTGGATACAATTATGTAGAATTGATTAAACAAACTGATTTATGTTTGGATACAATTATGTAGAATTGCTTTTGAATGTATAATTACTAAAATAGACATAGCTAAAGGAGAATTGATAAAGAAGGAGAATTGATAAAGGACAATAAAGGAAAATAATAGGTTGTAATAATAAAATATAATATTTACTGTTTATAATTGATTCTAGAAAAGCTAGAAGCTAGGATTTGTAGCTTCATGGAGAATTGCTTTTGGAGGATAAAAGCAATTCTGAAAAGCCAAACCAAACACGTTTTTGGCTAGAATTGTTTTTGGCACTGTAGAAAATTGCTTTTGGCTGGGCAGAAGCTGAACCAAACAGGCCCTAAACAAATTTTGGGAGAAGCTCTAAAAATAAAAGGAACTTCTTTTACGGAGTACTGTTTTAAATGAACAAATTTTTGATCAAAAGCAACTTTAATATGCCTTTTGTAGAGTTTTTAGTCTGCACCACAAGTACAACACCAGCCTTCCAATCCTGTACAATTTACTTTTTACCTCCTGCTTTTAAACTTGGTTGACCCTCCCTCTTCAAATTAGTTATGGACACCTTTGTTTCGGAAAGGAGTTTTTGATTTTTTCATCAGAGTTTTGGATTATTTTTGCATTTTTTTATTTGCATATGCATTATAGTAATATTAAATATATTATGATAAAATTAAGACTTTGAAGAAAATATTTTATCAGATGCCTTTTAAGTCTAGAAGTACTACCTCCGTTCCTTTTTAATTGTCACATTTTGACATTTTACACAAATCAAGACAATCAATAAATGTTGCTACTTTTGATATAATAATTTCTATTTTTACTATAATAACCTTATTTATTTAATATCTCATTACATATATTTCTCTCTTCACAATACTACCTCCGTTCCTTTTTAAGTGTCACTTTTTGACATTTTACACAAACCAAGACACTTAATAAATGTTACTTTTTCTTATACAATAATGCATACTTTTACTATAATAGCCTTAGTCATTTAATATCTTATTTCAAATATTTCTCTCTCATCAATAAATAACTAAGGGTAATGTTGGTAAAACAACATTTATTGTTGCATTGAACTTTGAAAGTGACAGTTACTACCTCCGTTCCTTTTTAATTGTCACTTTGTGACATTTTACACAAACCAAGACAATCAATAAATATTACTACTTTTGATACAATAATTGATACTTTTACTATAATAGCCTTATTCATTTAATATCTCATTTCATATATTTCTCTGTCCGCAATAAATAACTAAGGATAATATTGGTAAAACAACATTTAATGTTGCATTGAACTTTGAAAGTGACAGTTAAATTGAAACAAAATTTTTCTCCAAAAGTGACACTTAAAAAGGAACGGAGGGAGTAAATATTAACAAAAAATTTCTCTAAAAGTGACACTTAAAAAGGAACGGAGGGAGTAATAAATAAGGGTAATATTAGTAAAATAACATTCAATGTTGCATTGAACTATGTAAAGTAACACTTAAATAGGAACAAAAAATTCTCTAAAAGTGACACTTAAAAAGGAACGGAGAGGAGTACTTTTTAAAGAGAATGAAAATAACAAAAGCTTCGCCTCAACGATTACATCCTTTAAAAAATTGTAAGTCTGTGAGCTCCAAAGTCCAAACGTAGCAGGCACCTTATTTTTTACTAAATGTTTATTATTCTAGATATTCAAAATGTGTATGTAAATAAAAACTAAGATTCCTTAAAAAAACGAGTAAGATGCAACAAATTATTGATTTTCCCTTAAAATAATAATAATTTAATTTTAAAGCAAAGAGCGTAGGTAAATTACATTTTTTTACCATAGTATATTTGAATTAAAAATACACATCTCCAATAAAATAAATGAGATAACATTTAATGCCTTGTCCCATGATCCAACAACATTAGACTGTTCTCGATGATCATAGTTCAGCCGGTAGGAACAATGAACAATGCATTGTAGTAATATATATAGGTTGAAGTTTGAACTCTTGACACCCCGCTTATTTATCTTAAAAGGTGAATTCTAGACATTTGGTTAGGGGTGGGAATAGGCCAGGCCAGGCCAGGCTTTGATAGGCCTGAGCCTGGCCTACGAAAAAATTTACAGGTCTGAGCCTGGCCTATGGCCTATCATAGGCCGTTTTTCTGGGCCTGGCCTGGCCTATTTAAAAGCCTGGACTGGCCTGAAAGCCTACTTACAGGCCTACTTTATATTAAGGTCATCAAATAGTTCATTTAGCCTACTAAATAAGCTAAACAGGCCTTAAAGCCTACTTAAAAGCCTATTTAACTACAAGTAAATTTTAACTAGATTAAAGCCTACTTAAAAGCCTATAACAACAAAGCCTATTAAGGGACTAATAGATAGAGAAAAAGATATTTATATTTTTAATATATGCAATTATTTTAATATAAAAAAACATTTTTTAATAAATAGTATTAATAGGCCAGCCTATTAGGCTTAACAGGCTTTTCTGGAAGCCTAAGCCTGGCCTATTTAACTAAACAGGCTTTTTAAAAAGCCTAAGCCTAGGCCTATCTACGAAACAGGCCAGGCCAGGCCAGGCCAAAACAGGCCAGGCCGTAGGCCCCTGTAGGCCGGCCTGGCCTATTCCCAACCCTACATTTGGTAAACCCAAAAAAAGAGCTTTTAGCTCTTAGCTTTTAGCTTATAAGTTCATTTGACAAAAAAAGCTCTGTTGGTAACACTTTAGCTCTGTTTGGTACAACGAGCTTATAGCTTATTTCAGGAGCTTATAAGCTATTTTTCAGAAGCTGCTTCAAGTAGCTTTTGAGCTTATAGCTTTTAGCTTCTCATTTTTTCTTCCATATTTACCCTTATTATTCAAAGCAAAAGCTATCAGCTAATTTTACCAAACACTTCAACTAGCTTATCAGCTAAAAGCTATCAGCTAACTTATCAGCTAAAAGCTATCAACTAATTTTACCAAACAGAGTCTAGGTTGTTTGACCAATAAAAAAAAATGAAATGTTAACCGGTGCCCCCTGAACACTTGTTAAGGAATCAAATATAGAAAATATTACATTGAAACTTGTGTTGTCAACTCTTCAAAAGCATAAAAAATATTATTTTTATTTTAAAATTTCTTTTTTTAGTGTCCTTAACTAATGCCCTGGGAGGGCATTAGTTAACATGACCCATAAAAAAAACACTCTAGTATATACTCCCTCCGGTCACTATTATAAGCAAAATTTCATTTTTTAGATACATTCAATAATTGATGTATCTAGTCCTTATTATAAACTAGATACATTAATTATTCAGTGCATCTAAAAAGTGAAATTTTGCTTATAATAGTGACCGGAGGGAGTATATATATATATATATATATATATATATATATATATATATATTTATATTTATATAAAGGAAGGCAAGGCATCATTTTTTTTAATTTTTATTGGTCAATTTTACTCTCCGATTATTATTATAAGGGAAATGGTAACTTGTGCCCTCAAGGCACAAGTTAATGATTCAAAATAGAAATATTCTATTGTGATTAATGCATTTGACTTTAACTTTTTTACTTTTCAATAATTGAATGTACAAAATTTAAGAAAATGTTTCCATTTTTGGGTTGCTTAACATGTACCCTAAGAACACAAGTTAACATGACCCTTATTATAATAGCAAGTTGGTTTATTGAAACATGTAACCGATTCTCTTAAAAACAAGAAGAAACAAAGCACGACAAGATAATAGATGGAATCTATAACAATATAAAAAAAAAATAAAAAATACACCTTTTTGAGTTGGAATTTTTCTTTCATCTTTACCCTACATTGAAACTATTTAATTATTTTTATCATTTTAATTAAATCGAAACCATTTTATTATTTTTATCGTTTTAATTAAATTATCAATGAAAATTATCATTTTAATTAAATCGAAATCATTTTATTATTTTTATCGTTTTAATTAAATTATCAATAAAAATTTAGTTAAGTCCCATAAAAATATGAATAACTCGCATTAAGAGAGAGAGGATTACACATGTGGTATTGGTTTGAGAACTTTGGAGTGTGCTCCTAATCAAGGTCTCAAGTTCCACTTATTAAAGAAAAAAGAAATATGTATATAAGATTAAATACGATTCCTAAAAAAAGATTAGATACAAATAGATGACAAATAGACTACCCATGACGTACTTCCTTCGTCTCATATTAAGTGACACGGTTCACTCTGTCACACATACCAACGCATAATTTTTATCTTTAATTATCTATTAGAAAAAATTATAAAAATTTAATATTTTGAAAATATTTATTGAGACGAATCCAACAACATTTTATATGATATTGTTTAGTTTTGTATATTAGTAGGAAAATATGATCAAAGTATCATATCAATAATGCACTTTGTCAACTAGATAATTTAAAACAGGACGGAGGGAGTAATTTATTTATTTTTTAACCTATAAATATAGGGTAGGTATGAATCCGCAAATCAACATACTATGGGTTTATTGTCAAGAACAAAATGCATAGTAAGTTGTATTTATGAAAAATAAAAAAATTGATAAATTAGTTGGTAGAAAAAAAAAGGATAATTGATAAATTAGTTTATAGCATATGAACATTTAACAATTATGTGAATTTTAAGATTTTTTTCTACCATATGCAAATTTGCATTGAATGAAAAGTCAAACATAATAAATTTATCTTAAAATTTGTTGTGTTTTTTTGTAAGGTAGTAAATAGTTGTTATTTTAATAAAAAAATTAGTATTATTTTTAATTTCTTTACCTATGCAATATTGCATAAAATAGGAAAACACTTAGAGTTTAGTAGAATTAACAGTAAAAGTAACTAATAAACTAACTATATTTTTTAATATGTAAAAATATCAAAACGATAATAATAAAATACGCAATGAGGGATATTGCATATTATATGTAAGGGTTGAAGTTTGAACTTCGGACACCTACTTTTCCATATTAAAACGTATGAGCTCTAATCACTAAACTACACTTGACAAAAAAATACGCTTGACAAAAAAATACGCAAGAGTATTATTGGAGTTTTTTTTTTGATAAGTACTTTGTTTCAGTTGGGAAAAAAAAGTACTACAGGAGTAAGTGAAAGAGTAATTCACTGATTCAATAAAATAAAATAAAATTGGTGATTTTATTCTCAAAGTTTCCAAGTCCTCCTTCTCCTTGTTTTAGAGCAATGAATGCAAAGCAAGTATTTACTCCAAATGGTAGAAGCAATATTTAATACGCAGAAGACGGTAGGTAGAAGTAACAAGTTCATGTGTCAGATATTTCAATCTTGAATTGAAACCATTAACTACGTTCACCATTGGTTCGTAGTCCCATTAAATCCTTTCTTCAATAGTTGCACCTAAATTCATGAAAAGAATTATCAAAATTCAATTCAAACACCACGCCACGCCATAATAATAATAATAATCAACCATAAAGTCAAATATCAAGAATTTTTAGTAGAATTTTGTTTTTTCTTTTCATCTGTTTTACTTTTTTGGTACCTTGACCTTTTCTTTCGTTCACAAAATCAAATTACGTCATGTCGTTTTGGACTTTCTCTCTCATAACCATTTAACTGACAACACCAGCTCAGACTTTCAGACACAGTGGCATTTCCGTAATTCTCTCTTCTTCCCGTGTCGTTTCTTAACTCATTCTACTCATTACACTTTCTCACTCACAAAACTTTCAACTAAAAGTTCATAGCCTTTTTCTTTTCTTTTCCCTCTTTCAACTCACCACCGTTACTCCGCCTCTACTCCGCCGCACACGACGGCGATTTTGTATTGTAAACTAACTTATTTTTTCTTCTGATTCCATGTGATTTCCATTTTCATACTCTGCATCCCTAACAGTACGTTGCCTCATCTGACGGATGGGTTGCGTGCTTGGTACGTCGGCCAGTGACAGAGACAGAGATCAACGCCGTCAACGAAGAACTCAGCAGCGTAACGGTTCTTCTGAAGTAAGTAATAATGTCGTTAGAGTTCGGGAGAAGCAAAAAACTCGCCATACCGGAGATTTTCCGGTGAATCTCCCGGCGCTGGAGCGCCGGAAGCCTATGCTCGATCCACTATCAGTAAATCAACAAGGTTGGCCGTCTTGGTTGATGGCCGTCGCCGGTGAAGCCATCGGAGATTGGACACCTCGTCGCGCCAACTCGTTTGAAAAGCTTGCTAAGGTGAAATAATACTTTTTTTTTTTGTGTAGTTAAAAAAAATGAAAAATTTAATATAAAAACGAAAAAAAAAAGAAGATCTTTTTGAATCGGTGGTGTTTACTTTGTAATTGTGTTTGATTTGTTCAGATTGGGCAAGGGACATATAGTAATGTGTATAAAGCAAAAGACTTGGTTACAGGGAAGATAGTAGCATTAAAAAAAGTGAGATTTGATAATTTGGAGCCAGAGAGTGTGAAGTTTATGGCAAGAGAGATACTTGTTTTAAGGAAACTTGATCATCCAAATGTTGTAAAGCTTGAAGGATTGGTTACTTCTAGAATGTCATGTAGTCTTTATTTGGTATTTGAATATATGGAACATGATCTTGCTGGTCTTTCTGCTGGTCAAGGTGTTAAGTTCACTGAACCTCAGGTACTATAATTTTAACCTCATTTTGGTATGCTTAAGTTATAATTAACTGTTTTTGTCTCCTTTTATTGGGTTTAATTACATAAAGTTGTTTCATTTGATTTGCATTAATTTTGTTTGTATAGTTTAGGCTTTTGATCTTGCTCCTAGGTCTTTCTAGGGGAAGTTGGGTCCCCTTTTACTATTCTAACCATATTTGGTTTTCCATTTATTTCTTGATATTCATGAATCAAAATCGTCCAAACTTCTCATATCATAGCCGGCTTAAAAATATCCTTGTATTTTATGCTATATTTTTCAATTACATATTCTCTCTTATGCCACTGCTTTGAATTTCCTTTATAATTATTTCTGCAGATTAGGAGTTTATTACCCAAAATTGGAAATGTTTTTGCTTTCTGCTCTTATATGGAAAGAATTTGACTTTAAGTAAAGTGCTATATTTCAAACAATATTAATATTTTGTGGGTGTTGAGAAGCCTAGTAGATTATTAGGGTAGATTATTTGGTTGTTATGAAAACGTTTTTTCATTTTTAGTCAACCCCTACTTTAAATGGAAAACAGAGTTTGCACATAATATAGGAAGGGTCACTTTACATGTTATACAACTGCAATTAATTGTTAATCTTAAATCAAATCATATAAGGTTTATTTCATCCAAAATTTAACCACGAGGCTTATTCATGGAGATTTTCACATTTAGTAATTGGCGGAGTCTTGTGAAGCAGCTCTGCTTTTTCAATTATCAGTTAGACTAGATGGAAGAAAGACTTGGTCATGTTATGATAAAATGTTGAAAGAAAACACATACTGAAAGGCTAAATTGTCTCTCAGTATTTTCTCTATGACAGGTTAAATGCTTTATGAAGCAATTACTTTCTGGTCTTGAGCATTGCCACAGTCGAGGCGTATTGCATCGTGATATCAAGGGTTCAAATCTGCTTATTGATAATGAAGGAATCCTAAAAATTGCAGATTTTGGGCTGGCAACTTTCTATAATCCTAATAAAAAACAGAGCATGACAAGCAGAGTTGTGACACTTTGGTATCGACCCCCCGAGCTTCTTCTTGGAGCTACATTTTATGGTGTAGGTATTGACCTTTGGAGTGCCGGTTGCATTTTGGCAGAGCTGCTTGCTGGGAAGCCAATCATGCCTGGCCGAACAGAGGTATTGCTCTTCATCTTGTTTATCAATCCTAATTGGGATGCGTTAGATCTATTTTCAAATATTTCGAGTAATTAACTCGGTAGTTTGCTTGTGGTTCATCTTGTTCCTTAAGCAACATTTTTTTCCCTACCATTTAATTGGAAAATTCTCTTCGATGCCAACCAAGTTGGGTAAGGCAAGAGCTTGTTTATTGACTAAAATAAACAAAACATGTTAAAGAGAGATAGATTAAAAAGAAATAACAGAAAACAAGAACCATTTTGTTTAGGGCAGTTGCTATGATACTTAGTTTCTTTTGTCACAAATATTTTTGGTTAGCAGTTTAGCCTTCTCAAATTTCCTTTATCTGCTATAAGATGTCTTTTATTTTTGCTCTTGAAATGCGTATTTTCTGGACAATGTATGACTGATTTTTGGGTTGCTTGGGGTTAGGTTGAACAACTGCACAAAATATTTAAGTTGTGTGGCTCTCCAGCTGAGGAATATTGGCGGAAGCATAAATTGCCAAATGCTACAATCTTTAAGCCGCAACAGCCATATAAACGTTGCATCTCAGAAACATTCAAGGATTTTCCTCCATCATCACTACCTCTAATTGACAGTCTTCTTGCAATAGAACCCGATCGCCGTGGAACTGCCTCTGCTGCCCTAAATCATGAAGTAAGTGATCCCTGTGGATTAACCTTATATTTGAAAACTTAGATGTAACATATTTCACATCTGTTTTCTATTTGCAGTTTTTTACCACCGAGCCCCATGCTTGTGAACCGTCAAGTTTGCCAAAGTATCCTCCCAGCAAAGAATTGGATGTTAAAATGAGAGATGAAGAAGCTAGAAGGTCGTCTTATTCTTTTTTCTTGTTTAACTTCTTGCCTCACTCATCACTCTGTCTATTTGCTCAGATGTTTTTTCATTTCATTCTCAGGCAAAAGGCACTAAATGGAAAAGCTAATGCAGTCGATGGTGCCAAAAGATTCAGAGCACGTGAGCGTGGTCGAGCCATTCCGGCCCCAGAAGCCAATGCAGAGATCCAAACAAACTTAGATGTAAGTCAAACATATAGTTATATTTGTCTGTTATACACATACTTGACACTTAATTTTTATTTAATGTGCCGCATATGTACACAATTTGGCTGCAGTTCATTTTAATTTTAAATTTCTGTTCCTTCAACCAAAGTTCTAGCATGTCACATACTTTTGTGAATAATGAATGTCTTTGACCTTGTATGAATCTACCGACATACACTCATGACTAATTTAAGTACCTTTTCATGAAATCTCACTATTTGGTATTTAATATTTATAAATCATAATGTCACCTGGAACTTGAGACCTAGATTCTTCAGCATTTGTTTACTCGGGATTCTCTGATCATGTCTACCCTGACATATAAAATATTATTTTTGTGATTAGTTTTTTGTTTTCTTCTGATATAAAGACATTGAACTTTGTGAGAAATTTTGTTTGACTTGATGATGCTCTCATGGTGAATCGAGCTTTCCACTAAAATACACCATCCGGTCACTATTATAAGCAAAATTTTATTTTTAGATTCATTTAATAAATGATGTATGTGGTCTATTTAATGGATCACATACATTATTTATTGAATGAACCTAAAAAGTAGATTTTTGCTTATAATAATGACCGGAGGATGTAGTGTCTTATATTATGCCTTGATTGAGCAAACATTACATGTGTATCTCACTGAATTTCAGAGGTGGAGAGTTGTGACCCATGCAAATGCAAAAAGCAAGAGTGAGAAATTTCCACCACCTCATCAAGATGGAGCTGTTGGATATCCACAAGATGAATCAAGTAAAGGACCTGTTTCATTTGGTGCCCCGGACACATCCTTTAATTCAGGGATATTCAATGTAAAACCATCTGGACCTACTAGAAGCCATGATGGTACAGGACTTCACAAAGGTACAAAAACTAAAAAAGAAGAGTCTCAGATGGCTTCATCATGGAAATTTATGCGTCCATTTAAGCCATCAACTATTGGACTTTCAATGGATTTATTATTTAGGAGCAAATAATCAGTTTCATTTGATTTTGCCATCCTATAATGAGATAAAGAATGATTTAGGCCTTGATACATCTTTTTGGCTTGGTTTTCAATTTTTTTTTCCCTGTGTTTCTCATATTTTTTGGTATTTCATTTGCATAAAGTTGTTGTTGTATAATCATCTACAACGGGGATCCATATATTTGTATATCTTAGGATCAAATCCACTGCTGTACAGTTTTTGGGAGCACTAATTCGTCATGACCTTGGAAATGTTCTTCCATTTAGCAAGAAAATGTTTATTTTTTTAAAGTGCTCTCACGTTTAATGTTTCATTTTTTATCAGTTTTTCTTTTCACTAAAGCCTTGGTAACCTTGACGAAAAGGACAAAATTATATGCAGTTTCACAACTCTTGTCTGTTGAACCAAATCATAAAATTTGTATTATTTTCTTAAATGTGATCATACTTGCACTTCGTTCTATTAAATCTTCGTTTTCCACCCTCTGTTTCATACACATATGTTTCTATTGAAAGCTTCATACCCCTAATTTAATACTGTGCACCCATCTTCCATGATATAGTCCTCACTTCCGACCACGAGTCTTGGTAATTATCTCAGACCAGTCTTGTGAATAGTAGTATGTTTTAGGAATCGTAGAACAAGACCTTCTCCACTTTCACATGTGACGTGGAATATATAGTAGTGTATATGTTTTTTTATGAGGGTATTTGTCTATCCTAAACTAAACTTAAGATTTCCCCAAATAACAAAACTAGTAAAACTCAAGTATGATCCAACATGTTCAAAACAAAACCAGTAAGATATGCAAGGGACACATATTCTAAACAAAAATGATCCAACATGTTCAAAACAAACCTAGTAAAATCAAGTCAAATATGTTATAGTAATTCTAGATGCAACATGTCAATAAGTAGAGTTTTTGAATTTTTTTCAGTCTTTAAGTTAAACCAATCCTCCGAACCTACCCGTATTTCATTGGTAGTGATGTAGCATTTAAAGCAATCCCCCAAATAACACAATGAAATGTACCAACACACCATTTAGCGATTGGATCAAAATTAATGTCCTAAATTAAAAAACTCAATTACAATGTCACAAGTTTCTACAAGATCCTATCTTTGTTGCATTATTTAGTCTTCTCTCACATATGAACATGAATTAATCTCAACTGGTTGTGGATAAAACTCATATCTCACCACTACTTTTAAAAGCAAATATTAGAGTAACATACTTTTGTGAGTAGTATTGACAATTAAAATAAGAAAATTGCTTTTTTGACATACATATTTTTCTAATAACATATGAAAATTTCTAAAAAAAACCAACAGTAGTTAACTGTCGTTGATCTGTTATAAGAACATAACAGACATAAGAGTTTCCAAAACAAATCAACAACAATTAACTACCGTTGGCACCAGCGGTAGTTAACTGCTGTCGAATTGCTGAACGGTAGTTAACTACAGCTGAAGGCTTTTTAGAAATTTCCATGTGTTATTAGGAAGATTATGAAGTCAGAACAACAATTTTCTTAAAATAAAGATAACAGCTTAAAAGGTAACTTACATAGATAAAAGAGAGAAAAAAAAGAGATGATAGATCAAAAATTTATTATTCGACGGTCACGTAAAAACTTGCATATGCAATGGTTTAAGTTAGAAACTAGAAAAGCTCTGTAGTTTATAGTTTTTTTTTTTTTTTATCCTTGTAATTATGTGTAGTTTTGTTTTTCATCCCTACCACATGACAGTCACGACACTTAATTAGGTGGTATAAATAGATCACACTTAATATATTACTTGCTCCGTCCCAATTTAAGTGAGTTTTTTCTCATTTCACACTTATTAAGAAAAATATATTAGTGAAGAAGAGAGAAAAATGGTTTTAAGTGCTCTTGTCAAGTATTTGTGCATTTACCATCAATGTAAATGCAAAGTAGAATATATTGAACTAAGAGTGATGAAAGTAGTACTCGCTCCGTCTCACAATAATTGTCTCTTTAGCATTTTTTATTTTTCTCAAAATAATTGTCACATTACAATACCAATGCAGCATTTATTATGTTTTTCCACTATTATACCCTTATTTATTGAATTTCATCCAACTTAACTACTCCACTAACTACATTTAATAAGGGTATTTTAGTAAATGCCACTAATTTTACCATTGAAATCAACATAACTAATCATTTCCTTAATTATCGTGCACAAACCTTAAACGACTAATATTGTGAGACGGAGGGAGTATTAATTATAGTTATAATTGAAAAAAAGTAATCAATATTGCATTGAAAAGTGAAATGAGTTAGTTATGTTATGATAATTTCTTTTTTTTACAAAAGGCTCACTTATTATGGGACGGATGAAATATATTATTTCACACTTTCCAATTATTTAAACCACTTAACTATATTTTTCAAATATCTATATCTATACCACTTGTCCAAAATTTTATAATATTATAATGGTATCACTAATCTCACAATATATTACAAATTTATATCTTACATTAATATAATACAACCTTTGCACAAATATGAACCTATTAATTAAAAAAAAACTCAAAAGTAAAAAAAAAAATGACAATTGCAGGTAAGATACGTTGCCGTGTAGAGCAACGATGAAGAGTTTGACTATCATTCTTCAATGCCAGTTATCTAAGACATTCTAACACAAAGACATTGGATATTGTGTAGCCACGACAATATACATACGATATTGATGCTCTTAGTGCTCATCCAAAATATGACATGGAACGTAATGTCAACATGTCATATCATCTAAATTGGACGAGAAAATGGAACAAAGACTAAAACTAAAATATGCCCAAATGTTAAGGGCCAAAAACACAAACAACCCTTAAATAAAAACTAAAAACACAAAAATTATGCCAAAAAGTTTCAAAACCTAATTAGAGATTTCATTCGCTCTCACGTGTAATTTGGTAACATTATCATCTATTATTTCATTTTTTATTTTTAAGAAAAATTAAAAATAGCATATATTATTTTTGAAGAAGAAAAATGATCATACATTATCATCAGTTTTTTTAATTCTTGTAATTTGGTAACATGGTCGTATATATTAAGGGAGGTCAACCGTGGTTGAGTTGAAAGGACTGAACCGTATTCTTTTTCTGGTCTATTTATTACACATTGATAATTAGATTGATGGTACACGGTGAAATGGAATAAATTAGACTAAGAAGATATTATAAAAAGTGCAAAAGATTCTATAATATTTCTACAAATATAAGAATGTCCTAAAATGTCAACATGAAATTGCCATCATAATTAAAAAAAGGCATGCCAACATGGCTAGACATATTCCTTCAAAAAAAAAAAAAACATGGCTAGACATATGTCATGGAAAGAAAAATAGAACCGCAACTTGTTGGACTCAAAAACAAACACACAACACAAGTTGTGTTGATTTCCATTTTGCAAATTGTGGTTTTCAATTCAAACAACAAAATAGAATCAGGCAGCCAAAATATTCCATGTCCCACATAAATTCTTTGCTTTTAGAATCTTTTTTATACCAATCATTATCATCATCCATTCAATCCAGCACCCTAAGAAACCAAGATATGGTAACACTTTCCATAGATAACACAACATAAAAATTCCTTGATGATACAATATAAAGTTTATTCTTTTTAATGGTGAATTGTAGAGGCAAGATTGAATTTTAAGCATTCTTATGTATTAGCGTTTGAAATAAAACCTCTGGTGAGTATTTTTCATCAATAGGAGGGTGCTGCATTTGCACATTTTATGTTTTGGTTGTTGGGTTTTAAGAGATAAAAACAACAATGATGTGCTTCACAATTTATTATTTTAAAATGGAAATAACTCTTGGACTAGTAGTGATTTTTCACCTTTGAAATTGGTTGCAAGGTTTATAGAAATTTAATCATGTGAGATTTTGTGGAAGGGTGTTTTTAATCATACTCCATACTCATTCATATAGGTGTCTTTAATCTGAACCATTCATATATGGTTCAACTTCTTTAGCAATTTATTACTTGAAAACGAATATGTAATGTGACAAGCTAAGGACTAAATGGTGCAGATTTTAGATGTAACTAAAATAGTTGTATGATTTTGCTGTGATTTCTGATTAATAGTATCATCTACTTTCTTTCAGTTGAAGGGAATCAATTTATTTACAAAGCTGCTTCGGAGTTAGGCTAATACCTTTTCAATAGGAATATATAAACAAGATTTGTTATGCAAATATGATTTTAACCAATATTTTTCTCATCAATAATTTGAATTTGATACATTATAGTGAACTTTCATCTAAAAGAGTGCTAAAATCATCAACTAAATCGTATTCATATCTCTGGTGCCTAAAAATTACACTGATTGCTAGCTTAAAAAGGGCACAGTCCCCAGCCAATATGCACAGTCCCTGTCGAAGATCTTCGGCTAAACCTAGATTCTATTTGTTACAAACAGGAATATGATATCTTTGATGTAAGGAACACATACTCTGGGTCTTCAAACATATAAATGAACAAAATCACACACAATAGAAAATCTTCATTCATGCTTCAAATAAATAGTACATGATTTAAACATATAATAACTACTAATGAATCAATCATCGAAAGCCAAACAGCATTACACATTTTAGAATTAGAAAGCATACACCTTTTACTAACAGAAAACACACGAGGCCAACTTGATTGATACAGTTAAAAGTAGACAGTGTAAAATGACTAATTCAAAATTTAGGATGCTAAATTGCAAATAATAATCATTTACTTACAAAGTCTGTGAGGAACAAGAAATGAAAACTAGTCAGCGAGATATACCACATACTCTCTATCTCATACCTGGAGATGAAAATCAGAAACCACAGTTGAAGAACTCAATGTGTATGGAGTTCTCATTTGTCAACAATCATTTAAGTTTCGCTAAACTAATTTCATCGTAGAGCAGAGTGGACGAAGACTACATTTGTTTTGCATTTAACAGAGTATAGAGTATAAAGCTCAGAGTGCATCAAGTGCTTTGAGGTGTACCTGTATGAAGAAAAAAAAGTCATCAAATTCACAAACAATACCCAGCATGAAGAAAGTAACACCCAATTAACCTTCTACAAAGCACTAATTCATTTTGCAATAAAAATGTCACTTTCTATTACGTGCGTGTTTATTTATTTACAGCATGGACGGACCACAATCATTATTTTACGGAAGAAAACTACAGATACTAATACTATTAATCATTCTAGACAGTCTACTTCACATTCATAAATTGGAGTGATAACAGAAGTTCTGAACAATCTCCAGAATACTGAATACATGAAATTTGTGGAGACAAACATTAAAGCAAAAGTAAATAAGAACATAAATAACCAGTTCTTCATTTAAATGTGATTGAACCATTCTTAAACTGTAACCAAAGCCAAAATTTATAATGCCATTCTTAAGAGAGTTAGAAAAAATGCCTTTGATATAAAAGTATTGTTTCCTAAATCAAAGGTACCGTGCAAACCAAATTGTCAAGGACTAACATCCAATGTACACTTACACTAAAGTAGTCATGTCCAAAGTTTATTCTGTAACCAAATTTAAAATTTGCCACTTTTGTTTGACAGTTTCCATGTGGAACCTTATAATTAGAAAACGCTTTTAATTTAGCCAAAAAACTGATTCCGTTATTTAAGAGTAAGTTCCCAACTTAGTTCCTCACTTTTCTATGATGTGTCAATTCAGTTTCCTACTATCATAAAATGTTAAGCTGGTCTCTCACTTTGCACAAAGTTTGTCAAATTAGTCCATTTGTCATGTATTTGCTCATCACTTGGATTTCATAGACATTAAGTATGTAATTTCATGGACCAAGAATATGAAATTTCAGGGACAACTTGATACTCAGTATGTAACTCCAGTGACAACTAAGTGAGGGACTGACGTGACATTTTATAAAAGCAGGGGACCAAATTGATACACCCTATAAAAATAAGGGAGCAAACTGGATATTTACTACCCTATCTATAACCAGCCTGATTATTCATTACAATTACAGGAGTCTTCCATCTTATTTTTATCAACTTAAACTGACAACAAATTTTAGACAATGAAAACAAAATATTTTTTTAAAAAGTAAACAGACACTTACACTTCCTTTGCTTGTGCCACTTCTCTATACTTCCATACCAGTTCCACTGGAAACATAGTGCTGCAATACGCATTATTCCAGCAGCAATAACCTCAACAAATGCCATTAAGAATGACCTCTGAGGGGATAAACCTGAAGTTGCTAGGGATAACGCAATACCCTCCAAATTGCAAGAAATGATAAAACTGCCACGTCTTATGCCATCAAAAGCTTTCTGAGCAACTTCATCGGCTTTCATAAAACCAGAAGAGGCGGCAATGATTTTGGTGAGCTCTGGTTTTCTCTTATTTTCTGCAAAAAGAACCTTTCAGTTTGTACTTACACTTGGATTACATTACAGTATACATAAATTTCCCAAGAGATGGCACAAAATGGTACTTGGCTGACAAAATCAGAACATTTAGGACTGAGCTAACAATATCCTACATGACAATATACTATATACCCAAAGACACACTCATAATATGGAAGCTAGATTTAATAAAAAGACAATATATATTGAAATGCTAACAAATCATCTGTCAACTGATGCAGAATTTGTTTCACAGATTAAATAATTTCAGAGAAGTTGTACATTCAAGCACTTCCATAGCAGGCCCTGATTCCACATCCATATTGAGGTTGTTGTTAAGCCAAGGTTACTTACCTCATTTTCAATGTAAAATGAACCTAGATCAATTATCAAAAGTAATACTAATATGGTTGATGAAATAAGCTCGAGTATCCAATTTATTACCTTCCACAAGTCCAGGAGTATCCGTGTCTGGAGGGAATATCAGAGAGACATGAATATTATCTCCTATAACCTCTTGTTGCAATGCTTCTGCTAAACCACGGAGGCCAAATTTACTGGCTGAATAAGCTACATAACCATAAATTCCCACCTAAACTCCGCATTAAAAAAATAAATAAAAAACCACATCACTAGATTATCTCTTCGATAGCACTGCCTATAGGCTAATGATTCAGATGATACGTTTTGGATGTTGGAATGCAAAGGAAGTGAAGGGAGGAAATTAAAAGAAAAAGAGAAGGGAAGATGATAGGGCACCAGGGTCCAGTTCGTGTGAGAGCCCAATCATTGGGCCCAATTCACACTAGTGCAGTTTCTAGAAGGTTGTAGAAAGTGAGAGAATAAAGGTTATTAGGATATTCCCTGAAATCTAGTCGAGTTTCTATTATAAAGAGAGGGAAGGTTAGTGAGTGAGTGATTCATTCAAGAAAGTTGTCAGGAGTCAGTTAGGAAAGTTCTCTCTGGTTTAGGAGCCTAGCTCTGGTAGGAGTTCATAGAACTCTGGTGTACTTTGGTTTAGGAGCCTATTGTAAGAGCTTTAAGCTCAACCATTTGCAGAAATAGTACTCGGTTCTTACCTTTATCTTCTGGTTTCTATCAGAAGACGACAATGGATAAAATGGTGATTTTCATTCACTTGAATGAGGATTTTGGAGGATCATGTGAAAATCCCTGATTTGCTTCCCCCTCCACAAAACTCTAAAATAGGAAGGTTTACTTAAAAAGCTTACTTTATCCTCCATGCACAAATGGCTCCATGGAGATCAATTTCTCCAAAACGTCCCCAAGGGTTTAAGACATCATAGATTACCTAGAGCCATATTTTAAGTTCATATTGAAAAGAACGGTGTTGATGGTTACCAACATAACAGGCAACACCACTGGAAGCAATGTTTTACCCCAAGGAAGTGGATATTTGAAACAACGACGCTGGCAACACCATCTTTCTATCATGCTCTCTATATTATTGAACACAGTTCATGTGGGTCTGTCACCAAACCAAGTGGATTTCAAATAGTGGGTGTATATCCACATACCAAAATTGCCGTTGAGATGTTGTAGAGCGTGTTGGTGAAAGCATTTTCCATTTCAATAGTTGCAATTGCCACCGCAAGGGCAAATATGAAACCGTTGAGTTTTATATTTTATGGAAAATAAGCTTCAATTATTTGCTGATATAAAGACAATACAATCATATTGATCATGCAATGTAGGGGCACTCTCCATCCACTTTATCGAGTCAACTCTAAATAGTAAAGTCTACCAGCTCATTAGTAATATGACACACATTTTGTGCAGAAACCAAATGGGTGTCAAATCAACTTCTATAGCCTGAGAAATGATCTATTAACTTCTTCCAAACATGGTTAATGACAGAGAAAATGAGAATCGGTCTTGAGTGTTATCAAATTATAGATAGTTTGGCTTGTGCAGACACAATTCCACTATAAGTGCTCTCAAAATTGTCTAATTAACTCATTAGTTAGCAGCCAATCGATATATAGGGAAGGTATAGAAAATGGAGTCAGTTTCATAAGTCACTACACTCCCTGTGTTTTCCAAAAAAAAAAAACATAACTCCATTGGGGCTTTCTAACAAATATCTTAAGAATAAATTTAGCCCAATCTAGAGTGGCATAATTAAATTAGCATAATTTTAGAAGGCCCAAAACAATGTCGTGGCATAATTGGAAATACACAAGCTAACTTCAGAATCAATCAATCCCACACTAAAAATCACAACACAAAACACCAACAACCACATGAACTAGTTAGTAGTAAAACAAAACATAAGGCCAGTTTGGATCAACCTATTTGAGCTTACCTACCGACATAAGTTTTGTCAGACTGTTCCGGATAACTTACGGAAACACCTTATGACATCTTCATAAACTATTTCCAACTTATTTTGATAACTTCTCCAAGATAGCTTATGAAATTACACCATAATGTTTTATCATAAACCATATTTGAATCCAACTCATTAATCTTTAAATCTTTCCTAATAGATTCTCCCCTACCTCTTTTGATCTGACTATCCTCAATCTCATCTACTCTCCTGACCATAGAATCTACATGTCTTCTCTCTACATGCTCAAACCAAAGTCTCTCTCTCTCTCTCTCTCTCTCTCTCTCTCTCTCTCTCTCTCTCCCTCCCTCCCTCCCTCCCTCCCTCCCTCCCTCCCCCTCTCCCTCTCCCTCTCCCCCTCTCCCTCTCTCCCTCTCTAATGGTGTCATTTCTAATCATATCCCGTCTACATGTCTTACATCCGCATCAAATATCCCTACTTCAACGCCGGTGGCGTGTTTGACAGAGTTCTTAGCTTCTTCGAGTTTGGTGAGGGATCGTGCCATGATGGAGACACGTGCGCCATCGGCGGCGGCACGGTGGGCGAAGGCGAGGCCGATGCCGCTTGAGCCGCCGGTGATGAAGACGTGACGGTTGGTGATTGGGATGTTGATGGGGCGGGGGCGAACGAGGAAGTAGAGGAGGGGGAGGAGGGGGGGAGGGAGGAGGATGAAGAAGGAGAAGAATCCTTCCGCCATTGACGAAGCTTCGAATTCTTGTATTTCTATGTCACTGTAACAAAACTGTTATTGTCGTCGTTTGTGTAAGCTTTGTGCTCTCTTGCTATAGAGGGTAATGTCGGCATGTCATATCATCTAAATTGGACGAGAAAATGGAACAAGGACTAAAACTAAAAGAGTAAATAGGAAATTAATTACCCTCGAAATTGTAAGTTTCGTGAATTATCAAATTAACAAAACTTCAATTACCCTTGAAATTGCACAACGTTAATCAATTTACCACCTCTATCAAATTCTTCTATTAGTCAACATAACGTTTTGCAAATATCTTCCTGAACTTTTGCACTTATGTCCAAAATGCCCCCCAAATTTAAAAATTTATATTTTTTTTTATCCTCGACTCAAAATACCACTTGGAATAAAACCACCACTTGGAGTAGAAGCAGCATTTGCAAGAACACATAAAAACACTTGTTTAGCTTGACTTTGAAGTCCATTGATTCCAAGCATTAACAAGATTGTTAGTGTTTCCATTTGAGTATTGACATTGAAGATTATTATAAAACTGAACCCAAACATAATCAAATAAACCAGTATTAATAGCTGAATTCAAATAAGCATCAGGGTAAGGACATTATGGTGCTGCAGACAAATAAACTTTCTTCTGTGAACTAAACCCATCAAGTGCTCTTGCAAGTTCATCCCAATATTGACCATCACCAGCTTCAATATAAAAAACGAGTTGATGCCTTTGCTTTGACAAGTTTGGATATCTTTACTAAAGTTTGTGCAGCCATTTGTGGATGGATATGGATTACAATGGCCTGCAAGGTTTAGTTGTGGATTTTGGCCATTGCCAAAGTGGATAGAAAAGCTATGTTTACAAATTGGTAGTTGTTCGTGTCACAAGCATCTGCTAAGGAGCCTTCATTTCCATTTTGAAGGATGCTGCCATCTTTTGAGTAAGTATAAGAAGAAGAAAAAATATAATTTTTTAAGTTCAAGGGGCATTTTGCTCATAAGTGCAAAACTTTAGGGGGTATTTGCAAAACGTCATGTTGACTAACAGAAGAATTTGATAGAGGGGATAAATTGATTAACGTTGTGTAATTTCAGGGGGGTAATTGAAGTTTTGTTAATTTCAGGGGGGTAATTGACGAAACTTACAATTTCGAGGGGCTAATTGCCTATTTACTCAAAACTAAAATGATTTCTGCTCTTCCCCCAGCACATTTTGCTCGCCCAACATGATTTCCAAATATACCCCTGCGTGAGTTAAGTCACGCTGCGTATATAGGTGTTTAATCATCACTTCTTACAAGATCATGCTTAATGTGCTTTACTTGTGTATCTAAGTAGACGTTTTTGCGGCAAAAGATCACTATAACCTCGTCTAGATCGATGTCTACGAACGGAAAAAAAATCCGAACAGATTCTGATGCTGATGCTAAATCCTCTAGAAGATGCCTTATTGACGAAGACTGTGACACATTTCTAAATTGTTCTTCAAAGATCAACAACAATTGCATCATGCTTTATGCTCTTCACCTTCGCTTCATGTGCCCCTTGCCTAAGAAACGTTCAAGGTCTGTTCCTATTCGCAATTCTGACCCTCTACCTTCGGAAGCAAGAAATGTTATGCACAATGAACATGAAAGAAGTTTCTACTTGTATGATGATATGAGAGTAGTGTTTCCTCAGCGTCACTCGGATTCTGACGAGGGCAAGGTATGCAAATATATACACGAAAGTGGTTTTAATGCATCCATAGACTGATTAAGTTTTGCACTTCTTGGTGCCTCAGTTTTTATGTTACTTAATGATTATTTCATGTTGCACTTGCAATTGCATGTGGAATATCATTTCCCATCTAATCCGAAATACTTTGACATCAGCAGCTAAAATGTCAATGCATCTCTGTCAGTGGTTTTTGTACATATAATTGTAAATATTGTATCTATACAATTCATTTCTTCTGAGTTTTGGGGCCAACTGCTCCTATTTTTCAGCTTTTAGCTTGCAAGTTAGTTGTTGTCCATGCTAAATTCTTATTACTTGCTTCAAGAGTGGTTCTGCTTCCAATATAAATTAAATAATATTATGCTTGGAAGGAAGATAATGATCACATTTAACACTGGAACAACTATATTAGTCCAAAGTCAAAATGGTAATCATGTTTGCATCTTCTTATACAGTATATGCAGCCCACAAACTCCTTCTCCATAGTTGCATTGAGCTTGAAATGTAACCCTAGAAGAGGGCATGAAAATTATAATAGAAACTACACTACAAGAAAATCTTCAATTTGCGACACTTCATCTGCGACCCTTACCTTAAAACTGCCTCAAAGTATGCATTTGCGACAGTTTCTGCGACCCTTAAGCCCAACTGCCGCAGGTTTGATAAATATTGCGACCCTTACCAAACAGCCGCAGGTTTTGAGTTATACCACATTCACACTCTTTCCCAATTTATTCACTCCCCCTTTTTCAATTAATTCTTTTTTTGTACTGCTTTACAAACCCAGAGATGAACCCTTTTCTTCTTCACGAACCCTTTCTTCCCTGCATCCAACCCTTTCTTCTTGAACAAATCAAGAACCATTCCTTTTCTTCTTCAAACCTAGAGACCCCAAACCCTTCCTTCACTCGAACCCATCGTACCGCATCGAACCCTCAAACCCTTTATTTTGTTCCACCATGATGCCGTCCTTCCGTCCAACCCATCCGTCGTTGAAATCGTCGATCTGCATCACACTAATCACAAAAGCGCCGATGTTTCAATGCAAACCCTTTCTGTTCATCCGCTGAAACCCACGGTCGAATCCTCTCAAACCTGAAGTTAGCTAAAAATAGCTTATGAACAATAGAGAAGAATGGATTACGAAGAAGATGAAGAAGAAGAAGTTGGTGAAGAAGTTGAAGCTATGAAAGCTGTTTATGAAACCGATTGTGTCATTCTTCATTCCATTCCTCCTCACTTCCATTTATCCCTCAAACCCAGAACCGCTGATGTTTCCTATGATCAGGTTGGTTATTCATTTTTCCTTCAATTTTCGATCACCCTTTATCTCAATTTCGTAATTTTCAATAATTCATTCACCCCCAAATCAAAAAGTTCATTTTTTTATTATTATCTTTCTCTGCAGTTTGTAGAAATTGTTCTCGAGGTTAAAGCAACATCAAAGGTATGCTAGAGTATTATTGTTTGCATTTTATTGACTTATTTGAGGTTAATTACTGGCATAAGCACTCTTGAGAGAACTTTTGAAAGCAACTTATCATATTATACTGCCTTATCTGAGCTTATCTACTTCTATAAGCACTTTGAGAGGACTTATTGATATAGGTTATCACATTGAATTGCCTTATTTGAGTTTATTTGTCATTTAGTGTAAGTTTTGTGAAAACAGCTTAAAACATTGTTCACATTGAATTGCCTTATTTCACTTCACAGATGCGTGGACTGATTGCAGCTCAAGGTGAATTCAGGTTCTCAAGGAGAAACCCTCAATCTTTGTTCTTTTTGAATGGAACCTGATATTTAGTAAGAATGGAAACAGATCTGATACTGATACCAAAAGTTAGTTTTGCTTTTGTTTTTTCAAAGACTATATTTTAAAAAGGGTCTTTTTGTTGATTTTCTAGGCACTAATGCCAATTTTAGTGGATTTTTTGCTTTTGTTTTCCTTTGTATCATGATATAGATATAAATTCTTGTTATGATTGTGCAGAAATAAAGTCATAGACATGAATTGATGCAATACTTTGTTGGTAAAAATAACACATCCAATTATTCTCTGACTTTGTTATGTCATGTAGATTCTGATCAAGGAATAAAACCCTTTGAAGATAGTAAAGAAGATGATATAGTTGCCTCTCGGCACGAAAGCAGCCTTTTCTCAAGTTCTCTGTCAGATTTGTTCAGCAAGAAATGTGAGTTTTCTTTGCAAAATTGTATGCTAAAGTTTACTGTGAAAATTGTTGGCTAATCTGCTATTCTTTGTATGCTTCTGTTTGTGTAGTGCGATTATCTGCAAATAATGCTTTATATGGACATTCAGTGGATACAATTGCATCATATTATGAGGAAGAGAAGCTTTCTGACTCTCTTGAAGAACTTGAGGCTCAAATTATTGGGAATCTACTCCCGGACGAGGATGATTTACTTTCTGGAGTGACCGATGGGAACAACTACATCATCTGTGATAGCAATGGCAATGACATAGATGAATTAGACCTTTTCAGTAGTAATGGAGGTATTGATCTTGGAGATGTTGAAAATTCACCCTCTATTGAAAGGATTTCTGAATTCATTAGTGGAGTTCGTAATAGCTCAATCGCTGGAGAAAACCCTTATGGCGAACACCCTTCTAGAACATTATTTGTGAGAAATATTGATAGTGATGTTAAAGATTCTGTATTGAAAGCACTTTTTGAGGTATGTTTTTTCTGATTTCTTTGTTCTTTAGTTTGTATAGACATATTCTTCATTTAGTACTTAATATTGTGGACTTTGATACTAACTTATTTTCTTCTTGTATTTGAATATTGATATGGATTTGAAGCAATTTGGAGATATTCACACTTTTGATAGAGCTTGCAAGCATCAAGGGAATGCTATGATATTAGAGCTGCCCAAAATGCAATGAGAGCACTCCATAATAGACTCTTCGGCCACAAGAAATTCGATATTCATTATTCTATTCCAAAGGTTGGATGCCGCATTTTTAATTCCTCGATGAAACTTACTCTTAGTTATTTTTTATATGTCTGCATGAATCAGTTGTGATAGTAACTACTAATAGTTAGAGATTGTTTCAATTTATTTATTTGAATTTATCTACTGAAATATGTATTTGTAGATTGTTTGCGAGAACGTTATGAAAACAACATACGACATGTCCATAAGATGTTTTCAACTTAATTTTATAAATTCTGCATTATAGTTATGAAAACAGCTATAGCCTATAAGAAAACAGTTTGAATTTGTTTTATCTTTTGTTGTAGAAATAGCTTATACATAAACACTTATATGATAAGCTATTATGCTATAAGTGTTTAATTAAGTTGTTTATCCAAACAAAGACATAACGGACTTTGATAATAGTACATTGAACTGTGCAAAGACTCTGATACATCATTAACACTTGAGTAATGTTTGTATAGAGTTTTCCAATAATTCCTATTTGTCTTACAAATTTCTCAGGATGGTCCTTCCAAAAAAGGTGTGAATCAAGGAACACTCGAAGTATTTTTATACGATTCATCAATTTCAAAGACTGAACTTCACCATATTTTTATACGATTCTCTGGATTTTTCTGCTCACGCTTCAGAATCATAAGAAGCAGCTCACGCTTCAGAATCATAAGAAGCAAGCCCACTAATGAAGGTTAGTGCATTCTTGTAACAATTCAACTTTTAACATTGTCTAAGTGGATTTGCATCAAAATTAGATGCACTTATCGAATGCACATCCAAAGAGTTTTACAGGATCACATGGTGGAATGATATTGAAGGCTGAACTTAATGAGTTCTCTTGCATAGGAGTATATTAATTTGGAAGATAATGCACTACATAACTATTTCTTTATGGTGTGAAGTTTGTATACTGTGATAAAGATTTACTATACTCTTGCATAGAAACATGATTATCACAATTTCTATGAATATACTTTATGCTGAAAGACAGGAACTGCTACATGCCTTGAAAAATAGTTTTGTAAGTAAGTGTAAATTTAGTTTGATACATGAAATGAATTGAGTGAAATGCATAGACCTGAGTTATGCACACTACTATAACGAATTGAGTGAAGCATATATGGCGAGAGGAGTGTGTTGTTGTGAGCTATACGAGGATTAGAAAGTTGCATCAAAAATTCATTCTTTTGATGATTAGTTGCATCATTATATAAGGCATTTATCGGACTTGAAATATGATCATTGCCTTTGGATTAGAAAGTTGTAATCAATGTATACTATGATCAGATGCATTGTCTTTCATGGTCAATTCTTTGTCTGTGCTTCAATTTTTATTTTTTTTTGCTTTGTGTCTCTGAATGCATACAACTATTTTATGAGAAAAATAAAACGTGTTTCTTTTGTAATTGGCTTTTTAGGTAAATGTGTCATCTCATATTGCTGAAATGAAATTGAACTCTGATAGCCTTGCTGCCATTATGAAATTGACACAAGCACCTTGAGCAAGACAAGAGGGAGTTACATGGTGATAATCAGGATGGAGAGACCACTGTTAACATGCTTGATAATTCATCTTCCATAAATGCTTCAGACGAGAAAAATTGCGTTCTAGTCATGGAAAATGGTTGCGATTGATAACTTCTCTTGTTTGGTTAGGAGAGAAGTTGTGCAGAGAGGCTGAAAAACAGTCAAGTCCCACAGCTTTAGGACAATTAACTGTAAGCTTCACAAACCTTCGTGTATCATTTATTTGAATCATAGGACTTGGGTCAGTTGTAGAGTTACCTCTCATCTGAAAAAAAAATATCACCTGCATAATATAGGTTAGGCGTATGTCTTAACTTTGAAAGTAATGATAGAAACACTCACTTTAACACGCTTTTTTAAACTCACACTCAACATGATTCATTATAGGTCCAATAGCCAATTAGAAGTTTGACACGTGTTAACTTATGGAGATGAAGAAGGGGATTTGTTCATGGTTGGAGATGTTCCTTTAGAATAAGTAAGAACTTTGTCTCTGAAGAACAAACTATACATTATGTCTTTTGTACTTTAGGATTGTCTGATAGGTTGTTTTCTGGTTACTTGTGTTTAAGGATATGCTGTTGAGGATTGTTTGTTTGGAAGGGGGAGAGCTATTAGACATGATACTGTCAAGGTTGATTGTTTGTTTGGTAATATTATTTTGAATGATTACCCACTAGTGTATTGGTTTTTCAATGTTTAAACTATGTACTTTATCTATTGTTTTGATTGCTACTCTTGAAAGAATTATATGAATGAGATTTTGATATTTTTAGTTATATATTTATGTATTTTAAGTATTTAATAATATATTTATTTAAATTGGCAACAAAAACTGCCCCATTCAATTTTATTTTTTTTTTAAAAAAACATAACATTTGCGACTGTTGGTGAAGGGTCGCAAGCCCTTTTTTTTAAAAAAAAAAAGCTTAACATTTGCGACTTTTGGTGAAGGGTCGCAAGCCCCTTTTTTTAAAAAAACTTAACATTTGCGACTGTTGATGAAGGGTCGCAACACCTTCTGCGGCAGTTGGTGTGACTGTTCTATGAAGGGTCGCAAAAGACAGTTGCGACCCCAACAAATGTGACTGTTGGGGAACAGTCGCAAATGTACATTTGCGACCCTTCTAACAGTCGCAAAATGCAATTTTAAAAGTCGCAAAATGCAGTTTTTCTTGTAGTGCTAATTAAGGGAACTTCACAAGCTTAGTTGAACTTTACCATTCACAAATCCACATAGTTCACGGAAAAAAAAAATACAAATTCATTAATCTATAATACTGTATGTAAAGAAAATAGGGGATCTTAGGTTGGGTTTTTCATTCATTATTCAAATTATACTTCCGAACAAATTTTCTTAAACTAATGTTATATTGTTAGTTTCATCAAGAATGATAAGAATTTATATTATATTTGTTAGATTGTTGGTGTTTTTGAAAAAAATAAATATGGTTTGTTGAGTTTGTTATAATTTAAAATTCACAAACATCTCATCTTTATACTTTTAATCAAAATCAAAATTTATAAAAATCACCGTTCTTAATTTACAAGCGTTATCGCAATAAATAAACGGGAACATTACCATTTTTCTGTTAGTATATAATAACATTAATAGAGCTACTTGCACAACCATTTTTTTGAATGACAAATGTTAGTAATTATTTGTTAGATTAGTTGTTTTTCCCTTCGTTCTGGTATAAACTCACAATCTCTAACTCCTCATCCCTAAACTTAAAATAGTTGAACTACCCAACCTTTCACATGTCCAACCAATCCTCTAAAAAAAGTACAACGATTTAAACATCACAAAAAACATTACCATTTCTTTCACACACAAAAAACGTGACCACCAACTATTTTTCCAAAAACTGAAAAGTCTTAGTCGCAATAAAACACTAAATTTATTCTTTTTGTTGATATGAAATGATCTATAAATTAAACATCTTAAATTCTTCTTAGAAACTAGTCATTGCATCATTTGATGTTGTTCTGAATTGATTTTCAACATACTTGAATCAATTAACAAAGAGAAACATTTTAGAAACCTTTTTTGAAGAAAAAACATTTTAGAAACCTACTAAACATTGGTGGTTAATGCATGTTTTATTAATTAAAAAAAGATAAAAACAAAATTAATATATCATTAATTTTGAATTATTTTTTTTGAATATTTGATAAATCACATACAATTCATTTTCTCTAATTCTCATGAATTAAACATGACTTTTAAAGTCATACATTTCAATCACAAACAACACCCACTACATGCATGAGCTATCAATACATCTTGCAAATAATACATATTCTCTCATGTTTCATGTATTAAATATGACTTTCGAAGTCCTTCATTTCAATCATAAACACCGTCACCAACTATATGCATGAATCGGCGATATATCTTGCAAATAATACACATCTTTCTATTCCTACATGTATTAAATATATATATCATCTTACATTTTTTTAAGGAATCTCATCTTACATTTATAGTGTATATCTTGCAAAGTGATTGTATATTTAATCCATGTTATATTCATGTATCTATTATCTATCAAATAATTGATTTTTTTTATAAATAATTGCATAAATTTTTTTAGCGTCCTATTATTTTATGAAAAAATTATAAATTACATTATTTACCACTTTAGAATTAGACAAAGAACATCAACTTTGTTAATAATTGATTTGGTCTCTAATTTGTGTTCATTTATTGTTTTGTATTTTCTTCTTTTTGCATAGATTCGTAAAAAAAAAAAAAAACATTTTTGTTAGCCCACTAGTAAAAAAAAATGTTATTACTCTAACTATTAACATATATGATAATAAAAACTTTAGTTCCATCTATATATCTATACATACATTATATACTAGCGTCAATACGGGTTCTAGTGTGCTTGTTTTTTTCGTTTTGTTGACAAATAATAATAAGATGGTAAAAAGTAATTAAGTGAGTGGTAAAATTAGAAGGAAAAATGTCATACCAAAATATAATATTTTTTTATACAAGATCAAATCAAGATTTTTTTACGTAGTGTCCAACGTTGTTCTAAAAAAAAAGTGTCTAATATTGTTCATATTTTATTGGATCGTTTATTCTATTGTAAATTGTTTCTATTTTAACTACTCATTATATAATTGCACTTGTGTTTTTTCGGAGCGACACTTGTAGTCCTAAAACTATTTCTATAACAAACAATGCATGTTCATCTCACTGCTAAACCCTATACCTGTTTCCAAAACACACTAGTAAACTCCCAACTAAGTAATCTCCAATCAATCTATGACGCCTTTCATCATCTGAGGGCCAACACCTACGTTTCTTCTCATTCATCATCATTGTGTGTCTTTCTTATGCTTCATTAAACAACGCCATAAAGAAGAAAAAAAATTGACTTTGATACAAATGTTAAAAAATATGAGTATGCCTGTGAGAGGATGTGAAACAAAGGTGGGTTGCGGTGGCATATGTTGTGCGTCATAGTGAAACTGAGACATGTGTCATGGTGGTGGAGAAGAAGAAATAGAGGTGCGAGGATAGATAGCTAAAATGTGACCGTCAACAACAAATATGGGGGAGACATAAGGGCTATGTCATCAATTTAAGATAATGGAGCATATCATGTTATGTTTGTTGTGGAGAGGTAGTGGCGAGGAAGCACAATAATTTTGACAAATAAGGAGATCTAGAGGTGTCATAGTAGTGCAAACAACTCTATGGAGATGGGCCTTACCAATTTATAGAGGCCTCAAAATATTATATTTTCTTTCTGATTGCTGATTATACATAGACATAATTCGGATTATAAAATCCGAACACAGTTTGAATGTGTTCGAATTTTATAATTCGAAATCAATGTGCATTTTTGTAAAATTTATATGATAGAAAAAATAATTGTAGAAACATGATCACTAAGCATTAGTGACCCAGCCGCTGTTACGCGATTTTCACACATTCAAGGTCACCTATTCATATTTCAGGTTTATGTTAAGTTCATGTGATGTGTTGTCAAAATAGCAATATATATAATAGTTGAAAGGTTTATAAAAATATTCATTCATTTTATGTTGCATTTTCATGTTATTGATTAGAATATAGATTTATTCTTGTTTTACTTACATGATGATTATTTTTAATGTTTACGAATAAAAAATTGTTCTTGAAAAAATTGTGTTTTTATTTTACTAAGGACCTATTTTTATTACGAGCTCTAATTTTATATGTACAGTGTTGAAGAGATCTCATGGATGAATTTGAATTTGACAGTGATGGGTGTTGCTAATGGCGGAGCTAGAAATAATTTTTCAGGGTGGACCAATTTTTATAATGTGTGTAAATTTATATTTCTTATTAGTTAATTTAGTGGCTATTAATTTTTATTGTAAAATAAATTGTGCTTTGTTAATACATATTATTAAAAGCAAGATCAAGAAATGAAAGGTTGTTATCTTGGTGGAAAAGAATTATTAAAGTGCAGCAGTATGCACATTGAGACATGAAGCAGCCAAAACCATTGCCTAACCGCTGGAACATGCTGCAGGATTGTTATTTCTAGCGCAACATAAAATATATAATATAACATCATACTATAATTTTTGTATATATATCTATTAAAATTTATTTTCTACCCAATAAGAAGAATGAAGATATCCCTCCAAAACACTACTGATTGATGAAAATTGCTGTTGACACATTAGAGAAGGCTGGGACACACATGTAAAATACCTTTTTGCCCCCTCGGCAGTTAACTGCCGAGGAATTCAAAATACGGCTGCAGTTAACTGCCGAGGAAAGCATTTATGCAGACAGCAGGTTCTACATTAATGCTAACCCTTACCAAGCCGTTTTTAGGCCAGTTTTGACCTGTAATTTCACCAGAACATTTCCATAGACCTGGATGTTAACAACGCCTTTTTACATGGGGATCTGAATGAGGAAGTGTGCATGTCTCTTCCTCATGGTTTTTCACTCTCTGTCTCTGATGGTCCCAACAAAGTCTGCAAACTTCACAAATCTCTTTATGGGCTTAAACAAGCCAGCAGAGAATGGAATCACAAACTCACAACTACACTTCTCTCTCTTGGGTACACTCAATCCCAAGCTGGTCACTCCCTCTTTGTGAAAACTTCTGAATCCTCTTTTACTGCATTGTTAGTATATGTTGACGACATCGTATTGGCTGGAGATAACATGACAGAAATTAATTCTGTCAAAACCATCTTGGACAATAGATTCAAAATTAAAGACCTTGGAGCCTTACGTTTCTTTCTAGGCCTTGAAGTGGCTAGATCAAAGGAAGGCATCACCATTAATCAACGAAAATACACCTTGGAACTTCTTGATGATAGTGGTTTATTGGCTGCACAACCTGCTGCAACTCCTTCCAATCCTTCTATCAAACTTAGCAGTGAGGGTACCTCTATTTATTCTGATGTGTCGGCCTATCGACGACTTATAGGTAGATTACTTTACCTCACCACCACTCGTCCTAACATTGCATTCTCTGTTCAGCAACTAAGCTAATTCGTTGCAAAGCCTCTTGTCTCTCATTTTCAAGCTGCCACAAGGGTTTTGCGTTATCTCAAGTCTGCTCCAGCACAAGGTCTTTTCTTCTCCAGCTCTAGTCCCCTCCACCTGTCTGGGTTTGCTGACTCAGATTGGGCTTGTTGTTTGGATTCTCGCAAGTCTATTACAGGATATTGCGTGTTCCTTGGGTCTTCTCTTGTGTCATGGAAATCTAAGAAGCAAAATACCGTCTCTAGGTCCTCATCTGAGGCCGAATACCGAGCTTTAGCTAGTCTTTCCTGTGAGATACAATGGTTGCATTATCTCCTTGCTAATCTTCATATTCCCATAGATGCTCCATCTGCTGTATATTGTGACAGTGCTTCAGCCATTTATCTTGCTCACAATCCCACCTTTCATGAAAGAACGAAGCACATCGAAATTGATTGTCATGTCATACGTGAGAAGATTCAACGTGGTATCATTCATCTTCTACCGGTTCCATCTTCCTCACAACTTGCAGACGTGTTTACCAAACCTTTATATGTTACTTCTTTTCAATCATTTATCTCCAAGTTAGGTCTTTGTAACTTACATAGTCCAACTTGAGGGGGAGTATTACCCACTGTATAGTTATTATTTAACTAATCTAGTTAGTTAGCTTAACCTTGGTTACTCACTAGTTAAATAGTTTCTTCTTATTGTATAAATACCAACTACTGTAGTCCTTGTATCAGTGTGTTTTCATTACGGCACTATTCATGCCCAATATTGAACCATGATTATTTTCCTTGATCTCTTGCTTTCTTCTTCTTTCCGCTACGATACGAAGATCTTCAACACTTGAGATGGTGAATTCTCCTCCACCTTCAATATTTGCATCCGAAGAGCATGTATGTTGCTGAACCATCAGCAAGGAACTTGACATACTTGTTCTCAGGGAATGTTTTGGCCCGTGAATTCATCACAAATGGATCAAGCTGCAAGTGGAGGTGAAAGTGCACGAGCACCGGGAACACCAAAGATGATTTATGATGGAGTACCTACACCAATGAAACTATGGAAGTGGAAGCATTAGGATTATGGGAAGCTATTATTTGGCTCGGTGAAATGGGGTTACGAGAGTGTTTATTGAACTAGCTTCTAAACTAGTGGCTGACGGCATGGTTGATAACTCTAAAAATCAAAACGTATGGTAATATCTTGTTCGATTGTAAAATGCTCCTTTACCAATTATTCAAACTTTAAGATTAGTTTTAGTTACGAGACAAACAAATGTTATTGCTCAACTTTATATGTTAATCACCAAATATTTGATTGGGGATTGATCAATAGTTCAATGGTGTTGGCGGATGTTGGTGGATAGAGGTGGGTTATGGTATAGGGTTCTAGTAGCGCGGTATAGTGAAAAGGCTGGGAGGTTGGAGGTTGGGGGCCGGAGTGATTCATCTTGGTGGCGGGAAGTAGCGAAGATTAGGGATGGGGTAGGCGACGCAGATGGGGGTTGGTTTGCTGAGAGGGTGTCGAAAAAGGTGGGTGATGGCACTAGTACTTTCTTTTGGTATGACAGGTGGCTTGGAGATGTTCCTTTTTGTACTAGGTTCGGTCGTTTATTTGACTTAGCGTCTAATAAACTGAGTACGGTGGCTGATATGGTTACTCTTGGTGGGGAGGTTGACGGAGAGGCGTGGGGGTGGAAGAGAAGGTTGAGAGTATGGGAGGAGGAGATGTTAGAGGAGTGTAGACAATTACTTAATAGTGTTGTTTTGCAGTCTGATATTTCTGACAGGTGGCAATGGGACTCTGATTCTGATGGTGGCTACACTGTGAGAGGTGTCTACCAACAACTGACAACTCAGGAACCTCCAGATGTTACTATGGGAGATCTTATCTGGCATAAACAGGTGCCGCTAAAGGTCTCCATCTTTGCTTGGCGGTTGTTGAGGAACAGGTTGCCGACTAAGAATAATCTTCTTAGGCGAGGCGTGATCGATGCTGAAGCAGTCATGTGTGTTACAGTTTGCGGCATGGAAGAGACGGCGCCACACTTATTTATTCACTGCGCCACTTTTGGTACATTGTGGCATCATATCATGTCTTGGATCGGAATGTCAGGTGTTGACCCCCTAAATGTTGATGATTATTTCATTCAGTTTATTCACTCTACAGGTCGCTCTAAGGCTCGTCAATCCGTCCTTCAACTTATTTGGTTACTTTGTGTCTTGTTGGTTTGGAATGATCGTAACAACAGACTTCATAATAATATCCAAATTACCATTGACCAACTAGTAGAAAAAGTAAAATTTCACTCTTATGGTGGCTTAAAGCCAATAACGCCACTTTTGTGCACGGTACTCAAAGATGGTGGTCGGACCCTTTATTATGTTTGGGTATCGACTGACACCCGCTTTTGTTCCTTCATTGTATGACTGACTGTGTATAGGGGTGACACTTTTAGTACATCTTGTACTTAGGTGATTCACTCTCGTTGTTAATATATTCCATTTTTATGTCTTCAAAAAAAAATAGTTCAACTAATATAGGTTAATAAATTAGATGTTTTATATTCAAACTTAGATGAAGGAGAAAAAAAACTAATTTAATAAATAATTACCAACATTCGTCATTAAAAAAAGTGTTTCATCAAGACCATATTGTATTTCCTTCAAAAAAAGACCATATTGTATTTTCACTACTTTCATGCATGAAATATATAATTTTGTTTCTATAAAAAAAATACTCCTATGATATTAACGAGTATGTAAGAGATTAAGTTAAAAAGGTCAATTAGACAGATCAATTTCAGCTTCACGTTCTTAAAAAAAAATAAAAAATCAGCTTCACGTGTAAATTTCTAGAAATAATCTATAGACTATCTTACCTAACAAACTATTTTATTTTAATATGAAATTATGATCATCATATACAATTGGGTCTGTCGGTATGTCTCTTTCTAATACTTATAATTATAATTGACACGTTTTAATTGAAGTTTCTTTCTTTTTTTTTAAGGAAAATTGAAGTTTCTTATTTCCTAAAATATTTAAAAGTTTATTTATTTAGTAATATTCATTTCATAAAATAAAGGGAAATGAAGTTTTTTTTCTTTTTACATTACCAAAGACTTTAGATTACCCCTTTGATGAATCGGAGGTAATTACTCTTATCAAAGAAAAATCTCGTTTTCTTCATCTTTATTATTACAATCGGTTATCATTTTGATATTAAGAACATCAAACTTTTTTATCTCCTATATTCAATATGTGATCTTCACCTCATTCGTTACAAAATCGAATCCTACTTGCCATTAGAGGTAAATTCCTACAAATTCTTCATGGAATAATGTAGATCTCGCTGATAGGGATTTTTCTTAGAGTGACTACAATTTTCATCTCAAAAATACCAAACTTTTTCATCTTCTTCATTCTACATATGATATCCATCTCATTTGTTCGAGAATCAAATCATATTTATCATCAAGGATAAATTGTTCCATAAATGTCCACGTCTCACATTACAAACTTTTCCTAAAACCGCTATTACCATGATTTGCGTGAAACTAAACTCAGTTCCTTAAACAATGTCTCGGGCACGAGACTTGCCTTATTGTGGATAGTGAAATGTGGTTGGAGAAACGACTCTTGAAGGATGGCCAACCTAGTTCTCCAATTGAATTTAGTCATTAAAACGTAGATAGATACCCAACAGATCAATACTATGGTTAAGGAGGAGTATCTAAAATTTAATTTAAAAATTTATTTCCAAGAGGGAAAACCAACTTCCATTATAGAAAGGAGATCAGGGTTTTCTTATTTCATTTGAGTCATACAAATGGCATGCAAAAAGGCTGAAATTCTAGAGACCTGTACATTTTTGGCTGGCTGAAGAAGTATCTATATTTTCTGTATTAAAGAACTGTTCTCAGGATGTGAAGATTCCCCATGTACAGCTGTCATCGAACATATAAGTACTGGTTTTTGATATATTGAGATAATAATGACAACGCAGCAAAAGAAATTTAATTCAGCATTTCAATCGCAGGGGTCTTCAACAGAAAATTGTTTAAAGACTAAAAGGACATGCCCAGCCCAGGAGTGAAGAGAGTCGTGGGAAAAATATTAAGGTAGGTAGGTCCTAATGTGTTAGAGCAACAGACAACAACAACACTGCAATTTGGGCAATCAATAAACCATATGCACATGCTCAAGAACAATAGCACATGGCACTCGCAGGCAATTATGTCACCATCCACCAAAAAGACATTTAGGAAAATCCCATGGTATCAAACACTTCTACTAATGTAATCATATACTAATGAGGCAAAGGCAAAGAAACATTTAATTATTTATTTGTGAAATCAGTTTTAAGTATTATGTAGACATCAAAGAAATGTAAATTATGATAAAGAAGTGACCAAGAAAGCAATTCCTAATGAGCAATGTTATATGTCAAGAAAAATAACATCAAGAATTCTTCAAGAATAAAGAGCAGCCAATCACAATGCACTATTTGCCACAATTCAAGGAGGTGTGGCTGAAAAATAGGAAATGAACAAATAAATCATGCAATTAAAACTTGCCAGCTGTGTCTTGAAAAATTCTTGATGCTATTTTTCTAGAGAAATAGCATTTTCCATTCCTAATATAGCAAAGAGGAAATATTTATTAATAGGATCGGTCACACATGGTTCAGCCAAACACGTGAGAGTAGGATGAGTAGTAACCTATCAATGGTGATCTGAATCCTGGGATTTCCACTAACATGTTAACCACCTGTGTAAAAGAAGTTATGATTTGTTGATGGTAGATCAGGCAAGTTATTTGGAACTCATCTGAAAACAGGGATTGGAATTACTCTGTAGTGCATCAATATACAGTTACAAACAGAAGTCAAAGATAGGTTCATAGCCATTGTCGGCTACAACAGAATCAATCCTATGGAGTATGAACAAACACAAGGCGTTATCTTCTATTTTATGCTTTAATTGATTGATGGTGAAATATAAAATGGAGAAAAATGAAATAGAATTTAGCATTAGTTATTACCATGTGTTTTTTAAATAAATAAAAAAAGGGAATAAAACTTTATCAGTCCATTTCATTCATTACATCTTTGATAAATTTTACTATTGCTATTCTTTTCACAATTCTTTCCTACTACCATATTTGTTCTTGACCATGTGGATTGAAAATCTATCCTACCCTATTCGGTTCTGTTCTAGCGGCATGTTAGATGTATCTGAATCTGAAGATAATGCTGGAAAGCTACATTGAAAATACTAGCATTCATTGATATTGAATTGCACAGTTAAAAGCACCATATCAAAATCATCTTTGCAATGAATTGACTATGAACTATACTAGTCTAGTACAATGCAAAATCATGTACTTTATGATGTTCCTAAACATAAACACAAATTCCCATTAAATAATTTGACAAAACTCACCTCCACATACAGGAGAAATAAGCATAAATTATTAGTAATTACAGGAAAAAAAGGGAAAAATAAAGAAAACAAAAAACTGAACACACCTATAATATCATACATACAGATTCAGTGAAAAATCATCGATTGTTATTGTTCCTGTACCATGATTTAGCTCAATGTGGATCAATCTGATCTCTAGGGTCTTGCAAAAACTCCCCAAATCTTACCACGACCAAGTCCATCTAACAATTTCTTTGAACCCGGAATATCCAACTCAACAAGCTTCTGCGTATATACACAAGCCCCAGCAGCCACCATTTGTTTCCGACAAGTCTTCGAATGCAAAAGTGAAACCAGAACCGAAACAGGGTATTTCTTATCCAAATTAACCAAAGCAGGGTTCAATAGGTGAACTGCACTCACTATTCCCCTCTCATCCTTCCTAAAGATCCTTCTATTGAAAGGGTGCTGCAACAACACCGACAACGCCATTGCAGCAGATTCTTTCTCCTCCACGCCTTTCCCATCCAACATCTTAATCAAAGAAGGAACACACCCACATTCCCCCATTTCCTTTCTCGTCTTATTTCCGCCATTCAAACCCATAGCATAAACAGCCCTCGCAGCCGCAATCCTCACCGTTAAAACATCACGGTTCAACACTCCAATCACCCTCCCAACAAACCCTTCACCAACTAAAACCTCATCAATTGGACCAGTCATAGCCAAATACCTCAACATTTCAACCCCTACTTCAAGACTCTGAATCATCGTAACCGAATCCCAATAATTCTTCAAACACTCAACACCACCTTCCTTCACAGCCAAAACCCTCATACTCTCATCCTCCGAAATCAAATTTGCCACACAACCAATCGCATTTTCTCGTGCCAACCCCGTTCCAGACGAAGCCAACCCTAACAAAACAATAACCGCATTCTCCTCCACGAAATTCTCCTTAATTTCATTAAACTTAGCCAGATTCCTCAAAACCGCTGCTGCATAACCTTGTGAACCTGGTGTTCCGCCTTGACAAATCCCTAACAGAGACGAAATTCCACCTCTAGATCCAATCGCTCTAGCATTGTCCCTAGTCAAACTCAACGCCTGAAGCGCAATACAAGCTTTCTCTATAGCTAAACCACTTCCCGAATCCAAAACCCTAACCAAATGATTCAACAACAACAACCCCTCCGCAAGTAAATTATTCTTCCCACTCTCCACCGTGGAAACTCTCGAAATAGCAGCAACTGTTTTCTCCTTCATATCAGAGGAGCTGGAATCGAGTAACCGAACCAGCACCGGAACTACACCTTGCGCGACGGCTATTGTAACGTTTTTATCATCTTCATTGAGAAGAGATAAGAGTGAGTCGATTGCAGTGGCGCGTGATTCTGGTGAGCCGATTTGCAACCGTGCGATGAGATTTCTCGTTAGAGATCGAACGGCTTCACGTTTGGAGAAAGCGGGGGTTTCGAGGAGGAGGCCGCTACGGAAGAGAACATCGCAGTCGGTGACGTGGCGGTGGAGAGTGGCGATAAGTGAATCGATTTGGCTTTGAGTTTGGAGTTTACCGTGGGGTAAAATTTGGGATTGACAGTGGTGAGAGAGTGAAACGGCGTCGTTGAGGGTTTGGAGGATGGAGTGGAGGAGGTGAAGGGAGAGTGAGTTGGTGGTGGAGGATTTGGAATATTCAGTGGAGAAATCGGTGAGGTGGTTTTGGAGTTGGGTTAGTTTGACTCCGAAGATTGACCATTTGGTTTTTAAGTGATGGACGGTGGGGATTTCGTTTTCTATGAGTGAATTGGTGAGGTTCAGACAAACGCTGATAGGGTCTGCTTCTGTTGTTGATTCCTTCATCATGAAATGAATTTCTATGGTTCAATTGAGAACTGACTTGTATAGTATAGGAAGTTAGGAATAGAAATGGTGAAATAGGATAGGAAGAAACGGTTTGAGTAGGTTGTGTGTTCTTCGATGGGAAAGTTAGGAGGGTGTGGGACTGTGATTGAGATTGGGATGAGAGAGAGAGAGTGTGTGAAGAGTGAGACTTGACAGCAATACAAAGCGAAGCGATGATGTGGAGCGTGGGACACACTCGCGTTTGGGGACTTGTTAATTCCCGCTGGCGCCACTTGCCTGTTTCTTCTTACCGCCAAGCCAGCCGTTTGTGTTTGGTCTACAGCTGCGCTATTCACCGTGTTATAATCCACTTTGTTGTTTCAATAATTAAGAGCTTCATAGGGTATCTTAACGAATATAATGATATTACTATGTTTTATATTAATTCAAACTAGAGTTGTTGAGATGCGGCGGAGGATTGCGACTATTGATCTGAGGGGTGATGTATTTGCAAAGACTTCAACGTTCGTGTTGATGAGGGTTTAAAGAGAAATTAGAAGTTTAACTGAATAGACAATGTACTTTCGTTTGCATGCGTGTCCCTTTGAATTTAGATGATGTGTAGTGTAAGAGACTCTAGGTCAAAAAAGTTTATGCATTTGAGAGATATCACTTGCAAATCGCATATAACTATTGTCATGAGAGGGTCGTGATTCAATCCTAGGGTTTAATCTCCTATGTTGATAGCTATCATATGACCCGTGTAATCAAATAGCAAACTATTTGTCGATTGGACGATATTTCCTAGTCAGATTCAGTATTGGTCCATTCTAAAAGAAATACTGTTATATTTATTGTGTTTATGTTTCTCTACATAAAAACGTTCATTAAATAGAAAGATATCATGTCTCATCAACGTGCTACTAAAACTATTGGTAGCACACTCAACACCAATGATAGTCATTACAATAGAAATTTTTCATACAAACTAACAAAATGTAATTAACAACAAAAGAAATAGAGGAAGAGATGTTTTTTTTCTTCTTTAGTGTTTCAATTATAGATTATGCTAACAAATGTTAAAGGACATTGTTTAGGGAACACATAATAAGAAACTCTACCTCGAAAATACAAGTTAAACATAAAAAATAAAATAAAAAATTACACAATTTTTTATAAAAAAAACTCTTGATTATTTAAACAATATGTTTAAGAGCATTTTCCTTCGACTAAAAACTAATTGATTCATTCTTTAATTTGATCAACAATATAGGCATTAGGCACCGATTCACACAATGAGACAAAAAAAATCCTTATGTGCTAAGTAATTCATAAAGCTGCAGTAATATATGGAGACACTTACAACATGTTCATCCTAATCTAATCTTAATAGCTAAGTATACAAATATAGGGTCTCAAACTTTGCAACTCAATTGTGCACAACACATGCCTTCTTTGGTGTTTTTTTTTTTTTGGAGGGAAGCCTTCTTTGATGGTTATTACTAGTTGTTATATTGAAGTCAATTATGAAGAAAAGAGCAAGAGAGGAGGAACAGGTAGAAGTAGGAAGAAATATGAGCGTGACATAAAGACAGCGAAGTTTCCCAGGTCGAGTCTTCACTCACTCTTGTATTCCGAAATACGAATCCCATGCAGATGCAGTCATCCTTTTTGGTTTCTTTTCCTTCCTCGTTCGTTGACTTTCTCGTGTTCTCACACTCAGTTTCACAACTCACACGCGCCACCCCTATGCACTTCATGCGTAGCGGCTACTTCACACGTTTTTAATGGATTTTGTTACTAGTTTACCAAAATTATTTTTGTCTCTAAAATAGTAATGTTACTTTTATAATTTTTTTTGGCTTAAATATGCAAACCGTCCCTGTAATTTGGGCGTGTTTTGATTTTCGTCCTTGTAAAAAAAAAATTTAAAAACATCCCTGTAAAAAAAAATTTGTTTTAAAAAGGTCCCTGACCCCACTCTTTTGCTGACATGGGATGGCTTTGGCCACGTGGCAGTTGCTGACTGTGCAACTTTTACCACGTGGTCTGACGTGGCAGTCCAAGTCATTAAAAATTTAAATTTTTTTTAAAAAATCTGAAAATTATTTTTTAAAATTAAAAAAATGGAAAATAAAAAAAAATATTAAACAATCATAAAAAATTCCAATTTCAGTTTTTTTCCTGTTTTTTTTATGATTTTTAAATTTATTTTCAGATTTTTTAAACTTAAAAAAAGAATTTTCAGAATTTCGAAAAAAACTTTTTTTAATTAAATATCGAAAATTTAATTTTAAATTTTTTTTTCGGATTTTTTAATTTAAAAAAAGAATTTTTAGAATATTGAAAAAAAATAAACAAAAATTAATTATGTGGCATGCCACATCATCGCCACGTGGCAAAAGTTGGACAGTCAGCAACTGCCACGTGGTCAAAACCATGCCACTTCACCTGAATAGTGGGGCCAGGGACCTCTTAAAACAATTTTTTTTTTACAGGGATGTTTTTAAATTTTTTTTTTACAAGGACGGAAATCAAAACACGCCTAAATTACAGAGACGGTTTGCATATTTAAACCTTTTTTTTTTTACTGAATGTGAACGGGTTAAAAAAGCTCCGGAAAAATTAGAAACCTTGCACGAAACAAGTTAAAATACGACAATGATTAACTAAATTAGAAACCGGTCACTTGACTTCCCTATAAATATGAGTCTCTTTGAATGGTAAAACTTCTATTCTCATGAGTTGAGAGAATTGAGTTGCAACGGGAGGGAGATAAGTTTTGCTTTTCCTATCGACGAATCCGATGGAGCTAGAGTATCCCGTACCCGTCTTTGATTTCAACTAGTTAAAAAATAGAACATCAACCATATACTAGATCGAATTTGAGTGTTCATGTCCGGACAATCCCATCCTGCATGAATATAGACCATATTATTTATTAAAAAATGTCTAAAACTAAATCGTTTTATCAATCTAATTTTTAAAAAATAAATAAATAGAGGAAACGAATTGTTCAAGAGTTCAACTTTAAATTATTATTTTTTGTGACCATTAATGACTATTTATCGTGTACAAAATTATTATATTTTGTTTAATGTGTGCTTTATACAAATATCTACCGTTTGTTTAATGTGTGCTTTTTACAAATATCTAGGGTAAATGGATCAATTTTTTTTTTTAAAGTAGTCTAATGGATAGAAATTCATTTTTTTAAGGTGAATAAGTAACGTGTTCGTGGTTTGAACTCCGATCTTTCATATATTATGCAATGTCATTACCAACTGAGTTAAGGGACATAAATAGATCAATTTACAATAAGTAATGGTAGTTTGAATTTTTATTTTTATAAAAAAAAAAATATTGGAAAAAAAACTCATTAGCTCTTGGGAAAAAGATCTCAGCTCTCAGCTCTTGCGGTATTCCTTAATAAAAAGGTCTTGAGGTACCTATCAAAATTCGAAAAGTAATCGGGGGTGAAGCACTAGATAAAAAAATCGCCCCTTTTGTTTAATAAAATTGCAATTCATCATTTTTTTTTTGTGGGAGCAATTCATCATTTTCAGTTTCTATTTCAAACTCATTTAATGTGTAATTAAATATTATTAACTACTAATTAAAAATTTTGTTAAAAAAACTATTAATTACAAATATATTTATTATAACTACTCCTTCAAAAAAAAACATTATAACTACATCATTTAAATATAAGCTCGTATATTTATTATAACTACTCCTTCAAAAAAAAAAAAACATTATAACTACATCACTTAAATATAAGCACGTTTTCAAAATTTGTCCCTTTTTATTAACTAACTCGTTTACAAATTTACTAGATATATTTTCTACAAAAATATCCCTAGTTATTTAAAAACTTGAGACAATCATCATCATCAATATAATTAAGTGGAAAAATGTGGGGTCGAAGTCCACAAGATTTCTTATATGAAGTTTTCATATCAATAGCTCAACATCAACATTAATCTCATAGCATGCGAGTACAAATTCCACAAGATTACTAATTTTTTTTTTTTTTTTTTTTTACGTTTGATATGAAGTTTTCATTGTTGTTGAGCGGTGACTAATCTCTGAAGAAAACATGTGAGACATATAAGATGTATTCTCTCCTGCCAACCAATTTTTTTACATAAGTTTGAATTCCTGACCACATGTTTAATGAGCTCAAATTTCTTACCACTTGGATTAGTCCATTCTTGATACACGATTATTACTTATATACGATTAAAGCTAAAAGCTAATATATCAAAGATTTGATGCAAACAAATTTGTTATATCTTTACAAAGCATTTCAAAACATTTAATTACGTATCTATAGCTGAGATATTTTCTTTCGGTACACTCTCCTTTTCATATGCTAATCTAAACGTGAAATTAATCCATCAAAATATGCAATAGCACTAATCCTTGACCACTCGCTTAAACATAGTTTGATATCGTATCAAGAACTAACACACAAAAGAGTGCTATGAAATTGGATACAAGAAATATGTCATGGATGACTTACTCTTGCAATTCAGGGTATACCATCTTGTTGCATTCTTCAAACTGTTAAGTCCAAATTATTCAATTTAATAGAGCATATACTCCAACATCAAAACATGTTCCATTAGAATATATATGTGGTTCGACTTCAACATCAAAACAATGTGTGTGTGTGTGTGTGTGTATGATATAGGGATAAATAGTAAATAATAATTGATATGATATGTGAAGAGTGAAGGTCTAGCATGTAAGATAAGAGACAGTCAAAAAGCCTAGGATACCTGCCTGCTAGTAAACTAAACAAGGGACATACTTATCAGACAGAGAACATATACAAATTAAGTCCCATGTAAATTGTTTTTAGCTAGGCAAGTCATCCTTGGCTTATAGACATGACTCTTCATCTACATACAAGACCCCTCTCTCCTTTTTAATTAACTCCACATCTCTACTTTCTTCATCTGATGCTCAACAGTGAATGCCAACTTCTCTTATTTATAGCATTCATATTACATAATATATGTATCATATATCATTCACGTAAAACTAGCACTTTATTGGCATATGCTGACATATTCTTCGTCACGAATTAAATGTTATACATTTGGTTCATTGATTCATGATTTCTCCTTGGCTACATTATATCATATCTGCTGCTAGAGAAAGAGATAATGAGTTAAGAATATGTTCGTATAAGAACTTAATTGATGGGACCATCGATCCATTCATTTACATGCTAAGTGTTGCTCTTCTAGGCCACTTTGACAATATGGCAAGTCAACTGCATGGTCCTGCAAAGAGTTACTTTGTGTGTTGATGAACCCAACTTAATTTGCAAATCGAATCTGTTGGGTTTCAAATTCAACATTTCGCAAAGTACTCGTCAAACTATCCATCCAACATTAATACTCGATTGTTATCTTTTGAACGGTTGATAATCTTTAGATAATTAGATCCACCTAAATTTATAATTACAGGTCATACACACTCATACTTCATGAAGATATATGCCAGAACATATTAATGGGAAAAGTGGGGGCAATTATGAGCCACGAGGAAGTACTCCAATATTCTTTACCTACGTTAGTCGGATTTTTAGAATTTGTGTTCAGCTTAACTAAATTCTTACCAGGACCGCTCTCATTTATAAACACATTTTTAAATTTTATCTTCTTAAATGTGAGATTCAACACACTCTTCAAATTAAAGATTCGACATTTGAGGCATGACCCGAGTGGTCCAATATCTAATAACTTGTAATCCAACTATAAGGGTCCGTTTGATGGTCAGGATAGGGAGACAGGATATGATACATTAATCATATCCTGCTTAAATATCATGTTTGATGCACCAAAGGGATATGATAAAATAAACCATTTCTCTATCCTATCATGACTTTCCTTTGTAATTTCTATCCTGAGTATAGGCTGGGTTAGAAATTATCCTGATGGGATTAGAAGATCATTTCTTATTTATTATCTTGATATTCTGCCATTTTTAAAATATTGTCATTTTTAAAATAATGATAGCATGTATTTTCTATTATAATTAATAACATGCCATTTTTACAATATTTAATTAATTACGAGAGCAATTTTTTCATTTAATTATAATGATATCCTCTTTATCATGTGCGCATCAAACACATGATAGGATTAATGTTTATCATATCCTTATCATATTCTATCTCTATCCAGCTTTATATCATATCCTACCTCTATCATATCCTGACCATCAAACGGACCCTAAATTCATTCCGATACCATTTTGAATTTTTATATTAAGTCTAACACATACTTACCAAAGTGACCCTTTGTCAGGATTAGTTAGACTCGATCTAAATTATAAGACAAAGTATTACTATTTGACATCAACCAACGTGAAGATCATAGTCGATTCCAACTACTATATGCTTTCTTAACGGGGAAGCTTGGAACAATATAAACATGCATGTTTCTAATAACATTTCCGTGCTTTGCAATCCAACAGTTGAAAATTGTGTGAGTGACCACAATATATATGAAGCAACTCCAACTAACTGGTTGACTTCTATATAAAATATTATATACTTTTTATATGAAATTCTTCTATTCTGAATAGTTGGGGAATAAATTATGACTTATTGAAGGTCAAACTCAGGAATTAATGCTTTTCTTCATATATTGCAAAATGTGACTGATTAATGTGTTAATTTGACTGATTAATTTATCCCTGTTAGTTATATTAAGTCATTTTTTTTGTTTTTTTTTTTTGAAGGAAGTCATTTTTTTTGTTAAAATTTGGACTTTCAAAGCATTGACATTTTGTTTCAAGGGCGAGTCTATTGGGTGGGTGTGATCGATCCGTGAGTCATAAACCTCAAATCTATTAAAATCATATTATGTCTAACCAACACTGTTTTAAGCAATGACTCATGAATGGACTATGATATATCCTAGAAGCTATTCTGTGTGAGAATGAATATATATAGTTACGATGAATCATGAATATATATAGTTAGAGCTGTGTGAGAGTGAAGAAGCTCTTATAATATTTTTTATGTAAAGAAAATTATACTTTACTAATGAAAGTACAAAAAAGATCATTCTTTGATGTATTAAATTTGTAGGGTAATAAAATTAATTATTTTCTATAAATAAGTTTTTTATAAACAATAAAAAAAAAATAAACTCTTTATCACCAATCTAATCTTTATGAATTTACAAAGGATATATTCCTCGATTTTTTCAGATAAAAATAAGAATTTGAATCATTAAAAAAGTAAGTTTGGTACCACATTTTCTTTTTGGTACCACATTTGTTTTGGGGACAATATGGAACTGCTCAAAGACAAAACAACCTAATTACCCACGGCCACGGGGAACACTACTAAGCAGAATATATACAATTCTCATAAGTCATAAACAACAACATATTGATTTTTTTTTCTTTTTTTACATTTTTGAATAAAATATGGGGGCTTGTTTCAAGTTTGCAAAATATAATCCTCGGAATAATTTTTTAAGGAATATAAGGATGAGAATTTTATTCCCAGATTTACTCAGAAGAGAAATGCTAGTAACGCGCATTTTAACACACACTTTCCAACACACTCTATTTGATTGGTTAAAATTTATATGGATCCCACCAAATCATGTGGGTTCCATATAGATTTTGTGGATCTTATATGAATTTTAACCAATCAAAAAGAGTGTGTTGCAAATTGTGTGTTAAAATATGTGTTGCTAGCATTTCTCTTACCGAGAAAATGTGTTTGGTTAGTATTTAAAGTATTGATGAGAATGATTGATAAAGTGGTATTTATGGATAATAATGAATGATTTTTCCCACCTTTGTGGGAATTTTATTCCTCTCAATTTCCTTAGGAACAAAACAACATTCCCAGAAATAAAATTTTAAAAATTTGAAACAAACATAGGAATATATCTTTGTTGCTATCATATTCACATGAATCTCCAAATATGACTTGAAACAAACGCACCCTATGTCATCTTATAAAAATATACTTCTTTTTCACTTCCAAATTTATAATTTTAAATACATGTCATATTTTCTAGAAATTTATAATGTTATTGTGGAGGTAGTTTAAATGGGCTGAACGTATAGAGATAGACTGATGTATTCACTCGGTTGTTAGTACACTGTACACACTTTTTTTTTTTTGGGGTGATAAATAGCTTTCACAGTAATTTGGTAATCAATTATTTAACAATTTTAAATTAGTTTTTTTTTAAATCAATTTTAAATAAAATGTACTCACAAATAAATGTATAAAAATCATTATATCTCACGACCTAAATTAAATGTTCTGAATTATAGATAAAAATGGATCCCTTTCCGATGGCATGAAAATAACTCAGAAAGTGATTGTTTGATATGATTTTGAGAAAAGGTGAATTTCAAACCAAACATATTCGATTGCAAATTGGTTCATCAGCACACAAATTAACTCATACAGGACCATGCAGTTACTTGCAATATTGTCAACTGCAACCACATTGGCCTAGAAGAGCAACACTGGCATGTTAATGAATGACTGGTCCCTGCAAGTTCTTAGAACTTATTCTGAATGCGGCAAATATGTTAATGCAGCAAGGGACAAATCATGAATGAGGCCAGTATATAACATTTAATTCGTTATAACGAGGAATATGTCAGCATATACCAATAAAGTGCCATTTTTATGTGAACTGATGGATGCTATAAATAATAGAAGTTGGCATTCACGGTTTAGTATCAGATGCAGAGATCAGGTAGAGATGGAGTTAGTTAAGAGGAAGAGAGGGGCCTTGTATGTAGATGAAGAGTCATGTTTGATAGCCAAGGATGACTTGCCTAGCTAAAACCAATTACTTGGAACTTCATTTGTATAAATTCTGATGAATTAAATGAAGTCTCTTGTTTGGTTTATTGGTAGGCAGGTATCTATGGATGGTTGACTGTCTCTTGTCTTACATGCTAGACCTTCACTCTTCTCATATCATATCAATTACTATTCTATAGTATCATGGATGACCATTGAACACACTAAGATAATATATGAAGTTTATATTTCAGGATTTTTTTTCTTGAATTGATTGAGTTTCAAGGACAGTTGAACTAGGATGTTGTTGATTTCAAACCAAGCCATCAGATTGATGAATATCTTCCAATATTTTTGTCATGGATAGCATTTCATGACTCATTTTATTTGTAATTTAACAAAAAAAAAAATTGTAATTTAACAATTTCAATGAATGGTTATTTATTTTTTTCCTATCAATCCACTAATAATTATTAATGTATGGTCCGTTTGTGGCTAGGATAAGAGACAAAATAAAATAATTGAATCATATTATTTCTCAAGTTTGATGAAATTAAACAACATAATATGATAAGTTTTAGGGCCGTTCCCGACAATTAAGAGGCCCTGCTATAATCTTGACAAGTTTTATTTAAAAACAATTGAAGAAAATAAATTTAACACCGCTTATAGGACAAAAAACTAAGTTGTAATTAAATATATGAGCAATGATTCAAACGTGACTTTTACTTGCAGATAAATAGACTTTTACTTGTTGTCTTACGTAGGTAAATTTTTATTTTTATTTTTATCTTTTTCAAATTTTGAGGGCGCCTTTCTTAGTTTGAGGTCATGTGCCAAGGCCCTTGTTGCACTTGGTCAAGACCGGCTCCGGATAAGTTAATCCACCTTTAAAAAAATGTAAATTAATCCTAAAACTTATCATATCTATTCTATCTAATTAATTTTTTTTATCATGGATACAAGATAAGTTATATATATATATATATATAGACACACACATAGACACATAAATATAATTCTTTGTATATATATAATTTGATCGTACCTGATCAGAAGGTGACTGCCGGTGCTTTGAATGCGGTGGTTACGACGGTGGTGGAATGCGTCAGAATGCTTCTTGGAGCGGATGGGGGGTGTGTACCTGCAGGCACTCCGACGCTCAAGTCAATAGAGATCAGAGAGTGAGGGTTTAGAGGGAGGAAGAGATTCTACCTTGGGGACTGCATTGAGTCCCCTATTTATAGAGGTGGAGGGCTGCAGAGCCGTTGTAATGGCACACCTGGTTCTGGCGGTTACGAAATCGTGGGAAGTGTAACCGCCAGAGAGTTTATTGCGGGAACGTGCAAAGAGACGTTGGGGTTCGTTTGAACCGGTCTCGCTCGCTCCGTGCACCCTCCTCGCGGAGAGGAGGTGTGTTGCAAGTAATGCTGCCAAACGTGGAGTTTGGGCTTAGGATTGTATTGGGCCTAAGTAATGGGCCAAGGATCCTTTTGGCCGGTCCAGAAGATAATTGAAATATGATAAAATAAGAGGTGTGTTACTTGAACAACCATTTGTGTTACAACTTTTGAAAAATCATAAATTTACAACAAAAAAAAAAAATATTGGTATTGACATGAAAACCAAAACAATAGAGAGAAATTAAAAACAATATGTAAGAAAATTGTCACACAATAATTGTACAAATATCAATTTTTTTTTTGACAAATTGTACAAATATCATTTCCCTAATCCTAATCCTAATTACTCGCAAATGCCATATTTCTAACATAACATTCTAATTTGATTATAGACTAGAGGTTTTTCATGATCTAGCATAGTTTATCAATTAAGTAAACGACCTAATTGATTAACAAAAGAAATTATTACTATCATCATCATATATTAATGCCTAAGTATCAAAACATCTCTTAACCAAACTATTAAGTTTAATGAGCTCAACGAAAGACGAATTGTTCAGAAAAGCATGAATTTGATACAATTATTGATTAGATTTTACTTACCTCACAACTGAACTTTAAGTTACCAAGATCCATTTTCCATAAGTATTGGAGGATAACACAAAATACATTTTTCAAATAACAGATTGGACCAAATTACTTCGTATTTTATTTTACTCTAATTCACTACATCGCAAATAGAATGACCAAGTCTCTCTATGAAAACAACAAACAAATAAGGAGAGAGGGTCACCTACGTTGGCAAATACCTCTAGAAAAGTTTAATAAGGAAGTCTAATTTCCTTTCAAATTAATATTCATAGTAAGCCAGAAGAAGCAATGAGAAATTAAAGAAATCGGATTATGCAACAAGCCAAAGTAATTAACGGTTCAATTCAATTTTAAAAAACTTTTGTACCGATATAGTTTGGTTTTCTTCCCCGAACCGAATCGTGAACAATACTACATATCTGGTTTGTTTGTTTTTTTGTTCGGTTAAATTAGTTTTTACAAATTAAATTCCCTCAAAAAAAATTATATACACACAATACATATATAGATTATTTTTTTAAGGGACATATATAGATTATTATCTGTCAGTGTCACGGGACCTAAAATAAAAGAGTAATGATATTTTGACATCCATTTGATGACAACTTTGTTGACAACCTTGTTTTTCACACTTTTTATTGGTCAAAAACAATGGAGAGAGAAAAAGGAAGAGAGAAGATAACAATTTCATGTGAGTATGAGATAGAAAGTTGTCTAAAAGTTGTAAAAAAATGGTTGTCAAAATATCATTTCTCAAAATAAAATGTTGAGTTATTGATATATCGATGGATCCCTTTCTGATAGCATGAAAGTAGTAATTTAGAAAGTGAAAATGTATATCATTACAAGACAAAACATAACAATCGAGAATAGAAGATTGAAAAATTGATGAGTTTGAGAAATGTTGATTTTGAAACTGAACAGATTCGATTGCAAATTGGTTCATCAACACACAAACTAACTATCACAGGACCATGCAGTTGACTTGCTATATTGTCAACTGCCACCACAATGGCCTAGAAGAGCAACGCTTAGCATGTAAATGAATGGATCCATGGTCCCTCCAAGTTTTAAGAACATATTCTTAATTCATTTAATCTCTTTCTTTTGCAGCACATGTGATACAATGAAGCAAGGAAAAATTATGAATGAGGCCAATGTATAACATTTAATTCCTGATAATTAGGAATATGTCAGCATATACCACTATAGTGTTCTTTTTATGTGAATTATATGATATGATACATGTATAATGGAGGCTATAAATAGGGGAAGTTTGCCTTCACTGTTTAACACCAGATGAAGAGAGTAGATACATGGAGTTGGTTAAAAAGGAGAGAGGGGTCTTACATGTAGATGAAGAGTCATGTCTTCTAAGCCAAGGATGACTTGCCTGGCTAAAAACGATTACATGGGACCTGATGAGTATGTCCCTTGTTTAGTTTTCCGGCAGGCGGGTTATCCCAGGCTTTTTGACTGTCTCTTATCTTACATGCCAGACCTTCACTCTTCCCATATCATATCAAGGTTCTTAATCTTACTACTATCTATGATGAATCACCATGATAGTAAATGCTGTTCTTAATTTCACGAAATTTTGTCCTGTGGTCTATATCTTCGTGTTTTGACCGTCAGAGAGACTTGAACTGGAATGAAGTTCTTTATTTCATAGTATGTATGTGTCTTTAAGATTGACAAAATTTGACTATAACTATTTTTATTTTATTTTTGACAAATTGACTATAACTATTTTATTTGTTTAATCTCCACATTTTAAAAAATAGATTGTTTTTAGTCCTCATTAGTATTTTGTACACAAATTACAAAGTATTTTTTAAGAACTAAAAAGAATAAATTTTTGCAATACCAACATTACCAACAATGGAAATACACTCCCCATAGAACTAAGAAAAAAATGTTATGGAATAGTCAACACCCAAACACATTAACTAGTAGAATTTCACTACTCGTCCAACAAGATTATAACAGACAAAACACTAACAGCATTGATAAGTACCAAATAGAGGCTAGAGAAAAGGGTATAGTAACAAATCTAACCAACCACATCATATTATATGTTAAAACAAAAACTACTTGTATTGATTGCACTATTATATGGTAACTCTTGAAGAATAACAGCATGCCCACAAATTCAAATGAGACCAACAGAGCCAGACATAGAGTAGCCACAAAAGCATACATTAATCATTTATTACCCAATTGAGAAATCAAACAAATAACAGATCCTTAAATTCACCATTTCCTTCCGCATAAGATACATCATACATTCCCCTCACTCATTATTCATTAATGTCACATACACCTATAGTTATACTCAAACAAAATTAGCACTTATCAAAGAACCTAACCATACCCAAAAAAAAGCCTACAAGTTATGTGAGAAAATAGAAGATACTCTACAACAAGTGGAACTAAGAGTTGAAACATGCATTGCATTCATCATAATTTGCAATGGTTGAAAAATTCACAAACCACATGATATGAATATAAGGGTACAACAACAATAACAGGAAAGAAGCTTAGGAGAATCCCTTCCCAAGCTTCTGAATAGCACAATACAATTTCCTTCTAGAACCAACAGCATTAATACCCATATCTTTAAGATCTTCAAGTGTTAACAAAGGCAAAACTTCATCATCAACCTCATGAATTTGAAAAACAGGTGCATATCGACCTAAACCTAATCCATTAAGCCAAATTCTAACACCATCTTCACCACAACTACCTCTTCCACCATCTTCATTCCTAACATCAAAATCACCTAAATTCTCTGAAGAACGAATTCGACTACCCGAATTATCACCTTCAAAATCTCGATACAAATCATCATCATTATCATTATCATTATCAACATCTTCACCTTCTTCGATTCGTGAAGAAACCCAATTCGATCTTGGTCTTTTGGAACCCTTTTTCACTTTCCAGCTACCAATGATTACACCGTCGGTGTTGGTTTCTACGTCTTCGTCGAAATCGGAAACGGAAGTCAAATTGGTCAAAGGACGAGTCTTTGAGGGTTTACCTGAGACGTTGCCGAAGCCAAATCGCCATGATTTTGAACTGCGGCGAGGGTGGGAGTCGGAGGGTTGGTCTCCGATGTCGCCTAATCGGACGCTGGGTCGGCGTTGCCGCTTCGATCCGTGAGGTTCGGAAGGGGGTAGTGTTGCTGCAGTTGTTGCTCCGCCGTTTATCTGGACCTCCGGTGGCGGAACCTCTTCCATTTTCTTCCGTCTCCGGCGAGATGTGTGGTGGTTGCTGTGTTAATTTGAAGTTGGATTGACCGGGTTGTTAAGGTATGAAAGAGTAGATAGAGAGTGAAGACAGTGAACGAAACGATAGGAATCTTCGGTTGCTGTGTTCAAGTTGCGAGTAAGTCACTCTAAAGTCTCGTATGACAAAAACATATTTAGGGCATGTTTGGATAAACAACTTATTTATCATGATAAAGATTGCATAAGCTATTTTAATAGTAAACAATTGTGTCTAAGTTTGCATAAGCAATTTCTATAGCAAAAATAAAATAACGTTAAATTGTTTATGTATTTGTTTTAAATTATTTTTATAAGCTATATTGGGGAACTTATGTAAATAAGTTGAAAAAAGATTATGAAAACTCTTATAAATTGTTTTCATAAGTTTTCCCCACGAGTCACATAAAACTTATGACGGTAGATGAGTTAAAGTAAGTCAATACAAACATGCCATTATTTAATAAATTAAAAATTCTGACAAATTTATAGTTTTTTTCTACCAGCTTATAACTTATTTTGATAAACTAATTCGATTAATTTATAACTTGTCATTTTTTATCTCGATTTGATCTCTGGCAATTTGCTTAAAAAAATTACATATAAATTAAGCATATATTGTTATGTCATTTTATATTTATAAACGAGTTCAATCGTAGTACTAATTTTTGGATAGTAATTTTGTTAATCATATATTTCATTTAAAATATTATTTAAATTTTAATAAAAAATAGTTAAATTTCATTGTAATAAGAACAATATCGCTACAATAAAAACAATATCTAAAGTTAGAAAATGAATTCATCTTGGTTTTAATTTTTGTACATGCCAAAAAAGTTAACTCAAATATGATAAAAATAAATAAGTGCAATTGAAAAGTGGACAGAAGAGCACATTAATATAATATAAGTTGTTTATATTCGTCCTACAATGATAGTCACTTTTAACAATTTTAAAAATTGTAGAATAATATGATTGATGCATATAATATCAATTAGACGATACAATTTGAAAAACCTGATTGAAATTACATAGGAGACTAAATATGACAATATTTTTGAGTTTTTTTTCTCTTCAAATTTGACAATTATTATGTGTTAGAGGAGGTTTATTTTATTGAGATATATTTATTTTATGTATTGTCATAATTATTTTGACAAATAATAAAATGCTAACTAGTTTTTTGGTTTTTTATTTTTTCCATAGATTTCTATTTTCGTCGTGTCAGACATTAAATGTGGATATCTCTCCTAGTCGGAAACAAAACTTACTCTTTTTTTTTTTGGCTTTCGCACCGGTTTTCAACCTATCAACTCGTGCGTAGAGGCATGCGCACTGGCCAAGCGTTGTTCCCCCTGAAAATCGAACCCGGTATTCCTCAGGTACATCCTTGGAAGGAGCTCATTGCCACTAGAGCCCAAGCAACTTGGTTATCAAAACTTACTTTTCTAAATCATTAAATTTGAAATAATCATTTTTATAAAATAAATATAATAATAATAATAATAATAATAATAATAATGATGATAATAATAATAATAATCATAATAATAATAATAATAATAATAATAATAATAATAATAATAATAATAATAATAATAATAAGAGTTTTCCCTTAAAAATAATAAAAAGAGTTTGAATTTGAAATATGAAATGTTAAACTAAAGGTAAGAAATATTTAAAAGAGAATCCACTGTTAAATTAATTATTCATTAAATATCTAGGGGTCGTTCTGATGATGGAGATTTGAGATTTCGGAGTGTACTCGTCTTAACATCTCAAGTTTTGATTCCTCTAGATGCTAATAATATTTGTGGTTTGGCTAATCAATACAGAGATTTACTCTAACTTCAATTGAGCCCTCCGCTCAATGAATAATGAAATCAGTTCCGTTAATTAATCAATCCTTGTGTCGGATACCAAATTTCCAAAAACTAATAATTAATTATTCATTGACATCTAATAAAAATTCACTATTTTGTGCAATAAACCAGTAGGGGGAGATCCGGTTAAACAAGGACGTTTCCGACAATTCGGAGGCCTTTGTAATTTCGACAATTTTTATTTAAAATGTATTGAAAAAATCCAACACTGTTGGAACAAAATGTGTTTAACAATAAACCTTAAAGAGTTTTGATGATAACAAGGTATTAAAAATTGTAAATTGGATTAGCTAATATTTGTTCAAGTGTACAGGACCATAAGTATAAAGTTACATCATCATTGGTTCTGAATGAGCAAATAAAGAGCTATGGAAACAACAAAAATTTGAAGCTTGGACGCTCCTGAAGGCAACTTGCTCCTGAAGAAAAAACGCTCCTGAAGTCAAGCTGCTCCTGAAGAAATAGCGCTCCTGAAGTAAGCTGCTCCTGAAGAATAGTGCTCCTGAAGACAAGAGGTCCAGAAGTCACATCATCAGAAGCTGCATCATCAGAAGCTGCAGAAGTCATCTCATCAGAAGCTGCATCATCAGAAGCTGCATCATCAGAAGCTGCCTCATCAGAAGTCATTTCACCAGAAGCTGAATATCAACTGGATTTGCAAAGAATCAAGAATTGAAGAATCATCAATGCAAAAGCTGTCTATTGGATTCGAAAACACAAACAAAGGATTAGTGGAGCTTGCAACGGTCATTTCAAAGGTGTTTGAAGGTGTGTGTTTGCAATTTGGACGAAAGCGTTGACATTGTACTTTGTACGAATTGTACAACCACGTTCTCCACTACTCTGTTTTATGTCTGCACTTCAAGACAAGAAAACAGCTCCAGAATACGGTCTCGCCTGCATAGATGTTCCTTTGGATAAGGAATGGATTTCAAATTTGTTCTTCATAGGACAACAACCAAATCAGGCAAAAGATCATTGGTGAAAGATCAAGCTTCAACAACGACTCTTTGGTGTGCTGGCAATTTCACAACGTCTCTTTCACACCTCTATATAAAGGAGTGAAGACCTAGAGATTTGGTAATGCAAGAACGCTGAACGAAAGACTCACAAGATTTTCACAAGTACCAAACCTCTGCTGAAATTGTTCTGCATTCACTTAGAATTTCTGTGTCTCAAAGTCATATCTTAGAAATTCTTAAGTCCATTGAGTCTGTATCTGATTTGTATTGCGAGCACCTCTGATTGTATATCAAGTGTTCAACCTTAAACAATTTTCTGTGTAATTTTGTTTAGTTAGGAAGTCTCTTGCAGTTGTGCTTGAGCAGGAAGTCTCTTGATTGTGTTCTTGAGCAAAGGAAGTCTCTTGCTTGTGTGCTTGAGCATTGGAAGTCTCTTGCTTGTGTGCTTGAGCATTGGAAGTCTCTTGCTTGTGTGCTTGAGCATTTGTAATCAGATATTACTCATAGTGAAATCTCCTTGGAAGTGCAAGGGGGACTGGACTACTTCCGGATTGTGGAAGGAACCAGTATAATTGCTTTGTGTCGTTCTTCTTCTCTCTCTCTGTTTTATTCCGCTGCATTTAGATTCTGATCATCACTTCAGAAGCTGTCTCACTTAGCTTCTGATCAGTGTATTCAGTTGTTTAGAGAAACGAAGAATTTTTCAAAACACAATTCAACCCCCCTTCTTGTGTTTTTTCTCACCTTCAATTGGTATCAGAGCCTGGTTTGTTGTGTATCACTTAACCGTGCAACAGTCAAAGATCTGAGAAAAACATGACTACTCCTCCTCCTGATGGTGATACTAGCTATAAAAATGTCTCACATGATTATAGTGATAGTAAGAAAACCAGTGTTGGAAAAGTTCCAAAGTTCAATGGAGATGCTGAAGAGTTCTCTTGGTGGAAGACCAATTTTTACAGTTACATCATGAGCCTAGATGAAGAATTGTGGGATATTCTGGAAGACGGCGTTGGTGGTTTAGTCCTTGATGAAGAAGGAGCTGTTGTGGATAGAAAGAAACATACTCCAGAACTGAGGAAACTTTACAAGAAGCATCATATTATCAGAGGAGCTCTTGTCACTGCCATACCCAAAGCAGAATACATGAAGATGAGTGACAAATCCACTGCTAAAGCTATGTTTGCTTCTCTCTGTTCAAATTATGAAGGGAGCAAGAAGGTCAAAGAAGCAAAGGCTCTCCTGCTTGTACATCAGTATGAGTTATTCAAAATGAAGGATGATGAAACTATTGAGGAGATGTACTCAAGGTTTCAAACCTTAGTTTCTGGTCTACAGATTCTAAAGAAGAGCTATGTTGCTTCTGATCATGTAAGCAAGATTCTCAGAAGCTTACCTGCCAGATGGAGACCGAAGGTGACTGCCATTGAGGAAGCTAAAGATTTAAACACTTTAAGTGTCGAAGATCTTGTTAGTTCTCTCAAAGTTCATGAGTTAAGTCTTAATGAACATGAGTCTACTAAGAAGAGTAAATCAATAGCTCTTCCATCCAAAGGCAAGTCATCAAAAGCTCTCAAAGTGGTTGAATCTGAAGAGGAAGAACAGTCAAGTTCAGATTCTGAACCAGATGCTGCAGAAATGGCCATGCTCTCAAACAGACTTCAATATCTGGCCAAGAAGAACAGAAAGTTTCTCTCCAGAAGGGGTAACTCCAGAAGCTCAAGGAAAGAAGATCAGAAGGGATGCTTCAACTGTAAGAAGCCAGGTCACTTCATTGCTGAATGCCCTGATCTTCAAAGAGAAAAGTCAAAGGACAAGTCAAAGAGGTCTACATTCAAACCAAGCAAATTCAAGAAGCAGATTAAGCAGAGTTTAATGGCAACCTGGGATGAGTTGGGTAGTGAATCTGGATCTGATAAAGAGGAAGCTGATGAAGATGCAAAGGTAGCCGTTGGGTTGGTAGCAACAGCAACTTCAGAAGCTGGGTCAAATTCAGACTCAGAAGATGAAAATGAGGTATATTCCAAAATTCCCAGAGATGAACTTGTTGAGTCACTTAAAGAACTTCTTACACATTTTGAAGTAAGAACCAATGAGTTGAAGGATTTAAAAGAAAAATATGCTGATTTGGTACAACAGCAAAAATCAACTTTATTGGATCTGAAAGCTTCTGAACAAGGACTTAGGGGCTTTGACTTCATGTGTAAAACATATGAAGATCAGCTCAGGTTCTTATGTCAGAAGCTACAAGAAAAGTGTAATGAAAAATCTTTAAGTAACCATGAAATTGCTCTTGAAGATTTTATTATATCTGGCATTGACAGAAGCAGAGTGGCTTCTATGATTTATAGCATTTACAAGAACAATGGCAGAGGAATTGGCTTTCCAGAAGTGAAACTGGAGAAAACCAATCTAAAGTCTTGTTGTGAATGCATCAAGGAAGGTCTGAAAACATTCTTTGTACCAGAAGGGGCTGAGTTGGAAACTGTTGTTCAATCAGAACCTGAAGCTTCTAGTTCTAAGGCTAAGATTACTTCAAAGCCAAAGAACTCTAAGTCAAAGGCTATGATCAAATCTGATTCCAAAACTTCAAAGGTTAGGATCCTGAAAAGATCAGAACCTATTCCTCAGAGTCTGGTGAAACCAAAATCTGGGGTTCTGAAGTCTAAGTTTCAGAAGAAGACAGTTACTACTTCTGAAGTACCAAAACCTAAGGTGATGGTTAATCAGAAGCAATCCAACTCACAGCACAAGGTACAAGAAGTGAAGAGTAAAGCCTTATGTACTAACCTTCCAGGACCCATAGAACAATGGGTACCTAAATCTAAAAATGTCAATGATGCAGGTATGTCTAAGAGCAGTGCCAAAGCAAAGATCATGGTACCTAGACAGTGGTTGCTCAAGACACATGACAGGAGACAAGTCCATGTTCCTCAGCCTAACAATGAAAGAGGGAGGAAATGTGAAATTTGGAGGCAACCAGTCAGGCAAGATCATAGGTACAGGAACTATTGGTAACTCCTCTACCTCGATTAATAATGTATGGTTGGTAGATGGTCTTGAACATAACCTTTTGAGCATTAGTCAATTTTGTGATAATGGTTATGATGTGTTTTTTGAAAAACCCAACTGTACAGTAATCAACAAGGAAGACAAATCCATTGTGTTCAAAGGAAAGAGAGTTGACAATGTCTATAAAATCAATTTTTCTGAACTGGCTGATCAGAAGGTGATTTGCCTACTATCAGTGAATGATAAGAAATGGATGTGGCACAGAAGGTTGGGACATGCTAACTGGAGGTTAATCTCTAAGCTTAGTAAGTTACAACTGGTGAAAGGGCTACCAGACATTGACTATCATTCAGATGCACTCTGTGGTGCATGTCAGAGAGGGAAAATTGTGAAATCATCTTTTAAAACAAAAGATTTTGTTTCAACCTCAAGACCTTTAGAATTACTCCATATTGATTTATTTGGACCAGTAAGTACTGCATCCTTATATGGAAGTAGATATGGATTAGTCATTGTTGATGATTACAGCAGATGGACTTGGGTGAAATTCATAAAGAGTAAAGATGTTGCGTGTGATGTATTCAGTAGCTTCTGCACTCAAATTCAATCTGAAAAAGAATCAAAAATTTTGAAAGTCAGAAGTGATCATGGTGGAGAATTTGAAAATGAGCCATTTGAAGCTTTTTGTGAAAAACATGGAATTTTCCATGAATTCTCTTCTCCTAGAACACCACAACAAAATGGAGTTGTAGAGAGAAAGAATAGAACTTTACAAGAAATGGCCAGAACCATGATTCATGAAAACAATTTACCAAAACATTTTTGGGCAGAAGCAGTGAATACAGCATGCTATGTTCAAAACAGGATCTATATTAGACCTATTTTGGAGAAAACAGCATATGAACTCTTTAAAGGAAGAAAACCCAATATCTCTTACTTTCATCAATTTGGATGTACTTGTTACATTCTGAACAACAAGCTCTACCTAAAGAAATTTGATGCCAAGGCCCAAAGAGGAATCTTTTTAGGTTACTCTGAAAGGTCAAAGGCATACAGAGTGTATAATTCAGAAACACTCTGTGTTGAAGAATCTATGCACGTTAAATTTGATGACAAGGAGCTTGAAGATAAAACTTCAAAGCAGGGTGAAAGTTTTGCAGAGATACAGGTTCCTGAAGCTACTCCAGAACCTGATCAGATAGCTGAGTCTGAAGATAGTCCAGAAGCTGAACCCACATCAGAAGCGCAAGATGAAACTGCTTCTGATGAAGCACAAGATGGCTCACATCAAGAAGATCCTCCCAGAAACACATTCAAACACAAGTCTTCACATCCTGAGGAGCTAATCATTGGAAACAAAGATAGTCCAAGAAGAACAAGATCACATTTCAGACAAGAAGAGTCAATGATTGGACTAATCTCAATGATTGAACCTACAACAGTTGATGAAGCACTTTCAGATGATGGATGGATCCTAGCTATGCAAGAAGAGTTGAATCAATTTCAAAGAAATGATGTGTGGGATCTGGTACCCAAACCTCAGCACAAGAACATTATTGGAACAAAATGGGTATTCAGAAACAAGCTGAATGAGCAAGGTGAAGTAACAAGAAACAAAGCCAGACTTGTTGCACAAGGGTATAGTCAACAAGAAGGCATTGATTACACTGAAACGTTTGCTCCAGTTGCAAGATTGGAAGCAATCAGGTTACTTCTTTCCTATGCAGTTAATCATGGCATAATATTATTTCAGATGGATGTCAAGAGTGCATTTCTCAATGGTGTCATAGAAGAAGAAGTGTATGTTAAGCAACCTCCTGGATTTGAGGATATTAAATATCCTGACCATGTTTTTAAATTGAAGAAATCACTATATGGCTTGAAACAAGCTCCCAGAGCTTGGTATGATAGACTAAGTAATTTCTTAATCAAAAATGATTTTAAGAGAGGACAGGTTGACACTACACTCTTCAGAAGGACCCTTGGGAAAGATATTCTTGTTGTGCAAATATATGTTGATGATATAATATTTGGTTCTACTAATGCATCTCTTTGCAAGGAATTTTCTGAGTTAATGCAGGATGAATTTGAAATGAGCATGATGGGAGAGCTGAAGTTCTTCCTTGGCATTCAAATCAATCAATGCAAAGATGGAGTCTATGTTCATCAATCAAAGTACACAAAGGAGCTTCTGAAGAAGTTCAAACTTGAAGATTGTAAAGTGATGAACACTCCAATGCATCCTACGTGCAATCTGAGCAAAGAAGATGAAGGAACTAAAGTAGATCAGAAGCTGTATAGAGGTATGATTGGTTCTTTGTTATACCTCACTGCATCTAGGCCAGATATTTTATTCAGTGTATGCTTGTGTGCAAGATTCCAATCAGATCCTAGAGAATCTCATATGACTGCTGTCAAGAGAATCTTCAGGTATTTGAAAGGAACAACCAATCTTGGACTCCTTTATAGGAAATCCTTAGATTATAAGCTAATTGGATTCTGTGATGCTGATTATGCTGGTGATAGGATTGAAAGAAAGTCAACCAGTGGCAATTGTCAATTTCTGGGCGATAATCTTATATCCTGGGCTAGCAAAAGACAAACAACTATTGCTATGTCTACAGCAGAAGCAGAATACATTTCAGCTGCAAGTTGTTGTACACAACTACTTTGGATGAAACATCAGTTGGAAGATTATCAGATAACTGCTAACAGTATTCCCATTTATTGTGATAATACTGCTGCTATTTGTTTGTCAAAAAATCCAATTTTGCATTCAAGAGCGAAGCACATTGAAATCAAACACCATTTTATCAGAGATTATGTTCAAAAAGGAATTTTAGATATACAATTCATTGATACTGAAAATCAATGGGCTGATATATTTACTAAGCCTTTAACTGTTGAAAGATTTGATTTTATAAAGAAAAATTTGAACATGCACTTTGTATCTGATTAAATGCTTGCTTGCTCTTGAATAGGATTTTAGGTTCTGAAGTTAGTTCAGAAGCAGTAGTCCATCAGAAGCTCTTTATTGAGGTTCTGAGGAAAACTCGCTTCTGATGATGACGTCAGCATCTGAAGTCCAGAAGCTGGATTTATTGCTTCTGAATAGTTGAATTAGTGGAAACGTTGGAAGTTACCTTTTAAAAAAAAAAAAAAAATAACTTCTGGCCCACTAACTTGGTAGTTACTCTGTGAACTTCTTACGTGGCCTGTATGTGTTGGTGTATAACTAAAAGGGCAATGATGATTTAAAAAGCTTTGAAAGTACTTTTCACGCGCCCCCAATTTTGTCATTAATGTTATGTTTGTTTGTCTCTTTTGAATTGCAATCGTTTTACTTTTAACACTTTGTCAATTCACACACTACTCACTCACAACAAACACATTTGCTCTCAAACCTCTTGCGAAGTAAGCGCATTCTCTCAACCTTAGAACCCTAAAAATCTTCATCTTCTTCAAATCTTCGTCAATCATCAAATGGCATCATCAAGCTCGCAACGAAAGGATTCAGTATCTACTTCAAGAATGGTCCCTGAATATGACTACAAAGGAAGAAGCATGAAATTGGAAGAATGGGATTTGCAAGTTCAAATAGAGAATCCAGTGGACTTTGATTCTCTGAATTTTCATAGGTGTTCTATCAGAAGCTACTATGAAGAGCAAGGACTCATGGATTATTTCAGGATGTTGAATGGACCAACATATGAAGCTCTGGTTAGACACTTCTGGGTAAGAGCAAAATTTTACAACAAAGCGGCATCCTTATCTGAGGAAAGTCAAATGGTGCTAATGTATCCTGAATTAGAAGGGAAAACAAGAGAAGAAATGGGTCTTGCGCCATTTGTTGAAGATGAAATCAGATCCAGCATCTGTGGTATTCCAATAAGAATTGCACAATGGCACATAGAGTATGTTCTCAAGACTGCAGCCTCTGGATACTACTCTGGAATAGATCTTTCAGATGCTGCTGAAAAACGCATTTGGAAAAAGCAAGCCAACTTGGTGATTTACAATTCTGAGAAGGAGAAGAAATATGCTGAATTGAGCATGGAAACCAAGATGCTTCTGAAGATTCAGAATGAGACCCTGTTTCCAAGTGGTGACTGTGTGAAGCCAAATCTAGCTCAGAAGGTCCTTCTCCAGCACTTCATCAAGAAGGAAAAGGTGAATGTGCCCAAATACGTGTTCAAGTACTTGGTAGAGTGTTTGAAGCAGAGTCAGCTATTGGATAAACCCTGGGTTCCTTATGGAAGACTCCTCTCAGAGATATTCTATCAAGGAGGTATCTTGAACAGTCTCAGTCAATCTCAAGGCTTCACAGATCAGCTACTTGACACAAAAACTGGAAAATTCATTAATGCTCATACTCTATTGAATATGAAGCTAATCAGTGAAGTCACCAAACTTCAAACTGATTTAAGTGAATCACTTGTTATGTCTGATCTTATGAAGGACTTTCCACCCATCTGCAAGAAGGATCCCATTGAAGTGCAATTGTACTATATCAAGGAACATTTTGAGGCAACCAATGAGAGAATCAGATTGGAAGATATTCCAGAGGAAATGTATGGTGGTGCTCTGCCACGAGCCAGAGGCAGAAAGTCAAAAAGGAAGATGACTGCAGAGCAATATCTAGAGGTTGAACAAACTACTAAAAAGGCAAAAGTTGCTGCTGACAAGCTCAAAATTGGTAGTTCATCAGTACCTTCTATTGAAGAAGCCATTGAAGACATGGACTCCAGGATGATCATGGGTGTTGATATTTCTCTTGATCAACCTGCTATACCAAAGAGGAAGAGAAAGCCAGCCTTGAGGAGAACCAAGGATTTTCCTCATATCACCTTAAGAGCTCAAGCTGCTTCTGATTTGAAGTTAAAAGAGTTACAAGAGAAGAAAGCAGCCGCTGAAAAAGTTCTGGAAATTGCTGCTGAGCTACGAGAGTCTGTAGTTTCAGAAGCCAAGCAACTGTTGCAGGTGTCCAGTGAATCTGCTAAAGAGGATTCTGATCCTGAACCAGAAAAGGTAATTAATATATCTTCAGATTCCGCATCCGCATCATTATCAGATTCTGATGATTCTGATGATGATGTACCCTTAGCTCAACTTTTTCAAAAACCAGTAAAAAGCCAATCAACATCAACCAAAACCAACGATAAGCCCTCTTCGTCAACTTCTTATGAACCAGTTGGCCACATAGTTAATGAGAAGTTAGCTGAACTGGCTGAGCAGAGAGAAAGAGTCATTGATTCTATCTTTCGCCTTAACCCTCAACCCCTTTGCATTCAACCTCTCAACATGATTCCTCCTGAAAATGTTGAGTCCACCTCAGAAAAAGCCTCTGAAACAACTCCAGAAGCAGCTGCTTCTGAAAAAGTTGTTTCAGAAAACCCTCATCAACAAACACCTGAACCACAAAAACCCACAACACTCCCACAATCACCAATAGCCATCACTGACCCCCAACTCAACACTCAAACAACAACTTCACCACAACAACCACCATCTGAAACTGAATTTCAACCTTTACCTGAACACTCTCCTGAACCAACTCCTATGGATGTTGACATCTCTCTAGTCAATGTTCAAGCCTCAACCTCCACCACACACATTGATTCTGACCAGCCCTCATCTTCTAACACACAAACACACCTTACCATTCCAGTTCCTAACCCTATTCAAGACTTAGAAATCAGTGATTCTGATCTTGAAATCCTTGAACATCCACCCACAAACATCCTGGAATCTGGATATATCAATTCTGAGCTTCTGACAATCTTGAGTCAGATGCACAATCTGGTGGATCAAAGAAGGACGATTGATCTCACAGGTGCATATGAAGACTCCTGGGTATCTCTTCAGAACCGGGCAGCTGAGGTTATTGAAGAAATCAAGGCTAAATGCATCAGAGTCAAGCAAGCTTCAGTCAGAAGGCTAATGGAAAACCTGAATCAGAGTCTTAGAGTAAGAAGTTCTACACTGCTCTTGGCAAACCAGCCTTTCTTCTTTGAAACGGATTACTTGACCAGAGAAGCAAGGCTGTGTAAGCTTCTGAAGAAACAGATGGCACAGCAGCAGCAAGAAGCTAGAGAAAGGGAACAAGCTCTTCTTCAGAGGCAACAACAACTTGAAGAATTGTTGAAGAAGAAGATTGAAGAAATGGAAGAGATGAAGAAACAACAACAAACCAACCCTTAGTTGCACACCCTTGTGTTTTTCTTTGTTTGTTGTTTGTTTTATTTTCTTAGTCCTTGCTTCTGAAATCATCTTGTCTTATTTCTTTTGCTTCTGAATGCTTACTGATTCTGACTGTTTAGCTGCTTCTGACAATTGAATATACATGATTTTTGCTCTGACTTATTTAGTTCATTTTCTTTTATACTCTCTCCTGTTTGAGTTTTTCTCATATCTTTTTGTCTTTTATGCTCAAATTTATTCTAATTTTTTTTTGATAATGACAAAAGGGGGAGTATATGTGACAAGTATTTAAAGGCTCTGAGCCCCATTAATGGCATTTGAAATTTTTGAAAAACTTCTATCTTTTTACCTTATTGGTATAAGCTATGAATGAACGAAGGAGTATCAAAATTCAAGTAAAGTTAATTGAACCATTCTTCTTATCTATAAGTAAATTCTTTCAATGATTCAATTTTGCTTTTAAGCTCTGATAATAATTATTGCGCAAAATGAATTTAATTAACCTGGATAGAACTTAGGGGGAGCTTACAAACCTCACCTTAAAGACTATCAGACTCAGGGGGAGTTGAGCTTACAAACCTCAGAACCCCAAAGTCAACTTGTTAATTAGATTAACAACAATTGATCAATTTTAAATACTTTTGTTTGTCATCATCAAAAAGGGGGAGATTGTTGGAACAAAATGTGTTTAACAATAAACCTTAAAGAGTTTTGATGATAACAAGGTATTAAAAATTGTAAATTGGATTAGCTAATATTTGTTCAAGTGTACAGGACCACAAGTATAAAGTTACATCATCATTGGTTCTGAATGAGCAAATAAAGAGCTATGGAAACAACAAAAATTTGAAGCTTGGACGCTCCTGAAGGCAACTTGCTCCTGAAGAAAAAGCGCTCCTGAAGTCAAGCTGCTCCTGAAGAAATAGCGCTCCTGAAGTAAGCTGCTCCTGAAGAATAGTGCTCCTGAAGACAAGAGGTCCAGAAGTCACATCATCAGAAGCTGCATCATCAGAAGCTGCAGAAGTCATCTCATCAGAAGCTGCATCATCAGAAGCTGCATCATCATAAGCTGCCTCATCAGAAGTCATTTCACCAGAAGCTGAATATCAACTGGATTTGCAAAGAATCAAGAATTGAAGAATCATCAATGCAAAAGCTGTCTATTGGATTCGAAAACACAAACAAAGGATTAGTGGAGCTTGCAACGGTCATTTCAAAGGTGTTTGAAGGTGTGTGTTTGCAATTTGGACGAAAGCGTTGACATTGTACTTTGTACGAATTGTACAACCACGTTCTCCACTACTCTGTTTTGTGTCTGCACTTCAAGACAAGAAAACAGCTCCAGAATACGGTCTCGCCTGCATAGATGTTCCTTTGGATAAGGAATGGATTTCAAATTTGTTCTTCATAGGACAACAACCAAATCAGGCAAAAGATCATTGGTGAAAGATCAAGCTTCAACAACGACTCTTTGGTGTGCTGGCAATTTCACAACGTCTCTTTCACACCTCTATATAAAGGAGTGAAGACCTAGAGATTTGGTAATGCAAGAACGCTGAACGAAAGACTCACAAGATTTTCACAAGTACCAAACCTCTGCTGAAATTGTTCTGCATTCACTTAGAATTTCTGTGTCTCAAAGTCATATCTTAGAAATTCTTAAGTCCATTGAGTCTGTATCTGATTTGTATTGCGAGCACCTCTGATTGTATATCAAGTGTTCAACCTTAAACAATTTTCTGTGTAATTTTGTTTAGTTAGGAAGTCTCTTGCAGTTGTGCTTGAGCAGGAAGTCTCTTGATTGTGTTCTTGAGCAAAGGAAGTCTCTTGCTTGTGTGCTTGAGCATTGGAAGTCTCTTGCTTGTGTGCTTGAGCATTGGAAGTCTCTTGCTTGTGTGCTTGAGCATTTGTAATCAGATATTACTCATAGTGAAATCTCCTTGGAAGTGCAAGGGGGACTGGACTACTTCCGGATTGTGGAAGGAACCAGTATAATTGCTTTGTGTCGTTCTTCTTCTCTCTCTCTGTTTTATTCCGCTGCATTTAGATTCTGATCATCACTTCAGAAGCTGTCTCACTTAGCTTCTGATCAGTGTATTCAGTTGTTTAGAGAAACGAAGAATTTTTCAAAACACAATTCAACCCCCCTTCTTGTGTTTTTTCTCACCTTCAAACACCACTTATAGTGACAAACATATGCGTTGTAGTTAAATATACGAGCAACGGTTCAAACATAACTTTTTTATCTACAAATAAATAGACATTTACCTATGGATTATGTATAATTGGCAACAAAATGATTATTGCATTCTAGACTTTTATCTATAGAAAAAGACATTTATTGACTGATTTTGTGTGTAGGTATACAAAAAATTTCTTTCTTTTTCTCTAAATTTTGAGACCCTTCTAAATTTGAGGCTTTGTGCAAAGGGCCTTGTTGCATTTACGGGCGGTCCTGTGGTTAAATACGAGCTCTCATTAAATGACAATGTAACTATTCATTTATTTAATATAGAGTATCTTATCAAATATTTAACTATTTATTTATATAATATGTTGTTCTTAGAAATTTCATATGAAAATATTCAAGAGCATTTCAATGAAATGAAACGTGTCTCTCCTAATATATCAAGGTCATTAGTTCGAATTCAGGCTTAACCATGCAGCTGCCTTAAAACTTTTCGAGGGATTTTATCACTCATTTGAGTTTGTCTTACAATTAGTCTTTACAGGTACATACAAACATACCTATTTACACAACAACAAAAACAATTTCACATGAAAGTCAAAATATACTTATAACTGATCTTTATTTTTTTTCTTCATATTGCTAGAAAGCTTTTGCTTCTTCTATAACTATAAGGGAAGAAAGCTGCCATAATTCTTGTTGATTCGACATGCGACCTTATGGGCAATTTAGAAGGTTAGGAATGCTGTAATATTTAAGGATGAGACGATGAGTATGCAAAAGGGGAAGATGTAGTAGAAGAAGAGATAAAACATTTGTCTTCAGAATGGTTCTTATAGGGAGGAAATTGGGATATCGATGTCTGTTCTATGAATGATATGTCAACCCCTTATTTTTTTTTATGTATATATGGTCAAACAAAATATTTTTGAAACTCATGATTTTAAGTTTGTGACAAACAAAATAGCAAAATATATCGACAATTTCTTATTCCACCCTACTAGCTTTTCGCACACCTTATAATATTGTGGATTATATAATTTAAAAGGTGTAAAAACCCGTTAAGAAACTTTTCTCCAACTTCTACAACATTTCATATTATATAATCTGAAACAAATGTAGAGGGTGGGAAAAGAACCGAGTCCTGCTCTTTACCCAAACAGTTTTGCTCACTCCCAAAATAAAAGTCCATACTGCCCCTACTCATGTTAACTCACGTAGCGTGAGTTAACTTACGCCAGTTATAAGATGAACGTGACTTTAGTCACGCTACGTGACTTAAGTCACGCTAGTTATAAGTTGGCCGTAATTTTATAAGTTGGATGTTATAACTTACGCAAGTTAACTCACGCCCAGGATTTACACTAGCGTGAGTTAACTCACGCTAGTTAGGCCGGTGGTCACAACTCAAGAACACGTTTTTTGGACTTTGGTCGGTTATTCAACCATGATTTTATTGTGTTTTACACGTTTTTTTTTACTGTTTTTGACTGAATTTAGTGCATATAAAACCTATGCACTAAATAATTTTCAATTATGCCTTGGTTTTTTTTTTTTGTTACATTTAAGGCCTATATTCTAAATTAATTTATTGTTCTAAATTGTTTTGTTTACGTTAATCTAAATTATTTTCTTAACTTTATACTAAATTATTTTATTAACATTATTCTAAAATATTTTCTTAACATTATTGTAAATTAGTTTGTGCACATTAATCTAAATTAATTTATTAACTTTATTCTAAATTATTTTGTTTACATTACTCTAAATTATTTTCTTAACTTTATTCTAAATTATTTTGTTAACATTATTCTAAATTATTGATAAAAGCAAATGGACTAAATATAAATAAAAGTAAATGGACTAAATTAATAAAAATAAAAGCAATTGGACTAAATATAAATAAAAGTAAATGGACTAAATATAAATAAAAGTAAATATAACAATATCTTATTTTATTAATAATTCTCACATTAAAACAATTGTCATACAATAATGTTGAAGTTATTCACTAAATCTACTTATTTTCTCCTTTTTGGGGTAAAAAGTGAAAAATCTTCGTGGGGTAAAATAGTGAGCAGCCTTCTTGGGGAAAATACATCATCAACCCTTGGGCTAAATTTAAATCTGTTTTTTTTTACCACAAGAAGTTCTTTTTACCCACGGTAAAAAGTTTCTGCGGTTAAAAAAACTGGTTTAAAATTATCCCAAGGGTCGATCACTTCCCCAAGTCGGCTACTCACTATTTTACCCCGACGAAAATTGATCACATTTTACCCCAAAAGAGAATATTGAAAAAAAGAAAAGAAAGAAGAGAAATAGAGGGAGAGAGTGAGGAGGGGGAGAAAGTGATATGGTGTGAGGAATTAGGTAAGTATGGAGGGGTATTTATAGGTAGAAATGTGAACCTAGGTTGTAACTACCATAAATATGGTCAAAAAAAACGTGTGAAGTGGTAAAAAAACGTGTACATTGAATGTTGAAAAGCTGACCAAAAGTTGGAAAAACGTTTGTTCTTCACCGGCCAACTAGCGCAAGTTAACTTGCGCTAGTGCTGTAGTTTGGCGTGACTTAAGTCACGTTCATATAACACTTACGCATGTTGAGTCACGTAACGTGACTTAACATACGTAACAAATACACTAGCGCAAGTTAAGTTGCGTAGGTGCATTTTCGACTTTTACTTTGGAAATGAGCGAAACTGTTTGGGTAAAGAGCAGGACTCAAAGAACCTGTCAAATATGTCTAGTGGCAAATGCATCTAATTTCTATCACGTGGATTTTATGTTATGGCCCAACAGGCCCATATTAATCCACATCTGATTGGACTGAGGAAATACCTAGGGGTATTGCTATTTAGACACCCAAGAAAACGGTAGTTAACTATCGTCTGGGAATAATTTTTAAACCGAATGAAGTTAGCCGTGATCTTGTAGATGTACAAGTTAGGAGCAAATCCGGCGCTTAATTTTTTTATCTGTTTGATTATGCATTAATTTTGTACTTTACCCCGATAGTGGATAGTGTTCTACACATGGTGTAATGTTTCGCTCTTTAGCTAATTGAATGAATGAAATATCTTATTTGACAAAAAAAAAAAAAATCGAATGAACTGATTTAAAAATTGTCTCAACCGATCTCAATTACCCCGATAGTGGGTAGTGTTCTACACATGGTGTAATGTTTCGCTCTTTAGCTAATTGAATGAATGAAATATCTTAATTGACCAAAAAAAATTCGAATGAACTGATTTAAAAAGTGTCTCAACCGATCTCAAAATCGTCGAACGACAATTAACTGGTGTTCGATAGGTGCCTGAGACCAATCATTAGGTACATAAAGAGCAATCCTCGACACCTAATGATATTGTTTACCAATATTTATTGAATTCTATCATCTGGATGTGGACAACTTGTCAAAAAAATTTAACTTCATGTTTTTCATAATTCATTAAATACCGTTAGAATAAGACTGATAAGAGTATGGAACATTTATTGGTATTCTACGAAAATTTAACTAAAACATATCTCATTTCGTAATTTTAATGTTATAGACTTGGTCTGTGTGGTGGAAAAGAGCACTGAAGAGTGGAGAACATGAGCAAGTAGTTATGAAAATTAACTTAGTATACTTGACCTACAAGCTTGTGAGCAAGTTTTTGTTGGTGCTAATACAAACTATAGCATATTGTAAGTTTAACAATATCTTTTTCTTTTTTTGACGTTAAGTTTTAACAATATGTCAAGAAAAATAACAATATCTAACACCATCTCTCAAATATTATATTTTTAGAGAAGATGGTTGGTGGGTAATTGAAATAAAGCAGGGACAAGAAGAGTTGAATAAGAAATAAAGAAAAAAATAAAACACATTGTTGGGACATGCCATGTCCAAGGTGCAAAGAGTTATGGGTACCTCCCTAATAAATCAATGTCACCTTCTATCTTCTTCAAACCGTCTTCCTCAAAGACAAAAGGGACAAGGCAATTCAATGAGCTAAGGGGCCATGGCCATGAGGCCAAGTTTGCTTTTCTTTTGCCTGGTTGGTGGGACAGTAGGTGGGTCTCTACCCCTACATTGGGTCTGCACCGTCCCCAGCCCTCTCACACTCACATCACCAAGCCTGGTCCCTCTCCCTTCTAATTAAGACTATCACCTCTCTAAAGGACTCGTGATGATAATGGGTAAATGATCCTCTCTTCCCTCTTGCTCTTATCCCTATTCCCTACCTCTAGGCGTGAGAATAAGTAATACCGACTGATAACAGATGCCTACGCTCTAGTCTACGTTATGCCTAAGTTAATTACACTTTTTTTTTTTCATAGAGAATGCTAAAGTTTTTTTAAATCTCAATTTAACTATTAAGATCGGCTACAAACTATAAGAAAGGTCTTATAGATCTATCATACCGACCTACTTAAATTAATATGAATAATATTTTTAACTATTATGATTAGGAAAATGTTAACTTGTGCCATTATGACACAGGTTAAGAAACTTAAAATGAAAATTTTGTCTAAGAAATTGTGTCAATTTATTCTTTTATAGAATTTTTTTTAGAAGGAAGGATCTTCTAGAGATTGAAAAATTAATATTTTGTAATAAATATTTACCATTTATAAAATCCGTATCCTAAAGACATAAGTTAGCATGACCTTTATTATTAATATCATTATCGATAGTTTTATACGTTTTATTTAAATTATAATTATTCGATAACTTTTCAATAACTTGATTTTATTAATCTATATTTGTTTCTGGCAATTGAATGAGTGATTGATGTCCTCTACATAGTAGAGATTACAGCCACCCTTTTATAATTGTCAATTTCAATTGAAATTAATCATTCGCATAAGCACGATTGTATTTTAATCACTGTTTTTGTTTGTTGGGGGAAAGTTGTGGTGTCAGTGTCACAGGCTCACAGCTACATGTATAACTTAAGCAAAATCATATGTACCCCGACAAATAAGTTAATTAGAACAAGGATTAAGGTTTGATCAACATTTTCCTATTAAACATTAGTATTTGACATGATAAAAAGCAAAACACTAACTATCATACATGATTACAAACAGAAAAAGAAACATAATTATACTCCCAAACTCATGATTAGCTAGCGTCTACTAAGGTTTGTTCATGCAAGATACATGTACTTATTCTTGAGTCACAATAGCATGCGCTAACTACTTAATTTTATTTTATTTTTTTTGACAAGTAATTTAATTTATTATTATTAGTTGTTATATTATTAGTTTAGTGACAATTTTGACTTTAAAAACCTCAAGGACTCGTATCAAACCATCTATTTTCTTTTTGGGTCCTGCTAACCGGTGCCCCCGAGACACTGGTTAAGCATACCATAAAAGGGAATTATTACCATAAAAGAAAACTGCTTTTGACTTTATTATAAATTAATTACACAATTTCAATGCATTAACTACTATATAATTTCCTTTTTCATATCCTTAACCAGTGCCCCGGGGGCACCGGTTAGCATTTCCCTTTCTTTTTATAATTAAAGGTGGGGCTTTAGTCGAACACTTGTGTCGCATGAAAAACAAAAGTCTACAAACAACTATGGTTATGAGTTATTATCTCATCAAACACTCATTTGAAATGAGATATAATTGTTTATCATATGTTCTCTCTATCCTATTATGACTATTACACATACCATTGAATTTCTTTGATTAAGGAACATGAAAAGTATATGTACTAATATTTGACCCAGCTTTTTCTGTCAAAAAGAAAAATATTTGACCCGGCTTTTTATTAACTTATCTTCTCCTTAACCGGAAAAGTTGGATAGAACACATTTTTGTTAAAGCTTTAAAGATATTAAGTTTCGAGTGAATGGTTTATGGTGAGAGTGTGAGAATGGTTCTTGGTCTCGCACTTGAGTGAGAGAATGTTGATGTGTTAAATGAGTTGAAAGTCTCTCATTGGATGAATGAATAGATGTTACGGAACATACATGTGAAAGATCCGTATATATGTATAATGTTTTTAAGTTTTGGATGAAGATGTTGTGTCTAAATTCACTTTTTTGACAAATATGGTGTTCAAACTCGCTTTTGTGATTATTTTTAACTCAATGTGATAATTCGTTCAAGTGTCAAGATTTTTTCGAAAGTCTCAACCAATTTATTATCATACATTATGAAGTCATTTGATATGTATTCCCTCCTTTCCTTTATAATTGTCACTTTTGGATAAAAAATTTGCTTCTAATTAATTGTCATTTTTAAAGTCCAATACATAATTAAATGTTGTTTTACCTATATTACCCATATATATTTATTGCAAGAGAGAAAAATATTAAATGAGATATTAAATGATTGGTCTTGCTATCTTGTGCCTTAAGGGCATAAATTAAGGAATCCATAATTAGAAGTTTTCATGGAAAAGAACAAAATTTTGACTTTAAAAAATTGAAAAAAGTTGAATGCACAACTTTTAAGACAATTATTTCTATTTTAAATTCCTTAGCATATGCCCTTGGAGTACATGTTATCATTTGCCTAAATGATTAAGGTTTTTATAGGAAAAAGATAAATTGTTGTATCAAAAATAGTAAATGTATTTGTTGTTTCGATTTGTATAAAAAGTCAATATGTGACAATTAAAAAGGAACAAAGAGAGTATTATGTTCATGTTGTTTATGTAAATTTCTTTACCTCAAAACTTTTGGCTTTGGTCATGAGGGGGTTTGATGTATCCTTAAATTGTGTTTTTCAGCAATCATTTAAGTGAGTTGGACACCATGTTTTAAATCCAAAATCTTAAGAAGTTAGCTTTATGAATCCTCTCGCTGCTAAACTAAATGGTACTCCCTCCGTCCCGGAATAACTGACCCATTTTCTAAAAAAAAGTGTCCCAAAATAACTGACCCATTTCAATTTTCAATACAACTTTCATCATTCCCAATACAATATAACACTAAATAATACTACTTTTATCATTCTTAATACAATATATTCCACTTTTCCCTTTATTTATACATTTTTCTTAATATGTGTGAAAAACAAAATTGTGTCAATTAAATTGGGACGGAGGTAGTAGCTTTTATATCCATATCTACTTTTGCACTGTTGTTGCTTTTATCAGCGGGACACGTTGCCTGAAAGCCCTAGCTAGGAAGACTTTCAAGTTTCAACTCGAGTCAATTCAACCATTGGTTCTAATACTATTCTTAGTTCATGAGTGGTATGTCTTATCATCACATTGAACTTTTGAGCAATAATATAAGTGAGTTGAATTTCACATTTTAACTGAAAACTACATTAATTGGTTATGAGTCATCTTGCTTGTATAGTGTTTAACATATACTCCGTTTTAAAATGAGTGTCGTTTTAGGAGTTTACACACATATTAAGAAATGCAATGATTAAGAGGAAGATAAGTTATTTTACCAAATTATCCTTATTAACTATTGGTTAGTTTTAAAAGTAATACTTTGGAAGTAGTGTGCAGAGTATTAATTGGAGGATAAAAAGTTATTATTGCATTGGAAACTGAAAGCGACACTCATTTTGAAACGGATGGAGTACTTTTCCATCTAATATATGAGACTCTTATCCAGTGTCAACACTTATGTTAATTATAGTATAATTGATCGAGGATTTTATTCACAGATCGCCAAACTGCATAAATTCTTCATTCACTAACGTCAACATTGGCAATTTAGTCAATAGGTTATACATTGACATGACTAACGTCGCCAGAGTGCTTTATCATTTAGATATCTACACATGTATTAAAACTTACTTTTAACTTGTCAAGACTACACACTAAAATTAACACAAACATATGATTTTTTGTACCATAATAGAGGTTATGCTCTCCTCTTAACTCAAGTAAACAACATTACCGATAAGCTCGAAATTATTTGTACATATCGAGCAGAGACAACGCCGGTACTGCATTACTTGTCAGTTTAGGGAAGAAGACCCTACCTTGTTTGAGCAAAACAATGGGGACCCCTGAATTGCAGATGGATGTGTTGGTGAGCAACAAATATGCACAGCATTAACTTCTTTTGGTACTAACAACTCTATATTGCTAACAATTAGCAGCACCTTGTCCTTTCAGACTCGTTTGGTTGGGACTTGTGTTTCAAGTTTCATGTTGTTTTTTTCATTAAATAAAGAAAAAAATTGGTATTTAGAGACAAAAAAAATCAGTATTCCAATACCGTATCCAAATAAATGTAGACCTCTCATGAATGGAGAGAAAAATAATATAAAAATCGATAAATATTCAATATGTTAGTAGTAGTTAATTTTCGGGGATTGACATGTGATCTCCAACTTCAAATTCCTTCGTCGACCCTTCTCTTACCGATCGAGTTACTTATGTCAAACTCTTAACAACCATTTATATTTTTGAATAGGCGAGACTATGTGTCTATGTCACATGTCTAAACATAATAAAATTTCAAAAATATTTCCATAAAAAAAATTCAATAATATTAACGAATTCATAAATTACATCGACAAACCCTTACACATTTTTTACATAGATCCCTTACACATTTAAAGATAGCAATAATTTTTTCTTGATCAAAATTTATTTTTTCTTTCAGTGGGTATACTTATAGAAGTCAGTGGACAAACCATGCACCAATCGGCGTTGATAATAGTAGTTAGTATTTTATAATAATGTCCAATTCCAGCATTGAAGGAATGGGTCATGATATGAAAATAATAATATTGAACTAATCAATCCACTTTTCCTAGATCTTATGCATAATAATTAACAAATATAAACATAAGATAATTTGGAAGGAAGTAGTAGGTTCTAGAGCAGACTAACTAAACGGGATATGATTAGACATTGATATATATTTTTATTGTTTTTTCTAATACCAAACGCCAGTTATACAAGACATATAAGAACCAAGTTGATCATATAGTATCTCTATATATATATAGGCAAATGACCCATAGAAAGATGAAGGTGGGTGTGATTGGAGAAGACAATGCAACAAGAGAGTCGACATACAAAACAGGATGAACACATACTTCACATGGACTGTCTATATCTCTCTCCACTTCATTTGATTTTATGTGTACTGGTTCTTTTTTTTTTTTTTTTTTTATTGCTTGCGAACCATATCATATGTCTCTCTTCCTTAGACTTTTGTTTTTATCCTACCCACAAAAAAAGACTTTGATTTTATCCGACATTGATTTTCATCCGTCTTGATGTGCTAAGAACACATCATCTACAACATTATTTTCATATCATAATCTAGCACTGTTGGAAAAAATTGGGATAGAGAAACTAAAGGTACATATCATGAACACAAGAATATAACTGTGAAAACTTTAAAACATGATTGTTGTAAAAATTGGGATAGAGAAACTAAGGGAACACAACATGAACACAAGAATATAACGTGAAAATTTTAAAACATGAGAAAAAAAATATGATTGTTATCTACCATGATAACGTACTAGAGAATGAGACTATATGCAAATTTTCACAACATATAAACTACTCTCAAACATCCACCGTCTCCCACTACACTCACACCCTCCAGAGCAAATACCTAACTACATCTTCCAACACTCTAAGGCAAGAGTTTAGAAGAAAAGAAAACGTCAAATACAAGATTAAAGTGTTTCTAACTGATACATCTTGTAACGCATAAATGAATATATAGACATCACTATGTTTGTCTTGCACTTTCAGAAACAACATTGTGACCTACAAGACTTGCCAAGCAAAAAAGTAAACAAGTGAAGGAAGCACCTTACTTGTCTTGCACTTCAAGAAACAACATTGTTTGTCTTGTACTACCTCTTCCTTTTTAATCATAAGCAATGTAGGACTTCAACATGTATATTTTCAACCAACAACAACGTCCATATTTTTACTGATGACAAACTATTTTTTTATTGGTTAAAAGACTTTGATCTCATCCAACTTTAATGACGTATCTTAGATAAGACTTTAAAATATTCTTAATTTAATTATTTAATAACTAACCTTGATTGATTTATCTATAACTTTAAATTAAAAATTTAATAGTTAAGTTATTAAGTTAATGATATTTTAAGGTCTTTATAAAAAAGAAAAGATTAAAATTGGTAACAGAAAATTTAGAGGAAGCAAAGTTCAAAAGAAATTTTAAGAGAGACTAAAAATAAAAATTGTTATACTTAGAGACTAAAACGATATTTAACCCTATATATTATAAATGATAAACGCAAAAAATAATATCAATTGTTAATAAATTTAATATTATTGCAAACTTTCTTAATTTTGGTGATTAATTAGTGAATTAAATTCTATTATTTTATCCCTCTGAAAAAATCTATATTAAGATTGAGTATAAGTACTACTTTTTTTTCTTTTGTATACCAAAGACATTTACTTCTCATAAGAAGAGAAACCAAGAGAATTGAAGAAGTAGCATTTGTGAGGTAGATAGATTGAGTGGCAAGTATTGTTCACTCAATCCTTTGGTATATCAGGACCCACATTTAGCTGAGGAAAAAAAAAGCAAAAGGAAGCTAGTCTTTGTCACATTTTATTTTTGCTTTGAGGGCTAATATTCTTAATTTGTCGATATGGATAGACAGTTGTAGATGTCACACCCATTCTAATTCTAAGTAATCAAAAGAAACTTCTCTTTGTTCACACCACCATCTCCCAAACCCTTTACCATTCAGTGAATATGTTCATTTTGGCAAAAAATAAAATTCCTAATTAGCGTCGCAAATTATTTATATATGGATATAACAGCCAATACTCAAGCAGCTATTGTTCTGAATTCATATGTTGATAATAATTATCCTTAGGTTAATTGTAACATAACTGATTACAAAATTACTAATATTTTATTAAAAAATACAAAACTCAAAATGAGGTTGTCTGATCTTGATCCAAAATGACTCAGATGTGCTCACCATAGTGATCATGATTTTTTTTTCAACAGCATCTAGTCCATTTCTAAAAGGTCATTTTCTGCACCTGACAATTTCTATCTTGGTCACTACTCACTACCACTCCATATTTTAGTATTAATGGTTGGTACAGAGCTTGTGAGGAATTGTTGTGTGTTCTCATAGCACATGCACCTAAAAACATGCAAGATTTTCTCCACAGTTTGACAGTTCTATCCACATAAAAAGACATAACATCCTTGTCTGTTAAAACATAAATTTGTCATGTCAATTTATATACTTGTTTTTGTATTGTTTAAATGAAAGTGAATTAACATAGTTGTTTTTTTCCTACAGAAAAACTAAATTGAAAACGGACATACGTAATTACGTCCTTTTGTAAGATTACCTATATACACAAACACAACCCCATCATTGAAAGGAACTACTAAAATTAGAATACAAAAAAGAATAACCATGTACACAGTGGTAAATCTAAATATAGAGTTTGTCTCAATTGTCTATCTCATCTTATAAATTTTATTTTAATAACCATAATCTTTTGTAAATATACTAAGCTTGTGTTTATTTTCGCGGCAAAATAACCTATAATGTGTGTTTGGGCTGAAGCTTGAAAATATCAAGTACAAGTTGACATTCGGACGCAAAATTAGTGAGACTGACGTGGAACCAAATGAAGCATAAACTCTTCAACTTTCAAAGTTAGAGAATCTACTTTCTCGTGTCACGCAGTAAATTTGCATACAGAAATGAGATTGTTGATGTGATTGTGAAAAAAATTTGCCTAATTGTGAACATGGGATAAGAAGGAATTAATAGACAGTTACTAATTAGAAAAAACTAATTACAAATGGAGTAACTTAATAATCACAAGAAGATGATTTATCATTGTGTTTCAAACTCTTAACAATTTGTTTGATTTTTCACTCGAGCTGGACCATTTCATTTAACAAAACATTTTTTTTTAATGGTCTTTGTTATAGTAGGAAAAACCATCCAGCTGAAACCATAAATAGTAAGAAAAATATTATAAATTGTGTACACAGTAGTAACCATACATACAGTATAATGATGCCAAAACTCAGTAGATTCATTCATATACATAAATCTAGCTAGGCCTAGACCAACAAATGCATGGCCTTGTAGCCAATAATGTATTCAACCTCTCATTTATCAATAATGATAAAAATTAAATAACTGTACCAACAGAATAACTGCCACCACAAGAATCAATCACTACTTCAATAATTTACAATGACATAAATTTCGATGTCTACTTAGCTAGGATCAATACTAGTCTCTCGGAATTTGTGCAACATAAGAGTCAAAAATAACTGAAACGGAACAACGGATCTAGAAAAGATATGGTCTTATATTTGGTCTGCATTTTCTGTCATTTTCGGTTTCATCCTTTCATTTTGATACCCTTTAATGTACTCATATTGATTAATGCCAAGTGTTAATCCATAGGAGTAGCTTCTTTCTGGTTCAACTCTTATGTTGCTTTTTGGAATTTCCTTACCTAATGTAAAAAAGCTAAAAATCCTGAAGAAAAAAAAAATTATAAGTATTAGAATTAGAAACCAAGTATTATTAAGTAAATTAAATTATATAATATAAGAGACAGGATTTGAGAGCTTACAAACATGTTGGTAGTTTTGTAGGGCATGCACATCTGTGAATTTTAAATTAATGAAAGGAACATAAGTTGCTGTTGAATCCATGTGAATGAAGAAACTTTTGTCCCTCCCAAAAATGACTACCATCCTGAAAATGTTATTTTTTGTCAGAATAAGAAAAGAATAATTACATCCATTTTAGGATTAAATCATTTTTTTGGTTATTTGTGTTTTTATACCTCAGAGACAACATTTGATGACCTTTGCCCTTGTAGAAAAATTGAAGCTGAAGTATCCAAAAGGTAGTCATTAGCAGCTTGGAAGATGTTGGTTGGAGTCATGGTTGTTGTATCAGCAAAAGTTGTGCCTTGTTTAGGACTATTGCAATGTGACACAGATGATAATGTTGATGGTGATGCCAAGTTATTTAATTTCTGATAATTCATTCAAAAATACTAAGTTAGTTAGTTAATTTCATTATTAGACCTAACATGTGAATCATCATATATCACTGAATTTTCTTACTCACCTCTTGTCTAACCAAAAGAGTGTCTAGGTCTGTTGCCATGTCATAGAACATAGGATTCACAGAAGTAAGTTTCATTGACAAGAACTGAAAAAAATAGAGAGCATATAGCTTGTTAATTAGTATATTTATACATTTTAAGTAAATAAATAACCACAAAACAGCTTGAGAATATTGATGTTACCTCTACTTGATTCTGTAAAGACTGAACATAATTGATTATTTCATCTAACATAAGAGCCTTTCCAGTTACCTGGTTACAAAGGGAGCAAAATGTCCATAAATAATTATATTTTATGAAAAATAGAATGTTCATTATTAAAGATATTATTTTCAACAGTATAGTTTTGAGACTTTTAATTGCATGGGCCTATATGTGCTGTCATGAAGGTTTTACTTGACCTACCTTATCACAGCCTGGCACAAGTTGCTGCAACTTCTTCATCCTTTCACTTATTTTCTCTCTTCTTACCTGAATATAATTCATCCAATTTAATTCAATTTGCAACATTCAGAATGAGACATGAAGATAACTAAAAGGGACATTTTTGGAATTGTATCATACAAGTGGACCCCACATGAAATGAAAATACTAGTAATGTACTATACCCTTTCAGCAAGGCTGTGGCTATCAGTGGCCTGACCCCTTCTTGCTCGGACGTGGATATAGCCAGTTGGGGGCTCATCCAAACACTTTCTCTGATCTTTTTTCTCTGCTTTTGCCTTCTCATCTTCTTTGTTTTTCTTCAGTTTCTTGTTTTTCCCTTCTGCTGCATTATCCTGTCATATTTAATTACTAACAAATTCAGTACAAAATAATCAACTCAATTCATAACAGGAACAAAACACGTGTGTGTGTGCATGGCTTAATTAATGAAACCATAGTATAAAAAAAGTGCTAAAAATACATTACCAAAAAAATTATCCACAAGTTTTCTTAAAATAAGGAAAACATTAAACATATCTCTAATTCTTCTGTCATAGGAATTTTATATTTTTGTCTATAATTTTGATTGATAATTTTAGTTTTTTCTAGCAGTGATATATATGATGGAGATGGAAACAGAAACAATTAATATTATTACATGAGAGTGAGGGTTAGTATTGTTTCTGGTTCTCCTCTTCTTCTCCGTAGGACTATTTTTCTGAGTAACTTGCTCATCACCATTTTCAAGCTTGTCCAGAACCATGGAAGACTGTGGACTAAGGTTTTTGGTGAAAGAAGAAGGTTCATTCTCAGTTATGGTAGTAACTTTGGAGCTTTGTTGATCAACACAGTTAATAATATCTTGATGAAGAGGGTGAAACTGTGAAGGTGGAGGAGGAGGAGAAGCAGTGTTCATGTTGAGCATGAATGATGAGTCAACAAGGAAAGGATGGTATTGATATGAAAAAGCTGCCATGATGAGTTTGAAAATGCAATTAGGTTGTTCTTAAGAAAGAGTGGTGATGATAGTAATGAAGCACTCAAAAGGAAAGTTGGTGTGTGACAAAAAGGTAATGGTCTATATATAGAAATAGAATATGGATGGGCACATAAAATAAAAATGCTGAAATAGTTTATTAAAGCAGTAAATCGACCCATGCAAGGTAGGAGAGGCAGTATTGACTGGTCTAAGTCTAACTTAAATGAGCCACAAATAATGATAAACTAGAAAGGCTGATTGAGCATAGGCTCATTATTTACCTAATTAATAATGTAGTAATAATAGTCAGAAATTATTACTAAGATTAATTATTTATACCATGTGGGAGACATCATTACATTGATTTTTCTATAGTTGAATGCACTGGGTCATAAGAGAGATACATCATCTTTATCTAAAGCCTTAAAACATCTAAGATATGAATTTTTTTCGTTTATATGTTGCTCAACCGTCATTTTTTTCAAGCAATGTGTGTGTCTAACTTATGACTCACACTTGTTAGACAATATAATGTTTGTATGAAATGTAAGTTTGGTGAAACACTATACAAAATAAGGAGAGTTGCGGCAATTTTAGGTGTCATCAAATGTCGCGGCTCAAATCGCCACTATTTTACACTTGCGGTGGTTCCACTTATGTCATGGATCCAGACGTTGTCAGCACCTATTGTGGCGGTTTGAACACCCGCCACACAACTATTGAAAACCACCTTTAATATTTTATATTTGTGTTTGTGACCAAGTAAGCATTTTTTGTTTAAATTATTGTAACTTACTAGTATAACTAATTTTTATACATAATACCGTCGTTTTGTTGAAAATCTAAGGTGTATAGTTTTTGTCAAATCTACATTGTCAATTTGTCACAATGTAATTTTGTTAAACTCGCAGCAAATACAAACATGCACTAAATTTTGCTTTCTAGCAAACTGGAAATGCCTTAAAAAGTTTGGAGTTTTTTTTTAAGGGATAAAAAGTTTGGAGCTATCTTGTTTTATTTTTTCCCTTTCTCGAAAAGTGTTTAAAGTGTTATCTTGGGACATATAAACCTGAGGAAGGGATATTTCAGTTTTACTATGTTATACCGTGTTCATACTCTTATCATTCATGTTTTCGTCGGGTTTTAAGAATATAAAGATAAAAAGAATAAACTCTATTGAACAATGTCCATACCTTCTATAAATTGAAAGACAACAATATCCATGACCATACCTATGTTTTTTGTAAGTGTATTACAATTATATTATACTCAGATTTATTTTTATTCAAGTTGATTTGAGAATGAAACCTGTGAGCTTGAAGCTTGGATACTTTATGCTGCGGTTAAGATTTGTTTGGATTTTATGCACACAGTACATAGATAAAAGGAGGAGTGCCCGTGTAAGTGAACAGAAACTTTTGAGTCCCAATCAAAGCATTTAGTGGACATGCATATTAACAACAAGAAAAATTAAAGTCCCTATCACTGGAAAACAACAGAATTTTTCAATTGATGATATATTAAGAGGGAGATATAGGAGTGCATTTCACTATTTTATTTTTATTTCTTGGATCTTACGGTAGGAAATAAGAAAGATCTTTCCGTGACATACACAAGAACAAAACACACACGAGTAAAAATTCTTTTCATTTTCTTACGGTAGGAAATAAGAAAGATCTTTTCGTGACATACACAAGAACAAAACACACGAGTAAAAATTCTTTCCATTTTCATTTGTCAAAATAAATGGAGTATCTAATTTAGAGAGAGATACACACAAAAAATAGATAGCAGATGATACTATTAAGTGGATCTCACCATCATTCATTATTTTATATTTTTTTTCAAACTTCTTTTTCAAACTTTTTATAATATGATGAGTCACACCATTATTAGTCCTCGTGAGCTTAGCTCAGTTGGTTGGGACCTTGCATAAAATATGCAAGGTCTGGGGTTCAAACCCCGGTCACTACAAAAAAAAAAACCAAAAAAAAAAAAGTCATGATCATTAATTATTTTTAAGGTTTATTGTGTTTTTATCTCTCTAAATGGAAAAAAATGGAGATACTACTAAATAGAGAGGATCCTAACTCATGAGTTATTGCTTCTAATTTATTATATTTACGATTAAAATATATATAGTTCTGAATAAGTATGTTACAAATGTAACAAAAAAAAAGAATAAGTATGTTACAATTAAAAATATATTTTTTTATATAAATTTAAAGATAGTATGTATTTGTTTAAGTATAAAACATATGAATAATTTGATTATTTTATAGATGTTAAGTCATTCGGTTCTATTCGGCTTGATCATATTTAATATTAATATATAAAAAAATTATTGCACTCGATTTTTAAAACATGGCATACGAAAATTTGGGTAGAGTTCGATTACCATTAACAAGTGGCTCCGTGATTTCTTTTGGGAGTAGACATCATTTGTATATGGTCTTTTTTTTTAGGTGCCCATTTTGTATTGCTTAAAACCCTGCTGAAAGAGAGAACAATTTTGAAAGAGAAAATTTATCCTCTAACTGAAGGAGCAAGTGGAAGAAATAGAAGACATTGGGAGGAGAGGGCTTTGGAGGTTAATGTTTTACTCATAATAAAAAATCCCCCTCATTTGGGGGAACTCAAAAATTGTATTGGGGGAGGGTTTTGGGGGGTTAGGGAGGGTTTATATGAATTTTTCAAATTCAATCTATGTTGTTATTATATTCTTAAAATTAAAAGTATATTAATCATAAGTATTAGTTTATCATTCTCTCAAAAACTGTTCTTTCATAAAATGTGAATTTTTTGTCCATTTTTATATATATTTCCAACCCTCAAAGCCCTCCCCTCCCTTCCCCTCCAAACTCTCAAACAAAGCCTAAATGGAACACGGTTCCTGCTGCTACACCATAAACCAACTGCAAATGATTGGGGTCCATCGAGGGAGAGATGATACTCTCTTATCGTATACCTCTGCAATCTATATATATATATATATATATATATATATATATATATATATATATATATATATATATATATATATATATATATATATATATATATATTTCTAATTAGCAAACTTTTCCTTATAATAAAAACAAAGTAAAAAAAGACAAGTCATGGGGTGAATTATTGTGTACAAATAACCTTTCACGGATCAATTTATTTAGCTTACAGAAGAACTTAATAATGAATTTTGCCACTGTAGCGTATTAACAGTAAGAATTCATAATATCATTTGCACACGGATTGAAAAAGACATATTGACAGTCAACTGGGATAAGCCATGGCATTCATGCATGGACCATGGCTTATGTTTTCTTCTTCCACAAACTTTGAATTATACAACTGCGCATGGTTGGAGCTTTCATCTCACTTCAGAGAGTTGTTCCCTCCATGTCTATGCTATGTTTGTAATCATGTACTTTATGGAAGGATGATAACCCAAATTAATCTAGCTTGCCCCCGATTTAACTATCACTCTTGAATGTTACTCCATTAATTTTAAACCAACTCTACACAAACAATTACATGAAAAACAAAATTTTATATCAATCACTCTCCTTCTAAACATCGAATAAAATACTCGGTCACATGCCGAATTATTTCACTAGCTAGAAAGAAAAAAAAATGGTGGAAGGGAAAAAGAAATTAGCAACAAAAGTGGCGATAAATAAAATTGAATTTCTCTATAATTCGGTGGTTACTAAAACATAATGTTTCCCTCAAAAAAAAAAACTAAAACATAATGCTTAACTAATACGGTTGTATCTTCCAATAGATTTTGTGTGACCGAGAGTTACGGTCTGATAAATATGAGGGCCCGTAGAGCTATCCCATAAGTTTGACTCTCTTTGAAAAGAGATAGTGTGAAGCATTTGTTGATAATCACTCTTTCCTTTTGTTTTCCTCATGAATCCCTCCATTTTCCTATGTTTAGAAACCCTAACTCTCTTTGTGGGTTCACCGTAAAAAGAGAGAAATGAATCCACATTTTGAGAAAGGCTCTTTGGGTCCAATCAAAATGAAAAAGACCCCATTTTGATCCCCACAAAATGAGAAAAGCATATGCTTAATTACCTCTATAGATCCATATTCAATACTAAAATGTTGAGATAAACATTGTTGTTAATTATGAACATCAACCTTTTGAAAAATAGCATAAATAAAAATTGATTACTTTAAAATAGGATCACTAAAAGAAAGGTCTTTTTGAATTATACAAAAACACCTGCAATCTGAGGCAACAACATTTATCAAATTGAAACAATGCCCGAAGAACTCGCACTCCAACTCATAACATGCTTGGAAGGTGATATAGGTATGTGATCTATGCATATATCACCACTCATCATGCATCATGTCAATTTGTTCTTTCATAAGTTTGTTTATAGTGGAATACTTTACACACCCTAAATGAGAATTTCCAAAACAATTAACATGATAATATATGAACGTATTTTCCTACAAATATATACATGAATTGTGCAAAGTGTATGGAAGATATAAAATGAAGGAATACCATGTATCAATATGTTATCTTTTGCAGTTCCATGCAACAAAAAAGAATGATTGCACACCATGTTAATTTGAACATATAGTCCCGTCTTCGATACCTACCATAACGGTGTGTCTAACAAAAAATAAAACAAAAGTGAGAAATTTGGATCTAGATATATTTTGTATAATTTTTTTACAAAAAACTCTAATTCATTCATCATGACATGACTTCAAATCTAAAGTCATAACTACATCAATGCAAAAGGGAGTTTCTTCCATCGAAACAAGATCAGATGAATTGATATTGTAAAATTTGATTAGGTTATCTCATATCATGTAAAAAAAATAACTCAGTATATATTCACCAATTTTTATATAATCGCTCTCTCGCCACTCTCTCTCACTTAGAACGCAATCTCTCTCCCTCTCCCTCCACCAACCCAACTCTGGTCACCACCACTTTGATGTACACTTTGCACTATATACTTTGATGTACAAAACATTTTTTTTTATAAAATATCCTTGATTAAGATAAAAGAGACTTGTGTCATCCATCTAAATATTTTTGGCTTTTGTGAACACAACTTTGATCTAATGAACTTACGTATATACCTCACCATCTCTCGTGGTCATGCTTGCCAAATCCAACAGAACTTACAATTAATGAAACTGAAAATTCAATTTCCTATTTCTATCTCAATAATAAAATCAATATGCAAATGAAAAAGTCAAACTGCCAGTACTAGCAGTAGCTGTATTATTATATCTCTAGACTAGATGTGCTTTTATTTATTTGTCTTGGTAACGACTTTTATTCATTTGTCTAGGACCTTATTATCAACCTGTTTTTTTCAACAACAAAAAAAACACAAGAGAATTTCTATTATTAATTAAAGTAACAATAATGATTATTCTATAAATGTTTCCGATAAGATTTGAACCATGCACGTTAATATTATAGGGTTGGACTTTTCCCGGTGAAACTAACATATCTCAAGTGGACTTTACTATCAACTTGGCACGAGCAATAGAACAAATAAGAATTGGCGGAATTTGTTCAATAACATTGAAACGTTTCATTAACTAATGTAGTTTGCGAGTTTGGAGGGGGATATGAGTTTTAATAAAAAAAAGAAGTTTCAAAGAAGGAATAATGAAGTAGAAAGAATGAAGGATTTTGGGAGGGAAGGGTTTTTAGTGTTTATTTTTCTGCATGATTCAAATTCTTTGTCATTTAGAGGAACTCAAAATTGTATTGGATGAGAACTTTGAAGGATTTTTTGGGGTGTTTAAATATATTTTCAACATCTTATCTATGTTGTTATAATATTCTCAATATTAAAAATATAGTGATCATAAGTATTCATTTATCATTATCTATAAAAACACTCTCAATTTCTTTAAAGATTTATCTATTTTTCCTTCTACTCTCATTCCCCCAAGTCATCTCCTTTCTCAAACTTGAAACGAAGCCTTAGAGTATTCGCAGGGCCGGTCCAATAATCTTTAAAAACAAGAGAGATCTAAAACAAGTTTTGGTATATGAGGCATTTTTTGTCTGCATATATGGTCTTTTTTCTTATAACATCTAATGAAAAATACTTTTTTGTTGGTAGACCTAAAGCAAAGATTTTAGTGGCCATACACTTGGACTGGCCCTGAGTGGCCCTGAGTTTCCGAAGGATGGTGCATATGACAATATATGCATACGCATACATAAAGAAGACACTATATCTAATCTATGTAAGAAAATATACCCAAGTAGTGTTTAGTGGCCTTTGTTGGATTTGGAAATTCCTAGCTGTACTTAGGTGCAACTGCTGCCATTATACATAACCAAACCAAATAGAATAGGAATATTGAGGGGATGGGAACCAAATCTTGCAAGGCCAACAGATCCATCACGCGTGATTTAATTTCAATGTGGGTTTTGTAGGTCATATGTTGCGTCCATTTGATTTTGATGAGACTTACCAATTTTTTGTAAATACCCTGTCGGTTCCCGCAACAAGAAGAGTGGCATATATAAAACTACATTTGTTAGTTTCTTTTGAGAAATTCTTACTTAAAATCTTATCTAACACATCATTCTTACACCAAACCAATTAAAATCAAACACCTCATTAAAATAATAAAAAGAATTAATATCAGAATTTTTTCTCATTATTTTTAATATTTCTCTCCTTTTTCCACTTTCTTTAACCGATAAGAACCACCCACCACCATTTATGTTTCCATCTCCTTAATTAAAATCACTTTTTTTTTAAAGTTAATAACATGTGTCATATTTTTATTGGTTGAATGTAAGAATAATGTGTTGGGTGAGAGTTCATGCAAGAATATCTCGTTTCTTTTTTTTTATTTGAAAATTATTACATTTGTTAGTTTCATTTTTTATTCATGACTATTATCCCTTACAGCATTTTGGTCCTTCGATTATGTTTATATAAGTCAATTTTTTTTTATATAAGTCAATTTGATCTTATTATGTTAATTTTAATTTCAAATATATAAAGTGGATCACAAATTCGACCATACACATTTATTATTATTTTAATCACAAACAACCATTTTTATTTTTATTTTACTTTTCTTTATCTTCTTTATCTTCATCATTAACATCATTTGCATACACCTTCATCCATCTTCAAACTCACAAAATTCAAAATTCAAATTTGAAATTCATTTTTTCAAAGATTCAATCTTCATCCCTTCTTCTTTCAAAGACTCACATATCCCTAAGTCATCTACTTTCTAGTGGGATTTTCCTAGCAACAAAAAACAAACTAATGGGGATTGTTCTATTGGTTAAACTACATATGCTCAACTTGTGGGATGACTACAATTCGATCTTGCAAAACATGCTTTTAGAAAGGGGTGAAGAGCTTTAAGTTGTATCCTAAGTAAACGAGTGAAAATTAGTCTCGTAGTTGGCCCAAAAGATTGAAGTGCTCAACTTGTGGGATGACTACAATTCGATCTTGCAAAACATGCTTTTAAAAAGGGGTGAAGAGCTTTAAGTTGTATAAGTAAACGAGTGAAAATTAGTCTCGTAGTTGGCCCAAAAGATTGAAGTTTGTGAAGATACTTAATAAAGTCAATAGGTGTCTAATACCCTAATTACATATAATAAGACTAAAACTTACTTTGCACTTTTAAGAAAACCTTTTTTTCTTGTATTTGCCTTTTCTTTCTCTCTAATTAAAAATAAATAAATTACTCTTCCCAAGTATGGATGATCAATACATGGTTTTGTTGAGTGACAGCGGCGGAGCCACTCACAAGAGTGTAATTTTTTTTTTTAAAATGCATTGCCACTATATGTCCATATTAGTAGCTTTGAGGTAATCTAAGGTAGTTAAAATTTAATTTGTTTGCTTACTAATAACACAGCCCATGAAAGAACATCTCATCCAATTAATTTTGTCCCTCACAATCATTTGATGAAAAATTTTGTGAAATAAAATCATTTGATGAAAAGTATAATTAAATTTAAATTGCATATTTTGGATCATAATACTTTTACAATTGCAATTTTATTTTATTTCAACAATCAATATAACATGGTAATGTAAGAAATAATTGTTATTTTTCATTCATCAAAAACATTCGTATATTTAAAAAGTACTAAAGTATATTAGGATGTATACATATATTTTTTAAAAATTATCATATTTTTGATATTATATATATGCCGAATATTGCCCCCACATCTTAAAATTCCTGGCTCCGCCACTATCGTGAGGACTCCTAGTCCTAGTCATTCTTTGCTTTTGTCACGGCTGGATGAAATTGATGGTTGATAGTGGAGTTTCTGCACTTTCACTTCACAATACTATGTGCCTTGTTCTTTGATATCGATTCTGAGAAACTGATATATAGCACTAATATAACTAGTTGCAAGTTTACAAATTTTCATAAACAACATTAACAAAGGTTATTAATTTCCTTTATATTTTGTTTTCTTTCAAGTGTGTGCTAAGAGGATAATATTGACATTCACATTCTATCATATGTGTGTGATTGTGCCGTAGTGTAATTTAAAACTTCCTTCTATAAGTTTGATGATGATAAGGTTAATTAAGGGCAGAGACGTCTACCTCACATTCATTAAAATGTTTCAGCATATATTACTCATATATGCATTCTTACTTACAAAAGCTACAATATAGAATCAGGTCCTTTTAGTTTGGACTAGTGCATGTTTTGGTCCAACTTACATCAGTTAAATGACCTACTATCGTAGGTTCCCTTCCAGTCAAAGCATACTATACACCCTATTATCCAAAAGCACACCAACAATCCAGTTTTTTAATTTAATTTAAAAGTTATTATTTTTTGTTTAGATCCAACAAACCCCAACACTTCGAATTGAATTTTCATTAGAACTTAGAGACAACTTTTTTCAGATCTATTAACTTACAAGCAATTTCAGATGTAAAATGAGGTGATGAATGCAAAACCCAATTTTGCAACCAAACAAGGAAACTATGGGTTTTGATTAATTCACTGTTATCTTTCAAAACCCCCAATCTTCACATCTGATTTGTGTTCTGCGAATGGGTTGCTGTATTTCCTATTGGCAATAACGAACAACAAATTCAGAGTATGTCTTAATTTGAACTTTTCCCCAATTAATCCCAAGTAAGCTGTAAAATTGATTTTCCATAATATTTCTCTCAAATGCTACAGTGTACTCAAAGATATTCCACAATAAAGGAACGCTGGGTAGTAATTAAATACTATATTTGGATAATATGCATCGAATAGATTCAGAAACAGACCACTCAAAATTAGTTGTTGTGTATACACTATATAACGCTGGGTAGTATTAATTAAGCGCGACACCGATCTAAATAATTCCTTCACCTTCAGGGTTTTACCGAACAAATCACTTTAAGCACTAAACACTTCTAATTCTTGAATACCACTTTATGTTGTTGGTAAAAATTGTTTTTTAAAGAATCAGTTTTTTTAATGGTAATGTTTTAATGAACAAGTTTTTTAATGGTAAAAATTGATAAAAATTGGTTTTTAAAGAATAAATTTTTCAATGATAAAAATTGGTAAATTTTTTTATTTTAAAGATTAAGTTTTTTAATGGTAAAAATAGTTTTTTAAAAGAATAAGTTATTCAAAATGACAAAGATCCATGTCATAAACCTATTTTTACAAAATGACAAAAATGTTACAATGCAGCCAATCTTACACAAAACCTGCTTATCATTCAACTTGTACAACAAGTACCGAATAATCAATCTCAACCGTAGGTATTAATTATTAATATATCAAAGGTCACCTTTCAACTGGTCCAAGTTGGACCCCCAACGTTTACTGGTCCAAATTAAAAGTTACCTATAGAATCACATCAATTTGGCTGTGATGCATGAAAATGACTCAACAAGTTAAATTGGGGTAACAAAGCCATATCTGCTTGAAAAAGTAGGAGCACAGAAACAAAAGACAAACCAAGAAATGCACTCTAGTTCATACATTAGAGCCTTACGATATCTTTTGATTGATCTTATTATGCAAACTTCCATGCTTAATTGGTTTGGACCACATTGTACAACATGACAACAACTTGCATACAGAGCCTAAATGCCTATATATGATGATAGATATGTACGATCTTGAGAAAGTGATATTAATACGATTTACAGAGTTCAAACAAAATTAATTTGGCTTTTTATTTTCAAAAAACGCGTCTTCATAAGAGAACAAAAGCAGTACGGTTCTTTTATACGAATTCTGCCATAGAATTAATGTATATGTCCAAAAAACATGGCTGCATCAGCAATGAAAATGATGCAAGTCATTTTAATCAGCAACATGAAAGAATTCCTTATCGTAAAACAAAAACTCAACATCGTTCTAGCTACTTACGTGAAGAGATTCCATATTTTATATATATATATATATATATATATATATATATATATATATATATATATATATATATATATATATATATATATATATATATATATATATATATAGGGTTTTGTTACAAGTCACCCTTTGGTGGTGTCTTTTAACAAGTCACACCTTAAAGTGTGATTTTCACTTTTTAGTTATAACTTTGCTAAAAGACACCTTCATAAAAGTAAGTTGGTGTCTTTTCGCAAATGCTCATAGAGTAATTTGATAAAAGACACCTTCATAAAAGGTGTCTTCTATCATAACCCATATATATATATATATGGGTTTTGTTAGAAGTCACCCATGAATGTGTCTTTTAGCAAGCCACACCTCAAGGTGTGATTTCCAGTTTTTAGTTATAACTTTGCTAAAAGACACCTTCATAAAAATTAGTTGGTGTCTTTTAGTAAATGCTCATAGAATAACTTGCTAAAAGACACCTTCATAAAAGGTGTCTTCTATAGCAAAACCCTATATATATATATATATATATATATATATATATATATATATATATATAGAGAGAGAGAGAGAGAGAGAGAGAGAGAGAGAGAGAAAGAGAACATATACTATGAGAATGACATTTTTATATGAGAATAGTGAGAATGATTAAGAGCCATGTGATTAAAAAACATTGGTTGAGATTAAAACCTTTCTAAATGAGTCATTTGTCATTAACATCATGATATAATTGTGATTTTTATTGTATCAATAATATTCTTTTTTAAAAAAGGATGTCATTATTATTCATTTATTTCGGTCATCATCTCTCTCCATGGTCTTCATCTCCTCCATTGAAAAATTCATAATTTCCATTTCAAGATATCAATGCTTGATTGGTTTCCTTTAGAATTCGGTTCTTATCACACCATAGAAATACACATTCATCCCTTTCTTTGATTTCAATTTTTTTTCCTTCTAAATTGTTGTCTTTTGCAACCATTTTTTATTCTATTTTGCCGTGATCTAGTTTGATTGATCCATGAGGAAGAAGCTTGATACTCATTTCACTGTTCTAACTTTTTTTTTATAAAAAATATGTCCTAAGAAACGTTTTTTTAAAGCAAATGTTCTATGAAGTTTGATTAATGAGGATTCAGAATTATAGTTTAGGAATGTTTAAAAAAGGAATACTAATGGCACAACATAATTATATAATGATATCAATGACAAATGACTCAACAAAGAATTATTTGCTTTCTCTCTCTAAAACAAATCCTCTGACCTCTCTCTACCTTTCAAACCTCCTTCCCCCCTTTTATCCAAATCCGACCGACCCAATGTAGCTTGCCGGCGGTGGTGGTGCGATGAGACCTCGTCTCCGCACCACCGTCCTCCTTCCCTTGGGTGCTCTGTTCTAGTCGTCTGTGTTCGAGGCTCTCTGTCCAGCGTCCGAAATTTCCTTCCTAGATCTACTTCAGATCTAGGACGTTCTTCACCTCCCAGCATCGTCTTTTTGCAACTCGCACTGCTCTTTCTGGCTTCTTGCTTGGGTCCCTCCTCAGCCATCGAACCTTGGTTGTTGTTGAGGGTCAGTTTGGAGATTCGTTTGGTGTAGTTGGTATGCGGCTTTGGTGGTGATGTTTTTGGTTGTTCCGGTGGTGTGGGTTTGAGTGGTTCATGATGGTGTGGTGGTGGATCTGTCACAGATCTGGTTAGGCTGTGGTGGTGGTGGCAAGGTGGTGATGCATGGTGGAGGTTGTGACGGGTGGTTTCGTGCTGGTGATGATGTTCTGGTTCTGACGACTGGACGGGTGGTCGAGTTCGTCCTGTTTCGATGTTGTTGCGTTTTCATCCTTCAACATTGAAATGGGATTCGAACTGTTTTGCCCCTTAAGGGTTATGACGTCGCACGTGGTGGGTGGGTGTGGTGTTTTGCGAGGTTTAAGTGGTGGTTTTTTTGGTGTGTGGTAGCGGGGTTTTTGGTGGTGGTGAAGGTGGTGGTTTTTGGTGGTTACGAGTGGTTGAGAGGTTTGTTAAGGAGGTGTTGGTGGTGGTTTCAGTTAGAGTGTAGGTGGTGACGGACGCGTGGCGCGAAGGGGGTGTTGTGTGGTGCTGAACTGAGTGGATCGATTCTGGCGTCTACAGGTGTGGCGGTAGCGCTTCCATCCACGATTAATCCTCCTTCAATGAACTTCCGGATCGTTTGTTGTCGTGAGGATCGTGGTGGTTGAGGTAGTTTGCGTCGGTGGTCATGTAGACTCTGATTCTGCTTGATTTGATGGCAGACACCCTCCGGGTTCTTTGTGTGTCTGTCTTTTGAGGTGGTGAAGGCGGGTGCTTGTTGGGGTGGTTATTCTTGGAGGCAGCCTTTGTTACACGGGTCCATGTTAGTCGTCACTAGCTCTTTTTATGTTATTTGGGTGGTTTAGGTGTCTAGGGTGTTTGGAGGGTGTGTCTCCCATTTTGTTGAGCATTTGTTCCTTTTGATTTGTTTGTTGTTTTAACTTCGCATGCCTTGTCTCTCGTCTTTCATATTGTATGCTGGTTTTCGGTGGGCCGGTTCATTTGGCTTCGAGATCGGGAGTTGGGGTCTAGCTGCAATCTTTGCTTGACTTGGTTTGGTTTTTCTCTGGTGCACCAGGGCCGAGGGGTGCCCTGCTAATTTAGTTCTATAGTTTGGTGGGCCGATCACTTTTGATTCGAGATCGGAAGTCGGTTCTTTGACTTTGTTGCTTTTTGGGCTTTGTGTTGTGCTCTTTCGATGGATCGGAGGTCGCGAGGTTTGTGATAGCAGCATGATCCTTCGGTTAGGTGCTCTTCGAGTGGCTCGACTTGGGAGTTGGGATCTGGAAGTTTTTATTGAGGGTGATCCTTGTGGGTGAGTAGTGACGATGGGTAGTGGTGGATCCCGTGTTTACAATATTTGTTGTTTCCTGGGAGTCTGTTTTAGGTGGTGATGTGTTTGGTGGGTTTATTTCCAGGGGTGTTTTTAGGTGGTTATGGTGTTCCGTCCATATGCGGCACCATTTGTATCTTGCTTTCGTCAATTCCTTGCATCTTGCGGGGATGACGTTTAATAATATTTGCCGTTTCAAAAAAAAAGACAAATGACTCATTTAGGAATGTTTTAATCTCAATCAATGCTTTTTAATCTCATGGCTCTTATTCATTCTCACTATTCTCATATAAGAATGTCATTCTCATAGTATATGTTATATATATATATATATATATAGAGAGAGAGAGAGAGAGAGAGAGAGAGAGAGAGAGAGCGAGAGAGAATGTATCACATGAGAATGACTTTGTTATATGAGAATGATGAGAATGAATATGAGTCATTAGATTAAAATCGAATGGTTGAGATTAAACCTCACTTAATGCACCATTATCATGTATCATCACATTCTCATTCTAACTTTCTCTCTCCCCACAATCAACTATCGAATCCTCTTCCATCAAACACAAACACAGAAAAATTGCAATGGAACAACAATTAAAATTATGATAAAGTGTGTGATGCATTTCTTTAGAATATTCATGGTTTCTCAATTCTTTACGATTCATCCCACCGGTATTTCCAATTCCACCATTGTTGGCTTGCGTGAGATGAGAAAACAAACAGATCTTAAAAAAAATAAAAAACTTCATTCGCCTTCAATTTGTGGTTGGAAAACAATAAAAAACAAAGTGATGAAAATTGTAAACAAAGGGATGAGTTTCTTGCAGGGAATCGATTCCTTTAAATTTATTTTCTCTCCTCAATTTATCAACCAGAGTTCTTCTTCTCAAATCATTTCGTCAATGGAAAAGCTTTTCTTCCTTAAATCTAATCAAACTGTTATTAATTCCTTCAAAGCTAATTGAATTCGTGTTCTTCCTCTCCATCGGCGTCCCCGTCGCCGCCGTCAGGTTTACCGGCGTCGTTGTTCTCGTCGGAATCAGTAAACTTCACCTGAGAGAGATGTGGTCGCCGGAATAAAGATGGCCGCAAAAGAGAAAGAAAGGAATTCTGATGGTGGAAAGAGAACAACGACGGTGAGAGAAAGGAACTCTAATGGTGGAGAAAGGTTGATTGAGTGTGGAGAGAGATGGCCGAGAAAGAGAAGACGAACGTGAAGGAATTTTGTGAGCGAGAAAGTAGAATGAGAATGAAAATGGCACGTGACAATGGTACAGGAGTGATGTTTAATCTCAACCATTCCATTTTAATCTGATGGTTCATATTCATTCTCATCATTCTCATATAACAAAGCCATTATCATGTGATACATTATATATATATATATATATATATATATATATATATATATATATATTACACCAAGAGTTCATTAAAATTAAACTCAATATTAATCTCCCATTATATTGTACATGCAAGTATGTATGTATGTGTGTGTGTGTGTGTATATATATATATATATATATATATATATATATATATATATATATTGGGTCAAGAGATTTTATATATATCTATACTTGCATGTACAATATAATGGGAGATTAATATTGAGTTTAATTTTAATGAACTCTTGGTGTAAAAAGTTTTACACTATCATGAGAGTCAAATATATGTTGTGACTATAGGGATGAAAGTAGGCCGAGCCGGATTAGACTTTGATATAAATAGATATGGCTTGTTATAAATTGTAAGGTCTAACCATTTTAAAGTCTATATTGGCCCAAAAATCTATGTTAAAGTTGATTTCATATTGAGTCTCTTGAATAGAATATACACATAATAAATTACTCCCTCCGTTTTAAAATATAAGCAAAATTCACTTTTTAGGTTCATTCATTTAATGATGTATGTGGTCCATATTATAGACCACATACATCATTAAATGAATGAACCTAAAAAGTGAATTTTATTTATATTTTGAAACGGAGGGAGTATAGGTCAATGTTGGAACACCATTTGAATTTGAGTGGAAGTTGGAAAGAATAAAGGCTTAATTACACTTTTGGCCCCCTAAGTTTTTCAAAGTTGTGATTTTGGCCCCCTAAAAAAAACAACTCTTTCCAGGCCCCCTAAGTTTACTTTCTGATGCAATTTTGGCCCCCCGCGCCAATTTTGACCCAGTCAAAGCTGACGTGGACGCCACGTGTGTAATTTTTAATTATTTGTAATTTTATTTTTTTTATTTGGTAATTAAAAAATAAAAAATAAATATTTTTTTTATTTTAAATTTTTGCAATAAAAAAACTTAAAAAAATGTAATTAATTTTTTAATTATTTGTAATAAAAAAAGAAAAATTTATTTTTTGTAATTAAAAAAACAAAAAAAATAATTTTTTTATTTTTGTAATTAAAAAAACAAATTTTTTTTAATTACAAAAATATTTTTAAAAAATTAAAAAAACGAAAAAATAATTAAAAAATAAAAGTAAAATAAAATAAAAAAATTACACATGTGTCCGTTGACTGGGTCAAAATTGGTGTGGGGGGCCAAAATTGCAACAGAAAGTAAACTTAGGGGGCCTGTAAAGAGTTGTTTTTTGTAGGGGACCAAAATCACAACTTTGGAAAACTTAGGGGCCAAAAGTGTAATTAAGCCAAGAATAAACACATGTCGCCTAGGAAAGAACTAGTGTTGGTATGAACTGAAAAATGTCGCACTTGGATAGGACATATGCACTAGTAGTGTTTTTATAAGTGGTGGGGTGACCTCCAAGGGTGTGTCCTTGTGAACGGATGGCCACTTACGAATATATATTTATATCACGCGTGACACCATCCGTCCGGCTGGACTTAGGTCAAAAAGATATATATTTTTTATCACTTGAAAATATTAGATTAATTTTATTAAATATTAAATTTATTTATTATTTTATAAATATGGGCCGACCGACAGTCAAGTACAATAGACTTTTCAAAAAGCTTAGGCTGCGTTTGGTTCTAGGGAAAGAGGGTGGAAGGAAAGCAGCAAGGAAAGAAGTTCATTGAAAATTGTGTTTCCATCGTTTGGATGTTTTGTCAGAGAGGAAAGAAAGTGTAATGATTGTATAATTTAGGTGGGTCCCACGTTAAAAAACTTTCCTCCCTAAAATGAGCAGAAAGCATGAAACGAGAATCTAATGTGGGGAAATGACAATATGGCCCTCACTTTTTGAAGTATATCCACACATGCTTATTTGCTAAAAATTCATTCACGTCAATCTCAAGCACCTATTGTTTAAAATTTATTTAATTTCACACTGTTGCTTTTTTTAGGCAATCTCGTGCTTTTTTCTTTTATGAAAATCACTATTTTATTTTTTTTAAAGTGAAAATCACTAATTTATATTATTTCATTTTAATGCAGGGCATTTTTGTCGTTTGATATGTATATATATATCTTTCTCTCCTTTCAGTTTCTTCTCACTTTCATTTATACCAAACAACTAAAAAATCATCTTACTTTCCATTCATTTTCTACCCATTTTCATTCCTTCAACAATCTTTTCTCTTACTATCTTTCCTTTCACTTTCTTTGATCATCCAAACATACTCTTAATCCCGGCATATTTAAATAGATAGGCTATTTTTAATAGCTTAAGTTTGGTCTTACTATTAAACAAGTTGGACCAAGCTAAAGTTAAATAAGTTAGATCATATATCTCTATCGAGTGGTTTGGCATACTTTAAAAGATATTTTCACTACCATTTTACTATTGGCACGTACAGACAAAGTATCATTCAAATCAAGAGATTATGATGTAGAAAGTATAAACGTATGTAATAGCTTCTATAAATATTTTTATTCAAAATGCTATGATCATACATTTTATTTTATAATATATACTCCATCCGGTCACTATTATAAGCAAATTTTTACTCTTTAGATTCATTCAATAAATGATGTATGTGGTCTATAATATAGACTACATACATCATTTATTGAATGAACCTAAAAAGTCAAAATTTGCTTATAATAGTGACCGGAGGGAGTATGTTTGGACGAAGTAAAACATTTTTAAGAGAACTGCTCGTGATTGGTTTGATTCAAAATATCAATTAATTAAGGCTGTTTCTTTCCAACAAGTTGACCCTATTTTTCTCTCTTTAGATTTTTTATTCCATATTTTTTTTAATGTGGTAGTTTTGGATCAAATTTTGACTTAAAGTCACCTCTCTTCATCCTATTCTCCATATTTTAATTTAAACAAGTTATTTTCAGATGGATCTAGGTTTTTTCCTCGTGATTTCATCGTCTGAGTGTGACGTTATATTGTTCATAGTCTTGTACGATATTGTTTGATTTCTCGTCCTATTGCAATGTTCGTTTGATTTCTATTGAAAGATCGATTTCAATCAATTACGGATCAAATCAATGATTTATGTTATAGTTCTAGAGGCATAGATATTCCAGTCACTTTGATTTAATCGTATTATTTGTAGAAATTTGGTTGTTGTAATCTATCATATTTGATATTGTGAGTTTGTTCGCAGTTTCATTCTTTACTTTTTTAACGATGTTGAGTATGTTGTAATATTTTATATACTCTATTAATTTAAATGAATATTGTTTTATTTTTGTAAAAAAAATATCATTAATTATAAAGATGTACTCCCTACGTCCCAGAATATAAGCAAAAATTAATCAACAAAATTTAATGTATTTGGTACAAATTTTTAACCAAATACATTAACTTTTGTTAACCAATTTTCGCTTATATTTTAGGACGGAAGGAGTATGCTTTTATTTTGTCAAAAAAAATGTATGCTTTTATATAGAGAGCACCAAACTCACTTTTTAGAACTTCCTAATTAAAATCCAACTGTTTATATAGAGTAGAGGTCATAAATCCGTTTTCCTCACAAAATAATATACTAATGTGACATGTTTGTCTCAAATGCAAACCATAAAAAATACTACAATACCTTTATTTTTGAAAAATGCTACTAAGTGTCCTTACCTAATAGCACTCTTAAAAATTGCATGTTCAACACATTAAAACTTTAAAAAACAAATTTTTTACATAAAAAAAATAGGCTTAATTGCATGTTTAATTGCATGTTTGGTCCCTTATGTTTATTTTAGTTTTCAAGTTGGTCCCTTACGTTTTGAAAATTTCAAGTTAGTCCCTTATGTTTATTTTAGTTTTCAAGTTGGTCCCTTACGTTTTAAAAGTTTCAAGTTAGTCCCTTATGTTTATTTTAGTTTTCAAGTTGGTCCCTTATGTTTATTTTAGTTTTCAAGTTGGTCCCTTATGTTTATTTTAGTTTTCAAGTTGGTCCCTTATGTTTTGGACCGACTTGAAAACTAAAATAAACATAAGGGACCAACTTGAAAACTAAAATAAACATAAGGGACTAACTTGAAACTTTCAAAACGTAAGGGACCAACTTGAAAACTTTTAAAACATAAGGGACCAACTTGAAACTTTCAAAACGTAAGGGACCAACTTGAAAACTAAAATAAACATAAGGGACCAAACATGCAATTAAGCCAAAAAAATAATAATCAATAGCTTTTTTTTAATACTTGATAACCGGGCACTTGTTAGCATGACCTGCATAACCTTTATTTTTTACTTCAAAAACAATGTATATCCCTCATATAAGGTAAATTTTTAGGCATCTTAAAGTTTGGTTGGGTACTGATACCCGGTAGACAAAATATATTTATCATTTAAATTTATTTAACATAAATTGATATGAAAATGTGACATGTACGTAATTGAATGACTGGGTGATATATACATATACAACCAAACTTCATTGATATCATGGTTTTCACCCTTGTATATTCTCTCCTCTCCTCTCCTCTCCTCTCTCTCTCTCTCTCTATATATATATATATATATCGTACCTTTTTATTTATCTTCTTTGTCTCTATCTTGTCTCCTCTCTCTCTCTCTCATCTTTCATGTTATTTTATTTGTGTTGACCATATTTCGCCAAACATTGCATGGAACCAAAAGTTGTCAAGTAGCTTATATTTATGTTGAGTGCTTAAAAGGTTGGAGGGAGGATATGTAACACCCCGTTTTCCCAACTTGAAAATTTCATTTAAAATCAGAGTATTTAAATCATAAACGGAATGTCACATACTTCTTAAAAATCATAAAATAGATAATAATAATTATCCTTCAAGTTCAACATCATAAAATCTGAAACTACGCAGCGGAAAATAGTTCAACATCATAAACTCTTGGCACGCAGGCCTTATCAGAAAATCTCATAATTTGGTTCAATACTTATTCATATAAAGTTCATAAAAGACACGTAAGGAATAGATATGAAAGCAAGCCCATCCCGTTACGTATCAGAGCACCTAGACACAAGTGAGGAGTCCACTCACGAACACTCCTAGTCTTTAATACCTGCAAGTTACCCATACGAAGGGCAACATTTTCAAGCAGAAGGGGTGAGATTTCACAGTCAATAAATTAAGCATATAATTCATCAAATGCATTTAACAACATAAACATTATTAACATATCAAACATTTATCACTTAGCATCTTAACAAATCATAATTATTTATTATCATCAAATATCATCATTAGTTCGTAAACAAATATCATCCTTAATTCATAAGCAAAATCATCTTTAAATCATAACCAAGTATCATCATATATTTAACAACTTAAGACATCATAACATCAGCATCAATATTCATTTAGTATCATATTATTATCATCATCAATCATAAACAACATCATCATCAAAACATAACAACCATCATCATCAAAACATAATCAAACATCATCATCAGACATCATTTATCATCTTATAGTCATCATAACAGCTTCTTAATCAAATTCATCATCGACTTCATAATCATAATCATAAACAACTTCATAATCGACTCGACTCTTGACTTGACAATGCGACACAACTTGACAATGCAACTCTTAACAACTTAACAACTTAAACCATCGTGAAACTTCTTGATGTGCAAATGCATGTGGTACCATTCAACAACATAAATGAGCGTAATTAGGCTCTTCAACATGTGAGCATAAAGCTGCCGGGCTTAAAGCCCCCAACGTAGTTTGAGCACAAAGGCTGTCGGGCCTAAAGCCCCCAACTTTAATGAGCACAAGGCTGTCGGGCCTAAAGCCCCCAACTTTAATGAGTATGCAATGGACTCAACCTCTCCTACAACTTAGACAACAACGTGAACATCTTATACAACTCTATAATCATGGATGACTTCTTAAATTCTTGCAACTTAGACCGACTCATGCAACTTCAAGACTTAACAATCAACAGCAGCAACCAACAACAATTACAACATATAGCAGTGTTTAAAATAACATATCAACATTAAAGGAAATGAATCATAACAACTTATCATCATAAAGCATCATAAATAATTCTTATACATCATCACCACTAATCTCAGTCACTTAAACAGACTCATGGAACTTCTGAAAGTATCCTAAACAACCCTCTTTCTTACTTCTAAGATCAACTCATGACTACACGTGCGAAGGGATCGCATCGGGACAATTTTGGGCAATTAACATCCTAACTCGCAGTGGCGAGTAATTTTGGTCGCAACGGCGAGCAAAGCGTGCATTCTGGGATTCCTAAAGTCCTTGCTCGCAATGGCGAGCTTACAGGTCACTCGCAGTTGCGAGTTGTATTGCTCGCAGTGGCGAGATCTGGTTCTTAGCTCGCAGTTGCGAGTGTTCTTGCTCGCAGTTGCGAGCGATGAATGTCAGTACGGCTAGAAACCTAAAAATTACAACTTTTCACCCACTTTCATGATTCTTTCATCCAAATAGCATCTAATCATCATCCTAGGCAATATCTAAGGTCTGTACACTAATTTTGCATCGATCTAACATCTTTTCATGGTTCAATCATCAAAATCGGTCTTAAACCTATTTCTCAATTCTCACCAAAACTCAACCTAATCATGCTAAATTCATTCTAAAGAATTATACCCTTAATAATATTGAAAGTTAGTCTCACCCTTACCTGGTTATTGCAGAAATCGACAGCCTCCTCTTGTTCTTCTCTCTTTCTGACTTTTTCTCCCTTTTCCTCCAAAAACGTTTCACGTTCGTTGTAAAACTTATTCTCTCAACCTAACCCTCTATTTATAACACTTGTATTACTCTTCTCACCACTAAACTTACTCATCTCACAACACAGCCCCACTTGTTAGTATTTTATTTTATTTTTCATATCTTATTTTTTTAATCATAAAATAAGTCACCCAACGTAACAACTTCACAAAATCATATACTCCTCATAATTCATTTATAAATCATATAAATCACTCAACTTCATGAATCATATAATTCACACATATCAATCATGTAAATCACTTAAATCATAAATCACATAAGCATATATTTATAAATATATTTAAAACCTCGCTAAATTAATTAAATAATTAAGACGGGCGTTACAGGATATAACTTTGGAGGAAGGGGGTGACGGGGAATGAGAGAGAAATTTTCCCCGTTATTTGAGAGATTATTTTTGTAGATAATGATGAGTGATGTTTATGATGATGATTGTTTGATACATATAATTATAATTTTGAGAGTATTAGAACATGATAAATATTTGAACAATTTATCTAAATTCTCTAAAACTCTCCAAGTTCATCATATAACTAATAAGTTCTTCTATACTAGGAAATTTTGTACTGTGAATAAAAATATACTCCTTTGTTCAAGTCGTGGGGACTATTCTTCCTTCCACTTCTCTTTCCTCTCCTTTTTTTATTCCAAGGCTCTCCTCAATCTTCTCTTAAACTTTCAAACAACCCCTAGGCTCAGTTTGAGAGTTTAGAGAGGAATAAAAATGAAGGCTTTAAGGGAGAGGAGCGAAAGAGAAGAATTTTCTACTTTATCTAAGAGTGTCCTTATAGAGAATGAAAATGAAATGTTAATGATTAATATATTTTTTTATTTTAAGAGTGCTATAAAAACCTAAAAAGAAATTTAAGAATTTTAATAAGTCCTCTAAAATCCTCCTCCAATACATTTTTGAGTTCTAATGTTAAAAAGATATTGTGTAAAAAATAAAATAAAAAATAAACTTCACATTTTAAGTTGGAGGACGACCACTCATTTCCTATATCTTTTCGTCTTTCTATTTCCCAAAATGAAAATGCTTATTTGTGCAAAAGAAGAATGTTTTTTGGCCGTTGATTCACACAATTGCCTTCCAATGATTTCCGCCAAATGCATACAAAGCAGTTTCAACTTTCATTCCATTACCATGTACCCTAGCCTTTCTATTTCTTGCATGATAACCTTCGTAACAACAACATAGTTGTTCCCGAAATCCTCCTCCATCTTCTCCCCTTAACTCCCAAACACAACTTACCACCTAGGAATCGCACCGATGTTATGAGAAAAGTATTTTATTTATTTATTTTTAAGAAAGAATTCAAGGGTGGATGTGTTATAAAAACGAGAGCTGCAGATAGCAACTCCAAACCACTAATTTAAACTCGAGCACTTGACCCAAAAATAATATAAACCCAACAACACTAAACTTAATGTGACCATTACTATTTTCACCATGTATTTCTCGCACGTTTTTTTTTTCTTTTTTGAAAATATCCTTGAGATTTTTGGATTATATAATCTCAAACTAGTTTTTCTCTATTTTTGAGTGGAAAAATGAGTTTTTCACTGATTCAAATTATAAAATCAAGACAATTAAGTTGTTCGGATTTTATAATCCGAATAAAATAATGAACACGCCTTACAACTTTAATCCGAACACTCCAAGCTATAAGGCGTGTTCATTATTTTATTCGGAATATAAAATTTGAACTACCCCTATATAACACCTTTGGTGCAAAGAATTCAGGGGAACATGGGTTCAAATTATATAACTTGAATTGTATCAACATAAAGACTGAATTTGTTTGTGACAAAAATAACTAATTTAAGAACCATACTAACCACCCTAACCCCCATATTTTTGTTTTAGGTCATTGTTAGTTGTTCTCGTCGTGTCTCAATCAAAAATCGGATTTTGAGACTATTTGATCAGATCACTCCGAAATTTACCCTTACAATCAGGGAAAAAAAAAAATCAAGGAACGAGACTCCCATAGAAGGGACTTATTACGAGACTCCGCTCCTTCAAAACCCAAAATTATATCATTTAGATAGTTTTTCATTTTTTTAAATTTTTTGCATATTCTCGGAAAAATCCAAAAAAAAATCCTTGCATTAGCTTTATTTGATTTTTAGAATTTTTTGTGGTATTTTTCTATATTTGTTATTTTATTTGATAATTTTTTGCTTTGTTTTTTTATTTTATTTAAAAAGCAAAGTTTGCAACTGATTAAATGGGAGGAATTCAGATTGTTGTTTATATATCAGCATATTTCAGATTAGATAATTCGAACAAAAGATATTTTCATAAAGAAAAAAAAATTAGACACATGAGAAGCACACAAAGCGAAAAAAGTAATAGTCACTTAATATAGGCTGAATCCAAACAACCAAAATCTAATACAAGTATTAAGTAAAAATAACCTAATCACTAAATAGGAAAATAAAAGAAACAAAATAAATATTTGTTCATTTCTTAGTTTGAATATGTTACCAAATGTGATATTTCAAGAGGTTGCTTGATTGAGAGTTCTCTCTTTAACTTTAAGCTATTCGATACGAGACTTTGCACCGAGAAAAGGGATGTTACTAAATGTATTACCAACTTAATGCGCTTAGTTTCAAATTTAATTTCAATATTATTAAAGGACTAAAGCAATATCAACATTCTTAACTTAATCACATTAGAGTAAATTACACTCCCCTCCCTTCAAAGATACTTGAATTACAGTCTCCTTCCCTTTTATGTTAAAATATACACTCTCCTCCCTTGAAAAATAAAATTTATACTCCCCACCCTCATAAGATGCTTGAATTACAACCCCCTCCCTCAATAATTAAATATGCACTACACTTGAATCTTTTTTAACATAATAAATATTTTTATGATATATATTAATTTTGAACCATCATTTAAGAAAAATTAATTCATTTCTTTATAATTTAAATGTCAATGATATTTAAATTTAAATATTTTGCTATTGATTTGATAATTTATAGTATAAAATTAACTTTTAAATAACCATGCTTTATTATCTTTAGTAATTTTTCATATATTTTAATTTTATTTTGGGTTGTTTCATATTTTATAATAAGGTTTAAAACTACATGTTAATGAAATTTTGAATAAAAAATAGCGAAAAATATGCATTCAATTTTTTATTATATTAAAATAGACCCGCAATACTATTTTTTTCGAAGTGCGTTAGATTATTATTATTTCTAGATTATTAGAAATAAAAAATAAATATCGAGGGAGTAAAGTGTAGATTTTAACATAAGGGGCGAGGGGAATGTAATTCAAGCTTCTCTTAGGGGAGTGGAGTGAAAAGTTTTCTAATATGTTTTGAATAAAAGTGGAGAGGAGTGTGTATTTTAACATAAGAGGGGAGGGGAGTGTAATTCAAGCATCTTTGAGGGGAGGAAAGTGTAATTTACTCATCACATTATAATAACTGACATAAAAATAGGCGTTGAAGTATGGGTGTTGAAAACTAAATCAACCCAATCGAAAAACCGCAAACCGAACTAACCCAAATCTAAAACCATAAAACCCACATTTGATTCAGATGTATTCATACCATTTTTTTACTCAATTGTATGGATTGGTTTGCAGTTTTTATTTTACCAACCAAACCAAACTAAACCGAACCAAACTGCAACACGAGAGAAACACTAACTAAACTTTTGTCACCGAACCTAGATCTCATAGAAATTCAATGAGAAATTTTATAGAATTACATATTTTTTTCTCTTTTTATTTTTGACGGAGACATATTTTTTTCTCTTGTTAGGTTTTTTCTATGCTTTTGATATGAAAAATGTATTTGTGTGCTTAAATTTAACTCTGCTTGCACTTTTGCATATGTGTTTATCTTAGATATATCTTGAACCATAAAAACTCAATGAGAACTTTTAAATAATGATAAAATCTTAGTCTTTTGCATTTCTTACCGAAAAGAGTTGTTTTTTTTTCCCACATTTTTAATTTGGCATATATTGATGGAAACATTGTTGGATGAAAATGAAATTACAATATTAGATCAAATTTACGGTTAGGATGACTTTGAGTCTCAAAGCCAAACCAAAGCGCACTGTGAACACCTCTACGTTGAAGTGTCTGTCTTTCCGTGTATTGCATTTTATTGTTCATAAAGTACTAATATTATTGTATAATATTAATACTTTAATTTTTTTGGTAGTGGTCGGGGTTCGACCTCAGACCTTGCATATATTATGCATTGTCCATATCAACTGAGCTAAGCTCACGATGACATTAATACTTTAATTTAATTCGTTTCTTTATACTACCCACTTTATATTTATTTAATTATTATGCTAATTTCCCTTAAAAAAATTAATATGCTAATTATAATTTCTTTATATGTTTTATAAATAAAATATTCACATTTTATTGAACTTTTTTTTTCTTCTTCTAATTTTTTTTTCTTCTTCTAATCTTTATACAATTTTGTTATATATCTTCAAAAACAAGTAAAACCCATTTTGGTATGTTAAAAAAAAAAAAAATCTGAGCATATAACCTAATTAACATGAATACCACATATACGAATTACGTATTTTTCACTTATTCTTTTTTGGTGGTGGCCGAGGTTCGAATCCCGGACCTTTGTATATTTCATGCATTGTCCATACCAACTGAGCTAAGTTCACGAGGACAATATTTTTTTTTCTTCACTTATTCAATTTAAGAGAATGAATTTCATACTTAATAAAAAAATCATTTTAAATTCCCGTGATATTGCATATTATATGCATGAGCCAGGGTTCGAACCCCGGACACGCCACTTCTCCACAATTAATTGTGTGAGCTCAAGCCACTAGACTACTTGACAAAAAAAATCATTTTAATAATTACATATTCAAAATCAACTTTGATAAAATTGATGGAAAAAAAAAAAGTAAATTGATTTGAATCAATTTTTTATGAGAGGATGGAATAGAATTAGTTAGGGCTTTTCCTCTCTTAAACCCCCGAACCCTATGCGCTAGCTAGCTCGGTGTACACAAGCGAAATGCAAACTGTGCATCTCTTTTGATTTCCATGACGGTCACTGGCTTCAAATTCGTTCGCCAATCCACTCTTCATCTTCGTCCCACTCCCTTCCAATATCTTCGTAAGGTACCAATCCTCACTCATCTTCATCTACATTTCTCTATTTCCCTTCTTTCCTAATTTCATTATTCACTTCATTCAAGGCTGTGCAGAAATCTATCGTTGCGGTCAATGCATCCGAAACTTCCACAGACGAAAATAGTAGCGGTGGCTGTGGCGTCTCAATTCGTGAAGAAGGCAAGTGAAAGCACTCAACTTAACTCAATTGTCAGTAGTGAAGAAATCAAGGGTTTTTATTTTTCATTTTTTGAAATTTTGAATTGGGTTTTTTGTATTGTGTAATTATGGAATTGTTTTTGTTGTTTAATTGGTGAAGGAAATGAGAAATCCCCTGCATGGAAGAAGATAGGTACCAAAGAGCTTGGAATTCACAATTCGTCCATTGGACCCGCTGCCCGGAAGGTTCTAAATGGGCTCAAGAAAAGGGGTACATATTATTGTTCTTATCACTCTTCATGTTTCTTTCTTTCTATATTATATGGATGATTAAAGGAAGACCATTTACATGTTAATTTGTTCATCATAATGTAACATAGATTTATGATTTATGCTTATTTGACAAATACATTTTTGTAGCGCGCATCTGTTTCGGGTTATATTCTCGTCAATTATATATCCGTGCATCTAAGTACCTTCACAAAGCACCAAAATGAATTGATTGAAATCATTAATAATTATGCTGCAATTCAGTGTAACCATCCCCCCCGACAATTGTAGCAGCATGGGTCCTTGTCAATGTGAAAACAGTGGTGCCTTTTACTTTTATCTAGGCTAGTAGTTTCCAAAATTTAAACTTTTCAATTGCATTATCATCTGGTTTAAAAGAATAGATTTTAGAACAATAGCCTTGTAACTGGTCTTGTATGTTCATAGCTTAAGCACGCATAAGGTTCCAAGACTTCTAAGTTTATATAAGCAACAATAATAACTGATCTTCAGCTGCGCAGTAAATTTTAGATGCTTGCTTTGATTACAGTAATGATGTAAGATGGATTTGATTATAGAGAAATTCTTGCATGGTCTCGGACATAACACGTCATTCTTGGTCTCAACAAATAAAAACATGACACAACATCTCACTAAATTATAATAATACTTAAAAAAGAATTTAGAAACCTCGCTCTCTCTCTCCTTCATGCATCTGATCTCCACTGCCAGAAGTTTAAGCTCCGCCTCCAACAATTACGTTGTTTGTTTCTCTAAGAACAACTTTGTCGAAAAGATAAACCTCTCGGTGCTCATCACCGACCTAATTAACCTTCATCCAACTATTTGGAAAAGAATAAGAACAACTATGGTTCTGTGAAGCGATCATCAAACTTGTGGGGAGCAGTGAGGCGGTTTGTGTCAGAAAGTTAATCAAATTAAATTTTGAAATTAAATCATGCTATGGAATAGAAAGAATATCCATAACATTTTTGAGATACAATTGAATAGCTAATAGGTGGTGAAGAATAAATTCTCAAAATTATAGGAGTAAATTGGTATCATAAACAACAACTTAGACATGTTTGGGTTTCTCAAAATAATATTTTTCCTCCATTGTCTTCTGTTAAAATTGTTTCCGTTGATTTCATTCATGGTGGTGATATTGGGTCGTGGTTGGGTGAAAGAGATTGGCTTCCATCGTGGCTGTGTTGTGCATTGCCGAGTTTTAGCGTTTTTTATTTATTTAAATAGCACGTGTCGCATTTTTATTTGTTGGGACCAAGAATGACGTGTTATGTCCGAGACCATGCAAGAATTTCTCTTGATTATATTGTACTTCGTAATGATTAATTATGTTTCACTGCTTTTGCTTGGTTGCGTTATTGTGTATATCCTCCTTTTGAAATGTCAAGAAATTGTTTTCTTCTCGTTGTAGGATATGATGTATACCTTGTAGGAGGTTGTGTACGGGATCTTATTCTAAAGCAAACACCAAAGGACTTTGATATTATAACTTCAGCTGAGCTAAAAGAGGTTACTTTTATTATATTTTTTATTTTATTTTTTAAATTATTTACGAACTTACAGTCTATTGGACAACTCCATAGATTGAGCTGAGTTAATAAAACACAGTTACAACTTACAAGGGGATATAGTTGTGCTTACACTGTCATTTGGATTTGCATAAAAGGGTGATACCTTGTATGATTGCATGACAAACATTGACTCAATTTGCAGGTGATGAAAGTATTTTCCTGGTGTAAGATAGTTGGGAAACGTTTCCCCATATGCCATGTTCACATGGATGATACCATTGTTGAGGTTGGTAGATTTTGCTTAACTTCAAAGAATTTTAGATATGGTCTGAACTTTTTGTGTAAAAATGTTTGCTTGATTTTTTTTTTTTAAGTCCCGTTTTTCTTGTATTGCTGTTTATGGTGATTATTTTATCTCCCGTCCAATTAGGTGTCAAGTTTTAACACTGCTAGAGGCAAGAAGGGTGTGGAATCGTCTCATCACACGAAAGCACCTAATAGTTGTGAGAAGGACCTTCTTCGGTGGAAGAATTGTTTAAACCGGGACTTTACAATTAATGGGTAGTGTACCAGTTTGTGCGGTTGTCTTCTTTGTGGTCTCTCTGATTGATTTAAAATCCACACATTATTTTGTACTTATGCTGTTAACTAACTTCATGTTCTTGCAGGTTGATCCTTGACCCATATGAAAGAGTTGTATATGATTACATGGGAGGAATAGAAGATATTAGAAAAGCTAAAGTGTGCATGTATTTCTTAAAAACCGTTTTTCTTATATTTCTTTCCCAGCAGAATTGTGAGGGTTTTTCAACTGAATTTTCTGTATAAATAGGTACGAACTATAAATCCTGCAGATATTTCATTTCGGGAAGATTGTGGTGAGTTTCTATTGATCAACTACTTCATCCTGATTTCTTATATTTTATGTAGTGTAAACCATTTTGGAATCACCTACGCTTTGAATTAGCTTGGTTTGTTTGACTCCATTTTTCCTTTCTTCAGCTCGCATTCTACGTGCAATTAGAATTGCTGCTCGCTTAGGATTTAGTATATCTAAGGAGACGGCTCATTTTATCAAAAGTCTGTCTTCTTCAGTATTAAGACTTGATAAGGTATTTAAAGTGTCATTATTTGTTTGATTATATAAATGATACTATAATGCTAATGTCCTGGATGAATTATTTTTCTATTATCTTTTCAGGGAAGGCTCCTGATGGAAATAAATTATATGCTAGCTTATGGTTCTGGTGAAGCTTCTTTGCGGTTATTATGGAAATTTGGACTGCTAGATATACTTCTTCCCTTCCAGGTATATGTTAATTTTGCATTTAGTTTTTGACTCAATCATGGAATGAATGTTTATTGAGATGGAACATCACAGGCTGCTTATTTTGCTCACCATGGATTTCGAAGGAGGGACAAAAGGACCAATATGCTTTTGGTAAGTGGTAACCTCACTCTTTCACGGAGTTTACACCGGAAAGTTTTCTGGATAACCATACAAGAGATCATTCTTCCTAAGCTAACCCAGTAGCTTGTTTGTTATCCTGTAAATGAAGTTGTGCTTCCAAAATATGTGCTTGTTCAGGATTGAATACAATTCTGTACAACATTTCATATGATCCTTGCATATGACTTAAACTAGAATATGCAATATGACAAGCTCCTTTTGTTCCACTACTTAAGGACATGCGATATACATATGTACGCACTACATGCAGCATAGGCACGTACACACATTAGCAATACATTGATTAAGTTGCAACACAGTCATTCTTGTTTGATTTTTAAAGTTCTCTGCTACAAGCCACCAAATCCTTTTTGGTTGAGCAATTGTATTCCTACATTTTCATTAAAGCTTTCTTACTTGTCAAATATACACTCGGCAAAAAACATAGATCGTCCAAGTAGTGAGATGGGGTGTCGGGCTATGGCGAGGATCCTTTCAATTTTATGTGGTTTATCAAACTAATCTTGGCAAAATAATTTGTATTTCTTGGGTATTATTTCAAAATAAGTATCATATTTGCACCACATTGACAGTTTTTTATTTGACCTTTTGGAATTTCATTGCAGTCTCTCTTCTCCAATTTAGATAAGCTTTTGGCTCCAAACCGTCCATGTTATGGCAGCTTATGGTAAGACCTTTGCAACAAAATTGCCTTTATCTTCTGTGCCTCCTTTTATTTACATGATAAACATAATGTGTAATGCTTTGTGAAGAGGAAATTCTACGAGAATGAGAGTAATTTCATAATTTTCTCTAGAATTGCAATTAGGATTTCTTTGAAGATCACGTCAGTGTGGTATAAGATGGCCTATGTTTGAAGACGTGAATTTATAACCCTTTTTGTTTTGGATTAAGAAAATGACTTTTACATAAAAGTATTCTAGTGATTATTTTTTTTAGTGATAGGTGCACCAGAAGCTAATCTGTGTTTGTTACAAGAGTAATGCTAGGAAAACCACTCTTTAATATTATCTCTCATCTATCACACTCGTTATACTCAAATTATTTTTCAGAAGTTGTCTTGAATAGTTTTTCGTTATAATCAAATTTCAGGTTTTTATTTTTTTGGTTAAGATTTTAATTATTTTCAAAAGCTTATAAACAAACAAGTTGAAAATGCTTAAAAGTGATCATATTTTTTTTTATAGTGTTCTTTTTTCTTTCTAAAGTATAATTATCTGAAACAAATGGATTCTAAATTTACAAGTCCTTTCTCCCTTTGTTTCTGAGGAAATGTTTCATGAATTAACTTTTATTTCCTTATGCTTGTCATCAATGTAAACGTCTACTTCAATTATCTTCGTCTCTTTCTATGAAGCAATTGTAGTTATATAATGATCCTTTTGATATTAGTTTATTGCATATTTTTTAGATTTTTAATTTAACTAATTTGTCTAAATCCTTTGGCAATTATAGTATGATTGAAATTTTCCTTTCTCAGTTTTCGTCATTGGCAGGAATATATTTTAGACGTTGTTTTTCTTAAATCCTAACTGTTCTGAGTCTTTGTGGAACATGGTTACACGTCAGTACACACTAAAATGAACAATCTCATTACAAGTGGATCAACAAAGGAAAGTTCATAGCTAAATCTATGTTTTCAGGTTTGCAATCCTAGCATTGCATAAAGCATTGAGTGATCGACCAAGGGATCCCCTGGTGGTTGCTGCATTTAGCCTTGCAGTCCATAATGGTGGGAATTTGTTGGAAGCAGTGAACATAGCAGGGATGATCAACAAGCCAAATGATATGAGATTTCCTGAATTGTTAGATCCTTCTGGTATGAATGCAAAGGCATTGGAAGCTGGGGTTAGGGATCTTGCAGAGTCTATTAGAGGGACACTGCTGCAAATGACTGATGAACATTTTGTATCTCAGGCTATGGCCGACTATCCTCAAGCCCCTCATTCTGACTTAGTGAGCATTTTTTCTTTTTTTATGTATATACTTTGGGTCTTGCTAACAAGTGCCCTGAGGGCACTTTTTAAGGATACAAAAATGGAAATAATTGATAAATTTTAAGTAGAAAAAGTTACTTTATAAAGTTTCAATGCATTGAATGCACCATTTTCAAGATAAAATTTCTTCTTTAGAATTCTTAACAAGTGCCCTAACTAAGGGCACTTGTTTAAGGCACTTGTTAGCATTTTCCATATACTTTAGGATGTTATCCAGTACATGGTTTGCACGAGAATGCTATATACCTGAACTATTATTAATCATCCAATTAAATCGAGACTTCCATTTTCCTCTCCAATGGCACTCACATTGATGGGTAAAACATGTAGAGAGAGGGAGCGTGAAAATCACGATTGGTACAATTCACAATGAGAGAGCACTCTCACTCACATTCTTTGCCACATCTTTTTACGAAGTTTAATAACCTTGTTAATGTATGAATATTTCTTGATTTGTGCTCTAAATTTTTAATGTCAATTTGACAGGTGTTCATTCCATTAGAATTGTACGTAAAGACATTCAACGTTTTCGAATGTGTGAAAAGGAGTGCGGTTAAAAAATCTCTGTCAAAGCAAGGCATGAAAATTGATTATGAGTCCTTAGCTAATGGTGATATACAAGAAATCAGACACGTTTTTGCAAGAATTGTATTTGATACTGTGTTCCCACTTCACCAAGATCAGGATCAGGCATTAAAGAGCAGCTCGGTTTCACTGGGAGGCTAGTTTGAAGGTTTTATTAGAAAAATCATGTGTGAAAACACTTTGATGAAATAATCATTCTATCAAGGGGAATAGTCTGATCATAATCAGATATTGGTGGAAGGTCGAATTCCAACTCTGAGAGGTACTTACAGGAATTATCTTTCTTAATTTTTTGTCAACGCTTGGAAGGGTACTACTCTGCTCTGGCATCCAAGGCATTTAACTCACTCACATGCTACATAGCCAACGGATAGTGTAGGAAGATCGTATTATATCAAAAAGTGACCCCATCCCAAAAAGGCAAAAAACATTCGGTCTTCAGTTTTGGGTTGTAAGTTAAATCTTATTTTTATTTTAAAAGAAGAATAGATTTGTTGCAGAGCTGTTTTCCCCCAAAGATAGCTATTTCATGAATCTATCAACGTCTAATAATTTTGTATCTTCTGGGGATTTTTTTTTTTTCGTCAAGAATTCTGTAAATGATTGATATGGTGGCACTCTAATCTTTGAGAGATTAATTTGGCGGTCCATACTAATTACTCCGTCCAAAAGTGGCACCGGGGAAGTATTTTTCCATTTAGAAGAGAAAGCATAGATTAAGATTTTGTTTATCAAGCACAATAAGCTAGTTTATACTGTAGCTTATAAGCTCAGATAACTAAAAAAGATTTGTTTGGTAACCTCATTTTCTAACAAATTTATAGTTTATTTTTGAATAAATAGTTATGGGTTTTTCTAACCTGTGCAAGATTGTACAGGATAAGCAGTAATTAATGCACTCACGTTTTCCAAATTTTATTGACCAAATCTTGAAAATTGTTTTTTTCCTTCTCTCCTCAATTACTGCTTTTTCACGTTTTATTGTTCCTTTTTTTTGACGTTTTATTCTTGTCTTGTTCCTTGTTACTATTTTTTTTCCTTTTTTTTTCCTGATATGTTTTAGTAGTCTTGGAGTCCAGTTTTCTTTCTATTGTCAATTTGAACACCGTCATTTTTAATTTGGTTATATTGCTGTCAATTTGAACACCGTCTTTTTAAAATTGGTTATATTGTTGTCAATTTGAACATCGTCATTTTGAACACCGTCCTTTTGAATTTGGTTATATTGTTGTCAATTTAAGGAATGATTTTTTGCATTTAAGTATCTGATCTTTATGCAGCATAAGCTGGCTGTTCAGCAATGTTTACATTGGAATATTGGTGTTTTTGCATGGAGCATGTGTTCTGGGAGTGAGTTTTATGTGAAAGAAAATTATGTTTCACTATAAAAAAAAAAGGTGACAAAGTGGTTTCAAACAAAAGAAGAACAACCCGTGAGTACTGGTAAATAGAGGAGAGAAGGAAAAAACTATAGCAGTTAATATGATTTGGAGAAGAATCCTTAAAAAAAAATGATTTGGAGAAAAAAAATGTGAAAAAAGGAATAAGAATAAAAACGTGAATAGCAGTAACAAGTAACAGAGGAGAGAAGGAAAAAAAAAATCAATTTTTAAGATTTGATCATTAATAAGATTGAAAGAAACCTATAATAGGGGGTGCATTAATTACTGCTGCAATCTTGCACAGGTTAGAAAAGTCCAATAGTTATTTTGTCCCACTAAAATTGTCCGGGGCATGTACCCTCGTCACTAAAAAGATTGATGATGGACATTTCAGTCCTTCTGATAGTTTGCTCCGTTCTTGAATCCGACGTGGATAATGATTGCATATATGGCAACTCCAGTTGTGATCCACGTATTTGCCACATCTCAAAGGCTAAATTGCCTGAAATTGATGACAATTTTAAGGGGCCATTTTGATATTAATTATTTTCATGGACCACTTTGAAAAAGTCAATTTACCAAGCTTTCATTATCTCTCTATTTCTCCCTCGCTATTTATTATACTATTTATAAGGTTTGTTCATCATCCTTGATGATTTTTATGAACCATTTGTATAATTTATGTCCATTGTAGAATTTCGCTTTACGTTTTCTTTTCCATATATGTGGACTGTTGCGCAAGTGGCCAATTTAAAAAGTTGGTGAAATATTGATTCCACTTTTGGAATAATAACATACAACTCACGTCGGTGTATATTTTAGTCTTTGTAAGAACAAATTTAGATCAGTTGAATGAGACACGTCTCTATTGAAAGTTAGAAAAAACTACCAACTTAAGCAAAAATACTCGTGTCTATAGAAGTACCAGAGAACAATGGAATCGATCTCAAATCAAAGTAGTGCAAGTTGAGAGTGGTCCTACCAAAGTATCAAGTGCTAAGAGCATCCCCAATGGTAGTTCTCTAACAAGGACTCCTTAAATGGACCTCATGTGACACATCATTTATTTATAATTTTTTAATAAAAGTAACTATTAAGAACTCAATGACTCCAATGATAATACACTAATAAGGACTCCAATGAAAAGTACTTAAATGTGTCCCACTGTCTTTACATCATTAAAAAAAATAATTTACCTATTACTCTTTTTTACAAGTGGGACCAAATAGTCCACATTTTATTACTCATTTATGCAAGTGGGACCAAGTAGTACACATTTTATTACTTTTTTAAACGTGGGTCCCGTTAGTTACTCAGGAGAGAGAAGGTCCTTATATAGTTGCTCGTTCCTTAACGGGGACTCATTTTTTCTTCCTCCAATGAAGGGTCCTTAACGGGAAGTGGTCCTTGTTAAGTAAGGACCCCTATTGGAGATGCTCTAGCTCAAGTTGGCATTCAGGTTAGTATTTCTATCTAAACTTTAACTGGAGCGACTTCTTTATATGTCAATTGATTCTTATATCAAAAATTAAGTCGCTAACAAGATGAATTAGCACCAAGCAGTCATCATCAACTAATATTTATGGAACTGCATATTTGAACAAGATTATGATAATCATAAATACTTATCATCATAAATACTTATCATCATAAAGATTAGATTCAAACTGCTGCTGATTCCCTTGACACGGTATAAGATTCAAAATGTCAGCAAGCATTTTAAAATATTTAACTAAAATAAAATGGTCAGTTTGGTTTATTACTTGGTCACAAATTAAGTACAAGATTGGTTTATTCTTAAAGGTGATGTGTTGTTTCTGGCAGTTAAATTCTAGTTGATCAACTTTGGTTGCTTTTAGTAGGTCTAACACATACTTGTGACAGGTTGAAAACTGTCATGAGTTTGGTACATTTGAGTGGTGCAATGGACATGCAAGAAGTCTCTCTAATTTTTTATATATTGAAAGTAGGGTTAATTATGTTTCTAGTCCCTATAAAATAGCGACCTTGTAAGTTTAGTCCCTACTTAATTTTAATAGCATTTTTAGTCCCTAATTTTGTTTTTCTGCACTGAGTATTAGTCCCTACTCAATTCAAATTTGTTTAATTTATGCTTAAACTCTTAAATTTTTGAACAATTTTTTGCAGACATGTTTAGAACATTACTAAAAGTTCGCCCGCAAAAAATTATCGCAAAATTTGATTTCTACATCCAGATTTTATTACTTTTAATCTTTAACTTTTGTCGTTTTAAAAAATTCATATTTAATTCATTTCATGTCAGAAAATTATAAATTTTAGTAAACGAACCTTTCATAGTGTTCTAATCTTGTCTCAAAAAAATCGTTCAAAAATTTAAGAGTTTAAGGATAATTAATCAAACTTTGTTTTAGCAGGGACTAAAATTATAAGTAAATTTTTTTTTATAGGAACTAAAAATGCTATTAAAATTAAGTAGGGACTAAACTTACAAGGTCGCTATTTTATAGGGACTAGAAACATAATTAACCCTTGAAAGTATTATTACATTGAGGTTGTTGTTTTCATCGCTTGAAAGAAATCATTTGGTACAATACAATGGATGTCCACTCACGTCTCTTGTGTTTTAATCATGCTGGTGAATAGTAAAAAGTTCTTGCTTGATTAATAAGTGTTTACAACTTTTCCTCAAAGAAAAAAAAAACTTTTCCTCAAAGAAGTGCTAGGATCCAATGGCGTAGTTGGGAATAAAATTCAGGCGAACTATGAACAAAAAACTCCAACAAATAAAATATACTCCCTCCGGTAAAAAAATTTACTTTTTAGATTCATTGTGTAAGTGATGTATCTAGTCTATATTTATAACAAGATACATTAATTATTCTATGAACCAAAAAAGTCAATTGTTTCTTATAATAAGAACCGGAGGGAGTATATAATTTCCCTTTCTTTTGGTACAATATAATTTCACATTTATTAAGGATGGTAGTTAAATCCATTGTCTTGATTTCATATAAAATAGAAAATATACTAGTCTATTCCTAATAAGAGGAATGATAGGGGACATTATCTTTTCAACGGTTTTTTCTAACGTTTGTTTTTTTTTATTTGATGAAATTAATGTATGTTTTATCACTTTAAGTGAGATAATGTATGTTGTTCAGAAAAAAGTGAGATAATGTATGTCTCATTACTTTAAATTCATCTCCAAAATATGAGATCCACCTTAATTTAAGTCAATAAAAGAGTAAATGTTAGATAAAATATAAAAAAAAGGAGTGTTTTAGCACTATAAAATTATTGTCAAAGTATGTTTAGAATAGTAGCATTAAATGTGCATAAAATACTCAATTTTTGCTTATATTTAACTCCAACAAATATATGCATTTTTTTTGCTTGAAATTAAGTTTGTAGTACTATTTTCATGCAAACTATTTTTCCTACCAATTTTTATAGCTCTTTTTTTAAGAACTATGCTATATGTTTTTAATGGAATAAAATTTAGATTAAGTCAAATCTCATGCAGGGAAAACCACTAACTAAATTAAAAATTTAGTGATAGAATTTACGTATCAATTGTTAAATTTTGGACTAGAATTCAAGTTGCAGGTGAATATGTTTTTAATTCTTAACCCGTTAACTGAATATGAACCATTAATTTTAACTAGTAAAAGAACGATAAGACACAGTATCACTTTTTTTTTGGTTACAAAACTAAAAGGAAAGAAAAAGAAAAAAACAGAAAAGAGAAAAGTCTAAGCCCTAGGGAAATAAGTTCCCATTGCGTCGGTCCTAATCAATGGCAGGAGGTCACTTGGGGGAGTAACATGAGTGACAAATTCTTCATTAGAGGTGGCTCTAAGCTTAGCCAAGAAATCGGCACATTGATTCCCTTCTCTGAGACAGTGATGAATGGAGAAGTTTCTGGTGTGAAGCAGGTCTTTAATGTCTTGAACTAAAACAGCGTATGCATGATAAGTGAAAACATGCTCAGTGAGAAGCTTGATGGAGAGCATAGAGTTAGAATAACACACCATTTCCTCAATGTCTGTTTCGGCTGCTAGCAACAAACCTCGATGAATTGTAGTCAGCTATTATTATGCATTCAACTTATTAAGTACTTCCCAAAAAAAAAAAAACATATTGAGTACTACTCCTTTACTTGTATGTTTTTGATTGGTTTGGACAACGATTTTAATCAAGATCAAATAAAATTAGCACACAAACACCCCTAGGTGCAACTTAAACAATTCTGATCATACGCTTTTACCATATTTCACTACACATTTTCTTTCATAAAATTAAATATGGTATCATGAACCTATTAGTTTGAAGTTGATAATTTTCTTTGACCTCAGAAATTGCGAATATAAACAAACACCCTTGACTCTCTATTAAATAAAAAACTACCATTAAGAAGAAGAAAAAAAAAAAACTACCTTTGGCTCTGTTTAATGATTCATATTTTAAAATATCTTTCAATTAATTTTTATATTTCAATGAAAGTTTTTTATTTTACAAACTTTTAAAAAAAATAGTAACTTTTACATTTCAATGATAATATAAAAATTATGAATCATATTTTTTCTAAAAATAACAAATAAGTTAGAGGACCAAAAGTTCAATTAAGTCAAAATTTTATTATCATCGAACAAGTTCTATGAAAAGTACTTTTGAGAATGCACTAATATATTACTCCCTCCGGTCCTATTTACAAGAGAAAGTTGATTTTTTAGATACATTGAATAATGTATGTATCTAGTCAAGAACCTAAACCAAATACATAAATTATTTAATGTATCTAAAAAGTAAATTGTCTCTTGTGAATAGGACCAGAGGGAGTACTTTTTTGTGAGATGAATAAGATTACTTTTGTATTAATTTTTTTTCCTTTATTTGAGTCCGAACATATAGCCTATAACTTCTTATATCTTAACTCAAATTAGTTAAATTACTCGATTCCCAAATGAAGAAGGTTAATTGCATTTAACTCAATATTTTAAAAGTATAAGATTATTTATTTTTAGGTCAAGTTTACTAGTGTCACCGGGACATTAGTCAAGGAAAAAAAATTGCATTGAAAAAATATATTTACATTTTGAAAAGTTTGACCGTAAAGTTTCAAGATATTTTTACCATATATATTTCCTTTACTAGGGTGCTTGATACATTTGCTAGCGTTTTATTAGTTATTTTTATTTATAATAAGGAGAATGCTAACTAGTGCCGCAAGTGTGTTGGTTAATGTTGGATATTTGTATGTTGACTTCACTTTTACCTAAAGCAAATATTCAAGTGTAATGTTGAACATGATGTGCCAACATCATGGCATGGTTCAGTTGACCTGCACCTTGCCTTGTTTCTCGCACACATTTATTTATTTAAGGAATCTACGTCTTTATTCTTGTTGGTCAAGTTGCGTGCTTTTAGCACAAATTCAGATCGTTTGTGATTTCCTAAGAATGTGTTATCTACTTAGGAAAGTTTTGGAGGTGATCTGGATGTTCCTACAAATGTGCCTACATATTAGGAGTTTCCTTTTCTGGTTCTGTTGATTGTGAAACATGTCACCGTTTGTTCTGAAGCCCAACAAGTTGTTCTGACCCGTATTGCTTCAGTATATATAGAAGACTACAAGACCTAATTGTCATAGAAGCCGTCATTTTGAAGAATAGATTGTTTAGAGTTTTGAGTCTGTTATTTGTGAGCCTTTCGTGTATCATCTTGATGCATGTTTAGGACTGTGTTTGAGTTGTAATTTGTGCACTACTCTGAAGCTTTTAAGCAAAGAGTTAGGTAGATTGTAAACTACACCAAAGCTATTAAGCACGGTTGTTAGTTGTTTGTTTTGAAGGTAACTTCATTTGATTGAGTCTGTAAACTGAGAATCACAGGGGCTGTGATCATTTGTAAGGGAGTGAGGTGGGATCTCAGATCTAGGAGTTCCTAGGTTGAAGTCAGTACGGGTAGGTCCTAGGTCATTAGTGCAAACGAGGAGTTTGCTGAGAGCTATTGAATAAGAACTACACTAGTGGATTTCATTCCTGGCTTGGTAGCCCGCAAAGTAGGTGACGTTGCACCGAACTGGGTTAACAAATTCACTGTGCCTTTTATTTTTCTGTTCTTTATTTTCCTTGTTATTTTTGTTTACTGCTAGCACAATGTTCTAAACATTACACTCAACATCCATAATCTGTGCTTGGTGTTGGAACATTGCATAGAACATTTTGCTGCTAGTGTGCCGGAATTTCAGTTAAGCACCTAAAACAAGTAAGATTTTATGAAAAAGTTGTGTAATAATTACTTTTAAAATTTTTATTTGTAGATTCATTAATCGTTGCTTTGAGGGAACTAGTTAGCAAGACCCTTATAATAAAGATGTCATCGCTAGCTTAACTCAGTTGGTAGAGATAATACATAATATATGTAGGGGCCGGGGTTCAAACCCCGGACACCTCCCTTCTTTACATTTAATTTGACCCCACAAAAAGAAAGATACGAGGGCGTATGCAGAAGATTAATGTTGACATTGTTCTATATAGATGTTTGATAAAAGAATACTTATGATTCAACTTTAAGAGTTTGATATCATTGTAAAATGATATATCTTAAACTGGGGTAATAGTTATTTCGGTGTCTAAATGTGTGACGAGTAAACACTATAATTTTAAAGGACTAATACGACAATATTATTGAATCATTATAACGTAAGAGACCATTTTGACTAACATACCGCATAATTAGAAACTATTTCAAAATTTCGATACATCAGAAATTATTATAGCTACTCGTTACACATTAATGGATCAAAATAATTATTATTTTATTTTATTTTATTTTTAAAATAGAGGCAGATTTCAGATTCAAGCTTTGGTAAAAAATTCACTTTGAAGCCGCCAAAATAAATGACTCTCTTTTTTTAATGTTGGTGAAAATAAATGATTTGTTGTAATAATCTCTGAAAAAAAACGACATTACACGTTTTGGTATCTCTCCGAGTAGACATTAGTCTTCTCTCCCGCGAACACAATTATTACACACAAGAAGCGGCGTCGTTTTGTCCTACATACCAGCACACGATTCCAACGGAATAAAACTTTCCACCTCTTCTCCAAAAACTTTCCTTCGATTTTCTCGAGAAAATCTCGCTCCGAGAAAATCCACCATAATCTCCGCAAAATTCTCCACATAAATCCTCACAATCATGGACCGGAGAAGAACCGAGAGTCCAGTCTACACGCGGCAGTGGAGCGGCAATTCAAGCAGCACCGGCTCATCATCGCCGGTGATGTCGCCGGCGCATCCTCAATCACGGCTCGGTCCTACTTCCACCGGTCTCTCCACCATCAAACGCACTCAAAACGTCGCCGCTAAAGCCGCCGCACAGCGTCTCGCTCGTGTCATGGCGTCTCAAACCGTTGACGACGATGACGAGGATGACGATCTCGATTTCCGTTACAGTGCTCCGCCTCCTTCTGCTCTTTCTTCTTTCTCCAGTAACAGAAATTCTAGTGCTAATGCTAACTCCATCCCTCCGATTTCCGTTGCGAGACCGAATAGATCTCCTTCTCCTGCGGTAATTCTCGCCGTTTTGATTCAATTACGTGATTAATTGCATCAATTCGTTTTTTGACTTGTGGAGAAAAAAATAATGATCGGAATTCAACATGATTTTGAGCTTAGTGAACTTTTGTTGGTAATTTGATGCTAGGAATAGTGATTAAGTGAGATCTGATCTGATTTATGGATTTATTTTGTAGATTATGCATTTTATTTGAATTTTTGTTGCAAAATTCTGGTTGAGCTAATAAGATTTTGATGTTTTTATTAGTTAGGTCGGAACTTTGTAGAGCATACTCAATCAGTTCGTTCATCATCAGCTGGAAGACCGGCGGTTTCGGTTCGATCAGCAGCAGCAGCAGCACCAGTGGTGCCGCCTCCGAAATCCACCATACGAACGCCTATGGCGGTACCTCCGATTGATCCTCCAACAATCAGGAATAAAGAGAAGAGGTAGTGTGCATTTTTTAATCACTTCAATTGTTTTAGTTTTTCAGCTGCGGCATATATTAGCAAGTTTTTGTGTTTTGTAGAGCTTTCCGGTAGAGCTAATAATAGTATAAATAGAATTAGCTCAGTATTATAATACCCTTGGTAGAGTTTGTGTTTTTGTATTATAATACCGTATAGCTGATTTATGATAAATTTAGAAGAGCTAGACATGGACATGCAAAACACTTGTTAAACTACTTCAATGGTTTGTTGTTTGAAATTTCTATAAACAATATGGTTTTTGTAGGGTTTGACTGTATAATCTCTGAACAGTTGAAATATTTATCTTTATGGTTTGTTTCGGAGTTAGGGGAGAGAAGGAAAAGAGAGATAAATATCTCACCTTGTCTGAGAGAACATTATTGGAGGGGAGGACAGAGAATGCTTATGATTGATATTTTGTTTAGTTTCAGATACTATAAAAAGAGGAAAAGGATTTTAGAGAATTTTCCAAAACCCTCTAAAGTCCCTTCCCAATTTTTCTTTTTCTAGGTTCACCCATATTGGAGGGTTATAATTTTACGGAGAAAAGTAAACCCCTCATGCAAGGGGAGGGACTATCACCCATTTCTGGTCCCTTTCCTTTGTCCTTACCCCCCCAAAGGCCTGCCTTCCCTCCCCTCCTAACTCGCAAACTAAATCCAAAAGATTGGAAGCTGTTGTAATGGATAGTTATTTGAAGGTTCAAAACACTCTGTTCTCTAAATAAAGGTAATAAAGTGGGTTGACATGCAGTATAAACGTAGCCATCACTCCATCACTCTGTCGAAGTTAGTGTGTTTCTCTTATCATTTTCTTATTTATTTTGGACATATATAAGAGGAATTCTTTTTACCATCTTGCTCCTTATTTTCTGATCATATTTATTAGGAGGTCGAGTATTTGGGATCTAGTCTTTATTTAGTCAAAAATTACCTCTGCACGTGCATGCAATTGATTCATTTTTATGTCTGAATGATCTTAATCTGTATTTATTTATGGACATCGTATATCTATCTATATTGGCGTGTGTGTACTGCACTACAGTTGTTTGTGGCTAATAGGTATTTACTGTTGATTCAATCTTTGAATTTTAATCATTGGTTTATGATTTCAGGTTTCCACCAGACATCACTATCAGGCAACTTAACTCCAAAGACACGGGAGATCAGCGCGAAGCTTCTGCGCTCCGTGATGAAGTATAGTATTTACATGCATCAATTTGTCTCCAAAAAATCAATCTGATGATCCTTGTAGTTGGTTATGTTAATTCTCAAGCTTTAAGTTGATTTTGTTTTGCAATTCTTAAATGATGAGTTTTAAAGCTGATTCTTATTGATATTGCAGCTTGATATGCTACAAGAAGAGAACGATGCTTTATTAGAAAAGGTATGCTTTCTCACACCGAAATAAAATCAGTTCTTATTCATTTTATATGATGTTGAATGTAAACACGTGGTTATACTCAGCTAAGACTAGCAGAGGAAAAACGCCAAGAAGTGGAGACCAGATCCAGGGAACTCGAGAAACAGGTGAGATTATTTGCTACTTATTAACTTTGAAACTGCTAGGCATATGCCTGAGCATAAAAATAGGGTCTGGAAGGTGTACACAAGAAAGAATAAACAATAGGAGGTTAGTGGGTCAGTTACACTAACGGTTATGAAGTAGGAGATCACATAGCAGGAACTGTACAGATGGGGTCACATGCTGGAACAATCAGAAGTTAACTAAGTTTCACGGTTGTAAGGGGAAACCCTTGTAAACACTTTTTTGGTTGCTAACAAAAATCTCAATACCATAGTTTTGATGCCATATTTTGCACAATCACTATGCTTTTGTTCTCAGTGGTTTGTACACGTATGAAATAAGATCTACTTAACATATAAAAGTTGCTTTGTTTTTATAGCTTTCACTGTGCATGCTATGTTTGCTGATATGTGTATCCTTGCTCGTTTTGGTTTTGGCAGGTTGCTTCTCTTGGAGAAGGTGTATCCCTGGAAGCCAAACTGCTGAGCAGGTAACCTGGCTTTAAATTCCCTTATATGCTGGTCGGAGCTGAAACTATTTTGTTCATTTTTTTGTTCATGGCTTTTGTTTGGTATATTTGCAGGAAAGAAGCTGCTTTGCGTCAAAGAGAGGTATGCACTAAGAATGGGTATTAGACATGACAGAATTATGAAATTATTGATGATAGGAAATTTTAAGTGCTTGACACCCTTGCTTGATAAGCCACTATACTAGCTCTTCAAGTTTTAATTCAGTATTATTGAGAAGGATGCATGTATGCATATTTGTGTAAAGGGTCATGATTTGTCGGCGATTTTGCAGCTGGTTGTATAAACTTGTTTTTTTGTACCTAAAGCTCTGTTTCCAGTTGCAGCTATATTCTTTCTTAAATTGTGTGTTTTGAGCAACAAGTTCGTAAATGCTGGTTCACTCAAAGAATATCCTTGGAGTACTCAATATTTTTGTCACAGGCTGCTCTCATGGCTGCAAAACAAACACGGAATGAAAGGGATGAGGATCTCACAGCCCTTCGTGTCGAAATTCAGGTAGGTTTGAAGGAACTGTGAATTTCTTTTCATTTTTTAGTTGTACCACGTACCTGGTCTGATCAATATCCTCTGGTACAAGTTATAGCTTCTATTTTCTTTGTTCAGAACCTAAAAGATGACGCTGCAGCAGCAGAGGAACAACGGCAAGAAGCCGAAGCCGTAGCAAAGGCTCTTCAATCAATGACACAGAGAATGATTTTGACCCAAGAAGAAATGGTCAGTATTTTTCATTAAAATGAGAATTATCAAGTATTTACTTTTTACCATCGGTCTCAATTAATTTTTTTTATGTCTTTTAGGAGGAAGTGGTCCTGAAGAGATGTTGGCTTGCTCGCTACTGGGGTCTTTCTGTAAAACATGGTAACAAATTGCTTGTGCTCTCTACTTTCTGCAGAAAAAGAAAATCTCAGTCTTCAATTAATTATTTTTTCTTTGATCTGAAAAAACACAACTTACAAAGATATGAAAAAACACAAATTAATCATCTATTACTGCTAACATATGTGTGCTTATAATTTACGTGGCTTTTGTTACTTCCATGCTTTTAAGGCATATGTGCAGATATAGCACAGTCCAAGTATGAACATTGGTCTTCTTTAGCTCCTCTTCCTTTTGAACTTGTCATCTCTGCTGGACAAAAGGCTAAGGAGGAATCTTGGAACAAAAGTGAGCATGAGTTGGCTCTCTAAACTTTAGTTTGAATAACTTATCTCTTAAATTAGTTACAGTACATCTAATTAAACAGCTTGGACTAGGTACTGATGGTTCAGATAGAAGCCAAACTGTTCGTGATATAAATGATCTTGCCGGGGAAGGAAACATAGAGAGTATGCTTTCAGTTGAGATGGGTTTGAGGGAACTTGCTTCTTTGAAGGTTCTTAATGAATATTATTCAAGTTGATTATTTGTTTGTTTTGTTGTTTGTGTTTGTACAGAGGGATACCTCTGATTGTAAGGAGCTCGTATCTACCACACATAATTTCGGTTCCTATCAATATTTAAATAAAATTCTTATTTTTTAGGTTGAGGATGCCGTTGTGCTTGCATTAGCCCAACACAGACGCCCAAATTTGATTCGGCAGTCTGTTTTAGGTAAATGATTATTTCTCAAATCTTATTTTTCTACTTCTCTTCTGGTTAATCAATTTGATTACTCTCAGCTCTTTCATTTGATCTGTGACACCTATCTATATTCCACCTGCAGCGGGTACAATTCTTACCATATTAACTGGATTATTTCCTTTCCTTTTTTGTTTGATTGATGCGGTGGTTTAGTGTAACGATTTGTCATATGTGGTTGTGATAGAAATCGGTACCAGAATCTTTGAGTTTTTTTTTTTGAGTTTAGTAATTAGAGGGTTATATTTTGTACTGTTCTTATTCATGTGACTGAAAGGTCACGGGTTCAAGTCCTGGAAATAGCCTCTTGTGTAAAACACAGGGTAAGGCTGCGTACAATACACCAAAAATGGAGGGACCCCTTTTCGGACCTGCGTATGCAGGAGCCCTGAGCACCGGGCTTCCCTTGTTCTTATTTATGTGCTCATTTTTGAATTATTTTCTCAACATCTATTGTTATGTTAGTGTTCCAAAGCAGAATGGTTTTGTAGAAGATGATTTGAATTATAATTTTTTTTCGCTTGTTTTAATTTTATTTTCAGATTCCAAATCACCCGGTGATGCTAAATATTTGGAAGCATTTGGTAAGCGTTAAGTTGTCAGCTTTTGGTTTTTTGGTTTAATTTGATGTTACCTATTCTTTTAATTTCAGTATTGGATGAGATTTATGCTTTTATTGTGTTTAATTTGGTGTGCTTTAGTGGTGTTAAATTTGAAGATATAAAAACCCTTGTGAAATGTTACAAGTGTCTAGGTTGTCCACGACCATCTGCATTATAGAATGTATTTGTTTGCCTTTGTTAAATAGTTCCACATCTGATAAGAGATGGCCTGACAATGTGTTAATAAGTGGGGGCAATTCTCACATCACAAGCCGGTTTTGTGGGTTTGTGTAAGACCCAACCACGATTACTAAGATGGTATGAGAATCTCTTTCAAGATCCATTGGGCCATCCACGATTTATATCCACGCTCCAGATGTCGGCGTGAGGGTGTGTGTGTTAAATTGTCCCACTTCGGATAAGAGATGGTCTGACAATGTGTTTATAAGTGGGGGCAATCCTCATCTCACATGCCAGTTTTGCGGGGTTGTGTAAGACCCAACCACAATTTCTAAGAGCCTTTAACTAGTAAAATTTTGCTTGTATATTTTCAATAACTTCTCTATATTATTCTTCTTTTCAATTGGTGGGGAAATTAGGATTGACTTTGGACAATATACACTACCTATTATTTATGGAATTACTTCTTCTACGGGATAAGCTTTATGTACGAGGCTCTGGCTACCGGTGTGTTTTTGCTTGTATATTAGATAGACATGGCTGCATTTAGCCGTTAATTTATAAATGGAAATGTGTATGGAAGACCACCTGATGATGACTTGTTAATTTTCTTTTATCTGTTTACTCCAGAATTAAGTGAAGAGGAAGCCGAAGACGTTCTTTTCAAAGAGGTTGGTTGCTTCTTCTTTGAAGATTCTGAAACTTTGTACGATGCAATCTATGAAATTGTAATACCTGTCCTTAAAATGTTGTTACAGAATTTTCATTTCTACTAGCATTAGTGTTGTGGTTAAAGCTTGTGTAAATGTTCTCTTAAAATCAGCAATCAGTTATCTGACAAATATTTGCGTTCTTTTTTGAATATCCCTCTGCTTAAGTCAGATTTATTTCTTAGGAAATTGAGTGGATTGATTTTTTTCTCTCTCTCATGAACTACAATCCTTGATATGAAATATTGAGTGGACGCTCCTATAATCATGTTTTGGATGACCAATTTATAAGCTACAAATATTTGCAGGCGTGGTTAACTTATTTCTGGAGGAGAGCTTTATTTCATGGTGTGGAGGAAGATATTGCAGAAGACAGGCTTCGGTTTTGGATTGCCCGCAGTGGACAGTCACCAACTTCACATGATGCTGTTGATGGTAAGCTCATAATTCTTATTATCTTATTTCTGGTTCCGTAGAGAGTAATATGTTCTTTAGCTGCCAGTGAATGGTGTTTGAAACTACCGGGTGCAAGCGCATTATTGTAGACGTAGTTTTTGAGTTGTGTGCTGATTGACGAAATTTTTCCCATGGAAGCTTCCTCCTTTGATTGTGATGTCATTTTAGAAAGTTATTCTGGATAATAGGTCAGATGAAAATATTAGTCAAACAACCTCATTTTTAGGCTTGATTTGATCTAAACTTGAAGTACTTACTATATTAACCATCTTCGCGTTTGACAATGAGCAGTTATTTTTATAGAGACGGCTTCTATGTGGATACCAATCACCAGGAACCTTGAATTATTCTAATTACCCTTTGAATTGAAATGGTTTTTATTTAAAAATATTTAGAAGATTAGCGTAGCATGACTGTTTCCGCATTGCTCATTTGCACCATATGCATGACTATGAATTTTTGTGTGGCAAATGGCATTGATTTATTTAATATACGGGAGCTAAAAATACTTGATATACTGAGTGTCTAGATATTTGACCACCAATGGGAAACAACAAAGTACTATTGAATTTCATTTAGATCATTTCATGCCTTAGGTATTACTTTGTTTTTTTCCTTACTATTTTGGATTTTAGACTTCTTGACAATCATGGGAATTAGTGATATTACTGGCATGTAGTAAACAAAAACGAAATTTCCTGCATGTATGGGTTTCGAATGGTTGACGCTTTGTCAAATCCATGTTCAGTTGTATTCTATTTGTGCCCGAGTTGGTGTGGTCAAACCGGCCATGTGCTTCCTATTTTGTTTTGTTTTTTTTATCTGAATCTGCAACATTACTAATCAGCCGTAATTCAGAAACCGGTCAAGTAAAGATATCTGTGATGTCGGTAATGTTATTGTTGGGTTTGGGAGGCAAATATGGGAAATTCAAAGAGAGAATTGTGTTGTTATGTGCTCAAATGTTTAATTTGTATTGCTTTGATTGCTTTGATGTAAATGAATGTTTTGTATATGAACTCCTCTGTTCATTCTGCTTCCTTCTAGTTGAGCGGGATTTGTTGGAGTTGAGGAAGCTGGGTATAGAACAACAACTTTGGGAAGCTTCTCGCAAGGGAATCGATCAGCCTTCAGAGTCGGCACTTGCCAATCATAAGCCTGCTTCCGACTCAGACACTTCATCGTGATTGTCCGATCCTTGATTCTTTGGCCTGCTTGTATATTTTTGTTTAGTTTTCTATACAAGTTTTTTTTTTTTCCCTTTCTTTTCTGTACACCATGTTTTCAACATCATATTTGGGTCGAATACCAGAGGAAGTAAGAATTTTTAAGTTGGAAGGAAAGGAAGACAGTATTTGTGATAATAAATTACATGAAACTGAGATTCTTTTCCTCATTCTTTTAATCGAATTTTGTAACTTGAGGAGCTTGTTTGTTAATATTTACAGTTAGTTTGCTTAGTTGTTTGCTTTTTAGTGGAGTTGGTTAGTTAATTTTTTATGAGAAGATTTGAACGAACATGGGAGAAATCGTCTGATGCGGTTGTATAAGTTATTCAAGATCACACCACAATTGCGGATGTTGACCATCAGTTATTTCAGACGAGTTCAATGCGCAATTCACAACAACATGGGAAAAATCGTCTGTTGCGGTTGTACTCATTATTAAAGATCACACCTCAATTGCAGTATGATGCAGTTGCAGAGACCACATCATAAGCAATATTGCAGCTGCAATTGCGCATGTGGACGAGTTTAAAATCATGTTAGCAAATAAAATAAAATATTTAAGAAAATAAAAGAGAAAATATGCTTACAAAGTAAACATTATTTTCCCACCATGTTGTTTAACCATTTCTCACGTGACATCGGAGCTCCATTGAGAGCTGTCCTTATTTTATTATTTTTTATGTGAACCCTCTGGTTCTTAGATAGAGAGGCCCTAGTAATGCGAAATTCGGACAAGAAGTGAATAAAGTGAAGTTTCACGCAAAAATCAAATTTAAGTTCTCGAGAACAATTTGTTTTTTCATGAAGCTCGTTAATTATTTAAATCCAATTGTTTGTCCATTTTTTATGATATCATTATCAAATTATTCATATGAAAAAAGTTGATTGAGTTTAACTACTCTACAACTAATTTTATAATATTAAGGTAAAAAAGAAAATAGATAAATTATCGAGTTTTTTTTTTTTGAAGAAAGATAAATTATCGAGTTGATTTGAACCAATTGGATCGGTCACATGGACAATTAAAGAAAGAAACAATTGGACCGGTCACATGGACAATTAAAGAAAGATAAATTATCGAGTTGATTTGAACCAATTGGACCGGTCACATGGACAATTAAATATTTTTTTTTGTGGTGGTCGGGGTTTGAACCCCAAACCTTGCATATATTATGCATTGTCCATACCAACTGAACTAAACTCACGAGGACAAATATTTTTTATTTTTTAAAATTTTATGAATCATATCGGTTTGATTTGTTGAGATTCCTTTAATTCGATCTAAAATAAAATGCATAGTAAATCAGCATTTTTCTTTAATAAAAAGTTATAAAGATCAGAAAATTTAGTTTTTGAAATTTCTTAAATAATGATGATAATTTAGTTTCTTAAATTAAAAATCGTTAATTAATTTTCTAATTATCACTACAAATAATGAATAATTTTTTTTAATGCTTTTAATAGATGTTTTTCAGAGAAAATATTTTGGTGGATAAACTAAATTGATTAGTATTCTTTTCTTTTAGATATATAAAATCTATTAGTACTCTTTAATTTAAACGGCCAAATTCTCATTTAATTTATTTAATTAATTAGAGAGACTAAGAATGGCTAATCCTTACAATTGTAAAGACCCAATGCTTAGATTCTGCAGACAGTAAGATTAGATTATAACATAAGCCATGCAAGGCCATTCCTTGTAGGGGAAGATGCGTGGTACTCTGCAAATATTTTGATCTAAGTGTCGTTTTTGTTTATAATTTATGACTTAATTGACTTAAAAAATACATTTGAAAACTAAAATGATCAATAAGAAGACCAAAATAACATCGTCTCAAAGACCTAAATGATTCTTTATCCGTCGAGATATATTATATAAATGTGAGAATGAGATGGTGATGTACTCACGCGGGGGTCCTGTTGTTCAGGTTGGTGGAGCCAACAGTGGCTTGTGAATAGCAACCCAGATCATAAAAAGAAGGAAGGCCTGCGTTTTTTAATAGTAAAAGTGGATCAACTTTTTCTCCACTTGTGTAAATTTATAGTTTTTGTGAAAAAAGGACCCAAGTTTTGAGGGAAAAAGGATAAAATAAATCGAAAGATTACTCACCAAAAAGGCATGCCTTTGCCCTACTCGCAAGGATTAAAAAGCATAGTATAAACTTCAATTGCACTCTCACATTTTCCAACTATGATGCTAAAAAAGCCACTCTAACCACTTCTATACATATAATTTGTTACAATATTTAGTCGTGACATAAATTTTCCTAACCATTATAATCAACCTACTCTTCTTTTGCTTTTTGTTTTGGGGTTTTGTGGGACTAGAATTCAAGTTTTGAGAATGAATAGAATATTTCCACACTTAATAAAGATATGAATGCCAAAAAATCAGTGACACTAGTGCTTATAATGATGAAAAACCTGAAATCTTTTGTAAAAGCTGTTTTAAAGTAGGGACCATTTTCTTCTCATTTACTAGTTTTATTTAGGCCGCATATAAAACAGAAAAATCAGAGTCCACCATATGAATCTAGATCATATTTGTCTTTTTATGGTTTGTTCTTTTTTTCATATTCATTATCTTTCATTTTTTTCTACCTTGTCTTAGGCAAACAAGATTAAAACCTATATACCTTTTTGCAACTGAAAAAAAACCTATATACCTTTGCTGATAGAGTGGTCCAATCCAAGGACAAGGTTCTACAATATTATTATTCCATGACTAGACCATCTTTCTCATTTCATCTCTAAGCATATTGGTCAATTCAAAATGACTTGAGAGGTTTGCCAAAGCATAAACATCCATAAATTGCGCCACAACATGACTAACAGAAGATTTAAATCATAGTTGTAATGTGGTCCTTAGTCGCAATTAAATGTGACTGAAACAACCTCAATTCTAGTCGCATTGTCAATTGAGTTAGGCCAAAATGATATGGTTATTTTCGAACATGAAATTAAGAAGTTCCGCACAGCCTAAGATATTGGCCCGTTTAGCCAGTCCATTTGGTTAGGCCAAAATTGACAGCTCGAGAAATTGCAAAAACCTTAATGCCGTCATTCATGTCATAGTTGTAGAAATTTTTCAAAAAACCTAATAACTTATAAGCAAAGCGATATATGTATGTTTGAAAATTGTAATTTTATTAAAGCTACGGAATATAATTTTCGTCATAATCATAACGATTCACCGTAGTTATGTCATCTTCACCGACCACTCATTGTTTGGTTGAAATGTTGAATAGAGAAAGGTCCCACAAGAAACCAGCGTGGAAAGGTTTGAGGGCACGATGGGAACATGTGGCTCCCTAGAGGCTAGCATGTGAGTTTGTAAATGAAGGTGAGGGTGTATTTACTTTTGTATCACAAGGACAAAAAAGCTTTTGAAAAAAAGAAAAAAGAATCAAGGAGTTCTCTTATGATTATAAGAAAAGCCTTTTCACAAATGGTCAAAGAGAACAAGTTCATTCCCACATAAGTACATAAAGATAAGTCTTTAACCACCACAATGAAAATATTAGACTCTAAAGAATTAAGCTGAGGCTGATTTGATTTCCACTTGAAGATGTTTTGGTTTTGGGTCTATTCAACACAACAGCATACTCATTCTAGATCTCACTCATTTTTTTTATATACTAGTATTCTTTGCATGAAAAGAAAGCAGAAAATATAATAAAAAGGGAAAGTATGCATATTCATTACTCAAGTCTTACGATTAATGATGTGTTAGAGTATATGCTTTTTATTTTATAACTTCTTTTACAAGCCACATGTATTTAATATTTAATGGTCATTACAGAAGTAGCTATTTTCTTTGGAATCTTCATTCTGTAACCACTTATTTTGTCGATGTGCAAATCTTTCTTGTACTTTCTAATCAAGAAATACTAATCAATCAAATATTTTTTTTTTTTGGAAAACCAAAAAGGAACTGTGTATCTTTGTTGTATACCTTGCATATCTAATGTCATCATCATCTCCCTAAGATGCTGTGAAGTGTGAACTACTAATATTTCTATAGACCTATTGGATATATAAAGGGTTATGTTACAAGCCACCCTTTGGTGGTGTCTTTTATCAAGTCACACCTTAAGGTGTGATTTTCACTTTTTAGTTATAACTTTGATAAAAGACACCTTCATAAAAAGTAGTTGGTGTCTTTTAACAAATGCTCATAGAGTAACTTGATAAAAGACACCTTCATAAAAGGTGTCTTCTATCATAACCCATATATAAAATACTTCTTTATCTTTTTTTTCCTTCAAATTCTACCAAATACACAGGAATGAGTGCATGTTTGGTTTGAAGTTGAAAAATGCATTTAGCACAAAATTGATTTTCAATAGACAAATAAACTTCCTTCAAAAGTAGACAAATAAACTTTGATTTTATCTTTAGTTAAGACCTTAAATCCGTAAGCTTGCCCGATTTTGACTTCAAACGTACGTTTACATGGAAACAAAATCTTTAACGAGTCTTTTAAATTTATTCTCCCTTTGCCCATTTGGCAGATTTTATTTACCATTTTACCCTACACTTTTATTTTGTATTATTAAAATCATACAATTTTTAGTAATGGGACAGACCCAAGAATTTTATGTAGTGTAGACAACATATATTTATTTGGGTTTGAATTCCGAATCTCACGATTGTGAAAGAATTTTAGGTGGTTTTATCACTTTTTTTAGTGTACCGACAAAAGAAATTACATTTTGTTATACTCCCTCCGTTCCAGAATATCTGGCCCAATTTGGTTTTTCACGAAAAATGTATAAATAAAGGGGAAAGTTGAATATATTGTATTGAGAATGATGAAAGTAGTATTAATTAAAGTTATATTGTATTGGGAATGATAAAAGTTGTATTGAAAATTGAAATGAGTCTACATCTGTGAAAGATGATCTAAAATGGTATGTACATCTTGTTTTACATACATTTGTGAAAGGTGATCTCATAATGTTTTGCATGGAATAGATAGACCCTCCGGTTGCTGCAATCGAAATTCAAGAGGATAAATGTTGTACCAATTTTTTCAAAAAGCGCAAAAATGCAAGGACTTTATTGCTAGCATAGTGCCAGTACTCATTTTGGGGGGTTTTAACATACTTTTGCAAAGTCAAATATGGTTAACAACTTCAACAAACTTTCACTCCAATAACAAACTCTTAAAAATTTAAACAATTTTTACAATTGACTAAGCATTTAATTTCTTTAAGATTTAAGAACTTATTCTCAAGAAAAATTGTTCTTACATCATGCTATCCATCTCCAATGGTGTAGTGGATCATAATCCTAACCAAATCTGAATTGAAATATTCAGGTTAAGATCTCACATAAAAAAAAGTAAAAATTGAAATATTCAGGTTAAGAGACCGTTTAGAAGGTATACTCTTCTGAGTCCTTCAATTAAAAATGGTTTTCCATATGTAATTTTCATGTGAAAGAGTAAAATATGTAATATCTCCTTATTAAACTCAACTCGTGAGATCGTATTTTACCCTTTCATATATGAAAATTGGAATCCATCCCCCTAAATTCAATGCAAATCTCACGTTCCAATATCTAATTTCTTTTCATAACATCAAAATAATCACATATTTCGATTCGCGATAAGTTTGACAAAATCACCTTAAACTATCATGATTTCAAATGTGCACACACCAGGTAGATTTTGTAAAGTCACCGTGATATCAAACATGCATGCATCCGTTCAACTTGAAGAATTATAAGTATACAGTAATAATTATCTATTAGCTGCTGAGAATAGTTATATAGACAAGACCCAGCACATCGTGGTAATTGTTCTCTGTCACATCTCTTTCAACAACAATTTCAGGCCTGCCATTAAAAAAGTTAAAATTGTAATCATATTTATAATAGACTAGAATACACAAATTCCACCCACCACATTGCCCCACCACACCCAACCTTGTACTTCTCACAACACTAGTCATCATCATCATTTTAAATAAATACACCACCCCCCATCACTCTTTCTCTCTACACTCTTCTCTCTCTCATGGCAATGACAACAATGGCTATGTTATTTCTTCATTTGAGTTTTTTTACCTTTAAAGTGTTTTGTTTCTCTTCTCATTCTCATGCAGACAAAATTGTTACCCTTCCTGGACAACCTCAAAACATAGCCTTTCAACAATTCTCAGGATATGTCACAGTTGATAACAAAAAACACAAGTCACTTTTTTACTATTTTGCTGAATCAGAAACTGATCCATCTTCAAAACCTCTTGTTCTTTGGCTCAATGGAGGACCTGGTTGTTCTTCTCTTGGAGTAGGTGCATTCTCAGAAAATGGACCCTTTAGACCAAATGGTGAATTTCTTATTAAAAATGAACATAGTTGGAATAAAGGTATACTTTATTCTTGTCACATTCTCTTCCACAATGACATGCATTCATTGAATTCTTCTCAAGTGAATGAGTTATTTTTTGTGTTGCAGAGGCAAACATGCTTTATTTGGAGACACCAGTTGGAGTTGGATTTTCTTATGTTAAAGGTAGTTCTGCTTATACAACAACAGTGAATGACGAGGAAACAGGTATTCATTATTATTGAATCTTTTTGGTACTAAAATTGTTTCATCTTTAGAAACTTCTTTTAAATCCTACTTCTATTGGAAAAAGTAGTATATCTTATGTTTTTATACTTTCTTAGGCTTTTTAAAAGTTTAGATAAAGATAAAACAGTGATTTATTGTAAACATGTGTCTCTAACTTTTATATGAAACTTTACATTATTATTCTTCATGTCTTGTTATCTACTCAAAGTCAAACATTAACATGTTATATACTTTTGATATCAGTATGATGATGATGGTTTTATTGTACATATTTTGTAATCTGAAACGGTGCTTTTTTGAATTGTTAAGCAAGGGACAATCTTGTATTCCTGGAACGTTGGTTCAACAAGTTTCCTCAATATAGAAACAGAGATTTGTTTCTAACTGGGGAAAGTTATGCAGGTAAACTTGTCACCTTTACTGCTTTTTAAAACATGTTACAGCAATCATTATTTATTTGCAAAATTTATGCATGTATTTCAGGTCATTATGTTCCTCAACTTGCAAAGCTTATGATTGAAATGAACAAAAGAAACAAGATATTCAATCTTAAAGGCATAGCTGTAAGTAATTCTACGTTGATGATTTTTTTTTTTTTTTTATTCCTTACAATTTTCTAGCTGTTGATACCAAAATTGAATTGCAGTTGGGGAATCCAGTTCTAGAATATGCAACTGATTTCAATTCAAGGGCTGAATTCTTTTGGTCACATGGACTAATATCAGATGCAACTTACAACATGTTCACTAGAGTGTGTAATTACTCTCGTTATGTAAGTGAGTACAATAGAGACTCAGTTTCACCTCTTTGTTCAAAGGTTATGGGATTGGTGAGTAAAGAAACTAGTAGATTTGTGGACAAATATGATGTCACACTTGATGTTTGCATTTCCTCTGTGCTGTCACAGTCCAAGGTTATTTCTCCTCAACCTCAAGTGAGTGTCTTCTCTTCTCTTGTATCCTTTCCTTTCTCATGCTTTTCCATCACTTATAGTCTTTGAAGCACTAACATGACACTGACACGTCGATACCAATAATAATTTGACAGAATTTAATAATTGAATGCAATCACTTGTGTCAATGTCTACATCGACATCAACACGTGTTAGTTTTCAAGTTTAGCTAATTCACTTAGATTGTTTTGTTGTGTCCTTGTAGCAAGCAAATGAAATGATAGATGTATGTGTGGATGACAAGGTTACAAACTACTTAAACAGGAGAGATGTGCAAGAGGCACTTCATGCAAAACTTGTTGGAGTTCGCAAGTGGGATGTCTGCAGCAAGTAAGTCATTCTCAAGGTTTTAAATTGCAGTTGTGGACGCATTCTCTAATTTCTTAGAATAAAAGTTAAATGTGGTTTATGCGGCCTCATTTGAGGTTGCGAAGACATTAAAACCTTAATGTCACAGCCCAAATCGTTGTCCGTGGACCTGTTTTATAACCTTGGTCCTTCTCACTAAGCTAAAATAACTTGTAATTTTATTAGGCCAATGATTTAGCTTCACTGGTCTATGAAAATTGAAAAATCAGTACTTGTCTGCTATGATTTTTTTGCTTTAACCAATCCATGTGATCACTGATGATCTTTGTCTGTTTTGGTAACAGTGTCCTGGACTATGATGTGCTTAACTTGGAAGTGCCAACACTTCCTGTTGTTGGATCATTGATAAAAGCTGGAGTTAAGGTCCTAATTTACAGGTAGGAAGTGTACAACTTTTCCTTCTGTTTTTTGATTTATTCTGTTGCTTAAACTAGAGGGTTCATACATGTTTTTTTAGTGATAAAACTAACATGACAATGTGCATTATTATTGCTACAGTGGAGATCAAGACTCAGTGATTCCACTGACTGGAAGCAGAAGCTTAGTTCAAAAATTGGCTAGACAATTAGGACTGAATACAACAGTTCCTTACAGAGTATGGTTTGAAGGCCAACAGGTAAATATATATTAATTAAATAACGTGTTTGAATTGTTGAGAAATCACTGTCAAAATTTTGGCTCCATTTTATAAGTGACCAGAAAGCCTTCAGTGGAGTCACTAGGGATCACTGACTACTCTTTCCCCCAAAGTGGAAAGATCCTTTTCCATTGGCTTTAGTCTTTGTCAATTGGGTTCTGTGCAGAACTGTAGATTTTATTCTTTGTTTGAACTTTATTATGTCTGTATTCACAACAACAGTATAATGAAAGCATCTATTCAGTAATATCTATTTGTTTCGACCTCAAATCTTTCGTACCGACTTTATGAAGTATTGTCTGCTTTGAGTCTTGTGTAACACCTCGCAGTTTTATCCTTAGTTAAATGACGTCTCAATGGATTGAAGATAATACTCCCTCCGTCCCTATATGTAAGCACTCTTTGGATCTAATAAAAGGGTGCTTAGATATAGGGACGGAGGGAGTAGATGATTATAATCTAAACATAGCCTCGGTTCTTACGTAATGTGGGACTTTTTAGTGTACGGAACACTAGTCTCCGGTTGAGGCTGAGGTTGAGATTAAGGTGCTACAGGGGTTTTCAGCCCTCGTGTGTGGCTTAGGCTCTCCTAGAGGCCATTTTACGACCTTAACCATTGCACCACTTTTATGAGGTATTGTACGCTTAGGATCGTATCTACTGTGTAGAATACATGATAAACTAATATAAATTTTAATGAAACTTAGGTTGGTGGGTGGACTCAAGTTTATGGCAATGTTCTCTCATTTGCCACAGTGAGAGGTGCTGCACATGAAGCTCCTTTCTCACAGCCTGAAAGATCACTCGTGCTATTCAAATCATTCTTGGAAGGAAGGCCTTTACCTGAAGTTTTCTGACACACCCTTTCCCTTTTGTGTGTTTACTATTTAGTTGAGATTGTAACTTGTAAGTAAGTATTATCCTTTAATATCTAATAATCAGTAAAGGAATGTGGTAGTAACTGTGCAGAATGTCAAAAAGAAAAGCTGGCCAATTTTTTATATTACTTTTTTGGCCTTTTTGGTTTTCAACCTTTTGTACTTGAGTTTTTGTGTGCTTGCTTGTTCTTTATTGAGCTGTTAATTAAGTCTAGTGAAGAGATTATGTAAAAAAGTTGTTGAAGAGAATGCAAGTGGATTCTTGTTCTAAGTTTTTGGGCCAACAATGGATTTAAAGACATAAATACAAGGTCATTACTCTTTAGGCATAATTGCTCACAAGCAACTCAAACTCGTTGCAGATCGGTTGTTAACTACCGTTCGACACTTTTTAAATAGGTTTAACCGATTATAAAAGTGATGCGAACGTTAATTAACTACCATTCGACACTTGCTTGGTGCCTAAAGAGCGATTACCTAAATACTATAAGGTTTGAAATCATGAGTTCATGACATCTAGGAAACTGGGTGTTGATTATAAAAAGATGAGGTAGGATAATTCAGAAGACAAAAATGTCTATTCAGGAAGGTTATGCTCAAGTACTAATTTTTGGCCCAAAGGAGCAACTTTTGTTCAGAAAGGCACTTCTCATGACATTTGTGCTCTGCAAATATTCCAAATAGACGGTAAATACATTCAACAATGAAAAAAGATGTGACAAGAGAAAGGAATGGCACAAAAAATTGGTCTGGTAAATTCAGTTTACCAGCTCTCTTCATCGTACACAAGTGGCAAAAAATAATATGTCCGCTTTAGTATCAAAACTTTGATGTTCAAGAATCATTTTGGATTGTACTGATTGCTTACTTGTTACTATATTTTATTTTAGAAAATGTTGTTTGTTTATTACATTTTTAATTTTATTAACGATTAAAAAACAAATAAAATATTATATTATATTATATTATTCAAACAAAACACCAAGTATCATCTAGTAAAATAGCGCTTCCACACTCTCATAACTCTCCTTTGATACAAGTGAACTTGCATGAAATCTCTTGTCCCTCAACTTGGGACAATCCTTTCTTCAAGTGATCAATCTTCTCACAATTGAATCGCTTATACTTTGACTTGGCGCCCCATTGCTTTTGATTTAGTTCAGTTTCCTCTATCTCACTTTTTTTTCGGTTACTCGTGTTTTCTCCACTATTCTTCACCTTCAAGTCTTTAAGTGTGGTTAGTTAGTTCTTTGGTCTTAACACCGACCAGACCTCCTCCAAAGTAAGGATTCCTTTATGTAAAAGAGTACTTCCTTGAAGTGTTCAAAAGATTTGGACAATGAATTCAACAAGAGTAAAGTTTTATCTTCATCATTAAGTTCACTTCAATGTTCTGTAAATCATCAATGATTATATGAATTATGTCAATTGCTCCGCTATAGATTTTGACTCTATCATCCTAAAGAATAAAGTAGTTGTTTCATATGTAACTTATGAGCCAAAGACTTGTTATGATACAGCGATTCTAGTTTGGTTCACGTCACTTCCACGGTCTTCTTTGTCACGACTTCTCTGAATTCCTTGTGATATTAGAGGATCAAAAAGTTTGATTTTATCAAATAAAATGGAGGACTAAAAGTACAATTAATTTAATATAAAAACATTAATTGTTGATATTATACTACTTTTTGCCGCCTGAAATTGTTTTGATGGGAATATAAAAAACAGGAAGTCAACTTTATATTTTAAAACCTTTGAAAGCATGTGAATGGTAATCACTAATCAGCAATTTTGAGGCAAAAATTTGTTCACACAAAAAAATCAAACTTAATTCTCTCAAATGATTCATTTTCAGATGATTTCACTAATCACCTGAGTCCATATTAAAAAAGAAACAATAAAACGTGGAAATAACTTTACTAAAAGAAAGAAACGGTTGAAATAAAAGGAAAGAAATTGATACTCAGAAAGAAATTGGAAATTTTAACAGGATGATAAATTAGGAAACGAAACAAATTAAATAAAATTGAATTTGGTTTTCGTTTTTCTTTTTAGATTTTTGAAATGAAAAGTTTAAAGAAAAAGCGTTGAAAAAAAGTCCACCCCTTCTTCAAAAGACAAATAGCCAAAACACACTGTCTCATCCCAACCGACCTTTTCTTTTGACTCACCCCCAACCTCCACTGCCTCAACTTTTCCAGTTTAAATTCTACTCTTCCTTATAATCAATCCATAATTAGTATACTACATCGTATCATCATACTACTAATAGATAGATATATTATTCAATAAATTCTCTAAAAAGATAAAATATTAGTATTCGATAAATAACACTATCATATATACTATACTACCACTCTTGTCAAAAAAATAATAATATATACATCCTCCGGTCACAAATATAAGCAAAAATCCATGTATTAGATTCATTCAATAAATGATGTATGTGGTCTTTATTGTAGACAACATACATCATTTATTGAATGAATCTAAAATATAAACTTTTGTTTATATTTGTGACCGGAGGTGTCCTATACTACTTTTTTTTTCTTTCCAAATCATACTATACTATACTCCACTAATATAAAGATTAGTAATTTTTAATGAAATGATTGAGTTCAAGTGAAGGACAAATGGTTTGACAAAAATGGAGTTTGATTTTGAGTGAAATAATTGTGGAACGTCAGATTAATAGATCCTAACACTCTTTATATTTATTTTATACCCCTTTCTCCGGCTCCTCCCTCCATCATTGCCGTTCAAAAAGTAGTAAATAAACTAGTCAATTTTGGAGTTAACGGCAGTTTTTTCATTCAAAAAGTGTATCATCATGTCAAAAGAGCAACAAGTATCACCAATAATCACTAATCAAAACCAGGTAGGTCTCTTTTCCCTCTCATTGCAGGGTAAAGACCAATCTGATTCTGAGGGATCATCACCTCTCACCGTTACTTCTCGGGTATGTTCAAGTTGCTACTATTTTCTATTTATTTTCAATTGGGTTCGTTCATTTTCTGGAATTCAAAAAGTTTCAAACTTTTTTGATGATGATTTCAGGTTTTGTGTATGTTGGGAGATATCACTACTGGACCGGCTATTATGTTCACTCAATGGCTTCAATCAGTTCGGAAACGAACTTCAAATCATCGTTCCTCTGGATTCCCTCGCTCTTCTTCCACTCTCCCCTTTTGGTTTGTTTCTTACTATTTATTTCCACTCTCTAATTTCTTCTTGTTTTCATTTTCATTCAGCGTTTTAATGTAGTAGTATATTGTAGATGTTGATATTTTTTTCCCTTTGCAAGTAGAATGTTAGCCTTAAGGAGTGTAAAAAATGTGATTTTGATGCTCAATTATTTAGATATTGATTTTTTTAAAAAGAAAGCAGAAGTGGATTTGTGTTTGTTTACCGAAAAGAAAATCACTTGCTGAAAATGATTTTTAAGAAAAGCTACTAAAAACGGCTTCTCATTTGAAACATTTTTTAGAATATTTTCAGATTGCTTCATTTTTTAAAGAATCTGTAACAAACAGATGAAAATTTTCTGAAGTGATTATAATACATACCCGGGAAGTAACAGTGAGAGGTTTAAATAAAAAAGTGTGTTGCGTTTGTTTACCATAATGAAAATCACATTTTTTATTTTATTTTTCTATTTTGAAATCAGTTATCGAAAATGATTTTCTGGAGGAACTACTCAAAACAGCTTCTAATTTGAACTAGATTTTGGATTTTCATTTTCCTTAAATCGGTAACGAACGGATGAATAATTTTTTTTTTAAAAATGATTATTAAAAAAAAAAGAAGCTGTAACAAAAGGTGTCATAATTTTTTGTCATGGATTCAATATGCTTTCTAAAGTTGTTGGTAACTGATTTAAATTGTTTATAGTCTTAGAGAATCTGCAGAGGATGCAAAAATTGATCAGCTTCCCGAGCAAACTGAAATTAGTTTGTGGGATAGGCTTGGTAAAGCTGAAATGTTGGACATTGAATCAAGTTCATTTTCTTGGGACATGCTCTCTTCACTTCACCACACAGAGCACGCCATCAGCAATGAACATTCTGAGGATGAAATGAATAGAGCTCTTGAGGTTTGATGTTTTCTTATGCTCATTATACTGTTTACGTGCACAAATACTATGCAGATGAAGAATATGTGATTTTTATTTGTTTTTTAATGTTTATAAAGAATTATAATATCTTTCTGGTTTAGTTTCTGTCTCAGTTATTTCGCTTAAAGCTTCCATGCTGTATCAGCACTTATTATGTTAATTCATTCTTTCTAGGTGTCGAGTATATTTCTAGAATACTAGTGTAGGCATGTTCATTTTATTTAATCAATGTTTTGTTGCGTTTTATTTTCTTTTTGTAGTGCAGAAGCATGCGTGCATACTGTTTATTTTCATGGCTTCTGTCTCATTTCTTCTCATTTGTGTCCACATAGGTAACTGTAAATTCTGGAGGGGTTGTCTTCTTTGCCATTTTCAATGTTCAGGGAAGTGATGATGCTTCTCCAAAAGAAGCAGCAGCTGTCATAAAGATATCGTCGTCAAGAATGGCAACACAGTCTGAACGCCTTGGATATGAATTCGCGAAGCGGTTGGGAGTCCAAACTCCACAGGTTGTTCCCTTCTTACTTAACTCAACTACTATGACATCCGCAATGTAATTTGTAGTAATCATATTCATATTTCACTTCTATTTGTAAGAAACAGGCTAGAGTCATTCACAATACCAGTTTGGAATGGCTCCAAATAAAGAAAGCTGCAGAAAAAGCAAGGGACTCAGCAAGTTCTGAGAGTGATCTAATCGGTGAAACGACATGTTCCGAACTTTTGGAAGCACTTGAGCTTAGTCGGTGCCTCTTGTTTTTGAGGTATAATTCAAATATAGTTTTCATATGATAAAAGTTTTCAGCGTGGCTCTGATGGCAGCAAGAGATATCTTTGCTTGCCATGAGGCTTTTGTTACCTCTTGAGAATTTTCTTTTAATAGTCATGTTCCGCTGTTCATGATAGGGCATGACCTGAAAATTTCAAATGCGGTGCGAAAAAATATCATCCTATATTTGGGTTACTGCAACGATTTGAAAAGCAAAATTTCTATATGACAGTCACACAGTTTTGGCCATAACCAAAAAATAAATAATTTTTTTATGCTCCTTTCCATGTGTGATATATTGGAAGTTGGGGTAGTTTGAAAATTATGGGTCTTTTTATTTTGCATTGTTAGTAATTGTGAGTGACTAGATTAAATTTAATATCACTATTTCTCAGAAAAACAATGAAATGAAAGTGAATAATGAGTTGTATTTTGTTGTCAATTATTCATTTGCAAGATAGCGTTTGATATTTATTCTAATGATTCATAATCTTGTAGTTATGTACACGGTTCTCCTTTGCTTGAAAGCTCTAGCGCATTTGAATCACAGGATTCTGCAGAAAGAATATCAGCAGCCCTTGGCAGGGTAATGATGTTAGATCTTGTTATCAGAAATGAAGACAGGCTTCCATGCCGTCAACTTAGGTGGCGTGGGAACCCTGCAAATTTGTTATTGGCCGAAAAGACAATCTCTTCAAATTTAGATACAATAGGAGATGCCTTTGATTTTGCAATGAACCGATATGGGTCCGGGGTGATTGGGACGCTTCAGAAAGAAAGGTGGTCAATTTCAGTAGATAGCAGATCAAGTTCTCATAATCATGGATTAAGATCAAAAAGCTCTCATCTTACACAGATAAGAGAATCATCTGATGACATGTGCCTTAAAAGTCAAACATCAGGAGATTCAAAGTTTACTGGCTCCAACATTGTGGCTATTGACTCTGGTGTTCCTCGTCGACCCCCAACTGGAAAACGTGCAGATGATCAGGTCAATTATCCTAAGTTGGTTGAGTTAGTACTAAATAGCTCTAAGTTTTCCTCTAACCTGTTACATGATATAACTGGAGGGAAGTTAGGAAGTGCTGATGTACAAGGAAGTGACATAACATCCATAGTTCGTGAGTTCCGCAGTGGTTTTCGTGCTGCTCTCATGGATCTGCAAGGATTTCATGTATTCCTACATTCATTGCACAAAAAACTTGATGACTTGTTGCGATCATTTAATAGTACTATAAGCAAAATATCATCGGGGGAGTCTGAAAAGGAAGATTCACCTTCACCTGCTACTGGTAGTTGTCACTCTCCAACAAGTAAGGAGAAGTTTTCTAATGATAGCCATCGAGATTCTTGTGATTCAGATTCACAGAGATCTGTTCCAAGGGCATCACCATCTTCAGGCAATAGAGATTTTTGTGACTCTGCTTCTCCTATATCAAGAGAAGGTTGTCATGGAAAATCCTCTAAAGGAAGTGTGGAGCCTTTGCTTGGTTCCCGCTTTACAGCTAAGCTCCGCGACTTTCATAAATTTGCCAAGGTTCGTCTCTAGGTAGCATAGTCTGTTTACTAGCACCTGACCTTGCTTCTACGAATGTTTTTATCCAGGTTATTGTTTTGGTGCACTGTTTGCATTGTTTTTATTTGATGATTATTGTGCAAAATAAAATGATTTATGGCAAGTCTGTGTCAACGATGTTAACTATTGTGGACAATGGCTTGGATGTGCTATTGTTGGCTATGGCTTTTCTGAGTAACAGTATAAATTATGGGCAAATTGTTACTGATTTTTTATTTTGGAGAAACACACTACTCTTACCTTTTCCTCTTGTTTTCTCTTATTATTTAATTGATTTGGTGTCTTTACATGTACCACGACATTTCTTTTACCGTGCATTTTTTTCCCTCTTGACTTATTCTTTATCATGCTTTCCAGGTTGATGCAGAATCTTATAAAGAATTGGAACATTGGAATGAAATGCTTAAAAATGATGCTATCAAGTTATGCCAGGAGAACAATTTCAATTCAGGATTTTTTGAGGGTAGTGATAGCCACACCGTTGTTGATGCATATGAATTGAAGGTATCTGAGTTAAAAATGTTATGCAGAAAAATGTTATGCAGAATTATTAAAGTCAAACCATTCATAGAGGATACATATTCATAACCATTAACTTTCAGGTCAGACTTGAGCATATCCTTGAAAGGATTGCATTGATATCTGAGGTTGAAAACACAGAGAGACCATCCGCTGTTACAAATAATTTGTTCATTGGTGGAGCACAATGTGCTCGATCTGTACACACAATGCAACACTTGGGAATCACTCATATTCTGTGTTTGTGTGCTAACGAAATTGGACAATCAGATTCTCAATTTCCTGATCTATTTACTTACAAAAACTTCTCTGTAAGTCATCTTTTACCCCTGATTATTCTACTAATTTATTTGCAAAGGTTTTTGCACGAGAGTTGGTTGACTTCCTTCTTGTTTTTTTTTTTTGGTCGAGTAGCCTAGTGGCTAGAAGTTCACCTCTTAAGGTGAATAAGTGGGGAATCCCGGGTTCGAACCCCCGACCCCTGCATATATAATGCAATGTCCCTACCAACTGAGTTAAGCTCATGGGGACTTCCTTTTTGTCTAAGTCTTGTTTATATTATTTATATATTTATGCATTTTCATATGGGATTAATCTTGTTTTCTATTGGAGTGGGGACTTGATGAGTTTTGAGTGACTATTTTAAAGGACGAATCATCAAAAGGTTCCGACCTCTTAAATTCTGCCAAGGAATAAATCTTAATATTTCTTTTCACTCTTCTATCTGAACAGGTGTGTGACACTGAGAATTCTGACATCAGCATCCTATTTGATGAAGCTTGTGATTTTATAGAAGATGTTGAGAGAGCAGATCAGAGAGTTTTAGTTCATTGCTTTGAAGGGAGAAGCAGAAGTGTCACTGTACTCCTTGCTTACTTGATGCTCAGAAAGTAAGTAAACCTATAAACACAATGTTGTCTAAAGTTGAAACTTATGTTTTCTGGAGACAGCCCTCCATAACCAAATCAATGTTTCATTTATTATAATTAATTAGTTTAATCTTAATCACAAATTATTTCATCAGATAGGTATTTTCAGCTAGTGAAATATTTATTTGTACAATTATCAATGATGCAATTGAAATATCGTTCAGTATGTGTGATATTGGCAATTTTAAGTTTATCTTCCTTGATGTTAAGAGTATCAATGCAAGTGACATCTGGGACAGTTTGAAACTGAAAGCAATTGTGAATTGTGATGCAGGAATTTCACATTATCAGTAGCATGGAATACTATGAGAAAAGCTCACAGCCGAGCGCAGCCTAATGATGGTTTTGCAAAGATCTTACAAGAACTTGATAAAAAACTGCATGGGAAGGTTTCAATGGAGTGGCAGCGGCGGAAACCAACAATGAAAACTTGTCCTATATGTGGTAAGAATGCTGGACTGAGCAGCGGTTCGCTTAAGATCCATCTTCAGAAGTCACATAAAAGGCTATCATCAGGGAGTGTTGATAGTGCCATGACAATGGAAATCCAAAAGGCATTAACCAATTTGAATATTAGCCGTGGTGGGAGAGTCAGCCCCACTCAAAGGCAATCTCATTCAATGACAGATTAATATATTTTCTCTTGCAACAAAAGGTCATTGAAGATTTACTTTTCAGTCTCTTGGAATTTTTATTGTGGTTAAAACTTTTGCAACGTAGCATATGAAATCTTTTAGTTTTTTTTCTTGCATTATGGTTACTTACCTGCAGTTAAACTCAACCGCAGGTTTTTTTCTTTGTTCAAACTTTTTATAACTTTTGGGTAAATTTTGCGTAAATGATGGACCCTGCAGGCAATCGTTGTCCGGTACTTACCCTTTGAAACTTAATGCCATATGCCATACTCCATTTTTTGCACCAAAATGGAACTATAGAACTTTTAAGCGTGCAATTAGAAGCTATCCATTAAGTGTTTACTAAAAAATCTATTCAAATTGCTTTTCACTTAACTAATGGGTTAACACATCTGATCAAATCTTTCCCTAACATTGGCAGTGGCTTAAGTTTGATTAGAGTTATTCTATTATAAACTCTGTAAATTTCATGGTAAACTACCATAGTGACACTTTATTCATTTACACTCTGTTTGGTAGGATAGAAATCGGGAAGAGAGAGTAAAGGAAGAGAGAAGTTGAAGAGAGATGGTGAACATCTCTTGTTTGGTAGTGAAGAGAAATAGGGGAGAGAGACTAAAAAGTCATGGGTCCCACACAAAATTCTTTCTCCCCATAACTGACGAGAAATAGGAGAGATGGGATGCTTTTTCATATTCCTATTATACCCCTCATTTCTCTTTTCATTCAATTAATATTTTATGCCTTTGTTATAATTTATTGTACTGTAATTTTTTTCCAACGACAACTGTGCTTTGTTCATTCCTTAAAAAAAAGCTTTATTTCATATGAAGTGGCTGTTTTCTAGTATAAATATAGAGTGTGTTTGCTATTTCACAAGTGTACTGCTGTTTATTATTTCACAAAACATTTACGAAATATTACAATTTTTTTTTTTGCAAATACTATTATTTTTATTGATAGAAAAAATACTTAAATTTATTATATAAAAAAATATATATTTCATTTAAAATAAGTAGTTAAATTAATTAATTGAATTTAAACAAAAGAATCAAATTAGTTTGAATGGAAATGTTATTTTAACATAGGGACATTATAGCACTTTTAAATATAAACAACACTTCTCTCTTCTCTATTTCTCTCATTTCTCTTTTATACCAAACAATCCATCAAATCTACTCTATTTCTCATCTTTTTCTCTCTTTTCAAACTCTCTCTTACCTACTTCTCTCTTCACAACTTCTCTTCTACACCAAACACACCAGTAACTGCCTTACCTCGGGAATTTAATTCATGGTAAACTCAATTGGTAGGTTATCAAACCATAGTGACACTTTATTCATTTAGTAACTGCCTTACCTCGGGAATTTAATTTTATCTGGGCAATTCGCTCACACTTTGGACTACTCCACATCCTCACGAAATATCAGACTATATCAAAAAGTTTATTTGGGTATACTTATTCCATAAACTAGGAATACAGTCTGTAGAATGAACCTAAGACATGCAACCCTGTACATTGGGGGACAACATTTTAAACAGCTCAAATTTCCCTGAATTTGTGGTTGTCATACAAGTATTTGTCATTACATGTCAAGCAATAAATACGCCATAGCAATGCTATACAGCAATGCTGGGATGTTACATTATAAAGTCTATCAGAGAAAACATAAAGCACTCCAACTTCCGAAATAGCCATGGATGAAGATGAACATGTCCAAGGCATGTCATATACAGATCTTTTTCATCATTCCCACACCCTTTTTGGTTTTCCCCTATCCCACTTATTCCTATAATGTTAACCCCTTTTTCTCAACTTGATTTGCTAGGCTGCTAAGGGAAAACGTGACTGGGCCTATCAGTGATAAATTAAAAGATTTATCGACAAGTAAAACATACTATGGCTATGCTTTAATAAATCAAGTGCATACATACATCATAGAAAAGGTAACCACATTATATAGCAAGAGCCTCTGGTAATGACTCTTGAGTACCGCTGGTACCATTGAGAACAATCACATTACCGTCGGAATCAACATCCACTATTACGGAGTCACCCTCTTTGATCTCTCTGGCGAGCATCTTCTCAGCCATGCTATCCTCCAAAAGTCGCATGATGGCTCTTCTTAAAGGCCTGGCTCCATAGCTAGGATTATAACCTTCGTCAACCACCCTGTCCCTAAATCTTTCTGTTACTTGAAGTTCAATTTCTTTGTTCTTCAGTCTCTGAAACACCTCCCTGAGCATTATGTCTGCTATTTCCTTCACCTCCAGTTTTGTGAGTTGCCTGAAAACAATCATTTCATCCAACCTATTTAAAAACTCTGGCCTGAAGTATTGTTTTAGTTCCTCAGTCACCAAACTCTTGATTCTATTATAACTGCTGTCTTTCTCATCATAATCAAGATCGAATCCAATTCGGCGACCTCCTTTCTCAATCACACTGCTTCCAACATTTGACGTCATTATAAGAAGTGTGTTCTTGAAATCCACAGTTCGGCCTTTACTGTCCGTTAGTCTTCCATCTTCAAGGATCTGAAGCATCATGTTGAATACATCAGGATGGGCTTTCTCGATCTCATCAAAGAGTACAACAGTGTAAGGACGACGACGAACTGCTTCAGTCAACTGACCACCTTCAGTGTAACCAACATATCCAGGAGGTGAACCAATAAGTTTGGAGACAGTGTGCCTTTCCATAAACTCACTCATGTCAAGACGAATCATGGCTTCTTCAGAGCCAAAGTAGTAGGCAGCCAATGCTTTGGCCAATTCAGACTTCCCCACACCAGTTGGACCAGAAAAGATGAAGCTAGCAATTGGACGGTTAGGGTTCTTCAATCCAACCCGTGCTCGACGGATAGCCCGACTAATGGCTTCTACTGCTTCATCCTGACCAATGACTCGCTTGTGTAAAGTATCTTCCATCTTGAGGAGGCGATCAGATTCATCTGCTGAGACTTTATCAACAGGAATGCCCGTCCAGGAGGACACGATATGTTGAATGTCAACTTCAGTCACAATAGGACCTTCGTCTGCTGCCTCACTCTCTGCTTTGCTCATCTCCTTGCCTTTCTCTACAAGTGCCGAGATCTGCGCCCTTAGATCCATTTCTTTATCACGTAGTTCTCCAGCCTATTCAGAAATTCATGTGTCACCAAGTCACAAATTATTGACTAAAACATTGCACGTTTGAATCAGGAACAGACAACTGGGGTAACACTAAAGTGTTTTTTGAACTCAATAAGCTAGATGCAGAGATCATTCTAGGCCAACTATAAAATTTCAGGCAATACTTCTTATATTTACTCCAGCACAGGTATTATTTTTCATAGACAACAACATTATCTAATTGGAGAAAGGTAGTTGACAATCTTCCTGAAAATGTTTGATGCTAAAACATAGGATTTAATTTTTATACACTCTCAGTGGAAAAAAGTTTTGCACATGCATCTAATGATGTGTTGACACCATTAATGAGCATGGCAAGTCACATGTTTTTAACTCATTAAATGATGTGTCAACACATCATTAGATGCACATGTAAAAATATTTTACACCGAGAGCGTATATAAATTGAACTATAAAACTTTACAGGTTAATTCTTCAGTGAAAGAAGTTACCTTTTCAAAGTCTTGGTTGCGAACAAATTCCTCTTTCTCTTTAACAATCTTCCTGACCTCCTTGTCAAGTTCTTTTGCCTCTTCTGGCAACTGAAACCACATTATAGCCCAATTAGCTAAATAATGGAGGTTAGAACTGCTAGTTAAAGACCTGTTTAAAAAAATAAAAAACTGCTAGTTAAAGGGTAGACAAACAATATACCTGTGCATGTTGAAGACGGACTCGTGAACCAGCTTCATCAATCAAATCAATGGCTTTGTCGGGCAAAAATCGATCACTGCAGGGAGCAAACATTATTATACGCCAGGAATAATTTTGAAATGAGCATTTTGATTAACATAGTTATTAATCAAACAGCTAAATTAGAATTTCAACCCCAGAAATCCATATATTTATATGACTTTAGTACAGTATGCATATGGGAAATTCGTAAAATTTAAAGACATGATTCTACCTAAATACATTAACATGAAACATATTTTACATAGATGCATGTGTCAAGAGAAATTGGCCATTCCTCGTTAATGCAATATATTCAAAGTAATGATCACAATTTACAAAAAAATAATAAAAAATTAAGAAAACATCCAGAGATATTGCTACATAGTTTTTAATTTTTTTTAAATAAATAAAATATCAAGTTATCGTAGTTTAGATGGTTAAACTGCTAGATGAGGCAAAGTCATGCCATACCCCGAATGTAAATGCCAGTACTAAGACTGCAATACACACACAACACTGGTACTTTTCCAATTTTAGAGTATCTGTATTTTAGATTCTAATGTAAATAATGTCAAGATATTCACAGAGGACAACTGAATTCAAAAAGCCAAACAAGTACATCAATTTTCAATGGAAAATTTCTGCTTAAACATGCAATATCGAAATAATATCTATACCAGCATAAATGACATGCAAGATGAACAAAACAGAGAATAGACGATTCATGACAAACCTGATATACTGGTATGAAAGTTGCGCAGCAGCTATAAGAGCGTCATCAGTATATCGAAGCTTGTGGTGAATTTCATAACGTTCTCTAAGTCCTTTCAGTATTTGTATGGTTTCATCAACAGTTGGTTCTGGTACTTTAACTGGCTGGAATCGTCTCTCCAAAGCTGGGTCTTTTTCGATGTGCTTCCTGTATTCATCCAATGTTGTGGCTCCAATACACTGCATAATATTTAAGTCAACATTGTTTAGTACAATTTCAATATAAACAGCAGAGTGAACAACCAGTAGGAAATGCCACCACTTTAATTTTTAAATTAAAAAATTCCAATATTAATTTGATACTTATGCATATATTATTTAATTCTTATTAATTTGATATGGACTGATCATATAAACTTTATGACCAGAGGTCAGAACCTTTTCCCATGAAAAAGTTCACGAGTGGTGCTAATGTAATCCAACAACTAAAAACCAATCATATCATTCTCCCGGATATAGGACAATGGCATCAAGGACAGAATCAATAAGTAATTAATCCATTTTAAATACTGAGGAAATTACTACCTGTAGTTCGCCTCTTGCAAGAGCTGGTTTTAGTATGTTAGCAGCATCAATTGCACCTTCGGCTGCTCCTGCTCCAATTAGTGTGTGCACTTCATCGATAAAAAGTATTATATCATCACTTTGTTTGATTTCTTCCATCAGTTTCTTCAACCTCTCCTCAAACTCACCACGGTATTTAGTACCGGCTACAAGCAGACCCATGTCGAGGGTTATAACCTAGTTCATGTGAACAAAGCATTTTATAAGAATATATTGGATTTATAAAAGCATTCAATATCACGCGCCTTCAAATAACAATTTAAGATTTTGGAAGAGTTGATTATATCATGGCATCAGAGCCTCCTTTGCCAACTTGTGAGGACATTGATCCGACAACATCATTTTTCTAATAAAAATTTGAATTTCAGATTATAACAATAATGAATCAGCGCATTAATGCACTTCCAGCCTAAAGGGCTCTTAATAAAGGATGCACCAGCTACTCAAATATAGAATATCAAAGCATCTTATATAAAAAAGAATAACAGATCATCTGAATGGAATGTCAATTTAATAACGATAAACGTTAAATGTTTTCTTTCTATTAACCTTTTTTCCCTCGATTGTTTCAGGTACATCACCATTTGCAATCCGCTGAGCAAGACCTTCAGCAATTGCTGTCTTCCCAACACCAGGTTCTCCAATAAGACAAGGATTATTTTTGGTGCGACGGCCTAAAATTTGGGTGACACGTTCAATTTGTGGCTGTCTTCCCACAACAGGATCCAACTTTCCCTGAGGGACAGGTGAGAAACAAAATTTAGCTTTTATGCACCTAGTATCATCCACCATCGTTCATGAAGAAAACTAGGAAAAGTCATTACCTCTTCTGCTAGCTTGGTCAAATTGGTTCCATACTCCTCCAAAGTTGGTGTTTTATTGTTGCTACTTCCTGAGCCAACAGTAGCAGTAACATTGTCAGCACTCTCACCCACCATGCGAATAACCTATGCCCATTCCAAAGAAATGATCAGATTAATGCAAATTAAGAAAAAAATTAATATAAACATTAATGTGGTAAAAATAGATAAATGAAGGCATATTACTAACCTGTGTGCGAATATTAGTAGGATCAGCGCCCAGGTTTTCAAGAACACGGGCTGCTACACCCTCACCCTCTCGAAGAAGACCTAGAAGCAAGTGTTCTGATCCAATATAATTGTGCCCTGAAATTTTTATGGTGTAAGAGTCAGAATTTTAACAAGCCAAAACTTACAATTGAATATGATTTTTATTCCCTAAGACAAACCAGCCACTGAAAAAAAACAGATAGCCTCCGGCTCAATTTTTTTAATACAATCAAAGCTAGATAGTACAGTCTCCGTTCCTTTTTATAAGAAATAAAAAACCAAATCATCAAGACAAAGGAAAAGCATTTAAAGGAGTTAATCTTTTTTTCTTCCACAAATAACACGTAATAATCATTAAATGCATCCACTATGTGGGTTTCTAGTTAGCATAAATCTCACAATAAAATACGGGTATAAAAGGAATTCTAGCAATTAATGGACTTGGCTCTGTGTTTCTTATCGTTATTAGGCCTAAAAAAAACCCGAAAGAGTACTATCTATTTGGTCGTGGCACACCATGTATTACGGGGTTTGGAGCAATCACTTGGATAGAAGTACAAGGGATAAACAAACTATCATATGGTTCATGATTTCTTTTCTTCTTCTTTCTACTGTGATACAATAATCACGTAGCTTTTTTTTATTCTCTACACTTTCACTTAGGTCTTCCTCCTCTTAATGAAATCAAAACATAGATGAGTCTCCATCTCCTCACGTAAAATAGATAAATTTACCAAGCATTGCATAACCAAAACACCTCTATCTTAATTCAAGCAACAAATTACAGGACAAAAAACTGCGGGAAAACTGCAAGTGCTATAGACCAATCAAAAATAAGAACAAAAACCACTGTTAAAGATCAAAATGCTTTCTCCAACTAATAAATTGGGTAGTAATGTATAATGGAGGAATGTTAACAAATGCATACCAAGTTGGCGAGCTTCCTCGAGTGAAAGTTCCAATACACGCTTTGCACGAGGAGTAAACGGAATTTCAACGGCAACAAATCCACTACCTCTTCCAATTATCTTCTCCACTTCCACTCGTGCATCTTTAAGGTTGATTCCCATAGACTTTAAAACCTTGGCGGCGATACCAGTGCCTTCACCAATAAGACCCAGTAGAATCTGCTCTGTTCCAACAAAATTGTGACCAAGACGCCTTGCCTCCTCTTGAGCTAACATTATCACTTTGATTGCTTTCTCCGTGAAACGCTCAAACATGGCTCTAGGTATGATTCTCTTAGCCCTTGCCCGCCGTGTAGAAATTGCCATTGATACCTTTGCGTGAAAATCTAGCCCAGGTTTCAGCATAGTATCCAAATGATTGATAGTACGAAGTCCTGAGAAACCTGGCATTCTTAATCCACTTGTTCGCAAAGCACACATCATTTTAACTGATCTTTTAGATTTTCCCGATCCCTTATGTTGACTTTGCTTGTGCCCAACCACTAGACCAGGAACATTAATCGACTGAGCCAAAACCCGAGCCATGATTCCCGAATATCCGGCTGTATTTATTAATAAAACATATTAGCCAATAATTATTACCCTTGAAGCAATAGAATACATACATAAGCATGTGAGATAAATCTTTCAAAAAATTATTCCTCATAACCAGCACCATGTTCATGATTTCAGGAAATTTGACGAACATAAAAGATTTTTCAGACCATGTAAACGAATAATTAGCAGATGGTAGTATGATTGTCATAAAATAAAAAAGTCAAAGTTCCAAAGACAGCATAGTACCTACATAGTTTAACAAAACAAAGAAATACTAAGAATCACAATTTGTTTTGAAATGACTCCCAAGCAGCTATATAGAAGTTTAAATAAATGTGTGCAGTGCTGCCTAAATTAATTAAGATTTAAGGAATCAAGTGTTACTTGAAATGACCCCTTAAAACATTCGTTTAATCAATTATAAGATAAGGTAAGATATATTGAGTGCATGTAAATCATTCTTCATTCTGCTGCTTAACTTGTTAAACTTCCTTAATCATTCTTTCATCTAAAACTTAACTAACAGAAAGAAGAAAAAAAACATCTCAATTCAGAAACTTCAATTAATGAATCAGCAACGCAGAAAATAAATAGAACTCACTGAAAGCACTCCACCAAAGAAAAAAAAACAGATAAGATAACAGAATTGAAGCAAGAAAAATAAAAAAAGAATGATATTGAAAAATATAGTAATAGATACCTCAAGGAGGTGCTGATAAGGAAGAAGAAGAAGATGTTGTATAATAAATTAATTATATGATATAATATGATAGAGGAAGGAAGGAAAGAAGCGAAAGGAATAAAATTGTGGTGGCAAATGGACTGAATGACTAGATAATAATAACAACACACAAGATGATAATATAATTAGATATTTTTTATCTTTCTAAGTAACAGTATGATGCTCTATTGGGACCTCATGTACTCCATCCCACTGAATCATTTATACTAACTATGTCCCAACAAGTTAAGCTTGATCTCATTGATTCCAAGTTGTGTCTGTATATGTGACACGTAGCCGGCTTTTCCATTGCATTTCACTAGTCATGCCATGCCATGGCCCCACCAGATTCTTTTGTTTTTTTTTTTTACATCATTACTACTACTACTAATTCGTGAATTACTCCGATTAATTGAAATATATGTTAAGAATTTTTATTTTTTTAAGGTATTAAATGCAATCTTTTTAAGATTTTTTTTTTTTTTGTTAAAATGTTAGTGAAATGAAAAAAGAAAATACAATGTGGGTTGAATACCTAATAATATCTACATCGCTGTAGCAAAAGCGTAGACGATACTTCTTTCTCATATTTTCTAAAACAAGCCTCCTTAATTTGCGTCGTTTTATGGTTTATTCATGTCAAAGGGTTGATTACACACGCTGCTTCATTGTTATGTTTTTTATTAGTCAGTCATATTTTTTTTGTCTATCTTGCATTTAGATCCTTCCACAAGACAAGGATAACTTCAACATTAGTTGTCACAAGTCTAAATGCAAAAGATGCTTTAATGTATATGTCTGTCTCTAATATTTTTTTTGTATGTATTTGATAATATTGTATCTTCCTTTTATAAACTGAATTACTCTAATTAGCATATTTAGTTGCATTGCCTTCCTAATCACATGAAAGCACAACATTATTACAAACAAACTTCACCACACTCACAACTAAGCTTTAAGCTAGCTTGGTTGTAATAATTAATTATGAAGTTGTTAAAAATCTTTTAGTTATATTCTGGATTTTCATTCATCTATATATATATATATCCTTAATTATTCATGCATCTTTCTCTTTTACAACTATCACAATTTTTCTCATAGTGGTGATTTTGGGTTTGAGTCATGGGGATAGGAAGCACAGATGATACATTATTTAAATCTATGAATGAAACGTCCATGTCCAACAATGTTAATTCTAATCTTCTAAACTATAATGTTTGCATTTCCACCCCGCCTAATATTCTCTCGGATGGCATATGGGGAAAACACGAGATCGAAGGGAGTCCATTCAGGTCCTCTTTCCCAGTATTTCTTCATCAAGTCATTCTAATTTATGTCACAACAAGGGCTATCAATTTTCCTATCAAGAACTTGGGTTTACCCAAGCTCATTTCACAAATGATGGTAACTATATATTTACCCTCACCATATATATAATAATAATAATAATAATAATAATGAAACTTAATATCGTTTTTTTTATCCGCATTCGTGCAAGAGATACATTTACATAACTTGTAATACAAGTATTTCCTTGTTGCAAAGATTTGACTTGTATAAAACAATGAAAATTCTCTTTGATTTGATAAAAAAATAGGATGATACAAAGATTTGACTTGCCAATCAGAAACTGTGGTGATGGATTCATGATGCAAACTTTTGCGACATTCATTATTTATGTACTATATGATATATCTTTAAATTCAATTCGGATGAATTAAGGTAATTGTAATCAATTGATTGTGCATGAGGCTGAAATTACATATATTTTTTTATTGAGTTTTGTTGAACTAACAATGACTGTGATAATGTATGAGCCTGAAAATTTTGTGTGGTTATTTGTGTGTAGGCTGGGCTAATTTTAGGACCAGCAGTGCCAATATTTTTGGACCTCAAGAGGAATTTGTTTCCTTATGGGAGTCAAGATACACTTGCAACCATTGCAGGACTTGGTTATGTGTTGTTTCTGTTCGAAACAGGCGTGAAAATGGATTTCGACATGATCAGAAGGACAGGAAGAAAAGGATGGACGATTTCGCTTTTGGGGTTAGTAACCCCTATGCTCATTGGTTTCTGTTTCTCTAACTGGGATCCAAAACATAGAAATGTTTTAAACCAAGAGTCCATTGAAAGTGGTGTAATACTGGTAGGACACAATACAACTTCGTTTGCAGTGATTGTGTCTCTCTTAAAAGACCTTAAACTTCTAAACTCTGAACTTGGAAGATTAGCATTATCTGTTGCTTTGGTTGGTGAAATATTGAGTAACATTTTTATAACTGTTACCGCAACTCTGCTGGATCAGGGTCATTATATTTCACCTGTCATGAGGTTGGGATATTTATTTGCCATCACTCTCTTCATATTATTAATCTATCGTCCTGCAATGTTTTGGATTGTCGAACATACTACTGAAGGAAAAGAAGTTAAGGATATTTACATCAACATTGTTATTGGGATTCTCTTTTGTTTGTGTTGGTTATCAGGAGAATTAGAAAAGGGTCCTGTTTTTTTACCTTTCATTTTGGGATTGGCTACACCTGAAGGACCTCCATTAGGATCTACATTGATTAAAAGGGTTCATTTGTTAGGCATTAAATTGTTTTTGCCAATTTACATGACTACAAGCACAATGAAGGTAGAATATGGATTTTGGAGATCAACATATTCAGGATCAACACTTGAGACTGCTTTGTTTGTTTTATTTACGGGTTATTTTTTAAAAATGGTAGCATGCTTTCTATCTTCACTCATTTTCAACATGCCTTTAAAGGATGGTATCTCCCTTGCCCTACTTTTGAACTGCAAAGGTGTTGTGGAAGTAAACATGTACTCTACCGCATTGGATAGAAATGTAAGTACTAAAATCTCTCCCCTTCATCACGCACATTTTCTAGGGAAAAAATTGAATCAACCGTTGAAATTAAAGACATTGAGTATGCTTTTATTTTTAATTTTCTGAAATATACTTGTGAATGCAGGATATCCGTCCGAAAATATATTGTGTGGTTATATTCATAATCATGGTTTCAATTTGCTCGACTCACTTGTTGGTAAAACGTTTCTATGATCCTTCAAGGAAATATGCTGGCTACCAAAAGAGGAACATATTCAGTTTGAAACCCGACTCAGAACTGAAGATACTAGTTTGCATTCATAAACCACACCACATAACTCCTATGACTGAAGTAATTGATCTTTGTCACCCTATAGTAGAATATCCTGTCACCGTAGATGCCTTACATTTAATCGAGTTAGCCGGAAGAGCTTCACCCATTTTCATTTCTCACAAAAAGAAGAAAGTTGTTTCTTTAAACTTGCATGACTCATACTCTGATAATGTTGTTTTAAGTCTCAAACTATACGAGAATGATAAACAAGGCGCGGCAATAGTAAACCCTTATACTGCTATATCTCCATTTAACTTAATGCATGAAGATGTTTGTCACCTAGCATTGGACAAAGTTTCATCAATTATATTCCTCCCTTTTCATAAAAAATGGTCTAGTGATGGAAAGCTTGAATACGATGACAAGAACATAAGGTCTTTAAACTGCAACATCTTGGAAAAACCTCCGTGCTCGGTTGGAATCTTAGTGACTCGCGTTGTTCATCAAACAGATTCATCGCTTCGATTAGCCTTGGTATTTTTGGGTGGAAGAGATGATAGAGAAGCTTTATATTTGGCAAAACGAGCAGCAAGGGTCTCGAGCATTGAGCTAGTGATATATCACATTGTAGACAAGAACACAAGTGAAAAGGACAAAGAATGTATGGATGCAGTGCTTGATAAAGCAGTGTTAAAAGATGCTTATGTAGAACATTCTAGAATGGAAAATGTAACATTTAGAGAAATAAAAGTGGAGGATGGATCGCAAACACTTGATGTTCTTCGAGGAATGGTTAAAGAACATAATTTTATAATAGTTGGGAGAAGACATGGCGTCAACTCTCCTCAGACATATGGGCTTCAACATTGGAGTGAGTTTCCTGAGTTGGGTCCTGTTGGAGATTATTTGGCTTCCTCGGATCTTGGTTGCAAAGCATCAATTTTAGTGGTGCAGCAACAACAACAAATATGCATATAGCTGTAGATATCTTGGTTAATTGCATGAGAAGAAGAAGAATGGGGGAACTATATTAAATAGAAAATAAAGAACTCAAAGGTTACGCCACTTTTTGTTTGTTGTGTAATTTATCTGATTTTATAGTTTTTTTTTTTTTTTGAATCAGCAAAATTTTATTAAAAACCAAATCTCTGTATAAGATGAACAGAGACTGATGATACAAGAAGTACAACCAAAAGGCGTCGTATATAGGCCCCCAAATATATTCCCAATTTTCCTTGGTTATTACTTATTAGATACTCCATGATTTGTTGTAACGTCTTTGCATATTTTCATTTCTCATCAAATCACACACACATATTCTCATTTTAGGTCATTTGACATGTGTCATTATGATCTAAAGTGGTCATGGATGATAGTCGGGGTGAAGCAACGTTCTGTCGTGTTGAAGGGCTACGTGCAAACACTCTTACACTTAAGTTAGTACAAAAACAAAAGTGGGAGGTGCTTTAGGTATAAAGATTGTGTACCTACTACCTAGGTTTGTGGGGGTATTATTTCTACTTATAATTGGTGAGAAACTTGAATTTATAAAAGATGATGTATTGGAATGGAACATGGTTAATTTTTTTGAAGATTAGTTTTATCATCTATTATAACTCTATCCAATTTGATCTATAGTTGCGCCCATAAATTATCTGGTTCACTAACAAAATAGGGTATAGCATTCGTCAGCCGTTAGTTTATTTGTATTTTATATCTTTGTTAAAAAGTTGCCGGTATATCTTACGCAACGCAAGTTAAGTGGCGCAAGGATACTTTTTCAAATTATTTTTATTAACTTATTTGAAATTATTTTGTTTATTTTAACTTTATTCAAATTATGTTATTTTCTTAACTTTATTAACTTTATTCAAAATTATTTTATTAACTTTATTTTGAAATTATTTTGTTTACATTAATCTAAATTATTTTCTTAATTTTATTCTAAATTATTGATTCAATATTATTCTTTATATTAATACAAATATAAATAAAGGTAAATACAATACAAATATAAATAAAGGTAAATACAACAAATATAAAACAAAGGAACAAAATTGAGGCATAAATAATCTCTCATTTTATTAATAATTCATAAATTACATTACAATAATTCATATGATAAAAAGTAATCTACTTATTCACTAAATCTACTTATTTTATCCTTCTTGGGGTAAAAAGTGAACAATCTTCGTGGGGTAAAATAGTGAGCAGCCTTCTTGGGGAAAATACATCATCAACCCTTGAGCTAAATTTAAAGCTGTTTTTTTTTACCACACGAAGTTCTTTTTACCCGCGGTAAAAAGTTTATGCGGTTAAAAAAACAGGTTTAAAATTATCCCAAGGGTCGATCATTTCCCCAAGTCGGCTACTCACTATTTTAGCCCGACGAAAATTGATCACCTTTTACCCCAAAGAGAATATTGAAAAGAAAAAGAAGAAAGAAGAGAAATAGAGGGAGAGAGTGATGAGGGGGAGAAAGTGAGATGGTGTGAGGAATTAGGGAAATATGTAGATGTATTTATAGGTAGAAATGGTAGTATATGTGGTAAATACTATTAATGTGGTCAAAAAACGTGTAAAATTTGGTAGAAAACGTGTGGATTGAATGTTGAAACATTGACCACAGACCAAAAAAATGTTTGTTCTTCAGTTCTGACCACCGGCCAACGTGCGTGACTTAAGTCACGCATTGCTTACAACGTGCGTGACTTAAGTCACGCATTGCTTACAACGCGCGTTAGTTAAGTCACGCTGCGTGACTTAACTAACGCAAGGGTATATTTGGAAGCAGTGCAGGGTGCGAGCGAAAAGTGCTGGGTGGAGAGCAAAATTCTAGTAAAATTGACTGGTTGTTACTTTTCCCACTCTACTCTCTTTTTTTCTTTCTTTTTTTTGAAAACTCGGTATCCGATCAAGGATCGACTAATTTGAAGGGACAAGTCCCACATCTCATTTGCGAAGGCATGTTTAAATATAGATCAAAACTCTGTATGGACGTGCCCATTCTACTCTCTTCACGCACGCCCTCTAAACTTCCAAAAATACCTCTCTATAGATCAAAACTACTTTTTAGTGTTTTTCTGATTATAAACTCCGAAACGTGTTTAATCAACTTTTGGATTTTAACCCCGTTTGAAAATCTGGTTAAACGCGCTTCAGATTTTATAATCCTAAAAATACTAAAAAGCCGTTCGGATTATGTTTTCCGAACACATGTGTTTTTGAAAATTTGGAGTACGCGCGAGAAGAAAGGTGAAAAAATTAACATCCAAATTTATTTGCTCTATATCATTATTATAAGTGTCTCGTTTTAGTTGTTTATAAATCTTGTTGAAATAATTAGTTGTGCTGTTTATAATAATAAAATGATTTTTATCTACTAAAATATACTTATTACTAATTGTTTTTTTTAAGAAGTTAAACTAGTGCACCGCAATTGATACCAGGGAGAATCGAATCTGAGACCTTGAGAGGAGTACACTTTATGGTATCAAACCAACACCATCGAGTTAACCAAAACCAGTTCTTATTACTAGTAGTTAGGTGGATTGATATACAATAAATAAGAATATATTATTGAAAAAATATAATTAACACTTTGTTGGTTATAATATAAAGATGCCAATAAATCTAAAGCACAATTTATATGGAAAATGTTGCAATAACATTTAAAATATTGTGCATGGGTTTAAAACTACAAATTTTCACTTTTCAGCGTCCAATGTGTGTGGATTTTGTCGTTAAGCTATTTAAAACCTAAAAGAAAATAGACAAAATAATGGGTAAACAACTATTTTGGTCCTTAAATATATGAAGCATTAACATTATAGTCCATAAATGACTCGAAATTGCAAACATATTTTCCGTGTCTATTTAGTTAGCGATTTTAATCCTCAGATATGTCTTTTTCTTTTGTTAGTCAATTAGTCCATAAAATTACAAACAAAAGAGATGTTTAATGATATATTTGCAAACTTTAATGAATTCAAGGACTATATTGACAACATCTTACACATTTAGAGACAAATATTACGAGACAAGTAAATATTACGAATAAGATACATAATATAATAACGAGGGAGCAACAACTTGTGTAAACAATTTGCTGCTGAGCAGCCATTCAAAATTTTAGTTGTATGAATATTAGTAGACAACTTGGTGGACAGAGTACAGAATTCAAATATTTTGTGATGACGACATAACCATCAAGAGAAGAGCAACTTAGCAACGTTCTACTATGTTGTATGTCCCATGCTCACGAGGTTAGTGGGCAAATAATAAAGGAGAGTATCTTTCCTTCCCTATACCCACAGCCTGCAACTTATTTAAGATTCTTGTCCCTCTAGGAGTAACTAGTAACATTTTGAGCAAATGATATGCGGTTTTAATTCAATTTCATGCATTCAATTTTGGCTCAGTTTTACACATGCATGATGTAAAATACAATTACATTTGTGTGGACCCAATCTAAATATTATATACTACTCAATCTAATATATACTATGGTACGTTTTTTAACAGTTTCCGGTTGCACTTACACATGAAAAAGAGAAAGAAAACGTTGTTTGGCTTCTTCTAATTCAATAGTACTATTTAAATTGATAGAATTGAAACTTGAAAGTTGAAACCATATGAGAAGTAACCGCCCAAGAATACAAGAAATATACCATATTGTGGCCATAGTGAGAGATAGTGTAAGGTGTTATATTTTGGATTGGGCAGTAACTGCGGTGGCCAGAAAAGGTTCACGAGATACCTGAGACTCTTTATATTTTACTAGTACTAGTACTATATTAAGCTTTCCTACTTTTCTACCATCTTCCTAAATCCTAATATTGTTCTGTACTTAAGAAATAGTGAAGGTTTTTAATGTCAATATCACAATTATTGTATCTTAAGCTCTTCCATTTTAGTCCCAGTTCATTTAATATTCAAACTAATCTAAACAGAAGTTTAGTTAAAACAATTGAAAACCAATCACAACCAATTTTAATTAAAATTTTGATATTTTCCTAAGGCAAATTAAGGGTGGAAATAGGTCGGACCAACCGACAGATGCCTATAGTCTAGCCTACAACAAGTTTAGATCAAACCTAATTTTTATTGTCAAACTTTGTTTAGAAGTCTATTGAACTAAAATTAAAGTCAAACACTACATGCCACAAAAAAAAAAAAAAAACCAAAAAATCTTAGACCGCATGAGATTGTGGTCAAATGAGGTAATTAGAAATTTTAGAGAATTTAGATTATTAGACGATGCAAATAAGTCAATTGAATTGCTTTCATTTTCAGATACTTTTGTTTAGATAGAAAGTTCATTGTTAATATTTTTAGGCTCTACTTTTACAAATTTTTAAAAACTTGGGTAAATTTATAATTTGAAAAATTTGGAGGGATCAATTTGTATTTTTTTTAAATGGGGCCAATTTATAAAAAAAATGTATAGGGTCAATTTGAAAATTTTGAAAAACATGGGGACCACTTTGCAGAATTTGAAAAAATATAAGACGAAAAAATTGAAAATCCTAGCTTTTATGTGTGATTTGAAATTCTCTATTTCTATTATTACACGATTTTTTGAATTTATCAAGGACAAAATACTTCATAAACTTTCATCATTTTAAAAATTCATCAAATTAATCATCCAAACAATGGAGTTTACACGGAAGGGTTTGAATTTCTTCAAATAATTACATTACATTTAGAGTGTCTCTCGATAAAGTAATTGGAAAATTTAGGGAATTTAGGCAATTTAAATAATTCAATTCAATTCAATTGTCTTCATTTTGTGGCAATTGCTTGTTTTTACAAAAATTCATTGCTTTTAGGCGTTCTTTGAAATTCTCTAAAATTAAAAAAAAAGGTCAAGCAATTCTCTAGGTTCTCTAAATTTAACTTGAACAAAATATTTCAGAGGTTTCTATCATTTTAAAAACATTTCATACTAATCATCAAAACAATAAAATATACCTAGAAGAGTTTAATTTCCCTCAAAAATTACATCAACTCAAAGCATTCATTCGTTCATACACATACATGCTCTTATAATGGATGAATTTGAATTATAATGGATCGATAAAAAAGAATCCATTAACCCATTTATAATCCATTAAAAATTCAAGAATTAAATCCAATCCATTCATACATCCATCAGATAAATCCAACCCGTCCATAATTTCTACCCAAAATTTGATCAAGACCCAAATTGTAGTGTTTCCATCTAAATCACACATTTAAACCCCTATGTTAAGATATCAATAAAAATGTTTCTGATAAATTTAATTTTAATGCTAACTAAGTTAATTTATTATCCCTCGTTACCATGATCTATAAAAAGCAGAACTTATAAGTCTAGTTCATCCTTAAAATAAAATAGTCTAGTTCATCAAAATAACTCTACCAACATCTACAAATCCTAAATCAATTGGCAAAAATGTCGAAATTGTTAGGTCGAACATTGTGATTGTGGTTTGAACACAGCCCCCTCCTCTTATGTGTATGAGTTCTAATAGTTATTTGTCATTTTATTCATCTACACAAAATATGCATCGTCAATCCACTAATGTTGATTTCTCATAACCTTGTCTTACCTTTTTATATCCTTCGTCCTTTTTAAAATATGCATATCTGGAAATTTCTATAAGAAAAATCTAAACTATAAATATGTGGACCATTTTCTTATAAATATGTGACAAATTCTAATATTAGTTTTTTTTTTTATATCCTTCATCTTTAAATAGTATTATCTACATACGTTGAATTTCTAATATTTTTAAGCATTGATCTACGATAGACCACTTATTAAGATATCCATCTAAACTTAATACTCACATTTAAATGAAATCCACCTACTTACGTGAATTTCACACAATTTTGGTAAAGCCGTGTAAATTTCAACAACTTAAAAAGAATATGTTAAAAAATGTGAGTTAGAGTATGTGTTAGTGGCACTTTCCTTCCTCCAACGTGAGAGAAAAGGAATATATAAAAGGTGTAAAATGAAAAACAAACGTGCATAGACAGGAGCAGAAACTGAAAAACTCACAAAGGGTAGTTGTACAACTACAAGCTAAGCAATGGTCAACCCACTTATCACATGGCTTTGCAGCCAGCCAGCCAGCCCTATTTTGAGGAAACGGTGATTGGTTTTTAGTTAGTGGTTAGTTAGTGTGTAACGTTCCATGCATGGTTATGCCAATTATCATACCTCTCTCCAAAACTAATACCACTACTCTACTAGTTAAGAAAAGTGGAAAACTTGAAAGAAAAACGATTGTTATAGTGTATCAAATTAACAAAGTAACTTAAGTGAAATAGAGTGTGTAGAAAGCAATATTAAGGAATGATTGTGTGCGTTTCTAATTCCATTCATCATGGCTTTGCAGCTTCATATGGGGAAGCGGTGCTTGGTTGGTTGCTCTGTAACGTTTCAACCTCATGTTATGTGCCCCTCTCAAAAACTGAAATCTAAACCATCATCTCTCCAAAAAGTTTGAGCTGTATTTTTTTATTTATACACATTTTCCATGAAAAATTCTATGAAATACAGCTCATAGAAGACATTTTGGTCAACAAAAATTGATGTATCCAGTCCAACTTTTTAATAAAAACATTAAACTTTGTTGAACTAAATTTTTCTTATAAATAGGAAGGGAGGGAGTATTTACTAATCATCGACTCAATTTTTTTTTTTTTTACTAAAATCATCTACTTGACATACTTAACTAATTGTCCATGAAATTTCTAGCTTAAAATATGATTTCCCCTCTTTTTTAGGCCGAAACAAAAAAGGGAATGCCCTTTTCCTTCTGCAACGTCCTTTTTCTACTTCCTTCCTTCTTCATTTAACTCCTCTCTGTGTCTTCTCACCTCTTAAACCCAACCACTTGGCCCCTCAAATCTTCCTCCATTTCTCTCTCTCCTTAAACAAACCCATTCCAAAAACAAACAAAAAAAAAACTCACAACCTTTTTTCTATCAGAATCAAAAACAAAAAACCATGATGTCCAGAATGAACAACAACAACAACAACAATGGTTGGATGGAAGAAAGAGAAGACGAAAACAACACTACAGACCCAAACACTCCTTCATCTGCTTTCATCCATAACCATAACAACAGACAACAACAACAACAACAAGATTTCTCTTCTTTCATCAAACCCATGCTTGGTGAAATCGATGAAGACGATGAAGAATGGTACATCAGAGACATGTCTTTTTCTTCTTCCCCTAACTTAGACAATGTTTTACTTCACACCATCAATGATTCCGTTTCTTCTTCATGTTCACCTTCTTCCTCCGTTTTCAACACCCTTCTTCATCCTCAACCAACACCAACACCATCCAATTCAAACCATCTTCAGTACTTTCATCCTCCTCAAAATCAAAAACCCATTAACCCTTTTGACCTTCCTTGTGAACTTGGTTTTCTTGATCATCAAGCTTCAGCAATGGCTACTTCTTCTTTTATGGGTAGTTTCGTTGATTTCGCTTCGAAAACTCCATTAACAGCTACTACTACTCAGTTGAGCTTGCCCCATTTGCCTCAAATCAACAATGCCTTCATGGGGTTTCAGAACTCTCAAGAGGGTTCTGGAAAGTCACTGTTTTTGAGGCCACTTGATTCTTTGCCTTCTTCTGGAACACGGCCTACTCTGTTTCAGAAAAGAGCAGCACTGAGAAAAAACATGGGCAAGTGTGAGATTGGTGAAGGGAGTGATAAGAAAAGGAAGTTCAGTGGTGGAGATGAAATTGATGATTTGAGTTTTGATGGGTCTGGTTTGAACTATGATTCTGATGATTTGACTGAGAGTAATGGAAAAAATATTGGAAATGGTTCCAATGGTAATAGCACTGTCACTGATCAGAAAGGGAAGAAGAAAGGAATGCCTGCTAAGAATTTGATGGCCGAACGTCGCCGGAGAAAGAAGCTCAATGATAGACTCTATATGCTGAGGTCCGTTGTTCCAAAGATTAGCAAAGTAAGACTTTTAATTTTTCAAAGCCTCTTTAATTTCAGTATTTCAAGTTCTTAAAGTGTTTAGAGAGTTTCATTTTCCTTTTTGATTAATAATGCTTATGTTAGTTTCCAATCCATGATTCTTAAAGAATTTGATCTGAGTCATTGTTGGGGTAATAAGGATTAAGGAGTAATTATGGTAATTAGCTAATTAAGATTGATAATATGTCTTGAAGGCTTTAATTGTGTTGTTTAGTTGCTGTGATTGGTGGTGTGGATCTATGGATTCTGTGACATGTTTTTTGGTTTGATAGATGGATAGGGCTTCAATTCTTGGGGATGCAATTGAGTATCTGAAGGAACTTCTGCAAAGGATCAATGACCTTCATAATGAATTGGAATCAACTCCTGCTGGATCTTCACTAACACCTGCTTCAAGCTTCCATCCTTTGACACCGACACCATCTTCGTTGCCGGGCCGTATCAAAGAAGAACTATGCCCCAGCTCATTGCCAAGCCCCAATGGCCAACCTGCCAGGGTAATGTTGTTTGTTTGTCCAATGCTGGAACTTGTCCTTTTGCTTAGATATTTGCTCAAAATCACATTGCTTTCTTACTTTGTATTCCTAAAACTAGAAATAGTGGTGTGTATATTGACATTTGACAGCTAGCAAACTTGCCTGTGGATATGGGGGTTGTGTTCAATCACAACCTCTGTGACTGTATGCAACCAGCAACATTTGAATTTTACAATCAAGATTAGACTGTCTAGATTTCAAGTTCAGTATTTTAAATTTAAAAATCAAAATCTACATTAAAATATGGACAGTCCAATCTTGATCGTACGTTCCAGATGTGGCTAAGTGCGTGTATTCACGATGCACGCAATCAAAATCCTTTGTTTGTGTGCTTTAAAGTGAAACTGAACTTCTGCTTGTTTTAGGGTGGAAATGGAACGAGTCATGTAACTTATGATTGTTATTTACCCGGTCTAGATTTATCAATCTTGGTTTGACATAGGCTTAGATACACATTTGAGCATTGTTTGTCAATAGAAAGTTTTCTTGATGTCACTGTGCAATTGTTATTTTCATTTTTTGTATAGGTTGAGGTTCGGTTGCGGGAAGGAAGGGCTGTAAATATCCACATGTTTTGTACCCGCAAACCTGGTCTGTTGCTCTCAACCATGAGGGCTTTGGATAACCTTGGATTAGACATTCAGCAAGCTGTTATAAGTTGTTTCAATGGATTTGCTATGGATATTTTCAGAGCTGAGGTAAAAAAAACAAACGCATTCATTTAACTTAGTATCTTGCTAACGGTAGAACATTCAATACTTTCTGCATTTGGTAATCAAAAGGATTTACAACAATTCATTACAAAATAACTACAATTAGACATTCAGCAAACTGTTATAAGTTGTTTATTTATTGTGATTGAGGTGTAAAGGCTAAACCTCCTTTCTTCTTTTACAGCAATGCAAAGAAGGTCAAGATGTCCATCCAGAGCAAATCAAAGCAGTACTCTTGGATTCAGCTGGCTTCAATGGCATGATCTAATTAGTTTTTTGCAACAAACAAACTAGTAGTACTTTCCATTTCAAACAGTCAACTTAGCAAGTTTTATTATATCAGTTATTTTTACTTTTTAATGATTACAATTCAAGTGTGTGATATTGGCTCTGGTGACTTCAGTTTAAGTTGAATTGGAAGAAATTTTTAGATGAATGAATTTTCTCTTTTAAAAAGCAGTTACACATTGGTTGGCACCTTCTACAAGTTTGATGTGAAGCTTGTTTTTTCTACGTCCAACTGATTATCCTCTTTATACTCCTTTCAGATAAAACATAGTTTCGAAGTGACTTGCTATTAGTGTTTTATTCCTCTAATTTAAACGTGGCTATCACAAATTTATTATATATATTATCTTCCCTTTTGAAGCAAAAAGTAGTTGGAAAAAGAAGAGAAGCTTATGCCATATAATGAATGCATCTGCAGCAAAATTGGCAATATTAAAGGTATAGGCTATAACACACAATGCCTACATTTTGATCTAATTTCCAAATAGTGAATGAAAATCAAGGTTACTAATAACGTGCACGCATTACCTTTGGTCCTGTATATTTTGGTCACATATACAAATATAAAAAACTTTTTGAGATGTTTGTGGTCTTAAATAGAAGATAAGATACAAAAAATTTTGTATTTATGTACCAAGCAAAAAGTAAAAACATTGAATATCAAGATTATTTTAGAAATAAACTTTCAAAACTATCGTATTAAGTGATTCTCCTTGGTCTCAACTCAATGATTTATATTTTTTTTCTTCTTATATATAGGACTGTATTACTTGCAGTGTTAGAAAAAGAAAGAAAGAGAGTACTGCTTGTAGACTATAGTTGGCATTAGACCATTATTATGCGGATATGCTCCCCTAGAAGTGCTTGTCACGTAAGCCATAAATATCCAAGGAAACTTGGACCACATTACCATTAACATGTTTAGGATGGAATGATTTTCGAGAAAAGGAAACACTGTTATTTAATTGTTGATACTTGTAAAAGTAAAGAAAAATTATAATGAGCATGAAATGAAAACCTAAAAAAAAATCAACTCATTTGTATTCAGCTAATCTGGAAAACATAGATGTCCTATTTTTGCACAATCTGCAAAGAGTAATGATATTTTGACATCCATTTGATGACAACTTTTTTGACAACCTTGTTTTTCTCACTTCTTATTGGTCAAAAACAATGGAGAGAGAAAAAGGAAGAGAGAGGATAACAACATCATGTGAGTATGAGAGAGAAAGTTGTCCAAAAGTTGTCAAAAAGTGGTTGTCAAAATATCATTTCTCATCTGCAAAACATAGATGTCCTATTTTTGCACTGTTCGTAAATTATGACCTCAACTTTTTCTCTTTAGGCACAATTCAGGCACTTAAATATTTATGAATAATCACCCATATAACTTATATACAACCCCTATACTATATAACTTTGATCATATGATAAACTCCCAAAAATTTGGAATGAGACACCTGTAGTTGAAAATTGTAAGGGATGTGAAGACCCATTAAACAGCCTATCTCATCTTACAACAAAAGATGATAACCACAAACATGTGGCCCAACAAAACCAACTAACCAGTTCCAGGCTCCCGACAAAAAACTGTTTTTTTTTTTATACATCCGAATGACTTGTTGGTTGGTCCTCAATTTTCTCTAGAAATGAAGAATGGATTTGGCCGATATCGCCAGGTTCTGGTGCAAGCTTAAGAGGAGTGTTGCCTTCTTTATCTACAGCAAGTGGATCAGCACCCCTGAAAATAATTGTACTTGATCAAACATAGCTTTTTATGTTCTAATTAGCACATACACCAGAATTTAGTTGTTTTGCTTACTGTTTGATAGCCCTTAGGTGAATATGGATATTTTTATATAGGCAAATGTTAGTAGTTAGTTCTTAGGGGGAGGAGAATTTGTTAGCAGGAAGAATCAATCCCTGGACCTTCGTCTTAATACTTGTTCAGCGTTCCAACCCCATACCGTTGGACTACACCTTCGGGAACAGGTAAATTTGGATATAGAATCCAATGATAGAGAGTATAGGGATGTAAGGTAAAAATGGAATATCTATATGTACCTTGTAATAAGCAATTTTGCAGCTGCAGTCTTCCCTCTCATAATGCAGTAATGCAATGGTGTCCTACCTCTTGAATCAATAGCATTTAGATCTGCTCCATACTGTAGGAGAAGCTCGATCATTCCAACATCACTTGTTAGGCAGGCCAAGTGAAGCAGACTAGAACCCTCTTGTATGTCCTCCATTAGCTGAACTTTACTTGAAGATGTATTTGAGTCACTTGAAGAAGATATATGAGAAAAAAAGCCTGCACAGGAATTAATTATTTGTATCATGCTTTTTTCAAATTTCAACAGCAAAAAGTTTTCAGAAGTTTGGACTTTTTGGGATTAGAAGACATACCAGATAGTGCTTCTCCACTAACAGAATTGATGTCCACGTCCGATTTGACAATGTGCCGATACACTGCTTTCTTGTCGTTGGCATAGATGCATTCCATCACTTGTTGCCCCACTGAAAGAAGATGGTGACTTTTTGGCATCCGCCGAACAAATACTTTCTCTGAATACTGTCATAAGAGAAAACAATCAAGTTCTATCACCAAGATATTAACTCAAATAATGAATCTTCAACTCTTAATCATCTCTTCACATACTTTGTAATTTACACTGATGTGTAACATGGACAAAATATCATAATTTTCAATCACCAAAGTTTGAGTTAGCAAAAAGAATATTGATTTCTAACTCTAAGAAAGAAGTAACTAAAAATAAGCATCAGAATACCTTTGCATGAATGAATCTTTCCTTTAGTGAAATAAGATCATCGTGCTCTGGTTTTTTTGCATGACCTAACTTGTTTTTTTCAGCTTTGGATGAACTGCAATGCAGGTTGCAAATATGTTAGCGAAAGTTTAGACACAATCCTATCAATCTATGCAATACTTACCCAAAAGGAGTGTCATCAGTTTGTGAAGTACTTGTTGCATGCAAAAGCTCCTCCCAAACCGAGTTCGCAAAGAGATTTCCCAGTGACTGAAACATAGTTAAGACGGAGGAATCCCACACTTTGACATCAAGTTTCAGTGATCTTACCTGCACAAATTGCCATCACACCTTAGTTGCAAGAGTGAAGACTGAAAACTAAAAGCCTTAAAACCAATAAAAAAAACTAAACAAAATTTATATGAGAATATGTGTAATAGTTAGTTAAACTGATTGTATCAGTTAGTTAGTGTTTGAGCCAGCTGTTAGGATAGCTTGCAAGAGGAGCTTCAGCTTGCAATAGTAGCTTGCCCAACAAGCTACAGTTTGTAAAAGTTAGTTAGTGCCGGCTGTAACCAACTAAGATGTTGGTGTAGGTTAGCCTTAGTGTGTGCGGGTTAAGATCAGCTATATATAGAGGACTAACTACCTTGTAACTAACTTAATGTTCAGAATATTCAATACGTAAATAGGTTGAGAAATGTCTATCATCTCTTTCTCTCAAAATCTTATAATACGAACAATAAGATCTTGATAAGGTATGAAACATATATATAGATATAAATATGAAATATCAACTACTTACTTTTGATTTATGTACACCAAGATTACGGTGAACGCCGGAACATTCAATGCATACGAGGATGCCAAGGTTTAAGGATGCCCAGTCTGGGTCAGGTTTACCGCAATCGGCACATTTGTCATTACCGCTAACCTTTCTTAGAATATCAATTGGTTGTTCAACTTTTATACCCTGCTTATTCTTCTGTAAGTCTTCAGATGATTTATTAAGGGTGGAGTTCTTGGATGCAAAATCCCCACTCCCTAATCGATCATAATCTTGTAAACTTGGTAATGAGTCGATAATGCTGGAAGAGTCGCTGTCACCACTTTCTGAGTCAGCTGAGAAAGACTGTCACATAATTTGTTTTATAATTATAGTAGTCGCAAGTAATACATGCATCCACTGATGTGTTAGAAATAAAAATTATTGTGTACCTTTCCACCTAGTGTCTGTACCGACAATAAGGAGGCAATGACTCCATTTATCTTTTCCATCCAATCCATCTGGTCAAGCGCATTTTCTGCCTGCAATTTTTTTCCAAAGCAGAGTGAAGAGTAATGATAAATACCAAACTATATGTTAATAAAGCATAGTGAAGAGTAATGTTTATACCTGCAAAGTATACATCTTTGAGGGTGAAATAATCCTGAAGCAGAACCTTAAATCTGATTGCTCAGCATCAACCTTGATTGTTGATGTGAGAAGGTTCACTGTGTGGCGTGCTACAGATTTTTCATCAGGAACAACTCCAGGGTAACCTGAAGAAAGCAACCTACTCAGAATGCCTGCACTGTTTTCATTGGCACAATTCCGCTGTGAATATAGCTGATTGAGACTCTGAAATGGTTGGTACATGCTAAACATTCAGTAAATAGACAATACTCAATACTTAGAAAAAATGTCTAAGTCGAAGCTAAACAATATTTTTTATCGCCAAAAATGAGCATCAACAAATATACAATACTCAATACTTAATTAGTCTTTAAGTTTTTTACTTGGATACTTACATTTGTATGTAATGGTTTACGATAGTAGTAAAGCATTCCACGACTATCAAGAACAAAAAACCTTCTCTTCCAGTCAGCCCTCAAATTTGATGAACGTTTTGAAAGATATCCCTGTCGGATGACTCGAACCTACACATATTAGTGCTCAACTTATGAGGCAAATGGATTCTAATGCACGTGGTTCAGTAATGAAAACTAAGTAGAATGGAATGAAGTGAGGGGAAGCATCATATCTATAAATACCTTTCCACTTGCAGCTGATTCAGCTACTGCATCTACCACACTATTCGATATCCTAGAAAAAGGATGAATATTCACTTCTCCACTGGGAGAACCATAAGGTCCATTCAAGGACAACCTACTTTCTTGATAACTTGCTTTTTTGTACTCTACCATTCTTTCACAAAGAGAAATCTGCTCCTCATTGTAACTTTCTCTTGCTTTTTGTGCATAAGCCAAAACCTACAGCATAGAAGATACAATCAATACTAACAATATCTTCAAACCAACAATTTTAATTGATACATATGCCATTTTGGTGCTGCTAACGAGTTTAACTGCTTTAACATATTAAGTTATCATAGATTTTGAGTTTTGACGAAGTATATGCACTCTGAATGCAATATTCTAACTTCAAACATATAATCAAAAGAAAATCATATAAGTATACTGAAAAGTGAAGTGTTTCGTAACCTCAATAATGAAAGGTTCCAGCTCCTGTAACTGCTGATATCCCTACAAGAGAAAGAATTTTTAAAACTGGCATAATTGCAAAATTGTATTCCCTCTGATCTAAAATATAAGCAGAAAGGAGCGTGAATTCGGTCCAAATTTGGATAATGTCATATATGACTGTACATACCTGTTGAAAGTATCGAAGATGAGCGTCCATGACTCCAGTGACAGCCTCCAAAAACTCAAATCTCTTCTTCGCCTCAATATTATGAAGAGCACCAACCTAGAATACAGGATGGAATATGTTCTGTAGTTAAGATCCGATCACATGCATTTCATATTTTTAGTCTTATTAAAAGCAGCACATCTTGTTCTACTAATATTACCAGATTGAAACGAGCTTCCTCGAATATTGTTCTTGCATTGTGCAATTCCTGGAATGTCTCTCTATCAAATTAGATTAAAAAAGATCATGGTAATCCATGACAAGATAATAAAATGTTTGTTAATACAATACCAAAGATGAGCTACTTGACGTACCTCTTCTATGACAGCGGCGACATCAAACTTGGTGCTTTTTCTCAATGACATAAATTTCTCACGTGCCTGTAGCATGAAATCCATGTTTTATTTGTGTTATGGTCATGAGAAAGGTCAATGAACTTCCAATATATCTAATTTATTTTAAAAATTCCTAAACTACTTCCTGGGTTTGGTAGAACTGGATTAGCACATGCATCTTAATTCTTTGAAATTTCTCTAAGAGAGTCGCTGAGAGTGCAAATCCAAAATATTGAATTTTGTGATGCAACTTCACAGTCTCAGTAAATATTAGAATACAAATTGCTTTGAAATTCCAGAAAGTGAGAATGGTTGAAATAAGATCATACTTTATTGAAAGTTCATACTCAATTATATCCATCATAACTCATAAATCAATTTTTCTTCAGTTCTCAGTAATCAGACTTGAGAACATCAACATAAGAAATTCAACAAGTGAGTTGAACTGAGGATGTTAAAACATAAATCAAATCAAGCAGGTCGTTCACCAAAAACATATATCAAACTTTTGCCAATACAGCAATTGAGTGAACACTGAATTTCAAAAAGTAATTGTCATTGAGAAAATTTCCCCTTGTAAAATAAAATAATTCAAGAAAGAGTAAAGGATCGTACTGAATACTCAAAAACTAATTTATGCTTCTTCCATGAAATAAAAAAAAAAAAAAAGGATGCAGAGATAGTTATATTATGCAATTTTCATAGCACCTGATCATATAATTGGGAAGCTTTATCAAAACGCCTCCGAGCTTCCTGCAAGCATCACTTGAAGGCTTTAAAATATAACATTCACAAGTCATGTTTAATGCAGGTATTATGAATATTTTGTTGAATCAACACTATAATGAAATATCATCAAGTATGATGACTTAGCATACCACATGTTTAGCGTAAAATAATCAACACTATTAATTATGTATGAACATTTCAAAAAATTACGCTACTCACTATATACCTTGACATCAAGGATTTCGACATTAAGGATGTTCATTAACCGGTCATTTAGCATATGCTCCACCTATGAAACCACATCAAGTATAGTCAGGACAGCATTATTAACTAGATCGATTTTTTCTACCTGAGTTACTACAAAACCTTTTAAAAAAATAAGACAGTGATTATAAAAGTTGGCATACTATTCTATTACCTGTGACCGAAGAAGTTCCTTGTGTGTACTGATTTCTCTCAAAGCAATAGAGAATTTGGCCATTACAGGTCCTGCTCATACCATTTTTTTTTTTTTTTTAAAATCAAAAGTTATAGTTAAAAAAGGACAATTTTATTAATGGAATATTTGAATGAAGCACAATAATTAGAAAGCATTGGAATAGACTAAATAAGCATAGCATAGTTACCTCCCAAAGTTACAAATAGAGGATCACTATGGCCTCCTCCAAAATTTTCAAGGGCAGTTGCAAAAGCAATGTCTCCATCATATGCCTCTCCAAGCCCTTCCCTAAAAAATGATTGAAGGAACTATTAAGGCATTAGAAATTTAAGACCATGAGAGTTGTGGCTTAACTTCTATTTAATTGGCCGCAATGATCAAAATTTGAATCAGTTCAAGAAAAATAAAAAATCACGATATAGTTCAAGGATATTGGAATCGTAGTGATTTTAACAAATTAATAACTAGAGCACATTCATCATTATAGTAGAAAAATGTGTTGGTTTTCTTTTATTTTTTTCCATAGGTTCCCTTCACAAGAGGTAATTTTATTCAAGAGACATTAAATGTAGGCACCTCTGGCAGTCTAGATTCGAAACTTAGTTCTCCACATTGTAGGACACTAGCCCTTCTGATAGACTAAACCCAACTCTCGTTGTTAAAATTATGCCGACAGTTTCTAGGGAATGTTATACTACAGGCTTGTTTGGATTGACATATTTGAGTTTATCTACAAGCATAAGCATGTGTGAAACTGCTCGGGTGAGCTTACAAAACAACTTATTTGCATGAGCTATCCAAAAGGTAGCATATGACAACATTTCATCGTATATGCAAAAACAATTTGATTTTATCTTTTGTTAAAAATAACTTTACATAAGTGCTTATTATGATAAGTTTTTATGCTAAAAACCGCAAATTAAGTTGTTTATCCAAAAAACAAAATAGTCTACAAATTGCAAAGTTGAAAACTCACGTGTACTTTCTACATCCTTTGTGGAACTTCCAACATCTTGAGCGTAGTGATTCCACATTTTCTTCCAAACCCTGAAGCTACATTTACATTATTCATGATACGTAATTAAGCAATCGATTCTTGTTCAAAATAAACCATATAAAACATATGACATAACTATACAATTATTATGTGACCACTTAAATAAAGAGAAAAGAATGAAATAAAAAGACAATTAGCCGTCTTAGCTCAGCTGGTAGAGCGCATGGCTTTTAACCATGTGGTCGTGGGTTCGATTCCCACAGACGGCGTTAATAATTTTTTTAATTTTTCTCTGAATTTCTGCTACCAAAAAACTTCTACGTAACGGTAACAGAACACCAACGTTAAATGAAAATGGGAAAAAACACAGAATGTTTAAATGAACATGAAAAAAGATTATACAGAGAAGAGAAGAGAACCTGTTGACGAAACATGGGAGAGTCGTTGAGATGTGCGAAATTCATTAACAGAAAATAAAACAATGCTTATGATGAATAATAATATTCTTCTTGTGTTTGTTTGTTGTTGTCACGTTGTTTCTCTTTTGCTGATTATTCTAAGGTTACAAAAAACAAAAGAAAAAAAAAAAAAGAGGTATTTGCTTCTTTTTTGTTCATGTTATTTTTGAGCTAGTATTTGCGATATTTCATGTCTGTCGCTAGAAATCTAATCTAATTAAATCATCAACCCTTTAATGTCTCTCTCTTTATTTGTACTTCCATCAAAATGTAAAATAGGGGGGAATAACATACTACTATTATTTGTACCAAAAAAAAAAGAAAACATACTACTATTACATTTGGTTATTTCAGTTACGTGGTTGAAAATAAGTTGCAACACCCTTTGGTATATAAAGGGGACATTATTTCGTAATAAGTAATTGTTTTTCTTTTTTAGTGAGTGTTTTGTAATATATACATATAGAACTGAATAATCATGAGTTTGTGAAAGCTACATGGCTCATTCATTGTGATTTTGACAAACTCACCGTGATACCAAATATGCACTTCAATTAATTATGACAAAAAATGAAATTTATTTTATAGTTGTTGATTACACGTGTTGAAGAAATGCATATCAAGAAAAGAAGAATACTTTAAATTTGATATCAAGAGTAAAGGAGAGGAACGTTGCACTTTATTGGCAATGATTTTGAGTCATCTTAGCAAAGCAACTCATGAACATATTTACATTTATGAGAGCATTGTTTATTTTTCACTGACATATTCTTGTCCTAAAATTTAGACTAATTTTATTACATGAAAATTTTGTGTCTGATGTCTCTCATCATAATTATGAAAATTTATGTGAGACCTTAACAGAATATTATTTTCTTAAAAGGAGATATAAGCACAATTTTCACCAGAAAATCTCAAGCTAAAAGATCCATTCCCTCCCAATGCACTAGTGCTTAAAATTGATAATAAAGGTCCTTATTTCCATGGGAGCAAGTTCTACTATTAGCTTTTCTGGATCAACTGGTTGTCCCCTCGACACCTGCGGTCCTTGAGACGACCCTTTAACTTGCCACACTAATCTCTTCCTCTCCATTTCTGTTCTTTCTTGGTTAGCGGATAAACTCGCCTCAGTAATTTTGTTTATCTGAACACAATGGAATTATATATCAAACTCCATAGACAAATGAAATGACAAGCTTCATATGATATGAATGAAGTAATCAGCTATAAAGTATTATCAGTTGTCATGCTGTTCTACCTGTTTATTATGGAACACCTTTTTGAGTTCTACACTTGATTTAACTGAAAGATTCATGTCCTCGCCAATCTTGCATTGTCAAGAAAAAGAGAATTTCAGTGTGTGGAAATATAAGGCTCAAAAACAGTAGAAACAAGAAAGAGAGAATGAGAAGGATAAATAACTTAATTGGCTTTGAATAAATAACTACTAGGCTACTAGCTCATTATGCAGAAAGGAACTAAATCATATTTGAATTATATAAAGTACATATAATCTGGAAGTTTTATGTGACTTGTTAAAGCAATATTGCATCATTGCATATATATTTCAAACCAAACGTGAACAAATATCCTCGTAATTCTGAATTAATTAGAAGTTGAGCAGGAAAATGGTAAGAATGTCATACAAACCAGTAGATAAAACCTAAAGAAGATATACCTCATATAAGTGCGCCAGCCGAAGGAGAACTTTTCCATCGCCAAGATCCTATAAAATACAGTAAGAAGACTTAACATAAAATTAGGAAAATTCTCAACAGTGTCCATTTAAGAACTCAGCAAGCTATTTCCTACCTGGAGGGTTACTATCGCAACATTTTCTGGTAAGCTGTATGAGGAATCTATTCCCGAGAACGTTGTGACATGAGAATCTCCCCAGTTACCTTCGCTCTAAAAGACAAATAAACACAAGTTATTTTAACTATAAATTCAGCTCGCTAGGAAATGCAGACACTTCTAACTAACAACCATTCCTTAACCACCTCTGTGAAGGCTAAAAGAAACGGCGAGTATATCTCTTGACCGAATGTTCGACGCCATCTAGCACCCTCTCCTACAGGATCAATTCTGAAATAGTACTTCCCTATAACCTGAAAATTTTATTGTATATAATGAATAAGCAAGATATGAAAACTATGATCCTTGCCGCGTAATAACTCATAGGCTAGGTAGATTTTCTTACTGTTAACCCTCTGCACTTATCAGAGACGCAAACTGTTTCATTTAGTGCCTCTGCAACACCTCTGGAATCATCAACAAGTAACCTCCTACGTAAAAGGGTAAAAAAATTGAATAAGTTATTTGATTGGTATAATATAGAGTGATACATAATGGGCATAAAAGCATAACAAACCTATGAACCATTAGCTCCAATTGTCCATCTACGATGCTCGAACCACCCACAGACCTATCTACCAATACAGAAAACTCTTTGCTTTTATCTCTAAGGTAAATTCCAAGGTTGATCTGAAACAAGGATATAGAATTCATTAATCGACAACTTGAAAGACATTTTCTTCATGTGTATAAATGTATGTTCTTGTAATACACATGGCTTAACAATCAATATAACATACAGGGTAATAATTTCCGGCAACAGGTTGATTTACTTCCAAGTTCCAGTCTTTTCTATAGTCTCGAACCTGTACAAGTATGCATCATCATAGCAGTTAAAAACTCGTTGTATTTGGTATTGACATAGAAAAACTCTAACTAGAAAATAATTGTTAAACCTGTTTGACATACCCGTTCGATGAAATCACGACCATTAGAATCAGTATAGAAGGTTTTTCTGCTTGCTAGATTTGTTTTAATCTCAGTTGCAATTTCTTTGCCGACTCCATCGTCAATCGGTATAGGTCCAACCTGATGTCAACAAATTTTACATGATTACATGCTCTTGTAAAATAAGGTAACGAATATCGAGTAATTATGTTCGAAAAACAGGAAAAAAAATAAAAGAATGAGACTTACAATAAACTCAACTTCAGCATGTTCTTTTCCTTTGAACAGTCTGGTAGTCTGTTCAATTAAGACAATAGTCAATTATTGATATAGCTATATGGAGCTTTCAACAAGGGAGGATAAAGAATAATCCTACTGCATGCCTCTAAAAGATTCCAAGTTTTATTTGTTTTTGTTAACTATAATTCATGACAATTCTCTGCCTAAGATACTTTTGCTGTTCTATATTGTGTACTAAATAACCATAGATGTTTGAAAGAATCTAGAAAGCTGCCTAAACTATTGATGAATACTACCTACCTGGTATATCCATGAATTGATTTTCTGATGGACTTCATGCACGATTGGTCCTCGCAAAACTGTGAGAGGAGACTGAAATGTTTCAAAAATGAAAACTCATTAATCTCTTGTTACCAAAAATTGGTAACTGAGCACAAGTAGCATACATATGATTTTACCTTCTCGTTGGAGTTGATGGGAATTGATGAACCGTTAGGACGGAAAATATATGCTCCAGACGCCTTTATAAATTGTGCACAATTAAACCAATAGCTTGAAATAAGTAATTGTGATCAAACTAATTATCATCCTAATAAAAAAGAAGTGTTAGGGAAAGGAAAATTAATCAGAATTCTAAGGATAGAAGAAACATTATCACCTGAGCATTTATTGTAAAATCATTTCCATAGGAGGCATAAAACTTATGTGTCTGCTCTAGAGATTCTTTGACCTTTCATTTGGAACAGAAACTTAGAAGTTAGAACTCATATCAGATCAAATAAAACTTATAGTATGCATATTTAGCAGCACTAGCAAGGTTTTATGTTTTATCTCTAAATGGATATAAATTATAACTAGTAATGTATCATACAAATCACATACCTTCCTTTTCCTGTTGATATATTGAGTAAGTTTCCCTTCCTTCCTAGAATAAACAAGTTTCAAGTTTCCTAGGCCTACTTCAAATGTATCACTCTGATTCCCTGATCTGTGTGCTATATCTCTATCTGAAGTAGCAGCTGCAAACACGAGTATTTGAATGAGTGATGACATAACACAACTCTTGAGAATGAAATCACTGATCGGAGCTACCTGCTTGTTTAGATTTTGACACATAGTAAGTGCTAAAACCAAGTGGGGGAACAAAAGCTGAAAATGCAAGCCAATACTTAGGGTTTACACTTGGAGAAACTCCTAGGTATGCTGCGGCGTGGTAGTTTCTTAAACCAAGAAAAGCATCAGGTATTGGCAACAGCTGGGATTGGATTTCTTTCCCACTTGAATCCCGAACAACAACATTTTCATTGGCAACCTATGACAAATTTGATAGACTAGTCATGTCAAGCAAAATTGATATTTGAGGATGGAAGAGTTCTGTCCATATTAAGTTTGAAACATCCTTCAGACCTTCACTCATGCTGATACACAAGGTAACTCCACAACACATGAAAAATTGTACCACAATGCTTGTGCATGTAGTTCATAATATGTAACTAGCTCACAGGATGTTTCATAATCAGAGGAGAAAATATCAGAACAATGAAGATGCTAAAAGTTGATTGAAGGAAGAAACTCACAGGAATCCTTATAACATTGTCTCTTTTCCATCCGAGAGGATTGTAAACGACGACAACCTACAAAAATCAATATAAATCATGAAAATATTGATGGATAAAAGTCTTGCATTCTGATAAGAAACAGATTAGATGTCATAGCCAGCTAGCTCCTCACCAGATCTTTCCCATGGGAGAAATCAACTTCTGATGCAGGACAGTAACTTATGTTAAGAAGTGGACACTGCAATGATAAGATGGAAGAGATAAAAGGATATTAATAAAAATCAATGGTCACAATGAAAAGGCATGGCCAATATGTCAACCTCAGCATCAAGTATTCAAACTTTAATTCTCAAAGTATGTTGTTAAGAATGACATAACCTAATTCATGAAATATATGCAATATAAGACTTATCTGTATTGAAGTTTATGATTTTTATTGAAAGTGAGATTACCACATTAGGAACATATATATAATTTCATACTTTGTCATACAAAAGGAGAATGGTATGATTATAGGGGTGGATATATTACTCGGTGATTTATCTTAAATGTGAAGTATCCTACAAATTGAATTATATAATTAAGTACAGTCATCACACAAAGATAAGCAATATGCCTAGTTTAGATGTTATTTGAAGACTAGAAATCAACATACTGCAGGCTAGTAAAGGTATCAGAGTAGCACATTGCAGAATGGTTGAACCAAAGAACATCACTACTTGCCTGTTGAAATTGAATCTGTGGAGTCTTATGACCAGTTTTGGTTGCTGCCTCTGTCAAGAAAGCAAGTGATGCTGAAACACTTTTCTCGGCCTGAAATAGACACCAAATTGAAAAACTTTTGAGTTTATATGCAATAAAATAAATTTCAAAGAGAATATAGATATAGATAAGTATCACCTCTGTGTAACCTATTGCAAGCCGTTTTGCATAATCATTAGCCACATGCTGTTTTTCTGTACCAGATACTGCATCATGGTGTTGTGCAATAGCCAAAGCATCAGCCAAAGAGTCAGTATTAGGACCTAAGGCACTCTTCCCTTTGAAATACTCCAACTGCCTTGCTGCCTATTTCAAGATTGAAGAGTAATAAGAGCCAAAGTTGTGGAATTCTGATAACACTTTAAAGCCTACGAGAGTTTTTCAACAAGACCCTTACTTAAACTAACAATAATTAGAAGGCTTACCAAGTAGTAGCCACTCGTGAATCTAACGTAACCTTTGAGGGCTGGCCTACTTGTAAAATACCCCGTCCAGTAGCCATTTATGCGATCAGCATACCTAATAAATTCATGGTCCAAATATGAAATGACAAGTTAGAAAAATGCTATTGTGGAGCTAAACATGAAGTAACTGTTTGGGTAGGCAATGCAGCCACCCTAATGTTATTCTCAAAGTCATGTTGCCGGCTTAATCTACAATCTGAAGCTTCTTCCTGAATATATTACACATTTTGAATTTGGAACTCACGGAAAGTAGTCATCGGTCTTGATTGGCCAGGCTTCATTTGCAGCATGTTTTGCATCAGTATATATTGATGGGGTCGAGTATAAGGCATGAACCCGTCCATCCTAAATAAGCATGAGCCAGCCGACCCATTAGTATGTCAAAGGACTCTTGGAGAAATAAAACTTAAATTATAAAGTTTTGTATTAAGCAAAGAATTGAAGATAAGCAACCTGATTAACATAGTGAATAAACTTGTCCAATTGCCTATACCAGGTATGTGCATATTGGTACTTGAAATCTGTCCCCATTGTCCACATTATATGATTTGTACGCGTTATATTGGCCTGTGACAGGATATGCATTGGAGTTGTTAACTTGTCGATTCAAATCTTTTTCCAATTGTGACTGATAAAACTTAGATCATTTGAAATACAGTATTTAAGGAGTATTTCCGTAAGTGTTTCTCAGAACTTCAAGCATAGCAATTCTATAACGCAAAATTGTTTAAAATCCTAGTTGTATATTTATTTTCGAAAAATATGTTTTAAACATAGAGAATTACATTATATTGAAGAACCAACCCCACATTTACTCGTGATATTGCATACCTGGGACATTGCAGCTGAGACAAACTCATTTACTCGTTGAGGGACATTGTAGTCGAACAAATTGATATCGTCCTACAAGTTAAAAAACACTCAAATTTACTTAACAAATATTGTCAATCAATAGCAAATAAGCCTTATGGAAATATTTGACTCAGATTTTACCTGAACAATTGGAGAATCCTCAGAATCGTCATTTACTTCGTAGTAGAAATTACCAGGAGGTTCATAATTCTCAGGGAACGCACCAGAAAATATCTATATCGATCAATGGACAATTTTAAGGACTTGTAAGGATACTAGGATGAGGAAATGAATCAAACAGAAGCCAATATAAAACAAAATGCAATTATTGCATCATCAACATAAACACAAACCACTTTGAATCAATCACCTGTGCAGATGAACCAAAGCTCTTAGAGCCCTGCCACACAACTTCAAGACTTTTTTCATCTTTTCTCTTAGCTCTATCTTGGTAATCAATCCGTGCAAAGAATAATGAGTCAAATCCAACCTATGCCAACAAGGGTATTGCTTAAGAAACAAGTAAAAAGTGCGTGAAAAAGTCAAGAGACTTATAGGTAAATCAACTTCAAAATCATTCTTTTTTTCATCATCAAATTTATATTTTCCTTATAATTTAACAAAACTGTACCTCTGCTCCCAACAAGTAGGCCTGCACCGCAGAATGTCCAAATGGATCAATTTGCCATCCTATTCTTGGAGTTATGCCAAATACTTCTTTGATGAATCGATGTCCAAGGGTTGTCTGATCAATCATGTCAATGTAATGTGCAGCAGCCTCATCATGCATACACATACCACCATTTCTGCAATCAGAAATCTTAGGAATCATTTAATGTCATTGTAACTGAATCCTGTTATACTACAATCAAGCACATGGATAATGATCAACGATCAATTTTCCTTGACATGTAATAATGGAAAGTCAGATGGATGAATACATGAACTCCAATTGGCCAGAATTGACCAGCTGCTTGACTATTTTCTGAACTTCCCCACTCTGTTCTCTCCACCAACGCTGGAAGAATGCCTGTAACACAAGCAATAAACATTTATAACTTCTCATTCATGATCCAAAAAGAAAACACAAACAACTGACTTAGGGTTTATGACTTCAATTTTGTTCCTTGTTCTTCTCCATATTTGCTTATCTTCTTAATTAATCAGCACTGTGAAGGTGAGTCTAATGCAAAAATTGTTTTAAAAACTTTATAATGAAGGATAAAAAGTCGGTACCGATAGCATTTCCCTTTTATTACTGTTATTAATATATCGTTATGAACTGCATATGCATGTCAAGATTGCATGCATAGCAATAAAGCGTTGAGATAGACACGGACATTCAGACACAACACGGACACGTCAACACGAAATATTTGAATGTAACTAGATGTGTTAGTATCGTTTTGGACACCAAATACGGCTTTGATGTGATGTGCCAGTGCTACATAGATGATAAGTCTTGACTCTTGCCTGTTCAACATAGATGAATTTGCGGTTCTTGTCCGCCAACAAAGCCGGTATAAGAGAATCAAGCACATTTTGAACGCATGCTCCCTGCATTTTGAACAACAATAAAACAAAATCAAAATCATGCAATTGAATTAAGTTAAAGAGACTGTCCTTAGAAGAGTGAATCAATAACCTGAATGGTGTTGTTGGAACCAACATAGTACTGATCAATGGTTTTCAACCATCCAACATCATCATGACTATGAGGGACCAAGTGAACATTGAGCTTCCCAGGAACAATGGTTGAGTTAGTATTGTATCTTATATAATTTGATTCAGAGGAAACGATACACACAGCCAAAAAGAGTAAAAACCGTAGTAGTAGACATACACTACTGGTATCCATGGAAACCGAGAATGTACACTGTCTACACTACACTTCACACGTAAAAGTATGAAGAATGAAAAATAGGAATTGATTAAAAATGAATAAAGGAGTGGATGATTGATTCTGTTCAATGGTTATCGGTTTTGTTTGTCGTTAAGTTTCAACTAGTATAAGACATGGATATTAAGGTTGCTTTATGACAAGAAGTAGCTGTCAGTTTATGATTTCCATGAGATTGTTATAACTTTATTTAAAGGTTAATGATAAGGTTTTGGATTGTTTTTCTCGTCGAATAGGATGAACAGGATAGAAAACAATACATTTTTGGTTTTTTCTGTGACTTACTCATGTGAACTCGTTTGAGTATTACTATTTTACTTGTCCACGCTGCTCATGCAGATGGTTGAGTATACAAAATATTATCAACGTTTTCTTTTTTAAGGAATAAAAATTACTAATATTCTTGAAGAATTCTTGATGTTAACATAGGAAAATGCTATTTCTCTAGAAAAATAGCATCAAGAATTTTTCAAGACATAATTGGCAAGTTTTAATTGCATGATTTATTTGTTCACTTCTTATTTTTTCAGCCACACCTCCTTGAATTGTGGCAAATAGTGCATTGTGATTGACTGTTCTTTATTCTTGAAGAATTCTTGATGTTATTTGTCTAGAGATATAGCATTGCTCATTTACATATCCATCATATATTCAAAACGCATTCAAAATTGTTAAATATAATTTTTTCAAAAAGGAAAATGATAATTAAATAGAATTAAAAGTCAAGTTGGTAATTATTGGTCAAAATAGTCTCTCATTTTGGTAAACTGGTAGATATATACTCTTAGGCTTTGTTTGGGAATGAAAGACAGACTTTGGGAGGTGAAAAATACGAGGGAAAATGGTGAAATTTTTCAAATTTTTTAAAAGAATAGTTTTTTTAGAGAATGTATAAATGAATGTTTCTAATTACTATATTTTTAATTTTAAGAATATTATAACAACATAGATTAAATTTGAAGAATTCATATAAACTCTCCTTCATTACAATTTTTCAATTCCCCTAACTGATGAGAGTTTTGTATTATGAAGAGAAGTTTTTTTTAGAAAATATTATGAAGAAAAGTTAACCCCCAAAACCCTCCTCTCTCATTTTCTTCTATTTCTTCTATTTGTTCATTCCTTTTTCCCGTCTTCTCTTCCCTTCCCGTCCAAACTCGCAAACAAAGCCTTACTGAAATAGTAAAGTGATTGGTAAATTAGTTTCTATGTAATCTTTCGATCCAAAAAAAGAAATACCAGTTTCTATGTAAATTTTTGGTTTTTTTTTCACACAAAAAAAATGTCATAAATATTTTTTGTTGGATAACATTTTTTACAATAGGAAGTATAAATATTTAAAATAGTCCCCTATTTTTACAAATAGGCAAATACATGTCAGGAATGGTAAAATGTCATTTAAAATTGTAGAGGATAAGACGTGACACTAATTATTCTATTGACTCCATTAAATGTTAGGGTTAATTATGTTTCTAGTCCCTATAAAATAGCGACCTTGTAAATTTAGTCCCTACTTAATTTTAATAGCATTTTTAGTCCCTAATTTTGTTTTTCTGCACTGAGTATTAGTCCTTACTCAATTCAAATTTGTTTAATTTATGCTTAAACTCTTAAATTTTTGAACAATTTTTTGCAGACATGTTTAGAACATTACTAAAAGTTCGTCCGCAAAAAATTATCGCAAAATTTGATTTCTACATCCAGATTTTATTACTTTTTATCTTTAACTTTTGTCGTTTTAAAAAATTCATATTTAATTCATTTCATGTCAGAAAATTATAAATTTTAGTAAACGAACCTTTCATAGTGTTCTAATCTTGTCTCAAAAAAATCGTTCAAAAATTTAAGAGTTTAAGGATAATTAATCAAACTTTGTTTTAGCAGGGACTAAAATTATAAGTAATTTTTTTTATAGGGACTAAAAATGCTATTAAAATTAAGTAGGGACTAAACTTACAAGGTCGCTATTTTATAGGGACTAGAAACATAATTAACCCTAAATGTTATACTAAATTTGAGTATAGGTTATTCCAATAGCATCATTTACAATGGTGGATATTTCACCTATTTAATATTGAGCTAAAATAGACAATCTTATTGTGGAGTGATATTTATTGGTGCTTATAAAGAAGGATGTCTATATAAGAACCTTAGACCATCCACAATGGTGGGTGCTTCACCTATTTAGCACCACATTAAATAGGCACCCCCATTGTGGAGTATAATACATGGGTGGCTATGGAAAAGGGTGGTTATGGAAGCACTCTCTCTCTCTTCATTTTTTATGGGTCCCATTTAATAAATCTTAATAAAATAAATAAATTTTGTTGAAATGTAATGATATAAAATTATTTGTGGGACCTCTTTAATAATTTTTTAAGGTGCTGGGTTGGAGAAAATTGGTGCTTATTAAGTATTACAGTAAAATGAGTTATGTGGACATATGAATTCAATTTAAGCACCCAATTTAGGGTGCTCTGTTGTGGATGGTCTTATTTCTCTTTATTTTTTTGTGTGAATTTCATTTAATATTTTTTAATGAAATAAATGAGCGTTTTATTTTTTATGTTAGGTAGCCTAATGGTTGAGGGGTAACCTTGGCGCAATTGGTAAAGTTGTTGTCATTTGTAACACCCCGTTTTCCCAACGTAAAAATTTCATAATTAAAAATCAGAGTATTTCAACTTAAAACGGAATGCTACATACTTCTTGAAAATCACAAAATAGATAGTAATAATTATCCTTCAAGTTCAACATCATAAATCTGAAACTACGCAGCGGAAAATAGTTCAACATCATAAAAGTCTTGGCACGCAGGCCTTATCAGAAAATCTCATAATTTGGTTCAATACTTATTCATAAAAAAAGTTCATAAAAGACACGTAAGGAATAGAAGTAAAAGCAAGCCCCCATCCCGTTACGTATCAGAGCACCTAAGACACACTTGTGAGGAGTCCACTCACGGCCGCAACTATTCTTGGTTACCTGCAAGTTACTCATGCGAAGAGCAACATTTTCAAGAGAAGGGGTGAGATTTCTCAAACAATAATATTAAACATATAAATCATATAAAATACATTTAACAACTTAAACATCTTATAATTCATTAATCTTCTTATATTGGTCATAAAACTATCATAATACTAATCATAAATAATCTTCATATATCATCAATTACTAATCTTAAACATCATTATATAGTATCAAATAGTATCATTATCAAAACATAGCATTTATTGAAAACAACTTCATAATCAAGTTCACAATCAAATTCATAAACAAACATCATCATTAAATTTATCATAATCATCGAATCACAATCAAACTTCATAATCAAACCTCACTTAACTCGACAATGCTACTCAACTCGACTATGCAACTCTTAACATCTAAAATCATATTAGCATCTCATCAACCTAACAACTTGACAACTCGACAACTTCATAACAACTTAGACAACTTCAACATGCATGTGGTACCACCAAGGCATTAAGCCCCCTTCGCTAAGGTCATATTTGGACCTGTCGGGCATTAAGCCCTCATCGCTAAGGTCATATTTGGACCTGTCAGGCATTAAGCCCCCATCGCTAAGGTCATATTTGGGCCTGTCGGGCATTAAGCCCCCATCGCTAAGGTCATAAAGAACCTGTCAGGCATTAAGCCCCCATCGCTAAGGTCATATTTGGACCTGTCGGGCATTAAGCCCCCATAGCTAAGGTCATAAAGAACCTGTCAGGCATTAAGCCCCCATCGCTAAGGTCATAAAGAACCTGTCAATAACGTTCAATCCATTAAGCTAATAACCTCCAATTCTGACTAAAATATTCGGTTCCAATTTAGCTTATGGTCTCTCCTTCCAAACAATCCCTTCTAACTATCTCTTAACTAAGTTTTCCAAGTTGTCGTGAATTATCATCATCTATTTTTATCATTCCTATCAATCCTTTCATAATTCTTTTTTTTTTTTTTCTATTCTAACCTCCAATTCTACTTACACTAATAATTCTCATATTCTAATAAATAATATTTCTCTACTAAATATATAATAATACACCAAATAACAAATATATATCTATAACAATTAACAAATATATTATGCTAGTAAATACCAACATATAACATAACAAAATATCGCTCAACAAAATATATTAACTAAATTATAAAAAGACATCTAATCTCAACAAATCATATATCCCTCATATATATCATGTAAATATATAAAAAGGAGGGCGTTACAACTCTCCCCAACTTAAAAGAATTTTGTCCTCGAAATTCAAGCACAATATAAAATAGAAAATAAATTTAGTCATTACTTCTTCAAACAAAACACAAAAACCACATCAAGTTAGTCAGTTAAACATGATCACATGAAGAAAAAAAAACATAACTACTAAATAGAAAACATGACGACACTACACAACGACTCATCTACTTGGCCGGACGGACCGACCTGCTCTGATACCAATTGTAACACCCCGTTTTCCCAACGTAAAAATTTCATAATTAAAAATCAGAGTATTTCAACTTAAAACGGAATGCTACATACTTCTTGAAAATCACAAAATAGATAGTAATAATTATCCTTCAAGTTCAACATCATAAATCTGAAATTACGCAGCGGAAAATAGTTCAACATCATAAAAGTCTTGGCACGCAGGCCTTATCAGAAAATCTCATAATTTGGTTCAATAGTTATTCATAAAAAAAGTTCATAAAAGACACGTAAGGAATAGAAGTAAAAGCAAGCCCCCATCCCGTTACGTATCAGAGCACCTAAGACACACTTGTGAGGAATCCACTCACGGCCGCAACTATTCTTGGTTACCTGCAAGTTACTCATGCGAAGAGCAACATTTCCAAGAGAAGGGGTGAGATTTCTCAAACAATAATATTAAACATATAAATCATATAAAATACATTTAACAACTTAAACATCTTATAATTCATTAATCTTCTTATATTGGTCATAAAACTATCATAATACTAATCATAAATAATCTTCATATATCATCAATTACTAATCTTAAACATCATTATATAGTATCAAATAATATCATTATCAAAACATAGCATTTATTGAAAACAACTTCATAATCAAGTTCACAATCAAATTCATAAACAAACATCATCATTAAATTTATCATAATCATCGAATCACAATCAAACTTCATAATCAAACCTCACTTAACTCGACAATTGTACTCAACTCGACTATGCAACTCTTAACATCTAAAATCATATTAGCATCTCATCAACCTAACAACTTGACAACTCGACAACTTCATTACAACTTAGACAACTTCAACATGCATGTGGTACCACCAGGGCATTAAGCCCCCTTCGCTAAGGTCATATTTGGACCTGTCGGGCATTAAGCCCTCATCGCTAAGGTCATATTTGGACCTGTCAGGCATTAAGCCCCCATCGCTAAGGTCATATTTGGACCTGTCGGGCATTAAGCCCCCATCGCTAAGGTCATAAAGAACCTGTCAGGCATTAAGCCCCATCGCTAAGGTCATAAAGAACCTGTCAGGCATTAAGCTCCCATCGCTAAGGTCATATTTGGACCTGTCGGGCATTAAGCCCCCATCGCTAAGGTCATAAAGAACCTGTCAGGCATTAAGCCCCCATCGCTAAGGTCATAAAGAACCTGTCAATAACGTTCAATCCATTAAGCTAATAACCTCCAATTCTGACTAAAATATTCGGTTCCAATTTAGCTTATGGTCTCTCCTTCCAAACAATCCCTTCTAACTATCTCTTAACTAAGTTTTCCAAGTTGTCGTGAATTATCATCATCTATTTTTATCATTCCTATCAATCCTTTCATAATTCTTTTTTTTTTCTATTCTAACCTCCAATTCTACTTACACTAATAATTCTCATATTCTAATAAATAATATTTCTCTACTAAATATATAATAATACACCAAATAACAAATATATATCTATAACAATTAACAAATATATTATGCTAGTAAATACCAACATATAACATAACAAAATATCGCTCAACAAAATATATTAACTAAATTATAAAAAGACATCTAATCCCAACAAATCATATATCCCTCATATACATCATATAAATATATAAAAAGGAGGGCGTTACATCATTTGACTGAAAGGTCGCGGATTCAAGTCCTGGAAACAGCCTCTTGTGTAAAACAGGGTAAGGCTGCATACAATACACCAAATGGTGGGACCCCTTCCCGGACCCTGCATATGCGGGAGCTCTAGTGCACCAGGTTGCCCTTTTTAGGTAGTCTAATGGCTAGAATTCACCTTATAAGGTGAACAAGTGGGGTATCCGAGGTTCGAACCCCGGCCCCTGCATATAATAACGCATTGTCCTACCAACTAAGTTATGCTTTAGAAATATAATAATATAGAGTTATTAATGGGATCTATTAGTAATTTTGTTGTGGTGTTGGGTTGAAGGAATTAACTGCTTATTAAGTATTGACATTAAAAATTTATAAAGATAAATATTGTGTACTTATGGCCCCACTTAAGCACCCAAATATGGGAGCTTCATTGTGTATGGTCTAAAATAGGAGTATGTTTAAAGAGTTTGTAAGATTTAATTTAACTAACAATGTTAATATTGTCATATTCTATATATTCATCTGTTTTGAATATGAGATTTCAGAGTAGTATGTGTGTGTGAGAGTTTTAGATGATGTTTATTACTTCATCTACAAATAAAAAATAAGTGTAAAAAACACACTTTTATATATGAAAGTTTATATTTCAAAATTAAAATAGAATCAATAAGTTGCAATGCAACTAAAAATTGTATTTAAAAAATGTCTTCATTTATTTTACAAGTAAAATAATTTCTAGTAGTTGACTAAAATGGAGGTGCTAATAATATCTCGATTTTTAATACAAGGGAAATTCCCCTAACTGAATCGGGTTACTGAACCGGGATATATAACAAATCGGGCCCATATCGTTTTCCATTCTTATAGCGAGATTTGATTTGATTTTCCCTCCGTTGAACCGAATAATCTGGAAGGAAATGGAATCGGTGGGTGGAAGCGGTAGCAACGAAGTTGAAAATGATTTGGAAATGAAGCTTTTACGTGACCGATTCAGACTCTCCGCAATCTCAATCGCCGAATCTGAAGGTTCTGTTCAATTCAATTCTTCAGTTTCACTTTTCTTCAATTGAACATTTCAATTTCCTAATTCTCCTTTCTAATTCGCAGCTAACAAAAGCGGTATGGAAGTTTCAAAAGTTGTTGTCGCTTGCGTTGCTGATTTAGCCTTCAAATACACCGGTAATTCAAATTAACATCACTATGATTACAACGTGTTTGAAATAATAATTCCCCTTACAATGCTTATATTTTTACAAATTGATGGATTAATTAGGTTTAGTTTCGATTTGTATGTTAATTTCATAATGTTTAGTTAAATAATGTGATTAATGCAAGTGTTATGTGATTAGAACGGTTGGCTAAGGATCTTCAACTATTTGCACAGCATGCAAATCGTAAATCTGTAAATATGGAAGATGTCATTCTCTGCGGTTAGTTTCCTCATATTTACCTGATTTTTCATTTTCTAATGTTTTTGCATTGGTTCTGTTGTTAATCTGAACAAATCACTAATTAATTATCGTTAATTTGGTTCAGCGCATAGAAATGAAAATCTATCTGGTTTGTTGAGGACTTACTCAAATGATTTAAAAGCGAAAGATCGTCAAAATGAGAAGAAGCGAAAGAAAGATGCTAAGAAGAATGACAAAACAACTGTTTAGTATATTGCTATGAATGACTGGGTTTATACACATGTGATCCTATGAACATATATTGCTGTGATTAGAAGAATTTGACAAGTTTTCTTGGATTTGTTAGCTCCATCTTTATGGTTTTGTTATGCACTTGACAAGGAAATGTGTCTTATATAGTTGTATAAATATTCAAGTCCAAACAGAATTCTTATTCCAATGCATATTTTGTTTGTGCTTGTAAGTCTTCATTTAGCTAGTTGAATTTGTTGGAAAAATGAGAAGATCCTCCTGACTCGTGTATAAATGAGAGTGTGTGGATTGGTGTTCTAGCTTTGTTTTATTTGTCAACAGTGTAAGGATCAATTGATATTTGGGCACAAGCATATGCATAACAGTATATGCAATGTCACATACAGCAAAACAAAGCACCTTAATAATCTTGGTCGAATATCAAGCAAATCACCCAAAACTAGGAGGAATTCAATATCCTAAAAAAGATTTAGAGATCATAGACTATGCCTTGTTATCTACCTTCGAAGACAAGGCATGAAGGTTGGCAGAATTTACCTCTTAAAGATAATTAAAAATCACCTCTTAGATGAATAAGTGGTTAGAAATATCAAGTAGCCGCCTAATAGTCTGGTGCTTTGCTTTGATGTTATTTGGGACTGATTTGTGTTTTCGAGATTTTGAAATTTTAAGCCGCAAAGTGAATATTGAGGTCCGATCTCATAGTCTACTTTCTTCCTTCAATTCAAGCATGTATAGTGGTGATGGGTTTGTTTGTTTCTTTCTAAGGTTAATTAGATAAGGAAAAGGCTAACAAGTGTCTTTATGACACTTGATTTGATAAGAAGTTTAAAGTATAAATGTTAGTTTGTGAATTATGTATTTAACACATTGAAACATCAAAAAATAACTTTTTCTACATGAAAGTTTTCAATTGTTTTCATTTTCTGAATCCTTAACAAGCGACTTAGCAAAACCTGTTAAATAAATAGTTTTTATAAATATTCTGAAAGTCATTTTAGTCCCTACAAAAAAAATCAAATTGTATTTTTTATTTCCTTTAGCATTTTTCGAGACAAAAAATATTGACGAAAAAATTTATAGGAATTAAAAATGTTCATGGAAATTTTTGTAGGAACTAAAAATATTGACGAAAATTTTTACTAGGACTAAAAATGTAGTTTTTTAGGGATTAAAAACGAAATTCTAGATATTTATAGGGATCGTTTACTAATTAACCCCTATTTTTATTAAATAATTAAAAAAAAATCAGCCCTTGAATTTTTTTTTACATATGTAATCTAAATGAAGCATTGCCTAAATAGAGCATAACCCAAAAAAACAACTAAATTTATTTGTTTTGTTTATATGATGTTACCCGAAAAGTAAACAACTAAAATCCTATCAAAAAGCTAGTCATTATAATATTTGATGTTGTTTTATCCCTGATGCCTCAAAAAACAGATGGCAAAATTGCTTATTTAGACTTGGAAGTATGAAATTTACTGTATCCCACCTCTATAGGGAATGGAATGCTTGTGCTGACAGCCTTGCAAATTTGGGTCTCTCTTTTTCTTCTTTTGAGTTATTTTGGTAAGACACTATCCCTAATTTCATTAGGGGAGAGTACATTAGGAACAGGTTGGGTGTGCCAAACTACAGGTTTAGCACCTTTTGAAAAGGTCTTGGTATAGTCCCCCTTTTCTATCTTGTACTCTTTTTTGTTTAATGAATTGATGCTATTTGCATCTTTTAAAAAAAAAATTGATGTTGTTCTAAATTGATTTGTAACCTGCTTGAATAAATCAACCAAGAGAAACATTTTTAATACCTACCAAACTTTAGTTAATGTCTGTTTTATAAATAAAAAAAATATAATTGATGTTGTTCTAAATTGATTTGTAACATGCTTGAATCAATCAACCAAGATAAGCATTTTTAATACCTACCAAATTTTAGTTAATGCATGTTTTATAAATTAAAGAAAAGATAAAAACACACTTTTAAAAGATAAATTATGAATATTAGATAAATCACATGCAACTTATTTTCTCTCATTTCTTATGAATTAATCAAGATTCTTATAGTCATACATTTCAATCAATCACTAACGACAAAACTTAATATATACATGAATCACCAATATATTTTGACAAGGATACATATCTTTCTTGTTCTTCGTGTATTAAAAATGACTTTTGGATTCATCAATTTCAACTACAAACACCACCAACAACATGTGCTAGCATGAACCACTGATATGTCTTACAAATAATACTTGTATATCACTAATTTGTCACGTATTAAATATGAATTTGAGTCATGCATATCATAAAAGAATAGATATTATATAGATTAGAAACACAAAGTGATTGTAAAGTTTAACCTCTCTTATATTTAAGTTATATGTGTGTGTGTGTGTGTTATATTTATCAAATAACTAATTTGTTTTATAAATAATCTGCATATAATTCTGTTACATTCTTTTATTCTATAGACACACTATAAATTACATTATTTACCCATTTAAAATTGGAAGAGAAACATTGATATCATTAATTATTTATTTAGTTTCTAATTCGTGTTTATTTATTCTTTTATGATTTTTTTTCTCTTTTTTGCACAAGTGCATAAAATAAAAGACATTTTATGAGCACACAATTACCAAATATTGTTACACCTCAAGTATTAACATATATTATTTTAAAAAATTGAAAAATATTAACGATGCCTCTGTGACAATCTTTAAGGGCTATAAATAATAAGTTTTTGAAAAAAATGGTGTAATCAATACATTAAAAATTGAAGTATTTGACATTCTTAAGAAATAATTTATGTTCAAAAAAAATTAATGTCCTCTATATATATTTACACAGATTATATATATGTTCAAAAAACAAATGTATATATTATTTCTTAAAAAAAAAAATGTACTCCCTCCGGTCTCAAATGTAAGAAACTTTTCACTTTTTAGATTCATTCAATAAATGATGTATGTGATCTTTATTATAGACCACATGCATCATTTATTGAATGAACCAAAAAAGTGAAAAGTTTCTTACATTTGAGACCGGAGGGAGTATGTAATACTAGCAAAATTTGGTGCCTTATGTGCATGGTGCTTTGTCTGTGCGATCGTTCATCCCGACCGTGCTGTAACCACCGTCCACAAGTTGAGTTTCAATGCATAAAAGGAAGTTATATATTAAAAAAATTTAGTGCATATTATAAATACATTAAACAAGCTTGATCAATTATCAGTTCTTAGAGATCATGTCACTCTAATAACATCTTTTTGTAACAGTCCTTCCCAAAAAAAATAAAATTATGATGATCGTTATATTATGATAAAACAGGGCTTGAATACAATTTATCTATTGTGGTTTTTTCATTGTTTGATGATCGTTATATGACGAAGAAAAATATGAGGAAAGAAAGTTTGATAAAAAAAGGAATGAGATATGAGTATGATAAGTTGTTGTTGTTGTTGTTGTTATTATTATTATTATTATTATTATTATTATATATATATATATATATATATATATATATATATATATATATATTCAATGCATACCTGATAAGAAACTACATGATATATACTATTTTATTATACATTATTATATATTTTATATGACTAAATAACACAAATATTATTTGCAAATCACAGATCCTATGAAAGAATTGTAGGTTAACCCAACATCTAAGGAGTTATTCACATGTAAAGTTGTTGGTCTAATTTTGCTAGCACTTGTTGTGGCTTTATATGATTTTGACGAGTCACAAATCTGAACCCAACATAAATTTCTTTTATGTTAAAAAAAAGATTTGTTTTTGATTTGTTTTAAATTTTAAATAAATTTTCATATTCTTATAGTTTTTAATATTTACTTTATTTTAAAAAATGGTATGTAGACCAGTGAAGAATTCGAGTTTGGAACCTCGTCCACTACATATTGCAATGTCTCTATCAACTAAACTATGTTAATGGGGGCTTTCAAACATAATTTTTATTCAAAGATATCTTAAACCACTAGGTAATATTTATATTAATTTAAATTATTATTTATAATTTTAATATAAACTTTTATCTTTATTTATTTAATATATATATATATATATATATATATATATATATATTATGTATATTTTAATTTAACACACACTACCCTTCAATTTTATGAGTGGATACCATTTCCACCAATTTTCGCAGAACATGTTTCTGTTAGTTTTCCTTTAATTTGTTAATTTTTTTATTACTTTTTTATTCTAATTTCTTTTTTCATTTTTACTGCGTATAAATTTTTTTGTGAGATTGGTGGAACGTAACAATTGACATTTATGAATTTGTCAACGATATGCTCTGAAATGGATGCACAATATTTCGAGTCTACTGAACTATTTTTAATTAGATAGAGTAAGGTCCAAACAATGATGACATCTGATAACATTTAACCAGATAAAATCGAGGATAGTCTAACCATAAAAAGAGTAATATCAAACACCAAAAAAGTGCACATTCACAACCAGGAAATGGTATTTTCAAATAGGAGTTACATCCAGTTCCTCTTGAATTCCGCTGGCCAAAATACTATGGAATTGAATTGCGCCACAAGATATTAAGAGATGACAAAAAAATAAACAATAAAAAAATAGATTTTTGTTATGTATCAAGTTCGTCTATTAATATGCAGTGTATCAGAATGCCAAATCAATGTAATCAATGATATATTTTTTGTTTCAAATTTTATGCTACATTTTTCTTTAATATCATTAATTGAATAATTAATTTCTTTAAAAAAAAACTATTTTTTTAATTAAATTTGGACTTGATTATTTCATTAACATTTGGTTTTGTTAATTAAGCAACTAAGTAAAAGAACATAATCCAAAAAAAAAACTAGTTACAATTAAAAAGAATAAAAAGGAACGCAACTACAACTTTTTGCCTTTTTTCAAAAAAGCGGTAATAGTGTATTTAATTTGAAAAGGGTGGTAGTTTAGTGTTTGTTTTTTCAAAACAATGGTAACGGTGAAAAAAGGTATGTAAAACAAAATCACATATAACAAGCAATCAAAGAAAATTCTAAACATCTAATTGACAATTAAAGACCTAAGATCAATAAATGAATATAGAAACCCTAAAATGCAATGCAGTATAAAAAGATTGAGAAACCTCAACACAACATGTAAAACATAATTACATATAACAACAATCAAAACAATTTCTAAACAACATCTAATCGACACTTAAAAAGCTAAGACGAGAAATGAATGCATAACCTTCAAGATGCTCAATATTTGTTGCCACACCATCAAAGATGCATTGTGGAAACATGCAAGATGAACGAGAGAATGAGAGGATGTGTTGTGAAAGGTGAAGAGAACATAAGAACTCGTTAATAGAGGTTGAAACACGAATGGAGGTCAAATGTGTAACACCCTCAAACCCCACATACAATATTTAATAAATAAATTCAACAGATAACACAAGGTTCAAAGGGACACGTCATGATTAATCCAAAACAGTCATAAACATAAACAGTCATCGCGAAATAAAATCTCAGACATCATAAAATCATAGTCTCCAAAATCTAAGATACGTCTCATAACGGACTCAAAGTTCCTCGAGCATAAAATCCATAAAATAAATAAGACTCTTGACATCCTAATCAGAGCACTACTACAAGACTCCAACATAAAAGCATATAAAAGGTGAGTAAGCATCATCAATCCTGCACGTCTACACCACGAGGATGCAGGTGACCAAAAAGCCACTGGAGAGTAAGGTATACGTTCAACATAAAGAGGATATGAACTCTCAAGCATAATATTTAGGATTCAATATAAATACACATATTCATATTCCATCTCATTAAATCAATTAAACAATTACAACAATTCTCAAATTATCATAAGATATAACAAGTATTTTAATTCCATCCTCCCTCTGTGAAGAACTAGAAAGAATGATGAATTCCTTTTTATTGGGGTTCAAAAAAGAATGGAAGTCGCGGTATAAACTGGTTGAGATGGGATAAGTTAACCCATCACAAAAGCTTAGGTGGTCTTGGTTTTCGAAACATGGAAGCTTTCAATCTCTCTATGCTTGGTAAACAATGATGGAAACTCATCAAAGATCCTAGCTCCTTACTTACTCACATTCTCAAAGCCAAATATTTCCCTAGACGGGGTTTCTTGGATGCCGATATAGGACATAATCCAAGCTATACTTGGAGGAGCATTTGGAGTTCCCAAAATCTTGTTAAATTGGGTTTTAGATGGAAGATTGGTGATGACTCTTTAATCAGTATTTGGTCTGATCCGTGGATTCGTTCTCTACCCTCATCTAAACCGTCAACTTCACCATTTCCTATCATGGAAAATTTTATTGTCCGTGATCTCATGAATATTAATGATTTGGTCTCTTGGAACACACAACTTATTTTCACTATATTTAATGTTCAGGATGCTGCTGCTATATTAGCTATCCCCCTTCAGGACAGATCTCTTGTTGATACTCCCGTGTGAAATTGTATGGGGAATGACTCATATTCACTTAAATCAGCCTACTCTCTTTGCATGTCTTTGGTAGCTGAACCTAACAATGTCGAATTTGATCGAAATTGGAACCTGATATGGAAACAACTTGTGGGACAAAGTCAACTAAGTCACATAATACATTATTGAAGATATTTAAGTTTAAAATTGTGCATAGACATACGTAACAGAGTCAACTAAGTCAGATAATATGAGACGGAGAGAGTATTTTTTATCAAATTCTTGTGCAATATTACTACACAATTTTCCATTGTTTCTGAGCAATTCATTTGTTTATTGAGACTTTGGATCTATTTTGACATGTGGCGGAAGTTTTTCTGAGCGGGAAAATTTGGATATTTTGTCGTGGCTTGGCGCGCAGCTGAAGGTGTTTTAAAGAATCTTGAAAATCTGAAACAGTGCATCAGAATGATGATACACAGACACACTCAACCTCAGAAGGAACAGAAAGACAGACACATGGAAAAGGCATTTTGGGATGCTTCAACTTCAATCTTCAAATCAACAAGGACAGAGAGTACTCATGCAAGTATGCTACTACTGACCATTTTTGGCACCTTCTGCTCTTATTATTTTACTCGACTCGTTCCATCCCTTGCCACATTTACTACTGTACTAGTGTACCTACCTATACCATTAAACTTGTCAAAAATTATGATCCTCCATGGTAAATTAAATATTGGTGTTTTTAATGTAGTCATAAATACTGTGAATAGTTAAAATGATCTTCAAAATTGTTACTCCAGTTAGCACCGAATAGTTCTTAATTATGGCAAATTGTTAAATATATTCATGAAATTATAAATTGTCCGTCAAACAAAATAATCATTTGAAAATTTGAAATTTTTTTGTTTTTTTTACCGAATGCTTATATTTTGAAGACTAATTTACCCTCATAATTGATGAAAAGATAGAAGAAGAAAACACTGTTCAAAGAGGACAAAGTCAGTTGCGATTTTTTTGAAAAAGAAAAAGGTAAAGAAAAGCGTAAGCCTGTGTTTGGTAGAGGAGAAGAAGAGGAGAAAGAAGTTGAAGAGAGAGAGTTAGGAGAGAAGATGAGGATTTCTGTTGTTTGGTTGAGGTGAGAAAAAGGGAAGAGAGAGTTTAAACATGTAGGCCCCACGGTTTTTAGACTCTTCGCACAACAGCGAAGAAAGACAGAAGAGAAGCAACTTTTTGGCAGTTTTACATTTTTATCCTTTCATTGCATCGTAAAAGACAAAAAAAAATGCAACACTTGTGTTAATAGGCTGATGGAGAAAAAGTTGTGAAATGCATTTTTTAGTTTATTTTATGAAATGGGAGAATAGAGTTCAAAAGTTAAAACATGTAATTGTTGAATGTTTAATTAATTTAAAAATAAAACATCGAATGAATTTATCTTTTTACACAATCAAAATTATTTTGCTATAGGACACAATAAAACTATTAACACGTTAAACGAATATAAAACTTGAATGATTTAATCATTATAAAATTAAATTAAATAATTTAATTACTTAACTAAGATAAATTTTAATAAAGTATTAAGTAAATTTTAGTACAATATTTTTATTGTAGGGGTAATTTAGTAGTTTTATAAATAATCAACACTTCTCTCTCTTCTATTTCTCTCATCTCTCTCTTATACCAAACAATCCATCAAATCTACTCTATTTCTCACCTATTTCTCTCTTCTCTCACTCTCTCTCACATATTTCTCTCTTCACAACTTCTCCTCCTAACCAAACACACCCTAAAAGAGTAGTAGAAAGCATAAATAGTCAAGATGTCAATAATCTCTCCCAGACTAACTAGATTGGGAAAGAGCCAAAAAGATTGCAGGTTGATGATGCTTTTAGTACTTCTCAATTCATCCCCACTCAATCCTTGTCTTATTCACTTGTCCTCTTATTTATACTACTACTCCCTCCCTCCCGGAATAACTGATACATTTTCTAAAAAAAAGTGTCCCAAAATAACTGACTCATTTCAATTTTCAATACAACTTTCATCATTCCCAATACAATATAACACTAAATAATACTACTTTTATCATTCCCAATACAATATATTCCACTTTCCCCTTTATTTATACATTTTTCTTAATATGTGTGAAAAACAAAATTGTGTCAATTAAATTGGGACGGAGGTAGTAATTAATTTACTAGTGTGTTAACCCGTGCAATGCACGGGCGCTAGGCTATTTTTTTATTCTCTTAAATATATTATATTTTTTCAAAGAAAAAAAAACAACTGGTTACATTTTTTTTAGTCTGTAAAATAATTATATTTTTTGTTCTATTTTATTTTTGAAACAAAAAATTTAGAAATTTTTTATCATATTCTTTGTTTGGCTCCCTTTTCTTTCTGATAATATTAACCTAGAATACATAAGAATAAGTTAGACTTGCCTAACTTTAGATTTAATTCTTTTTGAAAAGGTGTTGAACTATTTTCCATTTTCTTTCTTTGTATTTCTCATTTTTTTTAATGAATTTTGATAATGAATCTTGCATTACTTTGGTTCTAAAAAAAGTAATATTTATCAATGACAAATAGTTTCCCCGTATTTTTTCATGATTCAGTGATTAATTTTTTTTGAAAGATGATTCAGGGGTTAATATTTGTGGCATATTTTTTTTAATACTTATCACTCTTAAATATTTGTCCCGTGTTTTTATGTATCAATGAAAAATAACACATGTGTTTTTGTTCCGGTGATATATATTTCTTCAACATTTTATTGTGTATTAGGGGTAAATATTATACATGTACTTTTTTTTTTGAACGAAACAAAGTTAACTATTATCATTAATCATCCAATGTTCAATACAAGAAGGATAAGAATCAAAAATACGGTGACTAGCCCAAGAACAGGCCGCCCTAGCTAAACTATGAGCAACCATGTTCGCTTGTCTCCTAACAAACTTCACCTCGAAGTTGGAATGTAAAGATAACTGATAAATAATACTAGAAACAATAGCATAGAATTCCGAATCACCCTTGCACGGAGACGATAGAGCTTGCACTAGAGTAGATGAGTCGGACTCAAAGACAACCCGGTCCCATCTGTTCGCATCAGCAAAGTGAAGAGCCTCGAGTAAGGCTACTGCCTCCCCCTCCAAAACTGTCATATTTGCCCGCTGCCATTTTGTTTGAGCCCGAATAAATTGCCCGCGGGAGTCTCTAACACAACACGCAAAAGATGTAATATGGTTACGGTCATGGAACGCGGCATCCACATTGCACTTCAACCATATCTCGCGTGGTTTCTCCCAAACTGAGCTGTTACCTTGCACTCTATTCTGTCTGTGTTGCACAACCGGTTGTGGGGGATGTTTATGAACCTCCTGCCATTGCTGCCATGCATCTAGTGCCGTCCTCCCAATGCTTGTTGAAGTATGATGAGCGGCATTCCAAATGACATCATTACGTGCAGCCCAAATTTGCCAAAGAAGTGAAGCCACCCGACCAGCAATGTCTCGGCTTTCGGAACGACATATATCAAAAACAAAATCGGTCAAACTGCTCACAGTTCCAACTCGCGGTTGCAACACAGTCGAAAGGCCTGCCCAATACCAACTTTCACGCGCCATCGTACAACCCACAAAAGCATGCCAATCATCCTCAACATCCGTATCACACCAGGGACATATCACCTCACATTGTACATGCCGTGATTGTAGTCGGAGACGCGTCGGAACACACCCTCTGCATATCCTCCATAACAAATTACGTGCTTTGTGAGGGGAATTCACATTCCAAATTCTATTCCACTCTCCTTCAACATGGAACCGATCAGTATGTAACAACTCCATCATAGCAAGTTTATAACCAGTCTTAACAGTATACCTCCCGTTACGTTCCATCATCCACGTTATTTTATCATTATGAACTTCTGCAAAAAGTGGTGTGTCGAGAATAGCTTGCACCATATCATCTGGAAACAGAGATTCAAGTTTATCAATATCCCAAACTCGTTCCTCATCAACTATCAAATCAGACACACGCAAACTATGCACATCCTGACTTTGTGGGGATTGAATCCAGCTACCATGACCACCTCGAACCCATGGATCATTCATCACGCTGACCTGCTGCCCATTTCCAATTGTCCACCTACATCCATATAAAAGTAAGTGACGCGAATTCCAAATACTCCGCCAAGAAAAGCTCGGGTTGTGTCCAAGTTTAGCACCCAAAAACGAGGAATGTGGGAAGTACCTCGATTTAAAGATTCTAGCAACCAGAGATTCAGGTTTAGACAGAAGGTTCCATCCTTGCTTAGCTACCATAGCGAGATTAAAAGCTTTGAAATTCCGAAACCCCATTCCACCAAATTCTTTGGGGCATGCCACACGTTCCCATGCCATCCATTTAATTCCTCGGTTGTTACTCCTTCCTCCCCACCAAAACGCATTGATCATCTTTTCAATATCATCTATAATTGAATTCGGCAAAAGATAAATACTCATTATGTATGAAGGAATAGATTGTAACACAGATTTGATCATAACTTCCTTTCCAGCCTTCGATAATGCGCGTCCCCTCCATGCATTTATTCGTTTCCAAATACGATCCTTGATAAAAGAAAAAACAGACCTCTTATCTCTACCAATCATCGAAGGTAATCCCAAATACTTTCCGGTACCCATCACATGCCGGACACCAATAATGTTTGACAAATCCTTCTGCGCAGCCTCACTCATATTACGACTGAAAAACACCTCAGACTTTGATAAGTTAATTTCTTGTCCAGATGCTACCTCATAAGTTTTAAGAATAGTGAGTAAACGTTGTGCTTCCACCACACTGGCCCTGCAAAACAAAAAACAATCGTCTGCAAACAACAGATGGGACACCACTGGTGCGCCGCGACCTACTTGTACCCCATGGATATCACCTCTATTAATAGCCTTATGTATTAGAGTCGAGAGGCCCTCAGCCACCAATATGAATAAATATGGTGATAATGGGTCACCTTGGCGCAACCCTCGACCGGGTACAATAGGCCCCACCCTGTCAAAGTTCATAAGCACCGAATAAGTAACAGAACTAACACACATCATCATCCATTGGATCCATTTCTCATTGAACCCCATTCGCGTAAGCACACCACGAAGAAACCCCCAATCCACTCTATCATAAGCCTTGCTAATATCAATCTTGAGAGCCAATTCCCCTCTCCATCCCTTTGTCTTCCTCTTCATTGAGTGGATTATCTCGGTAGCAATTAACGCGTTGTCCAATATAGAGCGGCCCTCAACAAACGCTGACTGCTCCTCTGACACACATTTATCCAAACATCGTTTCAGTCGATTAGCGAGCAACTTCGACACCATCTTATACAACACATTACAAAGAGATATAGGCCTAAGATCTTTCATATTATCCGGGTCTTCGCACTTCGGAATCAAACATATATTTGTTTCTGAAAGATTTGAAGGGAAGTAACCGCGATCCAACCAAGAAACCACTGCCTGAAAAATATCATCACCACACACATGCCAAAATCTCTGATAAAATGCCGGATTAAAACCATCTGGACCTGGGGACTTGTTCGGTTGCATCTGAAAAAGAGCTTGACGCAATTCTTCTTTTGTAATAGGTGCTGTAAGCATTATATTGTCATCCATCGACACACACTGACTCATCAAATCCAGCACCGGTTCATGCACACCTGCATTCGCAGCAAATAGTTGCTCAAAATAACCTTGTGCCACAATACACATATCCTCTTGAGACGTAGCAATCCTCCCATCATCCGTTCGGAGCTTACTAACCTTCTTTACTTTGCTGCGGGCTACCACAGATGTATGAAAGAACTTAGTATTCATGTCCCCTTCCTTCAACCAGTGCATTTTCGCTCTTTGCTTCCAAAAGGCCTCCTCCTGTACAAGTAGTCGAGCATGCCTCGCCCGAGTTTCAACATATTGAGTACGCATCATACCATTCGGCTGGGTACGAAGCTCCTCTAATATACGAATACAATGGTTAATTTCTTCCTTGAACCGAACTCTCTTCCTCCTACCCCAGCTTTGCAACTTCGTAGAACAATTCATAACTCTATCACCGAGCTCCAACCCCCTAGTACCACTCCAGCCATCCACCACCACCTCCTCAATATCGTCCTCTAGGAGCCAACTGTTTTCAAATTTAAAAGAATAATTATACCTCTGATGAACCGTAGGTATAGTATCAAGCAGTATTGGAGTGTGATCTGAGTGAGAAGTAAGCAAGTTTGTAAGTTTGACTTCTGGAAAATGTTGCAGCCATTCAGGGTTTCCCATAGCCATATCCAATCTTTCTTCCAGCACTCGATTGGTACCCGGACTTTTGATCCACGTAAATGGGTGACCATGCAATTTAATATCGGACAAGGCACAATCTTCAATCGCTTCACGGAAACCCGTACACAACCAATTAGGATGAGGATGAATACCAGCTTTGTCTTGTTGAGACAACAAATCATTAAAGTCCCCAATGATACACCACGGAAGAGATGACATATCCCGCAGCTCCCGAAGTAAATCCCAAGCATCACGACGACGCGCACGTTCAGGAAAGCCATAATAACAAGTTAATCTCCAATCACCAGCTTCTTTATCCTCCACAATCAGATTAATGAAATTTCGAGAGTAATTTAACACACGACAATTAGAACCATCTTTCCAAAACACTGCCAGCCCACCGCTCCTGCCTTCCACATCAACTGCTAAGCATGAATCATATCCCAACATGATGCGAATATTTTCCATGCTTCGTGTATTAGCCAACGTTTCTGATAGGAAAAGAATGTCTGGTTTGTGTCCCCGGGCCAAGTTTCGAAGATTTGGAACTGCACTCGGGCTGCCCAATCCCCGACAGTTCCAACTCAAAATAATCATTGGTCCCGGCAGTCCTGGCTGCCAGGACATGCCGATAAAAAATGCTGAAGTGTCTGATTTGTGGAATCCTCGACAGGTGGTTTGTCCTCTCGCATACGCTTTCTCTGAAACTGATATTCCATGTCTGCATTATATTCATTCTTACTAGTACTATGCACCTGGTTTTGGTTATCAATAGTTGAGGAAATGACTGAACATAATGTACCCGACCATATATCTTTAGTCAAGGTCAATAAAGGAGCATTTACATGCCTTAACTCCTTCACGCCATTGGTGGCCCCACATGGCACAAGCGTAGAACTAGTATGCTTACCCACTAGTACCTCCGACGTGGTCACCCTCTCCACAGAAGTCGGAGACGGTTGTTGCCTACTGGACTCAGACTGCCCATTTGTTTCGGCTCTCCTCCATCCCTCCTTTTCCACATTAGCCTGAGAACCCCCATCTTCCCGCAACCACTGTGATGACGCCCTCCCCCCCGGCTTCCATGGATCTGCCCTAATAGCATTTGACCACCGTTTGGGAATCGTAACGTCTGGCTGAGAGAACCTAACCTCGCACTTGTTCTCGCTATGTCCTAGCACCCCACACACAAAACAGAAGCTTCCTAATCTCTCATATTTGAAATTCACTACACACCATTCACCCCCATTCGCCTTGATCTTCTTCCCTATCTTCAATGGCTGTCTGATATCAAACCTCACCTTCAACCTCATATACTCACGCCAGAAGCTAGAATTGTTATTTCCGTCATACTCCAAAAACTCTCCAATATAGTTCCCTAACCCCATTCCGACTTTCTCCTTCATCATACCGGTTGGCAAATTGTAAACCCTAACCCATAGATTCATATAGTTCAACTGTATATCCTTTAACGACACCCCTATTCGCAGCTTCTCCAGAACCAAAGAATGATTGTCATATGTCCACGGACCACCCTTCAGTACCTCCTCCATATCCAGTTTGTGAAAAAATTGGAACAAGAATAGCCCTGGTTGCGCTTCCTTCACCGCCACCCCCTTCACCGGTCGCCACACCTCAGACATCCGTATCTTCATCTCCTTGAGTCGAACTGGCCGGTTGACAAGAAAACGTCCCACCAAACATAGGCGAGGATCATGTTCAGAATTATCTTCATCTTCAATATCGAAACTCAATCCCTCATCATCACTTAGTGACAAGTCTTCGAAAGTTATCTCAGTCATCGTACCCACGCTTGAAAAAACACCAACACCACAAACTCTTACAAGAAGAGAAACACAAAAGCTCTCACAACGGAGAGAAAACCGTCAGCAACCGGAAACCTTAAACGAGCAATTTAGAAAACCAGAAACAATCGCAAAAGCCTGAAAGATTCGCAATTGCACTATCGTAATTGGACGTCACGTATTCAACCAATGTCCCTTTTTGCTATCGGTGCACAGTAGTTGAAACCATCATGGATACTATATATTATAACATAATATATTGGAATGGCAGAAGCAGAAGCACTATCGCAAAAAGCAAAAAATTGGAATCGCAAATCGTAAACGTAATCGCAATTGGTCGATCAAACTATCCCAATTCCTATACTTAAATCACATGAATAATGGAAAAAAGGTATTGGCGCCTTACTTAATTATGTTGAACACGTGTTTGATGAATTCAATGAAAGTGGCTATGGTTGTTGAAATCTTAATGAATGAATGAAAGACTCATGCGATATGGCTAATTAATTGTGACTAAATCTGGAATCGGTGTTGACACATAATCGCAAAATCGCTTACGACTTTGATCGCAAAATCGCAAATTTTAATCGCTTACGACTTTTAATCGCTATTAATCGCTATTACACATATGTACTTATTTATTTATTTATTGAAAATATATGTTTCATGTTTTTTATGTATAAGAGACGAATATTTGTCCTTTTTTTTTTTATATTTACCAGTGATGAATATTTGTCTTGTATTTTGTTTAAAGTAATGATGGTAAAAAATATTTGTCTTGTGTTATTTTGATTCTTATATCTTGTTTTTCTTTTTATGTATCAATAACAATATTTTTCAGTTTTATTTTTTAAATATTTCTTAATGAATATATATATATATATATATATATTTATATTTATATTTGTATATAGCATTGGAAAATATTTATCCCTCCCTCAAAAAAAAATATTTATCACGAGTTTTATTATGTATCAGTTACTAATTATCTTTGTTTTTTTATTACATGTATTTATCAGCTATAAGTATGTGTCCGGTACTTTTTAATATTTGTTAGTGAAAAATATTTGTCTCGTGTTTTTTTTAATATTAATTAGCAACAAAAAAAAAATTGGTCTGATCTTAGTCTTATATGTAAAGTTGAGACAATATATATGCGATGTTGTCATGACTTCTTGAATTTCATTGACACTGACTCGAAAATTATACATGATATAGACAAACTCTTCTTTCAAAGAAAGTTTTAACTTGTTAAAAAGTTTGCGTACAACCATTGCATGAGTTTTGTGACCTTGCATGTGAAAATAATTAAAAAAATATTCATATAACATACCAATCTTTTATAAATTACGACAACTTAATAGTATCAAAATATAAATTCTAAAAAACTCACATAGTTATCCATTAAAATCAAACGGATGGTCAATGGTTTCTCAGAGCTCTTCGAATCGGTTGATGTCCATAGATATTGTCATTTAAAAAAGGAAAAAAAAGAATTAGATAAAAATGATTCTGTGAGTGGTACAACATTATTGAGTATGTCCCTAAAAAAAACATTATTGAGTATGAAAACTATTTATAGCCCGAGTGGTAGGCAAAATTCATTCTATGTTAATGTGAATTTATTAGGCTCAATGTCAATGCTATGAATATGAATTGCTTTCTATAAATAAAAAATGAATTTGAATGGTTTATACAAAAATGAATTGCTTTCTATAAATAAATTCTTTTTGTGTGATTTGTTTTCTAATAATAGGACATGTGGCATTGAATTTGTTAGAGGATTTTGGATTTGCCATGTGGATTATTCATTTTGAACATTCTCAAATATATGTATAGAAGATTTTATCATCGCATCTAGATCCATTGTTTATGGGTTGGGTTGAAATTCATAATTAATCATCTACCTATCTATTTTGAGCATACCCATTTTAACAAAATTTTAAACAGGAACTTGGCTTAATTAATTTGGTGTCTGGGCCACATTAGTACATTATTGCTTATTAATGCAATCAATAGACTTGTGAAATATGGTCTTATAAATGCAGTTCGATCGATAGCTTCGTGATGTTTAAAACTTTGGATTTTTCATACGACCATTAAACTACTTTTTAAAAAGAAATTGAAATATACTACTCTCATCATGTGACACTGTTGTGGAGCCGGTTAACTCCTCCAGCAACAATCCAACAAGTCAACATATGATAATTATAATACTACGTACAAAGAAAGCATACCGGATTCACTGCAAGCAACAAAAACACGCAGTCACGTATTCAGGAAGATGTAGACCGTTCAATCTTGATTGAAATGTTTAGAAAATAGACAGTTTTAATTTTTATTTTATAATTAATATCAATTTAAAATTTAGACTGTTCGATCAAGATCAAATAGGTCTTAATAGTATCTGATTATGTTATATGGTTAATTTCCTACTGTTACAATCATTACATTGGGGGGGGGGGGCTCTACAATGGAAGTGATTGATTAGTTTGATTTAATTGTTATCCACTTGCTGTTCACGTGGGTTGCCCTCGCGGACGAAAATGGAAGAGTGTCCCTCCTCCTATGTTGTTTCCACGTTTAAAATTACTAAAGTGAGGCTGCCTGTATATTTTTTTATACAACTAATTTCCATTTCGTATTAAATATCATGCATACTCCCTTCGGTCTCAAATGTAAGAAACTTTTCACTTTTTAGATTCATTCAATGAATGATGTATGTGGTCTATATTATAGACCACATACATCATTCATTGAATGAATTTAAAAAGTGAAAAGTTTCTTACATTTGAGACCGGAGGGAGTATACACTTAGGTCTTAGGCTATATAATGCTGCTATCAATTATTTAATGTGGATGCTGTATACAGTGAATAAAATATAGGCTTAAATATGGTTTTGGTCCCTGCAAAATAGATCAGTTTTGGTTTTAGTCTCTGCAAATTTTTTTTATAGCTTTTGGTCCCTGCAAAAATAGGTCAGTTTTGGTTTTAGTCCCTGCAAAAAAATTTTATAGCTTTTTGTCCCTGCAAAAATAGACCAGTTTTGGTTTTAGTCCCCGCAAATCTTTTATAATTTTTTTAATAGTTTTTTTTTTAAAAAAAATTAAAAAAGTTAATAAAAAAATTCTGGAAAAATTAAAAATTAATAAAAAATTGAAAAAATATTAAAAAATTCTGGAAAACCGAAAAGTTAATAAAAAAATTTAAAAAAATTTGGAAAATTGAAAAATTAATAAAAAAATTAAAAAATTCTGGAAAAATTAAAAATTAATAAAAAATTGAAAAAAAATATTAAAAAATTCTGGAAAATCGAAAAATTATTAAAAAAAATTAAAAATTCTGGAAAAATTAAAAATATTTAAAAATTCTGGAAAAATGAAAAATCAATAAAAATAATCTGAAAAAAAATAAAAAATATAAAAAAATTCTGAAAAATTGAAAAATGAAAAAAATTGAAAAAAACGGAAAAAATCTGGAAAAAATAAAAAAGATTAAAAAATTCTGAAAAAAACAAAATTTCGAAAATTTTCTAAAAAAATTAAAATTCTGGAAAATAAAATTTTTGAAATTTTAAATTTTCGAAAATAAAAATGAAATTCTGGAAAAATGAAATTTTAATGAAAATTTTTCGAAGTTTTTGAAATTTTCATTAGTATTTCTCAAAAATTTTCCGGGAATTTTTTGTGTATTTATAAACCGAGAATAAGGGAAAAAATACACTGAAAAAACCTAAGCTCGACATATATACTAATCAAAATTTCGAAATTTCGAAAAATACATTTTTTCCAGAATTTTGAAATTTCGACATATTACTAATCATAATATTTTTTATTTTCCAGATTTTTTCATTATTTTTCATTTTATTAGATTATTTTATTTTTTTAATCATTTTTTATTTTTATTAATTTTTCCAGATTTTTTAAATTTTTTCCGTTTTTTCAATTTTTTCATTTTTATTATTTTTTCAATTTTCCAGAATTTTTTAATATTTTTAAAAAAATTTTATTAATTTTTAATTTTTTAAAATTTTTTTATTAATTTTTCGATTTTCCAGAATTTTTTAATAATTTTTTTCAATTTTTTAATAATTTTTAATTTTTCCATAATTTTTTAAATTTTTTTATTAATTTTTCAATTTTCCAGAATTTTTTAATACTATAAAAAAAATTATAAAAGATTTGCAGGGACTAAAAGCAAAACTGGCATAGTTTTGCAGGGACCAAAAACTATAAAAAAAATTTGCAGGGACTAAAACTAAAACTGGTCTATTTTTGCAGGGACCAAAAGCTATAAAAAAAATTTGCAGGGACTAAAACCAAAACTAACCTATTTTTACAGGGACCAAAAGCTATAAAAAAATTTTGCAGGGACTAAAACCAAAACTGACCTATTTTGCAGGGACCGAAACCATATTTAAGCCTAAAATATATCTATCAAATTATTGTCTTATGACATTAAGACGAGAAATTCACTCATTGGTTGAGGATTTGGATCTCATGCAGTTGTTGCACATTGCAATAGCGGTAAAACCCATCTCTTTTGAGTAAATTGTTAAATTGGTCAATGTATTTGCAAGTCACTGTTAAATTAGTCCATAATTTTATTCATATTTTAAAATAGTTTATATCTTTGTTAAAAGTTTATTAATTAGGTTGGTCATCATGTGGCAAAAACATAAAGACATAAATCTGATGAAAACTTTTAACAAATATAGAGACTATTTTAAAATATTAATAGAGTAATGAACTAATTTTAGAGTGACTTACAAACAAATTTGATGATTTACTTAGTTGGAGAAAAAAATCTCACTAGTTTCCACATCTTTTTTTTCCTGTGATCGTCAGGGTTTGAACCCCGAATCTTACATATATTATACATTGTTCATACCAACTGAGTCAAACTCACGAGGACACTAGTTTTCACATTTGCTAATACATGCGGATATTGTAGAAGATTTAGAGTAATGATATATGAACAACCATGGGTGACAACTTTCGAGACAACTTTCATTTCCTCCATTTCTATTGGTCAAAAATAATAGAGAGAGAAAAAGGAAGAGTGAGAATAAAAACATGATGTAAGTATGAGAGAGAAAGTTGTCAAAAAGTTGTTATAATTGGTTGTACAAATATCATTGCTCAAAACCTTTTATTTCTTTTTCCACACATTTGCTTCTTAGGGTTGTTTCCTACACCTTTTTAAAATGAGTTACTCCATCCGTTTCAAAATGAGTGTCGTTTTAGCCAAAAAAAATTGTTTCAAAATGAGTGTCGCTTTCAGTTTTCAATGCAATAATAACTTTTTCTTTTCAATTGTACCCTCCAATTAATACCCTGCACATTAATTCCAAAATATTACTTTTAAAACTAACCAATAGTTAATAAGGATAATTTGGTAAAATAACCATTCTCTTTCTTTTAATCATTGCATTTCTTAATATGTGTGTAAACATCTAAAACGACACTCATTTTGAAACGGAAGGAGTATTATATATGAACACACTTTAATTTGCGTTCACTCACTTAACACCCCTTACATGGATTTTTCATGTTACTCATCTCAAAATAAATAAAAATCAAATAAATTAAGAAATGTCCATAAGGTGGATGAACTATACAAGAAACATTTCCGTTTTTGAAAAATTTAGTGTGTGTGGTGGATAATAATATGTCAATTTGCTTTCTTTGGGTGGTGCAGACACTTAGGGTGTGTTTGTTTTCAAGGAAAGATTGTGAGGAGGAGAGAAAGACTAATGAAAGAAGCATTTTCTCTAGTTTGGAACTCTTTAAAAAACCCATAGAAAGAAATAATCTCATGGGACCCACACATGGAAATCTTTCCACGCCAATATGGAGAGAAAGGTTGAGAAACAACAACTTTTTATTTGAAAAGTCCATGACACCCCTGCTTTTATTGCATTTTATTTATTTATGTTACTATTCTTTGTTGTCTCTCTCTTTTTATTTTTTCAATTTGCAGTTTCATTTTATTTTTTTTCTTCCTATCCTAATGTTGTACAATAGAACTTTGCCACACCTTTTTTTTTCATGAACTTTTTTTTTATATATATATATATTGTAAAGGGGGTGTATATATATAAGGGTATTTATGTCAATTGATAAAAATAGATCATTCTTTCCTCCAACTTTCTAATCCACTTTCTCTTAAACCAAACAACCAAAACAACCCCTTCACTTTCCACTCCCTTTCTTTCCTCATACCATCTTTCCTTTCACTATCTTTCCTCTTACTTTTTCTTCTCATCCAAACATAGCCTTAATATTGTGTTAAAGCGGTTGAAGGGTTAACCAAGGATTGGGCTGGGCTACCCCGCAACTTGGTCTTGCGTAGTCCAACCAACAAAGCAAAGATATATGTTAAAAAATAAAAGAAAATGTCAATTAACCCATAAGTTTGACTTGTGAGGTACCTACCACACAATTTTGATATGCGAGGTCCATAATTCTAACTCAAAATAAAGTATGGCATTTTGGAAAGGAAAAAAGAATATGTACGCAGTTTGGTATTAAAATTTTCAAAGTGGATTATATAGTTGGTTGAATCACTCCTAACTCTTCCATGGTTTTTAAATTGAGTTAGTTCGAATATACGTGACCTAATTGCATGGTCCAACTGAAAACTTATGAACCATCCCCAGTTGAGTGCAATTGATGAAGTTCACGTGTTGACGTAATCTTGTGCCGCTTCTTAACTAGACCATGCATGGTCCTCTACCCTTGTTGTTTGGTAGTATTACGTACTATTGAGGATGATTGAAATATGATTATACCCTTACTTGCTTCCACCAGCGATTAGATGGATTGAGTTATCATTTTTGATCTTGACATAATGACATTGTGCAGCTTAACAAATTATCAACCCAACGTGGACAAAATCATTACTCCCTCCGTCCCGGAATATCTGACCCATTTATTAAAAAAAAGTGTCTCAAAATAACTGACACATTTCAATTTTCAATACAACTTTCATCATTTCCAATACAATATAACTCTAATTAATACTACTTTTATCATTCTCAATACAATATATTCAACTTTCCCCTTTATTTATACATTTTTCTTAATCTGTGTGAAAAACCAAATTGGGCCAGATATTCTGGGACGGAGGGAATATCATATATGTTCTCACTCGAATACTCCATTTTTAGCCGTCTACATAGAAACATACAAAATTAGAATATATTCAAACTTTTTCTTTGAAAGTGGAAATATTCAAATTTGAACTAAGCAAGAAATGTTAGTTTTTCTGTAAAAAATAAATAAATGAACAAAAATGTTAATTCAATGCGCTCTAGACCGTGATATAATGCAATATTAATATATTTATAAATTATTTAATAACCAAGACTTTTCCTTCCTTCAAAAAAAAAAAAACAAGACTTTTCCTAAAAAAAAAACTTTCACAGTCACAAGCACAAATAATTTGGACTTAGCTACGCACACAAATGAACAAAACTAGAAAAAAGATATATTATTATATCATTAATAATAATAATAAATATTTTCATCTACTTTTGATCAATATTTGTGTATATGCGTAAATTAAAATTATTTGTCTTGTGAACTTACAAATCTCGCTCCATTGCTTTTTGAGTCAATGTTCTTAGATATTTCTATTTTTACATGCACTAGTATTCAATCAATGTTGTTGTTGGGTTGTCAAAGGATCGAGAGACAATGAAGTAAACGTTTAGGATCACAAAAAAATATTGACACCGCATATTAGCTCAAAACCTTAAGATATTAAAAATATGAATTATATCTCTTATGTATCCAATATTTAATCAATTCTTAGTTGATGTGAGCCTAATCGTTCACACTTCAATTATTTGAGTCACACACATCATTAGACTACATCCACACTAGGATTCCACTCCTTCTCTCCCACCTAAACTGATCATGGTTCTAAGACCACTTATTGGAGAGTTTAGTGGAACATTGGGAGCAACATAGACTAAACGTTTAGGACCACTAAAAGATTTTGAGACCACATTGATATTCAAAACTTTAAGGCATTTTGAAATATGGGTCACCTATATTACTCCTTCCGTCCCTATATGTAAGCACTCTTTGCCTCTAATAAAAGTGCGGTTAGATATAGGGACGAAATCAAATGCTTTTTCAATTCAATATGACAGTTTGTACAATTATAATTTGGGGCGAATGAGGAGTGCCGAGCGGCGTAAGTAGTCCTCCATCTCACCCCATTTATATCACTAATAGATACAAAATCATCATAATTATTTGGGAGGCTCAACAAATATATTGGAGGATGATTATGGAAGGGTTGAATAAACTCTTCAAATTCTATTAATGTTGTTGTAATACATTAAAAATTAAAAATATATTAATTATAGGCAATAATCTCTCATCATTTTCTCTATAAAATAACTCTCTTAGATAATGTGAAAGATTTCTATCTATATCTTCCTTCGTCTGAAGACCTTCCCTTTCCTCTCCTCCATATCTCAAATGAAGTCTAAAGAAATATTTTAATGTAGGAACTTAATTGAATGGTGTTTTTCAATCTAAATTTCTCTTGTTTTTTTTGGTAGAATGACAAGAAGAAGGAAATATGGTTACACGAGTAATGGGAGAGAAAAACAAAGAAAATAAAAGTTTGGAAACAAAAATAATGGAATGAATTGATGGAAAACCAACACAGATCAAAACATTTGATCCTCGAGTTTTTCTAATGGTTTTAAGGATTATTTTTTTTGGAGGGAATTTAAGGATATTTATTCTCATGTAGTAAGATGTTCAATCAATAGAGATCAAGCTCCGATAACATTTGAAGGTACTGAAAACACAAAAAATATATATTTGAATCGTGTTTGCAATCATTTAAAATCTTTTTTCATTTATATTAAAATATGCACCCAACAAAAATTTAACTTCTTTTGTAAAAAAAAAAAAACATTTAACTTCTAGAGCATGGTCCAGTGAAGCTTCCTCGGTCCCAGGGGCGAAGCCCTTCATGAACAAGGGGTAGCCTTGACTACCCCAAAAAATTTACTAATCTTCAATTGGTTGGTATATAGTTATATTCGGCTACCTCAAATAATAAATATTGAGCTATTCCAAACAAATTCAATTGTAAAAAATTAACATAAATAATCTCTCAAAAAAAAAAACACAAAAAGAAAGTAAGAATATTAATACATGATTGATAGATTTATTTATATTGGTTTGATACTTCCGGTCTCAATAACAGTTATAGAGAAAAAATTTCAACCGTAAAAATTATTAAGACAATAGTCATAAACAAGTTAAATGGACAATAGTTTCTTGCAAATAACCTATTTGCTTACATTGGAAAATACATTATTAATCTATTTAGTAAACTATCAATTATGAATAAATTTGGCTTCTTGAAATGCATTTTACACAACTTTTCTAAATAACTATCGTCAATTTTTATCCTTTGTTGTTGCTTTAATTTACATTTCATATAAGTAAAAATTATTGTGATTCTTTTCATGTATTGGTTAATTTTCGAATTAAATTTGTTTTTAGTCTCTGCAACACTTGCGGTTTTTAAGTTAAGTTCTTAAGATTTTGTTTGATTTTAGTCCTTAATTTTTTGTTATTATAGATTAAATGCAAGACTAAAAACACTTTTTTGTTGTAAATTTTAAAAAATCGAGACAAAAATTGAATACATTTTTTGTAAGGACTAAACCTAAAAAATTATAGTCTATGAGACTAAAAACATATTTTATCCTTAAAATTAATATATTGGTTGTAAAAATATTTTATTGTTGCTTTATAATTGGCCCCTGCATAATTTTTTTGCTAGCTTCGCCGCTGCTCGGTCCTGTACCTTTGTAAAAATATAAGTTGCAGTAGCATGCTACATTCCTTTGTGAAGCTTACTCAAATTTTTGACCCATGCATTAGTAACGGTATTAAATCCGCCAATAACTTAACAAATTGCCTTGGCATTAATGCCGAAATAAAATCCGCCGATTGTAATGCCTAAGGTTGACGAGGACGGGGAGTGATCGCCAGTGCGTAAGACATGACAATGAGTGCCTCCTGAAAGCTTCTAGGCAAACAAAATCCACATCGAAATGAGAGTGATCTTAAGATCGTGCATGCATAAGACCTCGTGGTTTAAGAAAGACTTATAAAAATCGGTACTACTTATACCAGTAAGATGCATCATCTTTTTGGTAGCACGTTCCTTGATAACTTCATAGTTAAGTGTGCTTAACTTAGAGCAATTTTGGGATCGATAACTTTTTGGGAAGTTTTCCATAAAACGTGCGAGTGAGGACAAAATACGTTGAAAAGACTTGTGCTGGTTTGTGAGGTCAGTCGACAATACTCAAAGTCGTATGTGATGTTATATATAACTGGTATTATGTTGTTCAGGGACGAACCAAGCGGAAATTGGTGGGCATGTAACGGATCTTGGAAGCTTATAGGCAAACAGAATCTACATCTGAATGACAATGATCCTGAGGTCGTACAAGTAGGAAACTGCATGGTTGAAGAAAGACTTCTAAAAATTGGTTGGTACTACTTACACCAACAAGATGCGTCTTATTTTTGGTAGTTCATTCCATAAGAACCCCATAGTTAAGCGTGTCTGGTCTAAAGACTTTTGGGACCAGTGACCTGTGAAGTTTTCTGGAAAGCGTGCGAGTGAAAACAAAATACGCAGAAAATACCTATGTTGATTTATGGAGTTGGTCGACAATCATGAAAATCATCTAGGATGTCACGTCAGTCTTGTTTTGCCACATATGTAAATATGCTAGTAACACGTATAATCAGCCAGTAATGTGAAATTGATGGAAATTCACAAGTATTGATTGAAAATACGTCAATGATGGGTATATCTAAGTCCACCAGTAATGTGTAGAATCCGCCAGTAATGTGTCATGCAGTGCTAGAAAAAATCTACTTATATATACACACTAAACTTCTAACTTTCATCCAGAAGAACAAATCATTCTTCGCTTTCACTCTCTCTAAAATTCTCCAACTCATCTCTAATTTTTCTCTCTCTAACTTCTCATTGCTCCAATTTCTCTCCATACCAAAGTATTAAAAATGACTTATCTAGTCCCGTGAACTTAGTTCAGTTGATAGAGACATTGCATATTATATGTATGTTTCGAAGTTCGAACCCTAAACATTCAACTTATTCACATTAAAAAAGTGAATTCATAATCACTAGACCACTTGATAAAAAAAAAAAAATTGACTTATCCTAATCCAATTTCTCAAACTATCGATGCTAGAGATGATTCACTAGGGCTTTTCTCCAACTTCTCTGAACTCAAATTTATCTCTAAAAATTGATTCATGCCACCACACATCCTCCGTTGTATCATCATCATCTAACATTATCCAACTTTTTCAATCAACAATACTTAAAGATTAAGAGAATGAGATGAATTTACTACTTGTCCCAACCTTTCATTTTCTTTGTTATGGCCAACAATTTGAAAATTGTTGTTCACACATTTGAGAAGGCTGTGTCACACATGTAAAATACAGTTTTGCTCCCTCGGCAGTTAAGTACCGAGGATTTCAAAATTTGGATGCAGTTAACTGCCGAGGTTTTCCTCGGTAGTTAACTGCCGAGGATCTTCTGCTACAAGTCTGGCAGAAGCTCTCTCATCTCCATTATTCATCTCATATTCCAATTTTTTTTCTCAAATCTCTCTCACAAATCTCTCTTAAAAACCCAACCAAATTTATTCAACAAAAGCACAAAAGTAAGTAATTATAATGCTATTAGCTTAAATTTTAGTTGTTATAAATGTTTTTATTTTTTAGTTTTTGAGTAGATTTATTTTATTTTAGTTTTTGAGTAGATTTACATAGTATAATTCATTTTTAGAGTAAGATGTTTGTATGATGTTTATGTTATAGTTTAAAATTTATTGGTTATATTTTAATTTGGTGTTTTAAATTAATTTTTTTATTTTAGTTTTTAATTAGATTTACATGTTATAAATCATTTTTAGATTAGATGTTAGTTGATTAATTTTGTTAAAATGTTTGCATGATGATTATGTTATAATTTAAAATTTTAGGGTTATTTTTTAATTTGGTGTTTTATATTTTTTATTTTATTTTAGTAAGACTATATGATTTATTTTAAGAGTTAATATAATTTGAATAATTTTGTTATATTTTACGTTATTTTTTTTTTAGACAATTACATTTTAGGGTTATTTTTATGATTTTTAGAGTCTATGTATAATTTGCACATTAAGTGTTTGATGAAATGTTTGAATGAGTTTTTCATTGATTATTTTAAATTTCTATGTGTGTAGATTTGAAACAATGGTCGGATGGATCGACGTTCATGCAGAATTCAACGGCGGAGAACCTCAGAGGTTGAAGGTTCGGTGCCTTGATGTAACGTTAAGAGGTCTCAAGGATCAACTGAATGAATTCAACCAAGGAGTCAACCCCAGAGACACAAGGAGGGTGCAAAACGTCCGGTATAAACGTCTGACGCTCGACGAGGGGAGGGTATCATTCACTTGGGTGGAGTTAAAGAACGACGAAAACGTGACGAGCATGTTTTCGGAGCACAGTATGTTCCAGTGGATCGATATGCGGGTGACGTTGCTGAGATCAACTGAAGATATCATCAACAGCTTGATTCCGCCAGAAGATCGTCATTAGTTAGGATAATAAGGTGCATTCCAACTACAACATTTGTCTTACCTCTGAAATGGGGTAATTCATACTTGTCAAACGGCGAGGACTCAAGCATTTCGCTCGGCGTTCATGTTTTTCCTTTGAAAAGATTAAATTCTTGTTAGGCTGGTTTAGATGAAGGTATTAGGTGTCAAGGAATGGACCTCATTTCGGTGGCACTTGAATACCTTCATCTAAATCAAGCCTAACAAAAATTTATTCTTTTCAAAGGAAAGCATGAATGTCGAGCGAAATGCCTGAGTTCTGTTGTTTGGCAAGTTTGAATTTACCCCATTTCAGAGGTAAGACAGTTGTTGTAGTTGGAATACACATTCCAACTGCAACAATTGTCTTACACTGGATGGGGCAATTCAAACTTGTTAATCTGCAGGACTCCAACATTCGACGAGCATCTTGAACGATGGTATTCAAGTTTCAAGGAATGGACCTCATTTAGTTGGCACTTGAATACCATCTTTCAAGATGCTCATCGAATATTGGAGTCCTGCTGCTTAGCAAGTTTGAATTTGCCCCATTCAGTGGTAAGATAATTGTTGCAGTTGGAAGGTACATTCCAGAATGTAATGTAATTGTTGACATACATGTCGTTTATGTAATGTAATGATAGACGTTTGGCAAGTGCACCAAATACTATCGAAGTAGTAAAAATATCGATCCCACGAGGACTGTGTTAATCTCAATTCAGCAATAAGGTAAAATATTTAGGATGCGTAAAAGTTATTTTTGGTTTGCCACTAGGTAGTAGATTTGATTGCATAAAATAAAGATTTGGTTAGAAAATAATAGAGAGATGAGATCAGGTCTTTCGAATCATCTATGTTCCCCTAATTGGTATACTGCACCTATTCTTATGACTGATTTCCTAGTCCCACGATAGTTAATGATGACAGTCTGTCATTTCATATTTTCAGAGTCTTTTTAGTTAAGTTTTTAGTCTATTTTATTAGTTTAGTATTTAATTTGGAGTCTTTTTAAATAAATTGTCGTTTTTAATTTATTGAGTCAAATAGTGTATTATTACCTATTATTACTATGGATCAATGGCTACATGAGATAAGGAAGGTGTGACCTACTTTCAAGGGCTGATTAGTGAACATAAAATGATAAAAAAAAAACGTTGCTTTACTGTTGGTGATTAGTAAATGTCATTGGTGTGCTAAATAGGCCAAGGATGAAACGTGATTGGTGGCCTGATGGAATGAAAAAAAGGGTTCAGCAAATAAAAAATAAAAGGGAGCTATTGGCTTATAAAAAGAAAAGAAAAGCCACACGAAGGAGGGGGTATTACGGCTGGTATAGTATCACGTTTTGGGAGAAGAAAGAATTGAAGAGAAAGATGGCTACGGGCTGCACATAGAAGAAAAAAGAAAAGACGGCGACACCGTGGAGATAAGGATTTGATAAGCTATTGCGGTATTGATGAATTTCTCTTTGGTTCTATGTTGTTTATTTTCTTTAATAATTAGTAGCTAAATCTATTTGTGATTAGGTCAAGAGATGATTCTGTTCTAGCTTATGTGATGTAACCTGAAACTCTTACGTTTATGAATGTCAATCTAGTTTATTCAGTATATTTTGTTCTTAATGCTTTTATGATTCTGACCCAATTTAATTGTTTTAAGAGATTATATGACTACTGACACTAGCGTGTATCTCTGAAATATTTGTGCTGTTCTATCTAACGGACAATCTAGGGATGGAGCGTTGTTAGATAGTGATAATTGAATTAACGGACTAAATAGCCTTTGATGATTATAGGTTCACCTAAGGAATTAGGGAATTATGATTAGATGAGAGGACTTAGGATCAAGGGATTGACCTAAGTTAATTTGTTAATTCGTCGTTGACTTTGTGACATTTGTAGACTTAGGGAACAGGTTACTGATGAGTGATGTATAGATGAATCGAATGACCTAGTCATTTCTCTAAAAATTATTTCTAAACCAAGTTTATATTTCAGTTATTTAATTATCATTGCAACCAAAACAAATTTGCCTAAGGCAACCCCCTTATTTACTTACATCTTAAAAGTTAATGAAATTGCCAAGTAGAGATTAGAACAGTCCCTGTGGATACGAATTAAATTATTACTTCGATATAAATTAGTACACTTGCTAATTTTCTATCAGTTAACAAAATAGTCCTAATCAATCCCTTGAGTTAGGACCCTCTTCTCACACTACAGCCCCTAATCCCTTAGGTGGTCTAATAATATTTGAAGGTTTAAGCACGTTAACCTAATATCACTAACAAACGATTATCTATTCCTAGACTAACCATGTTTATTAGAACAATTCAATTTGGTCTAAGTCGAAAGCTATGGTCAGTAGTCATTCGTTCTCACAAAATCATGTTTATATTTGATCAGGATATAAAAAGCATCAAGAACAATTGAATTGAATAAAGACTAAATAATCATTCACAATAAATAGAGTTTCACAGCATCATGTATCAATTAGGGTTACAAAGAATCATCTCATACCTAATCTCTAAGAGATTTAGCTACTCATAATTGAGTTTACAAATAGCATAATCAATGAAAGAATTAAAACATACATAAACTGGTAAAGAATGGAGGAAATCGCCCCGTTCTTCAGTCTCCAGGTCTGCAAATTGCACTTTCTCTCTCCAGAATTCGTAACCCTTGTTTTTGGAATAGACTTCAGCTTAAATAGGCACATAAATTCGCCTAAAATCGTGTCACGTTTTAAGTAAATCGTGACACGTTTTTACAAACAGCTGAAGAAATCGTGTCACGTTTTTGCAATCGTGACACGTTTTACCCCAACGCCGAGAGCATGTTTTTCAGGTCTGGTAAAATCGTGTCACGTTTTGGTAAATCGTGACACGTTTTTGGCGTTTTTCCAGCATCTTCAATTTTTCCTCTTTTTCGCACTTTATCATGCTCAAAATAACTATGAGCTCCAATATTCTTCAGAAAATTACTTTCTTCAAAATCTTCAACTTTTCATGCTTTTCTTGCTTTTCTTGCTGCTTAAGTTGCCTTGTGAACTCCAAAATGTGATGAAAATGACACTAAAAATAGCGAATAATTGACTGTCATCATGTAACGAAACCTCTATGGCAATATTTATTCGAATTCACGCTATCGCAATATTTATTCAAATTCACGCTATCCAATATTTTATCGAATTCACGTTAAATTTAACTAGTTTTTATTAGAATTATTTCAAAAAAAAAAATTCTAACAAAACCTCGGCAGTTTACTACCGCCGATTTCATTATTTCCTCGGCAGTTAACTGCCGAGGCGTCCTGAAGCCTTAAATTGGCAGAACCTGTTGAGGCAGAACCTGTTACATGTGTTTTTACACATTGTAAACACATTGTTTCAATGCCAAACCATAAAGCTAATCAAAGAAAATTACCAACATAATTGAAATTGAAAATATAATACGGAAACGAACAATTGTCATAAAAAAAATGTCATCGAAACAAAGTAACAACAAATGTCATGAAAGTACAAACAAAACGGCCAATTGTCATGAAAACAAACACCAAGTCCTAAAAATATATCCCAAACATAAAATACTAGTAGTCCTAATCCTACTGCTGGTCCTGGTCCTGCTGATGCTGCTGGTGCCTCCTCCTCGGTCTCTGGGCTCTCCTCCTGGTAATGATCGGTGCGATCTGCTGCCTAACATCATGCAAGGCCGCATACAACTGCTGAGGGGTCATGCTCATCACCTCCTGACCCAAAAACGCATCAGCATGGGCAAGAGCGCCGCTAACCATGTCATAGGTGTCAGGGGAGCTTCTCGCCTCGTACCGCTCCCACTGCTCTGCAACGATCTGCTCCTCATTTGGAGGCCTCAGAATATCTCCCGGAAGAAGTGGCAAAATCTGAGGGTGAGACACAACCGTGTACCATCGTACATAGCCTTTTGCCATACGCCATGGTTGCTCTCCTGCATGCTCACCCCAATCGGCCGCCTTAAGCGTGCGAGGGCGGAAGTCGACGAAGGCCAGCACAATCTCAGCCGGTGACAGCTATACAATCTCAGACGGAGGTCTAGGGACGGTCTGGACGTATCCGTACTGCCTTAATACCCTCTCGGGCAAATGACGGTACACCCTACGATCACCGCACATAATCCAGCCTGAATACCAGAATACCTCCTCGAAAGCCTGGAACTCCCTGTGCTCTTCGTACGGCCTCCATCATACGTCATCAAACGTAATACGATCAAGCAATGACCGATACGTGGCCCCCTCTCCATGACCTTTCTGAAGAGTCCACCTCGCCGCAACCGGTAAATTTTCAATGTAGTCCGGGTTTGGATCAACAGTATAAAACTTAGGAATGTGCGCCAAAAACCATGCATGCACAAACCATACAAATCACATTTATAAATAATTGCGCACGGAAGATATATAACAAAAAAAAATTAAATTTAAAGTTAACAAAAAAAATTTAATTCAAAGTTAATAAAAAAATAAAATTTAAATTTAATTTTTCTTACAGTGAGCAGTGTCACGCTTCCCCCAAGTTGCCTGTCTCCGGGCAAACAGGCCTCAGCTAACTCATTGTACAGGTATGCAAGTGCCATCCCTCCCCACGAATAAGTACGCATCCCCGCGTAGTCGTCCTCCATAGTTGTCAAATAGATCAACTCGATGCGTTTGTTGCTTCTATCCCCAAACAACAAGCATCCAACCAAGTAGAAAAGGTAGCACTTCACACAATAAGTCCTAACCCTCCCCAACTCCTCCAACTCCTCTGGATCCTCAGTATCTGCCAATATGTTAGCCCTACCAAGTTGCGTCGTATATAATTCCCTCAGCTTTGGATAACTAATGTACCCACCATACTCTCTATTGCAGATTTTCTCTGCCTCCCTCTGTGACGCACCCAAGTGCCTCACCAGTAGTGCCTCTCCCTCCGATCTCAACATCTTCTTTCGGTGGCCCAACATCCGCCCTTCCACCGGGACATGCATAAGACATGCGACATCGTCCAAAGTCACAGTCATCTCCCCCATGGGCATGTGAAAAGTGCTTGTCTCGGGATGCCACCTCTCGCATAGAGTCATCAGCAAAGCGTGAGGCACAATGGCGTAGCCCAAGAAAACCAAGTCATGTAAGCCACTCTCCCTAAGCGGATCCCAAAACCATCTCTGATTGTCGTTTGGACGTCCGAGACTCAAAATGTTAGGGCCATGATTAATTGGTTTTACATTACGCTTCTTGCGGCACTGAAAAAATAGAAAAATAAACATAGTTTAAACAATGTAAACATTTAACTAATAAATATAAAACTTAACAAATGCTAAAATAAAAATAAAGAAAACATATAAAGAAAATCACATATAAAGAAAACATATAACAAAAACAATTTAAATCAAGAAAGAAAAAATAAAGAAAATAATTAAACATAAAGAAAAGAATAAAAAAAACACATATAAAAGTTGATATAATAATTAAACAAACACACACATAATTAAACATAAGGAAAGAACATTTAAAAAAATTACACTTACGTTCTGTGAATTATACCAAAGCGGCAATGCCACATGATTGGCATAAGAGTGAAGCAGAGATAGGTTTTGTGGTCCTCCAGGAAAGGGAGCGTCCGCAGGAAACACCTCTGGGGCAGCCGCTGCTGCAATGTCATCCTCGTCTGGCTCCCCTGGCATATACTGCTCGTCGTACCCACCATCAGTCACATCATGGTGATCCTGATAATTCAGGTACTCCACCTCCTGGGTCGGGTCAACCACCTGCGACTCTTCAGGCTGTGCCTGAGAAGCCTCAGATGCCTGAGAAGTCCCTGAACCATCCGCCCTCCGACCTCTTCCCCTCTTTGGGATGTGCCCCCTTTACCTCTCCTTCTGGTGGCTTTGAGTCATCGCACGCCTACCACCAATCATCTTAGATGGATCAATGGGGTCCTGATCGGCCATATCTACACAAATTTTTAATAAATTAACATCATTTTCCATAACATAATCAAACACATCAAACACACTAATCATAACTCAATCATTAACATTAACAACAATGAACATCATTTCCATAACCTAAAATCATTCATACAATCATCATTACAATTAAATCAATAACCTAAACTAATCATTTCTATACACTTACAATAAAATCATTCATACAATCATCATTATGTCCATCATTTCTATCATAACTTAATCATTTCTATACACTTAATCATTTACATCATAACCTAAATACACTAAAAAATCAATATACACTTAATCAAACTATAATTAACATCACTTCTATCATTTCCATAACCTAAACTAACTAAATAATCAATATAATTTTCATTGAGGCATTTGATCAAACACTTTGTGTGCAAAGTATAAAACATATTCAAATTGTGTTCATTTGCCACCATTCAAAGCCACATTATCATTTAAACAACATAGACAACAACTACATTCATTTATCAATTCAAAAACTACACATGCAATCATCAAATTGTCAATTTTAAAATCAACTCTAACCACATGCAAACTACTCTAATTTTTTTAAAAAATAAACCTAAACAAACTAACATTAACATTGCAATGATTAATGATACTTACTTGTGATAATGTGGGGATGATTGGCTTGCAATTCGTGAAAATGTAATTTGGAGAGAATTTGGGATGTGTTTGAAGAAGAAGAAGGAAACTGGAAACTGCTTCTGTTTCGTTTTTGCTTCTGTTTATGTTCAATATTCCTCGACAGTTAACTACCGAGGAAAATCTCGGCAGTTAACTGCAGCCGGATTTTAAAATCCTCGGTACTTAACTGTCGAGGGGGTAAAACCATATTTTACATGTGTGACACAGCCTTCTCAAATGTGTGAACAACAATTTTCCAACAATTTTTCCTTGCCTTCGTTATCTCGCAATCTTGCTATGGATTTCAAACAAGGAAAGACTTTCTTGAGCCTCCTCGAGATTGATGTACACTCCACCTCCAAATTACTATCTTCAAATTAATATTAAAATATTATGAGATATTAAAAAAAGAGTAGTGTTATTTGAACAACTATATTAGACAACTTCATTTTTCTTTCTTTTCATTGGTCAAAAACAATGAAGAGAGAAAAAGGAAGAGAGAGAATAAGAGTATAATGTGAGTATGAGAGAGAAAGTTGTCAAAAAGTTGTCACAAAGTGGTTGTACAAATATCATTTCTCTAAAAAAAAGATAAGATAATTATGATTTTTCTTATGCAATTAAGGAAATTCTTTAAACTTTGTATGAAACTAAGATAATTATGAATTTATTAAAAAATCATAAGAGAATGTTAAAATATTAAATAAAATATAATTAATCATTGTCCAAAAAGTATTGTGAAAGAATTAAATTCTTAAAAAGTTATAATGCATTTTCTTAAAACAATAGTTGTATCATCAATAATTCAACGGTCATTCATTAGCAAAATTGGAGAATTAGGATTCATTTTTTATTATTGTATTCTATAATTAATTAGCAGAACCCAATGAATCTTGTTTTAGTTCCACCCACCCTTATTGGTTTTAATTTATGATGGAATTCTTTTACACATTAGGATAAATATTGACATTTTTTTATCAAAAACATCCTTATCCAAAAACATCCTTATCTTACACACATGTCCACCTCTTTTAGATTAATAAAATTCTAACGAACGAAACAACAGTTACAATAGCTTGTGTGTAAAAGATAAAATTTAATCTTAAGACACACGAATACTCCTTTCTTTCTACTACTACATTGAACATATGAATCAATCAATCATCAATCAATAATTAATACACTAGTATATACAACTATTATTTCGTCCTTTCAATAAAACAGATATTATTTCGTAAAAAAAACTATTATTTCGTGCCACGTCTACAACTATTTTGTCATCCTAGCATTCTATGTAAGTTGCAATTTACCTTCCATATGATATGATGATCTTAAACTTTTATTTTCCTGATAAATACATAGATATATTTTCTTTTACAATAAATATTTCTTTTGAAGGTTCATTTTGTTCTATCTCTATTTCTTTATCAAAAAATATAACAACATTATTCATTTAATTTTGATAGAAACATTTTAATAACATTTTTTTAAGGGACTTTAATCACATATTTTTTTTTGGTAGTGACCGGGGTTTGAACCCCGGACCTTGCATATTTTATGCATTGTCCTAACCAACTGAGTTAAGCTCACGAAAACACATATTTATTTATTAACATATTATGACAAATCCTTAAAAAAAACATATTACGACAAATATACTCCTTCCCACCTTTATTAGAGGAAAAGTTGTTGAAGTATTTGGTCTAAAATTTGAAGAAAATACATAATTTTATTTGGCATGTTTTTGTTCATAATTATGATAAAGATACTAGTTTGATTCAGGGTATATGTCTTTGTACATGTTTTAAAATGAGACTACCTCCTTATGTTTACATAAATAACACACCAGTATCAAACAAAGTGTGATTTATTTTAGGAAAATGCTAACAATTTTCTTTTGTGGATTCCTTAAACAATGTCTTTAGGACATTTGTAAGCAAAACCTTTTATTTTAACCCTCTCAAACACACCGACTTAAGCGTTGCAATATTTTTACATGTACATTCGCCATAACAATAAATTTATGAATTTCGACTAAAACCTTTTATTGAGAAGCTTCTTTCGACGAAACCTCCATGAAAGAGAGCAAATTTCTTCATAAATTCACCTTCACCGCGATATTACTCTATCTTTTTTGATGATTCATGTTCTTTGGCGAGAAGAGTTCATGTAAATAAACCAAAACAAAAAAGGTTTAAATTGTTATTATTGTTTTCTTCTTTCAAAAAATTATTTTATTGACAAATTATTATTATTATTATTATTATTATTATTATTTTATTACAAGTTTGCAATCCAAACACTATCTCTCTGCGCCTATTTATTCTCCTACATTTATAGCACTTTTTTTTTTAATAATAAGATTATTATTATTATCTTATAATTTTAATGTGATAGAATTTGAAAGCCAACTAACACACACCTCCTTTTCTTTTTCTATTCTTTTCTTTTTCTTTTCTCTTTCTTCATCACAAAGACCAAAACAAAAAAAACCTCTCTTCTTCTCTTTGTCTGATTTTCTCTCCAAACCAAACCAGAGAGCGACCGGCGAGCATAACAACCTCGCCGGAGATTCGCCTCTACTCTTCCCATTTTCTCTCTCTTCAACCTCACACAATTCAGATGATTTTTTTCTCAAAAATGAACCTTTAATATCAGAATTATTCACCATTTTTATCTTTTTTTGTGAGAAAATATATCTGATATTGCAATGTGGAAGGAACAAGGTTTTTGTTGGACCAAACATCATGAGATCTTTTGTTTCTGAATTCCTTATGCTGTAGACGGTTTTTGAGATTCAGTTTTGTTTTGTTTTTTGCTCAATTCTATGGTGAAACATTGATAAGGAAGATTTTTGGATTTTTCTGCTAGCTTGGTTTTGTTCGAATTGTTGACAAGGTGTGAATTTATCAGCTTCAAAATATTCATGTTTTTTGTTTTGGCTGTTTGGTTTTTATGTCCATTTGGGTTTTTGATCAGGAATTTCTCCATGTTCATGTTTTTGATCTGTTAATGTTGTTTAGATTAGACCCTTTATGGAAAAAATATGTATTTTTTGTTCTTGATCTGTTTGTTTTTAAGGTTTTTCTGTGAAATTCTCTCTCTTCATGTCTGATTTTGTGATAGAACCGATGTGGACCATTGTAAGCTTCATCTAGATGATTTTTTATTTTTATTTTTGATAAAAAAAAAAAAGAAAGAGAATTTTGCAAATTTACAAAGATGGTTTTGTTTCAATTTTCTATAAATATTGTTTTTGGCAATCAATTAGGTAGTTGGTAGGTAAGAATTTTGTGCTGTCCTTTCCTTCTGGTAGTGTTTAGTTGAAGGTACAACTATATTTGTCCTAATTTTGCACTAATCTCTTTGAATTTTGCAATTGAATCTAGAAATAGAGCCTCTAAATAGGGTTTCTTTAGTGAATTATTTTTTCTACTTTCCTTTTTTGTTTGAGAGTATGGTATGGGTTGATGTTAGTAGAGGTCTAATATAAATGTTACTTTTTGGGTGAGAAATGATCTCAAGTTCTGTTTATGCCAATGTCACCTTTTATTTATTGTTTTCTGTTCTTTCCTTTTTCAAGCATGTGACCTTGAATTTTTCAACAGATGATGATGAGTAGAGTTCAACAAAGCTAGCAAGTGAGGATATAATTCTGTATCATTTCTCTTTCTATAATTTCTGGATAAGCTATAGGATGCCTTTTGAAATAATGAACCAGAGGGGTGTTACTACTGCTTCATCCCATCTTTATGATGATGTTTCCTATGCTTCTGAGGTAATTATTTTCCGAATTGTCTCATTTTGGTTTTATCACATTTTTTTTCAATCCAAGACTTTGAGTGTTTTTTTATAAAATTGTTAACCGACTTCTCGATCTCATGTACTTCATAGCCTCAATGTTATTGCCTTTTTTTTTCTAAACATGTCTTGGACTTTTCATGTGCAGAGGAATGTTGGATTAAGGAAGCCAAAATCTATTCATGATGATTATCCACAAGGTGAGGTCAATCAACTCATTATTTGTTCAGTAGAGTCCTATATGTCATGCTGGTTTCCTACTATGACATTAACACTCCATATATATCTACTAACCAAAGACAGATAGTTGACACTCAGACCTTGATCACTGTTTCACATTTGAGTTTAGAGATTAACAAGTGTGATCAATTTGATTTTTGATGTGTTAATTTATTAGACACATTTTCCATATTTTTGTGTACCTTACCTGATACCTCTCTAGTTTTAATTGAACAGACTCTGTACTTTCCATTTTTGAACTTTTACTGTTGTTGCCCAGGATGGTATAGATGTTTTATCGCATTTAGAATAAATAACTATGGATGGAGTTTACTAGCATCGTTTATTTCATTTTGTAGGGAGTGGTATTAATAGATTTCTTTTTGGTTTTTCTATGTTATTTTCATTGTGATATAGCTTGCGTAATTAATGGTGATTTTATGAATTTAGTTGCTGTGCTCAGCAAACTTACATACTCTTATCTCTGTAGATGTTATGATGATTTTGCTGTTTTTAATCATGATGATATTGGATGTAGTAATAATATAATATATGCGTGTACCCATATTCGTGTGTGTTTACTTGTGTTCCATAAATAAGCAGTTCATTTAATGGACATGTAATTCATTTGTTGGATAAAGCAAGTTCTATGTTCAAATTTTCAGGGAAGAGTGAAATGGCAGCTTCACCTGGAGGCATTTTGCACACTTCATCAACCCTCGAAAGAAATGCAAAAATAGGCTTGCCAATGTCACAGACTAGTTTATCCGGGGAAGTTTTAGAAAACGTACATTTTGGTGCACAAGCTGGCATGGTAGATTCGCTGAAGGATTCAAAGGAATCTTTGAATTATCACCCGAGATCATGGTCTGATGTGCATAGGCAGCCAGCATCTAGCTCATATGGTTTAATTGGGAACAAGATTGTCACCAATGCAGGCGCACGTGAAAGCAGTCTATTCTCAAGCTCACTGTCCGATATGTTTAGCCAAAAGTGTAAGAATGTGTTTCATGCATGCTAAGATAGTTAGTTCGACACATGTATCATGAGTATTATACCATTTAATTTTGTTACGATGCAAGTATTTTTTTATGTTGATTTGCTAATGTATCATCCCACCACCCCCACACACGTTCGCACGCGCGCCAGAACCCCACCAGAAAAGGGAACTTTTCTATTCATGTTTTTTGTTGAGTTCAATGGTATTCCCATATATCTCTGAGATTGGGTGTTTGTATGCATATCTTGGTGCAGTGAGGTTCTTGGGAAATGGTGTTCAGTCTGATCAGAATATTACTGCTGGTTCTCTTCCTGAGGAAGAACCATACAAATCTCTTGAAGAAATTGAGGCTGACACTATAGGGGATCTCCTTCCCGACGAAGATGATCTGTTTTCCGGTGTCACTGATGGTTTAGGAAGCAGTGCTCATGCTAGAGCAAGTGATGATTTTGAAGATTTTGATTTGTTCAGCAGTGGTGGAGGCATGGAGTTGGAAGGAGATGAACTTTCAGGAAAAAGAATCAGTGGCTTGGATGGTGATCCTGCTTACTCTGGGGCTTTTAAAGGCAAAAGTTCTTTTGGTGAACAATCTTCTAGAACACTTTTTGTTGGAAACATTACTAGCAATGCAGAAGACTCTGAGCTAAAGGCTCTCTTTGAGGTGAGCCTTTTGTCTTTATTTTTTTACAGCGGTAGATGCTATATAGGAATTTAAATAAAGTGCTGTATACGACTTGTAGTGACATATAAGTGAACTATTTTGTTTGTTCTTCCAGCAATATGGAGATATCCGAACCCTTTATACTGCCTCCAAGCATCGTGGGTTTGTTATGATTTCTTACTATGACCTAAGGGCAGCACAAAATGCAATGAAAGCACTTCAAAATAGGACATTGAGTTCTAGGAAACTGGATATACGTTATTCAATTCCAAAGGTATCATCTTGTTTAGTAACTTCTCATGTATGTATAATTCCTTTTCCATTATTATCATTTATTTGGTTAAAGACGGTATTTATGCTGTTTGTCTTAGCATCTTTCAGAATTACTGCTATGTGCTTTGCTTGTTCAATTGCTCTGTATTCCTATTTTTCATGTTCTGGTTATTTATATTTCTCAACCTGATGACATATTAGGGAAATCCTACAGAGAAGGATATTGGCCATGGTACACTGATGATATCTGGTCTTGATTCATCTGTTTTGAAAGACGAACTAAAACGTATTTTTGGATTTTATGGAGAAATCAAAGAGGTAAGTTATTCTTTGTTGGTTTTCGCCCCCTTTTGGTGCTTGTATATCAAAAGACGATACCAGCTTCTTAAGTGTTATGTCTGTTATTGCAGATCTATGAATATCCAGAGATGAATCATATCAAATATATTGAATTTTATGATGTTCGAGGTGCAGAAGCTTCTCTCCGTTCATTGAATGGAATGTGCATTGCTGGAAAGCAGATCAAGCTTGAACCTGGTCATCCTAGGATTGCAATATGGTGGCTATTAACTCTTTTATTTATTTATTTTGCGTTTCATTTTCTTCTTTTTTTAGTAACTTCTGAAACTCTTTTTTACTTTTTAAATTTGCCTATCTTTGATATATGTTTTGTAGATGAAGTCTTTATTTATAGCCTGCATATTTATTCTTGTTACCTTATATAGTATTCTTGCTTTTTAGTGGTTAATAGAGTGAAGTTGTTCTATTATAATGTTACTGATCACACAATCATGGAAACCCTGCTTTTGTAGTATGACTCAGCCATCTCAAAAGGGACAAGATGAACCTGATCTTGGTCATAATCTCAATGACATCTTATTCTTAAGACAGAAGGGTATGATTTTGTCTTCTTTTACTTATCATGTTTTTAGAAGCTAAGATCTACTTGGTCTCACTAGACATAATTTACAGCCGGACTATCGTCTGGAGTTATTGCATCTGGTGGAGGCTTGGAAAATGGATATAATCAAAGATTCCTATCTGCATCACAGCTGCCTTTGAATGCTTTCTTCGATAACACAAATTTTCACGTGAATTCTAGTATTTCCAACACCGCAAGAGGGGCATCTGCTGTAAAAGTATCTGGTGACTCCAGTAATGTTGATGCAATGAAATTTGCATCTATTCCAAGATTGCACCCTCATTCTTTGCCTGAGTATCGTGATGGTTTAGCTAATGGCAGTCCTTACAATTTGTCAAACACCATTAAAATGGCTGCCAATATTGGAACTGGATCCACAGAAGCATCTGATGGCAGGCATATTCAGGGAATGATCTCAACTGGGAACTTAGCAGATTTTAATGCAGGAGGTAAGTTTAACGTGCCTAAAAAGCTTCATGGATAATCAGACTTTGTTTGCAACATTTTCAGAATGGTTCCTTGTCTCTATGACAGGGAAAGATGAATTTATTTCAAAAGGTTAAACTTATTGTTTTACTTTAAATGGCATCCTAGATTCCTAGGAATTCAAAACCTTTGGACTCTACTGTTACAGTTAATGACAGTTTTGGTTTTAAATAATTTCACTCTTTTGTAAGACAAATATAAATTATTTAAAAAGCGAATTATTGATTTGAAGAAATTTAAACTTGCATGTCTAAGTATCAGAGAATAAGCATTTGGATTTCAATCTTTGTCTTGGTTCTCATGGGGTCGACCTTTCTATCTATAAGTAGTATAAGCTGGGTAGTAAGAGGCTGAAAAGGTATCAAATTTGGATTTAATAATTCTTTACTTGAGTGTTAGTTCATGAAATCTTTGTTTTATTTTGAAATTTTTAACATCAGGAAATGGGAGCCTTCCCCATCATCAGCTTTATCATATGTGGAATGGCTCAAACTTGCGTCAGCAATCTCCATCAAATGCTGTGGTTTGGCAGAAAACGCCATCTTTTGTTAATGGCGTTGGTTCTCCTGGTCTTCCTCAGATGCCTAGCTTTCCCAGGACACCGGCTCATATGCTGAGAGCATCACATATTGACCACCATGTTGGATCAGCACCAGTTGTTACGGGATCACCCTGGGAAAGACAACATTCTTACTTGGGAGAGTCTCCTGATGCTCCTGGTTTTAGATTGGGTTCTCTAGGAAATGCAGGTTTTCATGGTAGCTGGCAGTTGCATCCTCCGGATCTTTCAAGCAACATGTTTTCTCATATTGGTGGGAATGGTAACGATTTGACATCCAGTGTTGGGCATGGCTCTCCTAAGCAGTTGTCACATGTCTTCCCTGGGAGACTTCCCATGACTTCAATGTCGAAATTTGATTCTACCAATGAACGAATGAGAAACTTCTATCATCGTAGAAGTGAAGCGAACAATAACAATGCTGATAAAAAACAATTTGAACTCGACCTAGGCCGCATATCGCGTGGGGAAGACAACCGAACAACGCTGATGATAAAAAATATTCCCAACAAGTATTTCTCGCTATCTTCTTGTACAATTTATTTTTCTGCTCGAACTGTTATCTTTTCATCTTTGTTTTACAAATTGTTTATTTGGCTCTTGCCCTTTTCACTTTGATGCATTAGTTAGCCAATCTTGTCTTGCTCTTTTGCTTGGTAACACTTACGAGAATACACCTTTACTTTTTACTTGCCTGTGCATATTTTTCTTCTATTATTTATATTGATTAATTGGTTTTTACCTTAAACAGATTTTCCTAGGAGTAAAGCGTGCAAATTCTTTGGCTTTGATCTATTGATTTATTCTTTCCTATTTGACATATGTATTAATATCTCGGCAGGTATACTTCAAAGATGCTTCTTACAGCCATAGATGAGAGTTGTCGGGGAACTTATGATTTTCTGTATTTGCCAATTGATTTCAAAGTAAGTATTTGTTTGGTGTTGGTTGACTCTTGATGATAAGTGTAGCAATCATAAATGTTTTCTAAGTCAGTTGTACAAATTCTTGCAGAACAAGTGTAATGTTGGCTATGCATTCATCAACATGATTGATCCTGGTCAAATAATTCCATTCCACCAGGTTACTTGAGAACTCTTATGTACTTATGAGTTATATTTATCTATGCAATATGAATTTCGAGTTAATCTGTTTCTTGTGCAGGCTTTTCATGGGAAAAAATGGGAGAAGTTTAACAGTGAAAAGGTAGCAGTACTTGCATATGCCCGAATTCAAGGAAAATCTGCTCTTATTGCTCATTTCCAGAATTCAAGCCTGATGAATGAAGATAAACGTTGCCGCCCTATTCTATTCCATACAGATGGTCCAAATGCTGGTGATCCGGTAAATCTGCTTGTTCTTTACCTATAACTATTTTCCTGTTGCCTGCTTATTACCGACATTCTTCTGACAGATATCATGCTTCGTATTTCTGGATTAATTTGTTAACATTTATAGTTGGGTTGATGCCTGTACAATGCTAGTAGTTACATTAGAGGCTTTCTCATTTAGTAAGATTTTTTTTAGTCATATTTAATATTAACACGTTAGATGCCTATTTTTTAAGTACTTAATGTAATAAGGTAAGAAAGAGTTTCTTGTGTGCATGATTCTAGAAATAATTCTTACTTGAGCTGGTTTTTGATAACACGATAAAATGCTATGTTATTGTGGTTTTGACCATTTTTTCTTTTTTTCGTGCAGGAGCCTTTTCCCTTGGGTGCAAATATTAGAGTAAGGCCGGGAAAATTACGTAGTAGTGGCAACGAGGAGAGCCGTAGTCAAGGGAATTCTTCAACTTTGGCAAATGCAGAGGAGTTTGCAAGTGGAATAGATTCTTCACCAAGTTCTTCAAGAGACACTGACTGATTTAAGCCTCAAGCACTAACAGTTCAATGCTGCGTGCCATGTCAACTCCGTCATTGTATATTACATTTTATTTGTGTGTGTGAGAGAGAGAAGAGTTGGAGCAGCCGGTAGGAAACGAGGGCTCACAATTTTGGACTTATAGAGGAGCCTTGAAAGTTTTTGAAGGTCGAGGTACATAACTGGAATGAAGTCGATGATTCTAGTATCTTCTTTATTTACCTAAATTTTTGTATGGAACCATTCTACCATCTTACAAGTTTAGAGAGACTTGCTTAACTGAAGCTTAAAATTTTGGTTAGCTTTGAATGCACAATTTGCAGTTCCCTTGAGATAGTGCATTGTGTGTTTCAAGGGTTCTTTGCTCATTTTGTTTTCATTATTGTTGTTTCTGATGTTCATATGTAATTTTGTTTGTATCCCTGAGCATTGGCGTCTTTATAGGATTTTTGTCTATATGTTGGGATTGTTGAAGGAGGTTATTCAATTGAAACTTTCATTTTGATTCGTATATTTCTATTTTGTGCGTTGTTTGTGAATTCATTTCTCAGTGCACAAACCTATTCTGCATGTAAATGGTGTTCGATTCAATTTTAGAAGTAGAAATTTTTTAAATGGTTAAGGCTGAATTGAATGCCATTTACATGTAAATGAGTTTTTTATATGGCTTGAGAATCATGTCATTATATATATAACTTTTGATAGTAAGATCTGACAATATTCTTTTACAACAGGAGAAAATGAACACATGCAGTAAATCATCGTTATTATGAGGTTCATTTTTCAGGAATGAATTTATGAGCAGAGACTATTCATGACTTTATTTACAGATTTTTTCAAGTAAAATGAATGCTTGGATGAAAACTGTGCAATATTATTATTTTATTTTTCATAACAAAACAATGGCATTTAATTCCCATCCCACTGCTGACACATTACTTCAATGAGACGTAACGTGATGAAATGGGCCTTATTAACGTGATAGTGACAGATCATTGCACGAGTTAAAAGTCGTATCACATATTATTGAGTTTATTAGTACTAATTTATAAACTGATAATGTAATATTTTTATAGAGATATCTGATCATGATGTCATGCAGTTGAAAAATAGTCTCAAATGTGAAACTATGAATAAAGTTGGGCACTCGCAAGTTTTTATGGCATGCCTGATACCGGAGAAAGAAGAAACTAATGGAATCTTATTCCCAATTTGGCAACATTGTAACCGGATCCTTGTGCATGATAGGTGATTTTAACGATATTTTATTGATGGAGGACGACTGGGGTCGTAATGAGCACTGAAATGGGAGGGTTGTTGGATTTTGAAACACTCACTGGTATAATGTTGGAAGGGTATCCCTACACATGGTTCAAAAGTTTAGGTAAGGATAATGCTATTGAGGAGCACCGTGATAGAGTTATGGCTACTTCTGAATGGTTTGATCAGTTTCTCAACCACAAGCTTGTCAACGAGATAGCAAGTTAGCAAGAGTGTCCTCCGATCACATTCCTATCATATAGTATTCTTTCACATAAGTAGCTACTCACAAACGAGACAATATCAAATTTGAAAATGCCTAGCTTGTTGAATCTGTAATAAAGAATGTGGTGTGACATAGGTGGCAAGATGGTGGTCTTGAAGATGTGATGGATTAAATTGTATTCGTGGGCGATGTTACGCCCGCAAGGATGGTACGCAAGTCAGGTACCTTCAGTATGTAAAAGATGAAATAAATGTTGTTGCGATGTTACGCCCCAATTTTCTTCGTCAATAAAAAGCATGATGGGACAATTGGTAAAAAAATATGAGTGTTACTTTTTCCACCCTACTGTCTTCTCACGCGCCCTGCAAAAATTTCAAAAATACTCCTGTTAATGCTTTCCGGATTTTAAAATCTGGACAAAATCGATATGACAAGGGTCTGCTCTTTTCTTCAATATGACACCTTTTCTCTTCCAATTTCTTCCCCATCTTCTTCCTCAAATCAAACACCCCTGTTTGCCATTCTCTAACAAAGGCTTTGTAAGATCTTCTAAACTGTTGCTACTCTTTAGTGTTGCTGTACCAGAGGAACTTACTGGTGGTACTAAAGAATCTGATGGTTTACTAGTTGGTGCTTGAGTAGATTCAACACTCTTAGGTTTTTGTTGTTTGTTAGTTGAACCATAACTTGAGGTGCTTGCACTAGCTTCCGACCTAACTTTTGCTCCACTAGAAGATTGATTATTGGTATTAATCAAAGTGGAAGTCTCATTCCTATTTTCTTGGTTAATCCATGTGAAGGAATTTGTTGATTTCAATTTTTAATGGATGGATTCGGATTACATAATCCGGATGTTTTTACACATTCCGGATTATATAATCCGAAATATGTAAATCACCCCGTTGAAAGTCAACAAATAGGGTGAAAAATGATGTTTCCGGATTACATAATCCGGAATGCGTTAAACAATTCGGATTTTATAATCCGGAATGTGATTATATGGAGGATTTCTCTAGTATGACCAATACTTTTTTCCAGAAACAAGCTTTGAATTGCATAAAAAATGGTTGGGATATTTTGTTGGGAAGAATAAATCCTTGGAACCTGGTGTTGGAGTACTTATTTCTCTACATAACAATGCTCAAAGTATGAAGCTGACATATCCATAACTCTTGTGATGAATGAGAAAAGTAAAGTTTCAATACTCACTTCAAAGCATTGGAATCACGAGTCATGAATTGTAAAGATTTCAAATTCCAAATTAACTTGCCACATCAAAAGCTTAAAAAATATCAATGCTTGGTTGGTGAATTGTGCACACAACAGTTCTCCCTTGTCTATTGTGTTTCTCACAGTTCGCATCACAATAGCAGCGGCTCTAGCATCAAGGCCAGATGTTGGTTCATCATGAAGATGATTGAAGGGTTAGCAACCAATTCCACAGCAATAGAAAACTTAAAATCAAAAAAATTCTGGAAAAACATCATTCTGGATTATAAAATCCGGAAAGCTCCGAGGGTAATTTTGGAAAAAAATAGGGCGCGCGAGGAAAGACATAGGGTGGGAAAAGTAATACTCAAAAAATATTACAATTCAAAACGAGTTGAGGGTAATTGGGCCAAGTTAGATCCCACCGCTCTCAAATTAATTACGAGTCGAGGGTAATTGGGCCAAGTTAGATCCCATTGCTTTCAAATTAAGAACCTGTCAATTCTGCGCATGGTATGACTGAGGGGTGTTCAAAACCGAACCAATCCAATAAAAAACCGCAAACCGAGCCAATCCAAACCGAAACAGCAAAAAACCGCATTTGGTTCGGATGTATTCAGATCAATCTTTTACTCAACCGCATGGTTTGGTTCGGTTTGCGGTTTTGATTTTACCAACCGAACCAAACCAAACCAAACCGCAATATAAGAAAAAAAAACTAATTAAATATACATCGCTTGAACCAATACTCATAGAAAACTCAATGGAAACTTTAATAAAATGACATATTTTTTCTCTTGTTATGTTTCTTCTTTGCATTTTGTTTCAAAAATGTATTTATGTACTACTTGAACTCTTGGAGAATGATAAAAAAAATTATTCTTTTGTATTTCTTACAAAATAGGTTTATTTTTTGTCTGCGTTTAAATTTGGTCTACGTAGTTGGGAATATTGTTGGATGAAATGTAAAACATTGCTGAAAATATGTTGTGTTTTAACTTTTTAATTTGATTTTAATGTTGGAATAAAAAAAAATTGTTGTCTAAAAAAACCGCACCAACCGATCCAATCCAAACCGCATTGGTTTGGTTTGGTTCGGATTTTATTTTAAAAGTCAACCGAACCAAACCAAACCGCATACTTATTTATCTTGCGGTTCGGATGACTTTTAGCCTCAAAATCGAACCGAACCGCACCACGAACACCCCTAGTATGACTATTCCCCGAAACCAATTGTAACGACAACCTCCGAGAGGAAGATTAATCAGAGATGAATCTTCAAAATAAAAGCTATTTGCAGTAGTTTTTTCAAAATCTTCTGTTAAAAAAAAATTAGCCTCAAAATAAAGCTATTTGTAGTGGTTTTTTCAATTTTTTTTTTCTTTCAAAAAACAAGGAACTCAAATACTAGAGCTTCAAATCTTAAAAAAAATGATTTTTACGATAGTAAAAGAACATAAATGGCTTCAGATTTTTTTAACATCTCTAGATTATGGGTCTGTTTGTTACAAATTAAAATAAAAGTGATTTTGACATTGAATAATTTAAAGACTATTTTTTTAAAGATTTAATAAAAAATCATAATCTATTTTGCGTTTGTTTATCGTAATAAAAATCACTTAAAAAAACAATTTAGTTTGTTTGGATACAACTATAAAAAAATGGATATGTTTTGTAACTAATATAATCTTTTGACATTTATTTTCTCTCTTCTAAAAAAAATTATTTATTTAGAAACTACTCTTCAGCCGCTTCTCATTAGAGGTTGATTTTAGATTCTTTTTAGATTATGATTTTTTTTAATGTTTTTATTATAAGTCGTTTTACAATATCAATGCATTTCTATCACACCCTTTACCATTAATTACTTTATCTCCTCTTCATTCTTTTAGCTTCTTTTTCCCATATCATTAATAAAGGATAATTTTGTAAAATCCCTTACAATTTCTCTTTTCAACACAAAATTAACTAAATTTCTTGACATAATTTTGTAAAATCACCCACAATTTTTCTTTTCAATATAAAAATATTTTTAAAAAGATCAAAACGACTTATAATAAAATACAGAGGGAGTATGTCATATTGATTCCACTAAGAAAAATGTTAAATTAATTTTACTTTATTATATATGATTAAACGCATTAGAAAAACGATAAATAGAACATATTAATATTTTTTTTTATAAAATACAGAGGGAGTATGGCATATTGATTCCTCTAAGAAAAATGTTAAATTAATTTTACTTTATTATATATGATTAAACGCATTAGAAAAACGATAAATAGAACATATTAATATCTTTTTTTTCGCTAGTAAAAGAGATATAAGTATTGAAAGTGTATCTCAATTGTTAGGCATTAGACATCAGAGACATTGTATACATAGCGTTCGAACTCTAGATTTCTCACATTCCCCCATATAATACGTGTGAATAGGCATTAGATTACTTGACAAAATAAAAAATAAAAAATCTCTCTTTAAAAAATAAAATAAAATATAAAGCCCCTTTGGTGAAAAACTTTTCAGGTTCTTGAAAAATAAGAATTGAAAAAGACATTGGCGGAGCTGAATCCCGTTACAACGTGCTCTTCAGACAAGAAAGCGAGGTTTTAGAGGAAGCGAGAAAGAGAAAAAGAACACTCGAGTAATGAAATAATCGAGAAAATGGAAGAAGAAGATAACGAAATCACGAGCAGAGAAGAACAAGAAGAAGCATTAGTCGCTTTAATCGAACATCGAACCCGCGAAGTTAACAATCTCCGTCACCGTCTTGCCTATACCAAAAATCAGGTCATTTTCTTCATTCTCCAATCCAAACCCTTGTTTCTGAATATTTAAATTTATTTTGTAATTTTAACCTAAGTTTGTGAAATTAATTAATATATGCAGCTTGATGATGCGGAAAAGAGATTAAAAGATTCAGAATCCAAACTGGCTCGTCTTCGAGGTCAAACAACTAAAAAAATAACTAACTCAGATGATGATGATAATGGAATTATAGCTGTCAAGAAAGAGCGTAGATCGAATAGTCCAATTGATAGGAATGAACGTTCTTATAAAAGTAATAAGCAATCTAAAGCTGAACTTGTTATTCCTGCTGTTACACCGAAGATTTCGCGGTCATCGGGAAAAGGTTCTGTTTCCGAAGTAGCTGTTTCGTCGGTTCATACTTCTTCGGTTAGTGGAGGGAAATCAGATAAGTCGAAAATAGATCAGCAAAATGTTGAAGGGAAGGATAAAGGGACAAAAAGAAAATTTGGTAAGATATTCATTTATTGACTATAGGTATTAGGTCTTGATTGTTTAGTTTTTTTTTTTTTTGTTTGTCTCTTTATTAGGTTTTGTTTGGATTAGTTTCTAGCTTGTGATAGATTACTTTGTAGTTTTTGCCTAGTAAGATTGTTCTTATAAGCTATGAAGCACTGACATCAGACACACATTGGTAATAATGTAAATAATGGAAGTGATTCAATGTAACTTATAGCCGACTCTACTCTGTGAGATAAGACTTGGTTGTCGTTGCTATTGATTAAATGTAACGCATATGTGTTGATGTCGTATATGTCAGACACACTCTCAATATGAAGTGTAAGACATTCATTTATAGATTATAGGTTTTAGGTTTTGTTTGTTTAGTTGATTTTTTTATTTGTCTATAGATTAGGTTTTGTTTGGATTAGTTTCTGGTTTGTGATATATTCCCTGTTTAAATGACTCTATTGTTTTTGCTCAGTAAGAATGTTTTTATAGGCTATGACGCACTGACGCAGGCTCAGACGTCATACACAACACTGGTAATAATTTAAAAAAATGGAAGTGATTAAACATATCTCATAACTAACCCTACTTAACTAGGTAATTCGTTGTTGCTGTTGCTGTTGCAGTTGATTAAATGTAACTCACATGTGTTGATGTATTAATGTCGGGCACTGATACATGTCGGGCATACTTTCAATCTGAAGTGTCATTGCGACATAGCTTATAAGCTTTAATACACGTCTATTGAAAAGTTAAATTAGAGAGTTTTTGAAAAATTGAAATGTGGAAGCTAATTTCAACTTATATGAAAAGCTGTTGTTTAGTAATTTTTGTTCTTCCGTAAGAGGTGCTTGGAAAGCTTATCTGAACTGAACTGGCTCTTTGTATATTTAGTTGGTATATTGGCTGTAGCCTGTATCTAAGGTTATGTGCTTCTCTTTGGTTTTCATATCCGGTATTGGCTTTTTACTGTTGTCTTTGTCTCAAGGTTGATTTTGGTTGTAATTGTGATGCATAAAAATTTTGTTTTCTTTTTCCAGAACAAAAAGAACACCAGGAATTGATTCCTTTAATACGCAAGAGTTCATCAAAGAAATTAGTACACTGCCAATCAAGCAACCACATCTCAAGTCAGCACAAGAGGAAATTGCGGAGTATTGCTTTGTGTCCCGCTAATGATCAGCTTTTTGCGACCAGGTAATTGGATTATTTTCTTAAAAAAAATTGCCTTTCTGCGATTTGTTGAAAGTCTACTCGTTAATAATGATTAATAGGTAAATCTCTCACTTTTTAAAATTCTCATTTTACCTGTCTCTTTTCATCTCCCAGCTTTTGGCTGCAGAAGGCACGAGGTCAAATGTTATTAACAGGGAACAATTGTACTTAAACTGCAATTTGCAATATGATGAATCAATATCTAGGCTTATAATTTTAGGGTATGGGCCAACTTATAAAGTTTACCAATCAAGATAGAATGAGAGGTTCAAATGTAAATTCTAAAATGGAAGTTTTTACCGTTTTGGTTTAAGCTTATATTTGAATAAAATTCAACATCCGCACGACTGCCTATGCGAGGCCTCTGTTGTATGAATATCTCTTGAATATGATTCTTTCTGCTTCTTTTATCAGTAACCATTTTCTAAAAATATATTTTTGCATTAACTAGAGTATAAAAGAAAGTTGTAGCTAGGAAACTACATGACAAGTTTCCTCGTGAGTATGCTTCTCTATCAAGATTTACACAGAAATACAGTAGAAACTCTTTGAATTAATACTCGGTAAATTAATAAACTCTCTAAAATAATAAATTTGTCCGGTCCCGACTTGGGCTAATGAAAAAATTAAAAAACTCGATAAAATAATAAGATAATAATTTTTCGGGAGATCCCTTTATAATTTTCGGTCCCAAGAAAATCATAAATTAATAATTCATAGAAACTGAAAAAAAATATATTAAGAATACATTGAACACATTTGTTTCTCTCAAAAAAAAAATTGAACACATTTGTTCCTCTTGTTTACATTTACTATACTTCAAAAGTCATTATTGATTTCCAATGCATATGAACACAGTAGTTACTAATTTACGTTGAGTCCCAAGGTTCGCTGCAACGTAATTCTAAGAGGCATAGACTAATTTGCCTTTTTGTTTGGTATGTACAGTATAATTACTTAAAAACTCTTTAAATTAATAATTATTAATTTATCGATAAATTAATAACTCTCTAAATTAATAAATTTCTCCGGTCCTGACATTATTAATTTATAGAGTTTTAACTGTATTGAATCTTGTACAAAAGTTTTATTTTATTTTATTTCATAAACGCTGGCGATTGGTTCATATGAATCATATCTTTTTATGAGACGACCTTTAGTGGTTTGAACAATAACTCTTGTCATTTTTGTCTCTTTTGTAATATATGTTTCTGGTAATGCACGATAGATATAATCTTTTAGTCTGATCATTGCTACTTTTTGGGAGTGTTGCAGTGCTTTGGATGGATTGGTCAACTTCTGGAAAGTCCAAGCCAAAGGGTATGCCCTGATTTATCTTTCTGGTGCCACTTTGGAGTGCTTCTATTCTTTTTTATGTGACAATGTTGCTATCAATAGATATGCTAGATATAAAATTGGGAACAGGGAATCTTTCTAATACAGATCAATTTTCTGCACAAGCATAATTTGTCTGTAGTGTACTCCCTATGGTTGCTCCTTCTGCTTCTGCTTCTGCTTCTGCTGACAGTCTATTCTCTATCAATTTTTATTAGAGGAATAGCCTAGGTCGAGCTTATGTGAGCTTGTATAGACTGTATCGCAATATGTATCATTTGATAATCCAATGAATCTCTGATCCGTTGACCAAATAGAATTTCTAAAATGAAGGAATATCAAGTATATTTAGAACGAGCTAGATCTCGCCAACAGGACTTCCTATACCCACTTATTTTTCAGGAGTATATTTATGAACTTGCTTATAGTCATAATTTTAATAGATCCATTTTTGTGGAAAATGTAGGTTCTGACAGTAAATATAGTTTACTAATTGTAAAACGTTTAATTACTCGAATGTATCAACAGAATCATTTAATCCCTCCCATATCATATAATATGCTTGCAAATAACTCCTATAGTTGTAACAAAATAACTGACAGCCTGTCAGTTTGTTATCCCCTTAGAACTCTTTAGAACAATTTGTGCTGTCAGATTGTTAGTTACAACTATAGGAGAGTTTGTTACATGCTTAATATATGAAGTGGGAGGGAGTATACAAGCTCTTGTGAGCTTGAGCTAGGCTATTCCTTTAACAACTTCTACTCTCTGAATGCAAGGTTTTGGTGTGGAAAACTTTATGACACTTGATTTCCATTTTGTTTGTTTTTTCAAGTTTCTTTGTTCCGTGTCATCTCATACATTTCCTTCTTCCCATTTAATTGTATTTTGACTATATCATTCTTCTTTCCTCTATCACTGATGGTTTCTTCCTCAGTAGACATGATGTTTAGGAGTGTAGAGCATTGTAGCTGAACTTGAAAATATTGTAAAGTTGACCCACCCGCATAATCTAATTCATATTTTATTCATCCTGCCTATTATTTTGTAGATCATCAGCCTCTCTGCTTAACTCTACTGATTGTGCGTCCCAAAAACAGAGGAGATGGCCAGAAGATATAGCTTGGCACCCGGAAGGAAACAGGCTCTTTTCAGTATATACTGCTGATAGTGGAGACTCACAAATATCAGTTACAAATTGGAATAAAATTAAAGGGGTATGGCTTTCAACTCATACCCTGACATAAAATTTAAACTTTGGATTTAGGTTTCTTTTATTGGTCATTGCTATTGATATACACAAAATTTATATGCAATTGACAGGTAGAACGTGTGAAATTCTTAGAGGACAAGCCCCATGTTAAGGGAATTATCAATGGCATTGTTTTTATGCCCTGGGAAGACACATGTTTTGTAACTGGTGGAAGTGATCATGCTGTTGTACTTTGGCGCGAGCAGGATGATGAGGACAAATGGAAGCCAAGACCATTGCACAGGAATCTTCATTCTTCTGCTGTCATGGGTGTTGCTGGTATGCAGCAGAAGCAGATTGTGTTATCTGCAGGTGCAGACAGGAGAATATTTGGGTTTGATGTTGGTGCAGGAAGAGCAGAGTTCACTCATCAGATTGATAGTAAATGCATGAGTGTCGTTCCCAATCCGGTTGACTTCAACTTGTTTATGGTTCAAACAGGGTAAGTTGCGTCTGCTTCAATGTCCCATTTGTTAAACCTTTTTGCTTTTATTTTCTACAGGCTTTGCCATGGATTGCAGAAATTTAAACATGCTTCAAATCTGACGTTTTTATCTGTCTCGTTTTTTTTTTTTGTTTTAGGGAAGATTAAGTATGTTCACTTAAAAACAGTGATAGAAGATTTGATGCAGAAATTTGAACTATTATTACTCTTTGCTTACTAAAGTGTGAAAAAATTATTCCAATTGCTCAAGTTACCTGTGAACTTCAGTGAATTGGAAACAAAAAGAATTTTGGTTCGCTTACTTTGACTTTAAACTCCCACGCTACTTGACCGCCACCATTCTATTATCTCACACCTGTGTCTTTTAATTGGAAAAAATGGAATCTCTATGAAGGGCATGTAAATATTGTTTTGTATGCAACATCCTTATGGTGAAAATTTTTATTGTGATCTGTAGTGCTTTTCCTTTTCTATACATGGAATGTGCTTGAAATAGTAGGATGTAGTTGTCTTTTTTATGCGGATGACATTTGGGTCTTTCTTCTGCCTTATAAACATGGGCAAAACAAATGAGATGGTTGGCCCATGATTCAGTAGTTGCGTGGCACATCCACCCCCTTCAATATAAGGACGAGAGTATGTTCAATTGTTGTGGTTTAGAGTTGAAAATTCCCTTTTGTTATTCATGTTCTTGGATGGAGTGATAGTTAAAAGTTGTAACCTACTTGATAATAATATTGATTGATATCTTCTATTCTACATTGAATTCAGGACATAGTGTGCCTTTAAGATAGGAACATACTTTTGTCAAGAAAAGAGAGATAGGAACATAACAATACCATGTTGATCCTATTTCCACTTGACACCAAGATTTTTCTTCTATGGCCGTTCTTGGGTATTATTTAGTTATTAACTACTTTTCTTTCTATCAGGACTCATGAGAAGCAGCTTCGATTATTTGATATTAGATTGAGGCGGACAGAACTTCATGCTTTTGGGTGGAAACAAGAAAGCAGTGAATCTCAATCAGCTCTGATTAATCAGGCTTGGTCTCCTGATGGTCTTTATATAACATCTGGTTCAGCGGATCCTGTGATTCACATATTTGATATAAGATATAATCTTAACAGGCCGTCACAATCTATAAAAGCTCACCAGAAAAGAGTCTTTGGAGCCTTGTGGCTTCAGTCTATTCCTCTTCTCATATCTATATCATCTGATCTCAACATTGGGTTGCACACCCTGATGAAGTAAAGTGTTCTGTCTCCCATCCTTTTGTTGGTGCTGAATATTAAATTCTTATGTTGCATCAAATTTTTGTAGGAAGAAATATTGATTTTAGTTGGAACTTTGAAATTTTGTGGGTTGTGTAAGATGTGACTGAGTAAAGAAAAGAATTTATTTGGAACGGTAAATTAGGAAAATTTTGATTGGGAAAGGCATGCTTAGATGTTGGCAAAAGTGCATTTTACTACTACTATCTCCATCTAATTTGTCGTTGTAGCCTGAGGTGATACATCACGTCTTAAGAAAATCATTAATTGCAATTTGGAATAATCTCACCAAATTTCATTATATCCTTTTTAGTAGAGAAGAAGTTATCCTCCACTAGTTTTGAATCCAATTTAAAATCTACGAAACCTAAATTAAGCTGATGAATCCAATTAGGCACCAAAAGGAGATTGAGAGAGCTTACCACACATGTGCAAAACATTCTTTTGTATTCCAATACCAATACCCACTCAATTGTTATGTGACAAAAAAGAAAACATCACTAAAGGACTAGAGAGCAAATTACTAAAGGTAAAACCAATCCTAACAAAATCAACCCCAAGAAACCGATAAACTTCCCTCATGGAGAAGAAAATAAATGCAAGCCTAAAGAATGAACATTTAGGCACCTCTTAACTGGATCTCATGATCTTGGTTTTTAACATGCGACATTTTGAGTTAAGACTCTAAATTGATGGTTGAGCTAAGGAATAATCATGGCATTTTGTATGGTTTTTTTTTTGTCAAAACAATTTGTGTTAGGCTAGACAAATTGTTAAAACATGTGGGGACATTATAATTTTAAATTAAAATGTGTAAATTTTATTTGAAAACAAATTAATAAGGTGACTCACTCTCCACTCTTTGGATAAGAAACATTATCCACGGTTAATATGCACACATTTTATCTTGTTCAGCAATGTATACATTGTTGATATCGTTATGAACGAAATGGATAGATTTATATATTTATTTGTAAAAAAATAGAAAAAATTTGTTGATCACTGGTGACTCATTAGATATTTACATAGCAACGAAGTTTTTATTTAGTGTTTGTCAGACACCCTCGTCAAACTCTATCAATTCATACGATGAAAAGTAATTGATTTTTCTTTTATTTCAAACATAACTTTAAAATAGATTTGTCTAACAAATATCTCAAAGAGACTCCTTTTTAAGTATTCATTTGACAAAAAGACCCTTTTCAAAACCAATTATAGCATACTTATACAAAGAATGTTTATAAAATAGACATACTAACTACATTGTTTTTGAGAGAAGAGAAGACATACTATTACTAACTACATTATTAACTTTAATTTAACAAGAGTTAAAATATGCAATTTGTGCTTTTATTTAGATATGGAGTGGAGGAATCCTGTTTGGCTTACCCACAAATAATATTATTTGGGGAATTAGTCACTTTAGTCCCTGAATGGGGAACGATTCGTCAATTTAGTCCCTGAATGCAGATAAATTGCAAAATAGTCCCTGAATGTAGACTTTGTTAGTCAATTTAGTCCTTGAATGCAGACTCCGTTAGTCAATTTAGTCCCTGAATGTAGACTTCGTTAGTCACTTTAGTCCCTGAAATTGACCATGCAGGGACTGTTTTGCATATTATCTGCATTCAGGGACTAAATTGACGAATCGTTCCCCATTCAGGGACTAAAGTGACTAATTCCCCAATATTATTTAGACACACAAATGAAAATAAATAAATAAAAAAACTTTCCTTCAAAAAAAAACTTAAGTAATTGTTTCAGGTAAATAGATTTGATTTGACCAAAAGAAAAAACTGAATCCATTTGAGGTGGGGTCCAACGTACACGTAGCAATGCATAGCAAAGACGAGTCATTTTATTTTCCAGCACAAGGTTAAGGACTCCTCTACCCTGCGAGAAGATTTGTGCTTGCTACTATACAGTTACACACACATACCTTCTCTTCTTTCTGCATTTCCCAATTTCATTTTCCTTTGAGGTAAAAAACATGCCTCACACTTTCTCTTTTTCTTCATTTCCTTTCATTCTTTCACCAAACGATGCTTTTTTTCTGTTGCGCACAAATTGCCGTTTCAATTTTCTACATTAAATTTTCTTTGGGGTTTATTGTTCACTGTAACTGCTTTTACTAGGTTTTATTTATTTATTTATTTATTTTGATGATTTAAAGTTCAATTGATGATGGAGATGTTGTTTTTGACACGAAAAGGTTTGTTATTTTCTTCAATATGTTTCCTTTCATGTTATGTTGACGTTTTTACTTGATTTTGTCTTCATTTCTCAATTTGGTACTAATTCTATGCCTCTTTTTGGCAAAACAAATGTTGAGCTCACAGACAGTGTATTTATTTTATAGCTTATTAGCTCATATCACAAAAAAAGATGCGTTTGGTAACAATTTTTCTTGGTCAGGTTATAGCTTTTTGTTTACTAGCTTGTAACTTTTTTTGATAAGCCACCCTAATTGAAAAATACAAATAAATTACTTTTTATGTCATTTCATATTTATAACTTTGTTCAGCTGCTAATTTTAACCAAACACTACTTTTTTTTAATCAAACAGAGCCTATGTCTTCTTGGTTTGAAATTTCTAATAACCAAGATCTAAATGCGAATACTATATTATGTGGTTATGCTTGTTTATTGAATAGTTGTTTCAAATAATGGTACCTTTAATTGTGAGAGGGAGGTAAAAGGAAAAGATAATGATGTTGGTAATGCCTTTGATGAGAGAAACAGAATATATTTGTATATACTTTTACTGGCAAAGTTTCTTCAATCTTATTTGACATTTTTAGTCTAATCAGGGTGTATGTTTGTGCAACTGATTCATTGGTTGCATGCAGCATCTACATATTCATTTCTCTCGTTCTATTTTCCCTTGTTTATTTGTTTAGTGATTTGAACCAGTGTTATTACAAACAGATTGATTGTTCAGCCGGTGAAGATAGTGGCTTATGGTTCAACCATAGTTGTAATATTTTTTGTATTGTGTGATATATTAGTAATAGTCGATGGTTGAACTGGTTCATTTGAAAAATAAGACCTTTAGAATTAATCTGTTGTTAATTCATGCAGTGATTCAATGGAAGCAGAAGTAGTGGGCACGGATACTCCGGATAAACTTGCTGGGTTTATTTTCATGTGCAATAGAATGACAAAACCAGAGTGCTATAGCTACCGGGTTTTTGCGCTTCCTGCAGGGAGAAAGCATATTGTGGAGAGGATCAATCCGGGCATGCACCTTTTTCTGTTTGACACTGATGTGAAGCTTCTTTATGGTATATATTTAGCAACCTCAACCGGAATGCTAAATATTGAACCATATGCTTTTGGGGGAAAGTTCCCTGCTCAGGTGAGCTTTTAAATTACTGATGATCCAAACTGTAGCCTAAAAAACCGACTTGTCAAAGTCATCAACTCCTCCCTAAAAATGTGACCTCTTTGTAGAACTGGCACCCTCTGGCCTGAGGTAGTAGTTTATCGAAGTGGTGTTCGTAGCATCACCCAACTGTTTTTGGCATCAATCATGTTTTTAGTGAGTGGAAAGAAGAAATAATTCATTTTAAATGCATGCATTATATGCCAATTATATAGTAATTTTCCACCTTGGCTATACTAAAAAACTTAAATAAATGACTAGTTCTTAAGTTAATGGGTTAAATTGTTGACACTTCAAGACTATAACTAGCCTGCTGGATGTTGATTCACTTGTGAATACATATGGAGAAATATGTTTGACTGTGACAGTTTGATCTGGTTCATGTGGAAATCATATGTATTACCACTGATATTGTTGCAGTCTTCGGCTGGCTTGCTTGTTTATCCAACTTTTTTCTTGTTTTGGTCGATGTTTGTCAATTACCTGCATAAGTCAGTCAATACCTCGAGTTTTTTGGCGTCTAATCAGCAGGTGCCTCTCATAACACCTGTACTTGAAATTGACGGTGACAACATCAACTGCACTGTATCTATTAATGCTCCATTTTCCCCTTTTCCTACGTTCATTAGCAATGACGCCCATAAGTGAAGTAGCTATGGCTGGTAGTATCATATGCATATCCTAAATAGCAGGGCCGGCCCTACAGATTAAGAGGCCAAAAGCAAAAAAATTAATGTGGCCTTTAAAAATATATTTTTCTAACATAATATTTATATAAAATCAATTTTGTGGAGACCAAAATTTGAATTCATGACCAAAAGTAATTGAGGCTTTTTCAGTAATCAGTTATGTTATGAAAATGTCTGTAATTTATCTATCATATTATATACTTATAACCAAATTAATTTTATTGAGGCCTTTTTTTCACCCAAAATTTTGAGGCCTAAAGCCCTTGCTTGGGTTGCTTGGCCCTTAGGCCGGCCCTGCTAAATAGTAGCAATAATATTTGTATTTATTGTAATTCGTTATGTATGTGTATAATATATCTCTGCTGTGTAACACACACACACACACACATTCTTTCACTTGTTCTCTCGTATTCTCCCTTTCTCAACATGGTGTCTAGAGCCTAACGAAAAGTAGCTCCAGTCCTTGCCTACTCGGTGGACCCACTGTCTACTGGTGCATTTTTTGTTTGAAAGTCGTGTTCATCATCCGGTTTCCACTTCTCGTGTTCCCACCAGTCGCGTAGCCTGAAATAATACTTTAGGGGGCCGCTTTATATGCCTCACACACAGACACACACACACACTTAGGGCCTGGTTGAAATAGTTTTTGTTTTCAGTTTTTGAAATATACAAGTCCTATTCTCACAATGGTTATCCTTTTACATGTTTTAGTTTTTTAGTCCCTAAAACTAAAAAAATTCAAAACAGTTTCCAAAACTGTAATTTTAAAAATAGTTTAGCAAACAAGTTTTTAATTTTCAAGTTTTTAAAAACTAAAAAAGAGTTTTTGGGAAGTGTTTCAAACAGGCTCTTATATTCTTTCACTTTCTTGCAATTTCTCTTTATCAACAGTATTTTTTATTTTGTTCAGGTGAGTTTCAAAATTCTAAAAGACTGTTTGCCCTTGCCAGAGAATGACTTTAAACATGCTATAAAAGATAATTATCAGAAACACTCTAACAAATTTAATCCTGAACTCAATATCAGACAGGTAAGCTCTGCAATTGTTACATTCCGTTTTTGCTTTCTTTGTTTTGCCTTTTCTTTTTGAGTAAAAGGAAATTTTTTCGGATTAGTACTACCACTGTCTTTTTTACTTGAAGTTTGTTGTAATGTTGCAGGTAACAAGTCTATTAGAAATGTTTCGCCCTTTACATGTACTGTCAACTGCACCTAGACATCTTGGTTTTAACGAAATGCAATCAGCCTCAATGTTGTCCCCAACAAATGGCGTTTTTCATCAGACATCAAGGGCATCTCTCTGTGAGGATACATTTTTGTCTAGGATGTCACCTACCGAAGCTCCTAGGCTGGTGAACTATAGACATCTAAATCGACCTGAGGAGCCTACTGGTTTGGCTTCTTCAGTTGCTGCTCAGTCTGTGCCATCCCAAGCTTCAAGGAATCAGGTTCATGCACTAGCAAATACTGATACTCCAGAGGGCACTTATGCAACCAGGATGGTCAACAGTTATACTCAATCACTGCCATATCCTCGATACGCACACGGGAATATCCTTAACCAAGCTCAGTCAATTCAAAATTCTCAGCATTCACAACCTGAATTTCATTCTTCCATGATGACTATGGGTGGAAGCCATCCTCAATCTCTGCAACATTCTCAACATCAACATCTAAATGTCTTACGTCCACAGCCTCAATTTCATGCTTCTGTGATGACTGCGGGTAGTATTTATAGTCATGATCAATCACTGCAATATTCTCAACAAGCACATCTTAATGTCTCACATCCACCACCTGAATTTCATACTTCTATGATGTCGAATAGCAGTTATACCCAATCACTGCAAGTTCCTCAACATCCTCAACAGAATAACCTAAACCCACCACCACCTGGTGTTCATCCTCCTGCGGAAAATGTGAGCAGCAATCATGCCCAAATGCTGTTGGATCCTCAGAGTACTCATCAGAAAATCCAAAATCCGCAACCTGGTTACTATCCCTCTGCGGCAAATGCGAGTGGCAGTTATGCTCAATCATTTCAAGATGCTCAACACGCATATCAGGTTGCCCAAAATGTACAAAAATATTACGGTTCCTTGGTGAATATGAACCATACCAATGTCGCAATGCAATCACATGCTTCATCATCATTTTATTATCCATATCTCACTCAACAAGTTTTACCTGGCACATATGCTGTTCAAGGGTATTTTTCAAACTTCTCTTGGGTTAAATATATTCCAATCCCCGTAATCCTTTAAATTTTATCTGCAACCTTTGTCTGATATAAGGATTATATTAGTTCTCTTAACTGAAATTCATTGGACGAAACTATGTTTAAAATTTTCTTTGGAGAAAACGTTGCCCCACATCCTTATCAAAGCATGAAAATCAGTTTAAGCATTTACAATTCTTTACTGAACAAGCATACTTGACTAATGTGAAGTGAATTTTGTTAATGCCTAATGGGGCTAACTGTTTCCCAGGTCTGGACCCATACAAGAGGTGACATCCACTGGTCAACAAGCTGCAATAGGAAGTGAGTACTGTCAGCCATATATGCCGACATAAGAAGACCACTTCAACACCAGAGACAAATTTGCATTCTCTGTACTGAACCACTTCTTGTCCAAATTTTGAGTCTTGTAATGAAATGCAATTTGACATGTTCCATTTTCCGCCATATGTACATAAACAAGTGGCACATGAACCTATTGCTCGACTATACTGACGTGGGGTAGGTGACTTACGTTTTTTTTTGCTAATCTGTCAGCTAGTTATAGGGGATAGTGGCTTTCGGTGTTTGATATAACAGGAAATTTGTATTCAACCAAATTTCCAGCGAAATTAAGATTTTTGGCTTGCTGCCATTGACTGGTTATTGGTCCCATTAGGATCTATATTACACTTTATAATATTCGGCTATTGGGCATCGGGGTACTTCAATTCTTGTTGTATGCTAATGTAAGAGGTTTACGGAGTTAAGATGTCAATGGGTAGACTTTGGATAGGGACGAGTACATGTAGTTGAATTTGTCTAACTGGACACGAATGGTCTTCTTAGACTTGATTTCATAATTTAAAATTCAGAGGCTTACATTAATAGATTTAAGAAGTGCAACCTACCAGTGAGCTTCCAAGAAAATTGAAAAAAAATGCTTTTATATTCTTAAAATTATATTGAAATAGAAATGAGATTAATTTCTATGCATCAATGGTATGATTTTTTTTTATACATGTGTTCCAGTTATTATTTTATTTTATTTTTGGTGGAAGACATGTGTCCAATTTTATCACATCAAATAGATATTTGTACGCTTTGATTTTATTTACACAAGTAAATTAGTCTTGCACCGTACACAATGGCATTTTCTACCATTGAATCAATAAGTCATATGATATAACACATTTGATCCAATGGTTAGACTTATTGATCCAATAGTGGAAACAAACTTGTGGTAGAAATTCCACCTTCACTATGGTCCACCCCTAGCCTTCTAATTGCGGCATTTTCAGATTATCTTTAGTGTAGCCTCTAATCCCTTCATTGTGTTGGGTGAGAAGGGGTGAATTTAATTACATGTTGCTTTTAGATATGACTTATGTAGTGTTTATAAAGCTTGAGCAACCGACACTTTGGTTTTGGAAGGATGAGCTTGACTAAATAAAAAAATATAAGATGGTATGAGAGCCTATGCAAGATTCATTGGTTGTGATACCATGTTGTAAAAGAGAATTTTGATATATTAAAGGTGTGATTGAAAAAAAAAATCAGCTTAAATAGTGAAAAGAAAACCTAATAGGATTTGTCTAATGAGTCTCATACTAATATTACAAATTGCTATTTACAATCTAAAACTTATAACATTGTGCATGCTGCAAGAATTATCTCGCTCAAGCATCATAAAATTCACCATATTTGTAAAGATAATTTAAGAACTAACCTAAAAAAGTGGCCGCTGTGATTTGAGTTGATGCATTTTGTAAAAAAAGTTACATTATTAGTGTACACAATTGTTCTTCCAGTTTTGCCATTTATTAGCGTAAAATCGTGATTAAAATGGTAGCTTAGATATAAAAATGATTGCACACCAAAATTCAACATTTTTTTGTCAAGTAACATAACGGCTAAAATTTTATCCTTTTTAAGGTAAACAAGTCGAACTCTGACCCTGCATATATTACACAATGTCTCTACCAAATATTGATTGAGTTATGCTAACAGAGACATTCAATATTTCTTTTATGTATAGTTATATCTATTTTAGATTTGAAGATAGAAGTTATATTCAAATTTGATATCTTGGCTCTAATTTACCTCTCTCTAGGCCAAACTCCATATTACTAGAATTCTTTTATCTATTAATCGGAGGATTAAAACAAAATGAACTTGATATTCCTTCTATATATTTTTTTTAAAAAAAACACCCTTAATGTTTCACAAATAGTTCACAAATCTCCTATTTGTTTGTTTATTTTTCAAAATGAGATATTATAACAAAAACTAATGTAAAATAAACAATTTTATTTATTTAAGTTTTGTTGTAAGAAAGATTAGATTAGGAGAGACACGCTTGCAAGATAAGGAGAACCACTAACCTACAATGTAATTTACGTATAATATGTTAATTAGACTATTAATTAGGTAATTTTATATGATGTTTATTTCTGAAGAAAAAAAAAGGTAATTATATACGAAGTCATAATGCAGGCTAGTGTGAGTGGAATATTTAACTATGTGTACAAATTGCAATTTGTTTGTAGCAACTTTTATTTCTTACAAAAAGATAAGGATTTCCGAAAAAAAAAAAGAAAAACCTTTTTATTTTCGGCGGGTTCTGTTTTCTACAGTCCGTTCCTTATTTTCAAAGTTTCACACAATGACAAGGCTTCGAGACATATATAAATATATCACTCAACCAAAACCCTAAAACTTCCCCTTCTCTCTTCTCATCCCAAATCAACATCTTCATTACAAATCATCACTGTTAGATATATTTTGAGGGTTCCATGACATCGATCTTCCTCAGCCACCATGATGAATAAAATAAGAAAGATATATATAGTTAAGAATTCAAAGTGAATTGCATCCTTAATTCTTCCCGCATCTATATCTATCAGTTGCTAATTTAGGTGGATCGAGATGGATGGAAGGAGAGAGTCATGGGAAGAAGAGGGAAGAGAAGATGAGAATTTGTTTCCAGTGTTTTCTGAAAGGTCCCAACAAGATATGTCTGCCATAGTATCTGCTCTTACACAAGTCATGGGCGGCAACAACAACAATGAAATGCATGAAGCTTCCTCAATCCATAATATTGAACAATCTCAGCCACCACAGCAAGATCAAGGTAGTTAATTAAGTGCACTCACTCTCACACCTCTCTACGATTATTGCTTTTTTTCTTCTTCTTCTTTTGTTTTAATTAATACGTGTAATACACATTAATATATTGCGTTCATCAAATTGGATTTGAAGACTTGATATTAGCACTTTTAGCCTTTATGGTTGTGTCAAAAGGATATTTGTTTAGATGTCCATGACATCACATGACAACTCTTTTGCCGGTCAAAGTGTTCACAAATGACATCTTTGATATTTTTTATGTAAGCTCTTTTTTTTATAGACAAATATTAGTAAGTAAAGGTTATGATGTTAGTTTTTAGGGATGAACCCTAAAATCACCTGTCTATATTTCCTTTGGTATCCATTGATTCACTATTGTTCGAGTGAGTGACACAAAATTTAAGAACCAAAATCACCGCTGGACACTCTCCACTCTAGTGAAAAACTCATCGGAGAGGATCCGTTTACACTCAAATACATACTATAACGAGTGATTTGAGTGGTCAATGAATTCAACTCATTCATTTAAATTGTTTGATAGAGATCATATGATTTATATTGTAACTTTATAAAATATGAAATTGCAAATGACTATGGTGCATATATGTACCCTTCAATCTTTTAAATGTAATTATTTGTCGCACTTTTCCCCCAACACACATATATATTGGTCTCAAATAGGTAGCTCAATTGAAAAGTAAAGAGAAATCAAAGAAGTTTGAAGCATTACGTCCAAAGTTTTAAACACTAAAACTAATGTAGCAACTAACTTATTACTAACATTCATCTATGAAAAATGTGCATACATATTGATTTATGTGCTATTGATATGAAGGGAGTGTAAGAAGAAGACATTATAGAGGTGTGAGGCAGAGGCCATGGGGAAAGTGGGCTGCAGAGATTCGTGATCCGAAGAAGGCGGCAAGGGTATGGCTAGGAACATTTGAAACGGCTGAGGCTGCAGCTGTTGCCTATGATGAAGCTGCACTCAGATTCAAAGGAAGCAAAGCAAAGCTCAATTTTCCTGAAAGAGTTCAAAGTACAACAGAATTTGGATATAACCAACAATTTCATCACCTAGTGTCAACCACAAGTAACGAGCAACAATCTAATCCAGTTCCTCTTCCACACTTTTCTCAAGATACATATTCAAATACTTATCAATATGCCGCACAAGCACATCTTCAAGCTAGTGGAAGTAGCAACTTCAATCAGGATATGCTTAGTTTCTATGGGAGAGACATGTTTGTTTCTAATTCTCAACCTTTATCAACTACATCTCCGTCTTCATCTTCATCTTCTGGACTATCTCAGCAGCAACAAGAGCTTCTGAGATTGTCAATGCAATATGGAGGTTCTTCTTCCTCTTCTGACCCTTCAATGAATTGGAGGGATGACATGGATAGAAGACAATGAAGAGGATATATATTTGAGCTGCTACCCAAGGTTTATTTGTTTTCTTGCTTGTTTGTCACGACATTTCATTGTTTTATTGGGATCCTCTACCACCGGTTTCACGCGGTGCAATGCCAGAGAGAATGGTATATAGCAAATTGCAGAAGGATTCATTTTGTATTTTAATTATTTACTGTTTATGTTTGAATTTACTATTTATGTTTTTGATGAAATGTTTATCTAAGAAGCATATTGGTAACTGTACTACATTTAAAAAAAAAAAACGAAATTTGAGTTTTGAGTATAAGTTTTTATATATTTCTTACTATAGATTTCTATTTAACTCCTGAGTACACGAAGGAGATTATAATATTAATAAATTTATAATATATTATTAGTGGCCAGGGAGTTAACCAGTCACCTGTAAAGGAAAAGAATAGAACCTACTTGGACATAGTATATGAACGTAAAAAGTTTTAAACCTGTAAGGGTCGGAAAGATTGAATGCAAAAAACGCGTTGTAATGTTGGCTTCTGTTGATCACTGCTATAATGTCGGCTTTTATTCATCAAAAAGAGAAACAAAAATTACATAATGGTTATTCATCACGAAACTCTATTTGATGGATTATAAGTAGTGTCTTGATGAATAATCATTTGGTAATTTTTGCACTTAATGGTTACCATACAATACAAGTAGTATTTTTTTTGGGTAGTGGTACAATACAAGTAGTATATCAAAGGCTTTTCTAGGCTTCAAATCAACGTGATTCGATGATGGTGGATAGTATCGGTCATTGGCAGGGTGGAGCCAAAAATTACAGAGAACATTGTTTGAGGGGAAGAACATAACTTGATTAAAAAAATAATTTTTTAAATGGAAAAGATATATAAGAAAACCTAAACTAATATTTTCTTGCTTTTTAAAGAAACTTATAACTATATTCACTATAAGAGACATTAATAAGAAAGTACGGTTATCATACAAGTATTGATTTAATAGTAGAAAAAATAACAAAAAGTAGGAAGAGAAAACAAAAACACCATTGGAAAAAGTAGAAAAATAACATTGCATACGGTCTAGGGTTAAATATGTTTTTAACAAATGACGAATTGTTCGGGATAACATGGGTTCGATTCATAGATAGAATATTCTATTGTCAAACTTTACTTACCTGTCCACCGAAATTTGAATGACCATGACCCATTTATCTTGAGAATCGGAGGGATTAATTCAAAAAGAGAACGACGATCGACTAAATAGGAAAAAAATTGTACAAGTGTGAGAGACATGAGATTTTTGTCACAAGAGAATAAAACCCATTAAGGATTAAATTATATTTTAATCCCCTATTTTTATTTTAGGTTTTAATTTGCTCATTTTTTGCTTTAAAATAGTCTTTTATTCAACAAGCTGACCCTAGTTTTCTCTCTTAGGTTTTCTCTTCCAGATTTTCTTCATTGAGGGGTGGTTTTGGGTTAATTCTTGACCTGAAATCACCCATCTTCATCTTTTTCTTTCTATTTCAATCCAAATAAGTGATTTTCACATAGATCTAGGTTTTCTTCTCTGTGATTTCATCATCTAAGTGTGGTGGTTTGTTGTTCGTCGTCTTGTGTGGCGTTGTTTGATTTCCCGTCTTCTTACGGTGTTCATTTGATTCATATTGAAAGATCGATTATTCAATCAAAGATTTAGGCGTCAACGTTGCAGATCCGGAGGCCATGGATATTCCGGTTATTTTAATTTTATCATATATTTTAGTAGGCATTATGCCGTTATATGCTATTAACTTGGATGCTGTGAATTTGTTCGCAGATTCATCCTTTACGTTTTTAGTGGTGTTGAATGATGCAATCTCTCGATTTGAATGAATGAATATCATTTTGTTTTTTGTCAAAAAAAAATAGTCTTTTATTTTGGAAAGTTTTTTTTTTTGAGCAATATTTTGCAAAGTTATATCATCGTGGTTCTTTCTAGGCATGACAATGGGGCGGGGTGGGGACGGGTTTTACATTCACCGTCCCCATACCCGATTCTCATATACTTACCCGTTACCCTACCCATACCCAACAGGGATGAGAAATTGAACCCCATCCCCGTCCCCGACGGGTTCGGGTATCCCCGCCCCATCCCCAACCCCGCATTGAATACTTTTTTTTTAATAAAAAATAGAAGTTTTTTTCAACCCCTAGAGAAATATTGTAATGCATTATCCAACAATATATTCACTTTAACAATTGTTAGACCAATTGATTTAGTTGCTCCTTTAAATATCAATGGTAGTTTTTATATCACAACGATTATCAAACAAAATAAAAAGGGATATCAACATAAAGTAGTTTTCTACATTCGGGATGGGTTTGGGTATGGGTTCGGGATGGGTACACATATACCCGTTACCCGTCCCACACCTGTGTTTTGAAATCGGGGAAAACCCAAACCCATACCCAAACCCAGTCAAAACGGGGAAAACCCGTCAAATTGGGTTTGGTTTGGGTGGGTAACCACGGGTATGGGTTTTGTTGCCATGCCTAGTTCTTTCCATTTAAAATATGTTGCGGAAAAGATCATATGAGATAATTTAAAATAGGGAAATGTTAACCGGTGCCCCGGGCACTGGTTAAGGATGCTAAGAAAGGAAATTATATAGTAATTATTGTATTAAAAACTGTGTAATTAATATTAAAAAAGTAAAAAAAATGTTTCCTTTTATGATAATTATTTCCTTTCTTGGCATCTTTAACCAGTGCCCCGTGGGCACCGGTTAGCATGTCCCTTTAAAATAATATAACATATAAAACTAGTGATATTAGTTGTCTATTTTTTTGACGTTAAAGACAATTTCATTAACGAAAGTCTGCCAATAAATCAAATGCCAAGACTGCAGAAATACAAGGCGGAGTTTCTTCGATGCATATGGAATCTGAATTCTTAAGAGCATATTTAGCTAAATAATGAGCAGCTTGGTTGGCTTCACGCCTAACATGCAAAAATTTAAACTACGAAAATCACCCTTAAAACTAATACAATCTCGAATAATAGAGCCAACATAGTTGGGAGATTGTTGGTGAGCATTCAACGCTAAAACCACATTAGAAGCATCTGATTCTGCTATAAGATTCAGAAAAGACATGTCTTTTGCAAATTCCAAACCCTTCCGCATAGCTAAAGCTTCTGCAACCTCTGAATCTGGTAATGAAAAGACTTGCTAGGAACTAGCACCAACGACAACACCTTCATTATCTCTCACCACAACACCAATACCCCACTTATCACCCTCTATCGGACCTGCTGCGTTAACATTAAGCTTATAGAAACCACTAAAAGGAGGTGTCCAATGAACATCAAATATTAGTTGTCTATTAATCTAATAACACGGTAAATATTTTAATTAGATTAATTGATGGGACCATAGCTTAGTATTAGTATATATTTTATTGAACATTTTAATATAATTCAGTTGTGGTATATAAAAAAAAAAATTAAAAAAGCCCCCCCGGTGGTGGATGGAACTTTTTGGAAGACAGATATGTTTTCAAATCTTCCGAAGTTGCTCATTGACATGATACTACTCGGCACAATCTTTTTCGGCATAGGGTTAGAACGGATTTTGTGGTTGTTATGTTAAAACCGTCCTTCATTTGTTTGTAAAATGTGATTTTGTACTTCTAGTTAGAGGTATAAAGTTTTAGGTGGTTAGTGTAAGAGTTAGTAATGCCCCCATATTTGTTACATCTTATATAGTTTTTGGATCTTTTGGTGTCAGGTCTAAGTTTATTTAGTAATGCCCCCAGGGTTTGACTCTAATTTGACCTTCAGTTGTGTTGATTTATTTGGAAATCCCGTAATAGCATTATCTTCTCATATGAGATTGTGACCGTTGAGCAATTGGTGGATAAAATAAAGTTTTCTTCTTGAAAAATGACTTATGGGTAAAAAAAACATTGAATCATTCTTGCAGGATGGAACTTGTCTTGTGTTAGGGCCGTTAATTGATTGTGGCGTTGTATGGCTTTGTTTCGATCTGAGGTCGTGTAGGAGGATGATATTTTGTGATGCACCGTCTTTTTTTGTTTGTTTATCTTGTTTTGTTGTTGTATTGCCTGCTTTGCCTGATTTAGTGAGACTCCTCCAAGTTGTGTGTATTTTATGTTTGCTGTTTTTTCTTGGTTGCTTTTTCGCTTTCATTTTCACTTTTTCTTTGTAACCGTTCGAGTAGCCCTTACGCTCTCTCCAATTAATTAAAATCATTTTGCTATTAAAAAGAGCAAAATAATAAGTGTATTTGAAGATATGGATCTATTGATTCACTCTAACTAACTTATGATAACATTATGTTTTCCCTCTTGATCTTTGTTTCTATCTTGGTAGGCATGGCAACAATACCCGTACCCATGGGTACCCGCCCATACCCACCCTGTTTTGACTGGGTTTGGGTATGGATTTGGGTTTTCCCCGATTTCAAAACACGAGTATGGGACGGGTAACGGGGTTATATGTACTCACCCCGGACCCATACCCATACCCGTCCCGAATATAAAAATTACTCTTTTTTACCCCTTTTTATATAAATACAAACACAACCCTAGATCATTTCACTCCAGTCCAAACGGAAGAAGTCATTGTCAGACGACACTTTTCTGGGTTCTCTCTCAAGCAGTCAACGCTGCTCACAAAGGGAACATAATTCTTTACAATATTGTCATTGGGGTTGGAAAAAAGAACTTTTTTTATTAAAAAATGAATCACTACTGGTACGGGGATGGGGATGGGATACCCGAACCCGTCGGGTACGGGGATAGGATTCAATTTCTTATCCCCGTTGGGTATGGGTAGGGTAACGAGTAAGTATATGAGAACCAGGGATGGGGATGGGGAAGGTAAAACTCGTCCCCACCCCGCCCCATTGTCATGCCTATATCTAGGGACATGGTTTTAAGTGGATTACAATTTTTTTTCTTCAAATCAATCCTAATTTGGAGGCTTTGACCTCTAATAATAGCGCCTCAAAGTATTTTTACAATTTAAATTATTTGAATTTGCTATGAGACTAATTTTCAAGTCAATAACAAGAATATTATTTTTTAACGTAAATTTTGTTAATTGTTCATATTTTTAATGTTCATATTTTTGTTAATTGTTACAAGTTACTTTCCGATCAAACTTCAGATTATTAAGGCTCCCTTCTTCTAAGAACCGAAGGGTTCACAAGGAAAAAAAATTGATGTTTTTTTTTAAATTATATTGGTGCTTATCAATAAAAATGTGTGAAAAATGTCATTCTTGATTAAGAAATTTAGTTAAATGAATTAATCTTTTGATCTTACAAAGAAATAAATGCAATTTTTGTTCTTATATTGGATCACCTCGTACTAGATGTGTGTGTGAAATGAGCTTATTGATTGAGTAGTTGGAACTTGCAATGCAAGAAAAGTTGGAACCGTCACCGCCCCAATTACTTCCTTGGGCTCGCACGCACGAGTATCACACAAACCACACACGTCCACACTACTTTAGAAGCCCGAATGATAATGGTTCACATCACATCACACTCACACAGTGCATACCGCATGTTTTGTGTCTTGAACAAAAAGTTACCGTCTAACCACAATCACTTTTTGAATTAGACGTGTCATAATGTCGGCACATATTGGTGTTCGACACCGAAACATAATTATATAATTTTTTTAAAATTGTTATTAAAGTCGACGTGTCAGTCTTCTTATCGTATTTGGTGTCTGTGTTTATATTCATGCTTTATAAGTTACTATATAAGTATAAGAATAAACTTTTCGTTACCATGCACAAGTAGGTAGGTTAAATTGAAATTATGCCGCTAAAAACACGTTAACATTAGAGCACGCTTAGCACCAATATTCAAAGAAGAGATTGAAATCATAGACAATCCAGTGAAGTTAATTATGATATTGTATTGGTCAAATTAAACTTGAGAATATAGTATGTTGATGTAGTTTTGGGTCGTTGAATTCGGCAACCGATTACCAGAAAAGTCCAGCTTCAACTGCAACTTCAACAAGTGTATGTATCAATCTGCCAACAATTGACTTTAATACTGATTACTCCCTCCGTCCCATATTACTTGACCTAGTTGACTCTGTCACGTATGACAATGCACAATTTTAAACTTAAATTTCTTTAATAATCTAGCAGAAAAAATTACGAAAATTTGATATTTTGAAAATATTAATCGAGACGAATCTAACAACATCTTATATGCTATATTTTGTTTTTATATATTAGTAGAAAAATAGAATCAAAGCATGGTACATGAATAATGCAAATATTCTAAATAGGTCAAGGGACGGAGGGAGTATTGTATTATTATTTGATTCTTAACGTGTGAAACTTCACTGTCAGTATCAGATCCTTAACTCTGACTTTAGACTATTGAACGAGTCCACAACACACCTCACTCACACGTTTACAAATGGAACAAGATTTTGTGAAATATCACTTAAACGAAAAGAAATAAAGATTAGGGTTAATTATGTTTCTAGTCCCTATAAAATAGCGACCTTGTAAGTTTAGTCCCTACTTAATTTTAATAGCATTTTTAGTCCCTATAAAAAAAATTTACTTATAATTTTAGTCCCTGCTAAAACAAAGTTTGATTAATTATCCTTAAACTCTTAAATTTTTGAACGATTTTTTTGAGACAAGATTAGAACACTATGGAAGGTTCGTTTACTAAAATTTAGAATTTTCTGACATGAAATGAATTAAATATAAATTTTTTAAAACGACAAAAGTTAAAGATAAAAAGTAATAAAATCTGGATGTAGAAATCAAATTTTGCAATAATTTTTTGCGGACGAACTTTTAGTAATGTTCTAAACATGTCTGCAAAAAATTGTTCAAAAATTTAAGAGTTTAAGCATAAATTAAACAAATTTGAATTGAGTAGGGACTAATACTCAGTGCATAAAAACAAAATTAGGGACTAAAAATGCTATTAAAATTAAGTAGGGACTAAACTTACAAGGTCGCTATTTTATAGGGACTAGAAACATAATTAACCCTAAAGATTAAAGGGTTAACTATATATTTTTCTCCGGTAGTATTAATTTTTTGTTTTAATTTGTCTAAAAAATTTCTTTCATTTTTAGTTTTTATAAAATTTTCGATCACGCAAATTTTCGATCATGCTTTCGGTCCATATCTTTAAGTCAATTCATGGGCAATCTTTGTATTTTTTAATGAAATTTTGCAGAAATAGGTAGAATATTATAAAAATTCCTCCAAAATAAATTAAAGTTTTTAACAAAAGCATGAATAAGATATGAAATTTTAATTATCAAAAATATAAAAATTCATATTTAATTCATGTTTTGTTAAAATAATCTAATTTTTTTGTGAGAGGTTCTTATAATATTATAATTTTTTTTTGCAAAAATTTATTCAAAAATATGAATTCTACATGTGAGTTTACTTGAAAGAAGGGACAAAAAATGAAGATGGAAAATATTTGGGGGACTAAAAATAAAAATCGAAGAAATTTTTTAGAAAGACTAAAACGAAAAATTAGTATTTTTATAGGGATCAAAAATATATTTAACCCAAGATTAAAAATATAGGTTACTTCAATGAAAAATTGAAAATATTATTTTGAATTTTTAAAAGAAATGTGAAAGGAAGAACGATGAAGAAGATGAAATATTTTGAGCTACGTAACTCCCTTTGACAAAGTTAATTTTTGAGCTTAATTATAGTAGATAACTTATAAGCGGATATGCATTAAAAACAAAACTTATAAGCACATATTTTTTAGAAATGACAATTGTTAGGATGTTAATTTTGCTAAAAAAATGTTAATATTTTAATTGTTATGTTGGTATTTTTTTTCTTTTGCTAGAATTCAAATCATGATTCTTTAACTCCTTTAATCATTTAGCACAACCAAATTAGTTACTCATCCCCGTTACTGATTAAAAATGTCATTTCATGTAATTTTAACAATTATTACCTAATTGAGCTACTAATTGTACCAAACACTCCAATTAAATTATCATTTGTCAACTTATATATGTTATAAGCTATTCACTATGACTTAATTTATCCACTCTCAGCTATAAGTTTGAGTGTAGTGGAAGGTGTTGGACTATGTGACGAGCTAATATTCAAATTCTAGGAGAAGTACCTATATTATATTTTTTTTTAAAAAAAACTAAACTAACCCATTTAAATTGACATCGGATATAATCAAATTTAAGACATTGAGAAGAAACACACTCCAAAGTTTCAAGTCAACACCATCAAATCAATCAAAATGAGTTAGATGTTCCGATATTTAATATCTGACACGTCTTAGTATTTGTAATCTCACACGTCTCTAATAAAAAGAACTTATGGTAGAAAAAAAATAAACTTGAAACATTGCAATGATTTTCACTGAAATTTATGTATATTTTTTTCTTTTTGCAATTACGTATAATTTATGATGTCCGACTATATATATTAAAGGAAAAGGGACACATGATTGTCTACCAATGTTGGAAGTTGTGTAACTTAAAAAAAAAAAAAATACTTATTATTTATAAAATCTTTAACATGTATCATTAGGACACATATATTAACATAACTCATATACTGTATTAATAGACGCATGCTACTTGAATAACAATTTTTTGGAAAATTTATGGGACAAAAAAAATATATGTATAAGACAAATCAAAACAATATATTAAGAGTAAAAATACAATGAGAATATAAAATAAAGTTTTAAAAGTTGTCGCAAAAAATGGCACTAAAAGTATAGGGTAGTGATACATATACCATCTTAGGTGGCATTTAGCACTTGTACACGCACATACAATTGTGACACGTGTCCACGTGGTTCCCACACACACAAAAAACTCATCTTTTGTGTCTCTCACACATCGGAGTGGTACAATGTGTGTATGGAGAGAAGAGTGCGCATGAAACATTATCCAAAAGTATATTTCTCATAATATTGTGGGGGTACATTGAACGGACCAAATTGACCAGAATTCTCCTTTACCAGTTGATGGGGGATCAACTAATTTCGTGATCTGACTATTACGGCGACTAGATCATTAATTTATTGCCATGAAAATTATTTTAGTGATCTTATATTGATCTGTACTCGTTATTTCAACATCACGTCAGCTTTATCCTTCTTATTCCTTCTTTTCATTATTCTGTAATATTAACAAACAAGTTCATGCATGCTTACTTACTACTGAGTTCCGCCAACTTCTATTCGTTTCTCATTACTTTAACCTTTTCAGCCACCGAAGTAAGAAAGATTCAATTCAAGCGAGTTAGAAATTTATCAGTTTTCTTTACACTTTTTTTTGGTACAAAGTTTTGTTTATACTTTAAAAATAATAAAAAACAATCTCTACATCACGCATCCTATTGATGGAACGTAAAATCTAGATTTAACAATAGAAAAGTTGCTTGATTAATTTACTTCTGAAACTTGTATAAGAAAACAAAATCGCACATTACAAATGAATGAATAAAATAAGAATTATACAAATATAAAATGCTTATAAGCCCAATGTTTTGAAAATTTTCAGTCTGTTGAATGAAAATTTTCGTCAATATTGGTGAAAAACTGTTGGTTGGTGAATATCTGCAAGATTGTGACGGGTTATTTGGACACAATACTACAGTCTCTCTTTGGTGACAGCATATATTATATATGGATGCCTAAATAAAGTATATATTATATGGATGCCTAAATAAAGTATATATTATATTGTCAAAATAAAATAAAATAAAGTATATATTATATGGAGGTCATGCTTATATTTGATATTGTTTGTGGATTTTTTATGCGTCAAGACATTAATGATGGGTCTACAAGTATAAATAGAGTATTTGAAGCCTGATGTGGAAGAAACGCGTCTCTCTTGAAAATGGATTGGGCCTTAATAGCATTGTTCCGAGAAAATTGCTCTTTTCTCCTTTGTAAAATTGCTCATTCCTTTTACTCATTCTCAGCTTTTTTAACGTTTAACTTATGTCGGATATTTTTTAACTTGAGTTAATTCACATAGGCATGTGAATGAGCAAAAACAAAAGGAAGAGCAATTTTGTTCACGTGAGTTTAGTTTAGTTGGTATGGACAATGCATAAAATATGCAAGGTCTGGAGTTCGAACCCCGACCACCACCACCAAAAAAAAAAAAAAAGGAAGAGCAATTTTCTTGTTTCAAGTCCTTCAGTTTTGTCAAAAAAAAATTTATTTATCGGATCGTAAATATTAATCTATTAGATCATAACTTTCAATTAGTTCTTTTCCGATTGGATAGTAACTTCCGATCGGCTTATTATTATAACATTAAAGTTCAATGAAACATTAATTATTATTTTCTTAATAACACTCTTAAATATTTATCATATAGACAAAAATATATATAACGAGATAACTAATAGTTAAGAGTGTTATAAAAAAGGGCAAATATATTTGTAAGATCTAATACAACTGACAAAATTGATATTGTTTGATTTGAAACTTTCACTTAGATTTGAATCTGAGTTCTTACAGTTGCATGTAAGTTTTAGGTGGTGTTTATCACTTCGTCTACAAATAAAAAAGAAGTAATTCTATCACAAGTAACAAAATTTATTAATATCTTTGAAAGGTAAAAATAATCTTTAAACAACTAAATGGATGGAGTAACAATCATTGTATGTGGATATATATGCTTACCTTACTTAGTGATTCATATGGCAAAAATCTAACATGAATCTTCTTGACGCTAACAACACACCCTTTAATACGTATTTCTAACATTATTAATTGGTTAAAATTAATATAGATCTCACCAAACTATGTCAATTTTGTATAAATTTAGTCTGATAAAAAAATGATTTTAACCAATAAAAGATAGTATATTAAAAAAATGAGAAAACATTATTCACCAAATTAATGAGTATATAAAACAAATTATAGAATGATATGGAGAATCTTGATAACTAGAAGATTAAGGTCTAAGGTGTTGCGAGAAATGTATGGCCACAAACAATATAGGTAAAACGTCAAATTTATATTCTGTTAGAACCATGGACAGATGCAGGGCCGTCCTTATGAAACTGGGGAGGCTCAGCTCTCATAGTAAAAATAGGCCCCTAATAAAAAAACCTACATTTTTTTTAAAAGATTAATCTTCTATTTAAATTGAAAATAACACTCGTATAATGATTATTAGCCACCAAAATCAAAATTAACAATTATTTTTACTAAAGACGTGTTTTTTAACTTAGAAATAGAAATATGGAACATGATTTTTTTTACTTAGAAATTGAAACATGAAACATGTTTATTTTTCTTTTTTGAGTGGGGGTGGAGATATTGAGCAATAATTTTTTTCTTGAGGCCCATCACTTTGGGAGGCCCAGCTCGGTTGAGCTCTTTGCACTCCCCAAAGAACGGCTCTGGACGGATGTAAGGGTCCATTCATATAACATTACAGCGAACTATTAAACTTTTTTTTTTTAAATGAAGTGGTAAGCCACTAAAATTTAAACTCACACACAATTATGAGGTCTCAGGTTCGAACCCGGGTCACGACAACGTACGGCCTTACAATTTTGGTATTTGTCAGTTGAGCTAGGACTTCTAGACTAAGACCCTGTTTGGATTAGCTTATTTTAGAGCTTATGCAAATAAATATGCCTTTATGTATTATTTTTAAGCTTGTTAATGTGGTTTATGAAAAAATAGTTTATGAAGGTATAATTTTCTTCTAAATATCTAATAAATCATCTCAAAACTTTTAGAATTCCGCTCTTCCCCATGCACTTTTCGCTCGCACCCAGCTGAAAATCCAATAATGCCTCTGCGTTAGTTAAGTCACGCTGCGTGCCTTAACTAAAGCACCTTATAATCTTTGCGTGAGTTAAGTCACCCACCACTGACATGTGCACGAGTTAACTTACGCAAGTTGGCCGGTGGTTGGAGCTCAAGAACACACGTTTTTTCTTGACTTTGTTCAATGCATTTTAATTGGTTTTGCACGTTGTTGTTAAGTTTTTTCACGTTTTTTTGACCCTGTTTATGGTAGATATAAATTCAAATAAAGTAAATAAATGAATTAGAATAAATTCAGCCTGAATTAGAATAAAAATTGCGTATTGAATAAATTCGAATAAAAAGTTACATTATATTACATAAACGACATGTATGTCAACTATATATGTTCACAAATATGTCATATCATTACATTACATTACATTCAGGAATGTTCCTTCCAACTACAACAATTATCTTACCTTTGAATGGGGTAAATTCAAGCTTGCTAAGCAGCAGGACTCCAACATTCGTCCGACATTTCTATTGTTCCATTCAAAAGATTAGATTTTTGTTAGGCTTGGTGTAAATGACGGTATTCAAGTGTCAACGGAATTAGGTCTTCCATTCAAAAGATTAAATTCTTGTTAGGCTGGTTTAAATGAAGGTATTCAAGTGTCAACGGAATGAGGTCCATTCCTTGACACTTCAATACCTTCATTTAAACCAGCCTAACAAGAATTTAATCTTTTGAATGGAACAATAGAAATGTCGGTCGAATGTTGGAGTCCTGCCGTTTAACAAGTTTGAATTACCCCATCCAGAGGAAGACAATTGTTGTAGTTGGAATGTGCATGCATTCCAACTACAACAATTGTCTTACCTTTAAATGGGGCAAATTCAAACTTGCCAAATAGCAGGACTCTAACATTCGACCGACATTCTCATTGTTCCATTCAAAAGATTAAATTCTTATTAGGTTTGGTTTAAATGAAGGTATTGAAGTGTCAAAAGAATGAGGTCCATTCCTTGACACTTCAATACCTTCATTTAAACCAACCTAACAAGAATTTAATCTTTTGAAAGGAACAATGGGAATTTCGGTCGAATGTTGGAGTCCCGCCGTTTGGCAAGTTTGAATTACCCCATTTAAAGGAAGACAATTGTTGTAGTTGGAAGGTGCATTCCCTACCTAATCACGATCTTCTAACGAAATCAGACTCTTGATAATATCTTCAGTTTATCTCAGCAACGTTACCCGCATATCGATCCACTGGAACATGTTGTGCTCCCAAAACATGCTCGTCACGTTTTGTCGTTCTTTAATTCCACCCAAGTGAATGATATTCTCCCCTCCTTGAGCGTTGGACGTTTATATTGAACCTATTCCACCCTCCTTGTGTCTCCGGGGTTGACTCCTTGGTTGAATTCATCCAGTTCATCCTTGAGACCTCTTAACGTTACACCAAGGCACTGAACCTTCAACCTATGAGGTTCTCCGCCGTTGAATTGTGCATGAACGTCGATCCCCCCGGCCATTGCTTCAAATCTACACAATAAGAAATTAAAAACAATCAATGAAAAACTCATACAAACATTTCATCAAACACTTGGAGTGCAAATTATACATAAACCCTAAAAATGATAACTTCAACGTTAACATGCAAACATCTAACCACAATTAAGCAACATAAGTCGTTTACATGTAACATTGTATCATATCTTGCAAGCAAAATCAAAATTTAAACAAACCCTAAATCTAAAAAAATTCTCTATAAGTCAAAACCTACAACATAAACATGCAAACATTACTTAAGCAACACAAGTCATTTTCATGTAAACATTGTATGTTTTTTGCCAAAATAAACCAAAATTTAAACAAACCCTAAATCTAAAAAATTTCTAATTTAAGAGAAAAAATCTAACATATATAAACATAAAAGGTTAATGGTGTTTGATTATGAAAACTTACTTGTTATTGGAGTGTTGTTTGATTTGAACTTGAAAGAATTTTGGTTTTGGGTGATTTGAGAGAGATTTTTGAGATTTTTTTAGATTTTAGATGAGAAATGAGGAAATGAGGTGTTCTGCCTTGTTTAAGACAGAACATAGCGTGAGTTAAGTAACGCAAAGTTTAACACTTACGTTAGTTAACTAACGCAAGGACATTTTTGGAATGACTGCAGAGCGCGAGCGAAAAGTGCGGGGGAAGAGGAGAATTCAAACTTTTAAATGTCAAAATCACTCTTTTCTAGGCTTATTTTAATCTTTTATGCTTTTTTTTCATATGCAACTCATTTAATGTCAACTAACATTTATAAATTTTAGTTAAAAATGATATAAAAAAAACAAGCATAAGGTTGAAAATGTTAAATTTTAGTTAAAAAAGATAAAATGATAAATTTTAGTTAAAATTATACAAAATTTGGTATTCACTCCGATGTGTGCATAAGGTTGAAAAAAATGTAAAAAATATCACAGAAAAATGACAATAATATTTGTTTTGCATGTGTTGAGAATAAAGTTCATCCAGTTAATATTTACATGTTCTAATTGCGTGGAAGCTTCAAGATTGCCTCATAGAATCCAATTTGTAACCCAAGCAAGCAAATTATTTATGAGGCGCATAAAGAAACCTTATATTAATTTTTTTTTTCCTTCCATAATAACTAAGAAAAGTCCTCTAGCTAGAATGAGATTACTACATTCCAGTCGATATGAGGGAGGTTCTACATTTCCACTTGTACACAAATAACAATTCTACAAATAACACATACATCGATGATCCATTCCTGATCATCAAAGTACAGAAAGATGCATGCAAGCTTGATTGAAGTCTAACTTAGAAAGGAAGGTGGGAAGTTCCAACAGAGACGGAGCTTGAAGCAGCAGCACTGTTCCTCTCAGCATGACAAAGCTGACGAAGTTTTGTTGGCACGTACCATATTGAAAGACGAGGATGTGCGTTGAATATTGCATCAATATCCCATCCTTGACGTGCAGCTATTGCTACAAGTGGCTTGTAACAAGCTTGTCTCCATGCACCAACGTTCTCTCCTCTTTCCTTAAACCCTCTTCTCAGCTCATTTGATACCTCTTCATCTAAACAATGCAATGCATAACAGTGCACGTAGTGTCTCATTTTTGGCTTGTTTATGTAGCTTGCTCCAGCTTTCTTTGCATACCTAAATACCTGATTTGTCACCTACACTCAAAGTAATTAATGATAAATTAACTAACCTAAAGTTATTAATCATGTACTGTATCATTTATTTCTTGATTATAAGTAGACCCCATCCTATCCTATACTATCCCATACACAAAGTAGTATCAAAATTTCATGGATATATTTTTGATTGGGATTTGTTATGAGGGCAAGCTAAGATCCGGATAATAAAATGCATGCATGATTTTGTTATGGTTCTAGTTTGTGACCGGATAATAAATGAATGAATAAAACAAACAAAGTGTACGGAGATATGATCATATGAAAATCCCAGTGGAATGGGGAGGTGGAACCCATTAGGAGAGTCCCTGGGTCGTCACGTGTTCGGATGAACGTGTCACGGCAAGAAAGTACTGTTCAAACGGTTCGTGAAGGAACTACACAACACAACACAGAATCTGACTGGATTCAAGTCAGAGTCAGATTCAGAAGATAGATACACATAGATACAACAAATACAATTAAAAAATATATGAAAAATTTAAGAAAAATAATGAAACTTTGTAATGTTGTTAGTAGGGCATGGTATAGTATACCTTGGTAGGGCATTTCTCTCCGCGTTCCTTAGCAATGGCTTGAACCTGAATCAAGAACTCACGACATTGTTCATAGAGATGAAACAGATAATCCAGACCGTTCTTTTTGCCACGTGCAACTTCCCCAGGCTCTGTCACAATGAATGGATGTTCTCTTTGTCTCTCACCCCCACCACTGATGTTATCCTCTTCCTCCTCATCTCCTTCTTCATTCTCACCATGATCACCAGTCCCCTTCATCTTCATCCTTCTCCTTCTTATTTGCTGCCTCTTTCTTCTCTCCTCCACCACGGCTACCTCCCACGTACTCCCTCCTCCGCTTCCCACCGCCTCCTTCTCTCGCTGTACCACCGGCTCCTCCGACAAACCTTAATTAAGAATATAGTATATATATTAGTTACTAGTTGATTATATTTGATAACTCAGGATCAATGTATAAGTGATCATGCACTCGATATAATTATCAATTTCATAATGTCAATTGTAAAATCAATTTTTCTATCATTGTAATCAATCTTTTTTAACACAATACATCTTTTTATCGTCCATTTTCATATACAAATAAAAAATTGTTAGGTTCATGTTATAAATTTGTAATATCAAGTTAGCTACTAGTTGACTTTATTATGTTAGATTATAGAACAGTAGTTTAATATAACAGTAAAATAATTTGAGTCAATTATTAGTACAAATATAAGTGGATGCACCTTCTTGAGAGAGAGCGTCAAGAGCGTTGGTGGTATCACCAGAGAGAAGACCCCGGCGTTTAATTTCCTCTTCATCAAGGCGTCTCCGTTCAGCCCTAATGGCAGCTTTGATGCCGTAACGTTCTCCAACGAGAAGATCCCAACGAAAAATCTGCGAGAGGCTGTTCATCATGTCATCAAGCTCATCATCCTTCATGTCCACCAACGTGCTCACTGTAAAACCAAGCTCTGCTATCTTCGCCGCAGTGTAGTATCTGATTCCATAAGCTTGGAAAAGTTCCTCCAACCCTCCAAGTTCTCTTGGTAACCTTGCTGGGTAATAAGGTGACGGAGCAGTTGAAGGAGTGACTGCGTAGTCGAGAAGTTGGGGACGGAGAGGTGGAGCTGTTGGTAGGACGGTGCGTGGGTCCCACTTGAATAGGCTGGCGGTGAATGCGTCGGGATCCATAGTAAGTAAGTAAGCAAGCAATGAAACTGTTACTACTTCTTGTGTGTGTTTGTTAGGTTTTGGAAAATTATGAGAAGTGGAAGGTTTATGGTACTGTTTAGGTGGAGATATAGAAAACGTAAAGGTGGTGAGGGTGTGGTTTAATTTACTAGATAATGTGATTTTCCAAAACTACCCTTCATTTGACATGGTTTTTTTTAACTTAAGTTGTTTTGATTGATTCCCCTATAAGGAAAGTAGTGTACTTCCCAAGACTGGTTAGGGCTTGTTGGGGAGTTCCTTTTGTTGTGTGTGAGATATTGTTTGAAACTGTATTTGATTTGAAACTGGAATGCCTCAAAACAAACCGAACTAATTTAACTGGCTATAGATAGACGTGGTTACCCATAATATCCGACCAGATGGGGTCAGTTGTGTTGTGTTGTGTGTATATGGTTTGACCTCTGATTTGACTTGACTGTTATTTTTTTTGTGCTTGCTCTTATGTGTCATATGCATGCTTGTGTGTTGCACAACTACAAAGTATGAATTGATGCTTTGGGTTGTTGTAAGAGCCTATATATATTAGCCTACTTTAAACAACAAATTAATTAATGGAAGAATACTAGGGTTTTTTGGGGTTATTTAGTTAGTTAGAGTTAGGTGTGTGACTACCAACCAATAGAAAAATTAATAATTCTTCAAAAAAATGTGTATTATTCATACATATATATATATATATATATATATATATATATATATATATATATATATAGGTGTTAGTTCAAATGGTTCAATCATTATGATTATATTTAGGATAGGGCGGCAAATAATAAGGAAAAGTTGATAAGGTCCTGGTCAGTGAAAGGCATGCATGTAAGTTTGTAACCAAAAAAACAACAAGCTACTTTTCGTTATTGCCTATAATTATGGTTTAATGTAACTAGTGATCACTCAAAACAATTAAAGGTAAATTATTAAATTTGATTATTAATTATTTTTGGTGAGAATTACTATGAAGAAAGGTAGATGGCAGAGGATTCACGAGTGATTCTTGTTCTGATACTGTAGTGGTGGGTTACGGAATCAGAGAAAATCTCACTGAGGTTTTTAGCTGTTTATAATACAGAAGAGAGACTAGCTCGTTAAGGAAACAGACAAAAAAAGGACGTAAAAACAGTAAAAACATTAATGGGGAAACAATGATAGTAGTAGTAAAGAATGGGGTTACTATTTACTATTTCATGAGTGACGAGATGTGAAGCAGAAGCAGTGATGCAGGGATCAAAGTACGTACAGCTGCAAGGGTTGCAGGTTGTTCCAGTTGGTCTTAAAGCAAACACTGTAAAGTTGAAAAAAAAAGGCTGATTAATTCATGATGTGTGTGTACTTTCGAAGACCATTGCTCATAAACCATTAATAGAGGTGAGGTGAGGTGAGGTGAGGTGGAGGGTGCATGGTGTCACTCATCTAACGGGTGAAGCATGGATACGGACTCAAATATTAGATATGGTACGGACATTGATACCGAAATGGTTAATAATTTAAAAAAATTATAATTTAATGTAATTATATGTGTCGGTGTTGGACACTACACGTATCTGACACTGAAACACACCTAATCTAATGAGTATATGTGCTTCATAGGTTACCATATTAAAATGCACACTTTGTAATTTACAATCGAGCGTTCATAGTGTAGTTTAGATTAGTGTTAGAAGAACAATCTCACCCAACATTATATGCGGTTTGATTCAATCCAATTAAACGTGGTTTAAATTGAATTTGTTTTGGTTGATCCGATTTACAATCACAAAAAATTATTTGGTCGTTAAAAGAGGGTATCTCAATGATTTGAGGAAGTAGGCATTGAAGAGCGAATGTCGAAAACTACTTGATCCTCAAGACATGAAAGGCTTATTGATTAAATCATATTCTTAGAATCGAATTTGACGCATTCAATATATCTTTGTTCACTTGATTGAGATTGGATGATTTTTATTTTTTTAAAATAAAAAAATACCAACAATTTAAAATATGTATCATTTGATTTTGATCCAATGATCATATATATGTCAATTGTGTGGATACATCAAACTTTTGATTGTTGTCGGTTAATCTCAATAAGTATCCTTTTAACTCTTTCTATCTCTTTCCAACTTGCATTCTTTAAGCAAAGTAAATCAAGGGCAAGAAAATAAAAGAAACACACATTCAACTGTTCGTAGATATGTGATTGTGATAGATATGTGATTATCATCAATTATGATCCATTATTTCTACCTCATGTTTGGTACACCATTTTTTGAGATCTTGTCTATCGTAATTCTTATGTGATCCCTACTCCCTTGCTCGGATTTTAACCTTGAAATGTCTCACTAGATTAAAGAAAGTGTGTTTAGAAGGTGTTCTAACCCTTTATTCCCAATTCACATTCAAGGGACCTGATTATCAGACTCTTCGTATCTTATTCATTATGTTCAACTGTGTATAGGTGATGAATAGAGATCACATGCACTGTTAGGAAATTCTCGTTTTCTATTTTAATTTTGGATATCATGTTTGTACAATTATATTGGTCGAGGAAGATGACAAACCACAACTGTACATGTAAAATTCAATTGTCAATGTTATTCCTCAAAAGTCAATTATTTATTGCAATGGATATGAGACTTGTTCACAGAGCCTAGGTCGATAATCTGGCATGATATCTATACAGAAGAGAAAATTGGTGTTTATTAATTCCATTTTTAGAGTGATATGTTTGGTTGTTGTCTGATAGAATTGATTTTGTTTTTATAATTGCTTCTACTCATAGTTAAGATTTGTAGCTTTTAATTCTACAATTAAATTTACACACAAATATATAATTCACTTTTATATGTGTATCCAAATACAAATCATTTTAGTCACAATATTTTTAACCAAAATCAATTTTACTAAAATTAATTATTTCCACCGCCGCACAACCAAACACACACAAAAAATTATCTAAATTGTTAGTCTAAAATGAATGACAGTCGAGTTAAGGGTTAGCTTATATTCAGATAACTAAATAGAGATTTGTCGAGCTAGCGAGCATCGATTACGAGTTAGTTAAATCTTTCTTAGGTCAAAAGAGTTTCACCAAAGTTGTGGAGGTGTCACAATTCGTCTAATATACTTGGAATGGACAATTGGACCCAAACTTGTGTTCTATGACAAAACATGACGAATATGGCAAAACGTTGGTCATCATCTAAACGCATCAACATTCAAAAACTTATGTGTTATTTGCGAATTCGTTCGATTTTTTAATAACAAATGTCAGTATGATAATTGTTATGTTAGTTTTTTCTTCTCGCCAACTAATGACATTCAAAGTCAGTCTTTGTCGGCCACATTAGTGGCCAACACAATTACGTGCTTTGTTTTAGACACACTCAAACTATGAGCTTTACTTGCATTTACCTGACTTCCTTTTCATTTTGATTCATAGCTTAGTTCTAAAAAATTCTCAACCTTCGTACTTAATTAACACTCCTAAGAGAAATTATGAAGCTCGCACCCAATGGACAAAGTTCTTTCCTTATTGTAATAACGTAAATAAAAATGAATCATTGTTAAGAGCTATTAGACGACCTCTTGATTAACTTTCAATTTCACTAAAAGATGGTTTCATATAACTAATGATCTCCGATTAACTGTGATTAGATTTAATTTTAATCCCACATTTTATCACTCACGTGTTTTTTTTGAGGAATCACTTACCTGAATATGTTTAGTATGGTCTATGGTTTGGTTTCTTTTAAAATTTTGATGTGTACGAAATTCAATGTCCTCTAAAGCTAATTATATAAAGCAAGAATTTGACAGAGTTTTTTTCTTTATGGTTAATAATAAAATTTTATTTTAAATGTTAAGTTTCTTATTTTCTGAGATACGAAATATTTTCTGAAAAATATTGTAGTTGGTTTCATTCAATATTTCATTTTAAAATGAGGATAAATAGGATCTGAGGGAGTACAATGCATCATATCTGCCAACTGAGTTAAACTCATACGAGAATTATTTAATCTTTATTGAGACATTATTGATCTTATATACTAAAGTTAATTTATTTAATCTTTGTAATTCTTTATTAATTTTTCCTTTGTCCCACATGTAAGTTTGACACACTTGTTTATTTTACATTCATTAAGAAATGACTATAAATGGAAATTTTATCAAATTGAAAAAGAGTAATTGATTTACATTGAAGATAAAAACTTCGTCCCTTGACTAATTTCAAATAACACTTCCGTCCTTTAATTTTTTATTTAATCATTTATGTTATAAATATGTAACATTTTCTTCTTTTATCCTTTTTTATTTTCCAATTGTTATCCTTTTTTTTCTCAAAAAAAAATTGTTATCCTTTTTTTTATGAAAACAAAATTAAAAAAAATCATTAAAAGAACTTATAAAAGATTCATCAAACTCATAAACAAACTCGAATCTTCATCATACAATAGAAACCCAAATTTCATTGAAAAAATTCTAGAAAAAAAGGATAACAATGTTGGTATTTTATAACATAAATGATTAAAACAGAAAGAAAAAAGGGCGAAAGTGTAACCTTATTATAACATAAAAGATGAAATCGGAAAGAAAAAAGAAGAAGATAAAGACAAAATTGTTGCTCAAAAGTAAGCTAAGGGACAAATTATTTAATTTTGTCTAAAAACAAAAACAAAAAATTGACATTCATTTTAAAACAATTGTAACACAATGAAAGAGTGTGATAAACTAAAAATTTGGGGCCTGAGGCCCTTATTTTACCTGCCTGGGGTGGCCTATAGTATATCTACATATTGGATTTATTGTTTTCAGCCGAATAATGTATGAAAACTGTTCTTTAAACACCTAACAATCGCTAACAAACAACTTAAATTTTTAAAAACGCCATCAATGATAGTTAACTATCGTTGTCTTCTGAACCGTTCAGATGTTGTCGTATATCGTTGTCTTCCGAGTATTATTCCATCAGAATGAGAGTTAAGTATCGTTCAGGAGCGAACAATAATTATGTACAGTTTGGGGCATTTTGCTAGCTTGTGATGAGCAATTGTTAGGTGACCCTAAAGATCAATTTCCATAATGTATCTTTATTATAAAAGCTAGACTTGCTTGACTACCATGTTTGTCCTAATTCACCCTATTTTGCCCTAATGTCTAGCATTTTTCCCTCCTAAACAAGTATTAATTGCTACTCTAATCTCACCCGTTCAAACTCTATTTTCACACTTGATGACACCCGTTGATTCAAACTCTAAAAATGTTCCCTCATATAACTTTGTTAATGCAATTGAAGACGTATTAAATGCTAATCAATTCGTTCAACAATCCACTACACTAATTGCTAATCAAAAAAATCATAAACATCCATTAAAACGAACTTATATCAATTGGTCACGAAAAACTTGATACACGGAGAAGTTAATCGACTATGCTATATATTCTATATATCAAATATGCTCCAATAACAAAAAATAACCATATATAATATATTAAACACATTTGTCACGCTAAATGGAAAAGCTTTGCATCAATATGCACAGACAATTTAACAACAAATATTGCATCACGAAAAAAATTGATGCAGCATATTTTTTGGTAAATTTTATGTTTCCATTCTTTACGGTAATGACACTTTTTTGATGCCCTCCGTTTTTATTTATGATGTGACTTAAGATCGAGCAGTGTAGTGCTATGTGCAATTTTGTTAACAAGTATTCAATTTTATTTTCGTATAGGAATTGCTTTTAATTGCTTTTAATCTCGCCCGTTAATTAAATCTCGGTTCTCAAACTCATCGTTTTCTATCATAGGACTTACTTAATGCTAATTAAAAACGAATAACACACTTTTATTGCAATTAAAATAAATGACACACTGTTAATGACAATAATTGTCGTAGTTAATGGCTTGAAATAGTAGTTAATGGCAATTGAAAACTTTTAACTTGCATATTTTCGTATAGAAATTGCTTTTGATTGCTTTTCGGCATTATGCACTAATTACTCTACCAATTACTACCTATTAAAATCAATTATGACGTATTTATATCAATTGGTCACGAAAAAATTAATACACGGGGAAGTTAATCGAATATGCTATATATGTTATATATCAAATATGCTCCAATAACAAAAAATAACCACGAAAAAATATGTTAAACACATTTGTCACGCTATATAGAAAAGCTTTGCAAAGTCATCGTTTTGCAAAAATATGACGTACTTATAGAATTGCTTTTATGCATTATGCATTAATTCCTCTACCAATTGCGCCCTATTAAAAGCAATTATGACGTGGTTATTGCACAAATCGAATTACTAATTTTATGGCTGCTGATGGCGTATTTCGCAAGTGTACGAAATCGTTCAAGTAGTAAATAAAACGGTAAGACCGAGTGTCGAACTCGAGGATCGCGTTATACAGTTGAATTGTATTTATGACTTAATTGAACAAAAGGTTAAGTTGTTTGTTTTATCGCAATATTGGAAATAACGGAAATTAAAGTGATGAAGATTAATGAGAGAAAAATGTCAGGGATGAGTTTCGCTAGATGACCATGAAAAGCTCATAACCTAGTTTTAACTATTGAATCGACACGTATGATTGTTATCGAATCATCTAATTTATTCTTGCCCTAATTCCTTAGTGACAAAAACTTTAAACCTAAAATAAAAACCTAATTCCTTAGTGAATTTGAATATTAGGGTTAAGCATTACGAACAAGAATTCTTTTAATGATTCCAAGGGTTTGTATCTATTCCTAGATTACAAAGGCAAGGATCCCTTATTTCAAAGCGTTTATCAATTCCACTTCCGTTTCACAAAATAAACCGTAAATCAATTTAAAGGTGATCAATCAATAAAAAGCATTAAGAACGGAAATAAGAGAAACAATCATATGAATTTCAATCAATAATATTAAACTAGGTCATAACAATGATGTTCATCTAGGTCTACTCATCCCCAACAAAGGAGGGTTTAGTTACACATAATTGAGCAATAAACAAAAGAAGAAGAATTACAAGATGAATTCATGAATAAACCTTGTTAAAACTCCTTCAATGGTGTTCCAAGACGCTCCAGATCGCTCTCCTATGTGTTTCTAGGTCTTTTGATCTCCAAAAATCGTCTCCCCTTAACCTGAGACCGAGTTTCTTTATATAAGCACAGTCAAAATCGGTTACCGATGGCATCCAATCGGTAACCGATCCACAATTGAAGCCCAGAAAAATGCGATCCAAAGCTCAGGATCGGTGGCCGATTTAACAGGATCGGTGGCCGATTTTTGCAGTCTTGAAATATGGAAATTCAGCAGCAAAATCGGTGGCTGATTGGTTCAATCGGTGGCCGATTTCTGATTCCCTTAAACTTGTATTTTTGCTCCTTTGTGGCTTCTAGCTCCCAGAATTACATCAAAAATGACCCAAAAATTACATAAAAATAGCCTAATGAACTAGGATGACAGGGTGTCATCACAACCCCAAACTTGAACTATTCCTTGTCCTCAAGGAATTTACTTGCAACAGTGACAAATGACAGTAAAATAACAGTTACCTGATGAAATGATAGTACCCAAAAGTTCAATCTCCCTCTAGCTAAAGATGAGCTAGTTTGACTTGTTCGCATCCACCAATTCACAACTCCACGCAAAAATTATGAAATAGGGTTCTACCAGTCGACATGCAGGTCTACATATTACCATACGCTTGAAAAGTTTCTAAACATCAATCAAAGTCAAAGTCATTACACACTTTTGAGGTCTTTAGGGTTGTAACGGGGCTTAGGTAAAAGGTGGGATATATTTGGATAAGTAGGCTACACAAAATTTGAGTTAGGCATTCCTACAAGTGATAAACAGCATTCAATCCCCCAATTCCCCTTTGAAATAACGATTTTAGGTACCTAGAGAACATTTTCAAAAATTTGGGACACTTCGAGTTTGTAATTTACTCGGATATAGCAATGTGTGTCCCTTTTTCAATTTCATTCTTCTTCTTTTTTTTTTTTTTTTTTCATTTCATTTTTTTCAAAAATTTTTTTTTGATACACCATTTTGTGTGTATTTTTCATTCTTTTTCTTTCTCTCTTGTTCTCTAGTACCCCACCCCAAACTTATTGGGTTGCAAATTCCAAAGGCAACCCCAAACTTATCATTTAGCGACATTCTACATAGCCTAACTCAAAAATAATATTTCAGGTTAATCATCCTAAAAGGCTCTAGGCTTCATTTGTAGTTTGTCACCGAACAAAAAGTTCTAAACCTACCGGCTCAAATTGGCTAAGAAAGGATAAATTTACAAAATTAAAACAGGGTAGGCTTCAAAAAGGCTCACAGGACCAAGCACTTTTGCCTCAGTGTGTAAATGACAAAGACCAATCGACAGTAGAGAAACAATGCAAGTTCTAGAAATGTAGTTGCATGGAAATCTAATCTATCATATAAGTAAATTGAAAAACAAAGTTTGGCAATGAACCTTATGGCTGAGATTTCTGGGAGTTGTGACTACCTAGCAACGCCGTACACTTCGCCTTTTTAAGAACCAAGTCACTCCTCCTGTTTGAACTTTCAGAATATCATTTCATCAAATCACTGTTACTAAACTGGAATAGGTCACCTGAAACAAACAAATTCATTGATAATAAACAAGTTCAAGAACAAGTACAAAAATGGGAAACTACTCAAGTTCAAATGAAAATACAACTGAAACAAAGTACTGAATCATATAGCAAAAACATAAATACTGAAAAACAAGATAAAATGCTTGGGCTAGACAAGGTGCCCAAGTCAAGTCAATGTGGTCCTCCTGCTCCTGACGACCCTCCTGGTCCAGATGGTGGGAATGGATAGTAATGTGGATGCTCCTCGGTATTAGGCTGCTCAGCCTGAATCCGGTAGTACTCCTCTCTGATGCTAGCCTCTCTGGCGGCTCCCCTCGCCCTCTCCTCAGCAAAGTACCTCTCCATGTCCTCGGGGCTCGCAAATCTCTGATATGCATTAGTCATGGCATCAGGACCACGACGATATGCATCAGCTGCAATAATAAACTCTTCATGGAAGGCTGGTGGTGGAATCCGATCTCGGGAGGAGATATCCATGGCCCAGTTGGCCATAGCATAAGTGTAGTGTGCAAAATGAGGAGGGATGTATCCCTGCTGCTGCTGTATCATAGGTGGCTGTACCTGAGGCATCTGCGGTATCTGGTGTGGCGGATCCTCCTCCATCATCTGAGGCTGACCCTGCTGCTCTCTTTGTCGTGCGAGTTCGCGCTCAAACTTCTCTTGCTCTTTCTCATATTTTACCAGGGTCTTGTCTGAAATTGGAAGCTGAGATGTGAGATAGATATCAGTAGGTTCTGAAGGAACCTGTGCCTCCTGGCAAAGAGCGTTAATCAAACAACAATGACCAGCAGTGGACCCAGTGGTGTTGATGAGGTCCTTCAAACTCGCATACATCAGCCTGGCAACATCAATGTCATCATCAGAAAGCACAGCCTGCAAAATATAAAAGCGAGCACGGGTCATCTCAGCCTTAGCGGAAGTCCGCTCAATAGTGGTCAGAAGAAAGTTCGACCAAGCCTTGAATATTGGCAATAAATCCACTACATCAATTCGCTGCGGTACTCCGCCCTTTCCTTTCCAACCAGCCCCCTCTCGAACAAGACCAGCAAGTAACCCAGCCCAATAATCCGCATTTCTCTCCCCTCCTCCAGACTCCTTCCTCCGCTCAATAACACCACACTCGTCCGGCCTAGTAAGCCCCAACACCCTAGCAATATCATCAGAACTGTACCCCACCCTCTTGCCTCGAACTTTAGCATGTCTACACGTTTCTCCCGCAGCAAATGCATTAGACAAAAATTCCAAAGCGATGGTCTTGTTGCTTTCACCGGTCACCATATTCACAATACCGTGCCAACCCTTCTGCTCAATTTTCTCAGCAAAAATTGGATACCTTGTGAGTGACCCAAAATCAAATCCCCTCTCCTTAGTAAAAGTGTTCCCCTGAATTTCCTGGTATCGTTTCTCCGCCGTCTCAGAGACAAACCGTCGGTAAGGTGGTGGGTTAATGGGTTGTGGTTGGGGTGGAGGGTTTGGTGGTGGTGGTGGTTGAGAGGAGGAAGACTCTTTTCCTTTCCTCTTTCGTGTGGGTGGTGGTGGTGGTTGACCTTGGTTCCTAGTTTGAGCCATGGGTGTTGATGAAATTGGGAATGGGTATGTGAATTTTGGATTATGAAATTTGGGAATAAAGTTAGAGTTTGGTGAAATTGATGGAATGTGGGTTGAATTCGTTGATAACAAGCTTGTGGGTTTGCTTTGTGATGGATTTGTGGTGTTGTGAATGGTTTATGAAGGTTTATGGTGATGGGTAGTGGTGTTGTTGAAAGAGGGTTTATTAGTGTGTGAGGTTAGAGATGGAGATGTGGAGGTTTGTGAAAAGGTTATAAATGTTGAAGATGAAGATTGGGTGAATATTTGAGGTTTGGGTTGGATTGAATGGTGAAGAAGAAGAAGAAAGGGAAGATTTTCGGTACCTATGGAGGTTGGGCGGCGCACATACTAAGTTTTTGAGGGTTGAAGATGACTGAAATTATGAAGGCTGGGTATTATAACAGCCGAAATCGGCCACCGATGGCAAAAGGATCGGCCACCGAAATTTCCAGCAATGCGGGACAATTTTTTCTCGCCAAAATCGGCCACCGATAGCAGAGGATCGGCCACCGATTTTGCGCCCCTTTTTTTTTTTTTTATGAGAAACAAAAATCAGCTAAAAGCATATTTTTTTTTTGTGTCAAAAATCAGTCACCGATTGAGATAAGCGACTCCCGATTTTTGACGTTTTAAAAGGACAATTTCTGATTTTTTGTGTGGGACTTAAAACTGTACTGCCCACATTTTCATAAGATAAATGCAAAGATTAAAGAAAAGAAAAATACCGAAGATGGGTTGCCTCCCATCAAGCGCTGGTTTAACGTCCTAAGCTTGACGGTCCACTTTCCTTTCTTCAAGTGGATTGTAACGAAATGGACTCCCTTGAACGCTCCGACTCTCCCCCATAATATGGTTTGAGTCTTTGTCCATTGACCTTAAAGGTCTTGTCAGAATCCAGATGTTGAACCTCAATAGCACCGTACGGATAAACTTTCGCCACTTTGAATGGCCCGGACCACCTCGATTTCAGCTTTCCAGGGAACAACCTCAACCTGGAATTAAAAAGTAAAACAAGTTGCCCTTCTCTAAACTCCCTAATTTGAATCTTTTTGTCATGCCATTTCTTTGTTTTTTCTTTATAAATTTTGGCATTCTCGTAGGCATAGTTCCGGAACTCATCCAACTCATGGAGTTGAAGAATTCTAGACTCACCTGCTTTAAAAAGATCGAAATTAAGGAGCTTAGTTGCCCACAAAGCCTTGTGTTCGAGCTCCAAGGGCAAATGACAAGATTTTCCATAAACAATCTGAAAAGGGGACATACCTATAGGTGTTTTGAAGGCAGTCCTATATGCCCATAAGGCATCATCAAGCTTAAGAGACCAATCCTTTCGGGACGAGTTCACAGTTTTTTCTAAAATTTGCTTGATTTGCCTATTGGATACTTCTACTTGTCCACTAGTTTGAGGGTGGTAGGGTGTGGCAATCCGATGATGCACATTGTACTTTTTCAACAACGCCTCCATCTTTCGATTGAGGAAGTGGGTGCCTTCATCACTAATTAAGGCTCTAGGAACCCCAAAGCGTGAAAAAATGTTTTTCTTGAGGAAGGCGACCACTACTTGAGCATCATTGGTTTGCGTGGCAATTGCTTCCACCCACTTAGAAACGTAGTCCACTGCCACCAAAATGTACATCTTTGAGTATGAGGACGGGAATGGCCCCATGAAGTCAATTCCCCACACATCAAAGATTTCCACTTCTAACACAGGATTTTGTGGCATCTCGTTTCTTTTTGAAATATTTCCTGTGCGTTGGCAGCGGTCACATTTCTGAACATAGGTGAAAGCATCTTTAAAAAGAGTAGGCCAAAACAGGCCTGACTGAAGGACCTTTGCAGCAGTCCTATCCCCACTAAAGTGTCCCCCATAGCTGGAGTCATGGCAGTGCCACAACACCTTTTCTTGTTCATCTTCGGGGACACATCTTCTTAACAAACCATCAACCCCCCTTTTGTACAAAAATGGTTCATCCCACTGATGTAAGATTTTTCCTACACGTCATATAACTATGTACACTTGAGTATATATAGGATCGTTTCCACAGGGAGTTACGTTAATCATAAGCATTTACACAATCGTTCACATTAAGGGTTTGGATATAAATTGTTTGTTTGTAACACTATATCCATATTTGACATTTAAGTAAAAACGAGAGGGGATCGAACTATTTCGCTTGCGGTATAAGATAACGAGCAAGCATAACAGCAGCAATCTCTCGATCGATTAACAGACTCTAGCTTTATAACCAATATTATTACAATCATTTCTACAATATCCTTCGTGTCCAAAGTGACATCGTTATTTCTAGGTTATCGTTTAAACATTCGTGTCCAAATTCCTTAAACGATAACAAAGTCGATCGGATGACTTAATCGACCGTGTCCAGCCTGATTAAGTATCCGAAAGCATTAAAAGCTTGATTAAAAGTAATTATCAAAGGTTTACAAACTTGTCAAGAATGATATAACATAAGATAGATTGTTATTCTAGGTCTAGATTCAAGGGTTTGTGTCCAAATCATCTTGAATCTCTTTGAAAGCATTAAAAGCAAGAATAACAACAATATTGAATCATTAAGCTAGAACCTTATATATTAAAAGATCAAAAGATTACATAATAGCTTGATAGTTACCTCAATACTACAAAGAAGGTTAGTTACATATAGACATGTAAACTAATGCAAGGAATGAAGGAAAGATGAAGATTCCATGCCAAGATCCTTGATGTCTCAATGAATCTAGGGTTGAATCTACTCCTTAATCACTTGCTTTGTGTTTCTCTCTATGAAATAGCTCTAACCTCTCTCTAGAAATGTGTCAAATGTTTTAATGGAATAGTGAATACCTAAAAGAGAGGTAAAAATGCTATTTAAATGGCCTGTGTTTTTGCACCTGCGCTAATAGCGCATCTCACGCTAATAGCGTGGTAAGGCGGCCTATAATTTGGCCAATGGGAGCCTGCCACGTTGTTCTTGCCCTGCTGCTACGCTCCAGCCACGCTAATAGCGTGGCTCTCTGGAGCATTTACGCTAATAGCGTGAAATACGCTAATAGCGTAGCTCTTCAAACCCAGCTTCTGCTTCCACGCTCCAGGTACGCATATAGCGTAGCTCTCTGGACATTGTACGCTAATAGCGCAGAATACGCTATTAGCGTACTCTTCAAGAGAGCTCCAGATCCACGCCCCAGGTGCGCTAATGGCGTATCCCTCTGGCCTTGGGTATTTCTTCATCACGCCAATAGCGTAGGACACGCTAATGGCGTAGCTTCATGAACTTTGACATTTCTTGCTCCTTGCTTGTAATTTCCTGCACAAAAAGGGTAGACTAAGGCTCAAAAGCATAAATGACATATTAACACAATATTTGGAGTTTTCCATAGAGAATCTTGCAAAACAAGTCACTAAAACGACTAAACTCCTATGCGAAATATATCACTTTTAAACACTTATCAAACTCTCCCCAACTTGGCTTTTTGTTTGTCCTCAAACAAATTAATTGAAAAGGAAACTAACAAGGCTTTGGACAAGGTTTTCAACATGGTGTCAAACAATTCAAAACAAAAATAAACAAATGGTGATTCAAAAATGATTGCGTGGACAAGCATGAAGTCCTCCGCTACTCTAGGTTCAAACTAAGAATGCGAAAAATGTCCTAAGCACAAACTATACATCATAAACTTCAATACATAAACATAACTATCTATGAACCACACCTAACACACTTCTTTGAAAGTAAATGCAATATAATGATAACAATGAATGAGGTAATGAACACACATCCAACAATCATGCTAACATCCTATTTAAGTTAGGTGTCCATCCTAATATCGTCTCAAAAAGCATAAAAGCATGGATCAAAAGGTCTTGCAAGGGTTATAACTTGGCCGGGCTACAAAAGAAATGTCATATGTGGGGCAATTGATCAGAAAGCCTATCAAAGAGGAACATTTTTTTGTATCACAACTTGAAATCCATATACTTCCCTACCAAGAATTAAAACCTTTGGTGATTAACAATAAAACTTATAACCTTGACAACTTATTCTCTTTTTGATTTTTCACTTCCTTTTTCTTTTCTTTTCTTTTTTTTTTCTTTTTTTTTTTTTTCAAATGTACAATTTTTTTCTTTGATTCAACGTTGTCAGGTTATTTTACAACTTCACCAGAACTTAACATATAATGCCTCCTTTTTCTCCCCAACTTGAATACAACAAAAACTCTAATTGAATGTTCCCCTATCCTAAGGCAAGGGACAAAGTACAAAAAGGTTAAGGGTTCAACAAAGTAAAAATATCAAAGTCCTATAAGATTCAAGCATGAACTGGATTTTTTTGAAAAATTCCAGGCAAATTCAACAAGCATTGTGCTTATGAATATTGACAGTTCATGTTTGAGGACTTGATTCATTAGGCTCGGATTGGGGTATCAGATACTCGCTCTTCTCACAGGTAGGCTTTATGTGGTCAAGTTGGTTACTCTCAATTCAAAAAGTGCCTTGATCCTTTCCATGCTTTCAAACAATTCAAAATAATTATCAGATTTAACATAACTAAAACAAGTTAGACGGTGATTATTGGTCTCCAGCATATATACAACAGATTGAAGCTACCTCACATTTATGTTAAGTACTAAGTGGTTCAAAAATATTTATGTCTATGAAAAGAATTAAATGATATATATTTGTGCAAAGTACAAGTTTCAAATTCTTATTAAAAACCTAGAATAAAAGAAAACCAATACCTTGGCCTTACGCTTTATCACAAGTAATATCATTATCACTCACCTGCTTTTGCTCAAACATGGCTCCATGGAGCACTTTAAGATTTATTGTTCATGAGCAATTTTCTTTTGAGAGACACAAGCAAGATGTAACAAAAATTTCATCCAAAGCATAAGTTATTAAACTAAAAAGCTAAGTTATTAAACCAAATATAAAGTAACAAAGTAACAAAGTAACAAATCAAGCACTAAAAACCACAGTGCTTGAAGAGTACAAAATACAACCAAAATAAACAGATGTTCCAACATGAAATAAAAACATAGAGTTATAAAGCAAAAAGAAAAACATCACTAAAAACTCAAGTTCACTGATCATCCTCTCCAGCATCATCCATATCAAGATCCTGGTACACATCATCATCATCACCCACGACTCCAGCATCATCAGGTGTCGCCTCATCATCAACAGCATCAGCCACCCCCACATAAGGATTTGGCCTGCCCTCAGGCCAATGAACATAAGTCTGGTACTGCTCAGGAGTCATAACCGGGTACTCAGCATTTCCCGGATGCATGTGAGCATTGTAGAGGTCCTGGTGTATGCCCATGTTACTCCTCCAAATTGCTTCATTCTGGTCCATCAAGAAGCTGTTCTGGTCCCTCACGTACTGGTTATGCATCTGCTGCTCCAGCATAAAGGTCTGCAAACCTGAAAAGTCAAAAGAACCAGCAGCCTCAGATGGGCCACCTTCATCATCAGAGAAATGGTATTGAGCTGCCCTTTGCTCTGTTTTCTCCCAGGTGCGAATATGAGTGTCAGTAATGACCCCTTCAATATCTTCATCATAGGGTCCAGAAATAGGCACTCCATAAGCCTTCAGCAATCCCATAATCAAACCCGGGTAGAACAAAGCCACCTTCTTAGCACCAGTGGCTACTTTCAAAGCCACAGCCTTCATCTCATTAGCAATGATGCGAGCAATATCAACAGGCACTTCTTTCATAATGCACCAGATGAGTGGTAGAACGGCTTTTGGGGCATCGGAAGTATGGGCTCTTGGAAGGGCATTGTGGACAAGGAATTGGAAAATTAAGCGGGCAGTAGCTGTCATCTCCTTGGTAAGTGCATGCCTAATCTCTCCCTTGTCATTTTTGACAAATAGCCTACCCTTGTTCATTATATCACGCTCAATTTGCTGATATTTCCAATTTCCTTGAGCGTTTCTCTTAGCATAGGTACACAAGGTGGGCATTGTGGGGTCCTCAGATGGCTCAAGGTTTAAAGCATTTTCAAGGAAATCATTGATTGCATCCCTATCAAAAGGGATTTGCTTTCCTCGGACGTAAGAAGTCCAAGAGAAAGTCTCAGCAAAGGTAGCGGGTGAGGCATCAGGGACAGCATTACAATAAAACTCCCTGATTAGGTCGGTGTTAATCTCGGTTGCAGGCACGAGGAGTTTGGTCCATTTGCGACCAGTGAAAATGTGGAGCATATCAGAATGCTCACCACTAGGATGAATATCAAAAGTTTTCTCGTGCCAGGTTTTGTACTGCACCATTTTCTTAAACCTGGCAGAGTGGGCAGGGGTGGGGAAACGGTTTGGGATTGCAGGTGCAGCAGAGGAAGAGGCACCTTTGCCTCTAGGACGCTTAGTCCCGGTAGTTTTTTCAACATTTTTCGGTGCCATCTGCAACAAAACCAGGAAACACCAACATATTGCATAGAAAATATTAGCACAAAATACAATTGGTCATTTAAAAATATCAAAAATTTTGAAAATCTGGGCAAGTAAGAAGATCTACGCTATTAGCGCCTGCCACGCTAATAGCGAAATTTTTCTGGGAAACTTTCGCTATTAGCGTAGAATACGCTAATAGCGAAATTTTCTGGAAAAGTTGCGCTATTAGCGTAATTTTCGCTATTAGCGTAGCTCTTCGTACCTGCAATTTTCAAATTTTCAAAATCTTTGTTCCTGCAATTTCTCAGCACAATCCAGCATATTTCAACCCTAGGTTTCATCCTATGTCTCTAAAACACAATAGAATCATGAAAAGGAATCAAAATCACATCATTGGCATACAAATCATTCAAAACCCTTATTTTTCAAATTTACAAAATGGGTCAAAATCAAAAGATGAATGTTTGTTGCATGTGGGTTATGATTATTGTTCCTTTTCCAACTATTATCAATGAAGAACAATCTCTATTCACAAATCAAAACTCTAACCCTAACCTAACCATCTCTAATCATGTCAAAAACATGGATTTTTCAAATTTAAGAACAAAGATAGGAAGAGAAGATCAAACCTTGTTAATGCAGAGAGAAGCAACACAAATGCAAGAAGAAATGATGCAAAAATGGATGCTTGAACCAAAATGAAAAGTGGGTTTGATTTCTAGGGTTAGGGAATGGGAGAGAAGTTTTTATGTGTGGTTATGAGATAATGGACAAATGAAACCGTAAAAGGGGAAAAAGAGGGGTTGTGGGAAGTTAAGGGGAGTTAATCCCCTGGGCCCACAAAATTTTTTTCTCCCACGCCAAACTCACGCTTATAGCGTGGCTCTCTGGAGCTCTCACGCTAATAGCGCAAATTTCGCTATTGGCGTGAGGCTTCAGGATCAGTTTTTCAAAGTCTTTCATTTCTGCTGTAAATGTATATGTACTACTACTATATGCAATAACCATAAAAATACTTACAAAACTGGGTGTGCCTCCCAGCAAGAGCTTGTTTTACGTCCTTAGCTTGACGCATTTTGAAGAAATCATGGCTCGATTAGTGAAATTGTCGTCAAACACCGATCAATTTCACCACCGAAGTAGGGCTTAAGCCTTTGCCCATTAACAATCCAGTTGGCTTTGGTGACTGGGTCCTCAAGTTCCACAGCTCCGTATGGTTTGACCTCTTTAACCATGAAAGGTCCGGACCACTTAGACTTCAATTTGCCCGGAAACAACCTCAGTCTTGAATTGAAAAGTAATACCATTTGTCCCGGCATGAATTGTCTCAGAGTGATCTTCTTGTCATGATACTTCTTGGTCCTTTCTTTGTAGAGCTTTGAAGATTCATAAGCTTGATTTCTCAATTCTTCAAGCTCATGCATTTGAACTTTTCTTCTTTCACCGGCTTTCTCTTGATCGAAGTTTAGGAACTTCAATGCCCAAAAGGCTTTATGTTCGAGCTCGACCGGTAAATGACAAGATTTGCCATAAACCATTTGGAAAGGAGTGAGGCCTATAGGAGACTTGTATGCAGTCCTATATGCCCACAAAGCTTCATCAAGTTTAGCCGACCAATCCTTCCGAGATGTAGAGACCGTCTTCTCAAGTATGCGTTTGACCTCCCGGTTAGAAACTTCGGCTTGTCCATTCGTTTGCGGATGATACGGTGATGCTACTTTGTGCTTGACTCCATAATGATCTAGGGCCTTGGCAAGTTGTGCGTTGCAAAAGTGTGATCCTCCATCACTAATAAGCACTCTTGGTGTACCAAACCGGGTGAAAATATTCTTCTTTAGGAACTTCACCACCGTCTTGCTATCGGCTTTAGGCGATGCTACGGCTTCCACCCACTTTGACACATAATCAACAGCGACCAAGATGTACTCATTTGAATATGATGAAGGGAAAGGGCCAACAAAATCTATACCCCAACAATCGAACACTTCCACTTCAAGGATGAGTTGTAGAGGCATCTCATTTCTTTTTGACATTGATCCGGTTCTTTGGCATTCATCACAATGCTTGCAATGTAAGTTGGCATCTTTGAATAAAGTTGGCCAATAGAACCCGGATTGAAGTACCTTTGCGGCTGTTCTCTCCCCGTTGAAGTGACCTCCATAGGGCGAATTATGACATTGCCATAGGATCTTCTTTGCCTCTTCATCATCCACACACCTACGCAAGAGATTGTCCGCTCCAATTTTGAACAAATAGGGCTCATCCCACACAAAGTGGTTAGCATCATGGAGGAACTTCTTGCGTTGTTGCCATTCAAAATCTTCCGGAATGAACCCGGTTGCTTTGTAGTTCACCATGTCGGCAAACCACGGTCTCACATTGATTGCTAGCAACCGTTCATCTGGAAATTCTTCACGAACCTCCGGTTCATTCTTGGTTACCTCATTGTTTGTCAACCTTGAAAGGTGATCAGCTACAAGATTCTCCGTGCCTTTCTTATCCTTGATCTCTAAGTCAAACTCTTGAAGCAACAACATCCACCGGATGAGTCTAGGCTTTGAGTCGGACTTAGTAAGGAGATACTTGATAGCTGCATGGTCAGTATAAACAACAATTTTGGAACCTACAAAGTAAGAACGAAATTTCTCCATTGCATAAACTATTGCAAGTAACTCTTTTTCAGTTGTGGCATAATTGATTTGTGCCTCATTTAAAACCTTACTTGCATAGTGAATAGCATGAAAAATTTTATCCTTACGTTGACCCAAGACCGCACCAACAGCATAATCACTTGCATCACACATTAATTCAAAATTTAAATCCCAATTAGGAGCAATGATTATTGGTGCGGTGGTCAACTTTTCTTTTAAAGATTCAAATGCATCAAGACATTCATTATCAAAAACAAAAGACTTATCTTTGTTGAGCAAGTTGCTCATAGGCTTTGCAATCTTTGAGAAGTCTTTGATGAATCTCCGGTAGAAACCGGCATGACCAAGAAAACTCCGAACACCTTTGACATTCACCGGTGGTGGAAGCTTTCCTATGACATCGACCTTTGCTTGGTCTACCTCAATACCCTTAGCAGAAATCTTATGACCAAGGACAATACCCTCGGTAACCATGAAGTGACATTTCTCCCAATTGAGCACCAAGCTAGTTTCAATACACCGCTTCAGCACGGTATCCAAGCTATTCAAACACGTATCAAATGACGAACCGAAAACTGAGAAATCATCCATGAACACCTCCATGCATTTTCCAATAAGTTTGGAGAAGATTGCTTGAACACACCGTTGAAAATTTGCGGGTGCATTACACAAGCCAAATGGCATTCTTCGATAAGCAAAAATACCAAAGGGGCAAGTGAAAGCCGTCTTCTCGTGATCATCTGGGTTCATGGCGATTTGATTGTAACCGGAGTAACCATCTAGGAAGCAATAAAAGGATTGACCGGAGAGTCTTTCAAGCATTTGGTCCATGAAGGGCAAGGGAAAGTGATCCTTCCTTGTTGCTTGATTGAGTCTTCTATAATCTATACACATCCTCCATCCGGTGACGGTTCTAGTTGGGATCAACTCATCTTTATCATTAGTGATCACCGTCATTCCTCCTTTCTTGGGAACTACTTGAACCGGGCTTACCCAAGCACTATCCGAGATAGGATAGATCATGCCGGCTTCAAGCAACTTCACTACTTCCTTTCGCACCACCTCTTTCATGTTTGGATTCAAGCGGCGTTGCGGTTGTGCTACCGGTTTAAAGTTTTCTTCCATCATGATCTTGTGCATACAATAAGATGGACTTATCCCTTTCAAGTCGGATAGCTTCCACCCTATTGCTTCCTTGTTGGCCTTGAGAACCTCTACCAACTTTGTTTCTTCATCGATGGACAAGGAGCTACTAATGATCACCGGTTTTGTACCATCTTTCTCAAGAAAAACAAATTTCAAATTAGATGGTAAAACTTTTAATTCTACCTTGGTGTCATCAACTTTGGCTTCTTCCTTGGATTCTTCTTTCAAATCTTCAAGTATGGCTTGATTAGGAAGAACCTCCTTCAAGGAATCTAGCTCCTTCAAACACTCTTCAATGGCACTTGCTTCGTCTTCATCAATAGCATTGAGTGCGTCCACCAAAGCACTCTCAAGGGGTGTTCTATTGTGCATTTGCTTCCGAGTAGTCAAGATGACTTCTTCGGTTGCATCCATTTTGAAACATGCACCCTTGTCTTTCGAGTACTTCAAAGCTTCTCGGATGTTGAAGGTAACCTCTTCATCATTTACCTTGACCTTCATGATATTATCATCAAGATCAATCATCATCCGAGCCGTTTGCATGAAATTCCTTCCCATTAAGATAGGCACATCCTCATCTTCTTCGACATCCATAACCACAAAATCAGCCGGAAAAATAAATTTGTCCACTTTTACAAGAACATCTTCGGCCATACCTAGTGGTTTTGCAAAGGATTTGTCGGCCAATTGCAACATCATCCTAGTCCGCTTTATACAAAGGTCACCAACTCTTTTGGCAACGGACAAAGGCATGAGATTGATGCTTGATCCAAGATCAAGTAGTGCTTTACCTACATGTGTTGTGCCAATAGCTACCGGTAGAGTGACTCTTCCCGGATCTTGCTCTTTCTTTGGCAATGTTCTTTGAATAATAGCACTACAATTGGCATCGATTTGGATCGTCTCTTCATCGTTGATTCTTCTTTTCTTGGAAAGGATATCTTTCATGAACTTTGCATAGACCGGCATTTGCTCCAAGGCTTCCGAGAATGGTATATCAATTTGCAACTTCTTGAAGAGTTCAAGAAACCTTGCGTATTGCCGCTCTTTGTCTTTCTTCGATGGAGCATGTGGGTATGGTAAGCGTTGAGCCACCTCTTGCTTCTCAACTACTTGTTTCTTCCCTTTATCTCTCCCCACATCTTTATTCTTCCTCTCCATCTCCTCTTGTAACTCTAGATCTCTTTTTTGATTTTTTTCTTTTTCAACTAATGCTTCTTTATTCTTTATATACACTTCCTCCTCTATCTCTACACTATCCTCCTCGAACTCCTCTTTATTGACAACCTCATCATCCTTTTCCTCAACAACAATATCATCACCTACCCCTATACCTACTACTCTCCCACTTCTTGTAGCTATAGCTTTTGACTGCTATGCCTTGTTGTGCTCCTTAGGATTTGGTTGAGTGTTAGCGGTGAAAGCTCCACCTTGCGGAGGACCTTGAGCCATTTGTTGAGCTAACTGACCAACTTGCGTTTCAAGGCCTTTGATGGACGCGTCGGTGTTTTTCTGGTTAGCCATGGACACTTGCATGAATTGTTTCAAGACCTCCTCGGTGCTTTGGGAATTATTTGGTTGTTGGGGGTTATTTGGTGGTGGATTTTGGTATTGATTATTGAATGGTTGTTGGTAAGGTTGTTGGTAGTAGTTTGATGGTGGATATTGATAGTTATTATTGTACGGTGTTCTCCAAGGTCTTTGTTGGTTCTGGTTGGCCGGATACCTTCCTTGGAAGTTGGAAGTACCCGGATTTTGTTGTGAGGTTCCGGCTTGTTGTGATTGGTTAGGCCTTTGTTGGTTTCCCACATAGTTGACCTCTTCCCCTTCAAAAGAACCGGGCTCGGGACAATAGCCGGTGGGATGATCCCCCGTACATAGTCCACAAGTATAGACTTGAGCGGTTCCTCCTTCTTGCTTGAGAGATTCAAGAATTTGTTTAGGCATAGCTTTCATCTCCTTTTGCATAGCTTCTAATTGTTGAGTGAGAAGCTTATTTTGAGCTAAGACCGCATCATTTGCTTCAAGCTCAAGAATACCGGCTTTCCTTTGATTAGGATTCCGATTGTGAGAAGATTTTCTTGTGTTGAGCGCCATTTGGTTAATGATTCTGACAGCTTCAGCTGGGTTTTTCAAAGCAATAGAACCTCCAGCACTTGCATCTAGCATCGTCTTGGACATGTCTTGAAGCCCTTGACGAAAAAGATATAGTTGCATTTGGCTATCAAAACCATGCTTTGGACAATTCCTTAGCAATGATTTATAGCGCTCCCAAGCTTCACAAAGAGTCTCACTTTGGCCTTGAGCAAAAGTTGTAATTGAAGTTTTAGCCTCAAGATGCCTATCCTCCGGAAAGAACCGTTCTTGAAATGCTTTCTCTAGCTCACCCCAATTTTCCATCAAAGAAGTTGGTTGATCAAGATACCACTCCTTAGCCTTCCCGATCAAAGAATGAGGGAACAATTGCACAAACACACCCTCTTCCTCATCTTCTTTCATACCAAGTGTACCGGCGGTAACATAGAAGTTGGTAAGATGTCTATATGGATCCTCATGATCCATACCGGTAAACTGGTTATGAGTTATCAAGTTTATCAACCCAGACTTAAGCTCAAAAGATTTGGCATTACGGTTGCCAAGATTAGCTAGCCTCCTCGGACTAACCCACATAGGTAGAGCATTCTCATCTTCATTAGCCATGACTACTTCTGGATCACTCCTCGGAGATGAATGTGCAGAAGAATGTGATGAAGAATCACCTAGTGATATAGTATGCACCGAACCTGACGGAGAAGGAATAAAAAGTAAAGATTCCGGCTGAGCCAGCCTGGCTAATCTCCTAGCTTCCTTTGCTTGCTTTCTAAGTAACCTAGCAGTTTTCTCAATTTCAGGATCAAATTGTAGGTCTTCCTTATCAACGGTACCTCGCATAAACAAAGTTCACCAAGACTATACCAGGTGGTTAGCATAAAAAATAATGAATGACATAAGTGTATAAGTATATGCATGAAAGAATTTTGTGCAAAATTGACTTAACATGACAAAATTGTTTCAATACTTATGATAAAAATTTCCGTTACTCCCCGGCAACGGCGCCATTTTGATGTAAGATTTTTCCTACACGTCATATAACTATGTACACTTGAGTATATATAGGATCGTTTCCACAGGGAGTTACGTTAATCATAAGCATTTACACAATCGTTCACATTAAGGGTTTGGATATAAATTGTTTGTTTGTAACACTATATCCATATTTGACATTTAAGTAAAAACGAGAGGGGATCGAACTATTTCGCTTGCGGTATAAGATAACGAGCAAGCATAACAGCAGCAATCTCTCGATCGATTAACAGACTCTAGCTTTATAACCAATATTATTACAATCATTTCTACAATATCCTTCGTGTCCAAAGTGACATCGTTATTTCTAGGTTATCGTTTAAACATTCGTGTCCAAATTCCTTAAACGATAACAAAGTCGATCGGATGACTTAATCGACCGTGTCCAGCCTGATTAAGTATCCGAAAGCATTAAAAGCTTGATTAAAAGTAATTATCAAAGGTTTACAAACTTGTCAAGAATGATATAACATAAGATAGATTGTTATTCTAGGTCTAGATTCAAGGGTTTGTGTCCAAATCATCTTGAATCTCTTTGAAAGCATTAAAAGCAAGAATAACAACAATATTGAATCATTAAGCTAGAACCTTATATATTAAAAGATCAAAAGATTACATAATAGCTTGATAGTTACCTCAATACTACAAAGAAGGTTAGTTACATATAGACATGTAAACTAATGCAAGGAATGAAGGAAAGATGAAGATTCCATGCCAAGATCCTTGATGTCTCAATGAATCTAGGGTTGAATCTACTCCTTAATCACTTGCTTTGTGTTTCTCTCTATGAAATAGCTCTAACCTCTCTCTAGAAATGTGTCAAATGTTTTAATGGAATAGTGAATACCTAAAAGAGAGGTAAAAATGCTATTTAAATGGCCTGTGTTTTTGCACCTGCGCTAATAGCGCATCTCACGCTAATAGCGTGGTAAGGCGGCCTATAATTTGGCCAATGGGAGCCTGCCACGTTGTTCTTGCCCTGCTGCTACGCTCCAGCCACGCTAATAGCGTGGCTCTCTGGAGCATTTACGCTAATAGCGTGAAATACGCTAATAGCGTAGCTCTTCAAACCCAGCTTCTGCTTCCACGCTCCAGGTACGCATATAGCGTAGCTCTCTGGACATTGTACGCTAATAGCGCAGAATACGCTATTAGCGTACTCTTCAAGAGAGCTCCAGATCCACGCCCCAGGTGCGCTAATGGCGTATCCCTCTGGCCTTGGGTATTTCTTCATCACGCCAATAGCGTAGGACACGCTAATGGCGTAGCTTCATGAACTTTGACATTTCTTGCTCCTTGCTTGTAATTTCCTGCACAAAAAGGGTAGACTAAGGCTCAAAAGCATAAATGACATATTAACACAATATTTGGAGTTTTCCATAGAGAATCTTGCAAAACAAGTCACTAAAACGACTAAACTCCTATGCGAAATATATCACTTTTAAACACTTATCACCCACACATATGACTTGCAGTCATGTAGGAATTTCTTACGTTGTTGGGAGTTAAAGTCAAGAGGAATAATCTTACCCACCATGTAGTTTGCATAGTCCGCAAACCACGGCACCATTGTAAAAGCTAAGATGTGCTCATCAGCAAAGAGGTCCTTGATAGGCCTCTCCTCCTCTGTTTCATCCATCTTCTCCAGGCGAGAAAGATGGTCAGCCACCGTGTTCTCCGATCCTTTCTTGTCACGGATCTCTAAATCAAATTCCTGCAACAACAGTATCCACCTAAGAAGCCTTGGCTTAGATTCCTGCTTAGAAAACAAATACCTTAGTGCAGCATGGTCAGTGTAAACAATGACTTTAGACCCTAACAGGTAAGATCTAAATTTATCAAAAGCATAAACAACAGCCAAAAGTTCTTTTTCAGTGGTAGCATAGTTAAGTTGTGCTGGATTCAAAACATGGCTGGCATAATAGATAACATGCAACAACTTATCTTTTCTTTGACCAAGTACTGCCCCAACAGCTATGTCACTTGCATCACACATAATTTCAAAAGGTAGTGACCAATCAGGTGCAATGACAATAGGGGCAGTGATCAATTTTTGTTTCAAAGTATTAAAAGCATTCAGACATTCATCATTGAATTGGAAAGGAATGTCTTTGACAAGCAGGTTAGTAAGGGGTTTTGCTATTTTTGAAAAATCTTTGATAAACCTCCTATAAAAACCTGCATGGCCTAAAAAGCTTCGTATGCCTTTCTCATTAGTGGGAGGAGGAAGTTTTTCAATTACTTCAATTTTGGCTTGGTCAACCTCTATCCCATTGTGGGAGATTCGGTGACCCAAAACAATTCCCTCTCTCACCATGAAATGGCATTTTTCCCAGTTTAGGACTAAATTAGCTTTTTGACATCTTTCCAATACAAGAGATAAATTATGTAAACAATTATCAAAAGAAGAGCCAAAGACAGAGAAATCGTCCATAAAAACTTCGATATGTTTTTCAAGCATATCGGAGAATATGGACATAACACACCTTTGAAACGTGGCAGGGGCATTGCATAGCCCAAATGGCATCCTCCTGTAAGCAAATATCCCGTAAGGACATGTGAAAGCAGTTTTCTCTTGATCTTCAGGTGCCACCGCAATTTGATTATAACCAGAATACCCGTCCAAGAAACAGTAGTACTCATGACCCGCTAACCTCTCTAGCATTTGATCAATGAAAGGTAGTGGGAAATGATCTTTCCTTGTTGCGGTATTCAGCCTCCTATAGTCAATACAAACTCTCCACCCGGTGACTGTACGTGTTGGGATCAGCTCATTCTTCTCATTTGTAACCACGGTAGTCCCACCCTTCTTAGGAACAACTTGGACGGGACTCACCCACGAACTGTCTGAAATGGGATAGATGATACCAGCTTCAAGTAACTTCACCACCTCCTTTCTAATCACTTCTTTCATGGCTGGATTTAGTCTTCGTTGTGGCTGCACCACCGGCTTGAAATTGTCCTCCATTAATATTTTATGCATGCAGAAAGTAGGACTTATTCCTTTCAAGTCCTCAATAGACCAACCTAGAGCACCCTTGTACATTCTAAGCACCCTTATCAGTTTTTCTTCCTCAAGTTTGCTCAAGTTAGAACTAATGATTGCTGGGTACTTCTCTTTCTCACCAAGGAACACATACTTCAAGTGAGAGGGTAATTGTTTGAGTTCAACTACCGGTGCTTCCTTTGATTTCTCCACAACTTCGTTTTGAGGATGAAGTTCCTCCCACCTAGTAGGGGTGCGACGGTTGTGGGATGGAGAGGCCTCCAACATAGCTAAGACTTCACCTTCTTTAGGATCCTCACTTTCTTGTGCAATTTCCGGTGGCAAGCTTAGGACTCTTTCAAGTGGTAGGGCTGGTATCTCTTTTTGGAGTTTTTCTTTCACAAAGGATTTGATCATGTCGACCCTATAGCATTTTTCCTCTTCGGGGTGCTTCATAGCTTTTAGAACATTCAACTTCACCACCTCATCAAAGAATTTCAAAGTTAAAGTGCCATCTTCCATGTCAATTAAACACCTCCCGGTTTGCAAGAACGGTCTTCCGAGTATCAAAGGAATATCATCATCTTCTTCCATCTCAAGAACGACAAAATCCACCGGGAAGATGAATTTATCAACTTTCACAAGGACATCTTCAACTATGCCATAGGGGAATTTGTAAGACTTATCTGCAAATTGTAGAGTCATCCTTGTGTCTCTTACTCTTCCGATGCCTAACTTCTTATAAATAGACAAAGGCATCAAGCTCACACTAGCTCCAAGATCAATCAACGCCTTCTTAAAAGTTCTATCCCCAATGGTACAAGGAATGGTAACACTACCAGGATCTTTCAGCTTCCTTGGGATTTTTCTTTGTAGAACAGCACTACATTGCTCGGTGAGCATCACATCTTCATCATCAATTGTTCTCTTTCTTGAAAGAATGTCCTTCATGAATTTTGCATATGAAGGCATTTGTTGAATAGCTTCAGCAAAAGGAATGTTGATTTGTAGCTTCTTGAACATCTCAATGAACTTTGCAAAGCACTTTTCATCTTTTTCTTTCTTCACCCTTTGAGGATAAGGCAGCTTGATTTGTGGCTTTGGGAGGTCATCGTTCTTTTTCTTTTCTGGCTCTTCGACAACCTGAGTATCAACAACATCACGCACTTCAACCTCCACTTCAATTAGTTCAGGAGATGAGTCACCTTCATCATTTTCATGTTTAGCTTGAGATGATAGTGATTCATCCCTCTTCATGCTTCTTGTGGTAACCATGTTCACATTTTCATGATCCCTTGGATTAATAACAGTGTTGCTTGGAAGGGTCCCTGGTGCTCGTTGTGTGAGTTGTTGAGCAATTTGACCAACTTGAGTTTCAAGATTTTTGATTGAAGCCCTTGTATTCTTTTGAGCCTCTCTGGTTTCTTGAGCTAAGGAATTCATGTTGGATGCCATTGCTTCTATAGCTAACTCCCAATCAGCCTTCTTTGGAGCTTGGTTTGATGGACCTCCTTGATAACCCCCTTGTTGTTGGTTTTGAGAACCACCTTGCTGATTTTTCCACGAGAAATTTGGATGGTTCCTCCAGCCTGGATTATATGTATTTGCAAAAGGGTTATTTCTAACTTGGTTCCCTTGACTGCTGAGGTAGTTCACCATCTCCACTTGGGTTGCATCCATGGGCACATCACAATGGATAGTGAAATGAGGGCCAGCACACCAATCACATTTGACAGTGTTCATTTGATTCACCGGAGCAACTTGGGGTTGAGCTAAGTTAAGTGCTGCCATTTTCTTTGACACTTCAGCAGCTACTGCATCTTGAATCTGCTTACCAGTTAGTATGCTTTGAGCATTTTTGAGCTCAAGTTGATTCAGATCTATGAGTCCTCCCCTTGTACCACCAGTTCTATCATACATCTCCATTTGTTCATTAAGTGCAACAGCTTCAATGATTTTGATTATTTGAGAGGCGGTTTTGAAATTGATGGAACCACCGGAAGCTGTGTCGAGAACTTGTCTAGTAGCCAGACGTAGACCATTACAAAACATCTGCATTTGAACCGTAGTATCAAAGTTGTGCTCGGGACATGCTGAGATTAACTTCTTGTACCTTTTATAAGCTTCTCCCAAGGACTCTCCCTCTTTCTGTTGGAAACTGGAAATGTCTTGTCGCCTTCTTACAAATAGAGCTGTAGGAAAGAATTGCTCCAAGAACTTGTCTTCCATCTCATTCCAAGTTGTTATGCTACCAGCCGGTAAGGAGTCAAACCACTCATAAGCGTCATCAGTCAAAGTAAACGGAAAAAGTCTCAACCGTTTGGCTTCTTCAGAGTGCCCTTGCACTTTTGCTGTCTCACAGAGTATCAAGAAACTCTTCAAGTGCTTGTTGGCATCTTCATTGTACTTTCCAGCATACTGATTCTCTTTCAACTCCCACAATAGACCGGGATTGATCTCAAACTTGTCCACCGTTACAGGCTGATTAGTAATGGTCAACCTGTTTCGATTTCTGTCACGGGCCCCATAGTCTCCTAGAAGTCTTTCTTCAGGTTGGGGCTGTGGCTGTGGCTGTGGTCCCTCCGCCATCTCTTCGTCTAACTGCTCGTCCGTGTCAACCTCTACTCTGCTGGTCCCTTCCTTTTCTCGAAGTTTTCGGAGTTTTGTTTCTTTCCGGATTGCTCGGCAGTACTTTTCAACTTCTGGAATAAAGGTAAGTTCAGCTGAGGGCTGGCCTCGCATACAAGGTTAGACAATGAGTGAGTACTAATATTAAAACAAAAATAAAAACAATAATTTTGTTGCAGAGCAAAAAATTTCAATTAAGAAAATAAAATTCAACAGTGATTTGGCAATCCCCGGCAACGGCGCCAAAAACTTGATGGCGTATTTCGCAAGTGTACGAAATCGTTCAAGTAGTAAATAAAACGGTAAGACCGAGTGTCGAACTCGAGGATCGCGTTATACAGTTGAATTGTATTTATGACTTAATTGAACAAAAGGTTAAGTTGTTTGTTTTATCGCAATATTGGAAATAACGGAAATTAAAGTGATGAAGATTAATGAGAGAAAAATGTCAGGGATGAGTTTCGCTAGATGACCATGAAAAGCTCATAACCTAGTTTTAACTATTGAATCGACACGTATGATTGTTATCGAATCATCTAATTTATTCTTGCCCTAATTCCTTAGTGACAAAAACTTTAAACCTAAAATAAAAACCTAATTCCTTAGTGAATTTGAATATTAGGGTTAAGCATTACGAACAAGAATTCTTTTAATGATTCCAAGGGTTTGTATCTATTCCTAGATTACAAAGGCAAGGATCCCTTATTTCAAAGCGTTTATCAATTCCACTTCCGTTTCACAAAATAAACCGTAAATCAATTTAAAGGTGATCAATCAATAAAAAGCATTAAGAACGGAAATAAGAGAAACAATCATATGAATTTCAATCAATAATATTAAACTAGGTCATAACAATGATGTTCATCTAGGTCTACTCATCCCCAACAAAGGAGGGTTTAGTTACACATAATTGAGCAATAAACAAAAGAAGAAGAATTACAAGATGAATTCATGAATAAACCTTGTTAAAACTCCTTCAATGGTGTTCCAAGACGCTCCAGATCGCTCTCCTATGTGTTTCTAGGTCTTTTGATCTCCAAAAATCGTCTCCCCTTAACCTGAGACCGAGTTTCTTTATATAAGCACAGTCAAAATCGGTTACCGATGGCATCCAATCGGTAACCGATCCACAATTGAAGCCCAGAAAAATGCGATCCAAAGCTCAGGATCGGTGGCCGATTTAACAGGATCGGTGGCCGATTTTTGCAGTCTTGAAATATGGAAATTCAGCAGCAAAATCGGTGGCTGATTGGTTCAATCGGTGGCCGATTTCTGATTCCCTTAAACTTGTATTTTTGCTCCTTTGTGGCTTCTAGCTCCCAGAATTACATCAAAAATGACCCAAAAATTACATAAAAATAGCCTAATGAACTAGGATGACAGGGTGTCATCAGCTGCAGTATCTTTAATTGCTTTAATCGCCCTAATAATAGATCTACCAATTACGCCCTATTAAAAGCAATTATTCAATTTTATGCTAATCAATTACTATTGCTCTAATTGCTTTTATTGCTGCAATGAATAATAATTATTACCAATAGAAGATTATGATCATTAACATTTGAAACTAATAAAGAGAATTGCCAATTACCTATTTAAATACCACTTAGTTGTGCGAATACAACCATTCTCTACTTTAAGCAAATTTAAGCAAATATAACTCTTTCTTGCACTTGCTAATATGACAAACATTTTCACCCCCCATTTCAGCTGTGACAGGTGGAAAGAAGGATTTGAAGTTGATTGTCTGTGTGGCCCATATATGGCTGATCCGTGATAAGGAAAATCCAGACGATATCATCTACATGAACATGATATTGGTTGATGAGAAGGTATATTATATAAATCGATTGTATAAATAAATGATCCTTTTTTCAAGTTGCCACTATGATAACATATACTATGGTTTATATTTGATGACATGTTATTTTTTGTTTAGCGAGGACGGATCCATGCCACTGTTCGTAAGTTCCTGGTGCCAACGATTCAAGGAATGGTTGAAGAAGGAGGAACATCTAAGCTAGATAATGTCATGGTAGGATTTAACGAGGGGAATTACAAACTCTTGCCACACAAGCACAAACTTAACATTGTTGATAGCACTTATCCAAACCTGTTAGATGGTATGACTGATATATCATATTTTCAGGACAAAGCAATACTTGCTCCAACAAACGCAATAGTGGATCAGATCAACGATTACATGTTAGATTTGATTCCTGGTGAAGAGAAAACATATTTGAGCTATGATACTCCATTGACACAGAATGAAAATTGTGATGTTGTTGATCATGTCCACACTCCAGAGTTTCTTAACACAATAAATGCTTCAGGACTCCCACATCACAAGATAAGATTGAAGATTGGAGTTCCAATTATGCTTTTGAGAAATATTGATCTAAAGTTAGGATTATGCAATGGAACAAGGTTAACCATAACCAGAATGGGAAAATTTGTACTTGAAGCAAAGGTTATATCTGGAAGTAACATCGGCGAAAAAGTTTTCATACCCATGTTATCTCTTCAACCGTCTGATATTAAAATTCTATTCAAATTTCAGAGAAGACAATTTCCAATATCTGTTTCATTTGCCATGACAATCAACAAGAGTCAAGGGCAATCACTTAAAAATGTTGGTATTTATTTGTCGAGTCCTGTATTCTCGCATGGTCAGTTGTACGTTGCAATTTCTAGAGTCACTTCAAAACAAGGTTTGAAAATACTAATCGTTGATGGAGATGGAGAGAGCACTAACACGACCTCAAATGTTGTTTATCACGAAGTCTTTCGTAATGTATCTTGATGATTAATGTTCAAACATTTTTGTTATGTATGTTACCATTTCATTTTGTTATGTATAATATAAAACTTCTATCGGCAATGTATGATTACATTATTTTCATTGATTCGATTAAATTCTACTTTGTAGGACCCCGTGCGGTAGCACGGGTCATTGGTCTAGTATGTAAAATTATTAAACATATCATATAATAGTATATAACGTCCGTAAAAAAAAAAAAAAAAAAACTAGACTTTTTTTTTTTGAGCAAAAAAAAAAAAAAAAAAAAATGGAATATAAAAAACTAGACTCTGGTTTTTTCAACAACAACAAAAAATAAAAATATTCACCATGACCATGGTATACTTATGGACTCTGGTTGAACGGAAGCAAAATCATCATGTCTCAGCAAACAGAATGCATCTGGAACTTTGGCTGGAATATAAAATTATTGATTTTTGTGTCTAAAGAGTCAACAAAAATGGAAAAGTGATCAATCAACACATATAAAATAGAATACATTCTTTCAAAAAAAAAAAATAGAATACATAATTTCTGTCAAAAAAAAAAAATATTAGAATATAGAAGGATATGATGAGAGATTGGATAATTGTAGGATATGATAGAAACAACTCTTATCATATCTAATATTTGTTGTGCACCTTATAACCAACTAAATATCATTATTTTAGCATATATTGTGTCTTTTTTTTGTTTGAATAAAAGCATATATTGTGTCTGAGATGAACCAACCATATAATATCATAATTGATATAATTGGATAAAATTAACTTATATATATTGTGTCTGAGATGATGAACCAACCATATATTAGTATAATTGATATAATTGGATAAAATTAAATTGTATATATTTATGCGTGCACCGCTTTTTTCATTTTTTTAATAATTAAATATGCATTTTTTTACATTCGTTCATATTTTATGTAATTTTATGTTACTTTTAAAATTTATATTTTATACTCGGTAGTTTCTAAAATAGTTAGAAATGACAAAGTGACCTTTTTTTTTTTTGACAAAAACAAAGGATATTCATTCATTCATATTGATAGAATACATCAGAGCCAATAACATGATCAATATCGCTAAAAACGTAAAGGGTGAATCTGCGAACAAACTCACAGCACCCAAGTTAATAGCATTCAACGGCAAAATGCCTACAAATAATATGATAAAATCTAAATCACCAGAATACCCATGCTTCTGAATCTGCAACGTTGACGCCCAAATCATTGATTGAATTTGTGATTGTCTGAAGCTGATCTTTCAATACGAAGCAAACGAACACCGCACAACAAAAGATGCGAAATCAAACAACGCCGCACAAGACGACGAACAACACAACGGCGCACTAAGACGACGAAATCACGAAAAAAACACAAAAGAAAAACTTGATGTATGTGGAGATCACTTATTTAGATTGAAAGAAAGGGGAAAAGAGATGCAGAGGGGTGATTCTAGGTCAAAAATTGACCTAAAATCACCCCTCCTCGATGTGTGAAAGAGGAAGAAAACTTAGAGATAAGACAGAGTTTCTCTCACTAAAATTGAGTATTTGGCGATCTTCAGTAGCATTAGAGCTGTTGTTGACAATGTGTTGAAGGCCATTGATTGCAAATGAATTCTTAGATTAGATAGATAGATGGAATGCCGTGTGCACTATAGTAGATAGGGGTATCATATCTTTTGACAAAGTGACCTATAATATTTTAAATTAGCTTTCATAATTTTTTTACTCAAATTAGTTTTGCTTAATCTAATATAGTTTTAGTTTTGTTTCTAATTTACTTTTTGTTTATATATATATATATATATATATATATATATATATATATATATATATATATATATAGAGAGAGAGAACATATACTATGAGAATGACATTCTTATATGAGAATAGTGAGAATGAATAAGAGCCATGAGATTAAAAAGCATTGGTTGAGATTAAAACATTCTTAAATGAGTCATTTATCATTGATATCATTATATAATTATGTTGTGTCATTAGTATTCCTTTTTTGAACATTCCTAAAATATAATTCTGAATCCTCATTAATAAAACTTCATAGAACATTTGCTTAAAAAAAAAAAAACGCTTCTTAGAACATATCTTGTTTATAAAAAAAAAACTTAGAACAGTGAAATGAGTATCAAGCTTCTTCCTCATGAATCAAACTGGATCACGACAAAATTGTTTTAAAATCTATGGAGCCTTCATTGGAGGAGAATTGTTTTAAAAATTTCACGACAAAATTATGAATTTCAAAGAAAGGGAATGAGTTTTTTGTCAAAAAAAAAAGGGGGAATGAGTTTATAAATCCTTAAGGTTTAAATCCTTCTTACTAGATATCATTTAAGGCTTCAAATGATTTTAACCGCTACATAGAAAGGGAATGAGTTTCAAAGATTTAAACCCGACTACCAATGAAGTATAAATATCTTGAAATGGAAATTATGAATTTTTCAATGGAGGAGATGAAGACCATGGAGAGAGATCATGCCCGAAATAAATGAATAATAATGACACCCTTTTTAAAAAAGAATATTATTGATACAATAAAAATCACAATTATATCATGATGTTAATGACAAATGACTCATTTAGGAATGTTTTAATCTCAACCAATATTTTTTAATCTCATGGCTCTTATTCATTCTCACTATTCTCATATAAAAATGTCATTCTCATAGTATATGTTCTCTATATAAAAATATATATATATATATATAATATTTTTCTTGTTTTTTTTAAATGGCAAAATATGTACACAAAGGAGAAACTTCAAAACACCGAAAAACTGTACAACAACAAGGCTTCCGTTATCAAAAACGGGAAGAATCTTGCTCTTTACCCAAACAGTATTGCTTAGTCCCAAAGTAAATTACCTTTATGACCCTACGCATGTTAAGTCACGCCACGCATGTTAACATGCGTTAGTTATAACGGTAACGCAACTTAAGTTGCGCAGCGTAACTTAAGTTGTGCAACTTAAGTTGCGCAGCGTTACTTAAGTTGGTTTTCACCAACACAAAACCTCCATTCCTCCATTTCTCAACTTTTCAAAAACGAAATTTTCACCCCCAAATCCAAATTTCACTATTCTTGCGCCATTCAAACCGAATTTCTTCTACAATATCAAGTAAGTGATTATTAAACTACTTCTTTGCATTATTTTGGTTGAAATTTTCGAATTTTAGTATAAAATTAACATTTTTAGGTTTTTAAAAAATTGTCTTGCATGTTAAAGATTATGGTTGTTAGTGATGATTTAACTTAGGAATTGTTGTTTAGATGTTGTTTAGGGTACAATGTGGTAGTTTAGGGTTTTGAAAATGCTAGATTACATAGTTGTTTGAAGAATGCACACTACGTGTTCGGTGAAATGTCTCAATGATAATTTTTTTGGTTTTATTGGATTGTTAATGATGTAATTAGTTAGAGTTATGTTTGTTAATGTTGAATATAGTTAATTTGACTGCAATGTGGTAGTTTATGGATTCAAATGACACTGTGGACATTATAGTGTTGTTGTTGTTGTATTGCTAAAGATTACACGTATGTTGCTGTCGAAATTATGTGAAAATGTGTTAAATATTTTTTGATTTTTGTGCAGATATGTCTAAACAGGAGAGGCCTGATAGGCTTAGGTTAGGGAGGATGGCCCCTACTAGTAGTGCACGTAGGGAGAAGCAAGCACTACATCCTCTGGAGGGTCGGGGTCGAGGTAGAGGGAGAGTGGGGCCCACGAGTCTTGCTACTGTTGATGCTGCGGGGGGATTGACGTCACAGACGGGTGCATCCCAGATTATGGACCCCCCACAGTATCAACATCAGTTTGAGGAGCTGACTTATCAGGATCAGCATTATCAGGAGCAGGCTGGATTTCAGCCGGGTTATCACTATCAGGAGGGGTATGAGTATCAGCATCAGTTTCAGGAGGGGTATCAGCCTGAGCATCAGTTTGTCGACCCTCCTCAGCAGCAGCATCCTGAGCAGCCTCCTCAGCAGCATCATCCTAAGCAGGATCCTGAGCAGCAGCATGCAGAGCCAGTTATGGAGGATGAGGGCTTTCCAGGGGGGCCTTACGAGTTGTCACTTTTACCAGACTTCGGTAGACACGTGGCATGCAAGCTTTGGAACGATAAAAGAGTAAGTATAATTTGCTTTATTTAATTTAATGATATTTTACTATTATGTGAAGTTTATTTTACGTATAATGTAGAATATTTTTAGTTTATTATTTCATGTTTCATTTATATATAATATATATAATTTATTCTACGTATAATATTCTACGTATAATATATTCTACGTATTTTTATTTATGAAGTTTATTTCATGTTTAATGATATTCTACGTATAATATTCTACGTATAATATTTTACGTATATATATAGTTTATTATTTCATGTTTATTTTACATATTTAATTATATTTTTGTTGTATTTCAGTTGCAAGCGGATCGTAAGATGAAAGGCATCTCTCACGGGAGGAAACCGAAGCTTTCTTCCCTGTCCCTTCCAATGCCGGCAGATGCTAACCCTTGGTTCTGGGAACCGGTTGATAGATCGGGTCTAAGGCCCCTCCTTCTGACTGGGTACGACAACATCTCCCACGGTTTAGTGTGTCCCATGGCTAAGAGATGGCATCAGGAGACCAGCAGCTTCCATCTGCCTTTTGGGGAGATGACCATCACACTGGATGATGTCACTTGTCTCCTAGGCATCCCTGTAACTGGACGGCTCATTCATGAGGAGGATTTAGATCATGACGCAGCTATGGATATGCTGGTGACCCACCTGTTGTTTTCGGTGGAGGCTGCGGTTGGGTATGTGACTAATTTTGGTGCATCTGTCTCTTACACGGCCCTGAAAGACCAATATGATTACCTGTTGAATAGGTGCAACCAGTTGCTGGGGGAGGATTTATCAGAGGAGGAGGAGCAGGAGCTGAGTCGTATTAGGCCCGCCTGTGTGAAGGCGTTTTTGTTGCTCTTGCTTGGCTACACCCTTTTTGCCTGCAAGAACAACAAAACCATTAGTCTGTTGTGGATGCTTGCCATTCGGGATTTGGCTAACATAGGCACGTGGTCATGGGGCGCGATGGGACTTGCTTTCTTGTATGAGCAGCTGAATCTTACCTCAGACCCAAATGTTGGCTCAGTTGGTGGTTACATGAGCTTGTTTGTGGTAATATATTTTTCCCTCTTTTTTTAAGTTAAACATAAATGTATAGGTGCTTGTATGACATGTATATATTTTGTCTGTTTGTGTTTGCAGGGATGGGTTATAGCTCACTTCAGACATGTGGTTCCGAGGTCCAAATATTTAGATTACGACCGGGAGGACCCGTATGTGGGTAGATGGAAACCTCAAAGGGGGTTTGCTCATGCTGACCACTTCAGAGGCTTGTTGGACTCGATGGAGCATTGTCATGTCACCTGGAGGTCGTACGAGCACCGACGAGACGTGACGCCTTTTCATGACGTGTGCTGGTACTCTGGATGGATCATGGCAGGCAGTCAGAGGATGGTGCGTCACTTGCCGGAGCGGGTGCTGAGGCAGTACGGACATGTTCAGAGGGTTCCCAGACCTCCTACTGATGTTATGCCTCTTGCCGCAGCAGAAGTGGCTGCTGTCTTCTTGGAGTTTGCTCTTCATGTCGTTCCCCACCAGCGGAGGGGGTCGCCAGGTCCTAGACGACGAGCCTTGGAAGCATACAGAGAGGTACGTGAGGTGGTTCTACCGTGTGTCCCATCCTCTCATCGTCAACCCTGCTCCAGAGCCTGATATTGTCTTGCCGAGACCTGTATACCAGGATATTCTTGTTGACCAGGAGTGGGCCAGACATCCTCCCGATCCATTGCAGGTCATCGGTAGCATGAGAGATAGAGAGTGGAGCATGCGATGGGGATTCCAGAGGTGGTTTCTAATCCACTCTTCTTTGGCATTTTGGAGGGCCTCCGTACTGACTATAGTGTGTTTGAGCAGCAGCTGGTTCCGAGGAGGAAGTCTAGGAGTCCACAGGAGGACCAGTAGTGTCTTATGTTAGGACTACATTTTATGACTTTTTTTGGATATATTTGTAGTATTTTCTCGACTTTTTGGTTTTTACATTTAGGTCTAGCAGCTGGTTGTATGATATTTACATTTGCGTGATTGCGCCTCTTTATGACATTTGCGTTAATTATCGTTTAAATTGCATTTCTAAATTATTATTGAATGAATGCTTGTTCTCTAAATTAAGAGTTTTGGTTGAATCAATGCATGTACTGTAAACAGGGAATGAAGGAACAAAACAGTAGCTACTGCCACTGTCATTCTGTTCTGGTGCCACTGTCTCTGTTCTGCTGCCAGCGTGAGTTAAGTCACGCTAGTGTTAATACTAGCGTGAGTTAAGTTGCGTCAATTGGATTTGGCTTGCGTGAGTTAAGTTGCGTGATTAGCAGCACACCAACAACAACGTGAGTTAAGTCATGCAACAGATGCAAGACATGTTGCACTAGCGTGACTAAAGACACGCTACGTGACTTAAGTCACGTGAAACTTTGTACTAGCGTAACTTAAGTAACGTAGCGTGACTTAAGTTACGTATGGTTTGTACGTGCGCAAGTTAAGTTGCGTAGGGTCATAGAGGTAATTTACTTTGGGACTGAGCAATATTGTTTGGGTAAAGAGTAGGACTCAAACGGGAAAAGCCTACACTCCAAAGAACAAAGCGAAACCAAAAAAAGAAATCGAAGAGCCCAGACAAGGTCTCCCTCGGCAACATAAAAAAGACACACGCACTACCACTACCAAGGAGACAGCTAGAGCGAGAAGAACATCACCAAATAGAGACATATGAAATCTAGGCACCACTCAAATTTCAAAAGCACATATTAGATCCATCTCTGCCCCCACACCGAACACTACTACTCCCTCCGTTTCAAAATATAAGTAAAATTCATTTTTTAGGTTCATTTATTTAATGATGTATGTGGTTCATATTATGAACCACATACATCATTAAATGAATGAACCTAAAAAGTGAATTTTGTTTATATTTTGAAACGGAGGGAGTAACTCCAATAAAGAATTGGCTCCACCTTCTACTTAAAAAAAAAAAAAACAAAGTGGTGTCTAATGATGAAATTGAATCTTGTAAACCAATTGATCAATCTTAAAATTACCACATAAAATATTGAGGTCATTATGAGCTTTTAGATAGACCACACAGTTGCATGCCAGACTAAAATAAAACCTAGCCGAGCCCAACTAAGACTTCCTAAACACACAAAGACCTAGAGCAATCTCACCAGATTCTCCAGCAAAACTACTCTCAACCTAACCACCTACACGGTGAATACCAAATCCCCGACGCAACCTATTTTGATGTTTATTGTATTTTAAATCTAGTTTTCAAGGGTGGAGAGAAATTCTTATCATATCTTCGTAAGTTTCTAATTCAACCTTCACTCTAGGATAATATTTATTTACACTAAAATAATATGACTGACTTAATTTATAAGATATAAAAATAGTAGATTAATCCCTCTAAAAAAAATAGTAGATTAAGATAAGATATAATTGCTTGTATCTTTTATCTTGGCTATGACATAAACCATAACGTGACTTAATTTAAAAGGAGAATCGTATTTGACATCTCAGTTGGTAAGGACAATGCATAATATATGTAAGGTCTGGGGTTCAAACCTTAGATACCACAAAAAAAAAAGTAAACGGAGAATACGTTAATTTTTATTTATATTTTTTTAGGGGAGCGATACACTTTCAGCACTCGTTACATGTTTGGGGAGCAACAGAGGAGAGCACCCCATACATGATTTTTACAAAGCTTTTCCAGGTCCTTCCTAAATTTTTGATGCATGCTATGGACAATTAATAAATTTGTACCCTTTAATTATTTGAAAGCATTTCTTTTGGCATTTTTTATTGCAAAAGATTTATTGATAATCAAGATTCTCTAAAAATGTATTTTTGCTAGAATTAATCAAAGTGAGTTAAAAAGAAATCTATCTATATAGTACTGACTACCAAGTAAAAATAATAAACTTGATGCCACTAGAAAATGATGCCCTGGATTGCTATCCCCTTCCGTTCATCCTAAAAAATTGGTGCCCCTAAAAAAAAATATTGCCCTGGGTGCCCCTAAAATAATTTTGGTTGTCATAAAGTAAAATCAAGTTTGGTTATAAACGCAAGCTTTGCTACAAATTAATCAAAAGAACAAAATAAAAACTTTTTTATAGGTTGAAGTTGAACAATGAAACCAGCGAGTAACAGTGAAATAGTTCTTCATCAATGCGCTATGCTTTAATTTTGAAAAGAAATATTAATAGATGATTACAATCTGCAATTTATAGCAGACAAAGAACAAGGCTAAAGTGGAAGCATTATACACGCATGAATTGCTCAATCAAGGTCGATCCAATTAGCTATTATAATCTTACCTAGTATAGAACTACAATATGTACTAATTTAACATGCTTACACAACAGTTGAAATCATAATGAAAAAATATATAACTTACATAACAAATAGTACAGTACATTATAACTTCTCCTTATTTATTTGCTTGTAATAAATTAATCAAGAATCTTGTATTGGAACTAATGGAAGTTTGCCTCCATATATCTCTGGGAGCTGACTCTCATCAATCTCTTCAAGCAATGTTGCTTTCAGCTTCTTGTTCTCAACAAATACTATCTGCAACATATTCAACACATGCATTATGCTCCTAGAACATCTCAATTTTCAAAGACATGTAGTAGTAATTTTTATACATCAAGTAACAATTTTAAAAGTGTTACCTTCTTCTTGGTATTGTCATCAATGAAAGGGTAAATAATTTTCCATACTTTCATAAACATGTAAGGTGCATGGACTATGAACAACTTTCCCAATCTCTCTGGATAGTAATCTTGTAGAATGGTTAGAGCACCGAGGTAACCGCGAATGTCGCTGTTTGCATATCCCCAGCCCTTAATGTCTGCAATAGATACAAACTTTTCTTCCCCTGGTGGCATCCTGTCACATTATTGGGTAAGCTACAAACTTTACAATTCTTCTTACTGGATTCACAGTTCCAAATATAAACTGTATAAGCATCACATTTTCTTTTTTGTATGCATGAATTAATTAATGAGAGGAAAGACACTTACTTTGAGCATAGTTTCTCAAGAGCAAAAACTACATACCCTGCATACACAAAAAATATTTATCATTGAGCCATTGTTTGGATAAACAACATATAAGTGCTTATGTCTAAATTAACAAAAGGTAACGCTGAGTCAAACTGTTTTCATAAACTACCTGTTGGGATAAACAAATTAATTAAACACTTATAGCTATAAGCAATTATCATATTATGCTTATGTATAAGTCATTTTTATAACAAGATAAAATCAAATTTATCTTTTTTTACACAGGTTATAAACTTTTATATAAACTATCTTGAGCAACTTATGAAAATAAGCTGAAAACAACTTATGGATATGTCATAATCAGTTTCCTTAAACTCTCCCAAATAGTCTCACATGAGTTTATGTTAGTAGATAAGTTCAAATAAGTCAATCCAAACACAGGGTCGGCCCAACACGTCAAGATGCCTAAAGCAAATTTTATAAAGAAGCCTTTTAGAATTAAAAAAATAACACAATGTTTATTAAAAGCAGAGTAAATCAAGTTTTGTTGAATCCAAGATTTGAACTTAAGACCAACTTAAGACCAAAAGGATATATATGATGTCTTAAAATGACCAACTAAGCTAGATAAATATTGATTATTAGTATGTCAGATGATATATTTATAACTAAATTGACTTATTTTGAGGCTTTTTTTTTAACCCTAAATCCCGAAGTTTAAACCTTGCTTGGGTGGCTTGGCCCTTGGGCCGGCCCTGTCCAAACAGACCCTATTTTGGAGAATTTATGGAAATAAACTCAAAATAACTTATAAACATGTCATAAGTTGTTTTTTATAAACTCTCCTAAACGATCTCACACAACTACATAGATAAAGTTAAATAAGTCAATCCAAACATAACTTCACATATTAGTTTGTTAACCATAAGAGGATTTCAAGCATTGTACAACTAATAGCATCTCAAGTGGGAAAAAAACATACGTTTGAATGCATCCAAACCATTTTTGTTTTGAAAATGTTTAGCAGCAAAAGCAACAGTTATAGGTCGACCCTTCTTATCCACTCCTTGAACATACATCTTTTCTTGTGCAAGATCATCAGGTATCTCTGAAGGGGATACAGAACCACTTGGAACAAATGATTTTCTCCATTTCATGTACTTTAGGAACATAGCTGAAGCCTTATCTACATCTAAATCACGAGCTCTCAAGAATCTTCTAATCATTAAATCATCTACCTCCTGCCCATCAAGTTCAATTCAATTCCAATCTAACTATTTGCTACCTAAGCCTAATCAGTACTGTAATAAAACAAAACAAACATCATGGCCATCATAAATTTTGTATTTTTATCATAATCCAAAAAATTTAGTTCGAAAAAAAAAAACAAAATAATTTTTCTAAAAAGTCAAACTTTGGGACATTGAACTTGTTTCAGAGTGAAAAACAGATCCAAATCGGTACAACATAGTAATTGACACCAAAATAAACTAATCTTGAACAAAGTGCTAGGATATGACACAAGTTGTAGTTGCAAAAAAAGTGGCAAAGTTTAACCGTTATCACTGTTTTATCAAAACTACATACGATGATGTCATGTCATGATGATGTTTGTTAACTTTGTTTGTTACCTTAGAAGAAGGGTCGCGGCTTTCAACAAGAGTTCTCATGAGGCTGATTTTGGTGAGTTCTGCTTCTGTGCTATCCTTCAAAGCTCCATCATCTTGAACAAGAATTTTCCCATTGGTTTCTTCCTTAGCCAATTCATGTTTTGAATCCAATGCTGAATTCCCAGGCTCAGGGCTCACGGTTTCCATGATCTTGTTGAAAAAATGAATAATCAATTGTCTCTCAATTCTTTAGGGGGGACATGTCACATAAATATAATAATATCATGCATATGGTTTTAATTATTTATTTATTTATTTATTTATTTCTTGAGCTACAAATAAATATCGAGTCCGGTTTTGAGTGCTTTGGTGGTTAGTATTTGACGTGAGTAATTATGTCCTCTCAACTACCCAATTGGGTTAGGTCCAAGCATTAATTTTCATTGTTGCCACTTGCTTGCCAAAATATGAAGTCACAGTTAGGTTAGTATTTTTATATGACACTTCGAATAAACTAGAGTACACCACCCGACGAAGTCGGTAAACGACAGACCCAGCTGGCATTCACCAAGGCAGCTGGGGGAGCTGGCAGGGGAATTGAAGAAGATCAATCGGAAGAAGGTGAGCTAAACTGCAAATGATAATGAGTTGGGCAAGGCTGGAGGTTGCCTTACGCCGGGAAGAAGGCCCTGTTCTCTTTTTTGATTTCCATCCATAGATATGGTTGGTATGTTGAATCACCTGTGAAGTCGACTTTACTTGACCGTGTCTGCCTCAACTTCACCCTAGACTCGTGTCGTGTAGCAAGAGCATATGTTAGGGAATTTAAAATAGAAATAATTCTCTTAAAAGTTGTGTTATCAACTTTATTCAACTTTTCAAAGTCAAACCTTTGTTCTTTTCTATGAAAATTTTTTAATTTTGGATTCCTTAACTTGTGCCCTAAGGACACAAGATAACAAGACCCTTTAAGCATAAAATTTCATGCATTTCATTCATAATCAACCGGGAAATATTAGTGACGGATGATGAAAATAATTGAAATAGCTGTAAATGTTGTCGTCTATGCTAAAGAGTGTGTTATATCATTTGTTAATCGTGTAACAAAACTAACACCATAATTTATAAAAGAACCAAGAAAAAAACTTGCAAGTAGATAGCAACCAAGACCAATTCATACACATGATCAAGGGACTCATGAAGACAATTAACAATTGTCTCACAAATCAAAAAAGACATTTTGTATGCTTAATTTTCTCACCCAGAAAACATGTGGTTTCGACTTTAAGAGTAGATAAACAAGAAGAGGCCCAAGTTGTTCTTGCTTGGACGGCACTCCATTTCTTTTGAGAAATGAAAATCATCACTCAAAATAATGGATTTTGGATCATTACGTTTTACGTATGCATTTTTCGGATTATATAGGATATATAATATAGCATAGGATTATTCATTATATTACTTGATTAGTTAGGTAACTATGTTAGAGTAACCGAAGTTAATTTCAACAGTGTCTTTGGCCTTAATTAGCGCCAGCCTACTGTACATTCATTCAAGGCTCTGGGGTCATTTTCATATGGAAAAGTAGCAATGTTCGTGTGTTAAAATGACCCTCTAAAAAAGGAAATTTATGGTCCGTTGATTGTATAGTATTTATCTTTTGCCCTGTATGGTAGGAAATGAAGCCACATTATTTAGACCACGTATGGCCACCAATGGACAGATCGATCATGTTCATCATCCTTAATCAAATAAAAAGACAATGAATTGACATAGAGAAAATTTATTAGGGAACGTGGACAACGCTTCCCTCCAAAAAAGTAGTCTTGGTCTAGGACATTCTAAAAATAAATCATGCTTCCCTCAAAAAAAAAAAAAATCATGCTAAGATAAGATATTTTGTATAAAAAAAAATTGTATCGCTGAATGAGTTATTTGGTCAGACAGTGTATGGAGATGAAGATTGAAGCCCCAGTTTCAAAGTAAATTTATAGAAGGAAATAAAGCAGCTAATTGTTTCCTAAGTAATTAGGGAACCCAAATTGTACTTGGCTTGAGGAAATTTCTCTTTGCGTTGTACATTTTTGTACAAACTACAAATGTAGACCTTATGTATTTTATTTTGAATGAAATTCACTCATTTGTCAAAAAAAAGATATTAAGTTTTGCTTTTCTTTTAAAATTTTGGCATCAAATTAATGACTCTTGCTAACAAGTGTCCCAGGAGTATTGTTTAAGGAACCTATAAAAAGAAATTTTGTCTTAAAAATACAAGTCAAACACATCTAAAATTCATAACTACACAATTGTCAATTCAAAAGTTACTACTTTTTGATGCTTAAACAATGCTCTAAAGACACTTGTTAGCATTTTCCTAAATTAATTCATCAATTATAGAGTACTAATATTATGACATATGTTTTTTTTTTTCAAACAGAGATAACTTTTATTAACTAAAACAGTTATTACAAACTACATGGAATTAGGAATCACCTAAACATAGAAACAAGAGTCAAGCTCAAACAAACAAGAAAGCCACTAGCCTCACAAACGAATCATCAGAGGTTGCACCTTCTTAAATTGCAATCCTCTGATGTAAACAATCATTTTTGATTTGGTTAAGGAGTTGTTGAACATACAGGTAGCAATTCCGAAATCTTTTATCATTCTTCTCCTACCAGATCATATACAGGGTCACACTCAACACCATTATATGAGCTTGATGCATACCATTGTTTCTGTTGCAATGAGACTAGACATATTGCAAAATAGATTGTCAGTTGCTAGTATTGATGCTCATATTCATCCATCTCATAACACCCATCCACACGGCATCAACAAATTCACAAGTAAAAAATAAATGAGAATGACTTTCATTCTCCTTTGTACATAGAATGCACACCTGATCACGTTGAATACCTATTTTAAGCATCCTATCACAAGTTGGCAGTCTAGCATGAATAATTAACCAAGTAACAAACAAACATTTTGGAGGGGCTGGATTATTACATATCATTTTCCTCTAACCAACCTTTGCAAACTCTCTTAAGGCATTATACATTCTCTTAATTAAAAAATTAGTTTGTTGATACACATTGTCATTAACACTTGAAAGGGTCTTTGCTGCACCAAAGACATTTTTTACTACCCATGAAGCTTGTGCAGGCACATCCATGAGTAGCACATTCCTTCCCTTAGTATAATATTCATGAACTCATTTCACCCATAAAACATCCTTCTTATTGGCCAAGTTCCAAAGAAGTTTACAAATTGCAGCTTGATTCCAAACTTTCAAATCAATTACATTCCACCCACCAGTTGTCTTAGGTAAACTTATATGACATATGTATTTTTATAATATTATTTAGTTAGTATGTATCCCTCAAAAAAAAATTAGTTAGTATGTAGTGAATAAAAAAAATAGTTGATGTAAGCATTGTTTAAAATTAAAAAAAAATAGTTGGTCTACAGTTCGATTCAATATCCTTTTGCACGGCCGTAAGCATTTTTCTGCTGGTTTATATGAAAAAAATATTGTATCGAACTATAGAGACCACAAATTAGTTTAGATCATTCTAATCTTACAAATTCTAAATTAAGGTTGAAAAAGTTGTTGTTTATTAAACAAATTAGTTAAATGGATTGCAAATATAACAAAAAAAAAAGTGTTGAGATTAGACTTAAGTAACCATTCATTCAATGATTTATCTTGATCAATTGCATATTTTCCATGATTCAGATATAACTCAGCATATCTTTCATCTTATGTTGACATGTTTGCGTAACGATGTGAAATCCATTGTATCAGTCAACTTCTAATACTAAGCAAAATAGCCGGTTGATTTAATGACATATAACTCGATAATTGAATATGAATATACATTTAACCATATGTCTATGCATTAGCATCCATACATGGCTTAAATTAGACCCTTCTCGCACTTGACAAGTCATATAATCATTTTCGGATTGCACGTTGGAAAAAATATTAAATATAAAATTAAATTAAAAGTTAAATTGAATAATCGATTATATACAATCAGCCAGATCAAGAGTAATACATTGAATTTCTAGCACCTACATCTAATCCCAAACACAGATAAATTAGTTACCCACAAGTGAGGTAACCAGCAAGAAGAGAAGAATGATGAAGGATGGACATCAATAAGCTTGAATCCAAACTCTAATGACATCCAATGGTGAAAATTAACTTCTTACTCTCTTTCTCTCTCTATTTATACAAATACTACTTGCTTGGCGAAGTGATGCTCGCTCAACGAGTTGAGGGCCCGTTTGTTTCAGATTTTTTTCAAAAAAAATCTATTTTTTCCCTTAAAAAAATCACTTTTTTCATTTTTAAGTGTTTGTTTAGGATTTTTAGAAAAATCATTTTATCAAAAAAATCTATTTTGACCCTAAAATGAAAAGCTATTAGGATTAACTTTTCTCAAAATCTATTTTTTTCAACAACAAGGAGAAAACACATGTGCATGTTAGAACTCATTTTTTTAAAAAAAATAGATTTTTATGGATAGTAAGCAAACACAAATAGATTCAGATTTTTTAAAAAATCTCTAGAAAAAAATCTCAAGATTCTTTTGACACAAAATCTACTCCCTCCGTTTCAAAATGAGTGTCGCTTTAACCAAAAAAATTTGTTTCAAAATGAATGTCACTTTCGGTTTTCAATGCAATAATAACTTTTTCTTTTCAATTGTACCCTTCAATTAATACTATGTTACACTACTTCCAAAGTATTATTTTTTCTTTAATGAAAAACAAACCAATAGTTGATTAAAATAATTTGGAAAAATTGCTATGACATTTGACTACTTTATTCCATTCCTTAATCTGTGTGCAATTGGCTAAAGCGACACTCATTTTAAAACGGAGGGAGTATTTTTTATAAAGCTGAAACAAACGCACCCAGAGTCTGCTTCAAGTGGAGGAAAAAGCCAGTTGCTCGAGCAATGCCCATGCAAACGAAGCGCCTCTGATACCAACTAAACTTGATGCTCCAATGAATTGAACTTAAAAATTATATAAAATTACTATAATTCATAACAAATCGCTTATTAAGGAGTGTCTATGCAAGACTATTATTATCAACATAATCATATACCAAAATCAGGTGGTTTTGTTCAAAGAAACAATTGTACAGTAACGTCACATTGTCATGTTTGGTTCTAGAATCACTTTTATTTTTGTGTGAAATTCTTCAAGTCCTTGTGTTGTGAGAAATTAATTACGCTTATTGATATACCATAGATAAGAAAATGAATGCTTTCCAATAATAAATAAGAATACTTTTAGGTGAGATTTTCACTTGAAACTATACAAGTTTTCTAAGCATGAATATTCTTACAACATAAGGAGATGAAATAGAATGACTAAGCTTTATTGTTTGGTTCTGTCAGCAGAAAAAACATTGTTTCTATTGTTTAAAATGAAATAGTATTTAATTTTAACAAAGGTTTGGGATTGACATGGTCTAAATAAAATGCATTTCACATAATTTTTTTGCAATATTCATTTTATATCCCTCTAATGAGTGGGGGTGATTAATAGTTGTCCATGATATTTTTTAACCCTTACAAAAATGGTCATTTATTTTAAGTTCAAACTTAGTGAACTTAACATAATCAACTAATTTACTCTCTTTTTTATTACAAATATCCACCAATTGACTTGTCTATCCCAAAAAAAAATCGATAAATATATTTGTTGTCCTTGTTAAGTTAACATGTATTTTTAAATGACTTTCTCACATGTGTTTAGAATACTATAACAAGTTTCTATGCCAAAATATGAGTTTAAAATTTGAACTTTAGGCCATATTTTTATTGCTTTTATTTTGAACATTTGTGATAAAAAAAAATTCATATTTAATTTATCTCAAGTTAAAATATTCAATTAATTTGTAAAAAAAACTTTTAGTAATGTTTTAAACATTTTTACGAAAAATCATTCAAAAATTTAAATGTTTCTAGATAATTATACAAATTTAGTTTTAACATAAATAAACATTGCATGTTAAAAATTTTTACAGAGACAAAGTGCCTCATTTTTATGAGAACGAAAAAACAATAGTTGATAATTTTGTCATGACGAAAAACATATTTAATCAAAAAATAAAGTAACAAAAAAATATGAAAAATAAATAAAGGAAAAAAGTAGGGAAAAAAACAACAAAATAAAATTGAGATGACATAGGTGAAAACATAGAGTTTGAAAGAAAAAAAAGTAGCCATTGTTAGCCGGCCCTAATTTTTTAGTGAGAGATACTCTGCCTTCTCTCTAAGTTTTCCTCCTCTTTCACACATCGAGGAGGGGTGATTTTAGGTCAATTTTTGACCTAGAATCACCCCTCTGCATCTTTTTTTCTCCTTTCTTTTAATCTAAATAAGTGATTTCCACATACATCAAGTTTTTCTTTTGTGTTTTTTTCGTGATTTCGTCGTCTTAGTGCGACGTTGTGTTGTTCGTCGTCTTGTGCGGCGTTGTTTGATTTCGCATCTTTTGTTGTGCAGTGTTCGTTTGGTTCGTATTGAAAGCTCAGCTTCAGACAATCACAAATTCAATCAATGATTTGGGCGTCAACGTTGCAGATCCAGAACCATGGGTATTCTCGTGATTTAGATTTTATCATATTATTTGTAGGCATTTTGCCGTTGAGTGCTATTAACTTGGGTGTTGTGAGTTTGTTCGCAGATTCACCTTTTACGTTTTTAGCGATATTGATCATGTTATTGTCTCTGATGTATTCTATCAATATGAATGAATGAATATCCTTTGTTTTGTAAAAAAAAAAAAAAAGTAGCCTTCAAGAAATTACTCATACCCTTAGCTTAGTAAGAAATTTACTAATAGTCTAAAAAATGTTGTGTTAATTTACATTGTCGACCTGAAAATTAATGTGTAATATATAGTGGCGGAGGCAGGATTATTATAAAACTTGGACAAAAAAAAAAATTGCAACGAATTTATAGGGGTTTATATAAGAAATTGCAAATAAATAATAAAAAAATCTAAAGAAATTGTCCAATTTATAGGAGTTTATATAAGAAATTCATAGGATTTTACATAATAAATTGCAAAAATTTTGGACCGGAGCTCGAGCGAGTGCCCGGGGTCTCGCCGGGCCTTAGAACGGTCTATATATCTAAACATTTCATTTCCCCTAAAAAAAAATCTAAACATTTCATTTATTAAAAAAAAAAAAAAAAAAAAAAAAGTGGGAAAAAGTTGTGTGGGGAGTATGGATGCCACGCTTTCCACGTAGGATTCAAACCAATTACACCCTTACAGACTCAATCACCAGAATTTTCCACAACACACAACTATTCTCTTATCTCCATTCATTTCCTCAATTCATAGCCGGAGGAAGAATCTTCGAAGATCAAAGAGAAATCAAAATGGCCTTGCAAGTGCAGGCCTCCCTTCACACTACAAGATTATCACCTACTGCCACTCCTACCCTCCGACCTCTCTCCAATCCATCTACTCTCAAGACATCTTTCTTCTCTCGTTCCCTTAACCTTTTACTTCATCCTAATCAACTACAAGTTGCTTATGGACCTCCCAGGTTTACCATGCGTGTAGCTTCCAAACAAGCTTATATCTGTCGTGACTGCGGGTTATTTTCCTTTCTTTGATCATTCTCTTTTTAGTATATCTGAATGAAATATATATCTCATTATTTGGTTTTGTTGATAATAATGTTGCAGGTATATTTACAATGAGAGGACCCCCTTTGATAAATTGCCTGATAAATACTTCTGCCCTGGTAATTTCATTACTTTTTACTCATATAGTGTCCACTATTACTCATAGATGGAGGAACTTCATTTCAAAACTATAATATTTGCTTTTACGCTTTCCATGCCATATGAATATTTATCAAATTCTTGTTGGTTTAGTTGTCTAACAAAAAATAAACAATTTTATCATGATCATAACAATTTCTATTGACATAAGGTATACTATTAAATTTCTCTTATAAGTACAGAGAAAGAAAATCAGGCATATCTATTATCTATATATAGGATGTATGGATTCTAAGTGCATGTTAGGTTCAGTGAATTTGACGGTGAATTTGACAGAATCACGGTGGATTACCGCCATATAGGCAACACATTTTAGAGTTTCAAAAAAATCATAGTGCCACCAAATTTAGAACTTAAAGCAGAGCTTCACTGCCACTCACAAAGACTGGTCTCATTTGTTTTTCAACCAAGTTTATTAAGGTCTAAATTCTAATATTATACTGATAAGAAAGGAAAAATAGGACATTTTTTAAGAAGCAAAAGAAATACGGGTCAATGAGACTGCATTATGATTGTCTCAAAATGGCGTTTTGCAGTTTGTGGTGCTCCCAAACGAAGGTTTAAGCCCTATGCAACAGATGTCAACAAAAAAGCAAATGAAACAGATGTTAGAAAGGCAAGAAAAGCTGAACTCCAAAGAGATGAAGCAATTGGGTGAGTGAGCCATAGTCATTTTCTTTTTGCCTTGCTTAATATGTTCACTCCTACCCATTATTTTTGTTTTTGACATAATTTATTATGCTAATGTCAACAGGAAAGCACTTCCTATTGCAGTTGCCGTGGGAGTTGTAGTTCTTGCAGGATTATACTTCTATCTCAACAACACATTTTAGCTGAATGGTTGATTCATTATGATTTACATTAGAAAATCAGACCTTTAATTCATTCATGTTCTTTTGTTTATTTGGTTCGTCAACACTTTTACACAGTTCCTTTTAGTTCCATCTGTTCAATTTCCAATAGCTTGCACAAGAATGTTGTCATAAGTTAAACTGAAAATAAAGCATGAATATAAGAAAAGTGAGTTCAAGTTTTTCATTTGCCAGTTGCCACCTATGACTGAACAAAAGGCTTAAAGTATGGTACTCTAATTATCTGGGCAATCCATGAAGAATTGCCATGTTTATGAAGTAAAATGCATTTTATTTTCATCTATGTAAAAGGAAAATCAGGCTGCCTCAAAAAAGGAAAATCAGCCGATAGAAAGTTTAGAGTTTAGACAAGGGCAAGTTACGCCGTCCTTGCAATCATGGTAAAAAAATTCTTCCAATTGACATTCATAGTAATACATTCTCCATAAGACAAATCTCAGAATTACATCGCAATTGTGAAGGTGCAAATTATGCATCTTCATTAGCACCTCTATCAATACTAAGCTTCTTAGGTTTCACTGTAACTAAGCTCTCTATCTTTTCCTAAATATGCTAGGAATATTAATCAAACCCGATCGAGAAAAACAAAGAAACTAGCTCTTTTATTGGCTATGGCTTTTAATATAGACTGAAATCAAAATATTGACAAGATAGTAATGACTAACGTATGAGAAAGACAAATACTTATATTGACAGATAGCAAGTGGCTGAATTACACATTATGGTTATACCAAACGCTTTCATTCTTGCAAAACAAATGAACCCTCTATTCTTCTATCCATGGGTGGTGGAGGGGGGAAATTCAAGGGCGAAAATGTATCATTAAAACAGGAGGTCGGTGCAGGCTTGAACTCGTAAGGACCTTCTTTTTGTCCCCAAACCTGCAATTGAATAGGAAAAAATCATGTTTAAGTTCACCTTTATTGTCTAGGTTTTAAATTTATGAAGGTGAGGTTAAATAAATCATCAAATTGATCAAGTTAATGAGTTGAAGAAAACTAACTTGATTTCCATCATCATCATAACCCCGATCCCAGGTGTGTATCTCATTGTTCTTCATAACCGCAAGTTCTGAAGTACAGTAGGTTGCTCCATTCTGTTTTTAGAAGAAGTGCGGATATTAAGACACTGATACTGGTACAAAAATGAGGGTAATAAGACAGTGGTTAGAACTGAAAATTACCCATGAATTAGGAAATCCTCCGGGTGGGGTTGAACCTTCATATAAGCAGCGTTTTCCACGTGAACAACGCTTGAGATGTATCGTTGTCAAATGTTCTCCAATGTCCTGCAAATCACAGTATATGTCAAGGAAGATCAACTACTAAAAGGAATAGAGGTATTACCTTGTTCAAGTATTGGATAAGTCAAGGTATTCAGACACACGGATATAATTTATCTTACCTAAGAAACTATAGATAAAGAATAAGTTTTATCCAGAAATTAAAAAAAAATAAAAAAAAGTATTTCATTGATGAAACCAAGTCATTAAAGACGTAAACTAACAGACATATGCTCAAAATATAGAAGACCATGGAATTTTTTATAGAAAACTATTCTGGTACATTGCAGGTTAAGAGAGACTTGTTCTCTCCTATTGAAAAGTTCATCTCAAACTATGGAATGGAGCAAGGCTCCTTACAAGATTGATAGAAAATCAAACTAAAAGATGTTTCCATCCTCTCCATCTCCCTCCCCATTTTCTCTCATCAATTCTTCTTCTACTCATTCTCTCTTGAATATTTTTTCTCTCCATATCTCTCATCCAGTTGAAGGAAAGAATCCATTTCAACTAAAAGATAGAAGAATTGCTCAGAGAGAACCAACTGCATCACCCAAACCACCTAAACCGGTCGATAGAATTCTAGGGTTCTACATCCTACTTTAGTGGGTCATGGAATTACCATATCATCACCTTCATATACAAAATTCTGGGTGAAAGGAAAAACTGGAATGTTCATTCATTTGCTTAATCATAACCTAAAAGTGACAATTGATACCAAGGTGCATTGGACTCGGCCTCTGTAGCACTTTGTCGTATAAATCTCAATATTAATGCCAAAACGTTGCTTCAGCAGCAGTTCAGCTGTAGTTTTCTAATTGTTTGCAGATCTAGCAATTTCTTGGGTATCCATTGATCCATCTACAGCTATTGAAGACTGATTTTCAAAACATTCTAAAACCTTGCTTCATTTGTCTGAGTCTCTTTTTATCACCATACTTCTTTATACCCTACTTTATTGTAAAATTATTTTCTGTCCTGTTTTTCTTTACTTTCTTCGCTCATCCTCGACACAATTATTTTGACATCCAACGAATTTTATTTACATTGATTTCTTTTCTAACCCACTTCTCCCTAACAAAAAAATGACAACTGTCTAAAAAAGAAGATTCCTGGAGCTAAGATCACAGGATGAACTATGAACATGACTTAATGCTTACCCCAATGACTTCTTCTGGTTGTGGGCGCTGATCCTTTGGCCGATCACAGAAATTTTTGTATTCCTCCATGTCTCTGATGGCATATGTACTTAACTGTCAGCAAAAGGAAGTTAGGATTCATGCTCTATTGAAAAGCAAATATAACTTTGACATGTAACATGAAAAGAAGTATCCCTATAGAAATACAAGAACAAGTATCCCTATAATGTAGGGCAATGGTTAGATTAATAATATTTAAATCTTGGGCATGGTTCGAATTACATGTCAGCAGAGTGAGTACTCATCTACCAAAACACAAATAACAAACTGACATTTAAGTATAATTGACCCCCTAATTCCTGCATCGACATGTATACGTAAAACCAAATATGAGAATAACTTTTAAGCAGTTTAAAAAAAAAAAAAAAAAAAAATCCTCTTCACAACGAAGGCATAGCATACACTGTTTTTTCAATGCCATTCGACGGAAAAATAATGATAAACTCCCTCTATGGGAGATCTTAGAATTAAGTCCTAGAATGGATCCTCTCGTGTTAAAATTTCACATTGCCTTGTTATCCCGTTTACAAGTTGTCTCTCACTCTCTCTTCCTAGACAGAAATTGAGTGGAGGTCTACTAAACTTTGTGAAAATTTCTAATGAACGAGACGTTGCACAAATTGTTTGCATGACAGGATCATCCAAAATTTCAACATTAGAGGATTTATTTTCCTGGGCAAGGGTTGTTAGCTAATGACCTAAAGTTGGAAGATAGAATGTCGACATCTTTAAATTGACCGAATACATACCTCAACATCACATTTCAACTCTTTTGGACAAGGTTTCGTCATTAACAGCCTCTGCAAAAAGATGAACAATGGCAACTAAGATATAGCTATTTTTTAACAAAATGAAAAAAGTGCATTTTGATGTAGATCATATCAACTGCTCTTGTTCATATTTCAATCCAAATAAAAATTTTCAGAAGAATATATATAGTCTACCAACCTGGCGAAAGGGTTTCTGTGGACTCCTCCAAAAAGCCTAGCATCATAAAGAAAAACTTGATTGAGCTAATTTTAAAGGCATTGAAAACAATTAATCAGAAAGAAGAAATACAGAATTGCACAGTAGTGCTGACCTGCTCATAATATAGGACATTTGAACCATCAACTAGCTCAGCAGCTGGACATGTAAGCATTCTACAAGCAAGTATATAATGTCAATGTTATATTTACAAAACACTTAATAAAACAATTAAAAGTAGAATTATTAGAGTGTTGGAAAGGAAGAAACCTAATATTGAAATAGTTATCAGGGTCTCTAGAAGCTTGGTCCTTGGAATACTGCATATCCATGGATGAAGAATTGAATGAATAATTGAGAAATTAAAGAAACAAGAAAAAGAAAAGTGGGAGGAAAAGGACCTTTTCGCCGGTGAGTGATTGAGTGACTAAACGAGTATGGTCCCAGCGAGTGGTAGACTTACGAAGACGTTTGACGAGAAGAGCGCCACCGAGGAGTAAGAGAGCCTTGAGAGCTAATCCTTGAGCACGATTCCATCCATTGGAATTGGAATTGGAATCGGATTCGGATTCCGTACACATGATGATGATGATGATTTTTGTTTATTTTGAATAGTGATAATAAGAAGAACTAATCATGGATGGAATGGAGCCAAATAGCGAGGGCGGCTACAACCACAAGAAGTGGAAAGTGCGGCGACAATTCTAGAACATTCTTATTGAGAATTCTAGGCTGTTGTATGTTAGTTTCGTATTGGTCTGTGGAGTGAATCACTCTTCATTCATCCAGTCTAGAGTGGAGTAGAGATGAGGGAGAATCCAGCGGTTCAATTTTCTTTCACCCTTTTTTATATTATTCTTTTTTTTTTTTTGTACAATTCTTTATATTATTCTTTACTACCTACCTCCAAATGTTTTTTTTGTTTGGTGAATTACTTCCAAATGATTGATTAAGGTTAAACCTTTTGTGCTATGCAATTAATAATAACATTAATAGGATTAAATATTTGGTAAAAAAAAGTAAGAAAAAAAAATTTGGTAAAAAAAAATTTAACATGTGTTTTTACCAATAAAGTTGGTTAGGAGTTGGCTTATACTTCGGAGGGGCGTCATTCAACTCTCATGTTGATACGAGGATATTTTTTTTTTTTAAGTTATCGAACTTGAAACCTTTAAGAGGAGCACTCTCTCAAGTCTCAAACCAATATCATCATCAGACCAACCAACCCAAGTGGATTAATACAAAGACGTTTTAATTTGTGTGATCTATAAATACTAATGTTATTCTCTTTGAATCTTGAGACATGTCCAAAGTTAAAACTATATAAACACTTCCGACGAATAAGCAACTAGCTAATCATTGATAGAGTAACTTTCTCTTTTTCGTTTCTTGTATGCTATGCAACTCGTCCCATAGAATGGTGTAGCTTTTCTCGAACAAGAAAGACAGATTAGCCAAATGTTACCATTCATATCCATTTTCAGCCCTGAAACTTTGGTGAATCTGATCCAACTAACTTAAACTTTTTTTTTGAGGGACTAACTAACTTAAGCTTTTCTTTACAATTTTTTTATCCGTACCTATAAAAGTACCGGCTTTTATTTTTCGTCTACATAAAAATGGCGTTTTTGTCCATATAATTTTTTCATGCACGCAGTTTTAATTATCCTAAAACTTTTAAAATTTTGAATAATTTTCTGTGTGTATGCCTAAATGATACATATTTGACTTGTGACTATACAAATACTTTTCATGCTGTAAATTATATGAAACGTCTATTATGCTTGCCGTGTACAAATATATGATGAATAGAGCTCAACTGAAGTTTTATGATACGGGACATCATTAGATAAGGGATTTGAAGTCATTAAATCATACTTTACATTATACACGGATACCTTTGTAAATTGAGTTGTTGAAAGTAATTATGAAATTTTAACTTACGCAAAGATTTCAATGATTTAACGTTAATTTCCCAACTAAGTGCAAATAGTGTCACGTGAAGGTTTTTTTTTCTTCTTCTTCTTTTGAGGGAGGTCATGAGATGAAGCTTTTTGTTTGGCAAAAATTGGAAGTGAAAAGAGATAATTATGAATTATTGACATTCCAACTATGTCCATACACAAACAAAACAACATATGACTGTTAGGCACATAGTCCAGGGCAACAAGTTAGTTTTATGATCTTCCTTCAACTTCAAGCATTGCTTTATTGTATCATCGCTTCATCTGTAGTTAAGAACGTTCTCAACTGATCATCATCTACTTTGATAGTTCAATTTTGCACTATATGTCCCTTTATGTGAAACCTTACATAAAAAGTTTGGCTTGTATTAGCCTTCCAATCATCCTCTAGTCTTTCTTATTCATCAGTAATAGAGACACTGACAATAGGTATGAGACGTTGCCTGAATTTTGTTAAGGTGTATGTTTCTACAAGCAGAGATCGCCACAACATATACAGTTTATAAAAATGAATGATAATCTACTTGTGCATTTATACCCGATAAGATATTTGAATGCAAGAAAGTATTCATTTCTACTGCCACTCTTGATCTTGTCCTGATATCGAGAGTCACAAACCATTTAGAAAACAATGGTTCATGCATCCCAAGAAGACTGATAGAAAAATGATGGAAATATTTTGCTAAACTAAACATTCACTACCTATCATCAGAACAGAAATAGAATAGGTACATACTACATCTTGAACCATTTTCATAATTACAAACACTTATGCAGCAGCAGCATCAACTTTGCCTCTCATCAAACTCCCAAAATCCTCATGAACAGTAGTGGATTCTATTATTATTATCTCAGTCTGATTGAAGCAGTATATAGGAGCCTGCCAATGCGGTTCCTCAAGCAGTGCTCCAACCTCAAACGTCATTACATGAGCGGTATATCCTCCATCTATTAAAATTATCACTATATCAAACTTTACTTCATTTCACAGCAACAATAACAATATTATAATTTTATTCACTTCATTCAATATCTTGGTTGATAAACTAATAATTAATAAGCTCAATCGGTTATAGAATAAACGTTTTTCATATAAATGTTTATGTATAAGTTATTTCTATTACTAGAAATATAAGAAAAATTGTATCATATAAGCTAATATTATGAACATGTCATAAGAAGTTTCTGCAAACTCTCCCAAAATGTATGACAAGATAAGCTTAAATAGGTAAATCCAAATATAGCCCAAAAGTGATAATATAAGAGAGACAAAACCAAACCTGAGTAGAAGAACCACTTAACAGGTCTACGAGTGAGAACATCTTCATAGTACACAATGAAATCAACTTTCGTCCAAACATTACAAAGGAAATTATCAACATGTTCTTGACCTAAATACGTAGCGCCCTCAAGAAAATTAGGACGGAGAATACCTACAGGAAACTGGACGACCTTGCAATGGCGGTCTGAGGGATGGAGAGTGTAGATGAAGGAGGTACCGTTGGTCCATTCGAGGTCGTAAACGACGACAGCATTGAGTTGATTTTGGATGATGTTGAAGTTTCGACCGTTAGGCCAGTCGTACCATAAGTCCACTTTCTGCAGGACTCCGCTCTTGTTCATAAACATTAAGGCATGAAACTGCTCCGGCCAAACAGCCGGAATTGGCTCAGCCATCGAATATGAAGCCGAGAGAGAGAAGAGAATGACATATAGGAATATCCTAGATAGTTGTTCTATTGCAGAGGCCATGGCTGCTCTAAGTTTCATCACAACAAATAAGAGAAACACTCAAAGTGGAAACAAAAAACAAGTCATTTTGGAAATTATCAGAAAAGATAAGAGTTTGATGAATGTGAGGTGGAAACTCCATTTTATTCTTCCAAACAAGTTTTTTTTATTTATTATTTATTTCTTGTCCCTTTTTTTATTGATTTAAAAATACTTACTTTCATCTGCCATTTTGATTTACCAATTTTTTTAGATTTAATCTCTGGGTATTTTAAATCATTACTATTTAGTCCCTCTACCTATCTAAAAACAGTCTCTTAGGTACTAATAAGCGAATTGGAAGTGATTCTGCAATCAATACATTATGCACAATTACTTTCCACACAACAGAGCGTATTAATTTTCGGGTGCTATACACACAAGCCTGCCATTTCACGCTAGATGGACGTGATCACGAGGTATTACGAAATTATTTCTACTTATAATCAATCAATTGCTACGTTAACATTTTCACCAAAATCTGTCTTGTTTATCACTTGTGAGACTTTTACCAATTCAGTTCATTATTTCCCAAAAGTAAAAGATAGCTGAGCTGACAAAATTTGATTTATGAGTTTGGATGAAAACCATATTGCATCCATCCCTACAAGATGATGATGGAAAATTGATGTTAATATTTGGCTAAACTAAACAATCATTCGGAAATACATTAGGCATATACAGTTTGAACATTTCATAATGAACAGCTCCTATGCAGCAGCATCGACTTTGCCTCTCATCAAACTTCCAAAAGAATCGCCACGAACAGTAGCAGATTCTAACATATTCTCAGTCTGATTGAAGCAGTATACAGGAGCCTGCCAATGCACATCCTCAAGCACTGCTCCAACCTCAAATGTCATCACATGAGCAGTGTATCCTGCATTAATTACCAGTATATCAAACCTTAATTCATTTCACAGGAATGAACAACATTTCAAAGAATAATAATATCATAAATTTATTCTCATTCATTCAATCTCTTGAAAATGATAAACTAATAAGTTCAAGGGCTTACAGCATAAACTCTTTCTATACAAGTGATTATGTACAAGTTTTTTATATTACAAGAAATAAAATCAAATAGTTTTATACCGACAAATTGTTATCATATAAGCTATAAGCTATTTTCACAAACTCATTGACATGTAATAAGCTGTTTCTATAAACTCTTCCAAATAAGTCAATGAATCCAAACAAACAGTAACTAGGAGTGATATTAGAAAGAAAGAAGTAAACAAACCTGTGTAGAAGATCCACTTAACAGGCCTTCGAGTGAGAACATCTTCATAATACACAATGAAATCAACTTTCTCCCAAACATTACATAGGAAATTATCAACTTGTTCTTGACCTAAATAGGTAGCACCATCAAGCCAATTAGGACGGAGAATACCAACTTCAACATGGACAACCTTGCAGTGGCGGTCGGAGGGATGGAGAGTGTACATGAAGGAGGTTCCATTGGTCCATTCAAGGTCGTAATCTACAACATCATTGAGTTGATCTTGGATGATGTTGAAGTTTCGACCGTTGGGCCAGTCGTACCATAAGTCCAATTTCTGTAGGGATCCGCTTCTGTTCATGAATAGTACGGAATGAAACTGCTCCGGCCAAGCTGCCGGAACTGGCTCCGCCGTCGAGAGTGAGAAGAGAACGACGGAAAGTAGTACCGTTACCGTAAAGGTGTGTTCTATTGCAGAGGCCATTGCTGCTGCTTTCAACAACACACACGAAAAATACTCAACAGATAAGAATTTGATGAATGTTAGGGGGAAATTTCATTTTGGGTTTGGGACCACTCTCTCAAGATTTGTCCACTGTGAAACCACGTGTCACATTTCTGTGTAGCTCAATTACTCAGTCAGAAACTGTACCCATTTGGATTACTCATAACAGCATAGAGTTTCTCCCTAACCCAACAATAATGGAAACATAATTTTCAAAGTTAAAATGAAGTTTTAGTTTTGGTTTAAGGTTATCTCTGTGCCTAAGTAAAAACATTTGTTGGAGATTTATCTAAGATGAAAACAAAAGATATTAATAAGTGGAATTGGATCAAATAGTTTGTTCGTAAATAAAGTGCCATCTCAAGCGGAGATTTATAGTTGATTGATTGCCCATCAGCAAGTTAGCGTGAGAGACCCTTATAAACTTCACAATTGTATCTTTCATATGGTAACTCATACGTTTCTTCTCAATGGTATGACTAAAAGAAAGTTGGAACTTGGAAGTAAAATAGAAGAAAAGAGTTAAAAAAAATAAAAACGCATACAATGATACATTTTCCGAGAGTCGCATGTATTGTGAAAGTGAACACATTTAGTTTGTTATAAATCCAGAAATCAACGCAGGGGTGGTGGCTCTAGACTGTTACTTCACTGAGTGTAAACCCTGGAGGGGAGAAGCATATTCAAACCATTTCTTTCTTTCTTTTATCATTAGTTTCTTTACATTCTGCTTTATTAGAGGATTCTTGCAATGAACAAAGGATAGTCCCTCCCCCTTTGATTTTCATTGATGACCAATCCCCAAACAATATGCCAATAATCAAAAGATAGATTGCAGATAAAAGTTAAGATTCAAGTCAAAATCTTCAAAGTTTATACGCCTTTCACTTATATCTAGTAGTAGCCGTAGCTAATACAAACCTTAAAGAAACATTTACTGATACTATTATTTTAGTGACTTATAGTGAGAAGAACCCGATTCTATTCTTTGCCATAGATAGACGAAAAAATACTCGATCACAAGCTATTGATTTCCAGATGCAGGGCCATCCCGCCCTTTCTTAATATCATCCCAACCTCTTGCCCATGGCTGGCCAAGTGTTGCTCTAGTTTCAGGAGCAGAATGGCTGTCAAGGTTTTTCATAACTTTTTCCCGCAATGCAGCAAAGACCTAAGCAATAACAGATGATTGACTGGCATGAGAATTGTACCCCAAACAAAACAAAATCAACCAGCTAACATAATCGGAATTTAATTATCTGATCAATAATATGAAACTCACTGGGTTTACATCAACTGATTCTGGGGGTTGCTCCTGTCCCGATATCCACTTCCATAAATCTGGATTTTCCTGAAGACCAGAAATAGAATTTTGAACTGACTTATGTTAATCAACAGAACAGACTGAAACTTTGACCTTTACTTGCTATCACATTTTCCTTTTTCCTTCAAAAATTGACTAAGTAAATCCTCAAATAGAACCATAGCCACCAGTTTCATAATTTTCTTCGGTAGGTGGTATGGGGTAGGCAAGACCTCGAATTATTAGATACATCGGGGATACGTTATTTGGCTTCGTAGTACTTTCTAATATACTAATTGATGCACTGTAAATAAATTAGTAAAAACAATAAAGTAGTTGATGAAAAATATATAATATCTTCAATAGGAATTACTTGAAATTTAAAAGACAAAAATAAGAGTCTGGACATAAACATAAAACACTGGTATTAAAAATAACTTAAAAAATTAAACATAATTTGCTAACAACAAAAACTCAAATTTTATGCATTTTCCTCTCTAGCCAACAACTTCTCTCATTGTATTTCTTTGATCTTTCACATCATTGATTAATTCCAATATCATATCTTGTAGAAGATTCTTCTAAATAAGTGTCGCTAGTAATCCATATCACATATTTTGAACGAGTCGTCCTTGTAGCGCTATTAGAAAACTGTGACCATAAACAGTTGTTTCCTTGAGTAAAATCAACCTATCCGCTCTTGCACAATTAAATTTGTTCATCACTACATTATAAATATAAGAATAAGTACTCCAAGTTTTTTTATATTAGAAGAGTTGCCTATTGGTTGAGGTTGACTTTTTTTGTCATCTCTCTTTGGAAGTCTTCAATTAATATGTTGACCATCAATCAATAGAACTCATGGTTACAATATACAGTTGAGCGGGAAGACATTGCATATATTCCATTTTTGTGTGAACATGACAAATTGATAGCTCAAAAATTTGTGTTCTGCTTTGTATATTTTTTCAAAGACTTGTGTGAAGTGTCCGCTTCCTTATACCGATTTGTAGCAAGATAACTTTTGTCATAAAGTCGAGGGATCAATGCCAAAACAAGACAATAATTAGTAGGTAATGTTTCCCATTTCAGAGTACAATATGTATATTTGTCTCTTTTTATAATTTCTCGACTTCCCCAATCATCAAATTCATTTTCTTGTAATTTTTTTAGCTTTTATCATCAACAAATTTAATCAACGTGTAATTCTTTTGATTATATTAATCACATTTTCAACTTGCACCCAATAATTCTTAATGTCAATTGTTTCAGCAACAAAATCCCTCAATTTTTATATGTTTTTATCTCCTTGCTTAACTCATTCTTTCCAAGTATTCAATATGGTTCTAGTTGCAAGAGCTTCTCGATACCAAGAAGCGTCGTAGGTATATTATAATGAGGCAAATCTGATTTTTGCAACTGTCAACAATTCAAGTTTTGGATTGGCTCTAAAAATGGCTAAAGATTAATTATGTTTACTTATGTACTTAACTGTAGTTTTTTCCTGTGAGAGAGGAAATGTTACAGTAAAGTACATAATCATAGTCAATCTTTAGCCATTTTTAGAGCAAATCACAAACTTGAATTGTTAAAAGTAGCAAAGACTGGGTTTGTCTTGCATTATATTATATTCAAGTTGCTTCTGGTGTATTGAGAAGGTCTTGTAACTATTGTTGTGTTGCATACTTGTAAAACAATGAATTAAGTAAGGAGATGGAAACACAAGAAAAATGGGGTTTTGTTGCAAAAACAATTAGCAGTGGGAATATTTGGGAGGAAGTTGAAAATGTGGCTAATATAATAAAACCAATTTACATGTTGATTAAGTTTGTTGATGGTGAAGACTAAATAATGGGAGAATTTTATGAGAAAATAGATATGATGTTTGGGGAAGCACGATAAATTATACGAAAAGAGACAAGCATGCAGATTGATACTCTCAAATGGAAAATATTATCGCTACAAGATGGGTCGAAGTGAATTATAATATTAATTATTGTTTTGGTTTTGGATTGACCCCTCGACTTTATGATACGCGTTACCTTGCGACACTGGTTCTAGGAGCTATAGCTAGAAATCATATAATGAAGAGGACAATACACTATGCAAGTCTTCGAAAAAAATATACTAAAGTGAACTAATGAAGAGGAACAAAAACTTGAAATTATCAGTTTGACATGTTTCACACAAAAAATGAAATGTATGCAACTCAACTAGAGGTGGTAACCATGAGTTCTATTGATTGGTGGTCAACATATGGATTTAAAACTCTTGAGTTAGCCAAGTTGGCAGAAAAATATTATCTCAACCAACAAGTAGTTATTCTATTGAGAAAGAACTTGGAGTACCTACTCTTGTATCTAAAATGTAAATGTGAACGAGCTTAATTGGCTAGAGCGGACAAATTGGTTTATATTCACTCAAACATCCGCCAACAATCAGGATTTTCTAATAGATACAAGCATGACTGTTCGATACTAGCAAAGCCCCAACAGAAACAATCACATCATCAATTCATGTTAGCAATGAAATCCAACTAGACAAACAAACAAACAGAGAAATGACATAGAAAAAGTGAAAGGGTCATAAAATAATAACCAGTATAATGTGAAGATGTAGCTAAATTACCAAGTCGAGGACATGAATGAGAGCTTTAATCCGATTTTCATCCAATTTATGTATGTTATCCTCTACCCATTTGCCAAGAACCAAGTCCAGTTCCAGAAACCCGCGTTGTTTGCTTCTGTATAATAACCTATGGAGCATTGACAAACAAATCAAACAAAGAAAGAACGTTAAACCCAATCAAAACGGGGAAAAAAATTAAAAAGAGGAGAACCTGTTAAATAAGCGCCTTTTGGATTCTTCGTTAGATAAATCAATAACTTCGGGTGATTGAGATTGGGATGTGAAAGGGGCAAAAAGAGGCCTACAATTGAAAAGAGGTCTTGTGGAAGAAGTGATGGTGCCTTTGTTAGAGTAGATGAGTCTGTGGACATTGATAACAGCTTTTCTTATTGTCGCCATTAGAAAATTTCAATTTGACTACTATTATTGTTTTCTGTGTGCTATTTGGGTGGGAGTGGTTCTCTATAGAGTGATGAATTTCGACGATTTGTTTGAGAAATGGGATTAGGAGGAGAGATAATTAACTAATGCAAACGCCGATGGACGGAGGAATTCTCCTGTGTGTCTCATATGATAACTAAAAAATATGGTAGTGCATAATATACGCAAGGTCTGCGGTTCGAATCTGAACACCACAAGAAAATATATTTTTTTTTACTAAGGTTCGAACTACCTATTATGCAATGTTTCTAGTGGTTATCTAAAATTCCTTAAATAGTCTCCGGGGATTATAAAATATATAAATGAGAGACACGTTTATTATTCCATGTGTTTAAGTTACTCTAAACCATTGAAGTTAATAGGGATACTAATTGTTAAGTTTTTTGAATAACTAGATTGTCTACCTGTCTTGCTGCACGAGTCATAAGAATTGAAATAGATTTTTTTGTTGGGGATAGAAGTATATGTTTAAATAGAATATCATACATGATAGAATCATTGGTTAATTTAAACAAAATGACCTTATCAATTTTGCCGAAAATGACATTGCTTATACATTATGAAAAGTTTCTTTGTAGACGACGTTGGTAGTAATACAATCACCATTTTTATCGGTACACAAAATTTTCAGTCCACTTCTTGCCGTAACCTTAGAAATTGCAGCGTAACAATTCATAAATCATCTACCACATCCGGTCCTTATTATAAGAAAAAGTTGACTTTTTAGATTCATAGAATAATTAATGTATCTTAGTGTAAATATAGACTAGATACATCACTTACACAATGAACCAAGAAAGTCAATTGTTTCTTATAATAAGGACGGGAGGGAGTATAATTTACGATGATTTTGAATGTTAATTTATTAATATTTTATATTGATCATATTTTCTTAATAGTTCGCAGGTCGGCTCAAGGGGACCAAACTAAGGTTTTTGGCCGTAAAGTATGAGTGATGTCTTAATTGTATGAGTGTTGATTTTATTTTTCTTTTTCTTGGTGTTATGAGTTTTGATTTATTCAATTAGTAGAATAGAAAATATTTATAAATTATTTATGTCGTCTAAATAAAAAAAATGTCAAAAAGAATTTGGGATGCCATCGAGGTCAACATAGCAATGCTTTAGGCAACATTGTCACAAAATATTGCAAAAATAAAATATTGATACCAACATTCTTTTTTGATGATTAAGGATAAAAAAATTATTTTCTTGAGTTATAGTGAAGCTCCAATAATGAATAATGAACTTACAATAAAAATAAAAGTCTTATAACATGATATGATATGAAAAACTCTTCAAATTGCTAGTGAACATTTGATGACATCAAACATTGTCAAACTTTCAAGTGATGATCACCAATGTGTCTCATATACCTCTCCATAGTCCATGTGTCACACTAATGGACCATTAATTTGACCATCGATCCTAATATCTCAATTAACCTGTGAATATATTGGTAGCCCTTAATTACCATAGACCACAAGGAATCAAAGTTGCAACTTTCTTTTCCTAGCAGTTTAATTCTACATAACCATGTTGTGCTTAAAAGTTAATCTCTCTTCTTTCAGCAAAAAACTTCCCTGTAATCTCTTGATCAGGAACAAGGGCAATCCAAACTCCAGTATCAGCCCCTTGTTCAACTGTAACACTTCCTGCATAACCTGTTAGAGCAGTTTTCACCCAACCAGGACAGTAACAATTAATGTAAATCTTTTCACCCTCTGGCCTATCAGAGAGCTTCTTTGCCATATACCTTGTGTAAGTATTAACTGCAAGCTTTGATACTGAATAGTCAGTAAATGTTTGAGGCCACCCTCCTGTTTTCCAACTTCCATCTTCTACTTGTTGTAGAAAATTATTTATAGTTTCATCAATTAGTTCCTCTGAAAGAGATTCCACATCACTCAGTTTCTCCCTCAACTCCTCATTTTCTATTCTCTGTAACACAATCAAGTTACAGTTAATCAGTTTTGCATTTCGCATAATTTGAGAATCAAGAGTATACAGACAAATTCATCATTGAAATTGTATGTTTGGTCAAATAGTCCCTTGCTAATTGGGAAATATATCCCTAAAACTATAAAATGTCATTCAAAATGATTCCTCCGTTACTTTCCATTGTTAAATACTATGATATGGGCATGTGGCATATTAATTGAACATGTCACATTACACGTTAATCCTACATCAATATAAGCTCATTAGGAATTAATTTGACTAAGAAACTTAGGTTATGTTAAAAACAAATTTGTCACTAGTTGCAATTGTTCATGGACTAATTACTAACCAATTAGTCCATGAGATACCTAAATTTCATAGGCAGATTAATCTACGGTGTGGTGCTATTAATATGGTTAAGGCGTCATATCATAGTCTCCAACGCTAAAAGGTTAATGGAGATACTATTCTAATTTTATATAAATTTATATTTATAAATTTGCAAAAATCATACTATATGCAATTATGCATACAATTTTGAGAGCAAAAAGTGTATTGCAAGTTACAAGAATAGAAATTACTCAATGAAACAATTAGATTGTTTGCTTACATTTCGTTTGCCATTTAGACGACCCAAACGTGAACTCACATTAACAATACGACCACCAGCAGCAGATGGCTTCATCAAAGGAATCATAGCTTCAATCATTCTCTTGGTCCCATAATAATTTGTTTCAATACACTTACGAGCATTTTCAACTGAGTTATCAGATCCCATGTTGGAATTAACACCAGCATTATTTACCTATAAATAACAAAATTATAGCCAAGAAACAATTGATAATTATAAAATTAACAACGCTAACACCTATAAACAAAATTAAGTCGAATTTCACATTTTTTGGCTAATTACATTTTAGAAACTTACCAGAATATCTAGACCACCATATTCTTCTTTCAACCACTCAGCAAATTCATTGACAGATGAAGAATCTAATATATCAAGTTGATGACAATGGACGTCCAAACCACCTTCTTGCAAGACCTTGATTGATTCAACACCGACACTAGCATCTCTTGATGTCAACACAACAGTAACTCCATGATCGGCAAGTTGTCTTGAAATCTCAAAACCAATTCCTCGGTTTCCACCAGTAACCACGGCAATAGTTTCCTTGGACCACCACCTTTATATAGAAAGGTAACATATTAAAATCATGATTTTAACGGATTTTAATTTGTTGCAATCAACGATCCACACATTCACACAATCCGTACATTGGTGGTCATTGGATTGAGATCAGGCGGACTGGATTGAAATATATATGGGTTATTCAATCTTGATCCGACGACCACCAACATGTTGATTGGGTGAATGCATCGAATTTAACAATCATATGTTCATATGATAATCAGAAGGAAAAACTAACTAAAAGTTAATATTATTGAACAATAAAAGAATTATAGGTATATATCTATAAGATCAAATTAACCTCTGGTGATCAGAATAAGGAATGGTTCTCAAAAGGGATATCTCTTGCAATCTCTTATCTTTTCGTGATTTTTCTTTGTGACCCATGTCTGTATAGATGTGGATTTGGCAACAATGAAGCTAAATTAAAAGTAGCATTGTTTGGAGTATGGGATAGTGCAACATGAAAGAAAAGTATGTTGTGTTGTAATGTATTGAATGTATCACATTACGTTGTTATCCGCATGCAAAGGATCAAATTGATGTCCTAAAATAGAATGTTATGTTATTGGTTCAAGAGCACCTATGTTGTTGGTCTCTGGTCAATGCATGGAACTACACTTTAGGTAACATCAGCTAATTTTTGTTCCGCAACGTTGGGGCCCTTTCTTGTCATTTTTCACGTAAGCTATTTTTCACGGAACATTTAATTTTAACAATAAATTTAATTACCAAAAAAATAATAAATTGATCATTTTTGTTGACAAAATAAATGATATTCATCATTCAAATTGATGGAGTGATACAATACAAAGTTAAAGTCGCTAAAAACAGAGGGGCGGATTTGTAAATAAACTCACTGTATTTATGTTAATAGCATAAAACAACAAAATACATATACTTACAAATATATGATTATATTTAATTGTACTACTAAGACGGTAAACTCACATAAACAAACAAGAGTAGTTAACACCAAATTTTAGTTTTTTACACGTTAAATTGTTAAAAACTATCGAGTATCATGTATGAGTGCTATGTGTGTTTTTTTAACATCTAATTTGATGTTTTGCTCAAATTTAAACTTATACCTTCTAGTAGGGGATTAAGTGTTTGTTGTGTAACTTTAGGATTTTCAGGTCTAGTTTACCTCAGGACGTGATATTTGCCTATTTGCCTTGTAAAAGCTAATTCAAACACATACTAAATTGGCTGGACTACATAAGGATGTGTCATATTCTTTACCCAAAAACATTTTAAAACATAATTGTAACAAAAATAAAACAAATTTGGTCCATAAGAAAAATACTTTCAAAAATAACAGAATTTAAATCAAACATAACAAAATCTAAATCTCAAATGTCATAGAAGTCAGTGCCGATTTTATATAATCTAATTATTGGTCTACGACTACGAACATGTCAATGAACTAAACATAAATGATAAAAATATATCTATTGTGACTGTTTCATTTTGATCAAATCATATCTTCAACTTCGATATATTTGTCAACTGTCATCTCGTTATCTATCCGCACAAATGATATGTAAACTGTCACACGAAAAACACAACGAAGTGAGTCATCATACTCATACTCATAAGCATATTATATGATTTAAGTGCACATAACAACAATATCAACACAAACATTTTGCGGATAATCAACAATGCATCGTAATATAATATGCTTCATAATCTTTAACTACTTCACAGTTGGACTTGTCTGACTCTAAATTGATATAAGTAGAAAAGTCACCTCAAACTCAATGAAAAGAAGTGTCGAGTCGTAGTGATGCCTTTTTAACTAAGTAGATTTATAAAATAACCATTGGCCTTGACTCTTTAAAAGAAGATAAAGTATGATTTTGTTTCGGCTTGAAGTAAACCAAGTTTTAGAACCCTGTCTTATTCTGATATTTGGCTTAAGCAGATTCATCTGAAGGTCTCCTTATTTGTTTGGTGCTTATTCCACAACCGTCTACCTATGAAAGACAACCTGGTGCGTCGTGGTGTTGTTCAAGTTGGTGACAACGTCTGTCTTTCAGGATGAGGATCACAAGAAACTGTTGAACACTTACTGTTGAACACTTAAAAAAAAATTGTTGATTTCGCCTCATGCAATTTGAGAAAATTCCAGTTTACCCACTTCAATTTGAGCAAATTTTGATTTACCTCCTACCAAATCATCGATTTTGTACAGTCAGATGACTTAGGGGATATTTTGAAAAGAAAATAAATTTACAAGGATCGAATCCAATTTTTTTTTAGAGGAGGCAAAACCCAAAAATAACACATATTACAAAGGTAAAGCACTATTAACCCTTTAATATATTCCTACTCTACTTTATTTTTGGGAGTAAATAGTCAATTACCCCGCTGAAATTGTAGCTTTTGTCAAAAACCCCCCTGAATTTTGCAAAACTTCAAAAAAAAAAACCCCTGAAATTGTCAAACGTCGGTCAAATACCCCCCTCCGTTAATTTCCTCCATCCAACATGCTGACATGGCTGTTAACTGCCACATGACACTGCCACATGATCAAAAAAGTCATGCCATGTCATAGGGGGGGTAATTGACTATATTTTTGTTTTTTTAAAAAAAAAGCTGATATTTTTTTATAAAAAAAAAATAAAAAATCTAACTTTTTTTTCTTTTCAAAATTAACATTTGTGCCACACATTTACCTTGCAAATACCCCCCTAAAATTTAACATTTACGTGCATATACCCCCCTCAAATTTAAAATTTATATATCAAATACCTCCTCAAATTTATACTACAAATTACACCTTAAAATTATTTAAATGGCAGAATTTGGTCTAGTTATGAAAAAGTTATTATATTTTCTTGTCTATAATGTTGATCAAAGAAACTTAAATTTTGATTAAAAACTATTTTGATCCTACCATGGTTGCAGGCCTCCTGGTAGTAACTAATTCATCAGCGTGACTGTAAAAAATGCTTCTCATTCAAATCTACCATGTGTAAAGTAGATGGTATTGTCACATTGTGTCTAGACCATTGGAATTGTTTCTTGTACAAGTGAACCCTTGACAGTGTTGTAATGGCTTAATGGAACTAAGCTGATTCATTGGCCTATTGTTCTGTGCAATTGTTCTTTTATCTTTCTTGTGCAAGTGAATCCTTGACAGTGTTGGAATGGCTTAAGGAACTAAGCTGATTCATGGTTTCTGTTAATGAATTTGCATTGTATGTATGAGCTTTAGTGGCTCAGAATTATTCTTTTATAATTATTTGTGTGTTTAATATCATAATGTTGTTGGTAAAAAAAAAATCATAATGTAGTTTCAGTAACTTATCATTTACCATATTGTATGTTCTGCAATCTTATATATCTTTCTAATTTGAAGGAAAATATTCTCCCTAATGACCAGATTGTATGAGTTTTTGTTATCTTGCAAGAAATCTTCACTGTCATTAGTTGCTAGTAAAAATGAATGAGGGGATATTTGCATATAAGTAGTATAAATTTGAGGAGGTATTTGCTACGTAAATTTTAAATTTGAGGGGGGTATATGCACGTAAATGTTAAATTTCAGGGGGTATTTGCAAGGTGAGTGGGTGGCACAAATGTTAATTTTGAAAAGAAAAAAAATCAGATTTTTTTTTAAAAAAATTTAAAAATATAGTCAATTACCCCCGTGACGTGGCATGACTTTTTTGATCATGTGGCAGTGCCACGTGGCAGTTAACAGCCATGTCAACATGTTGGATGGAGGAAATTAACGGAGGGCGGTATTCGACTGACGTTTGACAATTTCAAGGGGTTTTTGAAGTTTTACAAAATTCAGGAGAGTTTTTTACGAAAGCTACAATTTCAGGGGTAATTGACTATTTACTCTTATTTTTGGGCTCACTCATGCGCTCCTATGCATAATTGCAAATAATTTTCCATAACCAACGTGTCTCAACGAACTGGCCAACACGTATGCGTGGAAAGTACTACTTTACAACTGGGCCAAAGTGTTCAAAATGAAAAGAAGAAAAAAGTGATTATATTTTCTTTACAAGATTAGAATTTAGTTTTGACACATTATAATATTTTAAGTTTAAAAAGTTTTCTCTTTCTTTCAAAAAAAAATGTTTAAAAAGTTTTCTTACAACGAGCTGTAAATTAAAATATATATTTGACAAATGAAGGTTATGTCCGGTAGGAATGGTTAAAGAGAAATGATATTTGTACAATCATTTTATAATAACTTTTGTGACAACTTTCTCTCTCATACTCATATTATATTTTACTGTTTCTCTCTATTACTTTGATTTTCGTGCCAATACATATTTTTTTTTTGTAAAAGCATATGGTTGTCTATTTGGTTGTCAAACAAATAGATGTTCAAATAACATTTTTAAACTCTTGCAACATGTCAAACTAACTCTAGTTTGAAAAGGTATTAATGTTTTCTTTAAAAAAAAGTAATAATGTCTAATGTCCAACAAACATCAAATAAGATTACTTTGTGGAAAGTCAAAATAAATTAAAATATAATTGTAAAATAAACACAAAAAGTTACAACCTTCTAAAATAGTGTTTTTCTTAATGTATTGTCTACTTCGAATTTTATGTGTAATCTGACACTATTTTTGTTTTTGAAATTATATTATATATGAAATTTGTATTTTTGTTTAATAGTGACTATCTATAGTTTAAATCTCTTACCACTTAGATCAATTTACTGTTGATTAATCGCACACCCGACTTCATCATCAGATGAAAGATGTTTTGATGAACACAACTCTTTTAACTAAAGACAAAAACATGGAGAATATCTCCTTAAAAACATGGAGAATATCCAATGAAATGCCTCTTTTACACATACTTAGTAGCCACTTTTAGATTCAACAGCAAAATACTATTTAGTCAAAAGAAAACAAGCAAAGTATTAGAGTCAAAAGAAAAGAATAATCAATATATTATATATATGTATATCCGATAAAAAAGATTAAAATGAACGAAAATTTGAATAAAAATAGTTCATAAATCTTAGCTCAACCGATAAATATATTGACATTTCTTTTCTACTTGACGCAATATACTAGAATTTTTAAGTCGTACATCAATTCTTTCAATTATGTGTGTGAGTTTTTTATCTACCAAAAACAAATTTGAACGGAAATAAGAGGAATCTAAGAAAAGTATACCATTGTTATTTGGCAAATATCCCATAAAATCTGTCTTTTTGCATACATTTATTGGTTAGCCAGTTTTATTATTCAACACCAAAATGCAGTCAGTCACCCTTCACATTTGACATCACATTTTTAACTTGCAAGTTGCAACAATCATCTTTTCTTTTCATCCACCACAAAACATAACAAAATAAAAACGTGTTCATTCTGTCGAAAAAAAATCTTGTTCTTTTACACAAAAAGAGAAACATACACAAAATGTTGAAACCGTCGCAACTACCAGTTATGTTGTAATTTTCATCTTCAGACATTCTTCTCAGTCCAACATCAGATCTGCTAATAAAGTTCGAAGCTTTTCATCCTCAAATTTCAAATGCTCAAAAGGGTTATCTCATAATTCATTAAAACCAAATCAACACAATGGGTGGTGGCAGTATCAAAAAGAAGATCCCAAGAAACATTTCACTAGATCACGTGCTTGAGGCATTAGGTGAATCAAGAGAAGAAAGGGAAATTCGCATTCGAAGCCTTTTCAATTTCTTTGATGGAGGGAATAATGGGTACATAGATTATGTTCAGATAGAGAAAGGGTTATCTGCATTGCAAATTCCAGCGGAGTATAAATATGCAAGAGAGCTTTTCATGGTTTGTGATGCCAATAGTGATGGTAGGGTTGATTACAATGAGTTTAGGAGATATATGGATGATAAGGAATTGGAACTTTATTGTATTTTTCAAGCTATTGATGTTGAACATAGTGGTAGTATTCTTCCTGAAGAGCTTTGGGATGCTCTTGATAGGGCTGGTATATTCTCTTCCTTTTTGTTTTGCCTCTAGTTTAATCTTTTTTGGTTATTTCTTACTATTTTTGGTTAAGTTTGTTTAGAAATAATTACTTTATGTAGGTTGAGTTTTTTATTAGGAGAATTCTAACAGAAGAAAAGTATAATGCTGTCTTAGTGAAAACCAGTCTTAAAGTAGAAAAGTTATAATGAAAATCTGTTTATTATATTATACTTAAAGTAGAAAATGAAAAGCCAAAGTTTGAATTCGGCTGGTTGAGGTATCCACATTTAGTGTCTGACACGAACAAGGTTACCTCCCGTGGAAAAAACACTTGGGTAAGAAAGTATTTAATGATTTTTAAGAGGAGATGGTTCTGACCTTTCTTGAGGTGTGCTTAAATGATACATAGCCCATACTATTCTGTGTAAGACAATGATCTCCCCTCAATTTCCCTCCCCTCCCCCTATATTTATTATGTATAAGTATAGGGGCGTGCCATTGAAACATAATTGCAAGGAGGTTAGTAGAATTTTCTCAACAAATAACTATGATGGGTATTTATTCAAAAATAGAAAGGCCATGTGCTATTTAAACATACCTTCTCACTAGAGGTGTATGCGATTTCCCTTTTTAATTTAAAGTTATTAAAAGTGAGAAAATGTATTAAATACTTTTTTAACCGATGTCTTCACTCTTCAATTCACTGATCAGGAATAACTTATTTCTTTTTTTTTTGTTAAAAGCTTTTTGAGACATAAAACAAGTAAATCAAGCTTGTAATATTGGCTTTTAGACTTATGTAGTTTAGGATAAATGGAAATTGGATTGTGGATTCTATTATTGTGAAGGGATATATATGCTTTGCCTTTTTAACGGGACATTTTAACCAGTTGTAACAGTTATCCGTGAAGAATGTTGACTAACTGCAGATGTTTTATATTCCTTCCCAAGTTTATACCTTTTCCATTCTATATTGTGTTTGTTACATCTTTGTTTGTTTGGTGTCTTATTTATGTGTAATAATCTGCTCTGACCACTGCAGTTATTGTGGATATTGAAGATGGTTTTCCTTTTTGTGAAAGTTTTATTGTTTTTTTACCTGATAGTATTTATCATAAGCATGAGCAGTTTCAATGCTGCAGGAATAGAAATGGATGAAGAGGAGCTTGCTCGCTTTGTGGAGCACGTTGACAAGGACAATAATGGAACTATCACTTTTGAAGAATGGAGAGATTTTCTTCTACTTTACCCTCATGAAGCAACTATTGAAAATATATATCACCATTGGGAGAGAGTGTACCATGTAGACATTGGAGACCAAGCTGTCATTCCTGAAGACATTAGCAAGCACGCTAACCGGAGCAAATATTTTATCGCTGGAGGAATAGCAGGTGCTACTTCACGTACCGCGACTGCACCTCTCGATCGTCTGAAGGTGATGTTGCAAGTTCAGACTACACGTTCTTCTGTTGTTTCTGCAGTGACGACAATATGGAAGCAAGATAATATACGGGGATTTTTCCGAGGTAATGGATTGAATGTTGTGAAGGTAGCACCGGAAAGTGCAATCAAATTCTATGCTTTTGAAATGTTGAAAAAAGTAATTGGAGATGCTCAAGGTAACAATTCGGATATTGGTGCTGCTGGGAGGCTTTTAGCAGGTGGCGTGGCTGGTGGAATTGCGCAGACCGCAATCTATCCTATGGATCTTATCAAAACTAGGCTACAGACTTGTGCCTCTGAAGGTGGAAGGGCTCCTAAACTTGGAACCCTCACAAAGAATATATGGATTCAAGAAGGACCTCGAGCTTTCTACCGAGGACTTCTTCCGTCTGTGATTGGCATGATTCCTTATGCTGGCATTGATCTCGCTGTTTATGATACCTTGAAAGATATGTCCAAGAAATATATTATTCATGATAGTGGTATGGTATTACTGCAACTGCTAAACATGCTTATTTTGTTTAATAACAAATTAACAATTATTAAACTTTTTACCTTTGAAAAGTGAAACTATTTCTTATTATTGTTTTCCCTCCTTCATAGATCCTGGTCCTCTGGTACAACTAGGATGTGGGACAATTTCTGGAACCCTTGGAGCTACATGTGTCTATCCACTGCAGGTTATTCGTACTAGGTAGAGTGTTGTTTCTCTACTCTCCTTATCCAAATGAAATGATCAGAATCATTTGTGTTTTTCAGAACTGGTTTTGTATTTGTTATTTTAGGGATGTTCTTTGCTCACATTACATTTTAATCCTTTTTCAGGCTTCAGGCACAATCTTCGAACAGTTCCGATGCTTATAAGGGAATGTTTGATGCATTTTGTAGAACTTTTCAGCATGAAGGCTTTAGAGGTTTCTACAAAGGACTCCTTCCAAATCTACTCAAAGTTGTGCCAGCTGCGAGCATTACTTATATGGTCTATGAAAGTATGAAAAAAAATCTCGATCTAGAGTAGAGTTACATATATCTATCTAGAATATCACCTGGTTTCCCCACACGCATCTAGCTGCTTAGTATTGGCTTAGCCCTGGCCTTGTGGTACTTCCAATTAGGTATAGTTATTTCTTATGTAATTGAACTAATGCATTTACCTTAGTAAATCTTGCATTGTTGATGATGATGTCGATAAAAAAAAAATTATTACTCCTTTAGGCAATATGGCAAATATTCATTCCTTCTGTGACTCTTGAAACACAATTTTGTAGTCAGAAACATGGGAAGTATTTCCTCATTATGCTTATCTGAACTAAATGTTGATTAACTAGAGTTGTATCATTCTTAGATCAAATGTTAAAATACAGTGCTGTGGATCTCTTCATTATGTGGTCCTTCAATCTTCTTTTAAATTCTATATTAATCATAATAAGGATCCAGAAGTTCTAGTGGCCATTAGGTGAAATGGGTTCCTCAACAGGCAGTAAGATGAGAAAGAGAAAGATACAGGATCCTATAAGCATTCTGCAGTGTATAATTTCTGGTGAGGTCAAGGATCCAATTCAGCTTCTTGATGAAGCCATACGTTGCTTGAAATGCTTAAAACTGAACCATACGTTGCTTGATTTCTTGTAAGTTGGAGAATTTTAAGCCACTTGAGCTTATTTTTTGTCTAGTAGCCCAATGGCCGGAAATTCATCTTTTTTAAGGTGAATAAGCGGGAATACTAGTATGTTAGAAACAACTTGTATTTAACATATTATGTCACAATGAGGGAAATATGAATGATTATGTCCATGTTTGTCACTTGATCCTTTGCTGCCTCAAAATAACTGATCAAGCTCCACCATTGCTAAAATACCGAGCAATTGAGACTTGTTTCAAGCTTTCCTATTTATTCCTAGCTAATTTTAGAAAGAGCAATGTTATATGGACAATCAAATATCAACAACTTTTCTCACACCGTAGCTCCTCCATGAAGAAATTTCAGACCGGCACGCATTTCAAAGCAATTGAAAATGATAACTTTTCAATTCTTATGAATCTCTTGGCAATATATTTATTCTTATGAGAACTTTTTTTCCACTTCTTTTTTGGCAATAGAAAAACTTCTCATGAATCTCTTGACTTAAACCTAGGAATAACATTCAGTTAACTTTCTTATCTCTTTTTTGAGAAATCTACAAATATAACTTGAATCAAATACATAATTCGTATCTACCACAATTTATACATTTAAAAATATGATTCAATTTATATGCAGTGATTGTGTAATATTTTCTTTTACGATGTCAAGCAATCATGACCCGTTTAATTATTAAAAAATCTTTGACTTTCATCGTATGTAGATATGTAAAAATTCCATATAGTAAATGATGTGTAAATATGTAATTCACTTAAAAAAATCATTTTAAGAGCTCTAGCCTCTACGTTAGAGTTGCTCTAAAACAAACGTATTAGAGAGTGCCAAAAATGGATTAACTAATCTACTTTTATTTATTGCCTTTTTTAAATAAAAAAAAGTTGTTTGTTAGCTGTTACCTTTAACGGTTAGGTGGTGGATGACAATGTCAATAGTCATTCCATAAGAGAAATGATATTTGTACAACCGTTTTATGACAACTTTTTGACAACTTTCTCTCTCATATTCACATTATACTCTTATTTTCTCTCTTCCTTTTTCTCTCCATTGATTTTAACCAATGAAAAGAGAGAAAAAAGAAGTTGTCACATAAGTTGTCTCACATGGTTGTTCAAATATCACTACTCATTCCATAATGCATTCGTTTGTTTGGCTTTGTCGGTTGCTGGTGGTATGTAGATCGAATGTCCATGAGATTTTGAGCTAATAAAACTACATAAACATTAGAGAATTGATGTTCTGACATTCAATGTGTCTTAGAAACACAAGTAAATGATCAAAAAACTCAGCGACAGTTAACTGCTGCCGGTTTTTCTAGTTATAAGCCAGTGGTAGTTGACTACCGCTTGGGGTATTTTAGTATTTTACTTGTGTTTTTAGGAAGTATTGAAGGTCAGAAAAGCAATTGTCTAAACATTATATATGCTTGTTGATGTCATTTCTATAATTCCTTCTTCTCCAGTTCTCAATATTAAAAAAAAAAAACATATTAAAGGTACTATTAGACACTAAATATAGACATTTTCTTAATCATCACGTTATAGAAGCGTAGTCTCTTCCATTAAATTTAAACTTTAATCGTGTCAGTTCAAACAAAGAAAAATACAATCACATTTTTTATGAAATGTTTGAATCAAACTTCACTCATCTCTCAAGTTATACACGCGTAAGAAATAAATATAAATGTACTAGAGTATATAACTATATTTTAATACAATTAAACTTTTAGTGTCCTTAATTAATGTACGGTTGGTTCATCAACTTCTTTTACCAAACCAACCAACTATGATTAACTAGCTTTTCTAACCATAGATGTTTGTCTATCCAACTACGTAATTATAAAGTATAAACTAGTTTTGCTTAACAGTTCACAAGCATATCCTTAGCTTAACATTGCCACCTCATCATATGTAGATTGCCTTCCTCACATACACACAACCATCGTATGATCAGAAACTTAGAGCTTATGGCAGTTCCAATCAAACATTCCAAATTAATGTACATGTACTATGTGTGGAAAATAAAACAATAACATAAAATGATCCCAAATTACATGATAAGGAAATTTGAAAAATAAACATAACATAAGCAATCACCATAGATAGCAATCCGCACAAGCACTTAATATTTTAAAACAGAACAAAACAAAACAAAAGTACTACATATTTGAGATAAACCGAAATTAATCCGTGTGTTACATAAATAACTAAGTTACATGAATTGATCCTGGAAGAAAGGCGTTACCTTCCCTTTGCCTTCATGACTTGCCTTTTCCTTCATCTCCCTTCGCATCATGGAAGAAGAGATTACCTTACTTTGGTCACATCATCATCTTCATTTTCATCATCATCATTCTTTTCTTCTTTCTCCATATCCTTATCTTGTTACTAAGAAAAGAAATAGAGGGGGACTTATTGATAGCACCATTCAAGTATATAAATATAAATCCTCTACAAAGCAAAGATTCTTAGATGAATTAAATACTCAAATACCTTCAAATTTCAAGGGAGAATCTAAAAGCACAAACGTTAAATATAACAAAGAATAATGAAAACAATTCTCACACATCTCAACTTTGAAAATGGTCCCCTCACCTTCAAAGTAATTGATTTGTTACGGACGGAATAATATTATTCTTCTAGACTTAATTAAAACAGAACAATATTTTATAAGAGACAGTGGGAGAAAGTAAGAAGTAGGGAGTTTGGTCCATGTGAAAATGGATAAAGGAATAAGAGAGGGAAAGTGTAGATGAATTTTTATAGATTAAAATAAAGTCAATAAATGATATAATAATAATGTAAAGGGTGTCGGTTAATTAGGTTATAAGCAACCAAGAACGACAAGTGTAAAGACAGAACAAGGAGGTAGATAAGCACTTGCATGTTTTGTATAATTCTTTGGTGATTAGTGGCATTGTTGGAAGGGATCTTTAAACTGGTCCATATTCCATGCTGTGTTGTAGCTTCACATAGTTTCATACAGCAATTGATCTCAGCTGTTGATTTGTGATCAAACAATTTAGATTATCATGCGGTTAAACAATCTCATCCGTTGATTTTTGCAACTATGTGACAAAATTACATCATAGAAGAATCCATTCCCCTTTAAACATTTTGGCTAACATATCAAATGATGTATGGTGGACTTATTAATCTAATGGTAATAAAAACTTGGATACAGTACAAGTACAACATTATTTTCTTTGTCCATCATAAAATTAGTTTGATTTTATCCATATAGTTAAATAAGGCATAATTGATTATCTACTATGGACTCGGACTAACGATGAATATTTTCGGTTAATTTTAATAAAATTTATTTTTTAATAAATGAGATAAATGTTCACTTTTAAATCAGTTTTGAGATAAATGAGATAAAAAAAAATTCCCTAAAAAAAAAATCAGTTTTGAGAGTTTTCCTTTAAATAAAATAATCAGTTTTGAAAGATTCGTATTAAACACATGTTTTGAATAAATTTTTTTTAACACATTTGTTAAATAAATATGATTAAGAAATTGTTTTTTTCTTTTGACAAGATGATTAAGAAATTTTTGCAATATTAAACTTTTGTTCTGTCATTACTATTGGTCATATAACATTAAGATAATGTTTAGTGACCAACAAAAAGGTAGATGATAAATCTATGAAACAGAGGTACATTGTTTTACATATATTCTTTGACGAAACTAATCAACAAATGTGGACGTGCCGGAGTGGTTATCGGGCATGACTAGAAATCATGTGGGCTCTGCCCGCGCAGGTTCGAATCCTGCCGTCCACGTTTTTTGTCTTTTTCTTCTTAAATATATGGAGGTATAGACTTTCTCTGTGGGATAATTTAGAACGGTGCGCTTTTTATTTTATATTTTTGGTTTTCACATTTTGTTTTATTTACCGTAGGTAACGATAAAACCTTACATGTCTTGTTTTATTTTAACTAAAATTCGATCAATTTTTTTTTAGCAAAAAATTCGATCATTTTGTTTTTGCCTAAGGATATTCAAAACTTTAAACTAACATGATTCTTCTCTTAGGTATATTGAAGCTTTGTAGAATATCATACTCTCATAAATACAATTCATTTAAAATTTAATTCAATTTTAAATAAATTAATAATTAAATACAATATGTTGTTTCCTTCACACAAAACATATCGTTGAATAAATGAATGATGAGTATGTATCAACCACGATTTCAAAAGTATTTCCTTCACACAAAATATGCATTTCTTTCTATTATAATATATGAAAAATAAAATATTCGGATAGGCTCTAAAGATTCAACAAATAATGTTCAGCTTCTTTAAAAAACACACAATGTTATGAACCCAAAAATTGAATTCCAGAAATAACAATTTTATTAGGAAATAAAAAATAAAATAAAAAACAACAGAGCAAGCTCTCATACGTTGGTTATAAAACCAATTACAATTAAGATTATATGTCAAAGATGAATGATCAAATGGAAGAAATAGAAGACATTGGGAGGAGAGGGCTTTGGAGGTTAATTTTTTTACTCATAATTAAAAATCCCCCTCATTTGGGGGAACTCAAAAATTGTATTGGGGGAGGGTTTTAGGGGGTTATGAAGGGTTTATATGAATTTTTCAAATTCAATCTATGTTGTTATAATATTCTTAAAATTAAAAGTATATTAATCATAAGTATTAGTTTATCATTCTCTAAAAAACTGTTTTTTCAAAAAATGTGAATTTTTTGTCCATTTTTCTATATATTTCCAACCCCCCAAAGCCCTCCCCTCCCTTCCCCTCCAAACTCCCAAACAAAGCCTAAGAGAAGAAGGTTATATTTAGGCTTAAATGCACTTTTCACCCCTTATGTTTCAAAAAGTTGCGATTTTAGCCCCTTTTTAAAAAAATGGATATTTTAACCCCTAACGTTTGCCCCTCTTTTGAATGGTTGATTTTGACCAAGTCAAAGCATATGTGTCAAGTCATTTAAGTGACAAGGATGCCATCTGTACATTTTTTAATTAAAAATAATTATAAATACCATGTGTGTATTTCTAAAATAAAAAAAATAAAAAAGATAAAAAGGATAAGGGAAAGGTGAGGAACACGTTGAGCACCATCATCAAGCTTCTGTTTAAGCTTCTTCCTCAATGTAAAAACACAACAACAACAACCGCACCATCATCATCTCCTATCCCAATCTGTCCACCGCACCACCATCTCCTTCCAACAACCACCACAACAGAAACAACAACCACACCACCATCTTTTCCATTGATTCACCTTCTTTCTCCTTTCCATTGATTCAATCACTTTTTAGGGTTTTGATTGAAAATGCAAATCAATCTGGAACATTGTTAATTGAGTCATTTTTGTTCCATAAAGTTCTCATTTCTACTTCTAATTCACTTATCACTGCATGTTTTGGAAACCCAATTTGGAACATTGTTAATGCATCATTTTCACCTTCTCAATCTGCTCCTTCCAATTCTTCTTCTTCAAACCCACCTGCACCGAAATCTTCCTTAGGGATAACGTGACTGTTTGCTACCTCTTCTTCATCGTTGTGAGGTTGATAGTTACCTATTCTTATTTTTTAGATCTGTATTCGTTGTTTTGGGGATTTTTTAATTTTTTTTCCATTGATTATGGATTGCGACAAATTGAAACAGTAAGATGATATTGAAGGTAATGAAGGTGTGAGAAGAAGGAAAATGAGGAAGGAGAAGAGAATGGAGAAGGGGAAATCATATCCTGTTAAGAATGTTGTTGAGAAGAGGAGAGTATGAGTTTTCTGGGCTTGTGCTGGAAATCACGTAAGGAGAGGAGAGAGTGTTTTTTGTTTTTACAACTATTTTCTGGGTTTTTTTTTTCTTTTCTGGGTTCTATGTTGAAGGATTATGAAGATGAAGAATGAGGGGAAGGAAGAAGATGAAAAGGGGAAAAAATTAGAAACTCACATGCATCTTTGTTGTATTATTTTATTTTTTTAATTCTTGAAATACATGAGTGGCTTTTCTTTTATTTTTTAAATGAAAATTACACAGTTGGCATGCCAAATCACTTAAGTGACTTGACACATAGGCTTTGAGTTGGTCAAAATCAGCCATTCAAAAGAGAGACAAAAGTTAGGGGTTAAAATATCCATTTTTTTTAAAAGGGGGACAAAATCGCAACTTTTTGAAACATAAGGGGTGAAAAGTGCATTTAAGCCTTATATTTATAGACCTTATGCAGCAAAGAGATAACTAACTAATAGAAATCTAACTAATTTACAATGGAAAATAGAAATCTAACTAACAACCTAAACCTAACTAACTAATTTACTAACTAACTGCTCTAACAACTGGTAACCACTTTAACTACTATAACTTCCCTTTATTCAATATTCTTATCAATACACCCATTTTCAAGAGAACCATGTCCTCAGTGTTGACATTTGTTATATTATTCTTGAGGAAAAACCAAAAGGGATAATGTTGCTTTGGCTAAAATACTCATATTAGGAATTCGACTGAACTTCACCGACAATGTTGTTGTTTGCCTTAGGAAATTTAGTCAATGGCAGAAAAATAAAATGAAATTTTCCTCTAGGATCCCATTGCTGAGAGTTTAATGAACCAACTTTATCTTCAGCCAGCTTCCTATTCCATTGCTTTGTATTTTTCTGCCATAATAGCTAACTTACTGAAACAATTAACTTGATAATATTTTAGAACAACGACCTCGCTTTCGTTATTGGAGTTGCTCCAAATTCGTCGTCGAGTTTGAAAGATTGGCTGTCAATCATGCTCCACTCTTTTTTCGTAGGAAAATCAGTGTCCCCCTATTTTGTTGGTGATGACAGTCTAACCCACTTGTGTGTAGTTGTTGTGGGCTCTATGTCTATCGACGTCAACACCGCATACCCACTCCTTGATTCTTCTACCGAAGTTGCAACAAAAATCACTTGAGTATCGTCATCTGACAGTTTTTATGGCATAAGTATCTCTAATTTGGAAGAATCTTCATTGTTATCTCGCTGCTATGCACCCATCTTTGTTGTTCCGATTCACATCTAGTGGTTCTTTTTTCACATTCTGATTTGTTTTCTTCCTTGTACTTAATTGTTTTCCACTTCTCATTTCTAGGGCTACATCTTGGCCACCAAGAAAATGGTTTTCTCCATCTTGATAATAGATTGCACGCCGCCCTTGTTCCGCCTTTGCTCTTATTCTCCTTCGTCTTTTCATGGTGCCCCTCGTCTTTAAATCTAGGTTAACATTTTGTTTGGGCCAAATTTGCGATTTGCCTTGCTCTAGTTTCACCGCCTTGTCATTACAACTCTTTTTTTACCTTGCTATCCATACCTCCATCTTCACCACAATTTTTTTTTTGCTCTAATGAATTTTTCTCTTTCAAAGGGGGTTGCATCGCCTCTTTTGATTCTTTTCTTGTGCTCAGTTTTATTTTTTGCCATTAGTTCTTCCCGATGAACTTAAAACAAACCCCAAATTCTGGATTGAATTTCACGAGCAAAGGCTTCTCAAAGGAGCAAAAATCTACGTTTTGATTTGTTTTCCTCTAAGATGACTTCTTCGTCAAATCCCAATAAAGTCTATGATATCCATTTTTCCTTACAAATCTTAAGAACTTTAATGTAATGCTAGACTTGAATCAACCACCAATACATCCGTCGAATTTTGGCATCGTTATTGCCTCCATCATCATGAACACTGACATGCCTCAAAGAACCGGTAGGACAAACCAATTGTTAGGAACCCAAGTATCAGATTCCAAAGAAATAACAATTTTATCGAGAAATAAGAAAGACAAAATTACACGAGATCATTTATCTTATTTAGTTATAACACATTTGTCTTTTATATTTTTTTTTGTCCCGTTTAAATCCTTTATCTATCAACAGTTGCATATGTGTTATCCTTTTTCATTTTTTATTATAAAAAATGTTGAAATAATAATTTTATTAATAACTTTATTTATTATAATATTTTTAATTAAAGAAAATCATAGACCATATGAACATCTTCATCATTTTCATCATCATCTTCTTTCTTAAACTCGAAAAATATGAAGTGCAAGATCCTTGCCAAATAAAAATTACAATCGAATTTATTTTTTTTTTAAAATTATCACAAACTCAAAAATTATTAGACATCGTTGAACGTTTTATGAAAATTGCTCAAATCAGCAATACTTATTAGTTTTATTTAAAATAAAACTTATCACTTTAACATAATTTTATATATACTATTTCATATATTGAAAACATGATTAATTCTTAGAGAAATGATAGCAACACACATTTTAACACAACATTTTTGATTAGTTAAAATTCACATGTGTCTCATAAAATTTATATGGACCCCACATAATTTGGCGGGACTCGTGATTTTTAATTAATTAATGAGAGTGTGTTGAAAAATGTAAGTTAAAATGTGTGTTGCTAACATTACTCATTCTTAATAGTTTGTAATATTTTTTTTTCTTCGAAATAGTTTGTAATATTAATTTGAGATTTACTTTTCTCACCCTGCTGCCTTCTCGCGCGCTCTGCAAAATTTCCAAAAATGTCCATGGTCCGGATTATATAATCCAGACCAGATTGTTAGTGATATCCGGAAAACGAATTTCAGAACCGATGTTTGTTGCTTTTTTGTGTCTTTCTTTGATGTCAGGGGTCTCTGTTGATCGTTATATGAACCCCACACACGCTGCAATGCAATTGCAGGGTTCATATGAACGGTCAACACTGACCATGACACCACCGACACCCCTAAAAAACTAAAAACATTTGAAGAAAACGGAAGAAAAGAGGTGAAGTGACGAATGAAGGTATTTGTTGAAGATGAAAACTTATTTATAGCCTAAAACAAGTTCTAGGTCATTATTACAGTCAATGAAAACGTGTTAGTGGTTGTAACCATCCAAACCTACATTAATGACTCTCTTTCAAAAGAATCCAATGCTGAAACTTTTCAGATTATACAATCTGGAACTTCCTTAACCCTACAAGAAGTGCCAACTTTTCCGTTGTTCACCATTATCGTGTTAAGCTGGAAAATATATTCCGGAAACCAAAGGTGCATTCCAGATTGTATTTTATGGACTGCATCAGTGTCATGGCCGGTGGTCTGCACCACATGTTTTTGTCGGTGGTCAAGTCAAAAAACGTTTTTACCACGTTTTTTTTACTACATTTATGACCTCCCAACCGTTTTTGACCCCCCTCCCTATAAATAGCCTTCCAAACCCCACCATTTCTCACACCATCCTCTCCCACCCTCTCCTCCTCTTCTTCCTTTTACAACCATGGTTTTTCATCGTTGGTTTTTCATAGATAAGGGCCTCGTTGAAAACTTTCAGGGTTTGTATGAACAGTCAATGAGGATGGAAGCGCGGTTCATCTGGGGGTCATGTGGGTCAGTGTGGTTCTTAGCTTGGCATGTCTGGGCGTAAGTTTGAGAACCCCCTACCTCCCTCAAGGGAATTGGTTTCTTCTTCCCGCCCTCCGCTTCCCTCCTCCTCCGGTTGCCCTCCAATAGGGAAACTACTACTATGTCATATCACATAGCAGTGGTTAGACTCTTAGGAGATTGGAATTAGGCTCTTAGGAGATTAGAAATAGATTTAGGATCTTATGTAATAAGCTTAAAAAGCTTGAAAATTATTGTAATGTATTATTCATATATTAATAAAATGAGTTGTTTTTATGTTTATGTGTTTTTATTTATGTTTTTTACTTTATTTGCATTTTATTTTACGAATTTTAAAGCTTGAAATTGTAAAAGTTCTGGAAGAAAACAATTCCGGATTGTAAAATCCAGATACATCTGCAAATTTCTAACAATCGATTCCGGAAAACGAAATCCGGACAGGGGTAAAAATGGAATAAAATTGGGCGCGCTAGGAAAGACATAGGGTGGGAAAAGTAAATCTCTATTAATTTTTAGTATTTGGAGCTAGGGATGGGCCAATGGATGTGTATTTTAGAAAGGAAAAGAAAAACAGGTAAAACTGCAGGTAGAAAAGGTGAGGTCTAAGTAGCAAACAATTTAATTATATTAAGGGGTCAATCAATTACTCTCCATTTTGAAATGACAACTACCGTTTTTTATTGTTCATCCAACTCCTGAAAAATGTAAGATCTGATCCGAAACTATTTTTGGTAGTGTATTTTATTTTTTTAAAAGAAAGAAGCTTATAGTTTTTCATTATTCATCAAAGTAGAAATAAAATGTGGAGTGTTACGATGAACTTGGAGACTAGGTACAGTGCTTCCTTAACTAAACTATGAGCATCATCATTGGCTTGTCTCCTAATAAAACTCACATCAGAGTTTACTAAATCAGTACTCAACAAATGTCTACAATCATTAATCGTTGCCATGAAATCAGAGACACCATCCTTACCATATATGTTATCTGCCACTATTTTGGAATCCGTTTCGAAATCCATGTGCACCATATTAAGCTATTTTACCCATTGCATTGCATCTAGCAGACCCATGACCTCCTCTACGTCAACATTATGCAAAGGGGTAGCCCAATCAGTTCGTGCTATCACAAAATTTTCCTCTGCATCGCGAATACAAGCTTTGAATCCAACTATATTAGGGAAAATGGAAAAGGATGCATCAGCATTACACTTGAACCTCCTCGAACTCGGTTTTTTTCCAATTTTCAATGACAATATGCGAATTGCGGTTGATGCTTTGGTTTTTCACTGCTTGAGCATTTTTCCAACTGATAGAGTATTTTATTTAAAAATGTGTTACGAAAGTTAGTTTTTCATAGCGTATTTGACGTATTAAAGCATTTAAGATCGAAAATGAACAATCACATTTTTTTTAAGGAAAACAATCACATTTTCCTTCAAAAAATTCACATTTATTTACAAAGGCCAGTCAATTAAGTTATTTATAATTTTTAACAGCATTAATTAATTATTATTAAAGTTAGTTGATCTTTTTATAATTAATTCATAGATTGGGTTGGTCGTGACCAAAAAAATAAACAAAATATTAAATATTAGATTTGATTTTGACACTATGACCGTGCATCATAAGAGAGGGAAGTGATGCAAAAAATCCAACGTGGCTCAAAACAATTGGTTTAAGTCACGTGGCACGCAATATGATTGGTTGAAACAGGTCGAACAGCAAGCGTAAGTGTTGAATCCCATTTATCACTATCCTCTTTGAACAGAACGAGTTATCTATTTAGATCTCAGAAGCAGAATCAGATTTTTATATCAAAGCTAGGGTTTCAACAATTCAGTTAGAAACACAGAGACATTAGCAATGGTGGAACGAAAGGTTACCCCTATCGCTATCGCGGTGCTCCTTTTCTTCATTGCTTCCTCTTCCTTCGTTCACGCTTCCGATGAAGCTGACGATGCGGTAATTACGATTTACCTCATTATTCATTATTTTTTTTTGTTTGTGATGGATCTCTGATTTGCGATTTTTTTTTGTTTAGATCTTCTACGAATCGTTCGATGAGGATTTTGATAGCCGTTGGATTGTATCTGAAAAGGAGGAATACAATGGTAAGTAAATTCGAATCGGTTTTGTTTTGCTTCTAATTCAATTCAAGTAGTTTGATTTTTGTTTTCTTATTATTAATTAATTGTGTTTTGGATCTATGTTAACTTTGATATATCGATAACTTTTTAAAAGAAATCGGTTTCTGCTACTACATGGAGTATAGTTTTGTTTTTGTTGAGAATTTTCAATTATAATTGAGTTGCTGCTGTTAGATTTAAGTAAAACCTAATCTGGATTATTGATTCACGATCACGCATGATCGTAAGTTAGATCAAGTTATTCTGAATTATGAATTTCATGCAATTGAATAAACAAACTAACTGCTATTCTGGTGACTTATTTTGTATTTTATGCATAACTTAATTAATTACGTCTAAATTATCTGAAATTTGTTGTTAGTGTGCAATACATTATACATATACTTGCAAGTGATCATATAGTATACATGTGTATAATATTGCAGGCTAGATTTGGATTCCACTTGATTTCCTTTTAAAATTACAGGGACCCAACTATAAAAACCAATAGGAATATTTTTTGAAATATAAGAATGATTTTTGTGGCAATGTTGAAGGGTTGTTGTGTTGGCAATATGCTACGGAATAATAATGAAAGTAAGGATGAAAGCATAGGGAATTATTTGTCAAATCTATTATTAATGAAATTAAATAGAAACTAAGGCTATATAGTATTTTATCCAACCACTTTCATTTTATTTCTGTTATTCATTCTGGGGTGTGCATATCTCATATCTGATTCTTAAGACTGAAGCTGTGAAGTATAGTTCAGTTTATTTTGCAAGTTCAATAAATTTTGAAGGTTTAAATCCAACGCATATCACACTATGCAAACCCGGATCTGTTTCGCATTAATTGATTTTGATATGTATAGTCTATCCAACAAATTTTGATGTACATTTTGATTTTTGTTTTGGGTATCAGGTGTCTGGAAGCATTCTAAGAGTGAGGGGCACGATGATTTTGGACTTCTTGTTAGTGAACCAGCAAGGAAGTACGCCATAGTTAAAGAACTTGACGAACCTGTCATTCTTAAGGATGGATCAGTTGTCCTTCAGTTTGAGACTCGCCTTCAGAATGGCCTTGAATGTGGTGGTGCATATATTAAATATCTTCAACCCCAGGAGAGTGGTTGGAAACCCAAGGGATTTGACAACGAATCTCCATATTCTGTCATGTTTGGTCCAGACAGGTGCGGGGCAACAAACAAGGTGCACTTCATCTTCAGGCATAAAAATCCAAAGACTGGAAAGTATGTTGAACACCATCTCAAGTTCCCCCCTTCTGTCCCATCTGACAAACTATCTCATGTGTACACTGCCATTCTAAAGCCTGATAATGAGGTGAGAATTCTAGTTGACGGCGAGGAGAAGAAAAAGGCTAACTTCCTGTCCGAGGAGGATTTTGAGCCTTCTCTTATCCCTTCCAAGACAATCCCTGATCCTGATGATAACAAACCAGAAGACTGGGACGAGAGAGCCAAGATTCCTGACCCAGAAGCTGTAAAGCCAGAGGACTGGGATGAGGATGCACCTATGGAAATTATTGATGAAGAAGCTGAGAAACCTGAAGAATGGTTGGATGACGAGCCAGAGGAAATAGATGACCCAGAGGCAACAAAACCTGAGGATTGGGATGATGAGGAGGATGGTGAATGGGAAGCTCCCAAAATTGAAAACCCAAAGTGTGAATCAGCCCCTGGCTGTGGTGAGTGGAAGAGGCCAACGAAAAGGAACCCAGCTTATAAGGGAAAGTGGAGTGCCCCCTACATTGATAACCCAGCTTATAAGGGTATATGGAAGCCTCGGGAGATTCCAAACCCAGAGTACTTTGAACTTGAGAAACCTGACTTTGAGCCTATTGCTGCCATTGGTATTGAAATTTGGACAATGCAGGACGGCATTCTATTTGATAATATTCTTATAGCTAAGGATGATAAGATTGCAGAATCCTATCGTGAAACTACATGGAAACCCAAGTTTAACATTGAGAAAGAGAAACAGAAGGCTGAAGAGGAGGCAGCAGCTGAGTCCGAGGGTATTGCTGGCTACCAGGTAACGAAAATCCTTCCATTTACTCTATCTTCTCTCTTATATTTATAAGCCTTCCTTTTCTTTCTTATGCATGATGTTAATTTTTTTTACCTTACAGAAGAAGGCATTTGACCTCTTGTACAAGATCGCAGACATTCCCTTCCTAAGTGGCCAGAAAGATAAGATTATTGTAAGTATTAAAGCTTCAAATAATAAGTTTAAATTTTCCTCCTCTTTTGGTATCCATTATGATTCACTTACTGGATGGATTATGACTTATACTTTATGCTTCTCTGCAGGAAATCATTGAAAAGGGGGAGAAGCAACCAAATCTGACTATTGGAATTCTTGCATCCGTTGTGGTTGTTTTCGTGACAATTTTCTTTAGGCTCATATTCGGCGGGAAGAAACCTGTAAGTTGTGAAATTTTATTATGCTCGTTCATATTAATTTCATGGGGGTATTTTTCATTCACATTCATGGTCATAACCAAGTCTTTTCTTCTGCAGGCTAAGGTGGAGGCGAAGGTAGAGAAGAAGACCAACACAGAACGCACAGAAACTTCCCAAGCTGGTGGAGAGAATGAAGACAACAAAGAAAAGGAAGAAACAGCCAATGCTCCACGTAGGAGGCCAAAGCGAGACAATTGAAAGGATTGAAGCTTATAGTGGCTGCCCATTAAGTATCATCATGAGTGGTTAATTTTGGGGGGCTTAGTTGGATTTTAGGTGCACTTCGTATTCATTTTTTCCTTTTACCTTTTTCGAAAGATTATATACTCAAGGAGTATATTTTCTCCTTTTGGATACTCTGAGTGTTTGACCTAATTGTAGCTGTACAATTATTTTTTGTCCTCTTTTTTCTAGTAATGAATTATGTTTTTCACATAGCCAAATACGGGCCTGTCTCTAGCCACTGTGTTTCTTGCTTTTCTTATTCCTAATGTTCCCAAATATATCTCTTTCCTTTCTGGCCGATCTAGCCTATGTTTTTTTTCTGGTGGATTTAAGTTTGGTAATGGAAAAAGTGCAAATTCGCAGCAATGGAATAGTGATGATTTTATATAATAATCATATCAAGTAGAATTGTAGAAGTTTGGTGTTCAAAAGATAAAAGTTAATTTATCCCTGAAAAACATAAGTTAAATTCTTGTAAAAAATGAGTACCTTTAAAAAAAAAGTCAAAAACTAGTGATAGTTAACAAATTTAACACTATTTGTAAAATATTTTTCAATTATTATTACTTGATGTTTTTCCGGTTATTTCACAATTTTATTGATTTTTTTTTTAAAAAGTGTAAGTTAATTTATCCCTAAAGAAAAAAGATATTAAATTCATGTAAAAAATGAGTAATAGTTAAATGTGTTTGGGTGTGTATGTATGAAAAAACTACCCATACAATAAATCATATCAATGTTTCAAAAAAAATCATATCAAATTTGTTAAAAAAATTAAATTAAATATAAATCATATCATATTTTCGTAATTTTTTAATTATAATTTTATTTTTTAAAGTTTTTTTTAGGGGAACTGTTTTTAAGTTTTCTTACCTCCATAAATTAATTATTGATATTGTCCGCTTATGTACTTCTGAAGGAAGGGGGATATTGTTAGGATTAAGGAGGGTGTTAGGGATGGTGTGGAGACTTGGATACCTGACAATACTAAACGTGTTGTGGGTAATGGGTCTTCTACGTTGTTTTGGAAGGATTGGGGGTGGGGTGAATCGTTTGTGTGATAATTTTAGAAGATTATTCGAGTTGTCGGAAAATAAATTGATGGTGGTGGCTGATATGTTTATTTTGGGTTGGGGTGAGGCGTGGAAGTGGTGGAGACGTCTGTTTGCTTGGGAGGAGAAGATGGTGGGAGATATTAAGTTGTTATTATCTAACGTTGTTTTGCAGGAAAGTTCAAATGATAGATGGGTATGACCGTTAGATTCTTCCAAAATTTATTTAGTCATCAGCGCTTATGACTTTCTGATTTCCATGAAAAATGATAGTTTGGACGGTCTTACCAATGTTTAGGTTAAAGGAGTGCCGCTCAAAGTGAATATTTTGTGTGGCGCTTGCTTTTGAATCGCATTCCGACTAAGGATAATCTAGCTAGGAGAGGTATTGTTAGTTCAGATGATCGTCATTATGTGGGAGTTGTGGTTTGGATGAGGAGAGGGGCCACTTATTCGTTAGATGTAATCATTTTGGTAGAATTTGGAATATGGTGGCAGCTTGGTTGGGTTTCGAGTTTGTAGGAAATGGCCTTCTGCAGGAACAACAGATCATTTTTGTGCTTTAGGCGCTCCGTCCAAACGAGCTTATTGTACAATGGATGTGTTTTGGGCAGCTACAACTTGGTCAATCTGAAAAGATCGTAATTGTCGAATCTTTCAACAAAAAGTCGAGCCTTTGCAAACGTTACTCGAGAGAATCAAACTTCAATCTTTTAGGTGATTGAAATCAAATTACGCTACTTTTGATTTTGATTATCTGTATTGGAGGTTGCATCCTCAAATGTGTTTGATGTCTGTTATTTAGCTCTTGCCTTTTTTGTTGTGTCTTGTCTTGTTTCTAGTGACTGCTTGTATCTTTTAATCTTTTCTGGTACGTCTTGTGCTGGAAGGATTTTGGTTTTTTAGTTTCATTTTGCCTTGTTCAAAAAAAAGTTATTGATACTGTCATGTAAGTGCACCTAAATTGATAGCTCCATAAACATTGACACGCAATGGACGAGATTTTCACTTCAAATATTATGCAATGTCCATACCAACTAAGCTAAGCTCACAAGAACATTTTTTTTATTATTTTGTTGATATATTTAATTTATTAGATTTAAATTTTTTATATTTTATAAAGATAAATCAGTAATATATTTTCTTATATGATCTTGTTGGTTTCTAATCCATCTTAAATGCAGGTTAATTTTTTTCACTAAAAGACAAGATACGATAAGTTTTAGGATTAAACTAATTATGAATCGACTTCAAGTTTGATATAAAAAATTTATGCCAATTAACTTATTTAGGATGGGGGATTATCTTTTTATTTTATGTTGTTTTTATTCTATCCTCGTGAGCTTAGCTCAGTTGGTAAGGATAATACATAATATATGCAAGGTCCGAGATTCAAACCTCAACCACCACAAAAAAAAAAAAAAAAATTCAAAACTCAAGGGAGTGCTGAGTAATCTGTATGTAAGTGGTCATTTGTTTTAGTACATATTAAATTAAATTTTCCCCTTAAAAAAATTAAATTTTTAAAATGACTTTTTTACGAGAAAGCTTAAGATGTGTTACCACCTCTATCCTTTTTCTAATAATTTTTTTAGGCAATAAATCTTTTGTTTTACACATTGAGAAAACAATTACAGAAGATATGGAAAACATCAAACAAACTATACAAAACTATCTTAAAATGGAAAATAATTTTTATATAACAATTTTTTTATTCCAATTTCAATAAAAAAAAGTTAATTTAGGGCCCGTTTGAATTGATTTATTTGGACTTAATTTGTTTACTTTGTGTATAAATATTACTCAAATGTGTCCCTTCAGTTGGTAAGGACAGTGCATAATATATGTAAGGTTCGGGATTCGAACCCCGGACACCACAAAATAAAATATTACTCAAATGTCTTTTCGATACTCTACTTTTTGATTTTTTTTAAGCCAAATAAAAATATATTAAATAAAAAATAAAGAGATACAGAGATCGGATGAACATTAGACCTGACTCCGGTACAACCCAAAACGGGAAAACATCATGATAAGCCAAACCAACTGGAACAAAATCAAACCCATTGGAACGACCCTAAACTATCCTAACAAAAATTCTTTCATCACAAAAATTCATTGCAGTCTTTTTTCTTATTTTTGTTTAAGTTCTTTATCTATCAAAATGTACACAATTTAATCCTTTTTTACAATTTAGTCCTTTAGGTAAAATAGTTCTTTCAACATTATTTTAATTAAAAAAAGTAGAAAAGGATTAAAATGTGTATATTTTGATACATTAAGGACTTAAGAGGAACCAAAAAAAAGATAAAAATACTAAAATGTTACAATTAAATAATATAAAATTTTAAGCAATGATTTTTTATGAAAATTTGATTTTGATTAAGATAGGCTTAAGTGCAGTTTTACCCTCTCTATTTTGATTGAATTTAGGGCCCGTTTGAATTGATTTATTTGGACTTAATTTTTTTACTTTGTGTATAAATATTACTCAAATGTGTCCCTTCAGTTGGTAAGGACAGTGCATAATATATGCAAGGTTCGGGATTCGAACCCCGGACACCACAAAATAAAATATTACTCAAATGTCTTTTCGATACTCTACTTTTTGATTTTTTTAAGCCAAAGAAAAATATATTAAATAAAAAATAAAGAGATACAGAGATCGGATGAACATTAGACCTGACTCCGGTACAACCCAAAACGGGAAAACATCATGATAAGCCAAACCAACTGGAACAAAATCAAACCCATTGGAACGACCCTAAACTATCCTAACAAAAACTCTTTCATCACAAAAATTCATTGCAGTCTTTTATCTTATTTTTGTTTAAGTTCTTTATCTATCAAAATGTACACAATTTAATCCTTTTTTACAATTTAGTCCTTTAGGTAAAATAGTTCTTTCAACATTATTTTAATTAAAAAAAGTAGAAAAGGATTAAAATGTGTATATTTTGATACATTAAGGACTTAAGAGGAACCAAAAAAAAGATAAAAATACTAAAATGTTACAATTAAATAATATAAAATTTTAAGGAATGATTTTTTATGAAAATTTGATTTTGATTAAGATAGGCTTAAGTGCAGTTTTACCCTCTCTATTTTGATTGAATTTAAATTTTGACCCCCTATTTTAAAACTCAGAATTTTACTCCCCCCCCCCCCCCATCATTTTGATTGATTCTGGATTTTGCCTCCCGTATTTTAAAACTCGGAATTTTACCCCCCTGTTTTATTTTCTTCAGGATTTTGCCCCTCCGCCTATTTTATCCACATAATTAATTATTTATATTAAATGTTTTTTCATTATTTATTTTTATAATGAATTCAAATAAATTATGCTTGTATTTTACCAACAATATAACAAATATAATAAAAATTCTTATCATTTTCAATAACATCAACAATATAGCATTCTTAAAAGAAAGTTTGTTTATGGGTATAACTTTTTTTTAAAAGACTTAAGGATATAACTTTTTTTTTTAAGGAACTTAAGGATATAACTTGAACAATGAAAAATTCAGCCCAAAAAAATCATGTATTCTCTTTATATATTGTTATAGATTAGGTTTATAGATGTTTGTGACTTTTGAATAGTAACAAACTATGTTTATCTTGTACCAACAATATAATAAAAATTCTTGTTCAAAAAAAAAAAATCTTATTTTTTTCAATAACACCAACAATATACCATTCATAAAAGCAAATTTGTTTAAGGGTATAACTTGAATAATGAAAAATTCAGCCTAAAAAAATCATGTATTCTCTTTATATTGTTTTATATTATAGATATATTATTATAGATTTATATATGTTTGTAACTTTTAAATAGTAACAAACTATGTTTACCTTTTACCAACAATGAAACAAATATATTAAAAAAATTACCCTTTTCAATAACACAACACTATAGCATTCTTAAAAACAAATTTGTTTAAAGGTATACTTGAAATAATGAAAAATCCAAAAAAAAAATCATGTATTTTCTTTATACTTTGTTATAGATAAGTAAAATAATGATTCAATTACTTGATCTACCAAATTAATCCCCTGTTCTATATATATTTAATGAGATAGTACTTAACTAAGTTGATCAATCTCAAAAAAAAAAAATTTGATAAACATATAAGGGTTAAACATACAAAAAAGAACATATTACATTCTTTTTTGAAGAAGTTAAACTAACTCATCAAAATTGATACTCAAGATAATTAAATCTAGAAATTTGAAAGAAATACACTCCAAGGTTATAAATCAATACCACCAGATGTTAAAATACAAAACAAAACATATTACTTTTTTTTGGTGGTGACTAACAAAACATATTACTAAACCAACATAATACAAATTCAACATATCCTATCTTTTCCCTCAAAAAAATCATATCCTATCTTAAAAAAAGTAGTTCATAAGGAGATTAACGTAAACCATAAAAACAGAGATGAAAATATGCTAAACCATTTTGTTTTTCTACATGTGGTACACTGGTACTTACCCTTCCCCACTCCTCAAATGAGCCAAGCATAAGACTAAAAGGTTTACTTCTCTTAAAAGGTACGTTGACCCAAAAGTACCAAATGTGCTTTCTATTTCCTAAAATATCTGCTTAGGTCACCAGGCAGCATGGGGCCACACCACACCTTGACTTGTCCTTCAACAAACATCTTTCAAAGCTCAACGCTCGCCACCGGACAGTTAACTAGGGCAAACTAACATCTTTTGAACTGCCAAACCAAATACAACACTTACTTCTCTAACATTGAACCTTAATAAACTGAAACATGCACACTAACAAACAAGTGCAATTTAACAACAAATGACACATGCGAATGCCTATAGGGCAGTTAACAAGATAACATTATCCCTGTTAATTAAGCTCAAAAGATTACATATAAATATAATAATTATCACAATTCTAAAAGAATTGCCTAAACTGTTTGTCAAATGAGTAACATTTCAATTTTTATTATTAATGAGAAAAACTTAATTTTATTTGAATGAAAAAAATGTATATTTAGATCATGAAAATAAACATTTTTTTATGAAAAAAATGTATATTTAGATCATGAAAATAAACATTTTTTTTTTATATAGGAGGATGAATATTATTAACTTAAAAGCTGAGAATTATAACATCCGGCATCAGACATTTACAAGGGAATGTAAATGTGAGGAAACATAATCAACAAAAGTAATTACAGTCTTCCTCTAAAAAAAAGTAATTACAGTCTCCAATTACATGCATAACAGTTTTTCCTTAGAGTATTACTTTTCCCACCCCATGCCTTTCCTCGCGCGCCCTATTTTTTTTTTCCAATTTTACCTCTGGTCCGGATTACAAATTCCAGAATGAATTGTTTGTATTTTTCAGATGATTCCGGATTATAAAATCCGGAATAGTATTTTAGCAGAACTTTTGCAATTTTAAGCTCTACAATTCGTAAAATAAAATGCGAATAAAATAAAAAACAGAAATAAAAAGACACAAACATAAAAACAACTCATTTTATTAATATATGAACAATACATTACAATAATTTTCAAGCTTTTTAAGCTTATTACATAAGATCCTAAATCTATTTCTAATCTCCTAAGAGCCTAATTCTAATCTCCTAAGAGCCTAACCACTGCTATGTGATAGGACATAGCAGTAGCTTGACTATTGGAGGAAAACCGGAGGAGGAGGGAAGAGGAGGGCGGGAAGAAGAAACAAATGCCCCTGAGGGAGGTGGGGGGTGCTCAGACTTACGCCTAGGCAGGCGAAGCTAATAACCACACTGACCCACATGACCCTCAGATGAACCGCCCTTCGTTGCAGCGCGGTTCCATCCTCATTGACCGTTCATACAAACTCTGAAAGTTTTCAACGAGGCCCTTATCTATGAAAGGTCAACGATGGAAAACCATGGTTGTAGAAGGAAGAAGAGGAGGAGAGGGATGGTGTGAGAAATGGTGGGGTTTGGAAGGGTATTTATAGGGAGGGGTGGGTGAAAAATGGTTGGGAAGCCATAAATGCAGTCAAAAAACGTGGTAAAACACGTTTTTTTGACTTGACCGCTGTCAAAAACGTGTGGTGCAGACCACCGGCCATGGCACTGAGGCGTTCCGGAATATAAAATCCAGAATGCACCTTTGGTTTCCGGAATATATTTTCCGGATTAATGCGTTTATGGTGAACGAGGGAAAAGTTGGCACTTCTTTGTAGGGCTAAGGACATTCCGGAATGTATAATCCGGAATGATTCATCACTTTTGAAAGAGAGCCATTACTGTGGGTTTGGACGGTTACAACCACTAACACGTTTTCATTGACTGTATTAATGACCTATGACTTTTTTTAGGCTATAAATAGGCTTCCATCTTCAACAAATACCTTCATTCTTCACTCCACCTCTTTTCTTCCATTCTCTTCAAAATTTTTAAGTTTTGTAGGAGTGTTTGTGGTGTCATGGTCATTGTTGACCGTTCCTATGAACCCTGCAATTGCATTGCAGCTTGTGTGGGGTTCATATAACGGTCAACAATGACCCTTGACATCAAAGAAATACACAAAATATTCATATCGTTTTTGTTCGGATTTAATTTTCCGGAAATCTCTTCATCTTTTTTCTTCAAATTTCTTCAAATGTTTTTAGTTTTTTAGGGGTGTCGGTGGTGTCATGGTCATTGTTGACCGTTCATATGAACCCTGCAATAGCATTTCAGCTTGTGTGAGGTTCATATAACGGTCAACAGAGACCCTTGACATCAAAGAAAGACACAAAAAAGCGCACAACATCTGGTCCGGATTTTATGTTCCGGAAGTAACTAACAATCTGGTTCGGAAAACATAATCCAGACCAGGGGTATTTTTGGAATTTTAACAGGGCGCGCGAGAAGGCAGTAGGGTGGAAAAAGTAATACTCTATGCCTTATGGTGCCATTTTCCAAGGGGTGGTTCGCATGCGAAGGTCCACGCCCACACATCCTAGAAAGCATGATGCTTCGAGTACATCATAAATTGTTTTGATGCTAACTTTTTTATAAACAATTTTAAAAGGGAATTTTACATATATGACAATTAATGGTGAAAAAGAAATAAAATGAGTTAAATCATTGTACGAAGTAAGAGTAATAAGATGATTAAGCATTGAATAAAAAATTCAAAATAAGCAATTAAATGTATGATCCACACAATTGTTATAAAATCTTTGAAAACAGTTTTTTAGAACACTTTGGGGAACACATATATAGAAAAATGAGATTTTGATATATAGGTTGAAACTTTGAATACAATTCTTTTTTTTACCAAATGAGTACATTTTTTTAGTACAAAATGAGGTCATTAGTCATAGATAATCAGTTTGAGAAAGTTGATTAATATTTAGGTGAACATTTTACAAAAGAACATTTTTTTTGACAGATTTACAAAAGAACATATTAATCAGGAATATACAGCATATTAAGTTTCTATATAAATAGTAAACACTCACGGTTAAGTGTTACCTCAAAAGTTACGTGGCCTAGTTTCTTTTTCTTTTCTTTTTAACAATTTCAGTGGCCTAGTTTCTATGTGATAAAAACCATCAAGAAGAAATACAACTGAAGCCAAAAAAAAAAAAAACCAACACAGTGAAAAAAGAACAGTTTCTTAAATTATCAAAACATCTCTGCCGTCTTTAGTAAAAAAGAACCCTGCCGCATGTACCTTATTAGGACATCTACAGAAAAAAAAATGTTCCACCGAATCTAACAACAAAAGTCAACAAGAAAAACAAAACAAAACTTAAAAAAGAAATACACGGCATTTTCTTCTTTCTCTCTAACTCATGTCTATAACTTGAATCATTTTCTCTCAAGATGTCTATTATATAACTTACTTTATCTGGTTACACTTATTTGCCACGGCCACCACCGGCTTTTCTCTGAGGAGGAGCAGTATCCTCGTCATCTGACTGAATATCTCCATACTGCCACATTCCACGCCTAGCGGTCCTTGCCTCTCCTTGGAACATTTCCAAGTTATCAAGGGCCTGCTTTCTTGCTGTTCTGTCCCACCTGTTTCTTTTTTCCATCCTAGCAAGTCCTTCCTGAAAATTCCAAATGACAACAAAATGTTCAGTGTGGTGTGTTTTGTGATTGTATGTGTATTTCAGGCAAGAGTCGGTGGTAATAAAAACCTGAAGCATGGCAGCATTGACGCTGATCTCAGAATCGACAGCAACAAGAGTTACAGCAATAATTGGTCCTGTTCCCTGCCCTTTAACTTTTCCGCCAGTAGTATCTTTCTCCTCAACCATGGCCCTAAATTCTTTTCCACTGCTTAAAGTGAGTTCACTCAAGTATTCAGCTGCTTCTTGACCAAAATCATCTTCCAAATTTGGTAACTTAATGTATGCAAGGCTACACAATTGAGCAAGACCAGGTGCAGCAGACACAGATGGATCAAGAGGCCGCAATTGACTGTAAGGTACTACTTCTTGATTTCCATAATCAATGTAGAAAACTTCAAACGCGTCTTTAGAAGATTCAACTGGTCCACGTGGCGTATTGACAACCTTGAAAATTCAATTGCGAATAATCAGTATAAAATAAACAAAGGAATGCGACACCAACTATTTAGCCTCTCATCAACTCTGATCATATGTGAGCTTGCAAAAGCGGTCATAAGGAACTTGTGCATAAAGTATAAATCATATAACGGCATATCAAGCTCAACAATCTCAGGTCAACCATATTTTTGTGGATTTTTTTTAAGCAGCTAGAATGTGCAGAATAATCTGGTTAACGAAATTAATCTACTTCACATTACTTATCCAAAAAATTCATAAACAGGATATTATAAAATATAATTATAAACCATATTGATTGAATATCAACCTAAACGCTCGTCAAGGTACCTGGATAAAAAATCTAGAACAAGAAGGGTAGGGGAAAACAGCCAAGGGATCCAAAAAAAGACAAAGACATGAAAGAAATAGGTCACTGTGATGAATCATCAATTGATATTATATTTTTAATCAGCTCCCTATTTAATTTAATGGCCACAGGATTGCAATGCCTACACTGGTAAGGGGAGAAGGAAAAAGCAACAAAAAAAAAAAAAATCATATTGGAACTTACCATAGCCCGGTACCAAGATGAATCAGCGTGAAAATAACACAGGACTATGTCACCCTTCTTAGGATTAAAAGCACCAATCACAGGAGCATCCTTCAAGTTCAAAGAAGCTAGCTGATTCTGAATGGAGGCTATCTTTTGATCTCCAACAGTTTGGACATAAAATTTACCACCACCCAAGACTTCTGTAACAGTTACCTATGAATGTAGGACAGTGGATCAAGTCATTCCACCATTAACACAAACAAGGAGCACTAGTACTATTAGTAATAAAAAAGTATCCTACATTCCAACGTACCTTAAGTACTTCCTGCTGTTTGCTTTCAACATTTGCACCACTGGGTACAACCTCCCCTTCAACATAATTTTCCCAGATCTGCAAAATAATTTTCTTTAGAATAATAGCAGGGAAACAGAGTGATTATGACAGATATAGTTGGGACCCCATTCTTACCTTCAGCTTTTTACTCTTGGCAGATTGTTCAGCTTGCTCTAAGACGTGAAGATCAGGAATCCTGTCACTGCCAAAGGAAGTTTGAAGTTTTGCAAGACCAGCTTCGAGTAGTGGAACTGCCCCGTTGGCTCTTGACTCCCATAAGGATCCCAAGAATGTTCCAGTTCTATCAACTGTTTCTACCTCAATCTGCAAAAATTATATGTTTAACCATGTAAAATAAACAACACTCGTACTCAGGAATCTTGAGCTCAGAAAGGAACTGAATTACCTCAACATCTCTCTGCATTATCCTTCGCCTCATTAGCGCAATTGCTTCATCAGAATATGGCTCTTCACGACCAGGACATCTGACACCAGAGAATGCAAAAGCAATACTGCAAGTTTCTTTAGGAATCAACAATTTGAAACGGTGACCACTGAAGACATATTCCACTACAGCCGGAACTCTTCTGCTTCGATGCAGGAAAGGCAGGAAGTCTTTGGCTTTCTTGGCTGAGGCCTAACAATATTGAAGAAAAGGAAATAGTTAAAGACTTGAGTCACACTTTCTAAGCTTCAAATTAAAAAACAAAATCCAGTAATTAAAATTTTCCAAACCGTGATCAAGTCAGTTATATGCATCACTGGAGGATCCTTGGCAGAATGGATCCCTTTCCTTCCAGAAATGGCACGTGCTTCAGCAGCAAGAAGAGCATCATAGAAGTTAGATCTCTCTTCGAAGTCACGATGTCTAATGACAGTTCCAAAGCCACGTCCAATTATCAATTCGGCGACATTCAACCCAGTTTGCTGACTTGCAGGAACAGCAGGTGAAGGGGCATCATCACTGTCAGCTTTCCCAGAGGACAATAAGAAAACTGATCCAAAATCCATTACTCTGGAATCAGCAGCTCCCGGTGGAACAACAGATCCATCCACAGGACCAACCTTCCTAGAATATTCCATTTGTACATTCACCTGAAAAATAGAAGTAATCAGTTGTAGCTTAGGTCAGCAATGATATTAAAAGGAGGTCCACAATATATCTTCGTACTTGGCGACCAATGAGGCGTGTTCTCAAAAACTCCTTTGCTTCACGGGCATAGGGAGCTGGCTTTTCATCTCGACGAGGATTGCCCATTTTCGGACACCTAATACTTGAAAGGTTAACCCGCCTCTCGGCCTGTGGACTACCGTACGGAATAGAATCATCAGCAACAATGACGCAATCTCCACTCACAACCTCAACCACCTGAAAAATTAAAGAAATCAACACTTATATCACTGAAGAAATAACCATTTGGCATAAAAAATAAAAAAAATAAAAAATGAATTAAAGTATATTTTACCTTTCCAGTAAAATTTTGGTCATGAATTGCCTTCGAATTTGAAGTTGGTGGTACATAGTTTGTCCAAATTCTTAACCTAGTTTTCTTAGCCTCAAGCTCTGCAGCCTTCAGCTTCTTCTTTGCCTCATCTTCCATCATGTTTGCACTCCATTCAACATATTTAGCAAAACCCTATTTGATGGAAAAATCAAATTGATTAAAGACATGGAGAAACATTCCAGACTCCCACAACAAACTATCAAGTGACTTTGGCACATTCGAATACCCTATCGATGAGGGGAGAAACATGGGATATCAAGGTCCAACTAAATGCCATGCAATAGATATTGCCTAATGATATGGCATTAAAACTAAGGTAAAGAATTATAAAATATTAATATAAAATGAATAACAGTTGAATATTGATAAAAGATTCACAATTTATTTTGTCTACTCTTTCTTCAGAAGAAAAAGAATCTTGAAATATTTTTTTATTAGTCCATTCAAGTAAATAAAGCCAGCATCATAGCAAGCAATAAGTTTCCATTTTCACACCGATTTAGTTGGTATGGTAGGTAGGTAATCAAAGACTCTAACAGAACTTAAAAAAAAAAAATATATCCTACTGGTCGTTATATATACGAGATGTGATATACTCCGTGTACCAACAACCGTCTTAGACCAATTAAAATTATGTATAAACACAAATGATCCAAACTTGCTTCAAAACAATTAATGAAACAATGCTACAGTATAAAAACCGTGGTAGTAAACAAGTCAGATCTAACAAGATTTGATCTTGACAAAATAAATCATGTTAATATGGCTCTATACAAGTGAATTACATACGTTTTCAACAAGCTCCAATGCCAAATCCTTTGCTGATTCACCATCGGGATAATACACTGACCCAATCAAATTGCTGAACTTATCCACACCTTCTAGGACAATCCGAACCTGCATAGCCATTTGGAATTTAGAAAAAGCTCAGAGATGCAAAAGCAATATAACTTGTAGAGGATTGTTGCTTACATCTCGATTCAATACACGCATCTCAGTGAAAAATTTAGCATCCGCTCCAAAAGGATCAGCTGAAGTTTCAGCAGCAGATGCTGAAACAGCAAGTCTCTGGGCAGATGTAAGGGGAGCTCTAGGTTCCGCGGGAACATCTCCATTTGTGGTATCAACCGTTACCTCAGGTACAACTGCACTTTCCGGTGCAGCTCTCCTTCCCATTTGTGGGGCCTGGCGTAAAGACAAAAAATAAGTGGGCACACATAAAAAATGGTAGCAGCCAAAGTAGCATTCATGAAACGTACCTGAATTCCAGCAACAAAAACTTGGACAAACTGAAACTCCGGGAGCAAATAGATTCTGAGAGTACTGCCATCACGAACCTGCTCAACAAGTGCCTCCATGGGCACCCCTTTGTTTTTAGCTAACAACCCCATAGCATCAAAGTTGCTAGCATCACCGAGGGCAGAAGGTGGCAGATTTCTGACAGATGCCTCGGCGGCACCGGGAACCTGCAACCACCATAAAATCATATATGATACACTCACAGGAGATTTCAATGATATAAACGGGAATAGAAAATACCATTCCAGAATCATGATGTCGTGTAAATTTAAATGAAATTAGAAGACAGCGTCTATAAATATTGAATAATAAAGTAAGAGTTCACTCTGTATTTAACCAACAATTTAGAATATTGACCATTCAAATTATTATTGCCATACTTAATTGATTATTAAATGCAACATGTAATCAGGTCAAGACTTTGAGAAAACGACAGTAGAAAATACTCGCTAAATATTGTCGTTAACATAGATACCATACTTAATTGATTATTAGATGCAACATGTAATCAGGTCAACTTCGAGAAAACGACTTTGATAAAACGACAGTAGAAAATACTCGCTAAATATTGTCGTTAACATAGATGCCAAACACAGTGCACATCGGTTGCAAGAGCATCAAGGAACAAACAATTGACTTTCAATCAATGCAGCAAAAGCAGTCCCTTAATTACGAAGTATTCAAAAAAGATGAAAAGCCAGACAAACCTTGCTCCAACGACCAAGTCCTTCTTGTTTAGCTTGTTCTTCTAACCGTAACAATTCTGCCAAAAAGGGACTTGCTTCTCCTTTCTGCTGCCCCTGCTCTCTAACCTACATGAACGACAAGCCCACAATCAACAATGCAATCCAAAAGTATCGCATGCAAATCTATCTAGACATAAATCACAGAGAAGTCAACCTTTGCCCATCCTTGAGAAACAACAAGCAGTGCAACATTTTTGTCGCCAAGAAAAACCGTTCCAAACTCTCGATTAATGGATGGCACGGTGTAATCAATTCTGAACGTAATCTCCTGATATAATAAACAAATCACATCAGAAACATTGCATGCATCATCAACCACAACAAAACAATATCAGATCACACAATCAGATCAGATCAGTGTAACAAACAACGACTCTATTTTCGCACCTTTCCTATCAAAAGCTTCCTCAGAAATTCTCTACTTTCCCATGCAAATGGCTCATCCACACCACCTCTACGAGCCTGTCGAAATTTCCAAAATTCCATCCAATTAAAACATATAAATTATAATTTTATTTTTGTTAAATCTCAGCACAAAGTTTTAAAACCTTGCTTCAAAACACATTGAATTCAACTAATCAAAATTACCAATCTAGGAGCAATCAACGACGATAAAGTGATTGATTTCTCAGGAAGAACACCAAGCTTGGCATTGGCTGCTACAGATACAACGACGATGCAATCCCCTGAAGGAACTGCCTTCACCTTCGCCTTATACCATGCTGAGTTCCCTGCCGCTGTTGCTGCCATTCTTCAACAGCTACCGTTCGATCTACATCAAACGAACTCAACTCAATTCAATTCAATTCAATTCAATCCATATATTAAAAATAGAAAATAAAAAACTCAACTTTCGATAAGTGATTCATATCTCTTATCATGCACCATGCAACAAAGTAAATCACAAAATAACAGAATGCAAAAAACGAACAAAAAAGCAAATCATGCGATATTTTTATAAGATTATATATCATCATGGATAAAAATACTCAGATCTATGTATGAATCAAAACATGAATAAGAATTTTGATTAAAAAAACGGAAATAATAGTGTGAATAATACAGATCGAATAATCAAAACGAGAATGCGATCGATCAACGACGATACCTTGAAACGATTCACACTTTGGATCTACCAGATAAAACAAACTGAACAAAACTTCAAACTCTGAAACTGTGAATTCTATGAATATTTTTTTTAGGTTTTTTTTTGTTATATAAGAAGAAAAATTTGATTCGAAAATGAAGAACGAACACCGGAAGAAAAAAAAAAACACGAGTTGAAGTGTTTGAGTTTCAGGCGGAGAGCACGGAAGAAGAGAAAGAAGAATAGAAGAGAGAGAATGAAGAGAGAGGGTTTTTATATTAGGTGAATTGTGTTGTGATGTTTAATAGTGACCTTAGTTTTGTGCGTTAATTACGTGAATTGCCACTCATAAATCAGAATCTGTGTGAAAAGTAAAAAACAGCTGCGTCATCCAATCCACCTTAAATTGCTAATTTAGCATAGAGAGAGAAGAATTGGGATAACTTATGCCTTTCGTTGTTTTAACTGTCTATTTTGAAAAGAAGTTATTATCCAAAACTATTTTATCTTTTGCTTTTTGGGTTTCATGTCCAAAAGAATCTTATAATCAAATTTACTCCCTTAATATCATTATAAAAAAAAACATTTTTGTATGGAAAAAATATTAATAGTTTAAGAAAATCGAGTTCGATTGAGTTGTATCGTTGACATATGTGCACCGCTTTTATAATATTAGTATTTTACCGTTGTTGTTATTATTTGGTATCTTTGTTTCTTAGACAAATCAATAATTTTAAAACGTTTGTTGGTTAGTATGACTTTTTTAGTTGTAGTTTATTAATTTTGTCGGATATAATTTATGACGCGATTAACTTTGGGTTTTAATCGATTTTTCAATATTAGGATAAAACATAACTTTAGTTGTAGTTTATTTATTTTGTCGAATATAATTTATGACACGATTAACTTCGAGCTTTAATTCCCTAAAAAAAAAAAACTTTGAGCTTTAATTGATTTTTCAATGTTAGGGTAAAACATGAACTTAATATGTAGCATTAGTTGAAGGAGGATTAAAACTTTCTATCAATTTTTTTTTATCTAAACTAAATTAGATCATCTTGTCTGAAGGATAATGCAAGTCATTTAAAATACTATTGATTTTTTTTGGTACAGTCTATTAGTTTGTTTCTATTCATCTATTAGTGTTGATCTATGTTAGGATGTACACATTGTTTTTATCAATTAATCTGCATCAATTATAAACGGTTTTATTAATGGAAATTTTGTTAGGATTAAAATTACGGGTACTAGCGTTTAGACGAACATAATGTTCGTCGGTCCGCTCTTCTTGTTGCGTTTATACGTATAAATTATTAGCAGAATTTTTTTTATTTTTTTGACAAAAATAAACGATATTCATTCATTCAAATTGATAGAGTACATCGATACAATACAAATTCAAATTCGCTAAAAACAAAAAGGATGAATCTGTGAACAAACTTACATCATCCATGTTAATAGCATAAAACGGCAAAGTACATATGCCTACAAATATGACTAATATGAATATATTCATGTCTCCGAAATACTCATGTCTCCGGATCTGCAACGTTGACGACGCCAAAGTCATTGTCATTGATTAGATCTGCACTTGCTCAAAGCTAATCTTTCAACCTGAATCAAATAAACACTGCACTAAGACGGGAAATAAAAAACACACCGCACAAAGACGAGAAATCAAAACAAACAGAGTCGTTCAGAAACGACGAAATCACAAAAACAAACGAAAGAAAACAGAAAATATGTGAAATCACTTATTCAATTAGGATAAAAGGAAAAACAATTCGGAGGGGTGATTTTTGGGTCAAAATTGACCCTAAATCACCCCTCTGATCAGAAGAAGAAGAGAGGGGTGACGGTCTCTGATCAGAAGAAGAAGAGAGGGGTGACGGTTCGGGTTTGAGAAGGAGAGAAGAGAGAGGAGAAAAATAACTCTTTTTAACATTAACTATAGCGGAATTGTTTTTATGAAATTTTGATTAAAATTAATTTGATTTTAATTGAAATTATAGGTATAGATAATAGATACTTTGTACTTTCGTGTTGTAAAAAATTATTCTTATTTTTTTTCAATGATAACAACAATATAACAAATATAATATCTTCAATAAAAAAAATATAACAAACGTAATATAAATTCTTATATTTTTGAAATGATAACAACAATATAACAAATATAATATCTTCAATAAAAATATAACAAACGTAATATAAATTCTTATATTTTTTAATGACAAAAACAAAATTGCATTTTTCATGGTCGAATTTGTTAAGGGTGTAATTACGAGGAGAAAATTCAGTCTAAAACGATCTACTTTCTTTATATCTGCTAGCGAAAAGACGGGCACATTATTGCGTTAACATTTAAAAATTATGAACATTATATTTTATTATATTTTGATTAAAACTATTAATATAAATGTTTACTACTTTCAAGTTTTTTTTTTGACAAGGATTACTTTCAAGTTATAACAAACCAAGATTAACTATTTCAATGACACCAACAATATAACAAAAAATATATAATCTAAATTCTTTTTTTTTTAATGACACCAATAACAATCTTTATTATAGAAAAAGTTGTTTAAGAGTGTAATTGAGATAATGAAAAAGTAAGTGTGTGTGTGTGTATCTATATTTGTATTGAAAATTGAGGACATTTTTGGAAAGAGAAAAAGCCAGCCAAAAAATGCTGAATAGATAAGAATAATTTTTAAAATTTTTGGAAAGAGAAAAAGCCAGGCAAAAAATGCTGAATAGATAAGAATAATTTTTTTTTTGTGGTGATCGGGGTTTGAACCCCGGACCTTGCATGTATTATGCATGAGTAATGATATTTTGACATCCATTTGATGACAACTTTGTTGACAACCTTGTTTTTCTCACTTCTTATTGGTCAAAAACAATGGAGAGAGAAAAAGGAAGAGAGAGGATAACAACATCATGTGAGTATGAGAGAGAAAGTTGTTCAAAAGTTGTTAAAAAGTGGTTGTCAAAATATCATTTCTCATTATGCATTGTCCATAGCAACTGAGTTAAGCTCACGAGGACAGAATAAATTTAAATATTTAAAAAGTATAACAAACACGATATGAATATATATATATGAGAAATAATATTTGAACAACCATTTTTTGACAATTTTCACTCTCATACTCACATCATGTTTTTACTTTCTCTTTCTATTGCTTTGGTTTTTGTGCCACTACATAAATTTCTTTTATGGCAAATGTTAACTTGTGCCCTCAAGGGCACATGTTAAGGAATTCATTATAGAAATATACGCATTAAAAGTCGTGTAGTCAACTTCTAAAAAGTTAAAATATCATGTTTTCCATTGCAAAGCTACTCTTTTTGGGTTCCTTAACATGTTCCCTAAGGGCACAAGTTAACATGACCCGTTCTTTATATATTTTGGTTGTCAAACAAGTTGTTCCAACAAAAGATTCTTCAAATAACATTCATCTATATATATATATATATATATATATATATATATATATATATATGATGTATACTATGAGAATGACTATCTTATATGAGAATGATCATCAACCATTAGATCATAAATAAATGGTTGAGATTTAAAATTCACATATATACCTCACCTTATTATATCAATTCTCATGAACTCATTTCCCTTTTCATCTTCTTCTCCCCACAATCATAGCTAAACAAAATTAAATTCATATTCCAATCTAATTAAATCATCTTGAATGCATGGCCAAATAAATTTCATTGCAAAAACGTTACTGAAAGTTCATTTGTGTAGATAGGGATAAACCAATTTGTATGTAGGGATAAATCAATTAAACAGAATTAAAAAAATGGTATATACAAGTGAATTTGTGAGTCTTGCGAGATATATACAAGTGGATTTGTATATAGTGAATTAGTAAGCATATAAGAATTTGTATAATGAGATTGGGATTAATCAATTAAACTTAATTTAAAAATTGAAATTATTCAGGAGGGTGAGATATAGGACATGAAGAAATGTTATAATGAATGAATCCAAGGAGATAAGAGAGAAAGTAGAATTCAATTTGTTTTAGGGCGGAGAAGAAGAAAGAAGAATCAATCTTCATCGGAGATTGAACGGTAACCGTCGGAAAGAGAGGTGGTCATCAGAAGAGAGATGGTAGCATAAATCCGGATTTTCTGGAGAAGAAGATGAAAAAGGAAATGAGTTTATTATGAGAATTAATATAATAAGGTGAGGTATATTTGTGACTTTTTAATCTCAACCATCTATTTATAATCCAATGGTTGATGATCATTCTCATCATTCTCATAATAAACATCCTCTATATATATATATATATATATATATATATATATATATATATATATATATATATATATATATATATATATATATATATATATATGATTTGTTTTTCCTTTATCATTTAAAAAGTGTAACAAACTAAATGAGTATATTTATACTTACTTTTTTACTATCTTAATTATACCCTTTAACAACTTTAAATATAATAAGATTGTTGTTGGTGTCATAAAAAAAATATTATATTATATTTGTTTGTTATATTGTTGGTATTATTGAATTAGATTATCAAGTTTAATTCGGTTTGTTATAACTAGAAAGCAACGAACATTTATATTTTTAGTTTCAATCAAAATCAAAATTTCATTAAAAAAAAGAACATAGTTCATAATTTTCAAATGTTAGCGCAGTAAAAAGAGCGGAAAGACGGACACGTGAGTGCCCGTCTTTCCGCTAGTATATATAATGTTCTTGTGAGCTTAGCTCAGTTGGTAGAGACAATGCATGATATATGCAATGTCTGGGGATCAAACCCCGGCCACCACCAAAATACTATATATAAAGAAAATAGGAGGATTTTGGGATGGCTTTTTGTTGTTCCAATTATACCCTTAAATATATTTTTTATAGTAATGTTATATTGTTGGTATTTTTAAAAAAATAACAATTTTTGTTATATTTGTTATATTAATGTTGTCATTGAAAAAGATAAATATGGTTTGTTACACTTGAACGTCACAAATATCTATACTTATAATTTTAATCTATAATAAAAAAAAATTATATAAAATATCGTTTGTAATTTACACGCAAAATTTCTATAAAATATCGTTGATAATCTACACGCGTTAGTGCAATAAAAAAAGTGAAAAGACAGGCACGTGACTGCTTTTAGGACACTTGTTAAGAAATCTATAGTGAAAAATTTATCTTGAGGATTATGTGTTCAATACGTTGAAACATCAAAAAATATTTTTTTACTGCATAAAACTTACCAATTATTTTCAATTAAAATCTTTAACAATTGCCCTTACTTAGAACACTTGATGGTCTTAAAAAAAATAGATCAGAGATGTAATAATTTCAAATAACTTGTTTATTCACAATTCAAGAAAATTATGCTACGAAATCTTGTGTTGCTAACAAGACGTTAATAAACTCGCATCGAAGTTTGGATTTCCTGAGAGTGTTTTATTTCATGTCCCTCATTTGAAATATGATTGTCACACTATTTACGCTTAAGGATTTAAACTCCAACGTTTTTGCAAGGATTTCCTGAGAGTGTTTTATTTCATGTCCCTCATTTGAAATATGATTGTCACACTATTTACGCTTAAGGATTTAAACTCCAACGTTTTTGCAAATAACTTTAAAAGAAAAAGTTTTTTTTATGTGTTATCTGGACTCGATTAATATTTATTTGGACCCAATGAGTGAATGATTCTAGCGCAACTTGATGTTTGAAAAGAATATGAGAGTATTTATCAGAAAGATAATGTTAACTAGTACTCCATGAGCACTAGAAAAGAAAATGAATATATAAATATTGAATTGGGAAGTATGAAAATGTTGTATATCAAAAAAAATTAAAGTCAATAATTCATTGTTTTAAACGAAAAATTTTCACTTTTAACTTTCCTAACTAATGCCTCAAGGGCACTAGTTACAATATTTGTTGTAGCTTGAGAAATAAACTAGATGGTTGAATTATTTTTTATTTTTTTAATTTATGGTTGGGTCATTGATAAGTGGCAACGTCATGTTACTTTTCACAACACTTGTTAAACTTGATTTGCAAGTAATATGTATAAAAAAACTCCAATTTATTAAAAATACATAACATTCTAGTTTTAAGCCAACTAAATTGTTTTTTTTTTTATCTATTTCCCTTCAATTTTATAGGTTTTCGAGCTTAAAAACCAAAAGTGATAAAAAGCAAGGATTATGAATCAAAGCACTTTCGCTAGGCGAACAAGAGTGAGCTCAATGCGAAGAATTACAAAAAATTTAAGAGAAAATTGCAAGATCAATTTCGCTAGGTGATTTAGGCTTTACCTAACTTAGCAAGTCGGTTTTGGTGACCTATTAGATTAGCTAATATTTCCTTCCATTCGAAGAAACCTCAAGTCGCTAGACAAGCTGAATTTGCATGTCGACGTGTAATCGAAAAATGATTATTTGATTTAGAAAGTGTGAGACGTCGTCTTATTATCTAAAGGATTTATATTAAATCATATGTAAATACTAATGTTTGGACATTGGGTTAGGTTTGCATTCATATCAACTATTCGGTCACATGTCATTAGATCAATCGACTATTTTGCTCAGCATCAGAAGTCTGTTAATGCAGTGAATTTTGCGTTGTTAGGCAATCATGTCAACGTACAATGAGGGATATGCGAAGACATTGTTGAATTAAAAGGAGTATATAATTAATCAATAAAAACTTTGGATGAGTAGTTAACGAACCTTAATCCAGATAATTTATAATATTTCTATTATTGTTTAATATTTGAACTGCAAAAACCAATTTATGCACAAATTAATCCATCTTTTATACTTAAAAATAATCATATCTGTTTAACAACTTTATTATTACACGAGTCTATGTAGATTCGATATTTATTTTTGATAAAATCGGCATACTTAATATTTTGTGAAGGATAAAAAAAAACTTTTTTTTAGCAGTCATGATAATAGGAATATAAGGTATCAGGGTCTCATGATTACTACCAAACGGGGGAGTAATTATTTTGATATGCTTTAATATAAGGGTCATGTTAACTTGTGCCCTAAGGACACATGTTAAGGAACCTAAAAAAAGTAACTTTGCATTGGAAAACATAATATATTACTCCCTCCGTTCCTTTTTAAGTGTCACTTTTGGAGAAATTTTTTGTTCCTATTTAACTGTCACTTTTAAAGTTCAATGCAACAATAAATATTGTTTTACCAACAATACCCTTAGTTATTTACCGTGGAGAGAGAAATATATGAAATAAGATATTAAATGACTAAGGCTATTATAGTAAAAGTATAGATAACTGTATAAGAAAAAGTAACATTTATTGAGTGTCTTGGTTTGTGTAAAATGTTAAAAAGTGACACTTAAAAAGGAACGGAGGTAGTAACTTTTAAGAAGTTGATTGCACGACTTTTGGTACGTATATTTTTATAATAAGATCTTTAACATGTGCCCTTGAGGATACAAGTTAACATTTGCCTTAATATAAGGGTGGTGATTGGGTTAGTGATCCAGGAGATCTGGATAATTATTACCAATATATATTCACCAAAGACAAGTTCATAGATCATTATGTTTTGTATCAAGGTTTTTATAGTCGGAGTCTATAAGAATTTACCATATTTGGTGTGATTTTCTTCGGAGATGAAATATATGGTACAACTATGGATCCGTTCAAAGCTTCAGGTTTGGACAACCTCCAAACAATGCTTTTATCAATCCCAATTAGGTGGATGTTGTTTCCTCAATGAAACATTTTCTGTTGAAGACAAAATCCTTATTTGATGTTTTAAAGATTACAAACATTTAATACTTGTTTTTTAACTTGTTATCTACTAATGAATTTTGTGAGAAATGTTTCATGAGAATGTTCTTAACATAAGAAGAAGGCTCTTTGCTCACAAGACAAGTTAAAAACGTCCTTATCAAAGCAATTAAGCAAAAGGACATAAATGGACTTTTTGGTACAAAATCAAGAAGCAAAATATTCTCTATGTCTCACCAAAAGAAGATACTTGGTATACATGACATAAATAGAATATCATATGATTACATAAAGGCTTTGCACTTTGAAAAGAAATGGAAAAGCACGTGCCAAAGAAAAAGAAGAAACAAAGCTGTTTTACAAAGAAAGAATGTTCTTGAGAACATTCTGGTGAAACTACAAATATGGATAAGGATGCTGTCATTCAAACACAGCCAATTACAACTCATGCACAACTGTATTACAACCTCACGTGGGCTGTCTCAAATGGCTAGGAAGAAGAGAATGTTCTTCAGAACATTCTTCACTTGGAACAACACATTTTTTGCAACACTTGTGCATCAAGCAACAAAAAGCAAGAGCACATGGGCTGTTTCTCATACACGCTTAAACAGCTGTATGTTCATGTATAATTTCAAGTGAGCTTCACAAATCAAGCCTCTATAAATACAAGCATATGGCAAGGCTAATTCTTCAAGAGCTTACACACAAGAATTCCATTCTCTCATTCACGTGAATATTCAAAAGAAATATTATCAAGCTCTTCAACAACAACAACAAAGCAAACTACACATATCTTTCTTATTAAGCTTAGATATCCCTGAGAGTTTACAACAAAGCAAACTACACATATCTTTCTTCTGAGTTTAGATATCCCTGAGAGTTTGTATTTAAAATATCTCTTTGAGATATTATTTTGAAATCTCCACGTGAGATACTTTTTCTCTTTTGAGATTCCATATTTTACCAACACCCATCACCATACAAATTGTAACTAGATCTCAAGTCTATTAGGCTTAATAGTTTGAGATAGAACTTTTCTTGTGTGATCAAGATTAGTAGAAGCCTGCTGAGGTTGATAATACAGAGTGTAACGGACTGATCTGGTGTGATCAACAAATTATAGTGCTATTCAGAAGTTTCTGATAGCAGGATACTATAGTGGATAATCTCACACGTAGTGTGGGGACTGGACGTAGCCGGTTAGGCGAACCAGGATAAATCTCTTGTGTTCTCTCTCTTCTCTCATCTCTTAATTTCTGGCCGTCACATATAACTATAATTAAATATATTAATTTTCCAGAGTACTCTGGTCCTTAAAACTAAAATTAAATAATTAACCTACCACTTAATAATCCAGAACTTTCTGGTCCTTTATCGCTTTATTTATTTCAGTTATATATATCCAGAGTTTTCTGGTCCTTTATCGTTTTATTTATTTCAGTTAATTATCCAGAGTTTTCTGGTCCTTTACTGCTTTATTTATTTCAGTTATATATCCAGAGTTTTCTGGTCCTTTACTGCTTTATTTATTTCAGTCTTTTATTCCAGAACTTTCTGGTCCTTTTATTTATTTTATTATCCAGAGTCCTCTGGTCCTAATATTATAATATTATATTATTACTAACACTAACCAAGATTTTCTTGAGCATATATTTTTATTTAACTTCCAGGAATAATTTTTAAAAGGGTCACAATTCAAACCCCCCCTTTCTTGTGACGTTTATTGCTACTTCAATTGGTATCAGAGCCCGGTCTCTGAAAAAGATAAAGCACTTAACACGTGCTAGAGGAAAAGATCCAGAAAGAAGCAATGTCTTACATACCAGAAGGACTTTCGTGTACTAGGCCTCCATTATTTAATGGAAAGAACTATTACTTCTGGAAAGGGAAAATGGAACTATTCCTAAAATCTCAAGATATAAATATGTGGAAAGTTGTCACTGACGGTAACTTCATACCACAAACCACTGACGCAGTCACGGCTGTAGTGACTATCAAGTCTGAGGCGTCATGGACTGATGACGAGAAAAAGAGAGTTCTCTTAAACTCTAAAGCTCAACTCTTTTTACAATGTGCTTTAACCATGGAAGAAAGTGAAAGAATATATGAATGCAATACTGCAAAAGATATTTGGGACACTTTAAAAATTCACCATGAAGGAACAAGTCATGTAAAAGAAACAAGAATAGATATTGGCGTAAGAAAATTTGAAATTTTCGAAATGAATGAAGAGGAAAACATTGATGAAATGTATTTCCAGATTTACTTCAATAGTAAATGAATTAAGGTCATTAGGGAAAATATATTCCCCTCATGACAGAATAAGAAAAATACTAAGATGTCTCCCAAGCACGTGGAGACCTATGGTTACAGCAATCACTCAAGCCAAAGATCTGAATACTTTGGCTTTAGAAGATCTCATTGGGACACTAAGAGCTCATGAAGTTCTACTTCAAGAAGACAAACCAATGAGGAAAGGAAAAATGATTGCTCTTAAAGCATCTCAAGCTACTCAAGACAATCTAGATGAAATATCCTCACAAATTGAGGAAAAAGAAATAGAAGAAGAACAGATTGTTCAAGAAGAAGCGGAAGATGAACTAGCTCTAATATCAAAGAAAATTCAAAGAATGATGAAAAGAAGAAACCAAATCAAAAGATACTTCCCAACCAGACGAGACAACTCAAAGAAGGAAGTTGATAAAAGTCAAGTAACCTGCTTTGGATGCAACAAGCTAGGTCACTATAAAAATGAATGTCCACAAAACAAAAGGAACCAAAAATCTCCTTTTAAGAAAACGGCATTAATGACATGGGACGATCTTGAAGAACCACAAGAAGAAGAAGAAAAAGAAGAAGAAGCAAACATATGTTTGATGGCAAACTCAGACAACGAAGAGGTAATTCTATTCGACAAAGCTCCTTTAAACAACGAATTAGAAAATACAATTGACAGTCTTTTATTTGACTCAAACTTTTTAACAAACAAATGTTATTCTTTACAAAAAGAAATTAATGAAATAAAAGAAGAAAAAGAAAAACTTCAAACTATGAACGATGATCAAAAGAAAATCATTCAAAGTTTGCAAGACTCATATTTTCAAATAAATGAAAAAATGAAAGATCTTAGCAAAACTCAAAATCCTATTTACACTAAAAATGAAAACATTTTTCTAAAAAATGAAATCAACAGTTTGAGAAACGATCTAACTCTTTTCATTAAATCAACTGAAACTTTTCAAAAAATTATAGGATCTCAAGTAGGAATGAACAGTCATACTGGTATAGGTTTTGATGCTTCTAAACATCAAAAAATATATGAAAACATTTTTATACCAGGAAAAGACAAATTAAGATGTTCATTTTGTAACAAAAATGGACATAGTGAATCTATGTGCTTTCAAAAGAAAAGAATGAAAGAACATTCTCTCCAACACCAAGAAAGAACCTTCTTTAAAAAATGTACTTTTTGTAAAAGAAGTGGTCACTTAGATGTTGATTGTTTTCTCAAGATTAGAAATCTTGAGTTATTGAAAACTAACAAAAAAGGACCCACAGACTCTGGGGTACCTAAGAAATCACTAACTCAAAATGCAGGAATCCTCTCAAAATGCAAAGAAAAAGCCATGGTACTTGGACAGTGGCTGTTCTAGACACATGACAGGGGACAAACACTGCTTTATCTCCTTCATAAAAAGAGAAGGAGGAGCAGTAACCTTTGGTAACAATGACAAAGGTCAAATCAAAGGTAAAGGTATTATTGGTAAGAATAACTCTGCTAAAATAGAAGATGTTCAATATGTTGAAGGTTTAAAACACAATCTACTAAGCATAAGTCAATTATGTGACAGTGGCTTTGAAGTGACTTTTAAACCTAACATATGTGAAGTCAAAAAGGTTTCCACGGGAAATATTTTCTTCACTGCTTCTCGAATGAAAAATCTTTATGTTTTATACTTAGATGACCTTCCAACTGAATCTTGCTTTATGTCCATTGACAAAGACAAATGGATTTGGCATAAAAGAGCTGGACATGTAAGTATGAAAACTATTTCAAAAATATCACAACTCGACTTGGTAAGGGGTCTTCCAAAAATCAATTTTGAGAAAGATAAGATATGTGAAGCATGTACTAGAGGAAAACAAGTCAAGAGTAGTTTTAAATCAAATAATATTATTTCCACTAAAAAACCTCTTGAGCTTCTTCACATAGATTTATTTGGACCCGTTAGAACTGCAAGTCTTGCTGGAAAACAATATGGTTTTGTTATAGTCGATGACTACTCCAGATATACATGGGTTTTATTTTTAAAACACAAAGACGAAGCTTTTAATGCTTTTGAAAATTTTTGTAATCTTGTTCAAAATGAAAAAGAATCAAACATCATCTCCGTCAGAAGTGATCATGGAGGTGAATTTGAAAATTTATCATTTAAAACATTCTTTGATAAAAAGGGTATTTCACACAATTTTTCCTGTGCAAGAACTCCCCAACAAAATGGAGTTGTTGAAAGAAAAAATCGAACCCTACAAGAAATGGCAAGAACAATGATTAATGAATCAAATGTTGAAAAATATTTTTGGGCTGAAGCCATTAACACTTCCTGCTATATTTTAAATCGTGTTTCTATTAGAAAAATTCTAAACAAAACCCCTTACGAACTCTGGAGAAACAGAAAACCAAACATTTCTTATTTTCATATTTTTGGTTGTTTTTGTTATATTTTAAATGATAAAGAAAACCTAGGAAAATTTGATTCTAAATCAGATAAAGGAATCTTTTTAGGATATGCAACAAATTCTAAGGGTTACAGAGTTTTTAATCTAAAAAATCAAACCATGGAAATAAGCATGCATGTTGTGTTTGATGAGTTTGATGATTTAGTCACTAACAAAGAAGATGATGAGGAAATTTTGAAAAATCAAGAAACTATAAGCAATATAGATCAAGCATCTTCATCTCAAACTCCTCCAAAAAGTTGGAAGCTTGTTGGTGATCATCCTCCAGAACAAATTATTGGAAATACATCTGATGGGATTAGAACAAGACTATCCTTCAAAGATAACAACAACAACATGGCAATGATCTCACATATTGAACCAAAAAATATTCATGAAGCTATATGTGAAGAATCATGGGTAAATGCCATGAAAGAAGAACTTTCTCAATTTGAGAAAAACGAAGTATGGAATCTTGTTTCTAAACCTCAAGGTCATTCCATAATTGGAACAAGATGGGTATTTAGAAATAAGCTGGATAAAGAAGGAAAAGTCATCAGAAACAAAGCCAGATTAGTAGCACAAGGCTACAATCAACAAGAAGGTATTGACTACGATGAAACATTCGCTCCAGTAGCCAGGTTAGAAGCAATACGAATTCTTCTTGCATATGCATCTCATAAAAATATTAAATTATTTCAAATGGATGTAAAAAGTGCCTTTTTAAATGGATTCTTAAACGAAGAAGTTTATGTGCACCAACCACCTGGTTTTGAAAACACTAACAAACCTAATCATGTGTTTAAGCTAACAAAGGCATTATATGGTCTTAAACAAGCTCCACGAGCTTGGTATGAAAGGTTAAGTACATTCTTAATCAAAAATAATTTTTCTAGAGGAAAAATTGACACCACACTTTTTAGAAAAGACAATGAATCAAATTTTTTAATTGTCCAAATCTATGTTGATGACATCATATTTGGATCAACAAATGAAAAAATGTGTGAAGAATTTTCCAATCTCATGCAAAGTGAATTTGAAATGAGTATGATGGGAGAATTAAGATTTTTTCTTGGTTTACAAATTAAACAAGAAAATGATGGAATATTTATTTGTCAAGAAAAATATATTAAAGATCTCCTTAAAAAATATAAAATGAATGAAGCCAAAATTATGGCTACTCCCATGCATCCTTCCTCAAGTTTAGATAAGGATGAAAACGGGAAAAATATTTCTGACAAAGAATACAGGGGAATGATTGGTTCCCTGTTGTACTTAACTGCTAGTAGACCAGATATTGTCTTTGCAGTTGGTTTGTGTGCACGTTTTCAAACTACTCCAAAAGAATCTCATTTAACGGCAGTAAAAAGAATTTTCAGATATTTAGTAGGTACTACTGATCTTGGCCTTTGGTATAGAAAAGGTTCTTCTTTTGATCTTGTAGCCTATTGTGATGCTGACTACGCTGGAGACAAAATTGAAAGAAAAAGCACAAGTGGAGCATGTCAGTTCCTCGGGAATGCACTTATCAGTTGGTCATGCAGAAAACAAAACACAATCGCTCTGTCAACGACTGAAGCAGAATATGTGTCAGCAGCAAATTGTTGCTCCCAGGTATTGTGGATCAGAAATCAACTCGGAGATTTCTCAAAAAGGTACACAAATATTCCTGTCTTTTGTGATAATACAAGTGCTATAAATTTATCAAAAAATCCCATTCAACATTCAAGATCAAAGCATATTGAAATAAAACACCATTTTATTAGAGATCATGTGAATAAAAGTGAAATCGAATTAATATTCGTAGACACTGAAAATCAGTTAGCTGATATTTTCACTAAACCTCTTGCTGAAGATAGATTTAATTTTATCAAAGATAAATTAAATATTATTCAAAATCCTCATAAAAAATAGGATGTTAATTCTTAGAATGTCTATAGAACATTCTTTTTGTGTGCTTTCTATGTGTGCATATGTGGGGCTCACGTTCAAAAATTTTAGTTGTACTTCTCTAGTTAAGTGAACTAAAATCATCATTAGATTGTTCTAAAAATATTTTAACACTGCCCAACACAAGTTTGATGCTAATCACATCACTAAGTAGGCCCACTTGAACTCTCTCATGTTTCCAATACCACTCTCAATCAAATCACTTTCACTTCCCTCTCTCTTCCCTAAACCGCAACTTTTTCTTTCTTCTTCTGCAAAACCACCACACACTAAACTTTTCATCTTCCATAAAAACACAAACCTTCTTCCATAAAAATCAAACTTTTTTTTTCTTCCATAACAATGGCAAGAACAAAAGGAAACCATGCTAACTTCAGAACTCCCTCACCATCACCTTCTCCACCTCGCTCTCCATCACCACCCTCACCACCGTCACGGCCATCCTCTCCGACGAACCCTCCACCAGCCTCACCGGAATCCTCAGACTACCAAACTCCAAACAAAGCAACCCCTCACTCTTCTCCTCAAACCGAGCCTAACCCTAAACCATCTTCAAACCCTAACATTGTTGAAGAACCTTCTTCACTTCCTGAACCCACTCCAACCGAACCCTCTCTTCCAGTAAGGGCCATGCCTTTAAACTTCATGCTTCAACCACTCTTTCAAGCCTCTGCTCCTAACTTGAATCAAACCCCTCCTCATCTTAAATCTAAACCTAAGAAAGCAACCTCAGCCCCAAATTTGGCTCCAAGGAAATCACAAAGGTTAATAGGAAAAAGGAAGACTAATGTACTTGACAACACAGTGCATGTAATCAGCGATGATGATGATGATGTTGTCCAAAAGGAAATTGCTCAACAACCTACTCCTACTTCTAAGAATGTCACTCCTCTTCCTACTCCTAAGGAAACTAATCCTCTCTCTACAAATGAGGAAACAATCGCTCCTCCAATAGAAAAGGAAAGCGAATCTCTTCCTAATCCCTCTGATGTTGTTGAAATTGAACAACAATCAACAATTGCTCCTGAGAAACCCTCATCTCCAATCGAAACTCAAAAGGATGCATCTCCACCTCGGTGTGACAAAGAAAAGGAGAAGGAAATTGGTCAAGAAGATACTCCAGAACTTTCTCTTGCAAGGAGGAAAGGAAAAAGGAAAGTTTCTGAAAGATCAGAACGTTCTCAAGAACGTTCTTCTGTCAAAGAAGCCGGTCCAAACAAAAGGGTAAAATCTCGAAACTTGTCTGTGTCTAAGTCTAAGTTTCCTCTGCTGATTGATCCTTCCCTGAACACTACCTTTTATGAAAAATGGTCTTCTAGGCCCATTGGTATAGGTAGATACTATGACTTTGATAAGTTAGAAAAAGATGAAATTTTCATCAAACAATATCCTGACAAACTAGGTTGGGTTCCATTCCTTCAAATTAGGGAAAGACACTACCCAGAGGCCATTCAAGCCTTCTATCTTATGGCTGAATGCTATCCTGAAAAAGACTTAATTGTTTCCAACATTAAGGGGGTTAGAGTCCACATCTCTTTAGATGAAATCTCAACCATTCTAAAAATTCCTATCTCTGGAACAATTGTTTTTGGTGATGAGTGGTACGATGCTTTAGGTCTAGATTATGACTCTGTGTGCAAAACCATCTTTAAACCAAATGCACCAGACCACACATACTCTAGTTTGCTTCCAACCACAAAAATTCTAGCAAACATGTGTCATTATAGCTTCCTCCCTAAAAATGGCAGCTATGATCAAATTTCTCACAATGACATATTACTCATCTATCACATGTTCAAAGGTGAACCACTAAATTTACCTCACATCATCATTCAAAACATGATACTTGCTGCCAAAAATCCAAGCAAAAAGGGCACTCTCCCTTATGGAATGGCCTTGTCAAAAATTCTTAAAGAACTCAATGTTCCACTTGATGATGAACTCTCAAGCTTTAAGTTCTCAACCTTTGGACCTAAGAATGTTCATCAAATGAAGGATGAACCTGAGATTCACATTCCCCCTGCTGAAAATGTGTCACACTCTCAAGGTACCAAAAGAAAGAATCCTATTTCTATGGAACATCTTTTTCAATGTCTTCAACCTGAGTTAGAACCTCTTAGAAAGAGTTCTCCTGTGTCTAAAGACCATGCTAGGTTGTTAGAAAACTTTGCTCAAAATCCCATCTTTCCAAAGTTTCAAAACTTGTATGAGATGCAAAGTTTCTTTGGTGAAATTGCTCCCACAAACAAACTGTCAGTGGCTGCACCACTCTATGTGTCTCCTCCAAAACACAATTATTCAGCCTTGTTTAGATCTGAATCAATTGATAAGTTTTTCATGGATCCACCTTTTTATGAGTCTCCTACTCCTCATCATAAAATGCAATCCTCTTCTCCTTCTTTCAATGTGCTAACTGGCGCATCTCTCCCTCCTTCCATGGATGAACCTCCTCCTAAGAAGACAAGAGTTGAAAGGGAAATAAGAAAGATTAGGAAGGATGTCTTGAAGTTATTTGAAGCATTTCATGGAATCATGAATCATACTGTGTATGATTCTATGGAAAATACATGTTTAAGGCAATGGTACAATTCTCTAAGTGCCAAATCGGGTATTGAACCACCTATGACTAATCCTTTTCCTCCACCACCTGCTATTCCTATGCCGGTTCCATCTAATTCATCCTCTTCTGATGGATCTTCTCCTTCTAAGTGAAGCTTGAAGACTTGGTGCTTTATCTCCTTTTTTATGTGACAAAGGGGGAGATAATTAGAAGTACAACTTTTGTTTTTGGAATGGTGTTGCTGCGCACATGATGCATACAAGGATATATTTTAGGTTGCTAGCTTGCTGCTTTAAATATTATTGCTGCCTTGTATTAAAAACATTCCATGTACTTCTGTATTATGCACTTTTTATATTTTGTTTCTATGTCATTTTGCTACTTTATGCTATTTTGATATATGAACCTTATGTGAACTTGAAGTATGTATCATTATCTTTATATATGAAATGATATTTTCGGTTCATTATTTACTTTGGTGCATTATTGCATATATTCTCAATTTATTCAAAAAGATCTTGGATGCTAAAATTGAGGGGGAGTTATTGATAAAATTATTTCACAAATAAATTATCAAATCTCATATTTAAATATCAAAATCAAAAACAAATTATAAATGTTTGTCATCATCAAAAAGGGGGAGATTGTTGAAGACAAAATCCTTATTTGATGTTTTAAAGATTACAAACATTTAATACTTGTTTTTTAACTTGTTATCTACTAATGAATTTTGTGAGAAATGTTTCATGAGAATGTTCTTAACATAAGAAGAAGGCTCTTTGCTCACAAGACAAGTTAAAAACGTCCTTATCAAAGCAATTAAGCAAAAGGACATAAATGGACTTTTTGGTACAAAATCAAGAAGCAAAATATTCTCTATGTCTCACCAAAAGAAGATACTTGGTATACATGACATAAATAGAATATCATATGATTACATAAAGGCTTTGCACTTTGAAAAGAAATGGAAAAGCACGTGCCAAAGAAAAAGAAGAAACAAAGCTGTTTTACAAAGAAAGAATGTTCTTGAGAACATTCTGGTGAAACTACAAATATGGATAAGGATGCTGTCATTCAAACACAGCCAATTACAACTCATGCACAGCTGTATTACAACCTCACGTGGGCTGTCTCAAATGGCTAGGAAGAAGAGAATGTTCTTCAGAACATTCTTCACTTGGAACAACACATTTTTTGCAACACTTGTGCATCAAGCAACAAAAAGCAAGAGCACATGGGCTGTTTCTCATACACGCTTAAACAGCTGTATGTTCATGTATAATTTCAAGTGAGCTTCACAAATCAAGCCTCTATAAATACAAGCATATGGCAAGGCTAATTCTTCAAGAGCTTACACACAAGAATTCCATTCTCTCATTCACGTGAATATTCAAAAGAAATATTATCAAGCTCTTCAACAACAACAACAAAGCAAACTACACATATCTTTCTTATTAAGCTTAGATATCCCTGAGAGTTTACAACAAAGCAAACTACACATATCTTTCTTCTGAGTTTAGATATCCCTGAGAGTTTGTATTTAAAATATCTCTTTGAGATATTATTTTGAAATCTCCACGTGAGATACTTTTTCTCTTTTGAGATTCCATATTTTACCAACACCCATCACCATACAAATTGTAACTAGATCTCAAGTCTATTAGGCTTAATAGTTTGAGATAGAACTTTTCTTGTGTGATCAAGATTAGTAGAAGCCTGCTGAGGTTGATAATACAGAGTGTAACGGACTGATCTGGTGTGATCAACAAATTATAGTGCTATTCAGAAGTTTCTGATAGCAGGATACTATAGTGGATAATCTCACACGTAGTGTGGGGACTGGACGTAGCCGGTTAGGCGAACCAGGATAAATCTCTTGTGTTCTCTCTCTTCTCTCATCTCTTAATTTCTGGCCGTCACATATAACTATAATTAAATATATTAATTTTCCAGAGTACTCTGGTCCTTAAAACTAAAATTAAATAATTAACCTACCACTTAATAATCCAGAACTTTCTGGTCCTTTATCGCTTTATTTATTTCAGTTATATATATCCAGAGTTTTCTGGCCCTTTATCGTTTTATTTATTTCAGTTAATTATCCAGAGTTTTCTGGTCCTTTACTGCTTTATTTATTTCAGTTATATATCCAGAGTTTTCTGGTCCTTTACTGCTTTATTTATTTCAGTCTTTTATTCCAGAACTTTCTGGTCCTTTTATTTATTTTATTATCCAGAGTCCTCTGGTCCTAATATTATAATATTATATTATTACTAACACTAACCAAGATTTTCTTGAGCATATATTTTTATTTAACTTCCAGGAATAATTTTTAAAAGGGTCACAATTCAAACCCCCCCTTTCTTGTGACGTTTATTGCTACTTCATTTTCATCCCGTTAGAATGCATAATGCATATTACTACCTCCGTTCCTTTTTAAGTGTCACTTTTTAACATTTTACACAAACCAAGACACTCAATAAATTTTACTTTTTATTATACAGTTATCTATACTTTTATTATAATAGCCTTAGTCATTTAATATCTTATTTCATATATTTCTCTCTCCAAAATAAATAACTAAGGGTAATGTTGATAAAACAACATTTATTGTTGCATTGAACTTTAAAAGTGACAGTTAAATATGAACAAAAAATTTCTCCAAAAGTGACACTTAAAAATGAACGGAGGAAGTAATAGACCAATGTGAAGATTTTGCATTATAGACATCATTGAGTGGTTGAGTATCTTATTATGAAGCTCTGATACTCTAAAATGGAGACGTACTCGTATCATATACGTATCGGATACCGATACTTCACGTATACGTACCCACAAAGTATCGGAATTAATTACTTTAATTTAAAATATATATTTTATCGGATACTTATAAGATACTCGACAGATACACACAAATACTTATAAGATATTTTTTCACATAGACATATCTCGAAGAAAAAAATGAAGGATAAAAAAATGAGATTGTGTTGTGAAAATTCAATGGAGATGTATATGATTCAATTTAAGATATGAATCATTGTAATTGTTTTTCGATTAACCAAATAAAAATTATGCTTTTGGTGGATGAAAGTAACGAGAGAGAAGATTCAATTAATCAACCTTAGACAAACTTTGTTTTGAGTTCCTTTATTGATGCATTTGTTAATATCCTAACATCTATTCTCTAATTATGAAATTTAATGTCTACCAAAAATATAATTTTACCCCTTCTTAATTTTTTAACACGTCATCAAAATTATATCCTTTTGTGTCTTTTGCATCAACCTCCCTCTATTTTTTCTCTTTTAAAAACAAATTAAAACAAGCTCATTCGATACACACTAACTTAATCTTTTTTTTAAATAACAAACAAACTTAATCTTTTATTTTCTAATTATCTATTCTCTAATTATTAAACTTAATGTGTACCAAAAATACAATCTTACCCCTTCTTAATTTTTTGAGTCGTCATCAAAATTATATTCTTTTGTGTATTTTGCTTCAACCTCCCTCTATATTTTCTCTCTTAAAAACAAACTAAAATAAAATCACTTGATAAAACACTCTAACTTAATCTTTTTTTAAAGAACAAACAAACTTAATCTTAATCTCAATCAAAATAAATTTTTCAAATAATTCAACTTCTAAATATCTAAAGAGTAAAAAAAAATTACAATCTATTATCTTTCTCTAATTATTAAAGTTAATCTTTCTATAATTATTAAAGTTGATGTAGTTTTGTAACAAAAACCCATTTTTTTTATAGTTGTATCCAAAAAGACATGTGATTTTAATTACAATAACCAAACAAAATAAATCGTGATTTGTTTTATAAATTCTCTTAATTAATAGATATCAAAATCACTTTTATAAATTATACACGGGGTTAGTATTTATTATGAGAAATACAACTACTTTACATAAAATTACACATCTTCAAGATTACTTCTTTTGTATAAATGATTTTTATACGTTTTTTGGTTTAACTTAATGTCATATTATAGAATTATTATTTTTAATCGTTATTCGTTATTAATCATTATATCATTTCAAAGAATGACTATAAAAAAACACAAGACAAATGTTACTATCTAATTAATTAGACACTAACTAATATTGTTGTACAAATCATACATGAGACAATAATGAGTCACATATTAATTAGTTAAATTGATTTTTTTTTATGTATTGTATATTAATTAGTTAAATTGATTTTTTTTATGTATTGTATCTAGGCATGACAACAAAACCCGTACGTGCGAGTACCCATCCAAACCAAACTCAATTTGACGAGTTTTCCCCCGCTTTGATTCAGTTTGGGTTTTCCCCGATATTAAAATACGGGTACGGGATGAGTAACGGGGATATAGGTATACCCACCCTGAACCCATACCCAAACCCGTCCCGAATGTAGAAAATCATTTTATTGTCCCCTTTTATATAAAAATAAACTCAAACAATAAATCATTTCAGTCACACAATCAGAGTCTCAGTCTATCAGATGACACTCATTTCTCAGAGTTCTCTCTATTCTCCATCACCATAGCCTTGATCTATCATCGTCATTTCTTTGCATGATAATGCATTGCAACATTGCATCAAAGGCAGAAAAATACTTCTACTTTATTAAAAAAAAAATCCATTACTGGGATGGGGCGGAGATACCCTATAACCCGTAGGAGACGAGAATGAGATTCGATTTCTTATCTCCGTTGGGTATGGGTAGGATAGCGGGTATGTATATGGTAGTAGGGTATGGGGACGAGTAAGGTAAAACCTGTCCCCACCCGCCCCATTGCCATGCCTAATTTTATCTTCTAAATAATAGTGGGAGTAATTATAATATACTAATTATAATTTGATATAAAAATATTGCACGATATACATATTTATTGTTTATAAATTCATATAAAAATAAAAAAATGCTAAAAAAATTACAAATAGTTTTCAATGATATATAAAAATCACGGGGCTTATTAACGTCCCCGTTATCATTATTGTGATTTTATTATTTATAATATTTTCACATATTTTTAGTCTACCATTTTATAATATATAATAACAACTATTTCAATGTTTTTATTATTATCTCATCTTTATCGTTATTTTTTTTTTCTTATTTCTCAATGCAAATAATATTGTAAACGCGTTTTGACCCATAAATCGCGATTTAAGGATCAGCCCGTGCGAAGCACGGTCCCCGTGCTTAGCACAGGTCTGTTGCTAGTATGAATGAAAATAGAATATGATTTATACGAAAACTTAATATTTTTTATTTTGATCACATGTATTATTTTTTGTAAATTGTGACTTTTATGATTATATAGTATTGAAGAGTAATAAATGCTTAGTTTTTTTTTTTTTCAAGTATCTTATATGCATATAAATTTTAGCATAAATATTTTTTTTAACGTATCTTAGCCGTACTGTATCCTAAATTTTAAAAAATTTGGGTATCTGCGTACCGTATCGTATAATACCCACACTCATACTACGCATCCTGGCTTCATTGTTATTGGCCTATGCCATGGTTGTTTTGTACATAATAGACAAAACAGAGATAACATAAACGTGGTGCAAGACATCTTTAATTCCTTAAGTAGTAAATAGACGTTAAAGGTTGGATGACGATCAAAATTGGCCTTGAGAAAATTAATGGCAGTTTGGATTGAGATTTTCTCAGAGACATTATGGAGTAGATAAGCATTCTGAACAAGTTTGTTGATATATTTGGCATTGTATTTCTAAACAAGTTATAGAAAGACGGATCTCTAAACAAGTTCACTCCCTCGTGCGATATCTATTTGTACTATTTGGAAATATTGTTCCATATGGTCAACTTAATTGTGGGGTAAGGCATCTGGGTTTCTATTTAGCAAGTGAAAAGAAGACCAACTATTTTATGTATGGTCTTTCCTGATGATATTATCCTTCTTAATAAGACTGATTGATAGCTACGATGTCACCAAGGTATATTAAATTAAATTATCATATCCACATGACTTGCTGTATGTTTTCGTCCTTCAACGATTTTTATGTTAGCAAGTATGGTTTTGAAGTTTATATGTACATAAACTAAAATGTTGCTAAGATTGATAAAATTTACAAATAAAAAACTGGTTGGAATTAGAATTTCGCTAACTACTTCTCCAATGTATCATCATGGTCGATCATATGTGTTCAAGTTTTCGATATTTTCACTAGTTGCTATAATTTGAACATTTTCATCTTTGATAAACGGCAAAATATCTATTGTATTACTTAACTTTCGATCTCTCGCACAATTGACCAATATGATAACATTAATTTCGATCAGATAGTGGTTTGTGAGGGTAAACCTAGCCATACTAGTGCCCCGCTAATATCCATAGATGAATTATTCTAGATTCATGTATAAAAAGTCCTTTCCAAACACTAGTTAAATCAAAAGATCAATTTCATGAGTTGTTGATTCAGAAAAAAGCATGGTGAACCAAAATAAAACATCGATATCATGAATAACAAAAGCTTATATAACCACCAAATCAAAAGTTATACAAAAGACTCATAGTTAACTATATAATCCTAACAACAAAGAAATTAGCTACTCATACCCGATGATAGCTTTACAAAGAGAATGAAATTATATGAGGTGAGAATACACGTCGATTCCTCAAACCTTAATTGTCTTTTAACCTTTGTATTTTTGTGTTTCTTTGTACACTCTCTCTAAGTTTTCAATGATTTCTTCCAAAACGACATGAATAAATTTAGTGATTTGTTGCTCCCTGAGCAATTTGACATTGCATCACCATGAATAAATTTCAGTTTTTTTTTTTTTTGACGAAATGAATAAATTTCAGTTGATTTCCTAACAATACGATAACCACTCTTCAACATTATATATTAGAGTGGTGTCACAACTAATATGTCCCCGGTTTTTATGTATTTTTCTTTTTTTTTTTAATAATATTTATGATTTAAACAACATATTAGAGCAGGGTACCAACTTAATTGCGAGCCTCTCTTTTGCTGTCATTTTCCCATTCCCTAATTAAAAAAAACATTTTAAATAGTTTAAGATCTTAAAAATTTGAGCATATTTTTCTTCTCAAAATGTAATTATTTAATTCTCATAGCAGTGTCACGCACTTATATAAAAACAAAAACAAAAACGATGTCACGCACCATGACGCAGTACCAGGTGGCTTCTTCCTATTAGCTAGCTAAGTCAAGCACAAAGTTGAAAAGTCAAAGTTTACGACCGGAAGGAACAGAGAAGGTGAAATTTAATTAAAATGAAGGGAAACCCACCTAATCTAGCAACTTGCTTTCATAGCCTGCTTCTTAAATTCCTTACTCCATTTTGCAGTCTCTAATCTCTCTACATATTTTTTTCTTCCTATATAAGCATTAATATTTTTGTTCTATAGATTTATTACAATAAGAAGTGTTATGGAAGGTCTTCTACCTCTTGTGTATAAAGCAATCAAGAAAAATAGAACAAGACGACAGTATGAGGTTATTTCTTTAGGAGGAAGCTACAACATAAGCATGGCTGAGATCCACCCTCAAACTCAACAACCACTTCATCATAATCAAATACCAGCTTCAGATAATTACAATATTGGTCACAGGAGACATAAATCTGTTGGAGATAATTTTGGTAATGGTTTTCAATTTCATGATCAGACAACAACTGGTTCTGTTTCTCCTAATTCATCAAAAAAACTTGTCAGGTTTAGTAGTCATAGAATGTTTTCATGTATCAAGGGTGCCTGAAGTCAAGGTGTGTGTGCAAGATTTGATATTGTATGTATGTGCTGTTTTTTTGAATAAATGTTGCAAAGATGATGTTGTGCTGTGTTGTAATTATTACAAAAGATGTTCTGTTTCTATATTTGTTGAGTGTTTTATTTATTTATTTATTTGTTTTTTTGAGGAAAGGTTTTACTAGTTGGTTTGGGTTTTATATTAACTTGTATATATACGTGTATATATATTGAATGAAATGAAAGCTAGATTTATATACAGATTGTTTTGGCTGTCAATGATCGATCATTTGGATTTATCCTTCAGAGTTTAAAAAAGTGTTATATTTTAAATTTTAATCGTTATTTATTTATATATTCAGTAAATAAGTTACTACTTTTTTTTCTACGCGCAAGTTCTATAGCTTTCTCATTTTCAACACTGTCAGCCAGATTCTCATGTCATTGTGGTAGGTATGGTGGCATTCACTGTCAAGTGAACAGTGATAATGAATTAAGGTGTCGTCTTAGGCAGGGATAAGAATCCAAGTGTGGTAATCATAAATACCATGCGCCGGTATATTACAGGAGTAAACAAAGGTGAAAAGGATAGGAAAAAACTTTACTTGTGCACATGATATTAGCCATTAAGCATTTATAAGCTGAATATGGATTTTCTAGACAGACATTTTTTTGGTTTGATTTAAAGCACAGTCATATAATTCACTTGTCAATTAAAATTAATTTATTTTTTACTTGATATTAAATAAAACTAGTTTTTTGTTGTTGAGAGGATTAAGTAAAACTAGTTAGTTAATGCAATACCGCATACCACATATTTATTATAAGCCTGTTTATTAGTTATTCATTCACAAAATAAAACATTGTTTATTAGAAGATAAGTACCATTTTATTTCTTTGATAATCATTTTAAATAAGCACATTTTTTTTTAATTTCGTAGTTTACTTTCTTTCTTTGTTAATCATTTTAAATAAACACATATTTATACGCAAGCAATTAGGCGCACGTTGATCTAGCCAACTTTTTGTTTTGAGAGGAGAGGAATGACCTAGCCAACTTGGCCACATGATATTTTAAAAGAAACATTGTTTAGTATTTCAATTTTTTTATTTATTATATAGGTTCTGAGAGACTGAATGACGTACGTTCAAATCAATCATCTTATCTTGAGATGAAACCAACAACCAGTATTTTATTTGTTAATAGTATTAATCACATTTGATTTTTTAGGTGTCGGGTTTTTAGTTTTTTTTTATTGTTTTTAAAGTACAAAATATTTATTTTTAATTAAAATCACCATTAACATTTTATCGTAGAGAATGAGAAAGATAAATAAGATAATAATAACTAAAAGTTTTATAAAAAAATAAAAAATGATTGAATCAAAAATTAGTAGACTTTTTATTTGTATAAATAAATAACTTGAAAATGACAATAAAAAATGAAAGATGTTGTTCCGTAAGTTCAACTCAGTTTATAATTGTATATACATTTTTCTTAAAAAAGTAAAATAATTGTATGAACATATTGAAACACACATTCAAACTTATAATTTTCTATAAAGTTTTTTTGTGCGTGAATGGATAATACTCCCTTTGTTTTAAATAGTTATTTTTCTTTATAAAAATAGTTTTTTTTTGTCTTAATATCTGATTTCCAGGATAATGAGTTTAAAGCAAAGTACAACCCTCAACCCTGTACCAAGCAAGCACCCAACTATAGGAAACGCAAAGGCCCACCAGAGGGTAGAGACAAAGAAGCCACTTCCACGAGGAAAAGATGCGAGAGCCCCGCTAAACACCCGAAAGCACTGCAATCTTGGGTAGGTGCATTTTTAATGTGAATTAATTTACGTAGGATGGAAATGAGCAAAAACAGATGGAAGAAGAACAATTCTCATCTTGCACCGCCACCACCAAAAGCACTATTATAGGTTCTTGCACAAGAGGGATTCCACCTTCCACTCGTACATGTAGCATAAATTGTTGACAGAATCAGAAAATCAGAATATATTATGACTAAATTGCATTTTTAGTCCCCTAACTATTTAGGTAGTATCGCTTTGGTCCCTTAATTAAAATTTAATTTATTTTGGTCCCTTAACTTCTCCTTGTTACACATTTTGGTCATTTCCATTAGTTTTAATTCAAAAACGTTAGGTTTTCTTCATCTTCTTCTCCTCTTTTTCATCTTCATATCATCTCGATCAACCTTCAACAACAATAATCCCAGAAAAATTCCAGAAGAAAATGAAGAAAACCTAATGTTTTTGAATTAAAACTAACGGAAAGGACCAAAATGTGTAACAGAGAGAAGTTAAGGGAACAAAATAAATCAAATTTTAATTAAGGGACCAAAGCGATACTACCTAAATAGTTAAGGGACCAAAAATGCAATTTAGCCATATATTATTTAGTTAAATTATATTTTTGGTCCCTTAAACTATTTTTAGGTTTTACTTTGATCCTCTAAGCCTCGTTCATTTTATTTTAGTCCCTAAGTTACAAGCATTATACAATTTTGTCCCTTAAGTTTTTTTTTTTCTGTTTAAATTTAGTCCTTTAAATATGAATGTTAATAATTTGGTTCCTTAAGTTACAAATATAAAGATATTTTGGTCCTTAACAAGAGGGACTAAAGTGTTTGAATTTTGTAAAATTTAAAGAATCAAAATATATAATATTTGTAAGTTAATCGAAGAGGGCGAGCAAAATCGTAAAATCATAGGATTTTACGATTTCAATCGTGATGTTGACAAAATGTTTAAGAGACTAAATTGTCTATCATTTATTATTTAATGGATCGAAATAAAACCAAAAGAAAACTTAAAAACCAAATAAAACATAAAATTACTTAAGGGATCAAAATATAATTTAACCAATTACATTCTAAGAGGAACAATGGCCAACGATCCCCACTAAAATCGTATGAAAATTGTTTTTCCCACTTCAAAACAAAGCTAAGAAACACTATGAAATGACAAGTTTAACCCCAAACTTCAACGACAATTAACTGCCATTGAATTTTAACCGATGATAATTAACAACCGATGAAATTTGAGATTAAATTTATTATTTTATGGTGTTTCTTAACTTTGTGTGAAATGAAAAAAGCAATTTTCAAATCGTATATCTGTAAAGAAGGCCAATGACCCAAACAAACTGCAGTATGAGAGGAACAATGGCTCAGACAAACAAACTGCGGCCTCACTCTAACTTTTCTATTTTTTTTTTGGTAGTGGGCGGGGTTTGAACCCCGGACCTTGCATATTTATGCATTGTCCCAACCAACTGAGCTAAGCTCATGAGGACCTAACTTTTCTATTTTAACAAGTGCATAAGATTTTCGAACAAAAAAAAAGTGCACAAGACATGCAACTCTCTTCTTTTTTGACAAGATAAGACATGTAACTCTTAAATTCTATTTCTGTGTCATTCACCCAAAATAAAATCTCTCTTACAAATACAGGATGTAAATAGTTCATAAAAAATATACGTAATTCATTCATGTAACAGAAATCAGAGGAAATAATTCCATTGCAATTTGGCATCTAAACAATCACTTTTCTCCTATTTTGAAAGTGATTGATAAACTACTATTTATTTAAACAAAATTAGTTTAAAAACATTTGCGAGGGTTGACTCAATTGACAATGTCAATATTGTTAGAATGAATATCCTCATCCGAATTTAAACATGAAATAGTGTATTTGTGTGTTTCATGTGTTTGACACTTCCTTTACGGAAAAAAAATTAGTTTAGAAACCATTTATCATGTTTCTATAGTTTCCGGACTAAATAAAAGAGAGAGTAGCAGTTTGCATACTAAATTTTAGAATTACTTAGTGATTCTAATAGTACCAAATTTTAAAATATTAGTGCATATTGTTAAAATTTCAACATAGAGGAGTCCACTAAAGAGCACCTTCGTTCTAATGATACTTGATTTTGAAATTGCACAATTAATGATGATTATGATATCGTCACAGATCATCACGGATTCACGGCAAAGAAGAAATAAAATTGAGTAAATAGGCAATTACCATCTGATAACCAAGGCATAGCATAATTAGCTCTCTTTTTCCTTTTCTACCCTTATATCTTTAGTTGAACTTTTCCTTGGTACTCCAAATGCATGGCTCACTTTTTTGACAGAAAGCTTTTTTGTGGCCTCGGTAAAAATGTTTATGATGGAGTAGAGGAATTGGATTAGGCTCAAATAATAATGCAATTAATGTGACAGATTTAGTAATTGAGAGGTTAAGGGTATAATTGACATATTACACTCTTAAACTCTAAAAGTGACACTTATTTAGGAACAAATTTTTTTAGCAAATGTGACAGTTAAAAAGGAACGGAGGGAGTACCATCTGAAATTGTAAGTTTCGTAAATTACCCCTCTGACATTAACAAAACTTCAATTACCCCCATGAAATTGCACAACGTTAATCAATTTACCCTCTCCGTCAAATTCTTATGTTAGTCAACCTAACGTTTTGCAAATACCCCCTGAAGTTTTGCACTTATATGCAAAATGACCCCGAACTTGAAAATTTATATATTTTTCTTCTTATCTTTAACTCAAAAGATATTAAAGATAAACAATTAAAAGTTAACTTTAATACTTTAAACTCTACAATATTATAGTCCAATATTACAATTAACATTTGAATCCTTTACATGTGTATCTTTAATAGATATACATTCAAGATGATTATGGATACCACAAGGACATTTGCCAACAACATGGCTTCGAGTAAGGAGGTGAACACAACAATGGGAGACATGGAGATTATAATGCCTACGAGTGTATCCATGGAGAAGATGCAGGCCAAGTTGATGATGATGAGAATGAGATTATAGGTATCAAGGGAGAAGATGCAGGCTAAGTTGATGATGATGATGAGAATAACCAATTCAAAATATCTCAAGTTTTGGGACATTCAATTGAAATTACATTAAAAAGATCACAAGTTAAGGATGGTATGAATTTTGAGTTTAGAACAATTACAGGTATCATGACTTAATATTTACTTAACTTTGTTTTGCATTAAATTGCTCCAAGATAGAGTAACCTGTGGCTGCCAAATGAACATAAATGCACACGAGTACATTATTTCATCTGTTGTTATAGTTCCTTTATTCTTTTCTTTCTGTGTATGTTTTTTATGTATAAGTGTGAGATATTGCAACATTAGTTAAAGTTAACTGTTAATTGTTTGCCTTTAATATCTTTTGAGTCAAGGATAAGAAAAAAATATATAAATTTTCAAGTTCGGGGGCATTTTGCACATAAGTGCAAAACTTCAGGGGGTATTTGCAAAACGTCATGTTGACTAACAAAAAAATTTGACGGAGGGGTAAATTGATTAACGTTGTGTAATTTCAGGAGGGTAATTGAAGTTTTGTTAATGTCAGGGGGTAATTGACGAAACTTACAATTTCAGGGGGGTAAATTGCCTATTTACTCAAATAAAATTTATATTTTTCTTTTAACCTTTTCACAAAAGTTTTATATCTCAATTAATGACAAAAAAACAGTCTTGGTTAGAGAAAGGAAAAATAACTAAGAAAATAATAAGATTATTTTTACTTTTCATTTTCATTATTTGTTAATTATGTGAAAATATGTAGTCACATACATTATCAAACAAATAAAATAAGATGTACTCACATCATTTAACACATTTCTTTTCGTCAGTTAGTCCTAGAATGTAGAATGACTGGTTTAAAAAAAAAAAATTAGGTGAGTGATTTATTTTAAATTTGAAAATATTATACTATTTATAAAGTTTAAATGTTAACGTATAACCCTTATATGAGACGATGAAAAACTTTTTCAGCATAATAAGAGATTTTAGATTCAAATTCAACCTTGAAAATATATTGGTGCTAAATCTTTTGAGGGAGAGTTTTGCCATCTATTACGGTCCTATCCGATTCAAGAGATTAATCTTTACACTCTACCAACGAAAGTAAAGTGTTTTGTTTTGTTTTGTTTTGTTTGAGTATGTGTGGTCATTAGGTCAATAGTAAAGTTTAACACTCTACCAACGAAGGTTGAGTCAATTAGAGGAAGTGAAACTCTCCCAACCAACAAACCGAGGTTCGAATTTCAAACTCTCAGCTGACTGAGAGACGACTAATGTCAATCATGTATTGAATAAGACTACTTTCAATAGAAGATTTTTATGAAAGCAATAGGTACACTCCAATTGCGCTTCTACCATGCTCCGGCAAGGCTCAACCGACGCCCTAACCAATTGGAAAGACTCATCAAGAACGCAAAATTTGAATGATTCCGACGAAGAAAAACGAGAGTGGTTTCTGCATAAGTGAAAGAACCAGACAGTAAAATAGTTGCATCATAAAAGATCTTTATAAATTTCACCCACTCTATACCGATTCAGATTTCGTAGGTTGTCAAGTCTCTGCTTGATCAATTAACTCTAGCTATCCGGGTTACTTCACCTCAACTAGATACGGAGGCAATTCAATGAAGCACTTATTTATGTACAAATTATTTTACAATTGAAGATACCAAACACTGCATAAGTTGAAAATTATCAGTTTATAATGTCTAGACTAGAAGAGCTGAGAAGATAAGCTACTACAAAGTACAAACATAACGAGTAATCACATTTGAGAAATGATATTTGTATAACCATTTTGCAACAACTTTTTGACAACTTTCTCTCTCATACTCACATTATGTTTTTATTCTCTTTCTTCCTTTTTTTCTCTCTATTATTTTTAACCAATAGAAATAGAGGAAAAAGAAGTTGTCATGGAAAGTTGTCATCATTGGTTGTTCATGTATTGCTCATCACATTTTTGCTATTTTCCATAAATTATCATCATAAACTACTCTCAGTCTTTCAAAAAAAAAAAAATAAACTACTCTTTCAAACATTTACACAAGTATCAACCAAAAAAATACGTAACACTTACACAAGTAATTATATTTCAAAACATAAAATTACTAGGTACGATCTAATTGGACAAACCCCCAAACATTATTATTTTCCTTTTTTCTCTAGATACTATTATTTCCAGTCCCTCTCTCTCTCTCTCTGATCTTCATATTTCTTTGCGTTGACGCAGGCGTCGCGATTCAATCCAACATTCCCTTCTCAATTTGGTGGCCAATGGCCATGGCCAACACACAACTTAGCATATACCAACTTTCATTCATCTTCATACAATACAAATTTATATTTATCAAGGACACATGGGCCACTCTTCATATCATACTATATTCATAGCAGTAGTAGTGGGACAAAAGTGGTCGACCATCTTGTTCCCACGTTGTTTTTTCTCTTCAATAATTAATGTCCACCATATGTCCTAGAAATTCTCCTTGTGGAAATCGTATTTGGTGGTTGTGTTATGAGAAAAGTCCGAACCTAATTGACGAAGCTCTTTAGTAAGTGCAGGTGGCCCACAATAAAACACCCCTGCATTACATAAATCACACTCCTCAGTACGTGATGTTAGCATTAAATTAACCACACCAATTATTTCTGGCTCCATGCCAATATTGAAATTGATAAGCATTCAACATTTAAAAGGATCTTTTGTCCTAATTATAAAAAATAAGATCAAGATGAATTAGCAAGTTTTAAAAGTATTCATTGTTTTGTTCAAAAAATTATTTGGAATTTCTTTTATAGTATATCTTTATTTATCTCTCACACACGCTTGATACTTTTAATGTCGGTTGAAAAATGAGAACTCACCAACGCGTGTTTGAGGATGATTAAGTGCAATGCGCTTGTAGACACTACGCCAATTAGGTTTAGCAAAGTGAGACTTGACACGTGTTCCCGAGACGATATCCACACCGTTTTTAGCATGATTAAGTGATTGAAGCATAGCAATAAGAGCAGAGCGAGCATCACCCTCTTCATAAACACTAGTGCAATAATTGTGTAGCTCAATTACTCCCCTATGATCATCTTCAGCCACCTCATTCATTACTCCTTTAAACCAATCAAAAGAACCCTGTTCTCTAGTAACCCAGTAAAAATAAGCCCTCTTGGTTTTAAAGTTACTCAAACCGGTTCTTTTGTGTTGTGATGGTCTTGATGATTTACCACTTGTTCCCTCCTCCATATTGGTCATCCTTTCCTCCTCTTCCATGGCCTTGAAATTATTCACCATGTCCTTAAGTATACTTATCATTGGGGTAGCCCCAATTCCTAGGCCTACAAGTAAAACCACATCATATTGCTTGTAGTCTTGTGCAGGCGCTCCATAAGGACCATCGATCAAAACTTTAGGGAGAGTACTGCATAGTACAATAATGCATTATTTACCGGTCACTAAGCAATAAACCATATATTATAAATGATTATGCATCATTAGCTTGTCACTAAATGTCATAAAAATTCACTTGCTTATATTTTATATATTTATTTAACATTTTCTAACACTAAGTTGGGCTGGCTTGATTACCTACTTAGCCGAGAACAAGAATTTTCAGCACAAGTGTCCATTTTCACCTAGTCTATTTATTTTGACAATAATAATCGTCGTAGTGTAAACTTCAAATGCAACAACCAATTCCATTTGGCCACAAGGATAATAAAATCGTAAGCAAATTGGACACGGTGCTATTGCTACATGCATTGGTTATATCGGTCGGCACTATCATTTATTCACACCCAAACTACATAAGACAAATAGTCTATGTTTTTTTGTGACTAAATTTCAAAGTCTAAGAGGAACGGCCTATTAAAATTAAAACTAACAAGCAACATAACAACTTAATTTAATGAATAAATAATTATCTGATTTTAATTTATTATCAATCAACTATTTTGCTAAGCATTTCTTAAAACAAGAGTGCATCTATGTAAAGTAAATACTATACACACACTATATAACCAAATCCAATTGAAATAGTTAAGTTTTTGAATAATTTGTTTAACAACCTTAAAAAGTGTTCTAGTAACTTTCTAGTCAAGTTTTGTGAAAAAATAACAAATATTTAAAAGTAAATTATATGAAATGCATTATCAACCAACACAACTCATCCATTTACATGCAAATGTCGGCTACTACCAATTGACAATTAGTTTTTTGTTGATATTTATCAGCACATGGATTTTACCTTTTCAAACATATATATTTTTTTTAAAAGCTTTAAATTTAGGAGTAAGGATAGTATGTGTGTTACCTTGGGCTGCTATCCCCTTGCATGCATTCAGCTCTTAGAAGTCCACTCTTCCCATGGGTCGGTGGAAGGCAACTCTGAAATATAGAACCAAAGCAATATAGTCAAAAGAGAAACCACAAATTGCTAAGAAAATTGGAATGCACCCAAATACAGATAAATGTAGTAATCAGTGAGTTTTGCTATGTAAGTTATCAAAATAATTCGGTCAAAAAAAAAGTTATCAAAATAATTAAGTTATAATAGCATTATTACCCAACAAAAGTTAACCTGAATTCACACCTCTGAGAATTTGACTCTGAGACTTCTGGTCCAGTCACCTAATGTTCTGATGTGAACACTAAGGTAGTCATCTCCTGGGGAAGAGGTTATGGAAAATGGATGCCTGTGAAACCATAACAACATTTAACATTTTAAGAAGGTATTTAGATGCAACAATTCATATAGCATGCAGAGACTACTAATTATGGTTCCTCAAATTCATAGTACCATTCAAATGGAGAGACAGCAGCACAATTTACAAACATGTATTGTCCACTCTTGTATCTAAACCCCTGAGGCTTTGACATATGAAGAGCCAACACATTTCCAGGATAAACAGCCACCTTCAAATAGGACATACAAAATTTGGTCAGACATACATATTATTTTTTCAAATGTATCTCCATTTTTTGAATATTAGCCAAAAAATATTAATTAATGGAACAACAATCTTTTCAAAGTAACCCACTTGGGTTGGCCCAGTGGTATTGGCTTGGGACCTGGGAGTGTGCTCCTCCTCGAGGTCTCAGGTTCGATTCCCTCCGGTGTCAAGTTAGGTGGGCTAGTTTAGCTTCTTAAAAAAAAAACAATCTTTTCAAAGTTCCAGATAAACAATCCTTGATCTGTCTATTGAAAGCATAGGTGAATAATATGCTGAAATTTATATCTATGAATGAATTTGGAGAACAAAATTTTAAAACCTTCATATGTTTCTTCAAGTAGTGACACTGATTCAATATTCAACACTCACCTTTAATATTCTCACAGGCTTGATGCTTGATCTGAGTGCTCTAGTCAGTCGTTCCAATGCATAAATGATGATGGGAATAGCCAAATACATCCATGTCTACAAAACACATACAATCCTTAGAATATACAAGAATTAGCTGAGAAACTGGATAAAAAGGATAATTGAAGGAAGGTGCTAACCGTTTTTTTGTGCCATTCCCGGGTCAAGTAAAGTTTGATTCCATGCACAACCAAAAGGGCATAGACAAATACAAAGAGATGATGAGAGTACCAAAAGGCATTGAAACCAGTTAGACTATTGAGGGGTTTAGGTAGCTTAACCCTTCCTTTCCTGAACCAAGGACTAGCCAGTGTGAAGGCTATTGTCATTAAAACAACCATTACAATCCCTGTTACTCCTTCCCATGATTTCACAAAATGCCAATAACTTGTTGGTTGCTTTCCAAAAAATGGTTCCATGAGCTTGTATTTTTCACTATTTGCATGAAGAAGGCGAGGAAAGTCGCAAGTAAGATGATAAATAGCATGTATACCAACTCCAATTGCTACTGCCACAGCAATCACCTGCAACAGACTCTCGTCATTTCATGGTTATCAAATCGACTTTCCTCGTTAAGATACATTGCCAAATCAAGATCGAGATTCAAATCTTGAGTCAGGAGATATTTTTCCAAATCAAGAATCGAATCTTAAGATACATTGCAAATAAAAATACGCCATTTTAAAGTAAAATAATAAGTGAAATAACAAAATTGTCAGCTGATATATCATATATGAACCTCAAAATAATTCAAGATTCAAGTTATATATCAAATGAGAAATGAAAAGTGTTTGCTTATACAAAACTGACAGAAAAAGTGGTTGGTTGCACAAAGTTTAGGTAGTAATTCATTAGAAAGAATTGGGATGCAATAGGAGATTCATGTCCAAATAGATACGCACTAAGATTCGTATCGATTTGGTTCAATTTAGTACCAAATCGAGATTTGGCTCGCATTCATCGTAAGATAGTGATAGCCATGCACCAGTTGCTACTATAAATTTTTTTAGATTATTTTTCTAATCTTGCCACTCACAAATGAACAGTTTGTAAAATTTACCTTGTGGAAGTTGAGGTTATCATCAAAAGGAACAGCAATGCCTAGTTTGGTCTTGTTCCTAAGCCATGTGATGGTGTTTCGACAAACAGGTAACAAGATAATAGCCATGTTCAATTTGAGTGTCTCAGCTGCACCTTTAGCCATGCACACACAATGCCCCATTACTTCATAAGCAGCTCTTCTTCTGTACTGCATGAATTTGTAGGCAAATAGACCACACATAACACCAATCCATAGTGCCAATATCCAAGTTCTTTGCCAATTGTCCTGCAGAAAGTAAATGGCATCTCTATACCTCTTCCTAACAGGATTGTATTCATATGTACCCTTAAGCTTTATGCTTAGCATTTGGCTCAGGTACTTACTATCTCCTCGTGTAGAATGAGTTGGTCCATGCAACAAGAGTATCTCTAGGTCATTTACCTGTATTCCAAACCAAATGGCCAAAAAAATATGGCTAAAATTAGAAGCTAGATTAATACGAGACAGAGACCAGAGATAAACGATCGATACAGAGATTAGGTAAGTGAAAAACAATTGAATTTATTAAAAAACAAGAGTAGTAGACAGTCAACAATATATTAGCAACACAACCTTAATGCTGGAGATCATCAAGAGTTTACTACAAATATCGAGGTTGAATCAATAGAGAAATGAGGAATAAAATTATAATGTGAGACACAACATTTCTACATGTCATGTAAAGATGCTCTAATTGCAGGAAAGAAAGTTTTATATAAGGAATAATAAATAATACATGCCAAGATCCTTTCAAAAATCTGCAGAGAGTGACCAAATAACAGCTTAAGTACCACTAACAACCCAGTGAAAAATATGAATAAAAAGATCAAGGCAGTAGCTTATAAGATGATCTTATAAGTAATAATTACCATGATAAATCCTGTATCATCAGGGTCTAGTTCTTCCATGATCAAAGCAGCATATTCCTCAGCCTGCTTCTGTATGTTTGAGAGTTTGTTTGTAGTGGCACTAAGGCAAATAATCTGAAAAGTGAAAACATAATTAAACATCAAGAGTAATCCAATTCTGATGGTGACAAAATAACATACTGGAAAAAAAAATTAGTTTTTATCAATTTATGAAACTAAAAAGTAAAATTTTAGGTAGCAAAAACTTCAGAATTTATGATTCCATACCTCTTTAATTTCATCCTCGGTGATTCTGCCATCCGCATCTTTATCAACCCTACATTCCAAGTTTATACAGTTCAGCATTTAATGCATAACCTTTTTTGTTAATATTTTCATAAGAAAGAAAAAGCAAAGACTTACATGTCAAAGAATGTTCTGAGTCTAGAATCAAAACTATTGTCAGATATCTGGTCCCAGAAATCCTTCAATTGTGCCTTATTAATTGAATCTCCATGAATATTCCTCCTCCTAGACATAGCATCAAATAGCTCACCTGCAAATGCCTCAGACTCCTTGTTCATCCCTACATAAAAAATATCCATACTTAACGGTAATTCAACAAACACCTCTAAAACACAGACACAAACACCAAACACGACACGACACATCAACACCAGTAATAATTCAGAACATGACTTAGTTGTAAGTAATCATATGTGTCAGTGTTTTGCCGATTTCAGACACTCGTGTCAGACACCGAACACGCCTTTGATCAGAAGTAATCTCCAATACCATACCTATGCATTTGGCAAAGAGAGAGCGATGAAGCAAACCATCATGAGTTGAAAGAATATCAAACTGCTTTTCAACCTCAAACCATCCAACATCAGTCTTCTTATTAATAAACTTGAGTCCTCTAAGAGCATGAGAAGCTGCAGACTTGGTCCTATCATAAACTTTCTCAGGTCCAACTTGTTGTTTCGAAAAAGACGTTAATTTCTTCAACTCCTGAGAAACATGTTTCATACGAATCGAAGCAGTTCTAACAAATGAAGCACCAAAAGATCTTTTCTTCTCCATTCCTTTACCAAGCAAAACATGTTTCTCATCTTCACCTCCACCATGATCATTGTTTCCAGGAACAGTTTTAACACTGTGTAAAGCAACAGAGTCACCTTGAATATCCATAGTAACTTCAACATAATCTTCTCCTGCTTTTTCTTCATCATGTTCTTGATGGCTAAGATCTATGGCAGAACTTGAATTTGAAACGTTTAACTTTGCACTTCTTCTTCCTACCCTTTTGTTCAAAGGTCCACTGAAGGAACCATTGTGAAGAGCAATGAGTTCGACATCAGAGTCACGATGACTGTGGATTTCTGTGGAAATTCCTGCAACTTCGTCAGTTCCCATTATCTATCTACGTTACACACAACGTGCTTTTCTTTTTCTTCAGGCTTCTCTCTCTCTCTTCAAACTTCAAAGTAACCGTGTTTTTTTTATGTTGCATTTTATTATATTTATTTAAGGAAAATGCTACTTCTCAAGAAAAATAGCTTCAAGAATTTTTCAAGAAATAGTTGGCAAATTTTAATTGGATGATTTATTTGTCCACTTCCTATTTTTCAGCCACACCTCCTTAAATTGTGGCAAATAGTGCATTGTGATTGACTATTCTTTATTCTTGAAGAATTCTTGATGTTATTTTTCTAGAGATATAACATTGCTCCTCCATTTTATATATTTTTATTGTTAAAAATAATGTATCTCAATTTTTTAGGGGGCAAATTACTTTTCCTAGCTTAACTCAACTTTTTGACTTGCAAGCTGGTTTTATAATATCTTTTTGTCAATTTGGTCATTTAATTAAATAAAGTATATAAAGTTCATCCTTTCCATTACTATGATTTTTTTTTTTGAAGGCCTTTCCATTACTATGATGTAACCTTTGACATCTGTGATGCATATATCAATGCTCTATACTTATATGATTTTTTAGTTTTATATTATTTTTCCTCTCTTTCAATTCTATTTCTTTCTTTCCAGCTCCGACATTCACACTCATCGTGGGATATCTTGTCAAAATATGTGTTTTTTCTTGGGATAAAAGACTAAAGCAGCGCAAATGCATCAAATATGAATTTTAACCTTAAATTCGATTTATAAAGTTGGGTGAAATTTTTTTTTTGAAGAGACTAAAAGTTGGGTGAAAATTGCTGTTCACACATTAGAGAAGGCTGGGACACACATGTAAAATACGTTTTTGCCCCCTCGGCAGTTAACTGCCGAGGAATTTAAAATCCGGCTGCAGTTAACTGCCAAGGAATTCCTCGGTAGTTAACTGCCGAGGTTTTCTGAACATAAACAGAACGAACAGAAGCAGTTTCCAGTTTCAATATTTTGTTTCAAACACATCCAAATTCTCTCCAAAATCACATTTTCACGAATTGCAAGCAAATCATCACCACATTATCACAAGTAAGTACCCTTAATCATTGCAATGTTAATGTTAGTTTGTTAGGTTTATTTTTTTTAAAAATTAGAGTAGTTTGCATGTGGTTAGGTTAATGATGATTTGATGATTAAAATAGACAATTTTTTTTTTTAAAATAGACAATTTGATGATTGCAAGTGTAGTTTTTGAATTGATAAATGAATGTAGATGTTGCCTATGCTGTTTAAATGGTAATGTGGCTTTGAATGGTGGCAAATGAACACAATTTGAATATGTTTTATACTTTGCACACAAAGTGTTTGATCAAATGCCTCAATGAAAATTATTTTGATTATTTAGTTAGTTTAGGTTATGGAAATGATAGAAGTGATGTTAATTATAGTTTGATTAAGTGTATATTGATTTTTTAGTGTATTTAGGTTATGATGTGAATGATTAAGTGTATAGAAATGATTAAGTTATGATGGAAATGATGGACATAATGATGATTGTATGAATGATTTTATTGTAAGTGTATAGAAATGATTAGTTTAGGTTATTGATTTTATTGTAATGATGATTGTATGAATGATTTTAGGTTATGGAAATGATGTTGATTGTTGTTAATGTTAATGATTAAGTTATGACTAGTGTGTTTAATGTGTTTGATTATGTTATGGAAAATGATGTTAATTTATTAAAAATTTGTGTAGATATGGCTGATCAGGAGCCCATTGATCCATCTAAGATGATTGGTGGTAGGCGTGCTCAGACACAAAGCTACCGGAAGGAGAAGGAGAGGAGAAACGCACATATCCCAAAGAGGGGAAGAGGTCGGGGGGGGGGGGGGATGGTTCAGGGACTTCTCAGCCTTCTGAGGCTTCTCAGGCACAGCCTGAAGAGTCGCAGGTGGTTGACCCGACCCAGGCGGTGGAGTACCTGAACTATCAGGATCACCATGATGTGACTGATGGTGGGTACGACGAGCCAGGGGAGCCAGACGATGATGACATTGCTATGGCGGCTGCCCCGGAGGTGTTGCCTACGGACGCTCCCTTTCCTGGAGGACCGCAGGACATATCTTTGCTTCACTCTTATGCCAATCATGTGGCATTGCCGCTTTGGTATAATAAGGATGACGTAAGTATTTTTTTTTTTTTTTAAATGTTCTTTCTTTATGTTTAATTACGTGTTTTTTATATGTGTTTTTTTATATGTGTTTTTATATGTGTTTTTTTATATGGATGACGTAAGTAAAAACAATTATGTGTTCTTTCTTTTAGTTAACTTTTATATATGTTTTTTTTAATTCCTTTCTTTATGTTTAATTATTTTCTTTATTTTTCCTTTCTTGATTTAAATTGTTTTATTTATATGTTTAGATTATATGTTTTATTTATATGTTTTATTGATATGTTTTATTTATATGTTTTATTTATATGTGACTTTCTTTAAATATGTTTTATTTATATGTGATTTTCTTTAAATTGTTTTATTTATATGTTTTCTTTATATGTTTTATTTATATGTTTTCTTTATATGTGATTTTCTTTATATGTTTTCTTTATTTTTATTTTAGCATTTGTTAAGTTTAATATTTATTAGTTAAATGTTTACATTGTTTAAACTATGTTTATTTTTCTATTTTTTCAGTGCCGCAAGAAGCGTTTTGTAAAACCAATTAATCATGGCCCCAAGATTTTGAGTCTCGGACGTCCAAACCCCAATCAGAGATGGTTTTGGGATCCGCTTATGCAGAGTGGCTTACATGATTTGGTATACTTGGGCTACGCCACTGTGCCTCACGCTTTGCTGATGACTCTATGCGAGAGGTGGCATTCCGAGACCAGCACTTTTCACATGCCTATGGGGGAGATGACTGTGACTTTGGATGATGTCGCATGTCTTATGCATGTCCCGATTGAAGGGCGGATGTTGGGCCACCGGAAGAAGATGCTGAGACATGAGGGAGAGGCACTACTGATGACTCACTTGGGTGCGTCGAGGAAGGAGGCAGAGAAAATCTGCAATACTGAGTATGGTGGATACATTAGTTATCCAAAGCTGAGGGAGTTTTATACGACGCACCTTGGTAGAGCCAACCTTTTGGCGGATACACGGGATCCAGAGGAGCTGGAGGAGTTGGAGAGGGTTAGGACTTATTGTGTGAAGTCCTACCTTCTATACTTGGTTGGATGCTTGTTGTTTGGGGATAGAAGCAACAAACGCATCCAGTTGATCTATTTGACGGCTATGGCGGACGGCTACGCGGGGATGCGTGCTTATTCATGGGGAGGGATGGCACTTGCATACCTGTACGATGAGTTAGCTCAGGCCTGTTTGCCCGGAGACAGGCAGCTTGGGGGAAGCGTGACACTGCTCACTGTAAGTAAAAATTAAATTTAAATTAAATTTTTTTTGTTAACTATTATTATTTTGTTATATTTTGTTATATTTTTTTGTTAATTGTAAATTTTATTTTTTTAGTTAACTTTAATTTATTTATATGTGATTTGTATGGTTTATGCAGGCATGGTTTTTGTCGCACTTCCCTAAGTTTTACACTGTTGATCCAAACCCGGACTACATTGAAAATTTACCGGTTGCGGCGAGGTGGACTCTTCAGAAGGGTCATGGAGAGGGGGCCACGTATCGGTCATTGCTTGATCGCATTACGTTTGATGACGTATGCTGGAGGCCGTACGAAGGGCACAGGGAGTTCCAGCCTTTCGAGGAGGTATTTTGGTATTCTGGCTGGATCATGTGCGGCGATCGTAGGGTGTACCGTCACCTGCCGGAGAGGGTATTGAGGCAGTACGGATACGTCCAGTCCGTACCTAGACCTCCGACGGATGTTCCAGCGCTGACACCGGCTGAGATTGTGCAGGCCTTCACGGACTTCCGCACTCACACGCTTAAGGAGGCTAATTGGGGTGAGCAGGCAGGAGAGCAACCATGGCGTATGGCAGAGGGCTATGTACGATGGTACACGGTTGTGTCTCACCCTCAGATTTTGCCACTTCTCCCGGGAGATGTTCCGAGGCCTCCAAACGAGGAGCAGATCGTTGCAGAGCAGTGGGAGCGGTACGAGGCGAGAAGCTCCCCTGGCACCTATGACATGGTTAGCGGCGCTGTTGCCCATGCTAATCAGTTTTTGGGTCAGGAGGTGACGAGCATGACCCCTCAGGAGCTGTATGCGGCCTTGCAGGATGTTAGGCAGCAGATCGCGCCGATCATTACCAGGAGGAGAGCTCAGAGACCGAGGAGGAGGCAGCAGCAGCATCAGCAGGACCAGGACCAGCAGTAGGATTAGGACTGCTAGTATTTTATGTTTAGGATATATTTTTAGGACTTGGTGTTTATTTTCATGACATTTGGCCGTTTTGTTAGTACTTTCAGTACATTTGTTGTTACTTTGTTTCGATGACATTTTTTTATGACTATTGTTCGTTTCCGTATTATATTTTCAATTTCAATTATGTTGCTAATTTTCTTTGATTAGGTTGTATGGTTTGGCATTCAAACAATGTGTTTACAATGTGCAAAAACACATGTAACAGGTTATGCCTTCAACAGGTTCTGTCATTTTCTGGCTTCAGGACGACTCGGCAGTTAACTGCCGAGGAAATAATGAAACCGGCGGTAGTTAACTGCCGAGGTTTTCCTCGGTACTAAACTGCCGAGGTTTTCCTCGGTACTTAAGTGCCGAGGTTTTGTTTTATTATTTTTTTTTGAGGGAATGTTTTGTTTTATTTTGTTTAGAATAGAATTGTGTTAGAAAATGTTAGGAATTATTTAAAAATTATTTTATGTTATTTGAAATATTGCGATAGAGTGAATTCCAATAAATATTGCGATAGCGTGAATTCGAATAAATATTGCGATAGTGTGAATTTCAATAAATATTGCGATAGCATGAATTCGAATAAATATTGCGATAGAGGTTTCGTTACATTACATAAACTATCATTACATTACATTCGGAAATGTACCTTCCAACTACAACAATTATCTTACCTTTGAATGGGTTTAATTCAAACTAGCTAAACAGCAGGACTCCAGCATTCGTCCAGAAGTGCTTTTGTTCCATTCCAAATGTTAAATTCTTGTTGGTCTTGGTTTAAAATGATAGTATCTAAGTGCCAACGGAATGAGGTCCAGACCTTGACACTTCGATACCATCATTTAAACGAAGCCAACAAGAAATTAACACTTAGAATGGAACAAAAACACTCCCGGACGAATGCCGGTGTCCTGCCATTTAACTAGTTTGAATGACCCCATCCAAAGGAAGACAATTGTTGCAGTTGGAATGTGCATTCCAACTACAACAACTGTCTTACCTCTGAAATGGGGTAAATTCAAACTTGCCAAACAACAGGACTCAAGCATTTTGCTGGGCATTCATGATTTCCTTTGAAAAGAATAAATTTTTTTCAGGCTTGATTTAGATGATGGTATTCAAGTGCCAACGAAATGAGGTCCATTCCTTGACACTTAATACCATCATCTAAGCAAGCCTAACAAAAATTTAATCTTTTCAAAGGAAAAACATTAATGCCCAGCGAAATGCTTGAGTCCTGGCCGTTTGGCAAGTTTGAATCACCCCATTTCAGAGGTAAGACAATTGTTGTAGTTGGAATGCACCTTACCCTAACTAATGACGATCTTCTCGCGGAATCAAGCTGTTGATGATATCTTCAGTTGATCTCAGCAACGTCACCCGCATATCGATCCACTGGAACTTGGTGTGCTCCCAAAACATACTCGTCGCGTTTTCGTCGTTCTTTAACTCCACCCAAGTGAATGATACGCTCCCCTCGTCGAGCTTTGGACGTTTATACCGAACATTTTGCACCCTTCTTGTGTCTCTTGGGTTGACTCCTTGGTTGAATTCATTCAGTTGATCCTTGAGATCTCTTAACGTTACATCAAGGCACCGAACCTTCAACCTTTGAGGTTCTCCTCCATTGAATGTTGCATGAACGTCGATCCATCCGGCCATTGTTTCAAATCTACGCACATAGAAATTTAAAATAATCAATGAAAAACTCATTCAAACATTTCATCAAACACTTAATGTGCAAATTATACATAGACTCTAAAAATCATAAAAATAACCCTAAAATGTAATTGTCTAAAAAAAAAATTAACGTAAAATATAGCAAAATTATTCAAATTATATTTACTCTTAAAATAAATCATATAGTCTTACTAAAATAAAATAAAAAATATACAACACCAAATTAAAAAATAACTGTTATACCCTAATTTTGGACCTAAAAATACTAATCAATTCTTCCTTTCTTGCATTTCAAGCCATTTGATATGTCTCTGATCAATTGCATCTCTCTCTGCATTTTATTTCAATGTTATTTGCAAAATTCACATGTAAGGGTATTTCAGTCATTTCCTATGTCAAGATTTCTTTCAATCTTTTAAAATTTTGTTTGAGTCCTTTCAAGTAGTTTGAATAAGTCTCTGTTCCATTCTACGTCAAAATCCATTTTAAAAATTGCATTTGAAGTCATTTTGAGTCAGTTTTGCCCCTAGGGGCATTTTAGTCTTTTCATGTGTTAAAACCCTGTTTAAATCCTAAAAATTGTCTCTGAGTCTTTTAATTTTGCTTGTATGAGTCTTTGATTCAATTTCTGTTAAAAATCCATTTTTTAAATTGCATCTGAGTCATTTTTAGTCGTTTTAAGCCCTAGGGGCATTTTGGTCATTTCACACGAAATTTTGGCAGAGAGAGGTTACTTTAAAGTACCTCATTTAAGCCATTGGTTCGTTTTAGTCCGTTTTGTCAATTTTAATCGTTTCACTTTACGTTTGTTTCAAATTTACCTTTTTTCAATACTTATTAATTTTTGCATTTTAGTCCTTTGTGTTTTTTTTCTTTTCATTTTTGTCCTTATTTTTTTTGCTATTTTGCAATTTAGTCCTCTTTTGTCCAAGTCACTTATTCTGTACACGTGTCAGAGTCCCAGTGGTCCACAGAAGTTTGTTACAAAGATATGCCACATGTCAAATTTCCATTGGTCCAGATATTCCATGTGTCAGCTATAAATAAGCCCAGTCATCACAGTCAAAGTCAGATACCATTCATCCATTGACACATCACCAAAAACGCCATTCACAATTCTCTCTCTTCTCCTCCAAGATCAAAACCGTAACCGTTTTGATCAATTCTCCAGAAAAAACTCAAGAACACAAACCCTAACCACATCAAATTCATCACAAATCCACAAATTCATCACTGATTCTTGCCAGATTCATCAACAATTACACAAATTCAGCATGAATATTACAAGAACATAATCAAAACCATTCAATTCGAAGTTTCTTTCAATTTTTTTTCGTATCAAGTTCTCAGTGGTTTTTCTGCGAAAAACCTCATCATCGAACGTTTTCTTCTTCCTCTTGCAATTCAAGCCCGTAGGCGATCACAAGACGAAGGTCTGAGAAGAGAAGAAGAAGATCGAAGCAAGATTTGAACCGGCGAAGAAGAAGAAGAGAGTTTCACAGATTTATTTTCGGTTCAACGCTTACCAGAAAGATCAGAAGCTCATTCAAGGATCTTTTGTTCCAATCTCCAAACAAATCCAGGTAAATTCATGTAAACCTTCTCGTTTAGTTCGTAAGTCATCATCGAAGGTTCCAAGTGAAAGATTAAACGGTGAATTGAAGTGGAAATTCGAAAACATTTGAAAAAGATTGAAGACCGAACCCTAAAAACGAAAATCACGAATATTCACCGTTTATTCTTCGAATTAGAGCATAGATTCATCATCAGCATGAAAAATAAGTCAATATAGGGTTTAACTTCGAAGAAATTAGAAGAAAATTTTGAAACCCTAGGTTGTAGATTCAAGCATAGATCTGTTCAAATCCAGGCCAGTTCTCAGAAAATCAGTTTCAAAATCGTAAAGAGGAGACTCAGACGAACACAACGATATGAAATTTTTTTAGAAAAAGTTCAGGTACGGTGGCGCCACCGGCGAACCACCGTACCTCCGCCGTTGTGTTCATCGGAGAAGATGATCGGAGAAGAAGAGAGTTGCAGAGCTTCTCTCACTAGGAGAGATGTTAGAGAGAGAATTGAAAGAGAGAAATGAAATGAACCGGTGTCTTTCTCTTTTTATAAGCACTTTGAACCGTTCGGTTCACTCAGACCAGGCCGGTTCATTTGGTTCATCTCTTTCCTTTCAAATCTGGACCACTCGTTTTGACTGATGATGACGTGTACGGCCATGATGGTGTTTTCCTGTGCGTCTATGTGTTTGTTACGGTGTGCTGTGTGTTTACGAGCGTTGGATCTAGGGTTTGGGGATCCTGGATCAATCCAACGTCCCTGGTACGTTTGGATAGTCCAGGATCCATATTCTCTTGGGCCTGGGCTTGATTTCTGCGCAGATTGTTCTCCTGCTTGTTTTTTTGCTATTTCATACATTGTTCTTGCTTCTTGCACCTCTTTCAACTCAAAATCTTTTATGAAAACATCTAAAAAATTCTTGAGTGTTTTTTAATGTGTTTCTTGATATTTTATGAGTGCTTTACATGTTAAAATTGATAAAAAAATATGTGTGACGTGTCTTGTGGATAGCTTGTTTTCTTATTCTATTCTTGCAAGTTTTACTACGTTTTGGTATGATTCCTTTGTCCAATTGAGGCATATGCTTATTGTGTGATCTTGTGATGTGTTGGTAACTAGTTTGCACCTTTGCATTTACTGATTGTGAATAGAAATTGTCAATTTCTTGTCTTGCAAGTAATGAGGGGGTTTTCTTGTGAAAATAAAGTATAAAATGTGCTTGAAGTGTGCTATGAGGCTTGGCATGGCATTGCTTCATATTTCTTGTGTTAGGACTGAATTGAAATACTTGGTGGAGTGTCAAAATAGGAGGGTTATAGGTCATGTGTTTGCCTAGCTATTGTGATGAACTTTTAGGTATATTTAGATACTTGTTTTGTTAAGTTTTTGTGTCATTTCGTTAAGTGCTATCTTGCTTGCTTATGGTCACTATCCTATTATGCCTCATCTTCACTAACATTTTCATTTCATGTTTCTCATAAGCATTCCACGCTTCATCTTCCTCTCCATCTTATTTCTTGCACTTTAAGTTTCAATTCCATGCAAGTTTAGAATGTAAATACTTAGGGGTTCTTGTACTTTACCTCTTATGCAATTTTAATTTCTTGGCAAAGAGGCCATAGAATGTATCTAGGGTATGATGTAAAGGACAATGGACTCTAATGATGTACACCGACACAAACACCGACACAAGCACCGACACATGCACACACCTCACTTTAGGTATATAGTTAGAATATGCATGTTTAGATGTATGTTTAGGATTGTATGTTTAGATGAATGCCCAGGATTCATACTTAGAAAAATCATTTTCCAAAAAATATAAACAATATCACTCAAGCTTTTTTCTTAATAAACCTTGGGGTCCAAAACCCCATTGAATTTTCCTTTTATTTTCTTAATCAAAATTTCAATGGAAAATAATCATGTTTAGACCACATTTTGCAAATGACTAATTCAACCTCACAATTTCATAAATCTCATGCCCTTGAGGCCTCTCAATCTCCATTCTTCAAAATTCATTTTCAAACTTAAAATCAACCAACAAAAACAAAAATATTTTTGGAAGAGAACTACGGTGGATTTGATCCCTTAAACGGGTACGTAGGCAAGGAACAAAATTCCTTCAATTCAACTAAAATAAAAATCCAAAAACATTCTTCTCCCTCCAATTCTTCACTTAGAAACTCTTAGGTTTAATAAATACTTTCAAAATAGCATTTAAAAATAGAGTGCGCGCGTAGAAATTAAAGACGGTTCCTATAGGTTACTATAGTCGTTATGGGTGCCTAACACCTTCCCGTAGCGAAAACAACTCCCGGACCTCGATTCTCAAGGGTTTTGCTTACTTTTTCCCTTCCCAAGAAAAAATAAGATATCACCGGTTTAAAGGTTCAAACGTAATCAATGTTTGACACCCGAAAACCAAGATAAAACAATAACCCTAAATTTTTTAAATTATAACATAATCATCATGCAAACATTTTAACAAAATTAATCAACTAACATCTAATCTAAAAATGATTTATAACATGTAAATCTAATTAAAAACTAAAATAAAAAATTAATATAAAACACCAAATTAAAATATAACCAATAAACTTTAAACTATAACATAAACATCATACAAACATTTTACTCTAAAAATGAATTATACTATGTAAATCTACTCAAAAACTAAAATAAAATAAATCTACTCAAAAACTAAAAAATAAAAACATTTATAACAACTAAAATTTAAGTTAATAGCATTATAATTACTTACTTGTGATTTTGTTGAATAAATTTGGTTGGATTTGGTTGGATTTTTTAGAGAGATTTGTGAGAGAGATTTGAGAAAAAAAATTTGAAGATGTGATGAATAATGGAGATGAGAGAGCTTCTGCCAGACTTGTAGCAGAAGATCCTCGGCAGTTAACTACCGAGGAATTCCTCGGCAGTTAACTGCAGTCGGATTTTAAATTCCTCGGCAGTTAACTGCCGAGGGGGCAAAAACGTATTTTACATGTGTGTCCCAGCCTTCTCTAATGTGTCAACAGCAATTTTCAAGTTGGGTTATGTCAAACTAGGGATGACAATGGGTACCCTATAGGTATGGTATTAGAGTGCCCTTTCTCATACCCGCATATGTAAAAAATACCCGTACTCGTATCATCGTGGGCAACAACTTTAATGTCGTTTCCTATATCCTATGAGTACCTAAGTGCCCATACCCGTATCCATTAGCTGCACTTTAACTATGAAAAGAGAATAAAAACATCACAATTAAAATAAAATTATGATCCAATTTTTTAAAATTAACCCATACAATAGTATGAATTGTAGTATTTAGTCAAATAAAAAACATAAAAAATATCCCTAAAAAATTGTACATTGGCATGATGAAGTTGTTATTGTATTAAGTAGTTTTTTGGTTTAGGTTTAGGCTTAAATAGTTAAATAAATAAATTAATTATACACCAAAAACAAATAAATTATTTATGATATTATATAAATATGTATATGAGGGGCTGCGGGGCTGGGCAGTATAGTACCTTACTCGTGCCCATACCCATCTAAATTTGTGGGTATTACCCGAATTCGTGCCCAGACCCACGAAAGTGTGGTTTTACCCTGTCCATTGTAAGTATTTTTCACGGGTACCCATCGAACCTGGGTCCAATTGCCATCAGTCAAACTCAATTTTTAAAATAACATCGGACCACATCCTATTGGTCACAACTATTGATCATGCCTCAGAAGTCCTCGTCGTTATGATGTGTTTCAAGAATCTCATGTTAGACGAGAATGAAAACGTGTTTATATATAATAGATAGTCCTCTCCTTACAAATAAATTTTGTAAATTATCTTATATAGTTGAGTTGGTTTAACCCAAATTCTAACAAGTAATAACTTTATCAAAAGAAAAATATTGAAGTAATTGCCTTTTTACGTTTTTAGTGTAACTTTAATTATTTTATTCTAATTCCGTTTACAAACAAATACCATAATAATCATTATCAATCCATCTGAGTTGATCTAGTGATGTTGATTTGAGACCTTGAAATGTGTTCCTTCTCAAAGTTTCAGGTCCGACTCACCCGATATTAATTTGGGTGAGCTAATTTAACTTCTAAAAAAAATGTTAATGATTATCAAGTTTATTATACTTCATTGTATATTTATAACAATGACTAACATCTTTTTGACTAAAAAGCTCAAAAAAAAACTAGAAAGGTTACAACTAAAGTGCTGGTAAAAATCAGAAATAAACAAATTAAAAATCCGAAATATGACAAAAAAAAAAGATATTGTCCATCTAAAGACAAACCAAAGGATAAGTCTGACAAAATGACTCTTCTCACAACATTTTTTGCTCATTCCCAACACAAAATACTCCTGCATGAGTTAACTCACGCTGTGAATATTGTTGCGTGAGTTAACTCACGCTAGGTTATTTTATTGGAAATGAGAAAAAATTGATGTGAGAAGAGCCGTACCTTAAGTCTGAGACTTCCAAAACACTTGAACCAAAAAATTAATTTGTCTGAGCCTGTTTTTTTAAAAATACTCTGCACCATAGAATAACATGGGCCGGTGAGAAGAAGGACACCCATTTGTAACAATGACTAACATCTGATAGTTCATATAAATAATTTTGAATTTTTTTTTTTTGAAGAAAGTTCATATAAATAATTTTGAAATATTGTTGCACTTTTTATTTATTTAGATATTTTTTTTCACTACGTTAAAGACTAAAATGATACTTAAAATGAGATGAAAAAAGTAATAATCAAATTTTAAATATTTAGTTCTTCACATCATTAAAGTTAATAGATAAAGTAAAAGTATACTTCACAAAAAAATAGTTAATATGATTTCGATGTTTTTTGGATAATCTTGATACTTTTTTGATGTAGATGAAATTAAATTAATGAATCAAACATGACAAAACAGCACCTTTTACACCGTCTAACAAAATTAAATGAAAAAAATGACAAGCAATATTTGAAATTATCTCGTTCAATGAAAGAGAAGTAATTCTTGTTGACTAAAATATCAGCACATTGATCAGATTCACAGTAAATATGCATGATAAACTGAGAATATGTTTTCATGGATCTAAAAAAAAAGTATATGTTTTCCATGCAGGTAGTTGGAGTGTAGATATAAGTTATTGAAGAAGATCAATGAGAAAATAATTTTTTGTGGTGTTTTGACATGTCAATGTCAATGTCGATTTTTGAATACATCTCAAATTTCACGATAATATATAAATAAATACGAACAAATTTTTCATAATAGAACTAAAAGTTAAAAAAGAATAAAGGGAATTTTCTTTTTTCCAACTATAATTAAGGTCTTTAAACTCTCTATAGTCAAACTAAAATCACCATCACATGTGAACGTGATCCATACTTAGAAACGTTGTGCTCTTTTTTCTAGCATTGTTGTATGTATGCAGTAATGCAACTATGCCGTGAATCATTGTTAGATTTAAGAGAACTTTCACACAGCCAGCTACTCCATCTCAATTCTCAATTGAATTTGCTTTTCTCACACTCTCGGTTGATTTGCTTTGACTTAAACATAGAAGGAAACTATACAAAATACATATATTTTTTTTTTTATGATATAACTTAGCCCATTATTAGATTTTAATAAAACTCATTTGAAAATTGTCTTTCTAACACCAAAAACTTCATAAAAACACATGTAAAATACTTAAATGCCCCCAGACTTATAACAAGAAAACCGACAGTAGTTAACTACCGTTGTTTTTTTGGGTCATTTTTACGTGTTTCTAGGAAACATTGAATGTCAAAAAGCAAGCTTCAACTCATTTATTGACATGAAAAAATGAAGAGGAAGAAAATACTTCATCCTCTCAAAATTGTTGGCGAACAAAATAGGAGTAATGACTCAATACCCGATCCGGCACATGTTAAGGGAAGTGACCGGTATTATTCGATCAAACATGTTAAATGAAAGGAAAAAGATTCATGCACACCCCTTTTCTATACACCCCTTTGTACCACTGCTTATGTGGCAGGGGTAGTTTGGTAATTTCATGCGCTAGGGATAGTTTGGTAGTTTCCACAATCTGTTCCTCTTCTCTGTTCACATATTGTTCTCTCTCAGTCTTAATCCCACTCGTACATCTCTCTCCCTCAACCGGACCGCTCTCTCTCTCTCTCTCTCTCTCTCTCTCTCTCTCTCTCTCTCCGTCTTTCCCTAAATTCGAGGATGAAGCCCACCGTCGTTGTCTCTCCAACCCGCTCGATCTCCTCCCACTCTCTTCGTTTCCTCATGGACGTTGGTCTCAGTCACCGGCGTGTTCCCTCACTCGCCGTGGACAACTTAATCTCTTCGCCTCCTCCCAATCGCAATTGATTCACACTCTTCATCATGGGTTGAAAGTGATCTCTATCTCAAATTTGTTTTTTAATTTCTTGGTTGAAGGTTTACATTTAGGTTTTTTTTGTGTATTGAATCTTGTTTTTCCACAATTGGTAATCACTAAGTTTTACAACCAAAAATGGTCAGATGCAAATGTTTTCTTTTCATAGAATTGAATTTGGATTAAACCCAAAAATCAATAACCATTATTATTGTTAATCACTTATTTTATGGGGCATGTTTATGGATATTTTTAGTAGGATGGAATGGTGCTTTTGGCTAGTTGATGACCATGGACAAGAAGTTTCATCATCCTTGCATCCATGAAACTAAAATGTTGGGTTAATAAAATAGGAGGATTAAAGTAAATACACGTTGAGTTATTAAAAATTAAAGTGTGTATTATTGCCCCTGACTTATGTTATTGATGCATATTTAATTGATGTAGGGCTTGAATGAACAACTTAGGTTAATGATGTAAGGAATATAATAGAATGTAATGCGAACTTTTATGAATTAGTTTCCAGTTTTTATAAGAAGATCCATTTGACTGTTTTGGAGAGTGTTTCATTTTGTCATATCAACATAGAAGCTAACTCTTTAGAAGACTCTTTGGCTAAAAGTGGCTTTTGTATGAAGGCATATGGATTAGGTAGCTAGGAGTGTACTGACTATATATTTGTAACTTGGTGTCTTTTCTGTGTTGTTATTTGGTTCATGTACCTTGTTTTTGAATGTCCAGTTGGAAAATTTCTTGTGTTGCTGATATTTTATCTAGAGCATCAGTCGGTGATATGTTTGTAACTTGGTGTCTTTCTGTTTTGTTATTTGGTTCATGTACCTTGTTTTCTTGAACGCAGGGAAAAAACATGGTGACGTGTTTGTAAAATTGTGGTTACACGCTTGCTCATATACCTTGTTTCCTTGATCTTGCTAAAGAAAATACAGAAAAGGATCTGGAAACATGTGGTATACTTAGTGCCTTTCTTGTAAGAATCATTTTAATGCCATGAAAATTGTTAAATTGGCTTGTGTGCTGAAGGCTTTATCATGAAAGATATTAACTTTTTCAGTTCATGGCATTGTGATCAGAAAATTACATCAATAAGAAAATAACTTATCTTTATTGTCTTTCTATAGAGTCAGAATAAATGAGATTCACATCCTCAGTTAATCTTTGTTGCAACTGAATTTTCTTTTTCTTTTCCCCTCTCTTATGTATGTATTGTTGTCATGTTTATTTCTTCTACTGCTTTTAATGTGGCTAGGATGTTTCATTTTTTTTTTACTTTGTCATGTATGGTTGCTTTTTAAGTACACATCATTTTATTATAGAGATTCAGCGCATGTTTGGAATCATGATGAGTTTAAGGAAATCATGGTTACACCATGATTTTGTTGAAGCTCCAAAGTGTAACTTCTGGAAAAATCATGGTTTCCCACGTGATTCTGCTGATCTTGTCATCGATCCAAACATGCACTCAATTCTTTCGCTGTCTTCTTTTATGGAAGTGAAACAAAGAACTTGGTCTGTTAAGATGATTTACAGAAATTGAAATTTATTTGGAATGTGTCTTTCAATTATCCAGGAGAAGGGAACCCTCTATATGACCACACTAATCATACTGAAGCAGGAATCGGCATCTAATTCAGTTAGTATCTAGTTTGCAATTACATTCTTTTTTGCTTGGTTTTGCATTATTATAGCACATGTTTTAAACAGGGCTTGGTTTTGTTACTGCTTGTTGCTAATTTGCTGCACTGTATTACAGTGTAATGCCACAAATGAGGAGGAAGTTTTCATAATTCTAAATGAATGATCCCTTTATCCTGTTGGATGGATCCATGTATGTCCTAGTTTTCTTTCTTTCTATATTGTGAGTCTTAGGCAACATTAGAGCTCAAATTATTTTGAAAAAGACAATATCCCCTATGTTAATCTGCGCGAGCTTAGCAATAGTAGTTCCTACTGGTTTGACTTATATCTAACCCTTCGCTTTTTATAAACATTTGTAGACGCACCCTTCTCAAAGTTGTTTCATGTCATCGGTGGATCTGCACACTCAATATTCCTACCAGGTGATTGATCCAACTTTATAAAAGCATTTATTTGTTCCACTATCATCAACTTCAAATCAGCATCTAAAGTGTTGGTATCTCCTTTACGAAAACATGTTGCATTATTGACACCATGGTTAAATTACTTAGTAGTTGATATCTTCAAAGGGAATTCATAAATAGGACTACATTTACGATTTTGTAGCTGAAAATGATAATCAACCTAACGATTAAAACTGACATAAATTCGAACTGACAATTTTATGTTATTTTGTCAGGTGATGATTCCTAAGGCATTTGCGATTGTATTGGCACCAACCGATACCTCAAGGTCTAATACTTATCTTTCTTTATTAATAATTCCTTGTAGTTGCAACCAATTTTCATAATTGTGCATAAAATGGCTCTGAATGTACACTGTTTTGAACAAAACCTGCTTATATTTTCCTCTAGATGTAGATGCTAAAGTACTTTTACTAGCTTCTCTTGAACCACAATTTAAGCCTATTTCAAGATGTTATGGTAATGCCATGTTAAGAAAGAGTTTCAATTCACAGATGCAACAGATTTACTAGTTGTATGTTCTTTTCCCAGGAGTTGTGGTCTCTTTCGCCTAACCGAACCGGATGGTATGAATATTCTAAGAAGTTGTCCAGAGAGGGGATTTCATCCACACAAAGAACCAGATAATGGAAACCCTGTGTACGAGCACTGCTCCAATGTGTACAAAAACTCCAATTTAAGGTTTGAAATCTTTGATTTACGCTAACATGGGTCTGATTCAGCACATACAGTCCCACAATGGATATAGCGCACATTTCTTTCCACGGTGATGTGACTCTCACCATTTGTCGATACAGAAGATCCAGGAGATAGCTTCTGAACTACAATGAGTCCAATTTGTATTCACCATTTGACCGTTAAAACAAACAGGCTTGTAGAGTATAAATGTATACTTACAAGAAATATGCAATTTTTACATGCAAGAATAATTCTGATATTAAGTTATTGTAACATTTGATTTAATGTAATAAGGTCAGTTACCTCTTGGACGTTCATATTTAGTTTAGATGGCAAGTTTTCAAAATAAATTGAAAGTTTAAGGAAATAAACTCAATAAAGATTTCTTTGATTTCTAGCTCTACTTGTATCATAATTTACTCATGAAATGCACTTCTAAGCATAGAAAGTTGACATCATTGCTATCATAAGTTATTTGATGTTCGAAACAAGGAAATTGTCGCAATGCGCACAATCTAAACTTTACGAGTAATATTTGGAGTGTTAAGAAACCATCCAATATTTGGCTGCATGAATCTTAAATGAAGAAACAGAATTTGTTCAGGCTAATTTTAAAATTGTATGGAAAAGGGATTTCATCCACACAGAAAACCAGATAATGGAAACCATGTGTATGAGCACTGCTCCAATGTGTACAAAAACTCCAACCTAAGGTTTGTAAAGACATTCTAATTTTGCCAATTTTGAATGCATGAAAGAATTATGGTTACGACATTGGTAATAAAAAATTAGTGGTCACGCATATGTAAAAATGTGGTCATACAGACCATATATTTGGCTAGTTTTTCTTTCTCAGGTGTAAATAATATCATTTTAGACGAATCGAACGCATGATCTCATTTGATCACTACACTAACAGTCTTTCCAACCATAAATAACCTGATTTACAATCGGCGCCTAAAGACAGACAAGTTCTAATTTATGGAAAAATAGTGGTCACGTAATTGTAAAAATGTGGTCATACAGACCATATATTTGGTTAGTTTATATTTCCCAGATGTAAATAATTTCGTTTTAGGCGAATCGAACGCATAATCTCATTTGATCACTGCACTAAAAGTATTTCCAACCATAAATAACCTGTTTTACAATCGGCAAGTTTATCACGCCTAAGGACGGACAAGTTCTAATTTATGAAAAAATAGTGGTCACGTATTTGTAAAAATGTTGTCATACAGACCATATATTTGGCTAGTTTATATTTCCCAGATGTAAATAATTTCGTTTTAGGCAAATCGAACGCATAATCTCATTTGATCACTGCACTAAAAGTATTTCCAACCATAAATAACCTGTTTTACAATCGGCAAGTTTATCACGCCTAAGGACGGACAAGTTCTAATTTATGAAAAAATAGTGGTCACGTATTTGTAAAAATGTGGTCATACAGACCATATATTTGGCTAGTTTATATTTTCCAGATGTAAATAATTTCGTTTTAGGCGAATCGAACGCATAATCTCATTTGATCACTGCACTAAAAGCATTTCCAACCGTAAATAACATGTTTTACAATCGGCAAGTTTTTCACGCCTAAGGACGGACAAGTTCTAATTTATGAAAAAATAGTGGTCACGTATTTGTAAAAATGTGGTCATACAGACCATATATTTGGCTAGTTTATATTTCCCAGATGTAAATAATTTCGTTTTAGGCGAATCGAACGCATAATCTCATTTGATCACTGCACTAAAAGCATTTCCAATCATAAATAACCTGTTTTACAATCGGCAAGTTTATCACGCCTAAGGACGGACAAGTTCTAATTTATGAAAATATAGTGGTCACGTATTTGTAAAAATGTGGTCATACAGACCATATATTTGGCTAGTTATCTTTCCGATGAGTAAATAATATCGTTTTAGGCAAAATATATACATGCGGAGATTTTCGATTCCAAGTACACAACAACAAGTACACTACTAAAAAATTGTCATTTTCGAACGGAATTTCGGACGGTTTGGGACGAAATTTACGGATATTTCCCACGGATTTCGGACGAAATCATGTTTTCGGACGAAATTCGGACAGAAAGGGCGTTGTCCGAAACAAATAATTTAATTTGCTTTAAATTCAAATCCTAAAATTTATATTCAATAATACATACTAGATTCAAATGAAAATAAATAATAATTCAAGAGTAAGCAAATGCTCATTGTCTGAAACAAAATTAAACAAACTAGATTAATATGTGTGCTCCATGTTCTAGTACAATATATCAGAAAATAACATGACTAAATTGTTCATTAGTGGCAGAAGAGGATTCGACAAGGGATTGGGCGAGATTTTGTAGATTGAGAGCGTTGATCTTTTTATTATTATCTGCAATTCTTTTTTCCCGCTCCTCCTCATAAGGTGTCATCTTTTTCACAAGGTTGAGGCTCCAAACACACTCACACTGCAAGCATTGATGATAAACAAGTCAAAACTATGCAAATAGCTAAGCATAATAGGATAAGAGAAAACTAGAAAAACAATTAGGCTCTATTCGCAATGGAGACAATACAACTGTGTTTAGGCGTTTAGGCTCTGTGCAGGTCCTTCAATATATCAAGTGTACATGAGCTTAAGAACTACGTTTAGGCTCTAATCATGTTATTTGTATTTCTATTACATGAGCTTAAAGAACTCTCCCTATGTGAATCCCATCACCAATACTTTGGCTTGAAACCATGCTTATACAAAACAACAATGCTTTCAAGTAGCAATATTAAAATCTGAAATTTTTCCACAACAGGCTCAATCTAAAAAAATAATACGAACATTTCTATCAAGCATCAACCAAATAAACCACAAAATTCAAGTGAGATACTAACCTAGCTGTTCAAAACAACACCAATCCAAAAAGTATAAAAAATGTTCTACGAAAGACTTAATTAGCAATAATTTATTGACTATAATTATAGATATAACCGCATAAGTTAAAGTACCAACAATATCAATAAGTTATTAGAAGAGGTATTAATCACATATTAGACAATATCAATCACAAAGATGTTAGTACATGTTACCAATGGTCCCTGAGTCTTAGATAGGTCCAATTTGTGTTCATTAAAAGGTCCCTGAGTCTTGGATCCCACTGCTAGTGTCTCAACTTTTTTTTTGAATTCAGCATATATTAGAACAGCCCTGGTACAAGCTGTACCTAAAAGGGCAATATAGCAGAACAAAAACAGCAGACAGAACGAGCAAAAAAAAAAACAGAAAAACAACAGGATAATCGGACATAAAACACACTAGAAACTAGCCAATACCAAAACCAAACCAACACCAACAGCATCAGCTCCTAACACAACAGCAAAACAGTCCTTGCAGCACCCTCGGCTAGCAGCAACAGCTGCTAACAGCAGCAGACTCGTCTGATCCAACCCCGGCAAAAAACTACCTTTTTAAACAAATTTTATCCATCAATAAACAAACATAACATAAAATTCAACCCATTCTTAACTTCAGTACTGCCAAAATCTCAGACATAAGTCCATCTATTTCTCGAAATCGTCTATTTTCACATAACCAATTCAATTCATCATTTGAAAGCTTATAAAACTAGTAGAATAATTTTCATTATAACAATTATCCTTATATTACCACTTAAAATAAAGTTATAAGCTATTATTTGAGATGAATAGCATCAAAGAACTAGCATGTCAGCATGGATTTTCAATAACAGTAGCGTGAAAGTAAAAACATGCAATTTGGCACAAACAAAAGTCCTTAGATCCAATCCAATCCAGTATGAAGTTGACAGGTTCCTTATTAAGAGGCTACTTAATTACATATATACACAGATCAAAATTACCAGATTGAACAACCAAATCAAACAAAAGGGAGATGAATGAATATACCTCGGTTGAACGACGCTGACGAGAGAGAGAGCAAAGACAGATTGTCGGCGGAGAGAATCGAAGATCGACGGCGGCGACGGTGAAATTTCGTGAACTGCTCCGATGGGTTATCGACGGCGGCGACGGATAATAGGGAGAAGAGGGTAATGGCGTGGGAGAGTGAGATGCCCCGATTCAATTGCTACAGTTTTTTTCCTTTTTTTAATTAATCAATACTCTTTTTTTTTTTGACATGGACTTGGCAAAAATTTGGCCAAATTTTTTATTAATAAAATTTGCCACATAAGAGGGTGTAGGAGTGGTATGCCACCTATGGTGGTATGCCTATCACCGCTCTGAATGAAATGCCTTTTACTTTTGCATTTTTTTTCATTGACTTTTTTTGAGCATTTTGCTGACCCTAATCAATCATGTGGGAAAAACAACCGAACAAAAGAAGAATTTAGTTGCTCCATAATGATTGACATTTGAACGTGATAATGGGGCGTCCGGGTCCTCTCCATTTCCAAAGGAAATGCGGATCAACATTTCTTTGCCCAACTGAATGACATGTGGCATAAATAGAAATCAACGGCTATGATTGATTTTTTTTTTCTTTAAACCAATTAAAATTAATAAATAATAAATATATTCCATTAAGATTGAAGGCAATCAGCTGCCACTTTTGATAAGGAAGATGGAGCGTATGTGCAAAACCAATTTTCCTACAAATGTGGCAACTGAGTACCATCTTCAAACGACTATTTATCTTAGATGCTGAAGACATTTAGCGATTTAGGATTTTTTTTTTCTTTCTTTAGTTATATTTGGATATAGGATCACAACACTTTGGAGTTTTGGAGCAAACTATTTAACGTTTGTATGAACTACTACTTGCACAAGAAGTTAGTTATCTAAATGATTAATATTTGTAAAATTGCAATATCATATAAAAAAAATAAAAACACAAGTTCATTATATATTTGAACCAATTTTGACATAAATTACTCATTAATCAAAAATTAAATAACACACACCCACGCACATGCGCAGACGCGCACACACACACACATACATGCATTTCTTATAATGTAATAACAAGTGATGGTGCATTGTGGATATGTTATTAAAAAAAAAAATCTTTATTATGCTTTTGAATTATTACTTCTAAAGACAAAAAATCAAAACCTTAAATAATTTTAACTATTCATTTTCATATCAGATAGATTATTGAAGAAAATACTTAATTTCTTGTTGGATTTACAACATTGTAATAGAACCATAAATACATTTTAATAAAAACAATCAAATATAGCTACTAATACTATAACCCTTTACTAAAGAATGATTTGCAACATTATACATGATAAAACAATAAAAATAAAAATAAAAAAATTATGAAATTTGTAACAAATTTTTTGGCTGCAAAAAGTTATTTAAGAGACTTAACAACTTTAATATATAAGATAAGATATGAAATCATTTTTTTTAATAAAAAAGGAAAACAATTAGGAAAGAAATTTGCATAATCTTTTTTGGCTCCAAATACTTTTATTAAGAAATTTAATATATAAGATTTCATTCTCATATCAAATAGAGAATTGAAGTACTCGTGAACTTATCTCGGTTGGTATGGACAATGCATAATATATGCAAGGTCTGGGGTGCAAGGTCTGGGGTTCGAACCCCAACCACCACAAAAAAAATAGATAATTGAAGACCACAAAAAAATAGATAATTGAAGAAAATACTTAATTTCTTGAAGAAAAAAAAATAGATAATTGAAGAAAATACTTAATTTCTTGTTGGATTTTTTTGGTAGTGGCCGAGGCTTTGGTAGTAGCCGGGGTTCAAACCCCCGACCTTGCATATTTTATGCATTGTCCCAATCAACTGAGCTAAACTCACGAGGACAATTTCTTGTTGGATAACATTGTAATATAGTCATAAATACTTATTAAAAAAAAAATCAAACATAGCTAGTAATACTATAACCCTCTACTAAACAATGATTTGCAACGTTATACATGATAAAGCCATAAAAAAAAATCAGAAAATTATGAAATTTGTAACAAATTTTTTCTCTCTAAAAAGTTATCTAAGAGACTTAGGGGGGTGTATTCAATTGAGATTTTGAAGGATTAGAAAAGATATGAGTGACTTGGTCGTGACTCAAACTAATAACAACTTCGGTAAATAGAATTTAGAAATCCAAAAACAACCCACCTACAAAATTCATAGATATTAAGAAAATTAGTTGTAATTGTAAAGAATATGCCAGTTTTCCATACTGCACAGAGCTAGAGTGGAAAACTAGTTGTTTGCCAAGAAGAAAAAGAAGGTTTGAGGTACAAAATCTTAAAGCATTTAACCATGCTTTGTTGTAAAATTGGTGTTGGAGATTTAAAAGTGAGAGGGAGGGGCTGTGGTTTAAAATTTTAACAAATAAATATGAGGTGGTAAATATATTACGAATTTCTCTCTCAAGCTATTTCAACTCTATCGCTTGAATTACACCTTCATGATGATTCAGTTAAGCACTTATTTAGTAGGTGTTTATTTTATGTGTAAGTTTATGTATAAATTATTTTACAAGCTCGAAGATGGATTAAGAGCAAATTATGCATAAGTTTAGAACTTAAAAGTGTACGACAATTCAATATCTAGTAGAGCTTATAAGATCAAGTTACAAACAATAAGAGTAATCACATTATTGCTATTTTTATAACATAGAGTATAATTTTTTTCTTCTTTCTAACAATTACGTACACAAGTATTCATATGATAAAATGCCTAATATGCTCTTCGAAACACACTTTAAACTATTAGGAATAGGATTAATCACACTGTTGTACATGGTCCATAAGTGTAACATGTTATCCACAAATATTTTCAAACATATATAAACTTACTATATGAAGGGGTATATGTACAATCTAATTGGACAAACATTATAGTACTCCTTTTCAAAAGTGGAAGACCGTCTTGTCCCGAAGCCCCTTTTTGTCTTCAACAATAATGTCCATCTGTCTAGAAATTCTCCTTGTGGAAATCAAATTTGGTGGTTGTCTTCTGAGAAAATTCCAAAGCTAGATCACGAAGAACTTTAATAGGTACCGGTGTCCCACAGTAAAATACTCCTGCATCACATAAACTTGACTCCTTAGTGACGCAGAGCTAAAAAAAAAGTTGAAGGAGTATATGCGGCACAATCGCACTTGATTTGTATTTTGAAGTTGTTACATAGAATAGAAAACTTAAGAGATGTCAGTTGAAGTTTATGTTTTGAATTATAGTAGGTTTGACGAAATAACTATGGAATAATTATTTCATCGTAAAAATATAGTAGTTTAAGAAAATTCGCCATGACACAAGCAAATCCAAACAAGCACAAATAATTATACGGGAACTCACCAACGCGTGTTTGTTCATGATTACATGCAATGCGCTTGTAGACACTGCGCCAATTGGGTCTGCCAAAGTGAGACTGGACGGGTGTTCCAGTGAGGATATCCACGCCATTTTTAGCTTGGTCGAGTGATTGAAGCATAGCAATAAGAACAGAGCGAGCATCACCCTTTTCATAAACATTAGTACAGTAATTGTGGAGCTCAATCGCTCCCCTATGATGATCGTCTTCAACAACCTCATTCATTACCTGTTTAAACCAGTCAAATGAACTCTGTTCCTTAGTCACCCAATAAAAATAAGCCTTTCTAGTTTTAAAGTTGCTCAAATCGGTTTTCTTGTGTTGTGATGGTCTTGGTGATCTACCAACTGTTCCCTCCTCCATATTAGTGATGCTTTCCTCCTCTTCCTTGGCCTTAATATTATTCAATATGTCCTTTGTTATACTTATCATTGGGGTAGCCCCAATTCCCAGTCCTACAAGTAAAACCACCTCATATTGTTTGTAGTCTTGAGCAGGCGCTCCATAAGGACCATCAATCCGAATTTTGGGGAGAGTCCTACATAGAAGTAGTACAATAACAAAGCATCACTTGTTAGTCACTATGCAATAAACCATATATTATTTTTCTCAGCATAAATCATATATTATAAATGAATAAATAATTATTTGATTTTGATTTTTTTTATAGATATAGATGAAATGACAAAAACACTTGACAACTTAGTCAGAGAAGTAGATGAGCTGTGATTCGAACACAGTCACATGATTTGACATAACAACTTCGATATATTTGTCTGGTAAACTAGGATTTGTGAACTTGATTTTGATTTTACTATTATTAACTACTATGTGTTACCTTGGGCTACCGTCTCCCGGCAAGCATTCAGCTCTTAGTTTTCCACTCTGCCCAATAGTTGCCGGACTACAACCCTGAGAGAACCAAAACAACCTTGTTAGTCACCACGAGAAAACACCAATTGCAAGGAAAATTGGATTGCGTCTAGATTTGCAGATAAATAAATAAATCAAAATGTAGTACATTTTATAAAATCTCCAAATAATTATAATTATTATAGCACTACCGAACAAAAGTTAACTAGAATTCACACCTCTGAGAATTTGACTCTGAGACTCCGGGTCCAGTCACCTAATGATCTGATGTGAACACTAAGGTAGTCATCTCCTGGGGCAGAAGTTATGGAAAATGGATGCCTGTGAAACCATAAACAACATTTCACACTGTAGGAATTTGATGTTTAGTGAAAAAGAGGAACTGAAAAATACAAGGTATTTAGATGCAATATTTCATATAGCATACAAGAACTACTTATGTTTCTTCAAATTCATAATACCATTCCAATGGAGAGACATCGGCACAATTTACAAACATGTATTGTCCGCTTTTGTATCTGAACCTCTGAGGCTTTGACATACGAAGGGCCAACACATTTGCAGGATAAACAACCACCTTTAAATAGAACATACAAAATTTGGTCAGACATGCTTTTGTCTTTTGAAGACTATATGAATTAATACCATGTTGTAATTTATATCTATAATAGATTTGATCTACAATTTTGAATCCTTCTTATGTTTCTTCATGTAGTGAGTACTCTAATATTCAACACTTACCTTCAATATATCAACAGACTTGATGCGTGATTTGAGTGCTCTATGCAGTCTTTCCAATGCATAAATGATGATGGGAATAGCCAAATACATCCAAGTCTACAAAACACATACAATAACGTTCCTTAGAATATACAAGAATTATCTGAGAAACTGGATAAAAAGGAAAAAGGATAATTGAAGAAAGGTGCTAACCGTTTTCTTGTACCATTCCTTAGTAAAGTAAAGTTTGAATCCATGCACAATCAAAAGGGCATAGACAAATACAAAGAGATGATGAGAGTACCAAAAGGCATTGAAACCAGTTATATAAATGAGGGGTTGGAGGCAATTGGGTGTTTTGGGTTCTTCGTCCTTTCCGGGTGCTTTGGGTTCTTTGACCGTTCTTTTCCTTAACCAAGGACTAGCCAACGTGAAGGCAATTGTCATTAAAACAACCATTACAATCCCTGTTACTCCTTCCCATGATTTCACAAAATGCCAATAATTTGTTGCTTGCTTTCCAAAAAATGGTTCCATGAGCTCGTACTTTTCACTATTCGCGTGAATAAGACTAGGAAAGTCACAAGCAAGATGATAAATAGAATGTATACCAACTCCAATTGCTATTGCAACAGCTATTATCTGCAAAATACAGGATCTAATAGTTATTTACAAATTAATTTCATTAGTTAAAGTTTAGTGGTTCGCATTGGCTATATAAGTTTTTTGTACTCTTTGATGTAATCAATATTCTCATTACCACACAATTTCTATTTTACTTTCTTCATTTTCTCTTATCCATGACTTCCATCTAGGATTTGTAAATTATCTAATGTATAACCAGCTGTAAAATTTACCTGGTGAAAGTTGAGGTTGTCATCAAAAGGAACAGCAATGCCTAGCTTGCTCTTGTTCCTAAGCCAGGTAACGGTGTTTCGGCAAACAGGTAACAAGATAATTGCCATGTTCAATTTGAGCGTCTCAGCCGCACCTTTAGCCATACACACACAATGTCCCATCACTTCATATGCAGCTTTTCTTCTGTACTGCATGAATTTGTAGGCAAATAGACCAGACATGACGCCTATCCACAATACTAATATCCAAATTCTCTTCCAATTGTGTAGCAGAAAGTACTTTGTATCTCTATGCCACTTCTTAAGAAGATTGTGTTCATTTCTAGCCAGCTTTATGCTTAGTATTTCGCTCAGGAACTTACTTTCTCCTCTTACAGGATGAGTTGGTGGTCCATGCAACAATAGTTCCTCAAGGTCTTTTACCTGTCTTCCAAACAATAATCAACAAATGGTAACAAAGAAATTTGGCTAAAATGAGAAGCTATATATGTAATAATCACCATGATAAATCCTGTGCCATGAGGGTCCAGTCCTTCCATGATCGAAGAAGCATATTCCTCTGCCCGATCCTGTATGTTTTTGAGTTTGTTTGCACTGGCACTAAGGATAATAATCTGAAAACATAATTGAACAGATTAAATATGATCAAGACAAATTCAATCCTGATGGGGACGAAAATGCATACTCGAAAAAGTATTACTCCATCCGTCCCTAATTCTGATTTTTTTTCTTTCAAAATATCAATAATTGTAAGTATAATTATTACGTATAGAGTAGTTTCATGAAAATGTAAAATCTTAGGTAGCACATGCAGTTTCTTTTTTTTGTTGTTGTAAAGTCCACACAATTTATATTTGAGTTTCCTCAGATTTGAAGTTATGATTCCAAACCTCTTCAATTTCTTCCTTATCGATTCTGCCATCGGCATTTTTATCAACCCTGCATTGCAAATTAATAATACACTTCAGTGCATTCAATGCATACTCTTTTATTTGTTTATATACTAGTATTCTGTATATTCATAAGAAGAACAAAATAGCAAAGAATTACATGTCAAAGAATATTCTGAGCCTAGAATCGAAATTGTGCTCACAAATCTGGTTCCAACAATCTTTCAATTGAGCCTTATTGAATGAATCTCTATGAATATTCCTCCTCCTAGAAATAGCATCAAAAAGCTTAAGTGCAAATTTCTCAGACTTGTCGTCATTGTTCATCCCTACATCAAAATTCAAAACATCCTCAGAAAGCTCACACTTACATGCAAGCTATTTTTGTTTACAACCGTTCTATGGACACAGATGTTTGTTTACAATGATGCAAGCTATTTTTGTGTGTTTTTTTTAAACAAAATTAAGTGATTAAAATTGATTTTCTTAGAGAAGCTACACAATATTTGAAGCAGTTTTTAAATTCTTGTTTTTTGAAAGAAAAAAAATTGTAACAAATGGATTCAAACTTTTAAAAGTGTTTTTTTTTTTTTTTTTAATTTTAAAAAATTGATATTTCACCCAAAAAAACTGCAACAAACCAATTCTATGAACATAATCTAAAAACAACTTATAGACACATCATAAGTTGTTTTCTTAAGTCATCCAAACAGTTTTATAAGTATTTATATGAATAGATAAATTTAAATAAGAAAATCAAAACATAAAACTCAACAAACATTAGAAAATGGATTTGTATTAAGCAGTACCTATGCATTCGGCAAACTTCTCACGAGGAAGCAACCCATCATTTGTTTCTTTTTCTTTAATAAGCCTATCAAACTCATCCTCAACCTTTTTCCATCCAGCATCACCATCATTCTGAGTGATAAACTTGAGTCCTTTGAGAGCATGAAAAGCAGCAGACATAGTCCTATCATACTTCCCTTTTTCAACTTCAACTTGTCTTGAGAAAGAAGTTAAACGAATCACCTCCCGAGAAAGTTGCCTCAGATGATTTGAAGCAGTTCTCCCAAACGAATCACCAAAAGACCTTTTCTTCTCCATTCCTTTGCCAAGCAAAATAAGTTTGTCGTCTTCTCCACGATCATTATTTCCAGTAACAGGTTCAACATGTAAAGCAATAGAGTCACCTTGAACTTCGAAAGTGACATCAACATAATCTCCTGCTTCTTGTTCTTCATCTATGCTGCTGTAATTTGACCTACCTCTTCTTCTGCTAAGCGAACCATTGCGATGTACTCTTTGAACGAGTTCTATATCTGCAGGAACTTCTTCAATCTCGTCAGTTCCCATTATATGTCTCTCTTACACACAATGTCCTTGTTTTTGTGACATGCATGCTCTGTCTCTCCGTCATTTAAAAGCATTTGCATATTACTATTTTGGTCTTTTTTTATGTTACATTTGGGTCAACGTAGAGGATATCAAATTCCAGGAAACTACATGGGACTGTGGGAATACATATACTAATGCTGATGAATACAATCTCAGCTGTTTTGGAACGATGTGAAGCTCAATTTCTAGATATTAGACCACACTTTGAATTCCAAGACCAAAACTATTTTTCTTGTGTTGATGAAACGACCAAAACCTTTTTTTATTAGTACTAGGTTTGGAAAATCATTTTCACACATCAAATTAACTACCGGTTGTCCATTTTTTTTCTTAATTTATTTGACAAAAACAAATTTAACTACTTGTTCTTTAATTTGCTTTTTAAATCAATGGTCTTTTTTTATTGAAAAAGCCAAAAGTTCACTTCAATGATCTTATTTTAAGATCATTTAAGATCACTAACAACTAATCATGCATAACATGAGTTGGTCTAAAAGTTTGACTAAGCAAACAAATGTCATTTTAGTCTTTTATACTCATTGAAAAAAATTGTAATAATTGTAATTTTATTAAACGGAGAAAATTAGTAATCAAAATGGTTTTCCAACTTTATTAATGCAAAGTAAACTGAACTAGATAATTAAAAAAATATCATTAATATCACTTTTAACTAATATAATTTTTCTATTTTCCAATTTTGATAATAAAAAAAAAGAGTTAAAAGAACAGTATATTATTGACAAAAGAATATAGTTAATATGATTTTAATATTTTTTTTGAATGAATGATTTTAATATTTGAAAACGGCATATAAATAAGAATGAATATTTACAAATATCTTACTAGTGAAATGTAATTGAATTAATTAATTATATTTTTTTTAAGGTTATCAATTATTTACACTTAAACTATTTATGTTCCCTGTCTAGTATTATTGTGTTAGAATAGAAGTTGGAATTGAATAAGTCTAGTCAATGAAATGCTTTTTTGCATATTTATCATTGATGTTGGTTAACTCTAAGAAGCTGCTGTATGTGGGAAAAACAATTGAAAAAAAGAAGACTTCAGTTGCTCTATAGTGGGTATCTACTATGTGAATGCTTCTGAGAGCATATTGTCTACGTGTATTTTTTGGCCGTTTTCCGCTAGGCCAGATGTTTCATTGATAAAAAGAAAAATAAAAGGAATTGAAAATAAAAAGAAAAGTATTATAAATGATATAATATAAAAATAAATATAATATTTTACTGATATTGTAAAATGACTTATTGACAAATTTTCAAATTGTTATTATTATTTTTTTATATATTTTTTGAATTTATTTTAATATATATTACTTCGAAAAATTTCAAGTTTATCAAATTTATTCCTAGGAATAACATTCCTTGGAACTTTAAGATGGAAATTTTATTCCAAGGTTTATAGAAAAAAGATGTTTGTTTAACATTATAATATTCCCGGGAACCATAAAAATAGGAAATATAATAGGCAATTACATATAAAATTATTCCCATCTTCATGGGAACTTTATTCCCACCATTTTCTTTGGGAAAGTTTTTCTATTCCCAGGAACGTTTTATACCCAGGAATAAAACTTAGTAAACTTGTAACAAACATAGGCATACATTTTTCCATCTTTTTATTCCCGGGAATCTACAAATATAACTTGAAACAAACGCACCCTAATTGTTCTTTTATCTTTGACATGAACCACATTTACGTGATGTTTCTCTTCCCACTAATCTAATCTAGATATAAAACTGGGAAAACATGGAAATATGTTTTCATGACAAATTTTACTACTTCTTATAAAGGTTCGAGAAATTGGAGGGACAAGCCCGTCACAAAATGAACTGGCTTCCAGAGCAGCATATATTGAGCAATTCATCCAAGAGAATGAAAAAGAGACGTGCTAAGGAAGAGACTTGCACATAGTCTCCATCATTTCCACGCGATTAAAATGTTATGAAATAATAATAATAATAATCAGTTAAAAGTATTATAGAAAAATAAATAATCTGTACCCAAAGAAAAAACAAATAATTTCATCAATAATAAAATGTATAATAACAAACGACAACTAAAAGAAACAGAGAGAATACAGTATAACTGAACAAACATAACATTCAACCATGAAACAATTGCTCCCATATAGATATAGTAGTGGGATAAAAGTGAAAGACCATCTTGTTCCCGTCCATGTTGATCTTCAAAGATTAATGTTTATCTTTTTAGAAATTCTCCTTGTGGAAATCAAATTTGGTTTTGGTGTCTGACTTCTGAGAAAATTCCAAAGCTAACTCACGAAGTTCTTTAATAGGTGCCGGTGCCCCACAGTAAAACACTCCTGCATATTGAAATATGTTTGGTAGCATGGTAAGTTGACGAAATCATAATGGTACAGTGATAATGGAAACTCTAAAAATGTTGATTTTGTTCTGCAAATTCAAATGAACACGAAGAATAGGAACTCACCAATGCGTTTCCCTGGATGATTATATTCAATGCTCTTAAAGACACTGCGCCAATTGGGTCGTGCAAAGAAAGACTTGATGGGCGTTCCATTTAAGATATCCAGACCATCTTTAGCACGGCTTAGTGATTGAAGGACAGTAACAAGAGCAGAGCGAGCATCACCGTCTTCATATACACTAGTCAAGTGACTGTGTATCTCAATTACTTTCCTATGATGATCGTCTTCAGCCACCTCATTTATTACCCCTTTAAACCAATCAAAGAAACCTTGTTCACCAGCCATCCAGTAAAAATAAGCCTTTCTAGTTTTAAATTTATTCAGACCACTTTTCTTGTGTTGTGATGATTTACCAATTGTTCCCTCCTCCATATTAGTGATCCTTTCCTCCTCTTCCTTCGCCTTGATATTATTCAATATGTCCTTTACTATGCTTATCATTGGGGTAGCCCCAATTCCCAGTCCCACAAGTAAAACCACCTCATATTGTTTGTAGTCTTGTGCTGGTGCTCCATAAGGACCGTCAACCAAAACTTTAGGGAGGGGGGTACTGCGTATATATAGTACAATATATAAAGCCATATATTATAAGGGAAATAATTTTGATAATAAAAAAACCACAAACTCACAAATTACACTAACCACCCTCCATGTTTTCAAACAAAGACGAAATTTATTTATATGAAGAAAAAAAAATACGATTTAGTAAAGAATTTGTGATAGACACACTTTGTGTATTGGGTGATATGCTTGTATCTCATTATCAGTCCTACTAAATGTATTATAAGTTTAAAAACCCATTATCTAAAATAAGTAATACTATCACATATCTAAATAAAATAAGTGATACTATTAATGAAATAAATAAAAACGATTTGACATATATACATATATACTACTCTTATCTATGTCTTTGTTACCTTGGGCTGTTATCTCCTGGCAAGCATTCATCCTTTAGAAGTCCACTCTGTCCATGGATTGATTGAAGACAACTCTGATATAACCAAAGCAATAACCCAGTTAGTCAAAGAGAAACCACGATCGAATTGCAAACAAAATTGGACTGCATTTGCATCCATTTTCTTTATAAATTATAGGTGTCTCATAAGTTGTTTACAATTATGTTCTCTAATTAATGTTGTGTACACTACTTTCAAATTCATATATTCTACTTTTGTGGGAAACAAATCAATAGTTATTAGCGGTAGACGTAGTATAGTAAAAGGGTTATACCTTATGACAACTTTTTTCATTTCTTAACATGTGTGTAGAAACCTTAAACGACACTCATTTTGAAACGAGGGGAGTGTTATTTTTTTAAATATATACTTCTACTTTTGTGTTAAGTTGAATATTGATGGAAGTTGTGATGCTTCCGATGCGATAACAAGGGAAATTGGATAGCTGGATTCTCTTCTAGCGAAGGGCAGGGGGATGCACTTTTTGTTGAGTTATTTGAGGTTTACCATGGTTTGATGTTAGTAATGAACAACTCTATTCCACGAGTTATTTGTGAAACAGATTCTTTAGAAGTCCTCCGTCTTCTTCAAAATTCATATCACTCTCATATGCATGTGTACGTTTCTTTGTTGGTGAAGATTTTTGGGTTAAAGGAGCATATTCCTAACAATTCTTTCCAATATGTGCTTCGAGAGGACAACCATGCACAAATTTCTTGGCCGCTCGGTCGCTCTTCAAAATTATGTGTGACTTTTTGGCATGCTCTCTATCGGAGTTGAAGTCGGTGTTGAGGCTTGATACCCCAGGCCGAACCCTGTTTTTAAGATTTTTTTTTTCTTTTCTTCTTTTTCTTTTGTCATTCTACCAAAAAAAAAGATTTACGGGGACGAGTAATGAGAAAATTCTCCCCGACATAGGACATGGGCGGACGGGGGCATTTTGAATGACATGGATGGGGAGCAGTGGAGTACTCCCTTCCATGTGCCATTAACATGTTTTTTACCATTTGCTAATAAAGTGATATGTTGACCGTGAAACTAAGAAAATAATTATAATAGTATTACGAACAATAGATAATCTGAACTAACACCTTCGACTTGGAGAATTCGGCTATGAGACACTTGGTCCAGTCACCGTGCCTCTTGATGTGAACGCTAAGGTAGTCATCCCCTGGGGCTGAGGTTATAGAAAATGGATGCCTGTGAGACCATAACAACATTTAACATTTTAAGAAGGTATTTAGATGCAACAATTCATATAGCATGCAAAGACTACTACTGTAATTATATTTCTTCAAATTCGTAGTACCATTCAAATGGAGAGATAGCAGCACATTTTACAAACATGTATTGTCCGCTCTTGTATCTAAACCCCTCAGGTTTTGACACATGAAGCCCCAACACGTCTCCAGGAGATTTGAGATCCTTTTTATAAACAACCGCCTTCAAGTGGGACATACAAAATTTGGTCAGTATAGTAGTATCTATGAATGAATTTAATGACAATATTCTAAATCAGTAATATGTTTCTTCATGTAGTGATACTGATAGTGAGTAATTCAATATTCACCTTTAATATTTTGACAGATTTGATGCGTGGTCTGAGTATTCTAGTCAGTCTTTCCAATGCATAAACGGTGACGGGAATAGCCAAATACATCCAAGTCTACCAAAGAGATACAATAAAGTTCCTTAGAATATACAAGAATTAGCTGAGAAACTGGATAAAATTAAAGGATATTTGAAGGAAGGTGCTAACCGTTTTCTTGTACCATTCTTTAGTAAAGTATAGTTTGAATCCATGCACAATCAAAAGTGCATAGACAAAGACAAAGAGATGATGAGTGTACCAGAAGACATTGAAACCAGTTACACTATTGAGGAGGGGTTGGAGGCAATTGGGTGTTTTGGGTTCTTCGACCTTTCTGGGTGTTTTGGGTTCTTCAACCTTTGTTGGTGTTTTGGGTTCTTCGACCTTTCTGGGTGTTTTGGGTTCTTCAACCTTTCTTTTCCTTAACCAAGGACTAGCCGTTGTGAAGGCTATTGCCATTAAAACAACCATTATAATCCCTGTTACTCCTTCCCATGATTTCACAAAATGCCAATAATTTGTTGCTTGCTTTCCAAAAAATGGTTCCATGAGCTTGTACTTTTCACTATTTGCATGAAGAAGGCTAGGAAAGTCACAAGCAAGATGATAAATAGCATGTATACCAACTCCAATTGCTACTGCCACAGCTATTACCTGCAAATTACATATTAACATGTGCACTCAATCACTTACTAGCAAGACCATAATTTATAGATTAATTTTCTCTTTTTATCATTCTTTGCCAATTTACCTTGTGGAAGTTGAGGTTGTCATTAAAAGGAACAACAATGCCTAGCTTGGTCTTGCTCCTGAGCCATGTAACAGTGTTTCGGCAAACAGGTAACAAGATAATAGACATGTTCAATTTGAGTGTCTCAGCTGCACCTTTAGCCATGCAAACACAATGGCCCATCACCTGATAAGCAGCTTTTCTTCTATACTGCACAAATTTGTAGGCAAATAGACCTAACATAACTCCAATCCACAATACTAATATCCAAGTTCTTTGCCAATTGTCCTGCAGAAAGTAAATGGCATCTCTATACATCTTCCTAACAGGATTGTATTTATACATACCCTTAAGCTTCATACTTAGCATTTCGCTCAGGTATCTATCCCCTCTTGTAGAATGAGTTGGTCCATGCAACAAAAGTATCTCTAGGTCATATTTCTGTATTCCAAACAATAATCACCAATTGGCCAAAAAAATATGGCTAAAATGACAAGCTATATATTACCAGAAGTTAAGTTTGGCCTAACTGGTCCTTATGAAGTAGGTTGTAAGTTAAGGATTGCTATCATTAATTGATTAGCAGTAATTTAACAGCAGTTAATCTAATGGATCTTGAATAGCATATTAGTAAAATTTAGGCTAAAGTGCAACTTTGGCCCCCTATCTTTCAAAAAGTTGCGATTTTGGCCCCCTAAGTTTGAAAACTACAATTTTAGTCCCCTATGTTTTAGCCCCTTTGTATATTTGGTCCTTTTAGTCAATTTTGACCAAGTCAACGCATACGTGGCATGCCACGTGTGTAATTAATTAATTAAAAAAATAAAAAATCGAAAAAATCAATTTTTAAATTAAATAAATGAAAAAAATAATAAAAAAATATTAAAAAATTCTGGAAAAATGAAAAAATAATAAAAAAATATTTAAAAATTCTGGAAAAATGATAAATAATGAAAAAATAAAAAAATATAAAAATTTTCCAGATTTTAAATTAAATAAATGAAAAAAATAATGAAAAAATTCTAAAAAAATAATGTCAAATTTTCCAGATTTTTTAAAAGATTCGAAAAAAATACGGAAATTTTTTTAAAAAATCTGAAAAATTTGACATTATTTTTTTCGAAAATTTTTTTTCAAATTTTTTCCAGAATCTTTTACAGAATTTTCTAATGTTGAAAATTTGACATTCTAAAGGCGCAAGGAAACGAAAAAAGTATACACAAAAACACCGACGAGAATACAACTTGGCCACAAATTTGGTACATATTTCTTCTTTAGGGAAATGAATGTTTCCATGACATTACTTTTTCGAATAAGTGATTCTTGGAATTGTCCATGAATTTTTGTGAAAATTTTTTCGTTTTTTTAATCATTTTTATTAATATTTTTTATTTTTCAAGAATTTATTTTTTATTATTTTTCATTTATTTTTTAAATTTTTTTATTTTTTCATTATTTTTCATTTTTTTATTTTTTCAGTATGCGTTGACTTGGTCAAAATTGACCAAAATGACCAAATATGCAAAGGGGCTAAAACATAGGGGACCAAAATTGTAGTTTTCAAACTTAGGGGACCAAAATCGCAACTTTTTGAAAGATAAGGGGCCAAAGTTGCACTTTAGCCTAAAATTTAAGTTGAACGCCTTTAAAAAATCAACTTATAAGGTGAGAACTGAGTTATCCTACGTGTAAACTTATGTTCGACTTTAACTATACTGGGAAACAGATCCCTAAACCTTATGTAAATTATTACCGTGATATATCCTGTTTCATGGGGATCTAGTTCTTCCATGATCAAAGCAGCATATTGCTCTGCGTGATTCTTTAGGCTTGAAAGTTTGTTTGTACTGGCGCTAAGGATAATGATCTGAAAATATAATTGAACACATGATCAAGAAGAATATTTCAATTTTTATGGGGACAAAAAATGCATTTTGGAAAAAAAGTACTCCATCCTACTTTTACCATAACCTTGTCCCTTGCTATGAAACTTTTTCAAAATTTCATATGCATTAATAATCTAAAAAGATACTCTACTTAATTTACAATTGAAAAACATAAATTTATTCTTTTATGGTATTAATAATTAGTGCCCCGGGGCACTGGTTAAAGAAGCCAAAAGTGGAAACTTTAAATAAAAAAAGACACTTTTATGCTTTTAATGCAATGACCGCACAACTTTCAATGCAAAATACTACTATATTTGACTCTTAACCGGTGCCCCAGGGGCACTGGTTAACATTTCCCTAATAATTATACGGATAACTAACACTTGTGATGCTAGCTACCTTAGCCTTATAACCTTATAAGGTACAAAGTTCAAATTCTTTCGAATGGTCATTAATATTATTTTAATTAATAAAAAACCACCCTTCCTCATTTTTTTTAAGATTTATGTTATTTCTAGCCAAGAAAAATACAGTAAACTCTTGACGAATTGTTTTGGATCCTCCACTTGATGGAATACATGGGTTGTTACTAGTTACAAAATAAAGAGGTGGACGAGGGATTGGTAAGTAATAAACATCGTGATGTTCTCGTTATAAGAAATTTCTCTCGAAGTAGCAATTCCCTTTTTTTTTAATGCCTATGGATGATTATGGAAAATTAACACTTTTTTATTTACAAATGTATTACTAATCCTAGTAATATTTTTTATACTCGTGACTTGATGAAACTTTTTTTTAGGCAATGAGTTGATGAAACTAAAATAAAATTTTGGGTAACAAACAGTTTATATTTGAGTTTCGGTTGTGAATTAATGACTTCATACTACCTGTTTAATTTCATCCTTGGTAATTCTGCCATCACCATCTTTATCAATCCTGCATTCCAAATCAATACACTTCAGTGCATTCAATGATCTTTTTATTTTTTATTGTACTCCCTCCGTCTCAAAATGAGTGTCACTTTAGCTACTCCCTCCGTTCCTTTTTAAGTGTCACTTTTGGAGAAATTTTTTGTTCCTATTTAACTGTCACTTTCAAAGTTCAATGCAACAATAAATGTTGTTTTACCAACATTACCCTTAGTTATTTATTGTGGAGAGAGAAATATATGAAATAAGATATTAAATGACTAAGGCTATTATAGTAAAAGTATAGATTATTGTATAAGAAAAAGTAACATTTATTGAGTGTCTTGGTTTGTGTAAAATGTTAAAAAGTGACACTTAAAAAGGAACGGAGGTAGTAAAAAAATTTGTTTCAAAATGAATGACGTTTTCAGTTTCCAATGCAATAATAACTTTTTCTTTTCAATTATACCCTCCAATTAATATTTTGCCCACTACTTCCAAAATATTACTTTTAAAACTAACCAATAGTTAATAAGGATAATTTGGTAAAATAACCATTTTCTTTCTTTTAATCATTGCATTTCTTAATATGTGTGTAAACACCTAAAACGACACTCATTTTAAAATGGAAGGAGTATTATATACTTATTACTCTTGATAAGGAGAAGAAAATAGCAAATAATCACATGTCAAAGAATATTCTGAGCCTAGAATCATAATTGTCGTCAGAAATCTGCTGCCAAATTAGTTTCAACTCTAACTCATTAATTGTATCTCCATGGAGGGGAATATCCCTCCTCTTAGAAATAACATTAAGAAGCTCTTCTGCAAAGTCCTCAGAGTTCTTCATGCCTACATCAAAATCCAAAAACATCCTAAATGCATACATGGACCTTGTTTATAATATAGCAAAAGAAATGGTATAATGAGAATTTATTTTTTTTTATACTGAACATAGCAAAAGACATAAAAACCAACAAACTATAGATATATTAAATAAATATTGGAGTTCCGTCCATATGGTCCCTTTCAATTTTAATTCTCGACTCTATCATTGTCTATGAAAATAGATAAAAAAATATTAATGTTTTCATACATATTATAAAATAAGTAGTTTTTATAAATTAACTTTCATGATAACTTTATGAAAATAAGATAAATATATAGCTTATGAGCATGAAAATAAGTTGTTATGACTTTTCATTAGGAGTTTGCCACAATCTCGTAAATGTTTACGGAAAGTAGATAAGTTCAAATAAATAAATTAAAACATAATCCTGTGCATACCTATGCATTCGCCAAATTTAGAACGAGGAAGTAACCCATTTGTTTCTTTAGTAAGGTCCCTGAACTCGCCATAAACCTTTTGCCATCCATCATCACCACCAGCTTTGGAGATAAAGTTGAGACCTTTGATAGCATTAGAAGCTGCAGACGTAGTCCTATCATACTTCTTTTTTCCAACTCTGGCATTTTTTGATAAAGAAGCCAAACGCTTCATCTCCTTAGACACTTCCTTCAAATGAGCCCTTCTCTTCTCTATTTTTTTGCGAAGCGAATCCAGTTTTCCGTCTTCTCCATGATCGTTAATTCCAGTAAGAGGTTCAACACTAACAGAGTCACCTTGAATATCAAAAGTGATCTGAACACATTCATTTTCTTCTTCTTCTTCTTCTTCTTCTTCTTCTTCTTCATCTTGTTGCTCAGAGCTTATCTTAACTTTTCTTCTGCTTACCATTTTGTTGAAACGTCCGCTCAATGAACCATTGTGAGGTACCCTTTCAGTTATACCACCACCAATGAGTTCTATATTGTCAGAAACTTCTTCAATCTCGTCAGCTCCCATTATCTACCTCTGTTACACACAATGTTTCTTTTTTTTCTTTCAGACCTCTCTATGTACAAAGCAATCGCATTGTGGTCCTTTTTATAGTGCATTTTGGTCAATGTGTTGCTATGTTTTTTTTTTAAGGAAGATGAGATAATGGTAAGAAACTGGGGATATAAAATTCCAGAAAATCAATTAAACGCGTTAGGGTGGCACTTTGCAACATTTATATATCACCATGCCATTCATGAGCTAGCTAGCGTGACACTTAATGCTGATGTCATTTGCAATATTCAAATTACTCCCACATTCCCATTCACATTTGCAACAAATTTTAAATATCACTCCTCTTTTTTATGTGTCTTGTTAACAAATGTCTCCCAACATGCTTTTAAGTATTTTAAAATAAACAATTATTCTTTATAAAAGTTAAATATTTCAATTTTCAACAATTGAATACACGCATTTTTACAAATACTTACCACTTATGGTTCTTAGCAAGCACCATGGAAGCATTCGTTAGCATTTCCATTTTCTATTAATCATACGTGTTTTGAACCATTTTTTTTATCTGAAATAACTTATCTGCATCTATTCTCTTCTTCCCCTTATTATATAAACAAATAGTTTTCACATTGATTTGATTTTTTTAGTTATTGTGTGATTTCGTCGTTTAATTAGTGTGGTGTTGTTTTGTTCGTTGTTACGGTGTTTGTTTGATTCAAATTGATGGGTAAGTTTCGATCTATTAGAGATTTAGTCAATGATTTGCCGATCAACATTACAAATTTTAAAACATGGATGTTTTAATCACTTTAATTTTGTCATACTTGTTAGAACCTTGTCGGTTTATAATATTAACCTAAATGTTGTAACTTAGTCATCGATGTAATTGATCCAACTAGAATTTGTTTGCAATTTCATTCTTTTTAGTTCCAGAGACTTAATTACCAATTTGAATGAATATTTTTCTTAAGGAAAATGCTAGATATCAAGAATGGATTTTCTTGATGAATTCAAGAATGATATGGCAGAATAATCACCCTTAGATTTTAATCTTATTTATTAAAGTTTCATAAAAAAAATACATAACACCCACCACCCCATGATTTGCGGCCAGACTGAGATTTTATTGGCTAACATTAATTTCGGGACAATTTCTTGATAAAATCTTTCTTGATAAATAGCATTGCTCTTTTCTTAATCACAAAATTTAATTAATATTTTGTGTATTAATTTCAAATTATTTTCTTGGGTTAAAAAAAATTCAAATCATTTTCGTTTCAGGTTGGTGAAGTTTTCTTGGGTGGGGTTTAGCATGGGAAAGGGAAGTTTTTTTCATGATGGGAAAGTTCAACCACAACCATGGATTTAATAGTTTTTAATTTGAATGGTTAAGATCTCTTACCTGGTAATGGCTTTAACTTATTGATGGGTATTGTGAAACAAAAAAGTGAACCCCACCAAACGATCAAATAACAATTAGAGTTTTACTTTTCCCACCCTACTGCCTTCTCGCGCGCCCTGCAAAATTTCCAAAAATACCCCTAGTCCGGATTATATAATTCGGACCATATTGTTAGTGGCTTCTGTAACACCCTACTTCTAATAAGCGGTAAAACGCGCGAATATAGAAATATATTCTAGAAATAGATGCTACGTCATCAAAACAAAAGCAACATACATGTATAAATTGTCAAGTTTCATAAACATAGCAGAGGAACATATATAAAATCATATGAGTAACATCTCCACATCTCATGACAATAAATACATCTCTCAGATACAATCAATGTCTCAACTCCAACTACATAATCAAAATAGGATCCAACATGCAAGTATTACCCTAGATCAGAGCCCTAATCTAGACACTTGCATATAAAAAGGAGGAACTCCGTTCCTCGGCAACATCAAGCACACAATCTAAGCACCCTGCACTCCATCTACCCGTCCATACGGAAAGGCAGGTGGTAAACCACTGAGGGGTTAGCATTACATCATCATAATCTATATAAGATTTAACAAGAATATTAGAAATGAAGATATATTCAGAAACGAAGGATAACAAGTCATACATGTATTCACAAGTATTCACAATATTCACATCATTCAATATCATCATTCCAAGTTTGTATCAACAAGTGTATCATACACACCTCACAATTTCAACCATGTCAATTAACAATTAAGAAGTTCAATCGTCATGCACAACTCAAATGTAATTCAATTCACCAACAATGTATGCAATGGCTCTAGACTCATCTAGATGCATGCGGTACCATATCACCTCAAGGTCGTCACCTTCGATGCAACAAAAACATCGTAATCACCTCAATTGGATATAAAATCCACCACCATCAGTCATGAATGCATGAACATATGACTCGACTACAATGCATATGTTCACACAAACTAATCATCTCAACATCACCAATACTTGTATATATGCAATCAACAACAATTCACCACCACTTAACATATATACAATCACCAACAATATTCATGATTCAAGCAACATATAGTTGTCACATATATACACCTCCAATTATCTTCACATAAGGTATAACAACTATCAACGATAATGTAAAAGTACACCTCCTTTTACATTGACTATCTCAACAACATTTGCATTATCAAGTATTCATGTCCACACATACAACAACAACAATAATCCAAATAAGAGTCATTATCATGGATCAACATACATCAATATCAACTCACAATATATCTCAACAATTCCATATACTTTCATAAATCAAGTAAAGTGGAACAATACGACACGTCATGATAAACATCATATTCAACCTCCAATAACCATTCATATATCCTCAATTAATCATATAAAGTCATTCACAAAAGATTTACAAGGTAGTTGGTTCAAAGGAACCGTTTTCGACAAAGTTCGTCTATCTTATCCCATTTTCAAAATAATTGAAGTTATTGAACCAAACCAAGCAAACAAGATTCAATGCCTCAACTAAGTATACCTTTCGACTACATATACATGCAGTAGAGCATACCTTGGCGTTTCACCGGCCAAATACGACGAGATCGTGAAAATCACAAAGTTCGTCTCACTTTATCACTTTGCAAAACCAACTCATTTTCAAAACAAAACCAAGTTAGAATCAAGCTATGATACTCCTAGAAGCTTAATTATAATTTGATTGAATAGGGTTAGGTGTTTGGAATCCATTGGCATGCTTAAAAGTACACAAAAACACAAAAAAAATGAGGTTTTGGGATTCTGCAGAACTGACACGGTCGCGTCTTCAGGACACACGGTCGTGTCATCCCTTACAGGAGAATCTGACATGGTCGTGTCATCCAGACACACGGTCGTGTCACCCCTTACAGGAGACTTTGACACGGTCGTTTCATCTAGACACACGGTCGTGTCACCTCACCAGTACAGCAAAATGCATTTTTACGTTTTCGTGCATAACATTTAGACCATACAAACCACACAATGCATTCCTAACATTTAGACCATACAAACCACACTTGAAAACTTAACATTTCAACTCAAAACAACTTAATCAAAACTCACCCCAAAATGACTTATTTTGCAAAAGCGCTTAAAAACAACTTTTACTCAAAAACCCGTTTTCTTCCCAAAATGATTTCTCTCCAAAACCAAGTGATTAAAACAGAAAATCATATCATCCGAATTCATTCTAACAACTTCCTTAACTCATTCAACATTATCAAAATCAAACTTCTTCATTTTCAACCCATTTTCACAAAGTTGTAAAATCACCACAATTCAATCACAACAATACTTTCACCAACACCCAAAGCATAAATTGATGAGAACATCATAGCACAACAACAACTACATCATATAATCATGATCTCACCATCATTCAACAACAACAACCAATCATAAATTCATCAATAATTCATCAACAATAACATCTCTCAACAACAACAACAACATTTGAACATGAATTCATTCACAATTCAACAACCACAACATCATTCATCATCAATTTTCCACAAGAACATGTCATTTGCATATAAACCCATTTTAACATACAAATTCAACAACAACAACACAATTATCATACAAATCATGCTCTCAAACATAACAACAACAATCATGCACGAATTTACACCAATTAAAATCAATTCATCAATTTCATAAAAATGGGTAAAAGGAAAAAGTTATGAAATTATGAGTGAAGCCTAACCCTCTTACCTCTAGCACCAAGAATCTCTAACCCAAGCTTCAATTTAGCTCCTAGATGATGAATTCCTCTTCTAGCTCTAGCCTCCAACCCCTTTCTCTTGTTCTTCCTCTTGAACCCTTATCTTCTCTCTATCTCTATCTCTATCTTAATTATGAAAATGAAATGAAATGTTGGTAAAGCCCCAATTTCACTACCAACTAGTGTTTATATAAGCTCTACTCAATTGGGCTCAACTCACAATATCTTAATGGGCCTAACCCATTTCTATTATAACCCAAAATGTTACTACTCACTTAACGGTACAATATAACATTAACGGTCACTTAACGGTAAACTAAATAATTACTCCACTCTCCAATACTTAGTAAAAATAATAACTCTCACTAAGCACTAAAAATAACCTTCAGCAAAATTACAAAATTACCCCAGCTCAAAATTACCCCTGCTCTCAAAATGACCAAAATGCCCCTAAGTCCAAAATGACTAAAATACCCTTCTAACACTGAATTCTGCGAATCCCAACCAAAATACACACGGAGGCAAATAATCACACAAGAGCACATTTAACACAATTAAGAATAATAAAAATAAATTTAATCGAAAAATCGGGCTATTACAACTTCCGAAAAATTAAATCCGGACCAGATGTTGTGCGCTTTTTTGTGTCTTTCTTTGATGTCAATGGTCTCTGTTGACCGTTATATGAACCCCACACAAGCTGAAATGCTATTGCAGGGTTCATATGAACGGTCAACAATGACCATGACACCACCGACACCCCTAAAAAACTAAAAACATTTGAAGAAAATTGAAGAAAAGAGGTGAAGTGAAGAATGGACGTATTTGTTGAAGATGAAAGCCTATTTATAGCCTTAAACAAGTCATAGGTCATTAATACAGTCAATGAAAACGTGTTAGTGGTTGTAACCGTCCAAACCCACATTAATGGCTCTCTTTCAAAAGAATCCAATGTTGATTCTTTCCGGATTTTACATTCCGGAATGTCCTTAGCTCTACAAGAAGTACCAACTTTTCCCTCGTTCACCATTATCGCATTAATCCGGAAAGTATATTCCGGAAACCAAAGGTGCATTCTGGATTGTATATTCTGGAATGCATCAGTGTCTTGGCCGGTGGTCTGCACCACACGTTTTTGTCAGTGGTCAAGTCAAAAAAACGTGTTTTACCACGTTTTTTGACTGAATTTATTGCCTCCCAACCATTTTTGACCCACCCCCTCCCTATAAATAGCCTTCCAAACCCCACCATTTCTCACACCATCCTCTCCCACCCTCTCCTCCTCTTCTTCCTTCTACAACCATGGTTTTCTATCGTTGGCCTTTCGTAGATAAGGGCCTCGTTGAAAACTTTCAGGGTTTGTATGAACGGTCAATGAGGATGGAACCGCGCTGCAACGAAGGGCGGTTCATCTGAGGGTCATGTGGGTCAGTGTGGTTCTTAGCTTCGCCTGTCTGGGCGTAAGTCTGAGCACCCCCCACCTCCCTCAGGGGCATTGGTTTCTTCTTCCCGCCCTCCTCTTCCCTCCTCCTCCGGTTTTCCTCCAATAGCCAAACTACTGGTATGTCCTATCACATACCAGTGGTTAAGCTCTTAGGAGATTAGAATTAGGCTCTTAGGAGCTTAGAAATAGATTTAGGATCTTATGTAATAAGCTTAAAAAGCTTGAAAATTATTGTTCATATATTAATAAAATGAGTTGTTTTTATGTTTGTGTCTTTTTATTTCTGTTTTTTATTTTATTCGCATTTTATTTTACGAATTGTAGAGCTTAAAATTGCAAAAGTTTTGCTAAAATATTGTTCCGAATTTTAAAATCCGGAATCATCTGAAAAATACTAATAATTCATTCCGGAATACGAAATCCGGACCAGGGGTAAAATTGGAAAAATATAGGGCGCGCGAGGAAAGACATAGGGTGGGAAAAGTAATACTCTAACAATTATGCATTTGTTTGATTTATTGCTTTTTGTTTGTAACAAATCATGGGCCTTTGCAATTTGTGTTGAGCTTCTTTGTTCTTAACCAAATATTTCGGACGGCATGTTCCTTGTGTTTTATTTGATAATAATGTTGCTATATTAATTTCTATAACACAAGTAATTAATCGATTTTTAAAATGATATTAAAAAGAAAAATAATGTTTGAGATAAAATTAATTGATGTTGAATATTTTCTGAGACATAAAATAATTTTTTTAACTATTTTTTTAGCAAAATTTTATTAACTATTATTAAGTGGCAGTATATTTTTGTGGAGTGTTTATTTTTTATTATTTTTTAAATTACGTACTATTTTACGATAATCAACAGGCATTTACGAGAATAAAATGCAGTTAGGAATTAGGCATTGTATGAGTAACAATAGAGCCAAATTGATATAAATCCTCACGACCAAAATGAGTAACAATACTAGGTACTCAACCTTTTACACATTAACACATTACATGTTTAATCACATCAAAATAGAAAGGACTGTTTGGCTAAACTTATAATAATAGATCCACACAAAGCATAATGTTTCAGTGGTTCCAGCTTCCACTTTGAACAAGCATCCAGACACTAATTACCAAATAAAGCAGCATTCAACCAAATTTCTTCTATATTTTCTTCTTGCCTGATAATTCTGGAAAACTCTTGAGGCTCTCACATAAGTTCTTTTTATAGCTATAGGTTGAGGTATCAAAGCAAAATAATTTACACTGAAAGAAAAGAGCATCAGTGCCCTGATTACAGCCTAAACAAACTGAAACTCTTACAGTACTGCGTTGAAATGCAAATTCATCAACAAATCAGTGTAAAATCGTATCTTGATTTTTGTAAAGGAACGAGATCGATAGCAGATCTGATGGGTTTTGACTGATTCAACAACAAACTTTCTCTAAAGCTTCTGCCATTGAGGAGAGAGAATATTGATGTTTGGTCTTTGAAGGGAGGTCGTTCAACCGATGAAGAACATGTACTCCAAATTAAGCTTATTTCCTTGAATTTGTTAGGTTTCAATGTCAGATCTTGGAAAGAAATCAGCTTACAAGCTTATTCCTCAGACAAGAAATAGTTCAGGTGATACAATAGTAAATGAGGGATGTACGCTAGAAAAATTAAAAACAACATTAAAAAAATAATTTAATTTTGTTTTATTCCTTTTCCTAAACCGGTTACCAACCCACAGCTGTCCTCAAAAGGGAAACTTTTTCATGGTGGTAAAAAACTTCCCTTTCCCTTTTCCAGGCTAAACGCCACCATTAATTTGTATATGGTGGGGATGTAGATGGTTTACTTTAATTTAGGGGGAACTAGAGGGTTTACATATGACTTCCTGTATTTTCCGGTTTCCAAATTTTTATAATAATTTTTTCATATGAGATCGTTGATATATGATATGATAGTGTTATCCCGGAGGTTTTTCACTAGAAAGTGATTGACATGTAACCTAATTTTTTCCAAATTTTTATAATAATTTACTTGCTCGAACTAGTATAGTTTTTTATAATTTACTTTCTTGGGCATTCTATTTGTAAACTAAATGGCACCTCACTTTGAATCCTTCAATAAAAGGTATATCACTTTGAATGAATATGCATGCAAAAAAAAAAGTTAGTAAATGTCTTGAGTCACATGGGAAGAAAAGTGTAATAACCACTTGGAGTTGGATTGGAATTGACAAAGGGATCCAATGACAAGTGCCTCACAGAGCTTAGATGCATGGTATAGGGAGGATATAACTTCAACACTTTGCCATGTCTATTTCTCTAGGAGGCGAATACATAATAAACTCTGGTATTACATGGTCAATAACATGAGGGAAATAAAAATTCATATTTAATTTATGGATTTATTAAAAAAAAATATTTGTTAAGAGTTTTTTATAATATTTTAAGCATGATTGCAAATAAAAAAAATTCACAATTTTGAATTATACACATGACTCAACTTAAAATGATATATTAAAGTGATGACAAAAAACATTTGGAAACTAAAAATCGAAGGAAAAAAAAGTTTTTTTTTTTACTAAAGAAATTATGTATCAGAAAAATATGTGAATTTAATTTTTAAAAAGTAAACAATGACTCCCTCCTTATTTGACTCTATGGAGAAAAATGAACACACACAGTGAGAAGGACCTTTTGGCATTGCATTGCTTGATTATTCAAGAACAAGAACTTGGCAAATGTTCCAAGCAATAACTAACAAGTTAGACATTTTGGTCTTTCCTTCAGTGACGTGTATGCCATTCTCACTCTATTCCTTCCTTCCTTTCTTCCTTTTTCTTCTTTCTTCCTTCCCCTCAACACTTTCAAAATCTAAAAGCTCATTTTCTCAACAACAACAACTTAACCATAATCACTTACCATAGTTAATTTTCACTCTCAAACCATGCAAGTTTCTTCTTCATCACTTAACCCATGGTTCCCAACTCTCACTTCCAACCGCTTCCGCCGCATTCACTCACCGGAACCCTCTTCCACCACCGCAACCACCACAACCGCCACCGCATACTCACCACCTTCTCTCTCGTTTCTTTCATCTCAAAGAAACCGTTCTTCTTCTTCTTTCACCTCACTCACATCAACAAAAACAAAAAGAATAAGAAGAACGTCCACGTTCACGTTCACCGTAACTTCAATATTCGAACGATTCACAGAAAGATCAATAAAATCAATAGTCTACGCCGAAAAAGAAGCAAAATTCTTCAAGAGCGATTTCCTTTACGCACACCATATCATGCTTGGTCTCATAGCTGAAGCTGAAGAGACAAAACGTTCTCAAAACGGTTTTCTTGATTCTGGTGTAGTCACTCTTGAGAAAGCTCGTGATGCTGTTCCTCATCTCAATGATTCAACTAACTACGTTGATGATAATGGAGTGTATGTGTATGAAGATCGACCTGTTCCGTTTTCTTTTGGTACTAAACGTGTTTTTGAAGCTGCTGTTGAGTATTCAAGATCTCTGAACCATAATTTTGTTGATCCTGAACATATTTTCGTTGCTTTGATGAAAGTTGATGATGGAAGTTCTGCTAGAATTCTTTATAGGTATCAAATCTCTTTCTTTATTCAATACTTATAATATATTTCCATTTGGTATTTGGAGTATTGTTGTTTTTGGCTCATTTCTATAATTATATGCATATGCATATGCATTTTAGTGTATACTTTCTTGTTTTGAATTATTTCCTAAAGAAACTTATTTGAACCAAATGGCGCGTTAGCATCACGTGTCAACACCGGTCACGTGAAGTATCGGTCCTTAGTTGTTGCAGGTTCGATACTTGACATCCAATCAATGATAACCAAGAAACAAATGTTGGGCTATTTTAAGAAAATTAATTTATTTGGTAATGAACTTTTTAAGAATAATGCTGGATGTCAAGAAACTTGCTTCGTAAATCTGTCACGATGTCAGTTATATAAAGTGTTACACACTGCAGCCTCCATTTAATTGGTTGTCAGACTATTTGTGAAGCTTTAATGACTAAATCAGTCGTGCTAAATTGCATCGCTGTTATGACAATTTAAATTCAACTTTAAAGGTGTGTTTGTTTCCGCGTTGGTTTCACTTTGATCGCATAGTGACAGAAGCTACACTTTGGAGAGGCCATTGGCTGTGTTTCCAAATATGTACTTCGATAAGTTTCGGCTGAGATTGGTAATTGGGATTTGGACTCTGGATTATAGCCAGACAATATGACATAGTTCATGGCACATAGATGATCTTCAGTTGTTGCTCTAGACTTAATACATCAACTGTTTTGTGCTTAAAAACTAAATTGAAGATTAATGAGTTATCCAAAATACCATTTGTCTTACGATTTTAGGTGATCGATTTTGACTGAAGTTCGAACTCCCCCTTGCATACTCTGGTCAAAATCAATCTCAATTTGTCGGTGAAACAATTTTTTGGGCTACCCGAAAAGGCTGCTGTCATATCCTGGTTTATAAGTCCTTTGAGTTGCATAACTAGTTTGAAAAATATTCTTTGGGCTAAAATTTTAAGGCAATTCAGTTTTATCAAGTTTTTGTAGATGCATTAGCTTTTTAAAGAGTGTGGAAATTTGCTTAATAGCAAATGCCAATATTTGTTTTTCTTTTGTTTTGTGGCAATAATGATCTGGAGCTATATCATCGTGGCTTGTGATTGGACAATTGACTGTGTGCAAGATCTATCATTAAATATTGTGTGTAGCTATAATTTTCCATTAATGTTGCTAGTATGCAAATGATTTCAGACTCGGGTCAAACCCAGATCAGTTGGCAGCTGTGGCATATTCAAGACTACAAAAAGAGCTGGCTAGAGATGGTAGAGAGCCAGGTTATGTGTCCAATGGGGGACACAACAAATCTATATCACAAAGGCGTTCTGGTGCAGGATCTGCCGCTAAAACAAAAGGCAAGAAAATATAAAGTTTGTTGTTTTATGATTTGATTTTGATGGTTGAAGGCAGAGATAAGTTTTTCTCATATTCATTCTCTGGTTGTCAGATAAAAAGAGTGCTCTATCACAATTCTGCGTGGATCTCACTGCCCGTGCAAGTGTTGGGCTGATTGATCCAGTTATTGGCCGAGAAGTTGAAGTTCAAAGAATTATTCAAATACTATGCCGAAAGACAAAAAGCAATCCAATTCTTCTGGGTGAAGCTGGAGTTGGGAAAACAGCTATTGCAGAGGGACTGGCAATTCTTATTTCTCGGGCAGAAGTTGCTCCTTTTCTATTGGTGTGTCTATCAACAAATGATTAATGTTTCTAAAGTTTTTCTTTTCTTGTGTACCCTTCTGTAATTGCACGTGCCTTAATTAATATGTTTCTATCTACTTGGAGTGCATTGTAATTTCACTTTCTAACTTGTGTCTACACAGACAAAACGTGTCATGTCCTTGGATGTAGGACTATTAATGGCTGGGGCAAAAGAGAGAGGAGAGCTAGAGGACCGCGTTACAAAATTAATAAAAGATATAATAGAGTCAGGTGAATACATTTTAGCAAAAATATTATAAGAGTTGTGTTAATATATGTGTGGCACACGACAAGAGGATTGTTTTAGCTCATCGGTTTACACTCCTTGCAGGTGATGTCATTCTTTTCATTGACGAAGTTCACACACTTGTTCAATCAGGGACAACCGGGAGGGGAAATAAGGGTTCTGGCTTTGACATTGCTAATTTGCTTAAACCTTCACTTGGAAGGGGTCAGTTTCAGGTGATTGGTTGCCCTGTAATCTCATCTGCTAGTTTCCTTTGTTCCAAGTGATACTTGAATATTTATGTATTTCAATTTGAAGCCATCAAATAAACAATTGCTAGTAACGTATAAGATTAAGGTTAGAGGAAAAAATATATGATAACCAGTTACAGTTACTACACTTCTGTACCCAACATTTTTCAAAGTAACTGTACTAAACAAGATTAGCATTTAACATCTGGAAAGTAGGAAGGTTGAGATTATTCTAGAAGTTGTCTTTATGAAATACTGGGAGGCTATAGTTCTTGTTAATAGACTCACTGCTTAGATGGAAGAGATATGAGTGAGTGTTAACTGGTAAATATCTTGCATATCTCCACTCCATGGAACCAAAAGGTTACATGTACTAGAAAAATTATTTTGCAAACATTGCAATCTGTTGCTGAAATGAGGGCAAATTTGTATGTTCGGTGTTCGTGTGTCTCTTTTCAATTTCTATAAAGCTAGTTCCATATATTTTCATGTATAAGGCTGTGAATACTGGAATCAGTTATATTCAACAACGCTAAGGCATGATATTCAATCGTATTTTTTCTGTTAATGCCTCTCTGCTGTTGGAATTTTATTTTATTTTTTTTGTAATTTTAATTGGGAGGGATTTGTTGTTTGGAGAGAGTAGTTTTGGACTTTGAATTCTCTGGCTGACACAACTGCGTAAGTCATAATTGTTCTTTCCTCTGATGAATTTTTCTTGAATAGTTGGTTCAATTATATTATGCAGTCGGAATGTTCTTACAGTGATCATTTTTGTATAAGATGGGATCATCATTTTTACTTGAGCATTGTAATAAAATATGCACACACACCATAACTTGTCACTATGAATAACATTTCCGTCTGTGCAGTGTATTGCATCTACCACTATTGATGAATACAGGCTTCATTTTGAAAAGGATAAGGCTTTGGCACGGCGGTTTCAACCTGTTTGGATTGATGAGCCGAGTGAGGTTGCACTTTATATTCATGTCTATACTGTTCCAAGTGACTCCCTCTTCTCCTTTGTAACTGTCGCTTTTGTAGAAAAAAATTGTTTCTATTTATTTGTACGTTTTTAAAGTTCAATGAGACATTAACTATTGTTTCGCAATAACGCCCTTAATTATTTATTGCAAAGAGAGAAATAGATGGAATGAGATGTAATAAATAGTTAAGATTGTTATAGAAAAAAGGTATAATTTTATCAAATGTACCAAGTTTATTGGTTTGTTTGGTACGTGTAAATAACCTTATAGCGACAGCTAAAACGGAACGAAGGGAGTACCATTTTAATCATAATTTGATCTCTTAATGAACTGTGTTGTTGTGTATAGGATGATGCAATTAAGATACTTATGGGTGTACGTGAGAAATATGAAGCACACCACAAGTGCAGATATACAGAAGATGCCATAAAGGCTGCAGTTCATTTGTCAGCAAGATACATAGTTGATAGGTATCTACCTGATAAAGCTATTGACCTCATTGATGAAGCAGGAAGTAAAGCTTCTATTGAAGCCTTTAAGATGAAAAAAGAACACGATTATTGCATACTCTCTAAAAGCCCGGATGATTATTGGAGAGAAATTAGAACTGTTCAGTCCACGCTTAAAATGGTAATGGCATGGCTTGCTGTATTCCGATGTTCTTTGCATGAGCTGCTTACAGTTTAAGTTGACATTTCTTACTCTCAGGTGCAGGAGAGCATGCTTAAATATTATGGTGCATCTGGCATTGAGGATACCAGTGAACTCATACTTGACTCATATTTAACTTCTGCAGCATTTGATAATGAGTATGTTAGTGATACCCAAAGCAGAATTCTTTCTTTTGTGCATATCTATCTAGATTTGGTTTTTGAGTGGCTGACATGTTATTGTGTTTTAGGTGTATAGAAGTTAGGCCTGATCATATAGCAACAGTTGCTTCCCTCTGGTCAGGAATTCCAGTTCAGCAGCTCACTGCTGATGAAAGAAGTCTTCTGTTAGATCTGGATAATAAACTAAGGGAACGTGTGATTGGACAAGAGGAGGCTGTTTCTGCCATTTCTAGATCTGTGAAGAGATCTCGAGTCGGCCTTCGGGATCCCGGTAGACCCATAGCAACTTTACTATTCTGTGGCCCAACTGGCGTTGGGAAAACTGAACTAGCAAAGTCTTTGGCTGCATGCTATTTTGGATCGGTAAGTATTCACACAAGGTGTGTTTTTTTGGCATTAATAATGAGGACATTCTTTATTTTTGTTTTTCCTCTTTTCGATGTTCTGAAATGATAAATTTGCAGTCTGTACATGTCACATCGATTGGTTCGTCTGTTTATATTTTTGCCTTTCATACTATCATTTCAGGAAACGGACATGATAAGGTTAGACATGAGTGAATATATGGAACGCCATTCAGTGAGCAAGTTATTAGGATCTCCCCCAGGTTATGTTGGTTATGGAGAAGGGGGCATTTTAACCGAAGCTATTAGAAGAAAACCATTTACTGTGGTTTTGTTTGATGAAATAGAAAAAGCTCATCCAGATATATTTAACATTCTTCTTCAATTAATGGAAGATGGCCATCTTACGGATTCTCAGGTTTGCCGATGCTGATGTGAATCTTAATTTACTAGGACTTCAATAACCCTTTAAACATGAAACTTTCTCTTGGCATTTCTATATCTTCCTTTACGGCTTCTATGCAAGTAAAAACGATCACTTGTGTGATTCATAAAAACAAGCACTTGTAGTTGTATCAATAGAATATGAAATTAACACTACTAGTGCCCTAAATTTTTATGTTTATTGTTTGAAAAACTGGTTCTAATAGGGTCGAAGAGTTTCATTTAAAAATGCATTGGTGGTGATGACTTCAAATGTGGGGTCTAGTGCCATTGCTAAGGGTCGACACAACTCCATAGGTTTCTTCATTTCAGATGACAAACCAACATCATATAATGGATTGAAATCGATGGTAATTGAAGAACTGAGGACATATTTTCGTCCAGAACTGCTCAACAGGATAGATGAAGTGGTGGTGTTTCATCCCCTTGAAAAGCCACAGGTTCGTTGAGTTTTGGTTCTGATTTAGTTTAATGATTTAGCTCGCCGATGATATTCACTTTGGAGGCTCTTACACAATATTCTATTACTATTTATTTATTTATTTAGTCATTTTTGTTTGGCAATAATATGATTTTCAGAAACCGTTTTAAGCAGTTAAATTTAAATACTGGTGTTTTTAATAAAAAAATAAAAATAAGCGGTGCCAAGTTTTTTTATGTGTATGCTTTTTATTTTATTGATGTTATTTGTCAAAAAAAGAAAATATTGATGATATTGCTATACTTTTATCACAGTTGCTCCAAATATTTGATTTGCTGCTGCAAGACGTGAAAAGGACCATGCCCCGAGGAATTGATTTTGAGGTGTCTGAATCAGTCAAGGACCTTGTCTGTAAGGAAGGCTATGACCCAACATATGGTGCTAGACCTCTCAGGAGAGCCATTGTAAACTTAATTGCAAACCCATTGGCTGAAGCATTGCTTGCTGAAAAGTGCAAGGAAGGTGACACTATCTTCATTGATTTGGATGCCAATGGTAACACCCTTGTTATAAATCAGCTTGATCAGACAGTCAACTTATCCGACACAAGTCACCCTTGAGTAATGAACCATTGTACAGAAGTAGCCTGGTAGGTGTATATATAAGTCATATACTGTAAAGTCAAAGATGTTTTGGCTCCTATTTGTTAGCTTAGTGTTTGATTCTTATGTGATGAGGAGCTTGACAACTTGTGAGATGTCAAAATGTAACACATTCTTTGATAGCATTGTAAAATGTATTCAAATTCAATTCATTAATGTAAGTATAGATTCCATCAAATGCACACTTAAGATTCATAAACTGTCTTTGAATTTGTGTTGTATTATAAAAGTATCTTAATTAATCTTTCAACTTTAGATGATGTTTTAAAAGGCAATCAGTATACAGACTTCATTGTCAAGATTGAGTTAAAGAATTAACAGCAGAGACTAATTTTGATAACGGAGATAAAATGTGAGGATTTTAGAAACATTTAATGAAATGTAGGGACTATTCTTCAAAAGGGCGCAAAATGTAAGGACTAAAAACATATTTAACCCAAAGAAAAATTATCGAAACCCGAAGTGTTCCTCCCATATTTGTTTCACACTTTCACAACCTAGGAAAAAGTGTCGCTCATTCTCAAAATTTGTTTGACAATGGGGACAAATATGTGTGCATGGTGGTACCTATTTGTGTTGAAGTCTATCACGTGAAGGGAGACATCCCCTCTCCATTCTCCACAAAAAATCTCCACCTTTGATGGAATTTGTAAGTTGATGCATTCCTCGAAATCTTATATTCTTCATTATCAACGAGAGCCTATATTGCATATCGATAAGCCAACTTGACGGTATAAACATCTTTATTATTAATCCTCCATATCCGCTTATCCTCCCTTCCACCATAGATGGTGGCACTTTTCCATATCTCACTCACATTCATTCAAAACATCGTTTAATTAGATCCCACCTCCACGACTTAACCTTTTAGTTGAATATGTTCGTCACCAGCAAACCTTCCATCCCTTGTACCATCAAGCTTGTAACACAAGAATACTCGTTTGTTCGCAGCCAAATATCGCTCCAAACACTTATGCTTCAATCATCCCCTATGCACCATCTTAATCCCCCTTTAACTATCATTTGTGAAACATATACACCCTCCGGTCACTATTATAAACAAAAATTAACATTTTAGATTCATTAATTAAATGATATATGTGGTCTATAATAAAGACCAAATACATCATTAATTGGATGAACCTAAAATGTAAATTTTTGCTTATAATGGCCATTAAAAATTAAGTTTCAAGATAAAATATTCATATTTTTAATGATATTCCATATTCTCTAAACAAAGTCCAAACGTTTAACACGACAGGTCCGTTCTTTAGGAGGGAGTCACTTGTGATCGAGTTGATGCCGCTGAGTAGAGTGTAACATGAATTTCAATTTTTAGGGTTTCATTCAAATTCATTCATCACACAGAGAACAGCGACAACATGGAAGAAAATAACCACTCCACAGCCTCCGACGCTCCAATTCCGCCGGAAAACCAACACGACGCCAATATTTCGAAATCGGTGAATGAACTCAACGATTTGTCAATTTCAATTCAAGCTTTCAAAAACAGGTACGATGAACTTCAAAATCATCTCAATTTCATTCAACACGCCATCGAAACCAGAACCAAAGAACTCGAAGCCCTAGGCACCACCACCGCCGCAAATGTAGTCACCGATAACGGTAACATTGTTCCATCTGAACCAGAATCGAAACCGAAATCAATTGCTGATGGCGAAGAAATAGAAGAAGAAGATCCTGAAGAAGAAGAAGAAGAAGAAGAAGAAGAAGATCCGGAAGAAGAAGAAGAGGAGGTAGAAGAAGAAGTAGAAGAGGTTGAAGAAGAAGTAGAAGAGGTTGAAGAAGAAGTGAAAAAAGAAGAACAACAAGAACAAAAAGAAGAAGAAAAAGGTGAGCCTCACTCGCTGTGCAAAACGATGAATAGCCGTGGTTTGCGAAAGTATATACTTACGCATCTATCTGAAACGCCGTCGCTTAAGGAAAAAATCCCGGTGGCACTGAAAAAGGCGCCGGAACCGGCAAAATTGGTGTTTGAATGCATTGGTAGATTTTACCTTCAAGGAAGCAAAGCCTATACAACAAACTCACCGATGATTACTGCGAGGCAAGCTTCAATTTTGGTTTTGGAATACTATCTGATGTCTGGCTGTGTTGAAAGTGAAGCAAAAATGGAACGTAAACTGAAGGCAGAAGCTGCAGATGCAGCGGGTGCATGGAGGAAGAGACTCGTTGTTGAAGGTGGTGTGGCTATGGCAAGTGAAATGGATGCAAGAGGTTTGACTCTTTTTCTTGCGTGCTTTGGGATTCATGGTGTTTTTAGGAATGAGGATATTGCCAACTTGGTTCGTTTGAGCAAACCTGGAGAAATCTCGCACCTTCTTCGCGTTTCTGGGAGCCTTTCTAGCAGGGTTTCAGGTATGTATTGTATACATGCCTTTGGGAATGTAGGATATATAATACTCATGGTTATGCTTGATCGTTTTACTTTACACTTTTACTGTACAATTTGAAATTTGTGATTGTGATCAGTGAAATAAGCTAGGGCATTTCATTCAAGTAAAAGTCAGAACACTGAAAACAAACTCTTTCGTGTTGAGACTTGAATGAAAACTCTTATGTAAGATGGAATCCATACTGTTGGTTTGTTTTTCATATTTTATGAAACAAGACTCTCTGTTACCAGCCTACTAACATCAGGTTCGAAATAAGTATGAGGGGACTTTCATGACACATAATTATTCAATTTTAATCATGGTCTATGCCGTCAATAGCGTGATACAGTGTCCCCCCCTCCACGGCCACGCCATTAGGCCCGTGAATCACCTTTAGAGTAGCGGTGCAATTGTGGCGCCATACTCGGTTTGATGGCCGCTATTGCAATTTTGGGGAAAATCCTGTAAAACCCCTTATTTTTGAAACTTTTTAAAATTTATTGACGGTATATTGGTCCCCCTTTGAGTGACCTAAAATTGTAACCCACGTGTTTGATCATTCAATTGTGGCCTCTCTCCATCGTCGTGCCCTCGTTCTTCTCTGCTCTCGTTTCACTATTTCTTTGCTTTGCTCGAGTTCTGCTTCGTTGCCTTGCTCTCGTTTGAGTTCTTCTCTGTTTCCTGCTCTGCCGGCATTGTTGTTCTCCTTGATCGTTCAATTGTGGCCTCTTGTTCGTGCTCTGTTTTGTGTTCTGCTGCCATCGTTGCTCTGTTTAGGTTTGGGTTTGTGCTTCTTCTGCGTGTTCTGTTTGCCTTATTCTTGCTCTGTTCTGTTTACTCTGATATGTTTTTGAGAGCAATGGCATCATCCTCCGGTTCTCCAAGTGTACCTTTAGAACTTGATTTTAATGGAATGTTATTTAGATTACATTTTGAACTTGATTTTGATAAGCATGATTGTCCCTTTAATTTTGTGTATATTTCTATTTTTGAGTATGTATGTATTCTGCTGGAATTTATATTTACTTTGTACATTGTTTTTTAGTCTTCACAACATCGGTGATCCCGCTATCCGCTATAACATTTTTGGGGTCGGTGCTACGTGGCCTCTTGTTCGTGCTCTGTTTTGTGTTCTGCTGCCATCGTTGCTCTGTTTAGGGTTAGGGTTTGTGCTTCTTCTGCGTGTTCTGTTTGCCTTATTCTTGCTCTGTTCTGTTTGCTCTGATATGTTTGTAAGAGCAATGGCATCATCCTCTGGTTCTGCAAGTGTACCTTTAGAACTTGACTTTAATGGAATGCTATTTAGATTACATTTTGAACTTGATTTTGATGGGATGTCATTTTGATTACATTTAGAACTTATTTTGATGGGAATTGACAAAGTTAATTATAATTATTAAGTATAATTGTACCTTTAATTTTGTGTATATTTCTATTTTTGAGTATGTATGTATTCTGCTGGAATATTTATATTTACTTTGCACATTGTTTTTTAGTCTTCACAGCACCGGCGATCCCGCTATCCGCTATAACATTTTTGGGGTCGGCGCTACATGCCACTATCTAGGATTAACAACATTGATTATGCTGATGTTGTATTGATTGTTACATATATGATATCAGTCCTCCTTTTTGGGCATAAATAAATATCTCATAAATGCCCACCTGTTATTTCTGAGCCCGATTCAAATTTTGGCTATAAATTACACTCCCCACTAACCATTTGTCGCAGACCATTTATTTAAGGTCAATTGAGACAGTTCCCTGTGTATAGCATACTGTTGTATTGTCTTAGACTGGTAGCTGCTTATCGTAAAATTGATGCTATATCCTCTCAAATAATCTATTTCAGTGACCTTTTTAAGCAATTGCATGGTTCTGCAGTTTATGGTGGGTTTAGAGTCTATTCAATAGCTTAATCTAAAAGGAGGAAAAAATGCTTTGGTCGTGTTTATTTTATTAAAATGAAGAAACTAAGATGAAAAGTTTCCTTGCAAAGATTCCCCCTTTATATCTGATCATTTGCTCAATTCATGTATGATGTATCTACGTTTTGGAATGCTTTCTCATGTTATTCAAACTCTAGTACCTAACCATCCTCCCCTAGACATGTTTCCAACCGTAACTAACTGAACTGGCATCCAACTATCTGATTGTACCCCTATTCCTGTTTATTCTTCTGAATCCTATCACACACCCTTAATGATTGTATGAATGCCTTTTGCTTTCTCATATTTTGAAACATAAGTTTTTCTTAATGTCACTGATTATTGTTTTGGCCACAGATATTGCTCAGGGAATGATGAAAAAGGGCAAAGTTGTTGAAGCCCTTGACTTGGCTTATACCTTTGGGTTTGAAGAGAAATTTTCTCCCCAGACAGTACTGAATTCATTTCTACAAAAGTCTAATGAAGTTTGGAAGAAAGCAAAACAAGCACGTGATGTTCCTAGTTTGCTGGTATGTTCCAATTAAGTAGCTAATTTTGTTTTTTGTTACGCTTCATAAAGGACATTGATATTTATTATATATTGATCTTTGACAGAATAAAGCAAATGGAAAATATTTATCTGATTTGAAATCGGTTGTCAACTGTTTGGAAGGTCACAAAGTTGATTTTGCAAAACTTCTTCCTGATTGGAAACTTAAGGATACAATTCTCAAATTGGAGAAAGATATTCGTGATGTCACTGGAAAAATTGAAGACAATTCAACGTCCAAGAGAAAATTGGACAAAAGCAGTGCATCAAAGAAAGTGAGTGTTCCAGACACAAAACGAACAAGGCACGCTGTGAGAGATCCTTATGTGGCATCACCTTCAGTAACTACCTTGCAAAGGCAAAGGATTGCTGGTCATATGGATGGCAGTTCATATGATAGTTCATTAACAGCACATTTTCTGGAGGGTAGATCCTATGGCTACCCAAATAATTATTCCACTGTAGCATCTGCTGCACAAATTGGATCTGTTTCAGGGTCATTACCCGAAGGTTATCTTGGAAGGGGAGTGTCAATTGGGGGAGCCATAGGTGGTCCACTTTCTGGCTATCAGAGTGATATGCCAATTGATAATGTTGGGACAACGCTGAATAGCAGTAGCTCTCTGTATAGTAGATTGCATAGTGTAGATGAAGGGGCATTATCTTACGGTAGATCAGTCGAGCCGAGTTTTGTAGGACAACCTTCATCGGCACGAGTAAATCATATGTATGGGAGAACATCTGCAGAAGGTTATGCAGGTTTGCCAGATCATCACTCTATTGGTGTTCCTAGTCACGGCGGAGGTTCTGATTTGTATAGCTTTGCTGATTCTGTATTCGATGTGTAGTCAGTCCAGGGCAGCAATTATTCTCCAATAAAACTTGTGTGTTTTGATAAGCTGGATGCAGACACCATCCTATAGGATAGTCAGCTTAGATTTTTTTTGTTTTGATATTTATAGGGAAAGACCATAGGATTAACACATGCAGATGATGACTTACTTTGTCAGCTCTCTTCAGCTGCTAAACAGTTTTAATTAAATTGCCATGGATGGTCAACGTGCCTGTAATTTTTTAAAGTTTGACTTCAACTATAAATTGCTTGTGTTAAATTATGTGCATCACTTGTATTGAATTCGTATTTGATGCCATAGAAATTATTGCAATGCACTTGTTTCACCGTTGCTTTCTTGTGTGATCTCAGCGTAGATACTGTTTCATTGTTTGCGATTGCTTTGTGGAGTTTATGGAAGTGACATAATGGTTGTATTTGTGATAATTTGCACCAAATGTCGACAGAAGTTGTGTGGAAAGCATTTGCTTGATGGCTGAAGTTTTTGCCGACATGGCTACAAATAGGACCGTCTCAAATTCGTTTCCAATGCAATATTGATGCTTCTGTTTCTTATCATAAAAAACAGATTGATTTAGGTATCCGAGATCAAGGATGGAGGCTGGGGATTTGAGGAGGTTCAACTAAACCCCTTTAACTTAAAAAAAAAAAAAATGGAAATATGCCTTTATATATTTTGCATTTCAAACTCCTTGATTATTAATTTTGCTCCATTAGTCCAAAAGGTTCAAAACTAAAAAATCTGAACCCTCTAAACTAGGATCGTGACATTGCCATTGTTCGGGATGATGTGAGAAGTTTTGTACTTGCTAAAACAGAATGGTTCTCTCTTTTATGTCGAGTGGATGATGGTTGGTGTTCAAGTTTTTATCTCCAATACATTGGATGCATAATCTTCTACTCTTCTAAAGAGGATGTTTCTGAATTTGTTATGTTTTCTTCTTATAACAAAAGTCTAGTGATTTGTTGCTATGTTGTTTTTTTTTTTTTTTTGACAAAGTAATTTGTTTTTATAGTGTCGAGTTTATAAGGCGACAAATCAATAAAAATAACTCATATGATTTAATAAAGCAAGTTTTCATATTTATTGATGATATCACTTGTGTTGATTATTAATTATATAGGATCATATTATATGTTGTAATGATCCTGGTGGAAGATGATAAGAGTGTACAAATTACACGCTACGCTGATAAAAACCGGACAACACCAAAACCCACACTCTCTCCGTTCCTTCTTCCTCACCTGCTCCGACTACCCCGCCACCGCACGCTATGCCGCCGCCGTCTTGCTTCGCCTCACTCCAAAGGACCCATTCTCCTACAACACCATCATCAAACACGTCTCACCCACCGGGGCCATTTCCCTTTTTTCCCATATGCACCGTAACTCCGTTCCCTTCGATCACTTCACTTTCCCACTCATCCTCAAACACCACCACCACCACCTTCTTCATTCTCTCATTTTCAAGCTTGGTTTTGATTCCAATATCTTTGTTCAGAATGCGCTTATCAATGCTTATGGTTCTCGTGGCTCACTCGATGTTGCAGTTAAACTGTTTGATGAAATGCGTCATAGAGATATTGTTTCTTGGTCTACTTTAATATCTTGTCTTGTTAATAATAATCTTCCAGCTGAAGCTCTTTCTGTTTTCCAACAAATGCAGATGTGTCATCGTGATATTCAAAATTCGCTTGATAGGGCTATTATGTTGAGTGTGATATCTGCGGTTTCGAGCTTAGGTGTGATTGAATTGGGTATTTGGCTTCATTCTTTTATTGTCAGGATGGGGATTGTTATGACTGTTCCATTGGGTACTGCTCTTATTAATATGTATTCGAGATGTGGGTTGATTGATCGTTCTGTTAAGGTGTTTCATGAAATGCCGGAGAGAAATGTAGTAACGTGGACTGCCCTGATTAATGGGCTTGCTGTTCATGGACGTAGTAGGGAAGCTTTGAAAGTTTTTGATGCGATGAAAGAGTCTGGTTTGAGGCCTGATGGGGCGTTATTTATAGGTGTTTTGGTGGCTTGTAGTCATGGTGGTCTTGTGGAGGATGGTTGGCGGGTTTTTGAAAGCATGAGGGATGAGTTTGGAATCAAACCTATGCTTGAGCACTATGGTTGTATGGTTGACCTTCTTGGTCGTTCAGGGCGTATTCTTGAAGCTTTTGATTTTGTGGAGGAAATGCCTTTGAAACCAAATTCTGTTATTTGGAGGACTTTGCTTGGGGCATGTGTGAATCATAATCATCTTGCGTTGGCTGAAAAGGCCAGGGAAAGGGTCATTGAGCTTGACCCACATCATGATGGGGATTATGTGCTTTTATCAAATGCATATGGTGGAGTTGGTAATTGGGGTGGTAAGGCTGGCTTGAGAAATTCTATGAAGCAGAATCGAATTGTCAAGGAGCCTGGGCTTAGTTTTGTCCACATTGATCAAGTGATTCATGAGTTTGTCTCTGGTGATCACGTTCATCCACAATGGGAGGAGATTACAAATTTTTTAGCTTCAATTATAGATACTGTAAAACTTGGAGGCTACACCCCTAATACTTCCTCCGTGTTACATGATATTCAAGATGAAGAGAAAGAGCATTGTGTGGGTTATCATAGTGAAAAATTGGCGGTGGCTTTTGTACTTCTTTATCATAGGGATAGAAGGACAATTAGGGTCATTAAGAATCTTAGGATTTGTTATGACTGTCATGATTTCATGAAGCATGCTTCGGGTATCTTTGACAGAGATATTATTATTAGAGATCGAAATCGGTTCCATCACTTTAGCAAGGGATCATGTTCTTGTCAAGATTTTTGGTAAAGCATGTTAGTTCATGTAAAAAATTCTATGTCAACATTCGTTTGTCAGCATTAATAAAGGATCCTGCAAGGTGGAACTGGGCATGGATTACAATTTTGGAAACTTTTTTGTCAGATTTATAACTATATTACGAACGCTGACAAATAAACGAGTTTATAATATTAAAAAAGGGCAACCCGGTGCACTGAAGCTCCTGCATACGCAGGGTCTGGGAAGAGGTCCACCATTTTTGGTGTATTGTACGCAGCCTTACCTTGTTTTTTACACAAGAGGTTGTTTTCAGGACTTGAACCCGCGACCTTTCAGTTACATGACAACAACGAGTTTATAATACTATTCAGAAATTAAAAATGGTAATAGTGACCGATTGTATTTAGTATGGTAAAATTATTATGTATAACAATAATATATTGACTGATTGTATATAGAAATCTGTTAAGATTCACTTGAAACTGATATAAATAATTTGTAGTGCACATTTCTCATATAGTATAGACTCGATGACAGAATTTTCACTCTCTTCAGTTTCTTTAGTTTCCCTCTTTTCTTGATTCGTCAGGCGGCAAAAGGGTTTCTTGTTGTGCGGGGTTTCGGTTTCTCTTTCGTCTTAGGTTGCTGGACTATATTGGTTCGTGTCCAGACCTTCTGCTGGGCTAGGCAATGATTGTATTCTTTTCCCAAAACTGAGTGACTCTTCTATGGGAGAGACCAAATTAATAGGCTTTTTATGTCACGTTTGAGGCTGGTGAGAGGGGTTTGAAGTAAAAGCACGATTTTAGTGTGCAGCAAGACCCCAAAAGTTAACACCGAAAGAGCTTATATCATGTGATGAATGGCCAAGCATGCCGTACAATTAAACTACTAGGAGGAAAACAGGGTGAAAAGAAATAAAATGGGGAAACACAACACTTCATTTTAGGCATATATATATATATATACCCTTTTGGCTTGGCCAGGCTCATTGCAAGACTAAAAATAAAACGGAAATTAATTTGGCTTTCATAAGACTTGAGAAAACATAATGAAAATGGCATGCTTCCTAGTGGTTTCTTTGGCACTGTGGAGCATGTTTTTGATATCTGTCTCCACATATGATTCACCAAGGGAGCCATTATTTTCTGCAATGTTTGTCTTTGGTGATTCATTAGTGGACAATGGAAATAACAACAGGCTCTACTCTTTAGCAAAAGCCAACTATAGGCCTTATGGCATTGATTTTCCAGGGGATCATCCAACTCCAATTGGCAGATTTTCTAATGGGAGAACAATCATAGATTTTCTCGGTAACCTTATTCTCTGATTACATAAAACAAGATAATAAAAATAAAAATAAAAATAAAAGAATTTTGCACTAACATTGCAGTTTTGCAGGGGAAATGTTGGGTCTTCCTTATCTACCACCTTTTGCAGATACCAAAGTACAAGGTATTGACATTTCCAGAGGAGTAAACTTTGCTTCAGCCGGTTCTGGGATACTTGATGAGACGGGGCGAAATCTGGTAATCCCTGTGCTAATTAGTTTGTGTTAACTGGAACTGTTTTTTATTGTGTTTTTATGAAACTGTTATGTGGCCACAGGGAGAACACATTAGCTTTAACCATCAAGTGAGTAATTTTGAAACAACACTAAGTCAGATGAAGACCCTGATGGATGATAAGAATTTGAGTCAGTACTTGGCAAACTCATTGACAGCAGTGATCATTGGCAATAATGATTACCTCAACAACTATCTCATGCCTGTATTTTATGGTACTAGCTTCGTGTATAGCCCAAAAAAATACGCCGAGATCCTCATTGAGGCTTACAAAAACCATATCTTGGTAAAGTTACTTACCTTATATTCTTGTAGAAAACTTAGTGAGTATTTTGATTCTTAAAATTGTAGTGGGTAGACAGTGTATTTTCCCAAAATTAATGAATTTTAAAAATGATATGTAAAAATGAAAACCTTCAATCACATTAGTCCTTTTGAATTAATCAATCTAGTCATTGAAATTGTTTCAAAGGACTAATGTGATCGAGTGTTCTCAATTTCAAACACTATTTTAAAATTTCATTAATTTGACCACTATAATTTCAAGACTATATTAGTGATTCACTCAAAATTTGATATATTCTAGTAGTCCGATGTAAACATGTAATTTTAAAAAATGTTATAGAAAGCACTGCTGCTATACTACTGCTAAATATGTTACAGGCCCTTCGTAATTTGGGACTGAGAAAGTTCTTACTGGCAGCGGTTGGGCCACTCGGTTGCATACCGTATCAACTATCCAGAGGCATGATCCCTCCAGGACAGTGCCGTTCCTATGTCAACAACATGGTTGTCTTGTTCAATACTTTGTTAAGATCTTTGGTGGATCAACTCAACACAGAGTACACAGATTCAATTTTTGTATATGGTGACACTTATAAAGTTTTCAGCGAGATTGTTGCGGATCCAAATAGCTATGGTAAGAAGCAAATGTCCTTCTATCTTAATAATAGTATAATAAGAATATGGTATACTATGATCTGGTCATGATGTGTTTGATATAATATGATGATTGTGATTCTACTACAGGGTTCAGTGTAAGTGATGTAGCATGCTGTGGTTTTGGAAGGAATAAAGGACAGATAAATTGCTTGCCAATGGCTTATCCATGCTCAAATAGAGACCAATATGTGTTTTGGGATCCCTTCCATCCAACCCAAGCTGTGAACAAAATTATGGCTAGTAAGGCTTTTACTGGACCACCCTCTATTTGCTACCCAATGAATGTGTATCAGATGGCACAAAAGCATTTACCATCTGCTCAAAACAATGCCTCAATCTCGTCTAATTTATTAAAGTAAAAATTCTGTGTAACGTTTTGATGTGGTTGGTTATAATATGAAAGTGGCTTTTGTTGTGGTCAGTTATATATGAATGACTACTCAAAAAAAAAAAAAATTATATATGAATGACTGCTCAATGTAAAACATAATAATGATCCTATTGCAAAACCTTCAAAAAAAAAAGATCCCATTGGCTATTGCAAAAGTCTTGTACCGGTACAATAATTAACTAAAATTCACTTGTGTTCCACCAAATTTATATAGAATTTATGTGAATTTTAACCAATTAAAAAGAACGTGTTAAAAACTGTATTAAAATGTGTGTTGTTAGCATTCCTCATTTGATTTTGTTTTAACTAATTCATTTTGAAGTAGTATAATACTAGATTTGATTAAAAGTAATCTATATTTTTATTAATGAAATACCATCTTCTTTTTTTTTGGTTGATAGGTAAAATAACAAGAGTCATTGGAAACTCATACATATAAGTGAAAAAATGGAGTTAAAACCCCGGTCATGCGTTCGGCCTAACAATTTTAAAATTTTTATCAATTGAGTTAGAACTTGTGGTCCGTAAATCATCTTCTAACTAAGACCAATGAAATTGTCTTGTGTATGATTTATAGAGGAGGAGTGTTATGGACACTCTTTTTATAAACACTCTGTCTAACATCCACTCTCTTATTAGATGAAATTTATGTGGATACCGCACTTTGGAAATTGATCCCACATATAAGATGAGACCTACATATGTTTCACTCAACAAGAGAGTGACCGTTAGAGAGAGGGTTCATAACATTTTTCCTTATACAATAAATTATAATCAATGTTTTATAATTTGCTTCAAACATTTATTTAGGATATATTGAAAAATCACGATACTAGTAATTTACATATCTCTCGTTAAACTAATTAATTAGTGAACGAATGTCTTCTAACTAATTGACGAGTGAAAAGTATTATTTTTTGTTAGAATAAATTTAGGGTGAGGGGATGGTGTCTCCGTTCAATGGTATAGAAGACATTCAAACTCAAAAAACACTTATAAAAATATTTACATTTAACTCACTTAAAAGGCAATAACGGAGCTCGAATCTGAAACATTCGGGGTCAAGACTTAAAATAGGTTAAAATGATGCATATACGATGGAAAGAGAAAAATGATTTAAGGACTAGATACACATTTTACCGACATAAGAGACAAATTTAAAACTAAACAAACTAAAATAATTAATCTGATTCAAACGTTAGACATCAGAACATCACAGTGTATTTAGTCTTTAAAATACTCTTTAGGTGCATAAGATTGTTTTATTTATTTTGAGAAAATTTTAACGTGATATTTTGAGAATATAAAGTACATACTTTTTTTTATTTTTTTTAGTGGTGACCGGGATTTGAACCTCAGACCTTTGCATATATTATATTATGCATTGTCCATAGCAACTGAGCTAAGCTCACAAGGACTTACATTTTCAACTTTTAATTTTATAATAAGAATGTTAGCAATGCTGGTAAATATATATTCACCAATAAGAAGAATAAAAAGTAACTCCATGTATTTGTTGGACTTCTTTAAAATAAAATATTTGTTGGACTTAAATATATAAGTAAAAATTGTATCATCAAACATAACTTATGTGATAGGGACGTCGTGCTAGGATTCAAAGTTAATTCCTCACTCATTCATAGATGTGAATTAGACAATATATTATTTGTTAATTATTATAAATAAAAATCTACGTTTTAGATTTATTTAATAAATGATGTATATGATATATAAAAAATACCACGTACATTATGAATTGAATAAATCTAAAATTTAGATTTTTACTTATAATAGGTTACTTGAAACAAAAAATATAAGTAAAAATCAACTATTCTATCCACATTTAATGTTATTTTTCTAAAAATACCATCATATCAACTACTTAGTGATGTGAAAGGGTAACCATTAATTATGAGTAGTTTACTAAATGCATTTTTTTATGAAAATTAAATGAAACTCACTAAAGATAGCCATTAATTATGGGTATTTTTTGTAGGACATCCCTATATTTAAGCATTCATTTAACTTTATTTTTATCTTTAAATGTAAACTCCTTTTCAAAATTACTAGATGCTTTTATTTATTTTTTTCCTAAACATACCCCTAATTAATACTACTAACTTGTCTTGAAATATGAATAGTCAAATTTAATACACATAACAACCTCTCCATTTATAAAAATAAATGGAGGCTAGCCGTCACCCCTTTCTTCTTCTTCTTGTCAGAGGTGTGATTTAGGGTCAATTTTGACCCAAAAATCACCCCTCTGAGTTGTTTTTCCTTATATCCTGATCGAATAAGTGATTTCACATATTTTATGTTTTCTTTTGTTTGTTTTTGTGATTTCGTCGTCTCTGCACGACTCTGTTTGTTTTGATTTTCCGTCTTTGTGAGGTGTGTTTTTTATTTCCGTCTTAGTGCGGTGTTTATTTGATTCAGGTTGAAAGATTAGCTTTGAGCAAGTGCAGATCCGATCAATGATAATGACTTTGGCGTCATCAACGTTGCAGATCCGGAGACATGAGTATTCCAGAGACTTGAATATAGTCATATTTGTAGGCATAGATACTTTGCTGTTTTATGCTATTAACATGGATGTTGTGAGTTTGTTCACATATTCATCCTTTTTGTTTTTAGCGAATTTGGATTTGTATTGTATCAATGTACTCTATCAATTTGAATGAATGAATATCGTTTATTTTTGTCAAAAAAAATTAAAATAAATGGAGGATGCAATTTGAAGAGAGATAGAGACAACTTTTTAAAGGTTGAAGAAGTGAAGAATTTGAGATTTAAACCCCGTGTCCCCTGTCAATAATGTTTCTGATAGCTACTAACCGAGTTACATTTACGGGACAACCAAATATCATCCTTAATTAGCGTGAAAGTAGGTAATTTTGCTTATCCTCAAGTCTGAATGATGTTCTATTGAGCAAGTCACAATGAAGGTCGAATGAATTTTATTGGTAAATGAAAAATTTGCATTCTAAAATTGTAAGGATCGATCTTTTACTCCTCAAAATTTGGAATTGACAAAAATACATTGGTCTTGAATAACGTTGGACAACTAGGTCCTTATGTTAACTTGCAATGACTAGTTTTACGACAAGTTATGCAATTCATGGGTTAATTTTCTAGTAAGGGATATAATGTAGAGACCAATTTAAGGATAAAATCAGATACTAATTAACATCAAGTTGCAAATCATTTTTTTTATCTATTCGCAAATTTAGGGGGTAAATGTCCCATCCTTATAATTTCAAATTTTTTTTTGATGATTTAATAGAATTTTATTCTTCTGGCCTCTACTCAAACAGCAGCGGTGAGGAGGAGAGGGGGATATAAAACGGGAAGCTCAAAGATCATGAGGTAAGACCTCTGTATTCTGTTCAACCCTAACTTTATTATTTATTTGGTCTACTTTGTTCAATTCATTAATAGATCAGTAAAGATGGAAAACCTGCAAGATACAACACGACAAGAGACATAAATGATATAGAGGAACATTTTACTATTTTAGAGTGTTGATATACTTGTATATAGTAATAGTCAAAGTTGAAAATTAAGAGAGACTGTTTTTTATTTTCTTCTTTTGTCAAGGGTTAAATATATATTTAGCTTGTATAAATTCAAATTTTCGTTTTAGTTTCTTTGAAAAAAAAATTCTTTCACATTTAATCCCCTGGACATTTTTCTTTAACAATCTTAATTCCTATAAAAATCAAAATAGATTGGGATGTTATTAAATATATATTCCTATGATGAAAGGTATTTATAAAAAATCAGCTCAAAATTTAATTTACAAATATAAATTTATATTATTTTGATTTCTTGAACTATCGACGCTTAAAAGGTTCATATTTGTTGAACAATTCTAAATTTTTGCAAAAAAAGATGTTCATCATTATATTCTAAATGAGTTAAAAAAAAGTAATTCAAAGAATTGAAGCATGCACATGAGTTAACTTAACAACATGAACTAAATTTAGTCATGAAAAAAAAATACCGAGAGGCCGAAAAAATTGAAAAAAAGGTTTCATTTTTTTTTTTTGAGGGATGAAAAAAGGTTTCATAGATCGCAAACAAAAATTGAAAGCTTTACAAAGACTAAAAAATATATTTAATGGAGATATGAAGAAATGGAACACATGATGTTTTTGGCATGTGAAAGGTGGTATGCACAATTGGTTTAGAAATTTAAAGAGTTGAGGCCTTATGCGAATTTTGTTATGGATGAAATTGGCAGATAGTTTTATGAGCTATAAAACATGTATATATGATTGTGACTTTGCGGTGAGTGGAAGAGAATGAGAGTAAAAATTGGTCTCACCGTATTTTTTTTTGCCACATAGTCCTCCCAATGGACATGAGAGGTGCTTTCAACGAGAAGGAGCTTGAGTTTGCTTGTTTGAAAATGAGATCAAACTTAGTTGCAAGTATGAGGACTATGGAATAGTTTTTCCTTTGCTAATAGAGCTTTGAAGCTCACATTTTCTAAACAGAGCAATGGAGGGCAATGGAAAATGGAATGTGAGAGAAAATTTTATATAAGTATTTTGATGTAAATGGCTAAGGATGAAATCAATACGCCTACAAAATCCAATGAACATGAAACTTGGTCCATCGTAAATTTAGGGTCGGTCTTAAAATTTTTAGTGTTCTGAATGAATCAATATAGTTGTGCCATTTTACTTATTTAAATGTCTTTCTTATTACATCTTTTTAGTGCAAAAGATTCATTCATAAATAAGGTTCTCTAAAAGATATCAATAGAATTAATCAATGTGGGTTAAAAAGAAATATATGTATATATGCTACTAAATAAAAATAACAATTTTGGTGCCCTGAGTAGCCGCCCATTCCACCCATGCTCAGGGCCACCCCTGCATAAACTACGTGACTCAATTCTTTACCCTTGAAGTCACCATCACTGAATAAAATATTTTCAATCTCGTACACAAATAGAACTTAAGTCGGCTTCTTTGAAATGACTCAAAACTTGATCAACAAAGACGAGGATCGCAAAGAAACCATTTCATTTTCTAATAAATCTTCAAACCTCACATTTTCTAAAAATAGCAATGAAGCAGGGGTAAAACCAAAGACGAGATCGAATATGGACCAAAATGATTTGTTATAAACGAGTTAAAATAAAATCGACAGGCCTGCTAAATCCAATATACGCAACCCGACCCATCGTAAACTACATGACTCGATTCTAACCCTAGAAACCACGGCACCAACGGCGCGCATAAATACCATTTTTTTCTTTTTATCTTTGACCAAAAAAATAATGACAAAATACCATTTTCCTTTTCATCTTTTACCATAAAAATCGTACTATAGTACAAAAAATTAAATCAGATTTGAACAAAATTTGAAGTCCGGCACATGAAAACCCCACCTGCTATAAAACCACAGTCTCATTTTCTCACCATTTTGCATTTTGTCCCGAATTTCACGTTTCATCAGTTGGTCACTCACACTCCTGTCATCACTCTCGCTTTCTCCGGCAGCGCGTAGCTCTCAACCGCCGCCGTTCCTCCGACTTTTCTTCAGCCGATCTTCGCAGAATCACCGGTTATTCCTTCCACTCTCGCTGATTTTCGTTTCTTTCACTCTTTCTTTTAAGCTCAAACATGATTTTTCTTTGTATTTTTTTGTTACCCACATTGTTTTTTGGATGATGATTCTGTGTTCAAAGATGGTGTTGTTTGCGTCTTTTTCATGCTTCTGTTATTTTTTTTGCTCAGAGAATGAAAAATAATAGTTAGAAAATAAGAAATGAAATGAGGTTTTTCTGTTGTATTATTTCTTTGTTGTGGTTTCAGTGATGATTTTCATCATGTTTTGTTTTAACTGTGTTTTGATTGATTCTGATGAAACAGTGTATAAATAAGCTAGGTTTTGTTTATTTTCCTCTTTAGTCTTAGTTTTTTTTTTTTTCTTGATGGCAAGCTTCGTTTATCTTCAGATTTAGGTGTACTAGTGTATTTTACACTGAAACTAAAATATTTTTTCTGCATTTGGTTCATGTGAAATCATTGCATACATTTTTTTGTTGGCTGTGTTGGTCTCTAACCTATGTAGCATTGTGTTGAGATTTAACCTTGGATGTTATCTATTTATCTTGTGTATTTTTGTGTTCTGTCTCAGTTTGTAACGTAGCGTTGATTATGCCGTTTATTTGAGTATACGGGTGGGTGGATTTGCCCTTTGTTTGTTGTTTTTATTGATGAATAAAGTTGAGCTCCTTCTGTGTTATTATGTTTTAATCACTTAACCCTAGTATTAATGATTGACTGATAAAAGTAATGATCCTGAACAGGGTGCACAAGAATGAGTTCCAGAAGAGGTGGTAGGCCCTTTACTGCGGCTGGCAATGATGATTTTCAGTCCAAGGGAAAAGGTGTATCTCAATTTGATCCCAAAACTGAGCAGCTGGCTCAAGGTATTGCTGATGTTAACTTAGGATCTGGACAGGATGATGGGCCATGGGAGACTTATTCAAAGAAATCGAAAAACAGAGGTGGTGGAAGCGGTGCTGCCAAACAGCGGGGTCCTCCAGCCCATGGTTCTAATCCTAGAGCATGGGGAAATGCAGATGTGGCTCAAAAGCAGGGCGTGTGGAATAACAGTGGAGCTGGAAGAGCTGCTGGAAACCCCTGGCAGACACCAAATGCTGGTTATATGAGACCCGCTGGTAGAGGCAATGGAAGGCCCCAGCCAGCCACTGGTGGATATGGATACAATGTGACTTCTAATCCCATCATTCCTCCTCCTCTACAGGGTGGCTGGAACTGGAAATCAACTCATGCAAGGAATGAAATTGTACCAGAGGAGTTTGAACAGAAGAATGATGGAGAAGAAGATGATGATGATGATGAGGAGGAGGACGACTGTGATGATCTGGAAGATACTGATGATGATCTAATGAGTGATGAATATGATTCGGATGTGAGTCAAAAGAGCCATGAGACACGGAAGAAGAGCAAATGGTTCAAAAAGTTCTTCCAGAATTTGGATAACCTGACTATTGATCAGATAAATGAACCAGAGAGACAGTGGCACTGTCCAGCTTGTCAAGGTGGTCCTGGTGCTATTGATTGGTACAGAGGTCTGCAGCCCCTGATGAATCATGCTAAAACAAAGGGTTCAAAAAGGGTGAAGGTTCACAGGGAGCTTGCTGTACTTCTTGATGAGGAATTGCGTAGAAGGGGCACTACAGTAGTCCCAGCTGGGGAAGCATTTGGTAAATGGAAAGGTTTAAAAGAAGAAGAAAAGGATCATGAAATTGTTTGGCCTCCAATGGTTATGGTTCAGAACACGCAGCTTGAACAAGATGAAAATGATAAGGTATAGCTATATTTCTTATTTGTATCAAATGCTGGATGATGAATAAACTAGCAATATCATTTTGTCATCTTGTATTAATAGTGCAAAAACTTTCATAACAATCCTAGAACATTGCTGGATTTAGTGTTAGCTTGAGATTTTGTTTTGTTTATTTAGTGGACAGGTATGGGCAACCAAGAGCTTCTTGACTATTTTAGCTCTTATGCGGCAGTAAGAGCACGGCATTCATATGGCCCTCAAGGTCATCGAGGGATGAGTGTTTTGATGTTTGAAGCCTCAGCTAGTGGTTATCTGGAGGCAGAACGTCTGGACAAGCATTTTGCTGAGCAAGGAACTAATAGAGAAGCTTGGTTTAGCAATCGCCGAAGATACAATTTGTTTCTCCCTGGTGGCAATCGACAGCTCTTTGGATACATGGCAACTAAAGACGACCTGGAGGCTTTCAACAGGCATTGCCAAGGTTCATTCTCTTCAGTTATTTTTTCTCTTTATACTTTCACTATTTAGGTTGTTTGATGTCTACCAGTTGCAAGTTAACCAAGCCAGAATGATGGAAGTAAAGCATATACTGAAATGTTCCTCTCTCTTTTAATCTGATTCTGTAGGTAAAACAAGACTCAAGTATGAAATGAGGTCCTACCAGGAAATGGTAGTGCACCAAATTCGACAAATGAGTGAGGACAACCAGCAACTTCTTTATTTGAAGAACAAGATGGACAAAGAGAAGAAACATTCAAAAGCTCTTGAGGAATCCTTTGGTATAGTGACCGAGAAGCTGCGAAAGACAATGGAGGAGAATCGCATTGTGAGGCGGAGAACAAAAATGCAGCATGAAGAAATAAAAGAAGAGGTAACATTGACTTCAGACACATTACTTGAAGCATATTAGGTTTACTTTTTATTACTTAATTTACTGTCCGTATAAAATTATTTGTGGACAATCAAGTTTGAGTTAGGATATGGTTCTGCTTGGCTGTTTTGTTGAAAAGTTTTTGCTGTTATTTATATTTGTGTAGTTCATGAATGGATAAGATAAAAATATTTTTGTCACATTCTCATTTTCTTCTCATATGAGATGTATTTGCCTGCAAAAATGTGATTTGTGTGCCCATTAATCTCCTCCACTCTGACTTTCAAAGTAGACTAGCATTGAAATTGAGATAGAAATACAGATACTGCCATGAAATGTTTAGATGCTGCAGTTGTTTTGCAGTGCTTTAAAATGAAAGCAGAGTCTTAGAAAGATTTGGATTTGGGTTGAGTACTTATGTTTTGTTGTAGAGGTTTGATCCATACTATTGATGAACCAGTTTGTGTTTATTATAAATCAATCAGATAATTTCTCTATCATGTGTCCTGGTAATTTCAGATAAGTTGTTCACGCTTTTAACAATAAAATGCTTAACCCATTTTATCTCTTGAATCAGAATTGTTTTGTTAATTTTGCAAAGTTGGATGTCCATCCACATTCTCCCTTATAGGTTTCTTGTCTTAAATTTTCTTCTATTTCTTTTTATGTTTCTTATTGTTGTTACTTTTTCTCACCATTTTCCCTGTTACTTGATGGAAGATGTATGAACAAGAACGATTCTTCAAGGAACGGATCAGTAGCATCCACGATAAAAGAAATGCAAAGGAAGAGGATTTCGAGAGGATGCAGCAGGAAGAGCGTGAGAAGGTGAAGAAGACAACTACTGGTCCTGCAAATGCAGAGGAGGAACGGCGACTCAAGTATGAAATTTTCTTTCGTTAAGACTGTGTTTTCTATCCCCTTTGACTAATGACCTCCCTATCCACATTACAAGCTAGTGCATTTCAAATCTTATCACATGACACTAGTTTAGATGGTCAAAGAACTAGTTTAAGAAGAGAACCTAATTTCACATGACACTAGTTTTGTTTTATTAAGTGCTCAACGCTTTGTTTTATTTTTAAGTGCTCAACACATGTACAAAATTTTATTGGCAATTTATGGAGATTGTGATATTTTTATATTTCACCGAATTGCAATGAATTTGATCTCTTTGGATGTAGGGTGGAGGGATACCTAAAATTTGTCGAACTCCAGGACAAAGAAATGGAGAGCTTTGTCGAAGAAAAGGAGAAGCTCAGCCAAGCCCATGAAGAGAGCATTGCTGCTATGAAGAAGAGGCACTGGGAGGAAGAGGTGGAGATGGAGAAGAAGTTTGATGAGGACTTGGCCAAACTCATGGAAAAGTACTCCCCATCTCACCAGTAGAAAAAGTCCAATGGTCTCTTTCAGTGGGGGGTATTACACAGGTGCATGTTTATAAACACAGGCAGGAAAATAGAAAGACAAAATGAATACCGCTGAAACATTAGGTTTTTTGAAATTGAGAATTTGGAACTCAGGATGTTTTTAACTTGAAGTATTGCTCCTTGACACTCGCGGTGTTGCAAGGTTTTAGTTTGATTGACCTATTTTTACAAATTGCGAGTTGCATACCCTTGTGTATGGGGTGCAATTGGATTATTAGATATTTCTTATCAGCTGATTTTACAGTAAATGTTTGCAAGTATATTATTTCTCAACTGCTAATTACTATCAATTTCTTTGAAAGTGATTCCCTTCCATTACCTCAAAAGGGATGCCGTCAATACTTGCTTGATAGATGAACTTAGTTATCTTGTATGCAGACAACATTTGTTATAAATGCTTGGTTGGCCATGCAGAGAGATGCTTTGGCCCATTGATTTCCACTTGCTGTGGATGTAGAAAAATGGGAGCAAAGCGATAGCTCCAATCCGGTGTGGTATATGAGGTTGTCTAACAGGGATGTAGTCAATATTGTGTCAAAATTGGGTATTAAAAGGTGGTAAAATCGATTTTTAGTGAAACCAGAGTTCAACTTGATTTTGAGTGATTTAACTCATGGTGAAATTCATGAAATCGGGTACAATTGAGTTAACTCATGGTGAAATTCATGAAATTCATAAAAAAGTTAACTCATTTTTTCTTGGGGTTTGTTTTAGATTATTTTAACTTTGGATATTGTTTTAGATTATTAACTCATTTTTTTTTAGATTATTATAACTTTAGGAATTTATTAAACTCGTTTTTTTGGATGATTTTAGGATTTGGTTGGGTAATATATGTTTGGCTAAATTATATATTTGATCCCTTAACTTATTTACTATTTTCACTTGGTCCCATAATAAATTGTTGTTACTTAGGTCTCTTAAGAGCACTTTCGTCGGTCAAGTTGGTTAATATGTCTTGAGGATCAACATTCTAAATTGTCCACCGAATACCTCATTTATTTCGTAACTCTTGACCATTTGATTTTTTTGACAAAAAAACAAACTGTTGGAGCTGTCAGGGATTTAATAGTGAACCTCAAACATCTAATTTATTTTTACTTTTTGTCATCTTCTTCCTTCACTCCGTCATCTTCATAGAACTATTAGGTCTTTGCTATTGTGTTATGAACAATCCTAATTAGTGAGAAAATAATACAATAAAATATTTGAAACTATAAAAATGAAATGGAAGATGATCGAACAACATATACATTTTCACCACTTCACGGTGAACGACGAAAACCAGTTGTTTTCTTCACAAAGAAGGAAAACCACGCAAGGGTAAGAGCACACAGTCCTTTGTAATTTACAATTTCAAATGTTTTTTATTATTCTCTCTATGATTAGGACTGCCAACAATACACGCAATGAACATATATCATCACAATCTTGGCCATTCAAATGTTATAGATTGTGAATTTATTATTTTTGACTCTGTTATTGATGGAACAGATCGTTAAATTGTTTTGCAATGCAGTCTTATTTTTATTTATTTTTTGAATACGATTTACCAACCATACGATAAATTGGATAATAAACTAAAGTACGAAAGATTTAAACAAGAAAATGAAGATTGCACAAAAATATGACATTTGAGTTTTTGACAGTTTTGACTTAATAAGGAATGGTGGTTGTTGTTTGGAATAGTTACATGCTGCTACATATGGTTCTTGTGTTTCATATCAACATTCTCATAACAATTAACGTTTTTCCGTATAATAGAGTCATACAAATATTTTGCTTTTGAGGGTCCATTTGGTAGTTACGATATGATATGATATTATATATAGTTGTATAAAGATATGAAAGTATCTTTTACCAACAAAAAAAAGATATGATAGTACCAAAAAAGGATATTATAGGATAGAGTTAAGATAAACATTATCGTTTTTTTTTAAGGAAAGATAAACATGATTTTATCATGTATTTGATGCAGGGACGGACCTAGAATAGTTGAGTAGTGAGGGCAACATATTTTTTTTTAGGGAAACACACACACACACACACACACACACACACACACACACATATATATATATATATATATATATATATATATATTTAAGTTTGTGTGTATAATATTTTTTTAAAACATAAATATACATCGTAATTATTCTTGATAATATATATTTATAATATTAGTCAAAATAGGTATATTACTTATCTTTTATAAATGGACAAAATGACAAATAACTAATGAAATCCACACACCTAAGTGGAGAAGCCGAGGTTCGAACCCTGATCACAACTTCTAATCTAACAATTTCGATATTTTTCAGTTGATTTAGGATTTATAGACAAAATATGTATATTACTTTGTACATATAATATTACATATATAACTTTTTTTAGCTAAAATAATAAGGAAAATGAATACAAATAGTATTACTTGATTTTCTTCCCAAAATGTAGTGAGGGCCCAGGCCCACAATGTGTGCAACCTGGGTCCGTCCCTGTGATGCACAATAATAACAAATAAGATAAAATATTATTATGTGTTTGGTACACACTTGATAATGGCATGATATGACATACATAATTTATTAAAATGATAAAATCGTCCTTGTGAAACAATACCATATTTTTTTCTTCAAATTAAGTTGCGAAATATAAATTTTATAAATTAAGAAATACAAAAAATAAAAAATTATGTAACACTAAAATAAATTACAAAATAAAAAATGGCATACACATAAGTAACACTAAAATAATCGTAAAGAACAAGAGAAGTACTAGTAACACTCTTTCTAACATTTAATCTCTTGTTTGATGAAATAATCGTAAGAAGATTTGTGTAAATTCCACCATTTTATGTAAGATGCTTTTTCAAAATACAAGGTCATGCACGTTCGATAAAAAAACACATAAAATTACCAACAAAAATAATTATTATAGCAATGACTTAACAAATGCAAGGCGATGAACATCAACATAGCCCTAAATATGCAAACAACATGCCACATAATATTTTGTCTTTTTTGGTAGTGGACGGGGTTTGAACCCCAGACCTTACATATATTATGCATTGTCCATACCAACTGAGTTAATCTCACGAGGACACATAATATTTTGTCTACTACAACAAAAACGCTCTTGTTCCGTTAACGCAATTTTCTTCAAGTCGTTTAAAATGTTTCTTGAATCATCAAACACATCTTTACCAACTTCGAGACGATTTAAAACTTCAACCAATCTTACCAAGCTATTTTTAGCAAATTTCCAAAAATCTTTCCTAATTGAAATGTACCGTGGAAAATTAAATTTGCTCCTTTGTTTTTTTTTTCTTGATTGAATTTCTACGTGTTGAAGATTTCTTCTATAGTTTTGTTGCTTAATAGATGGAACACAAGATGTTAGGTGAGTGGAACATTTAAGTTTCATAACTGTTAGAGCAAAAGGAGAATATGTTATTTTTAATCTTATAAGTTAATAACTAAACTTAGCCTTATATGTCATGTTTCCTTATCTTATCATCCAATGACTTCTTGATTAATTTTTTATTGATTGATTAGTTTAGTCAACTCAATTTAGTATAGTATGTTTCCTTGGTCTCGTAAATGTAACTCAGTTGGTAGCTACCAGAGATAATTTGTGCAGGGGTTGAGGTTCGAACCCCGGATTTCACATTTCTCCACACATAATGTGTGTGAATCTGGCCGGGCTATTTGACAAAAAAAAAAAAAGAAACATATGTTTCCTTGTATAAAACATTTCTTATACATGTTTTAGCACATGAAAATCCTACCTGCTCTGCTATAAGACCACAGTCTCATTTTCATGACATTTTGCATGTTGTCCCGAACTTCACGTTTCTCCTCTTGATCACTCTCACTCCTCTTTTCACTCTCGCTTTATACGGAAGCGCGTGGCTCACACTCCTCTTCTCACCCGTGATCAAAGATAGTGTGGTTTGCATGCTTTTTTCCTTCTCTGCTCATAAAATGAAAGAAAAAAATAATAGTTAGAAAACAAGAAATGAAATGAGGTTTTTCTGTTGTGGCTTTTCTTTGTAATATATTTAGTTTGTTTGTTTATTTGGGGTGATTATTTTTTGCATGTTTTGTTTTAACTCTGTTTTGTGTTTTGAACGGTTTTGATGAAGCAGTGTAAAAAGAGAACTAGTTTTTTTTTTTCCTTTTCAGTGTTTGCTTTTTTGGTTTCTTGTTTCTTTTTGTGTTCTGTTCGAGTTTGTAAGAAAGTGTTGATTATGATGCCCTTTTTTTAGTGTGTATATTTGCTTCACTAGGTTTACATTTCTCTATTAAAGTATATCTGTATATGGGTGGATTTGCCTTTTTTGGCTCGTATTGATGAATTAAATTGAATTATATTTTGTGAGACTCCTTCTGTGTTATGATGTTTTAATCACTTAACCTTACGGTTAATGATTGACTGACAAAAGTAATGATCCTGAACAGGGTGCACAAGAATGAGTTCCAGAAGAGGTGGGAGGCCCTTTATTGTGGCCAACAATGATGATTTTTCGTCCAGAGGAAAAGGTGTATCTCAATTTTACCCCAAAACTGAGCAGCTGATTCAAGGTATTGCTGATGTTAACCTAGGCTCGGGACTGGATGATGGGCCATGGGAGACTTACTCAAAGAAATCGAAGAACCGAGGTGAAAGCAGTGCTACCAAACGTTGGGGTCCTGCAGCCCATAGTTCTAATCCTAGAGCATGTGGGAATACAGATATGGCTCCAATGCCAGGGATGCGAAATTACAGTGGTGCTGGAAGAGCTGCTGGAAACCCTCGACGGACACCAAATACTGGTTATATGAGACCTGCTGGTAGAGGCTATGGAAGGCTCCATCCAAGTACAGGTGGATATGGATACAATGGGACTTCTAATCCCATCATTCGTCCTCCTCTAGAGGGTGTCTGCAACCGGAAATCAATGCATGTAAGGGATGAAATTGTACGAGAGGAGTTTGAATTTGAACAGAAGAATGATGATGAAGATGATGATGATGAGGGGGATGACGACTGCGATGATCTGGAAGACACTGATAATGATCTAATGAGTGATGAATATGATTCGGATGCGAGTCAAAAGAGCCATGAGACACGAAAGAAGAGCAAATGGTTCAGAAAATTCTTTGAGTATTTGGATAACATGACTATTGAACAGATAAATGAACCGGAAAGAGAGTGGCATTGTCCAGCTTGTCAAAGTGGTCCTGGTTCTATTGATTGGTACAGTGGCCTGCTTCCCCTGATGAATCATGCTAAGACAAAGGGTTCAAAGAGGGTGAAGGTTCACAGGGAGCTTGCTGTACTTCTTGACGAGGAATTGCGTAGAAGGGGTGGTACCGTAGTTCCAGCTGGGGAATTATTTGGTAAATGGAAAGGTTTAAAAGAAGAAGAGAAAGATCATGAAATAGTTTGGCCTCCAATGGTTATCATTCAGAATACAAAGCTTGAAGAAGATGAAAATAATAAGGTAGAGCTATATTTCTTATTTGCATCAAATGCTGGATGATGAATAAAGTAGCAATATCTTAATTATTACTTTGCTTGATTGTGTTAACTTGAGATTTTGTTATTCTTATTTAGTGGACAGGTATGGGTAATCAAGAGCTTCTTGATTATTTTAGCTCTTATGCTGCTGTGAGAGTGCGACACTCATATGGCCCTAAAGGTCATCGAGGAATGAGTGTTTTGATGTTTGAAGCCTCAGCTAGTGGTTATCTGGAGGCAGAACGTCTGCACAAACATTTTGCTGATCAAGGAACTAATAGAGAAGCTTGGTTTAGCAATCGCCGAAGTTCCAATTTGTTTCTCCCTGGTGGCAATCGACAGCTCTTTGGATACATGGCAGCTAAAGATGACTTGGAGTTTTTCAACAGGCATTGCGAAGGTTCATTCTCTTCAACCATTTTTTCTCTTAATACTTTCGCTATGTGGGTTGTTTCATGTCTACCAGTTGCAGGTTAACCAAGCCAGAATGATGGAAGTAAAGTATATACTGACATGTTCTTGTTTCTTTTTATCTGATTCTGTAGGTAAACCAAGACTCAAGTATGAAATGAAATCATATCAGGAGATGGTTGTACACCAAATCCGTCAAATGAGCGAGGACAACCAGCAACTTCTCTATTTGAAGAACAAGATGGTAAAAGAGAAGAAGCATTCAAAAGCTCTTGAGGAATCCTTTGGTATAGTGACCGAGAAGCTGCGAAAGACAATGGAGGAGAATCGCATTGTGAGGCGGAGAACAAAAATGCAGCATGAAGAAATAAAAGAAGAGGTAACATTGACTTCAGACACATTACTTGTTGCATATTTGGTTTACTTTTTATTACTTAATTTACTCTCAGTATATAATTATTTGTGGACCATCAAGTTGGAGCTTCTGCTTGGCTGTTTTGTTGAAAAGTTTTTGCTGTCATTTATATTTTTGTAGTTCACGGATGGATAAGATAAAAATATTTTTTTGACATTCTCATTTTCTTTTCATATGAGATGATTTTGCCTACAAAAATGTGATTTTTGTGCCCATTAAACTCCTCCATTCTGATCTTTCAAAGTAGACTAGCAAGGAAAATAAGATAGAAATACAGATACTGCCATGAAATGTTTAGTTGTTGCTGCAGTACCTTTTCCTCTATTCTTAATAGTATACAAATCAATGAGCAATAGAACGAGTTGGTCCACCCCATAATGTGTTGGACATTTATCCGGAGGTGTTATTTTGCAGTGCTTTAAATAAAAGCAGAGTCTTAGAAAGATTTGGATTTGGGTTGAGTACTTAAATTTTGTTGTAGAGGTTTGATGCATACTATTGATGAACTGGTTTATTATAAATCAATCAGATAATTTCTGTACCATGTGACCTGGTAATTTCAAATAAGTATCAGAATTCTTGTGTCAATTTCCCCCAGTTGGATGGCGATCCACATTCTACCTTATGGGCTTCGTGTCATAAATTTCATCTAGTTCTTTATATGTTTCTTATTGTTGTTACTTTTTCTCATCATTTTTCCTGTTACTTGATGGAAGATGTATGAACAAGAACAATTCTTCAAGGAACGGATCAGTAGCATCCGCGATAAAAGGAATGCAAAGGAAGAAAATTTTGAGAGGATGCAGCAGGAAGAGCGTGAGAAGGTTAAGAAGTCAAGTATTGGTCCTCCTTCAAATGCCGAGGAACGACGACTCAAGTAAGCAATTTTCTTTCCTTTAGACTATGTTTTCTATTCCATTGGAATATTGATCTCCCTATCCACATCTCAAGCTAGTGCTTGTCAATAAATATTATGAAATTAATATTGTTTAGGTGATTCTAAATATGGTTAAAGGACAAGTTTAAGAAGAAAACCTAATTTCACATGACACTAGTTTTGCTTTGTTTTGAAAAGCTCAACACATGTACAAAATGTTATCGTCAAGCTATGGGGATTGTACTGTAATATTTATATATTTCAATGACTTACAATGAATTTGATCTTTTTGGATGTAGGGTGGAGGGATACCTTAAATTTGTTGAACTTCAAGACAAAGAAATGGAGAACTTTGTTGAAGAAAAGGAGAAACTAAGCCAAGCCCACGAAGAGAGTATTGCTGCTATGAGGAAGAGGCACTGGGAGGAAGAGGAAGAGATGGAGAAGAAGTTTGATGAGGACTTGGCTAAACTCATGGAAAAGTACTCCCCATCTCACCGGTAGAAAAAGTCCAACGGTCTCTTTCAGTGTGGGGTAGCACAGGTGCATGCAACTATAAACACAGGAAGAAAATAGAAAGACAAAATGAATAGTGCTGAAATAATAACTTTTTAAAATTTGAGAATTTGGAACTCAAAATGTTGTTTGTAACTTTGAAGTATTGCTCCTTAGACACTCAATTACGGTATTGTAAGATTTTAATTTGATTGACCTATTTTTACAAATTGCGAGTTGCACTTGTGAGGGAAGTGCAATTGGATTATTAGATGTACGTTTCTCAGCAGCTGGTTTTAATGTTTACAAGTATATTAAATTAACTGCTAATTACTATCGATATCTTTCAAGAAAGTCTAAGTCTGATACAATACCTAAAAGGTGATGTCATCGGACTCATTTGTCAATACGTTTTTGATAGATCAAGTTATGAGAGAATATGGTGGTTAATATTTGAAAGTTACATGCTGCACATATCATTCTTGTGTTTCTTAACATTCTCTCGTAACGATAAACGTTTTTCGTTTAATAAAGAGTCATATAAAACTTTTCTATTGAGGGTTCATTTGGTCAACCAAAATTTGGTGGTTACCATCTGAATGTGATATATATAGTTGGATAAAGATATGATAGTACCAAAACAAGATACCATAGGATAGAATCAAAATAAACATTATATTATCATGGTTTTGATGCATACTCCCTCTGGTCACATTTATAAGCAAAAAAACAAATTTTTAGTACATCCAATAATTAATGTATTTAACCCATAAATGTGACCGGATACATTGATTATTCAATGTACCTAAAAAGTCATTTTTTGCTTATAAATGTGACCGGAGGGAGTACATACATAATAACAAACAAACTAACATTATTTATCTTGTCACATGTGTTTGGTACACTCTTGATAATGACATGATATAACATAAGTGTTTTATTTAAGGAAAACGTTAACATGTGACTTTAAAACATATGTTAAGGTACCAAAGATATAAATTGTGACAATTTAATTCACAAAAGATTGGAATTTTTTTTCTTCAATAAATACTTATTTTATTATGGAAACCTTATCATGTGCCCCAATGACGCATGTTAGCATGACCCTTTATTTAAATGACAAAAACGTCGTTGTGAAACAATAACACAAATTTTCACTAACAATCCAACCATATCAAAAAGTACAAATGAAAAGAATAAAAAGAGAAAAAATGTAATGTATCATATGTAGATTTGCGACACTTGAAAACGCGAGACAGTTGAAGAGTAAAATGTTGCAGACAAAAGTTGGAGCACGAGAGCAAGAGATTGAAAACAAGGTTGAAATGCGAGAGCGAGATGCTACACGAGCGGGATAATTTAGTTTCATAATGGTTAATGCATAACGAGAATATGTTATTTTTAATCTTTTCAGGTTATTAACCTAAGCTTAAGATTGGAATTTTTTTCTAAAAAAATAATTATTTTTTTATCGAAACCTTATCATGTGCCCTTAGGGGCACATGTTAGCACGTCACTTTATTTAAATGACAAAATTGTCCTTCTGAAACAATAACACATTTTTTTCCTAATAATCCAATCATATCAAAATTGTCCTTGTGAAACAATAACACATTTTTTTCCTAACAATCCAATCATATCAAAAAGTAAAAGATGAAAAGAATAAAAAGAGAAAAAAAAAAATTTAATGTATCATATATATGGAGATGTGCCACGGTTTAAGACGCAAGACATTTGAAGAGCGAAATGTTACAGACAAAAGGGATAGCACTTGTGTACCATTACCATTGTCCAATTAGAATGTGCCATGTGGCACACCCTTTAAAAAAATATATCAAATAAAGCATTTATAAAGTAACATTGGTAGGTGGCACACTCTAATTGGCCAATGGTATATACCATTGGTACCTTAATGGTACACAAGTGGAATCCAGTTTGATAATGGTTAGTGCATAACGAGCATATATTATTTTGGGTCTTGTTAACAAGTGCCCTAAGAACATTGTTTAAGGAACCCATAAAAAGAAATTATGCCTTGAAAATATAAGTCAAACACTTGTTGAAGTTATAACCGTACAATTTCCAATACAAAAGTTACTACTTTTAGATGCTTAAACAATACCCTTAGGGCACTAATCTTTTCAGATTACTAACCCAACTATGTACCTATGCTTAAGATAGAAATTACAAAGAGCGAGTTTGATGGGATTAGAAATGTGATTAGTATATATCAGTGCAACAAATAGTAGATGAATATGATATGATAACATTATTATATCATATCTCCTTAAAATGATTGTAAGTAATTTATTTTTTATTGATTAGTTTAGTCAACTCGATTTATTAAGATGTGTTCTATACAAGTATTTCTCATACTAAAAAATCTTGTTGGGTTGGTTAACAAATACATGATTTCCTTGATCTTTCAAAAAAAATAAAAAATACATGATTTCTCTTGAGACACCAGGAATGCCATAATGTACAGAATGGGCTAAAATTCCACCGGTTCCTTTACTTGTTGATCTAATGTACACAGTGTACTATAAATCAAATTTCTTTGTGGATGGGAACAATCTCCAACTACAAAAATGTTACTTGTCCTCTCAACTTCGATCCAGCTGCATCCTGCTGGTTTTTTCAAATCTTTGTTCCTCATCATCTTTCTAACCTCCATTACCCCATCCCATCTATCATCTGCAGCATACAAATTTGATAATACAATGTAGTTTCCAATATCATTAGCTTCAATTTTGAAAAGTTTGTCTGCTACAATACGACCCAATTCCACCTCATGATAAGTTTTGCAGGCACCAAGCAATGTCCCCCAAATATTTGCATTAGCTTCAATTGGCATCTTGGTCACAAAAGAATATGCTTCACTAACGTGTCCACCTCGAGCGAGGAGGTCCACCACACAAGCAAACTGTTCAATAGTTGGTTTCATACCATGGATTTTCTCTATTGAATCAAATATCTTCAGTCCTTCATCTATGCGGCCAGCGTGACTGCAAGCAGATAATATGGAAGTAAATATAACATGATCTGGCTTGATTCCCATATTGAGCATACTAGAAAAAGTCCCAAGTGCTTTTTCACTCATGCCATGCATAGCATACCCACCAATCATAGCAGTAAACATAACCAGATCTTTATCAGCACTTGATTGAAATATCTTATATGCATAGCCTATGATGCCACATTTTGCATAAGCATCTAAGAGGGTTCCTTTAAGATGAAGATCCTCAAAACTAGACCGAATAATGTATCCATGACACTGGCGCAGTAAGTGAACTGACGCCATTTGTGTGCATACTGGAATGAGGCTCATGATAGTCACAACATCAGGCTTCATCCCTTGAGTTTGTAACTTTAAGAACGATTCAAGAGCCTGCTCAGGACAATCATTTTCGGCATATACTCGAACCATTAGATTCCATGTGGTAAGGTCCGTCTCCGACATCCCACTAAATATCATATTTGCATCATAATGTGATCCTAAACCCACATAACCTGATATCAGTGAATTGCATGTGACCAGATTCCTTTTTTCTGACAGATTCTGAAACATTTTATTTGCATACTCAATGTTACCACATTTGGAATATGCATCAAGTATTGCATTCCCAACAGTTGGCGCAGTAGCACTTAATAAAGATCCACTCCTAATTGAATAGCCGTGTATTTCTCTCACCTTTTTTACTCTCAAAAGAGAAGCAGAAAAATGGATTATGGTCAATATTGTAACGGAGTCGGGTCTAATATCTAGTTTAAGCATCACATGTAACAGGGTGACAAATCTTGAATGATGCCTCTTCTCTCCAAAGGCATCCAAAATAGAATTCCATGAAATCAAATCTTTTCTAGATATCATAGAAAATGTGTGATATGCTTCTTCTATATAGCCACATTTTGCATAGAAACTAACTAAAGCATTTCCAACAGAAGTGTCTTCAAAAAGAAAAGGATGTCTCAAAATATACGCATGGACTTGTTTCCCTGCCTGCAAGTTGTCCAATTGTGCACATGCTGGAAGTATGCTGACCATGGTCACAGAATCTAACAATAACATTTCTAGAGACACTAAATTTCCAAATACGTGCAATGATTTTAACCATTCACCATTCAATGCGTATCCTGCAATAATTGCATTCCAAGAGACCAAATCCCTTGTGTCCATTGCCCAAAACAAAGATTCGGCTTCTTTTGTCCGTCCAACTTTTAAGTAGAAGCTCACCAAAGCGTTACATACAGAAACATCAGCTGACAATTCAGGCCACTGCAGCACATAAGAGTGGATTTGCCTTCCAAAACGGTAGGCAATATTCTCGTCAAATGAAGCACAAACCGGCAGGATATTGGCTACTGTTGCATAATTTGGCTTTACAGGTCCTTTCATCATCGAACTAAATAAGGAGAACGCTTCTTTTAACAACCCATTCTCAGCAAGGCCTGCGATCATTGCATTCCATGAAACAACATCTTTGTGAATAATGCTATCAAAGACAGCATATGCATCACAAGCCACAAGTCCACACTTAGCATACATCGACACCAAAGCATTTCCAGCAAATGTGTCCATTTCAAAACCAGATTTGATAACATAACCGTGCATACTCTTTCCACCGTTCAGATTCCCTGAACGAGCACAAACAGGAAGAACAGTAGCAACGGTAACAGAACTAGGCGTAACCTCTCCACTCGAATGCATCGCCCTAAACACCCTCATCACATCAGCATCATTTTTACCAGACCTCGAATACCCAGACAAAACAATGTTCCAAATAACCGGATCACAGTGACCAAACTGATCAAACAGCTTATGACAATCGTCAAGCATGCCACATTTAGCATACATGTTAAGCAATGCTTTACCAGTAACATGGCAAGAAACATGACCTTGCTTAACAACATAACTATGCAAACATTTTCCCAAGTTGGAAGCCAAAAGGGCGGAACAAGACTTGAAAATCGCAGCAAGGACTTCGTGATCTGGTTTAAAAGCTGCATTGTCCTTCAAACAATGATGGAAAAAGGAAAGAGCTTCATTGTGCCTAGAATCCACACATAAACTCCTAATGGTTGAGGCCCATGTCTTGAAATTGCGTTGAAGCATACCCACGAGGATTTACCAATGGGACTTCAATGTTATACTGCCAATTGAAAACAGAACACATGGAATGCTACAAAAAGCTTCAGAACTTGGGCTTTCCGTTTCTTCGTTCCTCTGAGGCATTTTCACAAACAGTGGATGTGCTAAATGAAAACGACCAAGTGATAAATTTCAATGTACTGGTTAAAACTGGTTGAATGGGAAAACGGGGAGACGCTGGCGGCGGTTGAGGTTGATATTTGTATTCGCCACCGTGTGCCCCGCCGTGAATTACACGGTTTCTTCACCGGGAAAGTGACGAGCGGTGGCACTGCCGGGAATAGACAGTCTTTTAAGAAATGAAGTAGGAGCATATTTAAACGTCTATAGTGCGCTTAATGTAATGAGAAATTCTTGCGTAGGAACGAACCTAACATATCATTCTTACAAACAACAAATTAAAACATGACACCTCATTGTTTTATTTTAAAATAATTTGGAAATAATTTAAGTAAATAACTGCTCCTCCTCTCTCTCAACCATTATTTGCAGTTAGTATTCACCACCACCAATCATGGTTAAAAGAAAAAAAAATGACGTGTCATGTTTTAATTTGTTGTTTGTAAGAATGATAGTTAGGTTTGTTCTTACAGAAGAATTTCTATAATGTAATCTTCCATTGAAAATTCATAAAAGGTGATCTATATTTAATTACAATTTTTAGCCCTCGTTTAATTCATATATGATTTTGGTCCATAATTTTCTACCCACTCTCTTTTCTTTACTAGGGTCAGCTAAGTTGTTCTCTAATAAGTAATAACACAAATTGAGTATTTAAAAATGTAAATAAAACATAAGTCTTGACTTTAAAAAATAAATTTTAAATTTGAATATACAATTTTCAAAATTATTTTTTTTGTCGAAAAAAAATTACGCTTCTATTTTGACGTTTTAAAGGAAAAAAAATTAACATTTGTTCTTTATAGCCTAAGTTTAGTTAAACATAGATGATCCAAAGTTAGAGGATCCTTTTAAAAAGGTATTTATTTACTTACTAAGAACTCGACTAAGATTTCATAATGACTTTGGTTTGAATTCTATTGTGGAAGATGTGAGAAATTTATTGGTGGATAATATCGATCGTGTGAAGTTTCACTTTACCAATGTACAACATATATGTGTATGATCATTTGAGTCACGTTTTAAGAGTGAGATTCAAACTCATTTAGTATATAATACATCAACACTTCATCTGGTTTCTAATGTAGATTCTTGCATTTGTTACAAAGTTAAAAAAAAAAAAAAATTAACTTGTAGAAATAAAACGTCCCCAGAAAAAATTGCTTCTATTTACCCATGATTTTATTCCCAAGAAGGTGAGTGAGAATAATAGATTTCCATGTAGATAGGAATAAAATTAAAATAACCATCTATAATAGTCACTCTTACAAACACTTCTAACGAAGGTAATAACTACTAACCAAACACAATTTTTAAAAAAAATACCTAGCAATAAGATGCTCATTAGTAATTTTCAAGAAAATTATTCCTACAATTATATTCTCAACCGTGTGACAAACACCTCTTAAAGACCGAAACATCATTTTTGTTTTTATCTTATAAAAAAGAAACCATTGTACAAACAAACGCCCCTTAAAGTTTTTGATGTTTCTCTCGATTTTATTCGTTAGGAGTATCTTCTAAGGTGATGTCATGGGTGTTTCTTTCGCTAGGATTTAATATTTTTTCATAAACGTGTGTTTTTATTTTATTATAGATAAAAAAAGTTCCTATTAAACTAGATAGAAAAAATTCAAATCCTAATTTAGCTAAAAAACAGGCATAATTTTCAAGTATATTCGTTGTTAAACAATGATTTTTATATTTTATACACTACTAATAAAGGGAATACAATTTTATTGTTTTTCTTACAAAAATTTTATTGTTGTGTAGCCTATTTTTTAATATACGTAAATTACTCTCAAATTATTTTACTTTTAAATTCATTAATTATTATTAAGTTGATGTAAACATGTTTGTCTTTGTATCCTTAACATTTCAATTAATTTTCAAATTTAAATATAAATCTACACCAATTTAAGGATTTTTTTTTTTTGAAGAGTACACCAATTTAAGGATGTCGTCTGATTCTTTTGAAATTTGTCTTACCCTCTGTGCCGTCTGATTTTTTTTAGTGGGCTATGGTGAGGGGACTTCAGGCCCACTAGAACTCTACTCTCATGTTCTCACTTCTTTTCTCACTTTTCAGTTCACCACCGTCTCAATCTATCGCAGCCCTCTATCGATGTTGTCGTTTGTCTCTCGTTGGTTTTGCTCTCCTCGGTCAATTTCTCTTCCCATATCTCTTCTCCCTCATTTGTGTATCTAACATAACCCTAAAATCTTGTCGACACTTTACGATTTTGTTCAAATCTATGGAATTGATATGCATTATAGCAATTACATGATTGTATTTCAATTTTATGTGATCAATTTTATGGTATTCCCTCTTTTGGCATAAACCCTAATTCTTAATATTTGGTGAAGCTTGTTATATGAATTTTAGGGTTCTATGTCAATTTTATTTGAAGTTTAAAATTTAATTCTATATGTGTTTAGTTGATACTATATGATTTTTTCAATTCTCTGTTTCATTCTTGTATGTTGTTAGTTCCTGGTTGAGTTTTGTAATGTTATTTGATTATGTTATTTGTTTAAATGTTTGGGAATTTCTCTTTATTATAGTATGAAGCCTATGGATATGGATGTAAATGGAGAAGGTCAAGATGAAAGTGTTGTGACATTTGAGAATAACGATACTCATAGGAAAACAATGTCAGAAGTTTGGAATTTTTTGAAAAGATCGGTAAAGATCTAGATAGCATAGAAAAGTCTGCATGCAATTTTTGCAAAAAATATTTTGCTATCGGAAAAAACCCTAAGGTCTGGGAATAATTATGGTACTTCACATCTCATTCGTCATGTTTGTTGTTGCAAATCTATCTTGTCAAACCTGAATAGTCTTGAAAATATGTTTAGCATGACCGAAATCAACCATAAAACTCATCGTAGTTTGTTTGCAGAAGCTATTGTTGCTCGTGATCTCCCTTTTAGTTTTGTTGAGTACGATAAAATTTGAGTGTGGGTGAATTACTTGAATCCTGATGCTGAAATGGTCTGCAGGAATACCAAAGTTTCAAATATTGAAAAAATATATTGTAGGGAAAAGGATCAAACTTAAGGAAATCATGGGGTAAGATTTCGAATAGAATTTGCCTAACTTCGGATCTTTGAACAAAGTTTACAAGTGAAGGATATATATGTTTAACCGCTCATTTTGTAGATAAAAACTGGAAGTTAGCAAGTTGTGCTATGAACTTTTGTAGAATGAGACCCCACACTGACATTGAATTGGAAGCAACTTTGTTTGATTGCCTAAAACAATGGGGAATAGATAAGAAGATATTTTCTACAACCTTGGATAATGCTTCAGCAAATGATAACATGTAGGAACACTTGAAAAATCATCTTCACGTACATAGTAATTTAATGGGTGATGGTGAGTTTTTTCATGTCCGATGTTATGCCTAAAACAATGTCCGATGTTATGCGCATGTACAGAGTAACATGTACTATTTGTATTGACATTCAAACATGCACTATAGTCTGTACATTTTTCACTGCACCAACGTTGTAAATTATAAGTAATGTTTTTTATTTATTTTTCTTTTTATAAAAATTTAATCTATACTATACACAATACATAATCTATACTATATATAAAGAGAATAGAGGATTTTGAGTTGGCTTTTTTGTTATTTCAATTATATCCTTAAACAAATTTCTTATAATAATGTTATATTATTAAAAAAAAGAAGATGTTTTGTTATATTTGTTATATTATTGTTGTAATTGAAAAAGATAAATATGATTTGTTGAATTTGTTACATTTGAAGGTCGCAAATATCAACACGTAGAATTTTAATCTATATCGTAAATTTTACATGAAATATCGTTTGTAGTTTACACACTAAATTTCAATAAAATATCGTTGATCTAAAAATACGTGAATGTGTTATGTTTAACCAGCCGACTTAAATTGGTGATATGATATGATGTTGTACGTATTTTGCAATTTCTGATATTAAAAAAGAGATTATCTTTAAAATCCAACTGTTTATTAAATTACTATATATAGGCGAATCATAGGTAAGGGCTGAGAAAAAAGATCCTCTACGGTTGAAAAAGAAGTTGTAGGCTGCAGGAGATCTTAATCGGTGGAACGTTGCGTGGCCTCTTTAACAAAATTCCTTTTCTTACTCACCAGGCCACTAGCATCGCAATTCACAACCAAACTTCTTTTCTTTATTAATACTATCACCTTACACACACATCACAACACCGTCTCAGCTTCCATCGCCGTTTCAAATCTTCGATTCCATGGCGCCGCCAACGGCAGTAGTTGAAGGCGGAGACGCTGATGCAGCACCGCAAGGTAGACAACAAGCTGGTGGTGGATTTAGCTTTACCGGAATCATTCGTATGGTTGTTTTCTGGTATTTCGCTTCTAAATTCTTCTCTCCTGCCTCCAAAAAATCACCTAACAATGAACCTGCTGTTCTCATCTCCAACCTCTTCCATAAAGCACAACCTATGGTACACACTCTCGTCCATTCTATCATCGATCTTTCTTCAATTACTCTATTTAATTCAGATTTCGATTCATTCAGTTAGGTTTTATATATTAAGTGTACCAGCTTTGTTATTCACTCTGTTAATTCTGTTGATGGTATTATACTTTTAGGTTACTTAATTGTTTTAAATTTTCATGTTATTTATGATACTAGTTTTGTTCACGGAAGTAACAGTGAAAATAAGTAGGTTTTAAATCACGATCATGCTATTGAAGAGAATTATAGTTAAGTGAAGTTGACGTGGTTTTGATTGTGGAGCAGTCCTAGAAACAAAAAAAAATTGGTGTATGTCCTGACTTTGACAGAATCATGGTGAGCTAAGCCACCGTAATTTTGCAAAAGTTACCCTTTTAAGAACAAAATCACAGTGACCGTGACACTGTGATTTCGTCCAACCCACCGTGATCAAACATGCACTTGATGTTCGCGACCCTTTATCGCAGTTCAGGTTCTTTTTTTAAACCATGATTGCATAAATGTGTGATTATTACGTGCCTGGAGTTTTTCATTTAGGAAAAGGATATAGAGAAAATAACTAGTCTGCAGTTGGTTCAAACTGCAATAACTGTCCTTGTTTGGGTTGTTTCTTGTTTTCTAACCTAGTTGGGTTGGTTTTGAATGACGTTTTATTCAGGATATGTGGGTTTATCTTACCGAGAATGACAAGTTCAACGAATTTGGTAATGAAAGTGCTCTTGTATGGCACGAAACCAATATTCCGTATGCCGTATGGGGACCTGAGAGTACCAGGACTCTTACTTTGAACTATCCCCCGACTGAGGTATGACTCTCTGAAATTGCTACTGCTACTTATGTGTGGTTTATTTACATACAACTCGGACTTAATAGTAGTTCTTTTGAAATTGAATTTTATGGTTACAATATTCTTTCTACAGTCCTTGAAGCACAATGGGAGTTTATATGCTCATGTTTTCTTTGCACAATCTGGATATTCGCCTGACCCTAGTGATCCAGAATACCAGCCTCAAGCAGCATTTGGAAGGACACATCGTATGTTTATTACTTGTTACTAAGTAATGCTAAATATATTTAACTTAAGGAAAGTGGTTTACTAAATGCCTCTCTTTTTATGGGCTTCAGCTGTTGTGATATACAAGCCAAAGTCTAAAGCAGATAAAAGGAAGAGTCTGTTGGGAGCTGATTCAAGTGAGGGTCAAGTGACACCCGAGGTTTGTTATTTACTCAAATAATTTTATAATCAGCTTTATAAGATTTTTTTGATGATGTTACTTTGGATTGAGTTCAAGGTATTTCTTGTTGAGTTTTTACGTAATAGATTTATTGTATTATATTTTGTACAATCTCTAGGTCAACAGCAACATCCAAAATATTTTACCATGATCGCGTCATTATTCATTAATATCATCCAGTGATAGACTGTTTAAATCCAATCCTTAATATTTATGCCTATAGTTATTGCTAGTCTTCATTTATCGATAACTACCAAACTATCTTTCATCTCATTTACACTCCTAACATGTGATTTTACACATGGAAAAATCACCTAAGCCATGAGTATCATATCGCATTTTATACAATAACTACTTCCTTGGCTCTTTCTTTCTTTCGTAATCCTGTCTTGATACTTTCATAGAAACATATGTTTTGATCCTGGAAGACGGAAGGTCACATTGTGACCTTTAGTCTTCCAGGATGATAACTCGATTTGAACATTTTCTCGTAGCTTGAATGCCAGGAAGATCTTTCAAAGCACTTTCTTAAGCTTCCCTCTTGCAAATTTGTCCTCTACGCAAGCTCGCAATACAGTGATATGACCATATGTGGGACAGATAACATCTTGTTTCTTGAGGAAGTGTTATTTTTTTCTTTTCTTTTTTCATTTATAAAGATAGATACTTGTTGAGAACAGCGAAACTTGGACACATGCTTATAAATAACAAAGGCCCTCGTAGGCCATCTCATCGAGGATGTATATGCTAGAAAATTTGTGGGAGGTTGGCAATTCAATTAATTCAAAATGGAATTTTTTCTGCCCCTTTCCCCCTCATTTGGCCTTTAAACAGAGGATATGGTATAGTAATTCTATTCATCATGCTCAAATCAGCATTTAAAAGTTTCGATAATATTGAGATATGGTTCGGTAATCTCATTCCTACTTCCTAAGGTCCCAGAAGAGGTACCCCTAGATCTAATCATTATGCTATGACTAGGTATGTGTGCAGGGAACTACTCGTACCAGTCCATATATTTTCTTAATATTGTATATCTATGTCACTGTTGTTGCTGTTAAATTATGTCTGTATCAATAACGTTCTCATCTGCTAAATGTGTGAGGTGGTTACTTGTTTAACTGTGGTCTCTGAATTTATCTCTTTTGGTTGTGTCAGGTCATTGATGATATTGAAGATGATTCTAAAGACGAAGGTCCTGTGGAGTGGCGTGCATATTGGAAACCAAATATAACGATTAACTTGATTGCTGACTTCACTCAGTATGTTTCTTGGAAATCATTATTTTTTGGTGCATTATTTTTATGTACATGCTCTGGTTTTTAGCCGGTCATAATTTCCCTTCAAAGTTAATAACTGCTAATTTGTGTAAAAATCTAATACCAGTGGTAAAAGAGATTGTTGGATAAATTGGCCTTCTTTTAAGTGGAATTACTTTTATCTGAAGTTTTGCCGTAAGAGAGATGGTTGAAAATTTGAAATAGTTAGCAACCTTGTTCAGAATGAAAATTCAATTTTTTTTTTCCTCCCTTTCTCTTCCCTTTAGTTTTGCAGTGAACCTGGCTGTAAACCTGAACTTTGTATAATTTATTGTGGATCTGTGGAAGATTTATTTTGTTAACTGTGGTTGAGATTCTCACATTAGATGTGATATGGCTTGAAAAACATTTAAAATAATCTAAATCTGTATGTTGCCAACCCAGTTATTGAATGGATATTCTTTCTAACCTTGCTAATTGTTATTTTAAACTTTTCCTGTTTGCAGGTACCCAAATACAGGCATACCACCTAACATCGCTCCATGTATCCTTGCCATTAACATTGTTTGCCATTCGTCATTTTCTTTTGTTACCCTTTCCATTTTAGTTTATTGGCATTGATTACAGGATACCATGTGTAGCCTTAAAATAATATGGTTATTAGGTTTTTATGTTGTGTCTAACTCATCCTTACAAAACCGATTTGTAAGGTGAGGAGTGTTACTCTTTATAAACTTTTTCATGTTTTTATCAATTTTCAATGTGGTACTTGGGTTTTTTCTAATACATCCCCTCACGCCAACACTATTGGGTTTGGTGCATGTATAATTTGGTAGGTGGCCCAGATCAATAAGCTCTAATACCATATTAGGTATTCATATTGGTCTGATTCATTCTTAGAAAACCAGCTTGTAAGGTAGGAGTGCCACTCTTTATTAAACTCTTTTTAGGTCTTATATATTTTCAATGTGGGACTTTTTCCCAATATTGATGGTCATCCTATGCAACCAAATATTGAGAAAATGAGAACGTGTCTAGCCCTGACATATTCCTTGATTGTGCAACTCAGTGATGTATTTTTTTTTTTTCCTACTGTTTGAATTTCAAGTTCATTTTTTAACCATACGATATGTTGACACTGATTCACTGCCTTATTCATGCAAGTTAGCTAATCATATATATCAGTTTCCTTAACTTTTGGTGACCAGACTTGAACATTGATCCTATCACTGGGAACTACTATCCAACTATTTTCTTCAATGAATTCTGGTTACTGCGGGATAAGTTGATAGCTTTGAATGAGACAGTAACTGAACTCACACTTAATCTGGAAGTTGGTCCCATTAGCATGACGAAATGGCAATTATTCATGCAAATTGACCAGTCCTTCCAGATTCACCGTAGTTACGGAAGCATGCTTGATGGCGAGGCTGATGAACTTAAGGTCTGTTGTTCTCTAAAACTTGTAAAGTACCGCCTTGTCCTTATATCAAAAGATTTTTTCACAAAAAACTAATAATTATGCAAGTTCTTCAGGAAAAAAAAGCAAAAACCTGAACATAAGATTTTCTTGTGTTTGATCTCAAAAGGTAAAAAGAATAAATAATGAAAAAACCGTCTATTTTTTCGAAGATTGATTTTATTTTTTGGGCAAACAAACAGGCCTTAATACTCTAAAAGATTTTAATATGGATTTTCAAAATATAAGAATCTCATGTTTTTTGTGCAGAGTCTATGTATCAAATAATAGATGGCTTTTATTTTTCTAATTGTCTGACGATTTGGTGTATTTATGATTGTATCAGAGGGTATTCTTGGAAGGAAATCCTTACCTCCTCGGTATTACCATGATTGTGTCTCTTCTTCATTCAGTATTTGACTTTTTGGCTTTCAAGAATGGTAAGTTATTTTGCATTACAATCTTTAGGTCAATAGCTTAAACCCAAAAATTGTTATCAATATGGTTAGAGGATAGATTATAATCTAGCGATTTTCTTTCTGCACAGACATCCAATTTTGGAACAAAAATAAGTCTATGGAAGGACTCTCTGCAAAGACTGTTGTTGTGAGCTTTATTTGTCAGCTTATCATCTTCCTTTATCTGCTTGACAACGACACCTCTTGGATGATTCTTCTAAGCTCTGGAGTTGGTTTGGTTATTGAGTTCTGGAAAATTGGAAAAGCCATGCACATAGAGGTATTATTTGTGATCTTCTAGCTTTGTTCAAGAGAGTGCCTTTTGAATTTTTTATATAGCAAGTAATATAGTTTCTGAGACAATTATTGCTATTACTGAGATTGCCGGCTTTTCCCCCTTTACCATCATGTATAGCATACCTGTATCGTGTGTACAAAATAGTTTGCTGAGACCTTTCATATTTACTGATTTTGTAACCATGTATGGAGAATATTTTCTAGGGCCTTCCTTTTCAAATTACTGTTTAATCGTTTCTCTGAGTGAGGCAGATGTTCCTTTCTAGCTTTGTCTACTTCCAAAAATTCAATATTCCTTAATTATTTTTATTTGAAATCCTTTCTAGCTTTGTCTACTTCCACAATTTCTATGTTCCTTAATTATTTTTATTTGAAATCTGCCAGATTGATAGGACAGGGAGGATACCTATGTTGAGGTTCCGCGATCGAGAGTCATATGCAGGGAACAAGACAAAAGAGTATGATGATATTGCAATGAAGTATTTAACCTATGTTCTATTTCTCCTTGCTGCTGGCTTTGCCGTTTACTCACTAAAGTACGAGCGCCACAAGAGCTGGTATTCTTGGATTCTGTCTTCACTCACAAGTTGTGTATACATGTTTGGTAAGCACCCTTCTAAATTGGTTAAGTTATCTCGTGTTTTGGAGTGACACTATCATTTATGACTGTGGCTAATTACTATTAAACCAAGTTAACAGAAATGCTAAGACTGTTATAAATTTGGCATGCTTTAAGTTCCTAGTTGTAGTAGCAGCTCATGTGTCCTGAGTAAGATTGTCCTGAACCAGGATGAAACTTTTTTGCCATGGATTTGAATTACAAGGGCTGCTATTGTAGCCGAGACTAAAAAGTAAAATTTGAGTTAAACCTCCTTATTGCAAAAAGCTTTTATAAATTGTTTAAATAAAAGATGGGGATTTTTTACTTTTTTCTTCGACCCCCTAGTGTTAGCATGTGTATTTCCTTTCATAGGAGAAGTAAATTAGAAAAAATGTCGGAAATTTGCTTACTTGTGTTTTTTTTTGTGCTGTCTATGGACAAAGATAGAATAAAAACAAAATTCACCTCTATTAAATCCACAGCCCACACAATTTTTTTCGAAAGAACAGTCCACACTATTTGTATTTGGTCCTTCCCTTGACAACATTGTTATTTTATTTATTTTTTTTATATAAAAAAGTATTTAATGTCTTCTAAGTTCTTATCTTTTTTTTTTTTCTCCATTTCTGCTTATGAAAAAAAAAAAAAAAGCTTTTTTCTCCATTTCTACTTATGGAAAAAAATACTTTCATGATGGCATATTCGACCGATTTTAACACAAATGTTATTGATCTTGAAGTTTCTAGTTTGGTAAACTTTGTGTTCATACTCTATTGGAAAACCTTTGCAGGCTTTATTATGATGTGCCCTCAACTGTTCATCAACTACAAGCTGAAATCTGTTGCTCACTTACCATGGAGGCAGATGACTTACAAGTTTCTCAACACCATTATTGATGATCTTTTTGCCTTCGTCATTAAAATGCCAACACTACATCGACTTTCTGTCTTCCGTGATGGTAAGTTTGTTACCATGACTCTCTTTGTTATTTGCAGGTTGCAATTGCTTCAGATACTAGACATAACCTCATTTTAACTTTAATATGCCTGTGTTGTTGCAATGCTGCATTTTCTTCTTTTTCTTCCCCCTCTTCTCCTCTTGACATAAGAGGCTAAAGACCTGATTGGGGGAGGCGGAAGGGGGTGGGAGTTAACTGTAGTAGAATTACTATGGGATAGAACTTCGGGTCAAGTACTTCCTGACGATATATGACATTTGAGTTTGTCTTTCTTCATCAGTCAATCATTGACTTGATTTCTTTTTTCCTTTCCTTGCAGATCTTATCTTCCTTATATATGTATACCAAAGGTGGATTTATCCAGTTGACAAGAAGCGTGTTAATGAATTTGGATTTGGAGGTGAGGATGATCAGCCTCCGGCTGTGGATTCTGCAGAGACTGTTGCTGCTAAGGAAGAAGAGAAGAAAACTAACTGATTTGTTTTTTTCTCAAGCACTTGAGGGAGTTGATACTAAATATTCTAGAATCCAGCAGGGATTAGTTTATGTTTACTCCCCCTTTGGGCATACATTTGCTCTTAAGATTTTTGTTTGAAGCAATCTTGGCCCTTGCCTCCTGGAAGTTTTTCCAGGACATAAGGATGAAGGGTGTGGTATCTGACTACTGCACGGCAGATTGTGATGGTCATGAGGCTTGTTAGAAGAATGCCTTCTCCCTACTTTTTTTTGTTATCAAATATTTATGTCTTATTTTTGGGATAGGTAATTTTTTCATGTATTTTCTTTTCCCTTTCATAATGTATTTTTGACCAAGCTATCCTTAACCTTAAATTATTATAGTTTTTTGTAATTTCTGTTCAACTTTTTTAACATTTCAGATTAAACTAATTTTTAACACTTAATGTTTTTTTTTTTTAAGAAATTAGGCGATCAATGTGATTTGTGACTAGTTTGAAATAACCAGTCATATACTACCGTTGTTTAAACTTATAAGCACATGTTGATAATTTTACACATTAAGAAGATTAGGTAGTGTAATGGATGTCTATTTTGCCATCTTGCAATTATTCAGGAGTTTCTCAAATCTCTTCCAAGATTATTTAGGATTTTCTCAAATCTATACAAAATTATGGGGGAGCATCCAGAACGGTGCAGGTTAGCAATGGTAGAGGTCTAAAATTGCATTTGTTAAAAATAAAGTTTATGGTTAAGTTGGAAAATGAAACTAGTTTGAACAAAAATTTTAGCTAAAAATTAATGATAAGTAACGGCGAGGAAGATGTCCCATTTATGGCCACACAAACACACACACACACGAAGGGGGAATAGTGGAAACCTGCAATAGCAGAAAACATCTTCAGCCAACCATTGGATGTAGGAATGTGGAAAAAAAATTGGGAAATGATATTTGTATATCTACTTTTTCACAACTTTTAAAAGAATCATCTTTCTTGGACTCACATTCTCTTCTTCTTTCTCTATCCATTGTTTTTGTCCAATAAAAAAAGGAGAAAAGTAGTTGTCACAAAAGCTGTACAAAATTGGTTGTACAAATATCACTCCTCTAAAAAATGCATCCCTTAAGTTTCAAAATGTTGCGATTTTGCTCCTCTACTAAAAAATAGCAAATTTTGCTCTTAACTTTACCTCATTTACAAAATCTCAATTTTTGACTCAGTCAATATCTACATGTCACGTCAATTAAGTGACGAAGATGTCAGTTGTGTATTTTTTAATTAAAAAATTAAATGGAAGGTTTAAAACAAACAGTTTTAATCCTTCAAGTGGAATAGGGCAAGGGGACCCTTTGTCTCCTTATTTATTTGTCATTTGTATGGATAAACTTTCCCACATTATAGCTGACCAGGTAGAAGCAGAGTACTGGAAACCAATGCGTGCAGGCAGGTATAGTCCCTAAATTTCCCATCTTCTTTTGGCTGACGATATTCTTCTTTTTGCAGAGGCTTCTATTGAGCAAGCTTATTGTGTTATGCATTGCCTTGATCTCTTATGTTAAGCTTCATGAGGTCAAAAGATTAATGGTAAAAAAACACATTGTTTTCTCTAAAAATGTGGATAATCAGCTTCGTGATGATATCTTGCTTCATACTAGTTTCTCCCATGTGATTAGTTTGGGTAGATACCTTGGGGTTAATTTGATTACTAGTAGATCCATTAGAGGGCATTTTAAGACATTGTCCAGGAAATCTAAAATAAACTCAGTGGGTGGAAACAACAATGTTTGAGTCTTGCGGGGAGAATTACTCTCTCCAAGTCAGTTATTAGTTCTGTTCTGTATTATCATATGCAATATGCCAAGCTGCCCAAAACTATTTGTGATGAGATTGAGAAAATTCAGTGTGGTTTCTTATGGGGGGACACAGATCAGGGTCGTAAAGTGCATTTCGTGAATTGAGATGTGTGTTGTCAGCCTAAATGTGATGGTGGATTGGGGGTTTAAGAGACCACATTGTATGAATGAGACTTTCTTGATGAAGATGATGTGAATTGAACAAAATCATCCCTAGTTTGATAGGAGATGTTTTATTTGAACAACGAAAGAAAACTTTTGAAACAATCATAAATTTACAAAGAAAACATGTATTAATACCGAAATCAAAACAATAAAAAAAAAACATAATGTGAATCAAAACAATATAAAAAAATAAAAATCAAAAAAAGTTATTACAAAATAATAATAATTGTTCAACTAGTATCATTTTTCATTTAATAGAGAGAGTGAGTATAATGTTTTGAGATAAAGTTAAAGGGGAATTAGTAACTTTAGTCCCTGAATGGGAAAAGAGTAGTCACTTTAGTCCCTGAATGCAGAGAAATTGCAAAACAGTCCTTGAATGTAGACTCTGTTGGTCAATTTCAGGGACTAAAGTGACTAACGGAGTTTACATTCAGGGACTAAATTGACTGACGGAGTCTGCATTCAGGGACTGAATTGACTAACAGAGTCTACATTCAAGGACTATTTTGCAATTTATCTGCATTCAGGGATTAAAATGACGACTTTCTTCTTATTCATGGACTAAAGTGACTGATCTCCCAAAGTTAAATTGTGAAGTTTCATGTGAAGCCAAATGGTTGTAAGGTCACACTTCACCTTTGAGGTACACACTACACAGTTCAAGACTGGCACCAAGAGATAAAGTTAAATTGAATACATGTAGACCATGGTAACTTTGGGAGGAATGCTCTAATATAACCATTGAAAAATGTGGTCCATAATGGACCAATTTTCTGACGGGACCAATTTATACGCACGTTTTCAATATTATAAATGTTTTGTTCCATATGGTTCTACGTTTCAATGTTTTCCATGGTATGTCACGATTTGTTTTTAATTTTTCTTTTCTTGAAACCATTTTTATTTAAAAATAAAATTTATACTTTATTTTTTTAAAAGAAAAAATTATACTTGAATATTTTTGGTAAAGTATAAAAACTGAAATGGAATAAATTTAAAATAAAACTTCAACAAAAAAGTAATATTTTTTTTAAAGAGCAAAAAATAATAAGTTAATAATTATATTAGAATTAAAAATGTTCTTTTATGTCGTTTTATATTAATAAGCTAGTTGAACCGTTAATTTTATCAAACGTTTGGATTAACTTATCAGTTATCAGTCATTAGTCATAAACTATTAACTATCAATCTTCAGTTATAAACTATCAGCTTATCAGTTATAACTTATCAGTTATGTGCTATTTTTACCAAACAAAACCCATATTGTCTTGATATTATTATGAAGATGAATTGAAGATATTAAACATTCGGAAAAGGAGTGAAGGAAGAAGAAAGGAAACAGAATGGAAAAAACAGATTTGGAATCAGTGAAGAGGTACTTGGAGGAGAAAGGAGAAGCGTCGTTAAAGGTAGATGATGATAAATTTCCTCCGAAGTTTCTGGAACATCTAATCTTGGGTGGCTTACGCTTGGATCTCATTGAGCCTGGCCGTGTCGTTTTCTCAATGAACATACCCCCACGTTTACTCGTTCGTACTCTCTTCAATCTTCTTATTCTTCTTCTTCTTCTTCTTCTTCTTCATCATCATATTTTTTATGATGAATTTTGTTGTTGTTTTGAGCTGAATTTATTAATGAATTAACTTGCAGAATTCAGGTACGTACTTGCACCTTGGTGCCATCATTACTCTGGTGGATGTGGTAGGTTCAATCGCAATTCCCGCCGCTGGATTTCAGTTGGATACTGGTTCTTCCGTTGAGATCAATGTCTCATGCTTGGACGCTGCTTATCTCCATGTTAGTGTATTTCAAAGCTTAATCATACAATTTTCAATTAATTTATGTTATTCTCCTGTTTAACATACTGAAGACGTACTCCCTCCTTCCCAAATTCAAATTACAGGTTGTTTTGAATTTTTTTTTTTGTCATAAATTATAAGTCCCTTTGCAATATCATTAATGTTAATTTTTTTTAGGCTAAAGTGCAACTTTATCCCCCTATCTTTCAAAAAGTTGCGATTTTGGCCCCCTAAGTTTGAAAACTACAATTTTGGTCCCTTATGTTTTAGCCCCTTTGCATATTTGGTCCTTTTGGTCAATTTTGACCAAGTCAACGCATACGTGGCATGCCACGTGTGTAATTAATTAATTAAAAAAATAAAAAATCGAAAAATCAATTTTTAAATTAAATAAATGAAAAAAATAATAAAAAAATTCTGAAAAAATGAAAAATAATAAAAAATAAAAAAATATAAAAATTTGGAAAATTTTAAATTAAATAAATGAAAAAAAATCCAGAAAATCAATTTTTAAATTAAATAAATGAAAAAAATAATAATAAAAAATTAAAAAATAATGAAAAAATTTGAAAAAATAATGTCAAATTTTCCAGATTTTTTAAAAAACGAAAAAAATAATGAAAAAATATTACAAAAAAATGAAAAAATAAAAAATTTTAAAAACAAAAAAATATTACAAAAAAAAATGAAATAAATTCTTGAAAAATAAAAATATTAATAAAAATGATTAAAAAACGAAAAAAAATTCACAAAAATTCACGGAAAATTCCAAGAATCCCTTATTCGAAAAATATTAATAAAAATAATGGAAAAATATTTAAATTCTGGAAAAATGAAAAATAATGAAAAAATAAAAAAATTAAAAAAACGAAAAAATATTACAAAAAAATGAAATAAATTCTTGAAATATAAAAATATTAATAAAAATGATTAAAAAATCGAAAAAAAATTCATGGACAATTCCAAGAATCACTTATTCGAAAAAGTAATGTCATGGAAACATTCATTTTCCTAAAGAAGAAATATGTACCAAATTTGTGGCCAAGTTGTATTCTCGTCGGTATTTTTGTGTATACTTTTTTCGTTTCCTTGCGCCTTTAGAATGTCAAATTTTCAACATTAGAAAATTCTGTAAAAGATTTTGGAAAAAATTTGAAAAAATAATTTCGAAAAAAATATTTGAAAAAAATAATGACAAATTTTCCAGATTTTTTAAAAAAATTTCCGTATTTTTTTCAAAATTTTTAAAAAATCTGGAAAATTTGACATTATTTTTTTCGAATTTTTTCATTATTTTTTATTATTATTTTTTTCATTTATTTAATTTAAAAATTGATTTTCTGGATTTTTTTCATTTATTTAATTTAAAATCTGGAAAATTGCTATTTTTTATTTTTTCATTTTTCCAGAATTTTTTAATATATTTTTCATTTATTTTATTTAAAAATTGATTTTTTTCGATTTTTTATTTTTTTTAATTAATTAATTACACACGTGGCATGCCACGTATGCGTTGACTTGGTCAAAATTGACCAAAAGGACTAAATATGCAAAGGGGCTAAAAGATAGGGGACCAAAATTGTAGTTTTCAAACTTAGGGGGCCAAAATCGCAACTTTTTGAAAGATAGGGGGCCAAAGTTGCACTTTAGCCTTTTTTTATTATACCCTTAACAATTTTTTTATTGTTGATAAAAAGAAAACGATGTTCAATCATTCAAATTGATAGAATACATCAGAATCAACAACATAGCTAAAAACTTGAAGGGTGAAAGCGAACAAACTCACGGACCCCAGTTAATAGCATACAGCGGCAATATGAACCAGAATACCTATGCTCTCGAATTTGCAACGTTGACGTCCAAAATCATTGATTGCATCTGTGATTGACTGAAGCTGATCTTTCAATAAGAACCAAACGAACACCGTAACAAGACGCGAAATTAAACAATGCTGCACAAAACAAAAAACAACACAACGCTGCATTCAGACAACGAAATCACAAAAAAAAAACACTTGATATATGTGGAAATCACTTATTTAGACTGAAAGAAATGAAAAAATAGACGGAAAAAATGAGAAAAAAGATGCAGAGAGGTGATTCTAGGTCAAAAAATGACCTTATTACTCTCATTTCTTTCAATTTTTTAATTTATCAATCTCATATTATTTATTAAGAACAATTTTGTAAAACAACACATAATATCTTGTTCCCATACAAAATTAATATTTCTTAATATGTGTGAAATGTCTAAAACGTCTTATAATTTAGGACGGAGGAAGTAAAATATTAATTTATGTTATTGTCCTATTTAACAAATATTAAGACCCTAGTTTTTATTGTAGTACTTAGTTGCATGACATGAGATAAATGAGTTCTTATTAGATAATATTATAAAACTATATTATAAAACTATTTTACATTGTCAATGCATCTTCATTAAGCACATATGATATTTCACAAAGAATAATGAAAATATCTTTACTTTCTAACAACATTTAAAATTTCTATTTTCAATTTTTAGTTTGAATTAGAATGACATTTAGTTATGAATTTTCCTTTTTCATTATAATTATGAGAAATGATATTTTGACAACTATTTTTTTGACAACTTTTGGACAACTTTCTCTCTCATACTCACATGATATTGTTATCCTCTCTCTTCCTTTTTCTCTATCCATTGTTTTTGACCAATAAGAAGCCAGAAAAACAAGGTTGTCAACAAAGTTGTCACCAAATAGATGTCAAAATATCATAGATAATATGAAAGATAGTTAGAGAGGATAAATACATTTCTAGAAAAACTGAAAACGATGGTTTGAAAATTTCAATATCTTTTTCGTTTCTAGAAAATGCATATTTATACAAAAACACCAAGACAAACTCTTTGTTATGATGTTTTTTTCACCACTGCTTATTGAATCTGATAGTGAGGAAGTGTGAAGATGAACATAATTGCCAGAATGAAGGTTCTTCTGAGTCCATTGGTCATTTATTGAGAATTCATGTACAAAGTATCCACAGTAGCTAGCTGCCCACATAACAGAGAGAATAATTATAACTGATTAAATATCCGAAAGTAAATGAATAATTAATACTACTCCTTTCAATGTTTTACATGATGTATTTTTTGTTTGTGATATTAAATTGATAATTAGAGGAATAGGATATTCTTTTACTGGTTTTTTTGTATTAGATTTGGGTGATGGGAGATATAATAACAACAGTTTTGTTTATGCAATGGTAGGAGGAGATTGAGATTGATGCTAGGGTTCTACGAGTAGGAAAGGCCGTAGTAAGCGTGGAGTTGAGGAAGAAAAAGACAGACCAAGTTTGTGCTCAAGGGCGTCTTACAAAATATCTTCCCTTTAGGAGTAAAATGTGAATATGTATGTATAAATAATTGTGAAGGAAGCAAACCTGATAGCACTGCTACATTCCGTTATTTTCTTTCAAGACCTTTGGAAATGAACTTTGCAGTAATGTTTTCTAGAGGTTCAAAGGGTGGGTGATGGCAAGTTATTTGCCTGACTCTCACTTGTTCTTGTCCCATCTCTACGACCAAGAGGTACAGCTCAAAATGACCATTCACTCTGAAACAATTCATGATGTTTTAATTAATAATATATGTTGGAAGCATGAATGCAATAATTTTTTTCTTTCTACTTACTTGCCTTGAGCAACAAAAAATGATTGGATGGAGGAAAGAAATAGAAGGTTGTTGTTGATTTAGAAATAATGAGATGTGGCAGCAACACAAGATGAAGATATGAGGGAGCACATCAAATTCTAGTTTTTTTTAGGGAAATTCTTTTTGGTTCTTCCTCTTCAAAAAATTAAGAAATAATATATTTTTTTTAAGCCAAAATAGAAAATATATTAAAATAAGAAAGATCATGAAGTACAAGACTGGGGAGCATATATCTGACCCAGTAAACCACAAAAACAACCCGTAACTGGGATACAACAAATTAGCACATAAGTGGTATTAAAAAGAACACAGCTCTAAACAATCACTACCACGGACAATCCAGCAAACCCACGTGTGGGCACGAAACCGAATAAAAAATAAATAAGCTAAATAAAAGATAATGTAAAATTCTTAAAAATTACACGAACACAACATTTTGTTAATATAACATTATCTATACTAATTACATGATTTTGGACTGATTTTTACACTTCCAAATATACATTTAAACAAAATTGCATATAAATATATTGTTGGTGTCATTAAAAAAGATAAACAAATTATATTATATTTACTATATTGTTGGTATCAAGATAAGAATCTAACTTAATTCATTTAGCCGAGCGATAAAACGCGTATATATTACTCTTTTCATAAAAAAAAAGAGATAAGAATCTATATCATATTAGCTATATTGTTGGTAGAATTAAAAAAAAGATAAGTATAATTTGTTACAATATATTGTACAAAATATCTATACCTATAATTTTCAACAAAATCAAAATATTTTTAATCAAATTTTGATTAAAAATATATTGTACAAAGAAGTTTTGATTAAAAAAAGATAAGTATAATAGAGTTTTGATGACGTTTACTAGGTCAAAGAAGTTTATTTCTCTGTTATTCCCTTCGATTCTTATAGGGTTAAATATGTTTTTAGTTCTTATAAATATAGGAACTTCTTGTTTTAGTCCCTCTAAAAATTTTCTTCAACTTTTAGTTTCTATAAAATTTTCAATCACTATTTATGGTCCCTATTTTTTTAGTAAATTTTTGTATATTCTAATAAAATTATGCAGAAATGTGTACAATTTTGTAAAATTTATATTTAATTTATGTTTTGTTAAAAAATTCTATTTTTTCTCGAAATATTCTTATAATATTATAAATTTTTCTGCAAAATTTTATTCAAAAATATGAATTTTACATACGAGTTTACTTTAAAGGAGGGACCGAAAATGAAGATAATTTTTTTTGGGGGGACTAAAATTGGAAGAAATTTTTTAGAGGGATAAAAACGAAAAGTTGTCATATTTATAGGGACTAAAAATATATTTAACCATCTCTTATATACACATCGCAATCACTACTGCACACGTGACAACACACAATTTTGACCATTAATATCTTTAATAAAATCATAAAAAAATTGATATCTTAAAAATATTCATTTTATTTACAATCATCTTGCATAATTGTTTTGGCACCTTGCATGCTAACATTTTGTTTACAATCTATAATAAAATCAAACAACATCTTGCATGTTAACATTTTGTTTACAATCTTTAGGTGTTGATGTTCATTGATTTTGAGTTGTAATTTTGTCATAGGCACCTTGTATATTTGTTTTGGCGTTTGGTTTCTGCTTAGTACGTCCGTAACCATTCATGTTATCTTATCTTATTAGACTTAAACAATAGTTGCCATAAAATCTTAGTTTTGAAACAAAAAACACATTGTTTAAAGTATTAACCAAATACATTTAATAAATGAACTTTTTATTATTATATTCCCCCGTTTTAAAATGAGTGTCGCTTTAGGCAATTGCACACAAATTAATGAATGGAATAGAGTAGTCAAATGTCATAGCAATTTTACCAAATTATCCTAATCAACTAACTATTGATTTGTTTTTCATTGAGGAGAGTACGAACGAGTAAACGTGGAGGTATGTTCATTGAGAAAACGACACGGCCAGGCTCAATGAGATCCAATCGTAGGCCACGCACGATGAAAGGTTCCAGAAACTTGGGAGGAAATTCGTCATCTACCGTTGATGTTTCTCTTTTCTCCAAATACCTCTTCACTGATTCTAAATCCATAATCGTTCCTTCTCTTTTTTCCATTCTTCTTCCTTCACTTTTTCCCCAATCTTTACTATCTTCGATTCATCTTCATAATTATATCATGACAATGGATTTTTTTTATTTATTATTTCAATTTCATTTTTGAAATAGAATGAGATCTACACAAAAACAAAGAAGAAAGATAATAAAGAAGGTCCCATTTAGAATGGACAAATGCAATACTTGTGCACAAAACAAATCATTAATCTGGTAAAATTGATTAGGATAATTTGGTAAAATTGCTATGACATTTGACTACTCTATTCCATTCATTAATCTGTGTGCAATTGCCTAAAGCGACACTCATTTTAAAACGGGGGAATATAATAATAAAAAGTTCATTTATTAAATGTATTTGGTTAATACTTTAAACAATGTGTTTTTTGTTTCAAAATAAAGAAAAAATAATACTTTGGAAGTAGTGTAACATAGTATTAATTGAAGGGTACAATTGAAAAGAAAAAGTTATTATTGCATTGAAAACTGAAAGTAACATTCATTTTAAAACAATTTTTTTGGCTAAAACGACATTTATTTTGAAACGGATGGAGTATAAAAAAACTTGGCTTAGCTTGGATTTGATATATATAGTTGGACCACGCGAGGGGCAGTAAAGTGAAGTGTTATCCTTCTTTATTATCTTTCTTCTTTATTTTTGTGTAGATCTCATTCTATTTCAAAAATGAAATTGAAATAATAAATAAAAAAAAATCCATTGTCATGATATAATTATGAAGATGAATCGAAGATAGTAAAGATTGGGGAAAAAGTGAAGGAAGAAGAATGGAAAAAAGAGAAGGAACGATTATGGATTTAGAATCAGTGAAGAGGTATTTGGAGAAAAGAGAAACATCAACGGTAGATGACGAATTTCCTCCCAAGTTTCTGGAACCTTTCATCGTGCGTGGCCTACGATTGGATCTCATTGAGCCTGGCCGTGTCGTTTTCTCAATGAACATACCTCCACGTTTACTCGTTCGTACTCTCCTCAATCTTCTTCTTCTTGCTTTTGATGATGGATTTTGTTGTTATTTTGACCTTAATTATTTAATTAACACGCAGAATTCAGGTAAGCACTTGCACGTTGGTGCCATTGTTACTCTGGTGGATGTGGTAGGAGCAATTGCAATTCCTGCCGCTGGATTTCCGATGGATACTGGAGTTTCCCTCGACATCAATGTCTCATGCTTCGATGCTGCTTATGCCAATGTTAGTTTGTTTCATAGCTTAACCCCTCTTGTATTATCGTTAATCATACAATTTTCAATTAACATAATTGTCCCAATTAAAATTGGTTTTTCATTGTAATTAGTTGTATGACACGACATGTCCATTAAGCACATATGCTAATTCACACAAATAAAGTGAAGCTATACATAGAGAGGATGCATTTTTTACAAAGACTACTAATAAAACTTGAAATCTATGTTTTGAAAATTTCAATCCCTTTTTCGTTTCTAAATAATATTCATTGGCTTGTCAGGGTGATTGGTGTCAGACTTTCTTTTATAAACGATGCCCTTAAACACTAATTTTTCTTTTAAAACAATGAATGTTTTGAAAATTTCAGCATTTTCAAACACTTTCATGATATCTTTTGTAATGTGTATTACCCGAAGAAAACGACCATTTATTTAGTCTAGACTAATAAAGGGAAAACAAAGAATGCATATTTATGCTAAAAAAAACCTAGTCAAACTCTTTTTTATGATGTTTTTCACCACTGCTAATTGAATATGAGAATGAGGAAGTGAGAAGACTGAACAGAATCTTCTGAGTCCATTAGTCATTCATTGAAACTTCTTATACAAAGTATCTACACTAGCTTACTTCCCCACTAAGCTAACAGTAATGTATCATTCACTAAAAATAACAGAAAATGAATGAGTAACACTACTCCTTTCAATTTTTTTACATCTGTGATATCAAATTGATCATTAGAGGAATATGACATTCTTTTCCTTGTTTTTTGTATTAAATTTGTGTGATGAAGATATCACAAAAATAGTTCTTTTTTTGTTTAATTCCCTATGGCTTATGTAATGGTAGGAGGAGATTGAGATTGATAACAAGGTTCTACGAGTAGGAAAGGCTATAGCTGTTGTAAGCGTAGAGTTCAGAAAGAAAAAGACGGGCCAAATTTTTGCTCAAGGGCGTCATACCAAATATCTTCCCTTTGTCAGTAAAATGTGAATGTATACAAGTAATTGTGAAGGAAGCAAACCTGATAGGTGTTTTTTCAAGACCTTTGGAAATGAACTTGGCCAGTAATGTTTTCTATAGGTTCAAAGGGTGGGTGATGGCAATTGGCAAGTTATCGATGTATCCAAAAGGACAAAAGATCATCGAGGTGTAGCTACATTAATCTTTGGAGAAATGATATTTGTACATCTACTTTTTTACGACTTTTGAAACAACCCTCTCTCTCATACTCACATGTGTTTTTATTCTCTCATCTTCTTTCTCTCTCCATTGTTTTTGTCCAATAAAAAGAGAAATAGTTGTCACAAGAGTTGTCCAAAATTAATTGTACAAATATCATTCCTCTAATCTTTGTAAACATAGATAATTGGCTTTACAACCAAATTGCGAAACAAAGTAGTAAAGGATAGAGGAGTAATAAACAGAAACACTGTTCTGTCAACGGCAACAACAAAAACATAAGCACTTTTATCTGATTGTTTTAGGTTCATTTCATTGCAAATTCAAATTTAACAAACTAGTAATATACGCGTCGATTACTATATAGGACGTTGTTTATCCACTTATTAGACAAAACAATAGATGCCATGATATATTAGTTTTTTTTAGTAACATAACATTGTTCAAATATTCATTTTAGTCTCTGAATATGTAACAAATAACCACAATAGTAAATGAATGTATTAAAATGATAAAATAGTCCTTGATTATGCACATCCAAATTGTCCCTCGTGTTAAAATATTTTGTTAATACTTTTCTCAATGTACTTAATTGTCATTATATCAATCACTATAAGTATTTAGTTATTATCATATTAGTCATATAAGAAAAGAGTTATTGTATTATTGAAGTATTTACTTATTTTAACGTCCCTATATCAAACCTTATCAAGGATTGTTTTGAAATTTTGATATATTGAGAAACTATTGTGACTACCCGTTCCATTAACCAAAATGACTATTTTTTTTTATCAAGGGGCTAAAATGACTATTATCCCTTTAAAATATTAACCAAATGCAATTAATAAAAACTTGGCTTAGCTTGGATTTGGCATCTTCACGCGAGGGCCAGTAAAGTGGTCTTTATAATCTATTTCAAAAAAAGAAGCTACATTGTAAAAAAACTGAAGGAAGAGGAAAGGAAATAGAATGGAAAAAACAGAAGGAACGATACCGGATTTGGAATCAGTGAAGAAGTACTTGGAGAAAAGACTAGCATCAACGGTAGATGATGAATTTCCTCCCAAGTTTTTGCAACATCTAATCTTACGCGCCCTGCGATTGGATCTCATTGAACCTGGTCGTGTCATCTTCTCAATGAACATACCCCCACGTTTACTCGTTCGTACTCTCTTCAATCTTTCTCTTCTTCTTCACACTTTTGATGATGTATTTTGTTGTTTATTTGACCTAAACTAATTCATTAATTCGCAGAATTCAGGTAAGTACTTGCACGGTGGTGCTATCACTACTCTGGTGGATATCGCAGGCGGAGCCGCAATTCCCGCAGCTGGATTTCCGTGGAATGGAGTTTCCGTTGAGATCAATATCTCATGCTTGGATGCTGCCTAGTGTATTTCAAAGCTTAATCACTCTTGAATTATCGCTAATCATACAATTTTTGTAATTAGTTGTATGGCAGATAAATGGTTTCTTATTAGATTATAATGTAAAACTATTTTACGCTGTCAAGCCACGTCCATTGCACATTTGCTAATTCACAAAGACTAATGAAACTGTCTTTACCTTCTAACAACATTTTCAATTTCTATTTTCAATTTTCTTTGAATTAGAATGACATTTAGATATGAACTTTCATTTCTAATGAATAGTATATATATAAAGTAAGGTTTTTATGCCACGTTCATTCTCAATATTTTTATTATTTTTTCTATTTTTAAAAATCAATATTTTATTTAACATAAATATCTCAACAACATTTTGATTTTATCCACTCAATATTTTCTTTAAATTTTTATTGAATTTCTAATATTTTATGTAGCAGAAATATCTCAACAAACTACACATAATACTTTCAAAATTTTTATTGAATTTCTAATATTTTATGTAGCAGAAATATCTCAACAAACTACACATAATACTTTCAACAAAGTTTACATACTTATTTTATGATTAAAAGACTCCAATTTGTTTATTTGTTTTTAGGAAAAGAAGCTTCACTTAGTTATTATTAATCTTTTAGCGTTATATCATTCAATTAGTTTTTATGTTTGAGGAAAAAAAAGGTTTGATTAGTTTTTTTTTTTTATAAAAAAAGGTTCGATTAGTTATTATGTTATCTTTTAGCAGCATATTCTAATGCAAATGTTAACTATAAATAAATAAATTTTCGTTAATCACATATTTACATATTTTGAGCATAAGCAGAATCCCCAAACCTTCTTTTCATCTAACATTTTTCCTTCTTCAGGTTTGGCAAACACCAATTTTATTAGGGTTAATTATGTTTCTAGTCCCTATAAAATAGCGACCTTGTAAGTTTAGTCCCTACTTAATTTTAATAGCATTTTTAGTCCCTAATTTTGTTTTTCTGCACTGAGTATTAGTCCCTACTCAATTCAAATTTGTTTAATTTATGCTTAAACTCTTAAATTTTTGAACAATTTTTTGCAGACATGTTTAGAACATTACTAAAAGTTCGTCCGCAAAAAATTATTGCAAAATTTGATTTCTACATCCAGATTTTATTACTTTTTATCTTTAACTTTTGTCGTTTTAAAAAATTCATATTTAATTCATTTCATGTCAGAAAATTCTAAATTTTAGTAAACGAACCTTTCATAGTGTTCTAATCTTGTCTCAAAAAAATCGTTCAAAAATTTAAGAGTTTAAGGATAATTAATCAAACTTTGTTTTAGCAGGGACTAAAATTATAAGTAAATTTTTTTTTTATAGGGACTAAAAATGCTATTAAAATTAAGTAGGGACTAAACTTACAAGGTCGCTATTTTATAGGGACTAGAAACATAATTAACCCATTTTATTATTTCTCATACATATACTTTGATATATATATATATATATATATATATATATATATATATATATATATATATATATATATCAACTACTTTCTTCCCTTTCAATCAATTTTTCTCTCTCATACGCATGGGGCATGAAACAAACTCATGACCGCATGTTTAAAGGGACCCAAAACTCTTACCACTTGGACTAATTCATTATTGATTTTGTTACACTTTTTATCCTTGCATTGAACATTCATCTCACCATTTATATTTATTTTTATGATATTATTATAATTATAAATTTAAATAAATTCAATCTAATACACTGACACGTGTATTGTGCATACAAACTTATAAAACTTATTTAATATCTAACCCGGGCAATGCCGGGTCTCTAAACTAGTTATAATAATAGAGATAATGTGAAAGCTAGTTAGCTGAAAACGATGGTTTGAAAATTTCAATATCTTTTTCGTTTTTAGAAAATGCATATTTATACAAAAACACCAAGACAAACTCTTTGTTATGATGCTTTTTCACCATTTCTTATTGAATCTGATAGCGAGGAAGTGTGAACTGTGAAGATCAACATAATTGCCAAAATGAAGGTTCTTTTGAGTTCTGACCATTGGTCATTTATTGAAGCTTCGTATACAAACAAAGTATCTACAGTAGCTAGCTGCCGACACAACAGAGTGAATAATTATGACTGTTTAAATATCTGAAAGTAAATGAATAAGCTGCCGACATAACAGAGTGAATAACTGATTAAATATCTGAAAGTAAATGAATAGTACTACTCCTTTCAATTTTTTACATGATGTATTGTTTTTTTTTTTGTTGTGATATTAAATTTTGATAATTGGAGGAATAGGATATTTTTTTACTGGTTTTTTTTTGTTAGAATTGTGTGATGAAGACATCATAACAACAGTTTTGTAATTAATTCCCCGTTGCTTATGCAATGGTAGGAGGAGATTGAGATTGATACCACCAGGGTTCTAAGACTAGGAAAGGCTGTAGCTGTTCTAAGCGTGGAGTTGAGGAAGAAAAAAACTGGCCAAGTTTTTGCTCAAGGGCGTCATACAAAATTTCTTCCCCTAAAATATCTTCCCCTTAAGAGTAAAATGTGAATATGTACAAATAATTGTGAAGGAAGCAAAGCTGATAGCACTGGCACTGCTACATCCTTTTTACCTTTGGAAATAACTTGGCAGTAATGCTTTAAAGAAGTTTAAAGGGTGATGGCAAGTTATTTGCCTCACTCTCCATTGCTGTTGTGCCATCTCTACGATCAAGAGGTACAACCCAAAATGACCATTTATTCTGAAACAATTAAAAAAGTTTTAATTAATAACAAGTTGGAAGCATGCATATGGCATAATATTTTTTCTTTCTAATTACTTGCCTTGAGCGAAAGATGAGGGAGAGCATCACATTATAGTTTTTTGTTAATAGTATAAGAATTACACAAACACAGCATTTTTTTAATATAAACTACTAATTAATATAATGTCAAATTAAAGAAATAATAATTGAATATAATGGTTTGATTAAGATTGCGGATGATAGGTTTTGAACTCAATCATAAGAAAAAATTGAACAAATTTATTCGGTGTGAATTTTTTTTTCTTCAGATTCGTCGGATTGATTGGTTTAGTTCTTATGCCCCAAATAAAGGAGTAGGGCTATTTTTTAATGTGTCTAAATTTTAAATGGTTAAATGTGTTTTTGGTCCCTATTAATCTACAAATTTTTCTTCCACTTTTAGTCCTTACAAAATTTTCAATCATCACTGTTGGTCCATGTTTTTAAGTCAACTCATGTGTAGTTTTTGTATTTTTTTAATGAAATTGTGCAGAAATGTGTAGAATATTGTAAAAATTCCTCCCAAAAAAAATATTTTGTTTTGACAAAGCATGAATTTTTAACCGCCAAAAATTTAAAAATTCATATTTAATTCATGCCTTGTTAAAAAATTCTAATTTTTTTTTGGAGAGATTCTTATAATATTATAAAATATTTTACAAAATTTTGTTAAAATATGAATTCTATATATGAGTTTACTTAAAAGGAGAGACCAAAAGTGAAGATGAAAAACTTTTGGGGACTAAAAGTCAAGAAAATATTTAGAGGAACTAAATGATAAGTTAATATATTTACCGGGATAAAAAACATATTTAACCCAATTTTAAATGACCAAATTCAAAGATTACAAAACAGAGGGAGTGTTAACCTATTAGTATAAAAAAAAATATAACATAATGTATTTCATGATAATATAGAGGATGCATGGAAGTAGAATTTTGATGATGTTTACTCGGTAAAAGAAAAGAAACTTATTTCTCTATTATTAATATTGATTTTTTTTTTAGCAAATTATTAATATTGATTGATTATGATGATCGTCTTCCAACGAAATACAATATTTAGGCGTTGATGTTCATTGATTTTGAGTTGTGATTTTGTTAGACACCTTGTATAATTGTTTTGGCATTTGGTTTCTATCTTGTAAACTCTTTGTAATCATTGTTTGTTCTTGACACGCCTTGTGCTATGAAAGCTTTTTATAATTTATTTTATTTTTGGCTTCTAAAAAATAAAAATTAACAAAATGTAACAAATTTGGCTTCCCTTTAAAAAATAGGCAAACTTGGCTTAGATTGGATTTAATTTAATAATATATATTGAGAGCATGTTCTTCAAACTGAGAGGGCAGTGAGGTGAAAGGGTTACATCGTTCCTTTATTTTTGGTACAAAGAAACAAAACACACATTTTTTTTTAATCAAATGCTTTAGATTGGGTTGAATGTTGAATAGATCAAGTTGACTATTGCTTGTGAACACCTTTTGAAACAAACAGGAAGAAGTATGCATAAACTGTTTAATATCTTGTCTTCTTTTTCTGACTGGTCTAACTTCTTGTCTTAGGTTCATTTCTTTTATTGACTTGATTACCAAGTTATTCAAACAGAGGGGGGCAGCGTGAAGTGTTATCCTTCTTTATATCAATTTTTTATGGTGAAGAAAAAGCTGTAAGGTAAAAGTCAATGGTTGGTGCTAAACAAACGAAAAAAACAGAATGGGAAAAGCAGAAGCTTCAACAGATTTGGAATCAGTGAAGAGTTATTTCGAGAAAAGAGAAGCATCGTCAACGGTAGATGATGAATTGCCTCAGGAGTTTTTGGAACATCTAACCTTGCGCGGCCTACAATTGGATCTCATGTGTCGTCTTCTCAATGAACATACCTCCACGTTTACTCGTTCGTATCCTACACTATTCTTCATTTTCTTCTGCTTTGTTTTTTAAACCAATATTAACTAATTAATTCGCAGAATTCAGGTAAATACTTGCACGGTGGTGCTATAACTACTCTGGTGGATATCGTAGGCGCAGCCGCAATTCCAGCAGCTGGATTTCCGTGGAATTCTGGAGTTTCCATTGAGATCAATATTTCATGCTTTGATGCTGCTTACGTCAACGAAGAGATTGAGATTGATGCTAGAGTTTTACGAATAGGAAAGGCTGTAGCTGTTGTAAGCGTGGAGTTCAGGAAGAAAAAGACTGGACAAGTTTTTGCTCAAGGGCGTCATACCAAATATATTCCCTTTGTAAGTAAAATGTGAAACTGAGACCAAAGGACAGTAGAAGATGTATGAACTTTCTGAGGTAGAAAACTCTCTATTCTACCATGATTCAAATAAAATATTCCATTTAACATTCATTATTTCTCAGGTGATAGGATCGGATTTTTATCAGGTTTTGTTTGTGTTTCATATATATCAATCTTGTAATTTTCTTATTGGAAAGTACTAACACATGTTAGCTTAAACGCACTTTTGGCCCCCTATTAAAAAAAATCACTTTTTAGCCCCTTAAGTTTCCCCCTTTTGCAACCTTCAAGCCCCCCTTGATTTTGACTGAGTCAACACTTACGTGGCTCCTAGTTGGACGCCACGTAGGAAAATTTTGAATTAAAAACAAATGAAAATGCCACGCGTGTATTTTATGAATTAAAAAAATAAAAAATAAAAGGAAAAAGGAATGGCACGTGAGATCATCATGTTCTTGTTCATCTTCTTCACCCAACACCTCCATCTCCTTATCCTTCTTCCATCTCCTCATATTAAAGTCACTTCAACCACACCAAAAACACAAACAAACAATAGATTAAATGGGAAGAACACTCAAAATCAAACATAAACTCAGATCTAACAATTTAGTGGTGGAGTTTCTACAAAATTTTACCAAAATCAAACATAGAAACCCTTAAAGAAGCTTCTGAAATTTGAGAGTTATAAGAAACTGCGAAAATTTTCCCACTCAGAGAAAGAAACAGAAATCTCGAAGAAACAATGGAATCGTGATTGTAGTTTTAACTGGCGAGATGAAGAATGTGAAGATCAATGGCGGCGAGATCGAGAAAGAGAAGAAGTTCTTTCGTATTCAAGTTTCCAAGACTAAGAAGCCTCTCTTCTTCTACCTCAATCTCTCTTTTTCTGATTTTGATTCAATCGCTTTTTCGATTTTGATTCAATCGCTTTTTCTTCTTTTCGTTTTTTTCATTTCTGATTATTGATGTTGTGTTTCTTTCTAATTCAGAAACACTTGAAGATGGATAATGATGTTGAGCTCTATGCTTTGGGAACTGCTTCCAACTATCATACTCATCTCTGAGATTTTGAACTGCAATAGATGTGCAATTGAGAAAAGTGTAGAGTCATCCACTGTTGATACAAAGGCAAAGAAGGTCGTGGAACTCTAAAGTGTGGAGGCATCCACTATTGCAAACTACCTTCTGTGTTGTGTTTTACAACTTATTGTGGTTGTTTTTATTGATCTGTGTTGTGTAGCTTAGCAGACATTGTTGCTTGTAATCTAAGAGATGGTTCTTGGAGTTCTCTTTTGTTCTCTCCTGCAAAATTCATTTTCTATTACAATGAAAATAAGATTTGAAAAGGGAAGCTTGGAACTGTTTGAGGATAAAATTTGAGGCTTCTCATAAATAAATGGAAAAAAAAAATAGTGGGTTCTTTGATGGTGGGTATTGATGATGATGGTTGATGTTGATGAAGTTGCTGAGTTTGAATGAAAGATGAAGAAGGTTGTTGATGATGAATCACGTGTTCCTTCCTTTTCCATTTTCATTTTTGTTTTTTTTAAATAAAAAAATACACATGTGGCTTTTTCATTTATTTTTAATTCAAAATTTTTCTATGTGGCGTCCAACGAGGAGCCACGTAGGCGTTGACCCAGTCAAAATCAAGGGGCGCTTGAAGGTTGCAAAAGGGGGAAAACTTAAGGGGCTGGAAAGTGATTTTTTTTAATAGGGGGCCAAAATCGCAACAATGGCAAAGTTAGGGGATCAAAAGTGCGTTTAAGCCACACATGTTTTCATTGGACTACTGTCTAAACATCTAAAAGTAGTTAATTTTTATATTAAAAATTGTCTATTTATGATTTTTATATTTGACATGTATTTTCAAAACAAAAATTTATTTTTATGGATTCCTTAAACAATGTTGTTAGATCACTTGTTAGTAAGACTATTTCTCATTAGCAAGTTAAAATGAACATATGCTTTAAAAAATGAAAATAGAAAACGTCTTATAAAGTAAACATGGTCTTAGAGTTGTACTTTCGTCAATGTCTGCTTTTCTCAGTTCGATATAGTTGATAACAAAACCACGAATATCCTTAAAATCGGGTTGCTTTGGGTGATGGGTATTTGCATCCATTGTAACATAATTTATACAAGAGAAAACTAAAAACAATATTTTTCTAACACTCTACCCATCATTCATTCTCTTATTGGATGGAAGTCATGTGCGTCTTCCCATTTTATGTTAAACTCATTTTTAAATTGTTGAATCCACATGAGTTTTATCCAATAAAAAATTAAATGTTTGAGACAATGTTATTAGAAAGAGAAGAGAGTGTCCATGACACCCCTCTTTAAACAAAAGAAAGGATTCCTAATACCACATTTTGTAATGCAATGAGAAGAAAGTAAATTGGTTAATTGTGTTTTCAATGAAGGACAACTTTTCATGCGAATGTATCTTGATTGGCTATTTGGAGCAAGTTGAATTGATAGTTGCCATGTTGTGACTAGCTTTCTTCTGAAGCAAGTTACCATATATTATCCTCATCTATAACTCAATTGAAAAGTAAATAAAATATAACTATTCTAAACATAAAGTCTTATTTTTGTAACAAAACAAACACTTTTTAAAATACTAACCTAAAAATGTATGTGATTAAAGGATGTGCTCTGACATTCAATATCAACTTATTAGTTTTAGTTAGTTTTTTTTTTTTTTTTTTTTTTTATAAAATCAATATATTATACTAATAAAAAAAGTAATAAAATATATATGTATGTAATTTAGTTAAGTTTGTTTATTTTGAAAAAACAATCTAAAATTGGATCTGAGCGGTTTTCATTTACGTCAAATTTATTCGGTTTAGTGCGATTTTTTATTTTTTGTATTGGTTTTCGGTTACTGTAGTTTCACTTACAATTAAAAAGTCAACGCTGCATTTGTCAAAAAATAAAAAGTCAATGCTGCAATGAACGAGAATAGAATGGGAAGAACAGAAGAAAGAACTGAGTTGGAATCGGTGAAGAGGTACTTGGAGGAGAAAAGAGAAGCATCAAAGCTAGTAGATGGATTTCCTCAAGAATTTTTCTTAGATCTAATCTTGCGTGGCCTACGATTGGATCTCATTCAGCCTGGTCGTGTCCTCTTCTCAATGAACATACCCTCACGTTTACGCGTTCGTATCCTACCTACTCTCTTCATCTTCCTCTTTTTTTTTTTTCTCTTTCCCTGATATATTGTTTTTTTTAGTACCTAAATTAATTGATTAATTTGCAGAATTCAGGTAAGTACTTGCACGGTGGTGCTATCACTACTTTGGTGGATGTGATAGGCGCAGCCGCAATTCCCGCCGCTGGATTTCCGTGGGAGTCGGGAGTTTCCGTAGAGATCAATGCCTCATGCTTGGATGCTGCCTATGTCAATGTTCGTATTTATCTATCTTATGTTGTTTTAAAGGAATGCATATTTATATCAATAAAAGATGACCAACATAATGTGTGTCAACTGACAATGACTAACCATAGATATTTCAATCTCTTAACTATTTGGCTTAAAATTTGATTTCCAGCCAATGCGAGGAAAAATATTTGTTGAGAGATTAGTCTTTGCATACCTTTTGACCATCACTGCATTGACGATAGTTGGATAGTTCCCTAAATAAACAAATTTGATTTTTCTTTTTTGAAAAGTCAGTCCAACATACCAAACTTAAAATCTAAAGCATTCAATTTTTATGCTTATTTAGTCTGAAGTGAGGGAGTGGGAAGACAAGACATAATTGAAAGAGTGAATGTGCTAAATCCATTGGTCATTCGTTGAAAGTTAATAACTTAATATACAAGTATGTACAATAGATAGCTGCCAATTCCAACTAAGCTAACAGAATCATTCACCAACATAACTGAAAGTAACTAATCATAGCTGATTAACCAACAGAAATCAAATCATTAATACTACTTCCGACTTTTGACATGATACTTTGATTTTATTTGTGATATCAAATACATAATTTGAGGAATAGGAGATTCTTTTCCTGGTTTCCTATATTGGATCTGTGTGAATTGTGATGAATATATCACAGATAGTTTTTTTTAAAAAATTCCCTATGACTTGTGTAATTGTAGGAGGAAATTGAGATTGATGCTAGAGTTCTACGAGTAGGGAAGGCTATGGCTGTTATAAGCGTGGAGTTCAGGAAGAAAAAGACGGGCCAAATTTTTGCTCAGGGGCGTCATACCAAATATATTCCCTTTATCCGTAAAATGTGAAACTGAGAACAAATGACAGAAGAGGATATACAAAACTTTTGAAGTAGAAAACTCCCTCTATTTGACCATGATTCAAAAAAACAATTCCATTTAACATTCATTTCTCAGGTAATTGGATTGGGATTTCCATTAGGTTTTGTTTCTGTTTTTCATTCTTATCATTCTTGCGAGAAATATTAGAGTTGTACTTTTATCAATGTTTGGTTTTCTCAGTTCCATTTAGTTGAGACCAAAGCCACAAATAACTGATTTTGAGTATCCTTACAGTAGGCTTTGTTTGGATGACGAAAGAAAGTGAAAGGAAAGAAAGTAAAAGGAAAGATTGTTGAAGGAATGAAAGTGAGTAGAATGTGAGATGATTACTTGGCTGTTTGGTATAAGTGAAAGTGAGAAGAAAGTGAAAGGAAAGAATGACACATATTTATTAAATGACACAAGTACCCCACATTTAAAATATAACATTTTATTACAATTATATAAATATATAATATAAATGAAAAAAAGAATTGTGTCCTTTTAAATAAAGTGGTAGTATAAATATTAAATAAAAAATGGAAAGGTGGTCGCATATGAAGCTCTACTATTTCACAATTTCATTGAAGAAAATTGAGTACATAAACGTGATGTAAACAAGGGCTATTTGGTCTTTTTATTAAATTGAATGTTCTCTCCCAACTTTCTCCCCAATTTGGGGTGGAAAGGTTTTAAGCAATGGGGTCCACAAACAGTACTTTCTTTCCTCTCTCTGACATGCAAACCAAAGGATGGAATCACACTTTTCTATAAACTTTCTATCCTTCCTACTATCAATCATTCCACAATCACTTGAAACAAACAACCCCGTAGTAGGGTTGCGTGCATATGGACCCATTGTAGCATAGTTTATACAAAGGAAAGGATGGCTTATACCATAAATGGTCTGTGTAATAATTCTCATAGTTGCGTTGTTGATAAATTATAAATAGTTGTGAAAGGATGTGAATCTTTGTCACTTAATTTGTCTCATTGCAATTATTTAGTTAGTTGTTTTATTTGCAACCTAACATTTCATTCACGATTTATTTATTATAAACATCAGATTACATTTGCTACTACATCATTCAATTAATTTGTAAAATGTGAAATTAGTTGATTGAACAATTTAAGGGGACTAAGTAGTTCAACTGATTTGAGGTAGAGTTAAAAGAATTGAAGAAATTAAAGGACTCAGGTTCAAAGAAAGAGAAAATATTAACATAACAACTAATATATCAAGACAACACTCTTTTTTATAGCTTACCATGCCTGATGTTTCTTTCAAAACCATTTGTTGAGTTTGAAGTGAGGGAGTGTGAAGACATAACATGATTGAAAGAATGAAGGTTCTAAATGCATTAGTTTAATTGAGCTTATACACAAATACGTGCAATAACTAGCTGCCCAAGCTAAGAAAGTTAACATAATCATTGACTAACATAACAGAAGGTGACTGATCATAAATGATAACTGATTCACCAACAAAAATCAAATGAATGATACTACTCCTTTCAATTTTTGACATGATACATTACTTTTGTTTGTGATATCAAATTCTAGTGCATAATTTGAGGAATAGGAGATTATTTTCATGGTTTCCTATATTTGATTAGTGTGATAAAGATTCACAATATATTTAAAAAAAAAAAAATCCATATGGGTTATGTCACGGTAGGAGGAGTTTGAGATCGATGCTAGAGTTCTACAAATTGACATGCAAATATGCAATAGCTGTTTCAAGTACAGAGTTTGGGAAGAAAAAGACTGATCAAATTTTTGCTAGGGGGGTTATACCAAATATGTTCCCGTTACTAGTAAATTTCTGTTTGTTTACCTTTTTTAAGAAGATTGTTTGACTTTATAGTATCTGTTTTTTTTTTAAAAGAAAAACTTTATGGGAGCCCCTAATATGCACCATTTGAAAAAAGGTTCAGTCATGGACCTTTTAGTTCAACCTACTACACTAGGTAATTAACGAACTAGGATGTGCTGCTGTAATGAAACCACACAGTTTTCAATAATAGTCATTGGATCATATGGGTTGGTAGTACCATTATACTTTTATACTTTTGTCAAACCTATCCAATGGCTAGAATAACAGCTCTGTTGTATTTTACAGCACTGAATCCATATCCGTAATTAACCTGCTGATAAAAAATAAAATAAAAAGTTGCCCCTTTGCTTCCTATAGGTGGAACAGTGAACACCCCTTTCACAACCGTCTCTATCTCCCTTCGTCATTATCCTAACGCATGCACATTTTAAATATGCCAAGAGATTCAAGCTTTAATATTCACATTTATGAAAAATCATTTTTTATGAAGATGTGTAGATTACATTCACGCTATTTTTACTCTGCATCGCTATTTCCACTCCAGTCATTACTTCGCCTTTTCCAACTTTAAAGCTTGAAGGGGATTAAAATGAGTTTTCATCTTGTTTTGACATGGTTGAAGAGGTTTATAGCATATTTATTTAATTTAAGATAGAAGGTACTAAATCAGTTTTGTGAGCTTTCACTGAATCTAATTTTGCAAAGCTTTTAGCAGAAATTAGGTTATCATAATCCGGAAAGTGCTTGGATCTGATTATATTTAAGTGCTTGAATCTGATCTTGCGAATATAGGGTATACTATTAACTGATACAGGACAGCTTCGGCAACAAAAAGTCGAGATAATAATTAATAAGTAAAAAAACAGGTTATCAAAATCTGAAAAGTGTTTGTATCTGTGATTACATCGAAGATGAGTAGATGACGCACTACACGAGAAGAAGCGGTGGAAAGGAGCAGATGAAAAAGAAAAAAACTAAGTTAACAAATTTGAAACGGGCTATAGCCGGTTGTAATGGAGAGGACCATGCTTGGAGCCTTTAAAAAGAGGTCCATATTAGGGGGACCTAAACTTTATATCCCATTAATTTTATTATTAGAAGAAGCTTTACATACATAGTAATCCCATTTCGAAATTTGGAAGTGAAATAATAAACATTTATTGTAATTTAATTATGAACAATGATAATTTCTTTCCCTTTAATCAATTTGTTTTTATATGAACATGAAAATAACCTGAAAACCAAAGTGCACACCCTAAACAAACGAGAGAAAGAAGAAAGGAAAAAACAACACTATGGTGAAAACAGAAGAAAGGATGACGGATTTAGAATCAGTGAAGAGGTACTTGGAGAAGAAAGGAGAAGAATCAGCATCAATGGTAGACGATGAATTGCCTCGGGAGTTTTTGGGACATCTAGTCGTAGGTGGCTTACACCTTGATCTCATACAACCTGGCCGCATCGTTTTCTCAATGAAGATACCTCCACATTTACTCGTTCGTATCTTACTCTTTTCATCTTTTTATCTTTCCCTAATAATAACATTAATGGATTTTGTTCTTTTTCATTTATTTGCAGAATTCAAGTAACTACTTACACGGTGGTGCCATCACTACTTTGGTGGATCTGGTAGGCGCAATGGCAGTTCCCACTGCGGGATTTTCATGGAGTTCAGGAGTTTCGGTCGAGATCAATGTCTCATGCTTGGATGCTGCATATGTCGATGTTCGTATCAATCTATATATTTTCTATTCTTAATTACTATCAAAACTCGTATGAAACATGAGAATGTCAATTTTTTTTACTTCATTTTCCCAACACTTAGTAACAAACCAATGACCATAATTGATTAACCAACACAAAGTAAATGAGTGATATCCGATACTACATAATTTGAGGAATATGAGATTCTTTTCTTGGTAAAATATTGGACTTGTGTGATGAAGATATCACAACATTATTATTTTTTAAAATTCTCTATGGCTTATGTGATGATAGGAGGAGATTGAGATCGATGGCAGAGTTCTACGAGTAGGAAAGACTATAGCTGTTATAAGCGTGGAGTTAAGGAAGAAAAAAACTGGCCAAATTTTTGCTCAGGGGCGTCATACCAAGTATATTCCCTTTATCAGTAAAATGTGAAACTGAGAATAAAGTATAGAAGAGGATTTATGACATATTTTAGGTAGAAAACTCCCTCTTCGTCCATGATTCAGAAAACTATAAAAGATTGGATGGGAATTTCCATCGGGTTTTGTTTTTGTTTTCATTCATTTCATTCTTGCCAACTGATTGAGTTATTTTGGTTCGATCCAGACTAAAATAAAATTGAATCATACGCTTCTGATTGAGTTGAATCATCATATTAATCGAGTCAATTTGTACTTGCGGACACCTCTACTTTTAAGAATTTGTTTGTTTTAGATTTTGAAGCCAATTTAAGATCTTGTTGAGTGGCAGGAAGAGGCTGCTTCTAAAATCTTGAAATTTTCATCTTGTGACTCATTTTTTCAATTATGTGGTGAAACTAATCTCAAATAGAAAGAGTTTAAGAGGTTATTTGTTACATAGATTTTTTTTAAACAAAATCACTTTAAATCAATATCACTTCTAATAGTATATTGTCTGAAGGTGGAGATATTTCTTGGACAAAAATACCTTTACTTAAATTTAATATTTCAATTGTATTTATGTGTTGTCCTACCTCTATATAAGATTAGTCAGTCTTCTTCCTTCACAAATGAACCATTCTTCTTTGCAAAAGAAGCTTTTGGAAGAGATGTTCTCTGAAAGGGTGAATGAAGTTTGTGTAGCAAATTAACCATGAATTCTCCAATCAGATTGTTTAATCGGTCCAATATTGAATTTCGGTCTTGTCATGTGATGACTCCCAGCCATAACAAATATTTTATTGTCTTTCCATAGTCCTTTTATTAGGATTTTTAGAGGGTTATAGCTGAGTTTTACTAAGGGTGTGTTTGGGAAGAGGGTTTAGGAGAAGAAGGGAGGGGAGGACTTACATTACTTTTTTTAATTTAAAGACATTATAAAATGATTTTTAAAAAATTGAATTAACACATGATAAATGATCATATAATACTTCAAAAACACTTAATTTATCTTAAAAAGACATTTTACATTGTTCGTAATTTAAAAAATAAAAGTGAGCCCTCCCCTCCCTTCCCCTCCTAAACCCTCTTCCCAAACATACCCTAAGAGTTTGGAAAAGTCCTTGTGTTAAAAATCTCTGTAATACTTTAAATTTCCTTGTTGTATCTTTTGATATAAGCCAAACAAGTTCTTCGATCTAGATGAGTGTCACTGAATGTTATTGAGAAAAGTCAAGGCAAAGTGAAAAAATCAACACTAAACACAATTAGGGGAACTTCTATACCAAACGTCGGGCGTACCTTTGCAAATGTGAGGCGTTTCATTGTGATACTTGAGACGCTGGGCATTTTTAATTGAGCCAAATAGTTTAGAATTCCATGTGGGTTACGCGAGGGTTATTTGGAACACTATTTAACAATTAACATTTAGTATAAAAAAGATATATCACTTACGATTTACTCTTTTTTTTTCCTCCATTCTTTTAATTTATCTTTCTCACACCACGTATTATAATGATTAATTGTGTAAAATAACATATATTTTTTTCAAACATATAATTTTGACCTTGTTTATTCAAACCAAATGAGCAATTTATATCATAAATAACTAAAAACCTAAGGGGCAACGCAGTGGAGTGTTTTTTTTAACAAATTTTATTTAAAATCCATATTCATGCTCAAGACGAACAAAGCTCGGTGATTCAGAGAATACAAACTAAAGACATCGTATATAGGCGGAACACGTGAAATAAACACCATAAAAGACATTCCTACACATAACACCTAACCAAGCCCTACCTTCAACACCCACCAAAATAAACATCACCACCTAAAACAGACGATCGCTGAAAAACGATATTCATAAGCATCCATTGCCACTATTCATCCCAAAAGAAACACCCCTCTAAATAAAACACTTAGTCCTCAACACCATAGTTGAGCCACATTCGAACGAGTCTTATTCTAAAGATCATTCATCTTCCACCACCTCTCAACCTCCAGTCCATCAAAAGAACGCCAAAATAAGCCTAAAACAGAACTTGAACCAAAGAACTGATTCCCGATCTCGAATCAAAAGTGATTGGTCCACCAGACTTCAGGTTCAAATTAGAAGGGCGACACCCCTCAATATAGTCCTTTTGTTTTATATAGTCATTTTGTTTTATAACTCTTGCCTCATAAGAAAATATGGTTCTTATGTGCCGAACAAGTGATTTCCCAGTTATGAAAACTTTGTACATATATAACAATGTTAACCAAAAAAAAGTGAAAGTGAAATAATGGTCATTTATTGTCCTTTAATTATTATTGATTATGAACATGAACATAAGTTAGATGGTCTAAGTGAACGTGCTAAACAAAGGAACAAAAATAGAATGGGAAAAGCAGAAGAAAGAACAGAGTTGGAATCAGTGAAGAATTACTTGGAGAAAAGGGGAGAAACAGCATCAACAGTAGATGCATTGCCTCCTATGTTTTTGGAACATCTAATTTCTCATGGCCTGCGCCTGGATCTCTTACAACCTGACTGTATTGTCTTCTCAATGAAGATACCTCCACGTTTACTCGTTCGTATATATATCATATAATACTCTCTTCAATCTTCTTCCCTTTCTCATATAATAACACTAGTTTTGTTCTTCTTGATTTACCTAATTTTATTCATTAACTCGCAGAATTCAGGTAAGTACTTGCAAGGTGGTGTCATTGCTAGTCTGGTGGATATGGTAGGCGGAGTTGCAATTCCCACGGGTGGAGTTTCTGTCGAGATCAACGTCTCGTGCTTGGATGCTGCCTATGTTCATGTTGGTACCTAACATCTCATCTACTATTCTTCTTAATTACTATTCACTATGTTGGTTAAAATTCTTCCATGTATGTCTAGATCAACGTCTCATTATAAATTTGTAATCGACTTTTCTCATTACATCAATTTTAAATAATCAATATGATATTCTTTTCCTGGTTTCAAATATTAGATTTGTGTAATGAAGATATCACAACAATAGTTAGTTTTTAATTCCATATGGCTTATGTTTGATAGGAGGAGATTGAGATAGAAGCAAGGGTTCTACGAGTAGGAAAGGTTATAGCTGTTGTAAGCATGGAATTTAGGAAGAAAAAGACTGGCCAAGTTTTTGCTCAAGGACGTCATACCACATATCTTTCCATTACTAGTAAAATGTGAAACTGAGAACAGATGAGATAATAGGCTATGATATATAATTTATGTGCTTTTGGTTCTTCTCAATAATAATATTTCCACTTCCATGTAATATAATTTTCTGATACAAGACCTATTTAAGGTTGTAATATATAAACTTTGCAAGCTATCTTTGGAGATCTGTAAAATGACCTCATTTCCATTCCATCCGAATAGCGCAAGCAACGACAATATAGACCTCATCTTTTCCATGTTTTTTCTTCTCTCTATTTTGCCTTTTATTTCACACAAGAACCAAATGTTGAATTTTATTTTGTCAAAGAAAAAATATTTGAATTTTTGAAATAGGAATCAAATTACGGTAATTAAAAATGGAGACCAAAATACTATATAAACTAAAACTACAGATTAAAAGTGAATTTAAACAAAAAATTTTATGATATTGGTAGGAAGATGATAAAATATATAGTTGGATAATGACAATATATGATCTGAACAAAATAAACATTTATCTTATCATATTATATGTTTAATGTAGATATGATAACAAACATGAAAATATAATGTTATCATTTATTTTTTTTAAGAATTTATCATATCATGTTTTTAAACACATCTCATTATGACATGATATATATATATATATATATATATATATATATATATTGATTTTTTATTTTTATTTTTATAAAAAAAAACTCACGGTTACAATATCAACACTAAATTTTATGTCCAATAATGATTAAATTGCCCCCACACTAAACTTTTTTGTTTTGGGTTACCGTGATATTGGTATGAAGTTTCTACCACCGTTTAATCGTAACTACTTTTCATCAGAAAACATATGTGAAACATAAGATGAGTTTTCTTCTTTCAACTGAATTTTTTACATACGTATTGATTAGTATTTCCTTATTTAATTAGTATTGATTATACTCCAACTATCTCAAAATAAGTGAGTTATTTAATCATGTTACACAATAAAAAAATGTATAACTGAAAGAGAGCTATTTCATAGTAATCATAAGGGTAGTGTTAACTTGTGCCATAAGGGCACAAGTTAAGAATCTAAAAATGGAATTAAATCATAAATTATGTCTTGAAAAGATAAGATTTTAAATTTCTAGAATGTTGAATGCGCAATTTCCAACAAAATATTTCTATCTTTGGTTTCTTAACTTGTGCCCTTGTGCCTTGAGGGCACAAGTTATAAGGCACAAGTTAACATTTCCCTAATCATAAATGTAAAGGGAAAGGGTATTAAATTGACAGGGATGAAATTAATATTAAAAAAAAAAAAAAAAAGGGTAATCATTCAAAGGTTGGAATGAGTCGATACGAAGAGGAGTAAAGCGGAAAGGTGAAAGCATTCAGTTGAAGTGATATATATATAGAGAGAGAGAGAGAGAGAGAGAGAGAGAGAGAGGTGTTTGGTAGTGTGAGCAAAACAAACTAAAACGAGAGAAAGTGAAAATGGAGCTTGAATCAGTGAAGAGATATTTGGAAAAAAGAGGAGAAACATCGTCAACGGTAAATGGATTGCCTCTGGGATTCTTGCAACCCTTAATTATGAGTTCACTTCGCGTCGATCTCATTGAACCTGGCCGCGTAATCTGCTCTATGAACATACCTCCTCGTTTACTCAATTCCGGCAATTCCTTACACGGTGGCGCCACCGCTGCACTCGTCGATGTTGTAGGCTCCGCCGCTATTCCAGCCTCTGGATATTTGGGTCTGAACACTGGCGTTTCCGTCGAGATCAATGTTTCCTACTTGGATGCTGCCTATGCCCATGTACCCCTCTCCCTCTCTCTATTCTCAATTCTACTTTTCTTTTCTCTTATTATCATTAATATAATATCATTTATATCGCTCAATTACTATCTATCTATCTTTCTATCGATCTACATGTAGCTACTACTCTGTATGCTTGTTGCAAGAATTCATTTGTGTTTATTGATTTGTGTTTGGCTATATTCGTGTAAAAATGAGTAAAAATATAAATTCGTGTGCAAAGATGAATTATTGAATAAAAAAAAAAATCAAACTAGTCTGAATCAATTCTACACCCTCCAGAATCAATTTTGACACTCTACAAGTGGAACCAAACATACACTGTGGTGACAAGAATTGATTTTGAATGAATTGATTATGTAAAATTGATTCTGACCAGGCACGTATTTGGTTTAGCTTTTCTAGTGTTAGATGTACGTTTAGCATTCCATTGTACCGTGAATATGTGAAGCTAGAATTTCCAGCTTCTAGTAGTCGTGCGTCTACACCATTGCTACCGTGCAAAATAAATAATAATAACAGACTATAAAAGTAAGTTGAAGGTGAAATGATTTGGGTTTGGATACAATTATGTAAGTTGAACTTTAAATTAGTGTGTAAAAATCAATTCTATAATCAAAAGCTACAAATTCTAGCTTCAAGTAGAATCAATTTCTAAGGCAAAACCAATTCTACTTGATAGCAACTCAACATGTCAGAATCAATTCTACACCTCTAGAATCAATTATTGCCCCCTCTAGAAGTGGAACCAAACATACCATTAGATGTATCTATTAGTTTTAAACTGTGGTTTCCTTGTGAAACTTTATATTGCGACAAAATGCGGTCAAAATTGTGATTGTGATTCAGCTGCGTAGAATTCAAAACCGATTGCAGTTGCACTTCCAGTTACATTTAAAACCATGGGTGTGTCTGATGTTTGACATGTATTTATGTAAAATATTGATACACGCCAACACATATTCAATCACTTTTTTTTTTAATTTACTACTACTTGTGGCTAGTGTGTTCGTGTTGTGTCTTCAGTCTTGTGTTGTATGTGCTTCATAGATTGGTATTGGTTTTGCTTATAGTACAAATTGTACAATTTGTGCTTTTAATGTTTAATTCAAGATCTCAATACATTAGTACTTGTGTTTCTCCAATTGTTATTTTAGGAGGAGAAATGTTTAATTCAAGATCTCAATACATTAGTACTTGTGTTTCTCCAATTGTTATTTTAGGAGGAGATTGAGATCGAGGCCAAGGCCCTGCGTGTAGGGACGACCCTTGCAACAATCAGTGTTGAGTTCAGAAAGAAAAAAACAGGGAAGGTTTTTGCCCAGGGACGCCATACAAAATATCTTCCCACTGCTAGTAAATTGTGAATATCACCAAACCATAACCAAATAATGTACTCTCAATTTAGTATAGTGTAAACCTTGTAACATCAATATCTCACAAATATATTTGTATGCCACTTCTGTATAAGTTTCTGGAGTATCCCTTATTTGCTGTATGTGGAATGTTACCTTTTAATTTCTTCATATTAATGTGATAAGTGTCGTTATTGTTGCCATGCACATCTTTATTTTACCCTTCTTTCTCAATGCTTTTGTTTTAGCTCCGTGTCTGTTAAAAGTTGTTAGGAGAATATGAACACTACACTCTTGGTTTTTTGATTCTAAATCAATTTCCTTTTTATGAATATTTTAAAGTAGTTTTTACAGGACAATCTGTAGAGAAACATACCGGAGTAGGTGATTAATTTCTATAGATGCTTAAACAACTCATTTGTCACAATAATTGTGTCAATTGGATGTCATTCCCTCTCACTCACATTTGCTGGACCTGGAATGGATGTGCTCTTGCGTTGAAGGTTCTATATAACAATTCTTAATTCATTCTAATTCAAACTTTTTTCATCAAACCAAATAGCATCTAATGAAAAAAATATATATAAAAAAAAATCTGTCTATTCATCAGCATCTCATTATGTGGTGAGGAACCGACCATTCTTGCAAATCTCATCCTTTTTATAAATTATGCAGATGTCAGAATTGGTTTGTGTCAGGAACAACATTTTAGAACAATGGGTCTATTCACAAAAGGCAATTTTTTGTCAGACTACCAAATCAGTACTGATAATGTTTAAAGTTACCAACGTTTTTTCCTCTTCCAAAATGTTCATCAGCAAATAATTAAGGTACAATAACTTAATTGGACCCATTGCCTATGATTTCTAGATCTTCCCTGAAATTGAGTGTGCTTGTCATTGTTCGCCTTCCGATCCCTCCATTGCCCTTTCTCATCATGGCAGCAAACTCTCCATAGTCTATTTGTCCATCCTGCAGCACAAATGTTCATAAAAAACAAAGAAGTTAGCAACTAATGGGTTTACAGTTCTTCAATAAAACAATGCTAATGTTAGCATATGATCTTGAAAGACAGTTTGCAGAAACTTATGGCCAATAAAAGCAAGCTCTTAACAGTAACAAAGAAAAAGATACTTACATTATTTTGATCAACTTCCTTGACCATTTCATCAATATGAACATCATCCAAACCAAACTCCTTACAAGCTGCTTGTATCTCGTCAATGGTTATGCACCCGCTTCCATCCTTATCAAAGTACGAGAATGCTGACAATAGATTTTCCTCTCGCTCCAGCTTATTTAAGTGGACAGTAGCAGCAATGAATTCACCATAATCGAGTGTCCCGTTATTATCAATGTCTGCCTGTCACATGCAACATTTATAAGCCTTGTCCAATTGTCAAGTTTAGAATTTGCGCAAAGCATCACAGATAACAAAACTGGTTTAAAACCTAAAACATTAATTAACTATTTATCTTACTGCATCCATAAGATCCTTGATTTCAGACTCCATAAGTTCCGATCCTACTCGCTGTAAGCCTTCCTTTAGCTCATCCAATGTTATGGTTCCACTATTGTCAGTGTCAAGCATCCTAAACAATTCTTTCAGACCACCGATTTCTTCTTCGTTAAGCCTCTTGGCAATAACCTAGGAATAAGTATACAAAACAAGAAAGGTTACGGTATCAGGAATTGACATAGATAACACAACGAAATGAATCCCTTTTAACTTGTGAGTCAGGACAACATGAAAAAAAATTCCAACATTCACAAACTAAGACTTACGTGCCTGAAGTTCAGGTCAAGGTTGCCAAGAAAGTGAACTTAATTCTACTATTGATATAAGAATATTCTGAAACGAAGAACAGCAAAACTCAACAATCATATTCATGAAGTTCATCAAATTGATCACAGCTGTCAAGAAAAGCAGAACAGAATGTGGGTTTCCTGTCAACTTTATAGCTGTTCCTTGTTCTAATGCAAGTATGACGCCTGAGGTTTTGCCTTGACGATAATGGTGTGGTTAAGACTCGAGCAACAATTTATCTTCACTCATGTGTTTTTTCCTTTAAAATATACAGTATATCCATTTAAAGTCTAATCATATTTACTACAAAAAAATTCTAACTTTGTAATGTTCCCATGGATATAATATTTAAAAACTCCATCTGCAGTGAACATCACAAGGTTGAAGTGTAACCAGATTCCATACATGAAAAACATAACCACGCTAATTTTACAGACAATCACGCATCTTGCACATAAAACAGAAAAGAATAAATCTAGAAGCTTTGGCATCATTGTTGTTGAAAGAAACAAAGATACTGTCATGAACTGTATTAACCTTAGAATGAAGAAGCCTTTTTATGAGACTTGCTAAAGAGAATGTGCACAAAATTCATATTGACAGCCACTTAATTAGAAAGTAGAAGTTCACCATGAATTTAGCCTAAATTGTACTAAAGTGCAAAAAATTACATTTTCAATCTAACAAGATACAATCATGTATTACTAAGATATAAAATTGTTCTATCATTAAGCCTAAGAAAAAAGTTCACAGTAGTCTTACATGTAAAGCCATCTTTTTCAGTTTATTCATGGCAGAGAATTGCTTCAGACGAGATAAAACAGCCGAGTCAAGAGGTTTGTCTGGTGCAATTTTATCATCAACAATCCATGGGTGACCTGAAACAGAAAAAAACACTCAAGTTCCATAGCTTTCAACCCCATTCGAATAAATTTTCATGTATTTGTACAAATAATATACTTGCTATATATGAAATTTTAGACTTACAGAGCACTTGGTGAGCTGTAAACCTTGTTCTTGGATTCCTATCAAGCATCTTTCGAATTAGATCCTTGGCGCTGTCTGAAATCTCAGGCCATGGCTCAGACTGGAAATTAAGTCTTCCACGGCAAATCTGTCGGAAGATCCCATTTTTGGTGTCTGTAGGCAGGAAAATTTGCAGAACAGTATTAGCAATGAGAAAAGGATGAAGGTGAAGATAATAGTAGCATGCCTACAGTACATCCTGCATCCACAGATGACAACTTAATGTATAAATGACAAATAAATACCAGCACAAAACGGAAGCCTCCCGCTTAACAAGATGTACAGAATAACACCAGCACTCCACACGTCGGCTTCAGATCCATACTTCTTGTGCAAGACCTCTGGTGCAACATAGTATGGGCTTCCAGAAATATCACTAAAGATTTCACCTGAAAAACACATCAGTTTGTTAAGCATGCGCATCATGCAATCATTTCTAGTTGATATGGTGATGAATGTAACAAAAAGTGAAAATTCAAATTGTATATTCCACATTATTATACTATTAAGAGAAACTTCTAAAGCTATTAAAACTTTGATATGAATGTTCCATATTATACTTAAAGGTGTGTGTATAGCCATTTTCCAAACTTCAAACTTCTGGCCGTTAGAATGCCAAAAGTTCATGTTTTTGGACAACTTGTTGCATAGAAAATTAGGTTACTCAATGCACTCTTCCGATCTGAGAACCCTCGTCCTTTTTTTTTCCCATCAAACATTGCCTTTTTGGCTTCATCTCAATCAAATACAATAAAAAACAAGAAAAACTAATCTTCACATAGGAAGAAAAATTCCAAATTTGAATCACCCCGTGTTCTACATCATTTGGGAACTCTATATCAAACACAGTGTAGTAGTGTGTATACTCTTTAAGGTTCCATAATAAACCATGGCATGAACCTGTAATAACAATGACTATATACATCTTTCTCAAATTGATCAATTCCTATACAGATATTGAATAAACAACCATAACCAATTGATGAACTGAACTTTGATTTTAATATTTCCCTAGATCCCATTATTCCCTTAAATCCATCTATTTCCTGAACCATGTTATTATAATCAATTAGCAAAGGCGTTCTCCTAGTACTAAAGAATCTGATTGACACAATCATCCCCCCAAAAAAGCCACCTTTGAAAAACAAAACAAAAAGCAGATTGAAATCAAGTCCCCCAAAATTTCACCAAAATCAATTATTTTGAACAAAAAAAAAATTCCATCATGATAAAAACCACCGCATCTGAACATTACCCCAAATGTGAAAACATCATAAAATCATTCATCACTTCACATATCACACTGAATCTGATCAAAATAGAAATAGAAAGGAAAAAAAAAACAAACAAACCTGGCTTATAAAAAACAGACAGCCCAAAATCAATAGCTTTGAGAATAGCATCTTCATCAACAGAATCAAACAGAAAATTCTCAGGTTTAAGGTCTCTATGCATAACTCCAAGAGAATGACAAGCTTCAACAATCTCAACAATAGTTCTAATCAACTTAGCAGCTTGTCTCTCACTATAATGTCCCTTCTGCACAATCCTATCAAACAATTCCCCACCTTCACAAAGCTCCATAACCAAATGAACAAAAAATGAATCCTCATAAGTTTCATGGATCTTCACAACATTTGGATGTTCAGATAAATGGTGCATTATCTGAATCTCTCTCCAAACATCATCATAATCCTCTTTGCATAACAGTTTCTTCTTTGATATAGACTTGCAAGCGTAGGCTCGACCTGTTGTGTTGTGCGTGCAGCGATATGTGACACCGAATTGACCTTCACCCAGTTTTTTACCTAAGGTGTAAACTTCATGGAGATTCTTTGTTACACGAGGGAGAACCCATGTGGTTTTCGGTGGTGTTAGTGTTGTGTTGTTTAGGATGTTTGATTTCGACATTGTTCACGTTGTACTGTGTGTTGGTTCCGAAAAATAACAAGCGGGAAAGAAACCCTAAAAACAAGCGCTAAAGAAAGAAGACAGAGTCAAGTGTTTGGACTTCACTTGCTACTATTTATAGGCTTAGCTTGGTCTACAAGTAATAAGAGTAAGACTGATTTTTTTTTTTTTGACAAAAAAGTAAGACTGATGTTAGTCTCTTTTTTATGGAATGTAATAATGTTAATATAATCTAAATAAATCAAATTCCGTAATTTTATTTCCTTTTTAATTAGAAGAGACTGATATATTTTTTATTTCCCTTTTACATTGGTGTATATACCGCTTTTTGTTGATGAAAATGGAAACAAGAATGAAGCTAATTAATAGAATGTTTTACAGTAAGAAACTATATGCTTGGCTGTAAGTAATTATTTGGCAACAAAAATAACGTGTAATATTAATTTTTTAACAAAACATCATGTATGTGTGAGTTGTCTCAATCAAAAATATTTAATGTGGTAGTATTAGATGATCAGTTAATTTTGAAACCTATCTTTTTTTTTTTTGAAGGAGAACCTATCTTTTTTGTGTGTCACTTGTTTTATTTCTTTAATTTTTATACTAAATATGAGTTTATTTCTTTAATTTTTTATACTAAATATGAGTTAGAAACCAACATCATAAGTTATTTTTTGTGTAAATCGAGTATCCTCCGCTCGTAATTGCGGAAAATTACTTATAAGATTCAAATGGGTGTCAAGCTGTTCTCGTGAGCTTAGCTCAGTTGGTATGGACAATGCATAAAATATGCAAGGTCGGGGTTCGAACCCCGGCCACCATAAAAAAAAAAAAAATGGGTGTCAAGCTCTCCCTAGTAGTTTTAACATTATTGCATACTCAAAGTTGGATCCGTAATCATGAGTATGACCTTAGTCAACTTAGAAAAAATTTGTATCATCTCATCTAAGCGCTCTTGGGTAACTAATATCATAAAATGAAAAGGCTACTAATTTTTACCTATAAATTATAGCATAAAATTCAAAAATTTAAATTTAATAAAATATGAATATAAAAAAACTTAATTTGATATTGATTTAAAAAGTAAATAATTAATCAACTGAAACTATAATATTTAAGTATCAAATTATTACCAAAAATTACAAAAATATGAATATGGATATAGAATTTTCTAATAAATCAACTATTATTATCTTGCAAGTGTCGTTCTGTAATTTACATAATATATAATTAATTTTATTCAAAAAAATAATTAAATTCATATATTTATTTTTTGGTGGAATTAAATTCATATATTTAGTTAAATATAATCATTTATAATCTAAATTGTGTTTTGTCCAATAAAGTTTGAATCCCACTAATTTAAGTTAAAAGATAAAGAATTAGAAATCATCTGTTTAAACCCAAACCAAGAGTCATCGTCGTGAGCTTAGCTCAGTTGGTATGGACAATGCATAATAATATGCAAGGTCTGAGGTTCAAACCTCGTTCACCACAAAAAAAAAAAAACCAAACCAAGAGGAAAAATTAATTCAAGACCGGCTATGGATCAAAAATTTAATCGAGGAAAATTTAATCGAGGAAAAATTAATTCAAGACCGGCTATGGATCAATTAATCGAGGAAAAATTAATTCAAGACCGGCTATGGATCAAAAATTTAATCTAAATATTTTATCTTTTACCTTCTTAAATTTGAGATTAATCTAAATTTTTTGGGAAAATTACATTAACCTCCCCTGAAGTATCTTTAAATGAAACAAACACCCCTCGTAGTTTTAAAATGCACACTAACCTCCCTTAAGAGTTTTCATTAAATAGATGAATACCTTTGGGTTAGTGTTTCCGTTAAACCGCTGAAATGTACATTCAAAATACCAAGCCAAGAGTACACATAAAGCTCAAACACAAGGAAGATTCATTCACATGAGATACATATCTCTAATTTGCTCTAAAATTAGAGATCCTCCATATGCTATTGAGTACACCAAGCTGCACCGAACTAATCACTACTACAGTTAAAATTCTGCAGAAAACACCCTGAACAGATCCACCTCATTTTAAAATTAAAACAAAATCTTCCCAAATCAGTTTTTGTCTGATCTGACAATTAATTTTAGCTCCAATGGGTATCCTCATTTTTTTGCCTTCGACAATTTTTCATTCATGCCTTGAACTCAAAAAACAAAGACATATTTTTTTTTTAATGAAACTTGAAAAAACGGAATTTCAATATACAATACTGCTGATGCTGCTTCAACTTTCTGTTACAATACTGTTGGACCCAAAAAAAAAAATAAACTGTGAATGACTGCAGCCACTTTGGGACAATAGAAGGCAGGTACGTTGCCTTAGTTTATGCCATTTCAGTAATCATTTTCGTTTCATGTTTTCTTTGACTTCCTTCTCTGCAACTACAAGAACAATGAAAACGAAGTCGTGAGTGGCAAGAATGACGGTGACGTGAAATGGAGAGAACGGTTCTGCGTAAACTGAACAAGAAGCAACACCAACATTTAACGAGAACAATAACAGACAAGTGACGAAGATGACTGTCTGGGATGAGGAAGTAATGTAAGAATGAAAAGGTTTCGGTTTAGTCATGTGTTGTGAACGGGAAAGCAAAATGGTTTGGAAAGAATAAATAAATGTGTTTTCTCCTAACGGCAGTTTGACGGATGTAACATGCTTGAGTAAATAGAGGGGAGGTCGGTCTGTTATATTTAGAGAGAACTAGGGCGAGGTTATCATAATTTTCCCAAATTTTTTTATTCTCTTCCAAGTCCTCTCGATCCTCCCTTGGATCAAATTTCTAACATGTCCAATTCAATTCTTACCTCCTCTCAAATTAAAATAAATACATATTGAAAAAACATTTATTAACCTCAAATGAAAATTAATTACTACTATCGAATGTAAAGATACTACATAAACTTCCGAATGCTTCTAATGCAATCAAGATAAACAAATTATATTATTACTTTAATTTTTTACTAATTATAAAATTTTAAAATATTACATTGGTGAAAAATTGTTATCATGTGCGCATCAAACATTAACTTATCCAATATATATCAAATTTTTTACTAATCTATCTATATCAAATCATACAATTATCCTCATTTATATTTTATCATGTCTCAATCATAATCATATTTTGCGCACCAAACAAACCTTTAATGTTTTAAACATATTTCATCGAATTAAGTATATTTTAATGACTTCTCAAACAAAAATCAACTAATGACAAACATATAAAAAAAATATGTCTTGTTATCAACATCTCATTATGTCATGAGGAAAATAAGATAGGTTTTTTTTTTTTTAAATTAACGGTATCCCCGCACGCAACTGCACAAACTAATTCCCTCCCCTCGAGAAAACTAAGATTCATTCAAGGGATCGACCTCTCACAACAAATATTTTTCAATAAACATCAGTCAGGGATCAAACACATGACCAGAGACTCAAGTATCTACGACTTGTACCACACACCATGATGGTTATTCTCGTCCTTTTCTACACCATACAAATGTTCGAATTAATCCGCCAATTTGTGTTGTGGTTCGTTTCATGACAAACATTTTGGGAAATTTCATACCAAAGAAAACATTTTAGAATGACGCATCTATTAATAAAGACAAATTTTGGTCAGGCCTACTGATAATGTTGAAAGTTACCAAAGTTTTTTTGCCACTTCCAAAATTTGTATCACCAAATAATTATTTAAGGTACAATAACTTAATTGGACCCATTGCCTATGATTCCAAGAGCATCTCTGAAATTAAGTGTGCTTGTCATGGTTCTCCTTCCAATCCCACCATTTCCCTTTCTCATCATGGCAGCAAATTCCCCATAATCTATCTGTCCATCCTGCAACACAAAATTTTCATCAAAAACAAACAAGTTAGCAACTAATGAGTTTACACTGTAATGATAATGTTGGCGTATAATCTTCGAGAAATGATATTTTGACAACCACTTTTTGACAACTTTTGGACAACTTTCTCTCTCATACTCACATGATGTTGTTATCCTCTCTCTTCCTTTTTATCTCTCCATTGTTTTTGACCAATAAGAAGTGAGAAAAACAAGGTTGTCAACAATGTTGTCATCAAATGGATGTCAAAATATCATTACTCATAATCTTCAAAGACAACTTTTGCATAAACTTATGATCTATACAAGAAAGCTCTTAATAGCAACAAAAAAAAAAATTTACTTACATTATCCTGATCAATTTCCTTGACTATTTCATCAATGTGGATATCATCTAAGCCAAACTCTTTACAAGCTGCTTGAATCTCGTCAATGGTTATGTAACCACTACCATCTTTGTCAAAGTATGAGAATGCCGACAACAGATTTTCCTCTCTCTCCAGCTTATTTAAGTGCACAGTAGCAGCAATGAATTCGCCATAGTCAAGTGTCCCGTTATTATCAATATCTGCCTGTCACATGCAAGATTAATATAAGGCTTGGCCAATTATCAAATTTATAATTTGGGCAAGCATCACAAGTAAAGAAACTGGATTAAAACCTAAAACAATAACGAACTATATATCTTACTGCATCCATAAGATCCTTGATTTCAGACTCCATAAGTTCAGATCCTACTCGCTTTAAGCCTTCTTTTAACTCTTCCAATGTTATAGTTCCACTATTATCAGCATCAAGCATCCTGAATAACTCCTTCAAACCACCGATTTCTTCCTCAGAAAGCCTCTCCGCAATAACCTATGAATAAGTATACATAAGAAGAAGTTCACATACAAAAGACTATGAAATGAATCCCTTTTAACTTCTCAGTCAGGACATTGTGCCTCTGATAGAGGTCTAGACACAAGCAACGGTAAGTCTAAGCTTAAAAACTTGTAAAATTCCAATATTCACAAACTAAGACGTAATAATGCCTGAACTTCAGGTCAAGGTTGTCAAGAAAGTGACCAAAATTCATAATATTGCTAATTTATGTCGATTCAATTGAAAGATTATCACAGCAAATCAGCAATGGTAAAGTTAATCAGAAAAAATACAAATGTCAATGTGAAGAAACTTTTTTACATTATATCCATATTAGCTTCCGACCCTGGTATTCCTTGCTAGAGGCAACAACCAAAAATAGCAAGAACGTGACGTTCAAGTTCCTTCAGAAGTGAAACCCATGCATGCCTTCTCTTCTGATTTTAAGGCCAATGCATAAAACACAATGTAAGAATGTCAGGTTTTGTCCACTTCAACACTTAAAAGGATTGATTGTTGTTTGATTTTCTTTCTTTGGGCTCCCAGCCCTCTTTTATTCCAACAAAAAAGGATGGGATGCATAAGGACAAAAATTAATTGATATAAAAGATATTCTGAAACAATAAAAATAATCATTATAAAAGCAAAATTGGCACTCATTCATGAAGTTCATCAAATTGATCACAGGTGTCGAGAAAAGCAGAACAGAATGTGTGATGTCCTGTTCAATGATATAGATTTTGTTATTCTAATGCAAAGTATAATACCTGAGGTTTTGCCTTGATGATAAGGGTGGTTAAGACTAGAGCAAAAGTTTATCTCTCACTCAATGTTTTAGTCTTTAAAAAATACAGCATATCCATTCAAAGTCTAGTCATATTTACTATAAAAAATTCTTCAAACTTTGCAATGTTCCCATGGATATAATTAAATAAAAAATTCTTCAAACTTTGCAATGTTCCCATGGATATAATTAAATAAATGGGATGCACCAAATATTATGAAGTTGAAGTGTAACCGGAGTCCATGCATGAAAAACATATGCACAATAATTATCACATTGCTTTCATTACAAAGTGAGTATAGGTTGGTCATCTTTTTTGTGATCTAAAGCATAAGGTGCAAGCATGAACAATAATCATGTACCAAACCAAGATATTCCCTGCAGCAATTTCAGACAACTAGGCATCTTGCTCATAAAACCAAGAAAAAATCATCTAAATGCTCCAGCATCACTGTTGTTAAAACAAACAAAAATACTGCCATGCAAACCTTTAGAATGAAGAAGCCTTTATACGAGACTAGCCAACGAGAATGTACACAAAATTCATAAAGACAATCAGTTAAATAGAAAGCAACAGTTCGCTATCAGTTTAGCCTAAATTGTACTAAAATGCATATAATTTACTCTTTCAATCTAAAAAGATACAATCTTGTATTACTAAGATATTAAATTGTTCTTTCATTAAGCCTAATTTCATCAAGCCTAATCAAGAAGGTTTGCAGAAGCTTACACGTAAAGCCAACTTTTTAAGCTTATTCATTGCAGAGAACTGCTTCAGGCGAGATAAAACGGCAGAATCAAGAGGTTTATCTGGTGCAATGTTATCATCCACAATCCACGGGTGACCTGACACAGAAAAACCACTTAAGTTCCATAGCTTTCAATCCCATTCCGATAATTTTTCTAGTATTCGTACGAAGAAGATACTTGATATATATGAAATTTTAGACTTACAGAGCACTTGGTGAGCTGTAAATCTTGTTTTTGGGTTCCTATCAAGCATTTTTCGAATTAGATCCTTGGCACTGTCTGAAATCCCAGGCCATGGCTCAGACCGGAAATCAAGCTTTCCTTGGAAAATTTGTCTGAAGATCCCTTGGTCAGTCTCTGTAGGTGGGAAAATTCGCATAACAGTATTAGCAATGAGAAAAGGATGAAGGTGAAGAAAACGGTAACATGCCTACACTACAGCCTGCATCCACAGCTGATAATTTGATGTATAAATGAAAGATAGATACCGGCCCAAAACGGAGGCACCCCGCTTAATAAGATGTACAAAATAACGCCAGCACTCCACACGTCTGCTTCAGGTCCATAATGCTTGTGCAAGACCTCTGGCGCAACATAGTATGGGCTTCCAACAACATCACTAAAGATTTCACCTGAAAAACACATCAGTTTGTTAAGCATACAAATAATGCAATCATTTCTGATTGATATGGTAGTGAATGAAATGAACGACACTGGAAATTCAAATTGTATATTCCACATTATACTGTTAAAGAAAAACTTTTAAAACTATTAAAACTTAGATGTGAATGTTCCACATTATACTCAGGAATGCATAGTCATTTTCCAGCATTTAGAACACCAAAAGTTTATTTCTTCGTACAAACCTGCAGAGGACAGAATCAGGTTAGTCAACACTTTTCCCATTGAGCACCCGGTTCATTTTTTTTCATTAAATATCGCCTTTTTGGCTTCATCTCCATTTTTTCCTAATTTGAACACCCCCCCTCTCTCTCTCCCATGTTCTTGTTCAATTAGGAATTCTCTATCAAACATAGTGTATAATGGTGTGTATACTCTTTGTGGTTCCATAATAAACCATGCCATTAACCTGCAATAACAATTAGTATATACATCTTTCTCAAACTTTTCAATTCCAATACACAACCAAAAACAAACTTTGATTTTAATATTTCCCTAGATCACATTGCTCCCTAAAATCAATCTATTTCCTGGACCGATTTATAATCAATTGGAAAAAAAAAAAAAAAAAAAAAAACCTCTCCAAGTACTAAAGAATCAAGCAAATGGAGCAATGAAATCAGAATCAGAACAAAGCATCCCCTTCTTATCCCTTTCTCTCTAAAAACAAAAACACAACCATACAGCCAAAATCAACAAGATTGAAATCATGTTCCACAAATAAATCAACTAAGCCATTTCATTCTGAACAATAAATCTCCGTCATAAAAGAATCCACCGCATCTGAACAATGACCCGGATGCAATAAATTATCAAACCATTCATCATTTCACAAATCACACTGAATCTGATCAAAAGAGAAAGCAAAAAATAAAATACAAACCTGGCTTGTAAAAAACAGACAACCCAAAATCAATAGTTTTGAGAAGAGCATCTTCATCAACAGAATCAAACAAAAAATTCTCAGGTTTAAGGTCTCTATGCATAACACCAAGAGAATGACAAGCTTCAACAACCTCAACAATAGTCCTAATCAACTTAGCAGCTTGTCTCTCACTATAATGACCCTTCTGCACAATCCTATCAAACAATTCCCCACCTTCACAAAGCTCCATAACCAAATGAACAGAAAACGCATCCTCATAAGTACCATGGATCCTCACAACATTTGGATTTTCAGACAAATGGTGCATTATCTGAATCTCTCTCCAAACATCATCATAATCCTCTTTGCATAAAAGCTTCTTCTTTGAGATTGATTTGCAAGCATAGGTTCTACCCGTTGAGTTGTGTGTGCAGTGATATGTGATCCCGAATTGACCTTGACCCAGTTTTCTACCTAAGGTGTAAACTTCACGAAGATTTTCAGTTACATAAGGGAGAACCCATGTGGGTTTTGGTGGTGTTGGGTTGGTGGTGTTGGATTTCGACATTCTTCAACGTTGTACTGTGTTTGGTGTTTGGTTCAGAAAGAGAGAAAGAAGAAGACTCAGAGACAAAGACAAAGACAGAGTCAAATGTTTGTTTGTGACTTCACTCGTTACTGTTCATATGCTTATCACACAAGTAATAATAGTAAAATATTAATCTCTTTTTCTTTTTTTTATGGAATCTAATTATGGAATCTAATAATGACAATAATTTACTGAAAATTGCTGCAAGTCAGAAACAAATTAAATCAAATTCCGTGATTTACTATTTACTGGTATACTATTTTGTTGAAGATTTTTATGAAGTGTAGTAATTACTACTCCTTCTTGATGGAAATTGCAAATGGGAAAGAAATTAAACAAAATTCCGTGATTTTCTTCTTAGTGATAGGAGTGTAGTACTTTTTATTTCCTTTTTGAATTATTACTACTTGCTACCACGTTTTGTTGAAGAAAATGGAAACGGAGATCATTAATATAATGTTATAAAATCATAAAAATTGGTGTTACTTTTAGTAAGAAACTACTCATGTTTATTGAAGTGAAGAAACTAGTATAATTGGCTGTAATTACCTGTGATTTTAATTTTTAATCGGTTTTTTTTAAAGAATTTTTAATCGGTTATGTTGAATGGTATATTAATAATGTGTGTCAGTGCTCGTGAGCTTAGTTCAGTTAGTGACAATGCATGATAAATGCAAGGTCTGGGGTTCAAACATCAACTAACAAAAAATAAAAATTAATGTGTGTCGGACATAAAGTACATTTATGATTTATGTATTACAATTTAACTCTATGTATAAAGTGTTGAATAAAAGTTTAAAACATTTTTGTAAAAAAAAATAAAATAAATAATCCATCAAATATGTAATTATCTTTGTGCTCAATAAAGCTTAGAGTCAAACTCTCTCTTAACAACTTATCTCTCTAAAACCAAGTGTTCTAACATATCTCTAACACCTTCTCTTGCCGCCTCTTTCCTTTCATTCGAACACCTCCTCTTTCGATGTAGTCGCAACAATGGGTAGTGCGACGGTTGGTGTTAGCCACTAAACTACCTGATAAAAAAATAGCTTTGATCCTTTAAAAAAATAGCTTTGAGACGATCCAACTCATTTAAATTTTTCATTATGATAAATGGTTATTTTTTACCGGGAATAAGCTTCATTCACTTGAATGTTAAAAACAATTTTTTTTTGTATAGATGCATGTTGAGTTATTAATATTTTTTGGAGGAAAAAATTATTAATATCTATTATCTTATGCAATATTTAGTAGATACAAATTTTGATGTTTGTACCGAAGAAGAGTCTTGTTGACACAGATCCTTACAGAGCACTTATGGAATAGATCATAACTATAAATTGTATAGACCATTCCTAGACATCCAACTCAATCTACTTCACATGTAACAACCCTACATCATGTCTCTGAAGCATATACAAACTTCTTTGATCTTGTACTTTGTTGATGACTTGGGAGCTTATATGTGGCATGGTATCAAGACGGCATACAAATACATGAGGTGGTCTTTCAGGATTTCACGTTTGTATGTGATTCTCAAACATGCCGGAGATCCTCCTAGGCCACCTAAGCAAGAGGCCGGCAACGAGATTGTTGTTGAAGAGGAGGGGACATGCGGCAGGTAGACACGGGACCACGATTAGACTGCATCGGGGATATAACTGTCGGCATATTGGTTTGTGGAATAAGGCGGTCTAGTTTAATAGGTCCTAGAGAAGATCGTTGTTGACGCTCAATGAGGAATGGTGTATCACCGAAGGAGAGGGGTGCTAAGGGTGGTCAGGCTGCTACCCATCAATATTTGTGTATTTAGTATGACTTCTAAATATTTGGTTATGTTCGAATTTGTACATTTGGTCATGGTCACAACTAGGATACAATGTATAATATTATCATATGTTATACTTTGTTTTGATTTTGATGTGCGCCACTAATATATGATTTGGTTTGTGTTGCAAAATCAGCGTAAATTCTCAAACAAGTGTGTTCACCGTCACAAACAGAACAGTTTCAGTCTATGTGTTATACAATTTATATTATATAATATGCAAAAGCATCATATCAAATCAATAATTTTGAGAGTATCATCTTCTTCAACAGTATCAAACAAAAGGTTCTTAAGTTTAAGATCTTTATGCATAATCCAAGAGAATGACAATCCTATCAAACAAACTAGATCATTGTTTCAAAAGGGAGAACCGTGTGGGTTTTGGTGTTGTACGCGGTGTTCTTCCAAATCATCCTTCTTACTACGTTGTCATTGTGTAGTTTGGAAAACAAGTAATGAAAATATTATAGTAGTTTCCTTACTTGTATAATAGGGTTCCTTGGATGTAAAGGAACCGCATCCTCTATGTCATGAATATCGAAAGTATATATATCACAATTTCATTCACAATATTTTCATTACTTTTTCTATTTTTAAAACCAATATTTTATTTCACAAAACTATCTCAAAAAACTTCATATATTAATTTGATCCATCCACTAAATATTTTATTTAATTTCTAATGTTTTATGTAGCACAAATATCTCAACAAACTACTTATTACTAAAGTGAGTTTAGCTAAGTTGGTTGGACAATGCATAAAATATGCAAAGGTCCGGAGTTCAAACTCCGACCACTACCAAAAAAAAAATTGGTCTGGAGTTCAAACCCCGACCACTACCAAAAAAAAAACTACTTATTACTATATTTTGAAATTTTTCTAATTTTATCTTAACATATTTTTTTAATAAATTACTTATTTAATCATAATTCAAATTTAAATAATATATTATATATTTATTTTGTTTTTTGGGGGATTTATATTTTTTGAGGGGATTTATATTATAGATTTATTTTGTTTTTTACGTATGTGTGTCACTTCCATGTAAATTTTGTCTTAACTTTTTTTACTATTTATCAATTTTTTTTTCCATTTAGCATAAATATCTCACCAAAATACGTATATTAATTTGATATTGTCCGCTAAATATTTCCTTTGACGTTTTAAGTAGCGTAGACATTCTTTTTTTTTTAAAAGTAGCATAAATATCTAAACAAAATACGCATAAATTTTCATAATATTTAACCATATTTTAATTTAGAATTTTATTTTAACATTTATTTTAAAAAAAACTATTATTGAGTGTTTGTCTTTCTGCTCTTTTTATTACGCTAATGTGTATAAATTACAAACATTATTTTTTATGATATTTTGATTTTGGTTACAGGTATAAACCCCCTAAAAAAATTACATGTATAGATTTTTGATGGTGTTTTATAGGTATAGATTTTTTATTTTGACTAGCGGAAAGACGAACACTATTGTGCCCGTCTGTCCGCTTTTTCTACTGCGCTAACGCATGTGATTATTTTATTATGTTTGTTTGTATAATCTTGATTAAAATTAAAACTTTATCAAAAAACACCGTTCATAATTTTTAAATGTTAGCACAATAAAAAGAGCGGAAAGACGGGCACGTGAGGGAAGGCCATTTAAAAATATTGGAGGTCCTTATCAATGGTGGGGAGTCACAACTTGCATGTGAAGAGCGCAACCATTGCTGACTAAACTAACTACAAAAAAACTTGAGTGGGGAAACAAAGATCACATAGAAAGCATAGAGGAGTTGAGTGATAGAGTTTTCAATGCCATCATCGGCACTGACGTTGCATACATTCTTGAAGCTATATTGTCTTTATTAAACAAAATAATGATTTATTTAATAATTAAAAAAAACACGGTCTCTTTTTATAAAAAAAAGTCACGCTATCATAATTTGTATAAGCAATTATAAACCATCAAAGTCAAATAATCATTAAAATTAATCGTAAAGAATTTGAATCATAATCACTTTCAAAATATGTCACCCATCTTTGGCCCATGAAACTGTTGTTTAGATTTTGAATCATTTCAATAAAGACCCACATAAAGTTTCTTGCTTTTTCAATTGGGTTAGTAAGAGAGAATGGTTTGTGGTAACTTAATTCTTAGGATTTGAGGGAATAGGGGTACAATTAATCAGTTAGATTGATCGAGTAGCTTATAGATCAATTTTAGAGGGTTTTATGAGAGAAAAAATTAATAAGGATTTGGCTTGTCCTAAAACATTCTTTAAACGTATGTTTCACGAAAATGCAAGGCATGAGTGTTTTCACCAAGGTGGTTGGTATCATTTCAGAATCTGAATGGGGATCTAGTCTCCTGTACACGAGGAATAGGGGGGAATAGTTTAATCATGCGATGTTCAGGCTGTTTTGATTTTTTTTTTTTATCGAATACCACTCTGACCAATGTGCCATTACACAATATAATCAAGATTTTGTGAAAATTATTTAAGGTAAGTTGAGAAATCATTCCATTAGGTTAAGACTTTTGAAACTTTCTTTGTACTGAAGATATGAAATGTCAATTGTTACAAGGGATGAGAAATCACAATTGCTAGTTGGGGTCAGGCGTGCTAATAGTCATCGTATATCATTGCCATCATCAGTCCTTTCTGCTAATAATATGCCCATTGATGCGCTTGTTGCTGCTGCTAATCGAACTCTGTTTCCTGTTGTATACTATCCAAGGTATATTTAATTTGCTCTAAGCCTTGCCTAACCAAGGTTAATTTATAGTATAACAAATACAAACTTTTGGATTAGGATATACTTTTCTTGAGTGTAATGTATGTTTCTGCTTATTTGCAGAGCATGCGTGTCAGAATTTGTTGTTCCACTTTCAACATACAACAATGCTTTATTTGTCTCTCAATTGTCCATTGGATTGAGATATGATATGATGTTTGAGACAAAAGCATTTGATACGCGCTGGTAAATCAAATTTCTGAACTATTGAACTTTGGTGTGTAATGTAGCATCTTTTTTTGCTAAGGTTACATAGATATATAATATACGGATCTTCTTTTTACTGTCATTGATGTGTGTAAAATCTTTTTAAGAAGCAGTAAAAAAATTGATGTATGCTTAACCTTTCTGCAGCGATATGGGTACTATTGTGGGCATCAGTGATTTGGATCCCTTAATGTGGCCAGATTCAAGATGGAAAAACATCGAGGTTAAGTGTACGTGGGACAAGCCAGGTTGTGGGGGGAAAACCCAATAGAGTTTGTTCTTGGGACATTCTTTTATCCTCTCGGTCTTCGACATCGAGTTCTAAAAGGCCGTTACAATCTGGATTGTCTGGTATATTTTCTTTACTTTCTTAAGGTTTAGATTTTATCTGTTAATTTTTCATCAAGTTCTTAAAGTTTAGATTTTATCTGCATTGCATTCATTCACTTTGTTATATTTAAACTGAGAACTGACATGCACGTCTTCTTTATGTTAAGAAATAACGTGTTCGCAATCAGCTATTTCATCGTCTCAGAGCAAGAAGTGCCAAGATAGTAGTGTAGTTGAGATGGAAGGTGGTAGTACTCTCAAAATGGCAGAAGCATTATTGTCACTTTGTCAGAGTATATCCTCTTTCGCTATAATCAACTCTGTTAGTGGGCGACCTTTTTAATATATATAAATATGTGTGTGCGTGCGTGCGTGCGCGTGTGCATGTTGAAAATAATATTTAATAAAGATATTGTTTACCAATTGTTACAAAATAATATTGAATTGATACAAACATAAATTAATTTTTTACTTTTACAAAATTTAATTACACATTATTTGTCTAAATATATTTAGAACAACCGACATCAAATTCGATTGATAGGAATCTGAAGGCAATAACAACTTAAGGTTCAAATAATCAATAAAATATCTAGCATTGAAATTAAACTTACAACATGAACTATGACTCTTCATTTACATACCAGTTGAAATTCGAATGAACATGTGTATGAAATTTGACGTACGACGTTTTTATTGTTTTTTGTGAGATACGTGTACGTTTTTTCTTTTCTTTTAGAGATACGTATACGTTTTTAATTTTTTGAGAGATATGTTTTTTGTGAGGTTTCATTGCTTAAGTTCATGCATGTATGTTTTTATTGTTCCTCTTTTGTATTACAATTCAATGTTTCAATTCATTTTGAAGTAAGAAAAACCAGATTTGAGTTTATTTTGGTCTATTTTTTTTTTTAAGCACGTTTCTTCTCATTACATCCCGTAGACTATCAAGTAACCATCTAACTCAAAATATGACTTTCACATTGTCACAAGTTTTTTCTAATATTTAGTATCGAGGTTTCATCGCTTAAGTTCATGCGTGTACGTTTTTATTGTTTTTTGTGAGATACGTGTACGTATACGTTTTTTTTTCTTCTTATATAAAGGTAATGTAAGGTTCCACTGATCACACATTCAATTGATCAATTGATAATGGAAAGCATTTTATTCAAATGTTCAGGCGCTTACATTCTTACTCTTGTGTTTATGGGATGTCTCACGGGATTGCCATTGATGAAGTCATCATCTTATGAAGGTAGAATTGATGATACCATTGAAGCCGGGATGCATTCCATCCAAAGAAAACTACCATCCTAGTTAGCGTCGCCTCCTGCACACGTTTTGTTTTCTTGTTCTCTTGCACGTGATGCTCGTGTTTGGAGAAGAGTTTGTGCCTTTTGGGGAGAGATTCTATGGGTGAGAAACACTTGGAAGAAAATGGAAACACCCAAGTGATTGAAAATCATTGAGTGTCAGAGTGTGTATAAGAGGTAAATGAGAGAAATTTAGGGGATGTTCTTAAGAATATTGGAAGCTTTCTTGGTCACTTTTGCAACTCCCTTGATCATGGAAAGAAAGTGAGAAATGGGTAGACAAATATCGTGATGTTGTTCCTCTACTCTCCGCTCATTTTATCTTTTGACTATGATTTACACTTTGTTCATTATTGTTGCTTTGAATGTTTGGTAGTTGATTGTCATTGATACTTGCTCCACACATCTAAATTTATTCATTTTAGATTTGAGATACGAATTCACAACATATTCTATGAATTGCTGAAAGTAACAATAATAATCAATCAATTTATTTTTTTAAAAAAATTAGAACAGGTCACGTTAAAAATAAAATATGTAACTAGCATTTTAATCCTCTTAGTTATTGGAGGCTTAATCTTCTTCATTGCTTAACATTTGTCAACTAGCATGCTCTTTTCTTGTTGTTTTTTCCTTTTCAGACTTTGTTTGCAACTATGTAACTCTCTTTAAGTCCATTCTAACACAACTTATGCTTGAAGGACTTCTTTAGTTAAGTTGATATACTCCATTTTGGCTTCAGAAATTTTTCTTTAAAAAATACTAAAGAAATCAATGGGTTGTACAAAATTCATAATATTTTCATGGGTAAAATATGTTTTTCGTCCCTGTAATTATAGGCCATTTGAATTTTCGTCCCTGAGCTTACTAATCCTCCCATTTCGTCCCTGTAAAAGTTAATCACTTGAAATTTCGTCCCTCGCCCCTTTTAATCACTGCCACGTCAGCAAATTACCAAAATGGCATGGGAAATGACGAAAATACCCCTGGCTTATTTTTTTTTGTTTTTTTTTCCTTCAAAATTTTTTTCCCAGCTTTTTCCCGGATTTTTTTTTACGATTTTTTCTCCGAAAAATTTCAGTTTTTTCAGTTTTAATTTTAACATTTTTTTTCCGAAATTATTTATGTTTTTTAATTGTTTTTTCAGATATTTTAATTTAAAAAAAAAAATTTCACAAAAAAAATTTTCCCAGTTTTTTCCCGAATTTTTTTTTACGATTTTTTCTCCGAAAAATTTCAGTTTTTTCAGTTTTAATTTTAACATTTTTTTCCGAAATTTTTTATGATTTTTAATTATTTTTTCAGATTTTTTTAATTTAAAAAAAGAATTTTCAAAATTTTGAAATTTTTTTTAAGGAAAAAAAAATAAGTCAGGGGTATTTTCGTCATTTCCCATGCCATTTTGGTAATTTGCTGACGTGGCAGTGATTAAAAGGGGCTAGGGACGAAATTCCAAGTGATTAACTTTTACAGGGACGAAATGGGAGGATTAGTAAGCTCAGGGACGAAAATTCAAATGGCCTATAATTACAGGGACGAAAAACATATTTTACCCTATTTTCATTCACTTATCCCTGTGTTACAAAGTTTCACACTATACATCAATATCAAAACTATTTAGAACTAAACTATCATCTTCAATCCACTTTCCTCAACATGAGAAGTCTGATATATATCATCCTTTCTTATACAGAGAACTTATAGACAACAGGAAAACCACTTCCATCCTAATTTTTTGTATGATCTACTTCTATCGTCGACAATCCATGGGTGACCTGCCACAAAAAACCACATAAGCTCTATAACTTTCGACCTCGTTGTGATAATTATTCAAATATTCATATAAATAAGATACTTGCTCTATAAGGAAGTTTAGACTTACTGAGCACTTGATGAGCTGTGAACCTTTTCTCCGGATTCCTTTCAAGCATTTTTCGAAGTAGATCCTTGGCACCGTCTGAAATTGAAGGCCACGGCTTAGACTGCAAATCAAGCCTTCCTTGCAAAATCTGTTTGTTGATCCCCTCCTTGGTCTCTGTAGGTTAAAAAAATTGCAGCACAATATTAGCATTACTGGTGAAAGATGAAGATAATGAAAACAGTGACATGCCTACGGCCTACATCAACTAATGATAATTTACCTCCCCAAAACGGAGGCACCCCGCTTAATAAGAAATACAAAATAACGCCGGCACTCCAAATGTCTGCTTCAGGTCCATAATGCCCGTTCAAGACCTCTGGTGCAGTATAGCCTGGGGTTCCAACAACTTGACTAAATGTTTCACCTGAAAATCACATCAATTTGTTAAGTATATATATCATGAAAGGGCTTCTGGTTGATATGGCAATGAATGAAAGTAACTACTGTGAAAAATCAAATTGTAGATACAAGACAAGCTTCAGATTTCATTGTTAACGAAAAGTTCAATTTGAGCACTTTTCCCATTTGAGTACCCTCCATTTATTTCCTCAACAAGCATACTATATATTTGGCCTCAGCTGATTGAACACAGTAAAATGACTCTTAACAAAGAAAGCCTTAGTCAAGTGCTATATGAGTCACGGACAGTGTCTGACGTATCATGTCCGACACCGACAACGCGCTGATACGATTATAATTAATTATGTCATTTTCTCAACAAAAAAAAAAATATCCATGTCAATGTTAGTGTCGTGTTCAGGTTTGTGTTCGTGCTCCAAATCATGGTACAGAAAGAAAAGATATATTTCCAAATTTGAACCACCCCATCAATTAGGAACTCTACAACAAATGTGTAGTGTATACTCTTTGAGGTTTCATTGACTCTTATCAAACTCTAATTACTAGATATACAACCAAAACAACAAGATTCAAATCATAGCTCCACCAAAATTTAAAATAATTTCTTTAGAACAAAAAAATTTCCCTCGTTTGTAAAAGATGCAGAATCATCATCGCATCATTCATCAATTTTACCAATCACACAGAATTTGATCGAAATAGAAAGCATAGAGAGAAAAAAAAAGAAAAAAAAAAACCTGGCTTGTAAAAAGTAGACAACCCAAAATCAATAATTTTGAGAGTTGCATCTTTTTTAGCAGTATCAAACACAAGGTTATCAGGTTTAAGGTCTCTATGCATAACCCCATTAGAATGACAATCTTCAATACCCTCAACTATATTTCTAATCAATTTGGCAGCTTTTCTCTCACTATAACGCCCCTTCTTCACAATCCTATCAAACAACTCACCACCTTCACACAGCTCCATAACCAAGTGAAAAGAAAATAAATCTTCATAGATACCATGGATTTTCACAAAGTTTTCGCTTTTTGATAAATGTTGCATTATTAGAACCTCTCTCAGAACATCATCGTAATCCTCAATGCGTAATAGTTTCATCTTTGAGATTGACTTGCACGCGTAGGTTCGACCTGTTGAATTGTGTGTGCACTCATATGTGGTGCCGAATTGACCTTGGCCCAGTTGTCTACCTAACGTGTAGATTTGACAGAATTTCTCTGTAAAATAAGGGAGAACCCATGGTTTTTGTGGTGGTACTGTGGTGTTCAATTCCAACATCCTTGAAGCTGTGTTCCGATAAAAATATTAGCGAGAAAGAAAGGAGACGTGTGACTTCACTTTTGCTACTCTTTAAGGTTTTGATGACTGCACTTGGTGCAAGTAGTTATTTATACCATCTATAATATGAAAATTTGGGTTGATTTTTTCAAATTATATCAACAAATTCCTTATAACATTCCTAAAAAAAAAAAAAACAAATTCCCTATAACAAGGGTTGTTTGTTTCAAGTTTACTAATGTATTGCTAGATATTTGGAAAAAAAAATTGAAAGAAATTTGAAAAAAAATATGTTTCGTTAGCATTATAATATTGTCGTAAACTTTGGTTAACAGATGGTTACACGTGAATTTATTCTCACCATTCTCTTTGTGAAAGTTTTTATATTCCCACTAATATTTTATACTCGAGAATAAGATTTACTAAATTTGTAACAAACATACATATGCATATTTCTATTATTTTATTTTCAGAAACATTCGAATTTAACTTAAAACAAACACACCCTAAAATTATTTTGTTGGTGTCCCTCTCAAAAAAAAAAAAATTGTTGGTGTCATTAAAAAAATAAGAATTTATATTATATTTGTTGTATTATTGGTGTCATTGAAAAAGATAAACATGGTTTGTTATAATTTAAAATTCACCAACATCTAATCTCTATATATTGTTAGTAATTTAAAAACTTTTTTTTTTGACAAATAACGCTTGTGCAATTTAAAGAGCGTTCTGCTAATATATTTATATATATATATATATATATATATATATATGGGTTAATAGGTCTGTACCCCCTGTAATATAGGTCATTTCCGGTTTTCCCCCTGTAATTTTTTTTATTTACCCCCTAATAGGCTAAACAAAAACGAAAATTTCTTGAAAAAAAAATAAAATCGGTTTTTGTTTGGCCTATTAGGGGCGTAAATCAAAACAATTTTTTTTACAGGGGGTAAATCAAAAAAAAATTACAGGGGGGAAAATCGGAAATGACCTATATTACAGGGGTAAATACCTATTAACCCTATATATATATATATAAAGATAAGATAAGAATTTATATTATATTTTATATATTGTTGGTGTCATTAGAAAAGATAAATATGGTTTGTTGAATTTGTTAAAGGTCCCGTTTGTTTTAGATTTTTTTAGTTAAAAAAAAATTCACTTTGTCATTTTTAAGTGTTTGTTTAGGATTTCTTCCTCCTTCAAAAAAAAGTGTTTGTTTTGGATTTTTAGAAAAATCATTTTATCAAAAAAATATATACTGACTCTAAAATGAAAAGCTATTAGGATTAACTTTTCTCAAAAAAAAAAAAATTTTTCAAACATAAGGAGGTAAGACATGAACTAGTTAAAAATCTTTTTTGTTTAAAAAGTGATTTTTTGTAGATAGTAAACAAACACAAATAGCTTCAGATTTTTTTCTTAAATATCTCAAAAAAATCTCTAGATTTTTCTAACACAAAATCTATTTTTTTAAAGCTAAAACAAACACACCCATAAACATGTATATCTATATTTTAAATCAAAATCAAAATTTCATAAAAAAATAATATCTCTCATAGTTTACAAGTGTTAGCACATTAAAAAGAGCGGAAAGACATGCACGTGAATGTTCATCTTTCCGCTAGTATATAATCCCACCAAACAAACCTAAGTGGGTTTTCATTTAAATTCTTTTATTTACTAATTTATCCTTTTTTTTTTGGTACATACTAATTTATCCTTTTATAATATTATTTAAATTATTAATTAGAAAATAGTTAAATCTAAAAATAGGTAGTCCGCTCTAATATAAACTATATTGGACAACATAAAAAGAATTTCTTTTAATCTTATTTGCTCTATATTGTAAATTCGTTAAGATTGAACACCTAAATATAATTAATGAAAAATTAAAAGTACTAAAAATTATCTTAGGACTAAAATTATCTCATATATTTGACTTTGAATGTTGACTACATATACCACAATTTGATTGGTTGATATCATAAGGGGTAAATTGCCCCCACGAGAGGGTAATCTATAAAGAAAGAAAAAACCTTGATTATTGAATCAAGTTGCCAAAACAAATTTTGTTTCTCTTTTCCCGAATTCATGTTCTCTCGATCACTGTAATCATATAATCCCAAAAAACAAAAAAATAGTTTATTTTGGAATTATTATGAAATCATTAATATTTTTTTATTTAGTTTATTTTACACAAAAAATTATTAAAAAAATCTTTGGTCCATACTATTTGGGTCATTGAGATTTGTCCATTTTTTCGAACAAAGGTTGATGATTTCAATTTCATATATGGATCCTTTCCCAGATTTTTTTTCCCATATATGTTGTTGTTCTACAATTTGATGATGAATAACCAAAATTTTGACTTTCGCCTAAAAAAAAGCTCACATTCATGCATTGATAAAAAAAAATTATGCATTCATCAATTAAAAAAATAAAAACTCATAGGATTTAAATTTCTTAACCAAAGAATACATGAATTTTAATGTTGTCGCGAAACATAGACCCAAAATATGGTCGGTGTAATGGGACACGATTATTATATTGTGGATTGTTTATGAATATCTTGAATGTGGAAATCCTATTAGGAAACAACGCTGGAAAAAGTGCATTATTATCTAGACTTAAATTAAAAACAAATGTGAGTTTAGGATTTCTTTTTGTTCTTAGACAACAGTTGTCTGTTAGACTAAGTTTTGCTATTACCATAAATAAGTCACAAGGGCATACCGTTCTCAATGTTAGAATCTATCCTCCACGATATGATTTCAGCCATGGTCAATTATATGTAGCTTTATCAAGAGAAGTTTCTCAAAATTCAACAGAAGTTCTCATCAAAGAATACAAGAAGATGAAGACTTTACAAAAAAAAAATGTAATTTTTAAAGATATTCTTTTATCGCAATCATAAGATTTTTCCTCTACATAGCAAGTCATTTATACATTTATGTTATCATTTTACTAATTATTATTAGAATAAACAATAAATTATTGTTTTTTTATATACAGGTAAACCAAAATAAGTCGAGTTGATAAATAATTTCGTTATATGCTTTGACTAATCTGTAGATAAATCGATGTACAAATAATTTCCATTAATATTTAAAAATTTAAAAATTGTAATCAAAATCATACAAACAAACATAATAAAATATACACACACGTTAGCATATTAAAAAGAGTGAACAGACAGATACGGTAGTGCCCGTCTTTCCGCTAGGGTTAGATAAGCTAAATAAGTATAACACACGCACATACACATAATATTTAAAAATTTAAAAATTGTAATCAAAATCATACAACAAACATAATAAAATATACACACACGTTAGCATAGTAAAAAGAGTGAACAGACAGATACGGTTGCCCATCTTTCCGCTAGGGTTAGATAAGCTAAATAAGTATAACACACGCACCGTGGGTCAAGGTACTGAACTAAGTCTTTCTCATTTACAATTTGCTGACGACACTTTGATTATTGGCAAAAAATGTTGGGCGAATGTGCGATCTATACGGGCTGTGCTAGTGATTTTCGAACACTTGTCTGGTCTTAAGGTGAATTTCCAAAAAAGTTTACTGACTGGAGTGAATGTATCTGATACCTGGTTGAATGAGGCATCTCTTTTGTTGAATTGTCGAGTTGGGACTTTTCCCTTTGTGTATTTGGGCCTTCCTATCGGAGGGGATCCTCGTAGGTTGGATTTTTGGAAACCGATTGTGAACAATATTATCTCCAGATTGTCGAACTGGAAAAGCAAATTTCTCTCGTTTGGTGGTCGCCTGATTCTCCTAAAATCTGTCCTATCATCTCTTCCGGTTTACTTTCTTTCCTTCTTCAAGGCCCCCACAGGTATAATTTCTTCTATCGAATCTTTATTTAAAAAATTTTTTTGGGGGGGAGTGAGGATTATAGAAAAATTGCGTGGGTTGACTGGGATTCTGTTTGTTTACCGAAGGAGGTGGGAGGTTTAGGTGTCAGAAGACTAAGAGAATTTAATATTGCTTTGCTTGGTAAATGGTGTTGGCGTATGTTGGTTGATAAGGAGGGTTTATGGTACCAGGTCTTAAAAGCTAGGTACGGGGAGGAGGGTGGGCGGTTGAAGGATGGGGGTAGGGAGAGTTCGGTGTGGTGGCGGATGATGACTGACATTCGTCAGGGTGTCGGTTTAGGTGTAGGGGACTGGTTTGGTGATAATGTGCGTAGGGTGGTAGGCGGTGGTGATAGGACTTTTTTTTGGACTGATAACTGGGTGGGAGGAGTGCCCTTAAGGGTGCAATTCCCTCGATTATTTGATTTAGCCGTTGACAAGTGGGTGACGGTGAAGGAGATGGAGAGTAGGGGTTGGATGGACGGGGGCGGTGCCTGGGAGTGGAGGAGGCGCCTTTTGGCTTGGGAGGAGGAGTCTGTTACAAATTGTTCTTTCTTGCTGCATGATATTGTTTTGCAGGACAGTGCTCCAGACAGATGGCGGTGGCTACTTGATACCGTTGCCGGTTACTCCGTCAAGGGGACATATCAGTATATTACAACATATGTTAACTCCATAGAACGGGGTAGGTTCGACGCTGTGTGGCAAAGGCAAGTCCCTCTTAAGGTCTCTGTGTTTACTTGGAGGCTCCTTCGTCAACGACTTCCAACTCGAGATAACCTTCTTCGTCGGGGAATTATTCATCAGGATGGCACTTTTTGCATTGGGGGGTGCGGCTGTGCTGAGACTGCAGCTCATCTCATTCTTCAATGTGAAGTCTTCGGTTCAGTGTGGCACTATGTTTATCGATGGGTAGGCATTTCTTTTGTTGCTCCAGCTACAATAGGCGACCACTTTCAGCAATTTGGTCAGTTGGCAGGTTTGTCGAGGTCTACTCATTCTTTTATGACATTAATCTGGCATGCTTGTGTTTGGGTTATATGGAAGGAAAGAAATAACAGGATTTTTCAGCAAAAGTTATTGACTTCGGATCGTTTAGCAGAAATGGTCAAGATTATGTCTTTTAATTGGCTTAAGGCAAATATGCCCAGCTTTGCCTTCAGTTATAATGACTGGGGACAACATCCTTTATTATGCATGGGTGTGCTGGTGTAGCTTTTTGTTTATGTTCTTCTGTTATTTGTTTTATCTTTTGAAGTAAGACTGTAACTAAACTCTGTTTATGTTGGGTGTTCTCTTTTGCACATCTTGTGCGAGATGAATCACCTTTGGTAATATAATATATTCCATTTTGGCTTGTTCAAAAAAAAAAGTATAACACACGCACACACATATATATATATATATATATATATATATATATATATTATTTCTTGTAAAAAATATTATTATTATTATTATTATTATCATCATCATCATTTGATGTGCGCCAATAATATGTTTTTTTACAGAAGTGCCAATAATATGTTATGTTTCATTTGTGTTGCAAAATCGGCCTAAACTTATCAAAAATGTGCATTCACGGTCACAAACAGTCCAGTCTATATGTTAACACATTCCAAATTACATAAATTAAACATGCATTTTACATGTTTAGATTATATAATTTGAACTGTGTCGACGTATGGACTACAATCACTCTTTGAAATTGGTCTGATGGGACGTTTGACACAATTCAGATTATATAATCTAAAATTTTAAATCAAACTTGATGCATATTTTCGGATGGTCGTCTCCTGCCATCTTTCGCTGGTTTCTCACCCCACATTGATCTCATATATTCATCCACCAATCAATGTCGTTGAGCCCATATGTTCTTTTACATGTGTATCCTTACCCTCTTTAAGAAGTTTCATTACAAAAATACACATGTGGTTAGGAGAAAGACTTGTATGGTCATAACCGCAAATATTTTAGATTTAGGCACACAAAAATGACAGAAGTTAGAAAAAGAAATATTATTGTATTAGTAATGGTGATAAAGGAAATTTCTTGTGTGTCCTAGTGGTTCTCCGACAAAGATTATGTACCGTTAAACAATGGTGGAATTAATTAACTTTAGGGTGGGGAGCTGAAGGGGGGGCTTGGGCTTGGAGGCGTAGGTTGTTTGCTTGGGAGGAGGAAGAAATCGGGGAGCTTATGCTTTTACTCCAAAGCGTTAATTTACAGGTTCTGAGGGAGGATAGATGGATTTGGAGGTTGGAACCTTCTAATATTTATTCTGTGCGTAGTGCATACAATTTTTTGAATGAACAGGTTTCTATTAATGATGAGGAGCCGATACCGTCTCTTTGGCATAAGGACGTTCCTTTGAAGGTGGTGTTGTTTGCTTGGCGACTGTTTCGAGATCGTCTTCCTACTAAGGACAACTTGTATCGACGTAATGTTCTGGCTACTGATGCTCTAATTTGTGCTGGAGGATGCGGGTTGTCTGAAAATACATCTCATCTATTTTTTCATTGTAATTATTTTGGCGTGGTTTGGACCTACATTTTACGGTGGCTTGGTGTAGTTGCGGTTTTACCTTTTGAAGCATCTTGTCATTATTATCAATTCAGTTTTTTAGGTGGTGTTGCTAAGTCGCGGCGATCAATTTTACAGGTTATTTGGTTTGCTACTGTGTGGGAAATATGGAAAGAACGAAATAATAGAATATTCAATGCAAAAGAGTGCTCTGTTTTACAGGTTGTGGACAGGATTAAGTCGGTAACTTACAGGTGGTTGAGGGTGAAATTTAACTCTCTTGCTTTTAATTACCACGGTTGGTGGCTTAATCCGTTCACCATTATAGGCATTGGCTAAGGTCTGGCTGTTGTTGTTTCGGCTTTTGGATATCGACATTAGCCTTGTAATTACTGTAATTTTTGTATTTACCTTGTATTGACTTGGGTGTTTCTTCTTTGGTGCGTCTTGCGCTAGGAAGGCCCTTTTGGTGGTATATAATTCATTTTAGCTTCTTCAAAAAAAAAAATTAACTTTATTCCTATAACATGGTAACCCAAAATAAAGTAATAAAAATTTCAATTATTTCTTCGGGTCAATCTAATATGGAAGTCTTAAAAATTGTCCAAAGGTGAACCTTTACCATTTTTAATAAAAATTAAATTTTATAATAATAAAAAAAAAATTATAATTTAATAAAAATAAGAAGGTCCATCCTTAGATGGGTCCATATTAGACAACCCAGATTTCTTCTTCTGCATTTTATCGTTTGTGAGTGTACCTAAATTCAAATTATCTGTATTTGTGACCATATAAGGCTTGCTATGTGGTCGATTAGGTTTTTAGTTGGTGGACACTCAATCTTATAACTTCCACTTAAAGTGCATCATTAACCACTAAAATATGCAAGCATTAACCACTTACTTAAAAGCTATAAAATGACTTAAATATACAAATATATTATTAACCACTTAAAGTATTTCGTTAACCACTGATATACAAGTCATTGCTAACTGAGTACTTAGATTTAGTGGTTATAATATAGTACTTTTATAGACTTTTTTAGTATAGCCACTTTTGTGGAGGTGCTGTCTTATTAATTTGTTTTTACCATTAGTGATGATTGTTGTTTCAAAAGTGTTGGTAGAAATACTTTAGTGTATCCATTTTTTTCACCATCGGTGATGATTGTTCTTTGGTGTTACTAGGAACTGAAGATTTGATAAATGATTGTGGATACTTTGATATTCTTTTTTCATGAGAATCATGACCATCAAGTAATATTGTCCTGTGATGAGATAAGTCACTCCATACACTTATCTTTTTTTTGTATCATCTACGTCTATGAACAGCTTTGATTGCCTTGCCTATATACAGTGATGAGGATTCACCATATTAGTGTGATTATTGATGAATAGACGGGTTAAAATTAGTTGTGTCTGGTGCAAGATTCATCCAACTTGTACACATCAGAAAAACCTTATTATGGGTACGTGTGAAAGCATTTTTTATTTTTCATTTTTTTAGAACATGTGATTATTTTACTTTGCAAGTAAAACGATGAGAAACTTTTTAAATAAATTATTGCGATGGAAAAAAGATAAGAATGCTAACTATTTTTTAATATTTTCATTATTTTTGAAAATGCAAGATAATTTTTCACTTCAACTAGGGAATTACTAATATGCGAAAGTCGAAACACATTTATAGGTTCGACTTCAACTACAATGTTTTCTAAGGATATATAGTAACAACATAACTGCATGATTTCTCAAAAAAAAACATACCTGCATGATATGATTTTTCTCAAGAATGATGATGCCCTAAAATTGATATCAATATATTAGTAAACACACAATGTAAATGATCAATACAAAGTCAAGTGTATCATGTTAGTGGTAGAGTTGTATAAGTTTACTATTTCTATTCGGTTGTGTGCGACTTAAAATCTCACTATGTATCAAGAAAAGGAGGAAACATTGTAAAATATGAATTGCAGCAACGCCTCCTGTGCAAGGTGCTGGAGGTGTGCTCGTCGGAACCATACACACGGAAGTTTAGAATTACGTTGTTGGGCTTTTCCCACTTATTTTGGCTAGAAAAACAAGCCAGAAGGCATTTTTCCCGAAACCATACACATGGGTGCATAAGGGTGCCTGCTGAGACACATGGGGCGGGAACAAAGTGTATGGGCCCTGGTATGCGCTTGGCGCGCATCATGGGGCAGCAACTTGTACGAAAAATGTCGTTTATCTTCGTTTTTGGAGTGATCTTCTTCCATGCTTTCATCTTGAAAATTGGGACATCATTTTCCCTTGTTGTATTGCCTTCATAACCTTCCATGAACTTTTGTACTCTTCATTTCCTTGCCTCTACAACAATTTCACGCGGTGTCTTGATTTGCCTATTTGTATGATTTTTTACTAAATTGACTTAAAACACCTATAAAATTGCTGGTTTTTGGAAGAAGTAGAATTACATGGACTAAAATGAAAACAATAAAAAATGTATCTTAAACGATAAGCAACTCCTCTAAAACATATCTAAAATGATTCGAAAACATATCTAAAATATCATCAAATATACTGTTATCAAGAACCATACGAAAAGTACCTAAAGAAATGCACATAAGTTTTTTTCTTTATTTCACAGGGGAGAGAAAATAAGTATAAAAGGATGGAGAAAGATGGAGGTAATTTTCTAAAAAAACATATATTTTTTTTACAGTTGTATCTAAATAAACTAAATTGTGAGCCCTCTTGTTATATCTTGTTTAAGAAAAAAAAATCACTTTTCTATAAAAAAAATTACTTTTAAAAGTTTTGCATCTATTTAATACAATTTTTTAAAAAACTCATAATATAAAACAATTCTTAAAACAACTTCAAATAAAAAGTTGTTAAGAATAACTATTCGATAAATTAGCTTTGCGAAACTCCACAAACATATGCATGTTTTACAACAAAATTGGATTATCTCCTAGAAGGTCCTGCCATATTCTAACCATTAATCTCATTCTCCTGCTTATGATGAACGACACAAAATGATGGATGGACGACTATGATCAACGTAAAGCAGGAGACATGGAGGAAATAATTGAAGACGATATGTGTCTGTCTTACCACATCTTGCTAATTTGTTTTTTTTTTGTTGACAAGACCCTTAATTAGTATATGTTTGAGTAATCACATTTCATATTTATAAGAGAAGTGCTATTTGAACAACCATTTTTATTGATAACTTATGAAACAACCAAAATATACAAATAAATACGAGTATCGACACAAAATTCAAAGCAACAGAGAGATAAATAAAATCACAGCGTGAGTAAAAGAGATAGTTGTCACAAAATGGTTGTTGTTCAAATATCAGGCTCTGTACATTAGTGTTAGCGTTTTGTTAACGAGTGCCTCCGGAGCACTCTTTAAACATTTTTAATGAAGAAATCATTTTTAGAAAAACTAAAGACTTCAATTTTCGATGCATGCAATAAATGCATAAATTTTCACAGAGAAAGTCTATCATGGTCACAAATATAAATGTACAGTGTTTAGGCACACACATAAAAATATTTTTTCTAATAATAAAAAAGAATTTGATAATAAAATGATGGGTTAATTATGTTTCTAGTCCCTATAAAATAGCGACCTTGTAAATTTAGTCCTTACTTAATTTTAATAGCATTTTTAGTCCCTATAAAAAAAAATTTACTTATAATTTTAGTCCCTGCTAAAACAAAGTTTGATTAATTATCATTAAACTCTTAAATTTTTGAACGATTTTTTTAAGACAAGATTAGAACACTATGGAAGGTTCGTTTACTAAAATTTAGAATTTTCTGATATGAAATGAATTAAATATGAATTTTTTAAAACGACAAAAGTTAAAGATAAAAAGTAATAAAATCTGGACGTAGAAATCAAATTTTGCGATAATTTTTTGCGGATGAACTTTTAGTAATGTTCTAAACATGTCTGCAAAAAATTGTTCAAAAATTTAAGAGTTTAAGCATAAATTAAACAAATTTGAATTGAGTAGGGACTAATACTCAGTGCAGAAAAACAAAATTAGAGACTAAAAATGCTATTAAAATTAAGTAAGGACTAAACTCACAAGGTCGCTATCTTATAGGGACTAGAAACATAATTAACCCTAAAATGATTTAGTCTTTTGAAAAAAATGTTTTTGATATATGTGTGACCAAATACTATGCATCTATATTTGTGTCCATGCAAGAATGCCTCATTTTCACAATACCTTACCACGTTGGAGGCTTAAAAAGCGTGTTCCGGTACTCGTTAACATTTCAAAAAAAAAAAAAAAGACCCTTGAAGGAAGAAAAAACCCTAAACCCTGAAGCAAGAGCAGAACGTGAGCTTAGTCAGGAAACATGTCTACCTTAGAAGAATCTGACCTTACCGGAATCCGTCGCTACGAGCTCCGTCTCCTCCGTTGCACCCTCACTCCTTCACCGTCTCTGTCTTCAAATTCCGAATCCTCCGATGACCTCATCAACAAGCTCTTGAGCTCAATTGAGTGTGGAAACTATGCTGAAGCACTCACCTCCCAATCCAGTAAACTCATCTTCCAGCTTAATCTTGAATTGCTGCCACCGAATTCTTCCGGCGAACGGTTCTACTCCGAGTTGGTGGATCGCGCTGAGTCTTTTATAACAGACGCCACCGTTAGCACAGTTGAACAGACTCGCAGGGCTACTCTTGTGTTGTGTATTGCTGTTGCCTCGTTTTTAGGGTTTACTCAATGTAATTTCACTGGGTAATGTTCCTTTTCATCACAAAAGAAACCGTTTTTATTCTTATTTGCTGTTTGGGTCCGGTTTGGATAAACAAACATGTTTGGATAAATAGTTTATTTGCAACTTATGACACAAGCGCTTATATTGGTAAGTTCTTATGTATAAGTTATTTTTACAGCAAGAGGTAAAATAAGTTAAATTTGTATAGGCTATTAGCTGTTTTCATAAGCTATCTTGGAAAACTTATGAAAATAAGCTGAAAGAAGCTTATACTCGTTGTAATTAATTATTCTCATAAGTTCTTCCAAACTGCATCACAAAGCTTATGCCAGTACTTAAGCTCAAATAAGTCAATCCAAACAGATTCATAATTAGCTGGCTTATAGCTTAAGTGCTTATGTATAAACTATTTTTGTAACAAAAGATATAACAAAGTTGATTTTCATGTAAGCTATCATGGAGAACTCGTGGAAATAAGCTGAAATCGTTTTATGAAGCTGAAAACAACTTATGAACATGTCATAAACTGTTACCATAAGATCTCAAAAACATACCGTTTCATGAGTACTTATGCCAGGGGATATGCCCAAATAATCTATTGGTTTATAAAGCAGTGGATTGTAATTGCAGGCCTTTGAAGGGGAAGGAGCTACCGAGATTCCCTTTGTCTCTGGTTGAATTTGAATGTGCAGAATGGGACATTTGGGCGCGTAATTATCTAATGGCTGATGGTTCTGACTTACTTGGAAAGTTCTCGAATCTTCAGGTACTCCATTCGTTTAGGCGTTGCATTTAACAGCTCATTATTACTATAATTATATAAAATTAGTTGAAACGAAATCTTTCATAATTTGACTTTGAATTATCAATTGACATTCAGTTCAACTCAAGTAACTAATTAGTCTTTTTTTCTCTCTTTCTAGTATATAGTTTTTTCTAAGATGTTGCTTATGAGGATGAAAGATTTATTGGTGGATATTAGAATTAGAAGCCTTACTTGGTGGCTTGGAAGGGTTTTGCTTCTTGAGCAGAGAGTTTTGGATGAGCGATCTTCTACACTTTTTGATCTTTTGCATGCTTATATGGGCGAAGCCTTACAACAATTTGGCACTTCAGAACAAGTTCAAAGTTATTGGGATGTTGGTTTGCATGATGGAGAGAGCTTGGCCATCGTTTCCTTGCTTCATTTAGAGGCTGGAATTATGGAATATGCATATGGACGAGTTGATCCTTGTAGGTCAGTTCTCATGGATTTTTATTTTTCCTTTTACTATTACAGATTTTGTTTGTATTATTTTGTTTGCGATGTGAATGGAAGGTATGCTTCATTATGTACCTGTATATAGTTCAATCACTTTGAGAGTATTTTAGTCCATTCTTTGTATGCAAGGTAGTCTGTTTAAAGGAAGCACTTTACATTTAGGCTACACTTGGTTTGTTTAAAAACAAGGGACTAGACAAGAAAATGTTGTCTGTTTTGTGTTTATTTTTAAAATAGATACGGGATAAATAAATTTTTAATACGGGGTATAGGACAGAACTCTAAAATTTTGTTACTCAACACTATCTAAGGTTGTCCTAATGACAACACTATCTAAGTCTCAGCGATGTCTTCTTATCGTTAATATACTTAAAATTATAAACTCACTTGGGTTGGCCTTGTGGTATTTGCTTGGTACCTTGGATTATGCTCTTCTTATGGTTCTCAGGTTCGATTCTCCCCAGTGCCAATTTCAGTGGGCTAGTTTGGCTTCTTCAAAAAACAAAAAACAAAAAAACTTATTGTTGTATTTTGTATCCTGTCTCGTTACCTCTTGGAATGACTATGTTCTTGTTTGGATATTAGCAACATACAAATGACAATATTTACTCAGTCACATTAATTTGTGTGGTTATTTTTTCTGGTTTGTTTATATGTTCCAACTTCTTTATGCAAGCAATGCTGGAAGTAAATCCTTTTCTGTTACTGGAATCGAAACCAACTAAAAGCATTCCCTGAGGAAATGGAAAGTTGGTTGGGGAAAAAGTTGTGTTTTCCTTTTCATGGTTTTTGGGCTTGCATTACATAAATAAATTGTCATATCTTCGCCTTAATATGTTTTCTAGTCTTGAGCAAAATGCAGTTGACAAACACCAGGTCAAGCACAGCCTGTGTTTGATTAGTTTAACAGCATGCATTGCTTCTTACTTCTCACCGAGAGTACTAAGTCATGACTTGTAACTTAGTATGAAAGATAATCCCCGCCCCGTATTTCCTATCCAGTTGCGAGGATTCACCTTGAAGTGTACAAATATATATTGGAAGCATGATGGACTTGGAATTGGTAAAATAACTATGTTTTTGATGAAACTAGAAATAAGTTTATGGTACAATTTTCCTGTAGAATACTATTTAAATGTTGAAATGATGGTTAACTTTGATTTCCCGTGGTGTCCTTATGATGAAGTACCTTATTGTATCAGGACACATTTTGAGTCAGCTGAGATGGCAGCTGGGCTTCAGCTTTCAGTTACTGGGGTACTTGGTTTCCGTACCGTACATCAGGTAAACACAGTAAACTGCACCATCAGAAAGTTTCATTCATGGTACTTACCTTTTAATACGTTATTCTTTGACATAGGCTGAACCAAAGGCACAAATGGTACTTGTTACAAACACAAGTTCGTCAAACAGTGGGGACAACCACCCCTTAATGGGAACTGGCATCCAAACATGTGATGACAGCCATGGTGGAAATAATTTGCATCAGCATCAAGCCTCTGAAACATCTGACATACTGGTAATACCGAAGTTGTTAGAAAATGCTGATGATTCTAAAACTAGGTCACAAGACATGGAAAATGGTGCTTCTGTCACTCCCAACATGACAGCAACACAACAGGCTGTAGTTCTAGCATACTGCCTTCTAATCGAGAAGAGTTCCCGACACGATGAATTGCAACGTAAATTGCCTTTATTATTTGTACATGCATTTAAAATATCATTTCTATCATCCGTATACTTTCATATAAGAGTCTTGCTAACAAGTTCCCTAAGGAAACATGTTGAGGACGCAAAGATAGAAATTTTATCGTGGAAATTGTGTATTTAATTCTTTGAAGTTTAAAAATTGTTCTTTTAAACACAAATTTCAAGATAAAGTTTCTATCTTTGGTTTCTTAACATGTGCCCTTAGGGCACTTGTTACTTGTTAGCATTTGTCTTCATATAAATAAATTCCTCTTTTAACCTCTTCTAATTTGAAACTACCTTGGATATGGGATAAAGTGCTGTAGTGTTGTTAAAGCCTGTTTTTGACGTTCAGATAAACTTGAAGTGAAAGAAAGATAGAAATCGGATCAAATGATATACTTGAAGTGAAAGAAAGATAGCAATCGGATCAAATGAATAGAAAGAAATATAGAAATTTTAACTTGGAAATTTTGTATTTAGTTCTTTGAAGTTTAAAAATTGTTTTTCTAAACACAAATTCCAAGATAAAGTTTCTATCTTTGGTTTCTTAACATTTGCCCTTAGGGCACTTGTTAGCATTTGCCTTCATATAAATAAATCATCCCTCTTTCAACCTTCTAATTTGAAACTACCTCGGCTATGGGATTAAGTGTCGTTAAAGCCTATTTTTTATGTTCAGATAAACTTGAAGTGAGAGAAAGATAGAAATCGGATCAATGAATAGATATTTGGGTTTGTCTTTAGTCAATAATTGCGCTCCTAGGTTACTTCTGTTGATGTGCAATTGAATTTTCTATTAATATTTCTAAACTTGTACAACATTAATATGAAGTAATTATTTTATTAGCAACATATTCGAAGTTTCAGCGTATTGATTGCCAAATTTGAAACATCAGAGGGGTGAAATTAGGGTCAACTGCTACAATTTAACCCATTCTTCTGTTAAGCATATGCTGTCTTTATATTTTTTTGAGTCTGATGAAAGGAGAGATTTGTCTGAAGGAAAAAAAATCAATTTCAATAATTTTGTTTGCTTTTCAAAGGTGGTCTGGTGTCTATTTAAATATCCACTTTTGTTTGGAACTTTGAGGATCCATTACTATGTTATCCCTAATTAAGCCATCTCTTTCATAGAATCTGACTGAAACAAGGGGTGGGTCTTTACCAACTTAACCTACATTATGGTCTCTAACGTTTAGTAGTCTGCTTTCCTTTTTTCCCTCCTTTTAGTGCTATTTACATTTCTAAGTGAGTTCTAAGATCCAAAACCACAAACTTTCCTGAAAAGAGGAGAAAACAAACTGGATGTGTGTTGTAGATGTTGACTTAATTGCTGGCTCATGACTTGGTTTCAGGTTGGGATATGGCTCCTTACATTGAGGCAATTGATTCCCAGCATTTCTCTTACTTCATTGTAAGTAGAAAAAACCTACCGCCTGTATTTGTTTTAAAATGAGGCTTTTTTCGCACACCATAGAGCCAACTTTGTTTGTGCTTATGGTGTGTATTTTCCTTTATTCTAGTGTTCCACTTAATCATCTTCATTTTTTAATGTTTTTTTCCTGCTTTAGATACGAAGCTTCTGCGATATCTTGCGTATTAGATGGGAGTCGTTGCGTAGTCGAACAAAGGAGCGTGCGTTACTGATGATGGATAACTTAGTATGTGTTTCATTTTAGTAACCTGTTAACTTTTTATTTATGAAACTATATCATTTGTCTGATAATTGATTCTGCTGTATTGAACAAATTTTATAAATTTGTGTCAATATATTGATGTTGAGCTCTCATAGAAAAAGAAACTAAGCTATCAGCTTAAATTAACTTTTTTATGGTTTATACTGCCCAAAATTGGATCACAACCTGTGATTATTACTTCTTGAAGAGTTTAAGAAACTTATAGGATTTATGACATTGCAAGTAAATTGTGCTCAACATACTTCACATTTTATATATTAAAAATAAACAATCACAATTTGATATTTAAAAGGACAATAAATAAGAAGAAATGTATGTTTAACATTTAATATTTATATGATACATTGAAAATTTGTTAAACCTTTGTACCTATAAATAGCGCATTGGTTTCGGTTTGGCTGTAATGTGATTGTGAAATGTGAACTGGCTTGATTTATTTACCGCACCTAACAAAAATATTGTGCATATTTCTGTAGGTGAAGCGTATTTATGAATCTTCTCCAGCAATTGAAGAAAGAATTCCCTTCAGTTGTGGTGTTTACATGGCTAGTATTCCCGCTTTGAGGAAGTATAAACTTTTTCTTTGTAGACGACCCCCTCACCCCAAATTTTTCTTTTGTAATTTAGCCCATTAACTCTTGTTACTTTATCTTTCAATTTCAGAGAGTACGGGGAACTTTTGGTGCGTTGTGGCTTGATAGGGGAGGCAATAAAGGAGTTTGAAGATTTAGAATTATGGGACAATCTTATACACTGCTACAGGTATGATGTGATATGAAATCAATGAACCAATTTACTCTCTCAATATTCACGCCTTATTGATTCGTTTGATATTTGACATGGAAATCAGTCTCTTGGAGAAGAAAGCAACAGCTGTTGAGCTCATCAGGAAGCGTCTTTCAGAAAGACCAAATGACCCTAGGTTATGGTATGTTACTTGGCTCGTCTTGCTTTTGGTTTTTTTAATTAGGTTGTTGTCGGTCTTGAACAATAGCTAATTAACTACTACGATTATTTCTCTGACAAGTTGTACTGTAGTGTGTGTATACACACACACACACACACACAGTCCATTCTTGAGTTGAAGTGGGTTGTTGATAGTCTTGCAAGCATTTGGAAGAGTATTTTTAGAACTTATTTAGGTCTAGCTTATGGCACAAACGCTTCAGCAATAAGCTCCTTAGATAAGCTAATGGAAACAGGCATATGCTTATTGAATATTTTCAGCATTTATGATATAAGATCTCATGTGTAAAGCACTTAATTAAGCTGCTTATTCAAACATGTTGGTATTTTTAGTGATCACAAGATTCATAACTTCACCACGTTACTCATAGGATATAGATTACAATAACCTGGTATTTTGCAAAAAGTATTAAATGTATATTTATGGATCATTTTCATTAGCTAGCAATATGAGAAAATTGATAATGTTACAAGTGATGTACTATTCGACAGTGCTTTTAAATGTTTTAACAATAAAGTTAAGTATTTTGTCGGATAGATAGGGAAAAGTTTGTAATGATAGGGAGTAAGATATTCACTAGAATAGGATAATTAGGTGTTTTGTCTTCCGTGTTTGGCCCAATATCACTTTATCACTTGTGGATTAAAAAGCGGTTAACTTCTGAGAATAGAGGTCTGGAAAATAATCTATTTGTTGTTCAATTTTTCCTGAAGAGCAGTACATAACTAGCTCAAGGTCTGCCAGGGAGGTGTGATATAAGAAAAAGGAAAGGAAAGAAACCAGACAATATTTTCTATGCACAAGCTACTGAATATAGTAGAAATAAATAATTTAAGAAAATTAGCTTTAGGTTTAGTAAAGGATCACAAGGTTTAGTAGAAAAATAGCAAGGGTTCCCAATTTATTTCTGAAAAGGATAAATTAATTTTCCAAGAGCTTCCTTTAACTCTGCTGCATTAGCACATATTCCCGTACTGCATACAAACCAGCTTAAATAAAATCTGTGTTTCTTAATTGGTCAAAAGTTTGGTGAACGTTAATTTTGAACAATTTAATAAGAAAACAATGATCACATTTGAACGTTAATTTTGAACAATTTAATTAGAAAACAACGATCACATCAGGGTTGATATAGTGAAAGATAACCACCGCCTATAATTTTTTGAAAATACGATGACCGAGTTTTGTAAGAGTGCAGACTTAGATTATGTTATGTATGCCCTGTCCTTTTTGTTACTCCGGAAGATTTTCTTCACTGAGGGTATATGTGGTTATCTGTTTTCTCCTCGCTCACTTTGTCATCAATCAAGAACCTGCCGTGACAGATGAAAGGGTAGCTTACACTATATTGAAATTGAAAAATGAAACAGCAGGAATATCATTATTTTGCATAATTTGTTTCCTCGTGTGAATATTATTCTAGGTGCTCCTTGGGTGACATTACCAATAATGATGCATGCTATGAAAAAGCTCTGGAAGTTTCAAACAATAGATCTGCTAGAGCTAAGGTGTGCCTATGTATATGCTTAATAATCTAGAGCCCGTTTGTTACGGATTAAAATAAAAGTAATTTTGATATTGAATAATTTAGAGATTATTTTTTAGAGATTTTATAAAAAATCAGAATCTATTTTGCGTTTGTATATAATAATTTAGTTTGTTTGGATACAACTATATAAAAGGGATTTTTCATTACAAAATTAGTTCAATCTTTTGACCCTTATTTTCTCTCTCCTCTAAAAAAAAAATCTATTTTTGGAGAAGCTACTCTTAACAGCTGCTCATTTGAAGCTTTTTTAGATTCTAATTTTTTTGAAAAGTTGTAACAAACGGATGGAATACTCTTAAAAGTGACTATTTTTTTTTTTTTTTAAAAGTGATTTTTTTCTTTAAAAAACTACAACAAACGGGCTCCTAATGTACTTTGCTTCTGTCCTATTATAAAAATAAATAAATTAAATTGACATTTTTTAAACAAATTTGTTTTTCTCATGTTCACAGCGCTCTCTGGCCCGCAGTGCATACAATAGAGGAGAATATGAGACTTCTAAAGTTTTATGGTGAGCTATGTGGGTCCTGAATGAGGTGTTTCAATTTCATCATTGTCTTTGTCACCATTATGTTAAAAATGTCCGTTGTTTTGATTGTAACATTGCTATTTGGTTTGATATGTTAACTACAGTAAATTTTGTTTGTTATTTTAAGGGAGTCTGCAATGTCAATGAACTCGATGTTTCCAGATGGTTGGTTTGCATTTGGGGCTGCTGCATTGAAGGTAAATTGTGTAATGCTCTTTAGATTTGCTTATCATCATCTTTTTTTTTAACCACTAGATTTACAATAAAATCTACAATTACTGTACAATTTTTCTCTTGTGAATGTCTAGATACCCATGACTATTCATTATTAAAGTAGTTATTAATGCTGCTGACGCAGTGACGGTATTTTAGTATTAGGCCTACAGCCTACTTTGATAAATTTGACTGTAGTTGCATGTGAATGACTATGATCAGAAAAAATTAAGTGCAAACAGTTTATTTCAGGGAGTCACAACTGTGACTGTGCATAGATTACCACTTATGTTACTGTTGGCTATGCAGATTTATATATATGTTGCACCACCTAATTGGTTTGTCAGGATGGGCACAGAATTACAAATTTCCATGTTTTGGCAGTGTCTAAAGTAGATTTGCTCCCCTTGTTTTCTGTTTCTTACTTTTGTTTTCTAGAGTACTTCAAACTAACCATAGAAGTTCAACAGGCACGGGATGTTGAAAAGGCTCTAGATGCATTTACTCGTGCTGTTCAGCTCGATCCCGACAATGGGGAAGCTTGGAATAACATAGCTTGCCTGTATGTAGTTCTTGCTTTCTTCTAACATGCAAAAATAGTCTTGTGTGTGTTTACACTTCAGTTTTTTTTTTTTTCCTTTCTGCAAAGCCTCACCTGTAATTATTTAAAAGCATCTATTTTCGGGCGTCAGAAATTGGGCTACATTCTCTCAAAAAAAACAAAAAAAATTTTGGCTACATAGTAAGGAGAAAATCAGGTCCCTCTTAAATTTCACCTAACTTACTTCCTGTTGGGTTTAATGTTGAGATCTCCAGCTTGGAGTATATTTGATGCTTTATCATTTTGGATTATCCATAGGGACAAATATCCTGTAGAAACTGAATCGGAACCCTTTTACCTTGGTATCACAGCCGTGAGCTCAGTAATAAAATTCAATATATTCCCTGTCCATAATGATTAATACTAGTAATTAACTCTTTATTAAATAATAATAAAGATAAGAAAAAACAGTTGTTATGGGTTATTAAATTTTTCCTTCTTGCTTTGTACTAATGATATGTTTAACCTAATATTGCAGGCATTTGATCAAGAAAAAGAGCAAGGAGGCCTTTATTGCATTTAAAGAAGCCTTGAAGTTCAAGTTTAGTATTTATTCTTCTTAGTAAACTTCTTCTATGTCACATATATATCGGCCTAATATATGCATGCTGAAATGTCCACCTACTCTGATATATGTGTTTTAGTTCATAATCATTGCAAATTTAGCCATCTAGGATACACATTAACACCATGATGATTTGTAACAGACGAAACAGCTGGCAACTCTGGGAGAATTACAGCCATGTCGCAGTCGACGTTGGCAATATCAGTCAGGTGTGTGATTTTTTATTTTATATTGTTGGTCAAAATGACTCAAACACGTGATGGAATATTGTATGTGCAGTTTCATTGCATATTTTATGCCTTGTATGCCATCACTGCAAGGCTATGTTTGGATTGAAATGAATATGATATTAATTATCATTGTCTTCTTTAAAATATGATAGAATGAACTTAATTTCGAGTTATGGTATGGAATCAACTTAATTTTCAAATGTTTCCTTATTGTTATGGCAATTTGATTGGGTCACCCTTATTTGTCTGCGTTCTAAATATCCAGTCCTGGACATGTGATAAGCACCCAAGCACTTGAGGAACCCTCCCTTAAAAGCTAGCTATCAATGGGGAATAACCAAGCCCCTTAAATACTCCATGGAGCATCCAATACTGCTCTATGTGGGATTTAGGCACCCCATAATATCCAAGTCGCTGTCATAAAATTGTGAATTGGACAATTGGGTAAAGAGAGACAATAAAGGTGGGGTTGGTGCATTAAAGATTTAGCTATTTTAAAAAATAAAAAATTATTATGATATAAAATGCAAGGTTGGTGCTTTAAAAAAAAAAATTGCTTGAAGCACTTGTTGATTCTCCATTGCTCATCTAGTTTGGTAAATTCTTTTAGGCACTGGAAGCTGCTCAGATGGTGTTGGACATTACTAAAAATAAAAGAGTAGACACAGTTTTATTGGAAAGAATCACAAATGAGGTGGAAAAGCGGCATTCTACAAATAATTATGTGCCTCCCGTGACAACTGATAATAAGCCTAATACAGATCAGTTCTGCATTGTTGATTCTGGATCAGAACATCAAGAGCAAGTATCTGGGAGATCGCGTGAAACTGAACAATTAATGTTGTCGCTTGGAAATGTTTTACAGCAGGTACACAATTCTATCAAGATTATTTTTTGTAGATTCCTTCTACTTAGTGAAGTGGTTAATGAACACTTCCCACTCCATCACAATGCGCTGGTGGTGTGTTGTAAGTGCCACAGGCGGTGCAACTCAATAATCTTTGCTTGTTAAATAAAGGTCATGCAAAAGATAAGTGGTACGTGCAAATTTATGAGGCCCTATTTATTATTATTTTGCTGATACAGATAGTTAAAAATGGGAGTGGATATGGACCTGAAATCTGGGGTTTATATGCTAAATGGCACAGAATTAAGGGAGACCTCATGATGTGTTCTGAAGCCCTTTTGAAGCAAGTTCGATCCCTCCAGGTATGTCCCTTAAGGTCAAGTACATATCAGATATCTTTTTTATCCAATAGATATGACATAATTTCTGTGCAGTTGCGTTGCATCCCTATCGCCACACATTTGCAAAATAAGCATTACATGCAGTGTTTGTTGGAAAAGGTTTATTGTTCAATAACATGTTTTTGGCTAGTGTGAACAACCAGTCTAGGCAGTTCACGGTGATTATAAGTAAAAGTAGCTTGTGCACAATAAACCATCCACCATTAACATTAACATTAGGAACACTGTAATGTTTCTCTTTTGATTGTCGAAAGCATTTATTTCCCTACCTTTGTATTTTTAATTATAAGTATCTTTGATCTCTTGTTTTTTGGCTTATTTTCGAGTCTCCCTCTGAAATTTCTCCTGCATCTGTTGTCTTAATATAATTGTCCAATTATATTCTTTCAGGGTTCTGATACATGGAATGACCGAGATCGCTTCCAAAAGTTTGCAAAAGCATCTTTAGAACTTTGCAGGGTGTACATGGAAATATCCACATCAAGTGGCAGTATCAAGGAATTGTTTACCGCTGAGATGCACTTGAAGAACATTTGCAGACAGGCAAGATATTTGTTTTAAGGTTTCTAATGTTTGAGAGTTGAAAAAGTCAGCAGTAGAGTTAACTTTTTTCTAATTTATTACTTGTTTTCTCAGGCTCAGAGCTTCTCTGACACAGAAGAATTCAAGGATATTCAGGCTTGCCTTGATGAAGTGAAAATTAAACTCCAATCAAATTCAATGCCTAGCTAAAATCTTGTTAAAGGTATTATGCAATATGTTTGTGAAACCGAAGTTTTGAGCTGAAGTCAGCACACCGAATCTGATTATCCCACTGAAGACTGAACTTGTTGTGGCGTATGCCTCAACCTGAAGTCATCATAGTGAGTCCAACCCAAGTTTTGACCTGGAGTGTTAAGAATGGCTATGCAACTTCCTGATTTCCGTCGATGGACATCTAAAGGTTGCCTTTCAAAATGGACCGGCTTTGTATCACTATCGTTTATTATGTATTCTATATAACAAATAACTGCCCATATCCATGCCTCCGCGAGGCAAAATGATGCAGTATTTTAGTGATTTGATTTGGCTTTCCCATTTAGAATTATTGTGAAATAAAATTGTGCAACAGTCTAAATTAAGGAGTTTTTTTACGGGCAAATGTTAATGTGTTCGTTATTAGGTTAGTGTTTTCTGCTTCTAATTTAACCTTTAACCCAGTTTAGACCCCCTTTAAATTAGATAGTTTAATAGCCTGCATTATTTATGTAAATTTGTTTTTTTTTCCCGTTAACGTCCAATAGAAGTCCTCTATTTTTTGGTCTACTATTAATTTAAAAATGCAATTCCAAAAATGGGGTGATTCGAGAGGTCAGTGTAACAATACTATAAACTGGTATACTACATTTTCACATGGTAGTTATCTTATTACCTCAAAAATAAAGTGGAGGAATGGACATTCCCTTGAGAGTTTTGAAGTCACTGTTTTACGCCTTTTATGGCGCATAGATCCTTTAATTAATTATTTCTCTTGCATAAATTGGCTCGCCTGAATGTTTTATAACAACAAGAGGACTCTTTTTTAACACTTTGGCAACAATTACTCTCTTTTTGGATGAAATCAATGTACATTCCACCACTTTAAGTGAGACACATTTCTAAAGTGTTGCACCCGTGTTGAAAAGAGTGTTGATAACACTACTCGATATAGCAAGTTTGTGATTTAGATCTATTTGAGGAATAGCCTCGTTGTCATTAATATTATAACTATTTCTAGTACAAGATTAAAATTCGGTTAATCTGTTTTACTATTAAAAACATTTACACGTTCGTTTTTGAATGTTTTGTCTTCAACAATAAAACGGGCCCAATAAAACTAGGGAGTAATGGACTACTAATGGTCTGTAACTAAACATGTCTTAATCATAGAAGACAATCAATTCAACTTCAATCAAATTTAACTAATTCGAATGCGTCTCAAAATTAGTTCAAATTTTGTTCACCAACAAATTTGTTTTATCAAATTTTTGAATCATTTCAATTTGTACAAGAGTTAGTAGTGCTAAATGTTCTGTCTGGTGACAAACGTCTAAATTAAAGTGATTTGATGACTTGTTTTCTCTCTCAACTAAACATGTCTTAATCATAGAAGACAATCAATTCAACTCCAATCAAATTTAACTAATTCGAATGCGTCTCAAAATTAGTTCAAATTTTGTTCACCAACAAATTTGTTTTATCAAATTTTTGAATCATTTCAATTTGTACCAAGAGTTAGTAGTGCTAAATGTTCTGTCTGGTGACAAACGTCTAAATTAAAGTGATTTGATGACTTGTTTTCTCTCAAGAATTCATCCAAAAGCGATTTCTACACAAGTGAAAATGGTGACAACATCAATCTCTAACGCCCAATTTGTTAGGCAAATTTTCTGAAACAACCACCACTAAAAAAAACTTAACGGATTCTTTCAAAAAAAAAAAAACTTAACGGATCTCACTGGCCAAAATAATTGTAATTAGTCTATTCAAAAACAATTTTGTAATCAGTTCTATGCTCCGGCTAGCATACACGTGGTGTACTGTGCCTACGTTCTATTTTTATAGATTAATTAAAGGACTTTTCAGCGGTCAAAATCACAAGTTAATCCCTGTTCTGTTTCTCAAGAAAGGACTCAAGTTGGTCAATCATAATTCTCTCATGGATTAATTTAATCTAATAAGAAATAATATCCAAATTAGTCCATAACATTTTTATTCAGAGGACAAATTAGTCACGGCTCAATATAACAGACTAATCTGTCCCCAATTTAAAAATGTCAGGGACTAGCTTGATATTTTTTGACGGAACTAAATTGAACCGTGAGAAAATTATCATGACCAAATTGGATAATCAACCTCCACCCATAGCGATCACCAATTTACCATTGGAATTTAGTATTACGTGAGGCACATTCTGAACAAGGAGTTTTTGGATCTTGGTAATGTAACGACGGAGCAAAAGAATTCTCAAAACTAATGTCGCAAAAACACTTAATAGAAGAATTTGTGGCTCTTGAATTCCAGTAAAATGACTCAACATGATTCAGATCACAAATGATGTGATGCAGGATCATTTGCACCTATGATCATGTAAACAAAAACATACATGAAACAATTGTGACTGAGTTATTGAGCACAACAGACGTCGAAGCTGCAAAACTACAGTTTAAATCAGTAATTGTAATGGTTTGGATCCAAGAGTGTGATGGTGGGAAATGGTTGGGAGTGTCATAGGCGGGTCATTAACTTGTATGAAAAATAGGTGTTTTGGTCCAGCAGAGAGAAAGCTAAGCTTCTGATGGAAATGAGGAGGGAACAGTGGGCAGCTAGAGAGAGGGAGAAAGAGGAAGTGATCTAGGGTTTTGATTGAATCGGATCAAGGGCTTCAATTCCACTGCATAAAAATTTAATGAAGTATTTCCCGTCGCATAGGAATTTAATCTGTTTTTGCATGTTAAGGTAGGAGCGTCATTAGATCTACATTATTGTAGGAAAAACAAAAAATTGAATATTGTAGTATATGCCAAGGTAGGAAAATTATATTAGAATTCAACATCAGTGAAGGGAACAAAAGTTGAAGCACATAATAGATGTAACAAGCACCATATGCGACACATAACCCCACCCGCCACCATTAAACTAAAAGGCAAGAGTAGCGAGGGCATAAGAACAACTTAGTCGGGCTACATTTTGTAATTCACACCTATAGGACATCTACAAGATGATATGTGATATTGTAGAAATTCTATATATAAATAGTTAAGTACAAGTTCTCATTGAATGGTTCTAGCTAACATGTAAAATACCGGCAAAGCCTACCTAAAGACCTGTACTAAAAAAGAACTGGTAATCCTAACCAACAAGACAATAATACAACCAATTTCATTCCTGTTGAAGACCTGCCTCAAATTAGATCAAACTATACTGTAAAAGGCAGTCAAACATATCAACAATTTGCAGCTCAACAAGCAGGTGAGGTTCAACCTCTTCCATGAACTTAGTGGTTGGCAAAGATTTTCAGTATCAGATTGTTAATGCTGTACGATATCTAAACTCTACCAGTTTTAAGAGTAAAGAAGAAAACTTGTGAAGAAAAGGTGGTTATAATCCTATTCTAGGCCTGATACCTCAAAGAGATGTCTACTTCATTGCTAGCATGCCATATACAGTGTTTGATACATCCAACAGCTGCTGCTCCATCTTTTCTTTCCATTTGAATAAATCCATAAACATCTCCTGCAAGAAAAATAATAGATCATGAATATAAGAAGGTGGTAGAAGGAAAAAATGGGAATAAGTGGCATGTATACACACTATCAGCATCACCTGAAACATTATCAACGAGTTGTCAACGTCTGCCTTTGAATTAACAGTTGTAGAAGAATCTGGGGTGACATTAGGTTGATCCTCTTGCATTGTGGGTATCAGCTCCTCAACATGACTATTATTTCAAAGGAAAAACAAAATAACACAAACAAAATTAACTTTTTTCCTTCTTGGTTTTTCCACCTCCAAGGAGATGTGCGTGCATGTTTGAGGGTTTGGCTAAAGAATTTGAATAAACAGATATTACCTCTTCTTGTTAGTCAGTTCTTCATTGAGTGGCTGAATTGGCATGCCTGAGTAGGGATCTTCAAGAAAACACTCTTGTGGAACATTAAATAGTTCTGAACTCCCTATCCAAGTTGCCAATCCGTCATCCTGAGTATTGTCTGGGTTAGTGTTTTCTAACCAATCTTTCCATTTTTCTGAAGGAGGACTAAAAGTGGTGCACTCTCTTGGTGCTTGAAGAGCATTCAATTTATTTGTTATATCCATAAGATGTTGCTCCACTTCAGTTTTCCATATCGCGAACTCACCATACTTGCCCTGTTAATATACAGAACTACGGTAAGTCAGATATCACATAAGTGGAGAAATCAAACAAACAAAAGGAGAGCATTCAACATTATATAAATCCCATTAAATCTTGAATATATACCTGCAAATTCTTCAAAGAATCCATGATTTCAGTTAGGCGGTTGTTAGTTTTAGCTTTCCACTTCATAAGTTCCTTGCAAGTCTTCTGCCATTGAAATTCAACATAAAGCATTATAAAGTGTTTTAAGAGACAGCAAAACCATTAAAATATTAAAGCATTCAACATTCACCTCCATCATGTTACTTTCAGTTTTCTTTTCCTTCTGGGCAATGAGCTCCTGCATATCTCTGCTATCCAAATAAAATTATTAGGAAAAAATAAAATTGCAACCATAAAATATTATTTTGATATTCTGTTTTCAAGTTCAGTACTTCTTCATTTGGGCCATTTCTATTTTAAGCAGTTTCAATTCAGCAGAAGAATCAGCATCCTGACAAGGGGCACGGATGGCCCTAACAGTGGATGGTGGTATCCAATAGGGGTCATCAACCCCAGCCTCCTCGCGGACGTCATCCAAGTCAGCCCTCTCCAACCAATACTCCATAATTCCGTCAGGGTTGAACCATCTTCGGAACCGATCAGTCCCTCCAGGTGCCACTTTACGGTCAATGTGCTTCAGTAAGTGGTCTAAAAGTCCAGTATCACCGATGTATTTACGGGCAGCTGATCTTAGTACAGGTCGGGTTATTGGGTGTTCAAAAGTCGCCCCCTCTGCCTTCAGCACCTCCCACATGCTTTGTTCAGCCGACTTGTACCTACATTAGAGTGCATGATTAACTCTATATAATTACTTGGTGGAATCGTAGATATAAACACGAAAACAGTAAAAAAAAAAAAAATTATATATTTTCTTCACCTCTCGCTTGACCATCTATCCTTACTGTCATGCTTCTTTCTCTTATTCTTGCTACTGCTTTGATTCCCAGCATACTCCTCTTTCACCTCAATAAGCTGACCATAAGGCTCCTCTTTCACCTCTCTAAGCTTCTCACAAGACTCTACTTTCACCTCTCTAAGCTGACTAAGGCTGAGGCGCTTCCTTTTCTTACTATCTGGAAAATATATTGGTTCATTCTTAACATTTACTTCTTCTCTGTCGTTGTCCGAGTCCTCTTCCTTCCTAGTAACAGAAGGAAAAGAACTTGCACGCCAACCAATGAATGCCTGTTGACGATGAACACCCCACCTATCCATCCCTGCAGCTCTAAGTTAAACAAACTACTGCAAGTGCAAGTGCTTTGTCGGTACTCCAAAGTCAGCTGCATTAGCAACACACTAACACAATTAACTAACAATAACCTAAAAGCTTAGTAGGTGATCCATTGGGTCACCAAGGTTGATTTAATCACATATATGCACGAGACATTAAATACTACTATCATTCTGTTTGAATAACATATACAAGCAAAAGCAATATTTACAAACGACAGTTAATTATGGTGAATAAAATAGAATAACTTAAGCACACACCCAATAGCTCATACATTAGAAAAGGCAAGCAAGTAAAAACATTGGATTTCTTGGCACACAAGAGTTACGAAAACAACTTATCTAATCTAACTGTTACAATGCAAAATCGAAGAAACCCTACAACCAATATCTTCTCTATATAACCTTATCGCATTTCACTTCACTAACCATCAAATCAAAGAGTAATCAAATCGACTAAACTCGACCAGCAAAATACATTATCACGAAAATAAATCTGAGAACACAAAATCAACAAGTAAATTGAAAAAACACAAACGATTCACATACAATGAGATGAAATCATATAAACGAAAAACCCTAATCCCAAATTAAGAAACAAAGTACGAAGAAACTGGTAATGAAAAACGTAATAAACGTAAATGCAAAACGCGAATTGAAAAAATGGGAGAAATTGGAAAAGGAAAACCCTACCAAGAAGCGCGAAGAAGAGAGAGAGTGTGAGCGACGCCGACAACACAGTGCGAGTTGGTGCTCCAAAAATAACGTAAGAAGAGAAGAAAGTGAAAATGAAAATGAATAATCGTTTCTCTCTCAATTAAACCCTAACCGCCAAAAACCCCACATTGCTCAAATCATAGTCATTTCATTTAATCATATTTTCGCTTCTTTCACTACTTTCTCGCGAGGTGTTACTGTTGTGTTAACGGCGCCCACGTTTTAACGCCGTTTCTTTCTCACAGACTAACTAGAGGGACGCGTACAGTATTATGTCACGCTGCTTAAGTCACTTCACCCTTCCTCTAAAAAAAATGACTTCACTATTATGATCATTACAAAAACATCTTTAATGGATAGTTTGGTTCCATAATCAGTATTAAGTTTTTTTTTTTAAAGATAATCAATATTAAGTTGTTCCTACAATATCATATCATATCATATTTGTGTATATTCAGGCGCACGATCTACATTTGATTGTTATTTTCATAGTAAATTATTGATTAGTTTAAGGTTTATCTCCCCTAAAAATTAAGTGTTTCCTCCACAAAACATTATTGAATAATATATTTTCGAGGAATCAAATGGATAATAATAGTATGAGAGATAAACTATTGAATGATTAATTGGTTACAAACACAAAAATAGTATATTTTAATGGTGTTAAAAGTGAAAAAAAAAATACAACATTTAAAAATATAATAATTAATGTAACTTTTCGTAGTCTCTTGTGTTTTTTTTCTTTTAGGTAATCGGTGTTATAAATTGTCCTCGCGAAAAATTTATCAATCCGTCACTGTGTATATTTTGCTCTAATGATAAAAAAAATTAAGTAATTTTTATGAAATTTGCATTTTTAATGATTTTTCTTATGCAGTAGCTTATTTAAATTTTTTAAACTATTTATTTGATATTTGGCATATGTTTATAACCATTGTGAGAGGACGTCATAAGAATCAAACTTGTAATTTGTAGTATTTTGGAACCACATGAAATATAATCGAGATGCAATATTGTCGTGGATCTAAATGCAAGTTTTGTGTTTTTATTTAAACCAATTCAATGCATGTTTAGAACAACGTTGTTTACGACTGATGCCAATGCTTGACACGATAAGCTATAACACGGTGTTTTAATTGCTTGGACACTATCATGGTGGAAATTACGATATTTAAACATTAATTTTTTTCTTTTGAAGGAGATATTTAAACATTAATGAAAATAATATAAACACATTAAAAAAAACATTGATCATATTTTACGGGGTATTACTCTGGATAAGATATGCTCCTCCTGTTCAACTGTTTTACAAGCTTGACAAACCATTTCAATAATTCAGTTTTTTGGAAGTAGTTAACTAAACCGGATCCCTTAACAACAAATTTACGCCGGTGAAAAACATGCATCTACATCTACTGCCAGTTTCCTAAGTAAACAATATATACGCACACACACATTGTGTGTTGGGACCACAATATAATGTTTTTGTGGTTTATATTTAAGACTAGAGAGGGTAGGACTTGGTATCTGCTGTTTTCAGGAATGTTATTTACGTAATAAACATGCTCAAATCACTTAAAATAAAGTTTTTATTTTGCTTATAGTTTCGGAGTTCAGATATTGAGCAGAAGTTTTTCATGCATCTGTGAAATACATACAAGGCAACACCTGCACATACAGATTGCCCAAGAGTACAATCACATTTTACAAACGAATTCTTAACATAATGCTGCTCCATTTTGCCAAGTTAAGAAGTCGAGCAGAATGAATTGTAATATTTGAATAATAAATAAAATAACTAAGAAAAACATCTTAGATAATTGGCAGGGCACGTGATCTAAAACCCACATTTCTCCCAAAAATGATTTAACATTAGATAAATTACCCACCAATCAATGGGAAAAGAACTAGAAAGAAAAAGCCTATAACAAAAATTCATTACACATATAACTCTGCAAATTGGTGCACAAGTTGAAGGCCGCATGTCTCATGTCTGACCTAGTTATCACTGCACCGCCCATTGTCAGTCCTCAACTACTGTTTCTTCTTTTCTAAATTAGATACAGCAACCTGTTGTCGCCTCTTCCAAGCTGGGACTTTACCAGGAAAAGCCCACCTCAATAGTCTCTCCCATGCGTAGCATACAAAAAACATTAGAAAAGCCCAAAGTAACAGTTTATCCCTCAACCCCACTGGCAATGGCACTAACTTCAACCAGTCATTCAAATCCCTGAAGAGATCAGATGTTATCACAGTAAAGAAACCGGCAGCAGCAATGAGGGCGTACCGGAATGGCCTGTTTTCAGATATACTTTGGTTGAAAGGATGGCCCATATAGTTTACGGCAAATGTGGCAACCTGGAGCATCATGCTCACCATGTAGGAAACAGTATTAACCAGGTTGGGATGAAAACTTGCATCTGGTTCAATACATTCATCTGGCATGTATTTCTCAGCTTCTTTGACAGATGATATTAGAAAAAACAGGTGAACTGAAAATTGTCCCAAGAGGGAAAGCAAGACATAAGCACAGAAAATGTTGGGGTGGGGACGTTCCGATGAGAGAGTGGGAAGAGGGCGTGCATGTGAAATGAAGAGGAAAAATGCAGCAGTAAAGACACCGCTTATTGTGGCTTGCACATCACCAAGCTTGACACCGTCCAGATACATAACACTTAACACATATGCAGTAGCAAGGCAGTTGAGGCCCAGAATCTTAAACATCTGGAGGGTTGTCACTAGGGTACTCCGCCCTTGTCGAATTATGTCAGTGGTGGGAGAAACAGACGCATGCTTAGCAGTGAATGGGGATGCCATTGAGGCATCACCGAGCTTGACGATGGGTGCACGGCCATCTCCTTCCTCATTAAGCTCATCCATCATCTTCTTAAGTTTCTGTCTTTGCAACTCAGCGGCTGTTTGATGACGGTTAAGAGATGAATTGCTGGTGGAGTCTGATTTTGAAGCGACTCTGGCTCTTGAAGTGCCTTCTCCAGTTGGACCACCCGTCTTTGCAGATGTTTCCAGCGCAAGCTTAGATTTCTTTTGCTTAGCAGATTTTGTACCGTCTTCCCCAGATGAATCTGAAGGGGAGTTTCCACCTTGAGTTGGAGGGATTGCATTAAGAAGAGCAACTCCTACATGGGCCTAAATCAAAGCGGTTAGTCTGTAGTCCTGCAACCTATACTCTAGGTAAAAGAAACACAACAAACAGAACTGTATAATAGAGCCAACTTGTGGTGTAAAGACCAGCAGTATCATTAAATACCAGACATGGTAGAAACCAGATTCAAATGATTTTATCATGCAAAACACTATGGAGATTTACATAGCTATTTTTAAAAAAAAAATGCTGTCAACAGATCATTTAAATGCAAGAGAACAATTTTATAACAATATTTTCCACTGGACGAGAGTAAATAAGGATACACAAAGGTTCCCTGGTGACTTTTCGGTGGGTATAAAGGTTGTAGATTGTACACAAATTGAAATTATTTATTTCTCAAACATTCAGGAAAAAGTTATTATTCTATTGATTATCAACATAATTTCTTAAACAATAGATACCTGCTTCAAAGCTCCAACATCATTGGTTCCATCCCCACACATCAATGTTACCCGCCCCACTGTTTTGAAAGTGGTCAAGATAAGTTCCTTTTGCTCAGGAGCAACTCTAGCAAAAACCTGAGACAAAAGTTTGACTGTCATTGATGAATGCAGTACAAGGTTCTAATCTTTAGTTAAGTTTAAGAATCAATCAGAACCTTCACATAAGGAATAACCATAAGATGAGCTGATGTCTGTTGTAACATCTCAAAGCAATCACCTCCAACACATAGATCATGAGTCTCTGATAAAGATTCTACCTCTTTCCCACTGAAACAAAGTATATCTATGATCAGTCTAAAATTATAAGAAATGAAATAGAAAAATAACAAACAGAAACACCAGAAGAAAATAGTTCAGAAGCATTCAGGAGTAGGAACATCATCTTAAAACCATACACTCAACAGCAATTTATCAAAGTGAATAAGAGCAAGTAACGAACAGTCAGATATATAAGATAGCACAACCAGATAAAACAAAATTTAAAATTACCTGTAGCTAATGTTTTCCTTCTCATCAGGGGACACCCAATTATATCCTTCACCATTACTTGCTGGACTAAGGATTAATGTTGGTTTTGATATAATATGAACTTGGCTAGCAACATGACAGGCTGTCAAAGCTTGATCACCAGTAATCATTACCTATTAATTTAGCCGAAAAAGATGTTTGTCAATTAGTTGTTATTGTTAGCTAAACAAGGATCCCAAAACCCTCTATCTTGCCCCAACAGCTGTTAGAAACTAGAGAATCTAGAGAATTTGAGAGAAACAGAAATTGTATTAATTGTTTCAATGAATTACATTGTGTGAGCCTTTAGTATCTATCAAATATGGACCATACAGTCAGAGAGAAAAATCTAAACAATATGTTGAACCAAGGAGGTTGAACAACAGAAACAATAATGACAATCATAACCAAATCTCCTCCCACTAGATGAGAATGGCTGCATGAATCAAACGACATCAATAAAGTCCTATCTCAAAGGTAATTCATTTACTCAATGTCTTTAAACTTGGACAAGTCACCGAACCGGTCAATATAGTCGGTCAGTGGTCGAACCAGTGGGTCACTACTTACTAGTTGAACCGCATGACTCGGACGATAAGAATAACCAAAAGAGATCATGATTACTTTTATGTGACATAATTATAATCTTCTACTAACATGATTTATATATCATTTATACATATTTTCTTAAATAATATTACACTATCATGCATGGTAAAATCAATTTGACACAAAGGAATGCACTTTTTAGTTAAACTCCTGGTAGAGGGTGACAAATGTTTTTTTAATTTGGAACTTTTAAGTAAAATAAATAAACGAAAGACTAAAAAACGGACAACTCTTAATACTGAATCTACTCAAATTAAAGCCCAAAGGCTGGTGTTTCTAGCACTTGTAAGATAAATTATTTCGCAATCTAAAAAGTTCTGTTATTTATTCCGAAAAGAGAAGTCAATTCAAATGGCACACTTACCAAGTCATGTGAAGATTCTTTCAATCCAGATAAAACAGCAGCTGAATCTGATCTTATGGGACAATTAAACACCTAAAATCAACAAGATGTCAACTTTTAGCATAAAGTTGTTTAAGAGGAAAATTGTCTAGAATTTACAAAAGTATCATATGAGGAGGAAGATTATTGATTACCACAAAACCAGCAAAAGTAAGCCCACTCTCCACCATATCCCTATCCAAGCTTCTAGCTTCGCTGACCTTCAAGCAATTAACAAATGATAAGTAACAGTCCGAACAAGTAAATGTTCAAACTTCAATTACATTATGATCCAACAAATGGTAGGGGAGGAAGGAAATCAAGCATTCTAAAGCTGCAACAACGTAAACAAATGCAGTTCTGGTTCTCTCAATTACACTTGAATTGAGGATCCAAGGTGATTGAAATGATACAAAAGGTAAATTAAATTGGTTTGTTAAACAAAGTACACAAAATTGTCGATAGAAATTAAAGCTGAAATAAAAATAAATTGGAAATGTTTCCAATCAACACAGTTTATTCATTTCTGAATTAAGCTGGTTATCATTCCTGTTTTCCAATGCATAATTTAAAAAATATGGAGAAAGGTTCACAAAGCACACTGTCAAATCCCTAATATTCTTACTGTCATATCAGAAAGAGACTTGTGAGCCAGAGCTAGAACACGAGAACCCTGACGTGTATATCTTTTGTAGGTCTCAACATATGATGGAGGCACATTAATGAGCCTATCTTGTATAATTTCTGGGGCACCCTGAAATATAAGGTAAAAGAAAATTGCTAAGAGAGAATCAAGAAGGAAAATAACACAGTAAGCCTTAAGTTACCACTACTTAAAATATTAAATAGGTGCGCATCCAAATGCCCACTGCTGATCAATAACGAATAGGGAACACGAGAAAAAAATAAAGAAAATGAATGCTGAGTCAGAATTTGTGCATCTCTTTGGTTTAAAAAAGTTTTCTAATTCCATTTCTTGTTACCTGAGGATCATTAAAAAATTGTTCTCAATTTGCGTCATATAGAGCCTTCAAAGCAGTAAATAAAGTAAAACAGGAAACTATTCTAAGACTAAACACAGTTTCAAAAAATTTTGGCTTTTAAGATAAGGATCAAAACTAGTTCCTAAGAACTATTTTATTGCAGAATGTAGCATCCACAGAAGCTTTTGAAAAATGAAGAGTTCCCTGATCAATAAAACCAAGTACCAACCCCTGAACGCGAAAAAAGAAAGAAAAAAAAAACTATCAAAAGCATTACTGTTTGTTTGCCAAAATCTATATTTAACACTTGCTGTGACGTGCAGATGCATATTCACAATTTTCATTTTAATGCACACAATATATGAGAGGTGAAAATTTATTAGAAAACTAGGTAACGCTTCAAATCTAAATGCAAAATTAGTGACGACGCAATGGACTCATAATGAATCTCCCACCTTTACCTGGACCCTAAAATCTGGCGGGAGCTTTACAGCACCACGTTGACCTTATATTTAAACTAAGCCAATTCATTATAATTCAATCTAACGAGGCAACAATCTATATTATCTATATTGAATAAAAATGATAAAATTGCATAAAGTGTATTATCTAAAACGATTGTGGCAATAACATGTATATCATATACGAAGCATATCAGGTGGGTGTAAATTACAAAAAGCCAATCTTGATCAATCAATTGTATATATGTGATCAAGATTAAATTTAAAGTAACATCAGTCTTGGTCATCTATGTATGGTAATAATGTTGGGGTTAATGCCTCTCTCTCACCTCTAATTGAATCCTACACACAAAAAGGAATGAGGTATGTTTAAATTTGAAGCCTATGGGTAGATATCATTGTACTCTAGAAGCACAAAAGACGCATAGAATAAAGAAAACCATAGCAGAAAAGTCAACAGTAAAACTTCAAACATGCAAGAAAGTTAAAAGAAAAAGCTTTTGAAGAACTCGATTGTATAAATGATTTTTGTAATGGTATAACTGCCAAATTTGTATAAATGATTTTTGTAATGGTCTGTGGATGCTGTACAGCAGCTCATATCATAGCAGCTATGAAACTGTATGGCTGCAACTGCCAAATTTGTATAAATGATTATTATTATACATTTTGCTGACTACTATAATTGAATTACCCATCTGTAAATTTAAATAATTTTGAAAAAACAAATTAGATCCAGTTCTCAGAACCCTCTGTGCAAGTTCTAAACTTTTCTCAGATTATCCACATCACTTTCCTTCATTTTCTCTTCTGTTGTTTTTCAATAAGTTAACAACATAAAATATGTGAGTCCCAGAATCTTTGATGATTGAATACTTAACACACATCAGACACGGGTATTTTATACTGTTTATTTTCATTCCCAGCATGGAGTTATATTTTGACCATTTCATAACCCCGGAAATAAAAGCTATCGCAAAGTGTTATTTCTAAAAACTGCACATTTCTACTCCGGACTGAGAAACAAACAAACCTTCACAAATGCAAAAAATTCCTCCTGAATACGAACAATGACTGCCATCCGTTTTAAGTGAGATGCAAAATGGTACCGCTGAACAATTTGGACAGGATGGCCACTTCCCCTGAAATTTGAGAACGAATCATGAAAAAACAAAGACGACGTAGAAAGAACTATAAAAGAAAACAAAATGGGAAGAACAATCAAGGGGTGAAAAGAATAAACTAAATCATTCAAACCATGGTTATCGAATCGAGATTCAAATCTTAAATCAGAACCCATTTTATGAATCATGAATCAAATCTTATTATGAATCGTGTGATGCATGATCAATAAAAATATGACATTTTAAAGTAAAAACATTTAACATAGCAAAAATATAAGTTGCCATATCATATACTAACCTCTAAATAACTCAATATTTGAGTCGTAAATCAAATGACGAAAGAGAAGTGACTAGCTATAGAAGTTTACAAAAACAAAATGGACACTGAGTTCAGGTTGTGATTCATTAATGAATTAGGATTCATCATAGTGAATCACATTCATCATAATGAATCACAGTTCAAGATGAAATTCATGTCCAAAATAGATACACAAGAGATTCAAATACATTGTGTTCAATTTTATATGGAATGGAGATGCTGATTCAAACAACAAATAAGATAGCTATGAAACCAATATTGAATAAGGTATTATTACATCTAACCCCCAAAACACTATGGCGGTGTGGTGGGCACCAGTATCGTCAATACGTCAAAATTTAAGGAAACAAAACACGAAATTTAACATTAAAAAAACAAGAAATTTATATCATACAAATATAAAAGCTCATAAATAGAACAACACAATTAAAGACTTATTTGTAACTAATAATCAAAGTTCATTGGTACAGATCTTCAAACCCAATAAAAAACAAATATGTTTGAACCTAAAAGGCTTAAAATAACTCCGCTAACCATTCAACATAGATACAAGTGATTCCTCAAATGGAATTACTATCTCCAAGTAATTTCTCATCATCTCATTCATTCTCTTCACTACTAGACCTTATTTGTTCTGCATCCTCCTCCTCCTCTGTCTCTATGATTTGTGTCTCAACAGGGGACAGCTGGGTTCCCAATTCTTTCAGGCCCGAGGAGAAGAGCTTATGTTTGGCTGTTCGGGGAGAAGAAAACAAATAAGGGCACACCTGATTTTAGAGCCGAATTGAGGGCATAATCAGGTATTTGGAGTAGAGCTTCCATGTAGTGGCTGCTGCTATTTGCCTCACTACAGCTACTACTCAACTAGGGTTTCGAGTAGCAACCATGGGCTCCTAAGATATAGCAGCCACTATTGACTACAAATACACGCGCACACACATATAGTACCATGTCCTCATTAGTCAAATATTGTTTCCTTTCTCATTATACTTTCTAGCTTTCGCAACAGGAACATGATAGATATAGGACTCCTAAGGGCATAAGTTATAGAATATTAGTTGTTTATTTAATATATTAATTAGTAACTGTTACATAGTAACTGCTATCTGCAGAACTTCTATGTAACTGCTACAGTGAGTTAGTATTATAAATAAAGATGCAGAGGAAAGGGGAAGGCATTGGGTATTTTGTATGTGGGTTGGTTTGGGAGAGACTAGGCTCTCTAACTCCTAGAGGTTGGTTACCTTTCTGCAGTTACTTTCTTATATCAATAATAATACATCACGTGCATTCCCTTATTATTATGCAATAATCTCCCAAATACCATCGAATTATCATTTGTATTTATACATATCTGAACCAGTATCTAACAGAACACTGGAATTTAAATAGTTTGTTGACTGTGTGGGAAACAATCCAATAAAATGAGCTCAAATACCAAAAATTATCAACAAAAAAAAATTCACATCAGCGGAATCAAATAGATAAGACGTGCAGAATTAAGATGCTTAAGCAGAAACGTATTCACCTTTTAGGAACGGCCTTCTCATCAGATTTATAACTCCAATCGATTCCCTTAAGTGCAGCCTTCTCAAGAGGATCGCCAACCTGTGGGATATTAAGGAATCTATAGTAAGACGGTATCAAAAAATAATAGCAAAGATAGAAGGGGTAAAAATTTATTTCTTTCTCACTCTCAAGCTAAAATCATGAAGACCTATAGCACATCAAGCCGAAAGCATGAAAAATATTTGTAACCAAGAAAAGTAGAACTTGGGGTGAAGACGAATTGTGGAAAGAAAGGGTAAAAGGGAGAATTTTTCCAATCCCTGGAAAATTGACTACTGTCATCTAGAAAATTTATTTACCATGACATCTGCAGTAAGCAACTTCGGATCTTATATCAATAAAAATATGGTGACATGAGCGACAATCTTGGCTTAAGGAAACAATTCCAAAAATATCTTACAGTTTAGAATATCTTGGATTACATCTTTGGGATTAAATCCTATGTTTCCTTATCCTTCATGATTTATTTTCTTATATAATTAGGTTTAGAATAAATAAGGATAAGGAATAAGGATTATATAGAGCCCGTTTAGATACATGTGACATTACCACAAGTGTTTCAAAGAGTATATGATAACTTTTGTGACTGTTTCCTTATTTAGTTAAGATTATTAATATAAGGGTCTTGCTATCAAGTGCCCTAAGGGAACTTGTTAAGGATTTAAAAATGGAAAAAATTAGTAAATTTTATGTTGAAAAAGTTACTTTTTAAAGTTTTAATGCATTGAATGCACCATTTTCAAGACAAAATTTCTTCTTTATTCGACAAGAAATATATTGTGATTTGCTTTCTTTATGTTCCTTTACACAAATCTACATTACAAAAACTATTAACTAGACAACAATGAATTCAGGAGGGAAAAGTGAGCGAAAATGTTGAACTGTGGCATGCTACTAAATTTATATTCAACAGCGTAACAAGGTCCGGAAACTAAAACTCAAGTTAACCACCCACAGAGAAAAGGGTCATACCAGCTTATTCTCAACAAATACCAATGCATGGCAAGAAGCCAGGATTTCTACTGTTCGCACAGGCACTTTACTCATGTCAGATTCCAAATCTGTAGTTTCTGCCAACCCAACAACTCCAGAAAATTCCTATAAAATGGGAATAAAGGCATTATATTGCAGAACATGGTCTAAGATAATAAATAAATACCATGTCTTATGTGGGTATACCATGTCATCCGATGTAAGTGTCCCAGTCTTGTCAAAACAACATATATCAACCTATAGGCGATGTAGGAAATTCAATAAAAACCACTGTAAGTATATGATTTATATCTGACAAAGAAAAGGAAGCACTATAGCAAAAACAGTAAACCTTCAGGTACCTTCCCAGCAAATGGTATCCGAAAAGGTTCTGTGCAAAAAATTCCACGGCGTGCCAGTGCAATCAGAGAAGTATTAACAGCTATTGATAATTCCATTGGTAACTCGGGAGGTATCACAGAAGTAACAATAAGAGAACAACTTAGTATAAGTTTATACTTGCTCCTTGTGGGGTCTTCTAGCCCCTGCAGCATATACCATTTAAATTTTACCAAGTTGGATCGTAAATCACTGTCAAAACCAAGCTATATTTACTATTCATCAGTAGGGAAGCATTACCTTAATAAGCACATAACCAGCCGCAATTAAAGCGAATACAACCAAGAATAAAATGAACAATCCACTTTCCCAGCTATTAGCAGTCACCTACAATTTGCCAAATCAGAAAGCAAGAAAGAAAAAAAAATCTAATTCATCAAAATGAGGCCGAAAATGTATTTTGGGGGGATTAATAAAGTCTATATCAGTTTACCCTTTCTGTGGAGAATAAGATTGTTCGCATCAACTTTCCTTGACTTGTTTCAAATCCCGTTCTCAGAACAACAGCCAAGCAGCCACCATCAGGGGTTTTTAGAGGAAAGGTCTGACTCCGGTAAGATTGTTAAAAATAAAGAGGATCAGAAGCATGAACACGAGCTCAACGTTAATAAAAATAGATATTTTTTCCAGCCTGAAATAACCTTATCTGGAGAATGCTGTAATATTTTAGTTCCACCAAATAAAACATGGGTTTTGTCTCGCTTTGCTGACAACTTCTCCTCAATATGCCTACCCGCAATAGAAATCTAAAAGGAAGATCAGATCTTAATGAGAATCGTTAAAAATAACACCAGGAAGGAAAAGAAAAAAGAAAGATCAAAGATGTCTATTCCAGCCTTGTAAATTTTCATGAGAAAGAGGGCTCCAAGGATGATAGTGAATTTACAAAACTAGACACATAGTTACATGCACATAACTAGAGTAAAAGTATAGACATGCAGATAAAATTAAAATTTTGGAAAGAAAAACTGAAACAAAAATTGCATGTTTTATGTAAATCATATAGTCATCGAATCACATCGCAGTAGGCATATATAGTAAATAAAGACAGGAGGCAAAAATATAGCATGGCACAATTAGAGCGAGTCAAGGTAAACAAAAATTAAGCAAGATGTTTTATCATATCTGTCTAAACAAGTGGCTAAGCTGGATGGGTAAAAAACAATACCATTACTTCTAGACGGACGGACAAACCATGAATCAAGTTTGAAGCAAAATGATTCCTTATATTCGTGATATGATATCTGTCTAAATAAGTGGCCAAGCTTCATGGGCAAAATCAATACCCATTACTTATAGCAAGGAGGTACGCAACAAGCAACCACAGTCAACAATGTCCAGACCAGCAAAAAATGATGGCAAACTTTGCAATCAAATACAAATTCATCTACTCAAAACTTTGAAAAACATCCCAGAAAACCAACATATACTTTTTATACATCACATATTCATTACTGCTTAGACATTAAATGAGTATCTTAGCACTTAGTTCAGAAAAGAGAAACACCTTCCATTGAGGAGTAGACTCGCCTGTGAGAATAGCTTCATTCACAATTGCACTTCCAGCCAATATAAGCATGTCTGCAGGTACAGATTTCTCCTCTCCATTCTGACCAGCAGAGCGACCTATAGAGACAACATCTCCAGGCAAAAGGTCTGTACCAGAGATTTTTACCCACCTAAAATCAACACAAATACAAAAAAAACTTTAAAATTGCACTGCATTAAACCCCCCAAGTATGAGCAAGCTAATGATGAGATAACATACTTGCCACAACGATGTACCATTACGATCTGATTATCCACTCTAACACGTCTTAACTCAGTCAGAGTCCTCAAACGACTTTTTGCCATCGTTGACTCAAACATAAACAACATACCTAAAGTGAACAAACTATAGTACCAATATTCATCCAAACACCAGAGACCAACGCAGAAAACCTGGTCATGATATAAGCAAGAAGCAATCCAAATCGAAAGTTAGAATGAAGACCAAACACAATTAACAGAGAAAAAGAGCATCAAAGATTTACCTGAAATACAAAAAAAGGTTCCATGCAGTGCTCTTTCATCAATTTCTGAAATGTTGGCTGAGGATAATCAAATCTAGAAGATCAACCAGCAGAACATTAGAGATCAAAACTAAAACATAATCCTAAGAAACCAAAAAACACGTTTTGAGAAAGACAGAAGGAACGGATAATCATCACAAATACCAAAGTAACGGGTTGCATCTAAAACATGTCTAATTCATAAATATTGTATAAGCACAAACTTTCAACAACAAACACATTATAATTGTGTACTGAAGGGAAATAGATGCATGTGGAAAAAATGATGATCGAAGAAAAAGGAACCCACACATTCCGCCCCCATTTCTCAGTAGCAGCAAAGACTTTGGCTTCGGAGCCATGACCACTACTCTTGACATAATATCCAAATGTTTCCTTGGTAGGGTAAGAAAGTTTGCAAAAGGTCCCCTTCTCCTTCGAATAAACGAAACATTGTTTTCTAAAATCAAAATAAATTTCTTCCAAATCCACAGCTAATGAAGAACCTGCAGACTGCACAAGAAAATACTTAACCATGGTAGACAATCAAAGCAAGAACCTATGAAGAAAGAACGGGATAAGAGAAGGGAATAAAAAAAATTCAGCAAAAGAGTCAGTAAGACAAGGAGAACATGTAAACAAAGAAGCAGCTGCTGGCAAGTGGGACAGCAGTATCAAAGCACAACAATACATTGAATATAGCGTATAAATAATACAGTTAACTTTAAATCAACAAACAATGGCACCAGAATTATGCACAATGAGCATCAACAAATAAGAATATCTAACCACAAGAAAATTTTCCAACATAAATCAAGCAAAGATTATACCTAAACACAAATCATAAAGAAAGAAAATGAACACATCAAATTAGCAAATATGCCAACTGTGTACAATCCAGGCGTGATCCCAGAGGAGCAGAGCAGCCCAGAAAGGATCCCGGCCAATCCTTGAATTTTGTTGGTATTTGGAATTGGATGTAATGTCTTAGATTAAGACTTGGGAATGCTTGAGTGTTTTGATTAAGACTTGTGTTTTGATTTATGAATGTTTCATGAGTTTTTAGTTATTTGTTTAATTTTATATTAAATATATGGTTGTTTATACTTTATATTATTCATGTAATTATTCATGTAATTTGTCCAAAAAAATGGTCAATCCCGGCGATCCTGCTACTTCAAGCCGTGTTCTCGCGCTCAAACACTGTCTTGAGATCAGACAAATAATCCCGAAGGAAAGACTTCACAACTACATTGTCAATATACACCACCTCTACGATGTTGACAATAAACTAATGGAAGATGAGGTTCATTGCTCGCCACTTTTGGGTCGGCCACACCGCTATCCAGAATTGACTTGACTACCTAGCATACCAATAATGAAACCCTGCCATGGTGGCTGGTATACTAGGAACACAAAAAAGAAAAGATCGGTCTATCCAATAAAAGAGGTAGCAACAAAAAATTGTCCTTAAAACTGAATCTAGCTTTCCTTTCCGAACCATAGGCAACCCAGTCAGTGCATGCAGTGCAAACTGCCAAAAAAAAACTAATGCCTGATTTAGGGTGCGTTTGTTTCAGCTTTTAAAAAAAAAGATTTTGAGTTAAAAGAATCTAGAGATTTTTTTTTAGAGATTTTTAAAAAAATCTAAAGCTATTTCTGTTTGTTTACTATCATAAAAATCATTTTTTTAAGATTTGAAACCTTTACACTTGAGTTCCTTGCATTTAGAAAAAAAATAGAATTTGGAAGAGCTACTTGAAATAGATTTTCATTTTGAGGCTAAAAATGATTTTTCTAGCAAAATGGATTTTTTAAAAATCTAAAACAAACACAACAAAAATTAAAAAATTGATTTTTTAGTTAAAAAAATAGATTTTTTTTCAAAAAAATCCAAAACAAACGGACCCTTACTCCTCTCAAAACCTCTAAATTGGCGATTAAGAATTGCTCAAAAATGATGGACAAATGCAATTTATACTAGTCCTCTTTAGGTGCTAGAAACACACAACGAGGTATAAATAAATATGTGAACCCCCTACCCCTGCCTTTTTTAAGCCATTTCACCCGATAACCTACCTTGCCTCAACTGGGCGGCCTTAAAGGATATTCCATGCACGAACTCACTGGCATGTAAATAAACGTTAGCATCCGTAAACACTAGTAATAGACTTTCTTCCAATTTTCATTGCACTGAGCTGCAAAATTATTATGGTTCACTTATATCTAGTTTTTTCAAGCATAAACTCAATATATATTTCTTCCCTGAATTTTCAATATAGTTTCCTCCCCTTAAATCCTGTATCCAAATCCTTCTATTGAATTTTTCAAATCAAACGAAGATCCTAAAATATGGTGTGTACTTGCCGCTTTACCAACTATAAGATCCAAAATACTCTCTAAAACAGGATTGGGAGTTAAAATATAAACTGTTCCAGAGGACTAAGTGTAAGTTTGGTTCCACTTTTGGATGTGTCAAAAAATTGATTCTAGAAGTGTAGAATTTATTTTGAAATGTTCAGATGTTTTTCAGCATAATTTATTTTGAAATATTTGGATGTTTTTCATTCCCTCCAGAAGTGATTTTAACATGCAGATTAATTGTTCAACTCGTTTTTTTACGGATATAGAAACAAACAAACAAACATTTTACATTCAACTCATTACTCACTTTTAACTAAAATCAATTTCTCCCACCGCATAACCGAAACACGCACCAAGTGGGTGTTTGACAACCCAGTAGCTCACCCCGACCTCACCTTTCAGACCCCTCTCACCGCAGGTCTCCTAAAGCTCCAATTGTTAGCTTCTATTCAAACGTGCGGTAACACCGCAACTTATTAAAATACTAAACACACACACACACTAAGTCATAGTCAAGAGCTAATCCTTTCAATACTATCTCAATCAGTAAACTCACATCTAAATACATCTCTAACTTCTCATAATTACAATACAACACCAATTAAACAACTCAAAAGAAAAACCTCGCTTCAATTTCAACTCAATAGTAATAAAGCACGTGAAACACATACCGATTTCCGCGAATTAAGCGGCACAACTTCTTTTGAACCACAAAATTTCGCCGGAGTTATCTTGCAGGAATCAGCCTGATCAATATTCTTAACCTGAACACACAAACGCGATTATAAACAAAAATTCCGAAATTGAACAAACTTGATCAAAACACGCAATTAGAAACAAACCTTGCTGTAATACGCAAAGCATTTGAAATCAACGGACCAAGCAGTGAAGAGACAGACGAGAATATGAAAAGAAGCGAGTGCACCTAAAACAATACAAGCATCGACGAAATCGAGACTAGGAAGAATGACTGAAATCCACGCGCCGTATAAAATAGCGAAAGGAAAAACGTCTAAGCGCCATGGCAACTGCTTCTTCCGGAGTAGATCAACTTTGTCTACGACCTTACCGCCGACGTGAAAAGTTGACATTAATTGCTTATTTTGAGAATCGATTAAGAGTGGTGATTAGGGTTTGTAGATCTGGTTGAGAATTTTTGGTGAATGTGAAGAGGTTGGGTTTAACGCCACGCTAGTGGCGAGGATTTGTCTCTGTTTCTGACGACTCTTCCCAACTATGATTCGCCTTGTAGTCTCTCTTTTCCGTTTTTTTACTTTCAGTCTGCCTTTTTCGTTTAATTAAAGAGTTATACGCTCAATTTGGTATAATCACGAATGAAATTTACGTCAATAATGAAGTTACACAATTTAATAAGAAATTATGAACCGTATTTTTTTTATTAAATTTTGATTTTAGTTAAAAGTAAAAATATAAATATTTTTTCTTTTAAATTATAATAAATCAAATTAATCATGATTATCTATTTCAATGATACTGATAATATAAAAAAAAATATTATTTGAATTCTTGTTTTCTTAATAACAATAACAACAATCTTTATTATAAAAATTTTAGAGGTAATAAAAAATATTATTTGAATTCTTGTTTTCTTAATGACAGTAACAACAATTTTTATTATAAAAATTTTAGAGGTAATAAAAAAGTAAGTATAGATATATTCATCTAATTTGTTACATTTTTTAAATGATAAAAGAAAAAAACTAAACATAAATATTCTCATATCGTGTATGTTACACTTTATTTTAATATTAGAATTTACTTTTATTTATTTGTTATGTGTATTATTTGTATTGAAACTTGAGAGTAATTTTAAAAAGAGAAAAAGTCAATCTAAAATAGTCAAAACATGTAGATTTCATACAAATCTAAAATCATTCGTTCTATTGCTGACACTTAGGGTGTGTTTGGTTCTAAAGTGAAATTGTGAAAAGATAAATAGATGAGAGAGAGTATGGAAAGAGAGAAATATGTGAGAAATAAAGTAGATTTTGTGGATTGTTTGAAATAAGAGAAAGATAAGAGAAATAGAGAAGAAAGAAATGTTGATTATTATGAAAAGTACTAAAATACCCCTGTAATATAAACGTCCATTAATTTGAATTATATCATCACATTATTTTTTTCACACAGAAAAATAATTGATTAATTAATTTGATATTCCGGTTTTAATTTTTTTATTGTTCAAGGAATTAGCTTATTGTTCACACATTATTTAATTTCATTTTAAATTAATTAAGATTGTTATTCATAAAATATAAATCAAATTAATTAATTTAATTTTCAACACTCACCCCCTTTTGGTTTTCAATCTGCTATCTTCCATATGTTCCTTTTTCAATCAACCCCACATCCACAATATCATGCAAGCTAATAGACATAGCGGAAAGAAACAACTTTAGAGCAACTTTCCATAACATGAATCAAAATTGAAAAGAATAGCTATAGTGAAAAATGGACATGAAGAAGGCGAAGTGATAATTGTGGTCTTTGGTGTTTCAGTGACTCACTGATCTTAATAATGGATGTAAGTTCAGCTTGGTCTGTGCAAAAGTTTTAGGCAAAAAGAGGAGCAATGAAGACGAAGGTATAAGTGGAAAATGTAAAATATTGGTCATCTCTCTCAGCTTTCTTCGCTCAACTGCGGAGAAACAAAAAGTTGGTGGGTCCCACGGATTTTTGGTCTCTCTTCTGTATTTATTCTCTATGCCAAACAGGGGAAGTTACTCATTTCTTCCATGTCTCTCTCCCCTTTATCTCTCTCTCGCATTAATCTTCGGTTCCAAACACACTGTTAGTGAGCTTAAGGGTTTTGCATTTTATTTAATATATCATTAATTTCGATGAATCTCGATAACATATCAAATGATTTTAGATTTCTGAAAATTTTAACATAGATAATATATATGATATAAATTTACAATCCAACAGTCAAATTTTAAAAATATGTATAAAGTGAAACATTTAACGGTATAGTATTGCATCGATGTAGTTTGATCTCTTTTCTTTTGTGGTGGTCTGGGTTTGAACCTCGAAAATCAATCAGTCAAATTTTAAAAATATGTATAAAGTGAAACATTTAACGGTATAGTATTGCATCGATGTAGTTTGATCTCTCCTCTTTTTTTTGTGGTGGTCGGGGTTTGAACCTCGGACCTTGCATATTTTATGCATTGTTCATACCAACTGAGCTAAGCTCACGATGACGTTTGATCTCTCCTCTACTCACACTAATTAACTTGACATTTTTTATCTTTTTGCCAATTATATTTTTATTTTATTTTTTAACAATAATATGGAAATGAATCTAAGACTCTGTAGAAAAATGTTATATTAAGATATACTTCGTATAAAGAATGTTACGATATACTCGATGTATTGGTAATATAATAGAACTTGGTGGAAATATATCAACATGGTATTGAAAAAGTTGACAACATAACTATTTTTTTTTTTTAAAGAATGACATATTATACTTTTTGTAACAATCATAATTACATTTATTTTACAAGTGTTTAGAAAACAGGGTTAAGTTTTTTTTTTTAAAAAAAAAGAAGAATGCGGGGTTAAGTTGTAGGCAGGTAGTTGTTGATACAAATGCTCTATAAGGTTAAGTTCTTTGTAGTCTTGGACGGGGGCAACTTTAAGTGAGCTTTTCAAACCTGAGTTCTTTGCATCCTATGAAATTAGGGTTAAGCATTTTTTAGGTCAAAAGTAGCTTTTATATACCGAACTTTTATTTGTAATCTTAATTTTAAAATGATTTTCATTGCTAAAGCATTGACTTAGAGATAACTTAAATAGAGGTAATTAGGTGCAACTATGTGTGTGTGTGTGTGTGTGTGTGTGTGTGTGTGTGTGTGTGTGTGTGTGTGTGTGTGAAATTTACAAGAAGACACCTATTAGTTTTTATGAAAGATTATTTTAGCAACACACGCCTTAGAATGTATTTAGCCATTTAAATATAACTTGCTAAAAAACTCCTTCGTAAAAAGAATGATTGTATTTTAGAAAATACTTATGAGTGTTGTTAGAAGACACACACTAGTTTTTAAAGTGTGTTTTAAAACATACACCTCGCGGTGTAGTTACCAACGGTGAAAGCATGATATAAAACCGTATATCATTATACCTTTACATTAATAGTAGAAGATATGTATATAAAAGTATTTCGTTGCATAAAAATGTGGTTGCCATGACCCAAACAATTATAGTCAATTATAAAAAATTACATATTCATCAGCAGTGCCAAAAAGTTATGATATAACATATTGCCTAAGACTTTAATAATCCCAGACACGACACGACACAACCCTAGTCACGTAAATTAATATAATTCAATGAACGATTATAATTAACAATTAAAACCCATTTTGACATTACCAAAAGCAGTGTTTGACGTATATGAGCTCAAATAGATCCATGTTGTTTGATCTAGCAAAATTTTAAGTCTTTTTAACAATTACGCTAACAAGATTTTTATCACCAGGACAATGACAAGATTGCTTGAACACGTATCCATAGAGTTGATCAAGTATATAACTTCATCATATTATTTCTTTTTGAAACAAGCAAAAAGATACTTCTTGTTTGATGATTTAAAACCATCAACAATATATGGAATTGCCCTTTGACTAGCCATATATATAAACAATATTTTTTTCAATAAAATACGTGTAGCATGTTTGATCAAATTTTTCTCTTGTCATTTTTGCCAACATTATTAACATTACTATCATGCTAAACAAAATGAGAAAATAACATTTTAAAAATAAATATCACAATTCAAATTTTATTTTATGTTATTTTATTCTGTCAATTGTGTCACTATCAAACACTAACTGTATTGTTTCTCCATTTTTTTTTGTTCAATAAAAATGTTGTATTTACTTTTTCTTTTTTTTAAAGCACTCTTCTTTACTATGTTATTAAGGGTCTGTTTTGGAGAGGGGTCCTGGGTGGGAGGGGAGGGGAAGGTTTGTGGACATGTACTCCCTTGTTTGGGAGATAAAAAAAAAAATGAGGGGAAGGTTTGAGAGGTTTTTCCAAATCCCTTAAAACCCTCATTTGGTCCATTTTTAGAGTCCCCCAAAACGAGGGGTTTATGGGGTAATATGACATTTATAATTTTGCCCTCATTATAATTTATAAATTTCAATTCTACCCTCAACCCTAATTTCACCCATTTCACACAGCACATTCTCTCTCTACCCTCTCTCTTCGTGTTCTGCGATCTCAACTCGATTCCAATCTCAATCTCAATCTCCGTCACAATCTCGATTCTGATCTCAACATCCTTTACATTTTTTATTGTTGATACCTTCAAGTTTGTAATTTCTATTCACAATTTTGTGTTCTTCGTGTAATTTTGATTCGCGATTTTGATTTTGATTCGCAATTTTGATTTATGTGTTTCAATTTGCGAGTTCTGTGTTTCGGATTTTGATTTCTATTCACGTTTTTTTATCTCCTTCAACGATTTTGATTCATGGATAAATAAAATTATATAGTTATGTGTATCTATGTGATTCGTAATTTATGTGTTTCATTGTTCTTATGGAGTAATCTATATTCTTATGGTTTATGTGTTTCATTGTTCTTATGGTTATTTTTATATGATTTGTGATAATGTTATTCTATAATCTATGTAGTTTTGATTTTCAATGTCTATCAAACTACCAAATTCAATTCCACTAACAAAATGTTTATATTTGGTTGTTGATGATATACTTTCAAAACAAGTACGTCATATTTTCAAAGTGGCTATATTAAGTTGACTCTTTTGTATAAATGCATTTTGTCACATAATTTGGTGATAGTGTTCTTCTATAAGAACATATATTTGAGCAATTTGGTGATACTGTTCATTCGTCTCATAATTGTCCAAATAATGTGAGGGAACCAAGTATCATCTCATAATTGTTTTGAAAATATTAAATATACCTGAACCAAGTAACGTGCAAATTGATATGGATTTGTGATTTTTTTTATGTACAAACCGATATAAATTTGGATTCGGTAATGTGTGAGTTGATATGAATTTGTCATTTCTAAGCTGATATGATTTCTCATATATTTGTGTTGATTTATAATCCTGTGTATTTTCATTCTTATTGGCTGAAGAATGTCAGCCCCTCAAAAAGAAATATGGACTCAGGAGATGGACAACATCCTTATCGATGCATTCTTGCATCAACAAAACGAGGGAAACAAATACAACGGTTCTTATACATCAACAACATATGTCAACATAACAAAGGAGTTGGCTGATAAATTTCAACAACCTTTTCAAAAGGAAACGGTTAAAAAACGTTGGAAATTTGTGAAAAAAAATCACAAGTGTTACGATATTTTCAAAAGGAACGACTGAGGAGGTGACTCTCGATAGTTAGCATGAGGTTTGGAAGCTTTTTGAGGAGTTGCAACTAGAGAGTCATTTGTTCACTAATGCATATCTTCATCTTGTTGAAAATCCTTCGAAGGTTAAAGCGTTGCTTGGATGTCCGGAACATAGGCATAAGACTTTTGTAATGGAGATGATGTTCAAACAAGTTACTACGTCGAGGTAACTTTTCTGCACTTAATTAACATGTAGTGTTGTTGATGTTTATTGCTTATACATACTGTCAGAAGGGCAACTAATTTGAATGTCATTATTTTCAAATGAATACAAAATAATTAGTGATAGAAAATGGAAACGGATTACGCGCTGTCATATATTATGTTGCATATAGTATGAGAATGTAGTGTTTGTCGGTTCATAAGAAGGAAATGTGTTAGCTTGTTTAGCATACAACCTAAAGTATCAGTTTTGATACTACTAATAGTTGTAAAATATTGATGTTAACTTGTTTAGCCTAAATATTGATGGTTTAGTACATTCAAACAAGTTAAAACTTTGAGGAATATTGACTTATCATCTCACTTAGTAGAAACATGTTTAGGCATATAGACTCTGACTTTGATACCTATCAGCCTGTAAATGCTTTCTAATAACTAGCTGCTTTCTAAGTAGTTATTTTGTAAATTTGAAGGTTTTTTGTGTCTGACTGTGGAGTTTTGGTCCTGCTGTTGCCTTCGGATGCTTTTTCAAATAGTAGACATTTGTTTTGGTTTTCTAGTGTGCTATTGATTGGTGCTGTTAGCGTCCTTTTCTGTGATCTGGGAGTTGGTGCTGAGGCATGTTTATGCTCTGCAGGGTTTGGAGGTTCGGCTACTGCCATAGCAGTTTTGGTATCAGTTAGCTTTTTAACCCCTTAGTATATATTTGCATCAGGTTAGTGTTGGATATGGGTAGTTTTTGGTTTGGTTTGTTTTGTTATCGGTTCCAGTGTTTTCCTTGCGTATTTTCCAGCTAATTATCGGTCTTGGCTAACCAAAGTTTGATACTTTACTATAATAATGTGAGACATTTTATTATTTATTCTTTCCCTGTATGGTTTTAAGTATGATATGTGTTTTGCATATGTGTTTTGTTCTAATTGTTTATCTTTAAATATCTATTAATTTTTCATCATCTATTCTAATTGTTTTTCATGTTTTTTGTTTTACAGGTAATCTCTACATTGTTTTGCTCCTTAATAAGAATCTTGAATTCCTAGATTATGACATAAAATATATTTTTGTAATTTGTCTCTACTCTCTAACCAGGATCTTGAAATCCCAGATTACGACTTTAGTATATAATTTTGTAATCTTGTATTAGGATGTAAGTTACTTGCATATTTGACTCATTAGTTATTTTTATGTCATGTATTGATATAACAAGGTCAAGATATGCTGCATTTTCAATTTTCAATGTCTTATTTGACAAGTGAAATATTTGGATTTCAAATTTAATGTGTTTGCTTCTCTTATTCGAGTGAAGTTAATTCACTTTCATGACAAAGAGAATAAAATATGTTCATATAGATGTGCTTTTTATTAAATAATTAATGCCAAATTAAGACATTTTATTGTCAAAAATTTGTATTTAGTCACAAGCTTGACGATTTCGTCGGTTCGAATTTTATCAACAAAATAAATATTTAAATATATTTTTATTTATAATTATTTTTACATATTTTAAAAAAAATTATAAAATTATTTCATATTTTAACATTTCAATCAGTTTATGTTAATTTTTTTTTGCTACTAATAAGGTTAGAGTATTTTATTAAGGTTGTACAAAATTATAACACGGTTCGATAAAAAATAATTAAAATACGGTCGTTTTAAAAAAACTGCAAATATTTATTAAAATCAAATCTTTAAATATGTTGAATAAAATGTCTTTTAATACATTTATATAAATAAAATATAAATAACATGTTAACCTTTCATATCTCTTCCTTTCACTACGTGTGTCTTCCAAACAAGGTGAGGGTCCTCCCCTCCTCCTCCATTTCCCTCCCCTCCCTTCCCCTCCAAGCTCCCAAACACACCCTAAGATTCCGTTATGTGAACAAGGTAACAATCATGAGACATGACTACTTGGTGTTTAATATGCTCTTGTACTCATATTGCATGAACACGAAAAACAAACTAACAAATATTGGAAGAAATTTGTAAAAGGGTTTTCCACCACTAAAATCAAACCTCAAAGTAATTTACCGTATAACTATTAAGGTTTTTGCACTATTACCTTGATATGTCATACTATTTAAGATAGTAAAAAAATTTAGAATCATTTATACCATTACCCTTATTAACATTTAGTAAAAGTGAAAAAAAGAATCCAATATTTCGATAAATATTTCATTCAAAATAATGTAAAATTAAATATTATATTTTCATAATAAAATAAAATGTTAATCAAATTAATTAATAAAATAACTGTAATAATCAGCAATGTATAATATGACGAAAATTCAGAATTTTGGAGTAGTGAATGTCAAATGTTATAAATCAAAATTATTATGAGAACTTGAAAATGTAAACCATCGTGATGATCTTATATACAAATAATTTATATAGTTACGAAGACTTAAGTTATTATAATCTAAAATAAGAATGACAATGAGAGAAGTTAATCAAGCAAATTTGTAATTACATAATCGGTCAAAATCATTATTTTATGGTATGTTAAAAATCTATAACTAATGAAGTTATTTGAATCCAATCCTCTGTACATATATTTGAGAATGTTTAAAATGAACAATACACATGACATATCAAAATCAATTACAAAGAAAAAATTACATGTGGCAATGCAAGGTTGAATCATACAAATCATAGTTTAATCATTCTCTAAAAAAAAATCATAGTCTAATCACACCATTTATGACAAACCTTTTTTTTAATGACACCATTTATGACATACTAAAGTAACAAAGTATAACTAAAAATCAAATAAAAATCTTCAACAACAAAATTTTGAAAAATGATAAAAATTTGCTAATACACAATGCATAAATTATTTATCTATTAAAATGACATAATTTCAAAATTATAAAAATAGAATTGTAATTTATTAAATTTGCAAAAAAATATGTTTTATTTTATTTTATTTTATATATTGTGATATAATATCTATTTATTTATATGATATCTTTTGCACTGATTAAAAAATTCTAATCTTAAATGATTACATTGCTTCTTGCCTATGATTTTTTTTGTCAAAATAAAAAACTAAAATTGAAATGGTCATACGAACAAAACATTAAAAAAGTACAAACAAAGTAGTCTCCTATACATACATTTGAGAATAAGCAATATAAAAAGTAAAAAAACAATATAAAAGTACGCGTGACATTATATAATATTGATTATTCACATATATCACACACTACCGCATTGACCCATATTCATGAAAAGGATATGTTGACTTATAATAATTTTTTTTAGATACATCGACTTTATTTGAAGAAAAATAGAGTAAAAGTTGAATTTCAATTTCTTCTACCAATTATACAGAATTCAAATTCAAAGCAAGTGATGATAAGTTGAATTGAATCTTTTTCTTTTTGACAAAAAAGTTGATTTTTTTTTTAACAACTCAAAATGAAATATATTACAAACCAACGGCTTATCCCTTCAACACAAAGTGTGCCAAAGAGAATAACCAATAATTACAACAGAGTTTCAAATAGTCAGAAAAGTTGAATAAAATCTATGAGTACTCCATTTAATAATTTATTATAAACCATTAATTTGACTTATGCATGAAACATAAAAATAATTACAAAACATGTATTTATCATTGATAAATATATAAAAAATAGGACAAACATTTATCGCTGATATATAAAACACACATGACAAATATTATATACATATATACACACACACGGGACATACATTTGTCCCTAATAACTATGAAGGAAAAAAAACACAAGGCTAATATTTATTCCTTGAAACTCTATATATGGACAAACTATAAAATATCGTATATTTATAGACTTTAAAAATTTAGTTTAAAAAAAACTATCCATTTAATCTCTTTACATAAAATCACATCTAACTTATATCAACTATGAGGATCAAATTTTTATTTAAATAAATATTTGAAACGTTGTTTTTTCTTAAGGACTCCATTGTTTTTTTTACTCAACAAAAAATATTATATTTTTAGAGACAAAAAAAATAGCCTAGCATCCAAACGGCACGGGTTAACACACTAGTATGTTTCATACATAGAATAGGTTTGTCTTGTAAAAGTGTAAAAGCAAGCATAAACCAATAGTAGCAAAATCACTATTTATCATTCTCATCCAAAACATCACTATCTTGTCTAAGGTAACACAAATATGGTTACATAATATATACATCACTATCTTGTCTAAGGTAACACAAATATGGTTACATAATATATCTTCTTTTTGCCTTTTGTTTGTCTTGTATCTTGATTTCGAATGACACAATATCATATGTAGCTGCGTTTTTTGTATTTTATATTTAAATTCATAGAAACTAATTCATATATGTCAAACTAACTTGATCTAAACATTTTATCATTAGTAACGAGATTTTAACTATTAACATGCTATGATTTATGTTGATAACATTAAAAATGTGACACTAATGAACCCATAAATTGTATGTTTTTTTTTGTTGCTACAACTAATATTAGACCATTATATGACATGGTTAATTTTTTAATCTATAATTAGGTTGATACCAATGTAGAGTATAGATTAAATCGATAATTGTAGATTAGTGAGTCTCGTACGTACAATTTAAATGGTGACAAAAAGGACATATTTTACCATTTAAATTGTACGTATGAGACTCAATAATGTACATTTATCAATTTAATATGTATTCTACATCGGTATCAACCTAATTATACCATATTTAAGGTATGTTTATCACATGTAACAATTTAAAGATTAAATTTTAGAGTTATTTTTAAAAATAAAAAGTAAAAGATGTTTTGTGTTTGTTTATGAGGAATAAATTTTTTTTTTAACCCAACCAAGTCTTATACAGGGTGTGTTTTGCTCATAACAACATCGTCCATGAATAGTTTCAACTAGCCTTCATTCGCTGAGAACATGAAAACATCATCGGTCCCCTTGAAGCTTCAAGACTCAAACTAACAATAATCAAATGTATTTCATCTTTCTCTCTTTCTCTGTTAGTTTCCTTTTCTGCATTGTTTTTTTCTTTCTTCTTCTTTTTCTGCATTTTTAACAACAAGGACATATGTAACAAATACTATAAATTTTCTACGGTAATTGCTAGATTGTGTGAAAAATAATTGACAAAAGATGACGAAACTTCATATATTTAAGTCTATTATTTGAGACTGTCAATTCCCTCCATATACTTCTTTTACTACAACGTTATCATTGTATTGTACATTGTTTTAACTGTTTGTCAAATTTCGTTAAATGTTAGTTGCACTATCCTTCATTACTCATTCTTTAAACCTTACTTATTAACTACAAATATGTAGACCCATGCGAATGCACACAAATTTTCCTTGATTCAGTATAAACTTAATTACATAAAATTTAAATTTTATTCTCTTTTCCTTTGAACAATTTGTACACGCGACAAATATTTTCACTAGTCAATTAGTTAAAAGACCATCTCTAACAAATTAATTACTTAAAAACATAAATAAGAGGGGGGGGGGGTGTTAAAATTTACAATCACTTTGAAGAATAGAATGAAGTGGATGGTGTATGATAGAATGGAGCGGAGAGGGATAAAGTCGTGTTTAATACATAAAAATGATAGAGATATATGCATGCTTTTCACGACATATTGCTCATTTGTATATGTTTTGTTTTTTGTTTACGAGACAGGAGGTAACGGCTAGCATCACAATAACTTTACAAATTTGTCAGGCATTCACTAACTAATTACCATTTGAGATCCATCAGGATTACAAAATTTCAATCTTGAATTCTTACTACGAACTATAGGAAAATATTTTTTGTTTATGTTATGAAGTAGCAATTCATGAAAATTGTAAGTTAGTATATTGTCATCACGTTGCATTGAACCTGAGAAACGTCAGGAGCCATTAATTGTTTTGTGCTAATTCATGGTTTTTTTAAATGGAACAAAGTAATCCTACAAATATCTTTTTAATTCATAACAATAATAAAACATAAGTTTAATAATAATCCTTAAACCACACAATATAAAACTCAAGTCTAATTCATAAAAACAATATCACACATATTTAATCCAAAAACCAGACAATAATAAAACTACAGTCTAATAATAATCTTTAAACCACACAATACATAATTAAAGTCAAATAAAAATCTTTAAACCACCCGGTACACAAAGTTCATATTTTGTGTGAATATGGTTCACCATTGACTTTAGCAAAAGATATACCAGTGGCATGCCTCCGACTGTAATAGCCTGATAAACTTTCCATAGTCTTCATTTACCCAACTTTTACCATGACTATTGTGTAGAGTCCAATATCTCAATTTTTCTCCACAAACCATCTGAGATTCACAGCCTACTACAGGTAAGCAATGCACGATACAACTTTTCTCCTTAAATGCTTTAGCGCTAACAGGTCCAACATTTACACTGTTTTATAATTGCTACGTATTGAAAACAAAGAAGAGGAAATACGAAAGAGAACAAATATTGTTGAATTTCTCGTATTGTATTGAATATTCTTAACTTGATTACAATTTTACATAGGCAAGAGGCATATAGCAGCTGATGTATAACAGCTACTCTGACTTATAGTTTAACTCTAAGAAAGGCAATAGGCATATAGTAGCTGATGTATAACAGCTGGACTAATTAAGTGTCAGCTCTAATGAAGGCAATAGCCAAATAGCAGCTTACATATAACAGTTGGACTGAACTAAGGGTCTAACTCTGAAAAAGGCAATAGGCACATAACAACTACCATATAACAACTGTGAAAAGCTAACCAAGAGATGTAAAAATAACTATTGTTACTGAAACTCTAATACAACAAAAAGTAAATTATACATGTGCATCAATTGAACAAAAACTATATTTTTTAAATTTTTCCATAAAAAAATATTATAATTTTTTTTACCCCTTTAAATTCTCTCATCTCTTTGATCCATTCAATAGTTACCACAATCGGCTCATGATATATTTTTCCATTTTTTCAAGGGGGGCCATATTACACCCGATGATGCGAAATACAATATACGATAAATTAAATAAAAAATATTAAAACATAAATAATAAAATGTTTGAAGGAAAAAAAGAAGATACGGTGTATGTAACAACCTAAGCCCTATTTATTTTTATTTTTTACAAGAGCCCAAGACCTAATTAATAGCTAAAAAATCCTTTATTATAAGAGGTAGAGTTGTTTGACAATCATGTTTGCCCTAATCCTCCCTACTTTGCCCTAATTCCCTAACTTTTTTCCCTCCTAAACATTGTTTATTGCTCGAGTAATCTCATCCGTTCAAGCACTTGATCACATCCGTTTATTTAAACTTGAAAAAAGTTCTCTCACTTCGTTAATGCAATTGAATACGTATTAAAGCCTAATCAAGTCGGTCAACAATCCCCTACAATAATTGCTAATTCCATTGCCAATCAGAAATAACATAAACATCCTTTGATAATTGCTAATTCCATTGCTAATCAGAAATAACATAAACATCCCTTAGAAAGTGGCAATTGAAAATGTTTGACGCATGGATTTTTTACACTATACTGTTTCACGCATACACTAATTCCTATCACATTATTCTACTGACATTTCAATGTTTCACGCATGCATTTTTACACTATACTATGCTATCCGATATAGAGTGATAGGAAGATATGTGTTTCAAGGTGAAATTTCCCTCGAACTTTTATTTGTTTTTATGCGTTATGCACTAATCACTCTACCAATTACTACCTATTAAAAGCAATTAACTACGTACTTATTACAAAAATTAACATGTATCAAGGTTGGTTCGATTTTGAATAGTAATTATTACGTACTGTTAATGACAATTAAGAGCAAGGGAATTAACGCGTATCAAGAGAATTAACTACGTACTTATTTCAAAAATTAACACGTATCAAGGTTGATTCCATTTTGAATAGCAATTATGACGTAATGTTAATGGCAATTAAGAACGTCGTTAATGGCTTGAAAACGTCGTTAATGACAATTAAAAACTTTTAAGTCGCGTATTTTCATATAGGAATTACTTTTAATTGCTTTTATGCATTATGCACTAATCACTCTACCAATTACTACCTATTAAAAGCAATTAACTACGTAGTTATTACAAAAATTAACATGTATCAAGGTTGGTTCGATTTTGAATAGTAATTATTACGTACTGTTAATGACAATTAAGAGCAAGGGAATTAACACGTATCAAGGGAATTAACTACGTACTTATTTCAAAAATTAACACGTACCAATGTTGATTCGATTTTGAATAGCAATTATGACGTAGTGTTAATGGCAATTAAGAACGTGGTTAATGGCTTGAAAACGTCGTTAATGACAATTAAAAAATTTTAAGTCGCATATTTTCATATAGGAATTACTTTCAATTGTTTTTATGCATTATGCACTAATCACTCTACCAACTACTACCTATTAAAAGTAATTATCACGTACTTATTTCAAAAATTAACACGTATCAAGGTTGATTCGATTTTGAATAGTAATTATGACGTAGTGTTAATGGCAATTAAGAACGTGGTTAATGGCTTGAAAACGTCGTTAATGGCAATTAAAGACTTTTGATTAGTAATTATTGCCAATGTAAGACTATGATCATTCACATTTGAAACTAACGAAGAGAATTGCCAATTACCTATTTAAATACCAATTAGTTGTGCTAATACATCCATTCTCGACTTTAAGCAAATTTAAGCAAATATCACTCTTTCTTGCACTTGCTAATATGACAAACATTTTCACCCCCATTGCAGCTGTGACAGGTGGAAGGAAGGATTTGAAGTTGATTGTCCGTGTGGCACATATATGGCTGATCTGTGATAAGGAAAATCCAGACGATATTATCTTCATGAACATGATATTGGTTGATGAGAAGGTATATTATATAAATCGATTGTATAAATAAATGATTTTTTTTTCAAGTTGCCACTATGATAACATATATTATTGTTTATATTTGATGACATGTTATTTTTTGTTTAGCGAGGACGGATCCATGCCACTGTTCGTAAGTTCCTGGTGCCAACGATTCAAGGAATGGTTGAAGAAGAAGGAACATATAAGCTAGAGAATGTCATGATAGGATTTAATGAGGGGAAATTATAAACTCTTGCAACACAAGCACAAACTTAACATGGAATTGGTGTAAGGCTTGGATCAAGTTTCAAAGGAGTCAATTTTTGTTTGTTTTATTTGTAATGACTATTAACAAGAGTTACTTTAAGAGATGGGTTGAATACATAAAAAAAAAAAAAGAAAGATGAGTTGATGATAACCAATGATGAATGTGAGAATACTAATGTCACTCCAAATGTCGTTTTTATAGTATTTCGTAATATATGATAACTAATGTAAAATGTACGGTTTTCAAACTATATTAATGTCATGATGATATGATTAATGTAATACATTTTTATCATGTGAATATTTCATCTTTTTTTATTATTATGATATAACTTATTCGTACATATTTTAGTCGGTAGGACCCGTGCGGAGCACGGATCGATGGTCTAGTTATACTAATTTGAGACTATTTTGATAACGATATTATGTACCAAAAATAATAAGTCGGAAAATTATCTAAGAGGAATGAATGATCATTTCTCTAGTTTAATGGTAAACTAGTGAATAATTGAGTAATGAATGGCAACATGATAATATGGTGCTTGATCTATATAAAAAAAATGTAATTAAATCTATATAACGAGAATATGAGAATATTGATAAAAATGACACTCCTCAGATTTCAACTAAATGAAATTCTCTAATTATTTTCAAAAGGGAGAAGATCATAACCTTGTGATCCATCATAGTGTCATATTACTTTCCATTTAATTAACCAAATTTTCAAGAGTATAATTGAGACCTCCTTTCGATAATACTCCCTCCGTCCCTCAATAGATGACCTAGTTGACTCCGACACACGTACCAATGCATATGTCTTATCTTTGATATCTTCAATTCTCTACTAAAAATAATTATGAAAATTTAATATTTTAAAAATATTCAACGAAACAAATCCAACAACATCTTACATGAAATTATTTATTTTTGTGAATTAGTAGAAAAATATGGTCAAAGTATGTCAAGTCAATAATATATATTGTCAAATAGGTCATCTATTGAGGGATGAAGGAAGTATTAAAAAGACAGACTTTTGAGTTTTGATATAAGTTTATAAAAAGAGATACTCATAATCTTTTATAAGTCAATTTCGCAAAGATGAATTAAACGTAAATTTCACCTACTAAGAGCATCTCCAATAGGGGATCCTTACTTAACAAGGACCACTTCCCGTTAAGGACCCTCCATTGGAGGAAGAAAAAATGAGTCCCTGTTAAGGAACAAACAACTATATAAGGACTCTCTCTCTCCTGGATCACTAACGGCTCCCACGTTTAAAAAAGTAATAAAATGTGTACTACTCGGTCCCACTTGCATAAAGGAGTAATAAAATGTGTACTACTTGATCCCACTTGTAAAAATGAATAATAAGTAAATTATTTTGGTTTAATGATGTAAAAATAGTGGGACATATTTAAGTACTTTTTAATGGAGTCCTTATTAATGTATTGCTATTGGAGTCATTGAGTCCTTAATAAAGTACTACTTTTATTAAAAAATTATAAATATGTGATGTGTCACGTGGGGTCCATTTAAAGAGTCATTGGTTCGGAACTACCATTGTGGATGCTCTATAACAATAAGGATGTGCATTGAAAAATGGGTTACCCAGATATTTCAGGGTCCAACGCAAGGCTATGTTCGTAGCTCGTACATGAGTTACAAAAGTAGCAGCAGCAGCAGAAGCTACGCTTTCTCTCTGCCATTCTTATCAAATTAACTGGCCAGGTACAGCACGCACACAATCATTCCTTCTACTTCTCTACTCTCTCTGGTCTTGTTTGCGTTTCGTGTAGAAGAAGTAACCGTAGAAAGAAACAATCCAACTCCACGTACAAATCCAAATCCTAGTTATCTAAAAACTGTTCAGATGCTTTAGACAAAAAGAAAGAACAGAGAAGTAAACATATCATGATGATGTACCTCGAAAAAGAGCGACACTCAGATCTAAACTAATTATTCTAGTACTACTCCATCTGATTTTAATCCCAAAAAGAAGCAAAGAGGACTTCACCGAGAAAACCATGGAAAAACAAACTTTTTATAGCTAGCTAATGAAAATATACAACTCCTCCGTTTCGGTATATCTGAGCCAGTTTTGTTTTTCACACAAATTAAGAAAAATGTATAAATAAAGGGGAAAGTGAAATATATTGAATTGAGAATGATAAAAGTAATATTAATTAGAGTTATATTGTATTGAGAATGATGAAAGTTGTATTGAAAATTGAAATGACTCAGTTATTTTGGGACACTTTTTTTAATAAATGAGTCAGATATTCCAGGACGGAGGGAGTAGTAATAGTACAGTATTTATTTCAGTATATTCATAATTTCATATAGCATGCATTGGTCTAAATTTTTTTTTTTTTGAAAGGAATTGGTCTAAAAACTTACACATAATTACAGCAATGATATTTCACGTGCAATGCAAATGGTTGCAATGATATTGATTTTTTGGCTTTGTTAACCGACGCTCTCATGACAATGGTTAAAGAATCTACAAATAAAAATTTTGTATTGAAAATATAAGATTTTACTTTTGATAAAGCAATGATTACACAACAATTTTACTCTTAGAGTATAAAAACTTACTTATTTTAGATATTTAACCATTGCTCTTCTTTCAAAAAAAAAAAAACCATTGCTCTTGGAGGAACAGTTAACATTCTCCTTATTTTTTTTATAAATTGAGATACAGAATTGTATTTTTTTTATTATCTAAAATCCAATAAAAATTAGAAACAAGAATAAAATTATAAGTGGTATTCACAGACTAATTTACTCATATAACTCTTTTTTTATTGTTTATATAGTAAATTAACCACGATTTTTGAAAGATAATTAATCTAGACAAATCCTTTTGGTAAACATGTAGAGATATTTTTTTCCTAATACATGTACAGATATTTTAGATGATAAAATGTAATTGAATTTATATTAAAAATCTTAAACTGAAAATTGTGTATTAAATTTTTTTCACGATTCATGCTTTTTTTAGGGGATGTTCTTAATACCTTTTATTTTTGAAAGAATATGTTCCTCACTACATTTTTTTTGACAAAATATTCCGCAATACACGTTTTTAAATAAAAAAAAATCATTTCATTTTTGCTGATATTCTGCCCTTAAACATCATTAACTGTCTTTCTCATTTTCTATTAATAAAGAATTTCAAAGTGTAAAGATAAATTTTCCCTCAAAAGAAAAAAAAAAGTGTAAAGATCAATTTATTATACGAGTGAGTGTATTATGAATCTCTAAAAAATGAGTCAAAGAAGGATTTTTTTTTATTATCATTTTTAAGAAAAAATGAATTTTATAATAGTAAACAATAGCGAATAGAAAAGTTTACTAAAAGTAATAGCAAATTGAAAAGTTTTTTATTAAAATTTACTAAAAATAAGAGAGTTCACTGTTATATCAGGTGATAATGGACATTCCTTTATTACACAACATCAACTTTATAAAAACTTATTTTACTTCCAAGAAAAATTAACTGTAAACTCGTTTTAAGAAGATTAAAGATTTTAATGGGGGTGAGAAATGAATCCCCAATGGTCGGATAGTGACCACCGATGAATCTCAGCCATCCAATTTTATTTTTTAATTCATTTTTTTCATATTATTTATTAAGGACAATTTTGTAAAACAACTCATAATATCTCTTTTTCACACAAAATTAATTACATTTCTTAATACGTGTAAAATGCCAAAAACATCATATAATTTAGAAGAAGGGAGTAATGATGTAAATATTGACATATAAATTGAAAACTACAATTTTAATTAGTAATTTTTAATTTATATGGTTGTATTTACACCATTAGATTTTAATCGAGTGGTTTACAATGCACCATCTCCCTTGTGTAAGGAATAAAGGTCCAATAGTGGTGAAAGACTAGTGTAGCCTATAGGTGTGAAAATGCCATTGTGGGTTAACAACAGGGGAAAAGCATGGCGTTCCATAAAAGGGTGAAAGGAAACCCACCCTTCTTTATCAATTACCAAACATGTTTCTTGATAAGGTAGTACTGTGTTGTATGGTAGTGTAGGCATAGCTTAGTTTAGTGTATATGTAATATACCTTATTTACCTCATCATGGCCTCTTCTTCTCGTTCCTACAAAACTCATCTGAAAAACACTGAGGATTTCAACTTTTTCAAAGAAGAGAAAGCATCAAAAGATGTTCAAGAAGAAGATGAAAAAGAAGAAGATTGGCTAAATTTAGGGTTAGGGTTGGGAAGTAGCACGTCATCATCATCGAAGAAAATAGTAAGTCATAACCCAATTTCAGCTTCTTCGTCATCATTTTTATCATCTTCTTCACAAACAGTACTAAGCTGCCCTCAAATAGGATTAGGGTTTGAAGATAAGGGTTTAGGTTTAGAATCAATTAGAAAAGGTAAAGAAGGATTAGGAGGCTTGGATTGCTATAATGACCATCATCATAATGGAATGTTGTCATCACCACCATCATCATCATCCTGTCAAATTATGAATCCTCGTGGTGAAGACTTGGCTATAGTACCAATTCCTAGCGATTCTCATCATTACTTCGCCAGATCAAATAATGTTAATCATCATCACAACCAATCTGGTTTGTGGTTTACGCTACGCTCCTTTACCAACCGGTGAGCTAATTTTCTCTCAGGGTTCAATCTAAACAATTAATTACTCAACTTTAACCAAAATAATTAATCTTAATCATACCCGCTCATCATAGTTAATTAATTACCACTCTTTTCATTTCAAAACATTTGTGATTTTATTTATTTTTTGTTTTACTTTAAAACAACAAGTTTTTTTTTTTTTTTTTAATTTCGTAATTGAACATTCTCAACTACGAAGTCCCAATTTAAATTCGAGTGTTCAATTTAACGATATCAACATTGTAGGGTAGTTAAGTAAATTTTTACCGACAAACAACAAATGTTTAAATCTTTGTTTTCTCTATGTAAATATTAGAAAATAAATATTTGTTTTCCAATCATCTTTGATATAGTCCCTATAATTTAAGTGCTCAAAAAAAAAAAGTCCCTATAATTTAAGAGAAGTTTTTTTTTCTTTAGCAAAAGTTAAGAGAAGTTTTTTATTAATGATCATTGTTACTGGAGTATTTATGCAAAGTCTTCAAATTACATTAAAAAAATTGGGTTAAATAAATAAATAATCCTCATAAATATATCAACATTTGATTTTAGTCCCTATAAAATATTCTTTAGGTTTTTGGTTCCTCGAAAAAATTTCATCTATGAGATTAGTCATTGCTCTGGTGTAATAGTCAATGTTGAGGACATCCTAATTTCATAAATGATTTTTTTTAGAGAGATTAAAAGCATAAAGAAAATTTGAGGGGGACTAAAATGAAATGATAATTAATGATTGTAAAAAAATATCTAGACTTTGCTGGTACTATTAATTTAGTGAGCGCTAAGATCACAAACGACGTTTTTTTTGTTTTTTTGTTTAGATTTCACCCTTTAAATACATTGATCTCAAATCTTTTTGGAGTCTGTTAAGGAATTAATTTATGTTTTGAATGGCAGGAATGGTGAAACTTTGCCTCAAATATCAAAGGAATACATAAGAGTAAAGTAAGTGGTGCAAGTTAGCATGCATGGCTGATCGATCCATCTTATCAACATTACATTTTTCCATTTTGCCATGATGATGCACATTGAAATGAGAGAAAAAGCCAACTCTAATTGTTTTTTCATTTGAACTCTTATATTTAAACATCTCCAACTTTTCAATATTTATTTATTATTATCTTTTCCTTAAAAAAAATATTTATTTATTTTCTCTTTTTCTATAACATCAGTAACTTATTACATCTATCACATCACTCTCTCAGTTACTATTCCCCAAGTAGCGGTTGGGAGTGTATTGTGGGTTTATATTGATCATTTTCCTTTTCAATATTTTTTTTTTCTAGTACTTTTTGCAATTAATTTTTCTTTTTTTAATTAATTGTCCTTTTTTTCTTCTCTCCAAATTGTGATTGAAAAGGGATGAAAATATGACGGTGTTGATGGTTAAAAAGTATCTGGTTACAAAACTTGGTCTCTCCAACGAAGCTGAGGTAACCTACTCTCTCTTTCCTTCTTAGTCTAGATCATTAATTAAAGGAAAATGTTAAGTGTTTATGCATGCATTTGATTTTCTGAAATGACAAGCTCTCGTAAACGTATGTCATGCATTTTTATTATGTGAATAATCATAATGATGAGGATGACATGATATCTCTGTCGCCATGCATTGGTAGGTTAATTTATAGGATGTTTTACGGTTTATTGCACGGGGCATAGACCATTCATTGATAGGGATCGAGTACAGAATTTTTTTTTCCTACCCCTATCACCAAAAAAAAATGCTAAGTCTGCCCCTAATTGAAAATTATTGTTGCAAATACCCCTATTCTCCTTTTAACTTAGCGAACATGTCCATTTTTTCAACATCCCTCTACAACCTTGCAGGCTTTGCAGCTTTCTCTGAATATATCTGTGCGTCCTACATTTAAGTTGGCGAGCATGAATTTTTTAAGTTTTTTTTCTTGTGCTCACTTTCAATTGGCGAGCAATTAATTTTTTTTTTTGGACCATTCCATATATAAAATGGCGACCATTCCATTTTAGTTTAATTTTGTTTTTTTAAGGAAATTTAATTTTGTTTTTGAAAGAAGGTTCATCTATTAGTATAATATAATGTAAACGTTGTGTATTATTTTTTAATGAAATTACCTACATTGTATATAAATATTTTTAATTAAACATTATTAATAAATAGATGAGCAAATGATGATGATAATAATAATAATAATAATAATAATAATAATAATAATAATAATAATAATAATAATAATTATATTAAGAAAATTCGAAATAAAATACATTACGAAGAAAATTAACTATTGGTGATTAATAGTTGGATAATTCCTGCGAATATGACCGATCTTGGAACACAGTCCATATTTTCTCGGTGCTTTTTCCACAACATCCATTTCAGTCAATATGTGAGTACTGTTTGGACGACCTTTCCACAACATCCATTCCATTTTAATGTATTTTTGTTAAATGTTTAATTAAAAAATCATGTTTAGGTTGTTTTTTTAAATTCAAGAAATGTGGTATATTGTAAAAAAAATGTAAAACCGAAAGGAAAAAAAACAAAATAGGCATGTTCGCCATTTTAGAAGTAGACCAAAAAAAAAGGCTTTGCTCGCCAATTGAAATAACATACAAGGAAAAAAAACTTAAAAAAAATGCTGCTCTTCATTTATATAGCCCATTTATATATGGTTGGTGAAATAAAAAATTAGCGTGCTCGCCAATTGAAATAACAAACAAGGAAAAAAACTTAAAAAATGCTGCTCGCCAAATTAAATGTAGAACTCACACAGAATGGTTCAGAGAAAGCTGCAAAGCCTGCAAGGTTGCAGAGGGATGTTGAAAGGTTGCAGAGGGATGTTGAAAAAATGGACATGCTCGCCAAGTTAAAAGGAGAATAGGGGTATTTGCAACAATAATTTTTAACTAGGGGCAAACTTATCATCATTTTTTTTGGTGATAGGGGTAGGAAAAAAAAAAATTCTCGAGTACACACGTCTATCAAAATTTCATCATTTAGCAAATTTCTTGTCAAAACAAAAAAATACTCGTACCAGTTATTTCGTTTTGACGCACCATGTTTGGAAAACTAGGATATAGATCATTTTTTATTTTGTCAAAAAATAAATTAATCTATATCCCCCAAATTCTTCTCATTGTTATGCATAGAGAATCATAGCTTATGTCTGTGTGCGAGCAATTAATATCATATTGATTATGAAATATGAACGAATCCAATATTGTATAAGATGGTTTATGATCTCAATGTCTTAATATTTTCTATAATCTATAGAGATGTGGTGTCTCTCTTGTGATGAGATGTGGTGTCTCTCTTGTGATTATAGACCATTAATTTATTATTGCTCCCGACGTTCCATGGACTCTAAAAAAAAAATCAAAATATTGTTCAGTTGGTTGGGAGAGCGAAAATAAGATCCCTATATTTTAAATTAGTCATTACATGTTGAAAAAACACTCGCAAATAGCAAATAATATTTGTGTCAATTTTTTTATTTGTGGCGGCCAAAAAAAATCACAAATATTGGGAGCAGGGAACAAAAATTTAAATAAAAGACCATTCAAGTGGTTACAAATTTTTCGCTAGGAATTTTCAGTTAATTTGATAATTTTACGTGATCCATTATTTACATAAATGTCAAAATTACTCTTTTAATAATATGACAATATAGTGGAACATTTGCCATTATAAAATTTATAATTATTTGTTAATTAAGATGGTAAATGTTAATCCTTTTTTTTTTCTTTTAAGGAGTAAAGGTTCACCCTTGAACAATTTTAAGATGTTCAATGGATTCTATACATTCGAGAAATGATATTTGTACACTCATTTTTTTGATAATTTTGTGACAACTTTAGCTCTTATATTTACATATTCTTTCTACTTTATCTCTCTATTGCTTTGATTTTCGTGTCAATACATACTTTTCTTTATAAATTTATGGCTGTCACGTAAGTTGTTACATAAATGGTTGTTCAAATAAAACAATTCCTAAACATATAATAGATGCAAATAGTCGTTGATTAAGTCCCTAAATTTGTGTTATTAAGTCAAAATATGCTATATATATTCTAACTAAAACATTTATCTACACTCTATATGCACCATGATTTTTTTAAACGACTGATGATAGTAATTAGTTGTAAGATTTTTTTTTTTTTAATTTATGCGAGTTTGAATTCAAGACTTCCAATTTTTTTATCTTTTAATTTAAATTAGTTGAACTATCCAACCCCTTATATATACAATGAAAATGAAATTAGTGCTTCTATAATTGATCAAAACCATTCTTCAAAAAAAAAAAATTGATCAAAACCTAATAGCAACTTATGACAACAGCAGTGTAAATTTAATTTACCCGCACGGATAAATAAATTATACTAATATGTATACACAAAAATGAAAATTTATTAAAATTATATATATTTTTTTGAACATTTTTTTAATTAACTAATCTTTTACCTTTTTTTTAATTAATCCATGTTTTCATTTTCTTTTTCATTTTGAATATTGAAGTAACGAGGACTCTATAGAAAATCAAATTTTTTGAGAGGGACTCTTGAGAAAATATGTTAGGATTAGTAAGGGCAGTGAGAACTGTTCTGCCTAAGACCATCTTTAATGGGGGGTCCTTACTTAACAAGGACCACTCACCGTAAAGGACCCTCCATTGGAGGAAAAAAAAATGAGTCTCCGTTTTGGAATGGGCAACTATATAAGGACCCTCTCTCTCATGGGTAACTAACGGGTCTCACGTTTAAGAAAGTAATAAAATGTGTACTACAGTTAAAACTCTATAAATTAATAATGTCAGGACCGGAGAAATTTATTAATTTATAGAGTTATTAATTTATCGATAAATTAATAATTATTAATTTAAAGAGTTTTTAAGTAATTATACTGTATATACCAAACAAAAAGGCAAATTAGTCTATGCCTCTTAGAATTACGTTGCAGCGAACCTTGGGACTCAACGTAAATTAGTAACTACTGTGTTCATATGCATTGGAAATCAATAATGACTTTTGAAGTACAGTAAATGTAATCAAGAGGAACAAATATGTTCAATGTATTCTTAATATATTTTTTTTCAGTTTCTATGAATTATTAATTTATGATTTTCTTGGGACCGAAAATTATATAGAGATCTCCCGAAAAATTATTATCTTATTATTTTATCGAGTTTTTCAATTTTTTACATTGGCCCAAGTCGGGACCGGACAAATTTATTATTTTAGAGAGTTTATTAATTTACCGAGTATTAAATTAAAGAGTTTCTACTGTACTTGGTCCCACTTGCATAAAGGAGTAATAAAATGTGTACTACTTGGTCCCACTTGTAAAAATATGTAATAGATAAATTATTTTTGTTTAATATGTAAAGATAGTGGGACATATTAAGTACTTTTCATTGGAGACTTTATTAGTGTATTGCCAATATTGGAGTCATTGAGTCCTTAATAGATACTTTTATTAAAAAATTATAAATAAGTGATGTGTCACGTGAGATCCATTTAAAGAGTCCTTGTAACACCCCGTTTTCCCAACGTAAAAATTTCATAAATAAATCAGAGTTTTTCAACTTTAAACGGAATGCTACACTTCTTAGAAATTCATAAACTGAATAAATAACAATTTATTCTTCAAAATCATTTAACATAAGTAATTCAAAACTTCGCAGCGGAATTAGTTCATTCAACATAAAAAGTCTTTGGCACGCAGGCCTCATCAGAAAATCTCATAAGTCTTAGTTCAATATTTATTCATAAAAGTTCATAAACAATACGTAAGGAATAGAAGTAAAGTCAAGTCCCATCCCGTTACGTATCAGAGCACCTAGACACACATGTGAGGAGTCCACTCACGACGCCTCTAATCTTGATTACATGCAAGTTACTCATACGAAGAGCAACATTTCCAAGCAGAGGGGTGAGATTTCTCAAACAATAATATAAACATATAAATCATATAAAGTACATTCAACAACTTAAACATCTTATAATTCATTAATCATATCTAACAACTTAAACTTCCTTAACTAGTGTCATTATTCTTCCTACATTAGTCATATACTTCATCAAATAACCTCAATTATTAATCATAAAACATCATCACATGTCATCAAATAATAGTCACAAACACCTTATCATAAATCACATAACATCTTATCATAAATCACATTACATCTAACATCAATAATAATCATAAGCATCAACATCTAACATCAAATATAATCATAAGCATCGTCATGTAATTCACATAAGTATCATTATCAAAACATAGCATTATCGAAAACAACTTCATAATCAAATTCATCATCATTAGATCATAATCCTCGAATCACAATCAAACTTCATAATCAAACCTCACTCAACTCGACAATGCAACTTAACTCGATTATGCAACTCTTAACATCTCAAATCATCTTAGCATCTTAACAACTTAACAACTTGACACCTCGACAACTTCACATCTTAAATCATCTTAAAAACCTCTTGATATGCAAATGCATTTGGTACTAATACAGAGCATCAAGCTCCCAACCAACTTATATGAGCGTAAATAGACTCTTCAGGGCATCAAGCCCCCAACATAGTGAGCAAAAGCTCCAGGGCATCAAGCCCTCACCCATCGTGTGAATGACTAAGCATTCTAGGGCATCAAGCCCCCAACCAACTTATATGAGTATGCAATGGATTCAACAACTTAACAACTTCAACTTCGTAACAACTTACAACTTACAACTTAACAACTTCGGCTTCATGACAACTTTCAACTTAAACAACTTCCACTTCATTGACGACAACAACATCTTCGCATGATAATATCATTATTCATCAATCATCAACAACATCATATAACATCATATTCATCAATCATAAACAATCATACAACAATTCATCAACCATAGACAACATCATATAACATCGTATTTAAACATCAACAATAATTCACTATGTATCTTTGTAAAAACATAATAAATTATCCACAACATATTTTCATGTCAAACCAAAGCTACTGAAAAGATATCACAAATATCAACAACTTTCATGTTTACAACAAAGATCAATTCAAAACAGAAACATATGAACAAAACGCAAAAACATGAAACAGAGAATGTTGTCACCGTACAATTTTGCTAAGACCTCCCTGTAGTATTTTCATCATAACTCAAAGGCCAAACATCATTTTCACGTCAAACCAAAGCCACTGGAAAGCTAACAAAATTATCTAAAACTTTCATGTTTACGCCTAAGACCAATTCTGTACCGATCAGTACCAGTTTTTATTTTAAATTCGGAAAAGTTGTGCTGAAAGTCCATAAAAATTCACTGTGACATACGTGCAGTAATTTGACCATAACTCAAGTGCTATAAATCCTATTGACGTGAGACCAACAACATTAGAAAGCTAACATCCATACCTACAACTTTCGTGTTTACACCTAAGACCAATTCCGCACCGATCAATACCAGTTTTAATATCAAAATTCGGGCAGAATGCAGATTTTCTTCAAGTTTCACCTAATCTCATGGTGCTAACCTCAAAACTACTTCCAATAATCATCCTATGGATTATCTAAGGTCCGTACACAATTTCTACATCAATTCAACAAGTTTTCATCATCTAAATCATCAAATCTCTCTCAAAACCCTAATTCTCAAATTCTCACAAACTCTCCCCAACTTGTTAGATGTAATCTAATGATTTAACAACTTAATATCAATGCAAGATAGTCTCACCCTCACCTTAGATTAATTCCTGAATCAGCAGCAGCGTTCTTATTTCCTAAGGTATTCTCCTCTTCTCTTGACTTTTCTCTTCTCTTCTCTTCTTTCTTGTTCTCCTCTTTTCCAAAAAAGCGGTTTTAGGGTAAACTCTTTCTAACCTAAGCTTCTATTCTTCCCAAATCTATTTAGGCCCAACAACTTACTCTTCTTTCTATTCTAACCCCCAAATCCACTCACACTAATAATCCTCATATTCTAATAAATAATATTTCTCTACTAAATATATAATAATACACCAAATAACAAATATATATCTATAACAATTAACAAATATATTATGCTAGTAAATACCAACATATAACATAACAAAATATCACTCAACAAAATATATTAACTAAATTATAAAAAGACATCTAATCTCAACAAATCATATATCCCTCATATACATCATATAAATATATAAATATATTCTAAAACTAATTAAAATAATTAAATAAAAAGGAGGGCGTTACGGTCCTTGTCGGGGAATCCATTGTGGATGCTCTAATTATACAGCATAAGTGTACCCTTGTTTCGTGAATCCAATTTTCTCACCAATTTTTTTTTTTTTTTGACTATAGGTTGATATCTCGTGCATGGGAGAAAGCTTGTCGCATCTACAAACCTTGAAGCAAGTAAGAGACACCATATGGCTACCAAGATTGGTCCAATCTGTAAATTCAACCACTTTATCACCAAGAGATTCCAATGACCTGACTATGGACCATTTAATGTCACTAATTTACCAAAAAAATTACATCTCGAATTGAGAAAGTAACCAGGGTTTTTTTTTTTTTTTTTTAAGAGCATAGGTATTATCATCATCATCATCATCAGCTCATCTAATTCCATTTTCTCTACACCCGTATTTTCATATTGAATTAAACACTATATTCATTACAAATATTTTTAATTTTGGGTGAAAATTGAGTAGAGACATACGTGACAAAATGTTGAAGCATTCTAGTTCCTAATTTGGTTTGCATAAGAAATAACCAGGTATATCTAGAATGATCATCAACTGTTGTTAAAATGTATTGATATATAGCCCTCATATAGGATGGAACATTAATAGAGCCTCGAATATCTACATTTATTAAGTTAAAGTGATGTAAACAATGACTACGACCTGAGAGAAAATAAGTGATGTAATTGTAAACAATGACTACGACATGAGAGAAAATAAAGTTTGTAGAATTTTGTCATATAATAGAAACACAAATCATGTTATTAATAATAGAAATCTAGATAAGTGTTTACACCTATGTAGTAAATCCAAAGTAGATGGATGACCTAACTGAAATGTTAAACATCAAAAGTGGAAGTACTAACAATTATGGATGAGAATAAGAGTTAGACCAAGCAGCTAGGGTCTACGACCTCACTTGTTTAAGCTTGGCACTGGCTAACTGTCCGACTTGTTTATTAAAAAGGTAAGGCTAATGCTTTTTAAAAAACCTATTTAATTCTCTAAAAAAAAACTATTTAATCATAATTAGGCTATATTTAGGATTCAAAAAAGCATTTGAAACTTGATAGGCTGGCATATATATATATATATATATATATATATATATATATATATATATATAAATTTTTATATGTTAAACCATAAGTCATTCACATAAAATAGTAAGAGGGCCGAGGTGAGATTTTCAACACTACAACTTTATTTGGCAAGTTCACCCCGTTTTAGAAAGAGTAATGATGGAGCGGGATGAGTTGACCCGTTTTGCCATCCTTTGATCGAAGAATGCGAAGGTTCTTGTTGAACGACAAGGGACTAAAATTCGCCAATGGAAGGTAAATATTGCATTAAAAGAATTTGAGTGCGAACATAATTACAATTATCATTCAAGACTTTTAGAAAGAAGGTGACATATTTTTTATGCTTGAAATTGCGAAGGACGATGTTGAGATTGCATGTACAAGAAATTTAGTAGGTGCAAGAAGGTCTTGGTTAGAGGTTTTCTTACCAATCCCAAAGAATATTAAGATATGCGAGACATGTTTATAACGACCAATCTCCCTGTCTGATTGAATGAAGATTACAAAATAGACCAAATAAATGGAAGTGGTTCACTTTGATAAAATGTTTAGGAAAAAACGGTCCAAAGTTCAAAGGTCGTATCAATGCAACTTGTGTTTTGAAATATATGAAGGGATAGGTTTTCGATGATCCAAGAAACCGCCATTTTGTTGGCTTGATTCAAAAGTACATAATTAGGATTCGAAGACGGTGGTTGTGGGAAAGAACCACTGATAAACTGATTTTTATTCTTAAATGAGAGAGCGTGTCATAACTTTACATTTGTTCAGGGTCAATCCTGGGCAAAGGTCGGGGGTGCAGCCGTGCAAAGGCCTAGGGCCCATTCATGTAGAGGACCTAATTTTTTTGGGATTTACTTTTCCCACCCTATGGGTTTCCTCGCGCGCCCTATTTTTTTTTCCAAAAATGCCCTTGAGTTTCCGGATTTTATAATCCGGAATGGTGTTTTCTTTTGTTAAAGGGTGAAAAAAATGAGTTACGGATTTTTCCGGATTTTGTAATCCGGAAATCTAAAAAAATATGGCGCGTTACATGATTTTTCGGATTACAAAATCCAAAAACCCCCTAAACACCCTTTTTTCATGGTGTTGATGCAATCCAGATTCTATAATCCGGAATGCACCATCACCAATTTATTCATATGTAACAAGTCTTCTGAAATTCTATGTGCATCTAAACTCTTAGAACCAGGACAAACTTTAAAAGTAAGAGTCCTTAACGATGTTGAATTTGCATTCTAACTCTTCTGAATGATCCGACACTTGTACGGTAGAAACATCGATGTAACTCTGAAGTGTAAAAATTAAAGTGTCAAAATACAACAATAAGAAATAAGCTAACAAGCTTAGGTAATCATGTTTACCTGTGTAATAAGTTCAACCAAGCCATGAGCACATTGGAGTGCACTAACAATATACAAAAGTTCTCCTCTATCATTGAAATTCACACCACCCAATTTCAGATACTTTATGGACCTGAACGAGCCTTTTAGCAGCGTTGGACGAATGATATTTGCATACTGCATCTATATGCATATTAGAAAAAACTATGAGATATGCAAAAACAAACCACACTTACAAGTGAAAAACAATAACTTTCAGCATATATATTCACTAATGATCCAAGGTTGATATATGTCAAACTCCTGTTAAGGTTGATATATGTCAAACTCCATGATTTTTACACCCAAAATTCAAAATTCCATCATTTATACTTTTTTTCATGGTGCTAATGCAATCCAGATTCTATAATCCGAAATGCACAAGGGCATTTTTGGAAAATTTACAGGGCGCGGGAGAAGGCCATAGGGTGGGAAAAGTAATTCCCAATTTTTTTTTATAGATGTATGGCAAGACTAGTTTACACATGGGTATATATAGAATAAATCACAAAGGGGGCCTAAATAGTTATCAGACCTCAATCTAGCAGCCCTTTAGCCCTTTTTCTTTTTACAACTCAGCTGTGTTTCATTTTCACACCCCATCCTAACAAGTAAAACGTGAAACTGAAGAAGCAAAACACAAAAGAAGCAAATGGTAAAATCCTAAACGAAGCAAAACGCAGATGTTTTTCTAAACTGAAGTTGATTAAAAACCTACTTGAGATCATCCATGTCATTAGAGAGATTGAACGATTTGGCAACTTTGTCAATTTAGAATGATGTGTTCGAGAACGTTGATGCTCATGTTATTATAAATGGTTTTGCATCTCGAAAGGCTCGAAGAAACCACGTTATTATGACTTCCCGTTAAAAGAGATGTTTTTTATATGTTTAGTAAAACTATTGTAGATTTCTAATGGTGGTCTATATGCTCAAGTTTTATTAGGGCTAATTTTTATTTTTAGATAGGTTTGATTGTCTAATCGATTGTTTTACCTAGCTTTGTTGGGCATGTTTCGTCCCCCCTACTTATTTTTGTCGTGTTATTCTTTTTTTATTAATAATATATAGGATATGATGAATGCATTTGACAGTGTTTTGGGGTGTCAACATAGTTAAGATTTCAAAACATCGTATTATGATGACTTGAGGTGTGAGCATTGTAGTGATGTCAACCACCATAACTAATGCATGTCTCATTTATCGTTTATAACAAAAATTATGATGCATTATATAAAGGAATTCTTTTCTCAAACTTGGCTTAATGCCCGTAAAATGTCAGAAAGAGGATTGCTCTTGTTAAGGGGAGGAACAACTAGGATTTAACCATATTCTCTCCAGGATGAAGATAACAAGAGCTGCGAGTTTAATGCTAGATCTTTTCTTGTAGGGGAAGCTCCAAAGGTAGAACTTTGATGTTTGGAACTATTATCCTTTTCGTCTAACATGGGAGACAACAGAAGAGAAGAAGGGAAAGCAATTTTTTTTTGTTCGGAAGCAAGAAGATGTTTAATCTAACACCATATTACTTTGATATCATAGAAGAATCGTTGCTGAATAATCTCATATTATTGATGAGTGAATAAAAAAATACAATGAAGTGGTTTTATAGTATAGCAAACCCGAGATGAGGATAAGAAGCAATCTAACCAACTTGAATGATTTATCCTCTCTAACAAACTAAATGTAATTGAAATCAATTAAAGAACCTAAACAATCCTCTAAAAAAAACCTAAACAGTAGTAATAGAATGGTTGGCTAAGTCTTAACTCTAACAAAAGTATTGTAGTGCTAATTTTATCCATCAATTTGTTGATTTAAATAAATTATCTTACTATAAAAAAGCAAGATAAAATAATTGCAGATTGCTTCAAGATGAGACAATATAATGCCAATGTGCAATCATGCAATGAAAAACTCTCCATGCGCATTTGGAGATAATAATGCATCTAAACCAATAAAAGGTGAACACATGCAAACAAATAGTAAGTACAGTTGGACCATGTTACTATTGATGAAGGACATTCCAAAATTCCCATAATTCATAGATTAATCCAATACACGTCTCAAGAAATGTGTATAATATCACGAAAAATAATTAGTTGGACATAGCTTCAAATCAAAAGTATTTGATTTGAGGAGACACATAAATAATAATTAAATCACATTAGTTAATATCATTTCATATTAAAATTTTATCAACTATATGTGTTCAAATGAATTTTTTTTTAGGTCTTGTTAACCGGTGCCTCCGGAGCACTGATTAAGGAATTCAAAAGTAGAAAAATTGTCTTGGAAGTATAAACTATTACTTTTGACTAACTAATTATTACACAACTTTTTAATAAAATCTTACCTCTTTTGTCTGCTTAACCAATGCTCCGGAACACTAATTAACATTCTCCTTTTTTTTTTTTTTTTTATGTAAGAATCGATCTAATATCACGAATCATCAAAATTAAACGGATTGATGGAAAGGGAGGGAGAATGGTCCCCTTATTATGTTAATTTTACATTTAACTCGTCAACTCTCTTAATTTCTTAACTCAAACAACAAGCCAACCCCCATTTACAAAGAGGAATAATGTTGCATTGAATTCTTCAAGTTAAATACGAGGTTAATCGATTTTTGTACTATGTATTTTTAAAATGCATATTTTTATTTTAGTATTGATGTTCATCTAATAACACAAAATGATTATATGGTACAGAAAAATTAATTTACAGGCCTGCAAGAGAAGCTCATTATAAAATTGATGGATAAGCTAGCGCAGGGATAACATGACAGCAAATTATAATCTTCACTTACGCTTCAAGGGAGACTGTGTCCCACCTTCCATTTTTCGGTTCAATCCCTTCCTTTTCTTTACGGTTAAACAATTTAAGTGCTTGTAAGGACAAATTAAGATGCTATAAAGTGAAAGTGGTAACTAGATACGATATCTTTGCCATTAACAGGGACTTCATTTATCAAACTAAAATATTTAGTGTGCACTTGATAGCTAAAGTGCCAAACTGTTACGGCCTATATCTCGTCTCATGTTAAATAAATTTAGAATATTTGCATGTCATTCTTTTGATTTATATTTTTATAATATTTATGAAGTAATTATCTTTTAACTCCCTTCGGTCCTATTTATATTTTTTTTTTTTGAATTTTTAGGTTCATTGAGTAATTGATGTATCTTGTTTAGAACATAGACCAAATACATCATTTACGCAATGAATCAAAAAAATCAAATATTTCTTATAAATAAGACCAGAAGGAGTATTAAATAATTGAATGATAAATACATATCTAATTAAATTTTAAGGTGGTTCGTAAAAAATATATTTACATTTAACAAAGTAATTGATAGAATAATTACGTAGCTTATTGACTGAGATACAATAAATAAAAGTATCATGTTATGATTTTATATTAATTTACTTAAAAATAAAACTATTTGTTTAATGAATTTTGTAATAAAGTACTGATACTCGACCAAATTTCAGAATACATGAGAATCTCATGTTTTTTGTTAAGTAATCTAATGATTAAAATTTGACACATCTAGATGAATAAGTGAAGAAATGAAGTTCAAACCCCACCATCCATATACATATTACAACGTCTCTATCAATTAAATTATGTTCAAGATAATCTAATCAACAAAACTTCTTTTTATAAAAGAAATTAATCCTTTTAATTTATAAAATACGAATACAATTATTTATTTATTTTTTTTGAAAATTTATACTAATAGATAGGGCAATGGGGTGTTTTTTCTCATAGGGTTAATTAAGTAAATGGTCCCTATAAATATTCAGAATTTTGTTTTTAGTCCCTACAAAATAAAATCACATTTTTTAGTCCCTATAAAATTTTCCATCAACATTTTTAGTCCCTATAAAATTTTTCAACAGAATTTTTAGTCCCTATAAAATTTTTCCATCAGCATTTTTAGTCCCTAAAATGCTTAAGGAAAATGTCATAGGGACTAAAAAATGTGATTTTATTTTGTAAGTACTAAAAACAAAACTGTGAATATTTATAGGGACTAAAAACTTAATTAACCCTTTATCATATAAAGGGTCATATAATGCACTATAAATATAAATGCTTGACATTTGATCATTAATTTGACACACATAAAACATGAATTTTGTTACATTAACAACATAATTCTCCATCATTCTCTTACTCTAAATCATCTATCAATTCTCTAATGCATGAGTGAATTGCTGGAACCATAAATCTGTAAAAAACTGTTAGGAGATACGCTTGGTGTGGTTGTACAATACACATCAATGAACTCATGTTATTCTGAAGGGGATTAACTGATATTCCTATTGCATCCAATGTGACAACCCCATACGCTTTGAGTTTTACATGCATAACCATTAAATTTTTAATGTTTCAAGTGCAGTGGCTTCTTCCCAACAATCAAGTCAAGATATATAACAAATATGTAAATTTGCATGTATCCAACACATATGAAAGTGAAGAGGTGAATTTAAAATTGAATGTAAGTAAGGTAAGAGAAGCATGAAGAGGCAATTAAGTTAAGAAGGTGTGGAAGTGACGCGCTAGCTAAGAAGAGATAGTTGATGAAACATGATTATCAATTCCAATGGGACCGGACCAACGTCCAAGAAAAACAGACAGACAGACAGACCTATTGGGTTGAGGAGTTTGAGACTTGAGACAGATAGCCTCATTGGCTTTTCCGCAGCTTTTTTACAATTTACAATTCCCCTCCCCTCTTGTCTTGTCGTTGCTGCTTTGTTTTTTTTCTTTCACTTGTCTGTCTTCAAAGCAAGTTTCAACAACAACACAATCATCATGCTCTTTTCTCTACCTTTCTGAATGAATCTGTGACACTGCTTCTTTTTTTGTTCCCAGCTCGTACTATAGGAACCACACAAACACAAACACCCAACAACAAAAAAAGAAACAACTGTGCTTGTTCTGTTCCAGCTATTGAAGCAAACTTACAAGATGACAACTTTTTTATGTTTATCCACCAAAAATTCATTACTACGATCTACCATGTTCATCATTTTTACTTTCGGTGTTGTCCCATCTTTTACTCCTTCTTCTACCTACAATGCCACTCCTTCTTCACATCCTCGTTAGACATTATCTTGTATGGCTTGAAGAATGTGGGTTTCCAAGTTTCTTGAGATCTTGGAATCTTGTTCTTGATTCTTCTTTTCCGCATTTTACTCTTTTTTCAAAACATCTTTGCTGGTCAAAATGCAATCAGGTGAGTTTTACTTTGCTTTACCCTTTTGATTTTTCATGAAAATGTAGCTAATTTGTGATTTGAATGGTGATTCGGATTGTAATGCTATATGTGTTGTGTATTCTCTAGAATCAATATTGGTTTGATTTGTCAATTTGCCTTTTCATTCTAATAATAGCAATATTTGGAAAAACACCACAAGTCCCACATTGAAAATTGAAAACAGAAAAAAGCTGTTAAGTAGAGGCACTATACATTAGGCAAAATATAAATTCTTAGTATAGTATCATAGCTTGTCCATTGCATTCGGTTGAGGGATACACCAACAATGAATATTTTGGGATGCCACCAACAAAACGCATACTAAATTGAGTAAGAAAACATCAGGATTGAAAAGGAGCAAAATGTAGACCTACATTAGGTCACTTAATATCATGTACTAGGTTTTAATTGTGAGTAATGAGATCAGTTCATAGACTAACAAAATGAAATTGGTTTATTCTTTCCCATTAGTTGAGTACAGTACTGTTTTGTATCAAAAGTAATGGAAAAAAAACTTAATTGTTGGTATTTAAGTGTGAATGGATATGTTTTGTCAAAGTGGGCATTTATCCAAGTCCCACATTAAGTAATAAGTAGTGTGAAGAAAAAAAGAAGTGAAGAGTGATTATAAATATGAAGAGTGAGTTTTCTTCAGCACAATAACTTTAGTCTTTTGGATGTACTTTGGGTAGTTGTGTGTCATGAGAGGAAATGCAATTTTGTCCATGCAAAAATTATATGAGAAACCTTGCAATTTTCTCCTTGTAAAAATTACATGTTGAGTAATAAAATATTTTGTTGATAGATTGTAGATGTAGGTACAAAATGTTGAATCACAACCAATTTGTGAGTTGTATTTTTGTTTCTTTTGTGGGTGTCCTTACGCTTGTGTAGAAATTTCCTTCTGTTGCTCCTAGACGATGCTCTTCCGGACTCTCCACATTGGATGGAAATGTGTGTGTTGAGCAACGTATAAGTGAGGTGGACCCATATACCGAATGCCTTAAGGTTTTGTGTGAAGATTTTGTGTCCAAGTCACTTATGTGGTTGCTCTCAGCTCAATGCGATGATCACCCGAGCCCCCTCATGACCCAACAGTAGTATGGTAGCAAGTTTATTACACAACAATGTATCACCAAAACACCTTTTTCTTCCTCCCTTTTGCATTTACGGATGAAGGTTTTGGGTTAAGGTATGGTGCCCAATTCACAAGTGTGGTTTTAAGGCTCTCCTCATGGCACATGACCTATAAAGTATCAGAGCCCTGGTCGGCTTGGTGGAGGAGTGGGATCCTTGTGTTTGCATCTAGTATAGTGATTTGAGATATTCACACTTGAGGAAGAGTTTATTGGTATTCAAGTTGCTCCAGGACTTCCCAAAACTATTGGTAAGAGGGGATTTCAACCAACAGAACATAGGGGAAAAAGTATACCAGGGTTTATATCTGAAGTAAAAAATGTATCTACAACCTCTAACATTTTAGTTCCTCCAACTCGTGAGGAATAAGGATGAAATATATCTTATTCTTTATCTCACTCTAAATATGTGTGTCTAATTATGTATGTACTATGTTCCATGTAAATATTGTATTAGACAAAATGTATTCATCACTCTGGCACCTCAAGACTCAAGCTGAATGATTAATATTAATAGTTAGTGTTCCCAAATATAGTCTTTCTTTTTATTGTGTATTTGGGACATGAAACAGTGCTAATAGGATTTAGAGATATATACTGTACTGCTTTAAGAAAATGCTCAATTATTTACTTAATCGCGACATATTTATAGATAAAGAATCATCTAATGCACGACCTTTATAATCACATGAATCAGGTTTTTTGCAAAATGGAATGGATTCATCGCCAGGAAAAAGTCAGGATGGAAGTTTCAGGAAGTCTAGCTCTGGTTTGTACTAATGTCCTCCTCCCTCCCCCACAAGAACAATATTTGCTGATAAATAGTTGTAACTAATTTTTATTTTTATGAATATATATTATATAACATAGTTTTCTTATATGCCAGTTATTTCTGCTAGTACCGTCTCTGGGGCGTCAGGGTTGAGCAAATTTGTTCCCATTTCAAGAAGAGCGTTAAAGGGACTCAAGGAATATGGAAGAAAACTGGTTGACCTTGAGGAGTTATTCACACAATATCTTGAGGAATGGGTCATGGAGAATCTAAATAGTGATTCAGTAGATGGGATGCATGGTTTTAGTTCTCTCTTCACGATTGGTGAGATGCGCAAGCTAGATATGGCGTTGGAGGGGGTTCCATTTCAGCAACTTGTCCGTATGCCAATATTCTCCGAGGTTTCTGAAGAGCTTATAGAAGACCAGTATCTAGCTGTAGAGGATTTCCTTCACGCGGTTATCATTGGTCTCTGGCGTACTTTTTGGCATAAAAGTGGACCGCTACCGTTATGTGTCTCATGTCCCTCTTATCCTGGTTCAAAGTTCAATAGTGTTGAAAAAGCAATATCAAGGGGAAGGCTAAGGGAAATGCGTGGTTTAGGTTTGATATCAAAAACATCGACTGCTTCAAAAATTAAATGGGATCAAGTGGTTGAGTTTGCCATATTCAAGCCAGAGTTATTGTTGGACAATGCTTTGAGAGTATCAGCCAACACTATTTGTGAAGCTCTCTTTTACGGTTTTCATGTTCTTGTTTCTCGGAGTTTGAGCAAGATTAGTTCCGTCAACAGTGATTCCGTTTTCCTTTTAGTTCTTGATTCTAAGTCTGGAGTGGTGATAAAGTTCAGTGGTGACCTTGGAAAACTTGATTTATCGAACTCAAGCAATCCGTATCTTTCTGTTGCTGAATGGATCAAAACTTACGCTGAAATTTGCATCACCCCGGCTGAACCAATATGGAACCAATTAGGAAATCCAAACTGGGGAGATATAGGAGCTCTGCAGATACTATTGGCAACATTCTACTCCATTGCTCAATGGAATGGACCACCAAGAAAATCAGTCGCCACATTGATCTCAGATCATAGCTTTCGCCTTCAGAAGCGCCGAACAGAATGCTGCATAATCGAAACTGAAAATGCACTTGTGCCTTATTATGATCATCAAGATGGAGAGATTGTTGAAGTTGATCAAAATGATTTATTTTCCAATAACCGACCCTCACGGCTAAAGCTTAAACACGGTGACATAGTAGTCTTGGATGATCCACAACAAGGACAGAGAAGTTTCCAAATTCATGAATATCTGGTACGAGGGAGCTATTATCTGTATAGTGCTATATGTTTAGATCACCCCTTGGCATTACTGTCTTTATATGTTGGCGCACATACATCAAGACTCGAGCCCTCTTGGGAGGATATGAGCCTTTGGTATCAAGTACAACGCCAAACAAAAGTTCTAAACATTTTGAGGAATCAAGGAATCTTGAGCAAATATTTACCCGAAATTGTTGCCTCCGGTAGGATTGTACATTCCGGTCATTGTAACAAAGAAAGTCCAGGAGGAAGGTGTGATCATCCATGGTGTGGAACACCAATACTAGTAACATCTCCGGTAGGTGAGCCATTATCATCTGTAGTTTCTAATGAAGGAACATTTTCTGCCGACGAAGCAATGCGCTTGTGCCGAGACTGTCTGGTTGCTCTAAGAAGTGCAGCTATAGCTAATGTCCAGCACGGTGATATTTGTCCGGAAAACATAATACGCGTTGTCGAAAAACAAGGCAATATCAGAAACCAGCACAACCAAGCAATGTATGTCCCAATATCTTGGGGCCGTGCAGTGTTGGAAGATAGAGACAGCCCTGCTATAAATTTACAATTCTCATCATCTCATGCGCTTCAGCATGGGAAGCTTTGTCCTTCATCTGATGCCGAAAGCATTGTCTACATCGTTTATTTTATTACCGGAGGGACTATGAGTCAACAAGATTCTATCGAGTCTGCTTTACAATGGAGAGAGAATAGTTGGGCGAAGCGTTCAATTCAAAAACATCTTGGTCAGGTTTCTGCTGTATTGAAAGGTTTTGCTGATTATGTGGATAGTCTTTGTGGAACTCCATATCCTGTTGATTATGATATTTGGTTAACAAGGTTGAATAAGGCAGTGGAAGGTTCAGCTGATAAAGGTAAAATGATTGAAGAAGTAGCCATAACATTGAGATTAGAGGATGCTGCTGAATCTTCAGGAGCTTCTGGTCCTTAACTTGTTTTTCTAAATTGCAATGGTGAATTCATTTGCATATTTTGTTTTTAGGACTTCAGGTTCTTTAGTACTATTATTTTGGGATCGTCTTCGGCAACAAGGTATAATTTTGAGTGTTTTATGGATTCTTTCACACGATTATTATAATTTAACGAGAAAATTCACACTTGTTTCAAGAATTGGCTATTTCTAAAACTTGGAACCATCCATTTCTTTTGACTGATGTTGTGATGAAATGTTATGGTTTATAAACATCAAACAGAAATCTTCTAAATTGTATAAGGGCACGTGACTTGTATAATTTTTGGTACATTCATGGCTACATATGAATTTTCATATTAAAACATACAATGCTCTCTTATTATTAATATTTTGTTTTCAAGTATGACAATAACAAGCATCAGGAGAATATTGTGAGACATGTGGGAACAAAAATGTATACAAATTATTTATTATAAAGTACACAAATTTTGAAAAATTCATTGGGAATTTAGAGCTTCTCCACTTGCACAGCCAATATTGAACAGTGACTTCATTGACTTGGCACTGGTTAGCTAGTGTTATTGAACAGTGACTTCATTTCTGATCGGATGGCCCATAGCTGTTACTGCATTAACGCAGTTATAGCGTGGGATCCAGTTTCGACCCACCAGTAGTCAACAACGCCTATATTCAAATTTTATCCACTAGCTAGTAACTGATTACGAGTTAACTAGTTATCCGTGGCTCATTGTCGACGGAGATTAATCACTTGATTTAAGAGGAATACTATAATTTTTGCCTTCTGTTTTAATTTTTTGACTTTTCTTTTGTAAAGAGTACCTTTCCCATCATTATTTTTTCTTTTACCATCGCTTTCATCTTTGAGAATGTGATTTTTTTTTCTGTAAATAAAGAAAGAAACAAATCCTGTAAACAAATAATTGAAACCAAAAATCATATTGTCATTGGGATTGAATTTGTGATCAATAATTGTGACAATTCATATTGGGTCATAATTTTTTTTTAAAGGAAATTAATTTTTTTTGCCACTTAATAACGAAGAATGTTTGACATAACTAGGAAATTCAAATCAAATGTATTATATCAAGAAAAATTCAATTTCCACATAGAAAAGAGAGAAGGTTGTCCACAAGTTATAGATTAACTCGTGACTGGGGTTTGAACCCCGACTCCTTCACTTGTGGTTGTTATTAGCCTCCTCGGTAAATTGTGAGATTATAATGTGGAAAAGAGCTCTCTATTTTTCTTCTCATCCAATCACAACAAGCATTACATGGCAAATGTCTCTTCCTGAATGTGTAAAACTCAACAATGATGGGCATGTAACAACGCATGGTTCTATTGCTGCGTGTGTGTGTGATGGCCAAGGTACTTTTATGTGTGGACGTTATGAGTATGATCTTGGCACTTGTAACATTGTTAAGCCGGATATATGAGCAATCCATTAAGGTCTTCAAACCATTGTTATTAAATGGTTTGAGAATGTTGAGATCAAGTTTGACTCTCTTCAAAGCATGATTCAACGTATCCATGAAAGCTAATTATAGTGTCAAACATGTAAAAAGGAAAGCTAATTAAGTTGCACATTTGTTCGCAAAATTTGACTTATCCAATAGTCTTTGCTTTTGCAGTTGTCTTGCATTTGCCTCACAGGTGTTTCTTTCGCTAGAGAGGTATGTAGTCTTTTCTTGATTTTGGGGCTGCCCATTTTTTCCAAAAAAAAAAAAAGAGCATGGTTTTATAAGAATAAGTTATCTTCAATATAAAAACATAATATGATATTATAGTTTATTGATCAGACCTATCCATCATTTATTTCTATGCATGATACGTCAACCCTAATTAATGGTGTTTGATGTGAGGGAGTGTGTTGGAAAATATTCAAGTTCATCGATTTTGTAAAGATGAGTTATGTATAGTATAAAAGGGAAATGCTAAGATGTACATTTAAGGCACATGCTATTGTACCAAATAGAAATGGAGTCAATTTAATTTCTTAAAAAAATTCGTTTTTTTTTTATAATAAATACTTGTTATTTGTAGAATCAAAATGTGCTCTTATGTCACACGGTATAGCAAGATCCAATATAAAATTCTTATATTTAATAACTTTTTTTTTGTTATAATTGGTCAGACTTTCAATCAAATTTCAAACAAATAGTTACTAAGGAAACAGAACGTGGAAAATATAGAGGTTAGATTTTCAATTGAATTCGATACTCTCTCAAATTGATTACCTTTAATGGATGAAATCTAACAACAACAACAATCAAGTTTCATCCCACGAGATGAAATCTAAAAGAAATCAAAATAAAATATTGAAACAAAAAATAATCCAAAATTTTGTCAAAAACTATTTGCAAGTTATTGTTAACTAACACAACAGTCGCAACATAACATTACAATATTTATGAGCCGAATCAGCTTAACTCTAGCTAACTTCTATAATTTCCAACCCAAAAAAACAAGCTAACTAATTATAAACTATTAAGTTTTAAATATTCATGGGTCTGTAAAATCTATACATATTATTATCGGTGACATTTGTAGCAACAGTGTTACCTATGGCTTTGTTGCAGTAACACACTTGGTTGCTTTGAAACCCTAGATCATAACAAAGACACAGACCGTGATTAGCAGTAACCTTTGTTTCTTGTTGCTCATCACCTTGTAGATGTTGTAATTTCAATTTTTCATCGTTAACTTGAGGATGTGACGACGGAAGACCAATGGAAAGGTCCAAATTTAGTTGATGATGACATGCTTCCTCGGAGCTAACTCCGCTACTGTTATTTGAATTTGAATCTTCACATACCAACTTGGTTCCATTAATCTTTGTATTGGCATAGCCACTCACTAACTTAAAACTGTGGTCGTTGTTGTTAATAATGCTAATATCTTTGATGATCATGTTCTTAACGTTGCTTGTGGGAATTTGAGATATTGACACTGCAGCATTAGCTGGTGGAATTATGGTGGTGGATGCCGTTGAGTCGTTAAGTGGCCGATGAGTTTGAGGGTCGACTCCACGGCTGTAGAGTTTTCGCTTGATGTGAGTGTTCCAGTAATTCTTGATCTCATTATCTGTTCTTCCTGGTAATCTAGCAGCTATTAACGACCATCTGCAAAATCATAAATTATGTGGTACTTGAGTTAGGAATTTAGGTCACACAAGAATTTAACAAAGAGGTATAGACTTCCAACTCTTACTACCAACATAAGATATCGACAACTAATATTTGTTTCTTAGAAAAACAAGGGTGTCATTAGAGGGATGTACGTTGTATTGTGAGTAGTTTATTCAACAAAAAATACCAATAAGCTACATTTATAAATTTTCAAATGGCATTCACAAACTAATTTTACATCATTTGCAATTTACTTACATAACTAATTTTTATTGATTGTTAGATAAATTATCCACAATTTTTTTAAGGATAACTTCAAAAAAACATATGGGAATTAATCATGAGATGATGAATTGTAGAACAAATATAAATTAGTTGTTTAACATTGAGAATATTTTAATATAAGTTGATAATTTGGAAATATCAACAATATTGATCATATATATATATATATATATATATATATATATATATATATATATATATATATATATATAAATTAAATGTGTGTATTTTCACCGTATATGTTGTGATACTAAACTAATTATAAATGGAGGGGATATTATATATATGTTGTGTTCATACTTGTTTCCAAGTAAGCTGTGGAGGTTAATGATAAGATCATCTTCTTGTTCAGTGAAGTTTCCTCTCTTGAGATCAGGTCTTAGATAATTTATCCATCTCAATCTGCAACTCTTGCCACATCTTAGCAAGCCTACAATCATCACAACCATATATATTGATTTAAAATTCTATATATCTATAAGAAATGGAAATTTATTAATCTGTTGTAGCTATATATATAGTGGGAAATTAACTAACATAGAGTATGTTATATACCAGCAGCTTTTGGAAGAGACCTCCAACAACCTTCTCCATGAAGCTTGATGTAGTTAATGAGACGTTCATCTTCTTCTTTTGTCCAAGCACCTTTGTTTGTGTGCTCTTTCTCACAACAAGGAGATCTGCCCATAGTGGCTTAGAGAGAGAGAGAGAATGCGTGGAAGGTTGGAAGAAAGTAATGAAATTATATTGGTGAGAGAAAAGAGGGCAGAAGGAATATAAATGGAAGGTAGTGGTGATAAGGAGGTGCAATTGACTCGGGGATCTTCTTTTTCTGAGAAAATAGAAGTAATGTAAAGAGAGAGTATTTGACCAAGTTGGTGAGAAACACGAGTGGTTACAATTCACTTATTAAGTGCTCCATTTGGTAGGTAGCTACCTCTACTTTTATTTACATCCTTTTCCAACCTCTTCTTCCACCTCACCCTCTATATATTACTTCTTTTATTCTTATCCCTAAACATGTGCAAATTCCACCTATTCAGATTTCAAAAACCCTAACAAATTTCTTTAGGTATTGTTTAAATATCCAACAATATTATAATTTTTATATGTGTTTGATTTGTATTTTAAAAACAATTTTTTATATTTTTTTTTAAACAGAACACTAGTTAGCAAGACCATTAAGATTTATAATTTCTTTTAAGAATAAAGATTTATAATTTAGAAATACTTATTAAATTGTCTCGTAAGTACATCTTGTAAAAAGTTTTGGGATGCTTGATGTATTGAGTGTGTGCAATATCTCTTCTATGTATTTAATGTGTGTGAATTTGACCACCAAACTCTTTAAAATAAAGGATAAATAAAAGGTAATTAATAAATTACTTATTTGAATTTAATTTCTCCCACCAATGATATAATTCTTTTAGGATAAAAAAACATTCTTTTATCTCTATAATATTGGTGAGATTTAAATTTTGTTACTGCATTTTTTTTAAAGATTATATCTCTAAAATTCCCAATTTCTTAATTTATGTTTTATGATGTATTAACGAACATTTTATAATTGTAAGTATCGGTGAAATTTAATTTTTGTTATTGCGATTTTCTTAAAGTTATTGCAATTTTTTTAGATTATGTCTCTAAAATTCCAAATCTCTTAATTTACATTTTATGATGTTAATATTAATGAACATTTTATGATTGTTTTGAGTGAGATTTTAATCATATTCTTTGAAGTTACAAACTCAAACTCTTATACTTTTTTTTGATAAAAGATGATGTGTCAAACCGAGAGCCTCTTTGCATGATGACATGATTTGCCACGTGAGATGTTGATGCCACGCACGATAATTCTCCCTCAAATTTTTTAAAGTTGTTTGATCCAGATTCGAAGCAGAACTCTTAAGCAACTGTTTGGTGGAGTGGTGATCCACAGGTACCGTAGGTTGAAAGGCCTTGTGACCGTGAAAAATCATAAGCTAGCAAGTGTAGCTTCACCAAAAACACACGTTTGATGCCTAATGTGATTTTGTTTGCTGCCAAACCAAACACGAGCCTTAATACATTTTCATCGTTTGTTTGATGCCTAACGTTAATTTCAATACTCCACATATTTTGTTTCTATATAAGGATTTCTAGAAGCATGACTCAACCAACTCCACTTTACTCTTGTCCATTCATGTCGATATGAGTAACTAACGTCCCCACCATCCATGGTTGAGATTAGTGGGGTTCTTCAAGTTCAATATATCGATTACTTGTTATTTTCTTTCAATTGTTTCACCTACTAGGCAAATTTAATAATTATCAAAATGAATTGAATACAAGCACCAAAATTTGAACTTGCCTTAACGGTAACAATTTGGCTAATGAAATACTCGCTCAGCCTTATATATAAGAGGAAAAAAAAAATACCATGATTGGGTAGATTCAAATATAAACAAAATTTAATACCATTATTTCAAAACAAATTTAAATACCATGAGTGTATATCTCAAAACAAATTTAATACGCATTATTGATAGTAATTGTCATTTTCAAACTCAACTAACTTCTCTTTCGAATCCAACAGTACTACTTATGCAAAATTATGAGCCGGCCTATCAATTCTTAATTTTTTTATGGACATGGTTGGTAAGGCTTACCTTCCCACCTTAGCTTTTTGTTGCTTCTAGAAACACAAGAAGAAAATCACAATAAAATAAGGTAAAGAATCTTGAGGGTTGGTGACCCACCTCTCTCCCACCTCATCTATTGGCATGAGCTGGGCCAAAGGGCAACATTATTTTGTTTGCTCACCTCATTTCACACTCCATTCTACAGTAATAAATTACTCATGCTTTTCAATTAGGTCTTCCTCATTTATTATTGTTATTTACATTTCATAAAATATTTTATCTTGATTATGTTAGAGTATTTTGACTGTGGTGACCATGAACATTGTCACCACTAATCAGATATATTCTGTTATGGGTCCACATGAAGATTAGTACTTAGATTAGGAACACCCATAAAAGTGATGAAGCAATATAGTAATTTGCAACTGTTCAACGGCATGTTGCATAAATTCCATAATTGTAAAATGATTCAACGGACATCATAATTCGTTGACGTATTCTTCTTACACGTTGACAAACCAATCCTATTTTTGGCTTTATATAATTGAATTTGAATCAAGTTCCTAATTCAAACAAGCAATTCATTCTTAGTAGTATGTCGTAGCAAAATCTTTTTAACCACCGAATTAGATATGTGGAATAGGATGTTTTATGCCATCAAATTTTAGTTTGTTATATTTATTTCGTAAAATTATTTTAGAAAATAAAATAACTACCTTTTTTATACAGAATCCGGCCAACTTTATTAACTCAAAAGCTGGAAACAACACCAACATGCAACATCATCCAAATTTACAACAGATTACAAATAAGGGGAGCATAATAGAGAGCCTGTTTAAAAAACGATGTCATTGATACCTATATCACGAGCAATGCAAGATGTCACTACAGATGCCTAAGTTCGAATTCCCGCAAAAACGGCACTACTAGAACTCACTTTGTAGTAAAAAACCTCATTGAAAACTTTCATTTTGATCTCACAAGATACAACCACAAGCTGAGGAACCAGTAATAGCATAATGAGCATCATCAACATTCATTTTGAGGTCGCCTACCGAATTTTCAACCAAATAAAAAAAAATTGACATGTTTCGGTCTCTATAATTTTTTTAATATGTAGTTTTAGTTCCTGTTAAATTAAAATTTGTTTAATTGTGCTTAAACGTTCCTCCGCAAAAATATCATCTCAAAATTTTATATTTAGGTCAAAATTTTCATTAGTTTTATCTTAAAATTTTTAACATTTAAAAAAACTCATTTAATTTATTACATGTTCAAAAATTATGATTTTTTAATAAAAGAGTTTCTTATAATGTTCTTAACATGTCTCTAAAAAATCATTAAAAGATTTAAAGGTTTAAATATAATTAAACAAATTTGAATTTAAGAGGGACTAAAACTACTTGCTGAAATTTTTTATATTTTTATAGAGACTAAAACTTATCACTTTTTTATGAGGAGTAAAAACGAAATTTGTTATAATTATAGGGACTGAAAAAACTTATTTAATCGTTATAAATTTCCTCCACTTGATTATGAATTTGATCCCAAAGAGTTTGACCAATGTTAGAATGTCGAGTAAAGTGAATTTCGGTCTCTCCAAAATAGATTAAGTGAAATACAAAATAGTAACTTCCATGGCCAAACGGTATTAACAATACTTTTTGATGAGAGATTCAATTCAAAGCAAGCCAAAGTTTTAAAGCCAAAGAATCTTTTACAATGTTCGTCTTTAATAATACGATCCTAATAGGTTTTGCATCATTACAATCTCTAATTACACGAATGAGAGAGTCTTGTGCTAAGTTACAATCAGGACTGGACAAATATTATCTGCAGAAACTTATTTGAGTTTCTGAATGTAAATACCCTAGTACCTCTATGACAACGTTCCTCATTCGTAAGAAGTTTAATGTGTGATATTTTCCATAGAGTTGTTCACATTCACGCATGACGTTGCTACTTCCAAGCTAATTTGAAAAGATCAACATCTTGTTGTACTTCCTCATCTTTGAAGTTAACATCATAGGATGTTGGTCACCAAATAGAGGTTGTTTGGAGAACAGTTTTTGTAATATTATTCCCATTAAAGAAGAAAAATTATATATTGCTAGTTACTTCACATGTATGGCTTGGAACTGGAGTAAAATCAACCGTTTGTTGCCTAAACCCGTTGTTGCTAGATTTCATAAAATCCAACTTCTAGTTTGTGGTGATCCGAATTTCCCTTGTTGGGTTACAACATCATATGGTATGTTCAACATTAGAACAACGCTTCCTGAATTTTGTGTCTTTGCCATCTCTAATAATCTAGTAAATGCTATCATTGACAATAGGAAGCTTTAGATATCTATCTCCAAGCATTAGACACATATTTTGTTTTTCATCTGAGGAGTACTCGTTGGGCCACAACCATACTTTACATGTAGAAAATTGCTTTTTTGACATAGAATGCTTTCTATTGACACAAGTAAATGACCAAATTACCTTCGGCGGTAGTTAACTACCGCTGACATATCCGCCGGTAGTTAACTGCCGCTGGAACCCAGCGGTTGTTAACTACCGCTGAGTTACTTCCTTCATCCTCTTCTTCTTCTTCTTCCCACATGTAATTCCTTTTGACTATCTTCTTCATCCCTTTCTTTTGTTCGGCTTCCCTTCTCTTCCAATTACAGATCTAAACTATCAGAACCCTTCGTTGCCAACAATCTCAACCCCAACCACGATCTCTATATGTGTTTTTTACTTATTCTAAATCTGCCATCCACCACAAATTCTATGTGTTTTTATAAAACTCTTTGTAAATCTATCAATTAAAAACTCTAAATCTCCAATCCACTTCAGATGTAATCCACGATTTTAAAAGACTATTTGAATGATTCAGATCTTCAATTTTAAGGAATTGCCCAATATTCATGTCTATTCATATCTTTAATTCCTTCCAAATTCCAATATGCAATCTCCAAATTTAATTTAATGCAGAGATTAATTTCGTTCTTCATGTTCAGGAGTGCATCTATGGCTAATTAATTAATTTCAAGAAAAACACATAGATAACCATAACAGAGATCAATAGAAAGAATTGAATCGATGCTGGTTTTTCATGGAAAAGAGATGCAGGGAGCAAGCAGGAAGAGAGAAGTTTCAAGAGAAAAAGAGAGAGAAACACAGTAGTGAAAAGGATCGATTAAAAGCGTGAATCTAGTTTAATTAAAGTAACTCAGCGGTAGTTAACAACCGCCGGGTCCCAGCGTGCCGTTCCAGCGGTAGTTAACTACTGCTGGGGTAATTTGGTCATTTACTTGTGTCAATAGGAAGTATTATATGTCAGAAAAACAATTTTCTTACATGTATAATTTCATCCGAGGAATACCGTAAATCGAATCAACCTAAATTAAAACCGTAAAAAAATGCATTTGGAACATTTTTTTTTTCTTTGAGTGGGGGGTGGATATTGGACAATACTCTTTTTTCTTGAGGCCCATAACTTTGGAAGACCCAACTCTGTTGAACTGTTTGCACTTCCCATAAAACGTGTCTGATTCTAATAAAATGTTAAAATATATTTAAAAAACAAAAAATTAATAAAAAAAGTATTCATAAATTTTTACTTGTATAGATATTTGTTATTAATCCTAAATTAAAAATTATAAAGAAATGAATGGAGTAATATAAAATGGAAATCTTGTCAAAAAACATATATAAAATGAAAATGGTTCAACATCACTACTTATTTTATAGAAAATACATCATGAAACCAACACAAAAGTAACATTAGATAATTGTGCGCCTAATCAACCAAATAGAAATCGAAACGACCAAAGATACAACCAAAAGCATTAGGACTAGGAGTATTAAGAAAATAAAGCAAGACACATAAGTGATTATAAGGGTTTGTATTCCTTATGAGCAATGTTATATCTCTAGAAAAATAACATCAAGAATTCTTCAAGAATAAAGAATAGTCAATCACAATGCACTATTTGCCACAATTCAAGGAGGTGTGGCTGAAAAATAGGAAGTGGACAAATAAATCATCCAATTAAAATTTGCCAACTGTGTCTTGAAAAATTCTTGAAGCTATTTTTCTTGAGAAGTAGCATTTTCCATTCCTTATTAATCATAAAAGCATAAGGTTCCAATGTTGCATTTGCACCAACTATATATAAAAGTTAACAACGCTTTTTGCAGAAGCAACGTCTACGGAATCCCCTGCAATTACCACCTGGAAAACCTTCGACATGACAAACTGAAGCACAGTTATGATCACTCATACACATTCCTTTGAATCGATGGCTCTTTGACTCACAGTGTCTTCCTTCAGTTTGTACCATCATCTCTGCATTGATTTATCAAGCGGTCATTAATATGATTAATAATATAAACATATTTTTACCGAAAATAGATTTCGTTAACTACATATGTATGCACTTAAAAACTTACGAGAAGCAAGGAGAATAAGCAAAATGAAGAAAAATCCAAAGCGTGTCTTGTTCATGATTACTGCTTGCTACAATCTTCACCTAGATTTATTATCCTGTTAATGAACAAACTTGTATTGGACACTCGTATCTATTTATAGAGGTAGAGGGAGTAAACATGAAAAAACTAAGTAAGAAAGCACACTCTTTTCCGTCAAAAAAGAAAGAAAGAGGAAAAACACACTCTTTTAGGCACAATGTTTAAAATGTTTGTCGTCTTTTTCTTAAAAAAAGGATTATACACTCCATTTTGAAAAGAGAAATCAGTACAAAAACATTCGAATATAATATAAAATTTTATATGGCATATTTTTCTAAAAAAATTAGTATATATATTTTTTTGAATCGGCCAATATTATTCACAACAAGTCGTACTAAAAGCAGTACCACTCGCGGCAGGAAAAGGAAAAAATACAAATGTACCGTATATAGGCGGAGCACATATAAGACAACTAGAAGAAAGAAACTACTAAAAAAATTAGTATATGTATGACAATTTTTTTAATTAATCATTAATAAGAATAGTTTTATAAGTTATGGACATTCTAACAAGTGTCTTAAGAGCATCTTCAATAACGGTTTTATCATTGAGTTTCAAACACTATGTAACAACTTCATAATTTTTGTGCCATTGGAGCACGTCTGCGTGACAATTTACTTCACTTACAAGCGGGGATACCCCAGACACCCCGCTTATTCACCTACAAGTAACCTCAGACATCCCGGACAAGTAACATCAGACGAGGAATTCACCTACAAGTAACCTCTGACACCCCGCTTATTCATCACCTTATAGGTGAATTTGTAACCACTAGGCTACTTGACCAAACAAACAGAGAAATGATTGTAAGAGAGTTGTCAATCTAATGGTCTTACAACTATCATTAGTCTCAGGAACGGAGCCATGAATTACGCTTAGAAGGGATCATGTTCAAAGTATAATTTATTAACGAGAAAAATAAATTTCAGAAAGGTCAACTGGTAAAGTTGTTGTCATGTGACTGAAAGGTCACGGGTTCAAGTCCTGGAAACAGCCTCTTGTGTAAAACAGGGTAAGGCTGCGTACAATACACCAAATGGTGGGACCCCTTCCTGGACCCTGCATATGCGGGAGCTCTAGTGCACCTGGTTGCCCTTAAATATAAATTTCCGAATGCACATACAAGCAATTTAATTAGAAATTATAAGATATGTTCAAAGTAAAAGTATACTCAAAATTATAATTTTTTTTAAGGATATAAGAATGATAAGTATCTTGAGGCTTGCTAGAGAATGATTAGACTAAAGTGATTTTTGAATAGCATAGAAAGAAAACAAGAAACAAATGAAATGCAAACGTAGGAGAATGAATTCTTTGCAAAATCGTCTAAGAATGCGCAAAAAAAATGACAGAATGAGGAATTCTAAATCGAGATTCTCGTTAATGATTATGATTCTTTTGTAAATTATAGACAAAATCTCAAATTCTTTTCGCTTTTAAGGATTCAAGTTAAGGATTAGTGCAATAAAATCTAGAAGTTTAAGTGTTTAAAGTCCAATATATTGATTGAAGAAAAAACTCATTATATAACATCATATAAAGTTCACAAAAAATATGATACACACTACTGTAAAAAAAAAAAATTTGAGAGGACCGTGGCCTATGCTGGTTCCCTTCTAGCTCCATCCTTGATTTTTTTTTTTTTTATAAAAAAAAACTAAAATGGAATTGAATAACCAGAGATTCCTAGTCGCTCTAGCACAAGATGTGTTAGAGAAGGACTAGAGAATAAAAATATCAGTTACATCTGGATAGCAAGAACTAAAGCTTAGTGATACAGCCAAAATGCAGACAACCACTAAAAAGAATAAAAGAGTCCAAAGCTAAATAAGAACCTCCAAACATGAGAGTGGGTTAAGCTACAACATATAAGAAAAAGCAAAACTAAAATAATTTTTCTACCAGTCGAGTTAAGTTCACATGACTCCTACAATCATTTCTCTATTGATATTTGTACAAGCATTCTCTATAAAGTTATATAGCCTTCTCCGTTCTTCCCGTTAATTCATTATTCGTAATATAAAATTATAGCCTTCTCGGTTCTTCCGTTAATTCATTATTCCTACTCCCTCAGTCCCATAATACATGACACAGTTGACCCTATTACGCATGCCAATGCATAATTTTGAGCTTAAATATCTTGAATAATATATTAGAAAAAATTATAAAAATTTGATATTTTGAAAATACTCATCGAGACGAATTTAACGACATCTTATGTGATATTATTTATCTTTGTATATTAGTAGAAAAATATGGTCAAAGTAAGTTAGGTCAAAATTGCACATTTTCAAATGGGTCATCTATTGCAAGACGGAGGGAGTAATACAATACTAATACTCCCTCCGGTCCTATTTATAAGAGAAATTTGGGTCAACAAAAATGGATGTATCTGGTCCAATTTTTTAACCAAATACATTAACTTTTGTTGACCAAAAATTCTCTTATAAATAGGACCGGAGGGAGTAGTTCTGTTTAATCTGTCTAAAAAGAACTTAAAACTGCACTTATTCTAACCAAATGTAGTAATTTGTTCACGTGATATGAACCGACCATGATCCTTCGAAAAAAAATGAACCGACCAAGATCGTTCGCATTTATTAAAAAATGGTTGGTAATTTGAACTTTTTCAGCACAAGTACCCTTGTCTCTGATCAACGACGTGTAATTCATCGGAAAAGCAAGTTTATATTTTCTTGCATACAGTCTGTTGACCAAAAGAATTCCAAGCACAAGAATAGGAAAGCTGGAAAGAGGCGTTAGGACGGTGATAACAGTCATCATAAACATAAAAAGCTTCATCATTTGTCTAAAAAATATGTATTGATTTCCCTTTAATAAGTTGTCTAAAACTTTAACGACGAATATGGTTGTGAAATCGAACACTAAAAACAAACTAATAAATATTCCGTAAGTCATATCTCAACCGACAAAAATGTTAAAATTGTTAAGTCCTACGTCATGACCACCGACACCTCTACTTTGTGTGTGAATTTATGATGACTTTGTCATTTCGTCTATCTACAAACAAAAAAAAAGCACACCAATAAATTTAAATGTATGAAGTAAAAGGAAGTAGCAAAATAGTCCCAAGCAGCAGCAGCAACAACAAACAAACATAGATCTATTTAAGTGTGAAGCAACACCACAAATATAACCAAAACAACAAAGATAAGAAAAGAACGTGGGAAACAACACACCAAAATTTTAAAAATTTATCTTATATCTTTAGAAGAGAACAACTCTCCAATCCATTATGATAAGAGTGATACAAAGAGGTTACAATAAATTAGTTTACTAGCTCACAAAGAAGATATTTTAACTTCTATCTGTATTTCAAGTCACTCAAACCCACAATTAATCCTAAGAGAAAATAATAAAGAAAGATTTTTTTTATCCTTTCTCTAACGAGATCTCACTACCCAAACTGTTTGTGAAGTGTTTTCCAACCCAAGAATCTCTCACCATAGACCATCAACCCTAAAGTTACCTCATTTGGTTTACTAAGTTTCTCTCTCGTGAAACGCTTTAAAAAATTAAAGAATGAAGCCTTATATAGTGATCAGACCCGGGCAAAACCGCACCATGATTTTCTTGGATCGTGCCAAGATTGGAGCTCGTACATAGCATTGAGCATGATCCTCAAAATCACGCCATGATTTCACCCTTCATGCCACGAAAAAAATGCGAATCAAACCTCCAAAATCTCGCCACGATTTTTGACGAACTTCAACATCAGTTTTGAGCCAATATTAACAAACTATCATCATATTTAAAAGTAGAAGTTTATGGTTATTTATTCTTGCAACACCAAGTCTAAAGCGGTAGTAGATCGGTGTCAGTTCGATAAAAATAAGAATCTTCAAAACTTAATTAATTTTCATTCTCATATTTTTGTCAAACCAACAGCCATCAAATTGTTGTAAATTTTTGGTGTTTTTAAATTACTCGTCCGTCCGACTTGTACTCCTTATCAATTTGACCATTGTAGAAATCAAAGATGAGTTTTAGCATTAAATTAATAAAAATTGTATTGTTTAAAAATAAAAATATGAATACGGTGCTACTAAAAAAATATAAATGAATATTATATGTATTTCTATTGTTGATTATTCGTAAAGCAAGGACCATATCTAGCATTCATGTTGGATTAAGAATGATTAATTTCACTTTCGTTTATCAAATGTCTTAATGTTTCAGATGTAGATGTGATCTAATGTCTTGATGTTTCAGATGCAGAACTGGTGTTCATGCACTTATCCAAACTCATGTACTTATCCAAACTCACCTAATAAGTGGTATCCTAATGTATTGATAGGGGAGTGATGGTGGATCCTAATGTATTAATTTGATCCTTTCTATCAGAAACCTTCTTGCATTGTAGTCATGAGGGTAAAAAAATTGGTTATAACAAATGTGGAAGTATTTTCTGTTGTAGACTCATATTTAAGGAGGAGATTGTCTGGTTTAAATGCGAGCGATTAGCTTCATATCAATTATGATGAGCTAAATGTTAGATATATAAGAAACGTGACTCGAATATCTAATGATTTGAGTTTTTTTTTTTTTTGTAGAGATAGGGTTTTGAATCGTTAAATTGTGGTTACTTCCGACGCACATGAGGGCTCCTCAACACTTATAGAAACAGGTCAAATTTAGGACTAATACGTGTAGTTGTTTAGTCTTAAAAAAATTAAAGCATAAGACTATACCATTTCTACCAAACTCTTTACACTATTTCTCTTAATCTCTTTGTTTAAAAATGAATAACGTTTACCACATTTACTACCAAGCCCCTCTTCCTTCGCCATATCAAGTGAGAATGATATATTTATGTGAGAATCATAAGAATGATTTAAAACCCTTAGATAAAAAATAAGTGGTTGAGATTAAAAAATATTATCAAATAAAGGTATAATAGTGGCAAAAAAATAAAGCTATAATAGTGGGAGAAAAATAATAAATGTTATACTGATATTTTAAAGTGTCAATTATTTTTAAACAAAGAAAAAGCGTTAAATAGACAATTGACGGAAGGAGTATAAGAGTGGTATCACCAACACATACACACTTTTCAATATATTTTTAGGGTCATGTTAACTTGTGCCCTTAGAGCATATGTTAAGCATTAATTTCATTCCATTAATGGTAAGAATTTAATGAAAAAAATTAATATTAAACTATTTGAGAAATAAATTAACACGATTTCTAATACATAATTTCTATTATTAGAATTCTTAACATATGCCCTAAGGGTTAGGGCACAAGTTAACATTTTTATCGGTTAAAATTCATATTGTTTCCACCAAATTATGAGTCCTATGAATTTTAACCAATAATAAAACCTAACAATAAGAGAAACACAATCTAATCTAGAGTACGTGTGAGCACCAACTTAAGTTACCGACATTTTTTTTTGCAGTAGCAGGTTCTAAACAATCCCCAACATTTACCACCTAGATGAAAACCTTCATAGCGACAAGTGTTAGCGCAATCTTCACTATTGAAACATAACTCTTCAAACAGACGACTCTTTTCCCTACAATGCTTTCGTCCTTCGGTTTGTACCACCATCTCTGCATCGACCAGTCATTTATATGATTAATTAACAAAAATATAGCTTAATTAAATAGTTTCATGAATATGAACTTGAAAGACTTACCGAAATCAAGAAGAATAAGTAGAATGAAGAAAAATCCAAAGCCAGCTTTGTTCATGATTACCACTTATTGCAATCTTCACCTAAAGAGATATTACCTGTTAATAAACAAACATGCATCGGTTATATACTTATAGAGGTGGAGGGTGTAGAAAACATTTTTTGTTGTTGTTGAAAACATGCCGTTTAAGTTCATTTTGGAGTTTATGTTCATTCGGTTATGACATTAGTTACACTAATTTAGTAGAGCTCATGTTTGGTTCATGGGACTCCCAAAATAATTTGCAACTTTTCAATACCATCTTGCATATACTCCATAAATATAAGAATAAATGGTCAATTTTGTTCCTCTTCAAATTGGTCTCTTAACTATTTTTTAAGGGAAAATTGGTCTGTTAACTAAACATACTTGAAAGGTCTCTAAGATGCATATATGCATTAATGATTGTATATAATGTAATCAAGGTTCTAAAAAACATACCGTGAAAACAGCGGCTACAAAAAGGCAAAGATATTGTTTTTCTCCGTTTTAGCACAATGAACAAAAATCACAAAACCGATGTGATGAAATGTTGTTACGGCCGCAAGATACGGTAGGGAACAATTATAGTTATGAAATCATGAAGAAACAATTAGAAATTAAATTATTATCCATTACATGATCGTATAAATAAATTAATAAAATTTATACAAGGTTGTGATTAACTCATACCACAATGATCATGATGCAACATCAATAATTGAAGAACTCGCGAAATCCTTAATGCGAGAGTAGCTATGACCGCTATTTAAAAGATTGTAATATCATAATATCATACATAATAAGGTCACTTACATGAAACAAGAAGGGATGACCAAAATGAAGAAAACCCAAAGTGTGCCTTGTTCATAATTACCCTTACTACGATACCTATATATATAACCCAGTTAATAAACTGTTGTGAATTCGATGAGAAAACACACCAATAACAAACTTGATGTGTGGAGCAAGGAATAATTAAGCAACCAAAATCAAAGTGTATGGAACAATTATAATCACAAGCCAAAAGTAGAAAACAACGAGAGAAAAGAAGACAGAGAACACAAAAGAATTTGCTGACCAAGTTCAGTCTAAATTGACCTAGTCTGGGGGAGACCCTCCGTTTCACTATATGATGAGTAACGTTACAAAAGAGATATCAATGGGTTACAAGAATAAGTCTCCCGCCTAATTCTACCCAAATCTCAGCCTCTTCCCGTAACCAAGAGACTCAATCCTAATAGTGTTTCCCAAGGTGAATCAACCTTCAAACCCTAGTGTTTGTTCCAAAGAGACAAACTCTATACAAACCCTAGTTTTGTTGTTGCCATTCTAAACCCTTGTTTCAGCCCCCTCTATCTCAAGGTTTACACCGATACAATGTCTATATTTATAGTAAAAGCAATCCCTCAAAAATCGGAACCAAATCTCACGCTGAAAAATACGTTTTTATTTTATGCATCAGCGTAAAATCGTACTACGATTTTTCCAGAATCCGAAGTCCAAAACCTGGTCCAAAAATCGTACTACGATTTTCCACATCGTGCTACGATTTTGACACCTTCAGCAAACTTCAATTTCTCCAATTTTGAGTCACTTTCACAACAATAAACAAACTTGGGTTGGCCACTCTGTATTTGTAGAGGTGGAAAGTTTAAAAATGAAAAACTATAAATTTTGAAAACTACACGTAAATTTGCACTTTGGTAACATCTGAGAAATATAGAATCTATACGTGCGTTCATTTTTATTTGTTAATTTTTCTTTTAAAGATTGTTAAGTTGAAAGCAACATTAATATTATTTGGCTAAATTAAATGTTTAGTCTCTTAACTAATTTTCTAGTTTTATTTGGTCTCATGACTAATTATTCTTATGTTTAGATACCTTAAATGCACTTTTGTTAGTTAATTTGGTCTTATTCCGTTAATTTAAACCTCAAATATTGTAAGGTAAACCAATATTATAGGCGGTTCATCATAAACCTTGTAAAAAAAAATAATTTTAACAATTTAAACTTTTTGTGAATGAAGAAATCAGGGCCGTTCCTACGAATCCGGAGGCTCGGTTCTGTAAGTGAAAAGAGCCCCGTAATAAAATAAAAATGAATTTTTTTTAAAAGAACAATGTTCTATTTAAATTTTCTAAAAGATAAATATTAGGTGTTGTATATATGCGGTACAACCAAAGGTGAAAATCATTACCGTATACATGAGGAACCTCAAACCACCCTCCCAAAAAAAACACTCACTTAACACTTAGTGGTACTACTAGACTATAATTTTTTTTCTGAGGCCCATACCTTAGGGAGACCCAGTTCCATTGAACGGTTTGCACATCCCGAGGTCCGACCCTGGAAGAAATCATTGAATCATAGTAGCATATTAGATCTAATAATGAACAACCAACATCTAATTTATTTTACATATCTTCATCTTTTTTCATTCTCTTCATCATTATCATCATAATCTTCATCAATCGTCAAACCCTTTAGAAGAACTTACAGATAATTACAAAAAATTACAATAAAAAATGTCAATAAACTTATAAAATGTTGAGCAAATGATATGCTACTCGATTTTGTATTATTATAAATTTATTGCATATCAGAAAAAAATTATAAATTTATTGACATTTTTTATTATAATTTAAAAAATGTAAATCGAGTGGGATATCATTTGTTCAACATTTTATCCCACTAATTTAAGTAGTTGAGCACCGAACATGAACAAGGTCTTAGGCCATGCAATAACAAAAGTGTTTCATGCACATTCAATTGTTTTCTATATTTGTGACATTTGATTAAACACATGCAAAATTATGGTTAATTAATCAATTGAGTATATAGTTAATTAATATTACATTGAACAATGTGAAATTGTAGTTAATCACGTAGATAAATTAACAACGTCATCTACTTAATCATTTTAACATGTTTTGAATATATTAATTTTTGTATATATCATTATAATTATTAATTACATTGTAAAGTTTGAACCCCTGACTCAAGGTCTTGGCAAAGTCACTGGTAACAATGTAACATATAACGATAAAATGTTTACAAATAATATGATAAAATCAAAGTGATTAAAATATTTATATTTACAGCATTGACATCTAAGTTATTGATTGAATATGTAGTTGATGAAAGTTGATCAAAGTGACGTATGAACATACCATTCTCTTCCATTTCATTGCCATTCTCTTCTATTCGGTGTTAGTTTTTATTTTATTTTTGGGTTAGCATTTTCCTATATTTTTTAGTTTAACAACTTGTAGAATCAGTTAATGGTTAAAGAAATAAAAAGAGTATGTTGTGTCAAATCATTATTTAAGTGTCAAAATAGTGTGTTAGAGGATGTGATACTAACATTTCCCTTATTCTTATGTTTGTGGAGTGTTAGCAAGATGTGATGTAGAAGAGTTGCAAATTATTTTGGGTGTTCCATGAGACTAACATAAGTTCTACTAAAATTAATTGTAACTAATGCCATAAACGAAGGAACATGAACTCCAAAATGTAGTTAAACGCCAAGTTTTCAAAAAAAAAAATTTACATCCTCCACCTCTTATAAAAAGATAACATGATGCGAGATAGTATTCATAGGTTAATATTATTAACTTAATAATACAGATTTGAGTGAAGACTGTAGTAGTGTAGTATGTGGTAATCATGAACAAGACACGCTTTGGGATTTTATTCATTTTGTTTATTCTCCTTGCATCTAGTAAGTCTTATATAAGTGCATTTTGGAATAATTGATACGTAGTTAATGAAATTTGCTAGTAAGTTGTATTTTTGTTAATCATATTAATGACTGATCGATGAATAAATGCAGATGGTGGTACAAGCCGAGGAGTTTAACTTTGCTCCATTTACTCCGCTCCATTTTAAAGTTGAGAGTTGTTTGTCGTCGGTATAAAGGGATTTGTTTAAGTGATGAAAGTTGTTTTAAAGCTTGTAGTTTTGAAGGTTATGCATGTGGTCGATGCGAAAAACGCAGGCCATACCTGGGTGGTCACTGCTGTTGCAAAAAGTCTTGTTAACTCAAGTTGGTGCTCGCGGTGCTCTGTCTTGTGTGTTTCTCTTCCATTTAAAGTACAATAAATTCACGCGATTTTCATCCAATAATATTCCAATTGGAGAAGAAATGGAATCACAACTTTCAAGGTTTGCAAAGAAATTACGCTGAGGAAGGGGAAAGAGTGGGCCGTGTTCTAGTATTCCAATTTTTATTTTGGATGTACGATCAAATAAATTAAACGGTTGAGATTTTGGTGTACGTATCTAGTAATAAATTAGAAGGAGTCTCTATATCATTTAAGCAAGCCTAAGGGGAGGTGAGTGTAATTTTAACTAGTGACTCCATGGTTCAATTCAACCAACAACTACCCATTCATGCAGTACCTTGATCAAATCGATCACCATACTATTCTTAAAACATAAAACCGAATAATTACGTGAAGTTCAAGAGAATTATGCTTCAGAAAAAATTACAAAGTAAATTTGAATCCAATTTGAATATTTAATCCTTGCAATATGAAGTTCAAGATATAATATGGTCATATATGAATATTTTTGATTCACTTGCATATTTTCGTGTAAACCAATGATCATGTCATGAGCTGAATAAATTCATTAAAACTAAATGGAGCCAGAAAAATATATCACAAGTAGATAATTTTATTTAATTTGCTCCTCCACTTCTCTAAGAAAAGCTTCAATTACGCAAAGCTAGTACATTATACCAAAACAAGAGACTACATAAATTTATTTGTCTTAATAGCATGTGGCATATTGCAAAGCCATTCATTCAACAAAGCCTGGTGCAAAAGCAACGATGGCGCAAGCCCTGGCATCTGCCACCAGAGAACCCTTCGTTCCTGCAAACAAGTGCACAGTTGTGGTCACCTACACATGCACCTTTGTATCCATGGCTCTGTGACTCACACATCCTTGCTTCTGCATGCATTGCCACTTCTGCAATTTCATTCATTCAAATAATCAATACAAAGTTATAATACAATAAACATGTAAACAAGTAAGAGAGTGAAGTAGAATGAGAATATTACGCGAGGAAAAAGCAATGAGAAGCAAGAAAAACAGGACAAGTGATTTCCTCTCCATTGTCTTATGATAACACCTCTTCAAGCTGTTCTTCTCTACAATCAGTGAATCATGTGACAATTGAGGTTATCTTTTTATAGATGGTTTTAAGCGTGCACGACATGTCATATAAGCATTGGTGATGATGGTTTTGAATCTTTTGATCAAAGAGACATTGGGAATGGGTGATATCACTGATATGATATATATTCACGTGACACATAGCAGCATGCATGCTTGGACTTGTACATGTTCAAATGCGATAATCTGAAATGGAGTTGTCGTTTTGTAACTTTATTTTGTGAATGGTAAGTCCCAAGGAGGAACTGTTTCATGTTTTCTCTTATGGTGATTTAAGACATTGATTGGTTGGTTTGGTATTTGGTTTTGACAGTGAAAACACCAGCAGCAGTTTCACATGCATGCCACCTCTGCTTAATCTCATCGATATTTGCTCAAAAGACCCTAACTGCTCACCAGCCCCCTCCAAAATCCAGCAATTGAGCGACGATCACTTTCTGGCTAGAACAGAAGCAGAATGCACAACATAAGTGACATGTGATACATTGCATTCAAACACAACAAATTCAACACTCAAATTCATTCAACTTTCAAATAACATAAAATTTGTGAGCAATTTAAGGGGCTTTTGAGCAACTTTCAATCTCATCTCATGTCCTCCCAAATAATTATGTGGTAAATTATTTGGAATGTACATTTTCAGCAAAATTATAAATTAGTTTGTGTGTCTTCAAGTTGTGTATTTCTGAAATTAATTATGCGATTTTGTAGGAATATGGAGGGTAGATAAATATTTTTTTTCCTTTTGAGTAAAATATTTCATTCAAATATTCAATTAAAAAGGGTTTTTGTTAACGAATGTCCTAGTAATTCAATTTTCATTGCATTGAATATATAAACCGTAATCAAATTAATCATGAATTAGGGGGGTGAGGGAAAAATGCTAGCTCAACTGGTTTGAGATTAAAGTAGTTTATAAGTTCAAATATGCGCAACAGAAAAATACTAACATTAAAAAAGAGTGATGTCATATCAGGCGACACATTTGTCCCGAATTTTTCAAGAACAGCACGTGTCTTCTTCCTATAGGAGAGTCAAAATTTCAACTCCAATTGGGTGGAAAAAACGGTAGGTTGTTGGTATTAATTTTCAATTATAAGACACATTTTTCACCTCGTGAAGCTGTCACGATTAATTTCCTTCGCGAGGTTTAGCATTATTCTTAAAAAAATTAGAGTTAAATATGTTTTTAATCACTACAAAATTACAAGCTTTCAAGTTTAACCCCTACAAAAAAATTATTCACTTTTAGTCTCTATTTAAACTTTATAGGGACTATTTTGGAGGACTAAAAGTATATTCTTTTTGTAAAAAGATTTTAAAATAAGATCTATTCTTACTAACTACAGTATTGTGAAGGACTAAAATTACCATTGATATTTTATAGGGACTAAACTTAAAAACTAATGATTTTGTAGAGACTAAAAACATATTTAACCTAAAAAATTGTTACTCTTCATCCAATTATCACTAATAAACAAAGAGGGTGAAATTGCAAAGAAACGCACAATATCCAATTCAATACTCTCTCCATCTCTAATTATAGGCACCTTTTCAAAAAAAAAAATTTATTGTCCTTAAATATAAGTCCGCATATAAATTAGTACGTGCATTTTTTTCAAACATAACTCTAATTAATACTATCAACTTGTATTAGAATATGAAAAGTCAAATTAAATACACATATAAACAAATGAATAGATACATTAACTACGTTACAATTTTTTTTTAATATATGTGAAATTGGTTAGAGGGGCGTGTAATAAGGGACGCTGGGAGTGATAACATAATGCTTACAACATAAAATTTCTATAAATAATATGATAAAATCAAAGCGATCAGAATACTCATGTCTACAGATCTGTAACGTTGACACCGAAGTCATTGAAGTTGATCTTTCAATATGAACCAAATAAACATCGTATCAAGACATAAAATCAAACAATATCACACCAAGACGATGAACAACTCAATGTCACACTCAAACGACAAAATCACAAAAAACATAAATAAATAAATAAATAATGCTTCATCTATATTAAAATCGCTATATTTTGGAAAGTATACAAACAATTTTGCACAAATTTAAAAAATAAAAATCTCATTAACAATAAAAATTCAGTTTGATTCTTTCAAAAAAAAAAAAAAATCCCTCATTTGCCTTTATTGTTTGCTGGGTCATAAATAATCTTGTGAGGGCATGCATATTAAATAATCTTGTGAGGGCATGCATATTTGAATAAGAAGGGCATGCATATTTTAGAAAGAGTATAGCCAGGCTCATCAGAGATAATTGAACAACTCTTAAGGCTTCAAAAATCGCTCTCAGACATAACAAAATGATGAAAATATTTTTAACGACAGTTAACTGTCATTTAAAAGATTTTTTAAATCGATTGAATTTTTATTTGCCTTTATTGTTTGCTGGGTCATAAATAATCTTGTGAGGGCTTGCATATTTTAGAAAGAGTATAGCCAGGCTCATCACAGATAATTGAACAACTCTTAAGGCTTCAAAAATCGCTCTCAGACATAACAAAATGATGAAAATATTTTTAAAGACAGTTAACGGTCATTTAAAAGATTTTTTAAATCGATTGAACCGATTTAAAAAATAATTGAATCGATCTAAAAAGTATCGAACGACAACAATTAACTAACACCGGTTAAACGATCAGCACATAAGCACAATTCAACCAAACAGTATTTGCAAAAAAGAGCAATTTCCGAGATAATTTAATAAGAAGGTGGATTCAACGTTGTGAATAAAACCCACTCTTGTTTTAGGCCCATTCCCTTATCTAAAGTTTCTTTTTCGAAATACTATACTCATATTTTACCTAACTAGTATTTCCACCCGTGCAACGCACGGGCGAACAAAGATTTTCTGTGGCGTTAACAAATTATTACTCTGAACATACCACCAAAATAAAAATATATAATGCACTTATTAAACAAATCAAATGTTATTGTCTTCATGAAAATAAGGAAAAAATAGACAATAATTTAAATATAAATATCATGTTACAAATCTGAAGGACTGCAGTCTGCAATTAAATCTACTTTACCTTCGTTACACAATATTGTTGAGTAATCATCAAATCACCACATGAGTTATAACTCTAAAAAACAAATAGTAAACTTATATCATATAATCCATATAAAACTTACGATGAATAGACAAATTATTGAAATACATGTAGCCTCTAGGTGTTTGAGAAATACAAAGTTTTCCACATAAAGAAATATATTTAGCCTAAAATATAAAACTTTGAACTAAAATCAGATACATGTAGCCTCCCGTGTTTGTTTGAAATATAAAACTTTGAATTTAAATCAAATACATATTAAAATCCCATGTTTATGTTAGGTGTGAATAGTAGCACCTAAGTATTAATATTCTGTTTGGAAATAACACGGAAATAAATTAATAATTTTGTTTGAGACAAAAGAAATAATAAATTAATACTCATAAACCATAAAATAGAGTAGTTAATAGTTTATACACACGATCCTTGTAAAACAGTTCAACATGATATTAAAATACCTAGATAAAGCATGAATTTTGAAAACTACATAAATAAGATCCAAAGTATCAACCAAAAAAGCCAGGCCAAGTAACATTAGTCTAACATTGGTTGCCAATACAATACAGGCCACAAATTAGTTAGAAATATAACCAAATTCTTAGCTAAAACTGCAGAGTGGTTTTGAATAGATTGAGACATATGTTGATGTCTTCAGATTCCTTCTCATCATGAGAGCCACTTTTTGATGATGAACCAACATCATCAAGTCCAGCTCCCTTTCTAATAGCAACATCAGCAAGTCCAGCTTTTTATATCCAATAGTAACATCATCAAGTCAGCTCCCTTTTCAATAGTAACATCTCCCTCAGTGGTCAATTCCTACATAGTATTTTGCCGAGACTGGTTAGTAATGTTCAATAGTAACATCTCCCTCAGTGGTCAACTCCTACATAGTATTTTGTCGAAACTGGTTAGTAATGTTGCAACAAATTCATCATTTGAATAGATAGGTCACCAAGAAAGAACCAAACAACAAACTACGGAATAGATTTGTTCAATTAAAACCTGTTTTAAGGCAAATGATTTACTTACGCATCATATTCAACTGTGAATTTTGTAAATACTTTAATAGTCCAAACTACATTTTTGGGTATTTCAAATATGCAACCTTAGGTAAATCTTAAGAGATAACAAAGCTTCTCAAATGAAATAGTAGAAATTGGAGAACCAAACCTCAACCTAAAAACACCATATAAGAAAAGTGGGCTCAAGTTAAATGGAGTCTAATCTTGTTCAAGATTTCCTTTGTCTCCATGTGTATATAAAATATTGTTATCACTAACTATTTTCCTCGTTTTTCATACAACACCAATAGTATGTAATCTTAAATAAGCAAAATATAGTAAATACAAATAGTATGTAATCATTTTCTAGTTAACATTGGAGATTAGACACAGAGGAAAAATAAAACAATAAGATGAGGGTAAAGTTCATTACCCTCTTTCAAACTGCTCTTTAGCCAACTCCATGAAAGAAATTGAACATCCTCAAGAACATTTTCAGCAGAAGCATTTATACCAAGAGGAAAGCATACAACATAATCATCCAATTGTAATTAACTTAAAGAAAAAAGGGAAGATAATAATATAAGATAGACATAACTTAATTCCAGAGCATAGGAAGAATCACTAAACTTGGGTCATCTACAACTACATGTAAAAAAGAATGAAAAGAATAAAAAAAACATGTTATCAATTTAACAGATTTGAAGAGTTAAATATACATAAATCTGCATCTTAGTCAAAATGGCTTCAAGAATAAAGATACTAAATAACTAAAACAGTACATGTACCTTAACAATGATACAAAAAATAATCTTATAACTAATTTTTGTGAAAATCACTTCTAAGATCTACCTATCTTTCTATATGCATTGAAAAGTTATAGTAATGTCTCTTTAAGTTGGACTTTTGTTATTTGATAGAGCAGCGTGCACAATGTGCATGTGTGTAACTCAGATGTGTGTACAATTATATTCAATCAAAGAATACCCTTTTATAGAAAAATATCATACAAAGAATATCAAAGAAAAAACCAAAAGAAAGAGTCATATTTAGATCAAATTTTGAACTTCAACATTATGCAAATATATAAATATTTGGCTAAATCCCACTCTCATGAAAATGGTAAAAGATTCTAAACTCAGCGGATTAACTTAATGCAAATCACAAACATTCAAATTAACTTTGTTAGGCTTATAAATACTCATGAGGTTCATATTATTGACCTATTTGAAAATTATGAGTATGTGAATCTGGTTCTAAGATTCACATACTCGTAATTTTCAAATAGATCAATAATAAGTCAATTTCATAGTTGCTAGTAGTCCCATGAGTTAATTTGCAAAAACAGCAGAATTAATTTGCAAGGTTTGATCCTTTATTTTTTAAGAAAAACTATGTCAGGAAATAGAGCTTGGCATTATTCATGTAGTGAAGTCAACTTGTTTAGGTCAAATTTAAAAACACAATACGAAATAGAGTTAACAATATCCAGTATATATACCTTTGAACATTTATAATGCATATTTAGCATGAAGACTTCATTTTTAGAAAACTATATGCATCGGCCAGAAGTAGCCACACATATATGTAAACTATATAAAATAAAATATAGAGTCCAAGTAACAATATAAATCTGTTAGGCTACTGATGTGAGAGAGTGAAAATTGATTTTGTTTGACTCATTATTGTCCCTTTTTCTTTTTGGCTTAATTGCACTTTTGACCCCCTATTTTTCCAAAACTTGCGGTTACAGCTCCCTAACTAATTTAAATACAAAACAGCCCCCTAAGTATTTAATCTTTGGCAGTTTTGGCCCCCAACGCTGACGTGGCACCTTAGAAGTCGCCTCGTTATGGTTTTATTTTCCTCTCAACTACATGATTCTTTAGAAAAGATTCACTATGTTGCTTTCCCACATGCAGTCACTGGACATTTTGAATGAATTTTTAAGCTTAGGCATTCCTCTCATGATATTCTTCTGAGTTAGCATTTCTAGGCTAGTGAGACTGATGTAAACAAATCTACAATGTCATAGATGAGTAATATCTTCATCAATTGCTTTAAAACAAAACAGGAAAAAAAATATACTTCCCCTGTCTATATTAATTGACACATTTTATTAAATTCACATCTTTGATCATTAATATAATTAATTATCTATTAGTAAAAATAAATATTTTGATTTTTCGTCTTCCCCTGTCAAGCTCCCTTTTGCTTCCACGGTGTTCTCTTCTCCGACCTCCTCCTTGTTAAAAACTTTGACAGCTTGCTTCTCTTCTTTACACCATTTCATATTTTGTTCTTACACCGCAGATGCTCTGAAGCTCATCACTAGTTAGAGTAAGTCACTTAGATTCTTCAATGAAACACACCACAAAATCGAATTTTTCTATCATTGATCGAAGAATCGTCTACGCGATAGTTATTTGATCTATCTAAAAACCATGGATCTTCATCTTGTTCTTCATGACAAGAACTTCAACCTCTCTTCTCTCTAAAGCGCTTGCAACTAAGCTTGTCATACTTTGTTCGAACCTTTATATTTCTTTAGGCCCAAAACTAAGCTATTCACACAGCCACTCATTAGGGAAGTGTGCTCCCTGCTCGCAACAAGCCAGTAAATCTGAATCCGCATTATGTAACCGTCTACCAACGACATTCTACTATCATTCACCATCATTAAAGGATTTTATCCTTCACCTATACTCTTATAACGTTATGTTCACATACTAACTTACTGTGTGTCAGAGTGTCTTTTACGGGCACCCCGTCATTTTAACTACCAACTGCTCACAAAATAAATTACTAAGCCCCTATATAAGTCTATATAATATCTTGACTAACAAAAAAACCTATAGTAATACTCCTTACCATAGACTGGTGATGGTTTAGACGTTAGTTGGTGCCTCACCTCACCATAGACTGCACCATAATTTAATAATGTTTATGACTTAAATCTATACAGCCAAGCCAGATCAAGAGATCAAAGAACTATTCATTGTTATTTTGAGGCACAAACAACCCTTTATTGTCGATCGCTTCCAAAACTTCAATATGAACAGCAAGAATACACAACTTTATGAGGTGGTGGAGTAGGGGCTTTTATTTTCTAAAGTGTCTCTTTTCACTTCATATATCTATTTCATTTCCAAATATCTTTATTAAAAATTGGATTCCACTCAATCTCAAACCCATGCTTGTCTTTTTTCCCCTTCTTTATATTTTTCATTTGTTGATGAATGAAAAGACATAAAAATATTTGGTTAATGTTGATGACAGGTTGTGTAGAAATTATTGCAAGAGTTATGAATGATTTGAGTCTCTTTCATAATTTTGATGTCAAATAGTGTCCTTTAATTTAATTCTTTTGTGTCTTTTTGAAATTTTCAAAGGTGAATAGCATGTCATGTTAGTATTTCAATGTTCAAATAACACAACGTTGTTACAACGTAACTGTTATATATATCAAACCAAATTTTAAAGAGAAAAAAATGGATATCTGTAGTACAATTTATTTATTTTTAAAAAAAAAAATTGAAAATGGTCATGATTAAAATACTCATAAATTATATGAAAAAGTATCAACTTGGTTTATGCATTTACCAAACGATTTCAATAACTTTTCTGTGGCAAAGCCTTGCTGGTCCAAATGGTGGCCATGCTCGTCTAATTGATCTTTCATTCTTCATGCCTTAAAAGAAGCAAAAAGTGTAATCGAAAAAAGAAGGCAAACAGGTATGCAAAGCAAGTTGAAAATCAAAGGGAGATTAGAATATTGATCAATGATAGATGACACGGAGGAATGAGTGGGTTCTATGATGAAATTTGGTGCATAAAAAGTTAAAGTAGACTCTGTACTATTAGACATTGAATGTTTAATGGGACCTTAATGTCTTGCCAGACACACACTTTGTACTCAAACATGGGATGTTAAAGCTGGGACCAAGTCTCTGATTTTTTCTAAAGAAAACTAATACAAACTCACAAGTTATATAACTCTTGCTGTAATATTCTCAATGACACAGCTTAAAGAGTTAGATATCTATAATTTAAAGCAAGAAATGTTGTTCATCCTACCAAATATCAGTCTTTAGGGACCCCATTTCTCCAAAATTCAATTTGTTTGATTCCTTGTATGCTGGAACCATTGAGCACATAGTTTATGGGTGTACTACTCCAAAATGACAAATACATGTGCAGTATTGTTTAAGTTTCCAAATGAAATTAAAATCCAATGAACAAGTGGACAAATTTTCCAAGGCAAAATAAAGAATTTATTTTCCAAGAACAAATAAAGACGGCCCTGAAGTCTAAACTCTAAATAAATTACTATGTCACATATTCTAGAAGTCCAAGTGCATGATAATATAAATATTCGTTTTTCCTTTTTACTATTGGGACACAGATCATGACAGTTCAAACATATATTTAGACATGAATATAGACAAAACAACAAGCATATAGATCAAATTAGGCCCCACCAAAATTTACAAAGAAATTTATCCAATAAAACAGACCAATAAGTCATCTGCATATATCAATATAAGAATTCAAAAAACAAAAGATCCCCTCAATAGTAATAACCAAAATAATACAGCAAAAAGAATATATAATTATATCTGCTCCAACACAAGATAATGATTAACATTGAAACTTTCTTAATCAGAAGTTGAAGGCTTGGTCTTCAAGCGGTACAAGAGCTTCTTCTTCTTAGAGCTTGAATTGTCAATGGTGAGAACCACTTTCCCAGGTTCACCAATTTTGTAGTTGTTGCAAAGCACTGGTTCTTCTGATGAAGCAATTTTTCTAGTCTTCTGGATTATCACAGTGTAGCTTCCTTCTGAACTTGGTACAAACTCTGCACCATAGCTTATGTCCCACCCAATTACTCTTAGCTCCCATGAGAGTAGACAGTTCTGCAAGTAATTCCCAACAACAAAATTTCAATGCATTATAAAATCACTCAAAGCATATAATAGTATTATCTATTTCGGATTAATTGTCCCTTTAAAATATCAAAGAAACATTAAGTTAATTATCTACTTTGAAGTAATAAAATTAACTATAGAAATGACTGTGTCTATGATTTTGCTAAACTTGGCCAAATCACGTGGCATTGTCATTGTGATTTTGGCAAAAATTGTCCTTTGAACCCTCAAAAAATTAATGTGTCATGGTCATTTTGTTAAGTCATGGTCAATTCAAAATATACTTGTTTGTTACTACTTTTGAACTAAAATGAAACTCTCTTATTCAGTCATTCCAATTGAAGTATGTCTGTTTCCATGTTTATTTTATGATTCCTTGATAAAGCATCTAGTATCTCTCAAGTCAGGGCATAGGTAAAGCACAAATTGTTGCATAAAATAAGGTAAACAAACAAAAGAGGAAAAGGACAAATATAAATATGAAGACCAGAGGAATCCTAGGAAAGATTACACAATCCAATGCAACGTTCCCTTGGATACTCAATCTAAAAAACCAATCAATCCTGACAAAACACAGAAAGGTAAAAAAAAAAGCAACCAAATTCACCTCAGTAACTGGAAATTCCACGGTGTGTTTTGCCGCAGGCCTCACTGTAATTTCTGTAACAGCATCAGTAATTCCAAATTCACCATCTTTGCTTAGTCCACCATATTTGACTGAAAGTTGCTCAGGAGCTATGTAACTGAAAAATCCATAAAACAAATTAAGACACTAACAAACTAGGAAAAAAAGACATGAACAAGAAATGTGTTTAGTTTCATTTTGCTATGTTTTTTCCTTTACCTTAGAAGAGTCTCAGCTGATTTGGAAGGTCCAGCAAATACAAACTTGCTTTTTGTTCTTTGTGTAAGAAAAGGACTTATCATTCTGTTCACAGCTAAGTACCACCATGGCACATTGATAAACACCTACAAAACAAAATCAAATAAAACAAGATTAAGAAACTAAACAATTTAATTTGTATTTGATTAAATATAGTTAAAGAGTATTATTAGTATCATAAAAATTTAAGAACAACAATTGTGGCCGCATCTATTTAGTGGTATCAGGATGTGTTTGTCGTGATTTCAACAAACTCGACGTGATATCAAACATGCAATTAATATAACTGAAACTGGAAATTAAATTATGCAAAGTAAAGTATTAGTACCTGTTTGGCTACAAATTCAGGATAATTATCTTGAAGCAATTGAAGGGCTTGTTTGGTAGCTTGTCTAAGCTCCCATTTGGTAGGTCCAGGAGAATTCTTAAGATCATTAACTTGAACAATAGTGCAAATACCACCAGGGGTAAAATCCAACTTCCTAATACTCTTCTCCAAGACCAGAATTCTCCATTTCAAGAACTTTTCTCTCTTCTCTTCATCAGAAAATGTTTTCTTATAAACCTCCTTGTTATCAAACTCTCCATAAATGTTATAACAAACAGGGTGTCCTTCTTTGTCATATCCATGCATGTAAACAGTTTTCTCTAAATATTCATCACCTAAGTTTTCATCCAATAATAACTCTTCAATTTTGAACTCTTTTATCCAACGGATAGTGTTCTTGATCATTGTGAATGCTTCTTTCACTTTGAAGTCTCTGGCACGTAGAAACTTTAACAGAATCACGTCAGTTCTATCGTCTGCAAGAAGTGGTATCCCCCATATTGAAACCTCTTCTGGTTGTTGTTGTTGTTGTTCCGGTGAAGAAGCTTCCACCACCTTTGGTTCCTCTGGAACTGATGAAGCTACAGCTACAACAGATTCTTCAATTGCTTCAACTGTTTTTGCTCCATCTTCATCTACAGAAGAAGCAGCAACCTCTGTTTCTTTCTTTTCTGCTTCTTCTTTTGGTTGTTGTTCAGCTTCAGTTGTTGTTGTTGGTAGTGGTGGTGTTGATACTTCATCAGTAGTAACAGCAACAACAGATTCTGTTTCAGAAACCTGTTCATTGTTCTGTTCATCTTTCTTGTTGGTCTCTTCAGAAGGTGGTTGTGATTCTGCTTCTGCTTCTGGTGTGGGCTCGGGCTTTTGTTCTTTAACTGGGCTTGGAGTAGTTGAAGGTGGTGCAGAGAATTCATGTTTGTTAAGTGCTTCTTGAATAAGCTGTTTCAGCTCTGTAAGTGCTTTCTTCTCAGCTTCAGGTAGCTCACCAACAATAGTGCTCTCTTCCTTGAACGAACCAGACTCTGGAATTTTTTCATCACCACTGGGCTTTGATACCTCCTCGGTCTCAGCAGTGTTGTTTTCAACGGGCTTTTTCTCGGGCTCTGGGTTGGGCTTGGGCTCATCAGATTCTTTGTCAGCTGGAACAGTGGATTCTGTTTTTTGAGTGACCACCACTTGCTCCTCCTCAGCAACAGGCACTGCCTCTTGAGTTGTGGCTATCTTTGGAGATTCCTCAGCCATAGTTGATTTTGATTAAGACTATTAAGTTCAATAACGATGAAAAGTATTTTGGTCTCACCAAAATTGTTAAATGAAGGAGATTGATGGAGAGTGGTGTAGTGTGATGGGGATAGGATAGAGGGGTTGTTTCGTGGGGAAGCAGTTATAAAGAGTGGGGCGGATGAGAAGGACCAGTCTGTGCCAGATTGGAATCTGGGCTCAACAGGCCATTAAGTGGGTCCATGGCCCGGAAATAACGGTGTTATTTGACTCTCTACCAAACACGGCGGGCCTACTAGCCAGTTACATAGCCCAGCCTGTTAGAATTTGAAGCCAACGGTTCCATTCACATTTCTTTCCAACCCACCCATAGGTTACTTTCTTTTGTTCGTGATAATAACTGTAACATCCCAGACTGCTTACATGACTGCCGACTAACCCCACAAACTAACACGAGTCTTTTCAGCATGCTTTGTCCTCACTCACATGCTTATCGGGAAACTTCCCGGTAGGTCACCCATCCTAGTACTACTCCAAGCCAAGCACGCTTAACTGTGGAGTTCCTATGATTGAGCTCCCGAAAAGAAGATGCATCTTGTTGATATGGGTAGTACCTAACAATTCTTATAAGCCTTCCTTCAACCATGTAGTCCCATACCTACACGGCCTCTGGATCCCTCTCATTCCGATGTGATTCGGTTCCTCCTATCAACGTGTGCCTTGTAACAGCCAGACTTCCCTGGGCTACCCGGCCTTGGCCGACTTCCACTATGGGCTACCCGGCCTTGGCCGACTTCCACTATGGGCTACCCAGCACTGTTACTGGGCCATGTTGTGGGTGTTACAATAACCCTCTTGATTTTTAAGAAAAAAAGTGTTATTTTCATCTGAAATTTTCTTGGAAGGTAAATAAAGTCTAACAAAAAATCGTTTTTAGTTTGAATTCTCCAAATTATCTGGTATTTGGTGGATTTCATTGATCACTTAAGCTCACACATATTTTGATTTTTGATTTATTAAAAAAAGGAAACCTAACAGGAAAATTAAAGTGCATAATTATGCTAGTTTAATTGATTAGTGATATGTGAAAGAGAAAAGGAAAAGGGAAAAGAGGATTTGAATCCGTTAATTGACACTTGATGAGGTTGGTCAGTGATTTACCTTACATTAGTACCTAGGATGCGTTCCATGTTTTCTCTTTTTTTGCCTTGTAATTGTCTAGCTGTACATTCATTTGCTTTCTACTGTGGCCAAGCCGTTGAATTGTTTGTTTTCTAGCTAGACCCACGTGGATCATTGTTAATATCTGATGTGTGACTTTGTGCAACTCTATGATGATGTGTGCTGTGGTTTTTAGCTTCTACTAAACCAGACAGGAAAATAATAGTCCGTGTTTTTTACGATTTTGCCCTTATTAAGGGCATTTTGGTAAATTGGTAATTGAAGCTCCCCTTGGCTATATATATGTGAAAAGAAAAAAAAGAAAAAAAAAAGAAAAGGGTGACAGAAACGGGAACACGGGAGAAAGAAGGGGGGGGACGAGAGAGAACAAAAAACGATCCTCCCTTCTCCGGCGAAAAACGGCGGCTCCACCAATCTTCACTCAAACATCAACAAAATCAACATGCAATCATCTCACAATCAATAATCATCAAAGGAAATTCTACATTCAATCAAGGAATCTGCCTCTTCTTCAGTTTTCCTTCATTATCAAAGGTTTGTTTTCCAGAAATTTTATCTGTTTCGGTTGTAATTTTGCTTGCATGTGTTCATAAAATTGTTTTATTGATTATAGGGTTTGATTTCTTGATTTTAGGGTTTGTTTTAGTGATTCAGGTTTGTTGTCTGTTGGGATTAGTTTTGTGCCCTAATTTTGTATTTCACTGTTGAATTGTTGAATTTGAATTCAATGAAATTGTTGTTGAATTTCATTAGGGTTATGTTTGATTTGAATTTAATTTGATTTGAAATTAATTTTGTGCCCTAATTTTGTGTTTCACTTTGGTTTGTGTTTATGATGGGGATTAATAGTAGAGGAAAAGATGGTGAAGGAATTTCTGGAATTAAAATAAACACTTTGGTTTGTGTTTATGATGGGGATTAATAGTAGAGGAAAAGATGGTGAAGGAATTTCTGGAATTAAAATAAAGTAGCCAAAACAATGTTATTAAAGTTTTTGATTAGGGTTGCATGTTGCAGGTTGTTTCTATGATTTTGTGTTCATTGGTTTTTTTTGTGATTTTATGGGTTCGATTATTTTGTTTTTTATTGATTTTTTGATTCTGGATTATGCTAATTAATGTTGTTGGATTATTTTGGGTTTGATTATTTTGTGATTTTTTTATTCTCATTCTGGGTTTGATTATTTTGTTTTTTTAGATGGACAATGAATTTGAGGATGGACAAGCAACTTCTGATATGATGGCAAGCAGTCAACAAAGGTTAATTTAACAGTTGATTATTCTGGGTTTTATTATTCTTTGAATGTACTGTTTTGATTTTCTGGGTTTTGCTTATGTTATTTTTTCGATTGTGTCTGGATTGTGTCTGGATTTTCATGTAATTATCCTTCTCAAAGGATGAATTTTGTGAATGATTGGTTCTGATAGATAGAATGTATAGTGTATGATCATTGCATGGTTTTTGTGGTATCTTTTTAACCTAAAAGAGATTATTTTTTCAGTTCTCTGGATTTGATTTAGTTTTTTTTTTTATATAGTTCATTACATTTTTAGGATCATAGGGTTAACATATTTGCATGTTCTTGAGTTTGAGTGTTGTTTTATTGTCTCTTTTAAAAAGATGTGTTTTTCATTTTTAAAGGGTTTCATCTTTGTATTTTCTGTTCTTTGTTGGGACGGGTTTCCTTTTGCGCAGCCAGACAACGTAATTTTCATTATGATTGGTATAATGAGGACTACACGGTTAGTTATTGCCTTTCATTTAAACTTTCTTCTATAAATTTTGAACATGTGTTTTTATTGATATTTGATTGCTATTTTGTATGTTTGTTTGATAAATATAGGCTCACTTGACGGTGGAAAAGACCTTGGAATACCAGATGGTGCTCTTATCAATGGGAAGGGACCTTATCAGTATAAATGGGAAGGGACCTTGTGAGTACTGATTGTTTGTTTATAGTAGATGCTTTAATTCGAACAATTCGTCATTTGACACCAAATCAAGATATTGAATTACATTGTGCCATTGGGAAATTTATCTACAATGTCCAGAAACTTATGGTCATTTTCCCTTTTTATGAAAAGTTAGTTAGTGAAGGTCGAATACACATATAATTTTCGTTAGTTAGGTCCTAATAAGCAGCTCATTTGTTTCAGCATCTCTCTTAAAAAACATGTCCTAACATTTTGTTCGTCCCAAAAGTAGTACTATGAAGGTTTCTGTTCATAGCCCTCCTGATGGTATTCTGATAGATGTTAGGCTAATTAAGGTGAAGTTTGTGAACCTACAACACATGTAACTAATTCAATTTTTCCCTAATTAGCAGAAACCTTCATAGTACTAATTGATAAGGCGAAGCACGGGTTTCTGCTATCATAGAACAAATGTAACTTTGCATAGTAGTTAGGCTCTAAGATCATAGATATGTCAACCTGTAATTGATTGCTCAACACTAATTTCAATAACTTTCTCTGAATTTGGTTGCTTTAGTATATGGTTTTAGCAGTTTTTGTTTTGTTTCTATTTTCTTATGATATGAAGTGATTTTGCTATTTGTGGATTTAGTTTCTGTTAAATTGGCGAGACTATCAGTTGGAGGAGCAAAACAGGCTCGAATTGGAATTGAGGATGTGTTGTCATCTGTAGAAGGAGGAAAGCATGATTATGATTGGTATGAATGCTTTATCTATAATTATTTCATTCAATGAACAAATGAGCTCATAGAAATTTGTAGTTTTATTGATTAGTTTTTTATATTACTGAACCTGATATTAATTTCCTTCACTATTTGATGAGTATGTGATAACTTTATTTTATAAACACATGGTTGCATTTACTAAAGCCAAAATTGTTGGTGATAACTGCATTTGATAGGCACATAGCTGCAAATTCCAATTGCAGGAGCTATGAGTTTGAATCATTCATTCTCAAGATATCTTCACAGCAAAATCAACAACAAATGACAAGTGTTTCCTATTGTTTTCTTTTGTTTTAGGTCTGATAAGAAATGGCAGTAACATTAGTTAAGTGTTTGGTTTCTTAGAATGACACTGCTTTGTGTTTTTCAACAGGTGCCTAAGGTAGATAGTTAAGTCACATAAAATACATATCCAAATCATCAATTGCAGTTAAGTTCTGATCCTGATTAGAGCATGGCATTTGTTCATTTGTATTTCTGTTTTGATTATTTTACGTTCTTTGTTTCTTTAGTAGACTGTGATTGATATTTTACTTTAGTTCTATTACTAGACGTATACTTAATCAATTGATCAACGTCCATACACAGGTAACTGAGCCACTTCTGCAAGAAGGTTTTGCTGGTACTGGTCCAGTTGAAGGATGTAAACTTTTTAGGAAAGAGAATGCATATTTTTGTATATGCATGTGTCTTTGTCAAAATATTGATTTGAAATACTATGGATTTGTAACAGAATGGATGATATTCATTCATTACCTCGATCGCATATCTGCTGCTTTGGCCATATTAACTCTCAATGGAAGGCATCTGTAAGTGCAATTCTTCTATAATTGTGTTAGGTTGTTTGGATTTACACTTAGTTAAATTCAATGGTTTGTAGATTCGGGCAACCTATCAAAGTTAACAGGCCATATGCCAGTGGTCAAAGAGAGGATACATCAGGTTAGTTCAGAGATAATTATAAGATACATATGTTTTGAACAAATCATTTTGGTGAATATATTATATAATATATTTCTTTGAATTAATGATGTAGACAGAAAATTCATGATTCATTGAGTGAGAATTCATGTTCTGATTAATGATGTTGTTCTTTGATTTGTTTTGTTTTGGTGTTAGATAGTTCATGCAAAGAGCAGCTGGAAGAGAAGAGAAAGTTGAGAAAGTAGAAGAAGAGGTCAAGCATGATGTTAGTTTTGGTTCAACCCCAACAATTTGTAGAAATTGGTACTTTTTTTTCTTTCAAAAAATTCAAAAATGTGTATTTTTTTATTTTGTAATGCAGATAAAAAAATGTTTTGAATTTGATTTGCTGACATTGAAATGTAAGTTGTATGATCCTTTTGAAAAATCAGTTAAAGAGAACTGTTCAACCATACTTCAGAGAGTAATATGCTTATTTTTTGGAACTTAAACTTATTTATCTTTTAGCTGGCCAAGGTAGCAAGAAATAAGACATAAACCAATTGAATGAGTGACTAAGTATAATCAGTATAGATATGCTTTGTAATGTTATAATTCTACCGGGTTTAGTTTACATGAGCTATTGAATATTAGAGCCTATGTATCAACACTATGACTGACTCTAAATCTTTAATTAGTTTTTTTCTTCATAAAAAAGGATTGGGTAGGAATAGGTTATCGTAAATTCTAAGCCATTGTTGTCAAATAAGCGCTCTATAGAGCTACAGCACAGCGGAATTTGAACAAATTGTTCAGCAATACGCAATTTTATACAAGTGTTATGTCAAATAGTGGTTATAGAGGCAGCGGTATAGAACTGTAGTGTAGAGGAATTTGAAAAAAAAACACTATTTTCTGTGATCCGCAATTGACAACACTGTTCTAAATGTTGTTTGTTAAGTAACAAAACCTAACATTCAGTTTTATGGATAAAAAACAGATGATGACCTATCATATGAAAAATAGAATGTTTGAACTTTGAAATGAATTTTTACGGGCTTCTCTGGATATTTGTTTCAAACTTGATTTATTTATCTCACCTGTCTCTTGCTCTCTAATTCTTATATTTGCCTTCTCATCTTTTCTCTCGACCGTGTTGTGTTTCAGTTAGATGTAAAGACTGCTGAAAGATCTATACTCGATGGTAAGCATTCCATGTACCATTTCTTTATCGACTCCCCCTTTTTGTTAGCTGCCAAATGGAATCTTGTGTGGAATACTCCTATTCTTTATTTTCTTTTATATAGAATTTGAATTGTGTTTTTATTCTGATTTAGGTTTTTGTAAAACTGATGAGTCTCTTCTTCAAGCAAGTGCTGAAGGTACAATTTGAACACTTTAAATTTGTTGATCTTCTGTTCAAGACATGGCTGAACTAAAGGTACAATTTGAACACTTTGAATTTGTTGATCTTCTGTTCAAGACATGGCTGAATCGAGTTTGAATGTGTTGCACATATGGTTTCTTTGTTTTTTTCGCATGCTTTGGTAACAACGTTGAAAAACATGTTACATGAAATTTTCATATTTCTCCATTCTGTTTTCGCATTTAGATAGGATACAAGTTGGTGGCTTATATTTTTGAGAGATGATTTTGTTGTTATTTATTTCTTACTGAAGACTAAGTACTTTTCCAGGGGGGGTGGCAGGAATGTTCTTTAAATGAAGATATTGATGATGATGATGAGGAGGAGGTCTATTTGCAAATTGCAAGTGATGATGAATAAGACTTTCACTTTTCACCAACTTCCTTGCCCAGTTTGCAATTCAGGTCACATATGTTTTAACAATGGTTGCCTTAGTACTGAAAATATTTCTGGCTCTACTTCCCTTCTCTTCACTTTAGTATTATATTCAAAATGAATGTTTTCTTTGCATTTCATCTTCCAGGAACACAAAATCAAAAGGAAGATGGAATGAAGAGATGGGAATGACAGAAGTGTGTGAAAAGAATGGAAAAATGTGGGTAACAACTGGAATTGTTCGTAATGGCAAGATTTACACTTCAATTGAGGAAACTTTGTAAGTTATATCATATGCCATCTTTTTTTTTATTTTTTTTATTTACATTCTACTTGTGAAATTTTACAAGTAGGGAGAATTCACAGTACTTAAATCCATATCCTTGTGTAAGAAACAAATTATATAGTTAGATGTACAATTTTTGTGAGATAATATGATGTGTGTTAGATGCAAAATTAGCTGAAAAAGGAATTTGTAATAATACATTTTTGATAGGATAAAATGTTTTGAAAACTTATATTTACGTAAATTTTGATTTGTCACAGGTATCTTATGGAACTAGAAGCCTTAGATCTATTAGATCATGGTGATAGAACTGTATCTCTAAAAGAAATGTATGAAAAAGTTGATAGTGGGATGTTTGGATGTTGTTGGGAGCTTTTTGAGGCTTACAGGCACCTCAAGTCTCTTGGCTACATAATTGCGCGGCATGATGTTGCTTGGAGTTTGAAAAGTATCAGAAGTTTTCTTATATTTTCTGATCTTGAAGGAACAGAAGAACGCAAAGAATTAGTAGACATGGTTTCCAAATTCGAGGTTTCCATCGATAAGTTATTTGGTGACTTGAAGATTAACGATTTCAATCCAGATTTTGATGTGTATCTTCCTAACAACAGGTTTAGAAAGTCTTATCCCGGCGATCCACATTTTCTGCTGCATTTGTCTAGGTATATATTAAATCTTTGATCATATCAGCGTGATTACTTTAGATTCAAACATTTTATTGTTAAGTGATCAATTTAATGTCCTAATGCAATGGCCTAAAAATCTCTTTCCACAATAGGAAATTACAATTTAATCTCTAAAAATAACTTTTGTCAGATACAATTGCCATTTCCTATTGTAAATTGTGTGCTTCATAGCTTTCTTGAGTAATTATTAGGCATTTTGGAGTAATACCTTAAATTTCTTTTTATTAAGAGTGATGTGCGGAGTTTGTCTATTTCTTCCACTCTCTCCTTCCTTTTTTCCAAAACCCTCCCCTCCCTTCCAAACTCCCAAACAAAGCCTATGAGTGATGTGTGGACTTAGGACACATTAGGTGTATTCATTTAAAAATTTTAACTAAAAAAGTCCAAACTGATTTTTCGGTCGTTGTACGTGAACAACTATGCAAATTTGTCATTAGCTCTAGCATTCCTTCATTTTACTCCTTTATCTGGTTTTAGAAAATCTATTAAATCAGTCATTTCATGTGTATTTTGTTAGGGGTCATCCTCCATCTGGAGCAAAAATTGAAGCTGTTGAGAAATAATATGGTGGCATTCCATTGAAAATTTGTCTGGTCACAGAAGGAAGGGTCAGTTTCTTTTCTTCTGACAAGGTTGAACTTCCTGTTCTGTCCTGAATTTTTGGAATCAATCCTGCATTTCCACTCTGGCCTGATCTGAAAAGGTAGCTAAGGATTGTAATGATAAAAAAAGGTTGCACAATCCAATTATGTGCAAGATAAAGCTTCAGAGTCTGTTGCGGTTAACCTCTCTTTGCAAACGGACTGGATGGTGATCACAATGAGTGCTTGAACATATGATTACTGCATATGTTGTTCAATCTACTATTGTAATTTCATTTTGAAATCTTAGGATACATTAAACATTACAACTAATAGCAATTACTTTCAATTCCTACTGATTTGGCATTCATGCTCTCAAATGTTATCAATCACTTATATGCTCTCTTTTGATGAATGTTGTTTATGAAGTATTAACTCTTATATACTGAGGTATAGTTTAGTTTAGTACAACCTAATGTTGGAAGAATTTGAAGGTGGTATGTAAGAGGATCTGTCCTTTAACGATGACAAGCTAGGACAGTGAGTAATTGCAATCTTATTAAGCTGCGACAATTTTAGAAGAGCTTCAAATCTTATCATGCTAGATATATATTGAACCCGTTAGCTCCAAAAGACATAAATTTCAGTCTCAATGAGTAGTATACTGCTCAAGAAGGACTTAAGAGTTAGAAAACTCGAGTTTCTATGTGTTTTACTAGCATTCAGTCCTGTCAAGCTTTTTTTATTACGCTAATGCGTATAAAGTACGAACATTAACTTTTATGAAATTTTTAGTAAAATTATAGGTATAGATAATAGATATTTTGCATTTAATAGTGTGCAAACTATACTTATCTTTTTTAAAGATACAAACAATATAACAAATATAAATTCTTTATCATGTATTTAACATGTATTCTTGTATTGTTTGTATCTTTAAAAAATATAAGTCAGTCCAAAACCATGTATTTTCCTTGATAATTTATGGGAACATGATTTTTCATTTTCCTTCATATACAATATGAATATATTTTTTTTAGGGTAATAGGTCTTTACCCCCTGTAATATAGGTCATTTCCGGTTTTCCACCTGTAATTTTTTTTTATTTACCCCCCTGTAAAAAATTTTTGTTGTGTTTTACCCCCTAATAGGCCAAACAAAAACCGATTTTGATATGTTGCCACTGTGTATGAATTTAGGATTCTGCAATGCTGTGTAAAGAATTAGGAGGATCTCATGTTTTTTTTCTTTTCAATTTAAATTAAAGTATTTTTAATTGCCATTGTGTATGAAATCTTTTATGCTTATTTCTTCTTATTTTTTAAGTAATCTGGAATATGTTTGAATATAGATTAGAAGAGAGATGTTTTAAGATTGAAAAGGAGGATATGCTCTGTTAGATGAAATGAGGTATTTATTGTAGAAGGAGATTTTTTGAATGATATATCTCATTTAATGTTTTTCTTTCATGTTTATGTGGGTGCTGGGATGTTCTGTACATCATATTGATAGTATCTTTTTTCTTCTAGCTGTTATTTGTTATTTACGGGTGGTGGATCAGATCAAGTACACAGTTCACAATTATTCTACTAAATTAACTTTACAATTATTGAGTTGTTGAAAGGCACTACTTTTCCAATGCACGTTTAGCCTTCTCAATTGTTGTCTTCGCTGCAACTTGCTTTGTATCTCTCTCTACAAATAAAATCCTTGACGTTTTCATTTGTTACTCGTGATAAGCTGTTTTGAACATTTCATTTTCTAACCCGTGATGCAGGAGTATTCTAAATATTGTGTTATGGTTTATAATTATCTGTCATTTTGCAATCTATCCGTCTGATATAATATTTTGTCAAAAAAGTAGCTAACCCCCGTGCGAAGCACGGGTTTGTAACTAGTTTATGATGAAAAAGGGATTACCCCAAACAAAAAACTAGCAACATCTAACAAAAACTAGCGAGAGTGTCTACTCTATAGGTTAGAAAAACAAATTTACAAAATTCAGCAACAACACCAAAATAATGTCATTAAAATTGCTAATAGTTTAGTTGCGGTAACAGAATCATAATCCCCTAATTTCACTGCAAAAGCTAAATTTAAGTCTTTGTTTGAGTCTCTCATCACTCCACTGCATCCTGGGGTTCAAACTTCATTTATTTTGTCAAGGGTGATACATTTGATTAAAGAAATGGACAGAGACTCATAGCATGTTTGCTTCAGCGTTTTTTCGACCCACGTTTTCTATAAAACCACGGCAGCAACCCACGTTAACCCAAAATCCCCCAAACATGTTTTGGTGCTTGCAAACTCCAACCCATACAAGCACCCAAACCATTGCAACGAGGGTTTTAGTCATTTCTCAAGGGTGATATATTGATTAAAGAAATGGACAGAAACTTCATTTATTTTGTCAAGGGTGATATATTGATTAAACTTCATACACCATCGGTTTTATCTTTATCCTGCAAACACTATGAGCTTTTCAAAATAATACATTTGATTTTAATAAATTAAGAACGATTTTTTTTAGTCATTTCTCATGTACCCCCGCCAAAGAGAATTTGAACACAAGCAGAGGCGAAGCTATGAGTGTTTATGGGTAGCTTTGGCTACCCTAAACAGTGTTTTTTTTATTTGAATAATTAAGTAAGTATATTTTGTAATTAATTATTCCAATAATATATATATATATATATAGGGGTTTGCTAGAACACACCCACTAGTTTTTATGTGGGAGTGTTTTAGCAAGTTATAACTAAAAAGTTAATAAATACACCTTAAGGTGTATGTTGTTATAACACACCTTCTAACAAAAACAAGTGGGTGTGTTCTAGCAAATCCTATAGGGGTTTGCTAGGATACACCCACTTACTTTTTAGAAGGAGTATTTTAGCAAGTGAATAACTAAAAAGTGGTTAAATACACCCTAAGATGTAGCTTTGCTAAAACACTCTCACATAAAAACTAGTGGGTGTGTTCTAGCAAATCCCATATAATATATATATATATATATATATATATATATATATATATATATATATATATATATATATATAGAGGGGTGATATTTTGACTCCAAGAGTAAGTGTAATAACTTACTCCAAATCTTGACCTTTAATTGCAATTTTGATTAATGGCTTAGATTAATTGATATGGTAGGCTTTAATTTCAATTTCTATTGTAGTCAACACTTATCACTACAAAATAAAAAAACAATAAATGTCATTTAATTGATTGATTTTTTTTTTCTTCTCCCATTGCTTTTTTTTTTGTTTTCACGTTAAAAGAATTTTTGAGGGTTAATGGTAAACTAAACATCAAAGTTTTTTATTTGACTACAAATTTTTTTTCTTATCCCTTTACTTTTTTTACGCTAAAAAAATTGCACATATATTTTTTTTAAATAAAACAATTGTAAAATTTAATGAATTGTATATTTATTCTTCTACCGTTACTATTTTTTATACCACATATTTTATTTGGTTTCTTTATTATAATCCTGATCTTTTTTTATATTTTTTGTAAACACACATTTTTGTACTAATCTGTCATGAAAAAAAAATATGATTGAGGAAGTAACCCCAGTCTTTTCTTATATCCAATTCATTTACAATAGAAAGAGTTTTACTATTTTTGCTTAAATTTTTTTATATATGCAATTTTTTTTAGCGTAAAAAAAATAAATGGAGAAGAAAAAAAATTGTGGTCAAATAAAAAACTTTGATGTTTATTTTACCATTAACCCACAAAAATTCTTTTAACGTGAAAAAAAAAACAATGGGAGAAGAACAAAAAAAATCAATCAATTAAATGACATTTATTGTTTTGTTATTTTGTGGTGATAAGTGTTGACTACAATAGAAAATGGAATTAAAACATACCATATCAATTAATCTAAGTCATTAATCAAAATTGAAATTAAATGTCATGATTTGGAGTAAGATATTACACTTACTCTTGGAGTCAAAATATCACCCCTCATATATATATATATATATATATATATATATATATATATATATATATATATATATATATATATATAATTACAACAAATGAGTTTTTATCCAAAACTAGTAGAAGTATGAAAGCCAAAAACTGTCTTATTGTTTGATGGGTTTTTCTAACCTGTGCAAAATTGCACAGGATAAGGGGTAATTAATGCACTCACTTTTATAGGTTTTACCACATCTTATTAATAACCAAGTGTTTTTGAAAATTGATTTTATTTTTCCCTTCTCTCCTCTGATAACATTTTCCACTTTTTATTCTTATTCCTTTTTTTTCACGTTTTATTTTTTTCTTCTCTCCTCTGTTAACGTTTTATTTTAAGGTTTTTGCATTCCTGGACATATTTTACAACTTTTTGGTTCCCTGAATTCAAACTTAAGTCAATTCTTTCTATTTGAAACTTCCAATTTAGTGGAACAAGCTGACATGATTTCAATGTTGGTTATGCCAATCAACCAAAGTTCATATGAACATTTCTCAATTCTATTTTGCAAATTGAATTATCTTGAAATTGTAAAATTACAAGTTTACATGTTTGCTGGTGAAACTGGAAAATACATTGCTGAATAATGGACCTCAATAATTTAACAAAATGTGTAGATTCAACTAATAATGAAAATTTGAAAATAAATAGTTTCCAAATGATTTAACTGAGAACGTCTTCTTTAAGTTCCCAACTGCTAAATCGTGAAAAAATAAAATGTTAACAGAGAAGAGAAGGAAAAAATAAAATGTGAAAAAAAATAATAATAAGAATAAAAAGTGGAAAATGTTAACAGAGGAGAGAAGGGAAAAATAAAATCAATTTTCAAAAACACTTGGCCATTAATAAGATGTGGAGAAACCTATAAAAGTGGGTGCATTAATTACCCCTTATCCTGTGCAATCTTGCACAGGTTAGAAAAACCCTTGTTTGATAGATGTATTTTATCTTGTTTTGACATTTATGATCGCTTAAGCAACTATAAGTAGAGCTTTCTTAATAATAGAAATCGTTAAGGCAACACTCAATATATTTTATTTCTTTATACTTAACCCTCTCATAATAAAGACTAGCTTCGCCACCTTTAAAAGAAAATGGATATATATAGAAGTGTTTACTTAGTTCTGTCTAACAATGGCCAACAAATACCGTTTATTGTGGGGCAAGAGGAAAATTTGTTAAGTGAGAAGTTGAAATTCTCTTTATTTCTCAAAGAAATACGGGTAACCTTTTACAAGAGAGATACACAAGAAATATTGTTGAGATCAATTTTTATATTTTTAAAAATGGCTTTCACTTATTAAAAAAAAAGGGTTTTCACTTGTATTGTGTTTGTATTCATCTTTCATAAATAATAAATAGAATTATCCATATATCTTATTAAATTAAGCCACAAAAAAAATGTTTGCGAACAATGAGTTGCTTCAGTTAATAAGAGATTTTAACTCTTTAAACAAGTGTTAAGAAAGTTCGGTTGAAATAGAAAAATCCACCATATATGTCCAACATGTTTTTCCTGACAAAGATTTATCGTAAAACAGCGGTGAAAGCTTAATACCTGTAGCATGATAACCCAATGAATTAATAAACGTTAACATGCAAATAATAATTTTATTTAGTGTTGATCAAGTTAATAATAGAAATGAAGGTTTCTGTTTTTTGACGCAATATTTTTTTTATGAAAATTTTCTACGAATGAAGGAATACTGACTCGGTTGAAGGTTAAAATTTTACTAAAAAATCTTCAAAGATTATCGAAAATGGAACCCCGAATTTAAGTCCTATCTTTCGAAGCTCTTTTTTTAAAGGGTCTTTGAAAGTTATTTTAACGTAATTATTATAGAAATGAAAATTAGTTATGTAGTTATTATTTTATTTTATAGTATACGTAAATAATGAAATCATACATACGCCCCAATGTTGTGGTGAGAAGGGGCCATGCTCTGATGGCATGCCACATGGTTATGTCAAAAGGATTTGGTTTGGAGGTCAAGTTCATGCTCCATTGTTTGAAGATAGAAACTTGGAGAGCAAGAGGCAGAAAAAGGAGCAAGTGACAGAGTGAGTCCACTTCAATTTCCAACGGGGATGACGAATTTCCAGCGGTGAGTATGATCTGGTTTATTCCACGGCAGGTGGTACTGGTACATAAAAGATTTGTGTTTATGACTTTTTTTATACTAGACATTTTTGAGAGAATAAATGGATGATGCACACAAATATTTACATTTTATATGCACAGCTCAAATTCAAGACATTTTGAACTCAAAAATGATATTTGTACATCTCTATGACAACTTTTTTACAACTCTCTGATAAGTCGTACTCACATTATATTTGTATCCGCTCTCTTCTTTTATCATTTTTATTGTTTTTGACCAATAAAAAAAGAGAGAAAAATGAAGTTGTTTTAAATAGTTGTTCATATATCATTACTCTTTTGAATTCAACATATATTTTTAGGCTTAATTGCAGTTTTTGTCCCCCCAAGTATTACAATCTTGCGATTTTAACTCTCTGTAAAAACAATAACAAATCAACCCCCTAAATCGGGTAAAGATCCTCTTCATTTATAACTTTTTCCATTTGTTGCAATTTGGAGAGAGAGAGACACAAAAAAAAGTGGTGGGTCCTATCACTAAGTGGATCCCGCCATCATTATTTTTTATGTGTCCATCTCTCTCCAAATTGCAACAAATGAAAAAAGTTATAAATGGAGAGGATCTTGACCCCCCTAAATCTATCCCTTTAGCAATTTTGACCCCAAACAAATTATGACCAAGTCAATATATACGTTTTGAAACTATTAGTATATTTTTTCATAAACTAAATCATCTCATTGAATAGAAACTACAGACCAAACCTTTCATCTTCTTTAGAACGTCCAAACAAAAAATCATTACCCTTTCTTGTTCTTCTTCTAACATATCTATGAATCTTAACTCACTATTTTGTACTCTAAAATTGCCATGAGTTCATATGCGAAAGGAGTAGAGAAAGGTTTCGGCATGCGAAACCCACGAGATAAGCTTCATAGCAATTTGAGTCTCAGAGTTGAACCTTGAAAACGATAATTCTTAGTTGGATATGTCTACGCACATTGATAAGTTATTTTTCTTAAATTGATTTTTTTATTGGTTTAATGACATATTTTTTTAGTGCGCAAACTTATGTAAATTATAAGCGACGTTTTATAAAATTTTGATTAAAATTATACGTATAGTTCTTTTTTGAGAAAAAAAATTATACGTATAGTTATTTTCAGACTTTTAAACATTAATAAACTATGATTATCTTTTACCAACAATATAAAAAATATAATTAATTTTTTAGGGTGAATATAATAAAAATGAATAGCCCAGTCCAAAACAAATCATATATTCTCTTTATATATTGTTATATAAATATTTAATAGCAAATACTCATTTTTTATGTTATATCAATAATTTTAAAATGTAATTACAAAATTAAAGTAATATGGTTAGATAAGAGATTTATATGGTTACAATCCATTTTCGTAAATCATTTTATATATTCTTTTTGACTAATAAAATCTTTCTATATTGAAGCGTTCATATAATCATATTAGACCCTTTCAAAAAAAAATATAATCATATTAGATTTGTCGTTGAAGGGGGAAAAAAAAAAGTTCAGCGAAAAAAGATATTAGATTTGTCAAACATATTTTATATTTTCTTTCCATGCTACGCCATCCTCTAGTGCCATTTTCTTTGACTCACCAACCTCTGGTCCCATGGAGATTGGAAGTTTGGATAGGATCATGGAGAAATCTAATTAATTATCGATTATAATATATAGTAAATAAAATTGTAAAGTCTTTTTTTTAAGGAGAAAATATTAAAGTTTTGTTTCTTCAAAACTTAACAAATATAATTGTTATTTTTTTGTGTGTTAATACTTAATACTACACCACTGATTCACAATTTGATAGCGAGATAAGTAAAGGGCTTAACAAAAAATATTCTACTTGAAAATTAAATTTAAATTCTTCCAAACGATGATTATATTAATTGTTATTTTTTTTATGTAGTCAAAATGGTAAATACAATATAAAACTTACACATACAAATAGGATATTCAAGATCCAAATTTAGAACACACCAACATCATATATTCCTTTTAAATATAGGTGTAGATATATATGTATAAATCTATTATACACTAACATGTTAGTTTTTATGGCTTCTTCAAAAAAAAAACATGTTAGTTTTTATACTTCTTTCAAAAAAAAAATGTCAGTTTCTATACTTTTTTTGTCAATAAACAGTAAAAAACACTTCTTAAAAATAGTGATTTTCAATTTGTTTCGATACAACTATTTAAACTTTGTTTTTTTAAAGGATAAGTTGTGAATAAAGATAAACACATAGTCTTACATAGACGATAGATATATGGTAACACAAAAATAAGATTGAAATATTAATTTTTTTAAGGGAGATACTAACAAATACCTTTGATACATTGTTTAAGTAGCTAAAATTAGTAGTTTTTTTTTCATAAAAACTTATATAATTATCACTTTTATATGTTTTTGACATATATTTCAAGATAAAATTTCTTATAATAAATCCTTAAACAATGTTCTTAAAACACTTGCTGACGTAACCATTTGTTTAAAATGTAGCTAATAGATGCAAAGTGATTTAAAAAACAAAAAAAAAACTTTAACAAACATCTCTAAAAAAAACTACTCCATCCGTCCCAAAATAATTGAATCATTTGCAACAAAAATTGTTCTAAAATAATTGACATAGCTTACTTTTTAACATATTATTAATTTTTTTTTCTTTCTAATTATAACTCTAATTAATAGTACTTTTTTTTATCACTCCAAATTTAATATATTTTATTTTACATCATTTATGATAATAGAGAATGCATCGATATTTGACAAAACATTCAAAATGATTTTTTTTATACATTTTTTTCGTTGTCAAGTACCATAATAACTAGAATTCACTTTTAAAAATAAATAAGTGAATGTTTAAGGTTGTAACTCCGAGATCTACATGTAACAATACATATCCTAAAGGACTCTTGTACATTTTTCTTTAACACTTTCACTTGTGAAATGAATAAAAGATGCTCTTATGCTGGTGTGAAAAGAAAAAAATAAAATAAAAAAGTATATAAGATCCAATAGCAAAGTCACAGTGCCACTTCACACACAGTGCAGAAAAACCTCTGAACGAGAAAAAACACACGTAGCCGACAAATATAACCATTATTCATTCCATTCCATTCCATATTCCATTCCATTTCATTCGTTCATCAACCTCTTTCATTCCTCTTTTTCTTTCTTTCTCTCTTTTTCTCTCCACTTGTTTTCTTCCGATCCAAACAACAACCCTCTTTCCCCCTGTCCCTGTTTCTACCTTCCTCAAATTACGACACAAGCGTCTGTTTCCGTTAAAGCAACCACTTTTCGATACCCTTTTCATCCAATTGCATAATTCGATATCATGCTTTTCTGATTCAATTCGATTCCATTATTTCCTCCTATTTTCCTAGGTCTCTGTTTTTTTCGTTATTATTGTTGCTATGGACAAGTACGAGGCTGTTAAGGATTTAGGTTCCGGTAATTTTGGGGTTGCTAAGCTTATGAGGAACAAAGTTACAAAGGAACTTGTCGCCATGAAATACATCGAGCGTGGCTCAAAGGTTCATGTCTTTTCCTTTTAATTTTTAATTTTTTAATTTTAAATTTTGATGATTTTATCACAACCCCTTTGATGTTTAATTATAATCATCATTATTAAGTAGTTTAAGAGATGATTTATGTGATCATTTAGTGATTTTAGTTTAGAACTCATAATTGATCGGAGGATTAGGATTCTATTTGTTGCTGCTGCACAATTAAGTCACTGTTTTTTTTTTTTTTTTTAATTTGTATGTAATTCTAATTTTTTTTTTCTTTCTATGGATTGTAATTTCAGATTGATGAGAACGTGGCTAGAGAGATCATGAATCATAGGTCACTTCGGCATCCGAATATAATTCGGTTCAAGGAGGTATTGATTCACTTCTTTAATTTGTGTTGGTTGAGCATTACATATGGTGAATTATGAGATCATGTTTGAATAGGATTTTGGTTTTGGTTTTACAGGTGGTTTTGACTCCAACACATTTAGCAATAGTGATGGAGTATGCAGCTGGAGGAGAACTCTTTGAGAGGATATGCAATGCTGGCAGGTTCAGTGAAGATGAGGTTAATTGCTTCACATGTTTCTTTCAGAATTTTCTCCATCATTTAACTTCCTTGCTTTTGTTTCCATGTCATGTCTCACTTTGTCTCCTTTGACTGTTCAGGCCAGATATTTCTTTCAGCAGCTGATCTCGGGTGTCCATTTCTGTCACACCATGGTAAATTCATGCTCAAGTTTGAAGTAAATTATTGAATTTTGAAATACTTGTAGTGAGAACTTATGCCTTTTATCTTCTTTTACAGCAAATATGCCATAGAGATCTGAAGCTAGAGAACACCCTTTTAGATGGAAGTCCTGCACCCCGTTTAAAAATCTGTGACTTTGGTTATTCGAAGGTATTGGAATCAGTATCATCCAGCTCAAAAGTTTTAAATAATATTTATGTTACTGTTATAGTTTGTTTGAGTGTTTCTTATTTGTGATGTAGTCATCTTTGCTCCATTCACGCCCCAAATCAACTGTTGGAACACCGGCGTATATAGCACCTGAGGTTCTTTCTAGGCGGGAGTATGATGGAAAGGTAATATATTTTTCCTCACACATTGAATTGTCTCACTAGAGTTTGTTGCATCTAATTTACTCTTATGTTGGATCTTAACTTCACCTTTTTAACCTGAAACATGTCATCCGGAGTCTTTTGTGTGTCTTAGTGTGCGTGTCTGTGTGAAAGCAGAGAGCACACAAAGTATTTCAATTTTTCCTTATAACTAAACACTTGCTCATCTCATGTTTTGTTGCTTTGCTGTTCGGATTATATTAGTCTGGAATGAAGTAGATTTTGAATATTTTAATTGTACCCAACGTATATAGAATTTTATTCACTTCTGAAATAAGATAATTCTATACTGTTTTAGATGGCTGATGTCTGGTCATGTGGCGTCACTCTTTATGTCATGTTGGTCGGAGCATATCCCTTTGAGGACCAGGATGACCCTAAAAATTTTAGGAAAACAATTCAGGTACATTCTTCCATTTAAATACTTGCCGGTTTTCGTAATGTTTCATGTTATTTTCTTATCATTCTTATCCCTGTTTCCTATCCTATTTAACAGCGTATAATGGCCATTCAATACAAAATTCCTGATTATGTTCACATATCTCAAGATTGCAGACACCTCATCTCTCGTATATTTGTTGCAAATCCATTGAGGGTATGTTATGTTGCTTAATCGTCCAGTTTTTGTTTGCCTATTTGCAATGCGATTAGATTATCTTGCATTTTATATCATATCATGAATGCCCCGACTCTTCCATGTTATAGATGTATACATTTGTAAGTATGACGAGTATGATTACTTGTCGACCCTCAAAACCATCTGGTAAATTCCTCTTTAGTGGATAAATAAAATTGGAGTGTTTCCATTTCTCTTAATTTTGACTTTTCTATATATCTGGTGTCTATGAGTTGAGAACATGAATTTGGTCTTCTTTTGGGCTCCTTATATTCATATTAACTAGCTGAGCATTAGTATGTAAGTGTCAGGACATTATGGAATTGTGGTATATCAATCTGAATAAAAGTTTTATTAAATTATATGCATATTTAGTATACAACAGAAGATGTACCAATTCCATGAAATATTAAAAATCCAGTGATTCAATGTAGGTTCCATTACAGAATCCAACTTACAATTGGCTTATAATTGTTTTACCTGTATTCCATTATATTTTTTATTAATCAAAGTCCTTATAATTTTTGTGTCTTCATGTATCCCCTTTCAAGATACTGTACAAATAATGTCTTCAATTCATTCTCCTTTGGCAAAAGCAACTTATAATAGTGTAACTGTGTTTATTGGGGAAGCTCTTGAAAATATAAACTAATGACTTTTGACATATTAGCACTTGTTTATGACGATCTAACTGTTACGACCATATTCTTTACTGTTTACAGAGAATTACTATTAAGGAAATCAAGAGCCATCCATGGTTTTTAAAGAATCTTCCAAGGGAGCTAACAGAATCAGCTCAAGCTATGTATTACCAGAGAGAAAATCCAAGCTTTCATCTACAAAGTGTGGATGATGTAATGAAAATTGTGGGAGAGGCAAGAAACCCGCCTCCAGTATCTAGGCCCGTCAAAGGTTTTGGCTGGGAAGGGGAAGAAGTTGAAGGAGAAGAAGATTTGGAAGAAGAATTGGAGGAAGAGGTAGTTGAAGAAGATGAGTACGATAAGAGGGTCAAAGAGGTACATGCAAGTGGAGAATTCCATATAACTTAAGCACTCAAATGTCAAATCCTCGAGTACTTGTGAAAATAATTTTTTTAGAAGACACCTTTATTTTATCTGTTGGGTAAACTAGAAGCCACCTATTCATGTAAATTATGGTTATTATGACTCTAGTAATTTTGTATGTGCATTACAATGGACGCCAACTATGAGAACAATGTTAGTCTCACTACATTCTAAATCGCCTTGTTTGAGAACGGTATTTATCTGATTTTTACATGCTTTACATTACTTTTCCTTATAACAAAATTGTATCTGCAGTATTTTAAGTTATGTGTTTGTATTAGACTATTAGACAGGTCCTTCATTATTATTTTTTGTTTTACACGATCCTTCAAGTTTGAAAGGGTTTGCATTGTTGACCTTGTTTTGGAATTTCTGTTAAAAAAACACTTGTTGTTTTTGAAAGCTGCTAACCTGTATCATCTTCAACCCAATAACTACATAATGCATTAAGACAACCCAAAAAAATATTTTCTTTCTAATCAAAAACTTTTTTTATTCCTTTTTATTTTAACTTGAAACTTCATTCAGAAGCTTTTACATTACCACCTTACTCCTAAAAACTTGCTTGGTAGTACCAATATAATGTCTTCTGAATCTTCTCAATTTATCTTTCGAAACACTGATAATTTTCTTGCAAGTTGAAACTAAAAATCGATGATTGCGTGGGTATATTAACAAGGCACGCCAACGTATATTTTCACAGCTGGTAGTACCAATATAATGTCTTCTGAATCTTCTCAATTTATCTTTCGAAACACTGATAATTTTCTTGCAAGTTGAAACTAAAAATCGATGATCTTCTCAATTTATCTTTCGAAACACTGATAATTTTCTTGCAAGTTGAAACTAAAAATCGATGATTGCGTGGGTATATTAACAAGGCACGCCAACGTTTATTTTCACATCATATATGTAATGATCATATGTGTATTTTAATAATGGGGATTCTAAAAAAATAGGTGCCATGTGTGCGTAACGGAACTCAAAAGATGATATGTGGAACAAAAATCTTATGTGGTCTATTTGCTACAAACATATAGCTTAAAGGACCGCAAATGCAATTTTGTCCTTTCATGTTTTCTCAAGTGTACTAGGGGCCAATGAGCAATGTGTTCAGCTATGTAATGTTTACCTAGAAGTTCTTACTTGATTGATTAATTTTTAAATATATATTTGGAGAAAGAAGCATGGAATCCCTTTACTAGAATTACAATGAGAAAAAGTACTTACAAATTATAATAACAGACAATGATAATGAATCTAGTAAATCTCTAATTTCCTTAGGTTTTCACACATGTATAAGAAAGAAACATTTTTCTATATCTACAAAATCTGTTAATCTTGAGGATCTGCTATTACTGATCATCATGAATACGGATGTTCAACCTTCTGAGCCAAATGGAATGAATAGTCATATGAAATACATCAAACCTCTTTGGTGGCTCATTAGGAACAAAATGTCTTTGCACTTGTTTCACTCTCCTCTGCATCTTCAAGTATTGCCTTTGTGAAATCCCCATGAGTATATTTTTTATATTAGGAATATCCTTCACATCTATTTGAACTGAAAATGCTTTCCAATTCAAAACATCACTAAAGGGTGGAACATAGCTATCAGAAATCAACACAGGCACACATTCAGCAAATATAGCTTCCACTATTCTTGGACTTGCTACTTCATAACCACTTGGACACAAACAAAACTTGCTGCTTCTAAGCTTTGTGTGGTAAGAATCTTCATCAGGGAGTTCTTCATAGACTTGCACATCTTGGTCTTTGTTTTTCCATGTATTGAGAAGTAGGTATCTTATGTAACCATGCAAGTGACCTGCAAAGAAAGCAAGGATTGTCCTACGAGATGGAGAGTACCCTCCTACAAGATTTGTGATTTCTCCTTTCTTGAGAAATATTTCAGGGAATGATGCATCCTTTGCTGGATTGAATCCTTCAGATGTATTTGCATTGCAAAGAACCCTTATTGAATTGTTGAACAAGCTGTCCACGTAAGCAGATGCATCTGGACCCTGAACAATGCACAAAAAATCAAATTATTTGCATGCTTGCATTCTCTCCATTTGAGTCAAAATGTGAAATGAGATAGAATTGCTTACCCAATCATGGCAAGAGAGCATGAAATGATCATGGCCTAAGGACTGATTCCAGAAGGGATATTTATGAGATATAACATGTATGTAGTCTTTGACAGTAACACCAATGGGACTTTTATCATTGGATCCACCCACGTAGAGATATTCAACCATCATAACCACACTGAAAGGTAGAAAATACACAAAAGCTTCATTTGGATCATTAGTGCGATAGTACCTTCCCTTTTCCATTTCATTTATGAATATTCCCTCTGTTGAGTATATATCTTTGCTTAAACCATTATGAAACATTGGTGATTCTCCTTCCTCATACACAAAAATCTTGAACACCTTCTCCATCTCTAGATAACTCCTGTGGACAAAAAATATCAATGACTTCAGCTATAATATATATTAACGAGTTCAACTTTTTACGGCGTCAACGAATTAAAATCATCATTTGTATAACTTTTAAAGTAGATATGATTAAATTTAGTTCGTAAAAAATCTTTATAATGTCAGTACATATGAATTAAATCCTTAATTTTAATGAAGAAAAATTTATGGTGGGCTGAAAAAAAGTACCTATGAAAAGCATTGGGGTTTCTGTAAATTGGACCTCGAGGAACATAATCTTGGTCTTGGTGGGTTGATGTTAAATTTTGAACTTTGCTAGCTTCTTTGATGGAATACCTTGCTTTAGCCAATTTTGATTCAATTCTTTCCAAATTGCTGTATTCATGATCTGTAACATTCACTTTGTCTGTACCTTTATGCTTAAAGTTTGTGTCAAGCTTTTCACCATCCTAAAGAATAAAATATCCACCACCAAGAATAAAGATGAGAGATAGTACACTATAGTTGTTAATTAAAGGAAAAAGACTAATGAATCAAAAATGATTATTGCTTACATGAGAATCATACGGAGCAAAAGTTTGTAATGGAAATGCACTTGATGATGGAGGTTCTCCTTCATATGTTGAAGCTCTATCGTTTTCTATATCCAAAGAAGAAGTTGGTTGTTTTGCCTTCCAACTCCAAGAACCAAGAAATGATGAGAAATTTGGAGAATGAATCCAAGAAGAAACAAGAACTAGTGCAGTTAATGCTAGTGCCAAGAAGAGAGCCAAAAATTGAGAAGAACAAGTGGAAGAAGCTCTCATCTTAATAAAAGTACTCTTATCTTGATTGATTATACTACTTTGAATTCAATGTGATGAAGTTGGTGTTCAAGAAAGAATTAAAATGGGTGTGTGTGATGCATTTCTTGGTTATCAAATATTCTTTACTGCATGATACCAAAAATAAATAAAAAATATTCTTCACTGCACATATATGCTAAGTATACTCGCGTATCAAACGGTAAGAGTAACTTAATTAATAACTTGACCAAAAAATAATTAATAATATTAGAGAAAGTGGTTTTTCTTAAAGGATTAGAGAAAGTGTTTTTTTGACAGGATTAGAGAAAGTGGTTTTATTTTTCAGGGAACCAAATATTAGAGAAAGTGGTTTCTTTTACAGGATTAGAGAATGTGGTTTTATTTTTCAGGGAATCAAATCACAGTATTATTTCTTCTGGATAACAAACATTTCCAAGAGTGAATAATTTGTTTTATTAATTAATATATTATTTTCAATCAAAGGACCACAAGTCACTTTCTTTAATTTTTTTTTTTGAGAGAACAAGTCACTTTTTTTATGGATGGAGCAAAAATCACTTTGTATGTAGTATCATGTAAAAAGAGTGAGTGTTCCTTAAAAAAAAAGTAAAAGGAGTGTATAATTGCAGGATGTGAAAATAGTGCAAATTAAATTATTTGACTCCAAAAGTCAAATAGTCTAAATTAATTTATTTGACTCCAAAAGTCAAATAATTTTAATTAATAATATTATAGAAAGTGGCTTTATTTTTCAGGAAATCAAAATCACAACATAAATAAAATTCCAAAGAGAGAATAATTTGTTATAAAGTATTTAATATATTATTTTTCAATCAAAGGAAAATAAGTCTTTTTTTTTATAGATGGATAAAAAATAACTTTTTTGTTTTGTTTTTGGAATGGGGTAAAAAATCACTTTGAATCATGTAAAAGAAGTGTAAATTAATTTCTTTGACTCTGAAAATAAAAATGGAAAATAGTTTCTACCTTAATGGTTTTCGTATACTTGACGCTTTGAGCTTTAATTTTTTTGAAAAGGCTAAACTCACTTTCAAACTACTACAAATGGTATATACTTGAACTTCCAGCTTCATCAATCTACATTTTGGAATTACTGGTCCTTTGTTTTTCGTGGACCTGATTCCCTAATTAGTACCGGTAGTTAATGACGTTCTGTGTTGCACGGGTGCGGGTACGGTACCCGGTACGGGTACGGGTGCGGGTACGAGATACGGCATTTCTCAAAAAACAAAGGTACGGGTACGTTAGGATAATTTTTTTTTAATTTAAAATAACTTAGCATGAGGAAATTATATTGCTTTTTCATTAGCAATTCTGTCAAGTTCTTTCATCTCAGCAAGATATTCATTTGTTACTTTTGGACAAATAGCTATCCCTTTTTCTTTTCTCGGAGCAAATGACATCTTATGCTAAAATAAGAACCCTTGTATGATATATTGCAATAGTTGCAGTTCTAGGTTGCATTATTTCCTTTTCCTTCATGCCTTTCTTGCACAATTGTCACATAAGCCTTGAGAGGAAAATCATTGTCTGTACTGCCAGTTCCACTTGTATATTTATCTGTTAAAGGTGTAGCACTATCGTGTGTGCAACATCCTACTCCCCTGGTATTAGTACTTTGTGAAAAACATACGAGTACCCTGAGAGTACCACCGCAGTACCGTAACCGTACCAAGGTTTAAAAACAAAAACAAAAAAAATTGGTACTCATGGGTGCGTACAGTACGAGTACCATACGAGTACCAGTACCCGCGGAGTACCCGGTACGGGTACGTTTTGCAAATTGGAGTACCCGTGCTTCAGACGTTATTAATTAATCATCATATGGCACGTAGTTAATGAGAGTATTCATTCATGAAAGTAAATTGACAGTTTTATGCTGATATTGATATTGAGAATCTGATAAGAGATGTTGTTTTTGTTGCAATTTCTCTGTGCATATAATGCATGGCTTGGCATATTGGAGAGGCACATACAACTTACAAGCAACTCAATTGGTGGTGATTACGTTACACAACATTTGGTAGATTAGTAGAATCCATTAGTGGAGTCAACTTGTTAAAATGAGTATCATTCATTTACGTTTATTCTAAGTTGTATTGGTTTATTTATCTATCCATTAACTTGTCTTATGTTATCACCACAATACATGCTATCTGACACTCTTCTCTTATTTTGAATAATTTTTCCCTTGTTTTATAAATTGACTTCCCCTGTCATGTTTTGGTCAACCAACAATCCAACTTGCAACACAGTCATGTGACCTAAGTTGAGGTCAACTTCCTGGAGTGTTTTACTCATCTAGCCCACTACCACGGCTTTAATTTACGGCTTTGACCCTCTTTTGATTACCTGATTTTGATGGAGATTATGACAATTTCTCAGTCTCTGATGGTGTAAACTGGCATGGGGATAGAAAGATGCTGATAAGTAGAGTCCAAACTGGCATGGTGTAACTTTTGGCCCCCCTAAAGAAGGATCCACTTATCAGTTTGGACTCCATGCAAGTTTGAACTCCACTTATCAGCATCCTTCTATCCCCATGTCAGTTTACACCAGATATCAGAGACTGAGAAATTGGCATAAAATCAGTTAGTTAAAAGAGGGCCAAAAGTTAGGGGGTCAAAATATCCATTTTTTTTAAAGGGGGCCAAAATCGCAACTTTTTAAAACATAGGGGGTGAAAAGTGCATTTAAGCCAAAATATTAATTGTGAGTTGTTTTACAAAAATATCATTTATTAATGGTACAAAAAATATAAATTAAAAGAATTGAAAAAAGATAAAGTAATAAATAGGAAAAGATATAAGGGTTAAATAAGTAAAAGGTCCCCTAAAATATATCAATATTTGATTTTAGTCCCTCTAAAATTTTCCTTAGGCTTTTGGTCCCTCCAAAAAAATTTATTAATGAAATTAGTCCTTATTTTTTAGTCAACTCATGTCTAACCTTCATATTTTTTAATGAAATTTTTCAGAAATGGGTAGAAGATTATGACAATATTTTTCAAAAAAAAAATTAGAATTTTTTAACATAACATGAATTTAATATGAATTTTTTAGCACCAAAAACATTAAAATTCATATTTAATTCATGTTTTGTTAAAAAATTCTAATTTTTTTTGGAGCGATTGTCATATATTCTATCCTTTTTTGTAAAATTTCATTGAAAAATATGAAGGTTAGACATGAGTTGAATAAAAAGTATGGATTAATTTCATAGATGAAAATTTTTAGAGAGACCAAAAGCCTAAAGAATATTTTAAAGCGACTAAAATCAAATGTTAATATATTTAGAGGGACCATTTACTTATTTATACCCAAGATATAACAAGAAAATAAATATTAATGATTTATTGATATTGTAAAATGACTTAGTACAAATAAATTTATTAAAATGACTTATAATTTAGAACGGAGGAATTATTTAAATGTTCAAAGCGAAACAAGTATAGTTATCGAAGATATCAAAATCAGATAAGTATATTAAAATGTGTCAATTATTAGTCAATTTAATCATCAATTGTGTTTTTATTGATTTGATTCTCAAATATATATTTTGTTACTTAATTAAATTCATAAAATTAGAACATTTAGAGTATCTCAAAAGTAATTTTTTAAGAAACTCATTTTTGGTTTCATATGTTATCATCAAGTAATCTCCTCAACTTCATATCATATTTATGAAACTCATTGACATTTTGTTTTAATAGTAAAAAAATTATACAACTCTTGAGCAATCCACCTGACGTTCTTTCCACTTTTTTTATTTCATTCTATTGTTATTATAAAGGTTCCTCACCAATAGAGATGCTCTTGATGCCATTTTTATAATTTTGAAATACTAGTATATGATGTTAAAGCTTATGGCATTTTGATGAGGTGTGGAGAGAGGAGTAGGACTGTATTTGAGATACGGTGAAGATGGCAACCGTCCTAAGCTCGAAAAAATAAGTATAAAATTTTAAAAATGATATTATATTTTGAAAAATATAGAAATGAGACTTTGAATCTAGTATGATTGTTGCCAAAAAGTCTTGCATTTGATATGAGTATAGAGCCGACACTTCTAACAAAGTGACGTAGTTTTAGAAAAAGACAATATGATGAGAATGATAATGATGAGCAAATACAACCGCATGAGGAATCTTTTAGAGTCATTCATATTTTGGTGGTTGTTCATATGATAATAACTTCATTGAAAAAATAGATTTGAGCATTTAGAACTTAGAAGTATTTGAAAGTAGTCTTGATTTTTTATTTGACGCAAGAACCTTAAAATCGAATTTAAAAAATATTGCACAAATTTTGATGCCATGTTTTCTCATAAAGATTTGTCGGATTTTGATGCAAATGATTTTTTGCTATATTTAAAGTATTGCAAATATCTTTGTCAAATGTGTTAATGTGGGTATTTAATTTTTTTGAGTTTGTCAAATGTTTTAGTTGAATATCAAATTCAAATAACTATGTCCATGATTGTTGCATGTGTAAAAAAAAAGTTTTTTGTAAGTTAAAATTAGTGAAAAACATCGCATCTAAAAATATATGATATACCATATTGTTACATACATAATTATTAGTGACCTTGTATCTAAAAATGCTCACAGTGTCTAAATTACGGACTCCACTTTGGTGTCATAGCTTGTGTGCCATTGGTGCCATAGTTTGCATCTCCACCACACACACACATCACACACACATCCCGCCACATCAATGGCTAGGATTTTCCCAATGGCACACAAGCTATGTCATGGAAGTATTTTCCCTAAATTACGTCCTAGGCCATGATAATCTCATATGTGGAGGAGTAACACTAACAACCAACCAAAGTACATAACGGCTAACGTTTCCTCCTTGTAAACCAACCAACCAAAGGTCGAAAAGCAAAGGAAAAAAAAAGATAGTAGTAGTTGGGTAAACTTATCATTATCACCTTAAAATTCACTTCTGGGTTCGATACAATTCTTCTTGTTAAAGCACTCAAACTAACTTTCTATAGCACCCAAACAAGGCCTCAACAAGTTTTCCAGCTATGAAGCTTCAAACTCCAACTCATGCCACGTTATCACCTTCTACTTCTTCCGCCTCCCATACACTCAACAACGCTTCTCCTAATTTCAAGCGTCCTCCGTAAGTCTTCCATTTACAATGTGACTCTCATGTGTTTATAACATTAATTTTTTATCGTTATGTATATGTTATTTTTGTAACGAAGTTAAATTGTCTTCATATAACAAAAATAAGAGTGTATGGCCATGTTATAAGCTGTTTTCTCACTAGTTTTTAGCTTGGTTGGTAAGCTCTCAACTAAGCTAATCCAAACTTGGTCCTTAATCTTTTTGGAATCCAACATGTTCTATTTCTTCCCTAGAAGGGATTCATAACATGGCAATTAAAACAAGATTAATTTTACAATTCAACTTACATTGTATCGTAAGTTTTCCTTCGGAAATGTCCTTAGAATCAAGTACTCTTTGTTCTATGTCAAGTCTACTGTTTGGATTATAGAATAAATGGAAATTAGAGTAGTTAAACTAGTTAAGAATTGTTATAAAAATTAGTTGGTTAGATAATTGGTTAGTTTGTTATGTGGTTGTTCAGCTGTTTAGTTTGTTATGTGTCTGTTAAGCCTATAAGCAAGTCTTTAAATAGCGCCTTCATTTGATAGAGGGGAGTATATCTTTTGAATGTTGTGAATAAGAGTAACAACTCTGTTGCCGAGGGGAAATCCTTGGAAGAGAGATTGTCTAGTACTTAATCATATTTCTTAGATAAAGTGCTCTTTCTTTCTTTGGAATTCAATTGTTGGGCTCCTAACCTCTACCTGTGTTGTATTGTGACCATAAACTTAACATTTTGATCTATCAGGTCCATTACCAGTAACAACTACCGATGATTATGAAGTTACTTTTTGGTTAATGTAAAATTGTAAGTTAATCAGGTTAGGATACAATACTGAGTATGGTTCTAATACTTTTTCCGTGCTCTATAAAGATCCAATGTATAGCTTCTTTTCGAGGATGAATAAATAATCATTTTCCGGTTTCTTTTCACACATTTAGAATTCTCTGATATTTCAGCAATGGATAGGAATTCACAGTTTCTCATTATAACAACACATTGAAGTTCAAAAATATTCAAGCACTAATTTACCGGTTCAAATCCATCTCAAGAAAAAAAATCCATCTCAAGATCCTGCTAGACTGCTCGTCAAAACATACGATACGATATCTGCTAACCCCTTTTCTCTAAACATACGAAGCATCTTGACATTGATTGTATTTTGTTCGTGAAAAATCTCCTTACCGCTGTCATCCTAGGCGATCAACTTTCTGTCTTCTAAACTTCAATTTGATGCAATGATATAACACATTCATTTATTGCTCAAAACATTTTAAACTCTCGCTGAAAGTTATACTTCAACTTTTCCTCATGCATTTTTTATGCCACATTTTATCACTAATTATCAAGGATAGCAAAAATTTTTTGAAGCTTATATTATATTTACTTTTGCAGGCTGTCGCCACAGGCAATCTGTACCTCTCAGAAAAAGTCCTTCTGCTCTGGAGCTCATGTGGAGGCTTCTGTTAACTCTAATCCTGTGAAAAATTACATAGCAGCCAGTTTTTCTTCACTGCGATCTGAAGCAAAACCCTTGGTTTCCAACCAATCACTCAAAAAGCACATGTTTTCAGTGGGAGCTTTAGTAGCTCGAACAGATCAGGATGTTTCTGATGCAACTCTTACATCTGATGATAAGATTGGAGTGTTATTGCTAAACCTTGGAGGTCCAGAGACTCTAGAAGATGTGCAACCTTTTTTATTTAACCTTTTTGCAGACCCGGTAATACTCTAGCTTTTACATACTCTACATTTGAACTGTATTTTTTACAGTGTTGTCAAATAGTGGCGCTATAGTGCTATAGTGTATTGAAATATTAAAAAATTGCTATTATTTATGCGTAAGATGATTTAGTACAAACTGTTACCAAATAGCAGCTATAGCATTGTAGCATAGCAGAATTTGAACAAGCTTCTATTTTACATAATATGCGATTGACAACACTGCTTTTTTATCCCGCTATTCCTTTAGGTCGTGATGAACCTAAGATTGTCATTTTTGCTGTTTGATATCAGTTGTATTTTATGTCCAATCTCACAGGATATTATACGATTGCCAAGAATATTTAGTTTTCTTCAAAAGCCATTGGCCCAGTTTGTATCTGTTCTAAGGGCCCCAAAGAGCAGAGAAGGCTACGCTTCAATTGGTGGTGGTTCTCCTCTTAGACGTATAACTGATGCACGGGCATGCCACTTTCTGTTATTTATTTTTTTTCCTTTTGATTATGACTTATATTTCTCTCTAAAATGATTACAATACTTCAAGTTTCAATATTCAGAAAATGAACTAATCATGTTTGAGTAGGAGTTGTTCCAGGCTTTGTTATTCTGTAGTCTCTATATGCACTTGATGCATGAAATTTGTCTTTGCGACTTTTGTCAGCTTCAGATTTTGCAAAGTGAAAGAATAGCACAATGATATGGCGGAAATTTATATAACTCTATCAAATAGTAGCATTATGTGTATTTTGATTCATTCAGCAATAGTAGTTAGAACCACTTTTATGCAGTAACTGTTAAGGAGAAATATTTGTTGGAACCAAAATCAATCATGTTAATAATCAGAATAATATGTGGAGGCGTACTTGAATTCATGATGAACAAATATTTGGTGGTTTGGCCTTCCAGATCAACACACATTCTCTCTGAAAGAACCCTTAATTACTTCTCTATCTTCTTCTGATATAGGTAGTCAGAAAATAACAGCTGCAAGCACGCGTGATCTGGAGACCATAACTTCTCTCTATATATAGAACCCTGGCCCACACCCTATTAGATACTTATAAGCCCATATTAACCAAACCTTTTTAGATCACTTTTAATTGGACTTCAACTTAAGTGGCAGTCTACAATACATGATTTTTAAAATACAAGTCCAATGTTGGATTGATGATCCAACAATATTTACTCCGAAAGCAATTTAATTTTACCGCTTCTTGCATTTTTATATTGTTACCTCATCCTTACTCTTTCCAATCATTTCAATCAAGCTTTCGGAATTTTTCGCTAATCCGATGAGATTCTACTATTGACTTATATTTTTTTATTTATGTTTTTAAGAGTTTTCTAGCACTATGATTCATACCTCATTCATTCTATTATTACCTTTGCTCTTCTAATGATCTCCTCTGCACAGGCTGAAGACTTGAAGAAATCTCTTTCGGAAAAGAATGTCCCTGCTGAAGTGTACGTTGGCATGCGTTACTGGCATCCATTCACTGAGGAAGCTATTGAACAGGTACTTGATGATCTCATTCTTAGTTCATAATGTAAAAACTCTGATAGAATTTGATAAAGATTATGCCACCAGGGATTCTCCTACCTGCTATCGCTCTACAATACGAGTTAAAAAATGTCACTGCATGCTTTGTAATCTAAAATAAAGGTAGCAAAATATTTATAAATAATCAAAGAAATCAAGAATACTGACCTGATCACATTGTTGAAACCTGATTATAATTATTTTCCTATTGAAACATATTGTGTAGATTAAAAAGGATGGAGTTACAAAGCTGGTCGTTCTCCCACTTTATCCACAATTTTCAATATCAACCAGTGGCTCAAGCTTACGTCTACTGGAGAGTATATTCCGGTGATTACTTTTATTACCCACGTTAAATATTCTTCAAATATATAAGGGCCAAATACCTCCCTGGGTCCTTTAAGTTTCACGTTTGTAACAGATAGGTCCTTTAAGTTTCAAAGGTTACAGATAGGTCCTTTAAGTTTCTAAGGTTTTAGATAGGTCCTTTAAGTTTCGAGTTTGTTTCAGATAGGTTCTTTCTATCAACCTCCGTTAAGGACCTATCTGAAACCTTAGAAAGTTAAAGGACCTATCTGTAACCTTTGAAACTTAAAGGACCTATCTGTTACAAACGTGAAACTTAAAGGACCCAGGGAGGTATTTGGCCAATATATAAGCATCAAACTTCATGTTATGATTTGAATTATGAATTGGTCCTTCAGAGAGGATGAGTATCTAGTCAACATGCAGCACACAGTATTACCTTCATGGTATCAACGTGAAGGATACATAAAGGCCATGTCAAATTTAATTGAAAAAGAACTGAAGAGTTTTGACTGCCCTAAAGAGGTAGTGTACTTTTTACCTTATGTAGTTTCAACGACTTCATGGAAACTGTGAAATGCCAATTTATGCCCAAAAAAAAAAATGTGTTGTTTTTGTTGAGATTCATGTGATAACAATTTTGGTTATTCCTGTTTCTCTTTGTTTGGGATTGCTAAGAAGTAGCTCTCAAATTGAGTTGCATTTTTCATTGCTGGCTGTGTGTGCTTTAATTCCAAGTAATTTGTGCAGGTCATGATATTTTTTAGTGCACATGGGGTGCCTCTTGCTTATGTGGAAGAGGCCGGTGATCCTTACAAGGCAGAGATGGAGGAATGTGTGGATTTGATCATGGAAGAGCTTGAGACAAGAAAGATAAGAAATCCCTTCACCCTTGCCTATCAGGTAATTTTTTTTTCTGCTTTTGATTCTGCTGTTGTTTCGTTTTCTATAACTTTTTTATCTTTAGATGTTATTCATTAGGCAATAATTTCTGAACAGTTCATGAAGTTTTCTTGGTTTCTAGTAATTGACTATAATAATAATTCTTCTTACAGAGTAGAGTTGGACCTGTGGAATGGTTAAAACCCTATACAGATGAGACAATAGTTGAACTTGGAAAAAAAGGAGTGAAAAGTATGTTGGCTGTTCCAATTAGGTAAATACATTAGTTTACTCGTGTCACAATTTCTTTTGTTATCTTTCTCGCCCTTTTTCTTAGACCTGACTAGTATTTTGTTTTGTTAACTCGTGCGGCTTTATTCACTTGCAGCTTTGTCAGTGAACATATTGAAACTCTAGAAGAAATTGATGTTGAATACAAAGAATTGGCTCTAGAATCTGGTATAGAAAATTGGGGCCGTGTTCCTGCTCTAGGATGTGAACCCTCCTTCATTTCTGATTTGGCAGATGCTGTTATTGAAAGTCTCCCATATGCTGGTGCCATGGCAGTTTCAAGCCTCGAAGCTCGACAGGTATTCTTTTCAATTAGATATAGTTGGTTTAATAACTTTTTAGTCTCTGTAATATGCATCTTCTTTGTTTTAGTCTCAAAAGATCGGCGTTTTCAATCCATGAAACATATGAATATGATATAATACTTTTTGTCCTTGTTTTAGTTTTAGTCTTGTAGTATTTGATCTATTTTGGAATTAATCTTTCTAATATGGGGAACATGTTTGTTTAAATCTCTGGAATCTGGCATCTTGTGATGATCTAATTGAAAGTATATTATCTTTGGCAGTCTTTGGTTCCGCTCGGAAGTGTACAAGAGTTATTGGCAGCATATGACTCGCAAAATAGGGAGTTGCCATCGCCGGTGATAGTGTGGGAATGGGGTTTGACAAAAAGTGCTGAAACTTGGAATGGAAGAGCAGCTATGTTAGCTGTGCTGCATCTTTTGTTTTTTGAAGTCACGACACCTGATAGTATTTTTCACCAATGGGGAATATTATCGCCCTCTCTTAGGTGAATGAATCTCAACCATGCTCTCAAAGACAGTGGAGTTCATAGTTTCAGTTCAATTTTGATCCTTCAGTATATAGGTTTTTAATAACACTGCCATCAAGTCATTCCCTTGCACAATATTGAAATTTTGAGGGGTTGTATTAAGTGGTTTGACAAGTCAAAGTAATTTTTTCCTTAAAAAAAAGTCAAAGTAATTTTTTTTTACTGTATCCAGATGACATAATCATGATGTGATGGTGTTATTATGTCACTTGATCCATATAGTAAATAAGTGAATTCTTTGTACCCAAAAAAAAAAAAAAAATAAGTGAATTCTACACTATGTGGGAGATTTTTTATTTTTTTTTAGTTGACCTCATTTTATATATAATGTGATGGTGATGCTTGATTACATTATAGTGGAAAAAAAAAAAGAGATGATTTTGACATCAAATTTTGCGACATTATTAGTTTAAATTCGGTGTTTGTATTTTGATGTTTAAATAACACAATTAAAAAAAAACATGATTAGTGGATTAAAATTAAATCCATTTAGTTTGTTTGTGGGATATGCATAACGTTAAAAGCATCAGCATATGCTAATTTTTTTTCTTAAGGGATATGCTAAAAACTTTAGACGCAAGTAAATTTACGCCTCATGAATATAGATAAGGTATTTTTTGTCCAACAAAAAGTAGAGTATTGAAATTTATTTAATGAAACTTTGTATTTTCTTCTTTCATCATCATCTGGAAGAAAGACTAACCAGTTCCTGTTTTTTGCATATCCTGTTTTTATAATTTCATTTAGCTGCTCATAAGTATATTGTTATCTACATAAATTTAAAATATATTCGTAAAAATATATATTTGAAAATACTGGTACCAAGTTGACAGTTTGAATGTATCATGAATTCACTTTATTTACCAAAACTATTACATTAGGGAGAATACATATATCATTTATCACAATAGTACCTGAAACTTTAAAACATCAGGCCACATCATATGATCTAGAAAACTTTATAATTACATGTATTTCTTGAACTGAAGACACGTTCTTCCTTCTTTTCACCCTCTCCAAATAACAGGCAACAAGACTAGATCAGAAACCACAAACTTCTCACAACATTAAAATACCAACTCCAAATTAAGATAAAAATCAAAAGAGGTTTTGTTGTTAAAGATATCAGTCGCTAAAATCAAAGCTTCCACTGCGACTGTGAGAGCTGCTGCCATTGCGACTATGTAAAGAGAGGCCTCTCCTGTGACCAGACAGATTAGAAGCATCCTTGTTTTCCTGAAAAAACCTCTCCCTCTCCATGTGTTTTGCAGGTGGCGGTGGAATTGCCACAGGAGGAAGCTCCCCATTCTGTTTTGGACGTGGAGGTGGGATCACAGCCGGTGGAGGAACAGGACTGTGAGCCTCTCGAGATGGCTCTGAGGACAGTGGCCTTATTAAAGGACGATTGAGTCTCTCCCCATTCAAACGCATGCGAGAGATGTCAGTTTCAAGATCTTCGTCTTCAGGTCTTGCACAAGCCTTTCCTTTGCGTAATCTGCAAGGCATTAGTTATACTGAGATGGATTAATATTCATATACAGTGTTATATCATTCATTAAGGAGTTAATTGAGTTGAAAGAACAAGTTAGGCAAACCTTCGTACTAACTGTTCAGGCTCCTCTTCCTCCTCTGATTCATCGTGGTCAAAGCGAGTAATAACAGTTGTTGTAGCTCTGCCAGATACAACATCATTGCGTCTTGGAGGAACTTTTGGAAACTGTTCATTAGCAGCTGTTGTGGTTCTGCTAGTTACAATGTCATCTCGTCTTGGTAGAACTTTCGGAAACTGTTCATTAGCAGTTGTTGTGGCTCTGCTAGATACAACGTCATCGCGTCTTGGTTTAACTTTTGGAACATGTTCATTAGCAGGTTTTGTAGCTCTTCCAGAAACAAGGTCATCATGTCTTGCAAGAACTTTTTGAAGCTGTTCGTTCAATTCAATTGCTCGAGAAACTATCCTCTCATCTCTACAAATGAACAATGCAAAAACCAGTTAAGTAAAATTAACCATGTGATAACAATAAGTAACATGAAAACAAACACAAAGCTTATGCTTTTGTTTTTTTTGAAGCCAAAGCTTATGCTTTTGTTGAGATCAACACTAAAACTATACTGATTATTTATTATTAAACCAAGCCCACATAGGGCTTTTCTTTTTCTTTTTGTTTGCTTATATGTATAGTGATTTGCCCAAGTCCCACATCGATTAGAATGAGATGCTTGCTGGGTGGAAGGTTTTCCAAATGCCTGGATACTTATCAATTGGTATCAGAGCCCGGTTGTTAGTTACTTGGAAAGGGCTACATATGGATGGGTTAACTGAGAAGTCCTGGGTATTATGGGGTGCTCAAATCCCACATTGAGTAGTACGGGATGTTCGGTGGGGTATTTAAGTGACTTGGTTCTTCTTCCTTGATAGTTGATCGCTAGATTTTTAAGGGAGGGTTCCTCAAATGATTGGATATACTCTTCATACATAGGATTAGTATATCTACCAAAAGACTTGGAGCAAAGGCACTATCCATAATTTGAACGTCTCAGGTCTACAAAGGAAATAGTAGGAAATTATAAGGTTCAAAAGCAGAAGAGAAAAACTAAATTAGCCTTACCGAGAAGCCATCACAAGATGCATTACCCTTTGCTTCTGAAATGAACACTGTTCTACAAGGTCAAGGGTAAACTCATCGCTTGCTCCCTAGAAAAGAAATGGAAAGTTTTTCAGCAAAAGATAGAATCTAATTGTTAGCAGATTCTATAACTAAAACTCTCAAGAGTCACCTGAGGATGTTGAGCATCAACAGCATCAAGGACTTCTTTTAAAACTTCCAATGCATTACCAGCCTTTTGAATGATGCTGCAAAAGAGGATTGCAATATACAAGCAAATGAAAATGAAGAAACAGACTTTTTAGAATAAATTCATCCAAAAAAACTAAAGAAACACAAATCCACCCAAAGACAGATTTTGAAACTGATCATTTATTTCATTTGACCAAAACTATTGTATATGGCTAAATCTTCTTATCATAATTTCCATCCCCTAAAGCAAATAGTTTTTCTTACCGTAATAAGCCATTTTAAATACAGTAGGATAGAAAAGGTTTTCTAAAGATGATGTCAATCACAAGTACACTAAAACTCAAAAACATAAGTCACCTGGATTCAGGGACTGTCTCTGCTTGTGGTACAACCACTTCTTGTCTAGGTGAGGCCTGCTCCCTGTTTGGTACACTACCGGCCCTACTAGGTTGTGAACTAGCGTTATTTGATTGGACCGCTTGAGCACTTTGAGGAAACTGCACTCCAGCATTCTGTAAAAAGTATAAAACCAAATGTCGTAAGTAATGGTGTATAATGACTTCATTCAAGCTCGGTTGGTGAGCTAAGGGACGTCGCAAGAGTTTTAAGCAGAGGTCTAGCATTCAATCCCTGGAAAATAATGGCATATAATGACTTTATTTGTGTGTTCTCGAGTAACCTCTTTTTTTCTTCTTTTTTTTGGTAACATATATGTTAAAAAGAGCAACACGGGGGAGCTGCAAATAGCATAATACCAAGCATATTTGCAGACCATCAATGATCTTGAGCTCAAAAATAATAATACATGCCACTTTGCACAATTTTCCCATTTAATCATCACAGGTGCACTTTAAATAATGATATATCAGTACTAAATGACCTTATCCCTAAAAGTCAGCGCTATGTATCCTGGTCAAATATGAACCCAGAACACTCTCCTGGTATGCAATTTAAGACTCAGATGCAGACCAATTGAATATTTTTTTCCCTATATTAGCCTCCTCTTCTATTTTTAAAATCATATAGTAAGATTAGCATCATTCTTTCTTACTCTGGAACAACAATAGCCTAGTCACCACCTACTAATCAAATGAACGCAGACCAAATTATAATAACATCCTACGAGTTTGTGTCACATAGTTGTACCTACCACCAAATCATAATATGCGTTATAATATTGAGGAAATTTTCCAGAAGCACCACCAAGGGATGATTGTGTGGCATCTAGTAGAAGAAATATCCTCTCCCTCACAGGCAAATCAGACTGCAATGAAGAAAACAACAAAGTAAGAAATCAGATAAAGGAAAAACTAGCCTAGCAAAACAACAAGTCTCAGTGGAGAAAGCTCACCTTTTTCTTCACAATTTTCACAAGAATAGGAATAATTCCGATATCAATCACCTGCTCATGAATATGCTCTCCAGTATTGTTCATCAACATCTCCAGCAACTAGAGGATCAACAGATCAACAACAACTCAGTAGAAATAAGTCTAATAGCCAAGTTTCTCTATATCAATTACAGCAAAACCATGGGGTGCCTATCTGTGTCTTTACATACGTTTTCCAGTAAAAGTAATACAAATTCGATCGATTCACACGGATTTTTTTGAATAAAAAAAGTCTTAACAAATTCATTATACTCACCGTGACAGCATAAAGTTGGGCGTCAGGGTGTTTGCTACCGAGTCTCTTCTTGATAGCTTTAACAACATCTCTAGCTTGCCTTCATGTTCAAAAGATATGATGGTTAAAAACAGTAACCACTAGGATTACCTAATATGCTTATGAGTTCATCTATATTACTAATAGAATGAAAAAAGAACAGCCAGGGTCCAGGGATGGTGCTGAACAACAACTGTGAAGAACATAAGTTGACATGAGAAGATAAGCTCGCCTGGATTTGATTATTTTTTAAGATATAATCTTTTTTTTTTCCTTTTCAAAATATATCTCTGCAACATTTTTATTGCACGTTATTTGAACACAAAATAAGCAAAGCCAACCACACAGTATGCCAGGCACCTGCCTGATATCAGTCGTTTACCAACTAACGTAATACTCTAATATAAGTCTTCTTTCTGAGAATAAAATAAACAGTAAGACATAAAACGTACAGCTAAAATGAAAAAGAATTTCTTCCTGGCAAACCAGCAATCAATTTCTGGAAAGATGGATGAAAATGATCATTCATAGGGATTATCTTCCCAACAATAAACTGGCCACTTGGGCATAGCACAAGTCACAAGTATACCAATCAAAGATTTGATTGCTATGCAGATAGACAAAAGAAACATGCAGTAAGTATGAAAATAAATCTAAAAGATTGCTGGTTTTATTTCCTATAATGAAAAACCATAACACAAGAGTTATGTATGAAGATAATTAAATGACTTCAGTTTTATTTTATGTGATACAATTGAAATCAACAAACATTGACCGATCAGAATGGAACAGAACAAATTAAAGAGATGAAAGTTTTGCCGTACCTTTTATCACGTGCAACCAACTCGCATATTTCAATATTTTTTGCCCAATCAGTTTCGGCCAATTTCTCACTTGTTGCAGCATTGACTAACTCAGCTGCCATCTTTTTTCAAGATAACGATCTAAAAATTAAATAATGCATAAAAGTTAAAACAAATATCACAAGAGGAAGCAAACATGGATTAAAAGGAACAAAGAATTAATGTCAGCTACAGCAGAAGGTAGAGGTTTATCAATTTTTCCTAAAGAGAAACAAACAAAGATTTTTGAATTCCGAGAGATTTTATAAAAAAGTCTACCAAAACATAAAGGTTATGAACATATAATTGCAAATGCATAAAAAAAAGGGTGTATAATTTCAAATAAAGAAAATTAAAAACCAGACTGAGAACAAACTTTTTCTCCCTTTGATGTATATCATGATAGAATATAGACTATCTCTTCATAGTATGGAAAATCACCAATAGTCTTACATTAACTGCTAACAGCCTATGAAGCATGGACTCCGACACTGACAGGACGCAGATACCAACACTGACAGGAGGCAGACACGGATACGACGACACTGCTAATGTCAAAAACATAGGACACCAACACCAATATGAATTAAATAGAATACAAACATTAATTATAGATATATAAATTGAGATCAAAGGATATATGTACATCTAAATTGAGCAATTTGTTTCATTAAAAAAATCTAAAACAATAAATGGATAATCTTTCACCATCATTCATCCATCTATTACCGAAAATCTGGAAATGATATGATCAAATTTAATGTCTTTAACCTCCTCAATGATCAGCTTTGACGCATCTTTAACTCTCGTAGATGTGTTCAAAGAGCGTTAATGTGTGCCGAAGCAAAGAGAAAAAGAAAAGTGTTTATAGGACACTTGTCTGAATTGCTAAACATGTGTCATATGGGTCTCAGACAAGGGACATGCCCAATCCCAGAATGGTGTGTGCTTAGCTAAAAGTTTCTCTTTATGGAAAATATGGAGCAAAAACGTGGATTTTATATCTCGCAAGACTGTTGACTATTATTGTAAAGTGATCAATTATGCAATGCTTCATAGTATTAATATAATTCGTAATTTCGTAACTTCAAAATATACCTTTCAGTAAATTCACCTCAGTTCCTAGTGAAAAATGAGATCATATTCCAACAGCAACCGAAGTTTGAAGAACAGTATGTCACAAACTACCCTGCAATCGAAAAAAAATCAAAGGCAAAGAAATTTAGTATATGTTAAAATTTCAGTATCATTGCAAATATTTTGTATTGAAGAAAATAAGCAAAAATTACAATATGTATGTCAAGAAGCAAAATGAGCACTTTAAAAAAAATACAAAATAAAAAAAAACACAGAGCATGCTGAGATGATGGATGAATTGTGAAGAAAATGATTGCACATTGATCAGTACTTTCTTTCATCTTAAGCAAAGATTAAGATAATGGGTACTATATCATAATCATGATTAAGCTAATAAAAAATTGAATTGCTTTAACATGAGACTGTAACATCCTAAGCTAAACCATAATTTAAGTTACACTCAGATCTAAATTAAGACCCATCAAAAAAACCCACATAAATAACTACAAAATACATAATTAAATTTCAATAAAAATAAAAACTTTATAAAAAAAAAAAGGAAAACTAAAAATAAATTTTGTGTGAATTTGATCTTGATGAGAGTGAGGGACACCTGTGAAGAAGGAAAGGATCACCAGTGAAGAAGGAAAGAGAGGGAAGAGGTTGAGCATTTGATGAATGAATGAAAGATGAAATGTGAGATATCTTGTTCTCTTTGCTTTGCTTTAACCTTTTTGAGTATTCGATGATGATGATGAAATTGTGAAGTGGACAAGTGTGTGTAATTTGAGGTTGTTGTCTATATTGGACTAATTGTTTCCTTGCGTTGTTGAGAACAAAACATACGAGGAGAAGAATGGTTTGCGTGTGTATTACTGTTTTTTTTTTAAGGAGCGTGTGCATTACTGTTATTAGTTGTCAAATAAATAAAATAAGTCGCTAAAATTTAATTGTTATCGTCGATATTAATAATATGGACACTCTCATTGAGTTTAAACTTTAAACCCTAAACTTTGCATTCATTTTTGTTAAGTGGGTTTTAGATGGTTTTTTTTTTTCTCTTTGTATAAAAACAAATGATAAATAAAAACTGTAGTGATGTAGGTATGAGGTTGAGAAGTTTTCAACTTAAAGTTTAACTTTGAATTATGAAAACAATTTTTATGTTGGGTTAGTTAATAGAGGATATAATTGATCTCTAGAATTGATTGGTCCTTAAATCAAATATTGAATTTTAAAAAATAAAACAAAGATTGTATTAAAAATGAATCAATTGAAAATGGTAAAAAAAAGAATATAAGGAATTGGCCCGCTACGGTTTCTACTTTCTTGTATGAAGAGAGAGAAGACATGGCACCGCCATGAGGCCGTCTTTTGTCTCAAAATTTGTCTAATAGTGAATTACATTATTACCCTTGAATTGCTAAAACAATTAACTTGTCCCTTATTTTCTTTTGCTACTTCCTTCTTTATAACTGGTAAAAAAAAAATAACTGTTTTTTCGGCGATGATTTTTGAACCCGGACTTTGCATATATTATACATTGTTTTTATCAATTGAGTTAAACTCACGAGGATAATAAATACAGAGTTTCATAATATTGCAGCAATTATATATATAAAAAATTATATATTAATATTGTTAAATGTTAACCTTCCACAATCCGAAAATCATTACTTCCGGTGAACTTCTCGATGTCCCACTTTGAACCCATGATATCAACTTTACTAATTTACGCCTTAGCCCCACGGTGGGCGCCAATTGTTGTGAATTCGGACAAAATCACACCAATGAATAACAAAGATGTGTGGAGCAAAGGAAGTGGTAATCAATGAATAAAGTGTCTCCAAGCAACAACAACAACAACAACAAACATGCCTAAATCTAAGTATGGAGCAACACCAAAGCATAATCAAAGCAACAAAGATAAAGAAAGCAAGAAAGAAATCATACACACCAAGATGACAACCCAGTTCGGTCCAATATGACCTACTATGGGAGAGAGAGCAGCCGTCTAATCCACTAAGAAGAAAGTGATACAAATGAGTTACAAGAAATTAGCTTATAAGCTTACAAAAGAACAAGACCTAATTTCTACCCTTTTTCATGTCACCCACACTCTCAATGAATCCTAAGAGAAAACACAAAAGGAATTTTTTCGATTCTTTCAATGGTGAAATCTCACTACCGAAGGTGTTTACGATGTTTCCCAACCAAAAAAACCTCACTACAAATGCACTCAACCCTAAAGTTACCTCCTATGTAATCCAAGTTTTTTCTCTCTTCAAGCTCTCTTTAAAGATCTGATCTGAAACACTTAAATAGTACACATTAACATACAAAATCGCGCCGCGCCTGTGAAAATCACGCCACAATTTAAGCGTACGATCCAAGGTACGACAACCTTATCCAAAAATCGCGTCACGCCTGTACAAAACTGCGCCCCAGTTTTCCTTCAGCAGAAACCATCCATTCTGCCAAGAAAATCGCGGCACGCCTCCAAAAATCGTGTCACGATTTTTGCTTTCACAAAATAAAAAAATTGAAGTCAATTACAACACTAATATATCTAGAATATGAAATCAGTACTCATAACTAGGAATGATGGAGTGCTACAGGAACAGAAACTGCGAAGTATGAATGTATTCATCAATTGAAAACTAGAATTGTTAAATTTGATAAAAAAAAAAAAAAAAACCAATTTATAAATTAGTGGTTAGTCAAAGAAATAGAACAAACATCACATCAATTTTGTTGGTATTTAGTCAAACTCACTAATTCCTCTAACCGTTGCTTTCGTTTTATTGTATAAGGGTGTGTTTGTTTCAAGTTATACTTGTTGATTTCTGGGAATAAAATGATATAAATATATATGCGTATGTTTGTTACAAGTTTACTAAATTTTATTCTCAGATATAAAATGTTCATGAGAATAGAAAAAATTTCCCAAATAAAAGAGTGAGAATAAAGTTGAAGATGAGAATAAATTCATATGTAGTTACCTATTATAATCTGTATTTGTATGGTGCCTAGGAATATTATAAAGTTAACCAAACATATTTTTTCTAAATACCTTAGAATAAAATTCTCATCTTTATATTTTAAGGAATGTTATTCCTAAGAATAAATTTGGTAAACTTGAAACAAACACACCCTAGATATTAAAGTATCTTTAATTATGCTCTTATTAAGAGATGATTTAAGTTGTTCCTCTATGTTTATACCACAATTCACATATTCATTACATTTTTAATTTTAATGTTTAATAAGCAACTCTTAAAAAATCACTCTATTTTTAACATTAAGTTCATGCATTAACTTTTCATTTGAAATATGATGAGAGAGAGATTCAAATTTTTGTTTTTCGGTAAAAATCTTCAATTGGAGATGCTTTTAGAGAGGATCTTCGAAGAATTCATTCATTGCATTCTCTTACTCTTTTTGTTTTCTTTTTAAGGGGCCAACTCTTTCACTAATACCACTCCCCCAGCCATACCACGTCTACGACCGCAGTGTTATCCCCAAAGCAATTTTTTTTATTATGATTTACCCCTAAAACAACACAAGTTAACACACATGCATTAGAATAATATTTTAAAAATTGTTTCATGAGATATTTTAATGTAAAAAGAATTGCTTAAAATATGATTACATTTATAAGTTAAGTGTATAAACAATTTACTAAATACGCTTTCTATCAACTTTTTTACTAAATACGTTGTTTTATAGTAAAGCCAAATTAACTAGATTGGTCAATCTTATCTAAATCGTTTTTATTTTAAGTAATCTTATCTTAATCATAAACAAAAGGAAAATTACATATTGATATTGATAGAGATAATAAAGGAAATTGAAATAGAGCGATTTTCACTACGAGCCACTATTGCATGGTTTCACCGCTAACAACGCTCCCCCAATCACAACAACAAAACACAACATTCTAAGCAAAATCTACTTTTGCAAATTCTCATCACATCACATTACCAAATATTCTCACCATGCAATCCTTTCGCAAAGCTCAAAATGACGATGAACCCGGTTCATCGTCAAAGAACCACAACAAGGCCTCCACTCCCTTCCGTTCCTTCTCTAGCTGCAACCGTCATGGTCGAACCTCCTCATCGAACAGGGTGGTTCAACGATCCGCCTCTGCTAGATTGGCACGTCAAAACACCTCACGTGAACTCATGCTTAATGATATTGTTGGTAATGGAATATCTGGTATCTTGTATAAGTGGGTTAACTACGGTCGTGGATGGCGACCGAGGTGGTTCGTCCTCCACGACGGTGTTCTCTCTTATTATAAAATTCACGGTTCCAATAAGCTCATTCTTAATCGCGACGTTGAAAAAAGATCCAAAGTCATTGGTGATGAGTCCCTCCGTCGCATCGCTAGCAACCGACATTGTCCTTCCCGCCACCGCAAACCCGTCAGTGAAATCCATCTCATGGTATCTCACTATTTCTCTCTCACTCAAACAATTAATCATATCTCCATTTTTTTTGTTCTCATAAAATAAAATCAATTTAATTGATATAAGTTAGATGCATTTCTTAAATGTTTTTTTGGATAGTTTTTAACTTAAAATATTCAATAAAGATAAAATTGATTGTATTGCATGGATGGGGTAGGTTTGTTCTGTACGTGAGAACAAGTCAGATGAAAGGAGGTTTTGTATATGCACGGGGACAAAGAAGAGGTTCCATTTAAGGGCAGAGAGCAAAGAAGATAGAACAATGTGGATGGAGGCAATGATGGCAGTGAAGAACATGTATCCTCGATTACCAACCACTACAGAGCTCACATCTCCTTCAGTTTCGGTAGTGATTTCCACAGACAAGTTGAGGCAACGACTTCTGCAAGAAGGTGTAAATGAGATTGCTATTCGTGAATGTGAAGACATCATGAGAGCTGAGTTATTCCAGTTGCACACTTATATTGTTGCCCTAAAGCAGAAACAATTGTTACTTACGGACACACTCCGTAATTTAGAGGTAATAGTGACACAAAATAACTAGCTAGTATGTATTCTATATTTCTATATAGTTTATAATGTGTGAAACTGTAATGATTAAATTTGGTTATTCTAGACAGAAAAGGTTGACTTGGAGAACACGCTTGTTGAAGACCAAAGACAATTCAAGGATGATGGGGAGTCTTATCTATCAACACATGAAGCAGATAGTGGTATGTTTAGAGAGACCAATATTCCATACTTTATTATAGAATATTGTGTCCTGGCTAGCTTGTTAAATGAAAAATAATGTTGTAATTGCATGTTAAAAAAGTAGTAGAGTTTTTGGAATATATGTGACTTTTAATTAGCATATCTTCCATCTACAACACATCACTATTTTTAAAAAAAGTGCTTATAAATATGAACGGAGGAAGTAATTTTGTAACACTGTCTAAAACTCTTCTAATTCATCCATTTTACTATTTAGATGGGAGTGGAAGTGAATATTCTGATGAGCAAGATAGGAATGATGATAACTCCGACGATGAGAATGACGCATTCTTCGATACATATGAAATTCTAACCACCAGTTCTATTAGAAGTCATGGATCATCTGATCATCTGAAATCCAACCATGAGTCTGAATCTGAGGAGACATCCACTCCAACTATTGGATCTAACTATCCTCATATCGATCGACGAAAGAAGTTGCCTGATCCTGTTGGGAAAGAAACTGGAATTAGTTTATGGTCAATAATAAAAGACAACATTGGAAAAGATCTTACAAAAGTTTGTCTTCCAGTTTACTTCAATGAACCAATCTCTTCATTACAGAAATGTTTTGAAGATTTGGAATACTCCCACCTTCTAGATCAGGCGTATGAATGCGGGAAAAAGGTTAGTTCTCAGTATTTGAAAAACATTTACAATGCAATAGTTAAAATATAGCTCACTAATTTTTGTAAATTGTATTATATATTAGGAAGTTTCATTGTTTGTACTAAATAAATTAAATCACATATGTGCACAGGGTGACCGTCTAATGAGGATATTATATGTGGCTGCATTTGCAGTTTCAGGGTATGCAAACACTAGTGGTAGAACTTGCAAACCATTTAATCCATTATTGGGTGAAACATATGAGGCAGATTATCCAGATAAAGGAGTACGCTTTATCTCTGAGAAGGTATAATTGTGTATCAAAGGTCAAATTGAAGACATAATAAACATCTCTATGCACTGATCCAACACATGAATTGTTGGCACATAAGGGATTTGAACCTGATACCTAAAGAGGGACACACTTCTATGTCTCAATCAAACCAGCCCCAAGTTTTTTTTTTTTTTTTTTAAATTATAGGAGAAAACTAAAAATGTGTACTAATAGAGACTAAAAGGTCTCCAATTTTACAAGGACCGCAACCATATTTATCATCAATTTGGTCCCTTAATTTAAATTGACCATATTTATCACAATATTGTTGGTTGAAAGTGAAATACTTACGCTATTCATTCTAATATAGGTGAGTCATCACCCTATGGTTGTAGCATGTCATTGTGAAGGTCAAGGCTGGAAATTTTGGGGAGATAGCAATTTAAAAAACAAATTTTGGGGTCGCTCAATTCAACTTGATCCTATTGGTATTTTGACTGTAGAGTTTGATGATGGAGAAGTCTTCTATTGGAGTAAGGTATAATTTTTCCTGACATGAGAAGTATATAAATAAATGTATAAAAATGGAGATAATTCACTTTTGAGTATCTAAGTGAGTTTCACACGTACATGTTATTTAATTATTTATAATTTTTTAAATTTTTTTAAGGGTGTTGCTAACTTGTTTCCTTAGAGAAGATGTTAAAGATCTCTCAAAAATACAAGTTTTACATTAAAATACAATATTATTATGTAACTTTTACTTAGTCTGATCGAGAGAGTGCTTATTTGATCGACTCTTACCATTTTTCTTTTCTCCTATCACGTAAAAGCTTATGGAGCTAAATTCCTTCCATTGTCAAATGGTCTGATTAGCTAACTAATTAATCGTCCATTATCAGGTAACAACATCCATTTACAACCTCATTTTAGGAAAATTGTATTGTGACCATTATGGTACAATGCGGATGGAGGGTAACGGTGAGTATTCATGCAAAATAAAATTCAAGGAGCAATCAATCATTGATAGAAATCCTCACCAGGTACCAATTTTTCTTATAACTAATTAATATTATTACTTCATATTTTGGGGGATGGTTCCCTTTAAATCATAAACCATCTATGTTTTTTATGCTATGAGGTGCAACACATGTTACTTTTTTTCCTCTCTTGTTTATGAGGGTCAGTCAACCTTGTTGTAAGAGTAAGACATTGTAGGTTCACGGCATATTATGTAACTTGTGATATGTAATTTTAAGTTTTGTTGTAGGTTCACGGCATAGTGGAAGATAAGAAGGGAAAAACAATGGCCACTATATTTGGAAAGTGGGATGAGAGCTTGCATTACATAATTGGAGGTGGAAAAGGAAAAGGGTCCAATGCCTCGTCAAAAGGACATATGTTGTGGAAGCGAAACGAAATACCAGAGCAAAAAACAAGATATAACCTTACTGAGTTTGCTATTACACTAAATGAAATCACACCTGGTCTAAAGGTAATTAATTATTCAGGAATTTTTTTATACTAAATTAAACTTACCATATAAAAAATATTTTCTGTGCTGACGTTTGGAGTTCAAACAGGAGAAGTTGCCACCAACAGATTCAAGGCTAAGGCCTGATCAAAGATGTTTGGAGAATGGAGAATATGAAATGGCAAATTCTGAGAAACTACGGTTGGAACAAAGACAACGACAGGTATATATACATACAATTCTTACATTGAAAATTCATTAGGTTATGCCATGCATGCATTGAAATTTATAATGTTGGTTAATATATCATTTATTAATAAAAGTATGATACAATAATCTGCAGGCACGAAAGATGCAAGAGAAAGGTTGGAAACCAAAGTGGTTTGCCAAAGAAGAAGGCAGTAATAGTTATCGTTATGTTGGTGGATATTGGGAGACTAGAGAAAAGGGAAACTGGGAATCATGTCCTGATATTTTTGGTCAATTTACTGTTGATCCTGATCAAGAATCTAACTCAACTCCATGAATTCTCAGCTATTGATCACATATTCATAAACATTTTTGTCATCATTAATACTTATTTTAAGCGTTAAAGAAAATGGTTGATTAAGGTTTGATGTACATAGATAGATGCATGTAGAGAATGCAATGCTATGAGATGCTCAACTAATTAATAGTGGAGTTTCTGATGCAGTTGAATTTGTATGAACATATATGTTGACACATTGTAACAAAAAATACTGAAGGGTTTTTATTTATTTATCCATATTCTCCACCCTCAATCGCCATCCCATTTACAATTATTACAAAAGGGGTTTTCTTAAAGAAAACACAACATTTTCCTGTTTTATTTTTTGGCGTTGTTGTTGAAAAATGTGGTGAAAATTTGGTTCTTGGGTTATGAGACTTATTATGGTCTGAAAATTATGGATGCATCAAATTTCTTGGGCAATTATGAGTAGTATAAAATTTTCATAATTTTTATACATTTGGAATGACCTATCTGTAAATGTAAAAAGTCTTAAAATTTGAAGTGAATATTTTATTTTGGATCGGCCAATTCAAAAGTGTAAAAAGTTATGAAAATTTTGAAGTGAATATTTTACACCGGATTAATTTTTCAATCTAGATGTGTAAAAAGTCTCAAAAATTGAATTTTACACCTTCAATAGGTCAATCTAAAGGTGCAAAAGTCCTGAAATTTATTTAAATTTAGTATACGATGTTAGAATTATCATAATCATACCGGTTAGCTAATCATACAATTCCCAATTGGCTTATTTTTTTAATCCCAAGTGGGGTAAAATTGAAATATTGGAGGCTTTTCATAATGCAAGGGGTTTGAGAAAATCTCAATAACATGGTGAAGAATTGGTTCACGGATGGTAAGCTCCCCATATTTTTATTTTTTTGGGCCGACAATTATTCCAGATCATATTGACCAATGCAAACAATGACATGTGAGTATGTGACACACACTACACTTTTCTCCAATAATCAAAGCATAACTTCCATTTTAGAAAGGATTCAAACTTGTTGTTCCAATTTAGTTGTTGAAGATAACACACTTTTGTATGATGTATCGATTGCGTTGACACAAATGGTTATTTAGGCTTTCCATTCACACAAGCTTGTGTTCTAATCTTAATTAAATTCCACCGTTGGTAAGTTATTATAACAACAAGTTTTTTATTTTCACTTTTGGTCTCTCCTTTGAAGTAAAGTCATATGTAAAATTTATTTTTTTAACAAAATTTTACAGAATTGTTTATATTATTGAATCTCTCAAAAAATTAGAATTTTTTTTTATCAAAACAAGAATTATATTTGAATTTTTATATTTTTTGTGATTAAAAATTCATATTTAATTCATGTTATGTTAAAAAAATTAGGAATTTTTTTACAATATTCTTCATATTTTTGCACAATTTCATTAAAAAAAATACAAAGGCTACACATGAGTTGACTTGAAAATAGAGACAAAATGGTGATTAAATTTTTTATAGAGACTAAAAGTCAAAGATTTTTTTTTTTTTGAAGAAACTAAAACAAAAAGTTTTTATATTTATGGCAATTAAAAACTTATTTAACCTAACCCACTTAGTGGTCCGGTGGTATTGACTTGAGGGAAATTTTACCCTATACCCCTACATTTATACCTTCACCCCTACATTTCACATGAACTACCTATTTTACCCTCATATAAACTTAAAAATCAATTTTTTTTCTTTCATTTCTGTCAAAAAATTCAAGTGTAAGTCTTTAGAAACAAAACACGAAGCCAACTTATGCGTTTTCCAGTGTGCTTTCTTTGCCGGAAATCATCAAAATTAAATGGATCTATTGTTGATTTAGATTTATTAGCACGATGTGTTTTCTGGAAGCTTATGGTTTTTGTGGAAATCAAACAAACCAGAAACATTTTCAATCTTATGGATTGTTGTTGAAATGAATATGCAATTCAATTAAAAAAAAAGGCCGGAATTGTATGAGATTTAATTTAATAAAATAAGGGTCAAAATTGGTTTGTGAGAGAATCAATTTAATCAACTTTAAATTTGCAAGGATGCACCACAGGAAGAGGACGACAGCAAGCAGTTGAAAGGAAGCAGCATGCTATGTTTGTAGACAATAGGAATGAGCGATGTGTTTCCTTCTTCTTTTTTTTTTTTTTATTGAAAAATCAATCCATAATTTATTTGAAGGATTTTTGGAACGTGAATGTAAATTGAAGGTTTCTGGGAATTACATAATCGCCTGTAAGGAGGTAGGGGTGAACCTCTGCCTAATTAGGAAATGTTAAAAATGAGGGTGAAAAAATAAATTTTATGAAAAAGGACATAATTGGAAATATTAGTAATTTGTAGGGGTGAAGGTTTAAATGTATGGGTATATGGTAAAATTTCCTGACTTGAGACTTGAGAGTATGCTCCTCCTTAAAGTTTCAGGTTCGATTCTCCCCGGTGCCAATTTGGGTGGGCTAATTTTGCTTCTTCAAAAACAAAAAAAAACTTATTTAACCTTTAATAAAAATAAGGAAATTTTACCCTATACCCCAACACATGTAATTTCACCCCGACAAATTTTTGAAAATTCCAATTTTAACCCTTTTATTATTTAACCTTTTAAACATAAATTTTTCACCCTCATTTTCAACATCTCCTAATTCAGTGTGAGTTCACCCCACTTCTAAGTACGTATTTCCGTTTTTCGTTCTTCCCTAAAACGTTTCTGAAAAAAATTCAGAACACTCATATAAACATTTCCGAAAATAATTCGGAATACTAGAATGCTTGGCGTTCCGAATATATATACCGGAGAACACAGAAATACCTTTCCGATTCATGCTAGTTATACAATTCCATCACTTGGTCACAAATCAGCATATAATTCCATCACTTGGCTACTTCCTTGTTATAATTTCTTAATTATGGTCACAAATTACGATTATATCACTTGGTCAAAACTAGCATAATATAATTGTTCATGTGCTGCGAAAAATATGTTGATTTCTAAAAGAAGAAAAATCAGCATTTTGTATCCAAGACATTAGCATAATATAATTGAATTCTAAAACAAGTATATTAGTGGTATAAAAACAGATAAGTGAATGCTGCTGACATAAAAGATGCATACGAGTTCAGGAATTATAATGAATATATATAAACAGATAAATGAAAGCTGCAGACATAAGGATGCATGAACCGGAATACTTCCCCAAACTATTCCGGGAAGCATTTATCGGAAGGCTTCTGACGCTTTTTCTGGAAAACAATCGGAAAGCTTTGGTGAACATGATTCCAGTTAACGATTCACGACGCCATTTCATACATCGTCATTTCCAGAATCGTCCTCACATCGTCGTTGTCAATTGACAATTCCGGTAACCACTAACCCAAAAAACCTAGCAAACCTTAATCAAGGATTCCGGTAACAAGGAAAGAAGGCTCATATAGTAAGAACGAACACGGAAACGATTAAGAGAACAAGGAAAGAAGGCTTACTCTTTGTTGAAAGTAGACACAGAACAATGGTTTTTTTTCTTTTTCAGAAAAAGGGTGAACACGCGAAGTGTTTTTTCCAGAAAAGTGTGGGGTGAAAAGTGAAAGGGTATTGTGTTTTGTTTTATATAAAGGGTAAATTTGGTAGTTTGTGTTAAATGTAGGGGTGAAGGTATAAATGTAGGGGTGTGGGGTATAACTTCCTAAAAATAAATACATTCATGTTCGATTCTTCCCAGTGCCAAGTTGGGTGGGCTAATTTAGCTTTTTTTTAAAAAAAAAACTTATTTAACCTTTAATTCCGTCCTAAATAGTGCATGAATATGTCTCCACTAATCTAAATTTTCCCTTTAAAAAGGTAATAATCAATGTTCCACAAATCGAGTGTTAACTCAGAGGTAAACTTGATTTCTGGTAAAATTGGAATGTTTGACGAGTTTGACTCGAGTTAACTCGGTCAAACTCGATAAACTCGTGTAAACTCGACCGAGTTTACATCTAAAAAAAATTTAAGAAAAACTGGGCCATTTTTTGACCCATTTCATTTCAAAGCTCAATTCCTTTTCTTCAAGCCCAAAGACTGAGTAGTTTCCTTTCCGCAACATGTTGTCTGGCTTCCTGAAATGAAACGTTTCTGTTTCTTTCTTCTCTGAGTTCTCAAACCATGAACTGGGGAGCACATACCAGTTAGGGTTATAGTGGTGGAAGGAAAACTATTCCGATTGCGACGCCGGTGATTGCGACGCCGGTGGTGGAACTTATAATTTTGCAAGTTTATTTTGTATTTTGATGTTTAGTTGAACATAATGCTTTATAACGGTGGTTGGAAACCTTTATAATTTGGTCATATTTTGCACTATTAGACTATTTACAACATTATATTAGTTTACATATGTCATGTAAATAATACATTTTATTTAATTTTAATTTTAGGTAAACTCGTACGAGTTCTTGAATTGAGTTTACTAGGTAAAACGAGTTGAGGTAAACTCTCGAGTTGTAAAACCTTGGTAATAATGCTCGGGTGAGATGCACCGCTACAACTACAGCTACTTCTGCTCATACTGTTCTTTTAGCTCCTACTCACACTAAAATTGAATCACATTTCCCACATTTATATGTGTTGCAATTTGCAAAGAATAATGATAAATGAACAACTACAACTACTTCTGCTCATACTGTTTTTTTAGCTCCTACTCACACTAAAAAATATGATTAATTAAACTATTAATTTAAAAAATATGATTAATTCGGTTGAATAGATGATTAATTTAATTCAGGATCAAAATTGTAATTAATTCAACTATATTATTAACCATGAATTTACTATTTATTCAATTGAGTTAATCATATTTTTGTACATAAGTGTCCGTTAAACATTTAATTTTTATTTGCAAATACACACATTCTGTTTCTTGCGACGCCAAGGCACGAAACATTAACATAGTTTCAAATTTATTTGTATGATGATGATCATCACTTTTTCGTGATAGTGAAAATCTGAAAATTAAAAATTGATAGAGCACCATACAATCCCATCACTCCACTCCATCACAAGTTTAAGTTAACAAGTTAACACATCCATGATTATACGTGATGCCAACTATCAACAACACTAATAAGCAGCTTGACAATTGACAATTCATACTACATAAAAATCGAGTTTTTGGCGGTTTGACTTGCATAGCAACACAGAAAATGCTTCCTACCTTGTTGTACCTACAAAAAGAAAAGAAAAATAAAACAATTATCTAGGTAGCTGTTGTCATAAAAGTAAAGAAAACCATAGGAAAGGAATTGTAGGTGAATAAATGCAATAAAGCACACACACTACACTCGCATAGATCCCAATGAATCCATTCCATTACACTCACACAAACCAAAATTTTAGGTCCCAACCATTACACAACCACTTCCACTACCAAATTTCACGTGGAATTAGTACTACACCACCTCACTACTACCCAAAAATGTCTCTAATACAAATACATACCCATAAATTCAATTAAATCAAAGTAAAGTAAAGTAAGAACTGAACAACAGTCCTCCTCCTCCTCCTCTACTCCTTCAAACTTTAGCAGCAATGTTATCATTTAGTACATCTTAGGATTAATACTATACTATACTATACTATACTATAATCATTTTCACCTAAATATGCAAGAAACATTATTAACTATTTCGGAGCACCACCACCAAAACACAAATGCAAAGAAAAACGAGGAAATGGAAGTAGTAATAGTATCATCATCACCATGCCGTCGACCACCGCGAACACGGCGCGTGTCACCGACGCCAGTAGAAAAACACCTTCCAAACGGCGACGTATACAGTGGAAGTTTATCAGGAAACACACCACACGGCAAAGGTAAATACGTATGGAACGATGGATGCATGTACCAAGGAGAATGGAAGAAAGGTAAAGCATGGGGGAAAGGGAAATTCTCATGGCCATCAGGAGCTACTTATGAAGGTGATTTTATTTCAGGGTCCATGGAAGGTTCTGGAACTTTTGTTGGTGTGGAAGGTGATACTTATAAAGGTTCTTGGGTTTCTGATAGGAAACATGGGTTTGGTGAGAAATGTTATGCTAATGGTGATGTGTATGAGGGATGGTGGAGGTGCAATTTGCAAGATGGGGAAGGGAGGTATATGTGGAGGAATGGGAATGAGTATGTTGGTGAATGGAAATGTGGTGCTATATGTGGTAATGGTGTTTTAATTTGGAAGAATGGGAATCGTTATGTGGGTTGTTGGGAGAATGGTGTGCCGAAAGGGAAAGGTGTGTTTACGTGGCGTGATGGGAGTGTTTCATCAGGGAATTGGGGGAATGATGCCAAGAAGAGGGTTTCTGTGAGTGTGGATGATGGTTCTAAGAGTGTGGTTTTTCCTAGGATTTGTATTTGGGAGCTTGATGGGGAAGCTGGTGATATTACTTGTGATATTGTTGATAATGTGGAAGCTTGTATGTTTTATAGAGATGGAAGTGAATCAGAGATTGGTGGTGTTGGTGTTGGTGATGTAGGGTATGGACATTCACAGAAGAGTCCTTGTTATTCGATCGATGGGGATGTTAAGAAACCGGGTTATACTGTTTGTAAGGGACATAAGAACTATGATTTGATTCTTAATCTTCAATTGGGTATTAGGTGTGTTGTTTTGTGTTATCTACATTGTTAGTTTGGATTTGGATTTGGTTTATTTTTATGTGTTTGGCGTTTTTAATAAGATTGTGGTTTTGTTTTTGTTTTAGATATTGTGTTGGGAAGCATGCTTCGGTGCCTCGAGAGCTTAGGTCAGGAGATTTTGATCCAAAGGAGAAATTCTGGACAAGGTTTCCTCCAGAAGGTTCCAAGTTTACGCCTCCCCATCAATCGGTGGATTTTAGATGGAAAGACTACTGTCCCGTGGTGTTCAGGTGGAAATAATATCTGAATCAATTTTCTTATATGTTGATTGTTTAATTGATGTTATGTGTGTATTAATGATGTTTGTATTTTGGTGGGTGGTTGTTTGTTTCTTTGTTGGGTATTTAGGCATTTGAGGGAATTATTTGCGATTGATCCTGCCGATTACATGCTTGCTATTTGTGGCAATGATACATTGAGGGAAATGTCTTCTCCTGGAAAAAGTGGAAGCTTCTTTTACCTTACTCAAGATGACCGATTTGTAATCAAAACCTTGAAGAAGTCTGAAGTCAAGGTTAGTTGTTAGTTCCTAGCCTTAATTAATTACTAGACTTGAAAAAGCATTATGTTTGATGAGAAAAGTATAAAACCTATATTGAGCAAGGTGAAATTTCAATCACAGCTTTTAGTCACTATGCTTTTTTCCTCTGTTTCAATGATTAGTTGGTGACCATGTCAGGTGCTCATCAGGATGCTTCCCAGTTACTATCAACATGTTTCTCAGTACAAGAACTCGTTGGTTACGAAATTCCTGGGAGTTCATTGTGTCAAACCTATTGGAGGCCAAAAGGTATGGACTACCTAGTTTAAATTTTGCACTGAACTGATGTACTATATGAATGTTTGTAATAATATAATGAATACTTGTATTGCTATGGAAAAACAGACCCGATTTATTGTAATGGGCAATGTGTTTTGTTCGGAGTATCGAATTCATAAGCGATTTGACCTCAAAGGTTCATCTCATGGTCGGACAACCGATAAACTCCGCAAGGATATTGATGAGACTACTACTCTTAAAGACCTTGATCTTAGTTTTGCCTTTCGCCTGGAGCAGTCTTGGTTTCAAGAGCTAAAATGGTACAGAATTTACGTCCTTGTGTAAAGTTTCTTTCACTTTTAGCATTTTTACGATGTTCTTAGAGTTGGTCTTTTGTAATGATTTTTGCTCAGGCAACTTGATAGAGACTGTGAGTTCCTGGAAGCAGAGGGAATAATGGACTACAGTTTTCTCATTGGCCTTCATTTTCGTGATGATTACTCATCGGATGAAATGAAAAGTTCACCTAATGAATTGTGTTCTGGTATGTGTCTTCTTGCTTCCTCCTAGTTCCATGTTTCCTTTCATGTGAATTTGTCCGATCCAAGGGTTAAAAGATTTGTGGGATTATGGTTTTTGCAGGCAAGAGAGACATGCAAAATGATGACACTCAGGACACGAGATGGATACCCATAGGCCGGTATGCACTCTTCACTTTATCACCGTATCTGATTGTTTTTGTTGTTTCAGCTTGGTGAATAAATCCTTGTGAAATTATAAAAATTTACTGCTAAGATTGTCTTCCTTGAATTTTCCATATTTAGTCCCAAAGAGATAAGTTTTGAGGATTTAGAAATGCTGGTGCGGTTCTACTATTAGCTTAAGCTGTTATGTGAATTCCAACCCATCATTTATTGATTTGTTCTAGAAATCAAAGTCACTTATGGGAATGTGGATTCATGGGACATGGACCATTTTTATTGCTACATTTTATGAAAAGATTATTCATTTAGGATATAGCAGTTTGTCTCTTCTGCTTTCATCCACCGGGTCATTTCTTTTACTTTTATGCATGTGCCATGTTCTTGAGCTTTAGTCTATCTGGACCCGCCATAATGCAAATAGAAGCAAAATGCTTCCACCCTAAACTAGCGATATTGGCCCATGCGCATGCAAGTAGCAAAGAGGGATATGAACCACTACTAGTCATGTAGAAATAAAGCAGTGGCAGATGAATTAGTAGTATTCTCCAGTCCTCTCTATCTGTGATTTAGAAGTGACATATGCTCCTGTTTGTTGAGATGGACCACAATGACTTGATTTGTCATGGCCAATGTTATAGTAAGTTTTTTTGACAACAAATGCTGGAGTGGTCGTTTGAGCAGAACCTTCTCTGTAAAGCTATTTGTTAGTTGACAATGATATTGATAGAGCAATGGTGGTTGGTAGAACTTGAGGCTTAGGAAATACATTTGTGTGCCAGTTACATATAAATATTGACATTTTTTCTGATATACATTACTCTTTCTTTGTTAAAAATGCTAAATTCTAAACTGTATTTTAAGTCATAAGTTTTAGTAATCCGTTTCTCTTGGGCTCTCTTTCTTATGTGAGTTTACATCCTAACTACGCAGATATTTAATATTTGATTTGAATTATGATTCTTGATATACCAGAGGACCTCTAATCCGGCTGGGAATTAACATGCCAGCAAGAGCGGAGAGAGTGTGTAAAGCTGGATTGGATCAGCAGCAAACTGGAAGTAGCAAATCTACCCCTTCAGAGAGTAGCGGTGAGATCTCTGATGTAATCCTTTATTTTGGCATCATTGACATTCTCCAAGATTATGATATTAGCAAAAAGCTAGAGCATGCATACAAGTCACTACAAGTGGACCCCACATCCATCTCAGCCGTTGATCCCAAGCTATATTCCAAAAGGTTTAGGGATTTCATACACAGAATCTTTGTGGAGGACAAATAACATGGTTGGAGAGAGACAATATGAGAATTGAGCCCTGGACCAACTTTGGCATGGGGACACACCTTAACTAGCATCAGAATATATGAGCTGGTGCTGCAGACATTGTTGATTTAAAAAAGCTCAAACAAAAAATGTTGCTGTTAACATTTAATTCCAAGTTTGGAAAGGAAAGGAAGCCTTGCTTATTATTATTGGTGGCTAAATTTTTCTCATAGCCTTTGGAAATGGAATGAGGTGGGGGACATCAGACATGACAAGGATGTTTTTTGTTTTCATTTAGAGGGAGATTGTCAACAATAGTTGTTGTACTTGTACATGCTATGCATCATAAGGCATGTGATGAGATATTTTTTTATTACTTTTTGTAATGGTTTTGGAGAAGGGTATAGTATAGGGAATAGAAAAATGTGAATGCATGTGGAGTGGGAGGGATTCAAATTTGACCATGGTGGTGGGGGCAAATACTGTACATACAGTCAAAGATGGATAATGGAATTGAATTGAATGAAATCATGAATGAATGAATTTTACATCTTTGGTTGCATTGAATTGGAGAGAGATCAAAAGGAGATGATTTGCCTGGTGAGCAAGAAAGAAAAGTTCCTACAGAGGACCCCTCATTCTGTCAGTTTCTAGCTTTCTCTGTTGTGTGCATTCAAATGGGTGTTCCAACTTTTGCAGTGAGTAAAGCATCGAGCATCAAAAGAAGAGAAAAGCACAAGAAAGAGTTGGGTGTTTCTTTGGTTCACGTTCTTTCTTTGTCATTCAATAAACCAAGTTTGAAAAAGCATAATGACAATAATACAAGAGTATGCACTTTTTGCTACTTTTGAACAATACCAAGAAACAATCAACGCGACAAAGCAATAAATTTGGTCACGTAATATGAATCGGTTTGGTATGTGAGAGCGATGGTTGTCCATGCTTCTTGTGCTTTTGTATATTTTAACAACAATTCAAAAATATAAAGAAACTTGGCATAAAAGAGAGGCCTTAGCTTTTTGAATCTTGATCATATACTCCATCCGTTTCAAAATATATGTCCAATTTTTGTAATATGCACTATTCACTTGACTTACTTTGACCATACTTTTTAACTAATGTATAAATACAAATATTAGCACGTAAGATGTTGTTTGATTTGTTTCGACAAATATTTTCAAAATATTAAATTTTTATAGTTTTTTTACTTTAGATAATTAAAGATATTAACGGTCAAAATTGTGCATTAACATATGTGAAGTGGTTGACTTGGACATGTATTTTGAAACGGAGGGAGTACATAGCAGTGTATTTTGATTTTACATAGGAGCTAAAATTAATTTCAGATGTCTAGAATTGATTGAGACATGATTGGTTGCTTTTAAGTAGAATTGAATTTGCAAATTGAAACTTTTGATTTTAGAATTCATTGTAACGAGCAAATTTATTGTTAACTCATTTTTACATAAATGTATCTAAACATAAATTATTTTACCTTTAACTCATTATCTTATTAGTCTGAATCAATTTTATAGAATCAATTCATTTAAAATTAATTTTTGTCAAGACAAAACTAAATATAATAACTTAATATCACGTAAACTTGCCAAAATTATAGTGAACCTTGTCTTAATTGTAATGTCTTTATTGGTTAATGTTCCAAAATTCATTGAAAATTGATTTTCTGACATCAATAACTTCCTAATAACATATGGAAGTTACGAATTTACTAGCGTTGGCATATCCGGCAGCATTTAACTACCGCTGCGTTCCCCACATTCAAACAACCAGGAACTTTCTCTTCCCTTTTTCCCCACATTTGAACATGTTTATACATACCATTTTGAACACATTTTCTCAATCATTTTCATCCAATTTCACATTCATTAATTCTAAAACATTTAAAAAGTAAAAATAATTTTAACATGATAAAAATAAAATGCAAGAAATAATATAAAAGGTACGAAAATGTCATAGAAATATCATAAGGTACGAAAATGTCATAATAATAATACATCATCATCATCATCATAGTCAAAATGTACATAAAAAAGCCTAATGATAATCAACCTTGTTGTCTACGATGCCTATGCCCCTTGCGCTGCCTGGCAGTCCGATACATAAGGGTAGGGCGAGCAGTACTGCCAATCCGGATCATCTACTACACCAACTCCTCTTTAGTCATCTCGGCGCTCATGGCCACAGCATTATCCGATATCTGCACGACATCCCTGATGATCGTCAATGTGTCAGGCATCTCTCTGGCATGCTCCTCCTCTATAAGTTGCTGCCGGTTCGCCGGCCTGGGAGGAGATTTGTCATCAGGTGGGATAATTCGAGGGTGAGAGACTTTGACATACCAAGCCATGTAGTCATACTCATGCTACCATGCTCTCTCACACCTCTCTCCCCATTTAACTGCCGCTGGGGGTAATTTTGTATTTTTCATGTGTTATTAGGAACTTATTGAAGTTAGAAAAGCAATTTTCAAATTCATTGATTGGGAATCAGAAAAAGAAAAAAAAAACATGGTTCTCGTTCACAAGACGCATGGCTTGACATTGTACCGGGGTCCCGAAAACCAATCCATTTCTTCTAGGCTTCTTTCACTCTTTCAGGTTCATTAGGGATGTTATATATTTCAGTTTCCAGTTATTATGGTAGACATTTTTTCCTTTGATTTCATCTGAATTTGTAGTTCCTTTTTAGCCACAAGGGGTCACCCTGACTTTCTATGGAATCGCAGGTCTCTTTCTAAGTTTACATTGGTGACTTCTAATTTTTTGGAATGTGGTGAGTGGTTATAATTTTTTCGATAAAAAAAATAGAATGGTATGTTTTTTTCATTACGGATTTCCTGGAACATATCGTCGTGTTTTTATCCGAGTTCGTATGGAAGATATTCAGTCCCTCATACTACAAGCTAACCCTAACCCAGAACCCAGTAGTGGTGTCCTTTATATGCAAACAAGAGAACAAGAGACCATTCCTTTGACTCCTGTTGATGATTATTATGATAGGACTCCACACAACGTTATACAAAAAGCTTGGGACTTGTCCAGATTCTTGAGTGTACCAATGGAAATCGTTTTTTAGATTTGGTTGGGCGGTCATAGATTTATAGAATCGGTTATTATAGCATTACAAAATTGTGCAAAAATAAAAATTTTGTGATTAGTAGGTATTCAAAATAGAAAGGGAAATGAAATCAAATATGGAAATGGTTGAATCAAAATAATTCCCTTTCAAGTTATACATATATTTTTTTAGAGGGCAGGGCAATATGAATGTTCTATTATGTTACATCAACACATTAAACAGATTCTATGATTGTAAAAGTTACACTATGTAGTTTTACAAAATCATTGTGATTTCGATAAATTCATGGAGACATAGATTGAGAGGCTATTTTAACATCAGAGATTATCTATGCATTTGATATCTCCTAACTAAAGAAGAGAACACGAATTAGTTTGAGATATAAATATGAATGATATGCAAGTTCGTTGTTTTTAAAATTTAGACTAAAGGCTTATTTTCGTCTCGCAATTTTCTTGCATACTAATTTAATTATGACAAAAAATATCCAATTAATGTTTGACATTTGCATGAAGTGAACAAATCAGTCCTTTTGTTACAATAAGTCAGCGATTAAATTGAATCTCTTAGAAAAACATTAAGGAGAGAAGGACCGTGTATTATTTTTTGTTTGGGCTTTAAGCAAATTATGAGTGATCAAATTGAATTTTTTTTTTTTTTGAAGGACAAATTGAATTATTTTATTTTGTATTTCTTTGACTTATTTTTTATTTTCATCAAACAAGTAGCTTATAGTTCAATGCTCCATTGGATGATAAATTAAAAGATAATATTCCTTTTTCTTGATATTTTTTATCAAGCACCGAAAAGAGAGAAAAAAAACAAATTGTCATAGACTCACGGCATCAAAAAATCCTCCTAATTCTTTTAGTTAGGGAATATGGGGTTTAGTCCATATTTTTTTCTATTGATAATCAAATTTTGAAAATTGAAATGTAAAAACAAGAGTAGTGGCCTATATTCGTCTATTAGTTGCAGCTCTGTCTGCTGTTATACTGAACCTGCCAATGTCTAGTTGTGTTGGTGTGAATTGTGATGTCTCTACGTTAATGTTTTTTCCATAAAACATCGGTTTTGTTCTACATAAATCGACTACCTACATTATAGTATATTGACAAGGAAAATCAATCTTTTGTCATTTCATTTATCTCATATGTCGTGGAAGAACGATCTGGTTGGTATTTTAAGTGTGAGTAAGAGTTCTTCTTCAAAAAAAAGTATGAGTAAGAGTTGATATATTAAATGAAAAAAGTGCATGTTGAATACTATATGAGTGATGCAAGTGAGAACTCTCGTAAATCTATTATGTTAAGATTTTGCGTTAAAATTTGGTCCAATTATACTTCTAAATTATCAGATGCACTCTCTCAAGGCTCACATTCAATTAAAATTGTGGTGTAGAGTGAAGAATACATATGCCATCATTGAATTTACCTATTTTATTTTATTCGTTTAAATCTCATAATTTACTATACTATTTCAAATCCGTCACCAACGCCTTGAAGGCTGAAGCTACGTTTCTCTGACCAATTTGTTGTACTAAGCATTTTGATATTCTCAAATCATTGGAATTACTATAATTAGATTTCAAAATAGTATATCTAAAAAAAATTGCACACTAATCACGAACACACGCACACTGCACAAGTAGTCAGTAGCAAAAGTGATAGATCATCACTAGCAGTGCAGCATCTGATTCATTTTGAAAGGTGGTGTTTGAGTGTGAGATATGGAGTTGGTAAAGTAGCAAATTCGTTCCTTGTGATGGTGAAAGATACTATAGTAACAGAGAGTAGTAAATGGTGAGCGTGAGTGGTAACAGTGTGGAAGAAGAAACACAGACACGGCAACAGCAAGCAATTGACAGCACAATGGAAATATTAGATGGCACTTGGCTCAAGTACATTGACTGCACCAACACAAAATGTAGGAAATGTTTTGTGTCTATCTCATCTTAACTTGACATTTCACATTTGTGAATGCAACAATTGTATTAATTGGCTTGCGACGGTCGGCATTGGGCAAAGCAAACAAATACAACAATGAACGATCTGTCTGTTATAAGAAAAGTGACACCACACTATTTATACTAAAAATAATTGTGGGCAATAATAGTCATGGTGACTAGCCACAATATTTCATCAATTTATAAAAATCTTAAAATAGTTTCTGATTATGTGATTTGCTGGTCAAAGTAGTCTTTAAGTTAAAATAGTTTATCAATGTTGACAATAACCTTTTTTTATAGAGACTGATATGACAATAAGTAAATACTTTTATAGATTGATATGACAGTATTAACGGAACATTTTAACACGATGACTATTTTGATTAAAAAAATGCACAATCAAAGACTATTTTAAAATTTTGATGCATCAATGGACTTTTGTGGCTGCTCGTTACACATTCAATGATCAAAATGAAACTATTGTATTTAATGTAGCAGTTTTATATATAAATATTTATTTATTTATTTTTGTTAATATCATGGTTTTTTTTTACAAAAGAGGGTTTGTTGTTTGTTTAAAATTATAATTTTTTTAAAATGTATACAAGTTTTCTTTTTTGACCATCATGTGCAAAGCTATGGGCGTGACAGTTCAGCTTTGGATCAATTTTTAGTAAAAAAAAACTTCAAATCGGTGAAATCTTCATTGGTTCGATTTGGTTTGGTTGTCAGTATTTTTTTGTTCATTCGGTCGGCTTGTTTGAAATACAATTAAAAAAAATCCATATTCTTATTATTTGTATCTCATGTAAACAACATACTCAAATATTTGTTCGAACTTTGTATTTCATATTTTGTTTTCCACGTTCTCCGTCTCCGTTTTTCACACAACTTTGTATAACTAACAAGAAAAACCTAATCAAGAGATGGACGATCTCAATGGCAATGAGGAACAATGGGTTAGGTATGGCTGGCGGCTACAATTTATTTTTTAGTGGAAATGAAATAAAGTTTGAGTGAAAAGATGATGGAAGTAAGTAATTGATCTCAAAATCAAAAAATGAGAACCGAACAAAACTAGATCAGTTTAGATTGGTTCGACTCAGTTTTGAACTGAACCAAACAAGGTCATATACTTTTTCGTTTTGGTTCAGTTTGAATTTTTGATTTTGTCCAAAGTGCTTACACCTCTATGTAGAGCTACTGAAATGGACTTGTATTTTAGCAAGGGTTGTGCTAAAAAAAAATACATAAAAATAAGAATTTTGTAGTTTAGGTGTTCCTAATTGTTCTGGAGGCACTAAAATACTTAAATACCCGTTTTGATATTTATCCGAGTTACTTTTTGATAATCTTAAAAAATAGAAAATTGTTGTTGACACATTGGAGAAGGCTGGGACACACATGTAAAATACGTTTTTGCCCCCTCGGCAGTTAACTGCCGAGGAATTTAAAATCCGGCTGCAATTAACTGCCGAGGAATTCCTCGGTAGTTAACTGTCGAGGAAAACTGTTTCATCAGATGAAACAGTCACCTGCTCCCCCTACACACTATTTTCATCATCTTCCATAAAACTTCATTCAATCCACCCAAATCCAACATTTTTTTTAATCAAATCTTGCTCAAAAATGATTCAAGCATCAAGCATAGGATGTATCAACACACTTTTGACGTAAAAAAACAGGTATTGAGCATTTTAATCGGTTTATTTTTTTATTATGCAATGGGTTTCTACGTCAGTTACGTAGAACCCTGTTATGGGGAATCTCGGTAGCTTACTACTGAGGAAAACCTCGGTAGTTTAGTACCAAGGAAAACCTCGGTAGTTAAGTACCGAGTATTACATAGGCAAAAATTTTGGAGCGAAAAATGGCAGCTACTGCCATTTTTTCAAAAAAAAATTTTCTTTGTTTTTTTTTTTGTTTTTTTGTTTTAGTTCATTATGGCATTGATGTTTATGCATTAGTTAGTTGTTAATTCATATTTATGTGTTGGTTAATTATAGTAAAGACCGAGAACGCGGAAGATGTTTCGGGAGAGACAAAACGTAATTTTGTCCAAATTTCCGGAGATGTCAAGCCGCATAAGGTTGAAGTCAAACCAAACATTGATGGAGCTTCCATCCATGTTGAAGCTTCTAAATATGTTATGTTGGAACAAAATGTGTTTAACAATGAACCTTAAAGGGTTTTGATGATAACAAGGTATGAAAAATTGTAAATTGGACTAGCTAATATTTGTTCAAGTGTACAGGACCATAATTATAAAGTTACATCATCATTGGTTCTGAATGAGCAAATAAAGAGCTATGGAAACAACAAAAATTTGAAGCTTGGACGCTCCTGAAGGCAACTTGCTACTGAAGAGAAAAAGCGCTCCTGAAGTCAAGCTGCTCCTGAAGAAATAGCGCTCCTGAAGTAAGCTGCTCCTGAAGAATAGTGCTTCTGAAGACAAGAGGTCCAGAAGCCACATCATCAGAAGCTGCGTCATCAGAAGCTGCAGAAGTCATATCATCAGAAGCTGCATCATCAGAAGCTGCCTCATCAGAAGCCATTTCACCAGAAGCTGAATATCAACTGGATTTGCAAAGAATCAAGAATTGAAGAATTATCAATGCAAAAGCTGTCTATTGGATTCGAAAACACAAACAAAGGATTAGTGGAGTTTGCAACGGTCATTTCAAAGGTGTTTGAAGGCGTGTGTTTGCAATTTGGACGAAAGCGTTGACATTGTACTTTGTACGAATTGTACAACCACGTTCTCCACTACTCTGTTTTGTGTCCGCGCTACAGGACAAGAAAACAGCTCCAGAATACGGTTTCGCCTGCATAGATGTTCCTTTGGATAAGGAATGGATTTCAAATTTGTTCTTCATAGGACAACAGCCAAATCAGGCAAAAGATTATTGGTGAAAGATCAAGCTTCAACAACGACTCTTTGGTGTGCTGGCAATTTCACAACGTCTCTCTCACACCTCTATATAAAGGAGTGAAGACCTAGAGAATTGGTAATGCAAGAACGCTAAACGAAAGACTCACAAGATTTTCACAAGTACCAAACCTCTGCTGAAATTGTTCTGCATTCACTTAGAATTTCTGTGTCTCAAAGTCATATCTTAGAAATTCTTAAGTCCATTGAGTCTGTATCTGATTTGTATTGTGAGCACCTCTGATTGTATATCAAGTGTTCAACCTTAAACAATTTTCTGTGTAATTTTGTTTAGTTAGGAAGTCTCTTGCAGTTGTGCTTGAGCAGGAAGTCTCTTGATTGTGTTCTTGAGCAAAGGAAGTCTCTTGCTTGTGTGCTTGAGCATTGGAAGTCTCTTGCTTGTGTGCTTGAGCATTTGTAATCAGATATTACTCATAGTGAAATCTCCTTGGAAGTGCAAGGGGGACTGGACTACTTCCGGATTGTGGAAGGAACCAGTATAATTGCTTTGTGTCGTTCTTCTTCTCTCTCTCTGTTTTATTCCGCTGCATTTAGATTCTGATTATCACTTCAGAAGCTGTCTCGCTTAGCTTCTGATCAGTGTGTTCAGTTTTTAGGAGAAACGAAGAATTTTTCTAAAACACAATTCAACCCCCCCTTCTTGTGTTTTTCTCACCTTCAATTGGTATCTAGAGCCTTGGTCTGTTGTGTAACACTTAACCGTGCAACAGTCAAAGATCTGAGAAAAACATGTCTACTCCTACTCCTACTGGTCCTGGTGATACTAGCTATAAACATGTCTCACATGATTATAGTGATAGTAAGAAAACCAGTATTGGAAAAGTTCCAAAGTTCAATGGAGATGCTGAAGAGTTCTCTTGGTGGAAGACCAACTTTTACAGTTACATCATGAGCCTAGATGAAGAATTATGGGATATTCTGGAAGATGGTGTTGGTGATTTAGTCCTTGATGAAGAAGGAGCTGCTGTGGATAGAAAGAAACATACTCCAGAACTGAGGAAACTTTACAAGAAGCATCATATTATCAGAGGAGCTCTTGTCACTGCCATACCCAAAGCAGAATACATGAAGATGAGTGACAAATCCACTGCTAAAGCTATGTTTGCTTCTCTCTGTTCAAATTATGAAGGGAGCAAGAAGGTCAAAGAAGCAAAGGCTCTCCTGCTTGTACATCAGTATGAGCTATTCAAGATGAAGGATGATGAAACCATTGAGGAGATGTACTCAAGGTTTCAAACCTTAGTTTCTGGGCTACAGATTCTAAAGAAGAGCTATGTTGCTTCTGATCATGTAAGCAAGATACTCAGAAGCTTACCTGCCAGATGGAGACCAAAGGTGACTGCCATTGAGGAAGCTAAAGATTTAAACACTTTAAGTGTCGAAGATCTTGTTAGTTCTCTCAAAGTTCATGAGTTAAGTCTTAATGAACATGAGTCTACCAAGAAGAGTAAATCAATAGCTCTTCCATCCAAAGGCAAGTCATCAAAAGCTCTCAAAGTAGTTGAATCTGAAGAGGAAGAACAGTCAAGTTCAGATTCTGAACCAGATGCTGCTGAAATGGCCATGCTCTCAAACAGACTTCAATATCTGGCCAAGAAGAACAGAAAGTTTCTCTCCAGAAGGGGTAACTCCAGAAGCTCAAAGAAAGAAGATCAGAAGGGATGCTTCAACTGTAAGAAGCCTGGACACTTCATTGCTGAATGCCCTGATCTTCAAAAAGAAAAGTCAAAGGACAAGTCAAAGAGGTCTACATTCAAACCAAGCAAACTCAAGAAGCAGATCAAGCAGAGTTTAATGGCAACCTGGGATGATTTGGGTAGTGAATCTGGATCTGATAAAGAGGAAGCTGATGAAGATGCAAAGGTAGCTGTTGGGTTGGTAGCAACAGCAACTTCAGAAGCTGGATCAGATTCAGACTCAGAAGATGAAAACGAGGTATATTCCAAAATTCCCAGAAATGAACTTGTTGAGTCACTTAAAGAACTTCTTACACATTTTGAAGTAAGAACCAATGAGTTGAAGGATTTAAAAGAAAAATATGCTGATTTGGTACAACAGCAAAAATCAACTCTATTGGATCTGAAAGCTTCTGAACAAGGACTTAGGGGCTTTGACTTCATGTGTAAAACATATGAAGATCAGCTCAGGTTCTTATGTCAGAAGCTACAAGAAAAGTGTAATGAAAAACCTTTAAGTAACCATGAAATTGCTCTTGAAGATTTTATTATATCTGGCATTGACAGAAGCAGAGTGGCTTCTATGATTTATAGCATTTACAAGAACAATGGCAGAGGAATTGGTTTTCCAGAAGTGAAACTTGAGAAAACCAATCTAAAATCTTGTTGTGAATGCATCAAGGAAGGTCTGAAAACATTCTTTGTACCAGAAGGGACTGAGTTGGAAACTGTTGTTCAATCAGAACCTGAAGCTTCTAGTTCTAAGGCTAAGGTTACTTCAAAGCCAAAGAACTCTAAGTCAAAGGCTATGATCAAATCTGATTCCAAGACCTCAAAGGTCAGGATCCTGAAAAGATCAGAACCTATTCCTCAGAGTCTGGTGAAACCAAAATCTGGGGTTCTGAAGTCTAAGTTTCAGAAGAAGACAGTTGCTGCTTCTGAAGTACCAAAACCTAAGGTGATGGTTAATCAGAAGCAACCCAACTCACAGCACAAGGTACAAGAAGTGAAGAGTAAAGCCTTAAGTACTAACCTTCCAGGACCCATAGAACAATGGGTACCTAAATCTAAAAATGTCAATGATGCAGGTATGTCTAAGAGCAGTGCCAAAGCAAAGATCATGGTACCTAGACAGTGGTTGCTCAAGACACATGACAGGAGACAAGTCCATGTTCCTCAGCCTAACAATGAAAGAGGGAGGAAATGTGAAATTTGGAGGCAACCAGTCAGGCAAGATCATAGGTACAGGAACTATTGGTAATTCCTCTACCTCAATTAATAATGTATGGTTGGTAGATGGTCTTGAACATAACCTTTTGAGCATTAGTCAATTTTGTGATAATGGTTATGATGTGTTTTTTGAAAAACCCAACTGTACAGTAATCAACAAGAAAGACAAATCCATTGTGTTCAAGGGAAAGAGAGTTGACAATGTCTATAAAATCAATTTTTCTGAACTGGCTGATCAGAAGGTGGTTTGCCTACTATCAGTGAATGATAAGAAATGGATGTGGCACAGAAGGTTGGGACATGCTAACTGGAGGTTAATCTCTAAGCTTAGTAAGTTACAACTTGTGAAAGGGCTACCAGACATTGACTATCATTCAGATGCACTCTGTGGTGCATGTCAGAGAGGGAAAATTGTGAAATCATCTTTTAAAACCAAAGACATTGTTTCAACCTCAAGACCTTTAGAATTACTCCATATTGATTTATTTGGACCAGTGAGTACTGCATCCCTATATGGAAGTAGATATGGATTAGTCATTGTTGATGATTACAGCAGATGGACTTGGGTGAAATTCATAAAGAGTAAAGATGTTGCGTGTGATGTATTCAGTAGCTTCTGCACTCAAATTCAATCTGAAAAAGAATCAAAAATTTTGAAAGTCAGAAGTGATCATGGTGGAGAATTTGAAAATGAGCCATTTGAAGCTTTTTGTGAAAAACATGGAATTTTCCATGAATTCTCTTCTCCTAGAACACCACAACAAAATGGGGTTGTAGAGAGAAAGAATAGAACTTTACAAGAAATGGCCAGAACCATGATTCATGAAAACAATTTACCAAAACATTTTTGGGCAGAAGCAGTGAATACAGCATGCTATGTTCAAAACAGGATCTATATTAGACCTATTTTGGAGAAAACAGCATATGAACTCTTTAAAGGAAGAAAACCCAATATCTCTTACTTTCATCAATTTGGATGTACATGTTACATTCTGAACAACAAGCTCTACCTAAAGAAATTTGATGCCAAGGCCCAAAGAGGAATCTTTTTAGGTTACTCTGAAAGGTCAAAGGCATACAGAGTGTATAATTCAGAAACACTTTGTGTTGAAGAATCTATGCACGTTAAATTTGATGACAAGGAGCTTGAAGATAAAACTTCAAAGCAAGGTGAAAGTTTTGCAGAGATACAGGTTCCTGAAGCTACTCCAGAACCTGATCAGATAGCTGAATCTGAAGATAGTCCAGAAGCTGAACCCACATCAGAAGCACAAGATGAAGCTGCTTCTGATGAAGCACAAGATGACTCACATCAAGAATATCCTCCCAGAAACACATTCAAACACAAGTCTTCACATCCTGAAGAGCTAATCATTGGAAACAAAGATAGTCCAAGAAGAACAAGATCACATTTCAGACAAGAAGAGTCAATGATTGGATTAATCTCAATGATTGAACCTACAACAGTTGATGAAGCACTTTCAGATGATGGATGGATCCTAGCTATGCAAGAAGAGTTGAATCAATTTCAAAGAAATGATGCGTGGGATCTGGTACCCAAACCTCAGCACAAGAACATTATTGGAACAAAATGGGTATTCAGAAACAAGCTGAATGAGCAAGGTGAAGTAACAAGAAACAAAGCCAGACTTGTTGCACAAGGGTATAGTCAACAAGAAGGCATTGATTACACTGAAACATTTGCTCCAGTTGCAAGATTGGAAGCAATCAGGTTACTTCTTTCCTACTGCAGTTAATCATGGCATAATATTATATCAGATGGATGTCAAGAGTGCATTTCTCAATGGTGTCATAGAAGAAGAAGTGTATGTTAAGCAACCTCCTGGATTTGAGGATATTAAATATCCTGACCATGTTTTTAAATTGAAGAAATCACTATATGGCTTGAAACAAGCTCCCAGAGCTTGGTATGATAGACTAAGTAATTTCTTAATCAAAAATGATTTTAAGAGAGGACAGGTTGACACTACACTCTTCAGAAGGACCCTTGGGAAAGATATTCTTGTTGTGCAAATATATGTTGATGATATAATATTTGGTTCTACTAATGCATCTCTTTGCAAGGAATTTTCTGAGTTAATGCAGGATGAATTTGAAATGAGCATGATGGGAGAGCTGAAGTTCTTCCTTGGCATTCAAATCAATCAATGCAAAGATGGAGTCTATGTTCATCAATCAAAGTACACAAAGGAGCTTCTGAAGAAGTTCAAACTTGAAGATTGTAAAGTGATGAACACTCCAATGCATCCTACGTGCAACCTGAGCAAAGAAGATGAAGGAACTAAAGTAGATCAGAAGCTGTATAGAGGTATGATTGGCTCTTTGTTATACCTCACTGCATCTAGGCCAGATATTTTATTCAGTGTATGCTTGTGTGCAAGATTCCAATCAGATCCTAGAGAATCTCATATGACTGCTGTCAAGAGAATCTTCAGGTATTTGAAAGGAACAACCAATCTTGGACTCCTTTATAGGAAATCCTTAGATTATAAGCTAATTGGATTCTGTGATGCTGATTATGCTGGTGATAGGATTGAAAGAAAGTCAACCAGTGGCAATTGTCAATTTCTGGGTGATAATCTTATATCCTGGGCTAGCAAAAGACAAACAACTATTGCTATGTCTACAGCAGAAGCAGAATACATTTCAGCTGCAAGTTGTTGTACACAACTACTTTGGATGAAACATCAGTTGGAAGATTATCAGATAACTGCTAACAGTATTCCCATTTATTGTGATAATACTGCTGCTATTTGTTTGTCTAAAAATCCAATTTTGCATTCAAGAGCGAAGCACATTGAAATCAAACACCATTTTATCAGAGATTATGTTCAAAAAGGAATTTTAGATATACAATTCATTGATACTGAAAATCAATGGGCTGATATATTTACTAAGCCTTTAACTGTTGAAAGATTTGATTTTATAAAGAAAAATTTGAACATGCACTTTGTATCTGATTAAATGCTTGCTTGCTCCTGAATAGGATTTTAGGATTCTGAAGTTAGTTCAGAAGCAGTAGTCCATCAGAAGCTCTTTATTGAGGTTCTGAGGAAAACTCGCTTCTGATGATGACGTCAGCATCTGAAGTCCAGAAGCTGGATTTATTGCTTCTGAATAGTTGAATTAGTGGAAACGTTGGGAGTTACTTTTTAAAAGTAACTTCTGGCCCACTAACTTGGTAGTTACTCTGTGAACTTCTTACGTGGCCTGTATGTGTTGGTGTATAACTAAAAAGGGCAATGATGATTTAATAGCTTTGAAAGTACTTTTCACGCGCCCCCAATTTTTGTCATTAATGTTATGTTTGTTTGTCTCTTTTGAATTGCAATCGTTTTACTTTTAACACTTTGTCAATTCACACACTACTCACTCACAACAAACACATTTGCTCTCAAACCTCTTGCGAAGTAAGCGCATTCTTCTCAACCTTAGAACCCTAAAATCTTCATCTTCTTCAAATCTTCGTCAATCAACAAATGGCATCATCAAGCTCGCAACGAGAAGTTTCAGTATCTACTTCACGAATGATCCCTGAATATGACTACAAAGGAAGAAGCATGAAATTGGAAGAATGGGAACTACAAGTTCAAATAGAAAATCCGGTAGATTTTGAATCACTCGCCTTCCATGAGTGTTGGATCAGAAGCTACTATGAAGAGCAGGAACTTATGCATTACTTCAAGATGTTGAATGGACCAACATACGAAGCATTGGTAAGACACTTCTGGGTGAGGGCCAAGGTTTATGACAAAGCTGCGTCTATAACTGAAGAAAGTCAAATGGTGTTGATTTATCCCGAACTGGAAGGGAAGACCAGAGAAGAGATGGGACTTGAGCCATTTACAGGCATTGAAATCAGGTCAAGTATTTGTGGTATTCCAGTAAGAATTGCGGAATGGCAGATAGAAGCTGTACTCTGTAGAGAGGCCTCTGGAAAATACTCTGGAATTGATCTCTCAAATACAGCTGAAGAACGCATCTGGAAGGAAAAAGTAAACTTGGCACTGTACAACTCAACGCAAGCAGGAAAGTATGCTGATCTAAGCATGGATAAGAAGCTGCTTCTGAAGATTCAGAATGAGGACTTACTCCCATGTGGTGGAAGTGAGAAACCCAATTTGGCACAGAAGGTCTTTCTTCAGCACTTCATTAAGAAGGAGAAAGTGAACGTGCCAAAATATATGTTCAAATACTTGATAGAGTGTCTGAAACAGAGTCAGCTGCAGAATAGAACCTGGGTACCTTATGGAAGACTCCTGTCAGAAATATTCTATCAAGGAGGAGTCTTGGACAAGCTGAGCAGTGCTGAAGCCTTCACAGATGAGCTGCTTGATACTAAAACTGGAAAGTTCATTAATGCACAAACCCTCAAGAATATGAAGTTGATCCCTGCTGTCACCAAGCTTCATACAGATTTGAGTGAATCACTTGTTAAGTCTGATCTTATGAAGGACTTTCCACCCATCTGCAAGAAGGATCCCATTGAAGTGCAGATGTACTATATCAAGGAACATTTTGAGGCAACCAATCAGAGAATCAGATTGGAAGATATTCCAGAGGAAATGTTTGGTGGTGCTCTGCCACGAGCCAGAGGCAGAAAGTCAAAAAGAAAGATGACTGCAGAGCAATATCTAGAGGTTGAACAATCTGCTAAAAAGGCAAAAGTTGCTACTGACAAGCTCAAAATTGGTAGTTCATCAGTACCTTCTATTGAAGAAGCCATTGAAGACATGGATTCCAGGATGATCATGGATGTTGGCATTACTCTTGATCAACCTGCAATACCAAAGAAGAAAAGGAAGCAAGCAGTAAGGAGGACCAAGAACTTCCCTCATGTTTCTAAGAAGACTGAAGTTGCTACTATTGTGTCAGAAGCTATTGGAAAAGCTATGGAGATTGCTGCTGAGCTACAAGAGTCTGTAGTTTCAGAAGCCAAGCAACTGTTGCTGATGACCAGTGAGTCTGTTAAAGAGGATTCTGATCCTGAACCAGAGAAGGTAATTAATATATCATCAGATTCCGCATCCTCACCATTATCAGATTCTGATGATTCTGATGATGATATACCCTTAGCCCAACTCTTTCAAAAACCAGTAAAAAGCCAGCCAACATCAACCAAAACCAACAAAAAGCCCTCTCAGTCAACTACTTATGAACCAGTTGGTCACATAATTAATGAGAAGTTGGCTGAAATGGCTGTGCAGAGAGAAAGAGTCATTGAGACTATCTTTCGCCTTAACCCTCAACCCCTTAACATTCAACCTCTCAACATGATTCCTCCAGAAAATGTTGAGTTTACCTCAGAAAAGGCCTCTGAAGCAACTCCAGAAGCAGCTGCTTCTGAAAACGTTGTTTCAGAAAACCCCCATCAACACACACCTGAACCACATAAACCCACAACACCCCCACAATCACCAATAGCCATCATTGACCCCCAACTCAACAATCAAACAACAACTTCACTACAACAACCACCAACTGAAACTGAATTTCAACCTTTACCTGAACACTCTCCAGAACCAACTCCCATGGATGTTGACATCTCTCAAGTCAATGTTCAAGACTCAACCTCCACCACACACATTGATTCTGACCAGCCTTCGTCTTCAAACACACAAACACACTTTACCATTCCAGTTCCTAACCCTATTCAAGATTTGGAAATCAATGATTCTGATCTTGAAATCCTTGAACAACCACCCACAGACATCCTGGAATCTGGATATATTACTTCTGAGCTTCTGACAATCCTTAGTCAATTGCTTAATCTTGTGGATCAACGAAGGACAATTGATCTCACAAGTGCATATGAAGACTCCTGGGCATCACTTCAGAACCGGGCAACTGAGCTAATTGAAAGCTTAAGGGCTAAGTGCATCAGAAGCAAGGAAGCTTCTGTCAGGAAGTTAATGGAGCATCTGAATCAGAGTCTCAGAGTAAGAAGTTCTACACTGCTCCTGGCAAACCAGCCTTTCTTCTCAGAAACGGACTATTTGACCAGAGAAGCCAGGTTGTGTAAGCTTCTGAAGAAACAGATGGCACAGCAGCAGCAAGAAGCTAGAGAAAGGGAACAAGCTCTTCTTCAGAGGCAACAACAACTTGAAGAATTGTTGAAGAAGAAGATTGAAGAAATGGAAGAGATGAAGAAACAACAACAAACCAACCCTTAGTTGCACACCCTTATGTTTTTCTTTGTTTGTTGTCTGTTTTAAAATTTCTTAGTCCTTGCTTCTGAAACCATCTTGTCTTATTTCTCTTGCTTCTGAATGCTTACTGATTCTGACTGTTTAGCTGCTTCTGACAATTGATATACATGTTCATATATTTTGCTCTGACTTATTTAGTTCACTTTCTTTTATACTCTCTCCTGTTTGAGTTTTTCTCATATCTTTTTGTCTTTTATGCTTAAATTTATTTTAATTTTTTTTGATAATGACAAAAGGGGGAGTATATGTGACAAGTATTTAAAGGCTCTGAGCCCCATTAATGGCATTTGAAATTTTTGAAAACCTTCTATCATTTTTTTTTACCTTATTGGTATAAGTTATGAACGAACGAAGGAGTATCAAAATTCAAGTAAAATTAATTGAACCATTCTTCTTATCTATAAGTTAATTCTTTCAATGATTCAATTTTGTTTTTAAGCTCTGATAATATTATTGCGCGAAAAATGAATTTAATTAACCTGGATAGAACTTAGGGGGAGCTTACAAACCTCACCTTAAAGACTATCAGACTCAGGGGGAGTTTGAGCTTACAAACCTCAGATTCTGAGCTTACAAACCTCAGAACCCCAAAGTCAACTTGTTAATTAGATTAACAACAATTGATCAATTTTAAATACTTTTGTTTGTCATCATCAAAAAGGGGGAGATTGTTGGAACAAAATGTGTTTAACAATGAACCTTAAAGGGTTTTGATGATAACAAGGTATTAAAAATTGTAAATTGGACTAGCTAATATTTGTTCAAGTGTACAGGACCATAATTATAAAGTTACATCATCATTGGTTCTGAATGAGCAAATAAAGAGCTATGGAAACAACAAAAATTTGAAGCTTGGACGCTCCTGAAGGCAACTTGCTACTGAAGAGAAAAAACGCTCCTGAAGTCAAGCTGCTCCTGAAGAAATAGCGCTCCTGAAGTAAGCTGCTCCTGAAGAATAGTGCTTCTGAAGACAAGAGGTCCAGAAGCCACATCATCAGAAGCTGCGTCATCAGAAGCTGCAGAAGTCATATCATCAGAAGCTGCATCATCAGAAGCTGCCTCATCAGAAGCCATTTCACCAGAAGCTGAATATCAACTGGATTTGCAAAGAATCAAGAATTGAAGAATTATCAATGCAAAAGCTGTCTATTGGATTCGAAAACACAAACAAAGGATTAGTGGAGTTTGCAACGGTCATTTCAAAGGTGTTTGAAGGCGTGTGTTTGCAATTTGGACGAAAGCGTTGACATTGTACTTTGTACGAATTGTACAACCACGTTCTCCACTACTCTGTTTTGTGTCCGCGCTACAGGACAAGAAAACAGCTCCAGAATACGGTTTCGCCTGCATAGATGTTCCTTTGGATAAGGAATGGATTTCAAATTTGTTCTTCATAGGACAACAGCCAAATCAGGCAAAAGATTATTGGTGAAAGATCAAGCTTCAACAACGACTCTTTGGTGTGCTGGCAATTTCACAACGTCTCTCTCACACCTCTATATAAAGGAGTGAAGACCTAGAGAATTGGTAATGCAAGAACGCTAAACGAAAGACTCACAAGATTTTCACAAGTACCAAACCTCTGCTGAAATTGTTCTGCATTCACTTAGAATTTCTGTGTCTCAAAGTCATATCTTAGAAATTCTTAAGTCCATTGAGTCTGTATCTGATTTGTATTGTGAGCACCTCTGATTGTATATCAAGTGTTCAACCTTAAACAATTTTCTGTGTAATTTTGTTTAGTTAGGAAGTCTCTTGCAGTTGTGCTTGAGCAGGAAGTCTCTTGATTGTGTTCTTGAGCAAAGGAAGTCTCTTGCTTGTGTGCTTGAGCATTGGAAGTCTCTTGCTTGTGTGCTTGAGCATTTGTAATCAGATATTACTCATAGTGAAATCTCCTTGGAAGTGCAAGGGGGACTGGACTACTTCCGGATTGTGGAAGGAACCAGTATAATTGCTTTGTGTCGTTCTTCTTCTCTCTCTCTCTGTTTTATTCCGCTGCATTTAGATTCTGATTATCACTTCAGAAGCTGTCTCACTTAGCTTCTGATCAGTGTGTTCAGTTTTTAGGAGAAACGAAGAATTTTTCTAAAACACAATTCAACCCCCCCTTCTTGTGTTTTTCTCACCTTCATGTTAGCCCCGGTGTCGTCCCACTTCAAGCCCACGAAGTGGACACGGCTAGGTTTTTTTCTGACGACATTAAGTTTCAAGATAGAGAAGAATTGCTTGGGTGGGTACGTTGTCAAGCAAATAAGGCGGGATTTACAATTGTTACACAAAGATCAAGCTTGATCCATCCAATATTGCGCCTAGTGTGTGAAAGGAGTGGAGCTCACAAAGTGCCTAAAAAAAACCAAAGCATGCGACAACGGGCTCAAGAAAATGCGGGTGCTTGTTCATGATTAGTGGATATCAAAGTACGCAAACAAAGGAATGGGGATTGAACATTCTTAATGGAGTTCACAACCATGCGATGGAGCCGGCTTTAGAAGGACACATTCTTGCCGATAGATTAAAGGAGGATGACAAGAAGATTGTACATGACTTGACCAAGAGCAAGATGCTTCCAAGAAATATTTTGATACACTTGAAGAACAAAAGACCACATTGCATGACAAATGTGAAGCAAGTGTACAATGAACGTCAAAAAATATGGAAGGCAAATAGAGGTGACAAGAAGCCGTTGCAATATCTAATCTCGAAGTTGGAGGAGCACAACTATACTTATTACTCAAGAACACATGGTGAAAGTAATACAATCGAAGATATCTTTTGGGCTCATCCAACATCCGTTAAGTTGTTTAACAATTTTCCAACGGTTTTGGTTATGGACTCCACCTACAAAACCAACTTGTATAAGATGCCAATGTTTGAGGTAGTTGGGGTAACTTCGACCGATTTGACATATTCGGTTGGGTTTGGATTCTTGATGCATGAGAAAGAGGAAAACTTTGTTTGGGTTTTAAAAATGTTGCGTAAACTTCTTACTTCAAAGATGAATATGCCTAAGGTGATTGTTACCGACAGGGATGGGTCTTTGATGAAAGCGGTTGGAATTGTTTTCCCGGAAAGTTATGCTATGAATTGTTACTTTCATGTGCAAGCAAATGTTAAACAAAGGTGCGTCTTAGATTGTAAATATCCTTTGGGAAAAAAGGATGGGAAAGAGGTGAGTAATCGCGATGTTGTCAAGAAGATCATGAGGGCATGGAAAGATATGGTTGAATCGTCCACTCAAGAGTTATATGCAAATGCATTAGTGGAGTTCCAAGATGCTTGTAATGATTTCCCACTTTTCCTAAATTATGCCATGACCACCTTGAATGAAGTGAAGGAGAAAATAGTTAGGGTATGGACAGACCGTGTGTTGCATCTTGGTTGTAGATCCACCAATAGGGTAGAATCGGCTCATGCTTTGGTGAAGAAATATTTGGACAATAGTGTGGGTGATTTGGGTACTTGTTGGGAGAAAATACATAACATGTTGTTGCTTCAACACACTGCGATACAAATAACCTTTGGTCAGAGCGTTACCGTGTTGGAACATAGATTCAAAGATGTCACTTTGTACTCTGGCTTAGGTGGTCATGTGTCTAGATACGCTTTGGACAACATTGCTATGGAAGAGTCACGTTGTAGGGAAACATTGTGCATGAACAAGGAAATTTGTGGTTGTGTTCAAAGGACATCTTACGGCCTACCATGTGCATGCAAAATTGCAACTAAACTCCTTGAAGAAAAGCCAATTTTATTGGATGAGATACACCACAATTGGCAAAGGTTACGCATGGGAGAAGAAAGTAATGAACTTGGTTTTTCGGTTGATGATGAGTTGAAGGGTATTGTAAAACGTCTCAAGAAACTCCCTTTCCAAATGAAGCTTGAAGTCAAAGAGGCTTTGCAGCAATTGGCATTTCCTGAAACCGCCATGATGTCTCCACCACCACAAAAAGCAACAACCAAGGGAGCCAAGAAAAAAGTGGGCATTGCGAGGTCTAAAGGAAGAATTACATCTACTAGCCGGATCCCTTCTTCTTGGGAGGTTGTTGATTCCCAAAATCCGGATAGTCAACCGTCACCATCACCAACGACATCATCATATAAAAGGAAAAAAGGTGTTCGTCTTGGTAAAGCACCAATTCCCCCACTTCCACCACCTTCTCGGTATCCAAAGCCTAAGGCTATCCCGGTTATGAGGCCTATTGATTATATGCCACGCTTCATGCTTCCATTTATTGATAAAGTGGTGGATGTTATTGGCGATGGACATTGTGGATTTCGGGCTATAGCCGAGTTCATGGGCTTAACCGAACAAAATCATCTCATGATTCGTACACATCTTATTCAAGAATTGAAAGATCATAGAGATGATTATGTTGAATTATTTGCGGGTGAGGATCGTTATAACTACATTTTAAATGGCTTACATCCTCCCGCAAATACAAAAAGTTGTGCACATCTTGTTGATAGGTGGTTGACTTTTTCGGACATGGGGCACATTGTTGCTAATTATTACAAAAGGTTTGTGGTTGTGTTGACAAATCTTGAAGTTGGTAACTCGGAATCTTTTTTTCCACTAAGAGGGCCACCACCGCCGGGTAAGCAAAAAACTCCCATCATGTGCCTTGGGGTAATTCCTAATCACTTTGTGCTTATTTACTTGAAGAATGGTTGTCCACTACCTCCATCATCTACGGAGTGGCACAATCACAAGAAACAAGATGCGGTGACTTGGGAAGATGAGTATTTGGATCAACATGAGTTGTTCCGAAAGCTCATGGCTATTGAAAGTGGAAACAAACCGCCAAAACCACAAAAGGAATCAAACAAAGCGGCGCCTATTTTGTTGGACACTCCCGAAAAACCAAAGCAACAATTTGAAGTTATTGCGGAAGATGAGGAAGATTTTATGTCACTTGATCTTCTCCAATCACTTGGCCTTTAACGAGTGATTTTTTTGTCGGTGTTAGTCCTTTTTTTTGGTAGAAATTACACCGACGTATATTTTGGGGTCAAAATTGTAATGTCAATTTTTTGTGGCCAATATATAAGTAACATTATGTAATTGATATTGATATATATGATAATATGACTTTTATTGACTTGAAACTAGTGCAATACTTATTTATAGCTTATTAATGTTTACGCATTTGTTTTATTCGTTATTACATTCCATTTAATTTTGTTCTAATCTAAGATTATTTTGTTAAAGCTTTTGTCAAGTGAAACATGTCAGAGGTTGCAAGAATTGAAGGGCGTGTTAGGTATTGCGCGTTTAAAAAGACGGTTAAGGTTATGATAACACCGACGGACTCTATTGATGATTTGAAGACACAACTTAACACTTATTTTGAGCATCTTGGTGAAAATCAATATACACGTCACTTGTCTGCTCTAATGCCAATGATAGACCTAGGAGAAGATAGAGATGAATTCGCATGGAAAACGGCAAGCTATATGCCTTGGATTATTAAAGACGATAGCGACGTCGGATTTATGTTTAGGAATATGGTGGAAAATAATGTATTATATATATATATATATATATATATATATATATATATATATATATATATATTATATGTTCGTTCCATATGCAATTGTAATGAATGTAAGTAGGGATTTAATTTAATGATGTGTAATGAGTTGTAATGTGTTGTTTGATTATGGACACTATGTTCCGTTTTGATGAATTTCAAACTTTTGTGTGGTTTGAACCAAATGTCGGTTTGATTTAATTATGGACAAATGTAAAAGATATTGTATTTTTCTTGTTTATGACCGAGTTTTATTGTTGTATAATTGAATTGCCTATGGAAATGCTCTGGTAAAATTACAGGTCAAAACTGGCCTAAAAACGGCTTGGTAAGGGTTAGCATTAATGCAGAACCTGCTGTCTGCATAAATGCTTTCCTCAGCAGTTAACTACCGAGGAATTCCTCAGCAGTTAACTGCAGCCGGATTTTGAATTCCTCGGTAGTTAACTGCCGAGGGGGCAAAAACGTATTTTACATGTGTGCCACAGCTTTCTCACATGTGTGAATAGCAATTTTCTAAAAAATATCTTTCGCTCCTTGTCTAGCAAAAGATACATTTTTCGATAACTTCCATGATAAAAACAAAAGAAAATCGTCGTTTCTCATATGTGTGGTATTTGTTTTAAAACATCAAAAACTTGAATTCTTGATAACCAAACTCTATTCTTCCTTCCCCCTTAATTAAAAGGCAGGGTGGTAGTTAACTATCGTTGTGGGTAATTACGTAATTTCAATATTTTTTTTAGCAAATTTATCAGTCACAAAAGCAATTTCCGTCCTTTTATGTGCATATCATTGACAATTAACACATAAGATTGGAATTATCGAAGAATACAATAAAAATTATTAACTGACAAGAATTAAACATAAATAATTTTTAGAACCCAAAATGGTAGATTAAAAACAATAAGAAATTTGCAATATAGAAAAGACAAACATGGAGGGGATGACATAACACTCGAGCTTCTAGGAGAAGATGAACGATAAGTCATGGAGGAACGATCAACAAGAGAAAACTTGGTTTTGATAAAATCAAAATGAATGGTCCAATCAATAACTAAAAAGAAACATAGCCTCACAAATACACAAAGTGTAATTTTGAACCAAAATTTTATCGTTTTTCATTGCTTTAAGCATGTCCTATTTATATAAAAAGAATGACCAACCTTGCTCACTTGAAATAGAAGAAAAAATAATGCAATAAATTAGGAATATTTTATTTTATTGCATTAGAATTATTCCTTACTCGTCAAGTTTTGTCTTCCTTGTTCCTTAATTTTTTTTGTTTGTTTGTTTGCCTTTCTTGCTCTCCAAGACTTTGTATCTACTGCTCATCAAAATTCATCTTCCATTATTATCAAGCTTTGATGGACACGATCCTTAAGCATGATTCAAACAACTTTTATTTCAATAAAACACAACAAACAAATGCAAACATGGTATGACTAACACATGGGTAATAAACAGCCCAAAACAAAATAAAGTTAAGTGTTTGTCTTAATGAACCATGTTGTGATCCACGCTTTTATTACAAATCACACAAACAAAAACTTCAACCTAATAATTCCTTAAAAAAAAAGAAAAAACTTCAACCTAATAATCTTATCCTCCATGTCCTCTACTTCTAGTCTATTTTGCACCATTAAGGAAGTCGAATTTGCTAAAGAGACTAAAAGAATACTTGTAAACAATTCTCTAAGATTTTCAACGAATATAACTTCTCGTCAATCATACATCTAGAGCTCCATATACAATCAAAACAATACATAGACAGACCGTAGACGCCGCCGGTACCTACTAAAGTACAGCACTTCCTACCAAACTTAATTAGGTTCTTTTTATCATTACTATTGACTGACTAGATTATTCTTTTCAAGGACGGATATCTTAAGATCACATCACCTCCCAATGCAAATAACTCAAATTAATGTATTAAAAAAAGATTTGTTCATCAAACTAACGATTTGGTTCAATTTCTTTAGGCCACTCAAAATAGATAAACTAAAATGTGATCATTTTTACTACATAATGCACGTTTGGTTATGATACAAATATACAATTATATTATTAAATTAAAATATAGAATACTGATGTGGTTGAAAGTCATAATATGATTGAATGCATGCCGGTGTAAAATTATTTTGGCAAATATGATGTGAATAAGAAGTCCTACTACATTACCTAGAAAAGCAAAGATTGAGCAAGATATAACTGAGAGAACTTTTAAAGTTTTAAGTTAAGATGTAGTATCCAACTCAGGTGCGTTTAGCCTGGGACAGTAAACTTGTTTCCCAGGATGGGAAAGTTACATTTTAAAGGGCACGTGGCAGTTACCACCGGTTGAGGCAAACAATAAAATATACCTTCTGCCTTTTTCCTGACCAATTTTCTGAACATGCAAACAAAGAAAAGCTACGCCTACACACTAGTGACTAGTAGGTACTAACCCTGCTCATTATTACTCTATAATTAAAAATAATTCCAACAATAATTTATTAACAAAACTAAAATAAAAATTCAAGATCAATTACGTAGCCCATTATTATTCTTTTAATCAAATAATTTCAATAATAAGGAGTGATTAGTTAACAAAATATAGTGGGTTTTTTTTGCAAAAAAGAGAAAAAGAAAATATAGTCTGTTCAAAACTAATTACGTACTCCCCCTGTATTATTCTTAAAATCAATATTAATTAGGTACGGATAAAAAAAGACTACACAAAAATAAGATATACTGCTAACAATTCTCCTTGAGCTTATTACCGAACTGCTTGACTTATTATATTAACGTACTGCTTAATTTAAAATTTTACCTGATAATTTTGTCAATTTTTTTGGATTAAATAAGTTTTTTGTCTTTATAAATGTATTAAATTTTGGTTTTCGTCTCTAAAAAAATTTTGTTTTATGTTTTGTTCCTAACGAATACAATTTTAACATGATTTGACCTTTTTTTGAACATAATATAAATATATAAATGTTGAACAAAATAAAAGGACATAACATGCATACAATTTGAACATAAAAAAGTTATAATTTTAACATTTACATGAAAATAAAATGGTTATTAAAAACCAAAAACAAAATATTTTTTTTGCGAGAATGAAAAACATTCAATTTAATTTTTTAGAGACCAAAATCAAAATTCGTTATATTTATAGAGACAAAAAACTTATTGTCCTTAAATCTGTCATAAAGTCGATAATCCGAAAAAATTGTCATGTGCAATCCTTTCGTTTATGTCTCGCGATCAAAACCCCTTTGGAATCGTCGATTTTTGCTACGCAAATCGCCATATTGTATCGGGTCAAACATACGGGTCGTTTCAACCCGACTTCAACCCAGACGGGTGAAGAAGACCCATGGCGTGTTTTCACGCGCGCCAAATCTTAAGAAAAAAAAAACAGTTTTTCAGAAAAAACAAGATAAGAAACAAATTAAATAAATAAATAAAACAAATGATAAATGGTTATTAAATGATTTTCGTGGGGTCCACATATTGGTCACACAATACTCAACAAAAAGTATCAACCATTACCAGGTAATTAATCCTGGCCATCCAAATATAAAACTATTAAATCAATGGCTAAAAGTGCAACTTTCCCATCATGGGAAAAAACTATCCATTCCCATACTAAACTCCACCTCCAACTCAATTGTGTGATCACTCTGGATGATCTTCTGAACTCCTTCGATACATTTTAGAAAAAAAGGGAGTGTGAATATTAAGCACGAAATTGATAGATAGACCCAATCCAATCCAATATCCAAAATGAAGTAAAAGTGGGTCCCATGGCGCCACAATGACAAAACAGAAATGAAGATACAGTAGTATTCTGGTTGAGTAGCAGAGTCACAATTTCAATGGCCACGGAACTTTGTGGCGGGTCTCTATTCTTATCCGTTAAAACTCAACGGTTACTCCATCATTCTCAACGAACACCAATAACCGCCACTAGATTCTTCAATTCCTCATCCAAACCTCGCTTCACCTTTCCCCGCCGCAACTCCTCCGTCTTCTGCCGTGTTGCTACTACCAACGACACCGTCTCTAACTTCGACTCCGCCGCTAAAGATGGCCAGGATCGTCTCTCTAAGGTTCCAGTGTCGAATATACGAAACTTCTCCATCATTGCTCATATTGACCATGGGAAGTCCACGTTAGCGGATAAGTTGCTTCAGGTTACTGGTACTGTGCCGCAGAGAGAAATGAAGGAACAGTTTCTTGATAACATGGATTTAGAGAGAGAACGAGGCATCACTATTAAGCTTCAGGTTCATATTCATGTTTTCCTTTTCTTATCTTCATCACTATGTTATATATACACGTGAAAATTGTGGTTAATTGTGTTAAACGAATGATTAATGATTAATGAACTCCTTTAACCATTCAGTTGATGTCAAATTTGTGTCTCAAAATATACAACCTAGCAGTGTGTAGTAAATGTTATTAAGAGAGATGGATTTTTTTCATTGTGTTTGGGAAAATATGATTTTCAAATGTTTTTGAGAATTTAAATTTGTATACAATGGTGGAGAAAGTATTAATCTGATTTTGATTTTGATCATGACAGGCAGCTCGAATGCGTTATGTGTTTGAAAATGAACCATATTGCTTAAATTTGATAGATACTCCTGGACATGTCGACTTCTCCTACGAGGTATGTGAATGTAGTAACTACATACTCTTATATTCTTTGGAGCCTATTTTCGCCCCATCTGTATTACATTTAGTCCAATAAGCTTTTGGTGGATACCAAAAAACCTCTTTGATTCTGGCAGTCCTAGGAGAGCGGACCTAGATCATGAAAGACTTGAGAATTTGAAATCCTTGAATAGAAGATGAAGTAGTGGATGATTTATGATTACCTGTTAGAGACACATTAGCAACTATTCTAATCAAGGCAGCTTGAAAGCTAGCTTTTTTACCGTCCAACCGAGCCTGATTTCTGCAATGCCAAATAGCGTGAACTATAATGATAATGCTCAAAAGAATCACATTTTACATTGTTTAGACCAAATCCTGTCACTCAGGAATTTATAGGTGAATAGCATGTTTTTGAAAATAAATTGTTGTGTTGGAACTAAAAGAAGAGAAAAGGTTACAATTTGGCTGGAATTCGACTTATGAGAAACCATTCTGGAAAACTATTGTGTCTAGCAAGGTTTTAAATTGCAGCCGCGGCAGTGTTGTCAAATAGCAGAAACGGTGCTATAGCGCTATTGCATAGCAGAATTTTTTGTTCTCCATCGCCACTTATGAGAAACCATTTTGGAAAACTACTTTTTCTTTGACAAGGTTTTAAACTGCAGCTGCGGCACTGTTGTCAAATGGCGGAATCGGCGCTATTGCATACCGGAATTTGTACAAACTGCAATTGTGTCCACAATAAGCTATTTTCCGTGATCTGCAATTGACAACACTGAGCTGCGGTGATCTAAATAACCTTGGCGTTACCTTTATTGAAAACGGCTTTGAAAAAAGCATTGAATCAATTACATTCCGAACTTACTATTCGGCCATTTCACTGTGTCAAATCATTCGATTGCGTTCATGTATTACATGTGATTAATTATACAAACTCATCCTCCACCAAGAACACTTTTTTTTGTTATTTTGGTCGGTATTAATAGCCCATCAAAACATTATCAAGGTAATAGTATGATTTTGACTATTCATCTGTGACTAGGTTTCTCGATCACTCGCTGCGTGTGAGGGTGCTCTCCTTGTAGTAGATGCTTCTCAGGTGAGGCTCCATGATTTTAATTTTCATATTTCCTTTCTAGGTGATATCCTCACCGTGAGCTGGTTTTTGCTTTTTCATGAAAAATTATTTCCAAATAACAGGGGGTTGAAGCGCAAACACTAGCTAATGTTTATTTAGCTTTGGATAACAACCTAGAAATTATCCCTGTAAGTATGCTGTTTTATTATTATGCTCTTAACTTTTCTTTTATTTAATTTTGTTTTATTTTAATACACTGAGATACCCATTATCCTTTATCAATTAGAATTTTGAATTCATAAACTCAAAATGTATTTTTTTAATTACGAAGGCTAGTTGCTCACTGTCATGCATGCCCACGAAAAAATCCTGTAATGTGCAATTCATATGTAAGACCATCTGTCGAGCAGCATCTCAAAACAGTTGTATTCTTTTATTGCCACAAAGTTGTGGCAATGGATTTTTCCTTTCCAAATTGCAGATGGTTTTGTCTCCATGTTTCGTTCACTTTTTCGGAAATTATAAACTTTTGAGATATTATAAGTGTATAGGCATGCGCACATATTTAATAATAATGCCAGATATTCTGTAACAGGTTTTGAACAAAATAGATCTTCCGGGTGCAGAACCAGATCGGGTTCTCAAGGAGATTGAAGAGGTTTGTTTTTAAACTAGATCCTTGATGTCATCATACTCTTAACCTTTCTGTTTCAAGGAGGGAGAGAGAGACTGTACAATTCTTCTCAGTTTAAGTTTGTTATATTATGATGCAATGATTTATTTGTTGTTCGACTGGACAAAATTTATACCAATTATTTGTGTAACATTCAAAGTCTCACAGTTCCTACTTCCAAGATTAATTCATAGTAATTGGAGTGGTTAGAGTTTACACGTCAGGCAATTTTAAATTTGAGAACCTGTTAACCAGGACTTTCTTGCACGAGCATTGCCCATTACTTTATTCTTAATTCATGAATCTCGAATCATGCTTATATATTTGTATAGTTTCTAAGTTGAATCGATTTCTTGTAGGTTATAGGTCTAGACTGTAGCAACGCCATTCTCTGCTCTGCAAAGGTCGGTTTTTGTTCTTCTATGTTCTTTGTTGTCTTATTTACCACTTGAAGTAACTCAGATTATGATACTACATATACAATTATTGTTTCTAAACAATGAAATTACTTTCTTTTGTAGGAAGGAATAGGTATAATGGACATTCTCAATGCAATTGTTGCAAGAATTCCCCCACCTGCTGATACATCAAAGAAGCCACTGAGGGCTTTAATATTTGATAGGTACTCTTTTGATTTTGTAGATGTTATTAAACCAACCGATTTAATGATGAAATGAAGCATCATGTTGCCAGTATACTATGAATTTACACGGACCCTTGTTTAAGATTTGGATGACACCGATACTAGGAAAGAATTTTGGTAAGCTCCTTGATCTAAAAATTGCCACATCACATGTACACTTCAGATGATAATTAGTTGGCTTATTTAAGTCCAATGATTTAATTTCCATGTCTGAGGTTCTACCCATAGTCCTACACTTTAGTTTAGTTGATTATTTTGCGTTGAAGTTTAGTTCCTCATAAGTTCATCTAAGTTCAAGGACCTTCTGTTTCAGTTTATGAAGACAGCTTCTATACCCCACACTCACATGCACATAGAGGTTGAATATTTTACAAGCATGCAATATTAAAATTCCTTTTGTTTGTGCGGTATTCTAAACCTTCATTACATTTTGTTTCAGCTGATATTTATTTACATGTGTTATTTATCCTTCAGTTTCTCATATAATGTTTCTATGAATCTTAGTGCAGTTACTACGATCCATATAGAGGTGTTATTGTATACTTCCGAGTTGTAGATGGCACTATAAAGAAAGGCGACAGAGTTTATTTTATGGCTAGTGGTAAGGTAAAGTACATTTCTTATTTTATGCCCCCTTTCCTCTTCTACCAAAGATTAAGTTTGGTGGGGAATTGGGGATGACCTTCAACAAAAGTTGCCTGTTCATAATTTCATTCTTTAAATCTTCAACGTAACTGCAAATAAATTCAAAAGTAGTCTAATCATTGATGAAAACTTTGTTACTGCGATGACTCCTAATATTCTTATTAAACTACAGGATTATTTTGCCGATGAAATTGGAGTTTTGTCTCCCAATCAACTTCAAGCTGAAGAGTTGTTTGCTGGTGAGGTAAAGTAATTCTTCTAAATGATTGAATTGATGGACATTTCATATTGCCTACAATGTGTACTACTGTTTTTGGTTCTGTAAAGATGACGAGGTAAAAGTATTGGTCATGGAACAAGATCTCAATAAAAGACGAAAGAGCTATTTTCATAAACTTTTTAATGAAGATCATGAGTATTATTGAACTCAAAGAACCTTAATGCTAGAGACGAGAATCCATATTACTCCTACTACCAAAGAATTCAAGAAATAAAGGTAATTTTTGTTTGAAGAAAATGACTAATGTTAAGGAAGTTGAATCGAATAATATATCTATTGAAGTATGAAACAGCCTAGATCAAAAGACATAAGATGGCTCACAAAAATGTTTGACAAGATTATGAGGTCTATGAAATAAATAAAAAGTCAAGAGTCTCTCTAGAGAAATAAATGAAAAATCATATAAAGCCTGGGAAAAGAAATAAATGAAAAACCAAAGATATGGAGACAAATATTGGAAACATGATTTCTGCACAAATACAAGCACAATGAAATGTATAGAATGAAAGTTTAGCAATGGATACAAAAATTGTGACATAGAAATGAAAACTGGAGAACATATAGTACCACTATTCTCATGTTTTACGTGCCTTGGGTCCACCATACAAAGTGGTGAAATCAACCATAGGATACAATCAAGGTGAATGAAATGGAGAATGTTTCAGGCAGGCGATAAAAAAGTACCACTCAAGCTTAAAGGAAGATTTTGCTGCACGATTATAAGAACTGCAATGTTGTATGGAAAATAATAATAGGTGGTAAAAAGCCAACAAGAAAGTAAAATTAGTATTGAAGAGATGGGAATGATACCAATGGATGAGTGGTTACAGAAGATAAGACAAGAATAAAAATACAATCATTAGAGAGAAAAGTGAGTAGTACCAATTCTAGAAAATGCTGTAGAGCCTCGTCTTAGGTGGCTTGTACATGTGTGAAGACCTATAGTTGTAACAATGAGGAGGTTTAATCAATGGAGGATAGTACAATAGTTGAGATGAAGAAAAACCATAGGCCAAATATTAAGAGATATTTAGTAGTAAATGGTCTATCTTTGGACCTATTACATGACAAGACTTTATAGCATCAATTGATCCACGAAGACACTCACCTTGTGGAAAAATAAAATCTAGTGGCTGTTGTTGTTTAGTACTTTCGTTTCTCCTATCCCCCCATCTCATTTCCATTGATTGTCCGATGTGAAGCATGAAAGCAGATAACAGATAAACGACTTTTAAGTTGGCATAACAAATATGATGAGATAATATATGCCACTGATGTATTGTTTCTCCTCCTGAACATGTCTGTGTTTGTCTATGCATGTTTTTCTGGCTTGACAATTTTATGCAATGTTGAGTTTGTTCTTTTCTTGCTGTTAATTTTGTAAAGAAAGATAAAGAAGCAATTTTAATTCATTCTGAACATTGATATCTCGTGTTCTGCTTGAATAGGTGGGCTATCTATCTGCATCAATAAGAACAGTAGCTGATGCCAGAGTGGGTGACACGATCACCCACCATTTTAGAAAGGCAGACAATTCACTCCCTGGATATGAGGAAGCCACTCCTATGGTGTTCTGTGGCCTGTTTCCTATTGATGCTGACCAGTATTGATTTCTTATTTGCATTTTTTTTCCTTCTTGAACAAAAGAATTGTATTGTATTGTATTGTTAATCGTTATTGTTGCCGGAGTTAATCAATTTTTTTTGGTTCTGTTACCAGATTTCCCGAGCTACGAGATGCACTTGAGAAGCTTCAACTCAATGATGCTGCACTGAAGGTGGCATTATATACTTATATGCTGGAAAATAGTGCATCTTTTGTTTCAGGCATTTGGCAAGGGGAAATAATTTGCATTTTTATGTATATGCTATCATCTTTCAGTTGTAGCTTGCACTTCATTAAAATTATTATTTTAGTTAGAATAAATTTAACTACCAGTTCACCTTTCTGTAAGTTGTTTAGCTTGATATTAAGTTAATTATTCTGTTGCACTTTTGACTTAAGATTCTTTCATGAAAGAAATGTTCATGTCAAATCTGCTAGGCATAAAGTTAACTTTAATTATAACATGTACGATCTGAATGTGTGGTTTCTCTTGATTTATAGTATATTTATCTATCTCAATACCCCCCCCTAAATATCCAATTTTCTTGCCATGAAGCTGACATTGGTATATTTTCTTTTCCGGTTTTCAGTTTGAACCTGAAACCTCTAGTGCTATGGGATTTGGCTTTAGATGTGGTTTTCTGGGTCTTCTCCACATGGAAATTGTTCAGGTTTGATTTTATTGAAACATGTAGTATCTACTCTTTGGCTTTAGTAGGAAATGCTTGAATGTTCTTATATTGCTTAGTTCTTAGAGATAAGGTTAAAAGTTCTGATTAATTTCAGAAACCTGGTCTTATATTTTCAAGCACTTTATATTACAGGAGAGACTTGAGAGAGAATACAATTTGAGCCTGATAACTACTGCTCCAAGTGTTGTATACAGAGTGAACTGTGCTAATGGTGATACTGTAATTTCTTCTCATTCCTAAGCTCCCTTTCTATGTAATACTTTTTTTTTGTAAACGATTCATTAAAATTGAATCTCCTTTATATTTTTCAATTGTGTAATATTGACACCATCATTTTGTCCAAATCACATAATGCTTGAAGGTTGAATGCTCAAATCCATCTTTACTTCCTGAGCCTGGTAAAAGAAGATCAATTGAGGAGCCAGTTGTTAAGGTTATTACTTGCACTTGTCGTGTTTATTGTTCACTTTTTGAAAAATTGAAGCAGTTCAGGTTAAACCTATTAGTTTATAAATATTGTGTGTGTCCACACATATGGTCTTAACTTGCAATTAATGCATACAGATTGAGATGCTTACGCCAAAGGACTATATTGGCCCGCTTATGGAACTGGCTCAAGAAAGAAGAGGGCAGTTCAAAGAAATGAAATTTATGAGTGAAATTAGGGCGTCGCTCACCTATGAATTACCACTAGCTGAGGTATTTGATTGCATTGGTTCTTGTGGGTTTACCCTGCAGCTGTAAATCATGTGCCTCTGTTTGACTAGTTTGGGCTTCCATGTATCTGAATCTCCTTGAATATCAATCTTGTAGATGGTTGGTGATTTCTTTGACCAGTTAAAGTCAAGAAGTAAGGGTTACGCTAGTATGGAGTATACTGTTACTGGGTAAGTATATCTGAAAGCATGATTTATTGATGATTTGCTGGAATACATGCTGTTGAGTGTTGGAAATTGTAAAATCCATGATTGCAAGACGTAATTAAAGTAATTTTCATAAATAATTAAATAGGAAATACCTATAGTTTAGGAATTTTAAGTTAGTGCTGCATTAAACATCTTGAAAATGAGAGGTAGGAATGGACTGGGGCTAAGAATTTCTCTCTAGCAATTCCAAAATGTTCCAAGATTCAAGTTGGTAGTAGGGGCTGGTTTCAATACAGGAATATATGGGCAACAGCTGCAACTAGACTTATGATGACACTTAATGAGGATTCTATCTTTGTCTCTCATTAAATGAAATTATAATGCTAAGTGTGAGAAGGCCGTTTTTGGCTTTGAATCCTCCTAATTATTTCAGATACCCTGTACTATGTTCACCCTGTTACCTTTTTATATACCTTGTACTCTGTACTGGAATGGAAGAGGAATGCCTTTTCCAATTTAAAGTGCATTATACTTGTATTTATATTTTTAAAGCTGTCTTTGTCTATCTGTTAAATGAAATTATAATGATAAGTGTGAGAAGGTCGTTTTTGCTAAGAATCCTCCTAATGTTCTAATACTTTCTGCTATTTAATTTTCAGTTACAAAGAAAGTGATTTAACTAAACTCGACATACAGATAAATGGTGAATGTGTGGAGCCATTGGCTACGATTGTGCACAGAGATAAGGTAACTTAGTAGTTCTCTTTTCTTTAGTTTATATATGGATTGTAAAAAAAATAAAAAATTGCCCCTCGGGAAATTGCCTATTACAATATAAATAAAACTTGACAGCATATTTGTGAGATATACTAATGTACCATACCAGGTTGGAAAACCAGAATTGAATGTATTCATTCAATCGGTTCTTTTTTTATCTGAAAGAAAATTCTGGAAAAAAGCATTCTTTAACTCTGAACAACTATTTTTTGAAAAAATATTCCAGCATTAGAAAATATTACAACATTACAAGTAATTATATGAAGTAAACTTGAAGGGAAAAAACTTATAAACAACTCCATTTATACCGTTCTTGCTGGTTTCCAGTAAAATATAGCACCTGCATTAAAATTTTCCACATTAAACAACCACTCAATAAATGGTAACCCAACCGTTTAATCTCCCCTAACATTTTTTTTCCCATCCAACTGCACTGCACTCCTCCTTCCTCTATTTGTTTCTGAATTCGCTTCCACTTGTCATTTTTTTGGCAATGCACTGTTTCTCCTCTCCATATATATTCCTTTGAGTCTTTGTATTGTTAAAATTAAATAAATAACCCTTGTTAAAGATTGCAGCTCCAATATTTCTTTTATTTAAAAGTTATAGAGGGGTAACCTTGGCGCAACTGGTAAAGTTGTTTTCATGTGACTGGAAGGTCACGGGTTCAAGTCCTGGAAACAGCCTCTTGTGTAAAAAACAGGGTAAGGCTGCGTACAATACACCAAATGGTGGGACCCCTTCCCAGACCCTGCGTATGTGGGAGCTTTAGTGCACCGGGTTGCCCTTTTTTTTTTTAAAGTTATAGTCAATAACCCTCTGGGGTTGGCCTAGTGGTGAAGGGTTGGACCTAGGAGTCTGCTCCTCTCTAGGTCTTAGGTTTGAATCCCTCAGGTGCCAACAATTCTTGTGTTGGGCCAATCCATAGAGAGCTTTGCTAGTGGATGGTGGGACTGGTCCCCCCGGATTAGTTGGTCCTTAGGCCAGATACCGAGTTTTCAAGAAAAAAGTTTTTGTCAATTCCTATTGTAATTTGTCCTGATGGGAGCATCCACCACCACTTTTTGTTCAACCATTGGATTTGCACACCCATCAGAATAAAAGTGTTGATGTTGTTGCTCCGTTCAAGAGGTCGTTAATTCCTATTGCTCCACCCATGAATAGGTATCAAAGTAATCATGCTCCTCATAGAGTGTATATGGATCTGAGATGAGTTTTAACGGAGACTAACATAGTAAGTTAGGTGTTACTTGTGAATTGTGATGTTGAAGATTTAATCCAGATGTTGTATTTAATAGGCAACAGTACAAGCATGTACAGAACAGTTTGTAAGTTTTGTCCTACTCGAATTATTTAATTCTACCAAATGATATTTTTGCGAGCATTTGGGTTGAAGAGAAATGGAAGATAAATTTCTACCTTTAGTAATCAGAACAGTTGATCAGACCTGTAATTAGTATCTTATTCATTGAGTCAATAATAAAAGAGAATCGAGATGTGAAAAAAGAATTGTTATAGTTACAGTTACAGTTATAAGAAGACAGACTAGGAGGAGGTTTATCTTCAGTTGGCTGTCATCTCTTAGGAAAGTGTGTTTCACAAATTGTCTTGTTTTGCATGAGCAATGCTTCATGTAATATGGGCTGTACCTTTATAGTTAAATTTGTCCCCATTTTCATGATTATGCTTTTTATTTTATATCAAAAAATTGTCAGAAAATCAACATATGACTTGTATTTTCAGGCGTATTCTGTGGGAAGGGCTTTGACTCTAAAGTTGAAGGAGCTCATACCACGGCAAATGTTTAAAATACCAATTCAAGTAAGATCGAATATTCCTAGGATATTAATTCATACTTAAAAAAAAGTTGTTCTATGGTTTTCCTGCTTTATATGTGCTTAACTTTCAGTTCGCTGTTTACTTTCTCTTTCTCCCTCTCTGATTCAGTTATGAAGAGTTGTTTAATTTAATTTTAAAGTCATGAAACTAACCACAATAACATATCATTGGTATCTCTGTTCTAGGCATGCATAGGAGCTAAAGTGATTGCTAGTGAATCTTTATCTGCAATAAGGAAAGATGTATTAGCCAAATGCTACGGTAAGACAAGTTGCAAACCTGGAGGGATCTTAAATAATTTTAACCGTGGTTATTTCCAACTTATTTTTAAAAAAATCCTGTCACTATGATTTATTTATCTATTTAGAAAAGAAAATTTCTTCCTCCCATGTATATATTTACTATTTAGAAAAGAATAATAAATGCATGTAGTAATTTGAAGACACGCTTATATTTACAGACAATTTTTTTTCTTTCTAAAAAAGTACTTATATGAAGGGACAGATGTATCTGTAAATAAATATGGGCAGTAATTTATTTTGTAGTACATTTGATCCTTTTAACTTATATTCATTATGCTTGCCTTATTTCTGATTGCCTGGGTTGCTTGTTTCCAATTGTTTTGGTTTTGATGATATTCTTCTAGGTGGGGACATTACGAGAAAAAAGAAACTGCTTAAGAAACAGGTACCATATTTTAATTTTCTCTTCAGTAGTATTTTTGACAGAATAGAAAATTAATTTTGTTTCACCAGCAATCGGTGGAAATATGAAATTAAATTGCTGATGCGAAATTCATGTATTCATTCTGAGCTTTACCTTAGATTGACCGGAATAGGACTAACGTCTTTCTCCAACCAGGCTGAAGGAAAGAAGAGAATGAAATCAATTGGTAAAGTTGATGTGCCTCAAGAAGCCTTTATGGCAGTTCTGAAACTTGAAAAGGAGGTACTCTGATCATGTTTGCATGTAAGTTGCAGCATTGTTTGGAAGCAATCTGATCAACAAACACGAATATAAACGAATGATATATACCTCAGATGAATCCCTTATAGTATCACATTTATTTTTCTCTAGCCCATATATTTTATTGCGTCCGCTGATTTCCTACTTCGTGGGCAAAACGAGTCGTGCTATATAGCACTGCTCAATTGTAAATATATCGGGAAAATTTGATGTATTCTTTTGTTGTAATATGATCCAAATGTAATCAATGATTATTAGCGGATATACAACATTTTGGTGGATTATTTCCTCATTATCTTTCTTTGACCTCAAAAGGTTGAAATATTTGGCCATGTAAGTGTTAACTCGTTATATATACACACAACCCGCATAAATGTTTAAGCCGATTCGGTTTTTTATGTCACAACTGGCATGAAAACTAAAATCATAAAAATAAAATAAAATATTATATAATATTTTTTTTTTGTAATCTTAGTGGGTCCAACGGGTAACAGTTTTACATTCTTTAAAAAAGAAAATTAGTAGTTTTAAAAATTATAAATAAAATTATTTGATCCAAAATTTTCAATCTTTCATGCAACATTTTCTCACTTTATAAAAATGTAGAATTGTCATTTATCTTCACTCAAAATAAAAGCTTTGAAGTTTGATTTATTTAATTTAAAAAGATTATACTCCGTACAATGCTCCGACCAATATATTTCATCTAGTACTTTTGTCTAAACAATCCACATAATGACATTACAAACTTCTAATACTTAAATCATAATAAGCGATTTTAAAAGCAGGTATGATTGATAATCTTAAAATTAAGATCAAATGACGATGTAAAAAATTGATAATCGCTCTTTAATTTGTAGTATATTTTTTCCACTTCATACATTCTCAAAAAACACCTAAATGTGTGGGATGATGTGCAAATAGCTTTAGATGGACAATGTAAAACAAAGTAACGCTATCTGAACTTAACTAAAGTCTTTTTTACATATTTTAGAACATACGTGCTCATCGCAAAATTATTCAAAAATCACCAGAAAAATTTACTAGTGTTTCAAAGAAAAGAGGGATAATTTGTGCCCCAAAAAAAAAGTAGCGATATAGGAATGTTATGTCATTGATTTATGGTTCACAATCACGAACTTTTCTTAAAGCTGTGCAAAAACGAAGGTCACTACATCCTCATTAACTCATTTAGTATTTAGTATATGAAAATTGCTAAACTTCCCGACAAAATGTCTCGGGACATATTCACGATGGAAATTGCTTGTTGCAACAAAAAAAAAAATGGCACCACTACCTCCGTGTTTTCCGCACTACCTCCGTGTTTTCCGTCAAAAGCAAATTTTAATTGGCTGATGGAATTTCTTGAGACATTCGGGATGAAATGTCTCGGGAAATATAGCATTGCTGTTAGTATATACACTGACTGAAAACCGTAATTCCACCATGCCCCAACACGAGTGGGGTCACATTGAAGCAAAGCATGAACATATATCGCCTCAACAATTTCCCTAATACAATAATGTGGACAATGACATATCTACATTGCGGAATTTCACCAAAACAATGCACCTTAATGAAGCCGATGGAATCCATGGCACCGTAGTTGCTGCAAAAATATTGGCATTGAACGCTTGCTGTAAGTATGATATGTGTACCCCCCAGAAATCCCACTCTTACGTTCATGCTTACTATTGCTTCTCTCCATTCATTTCAAAGCCAACCAGTCAAACTTGCAATTATCTGACCACATCTAGTCTGTCGATCACGTTCAATGCTCGTTCTTTGTCAATATCAAAATCAATCACAGGAAGCTTTGACAAAATCCTATTAAAAGACAATCCCTTGCTTTTATTTGATGAAAGACTGCTACTCTTGGTCAGTCTGCACTTCTCACTCAATGTAGGCTTCAGACTGTCAAAGTCCAAGCTTTTACTAATTCCTTTCATTTTTGTTTTCTTACTTACATCCTGCAGCATGTTTTGCTCATCGATTGTTAAAAATGATGACGGGGAATTTGGAGACTGCTTATTTGTCTCTTCTACGGTAGCCCCAACAGAGGGCTTGATGGCAGACTTCACTTTGCCAGCATTACTGCCAGCCTTGCTTTTGATGGCCAAGCGGTGAAGCCATAAGAGAAGTTCAAGAATATAATGTTCTACTTTGTCTTTATCAGCATAGTGGAATGTCTCAATCCGCATTGCACCACCTTGGAAAACTTTCTTATTCCCCTCAGAGCTTCAAGAACAATAAGTATTTATAATAAAAAAGGATTAGAAGTACAGAAAAAACAAAAGGGAGAAACATACAAATTTCTAATTCAAAATAGAACAGTAGGGACTAGCTGCTTACCCTGTGTTCGCCCACTCCCCTACCCAGCCAAAACCATGATGTGCTCTGAACCGATTTTGAAACAACAAAAACAGTTAGATTATCTTATATGTAAAGTAAATAAACTGATGATTAAAGTTGCTTTTCACGTGGCCACTAAGGAGCTTGTTGACAAAAAGCCAGATATCTTACTTGGATGTGTTTGTGGCAATTGGAACCAACCAATGTAATGTTTTCTCCATCTCATCTTTGATATCCGCTACAGTGAGCTGTGTAACCCAGAGAGCAACCACGAAGAAAGAACAAAAAAACCAAGAAACAAATTTAAGATTTTCTGCAGTGGGATGTGTAAAGCTAAGGGCAGAAGAAAATTGATTTCTCAAAATTTGTTAAGCAATTTCTTAGAATTTTAATTGTATATTATGTTACTGCAAGTTTAACAGACTACTAAAGTACGAAGGCAAAAGTCATATAAGAGAATAAGTATTGGCTGAAATAAAATTGTTAAAGAGTCCCACATCAGTTGAGAGATGGCCCGGATAAATGTTTATAAAAGGGGGCAATCAGCATCGCACAAACCGGTTTTGTGGGGTTGTGTTAAGCCCAACCACGATTTCTAAGAAAAATCAAGGGCATTTATTATTGAGTATTCATTATGATGGGTGGCTACTAATGTTAACTAGGTGGTTAAGAGTCATTGACTAGCAAACCAACTAAAGTCCCTCTTCAGTTGTGTTGTGGACTAGAGGCAAAGTGTGTAACAGCCTAAAGCCTTTCTGTATCTATTCTAAATTGTCCAGATCCATAATTTTTAGTCTGATTTTTCAACAAAGCGGTAAGAATAGAAAGCATAAGTTGGTTCATCATACCTCTTCTACAACATGAAAAGATGGCAATTTGGAACGTAAAGCTAATTTTATATTAGGGGGCAAGTTTTGATACAATGTATCCCTTGTATTTGCAGGCATAGAAATAGACCTGGCTACCTGAAAGCATTAAAAGGATTAAAAAATCAATAGCATGGACTCGGTACAATGCTAATCAATACAAAACAGGTTGTGGTTGATTTTCACTCTTAAGAAATAAAGATTAAAAAGTGAAATTTACATTTAACCCAACAACATGAAATCTGAAAGTTTACATTTAATCCAACAACATGAAATCTGAATGTAGCAGAAGGAAAATAACAGACAAGCAGCCAGAAGAAACTAGATACTTAAAACACAATAAGAGAAGCATTTCTAGAAACTCAATCATATTTTCACCTGATTCAGGATGAGGAAAAAAGAACAGTCATGGAATGAAATATATACAATATAGATTGACTTACAAGAGTATCAATTTGAAGCACTATATTTGCATAATGCAAAGCAAGACCAGCAGGGCCCAATCTTTGGCGATTGCCAATGTTTCCAATTATTGGCTTTTGGCCATCTGCAAGTACCCATGGATAAACAACATTAACAGTGCAAAGCAGAATACATCTTTCATTACAAACTGATTGCAACAATAACTTGATGAGATTAAAAACACAGTGCTGCTAACTGCTCCCAAAAAGTAGACACTTTTTATTCCTTATAAACTTAAAATTTATCAATTACAAAATAAGGCAAACAGTCTAATATGTCTGAGATTTTGACAGTAGCTAGCAAAATGTTAGTTAAGTCATCACAGCAATAAGAACTAATAGTTATTACATTAAGCGGCACTAGGACAACATAAATCAACTGAAGCAAACATTATATATGACTTTAAGTAGATCCAGACCTGCACTCCCAAAGTTATTGCTTATCTCCAAATGTAAAAAATGTACAATATCTACAAGCTTCTCAATAACCTGCAATCCATTAGATTATGAGTATACTCAAATTTTCTCGGTTTTTGACTTGTGAATGAAATGTACAAGATGAACCCATCTGTATGAATAAAAATTAATTCCCTATACTATCTTCAGTATTACCAATTTACATGTGGATCAGACTCAATGAAAGCTTAATAGAGAATTAAACAAATGGGAGGAGGATATGGAGAGATGAACACGTCAAGAAGTAATCTGTAATTACCTCCTCCAAACTTCTACACCAGAGTGATTTTTTCTTTAAATGTTTAATTTGCTTCCTTTGACTTTTAATTTCTGCTCTCAAGAATGCAAGGCTATCACCTATGAGGGGAAGAGTGATACTGCTCAATATAATATATATGAGATAAGAGACTAACACGAACAAATACTGCTCAATATACTGCAAAGTCAGACTTATGGGTAGCTGTGACTTTTTCTTCAAAAGTATTTAATAGTAAGCAATCGTCCATCCTTTCAGAATTGCATTCTCAGTAATAATATATTGTCCTGGCTCCAAATTTTTTTAAAAATATCAGTGAAAACTAGAAGTAGGTGTTTTGGTAACCGCAGTCTGTCTACATAGTATATACACTGTTACACTTTAATATGAATGACTTTGAATGAGACTCGATGACAAATTGAGAAAGCATTAGAAACAGAATAACAAAATAGGATAAGCTTAGAGGAGAACGTAGATATCAAGTTCTTATGTCCATTTCAAAGTCCTTGGTAAAAAAGTTGTTTAACACTAGCATATATCCTTTTCAATATTTCATAACTAATTACATGATCATTGTGGACGTAGTCCTCAGGTTCCACATTTATCGCAATCTAATTGATTACTGAACTTTGGGAAGAAAAAAAACTGATATCAAAATTATTCTTCATGTATGATTATAACTCGATAAGATCTCTGCGTTTTAGGTAAAAAAATTGCCAGTCACAAGCTACAGTTTAGAGTATCGTATTATATCATGGCTCATTATTCCACAATTACCTCTTTGATCGTCCTCTTCACCCTTATGCTCAATATCTTGTTCAAATCTGTCCAACGCATGAAGTTCGTGGTACAGCTCCTACGGTCACAGATAATTTGATTTCCAAAATCATTTACAAACAAATAAATAATCCCTCATAAAAAAACTATTGTTGAATAAAAGGAAAATAGATGGAGTAGAAAAATCACTGTATATTAAAACTTAATAAAGCATTTGGTTTGCAGTCGGATAAAAAGCTTTGAAGATAAATGCTAACAGCTCTAAGGGCACATGCTAATATAGCAAATATAAAAATTATGTATTGGGAATTGTGCCCATTTATTTATCAAAAAGTTGAAAATAAATATTTCTCAATAAATAATTGCTATTTGTGGAATACATGTTAGCAAGACCCTAAAATGTATACGAGTAGACACTAAAAATGGCGCAATAAAGAGGATCCTTGTTTACACCTCAGCTTATTTGATAAATATATCATTTTTAAATACTAATAATATATCTCCAAAATTATTTATGATTGACATCCCCTAAATAACAAGCATTTTGTATTATGTATGATGATAAAATCCAACTAAGAAAGAAAGGACACCTAACCATTATACAACAACAACAACCAAACCTTATCCAACCAAGTGGGGTCGGCTACATGGATCAAATTACGCCATAATATTCTATCATAAACCATATTTGGATCCAACTCATTAATCTCTAAATCTTTCCTTATAGTTTTTCTAGATCTTCTTCTACCTCTTGTAATTTGACTATCCTCCATTTGATCTACTCTCCTTACTACAAAATCTACATGTTAATTCCTCCATCTGTTCTACTCTCTTTACTACAAAATCTACGGGTCATCTCTCTACACCTAACAATTATATTGTTTTTATTTCAAAACAAGTGTAATAACGAAATTTTGATGCGTACTCAAAGCCATGTTTACATGATAACAAATTTTACTATATAGGGTGACGACAGAAATCAAAATAAACTGTACCACCCAGAGACTACCACATAGCTAAAGCATTTTTTATTGAACACAGATGAAATGGTTGAACTCAGAAGTTCTTCATTTGTTAATTGAGCATAAATCATCATGACACACGTAAAATGTATCAAGTACGAGAAAGTGATGGAGAAAAATAAAATTCACTTGGCAATTGATATGTAATGCAAATTATAAAGTAGATTGAAATCCATCTGTTAGAATCAAATAATCAAATTATAATCCTACTATTTGGATTAGAATCAGCAAATCATATCAATTAGCATTTATTGCATTTGCTCTATTTGCTACTATTAATAGATGCAAGTGTAGTCTGATTTACTGATTTAGACAAATAGAATCACGGATTCAATACCTTCAATCAATTTCCTATAATGCATTGTTTGTAAAATTGCAAAAAAGGTCCTATTTGGGAACAAACACTCACTCAACCGGTTAACAATGTTGAAAGAGGGGTATAATAAGTAATAATCTATAAACTTAATTTAACCGCTTGCATAATTGTTTTTATATTAAAAATACTTTTACCAACAGTCCTTTGTTTTATTGCCATATATTTCCAGCTTCAAATGTAACTATCAGTCCTCAAGCAAAGCTAAGTACTTTATTTGGTGACATAAAGGAATACACTCACAGCTGTAAGTTGGACTGAAGTCATCAATTGTTTCATCATTGATTCTGCCTCATCTCTTGAGAGTCTTTGAGCACTTGACTCTTTGCTAATCCTAAATTGTAAAACAAAAAAGACGACTAAGAATAAATATATAAAAGGCTAAATATGTATGTTTTGAAGACAAATGAAAGGCTAGATGAACGAGTAAGTACAATTTATATTACTTCTCAAAGTAACGGTCTAAGTTGTGCCACTGAGGATCCTTTGAACGATTTCCAAAACGAATGACCTCATCAGAAAAAACTTTCAGCTCCTGCCTGACAACAAAACCCAGATCACATACAACTAACTTTTATATTTTAAGGAGTCGCGCAAGTGCAAAACAAAACACTTGAGTTTTTCAATTAATCCAATACTTACCTTTTATCTGCGGCAACAATCCTAAGAAGTTCATCCTTATCCTTTGACACTAAATCATGCACAGTCTCTGAAAGAAGCACCTCTTCTTTTAGATGCCTAATACTTTTTGAGGAAAGAGATTCCAGTAGATGAAAACCTTTGACAATAGTGTTTGCAACCTCGAATGCTAAGATGGAAATTTCACTCCCCTTTATTGCAGCTCCAGAAACAAACCCACTGCCAGCATTTAAATTTGCCATGCTGCTCCCAAGATTGTCCAAAACCTCCACGGCCTTCCCCAATCCAGCTCGTCCAAGGCGCGAACTCACCTCTGAGACCTGAAATAGACAGAACTAAGCAGATGCTATTTTCCTTTTTCTCCCACATAATTCTATTTATATAGAAGCCGTTGAATAATCTTATACAAGACTACTAACACACCGACACATGAGCCCTTTATACCGTGTGTTATGATTCATTTTTAACTATGCAGAATAGGTAATAAACACTGGGTCATAGAAGCTTTCTTTGTTAACAAGTCAAAGAACAACTCTTCTAAATTCTTGAACAAACCATCGATTTGGCCCTAAACTATCATTCTCTCACACCAACTTAGTTCCTAAACTATTATTAATCCATCAAGTTAGTCCCTCACTTCCTTAAAAAATAAAAGGGAGAATGGTAATTCAGGGACTATCTTGGTGGATTAAGAATAGTTTATGAACTACTTAGTATTTTCTATAGTTTAGAGACTAAGTTGGTGAGAGTGCATCCACAAGTCCTAGTTCAAGTAAAATGTCGGATGCCATGATCGGGGTTCAAACCCTGGCACCTCCATTTGTGTGTGTGAGTTTATAATGGCTTTGCAATTTTGTGTATCTACCAAAGTAAATTGGTGAGAGTGCAGGCGAAAATGATGGTTTATTCTAAAATGGTAAACTAAGGGGATGAAAAGTTAGAACTTGTATTCAAAGGCAGTTAAGAACAATAATATCCTTATCACAACAAGCAACCTAATTTTGAGGCTCAAGCATAAATAAACATAAACAATAAACAACATAAATCTAAATGTTCTAAGTAGTAATAATAATAATAAAGAAACCCTAAATCCGAATTAGAAAAGTGGTAATTAATAATAATAATAATAAACAGAATTAGCATCGAGAATTTGAAGTCAAATCTGATCAACAGCAATTGAAATGAAATAAATAAAGTAATATCTGGATGAGAGATTGTGATAGTAGTACTTTAGCAACAGTAGTAGGTTGTTTAGCCCTAGGCTTATCGGCATAGAGAGGGATTCCGTCGTAGAAAACTTCTCCGGGGCCGGGAGGATTATTTCTGTCCATGGTTTGGGGTGGCTGAGGAGGCGTGGTGGGGTTAGGCTTATTATGATCGGAATCGGCATCGGAGGAATTGGCAAAGACACGGTCAACATCTTGGGAGGACCTTGAACAAAGACCTCCCATGAATTGAGAAAACCAAATCAATAATTCAATCTTTGAAGAAGAATTATTATTATTATTATTATTATTATTCGAACTCATTGATGATTTTTGGTCATTGGTGATATTAGTGAGTGAGAAAGAAAGAAAAGAAAGAGCAGTGTCCTCTGTAGTGTACTTATACTACTACTACTATTCTACTAAGGTCAGGTCTAAGGTGGAACAAGGTTTGGTTTGAAAGAGAAGACAACAATGACAATCAAGACTGTCTCGTGACTTGTTCATCACGTGCCTCTTTTACATTTTCAGACCAAAAAGTCTACCCCGCGTAACTATGTAACTAACCCCTTCATATTTTTCAATCCAGCCGCAAGACACTGGATCGAAATAAGAGGGACTAATTTAGTAGTAGGACTTTTTGAAAAATCCTCTTGGATAAGATTGGTCTTACATTAAGGAAATTGCGGACAAGTGCTTTTTGGATTTTTTTTTTTTTTTTGTGTTTGGGGTTCGAATCATACATTGTCCTTACTAACTGAGTTAAGTTTAAAGGACTTTTTGAGTATTGTTTAATCACTTAAAATTAGAGGTGGAAATGGGCTAGGCCGGGCCGGGCTTTGTAAGGCATAAATCTGACCTACTTCAAAAATTATAGGTCTGAGTCTGGCCTATTACCCGTCATAGGCTCATTTTCGAGGCCTGGCCTGGCCTTTTTAAAGACCTGATGAAGCCTGAAAGCTTATTTAAAAGTCTATTTTATGCTAAGGTCTGACAACACATGTAAGCTTACTCCTAAATATGCCAAAACCTATTAAGGCCTAAAGCACACAAATATGTTTGTTACTAAATAATGAATTCTTACGAAGGTCTAATCACACCAATATATCAGCTACTAAATAACCAATCATATGAAGGCTTGTGTTTATGAAGAAAAAAAAACTTCAAAAATATCAATAATGGAAGATATGTTATTGAAAAAAAAAATTTCAAAAATATCAATAATGGAAGATATGTTATATATGAAAAGCTTAATAGGTCGGCATGATGGGCTTAATAGGCTCTTTTTGCAAGCCTTAGCCTAGCCTGTTTAATTAAATGGGCCTTATAAAAAGCTTGAGTCTGGCCTTCTTAATAAACGAGCTAGACCGAGCTAGGCTATAAATAGGCTAGGATGTAGGCCTCTGTCGGACGGCCTGGCCTGTTCCCACCCCTACTTAAAATAAATAATTTTTGCATAAAAATTATGTAATTATTGTTTTCCTGTATGTTTTGATTTCAAGATGGATTTGTTAACCAGTTTTTTTTTTTTAGAAAAATTGTTAACCAATGTTGTAAGACACCCGTTAACAAAATGGAATATGAATACAAAATTTGTTGTGCTAATATGAATATTTAAAAAATGATTTAAATTAAATTGTATTATTTAAGATATTTGTCGGTTGAACTTTCACAACGTCTGACAACTGTAATGTGGAGCATTTAGAAACACCGCAATTTTTGAGTTTGGGAAGATGTCATAGAAACCAGCGCTACGGTGGTGGAACGAGCCCAGAATATGGTCATTGATTGGCAGTTGGCTAACACACTCGTTGTTCTTGCATCAACTAGTCAAAACCAGTCGTCATTGTCACTTAAGGGGGTACCTTCCACTTCGGCCTCACCTAATGTTCGAAAAGTGGCAGCCTCCTATATCGGGGAGATATAAATGCAACATTGACGCCGCTTTCTCCGCCTCCCTCAAGCAAACAGGTATTGGCATCTGTGTTCATGATGTTGATTGTACTTTTGTTCTGGCCAAAACTGTGTCACTACCTTGTCTTGTTTCAGTTGATGTGGGCGAAGCTCTTGGTTTGCACTCAGCTTTGCAATGGTTGAGTGACATGTAATTTGATAGCGTGGATTTTGAAACGGATTCTAAGTTGACTTATGATGCCTTTCTTTCTGACAGGAACGACACATCCGAATTTGGTTGCATTATTTCTTCTCGTCGTTCATTGTTTACTGCTTTATTTTCCAGCTCTGCAGTGGAGTTTGTTAGGCGACAAGCCAACAAGGTTGCTCATGCTCTTGCAAGAGAAGTCATGTTACTAGCTAGTCCTTAGGGGTGGCAAAACGGGCTTGACCCGCAGGACCGGCTCATTTGGCTCGTTATTTTTGGCGGGCTGAGTCGAAGTTTTGAACTCGCTTTTTATAGTTGGCTCGGCTCGGCTCGTCTCGTTGAAAAGCGGGGCGGGCATGGGGTGGGGCGAGGCGGCCCGCTTAACTCGTTGGAAACAATTATGTTACGACGACAACAGGAGGAGGAGGAGGAGGTGCACCATATATTCATAACTAGATGATGATTGACTTGGAGTTGATTGACTTAATAAAAGAATTATGTTGTTGCTGCGATTATTTTGTGAATTGTTTTATGCTTTTGGATTTATCTTGATTGTTTAGTTTATTTTGAGACTTATTTTATGCTTTTGAATTTATTTTGGTTGTTGGATTTATTTTGGAACTTATTTTATGTTTTTCGATTTATTTATTTTGAGACTTATTTTATCCTTTTGGATTTAATTTGGTTGTTGGATTTATTTTATGATTTGTTTTATGTTGCACATTTGCCTTATTTTGCTATTAATTATAATGTTGAATTCGATAATTTGTTAATTATCTTGTTTTTCACAAATTTATTTGCCACCTATTCTTTTATATATTTTTTATTATAAAAGCGACATAGTTTTTTTTTTGTAACAATTAAGTTGTAAAAGAAAAATCAAAAAAAGTTTTTTGTTTGGCGGGCCGGCCCGCCAACTCGCAAGTCCGCCACTAAACGGGGCGGGGTGAGATTTTGAACTCGGTCACTAATTTTGACTCAGCTCGTTTTTAGCGGGCTTAGACGGGGCAGGCCTAAACGGGGCGGGCCGGCCCACTTTGCAATCCCTACTAGTCCCTCTGTTTATTTTGAAATACACTTGTATTGAAACTCTTATTATTAATATGTTATAAGCATGTTTCCGTAAAAAAAAAAAAAAAAAAAAATCTACCATGAAAAATTTTTTACTTTGTTAAACGGCGCATTGTACTCATTGAGAACGATACACGGTGGATTAGAAATGGCGTGGCCGTATGCGTCTGGAAATGGAGTTCCACGTTGACTGTAGTACAACTTCATTCGGCGGTCCAACTATCAATAAATCTTGCAAGGAAGGCTTTACTGTTCTTCAAAGGATCCTGTAGATCGACCCTTTTACAAGGGTTTCCCCACCACCGTTCGCGTCCAAATTTCAAGCTCCCGTTGTCATTTTCGTGAAATCCATCTCTTCTCTTGCGGGTCCATGGAGATTTTTGTGTCAGGGTACATCTTTACATTCGTGGTGGACCATTATCGCTCCTTCCCGGTAAAATTATAATGTTTGTCAGTGTACCATTGAAAATGTCAGGGTCGGCGCGTTTCATGCCGGTATGTGAGATGCTGTGATCAATAATTCTTGCTTGTGGGGTTTCCAATTGAATAATTGAATTAAGTTCGACTCTCTTTTTATTTAATTTGTCGGGTAGCAGTTCTATGGGGTTCCTGTTTTGCTATTTAAGGTTGGGTTGTGTTTGTGGAAACTCCATCCTCTTCCCTCTTCGTATTTTTATTTGTGGATTTGTTCTCAAAGATGGAGAAATCAATTGATTTGTTGTCATTGTGCTAGGGCGTGAGTCATGGACAATTGATGTTTCTGTGATTCACTTAATGTTAGAATCTGGGAGGTTTATTTTCACATCAGCTATTTATAGTGATTCATTTATTGATGTTTCTATGATGCATATTGACTGTGTGTGAATTTAAAATCTAATTTGATCACATGTTGGAATTACGTGTTGCTGTTTTTCAGTTTCATATATGCATACAAAGGGTTTGATAAAATGCTGCAGTGAATTCTCATCAGCATTAGCATCTCCAGGTTTGATGTTTTTTTCTTTTTTAATCCATGTTTAATGACATACCATATAGGCTAAAATATTAAAATTTAGATCTTAATGGTATGTCATTAAACATGATTTGTAATAGGACACTGATATTGAATGATCCATGTAATTGGTAAACTTACACTAACAATGACATGGTTAATGGTGATATGATGTCACTTACAGTTAGGTGTTAATGGTAAACGTTTTAACAATTCGGCTAGAAATGCATGGGAGTTATTCCAATCAACTGGGGTTGAGGCACTTGTGGCATATGATTTTTCAGGTGCTGTTCTGCTAATTGTTACCATTTTTGGTGGATTGATAACTGGAACTTGTGCTGGTGTTTGGGCATGGGTTAAATGGAGTGATAGAGTTATTATGATTGGCTCCACATCCATGCTCATGAGCATGTTTTTGGTAAGTTCCAGTCTCCTTAAATCTTTAAACACATGTTTGGATTGACTGTTAGTTTGATAGGATCACGGTATGCCACCATGATTTTTGTAAAAATTATACTTTAGAGCTTCAACGAAATCAGTGTCACGGTGATTTTGTTAAATTCTCCGTGATTTCAAACATGCATTAAGTTAGTTATTTGTCTTGTGTGAACATGAAATATGTAACTTTGTTTTCAGGTTGGATTGGCAATGGTTGTGGTGGAGAGTGTTGTTACATCGATATATATATATATATATATATATATATATATATATATATATATATATATATATATTTCCTCAGCAGAAGACCCTTTATTGATTCAGAGATAAGATGCTGAATTTTTCAACCAGATGTCTGATACACTACATCACCGACTTCAATATAGGAGTGCTCGAGCTAGGGACTATTGATTCCATGATGACCCTATACGAGAAAACACCTCTATTTGAGATTCACATGTGTTGTTTTCTTTTGTTCTACAACAGTTTATTTATCCATTGTGTAGATCGTATCTATAACATGTTTTCATATAAATTTGGTGTTAAATGAATAGGAATAGGAGAAGGTTTCTGGTTGTGGTGTAATCAGCAATGTGGAATTGGATGAGTGAAAAGGTCATGGTTACATCATGGCTTGGTGTGTAGGAATGGGTATATAAAACTTCAAAATTGTACAGTTTCTTTTATTTTTGAAAAGAGAGCACAGTTACATTATTAAGATGGATTTAAAATTCCAATATCACGATCAGTAAAATTTCTTTTTAAACTAAATTATGTATTTTGATGTATTCATTATTGTTATAAGGTTGTGTATCCCCGTGTATGTCTTATGAATGGAGTTGGTACCCCTGGAGATTGTTTTCTAAGAGGATGGTTATTTTCTGCCGTTGTATGTTGTTGCTGGTTTCGGTGGTTTCTGGTTTCAGTTTTGCGCATTTTGCTGGAACTTTTTCGGATGGTGATGGCTTTGGTTTTGAGAAAATTGGGTAGGATACTCAAGCCTTTGGTGGTATTTTGATTGGTGCTGGTGTTTAAGGAATTATATTTGGGGCTTTTTTTTTTGTGCAGCATGTGTTTGTTTGTTTTGCTGCCGTAACCGTTTGTTTTGGCTTCAGCTGTGTTTTGCTTTTGTTCGGTTGTGTCAGCTGTGTTCTATATTGATTGGTGTAGATGTTGAGCAGTTGATGTAAAATGAGAATAGATGTATTATGTATATACATATCATTGCCTTCTTATGGTAATGCAAATTCAAATGTTCTCATTAAATTCATACCGTATTGGCAATGGTTCAAATTGGCCCATCCACGTGAGTCTCTTCTAGAAATCGAATAAATACATATTGATACAAGGTCAGTGTAATCGATATGGTTTTAATTGCATGAACATCGATATGGACATCAAAGGCGACCGAAACAATAATACAGGAACAATTAGAAAATGATATAGTTTTGTATATTTATGGTATCGTCCAGTGGCATTGTTGGGATACTGACTCACATATTCGATTTTGGTACACACTTAGTTTGATACTTGGTACGTGCTGCTATGTAAACAAAAGGTAAACTTACCCGTGCGCGGACGCACGGGTCACACACTAGTTTATTTACATAGGCCAGACCTACGCACAATAAATCTTGTCAAAAAAAAAATCTTGTCAAAAAAATACACACATGACTCAGCAAAGGTTATGCTAATATTTTTTTAAAAAAAAAGGTACAACTTCATTCGGCGGTCCAACTATTTATTTGCATAGGCCAGACCTACACACAATAAATCTTGTCAAAAAAAAAAATCTTGTCAAAAAAATACACACATGACTCAGCAAAGGTTATGCTAATATTTTCTAAAAAAAAAGGCTATGCTAATAAAATTGTCAAATTAAATTTGTGTGGTCTCAAATCTAAATCTAAAGTTTTTAACATACTCACAAAAATATTTAATTGATATATATATATACACACTCTTGTCGTCTTAAATTATAAGCAAAAAAAAATCATTTTTTGTCCTAAATTATAAACAAAGAAGACCAACTTTTATCATATTTAAATATATTATTATTATTATTCAAAAAATCATATTTTCTAAAGAGAAATTAAGGCTTTGTTTAGTAAAAATAGTCGATAACTGATAAGTAAGTTGATGGCTGAAAATGTATTGTTGATAACTTATGACTGACGATTTATAGCTGATAAGTTAATTAAAATGTTTGGTTAAATTAGCGTTTTAACTAACTGATAAATGCAAAATAACATAAAATTACATTCTTGATTCATAATAAAATTATATTAACTAATGGTATTTTGGATATTTGGTAATTTCTTGTTTTAAACAAAAAAAAATTAAGTGTGTCTATATATATATATATATATATATATATTGGTGTTTATTTCATTTCAGTTTTTATACTATAAAATATAAAAGTATAAAATTTTATTTTTAATTTTAAAACAAAAACAAGTTGGGTACTTGGGTATATATTGAAAGGACAAGTATATACACACCCCGCGAACAATTTTTTTTAGAAAAAAGAAACTGCTTTGTCAAAACATTTAATTTAGAGAAAAGCTAACTTTAATCCTTAAGGCACGGTTTAATGAATCAAATATAACAGTTTTTTATTGGAATGTGTGCATTGAATTTATGGTGTGTTTGTTATTACGGTGGACACCCACCAAACTTACGTTTTTTCCAACTCTACAAATTGAAGCTTCTCAATATCATGTTGGTTTGTGCATTGGGACATGAGATTTACAACTTTAACACCAAACCACACATTGACTTAATTTTTAAATTTGTATTGAATTGAATGCACAAAATTTGAGAAAATGCTTCCACTTTTGGGCTCCTTAACATGTAGACATGGCAACAAACCTGCCTCCACCCAGACCCGTCCACCCGCCCCGAATTTAACGGGGAAAAGGCGATATAACCGGGTGCGGGCGTGAGTGCGGAGAAAATCTGAGTTTTAAGTACGGGGCGGGGGGGGGGGGGGGGTGCTTATTGTAACATCCCAAACTGCTTTCAGGATTGCCGACTGACCCCACAAACCAACACGAGTCTTTTCAGCGTGTTTTGTCCTCACTCGCACGCTTACCGGAAAACTTCCCTGTAGGTCACCCATCCAAAGACTACTCCAAGTCAAGCAAGCTTAACTGTCGAGTTCTTATAGAATGGGCTACCAAAAAGAAGATGCATCTTGTTGATATAGGTAGTACCAAACAATTCTTATAAGTCTTCTTTCAACCATGCAGTCCCATACCTGCATGGCTTCAGGATCCCTCTCATTCCGATGTGATTCTGCTTTGCCTAGAAGCTGCCAGGAGTTGGACCACTCCCCGCCCTCATCAGCCTCTGGAGTTACATGCCCACCAAGCGGAGGCGTTACATGCCCACCAACTTCCGCTTAGTTCGTCCTCAAACCACATCGTACTAGGAGAGGTCTGCTCTGATACCATTTGTAACATCCCATACTACTTTCAAAATTGCCGACTGACCCCACAAACCAACACGAGTCTTTTCAGCGTGTTTTGTCCTCACTCGCACGCTTACCGGGAAACTTTCCGGTAGGTCACCCATCCAAAGATTTCCCGGTAGGTCACCCATCCAAAGACTACTCCAAGTCAAGCACGCTTAACTGTGGAGTTCTTATAGAATGGGATACCAAAAAGAAGATGCATCTTGTTGATATAGGTAGTACCAAACAATTCTTATAAGCCTTCCTTTAACCATGCAGTTCCATACCTGCATGGCTTCAGGATCCCTCTCATTCCGATGTGATTCTGTTTTGCCTAGAAGATGCCAGGAGCCGGACCACTCCCCGCCCTCATCAGCCTCGGGCGTTACATGCCCACCAAGCAAAGGCGTTACACTTATACCTTCCCCGCACACACCCTCTCCCTGCACTCGCTTTTTGAACTTTACCTTATTAAATTTTATAATCTTATTTTTATTTTCTGTGAAATAAGCACCAACCTATTTTAATATATTATTACTCTTTAGAAACATGTTTATTAGAATTATTTTGCTATTTTGAAAAAAGTTTATTAGATCTTTAATTATTAATATAATTATTTTTTGCGTTGCTATGAAAAGATGAAGAAATATGCATTTTTTAAATATTTTATAAAAAGTAGATTTTTTGCGGGTGGGGGTAGGGGTGGGGACGGGGTTGGGTGTTCAATTTTTACCCCATTATGGTTTGGGGACAATGGTGGGTGCAAGGAAGCAAGGGCGGCAATGCTTAAACTCGCCCCCCAGCCGCCCCGTTGCAATGCCTATTAACATGTTCCCTAAGGGCACAAGTTAACATGACCCTTTAATTAAAATAATAAGAGTAAAAATGGAATTAAAAGTGATAAGCTATAAGGTATAAGCTCAAACTCTACTTAAAATAGCGTCTGAAAATAAGCTATAAGCTCGTGGTGAATGATGTTTACCAAAGGGAACTTTTTTTGTCAGACGAGCTTATAAGCTATCCGCTATAAGCTATAAGCTAGCTTCTTTGCCTCACTAAACAAAGCCTAAATGCAAATTGCATTCATTTGGCTATCTCTTTCATTTTCTCTATAACTAATAACCAATGAAAATCGTTTTACATCTTTCTATGAAACTTATTCCAAAGATAACACAAGAAACTATACTACAAACTAATATGTTTTAGTTTTTTTAATAAGTGTGGAATGATTTTTTCCTTATAATTTGGGATGGAGGGAGTGTACATATATATATATATATATATATATATATATATATATATATATAGTGTGTGTGTGTTTTATGTTTGTGCGTCTAAGTTATTAATATTTGTGGTTGTGATCATAAAGAATCACCCAATCAATTGAAGATGCTTTAAGGGCATTGTTTTCTCGAATGGCACATGTACTAATGTGACACATTGATTTCTGACTGTTGTTGGATCTATACATGACTAGTTTCTACGTGGGTTAAGCGCTCACCTTGAATCGCGATGAGTTTTGATTGAATTTGGAACGCTGCGAGGAAATCATGAAGGAGGTTGCCGGTTTTCTCCCTCTCTATTTGCATGCTAGAACGATAGGATTCACCTGGTTGTTTTTTGCGCCTTGGGACTGAAGGTAACGACGATGGTACCGCTGTTGTAGAATGAACATATGGTGGAGGTACAACAATTGTAGAGATGGTGGAAGGTCGTCGCATTACTAGGGTTAGGGTTTTCCGAATTTAAAATTGGTGGAGAAGAGGATGACGTGGTTCCATCCCTTGGAACATTCTGTGGGAGTGGGTTGTCGTGAATGACGTTGGCTAGTGACCGGAATCATGTGTGAACCATTATATCTTTTTGTGAAGAAACAAAAAGGTTGTTAGGACTTAGGAGGTTTGTTCCCCTCTGAAGTCCTTATTGATCTTGATGTTGTGATGGCGGTTGTGGCAAAACGTCATCTTGATGCTCTCCTTGCGCAACATGTATAGGGTCAACCATTTATGACATGCCCCATCGTCGTTATGAGTTAGATTCCTGTGTCGGCCCCGATTAAGGGGAGGATTAGTTGCAACATTCGCTCTACGTACGAAGTTGTGCTAGGTCATCCTGTCATGCGTAAGCCTACCAACATCATCACCCATACCACAACCAAGAGAATAAGAAGAAAAAAAAACAATGAAACATCCTTTAAAGTATCTGATAAAACACCTAGAGCACAAAATATACATACAACGTCCATTGTGTTATTTGATTTCTTAAACTAACCACAATGCATTATTAGTATATATACTATACGTTAAGAGTAAAAAGAACAATCTAACTGATCAACAACTACCGAAACAACCGTCAATTTTAAACACAAAACCCGTAACATATAACGAGAAATAAGTAAAAAACCTAACAGATAAAAATCACAATGTATATGATTAGAGAATTGGAACACTTGTTGTTTGATTGCTTACTTGCTTGACTTTGAAGAATTTGACCGCAATGAATTTACTTTGTGAGTAGGGAGGGAAAAGAAAATATATGATGTGTTTTTGTTTTCAAAGTTTGAAAATGAACATGTTTATGCGTTTTTTTATATGATTAGAGTAGAACAACAATTAAATACTCTTTCGCAAAAAACAACAACAATCTCCTATACATACATTTTAACATGGTCTAAATAGCCAATCCACATGGCAATCTACAATTTTCTATCAAAGCCAATGCCACATGTCATCATTTTTTGCAAACCATTGAAACAAAAATATCGTTGACTTATACATAATAAATTCACATTAAATCTCCTATACATACATTTTTAAATCCACAAATAACTCTAAGATGAGTTATTCCATTGAATAATCAAATTATAAATAACAAATTTCACATGAGACAAATATTTCTTTCCGGTAAATATTAAAAAAATACGAGAAAACCTTTTGTTACCTATAACATAAATAAAATATGAAACAAATATTTATAGTGAAAATTATATAAAAAAAACACAAGACAAATATTTATAATCGATATAAACAAAAAAAACACGAAACAAATATTTTCCACCAATAAATATCAAAAGCACGGGACACAAATTTATCTTTGATACAAAAAAATATCATTCATGAATAACAAAACATGGGTCTAACATTCATCACCGATAAATGTAAAGAAAAACATGGGACATATACTTATATATATATATATATATATATATATATATATATATATATATATATATATATTAGTAATTGATACATAAAAACCACAAGACAAATATTTATCACTGATATATACAAAAACATGATATAAATATTTGTCACCAATAAATATAAAAAAACTGAACAAATAATTGTTGTTAATGCATAAAAAAACAAGAGATAAATATTTGTCTCCGATAAATATAAAAATAATACAAGATAAATATTTGTTACAGCTACTTTAAAAAATACACGACAACTACTTATCACTGATAAATATTAAAAAAACAAAATAAATATTTTTCTCTTATGTATAAAAAAACACGAGACATATATTTGTCATCAATAAATAAAAAAACACATGTGTAATATTTGCCCCTAAAACACAAACAAAATGTGAATCTATATATATATATATATATATATATATATATATATATATATATATATATATATATATATATATATACATACATATATACATCTTTGAAAAAAACACGATATTTTTATTAATGCATAAAAAATACGGAACAAATATTTCTCGGTGAAAAATATTAAAAATAAATATGACAGAACAATTAATCAGTGAATCTTAAAAAACACGGGAAACATATTAGTTATTGATAAATATTTTTTTTTTTAAATGATGCTAGATGCATAACCCAAATTCATTAAGAAAAAAACATAAATACTAAGAAAGAAAAGGAAAACTAGGTCAACGCATTTTCAAAAAGACATAAATCTAAAGTTATGCAAGCCTAACTTATTTCTTATGTAATCTAGGTTAATGCTATTAAGAAGAGAGGGGAACTAACAAAAAAATAAAGGGTTAAACCAATGTTAACTAACATATATGTGCATGAGTTTCTTTCTTTATGAATTAATTGATAGATATTAAGAAAACACTAGACAAATATTGAAAAACATGGGGAAATACAAGACTGAGGAAGAAGGACCTGACGTAGTAAGCCACATAAGCAAAACCTAACATCAACCCTCTACAACCATTACTACGGAAAATCCAGCGAACCCACGTATGCACGCGGAACCGAGTTGCAAAAAAATGCAGAATGGGTATTCTAAGCATTTAAATAGGCGTATGGATCGTTTGCCAACACAGAAACAACCCAAGTTCCAACAGCTCCCTTCAAAGTATTAGTAGGCCATAAACTCCCTTTCGAGCCACAACAACCAATTATGAATTGAATCCACAGAGTTGCAGTGGTCTTGAAACTTCAGTCCCAGTCCAGATCGAGGGATGAACAAACGATATAAATCTATCATTGTCCACCAACGACGCAAGAAGCAACCACAACAGATTAAATCTTTTAGGTATGATTGACGACTACTGTTGTCAACACGAGGCATCTACACACCTAACCCTTTCGAGCATCTTTGAGATAAAACCAGACATGTTGAATCGAGATATGCATCCAACAGAACAACGCCATAACTAAAGAACACATATCTTTAATCCAAAAAACCAAAATCAAGATTTTCAGACCAAATCAAAGAGTCGAAACAAAGCCACCACCCATCTTCATCTCCACTGAACAAAACGAAAATAAACGCAAATAAACATAAATGGAAAAAACATAGCAAAAACCAGATCGAGACTAACTCATAATCGCATCGACGCTAGAGCTCTACAAGACAACGACGACGTTGAACGAAACCAGTGACCACAACAGATTCAACACACACCAAAACTGTGAAAGGACAGTTATGGCGATGATTCATCGGCGACGATCCGAAGCCTATATATATAATTTTCATTTATACATTAAAACACGAGACATATATTTATCACTAATAAACATAAAAAACATGTGACACATATTTGTCATCATTGCGGCAAAAAAATACTAACATATTTAAAAATTTACGCAATAAATAATTTTCATCGATAAATAAAAAAATAAAACAATATAAGATTGAAAAATAATAGTCTAACACCCGTGCATTGCACGGGTTAACACACTAGTTAACTTTCATTTAGAAGGGAGCGATAGTTAATTGTCGTTGGGGACTATAAACACCAATACTCGATGAACAATTTTCTTAATCCAGTTAATTTTGAATTAATTTGTGAGTGTTTTGCGAGGCTGTCATTTTAGGGTAGAAAAAAGTTTTCCAGTCCGGAGTTACTCATTGAGACAAACTCCGAGAATCTAATCTAATCTACGAGTGACTCAAATCAAACCAAACCAAGTCGTAACAACTGTCCCAACCCCACTGCACAATTAATAAAGACAGAAAGAGGAAGCAGCGCGAGCAACGCCACATTTCCATCCAGTTTAAACTTTCTACTTCATTCATTCTTCATCTAAATCTAAATCTTATAATTCCATTCTAGCTAGGGTTCCAATCCAAAATCAAATTCTTCTTCATCAAATGCTAAATCATCATCAATAAAATAAATGTACACCTCCAGCAATTTGATTGGCTTCATCTTGGCCGTTGTTTCCGGCGCTTTCATCGGCTCCAGCTTCATCATTAAGAAAAAAGGTCTTCAACGTGCCGGTCTTAACGGCACTCCTGCTAGTAAGTCAACTCACTTAATTACTTACCCTCTTTTACCTCTCTCTCTGTTACTGTTACCGTTATGTAACTAACTAACTTTCCGTTTCAGGTGTCGGAGGCTATGGTTATCTTCTTCAACCTCTTTGGTGGATCGGCATGGTTACTAGTTAGTACCTAACATAACAACTTTTTTTTTTTATCTCAATTTTTTTTTTCCTTTTTTGTTACTGAATTTGCGAGCTTTATTGCAGTGATTGTTGGAGAAATTGCAAATTTTGTAGCATACATTTATGCACCGGCGGTGCTTGTTACTCCACTTGGTGCTTTGAGTATTATCGTTAGGTATTTTGAGTTGAATTTAAAGTGATTTATGTTCGAGTACATTCATGTAAAATTGAGTTGAACAGTAAATTCAAGACTAGAAATTAGTTGTAGACATAAAAGCTCCAAATTTTAGCTTATAGTTAAAATCAAGTTTACTTGAGATTATTCAAACAAATCAAAAACATACACTTGGATTCTCGTCGTGTAGTTTCCCCTTTTCCTTTTTAAGCTTTGAATTTGAACTCGATCTGCTTTTGTTTGTTTTTGCTTGTGGAAATGGCTAGTGTAGTGCTGTATTGGCTCATTTCATGTTGGGTGAGAAGTTACAGAAAATGGGCATGCTTGGGTGTCTTCTATGCATTGTCGGGTCCACTGAGATCGTGCTCCATGCACCCCAAGAAAAGTCTCTTACTTCTGTGCTAGAAATATGGCTTTTGGCTGTTCAACCAGGTATGCTGCTGCTGCTGCTGACTGAGGCTATTGGTGGTTTTTTGTTTTAAATATTTTTTCTATCTGTTTACTGAATGATGATTTTACTCTTTGGTTGTTCTGGATTCCAGCATTTCTCTTGTACACAGCCTCGGCAATAGCTGTGGCGTTCTTTTTGATTTTGTATTGTGCACCTCGCTATGGCCAAACTAATATTTTCGTTTACATTGGAATATGCTCCATAATTGGATCATTGACTGTAAGTAAATCTTCCAATCCAATTCATCTTTATCATTCTAGCTGTTGACAAAATTCAATAGTGGAGGCGGCCTTTTGATTTACGCTTCTCAACTGATAAAATATCTTGTTTCTCATTTCAGGTCATGAGCGTAAAAGCGATTGGCATTGCTATTAAACTTACATTAGATGGTGCAAACCAGTTTGTCTACTTTCAGACATGGATTTTTACAATGGTCGCCATTTCCTGCATCATTACCAGTTTAAATTACCTTAATATGGTCAGTATCATTCAACATTTTTTATGTTAATATATTTTTACGTATGGTTAGTTTTCGATTATGTGTAGCATCTACTTTTATCTAGTATAAGAAAGCATTTTGGTTTGCAGGAGGTGATTCATAATCTTATATGGTTCATGGTCACTTTTCTAGCTAGTGCCTTAGTATTTTCAACACGAGTTTATTGAAGTTTTTATCTAAATTAAATTGCATGTGAATTTAAGAAACTTGTTGTCTGCTATGAGCTTATTTATAAGTTCTAGATGTAACCTCTCATCCAGATAACATCCAAGTAATGATTGGCTCAGTTGACTGGACCACCTGAACTAATATAATTATAAGTTCTAGATGTAACCTCTCATCCAGATAACATCCAAGTAATGATTGGCTCAGTTGACTGGACCACCTGAACTAATATAATCTTGACGTCCTGATTCCCGAATTTTGAATTGCAAATTGTTGTTTCCATGTTGCTCAGTTGTCATAACTTGCTTGTTAAGTTTCTGGGCATCTGTGGTGATAGACTCTTGTATGGTTGGCATTGCAGGCATTGGATACTTTCAACACAGCAGTCGTTTCTCCAATCTACTATGCCTTGTTCACATCTTTTACAATATTAGCCAGCGCAATTATGTTTAAGGTTGGTATTTTATTTTATTTTATTGGAACAAAGTAAAATATGCATCTTAGGAGTAATCTTTTGGATCAATTTCTCAACTATCTGTGGTAATCCTGTTGTACTCTTCTCATTTAGGACTATTCTGGACAAAGTATAAGCAGCATTGCATCGGAGCTATGTGGTTTCATCACTGTTTTATCTGGAACAACTGTATTGCACAGTACCAGAGTACCAGATCCTCCAGTCAGTACAGGTAAGGCCTAATGCACTTCAGGGATGATCCCTTTGATGATGCAAGTCCTCATAATTATATGTGTCATTTTATTGAGCTGCAACCAAAAACTATTAAAATTTAATACAACCCCATTTCTTAGTCCTCAGTCAGAATATGGCTTATATTTTCTTGTTCACTACATGCTGAATTGTGATATATGAGTAGCCATGCAACAAACATTTGATGCTTTCTTTTTCGTATAAAATATTACTCCCTCCGATTCAAAATATATGTCGCAGTCAACCACTTCACACATGCCAATGCACAACTTTGACCGTTAATATCTTTAATTATCTAAAGTAAAAAACTAGAAAAATTTAATATTTTGTAAATATTTATCGAAACAAATCAAACAACATCTTACATTCTAACATTTGTCTTTTTATGTTAGTTAAAAAGTATGGTCAAAGTAAGTCATGTGAATAGTGCACATTGCAAAAATGCGACATGTATTTTGAAATGGAGGGAGTAAAGTTAAAGGGGGTCTTGGTGCAAGAGTCGGAGTTGCTACCATGTAACTACGAGGTCACATATACCGGTCTGCAACTGGTCCGAACCTTCCCTAGACCACACCATGACAGAGCTTTATATCATTAAGCTGTCATTTTATTTTTTTCAAATACAGTACTGTATTAAAAAGGAGAAATTTAATCGGGAAACATGATGAAAATGATTATATCATGGTAGTCAAATCGTGATACGTATCGTGTATCGTTCGACCACTTTTTTGAATTGTGTATCGTAGCATATCGTGCATCGTAAGATACATGAACAGAAAAAAAAATATGACTTAAAATATCATATATAAACTCCAAAATACTTCAAATATCATATGTGAATTTCAAGATACTTCAAAACTGAAGTCATAAACAAAAGTAGAGAGAAACCGAGTAGCGAAGAAACAGAGATAAAGAGCAGAGAGAAACTGAGCATGGAGAAAGAGAGATAAAGAGCATATATATAGACTGTAGAGAGATTAAACAGAGGTAGTGTGGGAGGCTGTAAAGTACAAGAACGCGTGCAGCTTTTGGGGATAGTTCCAATTTAATTGGAAGGTTACAAAACAAAACCCTAGAACAGAAAGCGGTTCACCCTGTAATATTTAGGTTCTTTTATTTGCGACTTGTGAGCAGTGCCCATACATAGTTTTTTGCTTTTTATTAAACAAATTTGTTATAAACAAAGATTAGGCTTCTGATGGCCACTCTTGTACCGAATACTTGTCATTGTACCAAAGAAAGTACGCTACTTAGTTGATATTATGTTTGATAAAATCTTTTATTTTTCCTGTACTGGTTGATGAATGTTCCTTTTATGTTGATAAGGGATCTTCTTAAAATGATATATTTAGTTTTCAAAACTTGACAACATGATTTTTAAGCCTAGTCCTTATTATAGCAATATTTGATTTTTCCCGCTTAATATGCTTATGCTATAGTTGATAGATCTATGGGGTTTAGTTCTTCACAGGAAATTACTACTGTAATATATGTATTGTCATGGTGATGACTGTAAAGTGAACCAAGCCTTCTAGGTTGAGTTAAGATGTCTTATGTGGCTGTTATTCAGAGTTGAATTCTTTACGCATGCTTAAATCCACCACCTTTCCAATTAAAGACTTGTTTTCATTCCAGCTTCTATGATTCACTTTCTAGACATGGGCTCTGTTTGGTAAAAAATAGCGGATAACTAATAACCTAGCTTAAAGCGGATGGACTTATAGCGGGTAGTATAAGCTAGCTGATAACGGTAACGGATAAGCTAACTGATTGAATTTCTGGTGTTTGATCAAATTAGTGGTTGAACTAGCTCATAAATATTAAATTACATAAAAAAGATATGTTTAATTAATATTAATTTTTTTTTCAATTAAGATTACAAGGGTAAAATTGAGAGAAAAAAGTGATAAGCTATAAGCTACTGAATTAGCTTATCAAAAAACATTTTAGGACAGTAAAAATAAGTTATCAATTTGTGAGAAAATGATGGTTACCAAACATGTCTTTTTTAGTCATGTGAACTTATAAGTTATAAGCTAGCTTATCATGCTTGCCAAACAGACCCTTACAATACATACTTTTTTTTAACTCTGAAAGCTGAAAAGCACCCGTAGCTTCAAATTAGTTTGCATAAATGCATATAAACCTACATCATGGAGAATGTTAGAAAATGAATCATTAGATTTCGAACAAAAATGTTTGGTTTGAGAGCACAGTCAACATTCAGGACACACTGGTTTCTTAGTGTAATATTTTGGTGGTGAAACTGTATGTAACTTAAGTTGAGAGGCTAATGCTGTTTCCAAAAATGTACTTTTAACCTTCCTTTCTGAACAAACTGAGAGAATTTGCCTAAATCATTTATCATCAGTGCAGATGTGTACAGTCCCTTGTCTCCAAAAGTATCATGGTATATCCAAGGCAACAGTGAACAATGGAAACAGAAGGAAGACGATGGACCGCCCCTTAATTTAATTAAGATTATCCAGCAAGATCATTTCAAGTGATATTGAAATCTTAAACTGGTAGGACAATAAATTACATCCATTCATTGAGTTAGCAGTATGAAGCAGAAATATGGCTGGCTTTTGTACATTAAACAAAAGAAAGAAATGTAGCTGTGTTATAGGGTTTGTCTCTGTGATCCCATCCATTTGGTTTAGCAAGAGATTCAAAAGAAATATATCACATTGTGTAGGAAGACAGAGGTAGTGCTTTTTTTTGTGTGATTTTATTCATTGATATCATATCCAATTAAAGCTTGGGTTCTATCATCTGAAACTAAGGAGGTGGTGTTTCACCCAGTTTGTATTTGTAGTAGTTGTTGTACAACCTGTTTTGTTTAGTTGTTGTATATTAATTTCTATCTTTTACCCTTTTCCTTTCCCCATATGTATTTTCTTTTTGCCCCCACCCTCTTTTTTTTTTTTTTTTGACAAGTTAACTGAATTATTTAAACGACCAAGATAGCTGCACTGTATATGCTGGCTGATAATTGCAATTTTAAATATTATAGTGATTGAACCTTATATCGGTGGAATCTGTTGACCAGAAAATGTTTGGAGACCATTAAAGTTCTTAAACAACGATTTTTGGAAACCCACTTGGGTTGGTCTTGTGGCGATGGCTTGAGACCTTAGAGTGTGCTCCTTTTTAATGTTTCAGATTCAATTTTTTGATGCAAATTTGGCTGAGTTAGTTTAACTTTAAAAAAAAAAAAACGATTTTTGGGTTGAAATTGTTTAGCATGAGATAATATAATAAAAGTTTTCCTAAACGCTAATCACAAGAGTATGGAACTCCTATGACATCCACAAGAAGGACTAACTGAAACTCAATTGAGGATTGTTGCATAAAATATATGAAATTGTATGAAGCTGTTTATGTTGCCAACAAGTAAAAATAGCTTTTTATGTTTTTTGAAAAAAACCATCGAGGTGTTTGAAGTGATTGTTTAATAACTATTTATTGTACAAGAGATGTATATATTTTTACAATTAAAGAGAAAATTACGTTGAACCTAGTATATTTTTAATGAAAAATTATGACAAACTTTGCATGAGCTGGAAAGAACTCGTAAAAATAAGTTTCCTCAAAAAAACTTGTAAAAATAAGTTGTGTACAAAAATATGCTCAAACAAAATATACGTATTTATTTCTCAAAAAAAAAAAAAATACTAAATGTTTTTTTTTTTGGACAGAATACTAATCTCATAAGTTATTTACAAATTTTAAACACTTTCATGACGAAAGACAAGTATGAATAAGCTATTTCAAATGCCTTCTATGAGACATGTTATATTTTAGATCAGTTATCACTTTCAAATTTAAACACTAGAACAATCATCAATTTTGTCCAAAAATAAATATTTTTTGTCGTTTTTTCTACACAAGAATTACGATCAGAAAGAGACGCATTCATCTTGTCATAGCAAGGACATATTTCTTCTAACTTTCAAGGGAATTCCTGATTTTAAATTTCGAAGGAATTAAAGATAGTTACGGAAATGTATTGGTTAAGTATTTATAAGAGAAAGAGTCTTCCACAAATGTGGCTGTAGTTTAGTGGTAAGAATTCCACGTTGTGGCCGTGGAGACCTGGGCTCGAATCCCAGCAGCCACAGAATCTTTTTTGAATTTGAAATTAAGATTTTTTTTGTTTCCTATTTCTGGCAATAATGTTTTTCTTAGTCCGAAGAATCAAGAAGCCTATAAGTATGGCTTAATATATTAATTTATATTTTATGGCTTAATAAAATAAAGCTTATAGCATTATACTATTTCCTCAAAAAAAAAAAAAAAAGCATTATACTATGTGCTTGTTTTGATAATCAACTTATTTATAGCTTATAGTATAAGTGCTTATCATGATATGCAACATTGAATTCTCTAATACCAGATACTTTTTATTACTATTTCTTGCAACATTGAAATCTCTAATTAAAAGTAAATATCTTTTGGAAAATGCTATTTATCTAGAAAAATAGCATCAAGAATTTTTCAAGACACATGTGGCAAATTTTAATTGCATGATTTATTTGCCCAATTTCTATTTTTCAGCTACACCTCCTTGAATTGTGGCAAATAGTGCATTGTGATTGGTTGCTCTTTATTCTTGAAGAATTCTTGATGTTTTTTTTTCTAGAGATATAACATTGCTCCTATCTTTTATATCTTTTATTAGTATTTCTTAGACTCATTTCGTCTTGTACCGTGTACGTGTACCATGTCTTCAATGTCGTCTTGTACCGTGTACGTGTGCCATGTCTTCAAAATTGATTAAATTTTAAAATGCGTTCCAATTTGAAAAATGTAAATTAATCTTAAACTCATCTAGCCATTAAAAAAAATCTTTAACTCCTCCACCATAAATAGAAGTGGCCTTGACCCGGTAGTTGTGTATCATCAATCAACAAAGTAATCTTAAAGCACGAACATGAATATAAAATTGTGTTTCATTTTCATGTTCGTCGTCATTTTAATCATTCAAATATATCCCTCTTTGTCCTCTTATCAATATTTTATGATGGTCCAAAAATGGCCAGCGACGTTGTGTATCAGGGGAGGGTGTGCAGTTAAATCCCTTCCAAACAAGTTCACTATCCGTGGTTTATGGGGGGACCAACTCATCTAAGTCATACCCACTCTATTGCTTGGGAAACGGAAAATGAGCTTTGCATCCAACCCTAGTGAGTTTCTTCTTTGCAAGGCTTTTTGGTGCTACATATATACTTGTTTATTTATTTTTTTTAATAAGAAAATCTTTCTTTATATATTGTTAGGTAGGACTGGAAATGAGTCGAGTCGAACCGAACTCGTCTAAGCTTGACTCGAGTCGATAAGAATTAGCTCGGCTAGAAACTCGACTCGAGTTCGAGACGAACCTTTTTTTTAACTCGAGTTCGGCTCGTTTAAAGTTCATAAATCACTCAGTTCAGATCGTTAGGTTCAACTCATTTGACAAAAGTTTTTTTTGTCAAAATGTATAGCCTGACCTTTTAAATAATTTAGAAAAAAAAAATTGAACTAAATAAAATAAAACTACAGACCATGCTGGTGTTAAGACTACTTAAGAAAAAAAGTAGAACTTTATAATTATATGAAAACTATAACTACGGTAGTGTAGCACAGTCCATGTAGTAGCGTAGTCCATGTAATGTGCAGCGCACTTCTCTTTTTATATCTACGTCTCCTAGATGTTTTCAAACTCCCCGATGTAGATCTAATTTTAGTATACATATGTGTTTAGTTAGAAGCCTCTACAAGTATGTTATTAGCTTCTTTTTTTTCCCTTTCTTTTATTATAATTATTGTTAATTAAATTAGTAATAATTCCTCTAAAAACAAGCAAATAAATACTCCATCCGTTTTAAAATGAGTGTCGCTTTAGGCTTTGACACACATATTAAGAAATAGAATGAAATAATCATTGGATATAACGCTTTTACTAAACTGCCCTTACTTTATAAGAAAAAGACAAAATTAAAGTTGCATTGAAAATTGTGTGAGAGAAAAGTTGAAGAGGGTAAAGTTGGAAGAAAAAAAATTAAAGTTGTATTGGAAATGTAAAGCGACACTCATTTTGAAACAAATTTTTTTGGCTAAAGCGACACTCATTTTGAAACGGATGGAGTATTAGACTAACACACACACATATATATTATCGAACCAGTTCATGAACCAATCGAATCGAACTATATACAATTCAAGTTCAGTTTATTTATTTAACGAACTTAATTTTCAGCTCAAGTTCAGCTCATTTGGTTCATGAACCAAGTTCAACGAGATAATTATATAATTGAGTTTCGAACTATTGTCGAGTTGGTTCGGATCATTGTCAGCCCTAATGCTAGGAAATGATCAAGTTTTGGCAGGAATGGCGGGGACGGATCCAGAAAAATTGTCTAGTAGAGGCAAAATTATATACTACAATTGTCTATTTCCATCGTTGTGGTTGCAAATCAAAGGTAAGCCGTTTAATTTTTACCCCCTCCATCGTTTAAAGTAAGTATTTACTCCTATTTGACAAAAAAATTGTTTCTACATACACACACACGCACGTCCGCAAAGACTCACACAAAGGGTATTTTAGATGTACTAGAAAACTACGTAGTTGTGCCTCATAAAACAAACCCAATGCCATAAGTACAATTATGCACTTATGGTTACTCTACTTGAAGACACTACTATATACTTACAAGAAATAAGGTTGTGCCTGTATGGCAATGGAACCACTTACATGGATTGTCCCCAACATAACAGCAGGTGTATAAATTGTAATAATAAGCAACAACTCTTATTACCTCCATGATGATTATTATTACTACCTCCGTCCCAATTTAATTGACACAATTTTGTTTTTCACACATATTAAGAAAAATGTATAAATAAAGGGGAAAGTGGAATATATTGTATTGGGAATGATAAAAGTAGTATTATTTAGTGTTATATTGTATTGGGAATGATGAAAGTTGTATTGAAAATTGAAATGGATCAGTTATTTTGGGACACTTTTTTTTAGAAAATGGGTCAGTTATTTCGGGACGGAGGGAGTACTAGATTTAATTGTAAGGTCGTATGAAATAATTTGAAATAAGAAGTGTGTATTTTTTAGGGTTAAATATGTTATTGGTCCCTACATTTTGCCCTCTTTTGACAAATAGTCCTTACATTTCAATAAATGATTTTAAAATCCCTACATTTTGTCTCCGTTAGCACAAATAGTCCCTGCTGTCAAATAATCCCCAATCACCAAACGGATTGCTGACATGGCAATTATTTTTTTGTTGATACGGGTTTATAATGGATTGGGCCAAACGAAATGGGTAAAATGACCCGACCCATGGATCTAACCCATTTTATTGGTGATTTTTTTTTTTGGTTAATTATGTTTCTAGTCCCTATAAAATAGCGACCTTGTAAGTTTAGTCCCTGCTTAATTTTAATAGCATTTTTAGTCCCTAATTTTGTTTTTCTGCACTGAGTATTAGTCCCTACTCAATTCAAATTTGTTTAATTTATGATTAAACTCTTAAATTTTTGAACAATTTTTTGCAGACATGTTTAGAACATTACTAAAAGTTCGTCCGCAAAAAATTATTGCAAAATTTGATTTCTACATCCAGATTTTATTACTTTTTATCTTTAACTTTTGTCGTTTTAAAAAATTCATATTTAATTCATTTCATGTCAGAAAATTCTAAATTTTAGTAAACGAACCTTTCATAGTGTTCTAATCTTGTCTCAAAAAAATCGTTCAAAAATTTAAGAGTTTAAGGATAATTAATCAAACTTTGTTTTAGCAGGGACTAAAATTATAAGTAATTTTTTTTTATAGGGACTAAAAATGCTATTAAAATTAAGTAGGGACTAAACTTACAAGGTCGCTATTTTATAGGGACTAGAAACATAATTAACCCTTTTTTTTTTATCAGCCATTATATTGGTGATTCAAATCCCTAAATTCCCAAAATTTTCCTTCTTCCTCCTTGCGCAATCTCTCACCTTTCCCAAATTTCTTCTTCTTCCTCCTTGCCATCTCTCTTCTTCCCCAAAAAGGAATTTCTCTTGACTAGATTATGGGTAAAAAATTTCTCTTTTTCGATCTCTCACTCATATAACCACCATAACGTTATATGATAAGATTTTGGAAGCAAAAGATCAGATTTTTTTTACTTCCATAATTAAATTCTCAAAATTTTTATTTCATTCATCAATCCCTCTTGCATGTTTCCTAGTCACAACCTTTCATAATCTAGTCCAAAGAACACAAAGGGTAAGTTGAAGAAAATTTCATTCCTTTTCATCTATGGTGGCCGAGCCACTTTTCCTTTTTTTTTTTCCTTTGAATTCTTCCCTCAAATCTCATGATTTTGTGTTGAACCAGCTTATTTCTTTTGAAATTTCAGTACATAGGATGAGAAATTTGATCCTTAGGGGCCAACACATCTTTAGAGGCATATAACAAGAAGATTGAAGGTTAAGGAGGAGAGTGGATTAAAGAGAAACATAGAAGTTTTAGGCTTTGACATCTACTGAAATGGCTCTTAAGGTGCTCGAACCCGAACTGGGTTTTGGTACTTGGATGGATGGAGAAGGACTTTGTGAAAAGTTTAGGGTTTCAATTTCTTCTTTTCTTATTTTAATTAATTGTATTTTGATGTTAATCACTTAATTAAACTACAAATTAACACTAATGATTTTATTAATTTACATTCATTTAATGTGTGGGACCCATTGCCACATATACATCCATGTGTATGGCCACGTTAAAAAAAATTTGGGGCCCACTTGGTGCCACGTCAGGATCTCGTTAAGAAATTGACCGCAGGGACTATTAATGATAACGGATTAAAAATGTAGGGATTTTAAAAACATTTATTAAAATGTAATGACTATTTATTAAAGGAGGGCAAAATATAGGGATTAAAAACATATTTAACCCTATTTTTTATTGTCTTAAATAAAGTTTATTATAAATCTTGCATTGCCTACTATACTAAAGTGAATAACTTAATTAACAGTGTTTTATCATCGAGAAAATATCTGGTGAGAAATGATTGTATTATTTTAGATTGAAAAGCATTCAGCAAAAACTAGAGCAAAATCAACGAATTTGAACCAATCTCCAATGTTCTCACAATTAAGCTTGTCATACTGTGTTTTATCTCCAATGAAGAATCAATATCATCTCCATATTCCAAGCAAATATTAATCAAGGATGTAAATTGACATTCATGGTCATGAATAGTATGATATATTTATACAGTGTGATGTTTTTACTCTATTCATCGGATAAATAAGATATATGTGTATGCCCTATATCCATATAGGTATCTACTAAATGGATACTCCGTGAATTTTTAAGTATCCACAACTAACGATACTTTCTAAAAAATGATCTTTGTTAATTTTTTTGTATAATTAATATAAAATTTAACAACAAAAGTTCATCACATTCATGTCACTTTCAATCTTACAACAAAAATTCACCACATTCATATTTTTTCTTTTGATCACAGCATAATAATATCCATATGTAATGATATTCACTCAAAGTAATATACATATACATATATTTCATTTCCAACAAAAAAGAAAGTTCACTACATTCAACAAAGTTTTTTTTTTTATATATATTTTTAGATTTTTTTGATGAAGTTGAAATGGTCTTTTATATTTAAGAAAGGATATTTATACCAATTCCTTATTTTGATAACATGAATGAATATCCGCATGCACGAATGCCATTAAATATGTATTTGTATCAATTAAATAACGGATAATGGAACTGTCTATTTATTTTACTCGTGGATAACTGGAATGTTGGAAATTTGAACTTCGACCTTTGCATTTATTATGCGATATCCTTACCAACTAATATAAACTCACGATGATCTCTTTGTTCTAATATTAGTCGATTAAAAGAAAATCAATAATGTTGTATGAATGATAAAAATAAAATAAAAACGCTTAGAATGAGAAGCTCACTGAGAACCCCTTGCATATAATATTGCTATGATTTTATTTGGATAATAAAATAAAAAATGCTTAAAATTTACTTTTGAAAGATATATATATATTTTTAAAAACATACTTGATTTTTATTATGTTAAAATCTACAACAATGAGTTTCAGAATTATTGAATGTCAACCTCACTCTTTTAATTTATAACAAATGAGTATGAACTATCTTTTACCATGTTCGGGGTAAGTTCTCATAAAGACTTCTTTTTTCAAATATAAGATTAAAACTATTTTTTTTTTAATTTATAACAAACAGACCCTAAATAACAACAATAAATAACTTCATATTATTGAAAATAGTCTCTTTTTATATGGGAAAAAATATTATTGAAAAAGGAAATTCTGTATGTACATTATAAGATAGAATATTTTTATCTTCATATATTTGGTTAATTTGATATGTACATTCTTGTCTAGATGTATCTGGTTTTGAAGTTTATATGGAAGGTGAGCAACTAAGACTGTCACGCCAAGCCACATGGGAAATATACAACCTAAGAAGTAATTCTTGAAGTAAACTTGATTCGGATATGCCTCAATGTTATGGGACTAATGTAGGTGCTTTTGTGTATATTAATGGAGTTTGTCATTGGATTAATAATACGACAAGCCAATATTGATGTCATTTGACTTGAGCAACAAGGTGTTCAGTACAATACCGATGCCCTAGGATATGAATGATAGTTTCGATATTGTATTTGTAATAAGGTACTTTTTTTTGAAGAATTGTAATATGGTACTTGATGGTATTAAATCATTCTATTGATTTGATATCAAATTATGCAAAGACAACTACTTTTCAAATATCAATTTTAGGCGAATTCCGTGTGAAGAAATTATGGACTAAACTCTTCACTTTTTGACCCTTACGTTGTTGAACATCCTATTGAAAAGGGAATGAATGATGATTTATTCTTCAGAAGAAAAGATGATGAACTAGTTTGGTTAATCAAGGCTGCTGAGAAATCTCATGTGCCTGGCTGCAATAGCTGATTCTCAACCCCAATCACCTACTACGACTGGCCAGTATCCTTCAAGTGGAATCATGCAGCTGGGAGGATACTTCATGCAGGATCAACAAGCTTAACAGATGACACAGCAACAACTAATGGCTGCGTTCCTCCGTTTTGTATGCTCAACATTTCCAACAGCAGCAAGCCTTGCAGAACCAACTTGGTATGGATTCAAGAGGAAGTCAAGGCCTTCACATGTTGCATAGTTACTGGAGGTTTTCCTGATTTCAGTTGCAGCTCGACAGGCAATGGTTTGCATGGTACTGGTATAAGCAACATTGGAAAGTGCTGATTTGCATTTTTTTTTTATAGGAAAACACAAGTGAAAGAAAGACACTGAATTTTTTTCTTTTTTGAAGAAGAAAGACGCTGAATTATTTCGGTAGATCAATTGAGGGTCCAAGTCGCACCTCATTCATAATTTTTTTTTTATTAGAGAGGACCAAGTGCACACCTTCGGTCATCAAAAGGTGTCCCTGTTGAATGTAACTTAAAATCTCATCATATTTCAAGAGAAGGAAGAAAAAAAACAATAGAAATTCACATCACAAGCTCAGTCACAAGTTAAAAAACAAAAATAAACTAGAGTAAATTACATCGGAGACAATTATGGTGCATCCATTTCTAACTAGACTGGTGTAAATACAACCTTGCATCACCATAGAAAATCAAACCCAAAAAGTAAACTATCATCCTTTCCTATTGTTGGTGGTAATACATCCAAACACGACCGAACTTTCCATGGCACAAATGTCCCCTCATGTGTTAAATTCTGATCACATAGCACACAACATATAGATAAAAAGGAGGGACCTGCCACAAAACTATCATCCTTTCTTATTGTTGTGGTAGTTCGTCCAAACACGATGGATCCCTCCATGGCATGAACGCTCCGTCTTGCGTTGAATACTGATTGATAAGATAACACAACATATGGATCAAAAGGAGGGAATACAAGAGAACCACTAACCAAATTACCAAGTCTAATTCTAAACTAATACCATGACGCAAGTTTTTGAAGATGATAACATTGATCCTACGATATAAATTACAAGAACATTCAAATCAGATGAAGATAACACTTGTTTGCGCCAATAAATTAGCGAAGATCTAGCAAAATTGTTACAAATAAACAAGGGAGCAAATTTACACACCCCAATATACACATCCAGTAAAAACATGAACTTTGTGACACTTCTGATTCTGGAAACACCGATGAATATGTAGAAATTAAAGATAGGGGTGGCAAGATTTGCTCCAATAAAAAGGTCTATATGTAACATAAGCTATGATAAAGATAATGCATTCTTTTTGTACTCGTCTTCCAAACAATATTTTTGCATTTTTTGTACATGATCTTTCTGCATTTCTATACTTCAAATTATAATTCCGGAATTGGACTCCAATAGATTTTCAATTCTCATATATTCCACCAATTGTAGAACTCAATTTAGACCATTCTTGATCAGTTGTTTAATTCCAGACAGTTACAAGAGAGTTTTGAAATCTAATTACTAACTATGCTGTAGACAGTGACATGCCAAATAATTACCACATATACGTGGGTTGACCTAGACGTATGCCTAGATACTCTCAATTCTAGCATGCATTCAGTAAATTAAAGTTTCTAAGTTTCTGACTTTCTCTCAATTCTGTCCCTAGCTCTTGCCATGTTTCCCAACACAAACATCTTGAGATGTGTTAGAAGTTAAAAACTTTCAGGTGAATATATAGGCATACATTATCAATTGAGCAGTGCATGAAGAACTTCTTTTTTTGAAAAATATGCGTGAAGGAACAAATAAAACATCTAGTGAGATGCAGAAGAATCATAAGATACTTACTTTCAACCAAAAGAAAAATCCGCGCAGGAGACGCAAAACTTTGGGGAAATCATCACGAGCTGCTTCTAATTCCTTTAGAAGATCTACAACATGAAACACATATCTCAGTTGCAAAATTTCAAATAACAAAGCGAGTATCCAACCCAATTGGGAAAATTGTTGCATCGCATTTTCAAAGTGGTTTGAACTGATCCAAATTCAAAGTGAAAACAGTAACTTCACATAAGCATAGACAAATAATAGCAAGCACATTAACTACCATATGTATACATTAAACATATTAAAGTTATAGCAATGCAGTTGTATGCTATTACTAATTAAGAGGATGGCCAAATCCTACTTACCAAGATGATGATCAAGAAAAGACTTTCCATCATGATCTCCCTTATAGGCTTTGCTACTCCCACGCAGATCTCTGTATTTTTGGACCGGCGTTCGAGCATTAATTTCTCTTGATAGTTTCTTATGCTCTTCCTCGCAGTAAGGCCTGTTAATTTCTTTCATGAGTTTTTCTCTAAACTCCGTCACTTTCCTTGGATTGACTTCATTATCCTATCAAAAAAGTTCATCCTTAAGCAACACAAATGGCCAACAAAAACAAAATCGACCAGCAAAGTACCAATTTGGATTGCATGCAGTCGAAGTTTGATAAAAGTTGGACATTCCAGACTTCAATCTCAATATTTTAGGGTTCAGATTAAAACATTAAAAAATAAAATCTTGATTCAACACCTGCCGATGTTCCAACTGCGTGCATATGACTTGAGTGCATACAAGCGTGCATATGACTTGAGTGCATACAAGCGTGCATATGACTTGAGTGCATACAAATCCAAACCAAAAAAGTACAAAGGCAAATTGCCTCAACGCCCCCGGCATTCACACAATCAGTGCATCAGTAACTATTGGATGGGATCAAGATCTGAACCATTTGGTCTCGATCCAACGGTTACCGATGGGCTGACTGCGTGGAAGTTACCGACTGGAAGCAACCGCATTCGAACAATGGCACATACACAACATAAAAGAAAAGATAAAATGTTGGCTATTAGAAAAAATAAAAATTGACAAATTTAAGATTGCATATTACCGAGCTTTCCACATTAATTATCTCAATCACATCATCACCATCACCATCATCATCTTGAATCTCCTTTTTCACACTTTCATCGACAAATGCAGCTTTCACAGCTGAACAACCTTCTTCCCCATTCACGTTCACATCATTCTTTTCTGGATTTTTTTTTGGACGTCCTCTTTTCCTTTTAAGAGCATTTCTACGTGCTTTTGAAGCCACGTCACTTTTCTTATTATTAATCCAACGTTTCTTAGCAGCAGATAGTTTTATTGCACCTTTCATTTTCCTACCCCTACCACCCTTCCTTGAAGTCACACGACTAAGTCTCTTTCCACGTTTAGAGTTCTTAACACCAAGCTTACCCTTTTTCTTTGAACATGATGATTCATCTCCAAATTTCACATACACATCATCCTCAACAATCTCAAGTACATAAGATTTTCCATCACGCTTCAAATGATTCAATAAAAACCTATTTTGTTCCTCCTCGTACTCTGTGAGATTTTCTTCATCATCATTGTTGTTGCTGTCACTGTTTTGTTCCTGAAGATGAAGCAGGTGAGATTGTATAATATTGGATGGACCATCTGTGAACTTTATCAAGTCTGAGTCGGCTTTTGGATCGTTAATATAAAATTTGTGAAGAAGGTCGTTGAGCTTTTCCTTTTGAGTATTAGGGTCCCTAATCTTGTTAAGAAGGAAATCATATAAATCTTTTTCATGATCCCATGTTCTCTTTCTAGGGTTCACTGAAGGAGGTACCATTTTTTATGTTAGAAATGGTTTTGATGTGTAATGAAGAAGAAGAAAGATGGAAGATAAAAAAAGAGAGAAAGTGGGTGAAGAAGGCTACAAATAAAGAGAGTGAAAGCGTGTGTGTAATAATAATGATGTATAGGTGAAACAAACCTGTGTTGCATTGCGTCATGCATGTGATGTTGGATAAATGCAGATAGATGTGACGAGTGATAAGCTGAAAGCGACAGCAAGTGTTTCTTTCTACTTTTACATTCTAAATAAACCAGACTACTACAGTAGAGACGATACTAGTCTGGTCGTGCCCTCAAACCAAATAGTCCCATTGTTACACTCTAGTTGCCTTGTCTTGTTTTATGTGGGTGCTTCCAACACTGGAGTATAAGCTTTTTGAGAATTTGAGTGAACCAATCAATTGTGTCTTTTAAATTATTTAAATGTCTTTTTCTTATAGTAATTTTTTACTCCCAACGTCCCGGATTACTGAGTCATTTACTAAAAAAAAGTGTCCCAAAATAACTGAGTCATTTCAATTTTCAATACTACTTTCATCATTTCCAATTCAATATATTCCACTTTTTCCCCTTTGTAACTCTCATTAATACTACTTTCATCATTCTCAATTCAATATATTCCACTTTCCCCTTTATTTATACATTTTTCTTAATAAGTGTGAAATGAGCCAAGAGCTCAATTAATTCGGGACGGAGGGAGTACAAAAATTCATTAATAAATTAAAAGAAAAATGTACACCCTCAGGTCAGTAATATAAGCAACAGTTTGATTATTAGATTCATTCATTAAATGACGTATATAGTCTAAATAAAGACTACATACGTCATTTAATGAATGAATCTAAAAATCAAATTTTTACTTATATTAGTGACCGGAGAGTGTATATATCATTAGCTACGAAGCAAACATAATATTTTTGAGGAAAAATTACATTCACCTTCCTTAAGTTTTCTTTAAATGACATAAACATCCTCTCTAATTTTAAAATAGTCATTGACCTTTTAAAGTTTTCATTAAATAGATTGATTCCTCCCTTCTCTCTAAATAGTGTTATCTTTATGTTAAAATGCAAATAGACTTGAAGATACCCTTCACCCACTAAACTTCTGAATTACCTAACTCCCTTCAATATCTACCTAAGTAATGAACCAAGAACCCTTTCCATCATGGCAGCTATGCTCTAAATTTTCATAGGTATGAAACAATGCTTCACGCTTTCACCAAGCGGTAGAAGCATACACGCCAATTTAAACACACAAAAGCTAATTAGTTTTCTAGTTTTATGACTAATTAGTATAAATGAAAACAAGTAGAAGAGGAATATAGTGTCATCACATCATTCCATGTTGTCATGTCTAAAGATTTGGATTAATATTGGTGGGTTGAATTAGTGGTGCGGATGCATTCAATCATATAGGGAGGGGTAATTCATAGCACTGAGGCTAGCTAATGTTAGTAAAGTAACGGATGGTTAATAGAGTTGAATTGAGGGGAGCTTACTATATTTTTAAAACTAGAGGGGAGGTGTGTGTCTTTTAACCAAACCTTAGGGGATGTCTTGATAATTTTCTCTATTTTTGTTGCCCCAAAAACAATGGTGGCCCTGACGGCCACCCCTGGAGTGGAGTCACTCATCTATAAATGAAATAAGAAAAATGACACTGAGTGTTATTAGAATATTAATGATACAAATCAGAATGATGATTTTTTTTGGTTATCAATATGTTGAATTTAAATGCGAGTGATTTGTTTTACATTAACTATGAATGCGTATAATATTGTATATATAAAAGAGAAGACTCATATAATAATTCATTCGTTTCACAATACTTGTCGCATTTAAGGAAATTACACATACCAAGAGATCAAATAAAATTTGTTATTTTGATAAAATTATTTGTGTTTTTTCTAAAATACCCTTACTCATTTATTATTTCATTCTATTATTTATCTCTCGACAATAAATAGGTAAGAGTATTATTGACAAACCAATAATTAATGTTGTATTGAAACTTGAAAATGATAAAAAAAATGGAAACAAAATTATTTTCCAGAAGCGACATGTATTCTGAAACAGAGAAAGTATGTCTTGAGACTTTTCTTTAAAAAAAAATATGACTTTGGACTTTTTTAACTAAATAATTTATTATTGAAGTCATTAACTAAATCATCCATTTGAACTTTGTTAACCATTTAATTTTTTTTCAAGAAGTTATGAATTTTTAGTTTTTGAAATAAGATAGCTACTTAAATAAGGAAGACGCTAACATTTATCTAAGGACAATTGTCTATATGCTAAAGATAGAAAATTCAAATTGAAAACTGTTCATTTATTTTTGAAATAGTTTAAAATTATTTTTTTATGATAATTATTATTTGTGGATTACTTTGACACATGTATACAAGTTAACATGGTCCATTTATCGATTACTCCCTCCGGTCCTTTTTACAAGAGACAAATGGGTCAACTAAAGTTGATGTATTTGGTTCAAAATGTAGACCAAATACATCAACTTTAGTTGACCCATTTGTCTCTTGTGAAAAGGACCGGGGGAGTATTAATCATCTTCTACAACAATTCTTTGTAGATTTTCTTTAAAAAAAAAATCTTGTCTAGATCTTTTTATCAAATTGTAACACTATCTCATGACACTATCTCATGACAAATGCGAGTAATAACTAGTCTGTTAGTTTTTTTTGTTTTTTAAAATTTGTTTTGAAGATTGGAGGGTTTTCGAGCATAACTTTTAATTTTAAAATTGAATTGGGTCTTGTTAACGAGTGCTCTCGAGACACTCTTTAAGTATTCTAAATTAGGAAGTTATTCTTTATAAAAGTCAAACAGTTCAATTTTCAATGCATTAAAATACACAAATTTTCATAAAAAATTACTATTTTAAGCTCTTAAAGAGTGCTTCGGGACACTCGTTAACATTTTCCAATTGAATTTTATATTCAATTCACTTTATCGTAAATTTATTTTGAATCAAAATAAATTTTTCAGGATTAATTAATTACTCAAAATTAAGTTTTGTCAGTCTAAAACCAGAATGAAACAAAACAAGTGAAGTGTGAGTTTGAGAGTTGGGGTAGAGGATTTAGGAATGGGTCGTAGTTTATCACGTTCACCTTCATATAGAAGAAGACACTCTCGTTCACGATCTCCCTCTCCTTCCCACCGCCGTTCTCGACACCACCGCCGCCGTAGACATAGAAGTAGAAGCTCTTCCTCGCTCTCTCCTCCACCCAGATCACGCACTCCCACTCTCAAACACAACAAAAAAGATCATCCACCTACTCTTAACAACAAAAGGTACATAACCATCCTTTCTTATCTTCTCTTTAACGAACTGATAATGGATAAGCTAGCTGATTAAATTTATAATATTTGGTGGTAAAACGAGCGTTTGAAGTAGTTTATGAATATGAAATGACATAAAAAATACGCATTTAATTGATATTTATATTTTTCAATTAAGATTACAGGGGTAAAATGAAAATAAAAAATGATAAGTTTAAGTTATTAGCAGCTACTTGAATTAGCTTATCAAAAACCGCAATAAGCTTATGAAAGTAAGCTATAAACTCGTGTAAAAATGGCAGTTACCAAACAGATTTTTTTCATTCATACGAGTTTATTAGTTATAAGTTATAAATCATAAGCTCAATTTTATGTCTTACCAATAAGACACTTGTTTGAGGTTATTTAGTGGCATAGGAGAACTTATGAAAAACAGCAAATGACATGCTGTTTTCAATTTATTTTTACAAGCTCTCCAAAGTAGCTTATAAGTTATAAAAACAAATTTCATACACGAAAACAATTTAACTTTATTTTATTATTTGTTATAGAAATAACTTATACATTTGTGTTTATCAAGATAAGCACCGCTTATGTTGTAAGTTGCAAATTAAGATGTTTATCCAAACAGGGTCTCCTAGGCCTTCACTGAATTAAACTTTGACTTTCCTTTGTCTTCTCATTGGTTAGTTTAATTGGCTAGTTACTTTTTTTGTGGTTAGTTTTATCAGTTACTTTCTGTTATCAGCCCCTTTCATATTCATATATATATAAAGGGTGCTTCTTTGTGTTGAATCAGTTCAATTGAATAGAATTCACTTTGAAATATTTAATCAGCAATTTTTTTCTTATTTTCTTCTCTTGGAAGAGATCTTGAGAATTCATATCTTTCTACAATTTATGATGTCGTCTGGGTATAGAAATTACATTACTTGCTTCTGCATTTTTCTTTTTCGTTCATGTTCAATGTTCATTTATTTATGTTCTTTATCATTTTGTATTTGGTAGTAGCAAGCGTCAACAAGACGAAGAATTAAAACTATTGGAGGAAGAGACTGCAAGAAGAATAGAAGAAGCTATCCGAAAAAATGTTGAGGAAAAGCTTAATTCGGAGGAAGTCAAGGTGGAAATTGAAAGGCGTGTAGCAGAAGGCGTCAAGAAACTGTTTGATGATGTTGAAGTTCAACTTGAAAAAGAAAAGCAAGATGCTCTTACTGAAGCTAGAAGGAAAGAAGTAAGTTTTCTGATTCAATATGTTACCCTTTTTCTATGAGATGGCGATTGAAGGGGAAGTTATTGTTTATCCATTCTGTAATTACATTTGAAAAAGGTTTCACGTGTCAAAATTGAAATTGTGTTAAATTTCCGGCAATCGGTAATTTTGTATGAATGAAGTCTTAGTCTGAGATACACCACCTTGCAGAACCCAGAATCTCTGCCCCGTTCGTACAAGTAGTAATTAGATCATAAAAAGGTTTTTGGATATTCCATAGGATTCCCAAATTTGATTCAAGATTTGTATCGAAACATTAATTCAAATTTCCATATCTTTAAACATCTTTATCTGGTACACAATGCGCCACCCTGCAGAAACCAGGATTTTTGCTCTGTTGGTGACAAATAGTAATCAAGTCATAAAAAGGTTTTCGATTGTTCAATGCGATTTCCAAATTTGATTCAAGATTTGTACTGAAATATTAGCTTAAATTTCCATATCTTATCTTTATCCATTAGCACTATGATAATCAGGTGACTGTGTTGAATGAATCTCCACCATTAAAACCTAACCAATGTACGATTTGTTATTTGTATCTAAAAAAGTGAATACTACTTTTAATGTATGGCTTCTAGAATTGTGATGTGTTTGTTGAAATTCTGCAGGAACAAGCTCGTAAAGAGAGAGAAGAGCTGGATAAGATGCTTGAAGAGAATAGAAGGAGAGTGGAAGAGTCTCAGAGAAGAGAAGCTCTGGAACTGCAGAGGAAGGAGGAGGAACGACAAAGGGAATTAGAGATGATTCGGAGACAGAAAGAAGAGGCGGCTCGGAGAAAGAAGTTGGAAGACGAAGAACATGCTAATCGGAACAATTCTACGGGTAAGAACAAATCTAGGGCTAACTCGTACGGTTTGTAATTAGTATTTTGAAACGTGATTTTATACCCCCAAACTTATCTGTACAACTGTACCCTTGTTAGAAACCCTGACCTTGAATGAATATTTGATATTCCTACTGTCGAGATACAGCTTATAAGATCAAAGAAAATTTTAAATGTTTATTAGTTAGTACTGTTTTGATGTTTATTTTCTTTGCATAACAAAATGGTTTCCTCTTTCAATGATTTTGGAATTTTCATTCTGGAGACAGTAGTCAATGATTAAATATACACTTATAAAAAATAGTTTTGTAGAGATTTCCAATCAATATCTGTTTGAGTTGCACTGATGGACCAGTAGAAAATTGCTTGGCCCACCTTGTCCAGTATCTACTTCCTAGAATTAAAACTTTCAAACTTGAAGTAGTATAGTATGCAATATGCTAACTAGACTACGGTAGGAGTGTTTCCCAAACTCTTGTCTAATTAACACATCTTTGCAAAGATCTTTTATGGTTGATCATAAGATTTGTTGTTGATCACAGCTAAGTAAATGCATTACGATGGTTTAGAAGCATCAAGCATGACACTTATAGACTAGGAGAAACGAGAAGCATTGTAATCGTCAGTAGTACTATGATTCGTAAAAGTAAGGTGTAGCACTAGAATACTAAACACATTTCATATATTTTTTTATAGGGTAGTGTTAACTTGTGCCCTTAGGGCACAAGTTAAGGTTCTAAAAAGGGAATTAAATAATAAATTATATCTTGAAAAGAGGAGATTTTAAATTTCTAGAACATTAAATGCACAATTTCCAACAAAAAGTTTCTATCTTTGATTTCTTAACTTGTGCCTTGAGGGCACAAGTTAACATTTCCCTTTTTTATATTGTGTCTCATTGACTCGTTCTTACAAGTTAAAGACAATTTTTCAAGTCTAATTTACACTCATAATTCCCACTTCCCATGAGTAGAGAAGCTTATTTATTTGCCCCGAGTCCTGACCCATGTGACCTATTTACCACTTGCCCTTGGTGGAGCCACAAGTAAAGATGGTGTGGCATTGTTGCCTTGAAGTTTCAAAGCAAAAAGTTGAGGTCTTGTGGATCATTGTTGTGTTATATTGCAGACTTTCAGGTAACTGATAATTGTTTGGTGATTGAGGAACGTGACAATGATCACAGATGCGCACACACTACCAAAAATCATATCTACATCATGCTAGAATTGAGTAAGGGATAGCTTTACTCAAAGGGAACAGGTCCAACATGCCTCATACATAGACCCGCCACCTTTTCAACTTTACTATTGTTTTTGGAATAATGTATGCGATCTTCCTAAACCTATACATAGTCATTGGGCTGTGTCGTTCCAAATTTACCTTCTAACTGGAATGGCATAAAATTCGTAATAACGAGAACAATTGAATCTGACGTACAAGTTGTTTAGAATTTTGATTTTTGATGAAAAAGTATTGAAGTAATAATTTGGCCAAATATCTCCCTGGGTCCTTTAAGTTTCGCGTTTGTTTCAGATAGGTCCTTTAAGTTTCTGTCAGATAGGTCCTTTAAGTTTCTAAGGTTTCAGATAGGTCCTTTAAGTTTCGAGTTTGTTTCAGATAGGTCCTTCTATCAACCTCCGTTAAGGACCTATCTGAAACCTTAGAAACTTAAAGGACCTATCTGACACCTTAGAAACTTAAAGGACCTATCTGAAACATACGTGAAACTTAAAGGACCCATGGAGGTATTTGGCCTAATAATTTAAACAAACTTAAATCTCAATTCATTTGTGTAGAATGTAACTTTCTACAATCTCTAAGGGTTGATTTTGTGGAGCCTTGATAGAGTTTGTGCATGTAAACATGTTAGCGTCCCAGTTAGTCTCTCTAGGGTGTAGTTAATGTAATTCTTTTCGTAAGTGAACATTTGAGTCTGAAGTTTTTACAACATTCTTTTATCTTTCATTTTTCATAGTCTCTTTGAGATGAAGTCAATGTAACTCTTTTTGTAAGTGTTCTTCTGAATCCGAAGCTTTTATTTCTCTTGAATTAAGCATCTCTCACCCTAAATTTCTTGCAACAAATAAAGATTAGGATATTCCATGACTCAAATGGCTTTAGATGACCACTTTGAATTCTTAACCCCTTTCAAATCCGTTGGGTTTTCCTTGTTTATAAAATAGATAAACATAAATGATACTCCCTCCGTCCCGAAATAACTGAGCCAATTGCAATAAAATATTGTCCCAAAATAACTGACTCAATTTACTTTTCAATGCAATATTAATTACTTTTTTTTTCCAATTATACTACTTTTATCATTCTCAATTCAACATCCTTCACTTTGCATTTATGACAATAAAAAATGCACCAATACTTGAAAAGAGCACTTAAAATCATTTTTCTCTCTCATTCATTTATATATTTCCTTTAATATGTGTGAAATGAGCAAATGATTCTCTTAAAGTGGGACGGAGTGAGTAGTTTAATGAGATTTACTAGTAAGATTGACTAAGGGTGCGTTTGTTTTGGATTTTTTCCAAAAAAAATCTATTTTTTTCTTTAAAAAAATCACTTTTTTCATTTTTAAGTGTTTGTTTTGGATTTTTAGAAAAATCATTTTATCAAAAAAATCTATTTTGATCCTAAAATGAAAAGCTATTAGGATTAGCTTTTCTCAAAATCTATTTTTTTCAACAACAAGGAGATAACACATGTGCATGTTAGAACTCATTTTTTTAACAAAATGGATTTTTATGGATAGTAGGCAAACACAAATAACTTTAGATTTTTTTTAAAATCTCTAAAAAAAAATCTCTAGATTCTTTTGACACAAAATCTATTTTTTTTAAAGCTGAAACAAACGCACCCTAAATGAAACGAGTTTCACCTTTATTTATCTTTTATAAATAGACAGTAAAATAAATGAAGTAAAACCAAACTCAAAGGAAATTTTGAGAATATGTGCAACAGAGATAATTTTGTTTAAACATATATTTTTTAGTTTGTAATGATTTACATTTGATTGTGTTAAAATATGCAGGGATACTAATGTTATAAGAGTTATGGTAACAAATGTCCTTACCTCCATCTTAAATTAAGTGTCGTCTTTGTTATTTTTGTGTCTCAATTTTTTTTAGGGGATTGTTTCAAATTATTTATCTCTTTTATATTACCAATATAACATTTATTATTTTTTTCACCAACATGCCCTTCTTTATTGTTTTAGTAAATGAAACATATTTTGTCATAGAAATCAACACTATTAATTATTTCCTTAATAATCGTGTAAAACTAAATATATTACCAATATAACATTTATTATTTTTTTCACCAACATGCCCTTCTTTATTGTTTTAGTAAATGAAACATATTTTGTCATAGAAATCAACACTATTAATTATTTCCTTAATAATCGTGTAAAACTAAAAAAAGACACATAATGTGAGACAAAGTAAGTACTGTTTTAAAGACACTTGCTAAGGAATTTAAAAGATATTTTTTTAAGGGTCTTGCTAACCAATGCTCTCAGGGCAATGGTTAAGGAAACTATAGATACTCCCTCCGTCTCTAAATAATAATCGTTTAAGGTTTATGCACGATTATTAAGAAAATGATTAATTGTGTTGATTTTGATGGTAAAATTAGTACTCCCTCCGTCCCTATATATAAGCACCCTTTGCCTCTAACAAAAGGGTGGTTATATATAGGGACGAAGGCAGTATCATTTACTAAAATACCCTTATTAATTGTAGTTAGTGGAGTAGTTACTCCCTCCGTTCCTTTTTAATTGTCACATTTTGACTTTTTACACAAACCAAGACAACAAATACTTTTACTACTTTTGATACAACAATTTATCTTTTTCCTATAATAACCTTTTTTTTTTTTGAAGAAATTTTTCCTATAATAACCTTAATCATTTAATACTTCATTTCATACATTTCTCTCTCTGCAATAAATATATAGGGGTAATATAGGTAAAGCCACATTTAATGATGCTTTGAACTTTGAAAACGACAGTTAATTAGAAACAAAAATTATATGCAAAAGTGACACTTATAAAGGAACGGAGGGAGTAAGTTGGATGAAATTCAATAAATATGGCTATAATAATGGAAAAAAAATGTTGCATTGGTATTCTAAAGTGACAATTATTTTGAGAAAAAAATGGGTAAAAAGACAATTATTGTGAGACGGAGGGAGTAGAAAATTTGTCTTGAAAATGTAAGTTTTGACTTTTGATTAAGTAATAATTACAAAAGTTGCTTGTTTTGGTTGTTTAACCAATGCATCGAAGAAGACACTGTTTAACATTTTTTTTTAAAACATTTTTGAAATTTTTAAAGATTTGTTTACACAAATTCTAAAAAATTATTAGTACATTTGTTTCCTTAAGAAGGTCAGCATTTTCCATGTTTATAAATACAAATACATTATCACATTGGGCACACATTAATATTGTGTACCAACCAATTGTTAAGTACCACTTTCATTGTGCTAAAAAATAACATAAGTAAAGAGAAACAAATAGGTGGGGTACTGGGTAGAAACTACACCCAATTTTTGTCACATTTGACCATTATGATTAACATTCTAAATGTTGAATGTGACTTAAGCTACATCAAGTATTGTGTAAAGATAAATGTAAACATCACACTATACCCAAAACAAAATGTAAACATCACGTATTCACATTCAATCGGACTATTTTTTTTTTTAGAGGAATCTGACTATAAAATATAAAATATAATTAATTTGCAATTATATTAGGATAATATCTTTGTCTGTAAGACCTTCTCACCAAACTAAAAAAGGATAATCAACCTACCTTTGTGTTTCCATCTCTCTATGGATGCGTGGAATTGAAACAAAGTTCAGTTTCCACTCTTTAGATCAAATTAGTAGATCAGTTTGTCCACCCAACCTATCTAATCCAATCACTTCCGCAACTTTTAGATAGAAATCCAATTGCGAAAGAAACCTAGTAAAAAAATAAATAAAATAAAGGCACTAATAGGTTAACAAAAAGGTGTGGGTATACCATAAAAAGATTAAAATTAATACTACAAACTTATTTCATACACTACACTACTTTTCTATAGGTTTAATGATTTGTATTCATTTTATGTTCACCAATTCATGATACTCCTTATTAATTAGTCATCCAAAATGATGCCTATTATGAAATATTCCATTCACTCAACCACAGAGAGAAAACTACAAAATACAAATTGATAAATCATAAATCCAAGCCAACCACATTCTCCCACGTTTTAACACCAAGACAAATCATAGCCTGCCCTCGTTTAATCCAAGAAAACTTCTCTTCATTGTACGTGTTGGAAAGTCCTAGCTTTATTGTCACAACAATGTTGCCTTAGCATAAATATTGCCACTACGTTTAGGAAATAATAAAATCTTTACCTACCATAACGCAAGACCCGGTATTTGTTGCGACACTACACTCAATCACTCATATCTTAACTTCCCATTCACCACTATACCTATTACGTCTCTCTAATTAGATTACCCTTTATCTTCTCCACCACATTATAATGGAAAAAACGTTACAATTAAGATCCCCATTTCTCATGTGATTAAATTGATTCTTCAGTTAACACCTAAATACCATTTCTCTAGCCAAAAAAAGTTATATATATATTCCCACAATTACAATCACCCTTCACCTTCACTCAACATAATTCATAACTACATTATTTATATAAGTCCTTTTTGTATAACTTAATGTTCATGGCTACACAAAATTGTTCAAAATGTGTCATGTTGGTGACACTACTGGTAACAATTCTCTTTGTTCATCCAACATCCTCAACATCAAGAGGGTTTCTCAACCATCACCAAATTTCTCAAGGCGGGTTCCGAATCACTCTTCGCCATGTTGATTCCGGCAAGAACTTGACTAAACTCGAGCGCGTTCAACATGGCATCAACCGGGGACATAGCCGACTCCAAAGACTAAATGCAATGGTGTTAGCATCATCCACAACTGAGGATTCATCTCAAGTGGAAGCACCGGTTCACGCCGGAAACGGTGAGTATCTAATGGAATTATCCATTGGAACACCACCAATTTCTTACCCTGCAGTTTTGGATACAGGAAGTGATCTCATATGGACTCAATGTGAACCTTGTTCACAATGTTACAAACAACCAACACCAATTTTTAATCCAAAAAATTCCTCAACCTTTTCTAAACTCTCATGTAGTAGCAACCTATGCAATGCTTTACCTTCCCCAACTTGCAGCAACAATGGTTGCAATTATGTTTATTCATATGGTGATTATTCTATGACACAAGGTATTTTAGGTAGTGAAACATTCACTTTTGGTGATGATAAAAAAAACCAAGTTTCTGTTAAAAACATTGGTTTTGGTTGTGGTGAAGACAATGAAGGACAAGGGTTTGAACAAGCTTCAGGGTTGGTTGGATTAGGACGTGGTCCTTTGTCTTTGGTTTCTCAATTAAAAGAACAAAAATTCTCTTATTGTTTAACCTCAATGGATGACACAAAAGAAAGTGTTCTTTTGTTAGGTTCTCTTCCAAATGTTAATGCCACAAAACAGGTAACAACTCCACTTATTACAAATCCATTGCAACCATCTTTTTATTATATTTCACTTGAAGGTATATCTGTTGGTGACACAAAATTGTCAATTGAGCAATCAACTTTTGAGGTTAGTGATGATGGAAGTGGTGGTGTAATTATTGATTCTGGCACAACAATTACTTACATTGAAGAGAATGCTTTTGATTCATTGAAGAAAGAGTTTACATCTCAAACGAAATTACCGGTCGATAAATCGGGTTCAACTGGATTAGATGTTTGTTTTAGTTTGCCATCAGGGAAAACAGAAGTTGAAATTCCAAAATTAATTTTTCATTTCAAAGGTGGTGATTTGGAATTGCCTGGTGAAAATTATATGATTGCTGATTCAAGTTTAGGTGTTGCTTGTTTAGCTATGGGAGCTTCTAATGGAATGTCTATCTTTGGTAATATTCAACAACAAAATATGTTGGTTAATCATGATCTTCAGAAGGAAACTATTACTTTTGTTCCTACTCAATGTAATAAGTTGTGATGAGTATTTGTGTCATATGAACATGGACTCATCAAAATATCTTTGTTTCTCTCTTTCTAAGTTACCTTTGTACTAATATTGTTATGAATCTCTTAGTTCCTTAATAATATGAAAGTTTTCTTTCCACAAATCCAAGTAATCTTGATCGATCATGTTGCATTGTATACATTAGTTGACAGTTTAGTTGGTGATATAGTATGAATGTAAATTTTACCTTGTGAAAGATACAATGTTTGTTTTTGCCCAACGACCACACCCACCTTAAAATTGAAAATAAAAAATTAAAATTAGAAAGAAAAAAAATATATACAAATATTTTTTATTTTCTAGTTTAAAAATCTTTTTAAACAGAAAAAAAAAATTATTATATCAATGACCAAGCTCAAGTATGAAAGCTCTTGCTTCATCTTAGGTAAAATTGACATAATCACTTCACATATAAAAAAGCAGCCTATAAAGTATTGTTTCTAATGCAAAATGCCTAACAAATAAAAAAGCAGCCTATAAAGTATTGTTTTGTTTGTTTCTAATGCAAACTGCCTAACAAAAAAGAAACCCTCCTATCACAGCATTATCTTCGATGGCCCAAGGGTACCTTCCAATCCAAGAATCTAATTACAACTCCATAATAATTACCAATGATCGTCAATTTGACGTACTAAAGTAATTTTTTTTTTTAGCAAAAGAAAAAGTAATATATAGTACTAAAGTAATATATAGTACCACTTTTTATAAAATTAAAGTACGGATGTTGTTAAAAATAATGTCTAAATATATTTACTTGTAAAAACAAATGTCTAAATATATTTAAAATATTTTAGATTTAAAATAAGATATTATTCTGATATAATTTATGTTATGTTTAGAATTTGTTTCTTACTTTAGGGATATCTTAATTAAGATATTCTTTGAAATTTGAATTACAATTTAGACCTATACGAAGAGCGACAATAAAAGTTTAGAATATGAATTTTCCCTACAAAATATATCTTGTATAATATTGTAAATACAAACAATATTATATCCAGAGTTTAATCGGGATATATATATATATATATATATATATATATATATATATATATATATATATATATATATATATATTCAAGAATTGTTCCACCCAATACTCAAACTAAGATTCTCTCAAACGATTCGTCATTTGAGTTCAATCATCTGTTTGACCTAAATGTAGTTTATTATTTGTCGTAACGTAGGTTAATATGCTGAAATTACTGAAAATATAGGCTAATATGCTGACATTGCTGAAAAGGTTAAAATATTTATAATCAAATACAAAATACAAAATCTAATTTTATAATAAGTACAGTAAATAAATAAATAAAAATATTCATATTTATTTGCGTAGGTCAACATGATAGATTAAAAAAATTGTAGCGTGACTTTTTTATGGTATATAATACCTCACATAAACTAGACCGCACATACCTGTTAGTTTGTTTGACCTATTTCAACCCGAATTTTAACATTTATTTTTGTTGAGGCAACCCCAACTTTTACCATGGACCATATTAAACTTGTCCATCAAGACCAATCTACATTTCCCCATTAATTTTTGTTGAGGCAACCCCAACTTTTAACATGAACCATGTTAAACTTGTCCATCAAGACCAATCTACATTTCCCCATTAAATTAAGACTATTACTTTTCTCATCCTATTTCATTCTCGCATGTCCAGTGTTTTTTTTTCTTCCAAAAATGCCTCTGTGATTTTTGGATTTTAAAATTTGAACTGAGTTTTTCCTTTGTTATAGGGTGAAAAAAAAAATGAGTTTTTCACCAATTCGGATTATATAATCCGAAAACCTCAAAAAATAGGGTGCGGTACTTGATTTTTTCGGATTATAGAATCTGAACACAAAACACCTTATTTCAAGGGAAAAACAGTTCGAACTTCAGATTATATAATCCGAACTGTATCAGCACCAATTATGAACTTGTTTGTATGGATAACCAATTTAAGAACCATATTAATCTTCATAACTATCATCCTCCTGTTTTAGGTCATTGTTAGTTGTTTCCAGTCAAAAAAGGATAATCGGGCTACTTGATTCAATTGCTCCAAAACTTTCAAAGAAAATCAGAAAAAAAAATCAAGGATCAAGACTCCCTTATAAGGGACTTCTTACGGGACTCCACCTATCGAAATTCAAAATTCCATCGCATAGACCCATTTTTAATTTTTTTTATTTTCATATTCTCAGGAAAATTCAAAAAAAAAAAATTGCATTAGTTTTATTTGATTTTTAGAATTTTTTGGTGGTATTTTTATGATTTTATTTTATAGGTTTTTAGCTTTTTTTTTACTTTGTTTTTTGGTTGTTTTTAAAAGCAAAATTCAAAACTGCTGAAATTGGAGAGATTTTGATTTCTGATTATACATAAGCATATTTCAGATTATAAAATCTGAACCAGTGAAAAATCATTTCGGATTTTAAAATCCGAAAACCTCATAGGCATTTTTGTAAAATATACAAAGCGCGCGAGAAATGCATAGAGTAAGAAAGGTAATAATCTTAAATTAAGTAGAATCACAGAGACATTTTTTGTCCTCGTGAGCTTAGCTCAGTTGGTAGGGACAATGCATAATATATGCAAGGTCCGGGGTTCAAACCCCAACCACCAAAAAAAAAAAACATTATGTCTTTTACACACTTTATGTCTTTTACACACTAATAAATTTACTGATAATCTCTACCAAAAAAAATTAACTTATAAAATATGAAATAAGGAATGATTAATGATTTTCCAAAAATTATAAATAGTTATAAGGATTCAATGGAAAAATATAAATTTATTTTATTTCTCTATCATATGATAAAATAATAATTTTGAAAGGATTAATGATTTGCCTCGATATATTTAGGCTCTGTTTGGTAAACCCAAAAAAAGAGCTTTTAGCTCTTAGCTTTTAGCTTATAAGCTCATTTGACAAAAAAAAAGCTCTGTTTGGTAACACAAAAGCTCTATTTGGTACAACGAGCTTATAGTTTATTTCAGGAGCTTATAAGCTATTTTTCAGAAGCTACTTCAAGTAGCTTTTGAGCTTATAGCTTTTAGCTTCTCATTTTTTCTTCCATATTTACCCTTATTATTCAAAGCAAAAGCTATCAGCTAATTTTACCAAACACTTCAACTAGCTTATCAGTTAAAAGCTATCAGCTAAAAGCTATCAGCTAACTTATCAGCTATCAGCTAATTTTACCAAACAGAGTCTTATTTTTACATAGAAATGTATTTTTAAATTTGCCTCAATTTCTTTTTTTGAGCCTAAACAAAAAAAAAAATTGATAGGAGAATTCATTGACTACTTTTTTTTTTTTTTAAACACAAATTCATTGACTACTTAAACTCAATCACTTGGTTAATTCAGTTGGGTTTCACAAATTTAAAAAAAAAAAAAAAAAAAAAAGAGATCGGGCTTCATAATTATTTATGTAGTCCAAAACATTTAGGCACCTTATTTCCCCAACTTATTTTTTCTGGTGCACCCTAGTCAGATTATAAAAAATCCGAAATATTTAACAAGTTTTGGAGAATTTTATAGGGTGTTTACGCTGCTCAGATTATAAAATTCATGCTCTTAAGGTAGGGTGCACCCTATGAACCTTTTTTTGCATAAGCTTCTCTCATCAGAGATAATCCTATTAAAAACATGTTCTGCGTTAAATATGGATTTCATTTTCGGTGTAATTTGAACCGTATTATGAACTTTTAATAATCTCAACATTAAAAATTACTTTTCTGACCACCAATACTTCCTAAAAACACATGAAAATACATTTTTGTCTCCAACGGTAGTTAACTCCTGTTCAGTCTTTCCGGCTGCAGTTAACTACCATTGGATCCCAGCTACAGTTAACTCCAGCTGGTTCAGGTGCACTTAAGTTCGGTTCGTGGCAGAGCATCAATTGTGATTTTACGCGTTTTGCTCGAAAAATCAAAATAAATCGAGACTTATTCGGAATGTTGCGAACCTTGGAAAATCCTCTATATGTATTTTTATAGTGGTGTCTGTAAAGATTCGTAGCATTTCGATTAAAGCTCGATTTATTTTGATTTTTCGACCAAACCGTGCAAAATCGCAATTTATTTCCAAGTGCGAGTCCGGAATAGTGACCTAGATGTTGAATTTTTTCACGATTTTTTGCACATATGTTTAGAACAAAAAAAAACAATATCTCCCACAAAAAATTTAAATTTTTTCGACAAGGGACGGATTAAATATAAATTTTTAATGCGTCTAAAATTAAATAGACCAAAACATCAACCTAGAAATCGAATTTTGAGCTGTTTTTTTGCAGACGGCTCTATAAAAATACATATAGAGGATCTGCAAATTTTTGTAGTATTTCAACTAAGCCTCAATTCATTTTATTTTTTTACCGAAACGCGTAAAATCACAGATATATTCCTAACTGCGCATCCAAAAAAGTTACATAGAGGTTGATTTTTTTTTCATTATTTTTTGCACACATGTTAAGGACATAAAAAAACATTTCCCACAAAAAATTAGAATTTTCCAACAACGGACGGATTAAATATGAATTTTTAATGCGTCAAAAACTCAAGAAAACAAAACATCAAAACATCGATCTAGAAATCGAATTTTGAGCTGGTTTTTTGCAGTCACCTCTATAAAAATACATATAGAGGACCTGTAAAGTTTCGTGGTATTCTGAATAAGCCTCAATTTATTTTGATTTTCGACCGAAACACGTAAAATCACAATTGATTCTCTGCCAGGAACTGCACTAAAGTGCAGCAAAACCAGTTGTAGTTAACTGCAGCTAGAGTCAGCGGTAGTTAACTGCAACTGAAGTCAACGGTAGTTAACTACCGCCGGAGACAAAAACGTATTTCCATGTGTTTTTAGGAAAAAACACATGTGTGAAAAGCAATTCTCCCCAACTTTTTATGTTCCTTTCTTGATCTTGGCCAATGTTTCTTTTGAAGGCAATATTTTGATGACCAAAAAGGAAAAAAAATTCTTTTCACACCCTCCAACCTTCATATACGCTCTATTTTTGAATTCTAAATCCAAAAAGTAAAAGTTTATGAAAGACTTTTGAATGTGCTTTACGTTTTTGGAATAATCCAAAATTCAATAGGCCGCACGATAAACCAATACTATGTGATAATAAATTTTAAAATAGAATGAAAAGTTAAACGAAGGTAAACGCATTTTTATTTTTATTTTAAATAAGTTTAAGAAAATTGCTTTTATAACATACAAAACTTTCTAAAAATACATTGGAAACAACGTTTTTGTTATTTTTATTTTAAATAAGTTTAAGAAAATTGCTTTTATAACATACAAAACTTTCTAAAAATACATTGGAAACAACGTTTTTGCTCGCAGTTAACCACCGCCGGATTTCCGACAATAATTAACTACCGTTGTATACCAACACAACTTTGTTGGGTTAATTTCAAAATGTTTGTAAGGCCCCGTACCCAAACCGATGTCTATGTCGCTTCTTACTTTGCCTCAGGGTTAGTCAACAGGGGTGTAACGGAGTAGTCGACCAACCTTTACTACCGGTAAGAAAATTTCCTTGAAAGATACCAATATTTTTATACAAATTTGTTTGAGAAAATAATAAAGACGTTACTTTCGTTGGTTGATTTAAACTTCCCATAGAGGAATTGTTGAAAGATTACGTTGAGATCACGATACTTCTTAAAGTACTTGTTGTCTTGATTTCATTTTCTCTTAACCTCTCCCTGTTTAACCCTCATGTTTTTTAATTTCCATGTACTACATCGTGTAAATTTGTCTAGCATCTTTTATTATAGTATACACTTTGTATAACTGCTCCCTGCTCCACTCTAATTGATAAGGTACAAATTTTATTTTTCATCTCATTCATAACAGCTTAATTACTACTCCCTCAGTTACTTTTTAAGTGTCTTTTTATGGTGAATTTTTCGTTCTTATTTAACTGTCTAGTATTTTAAGGGTATGATTTGTGCAAAAATACACTTCACTATTTTTGTGTTAAAATTCTAAAACAACACTTAAAAAGGAACGGAGAGAGTAGCTTAATAATAATACTCTACATATCAACTTAATTATAATACACGCATATTTTATATATAACAATGTTATAACTTATATTATATATTACTAGCATTTTAAGACATTCTTTTCTTGATTAAGAGAGAGATATTCAATTTATGAGTATCATAAAGAAGTTGGCTTTAGTTTTTTAGGAAAATTGATTGCTGGAAAATTGATTTCAATTGTTCGTCTATACTTCTACTTCTAACTCTTCTTTTTCATTTTCTTTTATGTTTCGTAGCTGAATCACCTAAGAAAACCACCAATTGGGATGAAAGGCCATACAACATTTGAAACCAGATAAGTTTAGATAAGGGCGGAAGGAGTAATAATTATTAATTAACGTTAAAAACTTTACACACGCTAAACTTAGGTTTCGACTACGCCACTGGTCGAGGGAATATGGTGGCTCTAATTGCAGAACTACATCTTCTAAGGGCTCTCCATAAAGCAAGAAGGCTTAACCAAAGAAAGGTGACAAAGTGGTTCGACCAACTGAGTCGTCGCCTCTATTGGTTTAAACCAAATAGACCCTAAATTTTAAGGGGTAACAAATTGAAATAGATTTGTAACCAAAAAAGGGTATGAGAAAATAATTTTGAGCCAGAAAATATCTTAAGTGGTTGACATTGTCAAGTTTTTTTTTATTTTTACGATTGTCTAGCTTGGTTGACATTGTCAAACTAATTAATATACTTACTTTTATTTTCATGTGATGTGAGCTCAAAGACTAACATTTAAAAAGTCTAACAATAAATCTAGCATCAACAAAAAAAAAAATGCCAACAACTTTAAAAACAAAAGTCAAAACTAGAAGTGCATCAAGAAGTTTACGATTTGTACAATGTGGGTGGTCCAACGGTCGGTCACGCCCAATGGTTCCAATGCCTTTGGATATTCCATCACAAATATTCTTCTTATAAAAAAGTTGATTTGGGACATTTCTTTTCATTCATGGTATGGTACCATCTTTAGCCGAAATTGTGACCTGTCGTGTTGCTTGTGTCCCTATTAAGAATTGATTTGTGATCTTATCCCATGGACTTTAAAGGAGGCCACCAATATCATCACTATAATTGGTTTGATTTAAAAGCTTATCTTAACCAACCATCTTGAAATCAAACAAAACTTTGACCATTGCACTCTTGTATAATTTGGATACAAATTTTGGATTGGATAACGTTATTATATGTATAGACCACCTTGATATGGATTGTGAATGGCAATGCAGCTCATATATATTTTTGATACCCTTAGACAAGGTAACAAAATGAATTTAACCAATGGAGATATAAAATTGATTGAATAAGTAATATATGGTCTGAGTTGGTTGGAACTTGGAACCACAAAAAGATGGGGTAGTGTACATGCAATGCAAAATGACTCTTCATACACTCAAATCAATGAGAGTTTTAGGAGAGTTTTTTTTTTTTTTTACCGCAATAGAAAACTTACCTTTCGCATAAGAGAGAATCGTTTTATAGGTGAAATGTAAAGGTGAGTCTAAAATTGTTATTTGGTTGTGATTAATTTGATGCGGCTCACAAATTTATGTCTTATTTTTACGAAAGAGTCATGGTTTCTTAAAAATATACTCCCTCCGTTCCTTTTTAAGTGTCACTTTTGGAGAAATTTTTTGTTTTTATTTAACTGTCACTTTCAAAGTTCAATGCAACAATAAATGTTGTTTTACCAACATTACCCTTAGTTATTTATTGTGGAGAGAGAAATATATGAAATAAGATATTAAATGACTAAGGCTATTGTAGTAAAAGTATAGATTATTGTATAAGAAAAAGTAATATTTATTGAGTGTCTTGGTTTGTGTAAAATGTTAAAAAGTGACACTTAAAAAGGAACGGAGGTAGTATATATCAAGAGAGTCGTATTTTAATCACAGATCATATAAATTGTTGAAAACAATATGGTTTATGTAGCTGGATTGTGGATCATTCACGAGTAGGGTCGAGATTTATGATCGAATTGAATCTTGGTCCAGTTTTAAATAGAACGTTTGTGTCGAGAATAATTCAAATTATTTCAACTACGCTTGTTAGTTAGTACTTTCTATTTATAGTTAGTTAAAGCGGTGGCGTTTAATTTGGGAAAGGAAACTTTTTTCCCATCATAGGAAAGTGAGTGTTTCAGCCATAGATCTATTATTTTTTAATTGAATGGTCCAGATCTTTCACCGGCTACCTCTTTGCAACTTGTTGATAGACAAAAAATGAGATCCCACACATCATTATTTATCTATAAATTCCTCTAAAAATTGTTTTTTTATTTTATAAATCAAATTATTATGTTTTTAAAGATGGGTCATACGAAACCCCACACACTTTCTTTCATCCTAAAATTAGGGCTATTTTGGTAATCTCACATCTCCAACACACTTTCTTTCATCCCCACCACCGCATCCTCCATTGACACCAGCCACCACCATCCTCAAGCTTTTCTCAGAAAACCCCATCGCTCCTGTCCTCCTCTCCGCCGCCTGCCTTACCCTCTCCGGCGTTGTCACCATCGTCTCTCTCTCTATTCCTTTCTCTTCTTCCTGTTCGAGATCTCTGAAATTTATGAATGGCATCTAAGAAAATAATAATTTGATTAAATATTAAAAGGGTTGTTTCCAGCATCAGAAGAAGGAGGAACAACAATGTAATAGCACATAAGCATCAATATGCTACAGCTGTCCACTCATATCAGAATATTTTCTATTCATTGCATTGACCTCAATATTCATATCAGAATATTTGGCATTCATTCATTGACCACAATTGTATCATATTAGGAAGTATTATTAATTTCCTTTCAATCACACTAAATGGTGATTGTCTGTTTGTATCTATATAATGTACCTTGTATCACATATTCAAATTAATACAATCAGTTGATTTACTTTATGGTTTTCAGAGCTCTTTAAGCTTAACAGCAATTTTTTTTTCGATCCCAAAAAAACAAAAACAAAAAAATGGCCATACCAACATCAGATGCTTCTGTTATCAACCCACCACCACCACCACCACCTGGAAATCAGTTGGTGTTCCTAAATGTTGGCTCTCAGATATACATCAAACTTGATGGTGAAAATTACCCAGCATGGCTCATTCAATTTCGAGCCCTTCTCACAGGTTATGACCTGTTTGGTTATGTTGATGGCACTAAACCATGTCCTTCCAAAACTCTGCAAAATGCAGCAACCATAAATCCTGATTACACTCACTGGATCAGGCAAGATCAACTTATACTTCATGCCATCATCTCATCTGTTGCTGCAACAGTTGTTACCCATCTCGGCACTGTCACCAATGCCAAACAGGCTTGGGACATTCTCAAAACCATGCATGCAGGAAAATCAAGGATCCGCATCATGGCTTTAAAGCAACGTATCTCCACTTTTGGGAAAGGAACTCAATCAATGGCTGCCTATCTCCAAGGTATTAAAGCCATTGCTGATGAATTGTCTATCATTGACAATCCCCTTGATTCCACAGATCTGGTTATTCACACCTTGAATGGTCTCACAACCGAATACCGTGAGATTGCAGCTGCTCTTCGAAGCAGAGAAAGTCCCATTGAATTTGCTGAACTCCATGAGAAACTCATGGACTTTGACATGCTCCTGCATCGTGAGGAACCTGCTATGTCAGATTCTCTAGTTGTTACTGCAAATGCAGCGTCGAGATCCCGCGGCCAACAACATCAGCCTAGGTACAATGGAAATCGTACCTCTCATACCGCTGCTGAAAGAAATGAACCAAAGGTGGTCTGTCAATACTGCAACAAACCTAATCATACTGCAAGAAATTGCTTCAAAATCAAGGGCTACCCTCAGAGAAATGGAGGCAGACCACAAGCTAACACAGCTGCTCGCCAATCTGCACCACACCATCCTAGCTGGATCATTGACACAGGAGCATCTCATCACATTGCTCAAGATTTGGAGCATCTCACTTTGGCTGATTCCTACCCCGGCTCAGACAAAGTCTTAGTTGGTGATGGCACAGGTTTGGAAATTACTCACATAGGTCACACAACTTTGAACACAAAACACAAATCACTTAATCTCAATCAAGTGTTATGTGTACCAAATATGAAATCAAATTTACTTTCTGTTTCCAAACTATGCAAAACTAATAATTGTTCTGTTGAATTTTTTCCCTCTTGTTTTGTTGTGAAGGACTTGAACTCGGGTCAAGCTCTGCTGCAAGGACCAATTAAGCAAGATCTATATCAGCTGCCATGTCAAATCACTCCACATACCAACCCTACAGCACTCAATACCAGTCTCCACTCCACCTCAACATGGCATCATAAACTAGGACATCCCTCTCCAGTTATTATGAAGCATCTGACAGCTAATCATCAATTACCAATAAAACTCCCATCATCTCATGAATGTAGTTCCTGCTATTGTGCTAAGAGTCACAAATTACCTTTCTCAAATCATCATATTAGAAGTACTAGACCTTTAGAACTCATTTATTCAGATGTATGGGGCCCAGCTCCTATTAGATCATTAGATGGCTATCTCTATTATGTCATTTTTATTGATCATTTCTCTAAGTATGTTTGGCTGTACCCTATGAAAAATAAATCAGATGTTTTCAATATTTTCGCCCAATTCAAAACCATTGTGGAAAAACATTTTAATTTGCCTATACTTACATTCTTTTCTGATAATGGTGGAGAGTTTGTAAAATTAAAACATTTTTTGGCAACACATGGCATCTCTCACTTAACCACACCTCCTCACACACCTGAAATCAATGGTACTGCTGAAAGAAGACACCGACACATTGTTGAAACCGGCCGAGCACTACTTCATCATGCTAAGCTGCCTGGCCAATTTTGGAGTTTTGCTTTCAGCACAGCCACATATCTCATAAACCGAATGCCTACCCCCATTCTTCATATGAAGTCACCTTACGAAGTCCTCTTTGAAAAACCACCTGATTATAATAGGCTACATGCTTTTGGTTGTCTATGTTTTCCTTGGTTAAGACCTTATACCAAACATAAACTACAAAACAGATCCTCTCCTTGCATTTTCCTTGGCTACTCCTTATCCCAATATGCCTTTTACTGCCTTGAACCTATTTCTGGTCGTATATACACTTCTAGACATGTCAAGTTCATTGAAAATCAATTCCCTTACTCCAACTTAGCTAGTTCAACCACCCCATCAACATCAATACCTCCCATTGATCCCACACTCCATACAATTATTCCTTCCTATATTCAGACCCAACCTGTCCAACAAGTGTCTCATCCTACAACAAACTCCACACATAATGATCTTGCTTCCATAGTGGTCCCTGCACCAGAGCTTCCACTTGCTCAAGCTGACGCAACAATACAAGGTACTCACACTATTCCCTCTTCATCTATGTCTTTACCATCTACTGTCCCCTCATCCAGTGGAAATACTATCATTACACGCTCCAAAAATAATATTTTTAAACCAAAGCAAATTTATGCTGCCACAAAACATACCTTACTTGAAAACTTGGAGCCTTCAACCATCAATCAAGCCTTAAAAATCCCCCATTGGAGACAGGCTTGTTCAGAAGAGTTCAATGCACTCATGAACAATGGCACATGGACATTGGTACCGAATGATACTAGCAAAAATTTGGTAGGCTGCAAGTGGCTCTTTCGAATCAAAAGGAACCCAGATGGTAGCATATCTAGGTACAAAGCCAGATTGGTAGCAAAAGGCTATACTCAAACACCTGGGTTAGATTTCAAAGAAACATTTGCTCCTGTCGTTAAACCTCAAACCATAAAAGTTGTCCTTACCATTGCCCTTGCCTCTGGATGGTCTTTGCATCAACTAGATGTCAATAATGCCTTCTTGCAAGGTCAACTAACTGAAGAGGTTTACATGCAACAACCACCTGGTTTTATCCATGCTGATTTTCCTAGTCATATTTGCAAATTAAAGAAAGCAATTTATGGTCTCAAACAAGCACCTCGTGCATGGCATGATGCACTCAAAGAATTTGTACTATCATATGGCTTTACAATGAGTTTGAGTGATTCTTCCTTGTTCATATACAACAAAGAAGGAATACAAGCCTTCTTGCTAGTCTATGTTGATGACTTGATTCTCACAGGAAGTGTTCCAATATTTCTCAAATCATTTATGAAAGAACTGTCAAATCGATTTTCAATCAAGTATCTTGGTTATCCACATTACTTCCTTGGTGTTGAACTTATCCCTACCTCTGATGGTTTGATTCTCTCTCAACATGGACATATCAGAAACTTGTTACAAACATTTGACATGGCAGGAGCAAAACCCACTCATACTCCTCTTTGCACTTCCACCCCCTTCAACTAGTTGACGGATCTGCACAAGCTGATTCCAAAATGTTTCGCAGCATTATTGGAACTTTGCAATACATCACCTTGACTCGGCCAGACCTCTCATTTTCCATCAATAAACTGTCACAATTCATGCACCAGCCCACACAGATCCATTTTCAACAACTTAAACGAGTCATGCGATATCTCAAACTTACCATCAACTATGGCTTGAAACTTAAGAAACCGGCTCATATGAAATTACAGGCCTTTAGTGATGCAGATTGGGGAGGCAACTTGGATGATCGCACTTCTACATCAGCGTTCATAATTTATTTTGGAGGTAATCCAGTGTCGTGGCTATCCAAGAGACAAAGAACTGTGGCACGATCATCAACGGAAGCTGAATATCATTCTGTAGCAAACGCTGCAGCAGAGGTCATGTGGTTAACAAACCTTCTTAGTGAATTACATGTCAAAACACCAGCTCCTCATCTGTTTTGTGACAACATCGGAGCCACCTACTTATGCTCTAATCCAGTTTTTCACTCTCGAATGAAGCACATCGCACTTGACTACCATTATGTACGTCAACTTGTTCAATTGGGTCAACTCCGTGTGTCTCACATTTCCACCAAAGATCAACTTGCAGACATTCTCACAAAGCCTTTGTCCAGACCCAGGTTCACTTACTTGAGAGACAAGATTGGCCTCACCAACTGTGACTCCATCTTGAGGGGGCGTAATAGCACATAAGCATCAATATGCTACAGCTGTCCACTCATATCAGAATATTTTCTATTCATTGCATTGACCTCAATATTCATATCAGAATATTTGGCATTCATTCATTGACCACAATTGTATCATATTAGGAAGTATTATTAATTTCCTTTCAATCACACTAAATGGTGATTGTCTGTTTGTATCTATATAATGTACCTTGTATCACATATTCAAATTAATACAATCAGTTGATTTACTTTACAATGGTGATATAACATTGTCAGAATTTCATGAGTTTCAACTTCACTTTCCAATGCCAATTTCTAATTCCAAAACAATTTCAATTTCATAACAACAACTTCACTTTCCAGAACAACAACTTCACTTTTCAATTTTCAATTCCAAAGCTTTCACCTTTTCTATTCCAATCTCAGATTATGATCTGAATTTATGGTGTTGGTGTTATTGGTAACAAAATATGTTGTTATATAACAGATCAATATAAAATGAAAGAAGAAGAAGAAGAAGATAATGATATACTTCAGATTAAATTTGTTATGATTCGTCCAGATTTCAGCTGTTGAAATGAAGGGTGGAAAGAAATTAGTTTAAACATTAACAAATGGCTGAGGTAATCTGTGTTCTGTGAATCTAAAAAGAATTGAACTGGTGCAGAGGAGGTACACTAGAATATACAAACATTAAAAAACCAATTTCATTTTTATTTGTTTTTTCTTAGCCAGTTTACCCACCGCCACCTGTCCTGGAAAAGGACACTTTCCCATGGTGGGAAAAAATTGTCCTTTCCCAAATTAAACGCCACCAGTTAAAGCATATGACAATATAAAAGTGCAACTCTCTATTGTAAAATTCAATTAAATTTCATAATTTAATAAAGTACTCATTGAATACACTTATCATTCTCTAACACTTGTGTGTAATCATTCGCAAATCACCCTAACAAAGTGAGGGAATATATCAGATTTTACTCCTCTAACTTTCACACTCCAATTTAAACTCTCTTTTGATTTGTTTTGTCTTACTCCATCCGTCCCGGAATATCTGACCCATTTTCTAAAAAAAAGTGTCCCAAAATAATTGAATCATTTCAATTTTCAATACAACTTTCATCATTCCCAATACAATATAACACTAAATAATACTCCCTCCGTTCCTTTTTAAGTGTCACTTTTGGAGAAATTTTTTGTTCCTATTTAACTGTCATCTTCAAAGTTCAATGCAACAATAAATGTTGTTTTACCAACTTTACCCTTAGTTATTTATTGTGGAGAGAGAAATATATGAAATAAGATATTAAATGACTAAGGCTATTATAGTAAAAATATAGATTATTGTATAAGAAAAAGTAACATTTATTGAGTGTCTTGGTTTGTGTAAAATGTTAAAAAGTGACACTTAAAAAGGAACGGAGTTAGTACTACTTTTATCATTCCCAATACAATATATTCTACTTTCTCCTTTATTTATACATTTTTCTTAATCTGTGTGAAATGAGTCAAGGGCTCAGATAAATTGGGACGGAGGGAGTACTTCTTTTTTTCTCCATTTTAAACATCATTGTTGCTCTTATTTTCTCCAATTTTTACTTAAAACCACCAAATATTTCCCTCCCAAAAGGTAGAGAATAATTTGTCCAATTATTATATCCTCTACGTATCTTCTATTGCTCTGGCATCGACCCATCCGTACGTACCCCAGCCTAGAGCGTAGGGAGTGATCACCATCATTGGATGCCATGCTGCTTTCCAAATCACACCACACAACATTCCCATCTTTTTTTTTTTTTTGGCTAAATTGCATTTTTGGTCCCTTAAATATTTAGGTAGTATCACTTTGGTCCCTTAATTAAATTCCGTTTTATTTTGGTCCTTTAACTTCTCTCCGTTACACATTTTGGTCCTTTCCGTTAGTTTTAATTCAAAAACAATAGGTTTTCTTCATCATCTTATCATCTTTTTCATCTTCATAGCATTTCCATCAGCCTTCAACAACAAGAATCTGAGAAAAATTTCTGAAGAAAATGAAGAAAATCTAACGTTTTTGAATTAAAACTAATGGAAAGGACCAAAATGTATAACAGAGAGAAGTTAAGGGACCAAAATAAATCGAATTTTAATTAAAGGACCAAAGCGATACTAACTAAATAGTTAAGGGACCAAAAATGCAATTTGGTTTTAGCATTTTCGATCTTTTGGTTCAATTCATATTTGCGTCAAGTGTGACAGCTAGAATTAGAAAGCTTATTTACTTGAAAAAGTTGAAATTAGTAAAAGTTCTAGAAGAAAATTTTAGAATTTTTACTATAATTATATTTTCATTTTAGAAAATGCTCGTGGGACACTTGATTTCATTAAATAGTTTAATAATTATATGATATGGTATAAATAAGTTGTATAAGTTTATTTATTCACATTTCACTATTTTGTAAAATTATATTTTCTCTGGACTATTTTGTGATCAGAATATCTTTTAAAAATAGGATCGAGGGAGTAATACTTTACTTTTGCAATTGATTTATCTCACAAAGGGGACATTGGCAACTTGGCAATTTAATTTACTCTATCCGTTTTAAAATACTTGTCGTTTTTTTAAGAATAATTTTATTTCATTTTACTTATCACTTTCAAGTTTCAATGTAACATTAAATATTGGTTTGTCAATAAGATTCTTACATATTTATTGTAGCGAGATATAATAAAATTAAATAATAAATAATTAAAAGTATTATATAAAAAACATAAAGAATTTCATCAAAAATAATAAAATTGATTTGATTTCTTAAAAAGTATTGTGAATAAGAAAGTAATTTGAGAAACATGGTGATTGATTATAAAAAATTGTGCAGGATCTTAGGATTAATTTGTAATTATTAATTCTTGGTCCCGATTCCATGATTAAGACGGAGAGATCCAAGTCACCAATATACATCACATCATCATTTAACTTAAGTGAGGCCATGTGTTATTGTGCAATGCATTAGATGATTTTAGATCCAAATCACCAATTTAAAAATATATTTTTTTCAAAAATATAGTAACACGTGTTCAATGTTAAAGAAAAAAGTCTTCATAGAAACGGTTTTCTTAAGAAGGTTGACTTGCATGAATCATTTCTATAAGATACACCTTCCGATCACTATTATAAGTAAAAAACTACATTTTAGATTCATTCTTTAAATGATATATGTGGTTCATAATAAAGACCACATACATCATTTAATAAATGAATCTAAAATGTAGTTTTTTGCTTATAATAATGACCGGAGGGTGTAGTAGACATGAATGGGTCAGCTAGGAGCAATTTAAAAGAGATACTACTATATAGAGCCAAACATGCACCTAATAAATAGTTAAGATGAAGTGTTGGAGACACTTCATTTTTAACATTTTTTTTTGACATTTATATTTTTATTGAACAAAATTATTATGGGTTCATACTTTACCAATATATTATGCATAAAGTGGTGAGATTTATATGAATATTGTCAAATAAAACGGTGAGTGTTATTAGTATTTCGAAGTTCTATTTAAAGAATACAAAGAATGTTGGCATGAGTGCTCCAACACCTACCGCCGGCCAATGACATTCTTCTTTAATTTAGTCATTCGTGTTTATCGCAAACAATATGAAAATCATTACAAAGAGATCAATTGTGAAAGCAATCGGGTATGATATATATGGTCCCGTAGCTCGTGCCTTGTACTACCTTTGTATATGCTCTAAAATCTTGTCATATCAAATTTTATCTTGAATTGTTGATAGAGACAATTCCACTCGTGCATGCTTCGATTTGAGAAGGTTGTTGCATCTATGGAACGGGAACCAGGTTTTTTTTTCTTCTCAAAACAAATAGAGAGTTCAATTAGTTGGAAAAGGTTAAGAAATGTTTTAAGAGTACATGTTAACAAATTCAAGATAAAAATATTGTCTTAAAATATGTTTTTAAATGATTAATTTTGAGAAAGCAAAGAATTAAATACACAATCATTAAGATAAAGCTTTTATTTTTAGTCCCTTAACATGTGCCCTAGCTAATAGCACTTGTTAGCAAGACTTTTTAAAATTTGGGTCATGTTAACCAGTGTCCCCGGGGCACTGGTTAAGGAAGTTAAAAGGGGAAGTTTTAAATTAAAAATGTCACTTTTTATACTTTTATGACCTTGAATGCACAAGTTTCAATGTAACATTACTACATTTGGCTTCCTTAACCGGTGTCCCGGGAGCACCGGTTAACATTTTCCTTTAAATTTTTACCAAAAACTACAAAATATGAATAAACCCTTACTTCTCTATATGCAAAGTTACTTTTTATTTTTGTTACAAAAAGAGGGCAAAGCCCCGAGAAAAAAGAAATTAAAAATTACACAAACATTATGAAACATGCAAACGCCAAAAATCATAAAAAATGTACTTTTAAGTTCTTTAGGAGAAGTCCCTAGAAAATGCAAATCAAAAGAGTTCAATTAAGTGAGACTGAAATAAGCTAACCAATCGGTTGATTTATTTTCTTCACAGCAGGTGTGATTAATCTGGACATGCCAATTCATGTTCTTGAGATCACGAATGTGCTTTATCAGCGTAGGGATATTTCCATTAAAATTGTAACTTCTTGTTATCACGTCGACTACACCTTCAAATCAATTTCTACTTGAAGATGACTAATTCTTTATCTTCGAGCTAAATCCGTTATGATATGCATGCCCCACATCTCATCATAGAGCACATTACACGAGCCAATTTTATGGGTAGAATGGCTCAAACAAATACTATTGTTCTTGTCTAGGAAGAAACTGCCGCACCTTAAAAGATCAATTAAATTTTTATGAGCACTATCACATTTGAGTTTGATCTATCCTTCTCGAGTCTCGGAAGAGACTGCCGACTGCCGCACCTTAAAAGATCAATTAAATTTTTATGAGCACCATCACATTTGAGTTTGATCTATCCTTCTCGAGGCTAATCCAAGAAAAATTAGAGTATTACTTTTCCCACCCTATGCCTTTCCTAGCGCGCCCTATTTTTTTCCAAAATTACCCTCGGGGATTTCCGGATTATATAATCCGGAATGAAGCAATGCACAGAACTGAAACAGAACTGAAACAGATTTTCATGTCATCGTGGTTTTTATCATTTTTTTTCAATAAATCATTATATATGTTTGTATAAAAGACAATTAACTTAAATATTATATCAAAAAATGATTATATATATATCATTATACCAAAAAAAAGTTGAATTTATATCATTACACATTTCACCTAATGATATACATTTCAACTAAACTAATGATATATATCTAATCTATGGCGCCGAAAGATCAATGGGACTATCATCCACTTCAACCTTCACACCAGGAGCAGGACCAGCACCAACCCTTTCATCGGGATCAAGATTTTCAACAACGTACAACTCTTCATCATCTTCTAGGACCTCAACACCCGCCGCCCGACTTAGCTCATTATAATCTGCCATCCGGCTGACATATCTATCAGGCCATGTGTCTGCATCCTCTCGATGGTATTGTCTCCATAGAGCGGAAGTGGGAGGCATCGGACAACCATCCTTCAATTTCAAGGCCATAAAATGGCTGTCATTCACATATGTCAGACATATCAACGGATCGATAGTTGGAGGCGGCGGTGGACCACATAGAGGGAATAAGGTTTCTGATTTCCCAATGGACAACACAACAACCGTTTGGTTGAATTTATGTGCGATGAGGAACCCCATATCCGGCATTGTCATCCATTTATCCGGTGGTGCAATGCCAATACCGGAGTAGGATAGAGCGTCCAAGACCTCGTTATACCGCCTATCATCATTAATCATTCTCCGATAGCGGTCATTTTCTACACCGATAAGCTCTTTGTAAAGGTTGTACCGGACTAATACGTGATCATCAACAGTCAAGTTACGTAGGACCGCAACTGCTCGGAACCCACAATGGCCATCATCGGGTACATCCGTAACCTTTTCAATAAAGCCATGCATCCAAATTGGGATTTGGTCTTTGTTTGGTATGTGGACCTCAACGGGTGTTGGCTTCTTGGGATTTTTTGGAATTGGCTTAGGAGGAGTAGGAGACATGTTGCTTTTCTGTGCTCTCTTTCTACTTGTCCCTGTTGACCGTGTCTGTGAACCCTGTGTTTCTTGCTCTTGGGAGTCAACAATCTCCCATAGGGAAGGGGACCGCCTTATCGATCGAATGCTTTGCTTATCTTTCTTTGGAGCTCCTTTGGTGGTGACCTTATTTGGCGGTGGACGCATAGAGGTGGTTTCCGGTAAAACAAATTGTCGGAATTGTTCTTTCAAATGCACTTTCATGTTGTAATCGGCGTCCTTGAACCGCGCCTACAATGTGTAACAAAACAGTCAGAGGAAAACCAGTCAGAAACATGCCATTCTGTTACTACTGGTGACTTCCGGATTATACAATCTGAAATAGACAAGCTAATTCGGATTGTATAATCCGGAACTTCCCGATACACCCTTTGCATGAGCCTTAAATGCACTTGCATGGGGCGTAAATGCTACTTATCCGGATTACATATTCCGGAATACAACTGTTATGTCCGGATTATATAATCCGGATTGCACCAGTACATAATACAGAAACAGAAATCCTGGGCAGAACATAAACAGAGACAGTTTTGAAAAAAATACCTGGAGAATATCCCATTCTGGCAATAGAGAGATGTCTTCTTTTTTAAGCTTCGGGTCAACCTCGTACTCGAACCCAACCTCTTCCAGTGGGTGTGAATTTCTTCCAAACGAATGGCGGTGCCGTTCTTGATCTTCAAAGCTAGCATACATGCACACGGTAACCCGTATGTGATCAAACTCAAACAACCACATCTTGATTTATCCGTACCAATTTCAAGTGCTTTATTGTACTCCACTACGAGATGATGCAAAGCTTCCCTTGAAATGTTCCAGATCAACCTAGACCACAACACCTTGTCTTTGAACCGATGTTCAAGCATGATAATGCTCGTCTGAAACGAAGCATGTATTGCGGTATGTTGCAGCTCTAGCATGGCATGAACGGATTTCCAGTTTGTGCTCAAATCACCCATACTACTACTCAGATACTTTTTCAACCGAGCGTGTGCAGATTCAGCTCTGTTTGTTGTAGTATTCCCCATATGAAGGTGTTTGTCAACCCAAAACCTCACAAACTTATCCTTAACCGGATCCAAAATTGTCTTTTCAACATAATCCAAAAACTTGGGAAATTTTGCGCATACAACTTTGAACCGGGTCCAATTATCAATATATGTTTCCTCCGTGTCGGAGTCCACAATAACCATCCATGCAGCCATCACAGTCTTCACAACCGAACCAGGCTTAATCGGTTGCCCATTCTTGCCTTTGCTCTCACATTTTGTCCAATGTGATATGAGCACAACAGAGTAGTAGCTTTAGGGAAAACCTTTTCCACGACATTGATCAAAGCATTGTCCCGATCAGTGACAACTACTTTGGGATAGAGATCTTTGGAGTGCAACATCTCACGACACCTTTCAAGAGCCCAATAAACATTGTCTTGCCTCTCAGACAGCATATAGGCAAAAGCAATAGAGTATGTTTTCATGGTAGAAGTATTACCGACAAACTCAAGCAATGGAAGACGATACTTGTTTGTCTTGTATGTTGAATCCAACACAAGCACCGTGGAGAAAGTGTTAAACAACTTGATAGACTCTGGATGTGCCCAAAAAACATCACTGACTTCATCAGAATCATGATACTTCCTACAATGAAAAACGTAACCATTATCAACCAAAGACTTCAAGAGATGTTGCATGTCATTCCTCGTACTAGAGCTGTCAAAACGGGCTACCCGGCCCGCGTCGGGCCAGCCCATGATGGGCTCGCGCTTTTGCGGGCCGGGCCAAAAAGGCCCGGAAGATAAACGGGCTCAAAAAAATTTGTCCAAGCCCGGCCCTTTGCGGGCTACGGGCTTTCGGGCTAGCCCGGTTATTTAAAGTTTTTAATTAAAAAATTACACTAAAAAATACAAATCAATGCTAAACTTCACAAATTACCAATGTTAATTTGTTATGTGCCAAATATTACATTTTAAAACAAATTTCTAATAACACATAACATAGAAGTCTAACCATACTTTCCAGTTCTTAGTCTAACCATATAAAAATGCATTACTGAACCATTGTGGAAACTAGGAAACAATGTCCAAGCTCTCAGTCTAGCAGTATAACTACTGTTAAAGGAATTCACAATATGTGAAAATTGACAAATAAAAATGCAAACGAATTAAGAATTTTGTAAATTGAAAAAATGAAACTAAACTCAACTTACATCGCATACATACAATGACTTTGGCATCTTTGTCTTGCCTCCTCTAAATGAAGATTGTGCTTGGTTTGAATGTCTTGCATCAGAATCGGAATGATTACCATTTTTAAGATACTCACCATACAACCTAGTCAAATTATCCTTCACCATTTTTTTTTTCTTGGGCTGGGCTGTAGGAAATTATAAATTATAATAATAAAAAATAATTATAAAATAAACGGGCCACCCGCGGCCCGGTCGGGCTAGCCCGCGTCGGGCTCGGGCCTCTACGGGCTTGGGCTAAAAAGGCCCGGTTTTAAACGGGCCTAATTTTTTATGTTCAAACCCGGCATTTTTCAGGCTTTTACGGCCCGGCCCGGCAGGCCCGGCCCGTTTTGACAGCTCTACCTCGTACCCCTATTGGACCGCCTATATCTGTAAGTAACATTATAAACGTGTTTGATGGTAGTTGAAGTGGTACGGTTCCTCTTCTTTAAGTTGGTAAGCATTTGCCTCGGAGGAACATTAGATTCCACCATCTCTTCAAGGTGAACACGTTCATTTGGGTTTAGACGACCGACGGTTTTATGACCTTTCAACACATCTGTCATGCCATAGTTGTGTTTACCATCACCAACTTTGAGGCTCCACTCACCACCAGTCAACAAGTAACCTCTCAGCCTAAATGGACATTCACATTTAACCGAACCAGCTATCTCACGCCGACTCTTTCTCTTTTACTCAGTGTATGAACCTCCCCTTTCACATATCAAAGTAACAAATGCATTTCTTCCGTTGCCACCGTTATCGAATTTACCAATAACAGTGGAAAACCCAAGCTTCCTAGCTTTCTCCCGAACCCACTCCAACAAATCATTCCGTGTTGCAAACTTGTGTTTGGTGGTAAAATGTTCGCGCTGGTCAATACAAACAGCAACAACTGGAGGTGGTACAACATGAGGAATATGAGGAGGAGCATCCACTACTTTCGGGGGTGGTGGTGGGGGATTCTCGGATTTGGCATCTCTGGAATCATGCGCATATTCAAGTAAAAGAAGCTCTTCCACAACAGGAGGTTCATTATGAGGTCCATCATCATTCAGGTCCATCATCATTCGGGGGATCAACAGGAACAACCATAACTGAAAACAGTGCAAAACAGAGTCAGAAAATGAACACAGCTTCTCTACTGCTGGTGTTCGGAAAATGTTATCCGGAATGCATGAACACAGTCCGGATTACGTATTCGGATAAGTACATTGAAGATCATACAACGTGATCAAATCTTAATCGCCTAAAAATCGACTAGGGAAAGGTTTATATACACATTACCTTTGCATTCAGACGAAAATGATGATGTTAACACCCTTTGATGGCCAGATTGCTGCTCCAAACCAAGATTTCGCCCAAATGGAGTGTTTTTTAGAGGTGTAGGGAGTGTTTTTGATAAAGGTGGTCTGCTTCAGCTAGGTTCTGGAGAACTATATATAACCTAGCTATCCGGATTACATATTCCGGAAAAAGACGTCTACTTTTTCCCGCTCGTTTTGAATACAGGGCGTACGGAATATCTTCTCCGGAATACAGCTCTTATGTCCGGATTATATTATCCGGATTGTATTTCAACTGACCAACCCCAAGTTTCGCAAGTCCTCACGAGACAGGGTGATTTTCAAACGGTACGGATTATACATTCCGAATATTGTCCGGAATATATTTTCCGGATAAAGGGTATTTTGGTAAAAAAAATAGGGCGCGCGAGAAGGCCATAGGGTGGGAAAAGTAATACTCTAAAAATTATTATCATTTTTATGAGGCCCTCCCCATTCAGAAGAGTTTGATCGCATTTAATTTATCCAATGAGAACCCTAAATCACATAAAATTTAACTAAGCTCTGTCTCTGATTTTTCTTCTTCTTCTTTTTAAGAGGTGGTCTGTCTCTGAATATAAGCCTATGATAGTACTTACATTTTTTAAAGTTTTACTTGTTCCCGTCCGTTCTCACCTGCTTACATATGTAAACACTAATAGATAATATATTAGATACTTCAAAAAAAGATAATATATTAGATTACCACGGAAGTGAATCGATGAAAGAAAAAAGTAAACAAATGATTTATATGAAAAGTGCTCAAAGATATTTGTGGGCTATGGCATCATGAAAATGAAATGGACCAAAGTATCGAGCAGTACAACAGATGGTACAAAGGATATCTCCACTCCACCGACTCCACCGATAACAACGTCCTCCTGCACTTCACGCTGCACACAGTGGCGGACCCCTTCATGGGCTGGGGTCCACCCGGAAAAATTAAAAAATCAACGATTATAGGTCTATTTTGCGAGATTTTATATAATTTTGTGTCGGTTTTAGGTTTCGGTTGATCCAAATTCCCGCAAAGTGGTGTAGTGGCCCACCCGAAAAATTTAAATAATTCAATTATAGATCTATTTTGTGAGATTTTATACAATTTTATATCGGTTTTAGGTTTCAGTTGATCCAAATTCCCGCAAAGTAGTGTAGTGGTCCACCCAAAAAATTTAAATAATTCAATTATAGGTCTATTTTGTAAGACTTTAAAAAAAAATTCAACGGTTAATTTTAGTGGTCCACCTCAACTTTTTTTTCTGACTCCGCCACTGTCTACACATATATCATACCCCATGACCTATCATTTTTTTTTTTGAGGGACCCCATGACCTATCATCAAAGTGCTTTCGAAGACGACTCATCATACCTTTATTTTATTGCCTAATATTATATTCTGGGAGTTCAGATCATGTAAGACTGCAATACTCGAAACTTCTAATTTTTTTTTCTGGACAAGGACACGAAAATTCTGTTGTAATGCTTTTTCTATATAATCTTATCCCAAAAAAGAAAGTATATATAATCTATTTGTAAAAGAAAAGTCTATATAATCTATAACTATTACTACCGTCCCAATTTAATTGACACAATTTTGTTTTTCACACATATTAAGAAAAATGTATAAATAAAAGGGAAAGTGGAATATATTGTATTGGGAATGATAAAAGTAGTATTATTTAGTGTTATATTGTATTGGGAATGATGAAAGTTGTATTGAAAATTGAAATTGATCAGTTATTTTGGGACACTTTTTTTTAGAAAATGGGTCAGTTATTCCGGGACGGAGGGAGTATATCTTTATAAGAATGTTTTATGAAATAATCTAAAAATCCTAAGGTAGTACTACTTAGGATGCAATTTTTAAAGAAGGCGCGCGGAACACATTAAGATTTGAAGAGGTAAAGGTGAAATATTATGGATTATAAAATGTAGTTGGATGTAAGCACAATCAACAAGGCGATTGATGATTCTACAAAAAGAAAAACAAGGCAATTCATGTTTAATATGACATCACCACTAATTTAGAGTTAAGAGAGTCAAGGTGAAAAATTGTTGAATGTGACTTAAAAAATAATAATTTGATGCTACTTGGTTCTTATATAAAGCAGAAATACAATATTTTCTTGCTCAACAAGACATATGGGTCACAAGGTTATTTCTTGAAGGGCAAGACAAGTAAGACAATTAGCTCACTTATTTACCTTCTTGCTTAGCTAGTCTGCAAGTGCAAGACAAACAGATCAATGTCTATATAATATATAAGATGTTGGTCTTAAGTTCTGACATGAGGTGAGAATGAAACAAACTAGAGCTTACCAAAACACATTGGTGAGCGAATTCATTTAGTCTCCTCGTCAAGGAAAGAGATCGAGAAAAGGGTATAATTATGGATTATTTGTCGAATGTTAATATCATTGATACTTGTAACCTTCCATCATCCCGAATTCTTACATCAAAATCACTTTGAAAATTTAATTTGAATTGTAGGTTTGTTCTAGGCCACCAAATTCTCAGAAATGACCTTAAAATGCATATGTGTGGACTTTGTCAATGAATCATGCCATGAAGTGAAAAACTACAAGTCGAATGTTAATAAATAAAGCCAATTTTTTTTTAGAATCATATTGTTTAGATAACATTTTGGAATTACTAGCAACAATTCACCGAAAAAGCATGTTGAAATAACTACCTATATAATACGATTTTTTTTAATAGTATATATGAATTTTACCCCATCTCTCTTTGTATATGTATATTTATATTTCTATACTATATATAAAGAAAATAACATGTTCTAGTTTTTTTTGGCTGACTTTTTCTCTTTTCAAAAATACCTTCAACTTTCAATATTAACATCACATATAACAAATAGATAAGCGTAAATTCAAATATTAAATAAAAGTGTAACAAACACGATATATATATATATATATATATATATATATATATATATATATATATAGGACATAAACTATGAGAATGCCTATTTTATATGAGAATGATTATTAATCCTTAGATTAAAAATAAATGGTTGAGATTAAAAAGTCTCATTTTAAAACACATGTACATGTCCCTATTCTATCAATTTTCATAAACTGATTCCTTATCTTCTCCGATCCACCATCTCTTCATCTTCATGATTCCATAGCAATACCATCCAATTAAAAAGAACAATTCCTCTTAAAGAAAAAACACGACATAGATTTCATCGTCCATTGTCAATATAAATAGCTTCTACATCCATCAAGATTTGCTTACAATGAAAAAACAAGGGTTGTTGATTGATTTAATTGAGAATCCCCAATTTACTTCCATCAAAAGCTTATGTTCACGACATAGATTCCATTTTTTTTATTAAATTACTAATTCAATTAAGATCTGTAAAATATTAAGAATCCCCAATTCATGAAATTGGATTTAACCTAATGAAATGTAGACAATGGAAAACATGAAATCAATTTCAATCCAATACGTAAACCACATGAGAAATAATGACGTGGGGTTATCTTAGCATAAGGTAAAACAAAAAAAGAAGAAGGTGAAGGTGATGGCTGATGAGTTTATGAGAAATTAACCAAAGAAAGAAGCCGAGTGTATAGTTTACTCTAACTTGGAGAAGATGAATTGGGTCAATGAGAATTGATAGAATAAGGGAAGACGTATATGTGACTTTTTAATCTAAACCATTTATTTTTAATCTAATGATTAATAATCATTCTCATCATTTTCATATAAAATAGACATTCTCATAATATATGTCCTATATACGTGTGTGTGTCCAATTTTTTTAAAAAAGTAACAAACTAGATCATTATATTTATACTTAGTTTTTCATTATCTCAATTACCTTTAAACAAATTTTCTATAATAAAGATCGTTGATGGTGTCATTAAAAAAAAATAAAAATTTAGATTTTTTTTGTTATATTGTTGTTGTCATTGAAATAAATAATCATTAGTTTGGTTTGTAATTATAAACATTTATTTTTTTATTTTTAATCAAAATCGAAATTTCATAAAAAAATGCCGTTCATTATTTTAAAACGCTAGGTAATAAAAAAGGGAAAAAATAAATACGTTAGCGCAATAAAACGTAAGTGCGCATATTTTCGCTAGTATATCATGCTTGTTTTTGGAAGTCAAACTCTAGTTTAGTACTCCCTCTGGTCACATTTATAAGCAAAAAAACACTTTTTAGATTCATTCAATACATAATGTATTTGGTCAATAATATAGTGCAAATACATTATGTATTCAATGAACCTAAAAAGTGTTTTTTTTGCTTATAAATGTGACCGGAGGGAGTAGTCTCTAGTGTTTTGTCAAATTCATTAATAGTAATAACATGTGCACATTAGCATAAAAATGATTACTTCCATCGGTCTTATTTATAAGAAACATTTGACTTTTTTGATTCATTGTATAAATGATGTGTTTAGTCTATATTCTAGACAAAATACATTAATTACACAATAAATCTAAAAAGTCAATTTTTTCTTATAAATAAGACCGGATTATTGTTATATAGTATTATAGACACATACGACAAAATATCATATGCCATAACGTAAATCTGACGTAAATTAGTGATATAAATTTAATATATAGTTTCCACCGTTATTTTTACAAAGAGAATATTTTACTTTGTTTGATTGCTGCTGACTATATATACATATGCCAAAATTTAAAATAATAAACAATACAAAAAATCAACTATACCAAACAAAAAGATAATAATATTTTTTGACATAAAAATAACAACAGTATATATAGTTTTTTTTGTCAAATATAGTTTGTTTGTTTTCTGACAAAAACAACTTTACCAAAAAATAATAAAAAGCAACAATCCTTAATTTATTTATTAAATTACAATGGCCGGACATCCGTACCGTACATGCACATAGACTAAGAGCAAGAAGATTAGAAGACGACAGTATTTGACTACAACCGTGACTGTGCAGTGTTGTCTTCTTACTTCTTAGTGCTACAATTGTTTTCTTTTTAATTTTATCTTTCATGGGTTTATATGTTTTTTAATCAGTGGTCTTCAAATTAAAAAGGAAGAAGAAAAAAGAAGTTAGTGACACTACTTTTGGAATGTGTTGTGCTGATCTTGCGGATAGCATTGCATTGAGAAATCCTATAAAATTTTCAAAAAGCGATGGTAAGGGGACAATGATATATAGGAGTATCTATGATTTGTTATTGTGCATGGTGACCATTATCCTTTTGTCCAGGTTAAGAACATTTGTTTAATTACCATTAAACACGTCAGAATGTACCATATAATTCCACAACAAGAATGTGAAAACCAATCAAAGAAAAAAGATATAATGTCTTTTGAAAAAAAAAAAGAAGAAAGAAAGTGCGAGTTTGAGTAAAAGTAGATGAAAATAAATAAATGCGAGCATAATCAACAACCAGGACCAATTCACCATAGGTTGTGATAAAATTAATACTGTATGACATTCAATATTTTTTTTTTTTTGAGAGAATATGACATTCAATAATTAAAAAGCACAAAAGATGAAAAGGTAGTATACGATGATATGATTGTAATGCTCATGGTCCTAACATATAGTCCTCGATCTTATAATTTTCAGCTTGTCACGCCTAGTGATATCTTGCTTAGAATACAATTCTCTCTTTCAAAAGTTACTGTGATCCATTTTTTACAAAACAAATTTACTATGATACTGATTCATCAAAATTCTGTCAATATGTGTTATGGTTGGTGATAACTTTCTTAGTAAATATTTGTTCAAAAAACTTTCTTAGTATATTGCTATGTTTTGCAATGTTAGATTTTGAGCTTATAGGTGACAACACAGCTTTACAAGAATCCACTTACAGATTAATAAAAAAATTGATAATAATCGTGATGAAGCATACAAACTAAGTTGACACTTCTTTCGTGATGAGATTCACGAGAAAGTGGCAATAGAATCACTTCATTTGAAAGATCATACTTGTGAAGCTTTTGGTAGATCTATAATAATGACAAATTCTAACTTGTCAAACTTAGATAGAAACGGTATCCATGACATGCAAATTTTAAAGCTTGTTCTCACTGTGACCCGACAAACTATGAATTTTCTAAATGATTCATGGGCTAATATGAGTGTGAAGGAAGATATTTAATTTGGTAAATACAAATCAACCATTTTAATTGGTGGTTTCAATGAAAAAGAAAAACAAGTTAAAGCAGCGGATCATGACTCGCATAAGATTTAAGGTAGGTTATTCCAATAGCTCATCTCACTAATAATTTCACGAGCTTTATCTATTTTGCTTTGTATTTTTATATGTTGTTATTTTACTTGAGAGTTTTGGTTCTTGTCCCCTCCCTTTGTACTTTTTTTCTTTTATTCGTAAATTTCAAGGCGTCGTGGCCGAAAATCCCTTTACTCCGTTTCTTTTCTTTAAAAATTACAGAAGGATGACATCTTTTAAATAAATCATAAACGATCGTGTAAATATTTGGTTCAAGTTTTTTTTTATGAACAAAATATATTCATTGCATAGGCGATATAAAGTGGTCTTGGGCGCTCTAACCTTTTTCGGTATTGGTCCTGCACCACCGGATAAATGGATGACCATGCCAGATATGGGTTTCCTCATAGCACATAAAAACAACCACGTCGTTGTTCTACTATCCATTGAGAAAGGGCGATCTGAAACCTTTTTTCCTCTGTGGGGTGAACCGCCACATACTGAGCGATTGTTGTGTATGACACATGTGAATGACAATCATTTCTTGATAATACATTTGAAGGATGGTTGTCATATTCCTCCCACTTGCCCACTATGGAGACAACATGCTCGTGATGATGCAAAAAGTTGGCCTGATAGATATATCAGTCAGATGGCTGACTATAATGAACTATGTCGGGCGACGGATGTTGAAGTCATAGGTGATGACCAAGATTTGTACATTATTGAAAATCTTGATCCAAAAGATAAGGTTGTTGCTGGGAAGAAGGTTGAAGATTGAAAAGGAAGATAGTTTTAATCACGATGATATTGATATAGATTTTAGGGCGGTTTAGATTAAATATATATCATTAGGTAAAATATGTAATGATATAAATTCAACTTTTTTTGGTATATATATAATGATTTTTTGGTACAATTTTATCATAATTGTCTTTTACTTGATTTTTTATCTTCAAAAAAGTATGAATCCACAAAGACATGCAAGTCTGTCAATTCTGTCTAGTACTGTCTATATTGTGTTAGTTCAAATTTTATAATCCAAACTGGATTCGGATTATAAAATCCAAAGGGTATTTTCGGAATAAAATAGGGCACACGAGTAACCCAAAGGGTGGGAAAAGTAATAGTCATTTTCTAAATGATTAATGGGCTAACATGGGTGAGAAGGAAGATATTGTTGATTTGGTAAACACAAACCAACCATTTTAGGAGATTTACTTTTCTCACCCTATTGCCTTCTCGCGCGCCCTGTTTTTTTGACCAAAATACCCTTTATCTGGACTATATAATCCAGACAATATTCGGATTATATAATCCGAAAGGATTTGGAAATCACCCTGCCCCATGGGACTTGCGAAACTTGGCTTGCTTTGGTCAGGGTAAAATACAATCCGGAAAACATAATCCGGACACAATGGTTGTATTCCGGAGAAGAAAATCCGCACGCCTTGTATTTAAACCGGGCGGGAAAAGTAGTCGTTTTTTTTTTCCGGATAACGTAATCCGGAGAGGTAGCATTTACGCCCCATGCAAGTGCATTTAAGGCTCATGCATAGGGTATATCGGGAAGTTTCGGATTTTATAATCCGGATGTCCTTATGTATTTCGGAAAATAGAATACGGACTGTATCAGTAGTGGTAACAGAATGCATGTTTCTGACTGTTTTCCATCAACAACAATAATGACAGTTTTTTACACATTGTAGGCCCGGTTCAAGGACGCCGATTACAACATGAAGGTGCATTTGAAAGAACAATTCCGACAATTTGTTTTACCGGAAACCACCTCTATGCGTCCACCGCCAAATAAGGTCACCACCAAAGGAGTTCCAAAGAAAGATAAGCAAAGCATTCGATCGACAAGGCGGTCCCCTTCCCTGTGGGAGATTGTTGACTCCCAGGAGCAAGAAACACAGGGTTCACAAACACGGTCAACAGGGACGAGTAGAAAGAGAGCACGGAAAAGCAACATGTCTCCTACTCCTCTTAATCCAATTCCAAAAAATCCGCAATTGAAGCCAACACCCGTTGAAGTCCATATACCACACAAAGACCAAATCCCAATTTGGATGCATGACTTTATTGAAAAGGTTACGGATGTACCCGGTGATGGCCATTGTGGGTTCCGAGCAGTTGCGGTCCTACGTAACTTGACTGTTGATGATCACGTATTAGTCCGGTACAACCTTTACAAAGAGCTTATCAGTGTAGAAAATGGCCACTATCGGAGGATGATTATTGATGATAGGCGGTATAACGAGGTCTTAGACGCTCTATCCTACTCCGGTATTGGCAATGCACCACCGGATAAATGGATGACAATGCCGGATATGGGGTTCCTCATCGCACAGAAATTTAGCCAAACAGTTGTTGTGTTGTCCATTGGGAAATCAGAAACCTTTTTCCCTCTATGTGGTCCACCCCCGCCGCCAACTATCGATCCGTTGATGTGTCTGGCATATGTGAATGACAACCATTTTATGGCATTGAAATTAAAGGATGGTTGTCCGATTCCTCCCACTTCCACTCTATGGAGACAATACCATCGAGAGGATGCAGACACCTGGTCTGATAGATATGTCAGCCGGATGACAGATTATAATGAGCTAAGTCGGGCGGCGGGTGTAGCGGTCATAGAAGATGATGAGGAATTGTACATTGTTGAAAATCTTGATCCCGATAAGAGGATTGGTGCTGGTCCTGCTCCTGGTGTGAAGGTTGAAGTGGATGATAGTCTCATTGATCTTTTGGCGCCATAGATTAGATATATATATCATTAGTTTAGTTGAAATGTATATCATTAGGTGAAATGTGTAATGATATAAATTCAACTCTTTTTTGGTATAATGATATATATATATATATATATATATATATATATATATATAATCATTTTTTGATATAATATTTAAGTTAATTGTCTTTTATATAAACATATATAATGATTTATTGAAAAAAAAATGATAAAAACCACAATGACATGCAAATCTGTTTCAGTTCTGTGCACTGGTGCATTCCGGAATATATAATACGGAATGTCCCGAGGGTAAAATTGAAAAAAAATAGGGCGCGCGAGGAAAGACATAGGGTGGGAAAAGTAAATCTCCCATTTTAGTTGGTGGTTTCACAGAAAAAGAGGAGCAAGTTAAAACAGCGGAATGTGACTCGCATAAGATGATTTAAGGTAGGTTATTCCGATAGCTCGTCTCACTAATAATTTGGTAGAAAGTTGTTCCTCTAACTTTTAGACAATTTTATCTGTCTTGCTTTGTTTTTTTATTTTACTCGAGGGTTTTGGTTCTTGTCTCCCCCTTTTTGTACTTTTTTCTTTTCTTTTATTCATATATTTCAAGATGTTGTGGCGGGAAATCCCTTTACTCCCTTTTTTTCTTTAAAAATTAAAGAAGGATGACATCTTTTAAATAAATCATAGATGATCGTGTAAATGTTTGGTTCAAGTTGTTTTTTGTTGATAAACAAAATATATTCGATCCATGGGGGATTTCTTTTACACATTTCATGAAGTAATTGAGGTTCATGTAAGACGTGACATCTCTAAAGATATCTCCTAAAAAAGCTCGAAACATATTTTTTTTAATACAAAACAATTGGTTCCAAACCAAATGGTTAAGGGCTCATATTATAATAAAAGATTTTTTTGTGTGGTGGCCGGGGTCAAACCTCATACCTTATCTGTATTATGCATTAAAGCTTAATACAACTGTGGTATTTATTATGTTGTTTAAAATTAGGGAAATGTTAACTTGTGCCCTCAAGGCACAAGTTAATGATTCAAAATAGAAATATTCTATTGTAATTAATGCATTTGACTTTAACTTTTTTACTTTTCAATAATTAAATGCACAAAATTTAAGAAAATGTTTCCATTTTTGGGTTACTTAACATGTGCCCTAAGGGCACAAGTTAACATGACACTTAAAATTATAGTAATCAAAAGGTACATTTTTTTCCTTTGGTACTGAAAAAGGTAGTACATGTATATACTGATACCTAAAAATATTGACCCTTCAAGTAGGAAAACATTTATGTGTCTCTAGAGAGTCAACCTTTTTAGTAAAGTAGTAACGGTTAATTTCCAAAATAAACATTTTTTTAAACTTTTTTAAATAAAATCAGAATTATTTTATAACGGAAAAAAATTGGACTATATATTAAAAAAAGGTTAATATGTCTTTACCCCCTGTAATTTAGGCGAGTTCCGGTTTTCCCCTGTAAAAAAGATTCTTTCGATTCCAACCCTGAAACATGAAGATTCTTTCGAAAACCCCCCTGATTCCATCTGCACACTCCAGGTGCTGACGTGGCATGACGTGGCGCACCACTGTGTATTTATTTTAGTTTTTAATTTTTTTTCGCATGACATGTGTGTATATACATACCACATCATTAAATCATTTTAATAAATAAAAAAACATTAAAAACTGAAAATCTTTTAAAAATAACAAAAAATCAGATTATTTTTTTAAAAAAAATAAAAGATTGATTTTTTTAATTTTAAAAATAACAAAAAATCAGATTATTTTTTTCAAAAAATAAAAGATTGATTTTTTTTAATTTTAAAAATAACAAAAAATCAGATTATTTTTTTCAAAAAATAAAAGAAAAAAGCAGAAAAGACATTTAGATTTTTTTTCGAAATTTAAAAAATTAGAAAAAAGTTCGGATTTATTTCAAAATTTAGAAGATATTTAAAAATACTGGAATTTAATTTTCAAAATAAAAAAGTTTAGATTTTTTTTTAAATAAAAAAACTGGAAAATATTTAAAATTTTAAAAATCTGGATATATATTTTTTTAAAATCCAATTACAATATGAAAATTAAATTTTAAAAATCATTTAATCTGAAGAAAAAAAATCTATTTTAGTTTAATTAAAAATTTAGGAAAAAAATATGAGAAGCTTGAATTACATAGGAATATTTTTGTAAAAAGAATTATTAATGCGTGTAAAATTTTAAAAAGTGTCTTATTTAAGAGACATTAAAATTTAAAAAGTGAGTACCTCAAATTGCTCTTCCAATCTCTTTTGAACTTCAATTTGTTGCCTTAATGCGTCTGCTATTGGGATTTCTCTGTGAATTTATAGTTAAACTAGTTAGGAAATATAATAAGTTGCATTTACCTAAAAATTAAAATGCTAATTACATAGGCAAGAAGTTTTAGATGAGAATTTGGCTCATGAAAAATATAGTCATACATACATATAATGAATGATAACGATTAAGCAAAATAAGTGAATTTTGATTAAATTCTAAACATCCACTTGAATCATACAGATTCATACATATAATTAGAAATCGATTCGAAAAAGATTTTCTAAAAATTTAGGAAAAAATTTTCGAAAAATACCTGAAGTTAAGATTTTAATAATTAAACTAAAATCGATTTTTTTTCTTCAGATTATATGATTTTCAAAATTAAATTTTCATATTGTAATTGGATTTTAAAAAATATATATCCAGATTTTTAAAATTTTAAATATTTTCCAGTTTTTTTATTTCGAAAAAAATCTAAACTTTTTTTATTTTGAAAATTAAATTCCAGTATTTTTAAATATCTTCTAAATTTCGAAATAAATCCAAAAATTTTTCTAATTTTTTAATTTTCGAAAAAAAATCTAAATGTCTTTTCTGTTTTTTCCTTTTATTTTTTGAAAAAAATAATCTGATTTTTTGTTATTTTTAAAATTTAAAAAAAATCAATCTTTTATTTTTTTAAAAAAATAATCTGATTTTTTGTTATTTTTAAAAGATTTTCAGTTTTTAATGTTTTTTTATTTATTAAAATGATGTGGTATGTATATACACACATGTCATGCGAAAAAAATTAAAAACTAAAATAAATATACAGTGGCACGCCACGTCAGCACCTGGAGTGTGGCAGATGGGATCAAGGGATTTTTGAAAGAATCTTCATATTTCAGGGTTGGAATCGAAATAATCTTTTTTACAGGGGAAAAACCGGAACTCGCCTAAATTACAGGGGGTAAAGACATATTAACACTTAAAAAAATAGAAATGTGACTACTTTAAAAAAGTACGACCATTAAAAAATAGAAATGTGACTACTTTAAAAAAGTACGACCAAGCACTATATAATAGTGGATCAGGGTAAATAACAATGACTTCAAATAAAAAGCTGACAAAAATAATACTACCTCCGTCTCTAATTATAGGACCCTTTTGATAAAATTACGAGAATTAAAAAAGTGGATATTTATATTAAAGTTGTTTGTAATCACTATTGTTTTTACAATTTTATCTTTAAGAGAGAGAGTTAATTTATGTTTTCCATATGTTATTTATTGCTGATTGAAGAAAAATATGTATAATAAATAGGGGCATGTATGTAAAGAAATTTTCCCTCCGTTTTAAAATACATGTCCAAGTCAATTACTTCACATATGCCAATGAACAATTTTGACCGTTAATATCTTTTATTATCTAAAGTAAAAAATTATAAAATTTAATATTTTGAAAATATTTGTCGAGACAAATCAAACAACATCTTACATGCTAATATTTGTATTTATACATTAGTTAAAAAGTATGGTCAAAGTAAGTCAAGTGAATAGTGCACATTACAAAAATTGGACATGTATTTGGAAACGGAGGAAGTAATTAATATAGTTGGAAATAGCCAAAGGACCTTATAAAAAGGGACAAAAAAAATCTCAAAGGGGTCTTATAATTAGGGACGGAGGTAGTAATGAATTAAAATAATACTCCCTCCGGTCCTATTTATAAGAGAAATTTGGGTCAACAAAAGTGAATGTATTTGGTCCAATTTTTTAACTAGATACATTAACTTTTGTTGACCAAAATTTCTCTTATAAATAGGACCGGAGGGGGTATTTTAAAGAGTTTAATGCTGATAAGTTGACAGTCTAAAACAACTTTGCACGTATAACTAATTAATTTGATCTCAATTCTAAGTAGTTTTTAACAAATGATTATAAGTAGTTTTTATACTTTTCTTTTTTTAACAAATGATTTATACTTTTCATGCATAAATAATATTTTGGATGCATTTGATAATAAATTCAAGCAAAGAGACAATTTTTTTTTGGGTAAAAAAAGACAATTTTTATAAAACTCTAAAATTTTGATCTAGAGTCAAAAAGAAACGTCGTATTTAAATGTTAAATTTTATCCAACGTTGGACTAGTTACATCTCATCACTCTAAATATTTTTTATATAACATTCACATATAATAATTTAAAATAGTGTTTAATGATGGTGGATTGACGGTTCAAGATAATTTTGCACACAAAACCAATCAAAACATATAGAATTACCATATCAGTTAATATTTTTAATTTACGTGACAATTAATAATGTTTTGATTAATCGTGTGTGCAAAGTTATTTTGAATTGTCAATCCACCACCATTAAACTTTTAATTATTGGGTTTGCTATAATAGACCCACTCATTTTAAGTATATTTTAGCAAGTAGTACCTTTTCTCTTGGACCAAAAGACCCATATTTTTGTTTTTTTGGGAAAACTAAAACTGAAGAGCACAGATGTAATTGTAATTTTTTATTTTCTTTTTGCTTTTTTTTAACGAGGTCTCCCTCATTCTCTTTCTTCCTTTTCTTCTCTGTGCTATCCCTCTTTTCCCTCACCACTTGCCATTAACGTTTCTGATCAGTGCTTTAGAAACACAAATTTTTTTAACCAAAACTCAAACGCATCATAACTAAAGAAAATTCCATATGATTTTCACTGTCATATGCTTCCATAGTAGTCGAACTTGGATTTGGCATTATAAACATGGGTCAATTTCTCAATCTGATGGACGTGATGCAAATCACATATTTGTGTTACTAATTATTTAATTTAATTAGGTCTTTTTTTATAAAGATATTTAACTAGGTTCAAAGCCATAAAAGCAATATGCCAATACAAGGAGTATGCGTATAGTATTCAGAAAGAGGGATACCAATGGAGAAGAGAATGAGGGAAGAGAATGAAGAAAGAGAATGAGAGAGACCTCGTAAAAAAAAATTAAAAAGAAAAGAAAAAATTACAATTACATTTGCACCCTTCAGTTTTAGTTTTCTCAAAAAACAAAAACATGGTATTTTGGTTCAAGTGAAAAGGTGTTACTTGCTAAAATAGACCTTTATGAAAATGAGTGGGTCTATTGTAGCAAACCCCTTTAATTATATACTCCCTCCGGTCTCAAATGTAAGAAACTTTTCACTTTTTTGGTTCATTCAATAAATAATATATGTGGTCTATAATAAAGATCATATACATCATTTATTGAATGAATCTAAAAAAAGAAAAGTTTCTTACATTTAAGACCGGAGGGAGTAGATTCAACATGAGACTGAGGCTACTATCATCTCAGGAAAAAAAAAAAGAACATTATACTACATTTTTTAAGAACAATTTGAGTGTAAATTTGACGTTATACTCTCAATTACGGTGAAAATTTATCACATAGAAAATGCATAAAAATGAAACTCATTGATTGTTTTTATATTTACAATCAAATCAATGAAGACTATATCAACCAATAAGACTACATAATCAACTAAAAAAAATCAGTGGAGACTATAGTGTTGATTTCATTTGAGAGGCAGGACACAAGTAACAAGTCCCGTCACAATCCCCACCCCAACTCATTCCAAGAGTTGTTCTGTTTCGTTTGTAATTGACCTCGCTGTTGATTGTTACCCTCCCACTCTCACAAGGGTCGCCACACAGCCACACAGAACTGTCCACCCCCAAATAGCCCAGTCCCCACCACCACCCCTATTTCATTTCATTTTATTCCCATATTTCACTATACACACGCCATGAAATTATTACCGTTTTACGTATCTTTTGATAGAACTCCGAATTACCATATCTTTTTCTCTAAGAATCAAAAAGTTAACAACGAAAAAAAAAATTGCTACTTTACCGACAACAAGTTGTTGTAGAGAAATTGGATTCAAATGCTTAAGTAATGTATCATACGTACGAGATAAAAAAATTGTGGTTGAAATGAGAGATTTGACTAAAAATGATTGATAAGATTCTTTAGTCGAGATTATTAACCAACACAGCTGTAGATACTTCACGTCAAAAACATAATTATTATAAATAAAATTATTACCACTTTAATTCTTCACACCAAAAAAAAAATATTTAAAAAATAATAATTTGTTTAATATTGCTATATATATTGAGGTTCATTCCCTTAGCTTTGGCACTCAAAGTCTCACACTCATTCTCTCTTCACCAACACCATAGGAACAAGCAAGAGTTAACCAATTATTATCAAAATCATGCAGGAAGACAAGAAGATGAAAGTGAAGAAGGGATGGCTTGCAGTTCAAGTGGGTTTAGAGGAAGAAGAAGAAGGTGGTTCTTGCTCTCAGAAATTTGTCATACCTATCTCTTATCTTTACCATCCACTTTTCAAGCGTCTTCTTGACCAAGCTTATGATGTTTATGGCTACCATACCAATGGTCCTCTCAAGCTTCCATGTTCTGTGGATGATTTCCTTCATCTTCGATGGCGAATTGAGAAAGAATCTCCTAACCAACATAACCATAACCACCATCAGCATCGTCTTCCTCATGCTCTGATTTTCCATTCTTGTTGACTCGAAATTTAGAACTCTTTCTTTCTTATTTGCCTTTTTAAACACTGCTATGATTGGATATTTGAATAGCTTTTAGTTTTGTTTAGGAAATTGATATGATACCGCTCTGTAATTTTTACTGCCAGAGAGAGGGAAAGTTGAAAAAAGGAATAGTACTATGCTTGGAGACAAATCTTCATAAGCAGAGAAAACATGTCTAGTGTTTGTTTGTGATTGTATGTTTTTGTGTTTTGGTTAATTTGCTGGGACATGGTCTGGAGAGAATATTGATGAAATGAAATTTTATTATTTTCTCCTTAACTTTATTTTTTTCTCTCTTTTTGTGAGTTTTTCATTTGGATTTGAAACACCGCTTCCGGCATTCACATATTCAGGGATATCAATGATAGTTCTCTTGATTGAAACTAGACCATCCGAAATTCAAGATTGGAATTTCAGTTATTTTAATCAAAACATACATTGTATTCTAGACCGTTTTATCTCGATCCAACCACCATGAACGTTTCAGATGGTATGAATGTGTAAATTTATTGTGTGAAGCAGATTATTTTTTAATCTTTATTATCCAATTTTAGAGAAAGGAGCTATGATAATTCAGAGTAGTATGATTGCTCTAGGCAAGTAAACACCAATGATATTTGTATTAGTCAGATATCTAACTCAGAATGTTTTGGGTCAGTTTTATTATAATTGGAACTCATTACTTACTGGAATGCAATACAATAGTTATTGGAATATAGTATAGTGCTTTTATTTAGATTAAATTCAAACTAGTATACTTTGGTATATGATATATGAATGAATGAATGGTGATGAGCTAGTCCCATTATGTGGCAAACAATTGGAATATAGAAATGGTGGGTTGAATTAATACTTGGTGGAGCAATGAAGAGAGGAATAGTAGTACTAGTGAGAGCCAGCGCATGGATACACTTTACTACTGTGCGTGCAATGCAACAACGCTGCAACTGGCTTTGCTTTTTGGAACATTCACAACAACTAACCTGCTGCAACGGATCGCTTATGTTGCTTGCTGCCTCCTTTGTCCCACTTTACACTCTTTACTTGTCTGCTGCTAGGGCTGTACATCCATTTTTTCTTTCTTTCTTTCTAGCTAGTTTATGCCTTTTTTTTTTACAAAAATTCTTTCTTACAATAATAAATTTATAAATCTTTATTGTCTTTTGTGTGGAAATAAAGGGGTAGTCCCCCACAGACAAAAAGAAAAAAAGAATTTTGTTTTACAATAAACTACTAATTAGTTATATTTAAAATAAAAGAAAAATCCGGTCAAAATAAATAAGACACCATAAAACTTTTTCCTTAAAAAAAATTGAGACCCAACGACATAGTATAATTTAAATAATTGTAATATTTATAAATACTCAATTTGTCCCTCAGATTGAATGAATCTCAAAATGCAATGCATTAATGAGATTCATCATCGTGTCTGAAATAGTTATTACATTCATAGTTGACGATATTCAATTGGTTTCAAATGCACTCATGAAATTACAAATTTAAGTATCATTATAATCCCAACAAATACCATAGAAAAATGAATTTTATAATCATTTTGCAATTTCAATAATCAACTTGAAATATGGTAAAAAAAAATATCGACAATCACAAACTTGAATAATTTCATTAATAATAAAAAACAATGTATGTTTTAGTGAACTTATCTTAATTGAGAGAGATGCATTGTAATATGGAAGAACGGGAATTCGAACCTCATATACCCACTTTATAATATAAAAGACAACACTTTTATAATATAAGATTCATATTTTTTTTTGTTGAATTATATATGATTGCATCTTATATGTTATTGTAGAGTTTCCTAAATGCATTACTCGATTAGTCCAAGCTAATAGAAAATAGTGGCGAGCTAGGAAAAAAGTTCGAGCGGCGCACCAAAACAAAATATAATATATAAGCAAAAAATTTGTATTGTAATAAGTATTAAACATAAAGTTTCTCTAAAAAAAAAAAATATTAAACATAAAGTTGATCACCAAAAAAATATGCCGTATTTTTTAAAAATTTAAAATAATTTTTTATGTGTTTCAAGTAACTTGAAAGTGTGATTGTATCGCGTACTATGAGGGAGAAAATGGTGGACCGCAAAGTAATTTTTTAATAACAAGGGTATTTTGGGAATGTCCCATATATTAATTTCTTTTGTGTGGAGTGGATTGTGACCCATGAGATATACTTGCATGGTCACAAGCCCAAATAAATATTATTTGGGCACACATGCAAAACCAAAAGAAAAATAAAAAAGAATATATATAGTTGAATAATGTCGATCGATGTGATTAAATAATTTTTCTTTAATTTTTCTCATTTCATGTGTGAGTGCCTATGTAATATTAATTTGTGGTTGTGCCCATGAAAGATTTTCTCTGTGACCCATATATGCCCTAACGTGACTCAGCCACTGCAACAGACCGAACCAAGATTTGCTGCAGTTGAATTATCCCACAGTTACACACGGTTTTTAATTCAGGTCATTGGATAGGATTACAAAATTGTGAGACTTGTAACATAAACCCATCCAACAGCCAAGAATAAAATTGTGGGAAAAATTACAGCACCAAATCCGTGTCCACAATAGACCCTTTTTTGTGAGGAGCCAACCATGTATCTTTGATGTTGTCTCCTTGTCCAAGTGCATATTTTGTTCGCAATTATCATGTCCATAGTCTCATTGATGATACAATGATGAGTTGGAATCACACAATAGTTTGGAATGTATATAACATGGATATAGATTCCGTTATCGTGAATACTTTTCCTGTCCAGATTCTTGATGGTAAATTAATTTAGAAAACAAAGAAAATAGATACGTACTCAGTCAAAAGTGTGTATTGTCTTTTTGTGGAAGAGTTGGTAGATACATTCCAATCGTGAATTACGAGTTTTTGGTCTGGTATTTTGTGTTTGTGCCTCTTAAAATTAAGAATTTAGTGTGACAAATGCGTTGTGGTGTAAATTGTCCCACAAATTATGCTAGTTGCAGTGGTCAAAGTGAGGACTAGTTGCAGCGATTGCATGCACGAGGACTAGTGTGTTAACCCGGCCAAGCCACAATGTCTTGCTCCCAGTGTTTCAGGTTCATGTGTCTTCATGTGATTAACTTTATAACTGGTTCATAACACAACCAAATAAAATATCAACCATGTGTATTTTCCTTCTTAAAAAAAAATAGAGAAATTCTTGTGTAGATACGCACCTAACACTTGTCATTTACAAACAACGAATAAGAGTGTGACACATAATTAACTTAAAAAAAAAGTAAAATAAATTTACTAAAAATTAGAGTCCTCTTTTCTCTTTCTTCCACGGTTGTTTCTCTCCAACCATTGTTTTCCTGCTCAAGATCATTGCTGCTATCAATGAACAGACTGCTGCTTAGAATAAGAAAAAAATCTTCATCTTCTTCCTATTAAGACTATCTTTAAATCCAACCCAAAAATTCATCTCTTTCACCATTGTTCACTTCATAGTTCATAACGACAAGTGACTACCGCTATGGCTACACATGCAAAGGGTACCCAAAACCTTACCCATCGATGGATCAAACTTTAGCCCACATAAGCATTATTCTGCATTGTTGCTATAATTTACTTTAGCCATTACTTACAAATTTATTTATTCATTTGTTCTAAATTTCAGTTTTTTGTTTTATTTCTTTAACCCCGTTTTGCTAAAGAAAACATCAGTATTTTTATTTTCTCTTTTGAATGGCAAGATAACATAATAGTATTTTCAAATTAAAAAACAAGACGGGTTATCAGGCTGCATTAACAAGATGAATTTGCCTTAGAAGCATGGTAGATCCGAAGAAAAAATAGCAGTATTGTTGGGCAGTGGCGGAGCCAGGAAAAAAGTTGGGGTGGGCCACTAAAATTAACCGTTGAAAAATTGTTTAAAGTCTCGCAAAATAGACCTATAATTGAATTATTTAAATTTTTCGGGTGGGCCACTACACCACTTTGCGGGAATTTGGATCAACCGAAATCTAAAACCGACATAAAATTGTATAAAATATCACAAAATAGACCTATAATTGAATTATTTAAATTTTTCGGGTGGGCCACTGCATCACTTTGCGGGAATTTGGATCAACCGAAACCTAAAAACAACACAAAATTATATAAAATCTCGCAAAATAGACCTATAATCGTTGATTTTTTAATTTTTTCGGGTGGACAGTGGCCCACCCCAGCCCATGAAGGGCTCCGCCACTCCACTGTTGTTGGGGAACTATATATGCCAGAAAAAGTGGATGATGGGAGAGAGAAGGAACGGTTTTTCATTTTTTTACTAAACAATTATTTATTTTTCAATTTTTAATGATGTGTCTGTTTTAATTATGTGTCACACTCTTATTCGTTGTTTGTAAATGACAAGTGTTAAGTGTGTTTCTACACAAGAATTTCTCAAGAAATTATCAACCAAATAAATACTTGTAAATATGTTATTGTAAAAAATATATTATTGTAAGAATTAAAAACGTGGCAGGGACATTGCATAATTTATACAAGGGGTCAGGGTTTGAACCGCAGACACCCACTTCTCCATATTTAATTGTGTGAGCTGCAGGCTACTAGACAAAAAAAATTCGTGGTACAGTAGATTGATTTGATTTTAGGAGGTGATCCTAGTTGTCCGTAAAAGGTGGCGAATGAATTCAATCGAACAGTAAAAATAATGTAAAACAAAATAATTATCCGTACTTCAACCGTCACCTCCCTAAATTATTCCCTCCCTCTCTCGTGCGACGCTTCTCCTTCTCTACTACTCGCAACCACAGATCCATCCATTTACGAACCCTAGTCCTCCATTCTTCCATAAACCCTCACACAACAACAACTCTCTCTCTCCAATTTCCTCTCTCCTCTTTTCCCCACACTACAAATTCTAGGTTTCGAAGCAAGCAACAATGGAGTTGCCCGAGGGAAGTAAACAAACGTTTACCAAAAATAATGAAGAAGAAGAAGGTACGCAATTTCACTTCATTACTATTTAATACCTTTGTATGTAAATTCTTGTTGCGTTATACTTATATCCGTTCTTAATTATTTGAATCTCAAGAAAGAAAATTATTATTATTATTATTATTACTAGACTAGACTTTAATTAATATCTGCATAGCCTATGGGTTTGATGAATGAGAAGAGTAGAGTAGAGACGATGATTTTGTTTAGTTTATTGAACTGAGTGCAATTGAAGGTTATTATAGGTTATGCTGACTCTCGTACTTTCATTTTAAGGATTGAAAGCATGATAATACAATGGGATTGGTTATGCTTTCAGATACGAGGCAGTTAGGTAGCAGTAACTAGTATGTATTTGAGGTCTTATATGCGTGTCTGTTTGGTTCTGCGATGACAAAAATTGATTTTGAGTGAATTGATAATGTAAAATTGAATCTAAGTGGGTTGAAGATAAATATGATTAATGTTTAACTGCATTCATGTAAGAAAGGGATGAACAATAAGTGTAAACTTGGTTTCAACTATGGAAGGGATTGATTCTAGAGGAGTAAAATTGATTTTTGCATGTTTGTATGTTTTGAAGTGGAACTAATTCTACTTGAAGCTAGAATTTGTAGCTTTTGGTTTCTACAATTGATTTTAGTTAAATTCACTTTCACCTAAATATATCCAAACATAAACCGCTCTACATTCAATCCATTTTTAGCCATACTCAATTATATAAATTGATTCATTTAGAATCAATTCTCACCACGCAGAACCAAATACACGCCAAGTTTGAGTGTAAAAATCAACTGTAGAATCAAAAACTCCAACTTCTAGTGTCAAGTTAGAATCAATTTTGGATCCTTCATAAGTGGAAATATAGAACTTCAGGTACACTTTGAATGGCAAATCTTTTTCTGTTTTTTGTTTTTGAAGAATACCATGATCCATTTCCTTATTTTCTCAATTTTATTGTAAAAAATTGAGCTTTCAATGAGCATCATTTAAATATGCTCCTTCCCCTCATTATCTTAGGGTCAGTTTAAATTGACTTATTTGAACTTGTGTAATAATAAACTTGTCAGACTGTTTGGGAGAACTTAGAAAATGTCTTATGTGTTATGACATGCCCATAAGCAGTTTTCAGCTTATTTCCATAAGTTCTCTAAGATAGCTTAGGAAAATAGCTTATAGCTTACATTGAAACAATTACTCTATTATGTATTTTGTTATATAGAAATAGCTTATATATAAACACCTATACAATAAGCGCTTAATTAAACTGGTTATCCAAACAAGTTGTAGAGAAAAACAAAAGACTGAAGAAGTCACCTTCCTAGGAATGCATCATTTCCCTAACTATTTATTTATTTATTACCTATTGGTGCTTCAAATATAGGCAAAGGCTATATTAAATTTGAAGCAGCGAATTGCTCATTTATCTCTTTTCGCAGACCATCTAAAGACTGCAGAGAAGCTCGAGTCTGAGAAATTAGCTAAGATCAATTTCAACTCTACCCGTATAGTTGATTTAGATGCACTTCTTTGTGATACCTATGATAGAGATTGTCCAAAACCAGTTCATTATCAGAACAGGAGAGATTTGATTCGCATCTTCAATATGATGGCAAAGGAAATATATGGTAATCTTTTCTTGTTTCCTAAAAAATCTAGCTTGCAAAATTTGCTTTCAAAAGAATCTAAGAAGTTGGTAACATATTTCTTACGTGATTGGATTTAATTGTACTGATTACTCAATGTTTCTTTATCATTTACGTGCACTATTTCAACTTTTTTCCCATTTTGATTGTATTGGCCTGATTCACCCCATTTCTTCTTTCTGATTTCATATTGGAAACACGTCTTTTGGTAGAGAAACAATTTTTGCATTGGGATTGAACAGTTAACAATGTAGGAAAACAAAATCACGCTTTTTTAAAATTAAAATGACCTTGTACCTCTCCTTTTTTATCATCTATTCATTTTCATTTTACACCTATTGGTCCTTTTACTTCAATTATAGCTCAATTTTTAGTTTATCCCCTAACTAAAACAATGCCTACCTTTGATAATACATTATTTTCCCTTCAGGCAATAGTATGGTTTCCCCTGTTGTGGAAGAATATGGATCATTTGTAATGGACATTTTCAATGAAAGAAGTGATCTTGACTTGTCTATCAATTTCAGTGATTCCATTGAAATTAATCGGATGAAGAAGATTCAAGTCCTTCGGAAGTTCAGCAAGAAGTTACGGTCAATTCAAAGTAAGCTTATTATACTATCAGCTTTTATTGTTAGCTTTTGCCAAAGGAAAAGTTCTTCAATAAGCATCACTTACTCTTGAATTCTATCTATCAACAACATACTGTTCTATGTATGCATGACAGGCAGAGTTATTTTTCAAGAATATGATCTCATAGCTTTATATCATCCGAGTTTGCTGAACAATTGATTATTATCATGGTTCTTTTACCTAACTTAATTTTTTATCTTGTCTGTGTATTAATCTTTACACTAGTCAAAATTGTTCATGCCACACCTTGATTGAATTGTGGCAAGGCCACTATGCCTTGTTTTATATTTTTGGGATTCTCAAAAAGTGCCAAAATTCCTATGTTTGTATGAGATTAAATTATTTGAGAGAAAAATTGCAGTTTCTCTAAGATTTGGCTCAAGGGTCATAAATACCTGAAAGTAACAAGTTCTAGATGCAGTATAGATATGACAATGGGTCTATAACTTCTTATATGGTTACCGCAAATTTGGACATAACTAATTTTCAAAACATAGTGAGTGGAGTAAGTTGGATGAGGCAGCCGGAAGAGACTGAGACCAGATATAGCCTCACATTGAGGTGTAGATTAACATAATTGTTTGTTAATAAACAAGGAGCACATCCAGCGCCTTCTTCAAAAGAAGCTTTTTCTTTTGTTATCCAAAAAAAAAATCTCACTCTTTTTCAAAACTGCATCAACTGTTTTTGTTTTATGTTTTGTGGATACATTGTTTTTATACGTTCCACCTTGAAATGCGGGGTAATAAATTATTTAGAACATGGAACTAATTGGATATTTGAGAATATTTGTACTGAAAGTCACATCGTAATTAGCTTTTAAATAAGAAAGCTGTAGGACAACTTAGTTTTAATGAGTACAAATATTTTAATTGAAAAATAAATGTTTTGGTTATCTTTGTTATGCTCTTGTTAAAAAGGATTCTGACATGGGGTTTGGTTTATTCTATTTTTGCAATGCTGATATGAATCTACAGCTTCTAAGTTGTTGTAGAAATTATAACATCGATGGCTTTTGTGTTGCAGAAAGTGGGCATGTTACTGCTTTAGAAGTCATCCTGTCTGCCAAGGTACCAATTGTAAAAGTTACTGATATTGGAACAGGTGTTGAATGTGATTTATCAGTCGAAAATCGGGACGGCATTGCAAAATCCCATATTATCCGTGCAATTTCTGCCATAGATGGAAGATTTCAAAAGCTATGTCTACTGGTAATTATGATACTTCTGCACTTTTGATGTTATTTCAGTAAAGTTCAGCGTCAATATGTTTACTCTGTTTTAAATGCTATTGCAGATAATTTTTTGTGGTGTTTGAGTTAATATTTTATTTAATACCAATTTGAAACGAGAAAAGGAAACAGATGGAAAACCTGTAGTGATATTGAAATTGTGATAAACAATCAGTTTGGTCATGGTTAAACACAGGCTTTTTGTTAGGTTAAATTGACAGTGACAAATTGTGTGTGGGCGAAAAAATCTCTCTCTTTCTGGTCTGAAGGCGTGTTGTTGAAACATAACAGTGACAAATTGTGTGCAACTGTGATCTCTATTTCTGGTCTGAAGGTGTGTTGTTGAAACATATTGAAGTCAAACTGTGTGACGAGTTTTGTCAAAAAGTTACCATTGAACTGGCTTTTCAAAAGTTTTTAGTGAATACATCTGAGCTTAATCTTAGTTTTTACATACCCTTCTTTGCTGGTGGTATCATTTGTAACGCACTAGTTTTACTCTCTTAAATGTCAAACCTACTGTCCCGGATACATGTTTTTGTATAACTGACTAATTTTTAGAAGTCATTTTGGTTCTTATATATGCATATTGTAGATGAAATCATGGGCTAAGGCACATAATATCAACAGTTCCAAAGACGCTACTTTGAATTCTTTGTCGATTGTATCGTTTGTTGCTTTTCATTTTCAGGTATTGAACATTTTAAATATTTTTTGAAGCACATATTTATTTTGGAAGCATTACTTTTTATATCAGAGTCGAGAATTGGATTTAGTCAGTTAGTCAATAATTCAATGGATTTATATTTGATTGTTAATTTACAGAGCTCTTAAACACAAGTTGTGGCAATATAATGCAATTTTCAGGATAATTTTATTGATAAATATAGTTGTTCAGCATCATTTTAATCTGTTGTCATTGGCTAAATATTATCAGTGTTGTTATTCATTTAACATGTTATTTTTTATATTAGAAAGACACATTAGTAGTTAATTAATCAACTAGCGTAGGTGAGATGATTTGTTGTGCAGAGAAGACCTTTTCCAAATTCTTTTTCTTGAAAACGCATGGTTTACATGGTAAAATATCAAGCGGGATATGTATATAACTAAAAATTGATTGTAAATATTAAAAATTTCTCACCATGAATATATCTTGGAGTGATACATGAATCAGTTTAGAAACAAATTAATTCAACATTACTTACATATTTCCCAAATAGTACCTTGTGATGCCTTGTCTATATGTTATTTTCTTCGCTGAGTTCTAATACTATATTTTTCATTTATTTCAATTGCAGACTTGCGATCCTCCCATTTTACCTCCATTCTCTACTTTACTTAAAGGTAAAGTTTCTGATAGATAAAAGTTTTTAATTGAATATTTAGTTGTCCTTGAATTTATACGAACATTCTTTATGATTGGAGACGTTGACCCAGAAAAAAATGTGTTTATCTATTCCCAACCTGTAACACCTGTGTATGCAACAATCTAGGTCCATCGTTCATGTATTACAACTAGACTATTAGTACAAGTCCACTCTTACAAAAGTATTATCACCGAAGACTTTTAAAATACTTGGCATCCCATAGTTGTCAAAGCGGAAACGCGGCGCGGCGCGGCCACCCCAAAAATTGACGCGGCGCGGTAAGCGGGCGCGACGCGGGCGCTTTTACATGACGTGGACACTAAAACTAAATATTTTATTATTAATTAAGGACTAAAAAAGTATGAAAAAAATATATTTAGTATTAATATAGATGAGAAAATTTTATTTTGCATTCACATTTAGACTTCATCTTGATCATATTAATTCCTAGATCTCTAGATCTCTAATCAATCTTTCACTTCTTCCCTTTCTTCTTCATTTTGACTGTAAAAAAAAGGATGATTAACAGAGAACAGAGATGAGATTTTGTGGTTTCTGATGAGATTTTTTTGTTGACCCGCTTTTTGCCCGCGTTGACCCGCTTTTTGCCCGCATTGACCCGCTTTTTGCCCGCGTTGACCCGCTTTTGCCTAACGCGCGACTCGGTCGCGTTCTGACGCGCTAGGCTGTTTTCAGCCGCTCCGCGCCGCGATCGCGCCGCGTTAGACCGCTATTGACAACAGAGTGGCATCCTATATTCTTAGCTTGTTTATAGATGAACATACTAGCAGAGTATGTTAAATAAAGTCTGGCTAGTATGGACCTCCTTGATAGGTGGTTCATGATGGACCCTCATATCTTATAGTGCACATTGCACACCAACTTTTTTTCATTTCTCCCTCTTCCTTTTCGCGTGTCCCTCCTCCGTGCACATTGCCAACCACCGATCTTCATCCCTCGCCACAACACTCCTCGTTCAGGATAACCACCAGCCAGTAAGGCCCACCTTGACATTACTACCTTATTTTAGGATAAATATTACTACCTTTTGCCTGTTATAATCCTCACCATTGCTCGCAGTTGATACATTTTGCAATACTCGTTTTTGTTTGACTGAAGCACACACCACACCAATTGCCGTATCTATTCTGAACACCAATCTCATTTAAGAACCTACAAATGGAGGACACCATGATAATTGAATTTTAAAATGCCTCTTAGCCTCAAGATCTGCCTACAATTAATTTCTAGGACTGTGTTGCAATTAATTTTGATATTTGTGTATAATTGTGTTTCAGAGGGAGCTGACCTTGAGTCTGTGACGAAGGCTGTTAAAACTTATACGAACTATGGGAATAAAAACAAACAGTCATTGGCCCATCTTTTTGTTACCCTTTTAGTCAAGGTAGTTACAATGTTTTTCTACCTACTGAGAATTCTGATTTACTATTATATGTTGTTTTATATATGATAATAATTCTCCTGCCTCTGCATCCAAACCACCGGCACAAGTGTCGTTTCACAGTCCTGCATGCAAAGTGTTATAGCCATGCATTCAAGATTTTTATCCCCTCTTTGTTTGATAGCTCATCCTTTTGTGACCTATTATCCGATCACTAACCTTGTGCTTTGTCTTCAACATTATTGATTCAGATAGTAACATTTTTATGTTGATTGTTGTTCTGATATTTGGAAAGGGGTTGTGGATGTTTTAAAAGACCTCATACCCAATCACTAAATCCCGTGTTTTGTCTTCAACATCCTTTGCTTTTGTGGCCTCTTTATGGTGGAAAAAATTGGAAATGGTTTTATTTTTGCTTACGTATTATGCTGCGAAAGTATGTTGAATACTTGCTTTGTCTTCAACATCCTTTTCTTTTGCTGGATCACCAACCTTGTGCCTCGTCTTCATGGTCCTTTATTTCGAGTGTTTTTTGGATTTTAAATTTCTGGTTCCGAAAAGAAACCTGGTCTTGTTGCCAGAAACCTGGTCTTGTTGCCAGAAACCTGGTTGGGAAGATGATGAGTGAACGAACGCTATGTCATTTCTGGCCTCTGTCTGAAATACTGCGCTTGTGTGGTTTCCAACCAACTCTGACTTTCTTCTGCTCTCCAGTTGAGTCTGTTCTGGTTTTTGTTCAGGCACCTATGTTTTCCAATTACCCATTAACAATGTTAACAGTAGGCAGATCTGTGTCATGTTTTTGGCCATTAAAAGACAATTTTTTCCCTGTTTTATACTTTTTATCTCGTTGGAAATTTGGTTATGAGGGGTACTAGAGGATTACTTAATTGTCTTGTTCGGGCCATAATATATATTATGTATTTCAATTTCCCGGAAACATGTTCATTTGGTAATTTCATTTTAGCGCAGCTAGCATCAGTTGAAAACCTTTGGCAGAATGGATATTGTACGAGTTCATACAAAGGGTCGTGGGTTTTAAAAAATTGGCATTACTCAATGAGTGTAACTAAATTCTTTTCCATCACCCCTATTTTAATTGGATTATTACCTATGATATTTAGTTTATTTTGATTTTTGATTATATATTTTCTTGAACAGGTGGAGGATTTTACAGATCTATCACAAAATGTTGCTCGAGCAGTTAGAGCTGAAGGGTTTAAGACGATCTACAAATGTATCCATAATTCCATTGACTACCTTTCGCGGTTTTTAAACGGCGAGATCCAGGGAATTGAGTTAATGGACCATTTGTTTGGAAAACCTATGCTTTTTACTCTAGGCGTTGAGGGTACTTCTAGCAACATCAATGAAAATAAGAATATCCCTCCCACTTTGCATAATCCCCGTCCACTGAAAAAGAGACGCATAGTTAAAAACCAGGCTGGGGATTTTCATCAAACTGAACCCCGGGGTGCAGATCAGGTGCATGTACCTCCTAGTAGTAATGTGCCCAATGGAGTTGAGGGTACTTCTACTAGCAACACCAAAAATAAGAATAACCCTCCTACAGGTAAGGTGCATGTACCTCCTAGTAGTAATGTGCTCAATGGAGCTGAAAGTACTTCTACTAGCAACATCAATGAAAAGAAGAATAGTCCTCCTACTTCGCGAAATCCCCGTTCACCGAAAAAGAGAACTGTAGTTAAAAACCAGGTTCGAGATTTTCAACAAACTGAACCCTATGGCACAAGTCAGGTGCATGTACATCCTAGCAGTAATGTGCCCAATCGACTTGCTTCTTTCCCTCCCCCACTTCCCTACCAATCTCGATACCAATCATCGTTTGCTACACATAGTACAGATTTTATGGAGCATCATGGTTATGTTCCAGGACATGTTCCTCCTTATTTCGGCTTAAACCCAGCTGGTTTCCAAGGTTCTTATAATCCTACCTCACAGTCTAATCATGTTTGCCAACAAATACCCGGGGGCTATGTTCAGACATTTCATCAAAATGCGGTAGCTTCAAATCCCTATCATGGTTCATTCCTGCATTCCTCACTACAAGGAAGAGACTATGCCTCACTACACGCAAGAGACTATGCCATATACAGTCGGAGAAGTGGTTGATTCGATCTTATGGGGGTTGATTTTCATACATACATTTTTGAATTAACACAATTAACTAATGACATACATGTTGGCAACCAATTTCCTTATATACTCTCCCAATTCTCGTGACTGTCTTAAATCAAAACCTCCCGAATTTGTATGTAGTGTAGAGTTGAAAAGTGTTTTATCATTGTTCTATAGCTTGGAAGCAAGATCGGGAAATTCCTTTACTTCTAGTTTAGCTCTTCTTTATTTGGGAAAGCAGTGTAGGATATGGTGATAAAACTTTCCACTAACTGTTTCATGCAGGTGTGTTCTGTTGTGAGTTGAAGAATAGATTTTGTAATCAATAGACCAGGAATAGAAGGGCAAATTCTACTCAGGATCTTTTATTTTAGGCTTAATACATCATTTGGTCCCTTAACTTATTTTTGGTTTTCAGTTTGGTCCCATAACTATAAAGTGTCTCAATTTGGTCCCATATCTTTTCTGCCGTTTACCATTTTGGTCCTTTCCGTCTGTTTTTAATCCTAAATGTTTAAAGTGGACCAACATTATAGGGGTCCACCATAGACCTTTACTAAGTTTTTAAATTTTAACCATTTGATATTTTAGTTAAAAAGATGATCGTTGGATTGTGCATGTCTATTCTATCTTATAGTGTACCATTTATTAACTAATTTTTCCTGTATTCTTCATCCTCTTCTTAATCATCATATTCAACATAATTTTCATACCAACAACCCACGAGCCCAGAATTTTTACTTCTTTCTCCTCATTTCTTCTTTTTCTTTTTCTTTTTTTCCTCTTCCCCTCATTCTCGTTCTTTCCCCCTTTTCTTCTTCTTTCCTTTTCCTTTCCTTTTCTTCATTCTCAGTTTTCCTTTTCTTTCCTTTTCCCTTTCTTCATCATCGTTTTCCTATTTTCTTTTTCTTTCCTTTTCTACTTTTTTCCCTTTTCCTTTCCTTTTTTTATTTTGAATTCCAAATCCTTCATTCAAATAAAAAAAAGGATTTGGAATTAACAACATTCAATCATCAGCAGCAACAAAATTCAAATTCATAAACAACTCAGCAACATTCAAATTCATAAACAAACCAATAAACAATTCAAATTCTTTCTTTATGAAATTCTCCTCTTCGCCATACTTTTAGTTCTCACCTTAATCTCTATAGGTTGAAATATAACTTTGTTTCTATCTATTCTTCATCACATTTTCAATTTATTAAATTGAGTTTGTTTGTAGGTTGGTTATTGGCATGGAAACTGGTGTTGGTTCACGTTCCTTTGGTACAAGAGATTTTTGGTCTAAAAAAAAAGACTGATTGTCTTTCAAAAATTTACAGCAATCTTAATAATCCCCCAATTTCATCTTCCACTTAGGTTCGTAACTTCTCTCACGTTTGTTTTTGCACAATTCTTGTTGTTGGATTTCGATTTGGGGTCATGAGATTTGGTGTTAATTCACGTTTGGTGTTTCGATCTGTTTATTCACTTTTGGTGTTGCTGCTGTTGATTACTATTTGGGGTCTCCGAATTCATTTTTGAGATTTTATGATTACTGATTTTGTGTGATTTTGTGTGATGTTTTGAATCTGTGGTTTGGATTTTTTGTGAATTTAAGTTTCAGTTACAGAGAAGTGATTTAGTTTTTTGGAAAGAAAAAAAAAAAATCTGGAAATAGTTAATGAAGATATGAGGAAGATATGAGGAAGAAGATGAGAGAAGATGATGAAAAATGGAAAAAATTAGGTGCTGACAGTTCACCATTAAATACAATGGGTATGCAATCAAATGGTTAAAATTATATCAAAAAATTTAGACATTAAAAAACTAACGGAGAGGACCACATTAGTAAACGGAGGAATAGTTATAGGACCAAATTAAGACACTTTACAGTTAGGGGATCAAAATGAAAATCAAAAATAAGTTAAGGGACCAAACAATGTACTAAACATTTATTTTATTAGTGTATTGCTGTTGTCATTTGTCTTTTTTTTTTGTTGACTTAGTTTATTGAATTATTTAGGAGAACAATGTTAGAGTGTACTTGGTTTTCCGTCATTGTCTCTTACCAAAGTCATGTTTTACCATTTAAAAAGACAAATGACATACATGATCTATCGAATTAACACGATAAATTATATTAAAATAAAGTATCGTTTAATATTAGTGCTATCTTTTGCGGTTGTTTTTAGACATTATACTCCATGTTGACAACTTGAGCTTAACAGTGATATGAATATGATATGATTGTGAGATAGATATGTATATATTTTTTTTAAGTAGATTATTTAACGAGTACAGTATGCGTGCAAATCTGCAATTTAAGAAGATAATGAATAAATGTAATTTGGCACTATAAACGTTTGACACGAAAAAAAAATAAAAAGCATTTACTAACACAAATAAAATACAATATACTACCTCCTTTTTTTTTGTCAAGTAGTCTAGTGACTAGAACTCATACAATTTAATCGTGAAGAAGTGGAGTGTCCGGGGTTTGAACTCTGGCCCCTGAATATAAAATGCAATATCCCTAACATATAATAAGTTTACATCATTTCTTCGATGATGAACGATAAATACTATTAAATTGTAAAAAAAAGTAATTACTCATAAATTTGATACTACTACTACTAACATTCTTTTTTTTTTTTTAAGACTACTACTAACATTCTTAATTCTTGTAATTTGTATAATTGGAAATGGAAATAGTACTTATTGAGAGACTGGTATACACATCATGTCATGTGATTATAACTTTGACTAAAATCTAGTTTTATCCTTACAATATAAAAAAAAGATATAAAGTAAAATAGTAGTAACTCAAAAATTGATAGAATATAAAGTAAAATATAATGAATGACAAAAAAAATAAAATGATTTGGAATGATTGTGGAGTGTTGAAGGTGAAGAGGGTTAAATAGGTAAATTGGCGGGAGGTGGTGTAGGCGCGTATACTCTAGACACATTGAACTTTAACTAACCGCCATTTACCAGAAGAAAGAAGAAAGAAAGCATACGTTGCAGTATCACTAGCCATAAGATCATGATGGCATGAAATTAAATGTTTTCCCTTTCCCTTCACAATATACGATTATCTATCATTTAACTTCAATTCAATTCAATTCGTTACTTTCCATTGATGATTGATTATTCTTCTTCAAATCAACAAACAACTTCCTTAATTTCTAAGCAGAAATGTGGCACCGTTTATCATCATCATCCAAATTCAACCTCAGAACTCGTGCTTTAGGGTTAGGGTTTCTTAGACGATCATTCTCCTCTGAACCGGGAAAGAGATTCGCTGCGTTATGGGGCAACGGCGATTACGGTAGATTGGGTCTCGGTAATTTGAATTCTCAATGGAAACCTGCTATTTGCACCTCCTTCCATAATCAAAACGTTCAAGCAATTGCTTGTGGTGGTGCTCACACGCTATTCTTAACAGGTTCACTTTCTCTATCTCCCTTCCTTCCACTTCCATTTTCCATTTCATTATTCTTATTTTTTTCTTCTTCTTTCAATTCGGTTGAGATCGATTGATTCCTTCCTCGCTTGATCAATGATGTATTTAGTATTTGATGGTCTTAAATATATGCAAATGTTAACTATCTTTATCATATTTACTGCTATTATTCCTAAATTACCCTTCATCCTATGTTTGGTTTCATGTGAAATTGATTTGAGTTTTAACATTTTCAGTTGCTCTTGAGTAGAATTGATTTTCCCTCTACATTTGATTCTAACTTGAAGTTTGAATTTGTAGCTTTTGAGTTTAAACGTGATTCTTACACTGAAATTTATCATTCAACTCACTTTTATGTAAATGTATACAAACATCAGTCATTTTACATTCAACTCACTTTTAAAGCAAAATCAGTTTTTCAAAATAAATTTTTGTTACCGCAGAACCAAACATGCACATAGATTTTATTTTTCAATTATTTTTTTGTTCTAATGGAATCCATAAGGCGCAATTTAGAAAATATAATTTTTTTTTTGGTTGCTTTGAGACATGTAAAGTAACCCGAGGGAGTACTGTCTATCAAGTATAAAATTTTTGTTATTATTCTAAGTGGTTGCGTAATTTTATGAGAATTGATCGGTTGATTTTTTTTTTTTTGGGGTTCCTTGGAATGTCTATGGTTTCGAGGTTGCTTGCTTATTTTAGTAACAGTTTTCTTTATGCCACTGGATGGCTACAATGTGGCAGTCTTTGAAATTGGTGATGAGTCTGGTGACTATTGAAGAGTCTCCGTAATGTTCGAGTAGGGGCTTACAAATTGTACTCCTTTCACAGACAATGGATGTGTTTATGCTACTGGTCTCAATGATTTTGGACAGCTCGGTACATCGGAGAGTAAACCCTACTCAGTTGTATGATTACTTCGCCTTTTTTCCTGTATCTTTGTCAAGTAAACCGATGACAGTTGCAACATCTTGTTCTTTTGCTCTAGTGTTCATGAGTGCGTTACTTGCCAGCATTTTCTTGTTTTCGGTATTTTATTCACTTGTTTATAATGTTTCAGGTGCCACTTCAAGTTTTTGGGCATGAGAAGAAAGTTGTACGGATCTCTGCTGGTTATAATCATTCCAGTGCAATAACAGGTCTGTGTTTATGGATACCATTGTCATTCATCCCAATAATAACAAGCTTTGGCCCTCGATAACTTTTATTTGAAGTTGACTGATGTTTTCCCCTTCAGAATAAATATTTTATAACTTACGTTTTTTCAAGAAAAAGGGAAATATAGTATGTGACTGGTTAAGAAATCCGTTGTTGAACACATTGCAATAAGTTAATCTTAATCTAATAGTAGGTTCACCAAGAAGCTATTGTCCAAAACCATATATCTATATCATATCAATATAAGAAGTCATCAATTAATCACTACTTTTTTTATTATAAGTAACTAGTAGTTGGATTGTTGAAAAGCAAAAATTGTACAGATGCTTGATTTCAATTTGTCCTGAGCTTATATTATTTTGGCATGTATAGATTAGTTACCAGAGGCTGCTTAGTGCTTTTATTTTTTGTTTATTCCTTTTAAAGCTATTAGTATTATTTGTTAATGCGTTTTACGTTGTGAATTTCTGCACATTCTATAACTTATTGTTTTTAAACAGAATTCTCTCTCTCCCTTTCTTACTTGCAGTGGATGGAGAACTGTACATGTGGGGAAAGAATACAACTGGGCAGCTTGGACTTGGAAAAAGTAAGAACTAGACCTTGTTTTAGCATTTTGACAAGTTGAAGAGCTTTTTTCCACTGAAACTAATAATATTATATGATTTATAAAAATGGGTACTATACTACTATTAGTAATAGAATCCCCTATAGCTGATAAGGTTGGCTGGTGGAAAGTGGAAACTACTATGAGTATAATGTCATTTTACTTACATGCAGAGGCTCCCAACATAGTTCCTTTGCCAACTAAAGTGGAATACTTGGATGGAATCACCATTGAAATGGCTGCTCTGGGTTCTGAGCACTCACTGGCTATTAGTGGTATGCAATAAACAATCATAATTTTAATTCATATTGGTTGCTGATGCTAATTGATCTATTTTGTTCCTTTTTGTAATATTTTTTTAATTTTTAGATTAATTATTTATATAGTCTTGAGCTACAGAAGAATAGCGATGGGATAGGTCAGAAAAAATGATATATCCCAATTTAAAATTTACAGGTTTCAGGTTGAAAAAGAGAGAAGAGATTTTGAATAAATGGTCGGCATATGAAATTAATCGGGCAAATTACAATGTGATATGAAAGGCAGAAAAACAATCCCTATTTATATTGGGAATCTGGTCAAATTGACTCCCAAAGAATGTAACCCTAATACTAATCAAACAAAGAAAAACTTCAATGAAAATCCCAAAGAATAATTTTCTGTTTATTATAAGATATGTAAAAATAAGCTAACACAATTATTCCTCAAAAAAAAATTATTTCTAAAATGAAATAAATTTTCCTCATCTATTATGTGCATCATTCTCTCCCTTTGAGATACAGTACAGATAATTAAATTATCACTATCCAAAACACACAATTTTTAGACAGGGTGTATTTTGCTTAAGAATTAGGATTACATTGTAATTCCGTGTAAATTGAGACTATTTTGGGGCAGTCCTTCAAAAAATGCATGAAAAATCCCTGGAATGGAAGATATGAAATTAATAATGGTAAATTGGTAACAACATACTTAGATCTATAAAACATTAGAATGAGCTTAGCTGTAAGAAAACTAGAATATCAATATGATTTTATCTTTATATCTAGCTTTAGTTGATGCTTTGACATCCTGTATTATTTGACTTAGTTTTGTAAGATAATTCCAGGGATCATCTGACAGCAACTTAGAACTACCCTCAAAACTTGAAGGTGATTAACATGAGAAAGATGGTTGCATTGTTTTTCGAATCAAGTTCTCTTACAGTAAAACTAAGACCCTTTCAGAAAGTATAGTATACAAGTGGAATAAAAATTTAGATCACACTTAATTGTGATTATTAAAGTGTAAAGTGATTTTCAAAGAAATCTTACAGATGAGGTCTCATAGCTATTTCAAAAAAAGAGTAACGCAATCAAGCAAACATCTACACATTCTGAATACAATACGTAAGTCTTAAATCAGTGAAGAATGCATATGCTAGTGCTACATGAATGTTCTGTCTATACCGGGCTTATGAACTTCAAGCTAAAAGAGCTTTTGTATGATGGCCTTGGTAATAATGAGATAATGTATGAAATATAACCAATTACCAGGCACAGACCTTGTTGCTTAAACTTTTAGGATCCAATGGTATTTGACAATGTGGATTCTCTTCATGATATATATTACTTGAGCTTGTTGCTTAAACGTTATTTCTTTGCTAGATGGAGGAGAGGCCTATAGTTGGGGAACAGGAGCGTCTGGTAGACTTGGTCATGGTCATGAGTCAAGCATACTAGGATTCTTCAAAAGTTACAGGTTTTTTTTTTGCTTCTTTTCTTTTAAAATTTTTAGCTGCATTAATCTGTATTTATGTTTTATTATTACACTTTACCCCCGTATGATTTTTTCCCAAAATACTTTGCCACCTCATGGTATAAAATCTAAGACTTACCCCCTTTGTGCTCAGCCCCATTAAATGTTTTAAATTAAAACATAGCATTGTACTATTTTTTCTCTTTTTTCAATATAATTTATAATTGGAACATACTAAAAACCACCAATTTTTCTTTTCGTCTTTCATTCTCCCAGATCAAGTGAGCATCCATTTTTCCACCTTTTCTGCTATCCTCCACTCATTAGAGAAGTTTGGAGAGTTTTTGAAAATTACATCTAATATATTTCATTTTTGCATTAGAGTAAAACCCAAACTATAGCACCGTCGTTCATTTTGGAAAAAATGCTGTTGAGCATATTGGGCTTGGAGTTGCCTATAGCGATTTCCATTTGTATAACCGCATGCAGATCTCCTCTATACATTCATGGTTAACGTTTGAGACAAATTGATTAACTGTAAACACTAAAGAAATAGGAGATGCAGTAAAAAATGTAACATTAATCAAGACCCGTTAATTTAAATATAGATCAAGAAAATTCTAATAGATAATTAAGCTTATGTAGAGCACAAGGCTGTTTAAATTTATACAAAATTTTATACACAAAAAATCAGTAGTCTCCAGGAATCCTTTTCCCCCTTCCGCGTAAGAATGTCTTGGGCTTGTTTAGTTTCAATTTAAAAAAAAAAACATATTATGTTTTTAGTTCAATTATAAAAATGTCATTGACACCTTATTTTCAAAGTTTTGTAGCAGCAGTTAAGACGAGAATTTTTTTTTTTTGTTAGAGTAATTCAGAATAGCTAGCTTGCAGTTCAGTTGGGTAACTTACAATTATTCAGTTGTAGAAGTGGTTCGGACCACCTCATTGTAAATACTGCACTGTGTAGTGTGTACACAGGTTCTCAATCAATGAAATCATTTTTCAGATTCAGCAATACATACTATCTTTAAATTCTCTCTTCTAGAAAGTTTGCATGCTATTACATTGCTAAGATCAATGACTGCAGAAAACCCCAAACTTCCTACTCCACCGCCCTAACCACCACCACCACTCAACCCACATATTTGGTTCCACTTCAGTTGGACCACATCCTTCAATCTCCTCGACTTCTTCTCTACAGTGCTTTGGAGATCTGCAAAAGTTATATTGATTCGCCATTCTCTTATAAGAACTGTTGCCCTTTAGCCTAATTACCTGCCCATCTTGAAAGAAAACAATGAACATTGCTTTTCAGTAGTTATAACCATCCCCAAAGTTTCCAACCACACTATACCGAAAATTGCATCCACTACTATGAAATATAGCAGAAATTTAAATCTATCAATTCAGAAAGGATTTAAAAGAAAGAAAAAATGCTTGTAGCTTTTACCCAATGGAAATACAAAAGTGAATGTGACACTGTTATAAAATGAAGTGTGCATTCTGCACTTGTTATATTAGACAAAGTTTCAACATCCACAACTATTTTGACTATGGTTCTAATATTGAGATCTATTTTATTTTCACCTTTGTTAGTCCAAGTTTCAACATCAACAACAATTTTGACTATAACTCTATTGTGTTGAAAACCCGCCTTGATTAAAGATAAGGTTTATAAGGTTGAGTCAGGTCTCACCTTGCAAGCCAAATTTGTAGGGTTGAGTGAGATCCTAAGCTCAAGATGAAAATGGAATATAGTCTATCTGAGATCTGTTATTGTGTCATGATCTCTGTTATTCCACACGCTTTGTCCACACCCCAGATGTCCAGTCCTGTCCTGGGCATCATGGGGTGTGTTGAGATCCTGTTGTTCCTTCGTATTAGTTCAGGCTTTATAAGTCTATCCATAATCTTTAAAAGGCATGTTGAAAGTTCAATATTGACTAGAGATATGGCCTAAGTAGTTCTTATAAGGCTTGGACAGTCCTAGCCTTACCAATCAGTTTTGTTGGGTTGAGTTAGACCCTAAATCCAAATTCTAAGAGATTAATTGTAAGCTAACCATACTTTTCAATTTATGTAGATCTATAATAATGTATTTTTTGAAATCATGCAGTGAATACAGCCCAAGGCTTATAAAGGATCTCGAAGGAATCAAGGTGTGATGTTAAATTTACTGCCTGGTTGTTTCTTATATAAGGTTGATAAATTTATTTCAAACTTGTTATTTATCACCTATGTATTTTGGCTTCATTCTTGAAATATTTATAGGTAAAATATGTAGCTGCTGGGATGCTGACCTCCGCTTGTACTGATGGTAATTGAATTTAATTATATCTTTATTTTTTTCTTTCTACTTTCTCGTTCATACCTTTGGTTGTACATCTGCATTTGGAATTAATCTTTGATTTTTGCTCTAACATGCAATTCGTGCAGAAAATGGCTCTGTGTTTATATTTGGAGATAAAGGGATTGACAAATTGGTAGGTGCAATCGGTATAAATCATTATTTTTTCTCCTCTGCTACTACTTGTAATGACAGATATTTTCTTCAATCAATATACTCAGCTCTTGAAGGGGACGAGCAATACAACAAAACCATCGTTGATCAGTGAACTTCCATACGCTGAAGAAGTTGCTTGTGGTGGCTATCATACCTGTGTCTTGACAAGTAATCATCAAGTTCTGAACTTACACATGTGTTGATTTGTGATAATTTGTTTACTGCTTCATTCTATTTGGTGTTTGTTGTATAGATTTTGGTGAACTTTATACTTGGGGTTCAAATGAAAATGGCTGCCTTGGCATAGGGTATCCTTTTTATTCTTAAAACTTGTTACTTTGTCTTTCTCATTTTCTACATTTCCATTCCCTCATTTCTCTTTCTTTCAAGTGTTTTGATTCTTCAAATCATTTTTATCTAGGTCCTCATATGCCATTCATCTACCTGAAAAGGTTCAAGGGCCATTCTTGGAGTCTTCTGTTGTTCAGGTTTCTTGTGGCTGGAAACATACAGCTGCCATTTCTGGTAAGTTCTTTTCTTCGTATAAAAGACAAAGAAGTACCTTACGTTAAGTGCTTTTTCTTGTTAATTTTTTTTTGGTAACATAAAAAAAAATAGGTGAATGCATGCTTTTCTTTTCTCTTATTATCATAAAAGATTGTTTCATCAAGATGGACAAGGCATCAAACAAAGCAACACAAGAATATTGATATTGAGTATGTGTCTGATAGTTTTGATGTTTTATAGGAACCCTGTGTCATCATGATAAAAGAAAAATTCATTTACGAGAATATGAAAGACTTAGCAAAACGATGGTAAGGTAATAATTAAGATGTAACAAGCGTGTCTTGGCAGAACAACAGTACGGGAATCCGTAAGATGTAACAAGCATGTCGTTTGTAGTAACATAGTCACCCCTAGCAAGTTTCTAAAAAGAATTTTATGTGTTAAAAAAATAATTGCCGTAAATGAGCGAAAGAATGTATCATCATCTTTCAAGAAAAAATTGTGGACTGATTTTGAAGGCTAACATTAAGAGTGTCATTCATGACATTGTATTAAAGAGTGAAATCTAGAGAAAAGAGAACTTTCGCAAAAAATGAGATTGGCATTTCTCTGATCAGCATGAGAAAATAACTTTCTGGGCATCAAACGTGATTCACTATTTCACATGAGAGAGCGAATATATGGCTGGAAACATAAAACACTTGCAATCCCCATAAAATTCAACCATGTTGGTTTAAATCGCATTAAAAGTTTTGGCAGTACTATTGAAATCTACCTATAGTCCTTTGTGAACTGGGATTGCTGAAACGCCTGTATACGGTTCACACTTCTTATATATTTGGATCAATGCATCTCTTTTTTTCCCAACCTCTTTTTCCATAAAAGAAAAGAAAAACATCTCTTTCAATATTCTCATATACGAACTACCAATGAGTGATTCTACTGACAGCCATGGAACATGTCAGAAAATTTAGGTGCTATATCTTCAAGTTATATTGCTTCTTACACTTGTCTAATAGGCAATTAGTTAATTGAATTTAGGAATGAGGAAGTTTGGACTTAAAGAACTTTATAGGTTTCTTGCCTCTTGGAGAATTTCAGCCTTTTATTTATTTAGAGTATTTGTTGGTGGCTTACTTGCATGAGTCTGGGTTTTTTAGAAACCACAACAACACTGCACGACTACTAGATGCCACTAATGGTAGCTTCACAATATCACATCCATTTTTGCCTTGGGATGCGATAATTCTGACTCCACCGCACATCCCTGTGCGTAAACTGGGATAGCCTTCATGGATTTCTGCACAAAGCTGCAGGCTTTGCATGGAGATATAATCACCTTTTCCCATTGTAACATATGGATGACCCCTTCCATTATTCCTTTTTGTTAATTTTTTTTCCTTCATTTAAATTCATTTAATATTTAACTTACTCTCACTTTTAAGACTTGATGTGTATACTTTATACTGTATTGGTAGTTGTGAGATAAAAGGATTTTATTGCTGCCGTCTATGCTGAAATTTTTCGTTGATTTTCAGGGGGAAGAATCTTCACATGGGGTTGGGGAGGTTCAAATGGAACTTTTTCTGACGATGGACATTCTTCAGGTGGACAATTGGTATGCTTCTGTTTGTTATAATTTATGACTTCATGTATTTTTAAGTGTTAATCGAGAGACGGTTATCACAATGGTCAGGATGTCGTATTCTATGACAAGTCCTCTGACAGGAGAACCAAAAAAATTGTTTAGAGTAGCAAGGCATTTTATAATTAATCACAATTTTTCAAATAAAAACGACCACCCATACACTTAGAAACTTTCTTCATATTAATTTAGGAGTCACATTTGCTTAGGAGTGTGGTCAGTTTGATTAGTGGGCCAGGTGCAATACCTAGATGAATTTGATTAGTTTCTTGCCTTTGATTTTGCAAAGTATACAATTTCCTGCGCTGCAGTACTATAAATGAAACTTATGCTTTCAACTCAGGGTCATGGAAGTGATGTGGATTATATAAACCCTTCAAGAGTTTGCTTTGCAGAAGACGTGAAAGCATTGCAAGTTTCATGTGGTTTCAATCATACAGGTGCTATATTTGAGTATGCATAGGTTTGGCTGCTCTGGGAATTCATAATTATTTGTAACCGATAGAAAACAATCGGAAAAAACAGTAATTCATGCGCCCCATGTATCTTTTGTAGATCACCATATTTGCAGAATGTATAACCCCACCCATCCAAGAGGCTCTAGGAAATTGCAGCACCCCTTAAGTGAGGGTGAGGCATATATTGTCCTGTTTGTATTTTATCATTCTTTTCACAAGAAAACAAAATCACACATACTGTATATAGTTGCAAATAAAACTTCCTTGATGTACAAAACTTATGAAAAGAAAACTGCTTCAAATAAGAAGTGTATGCAAATGATGGTAGAGTTAGGATATATTTTGTTTTTGTTATTTGTGTGGCTAAACTGAGTTATTGAAATTCCTCTTAATATATGACTTGAGGTACATACTCATGTCCTTTGATCTGTTCCTCAAGAAAAGTTAGTGGGATGCTTGAATGATCGTAGTAGGTGTTGATGCAATCATATAAGCCTATATCATCTAAATTGTCACCCTACAGGTTGATGCTTTTGTAGCATTAGTGTGTATGGATATTCTCATTTTGCAATACACCAACGAATGCATTGTATCCATCAAGCATCATGCATGTAGGGATGGGAATCCTAGCGACGTTGTAGGACAGAGATAATTTTCAAAATTACAATGCACTTCATCTTTAGTTTTTAATGTTTTGGATAGCTACTAGCAATATGGAGGGAAGGATTAAATTTGTATGACAGTAGTCAGAGAAGACCACCACCCTGTTTTTCAGCAACAGCTTCTATTACTAATACTATCCATCTATTTTTAAAAGAGAAAAATCACATTTTGGACCATTTAGTGTCATCCAAGTGCCAATAAATTAGTGATTTTAAAAATAAAGCTTGCGATGTGATTTTGTAGAAAAATGCAAGCAGCTGTGCTTTGAAGTTGTAAGCAGCTGTGCTTTGAAGTTGTAACAAAGCAAAGTGTATGGTTGATTATGCGGTGATAGGAATTGATTTTGTAAAATTGATTCTCGGTGAGTTGAAGATAAAATGAATTGTGTTTGAATATATGATATCAAAGTGAGTTGAGTTATACAGTTGTGTGTAAAAAGAAAATCAATTTTAAAATCTAAAGTTACATTCTCAACTTCAAGTAGAATTAATTATGAAGGCAAAATCAAATTTACTTAAAGCAATCAAACATGTTAAAATTAACTTCGGAGTCATATTTGATCTATATTGAAGTTGAACTAAATATACATTAAATCATCTTTGTATTCTGTCATGTGATATGCACAAAACTTCCTAATAAGTGGAAGATGGGTGATAAGTAATAACAAAGGGACATGACTTGCCTGTTAAGTTTTGGCTCGAGCATTAAGAGAGTTGATACGAACTTCACTCCCGTCCTCTATACAATCATTACAAATGCCTATTACTATTTTCTCCATTTTTAAGAAAATAATTGTTTTTCCGTTAAATAATAACTAAATAATTGTTTTTAAATTTTAAAGTTTTTTTTGAAGGAAAATTTTAAAGTTGTTTTACTAATTATTTTTGTTCATGATTATGCGATCTTATAATTTTTTGGCTTAATTATATATTTTTTTTTTGAGGGAACTTAATTATATTTTTTTTATCTTTTTATTTTCACGCGTTCATGTAATTGGGCATCTTATTTTATGCATGTATTTTGAATTCTAGAATCTAAACCAGTATAACATATTTTTCTATTTTTCAGTTCACAATATACCAACAATTTATGTGATCCACAACGCACATAAACTAATATAAATTGTTGTGTTGGATTCATTTCCATCCACATGACAAGACAATTCACTCCAACCCAGTTGAAATGCACTTTGACCTAGTTGTAAAATACTACAACGAAGGGAAACTTAATTTGTTTAAGATCCATAATGATGTTATACTGTCTGAATTGAAGAATCAACTAAATGGTCATCTCAACCATAGTCGAGAAGGATGACCAGTGTTAAGTATCATCGTCCGTCAATCGACAGAAATTGACATGTTTGGTTCACCAACATGTAACTTCAATACAACGAAGATGTGATAATCATGTTCTCTATAGTTGGTCAGTATATAGAGAACTTGTTCATGCTATTCAGGCGTTTGACTCTCCATGAATATTTGATGAAATTGGGATGTGCACGGTTGAATCAGAAGAAGAAATTATTTTGTCTCATCCATGATTTGGTTTGTGTTTAATTTACATTTTTAGGTTATGTCGTTGTTGTAGTTGAAGTATGGTGTTGTTGTTTGTTTTTTTGGTTGATGTCGTTGTTGTAGAATTTGATTTAATGAAATGGATGTTAATCAATTTTTTATTTTTATTTTCATCTCATTGAGTTCGAATTCTAGGATCCAAAATCTCACATTAATCAATTTCTTAATTTTTTTTTTCCCTCTCATTAAGTTCGAATTTTAGAATCTAAAATCCCACATGTTTCATATTGTAAAACTCGAATAGACAATTTAAGAAGATGCATGCGATATGTAAAGAAAGAATTTCACATAAAGTTACTATCCATGAGGGAACTACAAATGTATACATGCACATATCTTTTTAAGTTGTATATATGAAAATGTGGACTATCAGACTATGGTACCATATTCATTGTATTCCCTAGTTCTAAAGCTGATATTTACGTGAAACTTCTAAACTGATTCATTTAGACATGGGTTTGGGTGATCAAACCTCACAAGGATCAAACCTCACAAGTCAACGGTTACTTTTGCAGGATTTTAAACATATTGATATAGCTTAGGTAATAGTATTTTATTTTTTATTTTTTATGTATTAATGAATGTCTTTTTATTGACAACGGTCTGTAAATTTTGACCATAAAAAGAAGCAAATCTATAGTAACAAAAATTGAAAAAATCTTGAAACTATTGAGTAGTTAAAAAAACACAAAACAGTTTAATGTTTACTGAACTAAATAAATAAAGCATTTGAATTTACTCAAATTTACGTTTGATCAGTTAATTAAAAAAAACTTGAGTAATTAAAAAAGAGAGATTAAAGAGAGAGAGAGGGGCGTGCTGACATTTGATGTCTAACACATCCTTACAAAATTGGTTTATAAGGTGATGAGTGTCTCCTATTTATAATTCTTGTCAAGAGTCTTATCTATCCGATATGGGACTTGAGTTTTTTCCAATACACCCCTCACTTCCAACACTCTTTTTGGGCTTGGTGTGTGGGATAAGTAGGTGGCGCTTGAATTCAACAAGCTCTGATACCATGTTAAAATTTAGGGCCTAACTCACCTTAACTCAAATCCCACATCGGATGGATAAGACTATTCATAAGAGTTTATAAGGAGGAGACACTCCTCACCTTATGAACCGGTTTTGCAAGGATGAGTTAGTCCCCAAATTTCAACAGAGCGTGCAGATGGATATGTGATAAATATTAAGTAGAGATTGAAAAGAGAAATGGCATTTGTACGATCATTGTTTGACAACTTTCTCTCTCACACTCATAATTATGTTTTTATTTTCTCTCTCTATTACTTTGGTTTGTGTCGAATCACTTTTTCTTTGTAAATTTATGGTTGTCTTATAAGTTTGTCATACAAATGGTTGTTTAAATAACACACCTCAATTGAAAAAGGCTAAAAACAATAAGTTACACCTTTCAAACTCGAGTATAAGCACAAACAAAAAAAAAATCAAATAAAGTATATGTATCCAGTTCAAATTTTTAATCAGATAGATCAATTTTATTTAACTTTTTTTTTTCTTATATTTGAGACCAAAGTTATAGTAATGAAAGAATCGTATTAAAAATGTGAGTAACCCGTTTTGGTCTTGTTCCTGGTGTTTGACTGGGAGACAACTTATGGTAACATGTAACAAATGACTTTTTTCACCAACGCCTATAGGTCATTCATTCACAAAGAATATTGCTTTTGAAAAGTTGAGATCATCTAGAAGTGACTCAATTTGAGAGATTAGTGAAACTAGTTTATGAAAATGGTCTTTTTTTATGAGTCATGTTATTTAGTGTCTCCGTGACACTTTTTAAAAAAGCAAAAAAGAAACACCTTTTTGTTGATGTCAAAGGTATAAAAAAAGGAAAAGAGGTCAATACAAAGCTAAACAAAACAAAACAAAACACACGTTTAACGAAACAAACAAGGAGAAGAGTTCTATTATTTACTCATAGAAGGTACAAGGTAACTTAGAGAACCTATTCAAATTCAAAAGCTTAAAGTTCAAATTCCTCTCTAATTATTATTTTTAGTATTCAAACCTTAAAGTTATTTTTATTTTTTTTTACTTTCAGACCTACAAGATATATAACTGTACAAAATAGATGATGTGACGAAGGGTAACTAGAGTTCGCTATAATAATAATAGGGAGGAAAAAAAATCTTTAATCTTGTAATTTGATGTCACGAATGTGTAAAAGAGAATAATCTTATACCATAAGTTACATTGTGAAAAATGTGTTAATTTTACATAAGTATTTTATATTTAAGGATTAAATGTACTTTTGCCGCATGTCATTTTGGGGAATTCCGGTTTACCCACTATAATATTTTTTTATGGATTCCAACATTTTTTTTTGAGAGATTATGGATTCCAGCATTGTAATTTAAATATTTTTCTCTTTTATACTTTCGTGACATCAAATTACAAGATTAAAGATATTTTCTCCTCCTACCATTTTGACAAATTCTACTTTACCCTTGTCACATCATCTTGTACAATTATATGTCTCGAAGGTCTAAAAACAAAGAATCTTTAAATTACATGATTTGAATTTGAAAAATAATAATTATATAGGGATAAAATGGAATTTGAACAACCGGATAAAAGTTATTTTTCATTTATGGGATATGGTTAAGTAATTCATTTTATTGGATTGACTTGTTTATATTGATTTTTTTTTCATTTAAAATGATAATAAAATACCAACCACCCTTTTCAGTAATATATTTAACATGTTTTTGACTCAATACTATATTTAAATTCTCTCTTAATAATTTTAACTATTTTAGCCATCATTTATAAATAAAGATATCATAGTTAATAAAACATATTTCTAAAAAATAAAAATGACTATACTGCATAAAATTAAAAAGGTCAAATACCACTTTAGGTCCTTTTAGTTTGACAGAATTCCCAAATTAGTCCTTTAAGTTTCGAAAGTTTCAATTAGGTCCTTTTAGTTTGACAGAATTCCTAAGTTAGTCTATTAAGTTTCAAAAGTTTCAAATAGATCCTTTTAGTTGATAAATTATTTCATTGTCACCGTTTCAAAAGTTTCAAATAGGTCCTTTTAGTTTGAAACTTAAAGGACTAACTTGGGAATTATGTCAAACTAAAAGGACCTAATTGAAATTTTTGAAACTTAAAGGACTAACTTGGAAATTATGTCAAACTAAAAGGATCAAAAGTGGTATTTGACCAATTAAAAAATGAACACTAGTTTTAATAATCATATAAAGTTTTCTAGAAGAGTCTTATACCATAAATTATTTTAATATTCATGATATTTTCTAGAAGAGTCTTACCATAAGTTATTGAGGGAGTACAATAAAATTACAAAGTAGTCCTCAGTTAATTTTTTTTTAACTGAAGAAATATTAGCAACGCTCTCTTTTCAACCTACTCTCTTTTATTGAATGAAATTCAGGCCAATCTCGTTAATTTATATAGAACTCAATTATAAAGGGTGAGATTTATATTTGATTCAACAAGAGAGTGAATATTAAAAAACGCGTTAAAGTTAGAATATTGCTACCGATTTTATTTGAACATAATAGTCCTTGGTTGGTGATAGGTAGTGATGGAGGGGCATCTCTTCTAAATCTCAGTTATATTGATTGTTGTGTTGGATTGGATAAGTACAAATAATATTACATTGTTTTTTTGTTGATTGATATTTATCTTTGACTTAAGGATAATAGTGGTAATTAAAAAGGGATACTAAATTTTGCAAAGGTAAATAGTAATTTTAGGGACATGTTGGAACATGTGAACGCGGTGAATAAAAAAAGAAGATTAGTGAGAGTCAGTGCTATGCAGTTGTGCCTATATATATGAGACTATAGTTAGGGTTTTGTCAGAGTGAAATAAGAGAGGGTAAGCGGCAGAATAACATTCAGATGAAGGGTGTGGGTTGGTGATCTATGTTGTGGGTTGTTGAGGGGAATGTTGCCTGGTTCAAGGCTTTTCATAGTTTGATCTATCTACTATGATGAAGGCTTCGGACCAGGCTTCATTCCCCTCAAATTAAACCTCTTTTCATTTGGTCACACGTTGATGTGATCATAATTAAGCTAGCCAAACATGCAAAGGTTAGGATAAGAGGAACGCTGTCTGGCTCGAGGAATGCTCAGATCTATTCTGATCTGATCGATATGTTCATATCTAATTGATTCTCGGACCAGGCTTCATTCCTCCCATCCAACATTTGCTACATATTCATTCCCCACTGCTCAATTTTAATTTCTTCATCCTCTTTGGTGATACTTACATTTGCTTTTGAGTTATATGTATTACATATGCTAATTTATATTTCTGTGTTTTTTTTCTAGTCAGGATTTGAGTACCACAAAAGAACCAACGTCTCTTTAATTAATTTTCAGTTTAATACATGTTCAAATCTAGATCCAAGGTTAGTGAATTTTCCAGATGTAACAAAAAATAATACCATCAATGTTACTTCAATGCTTATTAATCACATATATATTCATTTCTTGTAAAGATTGTTATCAAGAGAATGATTGAAATTGTTGAAACTCGGTTTTTTTTTTGTATGAATATTTTCTTCTTATATACATACATACATATATATATATATATATATATATATATATATATATATATATATATATATATATATATAAAGACACACACACACACACACTCACTAACATGTTTCATGGTTTTTGTGTTACAGAATATTGTCTGATCATTATTACATCATGAAAATTTGTCTCTTGTGGAATGGATTGATCAAGTACTACTCATGAACATGTGGATCGATGGAGGAATCAACATTTCTTTCCCCAATCTCATCTCACAGGAGAAGAAGATACAAAGACAACGACAACGACAAAGTCCATAGTCATGCATGCCGCAACTCCCACGACCCTCTCTCTTTGTAGCTTTCTGTAATTTAAGATTAGTTTAATTAAGGAGTATTAATTTTGTTGAGAGATTAACAAGGAGTATTATGACTATGTATTATTATTATTATTATTATGTTATTATACAAAAGAGAAAGGAAGGTTCATATATATGTTCAAACAAAGCCCTCGTGTTGATTTTTCGTGTATAAACAAGAAATAAGGTGAAAGTATGTACAATGAAAACCTATCAGATGTGAAATTCTTTCGTTCTTTGTCTGCAGGGTGAAAATTTGTCCTTTCACACCCTTTTTTAATTTATTTTTGAATTAATTAACTTGTTTTCAGCTTGGAAGTGAAAATTTTTATAGGGAAAGGGAGCTTCCCTCAATTCACTGAGATAATTAAGACCACATTATTTTCAGCAATCTGTCTGTCTAAATGAAAATACCTGTACTACAGGATGAATTAACAATTACTACCAAGTAAATCTAGCAATACAATCAACGTAAAAGCTAATTTTTCACCATAATAATTTTGTCAAAAAATAAATAAAAATTTCACCCTAAGATTTTTTCCTATAATTGAAACAAAACAAACAATTATATACGTATTTTAACATAAAATGATCATGTAATAATATATAGTATATATAATATAGAATACTCAATATATAATTGTGTTAATTTTAAGCTCTTGTTTCAGAAATATAGTCTTTGGTTAGAGAGTCATGTTAATATTTTGATGTTGTTATGTACTTTTCTAGCGTCCCTCTTTTGGGAGACTATGGAGTCTGTTTCTTTATAATTTTTTAGTCTTTTGAGTCTTTTCCTCCTCTATTTCACAAGAAAAATTAGTCTCGTTTCTGAATTATGTGTGATGGTGTACTGTGTGAAACAAGGAGGGAATGATAGGGGATTTGAAGGAGATGAACGAAATAGATAAATTTTATGTGTGTGTTGTGTACATACACTGGAATAGTTAATGAAGATTAACGGTAGAAGCTAGCTATGGATTCTCTATGTATGCATAATGCATGCATGTGTCACTCTATCTTGAGAATAGATATGTTTTTAAATGTCTCCATACTCAAATATACATATATGATGGCGCAAGTACCACCTTCTTCTCTCTTCTATTACAGTTACTAGTACGTGCGCGCGTGTGTGTGAGATGTGTGTGTTTTAGTGCAACGTACGTATTTATGGCGCTTTTAAAGTTGTTGAAAATTCTGAAACAATCTTTAGAAAGAAAAAGCTTGGATCAACTTCTTTTCAAGCTCTGCGCATTTGAAAATGAAAAAAGAGAGGGTGAAAGAGAAAGGAGAAAGAAAAGAGAAAGAGAGTAGTAATATTAAATGACTGACTATTTGACAAATCTTGGAAAATGAAATGAAAATGATGGAGAGAAAGAAAAGAGAGGAAAGAAGGGGAGAGTTTTGCATGGATGAGATTAGAGAAAAAAATACAGAAATTTTTAAGTTTTTGGAGAGAATTGAATTTGTAAGAATGATAAATTAATATTTATGATTAAAATATTTTTAACTTTGAAAGTATTATAACAACATAAATTGGATTTGAAAACCTTGCCCTAACCACTCAAAGGCCTTCTAAACTCCTCATTCAATACAATTTTTTAGTTTTCTTAAATCAGGCGAATTTTGTGTGGGGAAGAAAACTAAGCCATCCAAAACCCTCCACCCTTATAGCCCACCATTCTTTCCACTTCTCCCTTTTCTTTTTTTACAAACCCTCCCCTCGGAATTCCCAAAGAGAGCCTTATGGAAACAATATTGCATATAATTTATGGTTTGCGGTTTCATTTTATCATCAATTTATTATTATCACTTCAACTATTTCTTTCTCCGCTTTCTTCAGTTTCCTAGAGCGAAGAAATTTTCTTCCCTAGTGTGTATACTTAACTATATTTTTACTCCCGTGCATTGAGGAGTTCTCCCGTTTATACCCGAAATAGAAGAGTATCTAATCAACCTAATGTCGTAGATTTCACTTTGAGTATTTTTTTTTAGTATCATTAATATCTGAGTAATATTAAGATTATACAATCCAACCAAATCGCTAAAATATATTACGTCTTTTTCGTGGCTCGAGTCAACAAGGCTACGATAAATGACAAATTTGTCGTCCAAGAATTTTTAAGGTTCCTGCATTCGCAAAGCTAAACTCCAATCTATGGATTCATGTCATTTCATTTAAATCAACGTGTGTGTGGCTCATTTGGTTAAGTAATATTGAGTTATTTTTTTTGGTAAAAGTAATATTGAGTTTAAGGAGAGAATCACAATTAGATCTCTCCATAATACATTTTTGAGAAATGACAAATAACTTTAATTTGCAGCATAAACACTCGAACATAACGATTCAATCTCTGCATAATACATTTTTGGGAAAGGGCAAATCTAAAACACCCAACCTTATTAAAAATGTTGTTACTCCTATTTAGAATCAATTTCACAAGTCTACTAAAACTATTAGAACCGATAATGGTAATGAGTTTCTTAAAAAATGCTTGTATAAAACTAATAACAAAATTCACTAAAATTCATGTGTAAAACACCTCAAGAAAAGAGAATTGTTGAGAGAAAACACCAACGCCATTTGAGTATGGGCCAGAGTCTTAAAACTTGTTTGTTAAACTATTTTTAAAATCACAGTTTTGAAAACTGTTTTGAATTTTTTAGTTTTGGGGACTAAAAAAACTAAAACATGTAAAATGATAACTATTGTGAGAAGAGGACTTGAATATTTCAAAAACTGAAAACAAAAACTATTTTAAACAGGCCCTTAGTTTCTCTCAACTTCCAATTTATTTTTGTATTTATGCTATGAATCATGCTGTTCATTTAATAAATAGGTTTTCTATTATTTATTTTTTTTGAAGGAAAGGTTTTCTATTAAATCTCTGAATTTTAGTACACCTTATAAAATTATATTCAATACTGATTCTTATTTGCAAATTGAGAGTTTTCGGTTTGATTAAGTTTTGCTCCTACTTTATTTACTCGTAGAAAAAAAAAGTGATTCTCGTTCTACAAAATCTATTATCTCAGTCAACAAACTGGGATTAAGGGTTACATTCTTTTTTATTTCAAATCAAGACAAATTTTCATTTCAAGTGTGTCATTAAACCCAACAAGTATGACTCTTATTTGATATAAACATTCAAGTGTGTCATTAAACCAACCTAAACATCATAACCATCCTGAACCAAGCAACATCATCACTATCCCTACTCATAAGAAAGCTATAAGATAAGATGCAAATTATTGATTTTCAAACTTAAATACAAGGTAGATGGTTCAATTAATAGTTAAGGCACTTTTAGTTGTAAAAGGTTTTACTCAAACTGTCTTATTTTGAAAGCTTCAACCCTAATGTAAAAATGACTACCATTCACATTCTTTTATCTTTAACATCCTCATCTAATTAACATCTTTATCGTGTCAATAGAACATTCTACACCGTGATCTAGATGAAGAGGTTTATATATGAAACTTTCTCCTAGTCTTACCTCTCCATGTAAGAATATTTTTTGTAAATTAAATAGGTAGTAGACAGTCTAACACCAAGCTAACAAATATTATTTTGAATGTAGTAATGTTTTACGTTTAATATTAGGCTAAATACTTCCAATTGCCCTTTAAGTTTGGCTATTTGAAACAAATTTGCCTTTTAATTTTATTTTGCAACAAATTAGTCTCTTAATTTGTTTTTTTGTAACAAATAAAATTTGATTTTTTTTTGGTAGAATTTGATCCTTCATTTCGGATAGGCATGGATTTATTAAGGTCATTCTGCAATTATTATCACATCATTTCAAGTACTTCGTCCGTTTAGGTGGTTTTTCTCAAAGAAATATCGTCTGACATTGAATATTATTTGTCTATCTTTTGTTTGAGTTATCAGGATGGAAGGATGGAAAGGAACAAGTGTCTTTTTTAGCACAAGGAGGAAAAATTGACAACATTATGTGACAAAATAAAGTACCAGTCTTACACGTGGTTGGAGGCGAACTATGTGACTTTCGCTTTTGACTATCATTATTGGTGGTTTAACACTCTTTAGTGTTTGTGTACAATTTCTTAGCTTGTTTCATTTTATCTCGCTTTGGTTGTTTCGAGTTGTATCTATAACCGTATAAACTCTTTTTAAGTTTGTTTCTGGTACATCTTGTACCTGAAGTACTTATTCGGCTTTTTAATATATTCAATTTTGGCTTCTTCAAAACAAAACAAAAAAGTCTTAAAATATTTACTATGTTACTATTTTTTTCATCAAACTTGGTTAAAAATGTTTATTTTACAATTTAACATTTGATGCGACAAATACAAAAAGTGTTTATGATTACTTACACACATTTTCTTTTTTTTGTTTCCAACTTCAAACCTAGTTTTATCGAGAAATGTTTATAAATGAAGTAAGGGTCTTGTTATTTTGTGCCCTTAAGACACAAGTTAAGGAATCCAAAGTAGAAGTTTTTCATAGAAACGAACAAAACATTGACTTTAAAAAGTTGAATGCACAACTTTTAAAACAATTATTTATATTTTAAATTCCTTAGCATATGCCTTGGACACATGTTAGCATTTGCCATGAAGTAATCGAATGATTTTGTTTCAAACCAAATCTGAATGACTATGAATCTTACTTTGAGAAAAATGAATATGGATCAATCAACTTAACATTAAATGTATGTATAAACATTTTTTAAATGAGTTTGATGAAAAGATGATAATGGTGAAATATAGGAAGTAAAAGACCAATTTGTTGTATAAAAACTTAAAATTTAATTTGTTACAAACGTTTAACTTAGTTTTGACTTTCTTTCCGTTAAATGGTCAAATGGTTACATTGGAATAAACAGAGTTTTCGGAGTTCGAACTTCAACCCTTATATCAAATAGTCTAATGATTTTGTGAGACCCGTGTAAGTTTTAACCAATAAAAAAGTGCCTTAGAAAGCGTGTATTAAAAAATCTTTGTTGCTAGCGTTCCTCTACAATGTTCTTATCAACCGAAAAAAGATTAAACTCATTCATAAAAAAAAATAAGAGTAAATTACACTCCCCTCCCCTCAAAGATGCTTGAATTACACTCCCCTCCCCTCTTATGTTAAAATATACACTCCTCTCCCTTGAAAAGTAAAATTTATATTCCCCTCCCCTATAAGATGCTTGAATTACAACCCCCCCTTAATAATTAAATATGCACTACATTTTAATCTATTTTAGCATAAATAAATATTTTTATGATATATATTAATTTTGAGCCACCATTTGAAAAAAAAAATTCATTTCTTTATAATTTAAATGTCAATGATAATTAAATTTAAATATTTTTCTATTAATTTTATAATTTAGAGTATAAAATTAAATTTTAAATAACCATATTTTATTGTCTTTAGTAATTTTTCGCATATTTTAATCTTATTTTGGGTTGTTTCCTATTTTGTAATAGGGTTTAAAACTATATGTTAATAAAATTGTAAATCAAAAATAGCTAAAAATATGTATTCAAATTTTGAATATATTATTATTATTATTATTATTTTTAAATTTTTTTTTTGAATATATTAAAATAGACCAGCAATTCTATTTTTTTTCAAAATGTGTTAGATTATTATTTTTTTTGCTAAATTATTAGAAATTAAAAAAAGAATATTGAGGGAGTAAAGTGTAGATTTTAACATAAGAGGTGAGGGGGATGTAATTCAAGCTTCTCTTAGGGGAGGGGAGTGAAATATTTTCTAATATATTTTATTTTGAATAACAGGGGAGGGGTGTATATTTTAATATAAGAGGGGAGGGGAGGGGAGTGTAATTTACTCAAAAAATAAAAATAAAAACGTACAAGTTCAAAACGATGCGTTTAAACTGGCATAAGGCGACAGTATACTGAGTCTGCGAAGCATCGTCTTCCTGAATTCAATTCAATTCCATTCCATAGGGTTTTCAGAGTTCAATTCTTCAGTGCCAACAACGCGTCTTAGATTAGATCTACTCATTCTTATTTCAATTTATTAACTAACTAAATTCTACTCAAGATCGCAATTCCGTTCGGTAATTTACGAAATCGATCAATTTTATCATTTTCAGCGACACGATTCGATTTCTCGTTCCTTGATCACGTCCAACTGTGTCATAACAAGGTTTGATTTTCGTTATTTGAGTTTAGATCTCATCTTAAATTTTCATTTTTTTTCTCATTTCTATCCGCATTTCTGTTTCACAGGTACAGTTGGCAAGGTCTTCGATAAATGGCAACCACCGCTTGTTTCATCATTGTTAGCAGAAATGATATTCCCATTTATGAAGCTGAAGTTGGAGTAGCTGCTAAAGTATTGTTCAATCTTTTATTGGTTTATGGATTATTTCTTTTAGTTGATTCTTGTTGGAAGTATTGGATTTTTTAAATTGTGATTATAAATTTGGTCTGACACTCATGGATCAATTTAATTTATGGGATGTTAGAGGCCAATTATTGTCTGAAAATGTTATGGTGAATTTGATTTTACATTATAATTTGTTCACCTGATTCATTATAAATTAGAAGTGAAAACATTCGAGAAAGTTGGTGTAACACCTATTGTAGAAAAGATGGTGGAAACTCGGCTTAGGTAGTTTGCACATGTAGAGAGAAGACCTGTAGATTCTGTAGTAAGGAGAGTAGCTCAAATGGAGGGTAGTTCATTACAGACAGATGAAAGCCTAGAATAACCATAATAGAAACTATTAAGAATGATTTAGAGATCAATGAGTTGGATAGGGATGTGATATAGAACATTATGGCGTGGCTTGATCCATGTAGCTGATCCCACTTAGTGGGATAAGTCTTGGTTGTTGTTATTGTTGTATTCATGTAAATGCTTATGTTTTTCTTCCATAACCTTGTTTTTGTGTGGATTAGAAAACAAGGGATCTTGTTTTCTTCACCGAGTTTAAATTATTTTGCAATCTAATGCCACTCTATGACAGAGGGAGGATGCTGCTCAGCTGCATCAGTTCATCCTGCATGCAGCTCTTGATGTTGTACAGGACCTTGCATGGACTACTAGTGCTATGTGAGTTACATATTGAGCTGATATGTGATTCAAGTTCAATTATAAAACTTTGGTTTCATGATTATCTCTTTTTGCCTCTTGTTTTTGTTTCCACAGCATTTTAATCCTTAGCATTCTCTTTGCAGGTACTTGAAATCAGTGGATCGGTTTAATGAACTCGTGGTGTCCGTGTACGTCACAGCTGGTCATATCCTTTATCATAGAGAATTATTTTATATATTAGATAAAAGTTATTTTGATTTTCCATATTTTAGGATTATTTTTGTTTTTCTTATAATAAATAAAGTTCTGAAAACCCAACTATAAGAACCATTTAATTTAATTTGCTTCTTTAATGGGACGATCATGCCACTGTGTTCCCCTACCCTCTACTCCCCTGCCCTTCATAGGAAGTGGAACAAAATAAAAGAGCCAAGAGTGGACAATGATCAATCAAACCTTACATCCACATACATCTTTATGCATTTTGTTATTTTGTGATAATTTCCTTGACCTGTGGTATACATACCCGATTTATGTTGCTTCACGATTCTCGTAATGATGATGGCATTAAGAGCTTCTTCCAAGAGGTGCATGAGCTTTACATAAAGGTAATCTTGCCTTCAGTGCTATAGTGTGGTTAATATGCTGCCTTTCTTTAATTATTTGTTAACTTCCATTCTATCTGTTAGGATATAGAATAATAGCCGATTAGAATAGTTAATGTAGTTAAGGGTTGTAAAGTTAGTTACTTGCTTACTATTCGTTGGTTATTTGGATTAGTTAGAAAGTATAAATAAGAGACCACGGGTAGATATCATCTTTTGAATATTGTGAAGTTTGTGAATACAATAGCATAAATGAATTGATAGAGTTCATGGTTCATGATAAAGTCCATGCTTACCAATTCTTGAAGTATGCTTTGATAGCTAGACAAAATGACAAATAAAACAATAGCTGCTGTAATATTATTTTCTGGTTTCATCAATGTTAAATGAACCATGTTGTACATGTTCCCTCCTTATTAGTAATTAGCATTTACATGTTTCACATAGCAGGCATATGCCTATTTGCCCAGCATATACCTGGTACATATTTTGAGTAAAATGACAAAGTTGTGTTTTCAATTTTTTTATAAAAGTTTGCTGAATTCCATTTTAAGTGTGTTATGATGTTGACTTGGCCATTTTATATATATACACCCCTTCTTACTATCAATATTTCACCATAGGAGAACATGATTAGTTACCCCCCCTTCTTACTATCAATATTACACCGCAGGAGACATGATTAGTTGCCTTGTATATGACTAGTACATCATTTTGAACTAGAATATCGAAAACCACATTTTAATTTTTTAACAAAAGTTCCACGAATTCCATTCTGTTTGCATTATAGGATTTGTATTAACTTTATTTGTATGTTTGGAAAATTGCAGACTCTTCTTAATCCTCTATACTTGCCTGGCTCCCGAATCACATCATCACATTTTGATACAAAAGTACGTGCCCTTGCACGAAAGTATTTGTAGAAAACTACTAGTCTGCTCTTGATGATCTGTGGTTGACAAGTTGCTTGTTCACAAAGCATTGAGGCCCTTACTTTTCCTACCTTAGTTCTTGATTAGCTTTGAAAAGCTTTTTTATTTTACGGCAATGGTAGATTTCCTGTTGTCAGTAGAATTGTGTACTCCAGTCATTAGCAGAAGGCCGTGTTTGGAAGGTCGTTTACAAAAGTTGTTACATTGCTAGTGTTACAATTTGCGATGCTTACTGATTTTGTTCTTGATGATCAACTATTTGATTTTAAGTGGCAAAGAAATATTGTTGCCCCCTTTGTGCTTCAAAAGTTTGACAGTAAACTATCTCTATTCATTTTGAAAGATTACTGTGTCGCTTGTGTTTTCTAAACACTTTTTTCAGCACGTTTCTTTTTATAAATTGTTTTCCTTGTATTTTGTGAAAGACAGATGTTAATGTAAAAAATTAGTTTAATTAAAAATAAAGGACTCCTATAGTGACAGAATTTCTGCAGTACTACATATTATAGTTTTTTTTTCTTTCTTTCTTTCAAACACAATATGTAATTTTACCAATATTATAGTTTAATTAAAACTTTAAGAATTTCATTAAGAGCCCCTCCAATACCGGTGTCGCATATGTTTTGTAAAAATTGTAATGTTTCGTTTTAGAGGTTGTTTCCTTATATTCGTGAAATTTACAAATGATAATGTAAAAATCAGGTTAATAAAATTGAAGGAGTCACATGGTGACATCATTCCTGGAGTATTACTTTATAGCTTAAATTATTCTACCAACACAATAAGGACATTTTACCTTGTTTTTGATTTAACAAATAGATTGCTAGTCACTGCTTTAACCCTTCCCAATATTATCTTTCAATAAATCATTATATTGTCAAAAAATTCAATAAATCATTATAGGTTTTGTCAAAAAATAAATCAGTATAGGTTACTATCATCCGTTTAAGTTATATTACAATTTTAAATTTCTAAATGTTATCCAAAGCAATCTAAATCAAAATGGAAAACAACACAATCGAATAATATTGGATAAGTTTTAATCTCTGTGAAATATTTCAGATTCTTTTTTCAAATCACGATATCAATACATGTTTTTTTTTTTATTAGTACGAGATATTGCATTAATCTACTATTTGTTGTAAATTTGATCAAGTGAAAACCAATCCAATCTAGTCGGATTTTTTTTAAAGGAATCGTCCATATTGGTCTGTGTGTGATTTGAATCTTTAAATCAACAATTTTTTTTAATTTAAAATCGATCTTAACCGCATTATGATCACCGTGTACTCCAAACCAATATAATGATCTCAAATTACTTTATACCAGACTAGCATTATGTCGGAACTTCCGATATGGATTGATCAACATAAGATTACTAAATAAATGATTTTTTTTTACAAATACTAAATAAATGAATTTGAATGGCTATAAAAAAGTTTTGATACAAATAAAAATTTCAAAAAACGTAACAGAAAAATGCTTGATATTTAGATCAAAATCCCTCTGTTTCTTTTTTTTTTTTTTAGGTGTTTAAATTTACAACATTGACTAAAAAAATTTACTATAACATTAACCAATGTTTAATATTTTTTAGATCAAAATCACATTAAAACACCTGAACTTAATTGTCATTCAAAAATTAAACAAACCACAAACACGTTCACAGTATTAACAATCCCTCGGCAACCCACGATATGAACTAAACAATCAGATAGTTGATGATCTAGACAAAATAATATATTAAGCTGAAGAATCTTTCAAAAATATTCTTTTACATGTTCTCAATTTTCACCTAATACGAATTATTTTTTGATCAAAATTAAAACTGATTACAGAACATCACCGTATACCACAGCTGGAAAAGTTGCAGATATCCCAATATGAACTGAACAATACGAAATTCAATAAATATAAATAGAAGAATACCGTGCCATTTGATAATTTTATGCCACGACTTTATATCAACATGTACTCATTTGTAGAGAGAAGAGATTACTCGGTAAACTTACATCAGATGAAAAAAAAAAATGGCTATTAGAAGAGCTTCACATCATTTGCCTATTCAGTTTGAGCAAATATTTGATTTACGACAGAACTCGCAATTTATGCAGTGATGACTGCATGTTCTGTTTCCAAACTGGCAAACATATCACTGATTGGCGCGCTTTAAGTAGACCAATATACTGATGCTTGTTAGAACAACAGCACCTGCAAAAATTCCAGAGCGGAGAGACACTATACTGGTTTTCTGCTTAGTGGCTATATCAGTGTTTGGTTTTAGTTTGGTAGAATCAGCAAACTCCAAATTCAATTTTAGAGCCTGAAATACAAAGATGCTTGCTACAATCAGTTTGATGCATCATAGCCAAACCCAAGGAAGCCAAAATAATCAAATGAAAAGACTAGTAAAACAGAAATCTTTACCTTCAGTCCTGCAGATCTAGCATAGCTGACAGCAGCAGCAAGATCGTTATTAGTAGCAATTATAATTTTATCACCCTCATCATCTTCATACTAGAATGGAAGAAAAACCGATATCATTATATTAAATACATATAGCAAAACCAAAATGCAGACAAAACTGAATTAGAATAAAACACACCAGCAGCCTAGGGCGTTCTCCATCATTAACAGGACCAATTCTTTGCATAACAGCTGATACAAGCTCGTCTTGATTTTCAGAACCTACAAAAATTGCAGAGGAAAATTCTTGTAAGTTCCTATAAGTATAAAACATGGTATGAAAAAGGGAAAAATTACGAGGCCTAGGATTTATATGCAAGATGTCAGTAGCAAATCTTTCCCCAAAATGTCTACTCACCAGAGGTAAAGCGATGCACTTGGCCATTGAGATCCTCAAATTTAAAAGTAAATGAATTTCCAAAACCTGCAGATTGATATGTGGACTTTGTGGTATCTGCCCCATCCAAAGTCAGTTGTCCAGAGACTTCACTGCAACAAAACAAATATAACTATTTGCAGAACAGAACAAAACAAAACACATAAACAATTCCACCGAAAAAATTATATAAACAACATAGGTATTACCGAAGTACCTGTTAGTGTCGTAATCTTCAGGAGGCTCAAGAGCAAAAGCTGAGTCCCAAAACTTTTGCATAATTGTGCTTGCCACATCATTAACATTTCCGGAAGAGCTACTTTCGACCTACAGAGTACATAGGACCAAAGGTTAATACAAAAAGGAAAATGAGGCATTAGTTAAGGAAACAAGTATAGTAAGAATTTCTTGGAACTTGTGTAATCAAATACTTAAAAGTGTAGAAAATGTTGTTTACAATGCAAAACTTACCTTTTTAGTTTCCTTACTTAGTGCCCCAGGGGCACTAGTTAGCATGACCCATACAAAAATGCATTTAGTTTTTATCATAAAAGATCTTACTTCATTGTTATATAAGGTAAGAAGACGCCCCATAATTATAAAGGGCTAATTATAAAGTAGGAATGGGAATGAAGTGATTGGTGGTTCGGCAGACCTACAAAACTAACAAAATAAAGACATTTGGGAAAATAGCCAAATTATTACCAATACGTCAATCGTTCAAATATAGTAGGAAACTATCAATATTCAATAGACCAATAATCTCAAGTCTAAAAGGCAGAAATAGTTTACAACAGCTTGATTCCTATGACATAATTAAAGCAAAACATTTGAATAATGGTTGAAGAATATGCATATGCCATTTATGAAACTAAAGAAATAAGAGCCGACTTAAAATGTCAGTAGCCCCTCTTTTTCCATGTCTAGTTATCACCTAAAAACAGACATGCATCATAACCAGATTCCTGAATATATCCTTCAACATATGCAATAAATTCCAAATAGACTTTATAAATATCGCAAACATGAATTTACCAGAGAAATTGCAGCATGAGTTATCTGCAAAACATCCACACAAGCAACGACATTTCCATCTGCGAAACAAATAATATTCAGCACAAAGTTCTAAGAAATTATAGAAGCGGTTGAGAAGGCAAAGTTTACCTTTGTCCACCACAGGAAGATGTAAGAACTTCCCATCATGCATCATATGCAGAGCATCAATAATTGTTGTCTCTAATGTTGCACATTGTGGGTTTGGAGTCATTACCTAATAAAGAAGAAAATCAAATCAATTCTAAATACTTAGCAATGGAATCTCAGAAGAACAAACAACTTTCCAGTAATGTTACTTCAGAAAACAAAACTACAACAACCTTTTCCACTAGGGTCGACTCTGGTGAAAGATTTGGAGCCATAACACGCATAAGAATGTCTTTCGAACTGCATAGCAGATCCACAGAACAATATATAAGGCAAAGGAAAATATTGTCCAAAGTGCATTTCATATGTATCGATCAAGGAGATTTCTGATCTAAAAAACATAAAGTCGTATATATGTCATTCCGTAACAGAAAGAGAAAAAAGCCTCAGAAAGGGATTTTACGTCAATATCCCCTGAATCTTGCTTTCTGTTACAATCACAGATGAACTGACACGCAACTCTTGCATTCTTTTTGCAGCTACATGGACAGGATCTGATGCCGATGTAATAGCAACCCTGGAAATACATAAAGCTACAGAATTTTAAAAAACTGTTATAAAAAGAATCCTTAGGCAATGCATAAATACACAAAGAAAATATGATGTGAAAATTACTTTGTATTTTCACCGAGTATAGTTGACAAGGAAGGCTTGAACATGCGCTCCCTCAATGTATCAATGAAAGCATTTGGAGCTGACAAAAGTAGTGGCAGTTAAAACAAAAATTCGGCATCATTGCAATATGAAGGGAAAATATGGCAATTTTCAATACATTCAAAAATTTCTATGAGAAGCCACAAGTTTTTGGCTGCAAAACTTTAAAGTTTTAATGCACTTGACTTGACAGTATCCAGTCCTTTACCTTCTTTTCTAAAACTTAGCAGAGAAAGTCTTACAAATTAACCTCAAAAGTATGTCACTGAAATATAGATATGCAAAGAAAAAACACCAGCACTTAGACCATGAAATTTTTTAAATTACAGCAGAGGAATTTCTGCAAAAATTCATTATATTTTTTGTTTAGTAATATTAACAATTAAGTACCCAGGTGATTGACTGCTCATGCATGATTCACATTTGTCACTCTTTCAACAGTAACTTAAGAGTCATAAATGAGAATGTATTTTTTGTTTAGTAATATTAACAATTAAGTACCCAGGTGATTGACTGCTCATGCATGACTCACATTTGTCACTCTTTCAACAGTAACTTAAGAGTCATAAATGAGAATGATTTGAGGGGTGAAAGGGAATAATATGATCTCATTAAAAGAAAAAAGAAACAGTGAGCCAAAGCACTCATTTGATAATTCTCCAAAATTATATTTTACTGTCAGTTCCTTTGTGCATTATTTCCTTCCATAAAGATAAAAAAAATGCTTTAAATTTTGTTTGTAAAATCAGTGAAGTCATCTCATGAATTAGCCAGAAATATAGATCCCAATAATAAATAACAACCGAAATGGCCATTCAAAAAAAAAAATAACAACCGAAATTTTTTCCCACTTGGCGGGATTGACTACAAAGATCAAATAACACCAATATGTCCTATCCTAATATCATTAATCATGTTTAATGCAAGTTAAAACTGTACCTTTCTCTAAATGATTTGGCTTATTGTTTTCCTTGATTTCCCTCTACAAATAAGTGATAACTACTATACCATCTACGACCCTTACTGGAGGCTCAAATGGTCATCTCTAACAAGCCCTAATCATCTGAAACAGGCCTCTACAATGATTTCGCAGTAGGTGCTACTTCAACTTTCTCTTTAATGTTTTCATTTATAATCCTGCAGTGTACTTATGTGTCCGCTCATCCACTTCAATGTGTTTATCTCTACAATAATGAGCTTAATTTCTTGTTGACTCTTTATCACCCAACCCAACATTCGATCTCATACAACATTCCAAATCTTAAAAGAATGAAATAAAATTTTCCTTAGTGATAAATGACAGTTTTTCAGTTGCAAATTACTCCCAAAGATGAAGTATTATTTTGCTTCATCCACCTTTATACCGCTTGCATTTACCTCTATTTTCTCATTATTTTGTATGATGATGGATCCAAGATAATTAAACTATAAAACTTATTGATACAACTAATAAATTCAACCATGGCTGTTATAAGCATATACAGTCGTACCACATGCAAGTAGAAGCAATTCATAAGTTCATGTATAAGCAGTACCAAATTTGTATGGTATGCATAGAGGTAACTGTTAAGCAATCTATGTTACTACCTCGCTGATTTTCCACCCCCTCAACTGCAGCAGCAGCAATGGCACTCCCTTGCTGAGAAGCCTTCTCCACCCTAGCTATGGCATCATAAAGACATTTGGTGATATCCAATATGGCAATGACTTCACCGTTTTCCACAACTGGGAGGTGCCTGAATTTACCTATCATCAGTTAAGAAAAAAAAAATATAGTCATATCTCTCACTCAATGAATTAATTTCCAGACTATGACTCCATTAAGCAATATGTAAACACAAAGAGAATCTAATAAATTCATTTATTCAATTCAAGCATCATCAACTGGTTAAAGAAGCAGAAAAGGTAAAGAGAAAATAAAACACAGGCAGAAACAAAGTTAAGATAGGACCCTACAACAGACAAGAAATAATCATGGCCCTGCTTGCTGGAAATAACTCCCAAAAAAATTGTAACAGCAAATACTAGATTAGTTGACAGATAAAGGTTTTGTTGTCAAACAGTAACCACACATCTATTTCTTTCAGTTCTGAGCTGGAGGAGCACGACAAATAACATGAAACAAAGGAGAAATCAAATCTTAAAAATTAAGTAACAAATTTAGCACAAGAAAATTTGAGGAATCAAAGGGTGAAAGGAAGAAAACAGAAGAATTGTTTTCTTTTGAAATTCATGTAGGTAAATAGTGTGAGCTGTAAACTTGTACATAGTTATTGGTTCAAGGCGACAAAGTTGTCTCCCAACTCGAAGGCCCCAAGTTATTCGTTTGAGCTAAATTTCCATATTTAGCTTCCATAACACTTCCATTGAAACACACAAATTGAAATGCACCAGTAGATGTCAGAATGTGACAGAGAAAACAACAAAGCCCTAACCTGCAAATAATCTCCATTCCAGGATCTAAACTGTAGGAGATAAAAGATAAACACAGCAACATCTTGATAATTTAAAATATCATACAAGATACAACGCTCACCAAGACAACGGTACAAAAAAAGAAAGAAATGAGTGTAACATCATTGTGAGAATAACAGCAACAAAAAAGGGGATGAAAGAAGAATGCAAAGAAAGTAAGTAACCCTGAATCATCTTTTGAAGAGCATCAATGGCGAGGGTATCAGATGTAACAAAGATAGGATTGCGTGTCATAACTTTGGAGACATGTGTCTCATCCGGTGACAATCCCTCAGCCACAACTCTAGTAGCAACATCCTGAATCAGAAACGTATGCAAAACACGTAAACAACATTGAACATTAATATTGAAATTGAATAATATTGAAAGATAGATAGAGAGACATACCTTGTCAGTGAGAATTCCAGAAAGAAGAGCACTGGAATCAGTTAAGAGAACGGCATCAACACGGCGAGCGGCCATTCGTCTACATGCATCGGTAACGGTTGTCCCATCGGGGATGGTGAGAGCCTTCGACAATTTCACCTTCTTCACCGTTCTTTCTCCTCCATCTCCCCTGTAACAAATTAATAATAATAATAACAGCCACAATTATAAATAAATCTACAAAAAAATCTAGAATTAATTCCATAATTAATTGTAATATAGATTTGAATGTGTGCAATGCATGGTAGGAACAGGAATAGAGATTATACATGGTAGGAGAGGGAGGTTTTCCGTTTCCATTTTCGGCGGCGTGGGATTTCTTGGAAGGACGTTTTGTTGTTGTCTTCTTCATTTTCTAATCTCTTTCGCGCGCTCTACCAAATGTATCAATAAACCTGTACCACTATACAATTGAATATACTATGGAGTACTACGCCCTACCCCACATATCTCTATTACAATTCACAACAGGTTTGTTAGTTAGTTAGGGTTCTACTTTGATTCCATTCTGTCACCTCATAAATTATAAATTGGTTTTTTTCCCATTCATGAAAGATTAATGTATAATACAATATGTATGTATGGCTAATATTAATCAGCCATTGAGTGGGTACCAATGGACATAATAAATATTTTTTAAATAAAAAATGCTTAAACGCTTGAGAATTCAAAATGGCAATTAGTGGAGTGACATGGGAAATTTGAAATGTCATTTCATATTTTCATCCTTATTTAATTTTGAGTAAACAACCATTTTTCCTTGATAACAAAAAACAATTGTCCACAAATTTTAGTTCAACTGATAAAAATGTCGAAATTATTAGATCGGATATCGTGATAACGTTTGAACCTCACCTCCTCATTGATGTATGAATTTTTAATGGCTCTTCAAATCTATCAACCGAATAAAACCAATTTCTCTTTCTATAAAAACTTTTTTTTATGTAAACAACCATTTCTATCCATGAATAATTTCAAAATTTCAAATAAATTATAGAATAAACATTTTGTTTGTCATTGTAAATACTAAATTGAGGGTCATAATATATTTAGCGACAATGGGATAAGTCATATATGGTATCAATTCCTTTTTTTTAATGTGTTTTGGATGGTGTTCGTGATAATTTATATTTTGACTTTAGTAGTTTCCTTAGAAAAGGACATCGTTCTTCCTACAGCTCAACATGTGTTTGACGAGTGCTTTTTCAGTAAAACTGTTCAGAATATGAAAGTAAAATTTGACATGACCACAAGACAAACAATTGTTAGGTGTACGAAAACATCACATGCTCAGGATTTTGTTCTAGCTATACATATTGATGCACCATATGCTCCCATAGAAATTGCACTATCATCAAGTATCGCATCATGGCTCCATTATTTCCTATTGATGAGGTTTGTCATGTTTGTAGCAAGGCGTACTTGAATATGTTTGGGAAGCATGCATAATATTATAAGTAACTTCCGGGCTTCAAATGTAGGCACCACTTTGTTAAGAATGTTCTATTCAATATCTTTGGGCGGAGGGAGTATTTGTGAAGAAAAAGACTTATGAGAATTTATTGACCAACCCATTAGAAGGAAGATCGAAACTTAAGTCGGCAAATGGTCTCATGTACGAGTGGGTAAGAGTGAAACATGCATGTGGATTTGACTAGAGTTTTTTCACATGTGGGATCGGGGATCAGCCATTTTATCGTGGGACAACAACCCTCAAAACTGCTTCAAGCAAAGTGACTAAACATGAAAAAAACATGTTCCGACAATCAATCGACATGTATTGTGTCTCATAGATCTATGAATATAGTTTTCAAAAGAATTAATTTTGTTATTCAAAAAGAGTTAGTGACATAGTTTGTTGATTGCTTGCCTTTCATTTATGTGTCATTTTTTATATTTGTTAGAGACTTAGAGTAATAGTAAGAGTGTCTCACACATTCTTAGACCAGAATAATGGTTTGTTTATCATTTAGAGAGTTGCTTTTTTGGCATCAAATACCTCATAATGACACATGTAAATGGCGCTTTTGCCTCCAACGGTAGTTAACTGCCAGTGGTTTTGTCCGGCGGTAGTTAACTGCCGTTCACATGTAAAGCATAAAAAAAAAACAAAAAAAAAAAAAGCTCCAACGGTAGCATGAAAACTATATCTTTTTTTACTTTTGCTGCATCTCTCTTCAAATGTTTATTATTCTAGGAAGTACTAAACAGTGAAAAAAGTCATGGTTATACTCCCCTATGAATGACTGTCTGTTCAGTTTGGTGTAAATACTACCTCTTCTTCCTTGGTTCATCTTCGTGGAAAACAGAACCACACAACTACAGTTCAGATATAACATGTAACTACAGTTCAGATTTAATGGATTAAAATAGGTATTTCCGGTTGTCCAAGTTGTTGCTTTTTGAATCCAAGATGGATGCGGTAATATTTGTATAAAGACTTAACTGCTTGGATGCGGTTCACACTACCTACTGCTAGCATCAATTATACATCATACTTTCACTATTATACTCTTGTTTCACCAATTATACAACTTCACCATTTTTTTCCCTCATCAATCTGTTGAAGAATTGCCTCTTTCTCCATGGCCAAGCTTTTGTTTTTTTCTTCATATCCATAAATAACAGAAACATTGGACTTTTGTTTTGAGTTCCTCTTTTCATTTGTATGTTGCAGCAATTCATATCCTCCAAATTTTGACAAGTAAATAACATAAGTTTTTGAGTAATTAATTTATGATTGTTTTTCAACAAATCAACAAAGATGAAAAACATTTTTGAGAAATTAAGAAATTCATGAGTAATCTAGTTGTTTTGAAAGTTATTAATCTGCTCTAGCTACGAGCTTCAAGAAATTGCTATAAGACTTCAAGCATCAGATAAGAATTTTATTTGGGTATTGAAGAAAAGCAACGAAGATGGAGAAGAAGTGATGTGTAGTCTGAATTGAAGAAAAGATTTCAGCTGTAATTAACTACCGCTGGCCCCAGCGGTAGTTAACTGCTGCCGGGTTCTCAACAGTAGTTTACTACCACTGGAGGCATTTAAATATTTTACTTGTGTCATTGTGAAGTTTTTTATGTCAAAAAAGCAATTTTTTATCATTTATTTTGGCGTGCGGTGTGGGCGTGGCCATGTCATGATGGCATGGGGTGACTAGAGCCAAGAGGTATGCCCGAATAAGTTTTTTTGTGCTAATAGAACCGCATGAATGTTTTGGGAGGTGTTATTAGAAGCAGCAAGCAAATATGAACTAAAACCAGTTGCGTGCCGTGTGTCATGGAGAACAATGTACTATGCTGTTGAAGTCGACTGTAATACATTTTCTTTTTTTTTGAAAGGATAATAATACATTCTCTGGGATGCTTATTATTGGCTATTGAAGTGAAGTAAAATAGAAAAATTATATTTGATAATATAGGAACAGGGCCGGCCCATAGCCCGTCGAGGCTGGGCTATGACACCGGGCCTCCATTTTTTTGGGGCCCAAAATATTTTTTTTTATATTCAATGCCATAAAAAATGATTTATATACGTTCAGTGTTGGGTAAATAACAGAAAAAGTGCGCTAGTTCAGAGGTATTTCTCTTTGATTTGCAGCTTCAATGACCTGTGTTCAAGTCCTGGCAGGGCTCCTTTTTAATTAACCTGTGTTCAAGTCCTGGCAGGGCTCCTTTTTAATTAGCGTTTTTTTTTTTATATATATTTTTCCCACATAGGGCCTGTCATTTTGGCTCAAAAATTTATTTATTTTCAACATTTAACCCAATCTAAACCCTTTGTTTTTTGTACCCATTTTTTTTTAAACCATCAATTTTTTGTGTGTTTTTTTTTTGGGGCCAATTTCTTAAATTAGAACTGGGTCTCTAAATTGTTTAAGACGGCCCTGTATAGGAATGACATCTTGATGTGAGGATTTTTTTTTTTGTTATCTTTTTTATTCTGCTAGTAAGATTTTGTTATCTTTTTCATAAATGAATTTGTGCACTTATTTATTTTAAAAAATTATAAAAAAACAGCAAAAAATCATAAAAGACAAGAAGAAATGAGAAGGATTAGTATCTATTTAGTTCAGCTTTTGCATCATTCAAAAGCAATTCTGGTAGCTTTAAAATGAAAACTAGCAATTCCAACATGTTTTGTTCAGTTTCTCCAAATCAATTCTCATCTCAATTCTGGTTGAAGCTACAATTCCTAACTTTTGAGTTTACAAAATCAACTCTCCATTAAATTTTATATTTTAATTATTACAACTCATTATTTTCCTTTTGTCCTTTATCAATGCTCCTTCTTTTTGGTTTGTATTTAATTTAATGAACCAAATTTAATCAAAAAATCTAATGAACCAAATTAGCCCCAGAAAATATTTATGGTCATGAGTTACCAAATTTTGGATTTTTCTTTACAATTTTTCCGTCCAAATTTACTGTATTTTTTCTTTTACGTTATATTTTATCATTTTTGGCAACCAACTCTATTATTATTTAACTTAAATATATTTTTTTATGTAAAATACATAGAACAAATATTTTGTTAAAAAAATTTAGTTTAATGATCGTATTTTTTTTTTGACAAAAGGTTTAATGATTGTATTTATTATTTTTAAATTAATATATAGAAAAATTTATTTATTTAAATTAAATAATATATCTGCATTTAGTATTGATCTACATATACAATCAACTATGTCTATTTTAGTAATTATACATTCAAAAACAATTTTAATCAAAACTCTTCGAACAACATCCATTCAGTTTAATCAATTCTACATTATTGTATCCAAACATAAATCAATTCTCTCAGAATCAGTTCTTTCAGAATCAGTTCTTTCAGAATCAATTCTCTCAAAATGAATGTTGAACCAAACACACACTAAGGAATGTGGATGGATAATAAATAATAATGGACAATCAACACAGTGACAGTAGTGAATGAAAATGAATCTAATGATAGTAATATTGTATCCACAGTTTGCATATGCACAAAACAACACAGCGAACAAACAATGTAAATCAATACTATTTCAATACAATAACAACAGCAACAAGAACAAAAGACAAAAGCAAAAGAAAAGGAGTATTAATGGCAGTAGTGAAATTAGAGAGCCAATGAGCGGGAACTAAGCGCATTTGTTTGAGACAAAGTTACTCTACTACTACCCACCTTGAATCAACTAGAGCGTACTGTAAAAAAGCAGCAGTAGACTTTTCTTGTGTTTGTTTGTTTGTTTGTTTTAAGACCCAAATCCACAAATGGTCCCTACCTCCTATGATGTTTTTGTTTTTCTGACATTCCTTCAATTATTTGTCCCTGTCTTTTAATTAGTGATGATATGCCTTTTGTTTACTCTCGAATTCAGGGTGGAGGCGTGAAATTGGGGAGACTTGCAATTTTGAGTGTAGTAAAGAAATAGACACCCTCATCCCTTTCACTCCACATAACCGTTAAAAAGTAAATTCTAAGCAAATTTTCTTCTTTCTTAAATACTGAGTCAGCTCTAATCTTTCTTTTTATATATTAGCACCAGGTCAAGTTATGAACTTCTACTTTATAGTTATTTTAGATATTAAGTTGGATGTTTTTACTGAATTATTATTATTATAGATGGAACGAAGGAGTTGGATGTGGCATAGTAAGTCATTTGAGAAAAGTTCCAGTGAAACTCACAGTTCTTCTGACTCAATGTCATCTCATTCTGAAAGATTATCTGCTCATGATCAGGTACCTCTTTTTTTGGCTACGTTATTGTTAACTTCTATTTTCAATACAGGAAGGAGGGGTCCTAGGTAGGTAGCTAGCTGTTCTTTGTGTTTGGGGTTATGTGAATTCCCAGGGTAGTCGTAGTAACTAGTAACCATATTTGGAAGTGAAGGTTGTCATTTTTGTTAATAGGATGAAGAAGAAGAAGAAGAGAGATTGAGGGAAAGCTAAAATGTTTTGGCTTTAACGCTCTCATTAAAACAAAATTGAGGAATTTTTAGCAATGATAAGCATTCTAACTAAGTTAATTATAATTAATCAACTTGCAACCTCTGTAGCACCAATACTTTTGATTGAAGGCGTGTCTGATGTCTGGCATGTGTCAGTATCCTACAGCACCGACACATGTGATTACATTGAATTATGTCATTTTCTCAACTTATTATCAGTGTATGTGTCATGCCTGGCCTCCGTGTTTGTGCTTCATAGCTTGCAACAAATCATAACTAACTACCTTAAATAATATTCAATTCTAACACTAGCTTCATGCCACTTAAATACTCCACCGGACACCTCATAGTCATACTACTCGACGTCAGACTTAGGTACCTCATAATACCCAAGTCCCTATTAAAAACCTTGTTGAATCAAGAATACAAGAGATTGTGTTGCTTACATGATTTTAAGTTTATAGGCAAGCTGAAATCATTGTTTTATTTTATTCTACGGTCTTACGATGAATCCTGTTCTGTCCGCTTTTAAGTTTGAGATCCCTGATTGTTCAAATTGTTGCTTGTTTGAGACGGAAAATTACAAATCTGATGTTTTCTCCGTGCTGTACAGGTATATGCCACTCAAACTGTTCCATCTCCAGAAGTCATTTCCGAGGCTGCGTCAAATGAAGAGGTTGTTACTGATGTGCATACTCTAACTGGAAAATTATCCGCCGCTCTCTTAGACATTAGTGCCAAAGAAGATTTGGTAAAGCAGAATGCCAAAGTTGCTGAAGAAGCTGTCTCAGGTATTTGTTGTTTGTCCATTTTAAATTTCTCCTTCATTTGGCTGTCAATTTTATCCAGTGAGAAAGCCGAGGCATTGGTATCGACCTTTTTGTTTTTTGGTCTGATTGTTGTATTTGTTCAAGTTCTGTCTCCGTTATGGTTTATAAAAAAATAAAAAAAAGAATACCTAATATCATCTAAACATAGGTTATCAAAGGAACCAAAGACTGCTATATTAATATTTGATTATATTTAGGCTGGGAGAAGGCTGAAAATGAAGTGATGACTTTAAAACAGCAACTTGATGCTGCAAAACAGCAAAATGCGGTTCTTGAAGATCAAGTTAGTCATCTTAATGGGGAACTAAAGGATTGTATGAGGCAGCTTCGACAAGCTAGAGAAGAGCAAGAGCAAAAGATCCTTGAAGCTGTTGCAAACAACTCTTGTAATTGGGAATCCAAAAGAGACGAGCTTGAGTGGAAAGTTACTGAGCTTGAGGTTCAACTTCAAACAGCTAAAGAAGATGCTGCTACATCAGTTAACTCTGATCTTCTGCAGAGGCTTCAGGATGTGGAGAGGGAGAATTCAAGTCTTAAAATTGAACTACAATCTCGACTCGAGGAACTAAAATTCAAAACCATTGAATGGGATTTGAGCACCCAAGCTGCAGAAAGAGAAAGCAAGCAATATTTGGAGAGTATAACGAAGGTGGCTAAGCTTGAAGCTGAGTGCCAGAGATTGAATGTCGTGGCTCGCAAAACATTCTCTGTCAACGATCGCAGGTCTTTGACTTACTCTTCCGTTTATGCAGAGTCATTCACAGATAGCATGTCAGATAATGGAGAGAGGCTATTGGTGGTTGAAAGTGATATGCGTAAATTCGGAGGCAGGGAGATAAATGAAGGTGAACCAAAGCATTATGACTCATGGCCGTCTGCTTCAATTACAGAATTGGATCAATTTAAGAATGAAAACATCACTGCACAAAACCGTATTGGCCTTTCAACTCAGATCGATCTGATGGATGATTTCCTCGAAATGGAAAGGCTTGCTGCATTGCCAGATACTGCATCAGACCAACCAAATGTTGGCCAGGGAACAGACACAGTGTATGCTGAAGTGGAAGCATTGGTTCAAAAGAATGATGCATTGGAGAAGAAGCTAGCGAAAATGGAGGCAGATAAAATTGAGCTAGAGATGGATTTAAACGAGTGCCAAAAGCAGCTCGAGGTATTACAAGGCCGGGTAAAGGAAGCAGAGTTGGAGGTAATTGAGCTTCAAACTCAGTTAGCTTTTGCAAATAAATCGTACGAAGAAGAATATGAAGAACTTAAAGCATCCCGAGAAAAAAATGAGAAAGCTGAGTCAAAACTGAGAGCTGCTCAAACTGAGGCGGAAGAATTGATCTCAAAAATCTGTTCACTGGAGGAAGAGATTGACAAAGAGCGGGCTTTGTCTGCAGATAAACTCGAGCTAGAGGTGGATTTAAACGAGTGCCAAAAACAGCTCAAGGTATCACAAAGTCGGGTAAAGGAAGCGGAGTTGGAGGCGATTGAGTTTCAAAAACAGTTAGTTGTTGCAAATAAATCGAACGAAGAAGAATATGAAGAACTAAAAGTATCCCAAGCAAAAAATGAGAATGCTGAGTCAAAACTGAGAGCTGCTCAAACTGAGGCAGAAGAATTGATCTCAAAAATCTGTTCACTGGAGGAAGAGATTGAGAAAGAGCGGGCTTTGTCTGCTGATAATTTGGCCAAGTGTGAAAAGTTGGAAGAAGAGCTTTTGAGAGTGAAGCAAGAAACTCAACTCCATCAAGACACTGAAATACTGCATAGGGAAGGTATTGATGGCGAGTTAATGTTCAAGCAGGTAAGTTTGGTAATACACAATGAGAAATCTATAATCTTATGTACTGCTATGTATTTTGCTTAAACAGAATAGCTAACAATCTCACTCTTTTTGGAGGATGGAAATTGATAATTGTGAATTGCATGATGCTTAGAGCTAAGTTTTAGTTAAAATTTTAACATGTGAGGCTCCAGATTCCAGAAAATATTTTGGAATTTTGGTTGATGATTAAATAGCTAAATTTTTCATAAACCATCTTATATTTTGGCATCATTTGATGCAGGAGAAGGAACTAGCATTGGCTGCTAGTAGATTTTCTGAGTGCCGGAAAACCATCGAATCTCTAGGACAGCAGTTGAAGTCCCTTGCAACATTGGAAGACTTCATACTTGATTCAGAGGACACTATGGAGTCAACTAGTGAAGTTACAACCCCAGCTCCCCAAGATGGCGGTGAGCAGTTGAAATTACATAATAGTGATTCTGAATCATCAGCTTCGCTAAATCCATCTATTAGCTTTGGAAAAAGCCACTTCAGTTTTGGTAGGTTCTATCCTACAAGGTCTTAAGCAGAACAGGAAGACATTGTAAAAGAGGTAAGAGAAAAAATAAAGTAAATTGTAAATGTGCTTTATAATAAGCATTTAACGTGTATAAATCTAAACTTAGGTGTACATATATCTAGATAGCACTAATTGCAGAGTTGACACTGTTCATAAATTTTTCCTTTTTGCCGGGAAGGAGTTTGAATCATGCAGCAGACTGTGTCCCGTCCATGACATAACATTAGTGTTTCAAGTTCTTTAAAACAAAGTGTTTTACAAGTTTGATTAGTTAGTCTCATAGACGGTTTAAATGGACCAGACTCATAATTTTGAAAAATAATAGGTTGAAACAATGACTAATATGTTACACCTAAATTCCCATTTCAGGAAAGAAAAACGGTTTTCATATACATTCTCTAGCTCTTGTAGTGTCGTTTGAATATTGCATATCTGGGTAGGGGAATGAGTTAGGAAAGACATGCATTCGTTAGTAATATTAAGTACCAAACTATAATTTCGACACTCAAGGAATTGAATAAAAAGGGCAAAAATCCGAAATTTTCATCAAAGGCATCAAGTTTTATAATAATGGATGAAATCCAATCCGCCTAAAGGGGAAAAAATCTTAATAGCTCAAACAAACTACAATGAAAGCTTTCCTTTAGCTGGAAACAATGTGCTACTGGTACTATTCATCCTTTTATCTTCTTAGCAGATCATAGTAAAGCTCTGGCTTTCTGTAATCTGGCATGCAGATAGCCTGAAATCACAACAATACCAGATCTTTTCATTTATAGGCATGGAAAATTTATGAAGCATGCAACTCAAACGACTATATCTCCATAAAATTCTTCATTTGTTTCTGTTATAAACTTGCAAATATAATGACTCTTTAATATGCATATGCTGTAATCATTACATATATAATGATTCATTGATATGCATGTTCTTCATTTGAATTTGAATGATATAAAAGAAATGACCAATACTGCACAAATGAATATTATACAATGAAAGAAATGTTTACCTGCATTGCAAATGCCAAGTGGATTAGTGTTGCTTCAGACCAAGGCCTTCCAATAAATTGAAGACCAATAGGCAAACCAAATTTATCATACCCAACCTGTGAAGTGTGAAACACATATAGATGTATAGTATACAAATAACAATTAAAGTCTTGTATAAATAAAAATAAAAATGGTATAAGTATGATGTAACTAACTAAGGGAGAATATTTGCTCAAAAAAAAAAAAACTAAGGGAGAATATAACCCTACCGGGACAGTGACAGCAGGAAGTCCTAGGAAGTTTCCTGCTATGGAATAACGAACAAGTGCAGCTGAAATAACGGCAAACAGTTATTAAAAATAAAAAATAATACCAATTAATAACCTAAAAAAATATCATGTACAGTTCAACAAACATATAAATTCCTTGTATACCTCCATTGACATAGTCAAGTTCACCGGTCTTCAAGGCATCATCTTGAATTGGATATGCTGTCACACTGTTAAATATATCATAAATATGTAATTACACAATCAAGAGAAAATGGAAATGGTTAAAATAAATCATTTTTTGAAATTCAATAGAACATGACAAACCCCGTTGTTGGTGAGACAATGACATCCGCTTCGGCAAATATTTTCTTGTGAAACTGCAATTGGCGATTCCTGTTCACATTTAAAGAACAAGTTGCCATAAACACACAAATTTCAATGATTTGTAAACAGTGAAACACCGGCATTGAAACACCTTGTTTCAGTTACCTGATTCTTTGAGCTTTAACATACTCTATGCCACTGAAAGCACCATAGATACTTTGTGCTACCCTTACATCCCATCCTAATTCTGCAAAATTCCTTTGGTAGTAATGTAGTGATGTCAAAACTATGCTCTTTCGATCTAGAGGGAAACAAGGAGTAAAGCAAAAAGTTTGTAAGATGGCATACTTTTCTTTATAAGAATCAAGCGCAGTGGAACACTCCGATCCGATTGTTATATAATGTGCCAGCCGCATCACTTCTATTTCTGGTACCGTGACATCTATTATCTTGTATGTTTGAAAAAATATATATTAGCAGGTAAGCAAGTATTGGCTCTGATGTTTCTCAGATGTAGGTTAAGTAATTATTTTTGAACTGCTTTTCGAGTGTTCTATCTTTTAGTCCCTAAAATTGAGTTTGAGAAATTCAATACTAGAATTCATGAAATTCAAAAATAATGATTCGAAATTGAAAATATTAGATCACGTTAGCGCTTTGGGGGATATTTTCAAGACTGAATTTACCTACCCAAAATGTCCAATACGATCGATGATTTTCAATTTCTGAGATCATGTTTCAATTTTGTTAATTTAAGGACCAAATTCCTGGCAACTCACACTTAAAATTAAGATCCCTTTTTTTTCTTTCTAATTCACACCAAATAGTCAATCAGTTTAGATTTGTTGAAAAGGGAAAGAAGAAACCATTATCTAATAGAGTTTTTCTATTGTTCAATACCTTCCAGTTGTAATGATCTTGAAGCTTATGCAAAGCTAGAGAGCAGCATACTTTGACATCATTACTGCAATCATCAAACCACTAATCGATGGAAGTAGTGGTTAAAGAACATAAATGATGTTAGAACAATCTAGTTTTTTAATAATGATAATGCATGTTTATATCCTACAAATAGGTGTCTAACCTTCCCGTATTTCGCCAACCTGATGTGAGATATGGACTTTGTCAAGCTTAGCCGTGGAATATTTATCTTGGTCTGAAGTATTACACAAAGGTTTTAAAGGTTCAAAGAGATTATTAAAAGTGTATATCTAATCAGAATCATATGTGATATTTGAAACATTGGAAGACTAATAAATGATCAAAATCATTAATTTGGAAAACAAATTCTTACCAATACACTTGAGGGATGATGAGATTGAATTTCGCCACTGAGAGCTGCATAACTGTAAACAGTTGAACAATAGATGCTGTAAAACCAATCTTAAATCTTCCTTGAAGATAAAGTATCAAAGAAAAGGCTACTAACACAATCATTGCATCCTCAACGGTGCCTGCTAGTATTCCAACCATTCCAACTGTCCAGTTTATAGGAAGAACTCTGAATGTGGCAAAAGGGCATTCTTTTAAAACATTACGACAACCCTCCTAATATTTAATATGATATGGCCAAAATGAATACTCACCCGTCATGTGGTATACGTGCGAAAGTTGGCTTCAAACCAACAACACCACAAAGAGCAGCTGGCATCCTTACAGATCCTGAACAGGTGCAAATATCTTAGTAATTCACCTGTTTTTCTCTTACAAGTATATATATATACAAGGGAGAATCTCTCAAAATAAGGAAAAATAATAATCTAAGGAAACTGTATCAACGCATATAAATCAAATACCTCCCCCGTCAACACCAAGGGCAACAGGGCACAATCCTGCTGACACCAAAGAAGCAGATCCACCAGAAGAACCTCCTGCAATTTTTTTGCAATCATATGGATTTCTAGTAGGCCTGTAAAGTAAATAAACAGACATGTCAGAAGACTCCAAATATGTAACATAACATGAATGAGCGTAACACGTTGTACTCTTACCCATAATGTGGATTTATCCCACTAGTTCCAGATCCAAGTTCGTGCATATTGGATTTCCCAACAAGTATGGCGCCACATTGCCTTAAACGCTTAACACAGCAAGCATCATCTTTACAAGGCCTTTCTTTATGGAGCCACTTGGTACCTCCTTTAAGACACCATTTTAAGATGCTTTAGTGAATTATGAAATCAACAGCTTAACTATTTGAATAGATGACATCTGAGAAAACAACAGCACATTACACTACCTGTTGTTGGATAAGGTAAACAATCTATTTCGTCCTTTATAGCAACAGGTACTCCGTCTAGCACAGAAATTGGTTCCCCTGCAAAATATTGTTGTATCCGATTAAACGGTCTAGGCTGTTAATTTTATCAACTAACAATATTAATTTTAAACAATCTTGGGCGTTAATTTAGATCATACAGTTGAGATTGACACCTGCGCGACGCAGTTACTGCAACAAATTTGTGTTCTGGTAAAGAAGCATGCATGGTACTTCTGAATGCAGGAAGCACAAGTATTCGTGCTTACGAGTTTCAATAACACGTCATGCATCATTTAAAGGTTTAAAAAAGTTTTTGATTTTGATTTTGAATTGAAACTCGAGTTGTTACAAATTACCTCTTTGATACCGAAGAGTTGATTCAGTTGCTTGTCTTAGTATATCTTCAACATTGTAGTGAATAAAAAATCCCATTTGGAGTGAAGGTTTTATAGATTCTTCAATTGCAGCAACAAATCTTTCTGCAACCTGTGTAAATGAAAATAAAGAAGAAAAAAATCTAATGAGTAAAGTACTATCAGGAGTCAGGACTCAAGAACCAGATCAACCACTACAAATATGAAGGACTTGTGGATTTACTCACTAGACGTACTAAAATTGAATAACCTACATCTTTATACCATAACTTTATGCACATGCATGCTAAGTTTTCATGAGTGAAACATCTAAAAAGAACATTAAAAATGAAATACCAAGCGTGGTGTTATATCGCCGGATCTGTAAGCTTTGGAATAATCCATTATTGTCCAGCGACAGAAAGGATTTGTTCCATTTGGTTTTTTTCCAACAGATATAGGCAAGCAATCTATTGCATGTTGAACTTTCTCAGGTGGAGATGAGGAAGGATCTATGCATTTCACTTCTTTTTCTTCAATGTCTGCAAAAATATACTTAAATCATTTATCTTCTATCTACCAAGGTAAATATTATTCAATCAAATAAGGCTTATTTATGACCATAAATAAATCTCCTCAAACCTTCAAAATTATGTAATGGAACATACAAAGGTGACTCTTCTAGCTCTGCATTTGTAATAAGCTGCATAAATAAAATAAATAAAAACAAATAAACACTTGTTATATGTTGTATAATGTTGTGTATTTATGAACCAAGTGCATACTACCTCATGAATAAGATTTTTTTTGAGCAAAATGTACAACAATATGTTTCCAAGTATTGGCAACTCCAATAAATAAGTGAAAATCTTGACCAAAATTCCTGTCATACGAGGAGCTGCATGCAATTGAGAAAATCATTAGCATTTTGTTTGCATGCATAACCATTGAAAGCAACTAAAGTTTTTAGGTGTGACAATATTAATGTTATTGTATTGCACATTTAGAATCTTGTGTAAGAAAACCATTACCAAACAAATACCAACAGAATAAGAAACAAGAAACTATAAATGAGAATGCATTTTGGAACCTTTGACATTGGCTTGGAGGTAGAATTCAGTGCTGTAAGGGCTTAAGTCGACATCATTTGCAGGTGTGTAAACCACACACTTACGTTTGAACAAAGTCATTATCCAAGTTGTTGCTATTTGGAAAGTGAGACAGAAAAACAAGAAGAGAACAAGAAGTTATATATATAACAGGATAGTAAAAATAGTACAGTACTACTTTACTTATAACAAGACTTGGCGGAGATTGCAAGAAGAAGTAGTAACAGAGTGGAATTTATACCGAGAGTTAAAATATGGTGCAAGTTTCATGTTTTCTAGAAAATTGGTGTGAAAAAGTTGATAAGAGTTGTTTAAAACAACACACTTCTGACATTTTTAACCTTAGTTTTTCAAGAATTATTAAATTTTTGCTTATTACAAGTCACAAGTCAGAGGCTGACTTATAATGTTAGAACTACTCCATTTGTTAGGTAACGCTGCTAAGGAAAAAGGTTACAAATAGTCAAATACAACTATAAAACATGATTAGAGTGGTTTGTCTGCTTTTACTCCTTCACTTATTTATTTTATAGACGAAGTGACAAATATCATCGACACATAAGTGTGAGGTCCCGAGATTAAACTCATGTGAAGGTGTCCAACTTGGCAATATCAATATTGCTGTTGTGTTAGACCTTACAAACTCCTTCACTTATTATTTGTCTTTTTTTTTTTAATTTAGTATCATCTACGCGAAACTACAGAGATTAATCTATCTGGTCGGTTAAAATCATAATGGGTGGTAAAACTCTCCATAAAAAAACTTAACATCGTTGTATTTCTAGTGCTGGATTCCAACCTACAACCTCTAGTCATGACTAAATGACAAAAATTTTAAAAATAGTAATATTAATTTGTTGATTATGTATTACTAATATTTTAAAAAATTTATAAGAGTATTAATTTAGCTTTCTAATTGATATTCATTGCTTACTTGTTGATTACACTCCAAGGACACTTGTTTAGAATTTTAAAATGGAAAATTTGTCTGGAAAATTGTGCATTTAAGATATTGAAACAACAAAAAATAATTTTTTATATAAAATTTATCAATTATTTTTATTTTTGAATCATTAACAAGTGTCCTAAGCATAACCCAATAATTAATAGTGTTTTTTATATATAATCTAGTGGCTAGAATGTTATCTCTTAAGATAAATTAGTGGAGAATTTAAGTTACAATGTAATTATCAGCTGAGTTATGTGATGGAAACTAATAAAGTGTGTTCTGATGAAGAAAGTACAATTTGAAATTTGAAAATGTTCTATTAAAAGATACTATAAAAAATCTTAAGAGTGAGCTATATTAGGGACATGTGGGTAGTGTTCTGATGAAGAAATATTTAGTACAGTTTGAAGTTTGAAAATGTTCTATTAAAAGAGACAATAAAAAAAAAACTTGTCATACATTAAGGACAGGGGTAGTGTCATGCGATTTAGGTTGGGATATTAATAAATGAGAGGATCGGTATATTTTGTTTTAGTTTTTTTTTTTTTAGGAAAATTTTAATGTTGACGAGTGTTTTTAAGGTTTTGTTTAAATAAGTTTGTATTTTTAAGATAAACTTTCTTTTTGTCATCATTTTAATTTTAACTAATGTTTTTAAGACGCTCATTAGCATTTTTTTTAAAGAGTTAAATTAGCTCACTGAAATTTGCATCAGAAAGAATTAAACTTGAGACATTTAGAAAAACATACTCCAAGGTCTCACGTCAATATCACTATACCAATTTAAATGGGTTAAAAAATAAAAAAATAAAAAAAAATAAAAAAATAAAAAATAAAAATAAAAAAGTAAATCGAGAATATGAGAGCGAGTGACGTGAGAGAGAGACCTCGCGGTGGCCGGAGTTTAGACCGATGGCAATCGCACCGGAGCTTTTCTCCGGCTGAGAGATACTCTGGGGGGGGTAGGGGTCCAGCCTGGGTGGCAGAAATTGGGGGGGATAGGGGAGATTGGTCTGTAGTTAGGTCTAGGAAGCGGAAAGCGACGCAACCGGTGGATCGAGGACGGGACAGGACAAGGGTTTCAGAGCGACGTGGCGGCAGGGATCATGGCAAGGGTTATGCACGGCAGTATCTTGGAGCGGATGAAAAGGAATTACACAGGGAATCACGTTGGCATGATAGGGTTTCTATTGATCACAAGGGTTCAACGGAGCAAGTGCATGGCAGATTGGATTTTGCTCCTGTGAAACGTAAAGCTGCGTCTCATGATGAGGGGCGGTTTCAGAACAGTGGTGTTAAGGCCTCGTTTTACATCACCAACATTCCAGATTCTATGCCACTGTATCGGTTACGACAATATTTTGAGGTATGTGGAATTCTTTCAGATGTTTATATAGCCAGACGTCTTAATGCTCGTGGTCAGGTGTACGGTTTTGTTAGATATTTGAATGTGAAAAATAGAGACAAACTAGGGCAGGCTTTGAATAATATTTGGATTGGTGATTATCGAGTCTGGGCTAGAGAGGCTAGGTTCGACAGGTTTGCGGTGTTTGATGAGGATGTTAGTTTTGATATGGCTGATGGCCGAGCTGAAGTGAATGAGGTGGAGGTTCAGCCGGTTGTGATTACACACGGGAAGGGCATTAGGAATGTGAGGATGAGGAAGGAGGAGATGGAAGTGAAGGAGAGTGAGGGAGAAAAAAATGTGTTGATTGGAAGGGTGGATGTTAAAGTAGTAAACAAGAAGGAAAAAAATGAGTTGAAAATTCAAAAAAAAGAAAAGAAGAGTGAGGATGAGGGAGTAGTGGGGAAGGAGGAGAACGTTTTGACGTTGGATGCAAAGAAGGAAGAAGTGATAAAATTATCGGCAATGGAGGATGGGAGGTTGGTGTGGAAGGCGAAGGAGAAAAAGGAGGTAGGGTGTGATGGTGTGTGCAATAATCATATGCGGTATCAATCAAATCCGGAGGATTGTTTGTGGGCTAGTAAGGGTATGGTGGCAAGGGTGGTGTCGGGGGATTCATCGCTTTCGTTACAACAACGGGTGGAAGAGGCAGGTTTTTTGAATGTTGTGGTTACACCGATGGGGAGCGATAGGGTTTTCCTTTATTGTTTGGGAGATGGTGATATTTGGAAGGTTTTTAACGATGCTATTCATTTCTTCGGCATGTTATTTACTGACTTGCATAAATGGTCGTCGGAGGATGTTAATTATGAGAGGGGTGCATGGCTACGAATTTACGGGACTCCTATGCATGCTTGGAATGATGTGTTCTTTAAATTATGTGTGTCGGCGTGTGGAAGATATATTCGGTCGGATAATTGCACGGTGGATAGGGCGCGGTTCGACTATGCCCGCGTTCTTATTTCGACATCTTTTATAGAGGTTATCAATTCCTCTACTGTGATTGTTATAGATGGATCTGAATATGCTATCAAGTTGGTGGAAGAGTGGGGGTGTAATCTAGGGGAAGACGCGTTCTTGTCGGAAGAGGAGTTGGAAGCACCGCTAGATACTTTAAATAATATTCAGGATGCAACTGGTATGGCGGACTGTCATAATGAAGTTGATGCATTGGTGGATGATTTAAATGATGATTGGTTGGAAAATAATGTTGATCAAGGGAGGATATTAGAGGAACAAGGGTGCAGTGCTGTTAATGTCCAGAGGGTTGCGCCTGTGCAGGAAGTTAATATCGCTGCTGTACAGTTTCAGCAAGGACCAAGAGCAGATAATTTGTTCTTTCCAGATGTGAAGCATGCGTCCAGCAGCTGTATTCCTGTGGCGGGGTCAGGTACGGTTAGAACAGACCAGCAGGTGGAGTCAAATTCTGCTCCTCTAAGTAACCCGAAACAACAAAAAAAGAAGCATGTAGGGACTGTTTTTAAGCATTCAGCAGGCTTTATTAAAAGAATTGCGCGGCTGCCTTCGAAAGATAGAAAGCAAATTCTGAAGTTTTTGAGGAATCAGGAACGTAAGAGAAAAGGGGGGTCAAGAGCTTCAAAAGAAAAGTCTTTGTCAATTTCTAACTCAAATAATTCGTCTAATGTTTCTGTTAACAATGATTTGGAACATTGGGCTATTCTTCATGATAAAAAGCAGTCGGTACCGGAGGATGTTCGGGAGATAGGTGCGGTGTTGGGGGTGAATGTTACCGGGGACAGACATTTAAATTTATTAACCAAGGAGGGTAGAAGAGAGTTGAGGGCGGAGAGAGGGAGTATGTTGGAGGAGGGGAAGGAGGTGGAAGGTGGGAGCATTAAGGGAGGGGTGTAGGGTCTGGTGTAGTGGGTGAGGGTGGGGGTGGAGTGTGGTGGAAATGAAGATTACTTCTTACAATGTAAGGGGGTTGGGGGGTTTTGAGAAGAGAGCAGAAGTCCGGCGTTTTGTTCAAGAGAAGAATCCGGTAGTGGTATGTTTACAAGAATCTAAGTTGAGTATGGTTGACGGCTTTACTGTTAAAACTTTGTGGGGTACCGACAGCTGTGGGTTTTCTTATCAGGCTTCTTTTGGGGCATCTGGAGGTTTAATCACTATGTGGGATACGTCCGTAGTGGAGGTTTGGTGTACTATGAGTTACAGACATGTATTGATCATTAAAGGAAAGGTTTTAGCCACGGGTCAAGATTTTATTATTGCTAATGTGTATGCACCGTGTGATACAAATGGGAAACAAGCTCTTTGGACGCGTTTGTCACAATTCATTCTTAACAATGGCGAGGCAAATATCTGTGTTTGTGGGGACTTTAACTCTATTAGATGGGAGGAGGAGCGGAGAGGAAGAAATGTGATTTTTAGACAGTTGGATGCAGATAATTTTAACAGTTTCATTGAAGGTAGTTTTTTGTTGGATTTACCGATATGTGGTAGATTATACACTTGGTATCGTGGTGATGGTATTTCGATGAGTAGGATTGATAGATTTTTGTTGTCTGCAAAATGGTGTGAATCTTGGCCAAATTGTATTCAAGTGGCTCATCAGCGGGGTCTTTCAGATCATGTTCCGTTAGTTCTTTATGATGATGATACAAATTGGGGACCTCGCCCTCTGCGGTTAATGAAGTGCTGGTCCGAGTATGATGGGTATGTAGAGTTCGTACGTGAAAAATTAAATTCTTTTACTCTGGAGGGATGGGGCGGTCATGTTCTGAAAATGAAGTTTAAAATGATTAAAGGATGTCTCAAGGAGTGGCATCAAAAACATTCGAAGAATATTGACGGGAAGATTAGGGATGTTAAAAATAGACTCTCTATTCTGGATACTAAAGGGGAGGAAGAGGAGTTGTTGGAGGAAGAAGCTAAGGAGCTTCGAGAGTTGTCTGTTGATTTGCATTCTATGTCTCGAGTTCATACTATTATGAATTGGCAAAAGGCGAGGATGAAATGGTTAAGGGAAGGAGATGCGAATTCCAAATTTTTTCATAGTGTGATGTCTTATAGACAACGCAAGAATTCTGTAAATATTATAAATGTGGATGGTGTGCTTGTGGAAGGGGTTCAGAATATTAGGACGGCTGTTTATAATCATTTTGCTGGTCATTATCGCAGTCATGATGTGGTGCGGCCAGAGGTTAATGGCTTAAACTTTAGAAAATTGTCTTTTGCGCAGTCAGGCAACTTGGTGCGTCCTTTTTCGTTGGAAGAGGTAAAACAGGCGGTGTGGGATTGTGATGGGTTTAAGAGTCCCGGACCTGACGGTATTAATGTGGGGTTCATAAAAGATTTTTGGCATGAATTGAAAGATGATTTTATGAGATTTTTTGTGGAATTTCATCGGAATGGGAAGTTGACAAAGGGATTAAATTCGACATTTATTGCGTTGATTCCTAAGGTGGATAGTCCCCAAAGGCTAGCTGATTTTAGACCAATTTCACTTGTTGGTTGTATGTACAAATTGTTGGCTAAGGTCCTTGCTAATCGACTTCGGACGGTTTTAGATTATGTGGTGTCGGATGCTCAGTCAGCTTTCGTTCGAGGTAAACAAATTCTAGATGGTATTCTTATAGCGAATGAGGTGGTGGATGAAGCTAAACGCATGAATAAGGAGTTATTATTGTTTAAGGTTGATTTTGAAAAGGCCTACGACTCTATTGATCTCAATTATTTAAATTCAGTGATGTTGTGTATGAACTTTCCGACACTTTGGAGAAAATGGATTATGGAGTGTATCGGGACAGCCACTGCTGCAGTTCTCGTTAATGGTTGCCCAACAGAAGAGTTTCCTATCCAAAGGGGGCTTCGCCAAGGAGATCCTCTTTCGCCATTTTTGTTCTTATTGGCGGCAGAGGGTTTCGATGCTTTGATGAAGGCTTCGGTGTCTAACAATATTTTCCAACCGTATGGTGTGGGTCCTATTGGGGAGGTTAGGTTGTCTCATCTCCAGTTTGCTGATGATACTCTTATTCTTGGTGAAAAATCTTGGCTGAATGTGCGTACGATCCGGGCTGTGTTGCTTATTCTTGAGGAACTATCGGGTTTGAAGGTTAATTTTAATAAAAGCATGTTGACGGGTGTTAATATCTCTACTTCTTGGTTGTCAGAAGCGGCTGTGATGTTGAATTGTAGAACTGGATTGATTCCCTTTGTGTATCTGGGGTTACCTATTGGAGGTGATAGTGGGAAACTAAGTTTTTGGAAACCGGTTGTGGATCGTATTACTGCTAGATTGTCGTCTTGGAATAATAAGCATTTATCGTTTGGTGGTCGCCTGGTTCTCTTGAAGTCTGTCCTGTCTTCTCTCCCGGTTTACTTTCTTTCCTTCTTCAAGGCACCTACAGGTATAATTTTCTCTATCGAATCTCTTTTTAAAAAATTTTTTTGGGGGGGTTGTGAGGTCTCAAAAAAAATTGCTTGGATAAAATGGGATACAGTTTGTTTATCTGTGAATAGAGGTGGCTTGGGGGTTCGGAGGTTAAGGGAATTTAATATGTCATTATTAGGGAAGTGGTGTTGGAGGATGATGGTTGAGAAGGATGGGTTGTGGTATCGTGTCCTTAAGGCTAGGTATGGGGAGGAAGGAGGCAAGTTAAAGGAAGGGGGTCGAAACTCATCTAGGTGGTGGCGGTCGATTTGTAATGTGAGGGATGGTTGTGGGTTGGCTGTAGGCAGGTGGTTTGATGATAATACTAGGCGGGTGGTTGGGAGTGGTTGTAACACTTTTTTTTTTGGACAGATAACTGGCTGGGTGGAGTTCCCCTAAAACTTCAGTTCAGCCGTCTATACGATTTATCTGTGCATAAAGAATGTACCGTGGAGGATATGGCGAGAGCGGGGTGGGAGGAAGGTGGTCTTGGGTGGGTGTGGAGGCGTCGTTTGTTGGCTTGGGAGGAGGAGAGTGTGAGGGAGTGTGTGGAGTTGTTAAATAACATTGTTTTGCAGGTTAATGTTCAGGACAGTTGGAGGTGGTTACTTGATCCGATTCACGGATATACGGTTAAGGGGGCTTATCATTTCCTCACTACTTCAGATGTTCCCGCAACTGATGTCGCTGTTTTTGACGTGTGGCATAAAATGGTTCCTTCAAAGGTATCTTTGTTTACTTGGCGCCTTCTTCAAGATAGAATTCCAACAAGATCAAATTTGGTGCAGCGACATGTTCTACATCAAAATGACATTGTTTGTGTTGGAGGATGTGGTGTCCCTGAATCGGTGGATCACCTTTTCATTAGATGTCAGCTTTTTGGGCGAATTTGGTATCTTGTTTGTTTGTGGATTGGTGTCCCTTGTGTTTTTTCAGGTTCGGTAACGGAGCATTTCTCTCAGTTTATTCATTTGGCGGGTATGCCGCGGTCTTCTCATTTTTACTTAAAAGTTATTTGGCTGGCTTGTACATGGGCAATCTGGAAGGAGAGAAATAATTGTGTCTTCAACAATATGGTTATTGATCCTTTTAGTATTGTAGACAAAGTGAAAATTAACTCTTTTTTATGGCTCTCGTCAAATGTTGTTCCTCTTTCGTTTGGTCTTCATGATTGGTGGAGAGACCCAATATCTTGTATGGGTATCATGTAATTTATTTTTATTTAGTTGTATTGGGTGCGGGCATCTTTGTTAGATGCCTGTCGTTTGTTTCAGACTTTTGGGTGATTCATCACTTTTAGCACACCTTGTGCGGGGTGAATCGCTTCTCTTTTGAGCAATATATTCCATTTTGATTTGTTCAAAAAAAAAATGGGTTAAAAAATATTAAGAGAGGATATTAACTCGTTTGTTGTCGGCTAGCTTATTTGATATATATGTATATATAAACCGCAATCAAAATCTCTCATTTCAACAGTTGTGAATTTTGTTTTAAAAACAACCTAAAAAATGTTTTGATAATTTAAATGGACTTATGGAAATTCAAAATGTAAAGGATATTGTGAGATGGAGGCAGTACAAGTTAAAAGTAATTTTCATATTCATGATATGTGAAAGCATTACAATGGCTTTATTTGATAATAAAATAGATAAGTTAATCGAATGAGTTAGAAGTGTTTGGTAAAATTGGACGAACCGAAAAAATATAAAATGATATGAAGGACATATATTACAAGATACTTATTTAATTTTCATTTTACTTGTATCATTTATAAAAAAAAAAAAAAAAACTGTTATTTTATTATTTTTTTAGTATTTGTTGTCATCTTTTATTTGGTGAAGAAGGGACCTAAGGCTTAAAACAAACTAGGAAGCCCTAAGGAAAACAATTTCTAAAGAATGACTCAAAAAAATGTGCGAGATGAAATCAGAATAATACGAAATCAGAATAACTTTAAATCTAAATTCAGCTCGTGTTTAATAAGGACATCAATTTGATTGACTTCTCGAAATATATGCATCCACTTGATAGAACCCACAACATGACTAAACTTAAAAATCTGGAGGACAGTGTGATGATACTCACTAAAGGTAGAAACCTCATTTTAAATCATATGAATGGCTTTGAGTGCATCACTATCAACAATAACATTCCTTAAAAATAAAAAATAAAAAAACATTTCGAAGACCGTGAATCTTAGCCAAAGCTAAACCATAGTAAATTTCCCAAAGTTCATCTTACAAAATTATGATATGTATTATGTGTTATTGTTATGTAATTTATGTTTTTATTAAAAAATAAGCTAATATAAATGATTAAACAATATAATATAATTGAGTCAAAAACAAAATATATATATATATATATATATATACATATATATATATCCTGTCAATATATATATATATATATATATATATATATATATGTATGTATATATATGTGTATATATATATATGTATGTATGTATGTATGTATGTATACTTTTCGGAAATAAATAAAAATATTTCTTAGATTATGTATAGAATATCGAGTAGGTACAGGGTTTTCTCTACTGAAAATATAGTATAATTGTCACCAACAATAATTTTGAAAGGTTGTGAAAAATGTCCTCCTTAAAAATATTATCTCTTTATTAGAGGAACTCAAGAGTGTTCACCAAAAAAGAAAAAAGAAAAAAGAAAAAAAAAAAGAGGAACTCAAGAATTAGTGGTCACCCGATCGTTAATGCAATTTACTACTCGAGTACATATTTAAGTGGTCCAATGCAATTTTGTTTTTTGAAACACCAATGCAAAAATGCTGCCTCACATGATATTGTCTTTTTTAATTACTTGTACAATTTATAGTGTGGAAAAAGGAAGCTTAAGTTCGGTAGAAATTGCATGAAAGAGGAGTCTGTAAGTTTCAAAAGCACGTAAGTGAAAAACATGCGGTGCTCTACTACCAACCAAGGGTTGTTAGAATCATTTATTAAGGGTCCTGTGTGTGGCTATGAAGAACACTTTAATGCTCAATTCAAACAATTTTAGTTTGGTAGGTTGAGAATTTGAAGAATATACCATTATGTATAACGATATTAAAAAACATGTGTTCATTAGGCATGTTATTGGAGATGTTATGTTGGGGGTGGTGGCGAAGTTAGGATCCTTTCTATTTGTCAAAATAAATGAAATATACAATTTGAAGAGATATATATACAAAAAAATAGATAGTAGGTCTTACCACTATATGGCTGGGAATAGGTCAGGCTTTTTAGAAAGCTTGTTTAGTTAAAGGCAAATGTTAACATGTGGCACATGTTAAGGAGCTCATTATAGAAATATACATATTAAAAGTCGTGCAGTCAACTTCTAAAATGTTAAAATACTATGTTTCCCAATGCAAAATTGCTTTTTTTGGATTCCTTAACATGTTAGTAGGCTTCAAGAAAAGCATGTTAAGCCTAATAGGCCGGCCTATTAATACTTATTTATTAAAAAATGTTTTTTTATATTAAAATAATTGCATATATTAAAAATATAAACATCTTTTTCTCTATCTATTAATCCCTTAATAGGCTTTGTTTTTATAGGCTTTTAAGTAGGTTTTAATCTTCGATCAAAAAAAAGTAGGCTTTAATCTAGTTAAAATTTACTTGTAGTGAAATAGGCTTTTAAGTAGGCTTTAAGGCATGTTTAGCCTATTTAGTAGGCCAAATGAACTATTTGATGGCCTTAATGTAAAGTAGGTCTGTAAGTAGGCTTTCAGACCAGTCCAGGCTTTTAAATAGGTCATGTCAGGCCAAGAAAAATGGCCTATGATAGGCCATAGGCCAGACACAGGCCTGTAAAATTTTTCGTAGGTCAGGCTCAGACCTATCAAAGCCTGGTCTGGCCTGACCTATTCCCACCCCTACTTACCACTAAGTGAGTCTCATCAACATTAATTATTTTATATTTTTTAAATTTTTTTGTGTGTCTTTATCTCTCAAATGAAAGAAATGAAGAGAATAATAAATTGAGAGTATCTTTAGACTCAACCTACCAAACTAAAATTGTTTGAATTTTGTTATTATAGCTTAAAATTTTTATATGTTGATTTAAAAATATTTCAATTTAATTTCAAGCGTTAAAAATTTTAATTGTCTCTCTAAAAAATATTGTAGAATTTAGTCTAAGTACTTTTCATGAAAAAAAAATTGTTTTTTTACTCAAAAATATATTTATTCTATTTTATTTTTTTTAGAAATTTTACAAAAATTATTCAAGAAAAGGTAAATATGATTTCAATATTACAAATTTTGATTTTGATTAAACTATTAAAATATATTTCATAATTTTCAACTCTTCAAATAGAATTTCATCATCAATCTTGACAAAAAAAAGAATTTCACCGTCAACATCATCAAAACTATCTCTTTTAGATAAATTTCAAGATACTTAAGGTGCAATTTTAGGTCATTATTAAAAATATTAAATTTTTTAATATTACAAAAAATAAAAATATTCTCATATGTTATGCTGCTCACATTCGGTGCGTCAATTGGTTTCTTTCTCATTTTCATAGAGCTAGTGGAGGCAAAACTCACACACTAAATATAAAAAAGAAATGTATTGTAAATTCAAACTCGCACCCCAGCATATCACATGCTTATGCACTCTATTTACCATTTGAATTGTACTTACCAAACAAAGTTAGTCAATTGTTCTTTTCAAAATAAAAATAAAAAGTTAGTCAACTGTTTAATTTATACACTATACAAAATATAATGAATTCAAAAAGATTTCTTAGCCGATTTAGGGTGCGTTTGTTTCAGCTTTAAAAAAAATAGATTTTGAGTTAAAAGAATCTAGAGATTTTTTTTTAGAGATTTTAAAAAAAATCTAAAGCTATTTCTGTTTGTCTACTATCATAAAAATCATTTTTTTGAGATTTAAAACACTTCCACTTGAGTTCCTTGCATTAAGAAAAAAATAGATTTTGGAAAAGCTACTTGAAATAGATTTTCATTTTGAGGCTAAAAATGATTTTTTTAGCAAAATGGATTTTTTAAAAATCTCAAACAAACACAACAAAAACTAAAAAAGTGATTTTTTACTCAAAAAAATAGATTTTTTTCAAAAAAAATCCAAAACAAACAGGCCCTTAGTCTGTTGTGTGCTTTTATATAAATTTTTGTTATACTAATATTTTTTCCCTATGAATTTGACATTTTTGATCAAACATACATTCACTCTCCATTTCACTGGAAACTTTTTCAACATTAACAATAGCAGTAGCCAATTCATATTCTCTATCTCTTTTCAATTCTTTAATAAACATTTTACTAGTTTTATAGTGAAAGCTTCCAAAAATTGAGAAACCCAGAAAAGTGTACAAACTAACAACGGAGGAACAGTTATTTTCAATATTTTGCCAATTATCATTGCAAAATAGAAAGGACCAGAGTTTAATTTTAAAAATCCCAAATTTTGGCATCTCAAACACCTGCAGGAAAAAAATTAAATCAAAGTTAAAATACAGACAGCTTCAAAACATTTTTATGTTAATGAATTGTCCAGGAACATTACCTTCTGGTTGCCTTCAGCCTTCATTTATTAAAGAAGTTAATTGTTGACGAAATGTTGGAATTTTGTCTGCCTCAACATCCATGATCAATCCCATTGAACTGTAATTCTTCAGCTGTAACAAGAATAAACCGTATAATTCAGAATAATTGATGATGAAATATTACCACACCCCATTCTACAAATCGGATAATATAACTGAAATAGATTTCTTTGCCTTCTAGATTAATAATTTTAAATTTCAAAGTCCTATTCCTATCTCTTTTTGTAGGTTAAAGCACGGCACTTCAAATTGAAAAACCAGAGAAAATACAAGAGCCAGAGTTCATATCTAATCCTTAATGTAACAGACTCTTTCATATTCATTCATTAAACTAAAATTAAGCAAATTAACGGGCAAGTAACAAACCCTGAAGTGATTCTAAGGCAGTGGAGAGAAATGAGCTAATCAAACATGTCCCATGGTACTAAAAATAAAACTCTATTCAGTGGCGGAGTCTGGATCGGAGGAGGCTCCATGGATCAAAGGCTAACTGATAACATGTAAAACTATATGAGTCATTGCTAACTTTGTGGCGTGTGGATATTCTGTTTTCATTAATTTCTCAATAAAGATGATCACATCTTTATATAAAGCTGTGAATCCTGCACATGTGTGCAGGTTATCAGAAACGGTTTTTAATCCTGTGCACAGGTTAGTGTAACTAACCTCAGCTGTCACTAACAGCTCGTACTTCACAGACCTATAAATATTGCATGGTTAACCTATAAAACTTCTCTTATTACAATCGAAGTAAAATAGACAATCATTCAACAAACAAATTTATAGAGAAAAAGCTTGCTAAAATTTATTAAAGATGTCAATTTGTAGAAAAGAAACTAAAAATTTGCACACTGCATTTCATTTATATAAACATCGCAACCCCACAAATAGACCACATGGCAAAGATCAAAAGAAGAAACAAATACAGTGCTTATTTATTTCTCAAACGAGCAGAGGCTTATCTATGCATTTCAACAAGTTACTTCCATCAATTAAACCAAAAAAGAGTAACTTGCCTCATGAGGTGCAGGTTGCTGCGTGCGCAAAGGAAAACAGAAGGACCACGAGCTTAACTGGAAATTATTTTGGACAATAATCAGTGATCAGAGACAAAATAATTCAAAATGATGGCACTAAGATACTAATACCTTGTGAAAAAGTTCATCCTCAGGCTTAACATATACTATTGCCTCTTCACTATCATCGCTCAGTTTTCTTTTCTGTTGTTCTGCATTCTTGTGCTATATTTTTACAACCAGAAATGAAGTAAAATGTTACAAAACAACAAAAATGGAGCAAAAGAAAATGATTGTAACCATAAAAGCTAAAAATAACAATAAGAGAACAACAATAAATAGGAAGGAGATACTGCAAAAGCATAATACCTTGTAAATTTTGCTAAGAATTATATAATGCTTAAACTGGAAGGAAGTCCGGAGGTCCTCTGTTGGCTGTTAAGTGTGCAAAATAACAATATAAGTTTTAAATTGAAAATTAGTGCACCAGCAGTCAAACAGAAAAACATGTTAACACCCTCACCCATCTGATACTATCAACATCTCACCTCATCTTCTGTGGCCCATGACACTTCATTAAAAAGAGAATCATAAAGATGTGGTAAAAGCTGGGGAGGAAGGTTCACCACACGCTGTGATACCAGAAGACCTACGTGGTGTGCTTGTTCCCCCAAAAGTAATCTCAACTTATCAGCAATGCCCTTCTCTTGGCCTGCTTTAAGGAGGAGAAATTCCTTGAGTTTCATAATACACCTTTGCTCCTAGCAAAATTTTAAAGGCTCAAATTAGATTAGCTTCAAGGAGTTTCTCAAATAAAATATGTATTTGGATCCAAACTTACAAATAAAAAATAACCTTATAAATTGTAGATAACTTAGATTAGATGACAAAGCTTCTAAAAAAGTTGACGGGTAGATGTTAAGCAGGAAATAACAAACTAGTTCTTAGTTAAGTTCTTATGACTGTTGAGATGTTAAACCAGTCACAAACAAAATTTTCAAATTGTTGCAGGCCACTATTCAATGAACCAAAGACATTAAAGAAAAAAATTGAAGATTGAATAAGAATGAATTGATCAAGGTTCATCCCATACAAATATACAAATTCCTTTTTTTTTCTTGAATATGAAAATACACATATGATTACTATTTTGGTGGGGAAACTTTCTGCAACAACTTGCTCACTAGTAAACTTGCACAAGGGGGAAATGGATATAAAAACTAAACACTTGTTTCCTAAAGAAGAAAGTAAGTGTGATCTTAAGGTGATCACACAGTAAATGCAATTATTATATTACATTAGAAAAGAAAGAGGCAAACAGATGAGGCACAAAACATCATAAGTGATAACATGTGACTTACCCTATACCTCCATAAATTAAGAGCGGTAACAAGAGCAAAAACTCCTTCGTCCTCATCATCCTCTACCTTCACAACAGTCCCTACAGTGGTCTGTTCCAAAATCAAGTCTGCAAAGCCACTCAAATCCCATTCTTCAACATCTAGGTAAGTTTGCAGCAGGGTCTTAACTCCATGGAAATCATTGGGTTTAGGATCAAAAAAGGCAAAATCAGCTTGGACAACTCCCTGAAACAACAGAGACCTTGTATCAATCAATTTTACTTGTTCAATGATATGATCTTGAAATTTAAACATTTTAAAGTATAATAACACAGGTCGTCATGTAAATTGAATCATAGAATAAGAAGAGATTTTACATCAAACTCCCTGTCAGATGACTCTGACCCTTCAGGTCTTTCTTCCAAAGTGTGCTTGTTGAAGCCATTACCTAGGAAGTGGATCAGGAATAGACATGCAAAGTGTAAGACATAAAACATAAAAGGCACTTAAAAGCATGGATTCATCAACATTTAAATTATAAAAGAGAAAAAGGCGTCTTACTAGTAGAGGAAAGGGTAGGGTTCGCAATGGATTCGTAATGACGGTTTGGCTTAGAAATGGATGCCATACGAGCAAGAGCGCGGCCAAATGGGGAGAATATAATGGGCCAAGATTTGGGTCGTTGACGCCTTCTTGGCTTTCGAGGCATTTCGAAAACACTGAAAATGGTTTTTTTTTTTATTGATTACGGTGACACTGATACGATATAAGTTAAACAATAATAGAATAACTTCTTCAAAAGTAATGAAAAGCTGAAAATGCAAAATAATAGGTTTTGTACCGCTGCTGCTAGGGTACATTCTGAGCAGATAAAATAAATAAGACAGTTTTTTTTTTTTTTTAATAGCATAAATAAGACAGTATAAATATAATCAATGGACACATTTCAAAATTGTGGAAATACTATCGAACATCTGTAGCGCCGACACTTCGGACAGGACACGGACACATATGGTTACATTCCAAATATATAATTTTCTTAAATTACTACGGTGTTAATTTCTTATGATCAAACTAATTAGGGAGGAAATAAACTTTAGGTATCGCGAATTAAGGCATAGTGCATTTTCATTCTACTACTATAGAATATGTAGAATCAGTTATGCTACTATGGCTGCAGAACAAGATGGCGACTCAGTAAGCACCACCGTAAACCTTCATGGTAAAAAGCATAAAACAGAGGAAAGGAAATACCTGCGGTGAGGACGTACTAAGTGTGAGGCGAACGGAGGTCGAAGTGAACGATGAAGGTGGGTGGAGCCGTGAGCGCTGAACACCACAGAGTGTTAAGTTGCCAAATAGGTTGCGCCGCTGCCGGAAAGAGGCAGCGGAAGCTATTGGAAGTACACGGAGAAATATGTTGCCGAATACTTCTGGGGTGTGTTTTACTTTTGTTATTTTAGGCCTAATTTGTGAGATATTCTAACAACCAAAAATCAACAACATTTGTGACAACCACCAATTTTCAAAGGAAAAGTAGATAGTGACACGGAAACCAAAGCAATAGAGAGAGAAAATAAAAAGATAATGTGAGTATGAGAGATAAAGTTGTCACATAGGTTGTCACAAAATGGTTGTTAGAATATCATTTCTCCACTAAAAAATACGTGCAATAGAAATAAAATTTTTTGATTGATTGGATTACAAAAATTACATATATTAACCAAATTGTTCAGCTAATTTAATAGGTTGTGCCAGAAAACTCCCTTACTCATGGTCCTTGGCACTTTGCGTTTGACTTTGGTCTCCAAATCTTCACGGCGTAAAAACTCTCTTACACGTGGACTTGTGGAGCTTTGCGTTTGACTTTGGTCTCCTCCTTTACAACGTGGCTTGTTAATGTAGTACGTAGCTCCTTCAAGATTGTGTATCTTCCTTCATTCACCAATGCGGTTAATGGTGCTACAAACATGAAATGTGGGTTTCTTTTACCCTAGAAAAAAGAGTAATGTGGGTTTCTTTTGAAATGTGGGTTTCTTTTACTCATTCACCAATGAGTAATGTATATAAGCGACTCATTTCAATCCTAGAGAAAAATATCATATATTAATTTCCCGTTATGGTTTCAATCCTGAAGTTAGCTTAACTGATAGTGTACTAACAAAAATTCACGTAATAGTGCCACATGGACTATTATAACCATCTTAATGCTAACGTAACATGTCAAGTCAAACCTTTTATTTCCATCGTTTAGTATTAATTACGAATATATTAATTATTACTAGTATGGATACCCGTGCCAAGCACGGGCTAGAATTCAACCATACTTAAGTGAAAAAATGTTGTATGTATCAAGTGTAAGTTACATTTCAACATTGAATAAAAGAGTAGAGGTTGGACAACATATAAGTTGGAAGACTCATATACTTAATACCTTAAATATTCGGTGAAAATGTAATATCATTCTCACTTGGATGATTGCTCTAGCTCCAATGGATCGATCCACACCACCGTGAGTTCCCCCATAAATTCCAACGATCGTAACAAAACTCGGTTCGACTTTGTAGCGGGAGCGCAAGTGGGAGAGTTGTTATTGTGTCAAATGTGAGTAAAAGTTCAACATTGAATTCAAGAGTAGATATTGAGCAACATAATATTTCTAATATCTTAAGATTTAGGGTGAAGATGTGATGTCAATATCACTTATGTGGTTTCTTTTAGTCTAAAGTGATGATTAAACTAAATGTATGATCCCCGGTAGTAAGAAAATTATGAACTATTTGTTTTTTTAAAGTTTTTAGATGTCATGTATTTCTTTCAAATAATTCTTAATTCATTCTTTCAAACATTAATTTTAAATGAAACATGAATTCAATTTGTATGAATAAAAGCTCTCGCCAATTTGAGATTTTGAATGAGTCGCTTATATACATTACTCATTTATCTTTTAATAATAATACTTCATAAGAATGTAATTTCTTCAACTATGAGTTCCACAAATAACTATATTGTTATATTCCAACAACACTTATTTATTTTAAAATAATTTATTTAATTAGATCTGTATAAAAGTGAAGAGAGTCGTTTCATAAACATTATTCTCTATTAGGCCCACCACTGTTTATAATGGTGTTAGCCCTATGGCTTTAAAGCTAAAGGGGTCCTAGTAATCTTAAGTTAAGTCGGGAGGTTAGTAAAGTTTGACCATTAACTGTTCCACCTAGAATCAAACTCATGTTCTCCATAATAATTCGTCGTTGATGGAGCTAATTGACCACATGAACAAAATTTCTTGTTTTATTTATTTATTTTTTTAATTTAACATCGTGGTGATTTTGTTTGAATCTACAACAATTACTAATCAACATTTATTTATCCTCTAAAAAAATTAACATTTATTTATTCAATATTGGTATTAGCATTTTCTTTCTATTTTCATAAACTCCTAAAACATACAACACTCATGACATTCATATTTAAAAATAGTTTTTATAATATATCGTTTCCATTTTTTTTTGAGAGAATATCCTTTCCATTTATATAAATTAGAGCAATCAGAAAAATATACTCATGAGATATTTTGTATTTTTTCTCTCAAGTACTCCAGCAGTTAAATTCACACAATGAGGGGTATAAGTTTGAACATTGACACATGCATATCAATATCAAATGGAGCTTCCAACCGAGTTGCAATTATAGGACTGTAAAATTTATTTGAGCATTAATATGAATTATGAAATTTATTTTAAATATTTTTACTAAAAAAGCATTGATTGTAATGTGATTGAACTCAAGTGGTTAGTGAGTTCCAAATTAATCAGGAAACCCGAGTTTGATTTTTTCAGTAGAACAATCTTTAGATCAAACTCCGGTATACAAAGAGGTCCTTTACAACAAAAATATTTTTTTTTCACAAAGAAAAAAATTCCTATTTTGAGAGGTAAAAAATTAATTACTTCACAAATGTTTATAATTTGAATTTAATTTCAATTGAATACCGATATTAATCATATTTATGTGGTTAAAGGTCACTGCATGAAATATATTAATAATATAAATATAAATTCCATATTAATAAAAAATGGGAATACAATCTTGGTTTAATTTCAAAGTAACTTTTTAAAAATTAGTAACAAATTTGCTTAATTTTTTTTTTGTAGCAATTCTCATGGTCCAAGACAAAAAATTGTAAATTATAATTAGTGATGATGGTGCTATGAATAAGAAACTTCTATAATAAGCTGAAAAAATTTAATGTATATAGTATAATATTTAAGGCTTTAGTAAAAAAATTAAGACTTTTTTTTACAAAAGCTTAAGGCATTGTTGTATACTTAGAAATATTTTCTCACAAATTAATTTTAGCATATGTGGTCATATCAATGAACAAAGTTCATTTGATTAAACGTCATAATATTTTCAAATGAAATTCAAGATGATAAAAACAACAATTGGGACAAAGACTATCACTGAAATGAATAGAAAAGACCGTGTTGGCTCTTTTTTTAGATTCGATTTATGTCCCTAATTTTTTATCGAGTTAGATTTACGTCCCCTACTTTTTTTCTCCATAAATTTTATTTTTATCTTAAAAAAACTTGCTAGTGTAGATCCTTAAAATGTCAATTATTTTCTATTTTTAATTTGCAAAATGTCTTTTTTTTAGGGAATTAGCAAAATGTCTTGAATACTATTTAAAATGAAAGACATAAGATTTTATTGATTATCATAGTTTAAAAGTTATATATCTAATTAAGAAAAAAGATATCCTATAAAACAAATGCTTTTTTAATGTCAAATGTTAGTAATTAGTTAGATTTTTTTTCTTTCCCGAAACAAAATTAATTGTTTTCTTCTTCATCCAATTTTGTACCAAAAACCTATAACATCATGGAAAAACACATTCACACCAAACCAATAAATACATTGAATTAGACAATTGATATAACATTAAATTCTTGCATGGTTTTGCATCTTTTGTAGAAAAATAAAAGAAAAAAATGTCATGTAAACATGCTATGTTATGATTGAAAGTTGAGTGGAAAAACATACAATTTGATTGTTATAAGAATTATATTTGTTGGAAAAAAAATTATATTTAGCTTATTGTTAAAAAATACATGTATGATTGAGACCTTTCATGATTTTGTTAAATCTAATTGGTCAAAAATTAAGACAAAGGGTGGATAAATCCATTTGATTGGCTGAGAAATCAAACAATGATAATAATTTGATGGTTGTCATTGAAACATGTTTTTTTTTGAGGGGGCAAAGTGTCATTGAAAGTCATTAATAAGAAATCAAAAATTCATTTAGTTTTGTCATTATAATACTTTTACAACTTTCCACTTATAAATAAGGTAATTAATAAAAATATTAATGCAGTTTTAAAGCATATGTGATTATTAATTTTAATAATAGAATGAATGATGGATACAAAAATATGACGTTGAATTAAACATAATATTTTTTCACTTAAAAAACATAATAATTTAATAATCTTTAATTAGGATATTAATTTTAAAAATAGTATATACTCATTTAAATATTTAATTAGGATGAAGGAAATAAAATATAAATGATTGTATGGTTTACTATTTTTTTGAAAATGCACTTAAAATTTTAGGGTAGCACCTTGCTCCCTTTTAGTTAAAGAAAAAGGAACTTTTTGACTCAAAAAACAAAAATCAAAGGTGCCATAAAATCGATTTTCTATTACGTATTTCTTATCTTTTTCACTCCAAAGTTATCGATTCAATCAATTTTTTGAAAATAGGATGCATTTCTTCTTGTCTATTTACTAGTTTCCATCTCAAGCATAAAGTAGCAAGAAAAAAATCAAAAATCAAAATAACATATAAAAGAGCAAGATATTAAAAGTAAAATAACAACATAAGAAAAATTAAACAAAAAAGAATAGATAGATAGAAAAAGTTGTGAGTATTGAGGGATTAAAATAAAACAAAAGGGGGATAAAAGTGATTATATTTGAACGTGGTAAAAGAAATCCTTCGTATATATTCTAATTTATATGTGATGCATTTCTTCTTTTCTCTTGATTGGCTTCCATGTCCAAAATAAAGATCCGAACAAAAATAAAGAACATATAAACACCAAAAGAAAATTGAAAAGAGAATATGAATAAGAAACATCAACCTAAGAAATCACATAAAAAGGAACATAACAATAAGAAATGTTAAATAAACAATAAAACAATAAAAAATAAAAAATAAAACAAAAAGATAATGAGGTTGAAAGCTCAAAGCAGTGATTTTTTATGGGAGGAAGAGGTAGATGAAAATAATAAAAAAAAATCAAATTGTCTATATATAAGGAAAAAATCATATCATGATCAATTTTGATTGGTTGGTGAAAAATAAGTGAGTCATGATTCAATTTTAATTGGCTAATAGAAAATGAATGAGTCAAGATCCATTTTGATTGGTTGATGGAAAAGCATTAAATGAAATGGGGAGTATGAAGATGCCACGTGTACTTTTCCTCAAAGATGTAAACTTTTGTATTATATAAAGATAAAGATTAGTAAGAGGTGCATCAACAATGGAAGTATTATAGAGATGATTATGCTAGTCATAGTCTCTCACTTCTTCTTCTCACTCTGGGTTTGAGAAATTTAGAGTTGATGACGAGATATTTTGATATATTCACATTTGCCTGAAATAATGAGGGGTATTTTCATTTTCAAAATCAACTTTCATCTAAGCAACATTCTTTCATCTAAGTCAACAAAAACGCGCCACTTCAGCAAAGAAAAAGGGACCATGATCAAATTTAAAATGATTTGTAATTATAGTGTTTTTTTTAAAACAATAAATAATTAAACGGATTAACAATTAAGCTACACAGATTTACGGAGACATTTTACATATTTAATCTACGACAAATGTTCTTCATATAAAATTATCAAAGATTAATTTTAGTCGTTGATTCAATTAAGACCGAACTGAGTTTATTATAAAAGTAAAAATAAAAGTTTATTACAAAAGTAAAAATAAAAATAAAAACAAAAACACTTTACTTATGCAGGAGCGGATATATTCAAACAGAACCTTAACCAGTTTCCGCTTGGTGATTGTATCGAGTTCGCGATGGCAGACGGTAACCGCTCCAACAGCAACAAACCAGAGTGGCTTCAACAGTACGATCTGATTGGGAAGATCGGAGAAGGAACCTACGGTCTCGTCTTCCTCGCTCGGATCAAATCCGCCACAAACCGCGGAAAATCCATCGCCATCAAGAAATTCAAACAATCCAAAGACGGCGATGGTGTCTCTCCTACCGCCATCCGTGAAATCATGGTACTATATTTTATTTTCCCTCTCATTTTTAAATTGTAGAATTCACTCAAATTATTGGATGATATGAATAAGTTAGTTAACTAATACTAATGCAATTGTTTTCTGTTATTTGAATTTTTAACGTTTTCATGATTTTGAGTCAATTTCATTTGATAATGCAGTTGCTGAGGGAGATAACACATGAAAATGTTGTCAAGCTTGTGAATGTTCACATCAATCATACCGACATGTCTCTCTATCTCGCCTTTGATTATGCTGAACATGACCTTTATGTGAGTATACCGATACAACATTACATTCTATATACATATTTGACTTGAATTTCTCATTTTTGTTTTCTAATTTATCATAGCGATTCCTCCTCAAAATTTGTAGTTTCTGATATCGGGATTTTTTATGTTTTTAATTTTTATTTAATTTAAAGGATTGCATTTTGACACTCCCACCCTAATACTTTAAGGCTTGGTTGTTGTTATATACTATGTGTTCATATATACACATATTACGAGCTTTACGATGGATTTTGTGCTATTGTTACTTCAATGTCTTAAAATGTTATGTGAATTTTCTACAAGGTTGCTCTATAGGCCCCCTAGGTTGCTCAACTCTGAAAAAAGGCCGATCGGAATTTAGCTTCTAATAGGTTTGTTCCATCGGAAGATACATTCCAATAAATTGAGGGGCTTATGGAGCAACTTCCAATTATCCATGGGAAGACATGTATTTAGGTAGCAAGGAATTGATTTTTCTTGTAGTTAGTCGAGTGTAAAGATTTCAATATTGAATGGCAGGAAATAATAAGACATCATAGAGACAAGGTCAACCAGTCGATTAACCAATACACTGTTAAGTCAATACTGTGGCAGTTGCTGAATGGACTGAACTATCTGCACAGGTGGGTCTATTTTTTGTGAAGTTGAAGATGGTTCCTTTTATTTATTTATTTTTGTATGTTGAAGATGTTGAATAAAGGGGGAGCCTTGGTGCAACTGTAAAGTTGTTGTCACATGACTAAAAGGTCACAAGTTAAAGTCCTGGGAATAGCCTCTTGTGTAAAAGACAAGGTAAGGCTGCGTAAAATACCACAAAATGGTGGGACCCCTTCCTGGACCTTATGTATGCTGAAGCTTTAGTGCACCGGGCTGCCTTTTTTATTTTTGTATGTTAACTTATTTTATTATATTTTCCCTTCAGTAATTGGATAGTACATCGAGATTTGAAGCCATCAAATATATTGGTATGAATTTTTCCACCTTATCATGATATGTTAAATTATTTTTAGCCCCAAAAGTAGACATTTGAATTCAAATTTATTTATCCATATCGTCAAAAAAAATTATTTATCCATTTTTTTGTGCACCCATCTTTCTAACAACCTTTCTATGAACAGGTTATGGGCGATGGTGAGGAACACGGAGTTGTTAAAGTTGCTGACTTTGGGCTTGCAAGGATATATCTAGCCCCTCTGAAGCCATTATCTGAAAATGGGGTATGAGCACATTTTTCATCTGTGTATTCGAGAAGTCTTCATACATATTTCCTGCATGACTATGCTATTTTTAATATTTTGAAGAGTTGAAATCTGGCTATGCATATAATACTACAGTACCGGCTTTCTGCTGTAAGCCAAATAAGCGATGAGTGATGGGTATTGTTATTCATTTCAAGTTTAACTAATTGAGCTGTTGAGCCTGCTGTCGAAACTTGACGTGTTTTGATTTTCTATGTTTTGGCCGTTAAGTCTATTATCATCTTTAAACTTCAGTTAGCTGAGCACCTGTACCACATTTTACCTTTTGATATGTTTGATCGTTTAAATTCCTGATTTTATATAATACTAACTTGCAGGTTGTTGTAACCATTTGGTACCGTGCTCCGGAGTTGCTTCTTGGAGCTAAACATTATACCAGCGCTGTTGGTATCCTTAAATTAAGTTTTGTGTGTGTTATTCTATCTCCCTCTCTTCCTTCCCTCTCTCTGTGTGTGTGTGTGTGTGTTGCATGTATAAAAATTATGATTAACTATGGAGTTGTAATTGTGTGATGCTATGATTGTTATCAATGCATCGAGGGTATCTCTCAAGTCTTTTAACCTGTGTTGTACTTTTTTACTACATTGGTGTTTCTGCTATCCTTAGTTTGACTTGAGGTTGATGCCTGAATAAGTTATGGCTTTTGATGAATCTGACACAACAATTTTTAGGGCATACACAAAATGTTGATGTGGCATAACGTAATTTTGACGACTGTAATTTTTTTAGTGGATGTAATTATTGTTGGGGACTTCGGTACTCATAATCCAAAGGTAAACTTATCAATTGTGTGTAATAAATGAATGTGTGTGAACTCTGTATGATCTAATTGTAAAAGTGCTTTAGTTATTTTTCCTTAAAGAGACATTTAGATATGTGGGCTGTGGGATGCATTTTTGCTGAGTTGTTGACCTTGAAGCCACTATTTCAAGGTGCAGAAGTTAAAGCTACACCAAATCCTTTTCAGGTACCTGATGCTAAAACTTGCAGCTTTTTTTATTCTATTGTTGAACGTTGCTAGAGATATAGTATCATTTTTGGATTCTAAATAATCATTGTTCCTTTGTGCAGCTTGATCAACTTGACAAGATATTCAAGGTTTTAGGTAATTTATTTATTTACTGTTTTTCTTTCTCCCTGCTGAGGGATTTTCATTCTCTTGATGATATTCCAGATCCACTTACTTGGACATTGTTACTGTGCCAGGTCATCCCACATTAGAAAAGTGGCCTTCCTTAGCACATCTTCCCCACTGGAACCAAGATACTTCACATATACAAGGACACAAATAGTAAGATCATTATTGGATGTTTATTCAAATATATGCAGAATGGACCTATTTTCACAGTGTCGAGTCCTTTGTTTTCTCTTTTACTTGCTTGTTTTTTGTAACTGATATCTTTTTCCATGAAACTAATGGATCCGTTATGCTTTTTGCAAACAGTGACAATGCTGTTGAGTCCTTTGTTTTCTCTTTTACTTGCTTGTTTTTCGTAACTGATATCTTTTTCCATGAAACTAATGGATCCGTTCTGCTTTTTGCAAACAGTGACAATGCTAGTCTCAATAGTGTTGTGCACCTATCTCCAAAAAGTCCTGCATATGACCTTTTGTCAAAGATGCTCGAGTAAGTATTTCTAAACCATTGCGAAGGTTTTTACTGCGCCTCTATATGAAGGATGTACTTCTTTTTCCATTTAAAATCTAAATGATGCTAAACTGAACATGGTGAAATGTTACCCCCTTATACGCTTATGATTTGTAGTGCTATCCCCCATAATACTGTGAGATCATCATCATCATCATCACTTATTGCTGTACTTGTCCCTGTTTTTGTTGATCTTGTAGTTATGGTACGCAGGTTAATCAATCCCAAACTTCCCCTACCTTTTTCTATGTTGTCACTAGCGCCACTTTTGTGGCTAATCGTGGTGGAGTTATGGTGCCTGCTGCAAAACATTCTGCAGGTGCGGTGTGTTTTTCAGGTGCGACTATTGCAACTCCCAATTGCTCTAGAATTGCGCCGATTTTGTCATGCCACAGCCATTATAGGGGCTTTTGTGTTTCATGGCCATAAACAAAATCGATGAAAGGGATGAGAGAAGAATAAAAACAATGAAGAGTAGGATATCTAGTTATAAAAGAAGAGAGGACGAAAAAAGCATGTAGAGATGAGATTTAAGACACAAATGAAGAAATGTGGCACCTTGGTAGTCTGTTCTATGAAGGGATATAAAACCCTTGAGAACTAGGGTTAGCTTTGAATGGGCTTGGCATGTATTAAAAAATCTGAAAACAAACACGATAGAATTCAAACCCTGGGCAAAGCAGCCCTTTTAGTCTGCAAACCTACTGAACCACTACCATCCTGTAGAAATTTTATATACAGTATTATTATAACAACGTAGATTGGATTTGAAGAATTTAACTAAGCCCTCCAATACCTCATCTGATACAACTTTTGAACAACGTAGATTGGATTTGAAGAATTTAACTAAGCCCTCCAATACCTCCTCTGATACAATTTTTGAGTTCCTCCAAATTGGGTGGGGGGGGGGGGGGGGGGGGGGGGGGTTATGTAATATGAAGAAAAACAAGCACCCCAAAGTCCTTTCCTCCCAAAACCCTCTATTGACCCTTAGCAAAAAGTTTCCATGAAGTTCAATTTAGGAAGTACAAATACTATTTGCAATTAACTAAATTCTTGATAAGTGAGTTTAGGTATTTTGCCTTATGATCGAGACCGGAGGAAGTATCTATATACATATCTGTATGTAGTATTGATTATTTAGTAAAATCAAATACAAAAATTATAATAGTATTCATCCCATTACACACTACACCAATATTTGGTTTCGGAGCTGGTCGCTCTGAGCCGCTATCGAGATTGACAACATAGACCTCTTTCCATGTTGTTTGAAACTTGAATTATTTTAGGTTCTCATGTTTAGTGGTTACAATCAATCAGATTAACCTGTGTTGCAATCTTCCCATTTACTAGAGGTTGCAGTGTTGCTGCTTTCCTTGTGAATCACCATCTGAACCACAAAAAGAGTATATCTGTTATTGAGTGCCGGGAATATGTTGATATTGAGAAGGATTTTGAGGATCTCTCTACAACACTAAATAGATATAAGGAAATCAACCACTACTTGATAAATTCTTATTCTCTAGTGTTCAGAGGATTATCATCATTCTTTAAGCCATGGATATTAGGGGAAATTTCATTCCCTTTGTGTATTTCTGTGAAAAAGATTGAGTTACCTAAAACAGTATATTAGAATCAAGTAAATCTGTAGATATTCCTTTAATTATACAACTTCCTTGATTGATTGTTATTTTTCCTAGAGAATACAACTTCCTGGTTAGTGTTGTTTTATTAAGCATTCAATGCATTTACTGTAGCACTATCTAGTCACATTATACCTTTTTCTTTTGGGAATGTGGAAATCCCAACCTGCCCTACAGTGACCACCATGAACATTGTCACTTGCCAACTGCTCCTATTCATTATTTGAAGAAACAAGAAATGCCAAAAAGTTCGAATTCACAACCAATAACATTGGCTTAATTGGCATTTACATACTAGGAATATTTCACCTATTAAGGAGGATTTTCCGATTACTTAAAATAGAGGTGATCAATCTCAGTTGACTGTATCTCGGGCGTTGACCTGAGAATTCCCCAATTCCCTCTACTCGATGAATTTGTTCTAAATGGAACAGCGAGCTGTGTCGAAGTCACGCCTGTGCTAGAAATGTGGCAGACACTCATCTGCGTTGTGCAGCCAGCCGTCTTGTGTATGCTTCACATGCTTTAGATCCTCGAGAGTGACCCCCTTATTCTGCAACTGAGTGCGGGATCTCTCTATCATGTCTGCTTCTTCTCTTTTGCAAGCCTTCGTAATAGCCCCATCTTGGGGAATATTTTCACCAAGCATTTTTCTGATTCCCGTCTGATTTGGCATACCATGCTGTGATAGGATGCCACATCCATTTAATATTTTAACGCTAAACATTGCCAATGGGAGTTGTGATACTATGTCATTCCCATTATTGTCATTCTAGTAAACCAAATGCAGCCTTATTTTAATTTTGTTACATGTGGAATTCAACCCGTTAGAATTTCATCTAGTATTCATGGAATATGTTGATTTGCTGCATGATTTATTGTTTTTATGAAAATTCTTCTATTTTTTCCCTCTATTAGCGGCATGCGTATTTATGTGCAGATATGATCCGAAAAGGCGTATAACAGCAGCACAAGCTATGGAGCATGAGTATGACTCTTTTTATTTTCTTTTATTTTTGCATAAAATCTACATGCCTAGTGATTAAAAAGATGATTTAGCCAGAGATGGATCTCAGGGAGGGCAAGCACGGGAATATCCACCGCTGCTTAGAACATACATATGATTTTGTGCATTAAAATTGATTATGCATTAAAATTGTATTTTTGTTGTCCCATCATAAAACTGGTATCATGTGACCTTTGCATGCAGGAAAATTTAGTTAAATATGCATTGCAAAAAATATTCTTATACCGTATAATGTTATATTATTACTAAATAATATTTATATGCTCATATTGATAATTACACATTTTAAAAAGATATTAAAATTATCAAACCACACTCAATGTGTAAAATATATATTTTTTTCATGTGTATTTATGTAATATTTATCATTATATATCTTTTGGCCCCTGCTTTGATAAATTTCTGAATATGTCGTTGGATTTAACTTTTATTTGTTTATTTCTACCTATTGAAATCTTGACTAGATACTACATATTTTCCTTGCGTTTTTTATATTCTTGTTATGGCACTATCAAAGATTTTCTTGAATTGATGTAGTTACCATGTTACTGTTGTATTTAATATAATCCTGATTGGAATTTTCAGAAGTTATTGAGGATGAACAACTAGATTGTTGTATTTAGTAGAGAAGCTTTCTCTAAACTAATATTTACCAAAAAAAAAAAAAGCAGTTATGCGGCTCTGCTGCTGCTCAATTAGATAATTTGGGGTGAATTTATAATATGTTTCACTTATATTTCAGTCACGTTAGAAATGCAATATAAAAATTATTGATGTATATTAGAACAACTTCCGAAGCTTTTTGTGAACTAATATTTACCAAAACAAAAGCAGTTATCTGGCTCGGCTTTTGCTGAATTAGACAATTTGGGGTGAATGTATAATATGTTTCACTTATATTTCAGTGATGTTAGAAATGCAATATAAAAACTATTCACATTTTTTTGCTTAACATGTTTTACTTTGTTTTTCCAGGTATTTCAAAATGGAACCACAGCCTGGACGGAAGTAAGGCCTTTTCTTCCTTCCTCCTTTGCTATTTGGCGTTGGTCTTTTCATCTTTTACCCATTTTTTATCGCATAAAGCCTTTTCCTAGAATTATTGATTACTTTCATTGCTTTGAAAATTTGTTTGCAAAATTTATGAATAAACTATATTCAATATTTCTCTCAATGCTCTATGTATAGTAAAGCAGTTTTCTTCATTAAGCATGTGTTTTCCAAGATCATTTATCTCCTTTAGTTAAACATGTTTGCAAAATCAATGCCCAGTGCACTTGTACCATGCCAACCTGGAGAGGCTTTTGTGAATTATCCCACACGTCCGGTGGACACAACCACAGATTTTGAAGGGACAACCAACATGCAGCAATCACAGCCGGTACGTGATGATAATTGGATATCCTTTTGCAAAAATCTCAAAAGAAAAAGATATTGAAATTGTGCAGGCTTATGTTATCCTGTACCCATTTTGATATTGCAATTGTTGCAGATTTAAAATTTTCATTGAGTATGGCATATGATTATTCATTACTAATGGATATGATTCAACTGTCCCTAAACTGTCCTTTTGTGGAAAATAATCATATATTGTGAAAGAGTAATACTCTCAGAAGTTTAGCAACTGACCTGATTTTAGTTCATATTTTTTTTTTTAATCTGATGGTGCAGTACTATAAGAATCTCTACTTTTTGTGAAGTCTTATTATAATTTTTAATCTGACAGTGCAGTACTATAAGAATCTCTATTTTTTGTGAAGTCTTATTATAGGTTTGAAATTAGAGAGCAGTAAGTTTTATTATAGTTTAGCAATAATGATCTTACTATCAGTGTTTTAAAAATCGGCTCACTGATCGACATGGTCAGGGCACTGAGTAACTGGTCGAACCTGTGGGTCACCAGTTGAGCCGCATAACTGTTGACCCAGCTTATACTAAAAAAAATATTCATGCCATATAAATTTATTATTTTTTTACAAGATACATATTATCCTAAATTTATGTTCTAAAAGTGGAATATTAATATGAATAACATATTGTGGAAATAAAAAAAAAAACCTATTAGTTTATATAATATCTATCATTCTTTTGTGTTTACTGTATGGATTTTAAAATAGTACAAGTTATATACAACAATAATCAAATCTTATCCCACTAAGTGGGAACATAATGTTCTATCATATATAATCATATCTCTATCAAACTCATTAACCCCTAGACATTTTTTATTAGGCTGTTTGTGAGTTCAGAGGGAGTGGGAAGGCTTTGCGAGGAGAGAAATAGAGAGAAATCTCCCCCTTTATTTAAGAGAGTGATTTTGTAAAGAATATTAGGCTGTTTGTGATTTTAGAGGGAATGGGAAGGCTTTGGGCGGAGAGAAATAGAGAGAAATCTTCCCCCTTGTTTAAGAGAGTGATTTTGTAAAGAATGATAAGAGAACGCTTATAATTAATATATTTATAATTTTTAGAGTATTATAACAATATGGAAATGATTTGAGCAATATGTATTGAAGTTCTCCAAAATGCTCATCCAATACATTTTTAAAGTTCCCCCAAATTAGGTGGATTTTGTATTTTGAAGAAAAATGAATTCTTCAAAAGCCTCCCTTCCCAAAGCTCTCACTTCCTTCAATTTCTCTCTTTCTTTTTTTCAAAGCCCTCCCTTTCCCTCCAAACTCGCAAACAGGGCCTTATAGTTTTTCTAGGTTTTCCTCTGCCTCTAGTGATTTGACTACCCTCCATTTGATCTACTCTCCTTACTATGGAATCGACATGTCTTCTTTCTAAGATGCTCAAACTACCTAAGTAGAGTTTCCACCATCTTTTTTACGATAGGTGCTACCCCGATTCTTTCTCTAATGTTGTCATTTCTAATCTTATGTGTTTTGTCTTACCACACATTCAACACAACTTCCTCATCTCTCCTACGCTTATCTTATTCTTGTGTTGGTTCTTTACCGCCCAACACTATGTCCCATACAAAATTGCCAGTCTTACAACTGTATGATAAAATTTCCCCTTCATCTTTGAGCAGTATTTTTGTATCACATAAAACACTTGGTCCTCCTTCATTTCAACCACCTAACTTGAATTCGATGGTTTACATCTTCTATTTCTCTGTTGTTTAGTACTAGGGACCCGAGATATTTAAATCGTGTAACTTGCGTTGTGGTATGATCTCCAACTTTCATCTCTAAACTAGAAATGCTTCGCCTTTTGCTAAAGTTGCATTCCATATACTCTATCTTGCTTCTACATAGGCGGAAGTCACACGCTTCTAAGATTTGTCTCCATTCTCGCATTTAAAGATGAATTATTACATTATACCAACAAAAAAAGATGAATTATTTCTTAAATATTACGGAGATATAGTACAAGTTATATGGCAAGTATTAATTACAATTTGATGTTCTTAAATCAAATTTGTGTATTGGATATATGAATGAAAAGCAACATCAGAGGCATCAACGAACATATGGCGCAGTGGCTGAAGTTACATTGTTGAAGATTATTGACGCGGGTTCGATTCTTGACCATGCCACTTACATATGTTCTTAAATCAGTCTTGATAAATAGCAGCCATAGCGGTTTTATACCGCTATAGCATAATGGAATTTGGAGAAACCATATTGTTCCATAATACACTATCTAGTACAAAATGTTATAAAATAGCCGCTTTAGTGGCACTATTGCGTAGCGGAATTTCATCAATCAGATATTTTCCGCTATCCGTGATTAAAACCATTGTCTTAAATCAAGTTTTATTGCCTAAATATTACATAGATATAGTACAAGTTATATGGCAAGTATTAAGTATATGGCAAGTATTAATTACAATTTGATGTTCTTAAATCAAATTTGTGCATTTGATATATAAATTAAAAGCGACATTAGAGGCATCAACAGACAGATGGTGCAGTGGAAGAAGTTACGTTGTTGAAGATTATTGATGCGGGTTCGATCCTTGATCAGGCCACTTGCATCAAATTATTTTTTAATTAAAACGGTAGCCTGTTTTAACTGAACTGGACAGCACCAATTTCTATCAGTTTGCACGAGTTTGACTGGTTTAACGAAAATTTGACCAGTTCAAATGCATGAGTGGTCTAGTATGGCGACTGGACCAATCATGGGTCTGGTTTTCGGTCAGACCAGCCTGACTGACTGGTTCGGTTTTTAATACACTGGAATGAATTGCCTAGGCTTCCCCAAGTTTTGTTTACCATTTTATATTACTTTAAGTGGGTTGTATTGAAAAAATATAGATAATAACTGTTAGTCGAGTTTAATTACTTCGTGCTAAGGTTATTTATATTTTCAATGGTTTTGCCATATTTAACTTGATTTGATTCATAACCTTGTATGAATAATATCCCTAGTAGCTTCTATTAATGAAAAGTTTTGATTCCTGCTGAAATTTAAGTCATTTTAAATTGCTTACTCATGATTCTTACTAAGGGTATTAGCATACTACACAGGCAAGCATAGGCACGCATGGACATTTCCACTTCATTTTTTTTGAATGTGTATTTTTTGTTTACCTGAGTCAGGTTTCGTCTGGAGCTGCTATTGCTGGAAACATGCCTGGTGGTCATGCGTCAAATAGATCTGTCCCTCGACCAATTAATGTTGGCATGCAAAGAATGCATCAGCTGCAAACTTATAATCTCACATCCCAGGCAGGGATGAGCAGTGGAATTAATCCTGCTGGCATCCCAATGCAACGAGGTGTTCCTCAACAGGCCCATCAGCAGCAACAGGTTTGTTGTTTATTTGGGAAAGGTGCGAAGTGTTACCTTGTTGTCCTTTTTTATGGTGAATTTGATTTGTTATTGTTGTCTTCTGTTTGACAGTTGAGGAGAAAAGACCCAATGGGAATGCCAGGATATCCTCCACAGCAGAAATCAAGACGTATGTAAGGTAAATAACATTGTTCCACCACATAGTAATGACAAAGGTGGTGGTGATAGTCCTCTATCATAGAGAAACTTGGCATTTCATAAAACTGGAAGAATTTCTTTGATGTGGACAATCTGAAATATTATCAATTTTCCCATGTTTTGGCGGAGTAGTTTTTATCAACAATTAGGATTCATGAGTTATTATGTGAAATTTTGAATTAAAGCTTTCATGAAGATTCTTACAAAGTATTTTTTTTTTTGACCGATACTACAAAGTATTTGAGATACTACAAATTGCGCATAATCTGATTCACCACTTTAGTAGTCCCTTGTGATATTTAGGCTGTGGCAAACATCAAACTGTGTAGTGTGTATATCCTTGTCGCTATTTATCAAGGTCATCAAAGTTGGATCGGTCGGTACTGATCAAACCGAAACAGACCTTCGTATGGTCAAATTAGTACTGAAAACTGCCTAGCAGAAAACCCAGATTTACCACTGGAAAATCAGCATAAAACTGCTAAAACCACCGGTCAGCCTGTTTGTCGGAGTTCATATAAACATGCAAAGCCTGAGAAAATATTACCCGAAAATGGCATTTTATATTTGACTTGTGTTGTGTTGCCTCTTTAATTCCTCAGTGTGGCTCCGGTTTGCTTGTAAATTTCGTAATTCATAATTTGACCAGAGGCATACAACAAGCTTGTATTAGGTGTCATGGTTGTTTCTCATGTCTCAATTTTATTTTTTACCTTTCCTTTTCAATATAATCTATTCATGAATTGGATTAGGATTCTCTCATGTTGAAATCAACATGAAGAAATAATGTGGAGAATCTTTACCTTTGAAATATAGAGAGGAGGGTTTAAGAATTCGGAAAAAAAGGGAGAAAATGTGGTTAAAGGTGGAGCTTTAAAACACGAGAGAATGAGTGGAAAAAACATGAGAAGATCATGATCGTCGTGAATTAGGATGGTCATACTCACGAAGTAGTAGTTAAATATATTGTCAGAATTACCAGAGTCCTATTTCAAAGCAGAAAAAAGAGAGATGTATTATATTTAGGTAAAGAAATATGTATTATTATAGTTAAAAAGTATAAAAAAAAGTAATATATGGTTAAAAAGTATAAAAAAGTAATATATTGAATATAAAAATTATATTTTAGTATTATCGGTCCATTCTCAGCTTAATTCCGGCCATACCTTCAATTCTTACATCGGTATCTACACCGCTTCTATGTCCAATTCTTTAATAGTTCGTGTCATCACTGTTCCTTAATAGTTCGTGTCATCACTGTTCAACCTTTTTGCATACCTGAACTACTAGTGTAGGATGACTCTTCTATATTTGCAACAATGCTGAAATATGATGTCTCATGATTAGGTGGAAGAGATTTCATGTGAAAATATAGATTTGAGGTCAACAGTCGAAAACTTGAGCTAGTTCAGGACAATTCGTAACTCCGGTATTCTGATGATCTGCTTTCATCCTTGAGGTCCTCACTTTTTGTTAATGATATCATCAAGATTTGTTGCACACGAGGCTGGATGCTACAATATGAATTATTCTGATGGAACACCAATGGAGTCATTGAAGGGGAATAAACAGAGGAAATAGTTGAGCTACTGGTGGCATGTATATCATGGTTATATATAGTTGTACAACTTTCTTGTATTCTTATAGCTGTTCCACCGTGTAAACTGTTAGGGATCATATAGGTTTTAGCAAAAATTGAACCAACTGTAACCTTGTTGTAGTTGCTGTATAATATTTTCCTCAATCCCCAATTATACGCCACTTGCCTTGATCCCCAATGTAAATTATATATATTTTTTTTCCATTTTGAATTTGTTGTCCTCCTAAAAATCTTATTACTTTTTGACTATGGACTAATTTTAGTAGAATTTTTTTTTTTAAAAATACGCAATTATTAGAATTATAAGCTTTCTACAAGACATATATGGTCGGAATTGATTATGCTTAAGAGGTAGAACATGCTGATACCATAAGCAGCAGTTTAGCATAAATATATCACTAGGGACATTTTCTTCCTCTCGTGTTTCTAGGGTGTTTGTTAAAAGGTCACCACAAACATTCCTGAAAAGGTGAGGGTAGAAATATAATATACTCATTTTTTTTTTAAAGAATACTCATGTTTGTTATAAGTTTATAAAAGTTGTTTTCGGGCATTAGTTTATTTTGAGAATAAATATGCATTTTTTCAACTTTTTATTTTCATGTCTAGAGGGTGAGAATTTTGTTTTTCTGGGAATAAAAGACAACTACCTACTTTCTTAGAAAAAATCAAGAAATTTACCGAACACATTCATGGGAATGATATTTTTGGGATTTAAGATTCATAAGAAATAGTTAATTATGGGAATAAACTTTGAAACCATGAAACAAACACACCGTTGATGTTTGACTATTTAATTTTATGGTCTTTTATAAGGACATTTTGTTAAGCTTTATGTAGAAAATCTTTTTTTTATAAAGTTTCAATTTTTTTTTTTTGAGAAACAAAGTTTCAATATATTAAATGCATCATTCGTAAAACAAAATTTCTTAGTTTTCTTAACAAGTGTCCTTCCTAAGAACATTTATTAACATTTCCCTTAATTTTTTGTGTGAATAGAACAAACTCTCTATGTGAGGAACAATTAAACCAATACATTAAATACTTTATCCTTTGTAAAATTAGAATTTCGTTGTTAAGGTGTTTCTTTTGACTATGACAATGTAATTATATTCGGCAAAATTTAAATAGATTTTATAACAAAAAAATTACATTCCATAAATCTTAAAATTTAAAAACTTATAATGTGAATGTAAAAAAAAGTTACTTTGATCATATGATGAAAATTTATATGTGTAGTTTGTTTAGATTTTTTTTTTTTGAGACATTTATGCTACATAAAATATTAGAAATAATTAAAAACTATTTTAAAAAATTAAAAAATAAAAGTATTGAAAATGAATGTGGAAGTAGCTTGTGAAATAAAAAAAATCTTAATTTATATGTAGAGAAAGTCTTAGGTTTAGCTAGCTTTAGTTTTTCTTTAAAAAACAGTCAAAATATCTTTTCTTTTTTTTAATGAAAACCAAGTGAAAAGTCCGCCAACCTATTTGGAATAACGTTCATAATGAAATTAAGAATAATGAAAATCTTACTTAGAACATAATAATGAAGTTAAGAATAACGTTCTTTTTCTTCAATTCTAACACAAGATTACTTACTCATGGACCCCACTGTTTGGAAGTCTAAGTTGCTCATAAACTTCCAAATTTTCCAAACTAAACCTCCACAAAGCGTCAAAAATTGGAGCCAAACCCTCTTGTAAACAGCTTGAAGCAATATCATTAACATCTTTGATAACTTTTTTCTGTCTCTTTTTTGCTTCAATCAATCTCTGTCTCAAAGTTTCCAACCTTTTATCAGATGCATTCAACAGTGGAATATCGTCTTCATCAAAATTTTCTGATGCCTTCATTTTGATAAAAGAGTGATAATGCTCAGACTTGATAATAATATTCTTGCAAAAGGATCTAAGCCTTTTCTTGTAATCCTTAAAAAGAGATTTCACTCTAACTTTCTGTGCCTTTTCTTCTTTTAGCTTCTCATATAAGTGATGCAAGTTTGATGCAAAACTAGTTATGGTTTTAGACACTTCAATTGTTGAAACCTTCATTATTTCATTGTACCAATTGTTGCAAACTCCAAAAATAGGAGGAGCTTCTAGTTCATCTTCAGTTTCTTCTGTTTCTTGGGGAGCACACTTTTGTAGCCAATCATTCAAGTGTTGCACTAGGGTCTTCTGTTTCTTGATGAAATTACTAAAGGACATACCCCAGTTCAAAATCACCTTTTCTAATTTCAAAGTAGCTTTGATGCTTGATTTTTTCTTTTTTGCAGGATCTAATATATGTACATGACTTATGACCTTGTTGATAGCTTGGAATTGTTTCTGGTGACATGTGCTCATGGTCTTCCACAATTCAAGTAAGCTATAAAAGTGATGCAATGTAGATATAATTAGAAAATATCATAATCAAATAAAAATATTTCAATGGAAGCAAAAGTCTTTTCTATTCTTTAACTTAAATATATATATATATATATATATATATATATATATATATATATATATATATATATATATATATATGTTACATATATGCATGTTTGGGTTGACGATGAGTTTGACAGAATCAAGGTGTGACACTATGATTTTAGCGAAAGCTAAATTTTAGAGCTTCAACAACGGTCTTGTTTGGATAAACATCTTAATTAAGTGATTGTAGAATAAGCACTCATGATATAAGTGTTTATGTATAAACTATTTCTACACCAAAAGATAAAATAAAGTCAAACTACTTCTATATAAGTTGTTTTTCATAAGGTATCATTGTGAACTTATGGAAATAAACTAAAAACAACACATGGAAATGTCATAAACTGTTTTCTTAAGTTCTCCAAAACAATCTCACAAGTGCTTATGCAATAGATAAAATCAAATAATTCAATCTAAACATACTAACCGTCAATCCAAACATGCACTATAGTCTGAGTTGCTATCAAAAGAATTTTAACACTAGATTTCAAAATAAATTCCATGCCAATACATAGTACATATAAATAATAAAAGAAATATGGCAAGTTAAGCAACATACCCGTCAATCAATTTATTGAGTTCAGGAAGCAACATATGATCTGTTAACACATTGATCTCTCTTGATATCACACTGATTGAAGTTACAGCTACACTAATATCTGAATCTAGAAGTTTAATAGAATAAAGAGTATCATCAATCTTATCTGACTCAGAACCTTTCATATCCAATTTTTTTATCCTCTTGTGCAGCTTATCATAGAGAATTCTAAGTTTCTCTTCACCCTGTCATCAAAATTGTTTAGGAAATATAAGATTAAAATAAAACTCAACTACAAGTGTTTAAACTATCAGAAACATGCCATATCTATATATATGATAAATATAAGTAACTATTTACCAACACTTCTTCATAAAGTTTCTTTTCCCACACATATAGCTTCTCCAAAGTTGATGAAAGGTCACCAATTTTTTTATGATCTTGATTGGTTTGCATCTTAGCTTTGGACAACTTTTTTGTTCCAGGAACTGGCTGGTATGACATGTATGAAGGGTGCAACCACGATGGTACCGAAGGGAATATCCTCCCAAGAACACAAGATGCAAAAACTGCAAGGAAGTAACGGAAATCGTAATCATGATCATATCCTTGTTCATTTTATATGTGTGTTTTTGAGTAAGAAACATACAGTCATTATATTTCATGATTAATATCTTCAAATGAATTTATAATAGTTCATAAAATAACAAAAAGAATCAAATACTAGTAATGTTCATTTATTGATCAATTCACAGACAAAAAGCGAAGAAGAGTAAATTGATCCTACCTCTTAATTTGGTACGGACAGAATGATATGGTATCTTTTCTGCCTCGATAACCAACGAAAATTCTCTTCCACAATCACATAGATTTTTGAACTCGTTCTTTATATCGAGCACTGCTTCCTTTAGACTCATTGTGCTACTAGAAGCTGGTGTAGTAACACCAACACCACTAGTTTCTGAAGATTCATACTCCTCTATTTTAATCTTAGACCCCAAGTCACCATTGTTTATTTCCTCAGTGCTTGAAACTGAATTTCTATTAGAATTTAGCCCTTCAAAATTGCTGGAAGTGCCATTACTTGACACATTTGAACTTAATTCACTTTCATCTTCTAAATCAGGAATCCCTTCTGTTTCCCTTACTTTTCTCTCATCCTCATCATGATGATTATAACTAGGAACTTCATAATTCATGCTAAATGGATATAACAAATCAAACTTAGAGGCTTGAGGTGGCGGGGGAGGAGGTTCTGAGACAGTACGGGCAGCATTGTTTTGGTGACTAGTTCCATGGTTATGTGACTCATTTTGGTGACTAGTTCCATGGTTATGTGACTCATTAACATGAACAGGAGACACAACCATAATTGGAAAGGGCCTGGAACCATAATGTTTATACCTATCAAACCTTTGTATATTTTCCTTCATTCGACCATATTCATAGGCTCCAAAATCTTCATGTGACGTATGCATATGATGAATATCCTCTTCAAACGGTGTTGCATTCTTATTAAACTCAACTCTTGACTTCTGTTGATTCTTCATGTTGTTTCTATCATCATCAACATGGTGTTTACAATGGATTGATTCATCATTCGATTCCGAGCTAAAATCAATGCTACTTAGTTCTTCTTCACTGTCATCTTCATCTTCTTCTTCTTCTTCATCGTCATCGCAGTGTAAGTGATCCAAATCAGAATCATTAGAGGAAAAATTCAAATTAAGACAAGAATGATCAAAAATTACAAACTCTTGTTCCACGTATTGATTAAGGGAATTTCCAAGCTTCAAAAGAGATTCCAAGTATGTATCAAAGGATGTAACTAAATCATATCTACAATACTTAGCGGCTTTAATAATATCCTTCCTTTGTCTACATAGACTAACTAGTGATGATTTTTGCAACTTTGAGTGACCCTTGATCATTACGTTACTTAACTACTGAACTGCAATCAGTAAAAACATTGAAAAACACAATCAGTTTTTAACACAACACTAGTCTCATTAGAATACACAAAAACATTGAAAAACCCTAAAACGAAGCTGTTTTCGTCATCAAAAAAGTAAATAAATAAATAAACAAAAACTGAAGCTGAGCAACAAAATTATGAAAAGAAAAAGAAGAATGAAAGAACCTGAGAAGTGAAACTTGGTGAGTGAGGCTAAAGAACCGTAACACAGTGATTGAGATTTAAGGGAGTGAGTGAGGTTCACACAAAACCTCGAAACATCAACACACACAAAAAAATAGGTTTGAGGTTTATGTGTGTGTCAGAGAGACATCTAAATATATAAAGGGAAAGAAAATAAGTATATTAACGAAATAAGAAATTTATAATAAAAAATATTTATTAAAATTTTCAATTTGATTATGTTAATTAATTAGATTTCCTAAAAAAATAACATTAGATATTGCACTTTTTTATAACAAATATTATAGTATTTTTCTAAATCTACGCAATTTGGTTATGAAGCTAAGCATGTAAATGTTGACTTGACGCACAAGCTTCCGTTAAATAAGGTGCAACAAAATTCTACTAAATCTTTTTTTTTTTTTTTTGAGGGAGCTAAATCTATATCCATATTTGAATACATATTTTGACAGCATATTCGTATAATCAATTGCCATTTATATTTGTTTTTTTGGTTATACTAACCAGTGCCCTAAGGGCGGGCACTCGTTAAGGAAACAAAAAATGGTAACTTTGCATTGAATTCAACAATTTTTTTACTTTTAAAAAGTCAAATCTATAACTTTTCACCATTTCCCAATACAACATTTTTAAATTTGTCTTCTTAACCAATATCCTAAGAGCACTCTTTAACCTTTCCCTTATTTTTTTTACTCATTAATGATTTCATAACATTGCATAAACTATAAAAAAACTAGCGTCAAGAGTACATGCTCGTTTTTTCTGCACTTAACTTTATGTTTATTTTATTTTATTTGATCATAATATATGTATCAAAAGTCCTAAATAATACATTCAAACATCTTAATTGTACAATTTAAATGTGTAAAAAGTCTTGAAGAATGTGTTTTATGGACTTTGATATTGTACAATATAGACATGTAAAATATTCTGATAATTTTTAAAGTCTTATATACAATGTTAGACTTCTCATAGTTGTCCTCGTGAACTTAACTCAGTTGGTAGGGACAATAGATAATATATGCAAGATCCGTGGTTTAAACCCTGACCACCACAAAAAAAAAAAAAAAGACTTCTCATAATCGTCTCGATTGCACAATCCGGATAAATCCTGTTTAAATATTATAATTTGAAAATGGTAAAATTGAAAGGGAAAAAACAAGAGATTTTAGGGATTTTTAAAATGTACGAGAGGTGAAATTCACTTAAAACAATTGAACAGAGACTTGAATATAGAAGGCAAGCCAGCCACACATACCCATTATCGATTAAAAGATCACCTAGCCATTTACTTTCCTAAGGTGTATTTTTATTTTTTTATTTCTTCTTTGATCTAAATTTAACACAATATTGTACACAAAAAAAAAAAAAATTAACCCTATATTAATGAATAGTGGACATGAATATGATTGCGACTCAACTCGAGTAACAAATTTGAAGATCGGAAGAAAATGGATGAATGTGACTCAAGCCACTTTGTTCCGCCGACACGGAGGTCACATATTAATATGCAAAATGATCTACTTTCTCCAAGTTTTTGTCTTTTAGTGTATATACCGCCACTGTACATGGCGGTGTACAATTTCAGGCGTATTCCTGCCACGTGTATGGCAGTATACAACAGCCAAATAGAAGATTAAACACGCTCCATAGCTTTTGAATTTTACCATTTTATGTTTTGAATATGACAACAATAAATAAACTCAACAATATCCTATATAAAAAGAAGTTTAATCACCAAGCAAACGAGAATGATGTGCGGAGGATTAGAAGGGGAGAGTGGGAGTGGGAAGAAGCGGCGGTACAACTCAACATAGACGGTGAGGACACCTATGTTGTGGTTGAAGGTTGATCGATCGAGTTTGTGAGTGACAATTTCGCGGGTGGAGGTTAGGTTGAAGGCGGGTAGAGAAAGTGCTTGAAGCTCCGAGTGCGAGAGAGTTGTTAATCAATGGAAGATAACCACTTCATCTAAACCGTTGATTCTTGTTCCTTCTCCATCATCTTCTTCACTTTAACTCACTCACTCGTGAAAATTGAAATTGAAAATGCTTCTTACTTGAACATGGAGATTAAATCTTTCTTGTTTTTCTCATTTAAATTCACTTTTACTTCACTGCTGTTTTTCACTTGATTGGTGGTTTTTTTTTTTTTTTTTGCTTCACCAAGTGTTTTTCTACATACAACGGAAATGGTCTACCTTGTCTCTATCCATTGGTGTCAAACTCCAAAGTCCCACATCCATAGAAATAACAAAAAAGTGAAATTATATAAAAAGAAGTGTAGATCAAACAAATTGTTAATGGTTCAATTAAGAATGTAGCATCATGAAAATCAACAGGTTCTATAAACATTTGTTATACTAACAGTACAACCTGTTAATATCATCTCAGATGTTGTTATAATATAAATATAAATTAAATATAATATAAATTCAAATTCAACTATAATTATTTTTTTGAGATTTTACAAAAACGTTCTAAATTTTATACGACTTATAAAATGACTTTTAATATTTTACAATTTTACATTGCATTTTTTATTAATGTTTTTTTTCTATCTATTAATGTTTTTTTTATTAATGTTGTGTTGTGTCTTTGTTTGTGACCCATGACTCACTTGACATGTCTTCGGTCAAGTTCTTTTGCAATCATTACAACAATTTATATAGTTTAAAATAATAAAAGAAAAAGAGAAAACAAATGATCAATTCAAAGAATTTGGAGAGAAGAAAAAGAATTTAAAAATCATGAATTATGTATTTTAATATAAATCATTCAACATGTGCAACCAAAGTTCTAACAACAATTAATACACTAAAATAACTATTTAATTTTAATTTATCGAAATAATTGTTTGAACCAATATTTAAGAACAAAAAATGATACGCGTAATTGAAGGGAGAGAAAATGATAGTTTATGAGAAGTGAAAAAGTGGGATAAGAAGTGGGGGTGCAACCAAAGTTCTAACAACAATTTACACACCAAAATAACTATTTAATTTCAATTCATCGAAATAATTGTTTGAATCACTATTTACGATTTTTTTCATAAAGATTTAATTTTATTGTTCCTATTTTTTTAAGTTGTTCCTATTATAATGGAATTTGACTGATTTTTTTAATTAAAAATTTAAATAATACTTTTTTGCGAAAAAAATTTAAATAATATTAGTAACAAGTGAAGCACAAACTTTTTGGTTAAGCTTAAAAACCGAAAAGAAAAAAAGTTATGTTTGTTTAAATAAAGGGTTAAATATGTTTTTGCTCCTTATAATTATATCACCTTTTCGTTTTAGTCTCTAATTTTTTTTTCTCCAAGTTTTAGTCCCACAAAAGTTTTCCATCTTCACATGTTTGGTCCTTCCTTTTAAGTAAACTCATATATAGAATTCATATTTTTTAATAAAAATTTGCATAAAAGTTATAATATTATAAGAAACTCTAAAAAATTAAATAGAATTTTTTAACTTAACATGAATTAAATATGAATTTATATATTTTTTACGGTTAAAATTTATATTTATTTTATATTTTGAAAAAAATCTAAAGAAATTTTTTAGAGGGATTAAAAATCGAAGAGAACTTTTAGAAGAACTAAAACGAAAATTTGATATATTTTTTTTTTTTTGGTCAAGTAGTCTAGTGGCTAGAATTAACCTTTTTCAAGTTGAATAAGTGAGGTGTCCGGGGTTCAAACCCCGGCCTCTGTATATAATAATGCATGTCTCTACCAACTGAGCTATGCTCACTGGACAAAATTTGATATATTTATAGGGACCGAAAACATATTTAACTCTTAAATAAATGAGTCAAACTTAAGTGACTCATTACTTTTGTACAAATCAAACACACGTTTTATTTAAGTGTTCAATCCAACACATTTACAACCTTATGTATAACATTATCACTAAGAATTTCAAGTATAGTTCAATAGTCTTTCAAAAAATGCATAGTTCAATAATATTGACCAACTAAAAGATTAATCATTGTGTAACACAAATGATAGATGGTTGAGTAATTTGGTCGGAAGTTCAATACCTTGCCGTGCATATAGAAAAACATATAGTTTGCACACGGGGGATAAGTTTGTATAAAAGTGCTAATTCTAGAACCTTAGCAAAACAAGTACACAACCAATTATGTCATTTCTTATGCTTTTGTTTGGGGATATCTCCTGCTACAGATGAATATACAAAATGGGTGTATTTCATCTCAACCCAGCAGAAAACTCAGCACTACATAAGTACATATTATTCAGTCATTCACAGTATTGAGATATGCAACATCTTTTCCGGTTAAAGGAACATTCATGGATATGTGAGATTATGAACATAGAGCAGTGCAGTAAGCTAAAAAATCTCTTTGCAGTTCTTAATATCCTCAAATCTACAGGACACGGAACTGTCTTGATTTGTCGAATAACTTCTTTCAAATTCAACAGTGAAATGAATAAATGATAGCTCCAGCAGTCTAAATGTGATTTGAATATCACACACCAAATGCAACTTTGCTACTGTCATCATGGATACTATTAACAAACCTCTTTAGCTTCATTTCCTTCCATTAACCTCCATAACCAAATCATGTGCATTCAATAGAATGGAAACTCCTTAACAATCAATGGATTTCAGTGTTTCCCACTTCTCCATGGAAAACCCTTCCTTCATCATCTTATGAATCCAATACAACACAAGAGATGACGAGGTTAAGATACTGAATCACTTTGCCCCCTCCATTAATACACGACTCTACCTCTTTACCATCATCAGAGTCAGAGAACTCATTTCAATTTCAACACCCCCTTCATTCAAACATGAGAATTTGTAAAATTAATAATAAATTTATAGATACTATTGCATACAAATATAAAACACTAGCATTTCCACCCGTGCAACGCACGGGCTAGAAAAGATTTATTGTGGCTTAAATCAAATACTTATAGCCTCTCATGCTTTTTGAGGAATATGAAATTGTAGACTTAATTAAATAGAAACTTAAATGAAACACATGCAACTCGATGTTTTAAAGGAATATGAAACTTTAGACATTTAATAGAAATTTAAATCAAATACTTTATAGCCTCCCGTGATGCATAAATTGATAAGTAAAAAGTGGCAAAATATTTAGTTAGCTAACCTTATACAATTTAGCCTCCCGTGATCCTCTTATGTTTTAATATCCTCATATAATTTCCAGAGCATCAATTTAGCTTTATTAAATTTTTAATATATATGGGCTGAACAACCATAACCCTTGCTCAAGGCCCATTATTAAATTAAATACTTTTACACCTCTAAAAATTACTAATTGTTTAGATTTTTAAGCTTTTGTTGGACAGTATCATAACTGATTGTGTTGATCAAATTTTAGAATATGTACTAATCAAAATGATATTTTGATTCTTACCAACTTAGATGTTAATGAATTTGAACTTATAATCAATTTGAAAATGAATTCATCTATGATGGTTGAGTGCAAATCTAAAATTAATTCACTGGTTATAAAATAAAATAGTACTTGTAGGATTGCCACAAAGCGTGATTCACCTATCTAGAATGTAAATTTCACAATTTACATAATCATCAATTCATTAAGATCACCAAAATAATAACTCTCATTTATAATATAATAACTAAAATTTATGTTTGATTTCTGGATTTAAATACATGATTCATTGAAAAATCTGTAAAAACAAACTCACTCTATTAGTATAAGTCTATAAGTGAAATAGCCAACTAAACATAGATGTTTTACTCAAAAAAAAAAAAAACTAAACATACATGTCATTAAATTTGTCAAAAAAAATAAAAATACATGTCATTAAAAGCAATACCTTAGTCAACTGAGATGTATATCCAACGTCATTATGCAACTAAATATAATAATAAGTCAATAACTTAAATGATGATTATTATAGATAAAGTCAAAGCTCATAATTAATATTACATCCCCATTACATAACCAAAAAGACAGACTCATAGAGTACCAAAACATTATCAGCTGACCAAATAACATCAAGACTATTGTCACCTAATATATTAATGACCAACAATTCTTGTTATTCCAATACAGCAATTAAAAAGGGGACCACTTAGGAATACTAAGACGATAATTTAAATCTTCTCAATCTTGACAGTCCTCCTGAGTAGCTTCTTAATTGGAACATTCATGTCATCATCATCATTGGTGGGAGATGCCCTTTTGCTTGATGAAGATGCAGAAGCTGAGGGGGGTATCTCCTGGCAATATAAGCATGGCAGGATATTAGTGATACAATATGACAAATAAAATCCTAATTATTCACTTGATTTGAAATCAAAGTTAACCTGTTTAACAACATCAGAAGCAGATTCAGCAGCCTTAGCAAGTTTTAGTTGAATCTTCTCCACGGGTTCAGATAGGGGAATTGGCTCCTAAATAATTTAACAAATACACACTATAAGACCATCAATTGACTGAACCTAATATAAACAAAAAAACGTGTAGCTATTTTTACCTGAGATAAAAGACTGGATTCTCCAATGTGCAGAGGGTTATTGCCCTTGTCCAACAACACACTTAGAGAGGCACTTTCCTGATGAATATGGACAAAAAAAAGTTAAGTTAAAAGTCTAGCAAAACTACTTATAAACTCCAATATGAATTCGGAATGTAACAATCCATATTAAATGTACATTAGTAAGCTTAAGGAATGAGGCCTCTTCCTTGTCCCACTTTGACATAAACTCCTTGATGATTGCAGGGTCAAGACATATCTTGCGCACACAGAACGACTGCTCAAATCGTGTACTGAAATCTGCTTTGATTTCCACTTTGAAAAGATAAGTCTTTCCAATAAGCGAGGCAGGCTCAGGTGCCATCTGACCCTCCTGGATAGCCTATCAAACATAAATACCATTTTGTTATAAATCAGCCAAGAACATATGAAATAAAAACAGTTATGTTATATAAAAACTATTTCAAAACTATAAGATTACCACTTCATGCTCAGCAAGGAGATCAGCACAACTCTTGTTAAAGAGTGTAGAGCAGTCTCTGTCAAAGATGACCAGAGTTGCACAATCAGTCTGGTCAACTCTTGTTTTAACTTTCGTTCATCTTCTGAATTTGAAACATGTTTGTGTACAGTAGGTCCGTATAACAGTCATAGTGAAGTACCAAATATTATACAAAGTATTGATCAATTCAAAAGAGAAGTACCAAAACCCATTGTCAATGATAGTTTCAACACCTTTGTGGCTCCATATGTAACTACAAAATAAAATCAAAGAGAAATATTAGTGAATGTATAGAATACAAATATTATTTATACTTACAATATAAATAGAAACATGAATCAAATACGTATAACCTCATGTGTTTTGAGGAATATAAACTTTCAACTTAAATCAAATACATATAGCCCCCGTGTTTGAGAAATACAAAACTTTGGACTTAAATCATATGCCTACCTAAACTACTAAACTTAAAAGTGGTCATATTTATTACATGAGATAGTTTGTCAGGAGCTCTTAATTTACATGAGTAAAGCATTGTTTGTTTATCTAATATTCAAGGTTTTGTTTCAGTCAAGTGAATGACTAAAAGATAGAAAAAGGAGTACCTTTTCATAAAGATGTTGTGAACATTCCTGTGATTAAAGGGCACACCATCTGTACTATCAAGATCCTTGAATTCTTTCTAAAGTAAAGTCCAATTACACAAAGCCTGCAAATAAAAGAGCAATGTCAAGGTAACACATCTAGCAAAAAACATCTGATTTCATCAAAGAGAATAGATCTAGAGGATAAGCTATACTCTAAAGAGAACAGATGGCATTGAAATGTGCAATACCTGCTGCACCTTGTTCTAATAAAATGAGGGCCACATAGCAAATTTTTTTATGACAATTCTCTCCCACAAAAGTATGTTTTCAACCCAACTTATAAAGGAAAGACATCAAGAAATGAATCACAATATAAATAGGCGAATGAAATGTTGTTAGTAGTTTAGGGAGATTATTTACTTGGTTAATTAGTTTGATAGTTAGTTAAGTCTCGTATTCATTTTTCAGTAAGCTTCCAAAGCATTTGTCACTCAAATTTCAAGCAATTTTTATAATCCTAATATTGACTTTGACCATACTAAATGAAAACTATAACAAACAGATCCACAAAAAATGGCCAGGTTAAATTGGCACAACAAAGCAGTTCTAAAAATTAAATAAAACAGTTACTAAAAAGTTAAAGTTGTTGTGACCATCCGGTAACTAATTCACGTCATCAAACATCAGCCCTTTAATTCACATCAAGAAAAACTATGATTATTTGTTCTTTCTCTAATTCTCTTACATCAAAAAATAGTCAGAATTAGAATGAAGTTCAGCTGAGGCATATATGCAATAAAATCCATGAAATAGTTGTTCTTTATCTTAATGCAATATAATCCATCAAGTAGATCTAACCCACAAACATTAACTTAGAATGTTACATTGCAGTTGAGGCATGCAAACAGAATGGTGAATGCACAATAAAATTAATAGTCAATTCCTAATCCATGAATCAAATTAAGGAATGAGAAACAAAATTATGGTACCAATAGCACTATACAAATTCTGAAGTGAATAAGCTATGAGAAGCAAAGGATATCATACGACCATGACAGATTTTTACTATAATTTAGGCAATTATATGACTATAATTAGAAACAAAAGTCAATGAAAAAATGGACAAAAAATCATAATTGCTTTAGCTGATATAATCATGTTTATTGATATAAGCTAGGGAATTCCATGATTTTTACTATAATTTAAAATCAAAGAGCCAGCAAATAAAATAATTGAATTGAATGTGACTACAACAAATAAACTCAACAATATCACAGCTAGGCTCATGTCATATATAAAAGAAATATAGAAACTCAATTATAAAATATAGTACTCCATTCAAGTAAATTGTGTATTTGAAGAAAATATGGTTGTAAGTGAATAAACAAATTTCAAATCATGGTTATCGTAAAAAAAATATTGTCTGCCTCAATATAAAAAAAACTCCATGAAAATTATCAGAAGAAAAAAATCAATATAAAAAAAATCACCTTGAGATGCAGATAACCCATTCAAATGTCTGCCTCAACAATCCCATGGAACCTTATTTTTTTTTTTGTCCACTTTACTCAACTGCATGAAAAATCAAAACAGAATTATAAAAATTCAATGAAATCAAAACTCATGAAATTCAAGAGCAACAAATTCATCATCAAATTCATCCTATTTCCACTTAATACAATTAATTTACATACCTATTTTCACAAATTCATCCTCAAATTCATGCGCAACAATCTCTGATTGAATATGCAAAAAAAAAAAAAAAACTTTAGTAGAGTAAGAAGCAATCTCATGTCAGATTTAAGGAACAAAATAAAGTGGTTCTAGAATCTGAAGATGAACATGGATCTGGAATCCAAAAACGGAAATAGTTTTGGAGTTCTTACCTCTTCTTCTTCTGCACGTTGCTTCTGTATTCTTTTCCGTCAAACCGACGGCGGTGACATAGGAGAGGAAGTGTGGTCGCGAGACAGAGAATGAATGGAAAATAGATTATGGAAGTAATGAAGTGTGAGAGAAGATGAGATTCAAAATTAAGAGAGAGAAACCGATAAATGGGAATGAGATTGTGTTTGAAGAGAGAGATTGGAGAGAAATTGGGTCAGATTGGGATGAGAGGAAAGAATAAAATAGAATGGGAGAAAAGTGAGTTGAAATTTGAGAGTGATGTTTGTTGGGATAAGAGAAAAAGTAGGAGGGAAAGAATGATTTAAAAAATTTTGAAATTTGAATTTTGAATTGGAGAGGGAAAATGTGTGATAATGATATTTTATTGTATTGTGTAATTGCTTAAAATGGCAAAAGTAAAATTATTTTTTAATGATGATGTGACATGTAGTGGCTTGAGGATGTGACACATTGGATTGAAGATGTGCCACATTGGATTTGTGTAAAAAAAGTTGCTATTTGTTGCTTCATGTTTGTATATTATTAAGATTTCTTATCATGTTTCTAAAAACTTAAGCTACCAAAGATATGGAATGAAGGGATTAGTTTCAATAGTTATTTAATCTGAATACAACATATTACAATCAACACATAAAAGTCTCATTTGTTGTCTACTATAAAGCACGGCCACAAACACGGATACTGGAAACGATACTCACACATCCTCGACGGCTATAATTTGGGAAAATAACATAATTAACTATAGCCACATGTGTCAGTGTCGTGCCGAGGTGTTGTCTATTGTCATCATCTAAAACCTCTCGAATTCAAATATAATCAACACATTGAATTTTATTGTTTTCTACCTAAAAGAAAGAGACAAAAAAGGCCAAAAATAGAAAAATAAAATGAAGCAGAAACACATGAAAACACTTACCAGTTTCATGCTAAACAGAATATATCATCAGTCATCAACAAAATATACTGCAAAATCCTCAAAGGAGCATTTTCAAAATCCAAATGAGGCAACCTCAGTTCCCTCACTCTGCAAGCCCCATCAGGTGCTCCAACCCGACCCACCCGAACCCGGTTCGCATCAACCTTCCTGAAAAGGTAAACAACACCTCCACGACCACCACCACCTCCGCCACACTGATCCACAGAAGGGTTTTCCTTCGTTTTAAACAAGGTCCAACCTTTCCCAGCAAGAATCCTGCAAAACCCCTCCATCGTCTCAACCCGAATTCCGGTAACCCGAGAACATAGAGAAACAGAACCACAATCCCAGTTACTGACGCCACCACCGCACGACCCAACAGTGTCAGAATCTCCATCGGAAGTGAAAAGAACAAGCTTGAAGGCGCGTGGGAAAAGGGTAACAAAAAAACGAAGATGGGTCAATGGCGTTGTGGCGAAAGAAGGAAAAGGAATCGGAACGGCGTCGTTTAAGAGAGAAGAAGAAGCTGAAGAAACAGAGAAAGAGGAAGTGGATGGTGTTGAAGGAGAAGAAGAAGAAGTTGAAGGTGTTGAAGATGGATTGGAGAAGATAATGTGAGAAAGTGATGGTGTTGGGTGAAGATTCATTCCTAAGTCTCTTGCAATTGTGGCAAGTTTGTATGTGTTTGTTATGATTTCTTGGGTTGGGAGGAATAAAAGACCTGGTCTTTTCTTGAATCTTCTTTCTTTTCTATTTGTTTCTTCGGATTGTTCTTGTTCATCATCATCGTTATGATGGTGATTTCGGTTAAGAAAGTGAGGGTTTTGGTTTATGGTTTCACCTAAGATTAGAGAACGAACCAGCTTTAGTGGAAGCATCTTTGGTTTGGTTTGTGTTCTTCACACTTCACATCATAAAACAGGTTTTGTGACTCGTGTCCTTGTCCTTTTGTTTTTGACGAGATATTCAGGATCTGTTTAGTCGCTTTCCTTTCCTTTCTTTGACTCTAGTGAAACAAGGAAAAAAAATTAGGGTTAATAGGCTTTTACCCCCCTGTAATATAGGTGACTTTTGGTTTTGCCCCCTAGGAAATTTTTTTTTTAGATTCCGTCCTCGTAAAATGAAGATTCTTTGGTTTTGCCCCCTGACCCCAATGAGTCAGCAGAATCTCCTATGTGGCACGCTGCGTCAGCAGATTCTGCTGACGTGGCGCGCTGACTGTATAATTATTTTTTTTTTTTTTTTATTGGGTACACGTGGCATTTTTTTATTTTTTTAAAAAAAAGTTAAAAAATAAATAAAAAATTCTGGAAAATTGAAAAATTAATAAAAAAAAATTAAAAAATTCTGGAAAAATTAAAAATTAATAAAAAAATTGAAAAAAAATATTAAAAAATTCTGGAAAATCGAAAAATTAATTAAAAAATTCTGGAAAAATGAAAAATTAATAAAAAAATTGAAAAAAAATAATAAAAAATTCTGGAAAATTGAAAAATCAATAAAAAAATTGAAAAAAATATTAAAAAATTCTGGAAAATTTAAAAATTAATAAAAAATTTTAAAAAAATAAAAAATTCTTGAAAATCGAAAAATTAATAAAAAATCTGGAAAAATGAAAAATTAATAAAAAAACTATAACAAATATTAAAAAATTCTGGAATTTTTTTTTAAAGAAATTAAAGAAATCTGGAAAAATTAATCAAAATAAAAAAGTATCTGAAAAAATTTAAAAATTCTGGAAAAATTAATAATAATAAAAAATTATTAAAAAAATAAAATAATCTAATAAAATGAAAAATAATGAAAAAATTTTGGAAAATAAAAAATTTCTGGAAAATATTTAAAAAAATTCGAAATTTTAAAAAAAAAATAAAAAGATTAATCATTTTTAAAAAAATGAAATTTTTAAAATTTTCATTCGTATTTTTCGAAATTTTGATTAGTATATATGCATTCATCACTTTAAAATTTAGTTTTGTATGGTTGTATTAGGTCCAGTTTAAATTTGAAGACATGCAATTGAAATAAAACGAACCAACATGTCATAACATTAGTGAATGAGAAAGCTAGATTAATAGAGTTCGATATTGCACCCGATAGAAGAACAACCGGCAAAATTCCAGGAAATACTAATAAGTTGTAATTTTTAAATGGTCGAGAAAAGAGGAAATAATGGGCGATAATAGAACACATGAATCAACGAATGTAGTAGACATTGTTGAAAACAAAATTTCGAAAAATACGAATGAAAAATTCAAAAATTTCATTTTTTTAAAAATGATTAATCTTTTTAATTTTTTTTGAAAATTTCGAATTTTTTAAATATTTTCAAGAATTTTTTCCAGAAATTTTTTATTTTCCAGAATTTTTTCATTATTTTTCATTTTATTAGATTATTTTTCATTTTTTAATATTTTTTACAGTTTTTTTATTAATTTTTCATTTTTTCCAGATTTTTTATTAATTTTTCGATTTTCAAGAATTTTTAATTTTTTTATTAATTTTTCAATTTTTCAGAATTTTTTAATATTTTTTTCAATTTTTTTATTAATTTTTCAATTTTCCAGAATTTTTTAATATTTTTTTTATTAATTTTTCATTTTTCCAGAATTTTTTAATTTTTTTTCAATTTTTTATTAATTTTTCAATTTTTTAAATATTTTTTTTAAAAAAAATAAAAAAATGCCACGTGTACCCCAATAAAAAAATAAAAAATAAAAATAATTATACAGTCAGCGCGCCACGTCAGCAGAATCTGCTGACGCAGCGTGCCACATAGGAGATTCTGCTGACTCATTGGGGTCAGGGGGCAAAACCAAAGAATCTTCATTTTACGAGGACGGAATCTATAAAAAAAATTTCCTAGGGGGCAAAACCAAAAGTCACCTATATTACAGGGGGGTAAAAGCCTATTAACCCAAAAAATTAATAAAATATCATCTAAATGAATTAAAAGATTAAGGAAAAATAGTCACAATAATTCTCCATCTATCGAAATTTTAATATAATTTTTTCACGTTGTTAATCAAAATAATCTTAGATGTTAAAATAATTTTTCAACATCATATATTAACTAAACATTTTAATGTAGTAATAGATTATTTTGACTAACATAATAAACAATCAAATACAATTTTAAAATTTGATACACTAATAAACTATTATAACTTTTTATTACACATTCAGAAATCAAATGACTTTAATCTCAAAAGATTAATCTTTGAAGATGAGATGAGTAAACCCACCATGTAAAACTCTTTGGAATTGAAGAGGTTTTTTTTTTTATCTTCTCATTCAAATACTTTTAACAAAATTGCTTTTTCGGTTTTACTATTTACTCTCAGACATCTTAAAATGACGCAATTACTTCAACAACAGTTAACTGTCGTTTGTTTTTAACCGTACTTAACCGTCGTTCTAGATTGATGCTCAAAATATATAGGAAAAAAATTTGAAGAAAAAACTATATTGTAGGATTATGTTGGATCAAAATTAATGATTTATTCTAAAATTAATCGAGACTGGTTTTCCTTTGAGTGCAATAGTTCTAATTGATTCATATATTATAGGGTTAATAGTGTTTTACCCCTGTAATATAGGTCATTTCCGATTTTCCCTCCTGTGAAATATTTTTTTTGAATTTTATCCTTGTAATTTGAAGATTTTTTGGTTTTGGACCTTCACGGAAAATTTCACCCTCTGTAATTTGAGCAAATTTAGGTTTACCTCCCTTGTAATTTGAGCAAATTTTGGTTTACCCCCTGTTAATTTGAGCAAATTTCGGTTTACCCCCTACCATATCTTTGATTTTGTACAGTCAAAATTCTTGAAGGTCCAAAACCAAAAATCTTCAAATTACAAGGACGAAATCCAAAGAAGATATTTTACAGGGGATAAAACCGAAAATGATCTATATTACATGGAGGTAAAACACTATTAACCCTATATTATATTTTCTATGATGGGCTTTTAGGTTGTTGTCCAAAGGATTCCTCAATGGAAGAAGAAACATACCAAGCCAATGTAGCACATCCTGGGTTTTATAATGATTGTCACTTGGTTACTGTTCTTTATGGAGCAAATTTTTGTATGATAGTATGATACAATATGTGCCCTATCCAATTCAAGAGCCTGGGCATTTTTCTGGTTTTTGTTGTGTTGTGCGCGCGCAATGGAAAAATATTAGAGTCTGTTCATTTTCTTTTTAAGTGGGTTAATGGGCTATTGAGTTAGGCCTAGTATAAAGAAAAGAGTAATATCGATTGAGCCCGGGCGAGTGCCCAGGATTGCCGGGTAGTGTCTTCGCCACTGATCACATGATTTTGAGATGGTGAGACCAACTATTATTTTTTCTATTAAGAGAGATAGTCCTTATACATGTGACGGTAACTAGCCATTAAATACTTTTTTTTTCTTCGTTCAATGAGGGCCCTTAATTGGATGGAATCCATATTAGGTAGGGGGTCTCGTTAACGAGTGCCTCCGAGACACTCTTTAAACATTCTAAATTAAGCAATTATTCTTTAAAAATGTCAAAGTTTTCAATTTCCAATGCACTTTATTACACAAACTTTCATAAAAAGTTACTATTTAAAGTCCTTAACCAGTGCTCCGGAGGTACTAGTTAACATTTCCCTTAGGTAAATGACTCCCCATTGATGATGCTCTAATACATCGCTTAAAGGATACAGCACAACTCTTTTTTTCTTTTTACGCAACAATGCAACTCTTTTTTTTTTTTTAGAGGAATGCAACTCTTTTAGTTTCTATACAAACTCCACCACTTTTTTTTACACAGACAAAATGACTAATAATCATGGAAACTCACACACACAAGTGGATGGGTCGAGGTTCGAACATTAGTCACCAGGGTCGTTCCTATGAAATAGGAGGCTCGGTTCTATTTTTAAAATAGGCCCCAGTAAAATCAAAACGTAATTCTTTTTGTGTAGCTAAGCTTCATTAAAAAATCAGAATCAGAAGAACTTTTAAACACGAAACAAAACAAAATAAAATTAAGTGAAAGAGAGGTGAAATTTACCTAACGGTGTCGTTTGGAATGCCACTCTTACGTCGTAAGAAAGGGGAAAACGAATGTTTTATGCGAAAAAGAAATAATTGTTGTGATTCTTTCAATGGAGGTGGGTATTATAATTTTTTTTTAGGCCCATAATTTTTAGAGGCTTGGTTCGGTAACGCTTCTTGCACTCCCCAAGGTCCGGCCTTGTTAGTCACAACTTCTGACTTAACAATTTTGATATTTTCACCGGTTGAGTTAGAACTTATTGACACATCTCCACTTCTATATGTCAGAAATATTCATATTATAGACACATTTTCATTCTTCTCTTTAAATGATACACATTCTTTCTATTCTTACATAATAGGGATGATAATGTGTATCAAAGAGGAGGATTGTGTTCTTTCTGGAATAATAAGAAAAACATGTACGTTTTACTTAAGTATATATTTATGGTGGATTCTAGGGTGAGGGATCAATTAAGTCCCTCACCGGTGGACCACGAAGAAATTACAGTTGGATTTAATCAATGCATCATATTTGTTGGAAACAAAATTAAGAACATCTACATCTTTCCACACACAATTTTATCTCATCTCTTCTCCTATATCCCTTTTGTTAGTTCCATCACCGACCCTTCCTTTCTCTTCTCTTGTATCAACGTTCTTCTCCTCCAAGTCCAACTTGTTCTTCTCTTTCACCATTTATCCTCCATTATATTTCTTATAGTTCAATTGTACAATGATTCTTCCTATAATTTTCATCTTTTTGAAAATCACAAATTAGGGTTATCAAAGTCATTACATGATTGAATTTCATGGTAATGCTGAACTCAACCAAAAGTTTGAGCACACGCATGATCTAACCAAAAAAAATGTAATTATTTAAAGGAGGCAAAACAAGAAAACCCAAACATGTTTTATTGCATGAATTTACTTATGGTACGTTTTAGAGATTAAAAAGGTGTTGGCCAAAGTGGACTTTATTCCCTTGAAGATTGAATTATAACTCAAGCAATGAATGTGATTGTATTCAATGAAGTCTGGTTATTTTCATTGTTATAAAACTAAGGGTGCTTCAGAGATTGTAGATTTATAATGGCAAATGGTTATAGTGTGGTATGATTCTGGAAGTTATTAAAAACATCAGATGCTGAGAATTGAGAAAAAATAAATAATTAAGATTGGGTCTGATGGAACGTAGGAGGAAGAAGAAGAGAAGAGGTGGGAGAGATTGTGTGTGAAAAAGTAAAGATGCTCTCAATTTCATTCTGAATGAATTTGATCCATTGATTAAATCCAACCGCAATTTTTTCGTGGTCCACCGGTGAGGGACTTAATTGATCCCTCACCCTAGAATCCACCTATATTTATATCTTGACAGGTGAGAGTAAATTCTATGAAATATAATAATACCAACCCGAAAGTTTGTCTTTACAAGGAAGGGATCGATATCTAGTGATTACATAGTACAATTAATGTAGTAGATGGCAGCGTAACTTTATCATCATGCTAATAATTATGTTGTAAAAATAGAAAAACAACCAAAATCGTGGATTGTGAATTTTGAGTCAGTGGATGGATCTTTTTCTTTTCTTTAATTGACCCCTTGAAAATATCTTATACCAATTGAATAACTTGGACGTGTGTTACGTGAGTGTAGTTCAATTTCTTCTACATATATTTATAACATTGTGCTAACAAGTTAGATGTGAATGTAGGGTTAGGCTAACTTTTATGTAATGTCATGCTCATTTGTAACTTTTGTCTTGAAACATTTATATATGATATGTTGGGGGTGGGGAAACTTGTCTATCAGTGGTCATTTTGTTTTGTTGCGTTTGGTTCTTTCAGTGTTATCAGTCTTTTACATGTTATTTTTTAAAAGCTCCGTTAAGTATCATCTCAAAATTAGAATCTCAATTTAAAAAAAATTGTGGTGTGAAGAAGCAAGGAAAGTTAAATGTGTTTTGTACGATAAAGATTACAAAGCCAAACTCTAATTGAGCTGACACCTGGTCTAATTCGTAAGCACGATGGCAGTTTTTAATTTCGTTTTTTCGTAAGTGTGGGGATCTCTAATATCCTTCATGCTGAGATTCTAGCTCTCTGGATTGGAATCAAGTTGTATTGGGAGGCAGGCTATAAAAAACTTATGTGTTGCTCCAACTCTCTTCATGTGATGCAATTGGTGTTGGAGGACACTCCACGTTTCCATCACTATGCAAATATCTTGGAAATCATCCAGAACTATCTTGTTAAGGATTAGATAGTTACTATTCGTACCATATCCTTTGAGAAGAAAATCCATGTGCAGACGTTCTTGTTAAGTTAGGAGCTAATAGTTCATACCATCTTGTCACGGTCAATGAACCTCCTCCTTATTTATCATCTACTTTCATGGGTGATACCTTAGGCTTTGTTTGCGAATTTGGAGGGGAAGGGAGGGGAAGACTTGGGAAAAAAGGAATAAGTAAGTGGAAGAAATAGAGGAAAATGGGAGAGGAGGGCTTTGGGGGGTTAACTTTTCTTCATAATACAAAACCCTCCTCATTTGGAGGAACTAAAAAATTGTATTGGAGGAGGGTTTTGGGGGGTTTTGGAGGGTTAATAAGAATTCTTCAAATTTAATTTATGTTGTTATAATATTTTTAAAATTAAAAATAAAGTAATCATATGCATTAATTTATCATTCTCTAAAAAAACTACTTTTTTAAATTTTTTGAAAGATTTCTCTATTTTTCCTCATATTTTGCACCCCTCAAAGCCTTTCCTTTCCTTCCCCTCCAAACTCCAAACAAAGCCTTAGGTGTGTCCTTTCTAAGGACCTAGTTTTTTTTCCCTCTTTTTTGTTTTCTTTTCCTTCTCTTTTTCTCTTGTAAACAAAAAAAAAAATCATAAGATGATTTTTTTTTTTTTTTACAAGCTTGACTGTAATGCCGTGTGCAACAAGATTTGACTTTTAAGTAAGCTCTTTTTTTACAATTAAATAAGCTTGATAATTGAAAATTGAAACAATTATATAATTTGAATTTAATGCTTGATAGAAACAATTTAAATTTGCATGCTGACTCAATTCTCTAAACAAAAAGAAACTAATGTGTGTTAAAATAATATAAATGAAACATACTTGTTTAGAATATGAAGTAAGAATATCAACGTGTCCGGTAATAATTTTCATATAAAATATATCTCTTAAAAAATATAAACTATATCTCACTTTCAACATACTCAAGTAATTAAACATAAATATACACTCTAAACTATATACTAACCAGTCTGGCTCCAATAATTTTTTAAAAGTATTTATGTATGGAGGAGGGTTACAAGAAGAAAAGAATAAGAACCCAGCGCAAAGCATGCATGGGAAGAAATCCCACTTCTAATTATTGAAGCAATGCTTTTACTACGTACACACACACACACACCTAGATTTAAATAAAGTCTTGGTTGGTATTTCTTTCATGCATTTCAAACACATAACGCAAGAAACCACAACATAGTCTCAGTTTTCTCTAATCACATTAATTAATATCTTTATTTCATGCTTGAAATAGAGAAATCATGAAGTCAGGGAAATTGGTATTCTTTGTTGTTCTACTCTTGTTGAGTTCCTCTACTTGTTTAGCTTGGTTTGGTAGTAGTAGTAGTAGTAGCAAACACAAAATTTCAAGTTCAAGTGCAAATGGAAGAAACTCCATTCTTTCATATGAACAACCTTCATTGTCGTCGTCGTCATCATCGCCTTCATTCTTGAATCGTTTTCGTTCTGGTTCATCGGTTGTGTTCCCGGTTCATGGAAATGTTTATCCTGTTGGGTACGTAAAAAGAACTTCCTTTTTTTACATTCTCTCTGTTTTTCATTTTTTTTGTTTCCTTCGGTTTCACTTTATGCCTTTCTTTCTCCTAGGTTGCTTTCTTCATGCCTTTTCCTATTTGGCCCTCCATGTTTTGTTCTGTTATTTTATTCCTCCTAAAGTAATTTGAATAATAAAACATCTTTATAAGGTTTATTCACCTTCCCATAATCATGTTTTTCTTTGTCTCATTCATACCCTAATTGAAAGCTTTTTTTTTAATATATAGATGGATCTATGCATATAAAATCATATCAAGTGATTTTGTGGTCCCGTTCCAATTTATGTGTATGTTATAGGTTCCATTTTTTAAGGTGACAAAATTGATTTTAGGGGTATAAAATTGATTTTGACATGTTTGGATGTTCTTAAGTATAATTTATTCTGTTTGGAGAATTTATTCTACTATAACATAAAGCTAGAAGTTGGTGCATGTTTTAAATTGCGGTAAATTTAGCGAAATTAAGCTTTTGCAAAATCACGATGACTCGCCATGATTTCGAGAAACTCAATGCGAGTTCGAATATGCACCAATTGGTTTTTACAATTGATTTCTAACCTTAAATTTATTGTTCAATCACTTTTACATAATTAATTCATTCAAAATCATTTTTTGTTGGCGGAGAAACAAAAAGTCAAAAACAATAATGCAAGTCACCCTTACTTTTAACATATGCAGGTTTTATAATGTGACTATCAACATTGGGTACCCACCAAGGCCATATTTTCTTGATATTGACACGGGTAGCGACCTAACATGGCTTCAATGTGATGCGCCTTGTTCGCGTTGCTCTCAGGTATTCTCACTCACTTTACTCATTGCCAACATTCAAAATTACCTAGCAAATTAACAACTTTGAATTGCAAAGCCTTTTTCTTGAAATGAGATTAGATTCTAGACCAGATAGATATATGTATGTCTGTAGAATCTGTTTGATTAAAATTTCCTATCAAAATTAATCTTCAATAACTGTTTTTTCAGACACCACATCCGCTTTACCGGCCTAGCAATGACTTAGTCCCATGCAGGCATCCCCTCTGTGCATCCGTGCATCACACGGATAACTACGACTGTGAAGTCGAGCATCAGTGTGACTATGAAGTTGAGTATGCAGATCATTACTCATCTCTTGGTGTACTTGTCAATGATGTTTATGTTCTCAACTTTACAAATGGAGTCCAACTTAAAGTTCGTATGGCACTTGGGTTAGTGACTCTTTCTCACCCTTTGCTAGCCTTAAATAGGCTTTACATACCCATACCACTCTCACTTCTTTAGGTTTTTAGTCCTAGTTGGATAGCATAAGCGTTTGCTAATCATATAAGTGCTTATGTATAAGCTATATCTATAACAAAAAATAAATGAAGTCAAATTGTTTTCATATAATCTAAAATTTGTTTTCATAAACTATCCCGGAGAAATAATGGAAATAAGGTGAAAACAACGTATGTACGTGTCAGAAGTTGTAACAACCGGAGATTTTAAAGTGAAAGTTTCCAATTTATATATGGGGCTTACAATGCAAAAGTTACCATAATACCATTAACTAATAATAGTATTTACTAATGTACCATCAAGTTCTTATTTCTAAACTACTATTCTAAGTGTGGGATGTTACAGAAGTTAAACAGCCTCACAAATGCCTATGTCAGTAGATAGATTCAAATAAGTCAATCCAAATATCTCTGTGTATGTTCTGGCTAAATTTAGCCTTTCTGCAACAAGTGTTTCAGAAAAACACAATTGTTGCATGATGATTATCCATACACTTAATCCTTTATTAAGAAGTAAAAATCAGGCTATCTAGTACAACTTTTTTGGTTATTTTATGCAGATGCGGCTATGATCAGATTTTTCCAGATTCTTCCTACCACCCCGTAGATGGAATGCTTGGCCTTGGCAGGGGAAAATCCAGCTTGATATCACAGCTGAATGGTCAGGGTTTAGTGAGAAATGTCGTTGGACACTGTTTGAGTGCACAAGGCGGAGGATACATCTTCTTTGGAGATGTTTATGATTCTTCTCGATTGGCTTGGACTCCAATGTCGTCGAGAGATTAGTAAGTAGATCTTCACAAGTCAAATACACATTAATTGTAATGATATTAATATTTCTATCTACTAATTTACGATTTTTCTCAGCAAACATTACTCAGCAGGGGGAGCTGAACTTGTTCTTGGAGGGAAGAGGACTGGGTTTGGAAATCTTCTTGCTGTTTTTGACGCTGGGAGTTCTTATACTTACTTCAACTCTAATGCTTATCAAGCACTAATTTCTTGGGTCAGTTGAAAGCAATTTTCGCAATATCCTCGAATTTCAAGCATTTTAAAATGCATATGCTATTACCACAAACAAGACTATGTCAACGTCATCATACAATCTCTAAATTGTTCGAAAAAAATATATAAATTATTTATTTCTTCACTAATACGAGAAAATATTGGCTCATTGCTTAACACGGTTATTCCGTTTTATTTCCATATGTAGTTGACGAAGGAATTAGCTGGAAAGCCCATAAAAGAAGCACCTGAAGACCAAACTCTCCCTCTATGTTGGTATGGAAAAAGACCTTTTAGAAGTGTATATGAAGTCAGAAAATACTTCAAGCCTATTGCACTTAACTTCCCAGGAAGTGGAAGATCGAAAGCCCAATTCGAAATCCCTCCTGAAGCATATCTGATTATATCAGTGAGTCAAGTCCTAACTAATCACTTTCTTCAAGAATCAAGATTTACTTTTTTATTGCTATCAAAAACTCACAAGTAACTGATACCTTACATGTGTCATGCTGACAAATTGTTCTTCCAGAACATGGGAAATGTTTGCTTGGGCATTCTAGACGGCTCTGAAGTAGGAGTGGAAGATGTAAACCTAATCGGAGGTAGGAATGGCGTTAATCTCTATTTTCTTCTGATGCTTGTTCCTGTTAACGGATATTATCAATTGTGCTGCTTTTGTCCACTTTTTTTGCTTTATCTTTTCACCAAAACTCTTGATGAACTATGCATAATTAAGAAAGCCCTCGTCCTGTGTATGCAGACATATCCATGCTAGACAAAGTGATGGTATTTGACAATGAAAAGCAGTTGATAGGGTGGACAGCAGCAGATTGTAACCGAGTTCCAAAATCCAAAGATGTCAGCATTTGATTACGAAAGATACATCGGCCACTCAGTTAATCAGTTTACATCTGCTATCATCATATAGTTGCTATTATCCCACTTTATAGAACACGATATATGGTTGTATGAAAGGAATGTTAATATGCTTCTAAAGATATATCATTGTGCATAGTATATTGTTAAGTGGTATAGAGGTCTACACTGATGTTTAGTGTTGAAAGTGTAATTACAACTGACAGTGATCAGCCATATAACAACATATCATGTTAGTTTGATTGCACGGCATTGGGGATTTCATTTAGAATTGGAAAGCGAAACAGATAATCTAAGAGTAATGCAGGTTTATGCAAAAAGATTAGATGCATCTGTTGATTCTATGATTGATTGATTTTTTTTTTTTTTTTGATAGATTGATAGGTTTCATACAATGATATATTATTAGTCCAACTTTTTTTTTGAAAGATTATTAGTCCAACTTCTTTCACAATTTTTTCAGATTTGTTCATATTTGAGTGTTGAAAAGAAATTATAAAACCACCCTACTATATCTCAGCTGTTCTGAATACAACAATCATGTACCAGAAAAAAGTTGGACAAAATATAAAAGTTAAAATTTAAAAATATCAGCTTGATCACAACTGCCCCCATTCAGTCAAAAAATACTAGTATGCTGTTTATTTTTGTCTCAACAAATAATGTCATCTTTTCTCATTATAGAATTGTAACTTGTACAAATCTGTATAATGCGACTCGCAAGTTGGGAACATTAGTTAGACAGAGTAACATCATCAATCATAGACAATTTAAGTTTACATGACAATTCTTTGAGCAGCATCAACTTATTTGTTACTAGTAAAATGGCAGTTGTTTTGTGTTCTGACTTCTGAGTATTTTAATACAAGTCTTTTACTTTGAATATTGTTTCTGTTCTGGATTCATAAATAAAGCGTATAATAAAGCAGCATTCCATCTCTTTGAATTGAAAAAAATAGAAGTTATTATATTTATATGTTACAAATATATGAAAAAATGCTTTCATACCAGCTACAGAACACTACATGGCCCATTAGATTTGGATCTACACCTAGTGGAGATAAGATAATCCTACTGCTTATTTGTTTTTTTACTTACACACTGCAGAATCTATCTCCTTCTAGAATTCATCTCTTTTTGCACAAATTAGGTCCAATATTCCAAATGGTCCATGTCAACCAAAACCACAATTCCCTGATCACTCTAGAACAGAGAATAAGAATAATTACCCAAGTGACCACATACAGTGGTTAATTAGGTGTAATGGGAGAACTTAATGATGACTTTTCCTACAAAAAATTAACTAATTAGGCAACTCCCCAATATCCCTTTCCAAAAAATCTTGTTTTCTTTCAAAAAGAAGAATCAAAATGGCTTTTGTGGGTACATGAACATGTCCTGTAACGGCGAAAGCTGGTTCATTTGGTACTGATTGGTCCCAAAGGGGTCATTGTCAATATCAAATGAAAGAGCATTTTCCAAGTAATTGAGCTGAAAATCAAACGCGTCATCCAGCTGTATCCCAAGATCATTCCACTTAGGTTCACTCTGTACCTCCCTGTCACACGTGACATCCGGTGAAACCACGTGCCCACCGGAGCTGCTAGAGTCCGTATGCAGCTTTGGAACTGAATCTGAAGTGTCCGTGTACAATTGGTAATTCCCCAACTTTTGAATTTCTGGCTTCATCTCATGTTCTTCTACTTCTTCATGTTCATAATAATTATGAACCTTTGGTGTGTTGCTAGTGTTGAATTTCTCAATCTTGCCTTTCTTGTTGTAAATTCTACACAACACCCAATCATCAAGCTGCAAATTGCAAAGCAAACCACAATCAGATAAATCCATTTTTGTATGAAGCATTAACACAAACACATAGACATCACCAATAATAATCTGAAGGAAAAAAAAACTAGAAAATGTTGTGTGAGACACCAAACATACCCTCAAGTTGTTTTTCTTTCCGGCTGATCTATCAACGTTGGCAAGACGATATTCGTGCATAATCCAATTAGTTTTAACTCCTTTGGGGGCTTTACCGGCATAGAATACTAACGCCTTTTTAATCCCCATCGGCTTCAATTTCCCAATTGGTTTATCAGCTCCAGTAGCTTTCCAATAACCACTTCCAGCAGCTCGATTTGGCCGCGAACCATTAGGATACTTTCTGTCCCTTGGAGAGAAAAAATACCATTCTTTCTCACTATGGTAACCCATTTCTGCAAACATAAATAAACAAAAAATAATTATTCATTTGCAATTGGGAGGTAAAATAATAAAATTTGACTAAGGATTGTTCTAGCTAGATTAAGTACCTGGAAGCTGCCATGGATCAAACTTATACAAATCAACTTCTTTGACAACGGGAACAGAAATAGATTGACCAGCACATTTGCGACACAAGTAATGATTCACCAATTCTTCATCAGTGGGGTGAAATCTGAAACCAGGTGGTAATTCTAATTCACCTTGCATTCTTGTTTCTTGTGTTCTTGTTCTTTGTGTTAATACTACTTTGACTGAAAGCTTGAAACGTTGACTATGTATGTTGTTGATGATAATTGTTGTTGTTGTTGTTGTTGTTCTTCTTCTTCTTCTTGCTATGTTCTGTTTTGTGAGTTTGGAAGTTGTGAGATGAGACAGAGAGTCAATGAATGAGTTATGTTTTATAGGAGAGTGAAACAACGATGTTATTGGAACAGAAAGTGATGAGATGAATTAAGACACGTGCGCGTGATGGCCAAGTTGGAGGTCGTATCTATTTAATTTTCAACACATAATTATCATTTGACTGCAGACACCATGTGGCGTTAACTGAGTGGTGCATGGCACGTGTGAGTGTTCGAGCATTTTGGTGATTCTGTCATTGCTTACGTTGTTTTTCTGACCCGTACGGTTGTTTTTCTAAATGTCGGCTTCAACACTTATTGGCTGTGGCTGGCTAGGTCGACCGGACCACACCGGACCAATCATCTTGCCTCTTGCTCTTACCCAATGGATCATCCTTCACAAATCTTTACTTTTTCATGCATTCCCATTACCTTTTGCTTCCTTTTCTTTTTGTGCCCGTTTAAATTTCTAAAATGTTACTCCCTCCGTCCCATTTTAATTGAGCCTTTGGCTCATTTCACATTTATTAAGAAAAAGTGTATAAGTGAAAGAGAGAAAAATGGGTTTGAGTGCCTTTATCAACTATTGGTGCATTCTTCTTTATCATAAATGCAAAGAAGAATATATTGAATTGGGAGTGGTAAAAGTAGGTATTAATTAGTGTTATAATTGAAAAAAAGTAATTAATAGTATTGTATTTTTTTTTTACAAAAGTAATTAATATTGTATTGAAAAGTGAAATGAGTCAATTTTTCTAGGACAATATTTTTTTGCAAATGGCTCAGTTATTATGGGACGGAGGGAGTACTATGGACGATGTGTCTCATTTTTTATTTTTGAAAGAACAATGTGTCTCATCTATTAAAAATAAAATATTGGACATAACAACTGTACTATAAGTATTTTATTTTAAAATTGTTTTTTGAACTGCACAAGTTGTACTATAAGTAAATATGATGCTTGTTATTCTAAAGTTAATAATTCACTATCTAAAATAAATAGTCTTTCAACAAAGATTAAATTGGTTGGTTTTACTATCCTTAGAAAAAGAAATATTGAATGAAATTGAATATATTAGTTTAATTTATATGTCTGTATGAAGAATTTAAATAAAAGTAATTTTATTAAGAGTTTGAAAGTGTTAGCGGCTAAGAGAGTTCTTAGAATTCAAGAAGAGGCGGGTGTCTCGCACACCTTGAAGGAAGGAGGTATTATTGACAAATTGGTGGAACTAGAAGAGGTTGCGGTAAAGATAAAGGATGGTAAAGAAGGGGTTAGGTCTCGTCAATGATTGTTACGACCTTTAATGTTAGGGGTTTAGGTGGAAGAGTCAAGAAGAATAAGATTCGAGAAATAGTTAGATTCAATAACATTGATTTTTTGGCATTGCAAGAGACTAAGCTCCAAGAGGTAACCCCCTCCCTTTGTTATTCCCTTTGGGGGGGGTGAAGATTGCGATTGGGTGTTTAGGTCGTCCGAAGGAAATAGTGGGGGAATTCTTTCTATATGGAGGAAATCTAGTGCTAATTTGGTGTCTTCCTTCCAAGGGGAAGGCTATGTGGGGGTTTGTTTGGAATGGGGGGTGGAGAAAACAAGGTGCGTCCTTATCAATGTTTACTCTAAATGTGATTTACCGGCCAAAATGAGATTATGGGATTGTCTTGTTGGAGAGCGTGAGAGTAGAGGTGGTGGAGCGTGGTGTGTGGTTGGAAATTTCAATGTGGTGAGAAGAAGGGATGAAAGGAGAGGAGTTAATGATGAAGCTTCATCGGCCCAAGTTTTGGAGATGTTCTTGTTTAATAATTTTTTGGGAGAGATAGAGTTGGAGGATTTAAACGTGATAGGCCGTCGTTTCACTTGGTACCATCCGAATGGGAGATCGATGAGTCGCATAGATAGGATGCTTATATCGAAAGAATGGGCTCATGTGTGGGGAGAGAATTCTCTTTGGGTGTTGCCGAGAGATGTTTCGGACCATTGTCCTTTGGTGTTAAAAAATGGAGGTTGGAGTTGGGGGCCAACGCCGTTTCGCTTCAATAATTTTTGGTTACAACATGGGGATTTCAAAGGGGTGGTTGAGGATGCTTGGAGGAATCAAAATGTTACCGGGTGGACGATTTTTGTCCTAAAATAAAAATTGAAGGGACTTAAATTCAAAATCAAGGAGTGGAACAAAGTGGAGTATGGAGGTATGGAGGAAAGGGTGGAGATTTTGGTAGAGGAGATTAGAGGGCTTGATGAGAAAGGGGAGGAAGGAACTTTGAGTGATGTTGAAGTGGGTCTTCGTAAATCTAGGTTCGAAGAATTATGGAGACTTCTTAAGGCAATGGATGCTCTTATTGCTCAAAGATCGAAATCGCGGTAGCTTGAGGAGGGTGATGCCAACTCTAAGTTCTTCCATAAGTGCCTTAAATTGAGAAAGAGTTGTAACTCAATCAAGGCCCTTAAGGAGAATGATGGTTGGGTGGTGTCGCCGTTTGAGGTTCGATCGAAGGTGGTAAATTTTTTCACTAACCATTTTTCTTTTTGTAGGTGGGAGAGGCCAAAATTGGATGGGGTGAATTTTGTAACTTTATCTTCGGCCGAAAATGATTTTCTGACGGCTCCTTTCTCTTCTTTGGAGATTGAGGCGGTGGTTAGAGAGAGTGACGGGAGTAAAAGCCCGGGCCCGGATGGATTTAACTTTGCTTTTGTCAAGGAGTTTTGGTATTTGATTAAAGATGAGGTTGGAATCATGTTCAATCAATTCTATGCCAGCGAAGTTTTACCGAAGAATATGTTGGCTTTTTTTGTGACGCTCATTCCTAAAGTGTCCTCTCCTTTGGAGTTGAAGGATTATAGGCCTATATGTTTGCTAGGTTGTCTTTATAAATTATTAGCAAAGGTTTTGGCTAGGAGGTTGGCCGGGGTCATGAATACTATTTTTTCTCCATCTCAATCGGCGTTTCTTAAAGGTAGGCATTTGGTGGATGGGGTGTTAGTGGTAAATGAGTTGGTGGACTTTGCGAAAAAAGCGAAGAAAGAATGCCTTATTTTCAAGGTTGACTTTGAAAAGGCATATGATTCGGTAGATTGGGGTTTTTTGGAGTACATGATGGGTAGAGTGGGCTTATACGATAAGTGGGTGGCGTGGATGAAGGCTTGTGTTTTTGGTGGGAGCATGTCCGTGCTTGTCAACGGTAGTCCTACGGAGGAAATTTGTATTCATCGCGGTCTTAAGCAAGGGGATCCGCTTGCTCCGTTTTTGTTTTTATTGGTGGCGGAAGGTTTTAGTGGTTTGATGAGGAACGCGGTGGATAGAAATTTATTTGAAGGCTTTCCCTTGGGTGGTAATGGGTTGGTGATTTCCCACTTGCAATATGCCGACGACACACTCTGCATTGGAAAGGCAACCGTGGAAAATCTTTGGGCAATGAAATCTCTCCTTAGAGGTTTTGAGATGGCGTCCGGGTTGAAAATTAATTTCTTTAAGAGTTCTTTGATTGGGGTTAATGTTGGAGATGAATTTATGGATATGGCATGTAACTTTTTGAATTGTAGTCAAGGAAGTGTTCCATTCAAGTATTTGGGCCTCCCGGTGGGTGCATCTTCGAGGAGCATGTCAGCTTGGAATCCCATGGTTGAGACCTTAAGTGGGAGGCTAAATAGTTGGGGTCATAAATACATTAGTTTTGGTGGTAGAATTGTGCTCCTTAATTCAGTCCTAAACTCTATCCCAATTTTTTATATGTCATTTTTGAAGATGCCGGTGCAAGTTTGGAGGAGGGTTGTTCGGATTCAAAGAGAATTTTTATGGGGTGCGGTGGGAGGGGGGGCGAAGATTAGTTGGGTTAAATGGAAGTCGGTGTGTCAACAAAAGAAGAATGGAGGAGTGGGGGTTAAAGATATTCGGGTTATGAAGGTGAGTTTATTGGCTAAGTGGAGGTGGAGGTTGTTAGATGGTGAGGGAGCCTTGTGGAAAGAGGTGTTGGAAGCGAAGTATGGTTTGTGTGTTCGGCGTTTGTTGGAGGGGAGTCCTAGTGCTCGGCCGAGACAATGTTCCTTGTGGTGGAAGGATATCATCAATCTTGGGGATTTTGGTGGTCCTAATTGGTTCAACTCGGAAGTGGAACGGAAGGTGGGGAATGGCTTAGCTTCTAGTTTTTGGAATGATACTTGGAAAGAGGATACTTGCTTCCGGGACAAATATCCTAGACTTTTCTTGATTTCAAATCAAAAAGAAGCTACGGTGGGGGAGGTTGGAGTGGAGTCCGACCAAGGGATGAAATGGAGTTTACTTGGAGAAGACATCTATTTATGTGGGAGGAGGAGGTCCTTCTAAGCCTTAGACAGGATTTGGAAGGTATGAGGTTGACTTCTCATGAGGATGTGTGGAGATGGAAACTAGAAGACAAAGGTGTGTTTTCGGTGAAATTGGCGTATTTGAAGTTGGAAGGATTGGTTTTGCATGAGGACGTGTGGAGGGAGGAGGAAAAGGGGGTGTTCTCTAACTTGTGGAAGAGTCTGGTGCCTTCCAAGGTGGTGGCTTTTGCTTGGAGGGCTCTCGTCAATCGTATTCCAACTAAACTCAATCTTGTTTTGAGGAATGCTCTCGGGTCGGATGAGTTGAGCATGTGCACTTTGTGTAATAGGATGGGGGAATCAACCACTCATCTCTTTCTCCATTGTGACATGGCGAGTTTAGTTTGGTCAAAATTGATGTCTTGGATAAATTACTTCTTCCTACCCCTCCGAACCTCTTCGTTCATTGGGAGTGTTGGAGTGAAGGAGGGAGAAATAATACGATCAAGAAGGGGTTTTGGATGATTTGGCACGCGACGGTATGGGTTTTGTGGAAAGTCCGGAATGATTAAATTTTCAAAAATATTAATTATGTGGTGGAGGAGATTGTTGATGAGGTGAAGGTGTTGTCTTGGAGATGGCTTTTGAGTAGGACTCATTTCCCGGTTTGTCTTTACTACGAGTGGTGTTGGAATCCAATTTGGTGCCTTGATAGGGATGTGCGGCGGAGATGATGTTGCTGGATATCTAGGTGGCTTTGGCAAGGGTGCTGTAACATATTGGTTGTGTTGTGTTGTGCTACCAAAGAGGAGGAAGGGGTGCCCTTTTCCAAGTGATTCTCGGTGCAGCATGCTGCCTTGCGCTACCAGCATGGGGTTTTTTCTCTTTTGGCCCTTCTGTATAGCTTGCTGACTGTCCCCTGTCTTGGTTCACTACTGTTTTTAAGGTGTAGCGGTTTGGAGTTGTTGTTCACCGTTTTTTAGGCGCTGTGAGTTTGAGGCAGGGGTATACGGGTTGTTGATAGCTCGTATATGTCGGCCTCATATCTTGTTTTTGTAAGTTCAGATTGTAACCTAAGAGGGGGGTGAATTAGGTTTCTAGGAATACTGGTTAATTTTTCAGAGTTTAGCGTTCTTGATAATTTTTCCGGTAAATAATGATGAAGGTATGAATGCGGAAAAATAAAAGAGTAAGGGAAGAAGAAAAGACACAAGAGAGTTTATAGTGGTTCCCCTCTAAACCTTAGGGTCAGTCCACTCCCTTCACACCCCGCGAAGGAATTCACTATGTTAGAATCTTTGTTACAAGCAATCTCACCCCAAGACCCCCTAACAATCTTTCTAACATAAACACAAGAAAGAAACCCTCTCTCTTGATTACAACACAAACACCAAACACTTTTGGTGGACTTTGAATCTTCCCGAATCAAAGAACCTTTTACAGCAATCACAAGATAGCACCCCACTATCTTTAACAATAATTCTCACCAACAATGGCAAGAAACTTTACAACAAAGTAATTGAAGAATAACAAATGTATGGCTGTATATCTTTATCAATATCACTCTAACAAATGGACTTAGTGCTCAGAAAACTTTTTAATAAATGTTAAAGTATATGCAAAGTTTTCCAAACAATTTGAATGAAAGTTTAAAAGCAAGTGATATTGAAAATATCAATTGAGATAATGAAAGTTGTTGTGTGTAAATTGTTTTGATGCTCAATTGAATTTATAGAGGCTAAAAAGATGTTTATGAAGTAATGTTACTTTTCAAAAAAGTTCACAAAAATGAATAGAAATAAGTTTGAAAAGGCACCTATTCATAGGATGAAAAAATAGAGCAGGATGCCTTAAAAAAATAGCCGTTGCTAAATAAACAAGTTTAACTAGCCAGTGGTCCTTTTAATTTCAAAAACCATTGTATTCCAAATCAATGCCAACGGAAATGCACTTCATAGAAATGAAAAACAATTCATTCTCTTTCCGTTAACAATTTAATTCGGCCGTTAAAAAAAAATGCTGATTTGAAAAATCTGATTAAAGCATGTATAATAAATAATTATGCCTACAAAGTAACAGAGATAAATGTGCTGAAACAAAATTATTTTTGGCATAATTAGGTATTTGATTTTTCAAAAACAAAAATGATTTTTCTAATAAAAAATATTTTTATGCAAAAATCTTATAATGCAAAATCACATTTAAATGAAAAATTATTGAGAGTGTGTGATTTATTTTCATGAGAGCTTTAGCATTGCTTCATATGAAGATTTAGAAAAAATGTTTGGAATTATTTTCTGAGCATTCTAAGTTGTTCCATAAGTTAAGAATGATAAATCAAAGATAAGGACCATACTTACAAAAGAGTATAACCAAGAAGCCTAGTCACTAATCTTTATTCTTAATCATCATCTTGTGCCTCCATAGTTTTTCTTCTTTTGTGATGTGTGTTTGTTATCATCAAAACCCAGTCAAGTCTAAGAAGGAAATCTTCTTCACAGTTTTCAGTGGCTTTTTAAGGGGCTCCTATTTTCTGTTGGTGGGGTTTTGGTGTTCCGTATATATGCGGCACCTATTGTATTTTCTTTGTTTTACCGCGAGTCTTTTAGTGCTTCTTGCGCTTGCTCGTCGAGAATAAATTTTGTCATTTCAAAAAAAAAATTAAGAGTTTAATTAGTATATTAATCGGTGTATAATTATTTTACACTTATATAGTATACTAATGAATTTTTTTTATTAAAGTACTATTATAAGTTTTAAATTAAAATGATATCATCTTAAAATTTATCTTATGCTTTACTGTGTGCTGGATTTATGCTTTACTGTGTGCTGGATTAACTTTTTGGTTAAGCAAATATTTTTCGACGGAGATTAATCATCCTTATATAAATTGTGATACAAGAATTAGACAAAACCACATTATCGCCCCAATTTTGCCTAATGCTAGTCAATTCAAAATATCTTAGCTTGATTCAACCGTGATTTAAGTAAGTCAAGATCTTTAGCGCCCACGTACGCAAACTAGCGTCATCGTTTACGTCTATGTGGCTTCAGTTCATCTATAACCCACCAAACCCCTCTTGCATCATTTGTAATTCTTGTGATACAAGAAATTCAAGAACGGGGGGAAGAATAGTCTAACACCCAAGTTTGTTTTTTAGCATTATCTTATTGCGTCCATCAAAAAAGCATTCTCTTTTTCGATTTGTCACATCAACCAATTGAATATTCAGCTCACAATGCTTTGTTAATGTAAAATATCAATCTCGTACCCCTATTGCCAATTTATAAGGTCCACTAATTTCCATCCCTTCCCAATTTATCTCATTAATTATCTGGAATAAATTAAATTAAAGAAAAATGTTTTTCCTACCCGGATAATTATGAATCACTAATTATGGGTTATGGATAATGACACAGTCCGAACACAATGCTTAGTAATCCATCACATGTTTTACCCGAATGTTTAATCAAATATGTGGAGTACATAATCAAATAGTTGATTCAAATGGTTAATGAGTGTTTGGCTTAATTGCATGTTTGATCCTTATGTTTATTTTATTTTTTAAGTTGGTCTTTTATGTTTTAAAAGTTTTAAGTTGGTCCAAAACATTACTCACGTTGGAATAAGTTAGTTTCAAGTTATATTCGTAGATTCCCGGGAATAAAAAGATATAAATATGCATGTCTATGTTTGTTACAAGTTTACTAAATTTTATTCCTGGGTATAAAACGTTCCTGGAATAGAAAAATTTTCCCAAAGAAAATGGTGGGAATAAAGTTCCCATTAAGATGGGAATAATTTCATATGTAATTACCTATTATAATCCCTATTTTTATGGTTCCTGAGAAGATTATAATGTTAAACAAACATCTTTTTTCTATATACCTTGGAATAAAATTCCCATCTTTATGTTCCAAGGAATGTTATTCCTAGAAATAAATTTGGTAAACTTGAAACAAACACACCCTAAGGGACCAACTTAAAACTTTTAAAACATAAGGGACCAACTTGAAAACTAAAATAAACATAAGGGATCAAACATGCAATTAAGCCTGAGTTTTTTAATGTCGAATTATTCGAAATAAGCCGAGTTTGAGTTATGATGTAATCAATTTTTTATGAAACTTTACTTACTTTTCGATCATACTTCCTATTATTAAGGGTCTATTTTCTCTATAAACTAAAAGATTAATACAAAGAAAATGTATGTAGTATATACAAATCATAAACTTTACTTACTTTTCGATCATATTTCCTATTATTAAGGTCTATTTTCTCTATAAACTAAAAGATTAATACAGAGAAAATGTACGTAGTATATACAAATCATAATAAATAAATGCATATAATGTCAAAAATAAAATAAATAAACGTATGTTATATAAAAAAGAGTAATGTTAACTTGTGCCCTCAAGGCACATGTTAAAATACTCATTATAGAAATACACATATCAAAAGGCGTGCATTCAACTTCTTAAAAGTTGTTATATTGTGTTTTCCAATGCAAAATTGCTCTATTTAGGTTGCTTAACATGTGCCCTAAGGGTACAAGTTAACATGACCCTATAAAAAATGGTTAGACTCTCTTTCACATTAACCGAATGTTTTATATTTATGGGAAATACTAAGACACTTGTTAAGAAATCTAAGAAGAAATTTTGTCTTGAGATTGATGCATTCAATGCAGTGAAATTTGAAAAAAAATATTTTTTTCTGTGTAAAACTTATCAATTATTTCTATATTTAAAATTTTAAATGAAGCAACATTAAAACTTTTGAAGAAGAATTGTGTTGCCTATCGTGATGATATCTAACTTATAAGATTGATCTTTACACTCCCTCAAAAAAAAAAAATTGATCTTTATAGTTGTGCATGGATTATACCCAATTTAATCGAAAAGTTAAAATATTAAATTCTTTTATAAGCGCTGTTATATTTTCTTATTGTGAAACAACTAGCAAAAAACACGGTGCAACACACAAATTAAGTCATACTAGTTTTTTTTTTTAAAAAAAAAATAAAACGATTAATTTTGTTCTTAAACTATTTTTGTGGTGGCCAGGGTTCGAATCCCGGACCTTCGTCGGTATTTTTTTGTTTTTTTTTTGTGGTGGTCAGGGTTCGAATACCGGACCTTGCATATATTATGTATTATCCTTACCAACTGAGCTAAGCTCACGAGAATATTTTTTTTTGTCTTTAAAAATGCTTAAAAAGTGGGGTTTTTTATTGGAACTAAAAACGAAATTCTAGATATTTATAAAGACAATTACTTAATTAACCCTTCTAATTGTAATATACTAGCCACTAACCCTCATAGGTTGGTTTGGCGATATTAAAATATTTTATTTCAATTTGAGTTTCCAAAAAGAAAAAATTGTACTTGTCCTGCATAATACCAACACAATAAAAACACATTTTTAGCCATATATGGATTAACACCAATACTAAAATGGAATAGACAAAACTTGAACATTCTCATGTTTTGAGGTTTTTATTTAAAAAAAAAAAATGAAAAACGTGGTAAAACAAATCAATGCTTTAAATTTGATAAACATGAAATGCCAGTTTTTCTATCATTAAGAATAAGTTTACAACAATGTGTCCTACCAGCGGTGCTAAACATGAAAGTATCAACACATATTACTTTATATTTTCTTCGGTCTTTGTTATAAGAAAAAAAAATAAGTTTATTGAATAACTAATTTACTTTATATTTCTTTCGGTCTTTGTTATAAAAAAAAGAATTCATTGAATAACTAATTTATTTGGTATGTAATATAGATTAGATATATTAATTATTTAATCAATTTTTTTTTTTTTTATAAAATGGTTGGAGGGGATATCATTGAGTTAAACTTGAAATAATAAGATAAGATAATCTAGTATTACGAATTTGAGGATTAATCGGGATAATAAATAAAAGAATATTGTCAATTTTTCTAAGAAAAAACTTAAAAAAAAAAAGATAAAAAAAAAAACTAAAATATATATTAAATGGTTTTACGACGAAGTGGGTGACTCGGGGCTATGTTGTAGACTTGGAGTAGTATGTGTGTGGTGGATAAGAATAAGAACTTGGGGGGTCTAATGTGGAAGCTACCTGGATGTTACCTTCCAAAAGATTTATCTCGACAAGTAGGGACAGTGACTGATTATGGATGACAAAGATATTCCATTGATTAGGATTGAGATTGAATTACTCCAGTCAAAAAATTGTTGTCTTTTTCTTTTCAATTTGGCTAAGATCAAAGCTCAGCGAGTTGTAATGAATCGCATATCCCTTTTGAAATCCTTTGACTTTTGCTACTTTGTTATAATTAATTTTCTTATTCATAATGCCTAACAGTACCTTTATATGTATTAGGGTAGTAGTAAAATTTTGGTGGTTTCAAGTATTGGTGTACTTCTTAGTCTAAAAAAAGTATTGGTGGAAAGATATTGGCTCTATCATAATGCATGTAATATTAATTATTACTATAATTGAAAAAAGAAAAAAATATTAGATTGAAAATTAAAAGTTATTATTCTTGAACGATTTTTGTATTTTTTTTTGAACAAATCAAAATGGAATATATTGCTCAAACGGACGAATAATTCATCCCGCACAAGGTGTACTAAAAAGATGAATCATCCAAATCTGTTACAAACCAGAGCACCTATGAATAGGTTGCCACCATAAAAGCAAGAAAAAATTACACAACACCCATACAACAAAGTGGGTGTCTCCACCAATCATGATAACCAAAAGCAATAGGAACAAAGTGCGAAGACAACCAAAGAAATGAGTTCATCTTCACCTTTTCAAAAATACTGTGTATATTGATTACCGCATTTTTGAAGACACGATTGTTTCTATCTTTCCAAATTGCCCAAACACACGCATGCCAAATAATTTTAAGGTTAGAATGAGTAGCTCTCGGAAGCGCCGCTAATTGAGTAAACTGCAAATAGTGCTCCTTGATACTTCCTGGAAAAACCAAATAGATGCCAAGCCATTGAGAAACTAAATTCCAGACATTCCCAAATAATGCACAACCAATAAAAAGATGATTTGTTGTCTCAGTGAAACCACATCCTCCAACACAGATATTATCATTAGGTTGCAAGATATGTCTTCTCACTAAGTTTGATTTTGTCGGAATTCTATCTTGAAGAAGACGCCAAGCAAAGAGAGAAACTTTAGATGGAATCAATCTATGCCAAACAGTAGATATTACGTTTTCAGTTGTCGGTTCAGCATGAGAAGTTAGAAATTGATAAGTCCCACGCACCGAATATCCATGAATGGGATCAAGTAGCCACCTCCAATAGTCATGAATATTATCCTGCAAAAAAACGTTATTTACCATGACAATACACTCCCTCATACAATCCTCCTCCCATGCCCACAAATGTCTCCTCCAACTCCACGCATTCCCTCCTTCCTCCCAACCCAATCTAGCCATCTCCTCCACCGTACACTCTTTATGAACTGATAACTCATAAAGGCGGCTGAATTGGAGTTTTAGTGGAACACTATCCAACCATTTATCAGTCCAAAATAAAGTGTTCTTTCCATCACCTACCACCCTCTCGACGTTGTCCTCAAACCAGTTTCCTACTCCCAACCCTATCCCCTCTCTCACGCCTCTCATCATCCTCCACCAAGCCGAGGCATTTTGGTCCCCTTCCTGAATACGACCACCAACCTCCCCATACCTGGCCTTCAACACACGGTACCACAAACTATCTTTCTCAACTAACAACCTCCAACACCACTTTCCTAACAAAGATAAGTTAAATTCCCTAAGCCTCCTGACCCCCAAACCACCATTATCAACAGATAAACAAATAGAGTCCCAATTTATCCAAGAGATTTTTTTAGAGACCTCATTACCCCCCCAAAAAAAATTTTTAAAAAGAGATTCAATAGAGGAAATTATACCTGTAGGGGCCTTGAAAAAAGAAAGAAAATAAACCGGTAGAGAGGACAGGACAGACTTCAGAAGAACCAGGCGACCACCAAAAGATAAAAACTTGTTGTTCCAGGAAGATAACCGTGAAGTAATACGTTCAACCACAAGTTTCCAAAAACTGAGTTTCCTACTATCACCCCCAATAGGCAATCCCAAATACAAAAACGGAATCGTGCCAGTTCTACAATTTAACACTGAAGCAGCTTCTACTAACCAAGTTGAAGAAATATTAACCCCTGTAAGCATGCTTTTATTAAAGTTGACCTTCAGACCCGAGATCTCCTGAAGTAGTAACAACACCGCGCGGATGGACCGCACATTCAACCAACATTTTGTGCCAAGAATAAGAGTGTCATCAGCGAATTGAAGATGTGATAGCTTGACACCCTCCTGTCTTCCAACCCCGTATGCCTGGAACAAATCATTAGAAGATGTTTGACGATCCAAGGATGGAACCACATATTTGTATTAAAGCAGCAATTTTTTGAAAACAGAAAAATTATTTATAAAATCAAACTCCATGCTATTTGTAAAATGATTTATCTTTGATGACGTGGTCTTCAAACTCATGGTGTGTGCAATTTCAGAATCAAGAAGAGTCTCAAAAGATTAGGTGCCCACAACCATCACCAAGTTATTTGAATCACAAATAATTATTCTAATTTCTCATTTATTGTTCGAAGGTCTAATAACATCAACGCCAACTTTAAAAAATGAATTGGGAGGGGAGATCGTGAAGACGAAGAAGTAGGAAAACGAGATTGAGAATTTATAATTTGTTTACTGTGATTTCAGGCGTATTGTTTTTGAAATTGATTTTTTTAATGTCAAATGAAGAATTATTCTGATGTGTTATCTATAAAATGAGTTTTTAATGTCAAATGAGGAAGGACGAAAAATCTAAAGATTTCTCCATCTCGAGGAAGAGCATACTCCAAGGTCTTAAATAAATATCACCAAACCAACGTGAATTAAACTTTTTGTTAATGATTTTGCTTATAATTTAGTTAAATCTGTTTTTTGTTTCTTAAACTCCGAGTCGGTATGGATCGAAGATTGCCCTATTTATATTGCTCTCTTTATTTCAACTTATTATGTATAATCAAATGCAATATTCAAATACTTGGAAGAGGGTAATATGTTTTTAGAAAAAGCAAAGACCGGTTCACCTATTTGGAATGCAATCCTCAAAACTCTTAATGTGTTGGAAGATGGTTCACGTACAAAATTGGAGGTGGAGATACAAATATGTGGTTCCATCCTTGGATCGTCAAACATCCTCTTATTAATGTGGTACAAAATATCTCTCCAGATCATTTATGCCTCAAAATTAAGGATCTATGGGATAACGGGGAAAGCATCATTGATGAGCTAAATCTTCCTTTGTCTCCTGAAATTGTTGCCTCAATACATGAACTGAAACCAACCATAATTACCTCATTTACTGGCACTTGGGTTTGGAAAGATAATTTAAATGGAGAATACACAACAAAAAGTGCGTATCACTGGCTCTTATCTCGAAGAGATGGTATTGTTTCACTGTAGAAATGGAATTGGATTTGGAAGTTACCACTTTCAGCCAGTGTACAATTTTTTATCTGGCAGGTTAGTCATAACTCTATTCCAACTAAATATGTCCTTCACCATCGAGGGGTGAATGTTTCTGCTACATGTCCATGTTGTAACGAGGAAGATGAATCTGTACTTCATTGCCTCGTCCTTTGTCCACGAGCTATTGCAGTGTGGTCTGGATATGGATTTCCTGACGTTTCGTCGTTGTGCACTAATAATCTCTCGAGCAATATGAGTGATATCATACAAATGTTATTAAGTAAGATAGGGAGTGTCGCCCCTATCATATTGTGGAACCTATGGTGCACTCGCAACAAGTTGGTGTTTGATGGTATCCAACCAATAGTCTCAACTACAGTTTCAAATGTTTATGCGTAATTGCAAGTTTCGCAACGGGCATTCGACAATACTAGTTCAACCACACTAGTTAGGCCCACTCATGAAGTATGCTGGCAGCATGGTGATAATGATACAATGGTTCTTAATGTAGATGGTAGCGCTTTAACTAACCCAGGTACAACAGTATTTGGTAGATTGGTTAGGAATTTTGAGGGAAAAATGCAATTTGCCTTCTATGGTAATGTGGGGTTGTCCGATATTTTGCATGCAGAAATTCATGCCCTTATGATTGGGATTAAGCTTTGTTGGGAGGCTGGTTATAAGAAACTGGTTTGTTTTTCTGACTCTCTTCGTGTAGTGCATTTAGTGTCAAAGGAAGTGTCGAGGCTTCATCACTATGCGAACCTCTTGGAGCTCATTCAGACGTATTTGGATAAGCAGTGGGATATTTCCATTCATCATATTTTTCGAGAAGGAAACTCTTGCGCGGATATACTTGCAAAAATAGGTGCTAATCAATCAGAGGCTCTTGTGATGGTACATCAACCATTACCATGCATATCTTCAGCCTTACTAACTGATGCTATGGGAGTGTCCTTTATTAGGAAGTAATTTTTCTTTGCTTCTTTTTCTTTTGTTTTTTTTTCTTTCTTATCTCATGTAACAAAAAAAATGCAATATTCACAAATATATAAAAAAGGGGAATTAGTCACTTTAGTCTCTGAATATGAAAGAAGTAGTCACTTTAGTCTCTGAATGCAGAGAAATTGCAAAACAGTCCCTGAATGTAGACTCTGTTGGTCAATTTCAGGGACTAAAGTGACGAACAGAGTCTACATTCAGGAACTAAATTGACTAACGGAGTCTGCGTTCAGGGACTAAATTGACTAACAGAGTCTACATTTAGGCACTATTTTGCAATTTATCTGCATTCAGGGACTAAAATGACGACTCCTTTCCTATTCAGGGACTAAAGTGACTAATTCCCCTATAAAAAAAGGAAAATGCTAACAAGTGCCCTTAGGGCATTGTTTAAGCATCTAAGAGTAGTAACTTTTACATTGAAAATTATGTAGTTATGACTTTTGTATTTGTTTGACTTGTAATTTCAAGACAAAATTTCTCTTTATAGGTTCCTTAAACAATGTCCTTAGGGCACTTGTTAGCGAAACCCATAAAAAAACTTTGATACAGTAGGTCTTACTTGGGTATCAAGAATGTTATTTTAATTTATCATGTCTATTATAAGCTACTCCCTCCGTCCCGGAATAACTGACCCATTTTCTAAAAAAAAGTGTCCCAAAATAACTGACCTATTTCAATTTTCAATACAACTTTCATCATTTCCAATACAATATAACACTAAATAATACTACTTTTATCATTCCCAATACAATATATTCCACTTTCCCCTTTATTTATACATTTTTCTTAATCTGTGTGAAATGAGCCAAGGGGTCAAATAAATTGGGACGGAGGGAGTAACAGATTGAGAGGAAAAGTAGATATACATTTAAAATAAAATAAAATAAAATAAAAAGGGTTATAGAACATCTATGTCAGCAGTGAATCTACCCTGTATGTAGCGACTAGGAACCGAGCAGGTCTAAATGAAATGAACATATTGAATGTGTCACTTTCTAGGAAGGTTCTTCATCTGCCCTACTAGCTGCCAACATTGACTTCATTTTTGAAAAACCGTCTCTAGTGCCCCAGTGAATCCTCCTGGGTGACGGATCAAACATGTACAGACTGGCCCATGACCCTAATTTAACATGGGCTCGATAGCCTTTGGCTTGGGCCTTGAGTTTAGAGTCATCGTAAAAGAAATATTTACTCTCTACACCTTTACCTTCACTTCCACAAACCACTAAAAATATCAATTTTACCTCTCTTTCCATATAGTAACATTTTAAACATTTGTTTTTTACCCTCACTTTTAATCTTTCCAACATGAGTTCACCCCGTATAATTGTCTGGTGTATAAAAAGTTTTTCAGTTTGAAAACTTTTTGAAAAACTTCATTTGCACCTTACTGGTTTGAATAATATTTTCAGAAAATATATTATATAGTTTTTCGATTTGGTTAATTTTTACTGGGAAACTTAATATAACTTTTTCGAATATTTTAAGGAAAAACTTATATTAATTTTTCAGGATTTTTTTTTTGTAAGTTTTCCGGAAAAATGCTTGAGGAAGGGCAAAGACTTGACTCCAATATTAGGGGCACCCTTAATTTAAACCTTGTCAAAAAACTCATTTTTTAACACCTTCTGAGGGAGGGCAAAGACTTGACTCCAATATGTTTGCACACCAAAAAGCACATGCTTGATGAATTGTAATCTACCAGCATAAGATAACAACTTAGACAACCAATTTTCAATCCTGCTAATAATTTTCTTTACCAAAGGTTGACACTGCATAACAGTTAGCTTCTTAGAAGATAAAGGAACCCCCAGGTACTTAAAAGGAAGCTCACCTTTGAAATCTGGTATTTCAAAAAGAGCCCTTATTGCTTGGGAGCATATTTGTCTGCCTAAGTCAGTTGGTGAGTGGAATGTAATAAATTTGAAGTGTTGGAATCAAGCTGCGCTTAGAAAACATTTTTGAAACTTGGCCAATAAGAAAGATGTCTTATTGGGTGAAGTGGGTTCACGAATAATACATAAAAGGGAGGAATATACTACTCATGGAGGCACCTCCACAAGCTTCATGGGTGGTGAAAAAGGTTTTTGATGCATCAAAGACCTTTTCAAATGTCAATGGTAATGTTTTTCAGCAAAACCACTTCTTTCTTAAGCGTATGTAGAACGATTTAAGAGGTGATTTTTCCAAGGTTCGTTGGAGGAAAATGACATGTAATAACCCTGCTCCTCCAAAATGTTTGTTTGTTACTTGGCTGGCTATACATGGTATGTTACCAACTTGTGATAGGTTGAATAAATTTGAGATACAATGTGCCCAGTTGTGCACTTTGTGCAAAAAAGAGAATGAAACTCATTCTCATCTTTTCTTCACTTGTGAGTTTTCTAGGATTGTTTGGAAAGGTGCAACGCAATGGAGTAACATGAACACTAATGCTAGTAATTGGCAGGATGTGATGCAATATATTCAAAGTCAATGCAACAGGAACAACACTACACATCAATTTAGCAGAATAACGTTGAGTGTAACCCAATATATGATTTGGAAAGAAATGAATGCTAGAATTTTTCAGAAAATTCATCAGTCAGCTCATGAGCTCCTTCGCCAAATCAAAGAGATTGTCTACATTAGAGGTTTGAAAACGAATCAAATGAAAAACCTAGTGTTAAGATTGTGAGGTTGTGGCCGTTCTTGGAATTGTACGAGCTTAGCTCTTGTTTCCTTTGTTGTTGTGGTTCTTGTTGCCATGTAGTTTGTAATAACTGTTTTTGGTTTAATGAAAGTTATCTCTATTTACCAAAAAAACAAAATCATTTATTTTGTAGAAGAGATTGTTATAATATTATAAATATTTTGATAAAAATTCATTCAAAAATGTGAAGTATACACATGATTTGATTTTAAACCAAGGACCATAAGTGGCAGCAGAAAATTTTGTAGGGACCAACAATTGATGAAATTTTTTATAGGGACTAAATCTTAAAATTTAAAAATTTTATTTGGACCAAAAACATATTTGACCTTGTTTATTTTTTAAAGAAACAAAGTTGAATTGTTGAACTATAGCAAACCGGAACACTTTATTTATAATTTCCGAAAAATAATAATACACAGAAAGGGAAACTCTCCTAAACCGGAAAAGTTGAAATTTAGTTTTTCGAAAATATTTGTGTACCAAAATCTTTTCTTGATTTGTATATTTTTTAAACGAGAAATGATATTTGTATAAAATATTTTGGAGCAACTTTTTCATACTTTCATTGTGTTCTTACTTTATCTCTTCATCTTTCTTTCTTTATTGTCTTTATCCAATAAAAATAAGGTTATTCCAAAAGTTGTCAACAAATACTTATAAAAATACCTCCTTAAAAAATACTTATAAAAATATCATTACTCTTTTTAAACTTACTCTCTCTTTCTCTCGTGCACCATAATACTTCAAAAAAATTGAAAAGATAAAGGGTTTTGATTGATATACGAGGGCAAAAATGGATACTTCATCTAAAATATAAGGGGGTGAAGGTATAATTGTTGCGTACCAGATATAATCTTCAATATTGAAGTGTACTTGGACCAAATAAAAAGTGTGAAGTTGAGAAAAATTCTTGCTTTTGCTTCAAAACGAATAAAAGACCCAATAACACTTGAAAGATATGGTACAAGTTTTTTTTTTTCTTTCTCTAGTTTGACCATAACTTTTCAGTTTGAATTCAACTCCAAAAATATCGTGTCATACCCCAATTTTTGACTTAAGACCCTACATTTGTACGCTGTTTGACCCTAAATAGTCTTTGACTTTTCCAGGGAAATTTTGGCAGAGAGGTATTTTAAAATACCTCATTTTTGGTTCGTTTTCGGGTATGTTTCTTATTTTATTTTTATTATTAGTCTTTTCTATTTTTTTTATTTTTATTAGTTTTTGTTTTATTTTATTTCCATCTTTTATTTTAATTTTACTTTTATTTTTATTTTTTTTATTTTTTTATTATTTAGGTTATTTTATTTTCTCTTTATTTATTACTTAGAATAAGTCCGAAAATAAAATGCCCAAGGTCCAAAAAAAATTCATCTCAACTGTGCCACCAATCATGCCATTTTCACATTTCAACTCTCCCACTTTAGAATCCAATTCAAATCACCATAAATCACCATCAATTTCTATTAAACTGATTTTCCTTTTAAAAAAAAAATCATCACTCCTTTTTGCACTATAAATAGAGGCTTTGTCAAACATTTCTACAGACACCAAAAGTTCTCCTGAGTTGTCAAAGAGCTTTTTTCTCTTCTCCTTCCTTTAGCTTGTGTTGACGAGCTATTCTTTTCACCCTCTAATTATTTCCGTCCCTTCGAAAAAAAGTCCCTTTGGAAAAGTCCATTCGGAATTTTGTCCCTTTCAGTAATTTGTCCCTTTGGTTCTCCCTTCCTTTTATTTTCTTGCATTTTATTTGTTTTTAGCATTTTTGCATTTCATTTTATTTCTATTTAGCATTTTAATTATCGTCATTAATTTTCCAGCAATTAGAATGTATTTAGGTCCAATGTAAATATAAACGAGAAGAATCATGCATGTGTCATTTTATTTATTTATTTATGCTTTTATATATTGAAAAAAATGCAAAAAAATTAGGTTAGATTAAAGGGTTTTCATGTTGATCCAACGTCACTACGGAAATTCCTCTCGCTTTTATTTTTTATCACGTTAGTTTTATTTTTAGTTTATAATCAATATTTAAAAAGAACAAAAACATGCAAATAACCAAAAATCACAAAATATTTTCACAATAAACCTTTGATTCAAAATCAAGTGATCCCATTTTCATTTTTTTTTCTTAATCAAATTTTAATCAATTTAATTATATCTTGAGTCTATTTTCTTTCAAATTAAAAACACAAACCAATTATTATTTGCCACTTGTCTTTTATTTGAAACTTTTTCAAAACTAATAAAAAATACAAAAATAAATCAAACGGTAATTTTTACCCCGACCTACGAGGTTTTTATCCCTCACGGGTACGTCGGCAAATGACTTTGTCATTTCAAATCAATAAAAAATGTAAATAAATAACCTTCTTTTTCTTTTAATTAATCATTACTCCTTCTTTAATCCATTTTCTAAGTAAGCAAGTTATAACACGAAAAAGTAAATAAAATCAAGAGGTTCTCGCAGAGTACTACGAACGTTTAGGGTGCTAACACCTTCCCTAAACGTAACTAACCCCCGAACCCTAAATCTTTTAAAATGTGGTATTCGAACTTTTTCTCATTCTTCTTTTAAAAATTAAAGGTTCAGTCGTGAAATAAAATTAGTGGGTTTATGCTAACCAAATAGCTTGACCTCTTAAAATTGACGCGACATATAACATTGTTATGTTGATGGAATCTTTGTCATTCTTCGTAATTCTATCTGAATCAAGTCATTAATATATGTAATTATGCACATAAGACATCTGGTAAAATAAAAACAAATAAATATCTAGTGGATCTAGACTATTGTTTAAGAAAAACAGAAAATGTTTTTCAGTAAAATAGATGGAAACAAAAAAAAAAGTTTGATAAAAAGACATATAATATTTTATAACGACAAGTAATTATTTTGCCTAAAAAAACATAGCTTTATTGTAGTTTTGGTCCTCTATTTTTACTATGTTGCAAAAGTGGTCCTATATTTTAAAATTTGATAGTTTTGAACACTCTATTATATACGACCATCCGCTGGATTTTATGGCAGGTTAGAGACTTTAGTTACTTTATTATATAGAAGATAGAAGATTCACCAAATATTTAGTTTTTGCTGTTTAAAAAAATATTGAAAGTAGTAATAACTTTAAATAAAATGAATATTTATTAATATTTATATTCCATAAGAAATATTATATCAATAAAAAAAGGCTTAAATATTTATTATATAGAAGATAGAAGATTCACCAAATATTTAAGCCTTTTTTTATTGATATAATGTTTCTTATGGAATAAAAATATTAATAAACAATCATTTTATTTAAAGTTATTACTACTTTCTATATTTTTTTAAACAGCAAAAACAATTCATTTATTCAAAAAGATATCCATCTATAAAAATAAAGTACAATAGTACTCAAACCACCCAAAAGTACTTTCTAAAGTTATAATTGGGTTTCTCTCTTGACTATCTTTTTGAAGAAGCTTGACTATATTTATTTTATTTAAAGTTATTACTACTGTTTACATTTTATTTTTCATAACTCTTATACTATACTATAGTATTATATACCCTTAAAAAAATAGGGTTAATAGGCTTTTACCCCCCTGTAATATAGGTGACTTTTGGTTTTGCCCCCTAGGAAATTTTTTTTTTAGATTCCGTCCTCGTAAAATGAAGATTCTTTGGTTTTGCCCCCTGACCCCAATGAGTCAGCAGAATCTCCTATGTGGCACGCTGCGTCAGCAGATTCTGCTGACGTGGCGCGCTGACTGTATAATTATTTTTATTTTTTATTTTTTTATTGGGTACACGTGGCATTTTTTTATTTTTTTAAAAAAAAAGTTAAAAAATAAATAAAAAATTCTGGAAAATTGAAAAATTAATAAAAAAAAATTTAAAAATTCTGGAAAAATTAAAAATTAATAAAAAAATTGAAAAAAAATATTAAAAAATTCTGGAAAATCGAAAAATTAATTAAAAAATTCTGGAAAAATGAAAAATTAATAAAAAAATTGAAAAAAAATAATAAAAAATTCTGGAAAATTGAAAAATCAATAAAAAAAATTGAAAAAAATATAAAAAAATTCTGGAAAATTTAAAAATTAATAAAAAATTTTAAAAAAATAAAAAATTCTTGAAAATCGAAAAATTAATAAAAAATCTGGAAAAATGAAAAATTAATAAAAAAACTGTAACAAATATTAAAAAATTCTGGAATTTTTTTTTAAAGAAATTAAAGAAATCTGGAAAAATTAATCAAAATAAAAAAGTATCTGAAAAAATTTAAAAATTCTGGAAAAATTAATAATAATAAAAAATGATTAAAAAAATAAAATAATCTAATAAAATGAAAAATAATGAAAAAATTTTGGAAAATAAAAAATTTCTGGAAAATATTTAAAAAAATTCGAAATTTTAAAAAAAAATTAAAAAGATTAATCATTTTTAAAAAAATGAATTTTTTTAAATTTTCATTCGTATTTTTCGAAATTTTGATTAGTATATATGCATTCATCACTTTAAAATTTAGTTTTGTATGGTTGTATTAGGTCCAGTTTAAATTTGAAGACATGCAATTGAAATAAAACGAACCAACATGTCATAACATTAGTGAATGAGAAAGCTAGATTAATAGAGTTCGATATTGCACCCGATAGAAGAACAACCGGCAAAATTCCAGGAAATACTAATAAGTTGTAATTTTTAAATGGTCGAGAAAAGAGGAAATAATGGGCGATAATAGAACACATGAATCAACGAATGTAGTAGACATTGTTGAAAACAAAATTTCGAAAAATACGAATGAAAAATTCAAAAATTTCATTTTTTTAAAAATGATTAATCTTTTTAATTTTTTTTGAAAATTTCGAATTTTTTAAATATTTTCAAGAATTTTTTCCAGAAATTTTTTATTTTCCAGAATTTTTTCATTATTTTTCATTTTATTAGATTATTTTTCATTTTTTAATATTTTTTACAGTTTTTTTATTAATTTTTCATTTTTTCCAGATTTTTTATTAATTTTTCGATTTTCAAGAATTTTTAATTTTTTTATTAATTTTTCAATTTTTCAGAATTTTTTAATATTTTTTTCAATTTTTTTATTAATTTTTCAATTTTCCAGAATTTTTTAATATTTTTTTTATTAATTTTTCATTTTTCCAGAATTTTTTAATTTTTTTTTCAATTTTTTATTAATTTTTCATTTTTCCAGAATTTTTTAATTTTTTTATTAATTTTTCAATTTTTTTATATTTTTTTAAAATTTTTTATTAATTTTTCAATTTTTTAAATATTTTTTTTAAAAAAAATAAAAAAATGCCACGTGTACCCCAATAAAAAAATAAAAAATAAAAATAATTATACAGTCAGCGCGCCACGTCAGCAGAATCTGCTGACGCAGCGTGCCACATAGGAGATTCTGCTGACTCATTGGGGTCAGGGGGCAAAACCAAAGAATCTTCATTTTACGAGGACGGAATCTAAAAAAAAAATTTCCTAGGGGGCAAAACCAAAAGTCACCTATATTACAGGGGGGTAAAAGCCTATTAACCCTAAATTATTTAATGTCTCTAAAAAGTAAATTGTTTCTTGTAAATAGGACCGGAGGGAGTATTAAACAGGGTGACACCTAAGTTACCCAAGAAAAAATCGTGGATATGTTTTACTCGACCAATGAACATCAGCCAAATAAGTACATTTTTAAGTGGCACCTATAAACTATCATTAACAACAATAACAAAGACTCATTTTCATTAGTTGATGGATAAATTTTACCCACCATTCTTTAAAGGTAATCTAGAAAAAAACAAAAGTAATAATATATTGGCATCATGTACATATGTGAAGTATTATTAATTACGGTCTTTCCAAAAAAAAAAAAGTAATACACCAAATACATACATACCACAGTATGATTTCAGCGGAAGAAATGACTTGGTGGGATTCATAAAGGAAATCCATGCTCAAGGATTGTATGTTTCCCTTAGGATTGGACCTTTCATCGAGAGTGAATGGAATTACGGGTACTTTCACTAACTTACATAAAAATGTACTCAATTTTATTTATTTATTCCCAATTACTAAGCCAAAATTGTCATCTCTAACACATAATGCTAATTGTTAAAACTTGAAGTGGATTTCCATTTTGGCTACATGATGTCCCAGGCATTGTCTACCGAACGGACAATGAGCCATTCAAGGTACGTACATTTAGCTAGCATGCTCTTTTGGCCACACTTATTTGTTGTGTTACATTAATACTAACATGTCTATTTATATGCTTCTTTAATTTAGTTCTACATGCAAAATTTTACAACAAAAATCGTGAACATGATGAAAGAAGAGGGTTTATATGCTTCGCAAGGAGGCCCAATTATATTGTCACAGGTATATATGATTCCTGTTAATGTTAACTTATAATAGTTTAATTTAACCAATTATTTTTTCTCCCACCATTGAATGGCTGATTATGTTATAGATTGAGAATGAATATGGAAATATCCAAAAGGCATTTGGAACTGCAGGATCGCAGTATGTTGAATGGGCTGCAAAAATGGCAGTGGGTCTTAATACAGGCGTACCATGGGTTATGTGCAAGCAACCCGATGCTCCTGATCCTGTGGTCAGTTCCACTCACCCCATCCCACTTGTTTATAAATTTAATTAAAATTTTAGATTTAATGATTTTATTATTATGTCATTCTATCATATACCTTTTATGTATCCAAAAGCGCTTAGATGAGATGGCACAATTAGCTTAACCAAAATCCTGCGTTCAAATCCAACTTTAGGCATGCAGCAGCTATAACAAACATTGTGACATAACTTGTGAATTTTCGTAAGTAATTATCCCGCTAACTTGTGACATAACAAACATCTGTTGTCAAAAACAAGTATCATATATTCTTAAGAAGGTGCAAATGAATTTTAATACTAAGAAATAAAATAATGGACCGTACTAAATAAATTTTAAAATTAAAGTAAATACAATAAAAAATATACAGGTACTAGCTAAAATCTTGAGAAAAATCCATAGATTCTGGGTATGATTCTTTTCTAAGTATTTATAAGACCTACCAAAAAATTATTGTGAAAAATTACAAAAAAAAAATCTAAACCTGCACAAATGTTCTATGAATGCAGATCAATACATGCAACGGCATGAGATGTGGAGAAACTTTTACTGGACCAAACTCTCCCAATAAGCCTGCGATGTGGACAGAGAATTGGACATCTTTGTAAGTTCATGAATTACAACCTTATATTTATTGAGGATAAAAAACGTTTATGATCAACATAATTAACTACTTGTTTTTTTTTTGTTTTTTTTTTTTTTCTTCTGGTTGAAGCTATCAAGTATATGGTGGATTGCCATATATACGCTCTGCTGAAGACATTGCATTTCATGTCACTCTTTGGGTTGCAAGAAATGGAAGCTTTGTCAACTACTATATGGTATTATTCTTCATTTAAGCTTATTTTATTTGCATTAATCAGAATCAATCTTACACTATAAAGCTCTAATTAACAATGTTTGCAACCTAGTATCATGGTGGAACTAACTTTGGGAGAACAAGCTCTGCTTATACTATAACAGCCTATTATGATCAAGCACCACTTGATGAATATGGTAAGTGTATAACATCAATTTTAATTTATTCATTTTTGAATGGCATGTGTATAATTTGTCATTTTCCTACCTCACTACATATAAAATTTTAATTTTGCAAATATTATTGTTAGGTTTATTCAGGCAACCTAAGTGGGGACATCTCAAGGAGTTGCATGCTGCAATCAAGTCTTGTTCCACCACTTTATTACAAGGAGTGCAGAGAAACTTTGCTTTAGGTGAACTTCAAGAGGTGAATGCTCTCAATTTTTTTTCTCCAATAGGTTTGTTTTCACATACTGCAATTCAAATATTCATAGGTTTTTTTTCTTTCATTTTGATAGGGTTATGTGTTTGAAGAAGAAAAAGGAGAATGTGTTGCATTTCTTATAAACAATGATAAAGGGAACACTGTTACTGTCCAATTCAACAATAGTTCATACAAATTGCTCCCAAAGTCTATAAGTATTTTACCAGATTGTCAAAATGTGGCTTTCAATACCGCACATGTAAGTTATAACTTTGGCAAAATTAATTGATCATGTGATTTTCTGTTCCATTGTAGTCCTTTTAATTATATATAATTTAAATTTATGTATACACTATACAGTTAAATACAACAAGCAACAGAAGGATCATAACTTCAAGACAAAACTTCAGCTCAGTTGATGATTGGAAACAATTCCAAGATGTCATTCCAAACTTTGATGACACTTCACTAAGATCAGACTCATTACTTGAGCAAATGAATACAACCAAAGACAAATCTGATTACCTTTGGTATACTCTTAGGTTAGTTATGATCTGTTTTAAATTCTAACAATAAATCTATCAAATATATATATATATATGTAACATGTCATTACTTACTACATTTCTTTTTATTAATTTTATGAACAGGCTTGAAAATAATTTATCTTGCAACGATCCAATACTCCATGTTCAATCTGCTGCTCATGTTGCCTACGCTTTTGTGAACAATACATACATTGGTACATATATGCACAATTTATTGCACACACACATCCAAAATTTGAAGCTTCTAAAGAAGTGACCTTGGTGGTTTAATTGATCATCACTTTATTCTGATTAAATCTACTAGGAGGGGCACATGGAAATCATGATGTGAAGTCATTTACATTAGAGCTCCCAATTACATTAGAAGAAGGAACAAACAACATATCTATTCTCAGCGGTATGGTTGGACTACCGGTATGTTTTTTTTTTTAAGGATTTTTAGTGGTATGTATAATACTTTTTTCTTTTTACTTTGTAATATTTAAGTCTGAGATATTTTGTGTTGGTTTATAGGATTCAGGGGCATTTCTTGAAAAAAGATTTGCTGGTTTAAACAATGTGGAACTTCAGTGCAATGAACAAGAGTCTGTTAATTTGAACAATTCTACATGGGGATATAAGGTTACCTGCTATTGATCATGTTATATACCTTAAATGGTCAAATTTTGTTTATATAAACTTTACATTCTCACCCTTCTTTGTGTGTCAACTTTTTCATCAATCTTGTGCACTATAGGTTGGATTACTTGGAGAGCAATTAGAAGTATATACAGAACATAATAGCACAGACATTAAATGGACTCAACTGGGGAATATCACGATTGATGAAGTTACTCTCACCTGGTACAAGGTAAAATAACAAAGGAAGTAGTAGTTGTGATATTAATAGCACTATTATCATTTTTCTGTACAGTAGTTAGCATATTAGAAGATATAGTAATTAAATGAAGATTGCAAATAAGCTCTTATTTATATTTTTTTTTTTTTTTTGAGGGAACTCTTATTTATATTTTTGTTACACAGTAATACTTTTTATTATATGGAAGTGTGCGTGACAATGAGAATTTTGAATTCGCAGACTACATTTGACACACCTAAGGGAAATGACCCTGTTGCCTTAGACCTTAGCTCGATGTCAAAAGGTGAAGCTTGGGTAAATGGACAAAGCATTGGTCGCTATTGGATTTTGTTTCTTGATTCCAAAGGCAATCCTTCACAGTCATTGTGAGTTACCACTTATTTCTACCTCATATTGTAACTTAACATGGAAGAAAAGGAATAACAAATTATGACAAGGACACTTGAACTACAATGACTACTTTTAGATACTAATTAATGCTATGTGTTATGTTGCTACAGGTATCATGTTCCTCGGTCTTTCCTTAAAGATGGTGAAAACAGTTTGGTATTGCTGGATGAAGGTGGTGGGAACCCTCTTGATATCTCTTTGAACACTGTTTCAGTCACAGATTTACAAGATAACTTTTCTAAATTGCCATTTCCTACCTATACTTAATATTATGGACAGAATATAAAATACATATACGTAAATCATACATCCCATAATATGTTTCCTTAGCATTCTAGTTTGGCTTCTATACATGAAAATAGACTGATTGTTAATGAAAAAAATACAAATTATATTGAAACCTATGCAGATCCGGATTGATTCTTTGTAATCCAAATACTGTTTAGATCTACCTACCTGACAAGATATGGTTGTTTATTATTGGGCAAACGAATCTCATTTGACCTCTCTTGTTCTCTTCTTATATGTAATACTTTTTTTTTTTTTTTTTAAAATGTACATCCAATCAAAGCACATTGCAAATCTAATAACAATTTGATGAGATCTCTTTGAGCTTAATCAGATGTCTTGAGTTTGATTATAGATATGTTCATGCAATATTGGTAAATCTCTTGATGTAGAGTTTTGTCATCTTTTTTTTTTTTTTGAATGGCAAAATATATATATATATATATATATATATATATATATATATATATATATATAAATATATATAACTGTTGGAACATGTGTGGAAATTGAGTAAAAAAGACTAAACACAAATTCCCATATTGGGTAGAACTAGTGTTGTGTGAATTGAAAAAAGTGGAAGTCCCACATCGGATGGAACACACACATTAGTAGTGTTTATATAGTGGGAGTGTACCTCTAATTAATGGGGGTACATAAGCACTAGAGAAAAAATATATATTGATATATATTTTATTTTTTATTATTTGGAAATGATAAATTTAATAATTAATTTAATCATTATTAGAAAGTGCTTTCTTAGTCCCCAAGTTTTGCTAAAATATTTTGGTACATAATATAATATATTTTTGTACTAAATTTAATATATTGTAGTACTCAATTAAGATATTTTTGTACTAGACCTAATATGTGAATTACTTAATCGCAAAGTAATATGTTACTTGTTCCCAAAGTTTCTCATATTACTTGTTCCCAAAGTTTCTCACTTATTAGTTGTGAATTTTCCCTATAAATAGAGAACTCACATAGTGCATTCCACACACCAAAGAGTTTCATTGAGTTGTCGGGAACTCTTTCTCTCTTCTCCCTTTCTTGACTTGTGTTGACGAGTCTTTCCTCTCTTCTCCCTCCTTCGCCTTGTTTAACAAGTCATTCTCCTTTTTCTACTCCTTTCTGTCCCTTCGGAATTAAGAGTGTTCTTAAGACCATAGTCCCTTCGGAATTAAGAATGGTCTTAAGTTCATAGTCCCTTCGGTAATATATGTCCCTTCGGAATAAAGAGTACTTTTAAGATCATACCGTCGGAATCAAGAATGATCTTAACGGTATATAAATATTATAACAATATTTTCTATTTGAGGAGAAATGGTGGTAACACCATATTTGAGCGGTCATAGTACCATATTGATAGTTTGGAGAACTTAAGGGTTAGAATGGTGGAAACACTATATTTGAGTGGTCTTAGCACCATAATAGAATGGTAATAATACCATATTAAAGTGGTTTCAGTATTAAAGAGTGGTCTTAGTACCATATTTGAAGGTGTAATTCTCGAACGGTTTTCTACAGTGCAGTAGTTAACCGCACAGTTGTAGCTGGGCTTGTTTTATCCTGGAGGCGGCGTGGTTGATAGTCTACCTTGCACAATTTTGGGTAGTGCCACGAAACGTCTTAAAGAGAGCGACCTGGTCGTGACTCAACCTAGTAACAACTTCGGTAGATAATAGAATTTAGAAATCCAAATACAACAGTTTGGAAATCCAAAAACAACAATTTTAAGACGTTTCGATATGTTATGTCTACCGAAAAAGTTACTTATTGTCCCTAAATACATTAAGGATAAATCAAGTTATAGAAAATACATCTTTTGACTGAAACGATGAAGTGCTTGTTGTAAACAACAACACTATGAAATTCACATGTCGCTTTTAATGGTAAAGCATGGAGTTAATTGTGGATAGAAAATTGTCTCGACAAATCCATATATTTTGGCAAAAATTATGCAAGTTAAATCCTATTTATTTGATAGAAGGATTAAGTGTTCCTCTGCTTGTTGTAAACAACAACACTATGAAATTCACATGTCGCTTTTAATGGTAAAGCATGGAGTTAATTGTGGATAGAAAATTGTCTCGACAAATCCATATATTTTGGCAAAAATTATGCAAGTTAAATCCTATTTATTTGATAGAAGGATTAAGTGTTCCTCTCTTTGATAGTTATGCAAACAACACCATGAAATTAGTAACCAATCGGTTATGGTGTGTGAGTAGTCGAAGTGCCTTGGCTCCGGTTGCCTAGTGGGATAGCCTTTTGACCGCCCCTAATCAAAGCTAATTTTGAATAGCTGGAATGTACCGAGTAATAGGAGGACAATTTCATCAGTCCTTTTGCTATATGTATGAATTGAAAAGTGAACATTGAAAAATCAAAGAATGAACTAATTGAAAAAAGGTTTTTTGATGAAATGGAAATTATATGAGAAAATTTGTTTCAAATATTTCATATAAAAATAAGAAAGAATCTGAATTTCAGATTTCTACTGAATAAGACTGAGTTGACTCAGACTTAAAGAGAGACTTGTGTATCATCTTGTGGAGAAAGACTACGCCTTTGATGGTATGTTCAAAATTAAATTCTCATTCTATTTTATTAGTTGTGTGATTTTAATATTTGACATATCAAAATTTATTGTGTGAACAAGCGTTTAATTTTAAACTTGAGTAACTTGGACTTAATTCCAATGTTATATGATTAGACAATTTTATTTATTTCCAATGTTATATGATTAGACAATTTTATTTATTGCAGTCAAGATATATGAACCAAAAGTTCATATAAATCAGAATTTAGAGAATATGGATCTCTAAACATAATAAATTATGATATGTGCAAACTTGATGGTACATAACCCTAGAAATGATATTTTATCATATTTATTGATGACTGCAAATTTTGAAAAATAAAATTGATATGCTTGAATGTTCAATTTTTATAACGAAAATTGAAATTTATAGAGTACCCAAGTCTAAGAACAAAAATTCTAATTAAGAAATTTTTGAAGAAAAGACAATCCAACTTGTCTTATTTTTGAACTTGGGATTGTCTGAACTATATTTGGATTCTGGACCCCGAGAGTTGAACTCACTAGTAGAGCCTATGAATATGTATTCATCGGGTATGCGATAAATAACGAAACATATAGGTTTTATGACCTAAATGTTAAAGTGATCATAGAATTTAAAAGATGTCGATTTCTATGAAAATGTTTACCCCTTTAACTAAAGAATAGTGAGGGCACTAGTGGGGGCTCTAATGGGAGCACGACATTAGTGGGGGCAAAATAAATTCCCCTTTAAAAATTAAGAACTAGTGGGGGCACTATATCTGATCATATTTCAGTAATCAGAAATAGTTATGAAAACATCATATGAGATGTTATAGAACCTCAAGAAGGTAAGAAAGCTAAAAATGCTAAAGAGTATGAACTTGGTTTATACATTGAAAGAAGATTCATTAAGCCTTAAAGAAGTTATATCCTCATTGGATGCTGAATTATGGCAAAAAGCAATAAACGATGAAATGAATCTTCTAGAGTCTAACAAAACATGACACTTGGTTGACTTGTCTCATAGTTGCAAAATCAGTATTTGGATTTTGGAAAAAGGAACTAAAACCTGATGGTACGGTTGATCAATACAAGGCTCTCCTTGTAGTCAAAGGTTTTAGACAGAGAAAAATATAGACTTCTTCGACATTCATTCACCAGTCACGAAAATCATATCCATAAGAGTACTAGTCCCTTTAGTCGCCGTTCATAACTCGATAGTACTCCAAATGGATGTGAAAGTTTCCTCTTTTTATGGTGAACTAGAAGAAGAAATCTATATGAAACAACCTGAAAGTTTTGCGAGTCATGGACAAGAAAACAAGGTCTGTAAGTTAGATAATTATTTATATGGTCTAAAATAAACTCTTAAGGAATGACATGAAATATTTGACATTCTAATGCTATCAAATGAGTATAAAGTGAATGAAAGTGACAAATAATATTTGCACGGTCATAAGTCTCTATAAAGACAACTTGCTCATATTTGATTTAAAGATTCATGTTATGAATTATGTGAAATCATTGTTTATCAATAACATTGATAAGAAAGACCTAGACAAAGTTGAAGTTCTTAAGGAAATATTATTATTTCAACGTAAACTTGCAATCATATATTATGATCCAAGTGTAAGAACACTTGAGATGGAGTTAAACAAATAAAATATGCGAGCATCATTGGCAGTCCTTAGGTAAGCCACTGAATGTATTAGACCCGACATTGCCGATGTCGTAAAACTCTTGTGCAAGTTTACTAGTAGACGGATGAGAAGCATTGCCATGCTATAGAAAGAGTCATGAGGTGCCTTAAGAAAATTATGACTCTAAGATTACTTCACTAGGAGTAACCTATTGTACTTAAATGGTACAAGATATAAAATAGAACATCTTTCAGATGAATATTTAGCGACTAGTGTTTGCATATTGAGCATCACTAGAGGAGTTGTTTGTTAAAACAAATGATATTGACTCAGTCCACTATGGAATGAATCTGAGATGAGAACACTAGAGAAAACTAGTGGAGAAGCAAGTTGACAAGATGCTTGCTAATTGAGATCCCTTAGTGGATAAAACCGTTTCCAGAAGTGTTAATTCATTATGATAGTCTGCAGCTATTACAAAAATTGAGAATCGTTAGAGACGATAATTAAGGCATGAACACATAAAGGATTAGAGAGCTAGTTACTCTCAAAAGGAACGGTTAAAGTAGATCATGTACGTACTGATAAATAATAGTCAATCCTTTGACGAAAGGAATTGCTAGAAAGAAAGTCCTAAACACATCCAATAGGATGGGATTAATGCCCAAAGGTCACAAGTGATGGTAACCCGACCTACATGACTGGAGATCCCAAGAAATAGGTTCAATGGGTAATAACAAGTCACAAGTGATAGAACATGCTATGATAAAAGTAAGAAAGCATGATTCCTGCAGCGATAGAAGGATGAGATAATAGAAACTCTTAATGAGATCTATACTCTATTTGGAGTGGAGTACATAGCTACAGGAGTACTCTTGATAGACTCACCTATACGAATGTGGAACTAAGGGCCGGTTCCTATGGGATTCGGTGCAGAATACCTAGAGCGTTCGTTAAAACCGGGATACACGTGCAAGGCCATAAACGCACGGGCTTTTAGAATACACCTTATGAAAAGGTTTGTGTGTGGGTTCTATGTCTGAGATAGAGTTCAATGCTGTAAGCAACTCTTGTTAATCAGAATTTTACTCGCTATGCAAAGGTTCAAGTTGTAGGCGACGCCTTTGTTTACTAGCAAATCTTATGGAGACGTTTTTGACGTTATTTCTGAAACTATTTTTTAAATTCAAGTGGGGGATTGTTGGAACATGTGTGGAAATTGAATAAAAACGACTAAACACAAATTCCCATGTTGGGTAGAACTAGTGTTGTGTGAATTGAAAAAAGTGGAAGTCCCACATCGGATGGAACACACACATTAGTAGTGTTTATATAGTGGGGGTGTACCTTTAATTAATGGGGGTACATAAGCACTAGAGAAAAAATATATATTGATATATATTTTATTATTTGGAAATGATAAATTAAATAATTAATTTAATCATTATTAGAAAGTGCTTTCTTAGTCCCCAAGTTTTGCTAAAATATTTTGGTACATAATATAATATATTTTTGTACTAAATTTAATATATTTTAGTACTCAATTAAGATATTTTTGTACTAGATCTAATATGTGAATTACTTAATCGCAAAGTAATATGTTACTTGTTCCCAAAGTTTCTCATATTACTTGTTCCCAAAGTTTCTCACTTATTAGTTGTGAATTTTCCCTATAAATAGAGAACTCACATAGTGCATTCCACACACCAAAGAGTTTCATTGAGTTGTCGGGAACTCTTTCTCTCTTCTCCCTTTCTTGACTTGTGTTGACGAGTCTTTCCTCTCTTCTCCCTCCTTCGACTTGTTTAACAAGTCATTCTCCTTTTTCTACTCCTTTCTGTCCCTTCGGAATTAAGAGTGTTCTTAAGACCATAGTCCCTTTTCGGTTTAATGTCCCTTCGGAATTAAGAATGGTCTTAAGTTCATAGTCCCTTCGGTAATATATGTCCCTTCTGAATAAAGAGTACTTTTAAGATCATAGTCCTATTTGGAATAATAATATCCCGTCGGAATCAAGAATGATCTTAACGGTATATAAATATTATAACAATATTTTCTATTTGAGGAGAAATGGTGGTAACACCATATTTGAGTGGTCATAGTACCATATTGATAGTTTGGATAACTTAAGGGTTAGAATGGTGGAAACACTATATTTGAGTGGTCTTAGCACCATAATAGAATGGTAATAATACCATATTAAAGTGGTTTCAGTATTAAAGAGTGGTCTTAGTACCATATTTGAAGGTGTAATTCTCGAACGGTTTTCTACAGTGCAGTAGTTAACCGCACAGTTGTAGCTGGGCTTGTTTTATCCTGGAGGCGGCGTGGTTGATAGTTTACCTTGCACAATTTTGGGTAGTGCCACGAAACGTCTTAAAGAGAGCGACCTGGTCGTGACTCAACCTAGTAACAACTTCGGTAGATAATAGAATTTGGAAATCCAAATACAACAGTTCCAAAAACAACAATAACTATAAAAAAATAAAAGTTATACACCAAAGTTAGAACAATATACACAAGAAGAGTCAAAAGCGACACTCCAACAAACCACCACAAGGAACAACCCTCAATACCCCACATACGAGGACAGAGGCACCCCCAAGAAAACATCTAAATTAATGAGCAAAAGCAAATAAAAACAGCACCAAAAAGCCGACAGCCAACCGCTGCAATAAGCCCAGCAAACACCTGCAAGCACAAAGAACAACAGGAAAAGCCCGACAGCCACACCGGGAAGGAAGGGGAGATACAACCCCATCCACCCCCGCAAGCAGCCCCAGGAAAGCTACCACCACAAAACCCTACCGAATCAAGCACAGGACGGGCTGCACCTCCCACTCATAGAGAGAACAGGGACTAGCAGGGCACTTAGCCAGGAACCACTTCCAAGCTAAGAACGGATCCTGATTTATTCTTTGTAATCCAACTACCCAGCTGAAGGGATTAGTAAATGAAATTTATTAAAATGAAATCGTTTGAGAGATCGGTCTATCTAATTATGTGTAGAGATACTCGTTCACAGGGGCGGAGCTAGGTGCGGCCCAGGGGATTCAACTAAACCCCCTCAATTTCATAATTTTTGCCCAATTATCTATGTTATTGCCATATTGATGAAGTGGATAAAATAGTCACAAGGAAGGGGGGTTTGAATTGTGACCCTTTTAAAAATTAACCTGCATCTTAAAATGATTCTCAAGTGGTTTACTTGGAATAGTTAAGTTAACTTTCTGACTTCAGAACGTTCTGACATTCCTGTGCAGATTATGCAGAAACTGATTTAATCAAGTAACTGTGTTGTGTGTGTGTGTAGTGTATACTGTATTTAAAGAGTAAAGGGAAGAGAAAGAACACACAGAAGTTTATAGTGGTTCCCCCAATGTGGGTTAGTCCACTCCTCACAATCTTGTGAGAGTTTCCACTATGATGTTTGAGATAACCTCTCAAATTCTGCACTTTACAATATGTGTTCAGCTGAACACTTACACCTCTATATTTTCTTAGCCTCAGCAGGCTTGCACCTTGTTGCTAAGTTACCCACTTAGACTTTTACACCTTCTGCTCAAACTAACACTTTAGCACCTCTAAAGCTAGATGAGACTTTCTTTTCTTCTTGCTAAGTTACCCACTTAGACTTTGCACCTTCAGCTCAAACTAACACTTTAGCACCTCTAAAGCTAGATGAGACTTTCTTTTCTTCTTGCTACGTTACCCATTTAGACTTTGCACCTTCAGCTCAAACTAACACTTTAGTACCCCTAAAGCTAGATGAGACTTTACAAGATGTTTGGAGTTTGAATGTTTGAGAAACAAACAGAAGAAGAAAGAAGAAGAAGTTATCTTGGAGATAACAGAGAGTATTGATTTGCACTAAGTAATGAAAGCCTTAGTCATTGATCAATTTCAGTTTGCAAAAGCTTCAAACAAAATCAAGTTGTTTTCTTGTATGCTTTGCAATTTGTGTGGAGTTTGAATGTTTGAGAATCAAACAGAGGAGGGGGAAGAGAAGTTATCTTTGCAAGAGATAACAAAGAGTATTGATTTGCACTAAGTAAATGAAAGCCTTAGTGATTGATCAATTTCTGTTGCAAGAGCTTTTAAACAATCTTCAAGTTGTTTATTTGAATGCTTTGGCAAGGTGCAAGTAATGCTGAGCCTTTGAACTGTATTTATAGAGTCCTTGGGCTCATATAGTCGTTGTGGGGTGTCCAATGGTGTTATGCCATGTGTCCTGGGTCCCACAAGCTTTTACTTGAAATTCTGGGCAAACATTCTGATCTCTGATGAACTTCAGAATGTTGTTGCGTTCATGATGATCTTCATCTGGGTTCATCATGTTCTTCATCTGGGTTCATCATGTATGAATGAACATATAAAGTTCTGGGCGTGTCATATGCTTTTCATATGAATTTCTGGGCAATAACCAAAGTATGGACTTTTCTTCATACTTCAGAAAGTTCAGTTCCCAGATCTGCCTTGGAACTTGGTGCAGGAGGATATAGTGGGATTATGCATCTTCATACACATGTGTTATACCCTAATTTTGGACCTAAAAATACTTATCCAATTCTTCTTTTCTTGCATTTCAAGCCATTTGAACTGACTCTGATCAATGGCATCTTTCTCTGCATTTTATTTCAATATTACTTGCAAAATTCACATACAAGGGTATTTTAGTCATTTACTATGTCAAAATTTCTTGCAGTCTTTTAAAAATTTGTTTGAGCCTTTTCATTTAGTTTGAATAAGTCTCTGTTTCATTCTATGTCAAAATCCATTGCAAAAATTGCATTTTAGGTCATTTTGAGTCAGTTTTGCCCCTGGGGGCATTTTAGTCTTTTCATGTGCCAAAACTCTGTTTAAACTCTTAAAATTGTCTCTGAGTCTTTTAATTTTGCTGGTATAAGCTCTTGCTTTAATTCCATGTTAAAAATCATTTTAAAAATTGCGTCTGAGTCATTTTTAGTCGTTTTAACCCCAGGGGCATTTTGGTCATTTCACACGAAATTTCGGCAGAGAGAGGTTACTTTAAAGTACCTCATTTAGGCCATTGGTTCGTTTTAGTCCGTTTTGTCAATTTTAATCGTTTCACTTTACGTTATTTTCCAATTACCAATTTTAATTCATTTTATTTTTACTTTTTATTTTTTTTAGTCCTAAATTCCTAAAATTTGCATTTTAGTCCTTAATTGTCCAAGTCATTAGTCCAGGTGCCACGTGTCAGCTTTTCATTTGTCCATAGGAAGTTTGTTAAGTCCAGTGCCATGTGTCAACAGTCTATTGGTCCAGTCCATACATGTGTCAGCCTATAAAAGGCCAACTCATCACAGATCCATTCACTTCTTTACACATCATCAACAACACAATCACGTTTCTCTCTCCTCCCAAAACAGATCAAACACTAGGAATCTGAAGAACTTGCTTGAAGTTCATCAAGAACTTCAACAAGCTCCTCCATAACCGAATCCAGAACCACCGTAACCAACTCACAAACCACCGTAACCAACTCACAAACCACCGCAATCTGTCATGGATTACAACAACAAATTCATCAAACCACAATCAGAATCACACAGATTCCCTAGAATCTGAACTCACAAATCCAATTCCGTCACAAACAATCTCAAATCGACATAACAAAAGAGCAAGAAGGACGAATCTAAAGGCAACAACAATCAAGATTGCAAATCCTTTCATCACGAATCACTCGAAGCTGCGTTAAGCCAAGCAGAATCAAGGAACGTGAAGAAGGATACGAAGGAGAGAAGGACGAAATTTCGAAACTCTCCGTCACAATTTCGTGTTCATAGATCCAAGACCAGAGGTATTTCGTTCTTCCTTCCTCCTCTTCGTCAATATTTCATGTTTTGCCATTCATCCATGCCTTTGTTAAAAAATTTCGAATCTATTGGTTTAGATCTAGGGCTATATGTTGTTTGTTTGGAAATTCTGAACTTAGAAAAGGATAGAGAAGAAAGAGACGGTCACGTCGGTGTATTTTGTTTCAAAAAACATAAGGTTTGGGCTCCGACACGGCGGCGGCCACGGCCAACCACCACGTCGGAGCAATTTTCCGACGGCCAATCCATCTTCTCCGATCGGCATAGTTACAGAGAGAGAGGAGAGTGTTTAAGTCTTAGAGAGAGAAAGGTCAAGGAAAAGTGGGGGCTTGGACCGGTTTTCAGCCTTTTATAGGCCTGCAAACCCGGTCCAGTTGGATACGGGTCAGACCGACCCAGCCTGCCCCAAGGCCCAACTGCCATGGCCTGTGTGGCATTTTGATGCACGCACCCCCCCGTTTCTGCGTTTTTTGCTGTAAAAATTGCTATGTGCACCCTTGCTTGACCTAAAAATCCTTAAAAGAATTCCAAATAATTTTCTGATAATTTTCCTATGTTTTTTGGTGAATCTTGATACTGTTTTGTGTTGAATTTTGATTAGAGGTATAAGGAAAATATTCTTGTACTTGTTAGTCCAAATGCTTTAATTCTTGGTAAAATCTTTGTTAAAAATCTTAGGTGTTGGTGCATTGTTTCTTGTAGTAACTCTAGCACTTGAAACCTATCATTTAAGATGTGGTTTCATGCCAAAGTTCACTTCAAGATCATATGTAGCCTTTCTTACTTGTAGCTTATTTGTTTGTTAATATTTCTTTGAGAAATTGTGATGTAGCTTTGAGCTAGGATTGTGGCACATAATTGTAGTCTTGGACATGTAATTTTTTGGAATGATTTTGTCCTTTATTTTTGGTATATACTTGCTGTTTTGTTTGAGTGAACCTTGTGGATCCTTTACATTGTGAAAAATGAAAAGTCTCTTGCAAAATAAAATTGCATAAAAGGCTTGAAAATCTTGTAAATTTTTGGCATAGTTAAAACTCTAGATTCTCATGTTGGCCCTCTTGAAATAGGCCATCTCAAACTCCTCCAATATTATGAGAGCCTAAGTGTTGATTTTGCCTAAGCTTTACATTGAATTCCAAGCTCTTTTAACACCTTTTATCAAGTTTTGATTAGTTTACTTCTCTTGCAAGTTACAATAGCTTTACTATGCTTTTTAATACTAGTATCCCATATCATTTGTGCTACTAACCCTTTCATTTCATGTTTCATTCATCCATGAGCATTTCATCTCCTTCTTATATTTTTTCCCTCTTTATTTTCTTGCAATTTAATTTGTACCAAGACTTAGAATGTAGCACTTAGGAGTTTTGTAATATTTTCCTTTATGCAATTTAAATTTCTTGCAAGACCATAGAATGTAAACTAGGGCATGATGTAATAAGGACAATGGACTCTAATAATGTACACCGACACAAGCACCGACACATACACACACGCCACTTTAGGTATATAGCTAGAATATGCATGTTTAGATGTATGTTTAGGATTGTATGCTTTAGATGTATGCCTAGGACTCATACTTAGAAAAATCAATTTTCCAAAAAACTTGAACAAACTTCACTCAAACTATTTTCAAAATAAACCTTGGGATCAAAATCCCATTGAATTTTCCTTTTTCATTTTCTTAATCAAATTTCAATGAAAAATAATCATATTTGACTTCTTTTGCAAATGACTAATTCAACCCCACTTTTTACAATCTCATGCCCTTGAGGCCCCTTTCTATTCTTCAAAATCCCATTTTCAAACTTAAAATCAACCAACAAAAACAAAAACATTTTTGGAAGAGAACTACGGTGGATTTGATCCCTTAAACGGGTACGTAGGCAAGGAACAAAATTCCTTCAATTCAACTAAAATAAAAATTCAAAAACATTCTTCTCCCTCCAATTCTTCACTTAGAATATTCTTAGGTTTAATAAACATTTTCAAAATAGCATTTAAAAATGAAGCGCGCGCGTAGAAATTAAAGACGGTTCCTATAGGATACTATAGTCGTTATGGGTGCCTAACACCTTCCCGTAGCGAAAACAACTCCCGGACCTCGATTCTCAAGGGTTTTGCTTACTTTTTCCTTTCCCAAGAAAAAATAAGATATCACCGGTTTAAAAGGTTCAAACTTAATCAATGTTTGACACCCGAAAACCAAGATAAAACAACATGCTTTGAGAGATTGTGTGGTCCTTGTACTGTACCAACTCTCATGCGTGTCTGTCTCTCATTGAGCAAGACAAATTTGATTTGCTTTGGCTTTTTGCTTTTTACCTACTGTACTGTTCATGAGGTAAGCATGTGTTGAGCTGAACATTCTGATCATCAGAATGTTCCATTTGTTTCACTTAGGATGATTTGTAAGACTACCATTTGATGTAATCAAATCCTAATAGTGAAACACAATGAAGAGCAGTAAATATAACATCTAGGATGATATTCCCTTGTGGAATATTCCTAGGACTTTAATGTTCATAGTCTTAAATGAACATAAAGTATCCTTTTTGACATAATCCTTGTATATGCCTTTATTGCTTCCTTGTATATGCCTTTATTGCTTGATTGATCCATGCAGAAGTACTTCTCTTGACATTTATTTATGTCACATGTGCCTTGCATGACCTTGATCCATGTTCTTGAGATTCTGGGCTTGTATAGAAGCAACCTTCTGATCTCATGTGCGAACATTCTGATCTCTGAGCAACATTCTGATCTCAGTGTTAGATCTTGAATTCAAATGTCCTTTGATTTCTTGTTTCTTGGTATGATTTAAACTTTGTTCCTGTCTTGGTAAAACACTCAAGAGCACAAGTTAAATACCAAGGAAATAATCAAAGTCCATTAATTCTTTAATCATATTGGTTTATTATCTTTAAAATTAATTTGGGATTTTGCCTCAACAAGTGAACCCCCTGACATTTAGTCCTTGCACCTCTTTTGAACCTATCAGCCTATCAGGTCTCCATCTCCATAATTAAAGTGTTGAATTGAATTAAATACAAAACATAACATTTTAATTAAACCGCAATTGTGGGAATCGAACAGCTGAAGTTCAATGAAATTGCACTAATCCTTACCACTATACCAAATGAGCCCAAACGAAAAGTATTGCTCAAACTTGTATATAAGACATATTTTCACAAGTTATAAATAAATCTTGTAAGGTAAGTAAATTCTACTTACTATATTTAAATTATGTATTCTAGCACTTATATATTTATCATATAAAAAAATTTCATAATTTTTTCCATATACATACATAAAATATTAATAAATATTTAAGATAAATTTTCAAAATAACAACATTTATAATGAGCTTTTGTAAAAAAAAAAACATTTATAATGAGCCGATTATTCAACAATTTCAAATATATATATATATATATATATATATATATATATATATATATATATATATCCTCTATACATACAATTTAGAATGGTAAAAATGAGGAATCCACTTGGCATTCTAAAGTTTACTAAAAAAATCAAATGCCAGGTGTCGTATTTTGGCAAGGCATTCAAATCAAACTAGATGTAGGAGGAAACCATTCACCTAATAATTGTATTTCTCATAGATAGCCATTTCGAAATTGATATAACCTTGACATATATACATGCCTAATAAATACACATTATAATAGAATTGAATTTTTTTTCTCCATGTAATTATTCAGACGAAATGTAATTATTCAAACGAATTTTTTCTCCATTATAATAGCGTTGACTGCAGTATATTGATTTCACATTAAAATTGCTTTTATGTTGCCATTTAGATGACAATAGTAAGTTTTCATGCTCTAAGTACTTTTCATACTCAATCATTTTGTACCATTCCGCTTAACCATTCTTATCTAATTCCTTCTTTGATAATGGCTCTCAACTATGATTCTCTCATTCGAATTAACAACAACAAAAGTAAATGATTTTTTTTGCTAGAATTGTCGGGCTATGGAAATCAACCGATTCGAATAACTCTGAGAAACCATTGACCATCCATTTGATTTTGATGAATAACTATGTGAGTTTTTTATATTTTATATTATGATTCTGATAAACTGTCGTCGTTTATAAAGCGTCGGTGTGTTATAACACAATAATATGATCTAAAATATTTTTGATATCGTAAGTTTGTATAAATTTTTAAGATATAATCGGAATGCTAGCTAAAGTTGAGGTTGAAGATGAATACATTTTTGATGGTGTTCTGACAACTATGGATCAAGAAAATAATGTAATTACATGTCCAACTCATGTAAACAGACACAAACTTAAATAAATTTTACTTTTTACGTACCCCAAATTATATGTTTGATATTGTATTATATTTGGTCTACGACAGTAATATGTTGATAACTTTCAAAACTAAGTATAAAACATAAAAAAAGACTAATTGATTTTTTGAGGAAGAAAAAAAAAAGACTAATTGTATTCCCTTGGAGTTTTTCATAACCTACGAAGGACTGATTATCCTTCCTTTATTTTGTTTTCACAAGATATTCTTTTGTACCTTTTTTGTCAAGCAAATCATCTTTTCTTTGTTTTTTGGTTACAAAAGCTAAAAGCAAATCTTCTTTTGCACCTAACCTACAAATAATTTGATTAATTACATTTTTAATGTCAAGGATTGAGTTACTATTTAAAAGTTATTTTGGATTCTAACTTATAGTTGACCTAAAATAGGTAGTAAAATGTATTTACTACCAAATATCATAAGTAATTTTTTTTGAAAGAAAATAGCATAAGTAATTATAGACGGAAAAAAACAAAATCATAATATCATTTTTTTTTACAGGATCAGAACATTTATTCTACAAAAAATCACAACAATTTTTTATTTATAGAAAGAGAATCATATGTTGACATGTGCCTAATAAAATCACATTAACATGTGATTAATTATTTTTGTTAAATGTAGCCGTAAATTTTTGTTGTAGCAAGACATTCATATAGTTGACTATGCCTATTAAATTCACATTAAAAATAATGAATTTTTTCTATCTTGAAACTGTTCTTGAACCTTTTTTTTTTCTTTGGTAGAAGAAAGGACAGATCAAAGTCATTCGTCATACAATTAACATACATATGCCTAATTATTGTAAAAAAAAAATACATATGCCTAATTAATGACACAATAAAAAAGAATGAATTTTTAAATCAATTTTTTTATCATAGAAATGCCACAGTAAAATTTCGTTGACCTAAAATTTAATTTAATCACTATACAATTTCTACCTCAACGTAAATTTGTCTACCACAAATTTGTCTACCACTCGCGTTATAAATAGTTTTCATACTCTACGATTTAGAACCACTCAATCATTCTTATAGAATTCCTTTCTTTCCTAAGGACATTGAATTCCTTTCTTTCCGAAGGACATCAAGTGATTCAACTAACACTGAAAAACCAATGACAATTCATTTAATTTTAATGGATAACTATGTGAGTTTTTAAAATTTTATATTATAATACTCTTATGCTTTCGTCATTTATAAAAGATTAATATGTTATATGAGTATTTTTTTTTATTATTTTCACATGCAGGGTCACAAAATACATGACATCGTAAAAATTATTCGACTTGAGCAATTATAGGTTAAAAATAAAAAAATAAAAAAACATAACATCGATTGCATTTCCTTGGTTTGTATTAACAAATAAGGATATGTTGACTTATAATTATTTTTCTTAGAAACCTCAACTTTATTTTAAGAAAAATAACATACATTTTTTTAAATAAAAAATAACATAAATTTTTTCCCACAAAAAAATAACATAAATTTTGAATTTCAGTTTCTTCCACTGCTTAAACCAAATTCAAATTGAAAATGAGTGAGGATAAGTTGAATTGAATCTTTTTTTTTTTTAAGAAAAAAAAGTTGAATTGAATCTATGAGTAATCCATTTAATAATTTTTTTTGAAGGAAAAAAATACATGAGATTAATACATGATAAATAAATAAAATATGAGACTAATACATGTTAAAATATGAGACTCATATTTAACATTGATAATTATGAAGAAAAAAAATATCATGGGATAAATATTTGCCGGTGATGCTTAAAAAATATGAGATAATTATTGGTCATTGATAAATATAAAAAGCACGGGACAAATATTTGTCATCGATACATAAAAAATCCAAGACTAATATTTGTTCCTGATACAACAAAAAATGAAAAAAGTACTTTTCTTTGTAAATATGTTCGAAAAAAGGACATGACTAAAATTTGTTAGGGAAAAATATTGAAAAAAGCACAACACATAAATTCATCATTGGTACAAAAATCTCGCGACAAATAATTTTCATTGATGAATAGAAAAAAATATGAGAAAAATATTTGTCACTGATACATAAAAAAAATACAAGACTAATATTTGATCTTGATACATAAAATAATCTGAAACAAACACTTTTCTTTGAAAAAAATATTTTTTTAAAAAAAAGCACATAACGAAAGTTTATTACTAAAAAATATTGAAAAACGCAAAGCACAAAAATCCATCATAGCTACCAAAATCAAGAGACAAATAGTTGTCATTGATGAATAGAAAAGACACGGGATAAATATTTATCATTGATCCATAAAAAACGAGACAAGTATTTGTCACTAATAAATATAAAATATAAAAATATAAACTGTGGGGAAGTATTTTTCAATGATATATAAAAAATGAGATACATTTTTTTTTGACAAAAAAAAATGAGATACATATTCATCACTGATAAATATGAAGAAAAAAAATGATGGGATAAATCTTTGTCACTGAAGCATTAAAAAACATGAGATATACATGTGTCATTGATAAATAGAAAGAAAAAAAACACGGGACAAATATTTTTCATTGATACATAAAAAAAAAACACAAGACTAATATTTGGTTCTGATACATAAAAAAAAATATGAACTAAATACTTTTCTTTTAAAAAATATGTAACAAAAAAAAACCAAAACACAAGACAAAAATTTCTTAAGGAAAAATATTGAAAAACATATAATATAGTTTAGAGACTAAAAAAAATAGCCTAGCGCCCGTGCATTGCACGGGTTAACACACTAGTATATATATATATATCAAAGTTCAAAAGTCTGAACCCCCTGACCCAGGTTCCTGGCAACGCCCCTACTCGTTCATATTGAAAAACCAAAGCACACTAAAGTATCCCCACAAATGCCTAGATAGAGGTGTAATTGGTTTTACATGTAAAATGTTTTACCCAGACGAGCCATATAAATGAAATTTATTACTAGTAAATTCCATTAGAGATAAAAACATATGAACGTGGGGCAGTATGAGTTGCGCAAACATTGGTCAGGTTGTTGAAGAACAGAGATACGTTGGATCCATGATAAATTAATTATGCACACACTCACTGGTCTTGCCCCATACTATCTTCTGCGGACACAAGTCAAAATTGGATTGAAGGTTCTCTACGATTTCTATTCTCGAAAACAATAAAGTAAAGAAAATCTTTAATTATCTTTTTAACATAAAATTTTGGAGAAAAGTTACTAATCCGAGTCTTCTGATTGAAAAAAAAAACAAAGTTGTTGTTGACAAGGAAGACTCTTTTAAAAACAGTCAACAAGGTTCTTCTACTAATATTAAATTACAAAATGGTAAAATTACGTAAATTAGACTCTTTTTATTCTGAATTTTTCATTTTTGCATATGAGTTTTTAATAACTTTATGATCTCGTCTATCTAAAAAAAATTAATTAAATAGAAAAGGTAAAGAAATTGTATTGTAGTTGTACACTAGCTGGCAATATCTGTGTCCGAACCGAACCGGTTACTGTGACCAAAAATAGCAAGAAAAGCAGGTATCTATCTATCTATAATACACACAGTAACACGTGCTCACTTAGTAACACTAACCAGTTTGAGCTTGGCACTTGTTGCTATTAAAACCCAACCAACACTCACAAAACAAAACACCAAATCACATTCACACTTGAAAATGAACTTGTGTTTCATTTTGTGTTTGGTTTCAACTTCCCTCACATTCACTTTGGTATATGGTGGTGTCGGTAGTAACGTCAGCTACGACGGTCGCTCCCTCATCATTGATGGCCAACGCAAGCTTCTTATCTCTGCTTCCATTCATTACCCTCGTAGTGTTCCTGCTGTCAGTACTTCTTCACTCATCTCATACACCTACTATTTCTTTACCTTTATCATATTATTATTCACTCATTCTTACTGTGTAATTATTTATGCTATAGATGTGGCCTGGTCTTATTCAAACAGCAAAGGAAGGTGGAATAGATGTCATTGAAACCTATGTTTTCTGGAATGGCCATGAACTTTCTCCAGGAAATGTAAGTAACATTAACTCATTTAAATTAATGCACTACTTGTCAGTTTGTTGCAAGATGCTTCTATTTCTATTTACAATCTTAAATTTAACTTTAAACTGTGAACTTTGTAGTATTACTTTGGAGGACGATTCGATCTGGTCCAGTTTGCAAAGGTTGTTCAAGATGCTGGAATGTACTTGATTCTCCGAATCGGCCCATTTGTTGCTGCAGAATGGAATTTTGGGTCTCTTTCTAAATATTATTTTTTTTTTCTAGGCTCTGGAAGGAACTATTGTAGGAGAGATGGTATAAAAATAGAATTCAACATAAGTGTAACTTGAGTGGTTAGTCCGAGTGGTAAGAGACTCGGGCACCTTAAGCAATTTGACTTTGATCCTTAACTCTTGCAAAGAGGAGATCCACCTTATGTGCCCAAAAGGTTTTTTGACGGAGATTAGTCATTGTTAAACAAGGATGGATACTCAGTACCTATAACATAGTTATCATAAAAATATGGAAGAATCAATTGTTGATTACTTTTTCAAATTTTTAACCATAATTTGTATATTGCAGTGGAGTACCAGTATGGCTGCATTATATTCCAGGCACTGTATTCAGAACTTACAATCAGCCTTTTATGGTATGTAATATGAATGTAGGACTTTGAATTATAAGTAACTCATGATAAGGTTCAAATTACTAAATGCTATCCATTTTTGTTTATTATTTGGAGTAAATGAACACTCTAACTTTGTTGCTCTTCCTTGATGTTCAGTATCATATGGAGAAATTTACCACATACATAGTGAACCTTATGAAGAAAGAGAAGCTTTTTGCCTCCCAAGGGGGTCCCATAATCTTATCCCAGGCAAGTATAACCAAGTTTGTAGAAGTTTGTCACATGGATTTGCAATGAACATCTGTTTTTCAGTAGCTTTCATTCCATACGGTTGTCTACATTGTCCTTAAATATGTTTTGACGACTTTATCTACCATCTTCACAAAATTGCAGATAGAAAATGAATATGGATACTACGAAAACTATTATAAAGAGGATGGTAAGAAATATGCCTTATGGGCTGCAAAAATGGCTGTTTCTCAAAATACAAGCGTCCCTTGGATAATGTGCCAACAGTGGGATGCTCCAGATCCTGTGGTAAGATGACCATTTTTTGAAGTAGTTATTACATTGCAAATGTGAATTAAACATAGATTCCTAGTGCTTGTTTAAACAATGTTGAATATTTAGGATTTTGGATTATTAGTCATAATATGCGTTATCTTGAATCATTACACATGCTTCAAAATTCTTAAATTTTATTTTATTTTTAGTAAATGTTTTCTTTTGCAGATTGATACTTGCAACTCATTCTACTGTGACCAATTTACACCTACCTCTCCAAAGAGGCCCAAAATGTGGACTGAGAACTGGCCTGGATGGTATGTTGAATTCAATCTAAACATTTTCTCCCATTATCCATATTTTGCATCAAAATGTTCATTTCACCATGTGATAATGTATCTCCCATGACTCGTGGGGGTACTTATGGTGAGTGTCTGCCAATAGTTCTCTTATCTGATGGGCATAATTCAGAAATATTCTTCACCCCTTTTTCACTGATAAGTAAAGCTGAAAATTATTTATGCTAGTTTTAGCAATTATTTACCATTGCCAATAATAGTTAATGTTTTTTTAAATTTTCTGCTTCTGCAAAAGACTAGAGACTAAACTGTTACGGCACTTTCATTTACCCATCTTCCCCCTCCCTAGGTTATAGCAGTGAAAAGGGTACAAAGGTTTAATATTTTATTTTTATTTTACAATTACAATAGGGAATGTATCTCATATTAATATTATTCTCCTATGGGATTGTCTACTATGTTAAGGTTTAAGACTTTCGGGGGCAGAGATCCTCACAGGCCAGCAGAAGATGTTGCTTTTTCTGTTGCTCGTTTCTTCCAGAAAGGTGGAAGCCTTAATAATTACTACATGGTACAGATGTTTCTTTTTCTTTTTTAAAATCATGGTTTTGCAAGCTATACATCTTATTGTATTCGGACCTACCATTCAAAAAATACATTTATCCAAATGGTATGCCATATTCTAGTTTTAATTTTTCTTATGCTGACCACTTTGTATGATCCTTATGTGTGTTAGTATCACGGGGGAACAAATTTTGGCCGTACAGCCGGTGGTCCATTCATTACCACAAGTTATGACTATGATGCTCCCATAGATGAGTATGGTAAGTCATCTAAACAGAAGTTCTTATATTGTGTAATACTATTCATCTACATGTCTCTTAACTGTATATTTTGAAAGTCCTTAGAATTAATGTTCAAGTTTTCTGAATAATAAATATATCATAAAACCACAGGGTTGCCTAGACTTCCAAAATGGGGACATCTTAAGGAACTTCACAAAGCTATTAAGCTATGTGAGCATGTATTGCTCTATGGAAAGTCGGTTAATATCTCCCTTGGTCCTTCTGTGGAGGTATTTTCTTTCCCTTAAGCATTTAATTTTCATGGCTAGTTCAAATAGATTGTCTTTTGTTTAGTTGTGAATTCCATCATATTCAATCCAAATGATAGTATTCAAATTCTAATTGTTTTTTTTTTTGTTCTTTCGAACATTTTATAAGATTTTGAATTGTTGCTTGCTCTATCATTTAGACCTTGTCTTGCGGGGGAAATCCTTTGACATCCTGTTTACAATTAAATTTAGAAATATTATCATCACATCCCTTCTTCTGTTTCTGAAAAATTTAATTTTTTTCCTCTCCTTTTCAACAATATGGTTAAAATTACTACAAAGACTTTCTGGGATGCTTAGAGTCCAGCATTGAATGTAATATGACCTAAAAAAAGTGTTTATAAGGTGAGGATACCTCCCACTTATAAACACTTTTTCATGCCATGTTACATCCAATGTGAGGCTCTCAACACACTCCTCACGCACAAGAGTCTGATACCATCTAAATTTTAATTCAGCCCTACAAAACCAGTTTGTTAAGTGAGGGATGGATGGGAAAAGGTGTTGTTGCTTTTATTGGCAATTTCTGCATAGGCTGATGCGATTAATTACTGTATTGCAGGCTGATATCTATACTGACTCATCTGGAGCATGTGCCGCCTTTATTTCTAACGTTGATGATAAAAATGATAAGACAGTGGTATTTCGAAATGCATCGTATCACCTGCCAGCATGGTCAGTTAGCATTCTTCCGGATTGCAAGAATGTTGTGTTCAACACTGCAAAGGTCGGTTACCTCTGTTTCTTATTCACCCATTCCCACTGACATATTTCCTTAACAAAGCAACTTTATCATGTATAAGGATTCACCAAGACAAACATCAAGGATTCATGTCGCATTTACAGCATTACTTACAATTTCAGTGTTGTTGAAGATAACATAAGCTTAGTTCTGAGTTCCTTGAAAAGTAATGCAATTTTTGCAGGTCATGAATAAGAACAGAGTTTGGTCTATACCTGTATAAAATTACATCAGTTTATACAATTATACTAGATGCAACTCAATGAAACTGAAATCATGTAAAAATTGCCATTATAAGATAATCATATCTTTTTCTATTATAGAAGTTTTTCGTGTTAGTTTCCTATTTTCTGCTCACTCTAATCATATTAAATTTAATACTAAAGGGATTAAATAAGTGTAAAAAATTAGACTATTCGCCTGTTTATGTACTTCTTTCCTTAGTCCTTGCACTTATTCGTGAAATATTCAACAGGTTTCTTCCCCGACAAACATAGTTGCAATGATTCCAGAGCATTTGCAGCAATCAGATAAAGGTCAAAAAACACTTAAATGGGATGTATTCAAGGAGAATCCAGGGATCTGGGGGAAGGCCGACTTTGTCAAAAATGGCTTTGTCGACCACATCAATACTACCAAAGATACCACTGATTACCTGTGGCATACGACAAGGTTTGTCTAAGTATACAAAATGGTTAAGAACACAAATTGAACAATTAAAAGTATTGAAAAGTATCAGTCCATAATATTGGGCAATGGTTACTCTTTATGTAAAACTAATTCAAAATAGTGGCCAACGGTTTTTTGGTAAAAAGCAAGTGGGTGTAGGGTGCTATTTTACTCCTTAATGTTTTTGGGTGGGTGTAAATTAGCAGCCCCCTATAATAAAATGATTTGGAACATTTTCTAGCCTTTGTTTGCTTCTGGGGTGAAATATTGAAACATTTTCTATTTCAATGTGTATATTTAAAGTCAATATGCTGTCAATTATAGCTCGTTTTTCTGTTGATCGCAGCATACTTATTGATGCAAATGAGGAGTTCCTAAAGAAAGGAAGCAAACCAGCTCTTTTAATAGAATCCAAGGGTCATACTCTCCATGCTTTTGTGAATCAGAAATATCAAGGTTATCCTCTAGTAGATAGTAATTTCTTTGCTTTATATTTGTCAGTTTATCAATTATCACCGTGTAATCAAATCAGAGTTGTCAATCATTATGAACTTAAGCATATGCCTCCGGATCCTATTTTCTTTTGGCCTTTGTATTATCTTTCCCTTGCAAATTAAGTGTTATAAAAATAAAATCATTTTCTAAGAGTTAACTACATAGACATTCGCTGTCTCCCTGAAATACAATGAAATTATCGGGATTTTTATTTATCCTAAAAAAATGTATAAAATAAAATCTAAGTTCTTTTAAGTTTTAAGATAATAATTAGAATTCGTCATTATAACAAAATGTTATTCTTATAATTTTAACATCTTCTAGGTACTGGAACTGGAAATGGTTCACATTCAGCATTTACTTTTAAGAACCCCATCTCTCTCAGGGCTGGGAAGAATGAAATCGCTATATTGAGCTTGACCGTTGGCTTGCAGGTGACTTGCACTGTCTAGAATTAGAACATTTTTTTTCTTCAGAATTATCACTTATAATAACTCAGTTTTCTATTTCTCTCATACCCTTTAAATGATTTGAACTCTTATTACATTTTGTTTTTATTGTGTTTAGACTGCTGGACCATTTTATGACTTCATAGGGGCAGGAGTAACAAGTGTTAAGATTATTGGACTCAACAATAAGACGATAGACTTGTCTTCTAATGCGTGGACATACAAGGTACTTTTCCTCTTGCATTATAAATTTGAAGCTTCTATTACCTTCTCAATCTTTTAAAGACACTCAATTGTAGTGTAAAACATGAACAATAAACTTTTTTTTATCAGCCTTTGTCCTTTGACCACATTCTTTTTTGACTTCTCAGATTGGAGTACAAGGAGAACATCTGAGTATATACCAGGGAGAGGGGATGAATAGTGTGAAGTGGACATCAACTTCAGAACCACCAAAAGGGCAGGCATTGACATGGTACAAGGTAATACCTTTCTTATTTTCGTCATCGCTGATGGAAATTACCAAAGCATCTTTTGTTTAGTATGAGGTCTTGTGCTGAAGTATCTACGAAATTTCCTGGCCTTTCAGGCTATTGTAGATGCTCCATCTGGGGATGAACCAGTTGGATTGGATATGTTGTATATGGGAAAAGGTCTAGCCTGGTTAAATGGAGAAGAAATTGGAAGATATTGGCCTAGGATAAGTGAATTTAAGAAGGAAGACTGTGTTCAAGAATGTGACTACAGAGGCAAATTCAATCCAGATAAATGTGACACTGGTTGTGGAGAGCCTTCACAGAAATGGTAAAACTACTGGCAATAATGATTCAAGTATAATTGATGAGCTGAAATGCACTGTTTTTTCCTTTTTATGTGCAAAAAAGTTTTTCCTTGATATGTTTACTAAAATGGTTCAAAACTATCAGAAATGGGCCAAGAAAACAACAAAGATATGTGCATATTGATGAATTTGATGATGCAGGATAGGTCCTTCATGGATTCTTTAACTTTATCTAACTAATAAGGAATGTTCATGAATATTTAAAAGTTTATTAAGTTCTGTATGTCCTCAATTTCTTTAGTGAATTAGAATCCACAGTACACTTTTACAGTCATGATTGATTTAGTTCCTTTTGTAGTCTATTTTTTTTCTTAAATTTTTGTTATAATAAAACATTTTGTATTTGTAATGTACCAGGTATCATGTTCCACGATCTTGGTTCAAGCCATCTGGAAATGTTCTTGTCATCTTTGAGGAGAAAGGTGGTGATCCAACAAAGATTACGTTCGTGAGACGTAAAGTATCTGGAGCCCCTTCTGGAAAATCTTAAGGGAGATTGTCATGATCCGTATTCTAGCATAGTTGTTGAAGACAATTTCAAAACGACCGTGTACTGGTCTATCAATGAAACTTGCAGTGGAAGCTATCTGCAGTTGACAATACTAGCATCATTTTCGGAAGAGTTTACTAGAATATTGCATTGCACCAGTTGATTTACCAGCTTGGCTGCATCAAAGAAGCCGATTTTTTTTTTGGCATAAATATATAGATGTATTATTGGCTAGCTCTAAGGTTTAATCTATAATAGGGATAATATGCTGTAAATGCTTTATCCATGAATTATTTAGATCTTCCTTCGAGTGTGTAAGCCATTTTGAATCAATGTATTTTCTTCACACGAAGCTCTGAAACTGCACGTTAATATTAACATTTTGATTCATGAATTTCTTACTAGAGTTATTGTGAATTCCAATTATTTCCTGATAAAATGGTTTGCAAAAAGTTATGGAAAAAGTTCAGTAGTGAAAAATGTTAAAAAACATTGGTATATTAAGAAATAAAAGTTTTTCCTCAAACAAAAAGTTATACAAGGTGTTTGTAGTTAGACCTTATAAATAAATTTCAAAAAATTAGTTTAAATCCGTTGGAGCCAATTGTAATAAAATAGTCATGACATTTTAATTGATAAGGTCTCGAGTTAATTTCAGGTAATTATTTAGTCCTTCATGAATAATTCTTGGGTGGACACAAAGATTTGGACCTTTTATTTGGTCACACACACAAAAAAGTGAACATGTTAAAATCATTTGAAAATTAATGATTATTTAATTGTTATTTTTTCCACTTTTTTCTTTTTATGTGTGTGTGACCAAATAAAAGGTCCAAATTCTTGTGTCCACCCAAGAGTTTCTCGTCCTTCATTTTCTTTTACGTTATTTTGATCTATTTCGTATATTTGTATATATTTGAATATATATTTTCAAACTTTAAATTTATAGTTTTTTCTTGTATGAGCTCTTAGTCGTCAAATTTATAGTCCTTCATCTATATTTGCATATAAATTTTAGATGGGAAGCTTGAAAATGTCATGCAAACAGATTAAAAGATCAAAATAACATGGAAAAAAAATAAGATAATGTACCAAATCGTTATTTGAAATTAAAAGAGAAAGAGATATATATGTTAATGTTGTAGTGTGAGGTTGAGTCGGCAGAGCAGAATTCACGGGAGCAAATGTTTGTCATGAGGATAAGGACATGTTGCTATGAAACAGATGCTTATCCATTTTCCATCCAAACACTTATTTTAATTTTTGATATCTTACAAGGTCTCCGCCAAATCAAATCAAATGGACGTAAAATGTAACACGTGCATAACATAGGTCATTGAGGACATGGAAGAGAAACAAGTGTCGTGCATGCTACATTACACGTTCCAATGGTTTATGTTTTGTTCACCAAATTTTGGATCATCACAAACTCTCCTACTCCAACGCTTTTCTTTTTTCAACCAACAATTCTTCCTCTTCTCTTCTCACCATTTCATTTTCACTTGCAAGTAAAAACTAACGTACATCTTTCTTCTTATTTTCCTTTTCTTAATCCCAGCAATAATAATCTGAATTTTTCTTCTTATTTTCATCACCCTTTTGGTTTCTTCCACTGGTAAGTAACAATGCATTGTCTTCTTATCAAATAATTTCTATCTTGAATATTGAAGTGATGATTGTCATTGTCTCTGAAATGCATGCATATGCATTATATTTTTAAATTTAGCTATCATAATAAAATGTGTTACACTAGCTCAGGAACTAATTATTAATTAATTAACCTTTGATCAGTGAAAAGAAGATGTCTGGTGTATCTGTAGCAACACCTCCTCCTTCACAGCATGCAGAACAAACAGCACCACAAACTCCAGGCACAAAAGCAAACCAGCGAACAGAAGCACCTTCGGCAGCTGGAATGATGGGTTCACTACGTGTAATAGAGCTTCAACTTGTTGCATTCATATTAGTTTTCTCAGCAAGTGGTCTTGTTCCACTTCTTGATCTAGTTTTTCCAGCTCTTGCCTCTGCATACATCTTAGCACTTGCACGTTACGCATTTCCATCATCTCCTTCTACTACATCAAATTCACAACAACAAGAGATTTTCAAAGGAAGTAGCATGTTCAGAATGTATGTTATTGTTGGAACAACTATTGGGTTGTTTTTGCCACTGGCTTATGTTCTTGGAGGGTTTGCAAGAGGTGATCAACATGCTGTGCGTTCTGCAACACCGCATCTTTTCTTGCTGTCTTTTCAGATATTGACTGAGAATATTATTAGCAGTTTGTCTCTATTTTCACCACCTGTTAGAGCTTTGGTTCCTATGATTTATACTATTAGAAGGATCTTTGTTGATATTGATTGGATCAATGATGTTTGGCTCAACAAGACTTTGCCTGCCAATGCACGCTTTCAGGTCATTTATTTCCATTTCTCTAATTCATTTCGTCAATTTTTTTTTTCTAGTTCTATATTAGTTTAAGTGTTAAGTATGTTTTTAATTGTAAAAATTACTTAAAATTCACTTTTAGATTTTTAGTGTTACTTAAAGTCTTAAGTAAAGTCTGGTCAAATATTGTTTTAGATAGGGATAAGCTCAACTGATTGATTGGAGTTGGACCAAGTAAAGTATGGTGAAGTTGGGTCGAAGACTATTTCAGTCAGCGATCAAACTCGGATGCAATTCTACTTAAATTTAAGCTTATTTAAGGTTAACGCTTCAGTTTGATCCTGACTTTAGTTAGACTTTACTTGGATTATTAGGTGCCTTTCGGGTTAAGATAAAAAACTATATAAATTTGAAAGTTGGGTCCGCGTTATTTTTAAATGAGGACCATCCCTAGTTTAATTAGATATAAAGATGTTGTTATTTATATAATTCAGATGTATGTGTATGTGTGTGTATGGAAAAGGATGAATGATTTGCAAGTGGTGTTGCATACTGCAGGACACAGCATGGTATTGGTTTGGGAAGGGTCTAGCCGTGGCGAATTTGGCTTATTTCTCAATCAATCTATGTGTATTCTTGATACCAAGGTTCCTTCCAAGAGCTTTTGAGAGGTATTTCCAAGAAAGAGGAGAGATTTATGCCAAGAGTGCAGAAGATAAGCGATCTATGTCTCTCAACAAACCCCAATTATCAGAGAAGAAGATGGATTAAGATTAATTAAGAGATAGCTTTATCATATAGCTTGTCTTTCAAGTAATTTTATACAGTTCAGAATTTCTCTTGGAAAATGAATAGTTAATCAATGTATATGATATCTCAGCCTTGACTTAATATGCTCTCTCCATTACATAATATATGGAAATTACATATAGCCTGGTTTTTGGACAAATTTGTGGTGACAACTCTGTTGCATAGCATATAATACCCAACTCTATGTGGATTTTTAATTGTGTAACCTATTTTCCCCTAATTTATTTTGAATTTTAAACAAACATATTCATTAGGGAAAACAGATCATTATAGATCGATTCAACATAAAGTGTTGTAATATTCTCCATTCACCTTTTAAAACTAACATAAATAACCAAACAAACATCAAGTCTCCCACAACAAGTAAGACACTTTAAGAGGTCATAACTTAATAGGAGGTAATCAAACTAATATCCAAAGTCTAACAGCTACACTGATATTTTTCGCATGTGGTCAATGGCAAAGGAGATTTACGGTCTTCAATTCCGGTCTTTGATTCCATGTAGTTGTAGGTTTTTTTTTTGTTGTACGTATGCATGGTCAAATCGGTTATGAGTGATCTCGAATTTGGTTAAGCTCGCCACTTGTTTGGAATCCATAAGCTTAGTAGAGAGGGGGCAGAGGTTGGCGAGGGGCTTTTCAACCATCACCGTGCCTGCAAACATGAAATAGTTAAAACTTAAAGTTCAAAATGCATTGCAATGTTCATCTTCCAAAAAACACATGCGACATATCTCGAGCAATCTGTAGTGGCCAAAAGAATTTGTGCACAACCACGACAAACTGATGAATTGAGGATGAACTATCTCATTCTTGTGCGCAATTACTTATCAGAGGCATGACAACATTAGATGCACAATTTCCGTTGAATGTGTGTGTGACCATTATTGTGTTCGCTTCTATGAGCCATTCTTATGCGTGACATTTTAACAATAATTATGAAGTCTCTATATGAAGAGTGCTATAGAGGGCAGATAGCAGGCAACAGAGGCAGATAGCAGGCAACAGGAGGGACGAAAATCATAGAGGCAGCACAGCTAGGGAGAATTTAGTCACGAGCTCTTCAGCTCGCAACACATGGTGGCTGAATGAATATACCTAGACACAAGGACGCTAATTAGTTTATTTATGTGAAAGCTAAATCACACGAGTACCGCTAAACACAGTGTTTATCAAATATCGTGAAATACTCGGTACAAATGCATTAACCAGAACTAACTAACTAATTTGATTTTGCAATGGACTTGTATAAAGTAACATTATTGCATTTATCAATGTACTTTATAAAAGCCAACACAGATGACCATTCCAGATGATAAAAATTATCGTTACCAAATTAAGTCCGTAGGCTACATTGGATTCACAAGTTCCAAGCATACATCTCTCAAATTCTCAAACCCTAAATCACTAAACAAGCCGCTGAAATTGTATTTGTGCACAGCCATTCTTCAAGACTTCTTTTCTCCTTATCCCAACTTTTGCAGTTGAACTTCATATCAACTCAACTAAAGAACCAAATATTTTCCACTACCAGTTACAAAATTTTGATAGTCCAATCTTCTGCAACACGGACATTGGGTTTACGTATGGTCATGAAAGCTGGTGAATTTGCCCTTTGAACCCAAAGCGGTCCAAGTTCTATATCAACCTTTTGATTTGAGGGCTCAATCAGTGCATTCTTTGAGCCATGAGCATGACCTAGCACGATAATCCTCTCAATAACAACATTGGATGTATGACGAACATTTCCACCAGAAGTAGGTGCCAGGTCTACAGAAGTAAGTTTCCCATTTGCAAAAATAAAACGTCTATGGATAAAGGCACCTTCTAGAAAACCAAAACTGCTGCCATCATCAATGTACAATTCACCTTCAGCTGCTTGGGAACTATTCAGAGCTACAACCTGCCAAACACAGAACCATAATAATCTTATCACCGAGCAAACTAGTAGACTACTCTCCATAACTGTCACTAGTTACAAAAGGTAATAAGGTATAGCCACGCAGCATTTCCCAACTCAATCATACAGAATACAGGCAGCCATTTTTTGGATGGGATGCAACAAATGAAAAGGTTACTCATAATCAAATGACTTTTTTCTTGCTAGGATGTACACACATGCAGGCACGGAGTAGCATTTTCTATTTAAAGTCATTCAGTTTACATCCTTCAATCAGACTAAAATTGTCAAAAAGCATATTATATAGGCCCATTCAAAATCTACATAGTAGATATGTGGGATCTCAAATCTTAAACTGCAAAACATATTCTCGTCCTGGACTGCTGAAGGCATGATGCCAAGAAGCATCAGGATTCAACTAGCATAAACATCCATATTGTCAACAAAGGCCATGAATAGAAACTCAACAGTAAAAAACCTAGTAATATGGAAACAAACAGAAAAGGCAAGAACAAGTATTTTTCAGGGGAAACATATGGTATTCAAAGAAATTAAAATCAGCCTGAAAACCTACCAGAGTGAAGGGATCATTTGTCATCTGACTGGAACTTCGCCGAAACCGGTCCTTCCTCGTTAGAATGGTTCCAGCTCTCTGGAAAGCAGGAATGCTCTCCTCTGTAACCTCTAACTTGTGTGTCACCCCTCCCTTGTACACAGTTCCAGTTCTTAGGTCATACCACGATTGTTTTCCAGGCAGATAGACTGATGCATGCTTGGCACGCTGCCAGAATTGACGAATTATAAAAACTTTAATTAAGAATCACAAAAAAGAAGGGAATTATTAGCTGAAAGAAAACATATATGTATTTGCAAAGTGACTAAAGCACCTCAGTATAGATCCCTTGCACTAAAATACTGCTCCCGACCATGAAAGCTTCATCATTGCTAAAAGTAGTTTCATCAGATGGGAATTCCATCCATAATGGACGGGCCACAGGAACGCCAGTAGTGTTAGCCTCCCTGAATAATGTGTAGTAATATGGGAGAAGTGCATAACGAACATGTATAGCATCCCTAATTAATTCTGTTTTTCGCTCTCTGCAGTATCAGAAGTAGAACGACAATTAATTCGCAATATTGACAAACAGATTCCCACACAATTCAGGATCCATTTAACGGTCAAGGGAAATACAGTAGGTAAGTATGGTGCATCTGTATCAAATTCAATACTTACAATTCAATCAATGTTGCTATTCACTTAACCCCCCTGAGCATGTGGGGAAAAGTCTAAGAGTGTAAACTCGTGAAGTTGTGGTTTTTGGTGATTGTGTCCTTGTGAAACTAGTTTGCACTTGTACATTTATTATGACTTCATTTTATACAATATGACTTCTATTAATTTATATATAAGATTTGTACAGTGGTTCATCCCTTGGTAAAGTCCTTCTATAAAATCACTTTTGACTAATTTTTAAAGGGAAAACAGCTCTTAATGGCAAGGAAAATAATGGTTAAAAAATCACTGTTTTTTTATCTTTGTTGAATAAGTATAAAATGAAGGGAGTGCCAAAAAAAAAAAAACTGATGATATATTGACTTTGGGCCAAAAAAAAAAGCTTAAAAGTATTTCAATCCTACCCAAACAACCATGGTTCTCGTCTTTTTGTGTCGTGATGGGCATGGGCCCTAAAGAAAGGATAGTAAGCTCCTAACTGGTACCAGCGGACCAATAACTCAGGATCCGGATTCCCAAAAAACCCACCAACATCAGCACCTGCATAAAGGTCATGAAACGTGATCATCTGAACAAAAAAAGAGAGAGAAAAAATCTCAACTCGTACAAAAAAGTACACCGACTCTGAATATGTGAAGAATAAAAAAAAAGATCATCATAAGAAGGATGTGACTGACCAGAGAATGACATCCCGGTAAGACCAAGGGTCAAAACCATAGGAACTGAAACTCTAAGGTGATCCCAATCGGCAGAGTTATCGCCAGTCCAAATTGCACCATACCTTTGACTTCCGGCAAACAATGCTCTTGACAAAACAAATGGCCTGTCTTTCCCTTCACCACGCTTCAATAGCCCTTCAGATGTTGCCATGTGGAAGTAATACCCATAGGCATTATGCAACTCCCGATGTTCCACACCTCCATAATGTAAGGCATCTCTAGGCATTGTCACCTGGATACAATGTAAACAATCATATCTTCAGTTTCGTAATGTCGCCAATGCACAGTCATTAAAAGTAACCCACAGATCCAAGCTCTTCTTCTCAAGTGACCAAATTTAAATTATATGAAACATTGTGAGAAGTGAAGAGTCAGAATTGCGGACACAGGATACCAACCAACAAGTTGCTTCACTATAAAATTTCGGGTCATTGTGGGTGAATTCGGCATAATGGAATATCCGACAATTGTAGCAACGTATCGTCTTTTTTCTAACTGATCTATTAATCAATATTGGTTTAGCTTCACTGGGGCAACCAAATTTCAGAATCTCCACCATATAATCTTAGCATGTGTTTGGAAGGTAACTTTTTCACGGTGTGAAGGTGAGTTTGGCCAACTTTACAATTTCTTGCTTCTATATGTTCACAGTGGAAACACACTAGGACGCGAGAATGGTCAAGCAAACATGCATCCAAACAAATCTTCAGTCAGTTAGGGACATTTAGTTATTCCTTCTCTTTTGAGTGAGATTAGATACAGCAGACGAGCTACTATTTTGTCGTTATAACCGCTAAAGCACATTAATGATGATTGGGCAACTAGTAAGTATGATGATGTTGGCCACTACTGATTTTCAAACAAGTATTCTATCTTTGGCTGGACTATATGTTGTAGAAGTAACAGTTGTTCGATAGCTAATCCTAAATTATGAGGCACTAACAATTAAAAGTCAATATGTGCATAACTTGTTAACAAATCTCCCTATCATATACAAGAAATGTAAGTCTTTATAATTTTGGTGGATCGCAAGATTTCCATGTCATACTCATGTATTCATGATTATCATGGAAATTGATGGTGAAAGTTACGACTGAGTTCCTTACAAATTACTATCACATTATTTATTTTCTTTTTCCCAAATCAAAATGCATGAATATAAGAATGTACCTTGAATTGAAACAACAACGACAACAACAAAAAGAAGAATCTTTGAAATAATAAACATACCTCGGGACCATTAAAGACAGAAGGTTCATTCATATCATTCCATATGTAAAGTGAAGGAGTTGAACCCACATAACTTTGATAAGAAAATTTATCAGCCCACCATGACCTAATTTCAGGGTTCAAAGTATCCGGATAGGACGAAGAACCAGGCCAGCACCAACCATCAAAATCATTCCCACTGGAATCCTTAGTGTAATACCCTTTCTCTGACGCCTCCTTATGCAAATGAAAATTCTCATCTCTCTTAATATGAGGATCCACGATGGTAACCATGCGCCTTCCCTTACCATCCAATTTCTTCTGCATCTCCTCAGGATTAGGGAAAAGAACTCTATCCCAGGTAAAATACCTCTTCCCGTCAGTATGTTCAATATCAAGCCACAAAACATCATAAGGAATATCATATTCATCGAACTTTGCATCAACATTCTTAACATCCTCCTCATCACGATAATTCCACCGACACTGATGATAAGCCACTGCAAACATCTGAGGCAATGCCGAACCTCCCGTCACAGCAGCATACTGTCTCAAAACATCTTTCGGCCGCGGCCCAACAAAGAAAAATGCATCAACAACACCAGCTTCACTCATCCACATCGTATCAATCCTATTCTGTGAAGTAGGAAGCGAAATCCCCGACTCAGCATCCCAACCAGAGGCAAGAACATCAATTTGCATCTCAGCAGCGTTCAGCCAGAAAAAACCATTGGTCCCCCTCGCTTTACTGTGAGAAAGCATGAATGGAATCGAACCATAAAGTCCAAACGGCGAATCGTGAATATATTCAAAAACATCCAAATTGAATAATCTATAAGGTTCAGATTCTTCAACATTAGGTCCTCTGGTAGGTTTCAACGCAAGACTCGTAGCATGTTCGGGAATACCATAAACAAAATCAGCATCATAGAATGAAACATCGAAGCTAATCGATTGAGGACCGTATGGTCTTTTGTCAGTATGTGTTCGGAAACTCTCTTCCCAATTTTCATCTTCGTTTTTCTCTCTCAACTGTTCAAAATCGAATAAACCGTGTGAGTTAATGGAAATTACCCGGTCGCCGGAGTTATCGTCGCGGATGAAAAGCTCAAACGGATCGTGACGGATTACAGCGGAGTAACCGTCGGAGAGGTAAACAGAAGAAGAAGGAGCGTTTAGATCTTCTGAATTGATGCGTGGAAGCCAGAGTTTGGTGTTGGCGAATTGCGAAACGACGACGTCGGGGACGTGGAAGCGTTTCTTGGAGGAAGAGTGTTCGTTTTCGTCGATGATGAGACGGAGGATTCCGTCTTGATGAACGGAGAGAGTGAGGAGTAAGGGTTTTGATGAATCGGGTTGGGATTTGGGGATTAGGTTAGCGGTGAGATCGCCGTCGGAGATGGTGACGTGGGTGGCGATGAGGTCAGAGGAACCAGGGGAGCGAGATCGAGCGCGTTTGCAGAATGGGGTTTGGTTACAGTTACGGAATTCATCTTTCTTCCAGGAGAAGACGGTGGTGCAGAGAAGAAGAAGGAGTGTGAAACGCAGCGTTTGGTTTGTCATATTTTCAGAATGTCATAGCAAATGAATCTGGAAATGAAGGTGTAAGATTCGGACAGTTGAAGAAACTGGGTAGTGTGGCGCTCAATGCTCACTAATTTCTGTCAAATTATTTTTTCCTACATTAACAAATTGAAATACTAGTATTTTTAAATAATTTCATTTCTTTAGTAATTTGAAATAAGCCACTCAAAACTCAAATGCAAACCAAAATGATTTTTGAAATGGTAAAACGTTATTCCCTTCCTCCACTCATTTTAATTGTGGCATTTGGAGAAATTTTTAGTTTTATATTTACTTATCATTTTAAAAGTTTAATGCAACATTAATTAATTATGTTTTTCCAATGTTATTATTAGTTATTTATTGAAAATATGTAAATATATGAAATGAGATGATAAATAATTACGTAGTACTGAGTTTTGCTCTAACTTTAAATGGGTCTTGCAAATGGACAGTGAGATTGAATCATTTGAATTAGTCGATCTTTGAATCGGATACCGACTAAAAATAACACTAACTACCTACTTTTTAGTTTTTTAAATCACTTTTAATACAATTCATTAGGGGATGTTAATAGCCAAAGAGTTGAACCTCCAAGTTGATTTTTGCTGCATGGATTCATTTTCCTGCGTTCATATTATCATTAAACAACTCTTATTTTTCATATCTATGCCGCCTAATTCAAGACATTAAAGATGTTCCTAACATTGATTGGCTTGCTTCCATTGTCCACAGCCCCACACCCTTCATGAGGGAAACAACTGATTTTCTAACCAAGTTTGATGCTTTTTCTTTAAAGCTTATGATTCATACATCTCCACCAGGCTGGCTTATCAAATCTTCTCATTGCAGACTTTGCAGGAACTTAGTTCCTTCTCCCTTTCTTTCTCTTTTAGCTTTGTAACCAAAACAAAACAAAAATTGAGACATCAGAAGAAATTAGCGTTATTTTAGTTTTTTTTTTTTTACTGTTGGTTTTATTTTAGTTGATTGTTGGTTTCTAAATAAAAAAAAATTCTAGTAGGTGATTTTAGTGTTTTTTAAAATAAAATAAAAAAAATGGACCATTGTCCAGTTTTTTCTACGTTGGGACCATAGAAACTCCTTTACGTTTTGACCTCAAAAAATATACAGTTTTTTTTAGGAGAAACAAAATATACAGTTGAGAGTTTAATTTAAAACCATGAATGCATTATCGACAAAAATTTGAGGTCAATGAAGAGTAGTAATTTTAAACTTCTTAAATAATATGATACAATAAACACGATCAATTTAACAGTAAAACTGTGAAAACTTACTTCTAAAACAAGGGGCTATGACTGTTCTTTCCTGTCAACACTCACTAAAACAAGGGGCCATAATAAAACTAACTGTTCCAGTCCTCGATCATACTAAAATATACATACTGCATAAATACAAAATTGATCATGTACACATAAGAAGCTGCTCTACCCACAAAACTCTGCATTCAGACCCAACAGTGGGGCAATCCTGATGAAGAACTAAAATGGAAACAGTAGGGCAGTCTACGACAATGAGCATCTATGATTATCTTTTACCCAACAGTGAGTCAAGGAGTGCGGCTTCTTCCTCCTGTGTGTAAGGGAAAACATACAGAAATGAGTGGAGTCAAACATTATAACCAAAGAAAATGTTACTTTGGAAGATTAAATCACATACCACCAAGGCATTAAATTCAGTCTCTTCATCTATGGCGCTAATGACAGCAGGATCCTCAAGCAATTCCTGTTCATAAAATGAAATTAGCGACACAAGGGATTATCAAATTAGAATTTGTACCCTTACACTGATCAGAAATACATGGGAGCTGAGAAGGAAATAATGGCCAGACTCTGTAATGAGTGGGGAGTGCCTACTTACATCATCAGCGATTTGTAGCATTCCATTCTGATCCTGCAAGGATAAATTTATGATCAGCTCTAGAACACTGGTTTCTCATGTCCAATAAATAAACTGTGGATTGTGGAAACAATATAATACTAAATTCACAGGTATTCTGAACAGTTTTCACTCCACTGTAAAATGCATTTGATTTTCTCATGCCAATTAGAAAAAAATGTAGGAGTACTTCAATTTCCGGTCACTATAAAATGCATTTGGTAGAGAGAAAATGTCACAGGTAAATGGAGTGATGCCACTGTTTAACAGAGGCAATAGTTGCTCTAACAAACTTGAATATGGAGGATTACCTTTGCAGCGACAAAAAGCAGTGGATCAGATGGTGTATATATCATGTAGTGCGCTGCTTCCTGCAACAAAATTCCAATAAGTTACCATCCGCTTTATTTCAAATAGTATTAGCATTAGTAACATGTTAGATGTTACTTTAGAAAACATATTAAATTAGATGGGGGAAAATGCACAGGAAATTTGTCTTAACAAAAAGTACGACTCTTCATGACTGTAGATAGTTAGATACACGATAAAATAAAAGCTCAGAACAACTTTTTCAGTTCAAAATTTAATTCTGTTGGTATAAACAATACTGATTCATAGAAGAAAGGAAAGCAAACATGATTGGGAACACGCAACCATCCAACGAAGTAAGCTAATTTTTATTCTCGTACAGTTGTCAAGTATACCAATGCAAATTTGAGGATGTAGTATAAATATTTGATAATAAATCGAATTTTAATTTTACAGATTACCTAATTGAACTGTGAGGATGCGATAACATGTTTATCAGTTTATGCAATTGAAGTTGAGATTACCTGATTGAAGTGTGTGATTTCTACACCCTCAGTTGCCAAGCCATCATCTTTACCATCTAAAAAATGGAAAACATCAGCCATTAAATTTTGGGTGTCCAATTCAAATGGTTATGAAGCATATTATCACTTTAGAATTCCCTAATTATAACGAGTATGATAAATATGTTTTTAGTCCTGGTAAATATACAATTTTTTGCTTTTACCCTGTAAAATATTTTTTTTGTAGGGCTATATCGCCATCAGAGAGTTCAGAGGTGGCTTCGAAACCAAAGCGAGGTGAATAAATAGAAGGGACAGGCTCTGACTAGGATGTATCCAAACAAATTTCAAGCTTTTAGTGATCAAGTGATCAGATATAATGTCAAAAGCATGATGTAATTAGCACCCATAAAATATAGAATCTCAACAGTATTAACAGCCATGTTGTGAGCTATAAAATCTTCCACAATAATCTGAATATAACATCTTTTTTGTTTGTCCTCTGGTGTTAGAAGTTAGAACATAGTTTAATGAAAAGAAAGAGCAAAGAACTTGCCTGCATGAAAGTCAAAGATGTCTTCTTCTGAGTAACAAAAACCGCCACGAGCGGTAAGACAGTATCTAATACGAGAGAGAGAAATATTTAGTGATCAAGCACAATAGTTAATTTTATAACTTTCTTTGTCATGAGAAAAGACTGACATATGGCATACCCACTATAAATCAGATGCATTCGTAATTTGGCAAGTGCAAAAGAAGCAGCAGGCAGAAGAGACTCAAGCTCCTCGTAACTGACCTAAAAACATGGAAAGAAAACATGAATCTGAATGAAGATTTGACAACAACGACTACAAAAACAAAAGGATTTTCCCATTAGCTAGGTTTGGGTACATAGATGTGTCTAATCAAAAGATGTCGTTCTCTTTTGTCAAAATATAAGATTTTAACTTAATCAAATCATTCGACCATTTCATGAAGATTTGCCGAAGTTTTAATTTAGGTTGTCGATTGCCTTACAAAACCATCCTTATTTTTATAGACTTTAGAACTTTATATGCAATGGTTGGCTGTGAAGCATGGCATAGACATAGTAGGGAAAAGTCTTCTTATTTTTCACATAAAAGCAATGAGTTTCATTCATCACTAAAGTCAAAATTGTTTTGGAGCTTTAACAAGAGTGACTTGTACAGCTGTACTATAAAAGGAGTGTACAAAATGGTATGAAACCACTTCTTTCACCCCTAAAACCTTGAATATATAAACCGTAATCATACAAGAAATTGTCTGTCCTATTTTTAAAACTTAAAAGGTCCTATTTAAATTGTCAGCAATGAAAATGCAAGCAAACTGATACTTCAACTACAAAATGGAAACTTACTTCTGACCATCCATCACCTGTGCTCTGTAATATTTGTATAGGCCTGTAGTAAAAATTCCACAATCTAAAGTTAATAAATACTAAAAAAAAAAGATTATCAAAACCCTGGATTTTTAGCGTAGTGTTGGGTCACGAGAGGAGCCAAATCATCAGAGAGATTTCACATTGGGCTAAAAACAACCATACATATGATTTAGAAACCGCGTCTTTCACCCCTAAAACCTTAGATATATAAACTGTAATCATACAAGACCATGAATTAAACATTAAAAACATTTAACTTACATGTCAAGTGGGCATAGCAACATACAATCATCTCCTCGAGAACTTGTGAATATTCTCCTTATCACGCATTCCAAAGGAAGGTTGTTCGCAGGATCAACCTAACAATAATATTCATAAAAATTAACAACAATTCTAAATAAAACTCTTGAACTCTAATTCCCTGCAATAATATTCCTGTCAAATCATAATTACCAAAGATTGTGCCTTAACATAACAGAAATCGTCAATAACTAACTAACCACAGCCACTTGCATAATTCGATTCATAATTACTACTTCAAACACACACAGAAACATGATTGAATCTACCAGAACAGAAAAAATACATAATAACAAGAAATTCAAAACTAACAAGTGTGGCAAGTCGGTCCATTGAAGAAGTAAGAAGCTTGCCAGTGTCATCTACGACGAAACCAGCCGGTGGTTTAGGTAGTGGCGTAGGAATTTGAGGCAGAGAAGAATTGGAAATGGAATTGGAATCACCAATTTCACCATTACTCTTGTTGTTATTCTTCTTCTTCTTATCATTGTTGTTTTTTGGGTTTTTGTTTCTGGTGGATGAAGAAGGAGAATGCTTCTTTGGTTGAACATTGGAAGCGCTAGAGATAATGGGTTGAAAGCGAGGGTTTCGAATTCGAAGTGAGAACGATGAGAAGCGTGGTTGATTGAGTGTTGAATGAGGAAAGGAAAATTGAAGTCTCGGGGAGGAGGAAGGATAAACATTCAAGGTTTGTAACTGTGCCGCCATTTTTGTTGTAATTCTACATTCAGTTTCACTGTCCTCTTATATACCATCTCTCAGATTTTGCTCGTCGTAACCGCTATTTACACCCCCTTATCGTGGGATTTTAAGAGTTTTTTTTGGAGAATTGCATTAACTTTAGGCTTTTATAAAAAAAAAAAAAAAAAAAAAACTTTTTATAAGTGGGGTTTCTCGCGTGCCCTAATTTATTTGTCTTAAAATACAATTTGCTCGAATTATAGAATCCAAACACTGTTTAGATTATAGACTCTAAAATATGTTTATATATAAGTAACAATTAGGATCTCTCTTGTTTCACTTGTTGCGAATTTTTCTTTTAAAAATAACCAAAAAACAAAGTAAAAACATTGAAAAAACGAAAATTTAATTTAAACGATAGAATTTTGGATTTTGAGAAGTGGAGTCTAGTAAGAGGTCTCTTCTGGAGGTGTCTTGTTCCTTGAATTGTTTTTTTACTTATTGTATGGGAATGTTTTGGTGAAATCGGATTTTCGATTGGGACTAGACGAAGACGGGTGATAATGACCTGAAAAACAAGGAGGAGGTTAGGATGGTTCTTAAAATGACTACCCTGTTACAAATAGGCTTAGTTTATGTGCTGATACATTTCGCATTATATAATTTGAAGTAGTTTTCCCTCGATTCTTTCCATAAAAGGGGTGTATATGGAGTAATGGAGCGTTTGGATTCTAAAATAAGAAAAAAGCAAGAAACGCGTCATGTTATATTGGGTTTTAGGATTTTAAAATCCAAACTACTTATTGTGTCTGGATTATATATTCCGAATATGTGAAAAACTCAATTTTCCACCCAAAAACAGAGGGAAACACACAGTTTGGATTCTACAATTCGAAAATTTCCATGGCATTTTCAGAAGAAGAAAAAAATAGGGGGCGTGAGAAGGTCATAAAGTGGAAGAAGTAAGGGCCTTTCAATTTAGGCATTATTGGATTTATAACACACTCCCTCTATTTCTATACTAGCGAAAAAACGGACACTCACGTGCCCGTCTTTCCCCTCTTTTTGTTGCGCTAACGTTTGAAAATTATTAACGGTGTTCTTTTTATGAAATTTTGTTTTTGATTAAAACTAAAAATATAAATGTTTGTTGCTTTCAAGTTATAACAAACCAAACTAATCATGATTGTTTATTTCATTGACAATAATAATATAACAAAAAAAATATAATCTATTTTTTTTAATGACACCAACAACGATCTTTATTGTAGAAAAAGTTGTTTAAGGGTATAATTGGGATAATGAAAAGGTAAGTATAAATATACCCATATAGTTTGTTACACTTTTTAAATGATAAAGGAAAAAAACAGACATACATATATATATATATATATATATATATATATATATATATATATATATACATCGTGTTTGTTACATTTTTTTAATATTTAAATTTATTCTTATCAATTTTTTACATGCGTTATTTGTATTGAAAATTGAGGGAATTTTCGGAAATGAAAAAGTCAGTCTGAAAGTGCTGAAAGAGGTAGTTTTCTTTATTATATAGTATAGAGTATAGATATAAGCATTCATTTGACTAAAAATTTGCCCTTAAATAAGTTTGTCATGTGTTGTTCTGCCTTATGTTGTGTTGTCATGTCTTGTGTTGTTTTGTACATAAGATTTAGCAAATCAAACACACTAAGTCTTAAAACAAAACTTTAAGTAGAGAGAGTGACTCCAAAATAAAAGTGAAGTTTTGACGGTGTTTGTTAAAAGCTATGAAGCCCGGATACGTAGTACGGGCGCAGGTACGCGAATATGCGAAATTGTTAAAATTTAGGATACGATACGACCTAAGTTATGTTAACAAAATATTTATACTAAAATTTATATGCATGTAAAATACTTAAAAAAAAACATTGATTACTCTTCAATACTATATAATCATAAAAGTCACAATTTACAAAATATAATACAGGTGATCAAAATAAAAAATGTAAAGTTTTTGTATAGATCGTATTATATTTTCATTCATATGTTAGGATATCAACAAATGTAACGATAAAATAACTCAAAACAAAGTTTGTTTAGTACTGATTGATTGAATCTCCTCTCTCGTTACTTTCATCTACTAAAAACATAATTTTTAATGAGTTAATCGAAAAACAATTACAGTGATTCAAATATTAAATTAAATTATATACTTCTCCATTGAATTTTCATAACACATTATCATTTTTTTACCCTTCATTTTTTTTTCCAGGATACTTCTCTGTAAAATATCTTATAAGTAGGATAAGTTTCTATTTTGAAATATCCGGGCTTCATAGGTTAAAAGGCTAAAAAAAATATTTTATTTTTTTGAAAGGAAAGGTTAAAGAATTTATTGATAAACAAATGGTAATATTTTTCTATTATCAGCATCCTTAACGGAAAATCTCAATTGATGTTTGGAAAGGAGATTTTGAGTTGATAGATCATTTACACTGTGTTTGGTTGTGAGAAGAAAGTGTAAAGAGAGAATTAGGTGAGAGAGAGAATGAGAAGAGAGAAATAGATGAGAAAGAGAGTTGATTTGATGTGTTGATTGGTATAAGAGAAAGATAGAAGAAATTGAGAAGAGAGAAGTGTTGATTATTCTTAGAAGTACCAAAATGCCCCTTATTAAAAAACCTTCAATCAAAATTAATTTACTCCTAATAAATAAAATCAATTTTCAATTTAAATTGATGTAGATTGTTATTATTATTATGTTTTAGCCAAAAAAATTAGAACACATTTTTTATAATAAGAACGGACTAATAAATGGGGGTAAGAGGAATTAAAAAAAAAGGAGTGTAGGAATAATTTTTTTTAAAAGAACGTTGATTATCTTCATCCTATATCTTTATCTTCCACTCCCATTTCTTCTACTACATCACCGATTCACCAGTAACCACTCTCGTTGCTTGATAAGAAAAATTAAAACATCATTCAAGATCTATTTTTCTTCATCATCAACGGCGTCAATAAAGCTTTGCTCCTATTTTCTTATTTTACTTCCTTATCGTTCGTCCACCGTCAACTTATGTTTTTAGCTCGACTCCAACAGAATCTCCCTCCGTTTTCTACATCACACTCAAGAGTCATTGTTGCTTGCAATTTGCAGGAACTATCGATTCATCATTAATTAATAAGAATAAAATATTTGAATACAAGGGTGAAAATGGAATAACAGCAAAAAATAGCACTTCTCTCCCCTTTCTTCGCTGTTATGTGGAGAAAGCAAAAAGTGGTGGGTCCCACGATTTTGCAATCTCTCTTCCCTATTTCTCTCCTTTCCAAACAAGAGAAAGTCACCATCTCTTCTCTATTTCTCTCTTCTCTATTTCTCTCTTCCTTGTTTCTCTTCAAACAAACAGAGTGTTAGAGTTTGTCAAATAAAGAAAGATAATATAGAGTGAGTGATAAGATATGTTTAGTAAATGTTTTGAGAAATAAAGTTGGAGGACCAAATATTTTCTTTTTATTATGCGTAAATTTAAAAATGTTAAAAAATTTTAAATGATAATTTTATTGTTTTTTAAGAAATTAAATTAGCCTATCCAAATTAACATCGGAGATAATTGAATCGAGACCTCAAGAAAGAGACAAAGAGCACACTCTCAGTTGTCATGTCAATACCACTAGGTCGATCCAAATACGTTTAAAATAATAATTTTATCATTTTTAATTCATTTAACATATTCAATATTCAGTTGACAGGGACATGCATTGTTATATACAGAGGTGGAGTTAGAACCCAGACATTCCACTCATTCTCCTTGAAACACTTGGATTCTAACCATTATCCTCCTTGAAAAAACAAAAAACCCAAAAAAGAAGATCTAAATAGATGTAAAGGTGAGAACTACAAATAAAAAATATATTTTTTTTTTTTTGAAAATGCTCCAATGGTTACGTATTTTACCTGACCTCATGAGCTGTGCAAAAGTTGTTAGTATTTTATTTTGAGAAATGTTAATTAATGCCTGTGACATTGTATAAGAACCTTAAATAGTAACTTCTTATGAAAGTTTGTGTAATTGTATTGGAAATTAAAAATTTTGACTTTTTTAAAAGATAATTACTTAATTTAGAATGCTTAAAAGTGTCCCGGAGACACTTGTTAACAAAACCATTTTCTTTTTCGTTGACTAAATTGTTCACTCATCAACCTTGCCCCAATGATAGACTTTCACTTCTTTACTCAACTTTATAATATTTTCCTTTTCCCACTGTTACTTTTATAGTTTTAATTCACGTCACTTTCGTATATTTCTCAAAAACAAATTTTATTTTTAAAAAAAAAAAATCCTCAAAACCACTTATTTCTCATTTTCTTGGGCACAGTCCTCAAACCACACTCTATCACTCTAAAATATGAAACGAGTCAACGCCATAAATTTATTAGTTAGGTCACAAAAAAATTAATACAAATAGTATTTTTTTAGACAACAAGATAATTTAGTTACAAGATAAGAACGTTTGATTTTAGGAATTTGAAAAATATATTCCAGTCAAACCAAAAATTGAAAATCTATTAAAAATATACAAGGATCAATTATTTTCCATACTATCTTGAAATGTAGACCCCATCCATTGTTCATTTATTTATTTATATTATGTATGTGTTCTGCCCCATTGCTGACATAACTATTAAATTAAAATATTATTTAATAAAATAATATATAAAATTTGATATAAATATATGAATGAATGTAACTTGTGTTGAAGCGTGAATTGCAGCGGCAGTGGTTTCATTTACAGACGCCTAATTGGACCGCCGACTCCACAAGGCGGCTGCCTAGTGGTGAGGTAGTCGGCGAGCTTCCGATATCAAAAGTACAAAAATTCTCTGGTAAAGTTTCAAATTCTATTATTATTATTCCCTTCAATTTTTTATTATTATTATTATTATTCTCTTTTAATTTTGACCACTGGCTCTATTTTTAGTGAATTTGATGCATTTTTTCACAACTAGATCATTCATTGCGTTCATTGATTGATTGATTCCTTTATGATGTTAATATAAGTTTCATTTTCAGTGGTATTGTTCTGTTCTCTGTACTATTTTTATTCTTAAACCAATTTGCAATTTGCAATTTCAGAATCTCTCACTCTTGGATTCAAACTTTATAGAGAGATCAGGGAACAAAACTCTCCAATTCCTACCTAATTGCTGCACATTTTCGTTAACTGCCAGGTACCACACACTCTGTTTTTGTTTTAATTTGGAGAATTATGATTTTTAATTCGTTGTTTGGATTGGATTATGTGTTTTTGATAGTGAGACTGTATTTTAATCGTATCAATAATTGACTTTGTTGTGTGATAAATCTGAACTTAACTTGTTAATCTGGTTTGGTTTATGATTATAATGATTTTCTGTTTCTTTATGACCTGGGTAATTGGTGTCGTGTTTTGAAACATTCTGTTTTGCAAGTATTTAATAATTTGATATGCTTTTAGTAGATTTGTTAGATTGTGTCTCCAAATATTGTTATTAAGGAAGTTTTGTTTTTATTTGGAACTGATTCTTAGCATGTGTTTGGATTGGCCTTCACGTCACAATAGTTATCTCATCTCATGTCACAATGTACGTTTAACGTTAAATTTAAGAAGGTACAAATTGCGGCTTTGGATTGCCGCATGTCTAAAGGAGAAGATAACACGCACACAAACACATTTAATACAGGAATATAACAAGAACTGTACTTGCATGTGTCGTCCGAGTAACAACCTGACATTGAAGACGCTATGTTTCTCTTCTTTGCCTATCATTCCGTGTATGTATTTAGTATACTATTTAGTTGGTCAGTTGGGTTTTGAAACAGGGATTTTATTTTTTGTGGGATGATCTTTTATACAAGGGATTTGGCTTGAGTGAAATAAGGAATGTAAGAGTTCATATTTCAAAACACATGATTTTTATAGATTTAGATTTGATATGAGAACTTGATTAGTAAATAAAGCTATTAAATACAAAATATTTTTTTGTGGAATGATCTTTTATTGAAGGGATTTGGCTCGAGTGAAATAAGGAAAGTAAGAGTTTATATTTCAAAACACATATGATTTGTCATAGATTTTGATTTGATATGAGAACTTTAGTAAATAAAGCTGTTAAACGACAAAATTACAAAGGGAACATGGAGGGATACATACAACAGGTTTTCTTGCAGAAAGTGTGTCCTGGGGTCAACATTTATCCGGCAAAGAAAAAGGGGGTAAACCATTTATCCTCACTTGAGAGTGAAGTTAAATCCCAATGTGAGTGGACCCAGATTTTGATAATCATCTACTCTAAATGGCGTTGTATGCAATAAAATGTAACTAAAAATCCATTTCAGAAGCAAATAACCATGTACACTCATTTTGCCAAAATTTTGGCCACTTGGGATTTTTAATCTGAACTTTCTCATAAGGTTTCCGTTTCTTAAAATTTAATCAAATTTGAACTTTCCCATAAGGTTTCCATTTCTTAAAATTCAATAGAACTCTTACAAGTTCCCTCTCATTTTACCCGATAACCGATCTATTCCAATACTACACAGTTTACTTGATGCATATAATTGAACCAACCTCTTTCTTTTGTGCATGCTTTATCCTTTGTGATCTGTGAATGCAACTCAGTAGTTAGAATAAACAAAATAATTTTTTTATAATGATTCCTCACTTATATTTGACCTGCCATAGTATATCCATAAAAGATGGTAGAACACTCTTCCGGAACCAACCTTAGCTACCGTGGAGATATTGTTGGCATTGAGGATGGCACATCTCTACATGATTCCAAATACTATGACGATGATGGCCGTGTTAAACGGACAGGTATAATGAATGTATATTATATGCTTTGTACATTTCCTGTGTCCTTGATTCGGTGATATGATATTTGTTGCCTTAATCTGAGTCAGGAACCGTTTGGACTACATGCTCCCACATTATAACAGCTGTGATAGGATCTGGGGTGCTCTCCTTAGCCTGGTCTATAGCTCAGATGGGTTGGATTGCTGGTCCTGGATCCATGATATTTTTCAGCATCATCACTCTGTATACTTCATCATTTCTCGCTGATTGTTATCGTTGTGGTGACACCGAATTTGGAAAGAGAAACTATACTTTCATGGATGCAGTTAGTAACATTCTTGGTAATACATGTATATTAATACATGAATAGCACCATGTGATAAATTGTTTTGTAAATCGAGTATGACGTGATCTTCTTTTAAAAAAAAAAACATAAAATTCCTATCCCAAGTTTCTATGTCTGTAGTTGATTTTTTTTTTAAATGTCATGTAAATTAACATGTTTGTGTATATATTAACGATCACTTTTTTTAGATGAAATGCACACCATAACATGCATTATAACGTGTTTTGCAGGCGGGCCCAGTGTTAAGATTTGTGGGATAGTTCAGTATTTGAATCTTTTCGGAAGTGCAATAGGATACAATATTGCAGCTGCCATGAGCATGATGTGAGTTAAGGCATACTATGTCTTTGAAATCACGAAGTTTAGAAATTGTTTTGATTTGTCAACAGTACACACACACACACACACAGAGTAATAAAACCGAAATAAGATGATTTTTTTTTTTGCTATTGGCCAAGTGGCCAACACATGCCCAATTAAACGCAAACAAACACACGCACACGAGGAGGGGGAATGTGGTGGCCTGGGTTCAAACCGTGGACTCCACATAAAATGACTTCACAGCCAAACCACTAGGTTGTAACTTGTAACAACGAGGACAAATAGATTTGAAGTTATATTTTCTTTAAGGGTAGTGTTAACTTGTGCCCTAAGGGCACATGTTAAGAAACCTAAAAGAAGAAACTTTTTCTAAAATTTTGTGCATTTAAATGATTAAAAAGTTAAATATTAAATGCAATGCACACATTCCAATAATTTTTTTTCTATATTTGAATCATTAACTTGTGCCTTGAGGGCACAAGTTAACATTTCCCTTTCTTTAATTTTGTGTTTTGTGGGATTCAAATGGACTTTAATTTTATTCATATTGATTTAGCTGTTTCAACAATTTTTAGTAAAGCTAGCAAAATAAACTTATCAACGTAAAAAGAATTTGAGCTTATCTTTAATGTATTTCCAATGTGAGCATCCATTTACAGTGCAATTTAAAACCATACTTCAATATATTCCAATTAATCAAGCTAGATAATATTAATTCTGTTGCTGGCAGTTGCATTTTATTATGGTGTGTATTAAATTGTACCACACAACTGACAAACGTGGCGTGATTGTTATAATTCACTGTCACTTCACAACATTTCTTTCTACTGATATATGGTTATATAGTTTGGTTGATGACAGTTGAACTTGTATGGGTTTGTTGTTTGAATCAGCTGATTTTGGTTGACAGGGAAATCAGAAAGTCTTTATGTGTCCATACCTCTGATGGAAAAGACGCATGTCATATTTCAGGCAACCCATACATGATAGCTTTTGGCGTGGCACAACTTTTCCTTTCTCAAATTCCAGATTTTCATAACATGTGGTGGCTCTCAATAGTTGCTGCAGTCATGTCTTTCTTCTATTCCACAATTGCTCTTGCTCTTGGAATTTCCAAAGTTGCAGGTTATATACCTACTTCAATTTGTTCGATACAAATTTTCACTTAATTTTTGGCTATTGTTTAATCAGCCGATACCCTTTGAAGTCTTGAACTATAGGTTTACTGCAGAAAACTTCTTACGGTTTAAAAATGTGGTGACATGATTTACTGAACCTATCAGATCACATGCAGAAAAGCCTACACAGTTTATAAGTTCAAGATGATATATTTTTGTAGTTGAGCTATAATTAAAGTTCATTCTTACATTTTATCTAATTTTGTTCAATTGGTTATGGAATAGAAAACGGTACTGTTATGGGTAGCCTCACAGGAGTAAGCGTCGGAACAGTGACCCCGGCCCAAAAAGTATGGGGGGTTTTCCAAGGTCTTGGAAACATCGCCTTTGCTTATTCATATTCTTTTGTTCTCCTGGAAATTCAGGTACACCTTTAATCTATTTGTAAAAAATTAAGAAAAGACAACATCATGTGCCAAATCATGTTAAATTTTAATATCTATTTAGAGAGAGATACAAAATTTAACATGACAATGCTGTGATATTTCAACCCCTATAGATTACTTACTAATGCTATAGGCACACATACCCCCTCACATGCTAAAGGTTTTTTATTTTATTTTTTTATAACCTCTTTATTTTTAAGGTGTTTTTTTATGAGAATTTTTTTTTGTTCTTTACTCATTTGCCATTTTAGAAGTTAAAAATAACATTGATACTATTTTATCAATTAAATTTTTATTTTCACCTAAGTACTGATAAGAAGAATTTACCAAGATATAGCCTTAATAGTTAAGGGTGCATATTAGGAAATTTAACAATAGTTTTAGTCTTGCATCACTTACATGTTGAGAGATGTGAGTATACAAATGTGTAACACGCTTTATCCAAACAAATCACTTACATGTTGAGAGATGTGAGTATACAAATGTGTAACACGCTTTATCCAAACAAATTAATGTCTAATCTAATTACACAGGACACAATCAAATCTCCACCATCAGAAGGAAAAGCAATGAAGAAAGCTGCGAAGCTAAGTATTGCAGTAACTACAACATTTTATCTGCTCTGTGGCTGCATGGGATATGCTGCTTTTGGAGACAATGCGCCAGGGAACCTGCTCGCCGGATTTGGTGTCTCAAAAGCATATTGGGTTGTAGATGCTGCTAATGCTGCTATCGTTATTCACCTTTTTGGAGCATACCAAGTGTATGCCCAACCCCTATTTGCCTTCGTCGAGAAAGAGGCAGCAAAAAAATGGCCCAAAATTGACAGAGAATTCAAAGTTAAAATCCCTGGTTTGCCAGTCTACAGTCAAAACATATTTACGTTAGTTTGGAGGACAGTGTTTGTTATCATCTCCACTCTCATCGCAATGTTGATTCCATTTTTCAACGACGTTTTGGGAGTGATTGGGGCATTGGGATTTTGGCCTTTAACTGTTTACTTTCCTGTGGAGATGTATATCGTACAAATGAAGATCCCAAAATGGAGTAGGAAGTGGATTATTCTGGAAATAATGAGTACTTTCTGCCTCATTGTATCTATTGTGGCTGGTCTTGGCTCATTGGTCGGTGTCTGGATCGACCTGCAGAAATACAAACCATTCAGCTTATCGAATTAAACACCACATAAAATCTATTGCCTCCTTCTGGAATGTAAGAAACTTATGTGGGAGGTGATGGTTGTAACGGTCTTCTTGGGATCTTATTTCATAAGTGGTGAAGTTATCCCGAAGTTGCATTCAAGAAGAATAATTGGTATTGAATACTATGATCTTTTCACTGTACATTTTTTAAATTAATTTGTACCAATACCATTGGTACTAAATCATAAATGAGGTTATAATTGATGCTGTGATAGGATTTGTGTTTTGATGTAAATACTCCATTTTATTTGTGTTGTATCTTCGTGGTCTATCTTAATGGGGTCATGTGGCCATGTCTGCATCCCTGCCTCCACTTACACGTAGTTCAAAATCTACGTACTTCTGCAGGAAATATTTGGAGCCTTGATGGAATTATTCATTCCCCATTTGCTTCCATTTCTATCTTTATATGAATAAGTAACTCTGAATATTACCCCAAAACAAATTAAAAACGCATGAGTAATTTCCGTAATAAGTGATTATTGTCTCGTGACAAAAACAATCTCACATGTGAAATGCAAGCAGAAGCTAATGTGAAGGGACCGATCATAAGCTTTCACTTGACAATGTATTATGTTGCGGGAGACGATGACCTAATCTTGATCTATATATTTTGCATAGGAAATAATATTTTTTTTGTTGGTGGTTATAGGTTATACTAAATTAATAACAAGTTACACAAGATGAAATGACGAGGTTCTCCTTTCTTACTTCTTCTTCAGAAAGAAAAAAAAATTCTCCTTTCTTTCTTAAAATTTGTGGTTTAGGCTATCGTAATCTTATAAAACCAGCTTGTGTTTGTGAGATGATGATTGTCTTCACTACAAACACATGTTCAGATTGTCTCTCTTTCAACGTGGGACTCTTAACACACAATTTACATCTGACACTTGAGCATGGTGCGTGAATATATAAATGGTGGATGACCGATAGCATAAATCTGATTACAAGTGATCCAACGTACCTTGGAGGAGACTCTAATACCATCTTAGAATTTTACTTTGGATTAGGGATGGCCTAGACATGTTTTTATAAGATTGTATCCAGTGGCGTAGCCAGAAACTTTGAATAGTGGAGGCACTATATATATAAATTCGTAGCATAACCATCATCTTAAATAATTTGGATCTTAAACAATATAGACGTCGATGTACAATACTAATTTAGAGGCTGATACCAATTTAGAGTAGTCATTTTGGTCTCTAAATATGTGATGTGTTATCACTAAAATATTTGAATTTTATCAAAACTATGAGCACATCTTCAAATGTTTCATTTGTTATTAATTGTATAGACCAAATTGATTAGTGAAAAATATATATAAAGATTAACTTAACTAACTAAAGACATATTTAAAAATCAAAATGATTAATAAAAACTAAGGTTTGTTTTTGTAATTTTAATAGAAAGATTAATAACACATTTTGATTCAAAACCTTCAAGTTTTTCCATAATATAACATTACATAATCATCATACATTAATTATTAGGAAAATGAAACCAACACAACAGAAGGCGTTGAGAGATGCAGCCAAGCGTTTTTGTTTAAAGGCTCCATAACATCTTTAGGAATGGTTGGTAAAACTTTCTTTAGTAAATATTATACATAAATATATAATATGTGTATTAGTGTGTGTATATGAAGCAACTTTCAAAAATTAGTGGGGGCACAAGCCCACATATAGCTTAACGTGGCTCCGCCCCTGATTGTATCAGAGTCTCCACAAGATTCGTTGACCACTTTCTATCAGGTATTTGCTCTCTATGCACAAAGCTTAACAATGTTCGGAACGAGGGTTGCGTTAAATGTCCTACATTGAATGAGAGATGTCTTGAAGACATATTTATACATGGGGACAATTCTCACCCACAAACTAGTTTTTTTTTAAGTATGAGACCTCATAAACCCATTTTGTAAACCCATTTTGTAAGTATGAGTTAGACCCAATTTAAAAATCTAATATGGTATCAGAGAACATCATTCAAGCCACCTGTTGGACATGATATGATGTATTGGAAAAAATACTCAAATCTAACATAGAAAGAACTCTTGATAAAAAGTTTATAAAAAGTGACACCCTAACCTTACAAATTGGTTTTATATCTTCTTAGTTATATTTGGAGTTTGAAGCTTGAAAACGTTGTCCTATCAGTTAAGTGATGTGAGATACGACTTATAACAGAAAATTAAGCACTATAATTTGTATTAATTAATTCTTGTAACTTTTTTTTTGGTTACCATGATATTGATACGAAGTTTTCACGACTGTTTTTTTTTTTTTGTTACCATGATATTGGTACGAAGTTTTCACGGTTGCTTAGCAGTGACTAATCTCTATGGAGAACCTATGATGAAACACACAATGTGAGTTCTCTCCACTCGACCTAATTTTCTCATACGCAAGAAACATAAATTGCACTTCTAACCATATTTTTAAGGAATCTAAGTCCCTTGTCACTTGGACTAGTCTATTATGGTGTAAAAAATGTTTTTTAATTGATAATTGATTTACAAAAGTATACATAATTATCTTGGTCCAAAATGAATCCTCTTATGTTTAGGATAATATTTAATTAAGTGACAAAGTCAACAGGATGGACAGAGATAGTGGGGAAGTATGGAGAAATGAATTCTCTCAAGTGGATTAATCCCCTCCATTAAAAATTAAAAACGATATGAGTTGTTTATTTCTTTATATATTCGAAATTCTCTCAATTTGTTTTTTCAATGGTTGATGTTTAGGGTAATTTCAGTGTAGAGAATCCAAACACGTGATAGTAGTATCTTTCGCTTTCGCGCACCAAGTTGGACCGAACCGAATGATAAGTCAGCTACAAGTTAGTTAGATATAAAGAAAGAGTCCTCAGAGGCAGTTGAGTGAGTTGGAGGATCAAGAAAGAACACAACAAAGAAACCTGCTTTTGGATTTCACAGTAAGTACAATACTTGCATGCAACTATTCTCTTCTATCTTCTTCATCTCTTCTTTTTTATTCATTCGTTCATTCTTCTCAAATTTATTGGATAATAATAATCATCATTCATTTTTATTAGGTGGTGTCAATATGAGTCCCTTATTGTTGATTATAATATCTTTTTAGCTTTGTCTGTTTCACTTGTATTCAACATGAATAGTACTACTATTTAATTTACATAATAATATGCACATGTTCATCTAAAAAAAACAAATGCACATGCTGAAGAGTGAAGACACTGATTTTGGGTTTTTTTTTATTGGTTTAGACACATAGAAAAAGAAGTGGAACATCATCAAGTCAAAACAAAATTTTCTTGATTTTATTTTAGAAAGAATCAAGATAAATATTAGAAAATTGTTTTTTTTTTTTTTACAAGAAATGGTATAAAATTGTTTTTTTTAACAAGAATGGCAGAATTTTTTTTTTTAAGGAAGAATGGTAGAAAATTGTTATTCTTATTTTATGTATTTTTTTTAAATATAGTACTAACTTTGTTACGAGACTAACTTTTCTACATATTTTTTTCTCCATTTTTTGAAAGAATTATTGACAAATCTTTTTTTTTTAACAAGATTATTGACAAATCTTCGTAATTTGTTTTGATTATACTCTGTCTGGCTGTCACAAACAAATTTGATTGCCTAAAATTACCCCATACTAATGGACCGTCCAATTCGTACCAAAAAAGTATACCGTCCAATTTTACTATTTATTTTTTGTGCAAAGGAGATATTCCATCCAATTTGACTCCATTATTATTTTGGTTACAAATTTGACCAATTCTTATTATAATATTATTATTGTATAATAAATAAATATTATGCACGAAAAAAAAATTGTGAATATTGCACAGCTTACGTACGTATTGCATATGATTGTAAAAACCTCTTTTGTTTCTTTGGTGCTGCTGTGTTTTCAGATCTGTGACTGAAGACTCTGTGAGTGTGAAATGCAGTCCAATTGACGGCACCTACCAAACAAGGTGATTATTATTACCAAATAACCCTTCTCTCAATTATTTTGTCTCTATCTCTTTCATTTCATAAACATTGTTTCAAATCAAACACTTCCTCCAGAAAGATTTAGAACACAATCTAGAATTTGACATGGAGGTGGAACACTCTATAGAAGCTGCTGTTCCTTCACACAAAGACTCCAATTTGTATGATGATGATGACCGTCTCAAAAGAACAGGTACTACAACAAATTAATTAATTAATTTACACTATAGTACCATTTTACATTAATTAAATTCATATCTTACTTTATTATATGTATGATGATGATAGGATAGTTATGATGAGAATGAGTTTGTTATAAAGTACTATATTTATATGATAAAAGTGACAAAAGGTACTTTTTGAGACAGGAACGGTTTGGACAACAAGTTCGCACATAATAACAGCAGTTGTAGGATCAGGAGTGTTGTCGTTAGCATGGGCAATAGCTCAGTTGGGTTGGGTGATTGGTCCTTCAGTTATGATTTTCTTCAGTCTCATCACTTGGTATACTTCATCACTTTTAGCTGAATGTTATCGAATTGGCGATCCTCATTACGGAAAGAGAAACTATACTTTCATGGAAGCTGTTCACACCATTCTGGGTAACTCTTTATACATACATATATATTCACATTCATGTTAAGACAATGATTTAAAAATCGAACCAAATCAAATTGGACTGTTGAATTATGAAGCAATAGTGTTTATGGTTCAATAGTTTAAAGTAGTTGAGCTATATATGACTATTTTTGATATTCTGTTTGGTTTTTATAACACTCATTTAAAGTTTCAAATTCACATGTTTGCTGTTTCTTTTGAAAAGGCAGAATTTAATAATCACTACTAGAAAGGATAAGATATGCTCTCCAAGAAGTCAAAAACAAAGTCACACGCTTGTACTTGATTTGGTTAATTAACATTAATGTACTGTTTATGTTATATATGTATGTGTATTCTGATAAATAGTAAAATTTTGAAATGGAATGTTTGTGTTATACTTGTATATGAGATGAGAATCAAATGATTTTTGCAGGAGGTTTCAATGACACCCTTTGTGGGATAGTTCAGTACACAAATCTTTACGGAACTGCAATAGGATACACAATTGCGGGTGCCATTAGCATGATGTGAGTGATCATATTTTTAGTTTTTTTTTTTTTTTTTTTTTTTTTTTTTATGTTCAAAATAAAATCAATTTCTAAATATTTAGACATTGATTTTCTTTTGTACCCAAAAAAATTGATATTGATTTTATTTCTTAATAAATAAATTTAGAAAGTGACCAATTAAGAATAAAATTATCTTTTAGATAAGAATGCTATTAATATTCTTGACCTCAAGCACGATATCAGTTTTACATATATAGAAATCAGATTTGGTTGGATTTTATTCAATTTATCTTTTGGAGCATATATGTCACATGTATTTTTGTTAAATATCAAAATTTAAATTAAACACTTCAAAAATATTAACTCAAGTGATAATATTTTGCTGTTAATCATAACTGAGGGTAATTTATCCTATATGTACCACATCCATTGTTACAAATTTTGTCAAAAAATCCATTGTTACAAATTTATTTTTAGGCTCTAGCAGTGCTCCCTTTATTAAATCAATAAATAAATATTAGAATTTTCGACAAGTATTATTCTGTTTGTTTTTTAAATCATAAAGAAGTATCCAGAACATATCTAACACCAGTAATTGACCTTATTTCTGTTGACAAGAATATTTAGTTTGATATGGTTGATGAGTGTGTTTTAATTAAACTGGTTTTGGCTGAGACAGGGCAATAAAAAGGTCTGACTGTTTGCATTCCTCAGGAGGAAAAGACTCATGTCACATTTCAAGCAATCTATACATGATAGCATTTGGAGTAATCCAAATTTTCTTTTCTCAAATTCCAGATTTTGATAAAATGTGGTGGCTCTCAATAGTTGCAGCAATCATGTCTTTCACCTATTCCTTTATTGGCCTTGGTCTAGCAGTTGCCAAAGTTGCAGGTTATATTTAGTCTTACTTTAATTCTTTTCATAACATTCCATTTCTCAGAAGGAAAAAGCAATATTTACTAACTGATTTTAATTGTTCTACGACAGAAAATGGTTCCTTCAAGGGTAGCCTTACAGGAGTAAGCATTGGAACTGTGACAAAAGCCCAAAAAGTATGGGGAACTTTCCAAGCTCTTGGCAACATAGCCTTTGCATATTCATATTCTCAAATTCTCATTGAAATTCAGGTATACCTTTTCTCTCTATGTTCAAAACTAGTGTACCATGTCTTAGGTTTTTTCCAATACCCACTTAAGCCCAAACACTATTGAATTTGGTGCGTAGATATAAATTGTGGGTGCTCGATAGTTAAGCTTTGATACCATATTAAGTTTTTATACCGGGTCTTATGCATTCTTCTTATAAAACCGGTTTATAAACTTTTTTCAGAACGTGGGACTTGAGTTTTTTACAACAACATGCACATGAGTATTTCTATAAAGTCTAATACTAATAAAATATGATAAATTTAACTCCACAGGACACCATAAAAAATCCACCATCTGAAGTAAAAACAATGAAGCAAGCCACAAAGATAAGTATAGGTGTGACAACTGCATTTTATATGCTTTGTGGCTGCATGGGTTATGCAGCATTTGGAGACACAGCACCAGGGAACTTACTCACTGGAATTTTTAATCCATATTGGCTCATTGATATTGCTAATGCCGCTATCGTAATTCACCTTGTGGGAGCATACCAAGTATACGCGCAACCCTTCTTTGCTTTCGTCGAGAAAATTGTGATAAAAAGATGGCCTAAAATAAACAAAGAATACCGAATTCCAATTCCTGGTTTTCAACCCTACAATCTAAATCTATTCAGATTAATATGGAGGACTATATTTGTGATCACAACCACTGTGATAGCAATGTTGATTCCTTTCTTCAATGATGTTTTGGGATTACTTGGAGCAGTAGGGTTTTGGCCTTTAACAGTCTATTTTCCAGTGGAGATGTATATCAAACAAAAAAAGATCCCAAAATGGAGTTATAAATGGATTAGTATGCAAATTTTAAGTGTTGTATGTCTTGTAGTATCAGTTGTGGCTGTTGTTGGGTCAGTGGCAAGTATTCAGCTTGATCTAAAGAAATACAAACCATTCACAACTGATTATTGAAACCAATGTAACATTTATTGCTTTCTTGAGGATGTAAAAAGCAACTTGGGTAGTGATTTATGTGGTTTTTGTATCATTATCCATTGAATAACAATAGTGCTAGTTGAATATTATCCTTTTCCAAGAAAGAATCTTCAAATTTACATGTATCTAAATAAATGTATATATTTCTCCGTTATTGTGAGGAACAAATTGAAGGTCTTGCTTTCTTGGGAGGAAGTGGATGTGAGCATAGGAAAGAAATAACTTTAATGTTTTTTCTTTCAAATTTACATGTATCTAAATAAATGTATATACTTCTCCGTTGTTTGATTTAATTTTTTGATGAAGCAAGGAGGGGAGCGGCCTCCAAAATGAACAAGTCATTGTAGATTTTTTTTTTTCTTTCAAAAAAAAAAAATTGTAGATTTTTTTTTTTGACAATACAAGTCATTATTTACTAGTATGAGTAATTTATTTAAACTTTACATTAAGTATAATTGCCAACTAATTATAACTTTCTTCGTATATTTATTTAGATCAAGATTGTATACCTTGCTTCTAACATATGTCATTAGATCAAGATTGAATGATCTATATATGTCATTATTTACTTGATTTTAGAATTAAAAATATATGCTTTCTTTCTGCATCGTCGGTTAATTTTGATTCAATGACCACTAGTGTACTGATTGCGTAAGTGTGTGGATTTAAGGCCACAACCAACCCAAATCCTACCAACATTAGGTAAGCAACCAGATCTTTTTTTCTTTCTTTTTTTTTTTTTTTGAGGGAAAGGTAAGCAACCAGATCTAAGATTTACCAAAAGAAACTTACATCATATAAAATACTTAAAAATAAAAAGAATTATTTCTAACTACACACTATTTAATTTTCTCTCAAAAAAAAAAAAACTACACACTATTTAATTTCTTAAAAAAAAAAAACTACACACTATTTAATTGGTTGACAAGTGTATATGTCGAAACTACTCTCGAAATAAAAATATTTGTCTTAAAAGAAATTAATCAAAACCAAAGCCAAACTGCATGATTGACAATAAGCTCAAATTATAAAGATTCGTCTGATTGTAAGGTTGTAACAATCTAGTACCCCCATATTATCAATATTTCAAAATGATCTTTGAAATTGCAAAATGTTAATCAAATTTGTCACTCTGTCTTAATCTGTTACCATGTTGAAATATTAAACATGTAAGGAACTAGATTGAAACAGTCCTACAGTGTGGAGGACCAATATGGGCATTTACTGTAAAGCTGGGAGAAACTTGAAAGGTGAGTTACGACAAATCAACAACTAGATGCTGCAATATTCATATATGAAAAGTGAAGGAAAATATCTAATTCAGATATGGAAGATAAGAGAGAGCTTAACTCTAATATCAAACTACAAAGGCAGTATCATATTTACTAAATTTTAAAATCAGCTTAAGAGTTAAAATCTAATGCACTGTTTAAGTTTTCTAGGACCATAAAATTAGCACACGTGAATATAGCAATGACAATAATTGATGGTGACATTTGAATGAGCATTCTAAACACAGTTATGAAGGGATAAAAAGAAAGAAAAGAAATTGCATGAAAAGATGGGTAGCCGACATGAAACAATACCATCGATTTACTAACAGAGGTATGCTGATAGAAATCAGAAAAGTGAGGTAACAATTGTGTATTATGTACTGTAAGTGAATGAACTAGAAACTCTTACAATGGTGGAAATGCAGGAAAACAGAATGTAAACCAGAGTTCTGTGAACTCCTAAACCAGAGAGAAATCTCGCCTAACTGACTCTAACGACTCAACAGAATGAGTTACACATTACCCTCGCACCTAATGTCACTAGTACTCTCCCTCATTTCCCAGCTTAACAGTGCCCCTTGAAACGTTTACTATGATAAACATTCCAAAAATGGGGTCTATTTCCTCTCTGGGTCACTAATGTGTCCACTATTTCCTCATGGTTCCTAACCAAAACACAATTTCCCTAATTTACCACTAACAAGAGTATTTTCAACCAGGGCCATGAAGGATTGCAGTGGCGGAATATTTTGACAACCGTCGTGTGGCCAATTTGTGAAGGATAGTGGCACCATGGCGGATTTTTTGTTAACCTCCATATGTGATTGGTAACACCAAAATTCAAAATATGAAAAGAGGAGAGAGAGCCCAAATATCAAACCACAAAGGCAAGAGGATCACATTAACTTAATTTCAGATCAGCTTTCCACAATCATGAATTATGAGACATGAATTCAGGGATGGAAATAATAATTGACTGTGCATAACAGCTTCTAGTCATTCAATGGGAGAAAAATACAGGCATAATGGTTCGCGGATCAAATTAAGAAAGAAATGAAACTTTAAAGGATTCAAGACATAGATATGTTCATATGAAATGAAACAGTGAGAGATATCATCCAATTATACCGATAGATAAATAACAAACATGAGTGACACAAATAACATGGTACATAAAGTCATAAACACCCATCATATTTATTTAACTAACTACACCTAGAAGTGTTTCCAACGCAACCAAAACAAGCATATCCATAGATTCCCGCAAAAGGAATACTTACATATAATGCAGCAGCAGCAGCAGCAACGTATATGTATGGTAAAATGAAAAGATGGATATGTTGTTATGATTACTAACCATAACCATAACCATGGCGGAGTGTATTAGATTTTTTTAATGACACACTCTTTGACAACAGGATCTTTATTTATACGCTGAAGTACATGAGTCTGGAAAGTTGTTAGAGCACGAGCAGGTCTTCCTCCCTTTTTCTTTTTAGCTTTTGCTTTAAAAGTAATGTAATACGCCCTAGGAGCATATAAAGAAGTAGCACCAGGATGGGTACACTTGACAACTTTATGAAACACAAAGGTTGGACCCTGCTTAATATTATTTTGATTGTAAATCTTCAAAGCAGCATTGCAGAGGGTTTTGAGAGTAGGGAGCACATCTTCATCGGTTAAGTCGAGGGGTACAATACCGCCAGCACAACCTGGTGGACAGTGGATAGCATCGTAGACCTGCGAATCAATCAAAGTTAAGAGATTGTTTATAAGTGAAACAAATGAAATTGAAATTGAAATTGATAGATGCCTACACTTAGTTCGCTAGAGCGCTTTTTATAGTCAAGAATTTGAGCCTCACGATCCTTCCAAGCCTTATTCGTATACATAGAACCATCACGACGCTTATACCAAAATGGAAAACTGTCATTGTCATGCACAGACAAGTTCTCCTCGTCTTCATCACTATACTCAGAATCTTCTGGATCCGATTTCGGTTCCGATTTCAGCCGTTTCGATTTCGGTTCCTGTTCCGATTTCACACTTTCTTCGCAGAATTTGGTTGCGCGCAATTCCATCGACATTTTGAAACCCTACGAAAGGAATGAATGAATGAATCACAATTCATATATACCGTTCGTTTTCTTTTGGTTTTGGTTTGGGCTGGTCTTGCTTTGTTTATGACCCGCCCTGCAGGCCCAGTAACAAATGTGATTTGAATGTAAAAATCTTATACAATCAATCTTCCTCTGCATATATATATATATATATATATATATATATATATATATATATATATATATATATATATATATATATATATATATATCCATACAAATTTTAATGCTTAATCTTAACCCATGATTTGATTTTCCATGTGCTTATCCTAATTCCCACTAACCTTGTAAGTAATGAAATCCATCAACTTCAACACCAATTCCTAAACCATTAGCTAAGATCAAAAACTTAAATAAGAAACTCATCTTAATTATTATTTGATGAAAACACAAGAGATGGTTGAGATTGCGAAGATTCCAAGCTTTTCCCAATTTCCCCTTCAATCTTCTTGTTTTTATTTTTATTTTTATTTTTTATTCTTACAGCTTTAGCCCCTTAGCTTCCCCACACATGCATGCTTGATTTTTAGAAGGAAGGAAGGAAAGAAGAAAACCACAGAGAGAGAGGAGAAGGGAACAAAAAAGTGATTTTATTTTTTATCTCTATTGTCATTTTGATTTATATATAGATAAAGTATCATACACATGTCATCATGTTGTCCTTTATCCCTCTTACATAATTTTCCCACTTATTATTTTTTCTTTTTTGAACAAAACTGGTATGTTATTGATATATTGGATACGTTCATTATTTCACATTTTAGTTTTATTTAAAGTAAAGATGGAAAATCCCCGTGAGTTACAATTTTGTCATTAATACCATCATCTGTATTTTAACAGCAAGTTACAAAGGATGCTTCATCTAAATGTTCTTAGCTAGGTGTGACATGCATGACAATCATTAGATCAAAATTTTCATGTAAACTTTTCATTTGCACTAATATTAGATCAACTATTCCAAGACAATTTTTACAAATTGGATTTTACAAATATTATTATGTTGCAACACTAATTTGTTGCACACTATACTAAACAAATGACATGTATCAACATGGTTATTATTTATTGGGTTCATAAGTATTACAGACTGGAATATTATGTGATTTTATTTGGTTGTTAAAGTTGGCACAAATTTTTTAATCTATGAGAATGAGCACCGTTGGGGGAGAGTTAAGTGATATATCTTAGGTAAATGCACACCAATTTTAAGTATTTGTATTTTATCATTTCAATTTATAGAACACCATTGCGTTTGATTTTCTTCCACATGATCTCATCCCCAAATTTGTAAGTACTAATGTTGATATTAGAAATTAATTCTAAGAACATTGAACAGAAAGTGGTTGGTGTTGCTAAGAAAGTTATCACTGGCTTCTATTATTGAGGTTTTAGTCTTACGAGTTTAAATTATGTTGGTTAAAGTTAAATGATGTAAGCATGACTGTCAGTAACTGTAATATAGAATTTTTTTTTATTAAATTTAATGTGATTTGTAATTTGGGATTATCTACTAATTAATCTACTAACAATATATAAAAATCTACTAACAATATATAATGACTGTTTGCAACTATAATATAGAATTTTTTTTATTAAATTTAATGTGATTTGTAATTTGGGATTATCTACTAATCTACTAACAATATATAAAAATCGAACTCCAGCAAAATTTCATTATTGTCCTTTTTAAAACCCATGATTTTCTTAATTTTAAGTGTGCAAACGTCATTTTACAAATATAAAGCTAATTTATTTTGCAAAATGTCAGCCAATTTGTTACTCCTTTATCATCATAGTAAAATTTCAGCCAATTTGTTACTCCTTTATCATCATTTTCCTAATAAAACTAATTTATGTGTCTAATAGACATTTTGCAAAATATAAAACCAATTTGTTTCTTTTTTCTTCTTATTATCATCCAATTCCCTTAAATATAGGAAAAAAGGCAAGACATCATGGCATAAACATAGGAAAAAAATTTATTCTACTATTTTATGTCATAAGTATAGAAAAATATTCTCATCTCTTTTAATCTCATTAATTTGCATATAAAAATAATCATTAGAAACACTAAATTAATGTTGATATTTTTAAAATAATCATTAGTTTTCAAAATTTAATATCAATTTTCTCATAGCGGTATATATAAACATTGATTTTTGAGATATAAGCATAAAAAATCTGTTGCGATTGCGATGCAAATATTTAAAAATATTTTGTACATAAAATAAAAAATATTTTGATAGAAACACTATATTAATGTTGATATTTCGAAAATAGTCTCAAGTTTTCAAAATTTTATCATATTAACTATCGCATATCGGTACATAAAATTTTTCTTCTGCATACGAAATCATCAACAAATGCGGTGCAAACATTGAACAATATTTTACATATGAAATAAAAAGTTATTTAATAGAAACACTACATTAAAATTGATATTTTGAAAATAGTCATGCGTTTCCAAAATTTTGTCATATCGACTTTCTCATATATGTATATAAAAATTTGTTCATGCAAATGTAAGCACATAAAATCTGCAACGAGAGTGATGCAAACGTTGAAAGGTCTTTTGCATATAAAATAAAAATTTATTTAATAGAAAATACTACATTAATTTTGATATTTTGAAAATAGTCATGAGTTTTCAAAATATTATCATATTGACTTTCTCATATATGTACATAAAAATTTGTTTTCGCATATATAAACAAAGAAAATCTACAACTGATGCGATTCAACTATTTAATGGATTTTTGTATATATAAGAGAAAAATATTTAATTGAAACATTACATTAATACTAATATTTTTATTTAATATCTTTAACATTCGACAATATAAAAATCTAATTATTTTTTTATATAGTTATTGCAATGTTACGTGACTTGTGCGAAAGTACGAGTCTTTTACTAGTACATGATGAAATTCTATTTGCAATAATTAATACATTCGACGATATAAAAATTTATTTATTTTTTATATTGTTACTGCAATGTTATGTGACTCGTGCGAAAACACGAGTCTTTTACTAATGCACAATGAAAATTTGTTTGCAGTAATTAACACATTATCTAATAGATCTATTATATGTATTACATCATATATTTAAATTATCCTTAAATTACATCATATATATTAAGTATTTTGTATTATTTTTTTAATGAACATCTAAAACATTACATACATTGCTCAGTTAGCCCGTGCTTTTGCAACAGTCTCTAACTAGTTATTTTAACATACACCACATATTGTGTTTTCCTTCAAAAAAATTATTTTTGAGTTATAATATTTTTCTATTCAATTTATTGTAGGTATTTTACCGAACAAAAAGACATTACCTTTTTTCCTTTTTAATTGTCATTTTTTAACATTTTACACAAACCAAGATAATCAATGAAAGTTACTACTTTTAATACAATAATTTATCATTTTTTAACATTTAATATTGTATTGAACTTTAAAAGTGGCAGTTAAATAGAAACAAAACTTTTCTATAAAAGAGACAATTAAAAAGGAACAAAGAGAGTATAAAATGCTACTGCTTCAAAGCATGGAAAAACATATTAGGTAGTTCCAGTTGTCGTGACTATTGTTTGGATAATAAAAATGGGTAAATATATTTTTTATATTTTTCTAGTAAAAATTTAATATTACCATTTAAATTATTTTACTTTTTGTTACACTTATAGAATGATGTTTATCAATGACCATCTAGTCTTAAGAAGGCATTTAAGAAAAAACGTTTTGGAATCCATACCTTAGTTGCAAGAGTCATGAATGTGTGATGGTTCAAGTTGGGTACCCAATTGTCGTTTCTGTTGATGGTTGGATCAATGAGATGGAGAGATTTAGGGCTAAATATTTCTTATATATATATATATATATATATATATATATATATTTTTCCTTTCTCATAAGTTAAATAAAATTAAATATTATAATTTAAAATAATTTACATTTTATTACAATTATAAACTGATGTGTATGAAGGACCAACTAATCCTAAGAAGGCATCTAAGAAGAAATGTTGTGTAAGGCATGCCTTAGTTGCAATGGGTTATGAATGTTAGATGGTTCGAGGTAGGGAGGTGAAATATTGGCTTTTTAGAAATTCACATGGAGCGAGTTGGGGAATGGCGTGTACATCAAATTTAATTAGGAGATCATGTTTAAAGGTGTGCCACTGATAGATGGAGGGATATCAGAGAGCATGACAGACAGATTTAGGCGGTAAATATTATTATAATTTAAACTAATTACTTTTCATTACAATTATAGAACAGTGTTTATGAAGAATCAGTTAGTCCTAATTTAAGAATAAACGTTGTGTAGGCATGTCTTAGTTGTAGTGGGTTATGGACGTGAGATGGTTTGAGGTAGGAGTTGAAATATTGGCTTTTGAGATATTCATATGGTACATGGTTGAGGAAATAACGGGTACACCAAATTTACCCAGGAGATTATGTTTAAAGGTGTGCCACTGATCGATGGAGATGTGGCGCCTAAAGGGATCTCACACGCTAGCAACAATGTGGACCCATATTGATTGGAAATGTGTGGAATGCAATTACGACATTTATTGTGTGCGTAATTTTGGCTGACCTACAAATGACTATTTGGTAGTTTTTTAAAGATTATTATTAGACTTTGAATTTTAATTTTTGGAAGAACAATATGTGCGATTGTTGTGAAAGTGACTCAAAATTGGAGAAATTGAAGTTTGCTGAAGCTGTCAAAATCGGAGTACGATTTGAGAAATCGGAGCACGATTTTCTGGAGCAGAATTGGCACTTTCATTCATAAAAAATCAGAGCACGATCTGGCAAAATCGGAGTACGATTTCGCGCAGAAGAATAAAAATAAAACGTATTTTTTATAGGCCTGATTTGGTTCCAATTTATGAGGGATGCTTTTACTATAAATATAGACATTGTATCAGTGTAAACCTTGAGATAGAGGGGGCTGAAACAAGGGTTTATAAAGGCAACGACAAAACTAGGGTTTGTGTAGAGTTTGTCTCTTTGGAACAAACACTAGGGTTTGAGGGTTGATTCACCTTGGGAAACACTATTAGGATTGAGTCTCCTGGTTACGGGAAGAGGTTGGGATTTGGGTAGAATTAGGCGGGAGACTTATTCTTGTAATCCATTGATATCTCTTTTGTAACGTTACTCATCATATAGTGAAATGGAGGGCCACTCTCTCCCCCAGACTAGGTCAATTTGGACCGAACTAGGTCAACAAATTCTTTTGTGTTCTCTCTTATTTTCTCTCTCGCTGTTTTCTACTTTTGACTTGTGTTTATAATTGTTCCATACACTTTGATTTTGGTTGCTTAATTATTCCTTGCTCCACACATCAAGTTTGTTATTGGTGTGTTTTCTCATCGAATTCACAACAATTGGCGCCCACCGTGGGGCAAGGGTCAAGGGATAATCAAGTACCATGGGTTCGAAGTGGGATATTGAGAAGTTTACCGGCGATAACGATTTTGGGTTATGGAAGGTAAAGATGGAAGCGGTGCTAATACAACAAAAGTGTGAGAAAGCTTTGAAGGGTGAAGGTTCGTTACCGGTCACCATGTCACGAGCGGAGAAGACCGAGATGGTGGACAAGGCCAGGAGTGCCATTGTCTTGTGCCTCGGGGATAAAGTTTTGAGAGAAGTAGCAAAGGAACTAACCACGGCATCGATGTGGGCAAAGTTGAAATCTTTGTATATGACAAAGTCTTTGGCTCATCGGCAATTCCTAAAGCAACAACTCTACTCATTCAAGATGGTGGAGTCAAAGGCCATCATGGAGAAACTTACGGAGTTCAACAAAATCCTAGATGACTTGGAGAATATTGAGGTGCAACTTGAGGATGAAGATAAAGTTATACTCTTGTTGTGTGCTCTACCGAAATCTTATGAATCGTTCAAAGATACCATGCTCTATGGCAAAGAAGGCACTGCTACCTTGGAAGAAGTTCAAGCGGCTTTGAGAACTAAGGAGTTGACCAAGTCCAAGGACTTGAGAATTCATGAAAACGGTGAAGGCCTAAGTGTAACGCCCGTTTCGATTATTTAATTATTTTAAATGAGTTTTAGAATATATTTATATGATTAGTGTGATTTATAAGATTTATGTGATTTATATGATTTTAGAGAAATTTATGAGACATTGTGACTTATTTTATTGTTTAATAAAATAAGATTCGAAAATAAAATAAATATTAAGTTGTGGGGTTATTTTGTGTAGAAATATATTTGTTATTTAGAGATATATTTATTTTGTGTAGAAATATATTTGTTATTTGATGTAGAGATATATTTGTTATTTTGTATAGAAATATATATGTTATTTGGTGTAGAAATATATTTGTTATTTTGTGTAGAAATATATATGTTATTTGGTGTAGAAATATATTTGTTATTTTGTGTAGAAATATATATGTTATTTAGTGTAGAAATATATTTGTTATTTTGTGTGGAAATATATATGTTATCTGGTGTAGAAATATATTTGTTATTCAGTGAAGAGGTATATTTGTTATTTGGTGTATTAATATTATTCAGTGGGAGATATATATATTTAATTTAGAAATAAATAAGATTATGAGGAAAAGAGTAATTTTGAGGTGTAAGAGAAATTAGATGAGGGGTTATAAATAAGAGAAGTTAGGTTTAGAAAGACATAGAACGTACGATCAGTTTTTGGAGAAAACAAGGTTTAGAGAGAAGAGAAGAGAAGAGAAGACAAAGAGAAGAGAGAAGGGCTGCCATGTGTACGTAAATTTTTTGATATCATATAATTTTTAGAAAGCGCACATCTCTGGCTTAGCCACGCTTTATGGCTTTAACTTGCTATAATAATAATAATAATATTATAACCTTGTAATTTGATATTCTTCTTATTTTTGACCCTATAATATAAGCGTAGTCCAAAAAAATAATCTAGAGGTTGAATTTTTTCATGATTTTTTCCATGTTTATGACATTAAAATATGGCTATACACAAAAAATTAGATATTTTTGACTAGAGACATATTAACTATGAATTTTTATTCCTCATATTTATGAATTTCGTAAACAATTCATAATTAATTTGTATTTCATTTAAAAACTGCAAAATTTCATTGTGAATTTTCTTATTATGTTCTTACCATGCCTACAAAACTAGGGAACGAAATTTTACTTGTGAGTAAACGCTTACTATGAACAAAATTTCAAATTTGCACGTTTTGGTTGAAAAATAAAATAAAATAAAAACGTCTTTGAAAGACTATGAAACTTTGCAGATCCTTTTTATGTATTTATGTAGATGTCTCTGCAAACAATGAGCTTAAAATTCGATTTATAGGTAGAGATTTCCGTTGTTTTGTTTTTGAGTTTGTTATGCTTTAAAATTTCGTAATTAATTTTTCGCTTGTCGAAAATTTCTAATTGTTTGTGTAAAGTCATATTTTAACGTTCTTAACATGCCTCTAAAAATTCAATATATAGGTTTTTTTTTGGACTACACATGTATTATAGGGTCATAAATAATAAGAATCTTGAATTACAAGGTCAGAATATGTGATTTTTATTTCACATGGTCAATTTCAATAATTAACCCAATTATTAACACATACAGAATAAAATAAACATTTTGTAAGTACTCGGACTCGCATAAATCCTTATATGTTATTAAATTAGTAAAATTTATTCCATGAAAATATAGGAAATGTTAATATATGAATGACTATGTGTATTAACAATTGTCATTTTTAAGTGGATTACCAATAAAAGAAGAATTCATAGGAAGGTAATTTTATTGTAACAAATAGACAAAGTGTGAGATAAAAGTACACGAGCATAATAAGCTTATTCTAAGCGAATCTTCATAAATTTAGCCACACATTAATATGGCTTAGCCACACATATCTCTAGCTTAGCCACGCTTTATGGCTTTAACTTGCTAACAAAGTCATTAATTTTCTTGCAGGTCCATAAGCATAACATCAAAGGGATTGTTGTTGGCTTACCACTTAATTCTGAAGAAGACTATTTAAGGCCACCCATTCCATTACCACTGAATCATCCATTGGCTACGCATCCTTACGCACGCTCTTTAAACGTGTGTTTCATTTATTTTTTGTTTAATATCCATAAATTATTCATTCTTTCATAACATCTTTCATGTTTCGTCATTCTTAACAACTATTGTTTAACTTAATTTTTTTGTTGATATGTACTTTATGAAAAATATTAATTTGCAAACTTTTCATTATTTTTATGTTAATGTGTACATGTTATTACAATTAATGTTTGCTAGTATTTTCCGGGTGTGATATATATATATATATATATATATATATATAATAATGAAAAGTTTGCAAATTAAAATTTTTCATTAAGTACATATCAACAAAAAAGTTAAGTTAAACAATAGTTGTTAAGAATTATGAAGCACCGACACAAACACAAACACCAACATGTGCATTCAATCATAGGTTAAGAATTCTTCAAATCAACGCCACTAATCAGGGTCCAACGCTAAAATCTACAAAATAAAAAATATAAATCAGATAATCATGTAAACTAAAAACATAAACACACCTCTAAGCACCAGTTCAAGTCTTTAATCAAGCAAACACAAATATAGATAATACAAACAACGCATGCAAAATACTAGAAAACATCAATTGTAATAACATGCACACATTAACATAAAAATGATGACAAGTTTCCAAAGTTATCATTTTTCGTTGAAGTACCCATCAACAAAAATTAAGTTAAACATGAAGCACCGACACAAACACAAACAACAACACGTGAAGAATTGTCTAAATCAACATTAATAATTGGGGTCCAACATTACAATCTACAAAAATTTAAAAAATAAACCACAAAATCATATAAACCAAAAGCATAAACACACCTCTCAGCACTGGTTCAAGTCTTTAATCAAGCAAACCCAAATATAGATCAATACAAACAACAAAAATAAAATACTAGCAAACATTAATAGTAATAACGTGTACACATTAGCATAAAAATGATTACAAGTTTGCAAAGTTAACAACTTTCATTGAAGTACACATCACCAAAATTAAGTTAAACAATAGTAGTAGTTAAGAACTACGAAGCATCAACAAAAATACCAACACGTGTACATTAATAGTAATAACATGTACACATTAGCATAAAAATGATTACAAGTTTGCAAAGTTAACAACTTTCATTGAAGTACACGTCACCAAAATTAAGTTAAACAATAATAGTAGTTAAGAACTACGAAGCATCAACAGAAATACCAACACGTGTCTTTAACCATATGTTAAAAATTCTTCAAATCAACAACACAATCAGGGTCCGACACTAAAATCTACAAAATAAAAAACATAAACCAGATAATCATGTAAACCAAAAGCATAAACATACCTCTCAACATTGGTTCAAGTCTTTAATCAAGCAAGTTTCATTGACCTAAATTTATACAAAGAAACATAATTTCCTTTATCAATTTGAACTAAAAAACATGAAAATAAGAAAAAGCAGAAGATAAATATTGAAGAATAAAAAAATGACGAACTAAAATCGTTAGGAAGAGCGAGGCTGCTAGAGAGATTGAACTAGGGTTGATTATAGTAGTGAGGTGATTAACGATTTTTTATATCCCACGAAATGATAATTGATAAGAAAATGAAATAGGAAATTATGGATTCTTCTCTATCATATCGTACTAGTGTAGATACAGGTAAATAAACAGTTTCGAGTTATTTAACAAACCAACCATAAAATATATTATTGAAAAGAAAGTATTAATTTTTAGAATAAATACATCCATTGATCTAAATGAATTAATGAATAAAAAGTCAATATATCCTTTGATTTTTTTTTTTTACGAGTTGATCTATAAACTGTTTTTGAAGTTGATCTATGAACTATTAAAATCAATTAAAATGTTCATAACTTAAATATTTTATGCTTTCATCCATCAATTTGATTTCTAAACCGTCAACTAAAGGATCAAATTGATGGATAAGAGACGAACTTTATGCTAGTCAAGCCACTAATCAAAGACTTGACAACTAAGGTCATTCATATGATTATTGTAAATAAGGATGCGTTGTTTTTGGATTTGAAAAAATACATTAACAAAGATTTACCACCAAAGAAATTATTGGGTTGAGTTACGACCATGTCGCTCTCTTTAAAACGTTTCATAACAATGCCCAAAGTTGTGCAAGGCAGACTATCAACCGTGTTGCCTCTAGGATAAAACTGTGTAGTTCACACTATGCAACTACCTACCAATTATGGTACAAATACCAGTTGAAACCGAAGGGACAAAAAGAAAATAAGAAGAATGATTTGTCAACACAAAACTGAAGTGAGGAGAAAAATATTCAAAGTTTCAGAAGTCTTTTTCGACGTGTAGAATGAACTATTTGAGCTCTCTATTTATAGAGACAATTCGCAATTAATATGTGAAAAACTTTGAAAACAAGTAATTAATTCACATATTAGATCTAGTACGAAAATATCTCTAATTTAGTACCAAAATATATCATATTGATTACCAAATATATTCTTATTGAGTACCAAAATATATTGAAACTTGGTGATTAAGAAAACATTTTCCAATAATGTTTAAATTAATTATTTAATTTAACATTTGCGAATAATATATATATGTATGTGTGTGTGTATATATATATTTTCGTTAGTACTTACTTCGTTAACAAAAGGTATGCAACTCTCTTAGAGGCACACCCCCACAATATAAACGCCATCAATGTGTGTGATCTACCCAATATGAGACTACTACTTTTTTCAATTCACACCACACTAGTTCTATTAAATATGAGACTTTATGTTTAGTCTTTTAACTCCCAATTTCCACACTTGTTCCAACAGGATGTCTTGGATTAATGAGAGAATGATTAGTGAGAGAATGAGAGTCTCTCATCCTTTGTGTTCTATATTTTGTTTTGGTATCTACAAACTTTATGCTGTGATTATCCGCAAAAAATTATTGAACTTGTAGAGTTTATAACTTGATCTCACCAAATATTTCAATTGAATTAGTTGAAAATAGTCATGATTCAGTTATTACATTGCATGAAATTTGCATGTCACTAATCCATATATATATGTCATCAAGTGTACTAATGTGGTGATTGTCGGGGTTTAATCATGTTATACGACAATGATGATGATAGCTGCAATGGTTCCATTATTAATGTATATTGTAAGGGTGATGATATTTAGACATTCCATCACCCATTATACACCTTGAGTCCGTCCCATATTTCCCACTCTCCAAGACACAAATGAAGGAGAGAGAAGAGAAATCAAAAGAGGAAAGAGGTGTGGATAAGGTGAATGGGTGTAAATTAATCTTTTATTGTAAGGTTAAAATATAAAGGTAAATAGCTCACGTAACAGGGGCCAACAATTTTCGTCCCATAACCTTTATTTGTGTCAGCAGACGCAACCCAATTGTTTGGGATGAACAAAACAACATTATCAATTTATATTCTCTCAATTATTTGGTTACATTTTGATGTATGAACTGCCCCATACATTATGTTGAAAGAAGAAATAGAAAGAAACCGGAGCCATTCCATAGATGGTGTCCCTTCAGAACTTGATCCTGAATACTTCGACGACGATGGTCGTCCTAAACGAACAGGTACACATTAATTCATTTCATTATATAATTTTACGTTAAATGGTATTTTTTGATTGCATATTTGATGATATGTAAATGAGTTTGTATGTAATGACGCACAAATGAGTTTAATGTGAATTTCACAAGTTTACATTTGGTGTCGATCTTTTGTCTTCTTGGATAATGTAACAAATATCAAATAGAGATGAATTTCAATTTTTTTATGTCTAATTTTTATGGGAAAATTATCCCTCCTAGTAATGAAAATTTAACACATTTTTTTTTTGTTATGAGTCAGGAACAATATGGACAACAAGTTCTCATATAATAACAGCTGTGATTGGGTCTGGGGTGCTATCCTTAGCATGGGCTACGGCACAATTGGGTTGGATTGGTGGTCCTTTGGTGATGATCCTTTTCAGCCTCGTCACTTTGTATACTTCATCAATGCTAGCTGAATGTTATCGTTGTGGAGATCCTGTGCATGGAAAGAGAAGCTATACTTTTGTGGATGCAGTTCGTAGCATTCTTGGTAACTTATATTGACTTACACGTTAATCAACACATACTTTCCCATGCTCTTAAATACAAGCAAAAAGTCAAGTGTATTTGTTTCAAATGTAGAACAAAATGTGTTTGTATTTAAGATCGGAATGAGTATTATTAAACATCAATATCATGTCACAACATGCATGCAAAGCATGTATATTATTTTTTGGTGAAAATGCAATGCATGTATCTAAAAGAGTGTTGTTGATGTAATATTCTTAAGAGTTGGTCACATTCTATAATAACATTATAGTTTCAAACATAATTTGCAGGCGGGCGCCAATACACGGTTTGTGGAATAGTTCAGTACTTGTATCTTTATGGCAGTGCAATAGGATACTCGATTGCAGCTCCCATTAGCATGATGTGAGTTGATTAACCATACCGTAATTATCTTTTACAAGCATTACTCGTTGTATTTTGTTTGAGTAAAAAAAAAAAAGAGTTTATAGAATGTAAAATGAACGATTAAAGAGAGATTTTTTTTATTTTTTTTTATCAAAAAACAAAGAGAGAATATTTAAGATTTTTTTTTTGAGTTAAATAAGATATATTAATTACCATTAGTGGGTCTTTAGAACAACTGAACAATCTTGTTAGAAAAATAATTGATTAATCAATTAATTTGTGAAAATTTTAATATTATTATGAAAATTTGAGAAATTTAAACAAATAAAAAGACATTGAAGAACATAAGTATAACCTAAAAAGAAGGATTGATATTGTTAAAAAAAAAAAAAAAAAAACCATTGATGGATCAAAAATATGTCTAGTTGAAATTAGATCAATCAAAAGTAAAATTAAGCCAAAATACCTATTAGCATTTGTCTTACTTCTATTATTGATAGGGTTAGCTAACTAGATTATTGTTGATGAGTTTATTTTAATTTGGGTGACAGGGAAATAAACAAGTCTAGATGTCTCCATTTATCAGGAGGAAAAGATCCATGTCACATGTCAAGCAACCCATACATGATCAGTTTTGGAGTAATCGAAATTTTCGTTTCTCAAATTCCAGAGTTTCATAATACGTGGTGGCTCTCAGTAATAGCTGCAATAATGTCTTTTGGCTATTCCACAGTTGGCGTCTTTTTAGCAATTTCCCAAACAGCAGGTTATCGTCGTTTTATTTTATAGAAACTAAAGATGAAACATTCGTATTTTTATAAAGACTTCAGATATATTGAACATTTAATCAAACAATTGTACTCAAGTGGTTATTGAAATTCACCAAATTTAGAGAACCAAGTTCTACTTTTGGATGTAATAATTCTTGATCATGTACTTTACGGTAACTCGAACGAACTCAGGACTATAGTCCTTTCCCCAAAAAACGAGACTGTTAACACAAAAAAAAAAAAAAAAATTAATTCGGGGATTATACTTTTTGTTTTGCTAACTGATTTTTAAACAGAAAATGGTACCTTCAAGGGTACTCTCACTGGAGGAAGCACTGAAGATGTGTCAACAACAACAAAATTGTGGGGAATTTTTCAAGCTCTTGGTGACATAGCCTTTGCTTATTCATACTCTCAAATTCTCATTGAAATTCAGGTATATATAATTATATGCCCTTTCTTTATCTTAATTAAAATTAAGAAAAACAACAGAATTTTGTGACAGAAACTAAATATATATTTTTACTACACACAGGACACTATAAAAAGTCCACCATCCGAAATAAAAACGATGAAGAATGCAGCAGCTTTAAGTGTTGCTGTCACTACAGCATTTTATTTGCTTTGTGGCTGCATGGGCTATGCTGCATTTGGAGAACAAGCACCAGGGAACTTGCTCACTGGATTTAGTATGTACAATCCAGCTTGGCTCATCGATTTGGCGAATGCTGCCGTCGTAATCCACCTTGTGGGAGCATACCAAGTATATGTTCAACCTGTCTTTGCATTCGTAGAGAAAGGAGCAGCAAAAAGATGGCCCCAAACAAAAGTGGAACACAAAATTCCAATCCCGGGTTTTCGTCCTTACAATCTAAATCTATTTAGATTAGTTTGGAGAACAGTATTTATGATCCTAACTACTTTTGTTGCAATGTTGATTCCTTTCTTTAATGATGTTCTGGGATTTCTTGGAGCAGTGGGATTTTGGCCTTTAACAGTTTATTATCCAGTGGAGATGTATATCTTGCAAAGGAAGATCCCAAAATGGAGTTCTAAATGGATTTTGTTGGAAATCATAAGTGTTATATGCTTTATTGTATCAGTTGTGGCTGCTCTTGGCTCAACCGCCAGTATTATAGAGGACCTAAAGCATTACAAGCCATTCAGCTCAGAGTATTGAGCCTCACAAGCAACATCTACTGCCTCCTTTGTTTGCAAATGAGAAAAGCTGTTGCGGGCAAAGGTCGTTGTGGTCTGTATATAATTGTATGTATTGTATATAGAGGAATGCAATTTCAATATTATATTTTTCTTAGAATCTTCAATTTTACATGTAAATAAATGTATGCTTCAGCTCTATTTGGGAGGAACGAGTAATGAATTTCGATCCTCACCCTTAATTTTTCTGACAAAATTTACTGCACCATCAAAGTTTGAGTCACTTCCATACAAAGGACCATATTTGGACTTGGAGATAAAATTCAAATCGATATATAACAATCACCCAGAAAAAAAAATTGTGTCCAAAAATTTTCCAGAACAAATATAGTTGTAGGTAAACTAACATAGCCGAACTTGGTTCCATCCAGCAACAGATAAACTAGCTGAACACAGTCCAATGACGACAAACAGCTTTAGATTCATTTCATGTTTAGCTTTTTGTTTATCAAACTGCAAATTGTGATTTGGACAAAGGTTTATCCCTTATCAATCTTGACTAAGCCATAATATTGGGAATCTAAATTAGAAACCAAACATGCTATCACCAGATGCAGTTGACTAAGCCATAATATTGGGAATCTAAATTAGAAACCAAACATGCTATCACCAGATGCAGAAGCTTGTACAAATAAGGTCCATGGAACTTCAGCTCAATTATTACACTAGAAACCATACCACATTGTATTGGCAATTCATAAGAGGGTATATAGGCTGCGTTTATTTCAGATTTTTATTAAAAAAATCTATTTTTTTCTTTAAAAAAATCACTATTTTCATTTTTAAGTGTTTGTTTAGGATTTTTAGAAAAATCATTTTATCAAAAAAATCTATTTTTACCCTAAAATGAAAAACTATTAGGATTAGCTTTTCTCAAAATCTAAAAAAATGAATTTTTATGGGTAGTAGGCAAACAAAAATAACTTCAGATTTTTTTAAAATCTCTAAAAAAACAATCTCTAGATTCTTTTAACACAAAATCTATATATTGTTTTAAGGCTGAAATTAACGCACCCATAATATGCATTCAGATTTTACTATATCACAAATAATAAAATTGAAAGGAAAAAGAAAATTGCTCATTAGCTATGACCTTTTCACTCAACATAAATAATGAATTAAATTGTGACCTAGATCCCCACAAAATGATATTTTACAATAATATATGCAACATTCTTAAGCATCCGTATAAACCCAACTTCCCCGGAATAGCATATATTACACCAAAGATTACTCCCCGGTGTAACCTTTGGGCATCCTCACGCGGAAATCAATTTTTCACCACAATGAAACCAATTTTTCCACCATGGATGCAACATCAAAACAATTAGGTAATGTAAGAGGTAGCTGAGTTACGGCCGTTGTCCCACCACATGGAATTGGCTATGCAAAGTACAAACTTCCCTGAAGTTGTGAAGTTCGTCAGAATTAAAAAAGCTCTTCTGAGTTGAACTTATTCCATGCTTCCTGTTATTAATTATCAAGCTTTAAGGCAAGAATGAAGGCAATGTAGTATTCTGGACATTACAAAACAATCTAATCTTGGACAGAGTGGTTCTTTGGACACATATTTTCCAAGAGAAAATGTCGGTATCACACTTGCACACTACTTTCAACACATTCTACTAGTATGTGAATTTTAATTAGAATCCCCACTAAATTGAGAGTGGACCTTTGTTATTTGTTTTGACCAGCATAAAATGCATCCAATACTAGAGAATATATCTATGCTGCTGCTAGCGGAAAATACAGGATAACTAATATGGAAATCACATTTTATGTTGTCAACCAAAACAAAAAGTTCACAAAGGGTCTGTTTGGGAGTGGGGTTTTGGAGGGGAGGGCCAAGTCTATATTTAGAAATATATTTGATATTTTCAAAAAATTGAAATAACATGATAAATGACCATATAATACTTCAAGCACACTTAATTTATTTTTTAAAGCATTTTATGGCATCCATAATTTAAAAATGGAAAGTAAGTCCCCTCCTCCAAAGCCCTCCATCCAAAGGGTATGTTTGGGAGTTGGGTTTTGGAGACTTTTGGAGGGAATGGCTTTATAGGGCTAAGTCAATATTTTGATATATATTTGATGTTTTAAAAAAATTGAAAGAAAAACATGATAAACGTTCATTTCATTTTTGTAAATATTTTAGTGTCTTTAATTCAAAAAAGAAGTAAGCTCTCTCCTTCCCTCCAAAACCCTCCCTCCAAACATACCCCAAGATAATTATAGTCCAAAAAAGTCAAGATGTTAACCGCATAATATTTTTCGATATAATTAATCATGTATCTCTAAACAGATATGGCAGAAAATGGCTCTAAGACAGATACACGATTAACTGACTAAATCATTCCTTCAAAATAAATGCACTATTGAATTTGACCAGATATGCAAGATATGAAGCTAACTAGATAGCCAGTGCATAACTAACTACAGTTCCTAGCCGAAAAAGATCGACTCGCCAGCAGCACTAAAACATCAGGAGCTCATGATTCAAGGTGAAATGAAAGAAAAAATAAAAGTTTAAATTATAAATGGGGCTCATTTATTTGCAAGGATAAAATAGGATAAGATACTAAATCTGCAGAGGCAGAACGTCCTAGAAAACCAAACTCAGTTACATGAGAATATTACTAGATAAGAAATGATATAGGTGCATTACATGCACACATTTGGCCACAAATTCTTATGTGGAAACCCACATGTAGATAACAGTGGCCTAATCATTATTTTCAACTGGCAATCATTTCTTTCTTTATAAAGTATTCATTAGAAAGAAATGTATAGAAAGGACTCAAATACCTTTAGTAGATCGAAAACCTTTTCTGCAATATATTTCTGCTGAAGAGTGGCACCCTTCTGCTGCACTTTATCAGGATGAATGCACAGTGTAGCTTTTCTATAAGCCTTTTTAACAGTAGCGGCTGTAATAAGATCAGTCAAAGAAACTGCCTGCCAACCACATTCAGGCCATAATACCTGATCATCATTCATGAAGGAGATGCGTTAACATAATAGACAAATTATAGAAGAAAAACAATACCACCTTAAAAACACTATAAGTTACTGGAGTGTTTGGCTGCTTCAAGATTCACGAAGGAACATTTCGGTGTACATTAAATCACGGAAACAAGTTGCTTTTGCCTTCATTTCAATTGACTGTGATTGATTTGGATTTTAAGTAGAATACTACAGTGCTCTGTAAAGAGGAGCTGTTTTCCTTAAAATGCACCTAATTTTAGTAATTACCTGATTGGAAAATGCTTATACAATATGGATAACATATAAATAGTGGAGGAATTTAAATTACTGGTTGAGCCTGTAATGAGCAGAGCGAATGAAACTGATAACAACAGTTTTGAATAGAAAGTTACAACATTGTCCACTGAGTAGGAGCAATGAGGTGATTAGATGAGGCAAACGAAAGAATATTAAAAAAATCTGGCCTCAAGCATTTTTTTAAAGAAAATATAATAATAGATAGCATAAGGCAGCAAACCCTGGGCATTATACAAGTACTTAGTACATACATATTGTAAGGTGGAGAGTAGAGCACGCAAGTTCCCCTCTTTCCCTGCAGCCCAGCGCTTAACTTCAAAGTCCAGTGTTTCCGCAAGCCTCTGAAATCAATGTGTAGATAAAATTAGATAGTAAAAATAAAACACATGACAATAAAAACCGTGCAAATTAGCGGAGAACTCGGAAGTAACATCCAACTAATCACAATCATCCAACATAAAGATTAGGAAGTTGGACAATTACCTGACACAGATGCATGTATTGGGAAAATGAATGAAAGAGATAGTTTTTTATAGGCAAGATGACAGAGATATATATTTTGAACATGCAATGGGCATAATGCAACTGTATGAGCAGAAACCACCCGGTCACAAATAAAAAGAAAAGCAACAAATATACTACTTACATGTCTCTCATTCTGCTCTCTTTGAGTCTGTAGGTCCCGTTGATTCTTCTCAGCCAATGCCTTTGCCTAGTATAAAAAGGTAATGGTTATATGTAACATAGACAAACAATTTGAAGAGGTTATTCAATAATGCACACGCTTCCAGTTAGCATCTTAAAGAAAAGAGTTGGAAAACTGAAAGAAAGAAAGAAATGGTAAGAGAACATTTTTTTCTTTTTAACAACTAATGGATAGTGTAGGAGAGAGTCTCTTCTCTAAGGTTTCTCCTTTCACTTTCAAGATATCAAATGTACAGAACTATTTTCTCTATCCTTCTCTAACTCCCCTTTATTCTTTATCCCAACACTTCTATAGGAATCAATGTCAATTTAGTTCAAAATTGTAAATTGGTTGCCTTCCTTTACTATTGGTTGCCTTCTTTTACTATCAATAACAATGAAGAAGACAAATTAAAGAACAAAATACAAAAAACATACCGCGCGCTCCTGAGCCCTCTGAAGGCGTTCCAATCTGGCTTTTCGCCTTTCTTCACTTTCCCCTTCAACTTCCTGAAATTCTCCAGCTGAGGGAGATGCTTCAAACCATAAAAGAAAAGGGATGGAAAAAGACAAATAAGCATTGAGACAAAAGAAAATTCAAACAACTTCCACATCAATAACAGTATATTGCCACAAAATCCTACCTCCAAAAATTGAGGAAAGATCATCAACAATATTAGGTGATGATGGTGCCCTCTTTATGTTTGAAGACACAGTTGTAGGTTTCTGGTTTACCTCAGGCTGAAATTGTGCATCAAAAACTGAATCCTGAAAGTAAAGAGATACAGAACTTCTTTCAAAATGCAAAAAGTATGACTCTATGGCTGCTTGTTAGCCAAACTTTTAACATTTAAAACGTATGAATAATTTTAAAACTTGACAATTTTATACATCCCTTTTTTATTTAAAACTCTTTTAAAATAAAAGTGGAAAGAATAAAATAACAACTACTCCCTCCGTCCCAAATTATATGACGTTTTGGACATTTCACACATATTAAGAAATGTAATTAATTTTGTATAGGAAAGATATTATGAGTTGTTTTACAAAATTGTCCTTAATAAATGGTATGGGAAAGATAAATTAAAGAATTGAAAGAAGAGAGTAATAAATAGTTAAGGGTATAATAGGAAAAATAACATTAATGTTTCATTGGTATTGTAAAGCGACTTATAATTTGGGACAATTTTGTTTTAAAAAGTGACTTATAATTTGTGACGTAGGGAGTAACTAAATTTAAGTTCCTGCATTAATAATAAAAATGATGGGGAAGAGACCAAACATCAAAGCCAAGAGTTAGCCGCTTTAGTATAAATAATGTTTATCAAGACATGGTACTCACAGAAGAGTTAGACCTAGGAGGCCTTGGAGCGCTATTGGCCCGTCCCCTCACGCTGAAGAACGATTCAAGATCATTTTCATTTTTTTGCTGGTACATTCTTGCAGCAGCTGCAGCTCTTTCTCGGGCCTCTGCAGCAGCCCTTTCCACAGCAGCACGTTCTGCTTTAACTCGTGCTTCAGCTTCAGTCCTTGCAGCTGCAGCTCTTTCTCGTGCTTCTCTCACCTTTTCCCCTGCAGCAGCCTTTTCAGCCCTTTTCTTTGCCTCAGCAGCAGCCCTTTCACGGGCTTCAGCTTGTGCCCTCTGAACAGCGGCCCTTTCAGCACGCACTCTAGCTTCTGCATTAGCTTTCTCAACAGCAGCCTTCTCAGCTCTTTGGCGAGCTTCAGCAGCTGCTCTTTCACGTGCTTCTCTAGTAGCTCTTTCCACAGCCTGTCTTTCATTTTCTCTTTCCCTCTCAAGTCTCTGTTGTTCTCTTTCTTTCTCCTTCCTTTCCCTTTCAATTCTTCTTTGCTCTCTATCCTCCATCTCCTTTTGCTGCTGCTCATGGTTTGAACTGCTTCTCTCCTCTGACTTGGGAATATGTACTGGTCGAGGAGGAGGTGGTCTTGAAGGTGGTGGAGCAGAAGTTGGTTGTGTAAAAAGAGGAATCTCTGATACCGTTAGCCATATATCGTCATGATCTGAGGCCAACTTTTCTTCATATTTTGGAGACATATCTGCCCGAGAATTGACGGGTCTAAAACCATCATTAAAATAAGAAGGGGAAGTAGGCATTTGGCCAGCTACTGGTTTATTAGAATCAGATGAATATTTAGGCATGCCATATGGCGCTTGATGAAACTCCTGATCATGTTCAACAGGAATCTTGTTATGTGTTCGTCTATCAGGACTCCTCACAGACAATTTTTCAATTGATTCTTTATCTCTGGTCCAACCTGAACTTGTGTTTGACCACGGTGTTGGGGAATCGGTGCCATATCTGCTAGTCCTCTCTGATGAAAATGCTGGTACTGAATTTCCAAGTCCATCAAAAGGATCAGTATCATCATATACTGCACCATTAGAATTTGATGAACTATCATTTTTTGTGCTTTTAGAACTAGTAAATTTACTAATCTCTTCTAATGGGTCTGAAAAGTGGCCTGAGGATGAATCAGTTGGAGCGGAAGCTGATTCAAATATTTTAAAAGGGTCTTCTGTTGCATTGGAGGTTGTTTTAGATGCACTGAAAGTAGATTCTGATGATGAACCAATATCAGGAGTGGGCCTGTGATGAAACGATAAGTTAAAATAATATATTATGATACATCAACAGATCAACTAATACGTGAAAAATAAGGGATCGGATTGTCCCTTTTCGATTATTCTTATTCCCATTCTCTTCATGTTTGTTAAACGAAATGCGATGCTTAGGAACAACAAAGCCATAAGATTTCAATTCAAATCTCCTAATAGACAAAGCATTACAGAACAACAATAACTTTCTTATTCCATAGGTCCGTTTTATAAGCTACCAGATAAAATGATAAATCCACTTCTTAAATAAAAATGCACAGGAATCCGCTGAGAAGAAAAATCCACTACTGAAATAAGAACCCTTAAGCTATAAACAAAACACTCATGAAGTTATAATGTGTAGGTACAAGATTTCATTGGAATCACTCATGCTTTTTTGTATTAAAATGTTCCTATTTGACTAAAGGGAGTCCACCAATGATGAACCAATTCAAAAATGCCGTTCAAAAATTAAATCACTGAAGAAACTCAGCTCATCAGTGCCTATGTACCCCTTACAAACTCCTCCAAGATTTATTTCAGTTGTCTACTTTAATGAATAAAATTAGCAAGCATAACTGCCTGTTACCTTTCAAACAATGGTATGTTTGCTTAGATATCAACTGCATAGATTACCACACAAAATGATAGGATACAAACAAACACATATGGTAAATTCAAAATGCATAAGACATCCCATATTCTTGAAAGATCTACTAAACAGCACACGATCATCACAGCCAAACATACAGTTTTTCGCAAACATAACCAAATACATAATAAGCAAAAAGCAAAGAAGCATCCTCTTTCCCTCCAAACCAACTCTTAATGTTCGGCAAATACCATTATAGCCACTTTTGAGATCCAAACACTAAGATCAATTTCGAAGGTACAAGAAAAAACTCAGACAATAATCTACTGACGACATTGCAGGCCAGTATTCCTTGTTTAACTGCAAGGATAACCAGCAAATAGATAATATTCTGCAAGTCGTAACATGTTTTATTATATAGTGCAGGTGAACTTGTGAACTTCCATATTCAAGGATAAAAGAATATGGACGACTTAATCCTATATGAAAGCCTCTTAAAAGACAGGGAATGCATGATATCGGTGGATAAATGACAATTTAAAATTTGAGGAAGACTATAGCCAATTATGTGTCTCCACCACTTAAGTTTAAACACAATTATCGGGCCGTTATTATTCTAAAATGCACTGATTCTCCAATGGAGCCAATCTCTAACCAATATTTCACCAAAAGCTTTTAAACCCTTCATCAGAACTATATAGCATCGAAACTTCTGATGGAAGACATGTTTGGTGTCTAACACGTGTCAGTGTCAAACACCGGCAAGACACCAACAAATATGATTACATTCAATTAATTCAGCTTTTCAATTCTTACAAGTGTCGGCGTGTGAGTATGGTGTTTCATAAATTTTCACACATATCAATAAACCTCAACCTCAGGTTCAGTCTCACTACATAGCCTTCACTAGATCATACGCTACCGTTGCTTCAAATGCAAGCAAAAAAAAAAAAAAATCAATAAATAAACTATACTTTAAACTAAAATGCATTTGATCATGCATGTAAAGTACATTAAGAAGTTACGCTCAGGCTCAGTAACCACACCTTTGACGGGAGGACTTGCTATTCCCAAATCCATTGATCAAATCATCAAAATCACCGACACCTCTCTCATTCTTCACCGTTTTCTTCGAATGACCGAATCCGCCGAGAAGATCATCAAACGCAACGGCACTTCCGTCATCGTCGTCGTAAAGAGGTTTATCATAAACAGGCGAGTTGACGGACATGGAAGCGAAACCGGAGGTGCTACGAGAGATGGGATTAGAATTGAAGAGATCGGAATCATGATTGGAAGAGTGAAAGGATCGGGAATGTGAATCGAAGTTGAGAGAGGAAGTTTTGGTGAAATTGTAAGATCCTTTGGATGATGATGATGACATTGGTGCAGATTTGCCTTGAGGTTTCAAACCGAATTCAGTAGCTAATAAACGATCGAAATCGTTCATCGTGAGATCTGGTGAACGGTGGTTTCTTCCGTCTACGGTGGTCGGTGGATCAGCAGTTAGAGGAAGAGAAGGAGGGAATAGCTTTATTCAATTTCACTTCTTTCGCGTTTTTATTTTTTTTGCTTACTCTCTTTTTCTCCTTTTCTTGTTTATTGATTTTCTAAAGTAGTGGGTTTCCTTTTTATTCACAACTCACAAGTATGTTTCCTTCAATTTCTGAGCCTGATTGATTGATTGATCGATTGATCAAAGCTTCCTCAATCTCTGCATTTTACCATTCAAGGGAATTTCATTTCATTTCATTTTTGTGGGAACAAAGATATTTTACGCGTTTTTAAATTTTAATTCTATATTGCTTTGCTGGCGTTTTTGTAATTGTAAGAAATAAACAATTACCTATATTAACGGCATTTGTTTTGCGGTGCTATAGTAGTATATGACATTATTTAATGGGTAATTTTTTATTTTTTTTTTAGGGAAATTATTTATTCAAGAGGGAATGCTACCTAGTGATTTGGAGCACAAAATAAAAAAAAACTGAAATTTTTTATTTTTAAAAATTTTAATGAAGTATTTTTCATTATTTTTCAATACAATATTCGTATGTTAATTTTCTTAACAAAGCCTTGTATGGATACTCTTTAGCATTTTCTTTATTTAATTACTGTCCAAATGACCTGTTTTTTCTATTACATTTGAAGGTTAAATAAGTTCTTATAAATATGTCAAATTTTCTTTTCAGTGCTTTTAAAATTTGAAAATAAGCTTTGGTCCACAAATTTTATTTTTAGTGCATTCAAAGTCTCTACTACTTCATCACATGTGGATTATCATCATATATAATTATCTCAAATTAAAAATATTGACTTCACCCTAATTTAAAAATTAAGGTTCTTGTTGCTTTAAAGAGAATCATGATTTCATCTTCATTTGTGTGCAAGTGTAGGATGAATCTTCTAGAAATCTATCAACAATCATGGACGACGGAGCTTCTCTCTAATTTCAGAGTAAAGGTTCTTGATGCTTTATGGAGACATTGCCATTTTATGCACCACTGGCACAACTACCAACCTATAGAGAGGTTCTGGGGTTGAAGCCTTAAAGGCACTACATGGTAAGTCGTTGGTTCTTACAATTTTGTCAACATAGAAAGGGATGGAAGATAGATTATGTTTGTTTTCCATTGACAGAAATTATGGATGAGTTGGGCATCATTATTAGAGGAAACAATAATGAACTTGCATAACTTAATGGATACAACAGAAGATGCCCAAAAAATAGAAATTAAAACTTCATCATAAGAGGAGTTGAAACTTCAACACTATCAGCTGATTCAATGATCTATCATAACTCCAAGATCTTGCCAATACTTAACTATTCAAGCATGCATTGCCACTTAAACAACAGACAGCAACTCCCAACTGGTTTATCTGTCTGCATTCTAGGCAGCTGCTTTTTGGCTAAGTCCTATTTCTCTACTTTCTTTTCCTTGGAACACAAGGCATAATCATAATACAGCTTGAAATAAAAGTTTAACACTAGGATATCGTAAATGTATTTCTGCTGCTTAATATTATAATATATATAGAAGAGTGACACCACATGCAATATTTCTCATAATGTGGGGTATATTTTACTTTACAATAATTATGTTAATAGCCAAAATGATAAAAGTGGAAGCTCATCCCCATGGGACTGATGAGGCAGAGACATTGATTGGATGCATCATTCTTGTCAAATGGAGATTTTGTAGCAATATCAAACTCGGATCCGTTTGACATCGCTTTCTGGGACACTAAGGTCCAGCCTATCTAAACTGCCTGAGTTAGCCACCGGCGCCTGCCAAATCATACAAGTTTATAATATTAGCATGAAATGTGTCTCTCATACCAAGGCAAGTTTCAATTGACTTGTTTGAGCTTATCTACAAGCATAAGCACTTGTGACACTGTTTGAGAGAACTTATGAAAACTGTTTTGTGACATTTATAATCTGTTTTCAGCTTATTTCCATAAGCTCTCTGAGATATCTTATGAAAACAACTTATAGATTATAAAAAAAATATTTTGATTTTATTTTATCTTGAGTTGTAGAAATAGCTTATTCATAAGCGCTTATACAACAAGCTGCAAAATAAGTTGTCAATCAAAACAGGGTCCAACTCAAATGACCATGTATACTCCTAAAGTTCTCATAATACAGATAGTATCCACAAGTTGATGTTATCTTTTTCTTTCTAGGTTTTTTAAACTATGAGCAAAATTGTTTCTACTAAAATACTTTAGTCACCCTTCAGTCTTAAGTTTAGAAGTACTGTATGCTAAAACGAGACACTTACAGCTTCATCTGGTACAACTGCATATCTCTCAGCTAAGGAGGCCAAGGTTTTTCCTATTTAGGGGAAAAATACAACAGTTAGCATAATGCAAAGTGTATAAACAAAATAAATAAAAAATTGAAAGATAGAAATCTAAATTACACTATGAAATGGTACTAATATCAGGTCACGGCAGAAAATATAATACAAAGGAAAATATCATTGATGAGCAAAATAAAGCACCTGATAAATGATCTGTGTTTGAAGATTCTATGTGCTGCCCACAAGATCCATCAACACTCAAAGCCTCGATAATCTTAGGAGAATTCCTACAAATCCAAAAAACGACTCTATTAACTAAAGATACTAACGAAATGCACCCAATACTTGAGTCTAAGGCTATGTTTCTAGTTAAATTAACAATAGTCATAGTTGCCACAAAATAAAGGTAGCGCCGCGAACAAATCAACTGTTTCACCTTTGAAATGTATCTTTACAACCAAAATAAAAGAATGTCTCCTAAGTGAGTTCATATAAAATATGAAGGAAAAAAAAAAATCAATAAAGTAAAAGATGAATGTCTACCTAATACTCCCAACAATGTTACTAGGTTTAGAAGCAATTACCAGTCAATGGTGTCCCCAATTCCAAGTTGCCCATTTGTGCCTCTTCCCCAAGAATATACATTGTCTTTTTCAGTAACAGCAATTGTGTGTCTCCAACCACATGAGATTTGAGCTACTTTCTGTCAAACCAAACAAAAGCATGCAGAAATAAAAATTAAACAGTTGGCGATAATTTAAACAATAAAAAATTGACTTTCAGAGAGATTTTAACAAAATAACGAGACGGATAGTAATGGAGTTTCAACTTTCAGGTACCTGATCATGGGGAAATTTCACTTGCACAGGAGAGCAGCGATCAACATTGTCACCAACTCCAACTTGTCCAAACTAAAATCAAAGGAGAAATAGGTGTGATGAGACAATTTTCGAAGCGCGTGATTGTTTATATATAGAATAAAATCTCACGCCATCTTTTTAATTAAAGCAACATATATTTTAGTTCTCTGCATACATAATGTGCAATCTTTAACCAGTCACCGAATGTAACCCTTTGTTGTGTTTGTAAATCAACAAATATTTCTAGTTATAACACAAACTTTCACATTATATGAGGAACATAAAAAATAAAAATACTGTCAACCTTATTCCAGCCCCACCCATAAAGCTGTCCACCGGTTGTGAGTGCCATAGTATGCCTCCAACCACCTGATACCTGAAAGAATATAAGCAAAGTTCAGCAACAGAACAAACACAACAATAACTAACCACTTTATCTAACACCAAATACATTGCACCCAGTTTGCAAGTTCTAAGATAGGAATAAAAATTGCGGGATCAATTTTTGCTAGTTTTTTTAAACCAGCCAAAACAATATTCAATAAAAAAGGTGGATTAAAAACAAAACAGTGTGGCACTGGCACATATTCGGTGGAAGATAAGACCAACTGAACAACCAGGGCGAAGGGAAACCCCAATGCAACCTAAAAATATGCTAAATTGCCACCCGGGCACCAACTGCTTATAATTAAAGGACTACCTGACAAATTAACTTATCACTAAAGGCCTGAAGCTTGTGAGGCACAAGATGATCCTCACAATCTCCATGTCCCAGTTGGCCATATTTGCTCCATCCATATGTGTATAGTTCACCAGACGATGAAACAGATATTGTATGCCGCCATCCACAAGCAACCAAGACCATCTTGTCACACTGCAACTTTTAACAAGCAAGACTTAGACAATGAGGGGTAAACTAAATATTTTCCATCTATTAGTATGCATGTACAAAAATGTTCATGAATCTTTAACATTTCTACGACAAAAGTGAATTTCTCGAATGCTGATTCTAATATTAAAGTAAACAGCAAGTCAAACTTTTGTCAAAAATCAAACATTACATTGCAATTTTTCCAAATTCCAATAAATGTATCATATTCTAATCAGGCAAGATGATACCAGTCTGAGGACATACATCAACAGAAACTTTCTCTGGAATACATCGATCATTTCTATCTCCCAATCCCAAGTTTCCGTATCGTCCCCAGCCCCATCCGTACAGCTCTCCTTTTTCAGTGATGGCCACACTATGTTCAGCACCAGCAGCAACCATTTTGATAGGTAGTCCCTACAACATCAAAATTTACATGAGCCCAGTAGATAATGGAATAATTAGTTTGATCATTTGATGCATTATATTTTGATGTTCAATGCATAAATAAAAAATGTTCATGACAAGATTGCAATATCAGTTTTTTTTTTTTTTTTTTGGTTCTTAGCCCGCTTCTTTCTTTCATGTTTTTAAATGGAATATAAAGTAATATAAAGTTGTTAATATTTACAAATGCTTCCTGAAGACTGAGAGATCAGTTGGTCAAGTTCTCTGCCATTCAGTTCCAAGACTCTTAGCCAATAGAAAAAGAGCAAGTTAAGGCAGGGGAAGTGGGAGTTGCAAACCTCAAAATGGACAAACACACATTATGACGGTTAGTAATGTTTTATGTGAGGTTTCTTTCAGGATCTAGCACATGTTTAAATAGCCAGTGGACTAGGTTTGCCTATCATGCTACTCCTCCACAAAGGACTTATGTGACCAATAGAAAATAGATTGAGGATGTTTATTTCTATCTGTCTAACCATCTAAAAGTTTTGATTGTCGTATTCCATCTAGCTAATCTAAATGTTCTAGGTATTTTGTCTCGCTCCTGTCGGCTTCCCTTTTCCATCCATCCACGATCTCATCAAAGACAGAGTGTTAATATATTCGTTTTAAACTTGCTTTGAAAAGGGGAGATGGGCGAGAAGCCATTAGGTATACGGTGAAAGTAACTTGCCATTGTGTATTGATTGATTATTGAATACTAGTTCATTAATTTTTATTTATTATTGGTAACCTTGATGAACATCTCCGAAAAGAGTACCTGGAATGTTTGAATCTTTTGTGGCACAAGGGAGTCCTCTGTGGTGCCAAGTCCAAGTTGACCATTTTGATTCCGCCCCCAACTTCAATGAGTAGAGATAAAAGGAAAAAAAAAAATCAAAGGTCAGACAAAATGAGAATGAACCAACTGATTTCATGATGCAGATGACTTGTGGCTAGTACTTCCAAACAACCGATGGAAGACTGATTTATCCTCACAGAATAAAACAAGGACTTCAATATGCATTGATACCTTTAAAAATGGAATATTGAATTATTTCTTAGATGCATGTATGGTGTGCAAGGAAACAAATCTAATTCATAAAGGGAGTATCAGTTATCTAAGTAATTAGAATATAAAAAGAGTCTGTCACAAAAATCTAGGTTGATTCAGAGCAACTTTTTTCAGTATCAGTATCAAATTCTCCTAAACCCTTCTTTCAGTAAATGGACAAGAAAAGGAAATTAAAAAAATGGGGCCTGTAGCTTGCAGTAGAAAATGGCCCTATAAGCTTGCACTGTCGGTTTTTATATATGCACTTCATGAAAGAAAAAAGAAAAAAAAAAAAAACTTAACTGATGCAGGAATAGTAGTAATTGATAAGAAAAAGTAAGAACAGAGACAGATAAAAATTCGGCCAAGAACTACAAACCTCTGAACCTCGCCTTCCATGGTAACTGCCAAACAGTGGCTATCACCGCAAGCAATTTGCTTTATCCTTAATCCTTGTAATGCTCTAATAGGCTGAGGAATGAACAAATCACTAGAATTACCATGACCCAACCGTCCAAAGTCACCCCTGAAAAAATCAAAATAAGATCTACTTGAAAATTTAAAAATATTCTCGTAACCATAATATATTTCATGACACTATTTTCGATGTGAACAATAATGGATCAGATACTGAATGGCTCATGAAAACAACTTGAAACATTATATGACTCGAATAGAAACTTGATCTGCGTAATGAGTTTTCGTAATAATGGATCAGATACTGAATGGCTCATGAAAACAACTTGAAACATTATATGACTCGAATAGAAACTTGATCTGCGTAATGAGTTTTCGTATAATCTAATAAAATATCCAGTCTCTTTCTGCCCCCCAAATCAAACTTCAGTTCATCTTGAGTATGAATAAAGGCAAATTGCTAACTCAATCTAGATCGAATGAACCGACATTTTTACAATATCCAAGATATAGGTGCAAGTATAACAAAGACACTATCTTATAGTTAAGTCTAATACAGCAATACTACTTCAGACCATCCATAACCCATTCTATATAATGTTATAGCAGTCAAAAAGAAAAGGATGCATACCATCCCCAACTATATACTTCCACTTTTGACTCTGAATAAGCAAGAGTATGATCAGCTCCACAAACAACAGATACAATTTGTTGAGCATCCAATGCACTGAGTTGAGTAGGCAAAAGTCTATCATCAGTATCACCATGACCTAATTGTCCATCCTCTCCTCTACCCCACGAGCAAACAACATTTCCAGCTGCAAAAAGATCAACATCAATCCATAACCACACAAACTCAAAAACTATCAAAAACCTATCCATTCCACTAAAAAGCCTAACTTTTCACAACCCAAATGGCAAAAATTTCAGAATCAAAACAAATAAATCAAAAGGGCACCATTCTATCAAAAATTTAAACTTTTCACAACCCACATGAAAGATTTTCAGAATCACAACAAATACATCAAAAGGGCACCATTCCATGAAAAAATCAAACTTTTCACAGCCAAAATGCCAGATTTTCAGAATCAAGCAAAAAAAAAAAACAAAAGGGCACGCTAGTAAAATAAAATTAAAAAAAAAAAAAGTTAAGCTTTTTATGGTATTGAGCTTACAGATAAGAGCAACAGAGTGGCTACCACCAGCAGATATAAGAAGTACACGGCGGGGTGGAGGTGGAGAAGCGGTGGTGGCTTCAACCTCCTGCATGATTGTCCTTTACAGTAAACAGTTTCACACTTCAAATGTCTCTCTCTCTATCTATACAACCAGGTGGTGATGTTGTTGAGAGTTGAGACTTGAGATAGTGAATTATTACTATGAATTATGATGTCAGAGAGAACAGTAATGGGAGAAAAGACGAGAGAAGAGTTTGGGAAAGATAGATTTAGATGTTGACAGGTGGAAGGAAGAGAATGCTGAATTGAGCATAGGTTTGGGAAGAGACTAGACAAGAAAGAGATTTTCTCCAATGAGAAAAAAGAGATAATAATGCAGAAACAATGTGCATTCAATGTGTGGGGGGACCCATGCCAAACATCATCACCAACCATTTTTTTCCTTATTCTTCATCTCTTCTAACCAATTCCTCACCACCACAGTTGTAATCTTTCCTTTTCACTACGGAAATTTTCCACTATTCTGTTCTTACATAACAGTATAATTGGTTGTCTGTTATTTACTATCACAGTTCAATTATTGTCCTTTTGATAGATATAACAATTCAAATGTTATTTTTTGCAAATTCAAAAATGTCATGTTAAGGAATAGATAAAATAATTGTCTTGTAACATCCACAATTGAGACCCTCGTATTTGAAGTCTTAAACGGGTCTCACATGGATACATCACTTTTTTATTGGTTTTTAATAATAATAGTACCTAATAGGTACTCAACCACTCCAATGGAGATCATTTATCAAAATGTCTAAATGGGTCCCACCAAAAACTATTTATTAATGAAAAACAACAAAAACAATTCAAATAATGATTAATTTATTGAAAAATGGTGTGGGGTCCACTTAAGATTGAGGGTCTTAAGTTAGACCCTGGTCTTAAGAGACCCCCAACTTTTTTTCCACATTGCGGGTACCTATTAGGTACAAGGTCTTAAATGGTAATGACCCTACCAATGTGGATGCTATTAGAAAGATGGTTATTTATAATGTGAATCTTGCAAAGTTTTATAAAGACATTTATAATTGTCTCGGTTGACAATGTATTATTAAATGCAGTGTTGGGATTCAAATCTCGAATACCTTATATATTCATTTAAAAAGTGAATTCTAACCGCTAAGCTAGTTTGAAAGTGTAAGTTAAATATTTGTCGAAATTATAACATACTCCCTCCGGTCACATTTATAAGCAAAAATGCACTTTTTAGGTTCATTGAATACATAATGTATTTGGCCCATATATTGACCAAATACATTAAGAATTGAATGAATCTAAAAAGTGTTTTTTTCTTATAAATGTGACCGGAGGGAATACGTAATTTCCACTACAAAAATTATTTATTTTGATTACTTAAACATTATTCTAAAGACTTTTTTTGGGGGATCTTAAAGACATTTACTATGTAAGCATTATTCTAAAGACTTTTTTTTAGGGGATCTTAAAGACATTAACTATGATTTTGCAATAAATAAAAAATGAGTTTGGTTCAAAAATTAAAATTTTGGTTCCATAAAAATCGGGTCATGATTTGTATAAATTGGGCCATGATTTTGGACAACGTTCAGCTGTACTATGTACAAACTGAAAAATCGGGGCACGATTTGTAACACCCCGTTTTCCCAACATAAAAAGTTCATATTAAATCAGAGTATTTAAATCATAAACGGAATGTCACATACTACTTTAAAGTCATAAAATAGATATTAATAAATATCCTTCCAGGTTCAACATCATAAAAGTCTGGAAATACGCAGCGGAAATAGTTCGACATGAATAAAGTCTTGGCACGCAGGCCTTATCAGAAAATCTCATAATTTGGTTCAATACTTATTCATAAAAAGTTCATAAAAGACACGTAAGGAATAGATATGAAAGTAAGTCTCATCCCGTTACGTATCAGAGCACCTAGACACAAGTGAGGAGTCCACTCACGAACACTTCTAGTCTTTATTACCTGCAAGTTACCCATACGAAGGGTAACATTTTCAAGCAGAAGGGGTGAGATTTCTCAAACAATAATATTAAACATATAAATCATATAAAGTACATTCAAAACTTAAACATCATTAACATATCTTATACTCCATTAACTAGCATCATTAATCTCCTACATTAGTTATACACTTCATCTTATATCATCTTAATTATAGATGTAAACATCATCATATAACATCAATTACTAATTCATAAACATCAGCATACATCATCAAATATTAATTACAAACATCAACACATATATTAATCACAAACATCAACACATATAATGATCATAAGCATCAACATCTAACACCAAATATAATCATAAGCATCATCATGTATTTCACATAAGTATCATTATCAAAGCATATCATTTATCGAAAACAACTTCATAATTAAGTTCGTAATCAACTTCTTAAACAAACATCATCATTAAATCATCATCAAATATAAGTTATGACGACTCTACAATGCAACAACATCTTCAACAACAACTTAGACAACTTCAACAACAACTTAGACAACTTCAATATGCATGTGGTACCACCAGGGCATTAAGCCCCCTTCGCTAAGGTCATATTTGGACATGCCGGGCATTAAGCCCCCATCGCTAAGGTCATAAAGAACCTGTCGACCATTAAGCCCCCATCGCTAAGGTCATAAAGAACCTGTCAGGCATTAAGCCCCCATCACTGACTATGCAACGACACAATCTTCCTACAACTTGGACAGCAACGTGAACATCTTATACAATTCCATTAAAATGGATAACTTCTTAAATCATGACAACTTAGACCGACTTATACATCTCCACTAAGATTCAGCAGCAACAACAGCAACAATTGCAACATATAACAGTGCTAGAATATCATATCGTCAATAAGAAATGAATCATATCAACTTAACATCATAGAACATCATAATATTATGTATCATACAATACTCACATAATGTATTCCAACATATCAACAACAATAACCACATATACATTAATCAATTACATTCATATCAAAGTCCAAAACATTCTTCAAAAGCAAATCAAGTTTGATCAATGAGACATAAGCCAAATACTCATAAAACACCTCAACTAAATCCCTAATACTTAAGTTGAAGTTGAGAAACCAACCATAAGTTTTTGGACAAACTTGGGATTAGTTATGCTAAGTTTTCTTAAAGTTTTCTGAAGACCCACTTGGACTATTTTCATCAAAACTCAAAATCTACACATAATTTTCTAGTCACTCTAAAGCCAATAGAAAGCTAACTCAATTATCTACAACTTTCATGTTTACACCGAGAGCTAATTCAACACGGAAACGGGTGAAAAAGACACAAGAACGCAACAATCGAAGTTCTGACAGCACGCAACGAAAGCACAACAAGCAGTCACCCATGAGGGGCTGCCTTGCTGCGCTCAGGCGTGGAAAACTGCGCCCAGGTGTGGGAAGGCAGTAGCCCACCTGCGACGCAGCCCTATGCAGTCCCATTTTTTCGGTTTCACCGTTTCGTCCGTAAAAACCTAACCGTTACTCCGAATCCGATTCTGTTTTCGCCTACGCGTTCTATTCGACAAATCCTATCATGTTTTACTGAAAAATCACATTTTTAAATCTCCAAAACAACTTATCCTAGAATCACTTATTTCTCAAAAACACTTAAAATCACTTTTTCTCAGAATCTCAACTTTTCATCCATTCTCATGTTTCTAACCATCAAACTACTTCTAATAACATTCCTATAGGATATCTAAGGTTTGTTCATGGTTCTCTCATCAATTCTACGGTTCGCCATCATCTAATCATCAAAATCGCTCATAAACCCTAATTCTTAAACTCACCGACTTCTCATCTAATCATATGTTTTAAACCTCAAAACTATTCCAATAATCATTCTACGGATTATCTAAGGACTGTTCACAGTTTCTACATCAATCTAACAATTTTCATCCATTAATCCTCAATTCTTCACTCAAACCCTAATCCTCTTAATCTCACAAACTCTCCCCAACTTTGTTAGATGTAATCTAATGATTTACAACTTAATATTAAAGCAAGATAGTCTCACCGTTACCTTAGATTATTTTTCTGAATTCCAACGGCTGCGTTCTTCGTTCTTAGGGTTCTCGCAGACTTCTCCTCTTTTCTCCAAAAAGCGGTCTAACGTAAAAACTATTTTTAACCCAAGCTTCCTTATTTATAATACTAATCACTCTTCCTAAATCTATTTAGGCCCAATAATTTATTCTTATTTCTATTCTAACCTCCAATTCTACTTACACTAATAATTCTCATATTCTAATAAATAATAGAATAATGCCACATAATAAAATACTAACACCTCATATATATAAATAAGTCACATAAATAGATTCTAACTTAATAAAAATAATTAAATAAAAGGAGGGCGTTACACAATTTGACATGGTCTAAAACATAATTTAAGCACTCCTTGACCCATTCCAACGTGATACGATCTAAGGTCTGATCTACATACTAAATCATAGTTTTTATGGTTAAATATGGTTTTGATTCCTATAAAATTGGGACTGTATACATTTAGTTCTTACTTAATTTTAATGGTTTTTTTAGTCCTTATAAAAAAATTATGCAATCAATTTTACTCCCAACTAAATTCAAATTTGTTTAATTATGCTTAAACGCTTATAGTGTGTTTAAATTGAGGAATGTTTTGAGGTAATGTAATGTTTAGATGGATTCAAATACTTTTGAAGGAATTACATTGTTTAGATGATAATTTGAAGAATTTTCAAAATGATGAAAATTTATGAAGTATTTTGTTCAAGTTAAATTTAAATAATTTCAAATGACACCTAAAAGTTAAGAATTTCAAATTCCGTAATTCTTATAATTTTTAAAATTTTGCATTTTGGTCCTCACATTTTCCAAAATTTCCAAATTGACCCCAATAAAATTCCAAAAAATTGCAAATTGACCGCTATTTTTTGGAAATTACAAATTTACCCCTTTTTTAAGAAATTAAACACCAACCCCTTAAAATTCCCGAAAATTCCAAATTGACCCAAAAAAATTAAAATTTATAAAAGTTGTCCAACAATGATGACAATGAAATTTTTTATTACTCCACCAAAACAAAAATACTTAGAAATGAAGGCAATTTAATCAAATCATTTGTATTACCTAAAATTCTAAATTTTTCAAAATTTCCTAATTACCTCGTCCAAACACAGACGTGTTAAGAACATTACTAAAAGTTCCTCCATAAAAAATTATCTTAAAATTTGATATTTACGTCCAGATTTTTGTTACTTTTATCTTGAACTTTTGTTAATATTATTATCTATTACATTTTTACTTTGTATTTTTTTTTTTGGAAATTTTTTACTTTGTATTTAATAATCATAAACTGTTAATTATTCAAAAAAAAATAATCATAAACTGTTAAAGATATTTTTGACATTTTATGGAAAGTTAGACTATCTGAAAGTTCATATTAAATCTCAAAGTATAACTATTTTTAAGAAGCCAAAAATTAGGTCTTCTTGTTTTTGTTCTTACTTGACGTTGACATGATGAGTGTTGTTTGACAAAAAAAAATATGAATAAATATGAGTTGAGTTTTGAGGTCCTGTAAATGTATTTATTTTCTCTTATTTTTATCGAATGAATGCCGATTAGATTAGAGCAATTTGTCTTAACGTTACAACAAAGGTCATTAAGTTGTACTTTGGGGACCCGAAGATTGTCATAATTGGAGTTGCAAAGTTTCAACTATTCATGCTGCATGTGGAGGTGTTGGTGTGGTTTTGGAAGTCTTGCTTTTGTGTTTATTGCTACTGTCTGTATGCTTTTTCTTGTGGCATGGAGTGGCTTATTCCTTGGCCTTGCTCTAAATGCTTCTAACATTGTGCTAGTATCATTGTATCTGTACGTGAATTTGGATACTATACCTAAAATCAAGTCTTGCCTTCTTCAATCAGTGCTAGCCTGCTCTGAACATCCATGCAAAATTTAAGTGCTTCCAACCGCAATTGTCAAAAACAATAATTAGATAACAATAAACTTATCTACCATTCTTTAATTACTTAGGAACAAAAGAAAAGTTGGCTACCGTGATATTTCAGAGACATTATGAAACATGACAAACCTCACCACAAGTTTTTTTTAACCCCATTATCAAAGTTATCAAGGGATACATCAATGAATATTGAATAGAAAATATAGCTCAAATGCATGTGAATAAATGCTTAATACGAATGTTGAATATTTAGGGGTTACATTCGAATCAAATACTACGTGACAAAAAATGTTTTTGAAATAACATACATAATTGTCCAAATTTTGACCCCTAAATGTCCAAATGTGTCCCATCCATTGCCCCATTAGTTTGTGTACGTGTCAAATTATTGTTGCAATACATAGCCGGGGGGCCTTGGCATGATGTGGATTTGACCATGTGCTTCACACATTAAATTTAGGCAAATCTAACTTGGAAGTCAATCATTCAATTTATTAAAAGTTTAAAAATTGATTTTTCCTTTACAATATTTATATTTTTCAATTTTTTGACATTTACTCATAAGATACAAATTAGCAACATCCTTAAATTTTTTTATCAACTACCAAAGTACTAGAAACTTTACACCATAAAAAAAAAGTACTAGAAACTGTTGAAGTTCCATATTGATCTTGAATGTGGTCTAGATTGATAGTTTTGTGTTTTGACATTGAATTATTATTGAAGGATTAATGCCACACATGTGACATACAACTACACAAATCTGTCACATAAAGTTTAATAACGTGTTGTTTGCTGATGTATCTGGAATCAATTTTTCTAGAGGCTTTTAGTTTTCTCTTTGAGGCTTAGGCCCCTTTTATTCAATAAATAAATCAGTCACATAAGTGGCCAATAGAGAAAAAATAGGTAACAAAACTAACATCCCATGAGGACAACGAAACCAAATATGGTAAAAGAGCATACCAAACATCACAGAGAAAAAGAAAAGAAACCCTGTCATATATAATACCGTATCATATTGATATCCGCTATATATTGCTAAGTGCTAACCCTATCAAGTTCCTAAAAGGTTAGATACTTCATTATTTCAGTATTAGAGAAACCAAACATGACATCCTTCATTGTTACTTGTTGATATCTTAATTAGAAGTAGGTTTAAATATATTTTTCTATATGCAAATATATCACAAGAAACTAATATAATAAACATTACAACTTAAAAGGGGCCTGGTAGCTAGTTTCTTGTCAAGTAGCTTAGTGACTAATTTCATTGATGTTTTGGAACAATGTAATTAACACGTTGGAGAGAAATGAGCTACCTAATGACTTTGTAATTAGAGGTAAATGTATCAATGCTTCACATTTCCATAAACTCCTTGCTGAGCCATTAGATATTTCTGAATATTATGGGAAGGGAATGCACAAAATCAAGGGCCATTACATACAACATGGTAGAGACAGGAGATATGAGATTTTTGATATGTGGTGGAAAAATAGCATCTGTATGGCCACATCAAAAGAACATAATTTGAGGAGCACTTTTGCATGTTTTTGGGCTAAGGTGGAGGAAGCAAAGGATTGGTTGAGGAGTGTTACAAGCGAGAGTGACACTAGTATGCTTGTCAATTATCGGACACATCTTTAATTTGAAGTGTTCGTGCTACATAGTATGTATGACCTAAAAATGACGGCATCAATATTTTAATTCAGAATGTACAAGGAGTATAACAAAAGCAAGTGAATTGTTTTTCCTACTAACCTCTTTGAACTATAAGACTGAATATTGACATGAAAATTTATTGTTGGCCATAGAATGTACAAGTCAAAAGTAACAAGCATGAGATAAAGAATATTCCATGAATTATTCTTCAAACTTTACAAGAATTATACTTTGTCATTTTGAGCATCAATGTTCCTAACTGGCCCCTTAAACCATTTTCTTGCATCTAATACCCACCAAAGCATTATTAGACCCAAACCGACCCCTAAAGCAACAGGTGCATAATTGAAAGTATCCCATGTAATAGGATAAAGAGTTGGCAACAGGAATACAGAACATGTGTAACAAATCCATAGAAATGCTATCAAGCAAATTGGTCTGCTTGCCTTGCCCAAATAAAAAGGTCCAGGCTTGAAGTTCTTCTCAGGCATCACCATTCTTGCAAAGATTGGAACTGCATAACCACCAACCCATCCAATTGTGGCTATTGAAGTTATTGCAGTAAAGACTACATTCACCTTCAAAATTGGTAGACCAAGAAGAATGCAGATTGCTGCACAGAGCCATACAGCATTTGTAGGAACCTTGTGTTTTGGATGCAGTTTCTTCCATAAGAATGAAAATGGAACTCCCTTATCCCTTGACAGGGCATAGACCTGAAAATTGTTTCATTTGAGATACACCACACTAGTTAGGAGGCATTTTTCGCCACATGTCTTTATGATTAAAACACTTATAAGTGATTATCATATAAGTGCTAATGTATAAGCTATTTCTATAACAAAAGATAAAATAAAGTCAAATCTGTTTTCATAAGCTATCCTGGAGAGCTTATAGAAATAAGCTGAAAATAGCTTATTGATATGATGTCATAAATTCTAACAAATAGTTTTGCAACTCGAATGAATCGGCCCAAACAGGTTTAGTACTTACCACTCTGGCGGCACTTGTAGTGATTGAAAGTCCACCAAAGAAGAATGAACCCCAAATGATAAACAGGAGAACTATTGCTCCAGCAGAATTGTGATATCTTCCATGGAATGCATCATAGAGTATTTGTGCTGGCACAAATGCTCCAGCTGTCTCATTGTTTGGATCATAAAGGTAACCAAAATCCTGAATCAAAGTTGAAAAATGGTGTTAATTGTCACCCGTCTGCCAAAAATTGTTTAGTTTAAGTCAAAAAAATTCAAATATGTTAGGAGTTTTCACTGTTTACTTATCAAAGAAATGCATTGAGTTCTAATTTTCCTAAAAAAAAAACAGCAAGGCTTTGATACCATCTTAGAACTTTGGTTGGCCTAATGGCAAGTGACTCGATGCTATGTGGCTCAATGAATCTTGCATGGTGAGTATGTCTCATGCTTCAAAACTTATTTTCAGGTCATGTCTCATCCATTATGAGACTAAGTGTTCGTTCCTTGACTATATCTTCAAGATATTTATTTATTGCTAATACATCTCAGACATGATTACCTGAATGCTGAATGTAAGTGCCAAGATGTAAGCCCATCCAAATACTGAAATGATGCCAATACTACCAAGTATTGCTATGGGTCCATTCTTGTCTGCACCTTTAGTTTCTTCAGTTAAATGTGCTGCAGCATCATATCCATAGAGGGAATACTGGCTCACAAGAAATGATAGAATCACTGCATATGGTTTGCTTGAAACTCCTGTTGTATCAGATGCTAATTCAAAGTTTGTGAATACATATGTAGCTGATTGTTTAGTTAGTGCCACCAGAGGTAACAGTATCACTATCACTGCTCCACCAATAACCTGACACAGAAAATTGAGTGTGTTACTTCCTAATAAAAATTGGGCAAATTATGAAGTACATCTTAGAACATTTTTTGGTAGAAAGAACAATGAAATGTTTGCCTGCAGTCACGATACCACACTTCACCGTTATCAGCAAGTGGGAGCAATTAGATAAGGATCGGACAATTCATATTTTAAGTTTGATAAGCAAAATTTTATAAACAACTCATAATATAAGTCGTCTGGTCTTGGTTCAACGGGTCTGATTGACTGGTTGCCGTGACCGTATGATATTTAAGTGAATAAACAATATTGAGCAATCTTATGGCAGTTATGGATATACATGTAAACAAAAGTACCTGCCACCATATTGAAATTATATCGATGAAGGCAATGACTTCTAATGCAAATGTGTTTAATGCTGCCCATATAACAGTGAGGCCAATGTACATACATAAGAATAGCCATTTTGGAGCAAAGTACCCTCCGCCTTTATTTGTGCCTGTTGAGAGTAGGATTATACTCTGCAATGTTTGTGATCCTGCATACGCCTTTCCAACCATGAAAAATCATGAGTTACTTGTAATGCACACATTCTATGAAAACACTGAGTACATGTTTGGATTGACAGAATCCCGATGAACCATCGAGATTTTGCAAAAACTAAATTTCGTAACTTCAATATATAAAATCACAGTGCCACCGTGATTTTTATCAAACCCACCACCAATCCAAACATACACGAAGTTTAACCAAAGTCCACTTACCTGAGTACCGATTCCAGCAATAAGACCTACAGTCTCAAGCCAAGCACAACACCATGAAGAAAATGGTCCCCATTTCGGACCAGCTAAATGTGCAGCCCAAAAGTACAGAGAACCAGTTGTCTGTTAGATTGAATCAAAAGTGGAAATTAGTTTTTTAATTTTCACTGATTCATGTGCAGCAGGAACAAAGTATTTTTAGGATGTAGAAGTTTCCCTAAATGAAAAGCTATTCTTGACTCTTTATTTTATAATTGAAAAGGATAATAAGACATGTTTTGTTTGTTCAAATTTCAAAATCGAAATTTAGGAATAGCTTGATATGTAGACAGTAAATATTTGGAAGATTAAGTAGATTTAAGTTTATATAGATTAATATTTAAGCCTTAAAGTACTACTACTATCTGAGTTCGAATCCTGACTAGAACAGTCGTTTACCTCATGGTCAAACTTTGGATTATCAGGGTTCCATTCTCAGGAACCGGACAAAAGTACTACTTCTATATAAATTATAAAATAAAATAAATTACATGCATAAAAGAGACAAACCGGAAAAGATGAACATATTTCAGCCATTGCAATCCCAACAAACCAAGTGAAGAAACAAACAACTACCCATCCCCAAACAAGACTTGCAGGGCCTGCATACAGAAGGCTAGAACCATACAGAGGTGTGATTCCAGTGAAAAGCGTCATTGTTGAAAATGCTATCGCAAGAGTTTTGAACATAGTCTGCACAATAAATAGAAAAAATTAACAGATTTAGTACAAGAAAAAATGTTACTTTATTTTTGAGAAATTTTCTATCAAGATGGCAAAAGAACAAAAACCATTTCTCTTCTTAGTTCTTGCTTGTAACCAAGCTCATTTAGTCTCTTCTCTGCTGAATCCATAGCTATGTTTTCTGTCACTTCCGGAACAAAACTGGTTTCAGTCCCCATGTAACAAGGGTTCTGTTGAGAAGTTCTTACGTAATCTTAAAACAAAAAAAAAAAAAAAAAGAAAGAAAAAAGTTAACTAATTATAGCAGCAGAATTCAGAAATCTCATAATTCATATAAGAAGAAGAAAGATGTAACAAAACCTACTATATGTTTCAGTTGAAGGATTCAAACTTGGTAGTTAGTACTGTTTTCAAACAAGTTGCAATATTTGAATAGTTATCTGAGGCAGTATTTTCTCAGGACTATTTTTCCACACATGAATGCGTCACTCACTATTTTCTATCAAACAATGAAAGAAAAACTGATTTCATACTTGCTCCTTTTCTGCTTTGGTTTCACTTGCAGCTTGAATACTTCAACGTAAAACCTTTAACAATAAGAACACATTAAAAAAGTTTTTTCTTTCAAAACAACCAACTCATTTTTGTCGCTTAATTTGTCAATTACTATATCATATAATATGCATTACTATATGATAGAGTGATGGATTGATTGCATTTTTTTAAGTGTATTTTATTTCTGTGCTTGACTTTTCTTTGTTGGCAAATTCAGTTGAATGTGGACACATAATAAGATGAAAACGGAATTTAACAAACCTGCGGTATAAGTAGTGAGGATATCTTTGACATGTCAGGAAGAAAACTATACTCTCCTTCACTTTGACACATTTTTAATTGTCATTTAGCTTTGTCTCAAATTCATAATTTTTGTATATTAGATTGGTTGTTCTATCTGACCTACTATCATGGGCCGTGACTTTTCTAATTAAATATTTTGTATCAAAGAATAATATGCACGCAATCTAATTATTCATCATGTTCTCATGCTTTTTTAATTAATTTCTTTCTTAGTTTCAAAGGGACGTGCCTGGCCATGTTGTGATTTCATTAATGAACCACGGTTGACCATTTCTCCATCATTATAGGTCATAGCGTATGTAATTCTTTTTGTTGCAAACGTTTCTGTCATCAATAAACGTCAGTTTCTACAATTAAATTGTATTTTGGACCTTTTGGTACCGGTTTCTATCAGAACTATCTTGAAAATTGTTTTCTCGAAATGTAGTGCAGCTGTTGTTCCGTTGCATTTTGGATGTTCTGATAACTGGTTGAGAATATATCAGGGTACAGGATTATCCTTCCTAGGCAACTATTATTCATGTTTGGCTTTGGCCAGACCAAAGTTCCAACTATGGTGGCCATTTATGTTGTGCATTCTTCTGCTTGATTTTGTTTTATGTGAAAACATTGATGTACGCAGTGCGCTCTGCTGCATCTTTTTCTTGGTTCCTTGATGCTGACCTATCTCTTCTGACATAAATACATGGTGTGTATCTTGGACTTATGATATTTCATAATTAAACAAATCAATACTTATATTATAAGTATGTCATAACGAATCATGAATCTGTTGATATAAGAACATTTGATTCTGTTACTTTCCTCTCTGTTCACTTAAGATAAGCCAAATCTTACAAGCCGGTGCCTTGCAAAAGCCCCGTATAGAAATTTGTGACCTTTTTAACCACTATTGGATGAATTCATATTATATTCTAATTCATGTTGTATACATCCATGAAACATTTATTTGTGTATGCATAGTACATCTCAAATTTTGTGTTGAAGTCATGTGTAATTACAAGTTCAAATAGTTCAACCTGCACTTTAATCTTTTAGTCGGCTTGTTTATGATGACTTTCAAGAGTAGCATTTGAATGTAAGTCAGTAGCAATAACTAAAGAATCAAAAATCAACAATAGTTTAGCTAGTTGAATCAAAGGAATGAAGAACTTGCTCTAACATCATTCTTTTTTGTTGATCAAGAGGGCTCTCTGGATTATCAGAGTGAACAATATTTAGAAAATAGATCTTCTTTGAGGCAACAAATGCTGCAGAAAAGATCCTCTTCAGCCCTCCCCTAGTACTATCAACCTTGTATTCAAATTCATAAACTTGCAAACCTCCCTTCCCTGATCTTTCTGCAACTGTGACCACCTCGGCTTCCTTTATACTTTCCTGAACATGGAGGCAATAACTAACAGAAGTTAAAACTAAATTAAATTTGATACACAATCACATAGATATAAGGCATGTTTATCAATCCACCATTTCTTAACACACAAACATGTAGGACTATATGCAAATGAGGTAGAGTTTGGGAGAAATAGACCTCGTGTTTCTTATTCTTTATTTCTCAACCTCAATATTAAATGCTATAGGAATACTATTATAAAATGAAATGGTCATTTTTTATTCATAAAAGCAGCGGCAGTGTTTCCTTAAACTAAGTAAAGAACTCCTACTTTTCCGATCTTGTTGTTACTTGTATCTTCAATTCTATATAGTGTATTATTGAATGGGCTGTAACTTTTGGCAGAATCATGGTGTGCTACCGTGATTTTGACAAAAGCTACCATTTGGAGCTTTAACAGAATTATGATGCTATCATAATTTCGCCAAATTCACCGTCAATCCAAATAGGCACACATACAACATAGCTAACTTTTTAAAAATTCAACAAGGAATTTAACAAATGCAAAGGTAAATTCCATTTTTCAGCTATTTCATGCTTCTCATGTAGTCCTGCCCTAGATGTGGCACTATTTATAAACTCATTTCAAGCCTTATTTTTATCATATGCTGGACTTGCATTTTCCAAGTACATGCAAACAGTGCGTGGAGTTGGGTTTAAAATCGACAAGGATTCTAAATGGTGCATGGACTTGGTTTTTTCCCAATACATCCTCTTATGCCCAAAACTATTGGGTTTGATGAATGGTAACTAACTGGCCAAGATCGATAGACTCTGATACGATATTAAGTTTTTATATTAGACTTAACTCATGCCTACAAAACCAGCTCGCAAGGCAATGTGTGTCACTTTACATACCTTATCTTTATTCTATGCGTGTGACCAGTTTTTCCCAATATAAAGAAATTGTTATAGTCAGCATCACATTTCACAAAGATCACAGTGAGTGATTTACCTTACGTCTTTCAGCTTGTAAAAGCTTATCAACAACAAATTGAGGAGTCCCAAAGTCTCCAAGAGTTGTGAGTCGAACAGGGTTCACCACAACACCAATGTTGTTACTTCCCTTATTTGGCTCTTGAAACAACGCTGTAGCCCCAGCTTTATCAACCTTTACTTATAACAACATATATATATATTATTATCAAACACTGTTCTTTTATGAAGAAAAAAAACACAGTCAATTGTTGACAAACCTTAGTCCAAGAAGAGGGTATTTGAAGAGTGAAGCCTTCCTTGGAATCTGTGTATCTCTGAAGCTCCGTTATTAATTCTTGAGCTGACAAGAGTGCATTAGGGAAGACGCTCCAGAGAAAGGGTGTAAGGAGAAGGGTAAGGTTGAGTTCCCTCTTAGTAAAACAGGGTGTTTGTTTGTGGGAATCATGAATGCAGCTAGGTGAAGTTGATTTGGGTAATAGGATTGGGGAGGAAGAAGAAGCATGAATGAGTTTGTGGAAGAGGGTGTTGTGTGAAAGGGTGGAGAAACTTTTCAAAGCCATTTTGGTTGAACCCTTTGAGCTTTGTTGATACAGAGAGTGATGAAAACGTTGGTGTGCGTTCCTTTAATCGTTATCCATATTTACTAACTTCCACACCCACTTCACTTCTTGAATTTTGATCAAACTTAAATAAATTATGAGAAATGATATTTTAAAACCAAATTCTACACCAAATTAAATGGTTAATGCCGTGCAAATATTATTAGATTGGATCTTTTATCCAAATTCTAATCCTTAAACTCATTGTTATAAGTTATTTCAGATGATATTAGTAACTTTGAGAAATGCTAGCAACATACCTTCTAACACATATTTTTTAACACACTCTTTTTTATTGGGTTAAAATTTACATATAACCGTTTAACCGAAAGTTAATGAATATAATAAGATAATATAATTTATTAACCATCTATAATAAAATAACATAATTTATTAACTATCCTCTTGTCAAAAAATAATAATTTATTAACTATCTATTGGACAAAATTAACCACAACTGTGATTTTTAAGTGTAAATTTGACAAACCTCTCCAAAAAAAAGTGTAAACTTGACGACTCTTGATTAATGAATCTCTTGTATATAAAACACAAAAATATGTAAATTATAATTATTTTTTATAGGAGAGGATGTAAATTAGATCATAATTTAAATGATTAATAGATATGTAAATATACTTGAACGCTTAAAATTTATGGTTAATGAGCATGAACGTAATTAACTATATTCATTAACAATCTACAAAATATATAATAATTAGTAGTATAGTATAATCTAGGCTTAATTAATGATTTGGTCCCTTAAGTTATTTGTTGGTTACATTTTGGTCCCATAAGTTATTAACGTTACAATTTGGTCCCTTAAGTTATTTGTTGGTTACATTTTGGTCCCATAAGTTATTAACGTTACAATTTGGTCCCTTAACTTATTTTTTGGTTTCGTTTTGGTCCCTTAACTTATTTGTTGGTTTCGTTTTGGTCCCATAAGTTATTAGAGTTAAGGGAGTAGTTTGGGACCAAATTGTAACGTTAATAACTTATGGGACCAAAATGTAACCAACAAATAACTTAAGGGACCAAATCATTAATTAAGCCTATAATCTAATTCGTTTAAAAAAAATGTGAATTTTTGTGTGAAAATAATAGTACAACTATGATATTTTTAAGTTGTGTGTTGCCTTATTTTGTGATTTTTGGCGGCAGAGAAGTACGTAACGTGGAGCACCGTGGAGGAGTCGGTGAAATAATAATGGACCGTCCGATAAAGAAAAGCGAAGAGGCGACGATTTTACCAATGCGAGCGCAAATCGTGAAGAGTCTCCGTCCATGTTATTATTTTCAATTTCAATGTCTCCTTCTTCCTCTCTCATCGTAAGTCCCCTTCTCCTCCTCTCTCTTTCTCAATCCAAATGACTTATATTAATCTCAAAATCATGTTGATCTCTACTCAATTAACCATAAAACAATTAATTAATTAATTAACACCATTTTATTGTATATTTAGCTCAACACAACTCAAGTGCTTCATTAATGTTATTTTTATTTTATCTAAACATTGCAGTCCTTTGTATTTGCAAGGAAACTGCTAGGAACTATTATAACAGGCATCTTCCTTCCTTTTCTTGTTTCCACATTAACCCTTCCTTACTCTCTGCTTTATTTCACTAACTCCATCTTTTTCAATCTCGTAGATATTGCTTGCCTGAGTTCAACAGCTCAAAGTTGGAACTTAGCACCAAAAGGAGGACGGTTTATATCTTTTAAGCGCGGTGCAAGGTTCGTGCAAACATCATGTCGAATCTCTGCCTCCGGAACCTTCCCGGTAAACGATGGAAAAGCTCAGACTAATGTCATGAGGGATAAAAAGGTAGTTCCTGATGCAGATCCTCCTACTACCAAAGATGTCAACCTTCTGTATGATTTTTTTGAAAAAAGGTTCATTTTCACTTTCTCAACGTATTTTTGGTTAAAACTATGTTTTGAAAATGTAACAGATCCTTGACTGAATTTCAGTTTGAATTCACAGTACCAAGCTCCTTGTATTGACTGGAGCTGGAATCAGTACAGAATGTGGTATCCCTGACTATAGAAGGTTCTGCCTCTTACTTCCTACCATCATTATTATTAGGTTAATTGAATTATTTATTTGGCGACAATAAACCATGAAGTTATGCTCAGAATTGCCACTTGATATTCCCACTATTAAAATATTTATAGGATCTTATAAATGTTGTTCATATAGCATTCGTAAACCGATGGCAACTAGAGAGGATTGAATGGTTCACTTGTTTTCTATTTTGATTTTGTGCACGGTATAGGAGCTTAGTTTCCCTTCACCGCAGATTGTGATCTGATATATAAGGCCCACAAAGTTTTCTCAGTTTCACACTTTGTTTGCCATGTAGGTGATATGATTTGATAGTTTGAAAATTGGTATTTTGTGTTTTTCTGTCAATCTTAAGACTTTCCAGAAAAGAGATATCTAGGTCTTTTGGGGATTTCAACCTTTAATGGTAATGTGTTGCATCAGTATGTATATGTGGCAAAGGGGGGCAGAATATGCATGAGGCAGCTATTGCAGGGGGTCATCATCTATCAAATACTGTTTACTAGTGCTAACTCTGACCATTAGTCATTGTCATTTAGTGGCCGAGTCAAAGATATATGCTTTTCTTTTTGTGTATGAAATTTATAAATGTTGTCACGAACCAATTATCCCAAAATCTTATGCTCTAAAAGTGAAGATTGCATGGCCTTTTTTTGTTTATATCTCTAACATATGTTCATCCTTATGGAGTTTCACATCTTGAGAATATGGAATAAATTACTAAAATTTATTATCATTGAGGCTAGAATGCTAACTTTTTATTCTTCTTCTGTTTCACTGATCGCAATTTATTATTTATTTCAGCCCTAATGGTGCTTATAGTTCTGGTTTCAGACCAATAACCCACCAGGTGAGCCAAAGGCACGGTCAACTAGACTTGCTTATTTTTATTGTTGGGTGATAGTTCACAAATACAATAGGAAAATATCCCCAACAAAATGAATTGATAATTAATGAAAGGAAAACGTAGATCTCTCGCATTTAGATACCATGCTACAATTGGTTATTTAATGGCGTAAAATTTCTTAAATATTATGGTCCAAAGAAAAATATCTGCAATATATATATATATATATATATATATATATAGTATCTTTGATCAAGTCTTTTTAAAATAGAATAAAAGTTGTTGTTTGGGTTAATTGAATAGGATATTTGCATCTTGACAAAAGGAAAGTCGAGCAAGAAAACATAGAGAAACAAAATTCTCTTCATCTACAAAAACAGAAAAATTCAAATATTAATAAGTAATAACTGATTTAGAATTTAGCATCAGCACATTTATATTGAAGATTTATGGCAATGACGGTGAAGGGGGGAAAAACTCAACTAGTGATTCATGCCAAACATAGTCATGAAAACTAAGGAATTCAAGGATTGACTACATAATCACAAACTTATTTTTTCAATTCCATCGTAGTATTTGAGTTTAAGCTCTCCTTTCTCTTTGACATTATTTAAAAGGAGTTTCTTCGTTCAAGCCGAGCCAGGAGGAGATATTGGGCTAGAAGCTATGCTGGGTGGAGGCAGTTTACTGCCGCACAGCCATCTGCTGCTCATTGTGCTTTGGCAGCTTTCGAGAAAGCTGGCCGAATTGATTTTATGGTTACCCAAAATGTCGATAGGTATCCAGTTATTTATCATGATCAATTAAGCCTTCTTAGGATACTCGAGATATTACATTTTCATGCAATCCTGTCCTTGAGTTGTGTTATATCTTGTTTTCAGGCTGCACCATCGAGCTGGTAGTTGCCCATTAGAATTACATGGGACTGTATATACTGTAATTTGTATAGATTGTGGACACTCTCTTTGTAGAAGCTTATTTCAGGACCAGTTGAAGTCCCTTAATCCAAAGGTCAGCAATTTGCGTTTATTTTATTGGAAATTTGTGTAGTGAATGAACAAATGCTTATGAACTGTTTTTTCAATTTAAAAATTGTTGAAGCGATCTGACGATCAAAGTCATGGTATTCGAAAGATCTAATATGTTATTATGTAGAAAGGTTTAAAATGTCATGTAGAAATATTTAAAACTTAGATAAGACATAATGATTCTTTGTGGATGATAGTTGTAGTTTGTTAGGACCCCATATGAGAGAAGTGGGCCAAATGGGCTGGTAGAACAGCAGCAACCCCCCTAGTCCAGTATTCAACGGGTTTATGCTTGAACTAGACGGAATAGGAAAGAGCAGAGTGGGTTTGTTGGGATTACCCATGAGGCAGAGAGTGAGAGAGAAGTTAAACAGTGTAGTGGGAGTCAGTTATATAGGGACTGAAGCGATAGAGGCAGATTATTTTTTGGAATTATCTATCATTTTGTGTTAGTTATGGACATAAGAGTATTGTTCTCTGATGGAGCTTGGCTCTGTTGGCATTAGAATATTCATCCTTTTGCATTTATCATTTACTTTCATTAATAATATACTGTTGTTTTTCCATTAATGATCTAATTTCTCTGTTAATGAGTACTTTGTGAATCGGTTTTGCATAATAATAACTAAAAAGTAGAAAGAAATGTATAGGAAAAGACAAGTATATCCAGTGAAAGCTTCTGCTCTCAAAAAAAAAAATCCAGTGAAAGCTTCCAAATGGTTTGGACTTCGGGTAACAATACTGGCTATTAAACTTCTGCTTAGTTCTAGAAAGAATAGAGATAAAACGAAAATTGAGTGAGTGTGCCATCTTTAATCTTGCAAGCAATACTAAAATTGTAAAGCATACATTGAAACAGTCTCTTAAGTTTCTCAGGAAATATGTTTAATAGGTTTCAACCACTTATCACTTCTGATCACATGCGTCTAATATGTGGTCTTTCAACTGGAAGTTGGAAAATATGACTTATGCATGATTGTCATTTTAAAAGTATAAAAATTGCCTTCATTTTATCAATCCTTTAACGTAATAGTTGGAGCTTGTCTCAAACTATAAGACTCCACAAGTTTCTTCTGATTTTTGCTTTTCTGCTGATTCTAATTTTGAAACATTGTGTTCTAAACCAGTGGGCAGAAGCAATTGAAAATTTGGACCATGGAAGCCCTGGGTCAGACAAAAGCTTTGGAATGAAACAAAGGCCTGATGGTGATATTGAGATTGACGAAAAATTTTGGGAGGAGGATTTTACCATCCCAACCTGCCAGAAGTGCAATGGTGTTCTCAAACCTGATGTAGGTCATCTTGCTTCTTTCAGTTATATGTCGGTTATTTGTATTGAGTGGTTACTTGACCCTGTTTATTTTGTGCCAGATTATTGTTCTTCATAATTAACTTGTAATAACTGGGGACAAGAGAAACATAAGCTCAAATTATAGTTTGTAAATCTGATAGAGTGGAGAACATATGAGCCCCTAACTGTATCTCTCTTGCACAAAAATATGAAGGGTAAAAACAAAGGAAGAACTTGTTTGACTTCTTTTTGTGGCAGTTATCGGTAGTTATTTTATATTGGTGTCAGTTACGTATAGCAGTTATTGGTTATGTGTATTTCTGTTTTAGAAAGTATAAAAAAGAAAAGGAGAACGTGATTATGGGATAGTTTTTAAATGGTTTTGGGAGGGAGAGACCGATCTCTCGAATTCTTGGAGGGAGAGATCAGGTCTCTCAAATTTCTTGGATAGTAATTGTGCATAATATCTCTTTCTTAGTTTATCTGTGAATTCTACATTATCTATAATGCGTGTAATTCTTTTTGTTGCAAACGTTTCTGCCATCAATAAAAGTCAGTTTCTACAATTAAATTATATTTTAGTACCAATTTATATCAGAACTATATTAAAAAATGTTCTCTTGAAGTATAGCGCGGCTGAATGGGCCTGTTTGTTCCGTTGTGTAACGCCCCATTTTTATTCTATTACTTTTAATAGATGTGTGAATATTTTTATATGACTTTATCTGTTAAATATATGATTTTATGTGAAATATGTGTTTTTGGTGATTTTATGTGATATATGGTGTGATGCTATTTTATTATATGATTTAGGGAGTTGTATATTATTTAAATGAGTATGGCTTTATTATTTGTGGAAACATTAGGAGAAATAAAAATAGGAGTAAAATATTAATATTTTGGTTAATGGGAGTTAATTAGTAATTATGTGAGTTTAAGGGAGTTAAGAAAAATAAAGGAGAGGTTATGTTTATTGGGAAATAGAATAGAGAGGAGTCAGAAACATTTTTCACGTACAAAAGAAAAACATAAGTTTTGGGAGAAGAAGAGAAAACCTAGAAAAGGCAAAGAGAAGAGGAGGAACAATTCTGTAAGCTTTTGATTCATCTAAACTAAGGTAAGGGTGGGATTCCTTTCAATAATCATAATATATAATTTGAAAATTGATGAATTTGTTGTTCTTGGTTTTTAGGGTTTGAGAAGTTATGTTAGATGATGAATTATGATGAAACTTGTTGTTGAATTGCATGATTATATGTTGTTTTATCCCCTATGTTGTCTAATAAACCTGTAAACATGTTTCTAATTCATTTTGGGTGATTAGGGGATCAAAAAATGGGTTTTGGAGTGAAAACTGGTCTGTTCTCGTAAATCTGTCCATGTCCCATCGTAGTATGATGCTGGGAAATCGTACTACGATTTTTCCAGCAGCAAAAACAAATTTTTCAGTATATCCCATCGTAGTACGATGCATTCCATCGTAGTACGATGTAATAGTGACAGCATTCCCCTGTTTCGTGTTCTTGCGTCTTTTTCACCCGTTTCTGTTTTGAACTGGCCTTAGGTGTAAACATGAAAGTTGTAGATAATTAAGTTAGCTTTAAAATGGCCTTGGTTTGGAGTGGAAAAGATTCGTAGATTTTGAGTTATGATAAAAATAGTCCAAGTGGATCTTCAGAAAATTTTAAGAAAACTTAGCATAACTAATCCCAAGTTAGTCCAAAAACATATGGTTGGTTTCCCAACTTCAAACTTAAGTGTTAGGGACTTAGTTGATGTGTTTTATGGGTATTTGGCTTATGTCCTATTGATCAAAACTTAATTGCTTTTGAAGGATGTTTTAGACTTAGAGATGAATGTAATTGATTTATATATATGCTATGTTGTTGATTTCCGTTGTTGATGTCGTTGTATCATCTGATGTCGAAGTTGGGGAGTGTGTCATAATTGTTGTAGGCACATATGTTGTTGTTGTAGTCGTTGTTGAAGTTGTATGTTGATATACACAAGTCGAGTCCATATGCATACTCATGTTCTGTTGGGGGCTTATGCCCTGGAATGTTTATCATTCAAATTGTTGGGGGCTTATGCCCTGGAATGTTTATCATTCACCTGTTGGGGGCTTATGCCCTGGGATGCTTTAACCATCCAAATCGTTGGGGGCTTATGCCCTGGAATGCTTAGCATTCAACGCGCGTAGATTGGTACCACCTGCATGATGCATTAGTTGTTGTTGTCGTAGCATTGTTGGGTTGTTGTTGTCGTTGTAGCATTGTTGAGTTGTTGTCGTTGTCGCATTGTCGAGTTGTCGGTGTCGTCGTGGATAACGTGGTTGTTGTTGTTGCTGTACCTTGTTGCTGAAAATAATTATGTCGTTGCCTATGTGTTTATTTAAATACATTATTAATGATGCCTGTTGTGATATGCTTTGTTGTTTTCATTAATTTGATGAATTATATATTATTATTATTGGATAAGTTTCTCACCCCTTCTGCGTATATGTTGCCTCGACCGTGGGTAATGTGCAGGTACTGATGACTTGTAGGTTTGGTCGGCTCAAGTGTCTAGGGCTCTGATACATACTAGGATGGGGAAATCGTTGCGAATGTCTTCTCATTTCTTTTATGTATCACATATTTTGGAAAAGACTTGCTATTAGAGTTTATCGTTGTTGAAAATAAAGTTGATTTATGTTGGGGCCTATGTGCCAAGATTTTCATTGATGTTGAATTTTGGTTGAAATTATATTTTTAAAGAATTATTCCGCTGCGGTTTATTAAGATTCTTTATGTTGGTCTTAAATAAATAGATATTTTCTATTTATGAAATTTTGATTAGCAGTGTGACACTCCGTTGTATAGTTTACTCTGATTATAATAATTAATATTACGTTGTTGGGAGAACGGGGTGTTACAATTGGTATCAGAGCAGGTCGGTCCGTCCGGCCAATTAGTAGAGTCGTGTCGAGCCTAGTAGTGTTGTGTGACAATTTTGTATTGTCCTAGTTGTCCTGTTTGTTGTTTGTTGTGTAACCCTTCGTATGAACTGGTTGGAGTACAACCATGTTCATATTAATTGTTATAGTAAGTCGGTGTATTTTTCTTCTGTTGAAGACGAAAGTGGAGCTGAGTTCTTGACTACTAAGCAGTTAACGTGTGATGGAATTCCGATGTTTTCATGATGGCGTATTTGTCTGTGGAGAATCAGGCTATGATTGATAGATTGCCCGTTGTGAATGAATTTCCTAAAGTTTTTCCTGATGAGATTCGAAGATGTGCCACAGAGAGGGAGGTTGAATTTTCAATTGACCTTGTGCCAGGTACGAAGCCTGTGTCGATGGCTCCTTACCGTATGTCAGCTTCCGAGTTGGCAGAATTGAAGAAGCAGTTAGAAGAATTGCTAGATAAGAAGTTTGTAAGACCGAGTGTCTCACCTTGGGGAGCGCCGGTATTGTTGGTAAAGAAGAAGGATGGTATCATGCGACTATGCATAGATTACCGTCAGCTGAATAAAGTGACGATAAAGAATAGGTATCCACTTTCGAGAATTGACGATTTGATGGATCAGCTAGTGGGTGCACGTGTGTTTAGTAAAATTGATTTGAGGTCAGGTTACCATCAGATTAAGGTGAAGGATGAAGATATGCAAAAGACGGCCTTTAGGACACGGTATGGACACTATGAATATAAAGTGATGCCTTTCGGTGTTACTAATGCGCCTGGTGTGTTCATGGAGTATATGAACAGAATTTTTCATGCTTTTCTGGATAAGTTTGTTGTTGTATTTATTGATGATATCTTGATTTATTCTAAGATTGAAGAAGAGCATGCAGAACATTTGAAGATTATGTTGCAGGTGCTGAAAGAAAAGAAGTTGTATGCAAAGTTGTCAAAGTGCGAGTTCTGGTTAAGTGAAGTAAGTTTCCTTGGCCATATTATTTCTGGTAGTGGTACTGTGGTTGACCCGTCGAAGGCTGAAGCGGTATCACAGTGGGAGACTCCTAAGTCAGTTACAGAGATTAGAAGTTTTCTTGGTTTGGCTGGTTATTACAGAAGATTTATCGAAGGATTTTCGAAGTTGGCACTTCCATTGACTCAGTTGACCTGTAAAGGTAAAACTTTTGTGTGGGATGCTCAGTGTGAGAATAACTTCAATGAGTTGAAGCGAAGATTGACGACGGCTCCAATTTTGATTTTGCCAAAGCCAGATAAACCTTTTGTTGTTTATTGTGATGCGTCCAAGTTGGGCTTGGGTGGTGTGCTGATGCAAGATGGTAAGGTAGTGGCTTATGCTTCTAGACAGTTGAGAATTCATGAGATGAATTATCCTACACGTGATTTAGAGTTGGCTGCTGTGGTTTTTGTGTTGAAAATTTGGAGGCACTATTTGTACGGTTCCAGATTTGAAGTGTTTAGTGATCATAAGAGTCTGAAATATTTATTTGATCAAAAAGAGTTGAATATGAGGCAGAGAAGGTGGCTAGAGTTGTTGAAAGATTATGATTTTGGTTTGAATTATCATCCGGGTAAAGCTAATGTGGTTGCAGATGCCTTAAGTAGGAAAACGTTGCACATGTCGGCTATGATGGTGAAAGAATTTGAATTGTTGGAACAGTTTAGAGACTTAAGTCTTGTTTGTGAATTGGCACCTCAGAGTGTGCAGTTGGGTATGTTGAAGATTAATAATGATTTCTTGAAGAGTATCAAGGAAGCACAGGAAGTTGATGTGAAATTTGTAGACTTGATGGTTGCTAGTAATCAGACTGCAGATGGTGATTTCCAGGTTGATGATCAAGGAGTGTTGAGATTCCGAGGCAGGATTTGTATCCCTGATAATGATGAATTGAAAAAGTTGATTTTAGAAGAAGGTCACAGAAGTAGCTTGAGTATCCATCCGGGAGCTACAAAGATGTATCATGACTTGAAGAAACTGTTTTGGTGGTCTGGGTTGAAGCGAGATGTCGCACAATTTGTATATGCTTGTTTGACTTGTCAGAAATCGAAAGTTGAACATCAGAAGCCTGCTGGTTTGTTGACGCCTTTAGATGTGCCGGAATGGAAATGGGATAGCATCTCCATGGACTTTGTGACGAGTTTACCAAACACTCAAAGAGGGCATGATGCCATTTGGGTTGTTGTCGATAGATTGACGAAGTCGGCACACTTTATTCCGATTAATATCACCTATTCAGTAGCTCAGTTGGCAGAGATTTATATTCATAATATTGTGAAGTTGCATGGTGTCCCGTCGAGTATTGTGTCGGATAGAGATCCGAGGTTCCCTTCGAGATTTTGGAAAAGCTTGCAAGAAGCTTTGGGCTCTCAGTTGAAGTTGAGTTCAGCGTATCATCCGCAAACGGATGGTCAGTCAGAAAGAACGATTCAATCATTAGAAGACTTGTTGAGGGTGTGTGTACTTGAGCAAGGTGGAGCTTGGGACAGTCACCTGCCATTGATAGAGTTCACGTACAACAATTGTTACCATTCAAGTATTGGTATGGCACCTTTCGAAGCTTTATATGGTCGAAGGTGTAGGACTCCTTTATGTTGGTTTGAGTCGGGTGAAAGTATCGTGTTGGGACCTGAAATAGTTCAGCAGACTACGGAGAAGGTCAAGATGATAAGAGAGCGTATGAAAGCGTCGCAGAGTCGACAGAAGAGCTATCATGACAAGCGTAGGAAGGACCTTGAGTTTCAAGAGGGTGACCATGTGTTCTTGAGAGTCACTCCTATGACCGGTGTGGGTCGTGCATTGAAGTCCAAGAAGTTGACTCCGAAGTTTATTGGTCCTTATCAAATATCTGAGAGAATTGGCACGGTGGCCTATAGAGTTGGTTTGCCACCACATCTTTCGAACTTGCATGATGTGTTTCATGTGTCGCAACTTCGGAAGTATGTAGCGGACCCTTCACATGTTATTCCTAGAGATGATGTGCAAGTTAGGGACAATCTTACGGTGGAAACTTTACCTTTGAGGATTGATGATCGTAAGGTGAAGACGTTGAGAGGCAAAGATATACCTCTAGTGAGGGTTGTTTGGGGAGGAGCAACTGGTGAAAGTCTTACTTGGGAGTTGGAGAGTAAGATGCAGGAGTCATATCCTGAGTTGTTTGCTTGAGGTAATATTTCGAGGACGAAATTCTATAAGTTGGGGAGAGTTGTAACGCCCCATTTTTATTCTATTACTTTTAATAGATGTGTGAATATTTTTATATGACTTTATCTGTTAAATATATGATTTTATGTGAAATATGTGTTTTTGGTGATTTTATGTGATATATGGTGTGATGCTATTTTATTATATGATTTAGGGAGTTGTATATTATTTAAATGAGTATGGCTTTATTATTTGTGGAAACATTAGGAGAAATAAAAATAGGAGTAAAATATTAATATTTTGGTTAATGGGAGTTAATTAGTAATTATGTGAGTTTAAGGGAGTTAAGAAAAATAAAGGAGAGGTTATGTTTATTGGGAAATAGAATAGAGAGGAGTCAGAAACATTTTTCACGTACAAAAGAAAAACATAAGTTTTGGGAGAAGAAGAGAAAACCTAGAAAAGGCAAAGAGAAGAGGAGGAACAATTCTGTAAGCTTTTGATTCATCTAAACTAAGGTAAGGGTGGGATTCCTTTCAATAATCATAATATATAATTTGAAAATTGATGAATTTGTTGTTCTTGGTTTTTAGGGTTTGAGAAGTTATGTTAGATGATGAATTATGATGAAACTTGTTGTTGAATTGCATGATTATATGTTGTTTTATCCCCTATGTTGTCTAATAAACCTGTAAACATGTTTCTAATTCATTTTGGGTGATTAGGGGATCAAAAAATGGGTTTTGGAGTGAAAACTGGTCTGTTCTCGTAAATCTGTCCATGTCCCATCGTAGTATGATGCTGGGAAATCGTACTACGATTTTTCCAGCAGCAAAAACAAATTTTTCAGTATATCCCATCGTAGTACGATGCATTCCATCGTAGTACGATGTAATAGTGACAGCATTCCCCTGTTTCGTGTTCTTGCGTCTTTTTCACCCGTTTCTGTTTTGAACTGGCCTTAGGTGTAAACATGAAAGTTGTAGATAATTAAGTTAGCTTTAAAATGGCCTTGGTTTGGAGTGGAAAAGATTCGTAGATTTTGAGTTATGATAAAAATAGTCCAAGTGGATCTTCAGAAAATTTTAAGAAAACTTAGCATAACTAATCCCAAGTTAGTCCAAAAACATATGGTTGGTTTCCCAACTTCAAACTTAAGTGTTAGGGACTTAGTTGATGTGTTTTATGGGTATTTGGCTTATGTCCTATTGATCAAAACTTAATTGCTTTTGAAGGATGTTTTAGACTTAGAGATGAATGTAATTGATTTATATATATGCTATGTTGTTGATTTCCGTTGTTGATGTCGTTGTATCATCTGATGTCGAAGTTGGGGAGTGTGTCATAATTGTTGTAGGCACATATGTTGTTGTTGTAGTCGTTGTTGAAGTTGTATGTTGATATACACAAGTCGAGTCCATATGCATACTCATGTTCTGTTGGGGGCTTATGCCCTGGAATGTTTATCATTCAAATTGTTGGGGGCTTATGCCCTGGAATGTTTATCATTCACCTGTTGGGGGCTTATGCCCTGGGATGCTTTAACCATCCAAATCGTTGGGGGCTTATGCCCTGGAATGCTTAGCATTCAACGCGCGTAGATTGGTACCACCTGCATGATGCATTAGTTGTTGTTGTCGTAGCATTGTTGGGTTGTTGTTGTCGTTGTAGCATTGTTGAGTTGTTGTCGTTGTCGCATTGTCGAGTTGTCGGTGTCGTCGTGGATAACGTGGTTGTTGTTGTTGCTGTACCTTGTTGCTGAAAATAATTATGTCGTTGCCTATGTGTTTATTTAAATACATTATTAATGATGCCTGTTGTGATATGCTTTGTTGTTTTCATTAATTTGATGAATTATATATTATTATTATTGGATAAGTTTCTCACCCCTTCTGCGTATATGTTGCCTCGACCGTGGGTAATGTGCAGGTACTGATGACTTGTAGGTTTGGTCGGCTCAAGTGTCTAGGGCTCTGATACATACTAGGATGGGGAAATCGTTGCGAATGTCTTCTCATTTCTTTTATGTATCACATATTTTGGAAAAGACTTGCTATTAGAGTTTATCGTTGTTGAAAATAAAGTTGATTTATGTTGGGGCCTATGTGCCAAGATTTTCATTGATGTTGAATTTTGGTTGAAATTATATTTTTAAAGAATTATTCCGCTGCGGTTTATTAAGATTCTTTATGTTGGTCTTAAATAAATAGATATTTTCTATTTATGAAATTTTGATTAGCAGTGTGACACTCCGTTGTATAGTTTACTCTGATTATAATAATTAATATTACGTTGTTGGGAGAACGGGGTGTTACACGTTGCATTCTGGATGTTCTTATATTTTAGTATGTTACGGGATTATCCTTCCTTGGCAACTATTTTTCCTGTTTGGCTTTGGCTAGACTAAAGTTTCGACTATGATCGCCATTTATATTGTGCATTCATCTGCTTGATTTGTTTTATGTGAAAACATTGATGTGCGCTCGGCTGCATCTTTTCTCAGTTCCTTGATGCTGACCTATCTCTTCTGACATAAGTACATGGTGTGTTTTTGGACTTGTGATATTCCATGATTTAGCTTGAAGAAACAGACTACAGGTGCTTTCTGAACAAATTAAGTTATTTTATGAATAGAGAAATATTACTGGGTGAATTATCTATCTGATTGTTTTGTGTCTTATTATGCTAGCAACACATGGACTCTTGTTTGAGTAAATTAAACGTGAATTGTTTACATTGTGTTCTCAATGTATGTTTTGACTGTCATTAATTATGAAGGTTGTCTTCTTCGGTGATAATGTTCCAAAGGAAAGAGCCGATATGGCAATGGAAGCATCTAGAAGTTGTGATGCTTTTCTTGTACTAGGGTCGTCTGTGATGACCATGTCTGCTTTTCGACTTGTCAGGTATTTACAAAATTACATAGGCCCTTTAGTGACAGTGTTCGGATGAACGAGAGAGATTTGGAAAGAATTCATTCTTGAACTACAAGCTATGAAATATTTTTACTTTGTCTGTGAGGAAATTACTTGCTGCATATTTGGCATCATTTCATTTCTAAATTGTATTTTCACAGGGCAGCTCATGAGGCTGGTGCAGCTACTGCAATCGTCAATGTAGGTGTGACACGTGCTGATGATTTTGTGCCCTTGAAAATCAATGCACGATTGGGTGAGGTATGGCTTGAAAAGTGATCTGGACTGGAAATTCTGAATACTGCAAGTTTACTAATTAGTACTTACTACCCCAATTTGAACAAACTGTTGCATTGTGCAGATATTGCCAAGAGTACTTGACATGGGATCCATCAGCGTCCCTGCTGTGTAATGAAAATAGATGACAAGATGTACAAATTGTATTTGAACCTTGTGTTGTTCAGGTAATGTAGGAATGTCACTTTCCGACCATAATCACCTTCAAATGAGAATACCAGCGTGTAGGTAGGAATGTCAACTTCAATATTCATGAAGTTAAGCTTTCAGAGTCTGGAGAAACATGCTAAGCTTTCAGAATAATATCTGCAAGAGATTATGCTTGTTGGTGCTGTTTTCATTAAATAGCTTCAAGTCAATTGATTTTTAGTTATCACATTGTCACCAGTGACCTGAAAAGTTGCTTTAAATTCAGTTGTATTTTATCTTGTTAAGTGTCTCCCCTGTAACTGACTGAAGAATTTAGTTCACATGGAAATAAAGTAATTGATATTCATGTTCTGTTTGCTTCAATGATTTTTTTATTTCATACCAATTGTGATCAACTTAAATTTTCCCTTTTTTTGGGTGCACGACCACAGATATGTAGATGCAAATTTTTGAAACACTTCGAACATATTCACAGCCTTCTTTGAAACATGATCAAATTTAAACTCATTTATTAACCGTTAATTAACATACTTACAAATTTAATTTAACGCTAATATGTAACATTGTGCTATAGTATATCGGATTTGTAAATTGAAAAAATGTTGATCACATGAATTTGGCCAACAAAGTCGATATTGAAAAGATCTAATATGTTGTCACACAGAAAGATTTAAAACTTAGATGAGACATAATGATTCTTGGCGGATGTTAGTTGTAAAAACTAAATTTTGATGGTTTGTTGATCATAAGAAGATTTACTTGGGTCTCAAGAAATATGTTTAGTAGGTTTCATCCACTTATTATTTCAGATCGCATACGTCTACTATTTGGTCCTGCAAATGAAAGTTGGAAAATATGACTTGCGTGATGATTCTCAATTTAAAAGGATAAAAATTGCTTCATAGTTGGAGTTGTTGCTTCTCAAGACTGCCTAGGTTTCTTTTGAGATTCACTTTTCTGGAACATTGGGTGCTAAACCAGTGAGCTGAATAATTTGCACCATGGAAACCTTGTGTCAAACAAAAGCTTTGGAATGAAACAGTGATGTTCTCAAACCTGATGTAGGCCATCTTGCTTCTTTCAGGTGAAATATTTGATTATGAGTGTGTATACTTGAGTCTTTTTATTTCATACCAGATTACTGTTCTTTATTATTAACTAGTAAATACTGGGGACAAGCGAAACTTAAGCTCTATTCATAATTTATAAAGCTGAAACGGTGGAGAATACATGAGCCCCTGACTCCAGCTCTCCTGCACAAAACCAAAGGACAAAAAGAAGGAAAAAAACTATCTTGAAAAAATGTCATATTTAAGTGTACTGCAGCTGAATAGACCTTTTCGATTCATTGCATTATGAATGTTCTGATAAGTATATAATAGGATACAAGATTATCCTACGCAACTATTTTTCCTGTCCGGCTAGACCAAAGTTCCAATTGTGATGACCATTTATGTAATGTACTGCATTCTTTTGCTTGATTTGGTTTTATGTGAGAACATTGATGTGTGCTCTTCTGACATAAGTTCATGATGAGTTTTTGGACTTGTGATAATTCATGAATTAGCTTGAAGAAACAGACTACAAGTGCTTCCTGTTGAACCATGTATCTGATTGATTTGTGTCTGATCATACTAGCAAGCAAGTATATGTGCCCAAATTTGAACAAGTTATTGCATTGGCCAAGAGTACTCGACACGAATAATAAGATATGTTATATATTTTATTTTTTTGGTCGAGAAGATTATGTCATAGTTGTAAGCAAGCAATCCTGGAATACCAGACCCTTCTCCAAGCCAAGCATATTTTCGAACTCAATAATCACTTAAATCTTCAAACATATTTTCGAACTAAATATTTCCACAGCAGGATATAAAAATTATGTTCAATCTTGATTTGTCTTACCACGCATATTTTCGAACTGAATAATTATAATATTGCATACGGTATAATTATTTTGACATGCAATGTCCAGAAGTGTGTGTTCAACAAACATAATTTGAAAAACAATAAATCTATTCTGGCAGACAATAAACTTATTTACAAAACAAATATATTTATTTACCACCGTATTTTCGAACTCAATAATTATAATATTGCATACAATATGATTATTTTTGACATGCAATATCGTACTCAGCAAACATTATTTAGAAAACAATAAATCTAATATAGCAGACATGACAAAATTACCCTTACAAAAAATTATTAAATTTGTTAAAAAAAAACATTTAAGTTAATATTCATATTTTTGTAATTTTCAATTATAATTTAATTTTTGAAATTTTATAAATTAAATAACACAAAAAAGTGTATATTTTTTATTTATATCTATAAAAAACATTTAAAATATAAAAAAAAAATCAATTTATATATTTAAAATAATTTTATATAAATAAATTGATGGTTTATTTTCTTATCATATCTTTCCTATATATTATTATAAGAATTATAACAACAGTACATATCCATTGAATTTGTCGTTATCACTGTCTGAGACCGTACCAAATCTAAGTCATACTGACACAGTCACAGAACTCGAACTCAGAGACAAAGAATATATGAAGATGGAAGATTCTGTTGCAGCAGTGGAGAAGATAATCGGGTACACCTTCAGAAACAAGAACCTTCTTGAAGAAGCTTTAACCCACTCTTCTTACCCTGAATCGGTTTCCTATGAACGTCTCGAGTTCATCGGCGACGCCGTAATAGGCCATGCTATCAGCAACCATCTCTTCCTCGTTTACACTGACGTTGACCAACGTCAACTCTCTCTCCTCCGTTCTGCCAATGTCAGCACCGAGAAACTCGCTCGTGCCGCTGTGAGTAATGGTCTCCACCGTTACATTCGTCTTAAAACGTATTCTCTTGGTGAACAGATTAGAGAGTTTGCTGCCGCGGTTGAGCAAGAGAAAGGTCGTGCTATGGTTTTGTATGGTGGAGCGGTTAAAGCGCCTAAGATTCTTGCTGATGTTGTTGAGGCTGTTGCTGCTGCTGTTTATGTTGATCTTGATTTTGATCTTAAGAAATTATGGGTGGTATGTATGCTTTTCTTTAAGCAATTTTCTCTGTTTTTTTTTTTTTTTTTTATGTAACGATTAGACATATATGCTCTCAAATACGGACACCTGTGGGATTAGGCGTTGCGTTACTTGTATGACACCCATCGTGTTAGAGTTCATGTTTCATAGCCTATACTCAGGTTTATATTGAAAGGAACGTTAATTATGATCCAGAAACTAAGCTACAATTAGACCTAATTAGTTCATTATAATTATAATGAATCAATGGCTACATTTTCAAATGATTATTATAGGTTGTCTAAAAACCACTCATGTGTTTTGACTCAACTATCAGTTTGTAGATCACCACATATATGTTGCTTCCTATAAACAGGATTTAGAGTTCATAATGTGGGAGTTGAATTTACCATGCCGTGTATCAATGTAACCATGTTTTTTACACAACTTTTGGTAAATCGGTTAGAATGGTATAGTAGGGGATGTTTTATGTTTGTTGCATTTGAGTTAAAAGTTAATGACCAACATTTTTAGACAACATTTGGTAAATAGGTTAGATGGTATTACTTGTTGTGTTCAATGTTTAGTACATTGAAGTAAAAAGGGTGGAAGCTGAGACATGGGCTAGCTTAATGAAAGTTGTACACAACGAGCTTGTGTATTATCCATGCTGTCTGGACTCTTAAACTATTCTTGCATATGTTGGATTTGAAATTATTTAGTTGCTTTGACCCAAAAAAATTGTCACTACATGATAAATGCTTGTAATTTTGTTGACAGATAATAAGAGGTCTTTTGGAGCCGATAGTAACACTGAATGATCTGGAACAAAAGCCGCAACCGGTGACAATGCTCTATGAGATCTGTCATAAGAATGGGAAAAAGGTTGACATAAGACATTCAAGGAATGGTGACAAAAGCACTGCCAGTGTCTATGTTGATGGAGAGTTGTTTGCTGTGGCTTCCTCTGATCAGAAGGACATTGCAAAGCTTGATGCTGCCAAGAGTGCTGTGCATAAACTAGAACATGAACTGCCTATCACTACCACGACGCCCAACAATTGTAAAGGCCTAGATGGTACCTTTGAGATTGAAGAACCCAAGCAGAAGTTATACGCACTTTGTGGGAGGAAAAAATGGCCTACTCCAGTATACAGGTAAACACTGCTAGCCTGCCATTGTAATTTGCAATGGCTTATTGAGAGAAAAACATTCATTTATAGTCCTGATTTCTGTATATAAAAAGCGCATATTCTTGTCTTCTGGTTTCCTCTGGTAGAATAATTTGGAAATATATGGCAGCTTTGAGAAACCAAAAAATGATGAGGGTGGATGAGAGTATTGTTCGTTTTTTTGTTTTTGTTGAGGATACCATTTTTGTTGAGTTATAACTTGCATTTGTTTAGTGCCTTCATACCTAGTTACAGGTCTAGACACAGAAGAAACCTGCTTGCAGCATAGAACAGAAAACTCGTCCATGACGGAGTCTTAGAAAGTTACTATAATCAAATTTGGATGATAATTGATTCCTTCCGGTGAATGATTTACATTTATTATTAAGTCTGTCTCAATTAGAAGAAAAAGCAGATTGATATTATTTCATCTAATCAAGAGGAGACAAATTCTAGATTATAGGATCTATCAATGATTCTGCATAACGTAAGTTTGGGCAATTTCTAAGTATTCAAACGGAAATAAGAAACTTAAGATGCCACTAGCTAAATACAGGAGATACAACTATAACAGATTTCATATAATAGATGCTATATTTTATTTTCCTTTTTCTACTTGTAATAGATGATCTGTGCAACCTTGTTCTCTACTCTGAGTATTTGATGTCCCATCCCCGGGCATTTCTCTCTTTAATATTCCGAGAAATTACTAAGTATGGTCAAAGATTTTGAGTTGGTTAGAAACCAATTTCGTTACGCTGCACAACTTGTATGAACATTTTGTATGTTGGAGTGGGGAGATCCGGAATAAGAAATTTCGTAAAGGGGATTGGTTGGTGTGGCATGCTTCTCTTTGGGTGGTTTGGAAAAGGTTAGTTTAGGAAATTAAAGTGTTGTAATGGCAATGGAGTTTATCTAGATTGAAGATCCATCCATGTCTTTTCTATGAATGGAGTTGGAACCCGAATGATTGTCTTTTGCGTTAGAGGAGTTTTGTTTTGTTTTTTGTTGTGTTGCTGTGCAGCTGTGGGTTTGAGGTCTGGCGCGGTTACTGCCTACTGCGTTGGCTACGGCAGTGCTGCTGTCATGACAGTAGTTTTTGGTTTGATTTTTGGGGTTACCACAAATTCGGGTCCTTTCGTCTTTGTCCCCTAATTTGGTGGTTTAATTTATGATTCAAAAAAAATATATATATATATGTTGATGTAGTAAAACTTAAGCATCAATCACTTAAGCATCAATCATAATTATTTTTGTAGTGTTAATATTTTCTAGTAGCTAATTGATCTTCATTGCTATTTTCAAGCTGTTCTTTCAGTTGATTTGCATCTGTCAAGAGTTTGACCCTCCTTGTAAACTGATTTCTTAGTTCTCTGTAATGTTTCACAGCATTGAGAGAGACGAAGGTATTCCTCAGAACAAGATATTTGTCACTTCTGTTCAGATAGCCACTCCAAATGGTACACTCAAAATGTTAGGGGAAGAAAAGTCTCGAGTGAAGGATGCACAAAACTCTGCAGCTTCCTTGATGATTCGGGCCTTACAACAAGGCCAGTTAGTGTGACAATTATTGTATTTATTTCAATTACATATGTTAGTAACTATTATTTTTAATTACATGTTAGTAATTACGAAATGTTAGATTAATATTTACTCATTCGTTCGGTTTCAAATTCAAGATCTCCAACTGCTCAGCCCTTAGCTCGGACCAAACCGTATGCATATTTAATACTTATTTAAATTTTAATTAGTATAAAATATTGCATTAATCTATCATTTGTTGGTGTTTAATTTTTTAATCCTTCTTTTTAGTTTAATTTAATCGATATTTTTACTATTTCACATGTTTTAAACAAAATCAATCTTTGTCGTTTTATAATATTAAATTTTTAATATATTATTGTATGTTATATTTTTCATCTAATCTATTATTTCACCACGTTTTTATAATATTAGTATTTATAAAATAAATTTGCAATTAGTAATTTGGATATCCAAAAGTCGGATTTGAATCCTCTAAAGCGAGTGAAGTGTAAAGTGAAAAAATAAAGGATTGTTATTTTAACAAACTCATAATTTGTTAATTAATAGATGATATTATTCATTTTATACTCTAACCTACCAAAATTGACATTGAGGAAAATCAAACTTAAGATCTTGAAGATCTTGAATATGTGAAAACATGAAATTTATTTGTTTTAATGTTATATGATAATGATATGATGTCTTTCGTCCGTGAAGTAACACTAATTTTTGTATGGATCACTTATAAACAATATTGAATTATGACGTGCCTTGATCATATTCCATAAAGGGTTTAATATGTGATTCGTCCCTGCAAATAGGGGTCGCTTCAAATTTCGTCCCTCCAATCACTAATCCTTTTTTTTTTGCCCCTGCAAAGTTTAATCAGTTAAAAATTCGTCCTTTGACCCAATTTAATCACTGCCACGTCAGCAAATGACCAAAAGGGCACGCGAAAGGACGAAAATACCCCTGGCTTATTTTTTTTTGTTTTTTCCTTCAAAAAACTTTTTTTTCCAGATTTTTCCCCATTTTTTTTTTACGATTTTTTCTCGGAAAAATTTCAGTTTTTTCAGTTTTAATTTTAAAATTTTTTTCCAAAATTTTTTATGATTTTTTCAGATTTTTTTAAATTTAAAAAAAGAATTTTCAAAATTTTGAAATTTTTTTTTAAGAAAAAAAAATAAGCCAGTGGTATTTTCCGTCCTTTCGCGTGCCATTTTGGTGATTTGCTGACGTGGCAGTGATTAAACTGGGTCAAAGGACGAATTTTTAACTGATTAAACTTTGAGGAGAAAAAAAAAAAGATTAGCGATTGCAGGGACGAATCACATATTAAACCCTTCCATAAATAAGTGAACATTAGTTTAATTGTCCTATTTGCTATGAATAAATATTATCTGCAACTTGGTGTATGAAATAGCAAGTGCTATTTGATTATTTTTGTGGTTTGTTCATAAAATCAAGATAGCTCTCGTCTTATGTATAAAATAATACTGTATTGTGTTATTGAAGTTAAAAAACAAAATCATATTTACTTTTTTTACAAAAATATTTATTACAAAATAGTTTTAAAACTAGACAATTTTCAAAAACTATGGAGTTAAAACAGAATCAAACAAGCTCGAAGAGAACATTTTCAATTTCAGTCTGTAGTTCAGGAAATATTCATTGTTATCTATTGCCAATATGTATAGGAAAAAAAAATCATTAAAAATGCAAATTAAAATGAAAAGATTAAAAAACAAAAATATCTCAACACACACCTAAGCCCAAAATTCAAAACTTTCAAGTTAGCATTAGCAAATAACGGAACTATACGCTAACCAATCAACACTTTCTTTACATGCACTAATAACCACATGCTCAAATCTCAAATCTTTGAGCCTATGTTTGGATCCATGTCAGGTGCTTCTAATGATTAACAAAAAACTAAAGAAACCCACAGATAGTGTTTGGACTAGTAATTCCATTTAGTTCACAAATTCCTAAGATTTCTCCTTGACTGCATTGTCAATTTCTTCAACGTGATCACGAAGCACAGTCCACTGCACACACAAGAGAAAGAGACAGACAATTAATCAATGAATAATTGGTCCAAATCTTATATTCTAGACCTGTTGACCGACCAACAAATCTGAAACATGAATAGAAAAGGAACTTGTAAGTTGTAAGTATACAACATCAATAGTTTCAAGAAGTACCTGTTCCATGTTCAGTGAGATACCTGAAAACAAGTAAACAAATGTCATTGCAAATTCTTTACATAAATTCAACAGCCACCACCAAGCAAGATAACTTATGTTTTCAACAATAAGACAGCAATCCAGGTTTGGTAGGAAAGGGAAAGGGAAAGGGAAGCAAGCACACATAAATTTCCAAAACAAATGTAGTTCACGAAGCCAACATACTCCAAGCTTCTCTTAAAAACCTTTGCCATCACTAGGATTTTGAATTTCATCAACATGATGCAACAAATGTTGTATTAACCAAAATTTCCATAAAATTGAATTGGAGACAATTTTCAAAATTGATAAACAAAATCAGGTCCAATGTCCATTCACTTGATTAAACCAACAACTGCAGTATTTTCAACTTCCTAAAACTACTTCCAAACTTTCCCAACTTAAATGTTTGCAAATAAATGCTTACAAAAAACATGCATGCTTACAATCAGCAGAAGTCCTATATTTTTCTCACAAACTGCTAGAATTTAAACGATTTAAGCCTAATAAAATCTCATTATGAAACACAATTAACATAACGAGTTGGCCACCACTTTCAATCAAAAGAATCAAAGAATATTGCTGATAATTAAGTTCACAGGTTATTTATCCAATACAACTTAACACGATTGCAAAATCACCAATTGAATTCACTGGCAACACAGATCAGATCAGCACACACAGTACAAATGGATAGAGCCCTGAGAAAATCATGCACCACTACTACCTATGTTGTCGATCTCAGATAGTGGCAAGTAGCACCAACCCCAAAAAATGGTATAGCAAATGGCAGAAATGCCACTACTCTCGAAGGTCACGCTACACCGCTATAGCACGTGATTGACAGCATAGACTACTACTGTACTACAACATGTTAGAGTATGTTGAAGGAGTAAATAGTTTCTAATCACAAAATATAAACAGAAGTTATCATCAAGTTGAAAATCCTATGATCCTATTCAACATTTCAAGAATCTATTCAGATAACAAATTAGGCAATCATGATATAAAATACCATTCTATTTCAAAACCTAATCAATAAGCAAATAACCCATTAAAAGATTTCATAAACAACGAAGGCGAACCATCTTCACAGATTCATGACAAAATGAGGAAATGAATCCGATACCTTTTTTGCCAGGCAACTGCTTGCCATCTTTGGTATAAAATTCGCGAATGTCGACCCAAAGCTGTTTATTCCAGGTCCTGACGGAAACCCTCCTGTTCTTCCCAATCTGTGTGAAACGAAATCAATCAATAATAAAAATAGTAAAAATTACAAAACCCTAGATTTCAAGAACAAAAAAAACCCTAGTAATGGAGTTGGGGGTTTTTAAGGAACCTACCTCAAAGACGATGTCACCAGAGTCATCTTCGGTGTCTTTCTTGACGGTTTTTTTGGGAGGCGCGTGAGATTCAGTGTCGTCGTCGGAAGCGTGGTCGAGTTCTTCCCTCTTCTTCCCCTTTCCAGTTCCAGACATTTTCTCGAAAACTGTGAGCGTTGATTTCACTCGCGGTGTGAGGTAACTGTAACGTGATTTGAGAGATGTTAGTGGAATTGAATACACGGAAGCAGAAATTGGAAGAGCGAAAGCGAAAAATCAAAACCTAGAAACCTTTTTGGCGCCCAAACGGTTGTGCAATGGAAGAGCCAGTGAGTGTGAGTCGGGGCATGTTCAACTCTCTTTTTAAAGAGAGAAAACAACCTTATGTTCCTTTAAAAAAAAAAAAAAAAAGGAGGTTAATGGTGTTTTACACCCTCTAATATATGTCATTTTCGGTTTTAGACCCTGTAAAATATTTTTTTATTTACTCTCCTGTAAAATATTTTTGTTTTGATTTACCCTCCTAATAGGTCATTCAAAAACCAAAATTTTTGAAGAAAAAAAATAAAGGGTTAATATATGTTTACCCCCTGTAATGTTAGCGATTTCCGGTTTACCCCCTGTAAAAAAAATTGTTTAAATTCCAACCCTGTAATTTGAAGATTTTTGGTTTTGCACCTTCATGAATTTTGACTGTACAAAATCAATGATATGGCAGGGGTAACCTGAAATATCGATGATATGGTAGGGGGTAAACCGAAATTTTCTCAAATTACAAGGGGCGAAAGTACCTTAAATTTTGTAATTTGATGTCATGAAGGTCCAAAATAAAAAAATCTTCAAATTACAGGGCTGGAATCTAAACAATTTTTTTTACAGGGGGTAAACCGGAAATCGCTAATATTACAGGGGGTAAACATATATTAACCCAAAAATAAAAAATTGGTTTTTGAATGACTGTTAGGGGGTAAATCAAAACAAAAATATTTTAAAGGGGGTAAATAAAAAAAAAAATTTTACGGGGTGTAAAACCGGAAATGACCTATATTATAAGGGGTAAAGCACTACTAACCCAAAAAAAAAAAAAACCTTATGTTAAAAAAATAAATGAAAAATCTTTATACATAGTTGTTTATTTATAGAGTAATCCACTAAATTGGTTCATGTTTATGTAAATCACTCTTTTGTATGGTGGTCGTGGATTGAACCTCAAACCTTATATATATTATGCATTGTCCATACCAACTGAGATAAAATTACGAGAACTTTGTAAATCACTCTTAATTTATCCTCGCTTAGTTTAGTTGGTATGGACAATGCATAATATATGCAAGGTCCGGGTTATCTTTAACAAGTACATATGCACATTTTTAACTAAATACTATGTTATATTTATTAACATTTGCATTACAAATTATGTCTCTACACTCTAGCAAAGTCAGATAAGCGTCTCACCTTCTAAGGTTAGGTCATTTGTTCATTTTTAGCTTTGACTCGTATTTTTTGTATTTTTTAAACAAAAAATGCAATGAAAACATTGTAAAATGTAAAATGCAAATATCGAACCATGGTTAATTAAGGGAGCAACATAAAAACAAACAAACCACCTAACCACAACTTTAATTGTAATTATTTTTGTCACAATATATATTTATATGTTAAAAATATTGCCCCTTCGCATAAAAAAATTCGTGGCTCCGCCACTGTTGGGGATGAATCATAATTACTTATTACTTGTAAAATAACAAATATAATTGGTTGTGATTTTTTTTTATATATAATTGATGGTGTAAAACTTTTTTATTTATAGGGATATTACACCGAAATTCGAGCCTCGGATACTCAAAATAGGTGAACTCTAGCTACTTAGCTACTTAAAAAAAAAAAAAATGTTCAATGTGTGTTTGGAATATAAAAAAACAATTAGAGTAAATAAAAGTTTTTTTGTTTTTTATTCTACCAAAAAAAATGTTTTGAGGAATCGTATAATGAGTTGATTGATTATACAATTTTGGGTTTTTTAGAGCAATTCTTCCATAGCAACAAATACAAATAAATAGTGTTTGGTCACACACATATAAAAATGTCATTTCTTAAAATACTAAATAATTTCATTATCAATTTTTTTTTCATTATTTAAAAAAGGGAAATGTTAACTTGTGCCCTTGATGTATAAGTTAAGAAGGCAAATGCAAAAAGTTTTTCTTGGAAGTTGTGTATTCAAGTCTTAAAAGTTGTAAAAGTTATACTTTCAATATAAAATTTATTTTTAATTTCCTTTCTAAGCTTCTTAACTTGTGCCCTAAGGGCACATATTAACATGACCCCTAAAAAAATCTTGTACTCCCTCCGTTTCAAAATGAGTGTCGCTTTAGCCAAAAAAATTTGTTTCAAAATGAATGTCACTTTCAGTTTCCAATGCAATAATAACTTTTTCTTTTCAATTGTACCCTCCAATTAATACTCAGCACACTACTTCCAAAGTATTACTTTTAAAACTAACCAATAGTTAATAAGGATAATTTGGTAAAATAACCATTCTCTTTCTTTTAATCATTACATTTCTTAATATGTGTGTAAACACCTAAAACGACACTCATTTTGAAACGGAGGGAGTAATATGTATGTCCCCAAACCACAAACACTATGCATCTGTGTTTGCGACTATGATAGAATTTCTCCTTTTTTGGAAGAAGGTAGATGTGGGTTTGGGAGATTAAAAACTAAAAAAAAAAACAAAAAAAAAAAAAGGATGAGGGTATTTGTGTAAAGTGACAGGAAACAACTCTCTGGTCATTCCAGCGAAGAAACCAAAAAGCAGTGGGGTTCATAGGTTTTCTTTCTCTTCTGTGTTTCTCTGCTACAGTAATCAATAGAAACATCCCTTATTTGTCCCTCACATATTTCTCTCTTTCTTAAATCATCTGTTTCAAACAGAACCGAAACTGCTGTTGGAAACGACCAAAACCTCAACAGAAAAAACTAAAAAACCCAATTTCAATTCTCATCTTTTGAATTTGATCATCCTCATCGAATTTACAAATCGAAATCGATGGGGAATATATTCGTGAAGAAACCTAAGGTAACGGACGTAGATCGTGCAATTCTAGCACTCAAGACCCAGAGACGCAAACTTGCTCAGTATCAACAAAAGGTTACCTTTTTCAATACCCTCAATTTCATATCTGTTATTCCATTCTCATTGTGCACGTCAAATTTTCTGATAATTACTTATTAGGGCTAAAAGAGAATGAACAATTGAACTAAAGTTTGGATCAAAAAGTAATCTAACTCATGTATAGTTAGTTTAGATTTAGTTAAGTTAGTTATTGTTCACTACTTCTCATTTTCATATGGACTTATATGTATAAATAGGACCACTGTATTGATTACTGTTGTTCAATACTTCAATTGATAAAGTCGTCAATAATGTTTGTTCATCAGTTTTACATACTTTTCAAGTTATATCAAGAACTGTAATAAATATCGGCTGTAGCCTGTAGCATAGAGGAAATTTAGCAAACCTATATTGTTCTACGATATGCCATTTATTTAGTAACAAAATGTTGTCAAACCAGCCGCTGCTGCACCTCTATAGCACTGTAGCATAGAGGAATTTGAATAAAAACTCTTTTTTGTGTGATCCGAGATTAACAACACTGAGTTAAAATTAGACCGTCTTTGATTGTATCTGGTGTATGGAAAATGAATTAGCTGGACGTTGGTGATGATTGCACTTTTTTGGTTATTAACTGGGATAATATAGCGTTTTAGATTTTGGATAAAACATAAGCGCTGAAGTATCAAAGATGATACATTGCCTTACTTGAGTTTTTTCCTTTCTGTGTTCTTTATTTTCCAGCTTGATGCTGTTATTGAAGCAGAAAAGCAAGCTGCACGAGACTTGATTCGTGAAAAGAAGAAAGATAGGGCCTTGTTGGCGTTAAAGAAGAAAAAGACACAAGAAGAATTATTGAAGCAAGTTGACACCTGGCTTATAAATGTTGAGCAACAAGTAATATTTTTATTATTGATTTTATTATTCTGTCATTTATTTATAAAAGTCTACTTATTTGTTTTGGTTTGGACCAATAATAATGACTCACTCTCTACCTGTTAGTATCTTTCTATGGCTTTACATTTGTTCTCATCTGTTGAGCCATTGAGTACTTTCCCTTTCCGATAATCTCTACCTGTTAGCATCTTTCTATGGCTTTACAAACGTCCTTGTCTATTGAGCCATTGAGTATTTTCCCTTTCCGATATCCTGTTCAGAAGAGATAATTGAGTGACAACACTGCCCTCTTTTAACATGAATATAAATTTCTACGCCTAAAAGAGATACTTACATTTATTTTGTTGGTTCAGTTAGCAGATATTGAACTGACAAGCAAGCAGAAGGCTGTCTTTGAAAGTTTAAAGGCTGGTAGTAAAGCAATTGAAGCCATACAAAGTGAGATAAACATTGAAGATGTTCAGAAACTTATGGATGACACCGCTGAAGCAAAAGCTTATCAAGATGTGAGCTTGATTTCACTCTTATCCTTACTCTTGCTGCTTCTGAAAACTGATTTCCACATCTAGATTCATTGAACTTGAGTGTACCTTTTTGGGGGACGGGGTTAGGCATTGAAGTTGTACTGGCTTGATTGAGATTTTTGTTCTGTTGGGCTGTTAATATATTTGGCTGCTACTTTTTCTTTGTCAATTCTCATCTACTTGCTGATGGTTTACATGATTTTGCTTAATTTGAAGGAAATTAATGTAATACTTGGGGAGCAATTATCAGCAGAAGATGAAGAGGAGATTTTGGCAGAGTTTGAGAACTTGGAAACCCAGGTACATGGATTTTTCAGTTTTTGTGATTTTGTCCTGACTTATAAATCCATTCATATTTGTTCCAGCTGTACTACTGGCTTTAATCATAGTATATGGAAAGGACACATTACATATATATATATATAGAGGACATATCTAGTGAGAATGACATGTTTATATGAGAATGATGAGAATGTTTTTTAACCTTTAGATTAAAATAGATGGCTGAGATTATAAGCTCATATGTTATACACGCGCATCCTTTTTCACTCCCAATAAAATTTTCACGCCTTCTTCTCCAACCTCCAATTCCACTCCCCCATTTTCAACCACCACCACCAATGTTAATGACAAGATCTTTATTTTCATTGTTATGATTATTGATACAAAATAAATCTTTTTGATTATTGAATATCAAAATAAATCTTTTTCACGTAACATTAAAACAAGATGAAGGGGAGTTCCGATTGAAAATTGTAAAAATAGTGCAACTAGGATTTTTCACGTAACTATGTGTTTCCGATTGAAAAATTTCAAAATAAATCTCTTTTAAAATCAATTCAACACTAACGGAGTTCCGATTGAAATCACAAATTTGAAATTCATTCGAAACAGGAATACACTTAATTGAAGTTGATTAAAAAACAAACAAAAACCCCAATTCACATCTCAAACATAAAAAGACGTTGTTTAGGTTGATGAAAGAGATGTTTCTATAGATCTGCTTGTAGAAAGAAATTACAGTGAAGATTTGATAAATGAAAAAGCTGCAGAAAATCTGAATGGGTATGGTGGATAGACTAAGTGAGGCACATGGGTTGTTTAAATAAGAATTTTTAATCACAGCCGTTTATTTTTGATCTGATGGTTGATAATTATTCTCATGATTCTCATATAACATACTCATTCTCATAGTATACATCCTCTATATATATATATATATATATATATATATATATATATATATATATATATATATATATATATATATATATATATATATATATATATATCTCTCTCTATATATATATATATAGAGAGAGAGAGAGAGAGAGAGAGTGAGAGAGAGAGAGAGAGAGACACCTTGTTGCTAGAGGAATGACACATTATATCAGCCGAGACTAATTAATGGAGGTTCTTTATTTGTGGGTTTAATTTGTTTTGATTTTGTTATTCACCGAACCCAAGTTACTTGTGGTATGAGTATGACATCTAGCATAAAAAATGGTGTACTGCAGTTAGCTGCATAATGTGACTGCCTGGTAGTTATGCTGCCAATCGAAACATTGAATTCAATTGTTTGGCCCATCTCTTCTCTAAGCAATGTTTTGAGCTAGTGATTGACTATAGAGGTTATAAATTCAAAATTAGGAATATGATATAAAGGAGACATGTATATGCAATACATCCTTCCCCCATAAATTCTTATTGCATGGCAATTGACTGAATTCATAATATTTCCAACAGTTTGCAGTCGAAGATCTTCCTGAAGCTCCTAGCACAGTTCCTGACAAGGTTGACGAAAAGTTGGACCTTCTTGATGTTCCAACCAAGGCACCAGTTACCACTACGAGTGATGCTGAAGTATCTATAAAAAGAAAAGGTATTGCCTCATCCCTCTGAACCCACCCCCGTCCCTCTCTCCCAAAGAAAATAAAATAAAAAAGTATAGAAGTTGACTAACTGATGGCTGATGTTGCAACAGTTATGGAGGAACCATTGGCAGCTTGAAGAACATTGTGACTGAAACACAGTTAACTGCTTTGCAAACCAAAGTGTAGCATCTGGTCTTCTTGTCTGCTTGTACCACTATCAATTCTGTTGCCTCATGCAGTTACTGGAGTTTTGAATGGTTTTAGCATTTGCAATGACATTTAATTTGTACAGATGTGCATATATGAAACACTTTCCATTTCTATTTGATAAGGTTTCTTCGCAAAAAATTAAAAAACAATAGATGACCAAAGGAGTGAAACAATTTTACTGAACTGTTTTTGGAGTATTATTCATTGTTATAAATGTATAATGAGGTATAATGACTTGAGAATGGAAATGATGCACACACTATTTATTTGAGGTCAAAACTAGAGGGGGAAAATTAATGTTAAATTAAAAAAAAGGGTCATGCTAACTTGTACTTTAGGGCAAATGTTAAGGAATCCTAAAGTCGGTATAACTTGTGTCATAAGGGAAAATGTTGAGGAATCTTAAAGTAGATATTGTCAATTGAAAAGAACAATTTTTAAACTTTTAAGAAATTGAATATACGATTTTTAAGACAATCTTTCTACTTTAAGTTTCTTAACTTGTATTTTTAGTACACAAGTTAACATTTTCTTATAAAAAACTTAACATTTATTTTTAAGACACGTTAGCATTTCCCTATAAAGAATGACTTTTTCATTTTTCAAGCGACACTCAATATGATAGTGAGGGTAAGCATAAATATATCATTGAATTGTATAATGAGAAAATTCATCATATATTTTGTTTTTACAGGCGCTTAACCACTCTTTCAAATTCTTTATGGTAGACATTATTTTAATGTTTTTTAAGATAAAAAAAATAATAATGCATTAAAGACATTGTCCCAAGCACAAGTGGTGCCAAAATTAAGCACCAGAAATTACATGGTATAAGTGGTCTATTTTTAGTACAAAACGCCCATGACAAAAACTTCCGTGGCCCGTGGGTGCACTACTGTTACAACACACATGAGAAAACAAGAACAAAACGGGATCAATATATCACATCTCCCAGGCCTTAAAGACTAGCAAGTAAATTATAAAATCAACAAACACCCTCCCGAACAGCCTGGTTGATAAGGCTGTGCGTTTAGCAACGCCTTGGCATTAATCTGCATGAGGTTGTGTCAAGGATTCATAGCTTGGCTGTGTATTTGTTTAGCTATTCACGAAGCTCCAAACATTCGTTGGTAGGAAGAAAAAACATTTTCCTTTCACAAAACTTGTCTGGGAATGCGCAATTGAGTTGTGTAAAACCTAAACAAATATGTGGTAATATGGTTTTTTGTATTAAGTTCACAAAATAGAACACCACGAATAATTTTATTGCATACAGTCTAGTAAAATACTGCACCAGTCGTATGTTACATAGTTATATGTCGGCCTGTTAATCGAAGTGATCTATGAAGCGTCACAAATACAACTAAATCCTCGCCTGAAATTGCAACCACTAGAAGTTTCAATCTCAACAATGAAACACTCTATTCACTATTCATTAAGAACATAATAATACAAAGGGAGGGACTGGGGAGAGTAAGAATTTATTGTGTCGTATTTGCAGTATTGTCCTGTGTTTTGCACATTGATGTATCTCCACCAGTTGGCTAGGGATTAACCTCCTGTTGACCAGTAATTGCTTGATTTACTTTCCCGTATTTCCAAATGCATATAAACAAAATCTTACAACTACTGTATCACAATTCTAAATGAGCATCTTTTTCTTGAGAACAAGCCTTTAAATTAGATGAACGCACACTTACTTTGCCAAAATATCTTGAGAGTATGAGTCGGGCAATATTCTCAGCTGACACGGCACTTGTCTCCATGGTGCTAGCCGCATTTTCGAATGCATTAACATAGTACAGATGTCGACCATCCAATATAAACGGTGCAAATATTTCTGGGGCGTGATACTGAGGGTAGGCAGCCCAGTCTATCCGAATTGTCTCCTTCCTCACACTGTCAGAGAAGCAGTCAACAAAAGTTACAATTAGAAATTGGTGAAAGTTCTCATGTACTCATCTTTGCGAGAAGGAGAAAGTTGAGACAACTTATAGTTCAAATACAAAGCTATACAATTAAATACCAACATTAGGTTCCAATCTTGATGCATCCCATTTGCACTTTGGGGCTAAATGATTGACCAAAGTCCATATTGTAATTAGGGTTAATAGGGCTTTACCCCCCCTGCCATTTGGGCGACTTTTGGTTTACCCCCCTATGGAAAAAAAAACTTGAAGATTCCCCCGTAAAATAAAGATTCCTTGGTTTACCCCCCCAAAGCCAACAGTCAGCATATGACTGGACAAATTTGATGACGTGGCGTGCTGACATGGTATTTTATTTATTTTTTGATTTTTTTAATTTCCATGTGGCATAATTAAAAAAAATTAAAAAAAAGAAAAAAATTAAAAAAAAATCTTTTTTTATAAACCCAAAAAATCTTTTTAATTTGAAAAAATCTAAACTTTTTTTAATTTCATTTTTTTCTAATTTTTTATTTTGATAATTAAATTTCAGAACTTTTAAATATCTTCTCAAATTAAAAAAAATCTGATTTTTTTCTAATTTTTTAAATTTTAAAAAAAACTGAATGTTTTAAAAATCTAAATGTCATAAAAAAATTAAAATAAAATAAAATGAAATTAAAAAAACAAATTCTTATAAAAATTATGGAATAAAAATTTCGAATTTTTTCTATATTTAATTTCTCTGAAAAAAAATGAAATTAAGATTTTGACAATTAAAATAAAAATAGAATTTTCAGATTATATAATTTTCCATAAAAATATAGTTTTTCAGATTATATAATTTTAAAAATTATGTTAAAAAAGATGAAATACCTAAAATACCCTCGATAGATTAAAAAAAATCCCATTTCTTTTTCTCTCTTCTTCTCCAACGTGAATCCCATTTCCAGATTCTTAATTTTTAATTTTTTTTATTACATCTCACTTATAAAATAACTTAATAAATTAAAAAATAACTTAAAAAAATCAAGATTATTAAAAAAAACTTTAAAATTAATTTTTTTTTTCCTCTTCTTTCTCCAGCGCCTTCTCTTCTTCTTCTCTCCTCCTTCATCAACACAACATCAACAACACACAACAATCCACAACAACAACACATCAATCTCATCATCTTTTCCATAAACTACACAACATCATAAAAACAAAATTTGAACAACAACAACACATCAATCTCATCATCTTTTCCATAAACTACACAACATCATAGAAACTCAATCCGGGCAAGAAAAAATTGAACAACCCTTTTTTCATTTTTTTGAAAAGAAGAAGAAGAAGGAAACAAAATGCGCCCCTGTTCAAAGAAGAAGAATAGGAATCAAAATCATGTCCAATTCGAATTTTACAAGAGAAATTTGGGGATTTTAGGGATTTGCAAAATTGGGGTTTTTGAATAAATCTTTTCCATCTGATTTTGTTTTCCTGGTTTGAAATTGGGTTGAAGAAGATATGATTGATTTGATTTTGTTGTTCTTCTTGTTTTTGTTGTTGTTGAAGGAGTGAAAAAGAAGAAGAAAAGGATGAAGAGAAGGGAAGAAGAAAAGGATACGGTGGAGAGAAGAGAGAAAGATGATTTTTTTGTTTTTAAGTTTTTTTTTTTAATTGTAAATAAAAAATAAAAAGGACATATAAATGATAAATATAATTTTTTTTTCTTGTCAAAAAAAAAATATTTTTTTAAAATAAAAAGATTTTTTGGGTTTATAAAAAAAAAATTAATTTTGCCACGTGGAAATTAAAAAAAAAATAAAAAAGTAAATAAAATACCATGTCAGCACGCCACGTCATCAAATTTATCCAGTCAGATGCTGACTGTTGGCTATAGGGGGGTAAACCAAAGAATCTTTATTTTACAGGGGGGAATTTCAAGTTTTTTTTCCACAGGGGGGTAAACCAAAAAGCCCCCAAATGGCGGGGGGATAAAACCCTATTAACCCTTGTAATTATTAGGTAGGTTTGATGTGTGAGCACGTGGCTATCTCAAATTATGAACTATAACTCTTCTCAAAATAGAAGTCAGTAGGTTTGTGCAATAGATTTGGTTACGCAGATCAGCAGTATAGTTTAAGTTTCAAGGCGAATGGGAAATTATTTAATTAACAGCTGATAATATTACCTGTTTCAAGGCGAATGGGAAATTATTTAATTAACAGCTGATAATATTACCTGAAAATGCTATTAAGTAATGTGTCTGCCATTGGTTTACGAGAGAATATTTTATAAGTGGATTCTTCTTCGTTGTGCTTCTTAAGAACTGAAATGCTTGTAAATGGAAGTTCAGGGTCCTCCAATGTGGCCACAAGATCTGGAATTTTTGCTGTAGCCTTCAGACCAAAATATACCTAAGGCACAACAAAGGAAATCCATTAGCAGTAGCACTGACTAAAATAAAAGAAGAATGTATATCAGACGGACAAGGACAGAATCTGTACTACATAATAGTAGGCTATGACTATCAGATGTTAATACTCACAGGGTTTAGAAGGCCCCTGACAAAAGTTGCATGCGTGTGCTGTAATTTTCTCTCAGGGATTGAAATTGGAGGAATAAATTGAATATTTATCTCATCCAATGGTGTGGCAACCACAGCAACTTCACAGATGTAATTGTTTCCTTTTGTTGAGTTGATTTCATAATGATCTCCAAGGTCAGCAACAGATTTTATTCCTTCATTCAGATGTAATGCAACATCCGACCGATCAATCAGCCCAACAGCCATTTGCCGGTTGCCCCCCTCAATGGACCACAATCCTCCACCTGATCCTGCCAGCGAAACTGCACCTCCCAACCCACTCATGTAGACACTCTGACCATAGTTAATACGTGTAATGACCTGCATAAATGAAAAGAACAAAATTCCATATTATAGTAAGCTTTTTTTAAATCTAAGATACTGCTCTTTTCTATAGGTGTGGGATCTTTTGTTCTAATTTCTAAAGTAACAATACTTTCACATGCCCAATTTGGATTAGCTCCTTACTGATCAGAGCTTCTGAATTAAAATAAGTGTATGGTTCTTCATTTAAGGAAAAATCTTTATAAATTTATAGATGGTTGTACAGAAGTGAAATGAGAGGGCTTCTAAAAAATTAAGATACATAAGCTAATTTCAACTTATAGGATACATGGTTGCTGCAAAATTCTTTCAGTATTTCCTTTTGCATGATCATTTATCAAGAAAAAAGTTTATCCAAACAAGCTCTCAGTTAAAATAAACAAGACCAAACCACATTTCAGCACTCCAAATTGTAAGGAAAAAGCAATTTAGTCCCTCCATCAAACTAAAAATATTGACTTGAATAGTCTCTTAATACATCGAAACAGAAACAAGCATAGAACCTTCTAAAATTGTTGTGCTAAATTTGGAAAAAAGATTAAATTGACTGGCATTTTTCTATTTAAGGGACTAAATTGCTATTTCATAAATATGAAGGACTAAATTGATCAACTCTTACAATTCCACTGAATCAAATGCTGATTCGCCCAATAAACAAACAAGGTAAGTTAGGTAACACAAATTCTGAATTGGTGATTTATATTCTATAGTTGTCAAGGATAATAAGAATTCTAACCGTGACAAGTTCATTGATCAACAGGGGAGACAACCCAGCATCAACCAATTCGTCTTGTAAAGTCCTCGTAGTAAGATTAAACAGTCCAGCCCATTTCAACATCTCATCTACAGTCTCAAAAATAGGTCTTGAACCAGTGTCCTCGTAGTACTTCGAGAAGCTACCCACAGCATTCTAAATTACAACTTCATTAGAAAAACAACACACATTTGATTTTATATACAAATAAGTCCCTTTTAGATTGACTTATTTAAGCGTGACTATTTGGAAGAGCTTGAGAAAACAACTTATGGCATGTCCATTAGTTATTTTCAGCTTATTTTCATAAGCTCTCTAGGATAGCGCTTATAAAACAAATTATAACTTATATAAAAATAGCTTGTACATGAGCACTTGTATAATAAGAGTTTGTGCTACGAAAGGCTTAATCAAGTTGCTTATTAAAAAGAGCCAAAGTTTGTATATAAGCAGTTGTGCTATAAGTATAAGCCTATAAGCGCTTAATCAAACTGCTTGTCCAAACAAGCCTAAATGATAATCAACTTAAACAAATAGAATAAAAATAGGTACCTGAACAAAGTTCTGCATCTTAAAAAGCGAGAAGCCATAGCGAATGAACATGAGTCCAGAATTGACAAGCGAAACGAGATTTTCAACAAAAGGAAGTTTAAGAAGCTTATCGATAAGGGGAAGATTGGAACTAATTTCAATCGTTTTGAAAACGAACTTGTTTCCATCCCAAATGGCAAGAGAGAATCCCGAACTAGGCTCTTTCGCCTTAAGATTGAGAAGCTTTGTATAATTGACAGCGTGAAGATTCTTGGGATGAAGAATGGAAGCTCCAGCTTCGAATGTTTCTCCTGCGACATTGACGGTGGCTATGCGGCCACCGACGATGGTGTTGCGTTCAAATACTCGGATTTTGGTGGTTGGAGTGAGGTCGGGAGAGTATTTGCGGATGAAATGGGCGACGGAGGAGCCGCCGATGCCGGCTCCGATGATGCAGACGGTGGATGAGGGTGGTGCATCGGAGTGTGGTTGAGCTTGGGAGAGGTTAAGGAAGGTCAACAGCAGAGGGAGTAGTAGCATGTGCATTTTGGTCATTTATTTTAGACAAATTATTTTACAACTTTGGTTAATTACATTCACCTAGCTTCGTTGATATTTGTCTCTCTCTTTTCTTTTTTTTTTTTTATATATACATTTGTCGTATTCATGCTAACATATGTCTCCCAAAGACAAATGCTAAAAAATTTAAAATATAAATAATTGTGCATTCAACTTTTTAACTTAATGTTTACTCAAAAAAAAATTAATGTTTTTTTGTTTTCTATAAAAAACTTCTAATTTTAGATTCCTTAACAAGGTATTCAAAACTTTTAATTTAATTTTTTTGACAAAAAAACTCTTAATTTAATTGTCGTTTTGATAGTTTAATTTATCATTTATACTATTTTTTAAATATTTATATTTACTCTTTTCAAAGGTATCTATTTAAAAATTCTAGTTTTTTAAATAATTTTTTTTTGTCATCCCTAAATTAACTTCCCTCAAACAAAATTTGTTACACTGTAATAATAATAATGGTTTCGTGAAAAATTGAAATTTTATAAATAAGATGAGTATCATTGTTAATTTGAGTATAATATTTTAAAACAACACTTAAAAATAAACGAAAAAGTACTTAAGTAGTTTCCATCGTTATGAGAAATCTTATAAGTGAACTAGCTAAGAGGATAGAAATTTTATATAAACTTGGATTGTGTAGCCAACATTATGTTGGTTTTAGTAGAAGTGGACTCGGTTCTCTTAAACAAAATCTTGAACTTGAGTCTTGTAAATGAAAACCCTTGGTTGAGAGGGAAGATCTCACTGAAAATGGACTAGCTAGGTTTTGAAGTACAGATTAGTCATTGACAAAATCGATGCATTTCGCACCAATTACATGTTTAACAAAATAATAATCAAACATTATATTTATATTGCCAATGCATATTGTCCAACTCCAAATTAAAAACTAATTTTGAGTCTCTAATCACAGGTTGCACCAAACCGTGAGGCAGAAACAACCATCCAATCGTCGACCAACCCCAGTAACTAGAAGTAAACAGGCGTTATGGATTGCCTAAATGGACATCCAGTCAAGAACATTTCTATTGTATCCTTTTCTATTTATCCAAATACAAGCTCCTGTGTGTGTGTGTGTGTGTGTGTTTCTAATACACCTAGGGTGTCGAGATAGACACATTGTACACGGCGTAGAAGCCGAAGAATAATGGAAGTAGAACAAAAATAATCAACCCGGAGGTGGTGGAGGTGGAGATGGAGATAAAAATGGCAAAGAAATTAGCAAATACTGTATTAATAGGAGCCAATATTTTTACATGATGGGCCAACTTTGTTTAAACGGTGAGAGTATAGTATCACCAATTCACCATATGGCGCGCAGTGGCAACATTCTGTCAATTTATACATAATGTATAGAACTTTTTTGGGATCTTTATTGTACACTTTCTCCCATTTATACTACAACAGAGAGTATGATATGACAATTCATCACAATTTATTTCATAGTACATTACTTGACAAAGAGTAGTGTACTCTCAATCTTTGGTCTCGCTCAATAAGCAGCAACTAGAAGACACAACAGTATGAAGTGTTTTCTGGGACAGCCAGAAGCAAAGCAACTCCAGCAATCACAATTTCGCAACTACGAGGTTTAAGCCTCTTTATAAGACCGTTGTAAACACAAGTGGATAAAAACCATCGAGTCCCAAGCCTGCTAATATACTAGTGCCGTGCTTTCCTGTAAAGAAACATGCAACCAAGAACATGCACAGTAACCATCAACTAAGATCGATGTCCAATTGTAAAAAAAAAAAAAACTAAGATCAGTGTCTTCAACAGATTTCGACGGTTATATTGGTGGATAACAAAAAAATAATGCAAACAAAGGCAACTTAAAAATAAAAGAAGCACATAGTCACAGCCATAGGTAGTGATTTTGAAAGTATTTCATACATTCGACGGTTATATTGGTGGATAACAAAAAAAATAATGCAAACAAAGGCAACTTAAAAACAAAAGAAGCACAGTCACAGCCATAGGTAGTGATTTTGAAAGTATTTCATACATCGAAAGATTGGTAAATTAGCGATGTTCCTGCTGTCAAAATTTTGGACAACATTTTCCTTAGCACATGTTTAAATTGGTTTATTTGAGTTTATCTACTGACATAAGCACTTGTGAAACGGTTAAAAAGAACTTATAAACACAAACCTCATGAAAATAGTTTGACTCTATTTTATTTTTTGTTATAAAAATAGCTTATGCATAAGCATTTAGATGATAAGCCCTTAATTAAGTTGTTTATCCAAACAGGGTCTTACTCAGATAGATCATATTGATGGAGATTTACAAATATGATTCCAAAAAGCCTTGCAACACGTACACTTTCCATCTTCAGTAATTTCAGTAATCAACAAATCCATATTCTACTAACTGTATATTTAGCCTACTTTGTGAAAGTTTTGGTGCATACAAAGTTAAAACATGAACAAGACAACAGCAGAGACATCCCAAAGCCACAACAACAAACTTCATGAACTGACAATATAACTGATACCCTGAACAATATCATACTGTCAAAATATCACTAATTCTTACAAGCAGGATATCTTTATTTGCCTATGGTGGAACTAAGACAAGGAGTCTAAGAAGGTTTACAAGTTCTGCACAAAATAATTTGTTTCTAAATTCTAATAGATATCTCACTATTTCCATTTCTTTGTACAGAATTTAAGAAAATGCAACTGTCAGCTTAACTGATACCCTGAACAATATCATACTGTCAAAATATCACTAATTCTTACAAGCAGGATATCTTTATTTGCCTATGGTGGAACTAAGACAAGGAGTCTAAGAAGGTTTACAAGTTCTGCACAAAATAATTTGTTTCTAAATTCTAATAGATATCTCACTATTTCCATTTCTTTGCTGTATACAGAATTTAAGAAAATGCAACTGTCAGCTGATAGATGCTGTTGTTCTATAATGTTTTTATATTTTTCCCGGAACGTTAACAAACTTTTCTCACAGGACTTAGATCATACTTTCACTATTATACAAACACTAGGTAGAGAGAGGAAACCGGAAAGCACAGTGATTTCCTATTAATCCTACAGACAAGATAGAAAAATCCCAAATTTCAATCATAAAACCATAAACTAATTTCATATATGCAATAGTTAGAGGCTTATAGAGAATCATAAAACCATGAAGATGAGCAAAGATTAATAGGAAATTTTTTAAGTGAAAGAAAGCTGACATGTCAGATTTAAGGCAAACCTTGGTGAAGACAGAGAATTGGAAGAGGTAGGAAAGCCGGCAAACACATTCGAGTACGACTTTGTCAGATACGAAAAATTGGCAATGGGAGGCAGGGAAGGTATTCTTTCACCCTTCTTCAAAAGTTCTTGCAAGTTAAGTCTTTGCAAGGTCAGAACGGCCCTTGTCTCCTTCCAAATGAATGCAATTACACCATTATGAAAAACAAAGAGCGAGCCCGGCTTTGATCCAGGGTATCTGAACCCGTAACCACTCGCAATACCCTCACCGGTGTAAACATGTTTGATATTCACCGGCATAGAGTCTGCGTCAGTGTTCCAAGGAAAGGGTTCTGACGAAGGCTCGTTGATATTCGCTATAAACATTGCTGAACCATTAGGGTGCAAGACATAGTGTGTGCCTTCTAATATTTTGGTTGCAATGAGAAGTTGTTGACCCTGAAACTCCTCATAAGAGAGGAGAAGAAAGAATAAAGCCTTTCCAGGCTTGTCTTCAGAAGGCTTTCCTGGAGGCCAGCCAAAAGCACCTCCCCATAAACCGGCATATTCTTGGTCAGCACTGGGAACTCGCAATGGCAACTTGTAAAGTGCAAACCTACTGTCGTGCATATTCGGCCACGCTCTATAAGAGGATAGTTTCACATTCGATGCGTTCAAGGTTAGCCTTGTTGTGTTACTCGATTTAAGAAACTCTTGAAGTTGAGCATGCCTTTTCTCACTGCTTGTAGTAAGCTTCTTGGAAGCTGAATGACTGTCATTAATTGAATTTGATCTTCCTAGAATATGTTTAAGGCTATTCCAGAAATATCTGTGGATGCCTTTTCTCTTGACAGATTGTGTGCCACCATCCTCCCCGAACAGAGAATCAGGCACAGCCCTAGAAGGATCATCATCCAGTTTTAACTGTTTTGAACCAACTACCTCCTGAGAATTCGCCTTATAGTCAATCTCACTACTACCAAGCTTGTATAATCGACTAAGTTGTGATCTTCTTTCCCTCAAGAGCACCAAATCTTTCTGAAAGTTTCCCTCGTCATCCCTCAATCTAGGAAATAATGGTCCTAACACCGTATCCGGAATCTTTTGCCGAACTTGGCTAGTAGTAACCTCAAGCAACTTTCTTCTATCAGAAAAAGCTAATTTGCTAAAGGTAACATTTCCTCCATTATTATTTCCAATCGCCATTTGTGGCCTGCATATATCACTATTCGACCTACTAACCTTCCTCGACAACTCCAAACCCGACTGATGCACAAAGCTTTTGCTCTGCAACAAACTACCAACATTTTTATTTTGTTCTGGCTCAACCTCGAGCAACAGTATATTACAAAATTTATCAATACACCTAGCTGAACCAGGATAAATATAATCAATACCCTTTTCCCTTCCATGAAGAAAAAACATGGCAGAACCATCAAAATCAGCAATAACTTCAAAAACAGAAGCCCATAGAATTGGACCATCTTCCATACCCAAAGGACCAAGCTCCTGTGGAATGACCCTACAACCAACAACAGAAACAAAACCAGGCATCACATACACCACGTTCCCTAGCTCGGGATTCTGATGAACCCATATTCCAATCAATGGTTGAACTTTCAACAGAAAACGACAAAGTGCCTTGTAAGAACACACACCCTTTCTCCATTCAACAAGATCCCTATGAGGAACTGTGCACAAAACTTGACACTGAGTTAGCCAGATTTTTTCAGATGCCACAAGAGAGTTCAAGCTCTTGCAGCATAAACTCAGATTGCATATATCTCTTGGTGAAAAGGACTTGGAAATTATTGCAAATACATCATCAGGTAGATATAAAAGCATGTTTGAATCACACATCTCAGGTTTCAAAAATTGTTCACAGAAATTGCAAATTCAGAAACAATGAAAAAACAAACCGTGAAAATTGTTGATGAAAGTGGGTTATTAGAAATCTGTGTGTGAAAGAGGTTTGAAAACTTCAATTATTGGGGTGTGTTTTGATGCGGTTTCTGTGTTGTTGAAAAATGAAGGAAAGGAATAAAATATCGGTGTCCAAAAGGGGGGTGTGGAAAGTAGTAAAAAAGGTAAAGGTGAAAAGAAGGAAGGAAGCGTTAACTGCTTTGGAGTACTTTCCAAGGACCGAGTGTCTGTGAATGTGAGAACAGTAAACGAGGAGAGAGCGTGGGTTGCATCGTTGTCTTGTCTTTTTTATCGGTGTCTCTTATCTTCGTGCCACACCGGAACCAATGTTGAGTTCAGTTCGTAGATACCGAAACGGAAATGGATTTACTGTATATTTAATGCATCCGGCTGTTGCATTTTCTTCTTACAGTGTACTCCCTCCGGAACCACATACATCATTTATTGAATGAATCTAAAAAGTAGAAATTTGCTTATAATAGTGACCGGAGGGAGTACTCCTTCGAGATAGGATTATCTTGTCATTGTTTTCACGCATTCAAGCATTTAAGACATTGATGACCGTCTAATCTAGATTACACCCTCCGATCATTAATATAAGCAAAAATCTACTTTTCAGGTTCATTCAATTAATGATATATGTAGTCTTTATTATAGACTACATACATCATTAATTGAATAAACCTAAAAAGTGGGTTTTTGCTTATATTAGTGACCGGAGGGTGTACATTTTAATTTTGGGTCTTGTTATCTTGTGCCCTTAGGGCACAAGTTAAGGAAACCATAATTAGAAATTTTTTATAGAAAAGTACAAAATTTTGACTTTAAAAAGTTAAATCAAGTTGAATGCACAATTTTTATGACAATTATTTCTATTTTAAATTCCTTAGCATATGCTCTTGGGGTACATGTTAGCATTAACCTTTAATTTTACTATTGTACTAATAAAAATGGGGAGTTAGGTTTTGGACAGTTCAATTTTGATCAAACAGTTTTTGATGTATGAGTGTGTGAATGCGCGTACATGTAGACTGCAACAAAACAAGATTTGTGCTCCCTCGTCTTGTAGAAACGTTTCTACTTTTCTTTTATATGGACGCACACGCTATATGCTCCCTCTGTCCCTTAATGTAACCTCCCTTTGTTTTTTCCACATTTCTTAAGAAAAATTGTCAGTGCAATTATTATGTCTGTTTTGTATGTTAATACTACCATATTGTCCTTTGTTTGTATATGTATTAAATTTGACTTTTTAAATTTCAAGATAAGTTAGTAGTATTAATTAGGGGTATGTTTAGGAAAATAATAATAAATGCATCTAGTAATTTGAAAAGGGGTTTAGATTTAGGAACAAAAATAAAGTCAAATGGGTAGTTAGATATAGGGACGAAGGGAGTATTTGAGACTTTTTTTTAAAAGGTTATCATAATTTGTGCCCTACTCCCTCCGTTTTTAAATATAAGCAAAATGACTTTTTAGGTTCATTCAATTGATGATATATGTGGTCCATAATATGAATCACATACATCATTAATTGAATGAACCTAAAAAGTCAATTTTGTTTATATTTAGAAACGGATGGGGTAAGTTAAAGAGTTTAAAATGGAAACTAAAAATAAATTTTATATTGAAAATATACTAACTTTTAAAACTTTTAAGATATTGAATGCACAATTTTCAATAAAAAACTTCTACATTTGACTTCTTAACTTGTGACTTAAAAACACAAGTTAGCATTTTCTTTTCCCAAGTGTATATATAGAAAGAGTCTTGTTAAACGGTGCCCCCGAGGCACTGGTTAAGGAAACCAAAAGAGAAAATTTTAACTCAAAAAATAACACTTTTTAACCTTTTAATGCAATGACAACATTACTTTCAATGCAAATACTACCATATTTATTCTTTAACCAGTGCTCCGGGACACCGGTTAGCATTTCCCATATAAAAATGCAAATATCTAAAAGTTTGATCATCACACGTGACACCGTGAAGTATATCAAACATTCTCATGTACTCCCTCCGGTCCTTATTATAAGAAAAAGTTGATTTTTTAGGTTCATTGTGTAAGTGATGTATCTAGTCTATATTTATAACAAAATACGTTAATTATTTTATGAACCAAAAAAGTCAATTGTTTCTTATAATAAGGACCGGAGGGAGTATTTGACGTTAACTGCCATTGTTTTAGTTTTATTTTGGTTTAAATTGTTTTAGTTTTATTTTGGTTTAAATTTGTAATTGGTCCCTGCACTTTCAACAGATTTTGGCATTGGCTCCTGCACTTTTTTTTGTTTGGCATTGGTCCCTGCACTTTGTAAAAATACTGGCATTGGTCCCTGCACTTTTTTTTGTTTGGCATTGGTCCCTGCACTTTGTAAAAATATTGGTATTGGTTCCTGCACTTTGGACAAATATTGGTATTGGTGCCACGTGGCATGAAATGATTGGGATCAATACCAAATTTTTTACAAAGTGCAGGGACCAATACCAATATTTTTACAAAGTGCAAGGACCAATGTCAAACAAAAAAAAGTGCAGGGACCAATGACAATATTTTTACAAAGTGCAGGGACCAATGCCAAACAAAAAAAAGTGCAGGGACCAATGCCAAAATCTGTTGAAAGTGCAAGGACTAATTACACATTTAAACCTTTTATTTTTCGTAAATTAATTATGATCTGATACATTGATATTGTTTTAGTTTTATTTTTCGTAAATTAATTATGATCTGATACATTGATATTTATGGAATACTAAATATATATAATCTATTACAATGGATGCTGAACTATTATTTTAATTGCTTTTTTCTTTACTGCCCCACACACAAATCTATTTATCTTTAGGTTATTTTGCGATTGAAATTAAAAGTAACATAATCAAATAATACACTTCATTGTATGTTGTATTGTTTTTTTTTTTTAAGAATTAAAAATGGATTATATTAACACAAACTGAGTCGCTTACTCAGCACAAGATATGCTAAGAAGACCACCCAAAATTACAGATGATCAATCAAAAGTACCACAAAAATAAAACACAATGATTGGTTGATACCCAAACAATTCAAAGGGTCCGACCACCAATGTTGACTACCATACACAAAAGTGGTGTTATTTGCTTTCAACCACCGATAAGAGTGAAACTTAACTTTGTCCATAAGCTCTGAGATGTATAGTTGTGAATTATTAAATAGTATGTTATTTCTTTCCTGCCAAATGACCCAAACGCTCAAAAGCCAAAGGAGCTGTAAGAAGGATCGACAAGCTTTCATACCACCAAGCAATGGGTAACTTGATAAAAATGGGCGTGAAGACTTTGAGGATCCACTCCTGAAACACCTAACCAAGATCGAACCATCTGCCACAAAGCGGCATACATGTCGCAATGTAAAAATAGGTGGGAAGCCGCTTCGGCCTGCCCACACGCCGTCGAACAAATGGCTGCCTCCGAAGATAAAACACCATAATCCATAAGATTTGATTTAGTAGGTAACCTGTCACGAAGAAATCTCCATGCTAAAAGATTTGATTCCGTATGTTGTATTGTTGTTAAGAAGAAACGAGTTTTTATGTGTATTTTTGTTAAAAAAGAGGTTCAAGCTAAAATATCACCATAATGGGAAATAATGATGAGTAGTTGGGTCTACTTAAGATCGGAGGTTTTAAGTGAGACCCTGAGTCTTATGAGACCCCCTATTTTTTCCCTAATGGGGGTACCTAATAGGTACCCTTCTTAGATGGTTAAAACCCTACCAATGTGGATGCTCTAAAGCAAAATATGGAAAATGCACGTATATCAGGCAGTCATTTGGGTTACATTATTGCTAATATTTTTAGGAAATTCTGGCCACTTTAGGCCATTACAGCATCCACAAGTGAGACATCCAATGTTAGGCACTTAAATTGGCCTTACGTGTACATATCACTTATTTATAATTTTTTAACAATAGTACACTCAATTCCATGAAGCCCGGATACGTAGTGCGATACGGGTACGATACGATACGGGTACGCGAATACGCGAAATTTTTAAAATTTAGGATACGATACGGCTAAGATACGTTAACAAAATATTTATATTAAAATTTATATGCGTGTAAAATACTTAAAAAAAAACATTGATTACTCATACTATATAATCATAAAAGTTACAATTTACAGAAAAAAAAAACATATGATCAAAATAAAAAATGTAAAGATTTTGTATAAATCATATTCTATTTTCATTCATATGTTAGGATATCAACAAATGTATCAATAAAAGAACTCAAAACAAAATTTGTTTAATGTTGATTGATTACATCTCCCCTCTCTCGTTACTTTCATCCACCAAAATCTTAATATTTAATTTGTTAATTGAAAAGTAATTATAGTGATTCGTATCTTAAATTTTCACAACACAATCTCATTTTTATACACTTCATTTTTTTTGGATACGTCTGTGTGAAGTATCTTATAAGTATCTGTGTGTATCCGTCGAGTATCTTTTAAGTATCCGATAAAATATATATTTTAAATTAAAATAATTAATTCCGATACTTCTGGGATACGGTATCCGGAGTATCCGCGGAGTATCGGTATCCGATACGTATCCGACACGGGTACGGCACCATTTTGGAGTATCCGGGCTTCATAGATTCCTCCAACCCAACATCTCAAAAAAAATTCTTAAATGAGATCCACTAATCAACTATCAATAACTTTCTATCATTACATTTCAAATTTTTAATATTAAAGGAGTGAGGATCCCGCTTAAAAAAATTCTTCCCAACGGGGGTACCTATTAGTACCGGATCTTAAATTCCTATTGAAGATGGTCTTAAAAGAGCCATTTAATGTTAAAGTGTATGATGCAGATTTCGGTTACATTCTGAGATTGCTTGATGCCATATACAACATGTAAAACTATTAGTATTTATTTTATTTTTTTATAATTTCACATCACAACTTCAATCACCCTTCTTTTTCTTTTGTTTAGTTTTTCTGGTTGTTCGTACTTCTTTACAGTTAAATGACACTTGATTACAATTTTGTTTCTGGTAGATCCCTTTCAAAAAAATATATCAGAATATTATGGTTTGAATTGTTTGTTTGTTATCTATGAGAGAAATGAACTAAGATAAACTCTCACCCACTAAAACTAATTAAAATAGACAACAACTTTCTATATATGTTTTAATACGTTAAAATTACTTGAATTGTGATTTTGATGTGTCATGTTGTATATTTTGTATTTTTTTAGTTTACATATCCTATGAAATATCAAGTCATTAAACAACTATTAAATCAAATGAGTATTTTTTTATGGATTTTTCTATCATGTGCAAATTTGTACATGTTAAGAAGTTTAAAATGGTAAATTTGCATTAAAATTTGTACATTTTGTATTAAGAGAAATGATATTTTGACAACCAATTTTCAACAACTTTTGTGACAATTCTCTTTCATACTCTCATTATATTTTTATTCTCTCTCTTCCTTTTTCTCTCTCTATTGTTATTGTCCAATAAGAATGGAGGAAAAAGGTTGTCCCTAAAAAGTTGTTGAAAATTGGATGTCAAAATATCATTCCTCTTGTATTAAATACATAATTTTTTCACTAAAAAAAACATAATTTTTTAATAAATAATTATTGATTTTCAATAAAAACTTGTTACTTTAACATGTGCAATATTGCACATGGACAAATCATTTTTTTATAAACAAATGAGTGTTGGGTAAGAAAAATTCAGTGTTTTTTTACCTAACCATGCGTCGTTTCTAGAAATACTCAAAAATCTAAAGAGTAAAATACTCTACTTGATTGTACCAAAAAAAAAAATACTCTACTTGAAAATTGATATTCATTGTTTAATGCAATTTATAAAAAAAAAACACGTAGGAATTTAGGTAAAAAAAACATATGATCTTAGGTAAAAAAAACAGTTAGTTATAGCTTAGTATTGTTATTTATTAAATGTACATAATTACAACAAATTTGCCTCTAACGAGAAGCCTGTGTTCAAAATATTATAGATATGACCATGTTACTCAATAAAGCGATGCAATCATGATTAAATTGAAAAAACATATTAAGATATAGAAAAAAAAATCATAAAAATTTTAGTTCTCGTAAAAAAGTGGCATTTTTGAGACCTTGTAAAAAAATTAGGTTAGGTTTGTTTAATTGTCCATAAATTTTTGAATGATTTGTTCATGATTATAACATTATAAAAAATTTCTCTTGTAAAAAATGAGTTTAAAATATGATCTCTTGGAACAAGATTTTCAATACTTTTATATCGAACTTTCAAAATTATGTTTAATTTATTACATGTTAAAAAATTATAATTTTTTTTATGAAATAATTTTTGACAAGATTTTAAATAGTCCTGCAAGAAATACTCAAAATTATAAAGTTTAACGATAATCAAAACAAATTTAAAATTAAGAGGGATAAAACTTTATGCTGAATTATTTTTCAGGGACATAAACATATCACTTTTGTTTAAGAGTATAAAAGACAAAATTTGATATATTTATATGGGCCAAAAATTTATTTAACCCAAATTTTATTGAAATGTCTAAGAAATTAAGTTTCTTTTTTGTAAATTAGTTTTTTTTTAGAATTTAACTACCAAACAAACTAATAAATTTCTTATTTAAGTCATTTAAGAAACTTCAACGATCAACTGAGCCAAGTTGATAGAAATTTGAATCTCTTACATATTAAAAAGAGAGATATTCTTGCATGGACACAAATATAAATGCATAGTATTTGGTCACATAGACATCAAAAACCTTTTTCTCAAAAAACTAAATCATTTTATTATCAATTTTTTTTATTATTAAAGAAAATATTTTGATGTGTGTGCACCCAAACAATGTACATTTATATTTGTGATCATGATAGACTTTATCTTAAAAAGAAGCTTAAATATATTTTTGATCCATTTTTTTTTAGAAAATGAATTTTGATCCTATTTTAAATACCATTTTTTAGTTCAATCTAGTTTTTTTTCGAAATTTTTATCATAATTTGATTTTTTCCCAATTTTTTGCTCTGGCTATTTTTATTTTTTAAATAGACGAAACAATAACAACAACTTTTATTTTTAAAAGAGAAACAACAATAACTATTAAAAGTTAGCAACTTGGGTATTTTTACTTGTTGAACTATAATTTCTTTAATTTTTTAACAAACTAGTTGAACTATAGTAGGATGATTTACGAGCAACATTTATTTGTCTTTTTTAGTGAAGAAATTATTGAGTTTTTCCACTTATTTATTTAACTCGAGTTTCCCGTTGATTGAATTTTCAAACAATTTGGGTTCCGCTTCCTCTCCCTCTCCCAAACCCTGATACAGATAAACACCCAAATTTCGGCGGGAAAATCCAAACACCACAGAATCGGCGACGAGTCACCGTAACAATGGGTGGACGCGCCATAACCGTCCTAAACGTGGCGGAGAAGCCGTCGGTGGCGAAATCGGTGGCGAACATACTCTCACGCAACCAAGGTCTTCGAGTAAGGGACGGTCGTTCTCGCTACAACAGAATCTTCGAATTCAACTACACCATTCGAGGTCAACCCTGTCAAATGCTCTTCACCTCCGTCCTCGGTCACCTCATGGAGCTTGACTTCAACGATCGTTACCGGAAATGGCACTCGTGTGATCCCGCCGATCTCTTCCAGGCTCCGGTTCATAAATTCGTTCCCGAGGTAATTTCTTCTCGTTTTTCTTCTTCTTCGTTGTTAGAATCTTAATTTCTCTTTAGAATGTTTCTGATTATCTGTGCGATTTTGATTGTGTTGTTAAACCCTAGGATAAAAAGGATATTAAGAGGACATTAGAGGAAGAAGCTAGGCGGTGTCAGTGGCTTATTTTGTGGCTTGATTGCGATAGGGAAGGTGAGAATATCGCGTTTGAAGTTATCGATGTGTGTACTGCGGCAAATCCAAATCTTACTATTAAGAGAGCTCGATTTTCTGCATTGATTGACAGGTTCGGCATTGTTTTGTCATGATTTTAGTTGTTTATTTCCTCTGTTATTGTAATGCGTGTAACACTGGTACTTTAGATTGAAGGGGAGTTCGGTGTCCAACACGACACTAACACGTCAATTTATCAGTTCAATTTTCTTAAATTATCACCGGTTTCTTTGACAGGGTGTGTTTAGTATTTGTGTTTGTGTATTTGATTCATAATTTTTTATTGTTGCTGCTTTGATGCAGGGAAATCCATCAGGCTGTGCAAAATCTTGTCGAGCCTAATAAGTGGTTTGCTGATGCCGTAGATGCTAGGCAGGCGAGTCTCCTTTTTCGGTCTCAGTTGGAGCTCAAATTTTGTGTTCCAATTGAAACAGGAATCTGATGTTATTGGTTTCTATCAATTTCTTTTCACTAATAACCAACATATGCTAATTGATCTTGTTTACTTTGTGAGGGTGATGGATGGTTATTTATTTGTTCATGCAGGAAATAGATCTCCGTATAGGTGCTACTTTCACCAGATTTCAGACCATGTTAATGAAAGATGCTTTTGTCATAGACACTGTTACAGATGGCAGAAATACTGTCTTGAGTTATGGGCCTTGCCAGGTGTGTTTATGTTGACAATATTGTGATGTTTTTGTGCTTAAGCTGGTATTGGCATATTGTGAGTTTCCATTTTGCCTTCATTTTGGCTACAGTTCCCTACGCTTGGATTTGTTGTGGAAAGATACTGGGAGATACAAGCTCATGAACCAGAAGAGTTTTGGTTAATCAAATGTTCTCATAGATCAGATGAAGGCGTTGCTAATTTCAGCTGGGAGTAATATGCAAAGCTTTTGGTGCATTCACAATTGTTATTGAGTTTTACCAACTGCTTATAATCTGAATTCACTTGGCAGGCGGGGACATTTGTTTGATTATACATGTGCTGTCATAATATATGAGATGTGCATCGAGGAACCAACTGCAACCGTAAGTGTTCACCAAAACGTGGCTTGCATATGCTGAAATCAGCTTTTTTTTTTACTAATGATACATATTATTACCATTCAGGTGACAAAAGTAACACCAAGGGAGAAGCCAAAGTATCCTCCCCATCCCCTGAGTACTATTGAGCTTGAGAAACGGGCCTCACGATACTTCCGCATGAGCTCTGAGCGCACAATGAAGGTGAGTAAACGTTGAGAATCCATTTATTTCATTGTTGGTAATGAGTAATGTGGATTTCAATTTTACAGTACATTCCAGATGGTTTATTTTGTTCAATGTAGACTGACTTTAGAGTTTAGAATATATAAGAGCAAGCAATGCATTTGTAGATGATGCTACAGAAAAATCCAAAAAAACTTACAACCCAGCAGTGTTTGAAATTAAACTCCTGTTCCATAACTGTGTCTGCATGCGTATGTACCCGGCTTTGTTGGAAATTTATCTCCTGTTCCTTACCTGTGTCTGAATGCATATGTACCCTGCAAGAGGTACATTTTGTTCAACAGTTTTTCTAACTGCTTTCCTGCTACTGTATTTAGTCATTGGACAAATGTACTGTATTTATGTGTATCTCTGTTTGCCACAATGTGGTGAATGAACACATTAAGCTACACAATAAATGTGCTTACAGTTAGTGACATGAGTTTTTTATTTCAGGTTACAACTTTTTGTTTTTCATAGTTTTATGGGTATCATTGTTTTTATACACGTCTCTTTTCTTTTTTAATTATTTATAGGTGGCAGAAGAACTCTACCAAGGTGGTTTCATCAGTTATCCTCGTACAGAAACTGATAACTTTTCTTCAAGGACTGATTTGCATGTGGGTAACTTTATCTTCTGTTCCATGCACGAATAATTATTGGTTGGTCATCCCAGATGAATTTGGAGAACATGCTGCGACATGGGTTTTGTGTAGTTGTTGCACTTATTTGGGTTGTATACTACAAATTAAAGAAAAGGGGGTAAAAGAATTAGGGTTGTTGAGAGTGAAAATGAAAGAGCATTTGAGCGAATACGCGTGTCTTAATTACACCCTGGAGAATATTATATATACACTAATTAAATGCCAAAAAAGCCTAATTTCTGCAATTACCCTATTTAGAATAATTTCAACAATGGTTTTGAGGAGGTGTTCTTTATGTCTTGATTAAGGTGGAAAAAAGGAAATATGGAGTGTTTATCACTTCGGATGTTGGTGGAAAATCATTAGAATATAATATGGCCATGGGTATATGATTTCTTGTAGATAAATTAAGAATGGTTTTGATTTAACATTAGACATAGTATTTTTTAGGACATTACAGCATCAATTTATCCGTGTATATGTATATTAGGACATTACATATATATAGATATGTGTGTGTGTGTGTGTGTGTGTGTGTGTGTGTGTGTGTGTGTGTTATAATATGCAACCATAGAATATATGGTTTTAAGTGAGAGCTAGGATGATCTGTCTTTTGAAACCAGTATGCTAAATTATGACATTTTAAAATTTTGACTTGCATTATTCAGCTTCTATTGCAGTCTGCATCAACAGTAATATTGTTTTGCCGTTATTAATCTATTTTTTTTGTTTAAGTGTAGGCAATTGTGCAAGAACAACAAGGGCATCCTGAGTGGGGAATATATGCACAACGGTTGCTGGACCCTGGGGCGGGACTTTGGAGAAACCCTAGAGGTGGTGGACATGATGACCAGGCTCATCCACCCATCCACCCCACCAAATTTTCTGCTGGAGAATCAGGATGGAGTCAAGACCATCGTGTCAGAAATGATTGTTTATGCTTACCACTTTTTTTTTTACTTTAAAACCTTCTATTTTACTTTGATATTCATATTCATGTTATTTCTCAAATGACAACAGAAACTGTATGAGTTGGTTGTTCGCCACTTCCTGGCATGTGTCTCAAAGCCGGCCTTAGGAGCTGAAACCACAGTGGAAATTGACATTGCTGGTGAACGATTTTCGGCATGTGGGAGGGTGATTCTAGAGGTGAGATTTCTCAGTCATGCTATGTACTCCCTCTGTGTCTAAATAATTGAGCCATTGCAGATAAAATTTGTCAAATAATTGACATATATCACTTTTCAATGCAATATTAATTACTTTTTTCCAATTATAACTCTAATTAATACTATTTTCATTACTTCCAATTCAATATATTCTACTTTGTATTTATGATAATGGGGAATGCACCAACACTTACAAGACACTCAAAACCATTTTTCTCTTTCTTTGACTTATACACTTTTTCTTAATATGTGTGAAATGAACAAAAGACTCGGTTATTATGGGACGGAGGGAGTATATATTTCACTTCCAGAATTTATGTGATTGGGTTGATTTATTGATTTGATAAGCATGCTTTAGATAGGATTTATTGTGATGTAATTTTTTTTTTCCTGCTTTGAAACCAAACAGGTTTTCAGTTAATATTGTGCAGTGTATAAGATAAACCATAACTAATTAATCAGTTAAAAGCAAATACTTTGAGTGGTGTCTTGCATTGTTCCCGGATTTTCAGTTGGTGTCTTGCATTGTATTTCTTTTAGGAACAAGTAAAATTCACATAGAAGTTCGAAAAAATGTTTGCATTGTCTTGCTGCACTTTTCAACCAAATTCCAATAAATGTGTGTGTGGGAAGTTACAAATGTTCTGATTATATGGTATTTGTTGGTTTTAATTTGAACAGAGAAACTACTTGGATGTCTATATCTATGATAGATGGGATGGATCAATGATTCCGAATTATGCTATCGGTGAACAGGTTTGCCTTTGATTATCACATCAGATTATATGCAACATTCCTTGATTTTGTGTTGATTATTCTGTTGTATTTTTTCTTCATATTACATCTAGTTATTGTTATTCCCATCACAAGCTGTTCAGTATCCTAAATCTCAGATTCCTGATGGAATTCTACACCAAACAAATCCCGGTATCCCTGGTTTACAAAAATTGTCATACTGATATTCTTGTGTGAGCTTCAGTGTCACATTTCATGCCTATTGGATGCTAAAAATTTAGATGTTTGACAAGTCTCATCTTCGTGACTAAAACAAAAACAAAATTATCCAAGTATATATGTTGCAAGTAGTAGCCTCAGCATCCATGTTAAAGTGTCAATTAAGTTTTGAGAAAGCTTTTGTATATTTTACTATATTTTAGTTTTATTCTTACATTCTTTTCATCAATGTAACTTAAGGATCGCTTTTGGTTCTTAAAATCAAACCACATTTTCTTAGTGTATGTAAATATTATTTAAATGAAGGCTTACCGATAAAGGACTATCATCATTAAGCATAACAACATTATAATTAGGCAAAATCTGTTTGTGCCATCAACCCACTACATAGACAAATTACCATTTTTCCTTACATATTTTCGTTCTCAGAAATGGAGTTAGCTAGCGTATGATTGGAACATATGCGTCACTAGGTTCAATTTCTGAACATAAAGTTTTAGATACTTTTCTATACATTTGTTATAATCCATGTGTTTTGAGTACACTGTATGCAAATTGCATCTGAGCCCAAAAAATAAGTATTCATGACAGAGCTATTGCTATTACAGTTCATTCCAACAACATTGACCCTTGATCCCGGAAAAACCAATCCACCACCTCTTCTTAGTGAAGCGGATTTGCTGAGCCGTATGGACAAGGTGAGAATGATATTGGATCTTACATATTGAATCATATAATTAGCAATATGACCATTTCTTCCATTTAAGTCGAAGTATGTTTTATTAAATAGTGACAATTGTATAGGAGTGCATTGGTACGGATGCTACGATGCACGATCACATCAAGAAGCTGCTTGATCGATTTTATGCAACTAAGGATGCAAACATGTGTTTCACACCAACTAATCTGGTAAGCTCTTACCGTTAATTTTAAAAGAAAGAATATGTTTTCGTTCTTAATTGTAATCAATCTCCATGCTATTTTCTTGCGAGTCTTTTTTTACTGCTATTTTGAGAAGTTACCATGTAAGGTTAGAAGAGGATATGAATCATTATGTGAATAATTCTCTTTAATAAGTGTGATATTATATTCACTGTTGGATCATTATTCTAATTTTTTTTGATAGTAACTGAATGCATACACATTGTCAACCATATAATTTAGGTTGACAGCTCCATTTCTTTGAACAAGAAGATGACTGTGACCTATAGAAGAAATAACTATGATATTTGTAAACTAAAATTGATGTGTGACCTGCATTAGTTTTGACAAAATCTAATATATAATTACATATGAGCAAAGAGTATGTCTATCACAGACAGAAGATCTGCATAAAAAGGTTTTCCCCAATATCATGGTGTACAAGGGTGTTGGTTATCCTGTTATCATTCCTTCTCATTTTATTTTCTATAGATCTGCAAAACAAAGTGACAACGAGCATGGTTATTAATCTGCAGATATGCTGTAAATTAAAAGTTTTACTTGTGTGAATTTTTTCATGTTACTTGAAGAATAGTTTCTTCTTAGTTGTGTAGCTATAATGTATTTAGTTCTCAATTATGTAGTTTGCTGCAATAAGAAGTTAGCAGTCCATACAAATACTGTACTAGTATTTTAATAACCTGCATTTTTGTATTTTTATACTGATCGTGGGTTTGATATTATTGTAGGGTGAGGCACTTGTTATGGGATATGATGACATGGGGTAAGTAATTCTGTTCATTTAAAAAACGTCTCTTGTCTCACTTAATTGGATCATGGATGTCTAGATTTTATAAACTTTTCATGATAAAAATTGTCAGTATGGTTGAATTAAGTTTTGAAAATATCAAAATGAGGAATTCATGGTAGATATATTTCTTAGGTTAGGTACAAATGAACAATTAACCAGTCAACTGTAGGGATGTTCAACATTTTACTCGTCCCTATAATGATTCCATTGGTTAATGATATTCAAAAAGTGGTCAGTAGTTAACCAACAACAAACGTATATAATCATTTTGGTTGTTAATTATTCCTAAAATAAAATTAATTATTTACCAAAATTCCTTTTTGTAATCACTCCTATAGTTTCAATCATGTATATAAAATGTGATGGCGTTGAATATTTGAAACCAGGATGGGGAAGAAATATTTAGACAAGGATCCATTTTGGATAAATTGTTATGTTATACTGAGAATGAATAAGGTCTTTCTCTACAATGACAAAACTAGTTAGTATTGTTCTTCAATGAAAATATAACATGTCAGATTCTGCTAGACTACCGTTCAGTCTCTTAACAAATGCTGTGGAGAAATGGATAAAGGATCTTCTGCGACCTCAACCCATCGCCAACACCAAAAGCTTACCGAAGGTTTGGGGATTTACTAGGCCTTATACAAATAACCCACCAGTTGATGAGGGATCTCCTTCTCCACACCCTCACATCTAGGATTGGGCATTTAGGGCGTGAAGTTTGAAAGAGCAGATATATAGTTGTTGTCGAATTCATCTGGGATAGGCTATGATTGGTTGAAATGAATGCAACCTAGGGTTGGCCGCTATTTTTCTTCGTGTGTGAACTGTCATTCGAATGATTGGAATTTGTATGAGGCTTGCTTCGAGTGATAAAATGTGGGTCTCCTTTATTCTTTGGATTTTGGCTTCAAACCACCTGACCTTAAGGCGTTCACTTCTAGTTATTTGCTTTAAAGTCATCTACTTTATTTACATTTCGGCTTTCTGACACTTAGGTATGGGACAAATTATTTTCCCTTGATTCCTTCTTCCCTGACTCAAAGTTGATCCCAAGTTAACATAAGGATTTAGGTGATAATAGTTTGTCATTAGATGTGGACGTGGTGCACAATTTGATTTTGCATTGTGGTCTGATTCATGCAACTGACCTAACCTAATAGGAAAATGATTTTGTTGTATAATGCTCAATTAGCTTACTTTAGTAAGAAAGGGTCTTTAGTTTGTGTTTAATTCCAACATGTGATTTCACATTTTCTGCTTTCCTCCTTTGGCTACATCTCAGTATTCACTGTTCCACACAAGCACTTTCTTTACCTAGTCACTTGCTTAAGAGATGCCATTCTGTCGTGCCTTCAGGTATAAACTGTGGAAACCAGATCTTAGAGCAGTTATGGAACGAGATATGAAATCAGTCAGTGAAGGGAATAAAAGCAAAGCTGAAGTTTTGGATACTAGCTTGCAGCAGATGAAAACTTGTTTCTTAGATGTATGCCTCTATTTCATTCTCTCTTGGTAATTATTTGTTATTAGCGATCAAGGTTTGGTTCTGCTGTCAATTTTATTATTGCATCTTGTGAACCCTTAATTAAAAATATTCATTTATTTTTGCTTTTGGGATGACAACTTTAGTTTTCTTGCTCATATTAATGACATGCGAAGGTAATAACTAATAAGAATTTCTTAAATCTTGTAAAAAGTTCCCTTTTAATATCTCAATCTCCTTTATATGCATATTCTATTCACGTGCTCTCTTTTCTTGTTGAAATTTGGTTTATAAATATCATTCCTTTTTACAAGAAACAGTATAAATCTTATCGCTAGATGTCGCCAATGAAAAGTTTCTGCACAGTATAAGTATTGTACCAAACCTTCATTAATTATATGCATCTGATCCTTTTTCAATTATTATATATAACTCCCGTAGAACGTTTTTGGTAGGAAAGGATGTGTTGTGTGTTCATTTGACTTTTTTTGGTAAGGGAAGACCAACTGTTTTGGTGCTTTCTGCAATAAACTGGGTTGTGGCTTTTCTCCACAAGTCTTGGCATTTATACCGGAGAGATTTTGAGCAAAAAAAAAAAAAAATCAAATACATTTTTTTTTATTCACAACATTATTTTTGGTGAGAAAATGCAAACTAGAAGAAACTTATAGGTACTAATTTAATATTCATTTAGGTAGGTTTTCCATGCCATCTGCCCTATATGATTGTTTTCTTTTCTGATTATGGACAATGTGACCTTCAATAATTGATAACTTGTGACTGTATGCAGGCAAGATTAAATAAAGTTAAACTTTTAGAAGCCATGGCAATATTTTTTGAAAGGTAGTTATCCCTGCACCTTCTGCCTCATGGATTCCTTATGTAAAATGTTAATGGGTTTTCAACCACTCTTGCAGATTAAATAGAGTTGGCAGTGATGAGCAGAATGGAACTGGGGTAGTTGTTCGACGGTGTAGACTTTGCCAAGAATCAGATATGGTGCTAAAGAAAAATCGAGTATGTTTTAGGGTAGTTGTGGTTTTCTAGGTGTAAATAATGGCATTTCATGAACAAAGTTAGGGCATTTTTGTGGTGATCTTTCTATCCTTTTTCTTGTGAGTATAGTATTTATGAATAAAATAAATTGATCAATTATGCGCCATTATTTTGGTGGATCATGTGACAGTTAATCAATTACAATGTCACCAAGAAGGATAGTAGTTGTGGAAGTTAGGTTGTTTATGGTCTGCAACATGAAGCGATGGGTTTTTTGGGGTGGTGTGGTGGTGCATGATCTATCTAGTTGATTTAAGATCGAAGTATGAAATCATTTATTCTTGAATTATAGGTGAATTTTGTCATGTTTATATTTTATGTATAAAGCTTAATATTATATTATCATCATTGATCAGGATGGCAATTTTATGGTTGGATGTCGTAGTTACCCTCAGGTTGGTGTTTTTTTTTTTAAATCTTTTTTCCCTTCAGTTTCCTGTCAATGTCTTTATTATAAAAAAGTTAGAACTTATTTACACTTGGAATTGCCAATACATCATGCCCCCCCTTCCCCCTTTTACAAGGTGAATAAAAAAAAAAATTATTAAGCGAGAAAAGAATCAGTACAAACAAAAAAGGAGGATGAAAATTCTTCCTTTGCAACGACAATAATTACAGGAACTCCTTTCTTTTATTGGAAAACTTCAAAGAAAATTTGTTCTCTTTGTTGCCTTTGTCCATGTAGATAAATTCTCAAGTCCTTTTTGAAGTAGTCATCACTCAAGAGCAAGTAGTTAAATACTCGTACTGATAGATAATCTAATTTTTGTCTCCTTTCTGAATTTAATTTTGAAAAAGGAAAGTTCTATGTAGCTTTTCTCCTTTTCTGTCCCTATTTCTCTTGGTTATAACTGACCGGCACTAAAATAAATTTGCCTTTGTCAAAAACAGTGTAGAAGTGTTGTCTGGCTCCCTGGATCAATATCAGAAGCGGTTGTGACCACCAATACTTGCAACAATTGCACTCCTGGTTTGTACTCGATAGATAGCATTAAGATACATGATTAGCTTCTTACTGAAAAAAAAATACGTCGGTGGTTTGCATGCTAATGCATGGTTTTGTTTTGGCTCTCTCTCTCTCTACTAAGGAAGCAAAATTTTATGTTGTAAAACTAGAATATGTTTACCCACCACTTGATGCTAATTTTTGAATTTTTCTCCTTTCAATTCTGATATATTGGAGAATTTATTATTCTTGTTAGAATACATAAAGATATCTCCAATATTTTAGATTATTTCTTTAGGAATGGTGATGGGATCCACAAGGCTGAACCAGTTCTATAAACCAGCCAAGTCACAAACTTGGAATGTCTATACTTGGCAGCATGAGAAGTAACTGCCTGATGGCAGTAATGATCAGGAAATAATTTGTGGCATAATTGTTTAACGACAATTATGATTAGAAAACAACTGGAAGTTATTTATTAGGAGCATTTGTGATAGTAGAGTGTGTAATTTTGCGGATAGAGAATACTGTTTGTAGGAGACTTTTGTCTTTAGCATAACAGGTCTATTGTTGTTTCTGTTTGGAAATATAATCCGCTTTTATCTTGGGTGCTCTATTTTTTTGGATCCTATCCAAAAGAAGAAACCTGAGGCTTGCAAAATAAATAGTTCACCATATCTAGGATGTTTGATAGAGTGGATTTGTGGGAGGAGAAATTCATGTCAATGACAACTTACATTAATGAGATGATGTCCAACATTGGGACTAGCACAATGAAGAGTAACTTAAGAGGTCCAAGTAGTGAGATCATGGTGTAGTTGAAACACATGGTTTTCTTCTATTGATATATGTTTTAGTGATGTTGGTTCCATGTCTTGTTTTAGATATTATTTTCATATCTAATTGTAGAAAATATTACAGGTCCTGTTTACCTAATTCAATTCAAGTTTCAGCAGCTGAAAATACCACCAAGCTACAATGTCAACCATTTGGGTAGGTGCATGTCTTTTTTATGATAAATTTTCTTGATATTTTTAATTCGTGAGCATACATTTCCTTTTTTTAAAATATATATGCATTGACTTTTATATTTTTTAAATCCCAATCTGGTGACAAAATTTGTTGCAAGTTGCGTGCTTTGAAAGATTATTGTTTCCCATATATTTTTTTTTATTATCTGCCTAAGGAGCAACTGGAAAGAAAACAACATTGAAAACTATCCTTTGCAATATTGATTCTTTAACATATAAATTCATTCACATTGATATGACAGCTATGCAAACCTTTTTTAGTTGAAGCACTTATGTTTTATAAATACATGTGTTATTATAGGTTGCATTGGTGGCTGCGATGAGATTCTTACACAGTTGACAGAAATATGTGGTACCGGCTCCCGCATGCCAGGTCTGTATGAATGGCCAATTACTTAGTAGTAACCCTTCTAAAAATATATTTGGATTGTACATATTGTTTCATATGAAATAATGGCTCTATGTAAACTATGGTTAAATTGAATTAGACTGTTAATAATAGTTTAGTCTTCTGATAACAGCTTGATAGAAACTCGAATTCACAGAAAAGAAATAAATTGTATTATTGAATTGAAAATAGATGTGTTACAGAAGATAACCCCTGTAACCCGGAGCAAAAGCTCCTCAGAGAAACATTTCTTTCTCTGCCCAACCCTAAGGTTCTAACTGAACAAAATGATCAAAGATGCTTTGCCCTCTACCTTCACATACTCTTATAACGAAATAGATCACATCCCTCACCAATCACTCATTGCCACATGTGTTTCCTATTTTTCCCTCTAACTAACTTGCCACCTCACCTCTACTATCCATTGGGATATTCTCATGACGGGTTCTACCACAGCTGCACACAGCGTACAGTTGTCAGCAATACAGGGTTACTTCTACCTATCAGTGTCAGTAACAATGAGATTCAATTGGGCTGTTATATAGTTATATATGCCTCTACATTCTGTTCACAAGTTATATTCAGTAATGACAGATTATAGTTGGCTTCCAGATCCTTAGATTTTGTGGTGTACTTTTAATTTAATCAATGTGGATATATAGCTCTACTCTCGCTATATAGAAAAAAAACAAACTTACTTAAGAGTAGCCTTCTTTACGTTTTCGCTCATTTTTTTACATTCCATTTCTCTGAGTTTCTCGTAGTCTCTTGATAATTAATAGGTTGAACAATATCTGTTAGCATCAAAAACTCGTGACATAACCTGTGTATATACGGCAGATTCAATCTAGATACCTACAAATTTTAGCAATGACATTGAAACTTTTTTAAGAGATATTATGATTTATTTATGGATACTGTTACGACCCTTAAGCAAGTTTTTCTGTATGGGTATTTTTATTTTACTTTCTTTTGTAATTCAGCATAAAATGAGTTTTTATAGCATTTTGCGGTCACAAGTCAGTGACAAAAAGGAATGCAGTTTTAACCTGTTTACTGCCATTTCATTTTTTTTCATGGATAAGTATTAAATTCCAATGATTATACCTTGCCTTTTTCCCAGCAAGAGGTCGAGGACCTACTGCATCAACCAGCAACGCCCATCATACCAACCCAAGGTCTACTGCATCAACCAGCAACGCCCATCATACCAACCCAAGGCAAGCAGTTTGTTCGCACTGTCAAGAAACAGGGCATTCTTCTAATGACTGTCCTTCACAGACTCGACGCTCCAGGAATCCCCAATATCCTGGAATGAACCAACAAAATGGTAAGATTTCTGGAATTTTAAAATGCCACAGCAGAATAGACAGCCTAGAGAAATAAGAATCGTAAATTTTGGACATTAGGAAATTAGCAAGCAGTGAGAGTCAACCATGCAGATCTTGGCCCTGTAGTTTGTGATACACAAATGTTAATTTTGGATTTTGTAGATGAATTGACATGTGATAATTGATGGTCCTAGAGATGAATCTGCCCTATCCAAGCCTCACCATGTTATTGATGTGCTGATGATTGTGAATAATGCTGCACAAAGTGTTGAAATTTAATTCAATGCAATAACAACTACGCTTTTTCCCACTAGGTGGGTTGGCTTCATGGGTCAATTAATGTCATAAAGTCTTGACATGTATTTTGGTTCAAAGTTGATCATTTACACCTAACTCACTCTTATTGATTTTCCAATAGTTTTCCTTGGTTTCTGTCTCCGATTGTTTGACTATCCTCCATTTGATGTACTCTCTTTACTGGTGCTTCTACAAGTTTTCTCCGTACATGCCAAAACCACCTAAGATGATATTCTGCCATCTTCTCTACTACAGAAATTAGAACCTAACCCAATTTTGTCTATAGTATTTGTATTTCTAATTTTATATTTTCTCGAGTAATCACTCGTCCAACTAGCATTCTCATCCCTACAACACCAAGTTTACTGTTTTTGCCGCCATTAGACTGTCCAGTGTTTTGTTCCACACATCATTGTTGGTTTGAAGTGCTTAAATTTATTTATTTTTAATTATTTTGAAATGTCATTGCAAGTATAATAAAGAAAGAAAGATGTGTTTGAACCTATGGTGGAAAAGGTAGTAATCTCTAAGGGGGTTCTAACTTCTAATACACAGAAAATCTAAAGGTAAAAAGAAAGACTTCAATAGTTTTATTATTAAAAAAAGTTATTATAAAACTTTATGGATTCGTTTATCCACTTAATCGACCTCACCTAGTGAAAAAGGGCTATTATTGTTGTTTACTAATTTCTATATCCCATAATTGCTACACTAGTCGAGGTGATAATTTGTGTTCGTATGTATATTTTTTTTCTGGATCTTAAAAATAAGAACTGAATTATTCTCTTAAAAAAGGAAAGGAGTCTTAACTTTTGTCTTAGTTTTAGAATTTCTGCAAATCACTTACCATACATTTTTCCATCATTGTTTAGCAGCTGCCAAAATTGAAATTTAAGGGAATGCATCTTCTAATAAACCTTTTTACACAATGCAGGGGATTCTTCTGTTGCATGCAGCTCGTGTGGAACACCGTGTGTTTTGCGAATTGCAAATACAGATAATAACAAAAACAGGAAGTTCTACGCATGTCTAACAAAGGGGTGCAGTTTCTTTGTGTACGTGAACTCCTAATCTATGCCAAAATTATTGTGACCATCACATCATTGACACTTAGCAATGTCTAGATAACAGAACCAATAGCCTACCAACCTCTTTCCCCTTGATTGCTTTCAATCCACAAATAACACAAGCTGACATTAATTTCAATTTAATTTTTGGACTAAATGAAGCAAATCAGTGTAGTATATTGCATGGTTTTCATTATGTGATGGATGATATGTCATGCAGATTAGAGGAACAAAATATATTGCATGGTTTTGAGACAGCTATTTGCTTATGTAAATCTTATTACCTCTATTACAGAATATGGGAGGATGAACTCAACAATGGCAGTGGAGGAAGAAGTTCTGCACGTTCAAACAGTACTCCAGCATCCAACCGTGGTCGAAATGGTGGCCGTGGATCTCGTGGTAGGGGTCGCAATGGATCTAATTCTTCTAACGGGACATTCGTGTCAGCCACTGGTGATCCTATTTCTGATAGAAGGTGCTATACATGTGGTGATCCATCTCACTTTGCTAATGTTTGCCCCAATCGTGGACTCTGATGTCTCTTAATGATTCTTATCAGTCATATAGAAGGAAAACTTGGTGTTTTGCATGTGTTTTTTGAAGCAGTGATTCAGACATAATTACGTCAAATGTAGCATGCATTACGATGCTTTGAGCTGGTTCTGATATGCCAATGCTAACTGTCGATTATTTTTACTTATTCATTGGTTCATCATTCTTCTTTGGCATAAAGGAACGTATAGAATTTGCTCATTGAAAACCATGAATCATGAGTTCAATTGGATCTTTTTGGCTAAGGGGAAGATATAATCCCCTGATTCCATGGCTTATTTGCCCCGGAAGCCATTTGATAGTGATGTAACAAATAGGTATTAGGACACTTTGATTCCTGTCAAAAATCTTTCTTCGATAGGTCATATGTAAATTTTTTAACATTGAATGCTTTCATATTTTCTTGAATGCATATGGGCTGTATATTCTTGGTGGTTTTTTGTATTGCATATATGTGGATTGATGTTGGGGTGAAGAAAACAAACTAATTTTAGAACTTGATCTTTCTTCAGGACCACTAACTTTACGGGGGTTAATTAACTGACTACATTACTAGACCAAAAACATTTTCCATGTTTGAGAGATCAATAACAAACGTCTAAATGACTATTGCTTCTTGTTACTTTTTTTTTTTTTTTTGGACAAGCTTCTTGTTACTTGTTATTGGACTAAATGAAGCAAAGCAGTGTATATTCTACACCAAGTGAAATTAAATGATTATTTCTCAACATAATTTTTTGATATATTCTCAATAAATACTAAAGTAGTTGGTAGAGTTTGGTCTTGGTTCACAAGAATGTTGAAGGAAATAAAGTCGGGATGGAAAAGGCATCAATTAAACGAACCATATGCCGTTTGTTTGAACTGAGAAATGAAAAATGAAAGCAAGTGTGTGTAACTTATGTACTGTTCCATTTTTACCCCTATAAAACTTAAACAAATATATGTTTACCCCTATAAATATACTTAAACGAACATAAATGTCAGACATTTTTTTTTGACAAGAACTATAAATGTCAGACAAAAATATTATAAATACATAAACAAATGTAAATGTTAAACACACATTTATATCCATATAAACAAATATTTTCCTCAACAAAAAAAATATATTAAATTCATGCATTTATATATAAATATATATATCTTTAAGTTTGGCCTTTTTCCTAATCTGGTCTGTTAAGTTTTTATTTTTTTAAATTGATCTTTTATGTTATATTATATTTTCACTGCTAACCTTTTTAATAAGTTCCGTTAAAATTAAGCAAGTGTGACATTTTAATATCAAGAAAATTACACATACATGTCATTTTAAAACCAAAGTATCTCATTGTTCGCAACAATGTCTTCATTTAGTGGGAATGATTAAAATTTACGAACCTAAAACAATGACTCACTTATCTTTAGCGAGAGGTGTGATGAATGGACACTTGAATGTTGTTCAACTCTAATTGTGCAACAAAGCTTGTGGTTCACACAATCACATAATATAACATAAAGGACTACAATCCATCAAAAAGATAACTTAAAGGCTAACAATGCAACAAAAAGATAACTTAAAGGCTAACAATGCAAATAAAATGTATCATAAGGATAAATTTGACAAAAAATAAAACTTGAAGGACCAATCCAAAGTAATGGCTACAGGACCGCGTGTGTAATTTTGCCGAATGTATAATTTAACCCATCTTATCATAATGATGTCTTTTTACTAGATCAACTAAATAGTCATTTTGTTTTCTACTCACTTTCACTCCTTTCAACATTCTTTTTACTTCATTTTCTTTCACCTTCTTTTCGAGGTAACGTTTAATATGGGAAAGGATTCTTTTTTCCCATGATGGGAAAGTTGATGTTTCAGCCATTGATATATTATTATTTTAAATGAATGGTTCAGATCTGTTGATGGCAACCTTCTTACAACTTTTTGGCAAACAAAAAATTTGACCCCACAGAAAATTGTTTATATCTATAATTGATAGTGGGCCTTTATGTTTGTGAATGTGGGCTTCCGTTTATTTTCTTCTAATGATGAGTCATAGTTTATTTATTAATTAAAAGCAAAAAATAAATTGTTTTCTAGTAGATTAATGCTTTAAATTATTATTATTTTTTTAGTAGAATAGCACTTTTTTTCAAGCGGTAGACTAACACTTTTAAATTAAAAATAAATTGGTTTTTCAAATTTAATAAATTCAATTCAAACCAAAAATATAAAAAGAAACCGACACTAAATTAAATATAAAAAAAATGAGTAGAGAAAAATAAAAATGGTTTCTGTTCCTATTTCTTCTTCAGCTAAAAGAAGAATAACTTCCACCTTGCTATCTTCAACCTCTGCAATTCACGCACCACCACTAACACCAATGCCTTTAATTTTCTCTTCATTGTGATTGTTTGGAACACATATTTTTCTATCACTGTCGGTCACTCAATCTCCACCCTAAATCCCTTGCGTAGGACCCCACACGTTCAACAATTCCTCCTCCGATCCCTTGTAGTCTTGGTTGAAGATAGGAAGATGGCTAGAGGAAACTACAGAGATGGGTGGCGTATTCAAAATGGAGGATTGGAGGAAAATTAAATGGATGAGGTGTAGAGATGGGTGTTGTGTTTGGAGCAAAATCACAAGAAAGGAACTCGTGTGGCTGTCATGTTGATAATACTCCACCGTTATGCAAAGAGCTGGGTTAATCTTGAGCTATGAGAAAAATTATGAAATGGGTCATACTCATCATTCACGATGGAGGATTGAGATATTCTTTATTTTGATAGATGAAGAGTAACAAAGGCATGGTCTAAATCCTTTTTTATTGCAGTAAAGTAAGGGGGTGAAATAGCAAACTCATATAATTGAATAAAATAAGTAAAAGAATATTTATTTTTTTAATTGTATCAGGTTGAAACCGGCTGGTGTCTGTTAATGGCCTCTCTTTCCCATGGTGGGAAAAAAGAATCCTTTCCCATATTAAACGTTACCGATTTTCGAACCCAAACATAGCATTAAAGTTAGTAGCCTCGCCCTCTCAAATATAGGACGTAAATCAACATTGAAGACCTGGTGATTCATTGATATGAAATGGAACTATCCATTGATAAACCGGCTTCTGTGGAAACAAAAGTAATATGTGGAAAACTGGCGTGAAAAAAAGAAACTGATTTGCATGTTTCTGTGGTTATGTCTTAATTACTAATTTCAAATTGTCTGAAATAACGATTTGCTATAGTTAGTGTGCTGTTTGACATTGCTTTTCATAAGTCTTAAGGAAATGAAAGTGAAAAGATCGAACAAGATGGAAATAGTAGCAAACAATGACATGTCTAAACATGATGCTTGATTTAGTATAAAAACACGATGCCCAAGTCACCTCAACATCAAGTAGACAATTTGAACATGCGGTACACAGTCCTTTCTTTCTTAGACAATTTGAACATGCGGTACACAGCCCTTTCTTTCTTAGACAATTTTCCACACGACTAAATATGCAGAAGTCGCATGTTGAATACCGAAGTACAAGAGTTCCTAAATCTACAAGCACGGTCTCTGATAATAGAGCAAAAATACAAGAAAGTCTTCAGCTCAATCATCAGGAAAACCAAGAAATCTGTTTATATGCTTGGCCACTGGTGTAGCATCATCTGGAGAGTAAGGACGGAGAGCATTTAAATCCATATCAGCAATGGTTTGATGGAGTGTTTGAGGATTAGCACAAAACAAATGTTTTCTATTTGCAAGTTCTTCCGCAAGCTCACTTTGATGATTATCCATCAAATCCTCATTTACAACCACAATTAAAGGTTTGCATAGCTGCAGCGTCTCAAATATGCTACCTGACCCTGCATAAAATCAGACTAGTTACAGTTACTACCTCAGACCCAAATAGCAGCAGGCTAGCAGCAACAACAACAAGAAGAAAAGGGCAAAAATAAAAGGGTCACCAGAAACTACCTTTATGATACATTGGTTTTTTTCCATTCAGTTTAATCAAAATACAACCATCCGCGTGATAGAGAAGAGCAGTTAGAAGGAGAGGGGACATAACAGAATGGGACTGGTGGCACTAGTTGAGTGAAGAGAGAGAACGAGAGATGGAATATTATTTCTAAATATTCGGAGGCAAGAAAAATTGACTGAAAAGAACAAAAGTGTTTTAACGTTTGTAACGTAAAAGATCAAAATTGAACGAAAGTTCGACTTCTACAACATGACGAATCAAAGTTTTTCAAATTTTGACAAAATGAGATAGTCATTTTTCAAATTCTTAATATACTCTGTAACAGAATTATCCTTTTGGTTGAGTTTAGTATCGGTACAATTAAGTTTTCCAATTCATACTTTGGGTCCTATCAGTGTTGTCGCAGAAACACTGCACCCTGAAATGGAGGTAGACGAACCTGAACTTATGAATCCTGAGGTTGTGTTATCAACAAAAGATGTCCGCTAGTAGAGAAAACAACTTGGCAGGAGGCTGAGATAATCAAAGATATTTCCAAATCTCTGCCTTAAGGACTAGGCAATTGTTAGAACGGGTGATATGGATAGCAATCGAAATCATGCAATCCCCAAGCATCCCACAAAACCCCTTAAAGTTCATGCTTGAAGGCCCCCCAAAGGCGTAGAAAGACAATAGGCAGAGGGGAGAGTGTTAGCTAGTTATGGAGAGAAAACCATAGGAAGTCTGTTATATGGAACGAAGAAATAGAGAAATACTATGTTGAGTAAAATATTATCTTTGCTGGAGCCGAGAGCTTTCTCTAGTCCGAGGGCTTTCCCTTCAGCTGTACTCTGTCCATTTACAGTCACATAATAAGAGATGTGCTGATTTTAACACGAATTTCCCTAGCAAACTAGGTACTCTATGATTACCTGTACCACTTTTCTTTCCCTGCATTGCAATCCTTTTCATTCCATTTTCCGAATTCAAACATTGATATCACCTTGAAGCAGATCTAAGATCTGCATTAATACAATGATTTTCATCTCTATTACTATTGATATTTTAGATTCAGGGGTATTTTGAGAGAACTAAGCAAGTGTTCAGTAGAGAAAAGGGAAAGCGTCAAGGAAAAACTGTTTTGAGGAGACTGGAGAGATATTTCTCATTCTGATCATTCCCAATCAAGTAATAAAATGCTTATTTCCTTTTCTCTATTTTCATAATTTATTCCTACCAAATACAACACAGCAACTCGCAATGCCGAAATCGCTAGGTTGGACACCTTCACCCGGGTTCGAATCCAGGACCTCGAAGTGGTGTGAGTTTTAGTGATGCTTACCGCTTCATCTACATACCAAAAAAAAGAAACAAATACAAACACAACAATCATTTCCACTTCATATGTGGAGCAAGGGGAAGGAATGATAAGTAAATCATTATAAATTATTGGCTCACTTGAACTAGCGAGTTAATTGCAGAAAACCAATTGTTTTTAAAAGCCAACTTTGTCAAAGGAATATATTATCAGATATTAACCAAACAGGCAAACACCATGCCATTAAATAATTAAACATAATTACTAATACTTCTCAATCATAATGGGAGAGCATAATACAAACAAGCCACCAAGACCTAAGAATTACAATGTGTCTATAATTACATAATAATGTGAATAACAACATACAAAGGACAAGGTGTAGCAAGCATACCTGCGTGGCTAATGATAAGAGAAGCAGATCTGATATGATCTGCAATACTGGAAGAAAAAGTGAAGTAATCTACAGCCAATGTACAATCTCCTTCAGACTACAGTAAAAAGTTAACGAAAACCAACTCAGTACAAAGCAGAGTGTCTTCTATGTAAACGGACACTTTTCCCCAAGACATCTACTAAAGTAAATGTAATGTAGCACTAACACTTCAGATTGAAAGAGTGTCTGATGTCAGATACTAACGCAACATCAACACATTCGATTGATTCATTTTCTCAAATTATTACCAATATCAAAGTGTAAGTGTCATGTCTGGTGAGGTGCCTCGTAGTAATACAATTATGAGCTTCAACTTTTTTTTAAACAAGGAAAGTTTATCTACAAATTTCACTACATTGTTATCTTCCTCCATTTTTGAACCTCCAAATCCCATTTCAACACAAAAACGCAAAAGATTAAAAAAAAAAACATAAACACATTAAAATGAGAACAATTCTGTCATGGTAAATTTCCACATAACAAGATTTACAATTTACGAAAGCATAGTAAGAAACAAAAAAAAAAAATGCAAATTGAAGAAAATGATTGAAAGTAGTTACTACCTTGGTAGGAAGATAGGATCCACGACCCATTTGAATAAGAAGATGGGTATACCCTTTTGCAAGTAACTCTTTTTGAACAGTTTCTGAATCCACACTTTTCACCAGAGCGTCGAAACAAGTCGTTCCTACAGTCACGAAAACCACTCTCTTCGTTTCTTCACCCCCCATTTAATTAATCACACCACACAACTCAATTTTTATTCGATTTGGTTCTTCTGTCAAAAAACGCAGAAATTGAATTGAAATTTGAAAGTGTGTTGTTGTTAGCGTCAGCTGAACAGAGAATCATATACCCAAAAAATAAAAAACACTTTTTTCTACATGTCCTTTCGTAGAAAGAAAAGAAAATTATTTGGAAATGACAAAAATAGCCCGTCTGATCGAGAGACTTTTTAAATAAGTTAAACCGATTTAAAATGTTAGTAGACCAAACTAAAAAATGTCAAACACCAAACCCCAAATATAGTGTTGTTGCAAAACTCCGGAACCTCTCAGAGTCATCTTACAATGATGTACTTTTTCCACTCTTTTCTTGTGGAAAGATATTTTTTATTTTGTATTTTGTCTATTTTGAGCAACACAAAAAACTTAAAGAGCAACCATCAAAATTGCTGAAGGTACTTTTTCAACCCTAACATGTGATTAGTAAATTTGAAGGGGGAAAACACCATTTTTTTTGTATTTCGATTGGTAAATTCGTGTGTTTTTGTTCTAAAAATGTTTTTGAGCTTGTTGGATTTTCTAAGAAATTATGGAAGTGAAAGTAACTCTCGTGAACCAAACAATTCTTATGGAAGAAATTTTCCCTCTCAAATAGATATCATATTTATCAATTCATAATTTTAATTTCTTTCATTCTCAAGGTGTTTACTTGTAGTTGGTTGGTTCCATTAAAAATAAGTGGTTATTTGGTGTATGAGATATTTTCCTATTTTTTATAGATGTAAAACAGGATTTTGTTAAAACGTGGGCTACAAGGAAGATTTACCGTCAAAACCTGAAGCAGCACAGCTGAAGCATTCAAACAGCTATGAGGCAATCAAACAGAATCAAAAAGAACAAAGCTAAACCATCCTAAGGCCAACACACGCTACTGGTTATCAAAGGAACCAATGAGCAAACAAAATAAACAAATAAAAACAACGGAAGGAGGAGATAAACAACGCAGGAACAAGACAGAAGCAACCAACATTCTAATTCAATTTCAACTTCAAACAATGTAAAATCAATTTTAGTAACAAAACCCTAAAAGTTAAAATCAATTTCAATTTCAATTTCAGTACAGCTATCACTACTACTCTCATTATCTTAATTCAATTTCAATTTCAATATCAAGATTCAATTACTCTCACTACTATCAATTTCAGTGTAGTAATTTAGAAACTGACCTGAAAGAGAAGAAGAGAGGAGATTGACATGGACTGGCCGGATGAGAGAGGAGATGAGATGGACTGGCCGGATGAGAGAGGAGAGAACGGATCGATGGTTCACTGGTGGTGGTGGTGGACTGGTCGTGTGTTGTTTGTTGGATTTTGTCTGAATCGCGTTTTGCATAAGAAAAGAAGAAGGAATGTAATTTTGCACGAGTGTTACTTTTCTCACCCTATGTCTTTCCTCGCACGCCCTATTTTTTTTCCAATTTTACCCTTTGTCCGGATTTTGTTTTCCGGATTTCATTGTTAGAAATTTGCAGATATATCCAGATTATATTACCCGGAATAGTGTTTTACCAGAACTTTTGCAATTGTAAGGTCTACAATTCGTAAAAGAAAATGCAAATAAACTAAAAAACATAAATAAAAAGACACAAACATAAAAACAATTCATTTTATTAATATATGAACAATACATTACAATAATTTTCAAGCTTTCAAGCTTTTTAAGCTTATTACATAATATCATAAATCTATTTCTAATCCTATCCTATTACATAAGCTATACCAGTGGCTCCAGCTCTAACTCCAGCCACCGATGAAGAGGAAAGAGGGTGGGAGGAAAGAAGATGGCGGGGAAGAAGAAAATCTGTTGGTGGGGAGACAGAGGGGGCACAGGGGCCTCTAGGGAACAAGAGACCATGATGGTCAACATGACACCCAAACAAACCACCTCAGATTCAGACTGACCCCTACCCTATTGACCGATCATATGACCCCTGATGGATTTCCAAAGAGGCCTCTTTCTATGAAAGGCCAACGATGGAAATACATCGTTGTAGAAGAGGAGAAGAGAAGAAAGAAGAAGGTGTGAAAATTTTTGAGAAAATGAACCATATTTATAGGGGAGGGGGGTTAAAAAACGTGTGGGAGGCCATCAATGCCGGTCAAAAAAACGTGTTTTTACACTTGACCACCGCCCAAAATGTTTGAAAAACGTTTTCTTTGTGGTGCAGACCACCGGCCAAAACTTCTGGTGAAGTCCGGAAGATATAATCCGGATTACGCATGCACTTCGGATTACGTATTCCGGAAAAAGACGATAATGGGGTGTCCCAAAGTGAAACTTGGGACGTTGTGTATGGTGAGGGTTGGTTCAGATTGTATAATCCGGATTGATTCAGCATTGGATTCTTCTGTGTGGCCTACATTGTACCGACAATTTTTGTGGTCCAAAACATCCAAGGACCTCTATAAATACACCCTCTCCGGTTTTGATCTTCAATACCAGCAAAACACACAAACACACCAAAGCAAACCATGCAAATTTTTGTCATCAAGCTGAGGATCTTTCTAATGCTGTCGCGAATGGATGAGTTAGCTCTCTATTTGACGGCATTATGAAGATCCCCAGCATGCTGTCAAAAATATATAGATAGTCCTTGATGCCTCTTTGATAGATAGATAACTCAAAAATATCAAGAGGTTTCTATGAGTTAGATCTTGCTGCCTGCCAGATAATATGTCATTTGGCAAGGCAGCAGGACCTAACTCAAAGAAATCCTCTTGAAAACACCTAGCATTTCTTCATTGTGTTGCAGATCTAACTCCAAAGAAGAGGTTCTTATGAACTCGATAATGTCGGCCTGCCGATCGTAACATGTCAGTTGGCAGGCCGGCAGGATCGAGTTCAAAAGCTCCTCTTCGAACACCTTCCCAAAAGATTCATCATTTATGTTATTATGGTTTTTTTTAACTGTTTATTTGTCTTATGTTGCTTTTATTTATGTTATGTATCTTTGATCTATTTTTTTCCAACGCATTCGCAACGAAAACGATCCAAATAAAGGGTCTGGTACAGTTCGGACTTTACACTCCGGACAAACTGCATACGTTCCGGATTGTATAATCCAGAAACACTCAGTAACATTTAGGCCGGTGACGTTTCACCAAAGGTTAGGCCGGTTAGTGGAGTTTGAATGCATTTTTTTACTGTTTTGAATATGGAACACATTTTATTTGACTGTAATTAAGACCTATGACTTATATAAGGCTATAAAAAGGCTTGGATCTTCAACATTTTCCTTCATTCTTCTTCACCTCCTTTCTTACATTTTCTTCAAAAATTTTAAGTTTTTTAGGTAGCTTTTAGGAGTGTTTGTGGTGTCATGGTCATTGTTGACCGCTCATACGACCCCTGCAATTGCATTGCAGCTTATGCGGGGGTCGTATAACGGTCAACAGAGACCCTTGACATCAAAGAAAGACACAAAATATGCATATCGTATATGGCCGGATTTTATATTCCGGAAGTTACTAACAATCTTGTCCGGAAAACATAATCCGGACCAGGGGTATTTTTGGAATTTTTGCAGGGCGCGCGAGAAGGTCATAGGGTGGGAAAAGTAACACTCATTTTGCACTTACAGGAAATAAAAACTTAGTTATGGGCTGGACTGATAATTAAAAAATATTTGGGCCTGAGCTGGTGTGCACACCCTGCCCTGCTCAGGTCCGCCCTAATGTGACCCAAGGAAAGAGATATATGCAATTTCTTTCCTTTTTTTTTATAAAGAATAAAGATACAAGGATATTATGTGCTACCAAGATATTATGTGCAGGGGTAGGGGTTCGAACTCCGAATTCCCTACACATAATGTGCGTGCCATTAGGCTACCTGACAAAAAAAAGGATAAAGATACAAGCAATTTCATGAATAGGCTCATAGTAATGCAAATTCTGTGTCAATAAATAGAATGTAACTTGGCTGTGAACGTTATTGACACATAGTAAGTAATGTCTAGAGTAGACATCAGAGTAATTAACCTGCCAAACTCTTTCCCCTTAACTGGTTTTCAACTGCACATAACAAAAGCTATGATTTGCAAAAGGAAAATCCTTAGATGGAGCAAAAATATTTTCACGAAATGGGATAGCAAGTAGTGATTGGTTTCTTATACACGGTTACTCTCTTTAAAAATACTACACATTGATTTATGGTGAGATTTGTTCGCACTGAATAGCATTCATGTTTGTAAAATTGAAATTAATTATGACCATTAATTTCAATTTATTTTTGAATGTCAAGTTGGTTTTCAATATGTAAAGGATTAAATTAAATTTCATGTTGTCAATTTTTATGTGAAGTCATACAATCAATGTATTGATAGCCGTTGGATCTTGATCGGATGATCCAGAAAATACATATTTTAATTTTGATTGAACAACCACTTATGTGAATTTGCTGACTGCTATCCAAATCCATGATGGATGAGATTGCTATTTGTTTATTCAGATCTTATTATCTAATAGCCTCTACCGATTTTAAATTTAGTGATTTATTGACGTGGTTCTCTTCAAAAAAACAAAGTCTCTCTATGTCTCTCCTTCGTAATGAATATTGCATGCTCCTTGTGTCTATTTAGGTCGGGGTGAGAAGTGCATGAGCAATACAAGATAGTATATTGATAACAAAAACATTTCATTTAGTTTATTTGGTCAATTTTCAAATACAGATAACTAGGTCACACCTTCTATTTGTCGAGCACATGATGAGTAAATAGGCTGTCACAAAACAGTCCATTTTCCAAATCGCATGTGCTCGATAGCTGGGACAATTATAAGCCAATGACTGCTGGTATTTTAGGAGGCATGTATGGAAGAAAGAATTGTTCACTTTTAGCAACGATCCATGTCTCTACCTCTACGTACACCTTCTCACAATTTTCTTTTGTCAATATGTTATTTATAAATGGGAAATGCAATTGTGTGTGCATTAATTAATATGATAATATACCTCTGCACGTAATTGGGATGCTTCCAAAAATCGGGATGGAAATTATATACATGTAATCTGTATTGCTTGACTGATCTTATTACATGATATATATGGTGAGATCAGAGCTACTGAATTAATATAATCAGGTTTTATATTCTTGTTGTTAACGGATAATGCTAATAACAAAATGTATAATACGTTATGACAGTTTATGTGTCATATATTTTTATTTATAGTATAATAATTAATATGTATTGATGCAAGAAAAATATAGTAATACGTATAAAACTTTGATATCTGAAAATGAAATGAAAGTTACAAAAAAAAACTTGATACTCCTATCTTTTAGTGGGAAAATACTTTGATTAATAAAAAAGTATTTTAAAGAAAAGCAAAAAAAAATGTGCTAATATGGTACCTCACGGTGAGACATATGCATCAAATTTTAGTACTTTTTCTGCCAGCAAATGATACCTAGTGGATGCTGGGTGAGTGGGTGGCATCATTTTCTCACAGACAAAAAGAAAACACAAAAATATGTCTCTGTCATATATTCTTTCTAGAATGAATATTTTAAAATGTTCCTTTGCCTTTTGCACTCTATGCAAGAAAAGGTCCCCTTTGCTTTCTATTTTATTTTATTTTTGTTTCAAAATTGAAAAATTGACTTTACGACGGTGATAAATGGGTTTTCCAGGTATGGAGAAGCCATGAAATGAAATTTTTATACTCACAACCATATACCCATGTTAGGTATTTACACATGTAGATGGTTTAGCAAGGTTCCAAGATGACAAACTAATAGTCTACATGTGCGCACTAGCCTGCACGTGAAATAAATTAATAGAGTTCGTCATTTGTTTGTCAAGTATCTATAAGATTTTCTCAAAAAAAGTAGTCTATAAGATATAAATTTATCTGATGAATAAATAAGATGTTTAGAATTTAAACTCAGTATATCATGTAATATCTTGTGTATCAATTGAGTTAAATTCAAGGTACTACAAATTTCATCAATTTTTCCTTTTTATATAAAAAAAAGTTAACACAAAATTGAGAAGCTCCACAGCAACAACAACAAAAAAAAAAGGAATAAGGAAACGTTTCAAAGTTCATTAGATCGTCTCCATTGGAAAATAACAATAAAAATGGGGGAGGTATAATTTTATCCCAACATTGTACTACAAGGTTTGAAGTATTGGATTGAAAATTAATTAAATGTTAGTCGAAATAGGCATAAATATGGTTTTGAATCAAACGAATTTCTCTCAATCGATAGCACGTTAGGCGAGTGCATATATATTGAATACATGTTAGTCGAATATTTCTCGAGTCTACCGAAGTATGCGAAGATCATAAATACATTAAAGTTAGACAAAATTTAGCGAAATTGAACAAGGAGCAAGGCAATCAACTAGTGTTCCATGTTTACAACGTCATTGATTCAAGATGATTGTGAGCACGGAGCCACGTTTTGAGGAAAGTTGCGCACATGTGCATAAGCTCGACAAATTATGATGTGAAATGGAAGATTGTCGCAAGCAAAACACGTGGTGTGATGTACCCCTCACATCAGAAAAACTCGTGCATCACTGGCATAAATAGTCAAGCAAAACTATTTTTTGTAGGTCGTATCGCTTTAACCATTAGGCATAGGGTTTGCCTATAAATACTGAAATTGTATATTTTATTCGACGCACAATCAATCAAACAAATCATTTTATGCATTTTTGTCTTTTTTATCCTTTTGCATTTAATTTTACTCTATGCATCATTTCTTATTATACTAGTACAAACTTCGAACGCCAAAAAAATATCATACTTAATGGTTGTCGAAATAGTTAAATAACTCACAACTTATGGTAAAAAGTTTTTTTCTCAATATAATCGCTTAAAAAGAGAATCATTATTGAGAGTGATTAATTGATACCTCGACTAACTTTTAAGTTCAACTTAATAATGCAAATGTTTTTTTTTTGGTTACGCACAATAATGTAAATGTAATATATGATAATAATACTTTTATTTGATTTTGGTTGTTTCTTTTTACGAGTTCCATTATCCGTTACTCTTTTTTTTAGACAAAAATAAATAAATAAAATTACTATCACTTATATATATTGAAAATTTTGTTAGGTAATTTTATAAAAATAAAGTTGTCTAACCGACAATATGTTATAAAAATAGACCACGTATGTAAAATAATTAATTAATGAGTCTTGTACCAAAAAAAAATAAAAATTAGGAGTCTTCACTTGGGGACGTGTAAGTATGTGCCAATCAAAAGAATAATTTACAAAGCATGTAAATGAACATTTTCTAACACTCCCAACCAAAAAAACACTATTTATTAGTTGCTATCCGGCCAATGAAAACACAAATAACATCGTCCTCCCGTCCAAAAAAAAGTATACTATAGTCCTACAAATTTTTCCGACTAGTAGTGCTGTAACAAGAAGTATCACATCATATATCATTAAAAAACAAAGTATCACGTCGTATAAATCTCATAAAATCCTCTAAGAGAAAAAAATCTCATAAAATGGTAAAAGATCAGTGTAATGCTATTTTCTTTTCGAATTTTCAACTTACGTAATCAATTGTAGCAATTGCAATTTATATTGAGGATTGGTTGTTGGAATGGAAATCATCATTGACCTCAATTTTAAGTTGTTATGCTAAAAGAGCTAGTATTTTGATTGTATTGTAGTGAATAAAATATTTGACCTGATTTTCTTTTTTGGCTTTTGCACATTGTTCGGAAAAGACCATAAAGGAGCATCGAGGTTTCTCAATAGTCCTAACTCCTAAGATGCGTAAAAGGATTATTTTCTGCATTAAAAAAGGATTGTTTTAATTATTAGTATTTATTTATTCAACGAATTAGCTTCATGCACATGCATACCACAAAGTAATTCATTCAATTAAAGCAGGGCCGTTTCTATGAAATAGAAGGCTCGGTTCTATTTTTTATTCAACGTAATTCTTTTTCTGTAGCTAAACTTCATTAAAAAATCAGAATCAGAAGAACTTTTAAACACGAAACAAAACAAAATAAAATTAAGTGAAAGAGAGATGAAATTTACCTAACGATGTCGTTTGGAATGTCACTCCTACGTCGTAGGAAAGGGAAAAACGAATGGTTTGTGCAAAAAAAAAATTGTTGTGATTATTTCAATGAGGGTGAGTATTATAATTTTTTTGAGGCCCATAATTTTTAGAGGCTCGGTGCAGTAGCGCTTCTTGCACTCCCCAAGGTCCGGCCCTGAATTAAAGAAAACCTAATTAACTTTATCAAACTTACACAAAATTATTTAATTTTATTGAAGATTCAAATCGATAATTTGAATCAATCTTTTGAAAACAAATCATCTGAATTATGTACAGTTTTCAATTTTTTTAGTTACTAAAATATTATTTCTTGTCGAAAAAAGTTGTTAAGATATTATTTCTTAAAATAAAGTTTAGTATCAAATTTATTCTCTTGATAGGGTGTTTGGTACTGCAACACTTTAAGAAAAATTGCGGCAAAGAAACACGTTAACGTGGAAGCTGCATTGTATAACTTTTCTGTTTTTACATTAATAATAATGTAACACCTAAGGTTGATGAGGACGAGCAGTAGTTGCCGGTGCACGAGGCACGACAATGAGCGGTTTCTGACAACTTATAGATAAACTGAATCACACCAGAACGAGAGAGATACTGAGGTCGTGTAGTTATGAGACTACATGGTTGAATGAATGCTTATAAGAATTGTTTGGTACTACCTATATCATCAAGATGCATCTTCTTTTCGGTAGCTCATTCCATAAGAACTCCACAGTTAAACATGCTTGACTTGGAGCAGGATGAGTGACCTTCTTGAAAGTTTTCTAGAAAGCGTGCGAGTGAGGATAAAACACACTGAAAAGACTCGTGTTGATTTGTGGGGTCAGTCGACAATCCTAAAAGGAGGGCGAGATGTTACAAATGGTGGGCATGTAACACCCAAGGCAGACAGGTGCAGGGAGTGGTCGTCGGTGCACAAGGCAACACTATGAGCGGCTCCCGGCGTCTTCTAGACGAACCGAATTACATCGAAATGAGAGGGATCGTGAAGTCGTGTAAGTATGGGACTACATGGTTGAAGGAAGGCTTATAAGAATTGTTTGGTACTACCTATATCAACAAGATGCATCTTCTTTTCGGTAGCTCAGTCCATATGAACTCCACAGTTAAGCGTGTTTGACTTGGAACAATTTTGGGATGAGTGACATTATGGGAAATTTCCCAGAAAGCATGCGAGTGAGGACAAAACACGCTGAAAATACTCGTGTTGATTTGTGGGGTCAGTCGGCAATCTTAAAAACAGTTTAGGATGTTGCAAATATAATGTCTTGGGACGCGAAAATGATATTGCAGTAGTAAATCCAAACAGATGCTAAGACAAAAACTCTTTAAGATACACAGCGACCAAGGTAGGTCCCACAAAAATCATATTATGATTTTTTTTTTGGTAAATTATATCTCTCCATATATGATAAAAGAATCATGTTCTGATTAAGTTGGAGATATAGTTTTTTTTACAATAACTGTAACACCCACGACGTGGCTTTCGATATCCCGCCAGTTGGATACGAAAGGTTCCCGCCAGTTGGAACGGGCACTATCCGTAAGGATGACCCCACGTTAATAAGAGGAACCGAATCACATCGGAATGAGAGGGATCCGGAGGCCGTGTAGGTATGGGACTACATGGTTGAAGGAAGGCTTATAAGAATTGTTAGGTACTACCCATATCAACAAGATGCATCTTCTTTTCGGTAGCTCAATCCATAGGAACTCCACAGTTAAGCGTGCTTGGCTTGGAGTAGTACTAGATGGGTGACCTACCGGGAAGTTTCCCGGTAAGCGTGCGAGTGAGGACAAAACACGCTGAAAAGACTCGTGTTGGTTTGTGGGGTTAGTCGGCAATCCTAAAAGCAGTCTGGGACGTTACAATAACTATACTTAAAATACATATCTCAACATTTTTTTATAAATTATAATTGCTCTTTACATTGTTTTATATTTAAAAATGAGATTTTTTATTTTTCTTAGAAAAAATCAAATATTATTGTTTGGTGAAAGAAAAGAATCAAACTTTTGATTTTGAAGGATTGTCCCATTGCACAAGCTATCCCTGGTTTCCCAGCACTCATTCTATTTTATTTGCATTTAGAACGGCTAGTATTGCATGGGTCCCTTCATTGATACATTCTTTTTATTTATTTGTTAAATTTAATCCTGGTTTCCCAGCACTCACTCTATTTTATTTGCATTTAGAACGGCTAGTATTGCATGGGTCCCTTCATTGATACATTCTTTTTATTTATTTGTTAAATTTAATTAAGAAAAGGGAAATGTTAACTTATGCCCTTGGGGCATAAGTTAAAAAACTAAATGTAGAAAAATATTTTTGGAAATTGTGCATTCAATTTATTAAAAGTTTAAAAAGTTGTCTTTTAATTATAAAAGTTATTTTGAATTTCCATTTTAAGCTCCTTAACTTGTGTCCTAAGGACACAAGTTAACATGACCCTTAAGAAAATCAGTGTGGACAATTTGTAAAAAAAAAAAAAAAATAGCTGTGTGGACAAACTAAAGTGTGTCCTTGCCCTCTCCGTTAAATGATATTTCTCTCCAAACACATCATACCGTTTTAAAATGAGTGTCGCTTTAGCCAATTGCACATAAATTACGGAATGGAATAAAGTAGTCAAATGTCATAGCAATTTTATCAAATTATCCTAATCAGCTATTGGTTTGTTTTTCATTAAAGAAAAAAATAATATTTTGGAAGTAGTGTAACATAATATTAATTGAAGGGTACAATTGAAAAGAAAAAGTTATTATTACATTGAAAACCGAAAGTGACGTTCATTTTGAAACAATTTTTTTTGGCTAAAGCGACACTCATTTTGAAACGGATGGAGTATATATAATCTTTCTTTACATTATGTAATGTTTTTATCAGTTGAGATAAATTTACAAGAACGAACACTTTGTATATCCATTTAAAAAAAAGATTTTTTAGTTATGATAGTATTTGACCAAAAATAAATAAACAAGCTAACTCAACTAAAAACTTTATAAAAAAACAATAAAAACTAAAATTGTATCCCATAGCGCCTAACTTAACTGACAAATCATTACGTTAGATACTTTCATCTAACTTATATCGCAAGACTTCAAAGTTTTTTTGAAAAAACAAGACTTCAAAGTTGTGTGTGTGAATTTTAATATGTTGTTTGTCACTTCATTTATAGAAAAAAGGAATTGAAATTGCAATAATCATCTGAATAATTCTGAGCTAGTAACACGAATCTCTTTATTGTTATTTTTAACTAATCACGATTCTCCTAATTAAGTAACACGTTATTTGCCAAAAGATATTGTTTCATCATCATTCTCATCGAGTGAGTACCTCCAATATTGTACTAAACTAGTATAGTGATCCGTGCCAAGCACGGGAAATAAAAAACTTTTTTGATCAAATGTATAGATTTTATATTATGTTATCTTAAAGTTGTAAGTGTGGTTATCATTCAAATTTGATATGGAAAAAAATATCATCTTAATTTTGTTAATTTTGTATATATTTTGAAATATCTAAACATTGCACATAACGATTAAAGTATTTGAATTTATACTTATACTAATTATTTGTAGTATAAGATGTACTAATTGTTAAACTTAGCATATGTAATATTTTTGCAAAAATACACCGACGTACTGTATATTATTATTTGTTGACATAATGTATTTTATTAATCATAAAAACTAAAAAATTTGTATTTTTTATATCGTAGTCAGTGTCAGATGTATACACCTAGTCTGTGAATGAACCCGTTATTTTTTTTACGGGTGTGTATAAATATAGTTTGGGCTACAGAAACGCCGATTGTTATTTGTTTTTATTTTTTACAAAACCAATGGTCTAATGTAAATATTAGACATGGCAACGGGGCGGATCGGAGGCGGGTTTGTGTATCCCCGTCCCCGTCCCCAAACCATATCGGGGGAAAAATTGAACACCCAACCCCGCCCCCAATGGGGACGGGTCTCCCGGCCCAGCCCCGCCCCAACCCCCACCCGCGAAAACTTTATTTTTTATAAAATATTTAAAAAATGCATATTTTTTCATTTTTTCATAACAACAAAAACACAATAATTATATCAATAATTTTCTATCTAATAAACTTATTTCAAAAGAGCAAAATAATTATTATAAATATGTTTCTAAATAGTAATAATATATTAAAATAGGTTGGTGCTTATGGAAATAAGATTATAAAATTTAATAAACAAAATTTTAAAAAGCGGGTGCGGGGCGGGGTGTAAGCATCCCCCGCACCCGGCCCCGGCCCCGTACTAAAACTCCAAATTTCCCCCACACCCGCACCCGGTTAAATCGGATTTTCCTCGTTGAAATTCGGGGCGGGGGCGGCTGGGCCTGGCGGGGGCTGGGTTTGTTGCCATGTCTAGTAAATATTGTATTTTAGGGTAACAACGATGTAGAAAAAAAAAAGTTCCGCATATTGTTATACCTAAAAAGTGCATCAATTAAAAGTCAATGGTAGGGGGATCTGCTTATATAGAAATTGCATGTCTTGTAATGACCAGTACGCCTTACAAAGAAATTAAAAAAAATGACTTCCAAACAATATGCAACTTTAGTTTTCTAAATTATAGCAACAACAATTCTAAAACATAATTAATGATCATACTTTTTGAAAAAACTTCACGATACACAACATTTGTGGTCTCCTTGCAAACATTATTATTTTCATCCAAGATGAGCAGCTTCAAACCTTTTCTAGAATTAACTCGAGAGACAGCGACATAAAGTTGTCCATCCATGAACACGGGTTAGGAAGATAAACTCCCACTTGAGATAAAGATTGACCATGACTTTTATTTATTGTCATTAGAAAACAAAGTGTCAATGGAAATTGTCTGCGCCTGAATTTGAAGGGTAGTCCTGGATCACTCGGAATAAGATTCATCCATTCCTGGGAATGAATACCCTGGTACCCGCCCTTTTTCCTGTTATTACTGTAGCAGCTATCGTGCTCTTCCCTAGATGTGTAACTGTCAGCCTCGTACCATTACACATTCCATTGGCCTGATCGATGTTTCTCAATGATAAGCTAGTGTGATACCCATGCTAAGCACGGGAAATTAACGTACTTATTTTTTTTTTACTCAAGGAATTAACGTATTTATTAATGTTTTATAAAATACTATTTTAAATCCAAAACTAATTTACACAAAGTTAGCGAATATTTAAGTTATTTGATATATAAATCAATATAAATTTAAAATATCTTTAATATAAATTATAAAGTTTTTTGACAAAAACTATAAATTGTAATATTGGTAGTATTTGTAAAAAATATTATATAGTTGTATTAAGATATTTACTTTTACAAATATAAAGTTTATATATGTAGTTTACAAATATATATATATATATATATTTTAGTTTACAAATATATATATATATATATATATATATATATATATATATATTTTAAACTAATACTTTTATCCTAACTAATAAATTGTTTCGGGGGTTGAGTAGTTCAAATGATTTGAGTTAAGGAATAAGGAGTTGAAGGTACTGGGTCAAACTCAAATGACAGAGTAAATATTAATTTAACGACTAATTACTAACATTTGTCATAAGAAAAAGGACAATTGTTTGAATCCCTCCAACATGATAATATTTACCCCAAGAATATATTACATTGACATTTAAAAAAAATAAATATTTACTATTGTCAAATTCACCTTTTGAAAATGGTTTTTCCTATAAGGTCTATGGTAGCCCATGTTCCTATTATGATTAGCAAGTCTTTAAAGATATAGATACACACTTCGAACCCGTACCGAATGTAGAAATATATTAATATGTAACATGCAAGTCTCTAAATATTATCCATACTTTTGTGATATTTTGTAACTTTTTAAGATTTTTTTTTAAAAGTTTGTGTAATTATTTATTGATCCAACCTAACGAAACTTCATTGTATCAGGTAATAGATTACAATGAAAACCGATCCATCCTGTGAACACCTATAGGCGTGGATGCAACAACATGTATGAAACACCAAGTATATATAATCACAAATGGTTCGACCAATTTTCTAAACTTGCAATTCTACAGTTATCTTGTAGATATCTTTCACATGTAAGTATTTTTAGAAAAAATTTGGTGTGATTATAGTCACACCAAACCATATGGTGCATCTGCCCATGGACACACACACACACTCATAAGAATGATATAAAATATCATAATTTTTTTTTAAAATCAACAATTAATATATTAATGTAATACATTTGTAAATGTTTGGTCTGGTGGTAAAAAGATAGATCTTGGACATTAAAGAGAAATCAACAAATTATATCAACTTGTGATAAAATGAAAATGGACTGGTTTTCCCTTTTTATTTTAATAATACTTAATATTTTAATCTATTAATGTATAATTATAGTTATAAAAAATTGAATTTTTTATTTATTATTATAATTATAATTATTAAAATTTGACAATAATGAGAATGTCCTTATTTGAAAAACATCATTACTCGTTAAGGAAAGTATTCATTAAAATTAATATTTATTGAAAATATTACAATTTGATAATATCATTTAAATTGCTTATGATTCTCTTAGATATTTGTCTTCCTTCATAGGTTTCTTTTAATATGAAAAAAAAATTATATAACTATAATATTTAAAATCTTAACAAATTTAAAAATAAATATCAAAATCATTTTAACCATGTACCTTAGATTAAAAATGATTTGAATTTTAGAAAAATCAAAGTATTTTTATTTATACTTGTTCAACAGATAAAATGGTAATGCCTATTGAATGGTGAATATTTCCTCATTAAAGGTCCAAGGCAATGGTAATGCCTATTGAATGGTGAATATTTCCTCATTAAATGTCCATTAAAACAATGGTTCCTTATAAATTTTGGTACTTGGAAAAAAAATTAAACTAATAAAAAAATATTAATGTAAAATATATACCTAGAATGGTACATATATCGATTAATTTAGGATTTATATTATAAAAAATACTTTGAAGGGTGAATATTTTGAATCGTAGGATAATCCGTTTATGATATAAAAGGGGGAGGTTTATTTGGTTCTTATAACAAACAACAAATGTCTATGTTTTTTGTCGATGATAAATTTAATCTCGTTTTTTTTAAAAAAAAAAAAAAAAATATACCATCTTCTATTTTATTTATTAAAATTAAAACAGTGTCTGAAAATATATGTAACACTTCAACCGCATTAAAAGTTTTGATCAATAATAATGTCTATTGAATAGTAAATATTTATTAATCATTTCCTTGGAAAAAATATTAGCTTTAAAAGTTGTGGTTAACAATAATGCAATAATTGTGCTTTAATTATTTTTAAAGGAATTGTGCTCATTGTGATTTAACTTAAAATGCAAAGTTATATGGGTATATTTTAATTGCTAAATGGATAGCACTGCCATGAGAAAAAATGGACATTTAACGTGTACCATATATCCTACATGGATTATCAATATCATTATGAATAAAACAGTTCGACATAAATGGATAGTTCATTTTAATTCAACATAAAACTCATTTTGCTCTTGACTTATAAAAAAAATCAACATAAAACGGTTCAATATAAACGGTTCAATAACTTCTTTTTGACAAAAAAAACGGTTCAATAACATTTTTTGACAAAAAAAAAAAAGGTTCAATAACTTTTTTTGTTGAAGGATAGTATTTTATATTGTTTTATTTTAATGATATTATTTTTCTCATTTCTTTGAAGATTATTACCATCGAATGAAACAAAATGGTATGGGAAAAAAAAAACCAATCTTGATAATTTTTATTATAGATGGAACATTTTTCAATTTTAAAGTCAAATATTAGTAAAAAACTAAAATCGAAAATCATTAAAAAATCTAAAATTCAACAAAAAAAATGAATCAATCACCGTTAATGTAAACTACTAAAAAGTTCAAAAATTAAAAATCAAAACTGCAAGCCAATTTTATTGATTCATTAAAACCGTTTATAAAGATTTAGAAAGTTTGTCTCTATTCATGTCCCACACAAAGTCATAGGCGAAAGATTTGAACCACGATGTTCCATGTCTCTTAAAAAGAAGATCTATAATTGTATTTTGGTGCTCATTAATTTCTTTGAATAACAAATTACAAAGAAGCAAATAACAAATTTCTATAATATACAATAAGATCTTATCAATATTATAATATTAAGAAAAAACTCATAATGAACATATGACAATTCTTACAACATTTTTTCGTAGATGCACATCAAAGTTGAAAGTACAACATAATCATTAATCTATAGAAAAACTACTATTTGGAATGTGAAATATCTATCATTTACAAAAACAGATTATATCTCTAAAACTAATTAGATGAATAGTTGTACAAAAGAATAATCATTGCTTAAAAAACTAATAAAATACATCCATTCTAATCAAAGTGTTTAATCCAATTTCTTCAAAGTTCAAACCATATGTTGATTCTTTCATCACATTGAACGTTTGAGATCCAATTCTGCAACAACTAAATAGAAAGTGAATAAAGATCAAGAATAATTGACAAAGAAAAACAGAGAGAAATTTGTTTAATTGTTGTACCTATGAAAAAATATTAGAAATTGATCCAGTCTTAAGAATTAGATCTAAGAAGAAAAAAAATGAGAAAAAGAAGTAAAAATTAATAAAATTAAAGAATGATCTCGAGAAAATTTTCAAAATTTTAGTATGAATGTCGAAATTAAGTGAGAATGTTAAAACCAAAAAGCACAATGTATAGTAGTGATATGAAAATTGTGAGTTGTAACTTAAAATGGTGTAAAAAGTGTGAGCTTCAAACACAATATTTATAGCCAACATGTATGAAGCAATCACAAAAAAAATTTCATGGATTTAGTAATTGACAATTAAATGGTACATTAATTATCAACAATTTGTACGATTAAATTAGAAAGAAAAAAAATACTCATGATTTATTTAGGGGAAACAAATACTCATGAGGTACATCTTTATTAAAAAAAAATACTCATGATGTACATGTCTATTTAATTTTTTTATTTAAACGTGTAAAAAAATGTAAATGTGTTCAAAAACCAAATGTATACTTTTTTTTTCATGAATGTAGAAAATAATTTGACTAATATTAGTTAATTGTGAAAACGACATAGCTCATGTTGTCAAGTAAAATTTAACATCCTTGCTTTAATATCATAAAAAAAATGAGACGAAAGGTGTACTGATCTTTTTGGTAGTGAAGGTGTACTGATTTTAATGTAGTAATAACAACGTCATTAATATGTCAAAACAAAATAAAAAATGTCATTAAAGCCTTTTATTTGTTTTATTCGGCGATAATAAATTACAAAGATATTTTGTAGGCTTTTGCTTAATGAAACAGTCTATATTACTCCATCCGTAAATATCTTTAATAATCTATTAAAAAAATTATGAAAAATTGATATTTTAAAAATATTAATCGAGACAAATCCAACATCTTATATACTATATTTTGTCTTTATATATTAGTACAAAAATATGATCAAATTATATTATGTAAACAATATATATTTTTAAATTATGTCATTTAAAATGGGATAGAGTACTTTTTTTTGTTACCGGTTTATATTACTACTTAGTATTACTTATTTGCAGCCATCTTTCATTAATGCACTTAAATAATTGCACTATTTTATGGGATTATATCATATACTAGTATGTGGACCCGTGCCAAGCACGGGTTAGATTTCCAACTTTTTTTTATCACATAAAAATCGTTATCGTATTTTTAATTAAATATTAACGTGTATATATTTATTTTGATTTTTGTATTGTTAAACAACAATAATTTAACGGATGTAATGCTGAAATATTAATCTTTAACACGGGAATATTTTACATGGATGACTAAAATTAAGCAAATATTTTTAATATGCATATTGATAATAAATGGATTAATCCAAAAACAAAACAAAATTAAATATGGAGATATGGATTTTTTTTGTTCTTCCTATATACAATATCATACGCTTGTTGTTTTTCTGTCTCGTCGGTTATTGTTCATCTTGTACATGCAATTGATTATTCATAACTATTGATAACTGTGGTGTCCGAGTTTCGAGCTTGACCACTGCATATATAATGAATTATCACTACCAACTGAGTTAAGTCTACGGGAACTTAATAAACTTAATATATATATATATATATATATATATATATATATATATATATATATATATATATATATCACCAACACTACTAATAGTTAGGGTAGGTTTATGGCGTAAAACTAAAAACAACATTACATTTCCATATAACACCGGCTAAAATTTCGTCATACTTGAGGAGGAGAATATTGTTATGTATCAAGTGTCACTTAAAGGCTTCCCTCAAAAAGAGTGTCCGTTAACGGCTTAAATCCCGACATTGGATAAAAGAGTGGAGGTTGAACAACAAATAAGTTAAAAAAAACTGATATACTTAAACTTTAAAATTTTGGATGATGATGTGGTATCATTCTTACTTGCGTGGATGCTATTTCTCCAAGAAGTCGATCCACACATGTGTTGCCTGCTCTAGAAGGACCAATCATGGTATCATATTTCGGTTCAACATTATGGGGGAGCGAGAGTGTCAAGTGTGGGTTAAAATTTTACATTGTATGCAAGAATGTTGAACAACATATAAGTCAGATGACACATATACATAATGTTTTAAGATATTGGATGGACATGTGATGTAAACCTTATTTGTGTGGTTCATATTATCCTAGTGAGATGATACAACCCAATGTACACACCCAAGGAAGTCCCAGAAATATGATGATTTGTTTTGCTAATTTGTGGACATCATTTGTTTAATATTTTATCTTAAATTTTAGATTTTAGATATCATTCGCTTTCATTCAATTTTTTTATCAACCTCTATTATTTCAAATTCAATCATTTTTGATCTTTGATCGGATCTGACAATGAAAGAATGTAGATATGATCTGCTGAGGTCATAAAACATGTGTTTATTAGACATTTTAAATCGATGTGAATTTTTTTAGTCTAATATTTTTGTAGCATAATTACCCATCAATATTTTCTTCACTTCTACATATAACATACACACTACTTAGTTTTTTCCGGTATCATTTCTTTCATTTTCAAATTTCTTTTTCATCTTTTTTCTTTTTATAATTTACTTTCTCTTTTCTCAAGAAAGAAAAGAAACAAAGACATCCATCTATTAAACCGCTACTAACCCATATTTTTTTACCATAGTGTGTCTCTGATCTTATCGGGCTATCTCAACATATTACAAACATTAAGAATCTCATATTTAAGGGAGAAAGATTAATGTGTCATGTGTGAGTTAAATTTTTACATTAGATGCAAGATTATATATTGAGAAATATAGAAGTGAGATGACCAATATACATAATTTTTTAAAGTTTCGGGTAAAGATGTGGTTTCAATCTCACTTGTGGGATTTCGCTTAATCAAATGTGATGATGCAATTCATTGCACGATCCATCAAAACTCCGAACATTGTGATGATTTTTTTTTTAGTTTTTGGATGTCATTTGTTTAATTTTTTATATTGAAAAAAGTTTTTTAGTCCCAACCTTTATTATTTCAAATACCTTAACTTTTGGTCTTTGGTGAGACCTCACAATAGAAAAATATGAATGTGTTATGCTGAGTTAACAAAATTTATGGTTATTAGTTGTTTTAAAATAATGTGACATTTGTTTGATTGAGTCTATTTTTTGATGAATAATTACTCATAAATCTCAAACTTCTTCAACTAACCCATAAAAGTATTGGTAACTCACTTTACTCTCAATACTTCCACGAACAAAATACACTACTTTTTTCTTTTATCATTTCTCTCATGTTATATTTTCTTTTTCATATTTTTTTTCTTTTAATTTTCTCTTTCATTTCATGAAAGAAAGGAATATAAACCCCCCTTATATAAAATCACCATCAACACACATTTTTTTACCACGTTGTATCTTTGACTGACCTTATTAGACTATGTCTTCAGATCATAGACATAAAGAATCTCATGCTTAAGGAAGATATGATAATGTGTCAATTAAGACATAAAGTTCTACATTGGATGAAAGAATAGATGTTGAGAAACATATAAGTGAGATGACCAATATGTTTAATGCCTTAAGTTTTTGGGTGATAGTGTGATGTCAATCTCACTTGTGTGGTTTCTCTTAGTCTACCTTGATGATTCAACCCATTGTAGAATTTGGTGGGATTTGATAAAGTATAAAACTTAGATGTGTTATGTTGATTTGACAAAATACATGCCAATGAGACGTTTTCAATTATTGTAGCATTTTTTAATGAGCCTATATTTTGGTAACATAATTACGAATTAATCTTCAACTCCTTTAACAAACCAATAAAATTCTAAAAAACCCACTCTTTCCCTCATCATTTCTCCCATGTTAAAATTCTTTTTTCTTCTTTTTTTTTCTAATTTATTTTCTCTCTTCCCATGAAAGAAATGAGCAAAAAAATTGCTCTATAAAACTAATACCAACCCACCTTTTTTATCATGTTGTGCTTTTTACCTTATTTAGTTATTTCACCTTATGAGAGGCACAATGAGTCTTACACTTAAGAGAGATCTTTCAGTGCATCATGTGAGTTAAACTTCTGCATTGGATGAGAGAGTAAATATTGAACAACATATAAGTGAAATGAAAATTAGATTAACGTCTTAAGGTTTTAGATGAAGATGATGTGTCGTTTTTATTTATGATGTTTCTCTTAGCCAAATAAGACGATACAACCCATTTTAGGATCTCTAAGAATTCCGTACATTTGATGAAATATTTTGTTTGCTTTTAGATGTAATTTTCTTAATTTTTTATATTAAACATTAAAAAATTATTTTAATTGTTTTTATATTATTTCAAATTCCTTCACAATGTTAATGTTTTACGTTGAGTTGACAAAATGCATGTTCATTTGACATTTTTATGATTGATAATTTAAGGGAGTAATTTGATGGGTGAAAAATTACTTACATATGTTTCCAAAACAAAATTACAAATTTTAGTGTGTTGTAGATGAAATACATGGAAATGCAAATAAAGGAAATAAGGTTTTAAATTTGAAAGGTAAGGAAATCTAAATGACAATTCCTCCGATAAGGGTGATATTTTACTCATTACTTGATTAAAAAAATAAACAATAATTTAACTCATTACTTTAAATAAATAAATACACATTAACATATAACACACAATTAGCTGACTTGTAATTTCTCTCATTAATCAAAACATAAGTAGTCATTCATTGACATAATGATTATTGTTTGATATATGAAATGAGTGATAATGATTCACTAAATGACTATTTATGTCTTGATTAATAGGGGACATTATAAATCAACTAATTGTGATGTAAATATTAATGTATATTGATTTATTTAAATTAATGAGTTAAACTACCGTATATTTTTTTAACCAAATAAATTATTGTATACTGTACATATATTTTTAGGTTTTGTAGTGTATCAAAACAATCAATTAATTACTTTTCATCTGTTAGAATATAAATTTATTTCCTTCATATTTATTTGTTAACCCTCCAATTTATAGAGGAAGGGATCTTAATAATTTAGAGTTCGATCAGAATGTAAGTAAAGTCTGAATCGTTCCACCTATAATTTATTAATTCAATTTTAGCGAAATAATGTATATATTAGATTTTTAAGCAAATTCAAAAACAAATAACTTTTTGAATTATTGGGCCAATATTTTGATATGAATTCTAATAGAATTACTCATTTATCAAATTGTTTTGAATTTTTTTAAAATAAGTGCATTTAATGTCATTTTTCATGATTCATTTCGGTGCAAGGAGGCAATAGGATTAGTATTTCATATCTTCTCAAGAGTAAGTTTAAAGATTTAAAAAAATTAATCCACATCCACACCCTTTATTTTAGCTCGATGGACTAAATTATGTCTTAGCAACCATTTTATTTGAGAGAGTGGATTCTTTTGATCGAAAAAAAAACTTGAGGAAATAATGTGGAGATTTTGACCATCAATGGTTCGAACCTACCATTAATTTTAACCATTGATAATGTGGAGATCAATGGTTAGGATCTCCACATTATTCTCTCAAATTTTTTTTTCCAATTGAAAGGATCCTATATTTGAACACACATAATTCTCAAATACTCGTTCAACAGCTCGTTTAATTTTTTCTCTCGATATATCTCTTCCTATCGCAACACTCCTTATTAAATGAGAGAATAAAGGAAAACAAATTCACTAATTGCTCTTTATAATCTAAAATATTAAAGAAGTTAATACAACTTACAAAACATGTATAATCTAAATTAATGGTCATAATGATTGAATGAAAATAATATTCAATGCTATATGTTGGTATTTTAGTTACTCAATATTAATGTAATTTGTCAACCCTGAATCCAAATTGTTATCTTGTCAAAAAAAAAATCTAATTGGTTATGTTTTTTAAGGACCAATTGGTTACGTTTGTTTGTCGTAAGAAAAAAAAAATGGCCATAATATTAAAGAAAAGTAAATGTTTTATTGTTTTATAATGGTAATTTTTTAAAATTCAAATTTACAGATGGGTGTGTGTCACGATTGACACCGCGAACGAATCAAGTACGAACAAATCGAATGATTATGCTTCATGATCCCTTCACCAGTTTGATCTTAGAGGTGTTATCAGATCATGATGTCCATTATAATAAATATTTTTTTTTTTTGGATATTAACAACACTATATGGAAGATAAAATAGTCGAAAAATGTTGTTCTATAAGATCCAAGATTTACAGCAACACCAAAGTTACTCATAGAGTAGCCTTACCCTCCTTCATGTCTTTTTAAAATTTGTAAATCAATGTTCTTTCCATAGTGGCATGAATTTTGTTTCCCTGAAAAATCAAATAATTCATTAAAAATACAAAACGAAATTTTCATTAAAGAAAACGTGAAAAAAAGGAATATACTCACAAATGCATCCATCTGAACCATGTCAAGAGAAAATAAAAATGGGAGAAAATTTGTATCTTTGGTTCACTTTTGTTGAGATTAAAATACTAAGTAAGAGGATTTGTCAAATGTACCTTTTATTATTTTGATCGTTTTTATAAGCCTTATTTGAACGGTTATATTTCATTTATTCATGAATTTTCAGTGTCATTTAATCCTTTCTTTAATTTAATCATACATTTTATTTGATGATATAAAATTTTCATTCCAAGCAAGAGAAGTCAAAACACGTTGGTGATATTATATTTTTCATGTATTGGTTTCTTTGACAATAATTAGTTATAATGTTATATGAAAATGTAATAAGAATCATGAATTTATATCTTTATTCCACAATAACTCGATATAGAAGGATCAATGTCATGTTGAACATTTTTACTATTAAGAAAAAAGGAACATTCTCAAATCAAATCAATTAAGATCATTATCCTAGCAATGTCTACAAAACCAAATAATATCTATTATTAGGTATGGTTTGAGTAAGCCAATTCACCTACTAACTCAAGATTATAGCATTGATGTTTGGATGTCAATGTTCTAAGCCCAAAGCTTTACCAAACTTCATCAACATGACCATGTCGAAGAAAAGTGTCCAACTTTTTGGAATAACGTTATTTTCTTATTTGAATATTTATGAAAAACAAATCTAGAAAGAAATGTCCCAAAAAAAAAAAAAAGCAATGTTATTGTTTAATGACATAATCGTAAAAATGATATAGAAGAATGTGATAACAATTGATCAAAGTACTATTCAAAAAGAACATGAAAAGCATGATCATAAACTCTACTTGATCAAGTATTTTATTTTGATATTTGATTTACAATAATAAGCATGGTTAGTGCCAATTTACATGATGTTCTTGTTTCACATAACAAACGAACCAAACACGTATAATCCGCGTGACTATGCTTCATGATTCTTCAACTGAATTGATTTCAAAGATGTCATCCGATGAAGTAATGAGATGAAATTGATGCAAGTTTGATTGAATATATATAGGGGAAAAGACAATCAAATTACTTTTGAGCCCCTAACCATAATTACTTTTGAATATATATATATATATATATATATATATATAGGGGTTTGCTACAATAGACCCATTCATTTTCATGAAGGTCTATTTTAGTAACCAACACCTTTTCACTTGGACAAAGATACCCATGTTTTTGTTTTTTGGACTAATTAAAACTAAAGGACAGAAGGGTAATTAGCTATTCTTTTTTATTTTCTCTTTTTTATTTTTCATTGTCCCTACGTTTCTTCCTCTTCTCTTCCTTACTTCTCTTTTGCTCTCTCTATCTTTTGTTGTTGCCCCTCAAATTGAATCCATGAATTGATGATGTTCTTAAACGTTGCTTCCTTCCATTCACGTAAAATCACATGCAACAATTGAGTTATTTGGTTTTCTCCCTTTCCAGTTCATTCAAAAAGTTCATATTTTTTCTTCTCTTTTATGGGTAATTTATAACTGTTCTTATCAATAATGATTTGTTTAATTTTAAATACTACTATTCAGATTTGAACTGAGATGTGGAAACAAACATCTTGATAATGAAGTTTGGCTGCTATGTTTTAAAGCAGTTTGTTCTTGTTTTCTGGTTTTGATTTTAGCTTGCCGAAAAGGTTCTATTGTAGCAACAATTTATGTTTTGAGACCATCAAAGTCTGGAAAAAAAACTAAAAAATTGAGTGGAGGTGAAAATTCTAAAACTGTACATGTAGTACATGATATGGAAATTACTTGAAACTGATAGCATAGAAGAAATTATCCAAGTGATAATTATACAACATCTGAACCGATTTCACCAGTATACAAACCTAAGCATAAAACACTATCGCACAACATCTTGATAAAAACCCCAAATATAGCACTTTTCACCAATTCTCTTAATTTATATACAGCGCCTGAGCTAATCAAAATTCATCCAAAAATCGTTTGTACAACCAAACAAAGGATTTTAGCGAAATTCAACTTGCTTCCATAATTCACAATTCGTCTTGCAGAGTCCAAACAGGCAACACGTTTATGAGGAGACCGAAATCAAAAACTATAATTCCAAATCGAAATTGAAAACATGATTAGTTTATGTGTTTTTGTTGGATTTAGGGTTTTAGCTGTTTCTCTCTAAAATAGAAATAAAAGAACATGATTGAATAGAAGAAGTTGATAATTCAGGAGATTCAAGAGAAGAGATCGATGATCACTCACATAGAAAAAGGCGAGAGAGATGCTCAGATGCATAACAAAAACTGAGAATCAGAGAAAGAATGAGATTCGAAGGGACAATGGAAAATAAAAAGAGAAAATAAAAAAGAATGGATAATTACCCTTTTGTCCTTTAATTTTAATTAGTCCAAAAAACAAAAACATGGGTATCTTTGTCCAAGTAAAAAGGTGCTGGTTGCTAAAATAGACCTTCATGAAAATGAGTGGGTCTATTCTAGCAAAACCCATATATATATATATATATATATATATATATATATATATATATAGGGGAAAAAACAACAAATGTTAGAATTCGGTTGGCTTAAAATATCACCTGACACATGTTATGATTAGATTGGTTTTATGATCGGATTGAAACATATGAAATAGAAGGTGTATATAGAATATCTTCCTTTGTCTTGTTTAACTGTGATATAAATCAAAAAGGTATTGCTAGTTAATAGCATTTACACACCATAAACAATTCATTTTTAGTCAACAATTTTGTTTGGTTTTTTTTTTAAATGATAATAATAAGAATAATAAATTTTGATGAGAGGAATATGATGTTAGAATAATATTAAATGAGTACTATTGCTTCTATGCAAGGGAAATCTTTATAATAAAGATAATAAATAAAAAAATATGGGTATCAAATAAAGGCAAATACATATCATCCATGTTGATGAGTGACTCAAACAACCATAAGTATGAGTTTTATCTTGCAATTTGTAAAAAAAATTAACAAAGAAGTTTGAGTATGTGTTGATGGCAGAAATAAATAAATAAATAAATATGGGGAAATAAAAATGGAATGCTTTGATTAGGTGTTAAAGAGTATTAGATGCATGTGAAATAATTTATCAAATGAAATGAATGGATGAGATTTGATGTCAACATAATTTATGTGAAATAATATATATCAACGCCATGTTTAGTGAAAATGAGTGATTTTTTGTTTTGTTTTGATATCATAGACACACCAAAGTTTGACAATAGAAACGTAAAAACTTCATAAATTAAATCAGTTTTTTTTTTAATAGGAGCCATTGAAAATAATAAAGAAAATATAGAGGTTTAGAGAAAATTCATTGGAAAAAAAACTAAAATACTTTTTCTACATTTTCTTAGGGGTCTGTTTTATTTTTGATTTTTTGATAGAAGAAATGTAGGAGGAGGGGATGGAGTCTGGTTAAACGCATGAAAGACATTCATACATAAAGAATGTTTAGAAAATATTTACATTTACATTTCTTTAAAGGAATTGTTATATAAGGAAAAGCTAGAATACGATTAGAGACAAAAAAAATCATAAGTAGAATTTTATATTAATTTGATTTTAAAAAATAACTACAAAAAGAAAACGTGAAGTAAACTTTTTCAAAAGGTGTAAATATATATAGGAACGAAAACCCTAAAATTAACAGAGATGAGTCGACAGTTGAACCAATAAAAGTGAATCAAAATTCGGGAAAAAAAAGGGGGCCTAAATCAATTTGATAATAATGAAATCAATAAAATTGAATTGGCCAGAAGGTCGAAATATTTGCATGATAAATAAATGATATTATAAACAATTTGTATGAAAGGGAGATGCATATACAAATGATGAAAGACAAAGTGACTATATAGGAAAAAACTCAAGAGTGGCTAACCTTTTTTTTTTTTTCTTTCTAAACCAAAAAAGAGGTGCAGCAAAGGACTGCTACCTTAAAATATTATAGATAAAGAGAAAAACACAAAGGAGGGGGACATAAAACCTTCACATCCTAAAAATTTACAACCCTAAAATTGGGTAACCCAAGTCTATCTTGTCTTGACCATGAAAGCTTTGAATGCAGGCTGGGAAATAGTGATACCCTGAATATTCAGACTTATTGAAGCAAGCTTATCAGCACATTTGTTCCCTTCCCAATAGGAGTGGCTAAATTAATATGATGTGGTGTTGATGAAAGACAAAGTGACTATATATATATATATAGAAAAAAAAACACATGAATAATGCTCAAATTCGATTGGCTGAACTTTAAAACCATGTTCATGATGGTTGATGAAACGTTTTATTTTAACAATGAAAGCAAAAACGTTTTTGTTTTTAATACACTTATTCACACGTAATTATATGTTACTACTATTGTTTTACTCAATTAAATCATATGATTCACTTTTTTTTTAACTATGATTCACTTTTATATGAAATCAATACAATTTAATTGTATTAAATTGTGAGTTAAGCAGTTTCATCTAAAAGTAAGCATATTCTACGTGAATCATGCTATGAAAAATTGAGGTGATGAAAGTAAGCAAATAAATTTGTGCTGATATGGATGCAATTAATGAGATTAAGAATAAAAGAGTGACACGTGTACTATCAAAAAAAAAGAAGGCAAATATATATAATAGAGATTATATTAGTACAGTCTATATTTTTTTTGAGCAACTATTGCAGTCTATATAAAAAAACATTTAAGGTACGAATAATAATATATAATAGGGCAATAGAACAATTATGATAAAAATAGAGTTTGCTACAATTGAATTAATCTAAAAGTACTAAATATAATAAATTTGTTCCCGATGTAAACATTATGTTAAGGTATAAATAATAAATCCAACAAATTTAAGCAAAAAAAAAATTCTAAGAAAATCAACCACATGATTCGATCATTGATACTTCAAATTTATTTATGTGAACGACATATATCAGCAACGAATTCAATGAGCATCATACTCGATTGAATCAAAAAAATAATAAAACAAACAAAAAGATGAACAACGAAAAAAAAAGGAAAAAACTAAACAAACAGAAAAAGAGGCAAGGTTGTGATTTGTGATGTGAAAATTGGTGAAGCCATAGGTCTAATTTATAGTAATTTCCAGAGGGTAATTTGGTAAACTAAATGGATCTAATTTGGCATGAGAGTAATTACACGCGATCGTTTTTAATTTTCGGTTACATATATTCTCTAACATAAGTCTTACTATTTTTTTTCCTGCCCTTTTTAATCGATTTGCTATTTTTTCGGTCGACTTCTATATGCATCTCTTACATATGGTCTTTCCCTTTTTTTTTGAGGGGAAGTTTTTCCTTATTATTAAGGAAAATCAAATCATATTGTGTTTAATTGTTTTAATGCCATTTTGAATAAAATAACTTTGCGTAATTACAACCAAATCAATTGTTTCACATCATTTGTAAAAAAAATAATTTGTCCAACATCATGATTATTATTATTACAAAAATAAAAATTAAGAAATGTATAACATTATTTTTGTTTTGTTTTGAATAAACACTGTTATACGGTATTATTATTATACAATATACATTTGAAAATAGAAACAAAAGTATATTATCTTAAAAAAGAACATGTTAATTCAAATTATATCAAAAATTAATGGTTATTACCAAATCTAATTAAAATTATTTTAAAAAGTTACACTCTTATCAAATCATATTTTTATTATTTGACATACATCAATTATTTATCTCTTTAACATTTAAATAATTATTCCATTACTTGTTTTATTTTAATCTCTGCATTCAAGGTTGATTGTTCAAGGTTGATTTTCTTAGAATTTCTTTCTTAGATTCTAAGGAGATACAGGTTCATGATCTGGCTTCGGATGCACCTTGGCATAAAAACGTTCCTTTGAAAGTGTCTATTTGTGCTTGGCGTCTCTTTCGCAATAGATGGCCAACAAAGGACAACTTGGTGCGGCGAGGTGTTCTCTCCTTTGACAATCAACTATGTGTTTCAGGATGTGGTCAACAAGAAACACTAGATCACTTAATAATTCATTGTAATGTTTTTGGTAATCTTTGGAAGCTTATTAAGTCTTGGATAGGTGTGTATTCTGTGGATCCCTTACAGGTTACGAATCACTTCAATCAATTTGTTCACTCTTCAGGTGGTTATGTTCCCCGTCGGTCATTCTTACATTTGATTTGGCTTTGTTGCATATGGGTTATTTGGAATGAAAGAAACCAAAGACTCTTTTCCAACAAAGCTAACACGATGGAGCAGCTATTGGAAAAAGTTAAGTTGTTTTCTCTTCGTTGGTTGAAAGCTAAAAATGTGAGCTTTCCTTTTGGTTTTCATTTATGGTGGCAGCAACCCCTTGCTTGTTTGGGGATTGGCTGATTTGTTTTTTCCTTTTCAAAACCTTTGAACGGTGTGTGTCATCGTTTGTAATCTTGTTTTGTCTCTTTTTGCACTTCTTGTGCTAGGGAGCAAAACTATTGTTTGTTAATATATATCTCATTTTGGCTTGTTCAAAAAAAATCTCTGCATTCAAATATTTTAATTTAAATAATTTGTTTATTAAAAAAAATTAAATTATTTGATTAAAATTTGTATTTTTTGAATTCGAAATGATTGATTTCTAAAATTTAATCTCAAATTTATATTTTTTTTGGTTTAAGGCTAATTTTTTTTAGAGAAGGTTTAACGTTTATTTTAGCACAGGGATAAATATCAGCATGGGTTAACCTTTTATTTTCAACGATATTTTTTATTTATTCTGCACGTATTTTCATGTTATAATTGAAATATCATATTATATAAAACAATCTCGTTAAAATTTCATTCCTTAATACAACCTATAAAATATATGATAACTAAACACTACATTACACGATTATACAAATAATATAATAATACAATATCATTGGTCTTCCAAAAAAAAACATTGAATTGTAACATTTCCATAAAAAAATAACATATAATAACACAACTTAATTGGTCTTCCAAAAAAAAAAAAACATTGAATTATAACATTTCCATAAATAAAATATTAGAATAGAAGAAGATTAGAGCGCCACATGTCGCTGTTTGAATGAAACCTTAAAACCTTTAAAAACAGTGACACTTGTCAAGAAAAGGAGAGAAGAGGCTTGGAATAGGTGATAAATTTATATTATATAGATAAATGCACAAAAGGAAGCATAATACTCCTATATCATTTTAAATAGTAATGGACCCTTCATTAAAGTCTCCTTTTCATTTTATTAATCGCATTAAAGTTTCTTTGAATGCCTTGACCACTTACACTATTATTCATCACACAAATTTATACTAATATCTTAGCAAATCTTAATATTCCATTATACTCCATGAACATAAGGGCATGTAACATAATTGACAACCAAAGGGCAAAGGCAAAACGGTACAAAGGTTCCCAATTTAGAAGTCTTTAATTAGAGATTAAGACAGCCTTCCTGTCACAATTTTTTCTCTCTTTTTTTTTGTTCGAAGTCAAATTTTAATTTCAACACCATTTATTATGATTGAATGCATTATTATTATTATTCTTTCCTAAGAAAACTAATGAATGGATTATGGAGTACCGAGAATTGTATACCACATGTCCGTCCATTCAGTCATCAAGTTTTAGTATATTTCATTTTTTTTGTTCGAAGTTTTAGTATATTTCTTTTCCCTTAAAAAAAGATTTAGTATTCTTTACATTTATATTTTTGACAAAGTCATCAAATTTTAATATGGTGTAACTTCAAGAGACGAAATGTAAATCACAAATCAGTTAAACAAATTTTTTGTCAAAACATATAAAATGGCAGAAAAATTACTATCAATGTCATAGTTATAGAGTGATAATTTTTCTTTTCCAAAACTTATAGGTTATTATGGATTACTCTATAACTATGATATTGATATAGTGTTCATTAAGGATTTTTTTTTTTCATAGTATAGTGTTCTAAATAGTAAAATAATATAAATAAATGGGTTAATTAAGTAAATGATCCTTGTAAATATTCAAAATTTTGTTTTTAGTCCCTATAAAATAAAATCACATTTTTTAGTCCATATAAAATTTTCCATCAGTATTTTCAGTCCTATAAAATTTTTCCATCCGCATTTTTAGTCTCCGTCAAAAAATTTCATCAGCATTTTTGGTCCCTAAAATGCTTAAAAAAATGTCACAGTTACTAAAAAGTGTGATTTTATTTTGAAGAGATTAAAAACAAAATTGTAAATATTTATAGGGACTAAAAAATTAATTAACCTTAAATAAATTGAACTTTGAATTGCCTCTGTGATACAAAAAATCATTTACCAGCTAAAAAACAAAATGAGAACCGAAAATCCAGCGTGGAATTAAACTGTGAAGGAATCAACTGCTTAAAAGTGGAGTCATTTTCGGAGCATGTTCATGTGCCACACTTTATCCCGTTATTGGTGATTTAGCATCCGCCACGTCAGCAACATCTCATTAAGTGCATGACAATACATAATTATTAATAAAAATATCATTAAATTGGTCGGCATAATAAACGGCTAAGATCAAATCAAAATCATGCGCGCAGGCACACGATATCGTGAAGCAGGATAACATTTCTCCCACCCAATACAGTTTGCTTTTACAGTCCTTCTTCAACAATGATTCGTTCTCTCTCTATCTCGCTATTCCCAAGATAAAAGCAACATAACACGAGAGAGAGAGAGAAAATAGGAAAAAAACAACATTGAATTATTCTCCCAATGAAGTTAATCGGCGACGGTGACGGTGGCCGGAAAGTGTTGGTCGGAGTTAAATTAGATCCCCGTAGCCGTGAATTGCTCACGTGGGCTCTCGTTAAGGTTGCTCAGCCCGGTGACCTTGTTATCGCTCTTCACGTTCTCGACACCGTAACTGGTCTCTATCTCTCTCTCTCTCTCTCTCTCTCTCTCTCTCTAAGAGCATTAACATTGTTTTTTTTTGCTGTTGTGTTGAATCTAGAATGTGATATATTTTTTTGTGTAGAGGGAACATCGTCGTTGTTATCGTTGGTGAAGACTTTGGATTCGGTTCTCGCAGTTTACGAAGGATTCTGCAATTTAAAACAGGTTCGTTTTCCTTCATTCATTTCTACTTTGTTTGGATGCCGAGAAAACGAGAGAAAATAGTTTTTAGTAACCGTTGTGTTTTCGTCAAAACCAGGTAAAATAATTAACTGAGTTTGTTGTGTTGTTTTAATCTTCAGGTTGATCTTAAATTGAAAGTGTGTAGAGGTGATTCGGTTCGGAAGCTTCTAGTACAAGAGGCTAAAGCGTTAGGCGTTTCAACGGTTATTTTAGGAACTTCCAAATCTCATCACACAATTCGTTCTTCTGCGTGGGTTGCTAAGTATTGTGCCAAGAAATTGCATAAATGTGTTTCTGTTTTCGCCGTTGATAATGGCAAAATTGCTTTCCAAAGAGAAGCTACTGCTCAAGGTTTTGCTTCCACACTTTCATTTTCTGCATTTTTTGAGTTTTAGTTTGGATGCAGTTATTTCGTATGAGTAATTTTTTTTCTTTTCTGTCATAGCAGAAAAATTACAGTGGTCCTATTTGATTTTTACGAATAAAAGTGTGAAGGATTGTGGAAGTTGTGCTCTGCGCGAGATTTCTGATACCGAATTTAATCAAGGAGAGTTGCTTGATTATTGTGAAACAGAAAATCCGCTTGCTATGGTACCGTTTCAAAAACGTGATGATGAATCTGTGGTGGGTGATGACTCCGTAGTGGGTGATTCGAAACGGATGAAACCTAGTTGGTCACTCATTCGCAATGTATTTCATTCCAAAAGGCATACCGCCAAGTCTTCGCCGAAAAGTACATTTGTTTTTCAACGGGGAGTACGACATTCCACCAGTCATTCTTCATCTGTAGTCTATCCAGATCATAAACAAATTAATATTGATCCAGTTGATGATTCTGCCCTGGACGGGGAGAGTGGCGCCATTGTGCCATACGGATCTGCTATTATATTACCTCCTCCCACCCTTTGCAGTGACGCCGATAGCCTACCCGAAGAATTGTTGATCTTACGAGATAAGTACTCGTCTTCCTGTAGACTGTATAGTTTGCAGGAACTAGTAGCTGCTACTGTAAACTTCTCATCTGGTAAGCTTTCATGATTCCATCTTTAGTTTCCCAATTTTTACTCTAGCTACTTATTTGAGATATGTTCTGACAGTTTCTTTAATTTTGTTTTTAGAAAATTTGGTTGGCAAAGGTGGTAGTAGTGTTGTTTACCGAGGATGTCTTTCCGATGGCAAAGAATTGGCAGTGAAAATTTTGAAGCCGTCAGAGAATGTTTTAAAAGAGTTTGCTCAAGAAGTTGAGATTGTTACAACTTTGAATCACAGTAACATAATATCTCTATCTGGTTTTTGTTTAGAGGGAAACCATTTATTACTGGTATATGATTTTTTATCAAGAGGAAGCCTAGAAGAAAACCTTCACGGTAGATATTTATCTGGCCTTGTTTGCTAATTGTTAGTGATTACGTAATTTCTTACATTCTCTAATTTGTTTTTATTGTGATTTCTGGAATAGGTAATAAAAAGGACTATAATTCATTTGGCTGGCAAGAGAGGTACCGGGTGGCTGTGGGTGTAGCCGAGGCCTTGGATTATCTGCATAACGGCTGTGCACGATCTGTAATCCATAGGGATGTCAAATCGTCTAATATCCTTCTTTCAGATGATTTTGAGGCTCAGGTACTGTAATATATTTACTCCACTTGTTCTGTTAGGTGTTGTCACCCGTTTTTATTTTTTCCAACTTGATTTCAGTTATACCAATCCTCTAAGCAAAATGTTTATTTCTTCAGCTCTCAGATTTTGGACTGGCTAGTTGGGGTTCTTCTTCTTCCCAAATTATTTGTACTGATGTTGCTGGAACTTTTGGGTGAGTAGCATTTCCTTTTCTTTCTCCTCTGGGCTCGTTTATCTTTTCCTTTGATTTGGTCTAAAAAGGTGTTATCTGGCAGGTACCTAGCTCCTGAGTACTTCATGCACGGTAGAGTAACTGACAAAATTGATGTATATGCTTTTGGGGTTGTACTGCTTGAGCTTCTATCCAATAGGAAGCCCATTAACAACGAACGCCCAAAGGGTCACGAGAGCCTTGTTATGTGGGTAAGTTTTTTTCAGTCTTATAAATTCAGCATCTTTGATTGTTTTGACACTGTATATCTATATATAAATGAAGCATGTATTAATACAAGAAATTAACATTCCACAAGTATTGTATCCTAAGAGTTGGAAGTCAAATAGTCAATGTGATTAATGACTACATCCTATTACAGGCAACATCAGTCATGAAAAGTGGAAAGATTTCCCAGTTGCTTGACCCAAGTCTTGGAAGTGAATACAACAATTGCCAGATCAAGAGAATGGTTTTGGCTGCTACTCTCTGTATTAGACGAGTTCCTAGATTGCGACCTCAAATTGGAGTTGTAAGTCCTTTTCCTGCACAGATTCACTCCATTTTGTTTGTCCCACCCTGTACGTCCTTTGGATATCAATCATATTTCTTCAATAATGCAGATACGGAAACTTCTTCACGGTGATGAAGAAGTAACAAGATGGGCAGAACAAGAAGTTTGTGCACCTGAAACACATGATGGATTTGATGAGGAACTATTTCCAACAAATATTCAGTCCCACCTTAACCTTGCACTGCTGGACTTGGAGGATGATGCAGTTTCTATCAGTAGCACTGAACAGTGTGTCTCATTGGAAGACTATTTGCGAGGAAGATGGAGTCGCAGTTCAAGTTTTGACTAACCACTTCACCACGGCATCTTCTAGGAATCAAATGTGTGTTTTGTTTATATTATTTTGTTTTCTTAGGTTAGATTTTTGAAATTTTACGGTACCACGGATTGGGTCTTGGAAGAGAGGTCCAAAGAGTATCCCCCTCCTTGACTTCGTAGCTACGTTTCAGTTCGTGTTCTACAGAAAGATTTTAACAGAAGCCTTTTGGCATTTCTGGAACAATTTCTAGCTGGCTAACATGTAGATTTGGATTATAAAAAATGAAGAGTATATAATTCTACAACAAAGAACGGCCTCTTGCTTCTTAGTTCAATGGTGTTGTATCCAAAATCCACTTGGACCATTGTTGTGTCATGGTTGAAACATGAGTTACATGACAGACTATCTGTCCTTTTTAAACTGATACCATTTTTCTTACGGTTGAAACATGGCTCGCTCTTTGTAATTTATAAATGTAACCATTCTAATTCCTGTGTGATTGAAACTAAAGCCCCTAAAGTTTGAGTAAGGGTAAGGTAACTCTTTAATTGGACTTAGATGCTATTATTATAAAGTGAGAAATTGTAAATAGTATTTGCAGAATGAGATGTACTTACATGATTAATTTTGGCTTAATTATTTATTTAATTAGTTGTTTTTCCTAGGAAAACTTGGATATTCACATATCTATTTGCCGACTGAGATGAAGCCCATATGATGCACAAATTATATTTGGATGATCTGGACTGATTGTGTGAGACATTGTTAGATTTACTAATCCTTTGAAGGGTCTGGGACATTATCTGTTCTGCTTCTCTTTTGAAAGTCAAGTTTTCCCTGTAGAAAACGATTAATCCTTGAAGTCTATAAGATTGGACTTCGGAGACATTCTATTGTATGTTATTGACTTTGACCAAGAAAAAATGTAAATAAGACCCTTGACTCCTCAGGCAAATGAAATTAAAGAATTTTCAGATTGGACATGAATGACTTTTGACAATAATGAAGTGAAGCAATGACCGAAATTTCAAAGACCTTGCAAAAAGATGCTTTGATGAATACACCTGTCTCAGACATTTTTAAAGAAAACACTTGTCAATCCTTCATGCAGAAGCGTAAAAAAAATCCTTCCTGCCGAAAATAGCTACTCAATACTAGGATTTGCAAGAGATAAAGAGAGAGCCTTTCTCTTCACTATCAAACTGGTACAGGGTTTTTCCTTGTTACACCCAAACGAATTTAAAGTTTAATTATGATACTGAAACTTCCCTGGTCTCGAGCCCTTCAACCTCTTGAATCTGCATCAATGTAAGAAAATAGAAATAGTGTAGCTCAAAACCATTCAATCATTTGCACCAGCACCAGTACAATTATACAACTTACATTGATCCATTTTTGCAACACAATAAGTGATAAACCAGTTCAATTTGATGAATTATTTTGAGAAACCATTCAATTTGATTGCCACTTCTTCATTTCATCTTCTTGCCATCTTGCAATCTCTTCTAGTTGCCGCTTCTTCCCAACTGCGAGTGCTCGCACAGTGAAAGTGAATCAGGACGTTGTCGTCATCACTTTCTTCACTGTCGTTACTTCTGTCATTGTTCTATTGAATTTGTTTTAAAGGAAAAAACTTGAATAATCAAAGATACTAAACTTGATAACAAAAATATATTTACCAGGTATATTAAAAATGCTCAACATATGGGTAAAAAGTAAAATCTGAATGAAAACTAATAGGATAATAGAGGAAATAGAGTATAGCCTCATCACTATCACTATGTGCAGTTAATGGTTTAAGAACTTTGGTCAGTATTTGATGACACTTCAAGTTCAAAGTACAGCCGGGGAGGATTTTTTTTTTACCTCTTCTAGACAACAGGCGATGCACACTATGGAAAACTACTACCAATGCCATGCACAATAATGTTTCTGAACCAAACATGGTGTTTCTCAAACAAAACCTATTACAGGAACATCATTTGTCTTTAAAATGATTAGAAATGACGAGCAGAAATCAGAATTTAAACAATATTCGTAGCACTAAACCAGCCATCATTCTAAAGAAAATGGATTAGGTGAGGGTGGAATAGGGACATTTACTGCTATGATGTGCTAGTGATAAAAGTACAGCTTCCTAAGACTTCCATACTTTGAAAGTAAGGATTCCATTCCCATTCATCTACACATCTGCATCAAAGGCATGATAACTTACTGGGACAAAAATACTTGTTTTTAATTTACCTAAGTAACTAGTTTATCTTAAAATCATATAAATCATATTAAACCATCAAATTGATGCACATTTTAATTTTCTTCAGCCTTTAATATGTGGACTATGTTGGCCAATACACATGAATGTAAAAGGCTCATGCTGATATGGTGCAGTTCTTAAGTATCAAATATGAAATTCTCGGTTTCTTCTTGAGTTATTCATCCTATTTTATTTCAGAAAACATGTCTTTCATTCATAGTCAGAAGCTACACATTATCTTTGCATTTAGAAAGATCAAAATAAATATATTCACCAGATTTCCTCTCATGTTTGTGTTAACAGCTATACATTGAATTGAAGTTGATTTCTTATTAACCATGTTGCCTTGCACAGTGCATCATGTTGGTTTTTATCAGAAGATCGCGATTGTTATATATGCAATAAGTATTGAAAATTAAGGGCAAAACAGATATTCTTCCTAACATCATTAGCCAACATAAAAATGCTTTCATAATTTCATTCCAGGTCGACTCATTACAAACAATGCTCTTATTGTCTTTGAAATTTTTCACACTCTTAATAAAACTAACGAAGTCAAGAAGGGATGTGTTAGGATCAAGCTGGACATGACAACAGCACGTTAGTTTGATGTTGAAGTGAAACATAATCGCGGCAACAAATTGGCATGTCTGATGGGAGATTAGTTTGTGATAGTTGTTGTCAAGTTTCTAGTTACCAGAAACTGTACAAAAAATCAAATATAAAAACAAAATATGGCTCATTCCAAAAGAAGGAATGCCAATTAAACCAGCAATTTGAATGAAGATGAACAAGAGGTAAACATATCTTGAAATGTTGATACAATTCCTCAAGTGAAATTACTATCAAATCTTGTAATTAGTCAAACTGAAAATGCTTTGTGACAAGTCCATCAATTCGAAGGACATATGTCACCATATGTATCCCTATGGATTACCACCATGATTCATTCTTCAATTGAAATCTAAATGCAGATAACATTGTCCATTAAGTTAGACAAAATATTGGGGGCATCCAATTGAAAATATTCATGGTTTTTTTTTTTTTATAGATAAAAATAAGGTTAAATAGTGTTTACGAAATATTCATGTTTTTTTTTAAAGATTCTTATCTTTTAAACCTTCGTGACATCAGATTTCAAAATTTAACATACTTTTGTCCTATATAATTTAAGGAAATTATGTTTTCCCTCTTTCATATTGTCTATTTCATTCGATCAAATTTTAAGATAGTCTAAAAGTAAAAAATCTCTATAACAAGCTTTTGCAATATAAAACAAAAATATAAAGGAGTAAACCTAAACTCGGGATAAACAAAAATTAAGGGGATAAACACTCTTTAGCTGGTGTAAATGAAACTTATACTGCACACTTGTGAATTTAGGAATCGTGGTAAAAAGCCCAACGAGGTAAGAGTCACGTCACGTGACCCGCAAGCGGGAAAATCTGAGCACACGCTCTAAATACCGACAAGAAGTGGCGGGAATCTTATTACCCCTAACACTCAAACCCTCACTCTCACACCGCTCCATCTCTCTCTTCGCCGATCCCAACTCTCCGATGAACAAATCCAACTCACGCAAGCGTCCAGCGGCGCCTCCGTCGCAACCACCACCGTCAAAGCATGCAGCGTCCCAGGAAGAAGAGTTCATCGACGAAGACGTCTTCCTCGACGAAAACCTAATTTCTGAAGACGAAGAATCTGCAATTCTCCGTGACTTAGAGCAACGCCAAGCCCTAGCTTCTCGTCTTGCTAAGTGGAATCGTCCTCCTCTCTCTCAGGAGTATCTCTCTCAATCTTGTAGCGTTCGTGAGTACTTCTATTTCATCAATTTCTGTTCAACTTTACCCCTTTACTCGTCTCTAGGGTTTTGAATTTGTATTTGTATTTGCCTTTTTTTTTTTTTTTGTTTCTGGAATTTGATTTTCACTTTTGTTCTTCGATTTTTTTTCTTAGTTTTTCAGCAGCTGGAGATTGATTATGTGATTGGAGAGAGTCATAAAGAATTTACACCAAAAATATCTGGACCTGCTGCTATAATTCGAATATTTGGGGTAACGAAGGAAGGTTAGTTAATGTTATTTTTTCTTCAACCATGCAGTTTCCTGCAGGAATTCTATAATAAACTTGTATTTTGTATGTTTGTTAGGACATAGCGTTTGCTGCAAGGTTCACGGGTTTCAACCATATTTCTACATCAACTGCCCTCCTGGAATGAGATTAGAAGATCTCTCCAGTTTTCAGAAAGTACTCGAGGTATCCAGCTTAGCACTTAAAATTATTTGTTGTTAATGAAGAAAATGGATACTTTATTTGGCTTTTGGACGTACCTTATTGTACTTATAATTACATTTTGTGATACATCAGGCAAGGATGAGAGAAGCCAATAGAAACAGCAATGTACAAGGAAACTACGTTCGTGATGTTGTCTTTGTGCAGAAAAAAAGCATTATGTACTATCAGCAAACAGATTTACATCCCTTTATCAAAATTACCGTTGCACTTCCAACAATGGTTGCTAGCTGCCGTGGTAAGCTTAGATATTATAGTAGACATTCTATGTCCAATATATTATTAATCTTATTGAAACTCATTGAAATCCAGTATTGCCTGATCGATATTTAAGCTACATTCTTAGGTCTCATTTGCTGTATTTCAATACCATATTATGTCTGGAAATGGCTATGACATGCACATTGTGTTGTGCTAAGTTTTAATTTTTTTTGCATCTAATTTTATTGAATTTTTGTTTTGATAACTGAATTTCTCAACTGCAATTTGTCCAGTTTTTTAAGTTTTTTCTTGCCAACATTTGGAAACATGGCAGGTATTCTTGATAGAGGTATTCAGATTGATGGTGTTGGCATGAAAAGTTTCATGACTTATGAAAGCAATGTACTTTTTGCTCTTCGTTTCATGATTGATTGCAACATAGTTGGTGGAAATTGGATTGAAATTCCTGCTGGCAAATATAAAAAGACAACAAAAAACTTGTCTTACTGCCAGTTAGAGTTTGATTGCTTGTATCCTTTTTCTCATGGTAGCATCAAAATTCTTTGTTTAAGAGAGTTATTGGAATGCCAAACTTTTAGTTTTTTCTTTTATTCCCTTAACAATGTTATAGGTATTCCGATTTGATTAGTCATGCTCCAGAAGGGGAGTATTCAAGGATGGCTCCGTTTCGCATTTTGAGTTTTGACATTGAATGTGCTGGCCGCAAAGGTCACTTCCCTGAACCTACCCATGATCCCGTGATCCAGGTCCAACGCACCATCTTTTCATAGCCGAATATCTTTGATCGTTGATCAGTATTATCGTTTTTGAACTAAAAATTCTCACTTTCTTACAGATTGCTAATCTGGTAACTCTACAAGGAGAGGACCAGCCATTAATTCGTAACGTGATGACCCTTAACTCATGTTCCCCTATTGTTGGTGTTGATGTGATGTCATTTGATACAGAAGGAGAAGTCCTGCTAGCTTGGAGGGTACCTTTTTTTTGCTTGTGTGTAGACTATGTTTGTAGGTATCAGGCACAATAATTTTAACAAAACATGCAAATTTGACTTACCACCCTACGCAAATTAGTTGCTAAGATATGCTAATTACATATCTGACGTCCTGCACGTTTCACGATATATTATGATGTTTTGTAGTTCTTTTAACTTCATTAATGGTTATTGGTATGAGTATCATCATCTGTCCTCTGCACATGCAGATCACAAGTCTATTTGATATCATGCATCTGGTAAATGAAATGTCATCCTTTTATCTTTTATTCTTTATAATATGTTTGCCTTTTTTTGTTTGCAGGATTTCATCCGTGAAGTAGACCCTGATATTATTATTGGATATAACATCTGCAAATTCGACTTGCCTTATCTTATTGAGGTGTTGATTTATCTTTTATATTAAACAGTACTCTTAGAGTTAATATTTGACAGGTTCTGTTTTATAAATAAGAAATAAATGAAGATTCTGCATTTGGTTATGATTACTTTTTTAATATGATATAATTTTTCCTTTCTTGATTTCAGAGAGCTGCGACCCTAAAGATAGCAGAATTTCCAATTCTGGGCCGTATCAGGAACAGTAGAGTTCGTGTAAAAGATACAACTTTTTCATCAAGGTAAAGCGACATAATCTCCTCCCGCATCTACCATTATTTTTTCATTAGATGAATTTCTTTTCTTATGGAGGGTAGGTAGGTTGCATCAACCATAAAAATATGAACTCAGTTCCTAAATTGAGTACAATATTCTACTCCCTTAACATTTCCCATGAATATTGAAAATTGTTTATCTTTTTGGTTTTTTGTTTATCAATCATTTCAACCATATATCTCAGTGTTCGTTAATGATTTTGTAGGCAGTATGGGATCAGGGAAAGTAAAGAAGTCACCGTAGAAGGGAGAGTCCAATTTGATCTGCTCCAGGTTCTGTCAATATTTTGGTTTGCTTTGATTACCTTTTACTTGAATAATCAAGATTTATTGCTGAATAAGTTTATTTGTTTTGTTCTTATTTGCAGGTTATGCAAAGAGACTACAAATTAAGTTCTTATTCATTGAATTCTGTGTCAGCACATTTCCTTTCCGAGCAGGTATGGTCACACTTTTGGCATTATTTCAAGCAAATCATATTTTCCGTCATTCTTTCTTTTCATTCAAATGGATCTGGGAAATCATAAATAATAAATATATCTGTAGATGGTGTATTCAACTTGAAAAATGGTGTATTCAACTTTTTGAAATTCTTGTTGACTTGAAAAATTGGTATTGCTTTCTAAACTAGTGCCCTTAGGGCACTTGTTAGCATGACTCTTTGTAGATTTACATGTGTTCGCCTGATAATGTAGTCATGACATAAATTACAAATTTACAATGGGGGTTATAACTTGGGATAATTCATTTCGGTTGTTCATGTTATGTGCTGTTTGTATATTTTTGTGAAATCCTTTTGTGTTTGGGTCCGATTCATACAACCCCAGTTATCCAAACCGCTTCTGTTAATGGAATCTTTGTTTTTCTTAGCGAAAGTTCAAATGAATGTTAATTATTGACAGTCACTGTACATTCTTCTACTGCAGAAGGAGGATGTTCATCATTCAATTATATCTGATCTTCAGAATGGAAATGCAGAAACTAGAAGGCGCCTTGCTGTGTATTGCTTGAAGGTTCATATTCTGGTTCCTTTTTTATGATACCTGAATTTTTTGAGATCACCTAACAATGTAGCAAAATTTTCTTGAATGTTTTTTGATGGCAATAGATTCATCATTATTAGGAAAAAATCCAAACCCCACATTGAATACAAGTAAGGTCTGAAATGACTTTCAAAAAGTGGCACATCTCGATCACCTTACAAGCCAATTATGTAAGTTGTTAGACCCAATATGAAAACCTAATATGGTATTTTAGGGGCAACCTTGGCGCAACTGGCAAAGTTGTTGTAATGTGACTGAAAGGTCATGGGTTCAAGTCGTGGAAATAGTCTCTTGTGTAAAAAACAGGGCAAGGCTACGTACAATACACCAAATGGTGGGACCCCTTCCCGGACCCTGCATATGCGGGAGCTTTAGTGCAGCGGGTTGCCCTTTTTTTTAGAGTCTATCCATAGACCACTCACCATTTATACGAAGCCCAACAGTGATGGGTGAGAAGGGTGTATTGAGAAAACCCAAGCCCCACATTGAATTGAGATAAGGCCTAAACCTAAAATGAGTTTATAAAGAGTGGCACCCCTCCCTCACCTTACAAGCCGGTTTTTTAAGATTAGTTATGTCAAATGCAAAAAGCTAATAGTCATAAACCTGAAGACCATCTCAGAACCTCTTTGCTCTAGAGTAATTTTTTAGTGAATCAAATTATTTCTGACAATACACACTACCAATACTAAATATTAGGTAGTTAGATGCACAATGAATTCACACCTTCATACTGTTTTATCTTAAAAGTATTTGCGAAAGAGAAAGTTAGACTTTAAGCCTTTCAGGTATCTTTTGGCACATGGGCAAAACAGAACTGGACTGAATGGAACTTGTTATCTTATGTTATTTTTAGTTCCACCCGTTTTTTGGGGAAACCGAAATGTATCTCTTTTTTACCTTTTGTCCCTTTCATTATACTTTCAATATGCACCAAACATAAAACCTTAGTTATATATCTCATATTTTGTTTTGTTTTTTTCTAATTTGTTCATTAAACACTGCCTAAGTAGTTTAAAATCCTTAACAATTCATTTAGGTTATTACTCTAAAAAGTTAAAATGGTTGTTCTTATATCCTCCATTAATTTTTTTTGAGCCAAATATGGTGAATCCATTATGGGTATGTTACTCATGAAGGAAAACAAAATGTGAATCAAATTTACCAGTTAACTTTCAGTTTGCTTGGCTGAGTGCAGGATGCATACCTCCCCCAACGACTTTTGGATAAATTGATGTTTGTTTACAATTATGTGGAAATGGCTCGTGTAACAGGTGTCCCAATTTCCTTTCTACTTTCCAGGGGCCAGAGCATCAAGGTAAACCTTATAATTCATGATGGATGAAGTATCGAAAATGATTGACACATTTGATTAGTGGCAGTAACAACGACTTCTGTTTTTCCCTTCCCTTTTAGGTGCTTTCTCAACTTCTTAGGAAGGCAAAACAAAAGAATCTGGTCATTCCTAATGCCAAGCAGGCAGGGTCAGAACAAGGAACATTTGAAGGTGCCACTGTAAGTTCACTCATTTCTTATTCTGCTTCATTATTTTGGATGATTAATTGGGGTTTATTCACCTACTTTAATTTCTTCTATCAATGTTTCACATCCATGGGCAAACCTGTTACCAATGTTTTAAAACCGGATTGTTCATCAACCTGGCAAGGTCATGGGGTAATTGGTCAAACCACGGGGTGACTTGTTGAACTGCATGATTGAACCGGTTAAAACTGGATGACTCGGTTGCATAACCTGATCTATGTAACAAAATTGTATAGGTATTAAATCGGGTTGAACCGGCTGACCCAGTCTCTAAAAAATTCTAAAAAAAGTCATATCACTTATTGGTTGTCAAAATAATCATTAGACAAATTCAGATAATCACACAAGTTCATTCTTCAAGTTTAAATTCATTATCCATAAGTCCATAACATATATATTACTTAATTAAAGACATAACAAAATCCATATATGTATTAAAAAAAGTCATAAATCAGTTTTAAACACAATAAGATATAAGAGAGTTGACACAAAAAAATAAAGATGTGAGGTTATTAGTAAAAAAGGCTGTGAAGGTGTTATAAAGTTGTTGTATTAAAAAAAAAAAACAGAAATAACAAACTTATAACACCCCATGGCGTCAGAAAGATCATATGCTATTGTTGTGGCTTCAATCCACTCTCCAGCGAAATTATTGCGAGGGTTATTGGATGCACTCATGCTTACGAGCCGTGGGAAAACTTCTGGCCTATTTTCACAAGCAAACACATGCTAAGGCAAAGCAACTTCACGTTGAGTTGCGATGTACACTGCTGGAAAATCGTACGGTACAAGAATATCTCCTTCTAATTCGCAATTTTATTGATAATTTGGCTTCAATTGGTGACCCAGTCCCTAGTAATCAACATCTAGATGTTATTTTAGAAGGTTTACCACAGAAATTCAGTCTACTGTTATTTCTGCTCTTGAAAGTAAATTTGAGACTATTGACATTTATGAGGTTGAATCCCTCCTTATTGCTCATGAGACACTTGACAAATTAAGAGGAAAATAGTTTAAGACGCTGCGTTACTCAACCTCACTCACACTCCTACGTCCAGTGTTAAGTTTGCTTCAAATTTGGTCATCTAGCCTCCATGTGTTGGCATAGGTTTAATCATCAGTTTCATGTACCTATTCCTCCTAATTGCTCAGGGTTTTTTCCTAATTGTGTTGATGCCTGCAATACTAATCCTTGTGGAATGCTCAATTATGGTTCAAACTTTCTTGGTTATGGTGCAATCACTTATGGTCATGGTCCATTCAACAACTGGGCTCATCCTCCTACTCAACAGACACCTCCAACACTCCAATTTTCTCAGCCTAGTACAATGATCACCAATGCTCCATCTACTAGTGGTTCCACTGGCTGGTTTCCCGATTCTGGAGCTTCTTTTTAAGTCACTGCCCGAGTATTGTCTTGTTAAATCTCAGGAAACCAGTGAACTCCTCCTTCGTGGCAGTGTTGGTCGAGATTGTCTTTATACATTTCCAAGTGTTTCTCTCCATTCTCTTGAGCAGTTCCAATCATGCCTTTCAACATTGTTCTTAAATTATTGATTATTCTTTATTGTTCTTTTACTTCTTTTAATACAAAAAATTGAAAGCATGTTCAAATTGAAGTATCTTTATGCATGGTGATGTAGAGAAAGTTATGATGCTGCACCTTTTCCCCTATTTTCCTTTTGAATGTTTTAGCTATCCAACTGTTTTCTTTCAATGCATGACTGGTGAACTTTACAACTTGCAGGTATTAGAGGCAAGGGCTGGATTTTATGAAAAGCCAATTGCTACTTTGGATTTTGCTTCCTTGTATCCGTCTATTATGATGGCATATAATTTATGTTATTGCACACTGGTAACTCTTCCTCTGCCTGTAGTTCCAACCTCAGGCTTGAATCTTTTATCTATACAATTTACAGATTAGCTTGGTTCAACATATATTAGGCAACAACTGGCAGAAAAATTTATGTCTTTTGTTCTTTAAGGTGACCCCTGAAAATGCTCGCATGCTCAACATCCCCCCGGAGTCAACGAACAAAACTCCATCTGGTGAAACATTTGTTAAATCAAATCTACAGAAAGTATGTTTCCGGTTAAACTTACTACTTCACTTTTTACTCTTAGGCTTGATGCCTGTTTCATTTAGATGTTAATACTTGTATGAAGTTGAGCACTGATGCAATGAGAATAAATTTAGGGCATACTTCCGGAAATACTTGAAGAGCTATTAGCAGCCCGTAAAAGGGCAAAAGCAGACTTAAAGGTATCCTTTATGTCGGTATTGATAATATTACATACTCTGGTTTTAGATTGTTGTCAAGCACATATTTTTATTAATTCAAAGTTTATTGAGTTCTATATCTTATCTCTGCTTATAAATGTTTTTTCTGTAATAATTTTGTACTACAGGAGGCAAAAGATCCCCTTGAGAAGGCTGTTCTAGATGGCAGACAGTTGGCTCTGAAGGTAAGATGTCACTGATGTGGATGCTAATTTATGTCTATGTCTTTATACTAATATAACATCACTAGTTCCTGCTAATAATTACTTTATACTAATATAACATACTAGTTCCTGCTAATAATTAAATTCAATTTCTATCTTTTTTGTTCAGATTAGTGCAAATTCTGTATATGGGTTTACAGGGGCTTCTATTGGTCAGTTACCTTGCTTAGAGATATCGTCAAGTGTAACTAGCTATGGTATTGCTCCCATTGAATAATTTGAGATACTTTATTTTTTTTAAATTATCCTTATGTTAACATCTCCATTGACTTCTTATTAATACTTGGGTTGGATGCATTGTAAAGGTCGACAAATGATCGAGCACACTAAAAAGCTTGTCGAAGAGAAGTTTACAACAGTTAATGGCTATGCAAACAATGCTGAGGTACAAATATGTAGACTCTTTTTCTTGTTTTGATGCCATCCATACTAGGCTTTTGCGGGTTAATTATTGAAGGAATGAATGTGTACTTCTTGGTTTTTTTTCTTCAAAATTCATACATGTGACAACAATATTCCCCAGTCACTTTTTTGCCATAAAACTGTAATCAGCAAGGAAACTGTACATTTTATTCTACTTAGGATTTAATTGTATAGCTTCCACAATTATCATTCTCTAGTTTTGTAGTGCTGCATTTTAGCATCTGACATTTATAATCGAACAAACAGTATCCTTTTCTGTAAATTGTACATTTCTAGTTATGATCAATTTTCTTAAATTTAAAATATAGTCTTGGTGTAGTTTCATGCTTTGCTAGCACAATCAATTGGCTGTATATTAATGTCAGACTCTCATATGACTTTCGAAGTAATTTTATTCTTGCTGTTAGGTAATATATGGAGACACAGATTCAGTCATGGTACAATTTGGTGTTTCTACTGTAAAAGATGCTATGGATTTGGGGAAGGAAGCTGCTGAACATATTAGCGGAACTTTCACAAAAGTAACAGTTCAAATTACATTTTCTTTAGACATTGTTCTTATTTTGAATGTATTAGAAATTAATTGATTCATTTATTTGGTATCTTGATTTTTCATGTTCTTGTTATCACTTTGATCGTGAAGCCTATCAAACTAGAATTTGAGAAGGTTTACTGTCCATACCTCCTGATTAGCAAGAAGAGATATGCTGGTTTGTTTTGGACAAAAGCGGAGAGTCATGACAAAATGGACACTAAAGGTAGACATTAATCTTTATCTTTCTGTTGCTTTTTTGAAAATACCTCTTAAACTACATTTTCATTTTTCAGGCATTGAAACAGTTCGAAGAGACAATTGCTTGTTGGTCAAAAACTTGGTAAATGACTGCCTTCACAAAATACTGATCGAGAAGAACATTCCTGCGGCAGTCCAGCATGTCAAGAATGCAATTTCAGATCTTCTCATGAACCGTATAGATTTATCACTTCTGGTTATTACGAAGGTGAGAAGTCTATAACGGCTCTATTGATTATTATATTGCTATTTGCATCTTGTGCAACATTCTGATATTTGATTGAATGCATTACTAAAGTAGTTTTGCTTTAGACTTTCGTTTAACATGCATGCTTGCTTTGATAGGGTTTGACAAAGACAGGAGATGACTATGAAGTAAAGACAGCTCATGTTGAACTCGCTGAAAGGATGCGCAAGGTTGAACTCGCTGTTCTGCTTTTTTTTTAAATATGTAGAGAATAATAGGTGAATGCTGTTCTAATTTATTCCTCAACTAAAGGAGCTGGTTACAAATTTAAATAGTGAGATCACAACTTAATTATCTTCTTAGATAAAGGAGAATAATAACAATAGAAAATATTAGAATCCTAGTAGCTGTAACAATTAAAGGGAAATAGTAAATAGGCAAATACTCCAATAAATATTCCAACCCCCCCTAGTTGATGGATAGATATCTATCATACCCAACCCAACCTGTCTACTAGATGCTCAAAGATGGTTCTAGCCAAAGGCACTGTTGCAGAATTCCATTTTCACAAAAATAAAAATCACCCATCATTGCCGGACTAACGCTTGTGAGTGGGCTCCACGTGCTGGTGAAAAAGCCGCGTGGTACGGCGTCTGGCGGTGGTTTTTTAGTGAGGGTTTCGATTTTTTGAGACGAAGGCATATTAGAGGATAAAGTCTAAACTGTGTTTAACTGTTGAGTATCTCAGTAAGTAACATTTATAATCCTGTTTAGCTCGTGTTGATTAACTTTGTACAGCTGGCAAGTCTATGTAAGCCAGCTGTCCTATATACACTGATAATAGGTGAATGCTGTTCTTATTTATTCCTCAACATGAGCTGGTTTAAATAGTGAGGTTACAACTTAATTATCTCCTTAAATCAAGGAGAATAATAACAATAAAAATACTAGTATCCTAGTAGCTTTAACAATCAAAGGTTAATAGTAAATAGGCAAATACTCCAATAAATATTCCAACAAAACATTAGACTCATTTGGCAAGAGAAAAATAGTATTGTCCAATATATGATCATAGGCTCATATGTGCCAAAAAACTAAATGGTTTACTGTATAAAACCATTTATCAAACCTTGTAAAGATGATTTTCCTAATAGTTAAGCCATTTATGGAACTATGAAGTTTTATTTTGTGCTACAGAGTTGTATATATTGTTTTAGACTTATTGAGTGTTAGGTTTTCATATTAGGCCTAACTCATCTTTACAAAACCTGCTTGTAAGGTGAGGGATGCGACGTTTTATAAACTCATTTCAGGCCTTCTCTCTGTCGAATGTGGGACTTGGGTTTTTCTCAATACACCCCATTACGGCAAGCACTATTGGGCTTGGTGCGTGAATATAAATGGACTGTGACCCATATCGATAAACTCTGATACCATATTTGGTTTTTATATTTGGCATAACTCATCCCTACAAAACTGACTTGTAAGGTGACAGGTGTCACTCTATAAACTCATTTCAGGCCTTATCTTTATTCTATGTGGAACTTGAGTTTTCCCAATGTTGAGCGTTGAGTTTCTTTTATGGGCCACTAATGTATTCTATTTGATTTTGTGTTGGACAGCGAGATGCTGCTACTGCTCCAAATGTTGGAGACAGAGTACCTTATGTTATTATTAAAGCTGCCAAAGGTGCCAAGGTAATATCAAAATGCCCCCCGGTCCTTTTATTTGTTGGCAAGTTTTGTAAGCATTTATTGAGATTTTCTCTGGACTAACCTGTGTGAGAAAACCAGGCTTATGAGAGATCAGAGGATCCTATCTATGTGCTAGAGAACAACATACCCATAGATCCTCAATACTATCTTGAGAATCAAATTAGCAAGGTTGGTTTTATGAATGCTTCTGATTTCTCCAATGTTTGCTGTTTTTTAATGGGTTCATTCATGTTGCAGCCAATTCTAAGGATTTTTGAGCCAATTCTAAAGAATGCTAGCAAGGAACTTCTCCATGGAAGCCACACAAGATCTATTTCTATTTCTACTCCGTCAAACAGCGGTATAATGAAATTTGCCAAGAAGCAGTATACTTGCATTGGTTGCAAAGCTTTACTTAGGTATTATTATTTTTCTTTCAGTCTCCATATTGTATTAACACACTAGGATTTTCCTGGCTGATTTTATTTTTATGTATTCCCTTTCTAACGGTTACTTCTTTTGGTTATAGTAAAGAAAGACATAGAAACTAGAGAGATTTGCCATTTATTCACATCGTAACTTTTTCATTTGTTACACTGTATATTGAGGTGACATTAATCTGCGCTGTTATGAGATCTTGAATGTTTTCTTCTTGATGCCAGTTTCTTTGAGCATTTATCATGGTCGCTTCATAAGTTTTCAAATGAAAACCAGATTCTTAGGGTGCTACATATTATAAAACCAATTTTTGTCTAGTAATTAAGGTGAATGACTTTGCACTTTGAGCAGTCTAGGTATAATTTGCACTAGTTGGACACCTGATAGTACATAGGTCTTACTTTTTATGATAGATTTAGCATGTTTAGAAACACCTTTCTGCTATGCAAATAAGAGCGAGTCTAAGCATTGATTTAAAAAGTTAACATGATTTTTGGTAAAGCTTTTGGAACTTTGATTTTCTTTTAAAATCAAAATTTTAAGCAGAAGCAAGAATTTGTTTCTTTTGTAGTGGATTTTCCATGTTGCTTTTCATTCAACTTCTTTGACATTTTTTACTTTTCACACATCTAATAATTTTTTATAAAATAATTAATAATTTAAAATTTATGTCTTTTATGTACTTATTCATCTAAATCAAAACTATCGAGACATTACTCTTTTAAAATAAATTCACTTGAAACTTCTAATAAAATCAGTTTTACATCTTAGGTTCTAGTCCTAACTCTGCCTAACAAAATCGGCTTGTAAGGTAATTATTTCTTAAGTTTTATTGGTCTTGTGTCTAGCCAATGTGGGATTTAGATATTTTCCAATGCACCCTGTCAGGCCCAAGAATATTGCGCCTGAGTCATGGATGATATGAGTGGCCCAAGAACGGGTTTATGATAGGATTTTATTTAACTTAGATTTTGGGCCTAACTTTACCCCACAAGATTGAGTTTTTACTTGTTAGGTAAGGATTTGTAAGCTCTTTTTATGCCTTATCTCTAGCCAGTGAGGGACTTGAGTGTTTCCCAATATTACAGAATCAAGTTTGCACATTCTCACCCCAAACATACACTTAGGTTCATTTTTGTGTATCTTGATGCATATGACAGTTATACAAAGGTCTAATAACTTTCCTTTTTTTGTTGTTGCATTTGAATCAGTAATGGTCGCACTCTCTGCATACATTGCAAAGGAAGGGAAGCTGAACTGTACTGTAAAAATGTTGCTCAAGGTAGCTTCTGCTAACCCCCTCTGTTCAATTTCAAATGATTTTGTTGTACTCAATGGTACAAGCTATTTTTTATTGGACAAAATAAGTGATAGTGTGGGCATGTGGCTGCAGTGTCGGATCTAGAGATACTTTTTGGGAGGTTGTGGACACAGTGTCAGGAGTGCCAAGGTTCACTTCATCAGGATGTTCTCTGCACAAGGTATTTTCATTTGGTTTGTATTCCTGTGAAATTTATGACAAACTTAGGTGGCTTGAGTTACTCAATTGTTTTTTTATAAGTGCCGCCATTTTTTAATATCAATTAATAATGTCCTTACGTAAGGATGGTTTTGTTTTTCTCCTTCTCCCTTGACTTGTTTGTAGTGCTGTTATTTCTTCTTATCTGCTCTTGTGGATTTTGCACAAGAGCCTGGAATTTACTTGCAGTTATGCATTGTTGCCACTGATTTATGCTGCATTACTGTGTTGCAGTCGAGATTGTCCAATTTTTTATCGACGCAAAAAGGCACAAAAAGATATGGCCGAAGCAAGGTTGCAATTGGATAGATGGAACTTCTGAGGCTTTTCTAGGTCGTTTTTTTTTTTACTCGACTATTCTCTCTTTATCTTCATAGCAAGCTCATGTGACCGTATTCGTCTCTCCTTCATGTATCAAATGGCTGATTTTTTTTGGCACGGTAGATGTAAGAGAAGCCACTGAAGAAGAGGAGTGGTATTGTAGATTTAAGATTTTGTTTTTGAAGTAGATTTAGGATTTTTGTAAATTAGGACTTTCGAAATTTGTTTGCAATAAATTTGTAATCTAAATAGTTGAATATGTTAACTATAGATTTCTTTTAAAAAAAATTGTTAACTATAGATTTAATGGTGAAAAATAGTAGTCAGCACCTCCTATGAGGTCAATTAAATCTTTTTTACTTACGTGTAGCCATATAGTAAGCTACTTCATCTGCAATACGCTGCAAGGAAAAACTTGTTGCACGTGATAAATGGTAGGTGAAACACAAACGTGGTGGGTGAAACACATGTACCAACAATTCGCTCTAAAATCAACTTGACTCAAATTTAAGCGAGGTAAGTAGAATTTCAAAATATTTAGCAACTTCAGAGAAAATTTAGGGGTCATTACCTTCATTTTTCCTATATACTTTACTCAATGAACACTTTGTTTAAGGACCACGTTTACACTCAACATTTCTATTCATCTCATTCTTAGTTGAATTGTAAAGAAATGGTGTAATATATACGACTATTTATACATCAATGGGGGCAATACAATGTTATAGAATAAATTTGCAAGAAATCTGACTCAAGTATATAATCTCAAGCGAGTAGTAATTTGCTGCCTGCACATAGGGCATAAAGATAATGTTGCACCACACTCCTTGCAAGTCTACATAAAAAAATAAAAAATAGAGCATATAAGAATAAGAATCAGATCCACTTTTACATGGAGGCCAAACATAAACATTAATGTGCATTTGTTCCTCTGCGTGGTAATTCCACTTGGCGGGTGGTTCTTTCGGTGGTGAAAATAGAGCATATTGTTTTTCCAATGACATTCAAAATGTTCACACGTGTGTGATTTTGATCGAAGGATGCTTGTCGCTAATTTTCTTTTAAAATTTCATTCTTTTTACGGTGGATCAAAATCTATGATCTAAATAGCTTTTCCAAAAAATGGTGCTTAGTGAAATGCAATTACTTTACTATTGCATTTAATTCACGCCTCAAGTTTTACTATTTGCACAAGCATATAATAAACTGACTTACTGTATGACCGCATCCAAAAGCCATGTCCTTCGGATTTGTTAGACAAATGGGGCATACCTTCAATACAAGAATATGTTAATCTCACAGTTCAGTTATCATTTCGAAATGAATCATAGCAGTAGAAAGATACAGGGAGCGACAAGGAAACATACTGGTTCTGCACTGGCTGGAGCTGTTGGTTCAATTGAATCGAAATTTGTTATGCGTGGAGTCACTATGAATGCATTATCGTGATCTATTATTTCCTTAGGTGGTGGGAGAGGTCTTTTATGTTGATAATGAACTGGTTCACTACTGCATAAACGGGATTTGACACTCGGTTATCCTTGAATCTAGTAATACAGAACCATTATATTATTAATCCACAACTTACTTGGCAAGTTGTATATTTTGTGCTGCCCGGTACTGAAATGGAATCTCCATAAGGGCAGCAAGCGCAAATTCTGTTTCCTTCTTGGATGCTTCCGTGTTCTCAGACATGATCTTTGTGAAGTTTACAAACTACAGAAATTATAAAATGGAAAACAGTTGATAATTAATCAATTTCATCATAAAGAAATTCATAATGCTAGAATTAAGATTAATTTTCTAAGATACGGAATGCTGGATGTGTTGCAGACTTGCAGCATATGATTATCACAAAACAGCATGGAATATAAAAATGTTAAATTTGTGAGAAAAAGTTTATCACTTTATCTCAACTACTAACCCACTGTCCTCCATAATCTAACCATAGTATCAGACATTAGGTAAACCCATTTGTAAGGCATCTTACATTTATCAATTTTTTAAGTTAGATCTATGTCTCAACTCTCAACCATGAGAACAGTTTCACAGAACATTTCAAATTAGCTGACGTGATATTGCCTTTGTCATTTATACGACAAATCCTGATCCTTTAATATCTCTCTACAAAGGTGAAAGTTACCATAAACGCAGCAATATCGGATGTTCAAGTGTATTAAATACCTGAAAGTTGTCAAATACGCGCCCAGTAATGTTATCGTCAAAGTGCTTCATCTCGTCCCATGGTCCATCTCCAACTCCAACCAAAATAATTGAGAGAGGATAATGACTGAAAATCATAATTTCTCCACATAAAAGACAAATACCATAAACAACAGCAAAAAAAAAAAATACAGAAAAGTTAATGTACCTTGCAGCAATTATGGAAGTAATGGTTGCTTGTTCTTGTGGACTAAGCTTTCCATGCGGCGTACCAGGATTTCTAGTAACCTGGGGGAAAAGAAAAACATTCTAGAAAAAACAATAGAAAGGCAGGAAAATAAAAAAAGAAAGCACATCATGAAATGGGGAAAAAAATAAATAGATATAAGTATAACCTGTCCATCAGCAATAATGACAAGAACGTGATATTGACCGTTGTTTCGTTCCACAATGTCAATTGCTGCATCAATTACAGGGGCAAATGAAGTTGGCCCTATAACAAAAATGAGGGAGTTGTTATGATTAAATTCAACTTTATTCTGACATTTTAATTCATAACTTCCAATTCAAGTTACCTCACAATTCAAGATATGGCAATTATTTTAAAATCTAGAACATGTAACACAAAATATCAAGAGAAAGTCTGTGGCCATCCTATTATGTACCAACATCCAAACAAAAAGGTTAACTTAGAAGGAGAGCTTTGGCAGACCAAACAATAAGTTGTCAACAAGTGTATAGAGTTAGCATAGCATCAAACAGGTCTAGAACCAGTAGCTTGTTAGAATCCAAGAATCAAATCCTAATATTTATTATTAGGATTAGAATTAGAAAATCATATCAATTAATATGTGTTTATTCTATATGATGTTATAAACAGAAGTGAGTGTAGTCTGATTTAGACACACCTAATCACAAATTCAACATAGCTCAACCTCAATCCTAGGCTCAAAGTTACGTAAAATTTTGAACTCATGATATGCTTAGTGCCGTATACAATAAATTATAATGCAACTGTCTGTCTAGAATAACTATGGTATGCCTATTTGAAAGAAATAAAAAAGTGAAAAATTTGAACTGACAGATGAAGAATGTTGTAAAACAAACCTGACAGTTTCAAATGTGGAATAATCAGTCTATAGCGTGTAAGTACTTCCTCAAAACCATGACAAACTCTATTATCAGGATAAAAGCTGAACACATTCTGATCGTGTGTAGAAGCTACAAAAGTAAATGCATTGAAATCAACAAAAGGGAAAACACAGAATTTCTATAAATTCAGAAGCATCTGCTTGGTACTCACCATCACCAAACCCAAAACATGGTATCAGATTATCTTCATCAAAAGTAGACAGAGTCCGGCCAATTATGGAGATTGCTTGCTCATATGGATTAGGAGCCCTTCCAATATGATGAAGGCTCTTCCGATGGAACGAATACTTACCTATAATTATCACAGTGTGACTTTTCTACATTCATATGATCATATCCATATATGCATATACAATAAGTTCATTTTAAAAGGACTAACCTGTCCACTCATTGCTTTTGGTGAAATCAATACCAAGTATCAAATTTGAAGATTCCAAACCAGCTTCTCTCAAAGCAGAAACAACCTGAAAGTGTCATAAATCTTCTATTATAAGAACAAAGTTTCTATTAGTTAAGTCTAACATGTGAAGGCTAATTAATATTCTTCAAAATAGCTGCATATATACAATCGATGCAGCTTGAAAAGGGGCTACCCCTTTACTGCTAATATGCTCTATAAATCACATAACAAAATAGCTCTATAAATCTTCTATTATAAGAACGAAGTTTCTACTAGTCAAGTCTAACATGTGAAGGCTAATTAATATTGGCTACCCCCTTACTGCTAATATGCTCTATAAATCACATAACAAAATTAACAGTGAAGACCTGATCCAATGAGCTGAAATTGTCGGCTATATATGCTGGTTGCTTGTTATGACGATGGTGAGTATTCACCGAACTTGTAGCATGTGAAGATGATTGATGGTGGTTAGTATTCCCCGAACTTCCGGTATAAGAAGAGGGTTGATCATAGGTAGTGCTATCCAAACTCCCAGTATAAGAAGAAGGTTGATGATAACTATTACTCACTGAACTCCCATCATAATTAGGAGGGTGTTGGTAGTAAAATTCATGTTGAGATTCAGACATTGATTCTGTATTTCCCATATTGCTACTAAGCCTGCTTTCAGTAATATGAAGCAACGGAGGTAAGCACATAAGATTGATTAAAGCGAATTAAAACAAAAACCAAACCACCAGAGGCTAGAAAGTGACAACGCGCGCGGTTCATCGTAAACAAACCGGTTATTCTAGTGTTTCTTGTTTCCATTTACATTGATAAAGTATACTTCAGAAAAGACACTATGGAAGTGTATTTTCAAAATAGGTTAAATAATTTTTAAAATTCTGCAAAAATTCAAAATATTGTTTTAGTACTTCTGGAAATGCATTTTTTCTAGTTAGCTTCCATCTTCTATGTGACAATTATTAATAAGGAAAATTCATAATCAAATGTCATTCCTTCCAGCAACTCACATACAAAGTAAAAAATGAAAAATGTTGTGTGAAAATAAACGAGAGTAAACAATTAAAATATCAAAGCTAATCCAACTGATGGTAAAAAAAGAAGAAAACAAAAATTCAGCAGCATATACCAACCATATTTTGGTGTCATTTACAGAAACTTATGCAAATATTGTTTATCATTGTTATAGTAAATATTTTCCAAAGTCAAACAAACCTATTAGAAACAAGTTTGTTCTAATGATTACCGAGGCAGAACCAAATTATGTGCATAATTCATAACAACTAAAATCACAAATCCAGAAGCAGTTCATCAATAAGTCAATATAAGCAAAAAGAAGCCAAAATCATACCAATAGAATTATTTCAAAAAATAAATAGCTGGATCAAAGTTTTTCACCTTGTTGATTTGATTTGCTTGGTTTTATGATTGATTGAGGTTGTTCTTTTTTTTTTAGGAAGACTTTTTTTACGTGATTTTTTGAGAGATACAGAGAATTTTTTTGATGATTCAGAGACAGAGACTTTGGATTTGAATAGTGTATTATTAGTATTATTAATATTTATTTATTAGTGTATATGTTTGTTAAAACGTGGTGGCATTTATTTATATTACTATATTGATGCGTGCACTGCACTCGTTGAAAAATCGTTGCTTCTCTGTTTCTAGTTTAGGAGAGAGTGCGTTGCGTTATCCATTGTCAAAATTCTTGAATCACCGCTTTTTGTTTTTCTTTTCTTCCAAGCTTTGTTCCATCTTATCTTCTTCTTCTTCTTCTCTTAATACTATTACTTGCACCTCACTTTTTCTTAACCCCTCCGCATCCTGTTGGATTAACTAATCATTGTTTATGGAGGAGTGCAAGAAATCTTCCATTCTATCATGCATTTTACATTTGTTAGAAATCAAACTATTGTATATTATTTATTTATTTAAAGGAAGTGCTATGCAAACTTTTTCTTTCACACATTTTTCAATGTTAACTCTTTTATTTGATGAAATAGCTATATTTTTTTTTTTTTTGGTTTTATACTTTAATTTACAATTTATATAAGTAAAAATATTGTGATTTCTTTCTTATAAAAAAATTCTTCTTATATTTGGCCACCAATAAAAATCTAGCTAACATCGCCGCTGCATACAAAGGAATGAGATCCATATAAATTTCATCAACATGTTAAATGGATAATGTTGAAAAAAATAGTGTTTCTTACACTTCTCTTTATTAAAATCTTCATGTTTTACCTTTTTTCTTCTCTATTAAAAAAAAAACAAACGTTAGTTAGTGTCAATGTGCTTCCTTCAAACGTTCGTATAAAATATATGCAAGGTCCGGGGTTCAAACATCGGGCACCACAAAAAAAAAAACCTTCGTATAAAATAAGTCAACAACAAACAACAAGTAGTATTAAATTAACAATCATTTTATTATTATTATTTTTATTTTATTATTTTATTTTTGTCAAGTTGCCTAGTGGTTAGAATTCACTTTTTCCAAGGCAAATAAGTGGGGTGTCCGAGGTTCAAACTCCGGCCCCTGCATATAACAATGCATGTCCCTGCCAACTGAGCTATGCTCACAAAGACATTATTATTTATTATAAATATTAATAGTTTACACAAAGTTCATTTATATGATCATATTTTATTTAACAAAATATTAATAAAATGATGTTAAATATTTTTTTTTTTATAATAGTTTTAAATACGTCTCTTCTCAAAATTCTCATAAGGCCTAACAAACGATTGGGTCGACCATGAGATAGGGAGTCAAGTTCGTGATGGAAAGCTAATACTTGACATAGAGAAAATTGCTCTTTAAACACTTAATATTTGCTCACACCCACCTCTAACTACCGAAAATACCCCCGATGATAACTAACTATCGTCGTTTTCAAACGGCAGTTAAGCCATTCCAAACCTATCATACACAGAAACGTAAACCGGAACTCTTTTTTGTTAGAAACAGTAATTAATTACCCGAGGCACGTTAGTAATGGAACACGTTGGACTTCAATACTGTGCTTCTGTTGTAGATTAAGCAACAAGAGGTTATTTCTTTACCTGCCAAAAACACATTATTTTTGGACCAAAGAAAATACATGATCATATCAGTAAGATTATAATAGTGATGGGTTGGCCACTGGTAATAAAGGTTTATTGTAGTCAAAGGCCGTTCTTGAAAGTTTTTGGCCACGAACCTTGTTTTTTTTCCAAGGTGTCTCATCACTAACGTACTTTGGCTATGGAGCTTGTACAACATAAGCACAATATTGAAGGATAGTTTTGAGCGGCAATTAAATGTCGTTCAAAAGCAAAATTAACCATTGTTAGTTATTTTTTTTAGTTCGAGGTGCATCTAAACAAATATTAGGTGTCTCAAGAATAATTTTCTAACATAGATGGTCCGATCGAGCTAGCTAGTGAAGCAACTGAACATTGATGGAGTAACCCGCTAAAACAGTAAAAAAGCTGGATCGTCATTTTTTTCATAGGACATTTAGTGAAGAAGTCACGTTATTGTTTTTCTTTTGTAAAAAGGAAGAAAAAGAAGAAGAAGTTACATGAGTTTTTCAATTTTAGCAGGCAAGTGACTCACTTAAAGTGAGCTTTTAATTTTATCAGTTCATTTTAATCCAAGAATTGATAAGTGCTCTCTTATCTCACATAAAAATATATTTCTTACTAGATAAGATGCCTATCTGTACGTATATGTATGAGTTTTAAGGGGATTGGAATGATAGTTTATGAATATTAGCTCCCTATTGTAATATAAGTTATGTACGAAGTAGAAAAATAAATAGTTCACATTGAGTGTCACTGGAAATTAAATTACTCAGTTCACACACTGAGCTATACAATAATTCATATAATTAATGACTTAATGTATAGATTAAAGGACACAATGAGAAGATTAATTTTATAGCTCTGCGGTTCTATCATGATCCTTTTGAGTCGTGTGTGAAAGGATTCATGGTGGGTTGGATAGAAATCGGGCCTATTGGGTAAAATTGTAAATTGACTATTACTTTTTTCACCATGTAAGTTTTTCGCACACTCTATTTCTTTTCTTGAAAATATTCTTTGCTCGAATTCAAAAATACGTACAATTTTTTTGGATTCTATAATCCAAAATGTGCCCAAATTTCAATGTCTTTGTGGATTCAACAAAATTTTATTATACAAAACAATATAAAAGACGATGAGCTTATAATATATCAAAAAATTATTATATATATCATTATATATAAAAAATCATTATGTAGTTGTTAACGATATACATTTCAACTAATCCGCCCCAAGGTCTATGCTAAAATCATCATGTCCAAGGCTTTCTTCCTTTTCAATCTTGACTTCATCTCCATCCTTCTTGTTAGCAGCAACCTTCTCTTTATGGTCAAGGTTTTCAACAAGGTACAAATCCCGATCTTCTATTACCTCATAACCCGCTGCCCAACTTAGTTCATTATAGAAAATCATCTTACCAACATATCTTTCATCCCATGACGTTGCATCTTCTTGACAGTTTTGTCTCCATACTATTAAACCTTCGAATTACACAATCCGAACAAAATGTTTCAAGTCCTGAAGAGATGCAAAATCGAATGAGAAAGGTTTTATAACAACATTAACTTTGCATTCAAATGAAAAGGATGTTGTTGACGCCACTTGATGACTAAATTGCTACTCTAAATTACGTTTTCACTCAAAATGGCGTGTTTTTTGAGGTGTAGGAAGTGTTTGGTGAAAAAGATGGTGAACTTCTGTCTAGTTCTAGGAAAACCCTATATATAGGGAGGTTTCAGATTCCATAATTCAAAATGTTTCCTGCCCTTTACAAACTAGGTTTCCATATCACATAAGTGGCCCAAAACTAACACTTCGGATTATATATTCTGAAATGTTGTAAATTGGTCGGCTTCTACATCACGAATGATATTTTTAAAAGCTCTGGTCAAAATTTGAATGCTTTCCTTCACTTTTTACAATGTTCAAATTCCATGAGCCAAAACACTGTTCAGATTATCGAATCCGAACAAAGGATATTTTGGGGGAAAAAATAGGGTTGTGAGAAACAACTAAGATGAAAAAAGTAATAGTCGTGCATTTTGAATTGAAACAATAGTTTCATTTCGAGCGTATGACTCTAATGAAAAAAACAAATATTGAAAAGGAAAGCAAAGAGTCATTGTAAAAGTCAAAAAGTAAAAGTGGGGTGGGTTTAACATGGACCTTTCACAAATGATTCAATGATGGACATTTACCATTTTTAGTAAAATATAAATTTTATAATGATAAAAAATTGAGAACTAAGAATCGTTTATTAAAACTTACCAAAATTAGAATGGTCCATCGTTGGATTGGGTCCATATTAAACAACTCCATAAAAGTGTAGCAATAAGAGATAAGTACGAGCGAGTGAAGGTTTGTGTATGGCTAGGGGTAAAGTCATCAAATTTGATTTTCCAGTAGCTTTATAGTTTTTACTTTTTATTTTCTTTTGGGCTTCATGCCCTTTGTAGTAGAAAAATAAAGAGGGAAAAAACATAAAAATACTAGGATGTCGCAGTAATATAAAAAGAAGTCATATGAAAAGAAAAAGAAGTAAAAAGACATTAATTTTTTTTTTTTGCTAATACAAATATAGGCTTAAAAATAAGTTTAAGATAAGTAACGGATCAAACTTGAAACCAACACACGTTGGCTCAGTTGGTAAGGAACGGGTCACTTTCTTGCAGAAGGTTGTGTGTTCGATTCCCTCTGCCGATGTGAGGGCAGTGTTGGTGGGTGATCTGTAAGTACCTCTATAAGTGTCCTTTGGGCCCGGAGGCGTGCCCTTTGGGCCCGGAGGCGTGCCCTGACCCTGGTGGTGACCGGAGCCGAACCCACCTAAACTTTTTGTAACCAAAAAAAAAAAAAACTTGAACCTTGCGTTTTTTACGGTGCCGTCTCCCGTGCGCAAGCTCCGTAGGTCTCGTACCTGTGCATGATGTTTACAACCGGGAATTTTTGGATGTTGTACTATGCTTACCTGTTGCTGTGGGTAATATTTATTATACTAATTATATAAATCATTATTGTACATATTTGTTAAAAACAAAAGTACAAGGTCAATTTTGGAATTACATACTTTTATTGTACATATATGTTTTTAGTCCCTACAAAATCATGAGTTTTTAGGTTTAGTCTCTAAAATTTTAATGGTAACTTTAGTCCTCCAAAATATTATAGTTTCTAAAAATAGTCCCTATTTTATTTTATTTTTTTACAAAAAATGGATACTTTTAGTCCTGTAAAATAGCCCCTATAAAATGCAAACATCATAAATTCATGTATTATTTAAATATTCTTAGTTTAATTCAGGTATTGATTCTAAATAAACCAAAATCATAAATCCGATTCTAGAAAAATAATTAGTCTTCTATGTGTATGTTAGTGGGATTTTCATTAAAAGAGAATACATGGGACATATTAAGTTGCTGGGAAATTTTTTCAATTTTTCAACAATGACAAAAACACCTTTTTTAAAAAATTGAATCCAAAATCAATTACATTTATTAAATCAATATATATTTTAAAAAGAATACAATCATAGTGGGTCACTTAAGCTACTAATCTCAGTCATTGAAGATATTCAACTTACATCCAATGGATCACATCGCTTTTGCAACAAAAATAAAAATAAAAATCAAGTCATGCACCGGTAGGAGACCCATGAAGGTCATGCACCGTAGCCTTTGCCGTTTTTTACATATTAGTTATTTTCACCCTTATATAAAAATAAATTTGCACTTGAGCCTCTATATCTCACTTAACAAACAAGTTTATAATACATAGGGGTAGTAATAGGTTTGGCGGAACTAATTTTTGTAAAGTTTAAGGCTGCCCTGCTCAAAATATCAAGGTCAAAGTCTAATTTTTTTTTTTCTTCTTCTTCTTCTTCTAAATTAAGGTCAAAGTTCAACTTGTTACTTCACATTAGTTTATCTTTAGACATGAATATGACCTTTCTTAAAGTCCGGTAAGAACTATTATAATTCTTAAATATTTATTTCATATTAACATTTTTAAATAATAAATATAACATATATATAGGGCATTTCAAATGAGAGGATTTTTTAAATGAGAGGGTGAGAGGATGAAACAGTGGCCATTGGATTAGTTAGATGGTTGTGATTAAAAAAGAGGTTTAATGAGTCACGTGACTCACTTCTCACTTCCTCTCACGCGTTTCTTTCTCAGTTCTCACTCCTCTTTCTCACACAAACTCTGAAACATTTCTCCCCTTTCGTTCTTCCTCATGATGATTCCTACGACGCCGACATTCTTCGACCCATTTTGTTCTTATGGATTTTATCATCTGTTGGAAATTGTATCCTGATTCATACCCTAATTTGATTCACTTTTTCCCAATTTAATTTGATACCTCAATTTTTTATATCTTGTTATGTTTCATTATCTTTTCCAATTTTGATGGCAATGTGAGAAAATTTTGTAAATTCCGTAAATGATTTAGGTTCAATTTTCTATAAGTGCAAATAGCTGATGTGTTTGTCAATTCTGAAGATTTTCTGTATGTTCAAATAGCTGATGTGTTTGTCAATTCTGTAGATCTTGTTCTGTTTGTTAATTCAGCTTTATTGTGTACACACAGATTTTGTAAATTCTGCAGCTGATGTGTTTGTCATCTGAGGTTAAATATGATAAGTTGGTTTTACATCAAAGAATAAGCAAAGTGGGAGAAGAAGGCCAATGGGTTACAGTAAAGCAAAATTTGAGTTTGAAAATTTTTGCCAATTTGAAAGCAGCAAACAATCAAAGTGAACAAGAAATGAATTTCAACTAGAATAGCCATATTGTAGACAGTATTAGAAAAATAGTTTGCAAAAGTGATTGTAATTTCTATTTTAAGTTTATGATGAGTTAATGACTATTGTAGTGTAATCAAATTATATTATATTGTGAAATTTGGGTTGAGTTATTGCTGTCCAAAATTTTGCAGTCGAAAATTATGTATTGTGATATTGGTTTGTTATTGACTTTTAGTATATACCTACTATTGACTAAGATAATCATCCAACTTTGATTCATAAGAAACTAATCCAATTCGTAAGCCATTGGAACTACTTTGTTCCATTTAGGGGAATACATTGTTACATGACAGAAAACTATTTTGTTATTACTTTGTTACATGACAGATAACTACTTTGGCACAAAAATAGGCACAAAAGTTTCAGCTCTTTTTGCTGACAATAACCATTTTGTTAAGAACTGCATAAATGTTAGAACTCATGTCTGTTGTTGCTTATAACAAGGAGGCCGAGCATAATAACAGGAGTGATATTTGGTAGCTTAATTCATTCACCAAATCAAAAATGAGTGTTGATAGCACCAGCACCATAAACAGAGTACTGATAGCACCAAATCAGAACATGAACAAAATAACAAATCTTCAAAACCATAAACATTTGTCTCTCTCCATCTTCCATGTTCCTTCTATGACATTCATCTTGTCTAGCTCTCTCATTCTTCTGCAATCCTTCAAAACCAAAAAACCATAAACATAAACTAAAGTTTTAACTTAGGCTTCAATTAGTTGTCCAACTTTCGGCTTCAATTTGTCATTTACAATTCGGCACTGAATCAATTTCCTAAAAAGTAATATAGCATAGCAATGACGCTTCTGCAGCTGCAGACAGACATTTTTGTCTATCTAGTTCACCATTATCAATGGAACAAACCAAGTAAAAAATAAAATAGTATGTTTTTATTTCATATAGTATATAATTTGCTTTACAATACAAATGTGAATCACATCAATACAAATGTGAATTACATCACAAATACACAAAATAGAAATTACATTTGATGTTGCAAACAAGAATACTCTTAACAGTATCTACAACTATGCCTATTTTAAATGAAATCTCTTGTTTCTTATTCTTCAAGTTCTTCTTATTCTTTGTTTGTTGTCTAGCATATAAATTGCCTTGAGAAGCATCCATGCTTGACCATTTCTCACATTGCCATCATCTTATCCACTGAAAATTGAACCTAAATCCACATGAATTCAAAAAGTAGTTAATAGTTTTTTTGAATGATATTGAATCAGTATAACATAATCAAGCTCAAACAACAATCAAACCTAAGTGATTCACCCAAACAAAAATCAAACCTGGAATCAGTATAACCAAAGTGCCTTTCCAATTTTCCTTCTAAAGTGAACCTAAGTTTTTATTTTTTTAAACAGCATATATCATATAATGCCCACCACAAGAAGTGCTAACAGGCAAGGGTACAAACAGAAGCCAAAACTGGCTGAAAAGAAATAAGGCGCGAGGAGCCACCCACCCAACAACAGAAGAAACAGCAGCTGCACAGATGATACAAAACTAACAAACAGGTTCCCAAATTAAGGTATTGAATTAAATTGGGAAAAGTTAGATCAAATTAGGGTTTGAATAAACAATTTCGAACCTGTTAATAACCGAAATTGAGAAGTGGTTGTGGAGATATCACCGGAATTGAGAAGTGGTTGTGGAGATATCGCCGGAATGGCCGTTTTCGGAGTAAAACGATGACGTTTAAAGAAAGAACGGTGCTGAAACGATGAACAAAACATTCAGAAACAGTGTGAGAAGAGAGAAAGCAAGGCGCGTGAAAAGGGTGAGAAGAGAGGTCATGTGACTCATTAAACCTCCTCTCTTTTAATCACAGCCATCTAACTAATCCAATGGTCATTGTTTCATCCTCCCACCCTCTCATTTAAAAACTCCTCTCATTTGAAACATCCCCATATATATATATATATATATATATATATATATATATATATATATATATATGGGGATGTTTCAAATGAGAGGAGTTTTTAAATGAGAGGGCACATGAGAATAGATAACTTATGTGAGAATGATGAGAATAAATTTCAACCACCGAATCAAAGTGTATGGGTGAGATTAGAATACCAAATTAAAAATGTCACGTGCCTTTCCATCTCTGTCTTCCTTACCAATCCCAAATCTTTCCTTTTCCAAAGACGTCATCAACATCCAACGCAAGGGATAAACAATCGCCATTGGTATCATCCCTTGAAGGTCTATTACGCCCACCACATCAATACCCAAATATATCATCTTTATACCTCTTCTTTCACTTTGTTGGATTTAAATCAATTTTGACGCAGTCCTTTTCTTTCGCTCTCTTGCAATACTTTGAATTCAATTAATAAATTAATCAAGTAATGGAAGATGGCTAATGAGTAGCACATGATATCTTTCCTTAATTGATAAAACTAACACACCATGGATCAAATTATCAAACCATGGGACTTGGGGCATACATAAATTGAACGTTTGGTCAATATTCAGGTTATATAAATTGACAATGGTGTGTTGTCGAAATATTCAGTTTCTATTCATAAGAATTTCTGAAACAAAGGAAGAGAGAGAACAAAGGAGATGAGTTCGCGAAGGAGGTTTGGGTGGTTTTTCTGGAATCGATGGATAGGTAGCTGGAATCCAATGATAGCCATTGCTAGAAAGTTACAGACTTGTAAGTAAGCAGCAACAAAAGAAAGAAAATTAAGTTAGGTAAGTGAATAAGAAACATAAAATTAATGATTAATTGAGATAGGGTGTTGAAGTTCCATGGGAAGAAGCATTAAGAAAGGACAAAATGAACAATTTGGATCGGAGCTTAAAATCTGCGACAACGGTTCGGTGGCAACCTCCATGGTTGATGGTGGTGGGAGAAGATGGAAAGTTTTTTGTAAAAGCAAATGAGAATGAAGTTTTTTTGGTGGCGACCACCAGAAGCACGTGATAACTTAAAGTAGAGCTTTTAATCTTGCTCACTTGTTTTTGATCTAATGGTTATTAATTGTTCCTATCATTCTCACATAAGTTATCCATTCTCATGTGATATATATATATATATATATATATATATATATATATATATATATATATTAATGAGCTAACAGTCCAATAAAATTAAATTTTATTTTGAAATTCAACTTAAGATCTTTTCTACTGACACCCCCAAATTATCTAATTACACATTTACACCTAATCTTCATACTAGATTGTCATTGTTTAAAATTATATGTTTAACTTTACGTTAATTAGATTCATGCATGCTATTGACTACGCCATCTCAATTGCCCCATGTGAACTGAGTTCACGTGTTAATCTTGTGCGATCATCAATTTAATTGCTTTTTTTTTTCTCACGTACTTCCTCCGGTCACATTTATAAGCAAAAAAATACTTTTTAGATTCATTGAATACATAATGTATTTGGCCCATATATTGACCAAATACATTAAGAATTGAATGAATCTAAAAAGTGTTTTTTCGCTTATAAATATGATCGGAGGAAGTACTACAATTCATTAATCTTTGTGTGTTCCCATAGCTGAAATTAAAAAGGAAAATGTTAACGAGTGTCCCCGGGACACTGGTTAAGGAAGCTAAAAGAAGAAAGTGAAAGTTAAAAAAGACACTTTTTAATCTTTTAATGCATTGATTATACAATTTTCAAGACAAATATTACTATATTTGATTCCTTAACCAGTGCCTCGGAGGCACTGGTTAACAAGACCCAATTAAAAAATATTCGTTGGGTTAATTTATGGAGGCGCGTTAGAGGTTGAAGGCGAATGTTATCACGATTGGTCAATTTGGTATTAGTTTCTACGCTGCTGAAAGTCATCATTATCACCAACCACAATGATGACACACAATACATTTGGAAATCATAGAGATGAGAGGTTTAAATTGAAAAAGATGAGTGTTGAAAATTTAATCTTTTGTTGGTGTTAATCTTTCGGTTTTTAGAGGAAGTGAACTATGATAATATGTTGTTTGTTTGTGAGTTAGGGTCCGTTTGGTTCGAGAATTAGGAGGGGAGGGGAGGGGAGGGGAGGAATTTTAACGGAGGGGAGGGGAGGGGAGGGGAGATATTTTAATTAAAAGTGTGTTTGGTTCACAAGGGGAGGGGAGGGATTTTAATATTATTTTACTGTTTTACCCTTATACTTAATTAAATAAGGATAATAAAGTAACGAAACAATAACAATGTAATCGATAACAACACGATGTAGACGATGAAATAATGGATTAGTAATAGGGTTGTTACAATTTCAAGTAGTAATAAAAGTTGTTACAAGAAAAAATTATTAATAATATGGAATAAAAGTTGTTACAAGATAATATAACATATAACCTAATAATAGTAAAAGTTGTTTCAAAATAATATAACCTAATAATAATAAATGTTGTTACAAGGATCATATTGAGATTTTAAATTAATATAAGGATAATTTTGGCAGTGTAATAAAATTTGCTCCCCTCCCCTCCCCTTCTAAAAATTGAACCAAACACTTCAAATTAAAAATCTCCCCTCCCCTCCCCTCCACTCCAAAACTCTCGAACCAAACGGACCCTTACTCCCTCCGGTCACTATTATAAGCAAAACTCCTCTTTTTAGATACTCCCTCCGGTCACATTTATAAGCAAAAAAACACTTTTTAGATTCATTCAATTCTTAATGTATTTGGTCAATATATAGGCCAAATACATTATGTATTCAATGAATCTAAAAAGTGCATTTTTGCTTATAAATGTGACCGGAGGGAGTACATTTAATCATTAATGTATCTAGTCTATAATAAAGACTAGATACATTAATTATTGAATGTATCTAAAAAGTGGAATTTTGCTTATAATAGTGACCGGATGGAGTATATAGTTTGATCAAAAATTGTTTAATTCAAAAATCAAACTTAAGTTCCCTCCAACAATTTATTATTTGGTAGAACTCATTAACCACTTAAATCCAATTGTTTGGTTTGAAGTCTTAAATTTAAAATAAAGGTTATTTTGACTTGTTTACAATGTAATCAGTTTTCTAAGGGTGTGACTATAAATTTTTTTAACGAAAACTTTGGAGAAAATGACTTTATGTGACATTTTATTTTATTTCAATTATATTTTATAGTAATGCATTTAAATGAATGTATGGTAATATGTTTAAATTATTTAATAGGTTGGTAAATTGATAATTTAACTTAAAATCTAATATAATATAGAAATTAATAAAAATAAATTTAACAGCCCTAGAAGCGAGAGAGAAATTGAATGGAAAGATAGAGGCTTGGAGACAAGCCTTAGAAGTTTATGGTTTTCGCCTCAGAAGAATCAAGACATGGTATATGGAATGTAACTTCAGCAAAAGACAAAGTAGTTTTGCCTTAGAGATGAAAGTTGGAGATCATATCATACCCAAAGTTACACGGTTTAAATATCTTATGTCTATAGTACAAAATGACAAATAAATAGAAGCAAATCTAAATCATCGTATTCAAGTTGTGTTGTTGAAATGAAGGGCCTCAAGTGCTTTATGTGGTAAGAAAGTACTGCTTAAGTTGAAAATTGAAAGAAAAGTTCTATTGGACAAATGCCAAACCAACGATGTTGTATGGTAAGCGTAACGGAGACGAGGATGTTGCTTTGGATGTGTGGTCAGACCAGACGGGATAAGATTAGAAATGACACTATTGAAGAGAGTTAGGGTAGCACCTATAGTAAAAAAAAAAAAAAAAAACATGGTAGAAAATAGGTTTAGGTCGTTTGGGTTTGTAGAGAGAACACATGCATATACTGGGGTAAGAAATGTAGATTAGATGGAGAAGAGTCAGATCAAAAGAGATAAAAGTAGATTTTTTTTTTGTGGTGGCCGGGATTTGAACCTCGAACCTTGCATATATTATGCATTGTCCTTACCAACTGAGCGAAGCTCACGAGGACAGATAAAATGATCTAACAAAACTATGAGAGAAACTATTAAAAAAGATTAGAAATTAATAAGTTGGATCTAAAATTTTGGCGTAATTAGATTCATATTGCCGAATTCACTAAGTGAGATAAAATTTGATTGAATGTTGTTGTCCTCATATTTATAAAGCTCACGAAAATAGTCCTCTTTTTTTAAAATCAAACTATTTGACTCTCATATATCACATTCATTTATTCAAAATAAGTATTACATTTATTGCATCAAAATATTACATTTATTGCAATTTTGATTCTAATCCAGATTTTTTTTTCCTTGAAAACAATGATTTTTATCCTAAAAAATGACGATTGTTTATTTCAAAAGTGATATTTTATGTCCAAAATTAAAATCGGGACGGTAAATAATCACTTTTGGGCCAAAAGTCTTCATTTCTTTTTTGTAAAAATACGGATTAGAATCTAAAATTACAATAAATATGATACTCAAGGGAGTGGGACCAAACATTTTGATTTTAGAAAGTGAGACTATTTTCATAAATGTGATAAAATAAAGAATAGAAAAACAATTAAACTTGACAAAAGAAAAAACAATTAAACTTAAAAAAAATCAATCATGTATACTTAAATATGTTAAAATGGTAAACTTATTTTTTTTCGTTACATGTAGCTAATCGATTTTTTTCTGACCCTGTTTTACAAAATAATTCCACTTCTGACCCCCTATGAGAATTAATGACATAAATGACCCACTTTCAGTTTTTTAATTTTTTTTGTCCTGTAGTGTTCTATTACCGTCAAATGAGATGGCGGGAATGATAGATCGCGACACGTATCAATGCCAGCCGTTTTTTTGTCATGTAGTGCATTCCTGGTTCAACTCCCTCGGGGAGCAAAATTGAATTTTTTTTTCTCAATTTTATGTATGCACTACATGACCAAAAAACGGTTGGCATTGACACGTGTCGCGATCTGTCATTCCCGCCATCTCATTTGGCGGTAATGGCCCACTACAGGACAAAAAAAAAATTTAAAAACTGAAAGTGGATCATTAATTCTCATAAGGGGTCAGATGTGGAATTATTTTCGGAAACAAGGTTAGAAAAAAATTCTAGCTAATCTTTTAGTTATATATAAACCTCTAAAAAAAGTGTTAGTTTAATTTATTTAAAAAAAAATCTTAAACTGATGTGAAATGACTTAAACTAGGTGGTAAGTCCTTATCCATCTTTTGTCCGACCTATACACTTCCACCGATAAAAAGGTTGCTGACATGGAACCAAGCTTAAAGTAGATATGCTAAGGCACTGTTTGGTAAGGCCACATAACTAGCTTATAGCTTATAGCTTATAGCTTATAAGCTCGTTTGACAAAATAAGTTCTGTTTGGTAACATTTTTTACAACGAGCTTATAGCTTATTTCACGAATTTCAATGAGCTTATAAGCTATTTTTCAGAAGCTACTTCAAGTAGCGTTTGAGCTTATAGCTTATAGCTTTTCATGTTTTATTCCATTTATACCCTTACCACTTCAATAAAACCCATGTTTACCCTTTGTAATAAATAGCTATTTTAAAAAAAAGACATGTTATGTACTTATGTTTAATTAAATTTCAGATTTCATTGGCTGATAATAATTTTTTTTTAAAAAAAAGGCTGATAATAAAATTACATGCTCACGTTATGTTTTGGTTACAAAATATAGACTTGCTTTTACATAACATTTCCCTTAAAAAAAATGTTACTTTTTAGTTAAAAAATTACGCTATGTTTTAAAAAAAAATTGTTGTCGCAATTAACTTTTTTTTAAGAGGGTCACAAGTAACTTTTGTTTAATTTTTTTTGGAAAGGTTTTGCTTAATTTTTTTTTATATAAAGTATAAAAACTAAAATAAAATAAACAGTTATTAAATTTAAAATATTTAAATTATCAAATATCTTAAATATTAATTTATAGTAGTATAAATTTTATATGAATTAATAATGTCCTTTTATGTAATTTTACATTTATCAGCTAGTTCAACCGCTATTTTTACCAAACACTTTAATTAGCTTATCAGCTATAAGCTATCAGCTAAAAGCTATCAGCTAGCTTATCAGCTAAAAGCTATCAGCTAGCTTATCAGCTAGCTTATAAGCTATCCGCTATTTTTACCAAACAGAGCCTAAATCTAAATGTGAAAGTAGATTGGCTTTCTGCATCGTACAGAGAATAGTAACTTTTTTTTTTTTTTTGAAGGAGGAAGAAATAATTAAATTAAATTAAATGTAGATACGAATATAGTAATAAATAAAATTAAATTAAATGAGAGGGGGAAGCGAGAGCATAATCATTACAAACGTTTTTTTTTTTTTAATGTTAATCTTCCAGATCATAATTATTACATATATTTCTTTCAATCCTTCCAAAAAAACATATGACTTCTTTAAAAAAAATTATTACATAACCTTAAAAACATATATACTTCTTTAAAAAAAATTCCTTTTAAAAGGATGACGTCCATAACCTTATTTGACACATATGTTTACAAAATTATATAAATGAAATTCTAAAGTTAACTATTTTTTGTCAGACATTATTCGAACAAAACCACCTTTAATAATTGAACTCTTTTTCAAATTAAATTTAAAAATATATAAATCTATATAATTATATAAAGGGAATTTAAAAGTTAACAATTTCTTTAGGTTCTCACTAGACCATGTACAATGGAAAAAAAATTTCAATAACCTTCAACAACCACGTTTTCAATTCCCAACACTCCACATCATTTTCTCTCTCTTAATTCAACACTCATTCAATTTTTACCACTCCAATGGTAAACATTCAACACCCTACCCCACCACTTTTTATTTCTTATTCTTATTTAATTTTTGTTTTTATAATTACATAAAATTATAATTATCGATTTAAATTAAATTAAAATAATACAATTAATTTTTTTTTAAAAACAATATTTATTTAAATATTTTTTTTCTTAACTTAAAATGCAATACAACAAACTAAGCACGCGACACACAAATAGCTTAAAATGCAAGACAACAAACAAGCACACAAAACACAACTAATTTATTTAGTCCGATACAAATCATCTTCAATCAAAGACTAAATGGGTAATCATTTGATTTGGGTGTTGATAATTGTTGGGATTTTGGTAGCTAAATGGGTAATCAGAAGAATTTTGGGTGTTGAATTGATTGTTATTGGGATCCATTTCACTAATCAAAGACTAAAACTTTAAAAGAAAGATTAATAATGAGATTAAGAGAGTGAAAAACTTTATTTTTTTTCTGTGTCCAAATGAAATGATCAAAGTCTCTATTTATAGAGAAAAAAAAATCACGAATTTTGGTAAAAAAAAAAATTTATTTGCAATGAAATAATTGAGTCCAAATTATTAAGAAGATAAAAATCCAAGCAGCCAATCGTAGCAAGCCACGTGTCATTGTTTTTTATCACTTTCTCTTTCTCCCACCGTTTTCCATGCAGCTCACCTCCCCTGTCGGCGTGTGACATGCACGCGCCATTTTGGTCCATTCACGCGTAGCCACGTGTCCTTCCGCACATCAATTCAACTTATTGAATCAATTCACCATCTCTTTCCTCCAAGTGATATTCAACAAGGGCACTCCAATGGTTTAAACATATTGAATACGGGATTCAATAACCCATTGTAAGTGGTCTAAGAAGAAGAAAACAGAAGAACATCAATATCAATAAAACTATTGATTAGTGTTACTTATTTAGTATTGTTTTATCAAATAAATCCTCATAAAAAGTTGTAAGACATTAAATGTATTTATTAATATTAAAATAACAACATTTAAAATGAGGATAAAATGCCATTTAAACAATAAACACATCTTAAAATTGGTAGCTTTTTCTTATAAATAAGATCAAAAAATTATCTTATAATAAGGATCAACGGGAGTACCATGTTGCTATAATTGTCTTTTCTTATAATTTTCTTATAAATTATAATTGTCCATTTTTTTTTACGATGGACCATGTTGCTATAGATTAAATTGCTTACATTCCCGTGAACTTAGCTCAGTATAATATATACAAGGTCTAGGGTTTGAATTCTGAACACCACCAAAAAAACAATTGCCTACATTTTTTTCACATGAACTAATAATTTTATGTCTTTTCTCTTTAAATTTGAAAAATAATAATAAAAAAAATTTAGACCCAAAAATTTCATTTTTTTAGTCAAAAATATGGATTTGGACAAAAATTACAACAATACGTGAAACTACATAACTAAAAGTACGGATTTAGAAATACATTTAATATTAGGTTCAATGATAAACTAATCCGACGACCGATTTTATAGCTACTAACAGAAGTCAATTAAAGTCAAAGCGAAATCCTATGAAGGATTGAACTTTCATGAAAGAGTTGAATGAACATGAGAGCACATCCCTAAGAATAAGATGATCAACATGAAAATGTGAGGATGAATTCCATCAGAACCCCACAAGGTGACAGCCTAGTCATCAAAATCAAATACTGCATTAAAAACAATGCCACGTTTAATAAAGAGCAAGCAATCAGAGAATGAAACGTGGTCCCGTTCACGTGCCCAGAATCGTGTTATCTCTTAAAGGGTGGGGATAATAAAATCCTATCCAATCTTCATCAGCAGCAATATTTGACACGTTGAATAGATGTAAATGTTGGACTTTAGCGAAACAATACTTCAGTCTCAGTTTGTTCATGTTTGACGAGGATTGTGCATGTTACTGTTACCATGTGTGTACCCATTGGAATTTCATTTTCCTGGGGCCAAAATTACATATGATTAAGACTTCAAACATTAGGAAAGCGTTTGTATTTTCTAGAATTTACATATGACTAAGACTTCAGACATTAGGAAAGCGTTTATATTTTCTAGAATTTTAAAGAACTTTTGAAACTTTATATGCTAAAATTACCAAAATTTCATATATACTAGTAAGTTCCTTTTTTAGCAACTTCAAAGTGATGGTACACACTGAAGTCAAAGAAAGTAGTAATGGATTACAAAATTTAATTGGAATTTTCGTTAATATTAACATTTTGATTACCATTCTTTATTTATTTATTTTTTTGTTGAAAGACTCTTGAAAAACATTTGATTATCATGTTATCGATACAAAAATTTCATTAAAAACCCAAGTTCTACATCTATTAAAGATAGATTATGAAAAGAGTATATAATGAAGGGTTATGTTACAAGACACCTTCATAAAAAGTAGTGTGGTGTCTTTTATCAAGTCACACCTCAAGGTGTGATTTTCACTTTTTTAGTTATAACTTTGATAAAAGACACCTTCATAAAAAGTAGTTGGTGTCTTTTAACAAATGCTCATAGAGTAACTTGATAAAAGACACCTTCACAAAAGGTGTCTTCTATCATAACCCTATAATGAATCATACATCTCATCTAACAAATTAATTTTGTAATAATGAATTAAACTTAATACAAATTAAAATATGATATTAAAACCTATGAATTCGGATAATGATAAGAGATGATTTTTACTATCAGCGAACAATAGTAAGTATGCTCGTTTTTATCAAAAAATAAAATACCGAATCCACTAACACCCCACTTATCTTGATTTTTACTCGTAACAACAAATTTTGTGAACAAGGTTTAATAAAAGTGTTTTAGTGACGTAAATCAAAGTAAACTGAATCAAAATAGATAAAGTTGTGATGAGATTGGATTTCAATAACTATCCATCTTATGTTTCCTCTTAATTGGTTGTATACTTTTTATGCATCAGACATAATTCCACATATCCCTCAATGTACATCTATTACTTAAAGAGCCCAAATACCTTACCATTTGAATCTAACTTATTGTTGGTTACTTTGTGTTAACATCATTCATAACTTTCTTGACAAATATTCTATATTTTTTTTTGTTACTTTATGATTTTTTTTAAAGGCTAAGAAAAATATATATAAATAAGGAAAATGCTAGATATCAAGAATGGATTTTCTTGATGAATTCAAGAATGACATGGCAGAATAATCACCCTTAGATTTTAATCTTATTTATTAAAGTTTCATAAAAAAAAATACATAACACCCACCACCCCATAATTTCCGGCCAGCCTGAGATTTTATTGGCTAACATTAATTTCGGGACAATTTCTTGATAAAATCTTTCTTGATAAATAGCATTGCTCTATAAATAAACCAAACAAAACCACTCTAGCATAAGATGTACTAGAGAAGTTTAACCATTCAAGTAGTTCACGTTACAAAATAAAGCTACTCAAAGTAGCCACAAGGCATAAATTAATAAATTGTCTTTAAACACAACAAAGGATCTAGCCTCCACTTAAGATAATCAAACTCAAACAAAGGATAATAAGATTTCGACGACCAAAACGTCTGAATTTTAACCTTCTCGCTTAAAGATTGAAGAGTTGTCTTATGAGTGAAGATCCTTCCATTTCTTTCCTTCCATATTACAAAAAGCACAGAAATTCAAATAATATTAAAAGCTAGTCGAAAGTTTTTGAAAAAAAACCCCTGATCCACCACACAGGAGAAAATGATCTTTTGAATAACCATGATAAACTCTTGATAAGCCTAACCAACCATAGATCATAGACAAAAGACGATCTTATAATTCACATTGAAAAAATAGATGATCAAAGTTTTCATAAAAACACAGTCAACCAAACAGAGAATATCATCATTAGCCAAAATATTTCGCCTAAACAAATTGTCCTTAGTCGATATTCAATTTAGAAACAGATGCCATATAAAAATTGTCCTTATGTTAACATCATTCATAACCTTCCATGCGTTTGATAAATTTTCTATATATAATATGTATTCTCATGCATCACATATGATATTGCATAATATTTTTTTTTAAACTACATAAAATATGCAAGGTATGGACAATGCATAAAATATGCAAGGTCTGAGGTTCAAACCCTGACCACAAGCAAAAAAACTACATGATATAGCATAATGTTTTTTACTCAATATATTAGTTCTTAAACGCTTAATTTATAATATTAAAAATCTGTTTATCAAGTAAAATCTAAAACAAGCATGAAGACATTTGTTATCTTTTTGAGAAATGTTACACTCCAGATTTTTCTATTTAAAGAAAGACTCAATTAAAATATAAGTTACAACATTCTGAATATTTCAAATTTTTGTTTTAAATCGGTTTGGTCTCCTTATATATTTTAACTTTTTGTTTTAATCTTTTTAAAAAAAATCTTCAACTTTTATTCCTTCAAAAGTTTTCTCGTCCACACTTTTAATTCATGCTTTTAAGTCAGGTCATGTGTACCCTTTAATTTTTTTAATGAGTTAAACATGTTTAGAATATTATAAACATCTCTCCCCTATTTTATTTTTTAAAAAAAATAATCATCCCTCCCAAAAAAATATATAGAATTTTTTATCCAAACATAAATTAAATATTAATTTTTAAGCACCACAAACATAAAAGTTCATATTTAATTCATGTTTTGTTAAAAAATTCGAATTTTTTTGAGAGAGATTCTTATAATATTTTAAACTCATTCAAAATCTCAAATGATACATATGAGTTGACTAAAAGTACGAACCAAAAGTGGAGACCGAAAATTTTTAGAAAACTAAAAGTCGAAGCAAAATTTTAAAAGAACTAAAATAAAAAATTGTAGTATTTATAAGAAACAAAAATATATTTAACCCAATCATAAATTCACTTAAATATCTTAGCTAACAATGGAGAGTTCAAGTATGATAATTATATTTCATTTCAGAATTATATATAGTAATCATTTGTTGCTCTTTGAGCACTCAAAGAGACAAGTATAATTATTGACAATGCTACTCACACTTAATATATATATATATATATATATATATATATATATATATATATATATATATATATTATTTTTATCTTTTAATTATTTTAAGTTATATAATATTTTAATTAATAAATATGTTTCTAAGTTTTTTTTCCTCCCCTGCTAGCTATATATAGAACTTCCTTCGATTGTTTTGGTACATGCAAAATGCAAATGGCTCTCCTAATGAACTAAGTACTTCAACTCTTGTACTTTACCCTGCATTAAAAACAGAGAAACCCAAAACAGAAAACATGGTTTCTATTTTTGACTCAAATTTGCTTCAAAATCAAGTGAACATGCCAAAAGAGTTCATTTGGCCATCTATGGATTTAGTTAACACAGCCCAAGAGGAGCTAAAAGAACCTCTCATAGACTTAAGTGTCGTGAAAAGTGGTGATGAAGAAGCTATTGCAAGTGCTGCTGAGCTTGTGAGGAAAGCATGTTTGAAACATGGTTTCTTCCAAGTGATTAATCATGGTGTGGACCAAGAGCTCATCAATGATGCATATTGTGAAGTTGACCCCATTTTCAATCTACCTATCAGCAAGAAGCTAAGTGCTAAGAGAGTGCATGGTGGTGTCTCTGGCTACTCAGGTGCTCATGCAGATAGATATTCTTCCAAGTTACCATGGAAAGAGACATTTTCTTTTGTATACAATCACCAAAATGATTCCAATTCTCAGATTGTTAACTACTTCAAGTCAGTTTTAGGAGAAAACTTTCAACAGACAGGGTAAGGTTGACATTAATTCAATTAATTGATTTCGATATGGTCCACTTTGGTCACCAACAATGATACATGGACACCTAAATTTCATATTCAACATCTTATTTTATAAGCTTAATTGCATGTTTGATCCCTTATGTTTATTTTAGTTTTCAAATTAGTCCCTTATGTTTTAAAAGTTTCAAGTTGGTCCCTTACGTTTTAAAAGTTTCAAGTTGGTCCAAAACGTTACTCACGTTAGAATAAGTTAGTCCCTTCAATCACTTAACATTTAAAGATTCGGGTTGACAAAATGGGTGATGGAACTTAACTTATTTAGAAAATCAGTTTTAAAATATTTTTCAATTTTTTTTGTTTTATTAAACTCAATATCTTGTCGCGGAAGAGACTAACTTATTTCAATGTGAGTAACGTTTTGGACCAACTTGAAACTTTTAAAACGTAAGGGACCATTTTGAAACTTTTAAAACATAAGGGACCAGTTTGAAAACTAAAATAAACATAAGGGATCAACATGCAATTAAGCCTATTTTATAATAATAATAATAATAATGATGATGATAATAATAATAATAATAATAATAATAATAATAATAATAATAATAATAATAATAAATATTTTTTTTCCTCTCATACCTTTTTCTACTAATGTTTGCATAAATACAAAAGATTTGTGGTTGTACTCAACCAAGCCTAGCTCCTTTAGATCCTCATGAAACACACTCTTAAAGAGAACAAACCAAGAAATTTAAGTGCGATCAAACTTTGATTTAAAGACTACTCTTATAGTCAATTTAAAGGGTCAAAGTTGTAGAGATACATTGGTTGCCAGTGGAGTTAAACAGCTAATTCAAGTGGTTTACAAAAAATTATATATGCTTAATTGAAAACGCAAGTATTGGATTTTTTTGTTGAGAGGACTATTAGAAAAAAGTTTAACCCCGAACATAGAGATGAATAAGAATAAAAATAAAAATTAATATATAGTTTTAATGTTTTTAAACTCAGCAATGAAATTAAAAGCATTTTAATTTGGTTTAAATGTGTAATTGGTCCCTGCACTTTTAACAGATTTTGGCATTGGTCCCTGCACTTTTTTTTGTTTGGCATTGGTCCCTGCACTTTGTAAAAATATTGGCATTGGTCCCTGCACTTTTTTTTGTTTGGCATTGGTCCCTGCACTTTGTAAAAATATTGGTATTGGTCCCTGCACTTTGAAAAAATATTGGTATTGGTGCCACGTGGCATGAAATGATTGGGACCAATACCAATATTTTTCCAAAGTGCAGGGACCAATACCAATATTTTTACAAAGTGCAGGGACCAATGCCAAACAAAAAAAAGTACAGGGACCAATGCCAATATTTTTACAAAGTGCAGGGACCAATGTCAAACAAAAAAAAGTGCAGGGACCAATGCCAAAATCTGTTGAAAGTGCAGGGACCAATTACACATTTAAACCTTTTAATTTATACTTTTCGCTGAAAATTCAATTATTGATGACATATCTTTCTTTGCAATGGGAGACCAACACATGTTTCCTCTTATGGTCAAAACCCCACTTTACTGTATTTGGATATCCTCTCTCATAATCACACACATTGAAGCAATTAATATAATGAGGGTCGGCCATTTGAGCTGATTTAACGGTGTTGGCTTCAAACTTTGAAGTGTGATATTCTCAAAGTTTTAAGTTTAATTATCTCATGATGTCAATTTTAATTGATTAATTTAACTTCTTCAAAAAGAACATAAAGAGGATCGTTTGATCAAGATAGAATGAAAACTAGTAAAAAATATTAAATTGTTTTAAAATTTTAAAATATCGAGTTTGAAATATGATTTACGTACTCCATTAAACAACCATGAATATAACGAAGTAATTGGACTTAAGTGGCTAACGAACTCTATCTAGAACGATTTGTCTTCGAGAATTTAAGTTTGATTCTTGGATAAAACAATTTTTAATCAACTTTTACTTACGTCTCAGTTGAACTTTAGATTACTATGAGTCATTTTTCCTTCGAACCGAAAGGTTAAAAAAAAAAACCATATATACCCTTTATGAATGCATATGGAATTGTGACGACAACAATCCTATCCAAATCCCACTTTACCCTGTTGTGACCTAGCCAACAATTCAAGTACTAGAACAAGGACAACCAACTATATTGGGTGATATGCTGCTTATCATAAAATATTTTTTTGGCTGATATAGCGCAATTATTGAAAGACAAATGCACTATAATTTACTTCACTTGCAACTTATACGGACACTAGTGTCCAGCAATGTTTTGTACATGGTTTTGACTTTATATTTTCATGATATGATGGGATAGATGGGTGTATCAAAAGTACTGTGAAGCAATGAAAGAATTATCTTTAGTAATTATGGAGCTCTTGGCCATTAGTTTGGGGATAGATCGTATGCATTATCGAAGATTTTTTGAAGATGGTGACTCAATAATGAGGTGTAACTATTATCCACCTTGTAAAAGTTCTAGTCTCACCCTTGGTACTGGCCCTCACTCAGACCCAACATCACTAACCATTCTTCATCAAGATCAAGTTGGAGGTCTTGAAGTTTTTGCAGATAATAAATGGGTGGCTGTTCGCCCTAGACCTGAAGCCCTAGTCATTAACATAGGTGATACTTTCATGGTATGTAAAACTACTATTTTTTTCCTTACCATATTGTTATCATATGATCATCTTGTTTGCATGCTATTTTTCTTGATTTTGAATAATGTCATAATAATATATTGGTTTTTTTGTGTGTGTGTGTGTGTGTGTGTGTGTGTGTGTGTGTGTGTTTTTAGGCGTTATCAAATGGGAGATACAAGAGTTGCCTCCACAGGGCATTAGTGAACAGATACAGAGAAAGAAGGTCACTGGTTTTCTTTGTGTGTCCAAGAGAAGACAAAGTGGTGAGACCCCCAGAAAATTTGTTAAGCAAAAATGAGGCAAGAAAGTATCCTGATTTCACATGGTCAAGTTTATTTGAATTTACACAAAAACACTACAGAGCTGATGTTGCTACGCTCCAAAGCTTCTTTCAGTGGCATTCCTCTTGCAACTTATGATGATTTCTATTTGTTAATGTTGCCATTACTATTTTTTACTTCACTTTAGGCGTTATTTCCTTCCACATGTTCGGTTGAGTTGTACCCCGCATATCATTCATTGGCTATAGTTATCCTGTGTATATTTGATAGCCATGTTCTGTTATATATGCCCTTGTTTGGAGTACCCTGTACGATGTTTGTGCAAGACTATAGCTTGCACCTCAAATTTGAATGTGATGTACAAATGTTTGTGATTTAAATTCAATTTTCACTCTAAATGAAATTTGAGTCTAACTGATTCTTACAAAATCGACTTTTAAGATGATGAACAGTGTCATACACGAGGTTGTGTGGTCTTCAGCCTCCACAACATTTTGATTTTTTAGACAACTATACTCTCTTCAACCTCCACTAATAATTGTTATATATCATGTTTCTATCATATCTTTCTCGATACACAAAATGACTAGACCATTCAACTTTTCTTGTGACATTGACGATCTTAAGTAGTTTTTCAATAATTTTTACTTCGAAAAGTTCTTTCACATATGTCATAGTCATCGACATAGTTAAATAAAATTTTTGGGCTTAATGAACTCCTATTTTTTTTTGTTAGGACCCAAATTTCATACTTATTTTTTGGGGCTTAGGATTGTTACCCTGGTGTCTAAGGACACTAGTTAAGGAAACAAAAAAAAAAGTAAATTTTGCATTGAAAACAATATTCTCTACACTTTTAAGTACTTGATTCCACAAGTTCTAAGAAATTCTCAATATACTTGTTTCCTTAACTATTTCCTAGTTAGCATGACCCTAAAAAATGCTAACTAGTTCCCTTTTTCAAATTTTAATTGTGTTATTTTTATTTTATTTCTAGCATTAAGTGTAACACCTTAATTCCCACATTTTATTTTTATAATAAAAATGCATTTAAAATAAAGAAACACACAAGGGTGTCACACATCTTCTAAAAAAATTCAAAAGTACTTCATTCAAATTAAAAACATTGCAATAGAATAGTTTTAAAAAATTTAAAGTACATGTCGCATCACAATTTCAACACCAAAACTAAATTCAAAAGAATTCTAAAATGGAGTCTAAAATAAAAAGAATCCCCGGTCCCTAGTGTCACAGATCAGAGCATCGACTCGATAAAGACTTCCAAAAAACGATAAGCAAACGAGTAGGCTCCAAAGCCATCCTCAGAGACTCACTGCTACTAAACTTCTTCTTCCTGCAAATCTACACCACAAGGGTGCAGCGCCCAACCCGCCACTAGAGGGTGAGAATATATCCAACACAGTAGATGCATAATCACATGTATAGATCCAGATAAAAGAACACAACAATTACATTTAGACATGTATGCATCATAGTCAGACAATATTCATATTTAAATATAAAGTTTCATTTAATAAAAATCAAATAGGCATCAACCAACATCTTATAATAACATATAAACATCGAGAACATTTAAGAATATCAAGTAACCACTTAACAATAAATCATTCACACGTAATCATATAGAAGCCCACCATTAAATATCACATCTTAAAATAGTTACACTTTTTTAAATAACACGTCTATTAATTCCACATCTTCAAATAGCACATCAATTACACATCGTTAAATGACACATCATCAAATAATTCACAAATTACACTTCTTTAAATATATAATCAAATTCACCACATCTTCAAATATGCTTGACAATGAATGTAATGTCCCTAACTCGACTCTATATGCATGTGGTACCGGTTTTGGATATCAGAGTTATGTTACTGATTTATCCCCCATCTTTAAATCACATCTTTAAATCGGACTGACCATGAATGCATGAAAATCAAGTAATGACTCAACAAATGCACATCTTTAAATGACTCGACAAATACACATCTTTAAATAGCATCATCGTCAAATACCTCATCTTTATATAGTACATCTTTAAATCGCACATCTTCAAATAACACATCTTTATATAACACATTCATCAAATATTTTAAGGTCATAACCATGTACCAATAATAATAATAATCATGATAATGCTAACACATACTATTGTCACAATTATAATTAATGAAATAATTACTTAAATAGTTATGATATAAATAATGCTAACACATACTATTGTCACAATTATAATTAATGAAACAATTACTTAAATAGTTATAAACACATACGCTTGGGGCTTTTAGCCCTCTTTTTCCACCCAAAAAAAAAAAAAAATTACCACGATCACCAAAGGTTGAAAAAGATAAAAAAAAATAATGGCAATAAGTCTCAAGCAATTCCCTTGTTGTTCCTATTAAGAAAGCGTGACATCAATTATCAAATAAATGATATTTTTAAGCTAAAGAAGTACCATGTTTTCTAAAGCTACGATCAGTAAGGATGACTACCAATCTAATATTTATCTATATATATTTTTGCTTCAAAAAATACTTATCAGAATTTGCTAATTTTTTCAACAGTACAGAAAGTACTCTCCTAATTAAGATCAAAATAAACTATAATATGTCTCAAAGTGTCACTAGCTTTGCTTATGTTTACAAAATAAATCTATCCACCCTTGTTTCTCCTATTCACCTAGTCAATATACCTTCTATACAAATGAACTAGTCTAACTAACCCTTATTATTTTAACTCTTTCTCTTTCTTTCTTTTCGTTAATTAAACATGGCTATAGAAAACATTAAAAACAAGGACACTACGATGTTGTCATTTGCACGTGAGGCTTATTCAAAAATTGCTTACTCGCACAACCATGTATTTGAAGAAACCAAATTGCTTATTCAAAAACCAATCATTAGCACATCAAAATTAAAAATTCAGAGATAAAAATATACACAAAATCACAACAATAAATTGGAGCATGAATTTAACATGAATTTATCAGAAGAGCATGAAAATAAATAAAAACCCTTCACTAATCATATGTTCATACAACCCTTATGCTGAATAGAGATTCCCCCCTACCTCTTTTTGCGAATTTGATGATGTCCTATGGTTCAATCTCTCCCCAAGCTCTTCTCTCTTTGCCTCCTTTGCCTCTTTTCTCCTCAACCCTAGTTTTTCTTTTGCATCTTTGTTTATCTCTTTCTCAGTAACCCTTTTTCTCTAATTATATTCTCTATTTATAAGCTCTAATTGAGTTTGTTACCAATCTTTTCAGATTACTATATGTTCTCTAGGTTTGTTACTAATCTTTTCAGGTTATTATCTGTACCTCTAGATCTTGTTACTATTTTTTCTATAACTACATCACCTTGCTATTCACACTTCCCTCTGCTTATATCATTAAAACACTACTCATCTCACTAACTATACCTTTTTTCTACCCAATTTTACTAATTCACCTCCGTTCAGACTCTACTTTCTTATTTTCTCTAAAAACTCAAATTTCTTCCTAAATATTATTTTCTCTCACTCTTTAACCGACTAATCAACCCATCTACATTCTCCTGACCTATTTTTCCAATAAATAAGAATATTTAAATTAATACTACCTAACAACCAATACTAATAATAATAATAGTACTAATATTATTTAATAATAATACTAATAAATTAATATTTAAAATTTGGGGTGTTACAGTAAGCAATGGAGAAATTTTTCAAAAGAAAAACAAGTTCAAATCAATCATCAACTCCTAAACGTGAAGCACTTGATGAATGTGGAAGTATAAAATTGGGTTTACTTTCGGAAAAAAAATAGAATTGGTTTGGAAAAGCTTTCTAGTGATCCTGGATTGAGGCCAAGAATTCCAAATTATCATCCAAGTGATAGAGAAGAAATTAGGATACTACTATTTTCAAAAATGCCCTTATCAACAAAAAGAGATTGATTTTTCACTTAAAAGATTTGGTGTCACACATAAGTTTAATTTGGATTGTTATATGCAAGTGGTAAGTTTAATTCGCATGGGAAATCAATGGTTAAATGTTGTTTAGTTACTTATATATAGAGTGATGTTTTTATTGAGATCCAAAATGAAAAAATCATTCAATATTTCTGAAAAATGATAAATCATATAAAACAATTGTGATGTATATTTTACTTTCAAAAATGAAATGAATATATTTCCAATGCTATAAATTATATATGTGGTGTTTTCACTATTCAGAATTCCTGACTCCGTTGTTGATGATGAATACTCATATACAAAATTCTATCTTTTCAATATGTGACTTTAGTACTTTTCCATAGTCGAGCATCACCAATGCATAAATCCATTTTTTTAATACTTAAATGGGTCACACGTGTACACATCATTTATTTATAATTTTTTATATTAGTATCTAATAAACACTCAGTCCCTTCAACCTAACACTTTACATAAATTTCCTAACGAGATTCATTAATCATCTATCAATAATTCTATATCATTATACATATATATATATATATATGAAATGTTTATTTGAAATCTTTAAATTCATCAAGTACTCAAACTTTTTCCCTACAACGATGATTCATAATACGTGCCAAGTTTAAGAGAATCCACAATGGTAGTTCCTTAATAAGGACTTCTTAAATGGATCCCACGTTACACATCACTTATTTATTGTATTTTAATAAAAGTACATATTAAGAACTCAATGACTCCGTGGGAGTACACTAATAAGGACTCAAATTAAAAGTACTTAAATATGTCTCACTAACTTTACATCATTAAACAAAAATAATTTATTTATTAAATTATAAATTACCTTATTATATTTAATTAAAATCCTTAAAAAAATTAAATTATAAAATATTTATTTATTAGTATGAACTTAAATTCCTGCCACATTTGCTAATAATTTAAAAATGGAAAAATTAACGTTAAAATTTTTACATTCGTTCGTTAAAAAATAATAATAATATTTTTCATGAATTACATTTTATTTAAAATGATGGCAAATAGATAAAATAATATTTAAAACAACTATTATTTATTAAAATATTACTTCTTTTGTAAGTGAGACCATGATGACACTAGGTCATATATCACTTTTGCTTTAATTTTTATGTACTTTTAGTCGAGTTCAGGTGGTTTTGCATGTGTTATGAGCTACAGCAAAGTGATATTCAAATGCATGAGTACAGGAAGCATCGTAGTACGATTTCTAGCATCGCACTACGATTTGAAGATGTTTTGAGGAGTTTTGGCCACTGAAAAATTGTAGTACGATCTACAAGCATCGTACTACGATGAAGAGGAGCGTCTGGGTTTGATATGAAAATTATGAAGCATCGTACTACGATTTTATGCATCGTAGTACGATTTTTGCGTGACCTGGAAAATTTCTATAAAAGCCAAACTGTTTTCTGAGCCAATGGTTCGAAATTTTGGAGAAAGAAACTGACTTTTGGAGCTGGAGATCTGGAGAGAAGGTTGGAGACCATCAAAACTCATATCCAGTTACCAATTTCATGTAATGAATCCTTCTTTCATATTAGTTATTTATGCTTTAGCCATGAGTAGTTAGATCCTTTGTGATTAGGTCAAGAGATGATTCTGTTCTAGCTCATGTTTATGTAACCTGTAACTCTTAATCTTTATGAATGCCATTCTAGTTTATTCATTATAAATTGTTCTTAATGCCTTTATGATTCTGACCCAATATAACTGATTTTAGAGTATATATGATTACTGACACTAGCGTGTAACTCTGACATATTTATACTGTTCAATCTAACGGACAATCTAGGGATGGAGCGTTGTTAGGTTGTGATAATTGAATTAACGGACTTAAAACCTTTGATGATTATAGGTTCACCTAAGGGGTTGGGGAATTATAATCAGAATATAGGGCTTAGGATCAAGGGATTGACCTAAGCTATTTTGTTAATTTGTCTTGAACTTTATAGCGTTCGTCAACTTAAGAAACAGGTTGCTAATGAGTGATGAACAGATGAATCGATTGACCTAGTCATCTCTCCATATTATTTCTCAAACCAAGTTTACCTTAACCATTTTATTTTAACTTGCAAATCAAACCAATTGTGTAACGCCCTCCTTTTATTTAATTATTTTAATTAGTTTTAGAATATATTTATATGATTGGTATGATTTACATGATTTATGTGATATTTTGTTATGTTATATGTTGGTATTTACTAGCATAATATAATTGTTATTTGGTGTAGAAATATATTTGTTATTTGTTATAGATATATTTGCTATTTGGTGTAGAAATATATTTGTTATTTGTTATAGATATATTTGTTATTTGGTGTAGAAATATATTTGTTATTTGTTAGAGATATATTTGTTATTGGTGTATTATTATTATTAAGTGGGGGAGAGATATATTTAATTTAGAAATAAATAAGATTATGAGGAATAGAGTAGTTTTGAGGTGTAAGAGAAATAAGAAGGGGGTTAGAATAGAAAGAAGAATAAGTTGTTGGGCCAAAATAGATTTAGGAAGAGCGTTTAGTATTATAAATAGAGAAGCTTAGGTTAGAAAGAGTTTACCGAAAACCGCTTTTTGGAAAAGAGGAGAACAAGAAAGAAGAGAAGAGGAGAAGACCTTAGGAAAGAAGAACGCTGCCGCTGATTCAGGAATTAATCTAAGGTGAGGGTGAGACTATCTTGCATTAATATTAAGTTGTTAAATCATTAGATTGCATCTAACAAGTTGGGGAAAGTTTGTGAGAATTTGAGAATTAGGGTTTTGAGAGAGATTTGATGATTAGATGATGGAAACTTGTTGAATTGATGTAGAAATTGTATACAGTCCTTAGATAACCCATATGACGATTATTGGATGTAGTTTTGAGGTTAAAACCATGAAATTGGATCAGATGTTGGTGAGTTTAAGAATTAGGGTTTAATAATTGTAATAGATTGTTAATAGATTTGAGAACCCTTTGAATTTGCATACAGTAAGTTGATGAATAATTAGTGTTCTAATGATAGGGAAATCATAGGGTAAAGATTAAGGTCAAGTTTGGAGAGTATTGGATCGAATAAGAAGTGGAAAAGATTTCGCCAAAGCGAAATCGCAGCTGAACTGCGATTTTGCTGTCAATGTGCAAAACGCGTTTTTATTGTCTCAGTTTGACAAGTTTAAGTTCCGAACTGGGTTTAGGTGTAAACACGAAAGTTGTAGGTATGGATGTTAGCTTTCTAATGCCGTTGGTCTCACGTCAATAGGATTTATAGAACTTGAGTTATGGTCAAATTACTGCACGTAGGTCACAGTGAATTTTTATGGACTTTCAGCACAACTTTTCCGAATTTAAAATGAAAACTGGTATTGATCGGTACAAAATTGGTCTTAGGAGTAAACATGAAAGTTTTAGATAATTTTGTTAGCTTTCTAGTGGTTTTGGTTTGACGTGGAAATGATGTTTGGTCTTTGAGTTATGATTAAAATACTACAGGGAGGTCTTAGCGAAATTGTACGGTGACAACATTCTCTGTTTCATGTTTTTGCGTTTTGTTCGTATGTTTCTGTTTTGAATTGATCTTTGTTGTAAACATGAAAGTTGTTGATATTTGTGATATCTTTCCAGTAGCTTTGGTTTGACATGAAAATATGTTGTGGATAATTTATTATGTTTTTTTACAGAGATACATAGTGAATTATTGTCGATGTTTAAATACGATGTTATGTGAAGTTGTTTATGATTGATGAATATGATGTTTTAAGATGTTGTTTATTATCATTTGATATTGTTATATTATGATATGACATGAATTATTTATGTGATCCATATGTTGTCAAGATGCTAAGATGTTAAGATGTTAAGACGTTAAGATGATATGAAGTTGTTAAGTCGTCGAGTCGTTATGAAGTCGTCAAGTTGTTAAGATGTCATAGATGTTCATGAAGTTTCTAAGACGTATGATGTTGAGTCCATGCATACTCATTTATAGATGAGGGCTCATGCCCTGGAGCTTTTGCTCAACCACGACGATGGAGCTTTTGCTCAACCACGACGATGGAGCTTTTGCTCAACCACGACGATGAGGGCTTATGCCCTAGGAGTATATTTATGCTCACAAGCGACGAGGGCTTATGCCCTAGATTGGTACCACATGCATTTGCATTTTCATGATGACTCAAGATGATTTAAGATGATAAGAGTTGCATAGTCGAGTTGAGTCGCATTGTCAAGTCAAGAGTCGAGTCGATCATGAAGTTGTTTATGACTATGATTATGAAGTCGATTATGAGTTTGATTAAGAAGCTGTTATAATGATTATAAGATGCTAAATGATTATTGTTGTTGATGTTCATGATTGTTTTGATGATGATGTTTGTTTATGAGATGATGATTATGATTTGATGATTATGGTTATGATTAGTACTTGATGTTATATGATGATGTTTATGTTTATGATTAAGATGCTATGATTAAAAGGAATATATGATAATGCTTATGACCAATATTTGTAGTAGATATGTGATGATATTTATATGATGATATGATACGAAGTATATGACTAATATAGGAAGAATAGTGACACTAGTTAAGGAAGTTTTAAGTTGTTAGATATGATTAATGAATTATAAGATGTTTAAGTTGTTGAATGTACTTTATATGATTTATATGCTTAATATTATTGTTTGAGAAATCTCACCCCTCTGCTTGGAAATGTTGCTCTTCGTATGGGTAACTTGCAGGTAACCAGGATTAGTTGTGGTCGTGAGTGGACTCCTCACAAGTGTGTCTTAGGTGCTCTGATACGTAACGGGATGGAATTATGTCTTTACTTTCTGTTCCTTACGTATTACTTTATGAATCTTTCAAGAATTGATGTTGAACTAAGTTTTATGAAATTTTATATTGAGGCCCTTGTGCCAAAGATTATTTAAGTTGTCAAACTATTCCGCTGTGAAGTTTTAAAGATTATGTTGTTATATTTTTGAAGGATAAATTATTATTCCATTTACGTTTTTTTAAGAAATGTGACATTCCGTTTTATGATGAAAAACTCTGATTTTATTTAAGAAATTTTTACGTTGGGAAAACGGGGTGTTACAAATTGCCTCAGTGCACCCCCCATTTTACAAACATCCTTAATAATAACGTTACTACCGAGTAGAAGTTGAAACAGTCCCTGTGGATACGAATCTTATAAATTTTATTACTTCGATATAAGTTAGTACACTTGCTAATTTTGTATCAGACCACATAGTACATATTTCATTACTTCTTTTAAACGTGAGGTCTGTTAGTTACCTAGGAGAGAGAGTTCTTATATAGTTACTTGTTTCTTAATGGGGACTCATTTTTTCTTTCTCCAATGAGGTCCTTAACAGGGAGTCATCGTTGTTAAGTAAGGACCTCCCATTGGCGATGCTTATAAGGTTGTGAATGATCTAATGACTTGTGTTTTTTCTTTCTAATATATTAGAGTGGGGTCATCGTTGTAGTCGCCTTAGTTGGTGTCAACCAGTGGCGGATCTTAGTAGAGACCCATCCATGGCATCCCCTGGGTTTTTAATATATAGTATGATATTAGGTGTGGTATGACTAATAGTTTTCGGTTGTCGCATAGGAATGGCAGACTAAAAGACCCGCAATGGTCTCGAGTTCAACACTCACGCCATGTTTTTTTTTTTTTACATGGTGTCAACTTTATTGGGATTATGAAAAAATAAAGTTAGTCGAGAACCTCCTTTTCTTTCCTTTTTAATGGCTCTCTATCTCAGTTGGTTGTAAAAAAAAAAACCGAAGCCAAGTTTCAGAAATGTTAATAATCTAATAAACTTGAATCGGAGACCATCAATTAGAGATAGTTGAACTTGCCATCTTGAATTTGGGGACAAAATGAGGAATCATTCATCTCAATTCCGAATGGTCATAGTCATACAACCTTGCTGTTGTTGCTATCTTGTAGTAAATGGAGGCCTGTCAATGTTGCCCATGTGTGCATGTCTTATGCACTAGGTCCGGGACACAACGAAAGTCGTGACAGAACATTGTATCAATTAAGGATGTAATGTGTTTGATTTGATTCAGTTTTGTTTTTGATACAAAATAAATTCAAACTAATAAAAATTAGCCAACGTGGTTTTAAAAGTTTTTCTAAAAAGATTTGAACTAGATCAAACCGATGAAGAACGAATCAGTATGATTCGCTTCAATTAGATTGACTTATTTGTAAGGTAGGGAATTCAACTCTCTTTATTAATACAAGGAGGTATTTGATTGTAATTTCAAAAAAAGAAAGAGGATGTTTTTGATGGATTATATGTGACTATGTGAGTACCTTTGTTAAATCTCATTAAATTTTAAGATCTATTCTCATCTCGATGAGCCTCCATTATAAAAAATATATTAGAAAAAACTTTATTTTTCAAACACTTTAGAGTGCTTATACTATTTAAATAAGAGCTACAATGATTTTTTTTTTTTTTTTGAGCAATACAATGAAAATATATATAATGCGTAAAAAAATGAAAATGTATATGCTATCATTTATCTTTATATAATAGTGAAAAAAATATAGTCAACTTATGTTAATTGAATAGTGCACATAGTCAAACAATGTCACTTATTTTGGGACGGAATGTGTATCATTTTTACTCGCATTAATCATTTACATTTATGCTTTACATTTTACTTTCAGTGATACTTTTATTTGTTGAGTCTTGCCAACAAGTGCTCTAAGAGTATTGTTTAAGAATCTCATAACTATATTGTTGAGTCATAACTATACAATTTTCAACGTAAAAGTTATTCCCTCCTGTCCTTATTATAAGAAGAAAAACAAAACAAAAAACATCAAAACCAATATACTCATTAATTGTGTAACTTTTTTGAATATTTTTACAATAAAAAATTGTGAAACATTAAATACACTCACTAATATTAAAAAACCAAACATTAAATAAGGGGTAGAAAAGTCTTTTAAGCAATAAATATACCTTAAAAGTTGTGATATTTTCTTATAGGACCAATTTTATTTTTTTGGGTAAATTTTCTTATATATAGAACCGGTTGTATGCTTAAACAATATCATAAAGATACTTGTTAGCATTTTCCTTACTTTTTTTGAAGGGAGCATTTTCCTTACTTGTTTAGTAGTTGACAAAAACCTTGCAATCCAAACTGGACACTTTTGAAAGGAGTTAAGAAACTCACAACCGAAAGACATACTCCCCCGGTCACATTTATAAGTAAAAAACAATTTTTTTAAGTAAATTGAATAACTAATGTATTTGATCTATAATTATGACCGAATACATTAGTTATTAAATGTACTTAAAAAATTATTTTTTGCTTATAAAAGTAACCGGATGAGTATAATTCATTTCTTACCGTATTTGCGTGAAGAACAAAAGAAATTTTTTGAAAGCTATTAACCAATCCTTAGCTAACTTTCAAGTTCGACCTGTAAATAATATAAATTGAAGAACAAAATATAATAAATATTCTATTAAAATTATAAAGTAAAGAGTGGTGTAGAAACAAATATGCAAAACATACTCCATAGATAACCTTGTATTCATAATGGATATAACGAACAAAACAAAATACAGCTATTTTTCTGTCTTCTATAACACGTACATTCCCCACGAGGAGTTGGTGGTGTATGCCTATGTCTGTCTACCTTCACCACCATTGGGACAACGGACAAGGCCGTGAACTGTCAAAGTAGGTCAGCTTAAAAAGTTAGAGAAGATGCAAACACAAGATTCTATAGAACAAGTGGGATGGATATAATGGGATTTTGTGAAGTGAAGTGGATAAAATTAAAATGGATGGTGATGATAAAACGTAGTATTATTAACACGCAAAACATGTATGGTTAGATGACGCAATATAGAGGTATATGAAGACACACATAACTAGAAGAAACAAACAATTGATGTATACACGACTGAGAGAGGTAAGAGTTTAGAGTTTAAGATGTGTCTCGAGATCTCAAGTTTGATTCTCTTTTAATATTGATTTTAGTGGGTTAAGTGCATACTTACTTAAATTGGGCTCCTATAAGTAGATGGTGAGATTGAACCTATCGAATTAGTCGGTGATTGAGTCAGATATCAAGTTTTTTTTAATGGTTATTTTTAAAGAAATCATTTTAAATTTCTTACTCTACTATTAAATGGTCCCTATAGGGTTACATCATACTTTTATTCCAAGGATAAATAAAAATAGGTCAAATATTTCATGTTTTCCTTAAAGTTAGATGTCTCTAATGAGTTTGTCCTTTTTAAGTTTTTTTTTCCTTCTACAAAATGATCATTTAAATCGTAAAATATTTTCACCATTACTCTCTTTTCATCACACTCGGTTAAAAAATACTTTTGTCGACGTTTAATGCTATGTTAACTAGTGGGTCCAAATTCATTGCTCTCAAAACTATCATTCATACGTGTATTACTTAATCTTGATTTGAAACGTCTTTGATTCGATTATTTGATTTATAATGTTGTTCAGAAAACATTTATGTGTAAAATTAAGTTTGAATTCATAAACAAAAAAGAGAAAATGTGTGTAAATAATCATGTTTGGTGTAATAAACATTTTTTGAACTTATTGACTTTATGTTAAATGGTAATGTAAGCGCTTTTTAAAGAAGTTGAATAAAAAAGATGATAACATTGTAATTATTTTATGACTTAAAAAACGAACTTGTTAAAAACAAAATTGTTAAAGGACTAATTAGTAGCAAAATAAATTAAATGACTAGTTTGTTATAAACAACTAACTTGAAAACCCGTGAGTGGTATTTAACCATAAAAATATGCAACTCTTAAATAGCTCATTTTTTTTTAATGGATTAAACAACTCCTATGTATTAACCCTCTTAAATGCCTTCATTGAGATACTCTAAGGTAGGACAAAGATTTTAATGGAGTGGAAAATAATGAATTTGAGGAAGAGAAGATAAGAAATTTTAAATGGAGGAAAAGTATTTTTTTTTGTCTGTATATAATAGTTAATAGTTTGTATTATATTTAAATAAACTTATTTTTTTAGCATTAAAAAAATAATATTTCAAAACATTTGCCGGACACGGAAAGCTTCTCTTCTTTCTATTGTAGAAAGAACTCAACTAGTGAAATCTGTCATCTATGGTATGTTAATGCACACTGTTACTATTTATTCTTGGTCTGCAAGTCTCATCAAAGTTAGAGAAATGCATCAGAAATGTTATTCGGAGTGGACCTCAAATTTTGGTAGACCTCACCAAAAAATGCAAATCCCATTAACTAATGTTAGATCCTTAGGAGGAAGCAATATTCTTCATGTACCAAGATAGCACAACTTCTCAAGAAAGAGATTTACTCTAACGTAAGTTAAGGCATTCTCTGGTTAGAGGTGGTATCGTATTGATAAACTGCACATTAATTATTTTCGTATATACCGCATAATTACCATTAGTGAAAAATGAAAGAAAAAAATTTCCCAACACAAAATCTTGGTCTTACTCTCTCTTAACATTGTCCCACTGAATCGATCTGGTCTTGCGGCTGCAGTTTTTTCTGAATTGAATTTGGGGGAGAATGACGGTGAAAATAATTGATCTATAGCTACATATGGAGGCTGAGTGATGATATTTTTTTTAGGAATATACATTCTTGCATCCATCGAAACTCAATTTCACATTAGCAGGTAGGGGTTGCTTTTTTCATGATTCTACCTACATTGGTTTTTTTTAGTAAGGCCTTTCATGGCTTCCTGTGATGACCCCATTTGGTGAATTGCTATGGCCATCATTTTTCATAATTCTTGGAGGGACATGTGTGAACCTTTGATGATGTTGTGAAAGTGCCTCAAAATTGAAGAAATTGGAATTCTGGAAGCTGGAAATCGGTGGCCGATTATGGACTCTGTTTTTTTGGCCTTTGGTTCGGCAAAAATCGGTGGCCGATTTGGAGCATCCGGTGGCCGATTTTGACAGCAGGAAATAAAACAGAAACGTATTTTCGGGCCTAGATTTGTTCCAGTTTTATTGAGGATTCTTTTACGATAAATATAGACATTGTATCAGTGTAAACCTTGAGATAGAGGGGGTTGAAACAAGAGTTTAGAAAGGCAACAACAAAACTAGGGTTTGTGTAGAGTTTGTCTCTTGGGAACAAACACTAGGGTTTGAGGGTTGATTCACCTTGGGAAACACTATTAGGATTGAATCTCTTGGTCACGGGAAGAGATTGGGATTTTGGGTAGAATTAGGCGGGAGACTTATTCTTGTAACCAATTGATATCTCTTTTGTAAAGTTACTCATCATATAGTGAAACGGAGGGCTGCTCTCTCCCCCAGACTAGGTCAATTTGGACCGAACTAGGTCAACAAATTCTTTTGTCTTCTCTCTTTCTTTCTCTCGCTGTTTTCTACTTTTGTTTGTGATTATAGTTGTTACCCACTTGTATTGGTTGCCTGATTATCCCTTGCTCCACACATCAAGTTATTTATTGGTGTGAGTTTTCATCAAATTCACAACAATTGACGCCCACCGTGGGGCAAGGGTCAAAAGATAATCAAGTATCATGGGTTCGAAGTGGGATATTGAGAAGTTTACCGGAGATAACGATTTTGGGTTATGGAATGTAAAGATGGAAGCGGTGTTAATACAACAAAAGTGTGAGAAAGCTTTGAAGAGTGAAGGTGCGTTACCGGTCACCATGTCACGAGCGGAGAAGACCGAGATGGTGGACAAAGCCTGGAGTGTCATTGTCTTGTGCCTCGGGGATAAAGTTTTGAGAGAAGTAACGAAGGAACCAACCGCGGCATCGATGTGGTCAAAGTTCGAATATTTGTATATGACAAAGTCTTTGGCTCATCGGCAATTCCTAAAGCAAAAACTTTACTCATTCAAGATGGTAGAGTCAAAGGCCTTCATGGAGCAACTTACGGAGTTCAACAAAATCATTGGTGATTTGGAGAACATTGAGGTGCATCTTGAGGATGCAGGTGCTCTGATGTTATGGTGTTATTTGGAGGATGAAGAAGGTGATGTGTCTCTCCTTGGGAGTGATTCCTAGTGGAGCGGTGGTCGTCTGGAGAGACGTTAAAAATTCAACATCAGCCTGGAGAGATGGTGGTAAGAATACTCATGATCAGTCTGGAGAGACGGAGGTAACAATACTCATGATCTACCTGTTGAGGTGGAGTTTCAAGGTTGAAGACATAGTGGGATGTACGCATTTGCTAGTTAAGGTAGAGGGGGCTGAAACAAGGGTTTAGAAAGGCAACAACAAAACTAGGGTTTGTGTAGAGTTTGTCTCTTGGGAACAAACACTAGAGTTTGAGGGTTGATTCACCTTGGGAAACACTATTAGGATTGAGTCTCTTGGTCACGGGAAGAGATTGGGACTTTGGGTAGAATTAGGCGGGAGACTTATTCTTGTAACCCATTGATATCTCTTTTGTAAAGTTACTCATCGTATAGTGAAACGGAGGGCTGCTCTCTCCCCCAGACTAAGTCAATTTGGACCGAACTGGGTCAACAAATCCTTGTCTTCTCTCTTTCTTTCTCTCGTTCTTTTCTACTTTTGTTTGTGATTATAACTATTACCCACTTGTATTGGTTGCCTGATTATCCCTTGCTCCACACATCAAGTTATTTATTGGTGTGAGTTTTCATCGAATTCACAATAGATGAGATATAAGAGAAGAGAAATTGGATCATTGTAGGGATATAAAAAAATGAAAGATGAATCCTAAAATAGACCCCTCACCACTGATTTGCATTATATATGTGGAGCATTTCACCCAATAGACACGACTCGATCCAACAAATAAATCTCAATTGTTGACAACAATATACTTTTCTTGTCATTGGTACCTAATTGGCGTCTTAAAAATATTTGTTACTCAAGGATCATGCCCTGGATGCCTTTCCAGCATCTGCTGATGTCTCCAAGCTAAGAGTGACCGACCATTTTTGTAGAACAGAAATCTAGTAGTTATATAACTACTGTATCATCGTCATTGTTTCTCTGCTTTCAGCCAATCAGCAATGATTTGCTTCTTCTTCGACTGTGGTCTGTGGGCATGATCTTCGTTTTCTCCACTTGAGTGTTCCGTGACATTTTGTTAGAGTATTGAAATAAGACGGTTAAGTTATATTATTATATTTTTTTCTTGTCAAAATATAAATAAATTAGAAGGACAATTATATATTGTTTTAATTAGGATAGATATAGATACAAGTTATGTGTGAAAGTTCTGTTATTTGTGATATAAATAGGAAAGTTATTACGAGACAAGGGAAAGAGAAAGAGGGATTAAGTTATTTGGTAAAGGATTGGAAGAGACTAAAACTCTCAAACATTTGCGAAGGGAATGCAGAGTCTTGACTTGAGTTACCGATAATCTATTGTAATAATAAAATTAATTGTATTCTTTTAGGAAATCTTTGAAGTGGAATCCTTTGATTCTGAAACAAGATTTATTCATTGAGCAGAAATATTTGGAACTAACAGTTGCACAACCAAAACGAAAAAAGGTACTAGCAACATTCAGGTCATAATACAGTTTCCCGTCCAATCCATATATTCAGTTGCATAAATACTACAAATTATAGTGTCATGCATATTCTGAATTCCCGACTATTACGCATATAAAATAAATAAATCAATGGACTCTACATTTGCAAGGATGTGATCAGATTTCCCTCACCCTATGGCACCATATTATAGAAGAAAACGCCAATCTCTAAATATAAATAAAGGATATCAAAATTAATGACCAAAGGTAAAAGACGAATACAAGATTCCTAACTAAAATGATATATGACTAGTAGTGGAAATACAGTTACACAAGAATTTTGAGCAGCCGGAACCCAAGTATTTTGGCATCTCATCCGTGCTTAAACAATAGCATACTTGAGTGTCTCCGTCTCCTTAGGCCGCCAGGTGGACTTCTGGACACATAACAAACCCTCCTTATCCTTGGAGTAGGTCATGCGAACCTCCCACTGCATGGACTTTACCATGCTCTCAAGCTCGTTAATGACCTCAACAGTGTCCCGGACAATAAGCTTTCCTTCAGGCCTGAGAATCCGATCAACCTCAGCTACCAGAGAAGCTAGATTGCATCTGCGTGACCACCAAATAAGCATTAGCAAAACCATAATAAAAAGTTTGCTGGTTATTAATGTGGGAATGAAATAATTATTTTCACCTTTTCTGAACCTTCGAAAAGAGATGATCTGCATGGAGGAGATCATACGTCCTGGGATAGGTGCTAAATGATTCACACCAATCATGATATATACCAAAAAGACCCCGTTCATAAATAATGGGAAGGGTATCTGCGGAGTCTATTGAAACTACATTCATGACCCAAATATTCAAATCTTTCAAAGCTGCAGCAAATCTGGAAGCCACAATCGGTAGATGTCAAACACGGAAGGACATATTAGTAAGTATATAATAGTTCACAATAATATTTGAAACAATGATTTTTGCTCACCCTCCATAGATTGAGTTCATATCCATGACATTCCGTACATTTGACCACTGAATTCCCAATCCGTTTAGATAAGACTTGGACACTACACGTTTCCAGTGTTTATTATCAGCGGCAAAATCTTCAGGGGCCGGCTTACCATAGACTCCAACTTGGGAACTTGACAACCAATATGGTACATTGGTCAGCCTGGCTGGCCACTTTTCTGGCCACTGTGACCCGCGTTCACTTGAACTAACTGGCACTTTGTGTATGCATGCTTGCAATTTAATATACCTGTCACATCAGAGAGATTAGACTGCATGAACATTATAATACTAGTGTAATTGAAAATTCCGCAGATAAATCTCGAAGTACAATAATTGTTCATTTGCAGTAGAAACATCTAAGTCTCCAGCCAAATAAAAAGCCCTGTTTTATTTTTATACTTGTTTTATACAAATGTTCCTCGCTTTTCCAAGACAGGACGGGGGGTAAGAAGCAACTATCAGCTCTGTTTTAAAGTTTTCTCAGTGTAAGCGACTGCAATCAAAGACTAATTCAGCAATTAACTCGGCAAAATCTAAATTTCTATTTTGGTTTTTGCTTTAAAAAAAACCACATAGCCAACCCCACTTAGTAGGATAAGGCTTGGTTGTTGTTATTGCTTAAGAAAACACCATGTCAGTTAAGGAAGGAATACCATGCTGCATTGGGATCATCAGATTTTTGACACAGTGGAGGCTCATTCTTTGATCGTTGCTCATAACAATCATTGGATAGTGGCTTCTTGTATATGGCTACACCAACTCCATTAACTTGATCCTTGCTGATTGAAACAAGTTCCCAGCATATTGATTTTGTTAATGCTTTCATCTCTGTGAACAAATTCATAAATGTCAAGATTGAAAACCTACATTAAAATGCACAAAAAAGGAACACATGACTAGTTATTATTTACCATTCCATATTCCAACATCTTCAGGAAGCTTCTGATAAATAGGAGTCGCAGACCATACAAAAAAACCACCAGGCCGCAATACTCTGTTCAGCTCCAAAAGAAGTTTACCACCTGCAGTTGTAAATTGTTTTTGTTTAAAAACATGTAAATAAGGTAATCAAATCTAGTAATCATGTTAACTAGGATATTGGTGATTCTCATAATTATTGCATATAAATAGTAGAGTCTCTGCTGTGTAATTCAAACACATGGATTTCATCAAACGCCACACGTTTTTCTCTTCATCTTGATAGTAAGAATAACGTAAAATAATCCAACATACGGTCCACCCCACCAAAATAGCTGTATAACAAACAAAATCCAGTGACATTTACATGTATTATATGTTGTCTGTCGCTACAATTTATATACCAAGTTAAGATTGATAAATGCCTAAATGAATACGATTCAAAATTCTATATAATAAACTAATCTAATCATGTAAACAGAATCCGTGCAATCTGAATACCTTCAATGTGCCATGGAACTCTACAACGTGCACAATGGACTGCATCAAATACTCTCCCAGGGAAGGGAAGCCTCTTTGTGCCCATTACAGCAGATATAGCAGGAATCCCCCTCTCAAGAGCAAATTGAACCTGAGCTTCATGTTCATCCTTTGGTGCAAGTGACATTGCAAGTACATCTCTATCAAAGAGAAAGCCTCCGAAGCTGGCAACTCCACATCCAACATCTAGTATAACACGTGTGCGTTTGCCCCAAGCAATGTCAGGCAGAGTCTGCATCATCAAAGCTCTATTAGGTAAAATGCTCGACTGCTCGTCCACATCGAGTAAACATTGTAAATTCTAGAAATCTAAAAAAAGTTTAGGATGAAAGTATGTAGATTTCACATAACTTCTTCTGATAAAGAAGCTGGTTTGTAGAAGATCATTTAATGAAGGTAAATCAATATCATGGTAAGTTTTGGTTGTCATCCAGTGCCTCACAGATGTGCAGTTCATATGTATTAGGATTTGTCCTGTTGTGCGTAAACGGGGAGGAGGGGGGATTTTATCATCCAACGTATCTTGATTTCCTCTATTGGCAGTTGGTACTGAAAGTCATTGAAGAACTTTCAGGTCTACTCAAATTCAATACTATAGTTGAACTGCAATTTTTGTATCTCATTTACTATTTGTTTATTAGTCAATGCAGATCATATGTGCCATTCCTACCAGTTCGGTCTAAACTGTGGCAGAACATGAAAAATAATCATAATTGTGTTGAGATAGCAACAAACAATTTCTTCACTCCAGGTATCATAATAAAGAGAAACTTGGACGAGAAGCTACCTATGAGCTGCTTCCCACAAGCTTAGATCAACAAGATTTTTACGCTCTATAGAGTTGAATTGCCATAATATTTTTTTTCATTCCAATATTAACAGATTTTTAAAGGCTATACTGGTGCGGTGATTTTTTCTTTTTCTTAAAAGGGTGTGACAACTTGACAAGTTAGGGATTACATTGATTATATATTGATCTTGAAAGTTCGGATAATATACAAGTTAAACAGAATTTTTTGGAAAAATTAAATACAAAAGCAGCAAATAAATGCCAAATTTAATCCAAACAAAATGCATACCTCTTGTATAAAGTCAATGTAATGAAGTGCCCCATGCTTGAATTGGGTTCCACCACCAGGAAAAGTAAGATACTCACCCGTAACTTTCACCCAATTTTGATGCCCCTTAACTTCAGCAAGCTTAGTGTGTGGAACATTGTAATACCATATCTGCAGGAGAAATAACATATAATTTTAGGAAAAAGAAAAACAACCAGAGAATGAAATGACAATTGACAAGATTTGATTTTAACCTTCTCTCTGCTTTTAGGCCACTCAATAGAGCGCTTATATCCTTCAGGAAGAGAGACAAGGCAGGTGGGAGGTTCTTCAGGACAGTGTCTTTCTCGATGTTCATAGTGTTTAGTGCTCCGAAGACTCCTAATCGCTTTCCAGTTGTCAAGGCATGGGATAAAGTCGGGGCCAGCGGTAACATTACAAACTTTCCAATTGTACCCAGTCTTGGAGGACTCTTGAATCTCCTTTTCATTCTTTGACTCTGCTGCCTGAGTAGAAAACGATCCAGTTTGTGTCGTAGTTTCATTTAGAAGCTCGGACTGAGCCCCGGAAGGGAATACCTCATTTGAACTCTGGTCTTTGGCATTATCATCTGTATTCTTCTCACCAGCGTTTTCATCAGATTCTTTGTTCTCGCTTTGTTCCACCTTCTCCTCTACATTACTATCTGTTGTTTCATTCGAGTCACTAGATTTCTTTTCACTTTCATCTGAATCAGACTTGTTGTTCTCCTCTGATTCATCTTTCTTTTCACTCTCATCAGATTCAGATTCCTTAGTAGACGCCTCTTCGCTGTCTTTGTTATTTTCTGTATTGGAGCCTTCATCTTCTGTTTTCTTACCCTCATCTTCTGTCTTCGTATCTTCAGAAGACTTCTCCGTGGAATTTTCCTCCGACTTCTCTTCGGAGCTGACATTACTATCCCCCTTGGTCGCATCCTCAGGCAAATCACCAGGATTATCTTCAAACTGCCGAGCATTGCTATTATCAGTTTCACTCACCTGTTCCCTCACCTCAGTCTGTTCCTTCACCTCATTTTTACTCTCCCGAGGCACGACCTCTTTTTGCACGGGAACTACAGAAGATGATGTCATCATCCAAACCCCAATCAAGGCTAGAGCAACAAACACAACTATAGTCACTGTTGAACAGTAACTCGACGATCTTCTACCGTCTACTCTAGAATATTTCCCTAAAGCCATGTCTTCGGATTGAACTCAAACTCAGTGATGATTAATTAATTATACCTGATCAATAACTACTAAATTAAGACTTGAAACACAAATTATTCTACTACAAACCAGAATCACATATTAGGAAGAAAAAGAACAAAAATAACTAAAACGTTGAATCAGTAAAACGGTAAAAGTATAAGATATGGTAAATAAATCAGATATAAGAAGTAAGATAATGAAATCACGATATGAAACAGTTAGATCAGAACGTTTTCACAGTTCAAAGTTAAAACAAATCACTAAGCATAATTCTAATGATAATCAGCCAGATTTAACATCAACACGTATACTAAAATCGAACAGAGATTCAAGAAATTGAAATCAAGAAAAATTGAAACGGATCTAGAATAGCAAGAAACAAGATACGAATAAACGCGGTTAGCTAGTGAAGAAGCAAAGAAAGAAAGGATAAATGCGATCTGAGAGATGAAGATTGGGAACAGGAGCGTACCTCTGGTTCTATAGCAAGAAGCAGATCTAAGAGGAAGATGAAGGTGCTATCTGAGCATTGTGTGAACGCGGAGAGAAAGTGAGATTCGAAATTGAGAGAAAGGTGTTTGACAGTGTGTGAATGTTGGGATTCTGATTTAAATAGCCGAAGGAAGAGAGAGTTTAGTTGCTGCTAGTTGCTTCTGCCAAAGTCACAGTTAGTAGACTATTTTCTGATTAAATAACTTGTTAGATTTGCCGACGAAAATAAGTTAAAAATATATATTCGAGAATGTAAATTACTAAAAAATAGTTAAGGGCCGGAGGAGAGGGAGTGACTTAAGGAAGAGGAAACCATGAGGACTGAGGGAGACATTTGCTTACTCAACTAACCAAGAAACACATGCGGCTAAGGATACTTTTGTAAATATCTATTCCTACAAACATTGTGAGATTTTTTGTATTTTCTATTTCTATATTTTTACTTCTTTGGGCTGCACGTAATGATGTCATTTGGAATGATGTTCATCACACTTCAACGAGCATTTGGGAGGACAGCACTAGATGCATGGCAGCAACGGCAAGAGGTTCATAAACATCGTTCACCATCGGTTGTGCAACGCGAGCAGAATAGAGTGCAAGTTTGGGAGAAACCGAACGAGTCATGGTTAAAGTGCAATGTGGACGCCGCGTTCCATAACCGTAACCATATTACATCTTTTGCGTGTTGTGTTAGAGACTCTCGTGAGCAATGTATTCGGGCTCAAACAAAATGGCAGCGGGCAAATATGACAGTTTTGGAGGGGGAGGCAGTAGCCTTACTAGAGGCCCTTCACTTTGCTGATGCTAACAGATGGGACCGGGTTGTCTTCGAGTCCGATCCATCTACTCTAGTGCAAGCTCTTTCGTCTCTGGGCCATGGTGATTCGGAATTTTATGTTATTGTTTCTAGTATTAATTATCAGTTATCTTTACATTCCAACTTCAAGGTGAAGTTTATTAGGAGACAAACGAACATGGCTGCTCATACTTTAGCTAGGGCGGCCTGTTCTTGGGCTAGTCATCGTATTTTTTATTTTTATCCTTCTTGTACTTAACATTGTTTTTTATTTTTATCCTTCTTGTACTTAACATTGTTTGATTAATGATAATAGTTAAATTTGTTTCTGTCAAAAAAAAAACCATATCTATATAAAAAAAACAAATTGTAAAATTTTGTAAACATAATTTCAAACAACACAGTCAATTATAACTTAAGGATATCTTATCTCAAATATATTTATTTAAAATATAAATCTAAATATAAATTTATAATCTTCTAAAATATTTATTGTGTTTTTTTTTGACAAGTCTAAAGATATTTATTTAGAATATTATTTTCAATGATAACTAAACATATTTGCATGTTAAACTTCTTTCTTTCAAAGAAAATTTGTTTCGTTCACTTTCTCTACAGTTGAAGAAGGTCATTATCTCATAAAACTTGTTTATTAGTGGAATCCTTTATCTTTTTAGTTACATGTTTATAACAAGTCGGTGCTTAAAAAAAATGTTATAAATTTGTCTTCTAAATCATGAAATTTATGAAACATTTTTCTATTCTCTTCAAACTCGGTTAAAAAGTGTTTATGTGAAAGTTTGATATGTTAAGTTGATATGTCCAAATTTACCGCTCTCAAAACTAGGCTTTATATGTATGCCATTCGCTCTTGATTTGAAAAAATATTGATCAATTTCTTGACTTATAATATTAATGATGAAGTATTTATTTGTAAAATTTAGCTTAAATTCCAAACACAAGAAAGAAATATGTGTGAGTAGTCATATTTGATGTCATAAGCATTTTTGGATCTATTACCTTAATGTTAAATGGTGCATAAACATTTTTTAACGAAGTAGAGTGAAAAAATGGATAACACCAATTTATAACAAAAAAAATAACTTAACTTATCATAAACATTTAACTAAAGGATCATGTAAGATATTTCACCTTAAATAAAGTTGTGGCCGTTTTGGTCATTGAGATGAACAATTATCTAGACCGGTGGACATATTTTTCGTCCATGTAAATATATCCAATTTTATTTTAAGTCTATTAAATACAATTGTCTTTTAAATTTTTGTCTAATGTTTTCTATTATCAACTTTAGTCTTTAGTTTTTTATTTTTGACGAATTTTCAACGAGTAAATAGGCAATTACCCCTCTGAAATTAACAAAACTTTAATTACCCCCGAAATTGCACAACGTTAATCAATTTACCCCTCCGTCATATTCTTCTGTTAGTTCACATAACGTTTTGCAAATACACCCCCTGAAATTTTGCACTTATTTGCAAAATGCCTCCCGAACCCGAACTTGAAAATTTTTATATTTTTTTTCTTCTTATCCTTGATACAAAAATACTTCCACAAAGCAATAAACATGTAGACATCCTAAACAAGGTTCAACAACATAAGGATGTTTTGATTAATATTATCTAACTCAAGGTTCAACAACATTAATGCAAATATTGTCAACAAGTTTAAGGAAATTTGAACCAACTCGCGTATATTGTATTCTTTCATTATGGAGTTTTTCTTTTTTAAGAATATTGTCATGAAAGGAGAAGCCATGTTCACTATCTTATGTTGTTGTGTTTTCAAGAATTTAAATAATGTTGTTGTAAGTGTTGATACTCATAGCATGACTTAGTCTGTCATGGTGCTATAGGTTTATTACTTTGTGGAAGTGTTTTTTAATCAAGGATAAGAAAAAAAGATATATAAATTTTCAAGTTCGGGGGACATTTTGCACATTGATGCAAAACTTTATGGAGGTATTTGCAAAACGTCATGTTGGCTAACAGAAGAATTTGACGGAGGGGGTAAATCGATTAACGTTGTGCAATTTCAAGGGGGTAATTGAAATTTTGTTAATTTCAGGAGGGTAATTGACAAAATTTATAATTTCAATGGGGTAATTGCCTATTTACTCAATTTTCAACTGTAGTTCTTGCCTCTATTTTTTTTTTTTTTTAGGGATTCTTGCCTCTAGTTATTGTGATGTCCGTTTGATCAAAACAATTGTATAATTTTTTTTTGTTCCGTTTTGTGTTGAAAAGTGAGAGATATTGTCCAATGACCAACAACTTGGCATGAAAATGTAAACAGTCAAAAGAAGTTTGGTTTTGTTGTTCTTTGACCAAATATATTCGGTTCAGTGGTATAGAGCGAGATCAACAAACATTGGACAACGTTGAGTCCACTTAAAAAATAAGTACGCCCAGATTTTGGCATTTTAACTTCGGTCTGTAATTTGTCAAAAAAAAAAAAAAAAATTCGGTCTGTAAATCAATTTGGTTTTTTTTTTTTAATAGACTAGGAGGAAGGACAAGTATCAAGAGGAAATTCGATATCCCAACTAGGTTGGTATTTCGAAGAGACTCAAATCCTATGACGTCTATCTCATAAAAAAATTATTAAAAAAGAAAAATATATATACAAGAGCGGGGAGACTGAATCAAAACCCTAAAAAACAAATAAACAAAAGCGAAATACAATCTATGGGAAGCGATAGTTACGCAAGCCAAATTTGTCGCTCAAAAAATCAGCACAAATGTCTACATGCAACTCATCAAACCAAATAGATCCTTGCGAAGAGACTCTTATCCTATGTTGCCTGCCTCAGAAATATATACATGAGGGGGGACCGAACCAAAACCCTCAAAAGCAAATAAACGAAAGCGGAATATAATCTACATGAATGGTAGTTAGGCAGACCAAACCTGTCCCTAAAGAAATGAACACAAATGTCTACATACAACTCATCAAACCAAATAGATCCTTAAAAGAAATGACCGATATCCGTTACCTTATCTGCACAACAATTACCTTTACGAGGTATATGGGAAGAGATGATTTGAATACCTAAATGAAGAATTATGCCACCGGTTGCAAAGATTAAAAGACAGTAGTGAAGCATTTCTAAAAATCAATAAAGCATTGGATGAATCACTTTCCAACCCAACAAATAAACTTTGATAAGTTAATCCGTTCACACTGCTGTCAAAAAGAAAAATATGGTTTATGGTATTAATTTGGCACAAGTCAAAACACCTCCAAGATCCTTCAATAAAAATAAAAACCTCCAAGCTGAGAGATCTTGAAGACAGTCATATTTACCGGCAACATTAACAAATGATTTAAGGACGTTGTTATAATTTTTTATTGTTTAAGTAATGTTAGAGAGTTTGGATTTGCTCCATTTTAATTATTCATGTAATGTCTACTTATGTGAAAGATGCAAGACTTAATAGTGAGACTCGCTTATTAAGGTAGGTCTTACTAATTTACCGATTATTTCTATCTCTCTCATAAATAGACAATAAATAGATGATATATAAATATAATAAATTTGGACTCGCTTCAAAAATACTTTTTAGCATTTTTCCCAAATTTAATTTTAACATTTGATTCTAAGAGAAGAAAAATAATAAAAATAAAATACTAGGCAGTATGTGTAAATGCATGTGTAATAACAATAATAATCGAATGTGTTTTCGCTAAAAAATAAAATAAAATCGAATATGCTTCTTAAAAAAAAAAAATCAAATGTGTTATGTGAGATGCATTTTAGCGAAGTTTAGGACTTTCTCCTATAGGATAGGATAGTGCATGCACAATGCAACCGACATGGAGGAGGAGTAACATACTGGCCAGTTGAGTTGAATCACACAAGTAGAAAATAATATAATACAGTGCAAGAATAGTAATATTATTCTATATTGTTGGTGGATTATTATCAATCATGGCATTAATTTGAAGGAAAAAATGACCAGACATGTGGGGTTTGGCAGCAACCCATTTCTATTTCTAGGAAGCGAGTAAGTGAGATCTGAAATTTGTCTCCTGTTAATATCCAAATGTGACCATTGTAATTTATGACGACATGTTAATACCTTGCACCATTTATGAAGACAAAATTGATGAGGACGACAACTGACCAATGCATAGTATTTCTCAATAAAGTATTCATATTCATAGAAGTATACGTTTTATTTTTAGGTGTCATGTAAATATATGTCAAGAGTGAGTAAATAAATCTCATATTAGAGGATAATATACGTTATTAAAAAATACTATATACTCAATGGTTTAAGGTTTTGGTTAAGATGTGGCGTTGAAACCATTTGTATGGTTGCTCTCACAAATTCAGTGTAATGATCACCTGATAATTTGGACTATGGTAACCCAAGGGTGGTATTAGAGTCGTGGTTTGCAAGAGGGGTGATTCCATTTGAATCCGTTTTGAAGCAAAGAGTCACTTAATCCAACTACTTAAATAACATGTGGCATGTTTCACCTTTTTTTTTTTTTTTGTCCGGAGTTTGAACCTCGGATCTTTCACGTTTCACCTTTGAAGAGATAGGTTAGTCCATTGTTATTTTAAAAGGAAAGATATTTAATAGAAGTAAGGGAATATGAAAGAACAATGAAATATGTGAGGGTTCTATCGTGTCTTGGACACCCTAATAAGTTTCACTCATCATCTTCACGTGTTAAAGCTCATCCTAATCCCTCACAAGTTAGAAGAAGAAAAAACCGTCTCAATTCCTGTGTCATAATTCAACAGTAAAAACTCAATGTTTGTGTTTTACTTTAAAAAAACACCCCTTTGACAAACATAATAGCATATCCAACTTGAAAGATTATCTTGAAATAGAGATATTCAAAGAAGGATCTATTATAATTTGTTGGTGTGTTTGCAACATACAAATGTACAATATGTATGTCAATTGAGTTTATCTATTTTTTTAGGTAACCTGAGTTTGTGTATTTCTTTAAAATTTAAATTTTGAGACGTACTTAAATTTAGATTTTTTTGTCGTGTGTTAAACTTAGATTACCTACATGTGTGTGGTTTAAATTCACGTGGAGTTTTAAATTAGAAATTAAACAACACGTACCTGAAATGAGTAAAAAAGCATAAAACATGAAATTGCGAGAAAAATAAAATCACATAAAATCATTTTTGGAAAAGTAGAAATTTGCTCGAAAGACCTTGTGATTCAATCATTAACCTTTTAGTTGAGATTGGTTACAAATCTATAGATTGGTTATTTAAAAAAGAGTTTTTGAAAAACTTATATGAACAATAACAATTTCGGTATTATCTTTTAATTTTAATTAAAATTGGATGTAAGATTTTCGGGGTGCGACTAAAAATTGTCAAGAACTAACATGATATGATCCACTTTTGTGATGATTAAAAGTTGCATTTTTTTTCTTCTTCTAAAACTTATACAGATTTTATGTTTTAGTGCAAATTGGATCCTCTTATTCTTTTTTTTTTTTTTTTAATCTTATTTCATCTTCTAATTTTTATCTCTCTTAACACTATTTTCTCTTTTTAATGGAGAGATATATATAAAGTCAAGAGAGGAATGAAGATAAAAAAGAAGGAGATGATCTATATCGATTTTAGTGAGATCATATTTTATGCTTTCCTCTAAAAATTAAAGGGTTAATACCTCTTTTGGTTTCTGTAATATGAGCGAATTCCGGTTTTAGTCCCTATAAAAAAAACGTTTAGATTCTGTCCCTATCATTTCAGACTCTTCCACTTTTAGTCTCTCACTTAAACTTGTCAGTAGAATCTGTCTACGTGGCATGATGAGTATGTAATTTTAATATTTTTTTAATCACCTAGAATTTATAATTATTTTCATTCTTTAAAATTAAAAAACATAAATTAAAAAAACAGATTAAAAAATAAAAACGTTTTTTAATCTCTCTCTCCCTCTCTCTTGATCTTCATCTTCTCCCTCTCTTTCTCTCTGATCTTCGTCTTCTCCCTCTGCTTTTCTTCACCTCCTCCTTTAGCCAAAACTCCTTGAAGCCCACTTAGTGGCACGCGAGGTTCCAACCGGAACCGACCTCACCGCCGCCATACCATCCACAAACCACCGTCAAACACCAACACACCATCGAATAAAGCACTCAACAACCAAAAATTTTTACTCACAACCCAGATTCAAATGAAGAAGGGGAAAAATTCGAAACCCAAAAATTGCAAATGGATATTCATACACGCACAATCCATATATGTGTTTAAATTTCTGGAAGATGAAGAAGGGGAAAAATTCGAAACCCTAAAATTCGAAATGGTTTTTTTTTCTATTGATTTTTCTAGGAAAACATTGAATGAGTTTATATTTAGGTTTCTGGAAAATTAAGAAGAATGGTGAATGTGTTTATGAAGAAAAGTGTTTTTAATTTTTGTTTAGGAGATGAGAATGACAATTTGTGTTTCCTCAAAAAAAAAAAAATTCCCTTTCAACTTTAAATCAAATTTGTTGATTTGTTTCTTAGAAACTTCATATCTTAATCTTTACATTGGGATTTCAATTGATTGGAGAGTTTCAATTTGATCTGGGGTTTTATATTGAAGAAGAATAAGAAAGAGAGGGTTTGAGATGGGTTGGGTTGGAACAAGAATATATGAAACAAAGAAAGAGATGAAGAGGGAGATGAACAAGGTTAATTTCCCGTAAAAGATGAAGAGGGTTTATTGTTTTTTTTTTTTTTTTTCTTTTCTATTTTTGTTTTTGTCAATTTTATTTTTCTAATTTAATAATGTTTTTATTTAATAAATAAAAAGAAAAGCCACGTGGAAATAAATTTAATGATAAAAGTAAAAAATATATACAGCCAGTGTGCCACATAGACAGATTCTGCTCAGAAGTTTAAGTGAAAGACTAAAAGTAGAAGAATCTGAAATGATAGGGCCAGAATCTAAATGTTTTTTTTTACAGAGACTAAAACCGAAATTCACTCATATTACAGGGACCAAAAGAGATATTAACCCAAAATTAAATTAAGATTGTTGCCCATCCAAATCAAATATGAAAAAGTTAGTAATATAACATCGATTATATATCTATATGACTAATAAAAAATATCTGGCAGCTGTTAAACATGTCCACTTCTAATCGGTTCCATGTCCCTATTGCTCTAATGAATCCAGACGTTAATGCATTCACTCGCAATCATTTTACCTACAAACAGTTTTCAACACATGCATACTCACCAGCTCCATGCTTATCAGAATTCTGATTGGAATGTTTCTTTCTCAACTCTTGCCTTTTTTTCTTTGTTCATTTTTAGACCAATTCCCTTTATTGCTTCATCCCTATCATAACTATAATTAACTAAAAGCTAGTAATTAATAACGATGCTAAATAGGGCAATGAGATTTAAAAACCATAAGAGAGACCTATAAGCTACTCAGTGAATCCTGATAAGCAATTTAAGTACTCCCTCCGTTTTAATATGAGTGTCGTTTTAGTCAAAAAAATTGTTTCAAAATGAATGTCACTTTCAGTTTCCAATGCCAATGCAATAATAACTTTTTCTTTTCAATTGTACCCTTCAATTAATACTATGCTAAAATGACACTCATTTTGAAACGGAGGGAGTAGAACCTTATACGGCAATATCAATTTAATGAAAAATTTATTTGGAGCAAGTAATATGAGATTTGGTTCAATTAAAACAGAACCTCTAAATTGTATAAAATTTTGCTGATTGGAGTAAGCTAATATGGCAAGTATCTGTCTTCTGTTTATGTTAATCAATATATAATTATGTTACATAACTTGTTTCTTAGCCAAAACCAACACTTCTAGTTATTTTTCTCTCTCGAGGTGTTTGGTAAAACTAAGAAACTATTTGTAACCAAAAAAAAAAACTAAGAAACTACTTGTATTTCACAGTTGAATATTAAAGACACTCCTAAAAATGTTTCTCTATGATAATAATATTGTTGATGGAAGCTAAAATTAAAATATAAGACCACTAGGATTGGATCAACGTCGAGGGTTCGAGTGATTTGCACGAGGTTTTACTTTTAGGTCCAAAATTTCATTTTCAGTTGTCATCATTTTACAACCAAAAAAGAAAAATGCAGAAGTTCCACGGGCCTTCTTGCTACCTACCCGGAGGTTTGAAACTAGAGGGGTGTCAGGAGTATGATGGTGGATATGTGGCGGTAGAGGATAAAATAGATTTTCATGTTTTATAGAAAGAGAAGAGACCATGCATGCTAAATTTGGCTCCTCTGAAGTGAGTAATATGTAAAGGGAGAAAATAAAGGCTTGTTATTTCAACAAATTCGTGATTTGTGTTATGATAAACTAGCAATATCCGTCTTTGATTTGTTAATCAATGGTCCCATAATGCTGACTTTAGACTCTGAAGTGGCTTCCTTAATTAGAGGAGCTGAATCCATGCTTGCTAGTCTTATCTTTACAAACAGAAAATTATATGTACTGTTGGAGTAATGCTTTCACTGATCTGCATTTCATTGACGTTTTTATTAAATTAATTGATGACACACTTAAGTTTTGATGTCATATTATTCTAGAATGAAAATTATGTGTTAGATTGAATGGCAGGATTTTTTTAGCACCAAGTTGGTTGCCATTTTTAATGTTGCTTTTATCCTGGGTGTATCTCATGATTCTCGAGTCTAATTACAAATTTGGTATCTGATCAATATTTCTCTTTTGCAGTTTGTAATTATGCCAATGGTAGATTAACTGCGGACAAAAAGAGTCCATGTATTCTGGGTTTGGCTGCAAACAATGGTTTATCCCCAATGTGGTCATGTAGACGGACACAAAGAGCAGATTTCACATTTGAAGGATACTGCGGGCAGCCAGAAAATTATGGGTTCTTGAGAAAGCAAGTATAATCCTTTGTTCTGCATTAAATTGAATTTTTAATATATATTAAAACGTTATCATGTAGTTGTTACGTTTATTCACTGATTTTTTAGTACATTACTTGCTTTCTGATCCACTTCTTAGTTACCATAAATAATGGCATATAAGTTGTATTTTGATATCTTGATGTACTACTTTGATAACTACACCCTCTGAATTTGTTAACATTTGCCTTTAACTTCTGGTTAAAATAAAGTTCCTAACCATGTGTGTTCTTTTCTTTTGGTGAAACAACTAAATTTTATGAATATGTGTTTTTATTGATTTTATTGGTATTGTTTAATGTAACAGCACTGCTATTCATAGCGACACAAAATATCCCGAGCCTCTCTTGAAAGAATTGCTGCCGTTAGATAGGAATGAGTGGAAATCATGGAGGGTAAGATATAAAATAGAGAGAGTGCTACAGTTAAATAAGAAAACTTCCAAAGCGGTCGTGATGCTTTCGGGATAAGGTTTCTCGCGAGAACAAGCATTACTCCTATGAATTGCTGTCAAATAGTATCTACTCCTTTGCAGCCTAGGAGGCCAGGTGTTATTTTCTGTCAAGAGGTGCTATCAACACACTCTTCTCAATAGAGATTCTCTAATTGGTTGAAATTTAAACGAGTCTCGCTAAATCATGTATGACATAAAAGTTTAATCAAACCGTTTGAATTTCAACCAATTAGAGAGTTTTTATTGAAATCAATGTGTTAGAAAGTGTATTGCTAGCTTAATTTATTTTTGTTGATGTAATTTATATGAACCGGATAGGATTGTAGATAGGCCATAGAACTTCATCCGTCTCTAATTTTCAGTATAACTGTGAGCAGACGGATGGATTTTGGACTGTGCTTTGAACAGTATGAGGTGTTTGCTTATCTCATAAGTATGGGCAGAGTTATTGAACAATTTGAATGGGATTATGAACCTATGTCTGTATTGTAATTGTTACCAATAAGAAAAATAGCAAATTCATCTTCATACACTCAATAATTCATTGCTCATGTTAATATTTAGTTAACGAGTCATTGTTTAGAGAAATTGTTTTACAGTTTATAACAATATAACAAATCAATATAAACATTTGATACGGACATTGTAGTTACTTAGATTGCACATAATCACGATGGTTCGTATTCTTATTTTTTGTTCCACTCAGTTGGTAAGAACAATACATAATATATGCAAGGTCCGGGTTCGAACTCTGGACATCACCAAAAAAAATTGACAGACTAAAAATAGAAAAAATCGTGGGAATCCACTCGCTGCAAAAGAGGAAAAAGATTAAAGATAAAAAAAAATCACTAAAAATGGGGGGCCAATTTTTTTTATATTTGCAATGTTTAGTGAGAGATAGTACTTTAGATACCATGTTTCTAAATTTTAATAGAAAATATTTCAAACCTCGTGTCATCAATATTGAAACATAACTCTTCCATTATGTCCGTTCCCACTACCAATCACTATCTCTATTAGGAAAGCGTTTCGTTTCACACATACAAATATAACGTTTTATTCACTCTTCTCTAGATTAATTTAATATCATCCACATTAGTATTTGCTCAAAATATACACGACAAGTAATTAGTGAGGTACAACCTAGCAGATTGATGTAACCCCTAGAAGATACTCTCTCCTGTCACATTTATAAGCAAAAAAACATTTTTTAGATTCATTTAATACTTAATGTATTTGGTACCAAATACATTATGTATTCAATGAACCTAAAAAGTACATTTTTGCTTTTAAATGTGACCGGAGGGAGTAAAGTTGAAACCAGCCATCTTTAATTTTCCCAGTATGTTCCTCGTCAACTAATCATCTTATATAAACAGTACCTTATGTTTATATATATAATACAACCTGTATGCATATAACTCCAATCTCACATAGTAATGCCTTATGGTATATATAAACAGTACCTTATGTTTATATATATAATACAACCTGTATGCATATAACTCCAATCTCACATAGTAATGCCTTATGGTATAAGGTAGATCAGGGAGATACCAAGTTGATAGATTCTTCCAATCATAAACAAGTGGAGGAGAAAATGAACAGGTTGAATCGCGGCAGAGATGGTGGCAAACGAGTCATGCCGCATATGAGAGGCCGCATTAAGCATCACATATATTCCGTTATAGCGGATGAGGTTGTTATGATCATTGTCCATAAAATATTATTATGTTCATGCATTTGCCGTTTAACTTAGTCTTCTATGTATATTATGAATGATTGTTAAGTAGTTATTGCACTATGTAAGTTGCATTTGGAGCATTATCTACACTTCCTTTAAGTTTGAAGCATCATATCTCATTCTCTTCTATTTATGTGTAATTATTATGTTTCGTACATATTTTCTATGTAGAAAAATTTATAGAATGAATGAAGCAATTTAATGTTTAGCTATCTAATTAGAATTTGTTACAATGTCACTTTCTTGAGTGCATATTTTTAAGCGTCTTGGCCATCATCATTAAGGAACAAATGGTGTGTTTTCACTAGCTTCTTGGCCAACAAATTGAGAAATTGATCCATCTAGCCAACAAATTGAGAAATTCATCCATTTAGGGAGTGTCTTCACAATCACCGTTTAAGTAAGCTATTCAATATATTAATTGTTTTAAAATATTTAATTAAATATTTATTATCTTGCTAAATATATACCTGAGTTTTAAAATATGTTTGGAAAAGAAAAAGAAAAAGTTTGGGAAACAAAATATTGGGTCAGTCCACATATTTGTGAAAATATTTTTATTTTAATTTCCTAAAATTTGTGTTTATTTTTATTTTACTTTTTTTTGCGGTAGATGAATGGTAAAATCACATGAAACTCACACGCAACGACCGAAAGATCTTGGATTAGAACTCAATGAAGATGTTCAACCTAACAATATCAACGTCGACAGTTAACCCAGACTTTACAAACGTTATAATTTTATTTGTTAATAAGGGGATACTATACTGTAAATATGAGCAAATGTGTGTGTGTATTTTTTTTTGGAAACAATGACAATGCCAAAATATTGTTTCATGTTTTCTTCATCATAATAGTTCATTTCAAGAATCTTGCATCTTTTTATTTATTTATTTATTATTATTATTATTATTATTTTGGTGAAAGTCTTGCATCTTTTTATTTAACAAATTAAAATGTACACAAGTTAAAATGAACACATACTTAAAGATCTGTTTGACTATTTCTTCTACGATGAAAATGGTAATTGTTATCTTGTCCCAAAAGTTGCTGGTCCTTGCCTTTCTCTATGATGAAACATTGAGATTATACTACAATAAATTAGCAATGTAGCATTGCCACCATATAGTACCACATATTACTATTATTTAAAGAAATAGTACTTTATTTAAATCATGACCGGGTAAATGTCTTCATAGGTATGCTTAATGTCGTTCAAAATAAATAAATAAATAAATAAAGGTATGCTTAATGCTTCCTTGACTCAGTATAACTAGAGGATATGGTTTTCTAACTAACTACCAATACTTGGCTGATGCATTAAAATAAACAAAGATTCTTGTGGCTTAAGTTACATCTTTTCCCAATATGTGAAGATAAGTTTTAATTATCAAATATGTAAAATGAATGTCATCACTACTACAATCAAAACCCAAGAATTCAAGAATAACTCAAGTTTTCTTTGCAATTTTTCACGCCTTGAATCCTCTATTTTACATATTCTGAATTTCCAAGCTGGCAAAAGAACAAGAGTATTCATAACTTAAGCAATCCATCCTCCTCCTAGTTTCTTTACTTTGCCTTTTATATCATATAAGAATGGGAAGCAACCTTCTGAAAGTGAGAAGCTGCGATCAACATACCTACTGAAACCAGAATTAAAAAATATCATTAGTCTATATTTATTATATAGCTGCAAAATAATTTCATTTAGTAAATTGAACAACTCCAATTGAAATTTTTTATGCATGCAAATTGTAGCACCCACACTTCACATTGAATGTATGTCCATTGTGTTACACTGACAAATGTTATTATATTAAATTATTTAATTTTCTCAAATTATTATCACTGTCGATGTGTGAGTGTCGTGTCTATGTCATTAACTTAGTAGACGTCATCGTTATCTAATAAAGATTTTCTGGAACAAAAATCATATGTACCTGCTTTTATCATTGCTGTTGCTGCTGCTAGTGCTGCTACTACTAGTATTTTGTCTATCTTCAGTGAAAAATCTTTTGATTCTCCATTCTTTATCTTTTTGTTCTACCTCGGAGCCATTTTGTACTTTAGTAGTCTTCTTCATCCAATCAAGAGAAATTGGAAAGAACATCTTCAATAGGAAGGTTTCACTGTCCATGCTTTCAACTCTTAACATTTTACCATGTCTATTGCTTTTGTTTTCCTTCTTATTCTTCTTCTTCTTATTCTTATTCAGCTTTTTGTGTTGTGGTTGTTGAACTTTACTACACACTCGTTCTGTTTCTGGTTCTGGTTGTGGAACTTGAAGCTGCTCAACAACCATGTCTTGGAAAGAGAGTTCATAGCTTGACTCGGGCATGTCTTGCATCATTTCCATAAGTTCTTTCTTTCCTTCTAAAATATCTTTGCTTCTTGAAGGTTCTGAAACTATTGAACATCGATGATGGTTATTGAGCTCTTGTGTTTCATTGCTTCCAAGTTGAATATTATAACAATCACATTTTTCAGAAGATGTTATGATGGTATTTGGTGAAGTCCAGAAACTGAATTCTTTGCTTCCTTCATCAGTATTTTCAGGAGTGTGTGTTTGGAAGGTTGAGTAGCTCATGGTTTGAGAGATTAGTGAAAAGAGAAGAAAGGTGATGGTGGTTTTTAGTAGGAGAGAATGGGAAGTGAGGTCCATATTATCATATGAAAATTAAGTCAATTGTCTTTTTCTTGATGGAATTTGTGAGTCATAAGTCATTGCCGTCTTAAATGGGAGTCATAAGTAAATGGTCAAAATATTCATTTTCCACATCTATATCCATCAAGTGCTCAATCACATTTGATAAAAAAAAAAAAAAAATGTACTAAATAAACATGTGAGGGGGACGACTAAATTTTCACAATATATTTTTGGGAGAAACTTTTTTCTAAAAGCTACACATGTTATTAGAAGTGTACTTCTAGGCACAAAATATATTGTCCGAAATTTTACTTCTAAACAACATAATTTACGGTCTTTTTTTAAATGTGTATATCCAAATCATGCCGATGGAAGGGGAAAGTTCTTCCTTATATTTTTAGGTCTATGTTAGAGATCGTAGCGGTATGAGACTATGGATTAGCACTTAGAACCTAGGACTATTAAGATTTGGATGCCACATATCAAATGTGTGATGCATTAATCATTCTTAGTTGTCTGATCTTAAATCAATGGCGTAGATTATTTAAAGATGATTTGTTGAAGGTGTAATTGACTGATGTCAAAGCAATGGTCGAGATCAACTAATACATATAAATGTGTGTTTTTGTTAATGTAGGGAATCTGGATCTAGTCCTTCACTTCATTTGTAACTGACTTTAGTGGCTGAACTTAGGGTATGTTTGGTTGATCAAAGAAAGTTTGAGGAAAGAAAGTAATAGGAAAGTTGTGAAAGGAAGGAATGAGAATAGAAAGTGAGATGATTTTATTAGTTGTTTGGTATAAGAGAAAGATGAAGGAAAGAAAGATAAAAAATTAAAGATAAAAAAAGTTTGAGTTAGTAAATTACATAACTACCCATATATTATATTGATATGTATTTACTTATATTAATATTTATAATATCCCTAAGAAAAAAAATATTCATAATATAATGTCAAAATAAAAATACAAAAAATAGAACATAGAAATGGTGGTAACAAAAAAATGATGAAAACGTGACACAAAAAGAAAAACGCTACTTACATTACAAAAAAAAAATGTTGGAAACAAATTTGAATGCAAGGGTATTATTGACTTTTTAACTTAAGAATGGGTTTTCCACTCCCTTTCTGCACAAATCAGTGTGGAAGCAATTTTAGTGTGGGCCCCATCAATATTCTTCTTTCCTATGCCTTTTTATGTTGTTACAAACAATGGAAACCTTTCCTTTCCAGGTTCTTTCTCTCCCTTCACAATCTTTCCTCCCTCTATCTGTTGAAACAAACACACCCTTAGTGACATCATAGTATTTTATCAAAGGTTACATAAAGGTGACTCGGACTTCTAGAACCACAGTCTAACAGGAAGTTTCTAAGAAAATCAGTGGATCTTTGACCTAACACTGTCCATGAATTTTGTGGTCTTTAATGACCATAAGCTTGTTATCATGTGATTCTAGAACCACCAAGGTCTATTGTGCTCCCAGAATCAACCCAACAAAACATTGGATAATTTCATTGTGAGGGACTGTTAACTAGGAGACGGAATTGACATGTAACAAATATTTCATTAAGCATTTTTATTTGTTAACTCAATCAATACCAAAATAAAAAATTACTAGAATAACCTATGATCAGTACAACTGTAACTAACTAAAGTAAAAATCATCATCCTCATCAAGAAGAGAAGTGTAAATAATGCAAGGTTGATATCCAACATCGATCAAATGCTGGACTAATTTACTATTCACTTCACATATCTCTCCAATCTGTGGATGAAACTTATCCTTAGCCACAAACTCATGCCTTGAATTCTTCAACTCAATCCTACTAAAAGCTGGTTCTTTCTTCAAACCTCTCTCCTTCATAACATTTCTAATTCTATTACCATCACTCCATCTACCAGAGGCAGCATAAATGTTAGATAACATAACATATCTACCTGTGTTTTCAGGTTCTAACGCAAACAAAGCTTCTGCAGCTTTTCTAGCAAGTTCCAAGTTTCCATGAACTCTACAACCACCCAACACTGCACCCCACATTGCAATGTGATTACTAATTTCATTAGGCACTTTCTCAATCAAACACATTGCTTCTTCAAGTCTGTTTTTCCTCCCAAGCAAATCAATTAACAAAGCATAGTGATTACTTTTCGGCTTCACTCCGTATCGCCTTTCCATTGAATCAAGCAACTCTAATCCTTCATTAACTAAACCTGTGTGGTTGCAAGCAGATAGTACACCAAGAAATGTCACATGATTTGGCTCTATGTTGGATTCTATCATCCTATCAAAAACTGCCAACGAATCTTCTCCGCGACCATTTTGCGCAAATCCAGTTATTAATGTATTCCAAGAAACTACATCCTTCACATGAATCATCGCCTCAAACAAACTTTCAGCCGATTTCATATCACCACACTTTGCATACATGTCAATCAAAGCATTAAATACATACACATTAAACAAATTGTCACTACTTCTACCTCTGATAATTTGACAATGAACTTGTTTACCTCTTCCTATAAGAGCTTCACTTGCACAAGCATTTAAAACAATTACAAAAGTCTGTGCACTAGGCAGTACCCGTTCTTTAATCATTTGGTGAAACACTTCTAAAGCTTCATAACAGCGTCCATTTTTAAGGAAACCCGAGATCAAAGCAGCCCAAGAAACCATGTTTTTAACTGGCATTTCGTTAAACACCTTACATGCATCATCAATTCTCGATGCTCTCGTGTATGTAACTACCATTGATGTCCAAGACACTACATCTTTCTCTACCATGGAACGAAACAAACAAAACGATGAATTGGGTTCCCCACATTTCCCATAAGCGTCAATCAAAGCATTATTGAGAATCAAATTCGTGTGAAATCCAACTATAATTGCCACCCCATGAGCCTGACGCAACCATTTAACGTTACCCAAACAAGAACAGTTACTAACTATGCTAACAAGCGTGAACTCGTCTAACATCAAACCACCAACATCATTTTGCATCTCCCTAAAAAATTTAACCGCTTCTTTATGAAACTCGTGACGTGTTAAACCGGATATAAGCGAGTTATAGCTAACAAGGTTTCTTTGCGGCATTTCATCGAACAGTTTATAAGCTTGATCGAAAACTCCATTTTTTGAGTAAAATGAGAGCAGCGTGTTCCACGTACGTGTTGTCTTGTTGGGAAGATCATCAAAGGCTTTGTGAATACTCTCTTTACAGCCACATTTAGAATACAAATCAATGAGGCCATTTGCGAGAAAAGTTTCAAAGAAAAGCGCGGTTTTGATGAGTTGAGAGTGCAATGCTTTTCCAAGCTTCAAGCTTTTTGCCGTAACACAGTTTGAAATCAGAGACGAAAATTTCTCGATGGTGGAACTGAATTCATTGGTGTGAAACATCACCGTGTTTCTTTCTCCGACAAGAACAGAACAGGTACCCTGTTTAGTTAGAGCATCCACAATGTAGTTCCCTAACAAGACTCCTTAAATGGACTCCCACGTGACACATCACTTATTTATAATTTTTTAATAAAAGTATCTATTAAGGACTCAATGACTCCAGTGGTAATACACTAATAAGGACTCCAATGAAAGTACTTAAATATGTCCCACTATCTTTATATCATTAAACAAAAATAATTTATCTATTACTCCTTTTTACAAGTGGGACCAAGTATTACACATTTTATTATTCTTTTATGCAAGTGGGATCAAGTAGAACACATTTTATTACTTTTTTAAATGTGGGACCAATTAGTTACCCAGGAGAGAGAGGGTCCTTATATAGTTGTCCGTTCCTTAACGGGGACTCATTTTTTCTTCCTCCGATGGAGGGTCCTTAACGGGGAGTGGTCCTTGTTAAGTAAGGACCCCCCATTGGAGATGCTCTTAGTGGGTCCAGTTCTCGTGGCATTTTACGGGGGTATGATTTAAAATTTGAAATAATTGATAATTTTTTTTGAGCAATAATAATTGATAAATTTTAGACAAAATACATTTTTGGTATTTAAATTTGATAAGAATATCGTATCAATATTTATAGTCTGATCTCATCAGGTATTGTACTCGGATTCCCTCGAACCATTCGTTGGAAATTGGTGAAAAATTTACAAAATAAAATATAAAATATAGAGAAATTCATTAATATATAGCAACACGGCTAGGGGGTGGCATGTGTGTTTGGTTTAGAAGAGAAGTTGTGAAGAGAGAAATAGGTGAGAGAGAGTGTGGAAAGAGAGAAAGAGATGAGAAATAGAGTGGATTTGAAGGGTTGTTTGGTAGAAGAGAATGAAAAGAGAAATAGAAGAGAAAGAAGTATTGTTATTTTGTAAAAGGACAAATATACCCTTATTTAAAATAACCATTCAATTTATAAATTTCATTTCTAATTGAAAACTAATTTACTTTTTTTAAGGGAAAACTAATTTACTTTCTTACTGCTTTTTTTAGAGGAGGATTTCTTACTACATTTAGTTGAATAACCAAATAATTAAACTATTTATTTTAAATTTTGTTAGTGGGTTGTTTTAACTTAATTACTTTAGAAATAATACTAGTACTTTATTCGGTTCCCCAATTTTGCACAAATCAGTGGATAATTTTTCAACTCTCTCACTCACATAAACCAACCAAATTTATTCAATTGATTATTGTTTTTTGAGAGGATTCAATTGATTTGTTACCACCACCCACAAAATTAAATGCAGAAATTAATCGTGTTTTGTTACATAAGTTACAGAAGTAAATTAAGATATGCAATTTTCTGATAACCTCGACACAATACCAACATCGCCGTTCTGAATTTTAATTTGGTCATTGAAGAGAGTAAAACAAACAGAGAAGCAAGTAAGGAAGGCAGGGGTATAGATGGAAAAGGAAAAATTTGAGTCCTCTCTCTCAACTTTCTTCACACATATGAAGAGAAACAAAAAGGTTGTGGGTCCCGCAGATTTTTTTCTCTCTTCCCTATTTCATCGCTATGCCAAACAGAAGAAATTGTCCATTTCTTCAAAATTTCTCTTCCCTTAACTTCTCTCGCCTCTAAATCTGTTGTTCCAAACACAGTGTTAGGGTGGGTGAGGGAAAGAATTTCCCACTATGGGAAAGTTTTTTTTAACCATCAGATTAGAGAGGAGTACTGATCTTATCATGGTCTGCCTATATTATATATTTTTTCTTTCTCTTTCATATTGTGTTCTACCCCACGAATACTGACTTTTTTTCACAGATCTGGAATTCAAATTCTGTGTTGCTAAATCCTCCCAGTCCTCACCAACATTTTACTTTTGGTACATCTCATTTCAAAAAATAGTTCAGCTTGATTTTTGACAAACAAAAAAGTGAAATGAACTAGACAGCGCTTGTAGTAGAACTCTCAGAGGAATAAGATGAAACTCCATAAATTCTGTCCTGTTATAACAAATGAAACACTTCAAGAACACAAGCATGTAGTAAATGAAATTGGATATGGAAAATGAAAATAGACCAGGGAAAGAGTTTTTAATCTGAAAACAACAACATTCATCATCATTACAAGACCTGGAAAATGAAAATAGATCAGAGAAAAGGTTATTTCATTCATAAATCCAGGCTTATAATCCGGCAACGGTGGCGACGGTAGGACGGCGAGGGAGAGTCAGTGGTGGTAACTACTGTCGTTCCTTCATAACAATAACTTGATTTTTTTTTTAAATTGCTGAACTGATTTTCTTGGAACATAACGGTGGTGGTGGTTGAGTGGGGCAAGTGGTAGTGGTGCGTTTATTGGTGTCTGGTTCATGATCATGAGGATGAAGACAAAGGAAAAATAATTTTATGTTGAGGGTGTATGATAAAAGTGTGTTTTTCATTTGATCTAATAGTTAAAATTTACTTTCCCATGATGGGGAATTCTTTTCCTCACCCACCCTAAATGTTACCCGGCTAGGGCAACATAGGTGGCATTTAGGGTGGGTAATAGGAATTCTTTCCCACCATGGGAAAGTTACTTGTTAACCTTTAGATCAAATAAAGACCACAATATGTAAACCAAAAAAAAATAAAATAAAGACCACAATATTATTATGCACTATCAATACTATATTTTTTGACACTATCTCTCGTCATCATCTCTCTCTCTCTCTCTCTCCTGTGTCCTTCTTCACCCACCACCACCAACAACAACCTCTCAAAAGCTAAAATCCACCTAGTTACCACCATGGATCCTATTGCAATTGCTTGAATCACCATTTCTAATATTTCTGCGTATTAACACACATGTATATCTTGAGTCACTACAAGAATATTAATGCTTTATCAACACACATGTGAAGGAATCAAATGGGATATTCATCTTTTCATTTGCTGGATTAAGCAACTTTAAATAATTAAATAACAGAGAAAGAAATCAACTGAAAGGAATACACACATGTATATCATTTCCACTCCGCCAAGGGAGGCAGCGGTATATCTCATCTCCCCTCCATTTGAACTTGTGTGTTTGTGGGTTTCACAAAAATTAAGAAATACACTATAAACCGTGTTTGATAGTTTGAGAGTTGTTCCTTATTGGAAATCCAATTTAACAATAGATTGAATTTAATTTGATGGTTTGAGAGTTGTTTCTATGAATTCAAGTTATATATATATATATATATATATATATATATATATATATATATATATATATCATAAGATGCAAATTCCATTATTCAATTGATTTTAGAACAAGAAAAGTTGAAGAATTATGATTGGTATGATTATGGTAAAAGCTAAAGGTGATCGATGAAAGAGATGAAGAATAGAAGAACCCAGGTGAACAATGAGAGAGAAGAAGCGAAAATTAGTTTTAAATTTTGTTTTTGTTTTTTTGTGTGCTTAAAAGAAAAAGAATATGATGTAGGCAGTCCATGATAAAATCAATACTCCTCTCTAATCAAATTGCCAAAATTAACTTTCCCATGGTGGGAAAGAATTCCTTCTACCCACCCTAAATGCCGGTGGCGTTTAACCTGGGAATGAGAAGTTTTTTCCCACCATGGGAAAGCTCCCCTTTCCAGGACACCTGTCAGTGCATAACCTGTTTGAGAAAAAAAATAAAAAACTGAAAATTGTTATTTTATTGTTGTTTGTTTGTTTTTTCTAGTGTACCTCTCCTCTTTACTATTGCTCCACCTCACTTCTATTATTTCATTTCCAGAAGACCATCTCATTAATTTCCTTCGACCTTCTCTCCAACAGCAACCACTATCCTCCCTCCACAATTTCTTCTTCAAACTCTTCAATTTCTTCAGCTATTGAAACACTACATCTTCATCTTCAAACATGTAATGCAAAAGAAGAAAAAACAAACCCAGAAAAAAAAATCTCAATTTCATTTCTTCTAGATCTAATCTTAAATTAATTCATTTAAATTGTTGAACAAACTTTCTTCAGTGTCGAACCATTGACCCCTACATGCATGTTGTTGATTTTGAAATTGGACTTGGAATTCATTACTCTTATATTATGAAAGAGATTACTGAAAAAGCTGTTAACGGTTCCTTGTTGCTTCATATATTTGGATCTCTTAAGAACAACAACAACAAAGGCATAGATGGTGTTGTGGTTCCTTTTTTTTAGTGCTTTTTTTAGTGCCCCATGTATGTTGTTTCAATCTCTAGTGGTGAAAGATCGGGATCAGATTTGGGAAAGGAAAGAATTGATGAAGATGGTGGGTAGTAATATTTATCAATTCAAATTAATATGTATTCTACACAACTTATGATCATGTTTGCATTGCCTAAATCATAAGAAATCAAAGTATCCTGATTGGTGGATTTTTTTTAGTGAATCAAAGGGTTTTTGGGTTGGTTGAATTAGATTGATGAAGACAAAGAATTTGATGATGAATTAATAATAAAACAGTTGGGAAAAAAGAATTAAATGAAGACAAAGAATTTTTTTTAGGTGTTGTTGTTTTTGTAATTTGATTTTAAAATGTAATTTTTTTTTGAATAACTGTTAATTAATAAAAATGTCAGTTAAGGTCTTGTGAATTAATATTCTTTTAAAAACCAATTAATTTCTTATGAAAATTAAAATTAATTTGGTAACATTTTTTGTTGAAGGAATTAATTTGGTAACATTATTATCAAATGAATTGCCAGGCACATCCGAAAAGTCCAAAACTAATTGCCAGGCCCGTGACTTATTATAAGCAAATGAAAAATTGTTGTTTAATCAATTGGTGGGGTCCACTGCTGCAGTTCACAATACCAAGCAACAAGTTACAACAATTAAGAAGTCACAAATCTTAGCCATCCAAATAAAAAATTATTAAATCTATGGTTGTGATTCAACTTTCCCATGATGGGAAAGAACTTCCCTTTCCCATACTAAACCCCACCCTAAATGCCACCGGCAACATAAATAGGGTGAAGATCCTCTCCATTTATTATCCTCTCCATTTCTACCATTTGGAGAGATAAAGACACATAAAAAAGTCAAAAGTAATTAATCATGGTGGGACCCACTTTATAGTAGGGCCCACTACCTATTTTATGTGTCTATCTCTCTCCAAATTGCATACTTCCATTTATTTTCTAAATGGAGAGGATCTTTACCCACATAAATAAGTAGTGAAGATAAAAGCAGACACTGCATTACAATTTACATGGTGGAGAGTTTAGCATGGGAAAGAAAAGTTGTTTCCCATGATGGAAAAGTCATTTTTGAGCATTAGATTATTGCTTCAAAAAAAAAAAGCATTAGATTAGGGTGTATTTGTTTCAGCTTAAAAAAAAATTGATTTTGAGTTACAAGAATCTAGAGTATTTTTTTAAAGATTTTTAAAAAAATCTAAAGTTATTTCTGTTTGTTTACTATCATAAAAATCATTTTTTTAAGATTTGAAGCTCTTACACTTGAGTTCCTTGTGTTTAGAAAAGAATAGATTTTGAAAAAGCTACTTGAAATAGTTTTTCATTTTGATGCTAAAAATAATTTTTTTAACAAAATGAATTTTTTAAAAATCTAACACAACTACAAAAATAAAAAAGTGATTTTTTTAATCAAAAAATAGATTTCTTTTTCAAAAAAATCCAAAACAAACGGGCCCCAAAGAAGCCCACATACATAGTAGACAAATAAATTTAAGAAACATCAAAAATTAATATTATTCAAATTAGAGTTTAAATTAGACATTCGTAACCGATAATTTCATTTTGAACATAATTTAAATTTGAGAATTTTGATTTAGAAATTTAAGTGTTATGAATATTATTTAAAGAAAATATAAAAATAAAATTGATATATCATTAGTTTTGAATTAAAAATCAATTTTAAATATTATATAAATCACACACACAATTGATTTACCCTTATTTTCATGCATTAAACGCAACTCTTAGAGTCATGTATTTCAATCAACAAGAAACCATCAACTACAAATCTCCTTCTTTCTTCGGATATTAAATATGATTCTTGAAGTCATGTATGTCATGTGATAATAAATATTATATATGTAAGAAATACAATGTGATTGAAAATTTTAATTCGTATCACAAATTAATACGACTCTTGTCCGTATTTTTACTACGTTAAAACGAGTAAATTACAAGCAATGTTTCTTTTGTATAATTGTAGAGTTTATTTTAATCATGTATTAGCTTTATATGTAAGTATAGATTCTTTGTCCTCGTAAGTTTAACTCAGTTGGTATGGACAATGCATAATATATGCAAGGTTCAGGGTTAAAACCCTGGCCACCAAAAAAAAAGATTCTTTCAAAAAAAAATGTAAGCATAGATGTTTGTTGTGATATAATTTATAAAAATAAAAATAAATAAAATTTACAAAGTTGTCCTTTATTTAAAACATATTTAAAAGTATGAAATAATTTTTTTTCCAAAATCAAGTGGATGTAGGTTGATAAATTACACCTTCATAATTTTAAGCGGGCGTATATTAACAACCCCTATATAAATATACTAATCTTTTTTAAGGGATATAAATATACTAAATTAAATATTTATTATAAAAAATTATTTTAAATTTTGTTATTTTGATTTTTATCATGTAATATTTTTTTCTTTTCTTTTAATATAAGATTGTATATTTTTCAAGGACTGTAATAGAACGAAAAAAATTTACTGCAGTATATTTACATAGATGGAAAAGATTTAAATCGTTAATTATGAAATGAGTGATATTGTATCACATTGTTGACTAAGTAGTCACAAAATAATTGGTATTATTAATTGGGTTCTGCTAACCGGTGCCTCCGGGACACTGGTTAAGCATATCATAAAAGAGAATTACTATCATAAAAGGAAACTGTTTTTGACTTTATTATAAATTAATTACACAATTTCAATGCATTAACTACTATATAATTTCCTTTTTCATATCCTCAACCAGTGCCCCTGAGGCACCGGTTAGCATTTCCCTTATTAATTAGCTCTAAACTAACAAACACATTCATTTTTGTAAGTTTTATTAGTCTACTATTGCATTCTTAAATGACTAAATTAACCGATACTCAAACAAGTAAAGAGGCTCGACCACCATCTATGATCGTCTAAGACAAAATTTGCATTCTTTGCCTTAACCTTATCCAACAAAGGCATAAAATTCTCTATATTTTTGAATATTCTATTATTTTGTTCATTCCACACAAGTTAAACACAAAGGAGCCAATATAAGTTGTAAAGAGGAGCATCGCGTTTTCAAATCACATGTTGAATAAATAAATTGAATAAAATGAACTGAAAGAAGTTATGGATCCGCTGAAAAAACCAATACAAAGCCGAACTAAAGACTAAAGTTATGGAGGGAAATGCTGCGACAAAACAAATTGCTTTTGAATAATCCCGTTAGGGTCAAGCCTTCACATAACTATAAAACATTGTCATTGTTATACCATGTTTAACATAGAATTGAGAGAAGAATTAAAGAATTAAAGAGATCAGAGAAAAACGTAACATATGCAAGTTTCGATTCTTTATATTAACATGTAAAAGTTTGGATTCTTTATGTTAGCATAGTTATGATTTTAATTCAATGATATGATTTTCTTTCAAAAAAAATTCAATGATATGATTTTAATCAGAAATTCTGAAATATTAAATTTCCATATTCCAATACAAATTAAGAGCATGTTTTTAAGAAATTTAACTAGACCACCAAAATTGATACCGAAGATAATCAAATATGAGATCTTGAGAACAACATACTTTAAGGTCTTAATCAAGTGAGTTACAATAATAGTATTAGGAACAAAGAGAAATACTAACTTGTTCCCTTATCATAAGTTAAGAAGTTAAAAACAGAAGTATTTTTTTGAAATTTGTGTATTCTATGTCGTAAAAGTTTAATAATTTAAATATTTTCAATACAAAATTTATTTCTTATTTTATTTTTTAGAGCATCTCTAATGGGGGTTTCTTACTTAACAAAGACCATTCTCTGTTAAGGACTCCCAATTGAAGAAAGAAAAAAAGAGTACCAATTAAGTCACAGACAACTATATAAGAACCCTCTCACCTCATCAACTAACGGGTCTCACGTTTAAAATAAGTAATAATATATATATAAATTGGTCCCACTTTTAAAACAAGTGATATTTTAAGAACTCAGCGACACTCACTCAACATAAGTGATATTTTGCGGTTCATGCAAATTAAATATTTTTTTTTTAAAGAATGGATGCAAAATTGGTAATGTTAATTTTTGTATTTTCAAATTATTAGAAAATGTGACATAAATTTGAGTTCATACGAATAAATAAATATTTTATAATCTAATTTTTTTTAGAGATTATAATTAAATATTATGAGGTAATTTATAATAGAATGAGTAAATTAGTTTTGTATAATGATGTAGAGTTAGTAAGACTTAAGTATTTTTCATTGAAGTCCTTATTAATATATTGTCATTGGTGTCATTGAGTCAATAACTTTATTAATTTAATACTCCACTCGTCCTGCAATAGATGACCTATTTGACAATATACAATATTGACTTAATATACTTTGATCATATTTTTCCACTAATTCACAAAGATAAATAATATCATGTCAGTTGTTGTTGAATTCGTCTCGATGAATTTTTAAAATATTAAATTTTCATAATTTTTTTTAGTAGAGAATTGAAGATATCAAAGATAAAACATGTGCATTGGTACGTGTGTCGGAGTCAACTAGGTTATTTAATATAGGACGAAAGGAGTATCTTATTTTACATATTTCTCCATTCGCAATTTTTTAGTAGATTATCTTTAGGCAAAATTACACAATTAGTTCCTTAACTTTATTTTAGGTAACACTTCCGTCCTTTATCTTTTTTTTGTCTCGATTTAGTCTTTTATGTTATAAAATGACAATATCTTATCATTTTTTATGAGATTTTTTTAAAGAAATATTATTTTCTAGGCTTGTATGATGAAGATTTGCGTTTGTCTATGAGTTTGATGAATTTTATTTAGAGTTTTTGATTATTTTTTTTATAAAAAAGGATAACTATGTTGTTATTTTATAACATAAAAGATTAAATCGTGATAAAAGAAGATAAAGGACGAACTAAAATTAAGTGGTTTGGCTTAACTTCTCATTTGATCGAGAAGAGGTGGCAAAAATAAGCTCTAATGAGCTTTTTGTAAGGTAATGGAATGGCTAAACATTGTTTGGTTCGAAAAGTGGTGGGTGACTTGTCTTTTCTGGACTCATCACCTTTCGCTAAGCTATTGGACACTTGTGTTAAATCAAAGTCTGTTTTTGATGCACGTCGTGTTCATGCTCGAATCATTAAGACACAATTTTCCTCTGAAATCTTCATTCAGAACAGGCTCGTTGATGTATATGGTAAATGCGGGTTTTTGGAGGATGCACGCAAGGTGTTTGATCATATGCCGCAGAGGAATACTTTCAGTTGGAACGCGGTTTTAAGCGCGTTGACGAAGTGTGGTGCTCTTGATGAGGCTTTGAACTTGTTTAACTCTATGCCTGAGCGTGATCAGTGTTCATGGAATGCTATGGTGTCTGGTTTTGCTCAACGGGATCGGTTTGAGGAAGCATTGAGATTTGTTGTTGATATGCATAGTGAGGATTTCGTGCTTAATGAGTATTCGTTTGGCAGTGCTCTTAGTGCTTGCGCAGGGTTGATGGATTTGAATATTGGTGTTCAAATCCATGGTTTGATAGTGAAGTCTCGTTACTCGTTGGATGTTTACATGGGTTCTGCTCTTGTTGATATGTACTCCAAATGTGGGGTAGTGGGTAGTGCTCAGAGGGCTTTTGATGATATGGATGTGAGGAATATAGTTTCTTGGAATAGTTTGATTACATGCTATGAGCAAAATGGTCCTGCGGGAAAAGCTCTTGAGGTTTTTGTAAGAATGATGAATTGTGGGATTGAGCCTGATGAGATTACTTTGGCCAGTGTGGTCAGTGCTTGTGCAAGCTTATCGGCAATTAGGGAAGGTTTGCAAATTCACGCGTGTGTTATGAAACAGGATAAATACCGGAACGACCTTGTGTTAGGCAATGCTTTGGTTGATATGTATGCAAAATGCAGGAGAGTTAATGATGCTCGATTGGTTTTTGATAGGATGCCGCTTAGGGATGTGGTATCTGAAACCTCCATGGTTAGTGGATATGCAAAGGCGTCAAGTGTGAAAGCCGCAAGACTGATGTTTTCAAACATGATGGAGAGGAATGTGGTGTCGTGGAATGCGCTTATTGCAGGTTATACGCAGAATGGAGAAAACGAAGAGGCTGTTAGATTATTCCTCCTCCTAAAAAGGGAATCCATCTGGCCAACACATTACACCTTTGGCAATCTACTTAATGCATGTGCAAATCTTGCTGATTTGAAGCTTGGAAGACAGGCTCATACTCACATTTTGAAGCATGGATTTTGGTTTAAGTCCGTGGAAGATTCTGATATTTTTGTAGGGAATTCTCTTATTGACATGTACATGAAATGTGGATTGGTTGAAGATGGACGCTTGGTTTTTGAGCACATGTTAGAAAGGGATAGCGTCTCGTGGAATGCCATGATAGTTGGATATGCACAAAATGGTTACGGTACCGAGGCCCTTGAAATTTTCAGGAAAATGCTGGTATCTGGAGAGAGACCAGATCATGTTACCATGATAGGAGTTCTGTCTGCGTGTAGTCATGCAGGACTTGTTGAAGAAGGGCGCCGTTACTTCCAATCAATGACGACCGACCATGGTTTAGTACCTATAAAGGACCATTATACATGCATGGTTGATTTACTTGGTCGGGCCGGTTGCCTTGACGAAGCAAACAATTTGATACAGACAATGCCAATGGAGCCTGATGCTGTTGTTTGGGGATCATTACTTGCTGCTTGTAAGGTTCATGGAAACATTACTTTAGGGAAGTATGTAGCAGAAAGGCTCTTAGAGATTGATCCCTTGAACTCTGGACCTTACGTTCTTCTTTCAAATATGTATGCTGAGCTTGGTAGATGGAAAGATGTGGTTAGAGTCCGGAAACAGATGAGGCAAATGGGAGTAATTAAGCAACCTGGTTGCAGCTGGATTTCAATTCAGAGTCATCTACATGTTTTCATGGTAAAAGATAAAAGACACCCTCATAAAAAGGACATCTATTTAATTCTGAAAATTCTCACAGAACAGATGAAGCGAGTTGGCTATGTGCCAGAAGCTGACGATGACGAGCCTTATGAGGAGGAAAGCGACTCTGAACTTATCTTACACAGTGAAATGGAAACGGCAGTAGATGCTGCAGTTGGATAAAAAAATTACTTTATTTTTCGGCGATGACGAGCCTTATGAGGAGGAAAGCGACTCTGAACTTATCTTACACGGTGAAATGGAAATGGCAGTAGATGCTGCAGTTGGATAAAAAATTTACGTTTTTTTTTGGCTCATAGCTCAAGTGTCCTTCAAAGAAAGTAGAAAGATCTGATATCAGGCTTTCTTTTCTTAGACTTTGAGAAAAGGCTAGATATCTGAGATGCTACAGAGTCTTGAACATACTCCTCAGTTTGTTGTTACTACTGGCTTCAATGCAAAAGAGGTAGATTTTAGATACTCTCAATCTGCCAATTTTCTTGCAGTTAAACACAACATTTGATTGGTTTTGACCAGATGCTCAGTTTGATTGCCAGAAAGATGAGTTCAAAATGTTTAACTGCCACTTCTACAGAGTGAACATATCATGTATATCACGTGGAGACGTACAATGAAAAGGAATAACAGGGATATATGAGCAGAGAATATTCTCAGTATGTTTCCTAATTGCTTCAATGTTTTTTTTTTTATAGGCAAATGTTGGTAAGTTAGTGGTTATGTTAATTTCCGGAGTTTGAACCCTGAATCTCCTTATTCTTTTGAAGAAGCTAAACTAGCCCACCTAAATTGGCACCGGGAAGAATCAAACCTGAGACCTTGAGGAGGAGCACACTCCAAGATCTCAAGCCAACACCACCACCTGAGCCCACTAATTGTTTCATTATGATGCTAATCTTTAGTTCGCTTTATTCTACCATTTGTATTTTATGCCTGGAGTGTTGATTGTAATCGAAACTAGGCTTCCCACTGAGCAAGCCTGTGACAAGATCTTCTTGGTTTTTATTGTACTAGTATTGAGAACCTGTGCAACACACATGAAGAAATTCGTAGAACAAAATTTTATTTGATATGATTTACAATTTGTTCTGTTCAATTATTTTGCAGCAACAATGTTTAATAATAAATCACAGTATCATATTAAGCATATTTGCAATCTAACTAAGTAACCACATAAAACACAAACGTAATATATTATAATGATAGTACAATTTGTTGGCACTGATAAAACAAATATTTTATATGTATATGTTTTGGCAGGTATTACATATCTTCTTTGGTTGTTGTCTGCAGAAAAATCCAAGACACGTGAACCCTCTTGAGAGTCACCATGGTTTTCAGAAGGTGGCACTCTGGGAGCATCTGTATCTGAGAATTACATAAGAAATGAATCTATAAACAAAGATGAAGCACACCATCACCCCAACATTCTTCCATCTACTACTCTCTCCTCCATACCCTTCTTCTTTAAGTACATCCTCTCCTTTCATCACACATGCCCCAAACATGTACTCTAAGCACTTCTTTGAGTTGGAGAACTCATTTATTAGAAACCCTTCAAATGGATACTTAAATAGGGACAAATAATGCATGAAAATCCAGTAGTTTGGAATTTCATGATTGGATATGAAGTAACCAGAGAACAAGAAAGAAGAACCAATGACACCGGCGATTATCGAATTTCCAACAATGAAATTAGGCACCAGAGCACTGAAACAGACCACAACCGAGTTTGCGGTATACAAAACCAGCCATATTAGCAACAAAAAGTGCAAAAACGCCGTGAAATTTTGGTTGAGACCGATAATCCAGTAAAGCGGCACTGCGAATAAAATGGCTAGTATGAGTAGAAATGGCAAGTAAACTAGGCCATTGGCAATAGCATAAGATGAAACTCTGTAGCTTCCACTTGAAGTCTCCTTCATTAGAATCTCCCTTTCTTGTAGAAAAATCGGTAGAGCTTCAATGGCACTCGATAACAAAAACGTTAAAATGAAAGCAAACAGACCAACCCTTTGTTCTGCTCCCACTAGACCATCTTTGAGATTACCAAAGATGGATCCTAAAACCAGTCCTGAAATCAGCATCTGAATTGTCCTAAATGCAAAGAGCTCCTTTGTACGGAAAATATTTTTTGAGAACCTATGAGCTAGAATCATAGTTTCTCTCAATCTAGAATTTGCATAATCACTAGTGAAATCCATTCCGACATTCAGGTTTTCTATGTCAAATACCTTGGATTGTTGAAATAGCTGTTGCAGAGTAAACTTACCGCTTCTACTTTCACCTTGATCATTGCCTTTCTTTAGTAGCATTGTCCCTAGTAATCGTTTCGGTGGTTCGATCTGAACTTGCTGACTCTTTTGTTGTTCCTGAATAGTCTCAATGGATTCAATAGCAAACTCAACAACGTTAACATGAAGAGGAAGCTCTAAACCCATCAACCTCAGATTCACATCCAACAAATCCGCACTTCCATGATGCAACACACTGCCATTCGCTAACAAAAGTATTGAATTGAACAACTTCACTATTCTGAACCCGGGTTGATGAATACTTAGTATTATAGTTCTTCCCCTAGATTCAGCCATGACTTTCAGCATATCAATTATTTGCAGAGCTGAGGTACTGTCAAGACCTGAAGTTGCTTCATCAAGAATCAACACTTTTGGTTCATGTATGACTTCAACACCAATGGAAACACGGCGCCTCTCGCCACCAGATATTCCGCGGACCCTGTCATCTCCATCTCCTACTCTAGTACTTGAAACATGACTAAGACCAAGCTCTTGAATCAGTGACTTAACCTTACAGCTTAGTTTTTCTGGAGAAAGATTTAACTTTAGTTTTGCGCTAAACATCATGGTTTCTTCAACTGTAAGTAAGGGGAAAAGGGTGTCTTTTTGTGTAACATACCCTGAAATTTTTCTGAACTGAGATTTATCTACATGCTCCTGGTTCACCAAAATAGAACCACCATTTTGTGGACTAACTCTACCAGCAAGAATCTCAAGCAATGATGATTTTCCTGCTCCACTTGGCCCAACAATTGCAAGAATTTCACATGGCTTGGCCATGCAATTAACATCCTTGAGGACATGCTTAACTCCACTACCTTGCCTTTGTTCAGCTTTTGCTTCATCTTCTGGTTTCTCACCATCTTCTTCACCATCAGGTTTTGGAGGTTTGTTGAAGATTTTAGAAGGTTGCTTTGATGTGATCTTGTAGTTGATGCCTATTGCCTCAATCTCACACCATTGTTTCTTCATTGAATTGCTTCTTGTTTTGTTTCTTTACAATGTTTATCTCTCTTTTTCTTCTACTTGTTTCTTATTATCAAAACCATTTAGTTCTCTTTAATAATCAACTATTTTGGCCTAAGCTACTGACACTAAAATAATGAGTGGTTCGAAGGGATTTCAATGCAAAGATACTGAGAGGTCCTCTAACTTGTGTATACACAGTTCATTCACGTGCATTTGCTGTTGCTATTTCTTTATCAAATTGACATAAAAAATAGAACTACTCAAATATAATATTATAGTTCACGTTAGAGAGTTACTGTATTTGTTTGTCTGGTCAACATAGGAGAGTTTTATTAATCTTTCCTTCTCAATGCCACCTTGATTACTGTGATTAGTTCTAAACTGTGTGAGGGGTCCAAAATCCAGCTACATAATCCAGTAACAAACGTGTCTTTATTAGCACATTGTCACGAGGTAAAACATGGTACTAGACTACTAGTATCTGACTATCTGCACTCACTTTCATAATCAGTAATCATGTTAACATCTTTCTCGAACTATAAACTGATGGCATAGCAATTCATTCATTCGTAGGAAACTAGCAGTACGAAACACAAGGCTTTGCATGTTTCTAAGTAGTGTACTTCTTGTTTGTTTTCATCCCTACCTCTGTTCTTAATTGTCCTTTTCAAATTATTATCTTAATTATTTTTGAGATAAACTAATACTACAATAGAAAAATGAACTATCATAGACATACATAAGGGTGACAAATAGGCCAACCCACACCACCTCAATTTGCCTAAAACGAGCCGAGGCAGGCTGGATTAGAAAAGTGGATCAAAAACCTCATTTATCTCAAGGATTTTTTTATTCACTAAATTTTGCAACCCCTCTTGAGTGTGTGATTAGATTTGGATTAATTCATATCTGCAACGCAATATGCGTAAAATAATAATATCAACGAATATATTAAAGTTTGATCAATAGTTATTTCATCAGGAATTGAACCCGGTTTCTACTGAATGATTCATTTTAGAGAAACTCATTAGTCACTTGAGTCCAATCACTTGGTTAATCTTCTTGTATTTTTCTATTGAATGAATTTGTGTTTACTATAAAAAGTAAATAAATAAAAACTTGGGGGTGCCTGTAACACTATTAAACACATGCACCGTACCATTAGCCATCAATAATATCCACAAAGATGATTTATTTGTTGATATAGATATAGAATGGTGGTCGCTTTTCTGACATTGAATGTTTTCTAGAAACACATGAAAAAGACTAAAAAGCTCAGCGGTAGTTAACTATCGCCGGTTTTTAGTTATAAGTCAGCGGTAGTTAACTACCGCTGGGAGCATTTAAATATTTTACATTGTTTAACAGTAAGTTTTTGATGTTAGAAAATCAATTTTCATATAGAATTATAGCGTAGAAAGCAAGATATCCATATCCAAGGCCTTTAGACACATATGCCAAAGACTGACTTCAATCTGTGTCTGTGAGGATGAGTGATAGAGTAGCCATAAAAGGTTAATAATGCAAGTATGAGTAGATGTTTTTTTGCCTTCACATTGAAATTAAAGTTTCTTTCTCACTATCAAACAAAACTCAACTAATAATCCACGTAACCGTGATGATATTGACACGCGTGTGGTTTTCTTTCTGGCTATGGTTTTCTTTCCAGGATGAGGATTAATAAGGTTTCAAATGCCATTGCCACACGATGATAAAAAAAAGCAAAGAAAAATACATTATTGTATAAGTGCCGGCTAAAAGTGACCTGCCAACTACTTCATGACGAGGGAGAGCACATAAACTTTATCGGTTATTGAATCGTTAATGGTGGCTTATCACCCTATATTAAGCCAAAACTTGTCGACTCTTTTTGGTTTGTTGTTTACGTAAATACAATTTAATTTAGTTATGAATATGATATGGAGTTAGAGAGAGTGTCGAGAGCAACAACGCGCTTCAAAGATAAAAAATCTACGAGAGACTTTAACATCACATCTTCATTCAAAATAAAGGAAATTCAATTAAAGCATTAGAATTTTCAATTATTTCATGTCTCTACTTCATATACGTCCTCTATATCAGATATATGTCTCTACTTCATGTATATTTTTTTTTTTACGAAACAACCTCATATCATTTTATTTATACAACAATAATACATGAACATCTCATATTCCCTAACATTCATTCAACATGATCTCATTTTGTTTCTATATCTCTTCCACATTACTCTCTTTTTCTCTTTTTCCCTCCAAACATTTTCCTATCAATAATGGAAGCAATACAAGTGACTAAATAATCAAAACTATGGAAACTTGGGCAAAGGCTACGGTAGGTGACCTCTTTAGGTCTCCTACCGTAGGAGACTTGACTCTTTTTTTTTTTTTGAAAAGGATGTCAACCATTGGATTGGATGTATTTGAAAATTTTTAAATGGTTGAGATTTGTAGGTTATATGACCCACAAGGATTGTATTTTTTTTTTTGGTCATGAAAACAAAACAAGGATTGTATTTTTTAAACCTATATATTAATTTTAAAAAAAGTAATTAATTTTGGATTCACATTTAAGAAATGGTGATTTTAGTGTTGCTGGAAAAATTTCAAGAAAGCTCATACGTGCCTTGTTTATTCTCTCTGGATGAAAATCCCAGCAAGCATTTCTTTTGCATATTTTCCCAACAAGCTCACACATTTAGCAATTCTTGGTCTTCACCAACTCAATGATCTTGGAAATTTTCACAAAATAAAAACTGATAAAGGACTCTGATGGGAAATTATGGTGATGGAACGCATTTGGCTTTTTTTTTGGAAAGAAAGTTTTGACTATGCACCGATTGTGGCGTGGAGAAGAAATAAAAAAAAATTGGACCCTGTGCATGTTTAATTTTGGACCTATTTTAAAGAAAATAAAATAAACTAAAATAAAAACAAAACAAAATAAAATAAAAATAAAAATAAAGTAAAAGATTGAAATAGAAATAAAATAAAAACTAATAAAAATAAAAATAAAATAGATAAAAGACTAAAATAAAATATAAAGCGAGCTCGAAAATGAACAAAAAATGAGGTATTTTACCTCTCTGCCAAAATTTCCTTTGAAAAGTCAAAGACTATTCAGGTTCAAAAGACGTATGAATGTAGGATCTTAGGTCAAAAATTGGGGTATGACAAATTTAAATTATTTTTTTAAAAAAAGTGATTTTTATTATAGTAAACAAACGCAAAATAGATTCTGATTTTTCATAAAATCACTAAAAAAATCTCTAAATTATTTTTGTATCATTTTTTGTGGATAAAATATTATTTTGGTATTTTAGACAATTTGTACATGAGACTAAAAGTTGTGTCGTGGTTTAGTGAGGGACAAGAATTTTAGTTTTAGTCTGTCCCTTGCTTTCATGTTTGTCCTGTTCCTGAAACAGTTTTATAAATCAAACATTGTACAATTGAAATTATCATGTCAATGTCCTTCGTTTTTTAGTAAATCAAACACATCCTTAAACAAAGTTTCTTTTTTGTTATCTTTAAATATTAAACAAAATTTGTTACCTATAATAACGTTTCTATGAATATTGATATTATCTTCAACAACAATATTCAAATATATGTCACATAGTATGAATCTAATATTGGTTAAAGCCATAGTTAAAGTCTTAATTTTGATTAAATAAGTTGGAGGAAAGTTAAATTTTTCTTAACTTTTGATTAATGTGATGTTGGAATAATTTTTATTTTGTTTTACAATTATAAAAAAAAAGATGTGTACCATATTTAAAGTTTCAACAATGTTGGTCATGGGAGAGAGATAGAGTGTTTGCAAAACAAATAGAAATTTATTATTATAGAAAAAGAGAGTAACAAACAAATAGAAATTTATTATAGAAAAAGAGAGTGACAAACAATTGTTTGTTATTAGAGAAATATAATATATTAAATTTATTAGAGAGATAACATGTGTGGAAAAAAAATAAAAAATGTATTGGTAGATTAAAATGAAGGTATAATAAGAAAAAAAAGTCCAAAAATCAACTTATTAATTTGACGTTATTATTTTAAGCACTTAAAAAAAATCTATGGAATAGTTGATATGAACTACCTGCGCATTAAATATGTGAGTAAATCGTGTAGATATGAGTTTTCATGTAGAATGTCTCCGTGTAAAACTAACTTCAATTATTTTTGTCTCCGTGTAATTTTTGTGCATGTGCCATAATAACTTCAATTATTTAACTATTATATTTAAACATATTATATTTCTTTATACTCATTCAACACTTTATTTTCTCTTTATCTCTCTCTCTTTCTATCATGTCAACAACAAGTGAGATCACTCCTTTTGGACGGCACTTCAGTGACATAGCAAAACTAATGGTATGGTGACATTACCAATCATAAGCTGACACGTGGCATAGAGTTATTAAAATAAAACAAAAAACAAAATAACCATTTTAAGTGAAAATGAACCAAACGTGTTATCAGCTTTTCTCCTTCTTTCTCTCTTGCCTCTTCAACCCAAAAGCCACCACCACCATGACCACCGGTTTTCATCGCTGTTTGCCGCAATAACCTTCAACCACCACCCTCCACACATTCAATTCAACAAAAAGTACTTTTTTAGTTTATAACTTTACCCTTCTCACTCACTCATTCACTTCCACCACTGTGTCTGTTCTCTTGTGCAGAAACCAAATCACAACAAAAGAAAATGTCAACTTCCTTGCAAACTCAACTCTTCCACCTTAAACCCTTTCATTTTCGCACCCCCTCATCATCAAAACGAACCTCTCTACGATGTTCCGCCACCGTCTCTTCTTCAAAACGTTCCTACAAAATCACTCTCCTTCCCGGCGATGGGATAGGTCTTGAAGTCGTATCCGTCGCTAAAGACATTCTTCTTCTCACTGGATCCCTCCACGCTAGGTACCCAACATTCATTGCTTCCAAATTTTCATTCTTTTTTCAATCGGGTACTCATTTCTCTATTTATCTTTTGTTTTTGAATTAGGGATTAAGCTTGAGTTTCAAGAGACCACCCACATGTATTAAGTAAATAACTTCAGGTGAGGTCCAAACAACAAAATGTTTTAGCAAATTTAATTTCAGATTCTTTGATCCATACCTATAGCCTATAGTTAATAAGTTAATAAGGAATACTCTTTTTATGTACAAACAGGGTGAGACATTGACACACACGTATATATTTGGAAGAAAATTGAAAATGATCCCTAGTCCTACATGACTAATAATACATGTGGGTGCTATTGGAGGGTACTTAACTTATTGGAGTCCTACAATAACCACTCTTTCTGCTGCTAAACAATCTGATGTTGTTCTTCTTGGTGCTATTGGAGGGTACTTAACTTATTTTTCTTATCAATTTCAAAAAAAAATAAATTGTTTTTTTATTTGGTTTGTGTAATTGTTTTGTTTAATATTTTTGCAGATATAAATGGGATAAAAATGAGAAACATTTGAAGCCAGAGACTGGATTGCTTCAGTTATGAGAAGGGCTTCAAGTTTTTGCTAATCTCAGACCAGCGACTGTGATGATACTGATATAAGTTAATTTATGCTTATACTCCAGACCTGTTTCGTCTTTGGCAGTGGTGGGATGAGTTGTCTAGGAATAAGAAGATTCGGAGGTGGGTGTTGAGTCGTTTGAACTTGCCGGTTTGTTTGTATTATGAATGGATATGGAATCCGCAAGCGTGTTTGGTGCGGTAATGGTGTTTTTTGGGTCTGTTAGGTGGGCGATGAGGCTTTGGTATGCTGCTGCTTTGCTATTTTGGCTAGGAGTATATGACAGCCTCATTGCTGTTCTATTTCTTTGCACCTGTTCGCTGCTGGACTGCTTTCTGTGCCTGGTTTTTTCAGCTGCTAGGGGGTTTTTTGGTGCTGTTTTTTCCCTCCCTGCGTGGTGTGGCTGGGTGTTTTTCTTTTTTTAGTTGTGCTGTTATTGCGCTCCTTTTTGTATCTTTGTTTCAGCCGCGAGTTTTTGTGTGTCTCGCACATTCTCGACGTGAATAAAATTTCGCTGTTTCAAAAAAAAAAGAAGTTAATTTCTGCTTTCTCATGCTTTCTCATGGATCAGATTAATAAAACTGGATCAGATTAATTTCTGTGATGAGACTGATATACATATTCACTAAAATTGAAACATGCCTGATACACACATTCACTAAAATTGGAATCAATCAATGGTGCGATGGAAAACATAGCGAATATATTAATAAACACCAAAATCGTACAAGACGTACAAATGGTGCGATGGAAAACACAACGATACAACGAGCCCGCTATAACGGTAACCCAAAAAATCAGAAAAAAAACACAGCCAAGCTGCTCCACTGTCAGCACCAGAAACATGAAAAATTGACTGCATAACCAGCAGCATTACTGACTGCATAACCAGAATTGCTGAAAGGCTTGAGCTGCTTCAATATTTGTTCATTGAATTCAATCAAACTTTTACCAAAAGCATTGTGGGTAAAATACAAAATCATTGTATATTCTATAGACATCAAATCTACTTGAGTTGATAATTACAAAAATTCATATCCAAAATATCAACATGAATATCCAAAATATCTACTTGAGTTGATAATTACAAAAATTCATATCCAAAAATTCATATCCAAAATGTCAACATGAATATCCAAAATAATCAGCTCCATTTCTTTCGATTTAGATCAAAAGTCAATCAAAGTAATGCCTGAATATTTGTAACATCATCAAGAGGTGCCTACATTAATAATAAGAAATAATTAGTATCATGATTGTGTGATAAAAATAATAATTAATATCCAGGATTGTTCCTCATGAAAATGATATGAAATTACCATCAACATAGTTGTGTAACTAACAAACATGTCCTCACGTGCTAGCGGGGGCTCATAAGTTGGAGGCGCGGAACAAGATACTCCATCAACCATTTGAGTTGTTAATTTTATAACCTAAAATGATTATGTAAAACTAAAATAAGTGCAAGTACATGTAAAACTAAAACAAGTAATCTACATAATGACTTATATACCTGTGAATTTCTTTGAGGTGGGGCGCGACTAGTTTGAGCATGTTTACTTGGAGGAGCACTTCTTTTCTTAGGCTGACGCTCAAGGAAACTTTTATGTCGCTTAGTTCCCTTTGGAGGAGCATGTTTCTTGAATCCCTTTGGTTGTATAGCATCAGAACTCACAAATGACGGATGATCACCATCATTTTCTATAGCTTGTGTGCGACATTCCATTGCTTTCTTGAACATTTCGTCTACACTATTATCAAGAAGCATGAGGCAATCTTCACTATACGATGCTACAGTTGCCGCTCTAATGAACTTAGAAACAACTTGCCTGAACATTCGATTTCAAGACAACTTAGGATCTTGTTCAACCTCCTTTCCCCTAAAATCTTGCACAATGCCACAACGGGCTTCTCTTGTCCACCTTCTTAAAATATACTTCTCAGGAATTGCCTTAACATCATTCAATTCAAACACTTTTAATGCATGTGAACAAAGTATGCCAAATGTATCATACATCTTACAACTACAAGTAATGGAAGTTGAAACACGATTAAATGAAACTCTCCAAGATCCTTCATGATTTTCCTTAGTGATGACATATTCACAAAGAGAGTCAGATTCATGTCTAGTTGGTACAGATAAAGTTAAGAATAACTGAAACTCATATTGAAAGAACTCAAATACAGTGTGTGTGTATACCTTTCCCATTTGGATTAGTATTGGTGAAGTTTCATACATTAACCTTGCAAGCTTATGTGAGGACTCATAATCACAACTCAATTCTTTTTCTCTCTTCTCTTCAACAATTCTTTCAAAATGATTGAAGAATTGTAGGATACCCAAATTCGGTTTCAGACAAACTTTGAAGTGAGCATTCAAACTTTCACTAATTTGTGTACTTCGCATGCCAAGTGTCAATGCTTCCTTCATATAACATGCAGCCCATTTTTTTTTAATGGCATAAACTGACTTGATCCAATTATTATCGTGAAGATTATATTCATTAACCAAGTCAAACCAAGCTTTCTCAAAATCTGCTTCAATGTCAATATCATACATGCACTTACTGAAACCTCTTAGCAAAGAACCTCCTTTCTTCATTCCATTTCCAAGATGTTTAATTCCATTCTGCAACAAGTGCCATGTGCATAAACCATGGTGAGTCTCAGGCATCACTTCTTCAATTGCCCTAGACATTGCTTGACTTTGGTCAGTGAAGATCGTCTTTGGTTTTTTGTTGTTGTGTGCTTGTAAGAATGTTTCAAACAACCATTTAAATGATGGAATTGTCTCATCATACATTAGAGCTGCACCAAAAATGATCGTACCTCTATAATGGTTGAAACCAGAAAAAAAAAGCAAGTGGTCTATTGGCATCGTTGGTACAATATGTGGTGTCCAATGAAACAACATCACCAAAATACCCGTAATCCAAAATCATTTTTGCATCACACCAGAACACGTTTGTAATTTGTTCATCTATATCCATCTGATATGCATGAAAGAAGGACGGATTCTCCAACAATTGCTGTTGGAAATACTGTGAAAGATATCCAGCGTCGCCATACACCATGCTTCTTTGTCTTTTTGTAGTGATGTAGTTTCTTACATCCACTTCTGTATATCCAACATTAGCTCTATGCCCTGCATGTGTGCTCATAAGTTGATAAGTTGCCTTCTGCCCTAATCCAGAGTCATCAGCCATATCAATCTCATTTGCTTGTACTTCAGTTATCTTTCTATGTGATCGAAGCATGTGGGTTGTCTCTCGTTTTAGTAGATCATGGTTATGTTTTTCTTTAAACTCATGGATGACCAGCTTTCCATTTTCACGTGAAAGTGTAATTCTTGCTAAGCAATCCGTTCTAGACTCGGCTCTCCGGATTTTTCCTTCATATGCATATTTTTTCTCTTTCTTCCGTAGTCCTTCCTTACAACAAACAAACCTACATGACGATACATCGCCGTGTTTGTTCTTGTTTGTAAAACGTATTCTAACTCCGAAGCCCTCACGAAAACCGTAAGCAAGCCAAAATTGTTCAGCCTCTTCCATAGTATCAAATTTCATTCCAAGTCTTGGCTTCCAATCAACATTTGAAGATGTCATGATTGATTAAACTACCCAAATGAAGGAACCTAACAAGTAAATAAAAGAGGTAAGACATAAAAAAAACAGAAATTTATATCTCTTATAATCCTAATGTATTGCTATTAAACAGAGCATATGTATAAACACAGAGCATTGGTTCAAAAGATTAAACTACTTCAATCCTAAAATAAAACCCTAAATCTCCTAAAACCAAATCCTAATGAATTGAAAGTGGTTCAAAAGATTTGTTTTCTTTCCCTAATCAAGTGTAGTCATTCCCTATTTTAATCTTGATTTTGATTTTGATTTTGGTTTGTTCTCATTACCATAACCATTACAAAAGATGAAAAAAAAGATAAGAAAAAACAAACAAACCTTAAGAAGACAGATTATGAGGTGACGGCATGGCGGAGGTGGTCATTGGTGGTGATCGGCGGCGTACGACGGCGAAAATTAGTGGTGGTTTTGCTTTGAAGTGGAAAGGGAGAAAGCAAAAGCGCGGTAACGTGTTTGTGTTTTGTGAGTCATGTTTGGTTCATTTTCACTTAAAATGGCCATTTTGTTTTTTTGTTTTATTTTAAGACTCTATGCCACATGTCAGCTTATTATTGGTAATGTCACCATACCATTAGTTTTGCTATGTCACTGAAGTGCCGTCCACTCCTTTTTATCTCTCTCAAGGTGTATACACCATATAGATGTACTCAATAATTATTCAACATAGAAACAAAAAATATGATTATGATAGACAGATACCTCATAAATAGGGATACCTATTTAACACCCCACCATTTATTATGGTTGATAGTAGTCGGTCTACAACAGAGCTCCGGTGCCGGTGACTTACAACGGTTGGCCATATCTCCTACCACGATCAATATTTTTTTTTGTGGGATCCTACCACTATCAATATTATTAATTTATAAATAAATAATTTTTGAAATTTTGAATTTTTTAAAATAATAAATTGTCTGTAAGCGCTCTCTTAAGGATGATATGTTAAATAATTTTTTTCGGGTATGAAATGGGTGTCACTCTGTCCACCAAAAATTACCCAAAATCAAATTCAAAAATATCTTCCATAAGAGAGCTTATAGTATGTGTTTGGTTTCAATTTTGATGAATGTGATGAACTTTGTTTTGGTTAAAAATGAAAGTATGAATATTATTTTATTTTGGTAAAAAGATGGAAATGAATGTGATGAACTTTGATTGTTAAATTGCGAGTTAAATAAATGTGATGAACTTTTGTTGTTAAATTTTAGGAAACTACAAACAAATTTTTATTTTTATTTATACAAAATATTTTAATTTTTTTTTTGTTATTCATGGATATCCATTTTTTTTAAAAAAGCGTGGATACTCATAATTACTCGTGAATACTTTAAAATTTGTGGATTACCAGCTTAACAGATACTCACATGGATATAAGATGAACACATGTATCCTATTTATCCATTAGAACAGACACAAATATCATATTATATGTTTAATAACCACTTGCATCCATACATTCAATTTACTTTTATCAAAAATCAATTCTACGAAATCATTTGATTCAAAATCAATTTATATCATCCATAATCAGACATTCATATGCTATTTGTGAAAATTGTGTCTTTTCCCACCCTATGAGTTTCTCTCACGTCCTATGCAGTTCGGATCCGAACGACATAAACACCCCATAAAAACCTTCAAAAACACGTTGTAACATTTCAGATTTTAGAATCCGAATAGGACTCGCGAGAAACTCATAGAGTGAGAAAAATAATTGTTATTTGTGAATTCACTTCAAAAACGACCTTTGACAAATTCAACTACAATATTTGCTTCATCGCAAAGAGCAAATCACTAGCCTCACCCTCCCTAAGACGTTGCCGACGTAAATGCATGAACAAATTGGCTAAGCAGGTTTCTAATCATACAACCAACACGGCTAATTCCTCCAACACTATTAATAATTGCGTTGGATATATTTGTATAATTGAAAACATATTTTACCCTATTTTATCTCTATTTTGCACCCTTCACTTTGAAAGAGTTGAATCTGAAAAACTCGGATAAAAATACCTTTTGTATTATTTTACTAACTGATTCAATTCAAAAGTGTAAAAGTAAATTGGTGCGAAACATGAGAAAATTTTATTTTTGCCAAAAAAAACATGAGACCACTTGCTTGCATACAAAATAAAACACATTAACCGGTATGTCATGACTCATGATGCAATCAGGCTCCAATGTCTTATTCTTCCTAAGTTAACAACCTAAGTATGACAATAATTTAATGTTAAATAATTCATTATCATTAAAGCTAACTTCACTTACCAAAAAAATAAATAAAGCTAACTTGAGTTGTTAGCTATATATTATTGGCCGTCACTTTGTATGGATTGGGACATTGGGTCTGCTTTCTTGAGATGGTTGTCCACGTACCGCAGTCTTTTCTTCCATCAAATCCATTTTTGTGAATAATTAACAACCAATCAAAATCTCTATATATATTGACAAAATTAATTGTAGTGAGTGCCAAAGTATAATTGACAACTAACAAATTCAATTCAAATATATCCTTGAATGGGAGATATTGTCAAGCTTCCTCCTGGGTTTGTCTTCTCTCCAACAGATGAAGAACTTATCCTTCATTTTCTCTATTCTAAGGCTTCTCTTATTCAATCTCATCCAAACTTCATCCCTGATCTAGATCTGTCTCTACTTGTTCCTTGGGAATTAAATGGTACTCCATTTCTTCAATATTTTTAATTGTCGTTTTAAGATTATTTATACGTACCAAATTTTACTACTTTCGATGAGATTGATTATATTTATCTAGATTATTTTTATTTATTCTTTATTTCAAAAGAAAGAAAGAAAAAAAAAAAAAAGACCAGGATTAGAACTTATACTACATTTTCACTAAAAAATTTAATATATTGAATATATGGACCATATCTCTTATGTTATGTATCATTCATTTGATTCAATTATCCAAAATCACATACACACAGCTAGAGAAAGATTAAGCGACATATAATTAACCAATACACATGTCCAATGCATGAATATTCGATGAATGAACTTCATATTTAAATTCTTATTTAACATGTACAGATAAGGCATTGTGCGGTGGAAATGATGAATACTATTTCTTCGCCAAAGTGAAGGAAAATAAATCCAGTACCGAAAATGGATATTGGGAGGAAATTGGTGTTACAGTACCAATATTTTCAGGCACTGACCAGAAAGTGGGAATGAAGAAGTACCTGTTATTCCACATTGGCGAATTAGCACAAAGTTCTGAAACAAGTTGGGTAATGCAAGAATATCATATTTGCTCCTCTGGATTTGATCAAAGTACTGTTTCATATCATGGTGATAAAGTGGTAAGTGACATTATTTATTTTGACAATAAGCTAATAAAATGATGATGCATTGATATCTAGCTAATTAAAAATTATTTTCTCCCTAGTTAGCTATCTATATTTTAATTAATTGAATGGTGCATCATGCATGGCATGACAGGGTGAAAATTGGAGCGAATGGGTTTTATGCAGAGTCTATGAGATTGATAAGAACATGTATCCTCAAGAAGGTGTAAATCACTACAACAGCGATGATGATGACAGTGGAACTGATCTTTCATGGCAAGACCAAGTTTTTCTGTCTTTGGAGTTGGATGATGACATATGTATGCATTAGGATTTGAGCACAACTATATTTGTACTTTCTTTAATTTGCATGTGATGATGGTAATAAAATTGCTTGTCATTACCTATTGTTTCAAAAGCCAGGGAGGGTGAACTTGCAATATGGAAACTTGTTTCAAATGCCATCATATAAAAAGAAACATTGTCTCAAAGACATGAAGGTTAATGCACTTATGTGGTTACAACTAATATTAATCCACACTATGTCCCACCTTCCAAGCATTTCATCTAATTTAGACCCCAGTCCTATATACCATAATTATTAAATTAAATCCTTTAAATTTTCCTTTCCTCCGGATATCACTCATAGAAGCTGTAAATATTGGAGATTCCCACCCATCATATTTTCTCTTACATATTTTCAACTTCAAATGTACCACCCTTCAAAAAATTTGAAACTTCGAAGAAGAAACCGTTGATTTAAAGCACAATACATGTAATCACAAAACAAAGGTATCATATATTATAATATTGGACATTCGTAAGAATTATGGTGACCCACTGTAATTTTATAAAACTATAGAATGTAACTTTTAAAAACTCACGATGAATTGCTGTGATACCAAACATTAACTATTTTTTTTGTTACACACCAAACATACACTATGTATGTACTAATTTTAATTTGATGGTAAGTGAATAAATTTATAGAATAAATTGTTAATAAAATTGTTAAATATAAGAACTAATTTAACAATTTAATAGAGTCGGAGACCTTTTTAAAATATTTACAATTTAAAAAAAAAAGTTTACTACAAAGATTGATTAGTGGTTTAATCCAACAAAAATTAGTTAGTACTAATCCTTATCCTTATTTATGACATGGAAGTGAGTTGAGTTCCATGTAGACTTACCACGTATGCATTTGACAACATTTGAAGTCTATCTCGTATCATACCTCAATTTGGAAGACATTTTTGTCTATTAGCAGCAAATTTCTTGGTTGATACAATAGATTAGCCAATAATAATGACAAAATTAAGTAGCATTTTGAGTGTTTAACTCCATCACGCAATAATCACTTTTCATCTCATTATTTTCATTTTGTTGAATTTGGCGTGAGAGCTTGAACACGATGATGAGAAAATCCACCACCATTCTCACTTGCTTCAAATCCAACTTTAACAACTTCTTCTTATCTTCCACTCGTCGGAAACCTAATTTCACCACCCACCACCCACGCCGCTTTAACTCCACCACTGCTCATAACCCCATTCACGATCAGGCCATTGATTTCCCCGGTGGAAATGTCAAATTCATACCTCAAATGAATTTTTTATCTGAATCACAACAACACAGAGTTCCTTGTTACCGTGTTCTTGATGATAATGGTGAACCAATTTTCGGGACTGATTTTGCTCAGGTTTGCACTTACTTCACCACCTTCACTTTCATTTCATTCATCTGTGAAAATTAGTATCTTAGAAATTGATGCTGTTTAGGTTAGTGAGGATGTTGCTGTTAAAATGTACAATGACATGGTTGCACTTCAAACTATGGACACTATCTTCTATGAAGCACAAAGACAAGGAAGAATCTCATTTTATGTAACTACAAATGGAGAAGAAGCTATCAACATTGCATCAGCTGCAGCTCTTTCCATGGACGATGTTATTTTCCCGCAGGTTGATCAAAATTATATTTTGTATAAGCTATTTCGATAGCAAAAGATAAAACAAGGTTAAATTGTTTTTGTATAAGCTATAAGTTGTTTTCATAAGATATCTTAGAGAATTTATGAAAATAAGCTAAAACAGTTTATGATTCATAAGTTGTTTTTATAAGTTCTCCTAAACAGCCTCGCAAAATTTATGTAAGTAGATAAGCTCAAACAAGTCAATACAAACAGGTGTATGTACAATGTTGTCAAATAGTGGCTATAACACTACAATGTAGCTAAATTTTAACAAAATGCTGTTATTCCGCGCCACAATATGCTTAGTATGTATATAGTGTTGTCAAATAGCAGGCATATCACCTCAATGTAGTGAAATTTAACAGTTATTTTCAGCAATCCACAATTGACAACCTTGCATTACAATATGAGAAATGCAACAAAAATCTATGAAAAAAATTCATACTTTCATTGGGATTTTTTTTTTTTTTTTAATTTGTCTAAATTTTGCTAAAAAGTTAGCGAACCAGAAATGATCTTACAGAAGATATTATTGATTGTGTGCAGTATAGGGAACAAGGAGTCTTGTTATGGCGTGGTTTCACTCTGCAAGAATTCGCAAATCAGTGTTTTTCAAATAAGTTTGATAATGGGAAAGGAAGGCAGATGCCAGCCCATTATGGGTCCAACAAGCACAATTACATGAATGTAGCTTCAACTGTTGCGTAAGTATTGAAAAAGTTTGATGTACAAGACTTTGATGTATGATATTGATAATATTGTTATTACTACTAATATTTTTGTTGGTGTTGCTGCTGCTGTTTTTCCCAACAATTTTGAAATTGAAAGTTACAAAATGCAAAATCTACTTTGATCTGTAGTACGCAAATTCCCCATGCTGTTGGAGCTGCATATTCTTTAAAGATGGACAAAAAGGATGCATGTGCCGTAACATATTTCGGAGATGGTGGTTCAAGTGAGGTAAATTTTACAATTTCCATAAAAGCAGACTCGCTTCTCCCCTTATTGAATGGAAATTTCTGTGCTATTTAAACATGTCATGGATTGAGAGTTTTGCTCTTAAAATTTTGAAGGAGTTTAGGTTATACTGTATCACTCTCGGCTAAAACTTTTAAACTTAATATCGTTTTTTGGTTTAGGAGAGTTGCATAGAATTTTTGTTAGGAAAAAAAAATTTGCAGTTATCCCATCCCATTAAATAAGTGTGTGATAGAATGCTTTTGTTTTCAACAGTAAATTATTATCAAGGATCCTCGATATGTTAAGATTTTTTTTCTTTTGCTTTTTATATTGTAATAGATTGAGTTATGAGCTATGACAGGGAGATTTCCATGCCGGATTAAATTTTGCAGCGGTAATGGAGGCCCCAGTTATTTTTATATGCCGGAATAATGGATGGGCTATAAGTACCCCTACATCAGATCAGTTTCGAAGTAATTTATCGGTTCCTTCTATTTCAATTATTTTCTTACTGTCTACATCTTTAGCATTGTCTTGCAATATCTAACGATATATTGTGCTGGTGTTCCTGTTTATACATAGGTGACGGTATTGTTGTGAAAGGACAGGCTTATGGAGTCCGTAGCATTCGTGTAGATGGGAATGATGCTCTGGCCATTTATAGTGCTGTTCAAGCTGCTCGTCAAATGGCAGTTAGCGAAGAGAGACCAATTCTAATAGAAGTAAAATGATAACCTTTGAAGTCAAATCTTTGGACATGTTTAAAAGAAAAATGGCAGTATGCTGGTATACAGTCTCATATTGAAGCATGTTAACGGCAGACCAATGTTGTATCTGTTTCTTCTGTTTTTGCAGGCTCTTACATATAGAGTAGGACACCACTCCACATCAGATGACTCTACCAAGTATCGTCCCGCCAACGAGATAGAATGGTGGAGATTGTCACGTGATCCTGTAGCGAGATTTAGAAAGTGGATAGAAAGGAATGGTTGGTGGAATGACATGGCTGAGTCTGAGCTTAGGAACAGTTTGAGACAACAGGTAACTAACTATCTTTTCCCTGAAAAATCATTTGGTTGATACTAGATACCCTAGTTCTGTTTCAAATATATTCCATGAATTTGTAATCGTCGCTGAAAGTGTTCTTCCTATACTAATGCAATTGACACAGGTATGGGGTATCTGATTACTTGGTATACTGCACCTTAAAATATTTCGTAGCAAAAAATTTGCGGTTTTATAATCATAATTTTCTTGAATTTGATTTAGGATGATCCATAAAAGCATTGTTAAATATTTATTCTAACTCAAATTTCCTGTTACAGCTTCTACAGACCATTCAAGTTGCTGAGAGTGTAGAAAAACCTCCACTTGCAGACATGTTTAGTGATGTATATGATGTTCCTCCATCCAATCTCCATGAACAGGAGAAATGGCTGAAGGAGACGGTCAAAAACCATCCACATGTTTACCCAACAAATATTTCCATATAGTTTAAGCACAATATCTAGTTTGAAGATACTGGAAAATTATCTTCAAACTTGGATCTTTCTTTGTGTATTATAAATTGGAGAATATAGTTTAATAATGAGAGGTGTGTGACATGATGATAGGGTACCAAAAAAAAAAAAAAAGGTGTGACATTCATATTCTCAAATAAATTACTTCTAGTTATGAATTTTTTTTTACACTAGCATTTAAGTTTTTTGTTTTGTTTTTGAGAAGGTAGCATTTAAGTTAATACATAAAAATAAATGTTGCATTAACTTCAGCATCCAAAAGAAAATTACATTTCATTTTTTTTTTCTTTTCCAATTTTAGTAACATAAGAATTGCGTTGTTTTGACACAAATTTGAGGTCAAAATTTGACAATAAATTAGATGGTTGATACAATTTAAATATTAAGTTGATTATGTTGCGTAATGAATATAACAAGGTGTCACAATTCATAACTATCAGTTGAACGCAATTAACCGCAATTTTGAACATCATTATAATGATTTTTCATGTGCTCAAATATACATATATCCATTAACTATCCAATTTGTGCTTAAAATATACGATTTTCAAGTGTACAAATATACATGATATTCATCATCCATGATTTGTAGTCAGATATACAACCATTGTTAATGTTTTTTAAAATTGTGATTAACTATATTTAATCCTTTTTTTGTTATGATTAATTACATTTAGTTAATGGTTAATGAGTTGTGATACTTTTTATATTTATTGACAATCAATTGATTTTTTTTTTTTTGAAGAAATCAATTGAAATGAATTAACAACATATTTAAACTTTGTTAACTATAAGCAACTTCGTTAACTATTTAATTTGTTGTCAAATGTCAAAATATATTTTCTTAACATAAAAACGACTCTTAATTTCTCATTGAAAAATTCCAACAATAGTTTGAGCTAAAGCTGCGAAGTGCCATGATTCGGAATTCTACCGAAGAATCCATATGCATAAACTGCCAATTTTGTAATTGATAGTGTTTTGAACAATTAAGAGATTAAATTCATATAATATTGAGAGTTCAAAATTCTTCAGAAGATCATAAGAATCATTCTCACATCCTTAACATATGCTCTTTTTAAATTCATTAGTCAATTTGGATTGCACAAATTCATTCACAGACATACACATGTCCATTTTCAACTAATAATCACTCACATAAACATGAAATCACAATCTTTCTTAAAATAGATTCCCTTCCCTCTGCACAACATAGGCCATAGAATTTAACTAGAATTCCCACTTGGAGTGGAAAACCATCAAAACAAAACCAAACCTTCTTTTCTCTCTACCTTCCTCTAATTTCTAATTTTTGTCAAACAAAGCAAAAACGAAAAATAGTCCTTTTTTCTTCTTACATTATTTTCCCTCCTTATCATCCATCTGCAATATTTGTCCAAGAACTGGACTTCAACCATATTCTTTCAAATTTAGTTTTTTTTTCTCTTTCTCTTTGTACAAAGCTCAATAACATGTAATGTGATATTGTCTGTTATATGCTGCTAGTGCCTTGTTAATGCAAATTTGACACATGAAAGATTCCTCTCTTAGGATTGGATATAACAGGACGTGAAAGTTATATAGCAATAGAGGATTAACAACGGAAAAAATATGGCCGATAAAAGGAACAAAACATCAGATGATTATATAGTGTGTTATGCACCAGCCATGATAACAACGAATGGAATATGGCAAGGAGATAGCCCTTTGGAATTTTCTCTGCCACTTTTCATCTTACAATTAACCTTAGTTGTTGCAGCCACCCGCATATTTGTCTTTGTTCTCAAGCCCTTTCGCCAGCCACGTGTCATAGCCGAAATTCTGGTTAGTTGTTTTATTTTCAAACACAAAAAAAACTGTGATCATCTCATAATGCTGATAGATGTGATGTGACATTTATCTTCGGTGCAGGGAGGAGTAATGTTAGGTCCTTCGGTGCTAGGAAAAAGCGAAACATTTGCCAATGCAGTTTTCCCTCTAAGAAGTGTGATGGTGATTGAAACAATGGCGAATGTTGGTCTTCTTTATTTTCTTTTCTTGGTTGGTGTGGAGATGGACATAACGGTTTTGCGCAGCGTAGGCAAAAAGGCAGTGGCTGCAGCAGTTGCCGGCATGGTTTTGCCTTTCATCCTTGGCGGTGCTTTCATCTTCTTTTTGAAAAGAGAAAGCCACTGTGACACGAACCGAGGAACTTATGTTCTGTTCCTCGGTGTCGCTCTTTCTGTCACTGCATTTCCTGTTCTAGCTAGGATCCTCGCCGAACTAAAACTCATCAACACGGATATAGGAAAGCTTGCTCTTTCAGCTGCACTCATTAGTGATGTGTGTGCTTGGATTCTCTTGGCTTTAGCCATTGCAATGGCTGAGAACCAAGCAACTTCTTTCGCTTCCCTTTGGGTTCTATTGTCTGCCGCAGCGTTTGTCGCCATTTGTATTTACGCTGTTAGACCCGCAGCTTCATGGATAGTTCGGAAAACACCCGAGGGTGAATCTTTCAGTGAGTTTTATATATCTCTTATATTAGCCGGAGTCATGGTCTCCGGTTTCATCACTGATGCTATTGGAACTCATTCTGTTTTCGGAGCTTTTGTGTTCGGTTTGGCAATTCCGAATGGACCGCTTGGTGTTTCTCTGGTAGAAAAGCTTGAGGATTTTGTTTCAGGACTTTTGTTACCTCTCTTTTTTGCCATTAGTGGGTTAAAAACCAATATAGGACTCATTAAAGGGTCTTTTACTTGGGTTATTCTTATTATTGTCATTTTTCTTGCTTGCATTGGCAAAATTGTTGGAACTCTAGCTGTTGCAATCTTTTATCAAATGCCGATTCGTGAAGGTGCTACCCTTGGCTTACTCATGAACACAAAAGGACTAGTTGAAATGATTGTGCTCAATGTTGGAAAGGACCAAAAGGTGCAAATACAATACTACTATTGATTGTTATTTGTGGTTTGCTTATTCCTCTCAATGACTCATTTTGATAAAAAAAAAATAAAAAATTATTGTTACAGGTTTTCGATGAAGAATCATTTGCAGTTATGGTGATCATAACAGTCATAATGACTGGAATAATTGTACCTGCTGTATCAATAATTTATAGACCATCAAGGAGAAACATATATTACAAAAGAAGAACAATTCAGATATCAAAACCAGATGCAGAATTTAAAGTACTAGTATGTGTCCATAGTCCTCGAAACGTGCCAACAATGATCAGCCTCCTTGAAACCTCGAATCCAACAAAGAGGTCACCGATATGCGCCTATGTGCTCCATTTGGTCGAACTCTGCGGCCGTACATCTGCAATGCTTATTGTTCACAACACAAATAAACCAGAACATCAAGCCCTCAACCGAACGGAAGCTCAATCCGACCATATAATCAGCGCCTTTAAAAATTACGAGAAACACTCTTCGTTTGTCACGGTCCAGCCCTTGTCAGCAGTTTCCCCTTACTCCACAATGCACGAAGATATATGCAATTTAGCAGAAGACAAACGCGTATCTCTAATAATCGTTCCATTTCATAAACAACAAACAGTCGATGGTGCAATGGAAGCAACAAACATGGCATTTCGAACCATCAACCAAAATGTACTAGCAAATGCACCTTGCTCAGTCGGAATTCTAGTCGATAGAGGCTTAAGCGGTTCAAACCGGTTAACCTCAGATCAAGTATCACACCATGTAGCAGTGATGTTTTTTGGTGGACCAGATGACAGAGAAGCATTATGCTATGCATGGAGAATGTTGGAACATAGCGGTACAAGCCTAACAATAATGCGCTTCGTCCCAGGCGAAAGAGTAAGTGAACCGGTTCAACAACAACATAGACTCAGTTCAGATGAACCAAGTGTTTTAACAGTTGAAACAGATATAGAAAAACAACTTGATGATAAACTAATGAATGAGTTTAGAACAAAATATGGAAATGATGATTCAGTTGATTATTTTGAGAAGGTAGTTAACAATGGAGAGGAAACAGTAGCAGCAATAAGAGCAATGGATGATATTCATGATCTTTTTATAGTTGGAAGAGGTCAAGGAATGATATCACCATTGACAGCAGGACTCACTGATTGGAGTGAGTGTCCTGAGATGGGTGCAATTGGTGATTTATTAGCATCTTCAGATTTCGCAGCAAGTGCTTCAGTTTTGGTAGTTCAACAACATGTTGGGATAGGATCAAATGGTGATGGATTAGAAACACCAAATGGTGGTGAAGAATATAATAATAGTACTACTGACACAGATCACCATTCTACATCATCAAGGGGACACACTGTTTTTAATACAGAACGAACTAGTCCTCATACTTTATAACAAAATATATATAGACCTTTCTTTTTCTTTTTGCTTTTAATGCATCATAGATTTTTGTATTATGCCTTCTGGTGCAGTTACTTTTTTGCATATAAGTTGTAAGTTGTTATAAGAAATGTACATACGTACAGTTACATTCTTGTATCTCTCTTACTTTTTATTTTCTACGACTTACTCACATTTCAACATAAAAATCAAAAGAAGTCGTTTTTACATTAAAATTTTAATGTCAAAGTATAATTTATCTATTCTATACTTGTTCTTGCTTATTATGATGGCATGAATGTGAAGGGAACTTTACATAAATCCAAATGGCTAGATAGGAGCTGAGAACTACTGAAGAAGAAGTATCAGAAAAATGTATCACTACTGATAGCACAAGAAATGCTATAAGTAGGAACATGGTACATCAATGAATCCATTTACAAACATCATCATTCTAACACCAAAACATATCACTTGTATAGTTTAACTAACTTTTACATATAATAACATGAAAAACACCATTATACAGTCCTTCATAATAAGGAAACCACTCTCATGATCAATATCATATCTAGAATTTTTCAAAAAAAAAATTGTATCTAGGAGGTTGTGCTTAAGGTTTAGGAGTAGATGCAATACTAGCAATTATTGACTTGATTAAGCACATGTTGCTCAATAATATGGCTTGAAACACAACATGAAACTACTTCTTTTCCACCCACATGGGCCAAAACAGCATTTTAATTTGGGCTTAATTAGCACAGTTCTGAGAACACTCCTTTTCCTACTCTATTGATTTCTTGCGCGTCCTATGGAGTTTGGATTGTATGATCCGAACGGCATAAATACTCTATAAAAACCTTCAAAGCACGTTAAAACATTTCGGATTGAGTTTGAATAGGACATGCGAGAAACTCATAAAGTGGAAAAAGTAACGACCCTTCCGAGACTTTGGATTTTGTGTTCAAGTATAAATTGCTTTGTTGCTTGTGGAGCTTGTAGGGGAAGTGCGAGCTTCATGATCAAGAGAGGCTAGTTCTTCAAAGAAAATTGTAATACTCGACTTAGTCTCTCAAGAAAATAATAATCCTATGATAATTTTCATATGATGCATTTTATTTTAAATTTTAATATGATGCATTTCATTGTTGAGAAATTAACATAAAGACAAAAATAATCTTTCAAAGATGGGTTAATATGTGTTTACCCCCCTGTAATTTGGGCGAGTTCCGGTTTTCCCCCTGTAAAAAATTTTGTTAAAATTCAGACCCTGTAATTTGAAGATTCCGTCGAAAACCCCCCTGGTCGAATCTGGCACACGCCAGGTGCTGATGTGGCGTGCCACGTCACCTTTTTATGATGACGTGACACGCTGACTGTATAATTATTTTATTTTTTATATTGTACACGTGGCATTGTTTATTTTTGTATTAAAAAAATATTATTTTAATTAAAAAAATATTATTTTAATTTAAAAAATATTTTTTCTAATTAAAAAATTATTTTTTAAAAAAAAATTCTAAAAAAAACGGAAAAAAATTTTAACAAAAAAAAAAAGAAAAAATACCGAAAAAATTAATAAAAATGAAAAAAAAATCTGGAAAATTTTAAAAATAAAAAATAAAATCTGGAAAAATTAAAAAATGAAAACATTATGGAAAAAATTAATAAATTTCGAAAAATTCATATTTCCAGATTTTTTTTCAATACCGGAAAAATGAAAAAAATTCATTTTTTTCAGAAAGTACTTTTCAAAAATGTCCTCAATTTTCAATACAAATAATTTCCAGATTGTTTTTATCCTCAATTTTTAAATATTAGAAAATATTCTCAAATTTGTAACACATCGTAAAAAAAATTGAAAAAAAATCTGAATTTTCCTAAATTTTTAAATAAATTTGTACACAGATTTTTAAAAATAATAATATTTTCAAGATTTTTTTTTGTTGAGAAAATTTGAAAAACTTCTTTTTCGAAAAATAAAAACAATCTGGAATTTTTTTTAATATTTACGATGTATTACATGTTTTATTTGTATTGAAAATTGAGGACATTTTTGAAAAGAAACAACCAGTCCCAAAGAGCTGATTAATCTTTTTTCAAAAATTTCAAAATTGATCATTTTCAAAATTTTCAAGATTAATCATATTTATAAAAATCATGTCCAAATAACAGGATACAATGTATATTGATTGACATCGGTATATAAATCATGTTATACCGTTGAAAGACAAGTACTTTCTGAAAAAAAAAGAATTTTTTTCATTTTTCCGGTATTGAAAAAAATCTGGAAATATGAATTTTTCGAAATTTATTAATTTTTTCCCGAATGTTTTCATTTTTTTTAATTTTTCCAGATTTTATTTTTTATTTTTAAAATTTTTCAGATTTTTGTTTTCATTTTTATTAATTTTTCGGTATTTTTTTATTTTTTTCAGAATTTTTTTCATTTTTTTTTAAAAAAAAAAATTAATTAAAAAAATAAAAAATGCCACGTGTACAATATAAAAAATAAAATAATTATACAGTCAGCGTGCCACATCATCATAAAAAGGTGACGTGGCACGCCACATCAGCACCTGACGTGTGCCAGATTCGACCAGGGGGTTTTCGACGGAATCTTCAAATTACAGGGTCTGAATTTTAACAAAATTTTTTACAGGGAGGAAAACCGGAACTCACCCAAATTACAGGGGGTAAACACAGATTAACCCTTCAAAGATTTACATAACAATGCACTAGTTGATTCAATTTAAAGTTTATTAAATTGAAGATGTCTGCTCTTACGGCGAAATTCGTATGTCCTTGGCCTTGCTTGGTCTCGCATACGCCTAAGCCTCCGCAGAAGTCTGTTTCATCTCGAAGTTTTGCACAGGCTCTTCTAAACAAAGTCACGGTTCCTTTGTCTGATCTCCCGAAACCTTGTTTGAAAGGTAATTCCCTTTCAATCAAAATTTCGGAGGATGTTTATCAATCTCGTCTAGCTAACTGCAACAATTACCTCCATGGTAGATTAGTGTTGTCTAAAGGGGATAAGCCTTTATCATCTAAAGACTTACACACTAAACTCTCGCATTTGTGGAAACATCTTGACCAATGGAGGATGATTCCTATGAATAGGGGTTTTTTTGAATTTCGCTTCTCATCCGCTGATGATCTTAGAAGTGTCTGGTCGAATGGCGCTTGGAACTTGAAGCCGGGAGTGCTACGCTTATCGCGTTGGTCTCCGGATTTTAATCCCTCTTATCAGACTCAATCCAATAGTCAGGTATGGGTACGATTTCATTATCTTCCACTGGAATATTGGCAAGATAGAATCCTTTTTGAGATTGCTGGGGCTATTGGTACGCCTATAATAATTGATGAGAATACTAGAAACAATTCATTTGGTCATTATGCTCGTGTTCTAGTAGATATCAATTTTACTGGATTTATCCCTGATACTTTGTGTGTTGAAAGAGATAATTTTGCTTTTGACATTGAGATTGAGTATGAGAATCCTCCATACTTTTGTTTCACTTGTAATTCTATTGGTCATTCAACGGATCATTGTAAAAAAGATCCTGCCAACAAAATTGCTCGTGAAAAGATGTCCACTAAAGATAATCTTGTTAAGAATGTCCCTAAAAGGCATGTGCAAGGCTGTAGTAATATTGTGGCTGATGAAGATCCTATTATTCGTGACATAATGAGGTCTAAGGAAGTAACAACTAATGTGCTGGTGGGTGATGTTATAAACCTTGAGGAAGAACTATATTCTAGCACTTCCGTTGAGGCAATTCAGGTTCAATCATCACCTGTTGAAGGTGTGACTGAAACACAAGGTGCAGACCAACAAATCATCGAATTTCCTGATATGCGCATCGTTGGTTCTTGGAGTGACGCTGTGACAGACTTAGACTATAATCAAGAGCCCCCATCTTGGTATGGTTTAGGTTCTTCCAATGTCATGGTTTCTAAAGAGGTTTTAAATCCTAACATTGCTCATGACTTGGAGATTTTACGACCATTTTTGAAAGGCAATGATGCTTGTGCAAGTGTGCCTCGGGTTTATACTGACGAGGAAGAAAGAGAGGCAGCTATCAACTACTTGAAGAACCGTTCTGTTGCTGAAGAAGAGCCTTTTATTGAGGTGTCTAAGTCTAAGAAAAAAAAGGTGCAGAAACATTTTCAGGTTCTTAACACTCGGTCTAGGGGCAGACCTCCGAATTGATTTGAGTTCCATATGTGGGTTTTGTTTCTCTCCTTGCTTTCTTTTGGTGCTTTTTTTTTTTTTCTTTCTTGCTTTATTTTTCTTGTTTTGCTTTTTCTTTGTTTGAGAAGGTTTTGGTTTATGTCCCCCTTCTCCTTTTGTTCTTGCATCTCATTATCTATATATTTCTAGAGTGTTGCAGTTGGTTCACCATCTGCACCTCTTTTTGCTTAAAAAAAAAAAAAAAGTTTATTAATATAATAACATAAACAACCTCTAAAATAAACTCTTTTACTATTGTTTTTGTTGCCTTCAATCAAAATATAGAACAACTGTATCGGCTCAATTTTTTTGCTTGTTCATAGTCTAGTCTTCACATAATAAATTCAATCCATTTTGAAGAAAAAGCAATGTAAATAAAATTGTTTTGTTTTCCTATCATCCAATTGCGTTGGTTCTTGATCCGATATAAATCAAAGTAGTATGGGAGGACAGTTTTTTTTAGTTTTAATATGTAGCTTATTCTTTAAAAAAATCTAAAAACTCCCTCCATTTCAATATCTTAAAACAAAACATATATTATAACAATAAAAGCAAGAGGAGTGTTATGAACACTTTATCTAACACTCACTCTATCATTCGGTGAAATACTAGGATGTGAATAAGGAGTAGAAGGTAATTGTGTATGGGAATCAGCTGAACCTACGAAGTCCTATCGATGTGATAATCGTCTGGCTTTGATTAACAACATCTTCCAGATTTTGGTTCCCTTGTACCCCTTGTGGGGTATTGGTGATTGAATTGTCACCATAATTTGTACAACCTCTAACTCATTAGCTTGTTGAACCTCATTGTGAATCATGAGTTTAACAATGTCAGCAAGGTGTTTTGAGACTTGATACATGATGTCATGTATCCACATGTCAATCTGTTGTCTAATGAAAGATGTTGTCATTACTACTAGAGTCTCAAGTGTTTTAACAGGTTGTACGTCATCAATGCTAGGAGAATCCACATATGTTGGCATTCCCAACATTCATGAAGGCTCATTTGGTTGAGGCTGGATTAACCTTTTGGTTGTTGATGATGATGATGGTTGATGCATATTGAAAAGACTTTTCACATACCTCTGGTGCATGGGCCAAACTAGTCTTGACCTGGGGAATTGAATTTTTTAGTGGTAAAGATTGCATTGTCTCACTAAGCGTGTCAAATTTGTTAATGGAGCAAGAACTTAGCCAAGGTCTAGCTGAGTTTCCTCAATTGTGATTCCCTTTGCTTCCAGCGATTGATGCTGAGGAAGGAACTCTTTCTCTCAATTGTGGAATCCCTAACTTCTCTAGTTTAGTGCCACATACATTTGTTTTTGGGTTTTTTGAGCTATGCTAAGAAATACAAAAAGAGTCCTGATAGGTATACCACCATAGGTGGCAATACCACTCCTACACCCACATAAAAAAATGACATGTGGCAAGGGACATTTTAGAAATTTCATCACACAACCATTCTCTTTTCATCTCCAAACAGATCTCTCTCACTTCTCTCTATCTCACCACCACAGTCCTTAACCACCACCACTCCCTCTTTCTTTCTCGTCGGCAACCACCACCTTCGTCACCAGCCACCGTCAGTAATACACAAAATCCGTCAGTAATAGTAAAACAAATGTGATATATGTTGGCAAAACGTGTTCTTTCTCTATTCAACTCAGTAGCTTTCTCTTTCATCTTTGAAAACCTAAATCCCCAAATTTCTTACTCCATCCATCTATTATGAAAACAACAAAGCATCAATTGAACCTACTTCTTCATATCTCTCTCGCACAATGAAAAGAACCGCATAATCTCCAGATTTCATAAGTTGTTGTTGTTGTTACACACTTCTTCAGATTGTTCAGGTATAAACCTACTTCTTCTTCCCTTTCAATTTTTGGATTCTGTTTCGATTCTGTTCATTATTTGTGTTGCTGTTACACACCTCTTCGATTTTGTTCATTATCTGTGTTGTTGTTACAAACTTCTTCGATTTTGTTCTGATTCTGTTCAATTTTGTTCATTATCTGTGTTGTGCTGTATTCAATCTAGAATAACTCAATTTTTTTTTGTTTGTGTTTAATCCTGTTTTTATTTTTATTATTGTGTAATTGATGCAAAATTTGTGAAAAATTGAAGAATAAGTTCCTGCAAGTGTGAAATTAGTGAAAAATTAATTTTTCTGTTTAGCCTAAAAAATTAGTAAAATTATGTTGTTCCAGTGTTGAGTTATTTCTGAAACTGTGTCTTGTAATTTGATGGAATTGGTGATTTTTATTTGGTGGAATTGTGTCTTATTGAATTGGTTTAAATTTGTGGTTCAGTTCATGAACCACTCAACCATTAAAATGGTTCAGTTTGGTTCAGCTTAGTGATATGGTTTCAGTTAACCACATTTTTGCACACCCCTGGATTCAAGCAAGTGTTAGTATTATTTATGTATATTCTTAGCAATGTTAAAATCTAAAGTAGTGATAAAATATTCTTAGTTGATTACAAGTTATCTGCCACAATTGTGAACATTCATTGTTCTTTGTTGTTTGTTAGACGTGTCAAATACTAAGTTGAATTTAATTTGATGGTTTCTTTTCTTTCTCTTTACCCTGTTTCTTCCGGAACAGCTTTTAACTTGGATTATCCCTTAGATTATGAAAGGTTAACTTGGAATGGATCTGCAATGGTCAGCTTCTAGATGTCACAATAGGTTAACTTGCAAGGAGGAACTACAGGTTTAAAACATAAAATAGAAAATCACCAAACTGACCTATTTCTGGTGCATTTGATTTAATATAGAGGCTTTGAAAGTAATTCAGTAGGGTGGAGAGCACATCTAGTGTATGTATCCGAAGGAATGTTGAACTCATTGGACTTCAATACAATCATGAAGTATCAAAGAAAAGAATGGATCTTTCTTTAATTCACCTGCTACATCAGCAGTTATTTTTCAGCACTTAAACAATGCTGACTATCTTAGTTACCTTCAATCAGTATTATCAAAGTTTGGGTGTGCTGGTATGATTTCAGACTTACATTTCTCCAAACTTATTTCAGCTACCAACCTTTTGTGCATTAATTTAATCTTTCTTTTCTTTTTAAAATATTCAGTTCCGACAGTTTATCCTCTGGATATATATGTCCGTCTCTATATGATTGACAGCCTTGAAAGGCTGGGTTCATCATTTCAAAGAGGAAATTCGTAGTGTATTGGATGAAACATACAGGTGAGATGCATGCACCTGTTGCATAGAAACTTTTCATTTTCATGAATCGGATCTTTTCACACATTTAATTTAAGTAAGAATGTGAGAGAGGTAATATTTTCAAGTGAATACATACTTTATACAAATGTTCGTTTGCTTTCATAATTTGTTTTCCAAGGTAATGAATACATGATTTATACACATGTCTTGCTATTGATTCTGCAGGGATGTGCAAGTTAATTGAAAAAAGTATTGTGATGGACACATTTGCGTGATCCGAATTTGTTAGACTCGGCATTGAAGTGAATCCATAGCTTGAATTAAGTCTGAATTGACTCTGATCACATGGTTTAAGGCTTGTGTTAAACCGTTGTAAAATTCTCGTTATTTGCTTCACCTATTATTGCTTTCACATCTCTCTATTTATCAATTCAAGCTGCTCAATCTTCACTATAGTGCAGCCAATTTTTTTTCATCGTAAGCTTGTGTTCTGGTTCAGTTTCTGGTGTTGTATTGTGGGACTGTTATGCAGGTGTTAGTGTTGAAATGATGGCCTCTAATGTTGTCATATTGAGCTTGGGAGAGAGTTAATTGGCTAGAGTATATGGTTGGTGTTGTGATTCATCTGTTTGGCCAGAGTACGATGGCCTTTTATGGCTGGATTTTTAACAGGCTAACATGCCAAAGAAAATTGATGATAACTTGAACAAGATGGGTGCAAGAATACCAAATGTGAAGCTTGTGAATTCTACAATATAATACCAAGCAAAGGTTCGGGTATCCACATGATGAAGATCATCAAATGTATCAGATGATGAAGATCACCAAGCATCAACTGTGTTCACTCGAATAAAAGACAAGTCAAGAAATCGTGTCAAGAGCGGGGTTCTTGGAACACCTTGGGTGAAGAGTGATACGAGGAAGAATAAAAATAGTGTAGTGGCGTAATCAAAATTTAATGTAAATTTTTTTATGCTCTTTTAAGCTTGTAATGTACTATTCCTTCTTTTACTAACTTTCTTGAACAATACTATAGTATGATACTCACTAAGCTTGTAATGTACTATTCCTTCTAATCGCACTATGTATAGTTTTATGGTTCTTAAGATAGATATTGACAGAGTATGAATATGAATATGTTTTGTGTGACCACATTTTCACAAATACGTGACCACTATTTTTTCATAAATTAGAACTTGTCCGTCTTTAGGCGTGATAAACTTGCCGATTGTAAAACATGTTATTTATGGTTGGAAATGCTTTTAGTGCAGTGATCAAATGAGATTATGCGTTCGATTCGCCTAAAACGAAATTATTACATCTGGGAAATATAAACTAGCCAAATATATGGTCTGTATGACCACATTTTTACACATGCGTGACCACTATTTTTTCATAAACTTGTCCGTTTTTAGGTGTGATAAACTTGCCGATTGTAAAACAGGTTATTTATGGTTGGAAATGCTTTTAGTGCAGTTGATAGACGATTGGCAAGTGTACCAATTACTATCGAAGTAGTAAAAATATCGATCACACGAGGATTGTTTTTAACTTCAATAATTTAATCGCGTTATACAAATAGGATGTATAAAAGTTTATTTTGTTTTTGCCACTAGGCAGTAGATTTGGTTTGATTTTATGAAATCAAATAAAAGAAAATAGATTTGATTAAGAAAATATGGAGAGAGATGAGATCAGATCCTTCGAATCCTCTAAGTTCCCCTAATTGGTATACCGCACCTATTTGTTATGAATCTTCTTCTAATTTACGATGATTAACAAAATAGCCCTAATCAATCCCTTGAGTTAGGACCCTCTTCTCAAACTACAGCCCCCAATCCCTTGGGTGGTCTAATAATTCTTGAAGGTTTTACCGAACGTTAACCTATTATCACTAACAAATGATTATCTATTCCTAGACTAACCCTGTTTATCAGAACAATTCAATTAGGTCTAAGTTGAAAGCTATGGTCAGTAGTTATTCATTCTCACTAAATCATATTTATATTTGATCAGGATATAAAAAGCATTAAGAACAATTGAATTGAATAAACTAGAATTGAATTCATAAACAAAATAGAGTTTCACAGCAACATGTGTCAATTAGGGTTACAAAGATTCATCTCGGATCTAATCTCTAAGAGATTTAGCTACTCATAATCGAGTTTACAAATAGCATAATCAATGATTGAAATAAAACATACATGAATTGGTAAAAGGTTGAAGAAATCGCCCTTCTAGCCGTCTCCGATGTCTCAAAATCGCACTTTGCTCTCCAAAATCGTAACCATTGTTCTTCAGATTTAGTGCAGTATTTATAGAAGTCATGGGCCTGACCCATCAAAATCGCGCCGCGCCTTGTATATTGGCGTGCCGCGATTTCCCTCAAACAGGGATGTTGTAATTTTGCTTCTGAAATCGCGGCAAGGCTGGAAATTGGCGTGGTGCGATTTGCTTCAAACAGACTTCAATATTTCAGCTTTTTGCACTCCAGAACAGTATAAGTTGCATGCGAACTCTATCAAAATGTCACAATAAGTCCTAAAAATTACGTAATGACAGCATGTCATCAGCAGTGATCAAATGAGATCATGCGTTTGATTCGCCTAAAACGATATTATTTACATTTGGGAAAGAAAAACTAGCCAAATATATGGTATGTATGACCACATTTTTACAAATACGTGACCACTATTTTTTCATAAATTAGAACTTGTCCGTCCTTAGGCGTGATAAACTTGCCGATTGTAAAACAGGTTATTTATGGTTGGAAATGCTTTTAGTGCAGTGATCAAATGAGATCATGCGTTCGATTCGCCTAAAACGATATTATTTACACCTGGGAAAGAAAAACTAGCCAAATATATGGTCTGTATGACCACATTTTTACATATACGTGACCACTATTTTTTCATAAATTATAATGTCTCAGTGACAATTGGCTTGAATTGATTTTTTTTTTTTTGCATATGTAAGTTACAAATAACCAAATAAACGAACAATATAACCATAATTTGTCAAAGGCGTAACCATTTTTTTGCCTGCATTCAAAATTCAAAGAGGACGCGACGGAGGTGGGGGCAGAGTGAAACTGTTCCTCTTCCTCATCCTCCTCTCAGATCTACCCAAATTCAAAGAAATCATCTCTCACCACCGTTACTCTCTCATCGACGTCGGAGCCGAATCTAAGCAGAAACAGTGATTGTTTTAAAAGCGAATCTAAATGTCTGTTAGATTTGAAGGAGATGTCGGCGGAGGGAGTGAGGGACGCGGCGGCGGGAGGTCGGGTTGTCGACGCCGTAGTTTTTAGATCTGAACAGATTTCAAGAGACAATGACAATATTGACGAGGACGGCGGTTGTGAAGAAGAAGAGGAGGCGGTGAGGTTGTGTTGCATTCAAATCGTTTTGAAGAGAAGAGGTGGTGATTGTGGTGGTGTTAGGGTCGGAGACGGGTGTGAGAGTGGGTTGGAGGCGCGAGCAAGAGGACGGAGAAGGCTTGAGAATGGGGGCGGCGGCGCTGGTGAGTGATATGTGGGGATAGAGATGAGAGAAGGGAAAGAGAAAGAATGTTGTTGTGTTTTTTCCTTCTGTTGCTGTGTTTTTGTTTTAGACTTTTTAAACTGGTTTTTTGAAGAACTGGTTTAAAAGATTTTTCTTTTTTGATATTACAAAAATACCTGTCAGCTAGGAGGTGTATGGAGGAGTGGTATGAAAAGGGGTGTTCATGAATCTTTTTCCATACAAAAAGTAAAGATAAAGGTAGAGAGGTAAAAGGATATAAAAATGTGAAATAAGCTTGTTTAATTGATTAAATATTCTTATTACGGTGTATGAACTATGCATTTATAACAAAAAAATGCATATTAGGAAAACGATATCGCCTATAGTGATGATCCCTTGCTCGGCTACTTACACGGGCATTGATGATTCCCTTTAGAGAGAAAGATATAAAAAGATTGATATTTCAGGAACAATAATTTGATTATGTAATAAAAAAAATAGCAATAGAGATAAAATATAATGTTAAATGAATGTAGGCAAAAATAAAAGGTCCAAATATCATGCTTGTATAATTAATTATTAAGTATCTAAATTGTGGAGTCTATTATTATGCTTTAAGAAAACAATAGGTGCCTTTATTTTAGGTTTTTAAGGCACTGATTTATATTATTAATTAGGTTAACATAATGGTACCCATAATTTTTTTTTTTTTGGTGTTAATATTTCGGTTTGTATTAGAAGTAAGCCCTAGTGATTCCGAGTTCGGTTGTAAAGTAAGTAAAGTTTAATCAATAATTATACTCATGAAATTTAATTGAGTATGTACTCGTCATATTCAATTATTCAATATCATGTCATATTTTTATATTGATTTATTTAAAAATCAAATCAAATGTTAAATGAATTTTGTTACCGTTACCAAACTAAACTTTAAGGTAAATACCTTAAAAATTTACCTTGAAAATACATAATTTTAATATATTTAAATTCACAAGAAATAGTTTAGTTAAAAGTTGATAGGTTATTATTAACATTAATTAAACAAAAATTACTAGTTTTATCTTATGTCTCAATAGCAAACAAAATAGGGTTCAAAGGTTGAATTCTTTTACACTAATCTTTACTATAAAGTATTTTTGGTGGCTATCTTTTTGTCAATTAGTTGTTTGGTCACTTTCCCTATTCCTATTTCTCCTTGTTGCCAAACTTACCTGTTCTTAAGGGAACATTTTTGTAAGCTGGTTTATTTGTCTTTGCCTACCCACTTGACAGAGATATGCAGAATAATAAAGCACTACTTAACCAACACTACATCCCCCCCTTACTGATTAGAAGAAAATAACAAAGAAAATAGAGGGAGAGCATTTGATTTTAAATTGCAATTGCAGTTAGTTACGCTAAAAAATTTATACTGCCGTCAAGTAGTTGATGGATTCACACATCTTAAATGTGGAAAAATAGAAAATTCAAAGTTCAAACTCTGATCCATACATATTATTGTTCTCATCGTTACCAACTGAGTTGTATTTATAGAATGATGACTATATACTATTCAACTTGTGCACAATGGACGGTATAAAAATAGAAGAAAAAAAAGTGTACTATATGAAGTGTTTTGAGGATGCTGGGAAGAGCCGTATAATTTTGACAAAATGGCTATAGTGGTGGAAAAAAAAGTTTGGCCAGTCAAAAACTCGAAATACACATGAGTTAGTTAGAGGAGCAAAGCTCGAGATGATTGATGATTCGATCTTTTTTGACTCAAGATATTGATATTGATAATTTGTTTAAAGATTCCTTCATTGCACATGGTTATTCTCTTGCAAGTGGATATACTCAAATTCTGCTATCTTCCACTTACTCTGCAAAGTTATTCAAATTCCACTATATTTCGGTAAACCTTTGGGTTTATAATGCATTAAGTAAATAGAAGGTTACTATAATAACAAATTTTATCAAAATAATGTTTTTTAGGCAATCATAAAAATGTTACTATCCCTTCCTTCAAAAAAAAAAATGTTACTATCCCTTCAAAAAAAATTGTTACTATAACTCATAATTAGGTTTTACATTATTATAAATTTATATTAAATAAGTTTTTGTCGAAAAAAACTTTATTAAATAAGTAATATTGTCAAAAGAAAGAAGGCAAAAATAACAAAATAAATGTTCGAAGTGAATTAAAACTATGTAAAAATTAAGAAGTAGTGAGCATTAAAAGCTTCAACGATCGCAAAAGTTTTTTTTCTTCATAACACTATTCATTTATAATTAAGTAGAGTAATTTATCTCAGAGTTGCTCAAAGTCAACGTCTACCACTTTAAAAAAATATTTAATTATTATCATTCTAACTATGGTTAAATTCTAAACAGTCCCTTAAACCTTAAACCAATCTTTACACCATTCGGTCTTAAGTTATAATTAAGTTGAGAGACTATCACTAAAACTTTGAAGACAGATTATTTATAATTGATTGTCTCAAACAGTATATTTTCACATGTATTAGTTGCCTGTTAAAATCATACATTATCATTATAATTTGATTTTATAGTAAAACTTTGACTATTTCATTAAAAGTGCATACTTTTCAATATCCAAAAGAATGAAAAAGCAAATCATTCTCTTAGAAGCTACTCCCTCCGTTTCAAAATGAGTGTCGCTTTAGCCAAAAAAATTTGTTTCAAAATGAGTGTCGCTTTCAGTTTCCAATGCAATAATAACTTTTTCTTTTCAATTGTACCCTCCAATTAATACTTTGTACACTACTTCCAAAGTATTACTTTTAAAACTAACCAATAGTTAATAAGGATAATTTGGTAAAATAACCATTCTCTTTCTCTTAATCATTGCATTTCTTAATATGTGTGTAAACACCTAAAGCGACACTCATTTTGAAACGGAGGGAGTACCTTTTAACATTTTCTTTCTTTTTGAATCTTGCTAATAACATAATGGGGAAAGGACGAAAATGCAAAGCAATTTGAGGTGAATTGAAATGATTTGAGTTAATAATTTGACAATGTGCAATAAGCTTTTTTTGAAGGTCTGTTAGGATATCATTAGGGCTCATAAGTGTGGCACTTGCTATTATCACAAAATTGACCGTTGAAAATAATGTTCATTCATTTTAACTGCACTGTGAAATTCAGGAAAGCAAGAGAGAGAGAGAGAGAGAGAGAGAGAGAGAGAGAGAGAGAGAGAGAGAATAAAATCAATAAGATATAGAATATTCTTTGTCATCCAGTGGTTTCTTTTCTTGTATTATTATGTCTCCACTCACTAGCCTTATGAGGACCGTTAAATTCAGCTCATTCCTCTATTGAACACAGTGACAGTAGCAATAGTAAACAGCATAAAGAACATAGAATAAGTAAAACAAAAGAAAACAAATGTCTCAGTTTTCTCGTAAACATTTCATTGATCCGATTAAAACTGAACTTAAACTCTTTATATAAGATCACATATTCAAACGATAACATGATCTCGCTAAAGACGGTCAAGCAAATTCCATAACATAAAATTTTATCTGCTATAAAATTAGATATTTCGCACTAATAACATGGTTGGAAGAAATGCCACGGTTTTCTTGCTTCTTCAATTTGGTACAGTTGTTGAATTCAAAGTTGAAGGACATTAACAATATTAATTTTTTCTTTTTGGTGGGTCAGTTTTGACTGGACTGGTATGGGGTATGTTGGGGACCATTTCCACAATTATTTAATAGGGTTAAATATGTTTTTGGTCCCTTTAAATATACCAACTTTTCGTTTTAGTCCCTCTAAAATTTTCCTTCAACTTTTAGTCCCTATAAAATTTTCAATCACTACTTTTGGTCCCTATTTTTAAGTTAATTATAGTATTTTTTTAATGAAATTGTGCAGAAATGTGTAGAATATTGTAAAAATATTTTCCAAAAAAAATTAGAATTTTTTAACAAAACATAAATTTAATATGAATTTTTAACCATAAAATATATAAAAATTCATATTAAATTCATGTTTTGTTAAAAAATTCTAAATTTTTTTGGGAGAGATTCTTATAATATTATTAATTTTTCTGCAAAATTTTATTCAAAAATATAAATTCTACATATGAGTTTACTTTAAAAGAGGGACCAAAAGTGAAGATGGAAAATTTTTGGAGGACTAAAAGTTGAAGGAAAATTTTAGAGGGACTAAAACGAAAAGTTGGTATATTTATAGGGATCAAAAACATATTTAACCCTATTTAATATTATGTTGTGATAAAGTTCTCATTCCTACACCTCTAGATGTGGGGTGTTCTTTCCTGTTTTTTCCAACTAAAATTACACTTTTTATCCTTCCTCTCTTTCTACACACTCTTTTCTGTCAGAAAAAAACTGCAGTTTTGAATAAACTTCCCAATTCCCATAATCCAATATGGAATTTTAGTAACTTCCCAACTTTATAAATTTTCTCTACCAATCACTTCATTTTCCCACTTTCTAGTTTCCACTCTTTGTCATTGCTTCTTCTCCTCTCTCAAGTATCAACTCTTATAACCAAAGGAGGCAAAAAAAATAAAAAAAAAGTTTGCAACTTTCTGACACCATCTTTATAGCATTAATGCTAGTGTCTCAAAAATGCTTGTTTTGTATTGGCTACACCTAAAGTTCCAAACTTTAAGCTACCTTAAAAAAACCCACTTTCATTTCAAGTTCCATTAGATTAGTTAAGATTAGATTCACCAAAAAAGACTTTGTTTTTTACACAACTATTTTCATCTTTTTTGGTGTTTGGAATCTTGAGAGTTTCTTTCCATGAACAAAGCTCAAACTGAAATCACTATCCCTCACTTGTTTAGATGCCCTATAAGTCTTGATTTGTTGGAAGATCCAGTGACTTTAACCACTGGCCAAACCTATGATAGATCAAGCATAGAGAAATGGATTTCTGCAGGTAATTTTACATGTCCTGTAACAATGCAGAAGCTTCATGATTTATCTTTTGTTCCTAATCACACTCTTCGCCATTTGATTGATCAATGGCTTCAACTTGGTGCACAATTTGAACCTTCTAGTAATAATTCTGCCACCATTGATTATTTAGCTTCACTAAAACACACCCTTGAATCTCATCATGATTCTACTTTAGAAACCAAGCTTAAAGCACTTGAGAAAATTAGTGTTCTTTCTGATGAGTATTGCTCTTTCAGAAAATCTTGCTTCCAACAACTTAGTTTCTTACCTCTACTTTTCGAACTTGTTTTTGGTTTATCAGATTCTCAACTCTCAGAAAATCACATGGAATTTGTGGAGATAGCACTTTCTTGCATCCTTAAATTGTTACCTATTGTAAATTTGGATCCTCTAAATATCATCAAAGATGAATCTAAGTTGCAAAGGTTCATATTTTTATTTGAAAAGGGAACTAGTTCAATTAAGACTAGTTTGTGTCTTGTTATAGATCATTCAACAGCAACAGCACAAACAGAAGAGGTTTGTGAAGCACTAGGAAACTCACAAAAACTAGTACATGAAATTGTTCAAGTCCTTGTTAACAAAAATTGTGATAAGGTTTCCGAGGCTGCGATTAAGGCCTTATCAGCATTATGTTCATTGGAATCAAACAAAGAGAGTCTAGTGAAAGGAGGAGCAATAGACGGAATCATAACATATATTTCAAGATGTGAAAATGGACAGAAGAATTTGGCTCCACTAGCAATGGCAACAATGAAGAAACTTTTGGTGTTAGAGAGTGGTAAAGAGGCATTGGTGAATCATGTAAATGGTATTGAAACTTTGGTGAAGATGGTTTTCAAGGTTTGTAATCAAGAGTGTAGTGAGAGTGCTGTTGAGATACTTTCAATTGTTTGTAGTGATTTTGGGAGTGCTAGAGAAGTAGCTATTGGAGCTGGTGTTTTGAGTCAGTTGTTGTTTCTTCTGCAGAGTCAGTGTGGTACCAAAACTAAAACTAAGGCAAGAATGTTGCTCAAGTTGTTGAGATCCAAGTGGAATGAGGAATCAATGCAGCTTTAGATAGATTATACTAAATTGTGAATATAATAGTATTATTGATCAGTATTTGATTTGAATACTTTGTAATCTATTGATATCATCAGAATTTTAAACAGCATTGCCCTTTGGTAAGAAGTAATTTATATGAATTGTGACAAGTTTAGCCCTCACCAAATTAGTTCTTTTATCATATAGTAGTATATAATATGAGTAGATGGTAGACCGACCAATATAGTATGATACAAGTGGTAGATATTTGTATCCCTAAACCATGTGGCACAAGGGTCGTTGTTGACCACCTAAGGAAAAACATATGTTTGACCATTAAATGAATTAGACTCTGCAGTTGTGCGTAGATGATATCTTAGTTTACTGAAAATAAAAAGATTGTAGCCCAAGATAATTAATCAATGAAGAATGGGGATTTATTTAAGAGGGTTGGGCATTTGTCACAATCATACAATTTTGACTATTTGATTAAAATTGGACTATTCACATTTTACTTTGTATATTGGATTTAAAATTTAAAATATCAAACCGAAACCTAAACTTAAAACTCTTGATCAAACAATCTGAATTGCTTGAATGTATATTTTTCGACAACAAAATTAGAAATAAAAACAACCTTGTATGGATTAGGGCTCAAGTAAAAATATTTTACTAGTAAGTGGTAAGGTTTGATTGCAACATGCCAACCTTATACATACTTGATAAGAATTATAGTTTTTCCTTCAAAAAAATTCCTTCAAAAAAAAAAAGAAAAGAATTATAGTTTTTAAGTGCTAAAAATTTGACCTAATGTTGTCTTGTTTAACATCAACTTTTATAGATTTATGGAAAACTTATTGTCATGTACAATGTTACCTTTCACTTGGTTGATAAGATAAACTAAACAAAATGCTTTGAAATTGTTGTCATCTCATCGAAGTTCAAAATTTGTGAACTTGAGGATAAAAAAAACAGAGAAAAAGATAGAGGAAACATTAGTACATGTTTGGTTTTAGTTTTTTTCGGTGCAAAATTATGAAATGTAGGATATAATTGTGTAGTAGTACAATATAAGAGCTCATTCTGTGTTAGATGTTTGGTCAAGTTTGGTGGAATTGATTATGCAAAGTACCCTCACTTAAGTAAATTTCTTTTACTTATAAGTTATAACCAAATAAAATTTTGTTCCATTTTACATAAGATGTCAATTGATATTCTGTCCTTAAAAAGAGTAGCCTAAAGGTCGTATCCATACAAATTTCAGCATTGATAGCTTTCTAAATTTATAAGTAAAAAAAGATAATATTCTAGTAAAAAAAGTAAAGTTAATTTTACGAGTACATATTATTCTTTACTAAAAAAAGTACGTATTATTCTTTTTTTGCGTACATATATAAGAACATATTACTCTCTTTTTTTAATTGAAGTACATATTATTCTTTTTTTTAACAAGGAAGTACATATTATTCTTATTACAAACTTTTTCTGTTGCAACATTTTTTATTACTTGAGTAAAAAAAACATTTTCATTAAATTCATTATTAAAAGAAGTTCCACAAAGTAAAATCCAAAATATCCTCCTGATATTGGACATAATTCAAGTCAAGTAATGATATTTTGTCAAAAAAAAAAAAGAGTCAAGTAATGATATAAATGCAGGTACGATCCATCTTATTTACTATTAGTTTATTTGTTTTGACAAAGTGTCGAGAAAATATACGAATGGTATACTAGGTATAAAATATAAAGAATAATGCGTATCTATTAACATATATAAATACGTAGGTGAGTACTCCATTATATTATTACAAAATATATACGATAAATCCAAACATGTTACGATACACGAACTAATTATACTTATAATGCATGATTAGAGAAAAATGACATGATAATCAATTGAAAATTGCATTTGATTCGACAAGAATAGAGTCACTTTCTTGACTACATTGGTTCAAGGAATGATTTTATATAGACCTAATTAATAATGGGATACTTTGAATGCTTGGTCATGATTGTATTAAAAAGTTTAGTTTGACAAAATTGTATTTAAAAACCAGCTTAACCACACAAGTTAATTACATTATCTTATGCTACGTACAAGTTTTGGTAAAATGACGTTTTAACACAATCATATTAGTGCCTGTTTGGTTGCCCGGTAGATTTTCAAAGACTCACGTTTACAACATTTCAACGTAATTTGATCTTAAAAAATATGTTTGGCTTCCAAAAAGGTTAATTGATTCTAGAGGCTAAACTTGATTTTGCCTGAAGCTCACATTTGTAGCTTCTGGAATCAACTAAATCGATTCTCCTCATTTAACCAATTATTTTCTATTACCAATATCTTGTTTGTCAATTATGCCCTTGTTTATAAGGGAACATGCTTTTTTTATTTCTTTATTATGTAACCATCCCTAGTCCCTACTATATATTGCACTGTGCTCTCAGTTATATTATAAATTATACATTTTCTTTTACAATGGATAAAATTATACTTTTATGTTTTTTTACACCCTTTGGTTCTTATATTATTAATCATTAAATTGATGAAAAAAATATATTAATTATAACTCTTATAAATTAATATTATTTCAAAAAGAATAGTTGAAGCAATAAAAATTCATTTACGATATGTTAAAATAATTTTCTAAAATGAAAATGAAATATTTAACAAATTTTCTAAAATGAAAATGAAATATTTAGTTTCAAATAAAATTAAAAGGTGCTCTAAAAAAAAATACAATTAAAGGGATATTTTGGTCATTACACGTTCAAAATCAATTTTGATTTAAAGTACCCAAACAATATCAACTCATAAGAATCACTTTTAAGTGAGTGTTTCCAAACATAAATCAATTTACATCAAACTCACTTTAAGCAAAATCAATTTTCTCAAACTCAATTCTATCAAAATCAATTTTCGCCGCCGCCAAACCAAACACATACAGTTAAAACTCTATAAATTAATAATGTCAGGACCGGAGAAATTTATTAATTTAGAGAGTTATTAATTTATCGATAAATTAATAATTATTATTTTAAAGAGTTTTTAAGTAATTATACAATACATACCAAACAAAAAGGCAAATTAGTCTATGCCTCTTAGAATTACGTTGCAACGAACCTTGGGACTCAACGTAAATTAGTAACTACTGTGTTCATATGCCTTGGAAATCAATAATGACTTTTGAACTTAAAGGAAAACAGACAACTATTGAATCATATTTCAATAGAGTATAATATTTTTTTTTTCAGTTTCTATGAATTATTAATTTATGATTTTCTTGGGATCGAAAATTATAAAGGGATCTCTCGAAAAATTATTATCTTATTATTTTATCGAGTTTTTCAATTTTTTATATTGGCCCAAGTCGGGACCAGACAAATTTATTATTTTAGAGAGTTTATTAATTTACCAATTTATTATTTTAGAGAGTTTATTAATTTACCGAGTATTAATTTAAAGCGTTTCTACTATACATAGATTTTAAAGGCAAATGTTTTCAAATCAAATGAAATTAGTGGGGTATAGTCATTTTTTCTAGTTTTCCCTAGGATTCTTCACAATAGATATTCAACTCAGAGACACATTCGGACACTAAATGTGAACAATTTTTTCAGCCGAATTCAAATATTAATTCATCATCTTATAGGAGACTAACTACTTCCGTCCGACTCAATCTCGTCGGTGTTGGGATGATAATATTATTCGGTAGTTTTTGCTGTTTTGACATAATGTTATTTGGTAGGTGTATATCTTTCTTTAACTTTTTTTTTTTAATCAGCAAAATTTAACCTTTGATGCATCAATTTTTAAGGCTTCTCAATTACCATTGCAACTAGAGACACTTCACATCCCCATGATCCATCCGGGGCTCCTAAAGTGTCATCTGCACCTTTTGATTTTAGGTTGAATAAATTGAGGGCACCAACTCAAATGATTTAATAGGACAAATTCTCTTGTCACCTTTTTCTTTTCCTTATTGTTGTTCATTTGGCTTTTATTTCTTATTTTTTTCCTCCAACCAAAATTCGACTCCATCTTTAAAGTGATCTCACTAGACACAACTAAATTCGACTCCTTGGTATTATAGAATAAAGACAAATAATCTTATAAAAAAGATATATTGGTTTTCTTGGAATTTTAATAAAAAAAATAATAAAATGATAATTAAGAAAAAAAGGAGAAAAACAAATTCAAGAGTGTGATGGATCTCTCTATATTATTCATTCTCAACCTTCACTTTTTTATCCAATATAGTAGAACTTTTATCCAATTAGAGATCCTTTTCATTTTTAAAAATAAATAGATATCACAATTACTATAGTTTTGATGTATAAATGTTTATTTATTGTCATCAATTTTTAAAAAGTGAACATTTATATCACTGATTTACTTCCAAACCATAGGATAGTATATCTCCATTTTTTTTAGAAAACGAAGAGAGTTCCGACCCCTCATACTATGGGTGGGAATAAGTTAGACTGAGTTATTCTTTGCAAGGTCTAAGTCTGGTCTGCCAAATTTTTTAAAGCAAAGTATGTCATGTGGTCTGTCATAGACTTATTTTTTAGGTTCGAGTTTGATCTTTTGAAAGTCTGATATGGTCTACTAACCTATTTAAAAGTTTATTTCATTTGAACATCTTTAAATAAGTAATGTGATCTAAGTTTAAATTTACTAGCGAACTAATATATCAATGAGATTAAACTTTCTTCTAATATTTAACATGAATTTTTAGAGAATTTGACTATATATAATATTCCTTTTTTTATGGCTCTTGGTCTGGTTTTTTTTTTTACTAAATAAGCTTATAAAAAAAATCTAAATCTTCTCTATTAAAAAAAAATATATACCTGACCCGTCGTATTCACATTTGACATACCAACAAAGTGAGTGTGTGGGGGTGAGTGGTAATTCAATGATTGCCAACCTTATGATAAGAGTTTAATGCATTTTTGTGGTCAAGAAGGAGAAGAACATGTCCTTGGCCGAACCCAATATGTTGCACCAATTGGCAAACAATTTCCACTGTCTTCTCTTTATGTGAGTTGATATAAATTGAAAACAATGCAAGGGCAACAGCATATATGTCGACATGTTGCTAATTGCTTAGGTGCAAGTTGATGGGACATGGGTTCTATCCCTCTCCTAATGTCCTTATTACTTATACAGGAAAAAGGGCCCAAAGAGTTAGGAGACGTTGATTGTACTTAATCCCAACTTTAACCTCAAAAATCTTATTCCTATAAAGAATTGGTGAGGGATCATTGAATTTAGTGGAACGAGTGACTGCACTGTGCTTGGAATCATTGAAAATCCTGTGTTGAAATTTGGTTGGGAGAAGACAATTAGTGGTGTTGTGGGCACCATTTTAATTATGATATTCAATCACACACACAAAACAAACAGAACATACTATTAACTAGGTATAAGGTATTACGAATATTAGAAATGTTAATTGGATAAAAAAATTGTTCTCTTTATATAAAGTTGTAGATATGATTTCATTTTTTTTCTCTTTTATTGTCATATCAATAGTTTATAAATGATGTATTTTTATACGGTGTTGAATAGGTTCAATTTTTAGATGTTCAAAAAACATTTTTCTACAAATATCATCTCCCAAATAAAAGTTACCGGGTATCTTTATTTTAATTTTGTCTACTTTTCTTTTTACTAGATCTTAATTGTGTGCCATGTACGAGTCGTTTTAAATTTACATTAATTTTATTAAAACTAGACTCTAACCCGTGCGATGCACGGGTTTTGTATATAAATATTATATTGATTGTACATTCAAAACTATCCTATGAAACGACTGCAAAAAACAACAACGAAAAATGCAAAAATTACACTAATTTAAATTATTAAATTTATTTTCTTACCAAATAATATTACCAGGTTGTGTTCTTGAATTTCCTTTTTCTCAATCTTCATATTCGATTACATTCATGTTAAAAGAACAACTAAAATAAACAAATTGAAAATAGTAAACATTTTTGAAAAGTCAGAGGGAGAAATCAAAGTTTGAAAAGTCAGAGGGAGAAATCAAAGTAATGTTATAATCTAGTGTAGTGATTTTTGCAAATAAAAAGTCAGAATAAATAACTTCAAGTAATAATATATGAGAAACAAAGAGGCTGACAAAATTATCATCGGAATCAGTCAAATCATCAACAATTTTAAAAATACAACTTTAATATCGTAACACGTAGTAAGCATACACCAAGAAACTGATCCTAACCGCAAGGGCCGTTAATACTATAAAAATGAAAAGGAAAATGAACTTTTATGTAGTAACTGAAATAAGAAGAAATATGAAAAGGAACTTTTATGTGGTAAACGGCAGAAAATAATAACAACAACAAAAATAATAATAATAATAATAATAATAATAATAATAATAATAATAATAATAATAATAATAATAATAATAAATACTGCCATCAATAAAGGAACCATTAAAAATGAAAAGAAATTGTTATGAGAAAAGGAACCGCTTGCGTCTTTAAAAAAATGTTTTAGTACTGTGGTATATCAATTTTGGAAGCAACAATATTTCAATCAAAAAGGAAGTGACTTAGTGGGGAGAGTTGTAAAGTGTAGTCAAGAGGTACCCGGTTCGAATCCTTGAAAACTTTTTTTTTCATAAAAAATATTCAGATCCGCCAAAAAGGGCGGGATTAGGGTTAGGTCAGACTGTCTAACATTTATATATATTAAGATGAATTCTTGGAATTTTTTTAACATGTTAGATTAACTCTGATGAACGTGGCTGTGACATTCAGGTTCCTTCCTATTTACACAAATTCCAAATCCGCCGCCGTCATCATGTAGATCAAATGGATAGTGGTGCGACGAGTGTCTCTGTCCTCCGCACCACCGTACCTTTCCGACGTGCGGTTGCTCTTTGTAGTCGTAAAGGTTGGTTTGTGTTTTTGGTGTTTTTTATTTGTTTCGTTTGGCTGAGACGTTGGTGGGTTTTGTGGTGTGTCGTTGGATGCTTGTCGGTGGTTGTTTGGTTTTCGTGGGTCTCAGACTATTTGATTTGTTTTCTCTCTTGGTTGTGGTGGAGGTTATGTTTGCTCGCAACATAGGTGGTGATGGATCGGTCACGATGGTGGTGATGGATCATATCTAGGTTCACTTATGAACTTATATGGTTTCGATGGATCTTTGGTTGTGTTGGTTTGTGGTACTTCATGGTGGTTTTCTTGGTGGTGCTGATTTTGGGTCTTTTGTGGCGGGGCTCATGGTGGTTTTTGGTGGTGATGCTTGTGGTGGTTTTGGGTGGTGCTGCGCGCTTGGTAGCTGGTGTTGCTTTTAGGTGAGGGTTAATGGTGATTTTTGTGGTGGTCAATAGCAGCTTTGGTGACGGTGGTGGTAATGGTGTTGATTTTTATGGTGGTGTTTGGTGATGGTACAAGGATTTTTGGTTGGCTTTTGCCGTTGTTTATGAGGTGTGTTTGGGTGAAGGTGCTCCGGAGAGCTAATGGTGGTGTTTGAGGTTTTTTTCCGACTGTTTTTCAAAGGTTGTTGGTTGTGGTGTAGGTTTTTAAGTTGGTGTTCAGCGGTTGTGTGCGAGCAGCGGAATGTGGGTGGTAGAAGTTGTTTTTGTGGCAGTTGTGACGATGCTTGAGGATTTTGTTTATGTGTTTTCGTTGATCGTGGTATTAACTTTGTTTTGGTGTTTCTATTTATTGATTTCGGAGATAGCCCTTTGTTAGGAGGTGTTTCCTATAGGTTTTTGGATTTTTCTTTATTTTCAAGGGTGAATGGGTTTTTCATTGGGGGCTTCCCATCATCCTTTGTTTATTGCTACTGTAAGACTCCTAGCCTAGCACTCCTTGTGCTGGTTAAGTTTCATTGCTATCTTAATAAATTTCATTTTAGCTTTTTCAAAAAAAAAAAAACTCTGATGAACGTGTGACGTAATATTTATTCAAAGTTTTCTTCTTTCAATAAGTTTTGACTTCTAAACACACTTTCACTCTATTGCAAACGCTATTTGTTGATTTTTATTTTTTGTAATAATGCCAACACCGCAACATTGTTATTCCTTTATTCATTCTTTTTTTTTTCTTTATAATAATTCTAGTTTTTTTTTTTTGTGCGTAATATTTATCAGAATGGTCAACGGAAACCAGCGTTAGAAGTCCCGTTATAGTTGAATCAAACAGACACCCATAATGCTCTTTAGAGTTTAGACTGAACAAAAGGTACACGACACCTTTGTCCAAGTTTCTCTTCTTTTTTCCATCCAAATAAAAACGACACCTTTTTGTCCAAATTCCATCCAAATAAAAACGACACCTTTTTGTCCAAACGGTGTATACAACTAAAGTTGGATTCCATAACATATAATAACATTATAATCCAAATAAATATAAAACCATAATCATTATATTACAAATATTCCAGACAAATCAGGAGCCTGGGTTCTTTGCTTTTTAACACTTCAGCGCTGCTAAATAACCAATAAGCTAGCGTGTGTTAAAACTCTGATTCTGAAAATGTACTCGACGAACACCCTTTTCTTTGCAATCTTCATCGACACAACTGAGTTTTGACTTTGAGTGAAATAGCATCTTCTTAGCAACAACCACTTGTGGATGCATCGGACTGGGGCTTGTCCTTAAAAATGTTCTTTTTGTTCCCTTTAGAACCTTCGGCTAGGAGGCTAGGTGTGTCCAAAATCTGGGTACGTATAAAGACCAAAATTTACATATGTTATAACAAAATATGCTTGTATTCCATGATGTTAGCATGTTTGATTATCACAACTCAAAATATGCAATTCAAATCCATTTCTCCCATGTACCATTTTTTCTTAATGTTTCCAATTTGTGTCTCATCAGAAACAGATGATATGGTTGGCGTGTTGGGATACCCCCTACAGCAGCTGTGGGGACTTTTTTTTCAATTAAACATTTGTGTCTTTCCCAATTATAAATAGGAGGCGTATCTATGGAAATTCGAAAGGATTAACATGTTATAAGAGTTAAGAGGAACAAATTATGATCTTTAAATTTATACCGATGATGAGGGAGTAATAATATGCAGCAGACCAATAAGAAACTTTAATACTGGTCTGGTCAGAAGTTTTAATGTGTCAGTGCGTCTGCTTGGAAGTAGTATGGTTAAAAGAATAATAATAATAATAATATGCAGCAGACCAATAAGATACGAAGATAATGTAAGAAAATAGGCAAACATGTTCTCAACATACCTTCAAAACTAGCTCTTCAAAGCAATGTTGTACATTAACTCGAGTCTTAGCACTGCATTCAATAAACAGGCAACCATATTCCCTTGCAAAGTCTATTCCCTCTTTCTTTGTCACAACTCTGTCACTCTCCTGCGAAGCAAATATTATCCATTTGCATGTCAACTCCTCTAGTTGGATGCATGAGAGAGAGAGAGAGAGAGAGAGAGAGAGAGAGAGAGAGAGAGAGAGAGAGAGAGAGAGAGAGAGAGAGAGAGAGAGAGACATTCTCTAATTCAATGCATAAATCAGAACAATGATGATTCTTTTTTTTTTAATAAAGAACGATGATGATTCTTAATGGGCCACAATGGAAATAATGGACCATTCAATATAAATTCATTATTTACATTTAATTTAACTACTATGTAAAATCATACAAAAACTTATGTTTCTTATTTAAATAATAATCGAAGGATGATGACTATCCAACTACAGAGACTTCCTCACAAGTCACTAAAATTGAAACTGAAAACACAACAAAACAGACGATAGACAAGTATGCTAGCCCAAAAAAAGCTCTCCATAAAATCCCCTTTGTGACATTCAATAATAGAAACCACACATAGATTTCCTCCCAAGTCACGCTTATGTTGAAATCAGAAAAACAACTATATTCCATGACAAATGGGAGGGGAGAAACTTCTGATAGAACGTTCAGGAATCATGCTTTGTCCATAAAAATAAAGGCGAAGTACTCAAATGAAAACCTTGAGATAATTGTAGACGTCCTAAAAGAGTATACCTTATCAACTTTGTTTCCAACAAGCATCTTGATGCAGTCCTGATTTGTTGAATAAAGGTCTACTTCCTTAGCCCATACTTCTGAGAGATTTGTAAATGTATCTCGTCGAGTAACATCGTAAGCTGCAGCAGTTTAAGGAATGAAATGCAGTTAAACAAAACAAAATTTCAACAATTCATCTACAGTTTCCTAAATTCCACACAGTCAGCATAATGCAAATTTCCAGGTGAATTCAGTTAATAAATTCAATGAAAATTTTAGTTAGTTATTGAATTGCCGCCACAGCTCCATTAGATGAAAGAGCACTTACTTAACAAGCCATAGCATGATATAGGTAAGAAAGTATATTTAATAGTGTACACCTGTCAATATCATATTTAGAATAATAGAGTGGAGTCGCCATTGGAAATACTTAAGTTTGAAGGGATTATAAATAGGAATAGTTGCTGTGAAAAGAGAAATCCTTTGTGGAGGGGAAACCCTTGGAAAAAAATAATATTCTCCATCTCCAGCATAATTTTCAATAACACACTTCTACTAATTTGAATTTATCTTGCTTCCATTACAACTTTTTCTGGTTCCCAGTAAATTGGTCCGACCTGCCAAATCTTTGGCTGAGGGAGAAATGAAGGTGGCAGCTGTGTCATTGAAGGAGGCAATGATAATGGATTGCAGCCATGTCTGTCGGAGTCTAACATTTATGAAATCGAAAAGATGTTGTATCAATAAAGATAAGTTAAAAAGGTTGGGATAAGTTAGGTTTGTTAGTAAGTTAGGATAGAAGGAGTCATTTTGTACATCTGATAGTTGTTGTGAAAGGAATGTGAAGGGGAACCCTTGAGAAGAATTCCATTCTTCGCTTTCTGTTCACTTTTCAATAATACGCTTCTATATGTTTTATCATTTCTATCTTTCTTTCATTATAGTTTCTCTGAATTTAAAACAAAGTGATCTTAACCCCCCCCCCCCCCCCCCCCCCCCCCCCCCAAAAAAAAAAAAAAAAAAAAAGTGATCCAACTTGTAAAACTATTATTGGAGGAGAAATGAAGGTGACAGTGTCATTGAAAGAGGAGACCAACAATCATGGATTACCCTTGTGCACTGAAGTCTGGCATTTCTTGAACCAAGAAGACGTCGTATTAGTTCATTAAGATGCAAGGAATCAATTGTGATGAAAAAATGGGAGGTAGGAACCACTATGATCAAAAAGAATGTCAAAGGGATTGGAGTAACCAAAAAATACAATGGTCAAGACACGGAGAAACAGAATCTTGATATTGAAGGGAAAGGGTGGAATTTTGAGAGTAAGAAGACCAAAGGGAATTCGTAACCGAACAAAAACTGTGGAGCATACAATGGAAAAATCGAATGAGGTGACCAATGAACATGGGTCTCAGGCTCAGCTGTTGGAGATCAAGGCGAGACTCGGTGAAATAGATGAAATCAACACAGCTCTTTGTTGTCTAATGTAAAAATAGGGATTGACAAGGGAGGATGATGGGTTCAACCTACAAATTCTAGGTGGAATGAAGAGGACCAAAGAAACCTCAAATGATCATAGTAAGTCTGAGTGTGGCAGCGACAAGACCGTTCATGGGCAAGAAAGATGGGTGATATAGGACCACTCCATCAGCCTGTGTCACTGAAAGGTTCTCAATAGATGAAGCCACAGGAACAAGCAAACACAAGGATAGAATCGGAGCTCTACCTAGTGGTAAAGATGCTTGTATTTAAGGTGGATGGCGATGGTGGAGAAGGCACTGACCACAACCAATTAGAAGCCAAGTCGATTATTCATGTTGATGCAACAAGGAATAATATGGAAATTGTGGCAAGGAAGAAACAAGGAGAAAAGAGAACGGAAGAAAGATGTAACCATACAGAGGTGAGAGGTAAAACAGGGAAGGAAACTCAATATATGGATACTGTGAGGGTGTGGTATGAGAAAAGAGGAGTGAAAACCTTGAAAATTTGAGTCTTGGACAATCCAGGTAAACCCACTGCCTCCACTAGAACTATCGGGAGTTGATTCACTTACAGTGCCCAAAGAGATCCAGGTAACACTGAGTCTAGTAATATACACATCCTGTCGAAGCTACAAGATGCTAGCCCAGTTATGATAGCAATTAGGTCATTGTTCAAAGAGTCACAATGGGCATATAATATTGCAAATGTGATTTTAATGAGCAAAAAAACAAATGGGAGGGATCGGCATTCCATGCTTGACCTAATGGGCCATACCCAAATGCATGTCGATAATGAGATCCATGAGAGAAGGATAACTAGCAACGCCTACCAACCTAACTTATTGTTGGACTTAATCGACGAAGTCTATGGAGTACAAGGAGGGAAGACGGTCATTCTTTCAACAACATAAACCAGGGATAATCACAAAGCTATTGCCATTGTAACCTATTTGGATCCTGTTGTGGAAATTACACGAGTCAAGTCTATACAAAGTTACAAACAATGGAATGTAAAGAAATTTTGGGAGGCATCATTAAGTTATTCTCCTAAAGCTGCAATAATGCCCAGAGAATTATGTATTTGATTTAAACATTGTTAGTGTTCTTTGTGGACGGAAACCCTTGAGGAGAACCTATTCTCTATTTTCTGTTCAGTTTTCTATAACGCAGTTTTATTTTCTTTTATCCTTTCTATATTTCTCTCATGCCAATTTCTCCAGGTTCGAAACAATCATTAATATATAGAAGTTATAAAGAGCTACATAAATGGGTTTCAACACTCACAATAAGATTGAAGTGATATTCTAAGATTCATCAGAAATAATAGATCAACATATGAAGAAATGAAACTCACCCATAATGATCCCTTGAGCGCCTCGATAATAAGAACTAGTTAGTGTTCTGAATCTCTCTTGACCAGCTGCATAATTAATTAATCATCGTATCATCATATCATATATAGTACATTTAAACACTACTAAAGTGAATCATAAATAAATAAAAAAGAAAAATGAATAAACACAATGTATTGTTGAGACCTGTATCCCAAATGGCAAGCTTCAACTTTTTACCATCTATAGTGACGTATTTGACCTTAAAATCAACACCTAGACAATGCAATGGTTGATTATGAATATAATGACGTGAAGAATGAAATGAATAAGGAAAAAAGTAAGTGACTCACCAATTGTAGGAGAGAGATTTTCAAAAGAATCAGAGGTGAAACAGAGGAGGAGACTACTCTTGCCAACACCGGAGTCTCCAATCATCAAGAGTTTGAACACATAATCAAATTCCTGAGGCGTACTCGAATCCATCGCAATTAACTGATTCCATCGTAAAATAAAATAACAAAAATTAAATTATATATATATAATCAGATTTCAATGCATGTTTCTGATTCATTTGATAAGAAAAGGATAATTGGAATCGCATACCTGGGAATTAAGAAGATGAAATCATATGATATGCGTAGGCAGAGGAAGAAGAGAAGATGGAATTTTAACGGAAAAAAATGAATGAGGAACCGTATCCGATTTACCAGGTCGCCTTACCACTTTCTTTCTTTCTTTTTATTTTTCTGATCATACATGCATCTCGTCTCGTGTATAAGTTTAGGATTACAAACTCTTTTGTAGGGTCTTGCACAAAAAAGATTAATTAATAAAAGGCATTATTTAAGGATTTAAAAATAAAAAGGGAATTATTTAGTTATACAATTTTCAATAAAAAGTTTTTTATGGTCTAAACAAGTGCCTTAGCATTCTTCATTAATAAGTTGTTTACGAGAAAAGTTAAATAGTTCAATTTTCAATGTATTAAATATATTTGGGGCCGGTCTAACATGTCTAGAGGCCTAAAACAAATTTTATAATGAAACCTTTTGGAATTTAAAAAAAAAAGTAACACGGTGCTTATTTTTTATTTTATTTGAGGGATAACACAATGCTTATTAAAAGCATAAGAGCATCTACAATGGAGACCCTCAATTTGAATGTCTTAAACGGGTCTCACTTGTACACATAACTTTTTTATTATTTTTTAATAACAGTACTTAATAGGTACTCATTCACTCCAATGGAGACCTTCTTGCAAAAAGTCTAAATAGGCCCCACAACTTACTCTTCCTCGTTTACATTCCACCACTAACATATTATTTTAATAAAAAAAGTGTGTTGGGACCACTAAAAGATGGGGTCCTTAACTTAGACCCTAGGTCATAGAAGACCCTCAAAAAAATTCCCACAATAAGAGTACTTATTAGGTACTAGGTCTTAAATGGTGAAGACCCCGCCATTGTGGATGCTTTAATAAGTTAAGTTTTGTTGAATCCAAGATTTGAACTTATGACCAAAAAGATTTGAAGCCTTAAAAATGATCAACCAAGTTAGATAAATAAAAATGACCAACCAAGTTAGATAAATATTGACTACTAGTATGTCGTATTATATATTTATAGCTAAATTAACTTATTTTGAGGTCTTTTTTGACCCAAAAATCTTGACGCCTAAAATCCTTGCTTGGGTGGCTTGGCCCTTAGGCCAGCCCTGAATACATCAATTTTCATAAAACTCTACTCCTTTCGTCTCAAAATAATATATTTTCTCTGGTCATTATTATAAACAAAACTTCATTTTTTAGATACATTAAATAATTATTGTATCTTATAAGCAAAACTTCACTTTTTAGATACATTAAATTAAATAATTAATGTATCTAGGTTTTGCTTATAATAATGACTGGAGGAAATAGTTGTTTAAAGTTTGTGCACGATTGTTAAAGAAATTATTAACTGCGTTAATTTCAATGATAAAATTAGTATCATTTACTAAAATATCTTATTAATAGTAGTTAGTGAAGTAGTTAAGTTGAATGAAATTGAATAAATAAAGGTATAATAGTGGAAATAAATAATAAATGCGACAATAGTGTTTTGTGACAATTATTTTAAGACAGAAAAAAATGTTAAAGAAATGATTATTTTGAGATGGATAGATTATTATTTAAAGCTTGTTAAAGTGTGCCCTAAGGACACTTATTACCATTTCATTTTTTTATTTCATTGTCATATTACCCTAAAATTTAAAAGCACATTAATTATTTATGTGTTTACGGTTAAAAACTTTTTCTTCTGAACAAATATGTTGTTTTTTAAAAATAAGTTTTTATTTTATTTTACTTTGTCAAGTAGTCTAATTGTTAGAAATTGACATTTTCAAGGTGAATAAGTGGATGTTCGAGGTTTGAATATCGACTCTACATGTATTATGCATTATCTATATCAACTGAGTTAAGATCACAAGAACATTTAAATATGTTTTTAGTCTCCATAAGTTAGTGTTTTTTGGTTATGTTCTATGTATTTTATTTTTTTTAAAAAAGTTTGATTAATCAAATTTGTTTGTTAATGGTCCCCAATATAATCACCCTTCAATAAACAACTATTGTCTCAACATTAAAAACATCAAGACTAGTATCTTATACTAAAAATATTACATCAGTAATGTTGTAGTGACACACAAAAACACAAACAAAACATTTTCATTTCTAAGTATCGAAGAACACAATCGTGCATCCAAGGAAGGTGAAGAGACAAAGGAATAACAAAATGGTGAATTTGGATGAGTCTAAAAATATTTCTAACTCAGATTCAACTACAAACAACGTTAACAATATGGTAATGTTTTGATTCACTTTCTCTTGTTTTAACTTTTTAGTTTGAATCTCTTTATGTTTTGGTTAATTTGTGATGTCTATGTTTTTAAAAAGTGCAGTTTGTAAATTCTTCATATGAGACGACGAACTTGATACTAAAAATACGTTTGAATTCAATGGTTACATAACAAGTAAAGCTTCAAAACCATCAACATACAAAACAAAAAGCAATTGTGGTTATAAGTTTCAAACAAAATCAAATAAAAATCCAATATTTTTCCTACCCAATTCAATAATGAAAACAACAGTTACCAATTCAACAATGAAAATTTCAACAAAAGTTATGAAAATAAGAATTTACCATCAAATCCAACGTGTTGGCAGTAAAGAGCAAAACTTGTGACATCCTTCCATAGAACAGGAAGTCTTCCCTCACGAGCATAAGATTTGAGAGCAGTATCAATAACCGTTGCAACAAAGTCTTTCTCACTAACCACAAATCGAATCAGTCCAGCGCTTCCAAAAATATTGATACTGATCAACAAGTTCCTCGCATCATCACGTTCTGGTTCTTCCTCTGCTTACTCAACAACAACTTTTCAATTTTTTTTCAATCAACCAAAACAAACCTTGGATCTGGAAACGTAAATGACATTTCAAGCTTTTCTTTTATTTTCTATACAACTTTAGAACACCAGACTTTGCTGTGTTTTTAGAAATCCCCTTAACTTCATAGTGCAAAAAACAATGCAAATCTTCAATCCCGTCATGTTCAACAAAAGAAAAATGATAATTATTCTCAACAATTATCTGAACAATCTTCTCCCTATACTTTTCTTGATTTAATGGTGGATAAAATAAAACATCTCTTTCAACACATTTCAGCAAATGCTTGTTCAAATTTGTCGTGTTACTATCATCTTTTACAATGTAGCTTTTACAACAATTTATGCATTTTGCCATTAGCAACCATTCCTCATCAAAAGTTTTTGCCTTTTCTTGAACTAGGGATTGAACTTTCACTATTCCCCTTCATTGAACATATTTCCTATACAACAGCTACAACAAGAGGTTATAGAACTAGTAACAGAGTTCAACATCCAGACACCAAATCATAAGGAATAGAAATATGGTTAGTTTCACTGATTTGTCTCATAAGTATACTTGCTCACTGATTTCTAATTAACCAACAAATAACATTATGGATCATACAATGACAAGATATAACTAATAAACAATAATCTACCTGCAATACAACAATACATTCTCTAATATGCAACTATAAACTTTCTTTTCACAATGCGAACAAATTGTTGCTTGATTTAAACTTTTAACAAGGATATCATAAACAACAATACCCCAATTATGTTTTCTAATCGACTTAAGTCATCTAGAAATTCAAAGTATTGACAATGCACAATGGAGGTTGAATTAGGAAAACAAAACTTTGTCAAACCAATAAGTATATAAAGTCGTCAAAATTCTTCAACATCTCCATCTCTATCATTATTAACAAGTTTTTCAAATATGATTTTTACTATAATAACTTCGCCACCAAACCAATATTTACGTAACATACATGCGGTCTTCTTTGAAATCCGCTTTTTTTGCCCACTGTGTGAAAACCCAGTGCAAATCACACATCTAGCAGAGTAAAACATATTGTCCTATTTTGTATATGAAAACTCAAACTCCTTGCATCTCGTCAATTGACTAATTGTCTAATCAACATTTCAAATATATCCAATTTTTATAACACAAACATTAATCATATATACATAACAAAAAGAGAGTTTATGTAACCAACCATAAGGCAACAACACAATGTATGCCTGTTGAATGAACGAAAATTGTGCAAATGTCATATGCTCTTGAAAATTTGTACGCACAATATTAAATAACCATAGCAAATTATCACAAACATGATACTGAAATAAGGTTGGCCATAATTTTCCAAAACATGTCCAATTTTCAATTTCAAAACTTCTACTAAAAAAGATAAAGCAAACTAGTATTTGACAACAATATGCAAGGTATGACAATCATGGACATATTCTCCATCCCTCATACAAATACCCCTTGGCAGTTAATATCTGCATGATTCTAATACTTAATTATTATAATGATTGAACTTGAACGCCTATTTCATATATATATATATATATACATATAGGGATTTGCTAGAACACACCCACTAGTTTTTATGTGGGAGTGTTTTAGCAAAGCTACACCTTAGGGTGTATTTAACCACTTTTTAGTTATTCACTTGCTAAAATACTCCTTCTAAAAAGTAAGTGGGTGTATCCTAGCAAACCCCTATAGGATTTGCTAGAACACACCCACTTGTTTTTGTTAGAAGGTGTGTTATAGCAACATACACCTTAAGGTGTATTTATTAACTTTTTAGTTATAACTTGCTAAAACACTCCCACATAAAAACTAGTGGGTGTGTTCTAGCAAACCCCACATATATATATATATATATATATATATATATATATATATATATATATATATATATATATATATATGAAAATAAAACATTTCTTAATCTTTAATATATACTTTTGCCATAATGAGCACAAAATGATCAATAGAATCACAAAATTGATCAAACTCCTTTCCTTATTTACCCTGTTTATTCTACTATTATAGAGACCTTTGTATAAACAATATATCTTGATGATTACCATACTTCACCTTTGATATTGCAACAAAATCATTGAATTCATGTTTATTTTGTAACAATACTCACAACGGTGACAAGAAAAATAAATAAACATTAAGCATCCATATGCATAACATGCACAAACTGATTTTAAGAATATACAATAAGATGTTTATTAAATGAAAGACATTCACAACTAATTTTATGTTATTTTTTTTGTTTTGTTCAGGGAAACTGATTTTATGTTGAAAACCTAAAAATATTGATAGCGGAAAGATGTTGAAATTCATAGAAGTTGTTGGTTACCTCACCTTGATTGTTTTGGGAGTGACGAGTTCTAGCAGCGGCAAAACCTATAATGATGGCTAACTCTCTGATAAGATATCATATAAAAAAATTACTCAAGATATTCGTGACATAGTGCGTTTGTGGATATGTTGTTTGACCAAACAAAACCAATCATTCACAGATATTAAATGAGTCATTATCCGACCATTTCTACCGGCTCTCAAAACCTTCCACTTGACATATTAATGAACACTTGTAACACCCAACCTGAATCATGACCTTAATTTAATTATCTGGTAAACCAACTTCACAGAATATACCGAATAAATGACCAATTCAACATGTCACATGCCTTAGTTTTTTTTCTACTAAATGGTTAAGCCTTAGTTAAATTCCCTTTAATAGCAAAGTGTCTAATATTTTCAATCATCTTATTCATACTATGATCAATTTCCTTAGCAATAACAATGTTCTCATGAATAATTACAAGGAGCAAAAGCGATTTTAAAAGGAGAAACAATAAGAGGAATATACCCTGTCAATTGGTTAACAATCACCTTGCAGAGAGAAATGAGCCAAACTTCTGTCTAGAATTCTTGAATTTTTTTTTTTTATCTAGAATGTTCTTATCATCTTTTAGCTAAGATCCTGATCTTTCTTATGCGAATCTTTCTTATGCGAGTTGTCTTGGACAATAATAATAACACCTACGAATCATTTTTACTCATGATCTTTAAAACTACATTAACTTTTTGCAAAATACTAGATAATTTGTATCGGAGATTGTTGTGAGCCTCGTAAACCTTATATTCAACCTTCCGTCGTGCAATTCATAAATAAGGATATTTTAACATCTATTATTAGTTTTGTAAACAAACATTTATTTTTTTATTATAAAAAAAAATGACATATGTCATGATCCCGATTCCACCTATTGAATGCCAGCTTTTCATGCACCATATATATCAATTAATTAATCAGAATGGATCTGATCCAACACCTAAAAAAAAACAAATAAATGCCAATATTTTATCTCCTATTTGCATTTTACCATAACACATATCAGCTTGATTACATAATTAATTAATCTATTTTTGTATAACATAATTAATCCAAGAAAAAAAGCACAAATTTATCTGTATATACTTATATACAATTTGTGAGAAAAAGAAAAGATGAGAAGAAGACTAAATCTCGGTGGCAATAGGAAGGGAGGAATTCTTAGATGGTCACTGGACCAAACCATTGCATTTGGTCACATTCAATTAAAAGTTGACACCTCATAAACATTTAATTTAAATAATAAATATAAATGATAAAGAAAGAGATAAACCTTCTGAAACTCAGAGAGGGTAGGAACAATAGCAGGGGAGGAGAAGGTACAAGTACAACAGCAATTGCCATGTCGGAAGCAAGCAATAACGAAGACGAGTTTTCCGGTGGCTACGCCGATTTTGATGACGGTGACGATGAGAAACCTTCTGAAAACTTTCAAACTCAACAAAACAAAAGATGAGAAACCTTCAACAAAACTCTTCAAATTATATTATATTACTGAAGTAGAGAAACAGGCCTCAATTGATGTCCTTTGTTGAAACCAATGGAGTTTTTTTTTTATTTAAAAAAAAGGTAAAAATGGAGGACAAAAATGGAGCTTTGACATGAAAGTTTTATTGCTTGTCTGAGAGGTGAATCACGAGGTCTTGGCCGTCGTTGTGGATGCCGTCATCGCCGATGCCACAGTTGTTGATACTGTCATAACCATCATCGTTGTTTGTCGTTGACGCCGTCATCAACATCGAGCAGCCGCTGTCTTCTCCGCCGTGTCAGGTGTGGCCATCGGTGCACACTTGTTCTCCCGCCCGGGGTCGGAGGCATCATCCGATTTCATCTTCTCTTCCGTTTATCTTTTTCTTTCAGGGATTTCTCTGTTAGTTAGTGATAAATTTTCTCTCTCCTTAGATGAGGTGTCAACTTTTAATTGGATGTGACCAAATGCAATTGTTTGGTCATGTGACCATTCAAGAATTTCTCGAAGGGAGGTGGAGCAAAAGCGTAGATCACGGACCCCGCACATGATTTGGTGGGAACTGAAGTGATACACACGGGACACAACGTTAGAAGAAAAAGAGTATCTTCCATATTTTCTTTCTCAAAATTTCCGAATCTGACCCCACCAACACCATTTTTTATTTATTATTATTATTATTTTTCTCTTCGCTGCGTTGAAACGCGCTCTCTCCAAACCAATATACGCAAATAACAGTGCAACACGCATCCATCTTCTTCTTCTCCTTCGCCACCACCTTCAATATTTCATTCATGAGAAATTGATGTAACAGAATAACAATGGAATCAGAGAAAACAACGCTTATGATCCTTGGATCATACACAAAACCATCATGCTCAATCTTGTTTCTCTTCTTCACCTTCCTCACCGTCCTTTCCCTTCAATTTTCCACCCGCTCTCTCTTCCCTCTTTCCATCCTCCTCTCCCAACAACCACAACCCTCCATCCTCGATCCCACCACCTGCTCTGGTTTCTTCCACCACGTTCCTCCCAGAAAAGTTATCAAGTCGATCGTTGATTTCGGCGGAGTTGGCGATGGCAAAACCCTGAACACCCAATCGTTTCAGAGAGCGATTCGTTACATGCAACGTTTTCAAGGCAAAGGTGGGTCCCAGCTTAATATCCCCAATGGGACATGGCTCACCGGTAGTTTTAATCTCACAAGTGATTTCACACTTTTTCTTCATCATGGTGCTGTTCTTTTAGGTTCTCAGGTACCACCATTTTTTGAATTTTAATTATACTATTATATTATTATTATTATTATTATTATTATTATTCTGTTTTAATATAGTGTTACGTTTTCATGTGAAAATTAATTAGACTTTACACCTGCAATTTGGGTTTTGCATGTGATTTTGATCATTACTGTCTTTAGTGGCAAACAAGTTGAAAAATAAATTAAGTTATTTTTAAAGTTTTTTCTTCTTCTTCTTCTTATTCCTCATTAAATTAAATTTGTTGTTTTATGTGTATCTTTATTAAGAAAAGTGGTGAGATGTTGCTTTTGACTTCTTTAATTATGCATGGTTGTACAATTAGTGCAATCACATGGAACCCACCAAACCAACCAAATCATGTTTGTTTAACTTTGTTTTTGGTTGCTAATTATACTTTTGGAAATTTGATGAAAATGTGATTATTATATTTTTATTAATTCCACATTTTACAGGACATTAAAGAATGGCCTATTATTGAACCATTACCATCTTATGGAAGGGGAAGAGAGAGGTTAGGAGGAAGACATATTAGCCTTATACATGCAAATGGGGTCCGAAATGTTGTCATTACAGGTAAACAAAAAATAAGTACTTTTTTCCACTTAATTGCAATTCCATTAGTACTGCAATTAGACAAAAAAGTAACTAATGTAGTGACTAGTGAATGACTACTTTTCAAGGGAAAATCCAACCACTTATTTAGTTTTTTTGTTGGTGATATAATTAATTAACTTATTTGGTTAAAGTTTGTAAAAACCTGTACAGTATATAGTCCAAATATGGGAAATATTGCTCATATGCATTTTATTATTTTATTTTGTAGGAGAAAATGGGACAGTGGATGGTCAAGGGAGGATGTGGTGGGAACTTTGGTGGAATAGAACATTGGTGCACACAAGAGGACATCTCCTTGAACTCATGAACTCGGAAAATGTTATTGTTTCAAACCTCACTTTTAGAAATTCTCCTTTTTGGACTATCCATCCTGTTTACTGCAGGTTTGTCCTTTTACTGCACATTCTTGATAGTTTTGTCCTTCAAGTTGAATTTATCGAGGAAACTTTTTAGTGTTATATTATGCATAGGTGTCCTGTTTAATTTTATGTATTGGATGCTCGATTAAAGAAAATCATTTCAATTATGTATTGTACGTTGCTAGCATTTGTAATTCCATAAACTGAGGTTTAATAAAATGCTGTGTTTTGATTCAGTAATGTCGTGATCAAAGGGATGACAATCTTGGCTCCTCTTAATGCCCCAAATACTGATGGCATAGACCCAGGTTTGTACTTTGCACTTATTTACCTCTTTATTTATCGCGTTCAGTTATCGTGCTTGTTTGTTTCTTTGTTATGCTCAAATTCAAGTGAACAAATGTTAATGCAAATTGTTTTATAGTCTCTTACAAGTGAATTTCCTTTCTCATGATTCAGACTCGAGTACCAATGTGTGTATTGAAGATAACTACATAGAAAGTGGGGACGATCTTGTAGCCATCAAAAGTGGTTGGGATCAATATGGAATCGCCGTGGCTAAGCCTAGCACAAATATCATAGTAAGGAGAGTTTCAGGAACTACCCCAACTTGCTCTGGAGTAGGAATAGGCAGTGAGATGTCTGGTGGAATTTCAAATATTACAATTGAGAATTTGCACGTGTGGAATTCTGCAGCAGGAGTTCGCATAAAATCTGATAATGGTAGAGGCGGGTATGTAGCAAATGTGAGTATAAGCAATATAAGAATGGAGAGAGTGAAGATACCAATTAGGTTTAGTAGAGGTTCAAACGATCATCCTGATGATGGGTGGGATCCAAAAGCTGTTCCTAGATTTAAAGATATTTTAATCAGCAATGTGGTCAGTGTAAATTCAACAAAAGCTCCAGTTTTGGAAGGTGTAAAGGGTTCATCATTCGAAGGCTTATGCTTCAAGAATATTACTCTTCTTGGTGTAGCCTTATCTGCAACATGGCATTGTGAATATGTTGCTGGTTTCACCAATGGGGTGTTCCCCGTTCCGTGTCCTGAGTTGCACAACAATGGCACTACATCCTGGTGTTGACCTTGCTGATTTACTATGTGTGGATCATGGATGGTTCTAAATTCCAGCTATGCTGAAAACCAGATCAGTTGGCCCATATTGAGCGAGCAGTTTTCCGAGTCCTGCTCAAGCGAATTATTTTGCTACGCGTTAAAAATGAGCTGCAATAATGGATTGGGCTTGTGAAGCCTGAATTTATCTGACGCGAGATCTTCCTTTCTGCCTACGGTGACATTGACAAATAATCTGTTCGGTTTGAGATTTGTGGTTGGAACGTGTAGGAGTACCATTTGAAATTGATTGATTTCAGGTCATTCTCCCTCGCTCGCCCTGGTGGTTGGCTAGATAAAGTGGAGTTGTACCTTAGTTTTAGAGGGGTAACCAATGATTTTTGTGTTTTCCATAACTAGATCATTTTCTTGAACATTAATGTTGTATAGACAGTTTTTTCACCGGGAGAAAACCCAAAATTTGAATACAGGAGAGACAATTTTGATTCAGCTTCAAATACTGAAAATTTCATTTAAAAATTAATTTATTTAATGTTTTTCTTTAAAGCAATGTACTTCCTAGCAAAGCCAGCAGTGAACTCCAAGACTGTCATAACTTGTATTTCTTGCAACCCCAAAACACTCATCAGCAAAGACCTGTTACATCATTCAATAGTCAAGACCTAGCAAAATGGTATATTTACCTAACTTGTATAACAGCAAAGCTGAGAATCAAGATGAAGATGAAATCCCATTCTTCATTTTTCTTCATGTTCCTCACTGTAGCCTTTAGCAGCATACGAATAAGCTTAGCGGACTGTGATAATCTACAGGACACATGCCCCACATCTCCATCAAAAAAGCAGACAACATTCATCAATGGCTTCTCTTGCAATAACCCATCTAACACATTAGCTCATGATTTCAAGACCATGGAATTAAGCAAAGCAGGTTCAATAGATGATTCTGGTTCATCAATCAACATCGTCACAGCTTCTAAGTTCCCTGGCCTCAACACTCTTGGTATCTCAATTGGCAGAACAGACATTGAAGTTGATGGGATTGTGAACCTCCATAATCATCCAAGAGCTAGTGAGATGATCTTTGTTGAGGAAGGTGTATTGGAAGCTGGATTTCTTGATACACAAAACAAGGTTTTTCAGAAGTCTTTGAAGGAAGGTGATGTGTTTGTGATCCCTAAGGGCTTGTTCCATTTCTTTCTAAATCGTGGTGTAGAAGTTGCAACTGTGTTGTCTGTGTATAATAGCCAAAATCCAGGGTTGGGATCTCTTAATGCTACACCACCTTCTTCTTCCGAATCAGTTGAGAAGATAAAGAGGAAGCTTATATCACTTTATGAGTTAGAACTTGATAATGTTAATGATTTGAGTTTGGCTGTGTCGGAGATTATTTACAGTTAGCCGTTTCAGTGTTTTGTATCATTACTTGGTTTGATTGGGAACTTGCACAATGTTACTATTCACATTGAAGGCATGCTATATGAGTTGCTGGTATATATTTGTTGCTGTTGATGAAATGGTAATGATATTTGTAGTTTGAAATATGATTTTTTTTCCAGTCCCTTTTCTTTTTCTCTTTCATGTCTACATTCTATCTTTCTTACTTGTGCAGATATCGTACTTTCTACACCCTCCCTCTCTATATTTATCTTATTATGCCTCACTCATCTGTATGAGAATTTTTTTCCTTACAGTTTCTTGACAAAGCAAGCCCTTTTGGAATGGAGATAGTGTTTCAGAAGTTAATTCTCCTCTTTTGATATAGGAAAAAAATTAGAATAGGGGGAGACAGATTCTTATATAAGGTTAAAGAAAATCATAAATCTCAATGAAAACATACAAAGTAACTTACATATAATCTATCAATCAATTAAATAATTCCGAACTTGAATCTAAGTCAATGGTTTCACGAGAGTATTTTGAATGAAATGGTACAATTACTTCTTTTAAGAAAAAAAAGCTCAAACTATAATTTATGTCTACGGTTTAATTCTTGATCACCCCAGAAACAAATAGCAAGGCTCGGGTAAGAAGCAAAAGTCCCTTTGCTTTAGATAGGAGAGTACCTTAGACCTACCTAAGTATTTTAGGCTTTGATGTTGGAAAGTAGTACAAACAGAAACATAAGTTTGAGATTATCTTTTTTTGTTAACATGCCATTCGTAGGTAGGACGCATGCGAAACACGGGAAACTTAAATCATAGGACATGCACATTACAATATCCAAAATCATATCTTGAATCTGCATTGAGTGAGATGAAAATACTTGCCAGTAATTTTATTTTAATTTTGAAAATATTATAAAGAGAAATAGTTGATTTGAAAATTTATTCAAAATCCTTCAAAGCCATCTTCCAATATTTTTTAGTTCCCCCATATTAGAGGGGGTTTAGTCCAATGGACAAATAAAAAATTCTCATATAAGGTGGAGAGACTACTCACCATTCTTTTTACTCCTTCCTCTATCATCAAAACCTTTCCCTCCAAATTCCTAAACAAAGTTTAAGGAGGTGAACCTCCAATACCTGTATGATTTCTTGCAGCATATGGTCACTAGTTTCCTTCCTCAACATATTATATCAAGATGCAAAACCAGGAAGAAATAAAAAAATGAATCTAAAAGCTAAGTTGTACATTATATCCACCCCCAGCCCAAGCAATAAAGACACATAACCATCCTTTGAAACATTGCTCCAGGATGAAATTCACTAATTCAATAACAGAATACATAGTTTATTGTATCAGTAATACACATCCACTCACCCTATAAGTAAATAAGGTGGTAATTTCATCTACAAGGGTCCAAGTACAACTAGCTCCAGCCTGTTAAGCCAAACCTATCAGCAAGATTGTACATGACCAACTGGTCCCAGACAGGGCCGAAGAGGCGTTCCCCTCCAATGGAAAATGTAAGTGCCCAGGAACAAAGAAGCGTCGCAAATACAGTAAAACCAACGGCAGACCCAACAACATCTGCACAAAGATATCCAACAAATCAATGAGGTTTTCCATTTAGTACAAGACAAAAAAGAAGTTTTCCATTTGGTACATGACAAACGATACAAATATACGAGAAAAGAGTAAAAACAAAGATTCTAGTGCAGTTACACCTTGGGTGTGGAAAAGGCTAAAACTGCTTCACTCCATTCAGCAATTTTGAGATTAATTCAAATGGAAAAGGGAACATGGTTCTAAAAATATTGAAAAAATTCATTGTATTTCACTAATTAAATTCCTTAAAACATGTGAATAGATTCAACAATTCAACCATAACCACCAATACTCATGCCCTTCCCATCCTCAAAGCAATGTAATCCATAGATAGAAACCAACAATTACCAGAAGCAATAAATCACGATGATATCAAGTAATAATAACTCCATAGTATAAAAGGGGCATAAGTTTCTCCTCCAGAGACTAAAACTCATTTAGGGCCCGTTTGTTTTTGATTAACCAAAAAATCACTTTTTATGATATTTACAGTGTTTGTTTTAGATTTTTAACAAATCTATTTTGTTAAAAAAAAATCATTTTTAGCCTCAAAATGAAAAGCTATTCCCAGTAGCTTTTCCAAAATTTATTTTTTGTAAAAACAAAGAACTCGAGTGTATAAGCTTCAAATCATAAAAAAATGATTTTTATGATAGTAAACAAACGGAAATTAGCTTCAGATTTTTTCAAAAATCTCCAAAAAGAAATCTCTAGCTTTTTTTTTTTAAAAACAAAATCTACTTTTTTAAGCCAAACCAAACAAGGGTGTGAAGCAAATATTATCAAGAAATGATTATGAAATCAATGATTGTTATACTACATGCATAAGAAATCATCACTGCGTTGAATAATGAACTCTTAATTTCCTCACTGCACTCTAAATTCAGCCAAATCCTAAGTTCCCAAAATACAATACATCAATTCTATCTATCTATCTAATGTGTATCAATCATCCTAATTAACTTCCAGAATTAAACAATATTTGTACTAACAGTAGGAATTAAAAGATAAAAAATTGAAGAAAGAAAGGATTTAGAAGAAGAACATACAGGGGCGAATGCGAGGGAAGGAATGAGAGTGACGAATAACGGGCCAGAAGTAGAAGCAATTAACAGCCCAAAGAAGAGGAAGAAGTGCGAAACCGAATTTGTAGAATCTACGTGCGTATTTCACTGATTCTTCCTCTGATAGTCCTAGTGGACCGTCGATCGTTGGCCATAACGGAACCGATAAGGCCAGCGGATTTGGATTTGGATTGGGATTAGGGTTGTTGGTGTGTGATTGTGAAGACTCCATCACTTCCGATCTATGCTATGCTATTCTGAATGAATGAATGAATTTGAACAAAGCTACACTCTTTCTTCTTCTTCTTCTTTCTCTAATCTTGCATTAGATTCACGTGTGCGTCAACACATAATTGTGGAAACTTGTACTTCTTCATTATTCATTCCCCCACTTCCTCTTTTACATTTTTACCTCACTTTTACCTTTTACTATTATTTTTTCATTTCATTTTTTTTTTACGCATTTTACTTATATGCTCAGCAGAGTAAAATTCGAATTTTTTTTTTCTACCCTACTTTATTGCCAAAAATCCAAAAATGCCCTATTTTTTTTGAAAATTGCAGAACTGCCCTACTTTTTCAGACTTTCTGGTACCACTCCACTTGGAGTTGCGAGGTACCCTAAAAAGTGACAAATTTTTTGTCCTTATTGTACCCCTCTACTCCAAGTTGCGGGGTACTTTCCTATTTTTTTTTTTGAATTTTTTAACTACCCCGCAAGATGGACTTACATCCTATTTATGGGTTATTTTTTTTAAAATTTTTAAATACCCCTCTACTTGGAGTAGAGGGGTATAATAGGAAAAAAAAATTAAAACATCACGTAATGTTGTACAAAAGCATGCATAAAAAATAATAATAAAAACTTAATTTAAAAAAAAAATTAATTAAAATTATATAACACTTAAAATACCATAAAATCTACCATTATTATAAATGCCTTGCGGTCCCACACCCTCGTCTTCGACGATGTCTTCCACGATTTACTTGAGGGTCGTGTTGGTCTTCGTCATTGTTATCTGCAGTTGATTGTACCTGACTACCATAACCCAACGACAACGACACATCGTGTTCCCTTGTTGGCCATCCCAAATCCAGAAATTGTTCATTGGAGTTAAATGAAGCTGGAGAGAAGTGAGATAGTAGGTTTGTTGGTGTTGGTGGGTTGTTGGTGTACATTGGGTATTGTGGGTTGTTGTAGGGGGGTAATTGGTGTTGGACGGTCCGGCTTGGTTTGGGTCATTATAGGAGAAGTAGTTGTTGTTGGACGTGCTAGCTTGGTTTGGGTCATTGTAACCAAAGTTTGGCATTGAATTTTGTTGATAAGTTGACTGATAATAAGGGTCATATGCATTTTTCGGAGTGGTATATGGTGGTGGTTGGATGATATTTTGTTGGGGGGTGTCGAGAAATTCATACATTACAGAACCATGACTATTTTGTGTTGTATGTGGTTGGGATTGATGATCTTGTAGTTGAGAAAAAATTTCATGATCCCAAAAATCATCATGAATTGGTGGTTGGTCATTGTGAATTTCAGGTTGATGCTCCGACTGTTCTTCTTTGTCTGAATCTGAACTAGATGGTTTTGTGTCAATTGAAACCCGTAGATGTGGGTTGCATGTGGTTGTCAACCACTCAATATACGCATGAGTATGGGTGAGTGATCTTGGCCGCATGCGAGGTAGAGTATAACGACGTCGATTGTCCCAATGTTGGCTCTCTTGTGGAAAGCGAAAACCATTGGATTCGTACCACGTCTTGTACCGTTTGTCCAACACATGGAATTCCCGCATGTCTTTTGGGGGCTCCGGTATTTCTTGTGGCAGGAACAAAGATTTGCCAGGAACAATTATTGATTTTCAAACGGTCCCATCAACAGAAGTGGTCAATGAGACTGTCTTCAAGCGTCTCTTTTGGGCCTTTCGTCCATGCATCTTGGGTTTCGAATTCTGCAAACCAATTGTCCAGATTGACGTAACTTGGTTGTACGGTAAATACAAAGGAACATTGTTGTTAGCTGTTGCGCAAGATGGGAACAAGATATTTCCCATTGCTTTCGCAATTGTGGAAGGCGAGACCAAGGATGCATGGAGTTTCTTTTTGAAAAATCTAAGGCAGCATGTCACCCCATAGGCGAACATATGCCTCATTTCTGATAGACATGTTTCGATAAAGAGCGCGTATGATGATCCACAGAATGGATGGCACGATGCTCCGACAAGCCATGTGTTTTGTGTCCGACACATTGCACAAAACTTCATGCGATCGTTCAAGGATGGAGAACTTAAGAAGAAAGTTGAAGGCATTGGGTAAAAATTATATCTATTTCCTTGTAAATTCGACATATTATTTGTTTAAAGAACACACATCTAACTTTTTTCAAAACAATGCAGGTTACGCCATGAACATCCCAACATTCGAATACTACCGCTCTGAAATCGCTGTTGCAGACCGAAAGACTTTAGCATGGGTGGACAACATTCCCAAAGAAAAGTGGACTCAATCACATGATGATGGTCGACGATGGGGCCACATGACAAGTAACTTGGTAGAGTCACAAAACAATGTGTATAAGGGTATTCGAGGACTCCCGATCACAGCTATTGTGAAAGCATCATATTACAGGTTGGCGGCCTTGTTTGCAAAAAGAGGACATGAGGCAGCAGCAAGGGTAAATTCTGGTGAGCCATTCTCAGAAAACATCATGAAATATCTCAGGGATGAGGTGATTAAATCCAACAGTCATCATGTCACTCAGTTTGACCGGGATCGGTATACCTTCTCCGTCCGTGAAACCATCGACCATAGAGAAGGATTACCAAAGGGAGAATACAAGGTGGACCTGCACAATAAATGGTGTGACTGTGGACAATTCAGAGCGTTACACCTACCATGCTCACATGTCATTGCCGCATGTTCAAGCTTTCGTCACGACTACAAAACTTTTGTCGATAACAAATTCACAAATGAGTGTGTATACGCGGTATACAACATCCACTTCGACGTGGTTCACCACCAGACATATTGGCCTGACTATGAAGGACTGAAGGTGGTTCCCAACAAGTCCATGCGTAGGGCAAAGAAAGGTCGTCCACCAATTACTCGCATTAGGACCGAGATGGACGATGTGGAAACTGAGAGAAGATGCGGCGTTTGTAGGATGCCTGATCATTCCCGCAAAGATTGCATTGATATTAGACATCAGTAGAAATCTAGTCTTTATTTCAGATTTATCGTATTTCGTATGTTTTTTATTTTATAAATATTATGGTTATTATTATAATTACTTTTTTATTAATGCCTAAATTAACATTATTAATATAAGTTGAAATGGTGTGATAAATTGAAAAATGAAAGGAAGTATTTATAGTAGATAAAATAATACATGTTTTATAATAATTGTAGATTTTATGGTATTTTAAGTGTTATATAATTTTAATTAGTTTTTTTAAATTAAGTTTTTATTATTATTTTTTATGCATGCTTTTGTACAACATCACGTGATGTTTCAAAAAAAATTTGTCCTATTATACCACTCTACTTGGAGTAGAGGGGTATTTAAATTTTTTTTAAAAAATAACCCATAAATAGGACGGAAGTCCATCTTGCGGGGTAGTTAAAAAATTCAAAAAAAAAATAGGAAAGTACCCCACAACTTGGAGTAGAGGGGTACAATAAGGACAAAATTTTTGTCACTTTTTAGGGTACCCCGCAACTCCAAGTGGAGTGGTACCAGAAAGTCTGAAAAAGTAGGGTAGTTCTGCAATTTTTCGAAAAAGTAGGGCATTTTTGGATTTTTGGCAATAAAATAGGGTAGAAATAAAAAATTCGTAAAATTCTACCATATACTTAAGTAAAATTCTACCGTACTTAAGTATGGTCTTCCCTCAAAAGAAAAAGTATGGTCTTTAAAATAATTTAAGGTTTAAATTTAATAGGTAGCAACTCATAAATTTATTTTTAAATTAGCTAAATTATATCATGGTCTTTTAAGTTTGACATTTGTAATAAATAGATTTTAAGTTATTTTTTGTCAGGTTTGTAATATATTAATCCTTTAAGTTATTTAAGTTAAACATTTTCATTTTAGTAATTATGTTAACCAAACATTACAAAAATGATGATGTGACACTTGAGTGTATGATGTCATATGTATCATCATGAGACATCTTAGAATATAAAACAATCCAAGAATATCCATCCTTGCAACCAACTTTGATCCTCTCATTATCATTCTTTATGAACCTCAAATCGAAACCACTATACACAAAATAATTGATAACAACTTCCTTGAACTCTTCCTTTGATGAGAATTTACATCCTAATGTCCATTGTTTACAAACTAAACTGCTACATCTACACTTAACTACCACATCATCGTTTTTGTAACGTTTGGTTAACAAAAAGACTAAATTGAAAATGTTTACAAACTTAAAGGACTTATGTAAGACCAAAATAACTTAAAGAACTTATGTATGACCACAATAACTTAAAGGATCATTCAGTTACAAACCTCAAACTTAAAGGATGCATGATGTAATTTAGCCTTTTAAATTTGAGCTTGATATTTTGATATATTGATGTGATCATTAATCCGTTTAAAAACTCATTTCATATGATAATTTGACCAAAATTTAAATAGATTAGTGAACCAACAAACCAATGACTTTAAACTTTCCTTTAATATTTATATTATAGAGAATTCAACTATGTATATTTTGATTTCAGTTCTAGAACGGCTAAAATTGATTCTGAATGTAAAGAATTGATATGGCATGATAGGTTATTGCATTTTCAAAATGTTTTTTCCGCACAAGTTTTTAACTCAACTCACTTTTACACTAATGTATCTTTTTTTTTTCACCGCAAACCAGACATACAAATGGATGATATCATATTTTAGTTGTAATTTATAGTGAAAAATTAATTTAGATTAATAAGCCTAAGTATATAAAATACAAGGGTTGACTTGACCTATTCAGTAAAAAAATTAGAGTTGCTAAGCTGAAGTGATTGACTGTTTATTATGTGCTAATATTCTTTTTAAGAGATGTACTTGTACTAAAAAACTGAACAAATAAGTGATCTGTACATCTAAAACCTTCACATGGAAATGACCCTTGTCTCAAGATGCAACATATACTTTTTTACTTCATTTCCACGAGAATTTTCGCATCAAACAAATTGTCAAGTGATACATGAGGACAATAAAGTCACATGATACAGAATCTAACATAAAAAAAAAGGTTAGTGACGAATTTTTCCTCCATTGCTAGCAATGCAATCCAAGCAACTCTTCCCGAATTAGATCCAAACGAACAGGGGCCAAAAACCCCTCAGAGAAGTAATCATGAACTCGCACAAATCACACCTCTCTAAAGGGTGAGATAGTTTAACCGATACAATCATCTCTTTGACGACACCTCAAAATCCCAGGTTGAACTTCTAACTTCACCCCGGAAATCAAATACCACAGATCAGAAAAATTCCTTATACTGCTCTTCAGGATTGAGATCTCTCCCGGATTTTGGCTCTAGCGAAAAGTACTCCTGCCAAAAGCCCTGCAATTTGCATTTCTACCTTCAGCGTTGAACCAAGAATGTAACACAAACTTGTACAAGATTTACTAAATAATAACAGTAACAAGAAATGCAAACTTTAAGTTAATGTAAAAAACTAACCAAATAAAATGCTAGCAGAGTTCTCCAAACTAGTAGGAACTTTAAAGAGAAGGATGCCAGCAACTGAGAGTGGTATCTTATTCAGCGAACCTACAAGACTGCAGATGGCAAACTAGTTATTAGTTATGTGCTAAAAAGAACTATAATTTTTCTGATATAGCACGGCGTTCTAATGATCATGCATTCTAATAATCATGCATAACTAGTTTTGACTTGAGTTAGAACCGTGGTGAATGCATCATTAAATCCTACTATTCACGAAGTCCAATTTAATATATTGATTGGGAATCATGACTACAATTAAATTTGTCGCATTTAGGAAACTGAAATCAAGTGTGTATTTATCTGAAGAGCCATAATTGGAATTTCTGACCACACCTGTAAGTTGTAGCCCCTGTTTGATGAAGAAACCACATGGAGGTAAAGCTAATTGCTAGACCCAAAACTCCACTGAAGGTCATCACTAACCAAAAGCTAGGTAATCTCAGAAGTGGCCTGTCAATTGAAATACATTAATACCGAGATTTGCAAAACGAAAAAATATAGGGCATAGATTTTTACTTTTGAAATCAATATAACAAACAAAAAGCACATTTCTGGAGATTCTAGATCTGTTTATTGTTTAAAGAAAAACAAGCACGTAGTTAAAGATGACATAGGATGTATCGCCTCATATAATGATTTCACAGACAAAATGTGGGAGAAAACTCACGTTCTTAAGAGATAATCAGCCTCATTGAAAACAAGCATCAGGAAAATTCCCAAAGGCAAAGAAAGAGTGTTGTTCAACAAGACCATCGTAAACTCATTTAAATTTCCAGATTTAGTATATTGCTTTGCCGTATCCATGACCCTTCGTAGGGTCAGCTGCAATAACAAAGAAAAACAACCAACTAATCAGCACACTCAACTAAAAGCTGAAAACTAGTGCTATTTACGTATTGTAAATCGAAACCAAACTAAACCTCATCTGTTAAGTGTAAATTTTATTTGAAGAGCATCCAGGCAGTAACAGAATGGTAAGAAAAGTAAGTACAATAAAAAAAAAATGAAACTTAAAATTATAAAACACTAATACTCACAGAATATGATGCAGTTAAGAAACAATTTAGTGTCTGCCACACATAGCCAGTTGCATTAAAAGAGAGATCAGTAATCCCTCCAGTTATTGCTGAAATGATCTGCAAGTGAAAGGGAAACTTTTTCAGTCTGTCTTGTTTAAAAACATGAGATGTTTGGTAAAGCACATATCCAAAATTGGTGCTTGGTTCAAGAACATCATAACAATGAAGAGTTTCAAGTGGCAAAAGAAATCCTAAAAAATATTTATAGTAAGTATGAATCAAAAGAGACAAGTCATTCAGTCAGCATGACAGATCCCTGAGTATTCCCAAACATCAACCGTAACTGTCTCGCAACTATATCATACTCAATTTGGAATAAAAATTTAGATTAATATCTTCTAAGTTTAACTATCCTAAAACACCAATTCAACTTCAGCCATCATTTATGTAACCTAAAAAGTAGAGAAATAAAATATTTCCCACGGTATTCGACCTTTGGAAACTACAATAAAGCAGTATATGTTGGCAACAGCACCGGTTGTAGGAGATGTAAGTAAAACAAACCAGAACTTAAAAAGGTAAAACATGTGAGTACATTATTCCACATCAAAGTGGGGGTATCAAACACAGAAATCATAAGTTTCGTATGTCAAGCTTTAAAACATACCATTAGAAATAGAGCAGCCCAGACTCTGCCTTCGTGGTGCTTACTGAACAAGTACATTTCACCAACGGCAGTTATGACATTCGTAACATTCTTCAAGACTGTCACCATAGCCACATTAATGTATTTCAAACTGCATGTAGTACAAATGAATAAGCAAAACAATGCAATCAAGCAACAGAGAGTAAGCAACTGCTTTATGCAATGTAAATCCATAAATTGAGACTGGAAAAATTGAAATGTGAAGATGATTGACAATAAAAAGTTAACATCCTTAAGAGTTCAGAGCTTGTGTGCTCCCCAAAAATAGGAATAGTGTTTCCTGGACGAATATCAGCATAAAGTTTCAATTTCATTATTACACCAGAATACTCATAAATGGAATCTCTCTGAGCACATTCCGCATACTACTACTTTTTTTTAAAAATCAACACTGTTTCATACCCATCAGCAAAAAGAAAATTATTCTTTTTAAAAAATAAACTCAGTTATGTACCTAGTACCTACCAATAAACAATAATTAGAAAAGATACACTTGAGACGAGATTAGATTTCAAAAAACTGGAGGCATATGAAACATTACAAAAACCAAAGCCATTTTCCATGATGGGGACATTAATCAAATGAAGCCCTAGTATCTTATCATAAATAATATCTAATGACAAATCAATTAAAACCAAATCCATATTAATGGTTTGGCCATGGCCTATAGTTTTCCTTGGCCTCCTTTTATCTCTAACTATTGAACATGCTCCAACTAGGCTACCCATCTTACAGGTGCTTCACTTTGTCTTTTTCAAAAATGCTCTAATCACCGAAGCTGAGACTCTTATCATTTCTAGCCCTAACTTCTCTTTAATGCTTTCATTCTTAATCTTATTCTGTGAAGTGTACCCACTCTTCTACTGTAATACTCTCATCTCTATAACACTGAGCTTACTTTTGTTAACTTTTTACCACTCAATCTCATAGAAAATTACAGATCTTATAGTTGTGCCGTCACAAAAATATATATGTTTAAGAGGTGCCTCTCTGTCACAAAATACATCAAAAGCATTACTCCATTTCATCTATCTTGCTTAAATTCTACATTTGGCATCCCCCTCTATTGTACTTTCATTTTAAATGTACTTTCATTTCAAATGATAGATGCAAAATACTTAAATTGTCAGACTTGTAATCTGGTATGTTGTCTTGCTCGCGCTAAACTAAACTTGTATTTCATTTTAAATGTACTTTCATTTCAAATGATAGATGCAAAATACTTAAATTGTCAGACTTGTAATCTGGTATGTTGTCTTGCTCGCGCTAAACTAAACTTGTATTTCAAACGCTATTTTCACTTCCACTTCCGAAATTGTGTGTTATCTCCACATCTCAAACTTAATAACTAATAGGCCTTGTTTGGATAAACAAATTAATTTGCAGCTTATAGCATAAGTGTTTGTCATGATAAGCGCTTATGCATAAGCTGTTTCTATAACAAAAGATAAAATTAAATTGTTTATATATAAGCTATAAACTGTTTTCACAAGATATCTTGGAGAACTTATAAAAATAAGCCAAACACAGCTTATGAACATGTTATAAGCTGTTTTCATAAGTTCTCTCAGACAGTCTCGCAGTGTTTATGCTAGTAGATAAACTCAAATAAGCCAATCCAAACATTATCATATGAAAATAGTATATGAAACATCGATAATTATTATAAAACCAGTCACAAATTATCTGCCTCCATCATCCCCTTTGGAAGATGATTGACATATTCTAATGAAAGTTAAAAGTAAATATTATAATAGCCTCAAAGTTAAAGACTTCATACCTAAACATGCTTGTAATTAGCATTCCAACAAATATAACATTGACCGGAAACCAGACTTTAATCAACCTCCATGTTAGTGGTTCAGTTGAAACTAAACCCAGAAGGCTCAACATAGATACAATGATCACCGAAATGAAATTCTGCATCCACAAAAGTATCAACCTTTACATCATCATTAAACTATACAGATCTAAGGACCTGATTGGATTGACTTATTTGAGCTTATCTACTGACTTAAGCACATGTAAGCTCTCCCAGATAACTTACGAAAGCAGCTTATATCTTACACGAAAAAAATTAAACTTTGTTTTATCTTTAGTAATAGAAATAGCTTATACATAAGTGGTTATGGTATAAGCTGCAAAATAAGCCATTTATCCAAACAGGAGCTAAGTTAGAGAAGAAAACACAGAAAAAGGGGAAATAAAGCATTAAATTACCTGATACACCATCAAGGATATTCCAGCATTAAAATCATAACTAGAAAGTACAAATTTGTTAACTAAAATCATTCCACAAGAGGAAAGACAATAAGCAAGTCCAGATAATAAGGCTTGATTATGAACTTTAACAACAACCCTTCCATTTCTGGAACCTCTTTCTTTGCTTTTTTCCAACAACTTCCCTTTTTCTTCATCATGTTCATCATCCGAAGAAGACTTCATTTTCATGCTATGTTGTCAATTGCGCCGCTTTGAATCGCGGTGGCGCGGAGCTCAGTTCCGACCACCAGCTCCGCCTGTGTTGAGTGTAGTACGATGTGAAAGTAGAAGAGAACGTGAAAATGAAAAAATAAAAACTTTTTGACAAAGCCTTGTTTGTTTATGATCGAGGAGAAAAACCCATGAAGGATTATGAGTTTAATAAAGAGAATTGGATGAAGAGGGAAGAGAAATATTGAATGAAATTTGAGGGTTTTAATGAATGAACCCAGAAAGAAACAAAAGGGGTTCTGAATTTGAAAAAAGGTACCAACTTTTGTGGATATTTCAACTCACTATTGGGTTCATGTATGTAGCTTTCGTTTTCAATTACACACACTCCAAAACTCATGTGCTTCTTCTTCAATTCAATTGCGTCTCTGATTTGATTTCACTTCATTTATTTTGTGTTATTTTTGATAAATTCAGTTCATTTATTTATTTTTTTAAAAGATTTTTTTGACAACAAGATTAGATTTTTTTTTTTTAAAGATTATTTCAGTTCATTTATGATTAGCTTAAAATAGAGTAATGATATTTCTACATCCATATAATGACAACTTTGGTGACAGCCTTAGTTTTCTCTATTCTTATTGGTTAAAAACAATGGAGAGAGAAAAATGAAGAGAGAGGATAATAACATCATTTGAGTATGAGAGAGAAAGTTGTTTAAAGTTGTCAAAAAATGGTTGTACAAATATCATTTCTCCTTAAAATAATCATTTTCATTTATTTATATTTTTATTAAAGGACTGTACGTGCAACGTGCCCCACATGGAAAAAACTATAATAATAATCACAATAATGGGAAAGCACAAAAACATTTTTATTATTCAATAATGACTGTATCAAAATATTACGCAACTTGTTAGTATATATGTGTTGACCAAAATGAGTTTTATTGATATTCGGCTAGAATCCACTGACTTGTGGTGTGTTTGGTCCTTCTGTGTTTGTAGCACCGAAACTGACATTTCAGCCATCGCTTATGATGAGAGGAATAAGTTTGCCTAATTTTTGCGTATATCATAGTGGACTTGTTCTGATTTTTCAGTTACATTTCAACTAAATATGTATATTGCAATCATAGTTTCACCTTAACTACTAATATTGATAAAACATTTGTTATTTGAACATCAAGTATATGCATCATTCTCACTTTTTATCTTCTATATAACTTATACACATTTTGAACAGACAAAGTATTTGACATCAAATTTTAATCTACAAAAACCATTTCTCTTGATAAAATAACACAGGCGACAGACGAGTAAGCCCCCAACACGTATTCCATTTCTAATAAAAAATCAACAACTAAGTCAAAGCAAATGCTAGATCAGATTGGTCATAGCCAGTAAGAGAATATCCAAGAAATGGCAGAAAGTAGATAACTGGACGTAGTTCCAAAAGTAATCAGAAAATTTATAGATCAATAGTATAATTTCTTCAGCATCATATACAAGAATAATTACCCTTTACAAGGTGTGTTGCCCGTCCTTGTGGCTTATAGTTTGGATGGAGAAATTTTGGACAGGAAAACAAAGATGGGGTAATTTTTCATTTTAAACAAATATTCCCCTTTGAGTTTTTTTTTTTCCAAGGAGAAAAATAAAATGAGATACTAATGTGTAACCTTTCAATCATGTGAGTTTAGTTTCAATGCCTAACAAAAAACAATTTCAGATACAAAGATAATTTATTTAAGAATTAATCTGGTTAATATAGGCAGATTGTCTGGCTTCAATAAAACTCCTTATGCTTGCTGCATCTCCTTGCATGACTACCTTGCCATCCTCCATGTAGATTGCACCATCTGCATACTCTAGTTCTTCCAAACGATGGGTGACCCATAATGCTGTAACTTCTTCGGAAATATCCAGACAGTTTCTAACTGCTTTGATAACACCAACCTTTAAGGAAAAATGCAAAACATATATCGGTAAGTGTTGGTCTTGCACCAAAACTATCTAATCTATTACTTTCAGATCTACTGATATCAATAGATCTAGCTATATGCACGATTAAGTGAGGTCATGTTTCGAATAGAAAGGCATGCATATTCAGATGTAAGAAAAGCTAAAATAAACATTGCCCCAGCACAGCGGCATTGTTATCTGTCAGTGTACTCATGTCAGATGCAGATAAAAGGCAAAGGAAAAGAAATGATATAAAAAAAGAAATAAAACAGTGATTGCAGCTAGTTTTGATTTTGAGTAGCCAGTAATTTTTTCTGAATTGCTGCAATTTCAAGATCTCAATCTTCAGGATTTTTCACAAATATGATATCACAAACATGGCTATTGAATTGAGATTCAAATCGTGAATTTGAAGATCTATTTTCGAAATTGTGAATTGGATATTATTATGAATCGTAAGATTTGATCAATAAAATTTCACATTTTTAAGTAAAAACAAGTGAAATGCAAAAAGCATAAGCTGATACGGTGATACATTTTATACAAACTTCAAAATAATTCAAGATTCATGTCATAAATCAAAATGAAAAGAGTTGCTCGCTACACAAAGTTCAAGGACAAGTTCATCATTAGAAGGGTTAAGGTGGTTTTGTGGTTTGGAGAGAAGAACATAAAGGTTGAAGCGATAGAGGATTGTGGGTTCAACTTCCTCCACTACATTTCTAACAACTAATTATTGATATTTAACATTTTCAAAAAAAGAAAGTTGCAATTCATCATAATGAATCAAGATTCATGTTGTGATTCTATCCAAAGAATAGACAAACATAAATTTGTATTGATTCTGTACAATTTTGTTTTGATTTGAGATACAATTAACACGCATGACAAGATACTGACCATAAACACAAGAAAATGAAGGCATAGAACACCACAATTAAAGATCACCTGGTCAGTTTCATCTAGGAATGTTGTGAGCTCATCCAACAACAGAACCTTACAAGCTTCTGCTAGAGCACCGGCAATAGCAACCCGCTGCTTCTGACCACCACTCAGAGTTTGGACAGATCTCTGGACATAGCAACAGAGGGCAAATTCTTTTAGTATATGTATAATTCACACATGTGTTTCGGTGTTCAAGGTTGAAGTCCATAATACCTTCATGTAGTCAGATAAACCAACAGCATGTAAAGCTTGTGACACCCTGGATCTGACTTCATCGTCAGCTAAATTGATTTTACCAAGACCAAACGCAACATCAGAATCTACTGTAGGCATCACCACCTGCAACAAATGCAATAATATTATAATACACACTTTACAGATTAGTATATACACACATTCAAGTTGTATGGTAAAAATTGGTGGAACAGTTTCAAAATTATAGATTGATAACAAAATCAAGTTTTTAATTTCGCATTTTGTGAATGATTATTTTGGATCACAACAGTTTAATCTGAACTGCAGACATCAAGATAATATTCAAATGAAGATTAGATTCAAGTATATATTAGTAAGGTTATCTAACTGAATGATTCAAATTCATAAGAAAGTCTCATCGACGATGAAACTCCTATTATTGATTGTTATTGATTACAGTATGCAGAAAAGATAAATCAAGCAAGTTTGTTGTGCTCTGTAATGAAGAAAAATTTGGATAACTGACATGGCGTGCACTTAACTAAATTAGTCTCCTCTCTTTGCCCTTTCACAAGGCATCCTGTATTACCTTTGATATGCTGGGTTTTCATCAGTAAATTTAGCATATATATATCAAAACCTTGTCTATGCAATTGCAAACCTAACCATCACTGTTAACCAGAAAAAAGAATCAAGCCTGTTGGATTTAATAAAATATTTTCTGTTTCCGCTAACCATCACTGTTAACCAGAAAAAAGAATCAAGCCTGTTGGATTTAATAAAATATTTGCTGTTTCCGCTAATATTTGCAAAAGTTTCATCTTTAGTTTTTGTCTTGTTTTCAGATATTTATATAGGCACGTTGAAAACAACTTTTTACTGCAGGTCCTGATTAAAAAGTAAGTGTGAAAAGTATTTATTGAAAAGTACAACTATGAAATTACGTACCGATCAATAAATAGTTTCCATTTTTTAATTCCTAAACCAATGACCTTATGTCCCCATTAACAAGACCCCTCTTAAACTATAGTGAAAACTGAAAAACATGAAAAAGAAAGTGAGAAACTAACTGTCAGTGCCACTTCTTACACTTTGGGATGCAAAGGAAAAATAAGGCATGCTTTTTCAGAACATAAGATTGTAGAAAATCAAGCAGCAACAAGCCAACAACAATCAAATCTCTAGAATGATGATCAGATACTAGTTGTAGTCAGTTCAGACTCGGGACTGACCATGGCAATAAAAACTGTGGAAACTGTGATGACAGAAGGGAGTGTTTGTTTGCTTGCAAAATAAACAAGGCATGTGGAAAGGTTGGAAAATGCCTCAAAGCTGGCTTGAGCAGCTTAATTGTAGGTTGCGGTGTTAAGGGATTGGAATCACATATCCTCTATGTATGTCTGTCCCTCTAATTGATAAAATACTTCTTTTCATACAGTAATATTCTCCCTCTTAAGTAGTTTCCTAGAGGTGCTACTTTGTAATTGGAGGGACATTAAAGGAGATATACAAAAGGAACATGTATCATTTGACTCCCAGAAAGAAAATTCCATTAAAAATGAACTTTTATATACCTTTTTTCATATCAAACTATTACATCTCAGATGAGCTATTCAAATTGAGTCTACAAACAGCAAAGAAACGATGGCCAGATAAGTAAAAATTAGAGAATTTAACTCATATCCATTGTGATAAAAAGATTATTCTGTCAATCAATCTTAATCGTTAAATCATTAAAACAAATTAACTTTAATCATGATCACCACCACCACTACTACTACATTAAAGTGACACATGATTGGTTGCGATTCACAGACAGGGTAAAACATTTTACACTAACGGTATATCAACAATAAACTCAAATCTAAAACTTCAAATTTCGTTCTTCCTCCCTTTCTAACTTAACATGGCTCTAACTCTAAATTTGATAAGGCACCCTCTCTGAAACTTGGTTGTCGTAAAATTTTATAACAAGTTTTAGCATTGAAAAAAAAGGAACCTGATGATCCGGGTTTTGGAAAACAAAACTTTTAGGCTCCTTTACATATACAGTTCCTGAAGTTGGAGTGAATAGACCAGCCAAAATCTTCAAGAGTGTTGATTTTCCACAGCCATTGGGTCCAAGAAGCATCCAAAATTGCCCAGAAGGAATGCGAATCGAACAATCTCTAAGAACGTGCACATCCTTAGTTTGCCTCGCGGTGAACGAGAAATTCAGATTACGACCTTCAATTGCAATACTATCCACGCTTTTTCCCCTGAACAACACCCCAAATAATACAAACTTCGTCAAAAGCAAATACAGCAGAAAGAGTTAGATTTTGGGCACAAAGTGTTTGAGAAAATGCCGAAAAGAAAAATTAATTGAAAGTAGATTATAAACCTTGTAGTTTTAGTGGGAAGTGTAGAATAGATAGGAGCAACAAGGTGATGGTGAGGGGTAAAACTGAGAGAAGAGAGATTCATAGCATTTCCCACTTCTTTCTCTTCCTCTATCCCGCGAAACTATAACAAAATAAAAAGATAAGTAAAAAGAAAATAGCAGTTTTGTGTCTGTTTGGTTTTTCAGTTGCAAAAACTTGTTTTGATTGAATATAGTTTGTATAATTGGTTTTTTGATAATTGCAAGTTTAAGAAAAATGATTGTACCAAGAAAATAGTTTAAGGAAAATGATTTATTTTATATTTTCTTACTTTTACTTAATTCGGTTGAACTCACTTAACTATCAGTTGTGATTTTTGTGAATTAGCAAATAAATCCCTGAGATAATAAAAAGTTGGTTAAAATTATTGTTATATTAACTTTTATATATAGAGGCTACAACGTTACGTAAGTACTCCCTCCGTTTCAAAATGAGTGTCGCTTTAACAAAAAAAAATTGTTTCAAAATGAGTGTCGCTTTCAGTTTCCAATGCAATAATAACTTTTTCTTTTCAATTGTACCCTCCAATTAATACTCTGCACACTACTTCCAAAGTATTACTTTTAAAACTAACCAATAGTTAATAAGGATAATTTGGTAAAATAACCATTCTCTTTCTCTTAATCATTGCATTTCTTAATATGTGTGTAAACACCTAAAACGACACTCATTTTGAAACGGAGGGAGTAACATTTTCTCAAAAAAAAAGAGTAACATTTTAATTGAATATGAAGTTTTATAGGCAAATTAGCATAGTGAACAAACATGGATGTGACTTGTGAGATGAAAGTATAATTTGACATATTTAGTTATCGTGTCACATTATAAGCCCTAATTTCATAAATTAATGAATGAACCATTTCAAATGATTTTTTTATTATTTAAGAGATGTATTTGCCTATTCACGGTAGACTTATTTGCTTTAAGTTCATAATTGTTTTTTTTTTATATATATATAAAAAAGTTTAGGTGAGTTGAACTTTAAGAATTCACCAGAGTCAAGACAGATCTCAAGACTTAATTAGCGTTTGTAGATCATCCGTCAAAAAGGTCTTCATATTCATAGCGGGATTTCAACCTACAACTACAAATCAACTTCTTATCAATTAAGTAAATTTTCATTAAATTCACAATTTTTTGGATGACAAATTTGTCTATTATATTAACCAAATAAAATAAGATCTCCAACGTTAAAACTTCTAGCACCAATTTTGGTTATTAAGTTATTTTTAACTTTAGAAGCTGATGTGAAATTCCTCCAAAGATGAAAACTTTTGGTTACACATGAATCCCCTCCCTCTTTTTTATGGCGTGACACTATTTGTTCTTATTCACACTATAGTGACGTGCCCAACAAAAGAGTCATCTTCTTATCTCTAGTTGTATGTATGGCATTGTGTCTCTCTTAATTAATGGCTTTCTGTGTAACTCTCTGCTACTACACCTCCTTTCCTTCTCTTTCCCATTTCTCAAAACCTTTGACAAGGAAACATGTCCGTTCTTCTTTCCCATTGATTCGTGCAGTTCAAGACGGTGAACCAGGGGGCAGTACACAGCCACAAACTAAGAGCTCTGATGCTTCCTCAGCCTCCTCTAGTAGTGCTCAGTCTTCAACCACTGCCCCTAAGACTCTTCCTAAGAAACCTGTTTATTCCAGTGAGTCAAGCAACCAAATAAATATTTATTAGAATTTTATATATATACTGAATGCTGCTGCTGTCTGTGTGAGTATTCATTTTTGTTAATTTGTGGACAGTGAAGAAAGGTCAGATTGTGAGGGTGGACAAGGAGAAATATCTCAATAGCATCAATGTAAGAAGACTATTATTGATTTAGTTTCAATTATAGTTATTTCAGCTGTGAGTAGGAGGACTCAAATAACATGTCCAAGGTTAATTTTTCAGTATCTTTCTGTTGGGCACCCACCCTATTACAAAGGATTAGACTACATTTACGAAGACCGTGGTGAGGTAAACAAACAAACACCAAAAGATTATGAAAACAAAATACTTTATATGATTAGTGTTTATCTAACTAGAAATGTCAAACTGTATTTGTAGGTCTTGGATATGCGTATATTTGAAACAGGAGAGCATGCACTTGTAAGTAACTTGTCAGTAGTGTGTGTGTGTGTGCTGTAGGTGTGAACCAAAGGCAGCTGACAGCATGCCAATAATTTTTTTACACAAACAACATGACTATTTGTTTTCTATGATTCCAATTATGGTAACATTGTGAAGTATGTGAAGTTTAAGTTTTATTATTGTGACACAAAACTGTACCATTGCTTAATTCTCAGGTTGCATGGGTAGGAGTCCCCACTGCTCCAGCTTGGCTTCCTACATACATGCTTATCAAGGTAATGCTTTACTTGTTCCAATGGCTGCTACAATCTAATAGTAAATGAAATCTGATGTAAATTGTTTATTTTTATCTACATTTACATGACTTCTTTACATTTTAGTTGCTTTGAAAGCACCTCACTCTTACTTTTTTTGTTGCAGTCAGAGAAGCTCAATTATGAGAGACTATAACACTCCTGTTTATCTAGTATTGTAAGAGTGCATGATTTAAGAAGATTGATACCATCAGAGACACCATACCCCATCTTTAGTTGAGCTGTGTGATCAATTCGAATGACTACCGTCAATTATTTGGGACAATTAGCTGTGCTACCCAGATAATGTTTTCGGCCATGACCATCATTGTATTTATGCTTTTTTTTTTTTGAGGGATTGTATTTATGCTTCTATATTTTAGTTTTTAATAAATAATACAGTTAAAGATATGAAAATCAACTGCAAATACACTTCCTTCAAAAAAAAAATGTTTTTATTTATTGTTTATACAACAATGCAACTTATTTTCAATGTTAGGAAGTAGAACGAATCTCTTCACTAGAATTGCATAATTGTAGAACTTGAGGTATCCAATATTTAACCAAGATTGAGGGCAGACAAAATGCCACAGAAGCTTATAACTTGGACTTTTGCTCTCTAGTCTTTGGCTTCAAACTTGCATTTACATGTGATGCTTTTGGATGGGGAAAAAAAATTCAATTGCCATCATAGGACATCATACATGAACTCTCTCTGAATCTAGATCCTCTGTAATAAGCATTTTTTATTAAAAGAAAAAATATCAACTATAATTGGAACTACATGAACTCTCTCTGAATCTAGATCCTCTGTAATAAGCATTTTTTATTAAAAGAAAAAATATCAACTATAATTGGAACAACATTGCCAACATCTTACTGCGCTGTGCAAATTGGCAACATCACAGCTAAGGCACTGTCGATGCATCAGGATGCTTCCATATACAACCAACAACCTGTTTTATTGTTCCATAAGCTGAACTGTCAGATATGCCTAGTTAATGATGAATTTTCTTTTTCCTGATGTGATCGATCAAACGACTTAGAATTGGAAGAAATCGAAAAATGAGCTTCACTAATTCTAGAACACTTTCCAAAGCAGATATCAAGTTATCAAATATGCCATGATCTAATAAATTTTAAAATCTAAGGCTATGCCTTTCCAACTTTAGAATCTTTCCTCATATGTGGAAAGCCAGGATAATGCATAAAAAGTTGGATTCAAACTATATATTATCGCATATAGCTGGCCTGAATCAAAATTTGGAGACGAATTACAGGTTCAAGTTTTCATAAGAATTCATTCACATATACAAATATCAAAACAAAACAGAAAATTTAAAGGCATGGTAATAAAGAAGCACCACACAGTCCATTTATGTCTCTCCGTCAAAGCATGGTTTACAGATCTAGGCCATTACTAAAGTGAAGCTTAATTAGCATTCTATACTATCTGATACTATTTCAAGGTAAAAATTATTTAGGGGGTGGTGTCACTCCCAGACTAACTACCATCAATTCACATTCTATTCAAAACAAATTAAAAGCAGGTAAAAAGGGAAGAAAAAAAAATCATTGTCCTTTAGAAGGCGTGACTTGTGGCTAAAGGTAAAACTAGGTGCAAAGTTTGAAACATATCTAACATAGTACCATTTTTCCCTCGAAGAGAAATTAATTAAATGAGAACATGTAGTTCTAATATATAACTACAAAGATAAATAATCATAGACGATGCTACAGTTCCATCCATTGTTTTCTCCAATTCGGTGGTTATATGTAACAGTTGTACTAATTCTTAACAAACTATTCCAACCATTAATGGAAAAAATTACCAGAAATTCAATTTTCAAAAGGCTACATATTTGCTAAAATTGAATATTCTAAAAAGACGACATCACAATAGTATTATTATACTATAACATATTTAGTTCAGTTCATAATGCAATGTGCGAGATTTGAAGCAAATATTAAGAAATTAGAGCAGCACTTGGCTGACATTATAACATCTAAATCGTGACTTCAATCTTGGAAAATCAAATGACAAACCATCAAAGTGCTTGTTTGTTTTGAAGTTACCTCCGTGTGTTTACCTACCACGTCAAATCCTAGCTTCTTCAATACCACAGTCATACAACCTAGGGACTCGAGAATATAAATTGTACAGTGTATCCAAGCATACCATAACGCAATGCATAACAAATAAAACAAGTGAAAATAACAGCAATTTGTCAAGTTTTGTTTCATGAACCATTGATTAACAATGATCTGCGAAGTCACCAGTAATCAAAACAAAACAAATAGAAAAAATAAATAACATAAACAGAAATCAACCCATATTCGTAAAAATCACCAATAATCAAAACAAAGAGAAAATAAATAACATAAACAAAAAATAATCCATATATATGTTGCAGTTGAATCTCATGCTCACATGTTAGGAACAAGGTGATATCAAACTCTCAGCGTAGACTTCTGGGTCCATCCAACCATTGATGTTTTGAATCTTTGGAATTTTTGAAGTACCATTTTTGGAATCATAAACACCCAACTCCTTTTTGGAACTTGTCATCTCATATAAATCAATTAGAAATTGATCATCCTCAGAAATATATACAGCCTTGGTATAGGGCTCAAAATCATGGTTTCCCATAGCAGGCACAGTGTACAGTTTAATCCAAGACTCTTTAATTCCATATTCCTTCATAACCCAAACATCCAAATACATATTACTACTTGCAAAGATGCACAAACAATCATTAAACACCCCCAAGGTCCAATAGTCCCCTCAAAATCAGGCCGTGGAAGCTTTTGATATGACTCCTTTTCAAGATCAAGAGAAACAATGTCATGGAAAGTACCGCTACTCGAAAAATCAAATGCCAACCAATTAACAGTGCCACTCACAAATACTCCTGGTCCAGGCATGCGACGACAATATGGGAAGTCATTGATCCTCCTCCAATAATCAGTACCCAAAGTATGGACATTAACTTCATTCTTTTTTATTTTGTCAAAGTGAGAAATAGCAACAACCTTATAAACATTATTGAAAAGATCATACCCGAAGCTATATAAAGAAGAAGTGCCCCTTTTCTTTTTCAAAGAAGGCAACCTATTGTATCTTCTAATAGAAGGGTTCCACAGAAAAGCAGAACGTCCAGCAATGGCGAAACAGAGAATACCGTCGCAAGAGCAAATTTCCAAATTATTGCTATACATACTAATAAATGTATTCAAGGAAATTGGGCAATTGAGCTGAGTCTGTGTGAGGCTGCTAGAGTTTGTTACATTGCTGAAAAGAGAGGAAATTGATGAATCCCAAAGAAGTAGTTCACCTGAGTCGTCCACACTGCTTACGATGAGGTGTTTCTTTGACATGCGAAGGTGCTTCTTTGCGAATTTACGATCATTCGAGATTAGAGATTTCCAGGACTTGCAGATGCATCGGAGCTGCAGGAGTATCTTCACCGGCAGCCTACACAGGATTTCCTCCACAAGGTGGAACGGAAGAGAGGGTAGTAATGGTGATGTTAGGGTTTCGGCGGAGGTAGTGAATTGCAGCGACATAGACTAGGGTTTAGGTTTTTTTTTTTTTTAATAATGAAAGGGTTTAGGACGTTTTATAGGCGATTGCTCAATAATCACAAAAAATATCTATTTGGAGATACGACTTGATCCCTTGAATAATTTGACAGGTTTATTGTAACACATAAACCAATTATGTACAAAATAAGCACAAGTATGCTTCATCGTCTTAAAAAAAACATGGATGAAGGCTCAATTTTGTTTCTCATAATTTCTTCTCGATCCAATTTAGTCTTTGACAAAAAAACGATATCTAAATTGGACTTGGGACATTTTCTATTCATAAGACAAAAGAAGGTTGCTTTTCTGACCTGGAGAAGTTCATATTGACACATGGAAAATACTAAAATGCCCTCAGCGGTAGTTAACTACCGTTGAGGACCTGGCGGCAGTTAACTACCGTTGAGGACCCAGCGGTAGTTAACTACCGCTGAATTCATGTCTTCACGTTCACTATTATTTTTTCCTTTTTTTCCCAAACAAATGAGAAGTTTCACCACACTCTTTCTCTTTTGTCTCTCCACTTCAATCATTTTCTTCTCAACACCTTGTTCTCCCCAAAAGGAATTTTCCAACTCAGTTTCTTTTCCTACAACAATTTTTCTTGGTTGAAATTTGGTTGTAACAACAAACCAAATGAAAATGATCCAACAAAGTTTCTATGGCTTCTTATCCTCTTCAACAATTAATGGGTAAGGATTTCAATGATTCTTTGAGAAGTAGATGGTGATGGTGCAGGAACACCAAAATAGAGACAAAATTATTAATTTTTTAAACTGCAACTATTACTTCCATTTCCTCCTACTTTCATCTTGTTTTATAACTACAACTATTACTTCCACATTTAATCCAAGGGGTGGTTATTCTCATCAAAATGGTACTTGCAATAATTAACAACTATGTTCTCACCAATCATGGAGGACCAACCAATTTTGTCAAAATCAAAACTTTATCAAATGGGTCATTCTTAAATTTGAAGAATCATGGATCTAGCTTCTCAAAAAAACAAAGTTTTGAAGATACATGGGATATTGATGAGAATTACACAAATTCTCATGACATTTTTGTTGGTGGTGATTGAAACATGGGATATTGATATGGAAATGGGGAAGAAGAAAACGAAAAGTTGGGATTATTTTGTGGGTTTGAGAACATTTGAGAATTTTGTGAATTTGGATTAGTGGGATTTGGAAGCTGATAATTTTGCATAAAATTGAAGAAACGATTTTGGTTTGGATCCATGAGTAAAAATGAACAGAATGAATGAGATAGAATGTGGAAAAGGCACAGAAGAGAGGAAGAAATGGTGGCAGCGGGAGAGAGAGAGAACAGGGGAACAGTAAACAAAAACAATTTCCAGCGGTAGTTAACTACCGCTGAGAGTCCAGCGGCAATTAACTACCGGCGCTTTAATCAACAGTAATTAACAACCGCTTGGGGCAAAAAGGTCATTTCCATGTGTCAATAGGAAGTATTCTATGTCAAAAAAGCAACTTTCAAGACAAAATTAGTTTCAAACTCATTATTACTTTTTTGACAAATTCAGACTCATTATCACGAAAGGACTATTTTTTTCTCGGTATGAAAATGTCATAGACTAATTTGAGTATTAGTTTTTGTTGAAGACTAAATTAGACTATGTGAAAATTGTAAGAGACCGAATTAAATCTCTACTTTAAAAAAGTAGTATAAAACAATTCTAATAGTTACCCATGTCATGTATATATTTTTTTTTAATAGTGACTAGACCATGCAGTTCAATAAGTGATAATTTGGTTCAACCATTAACCCTAGCTCAATCGGGTCAATTACTAGTCTGGTTTTTAAAACCTTGGGTTTACTTTTTTTTTATTGAATTCTTAACTTATACAAAATTGATCATCATATTTTAACATGATTCGGTTTTGGTTCATCTATCATATTTTTATTTTTATTTTTATAAATAAATGATTTGACATATATAGTATAGTATGATGTAGAGTGATCAATACTTTTTTTACAAATAGAGTGATCAATACTAATATATGACAACAAAAAAAAGTGATCGATACTTATAAAATTACAAACAAACAAAAAAATCTTCAATTTCAACTTTAACTTCATCATTTATGGACATATAATAAACAAGTCTAACAGCTTCGTATTTTATGAATACTTTGAGAAAAGAAAATAATCAACACCAAGTCTTTCGGTTCACTGAAGGACCCTCACCCAACACTCTAGTTAGGTCGACGATCAAATCGATTTTAAAAACATTGGGCTCACTTTCTTTGTTTACTAAATGCTTAATCTTGTCTCTAAGATAAACAGAACTCAATATAATCTTGGCTTTTTGTTCAAGATTTTTAAAAAAAAAATGATGTTTGTATAACCTTTTTATGAAAACATCTTGATATAAATAATTTAGATAGTATTTTTAACAATTTTTTAAGAGAAGTGTGTTATTTTGTGTTTATTTAAAATTATATAAATAGTTTTTGTATTTCTCTCTTTCTATTAACAATGCAATCACACATATAAGATACAACTACTTATGCAACCACAGAAGTTTTCAGCTTGCCTTTTGCTGCTCCTTGTCTCGGGCATGTGATGTGATACTTTTGAGAGAGAAAATGATTTCAATTGCAACTATAGGACATCATACATGAGCTCCCATGTGATCTTATTACTCAATAGTCAATAGTGAGCACCTTTTGATGTATCTCTTATTCAAAGAAAATATAATGACTACTGCATTATTGTTGTAACAACTGGTCAACATTTTACAGAGTTGCTTCAAATTCTTCCCTCCCACCTTGCTACTTCTTGCCAAGCATTCTTGCAATTGCAATATAGACAGTAGTTTCAGAAAGTGCAAATAAATTCATTTAAAATCTACATCCATGGGCATTTCCCACTTCCCAGCATTGTAAATCAAAGTTAACCGCTGAAAAGTTAGATTAACGATCAATTCCCCTCTTAGCACGTTTCCTGGAATTCATAAGTTCCACTAACGAGGGAAGAGGTCGAAGCACAGGAAGATTCATTGACCTGTAATACTTTCTGACATGTTCACTCAAGCCTGGGGATCCAATATTTTCATATAACGCACTCTTATGAACTTTTGTGTTTTCCTGAACCTCAGATTGCTGATAATTATTCATATTATGTAAATCTTCATTTCTTCCTGGCGACATCTCCCATTTCGCTTCAACAGCATCATCCAATAATTCTTGTTTTGCACCACTTGAAACTGTTTGCAAAGGGACATTAACGGGTAAAAGATTACACCCTCCTCGTAAAAAGTCGACATCTTTGAGACCAAGCCTTGCTCTTCCAAACAATGTGACAGGCGAGCGATTAACAGGAAGAGTTAATTTTTCCAGTGCTTTTGCATCAGTGCACTGCTTGACGGGTGATTTAGTTTGTACACAAGGCTGAGTGGTCCCTTCAAGCACAGGATAACAGTTTACAGGTTTGACAAATGCATCAACATCATCGTAAGTTTCCACAGTCATACCCAAAAGCTTTAGCACTGAGTTATTGAGACTGACTTTAGAATTAAAACAGTATTTCTTAACATAATTGAGCTGCATTGCCCTGCAGGGAGGGGTTGTGGAAACAACCCACCTTGGAGCAAGAAATTGAAGTGCCTCTTCCAGTTCTTCCTTGGACGAGTGCATTGAGTAACAGACATGCCAAACACCAAATTGATCCTTAACTGCTTCGTTCATTCTCTTCTTTCTAGTGTTTTGAACATCCGATAACTCTTCACATGCATACCATTGAGCAGAAGGGCGGACAATGAGAGGCTCAGTCTGGCGAGTTGCCTTGGCCTCAACCAGTTTCGCTTGTGCTCTTTCATATAGTCCTGGAGATCCATCAAATAAATGGAAACGAGAACATGGATCTTCGCAAATAATTTCAGGCACCGTAACCATGAGATTCTTGAAACATTCTGGATTTTGGGCTTTATCAACATATATCTTTGCTCCAAATGTTTGGGACACTTGAACAAGAATTTCTTCCTGTCCAAGGACATCACAGGTAAGATACACTGTCGATGCATCAGGATGCTTCCATATACAATTAACAACCTGCTTTGTAGTTCCATAAGCTGAACTGTCAGATAGAACTATTGTTACTCATACTGAGTTAACAATATGCAGAATGATGGATTCAGTAAAATTAAAAATAACTCAGCAATGTGCATCTAGTGATACATTGAAAGTTTTGAAAATTGCAACTGCTAAAAGAAAAATGAAAAAGATAGATTAAGCGTGCTTGGGCTTAAGAATCTACCTGCTATAACATATTCAATTTTCAACACACAGAAATGATAAGTTTTGGCAACTATAAAGACTAAGGTTTAAGGCTTTTAATATGAAGCTGCGAATTTGTATATTATTACCAAACTGCTTTATGTACAAAATGCTCATACACTATACAATGAATGTTTAAAATATTCGATGATAAAAAAAAAAAAAACATCACAAAAGAATACTAATCATACTGCATTACCCAACATACAAGTTTTTCCTCCAATAACTTGCCTCTAGAAACAAAGCCAAATGAGTATATGCAATCAGCCAATCACATACCAAGAGCTTATTATTATTTCTAAGTTGAGGAGGGGGATTTTTATTTGCATTTAAGAAACTTACCACTAGATAATGTAAAATAATTAACAAAAAACAATTTGACTACCTAAACTGTAAATTTACTTCCAATGCTAATAATTAATAAAAATAGCAAAAGATTATGGAGTTTGATGATGTGCTTTATGTAAGCAATAAAAAGTTATTGGACCTGTTGAAGAGAGGAATGCTTGGCAGGCATGGCACGATTAAAATCGCCAAAAGTACAGTCTAAGAAAACACAATCAAGAGGACAACACGGCTTTTTTCCTTTCGTCCCTACATACTTGCCAGGTAAATTGAATAGACATTCAAGGGTGAGCCTGCAATCTCCTGTGTGTAAAACATTGCCAAATTTTCCTTCAAACAAGAACATCACCGCCCCTGAACAAAACAAGATGAATGAATCATTTTATAGCTAAATAAATAAACAAACAAACCGAATTAAGCACAAAACATAAAGATAAGCACAATTTTCAGAAAAATGTTTTCAGGATTCATTTTCAAAATCAAACCAAGCAATTATAATGATAAATATAAAATAAATTATTTCCTCCTCCCTGACAGAATTCAAGTTCTAACCACAAAAAGTGAATCTTTGCTTCCACCTTTTGAAGAGCCGAAATTGATTTTGACATGTTTGGATGTTCTTGAGTAGAACTGATTTTGTCTACAGAATGGATTTTAACTGGAAGCTAGAATTTATAGTTTTTGACTTGTACAATTGATTTTTAGCCTAAAATCTATTTTTCAACCCAAAAGCTACAAACTACAAAGTGCATTGAATTGAATGTAAAATTGATTCAGGTAAAAGTGGGTTGAAAATCACTTTACATTCATTTGACAAAATCAATTTGTGTCACCGCTGAACCAAACACAGTCGAAATCATCCATAGTTGAATCAAAATACAAGTGTAGAAATTGGTTGTAAGAATTAAAAGGGGGAAAATTACCAGGACAGTGATTGGCATCAAAAGCGGTAACAGTGAAGTTTCCATCAGGATCATCGACAATCAAGGATTGACCTACTTCAATTTCCAAAAACAAAGAAGCATCAAGCTGCAACAACAACAACAGGAACAAGATGATTGAGTACAATTAGAGGAAGAAAAGGGGGTGAAAATGTAAATAAGGAATAACCTGACCTGAGGGTAATGTTGAAGGAGGAGGGTTTTGGTGAGAGAAGTAGAGTAAATTGGGAAAGAGGAATGAGAAGTGATGTTTGAAGAATGATCTTTGTGAGCGTGTGTAATGAAATGATGCCTCTTGCTGCTTTTGGAGGATGGAGTCCATGTGTCTACAGAGAATGGTAATCCTTGAGGCATTTCGATCGGCATCTTCCAATTATTCTCTCTCACCAACAACTTCTTCTAACCATGTTTAATACCTTATCGCCGGCCTTGGGTTTCAGATCTGACCTCGTTCAAATGCCGTGGCTTCCCGCGAAAGTTTCACCATAACAAACAAATAATTTTTCTTACAAAGACCTTAATTACCTTACTTATATATGATATGATATGATATTATGATACTCCTATATGATATGAAGGGATAAAAAAAGTTTGTGTGATTTTGTTATTAATTTTATCATTTATTTAAACTAATTTCTTTGTGATTTTATCATATTTACTCGATTAAATAATTTTTTTTTTAAATATGTATAATTTTAAAAGTTAAAGGGGAAAATTCACAAGCGACTATGAGGTGATTTTAACTTCAAATAGTGGGTGTAATCATGGTTAAATTAAAATTAATATATAAAAAAAATGTAAGAATTTCAAATTATTGATGAAGTAAAGAGAATAGGAATAGGTGTTTAAATTGTAAAAATTAAAAAGTAAAAAACAAGCTGGGTTCATGAGGTTTTGTAACACACAAATAATAGTTTTATCATAAGTAAAAATTTATGGATTTGAATTTTTCCATGTTTGTTTTCAACACGAGTGAATTATGTTCATCATCTCACTGTTAAAAGTAATTGGATTCTACAGCTTCAAAAAATCATTTTTTACTTTTACTACATACAATAAGAATATCACATGGTAACCACATATAATAAAAATATCACATTTTAATTTCATTTTCCATTTTTCAAATGTATATAAAATATGATAAAATAAGATATGATTATCATTTTCTTTTTGGTCAAGATATGATTATCATTAGGGATGGGAATAGGTCAGACCGGCCTACAGGGGCCTACGGCCTAGCCTACGACAAGCCAGATCAGGTTAGGCTTTTTTCTTAAATAGAGAAGGACTAGACTTTTTTTTAAGCCTATTTAGCTTAAAAGGCCAGACCACAGGCCTCTCAAAAAGTCTCTTAAGCCTATTAGGCCAGCCTATTTAAGTAATAAGAATAATATTATTTATTATTATGTTATATTTTGTACTTTGAATTAAAATATAAATTTGTAAACTTTTTCAATAATTTAAGCTTTATTAGTTTTTTTTGACAAATATATAAATGTATTATTATAAACTAGAATAGAAATATGATACAAATATATAGTCGATTTCATTAAAACCTTGTGTTGATTATCAAAAGAGAGTTTAATCTAATTGAACTATTTGTTCGTTAGTCCATTTAAACTTAGATCATATAGCTTACTTAAAGATGTTCATAAGATATAGGCTTTTAAACAGGCTAGCAGGTCATATTAAGCTTTCAGAAGGCCAGGCTCAAGCCTAAAAAGTAGGCCTATGACAGGCCGCAGGCCAGACTTAGGCTTTAAAAAAATATGGCAGACCAGGCTTAGGCCTTGCAAAGCCTAGCTCGGCCTAGGCTATTCCCATCCCTAATTATCATTTTATCCCCGTAAAAAGTATTTTACACGCAAAGGACACACATCTTTCAATCTCATTATTCTTGAATTTTTATTCTCTAAATTCTAAAAAAAAAAAAAAAATATATCAACTAACATGTGACATAAAGAAATATGTTAAAGTTATCTATAAATAGAAGTTGTGTTGAAAAAAAACAATCTTTACACTTTTGAAAAATTGGATAGACAGACTGTAAGCATTTTATATTTAGTTCCCTTGGACCCTTATGACAGTAGGTTAGTATTTTCCTTTTAGAAATTGGAAAGTTTTCCTACCAAACCTCAAAGGTGTTTTTGTCCTTATTGCACCCAACACATTAAGCTTACAGTTTTGCTACTTTAAAAGTAAAGTAGACAAAAGGAATATATTGCACCCAACACATTAAGCTTCCAACGCACACTTGACAGGATTTTGATTAACTTCAGAGAAATTCATAAAACATTGACTTTTGGAGAATGGTCATATTGAATGTAGATTCTCTAAGTTTCCAGAATTCCTAAATTTCTGCACTTATTGGAAAATCCCAAATGTGAAATGGGCTCTCGTCTCTATCAAACCCGACAAATCTGACTCCAAAATCACACTTGACATAACTTCAAACAAATATGACACACAGGCTCTTAACGCCTTTTTGTCCAAGTTCAGGTAAATTCATGGTGAAACACCTATTTCAGAGAATCTGGACCCATCATACTTGTTTAAGCTCGACGGATTGGTATTAGACCAAAAAAATGATGGTGCCATTCTCAGCTAAACAACATTATAAAAAGAAAAAAGAAATATGTATGAAAATTTTCTCTTCTTTTCTTCTGCCATGGACTAGTAATAATATACAACAAAAAGGCTAGTACAAAGTACAAACATGGCAAACACCTTCTGTTTACAGTAATCAATAAAAATTGTTACAAGCTACAAGGTCTCCCCAGTCCAATGACTGCACCGAGAGGGCTCCTACACTTCTCACTTCTACTGTCGTCTATTTTTCATGTATAAAGAAAGAACGGACCAGAGTTTTTTTCAGACATAGTATGAACTTTCAGGGTTACAATTGAATGAAGTTCAACTATAGAGCACAAGGCATGACAGGGAGAACCACCAAGAAAGATTTTAGGGTATTTACATTCAGAAACTCAAATAAGTCTCGTTCTTGGGGATGCACCAGGTGTGTGGACTTTGTACATATGTGTTTCATGCCAAGGATCAAGAGTAAACTTGGCATTTGATCTCATTGGATATGATTCATATGAAGTGAGGGTATTTTGTCCCATCATTGCGTAAGTTGGATGAGGTGGAGAAAGGAAACAGCTCTTGTGAGCTGGACCAGACTGTCGCAGTGGACTTGAACAAGGAGATACAGGCAAAGATGTGATCATTCTTGTGTTGTCTCTGAACAAGGAAATTACAAATAGCAAGTCAGTCTAAATAGCATAAAAAACGTGAAGCAATAGAGAGAGAGGTATAGCAAAACCATGCTTCAATCATAAATAATCACAAAAGGTTGGGTATCTAACCTTGGGCTCCTTACTGCCCGTGAAGCTGCAAGAACTGATTTTGTCGCATAATCTGCATCCTGAGAAGCAATACAAGTTCTGTTGGAGTGAAGATCTGAAGCTGGCTGCAAAGTCAAACAAGCAAAGAGAAAGTTAGCTCCAGTCCAACACTGACCATAAAATTGATTTCCAGAAAATATGCAACTTTAAATTTATATAAATCAGTGCTGGGAATATGCGCATTGGAATTGTGACTTCAAATGATATGATATTTTGGGTTCACATTCTGCTCCAATGCAGAATTGTGTGGTAGCATGAAGTCCTCTATATAAATCTCTATACTCTGATTTACCAAAACGCAAAGCAATATGCACTACTATACTATATTAATATATTCCTTTCGTATATCAGTTATCACCCCAAGCTACTTGTTTTGGCGCCAGGTTAATTTATTCCCACAGTTCAATTTCGCTGGTATGTGTGCCAAATGAACTTCATCTGTACAGGTATATGTATTGCAAGAATGATCGAAGGTAAAACAACAAGTTCAAATTCCAAAGGGAATGTAAGTAGCACATTAATACATAATAACATAAACAAAATTAACCTCTAATATGCACATGACAGACAAGCAACCTCTAATATTTTCCTTTTTTATCTTTCCTGATTGTAATGAAGTATCAGTAAATAATGCCTAACTCTACAGATACAGCCAAACAACAAGCATACTTCATTCTCCCCCAATTCATTTTTTTAGCTACTCCATGTTGGAGGGTTTTAGTCCAATGGAGAAAAATAACTTCTCATGCAAGGTTGCTGGACTACTCACTCTTCCATTTCCCTTTCCTCCAAACTCCCAAACAAAAACCCTAAAGGAACAGAATCCTTTTATAATGATTATGTTACAAACTTAACAATGTGTGTGGAACTAGTTTGTAAGATGCCAATGAAACAAAACTCCACTAAAAATATAATTAAGCATCAAAGACTATACCGGCGTCCTGCTTCCATCACACATGTATGGAAAAGCATCCCTGGTTATTCTGACATTAGCAGCTTTTGTTCCTGACTGATCTCGAATGAAGGGGTGATTTAGTAACATTTGGGCTGTAGGGCGAGTTGAAGGATCTCTATGCAAGCATAGCTTAATGAAATTCTTTGCATCATTTGAGAGATGATCAGGAATTTCAGGCATGTCTTTGCTGTTCCCGATTTTAAATATTGCAGCCACCTGTTGAATCCAACATTAAAAAACAGCATTGACCCTTCATATTTTACAAACAGAATCACAACAAATATGTAAATGAATGCTAGTTCAAAATAAGCCAATAACGCACCCCTTCATACTGACTCCAAGGAGGCCTTGAGGTTGCCATTTCAAGAATTGTGCATCCCAAGCTCCAAATATCAACAGGAAGACTATAGCCATTTGTATTCATTACAACCTAAGAAAGTAAACATAAGCATACATTACTATTTATGGTGGAAAAGAAAGGAGGAGGGAAGGATGTGCTTGCATAAGAAAAAAATTTAAGATCTGAAACGGAGGGAAAGAACTTTACCTCTGGTGCCATCCAGTGTGGACTTCCTTTGAAAGAAAGCATTGAGGATGAAGAATTTATCTGGTCCAGAACAAATCATAATTCAGAGATGATCTCTATCATAATAAGAAATCAACCAGAACAGAAAATTATACTTTTTGAAGCCCTCTAAATTAGTTTCGATATCTACCACTTGCTTATGCCAATGCAATATAATTTCAAATGATAAAAAGATGGAACAGAGATGAAAATGTGCAATGCTTGTATAAGAATCAAATATATTCAAGCTCTTCTCTCATTCTCTATGTGGGTTGGGTATGCACAATTGAGAGAGAGCATGAGCATTCAAGGGAGAGGAAGGACTCCACCACTAGGCATTCAGAAGAGTAGAATGGCCAATTTTAACCAGAAACAAACATGCATGATAAACTTACATGTTTAGCCATTCCAAAGTCCGCCAGCTTGATTTCACCATTAGGATCAACTAGTATGTTAGCCCCTTTAATATCCCTGTGAAGATAAAAACATATAAGTAATTTGAAAGAGAGTCAAGAAGCACCAATTTTAAGCAATAAATACAATATAATAAAATTACCTATGCACTGTATTTCTCGCATGTAGATAGGAAAGTCCAGAGACAATCTGCCTAGTATAATTTTGGATAACAGGCTCTTTGAAGGCCCCATATTCCTGAAGTAATTTATGAATAGAACCTCCAGAGACATATTCCAAATAAACGGAAAGTGTTTCTTCTCCCTGCAAGCATGGAAAATGTACATTTATAAAATACAATGGATCACATTCATAAATTTTCTAGTTTCTCTTTCTATATGTTGTATTTAACACATAAAGGACTAAAGATCAGAAATATTTTAGCATACCAAATCACTTCCATAGTATTGAACAATGTTTGGATGTGAAAGTTTACTCAGCAAAATTATCTCCTGCAGCAAATTGAAAACATGGTATAGATTTATTAGACCATCAAATGATGATTAGGTTTATTAAAACAAATTCCGTTGCAACTGTGAAAAGAAGAACTGCAAATGTATTATAGTGACGGTGTGTGGTGAAGCTTAGACCATAAAGCATATCTCTTAAGAAAAACGACAGAATTACCTGATTAAGCTGTTTGAGGCACTCTTTAGAGGTTTGATCATCACAGACAGCCCTGACTTCTTTTATTGCACATAATTGTCCACTTTCACTACCAAAGTTGCAAATTCGTAATACAAGCATTTTAGAGGTAGAACAAAGATAGGAAGCAGAATACATATAGTTTCAGTAATCTGTCTGTAATATGGACAAAATCAGACAGAATACGCAATCTGTAAAAACAGTTGTTGCTTTAAAGTCAGAGTTTTGTGTTTGCTACCAACAATCGGCATTGTAATATTAATTTATCAGCCTAAACATTACAACCACCAGACTGAAGAAAACACAATTTTTTTTCCTTAAATATTCAGAAAGTGATTATACACAATAAAATTTGTTGGGTGCTGACCCGAAATAGAATTGAAAGTAAATATACATTGCCATAGAAGAAAATAAAAAACAACCAATACCTATTGAATCCTAAGTAAACATGTCCAAATGTTCCCCGACCTAGAAGCTTTCCTCTCTTCCACCTGCCACGGTTAGTGGTACTGCTTTCTATCAGTCCATTTGGTCGTGTGTTGTTGGGAAGAGAAGAAGAACTAGTCGGAGAGCCCGGTGGAAGAGGCAATGGATGACACTCACTCCTTCCATCTTCTTGCCTGCCTGTAGGTGAGTCAAGACTCAAAACATTCAACCTTGGATGAAGAGGTGATGTTGGGCTTGTAGGCCCTCTTGAACCAGGACCCGGGCTTTTAGGCCTCACATTGAACTTCGTTTCACATTGTCCTCTAGCATAAAGAAATTGCATTGATTAGTTTAGCAGTCAATTGAGGAATGAAACAAACTATAACATAACAGTGACACACACCCTTGTAACAAATCTAAAAAAATCACTTTTATCTGATTAATCAATTAATCAATCATAACGCAAATCAAAATCAATTAAACAAAGTTGACTAATTTATTTACAAAGCCCCAAAATTGAAAAGGGAATGAACCAACACCAACCTAGCGGTATTAATCTGAGAGTTAGAAGTTGAAGGATCATCATAAGAACCATTGGAGCTAACACTGGAACCGGAAAGAGAAGCAGATCCAAATCCAAAAGTAATTCCTCCTTGATCATTACTATAGCTTTGTGTAGAAGGACGAGGCAAAGGAAGTCCTATCTTATCACCGGTATCAGAATCCCAACAAGAGGAAGAACCACCGCCGGCGGCGCCGGCAGAATTGATTGAAGGAGAGAAATCTCTACTGGATCTGGGAGACTTTCTAAAATTAGAAGAAGCATCGTCGAAACTCCTTGGGTTTTCGGGTTTATAACCGTTTTTATTAGAGTTTCTGATCGGAGACTTGTTGCTAAAATTGAACTGAAGAACGCCGCCGCCGCCGCCACTGCTGCCGTTGCTGGTGCTGCTGCCGCCACGTGGCTCTTCGTGCTCCTTGGGTTTACTGGATTTTTTACCCCACCAAGTGGGCATTATTAATTAATATTATAAAAATTGAAATTGGGAAATTGAAAGGAAGAAGGAGATGAAGGAAGAAAGAGGAGAAGACTTGGTATTTGTTCACACGTAGTAGTAGTAGTGAAGAGAAAAGAAGAAAGTAAAATGAAAAAAAAAGGAAGAAACGACGAAAGGACAGCTAAGAGAAAGGGGTTGAAGTTGGAGGGGACGGCACACGGTTGTTGGATAAGTGACGTGGCAGTTGTCTGCTCCCACGTGCGGGTATGTATGTATAACGTGTGTGACAAGAAGCATAACTGTATCGTTTTGATTACACTGTTATCCTTACGGTTAAAACTGTACTGTACCAGTTTGTTTGGTTGTTTGTTTGCCTCAAATTAGAAAGCCTGGTGTCTGCTGCTGCTGTACAGTGTGTTTGTAACGAACCAGATTAAAAAATTCATAAATTCCAAAAGAAAAATAGAAAGGGCAGGTATATGAGGAGAATCCACATTGGTCATTGTGCGATATTTTGTGCTTTATAATTTACAGATGGCATATTCTTCTACTCTTCACTTTCATATGTCAAAATCATGCAAATTTTTAGATATAAATATTGTCTTTGTCTTTTCTTAAAAAAAGATTGGAGAATGGTAAAAAAAAATAGTAATCATAAAAGAAGAGTGTTATGGACCCTTTTTTTAACACTTATTATCTTATTTGGTAAAATTCATGTGGATATCACATTTTGAAAATAGTTCTCACATTAAGTGGTGAGATCCAAATAAGTTTCATTCAACAAGAGAGTGTTAAAAAGGGTAGAGATTTGAGAAGAAGAAAATAAGATAATGTTGAAGAAGAAGAAGGAATAAAATGAGAGTATTATGCTTTGTCAGTTCCATCGTATGCTTGTTTGTTGGGGAAACAAGAAAAAAAGAGAGGTTGGTTACTGTTGGTGGATGGTTGTGGTGGTGAGGTGAGGACGACAGTGGATTGGTGCTGGTGGTGTGCTCAGAAGCTCTGCCATTTTCATATGGTAGGGTTTTCGTTTTGTTTCGTGTATTATGTGTGAATAAGAATGGGAGAAGAAATTGAGTATAGGATTACCAAAGTCCAAAACGACATCATATGTCACTAAAAAGAAATATTTTTGGTTCCAGGAGATTCATCTATTGTCGGTTGTTTTGCATTGAACTAAACCTACTCTCTACAATCCTTTGAGACCACCTTTATATATGGGATTGTGAACCCTCTCACCGTTTTAATCCATCCCATTTCAACTTTCTTACTTCGGGTTGGGTCAGTTTTCGGGTACTTATCCACCCCACAAATAGCGGCACTTGTTAGGAAATAGCATGGCTGAAAAAGAAAAATAAACACAATAACTACACAAGAATATATACGTGGAAACTCCAAAACTAAAGAAAAAACCACGACCGTTATCTAAACTGACAACCAAAGAATTATTACTATGTGAAATAATTTTAGTTGCAACTACTTCAAAATTATTTCTGAAGAAAGGAGGATGAAAAGTGATGAAAGCACTTCATCAAGCTCAATGTTGCTAACTAGAAGTAGGGCTGATGGGAAGAAGATCCATGCAAAGAATATGTCGTGCTGGAAGTGTGGGAGAAATTGTCCAGGTGCAGCAATATCAGAAAAAGACTCTGAGGCAAGTGCTAGCAACGTCTCCCTTGTTTTGGGGGGTGATCTTATCTAGAAGATAAAGTGTGTCCTTATGGTATTTCCGCTATATCATATGCAAAAGGACAAGTTATTGCTAGCGAATTCAAAACAACACATGGGCATTGGCTGGGAAATCAAGTGTGAGTAATATGTCCCACATCGACAAGGGATGAAGGAAATGTTGGATATATAAGAGAGGAGGCACATATACCTATTGCCTTAAGGTTTTGGGTGGAGATGTGGTATCTAAGTCTCTTAGCGGATCCTAGATGTTTAGCCCATTGTCGCTCCAAGCGCTCCCCATGTTGTCGCTCCAAGCGCTCCCCATACTCCCCACTCCCCAACAGGGTTGCGAACTAGTATTTTGTGATTAATTAACTAGTAACAAAATTTATTTCGCTCCAAGCGCTCCCCATACTCCCCACTCCCCAACAGGGTTGCGAACTAGTATTTTGTGATTAATTAACTAGCAACAAAATTTATTTATTCCAAATTATATGTCATTTTACTATATTAAAGAATCATTAATATTTATTTTCCTATTATATCCCTTGCTATTTATTACTTTGTGAGATCAAAAATGGAGTCGCGTTCCATTTTGCGTTCATGCATGGTATTTTGTATGGCTCTGCTTCTATTAAATTACTTCATTATATGTGCTTCTATGCATCTACTCTTGGCTGCCAACGTTGCCCCCAATCCCCATAATGATAACTGATAAGTAGTAAGCTTCTAGAAGAAGTGCTCACTTCATTCAACATGTGTTTAATTGTATCTAGCTAGCCTTTCTCATCCTTAAATTATTGGTCACTATCTTTTGGAATTTTTCGTGCTTCATACTCTCTCACCAAGTGGGGTAACCAAATGCTTAATTAGATTGGATGAATGTGAACCTTGTATTGTGGTTCTAGCTCTCCATTGATAAGGACGTTATGCACTCCATTTCATGAAAGGAAAAAGAAAAATTAAACTTAGGTTGTCTTTGGAAAATTGAGGGTAAGTTACTCTCTACTAGTTAAAATCAGTCACATTTACTTCCTGATTATGTCAAACCAAGAATTCTAATTCTAAAAATAAAATGCATATGACTGGTTTAAATTAACTGTAAGGTACTTATCCACGATTTTCTAAAGACGGCCTACAATTTTTTACACAACTTTTGCTTGCACTCAAAAATATAGGACCGCGGCTTTCAAAGGATAGAATGATGTGACCATAAAAACTTAACAGAAGGAGGTCAAGTACATGTGAATCTCATTATACATAATACGAGTTTGGGTGACTTGGGGAAAGGAATAGCTTAAACATCATAACCCGTTGACCGCTGTCCATATCTTGACAAAAAAATAAAGAAAAAATATCATAACCCGTTTCATGGATATGGATAGAGAACAATACACGTGCCGCCCTCGTCATTCGTTGGGTCGGGTTTGAGCTTGAGTTAGGCTTTGATTTTTTTTTTTAAAGGAATTTAGACTTTGATTGGATAGCGAATATTTGTACAACTATTTGGTGATAACTTTTGTGACAATCATCTTTTTCTCTCTTTTTATTTGGTCAAAAACAATAGAGAGAGAGAAAAAGAAAGAAAAAAATAGTAAGAACATAATGTGAGTATGAGAGAGATACTTGTCCAAAAATTGTCACAAAATGGTTGTATAATTATCATTTCTCTTTCTTAAAATGTGTGTTCTCTATCCATATTGATCAAATGTTTAACATGTTAACGACAGAGGCTCTATAATTGGATTGTCATTTTTCCTCCGATTTGATTTGTTCTCATGGTCAGTTTCTTTCCTCCACTTTTGCAGGGCAGCTTTCGTATGTACTGACCCACATGTGTTCTGAATGGGTCAAAATACTCCCACTTATTTTTTGTTGCTCTGGTCGATTGTGAAGTTCCATTATAAATAGACGACTTAGCACAACTCAAAATTCACACGAAGAGGCTCTGGATTTTAGAGTCTTTCTTTACTTATCTCCGTTCAGTTTTTGAGTTGTTTTTTCCCATCTTTTTTTTGTCCTTTTCGATTTGAGTGGTCTCCAAATTAAGAGTGATTGTGATAATCAAAGAAGGTGTCATTCTAGAACATTTTTTCTATGGGGCAGTAGAAAACCGATACGGTATATTTGGGTTGTTTTATCCTAGACACATTGTGGTTGTTTGTATGTCTTGCATACTTTTAAACAATGACGCGAAACATTTTAAAGAGGGCCAAATAGTTCGCGTCTCAACCCTGTAATATATTCGGTGGCTAAAAAATTCTCTTTGAAAGATACATATATTATTTCTGACGATAATATATATCTCAATGTTGCTCATGACCTAGAGATATTTAAGAATTTGACGAATAAATCCACAAATCTTCTATAGAGGTGATCTTTAGAGAGAGAGGGAGAAAAAAAAGAAGAAAAATATGTTGAAGGAAGGTCAATTACATGGTACCCGCTAAAGGGGTTAAAAACCTTTTAATATGTGGAATTTTTAGTTTTTACTTTGGTGGGTTAGGTTTATGCCCTCTAATTGTTTGTTTTGTTTTTTGTTTTGAATAAATTTTAGCTTAAAAAAAATACATGTGTATCTATAGTTGCGCTTTTTACTTTTTTTTAGTGTAAATTACATTTTTTTCCTTAAAAGATGCTTAAATTGCACTACTCTCCCATTATCCAAATCTTATATTGCACTACCCTCCCCTAATATCCAAATCTTATTAGAGAAAATTACACTCCTTCTAAGAGAAGCTTAATTTACATTCATCTTCCCTCTTGTGTTAAAATCTACGCTCTGATCCTTTGTTAAACCGTTTAGCCCTTTTTACTATAATTAATATTTTAATAAGCATATTTTTTTTATCTATTTATCATTCACAATATCATTAACAACATATTATAAATTATGAAGAAAAATAATTTAAAATATAAATATTGAATTTCATAAAAAAAAACAATATAGGACAAATGGTTAAAAATAATAATTAAAATTAAATTTTATATTATAGAAGCATAAAATTAATAATGAAATCTTTAAAGGTAATTATCATTGACATTTTAAGTTATAGAAATAAAAAAAAAGGATAATTGATATCTTAAATGATGGTTTGAAATTTCCTTCACAAATAATTGTGGCTTAAAGTTTATTGTTATTATAAAAATATTTATTTATATAAAAACGGATTAAAGGGTATACATATTTAATTTTGAATGGTGCAGATTGCAATTCAAAATCTAATAGCAGAGAGGAGTATAATTATTTATAGGGTTAATTATGTTTTTGGTCCCTACGAAATTGCGACCTTGTAAGTTTAGTCCTTACTTAATTTTAATAGCATTTTTAATCCCTACAAAAAAAATTTACTTATAATTTTAGTCCCTGCTAAAATAAATTTTGTTTAATTATCCTTAAACTCTTAAATTTTTTAACGATTCTTTTTATACAAGTTTAGAACACTATGAAAGGTTCATTTACCAAAATCTATAATTTTTTAACATGAAATAAATTAAATATGAATTTTTTAAAACGACAAAAGTTTAAGATATAAGTAACAAAAATATGGACGTAGAAATCAAATTTTTGCGATATTTTTTTCGGAGGACCTTTTAATAACATTCTTAACACGCCTGTAAAAAATTGTTGAAAAACTTAAGAGTTTAAGCATAAATTAAACAAATTTGGATTGAGTAAGGACTAATATTGAGTGCAGAAATTTTTTGTGGGGATTAAAAATGCTATTAAAATTAAGTAAGGACTAAACTTACAAGGTCGCAATTTTGTAGAGACCAAAAACAGAATTAACCCTTATTTATATATATTCAGTTTTTAGTGGAGGAGAGTATATTTAATCAAAGTTCAGTATACCTAAAAATTTACCTAATTCATATCAGCATTGTACATATAAACGTTTTTCCAAAAGAAACACAAAAATAATGTCAACCTCGTTAAATTTATGAAATTTAAAGAGTCAATAAAAAAAAAATTCACTATTAAATTATCACCGTAGTCCAACTCAAATAGTAAAAGATTGTAAAGAGATATTTTTTTTTTTTTTTGAGAGGGTAAAGAGATATTATATACTATTGAAGTGCAAGTTCAAGCTTTAATTCTACTCATCTTTATTTTTATTGTTTGAGTTCTGTCATTACACTTTTTTTGCGGGAACCAAATTAACTCACTTCATTTATGATATCGTACTCAATACAAGTTACTCCTAACATATAATCATGATAATGAGAACGAGCACAAGATAATAACATCTTTACTAAAAAATGAGTCATATTATTTGTTGTCGATTGATCAAACTTATCTTAAAATTTAGTGAACTAAAGAGTGAGTCGCTACACTTTAAGGGCTTGTTTGTTTTGGGTGAAAGAGTAAGGAAAGATTGAGGTAGGATAGAAAGTAGAAGGATGGAGAATCATTCCATAGTTTGGAACAACCTTAAAAAGGGATGGAAGGAATCTGATAGCTGGGCCCCACACAAAAAATGCTTCCTCTCTATTATGGACGGAAAGCAGAGGGAAGACACTGTTCTGAGCAAAATTACATAAAACCCTCACTCTTGTGTTCCATAAAAAAAATCTATTTCCTTTTTCAGATGTTGGTGGGCTTTGCTCTCAGTAATGCAAATGTGTTCTTAACATATATTATATATATAAAAACTATAATTCCTTGTCAACGTCATATTAAAATATATTAAATAAAAAATTAGAATATAAATATTAAAAGTAAACTTTGACGTCGTGTTCCATAGAAATCAAAAAAGTTGTATGGTTTTATATTATCAATAAAAACATAATTTTAACTTACTTACTTATATATATATATATATATCCAGGGGTATTTATGTCAATTAATAAATATATATCTTTCTTTCCTTCAACTTTCTATTCCACTTTCTTTTAAACCAAACAACCAAAACAATCCTCTCACTTTCTATTCTTTTTCTTTCCTCATATAATCTTTCCTTACTCTTTCTTTCCTTTCACTTTCTTTGATCATCCAAACAGACCCTAAAAGAAGACAAGAGTTTAATAATTTAATATGAATCTTGTGTTTATGTAGAATCAACTTGGCATGGAACTTTTTTGATTCGTCGATGTCCAATGCTGAATTCGGATATATTATTTTGGGTTTTTTACTTTAACAATAGGCACGTTGTTTTGGACTTTTGGCTTCGCAATCAGAAGTTGACGACTACAAATTAATTAATTACCGCTAGAGGTCTTTGTACGTTGTTCAGCAAGTCTCTTCTAATTCTAGATGTTTTTCAACATTGTTCCCCCACTTTAATGCAAATTATGCAAATTCAAGAGAACAAAAGGTTTCTAGAACATCTTTCACTTTACAACTCACCCCTGAAAAATCAAATTAAATTGATTTTTTAGAGATAATCAAATTAAATTAAAATGCATAATTAATAGTTGAATAGAAGAAATAAGAAGGGGATAAGTTAGTAAATAGAATTTTAAGTATTTTGCAAAATTAATAGTTGAATTAATCAATAAGCTTAGCTCAATTGGTAGGAATATCACATATTATATGCAGGGGCCGGGGTTCGAACCCCGGATACTCCATTTTAGCCAATAGGCTACTTAACCAAAAAAAAAAATAAAATGGCATAAATTATATTATTAATTAATATTTTAAAATAACTCAATTAAGACAGTGAAGGTAAGAATGCGAGAAAATAGGATACACTCTAAACTACAAGTTCAAACATCACTTAAAATGTGTACCCAAAAAAAAATCACTTAAAATAATATATAAAAAAACACTATAAATTAGCTCTTTATGTGAATATCATTACCAAATAGCTCTACTTTAATCATATGAGTTTATCATGAGTTATTAAGTTATCCATTTAAGCTAGTAGTTTGGTCTTACATGTATAATTGAACAATATAGCATAAATTTCATTGTTGCATATCAAATTTTGTGAGCAACGATGAAATTAGATGGGAAATGTTCAATTAACTAATCTAGGGTTTTAAACTTCACCAAACTAATCTATCTAAAAAGTTCACCAAATTAAATCAATCAATACTATCTAACGATAGAATTTTAATGACTGAATCACACAAATTAAAAGAAGTTGACAGTAAATTTGTCAAAAAAAAAAAAAAGTTGAAAGTAATATTGTTTTTCATTCTTTTTTACTAGAACCATGACCCGTGCTGACGCACGAGTCTTATTTTCATGTAGAAACTCATAATGTTACCTAAGCCAATATTATACCATAGAAGAATAAGTCATAATAGTTAATGTACAATTGATTGGGTGTTATTTTATTTCCATTATGCAAACCGTGGGGTTTTCCTTTAATAGGCAAAAGGTGTTGTTTTTTTTTTTATATGTAACCGTGTGGCCTCACTTTTTTTTTTTTAAAGAAATTTTCAACCATGTGGTTTTAATGCTAGTTAATATACAATTGATTGTGTGTTATTTTATTTCCATTATACAATAACGCTAGTTAATGTACAATTGATTGTGTGTTATTTTATTTCCATTAAATAGTTGATTAATGTCACAATTAGTAGTTGGTCCACTAATTTTTTTTTTGAGGGATAGTTGGTCCATTAAATTTAATGCCACAATTAAAATAGAATTAATTTTTGATTAAAAATAAACTGGAAAATTCCATCAAAAATAAACCATATGCACCCTCCAATCCTAACCAGCAATGACAGTTAAATAGATTGTATCATTCTCTCGAGCCATTGGCACACCAAGTCTGATCTGAACCCTTTCACGAAGTCTGCGAGCATTCACAATACGCTTCCACTGCCCTCCTATCATGGCGTGTTGGTATGAAGTAGATCCAAAAATCAACACGCAATCTCAGCCATTTCCGCAATCATCCACCAACTTGATAGAAGTAGTTCCGATATCCATCATCTACGCAACTTCTCCTTCATAAATCAGCACCTAACACGAAAAATAAATCAACATGTCAACAACCTAACAAAAAAAGACAGGCGTTGGTAAATATAAATATTCTCACAACAAACATTTTCCATACCAAAAACCCTTGGATACATCAAATTCAGTTAACTTCGTCACACACTCTATCTGAAAGTTGTTGACGTCGTGATGATAAGAATTCAAAGGAGTGAAAGGGGGAGATTAGGATCAAAAGTTGTTTGGACATTTGTTTTGTCAATCATAAAATGCATAGGAGGATCAAATACGGGAGGCTTAATCACTTTGCCAAACCTATCTTTCAGTTTAATCACGAACTTCATTTGATCCACAAATATAATAGAAACCCAAGCACCCAAGCTGATCCCATAAAAATCACGCAAGGATTTCCATCCCTTGGAGAAAAACACAGACCCATCAATTCTTTCAACCAACACCTCGAACTGATTGCTCTTTGCATCAATCAAAGTCGCAAATCATTGAACTTGGTCCCCAAAGTCATTCGTGAACATGTTCGGTCGTATAACAGCCCCCTGATGCAACAAAAAAAACGATTAGAACCATTACAGATAACAAAAAAAAAATGAAACATGTCAGACAAAATCATCCTCACCTCTTCAACATCAGACTCGACTATGTACGTCCTAAACTTCACACAATACTTGTTGACAGCACTTTCAAAGGATGAAGCTGGATTTTTTATCAAAAGACCTGCAACATCATAAAGGTTTAAAAAATAGGAAAAGATATTAAAACACGTCATAATTGTGAGAAAAAATAACCGTAACACCTGTTAAGCAGTGATAGGACAGCAAAGTTTCAATATCACGACCCTCCATTGGAATCAACGATAGAATAATGGAAGGAGAAAGGAGGCTAATTTTATAGACTGATTTTAATATGCAAACCATGTGGTTTTTTTTTTTTTTTTAACTTGCAAACGGTGCTGTTTTTTTCTTTTAATATGCAACCGTGTGACCTTTTTTTTTTTAAAGAAAATTTCAACCGTGTGGTTTTAATGCTAGTTAATGTACAATTAATTGAGTGTTATTTTATCTCCATTATGCAAACCGTGTGGTTTTCTTTTAATATGCAAAAGGTTTTGTTTTTTTTTATATGCAACCGTGTGGCCTCCTTTTTTTTTAAAGAAATTTTCAAACATGTGGTTTTAATGCTAGTTAATATACAATTGATCGTGTGTTATTTTATTTCATTATACAATAATGCTAGTTAATGTACAATTGATTGGGTGTTATTTTATTTCCATTATGCAAACCGTGTGGTTTTCTTTTAATATGCAAAAGGTTTTGTTTTTTTTATATGCAACCGTGTGGCCTCCTTTTTTTTTTAAAGAAATTTTCAACCATGTGGTTTTAATACTAGTTAAAATACAATTGATTGTGTGTTATTTTATTTCCATTATACAATAATGCTAGTTAATGTACAATTGATTGGGTGTTATTTTATTTCCATTATGCAAACCGTGGGGTTTTCTTTTAATAGGCAAAAGATGTTGTTTTTTTTTATAGTTAATGTACAATTGATTGTGTGTTATTTTATTTCCATTATGTAAACCGTATGTTTTTCTTTTAATATGCAAAAGGTGCTGTTTTTTTTTTATATGCAACCGTGTTGCCTCTTTTGTTTTTAAAAGAAATTTTCAACCGTGTGGTTTTAATGTTAATCAATATACAATTGATTGTGTCTTATTTTATTTCCATTATACAATCTCCATTATGCAATTTTTTAATATGCAACCGTGTGACCTCTTTTGTTTTTAAAAGAAATTTTCAACCGTGTGATTTTAATGCTAATATGAACCATCATCATGTTCCTAAGGGCATAGGAGCCCTCCAAAAAAGGCTCTAAGCCCTCCAGAAAGGCCTGGTCGCCCTCTGAAAAGGCCGGGGCGCCCTCCAGAAGGGCTCCTGAGAACTGGCGCGCCCCCTAAAAGGGCGCCGCCTCATTAAGACTTCTAGAAACCGCCCCAAAGCCCAAAAATACGCAAATACCCCTGTTGCTTGGGGACCAAGCAACCGAAACCCAAGCCCATAGCTGGCTATAAATACTACTCTTGAGAACATTCTCAGATCATCTAATCATCAGTAGAAAACCCCTAGTACACGATTCTTAGCCCTAGAATCCTTACCGTACTTTTGCAAGTACAGTTGGCGCCGTCTGTGGGAAAAGGTAAAACTAACCTTGACCACGTTCCTGGATCGCAAATCGTGATTCAGAAACCCTTAAACGAGACCTCTAAATCGTAAAACTCCTTTGCGATTTAGAAACCCTAACCCCTTTCGACCAACCTAAATCGCACCTCACGTACGATTTAGAGAAAAGCCTCTCATCATGGCAACAGCCGAAGAATTAGAATCCATGCGAACCCAACTCGCTCAGCTGAAGGATCACAACGATGCCCTTCAGGCCTCAATGGAGACCATGCAACAAAAGCAACTGGAGGAAAGAGAAGAATCACACCAGGGCGAGCTAGATGACCCTGAACCACAACCATTATCCGCTGAAATTTGGGACGCACCAGTTCCAGAGGGCTTCAAGCCGCCCCACCTATCCACCTTCGACGGAAAGAACGACCCCATGGAGCACGTCACGGCTTTCAATACACGCATGGCGGTTGTCGGGGCTCCCGATTCTCTGAAGTGCAAATTATTAGCAGGTACTTTCACTGACGCCGCCTTACGCTGGTACATGAATCTCCCACGGTTCTCCATCCTCAGCTACCAGGACATGACCAGAAAACTCACACAACAGTTCTCCGCCAGTCGACATCGCAAGGTCCTAGCAACTAGCCTTTTCAATGTACGACAAGGGCATAATGAATCCCTCAGAGACTACCTGGCCAGGTTCAACGATACAACCATCAAGGTAATCAACCCCAACCAGGAAGTGTTCGTAGGAGCTTTCCAAAACGGACTAAGGGCAGGGCAGTTCAACGAGTCTCTAGCCCAGAAACCTGCGGATTCCATGGAAGAGGTTATAGCCAGGGCAGAATGCTACATCAAGGGCGAGGAGAGCAACGCAGAAAAGAAGGCCAGAGACGCCAAGGAGCGCACAAACAATCCAGAACGGCGACCTTATCAACCAGCAGCTGGCAGAGATCGCGCCCCCTACAGAAGGCCGGAGAGGCGACCGTTCAATCCGTATTCTCAAAGGGACTTCACACCCTTGAATACTAGACCAGAGCGCATCATGAAGGAGGTCTTGGAAGCAAGACTGATCCCAGAGCCCTTGCCAGCCCGAAGCCCCGTCATGGGAAGGGATGAAGATAAATGGTGCAAATATCATAAGGTACGAGGACACGACACAGACTCATGCATTCATCTTCGCCAAGAAATCGAGCGACTAATACAAAGTGGGAAGCTAAGAGGGTATGTCAGAGACAGAAGGGGCGAGAATAAACAAAAAACGGATCATAAAAAGGAGGAAGTGAATGACGAAAAAAGACACGCCATAAACACTATCTCAGGTGGCTTCGCCGGAGGGGGGGGAGTCAAGTTCGTCGCGAAAGAAATATGTGAGACAGGTAATGCTATGCCAGGAATATGAAGAAACGAATCAGAAGCACGAACCAGAGGTATCATTCGCGCCCAAAGATTTTCGAGACGTGGTACCCCACGACGACGACCCCATGGTCGTCACTTTACAAATCTTCAAGTGGGACGTAAAGCGGGTGTTGATAGACCCAGGAAGCTCTGCGGATATTCTTTACTATGACACATTTGATCGAATGGGGCTAGACCCGGAGCAGCTGCAACCTTTCAGAGGAACTCTGGCGGGCTTCACGGGCGAGCAGGTTCATGTGAGAGGATACATCACCCTAAAGACAACTTTCGGAAGCGGATCTCACGCCAAAACCATTCGAGTCAGGTACCTCGTCGTGAACTCGCCTAGCTCTTACAACATCATCATAGGTCGCCCTGCCTTCAACCTGTTGGGCGGATTCTTATCCACGAAGTATCTAGTAATGAAGTACCCTCTTGACTCTGGAAAAATTGGAACCATTCGAGGCGATCAAAAACTCGCCAGGGAGTGCTATCATAACAGTTTGCGTTTGCAAAAGACCAGAAAGAAGTCAAGTAACGAAGTAATGCACGAAGTCAACATGATCGATCTAGACCCCAGAGAAGGCTTCCAGCAAGAACGCCTAGAACCCACTGAAGAGTTAAAAGAGGTCTCCATCGGACCAGAAGCCCACCATACAACAAAGATTGGCATGTCACTAACCCCTGAAGAGGAGATCGCCCTGGTCAAGCTACTAAAGAAGAATCTGGATCTCTTCGCCTGGCATCCATCAGAAATGCCAGGGATGGACCCCGACATTGCTTGCCACCACCTATCTATCAAGGCTGGCGTGAAACCGGTAGTACAGCGGAAAAGGAAGATGGGCGAGGAAAGAAGAAAGGCAGTTGATGAGGAAGTGAAAAAATTAGTTGAAGCCCACTTTATCAGCGAAATAAAGTATCCCACGTGGTTAGCCAACACCGTACTTGTTAGGAAAGCAAATGGGAAGTGGCGAATGTGCGTGGACTACACTGATTTGAACATGGCGTGCCCCAAAGATCCTTATCCTCTCCCTAACATTGACCACCTGATCGACAGCGCCTCAGGTTACAAAACTCTAAGCTTTATGGATGCCTATTCAGGTTACAATCAAATACGGATGGACCCTCTGGACGCTCCAAAAACGGCCTTTATGACCAGCACAAAGAATTATAACTATGAAGTCATGTCTTTTGGTCTAAAGAACGCAGGCGCCACCTTCCAGCGATCTACGGACACCGCGTTCTCCGCGCAGATAGGACAAAATCTGGAAGTATATATTGACGACCTAGTCGCAAAGACGAAGGAGGGTTACAGTCACTCTGAAGATCTGGAGGAGATATTGAGCCAGGTTCGAAGATATAGGATTCGTCTGAATCCATCAAAATGTTCTTTCGGAGTGCAGGCGGGAAAATTCTTAGGCTTCCTCTTAACAAGACGAGGCATCGAAGCAAACCCTGACAAATGCCAGGCGATCATCAACATGAGAAGCCCCACCAACATCAAGGAAGTACAGCAACTCACAGGTAGGCTCGCCGCTCTTTCTCGTTTCCTGTCCTGCGCCGGCGACAAAGCCTTCTCTTTCTTCGCCTCCATTAAGAAAAAGGAGAGATTCGAGTGGACTCCAGAATGCGAGGATGCTTTCCAGCAGATTAAGAAGTTCTTAGCCAGTCCGCCCATCCTTCAGCGGCCAAGTCCGAACGCCATCCTTTTCCTATATCTGGCGATATCCGACAACGCCATGAGCACAGTCTTGGTAGAAGATTCAGCAACAGGAGAGAGGCCAATTTATTTCGTCAGCAGGGTACTCAAAGGGGCAAAGCTGCGATATCAGAAGATAGAACGTCTCGCCCTTGCTGTCGTCGTAACAGCAAGGAAGCTTCGCCCCTACTTCCAAAGTCACAAGATCGTCGTAAAATCAGATTACCCGATCAGGCAAGTACTGGGGAAACCTGATTTGGCCGGAAGAATGGTAGCCTGGTCCGTAGAGCTTTCAGAGTATGACGTTCAGTTCGTACCGAAAGGGAGCATCAAATCCCAAGTATTGGCAGATTTTGTAGTAGAACTCGCCTCCCCAGTACAGGAGCAACCTCCTTTCGTATGGCTCTTATCCGTAGATGGCTCATCCAACCTGAAAGGCAGTGGTGCAGGCGTTATCTTGGAAGGGCCGGACGACGTTCTCATCGAGCAATCCCTCAGATTCGAATTCAAGGCAAGCAACAATCAGGCCGAGTATGAAGCTCTAATAGCTGGCATGACCTTAGCCCTAGAGATGGGCGCTGAAAATTTGCGAGCCAAGAGTGATTCCCAGCTCGTAACAAGTCAGATCACGGGCGACTATCAGACGAAAGACACACAGCTAGCCAAATACCTAACTAAGGTGCAGAGCCTCGCCAAGAAATTTAGCTTCTTCGAAGCCATTTATGTACCACGGGAGCAGAATTCCAGAGCGGATTTGTTGGCAAAACTCGCCAGTACCAAACGACCAGGCAACAACAGAACAGTTATCCAGGAAGTAGTTGCAACACCCAGTACGAAGGTGGACGAAGTACTTCAGGTCGTAGAGAACACTGGAGGATGGATGGAACCATTGCTTAGATATTTGACAGGATCATTCACACCGACCGACGGCGAGGAAGAACAGACAATCAGGAGGCGAGCGTCCAAATTCACTTTGGTCTCGGGGAAACTCTACAAAAGAGGCCGCACGACTCCCTTGCTACGATGCCTAGGAGAAGACGAGACGCACTTGGTCCTTCTGGAAGTACACGAGGGCGTTTGCGGTAGCCATATAGGCGGGCGAGCCCTGGCCGCCAAACTCCTCCGCGCCGGCTACTATTGGCCCACCATGCTTCAGGATAGCTCGACTTTCGTAAAGAAATGTGACAAATGCCAAAGGTTCTCCGACAGGAAGCACGTCCCAGCTCAGGAGTTGACCTCTGTATACTCGCTATGGCCCTTCCACAAATGGGCAGTCGACATCGTCGGGCCCTTTCCCCTCGCCCCAGGGCAGCTTAAATTTCTCATAGTGGGAGTGGATTACTTCACCAAATGGATCAAGGCGGAAGCAGTCGCCAAGATAACTGCAGAAAGAGTAAAGAAATTCTATTGGAAGAAGATCATCTGCCGTTTCGGCCTACCTAAGTGCATAGTGTCAGATAATGGAACTCAGTTCGCGAGCTCAACAGTGTTGGACTTCTGCAAGAACCTAGGAATACAGACAAAATTCGTCTCGGTAGTTCACCCGCAAGCCAATGGGCAAGCCGAATCGGCCAACAAAGTTATTCTTAGCGGAATCAAAAAGAAATTGGAAGTCGCCAAAAGTTTGTGGGCAGAACAACTCCATGAGGTATGAACAATTTTCAGAATCAATTTACTCTCGCCGCAATTTTCCAAAGTTTTAAATCTCTTTCAAGCTTCTATACTATATATAAACAAATGCATCGATCAAAATAAGTACAGGTACTATGGTCTTACCACACTACCCCTCATTCTACAACCAAGGAGACGCCGTTCACTATGGTTTATGGCACAGACGCCATGATACCTGTCGAAATCGACACCCCCACGTGGAGGCGAGATACGTTTTCAGAAGAAGGTATCTATCTCATTTCGCCAGGCGACTAACATTTTTTAGTGCAGGAAAATATTGCTATCGTAAATTTACGTACTATTTTCCTTTAAAAAGCTAATGAAGTAGGTATGGCGGTAAGCATGGACGTCATTGACGAGGTCCGGGAGCAGGCACACATCAGGGAATTCGCAGCCAAGCAGAGAGCAGCTAGACGATACAACTCCAGAGTGACGCCCATGGAGATGAAAGAGGGCGACTTAGTCCTCAAGCAAGTCGTCGCCCCAACCAGAATAGGCAAACTATTTCCAAACTGGGAAGGACCTTACAGAATCAGAGAAAAGTACGCTCACGGGGCGTATAAGTTAGAAGAACTGAACGGAGACGCCGTACCTCGCACTTGGAATGTGGCCAATCTGCGTCACTACTATAGCTAGAATTCTTTTTCTTTTGCCTTTTAATTTTATTATGTACCAAATAAGGATGATGTAAGATCACCACTGAAACTCTCATATTTTAACTTTATCAATAATATAGGGTTAGGGTGGCACTCTTTTCCCCTGCAAGGGCAGGGGTTTTTAACGAGGCGCCCTTTTCCTTTTTTCATATCTATGATTCTATCCACATTTTTTCTATCATACAAACAGAATTCGCTCCCTGACAGAAAAAAGATAAAGGATTCACAACGCCAACCTTGATAAAGGCTCTGGCTGCGTCAACGCATCAACTCGCCTCGCCGTCCATCAGAGTTGGAAGTGAAAAGTCTTCCCCCAGAGCGGGAAGTCCAAAGTCCTCCTTCAGAGTAGGGGGCGCCTTCCATCAGAGTTGGAAGTGAAAAGTCTTCCCCCAGAGCGGGAAGCCCAAAGTCCTCCTTCAGAGTAGGAGGCGCCTTCCATCAGAGTTGGAAGTGCAAAGTAAAGTCTTCCCTCAGAGTGGGAAGCAAAAGTCCTCCTTCCGAATGGGAGGCACCTTCCATCAGAGTTGGAAGCGTAAATATCTTCCCTCAGAGTGGGAAGCAAAACCTTCCTTCAGAATAAGAGACGAAAGAATAAACGCCAGGCGACGAAATGCGCCAGATGAGTAATAGAGATTTAAATTTAAAAAAGAGACGAAATCGCTGAAAACTCTCACTTTTGAAGAAACAACTCACAAAAACGCATTCAATGAAACCGAAGCAACATAGCAAAATCGCAAAAATATTTAAACATTTGCAGAATATCAAGCCACAACAAGTAAGAGGTACCGCATCTGACATAAGCATGTGTAAGCATTCAAAGTCACAAATCGACGAGCAGATAAAAGTGTTTAAAAGGGCGCTCTAAGAAGCCGCCAATATCAAGTTACAGACCAAGAAACATAATTTAAATAAAGAACAAATAACAAGGCACGAAACTAGTCATCATCCACCAACTCGCCGTTCGCAATGATCTTGAAGGGATCAAGCTCGTCAACTTTGGCCTCTGGGTTAAACAAAAGCACCTGCTCTTTAGCACGCATAAAGCCATCCTCAAAATATATCGCCAGAGCCCGCCGTCCTTCATCTACCGCCAACTCTGATTTTTCTAGCGCAGCTTTCGTCGCGTCCCTCTCTGCCTCCGCGGCCTCCTTAGCCTGCTTCATTTCTTCTAAGGCGGACTCAGCGGCTGCTTTGTCTTTTAACGCATCCCTGAGACGGCTCTCTAGTCCAGAAGACTTATGTTTCCATTTCTCCACATCTTCCGCAGCATCAATGTGCTTCTTCTCCACCAAGTCATACTTCGTCTCCAAGCAGTGGCTCAGCAGCATAGTTCTCAAAGCCGCCGTATGGATATCCGCCACCAGGTCGCTGCACTTAGCCTTCACGCCAGCTTCCACGTCCACCTTCGTAAAAGGTACCTGTTCCTTCATATACCTGCAAGACCATCAAACAACAAAGTCACTAAGGACCAAAAACCAAACAGCCAAAAGGAATCAACGCCTAAAAAAGACAAGAATACTAGTATACCTGCGAATGTCGAACCCAGAATGCCAGAAGGAGTCCATCACGTCATCGTTCAGAGAAGTCCCTCCCATCTCTTTTCCTGAAGGAGGACGACTGCTGCTGGGCTTAGATCCCCGACCCGTCCTCGCCTTCTTAGACGAAGGAGAGGCCGCCTGAGCAGAAGCATTCCCTCCGCCAGCACTTTCCAAGTCGTCCACCTCGATCACACCAGAATCTCCTTTGACGGACTCCTTCCTCTTCAACCTCCTCAAGGAAACGCCCCCGGGACTGCTGGACACGTAGCCATCAGGGTTCTTATTTCTCTCCAACTCAGCCAGATACTTCCTCATCTCCGCGCCAGTAAGGGGCAACATTTCGCCTGCACAAAGTGGAACAAACTAGGTAAATAAAACAAGTAAAATGACAAAACCAAAACAAAAGCGAAACTTTTGAAAGGCACTCACGCAAATAGGCTGCCATGCGGACAGCGTCGCCCTCCCTATTTAAAAGGTCATGAATATTCGTCAATGGAACCTTCTCCAAGAACTGAGTTAGCTCATGCTCATAGGGCGACATTGCATCCAAGTCATACCCTTTCACCGCCAAAGGGGCGCTGGACCACCGAAGAGGAAACCTTGGCTCGCCATTCACCAAGACTGAGGACGTCGAGCATCCAGGCGACCCCTGCACTCTGACGAAAGTATCCCGCCACTCCTTCTTAAAATTACACGCGTAAGTGGGAAAGAGCCTCTTTCCAGAGTGAGCAGAGATAGCTATCCAGGTCCCTTTGTTGACATCTTTTGTACCATAAAAGTGAAAAAAGACGGCGACAGAAGGCTCAAGACCCAGCGACTTACATAGAATTTCAAAACCCCGAATGAACGCCCAGCTATTTGGGAAAATCTGTGTGGGCGCCACGTTCAGAAACTTCAAAACGTCCATCTCAAAGGGCGTGAAAGGGATTTTCACGCCGAATTCCTCTAAGACGGCGGTATAGACAAAGTAAGATTCGTCCCCCTCGCCCGCCATCTCTTGATCACACACGCGCTCGTCTGGATCGCAAGACAGCAGCACCACATCCTCTTCCCGCCCGGAAGCCGAAATATCGAACTTGCTACGAAATAAATCCATAGCAGAGACATCAACATAAAGGGATTCTTCTAACAACACTTCCTCCGCAAACAGAGACATTCCCAATAACCTAGAAGGTAACCTCTTCCCCTCCACTGCGCACGAAGTCCCCTGAAGCGGACGAATTTCCCAGCACTCGTCCTCCTTAGCTGCCCCTGAAGTGGCAGACAGAAACACACAATCACTATCATGGCCCGAGTTAGCACTTGACTCGCTCGAAAGGTCGCTAAACAATTCTTCCCCGAATAACCCATCATAATAAGCGTCCCAATTAATAATCCCATCGGCACCGGTAGCATGCCTCAGACACGCTTTCCTCAAGTTTTCCTTTTCAATTGGATCAATGGGTTGGACCAGTTTCCCCTCACCATCGCACTCCCTAATCAGAACCATCTCCTAAACTAACGTTTTTTTCGCTCTAAACATAAAAATACAAGAAGAGGGAAAAAGAAGGGATGAGAAGTCAATAGGTACCTGCGAAGGAGTAGAAGACGGATCTGCAGATGCTATAAACCGACGAGCAAAACGAGAAGCGAACCGAAGGAGAGAGCGGCAGAGAACGTTTGGACAAGTGAAAAATGAAGAAATGAAAACCTAGAAATCCGTTTTTAAGGGAGAGCAAAAGCCGCCTCGGGAAACGTGTCGGGCACAATTAAGATCAAGACACGTGGCGGACATCCGTGGTTAAAGGCATATCAAAGGTCCGTAAACACCCCAAGAACGCCTTGGGGAGCTCGCCATACAAGGGAACGTACGAGATCGCCTAATGGCGACCGCCTTCGAAGCAAAACATACACGAAGCAAACCCGGATCATCAATCATCTCGCCTTGTCCCAAGACTCGTGCTTGGGGGGCATATAGAATACGGGCACGCAGAACATACACCCTCAGGTTCCGTCAAAGCATTCCATGACAGACTCAGTACAGCGCTCCAAGTTCAAGACATATATCTACCCTTGGGGTATCCGTGACATCCGTAAACCGCCCTGGAGAAATCCTTTGAAATAGTCCGACGGCATAGCGAGATTTCATGAAACCATCACCACTTCGCCTTGTCCCAAGACTCGTGCTTGGGGGGCTGTGGACCGTCATCATATTCCTAGATGAATCGAATGATCCCAGAAAGACTCTTTGCACGTCATCATCACTTCGCCTTGTCCCAAGACTCGTGCTTGGGGGGCTGTGAACCATCATCATGTTCCTAAGGGCATAGGAGGCCTCCAAAAAAGGCTCTAAGCCCTCCAGAAAGGCCTGGTCGCCCTCTGAAAAGGCCGGGGCGCCCTCCAGAAGGGCTCCTGAGAACTGGCGCGCCCCCTAAAAGGGCGCCGCCTCATTAAGACTTCTAGAAACCGCCCCAAAGCCCAAAAATACGCAAATACCCCTGTTGCTTGGGGACCAAGCAACCGAAACCCAAGCCCATAGCTGGCTATAAATACTACTCTTGAGAACATTCTCAGATCATCTAATCATCAGTAGAAAACCCCTAGTACACGATTCTTAGCCCTAGAATCCTTACCGTACTTTTGCAAGTACATAATCAATATACAATTGATTGTGTCTTATTTTATTTCCATTATACAATTTTGCACGTAATTCACGGGTCTAATTTGGGATGGCAATTAATACACCAATCGTGTGTTATTCAATTTCAAAAATTAAAATAATATGCAATCGTGTTATATATGACAGTTACTACAACCTGTAATGAAATGACTTTATGGCGTGTATTAAAGGTGAGGAGGTCAAGCGTCGACATAAATGCTTTAGAATGAGCGGGAAAATGCTAGCTTCAGGGTTAGGGTTAGGGTTAGCTTGACCTGACAAGCTTTAGTAAGTAAGATTAAGAAATAAAATATTATAACTAACATTATCAAACATTTAAGAAATAAAATACTATAACTAACATTATCAAACATCAATGAGAAATATTTAAAGGAGTTAATGTTATTTTTTTTCAAACCTGACTTTAAAAGCTATATAGTATATAAATGATTTTTTTTTAAGAAACTAAATTAGCCCATCCAAATTGACACCGGAATTGGCCAACCCAAATTGACACCGGAGGACACCGGAATTAGCCCACCCAATTTTTTTTAAGAAACTAAATTAGCCCACCCAAATTGACACCGGAATTAGCCAACCCAAATTGACACCGGAGGACACCGGAATTAGCCCACCCAAATTGACACCGGAGAGAATCGAAGCTGAGACCTTGAGGAGGAGCTCACTCCCAGGTCCCAAGGCAATACCACTAGGCCAACCCAAGTAGAGTTAGAGTATATAAATGATAATCTACTTTATTTAGGAAAACGTCCGAGAATTGACATTTTTTTGGGTATAACAGAATCGACATTTGATTGAAGTTAACATATTTTATTTTATATATGTATATAATCACAAAGGATCACATGGATTATATATTACCTATTTTATTAAAGTTAAAGATATCGCAATTACATTCATCCTACAAGATACGTTGGGTTGGGACATGTTATTATGACTAACGTGAGAAATTGAAAGGAAAAAAAAATATTTTTTATTACGGGTCTCAACTCTCAACACTTCAGAACGGATATGAAATGAATAATAATTCACAATATAATATATTTGATAAATATGTAACTATGTAAGCGACGTCTTGAATTAGTAATCCTCTTCCTCTTAGAATAAAAAAACAGGGAAATGTTAAGGCTGGTGAATAGGAAGACAAATGGTGACAAGAAAAAGTTGACGGAAATCTAATTAGTGCAAGATTTTATGGGATTTGATATGAAGGTTGTGATTTGTCAATTGCTGGATCCTGCAATTATTATTAGACATTTTTTTATCCGTAAATGTGGAGGGCAAAAAACAGAGAATAAAAACACGAAATCCTTTTTATAATCATTCATTTCCTTAATTTAACAGACGTTAACTCATTTTTCAGCGTGAGTTAACTTAAAAGTGTCTAACTCACGCTAAAAAATGTCGAAGAGTTAACTCCTGTTGAATTAAAAAATAAGTAATTTTAAAATGTAGATTTAAAAAAAAACCTAAGCTCGACGGAATTGCAGCCCCTACCACCAATTCAGATGAGCCAAGTTAGTCCATGATGAGGAGTCGCAAATCTAGAAGAAATAATCTTGATTTGTGCCAAACATTCTAGACAAGCACTACCATCCCTATCATGTGCGAGAGAGTTGAGTTTTAAAGATCTAAGTTTATATCTTGAAAAATAGTCTCACATTTTTTTTTGGGTGGTGTCCGGGATTCGAACCCCGAACATTGCATATATTATGCATTGTCCTTATCAACTGAGTTAAGCTTACGGGGACAAATAGTCTCACATTTGAAACAAATATCAAAGGATTAATGTGATATATGGTCGTAAATATACCAATTTTCATTTTAACAGATTTTAGAAATATTTATAGTTTGTCAAAAAAGATATACTCCTCTCTTTTCCTATAATTTATAATTTGTCAAGAAAAATACACTCATCTCTTTTCCTACAATTTGTAATTTAAAAATAGAAATAGATATTCTCCTTTTTTCCTACAAAATTCAACTCTTAGGCATATTCTAGCGAAAACCAAAACTTGATTATTGTCTAACGAGGATTGTTATTGATCTTAAGTGATCAAAATGATGGCCTTGTTGAGCAACAACCGTTGAGATGCATTGAAGAATAGATTGTATGTACCTTGAGTTGGTGGTCCAATTGCCTTTTTGTGCAGTCAAGGGAGTCGACGTCGAGATATCAGTTGGAAGATTCTTGTAGACTGAGAGGTTTTGAAACCGTCAAGGATTGAAGAACCATGATGGTTAGAGACATTACAGATTCTAGAGAATCTAGAATTTTATGCTTATGTATGTTGGAGGGAGGAATACAAACTATCCATAGTTGAAGATGTTGCGTGTGTTGCTATTGGGCCTTCTTATTATTTAGGCACATGCTCAGTGGTGGATTTTTAGACGAGTAATGATATTTTGACATCCATTTGATGACAACTTTGTTGACAACCTTGTTTTTTTCACTTCTTATTGATCAAAAACAATGGAGAGAGAAAAAGGAAGAGAGAGGATAACAACATCATGTGAGTATGAGAGAGAAAGTTGTCCAAAAGTTGTCAAAAAGTGGTTGTCAAAATATCATTTCTCTTTTAGACCAAAAAGGTATTGGGCATTGTAAGTGTCGAGTATTGGCTTTTGACCTCGTAAGTCGTCATTTCGTTGTTTGGAGTGATGACTTCATATGATGTAAGTCCAAAGGTGGTATGGCGAACTAAGTACACTTTTGAGGGAATACTCCCTCCGTCTCACAATTATTGTCGCTTTATCATTTTTTCTTTCTCTCAAAATAATTGTCACTTTATAATACCAATGCAGCATTTATTATTTTTTTTCCACTATTATACCTTTATTTATTGAATTTCATCCAACTTAACTACTCCACTAACTACAATTAATGAGGACATTTTAGTAAATACTTCTAATTTTACCATTGAAATCAACACAATTAATCATTTCCTTAATAATCGTGCACAAACCTTAAACGACTAATATTGTGAGACGGAGGGAGTATATGAAAGGAATATTCATGGAAGGTTGGATGCAGACGTTCAATCTTTTTCTGTTTTTGATGAGGAAACATTCCCTTTAAAAAAAAAATTTGGATAGACATTTGTCACAAAGATTGTATGTGTTTGTTTTATAACCTCACGAAAAGATGAGATGTAGGTTAATGTTCTCGCAATGCGGGTGATCCTTTTACATGTATTTTGATATGCTTAAAGTGTGATATTCTTGTTGATAAAATAATGCAAAAACTAGCCGCTTTATAAATAATCGGCTTAATTATAGTCTTGTTCCCCTTATTTTCATCATTTTACGAAATTGGTCCCCCTATTTTAAAATTCGACAATTTTGGTCCCTCTATTGTGATATGATATGATATGATATGATATGATTTTGGTCCCTCTATTTTAAAATTCGACAATTTTCGACAATATCTTGTCTAAAATATTGTGATATGATATGTTTTAAATGAAGTTTTTAAGGGAATTTTGTTACAATTTCATCGATGTTGATCTTTTTCTATCTTCATATCATATTTCACGATATTTAAAATTTATCACATCACATTTTTATAGTTCCAAAATATGATGGAGGGACCAAAACTGTCGAATTTTAAAATAAGGGGACCAATTCTGCAAAAAAGTGAAAATAGGGGGACCAGAACTGCAATTAAGCCTAAATAATAAGATAAGATAAGATATGCATGAAATATTTGTTTAGGATGCATTTAATATGCTAAACAACAAGTGCTAAACATAAGTGCGCACCACAAGGCAGAATAACCCAAGACAAACTTTTATGATATTGAATAATTTTTGATCTTATACGATTTTTTATGGACAAAAAGTTATTTTGGTATTTTAGACAACTTGTACGTGACACAAAAAATTGTGTTGTGGTATAGTGAGGGACGATAATTTCTATTTGTCACGTCTCTTGCCTCCGGTTTGTCATGTCCCTAAAACAATTTTACAAATCAAACATTATACACATGAGTTGTCTTGTTTTGTAGCATCATAAAATTGTCTTTCTTTAACACACTCTTGGTTTGTTTATAGGTTGATATATTATAATTCATATATAAAAAAGTTAATATACTGTAACATTTTATCTTCAAATTTTTCATGTTTTTTTATTGTCTTTGCCTAATGTTTATTTTTAATTTTAGTAAAAAGGACAAAAAAAATGCAAAAAAATACTCCCTCCGTTCCTTAATAACTGAACCATTTATCAAAAAAAGTGTCCCAAAATAACTGAGTCATTTCAATTTTCAATACAATATTAACTACTTTTCCCCCTTTATAACTCTAATTAATACTACTTTCATCATTCTCAATTCAATATATTCCACTTTGCACCAATATTTAACAAGAGCACTTAAAACCACTTTTCTCTCTCCTTTATTTATACTTTTTTCTTAATATGTGTGAAATGAGCAAATGACTCAGTTAATTCGGAACGGAGGGAGTAATAATAAAACGACCTACAGTTGAATCCCAAAAATATTTGAAGCATTCATAACAACAAATATGTATCATGATAGTTCCTTAAAAAAAAGTATCATGAATCATGATAGTTTTCCTTAGTCAATTTTTGTTCCCTTTTCTTTTGTGTTTCTTGTGTTGTTCCCGAAAATGATGTTCTTTCAATCATTCATTTTTTTTTCTATCACATCTAATAATCTACTTGTCATTCCGCCACATGTCACATATTTGTTCCTTTCTCTCTCATAATGTTCGGCTATTCCCGCCTTGTTTCTCTCTCTACCCTTCCTTCTCTTTTTCTTACACCACTCACAACAAAATTACAGTGTAGCGTAGAATAGCATCTTCTAAAATTGAAATCCAATTTAACTTTCTCTTTCTCCTTTCACATTTTGGTTTTCAATTCTAAGGTATTCACAGCAGGTACATCATCAATATTCAATATTGTATATACACATTGTTATCATGTTCATTGAATAACACAATATATATGTCTCATTTGGACATTGAAGCAAAATTTAATTAATTAAACGTGCATTTGAATTGTTGTTGTTGTTGTTGTGTGTAGGGAGACACGGAGGGAGTTAAGTGAAAGCCTAGAGGTAGGTGGTAGTCTGGAGAGAGTCGACAGACATGTCGAGTCTCGAGCCAGCACAATCAACGTTAACTCGACGTCCGTCGAGAAGCGCTGCCATGACCACCGTCTCGATGGAGGTTTTCGACAATGACGTTGTCGTCCCTTCATCACTCGCCACAATTACGCCTATTCTCCGTGTGGCCAACGAGATCGAAAGTGAACGCCCTAGGGTTGCCTATCTATGTATGTTATTGCTTGCTTTCATGTCAATAATGAAATTTTATGCATTTGGTGTTAGCATGTTGAAACTATTTTGTTTGTTTTGTGGAAGGTCGATTTTATGCATTTGAAAAGGCACACCGATTGGATCAAAGCTCAAGCGGGCGTGGTGTGAGGCAATTTAAAACGCTGTTATTGCAACGATTGGAGAGGGTACATAACTATCCTCTATCATACACAACAATATATATATATATATATATATATCTTTCCCTACTTCTTTGAGGGCTTAACATTTTTGAAGAGTTTAGCTTAAAGTGGATATTGGAAATTAACTTCATATAATTTTTTTTAAAGGAAACTTCATATAATTTATTGGTTCAATTTTGTATTATTATCGATTGATTTTTTTTTTTAACTTCATGCAACTAATATTAACACAAAAAAAAACATATCTTGGTTGGATTGATGATGTTGACTTGAGATCTTGGAGTGTACCTCTCAATGTCTCATGTTTAATTCTTCTCGTTGTCAATTTCAATGGACTAGTTTGATTATTATTTTTTAAATATTAACACAAATAAAATCCTACTATAACGTATACAAAAAAATTTTATATAACATGTCACTTGTAATGTTTTTAGTTATACTCTATTCTCTCCGTCCCAAATTATACATCATTCTAACAAAATTTGTTTGTTCTAAATTATATGTTATTTTAAAATATCAATGAATTATGAATGCTTATTTTCCAATTATGTCATTTTATATTTATTATTTTATCTTTTTCCATTTTATTTAATTTATATTTTCCATACCATTAATGAAAGACATTTTTTTGTAAAATAACTCATAATTACTCTTTTCTATACAATATTAACTAAATTTCTTAATTTATGTGAAATTGCTAAAATGACATATAATATAGGACGAGGGAGTACTATTTATACTCGATGCATTGAAAAATGAAAACTTCAAAACATTTTCTTTTTTGAAGGAAAAACTTCAAAACATTTAATAATAAAATTAAAATATTTTGATATAGTAAATATACATGAAATAGGAGTATGTTTGCAAAATTCTCTCTCTCTCTCTCTCTATATATATATATATATATATATATATATATATATATATATATATATATATATATAATATTAGAAAATGCTAACGAGTGTCCCGAAAGTGATCTTTAAAGCTTTGAAATATTAATTTTTTTATGAAATCGTTAAAGAGTGATCCAAATGCACTTGCTAGAAAGTCCCACTTACATTTAGGAAGGACTAAATGACATGTTGATAAATTTTACTCCCTCTATCCCGAAAAACTGTTGAAGTAATAAATTGTCTCAAATTTGCGTGACTATTACTGATTATCTTTAATTAAATATATATTTAAGTAATAAATACATCTAAAATTTTGTATAACTTTTTTTTAAACTACTCCTATAAAAAAAAAGTGAATAAAACACAATTTTTTTAGCACGAAAAACGAAAAATATTGATATTTTAGGGATGAAAAACTTCGTTAATTCATTCAACGCTGGCAAATTGGCAAGAATGAGTTTTTGGGAAGAAAAAAATGTTATTGAAATGAGAAATGGGGACACAAGATGATGAAATGATTAACTGACATAAATGTTGGGAAGTGTAGGACAATGCCACCAGTCTTGCTGCTCGGACTAAGAAGACAGATGCAAGAGAAATTCAAGTTTATTATCAGCAATACTATGAGAATTATGTCAAAGCACTTGACCAAGGAGAGCAGGCAGACAGGTACATACATACATACATTTATTTATATTAGTAATACTCCGGTTCGACACTAACATGTCGACATTGACACTGCTAATAGTTTTAAAAAGCGACAAAATCAAATGTGTGTCAGTGTTATGTTGGTGTTTGACACATGTCAGACACACCTTCAATTAGAATTGTTGGTGCGATAGAGTCCACTAGTGTATGTTTGAATTAGCCGCGGCCCGCTAGTTTTGTTGAAGCTCTACCAAACTCAACGCCAATTAGTGCGTTGAAAGTTGATTTTGCAAAATTGATTTTAGTTAAAAGTGAATTTTAGGTAAAATGATTTATGCTTGGGTACGTTCACCTCAAAATAAGTTGAACAATAAATTTGAGTGTAAAATTTACATTTGAAGGCAAAAACTAGAAATCCTAGCTTCAAGTTAAAATCAATTCTAGAGGCTAAATTATTCCGATCGAGAATTCTCAATACTAAAATCAATTTTAAGTCTTCAGAATCACTTTTAGTTCTCACAAAAGTGAAACCAAACTTTGATTTATGCTGTGTGAGTTGTTGTAAAGATGGATGGGAATAATTCCTTCTACTATATTATGTTTTACTGGTTTGTTCTTGATATTCTTTTGCAGAGCACAGCTTGGTAAAGCTTACCAGACCGCTGGTGTGCTTTTTGAAGTGCTTTGTGCTGTTAACAAGACTGAGAAAGTTGAAGAAGTTGCTCCTGAGGTTAGTCATTATTTGAAAATTGTGTAGTTCCTGCATTGATTTTCTCTCAGCATTCATATTTTGGAGGCTTGAGTGACATCATTGAATTTTGTGGTGTGTTCAGATTATTGCAGCTGCTAGAGATGTCCAAGAAAAGACAGAAATTTACGCACCTTTTAACATTCTTCCGTTGGATTCTGCCGGGGCTTTTCAGCCTATCATGCAGCTCGAAGAGGTATCAATTCTGAAATGATTCATATATATGGAGTCTGTTTTGTGTTTGGAATTACACTGACTATGCTTTGTTTACATGTTTTATAGATTAAGGCAGCTGTTTCTGGGCTTTTGAATACTCGTGGCTTGAACTGGCCTAGTGCATTCGAGCAAACTCGCCAGAGAACCGGAGATTTGGATCTGCTTGATTGGCTCAGAGCCATGTTTGGGTTCCAGGCATGTTTTCTTGGTCCCAAATAAAACCTGGATAGGAGAAAGATTATGACTAACTAATTTGTTTTGTATCTGTATTATATTATGGTTAACAAGTTGTTATGTTTCCTCCCCTCAGAAAGACAATGTCAGGAACCAGAGAGAGCATCTGATTCTGCTTCTTGCTAACAACCATATAAGGCTACACCCCAAACCCGAGCCTCTCAACAAGGTACATAACTGTCTGTTAAATCGTCCTGCAATTGGCAAAACTGTAGTATAAAATTAAAATGAAACAGTAATATTAGTTATCAGGGTAGCCTGCTTTGTTTTGACCTATATAGTTATATTCCACCGGTCTTTCCTACAATTGCAGCTTGATGACCGCGCGGTTAATTCAGTGATGACTGATCTCTTTAAGAATTACAAAACGTGGTGCAAATTTTTGGGACGAAAACATAGTTTACGGTGAGCTATGCAGTACTCCGCTTAGCAAATATTTATATAATTTTTCCTCGTCAAAATTTTAATAAATAAATAAACTAGAAATTTTGTGCTAAATATGCTTATATTGTTCATTCAAACAGACTTCCTCAAGCTCAGCAAGAGACACAACAGAGAAAGTTGCTTTATATGGGCTTGTATCTTCTCATATGGGGTGAAGCATCCAATCTTCGCTTCATGCCAGAGTGTATATGCTACATATTTCACAATGTGAGCACATTGTTTTCATATGTTTCACAGTATCTTGGGCTAGATTATCTTTGCATATGAAATGCAACTCTTTTTTTTATTAAGAAAAATAGTATATTAATAATGTTTAACTCTAACTTCAGATGGCATATGAACTTCATGGTTTATTGGCTGGAAATGTCAGCATTGTTACTGGTGAAAATATCAAACCTTCTTATGGCGGTGATGACGAGGCATTCTTGCGCAAGGTTATATCTCCCATATACAAAGTCATTCATACGGTATGCTTTTTTTTTCTTCTTTCTGTTATGGACTTTGTTAGCTAGCTTCAGGTACCTTTCTACTAAGTACTGAGTTATAATCAATTAATTAATACAGGAAGCTGAGAAAAGCAGAAATGGAACGGCTCCTCACTCAGCCTGGTGCAACTACGATGATCTAAATGAGTATTTCTGGTTAGTTTGGCTTTTGGTTTCATATCCTATTGAATCCGACTTTGCTGGCTTGTTTCATCTTTAATTGACAATTTATTGATTTAGTGATCAATGTATTTTGTTGCAGGACACCTGATTGCTTTTCTCTTGGATGGCCCATGCGTGATGATGGTGAATTTTTTAAATCTACATTTAATTTGACACAGGTATGTGCTCAGTTAACATTTAATCTCCAGAAGTTAGTTGTCTGAGTGTAAAATGATTATTCAGTTCAACACTTGCAAATTCATATCAGGGAAGAAAAGGTGCTCCGGCAAAATCTGCAAGAACTGGCAAATCAAATTATGTTGAGACCCGGTCATTCTGGAACCTCTTCCGCACTTTTGATCGTCTTTGGACCTTTTATATACTGGGTTTGCAGGTATTTCTCTTCAACACAGGGAAATGGTCATGTTAATGTTTCCATTGATTGTATTTTTGACAAGATCAAAACATTCCTGTTACAGGCGATGTTCATAATTGCATGGGGAAATATTTCATTGTTGGAAATATTTCAAAAAGATGTCTTATATAAACTCTCTAGCATATTCATCACAGCAGCCTTTCTTCGTTTACTTCAAAGTATGACACACTCAAATATATGACTTTGGTTTTGTAAATTTATCATGCTTCTATCAGAAGAACTAATTACAAGATTTTTTCAATACGGATATTTTTTTTAACCAATTACCCTAGGAAGTGACATCTCGTTTGTTGGTCTTTATTTTGATTTAGGTATCTTGGACCTGAGTCTGAATTTTCCTGGCTTTCATCGCTGGAAATTCACTGATGTGCTAAGAAATGTTCTCAAAGTCATTGTTAGTCTTTTATGGGTTATTGTTCTTCAAATATTCTACGTGCATTCCTTCGACGGTGCCCCAGAGTTTATCAGGAAGTTGCTTTCTTTTGTTCATCAAATGAAAGGGATTCCACCATATTATGTCTTAGCAGTTGCAGTTTATCTGATCCCAAATATACTAGCGGCCCTTCTCTTTCTTTTCCCAATGCTTAGGCGTTGGATTGAAAACTCAGACTGGCACATATTTAGACTCCTCTTATGGTGGCAACAGGTACTTAGTGCGTATGATATGCTTCCAATCCAATGTACTTATTTACACCGTGAAAGTAATGCATATTTCCACCTGATCATAAAAATCAGTGAGACAGAAGCAATTTTTATCAATTTTACCTGAATGGAAAACTCATCGAGCTCTTTCATGTGAAGAGCATACAGATAATATGCCAAAGTGTGTATAATTAATTGTTAATGCATAATACATGCACATAGACGTACATGTGTACAGATGCACAATACATAACAGAAGTTAACTGATAAAGAAGCACTTTATACTGAACTATTTTAATTCAATATCCCCTCACCCTATTATTGTATCATATTAATCCGATAATGAATATAACAACAACCAAAGCTTTTTTATTCCTGATAATAAGTATATTGTAAATTTCAAGAATTATACCTGCAAGTTTTTTTTTCTCACAAGCTGCTCCTTTAAGCTTTTAAGAAAAACGCTAAAACTACTTGAAGTTATTTTTTTTCTTCGCAAAACAACTTACACGAGCATTATAAATTTTTGTAAACATCTTTTAATTAGAAAATAATGATTCTCTAAAAAAACTAAAGACCCATAGGTAAACTTGTCTGATCAAGGTTTTCTTCCAATTTCCTGGGCACCCTTGACTAGAGTACTAATTGTTCATAACAATCATTTGTTCATTTTCTGAGTTATTATTATTTGTCACTGTGCAGCCAAGAATCTATGTGGGACGAGGGATGCACGAGAGTCAACTTTCCCTCCTAAAGTGAGTTTAACAGAATAATATGTAATTAGTGCCATTTAAGGATTGCTCTTGTTATTTGTTTAAAATTTGTTTCTTCATCAAAATTCTATTTTAAATTTCAGGTACACTCTTTTCTGGGTGCTTCTTTTGGCTGCGAAATTTTCTTTCAGCTTTTTTGTCCAGGTAATTTTTACACGTGTAGTAATTGTTTTCCTAAAATGTTTTGTGAACTTGTTCGGACTTTTTTGACTTTGTCTATTGTCTCTATTTAGATCAAACCTCTTGTTAAGCCAACTAAGGACATAATGAGCATTCGACATGTTGATTATAATTGGCATCAGTTTTTCCCACAGGGTAGTTTCTTCTCATTTTTAATTATTCAATTGTGACTTTCTATTAGTTTTATTGAGATCTAAAATTTCCTGTTTATGCAGCTCAAAATAACTATAGTGCAGTTGCTGCACTCTGGGTTCCTGTACTTATGGTGTGTGCACTATATTTCCTGGCCATGTTCACATATATTAATCTTTTCTTTTGCATGGGATATTTTTTTTCAGGATAACATCTCTTCACATTTTGAATGCAGGTTTATTTCATGGACACCCAAATTTGGTATGCCATCTTCTCAACTGTGTGTGGCGGTGTTCTTGGAGCCTTCGACCGTCTGGGAGAGGTCATTTTCTGTTTGCATTTTATCAAATAATTTAAAATAGGATTACGCTTATAGAACTAGAAAGATAAAATACTTCAAGTCATGATCTTTAACAACCAATTAATGTCGTTGTCTATCTGCCTATACAGATACGCACTCTGAGCATGCTAAGATCACGGTTTCAGTCATTGCCTGGTGCATTCAACACATACTTGGTTCCCACTGACAGGAGAAAGAAAAAGAAATTCTCTTTCTCTAAGCGATTTGCCGAGGTGTCTATCACATTTTCTTTTCATCACTAACTAGAATAAGCTATATGTAGATATTTATTTTCACTTATGTTTTAATATTTGTATAGATTTCCGCCAACAGAAGGAGTGAAGCTGCTAAATTTGCCCAATTATGGAACGAAATTATTTGCAGTTATCGCGAAGAAGATATTATAAGTGATAGGAAAGGCCTCAGAGTCAAACTCTTTATCTTCTTTTCTTTGTCCTCGTCCCTAACTTCTACTATTCCTCTTCCATATTTTGATTTGTTGTTTATCACCTAACAAAGACTAAACTATGTTTGCATCTCTCCAGGGAGATGGATCTTTTGTTGGTTCCTTACTCATCAGATCCTAGCCTGAAAATAATCCAATGGCCACCATTTATGCTTGCAAGCAAGGTTCCTATTGACTCCAAATGTAATTCAATTTTTAAAACTCACGTGTTACCAGTTCATATAATTTGATTCCCTGTCAACCTTTGCAGATTCCTATTGCACTGGATATGGCAGCTCAATTTCGAGGTAGGGACTCTGATCTTTGGAAGCGCATATGTGGAGACGAATATATGAAATGTGCGGTGCTTGAATGCTATGAATCTTTCCAACATATTTTGAACACTTTAGTGATTGGAGAAGCTGAAAAAAGGTGGCTTTTAGTATCTTTCCTGTTGATGTCTATATCTTTCAGTTTGCACTTCACACCTAAGGCATATTTTCTTTGGTTGTGCCATTATGATCCAGTTCTAGTAGGACTACAGCATGCTTTGCTTTCCCAACTTCTCTTTTTCTACAAATATAACAAATGTGGCTCTTGCTGTTTCCATTTAATTTCATGAACAACAATTAGCCTTGTTTCATGTGCTTTTACTTTCCATTTGTATTTCAATTATATATTTAAAAAAAAAAATTGGATCACTTATCAACCGAAAACAATTAACGGAAGGAATGGTTATCTTGTGTAATCATTTTTTATCATGAACCACATTAAATCTACTTAGTAATCATTTTTTATCATGAACCACATTAAATCTACTTATATTGCTATAGATAGTCATTCCAAATTTCATATCGGTTGCTTGTGTTGTTTTCTCGATTAGCGGATAGAATTGAAGCTATAGAAATTATATGATCATTAGTAATTATGAATTCATTGTGATGGAACAGGACAATCTCTATCATCCTAAAGGAAGTTGAAAACAGCATTTCTAAAAATACACTGCTTACAAATTTCCGAATGGGATTTTTGCCTTCTCTTTGCAAGAAATTTGTGGAGCTTGTCGAAATTTTGGTGAGTCATTTGAAGGAAAACTAATTGTATCATCCCTTTGTGAATGGCCTTTCTGTAACTATCCTATTTGGAAGCTTACATATTCCCTTTTGGTTACAGAAAGCTGCAGATTCATCCAAGCGCAACACGGTGGTGGTATTGTTGCAAGACATGTTAGAAGTGTTTACTCGTGATATGATGGTGAATGACAGCAGGTTGGTTAACATAGTTACACACATTTGAAATATAAAATTCGTTCATGAAATTTAATAATAAATGCTTTTCACATTGTGTTCATCAGCGAATTAGCAGAACTTAATCTTAGTAGCAAGGATACTGGAAGGCAACTTTTTGCTGGTACCGATGCAAAACCGACCGTACTCTTCCCTCCAGTTGTTACATCACAATGGGAGGAACAGGTAGTTATATTAATATAAATAAATTAAAACATTAACACTTTTATAGTTTATATTAGTATTAATATAAATAATTACGACATTAATACTTAGTAAAAAACCAAACACTTATAGTTAATATCAGTATTAGCTTTCCAGATGCTTCTCTTCTTCCTTGATAAAATTTATCTTACAATATGAAAAGCAAACTATACAGATGCTCCTATAACTTATGAATAATTATGGGTGTTTCAGATTAGACGTCTTCACTTACTGTTGACGGTGAAGGAATCTGCCATTGAGATTCCAACAAACCTTGAAGCACGCAGAAGGATTGCATTCTTTACCAATTCGCTGTTCATGGATATGCCCCGTGCTCCTAGAGTTCGTAAAATGCTCTCGTTCAGGTCTGATGCTTTTTTATCATACAGAACTCATGACCATGAAGATATATGCCGATATCTGCAGGAACTTCATCCTTTTTTTTTGGATATTGAACTAACTATACTAAATTTTTACATCCTCCCAAAACAGTTGAAGCTATAACCTTCAGGGTCATATGTTTTTTTTTCTTCATAAAATGTGATGATAAAGAGTACCATTTTTATTTATACTTTAAATGTGTTATATAAAAGGGAAATTTGGTTCTATAAAGCTCCGTCCGTGGTAGGGTTCGAGAAAGGGAAGGGCCCATTTTTGTTCTATTTTCAATAACCTTACCTTTCATTTACAAGAGGTTGATTCTATGATACAAACCTATGACCTCCTACTCACATAACAACAACTCCAATTGCTGGGCCAAGACCCCCATTTCAGAAGAGAGTCCTCTCTTCCAAGATTTCCCCTTCACAAAGGATTTCTCCTTTCACACACTATCAACATCACAAAATGAGTCCCTCCATAACTCTCCCTATTCATCTAGTTAACTCTCTTCTAACAAACTAATCGACTATCTGCCCTAACTGTCCTTATTCTTCCCCAACATGTCACGTGCTTATTAAAAGTTTTCACTTATTGTTGCAGTGTCATGACTCCATACTACAGTGAAGAGACTGTCTACTCAAAGAATGACCTTGAGGTTGAAAATGAAGATGGTGTGTCAATCATATATTACCTGCAGAAGATATACCCTGGTTTGTATAATTAACAATATATAATTTGACTGCATTTTGTTATCAGAAAAATGACTGAGCTAAATTATTGTAATATTATCAGATGAGTGGAATAACTTCATGGAGCGACTTAATTGTAAGAAAGATAGTGAGGTATGGGAAAGAGATGAGAATATATTGCAGCTACGTCATTGGGCCTCATTACGAGGGCAAACACTTAGCAGGACAGGTAATGATTTCTTCTCCCTCTTCATCCCTGCAGAAGAGTTTGGTTGATTAATAATTTTCCTTCTGAACTTATGAATTAATGCAGTTAGGGGAATGATGTACTATCGGCGGGCACTTAAGCTCCAGGCTTTTCTTGATATGGCTAATGAAAAGGGTAAGAATGATTTCTTTTTGTTCTGATCTATTTTGCTAAATCTAGTAGGTATTGTGGCGATGGCAAGCATGTGATTTATAGATTTTTTCAAATCCTGGTCCTTCTCCCTTTCTTATCAATACGTAACTTGTAGCTTACGTGCAAGTCACTATGTATTCATTCATGGTGGTCGACAAAAGTGTAGTTCTATCCACAAATAATATATGATTGTATGGTTTTCTGTTATTTTGTGGGCAGAGATACTTGATGGATATAAAGCTATTACTGTTCCATCCGAGGAAGATAAAAAGAGTCACAGATCACTGTACGCCAGTTTAGAGGCTGTTGCTGACATGAAGTTCACATATATCGCTACCTGTCAGAACTATGGGAATCAGAAGCGTAGTGGAGACCGCCATGCAACAGACATCCTGAATTTGATGGTTAAGTATGTTCTCCAATTGATAAATTGCACTCAATTCAAGTACAATATTTGTTTCACTTTTAACACTTAATTTAAGAATATAATTTCTGGTTCTTCATTTGTAGCAATCCCTCGCTCCGTGTGGCATATATTGATGAGCTTGAAGAAAGAGAAGGAGGAAAAGTACAGAAAGTTTACTACTCTGTATTGGTCAAAGCTGTGGACAATCATGACCAGGTAAATGCATATTGATGTCGGGAAACATATTAATTTACTCTTGAATATCTTTGAACTTATGGTTTTATTATTTTTTGTGAAGGAAATATATCGAATAAAACTACCAGGTCCAGCGAAGTTAGGAGAAGGGAAACCTGAAAATCAAAACCATGCAATTATTTTTACCAGAGGAGAAGCTCTTCAGACTATCGACATGAACCAGGTAAACATTAAATTGTTTTGTTAGACAATAATTATAAACTTGGAAACTATAACTAGGTGAAACTGGGTGTCAGTGCCTATTGAAACGGTATAATTTAAATTTCTGCTAGGATAATTACTTGGAAGAAGCTTTGAAAATGCGTAACCTTCTGGAGGAATTTAACGAGGATCATGGAGTGCGCCGACCTACTATATTAGGTGTTCGTGAGCATATCTTCACTGGCAGGTATGATGACTTTTCTTCTACATACAGAGAAAATTTGTCATGTTTAGCTTTCATATTACTTAATGCTGTCACTTGCTACAGTGTTTCTTCCTTGGCTTGGTTTATGTCAAATCAAGAAACAAGCTTTGTCACAATTGGTCAGAGAGTTCTTGCAAGACCCCTGAAGTAAGTTTAGTTATGACTTTTTTTTTAAAAAAAAAACAAAGAAAGTTTAGTGATTTCATTAGAGGGGGAGCCTTGGCACAACGGTAAAGTTGTTGTTACTTGACTGAAAGGTCCGGGGTTCAAGTCCTGGAAACAGCCTCATGTGTAAAAAAAAACAAGGCAAGGCTGCGCACAATACACCAAATGGTGGGACCCAGCGTATGCGGGAGCTTTAGTGCACCGGGCTGCCCTTTTTTTTTTCTAGTGACTTCATTACATGGTTGACTTTTATATACAATTAATTGTTTAACTTAAGACACTTTTGTCTTAACTTAAATAGTCATTTTTAAAAATAGAAATCCATGCAATATATATAAAAACCTTCTTTCAAAAGTCAACTTGCTGATGAATTTTATGCTTTCTTCTTTCCTCTTGTTTGTTTTTCTTGCTGTATTGTCAGCCCTATACTACATGAAATTTTAGAGACAAAAACAATGAACTATTAACTTTTTTCCCCATCTCTTCTGCCACTGTTGCAAGAAATAAAACATTAGAATGGATATAGTACAGGGTGTAAATTTTCTGGCTAATCATGGATTTGTGGAATTCTAGGGTACGATTTCACTATGGTCATCCAGATGTTTTTGATAGAATTTTCCACATTACCCGTGGAGGAATTAGTAAGGCTTCTCTTGGCATCCATTTGAGCGAGGATATTTTTGCCGGTAACATTCTTCGAACATATTCATTATCATGGATATTTGATATTTCTTTCTCTGTATCTCATGCCTTATCCTTTATAGGATTCAACTCAACATTACGACGTGGGAATATTACTCATCATGAATACATCCAAGTTGGAAAGGGTAGAGATGTTGGGATGAATCAGATCTCGCTTTTTGAAGCAAAGGTGGCTTGCGGTAATGGAGAGCAAATACTAAGCAGAGACGTCTACAGGCTGGGGCATCGTTTTGACTTTTTCCGCATGTTATCGTTTTATTTTACGACCGTTGGATTTTATATCAGCTCAATGGTAATGGTTAATGCATTTAGGATAAAGCAAAAGAATACTTACTGTTTTTATAGAATATTGTTAAGAGTCCCACATTAGATGAGATAAGACCTGAAAATACGCTTTTAAGTGGTGGGCAGCTCTCACCTTACAAACCAGTCTTGTAGAATTGTGTTAGGCTCAACCCAAATTCCAAGTTGGTATCAAATCCTATCAAGATCCTTTGGGCCACTCAGGTCACACTCCAGATTTCCAATCCTGGGTGTGAGAGTGTGTGCGGAGAGGTCCCATATTTGACAAGATAAGGCCTGGAAGTATGTTTATAAGCGGTGGGTAGTTCTCACTTTATAAGCCGGTTTTGTAAGGTTGAGTTAGGCTCAACCCAAATTCTAAGAAATACAATTAGTATAATTATCATTATTGCTCAAAACTTTGTTATTAGAATGAGACTAACAGATCCTTAAAAGAATGAAATCAATCCCAATATGAGTAATGGATCTGGAAATCAATATCTTATTGCTTGAAGTCTTGAACATTAAACCATATATATATTCAACCCACACAAAACTTACGTGACTGAGTGTTGTTACATAGAGCTGCTAATTTCTTTTGGGGAACTATAAAATGTAACCTATTTGAATTTGTGTTTTTCTTTTATGATATGTTAATTCTGCATATGACAATAAATCTTCCTTTTTCTGATTCACAGATCGTGGTCTTTACGACTTATGCTTTCCTATACGGCAAGCTGTACCTGTCATTAAGTGGATTTGAGGCTGCAATAGTCAAGTTTGCTAGGAGAAAGGGAGACGATACATTAAAGGCGGCTATAGCTTCACAATCACTTGTCCAAATAGGACTTCTAATGACTTTACCCATGTTCATGGAAATTGGACTGGAGAGAGGGTTCAGAACTGCTGTAGGCGACTTAATAATAATGCAGTTGCAACTCGCACCTGTTTTCTTCACTTTCTCGCTTGGAACGAAAATACACTATTTTGGACGCACTCTCCTGCATGGAGGGGCAAAGTATAGAGCAACTGGGCGTGGATTTGTTGTTCGCCATGAAAAGTTTGCAGACAATTACAGGTTGTACTCTAGGAGTCACTTTGTCAAAGGGATTGAGCTCACAATGTTGCTCATTTGCTATAAGATTTATGGAGCAGCAACACCTGACTCAGCAACATACGCTCTTCTCTCATGGTCAATGTGGTTTATGGTTTGTTCTTGGTTGTTTGCTCCTTTCCTTTTCAATCCATCAGGATTTGAGTGGCAGAAGATAGTTGAGGACTGGGATGATTGGAATAAATGGATTAGTAATCGAGGTGGTATTGGTGTTCCTTCAACAAAGAGTTGGGAGTCATGGTGGGCTGAGGAACAGGAGCATCTGCAGCACACTGGCTTTGTGGGGCGGATTTGTGAGATTCTTCTTTCCTTACGTTTCTTTATCTACCAGTATGGGATTGTGTATCATCTCAATGTAGCCAGAGGTGACAAGAGCATCTTGGTAATTATGCACGCTGGCTTAATTTTATTTAGTGTTGTCATATTTTACACCACACCACCCCCCACCCCACCCACCCACAAGTTTGCTGACATGTATTTTCTCTTCAGGTTTATGCACTGTCCTGGATAGTAATAGTAGCTGTCATGGTTATCTTGAAGGTTAGTATTCGGTGATAAAAACGTTCATTCTGAATAAAAGCATATTTTTCTGCATATGCTTGATGATAATTTTATCAATTGGTGGCATCTGAAACTGCAGATTGTGTCCATGGGTAGAAAGAAGTTCAGTGCAGATTTCCAGTTGATGTTCCGTCTTCTCAAATTGTTTCTGTTTATTGGAGCCGTTGTTGCCCTGGCCTTAATGTTTACTTTGCTTAGCCTCACTGTTGGAGACATCTTTGCTAGTCTCCTTGCCTTTTTGCCAACAGCATGGGCAATTATAATGGTACTTGTTTATTAACCACCACCTTTTGTTTGCTAGATATGTCTCATTGGATCCATCCGAATATGCACTTGTTTGTGTCCAACACAATTTGACTTAAGTTAGTCCATCCATGAATATCTCTTGGCACTTGTTTAGTAGCTGCTGCCAATAAACCACATTCAGGCTTGACCATATTCTTGGCCCTTCATCGTAGAAATTGCTAATTAATCATTTTTCTTGATTAACTTTAAAGTCTCTTTTCATTCATGCAATTAAATAAGTTCCCTGGTGAATGTAAAATCACTTCTTTATGACCGGTGTGGTGTTTTGTTGTACAGATAGCACAAGCATGCAGGCCACTCGTGAAGGGCATTGGAATGTGGGGATCAGTAAAAGCTTTAGCTAGGGGATACGAATACCTGATGGCAGTGGTTATATTTACACCAGTGGCCATATTGGCATGGTTCCCATTTGTTTCAGAATTCCAAACTAGGCTGCTATTCAACCAAGCATTCAGCAGAGGACTTCAAATCCAGCGTATTCTGGCCGGTGGCAAGAAACATAAGCAAAACTAAATCAAACCTTTTCTGCAGCATTCAGCCTAGGGCTTCAAATTGCATATGGACTTTGTATGGTATATTGCTGTCCTATTGGTCCTAACTCTACCTCTGCAGCATACAGGTTGAAAAAAAACTGGTTTGTGCTTTGCTTGGCAATAGAATAATTCTTCCAGCCAGTGTATGTAAAATCTTAAATACTGATGAGAGAACTATATCCTTAGTGTTATAAAACTGTATCTAACCGCTCCCATCGTTCTTATTCTCCTTTCTCCATGTGAAAGCTGAAGAATTGAATATCAAATTTTGCATACAATTCTTTACCATTGTTGCCTTGATTGTGATTCTGGGAACTTGCCTCACTTTCTCTATCCCTTCTTCACATTCGGAAAACTGAATTTAATGAAGTGAAAATCTTCAATATAATCAAAGATTTAGCAGACTCAAGTGGTTAATGCAATTAAGCTAACTATCAAGCTTAAGATTTGTAGTATTGGCGATAATTTATATCTGATAGATTTAAATATATGTTAGTTATTGCAAAAATATGAATTAAAATTTTTAATCTTTTGTCCCTACAAAGTCATTACATGCTCACCCCAAAAAAAAAAAAAAAATCTCAGTGATTAGCTTCGGTTACAAAAAATGTGACATTGCTAATGCAAAATACATTTGGCATTGATCTAAAGCCAGCTGCTGTTGGTGGTGAGTGGTGACTCATTATTATATTCTATATTTATTTAAAAAATAAAATATTTCCCTTGTCTCTTTATCCTCCCTCTTCACAGTCATCTCCTCCACCTGCCGCTTAGTACGTTTGTTCGTTTTTTGACATGAAATTAATTATTATGCATAAAAATGTAATAATATTTTTTTGCATATGCATCTAATCAAATAATATTATAATATCAATTTGTTAGGTTAGTTTTTAAAAAATATCTCTACATATATCTATGTAGTTACATGATTAAATTCATGTGTTAGATAGGTTTAATGACACATGCAAATTTTAATGGTACATTTTCATAATTTGATTCAAATCCAGACCTTTGATTAATAGTATTTAATATAAATAATAAAATAATGAAATAAAAAGTGGTGCCAGCCACTCACTCGTGGTATCAATATCATGCCAGGGGAGTGCTTCATTAATTTATCTTTTATTTAAGTGCCTTAAAGCTTAAAAAATAAGGCATTCCCCAAATCGTGTTTAAATTATGCCTGAAGCAAGGGATGGGCAGGAAAAGAAGACACTAAAGAATGTGGCAATGCCTTCCCTCGCCAACAAGCAAGGTGAAAAATGCTCAAACAGTGTGATATATTCATGGTATGTTCGTGTTTGTGAGAGAGATGTTCACCCAATTGGAATTTTAATTTAATTTAATTTTTGTACATATACTTCAATTTATTAGACAAAACTTATCATAATTTCAACAATATAAATTGGAATGCCTCTTCTATCAAGTGGGCAACTTAAGTTTAGTTAAAAATAACGAATTGTTGATAAGTCAACTAGCAATGGATGAGTGATATAATTGATAAACTTGTGTTTTGCTAGCTGATGATAATTAATATCGTGACTACAAATTAAAAAAAAAAAAAAACTAACAAAAATAAAAGAAAAGAAAAAACAGCTAAAACTAGTCTATGTGATGTATCTCTCGCCAAAAATAGATTAGATTGAGTTAGGCTTTGCAAGATATAAGTGACTTATCAAAAAATTTAAAATCTAAGTTTGGTCTCTCATAGATTTATTTTTTAGATATGAATCTGACCTTCTGAAAATTTGATGCGACCTATTAGTTTGTTTAAAAGTTTATTTCATATGCACATCTTTAAATAAGTAATGTGATCTAAATTTAAATAGACTCAATAGATCAATGAGATTAAACTTTCTTTTGATATTTAACATGAATTTTTAGAGAATTTGATTATATATTATATCATATTTCAATTCGAGTTTATAATAATATCCTTAAATATGAAAAATAAAAAATAAAATAATGTATACTAATAAGCATAAATTACTGAAAAGGTTAACAAATTTATAATTTATTTCAAAGTACAGAATAAAATATAATAATATTAGTAATAAAAAATATTATTTATATTTACTTAAGTGGACCGGTCTGATAAGCCGAAGTGGCTTTTTTATGGCACGTGACATGGTCTTTTTAGTTAAATAAACTTCTAAAAAGGCATAAATCTTCTTTATTTAAAAAAGGGTCATGTTAACTTGTGCCCTTGGGGCACATGTTAAGCAACCTAAATATAGCAATTTTGCATTGGAAAACACAATATAACAACTTTTAAGATGCTGAATGCACGCCTTTTGATATGTGTATTTCTATAATGAGTATCTTAACATGTACCTTGAGGGCACAAGTTAACATTAGCCTTTAAAAAAAAGTATGGTCTATCGTAGACTAGGATGTAGTCCTTGCAGGCCGGCATGACATATTTTCATCCTTATTAATGAATGTCTTAAAGATACTACATTCGTCCCCAATTATAAAACTCTTTAGAGAAAAAAATTTGTCCCTTTTTATAAGACTTCTTTGATATTTCTAAGTACATTAATTATTTCTTTACCAACATACTCTTATTTATTTTGCATCTTTTTATTCAATCAACAATAAATATTATGTTGAAAACATAAATTAACTTTCTCTCTTAAAGATAAAATTGTAAAAACAATAGTAATTATATACAAATTTAATACTACAACCAACTTTCTTAATCTCTGTGATTTTTTCAAAAGGCTCTTATATTTAGGGACGGAGGTAGTACTATTAAGAACCCATAAATAAAAAATTTATCTTAAGAATATAAGATATTGCTTTTAATAAATAACAATTACCACGTGTCATTAACAATATGAACAGGAGAAATGCTAGGGACACTCTCTTTTCAACACTCTCTTCAACATTCATTCTCTTATTGGATAAAACCAATGTATGACCCATCATTTTAAGTGGAACCCATTTCCAAAATGTGAGACCCCCCATGATTTAAGCCAATTAGAAAGTGAGTGTTGGAGAAAGTGTTAAAAAGAGAGTGTTGCTAGCACTCCTCTCATATGAACAATGTCACTTACCTATACAAAGTCTCACGTAGAATTCGAAAATATCCAACTTAACAATATCCACATTGTTATTAGTTACTTGATATTGATCTTAAAAAACGATATTTATCATTTTAAGATTCTGGCATCAACATATTATGACATTTCACTCTTAACATAGCTTCAAACGGTAAATATCAACCTAAACAAATTATAACAAGAAAAGCATCCACAAACGCAAATGGCAAACTGTCTCAAAGTAATAAGCTAAAGCCAAAGCCAAAGCCAAAGCCAAAGCCAAAGCTTAAGCAAGCAGAAAAAGCACTTATCACTACTTTACCTCGTTTTCTTCACCCAACCCAAAACCACACTCTTCCCCATAAATTAAATCGCCTCCAATTCCAACAACAATCACTTTTACAAACAAAATTGATTCTCCTCCTTACACCATCATGTGCATGTGCAGCAGTCACATACATACATACCACATCCATTAGTTAGTTAGTTAGTTAGAGAGAGAAAATGGATTCTTCTTCTTCTTCTTCTTCTTCTTCATATCATCGACGCCGACACCGAACATGGTGTTGCTCTTTCGCTGTTCCACCTTCAAGCCCAGATAACCCACCCATCAAACCCCGTAAGCCCAATCCCAAGTCCGAACCCATATCCAAGCCCACCACTTTCTCCTCCTCCATACCCAACTCCCCTCAAAGCTCCAAATCCAGCACCCGCATTGCTCGGATCGACCCTCGCCGGATCTTATCTCCGGGAAGAGTCTCTCCCATAGAAGACTCTGCCGCCGTTCCCGATCACAACCCCTCTCCGGTTCTCAATTCACCTCCGTCAAGATCTCGTAGCTTCCGTGCACCTATTACCGCTCCAATTCCACCGCCGCCGATGAACTCCGCCGTCGGAGTCAGTGTCGGAGATGGATTTGATGTGAGGATGAGTTTGAGAGGGAAGAACGGCGGTTGTATTGTTTTAGAGCTTAATTCAGCAATTTTATGCGCTAATTCGGAGGTTTTTGCGGGGTTAATTGCGGATTATAGAAAGGGTAATTCTTCGAGTGGTGGTGGTGTTAACAAAATGTGTAGAATTGAGGTTCCTGAAGTTGATAATTTGGGTGTTTTTAGAGAAACTATTGAGCTTATGTTTGAAGATGATGTTGCTAAAAGACTTCTCAATATTGGTGTTTATAGATCCATTGATGTTTTAGAGGTTACTATTTTCCTTCCATTTTCTTAAATCATAAATTTTGATGATTATGTCTCCTTTGCCTTTAACCTAGATATTAATGCATCAATTTAATGTAATGCAATGCAATTGAATGCATGTGATTAGTCAAGATTATTATGGAACATTATAATCAATATTTACTTTATATGCAATAGTAGGGAAAAAAACTGTTTTTAGTTGATTGTTTTTTTACCTTGTTTGTTAATGCATTAATTTAATAGTATTTTGTAGGCAAGTCTTTCATTTGAGGAATGTAATATATTATTTTAATCAGTTTGAAGATTGGCATGAAATTAAATGGGAAATTTTTATTACCTTGAAGGAAGTATGGAGAGACGGTGAGACATGGAGGAAGACAGCTACAAAACAAAAAAAACTAAATGCAATTGAATTTGTTGTTGATAGTTGATAATGTTTTTGCTGGATCAATTGTTTTTTCTTACATGGTTGTCTGTTTTTGTGTCACTAGGTGTCTGCAGGCATTATGTTCACAAAGGGTGTTTTGTCCTGTTTACAATACCTTGAGGCTGTTCCTTGGACAGAAGAGGAAGAAGAGAAATTAAGAAACTTGTTCACAAGATTTAAGTTTGATGATGAAACTACGAGGGACATTCTAGGAAGGCTTTACTTGCACGACCCAGAAGATTCCCAGCCGAATGTAACTCGACATCTCGTTTGGTCTATCACCACATGTGTCAATGCCAATGCAAGAAATGAGTTGAAATCACTAGTTAAAGGTCTTCTTTGTAAAAGCTCGGTGTATGAGAAGAACCATCTTGACCTAAGCAAAGACGATCTCTATTCTGTTTGCCACTCGTGTATTGACTCTCTGATCAGCCTCTTTGAGGAGGCATCCGACACCGTCAATCCTGAAAGGTTGACAAAAAAAGATACGAATAAACCGATGATTGAACACATCTCAAGACAGGTTGATAACATCAACTGGTTGTTGGAAATCATGCTTGATGGACTAATAGCAGAGGATTTTGTGGATATATGGTCTGATCAGCAACAACTTCTTAAAATGCACAATAATGCATCCCCTATGGTTAGATATGAACTCAGTAGAGTTTCAGCGGTTCTGTTTGTTGCCATGGCCACGAGAAAATTGCAATGCCGGTTGGAAGCTAGATCAGGGCTTCTCCAAGCATGGTTTTCACCTATGTTGTTAGACTTTGGCTGGCTGCAGAGATGCAGAAAAGGGCTTGATATAAAGGTTTTGCAAGAGGCTATGGGTCAGACACTTCTTACTTTGCCTTTAAAGCAACAACACACTTTGTTCATGGAATGGTTTCACCACTTCTCAAGGCATGGCACTGAATGTCCTAATCTAAGCAAAGCATTCCAAATTTGGTGGCGTAGATCATTTTTAAGAGGCTCTGAAACTTATGCCATTGAATCAAGGTAAAGAGTATCTGTTAGGAACCCAAGATTCTGACAATATCAATATTTATTTGCCACTTTAGCTTTTTGTGTACCGTGTAAAGATTTGCAATTAGGTGAGGGGTTCTGAATTATGTACACTAAAATAACATAGATCTCCATAGAGTGTTGTATTGGCAGGTTAATTCCTAAATGGTATTGATTATTGAATTCTCTAGGCGATTTTTTCTATCTTCGTTTATTTTATTGTTTTGGGTGCATTAATAGCAAGAAGCTCCTTTGTAGGAATACCATTCTAAGATGAAAGTTCGGTCAATTTTTTGTTTCATAACAAAACGTTTAGATTAGAAAAGGCACGTCATGCAAGGTCAATGAGAAACATCAATCACGACAATGATTTATTTACAATAGAATTTATAAATAGCCTACTAAAAGAGAAATTTCAGACATGAACTCAAGTCATAGATTGTATGAGTAGAAGGTCTAATCATATAATGTCAACCTCTGTTGGTTATGAAACTGGTTATACGGTTATATCTTCTTTCATAATAAAAATGATATAATTCGTTTATAATTTGTGTTGTTTTGTGGATAAAAAAATATTTGTGTTTAATTGCCGTCCCCGTTGTTATAGGTTAATGGGGTATTTTACGTGAAATCCCATGTTTGAACTTGGGTTACCACATTCTCCCTTCTCCTTCTCGTGTATATTTATTTGAGTGTGTGTTTTATTAGGCCAATAGCAAAATAAAAATAAAAATTCATGAGTTAAATTTTACGTTTTTCAAAAATACCCTTAAATTCATTAAATGAAATCATTTTCTTAGAAAAGATGATTTCTTGGTAAAAAAAGGACCAACATCAAAATAGGGGTATACATGGAGTTTAAATAAATAATACACTTCAAAAGCATATTATGTTTCTTATATTTAGGAATAAAAAAACACCTAAATATCTCTTGTAAATAAGACAAAAAGGAGTAAAAAAAATAAGAAATCTTATTTTTATGTACATCCCTTACATAATTTTCCCATATCATCTCTCTCTCATGCAATTTCCAGGTAAGAGAAATTTATACTTTTCTGCATTTTCCAGAAGAAAAGCAGGAAGGTGGACTGCAGAATATGAATGGGGTATTGGACCCATTTTACCAATGATATCCCTGAAAGTGTACTCCTCGGGTATCATATCAAATAGATCAGACCCTTCGCATATTACTCTCTGAATTCTATCAGGATTTAAATAATGAGAGAACCTCACTCTGTCATGATGGCTGTAAGCTTTCATCTTAAAAATGAAATCGCTGATTCGACGAAAACAAAAGCTACAATGCCAACCAGCATCTGCCAACATGTTATCCGACTGGCGATAATGTGCATATCTTGTGTCGCCGGATTGATACCTATGAACCGAAGCCCTCCAACTTTTATCATCTAGACGAAACTCAAATGAATAAAGATAATTCTTTAGTTGTAGATGCAAGATTGAAGGTATTTCATCGCACCATCTCAAGAGGTTAATAGTGTGAGCACTTGGTATCTCATCAACATCAGACATAATCAATAAGTCATCATCTGTAATACCTGCAATCTTAAGAAGTTGATCCAATGCTACACGCTGATATGCCTCCTCAACAAATGGATTTTCTCCTTTCTTAAATCTTCCACCAATAGTCCCATAAGTTAATCGAGGCTCAATAAATTTGAATTTCTCCCTATTGCTATTGAAAACCAGTGGCTTGGGCAATCCAGTAAATGTAGAGTTTGACTCTAGGATCACAAATTCGGCTACGTAGGGGTACAATTCTTTCCAACGCAAGGTGAGTATTTCGATCTCATTACTAAACAACACGGCATCATAAACACGCCTTGGGTACTCACGAACTCCCCAACCATGAAGTCTGCAAAGGTTCACCATGGTAACATTGTCGTTATAATAATGACGGATGACATTGAAAGGTTTGGGTGGTTTTTCCCATAATGGACGCAGAAAATATGAGATCTTTTGCCCATGTATATATATTCCAAAGATGCACATTGGGACAACCATGAACATGAATATACAGTTTTTCACATCCAAACCACGCAATATGCTGCGGGTTCTTGACATACCCGAGGTTTGACTTGATTCATGCATGTTTAAGGAACAAAGAATCTTAGTAAACCATAAAAATATGCTTTCCAGAATGAAAAATCCTATGAAGATGTAGCTTCTCAAATCCTACAAAGATAACAATCAATTTTTGAAATGCTAACTTTCCTCTCTACTGGGAAATTTTCAAGGATTATATAACTGGTACCAGAAATTATAATCATAAAGCCAGAGCTGCATCAGGAAGATATTACCATGCAAAAAAAATAAAACCAAAACGCACAACTTGTTCATGTGAGGAAATCTTTCCCCCATTCAAATTCAAGTATGGCAGCAACCCCTTCTCCTCCAAAACAAACCTCCCAAAAATAGTAATAACACAAAATGAAACAAGATAAAAGGGTGTCTCTTATAAATTTACTTGCAAACCACACAAAATAGTTCAACTGATTTGCTAAAATTAGAAAAGCTAAACACTTAACCTCAAAAAAACAAAAACAACCTTATCCCCCTATCCAAATTCATCATATCACGTATATCTCATACACACACCAACCACAACAACAAAACACCATGGATAAAATGGGCCAACCTAGGACAAAATCATAACCATCAACTGTGATATTTCACTTTACCAGTTTAATAATTAGTTAGAATTAACTTGAGAAGTTTATTAACAAATGTTTAAATTACTCTATATATTATAATAATTAACTTGAAAATCATTATAATTTTAGTTAATACTAAAACCCTACAACTATTTTAATAATGTTCAATTGTAAATATGATTAACCGTAATTTCTTAACGTGTTCACTTTTAATTTAAAAATAAATAAAAAACTAAAAAGATTAGTCTGGTACAAACTTTGAACCTAAAGACTCCATGCTGTATTTGACCTTTATTTTATATCTTGTGTTTTATCATCAAGTTTCCTTGGCTTATATTTTGAAATAGAGAAATGATATTTGTACAAGCAATTTATGACAATTTTTGTAACAACTTTCTCTCTTATACTTACATTATGATTTTACTCTCTCTCTCTCTTGATTTGATTTTCGTGTCAATATCTAATTTTCTTTGTAAATCTATGATTGTCTCGTAAGTTGTCATACATGTTCAATAGCACACTTCTTTGAAACTTTTTTTCAAAGTTGCCAGCTTCACAATCTCAGAAATATTAAGTGAAAAAAGCACTAGGAAAGCAAATGCTTAACCATGAAATATTATAACAGCCAAAGTTCATTGCTGTTTTTCAAAATTATACTTGATATGTTTTTTTAATCAAAATTCCTTTAACTAAGTTGCCTCGAGGCTAAATGTGTATGTTCATTCACACAAAAGAGGCACAGACCGATTGTGTTACTCACACCTTGTAGTAGTAGATGCTAAACAATCAAATTCTTTTCTTAATTTTTGCTACAACAGAATTGCGTGTCTAGTTTACAACATAGGGGCACAAAGGGTAAAATATATGCCTGCATTGCTTTCCTTGTGCTGGACATAACATAGGTGTGTAAGCTTCTTCACGTGATTGTTGTTTGAAAGTTTTGCTGTCCTAAGAATTAGAGATTTCCCTTAAAGGAGGGGGTATGTGCAGACAATTTTCTAAGTTCCAGATAGAGACATCGAAGATGATGGCATTAAAGCCGAAGCAATTCAAAAAACCTCCTCCTTTGACTAATTGAAGCTCCAATCTTTGTTTAAAAAGATTCATTTCTTGATAAAGATTCATTTTCAATCTCTTTTTTTAAATGACAAATTTTCTCTCCATTACCACCGTAAAATTTTCTCTCCATTACTACCGTAAAGAGACCAAAGTAAAATTTAAAATAATACTGTATAAATAATTTTTTTTATCAGCAAAAAATAAATAAATGTAATTAAGAGGCTAAATATGAAATTAAACTCATATATTACTAGTCCACATTGGATTTCTGTTAGACATGTCGCATATTTCACACAACGTTAAATCAAGACTTAATTAAAGGACCTGATTAACAATAATGTTAAGAGTTCAGGTTGTATCTCAGATTTGTGGATGCAACATCGGATACCAGAGCAAGGGTTGTTCATTACGGTGGGACAATATGGTTTTATTTTGCACAGCAGCGGTGTTGCTTTCAGTTAAGGAAGAAGAGGGACGTCGAGGAGAGAGAAATGATAAGAATTAGAATGCATGAAATCAGGAAAAGAAGGCATTTTGGACAATTGGATGCTTCCAAAGGCTTAGATCAAGTGACTGCCGGATTTCGTTGACGGCAGGGAATCCACATCCAAATTGAACTTCTAAAAACAAAAATCAGAAGGTTCTAAATCTAAAATTAATCCTTCAATTTATAATGCAATCAAAAGGAAGGTTCTAGGCGATCAAAAAGTTCCTATTCTTGTCACTACCAATTTATTTTAGAAACAAAAATCTAAATTTCCCCAACTTCTTTCATTTGACATCACTAATCATCAACGTAAAAAATGCAATGAATGTAAAAGTTGGAACTACTTACAGCATAGAATTCATCAAACAAAGGATAATCCAACAAATAACTGATCAAGCATAGAATTCATCAGTTTACATATGATAGCTTATTCCAGAATTTGTAACCTGAACTTAAGAGTGATCCTTTTTGTGAACCCTATCTATCAACAATAAACACGCCCCCCGTGAATACTATAGTGCTAATAAGTAGTTCTGTGCAAATTCTCCGTATTCGATCTTTAGTATCGGACATAGGCTCCTTTTCAAAACTCCCTATAAATAATTAAAAAGAAATAAATTAATTCAAAAATTGAAGAACTAAAGATTATTATTAAAAGTAAACTATATATAATAGGGAGGTTTGCGATACTAACTTGTTTTGCAGCAATAACAATGATTTCTGTTGGGTGTCTTGCTTGACAGAAAGCGTGTAGAAAACATGCCCGGATAGGTGGATGACACCCTCTGAATCTGTAATCCAATATAAAATAATTATTGATACTAAACCAACCTAACAAAAAAAACTGATTCAAACGTGATTAAATACGTTTTGAAACTAACCGTACAAACCCTAACACCACAACGAAAAAACTGAGATCTAAGAAAATGATGATTCAAAGAGAAAGAATCAATAACCTTAAATATCTGTCGCAACGCGGCCATGTGTTCTTGAGAAGGAGGAGAAGCAAGTGTTGTGTGTTGTGGAAGACGGACGAACGAAGAAGGGAATGCGATAACTCGAAACTGAATGTTAAACTTTTATGAGGTGGAGCGTGAGCTTATATAATAGGCAAAATACCTTTCTTTTTTTTTTTTCTTAGTACAAAATATTAGAGATACATAGTTACAAGGAGTACTAGTCCTATTAGTATATATAGGTGTAACCTCCCCATAAGTGGATTAACTCTCTCATATTGTAACATTTCATTTTCCATCAATAGAAAGAATTCACAAGCTTTTCTCTCCTTCATCAATGGATGCCATGTTTCATAACATGGTATCAGAGCAAATATGATATCCACCTTGAACAATTTTTCTGTTGCATTTTCTCGAGAAAATTCAATTTTCTCGTTCTCTTTTCTTTTTCTTCCTCACTCTGTTTTTTTTCTTTCTCGCTTCATTTTCTTAATTTTCCATCGTTTTCTCTCTCTCTTTTCTCTATCATTTTCAGTTTCAATTTGTTCTTGATTTTCAATATTCATCTTCACTGTTTTTCCCAAATCATAGGGTTCTGTTCCTCGCGTGTGATTTCCTTTGCAATTTTGTTTTGCAATTCTTGTTCGATTCTGATTTGCGAGTCTGATTGTTCATGATCTTTTTCCCCAAATCTTAGGGTTTACAAATCAATTTTCTTATTGTCATCGATTCTTTTTACTCTGCCTTTCAGTTCAACTATCCTTGTTTGTTCTTAATTCTAATGATTTTGATATCAAATCTTCAATTCGAGGAGTCGGAGTCGTTGTTTTCACGTTGATTCTCTGTATCGCTGTTATTCCATCTTCTCTTCACTGAGTACTGGACCTGATTCTATTGCTTTGTTTCACTGTTACGTTTGATTTCATATTCATCTAGTGTTTCGACTTTGTTTCACTGTTTGATGCTTGGACTACTTTGATTCTTGCGGTCTTTTACTATTGTGCTCACAAGGTGTTTGATGAAAGTCCTCATTGGAAGAATGATTGGTGCTGTGTTCGGTTTGACAGTGCAGGTTGCTTGTTTTGAATGTTTTATGGAGAATTCTTGATTCTGGAAGTTTTAGATGGAGATTCAGTTTTGATTATTTTTGAAGATTTGAAGTTATCAATTTGTTAGTGACTTTCAAGTGCAATCTACTTCTTTGCAATTGTGCTCTATTGGATTTTGTTTTTCACTGTCATATATGTGAGGATGGGAGTCAATATCTATGTGGCTGATATTGTTCATTGCCGCTATGAAGCTCTAGTTGCCGGCAATATTGTCTCTGCAGTTCAGCCTTTGCAGTGTAGTTCTGGCAAGATACATTCTGTTTTAGCCATCCATCATTGTGGACCTAAGGCACTTTTTCAAAAGCTTTTATTAAAGTGTATGGTGTAAGATTGAAAGCTAGTTGAGAATTCCTGAAGTAATTTCTGGTATGCTGCTATTGACAGAATTGGTTTCTGCTTTGAGTATTTGCATTTTCTTTTTGTCCTGCATTGTTGCCAGCATTTGTTACTTGTTTCTTGGTTTGGAGTGGTTTCATTTCTGCAGTTTGAAATTCAGCCTATTGTTTGCTTCTGGTTTGTCTATTATGGTGATAATTGAAGGCTATTTTCTTTGGATATTTGTTATGCTTCATTCTTGGAAGCATTGGTTTTTGGCCTATGGTTTGAAGTTGCATCAACATGGTTTTGTTTTCTATGGTTTGAAGACATATCACATGGCTATGCATCTCTATTGGCTTGCTTTTGGTTTTTTCTTGTCTCGGCTTGGCATAGGAGGGCATCATTTTTATCTTTGGAAGCTTGGTCTTGTTGCTTCATGGTACTTTTGGTATGAAGTTTGTTCAACATATGACCTCCTTCCATTGTTGATTATGGCTCTTCCTTGCATTTGGTTTTTCTTGTCTCGGCTCGGCATTGGAAGGGAATCACTTTTATCTTTGGAACCTTGGTCTTGTATATGACCTCCTTCCATTGTAGACTATGGCTCTTCCTTGCACTTCTTTTTGGATATCATCATTGTTTTTTGGATATCCTTGTATTTCTTGTCTTGTGCTTCTATCTTGGGTGATTGAACACTCTTGATGGTTAAGCGTTGTGCCTTAATTGGCTTTGTTGATATTGGCTTCTACCGGATGGTGGTTAAGCGTTGCTTGGATGCTTATTCCTTCAATTGGTTCAACCTTGAGTTGTGGTTGCTTCTTGTTGGATAAACACTTGTTTGATGAATTTTTTTTAGCCGATGTATTCCCGGCATCTTTCCTTGTATTTTCTCATTTCAAGTTGGAAGTGTTTTGAACACCTTCCAACTTGAGGGGGACTATTAGAGATACATAGTTACAAGGAGTACTAGTCCTATTAGTATATATAGGTGTAACCTCCCCATAAGTGGATTAACTCTCTCATATTGTAACATTTCATTTTCCATCAATAGAAAGAATTCACAAGCTTTTCTCTCCTTCATCAATGGATGCCATGTTTCATAACACAAAATAAGTGGGTGTTTTGTTGAGCAAGTTTCATATTTACGTCTATACTATATAAAAAGAAGAGCAATGCTATTTATCAAGAAAAATTCAAGAATGACATGGCAGAATAATCACCCTTAGATTTTATCAATAAATTGTCCTGAAATTAATGTTAGCCGATAAAATCTCAGTCTGGCCGGAAATCTTGGGGTGGTGGGTGTTATGTATTTTTTTTTATGAAAGGTTAATAAATAAGACTGAAATCCAATGGTGATTATTCTGCCATGTCATTCTTGAATCTTTCTTGATAAAATCATTCTTGATATCTAGCATTTTTCTAAAAAGAAAATTATCCCTTTAAGCACTTTTTGGTTAGATTTTTCATTCCAAAAATACCCTCAATTTTCAATACAAATAACAAATAGATAAGAACAAATTTAAATATTAAAACAAATGTAACAAACATGATATATGTCTCTTCTTTTCCTTTATCATTTAAAAAGTGTAACAAATTACTACGTCCGTCCCTAATTATAAGACCCTTTTGAGAATTTTTTTTGTCCCTTTTTATAAGACTTCTTTGCTATTTCCAACTACATTAATTATTTTTTTACATACATGCCCCTATTTATTATATATCATTTTCTTCAATCAATAATAAATAGATGTAACCAAAAAAAATCAATAATAAATAGCATATTGAAAACATAAACTAACTCTCTCTCTTAAGGATAAAATTGTAAAAACGATAGTGATTACAAACAACTTTAATACAAATATCCACTTTCTTAATTCCCGTGATTTTAGCAAAATGATCTTATATATAGGGACGGATGTAGTAGATGAGTATATTTATACTTACTTGTTCGTTATCCTAATTATACCCTTAAATAAGTTTTTCTATAATAAAGATCGTTGTTGATTTCATTAAAAAAAAAAGAATTTAGATTATATTTTTTTGTTATATTGTTGGTGTCATTGAAATAGATAATCATAGTTACTTTGGTTTATTATAACTTGAAAGCAACAAACATTTATATTTTTAGTTTTAATCAAAATTAAAATTTCATACAAAAAACACCGTTCATAATTTTCAAACGTTAGTGCAATAAAAAAAGCGGAAAGACAGACACGTTAGTGCCAGTAACGTGCTCGTCTTTTCGCTAGTGGAAAATAATATGGCTTGAGACCGGTTTCTTCATCTTCTACTATCCTGAATGGTTGATTTTGAATGATGAAAATTCAAAGTTGTAAAAAGAGGAAAACTTGGGGCTGGAATGTGGTTTAATTTAAAATGGGTCAAAATCACAACTAGTGTAAAGTTAGGGGGACAAAAGTGTGTTTAAGCTTCTTTTTTTTTTACAAAAGGCAAAATATCGAGTTAGTCTCAAGATAAATAAAAAAAAGATAAATCATCATTTTGGTCTTTATTAAATATAGGCTTAATAGATCTACCGGTCCTTTAACTTAATTGTTTGCCTCAAAATGGTCCCTAAGCTAAAAATCATCTCAAAGTGGTCCTTTAAGTTTTTTGCCGTTATAGCTTTCAGTCCTCTTTGTAACGCCCATTTCGATTATTTAATTATTTTAATAAGTTTTAGAATATATTTATATGATTAGTGTGATTTATAATATTTATGTGATTTATATGATTTTAGAGAAATTTATGAGACGTTGTGACTTATTTTATTGTTTAATAAAATAAGATTCGAAAATAAAATAAATATTAAGTTGTGGGGTTATTTTGTGTAGAAATATATTTGTTATTTGATGTAGAGATATATTTGTTTTTTTGTGTAGAAATATATATGTTATTTAGTGTAGAAATATATTTGTTATTTTGTGAGGAAAAGAGTAATTTTGAGGTGTAAGAGAAATTAGATGAGGGGTTATAAATAAGAGAAGTTAGGTTTAGAAAGACATAGAACGTACGATCAGTTTTTGGAGAAAACAAGGTTTAAAGAGAAGAGAAGAGAAGAGAAGACAAAGAGAAGAGAGAAGGGCTGCCAATCAATAATTCTAAGGTAAGGATGAGACTAACTTTCAGTAATATTAAGTCTGTAATTCTGATAATTAGATTTAACATGTTGTAGGTTGAGTTTATGAGAATTTGAGAATTAGGGTTTTGAGAGAGATTTGATGATTAGATGATGAAAACTTGCTGAATTGATGTAGAAATTGTGTACAGACCTTAGATAATCCATAAGATGATTATTGGAAGTAGTTTTGAAGTTAGAACCATGAGATTAGGTGAAACTTGGAGAAAATCTGCATTCTGCCCGAATTTTGATATTAAAACTGGTATTGATTGATGCGGAATTGGTCTTAGGTGTAAACACGAAAGTTGTAGGTATGGATGTTATCTTTCTAATGTCGTTGGTCTCAAGTCAAAATGATTTATAGAACTTGAGTTATGGTCAAATTATAGCACGTAGGTCACCGTGAATTTTTACGGATTTTCAGAACAACTTTTTCGAATTTAAAATGAAAACTGGTATTGATCGGTACAGAATTGGTCTTAGGCATAAACATGAAAGTTTTAGATAATTTTGTTAGCTTTCTAGTGGCGTTGGTTTGACGTGAAAATGATGTTTGGTCTTTGAGTTATGATGAAAATACTACAGGGAGGTCTCAGGGGAATTGCACAGTGACAGCATTCTCTGTTTCATGTTTTTGCGTTTTGTTCATATGTTTCTGTTTTGAATTGATCTTTGTTTCTGTTTTGAATTGATCTTTGTTGTAAACATGAAAGTTGTTGATATTTGTGATATCTTTCCAGTAGCTTTGGTTTGACATGAAAATATGTTGTGGATAATTTATTATGTTTTTACAAAGATACATAGTGAATTGTTGTTGATGTTTAAATACGATGTTATATGATGTTGTTTATGATTGATGAATATGATGTTTTAAGATGTTGTTTATTATCATTTGATATTGTTATATTATGATATGACATGAATTATTTATGTGATCCATATGTTGTCAAGATGCTAAGATGTTAAGATGTTAAGACGTTAAGATGATAAGAGTTGTTAAGTCGTCGAGTCGTTATTAAGTCATCAAGTTGTTAAGATGTTATGTTGTCAAGATGTTAAGATGTCATAGATGTTCATGAAGTTTCTAAGACGTAAGATGTTGAGTCCATGCATACTCATTTAAAGATGAGGGCTCATACCCTGGAGCTTTTGCTCAACCACGACGATGGAGCTTTTGCTCAACCACGACAATGGAGCTTTTGCTCAACCACGACGATGAGGGCTTATGCCCTAGAGTGGTACCACATGCATTTGCATTTGTCAAGATTATTTGAGAAGTAGAAGTTGCATAGTCGAGTCAAAGTTATTAAGATGTTAAGATGTCAAGTTGTCGAGTTGTTAAGATGTTAAGATGTCAAGTTGTCGAGTTGTTAAGATGTTAAGATGTCAAGTTGATGAGCTATTAATGAAGTGTTTTATGAATGATTATGATGCTTAAGATGATGAATGATTATGATGTTTATGATGATTGATTATGAAGTTGCTTATGATGATTGATTATGAAGTTGTTTATGATAAGATGCTATGTGATTTATGATATGATGCTATGTGATTTATGATAAGATGCTACATGTTTACTAATGATGATACGTGATGATGTTTGTGATATTTATGATGATATATATGATGTTATGATTAAGGTGATATATGATGTTATGATTAAGATGATATATGATGTTTATGATTATTTATTATGATAATATAAGATGAAGTTTATGACTAATGTAGGAAGATTAATGATACTAGTTAATGAAGTTTAAGTTGTTAAATGTGATTGATAAATTATATGCTTAATATTGTTGTTGGTGAAATCTCACCCATTTGCTTGAAAATGTTGCAGGGAATCCACATCCAAATTGAACTTTTAAAAACAAAAATCAGAAGGTTCTAAATCTAGAATCAATCCTTCAATTTATAATGCAATCAAAAGGCAGGTTCTAGGCGATCAAAACTATATACTCCTTCCGTCCCAGTTTAACTGAGCCAGTAGGCCATTTCACACTGATTAAGAAAAGTGTTTAAATGAAAGAGAGATGACAATGTTTTTGAGTGCCTTTGTCAAGTATTGGTGCATTATTCTTTATCATAAATGTAAAGTAAAATATATTGAACTGGAAGTTGTGAAAGTAGTATTAATTAGAGTTATAATTGGAAAAAAGTAATTAATGTTGTACTGAAAAGTGAGATGGGTCAAGATTCCTGGGACAATATTTTTTTACAAATGGCTCAGTTATTAAGGGACGGAGGGAGTACACCCTCCGGTCACTATTATAAGCAAAAATCCACATTCTAGGTTCATTAAATAAATGATGTATGTAGTCTATATTAAAGACTACATACATCATTTATTGAATGAACTTAAAATGTGGATTTTTGCTTATAATAGTGACCGGAGGGTGTATATTGTTAGCTCAAAAGTTTCTTATTCTTGTCCCAATTTATCTTTATATAATACAAAAGGATACTTCTATAAGCATAAGTACATGTGGCGCCTCATTTTACTTCTAGCATTTAATGCTCCTCAAACAATTTTTTTGCAATGCATAAGACCTTTGATTAGACCTTTGATCAAGATAGTTGCCTTAATTATGTATTATGTATTATGTAAATATTTTATTAAAAAATGGTATCAAATATACAGTATTGTTTTATGTACATGTGTATTTTGCCTTAACAATATGTATTATATACATTTTAATCCAACCGTATTTTATGTTTATGGAGCAATCCAACCGTATTGTATACGTACGATATTATTATATACGTTCATTCCAGACTAAAGTTTTTTTTTCTTTTCCATTCTAATTTCGACTCTAATTGACCGATCAATTTACATATTAGTTACCGATATTTGTTGTGATTACTCGGAGATAACTTAATTATCGTGTACTTTTTTTTTGAAGGAATTAATTATTGTATACTCTTTCTGAAATTTTTTTAATCTTCGGAAATAAGATTTATCTTAAATAGGATCAACGTTATGTACATCGTATCAAAACAGAGTACCACTTTTATATATCATCGTATCAAACTAATTTTTTAAGTCTCCGAAAAAAATGTCGTCCGTATACACTGTTTTTAATCAAAAAAATAGCAATTGGCAATACCATTTTTTTGGCAATTACTCTGTTTGGACTCCAATGTTTTTTATTTTTGCCATATTGTTTTTTTTTTGTTTCCGTTTTTTTATGATATCATGCTATTGCCGTAATCAATACATAATTAATTTGGTTTACAAATATGGTAACTTCTTTACCATTTCATCACCGATTTTTCTACACCATATGGTGTTGCCCACTCAAAGCAATAATGATTTGGTCAAATGATCAGTGTTGCCGCACACAAGGAGTTTTTTTTCTTATTTGGAAATAGTTGATTGATATCATGTAGTAGTAGAGTGTGTAACACCCCGTTCTCCCAACAACGTAATATTAATTATTATAATCAGAGTAATCACACAACGGAGTGTCACACTACTTTTCAAAATTTCATAAATAGGAAATATCTATTTATTTAAAATCAATGTTTAGAATATCTTAATAAACTGCAGCGGAATAATTCTTTAAAAAAAATATAGTTTCAACCAAATTCAACATCAATGAAAATCTTGGCGCAAAGGCCTCATCGTAATAGACATTATCCTCAACAATGATAAATCCAACAACGAGGTCTTTTCAAAATATGATACATAAAAGAATGAGAAGACATTCGCAACGATTTCCCCATCCTAGTATGTATCAGAGCCCTAGACACTTGAGCCGACCAAACCTACAAGTCATTAGTACCTGCACATTACCCACGGTCGAGGCAACATATACGCAGAAGGGGTGAGAAACTTATCCAATAATAATAATATATAATTCATCAAATTAATGAAAACAACAAAGCATATCACAACATGCATCATTAATAATGTATTTAAATAAACACATAAACAACGACATAATTATTTTCAGCAACAAGGTACAGCAACAACAACAACAATAATGTTATCCACAACGACACCGACAATTCGACAATGCGACAACGACAACAACTCGACAATGCTACAACGACAACAACAACCCAACAATGCTACGACAACAACAACAACCCAACAATGCTACGACAACAACAACCCAACAATGCTACGACAACAACAACTAATGCATCATGCAGGTGGTACCAATCTACGCGCGTTGAATGCTAAGCATTCCAGGGCATAAGCCCCCAACGATTTGGATGGTTAAAGCATCCCAGGGCATAAGCCCCCAACAGGTGAATGATAAACATTCCAGGGCATAAGCCCCCAACAGATGTGAGTATGCAAATGGACTCAACTTGTGTATATCAACATACAACTTCAACAGCGACTACAACAACAACATATGTGCCTAAAACAATTATGACACACTCCCCAACTTCGACATCAGATGATACAACGACATCAACAACGGAAATCAACAACATAGCATATATATAAATCAATTACATTCATCTCAAAGTCTAAAACATCCCCCAAAAGCAATTAAGTTTTGATCAATAGAACATAAGTCAAATATCCATAAAACACCTCAACTAAATCCCTAACACTTAAGTTTGAAGTTGGGAAACCAACCATAAGTTTTTGGACTAGCTAGAGATTAGTTATGCTAAGTTTTCTTAAAATTTTCTGAAGACCCACCTGAACTATTTTTATCATAACTCAAAATCTACAAATCTTTTCCACTCCAAACCAAGGCCATTATAAAGCTAACTTAATTATCTACAACTTTCATGTTTACACCGAAAGCTAATTCAACACAGAAACGGGTGAAAATCAGTGAACAATCGAGGAAAGAGTTTGCAGAAAACGTGTCACGATTTTGGAAAACGTGCCACGTTTTTACGACCAGAAAAACCCAACTTTCGACATTTTAAAATCGTGCCACGATTCCCAAAACGTGCCACGTTTTTGACAGTACCAGGTCAAAAGAACAGCTTTTCAAAAATGCGATTTTTACCATTCTAAGCCCTTTTGAGGTTCATAATTGACCCTAAATTGACTGAAACAATGTACTATGGTTACCCTATGATATGTAAACGTTTTTCTACATCAATTCTATGGTTTCCCACCATCTAGTCATCAATTCACCACTTTTAACCTAATTCTCAATTTTCATCAACCCAATTTCTGATCACCCAAACCCCTAAGTGATTTGCAACAATGTTTATAGGTTCTATGGGAAACATAGCAGTCAAAACAACATAGAAAACATGATCCTCAACATAATTCATTTCATTATAGCAATCTAGCATAACTTTCTAACCCTAAAATCAAGAATACAACAATTCATCAAATTTTAGAATTATACATATTATTAGTGAAAAGAATCCCACCCTTACCTTAATTCAGCAAATTCTACAGCAAAAACGGTTGGATTCTCTCTTCCTAGCTCTTCTCCTAGCTTTCTCTTGGTTCTTCTCCTCTTTCTCTCCCCAAAAACCAGTTTTTCCCAATTGTACGTGAAAATGTTTCTGTTCTGACTTTTGCTTTCTTTTACTCCCAAAAATATAACTCCTTTATTTTCATTTAACTCCCACTAAACTCTCATAATTATTTACTTAATTCTCATTAACTAAAATAAATAATAATTCTACCTATTTCTATTTCTCCTATTATTTCTATCAAATAATAACAACATTCATTTAAATATTATACAACTCCCTAAATCATATAATAAAATAGCATCACACCATATATCACATAAAATCACCAAAAACACATATTTCACATAAAATCATATATTTAACAGATAAAGTCATATAAAAATATTCACACATCTATTAAAAGTAATAGAATAAAAATGGGCGTTACAGAGTGTATAGAAGGAAATAGTTGATTAATGGTTAATTTGCAATCAAGTGCTACAATAATCTCTATTATAAACATTTCCCCTATTTTATTTTGATAGTACACATGGCAACTTTACAATGATATGTGCATTTAATGTTTTCTTTCATCTACACACCAACATGTTTTTTTTTTAGGGAATATACACACCAAAATGTCAAGTGCTAAAATTCGGATGAGTATTTATTGTACCAGGATTGCAACCGAAAATTTTGGAAAACAAAGGGTAATGAGTTTCTTGATTTTTTTTTTAATAAACATAACATTACATATGAAATAACTCTGATGTGCTAAAATTTGGAGGAGTATTTAATGTACCAGGATTGTAACTGAAAATTTTGGAAAACAAAGGGTAATGATTTTCTTGATTTTTTTTTAATAACAATTGTGACCTTATTGTGACTAATCAATTAAAAATTCTATTGACAATTATAATCAACTTAAAAAATTACTGTTTTGTTTTTTTGAAAATTTTAGTATTTATAAAATTGTTGCTACATTGTTTAAAATTTTAGTGTTTGAGTTTATAATTTTACGCCACGATATTTTATAGTGACAATAATTTTTTTTTTAAGGAATGTTTATTTGGCTTAACTACTAAGGATGCATTGAAAAAAAAAAACAAAAACTTATTTAAAAATCATTGATATGTCTTATTTGCCTTGACTTCAGTGGAAATGATATGCCTCAATTCGTACAATTCTATGCCTCAATTCGTGAAAAATAAATTAGCACAATTGTACGGATTCATAAACAGAAAAAACAAAAAGATTAGCACAATTCATTGTTCTTTTTAAGAAAGAAAGTTAGAATTCAATGGTATGCTTGATCATGCAAGTTGACTAAAGAGCTTATAATGAAAATAGAATAAATGGAATGTTTTATTCAAATTGTTACCTATTTTGAAAACATGCTAATAATGACAATAAATAAAAATTAATTGTATTAACTTTGTAGGGATGTAATTCATCTATAAAATAAAAGATCTAATTCATTTTCACTTCATTCTGAAATTCATTCTCAAATTTCAATATTTTTCCCAAAACCTTTCTTTAGGTTTATTGAAACGTTTTCTTTATTTTAAATTTTAAATTCTTTTTCATGGAATCAATTTCTCAATATCCCTCTTTTTGTTGTTCAACTTTGGTTTGTTCATATATTTACACAATTTTCTATTTTCAAATTTAATTATAACACATCAGTTGCTTTTTTTTTTATGGAAAAAAAATGATGTTCATCTATTTTGGTGGTGAAGCTTATCATATTTACTATTTGTCAATTCATTCAATTGTGTTGTACTCTTTTTTTAGTCTATTTATGTTGTACATTTTTTAAACAAATTTGACCATGGACATGAATTGACCTCCTTTTGCCACTTCGTGTCCAAAAAAGTTCTCAACAAAAAAATACCGGAACATATTTGAAAAACAAAATTTCAATTTAAAATTAAATGTCCGGACATATAGACTTGCCACTAAAAGATTGTGATGAAAATATAATTGCTGCTTTTTTTTATTTATTTTTGTAAAAATTATTAGGTACCTTGAAGTTTTGTTTGATATTGTGTTTTTGTATATAAAATGGATATTGTGTACAAAGTTACTTTCCAAAGATTAAAGTTGAATTATATCACTAAATTTTTGGAATTTAATGGTATTTTTCAATATAATTTAAGAAAACAAAATTAATAGAATATAGCATTTGGCTTGCTTAAAAAATATAGCATCAAACGAGTAAATTCCTTTTTCTTAAATTTTAGTTTTTTGGATGTCATTGGTTTTTTTTTATTGTTTTACGGTTTATTAAACATTTGGCTTGCTTCAAATCAAAAGTACACGTGACATCTTCACATTCTCCATCTCATTTAATGCTTATTTATCATCCAATTAAATTGAATCATGACTCATTTATTTTTTATTAGCCAATCACTTTTCAACCGTGATAATGAATAAAATCTTATGTCTTTCATTTGTAAATAGTATTTAGGACAGTTTTCAAATTAAAAATAGCAAATTATAGATATTTTAAACATCTTTTCTAACAAGTTTTTTTAAGCTAAAAAATTAATAAGAAAAAATGAAAAATAAAAAAACTAAAGGACATTAACTTAACCCAATATTCTGTCCAAAAAAGAAAAAAAAAAACTTAACCTAATTAACAATTATGGACATAAACCGGATTAAAAAAATTGGCAACACAATATTTTCCATTAATTTCTATGATTTTCTTTGTCCTAATTATCTTTACTGTCATCTTAAATTTCATTTGAAAATATTCTAACTATTCATTGCTTTCTAATTTTTTTCCAGAAATATTCAAATATAGAAATAATCTTATTTTAAAAAGATTGACCCTTTTTTTTCAACATGGTCATGTTGATGAAGTTTGGTAAAACTTTGGTTTTAGAAAATGGGCATCCAAACTTCATTGTTATAATCTTCAGTTAGTAGGTGAATTGACTGACGCAACCCATACCTAATAATGAATAGTCGATGGTATTTGGTTTTTTAGACATTGCTAGGATAATGATCTTAATGGATTTGATTTGATCTTTATATATGTTCTTTTTTTTCTTAAATTTGTCATGTTCTACATTTTTTTATACAAGAATGTTATGTTCGACATAATATTGATCCTTATATAACAATATATTATTCTTGGAGTTATTTTGGAATAAAGATATAAATCAATGATTCGGATTCCATTTTCATAAAACACTATCGTTAATTATTGTCAAAGAAATCAATATATCATGTTCCATTTCAGTCGTTTTTGAATATGAATCAACCATTAATGTAAAAAAATTAATCAATCAATGTATTTGACTTCTCTTGCTTGGAGTGGAAATTTTATATCATCAAATTATAAAATGTATAATTAAATTAAAGGAAGGATTAAATGACAATAAAAATTCATGAATGAATTTATATGAAAAATAACCGTTCAAATAAGGCTTAACAAAAAGATTCAAATACGAATATGTAGATTTTACAATGATTAAAGAGACAAATATGTCTTGATAATAATAAAAAATGTATAATTACTTCAATGAAAATAATAAGTAAAAAAAAGGACAATTATATGAAACTATAAAAGGTTTTTTTTTTCTTAGCAACTAATTGGGTCTCAGTTTTTACATTAACCCATAAATGTAAATTTTACAATATCATATTTCTAATCAATTATCATTATCAAATATTTAATAAAAACGTAGAAGTCACAATTGACACATTAACATATATCCTTTAAGTGTGAGACTTTATACATCTGTGATATGTTGACAGTCAAATAAGTTAAAAAGGAGGCACAACATGGTTAAAAAGATGGATTGATGGTGTTTTCACGGAGCGAAATTTATGTTCCTATCTTTTAAGAAATGAGAAAAAAATTAAGAAAGAAAAAGAATAAGAATACGAGAAAGATATTTGAACAATAAAGAAATGGTAGAAGAAAAAAAAGTAGCGTGTTTTGTCCATAAAAGTATTGGAAATAGAGTAAGTTACTGATAATTTTATGGGTTAGTTAAAGGAATGGGCAAATTAAAATACAAAAACTAAAAGAACATTTCATCATAATGTTCGGAGTTTTGAGGGAGCCTACAATGGATTTGACCATCACATTGGACTAAGAGAAACCCTACAAGTGAGATTGAGATCACATCTTTGCCTAAAATCTTAAGACATTATGTATATTTTTCATCTCGCTTATATGTTACTCAGTATATACTATTGTAGCTGATGTAGAAGTTTAACCCACACATGACACATAAACATCCCTCCCTTAAATGCGAGACTTCGTATGTTTGTGTTATGGTGAGATAGCCACATAAGTTCAGAGGCACAACATGGTAAAAAAATATCGGTTGGCGGCGATTTCAAAGAGGGTTGTTTGTTTCATTCTTTCACAATAAGAGATAAAGTAAATTAGCAAAGGAAAGAAGATGACAAATGAATTTAAACTTGAGAGAAATTATAAGAGAAAAAAATAAGGAGTGTTTTTATCCGTAAGAGTCATTAGAAAAATGCCACTCAATTTAAAATAGGTAATTATGCTACTAAAAAATTAGACTCATAAAAAAATGTCACTTAATTTAAAATATCTAATAAACATGTATTTTGTCAACACATCATAACACATCTACATTTTTCCATTGTAAGATCCCACAAAATACCAAAAATGAAGGAATTTGAAATAATAGAGAGGTTGAATAAAGTTTTTTGCATGGAAGCGAACGACATTCAAAACGAAATTTTTAGATAAAGAAATCAAACAGATAAACCCAAAAACTAACAAAACAAATCATTATTATGTTCAAACTTCCATGGGAGCCTACAGCGCTTTGTATTATCACATTAGACTAAGAGAATTCACACAAGTGAGATTCACATCACATCTTCTTTCAAAGTCTTAAGGCTTTATGTATATGAGTAATCTCACTTATATGTTGCTCGCATTTACAATGTGGAATTTTAACTCACACTTGACACATTAACATCTCTCCATTAAGTGTCTGGAATTCCGTGTCCGTGATCCACTACCAAGAATCACTCCCGCTACTCCACAATATTGAACCGGGATGTGATACCACCATTGGAATTTCTAGAGGAGCCTACACTGGTGTAGATCGACAATTTGGAGAAAGAACAACCACGCAAGTGAAAATGATACCACCATATCTTCATCCAAAACTTTAAGGCTTACAAATAAGATTTTTGTTAACTGACACTTGATACATCGCAACATTCTCTCCCTCAAATATGACGAAAATCTAGCCCGTGCTTGGCACGGGTGTCCATACTAGTTTTAGAAACAAAAATCTAAATTTCCCCAACTTCTTTCATTTGACACCACTAATCATCAACGTAAAAAATGCAATGAATGTAAAAGTTGGAACTACTTTCAGCATAACAAGAATTTACTCAAACAAAGGATAATCCAACAAATAACTGTGATCAAGCATATAATTCATCAGTTTACATATGTTGGCTTATTCCAGAAATCAATGTTCAAATTCAAATTGACAAAATTCATACCACATACAATGTCTTACAACGGAAAATAGGAAGAGAATCTATAGTTTTCTCTAGTCATATAAGGTACTTGCAGATATAGTTCTGCCAAATTATGTCATATAAGGTACTTCCATCATGTTTAGTCTGCCAGGATAATGGCACCTCTAGGTCAAGTAACTCAGAAATCAGCCATCATGTTTAGTCTGCCAGGATAATGGCACCTCTAGGTCAAGCAACTCAAAGAAATCGGGGGGGTTGCAAAACAAAGAGATGTCGCCAGCAAATAGCTTTTCGTTTATAGTATTTTCATCTTTTTGGCCATAGGAAAAACCGCTTCCATCATCCAATCCAACCAAGCTGTTAATATCTCCCAGGTCCTCAAAAATCTCATTTGGAATTAAATAAGGTGCACCTTCAGCGTTGTTTGCTTGACCAGGATTATCAACCTTCTGTCGAACATAATCACATATTAGCATATATGAGCAAAGTGATGTAGATTAAAGCAAGCATGTTAAAACTGTCTATGACTCATAATATTACAAAATAAAATCTACAGAAAAGAAACTCAATACATTTCTAGATAAGAAAACAAATACCTCTGCCATCTTGATTAGTAGGATCAAAAATTTTTAAGCAATTCAGCCTTCCAGTTTTTAATGGTTAGTCAAAGGGGAAACTAATAAACAAAAATCTATTCAAAAATAAACAACCTTCACCCTCCCTAAACAAAAGAGTAAGATTGGAAAATGATGATATGCCTGCTTCTTAATTTATTTCTTTGGAAAACTAACCAACTAATTTACAAACTTTCATTTGCACAAAAGGGGTAGCAAGGATATTCTCAAATGACACCACCAAGTCCAATATAACAACGAAGCAGACATAAGTAGAATGCAGCATTGCATTAAATTATTGAAAGTATATGTCTAATCTCACACTTATGCACACTACAGCATAGTCTAACATTCATTACCTAGGCCATGTAGAACATTTAAGCCCCACTAATCACTTTGGAGTGAGTTAATTGCAAGTGCAATTAATCAGAAGGCTTTTCCTGCCTTCGACTAGAAGGCCACTTCTTGCCCCCAAATTTTTTGAACAAAAATATAAAGTATAACACAAATGTCCAATGTTCTAATGGCAGATGGCATAGGAAACTATGACAAAAGAGGCGGCAATCATAAAAGAGAACACATATACCAAAATATACCCAAAAAATGCAGAATACAATACAAAACCAAAAGCACTGCCAGCATATGTTAAGACCAATGATCAAACTGATAGAAAGCACATAATATCATAAGTCTTAACAGTAGCATAAGTGGACTAGTGGAGGAAAAAAATAATAACAGAACTGAGAGCAAATGAAAGATAGCAGGAAAGAAGAATTACAAAGATAACAAAGAGAAGGAGAGGTTGCCAAAAATAGGGCGTAAAAAAAATGACTGTTCGCCAGAAATGGAAGCTTGCCAGATATTGGAGGTAGTCATATACAGACCTTCTAATAACACGTGATACATTATATGTATTATACTATATACATTATACATATTTCATCCTAATGCATAAGAATTTTGTACTATAAATTACTGTTTACTGTAATCTAATTAGTCATTATTTAAAATTCTAAAAAATGAGACTATTTAAAATATATATTTTTATTTCAAGATAGTATTCTATATACTCTTTACTACTTTCTACACATATTTATAGGTCATGTGGGTTTTGGGTCTGTCTAGCCATGGCTCATGATCCGATTTCTCATTTTTTTTTGCTACAGGCTTTCAATCTGCCATCGCCATTGTTGGTGATGAGATTGGTGCAGCAAGAATGGTAACCACCATGGCCCTTGCATAACACTAAAAGTGCCAATGTGTCATGCAATTCAGCAATTGACTGACAAATGAAGCCAGAGTGTGATGTTTTATATAAAATACACGATAATTTCAGTATTTCAAAGATAACTAAAAAAAGAGGAACAGTTCACGAGGAATCAAATACGAGATAAAAAAAATAAAAAAAGTTGAGGTAAAAAGTGTAGAAAAAAGATGTTGAAAGATAAAGTCAGAGCTACCAAAGTTGGGGAGCATCTGGCACAAGTTAGTTGTAACAAATATAAATATCAAGAAATAGATTACACACCTCAGATCCATTGTTTTCATTCCCGGCCAATGCATTTTCATCGTCGAAAATAGCAAGCATGGATAAAATGTCATCATCAGCTTGATTGCCTGGAGCTGAAGGGTGTGTCGTGCCAGAGGGCATCAATCTTGATAGACATGATAAAGAGGTCAGTCCAATGCATCCACTTGCAGAGGGATGCATGTCATTTACTTCAGAAATATGGCTTGAGCTAGGTAGAATGAGAGCTGGTGCAGACACAGCAGCAACAGGGACAGCTTGTACATAATCAATTTCCTCTTCGCTATCCCAGTCTTTCTCATTAAATGGTTTTCCATACTGTGCACCATTCCTGGGACCAGGACCTTCCTTTTGAAATACCCTACAAATCACATAGGAGTTCTGCAATACAAATAAATCAGTAGAACAGTTAAGATAAAACCAGGAGAACAATCAGAAAAAAAAAATGAGACAGAAAGTCAACATCCCAGACTAAGAATATACCAATTCATGCTAAAACAGTCAAATGCATAGTACTATCGCTGTCCCTAATACAAGTCCTCTTTAGGGTCTGTTCAGATGTTTCGAGGGGAGAGGATGGCTTTGGGAGCAGGTGAATAAATAAATAGAGAGATGTTACACCTTTTTTGAGAGAATACTTTTGTATAGAATGATAAATGATGGCTTGTGATTAATATATTGCTGATTTTAAGAGTATTGTAACAACTTAGAATTGATTTGAAGAATTTACCAAAACCCTCCAAAATACTCCTCCAATACAATTTGAGTTCCCCCAAATTAGGAGGGGTTTAGTTGGTCCTTGGGCCGGATACCAAGTTTCCAAAAAAACAAATAAGAAAAATAAACTCCCCAAAGCCCTCCCCTACCAAACCTCTTCATTCCTTCCACTCCATCCTTCCATTTTTTTCAAAGCCCTCTCCTCTCTCCCCTCCCCCATAACTCCATAAGCCCCCAACAGACCTTTGGGAAAAAATTGTTCCTAAATATAAGTCTTATTTCAAATTAGTAGATACATTATTTTTAGTTTTTTAATATACCCCTTATTAATACTAATAATAATTTGTCTTAGGGCCCCTTGTTAATACTAATAATAATTTGTCTTAGGGAGATAACATGTCAGAGATAGACATGTCTATACGCAAAAGTGCATTTTAGTAACATCCATACACACAATGGATACATTAAATACACTATTTACTTTTCTTAATATAAATGAAAATGACAGCTGTTTATATCAAAGGACAGTGAGAGTAATAAGATGGCAAAACAAAGCTGCCACTCAATGCTATGTAAGCACGCACGAAGTATCTACGGCCATGAATCATTTACAGCTTGAGTTTAACATGAAAATACATGGTTCTACTATGATGTCATATCCAACAAAAGCTGTAATTTTAGGTATTGAAATATGTCAATAATCAAAAACTGGCTTTCACGTGTAACAAAGGGCAATAATAGCAGCAACAGTACTAGACATCACGTGCACAGACCATTAAACGCCATACGTACATCCAACAAAACAGTTCGCAACCAATTGATAAACATAATTCCTCATTCAAAGATGTCGTACCTGTGGAACACCATTGTCAGCTAGGTCTTTGTCTTCAAGTCTGTATTCATGCATAACCCAATCAGTTCGGTCTCCTTTAGGAGCTTTGCCAGTGTGAAACACCAGGGTTCTTATCATCCCCACCACTTGATTCTTATGTTCAATCGACCTATCCTTCCCTGTAGTCTTCCAGTACCCTACTTCTGTTGCCCGATTCATCCTCCCTCCCGTGCAATATTTCTTTCCAACAGGGGTAAAGAAGTACCATTGCAAATCACCACTCTTGAGCAAAGATTTATCTGAAAAATAAAACATCAGAGAAACACAAATGTACTTACTACTAAAATACTTCACCGACAGACAAAAAGCTTAAAACTAGTCGAGTTTCGTTGAATCCAAACCTGGTAGATCCCATGGAGCATACTTGTAAATGTCAAGTTCAGCAATGACATGAAAAGGGAATTTTCTACCCAAAATCTTCCTCTTGAGAAAATACATTACCAGCTCAACATCAGTGGGGTGAAAACGAAACCCTGGAATCATCAATTTTGTTTCGGCCATCGAAAAATCAAAAAGAAAAACCAAACCCAAACAGAAACAGAAACAGCTTCAGAAACTAACAACCTTAAACTACCAAACCCCCAAATTCAACAAACAGAAACAAACTCTGGTCCTTAAGCGCAACAGCAATGTCAATAACAATAACTAAAAAACAAAAACTAGGCTTGTAAATAAAAGACAGTGTTAAAAATAAAAAAGAGGGAATTAACTTATAACAACCCTAATAATTGAAGACGGAGAAGGAAGATCAAGTCCAATGGCGGAAGAAGATATTCCAAAGCCTGCTGCGACGATTGTTATTCATGAAGAGAAAATGTTGAGACTGGAAAGCTACAACGGATGGTGATGATGGTTCCGTGATGATAAGAAAAGTCATCGGCACAGTGGAACCCTAACATTGCATTATCAAATTCAATTTCATATTCTGAGCGATTGGGGAAAATGCATGGCGATGAGAATGAATGAAGAAGAGGAAGCTTACCGGAGAAGGATGAGAAAGCACCGCGAACGAGGCGATTTTATGTGAATAGTTGAGAGAGAGTGTATGAAGCACGGAAGGGTAGTATTTATAATAGGATTATTTGGAAAAAAAGAAAAATGGAAAATTGTTGCTTGGTGGAGGGGTTGCTTCTCTCTCTTCCGGTGAGTGAGTAAGAGGTGGAGTGGCGTGGAGTAAGAGAGAGACGCGGCTAAATTTCTTTTCCACGAAATTCAACCAGCTGTTTCCCAAACACATCATTAATTACCAATTCAAATTAATTAAAAAACACACTCAAATTAATTAAAAGCACATCATTACCAAATTTTCCAAGTGAGCAAAAATAAAAATTTAAAAAAATATATATTATACTGTATTAAAATTATCAAGGTGAAGACTATAAATTTTATTTTATTTTTTTGAGAGAACTAATTTTTTTTAGTAATAATATACTTTTGATAAAAATATGAATTGTCTTAAAATTATAAAAAAAAATATTATGTTGTTTGAAAATTATAATGATTGTTAATAAAATGAGAAAACGTCAAAGTTCAGACGTGTTGGTGGTTACAATCGTTTTATGTATTATTTGATTTTGATTATCACACTTAGATGTTGCATCATATTGTATCATATGTCTTGTGTTAAAGGCAGTTCTCTACCTTTCATATAATTTTAGTTGCGTGGGCAGCTTGTTGGTGTACTTTAATTTTGTGGATTGCAAGCTTTCTCTGGTACACCTTGTGATAGAGTGACTTCTTTTGGTTTTTAATATATCATCAAAAGAGTTTATGGAGTTCACTAAAAGATATCATCATGTGGGCAACTATGCATCTAAATGGACATTCTTTGGCATGCAAGCGATAAAGATATCATCAAAAACAGTTTATGGAGTTCACTAAAAGAGTCTACACGATTGTACAAGCTAAAGAGACTAGAGAAAGACTAAAATGTGTTAGTCAGTCAACACATCGGTTTTCTTTTCTCCAAGTATGACAAAACTGGACACATTAATCCAAATGCAACAAGTCTCTAATTTGCTACAGTAAAGTAGGAACCACCACACTGAACTTGCAGTTACATGTAACCATTTCTTATAGAATTTTTTAGTCACTTTCAACAATGAGATGAGAAATGTGCTCCTTCCAAGCCATATACAAACCAAGGTACATGCCCATGTATCAATATGAAGGGTGTAACAAGCTTCAATTTTCCCAATGTAACCTCTAATCCATCTACCATGTGAGTCACAAAATAAGTCGCCACATTCTATGAGTTCGACAACTCCATTGCAAGCACAATCACATTTGAGCTTTATCCAATCATCAGGGGCTTCTTTCAACCAATGTAGATTGACTCCTTGGGTTGAAAAATATGGTGAAGTTGTTGAGCAAAGCAAGCATTAATTCTTCTTGTGAGAATATGTATTAGCAAAACAAAGTTTTTTGGCCTTTGAGAACCATCTTAATATATATATATATATATATATATATATGGGATTTTCTAACTTGTGCAATGTTGCACAGCTTAAGGAGCAATAAATGCATTGTTTTATTCACATAATAATCTCTCAATTAATTAGTCTTCCTTGAAAATGATTTTTTCTTCTCTCTCCTGTTGACTATTCTAGAGAGATTAATCCAACATTTTATGTCCAACAATCTCACCATCTGTATGAAAACAAACAAAATAATATGCCATATATGCCCTTATCTATCGTAACTCTCGGTATCACAGCACATTGGACGCTACCACCACAAACCCCGACGAACTATACTGTAGTTTAGAGGTCCATGTAGGATCACCTCATGATCTGAATCCAACGTCAAAATCCAGTAATGAGCTAAAAGTCTATATCACCCGCAAAGATTCTGATCTCAAGGTATTGTTAGAGACCCTAAATCAGAAAGAAGGAAACAGAAAAATATTTCTTCTCCATGTATTTGGTTTCATCAGGATCAACAAACCAGAGAGTAGCTACTACTAGTAGAAGAAGAAAATGGTTATGATTTTTATGATTTAATTCTTGCACTGAATCTTGTATGAACATCTAATGCATTTGTGAAGCATGGGTTTTCTGTTTATATAATTGGTGGATATTGAATTCTAGCATGAAGGTGAGTTTTCTGAAATAAAAATCATTGCTGGGCGGCCTAGGCATAAAAGGCATTTCATTTTGTTTGTTTTTCTTAAAGATGGTGATTTTGAATTGAAAAGTTGGACGAGTCTCTCTTTAGAATAGTCAATGGGAGAGAGAAGAAAAAAATCATTTTCAAGAAAAGATTAATTAATTGACAGGTTATTAGGTGAATAAAACAGTACATTTACTGCTCCTTATTATGTGAATAAAACAGTGCATTTAGTGCTCCTTAAGCTGTGCATCATTGCACAGGTTAGAAAAACCCTATATATATATATATATATATATATATATATATATATATATATATATATATATATATATATATATATATATATATATATATCTTATGGCATATCCACATCAAAGGGGTCATGAAAGTAGTCTGTTAGTTAACATCAATATAATCAATCTTTAGCTTATTGATGTTGTTAAAAGTCTAATTCATGTCATCAAAGAAAAGATATATATTATTTATTATATGGGACAAGTCGTAGCCATACCTGAGGATCAAAACACACAGTCATGTAACACATGAAACGTCGTTTCAAAATCTCGCGCCACAATTAATGCATGTAGGAGAAATTTCCACTCCCCGCTTGCTCCTGCAAAAATTGGCGAAAAGACACTCATGAACATTTGGCCAGATAAAGGTTTGACTTTAGTATAAACCCTTCCAACTCCAAAAGGTTTTCCAACCACTCTCTGAAGTGTCCTCCAAAGTTTGAATATTCCTAGTTTGTAGCCTACAAGCAGTATGAATGGTGAACTTACAAGTGTTAGAACCTCCCCAACCCAAATTACCAGCTTCGTCTGCATCATATGAGACTGGTAAAGAAAGCACCTGATTCACCATAAATTGTTGTGCATGAGGTTCATATTCCAATCCCCATCATAATTTAGGCCATCACGAATGGAAAAGAGTAATGTCGACAAACGTTTGAGTCGTTGAAGAAAAAATATCACAATCGTTAGCGACCCGCTTGTCCAGCCAAAAGTTGTCAACAGGCGTTCTAAGAAAATTGTTTAAGAACCTATAGCAAAATAATTTATCTTAGAAATATAAGTCAAAGACTTGTCAAAATCATAATTACATGATTTTGTAGCTAACGTTTTGTAGCTTTCAAGCTTGATCCGGAAAAAGCATTTGACAACGTCAACTGGGATTTCCTTAGCTCTTGCCTCCATGATTTTGGTTTCCCCGACATCACCATCAAACTCATCGTGCATTGTGTATCTTCTTCCAACTACTCTATTTTATGGAATGAGAACAAAATGCCTTCCTTCAAGCCTACTCATGGCCTCAGACAAGGTGATCTGTTGTCCCCTTATCTCTTCATCCTTTGCATGGAAAAGCTCACCGTTGCTATCAATTTCGCCGTCAACCAAGAGAGTTGGGATCCGATTCATATCACAAACAGAGGGCCTCAGATATCTCACCTCCTCTTTGCAAATGATGTCCTCCTCTTCACTAAGGCGAAGAGCTCTCAATTTCATTTCATTCGCAATCTTTTTTATAGATTCAACCGAGCATCTGGTTTGGAAATTAACATTTCAAAGTCAAGAGCTTACTATTCTTCAGGTACACCTCATGGAAAAATCACCAACCTAACCACCATTTATGGAATTCAAAGCACAACTTCTCTTGGAAGGTACTTGGGCTTCCCTATGCTTCAAGGTCGTCCTAAAAGAAGCGATTTCAACTTCATAATTGAAAAAATGCAAACTTTCATGACATCTAGGAAGAATAGGCTCTTAAACAGAACATGTAGATTGACTCTTGCAACATCTGTTTTATCCTCCATTCCTACTTACTATATGCAGATTAATTGGCGTCCCCATAATATTTGTGATAGTATTGATCAAACAACTCGGAATTTCATCTGAAAAGGCATAAATGATAAAGGAATCCATTTAGTGAATTGGAAGAAGGTCACTAGCCTGAAACATCTCGGTGGGTTGTGTATTCGTACAACTAGAGATGCCAACACCTGACTGCTTGGGAAACTTGTTTAGGACATGGTTCAACTAACTAACAAACAATGGGTTAACCTTCTCTCTGACAAGTATACAACATGGCCGAACATTCTTCATGCTACTACTAACATCATCAACTCTCCTTCCTGGTCCTCCATTATCCAAGCCAAAAATATTCTTCGTAATGGATATCTATGGCGTGCTGGTTCAGGATCCTCCTCTTTTTGGTTCCACAACTGGAGCTTTCATGGTTTTATTGGTTCACTAGTTCCTATCATTGACATTCATGACCTCCACCTATCAGTTAAAGATGTTTTCACCTTCAACGGACAACACACTCGGGCTCTTTACACTAACCTTCCCCAGACAATAGCAAATTCCATAAACAACACTCACATTAATTTCAATGAGATGGTTGAAGATGCTTTCATATGGAATCACAACAAAAATGGCGTCTACACCACTAAAAGTGGGTACTCTTGGCTCCTATACAACTCGGATTCTTCTACAAATACTTCATTTCACTTATCTTGGTCTTGGATTTGGAAGTTGAAAATTCTTGAAAAATTCAAGCTACTAGTTTGACTCGCTTGTCAAATGTTGTCCCTACTTTACCTCTGCTTCATCACCGTCACATTGTTCCTTCTGCTACCTGTTCGAGATGTGGGGACAACGAGGAAACTCTTTTGCATTGCCTCCGCGACTACATGTTCTTTTCTAGCATTTCGTGTAAGCTCAGATTCACAGTGTAACGCCCTCCTTTTTATTTAATTATTTTAATTAGTTTTAGAATACATTTATATATTTATATGATGTATATGAGGGATATATGATTTGTTGAGATTAGATGTCTTTTTATAATTTAGTTAATATATTTTGTTGAGTGATATTTTGTTATGTTATATGTTTGTATTTACTAGCATAATATATTTGTTAATTGTTATAGATATATATTTGTTATTTGGTGTATTATTATATATTTAGTAGAGAAATATTATTCATTAGAATATGAGGATTATTAGTGTAAGTAAAATTGGAGGTTAGAATAGAAAGAAGAATAAGTTGTTTGACCTAAATAGATTTGGGAAGAATATTTTAGTATTATAAATAGAGAAGCTTAGGTTGGAAAGAGTTTACCTTAAACCGCTTTTTGAAAAAGAGGAGAACAAGAAAGAAGAGAAGAGAAGAGAAAAGTCAAAAGAAGAGGAGAATACCTTAGGAAAGAAGAACGCTGCTGCTGATTCAGGAATTAATCTAAGGTGAGGGTGAGACTATCTTGCATTAATATTAAGTTGTTAAATCATTAGATTACATCTAACAAGTTGGGGAGAGTTTGTGAGAATTTGAGAATTAGGGTTTTGAGAGAGATTTGATGATTTAGATGATGAAACTTGTTGAATTGACATAGAAATTGTGTACAGACCTTAGATAATCCATATGATGATTATTGGAAGTAGTTTTGAGGTTAGCACCATGAGATTAGGTGAAACTTGAAGAAAATCTGCATTCTGCCCGGATTTTGATATTAAAGCTGGTATTGATCGGTGCGGAATTGGTCTTAGGTGTAAACACGAAAGTTGTAGGTATGGATGTTAGCTTTCTAATGCCGTTGGTCTCACGTCAAAACGATTTATAGAACTTGAGTTATGGTCAAATTACTGCACGTAGGTCACAGTGAATTTTTATGGACTTTCAGCACAACTTTTCCGAATTTAAAATGAAAACTGGTATTGATCGGTACATAATTGGTCTTAGGCGTAAACATGAAAGTTTTAGATAATTTTGTTAGCTTTCTAGTGGCTTTGGTTTGACGTGAAAATGATGTTTGGTCTTTGAGTTATGATGAAAATACTACAGGGAGGTCTTAGCAAAATTGTACGGTGACAACATTCTCTGTTTCATGTTTTTGCGTTTTGTTCATATGTTTCTGTTTTGAATTGATCTTTGTTGTAAACATGAAAGTTGTTGATATTTGTGATATCTTTTCAGTAGCTTTGGTTTGACATGAAAATATGTTGTGGATAATTTATTATGTTTTTACAAAGATACATAGTGAATTATTATTGATGTTTAAATACGATGTTATATGATGTTGTCTATGATTGATGAATTATTGTGTGAGTGTTTATGATTGATGAATATGATGTTATATGATGTTGATGATGATTGATGAATAATGATATTATCATGCGAAGATGTTGTTGTCGTCAATGAAGTCGAAGTTGTTTAAGTTGAAAGTTGTCATGAAGCCGAAGTTGTTAAGTTGTAAGTTGTTACGAAGTTGGAGTTGTTAAGTTGTTGAGTCCATTGCATACTCATATAAGTTGGTTGGGGGTTTGATGCCCTGGAATGCTTAGTCATTCACACGATGGGTGAGGGCTTGATGCCCTGGAGCTTTTGCTCACTATGTTGGGGGCTTGATGCCCCGAAGAGCCTATTTACACTCATATAAGTTGGTTGGGAGCTTGATGCTCTGTATTGGTACCAAATGCATTTGCATATCAAGAGGTTTTTAAGATGATTTAAGATGTGAAGTTGTCGAGGTGTCAAGTTGTTAAGTTGTTGAGATGCTAAGATGATTTGAGATGTTAAGAGTTGCATAGTCGAGTTAAGTCACATTGTCGAGTTAAGTGAGGTTTGATTATGAAGTTTGATTGTGATTCGATGATTATGATCTAATGATGATGAATTTGATTATGAAGTTGTTTTCGATAATGCTATGTTTTGATAATGATACTTATGTAAATTACATGATGATGCTTATGATTATATTTGATGTTAAATGTTGATGCTTATGATTATTATTGATGTTAGATGTTATGTGATTTATGATAAGATGTTATGTGATTTATGATAAGGTGTTTGTGACTATTATTTGATGACATGTGATGATGTTTTATGATTAATAATTGAGGTTATTTGATGAAGTATATGACTAATGTAGGAAGAATAATGACACTAGTTAAAGAAGTTTAAGTTGTTAGATATGATTAATGAATTATAAGATGTTTAAGTTGTTGAATGTACTTTATATGATTTATATGTTTAATATTATTGTTTGAGAAATCTCACCCCTTTGCTTGGAAATGTTGCTCTTTGTATGAGTAACTTGCAGGTAATCAAGATTAGAGGCGTCGTGAGTGGACTTCTCACATGTGTGTCTAGGTGCTCTGATACGTAACGGGATGAGACTTGACTTTACTTCTATTCCTTACGTATTGTTTATGAACTTTTATGAATAAATATTGAACTAAGACTTATGAGATTTTTTTATGAGGCCTGCGTGCCAAAGACTTTTTATGTTGAATGAACTAATTCCGCTGCGAAGTTTTGAATTACTTATGTTCAATGATTTTGAAGAATAAATTGTTATTTATTCAGTTTATGAATTTTTAAGAAGTGTAGCATTCCGTTTAAAGTTGAATTACTCTGATTTTTAATTATGAAATTTTTACGTTGGGAAAACGGGGTGTTACACACAGCCCAGGTTTTCTTTTCGGAAGGACGTGCACATAACTGGATAAAAAATAATATAAATGGTACTCGTTCTTCCACCTTCTTTGCGGCCTCTGGTGGACGTGGAGACACCGTAATTTGATGTGTCTTAGCCATGAAACTTGGTCCCTTTCTCGGCTTAGCTTTCATATTCATGACATGACTGAAACCATAAAGTCCAGTTTTCAAACTGTGTCTGTCCCTCCCCCAGACGGCATGGTCCGTTGGAACAGTTGTAACTACAGTTGTCATGTGCTTAATGTGGATGGTAGCTGCTTGGGTGTGCCAATTCGAGCTGGTTACAGAGGTGTTATCCAAAATTATGCAGGTTTCTATCTCTCGGGGTTCTCTGGTTTCATCCCAACTTCAACTGACATCTTGTTTGCGGAACTCACCGCAATTCATCGTGGGTTGCTTCTAGCTGTGGAAATGGGCATTGCGGAAATGGTGTGCTATTCAGATTCTATGCTTTCCATAAGACTTCTCACTGAGCATGCTTCTAAATATCATGCTTATGCTGTTTCAATCCAAGATATTAAAGATCTCTTGTCAACAAGAATTTTCTCCATTCATCGTTGTCTCAGAGAAGAAAATCAATATGCTGACTTCATGGCGAAACTTGAAGCCACCTCGAATGAGGATCTTTCTACTCATTCTACTCCACCGAACGACTTTCTTCTTTTGACCAAGAGCGACGCCATGAGATCCTTCTTCCCTAGAGCCTAGGCTTCTTGTTTTTTTTTTTTTTTTTTTTCTTTTCTATTTCTGTTGTTTCATTTCTTTTAGCTTTGTAACAAAAAAAAAATAATAATCATAATTACATCGTTTTTTACGAAAAATGTAACACCCTTTTTCATTTTCTCAAACAATGTCTTAAAAACAACACTTAGTTTGTGAGAACTTTTATTATAACAAATCGGGGACCATTTTATCCCCATTATGAAAATGTGAGGAATAAGTTGAGTTATATTTTTGTGACCCATCAAAAAATTGTGAGAAACCAAAATGAGTATTCACTCAAAAAGAAAAGTAAGTGTCGCACGCCTATAAATTTAACATTTTTTAACACTTATCTTAGCATTTTCATTTTCACGTGTATTGTTTCTTTTTACACTCGATAGCAATTAAATTTGTCAACAAAAAAACAATTAAAAGTTTAAAACAATCCCCTAAAAAATAATTAAAACAATCTCAAAAAATAATTAAAATAACTACTAGTAAAAAATAATTAAAAAATTACTATCAGTAAAAAATTAAAATAATTACTAATAATAATTTAATTAACTCGCGCATCTATGCAACAAAAACGGCAACGACCCGATCACCACCGCACCACCGCTGTCCCCGCTTCGAAACGCCGTCGTTTGGAACACGGCGCGAAGATCCATTGCAGCGTTCGATCCATTTCCACATTCTCTCTCCGCAGTTCAACGACATTCACATTTCACATTCCTCCAATTTTATCGAACCCGCACTGCCATTCCCCCGAACATTGTTCCCTCCTCAGCTTCAATTTTCGGAGCCCTAATTTTCTCAACAAGAAGCGTAGATTACACTGCCAAACCGTTTCCACCATTAATGCAAAGGTTTTCTTCTGATCAACTTCACTGCCATCAGAATTTGTACCAGACACCCGAATTGGAAATCCAAGGGTGGCATTTTAAATTTTTGGGTAATTAAGGTTTTCGCCGAAGGTTTTACGCACTTGTAGGGTTTAAGCATTCATTTATCTAGTTATCTAATTCAAATCATGGTGATCTCGGTTTTGTTGATGATGGTAGATTCAATATGGTGAGTTTCTTAGGATTGACTCATGGAGAGGGCGAACAACCCCGAGAAATCATGTCGAGGTCTAACCGGACAAGTGAATCCAGTGAAAATGGATGGCTTATTAGATTCTTTGACTCTTCATTCTTCTGTGAGTGGATTGCTGTTAGTTACTTGTACAAACATGATCATGCGGGGGTGCGTGATTATCTTTGTAATCGAATGTACACACTTCCTTTGCTCGAAGTCACTTAAGATTGCTTTGAAGGTGCATTGGTTTTTGTTGGCTGAGCTTGAGGATGACAATGATGATAATGATGGGATTAGTAGGATTCAAGAGAAGTGTAAGATTGCTGCTACATTGATGGGGGAATGGCCGCCCTTGATACGGCCTCAAAGTGCACCGATAAGCCCTGCAGGAAAGCGCCAGGCTTTGAATAGGATATTGTCATCAAAACATAGATTGTTGTCTTTAACATATTCATCGCCTACAAAGATCTTTGTCGTTCTCGCCTTCTTTGGGAAACAATTTGCAAGATGATGGTAATCCGCAGTCTCCTGAAGAAAACAAGTTGTTTAGGAAATTTATGTCGGGTCTGAAGGTTAAAGATGCTTTGATTTTTAGGAAGTCAGTTGAGAAGGATGATGGTGACTCTGAAAAGGAGGGTTTTTTCAAGAGGCTTTTGAGAGATAGTAAACGTGATGATGAGTTGGGACAGAAAATTCGAGATGCTTTTCTCTTGCGCAAGTCATCTGAGAAATGTGACGAAGACTCTGAAAATGATAATTTCCTTAAAAGGCTCTTAAGGGACAGTAGAGGGGATGGCAAAGACTCTGAAAAGGATGGTTTCTTTAAAAAGCTCTCGAGGGACAGTAAAGGCTGTGAAGATGAAGATTTGGCCTCGAGTTCAGAGGGGTTTTTTAGGAGATTGTTTCGTGACAGCAAGAATGATTATGAGGATAAAACACACACTCAAGCAATGGAAGACGAAGAAAAGGAGGGATTCTTTCGAAAAATTTTCCGTGATAAATTTGAAGAGAAGCCTGCTCAAGAGGATGAAAAAGAAGGGTTTTTCCAGAAATTATTTAAGGATAAAGTCGAGGACAAGAGAGATATCAGTGATAAATTTGACGGTGGTACTACCAATGCTGAGGAAGAAGAACCTTCTGAGTTTTCTGTGTTCAAAAGACATTTTCGTGTGCACCCTGAAGATGGTAAAGGTGGTTCAGCCAATGAAAACAATAATAGTGGCTTATTTGAAAGTAGGCCAGGCACAGATTTTTTTTTCCGCAAATTGTTTAGAGATCGTGACCGTTCAATTGAAGATTCAGAGCTATTGGGGTCAAAAAAAAGGATAAAGAGGTCCGTCAAATATTTATTTAACAATTTATATTTGGTTTGTTTAGATATTGGTGGATTGTAATGAAAAACTGTGAACATAATCGATGTTAATCACACTTGGTCACTAAATAATTTTCTTTTCAACCATACAAATGGCTTAATGGCACTATGACGTCACAATATGAAGTTCAATATACTGTATCCGTCTAGATTTTGACACTGATTACATTTTTCAACCACATGATTGGCCACCTGCACTCGCTATTAGTAACAGTCATATTACGAACATTGATGCATGATATTTTACATACCTGTTAGTGGCTCGAGTAATCGTTATCGGTAATGTCTCAGATTGTTGTTTGTGGGTTAGGGTCAGAAGAGTAACACATATATCAATTCATTGTGAATTTTGTTTTCATTTTCTTCTTCATATTTTGTTGGTATAATAATGTTAGATAAACAACAATTTCCATCTATCACATTGTATACCTCAATTGGATTTTATCACATTACTTTGGTAGAAATGTCCTGGATCACCGAAGCAGCAAAATGAGAAAACAGGAACAATTCCCCCTCTTCCAATTAATTTATCACAGTTTCGGAAAGGAGCTTACCACGGGTCATTGGATTTTGTGCTCTCATTGTGCGAGACATCATTTGGGTTAGTTGATGTATTTCCAGTTGAAGATCGCAAACGTGCTCTGCATGAGGTTATTCTTTTACATTTTTCTGTGATGTTTTATTTATCTTATAGTCATAGAGATAAGATGTATGCACATATGTATTTATATAGATGTTTGGGCTAGTTACATTCTGATGCTTCTAACACATGCATATTCTTTGTTATTTCCGTGCTTCAAGTCACTTGCAGAAATCAATTTGCATTTAACAGAGGCTCATAATACTGGAGGTACTTCCTAACTATTAGTGACATTATTTTAGTGATGTTTAATAGGGCTCAATGGATTCCACTAGTTGTCGTGTGTTTCTTTCAACCGAGCAGATTAAATACGACTACCTCTGTCCCTCAGTCCCTTTTTATAAGCTCCATTTACAATTTTCACATATATTAAGAATAGTGGATAGTTATTTAATGTATCCGATTTACATATAGATGTTTTTGAAATACCCTTTTGTATATGAATGTGTTGCACTCTTACTTCTCATTTCCCATGACACTCATCACTATTAATTAGGGGTATATTCAGAAAAAAAAGAAGAAAAAAAATATTTCTAGTAATTTGCAATGGAGCTTATACTTCGGGACTCGTTTTTTTTCAAGAAGGCTAGGTATTTATGGACCAAGGTAGTATTTCAAAAAAGTGATTGAACTTTTTCAGTGGTGGTTATGCTACCTTTCATGTTGAAGAATCCAAGACTTTACCTTTTCTTTCGAATTACCATTATATATATATATATATATATATATAGGGGGAATATCTAATGAAAAAGGAGTCTCTTACGCGAGACTGAGAGGATTGATTGTTAGCCCTTAAATTGATGTGGATGGTTGGGATTAAATCCTCTAGTTAAGTGACTCACGTGACTCATTTTCCCCTATTTTTCATTTGGCAACGTGACTGTTCCATCCTTCACAGTTTTACCTCTCACCCTTTGGGATTTCCCTCCCTTCTGCTATCATGGGCATATGGAAACCCATATCCATCATTAATTTGTTTCTCATAAAATCCACTAACATTGTTTCCAAAGTCCGTGATCCAATATTTCATGTTTGTAAAGATATAAGTGGTACTTAATGTTTTTCTTGTATCTGAACAATCCACTCACCACTTGTATAAGAAAGTTAGCTGTCGTTGAAAGAGAGGAGAGAATTTTCTCCACCATGCTCAAATGTTACTTTTTGCGGCAATAAAACATGGTATTGTGAGTAGGAAAAATTGATGTTGTTGCTAAAATTGATTTATACCCACTGTCAAAGTCCTATAATCAACTCCGTTAATCAAATGTTCGTTAAAATTTTGATTGTAATAAAAATTTCACTTTTTCACAAACAGCAAAAATTCTCTCTTTTCCGGCTCTGCTACGTGCCTACATTCGACCGTCATAGAAGAAAAAAAAGTGTCAACCTTTGGTGTTCTAAAATGTCAAAAAATAAAAGAACAATTTCTTTTTGCTTGTTTTGATGTTTTATTATCCTAAAACACTGTGTGGGAACCATTATTGAATAACTCTTTTCCCTTTCTTCTTTTCCTCTTTGAGAGAGAACACTATTAGTGGTTAGACTCCAGACGTTTGATAGAATGATCATCTCCAGCTATTGATAAATTGCTTATTGCTCCTTCAATTTGTTTAGCTCATATTGTAAAACAATAGGGATTTTATGAATAGAGCGAAGAACGGAGCAATAAAAATAGCCTCTAGGAGCAAAGAAAAACAGAAATACACTATTGGTTGAGGAGTCTCTGGTTGCGATGGAGAAGGAAGAGGACTGAGAGTATTGGAAAAACCAAAAGGTAAAGGATGAAAATGATTAACATGGCCAAAATATGGTAAATTGGTAATGGGGAAAAGAAGCATGTGACTCACTTAAAGTGAGCTTTTAATCCCATCCCTTCATTTTTATCCAACAGTTGATATGGCATCCTCTCACTCTCATATAAGAACCTTTTTCTCACTATATATATATATATATATATATATATATATATATATATATTCTGGTGGAGAAGCTGGTGAAATTTTCCATGCACCCATCATTGCTTTTTTCTCTGTTCTTTTTTTATTTCTCTTGGAACTAATGTTTAAAAAGTAAAAACTAATCCCTTTGGTCCTATTTATGAGAAAGGAAAAACAATCAGAAAGACCTAGGAAGCACATTCAAAACTAGTTAAATAACTAATTGGTAAAATAGAACTTACAATGCAGTAGAGGTACTATAAATGAAATTCAATATAATTAATACACTTAAAAAGTGTACTATGTTTCTTATATTTAAGACCAAAAAATAACTAAATTGTCTCTTATAATAAGACCGTAGTGAGTGCATATTAAGGGCTCAGTTCCGGGGGAACCGGTGAGAAGTTTTTCTATAATGTAATAGAATTGTTGTCTGTTGTATTTCCTTATTTACAAAATATATCATATTTGGTGTGTCAATTATTTTACTGCATTCTTTTTCCTTACAGTTTTCATTTACCCTCTTGCATGTATATGAATATTGTTTTTCCTATTTTTCTAGGCGTTTGTTTTCCATTGGGAAAGGGAATCTACCGTGTCCTTAATATACCTGAAGAGGAAGCTGTTCTCTTGAATTCTAGGGAGAAGACGCCTTACCTGATTTGTGTTGAAGTTTTGAGATATGAAATGCCCAGGTATCGGATAATAATCATCATGTCTTGTGGAAAATAGGCAGTAGTAAGATGAAAATCCCTTTCCTGATATGTTGCCCTTCCTCCGAAACATTTGTTATAGCATTTTCAAGGAGGCATCTAGTTCTCAGAAACTTTCTAAAGGTGGAATCCCTTTGGCAAATGGAGACGCTCTCTTGCAAAAGCCACCCCCTTGGGCTTATCCATTATGGACAGCACAAGAGGTATATCGTAATAGCAGTGATAGAATGTCCAGATCAACTGCTCAGGCTATTGACCAGGCAATGACCCATGTATCTGAGGCAAAAATCAGATTTGTTAGCGTGAATCTTTCTGTGGAAAGACAACCACATGGTCAGCTGGAGAAGACTGATGTGGATCCACATGATGTTGGTTGGCGTCCTGCTTCAATTTATAGAGAGGGTATACAAGAAAGGGAAATACCAGAGCATGACAATGATGTGGAGTGGGTAAAGGTAGTGTTGAAAGCTGATCTTGGGGTTAGAATGGAAGATATTGAGGATCCAGCTCCACGACGAAGAAAGGAGCATCGCCGTGTTCCAAGCATAATAGCACTAGAGGAAGTAAAGGTGGGTCTTTTCGTGATATTCATGGATAATGAAGATGCTATCTTTCATTATTTCATCTCTGTTGCTAGCGGTGATTGATCTTCTCTTCTTTTATCAAGTTATCATTTGGTGTTAGGCCTATTAAAAAAAGGTCAGCCAAGTCTGTGTAACAGACTTATTCACCATATCTTTGGATTTTACTCAAACAACAGTTCCTTTTCTCTTATTTAATGTAGTTGAATATGTTTAACTGTGAGCAGTCACCCTGTTCAGTGACAGACACCACCTTTTAAACAGTGACACGGTGGCATGAAATATAAACAAATGATAAGTTTGGCATTTCCCCAATTCATGTTACTATTAGTTTTTGCTAACATTTCAAATATGGTAGGCTGTGGCAGCAAAAGGAGAAACACCTCTTGGTCTCCCTTTGAAAGGGGCTGGTCAAGATTCATCAGATGCGCAACCACGGTTGCTTAAATGCTGACTATCATTAGATTTTTGTTCCAGATATTTTCCAAGAAGCTGGTCTTCCTCTCTGGCTGCGCCCGTATGAAGTGTTATGCACTAATTCTTACACTGCTCTTATTGAAACAATTCAAGATACGGTAATTCTCAGCTTACACATTTCAGATTTATTGATACTTCTACATTTTTTATCTTTACTAATTTTTAGATATTTCTACGATATGTTTTTGCAGGCTTCTCTACCAGGGCTGGCCTAAGGGTAAGGCGACCCAAGCCCTCGCTTTAGGCCCCCGGATTTTGGACTTAGAATAAAGGCCTCACAATAGACAAATTTGTGTGTGTATAAAGGTCACACAACAAATGAATTGTACAACTTTGTCATGAAGCAAAGATGGTAGACACAAGGCTTTATCATGCTTACAACATGGGCTCAACACTTCCCCATACAGCTTTAATGCGAAAGAATTAGATAGTTCAGGATTTAAGCTTTGGTACACGGGCGAAGTTAGATCGAGAAATGGGGTAGGCATCATTGTGGATAAGGAGTGGAAGAAAGATATTGTAGATGTTAAAAGGATAGGAGATCGGATTATAGCCCTAAAGTTTGTAGTGGAACAAGACACCTTTAACGTAATTAGCGCTTATGCACCCCAAATAGGATTAGAAGAACACCTTAAAGTAAAGTTTTGGGAGGAGCTAGAAGGCTTAATTCAGGATATCCCATTAGGAGAAAAGATTTTTCTAGGAGGGGATTTGAATGGGCATGTAGGGAGGGTTTCGAGAGGTTTCGAGGGCGTGCATGGGGGGTATGGTCTCGGGGAGGTAAATGCGGAGGGTAATTCCATCTTAGAATTTTCATCGGCTTTTGATCTTACTATAACAAATACGTGTTTTAGGAAAAGAGAGGAGCATCTCATCACTTACAAGAGCGGGGCCTCATGTTCTCAGATCGATTTCTTTCTCATTAGGAAAACAGACAGGAAGATCTGTTTAGACTGTAAAGTCATACCTGGAGAGGGCTTAACTACCCAACATAGAGTAATGGTGATGGATGTAAGGGTTAAGAGGAGGGAAAAGAGAAGAGACCGTAGCGGGGCTCCGCAAATCAAGTGGTGGCATTTAAAGGGTGACAAACAAAGGATATTCCAACACAAGATATTAGAGGGAGGTTTCAGGCAACCACATGGAAGCGCAAATGTTATGTGGGAGAGGATGGCTCATGAGATTAAGAAGGTGGCAAAAGAGACGTTGGGAGAATCTAGAGGTTTTGGACCTAGGGGTAAAGAATTTTGGTGGTGGAATGACAGTGTTCAGAGTAAAGTTCGGATCAAGAGAGATTGTTTTAAAGATTTGTCTAAGTGTAAAAATGCTGAAACTTGGGATAAATATAAGATAGCTAGGAAAGAGGCTAAGAAAGCGGTGAGTGAAGCGAGAACTCAAGCATTTGAAGGATTATACCAATCTTTAGGTACCAAGGAGGGGGAGAAATCTATATACAAGCTTGCGAAGGGACGAGAACGAAAGACAAGAGACCTGGACCAAGTGAAGTGTATTAAGGATGAAGAGGGTAGAGCTTTGGTGCAAGAAAGAGATATTAAGGATAGATGGAAGAATTATTTCCACAACTTATTTAATGAAGGATATGAGATCTTACCAGACTCTAACAGGTTAGACATCAGAGAAGAGGACCAGAACTATAACTATTATCGTCGGATTCAGGAGCACGAGGTGAAAGAAGCGTTGAAAAGGATGAGTAATGGCAAGGCAGTTGGTCCGGACAACATACCTATCGAAGTGTGGAAAAGTCTTGGCGATAGAGGAATTGTGCGGCTCACAAAACTTTTCAACGAGATTATGAGGACGAAGAAAATGCCAGACGAGTGGAGAAGAAGCACCTTAATTCCAATCTATAAGAACAAGGGGGATATACAACATTGCGCGAATTATAGGGGAATTAAGCTAATGAGTCATACCATGAAGTTATGGGAAAGGGTAATTGAGCGAAGACTAAGAAAAGAGACTCACGTTACGGATAACCAATTTGGTTTTATGCCTGGGAGGTCGACTGTGGAAGCGATCTACTTACTTCTACACTTAGTTTTCATTGATTTGGAGAAGGCGTATGATAGAGTACCTAGAGAGATTTTGTGGAAAGCCCTGGAGAAGAAAGGGCTGAGGATTGCCTATATTAGAGCTATCCAGGATATGTATGAGGGAGCTTCGACTAGTGTGAGGACGCAGGATGGGGATACCGTAGATTTTCCCATAACAATAGGACTGCACCAAGGGTCAACCCTAAGTCCTTATCTTTTTACTTTAGTTTTGGATGTACTGACGGAACACATCCAAGAGTTAGCACCGAGATGTATGCTTTTTGCAGATGATGTAGTCTTGCTTGATGAGTCGAGGGAGGAGTTAAATGGGAGGCTAGAGACTTGGAGGCAAGCCTTAGAAGCGTATGGCTTCCGCCTGATTAGAAGCAAGACGGAGTACATGGAATGTAACTTCAGCAAAAGGAGAAGTGGGTCTAACTTGGAGGTGAAAATTGGAGATCATATCATACCCCAAGTTACACGGTTTAAATATCTTGGGTCCATAGTACAAAATGACGGAGAAATAGAAGCTGATGTACATCATCGTATTCAAGCTGGGTGGTTGAAATGGAGAAGAGCCTCAGGTGTTTTGTGCGATAAGAAAGTACCACTTAAGTTGAAAGGAAAGTTCTATCGGACAGTAGTCAGACCGGCAATGTTGTATGGTACGGAGTGTTGGGCGGTTAAGAGCCACACGAGAGTAAAGTAAGTGTAGCGGAGATGAGGATGTTGCGTTGGATGAGTGGTAAAACTAGACAGGATAGGATTAGGAATGACACCATTAGAGAGAGAGTGGGGGTAGCACCTATAGTAGAAAAGTTGGTAGAAAATAGGCTTAAATGGTTTGGACATGTAGAGAGAAGACCCGTAGATGCCGTTGTAAGAAGAGTAGATCAAATGGAGGAGAGTCAGGTTAAAAGAGGTAGAGGAAGACCTAAGAAAACCATTCGAGAAACCATTAGGAAAGATTTAGAGGTCAATGAGTTGGATCCAAATATAGTTTTTGATAGAACACTATGGCGTCATTTGATCCATGCAGCCGACCCCACTTAGTGGGATAAGGCTTGGTTGTTGTTGTTTTTGTTGTATTTTTCCGCCAGTGCTGCACTTGCAACACTTTCACTTATACAATGCAATATTTATCTTTCTTTTTAATTGTAATGTTTTTTTATAAAGCCTATGAATTTATATTAATTTCTCTCATTAAAAAACCCTCTTATTATAGTCCGCTTTAGGCCTCAATATGTGTTGGGCCGGCACTGTTCTCTACATTCTATAAAGAGTAGATATCTCAACATTTCAAGTTTACGGGAATTCTTTATTGCAAAATACGAAGATGATTCTCCAAGTTTTAAACTTTCTCAGGTAATGTAGATTAGAAATGCAGAGATACATACAATCCATAATTGTAGACTGATCTTGTTCATCTAGAATTTGCAACGAAATCTTAATTAGGCGTTTGTTTTACTAGCATATATTATGTTTATCCCTGCCTTTGTTCTAATTTAATGTTTTCTATTGAGAGAGAGAGTGGAGATACGTATCTGAATCTAAAATTGTATTCTGAAGCTTAGATGATTACAAAGAGGTATTCTATATACATACCCAAGTTTACAATCATAGCAGAAAATAACTAGTTCCTAACAGAGAGCTAGGTTTGTTACACCTATATATGTAACTGAGAATCTTCTAGAATCTTAGAACTGACGCAGAATCTTCATTCAAAATAACTATCAATCTGTTTCTCTCATTTTCATATATAGACAGGTAAAGTATTCACAAAAATAAAAGTTCTAAATAGAAATCTGTTTCTCTCAGTTGCTTATTTTCTTATCAGTTTATTCAAGGAAGATCTCTTACCATCCTTCCTTTGGTATCCCTTCTTTGTCATGAACTCACAATCCGCCTCATGATCTGTAACCCTGACATTGGTTAAATATCATAATCTTATTCAACATGGCAAACTTGAGAGCAAAAATATTGTAAAGAACTTCATATAAAAGCGTAGTTTAACTGACTTATTTACATCTCTGTTCTGAAAAAATTTATTATTGAAAATCCAGCTAAATTTTGTTTGAAAATTTAACATTCTCATGCTCACAACACCTAACATGCATCCCAAAAATCAACAATATTCTCATTACCGGACCAATTTACTTTATAATATTGTGTACAAAACCTCAAATTCATCTCAATCAGAGTAAACCATCTGATGACCCTATTGCCACAGACAAGTGCAAGGGATACCAAAGACATGGCTGGAATAAATGGCAAGTCCCAGCCAACTCAATTGGCAACCTGCAAGTATATATAACAGTACCATATATTATGGGTTGTTGATAGAACACTAGATATTGGCCATGGATTCGAAGCAATCATATGATGGAATAATACAAGTACCAGCTATGGGGCTCAAATCGTTGAAAGTCCTGGATTTTGATAATATGGGCAAGAGGAAAGAAATGCTTATGGGAGAGAATTAGTTACAAGTGCTGAGTTGGATTTTTGTCTGGCCATGCAACATAAGTAATGGGAGGAGGAAATGCTTTGGTATGATTTACCAAGTTTCAATGCAATTCCAAACACAGTTGAAATGCCTTGGTATGATTTTCACATGTTTTGAAACAGATACTCATTTTTCCCCTGTTGGAATTGGAACTAGTTAAACCAATTTTAAGGGGAATGAAAAGATGTGGGATGATGTACCATTAGTGTAGCCTTATTTGATGCTTTTATGAGCGTATGTGTGATGTGCACATGAGGAATGAATATTTCAGTTCTCAGTTTAAAACATTGAACCTGATGGGAAAACCAAGTCAATTGAATTGATTTTTATAAATGTACTTAGAACAGTAGAGTTTTTTGGGCTTACTCTGGTGAATTCACATTATTAAGCAATGGTATTCTCTTATGTTCCTCTCCTAGATACTTCTGTCTAAGATGCACTAGATTTCATTTGTTCCTTTCACTAGCAAAATGTAATCAAGTGTGATTTGCTACTTTCTCCTCACCTTCATTTTCAGGTATGGTTTCTTGCGGGTTTTTAAGGGTTATCCCCTTCTTTGAAATAATGTTTCTTGAATCTTTTTATTAATTCTGATATATGGTGAAAAACACCCTGATTATATGTTAAAAGTGGAGAAGAAAACATTTGTTATAGTCTGATGATTTGTTTACATCTGTTGTTTCAGAGGAACTTTGTAGAAAGCATGGCTGGATATTCCTTGGTTTGCTACCTTCTGCAGGTGTGAAAAACCTCACACTATACGTATTCTCTACAGCTGATGCTTAACCTGCTTGAATTGAAATTTAAATCATAATGTATTTCCTGTTAATTGTTATCAAACATTTTTGTTCAACCACTTCTCGTTTTTGCTTTCTTTTCATCCAGGTTAAGGATAGGCATAATGGGAACCTCTTATTGGATGAAGAAGGCCATATCATACATATCGATTTTGGCTTCATGCTTTCCAATTCACCTGGTGGTGTTAATTTTGAAAGTGCACCTTTCAAATTATCTCGGGAGCTTCTTGAAGTAAAACTGAGACAAATTGCTGTTTATAATGCACCTGATTTTTTAGTGTACTTTTCCTTTACAATAACTGGTAATGTGCTCGTGGCAGGTTATGGACTCTGATTCTGAGGGACTTCCGAGCAAATATTTTGATTATTTCAAGGTAATATATATATATATATATATATATATATATATATATATATATATATATATATATATATATATATATATATATATGCAATTGGCCTTTGATTTTATTAAGTCTAAATTATTTGATGTTATGTCCCCTGCAATCCAGGTTTTATGCATTCAAGGCTTCCTTGCTTGCCGTAAGCATGCTGAGCGCATTATTCTTGTTGAGATGTTGCAGGTAATATAAATGTTAGCTCCTGTTGCGCTCCCCGTGTCATCGAATATATACCCTGCCTATGTTATGGTCTTTCATTGCCTGATTGTGATTAGTTCCTATATTTCATAGCCGAACAACAGCCTATGTTATGGTCTTTTTTTTTTTTTTTTTTTTTCTGTTGGCCCAAACCTGTCAGCTACTTTTATATCTTCCTTTGAAATTGTAATTTTAATTCTTAGAAACATTTTGTTTGCTAATCTAGGAAATCGTGAAGACTATATTCTTCAGAAGCTTGTGATTAGACTGTCTTTGCATTTTAAGATGGTTAAGATATTATCTTAGTTATAAATGCTGCCAAGAATCAATCAACAAACTTGTAGGATCCATTAAACGCATAGTGATTAGTAGACAGGTAAGTTTGGTGTTGAGTTTCTATTTTTTTTTTAACTTATTTTTAAGAATGACAATCCTAACTAGCAATTCTCAGCAAATGGTGTATCTTTAAATTTTAAACAAGGAAAAGGTGGATGGGAGGGAAGTATCCAGCATGACTTTTTACTAGTTTAAAAGTTGTATTTGTTTTATATAACAGGCTGGGGCCAGGGTATGACAAATCGGTGAGGTGGTTTATTTTTTCAGAACATGGCTGGAATAGAAATTTTGATGTGTTTCCAGCCGAAACTCAATGAAAGAAAAGCAATTTTTTTTTCTTTCTGTTTAACATAAATTTTTGCAACAAGGTTTCACTGTTTGATTGGAAGTTTCCTCTTTTCCTCGCCTTGTAGCCGATGCTTGGCCTTAACCTTTCTGAATGCCCCGTCTTAAAAGATGATCCTGGGTTTGATCTATCTTTAATGACTGTTGATAGTCTTGGCACTCAACTGTGTGTACTTTCTTGGGCCTCTCATTGCTATTATATGTGTATGGGTATTGGGAGGAGAAAATCAGGAAATACTCTGCCATACATGCTCTGAGTTATTAATTCCTTATGTTGTTACCAGGACTCTGGTTTCCCCTGCTTTAAAGGTGGTTTACGGACAATACTGAATCTAAGAAAGCGATTCCATCTCAGTTTAACTGAAGAGGTTTCAATTCATTATAAATATTAGTTTTCTTTTTCAGCTGTAAGCTTTTTGCCTGTGATTGTTATATCTTTTTATCTCCTTGCAGCAATGTGTATCTTTGGTGCTTTCACTTATTAGCAGCAGCCTGGATGCTTGGCGAACATGGCAGTATGATTATTACAAGAAGGTTTTGAATGGAATATTGTAAGACAGCTTATCAGTTGTGGTCATTTCCTTGCCACCTTTTGGCTAAGCTTGCAGAGTGAATGCGCATCAATCAATATTGCATTTCTCAAGTCATTGGAGAGTGGTTGTTTCACTGCGGTATGGATTTAGGAGTTTTTTTTTTTTTTTTATAGGTGGCTGGATGCATCCTCTTTTCTTGTGATGGCAATGGGAGTGATTTTGTACGAATGCAGCTCTTCTATTTGGAGAAGTTGCATTGACCTCCTAAATGCCACTTTGAGGTAAATCAAATTGTACAGTGATGTTAGCGGGAGTACATATTGGATGTTGATCGAATGTTAAGATGGGTACGGTGTAAGATGTTTGATTAATGGAAGCTTATGGGGGGTGTTTGAATTGTGGAGCAAGACTGGCCTGGTATGTTTTGGACATCCATTATCAAGGGCAGACATCTACTTTGGCAAATAGTTCTGTTATTTCTTCCAGATCTCAGCCGATTTATGGTTTGTCTCCTCCGAAAGTTGATTCTTCAATACCTGATGCAAAATTGTTGTCAAAATTCTTTAATGACGTTTGACTGTATAATGTGTAATTGACATTCTTTACCTTTCACGGTGAAATTTGTTAACCTTCATATCAATATCGTTTTGGTGACATTGACTATGGAACCCAACTTTTCAATGATCCTCGAGAGGCTTTAGACTCTCCCTTAAACTTACAAAGTCAAACTTTTATCACTGAGTTAACACCTCATGCATCTATTATTAATTAAATTATACTTTAAATTAGAAGAGATTGAACATTTGACATAAATATAAATTTTATAAAGCAAGCTCCTTCTAATGTTTGGCGTAAGAATCTCTTTATGTATGTGATCAGCTAATCACTTCACAATTCATTGCATATATAATTGTATATGTGATTCTTCCAAAAATTCATCACAGAGAAACATTTTCAACTGTCATAAGTTTTACTGTATAGAACATTTTATTCTTGTTTACCAGGATTTTTATTCTTGTTTCCCAGGATTCGAACCGTATGCCTTTTACTCTTTACATTCTTTAATCCCTTATCTCAGTCAAACAAATCACCCATCTTCCAAATCAAAACCAACTTCATAAGTCAATACATCACTAAAAATGCAATATCCTTTCTAATTTGTATTATTATATCGCCAATTTAGTGTAGACCACTTAATTTTTAGTGGAGGCAAACTTCATAAGTCAATACATCACTAAAAATGCAATATCCTTTCTAATTTGTATTATATCACTAATTTAGTGTAGACCACTTAATTTTTAGTGGAGGCAACAATTAAGTAATTCAGAAAATGGTAATAGGAACAAAATATGTTAGTGGGAGAGCCTGTCCGAATTTAATACACGAAGAATCTGTCCTTGACGTCCACGTATGCCATTTGCCAAGGACATGTGACAAAATATCACACTCAAAATGATTTATTTATTTGTTATATTTTTCACATCTACATCAGGCCAATCAGGCAACATATATTTTACTCCTTTTGTTTAATTATCATTTCCCATTTACTCATTCAAGTCGTATTTATAAACAAAAATTAATCTTTTAATTAATTGAATAACTAACGTATCTAATTTATATAAGGGTCTTGTTAACGAGTGCCCCCGGGGCACTCTTTAAGCATTCTAAAAGGAGAAATTATTCCATAAAAAAGTCAAATGTTTCAATTTCCAATGCATTGATTATAACTTTTTTTTAAAAAAAGTTACCTTTTAAAGATCTTAAAGAGTGCCCCGGGGGCACTCGTTAACATTTCCCTTTATATAAAGGTCATATATTCAATGAATTTAAAAAGTTGTTTTTTGTTTATAAATGTAACTGGATGTAGTATGTTACATGTGCTTGATTAATACAAATGATTTTTAAAATACATGTTAGTACATTCGCAAGGGTCTACTAATTATTAAGATATAAAATAAGAATCAAGTGCATTGGTCCGCTTCATTTATGATATACACTTTCAAATCATTTTTATAAACAAAAAATAGTATTTTTTTAGATTCATTGAATAAATTATGTATCTGATTTATATTATAGACCAAATACATCAATATTCAATAAATCTAAAAAGTAATTTTTTATCATGATAATAGTGTTTTTAAAAACATCAATGACATCAATAATTATTAAAGGAAATCGTGATATAAATTGCAGTAGAAATTAATATTTTATTTTTTAACTCATTGGATCAATGTAAATTTGACATAAATTAGTGATGAGTAGTGATATTTTGACAACTATTTGGTACAATCTTTGATACAATTTTGTTGTTCTCTCTTCTTATTGTTTAAAAACAATAGAGAGAGAAAAATGAAGAGAAAGAATAAAAACATAATGTGAATATGAGAGAGAAAGCTGTACAAAAGTTGTACCAAAATGGTTGTACAAATATATTTCTCTCAGTGATAGTACAATTACCTTTTGAGGTGCAGAAATGATTTCAGAGTATCCGAGTATGAGATTCTTTACACCAGCCTAGACCTAATGGAGCTAACTAGACCTATATATATAAGGGACTCCGATACAACCCTAATCAATATCTGTTTCTCAACATTGAAGCAGATAAACCTACATACACCCTTGCTGATTCTAGCCAGAACGCTTGGTACTGTCTGTGGGTAAAGAGGAAAATAGTCCCACTAATCTCTATTCATTTGAGACAGGATGGAGCGATCCATGCTGACCAAGGAAAACAAACGAAGTAGACCAGACAACACACTTTAAAAATGTTTAATCTTAACATATTAGTATTAGACAGGTCACAACCAACCGACCATTTATATTTTTTTGAGACAAACCGACCATTTATATGTTTAGCATATTATATACGCCACTACGTACACAACGACATTATGCTACTACTATACATAAAATGTTTGGTTGACTTTATCTTAATTTGTAGCATTTCTTCTCAATTAAATTTAAACTGCAATGATTACCATATATTTAACCCTTTTATACGATCTAAAATACATCTTTTAATATATTAGATATACGGTTTTTCATCGTTTCAAATTAAAGCATACAATTTTTCATTTAGATGTTTAGAAAAAGAATTCTAAATAAAATATCTTGCATATCAGCACATGTATCATCTATAATGTCAGATATGGTTTAATATTCAACTATATATATACTATCAATATTACTTAAACATGAATAGGAGGCAAACAGACAACAAGCTGCGCCGCTAGACTTTTTTGGATAGCAAAACCAATTCTCGTAATTTTAGTAAGCAAAACGAATTATAAAGAGTACAAATAATCGCCACAAAAAAGAGAGTACAAATAATACTTCAACCTTTCTTTTTTTGAAACAATACTTCAACCTTTTTTCTTAAACAAAAAGGTTGATTCTGAAGTAGATATAATAGTCACAAGGAATGTGGGGTTTGAATTGTGACCATTTTTAAAATTAAACCTGTAACTTAAAAGTTGATTCTGAAGTTGAAACTTGAAATGATTAAATTAAAAAAACAGACTTCAGAACATTCTGAAGTATGAGTGCAAAAAACAGTTTAACAAAGTAAATGTGTTTGTCTGAGTTGTGTTTACAGTAAATAAAAGTATGGGAAAGAGAAGAAGAACACACATAAATTTATAGTAGTTCAACTAACGTGGGCTAGTCCACTCTTCACAATCTTCTGAGAATTTCCACTATGATGTTTGAGATACCCTCTCAAATCCTGCACCTTACAATCTTGTTTACCTAAACAATTACAATAACTGTATTCTCTAAGCCTCAGCATGCTTACAACTTTCTTTGCTAAGTCCCACTTAGACTTTACAACTTTCTGCTCAAACTAACACTTTAGTACCCCTAAAGCTAGATGAGACTTTTCTCTTTACAATGATTTGGAAGTTTGAAAGAATTCAGACAAGAGGAAGAAGAAGAGGAGGAAGATTTATCTTTGAAAAGATAAGAGAGAAGTTTGATTCACAATCTTAGAGATTTTAATAATCTTTAGAGTTGATTTGTGAAATCAAATTGCTATGAAACTTTTAAACACTTTTAATAAGTTGTTTTTGTATGCTTGTAAGTTGTGCTTCAATGTTGAGCCTTCCACTCCTTTTTACAGAGTTTCTTTACCTCTTGTAGTCGTTGGAGTGTGACCAATAGTCTTGTGTTACGTGTCCTGAGACCCACTAACTTTTGCTTGAAAATCTGGGTGAGCATTTTGAACTGAAAAGACTTCAGAATGTTGTTGTGTTCATCAGGATATTGTTCCTGGGTTCATGTGGATGAAGGCCATATGTGTTTCTAGATTTCATCATATGAACATCACATGAATTTATGGGTTGTACAATGAAGATTGTTCTTTGTACGAACTTTAAAATGTTCCTGGATCAGATCTCTTTCAAATCTGTCTTGGAACTAGTGCAGGAGAGATAAAGTGGAACTGTCACTTCAAGCCCATGCTTTATGGGATTTGGTTTGCTTTGTACAGTACCAACTCTCTTATGTGTCGAATCCTTGTTGAATCAGACTAGATCTTGCCTTTTACTTTGCTTTTTACTTTTCACCAACTGTATTGTTCTTGTCAGAAAAAGCATGTGGCTGTAATGAACTTTCTGAACTTGAGGGACTTCAGAATGTTCCTTTTGCTTCACTTATGATGATTTGTAATACTCCTATTTGATGTAATCAAATCCTAATAGTGAAACATCAATAAAGTGCAGTAGGAAAAATATCTAGGATGATATTCTTAATGGAATATTCCTAATGTTTTGTACTTCAAATGTTCATAGTCTTGAATGAACATTGAAGATACCCTTTTTGAACTTAATTCAATAAATGTCTTTATTCCTTGATTGATCCAAGTTTATGTACTTTACTGGGCTTTTATTTATGTCACGTGAACATTGCATATTCTTCATATTGTTCATGAATTTGTGGGCTTTATTCTTGATGTTCATATGAACAACCTTCTGAACTCTGTCCAACCTTCTGAACTCAGTTTAACTTTCTGAACTCTGACTGAGTTTCATAAGTCTTTATGTCCTTTGATTTCTTTTATCTTGGTATGATTTAAATTTTGTATCTGTCTTAGTTAAACACTCAAGAGCACAAATTAAATCCCAAGAAATTAATCAAAGTCAATTAATTCCTTAATCATGAAGGTTTATTATCTTTAAAATTAATTAGTGGTATTGCCTCAACATGATAAGGTCGTTCTAGCTATGTTATGGGCTACCTTATTTGCTTGCCTCCGAAAAAACGACACTACATAGTCGGGATTACTATATAAGAGGCTCTTACGTTTCAAAAACTAAATCACCAAATTCATTGAGGGGAATATTGCGAGCTGAAAGAGCATCCACCAAAGTCTTACTATCCGTTTCAAAGGTAACATTGTGCATGCCATTAGAAATTGCCATTTTTAAAGAGTGAAGGAGGCCAAGAGATTCCACTTCCAAGATAGATACAGATAAGTGGAGGTATTCAGATTTACCTATTAATAAAGCGCCTGTTGAGTCTCGAAAGCACAAGTCGTAAGCCATAGTTGTGTTATTGTTGAAGAGGACGACATCAACATTACATTTGATGTATCCTGGATGTGGTTTAGTCCACGCTGGTTGTTTATTTTGGGGAGTCACACCCCCCCCCCCCCCCCTCCCCACCACCACCACCACCACACACACACACACTAATTTTTTTTTAACAAGTAAAAATGTAATTTATTAACACTGACAGAGTAGTCTTCTAACACAATGTGTGCCAAGAAGACCACTAAAAAATAGAAGTTGTCAACAAAATAATTACAAAAATTGGTTAGCCAATACCCAAACACATGAACAGGTTCGACAACCACATCTGAAAGCCATAAACAAAATTGGCCTTATTAGCTTTCAGCCACAAAAAAAAAATACTTTATTTTATCCAATAACTAAGGTATGGAAGTTTCTATATTTTTGAATAATATATTATTACGTTCATTCCATATTGACCAAACACAAAGAAGTCAAACGAGCTGTAAAAATGAGCGTCGAGCTTTCAAACCGCCTGACGAATAAATAAACTGGTTGAGATGGTCTGGAAAACTCTGAGGATCCGCCTCTGAAAAACCAATCCAAGACCGCACTGATTGCCAAAGTGAACCGCAAGTGCTGCAACATAGATATAAATGTTGTGTAGATTCCACATGCCCGCAACCTGCCGTACAAAAACTAGCTTCTGAAACGATTATGCCGCGATTCACCAAATTCAATTTAGTTGACAACCTGTCACGCAACAGTATCCATGCAAAAATTGAAACTTTTAGAGGCACATGATTATGCCAGACTAAGTCTGCCTCGGATTCAACATGAATAGATTCATGTGAGGTTAATAGCTGGTAGACACCACGAATTGAATAACCCCCTATAAGGTTGAGGTGCCACTGCCACTGATCTGTAACATTAGACTGCAAAGAAACACTATGAAGTAAAGTCATACACTTCACTAACAGATCTTCCTCCCATGCTTACAAAATGAAAATTTAGGTAATACACACACACTAAAGATAAAAGGTATGAGATTTTGGGGGAGGTCATGGTGTCCCTATGCCCCTTCATAGATCCACTGCTGAACCCATAATAAAATAAGAGATTAGATCGAATTTGTTTACAAAACATATCCAAGACATAATCCAAATTATAAGTCGATTTAGGGATTTTACACAAATTTAAAAATGTAATTAATTTTGTATGAGAAATAAAAATTATGAGTTATTTTATAAAATTATTCTTCATTTATGGTATGAAAAATATAGGGTTATGTTACAAGACACCTTCATAAAAAGTAGTGTGGTGTCTTTTATCAAGTCACACCTCAAGGTGTGATTTTCACTTTTTTAGTTATAACTTTGATAAAAGACACCTTCATAAAAAGTAGTTGGTGTCTTTTAACAAATGCTCATAGAGTAACTTGATAAAAGACACCTTCACAAAAGGTGTCTTCTATCATAACCCAAAAATATAAATAAAAAAATTAAAAGAACATAGCGTAATAAATAGTTAAGAGTAAAATAGAAAAAATAATGTGCAAATTTCATCATCATGCCAACCTTGTTGGCGTCTATTCATGACTTTTTAGCGAAATATTGGAATGTTTTCTTGCATCATATTCTTCACAATGGGAACCATTGTGCATATATTCTAGTTAAATTGGGAGCAAAGCAAATGACGTTGAACCTTGATCGTTGTTTGTGAACCCCTGCATATCTTGTCTTGTTTTTCCTCTGCTAATGCTTGAAGATACCATAGGTGTGCCCGTATTGAGTGACTAGTTTTTTTTTTCTTTTTCTTTTTCTTATGTAACCAAAATATATATAAGAAAAATAACATGAATGTTTTATTAGTATTGTCAAACATCTTGTAAATTGAAACATTTCTTTCTCTCGAAATGATTTATATTTGAGACAGAGATAGTATCATTCTTCATAATCCAAATGCACGAAGTAGAACAAAGCACTTCAGTGACATTGTGGTTGGTGACATTGGTCAACCGTAATGTCCGAAGTTATTTTCTTATCTCTCTTTCACAAGATTTTTTTGTACACTTGTGTCGCTGTAATTGGTCAATATTATCAATATCACTAACCACACTGTTACTATCTATTATTAGCAATATTTTCTTTTAAACTTTATCTTAATTTGAATTTGTTTTTCGTCTATATTATTATATTGTAAATGTAATGATTAGCAGCTATATATATAACAACAATTCGCGATCCATCCCGTCAAAAAAATAAATAAATAATCGTGATCCATGATTGATATATGCGGCGAAGAAAAGCATAGCAAATGGTATCACGGACTGTTGTATTGTTAGATCATTCACGAGAATACATAGATGGTTAAAAAAAGTGGTTCGTGTGATATAGTTACAAAGTGCGATGGATTTTTTTTCGAGGGTTTGAACCCGATCTTACATATATTATGTATTGTTTTAACTAATTGAGATTGAGCAATGTTATATCTCTAGAAAAATAACATCAAGAATTCTTCAAGAATAAAGAATAACCAATCACAATGCACTATTTGCCACAATTCAAGGAGGTGTGGCTGAAAAATAGGAAGTGGACAAATAAATCATCCAATTAAAATTTGCCAACTATTTCTTGAAAAATTCTTAAAGCTATTTTTCTTGAGAAGTAGCATTTTCCATTGAGATTAGCTCACAAGGATAAAGTACGTTTGATTCGTAAGAAAGCAAGTACTTTATAAAATAATAATATAAACAGAACAACACAGCATAAGGTAAAATAATGCATGATAAAATTTTATGGCATTGAACAATTTTTTGTTTCAAAAAAATTTGGTAGACAAAATAATAGTTTGGTATTTTAGAGAAGTTATATTTGAGATAAAAAATTATGTTGTGGTTTAGTAAGAAATAAATTTTTGTCTTATTTATTGCCTTCTAATTTATCCTAAAACAATTTTACTATCAAACACAATACAACTGAAATAGTTTTTTTTTTTTCAAAGACAACTGAAATAATTATCATGTTGTCCCGTGTTTTTTTAGCACATACCATAATATTTGATACATAGTTTCTCATACATGTTATTAGAAAAAGTAAATAAAACATCAATTATTTTATATTTTTTTAAAAGACAGCAAACATCTCATTTCATAATTTTTTTAAAAGACAACAAAAATCTCGTGCATGTCAACACATGTATATATGTATTTTCTTTTATAATAAGTCATTTTAGAAAAATATAAAACAGTTGGTATTTTTTTAGGGAGTTGGTATTTTTTTTTTTAAGAAACTAAAGATGTAATGTATTAACACCGAAACAACGGTCTATCTAACACAAGACATACCATAATAGACACGCAAAGCTACAACAAGTCCACATGCGAAATTAAAAAACAAGGAAAGAGCAGGAAAAGATCTACATGGTCAAATATGTGCATGACAAAGAATCAAACCACTAGATATGATAGTTAAAATCAGAAATGACAATTCATGCTTTCAACCACACAAAGGAAAGTAACTTAATTTTGTTTAATAATATGTGCATATGATCAACCTTAGTGTTAAAGATCCTATTATTTATTTCTTTTCAAATTACCCAAACATCTGCAAACCATATAACTGCAATAATGCCCGAAAAACCTTTGATGAGCCACGAAGCTGTGTAAATTGGACTAAGTGATTTGTTACACCTAAAGGATCAATAGAAGTAACCGCAATCCAATTCCAAATGAGAGGTCATATAGTACTGAATTGATGACTATGTAAAAACAATTGTCGTTGTTTCTTCCATATCACAACCCCCTACACAATTATTGTTAGTAGGCTGGAGAATACCACGTATGATTAGGTTATCTCTTGTTGGAATACGATTTTAGAGAAGACGTTAAACAAACAACTTGACCTTCAACGGCACTTTTTTGTGCAAAATATCAACCATGCGCTCCACTTCAGCAGGCCCTTCGGAAGATATGAGGTAGTGATAAATGCAACTGATTGTGTACCCTTTGACATGATCTAGCAACCAATGCCATTGGTCCTCAACTTGAACATGCAAAACAACATTGTGAACCAAAACACAACACTTCCCCACCATCTCTTCCTCCCAAGCACGCAACCGCCTCTTCCACTTCGACGCCTTAACCCCCATCCTAACCGACACATCTCAGCTACTTTCAACACCCTTCTCTCAACCAACTCAAACAACTGCCTAAACCTCGCAAAAAGGTTCATCTCCCACCCACTTATCCGTCCAAAAAAAGAAACTAGCACCATCACCCACCAACCTTCTCATATTGTCGTCAAACCAACTTCCAATCCCCATTCCAACCCCGTCACACAACCTCAAAATGCTTACCCACCACGCGGAGGCACCTCTCCCACCCTCATAAATTCGCCCCACTTCGTTACCATACCTAGCTGTCAATACCCTATACCACAAACCTCCCTGCTCTACATGCAATCTCCAACACTGTTTTCTCAATAAAGATAAATTAAACTCCAACAACCTCCTAACCCCCAAACCCCCTTTGTCCTTTCCTAAACAAATCGAGTCCTGATTGACCCAAGCAATTTTCGTAGTTTTCTCCCCCTCGAAAAAAATGCATTTTAAAATAGATTCAGTAAAGGAAATGACACATGTGGAAGCCTTGAAGAAGGAAAGGAAATAAACCGAAAGCGAGGACAGTAAATTTCAGAAGAATCAAATGGTCTCCCATAGACAAATTTTTGTTCTTCCATGTCGACAATCTCAATTTTATACGAACCAGCAGAGAAACTCAGAAATTCAACTTCCTTTTATCACCTCCAATAGACAGCCCCAAATACACCCAAGAGGGAATTGATATTTTATTTAGAATTCTTTTTCTAAACACCTATGCAAATGAAAGCATTGTATGTTTTTTTTTTAAACGATGAAAGATTGTATGCCTAATATTTGAAAAGATGTATTTGATTTCAATCATGGCTCAATTTTTTTTTTTTTATATACGGTTAATCATTACATTTTAAATATAATAGAGACAAAAAACAAATACTCCACATTAAGGTAAATAGTCAAGAAAATATTTTATATAAGTATCAACCATGATATTCGTACACCTTATATTTTTTACCACTTTTTTTTAATCACATCATCAATCGGTTACATCTATCACATCACCAATATATTACATTACTCATCAGTTTTTTCACTTTTTTTTATCTTAAGATGTATACATTTATTCATATAACTCATTTGAAGTGAACACCAATCATTTTTCTATAAATAGCTTATGTACTTTGTTCTACTACTACACCAGCTGAAAACACAAAACAATCTTCTTAGTTTTGAGTACAACAACAAATTAGCAAACAATAATGGAGAATGGGAAAGTTCATGTGGTAAAGCCTCAAAGTGAAGCGAGGCTTGCCATTTTGGAACTTGCACACATTATGAGTGTTCCTACGTCCCTTGTTGCTGTTCTCAAAATGAAAGTACCTGAAGCTATATGGCAAGGTGGAAAGAACACTCCACTCTCTGCCTCTCAAATTCTCTCCATAGTTCGTCCCAACGGCGGAGGAGACGCTGAAAATCTTCAGCGTATCCTCCGTTTGCTCACCACTTATGCTATTTTTGCTGAGGACTTGAGCAGCAATGGCAAAAGGAAGTACTCCCTCACCGACATCGGTAAAGCTCTTGTTCCTGATGATGATGGTCTATCCTATGCAACATACGTGCTCCAGCACTATCAGGTTTAATTAAACTTCTACATAAATAATTTTTCTATTTCTATTTTCATGTTTCTTAAATGCAAAATATATAACAAAATGAAATTAATATATACGATTTTTTTCAACAACAAAGAAATTGAGAATAATGGGGATTTTCGTACAAATATACATTAATTATAGTTATTGGGATAACTCTATTAAGAGTGTCATCAACTTATTATAACATAACTTTGAGGACATGAATATGTTTCCATGAATATGGTACTATCACTCAACGGTACTTGATGTGAGAAGACATACTAAAAAGAAACACAAGTTTCACATAAAGACTTAAAAAGTTAATTTATAAAGAAAATCTCCAACTTACAAGTTGATTTTGTAAACATGTTATGTTCTTATCAAAACGTGATAGTGATGCCCATATATTAATTATAATAAGCTCATGCAAAACTTTGTTGACGAATTACATCTGATATGAACCTCAAAACAAAAAATTCATACGTGGAGGGTTTAATTAATTTATATAGGACCAGTACCTGCGAGCATGGCCGTTGGTAGGAGATGCAGTGGAGGATGCATCTGTGGAACCGTTCGAGAAGCTACACGGAGAAGGAGCATATGCATACTGCATGAAGAGACCAGATGAAATGAGTTTGTTTTATGCTTCCATGTCTGGACTGTCAATGCCCCACATGAATGAAATGTTGGAGAAGTATGATGGCTTCAAAGGTGTGGAGACTCTAGTTGATGTTGGTGGAAATTCTGGTGTGATTCTCAATATGATTATGAACAAATATCCAAACATACTCAAAGGCATCAATTTTGATCTTCCTGATATGATATCTTCTGCACCTCAATTGCCAGGTAATTTAATTAAGTCTTTTTTTTGGGTCACTACCATTTTGGAACCTAATTAGTCTAATTTGAAAAAATAAAGTTAGATTGACAAATATTAGTGTACCAGGAGGCTGTATTATTAGTGGACCAGTTTGTCCACGGACTAATTTTAAATTTTAGAGTGTAATACGTGTTAGTTTATGAACAAATTTATTCAATTTATTTAACTCTTGTCTTGTGGCATGTTATATATAGGTATAACACACGTCGGTGGTGATGCGCTTGAATCAGTTCCGGCTGGGGATGCTATCTTTACTAAGGTGTCTCTTTCACTACTAATTAGTAGTACTTATCTTCAAAAAAAAAATAAAAAAAAATTGGGAATCTTCAAAAAAAAATTGAACATTAGTACCGTAGTAAAATATGATTTTCCTCCCTTCTCAACAACAAATACATATATTGTCGAAAAAAAAAAACAATAAATACATATGATTTTCCCTACCTACTCTTTTTTATTACCAAACTTTTATTAGGACGCAGAAGCAACAACGACTAGATCAAATTCAATGTTTTAGAATCAACAAATATTTCATTTCAAAGCAACCTAAATTAGAATAGTGTTGAACATCGTCGCCAACTGAATCGTGAAGCTGCACGATTTAACACCAACATGGTGGGACCACCATAAAGGAAGAACCCATTGCACCTAAAGATCTGACGATAGTGAACCCATAAAGGAGGAAACGAGACCCAAAACAAGCTTGCAAAGTTGCTGAGTCATGGAAGACAACGAACCCATGATCCAAAACAACAACATATTCGCAACCCAAACGATAACAACAGTAAACAACCACTCAAACACGCAATAGATTCAGATTAGTGTCATGAACCCACATTGGAGCTATCAATATCGAACCAACCGGATGTGAATCAGAGAAACGAAGCAACACAACGACCAATTGTTACTACATAATATACTACACATTTTTTAAGGTTGACTTGGACTATTATAGCAATAACGACTCATCTTACAATTGTTTTTGATGAGATTTAAACTATGACATGTCATGCATATCAATCCATATACTTCTATACTGCTGATAACTGTGTTACATAATTTTTTTTGCTATAGTCTATTTTCAATACACCTAAATTGCCCTCAAATAGTTTTATTCTTAAGCCACATAATTATAGTTCTCTTGCTATAATATTTTTTTGTAGCCTTATCAACTCAATTATTTTTAAAATTTAAATCTACACCATAATTCAAGGAACAAAACAACTAAATAAATTTCAATTAATTTTTTTTTAAACCAATTTTTCTTGAGCATTAAAGATAATAAAAAATTACAATCGATAAAAAATATGCTAATAAACGGTTTGTGACCGTCTTTCCGCTAGTTGCTTATAAAAAAAATATATGTTTACCAAATAAATAAAAAGAAAGATCTTCATTAAATAAAAGCTAATTAATTAATTTATAGTTTATAGTAGACACACATATCATTTGATACTTGAGATATTTAAAAGTAATTATAATTTTTTAATTATATCGATTCTCATTTATTGTTAATTATTTATTTTGCAGTGGACAATGTTAACATGGACAGATGAAGAATGCAAGAAGGTCTTGCAGAACTGCTACAAGGCTCTTCCGGTGAACGGAAAATTGATTGTTTGTGAGCCGGTGTCACCGGAGCTGACCGATGAGAGTCAAAGAACAAGAGCATTGTTGTCGGGTGACATATTCATAATGACAATGTATAGAACTAAGGGAAAACACAGAACCGAAGAACAATTCAAACAACTTGGCATTTCTACTGGTTTTCTTCGTTTTCGTGCCTTCCACATTGATCCTTATTTTCCTGTTCTAGAATTTCAGAAATGAGCAGAAGAAGCCTTTGAAGTGTGCGGTGTTTATTATGTGATGGGGTAAATGTTAAACATTTCCTGCTTCCTTTAGATTGTTTCAATGCTGGTTAAATATTTTTATTTTTGTTTCTTCTTATTGGTGAAGTGTTGTATTTGAACTTTATTGGTCTTCCTCGACACATCTTGTATTGAGAGGAGCATCTTTTGTTGTTTATATATAAGTTCTATTTTGGCTTGTTAAAAAAATTATGAGATGGGGTAAAATAATTAGGAATCGATACTAATTAATTGGTCACTGTTCCTAGACTATGAATAAATTTCCACTCATCATAAATTTTCATTTTTGTTTCTCTTGTTTATTTTTTCTTTAATGAATAAAAATTATAGTTTTAGTTAGATTCACACATTGCAACAAACGGAAGTTGGGTTTAGTAGAGGGATTAGACCCCACAATGTAGCGATCAATGCTCAAATTTGAACCGAGAGGGATATAAACATTTAGTATGTGACAAAACTCAAATAATTTTAGTTACAGTGAAATTAAAGGAACCTAAAGAGCAATTTTCATTAGAAAAAGGGAAGAAAAAAATAGGAAAAAAGGATAAAAGAAACAACGAAAGAAGCAAGTATCTTTGGTGGTATTGGCTTGTGACTTAGGAGTGTGCTTCTCCTTAAGGTCTTAGATTCGATTCTCCTATATGCCAATTGAAATTCTGGAACGTAGTGGATAGATGTCGTATACGATGTCAGGACATCAAAAATGTCGAATGTAATATCAAGACATCGTAACAACACAAATAACAATAATAAATAACTTAATGTAAAGTGCAGGAAGGAAATAACACAATGTATTTATTAACCCAGTTCGGTGCAACCTCACCTACATCTGGGGGGCTCCAAGCCAGGAAAGAAATCCACTATAATAGTATTAGTTTGAAGTCTGCATAAACAACCTATGGTTTACTAAATTCGCACCTAATCACTACTCGTGATATTTTTATCTAAGACACTCGTAGATATGAGACCCCTCTCACTTCCCCTCAATCACTCTACCTGTGATAAGGACAAACACAATCAAAATGGAGACACACTTCGAGAAACATAATCCACTCTTGCTTAAAAGCTTACGAGTGATTCACAAATACAACTCAACTATTAGTCCAGCTCAACGCATCAAGGTGATATAAAGAGTGACTCACAAATAAAAAGGACAAACATGAAACCCTAAATGACTTTCTTCTCAAATTACGACTTCAGTCCTTTTATAACTCAACTAAACAAACCATCTATGTGCTTTGATAATCAGTGGTAGCAACCAGAGAGGTATACAATAAAGCACAAAGCTTAACAAAGACACGAAATCCTAAAATAGTCTTTCTTTGATATGACGGCTTCGATGCTTTCACAAGGGTTTGATGAAATCTTGTTGAAGATTCCACAAGAATAATGAATGAAGTTACAAACTTTTGCATCTAAATCCAAATTCAAAATTGCAACCGAGTGAGAGTTAATAAATGGTTCCCCACACACATCTCAAAATATAAATGGATAATAATTGTAAACCGCACAGAAACATTTCAAAATTCAAAATTTATTGCATATATAATTGTACATGTGATTCTCCAAAAAATTAATTGCAAAGAAATATTTTTATTTTTTTTTGTAAAGTAGTCAAGTGGTTATAAATTCACTTTTTAGAGTGGATAAATGAAGAGTTTGAAGTTCAAATCTTAACCTCTATATAATGTAATTTCCTTATTGATTGAACTATCTTAAACTTAAGAGAATCATTTTTAACTATCTTAAACTTCATAGAATAAGACTCAAAATCAATTATTATTCTTGCTCGCCATAATTCGAATAATAAACCTTTCATTCATTATCTCCTATAATTCCTTAGCTCAATCAAGACCCGAAATTCAAAGCCAACTTCATAAAACAATACACCGCAATATGCTCACTCAATTAGTATTAGTGTCGACACCACCACTCAAAAAAAATTAGTGTAGACAACTTTATTATTAATTCTTTTTAACGGGAGACCACTTAATCTTTAGTTGGAGCAACAATCAAATGCTAATAGGAACAAAATAAGTTAGTGGGAGCACCTACCCCAATTTAATACTCAATCCATCCATTGTCTGCCATTTGCCAAGGGCATGTGACAAAATATCACACTCATATCGTTTATTTATATTTTTCACATCTACATCAGGCCACATATATATTTACTAGTTTAGTTGAACCATCGTTTTCTATTTATGTTTTAAGAGACACCTGGCATTTTAAATAAATATTTATACGTGGCATGAAATATACAAAATAATTGTTGGACATATTGAGTCCTTTTCTCTTAGCCCCTAGACAACTAAAGTTCTTAATCGTTGGGGTATACTACTTCAATTAATGGATAGAAGCAGAAGTAGTAGTGCACATAACGACCAAATGAATCAGAAATTCTTTAGGAAAAATGTTGTATACCGATTTGGATTACCGAATACTCCCTCCGGTCCTATTTATAAGAGAAAGTTGGGTCAACAAAAGTTGATGTATCTAGCTAAAAAGTTAGTCTAGATACATTAACTTTTGTTGACTAAACTATCTCTTATAAATAAGATCGGATGAAGTATCATAGTATCCTACAATGGCACTCGTTTTGAAAGCTTGGTTGTCTTGGATTTCTAAATGAACTTGGGAATTAAAAATGAATTCATCTATTCCTTCAAAAAAAAATGAATTCATCTATGTCGTCTGTCTGTCCTCAAGCAATTGGGCGATCGGGATAAGCCAATAATGCCTTTGCTGACTGGTATAAAGAAAATAAAATATCAATTATTTTATAATTTTTTTAAAAGAGCACAGACATCTTGTGCATCCTTTCAGAAAACAGACATCTCGTGCATGTCAACCGTGTATATATGGATTTTCTTTTACTCCATAATAATTCATTTTAGAAAAAATATAAAACAATTGGTATTTTATTTAGAATTCTTTTTCTAAACACTTATAAATGAAGCATTATATATATACTCCCTCTGGTCACTATTATAAGTAAAAGTTGACTTTTTTGGTTCATTTAATATATAGACTACATACATCATTTATTGAAGGGTCATGTTAACCAGTGCCCCCGGGGCACTGATTAAGGAACCTAAAAAAAAAAAAATTTAAAATGAAAAAATATTTTTTATGCTTTTGAAAAGTTGACAGACACAAGTACCAATGCAATACTTACTACATTTGATTAACCAGTACCCCGGGGCACCGGTTAACATTATCCTTTATTGAATTAATCTAAAGGGAAATGTTAACTTGTGCCCTTAAGGCACAAGTTTAGAAGCCAAATGTAGAAACTTATTTTTGAAGATTGTGCATTCAATGTCTTGGAAAATTAAAAACTTATTTTTTCAATACAACACACATGTTTTAATTCTTTTTTTAGATCCTTAACTTGTGCCCTAAGGGCACAAGTTAACATGACCCTAATCTAAAAAGTAATTTTTTACTTATAACAGTAACCGGAGAGAGTGTTTTTTTGGAACAATGAAAAATTGTGTACCCGATATTTGAAAATATGTACTCCCTCCGTTTCAAAATGAGTGTCGTTTTAGGTGTTTACACACATATTAAGAAATGCAATGATTAAGAGAAAGAGAATGGTTATTTTACCAAATTATCCTTATTAACTATTGGTTAGTTTTAAAAGTAATACTTTGGAAGTCGTGTGCAGAGTATTAATTGGAGGGTACAATTGAAAAGAAAAAGTTATTATTGCATTGGAAACTGAAAGCGACACTCATTTTGAAACAAATTTTTTTGGCTAAAGCGACACTCATTTTGAAACAGAGAGAGTATTTGATTTCAATCATGGATCAAATTCCTCTTCTTCTGTATTTTTTTTTTCTTTTCATATGCGTTAATTATTACATCTTAAATATAATAGAGACAAAAAAAACAAACACGTCACATTAAAATAAATAGTTAAGAGAATATTTTATATAAACATCAAACGATGATATGTGTATATTTTATATTTCTCACCACTCTCTTTCTCTCTCTTCTCAACCCCTCAACCCCTTGCCGTCATGTCTTATTGTCTTGCTTCTTCTTCTTGTTTACTAAAGAGAAAAACTTGAATATAGTCATATTATATTAGGCATATGTATTTTATCGTTTTATGTTATTAACATGGATGTTGTGAGTTTGTTCACAAATTCATCTTTTTGTTTTGAACAACTTTATATTTGTATTGTATCATTGTACTCTATCTATTTGAATGAATAGATATCGTTTATTTTGTCAATAAAAAATTAAAAATTCTCAAGGCCTCATTATATCTTAAACTTTCTCTTTTTATCACCAATTACATCTATCACACCACTCATCTATTACATTAAAAAAAATTGTACGAACAACTTTTTAACATCTCCTTCATACTCACATTATGTTATTATTCTCATTTGAAGTGTATACCAATCGTTTTTCTATAAATAGCTTATGTACTTTCTTCTACTACTACCCCTGCTGGAAAAACACAATCTTTTTTAGTTTTGAGTATAACAACAAATTAGTAAACAATAATGGAGAATGGGAAAGTTGCTGTGGTAAAGCCTCAAAGTGAAGCGAGGCTTGCCATTTTGGAACTTGCACACATTATGAGTGTTCCTACGTCCCTTAATGCTGTTCTCAAAATGAAAGTACCTGAAGCTATATGGCAAGGTGGAAAGAACACTCCACTCTCTGCCTCTCAAATTCTCTCCATAGTCCGTCCCAACGGCGGAGGAGACGCTGAAAATCTCCAACGTATCCTCCGTTTGCTCACCACTTATACTATTTTTGTTGAGGACTTGAGCAACAATGGTGAAAGGAAGTACTCCCTCACCGATGTCGGTAAAGCTCTTGTTCCCGATGATGATGGTCTGACCTGTGCATCATTTTTCGTCCAGCATCATCAGGTTTAAATAAACTTATATACAAATGTTTTTTCTTTTTTATGTTTCTTAAATATAAAATATATAACAAAATGAAATTAAAATATACGACTTTTTCAACAACAGAAAAAGAAGAAAAAAAAGATTAATGGGGATATTCCAACAAATACACAGTTATTATAATTATTATTGGGTTAAATACTAAGAGTACTTAATTTTGTGGAAATGAATATGGTATAAAACTCAACAGTACTATTAGATGTGATCGAAGACATACTAAAAAGAAACACAAGTTTGACATAAAAACTTAAAATATTTAATTTATAAAGAAGACCTCCGACTTATAAGTTGATTTTGTAAAGATAAATTATGTTCTTATCAAAACATGATAGCTATGCCCATATATTATAACAAGTTCGTGCAAAACTTACAAGTTGATTTTTGTATAAACTCATGCAAAACTTTGTTGAGAAAGTACATCTAATAATCTCAAAAAAATCAAACGTACAGGACCCGTACCTGCGAGCATGGCCGTTGGTAGGAGACGCAGTGGAGGATCCAACTGTGGAACCGTTCGAGAAGCTGCACGGAGAAGCAGCATATGCATATTGCACAAAGGGACCAGAAGAAATGAGTTTGTTTTATGCTTCCATGTCCGGGATGTCATTGCCCTACATGAGGGAAATGTTGGAGAATTATGATGGCTTCAAAGGTGTGGAGACTCTAGTTGATGTTGGTGGCAATTCTGGTGTGAGTCTCAACATGATTATGAACAAATATCCAAACATACTCAAAGGCATCAATTTTGATCTTCCCGATATGATCTCTTCTGCACCTCAATATCCAGGTAATTAGTCTATTTTTTGGGTCACTACCATTTTGGAACCTAATTAGTCTAATTTAAAAAAATAAAGTTAGATCGACAAATATTAGAGGACCGACCATCCTTAAAAAAATATATTAGTGGACCGATCATGTTAGTTTTTTGGTTTGTCCACGGACTAATTTTATTAAATTTGAGATTACGAACAAATTTATTCAATTTATTTAACTTTTGTGGCATGTATATAGGTATAACACACGTCGGTGGTGATGCACTTGAATCAGTTCCGGCTGGGGATGCTATCTTCATTAAGGTGTCTCTTTCACCGCATTAGTATTTTACCTACTTATCTCCAAAATATTTTTCAACTTTAGCACCATAGTAAGATATGATTTCCTCCCTTCTCAAAAATAGAGATATGATTTTCCACTATCTACTTACTTTTTTATAACCAAAATTTTATTATTAGGAGTAAACTAAACATAGTTGCCAATAACTAATGTTCAAACATACATCAGCCCATAATACAAAATGGTTGCTAAGATACTATTGTTACTTACTTTTTTGTTTTTTTTGGGTAAATATGATGCAGATGATAAACCCACTCCAACACCTTAGATAAATTAAAATTAAAAAAAAAAATACAAAAGGTCAGGGACATAAATCTGACTCAATGAAAAGTAAAAAAATGACACCAAAAAGTTTTAAACCAACCAGAAAGGATAATACAACCAACTCAAAGGGGATAAATCAAACAATCAGACAAAGCAAAAAGTTACCCGTCATAGAAACCAAGATTTAAGGTGAACGAATACCCACCACAAGCACAACCCAACAAACCTGCGGCACGAGTTAGAGACTGGAACGAGTTGGGGCTCAAACTAGTTACAACAAACCAAGTCATAATGACACAGAAGCAACAACAACTAAGATCGAATTCACTGTTACAAACCAACAAATTAAAGATTCCAATGAAAAGCAACCCCAAATTAGAATAGTGTCGAACATCATCATAGTGTATAAATACCAACAAGTTGTGATCAACCCCAACCAAATAAAATTGTCCAATCCGAGGCCAAACCAAATCCAACAGGAAGCCAACTAAATCTATAGCTACACGATTTAATCTCAACAAGGTGGAACCACCATGAATACATAAGCCACCTTGAGATCGAACCACAAAAGCAAGTAAGTCTGAATCCACAACAAACGAGACCCATGACAAGCTTCCATGTTGTTGAATCGTGGAAGACATTGAACCCATGGCCCAAAACCACGCGAACAACAGCAACAATTCTGCAACACACACAACGACGGCAACAAACAACCACCCAAACTCAGAATATATCCGGATCAGTGCCACGAACCCATGTCTGAGCTATCAATCTCATATCGAACCAAACCGAAGTACTGCATAATATACTGCATATTTTTTAACGTTAGACTATTATAGCAATAAGAGTAGTGTTATTTGAACAACCAAATGAGACAACTTAACTTATGTGACAACTTTTTTTTCTCTCTTTTCATTGGTCAAAAACAATGGAGTGGGAAAAAGAAAGAGAGAGAATAAGAGTATAATGTGAGTATGAGAGAGAAAGTTGTTAAAAAAATTGTTAAAAAGTGATTGTACAAATATCATTTCTCTAGCAATAACTACGCATTTTACATTTTTCTTTAGACGAGATTTAAACTATGACACGTCGTCTATATGTATTTTATACTTCTACACTACTTATAAGTCAATTAATTATGATTCGTTTGTTATAAGTATGTCTTTGTAATAGAAAACTCGTGTAGTGGTACAATTGTTTTATTTGTGACAATGAGGTTGCTCTTCTTAAAAAAAAAATAAGTATGTCTTTGTAAGCTTAACAATTTAATTACTTTTTAAAATTAAAATTTACATCATAATTTAAGGGGAAAAAACTAAATAGAAATTTCAGTCATTCTTTTTTAAATTAATTAAAAAAAATAATAAGTATGTCTTTGTAAGCTTAAATGAGGTTGCTAACTTATGAGCAACCTCATTTGCTTGTCTTCGTGCAAACTCAACACTAGAGTTTTCATACTCACTAAATACGGATTTACATTCATTAATAATAGCACCATATTCCTTATAATCTTGCTTATTTTACATTACATCATATCATTTGATACTTTAGATTTTTTTTTTAAGGAGATACTTTAGATATTTAAAACTCTTTAATTATAACTTTTAAATTCTATCAATTATAATTTTGTCAAAAAAAAAAATCTATCAATTATAATTAATAGTGTTTTTTAGAGAATCAATTATGATTAATAGTATAATTATTGTTTTGCAGTGGACAGTGTTAACATGGACAGATGAAGAATTCAAGAAGGCCTTGCAAAGTTGTTACAAGGCTCTTCCGGTGGCCGGAAAATTGATTCTTTGTGAACCGGTGTTGCCGGAGCAGACCGATGAGAGTAAAAGAACAAGAGCATTGTTAGCGGCTGACATATGGATAATGACAATGTATAGAACTAAGGGAAAACACAGAACCGAAGAAGAATTCAAACAACTTGGCATTTCTGCTGGTTTTAAAAGTTTTCGTGCCTTCCATATTGATCCTTATTTGCCTGTACTTGAATTTCATAAATGAGCAGAAGAAGGCTTTGAAGTGTGTGGTGCTTTATGTGATGATGGGGAAAATAATAAGGAACTGTGAGCTAAGATGCTAATTAATTGGATATTGTTTCCTTGACTGTGAATAAATATTCACTCATCGTAAATTTTCATTTTTGTTTCTCTTGTTTAACTTTTGCTTTAATAAATAAAGGGTAAAATATGTTTTTCGTCCCTGTAATTATAGGCCGTTTGAATTTTTGTCCATGAGCTTACTAATCCTCCCATTTTGTCCCTGTAAATATTAATCATTTGAGATTTCATCCTAATTACAAAAATTTGCTGAGGTGGAGGGTAATTAGTGACGTGGCATTTGTTTAATGGTTTTTTGTCAGGACACGTCATCAGAGGGCGGGGGAAATGACATTTTTGCCCTTAATGAACCTGGGCTCGCGCGAAAAGACTTTTTTGCCCCTGTCTTCTTCTTTTCTTCTTTCCCTCCCTCTCTTCTTCTTACCCGTTCTTCTTTCCTCTTTTTCATTCTCTTCCACGACCACCAACTCCGGATCTCTTCCATCTCCACCACCATCTTTTCTTCTTGTTTGCCCCTGCCTGAAAACAATGAACTGGCTCATTCACATTCAATTTTCAGACCCAGGACCAAATGTTGGACATGTTGTTGGAACAAAATCCACACATATCCATTCTATAATCTTCACACGGTGTAGGAATTGATGATTATTTCACTTGGCAGCCTTTACAGCAAGTCATTTATGCACCCAGTTTCCATTCTCATTCACAACTTCATGAATACTTTAACCACCACCACCATCACCAACAACACCATAGTTGTTCGTGAATCAAGAACTGGAATCGAAATGAATCAGTAAAACATTTCTGAAATCAAATCCCAACTATTCCAAATCCAATTCGAACACAAAATTGAAGCTTTGATAGATTGTAAATTTAAAGAACACGGAACAATTCGATTTCGAACAATAAATCGAAGCTTTTGATTTCAGTAAGGAGTGACTACATGATTGTGAGAATCAACAGTGCTGTTAGTCTCCAATGGTTTTGCAATGACAGGAAACCTCAAACCCAGTTCCACAGTGTATGATCGAGTTTCAAGTGAGAAAGAAGAAAAAGAGTGAAGCAGGGAGATTGATGATATCTCAGAGAAGAAAAAAATGAATCATGTTTGAAAGATCAGATTGACTTGAAACCCGGCACCCGTCTCACATACCTCAACCCGCCGTCGTCAAATCCGACGCCGTCGTTCTGCTCATCGTCGTCGCAGCCTCTCGCCGCAGTTTAAACACCAAAGTCCAATTAATACACACCACATCCGAATCAAAACCGTTATACAGTGAAAGCTTCGATGGAGAAGATGAGGGAAAGAAGAAAAGATGGAGGCAGGGGCAAACAAGAAGAAAAGATGGTGGTGGAGATGGAAGAGATCCGGAGTTGGTGGTGGTGGAAGAGAATGAAAAAGAGGAAAGAAGAACGGGTAAGAAGAAGAGAGGGAAGAAAGAAGAAAAGAAGAAGAGAGGGGCAAAACGGTCATTGCGCGCGAGCCCAGGTTCATTAAGGGCAAAAATGTCATTTCCCCGGCCCTCTGATGACGTGTCCTGACAAAAAACCATTAAACAGATGCCACGTCACTAATTACCCTCCACCTCAGCAAATTTTTGTAATTAGGATGAAATCTCAAATGATTAATATTTACAGGGACAAAATGGGAGGATTAGTAAGCTCAGGGACGAAAATTCAAACGGCCTATAATTACAGGGACGAAAAGCATATTTTACCCATAAATAAAACTCATCTTTTGCGTTAGATTCGCCATTGCAACCAACGAAAGTTGGGCTTAGATCGAGAAATGTTCGAATTTCAACTGAGAGTATTTAGTATATGATACAAGTCAAATAATTTTATTTACAATGAAATGAACCATTGCGTATTTGTAAAGCCAACAAATTGGCACCATCCACATAATAAGAAAACTTTATGTGATGTTAGCATGGAGAGGAGAACTATAATCCAAGCATTTTATACAATATCAAATCCACGATCATGACCATCTTCAATAACGAGGTCTTTATCATTTAAGATTCGGTATCTAATAGGTACCTGCATTGGAAGATTTTTCTTTTGGGTAAATACACACTTTGGTCCCTTAACTTATTTTTGCGTTTCATTTTGGTCCCTTAACTTTAAACTGTCTCAATTTGGTTCCTTAAGTATCTCTCCGTTTACCAAAGTGGTCCCTTCCGTTAGTTCTCCGTTATGTTTAATAAAAAATGATAAATGTGGTACACGTGTCATTTTGTCATTTGTTGAGAGTTTTTTTTTTTTTTGTTATTTCCTTCATCTTCTCCATACAATCCTTCATCACAAGAACACATTAAACCAATTCTCAAGAACACTATTCATAATCTGAACCATTGGCGGAAGGAGGTTGCACAAATTGTCAAAGAAACACTATTCATAAACGGCAGTGACTAAAGAAGATCAAAACCCCTTTTTCTCAAAAGTTACTCAAGAACACATTAAACCATTCTTCTTTTTCCAGCAACATTCATAACATATTCAAACCAATATTCAACAACCATAATGATAACCATTTTTTTTTAACTTTCATAATCATCACATAATCTAGATCAAACACCTATTTTCAAAATTGCTTTTGCTTCCCAGCCATAACACAACCGATCGGCTTCATCACATAATCCGAACTCAACCTTTCCATCACAACCGTAACAAATCTCTTCACACACCAACGTTCATCATCAAATTCCAAAAAGTAAATCCAAACAACAAACTCAAATTCGAAATCACATCAAAGCTTTGAACATCATCACAACCTTCTTCTTTTTCCAAATTCATCTACACCATTAACCCTTAACTCAAATTTTCGGTTCAATCTCAAAACCATCATACATAATTACAACCTTTCTTTCTTTCGTACCATATGCAAGCTAAACACAAACTGCAAAAGGAAATCAGAACTGGTTCACGTTCAGAAAGAAGGAGTAGGACGGAATTCGACAACAACAAAACCGGTCTCATGAAGGAAGAAGAATCTGCACCTTAGGCTTCAACCGAATCTGAGCCAGATAGAAGAAAGAAGATGAAGGATTGTATGGAGAAGATGAAGAAAATAAAAAAAAAAGTTCTCAACAAATGACAAAATGACACGTGTACAACATTTAACTTTTTTATTAAACATAACGGAAAACTAACGGAAGGGACCACTTTGGTAAACGGAGAGATACTTAAGGGACCAAATTGAGACAGTTTAAAGTTAAGGGACCAAAATGAAACGCAAAAATAAGTTAAGGGACCAAAGTCTGTATTTACCTTTTTTTTTAGAGTCTTTTAAGGTTTAGGGTCCCACTTAAGACTCACATTCTTAAGTTGACGCCACATACTACTTTTTATTAAAATAATATGATATTGTTGGAATGTAAATGATAAGGAGTTAGTGATATGACTCATTTAGACTTTTGTCAGATGCTCTCCATTGAATTGACTGAGTGTTACTAGATATTGTTATTAAAAAATTATAAAAGAGTGATGTATACACATGAGACCTGTTTAAGAACTCTAAATTAAAGGTCTCAACTATGGATGCTTTAACTTGAGCAATTGAGACATTATATTGAAATTGGTATGTCATACGAACAACAACCTCTCTATGAATCTTTTTTGGTGGTCGTTGTGGCCATCAATGTTGTTGAGACGTTACACCTGTATAGAGATTTCCAATTGGGAAAATTTGTGAGGCGGAGTGATGGATTTGAGCTTCATATTTGTAGATGGAGATCATCCGAGTCCAGTTCAAAACAATAATCATTAGCAAAATTACTTAAAAAAAATGATTTATCTGAAATATATTAAAATTTAATTAACAGTCCAAAATATATTTTTTTAAGTAAAAAGAAAGTCTAATAAATAAATAAAAAATATACAAAGATTGGGGGACATAGGACCTGATCCAGGAAAACCCAAGCGGGAATACATCTTGATAAATCAACCTAAGTGGATCTACTCTAAACTATCCTAACAAAAGTTCACTAATCACAGGCGCAACCCAGCAAACCCTCGTACGGACGCGAAATCAGGTTTAAACGATGACATTGAAAACCAAAATAAATAAATAAATTGAATAATGAGATGACATTGCCAAAAAAAAATGACATTGCCAACTCAATGAGAAAAATACACATCTTATTAGGTCTTATAATCCTCATTCTAGCAAAATGACCATTGATAATTTGAGTTTAGTCATCCTAATTAAAATTTATTTTGATGGAATTTCAGTTTGTTTGATCTTCACTTAAGCTTAAATATTAACCACTTAACATCGACTACATATAATTTTATTTTGATGGTAAAACGCATGCTACGTGAGTAGTTGGGGAATATATAGAGCCCGTTTGTTACAGCTTTTTTTATAAAAAAAATCACTTTTTTTAAAAAAATAATCACTTTTTTTAATATTGCATCCGTTTGTTACAGATTTTCAAAAAAATCAGAATCTAAAAAAAATCTAAAAACTGCTTCAAATGAGAAGCTGTTATGAGCAGCTTTTTTTTAATAGATTATTTTTAGAGGAGAGAGAAATTTGTTACCGGATTTTAAGAAAAAAAGATATGTTTAAAACAAACTAAAATTCCAATCATATCCTTGTTTTGCTATATATACACAAAGACTAGTCTTCCTTTTTTTCACAGCCTAATCGATATTCTTCTCTCTATTCTCTAAACAAGTGAGTTCCCTCTTTTATTTTTTTGCTGCAGATCATCTAAGTTGTGAAGGTTAGCAATTCTATTATCTTTTTGATTCATTCATAATTGAACCTGTATATTTTTTTTTTCTGTTTCTCTTTCCATTATCATATTTTTTGTGTTGTTTTTGTCTATTTTGGTTTCCTTCGCACCTTCTTCTTTCTTATGAGGTTGGGTGCTTAATAAAGTTGGCCATTCAAAAAAAAAAACAAATGCTAGTGATAAATTTCACATTCTTGTGTTTCTTGTGCAATACATCAGTGGAGTAATAATTTCGTGAATCAGTAATTTTATGGCATGCATAACTATTCATAATTTGTTTACATATATAGCATTGTTTGATGCCTATTGTTAGATCACTTTAGTTAGGTAATGATTCAGGTTAAATTATGAACAAATGCTATTATCAATATGTACCTCAACATAATGAATGGCAAGATCCAACACAAGAAGATATCAAACACATCGAAGAAATGAGAAATGCTATTAGAGATCAGTTTCCTAGAAGAGGACAACACTAGTTTTATTTTTATATATTTATTTTCGATGACAATGAATATGAAACAGGGTATAGATACTACAATTCTGCTCGAATATTTTTTTTTTAAATATGATATGTTAACTTTTCTTTAAGGAATATGTTACGTTACTCATTTTATTTGAATTCATGTTGATAATTTTATGTAATATCTTGTGTAAATTTTTTTAATGTAACAAATACGTAGATAGTATGTTTTTTTTACAACGTAAATGCATTTTTTTAATTAACATACTTGTTTTCATACATAAAAAAAGTAATTTTTTTTGGACAAACATGTTATATTTGGAAAAAAAATTGTGTCCTTTATGGTAATTTTATAATAAAAAATCACTTTTAGAAAGTTGTATCCAAACAAACTAAAAATCACTTTTTTTTTTAAAAAAGTGATTTTTGACATGGTAAACAAACATAAAATAGATTCTGATTTTTTAAAAAATCTCTAAAAAATAATCTCTAAATTATTTCATGTCAAAATCACTTTTATTTTAATCTGTAACAAACGGGCCCATAATTTGCCACTTATGTTAATACGATTTGTTACATTGCATTTGTATATTTGATTTGAATCAAACTAAAATTTAAAGAAAATTTTGAGTTAAAATTTTATAATTTAAAAACTACACACGATGTTGTCAATTCAGAAGAAAAAAAAATATAAGATAAAAAACAAGTATTTATGCTTATCGAAAAATATATGCATTTTTACTAAAAGTTATACCAAAATTAATAATAAAATTGATATTATTTCTAGAAGGGTATATATATATATATATTTCAGGTACAATATAACATTTTCGATACATTGTGATAAATTCATTCATATGTATTTTTCCCCGTATGCAAATGCTTATAAAGAAACTATATATTCTCTTTAAAAGAAACGATGTATGCAACCTTATTCCTTTTTTTTTATTTTTTATTTTTATTTTTACCATTTTTAATATGAATGATACACTTTATCTAAAAGAAACATGAATGGTACACATTTTTCATATAGCAATTTTTTAAAACTATAATCATATGTAGTAATTCACTGAATGGAAAATCAACCAAAATATTACGGGCAAAAATGTTTGTGTTTCATTCATGCATCAATACATGTTCTTATGCTTTCATACATGATTATAAATTCTACAACTTCTTGTTGGCCTAAAGATATTGGAGTCATACAAAAACAAACATATTGGAGATACTTAGATCCTAGATTACTAAAACAACAATATGCAAGAATCCATAGTTGTAATTGTAGGTTCTGGTCCTTCTGGCCTAGCAATATCAGCTTGCCTAACACAAAACTCCATCTCTCATATCATACTTGAAAAAGAAGATTGTTGTGCTTCTCTTTGGAGGAAAAATGCTTATGATCGTTTAAACCTCCACTTGGCTAGTGAGTTTTGCTCTTTGCCCCTCATGCCTCACCCACCCTCAGGCCCAACCTACCTATCCAAAGACCAATTCCTTCAATACATAGACAAATATGTCGACCATTTTAACATAAAACCTCGTTATTGTCGCACAGTTGAGTCTGCTAAGTATGATGAAGTTAGAGACAAATGGAGGATTGAAACAAAGAACACTAAAGAAGGAACATTGGAAGTTTATGAGGCAAAGCTTCTTGTGGTCGCCACCGGCGAAAATAGTGAAGGTTATATTCCTAATGTGCCTGGACTGGATAACTTTGAAGGAGGGGTGGTACACTCGAAATACTACAAATCTGGTTCAAAATATGAATCAAAAGAGGTTTTGGTAGTTGGGTGTGGTAACTCAGGAATGGAGATTGCTTATGATCTCTATAATTGGGGTGCTAACCCGTCTATTGTCGTTCGAAGTCCGGTAAAGAACATTTCTAACTCACTATTTTCATGCAACAATATCATTCACAATGAAAGAATTTAAATTTGTATACCTAAAAAGAGCAAGGATACAAATAAATCTTCGTACATAGACAATTGATTTTTTTCTTAGAGAACATAGACAATTGATTTATTTGTTTATTTATTTATTTAAAAATTTAATGACGGATGAATTTTATCAAATTCACTTTGCATCTTTTCATTTAAAAAAAAATTATCAAATTTTCAACTCATTTTTTTTAATCTAGCAATGCATGTATAATTTCTTGATTCAATGTGACGATTATTCGTTAATAATATTTCAGCTATTCTTTTCAATGTATATGTGTGTGTGTGTGTGTGTGTGTGTGTGTGTGTGTGTGTGTATATATATTTAGATTGTGTTAGTCCTATCTAGATAGATATCCATAACTTTCGACATATCAATGTTATACAATATTTTGGTATGTTAACTATCCTTAAGGGTTTAGGGTGCTTCTAACATGGATATTAAAATAGTACGTTTTGTATAATATTTTTTTTTGTTGAGATTGTGTTAGACCTATCTAGCTAGACATCTATAACTTTTGACATATCAATGTTATACAATATTTTGGTGTGTTAACTATCTTTAAGATTTTAAGGTGCTTCTAACATGGAAAAGTGCGGTAATGAGCTTCTATAATCATTTTCAATCCATATTAAAACCATTCAATTGAAAAGTGCAGTAATGAGCGTTTATAATGTTGAAAATGACAGTGGCCTGTAAAGCTGAATTCCATTATGTTGGCTCGATAGTTGAACTATGTTATGTTGATATTATTTGTGTCAATCAATATAAAAAAAATATGCATTGATAGTGTAATGAAAATATGTATTTTGTGGTATTGATTGTTTTAAGTTTTTTTTACCAGTTTCATGTCTTCAGTAGAGAAATGATTCGTCAAGGGATGCGAATGGTGAATTATTTGCCGGTTGATGTTGTGGATGCTATCATTACTTTTTCGGCAAAACTAAAATACGGTGATCTGTCCAAGTACGGTATTTATCGTCCCAAATTGGGACCTTTACAACTCAAGAACGTGACAGGAAAGTCTGCAGTTATTGATGTTGGAACCATCGAAAAAATTAAAGAGGGATCTATAAAGGTATTTGATTAGTTATTAATACCATGTTTATGTAGGTGATTAATTAACACAAAAAATAAGCATTCTTACTTTATAGTATAATTTATTAATATTGTATAGAGTATAATACTTTTTTATCAACACAATTGTGAAGTTATAGCACTTCATGATATTTATTATTCGTGATTTTTTTATTAAAACTAAATTATAATTCGTTCAAACTCACAACACTTTCATTAAGGTATGAGTGTGACATAACTTTGGATTTGGATGTCACAGGTTGTTCCTTCAGATATTACGAGAATTGAGAAAAAGAAAGTTGTATTTGGAAACAACATGGAAAAAGAGTTTGATGCAATCGTATTCGCGACTGGATACAAAAGCATAGCTAATGGGTGGCTTAAGGTATACGTCATAATTAAGATAAAGGGAGGAAAAATTGATCATCTACTCCATTACAATATACATACATTTTATATTTTTACGCTTTTGCATGTGTTTTTTTATTGGACTTTATTCCCCATATTCATTATAATTCTCTAAGTTAATATATTATTATTTTATGTATTTTTTCAAAGGATTACAAATATGCTCTCAATGAGAAAGGGATGCCAAAAAATGCTTACCCGAGCCATTGGAAGGGGGATCATGGATTATACTGCGCAGGACTAGCAAGGAGAGGCTTGTGGGGAGTCAAGATGGATGCAGAGTCAATTGCAGAGGACATCAACCAAACTCTTAATCTGCATAATTAATTAATATCATCTATTGAAGAAGCTTTTGCCCTTTAGTTTCAACAAGAGTTATTAAAGTTTTTGTTGAGAATTGGGTTATGGGTAGTTGTACTGTGTTTCTTTTTAAGTAAGGGTAGTTGTTACGTGTTGTCTATTTATAATAAGTGCTTGTTATGTATCTGTTCAAGAGATTGTCATGCATCGCATTTTCAAGCTAAAGTTTTTTGATCAATAAAGACATTGTGTTGTGTTGTCCATTTGTTGTATGCATATGATATGATTATATTATATTATATAATAGTATGCACAATTTTTTAATTGAAAACGTGTTTATTTTTTATTTATTTTTACAAAACGAAACCCGAGTTAATATTGGAAATCATGCCAGCACTACAAAACAATACACTAATCACTCAAGTACTTGTATCGGTTAAGTGGAAGTCTCTTGTTAAAACACTTTGGAAATGCAACTTGATTATCCTAACATCAACCTTTAGACCAATGTTGATTTTAAGAGGATGATATTATAAGGAGATCAAATCAATTAATGGGGAATACAACATTTACACCAAGGACACATGACATAGGATAGCTAGTCTAAGTAGTCGTTGGAGATTCAGGGTCTATTTGAGAGGATCTTTTTTGGAGGAGATAGCTTTGGAGGAATATGTCTATATTATGAGGAAGCTTCTGGATTACACTTCAAGCTTTGATTAAATTTCAATTCCTTTAGGTCAAAAATTGCACACTAACACCAATCATGAGAAAGATGCAGAGACAAACAGTGTGCATGGGTAGTTGGAGACATTGGTTGTAACGTGAGAGATGGACAAATGCACGCGCGTACAATGGCGAAAAAAGATAGTATGCCGTTTCATAGTCAAACTCAACCAGAACGGTTGATTTTAATCTAAGGGATGTTATATACTCCTCTAACCTCTCACAGTAACACCACACACACACACATACATATAGATAGAGGGCATATTCAATGAGAGGAGTTTTACTATGAGAGATGAGAGGGTTTAATAACATTTGGATGAATATTAAATTTATGGGTCTTGCTAACAAGTGTCCTAAGGGCATTGTTTAAGGAACCCAAAAAAAGAAACTATGTCTTGAAAATACAAGTCAAACACTTTTTAAAGTCATCATCGTACAATTTCCAATGCAAAAATTGCTACTTTTAGATGCTTAAACAATGCCCTTAGGGCACTTGTTAGCATTTTCCTAAATTTATCCTTATCACAGGAATGCACAATCCTTCTTCCGTTTTTTCATTTCTTTTCTTTTCAATATGGTTCACTTCTTTTTTCTTTTATCGTCAAATAACATAGAAGAGGTTAGATTTTCTTTGAATTATCAATATTCTACTGTAAACAATGAATTCAACTAATCTTCCCAAAATCATTCCACCATTAACAAGGAGAAACATAATCATCTCCTCTCTCTGTTTTTTTTTTTTTTGAAAAAAAACACTAATCCTCTTCTCTTTTTTTGACAGTGTAATTCCCATTTATGTAATTTTGTTGCATGTGTGTTCATTTGTCTGTGAACAATTGAAAGAAAGTTGGATTTCAATATTTTTAGGGTGAATTTATTTGGGATTTAAAGTGAGATGTAATTATTCTCTCCAAAAAAAAAAGTGAGAATTAAGTACTTACAATATTTTTTAATCAAAATTGTTTTTCATGAAATTAAGCCACTCATATGTGTGACACAAAAACAGTCGTATCTGATTATAGCAAAATGCTAACAAGTGCCCTAAGGGCATTGTTTAAGCATCTAAAAAAAGCAACTTTTGCATTGAAAATTGTACGATTATTACTTTAACAAGTGTTTGACTTGTATTTTCAAGACATAATTTCCTTTTGTGGGTTCCTTAAACAATGCCCTCAGGGCACTTGTTAGCAAGACCCCTGATTATATGAAGCTCCAAAAACAGTCATCAATGGCCACCATTCATAGAGGGATGTATGTACATGACAAACAAAGAGAGACAAAACACATAATCACCCATCGCTTAATTTTCTGAATTGCTCACTCAATCGCCAAATCTAATTATCCGAAGTCAATTTGGTGATCCTCAACGGTGGCTGGAAACTGAAGCATCAAAATTGGCGGTTCAATGCGTGTAGATTCCCCACGTGAGTCGAAGCTTGGTGAAAGCTTGAACGAAACAAACTAGGAACAAATTTGAGGTTATATATATATATATATATATATATATATAGGGTTATGTTACAAGACACCCTTTGGTGGTGTCTTTTATCAAGCAACACCTTAAGGTGTGATTTTCACTTTTTAGTTATAACTTTGCTAAAAGACACCTTCATAAAAGTAAGTTGGTGTCTTTTCGCAAAAGCTCATAGAGTAACTTGATAAAAGACACCTTCACAAAAGGTGTCTTCTATCATAACCCATATCTTAATCTTAATAATATACAAATGGGCAACAACAAATAGCAAAAAAATTTGCACAAATCCAATGTGTCAAAATTCTAAGCCACTTAATGTCACATCAATATTAAAAAATGATTTTCTTTTTGCCACTTTAAGCATTCACACAATACAAACTATAAAATATCATTATCACACATTTTCCCTCTTCAATTCAAAATTCAAATTTCAAACTTATTTCCTTTTCTTCCTCACTTTCTCTCTCTCTTCCTCTTCCTCTTCCTCACAACTCTCACACGTAAACCTCATTTTCATCTCTGTCCATGCTAACAAACTCATTCACCATCATCAATCTATATCCAGAAAAAGAAATGCAATCAAGGAAGAAGAATAAAGCAAGGTGAATGTTTATTTTCGAAACCCTAACCCATTTTTTCCTCAAATCCGAAAATACTCATGTTTGGGATTAGAATTTCAATGATAGTTTTTCTTCTTCCTTTTTCACCTTAACCTGTTTTTTCACCTTAAAGCAAGGTGAATGTGTACAGGTTCTTTCAAGAAGAAATCAAGTAAGAAAAATGAGCAACAACAAATAGCAACAACAAATATCTTAATCTTAATAATATACAAATGGGCAACAACAAATAGCAAAAAAATTTGCACAAATCCAATGTGTCAAAATTCTAAGCCACTTAATGTCACATCAATATTAAAAAATGATTTTCTTTTTGCCACTTTAAGCATTCACACAATACAAACTATAAAATATCATTATCACACATTTTCCCTCTTCAATTCAAAATTCAAATTTCAAACTTATTTCCTTTTCTTCCTCACTTTCTCTCTCTCTTCCTCTTCCTCTTCCTCACAACTCTCACACGTAAACCTCATTTTCATCTCTGTCCATGCTAACAAACTCATTCACCATCATCAATCTATATCCAGAAAAAGAAATGCAATCAAGGAAGAAGAATAAAGCAAGGTGAATGTTTATTTTCGAAACCCTAACCCATTTTTTCCTCAAATCCGAAAATACTCATGTTTGGGATTAGAATTTCAATGATAGTTTTTCTTCTTCCTTTTTCACCTTAACCTGTTTTTTCACCTTAAAGCAAGGTGAATGTGTACAGGTTCTTTCAAGAAGAAATCAAGTAAGAAAAATGAGCAAGGTGATATTTGAATTTCAAAACCCTAACCTGTTTTTTTATCAGATCCGAAAATGCCCATCTTTCTGATGAAATTTATTTTCATTTCTTATTTAATAATCAGATTATTCGTCTGTTTGATTTGCAGGCTGTTTGATTTTAAGCTCTATGGTTAACAGGAGCATCAATCGGCTGTTATTATTTGTAAGTTCTTCCTAATTTATCACAGGTTCTTTCAGCTGGTCTTTGTATTTGATGTTCTTCCCTTGCATTGATTGTTTCTATTGAATTATTTATTACATTTGATTGTCATTATTTGTGGTTTCTTTCAATTTGAAAATTGTACCAAACTTATAAGATTTGAATTTTGACTAGACTTTTATGTTATTGATCCTAATTTTATTGTTCTTTACCGTTAATGCAATTTGAGTCTCTATCCAACTTATTATACCTCAAAATGACTACACTTCAATTTGACAAAAAAAAACATTAAAACTTTGACTAGACTTTTATGTTATTGATCCTAATTTTATTGTTCTTTACCGTTAATGCAATTTGAGTCTCTATCCAACTTATTATACCTCAAAATGACTACACTTCAATTTGACAAAAAAAAACATTAAAACTTCTGCTTAAAGGTTCAGTTTTTAGCTCTGTTTTTTCAAATAGAAAATTCAAATGATTGAGATGATTTAACTTCTACATTCTATAAATGAAAAGATTTTATTATAACCTCTGAAAATATGCTAGGTTTGGTGACCCCTTTATTCTAATCTTTTCAAATTCTCCCAAAGTCATCTCTTTTTTCCTCATTTAATCCATCTAATAATAATTTATGAGGTTAGTTTCATTCCTCTGTTATTAACTCTGCCCTTGAATCTTCAACGATATGTCTTTTTGAATGTGTTTCCTTATATAAGGTTTCTTTACTTTGAAATTTGAATCAGGACTTTTTAAGTTACCTGTACTTTGAAATCTTTGTGCAACTTATCTACCCTTTTTAACTTTTCTTATTTGTAGTCTGATTTTTATATTTAAAAATTTCTGATGTTTTTACTTCTTATGCAATAATAACATTGTGATTTTATGCTTTTGGTGGTCTTCAATGGGTTAGTTCTCTCTCTAATCTCATCTTTCTTGATTCTGGAATGGTTCATTGTTTGTTAATATGAACAGGTCTTAATTAAATCCTTTTATAATAACTTTTATATTTTTATTTTTGCTACAATAATAGCTTTTATAATTATTACATTTAATTGTGATGAGTTTGTCATTATTTGTAGTTTCTTTCAATTTGATAATGATACTCAACTTATTAGATTTGAGCAGACTTCTATGTTATTGATGTTAATTTGATGGTTATTTGTAATTTAAACAATTTGAGTTTATCTAATTTTTTATACCTCTAATGACAAAAAAAGCATTAGAACTCTGACTTCAAGGTCAATTTCTTCGATCTTCCAATATTGTTTTCATTAAAAATGTTGCTTATAAATGTAGTATACTATGATTATATTAACCGGAAGCAGCTGACAAGAATGCTATGTTTTCAACTCTTTGAATTTGGCAATGATTGAGATATAGATGTGATTTAACTTCTACTTTAGATATTTGTTTGTAGGGATTGTAGCATGTGCTTATTCTATAAATGAAAAGATTTTATAGGATGTCAATTAACTATAGCAATTAAGTTTTGGTGTTGATTGTTTATTATTACACGTTAGTTTACGAGCTTCCAATGGAGTGTGAGGTGGGAAATACTCTTTTCTACTGTTTATCTCATTCTTATTCATATTATCTTTTTGCTCATAAGTAGTATTTATGTTTATGTGCAGGTATCAAGTCTATCTGGGTGGGACAACTCTTCTTGCACTTGCTAGATCTATAATGACAATTGGACTTTTAGGTATTTTGAAATCACTGATATTTTTTAGATAATCAGGAAATAGTTTTGGCCATTTTTAATTATTTTTAGGGATAATTATTTTAAAAGCATGATATCACTCAATGGACTTAAGGAATAGAAATACAATACCCACTTTGTCAAAATCTTTGAAAGTATGTGACTCACCCCATGAATTTTACCAGTTCCAAAATAACATAGGAGGAAATCAAAAGGCATCAAGAAAAAGGTACAAGTAACGACAAAAGACAATTGACATATTAGATTTCTAAGATCTACTATTAGTTGTTAAATTCGAAAGGAGGGATCAATTGAAATATTGCTATTCATAATTGACCAATAAAATGTACTATTAATTAAATCAATTTTTTTTTTAGAATTTTTTTATCAATGAACTTGGGTTAGAGTGGAATTAGCTTTAAATAGATACTTTCAGTACACTAATACATTTATAGTACCTTTGATTATTCTTTATATGATTGTTAATGTCTTATGAATGACATGGATTCGGTGTTTCCAAATTCATTATTACCTGCATTTTTCAATGACTGATTTGAGGCTAAAAATTAACTTTTATCAATGCCATGGCAAATAAATTGCAAGCTAAACTATAAATGTTTTCCTGTAGTGTGCAAAAGTGGTGGTAATGGAGTTGTGCTAGCTGTAACCGGAGATGTGCAACTTGGAGGAACTTTTGTTTTTTGAGTGTTATGTGGGGATCCAATTTTAGGTCTTTTATGAAAATGCTTACTTCTTTTACTAACTTTTATGAATGTGTTGATTAAAAGTATTGATGTAATCATGTAGGAGGAATGACTACAGTTAATGAGGCAAAAATGGTAGTGGTAAAAATACTGATGTAGTCATGTACAAGGAATGCCTACAATCACTTATGCATTCTTTTATAAATATATCTTGACAGAAAAGGCTAATGCTTTGCATGTTTTTGTTAACTCGCAAGTATTTGATATTCTTCGGTACATATGCCAATCTTTTATGTATTCTTTTATGTAATCATGTTTTGTAAATTTTAGAAGATAATCATGTTTTATACTATGCCAATCTTATAATTAATATTGAATTAATAATTATGTTTATTGTATGAAATTATAACGATATATTTTAAGACATTGTTGGCGCTCCTGTGCGTTGCAGAGTTTACATTGTATTCAGATTTATTCTATAAATGGCATAATAGATAAACAACTATTATGAAAACAAAAGTAGAGTGGCCTCAATTTGAGTAAACATTTACTTCATTTGTTTTAATTTATCTTTGTAAACTTAGACAAAATTATTTTAGACAAAATTACACTTTTAGTCCCTTAACTTAATTTCAGGTAAGAGTTTGGTCCTTTATCTTTTTTTCATTTCAATTTGGTCCTTTTTGTCCATTTTCATATACATTTTCAAGCTTCAAATCTAATATTCTTATGCAAACATAGACGAGGATCATAGATTTGAAGACTGAAAGACCATAAGAAAATAAAATCATGAATTTTAAGCTTGAAAATGTCTATGAAAATGGATAAAAAAGACCAAATTGAAATGAAAAAAAGATAAAGGACCAAATTGTTACCTGAAGTTAATCATTTTCCTTAGAACTGTACAATTGATTGTGTTTCATATTCCTATAAATCTATAAGTCTCTTCTTCAGTTATATGATTGAGTTAACTAAATATTGAAGAAAATATGCAAAACCTTTCTTTGGATAAATTCATGGCTCTGTATAAGAAAAATAATAGGATGTAAAACATTACACAAGAGACTTACAAAATCTTCCTCTCGATATTTGGCCTTCCACTATCTCAATAATATACAACACTCCCTAATTGCTAGTCCACAATCCAACAAGATAGTTGCTAGAAATATGTACTGTCTATGTTAACAACAACAATTACATGACAAACTTCACCCACAATTTTTCTTCTTTTCTTCTTCTTCTTCTTCTTCTTCTTCTTCTTCTTCTTCTTCTTCTTCTTCTTCTTCTTCTTCTTCTTCTTCTTCTTTTCTTCTTCTTCTTCTTCTTCTTTTCTTCTTCTTCTTCTTCTTCCTCCCTCCTCCTCCTCCCTCCTCCTCCTCCTCCTCCTCCTCCCTTCCTCTCCCTCCCTCCCTCCCTCCCTCCCTCCCTCCCTCCCTCCCTCCCTCCCTTCCCTCCCTTCCTTCCCTCCCTCCTTCCTTCCTTCCTTCCTCCCTCCCTCCCTCCCTCCCTCCCTCCCTCCCTCCCTCCCTCCCTCCCTTCCTTCCCTCCCTCCCTCTCTCTCTCTCTCTCTCCCTCCCTCCCTCCCTCCCTCCCTCCCTCCCTCCCTCCCTCCCTCCTTCCCTCCCTCCCTTCCTTCCTTCCTTCCTTCCTTCCTTCCTCCCTCCCTTCCCTCCCTCCCTCCCTCTCTCCCTCCCTCCTCCCTCCCTCCCTCCCTCCCTCCTCTCCTTTCTTTCTTCTTTCCTTTCTTTTTTCTTCCTTCTCCCTCCCTCCCTCCTCCCTCCCTCCCCTCCTCCACGATGACATAAATCATATATATTTCTTATCGTTAACTTAAACAATCAATATTTCTTATACAAGTTAATGGGGGCTATAAGATGATGGTAGTTAAAAAATTTATATTCCTTAAACACGGGGGGCTATAAGTACTTGATTTAAGTCGAAATTTTCATATTCTTCATACATGGGGATATAGGTTCTTTCAAAAAAAAATACATGCGGATATAGGTATTTAGTCCTAAGTTATTTATTTTAATCATTTTCTTTCTCATCTTACCATGGGGGATATAGGTTTTTTTTTTTTGGTGCAAGGGGGATATGGGTATTTAGTTTATGTCTTTAATTAGTTATTATGTATGTTTTTTATTTTAATCATTTTCTCTCTCATCTTACCATGTTCATTGTCCACAAGGGCATCTTTTGATTGTTATCTTTGCTAATAACCTATTTAATTGTTTTGAGACTTTTTTGTGGTCATTTCATGATTAAAATACAACATTGTAGGACACGGGCTAAAACATAAGATGGCTATAACAGTTGTTTTATTTATGGTTGTTATATAGTAACTATATAAGTTAATTTATATGAGCGACAATTTAGCTTATTTACTTTGTTATTTTCTTAAGAACCCATAATTCAATTTACTACATTAACTACTTTTTGCCCATGCGTTGCACGGGGCAAATACTAGTAATATACAAGCATGAAACAACAAATAGCAAAAAAAATTGCACCAATCCAATGTGTCACATCCTCAAGCCACTATATGTCACATCATCATTAAAAAATAATTTTACTTTTGTCATTTTAAGCATTTACACAATACAAACAATAAAATATCATTATCACACATTTTCCCTCTTCAATTCAAAATTCCAATTTCAAAATTTTCAAATTATTTTTTCCCTCCTACATTTTCTCTTATCCCAACAAACATCACTTTCTATATCCTTTATCTCTCATCCACTCTAAACTTCTTTCCTTTTTTTCCTCACATTCTATCTCACACACAAACTCAACATAACTTTCTCTTTCTTCCTCACACTCACTCACGTTTCTCTCACCATCCCTCCATGAAACCCTTTTCTCTCTACCTTCTTTCTTCATTTCCGATCAACCCCGGCCAAAAATATACAAGCATGGAACAACACTCATCACATAAAAATAAAACCACCATCATCTTTCTCTCCTCATCCTCTACAAAACCCACTCATTTTTTCCTTGATCAGAGCAACAAATCCACCGTACCGAATGACTACGTAATATGACAGGCGGCGAAAGTAAGAATTCCAAATCCATTTTTTCGTTTTTTTGATTCCTGATCTAATGTTATGTTAAGATTATAGAACTACTCTGTCTCTCTGGTTTATCTTTGTTACAGTTCGAAAATATCAATTTTTTATTTTTGATCTGGAATTTTCATCATTGGTAGTGAGTTTTGAGTTGATTTTAAATTTCAATATCAATGTTTGCGTACCAAATTTTAATATCATTGTTTGCGTTTTGTGACAGGAAGGCAATAACATTGATTTCTCAGCATTTGCAGTAGTTTGAGGTACATTTTTTTTTTCAGACAAATGCTCTCTGTTCTAACATTTTTAATTTTGTGAATACAAACTGTTTGTATAATTTTGTGAATAACCTTAATCATTATAAATTTGAAATGCAACTTTATTTGTTGTAGGCTATAAATTGTGAATTGATGAAATTGTTATAATTAGTATTTTGTTGATTTTATCAAATTTTAATGAAATACAAATTTTGTTGTTTTGGTCATTTGGTCTTAAATTGGTGTTGAATCTGTCTTATTTTAGTGTTTAGATTAACAAAAAAAATTGCATATCATTTTATTTTATTTTCATTGTGAAATTGAGCACTCACAAAGCGTTTGAGGAAATATCTCAAATAAAAAAACTTCAAATTTTGGGGATGAAGATGTAATCACATATTTCAGATTTATCCTAATGAGCTCTTTGTCTTCAAACTTATAGACTAATAGTGATTTTGTTATTTAAAAGTTACAATTTTGTTGGTTATAAAGTTTTCACATGTGTTTGAATCATTTCCTTCTCACTTAATTATGAGATGTTTATCACTCGACTTCCTTTAATTTCTTGGTTTGTGTGCAGCACCTTTCATTGCTTTTTCAGAAATTCAAAAGGGATGAAGGTGAAAAATACATCCCTTACTTTTTTTGCATAAATTCAGGGTATCTATAAGAGGTAATGGGAAACATTGATTGATTTTAATGGGACATTGATTGATTTTAATGGGACATTTATAATTCCTTTTGTTGTTACCAAGTGCAGGTGAAGAACGATGATTTGAAAATGAAAGTTAAATTCAAAAATTGGAGAGAAGTTTGATAATGGTTCAAAGTATGTTGATGATGAGTGCTGAAAAGGTAAATTCTAAACACAAACAAATAGGCACAGGATCAGGATTAAATATGAATACTGTTTGAAAACTTAAGTCTCTTTTTGAGGGTTACTTCTGTCTTTATTTATTTTGAATGTGTCTGAATTTGCATTTTGATTTTTCTTATCCTGTCCTACACAAGAGTAACTCAACAATTAAGTCAATTAGCTTTCATGCTTAATACATACAAGACTTTGAGAAGTAATTTGCTAATTTTTGGTCAATTATTTATTAGACTAGATTTGTCAATTTCTTTTTTGATCAATGAAGTCAATTATATTTGAGACTAGATAATTCTTTCTTTGGTAAAGGATCAGTTTTCTCACCCTATTAGCTTCTTTTGTGAAGTGTGCTAAGAGCATAATCAACTTCTTATAAGCACTATGAGTTTTTGCTGCATGATTTGTTTTTTGAAAATTTGTGAGTTGTTAGTTTCATTTTGTTTTCTTTTATTTATGAGAATTTTTTATGAAGTTTTTCCTTTCATTCATTTTGTTTCAATTTTTATGTTTTACCATTATATTTTGTATCAATTTTTCAATTGAAGTATCAATTATCCAAAAGTTTATTTTCACTGAAATTGTTTAATGTAGGTTTCGCTTTAAGTTATTTGGAATTCTAATTTTCTTATCAATGAACTAACACTTCATTTATATATATTTTTGTTACAGGTTCAATTCTTTTCAGTTGTGATGGAAAGGTAATATATTTTGTATTCTTTTCAGTCTTGATGCAGCTTATTTGAAGTTTAATTAAATGGTTTTATGATGTGGAGGTTTTTTCACTCATAACAAGTGCTGCCTTTGTTGCAGGATCAATTTATTAGAAAACTACTAGCTTATGCATGTGAGGTTCAGTAATATACAAATTTCAGGTTAGGTTCCTTTGTCTTTTGGTTCATTTCTTTGCATTTTTTTTCATTGTAGTTGATCAAAGGTGTGCATTTTTTTGGCATTAGCTTTTTGTGATTTGCCTTGCTGGTTTTATGCTTAATCCATGATGCTATATCAAAGATTTTGTAGAAGGCCATTTTCTAAATTTTCTTCGCACTGGTAACCGTTTTGTCTATTTTTTTTTTACTTGAAATAAGAATTTATTTTCATCTCTATTAATAATGGCAACTATCGTTTATGTAGTTGATGCTGAAATTTAGTGCATCAATTTATCAATAAAATTTAAGGTTGTTTAAGGTACACAGAATTTTCAAGTTGAATCATTGATGATTGCTAACATGACGATGACATAATTGTATCTGCTTTTTGTTTCTTTAATTAAATGAAGTATATAAGAAATGTTCAGTTAACCATAAATTAGAAATGAAAAGAATTTTATCTTGAGAGGAATATAATTAAAATTTACATTAGATAGAAGTACTGCTTGATGTTTGGTGATGTGAATTAGCTACTGGATGGTCACACTGGCTTTAACTTTTTAGTAATTTTCTTATTTTAATTTTGGATTTTCTTTGATGTGCTTTAAAACAAGTATGTCTGAGATGCCCTTGGTTATTAATTAATAGTGATGAACAAGACATGTCAATTGATAATCATGAGTGATTGAGTATATCCACATGTTGAATAATTTTATTTGTCTCTCTTTACTATAGGGTCTAATATGATACTGTGCGGCAAGCTTAAGATAAAATGAGACTTTACTATTTTTCATTTGGGCTTTTCTTTTTTGCAAGAGAGGACTTCATTTGATAAGCCTCTTTTTCAGTTTAACAATAATCCTATTTTCTATAACCATATTTGTGGATCTGATCTATTTTCATTTAGTATAGTCAGCTAAATGATATAATTTTTGCCGGACTATGATTATATTCATTTGCAACTATCAATAATTAGATTATCTGCATTAACACTAATCACAGCTTAATAGTGTTCATACTATTAGTCAGTAGTGTGTCAACATATGGAGATACATGTTTTTTTTACTTTTGATTGGAAGTATTGACACATTACGAAACTATTTATTAGATAGTTTAAAAAGTATTGACATTTTACACATTACGATACTATTTATTAGATAGTTTAAAAAGTATTGACATTCTGGAAGTATCACTGAATTTGTTTCTTACTTTTGACACATTACGATACTATTTATTAGATAGTTTAAAAAGTATTGACATTTTACATTTCTAAGAACGGCCCTTATTATCATTAATAGTTAGTTAGTTTTTTGACCCACTCATTACATATTCTGGAAGTATGGTGTAATATCAAAGTAGTTTTCTTTGTTGATAGTCACTATTTATTTTCTTAATCTGACATGATCTGCTGTTTTTAGTTTAAGTTGTTGGGGTCAGTTCCTATTTGTTAGAGTTATGGTATCCAATTCAGTAAATGAGGTCCTCTTCTCTCTTAATATGATTCTTCGAAGGACATTCGTTTTGTATTGTTGATTGTTGAAGATCATCTTTTGTATCTCTTTTATTAGAAACTAGCAGATATACCACTAAAGAAATTGTCCATGAAGGATTTTAGTGTTGCCTTCAAGTTACCTTATGGCCGAAATTGACATTGCCTTTTATTGTCTGATTCTTTTACATTTTTGCAGATTTTGAAGCTTTGTCTAAGAGATAAATATTTTTATTCAAGATATAAACCATAAGGTAACTTTGTTTTATACTCGAGATAAATACCATGACATAATAATAACATTGGAGATAATTAGTGGGAATAAGATTAAGGGGTTTTACAACCCATAACACTCTCTCAACCTTTTTGGACATTTAAGTATAATTGTTATATAGTTTTACCTATTTGAATTGTGTCACGGCTTTAGGATTGGAGACTCTGGATTGCAAACATGCCATTGCAACTACTAGATACACATTTATTCGAGACGTGCCTTTCTTCTCAAGTCATACGATGCATACATGTGGGGTTATTTGTGTGGAGGCTCCGCGATTTATACTGGAAAAGGGTTCAACTGAAGCTACCTCTTTATCCTCAAATCAAATGTCACTTGCAAATTTTGAGGCAGAATAACTGTGAAGAATCAAACCAATAAAATGTGTACACTGATATAGCTTTCAAATTTAATACTTATAAGTAATTTAAAAGAAAGTAAACCTGTGAATATCGTTTTAGCTTCCATATCAACATCTATATATAAAGACCAAATGTTCGTTTCTCATGAACCTATGTATACGCTTTAACTAGAGCCTTTCCTTTGGATATTAATAGTTCATATCTCTTGCAAGTATCATTATTATAATCGAATTTTGCAGGACTCATTTTTGAATGCATCTCATATTTCCTTTCTTACTTTGTCGGTTTATATTTTGAGGCAATGTCAACTACCTTTCCTCTGTAATTTTTGTATTTTTCTTCTATTTCTGCTTTGTAATGATTATTTGAATATGAACTTTCCTAATGCTCGGTTTCTTTTCAATTTCATGAGTGAAAGATGCAAATCAACACGGTATCTAAATTGCCGGATTTTGTGTTATAAAACTCGCCATTCATTAGGAACCACACCCATTTAAGTCCACTTGCAATATCTCAGAGTTTAATTTATAAGGATTGTGTTTTTTGGATTAATTGTTCTTCAAAGTATTGACTACTTTTTTGTGTCTTTATAACATAAGTAGTCATTAATTATTATTGGTCAGGGATATTTAATTACTTTAAATTAAATTGAACTATATGTCAAACGATTACGTCTTTAATTTTATGATGACAACATAATCCAATTTGTCTAATAACTAAAATATATGTTTGTATTTTAGCGGTACGTTCATAGTAATAAGTTGTTAACTCCACAAAAAATCAGTTTGCCCGTGCGTTGCACGGGTAGAAATACTAGTGTATATATATATATATATATATATATATATATATATATATATATATATATATATATATAAAGAACGTCATGATAAATGATCAACATTAATTCTTCTTTAGCAAACTGATTGAGCTCAAGTGATTAATAATCTTCATCAAATGACGAATCATTTGGAAGAACTCAAATTTGATTCCTGAGTAAAGCAATTTTTTATTAGGCTATATTTACTTCACGATTGAACTCCAAATTACATAAAAAAAACATCAGTTCTTCTTTATTTTTCTTACACATATCATTCACTAATTTAAACTACATTAACCACTTTAAAAAGTTGTGGCTAAAGTTATCTAAATTGCTTCTACAAAATTATTTTGAGCATTGTGGACGAAAAATAAGCAAATATGTTGAGCTGAAACATTATCAAATGAGGTAAATATTCTCAGTGTGCCATTGCTTAGAATGTCTATTGTATCAATCTGTCTTTTGCACATCTTGTGCTAGGCTCTTTTCAATATATAATATGCTGATTAAAAAAAAAAAAAAAGTAAATCTGAGACTTTCAAATATGCCATAGTGTGATTCATGAGAGGTGGTTAATTCAAGGAAAAAGATTGGTGATACACCCTCCTACCACTCCATGTGGCAAGGACATTTTTGTAATTTCCAACACCAGTCTCCTTCCCCTTTCCACCTGTTCCTTGTTTCTCTCACCAAAATCTTTCTCTCTCACGCAGATCACTCTCTCTGTCTGCACCTCCACCCTCTGCCACCACCACCCACCGTCGACGTTCCTCCTTCTCTTTTGCCGGAATCCCTTTGTCTCATCTCGCCACCGTCCCTCTCCTCCGATTCAATCTATTTTTACGGTCGCCGTTCCTCACTCCCTCCGCCGACATCTCCTTCAAATCTAACAGACATTCAGATTCGCTATTAAAACAATCACCGTTTCTCTGCTTAGATCCAGCTCCGACGTCGATGAGAGAGTAACGGTGGTGAGAGATGATTTCTTAGAATTTGGGTAGATTTGAGAGGAGGATGAGGAAGAGGAACAATTTCACTCTGCCCCCACCTCCGTCGCGTCCTCTATGAATTTTGAATGCAGGGAAAAAATGGTTACGCCTTTGACAAATTATGGTTATATTGTTCGTTTATTTGGTTATCTGTAACTTACATGTGAAAAAAAAAAATCAATTCAAGCCAATTGTCACTAAGACATTCTAATTTATGAAGAAATAGTGGCCACGCATATGTAAAACTGTGGTCATACATACCATATATTTGGCTAGTTTTTCTTTCCAGGTGTAAATAATATCGTTTTAGGCGAATCGAACGCATGATCTCATTTGATCACTACACTAAAAGCATTTCCAACCATAAATAACATGTTTTACAATCGGCAAGTTTATCACGCCTAAGGACGGACAAGTTCTAATTTATGAAAAAATAGTAGTCACGTATTTGTAAAAATGTGGTCATACAAACCATATATTTGGCTAGTTTATATTTCCCAGATGTAAATAATTTCGTTTTAGGCGAATCGAACGCATAATCTCATTTGATCACTGCACTAAAACCATTTCCAACCATAAATAACCTGTTTTACAATCGGCAAGTTTATCACGCCTAAGGAGGGACAAGTTCTAATTTATGAAAAAATAGTGGTCACGTATTTGTAAAAATGTGGTCATACAGACCATATATTTGGCTAGTTTATATTTCCGAGATGTAAATAGTTTCGTTTTAGGCGAATCGAACGCATAATCTCATTTGATCACTGCACTAAAAGCATTTCCAACCATAAATAACCTGTTTTACAATCGGCGAGTTTATCACGCCTAAAGACGGACAAGTTCTAATTTATGAAAAAATAGTGGTCACGTATTTGTAAAAATGTAGTCATACAGACCATATATTTGGCTAGTTTATATTTCCCAGATGTAAATAGTTTCGTTTTAGGCAAATCGAACGCATAATCTCATTTGATCACTGCACTAAAAGCATTTCCAACCATAAATAACCTGTTTTACAATCGGCGATTTTATCACGCCTAAAGACGGACAAGTTCTAATTTATGAAAAAATAGTGGTCACGTATTTGTAAAAATGTGGTCATACAGACCATATATTTGGCTAGTTTATATTTCCCAGATGTAAATAGTTTCGTTTTAGGCAAATCGAACGCATAATCTCATTTGATCACTGCACTAAAAGCATTTCTAACCATAAATAACCTGTTTTACAATCGGCGAGTTTATCACGCCTAAAGACGGACAAGTTCTAATTTATGAAAAAATAGTGGTCACGTATTTGTAAAAATGTGGTCATACAGACCATATATTTGGCTAGTTTATATTTCCCATATGTAAATAATATCGATTTAGGCGAATCGAATGCATGATCTCATTTGATCACTGCACTAAAAGCATTTCCAACCATAAATAACCTGTTTTGCAATCGGCGAGTTTATCACGCCTAAAGACGGACAAGTTCTAATTTATGAAAAAATAGTGGTCACGTATTTGTAAAAATGTGGTCATACAGATCATATATTTGGCTAGTTTATATTTCCCAGATGTAAATAATCTCGTTTTAGGGGAATCGAACGCATGATCTCATTTGATCACTGCACTAAAAGCATTTCCAACCATAAATAACCTGTTGTACAATCGGCGAGTTTATCACGCCTAAAGACGGACAAGTTCTAATTTATGAAAAAATAGTGGTCACGTATTTGTAAAAATGTGTTTATAACACAACCTTTATCTACTTGACATTAAATTCAACTTCAGAAACAATTGAATTACAAAATCGCTGCAAGAACCAACGAACAGGACAATTCAGCAACAATATTTCATAGAAATAGAATCTAATGGGATTACAAAATAGAATGCATAATTGTCTCGAGAACACATAACGTCAAACATCTCCATAAACATAATGCTAAAATCTGACAATAATCTAAGTCAAATAGGAACATGAATGCCCTTCTTGCTCATGCAATCCAAAACATCATTGAGAGCTTGACTAAGACCAACACAATCTGCAAAATCAATCAAAAGTGGATTCTTTCTGAAATGAAATAAGGCACAAAAAGACAGATATGTGATCATGAAATTGCAGGGATTTTAGCAATACTATTTATGTTTGGAAAGCAATTTAGATATCATGAATCCAATGAAATATTAGAACCTATTTGATAGACATGCGTTGCTTTCATGAGTTGGCACCAGGTGCTCAATTTAATGAGTAGTTTCTAAAAAATATTACACTGCAAGCTACCGCATTAACTAATCTAACGATAACTTTCATACCAGTGATACAAAAGCAGTTAACAAAATTATCATTTATCCAAAATTACTTCATTATGAAATTACCATATATGTATAAATGGTAACTTGCAGGAACAAGTATATCAATGGCAACTTGCAGGAACATATATATAAATGATAGCAGCTAATTTTTTAAAGAAATAATTTAGAAATAGAAATAATTACCATTCAATCATCTTCAAGTGCAATAGAAGTAGACGAAGTTGAACAACTAGGGCCCTCTTCCGATTGACAAATGTCTACAAAAGATATAAAAAAATTCATTATCACTGTAATCACTGAAAATGTTGAAAATCCAAAATACCAAACTTAATATCTAGACTGTCAGATATTAACCCAACAGTTACCGATGTGATGACCACTATGATCGTAACATAATTCACTGTAATCAAACATGTTAGTGTTTTTTCAGACACAAGTGTCGGGCACAGGACACACATTCAATCTCTAACACATGAAATCGAGGTCTCTGGACTACAAGCAATCTAAAATACATATAGTATCTAACTTCAATATTATTATTAAAATCTCTAATATGTGCATTGGACATCCACTGATTCAATGTTACAGAAATGAATCCTATATATAAGCTACTTTCTTATCTTCCAACAATACTCCAAACTAATAGTTCAATAACACCTTTTCTTCAAGTTACATAAACTGATAGAACTCGGTGCAGAGGTAACAATATTATGTGATGTGCCTCACTATTCTAAAAAGAACATTGTTTGGCACAAAATCAGCATGACTATAATTTGACCATTGAAACCAATTCTATCACCAAGTGAAGAACAATGAACTAAATGCATGTGATTTCAAAATTTCAATGCAAAAATGTAACTATTCCATTAGATCCATTACAAATTCAATTCAGATCAAGTTCTTAACCAAAACCCATCAACAAAATCCAACAAAAACATCAAATCAAGCTCAAATTCAATCAAGAAAACAACACACACAAAACTGAAAATTGCAACAGATCCATCTCATTTTAAACCCCCATCAATCAAAATTCATATATAACAAAACAAAACCGACCCATCAAGCAAAAACACATGAAAACACTGAAATCAAGTTAAATTTGCAAGAACAAAAAGGAAAGAGAATAGTTGTACCTGAAAGTGTGAAGAAAGAAGCTAAGTTGAAGTAGAAGAAGATGAAGCTGAGGCGAGGCGAGTGAAGGTGGACGGAGCAGTTCGTGACGGTGGTGGTGGACTGGTGGTGCTGCGGGAGGGAACTGAAAGAAGATGGTGAGGGTTGTGAGAAAATAGAGAAAAGGAAGACAGAGAAAAGAAAGAAAGAGAAAGTGATGCCCAAAATTTTTTATTAATAAAATGTGCCACATAAGGGGGTGTAGGAGTGGTATGCCACCTATGGTGGTATGTGTATCATCACTCTTAATTCAAGTAGATGATTAACCATAATTTTCAATGTGATTTAAAATATGATTTAATTTTTGGTATAATGTAAAACTTTTTTACACATGTACTTTTTCAATTCATAAACTTTATTCGATTAGATACATGTCTAGAAAAGTTTATCGCACATATTAAACTCTTTAAATTAACCGTATGATTGTATACTCAAATGAAATCATATGATTAACAAGTGTAAGTAAGAGTGTGGCAATTTTTTTTTTTTCTTTCCTAGACTGTAATAACGGTGTCTAGCATCAATTGATGCAGACACGGGTTTTTCTGAATCGCAGCGTGAAGAAGAAGAAAGAATCCAAGTATATCAGAGGTTTCATGGCTAGATTTCATACCAGAAAACTGTCTCCAAGTATCATCACTTTCTATACCATTTTCGTCTTCGCTTTCTCCATCTTCATCTTCTTGTTATACGTAAGAACCTTCATCACCGATGAAGAAGATCAACCACATCCTCACATTTCTCGATCTCACGAGGTACACATCAATCTTCGATTTGATCCAATTTATTGTTAGAGATCCAAATCCTATGCTAATTAAGAGTAATTAATTAATCTTGATTATTGAAATTCTCTTGACTATTTTAAATTCTACTTTTACCGATTGAGGAAAAATCTGCATACATTATAGAACTGTAGCATTGGATCCATTTAACAGTTTTGATAATGGAGAATGCATCACAACACATGTGAACAATGTATGCAATTATTTGTTGAGATTTTATTGTTCGAATTATAAGTTCAGGCTTCAATTTGTGTTTTTGATCCTTCACTTGTTCAATTCTACTACTGTTGCATTTGTTACAGGTGCCAAAACCACCTAGGTTCAAGGACGACGAACAGCTTTGGGTTTCTCCCAACAGTCATGGATTCCACCCTTGTGTCAAGCCAACTGCGAAATATAAAGGTTCATATTATAGCTTCTTGTTGAATTAACTTTTCTTATTTCACTCACTTTTGCTCGTTTTATTCAAAGTTTTGTGTTTCAGCCATTAAAAGAAAGTCTGTAAATGTTTGTTTGTCGAGCATAATATAGCCTTGCTATCATTGTTTAGAGATTTTTGTCTCTCGTGCTAATTCATAACTACATTTTACTACATCAGGTGTCCAACGATTTGATCGCTATCTGTCTGTTAGAAGTAATGGTGGACTCAATCAAATGCGAACTGGTGTAAGTAGCTTCTTACTCTTATGTCTTTAATTGTATGCACAGTCATAAATTCTCATTCAATTACACTTTCAAAACTTTGGTACATGATAATTCATATTGTATAGTTGCTATTTCAAATTTCTTGTATCGAAATAGGTCTTTGGGTTAATTCTTTTGGCATGAAATAATAGGAATTCAATATTCATGTTCTTGTTCCTTCCCCCCTTGTTTTCCTTCAGCCAGTTATGAACACGATAACTTTTTATCCCGATTTATGCCAAAACTTCAGTAGTTCTATGCGTATGGTAAACAAACATAATAAATTGTTTATGCTGAAGTGCCGATTAAGTTGTCTCATACCTACATATTTTGGTTTGTGTTGATATCATCTTGTTTAGGGTTGGGTAGTGACTAAGTGTGAAGCCAACTTTTGTTCTAATTATATATTTTCCTCTCTTGTACACTAGTAATTAATCCTTTTTGCTATAGATAGCAGACATGGTGGCTGTGGCACATATAATGAATGCAACTTTAGTCATCCCTCAGTTGGATAAACGTTCATTCTGGCAAGACTCGAGGTATTTCTGGGTATACTCTATTTCAGCATCAGTTGGCTCCTTAGAAGCATACCTTAACCTTTTCTAATTTTATCTTCTTTATTGGGCATGTGCACAGTGTATTTTCAGACGTATTCGATGAGTTTCATTTCATTGAATCCCTGAAAGGAGATATCAGGATTGTTCAGGAACTTCCCAAGAACTTGGAAGCTACCCCTCGGGCTAGGAAACACTTTACTTCCTGGTCTGGAGTTGGTTATTATGAAGAGATGACAAGGTTATGGAATGACTATCAGGTACTCAAGTTTTTCCTCTACGATGAACAACTTTTGTTGGTTTCTATTTTCTACAGAAGGCTTCATTGTAAAACTTGCTAATTATTAAACATACTTTAGCTTGCTTTATCTCTAATAGCTCCCTGTGAAAATTAGTACTCTGCTTTCTATTTGTGAAAAGTAGCAGTATGTCACCACTCACCAGAGACACCTTTGTGCTCCAAAGACCTATACAAAGACCTAGTGAAAAGGAAATGGGTGATTGGCTGGCTGGCAGCTCAATTTAAATATTTGTCATATGAATATGGAATAGGCATAGTTGAGATATTTTTACCCCATCAAGTAAACTTGGTAATATATATTGCAAAGTTTTAGTCAGGTAATATTGTGTGGCAAAATATATGGAGAAGTTTATTTGTGTTAGAAGAATATAGAATGCTCATCCTTTACTGTGTTAATGCTGTCATTGCTGCAATGGAAATAAGAGATGGATGTATTATAGTTGTATAGTGTATACCAGAATTGTTGTTCGTCAGTATTTAAATTGCTTTGTTTTCGAATGCAATGCAACGCAACATGTTTTTAAAGATGTCCATTTTAGGTAGTGAGGACGACATTAGATTTTTCGTTGACATTTCTGTTACTACCACATGCTTCTGGGCATGCACAAACTTAATATCCGTTCTCAAAGATTTGATTTTTCATATTTTGTCTCTGTGCTACACATTTCGTAGTCTGAATGTCTTAAGCAAAAAATGTTTTGATTTTTCAGGTGATTCATGTTGCCAAATCAGATTCTCGACTTGCAAACAATGATCTTCCTCTAGACATCCAGAGGTTGAGATGCCGTGCGATGTATCATGCACTTCGATTTTCTCCTCCTATTGAGAATCTAGGAAAGGTTTGTCCTTTTTTCGATGCAACTGCTATGCTCCTATATATGTCATAGAAATATCATCTGTGCATCATATTGGGATTTAGTAACTGATAAAATGCTGGGATAGAGATTAAAGAGGAAATAACCGATTCAATTCTCACATTTTTTTTTGTGTATTAAATTATAATACTAACATTTTTTGAAGCATTTTAAATGAAGCAATTTAGGGAGAATGAAAAAGGTAACATGTAAAGCTACAAATTAAAATGAACTGCTTTCCATTTTGTGCCTAAATAATAACTGGAAATCCTTACGAAAGTTGTACCTCAAAGAAGAAAGAATAGGATTCAGACTATTGTCACTACCATATCATTGAACGAATGTTTTAATTTAAGAGGATTTTCTTGAGGGCACATGGATGCATGGCAAATTAAATATTTTAGATGCTGAAAAGTTAGGTTCAAACCTTGCCAGTTTAAGTCCAATATTTCTGTACATCATGCTAGAAAACGATGCATGTGATCCCAGGATCACAATGTCCTTCACTTTTGATGCATTTAAGATGTCTACATGGGGCTTCGTGGTAAATTAGGTTCTGAGCATACATGACGGTTAAAAAACAGAGGTTGGTGGATCGGCTGAGATCGCGCGGGGAAAGATATATTGCTCTCCATCTAAGATATGAGAAAGATATGCTGTCTTTTACTGGTTGTACTTATGGTCTGACAGATGCAGAATCTGAAGAGCTGAGAATTTTAAGGTGAGATCAGTTATTATATGTGTGCTGAATCATTCTACCATGTATTTGAAATATCTATGCTCAGTAATTCCACTGATTTTTTTTAAGAAAAGTTTGTTTCAATTTTTTTAGGGAGACTACAAATTATTGGAAAGTAAAAAAGATAAACTCAACAGAACAGAGAATTGGAGGATTTTGTCCACTGACTCCAAAGGAGGTTGGCATTTTTCTTCAAGCTCTTGGCTTTCCCCCATCAACACCAATATACATTGCTGCAGGGGAGATCTATGGTGGTAATACTCATCTATCAGAGCTTTCTTCCCGCTTCCCTAATCTAATCACTAAGGTGCGCAAATTAGTATGTTGTCGAACTGTGTTAACAATTACTTCAATAGCTCATAATCTTTGGGTGAGGTGCAGTGTTCACCTGATTAAGTCGATTGATAAATGTTAACAGGAATCTCTTGCAACTTCTGAAGAGCTGAAAGCTTTCACCAATCATGCATCTCAAAATGCTGCAGTCGATTACATAATCTCTGTAGAGAGTGATGTGTTTGTTCCATCTTATTCGGGAAATATGGCACGAGCTGTTGAGGGACACCGCAGGTTCTTAGATCACCGCAAAACAATCAACCCAGACAGGTACTGAATTCAAGAAATTATAGTTGTAGAATTTTCTTGGGAATGTTGATACATTTGAGTTTTGAACTACCTATAGAGATATAGGCTTGTTTTCCTTCCGTTTCTTTTGATCCTGTCTTTCCCAAAATGTATTTATTTTTTTCCACCAATGTTCTATAATCAAGTCAATAATCGATGATTAAAAAAAGGATCAAACTTAGGTTCAGTACCATAGATACCCGTGCTTTGTTAATTGCACATACAAATATCACCAAAATTGTTTCCCTTAAAAATTACAAATATCACCAAAATTGTTTCCCTTAAAAATAGGAGAAAGTTATTTAGGTAGTTTTGGTAAAATTTCAGTGTATAACAGTACAAACAGCACTTATAGTACTGTATCTAAGTTTTTTCCTTAAAAAAATAAAAAATCGATCATCTAAGTTTTTCTCAAGCTTGTCTGAGCATCATATTCAACTTTTCTCAAATTTTCATTGTCTACTTCAGCTATGATACAAGTCGATGGGATTCCCCGTCTGTTCCCTTTCCAATTATATTGATTCCGCATAGTATTAGTATATAAACCCTTATTTTTTTCCACGACATAATAGATAGCCAACACAAAAGTGTTAATCATTTGTGGCTGATCAGAAGGTAATCTGCCTTCTATCAGGTTCTCATGGCGTTTATGGCATGCTGGCCATCCCAACGATGACTCTTTTGCTCTAAACCGTCTCCTCTATTTTACAAGAGGGCAGTGTCAGTGCCTGCATTGTGTAATAAGATTGTGTCAAAAATGAAAACAAATAGAGAAAAAAAGCCGGCTAGCGTCCCGAGTTCCATACAGATTACTTTTACGGCATGTGGGGGAATGCATGCTATGAAAGCATTGCTATCAACGAAGTGCAGGAAGCAGCACAGAAGGAGATGGGTGCCTTCAAAAGATGCAGATACAAGGAATGTGGTTCTGGTTGTGGGTATTGTTGGGTATACACAGAGGATCTACGGGTTTGATTAAGGATTTTGGGCTTGGCCCATATATATATATAAATGCTATGGAAGTTTAAATAATTTACCATCTCATTATTTCACTTGCTTCTGTAGAGAAATACTTGAGTTTCTGATAGTTCAGAAACTGGACCACCCAGAGGAAATGCCTTGACAGTTTTAATTCTTCAATTTATCTCTTTAATCTTTGTATTCCTTTTATTTTCAGGAAAGGACTTGTTGAAATATTTGATAAGCTGGAAACTGGAGAGCTAGTAGAAGGAGCGGCACTGTCGCATATGGTGCAGCGGATGCACAAGAACAGGTCAGTTTCTTGCTTAATGTTAAATCATGTTTTTGGGCACAATAGATTCCCTCTCCTTTTAGTCCCTCATTTGTGACCATATTATGAATGATTTGATGATTAGACGTTAAAATCGTTCATTTTTCTTTAACATTGAAGTTTTTTTTTGTTTTGTTTTTGCCTTTGAATCTGTAATATCTTTCCTTCCGTTTCATCTATCATTTCCCTTTCACCTCTTATTGACTTCAGCTTGCAAATTATTCAAGTCAAAATAACTTCCATAATTTTCTTAATCGTATGTGCAGGCAAGGTGCTCCAAGGAAAAGACAAGGTTCATTACCGGGAGTTAAAGGCCGGGCACGTTTCAGGACTGAAGAGTCCTTTTATGAAAATCCATACCCAGAGTGTATATGTGGTTCGAGGAACAAACTAGAATGAACGTGAAAAGAAATCATACAGCAGTTCCAGTTCTAATCTAAAACTTTTGGAAGGTCTTGTTTATATGCGGAGTTGTTTTAGATAGACTGTATTTGTAACTAGCCATTTCCGACATGGGTGGTTCCTTGCGTGTGCCTTGAAGCTATGTGGTCGCAGGGGTTTTGGAAACCCATAACAACAAACCCACGGTGATGACAGCCTAACTCCTTAGCTGTACTCTTAACAGTTCACTTCAAGTAGCATTGAGCCATGGACATTATATACTAATTAATAGATAGAATACCCCCGTCCCATGTGCTTCCGAAATGAACTCTAGTCTACAGGTGAAGCCATTGCGGAAGGCAAGATGTTATTACATTGTAAAGTTTGAGAACTTCCCATCTTTGGTTATTATGTTTGACAAGCTAGTCTCGTCTATCATCTTATAGTTAATTATTTTTGGTATATGACCTTATCCCGATTAGTTTATAATTTGCTTATATCAACTTATAGCATTTTTGTAGATGCTACTTGAACTAGTATTTGATCTTATAGCTTATTATCTCTATTTTTTTTTATCTCTGTTGTATATTAAGTTAATCATTTATCATCTTTTAAATAAAACAAACAGTGTATCTATAAAATATAAATTTATTTGTCATTTTATATTTATCAACTAAAGATGGTGCTATCACTATATGTGGGTTTTATTTTCAAATTTAAATAAAACAAACAGTGTATCTATAAAATATAAATTTATCTGTCATTTTATATTTATCAACTAAAGATGGTGCCATCACTATATGTAGGTTTTATTCTCAAATTTAGTAGGATCTATGTGGATTTTATCATGTATAAGAGTGTGTGTTGGAAATAAAATGTCAGGGCCGGTGTTGTAATTTGTAAGAGTTTGAAACACTTTCCAAAAACTCTTTTTTAGTTTTTAAAAACTTGAAAATTAAGAACTTGTTTGCTAAACTATTTTTAAAATTACAGTTTTGGAAACTGTCTGGAATTTTTTAGTTTTGGGGACTAAAAAACTAAAACATGTAAAAGGATAACCATTGTGAAAAGAGGACTTGTATATTTCAAAAACTGAAAACAAAAACTATTTCAAACAGGCCCTAAATCATCCCTTTTTTTTTTTGACAAGAATTTGTAAATCATCCCTATCAACTACTAATTCAATTGCAAATTTTTATTAAGCTTATACTTTGATTTACAATTGCCATTAATTTTGTTTAGGCTTAATTACACTTTTGGTCCTCGTGTTTTGGTCAACTCGCAAAATTGGTCATGCCCCCCTTTTAAAACAGGACAAAACTGTCATTCAGTTATCATTTTTGTTGCACTTTTGGTCCTTACCCCCTATTTGGCCTTCAAAAAGGCTTATGTGTCACATTTTTTAATGAGTTGGCAAGAAAAGTGAAGATGTGGCAAAAAACATGTGGAAAAAACAGTCTCCATGTCATCAAATAAATAAATAAATATTTAAAATTACAATTTAACTAAATTAATTTGTTAAAAATAAATAAAACTAAATTACAATATTCTCACTTCTCAATCTCATCATCATCCTCAAAGCCATCTTCTTCCTCTTCATCACTATCTTCAACCTCATTAACCTCAACAACATTCAACAACATGCTTTTCACCATCATCTCTATCTAATAACTTATCATTTGTTTTATTAATTTAAATTAGATCCAACTAATGACAATAATAAAGCTTGCCAAGAACAACAGAAAATTCATCAAATCCTTCACATAATTCGTACAACATCAACAAACACAAAATCAAACCAAAATCCATCCATTCTCATCACCAACTTCATCTGTTCTCAAACAACAACTAAAACAAATTCAAAAAACAAACTTTGTGTGAAGGACAAGAATAGCAAGTGAAGACATGATTTCAAAGATTTCAAAGAAGCATGTTTGGAAGCAAGAGAAGACAATCCAAGACTAGTAACATTAGAACACCAAATCAACTTCAATTTCTCAAGCTTTAGAAACCCATCAGCAAGCGCAACACCGGCGGATCTATCTCTTTCCAGAAAATCAGTTCCATTCCCGTCGGATAACAGCCAACGCCGCCGCGTCGCTATTCCATTCCCTCTTCTGCTACACCGTCGCTTTTACATCAAATCCAGATTCCCTCTTCTGCTATAAACCCTAACTCCTAACTCTTCAAATCTCAAATTGGTGCTTTCAGTTTCATTCGACACTGTTCAATTTTCATCTTCCCTATTTTTTTTTATAATTAGCCTTATTTTGGTCAAAATTAGGGTTTCAAATTGGGATTTAGAGTAAAAAGAAATTGAAGTCACGTGTGTTTTGGGCTTTGTATTGTTTGATTATGAGAGAACAAAAATAAATGCAAAAATAGAGTAAGAATGAGAAGAGGGTGAAGGAGAAGGCAAAAGTGAAAGAGAAGGAGGATAATGCAATGAAGATGATAGAAGGGGGAATGATATCCGATGGAGAAGAGAGAGCATGAGAGGTAAGGAAGGAAAAATTTGTGAAAAAAAGGGGTTTGAGGGGAGATAGTAGATCTGGGATTGAGAGAAGGAGAAACTTTTTTTTTTTTAATTTAAAAAATGTTTAAATTGTTTTTTTAAATTAAAAAATGTTTAAATTGTATTTTTAAATTAAAAATAACTTTTTTAATGACATGTAAATGTCATTTTCCAAATTGGCAATGCCACATAGGCCTTCATTTGCCACATCTGCGTTTTTGGAGAAAAAAATGGGGGGTAGGATCAAAAGTGCAACAAAAATGATAACTGAAGGACAATTTTGTTCTGTTTTAAAAGGGCATGACCAATTTCGCGAGTTGGCCAAAACACGAGGACCAAAAGTGTAATTAAGCCTTTTGTTTATAGTTTCATTCTTTCTGTGTGATGTAGTGATTCTGTAATTTTTCCGACAATTTTTTGAGTGGTTAACCATTCAAATGAATGATTAATTATGAGATAATTAATGGATATATCAAGTGTCGAAACTCATTAACCACAAATTTAATGTGGTTTTTTTTTATTGGTGGTGGTCGGGGTTTGAACCCCGGTCCTTGCATATATTATACATTGTCCCTATCAATTGAGTTAAACTCACGAAGACAAATATAGATGTGGTTAACCATGATGTTTAAGTGTTCAATTACACGTAGATTTGAAATTTGTATTAAAATTTGTGGATATTGAAGTTATTTATTCTATGGATGAATTTTGACACCTATTTTTGGTTTTGGTTAAGTAATCTATTGACTAAAATTCACAAATGAGGTATTTGAGATTCAAACTCTCACTTTTGTATATATTATTATGAAATGTTCTACCAAATGAGTTAAACTCGACAATTTTGACACATTATTAATAAACTATCTAAAAATAATAATTAACAACTAATTATGTTTGGTTACAATTATTAACAACTTATTTAAACTGTGTTAACTATTAACAACTTATTTAAACTGTGTTACTTATTTAAAAGTTGTCGTAAAAATCGTCTAAAAATAAAGTAAAAGAAGAGAAGATAAAAATAATATTCCCATAAACCCAGACAAGAACCCCAAAATGCAAAAAACAGATAATCAAAGTAAGAGTGTGATTTGGATATGATGCCAGTGACAAGCTGAAACTCTCCCTCCTTCATTTCGCCATTGCTTCTAAACATGAATCCTCAAATTTCAAACAGTATCGAATTACTTCAATTCCCAAAACCCTTATTCCCTCGTAAAACCTTCTTCTTCACCCAATTCCCTCATTCTTCTTTTTCTCAACGCCTTCTTAGAACAAACACTCGCAACTGCAAACTCAGAATCACCGCTTCCAATGTTTCAAATTCTCTTTCAGTTTCAAATACATCTTCCTCCAACGATGAAGACGCTCAATCTCTTCAGCTTTTCGAGGTTCGCTTTTAATTGAAAAAATAAAATAAAATGAAATTCTAGTTCTATAAGGTGAAAATTCATGTTCTAAGTTGTGAATTGTGTGTGCAGAATCGGGTGAATGAGATGGAAGAACTTGAGAGGAAGGCTAATGTGCAGTTAGATAGGCAACTTGTATTGGCTTCTTCATGGAATAGAGCTTTGTTGACTTTTCGTGGGAAATTGAAAGGAACTGAATGGGATCCTGAAAATTCACATAGGATTGATTTCAGTGATTTTTTGAAATTGCTCGACTCCAATACTGTCAAGTCTATTGAGTACTCTGATTATGGACAAACCTTATCAGGTGCCGCATTTGTCTTTTCTAGGATGTTAAATATCACATTCTGTGTTTGAAAGTTACTTCATACGATTTCATGGTCAGTTTGGATTGGCTTAATTGAGTTTATTTAGTGGCATAAGCTCTTGTGAGACTGTTTGGCAGAGCTTCCGTAAATAGCTTATTTATGAGATGTCCATAAGCTGTTTTCGTTATAAGCTCTCCATGATAGCTTATGAAAACAACTTATAGCTTATATGAGAACAGTTTGACTTAGGGTTTGTTTAAATTTACTTATTTGAGTTTATCTATTGGTATAAGTACTTGTGAGATTGTTTGAGAATGCTTATAGAAACAACTTATGACATGTCCATAAGTTTTTTTTCAGATTATTTCCATAAGTTCTCCAGGATAGCTTATGAGAACAGCTTATATCTTATGTGGAAATCATTTGACTTATGTTACAGAAGTAACTTAAACACAAGCACTTATATGAGAAGTGCTTAATTAAGCAGGTTATATAGACAGGACTTTTATTTTATCTTTAATTATAGCAATAGCTCGTATATAAGTACTTATATGTTTATCAAAACAAACTTCTGAAGGATGTGCCATTGGGATTTTTTAGCTATTTCACATTATCTTATCATGCTTGGAAATGCTCCTTCTAATGAACAATGCATAAATTGCTGTACCAGTCTGGTTGGAATGTGTATTGCTGAATGCTGTCTTTGTGTGTGTGTGTGTGTGTTTGTCTGCAGTTATTTTACCATATTACAAGAACGGAAAAACATCAGGCACTGAAGAGAATCCCAAGGATATTGTTTTTCGACGTCATGCGGTTGATCGAATGCCGATTGATTGTTGGAATGATGTTTGGGGGAAGCTGCATCAACAAAATGTAAATGTTGATGTCATTAATGTAGATGCTGTACCTGCTGAAGTATACTCGACGGTTGCAACTGCAGTTGTATGGTCTATGCGTCTTGCCCTGGCTGTTGGATTTTTTGTGTGGATTGATAATTTGATGAGACCAATATATGCAAAGTTGATACCTTGTGATTTGGGAACTCCTCCACCTACCCCACAAACTAAGGTGCCAGCCTTGAGAAGACACGCACTTGGTTCTCTAGGCAAAAGTCGGTCAGTGCAATACTTTTTCTCTATTTCCTATCCCACTTCTTCTTAGTTGACTGAAATTCCATTTTTGTGTAGTGTTAGTTTTAGTTGCTTGAGATATGCCATTCTGCTTGTAATTAAGATTTACTAGAAAGTTTATCTCTTTTTTTGGCCTTAATTGCTGATGCTGGTTCTTCGTTAGAAATTTAGAACCAATTTGCGAGCAAGGAAAATATGACGTACTTGCATTTCCCCTTTCTTCCACTTGAAACTGATGAGTGGCAATCATTAATGTACCTTTCAAAAGCTTTCATTGGAACTTCCTGTTTCGTGATCAATAGGCTGTTAGGAACTTCCGATGTACATTCAATTGAAGTTGTTCAACTTCGGAACCTAGATATGATGTTTGTTTGAGATTCGTTGTTTGATCTTGAAGCAAGCATAATGCAAAACACACATTCTGTACAAGAAAAGAACCCATAGAACTTTGGGATTGATGAGAGATTACAGTTGTATATCTAGTGTACTATATCATATATAATATCAAGAATAAAAGGAAATAAGGAAAATAGGGAAAGAATAAAATACAATCAGTACTTTTTTAAAATTTGAAATTCAGTAGAGCCTTTCATGCCTTTCATCAATCTTGGTAGTTGTTACCCTTATGGGTAGCTAAAGAGGTGCAACATATAATTCAGTTGCTGTTAGGAAAATTATCTCAAAGACTCAAACTTTCTGTTCATTCATGAATCATGTTTGAATTCAGATTAGTCTGCACAATGTTACTAGTTACTGTTTAAATCCTAAGTTCTTAGCTACTTTGCAAGTCCTTACACTGTAAGCTTGTGGGCTGCATTGGTTCTACTGCACTTCATAAATTAACTGTAAAAAAAAAAATCATTTAGAGGATTGAATTTGTCCTGTACATATTTTTTTTGAAGTAACTTGATGTGTAAACTTAAAGGAAAATGGGCAATACACCGTTCCTTCCAAACTTGGATTTTCCATTTTTTTTTTTTTACAATAGTTGATGTATGAAACTCTATGCTGATTTTGTCTTGTCTTGGGTCTTTACCGTCCTTCACCATTGTGATATTTTGTGGTATTTCAGTGTGTGTGTGTGTGTAGGACATACATCAAATGAGAGCACTGTTTATAACGAGAGATGAGAGGATTATATTAGAACCGTTAGATTACAATAAGTGGTTGGGATTTTTCTTTCAAATGCACCTGCCCTCATTTTTTTCATAAATCCATCCGTCTCCTTTGTCTTTTCCTCCCTATTCTCTCGCTTGCCGGATTTCATCTCACCAATAATCTAACCTCACCGTTCCAAAATAAGCACCTCTTCTTCACCAGAGCAAGTAAACGCAAAGCTATGCCCTTTAATTTCAGTTTAAGAAAAAGCTTTCATGGAGGGACTGGAAAGGGGCACGAAAAATAAATGTGATTGAATTTGAGAAATAGTTAACAAGCTTTTCCTTTTAACCTGTTGAATTTTTTTTTGGTGGTGTCCGGGGTTCGAACCCTGGACCTTGCATATATTATTATGCATTGTCCTTACCAACTGAGCTAAGCTCACGGGGACTTTTAACCTGTTGAATTACTATGCTGTATTTATTTTAATTTGAAAAATCAACCCATCGTAAACTTTATGATACCCACATACTCACAGAGGACGAAGGAGGTCTCAAATCTCTTTGAAAAGGATGTGATTTGTTTAAATATATGTGGGAAATAAATCGCATTTTCAAGTTATCACAGAGATTTTTTTTCTCTCTTTTGAATCACAATATTTTAGTGGTTGAATTTTAAGGAATGGGTACAAGTAAATAGGAATTGGCTGAGAGTAATGAAATAGGGAGATCTGAGAGAGAAGATGAAAAGGATTTTTGCTTTGCTAGAAGGACGTAATCACGGAAAGGATAAACATGGTGCACTGTATGTTATTTAATCATGACCGTTCATTTCCATCCTACGGTCTATATTTGTTCCTCTCATTATAAGACACTCATGTGTGTGTGTGTGTGTGTGTGTGTGTTCAAAATCAAGAAATCTCAATTTAAACATTTTTACAAGCGTTGTATTTTATAAGAAATTTGGTTTAGTGACGATTAGTCCATTACAACTGGTTATGTTTTGACAGTAGTTGGAAAAATTTAATTGCAGTATCTCTAAAATAGAAGAAAATAAAAGCATTTACAACCTACCTCTTTACCCTGGAATCTAATTATAATGCTTTCCCCTCAGGGCTAAATTTATATCTGCAGAAGAAAGAACTGGCGTTACATTTGATGATTTTGCTGGCCAGGAATATATAAAGAGGGAACTACAAGAGATTGTCCGAATTTTAAAGAATGAGGAGGAGTTTCAAGACAAAGGAATTTATTGTCCAAAAGGTGTTCTTCTTCACGGACCTCCTGGAACCGGTAAAACTTTACTGGCTAAAGCCATCGCAGGTGAAGCAGGGTTGCCTTTTTTTGCTGCTAGTGGCACGGATTTTGTAGAGGTGCCTCTTTTACAAAGATATTCATTTGCATTGAGTGGAAGTTAGCAAGAAGTAGAACTTCGAAACAAAGTATTTGTTCTAAATCTAAATCCAAAATCATTAATTTTTTTGAAGAATGGGATTACAGATAAAACATAGAGCAAGTGACCTCATTTTGGTTCTTTACCAATGATTGAAACAAAATTGATCCTTCAAAATAGACTAATTTGATGACTGAAATTGACATGAAGGAACCATTTTGATGTCATTATTATTGGATCAAATTGATGGCATTTTGTACCTTTGAATAACAAAAATGTATTTTTATTCTAAAATTTAACCAGGTTTATTGGAGACTTAAGCATATCTTTTTTCATTTTTTTTGTTTGAGATTTAGCATATTAATCATCACAAATGATTATTTAATGGCTAATCCTTTTTGCAGTCATTGTACAATTACATATATAAATATATATGGCATTAATTGCAATGTGCTATTTAATTATATCTAGATCATGCGCTCCACAATGTTCTTTTGTATAAATGAATGAATCTATGGTAACATATGCCTGTGAAACATGAAATATTGCATGCACAAGTGTCTTCAATTTATGTGTCATACTCAGTTAATTTGGACCTTCAGATTATAGTAAGATCGGCTCATTCAATTTTCCTTTACCCCAGATGTTTGTAGGGGTTGCTGCATCCCGTGTTAAAGATCTTTTTGCCAATGCAAGATCATTTGCGCCTTCTATAATCTTTGTTGATGAGATTGATGCTATTGGTAGCAAGCGTGGAGGACCTGATATTGGTGGAGTAAGATACAAACAACTTTTCCCTTTGTTTTTTGAACTCTTAAGTCTGTAAAGTTTATAGAAAAAAATAAGTGAAATACCAAAAGCGTTTGATTAGCTAGCAACTTAATGAGGTACAGTAACTGGAATTTCATCCGATGTGATTTAATAACATGCTCTTGGTCCTTCGGTGCTATCTTGCTGAATTATGTCATGTCTAATTGTCAGTAAGCATATAATCACATTTCCTGCAAAATAAGTACTTCATTTGGCCTATGTTGCGATACCAGTGATTCAGTATGATTTCTTACTTTTCTTGCTTATTGGGGTTCACTTGTTCCGTCTAATTAAACTCTCTTTGTCTGTACATTATATAGGGAGGTGCTGAAAGGGAACAAGGATTACTTCAGATACTGACTGAGATGGACGGATTCAAAGTTTCCACAGCACAGGTAAGCTTTAAATGAATTCCAAGAGCATATAGATGTTATTTGAGATACTGAATTTTAATTTCAGGTGCTCGTGATAGGTGCTACAAATAGATTGGATATTCTTGATCCTGCTCTTTTGAGGAAGGGTCGTTTCGACAAGATCATTAGAGTCGGTTTACCTTTACAAGATGGAAGACTTGCCATTTTGAAGGTATTTTATCCCCAAAACCATTAACTGGGACCAGTCTTCCTTTAGTATTTCATTATCTTAAAAAATTCCTATTTTTTTTCGGTGCAAACTAGGTGCATGCCATGAATAAGTCTTTTCGCTCAGAAGAAGAAAAGGATACTCTACTGACGGAAATTGCAGAGCTAACAGAAGATTTTACTGGGGCAGAGCTGCAAAATATACTGTAAATAATCTTTGATTGAAATTTCTGCATCAATCCTTCCTCAGAATATAGACTGACAGATCACAAATAAATGACAGGAATGAAGCTGGAATTTTAACGGCCAGGAAGGATCTGGATTACATCGGACGTGATGAGTTGCTTGAGGCATTAAAAAGGGTTGGTGATTTATCAGCTTCTTTCTAACCGGGCAATTTCTTATGGTTTGTTCAATGCATTTTTACACCACCTAATGAATCTTCTGAATTCGCAGCAAAAAGGAACATTTGAAACAGGGCAAGAGGATACTGCAGAAATTCCTGAAGATCTGAGACTGAGATTAGCATATAGAGAAGCAGCCGTGGCTGTTCTTGCCTGTTATTTTCCTGAACCGCACCGCCCTATTGTTGAGGTAACATTTTTGTATTTATTTTTTGTTGAGCAGCTTCATTGTGTGTGAAATGTGATTGTTTCATCTGTGTTGCTGTGTGTTCATGTTTGCAGACTGATATAAGTTCTATTCAAAGCCAGCCAAATATGTGTTATAATGAAAGTTCTGGGAAGGTTTTTGCTAGGAAATCAGATTACATAAACTCTATAGTGCGTTCTTGTGCTCGTAAGTTGCTTGCTTTTCAGGTCATTTTGGTAATTCTTCACTGAATTATGACTTTATTAATTTTTCATCTTTTAGATATTATATTTTCAAAACATCACATGTTTTGTTTACAGTAGAATAAATGACAAACCGATAATATAAGGATTATTTTGAGCTTTCATTGTTATAATATTTTTTTGGCATGTCCCTTTGCCTTTTGTTCTGTGAATCTTGGAAGATATCCAATAGCACCCTATTTGCATCTTCTTAAATTTGAACCCCCATACTTGATTATTGTTTTGATGATCACTCTTGTTGAGGAATTAGGATCCTGGCAGTAGTGTTCAACAATGTGAATTTCCAACGTTAGATGAATTGTTTTTGTCAGTGTTTTATAACCCGGGCCGCCCGGTCGAACCGGTCCAACCAGTGAACTGCTTTAACCCATATCAGACCAACCAGTTTGATGCTTGAAAGAAATTTGTGAACTGCTTTAACCCATATCAGACCAACCAGTTTGATGCTTGAAAGAAATTTCACAAAAAACACCAAATTTTGCCTAGAGAGCAAATCGAACTTGGGACCAAAACCTATCCATTTCTTACCCTAACCACTCAACCAAGATCACTTGATTGTAAACAATGCATTTAAGTTGTATATATTTAAAAACGTAAAAAACAAGTTATATATATTTAATACTTTCATTAAGAAACACGAAATACCAAATTAATAAACTAATATCTATATATTTTTCCCCCTCCTTTTTTTAACGAAGTTTGTTTCCTTTTTTTTTTTTTATAAAAAAAGCTCAACCACCTTTTCTTTTTCTTTTTTGTTTCCAACCATCAACTATCTTTTTATTAACGTAAAATAAACTATTTTTTTCTTTCTTTATTTTTATCTATAATATATTGATAAAATATTGCTTTAATTTTTGAGGAATGTATTGATCAAATATTGTTAATTTTTTTTATGTATGACTTTTTATTAATATTTTTATTATATTTTATAGTTATGAAATTTAAGTCATGAATTTTGTTATATAGAACGGACTAATAGTCATTTTGTCCGACCAGTGGCCCACTGGTCCGACCAGCAACCCAGTGCCTTGGCCGGGTCAATCACCGGTCAGGTTTTAAAACACTGTTTTTGTTATGAAAACCTGCAAAGAGAAGGTTCTTTAATGTAAGCTCAAAAGATAATTTGTATACCGTTGAACAAAAGTAGACTTATTTACTGGGATTGGAACTTTGGTTATTAAGCTTATTTAAATTTGTTTTGTAGCAAGAGTAATTGAGGAGGAGATGTTCGGGATCGACAACTTGTGTTGGATGTCTGCAAATGCAACATCAGAAGCTTCAAGGCTTGCAGAATTTTTGATTCTGCGGACTGGAATGACTGCATTTGGGAAAGCATATTACAGAAACAATGGCGATCTTGTGCCTAATGTACGTGTGTAGGATTTGAGTCTAACAGCTTGTGTTTTTTAATACATACTATTTCCCATGACAGAAGTATTTTATGAGTATAAACAAGTCAGAACTCATGTTCAAATGTTTTGTACAGCTTGCAGTGAAGCTTGAAGCACTCCGAGATGAGTATCTGCGTTATGGTACAGAGAAGTGTTCATCTGTGCTAAAAGAATATCATTCAGCGGTCGAGACAATCACAGGTCTGGTTCTACTGTGATTTACATAGCAAATGAACAATTTCTTCTGGAAGTTTTTTAGATTAGTTCATGATAGTTAAGACATGTTTCTAGGAATTAAGATTAGTTCATGATAGTTAAGACATGTTTCTAGGAATTAAGTTTTACTGTAGTATAATAAAATACATTAACTGTTATCAATACTTTTTTTACAGTAACATTCCTACATGCATACTTGTTATGCAGATATTTTGCTTGAAAAGGGGAAAATCAAAGCTGAGGAGATTTGGGACATTTATAAAAGTGCTCCTCGTGTAGCTCAGGTAGATCTCAAACTAAAGTGGAGGATGTTGTTCTATTTTGTCAGTGTGCCTTTGACATTGTTATACATTTATTAGATTCATTTAAGGTTACAAACTCAGAATCAGTATGGCAAGCTGTACCTGCTTTTATTTTTTTATTGAAAATATTTATCATCACCCTTGGCTGAATAAATGATTATTTGTTGACATCATCAATATTTTTTTGGACCCTTTTTATAGCCTTCTGTGAGTCCACTTGATGAATATGGAGCACTGATTTATGCTGGACGGTGGGGAATCCACGGGATTAGTCTTCCTGGAAGGGTTACATTTGCACCGGGCAATGTTGGGTTTTCAACCTTTGGTGCAGCACGCCCTACAGAGGTTTTGTTTTCTTCTTTTTTCTTTCTTTCTTTACCAAAACCTTGTTTCATCAATTTGTCTTGCAATCAATCTATATTCATTTTTTTTCCTAAACTTCTTTTCACTGCAGACGCAAATTGTTAATGATGAAACATGGAAACTAGTAGATGATGTCTGGGATAAAAAGGTTCAAGATATTAGAGATGAAGTTTTGAGGGAGATTGAAGAAGAGAAAGAAAAGCCACAACTTTTGATGGCAAGTCATTTTCTCTGAGGGGAACTTGTAGTTGACCTGCAGGTTTGTATTCTAACTTCACTAGTTTTTGTTGTGCCTGTGGTGAGTAATGAAATGAGGTGATAACTGGAGCATAAGTTATTTAACTTTCATTACCATGGACAGGAGTAATCTACTGGGGAAAAGAATTACAAATCATATGTCCGTTATGTAACAGAAATAGCGACAATGCCTCCTTTATGCGGAATGGATCAAAACTAGTTCCACTTACCCAGTCGGTTTCTCTTCTGATCTAAAATTGTAAATTTGTATCCTGCTCTTTTAGTTGGTAAGCTGCTCTATCAGGATGTTTTCCTTCCCATACCCGGTTCTTTATCAGCTGGAATCTAAACTTGGAGTCAATATTCTCCCAATGAAGTTTAATCTTCTCTCGAACAATCTAGTTAAAGGTGATTCAATTTTGTGAAAGAGGCATTTTTTTCTACAGATAGCGCACTAGGACTTCTAGTCTGAGCTGTTTAGTAAGTGAAATGCATTACGTGCTAGTGACATCCCATATTTTGAGGGATATGTTTAGGCAATTGCAAATTTATCAATTGACTTCAAATGTATCTATGTTGTTGTAATTTTGTGAGTGTAATCTTTAATGATAAATTAAAGTGTAAAGAATACAGAATGTTAGACTTCTTTTCTTTACGTGCTTCATCACCAGCTCTGCACAGCAATTAGTCTGTCATTCACTTCTTAAGTAATCCCATTCAACTGTTAGACTTCTTACGTGATCACATCTAAGCCCAGCTTAATTTTGTTAATTTTCTAGCAATACATAATACTCTCATTAATTCATCAATGCTTTTATTTTAAATTTGGTATAGAAATTAGTGTACCTTGTACGAAACTCATGGGTTTGTCCTTGGTTCAGATTATGTTTTATCCTCTAGCGATATTGAATTTACAAATACCATCACATCACTTGTTAATTATAAATTTTTTAATGTATTGTTAATTATAAGTTGATTACTGCTTTCAATGGTAATATTGCTAAATTGAAGAATTCAACTTTAGTAAATCAACACTCCAACGAAGTGGTTTGACTATTGAAGCTGAATCTATTAGAGGTACCTGAGTTTGATACTTGCTGCAACAATCATTTACTAAGTTTTACTTGCCCTCATTTGAATTTTGAATTATATGATCTCTTTTTCTAAAAATCATAGGGTGAAAAAAGAGAGTAAATAAATAACACTCCTGGTATAGGAGATGTTGATTAAACTTAAGTACTACGTCGGTCTTTGTGTTGAGTGTTTTTAAGGTTATACACACTTAAGAAAATAATTGAGTGCTCATGCTTTTCTCTTATTAAAGTATCTTCGTTAAGACTCCATTCGTTCACTATTATATATTATGATCATATATACTAGTTATTCAGTATATCTAAAAACTAAATTATCTAAAAACTAAATTTTTTGTTTATAATAGTGATTGGAAGAAGTAGTTCACCAATTAGATGAATTTTTTTTGTGATTGGAAGAAGTAGTTCACCAATTAGATGAATTTTTTTTTTGAAGAAGCTAAATTAATCCACCTAAATTGGCACCGGAGAGTAATATGAAACAAATAAATACACTGGTTATTATTATATGCAAAAAAAAAACCCTTTAATAACTAAATATACATCAATTATTCAACAAATCTAAAAAATTGATTGTATTTCAAATGTTGCGCTCAATATGAGAAGCAGTAAATCTTTTGCGTGTGCAACTGCAAAAATGGAGCGAACATAAAAGTTGGGTAACTTTTGAAGCCTATAAGATCTAGAAGGACCCAATAATGGGAGGTTAATGCTTCTCCTATTGCCTATGCACTATCCAAGTGTTGCTGTCTTTTCCCTATGCCAAAGCAATCATGTTCTATGTTCAAGAACATGATAGATATAGGATTCGAGGGTCAAGATTCTTGTTGGTTTATGACCCGTGACCTTAAGACGTTTTTTATGCTAGTAGACAATCAAAGCCTTATGAGTAGATGACTTGCTACCTTCCAAATAAAGCCCTGAATCACTCACAGAGTAATAAATCCAACAAGAAAAAACAACTCAATTTTTCATACAGGGTAGTTCCCCAGAAAATCATATCGTTAAACATAATCTGAACTAATGACAAACCAGAGCCAAAAATATGTCCTATTGACCTAGTTGTAGTAGTAGAAGAGATTCTTTCATGAACAGAGTTTATCACGTGAGGCTTGATCAAAACACTCTACTTTTCCCACACTGAGAAATGATATTTTGACAACCACTTTTTGACAACTTTTGGACAACTTTCTCTCTCATACTCATATGATGTTGTTATCCTCTCTCTTCCTTTTTCTCTCTCCATTGTTTTTCACCAATAAGAAGTGAGAAAAACAAGGTTGTCAACAAAGTTGTCATCAAATGGATGTCAAAATATCATTACTCTAGTTAACAATAATATACTACAAGAATTTAGGTCCCATCAGAAGCTTATACACTAAGGCACAATGTTTAATACTAATTCATGTGTCACGACACGACAAGGCAGGCCTAAATAAGATATCTAGAATCAACTTTATTATGGTTCGAGTGGAAAATGTTAATGATAAAAATAAAAAATATGGTTAAAAGGCGCGATATCATTAAAGGTGGTCAACCAAAGCTAGTTCTCTGATAAGATAAATCATTAGCGAAGTCGGTGGATACTTCACATCAAACATCAATACCATAGTTATAAAAATACGAAAAGATAGGAACAAGAAAAGGAAAGGAATTGTATAACTCTGCTTTTTGACTTTATTGCCTCAATTTTCTATACATTTTGAACTTTCCCCTAATAAATCTCTACAGAAAATTCATCTCCATAATGGCTTCTAAGATCCACTTCTCACTATTTCTCATCCTCTTCCTAGCACACTATGCATTTGTAAATGGAGATGCCACTTTGATCAAAAGCACTTGCAAGAACACCAAATACTACAATCTATGTTTCTCTTCTCTCAAATCCAATCCTAGCAGTCCAAACGCAGACACAAAGGGCCTAGCTGAGATCATGGTTGGGATTGGAATGACAAATGCTACTTCCACTTCTTCATATTTGTCTTCTAAATCTCTTACTCCAACCAACAACACTACCTTGAAAAGGGTCCTCAAAGAGTGTGCAGATAAGTACAACTATGCTGGTGATTCCCTCCAAGCTTCAGTCCAAGATTTGGCTAATGAAGAATATGATTATGCTTACATACACATCACTGCAGCCAAAGACTATCCAAATGCTTGTCACAATGCATTCAAAAGGGTTCCTGATTTGGTTTACCCTCCTGAGCTTGCCACTAGAGAAAATGGTTTGAAACATATATGTGATGTAGCTATGGGGATCATTGATAATCTCATCAATATGTAGGTGCATGCATTTTCTTATTACTTCTCACTCAATGCAAAAACTATATTCTATTTTGTATTTTTTCCTACTATATATTTATATTTATTTTAATGTTCTGAGTGTAATTAATAATAAATGGGGATATACATACTCCTGTTTTATCAATACCAGATTCTTGCAATTTAATTTTATCAATATATTTTTTGGATCCTGCATATGAATATGATTATTGTTGTTGGGGGTGCTAAAGTAGTTGATATCTCAACGATTTATAATGATGTTTTTGCACTTCTAATTTTTTACTTAAAAGTATAACAGTCTTGACAAATTATATAGGAAATCAATAACTTCATACCTTTAAAATTTTACATTACCCTCACATTCTAATTTACACCTTTTTACAAGGGGTGCAAAAGGATTTTTGAGAGGTGTACAAATTTTGAAGTACGAGGGCAAGTTAATTTCCTTGTGTTTAGATTTGTTCTGCCCCACTTAGTGCAGGAAAAAAAGTAGAAAAGAATTGTGCTAATAATTAATCTCCCACTAATGAAAAGTTTGTGAATTATTTGGTGATCATTGATGAGTGTGCATATAGGTCGTAGTTAGGTATAGAAAATAAGAAAAGGACCAATGATTGTTTCAAATTACTGTACCCAAATAATAATTTGTTCAAGAACTGTCATTGTACATCATACAATTTTACTATATTGCTAATGCTTCGAGTTAATTTAGTCTCACCTTACATAGACACGGTCTTTGTTAGACTTTATTAGAGATATAGCAGTATGATTACATAGGCTGATTCACTAGTGTTAGCCAAACATGTCCTTAGACATGTAACTAACTTTGCTGACTCAACGGTCTATATAAGGAAATAGCTAACCAACTTTCATAATTTACACTTACAGTTTTCACTCTCATCTTTACCAATACTCTCTGCAACTCTTACTTCATTTCTCATTTTCTAATATAGTATCACGTGCCTGTGATCCATAACCATGACTTCAGTTTCTGAAATCGCAACCAAATCAATGCAAAACTCTTGGACACTGGATCTTTCTTCGTTGAAGAACATCTTCAAGAATTTCGCGGAGCACATTTCAATCAAAAGAGGAAAACAACTTTTTCTCCTGGGAGTAACAAGTAGAAGGAATTATCAGAATGCATAAGCTGTATGGACACCTTGTGAGTCCTTCAATTCCTCCATACTACATCCCAGTTGTTGATAATTATGCTAATCGCGAAAATCTGGCGTGTGTTGAGTGAGAGCAACAAGATTTGCTCATTTCACATTGATTTCATGACGATGTTATCTGATTCCATTCTTCTTTGCGTTGTTCAATGTGTTCAAGCTCATGAAGTTTGGACCACAATCGATGCTTTCTTCAAAATGGCAAATAAGTGTGAAATCGCTTCAATTGAGATTGAATCATGAAAACAATCACCAAAGGTGACAAGTCAATTGCAGCCTTTTTGGCTCGAGTTAATTAGTGATCTGTTTCACCCTGTGATCAACTAGAATCAATTCGCGATGGACTGCCTGAGGATTACAATGCCTTTGGCAATGTTATTCAATATGGTAATGATGGAGTCCCTTGCTCTATTCACGTTGAGAAGCTATGCTTCTTTTGCAAGAGTCACACCTTAATCATGTCAAGAAATCCACGCTTAGTGAACTGTTACGGGTCAATGTGGCTCAAGCTTCCTCAAACTCAGAATATGCATTATGCAATTCTATGGCTATCACGGTGCTTATTTATGGTGGTTCAAATCGCGGTTGTGGAGGTCGCTCTGATGGATGTTCTAAGTTTGAGTGCCAAATTTGCCATGATGAAGCGTGCACAGAATTGTTTTTCTAAGCCTAATGCAAAAAATTATTCCATGTCAGACCCACATGAATATTATTTACAGAAATGACCTACTTACCGCTATTGTGCATGATTTGACATTTTTTTGTTATTACCGCCAGATGGAGTTGCGGTATTGAATTTTCGCCCAATAAGAAGCCGCCATGTGTCGACCAACAAAGGCGACAAATGTCCAGGTGCTAATGCAAAATTACAATTTTTTCAAAAAAAAAAAACTGGTTCCAGCCGGAGTCGATAGTCGATCCAGGCACCGTTCAGTCCAACAACAAGCGCTCAACCAACTGGATTGGATTGTACTCCCTCCGTTTCAAAATGAGTGTCGTTTTGGGTGTTTACACACATATTAAGAAATGCAATGATTAAGAGAAAAAGAATGGTTATTTTACCAAATTATCCTTATTAACTATTGGTTAGTTTTAAAAGTAATACTTTGGAAGTAGTGTGCAGAGTATTAATTGGAGGGTACAATTGAAAAGAAAAAGTTATTATTGCATTGGAAACTGAAAGCGACACTCATTTTGAAACAAATTTTTTTGGCTAAAGCGACACTCATTTTGAAACGGAGGGAGTATAAAAATATAGTAGAACTGGCTTTGAATTCTAGTTATATATTTCGATAATAGAGCTTAAATTATAGTCAAATTCTTGAAGGAAAAAAAATATTCAAATTAAAATTGAAATCCTTATTTTTTTTTTGGTACAAAGAAATCCTTATTTAATTAAAATTATATCAATGTGAATATGACATTAATACTAAGTTTTCGCTGATGTTTAGAAGTGACTAATCTCTATTGGAGAACTTGTGAGGTGCAAAAAGTGGATTCTACCCTCTCAACAAGAATGTTTTCATTCTCAAAAGTCGAAGATTGAACTCATAAAAATTATTTAAGGGGTTCAAATTATTTACCACTTAAACCAATTCATTGTTTTCTTTGAAGGAAAACCAATTCATTGTTGATATTAATAAGACTATTTTATAATTGGGTTCAAATCTCTTACTACTTCCACCAATTCATTGTTCAGTTCAAGACTATTTTATAAGTGTATGTTACACAAGCTTATTATCAAATCTTTTTTTTTTTTAATATATCACTATATATTCTTGTTCAAAAAAATTACTATATATTTGATAAAAAAAATAAAATTAAAAAAAAAACCATCTTATTAATATTTAAATTCCAAATCTTAATATTTCAGGTCCAAATAAAATAAGATTTGGATTTGTACCAAAAGAAAAAAGATTTGGCTTCTGAGTTCTGGTTATATATAATAAGAATTCTCGTCCAAACTGCAACAATTAGGTACACCTTGATTTCCTCAGAATTTTAACCTTCCTCCTTTTCTTATTTCATATACTTTGATTTCAACATCTTTCTTTTCGATGGAGGTGGATTGGAGAAATTTAGAAGCACTTCCTCTAAGTATGATTTTCGACAAGTTGGTAGAGCTTATGGATCATATTTATTTCAGTGTGGTATGCAAGAATTGGTATACCATTGCAAAGGTCAATTATCAAAATCGCCAAATCAAAAATAATGTTTTGCCCATGCTATTGATTCCCACAAAAAGAAAGTGCAGAACAAAGAGAAGTTTATATGGAATTTCATCCAACACAATTTACCACTTCCAACTACAAGTGCCTTATAACAAGAGGTTTTGTGGCTCCAGTCATGGTTGGTTAGCAAAGGTCGAGTACTCCAAAGCTACTACAATTATAACCCTATTAAATCCTTTCCAAAAATTAGTTTCCATCCCTCTACCACCTATCTACATGTTGGATATTGATAGAAGAAGGGAAAATTGTGAATGTAATGTGCATAAGGTTATTTTATCAACCAATCCTACAATTAGGCCACATGATTATGTTGTTGTGGCAATATATAGCATGCGTAATTGTCTTGCTTTCATAAAAGCCGGACAAAAAATTTGGACTTATATTGATTACAACTACTTTTGTTTCACATATGTTATATTTTATAAAGGTCTTGTCTATGTTGTGGGACGATGGAATAACATTGTCACTTTCGATGTGTGTTACTCCAAGGATGAGAAGGTAATTCCTAATGTTCTTTCTTCCTGGGGGACTGTTTATGCGCATCGGGCTTATCTTGTGAAATCGTTGGAGGGTGAGTTGTAGTTTGTGAAAAAAATTATTGGTTATCCCGATCTTGTTGATGGCGATGATGATAGATTCATCCATAGTAGTGGTACTAAAAGATTTGAAGTATATAAGTTGGAATTGGATATTCAAAGTGGTAAACTTATACAAATGTTAAAACTTGATAGTTTGGGAGACAATGTTTTATTCTTAGGTGATAGTGATTCCTTATCATTATTGGCTCCATATTTCTCTAATTGCCTACAAAAGGATTCAATCTATTATACTGATGACTTTTACGACGACGTGCCACTTCCTTACCCTAATGGACCATTTGATATGAAGATCTATAACGTAAAAGATGGAACCTTTAGTCAACATTGCTCTTATCAACATCGGTTCACACGAATGCCACCTGCACTATGGGTTCTTCCTCCATTTCAGTGGCATTGATAGCTTAAATTGAAGTATGTTACTTTATTTTAACATGTTTTTGTCGAAGTTTATTTATTTAATTCTGCAAAAAATATTCTTTTCCCTTTTCTCATCTCAAGTTTGTTTATTTGATTCCGTAAGAACTTTTTTTTGTTGACAATTGCTCTCCTGGAACTTAAATTTACCTTACTATCAAGTGAATCAATATAGAATGGACGACCAACAAATATAGGAAATAAACATGCATTAGGTTACAAGTAGTGTTAGCGATTGCTAAAAAAAAAAAAAATATAGTGTTAGCGACACTTTTTTTCAACATTTTCTATAACACTATTTTTTATCATCGTAAGTCAAGGTGGATTTCACACTTTAGATACGAGTTCCACTTAAAGTGAAAGATATTAGTCTTGCTTAAAGTGAAAGGACACATATTAATTTCAACCAATAAAGGAGTAAGCGTCGGAGAAAATGTTAAAAAATAATGTCCCTAACATTCTCGATCACGTTAATTAATAACAACTACTACTATCATGGTCCATTAAATCCTTTTCTTCTGACAACTCAAGGATTAAAGAAATCATGTCTCAAGTTCAAGCACAAGACTCATCCTCCTACAACAAATCTCCGCCATCAATTGTTCATTCTGATCTTTCCTCCGACCTCGAATCTAGTTTACGGAAGCTCAAACCTTTCCATGCAAAGCCAATTAGAGAGATGAAAACAAGTTGAATTTTTGGATTTTTAAGCAATTTTTAGATTTATAAACAATAAATTTGTAATTTTAATTAATTTAAATTAATAGATAAAATTAAGTGTTAAATATGTTTTTAGTTCCTATAAATATAATCAAATTCGTTTTTAGTCCCATAAAAAAAATGACAGATTTTGGTCTTTATAAAAAAATTAGCACGTAGTTTTAGTGTTTGCTAACTTAAAATTGGTTTAATCATGCTTAACTTTTAAATTACTAACTTAAAATTGGTTTAATCATGCTTAACTTTTAAATTATTTTTTACATGCTTGTTTAAAATATTATAAAAAGTTCATGAGTAAAAAATAAGCTCAAAATTTGATTTTTAGATCCAAAATTCTATTTTTTTTATAAAAGAGTTTATTCAATATACTTAATATGTATTCAAAAAATTAATAATTTTTTCAAAAAATAAAGTATAATTAAAAAATAATAATTTTTTTTTTGAAGAAAATTAAAAAATATTAATATAACAATGACTAAAACTACGTTCTAATTTTGTTTTTTTATAGAGATCGAAACCTGTTACTTTTTTTGGGTCAAGTAGCCTAGTGGTTAGAGATCACACATTTTTAATGTGGAGAAGTGGGGGTGTCCGGGGTTCGAATCCCGACCTCTGCATATAATATGCAAATATCCCTACCAACTGAGATAAGCTCACGGTGATAATCTGTTACTTTTTTTTATAAAGACTAAAAACAAAATTCGATATAATTATAAAAACTAAACTTAATTAACCCTAAAATTAAACATAATGTGGGTTTCAATTAAGTAGTCTCTGCGTTTTTATTTATAACAAATATTTTAGTTGTATGCAAGTGACTGGTTTTATAGGTTTGCAGTCTTCAACCATTCGTTTTTAAAATTACATATATACCATTCATTAGTGACTTCATCATCATGGTCCAAAAGTGTTGCTTCACCATGTGCCCCCCTTTTCCAAGTACCCTCAGGCCTTAACTAACTTGACACTCTTTAATTCTTCCTCCGTCTTAAATTGAAATTATGCATTTTTAATTTGTTTTGGCCTCCTTTTCCCTTTGATAAAAAAATTTGTTTTGTCCGGCCATAAAATTTTGTAAAGTTGTCTAGAAGTCCTAACTCAACTGGCAAATGCCGAAATTGCAAGGTCAGACGTCGTGATCCGGGTTCGAACCTGGGACCTCACAGTTGTGTGTGAGTTTAATTTCAGTGGATTACCACTTCATCTAAGACCAAAAAATAAATAAAAAAAATTGTAAAGCTCGGCCCACCACTCGAACCAGTGGACTTAAACATGATGCCATTACAACTTCCTTTAAGGGCCTATTTGGTAAGGCCGATAAATGAGTTCATAGTTTATAGTACCTTATAACTTATAAACTTGTATGACTAAAAAAATCATATTTGATAATCGTCGTTTCATCACGAGTTTATAGTTTATTTTTTAGACGCTATTTCAAATAGCGTTTGATCAAATAACTTAAAACTTGTCATTTTTTTTTCTTTCATTTTTACCCTTATTAATTTTCAAAAATTAATTTTACTCTTTATAATCTATCATAATTTAAAGTAATACATATTTTTTCAAAGGTTACAGTAATACATATTCTTAAGGTAATTGTTGCAAAGGTACATATTGTTACATTTTTTACGAAAAGGTCGTATTGGTATTCTCTCCGTTCACAAAAAAAAAAAATTATACGACATATTTTTTTTTTCTTCCAGAAACGACATATTGTTACAAACTGGAGAAGAGAAATATATAAAAATAAATATGAAAGTTCAGATTAAGCTAAATCACTTGTAGAGTAATTTTTCGAAAAAATGAAAATGAAAAGGTTATCCATATATTCATTTGGTTATATATTGATCATCCCCACAACAAAGAGAGGAAAATCACACTAACAAACCACCATAAATTAATAACATGTAGAATTGTCACACCAAATTGAAAGCAAAGGATCTTCCATTTTTTGTTCAAATATTGAAATACATAATATGATAAATGCATAGAAAGATAGACGACGACATTAACACTAATGTAAAATAAAACTAAAGCATGACACAAACATAGAGATTGACTCTTACCAACAATAACAACATTCTAAGAGAACAAACATTGAAAATATATAAACTTGCATATATCAGACACTAAACTTATTTCTTGCTGCATCCTCCATTCTTCACATGCTCATCTCTTTCAACTTTTGTCAAGTAAACTCTCACACATGTAAAACACTTGTAGTCCCCTTTATATGTCTTCATGTGATTTTCAAAGCTTTTCTTAGTGGGAAATGTATTTCGACATTGATGACAATGGTTTCTGTAGTCATTTCTAGTGCCCTCTATGCTGCCTGAAGCCATGCTGAAAAAAAATACCAATGCTAACTTTTTTATATGAGATACATATGGTTTGATCTTGAAGTATATAGCTTCAATGTGATTTATATAGGCATGAGTATTTTTTGAGATCAAGGTGAAAACAATAAACGTACAGCTGGAGATATGGTTTGATCGATTAATCATTACTTGGACTGTGTAAGACTGTAAGTTGGACTAATAATAACTAGATATTTTTGATTCAAAACGGTTTTAGCATGTAAGTCCTCCCAATTTTATTGTAGTGTGTTATTTTCTCTTTCTTTTTATGACGTATATCACAAGCACTCTTTTCTAATGCTATGAAAACGATATTACTTGTATTTAAAAAACAATAATTACTAACTTCATTTATTCTATTTAAACAAAATACAATTATATTTACCAATTATTTTTTCTTCATATGTTTTATAAGATCTTGCTAATTTAATGAGAAAAGTCATTTTAAGTGGTAATATATATATATATATATATGGAAGAAAAAAAAAACTCACAACATCCAAATTAATAACATAAAAAGACTAAATGCCTAAAAATAATGTGACAATTCAATAATTATCAAGTTGGTGTCAATTTAAACCAAATAAACACTACACCAAGATGAAAAATTAAACGAACATCGTACAAATATCAGAAATCAAACAACATCACACTTCAACTTTTGAGGAGTTGATATCACAACTTTCAATGCAATACTAATATATTTGCTTCAACTTTTTATAAATTTTTATTATTATAAAAATAAGTTTTTACTAAAAATTAATAAAGGTTCACCTTTGATTTTTTTTTTTAAGAGGCCCATATATGTTAGAAACTCCTTTAAATATTAATCAAGTTATTCCTAAAAAAAAATATTAGTCAAATTAATCTAAGATTTCAAAGATGTGTGACACTAGTTATAAAAATAAACTAGAAGAAAAATAAATTATGTGTGCCACAACTGGCTTATAAGTAATTTTAGGAGATTTTCATTGTATCATGCTGAAATTAGAAAGAATCAAATATTGTCCTGTCCAACTTAATAATTATTCTTTTACTGACCAACTAATGATGATCGATCACACATCTTGTTGGCATGCCCTTTCATGTATATTTTGTGAGTTGAAATTGTTCATAGTTTGTAACCTCAGTGGTAGAAAGCGAGGGTTGGTTTATAGGTGCTTTTGTTCTTTTTGTAACCTCAGTGGTTTGTTTTTGACGTTTGTGTGTGGTACTTCTTGTGTCATGTATTGTTTGTTTGATCAGTATTATGTGTTTTTACCGCTTTTAAAATAAATCTTTAACATCATATACCGTCTCCGTTAGCTTAATCAAAGTCTCTGTTAGCTTAATCAATTAACAAGAACAATGTATTGTCATATGTAGAGGTTGATGTTCGAATCACAGATGCCACATTTATTCATTTTTAATATGTCATTAGACTACTTGACAGAAAAAATTATGAGAAATGTTAACGAGTACCCTGAACACTCTTTAAGACGTTTAAATTGTAAATTTTTATGAGAATTATTGTATTTAATGCATTGAAAATTGAAACAATTAATTTTTTAATGGATAATTTCTTGAATTAGAATACATAAAGAGTGTCCTAGGGCACTCGCTAACGAGACCTAAAAAATTATTAATAATTCTATAACTATATGGACTGTCCTCTAAAAAAAAAAAACAATATCGACCGTATCGGAGGAATGTTAGGAATGAAAAAATCGTGTTCCTTTCATCAACCACCGGAAATCAATATACTACATATTTTTTTAGAGCGGTGTCGTTTCAACATTTATTTATATAACAACTTTTGATATAATCAACATTTTAGAAAGATTAAATTTGTCATAAAAATTAAAAACATAATGTAAGTATGAGAGAGAAAGTTGTCACAAAAATTATTAAAAAATACTAGTTGTTTAAATATTATTTTTTTAAGAATAATGTTGTTTATAATGAAACTTATATTCAAGAAAGTTTCACGAACTGAAAACACAAGTTGTATTTTAGTAACTGACATGTATGGTAAGTGGGATTTTTTTCTTATTTTGTTACCATAGCAAATTTGTATTCGTGAACTATTCACTGGATTTTTCCTCGGGAGATATAGCATTGTCCATTTTTATTTTGTGTTAACCTTATCTTTAGAGGAGGATGCCTAGCAATTATAGGCTCAATTGAGAGGTAAGTAAACTTTGATAAATAATTGTTTTATTTAAAAATCGAACTTGAATTCTTTAAAATCAATCACTTGGCACATAATTTTTTATTTGTTGAGATAACTAGAGTTAGTAACAAGTAGTTAGGGTAATTGAGGTCTATAAAAGGACCAACCATGTACTCATTCATTAATCTTTTTCAATACAATACTATGTTTCTTCCTATCAATCATCATACTTCTCCTATGAAGCTAATCTACATCTATTCGATCCTATTATTTCTGATATTATTGTTGAGCAAAATGTGGCGACTTGCATGAATGTGATCTAATGTTGTATGAGTGTCTCATTGACGGAGCTTAGTATTAGGGGTGGCAAAATGGATGGATAATAAAATTCCGTTAACTCATTACAAATCACTAAATTTATTTAATACAATCTAATCCAATCCATTAAAAATAAAATCCATCCAATCCATCCATACTTTTTTTTTATTTCATAAAATAAAATACCAAAACGAATAAATTTTTTATAAAAAAAAAAAAACTCATCTTTATCAATTGTTTGTTAAAAAACAACTTATTTTTTGCAAAACAACTTATTATGATCTCTTTTTAAAAAACAACTTATTACGATCTCTTTTTAAAAAACAACTTATTTTATGCAAAAACAGTTTATTACGATATCTTTTTAAAAAACAGCTTATCTTATGCAAAACCGCTTATTACGATCTCTTTTTAAAAAACAACTTATTCCAACTTATCTTATGCAAAACCGTTTAATACGATCTTTTTAAAAAAAAAAAAAAACAACTTATTCAAAATTGTTTATCTTATGTAAAACAACTTATTACGATCTCTTTTTAAAAAACAGCTTATTCAAAAAACTTATTTCATGCAAAACAGTTTATTGAGGGAAAATCACACAACTACCCTTCAATTATCCACAACCAATCTGGATCCACAACCAATATGGATTTGAAAGAGCTAGTGCACTTAGCAATAAGTTCAGAGACTTTGGTTTATATAGTTCAGATATTTGGATTGTACAAAAATAAAATATACCTGGCTTCGAATTTTGCACTATGAATTTCAATGATGCCATAGAAGACAGTTTCATTTGGTCTAGCAATGAAAATGGTATCTACACTACAAAAAGTGGATATCGTTGGTTGATCTCTCAAAACCTCCAATCAAAATCACTCTTGGTCCTGGATTTGGAAGTTAAAAATCCCAGAAAAAAAAAATTAAATTCCTCATTTGGTTAGCTTGTCACTCTTCGGTTCCTACCCCATCCTTACCTAATCACTGAAATATATCCACATCTGCTACTTGTACCAGGTGTGGTCAACATGAGGAGATGTTTCTACATTGTGGTCGTGACTGGGAATTCTCGAGGAATATTTGGTATCATTTTAATTTTAATCATTGATCTTTCTTTGACTGTTTGATTCCTTGTGATTGGCTCAAAGAGGGGATGTTAGGAGCCCACTTCTTCACCTTTGCTACCATAGTTTGGTGGGCATGGCGCCACCAAAACATTATGTGCCTTAGCCATGAAAATTGGACTCTAACTCGACTTGTTTTCAACATCCAAAGTATGATAGAAACTTTCAAAAATTGCCTTGCTGTTAACTAAAATGGCGCCATTGAAGAAAGATTCACCAAGTGGAATAACAATAACCACTCTTCTAAATGTTGATGGAAGTTGTCTTGGCTCCAATACAAGAGTTGGCTATGGAGGTCTTTTTCGAAATTATGCAGGTTACTATGTGACAGGTTTTTTAGGTTTCATCCAAAATTCAACCAACATCCTTTATGCAGAACTTTTTGCAATTTATCAGAGTCATATGTAAGCCAAGGAAAAGGATATTGCTGATCTTGTTTGTTATTTGGACTCATTGCATTGCATCAATCTCATTAAAGGGCCAGCAATGAGGTTGCACATTTATGCAGTATTGATTCATGACATAAAGAAGTTGTTTGATCATATGAATGTTACTATTTGTCTTACTCTGAGAGAAGGGAATCAATGTGCAGATTTTTTAGCCAAGCTTAGAGCATCTTTGGATATTGACTTATGCCATCATGCATCTCCTCCAGAAGGTTTTTGGAGTCTCTTGAGGATCGATGCAGCCGAAACTATTTTTTCTAGAGAGTAGTTTGTTTTTTTTTTCTTCTTCTTTTGTCCTTGTTTAGTATTGTAACAAAAAAAAAAAAAGAATTCTGGTTATATATTTCGATAATAGAGCTAAAATTAAATTCAAATTCTTGGAAAAAATATATTCAAATTGAAATTGAAATCCTTATTTAATTAGAATTATATCAATGTGCAAGTGTGATAAGTCTTGCCTTATGCATATGATATTAATACGAAGTTTTCACCTATGTTTAGAAGTGACTAATCTCTATTGGAGAAATTGTGACGTACACAAAGTGCACCGACGTTTAGAAGTGACTAATCTCTGTTGGAGAACTTGTGACATACACAAAGTGGATAAAAGACTCCAAAAAAAACAAGCACTGTAAACACGGTATTCACCATCGCCCATCGTCCCTACTCACCCCTAAAGAGCACCCTCAAAATAAAACACCAATACCCAAACACCCAAGCTAAGCCACATTTCGAAAAGCACTTGACCGAAGGATCATGCAGCTGCCACATCCTCGCGACCCCTGATCCACCGAAAGAGCACAAAACAAAAGCCCAAAAACCAACTTGAATCAAAGAACTGACTCCCGATCTCGAATCAAAAATGATCGGCCCACCAGACTTTAGTACCAAATTAGCAGGGCACCCCTCGCCCCCGGTACACCAGAGAAAAACCAAAACAAGTCAAACAGAGATTGCAGCTGGACCCCGACTCCCGATCTCAAAGCCAAATGAACCGGCCCACCGAAAACCAGCAAACAATATGTAAGACGAAAGCATGGCATGCGAAGATTAAACAACAAACATAACAAAAGGAAAAGGCTTAACACAATGGGACACACACCCTTCAAACTCCGAAAACACCTAAATCACCCAAAAGCCACAAACCACCTTCTCAAAGGGACGACGAACGAACAAGGACCCGTGTAACAGAGTTGCTTCCAAAGGGAATCACCCAAATAAGCACCCACCTTCTCAATTAAAACACCAACCATCACCACACATCATAACCTCCACCACACTTCACCACCACCACACATCACCACCCCCACCACAATTGAATAACCTCCACCACCACTGCGCATCACCACCACGATCACTATATCACTACGCCGCCGACCATCCTCACCAAGAAACAAACAACCACACAAACATAAATCTAGAGGAAGACGAATTCCAACAACAAAACACGGGCAGCGACGCCGGTTTGAAGCGGAACCATAACTTAGACCATAAAAAGGCGGCCGTCTGTGACAAGGAGAAAGCGTTCGTCACCGTAGTAAAAGAGAACCAATGGTGGAGCAGAAAACGGCGGATCTGAACAGCACTTCCCGGATCCCAAAACCCTCCTAACACCACATCACCACCACCACACAACCTAAACAGCATCCCCACCAAGCTCAAAACACACCACACACAACTGTGACCTCTTCACCTCATTGCCCCACCACCACGACACCCACCATCACATCCTCAACATCTCCACACCACCATAGTCACCACCATAACAAATTTTGTGCATCTATTGAGTCACACTAGGCTAGTGCAATACAAATAAAACCCACAAAAGTATGTTCACGGAATAATATGGATCAAGCTAAAGCCACGTTGGGATGACAGAGAGCTGCGGACGTTCCATTAAAGTAAGGCAGCAAGCCAAAGCTGAAGCATGCAAGCAAAACCGAACTGAATCAAGAACAAAACCCGCCGCCAATGATTCGGATTCAGATCCGGATCCTAAACTACCACCACCAACATAGCCACGAGATCCACCACCAACGTACACCGCCACCCACTAAACCGTCGGAAACCACCACAAATCACAAACAAACACCACCAGCAGCAATAAACCACCGTCGAAGGTGAGGTGAAATGGAAAAAATGGCAGATAAGGACATGAAAGGAAGAGAAGAAGTAACCGAAATCTGTGGCCTTGCTGAATTGAGAACAAGCTATAATCTTCACTGTATGCTGATGCAGCTTAGCTCTACCTCACTCTGTTTTTAACGAACGTGTGGCCATGGCACTGTGGGTGTCACCACCGCGAGCTGCTCCAACCGGCCTCCTAAAGCTATCAGTGCTAAGGTATAGCCGGAGGTGAGGTGATGCGGAGGCTGTACCTCATCGCACCACCATCGGAGAGATCTACATCTTGAAGGAAAGAGTTTGGATTTGAGGGAGAGAGAGGCGGCTAAGAAATTTTAGAGAGAGGACAGAGGATTTAGTTTTTAGAGAGAGAAATATTTATTTTTTACGCTCCAATTATAATAAAAAGACTAGTGATCTCTCGAATGCATCAATTCATTGTTGGTATTAATAAGACTATTTTATAATTGGATTCAAATCACTTACTACTTCCACCAAATCATTGTTGGTTCAAGACTATTTTATAAGTGTATATTACACAAAACTTATTTCCAAATCTTTTATTTTTTTAATATATCACTATATATTCTTGTTCAAAAAAATTACTATATATTTGATAAAAAAAATAAAATTAAAAAAAAACCATCTTATTAATATTTAAATTCCAAATCTTAATATTTCAGGTCCAAATAAAATAAGATTTGGATTTGTACCAAAAGAAAAAAGATTTGGCTTCTGAGTTCTGGTTATATATAATAAGAATTCTCGTCCAAACTGCAACAATTAGGTACACCTTGATTTCCTCAGAATTTTAACCTTCCTCCTTTTCTTATTTCATATACTTTGATTTCAACATCTTTCTTTTCGATGGAGGTGGATTGGAGAAATTTAGAAGCACTTCCTCTAAGTATGATTTTCGACAAGTTGGTAGAGCTTATGGATCATATTTATTTCAGTGTGGTATGCAAGAATTGGTATACCATTGCAAAGGTCAATTATCAAAATCGCCAAATCAAAAATAATGTTTTGCCCATGCTATTGATTCCCACAAAAAGAAAGTGCAGAACAAAGAGAAGTTTATATGGAATTTCATCCAACACAATTTACCACTTCCAACTACAAGTGCCTTATAACAAGAGGTTTTGTGGCTCCAGTCATGGTTGGTTAGCAAAGGTCGAGTACTCCAAAGCTACTACAATTATAACCCTATTAAATCCTTTCCAAAAATTAGTTTCCATCCCTCTACCACCTATCTACATGTTGGATATTGATAGAAGAAGGGAAAATTGTGAATGTAATGTGCATAAGGTTATTTTATCAACCAATCCTACAATTAGGCCACATGATTATGTTGTTGTGGCAATATATAGCATGCGTAATTGTCTTGCTTTCATAAAAGCCGGACAAAAAATTTGGACTTATATTGATTACAACTACTTTTGTTTCACAGATGTTATATTTTATAAAGGTCTTGTCTATGTTGTGGGACGATGGAATAACATTGTCACTTTCGATGTGTGTTACTCCAAGGATGAGAAGGTAATTCCTAATGTTCTTTCTTCCTGGGGGACTGTTTATGCGCATCGGGCTTATCTTGTGAAATCGTTGGAGGGTGAGTTGTAGCTTGTGAAAAAATTTATTGGTTATCCCGATCTTGTTGATGGCGATGATGATAGATTCATCCATAGTAGTGGTACTAAAAGATTTGAATTATATAAGTTGGAATTGGATATTCAAAGTGGTAAACTTATACAAATGTTAAAACTTGATAGTTTGGGAGACAATGTTTTATTCTTAGGTGATAGTGATTCCTTATCATTATCGGCTCCATATTTCTCTAATTGCCTACAAAAGGATTCAATCTATTATACTGATGACTTTTACGACGACGTGCCACTTCCTTACCCTAATGGACCATTTGATATGAAGATCTATAACGTAAAAGATGGAACCTTTAGTCTGTTGTATATTTGAGATATTTCAAAAGTTATTTATTTTCTATTTATTATAAAAATGGTTTAATTAATTTTATTGAGAAAATTAGCTTTGTTGACTTATTCATAAGAAGCTCATTTGGCAGAATATCACGTTGCCATGATTTGTGGAACTTACTTTTCAAATTACTTTGCCCTGTTTTGCTTGGTCTTGGCATCACTATAACGTGTTCCTATTTATTAGCCAATTTTAAGGCATTATTTTTCTGAACTCAACAGTTACAGTTTGCCTACAAAACAATTTTGACTCACGTACTAAATGTGTCACACGTTTTTGACTTGGTTTTGTGCATTATAAATACAAAACAATTATCTCCTTTAATAGGCTAATTAGTTAGTAGTTCAACGTTTTTCTTTTTACATAGAAACAGCCCCTCTTTACTTTTTATGTTTCAAGCTTCACATGAAAAGATTTTTATAAGTCTGATACACAACTTATGTTTTCTGATCCAAAATATTGAGTTTCTGGGTTACATCTCCTGATATTTCTAAGATAAATTTGAGCTGTTCTGTCACCTCCGCTTATGATTCATAACGGGGAAGAACTGTTGTATCCTGGGAGGATATGCGCTTATGAGGCGGATAAAATCCTCAAGGACAGTGACTATGTCACGCCTCAGGTTACGTAAGAGTGTGTTGTTTTGCAGGTTTCTTCTAATTTGATTTGTGAAGATTTTGATGGAGCTGTGTCGGCAACCAAATTCGATAAGTTCCTTTACTTTATTTCTCTTTATTAGTGGTCTTGATTATTTGTTATCATGTTTCTGTTAATTTCTTCTTATACATGATAATTCCACATCTAAATCTACAACAATCTTGAGGATTTTACTAATTATTTCATGGCTGTTGATGATAGGGTTTGCACCGCAAGCTGCTATAGGACATCTGTGAATGGAGGAACTTATAATAAATTGGCTGAAATTAATCAAGTCAAAGAGAAGCTTGTAGTTTGTGTTAACTGAACCAGAGGTGTAATTGCTCGAAATAAGGTAACCCTAAATCTGTCCTGAAAACCTTCTATTGATTATAATCCAGCACAAGGATAAATAGAAGATTATTGTTGTGTCACTCTACAAGGTACGCTACCTTCTTATAAAGATCAATTTATAAAGTAATCCATTGAATCTGTGCATTCCATTAACGTCGACCATGATTTAGTTATCAGCATGCAAGATCATTATATGCTATTATATGCTGAGTTATGAGATTGATTTATATGAGGTGTGTGTTTTAGCATTTAATATGAATACTTTGATATGCTGGTTTTTGTTAACGCTTATCATATTATTAGCAAGTTGCTATAGTACTAGTTGGAGAACTAGTTGTCATGATAAAGAATTGGTATATTATTTTTGTGTGTTCAAATTGCGAGAGCTTGTTGAATATGTATGCAAAATAGTGATATTTTGAAGCTTACATGATACCTTTTAAGCATGTTGAACATGGTTGTTTCATTTGTTTTAAAATATTTTTTATTGTCACTGTCATGCTTAGTCATTTTAAGGCCATATATGATGGTAGTTAATTTTCTCTTGGATTAATAAAACGGTGATAGACTGTATTGACATGAATCCATAAAGTTTCAAAGTGATCATCTACTAATGCATAATCCTATCCTATACTATGTAATGCAAAATCCTTTACTATATTTTAGTTTGTTGGATGCTTATGCTATGCCAAACTGTGCCCATCTTATTACATGTATATTTGTGTCATGTACTCCTTATATGACATTATTTTGTTTTGGTCGATATGCAACTCTAAAAATGTGGGGTCATACATGCGGTAATGTTATTTTTCATTTAACTCAAATATTCTTTTTTTGATTTGAGACTCTATCACAACCTACAATTTGAGTATAGACTATTCACAAATTTATTTGAGAATGATAGAGACTTTGTTTACATGACTTATAATTTTAGCAAAAACGTGTATGAATTGCTATTAAATTTGAAGGGATCATTCTTTATTTTATTGATTGATTTATACATGTTTAGGGCATCTTAAATTTGTGAAAACTGGATATGAATATGAAATATTAGTGAGAAATTGTCACGTTTTTATAGCTGCACAAATAATGTGATCAATTTATTGTGGGGAAATTTATATGTATAATGAGAATTATTTTGACTTCGCTTATGTCAATATCATGGTTTGAGATATTTTATTTATTGTGAAACAATACTTAATTTTATTATTGGCACCAAACTTGGGTTAAGAAACTTACAGAGATATTTGAAACTATTGCAATATTGAGATGTTGTCGCTTAGAAATAATCTAAGTAGACATGTATATTGTTATGCCACTTGATATAAGAAAGCGATATTTGAGAGATATCATGTATTGTGGATTATCCATTGTATTATTAAAATAATACAATGATGTTTGATTTATTTATATGAGTGGATTTATTTTCCCAATGTGGGGGTTTGTCGCTTAGAATTTATCTAAGTAGACCCGATAACATATATCAAAAGGTCAGTTTAACAATATATGCGATATTGTTTAAAAGTGGATAAACCATTGTATTCAAATAATACAATGACGTTAATTAGATATGAATCCAATGAGAATAAATTTATAAGTTGATTTATCTTATTGATGAATATGTTGTCGCTTAGTAGACAACTAAGCAGACCTGTATGAATTTATTATGAAGAACAAGTTTATAATTGTTAACTTGGTAAATATGAGATTAATTGACTGAGAGACGTCTTAGTCAATATTCTTTGATGAATGAAATTTTTGTCTTCATCAATGTGTGTAAAGTACTTACTAATAAAGCCCCTGGGATGAAATAAATTTGTGAGCATCGAGGGGATTGAGACTTAAGCCAATCGAAATTGACATGTGATAGGAACCCAACCTTTGTGATTGGAGATCCCATGAAGAAGGTTCAATGTGGTAAGAACAAGTCACATGTTAGTTCTGCTAGCGCTAAATTTAATCCTAGTCTCTTTCCTATGGTGTATTTGAGTAAGTGCTAGACACTGCAATATTGAGAGGATAAGCTATAATGCTTTCAACGATTATCATATCCCTTATGGGTGGTGTATGACTTGCAGCATACACTTGATGAAATCGCCTATATGGGTGTCGAGTGGGGCCGCTTGCATGAGACCGTGGCGGGTCTCTAGAGCACTCATGAATACCAGGCACGCGCATGGCCTATTCGCGCACAACCGCGTAACAGCGAGAATTGTGGGGGTGTAGTGTGATTATAAGACCTCTAACATACAACAAGTGTCTTGGGTTCCATAGCTTGCTAAACCAATTCTTGGGTTCCATAGCTTGCTAAACCAATTCACTGTGTGTTAAGTCTTATTAGTCTAGGACGGGTTCCATAGCTTGCTATACCGTTCCGATGCATTACATCTACGATGTTTACCCAGAGAAACTCTTTTTAACTTTTTATTTTAACTTTTGAAATATGTGGGGGATTGTTGTATATTTGAGATATTTCAAAAGTTATTTATTTTCTATTTATTATAAAAATGGTTTAATTAATTTTATTGAGAAAATTAGCTTTGTTGACTTATTCATAAGAAGCTCATTTGGCAGAATATCACGTTGCCATGATTTGTGGAACTTACTTTTCAAATTACTTTGCCCTGTTTTGCTTGGTCTTGGCATCACTATAACGTGTTCCTATTTATTAGCCAATTTTAAGGCATTATTTTTCTGAACTCAACAGTTACAGTTTGCCTACAAAACAATTTTGACTCACGTACTAAATGTGTCACACGTTTTTGACTTGGTTTTGTGCATTATAAATACAAAACAATTATCTCCTTTAATAGGCTAATTAGTTAGTAGTTCAACGTTTTTCTTTTTACATAGAAACAGCCCCTCTTTACTTTTTATGTTTCAAGCTTCACATGAAAAGATTTTTATAAGTCTGATACACAACTTATGTTTTCTGATCCAAAATATTGAGTTTCTGGGTTACATCTCCTGATATTTCTAAGATAAATTTGAGCTGTTCTGTCACCTCCGCTTATGATTCATAACGGGGAAGAACTGTTGTATCCTGGGAGGATATGCGCTTATGAGGCGGATAAAATCCTCAAGGACAGTGACTATGTCACGCCTCAGGTTACGTAAGAGTGTGTTGTTTTGCAGGTTTCTTCTAATTTGATTTGTGAAGATTTTGATGGAGCTGTGTCGGCAACCAAATTCGATAAGTTCCTTTACTTTATTTCTCTTTATTAGTGGTCTTGATTATTTGTTATCATGTTTCTGTTAATTTCTTCTTATACATGATAATTCCACATCTAAATCTACAACAATCTTGAGGATTTTACTAATTATTTCATGGCTGTTGATGATAGGGTTTGCACCGCAAGCTGCTATAGGACATCTGTGAATGGAGGAACTTATAATAAATTGGCTGAAATTAATCAAGTCAAAGAGAAGCTTGTAGTTTGTGTTAACTGAACCAGAGGTGTAATTGCTCGAAATAAGGTAACCCTAAATCTGTCCTGAAAACCTTCTATTGATTATAATCCAGCACAAGGATAAATAGAAGATTATTGTTGTGTCACTCTACAAGGTACGCTACCTTCTTATAAAGATCAATTTATAAAGTAATCCATTGAATCTGTGCATTCCATTAACGTCGACCATGATTTAGTTATCAGCATGCAAGATCATTATATGCTATTATATGCTGAGTTATGAGATTGATTTATATGAGGTGTGTGTTTTAGCATTTAATATGAATACTTTGATATGCTGGTTTTTGTTAACGCTTATCATATTATTAGCAAGTTGCTATAGTACTAGTTGGAGAACTAGTTGTCATGATAAAGAATTGGTATATTATTTTTGTGTGTTCAAATTGCGAGAGCTTGTTGAATATGTATGCAAAATAGTGATATTTTGAAGCTTACATGATACCTTTTAAGCATGTTGAACATGGTTGTTTCATTTGTTTTAAAATATTTTTTATTGTCACTGTCATGCTTAGTCATTTTAAGGCCATATATGATGGTAGTTAATTTTCTCTTGGATTAATAAAACGGTGATAGACTGTATTGACATGAATCCATAAAGTTTCAAAGTGATCATCTACTAATGCATAATCCTATCCTATACTATGTAATGCAAAATCCTTTACTATATTTTAGTTTGTTGGATGCTTATGCTATGCCAAACTGTGCCCATCTTATTACATGTATATTTGTGTCATGTACTCCTTATATGACATTATTTTGTTTTGGTCGATATGCAACTCTAAAAATGTGGGGTCATACATGCGGTAATGTTATTTTTCATTTAACTCAAATATTCTTTTTTTGATTTGAGACTCTATCACAACCTACAATTTGAGTATAGACTATTCACAAATTTATTTGAGAATGATAGAGACTTTGTTTACATGACTTATAATTTTAGCAAAAACGTGTATGAATTGCTATTAAATTTGAAGGGATCATTCTTTATTTTATTGATTGATTTATACATGTTTAGGGCATCTTAAATTTGTGAAAACTGGATATGAATATGAAATATTAGTGAGAAATTGTCACGTTTTTATAGCTGCACAAATAATGTGATCAATTTATTGTGGGGAAATTTATATGTATAATGAGAATTATTTTGACTTCGCTTATGTCAATATCATGGTTTGAGATATTTTATTTATTGTGAAACAATACTTAATTTTATTATTGGCACCAAACTTGGGTTAAGAAACTTACAGAGATATTTGAAACTATTGCAATATTGAGATGTTGTCGCTTAGAAATAATCTAAGTAGACATGTATATTGTTATGGCACTTGATATAAGAAAGCGATATTTGAGAGATATCATGTATTGTGGATTATCCATTGTATTATTAAAATAATACAATGATGTTTGATTTATTTATATGAGTGGATTTATTTTCCCAATGTGGGGGTTTGTCGCTTAGAATTTATCTAAGTAGACCCGATAACATATATCAAAAGGTCAGTTTAACAATATATGCGATATTGTTTAAAAGTGGATAAACCATTGTATTCAAATAATACAATGACGTTAATTAGATATGAATCCAATGAGAATAAATTTATAAGTTGATTTATCTTATTGATGAATATGTTGTCGCTTAGTAGACAACTAAGCAGACCTGTATGAATTTATTATGAAGAACAAGTTTATAATTGTTAACTTGGTAAATATGAGATTAATTGACTGAGAGACGTCTTAGTCAATATTCTTTGATGAATGAAATTTTTGTCTTCATCAATGTGTGTAAAGTACGTACTAATAAAGCCCCTGGGATGAAATAAATTTGTGAGCATCGAGGGGATTGAGACTTAAGCCAATCGAAATTGACATGTGATAGGAACCCAACCTTTGTGATTGGAGATCCCATGAAGAAGGTTCAATGTGGTAAGAACAAGTCACATGTTAGTTCTGCTAGCGCTAAATTTAATCCTAGTCTCTTTCCTATGGTGTATTTGAGTAAGTGCTAGACACTGCAATATTGAGAGGATAAGCTATAATGCTTTCAACGATTATCATATCCCTTATGGGTGGTGTATGACTTGCAGCATACACTTGATGAAATCGCCTATATGGGTGTCGAGTGGGGCCGCTTGCATGAGACCGTGGCGGGTCTCTAGAGCACTCATGAATACCAGGCACGCGCATGGCCTATTCGCGCACAACCGCGTAACAGCGAGAATTGTGGGGGTGTAGTGTGATTATAAGACCTCTAACATACAACAAGTGTCTTGGGTTCCATAGCTTGCTAAACCAATTCTTGGGTTCCATAGCTTGCTAAACCAATTCACTGTGTGTTAAGTCTTATTAGTCTAGGACGGGTTCCATAGCTTGCTATACCGTTCCGATGCATTACATCTACGATGTTTACCCAGAGAAACTCTTTTTAACTTTTTATTTTAACTTTTGAAATATGTGGGGGATTGTTGTATATTTGAGATATTTCAAAAGTTATTTATTTTCTATTTATTATAAAAATGGTTTAATTAATTTTATTGAGAAAATTAGCTTTGTTGACTTATTCATAAGAAGCTCATTTGGCAGAATATCACGTTGCCATGATTTGTGGAACTTACTTTTCAAATTACTTTGCCCTGTTTTGCTTGGTCTTGGCATCACTATAACGTGTTCCTATTTATTAGCCAATTTTAAGGCATTATTTTTCTGAACTCAACAGTTACAGTTTGCCTACAAAACAATTTTGACTCACGTACTAAATGTGTCACACGTTTTTGACTTGGTTTTGTGCATTATAAATACAAAACAATTATCTCCTTTAATAGGCTAATTAGTTAGTAGTTCAACGTTTTTCTTTTTACATAGAAACAGCCCCTCTTTACTTTTTATGTTTCAAGCTTCACATGAAAAGATTTTTATAAGTCTGATACACAACTTATGTTTTCTGATCCAAAATATTGAGTTTCTGGGTTACATCTCCTGATATTTCTAAGATAAATTTGAGCTGTTCTGTCACCTCCGCTTATGATTCATAACGGGGAAGAACTGTTGTATCCTGGGAGGATATGCGCTTATGAGGCGGATAAAATCCTCAAGGACAGTGACTATGTCACGCCTCAGGTTACGTAAGAGTGTGTTGTTTTGCAGGTTTCTTCTAATTTGATTTGTGAAGATTTTGATGGAGCTGTGTCGGCAACCAAATTCGATAAGTTCCTTTACTTTATTTCTCTTTATTAGTGGTCTTGATTATTTGTTATCATGTTTCTGTTAATTTCTTCTTATACATGATAATTCCACATCTAAATCTACAACAATCTTGAGGATTTTACTAATTATTTCATGGCTGTTGATGATAGGGTTTGCACCGCAAGCTGCTATAGGACATCTGTGAATGGAGGAACTTATAATAAATTGGCTGAAATTAATCAAGTCAAAGAGAAGCTTGTAGTTTGTGTTAACTGAACCAGAGGTGTAATTGCTCGAAATAAGGTAACCCTAAATCTGTCCTGAAAACCTTCTATTGATTATAATCCAGCACAAGGATAAATAGAAGATTATTGTTGTGTCACTCTACAAGGTACGCTACCTTCTTATAAAGATCAATTTATAAAGTAATCCATTGAATCTGTGCATTCCATTAACGTCGACCATGATTTAGTTATCAGCATGCAAGATCATTATATGCTATTATATGCTGAGTTATGAGATTGATTTATATGAGGTGTGTGTTTTAGCATTTAATATGAATACTTTGATATGCTGGTTTTTGTTAACGCTTATCATATTATTAGCAAGTTGCTATAGTACTAGTTGGAGAACTAGTTGTCATGATAAAGAATTGGTATATTATTTTTGTGTGTTCAAATTGCGAGAGCTTGTTGAATATGTATGCAAAATAGTGATATTTTGAAGCTTACATGATACCTTTTAAGCATGTTGAACATGGTTGTTTCATTTGTTTTAAAATATTTTTTATTGTCACTGTCATGCTTAGTCATTTTAAGGCCATATATGATGGTAGTTAATTTTCTCTTGGATTAATAAAACGGTGATAGACTGTATTGACATGAATCCATAAAGTTTCAAAGTGATCATCTACTAATGCATAATCCTATCCTATACTATGTAATGCAAAATCCTTTACTATATTTTAGTTTGTTGGATGCTTATGCTATGCCAAACTGTGCCCATCTTATTACATGTATATTTGTGTCATGTACTCCTTATATGACATTATTTTGTTTTGGTCGATATGCAACTCTAAAAATGTGGGGTCATACATGCGGTAATGTTATTTTTCATTTAACTCAAATATTCTTTTTTTGATTTGAGACTCTATCACAACCTACAATTTGAGTATAGACTATTCACAAATTTATTTGAGAATGATAGAGACTTTGTTTACATGACTTATAATTTTAGCAAAAACGTGTATGAATTGCTATTAAATTTGAAGGGATCATTCTTTATTTTATTGATTGATTTATACATGTTTAGGGCATCTTAAATTTGTGAAAACTGGATATGAATATGAAATATTAGTGAGAAATTGTCACGTTTTTATAGCTGCACAAATAATGTGATCAATTTATTGTGGGGAAATTTATATGTATAATGAGAATTATTTTGACTTCGCTTATGTCAATATCATGGTTTGAGATATTTTATTTATTGTGAAACAATACTTAATTTTATTATTGGCACCAAACTTGGGTTAAGAAACTTACAGAGATATTTGAAACTATTGCAATATTGAGATGTTGTCGCTTAGAAATAATCTAAGTAGACATGTATATTGTTATGGCACTTGATATAAGAAAGCGATATTTGAGAGATATCATGTATTGTGGATTATCCATTGTATTATTAAAATAATACAATGATGTTTGATTTATTTATATGAGTGGATTTATTTTCCCAATGTGGGGGTTTGTCGCTTAGAATTTATCTAAGTAGACCCGATAACATATATCAAAAGGTCAGTTTAACAATATATGCGATATTGTTTAAAAGTGGATAAACCATTGTATTCAAATAATACAATGACGTTAATTAGATATGAATCCAATGAGAATAAATTTATAAGTTGATTTATCTTATTGATGAATATGTTGTCGCTTAGTAGACAACTAAGCAGACCTGTATGAATTTATTATGAAGAACAAGTTTATAATTGTTAACTTGGTAAATATGAGATTAATTGACTGAGAGACGTCTTAGTCAATATTCTTTGATGAATGAAATTTTTGTCTTCATCAATGTGTGTAAAGTACGTACTAATAAAGCCCCTGGGATGAAATAAATTTGTGAGCATCGAGGGGATTGAGACTTAAGCCAATCGAAATTGACATGTGATAGGAACCCAACCTTTGTGATTGGAGATCCCATGAAGAAGGTTCAATGTGGTAAGAACAAGTCACATGTTAGTTCTGCTAGCGCTAAATTTAATCCTAGTCTCTTTCCTATGGTGTATTTGAGTAAGTGCTAGACACTGCAATATTGAGAGGATAAGCTATAATGCTTTCAACGATTATCATATCCCTTATGGGTGGTGTATGACTTGCAGCATACACTTGATGAAATCGCCTATATGGGTGTCGAGTGGGGCCGCTTGCATGAGACCGTGGCGGGTCTCTAGAGCACTCATGAATACCAGGCACGCGCATGGCCTATTCGCGCACAACCGCGTAACAGCGAGAATTGTGGGGGTGTAGTGTGATTATAAGACCTCTAACATACAACAAGTGTCTTGGGTTCCATAGCTTGCTAAACCAATTCTTGGGTTCCATAGCTTGCTAAACCAATTCACTGTGTGTTAAGTCTTATTAGTCTAGGACGGGTTCCATAGCTTGCTATACCGTTCCGATGCATTACATCTACGATGTTTACCCAGAGAAACTCTTTTTAACTTTTTATTTTAACTTTTGAAATATGTGGGGGATTGTTGTATATTTGAGATATTTCAAAAGTTATTTATTTTCTATTTATTATAAAAATGGTTTAATTAATTTTATTGAGAAAATTAGCTTTGTTGACTTATTCATAAGAAGCTCATTTGGCAGAATATCACGTTGCCATGATTTGTGGAACTTACTTTTCAAATTACTTTGCCCTGTTTTGCTTGGTCTTGGCATCACTATAACGTGTTCCTATTTATTAGCCAATTTTAAGGCATTATTTTTCTGAACTCAACAGTTACAGTTTGCCTACAAAACAATTTTGACTCACGTACTAAATGTGTCACACGTTTTTGACTTGGTTTTGTGCATTATAAATACAAAACAATTATCTCCTTTAATAGGCTAATTAGTTAGTAGTTCAACGTTTTTCTTTTTACATAGAAACAGCCCCTCTTTACTTTTTATGTTTCAAGCTTCACATGAAAAGATTTTTATAAGTCTGATACACAACTTATGTTTTCTGATCCAAAATATTGAGTTTCTGGGTTACATCTCCTGATATTTCTAAGATAAATTTGAGCTGTTCTGTCACCTCCGCTTATGATTCATAACGGGGAAGAACTGTTGTATCCTGGGAGGATATGCGCTTATGAGGCGGATAAAATCCTCAAGGACAGTGACTATGTCACGCCTCAGGTTACGTAAGAGTGTGTTGTTTTGCAGGTTTCTTCTAATTTGATTTGTGAAGATTTTGATGGAGCTGTGTCGGCAACCAAATTCGATAAGTTCCTTTACTTTATTTCTCTTTATTAGTGGTCTTGATTATTTGTTATCATGTTTCTGTTAATTTCTTCTTATACATGATAATTCCACATCTAAATCTACAACAATCTTGAGGATTTTACTAATTATTTCATGGCTGTTGATGATAGGGTTTGCACCGCAAGCTTCTATAGGACATCTGTGAATGGAGGAACTTATAATAAATTGGCTGAAATTAATCAAGTCAAAGAGAAGCTTGTAGTTTGTGTTAACTGAACCAGAGGTGTAATTGCTCGAAATAAGGTAACCCTAAATCTGTCCTGAAAACCTTCTATTGATTATAATCCAGCACAAGGATAAATAGAAGATTATTGTTGTGTCACTCTACAAGGTACGCTACCTTCTTATAAAGATCAATTTATAAAGTAATCCATTGAATCTGTGCATTCCATTAACGTCGACCATGATTTAGTTATCAGCATGCAAGATCATTATATGCTATTATATGCTGAGTTATGAGATTGATTTATATGAGGTGTGTGTTTTAGCATTTAATATGAATACTTTGATATGCTGGTTTTTGTTAACGCTTATCATATTATTAGCAAGTTGCTATAGTACTAGTTGGAGAACTAGTTGTCATGATAAAGAATTGGTATATTATTTTTGTGTGTTCAAATTGCGAGAGCTTGTTGAATATGTATGCAAAATAGTGATATTTTGAAGCTTACATGATACCTTTTAAGCATGTTGAACATGGTTGTTTCATTTGTTTTAAAATATTTTTTATTGTCACTGTCATGCTTAGTCATTTTAAGGCCATATATGATGGTAGTTAATTTTCTCTTGGATTAATAAAACGGTGATAGACTGTATTGACATGAATCCATAAAGTTTCAAAGTGATCATCTACTAATGCATAATCCTATCCTATACTATGTAATGCAAAATCCTTTACTATATTTTAGTTTGTTGGATGCTTATGCTATGCCAAACTGTGCCCATCTTATTACATGTATATTTGTGTCATGTACTCCTTATATGACATTATTTTGTTTTGGTCGATATGCAACTCTAAAAATGTGGGGTCATACATGCGGTAATGTTATTTTTCATTTAACTCAAATATTCTTTTTTTGATTTGAGACTCTATCACAACCTACAATTTGAGTATAGACTATTCACAAATTTATTTGAGAATGATAGAGACTTTGTTTACATGACTTATAATTTTAGCAAAAACGTGTATGAATTGCTATTAAATTTGAAGGGATCATTCTTTATTTTATTGATTGATTTATACATGTTTAGGGCATCTTAAATTTGTGAAAACTGGATATGAATATGAAATATTAGTGAGAAATTGTCACGTTTTTATAGCTGCACAAATAATGTGATCAATTTATTGTGGGGAAATTTATATGTATAATGAGAATTATTTTGACTTCGCTTATGTCAATATCATGGTTTGAGATATTTTATTTATTGTGAAACAATACTTAATTTTATTATTGGCACCAAACTTGGGTTAAGAAACTTACAGAGATATTTGAAACTATTGCAATATTGAGATGTTGTCGCTTACAAATAATCTAAGTAGACATGTATATTGTTATGGCACTTGATATAAGAAAGCGATATTTGAGAGATATCATGTATTGTGGATTATCCATTGTATTATTAAAATAATACAATGATGTTTGATTTATTTATATGAGTGGATTTATTTTCCCAATGTGGGGGTTTGTCGCTTAGAATTTATCTAAGTAGACCCGATAACATATATCAAAAGGTCAGTTTAACAATATATGCGATATTGTTTAAAAGTGGATAAACCATTGTATTCAAATAATACAATGACGTTAATTAGATATGAATCCAATGAGAATAAATTTATAAGTTGATTTATCTTATTGATGAATATGTTGTCGCTTAGTAGACAACTAAGCAGACCTGTATGAATTTATTATGAAGAACAAGTTTATAATTGTTAACTTGGTAAATATGAGATTAATTGACTGAGAGACGTCTTAGTCAATATTCTTTGATGAATGAAATTTTTGTCTTCATCAATGTGTGTAAAGTACGTACTAATAAATTAGCCCCTGGGATGAAATAAATTTGTGAGCATCGAGGGGATTGAGACTTAAGCCAATCGAAATTGACATGTGATAGGAACCCAACCTTTGTGATTGGAGATCCCATGAAGAAGGTTCAATGTGGTAAGAACAAGTCACATGTTAGTTCTGCTAGCGCTAAATTTAATCCTAGTCTCTTTCCTATGGTGTATTTGAGTAAGTGCTAGACACTGCAATATTGAGAGGATAAGCTATAATGCTTTCAACGATTATCATATCCCTTATGGGTGGTGTATGACTTGCAGCATACACTTGATGAAATCGCCTATATGGGTGTCGAGTGGGGCCGCTTGCATGAGACCGTGGCGGGTCTCTAGAGCACTCATGAATACCAGGCACGCGCATGGCCTATTCGCGCACAACCGCGTAACAGCGAGAATTGTGGGGGTGTAGTGTGATTATAAGACCTCTAACATACAACAAGTGTCTTGGGTTCCATAGCTTGCTAAACCAATTCTTGGGTTCCATAGCTTGCTAAACCAATTCACTGTGTGTTAAGTCTTATTAGTCTAGGACGGGTTCCATAGCTTGCTATACCGTTCCGATGCATTACATCTACGATGTTTACCCAGAGAAACTCTTTTTAACTTTTTATTTTAACTTTTGAAATATGTGGGGGATTGTTGTATATTTGAGATATTTCAAAAGTTATTTATTTTCTATTTATTATAAAAATGGTTTAATTAATTTTATTGAGAAAATTAGCTTTGTTGACTTATTCATAAGAAGCTCATTTGGCAGAATATCACGTTGCCATGATTTGTGGAACTTACTTTTCAAATTACTTTGCCCTGTTTTGCTTGGTCTTGGCATCACTATAACGTGTTCCTATTTATTAGCCAATTTTAAGGCATTATTTTTCTGAACTCAACAGTTACAGTTTGCCTACAAAACAATTTTGACTCACGTACTAAATGTGTCACACGTTTTTGACTTGGTTTTGTGCATTATAAATACAAAACAATTATCTCCTTTAATAGGCTAATTAGTTAGTAGTTCAACGTTTTTCTTTTTACATAGAAACAGCCCCTCTTTACTTTTTATGTTTCAAGCTTCACATGAAAAGATTTTTATAAGTCTGATACACAACTTATGTTTTCTGATCCAAAATATTGAGTTTCTGGGTTACATCTCCTGATATTTCTAAGATAAATTTGAGCTGTTCTGTCACCTCCGCTTATGATTCATAACGGGGAAGAACTGTTGTATCCTGGGAGGATATGCGCTTATGAGGCGGATAAAATCCTCAAGGACAGTGACTATGTCACGCCTCAGGTTACGTAAGAGTGTGTTGTTTTGCAGGTTTCTTCTAATTTGATTTGTGAAGATTTTGATGGAGCTGTGTCGGCAACCAAATTCGATAAGTTCCTTTACTTTATTTCTCTTTATTAGTGGTCTTGATTATTTGTTATCATGTTTCTGTTAATTTCTTCTTATACATGATAATTCCACATCTAAATCTACAACAATCTTGAGGATTTTACTAATTATTTCATGGCTGTTGATGATAGGGTTTGCACCGCAAGCTGCTATAGGACATCTGTGAATGGAGGAACTTATAATAAATTGGCTGAAATTAATCAAGTCAAAGAGAAGCTTGTAGTTTGTGTTAACTGAACCAGAGGTGTAATTGCTCGAAATAAGGTAACCCTAAATCTGTCCTGAAAACCTTCTATTGATTATAATCCAGCACAAGGATAAATAGAAGATTATTGTTGTGTCACTCTACAAGGTACGCTACCTTCTTATAAAGATCAATTTATAAAGTAATCCATTGAATCTGTGCATTCCATTAACGTCGACCATGATTTAGTTATCAGCATGCAAGATCATTATATGCTATTATATGCTGAGTTATGAGATTGATTTATATGAGGTGTGTGTTTTAGCATTTAATATGAATACTTTGATATGCTGGTTTTTGTTAACGCTTATCATATTATTAGCAAGTTGCTATAGTACTAGTTGGAGAACTAGTTGTCATGATAAAGAATTGGTATATTATTTTTGTGTGTTCAAATTGCGAGAGCTTGTTGAATATGTATGCAAAATAGTGATATTTTGAAGCTTACATGATACCTTTTAAGCATGTTGAACATGGTTGTTTCATTTGTTTTAAAATATTTTTTATTGTCACTGTCATGCTTAGTCATTTTAAGGCCATATATGATGGTAGTTAATTTTCTCTTGGATTAATAAAACGGTGATAGACTGTATTGACATGAATCCATAAAGTTTCAAAGTGATCATCTACTAATGCATAATCCTATCCTATACTATGTAATGCAAAATCCTTTACTATATTTTAGTTTGTTGGATGCTTATGCTATGCCAAACTGTGCCCATCTTATTACATGTATATTTGTGTCATGTACTCCTTATATGACATTATTTTGTTTTGGTCGATATGCAACTCTAAAAATGTGGGGTCATACATGCGGTAATGTTATTTTTCATTTAACTCAAATATTCTTTTTTTGATTTGAGACTCTATCACAACCTACAATTTGAGTATAGACTATTCACAAATTTATTTGAGAATGATAGAGACTTTGTTTACATGACTTATAATTTTAGCAAAAACGTGTATGAATTGCTATTAAATTTGAAGGGATCATTCTTTATTTTATTGATTGATTTATACATGTTTAGGGCATCTTAAATTTGTGAAAACTGGATATGAATATGAAATATTAGTGAGAAATTGTCACGTTTTTATAGCTGCACAAATAATGTGATCAATTTATTGTGGGGAAATTTATATGTATAATGAGAATTATTTTGACTTCGCTTATGTCAATATCATGGTTTGAGATATTTTATTTATTGTGAAACAATACTTAATTTTATTATTGGCACCAAACTTGGGTTAAGAAACTTACAGAGATATTTGAAACTATTGCAATATTGAGATGTTGTCGCTTAGAAATAATCTAAGTAGACATGTATATTGTTATGGCACTTGATATAAGAAAGCGATATTTGAGAGATATCATGTATTGTGGATTATCCATTGTATTATTAAAATAATACAATGATGTTTGATTTATTTATATGAGTGGATTTATTTTCCCAATGTGGGGGTTTGTCGCTTAGAATTTATCTAAGTAGACCCGATAACATATATCAAAAGGTCAGTTTAACAATATATGCGATATTGTTTAAAAGTGGATAAACCATTGTATTCAAATAATACAATGACGTTAATTAGATATGAATCCAATGAGAATAAATTTATAAGTTGATTTATCTTATTGATGAATATGTTGTCGCTTAGTAGACAACTAAGCAGACCTGTATGAATTTATTATGAAGAACAAGTTTATAATTGTTAACTTGGTAAATATGAGATTAATTGACTGAGAGACGTCTTAGTCAATATTCTTTGATGAATGAAATTTTTGTCTTCATCAATGTGTGTAAAGTACGTACTAATAAAGCCCCTGGGATGAAATAAATTTGTGAGCATCGAGGGGATTGAGACTTAAGCCAATCGAAATTGACATGTGATAGGAACCCAACCTTTGTGATTGGAGATCCCATGAAGAAGGTTCAATGTGGTAAGAACAAGTCACATGTTAGTTCTGCTAGCGCTAAATTTAATCCTAGTCTCTTTCCTATGGTGTATTTGAGTAAGTGCTAGACACTGCAATATTGAGAGGATAAGCTATAATGCTTTCAACGATTATCATATCCCTTATGGGTGGTGTATGACTTGCAGCATACACTTGATGAAATCGCCTATATGGGTGTCGAGTGGGGCCGCTTGCATGAGACCGTGGCGGGTCTCTAGAGCACTCATGAATACCAGGCACGCGCATGGCCTATTCGCGCACAACCGCGTAACAGCGAGAATTGTGGGGGTGTAGTGTGATTATAAGACCTCTAACATACAACAAGTGTCTTGGGTTCCATAGCTTGCTAAACCAATTCTTGGGTTCCATAGCTTGCTAAACCAATTCACTGTGTGTTAAGTCTTATTAGTCTAGGACGGGTTCCATAGCTTGCTATACCGTTCCGATGCATTACATCTACGATGTTTACCCAGAGAAACTCTTTTTAACTTTTTATTTTAACTTTTGAAATATGTGGGGGATTGTTGTATATTTGAGATATTTCAAAAGTTATTTATTTTCTATTTATTATAAAAATGGTTTAATTAATTTTATTGAGAAAATTAGCTTTGTTGACTTATTCATAAGAAGCTCATTTGGCAGAATATCACGTTGCCATGATTTGTGGAACTTACTTTTCAAATTACTTTGCCCTGTTTTGCTTGGTCTTGGCATCACTATAACGTGTTCCTATTTATTAGCCAATTTTAAGGCATTATTTTTCTGAACTCAACAGTTACAGTTTGCCTACAAAACAATTTTGACTCACGTACTAAATGTGTCACACGTTTTTGACTTGGTTTTGTGCATTATAAATACAAAACAATTATCTCCTTTAATAGGCTAATTAGTTAGTAGTTCAACGTTTTTCTTTTTACATAGAAACAGCCCCTCTTTACTTTTTATGTTTCAAGCTTCACATGAAAAGATTTTTATAAGTCTGATACACAACTTATGTTTTCTGATCCAAAATATTGAGTTTCTGGGTTACATCTCCTGATATTTCTAAGATAAATTTGAGTTGTTCTGTCACCTCCGCTTATGATTCATAACGGGGAAGAACTGTTGTATCCTGGGAGGATATGCGCTTATGAGGCGGATAAAATCCTCAAGGACAGTGACTATGTCACGCCTCAGGTTACGTAAGAGTGTGTTGTTTTGCAGGTTTCTTCTAATTTGATTTGTGAAGATTTTGATGGAGCTGTGTCGGCAACCAAATTCGATAAGTTCCTTTACTTTATTTCTCTTTATTAGTGGTCTTGATTATTTGTTATCATGTTTCTGTTAATTTCTTCTTATACATGATAATTCCACATCTAAATCTACAACAATCTTGAGGATTTTACTAATTATTTCATGGCTGTTGATGATAGGGTTTGCACCGCAAGCTGCTATAGGACATCTGTGAATGGAGGAACTTATAATAAATTGGCTGAAATTAATCAAGTCAAAGAGAAGCTTGTAGTTTGTGTTAACTGAACCAGAGGTGTAATTGCTCGAAATAAGGTAACCCTAAATCTGTCCTGAAAACCTTCTGTTGATTATAATCCAGCACAAGGATAAATAGAAGATTATTGTTGTGTCACTCTACAAGGTACGCTACCTTCTTATAAAGATCAATTTATAAAGTAATCCATTGAATCTGTGCATTCCATTAACGTCGACCATGATTTAGTTATCAGCATGCAAGATCATTATATGCTATTATATGCTGAGTTATGAGATTGATTTATATGAGGTGTGTGTTTTAGCATTTAATATGAATACTTTGATATGCTGGTTTTTGTTAACGCTTATCATATTATTAGCAAGTTGCTATAGTACTAGTTGGAGAACTAGTTGTCATGATAAAGAATTGGTATATTATTTTTGTGTGTTCAAATTGCGAGAGCTTGTTGAATATGTATGCAAAATAGTGATATTTTGAAGCTTACATGATACCTTTTAAGCATGTTGAACATGGTTGTTTCATTTGTTTTAAAATATTTTTTATTGTCACTGTCATGCTTAGTCATTTTAAGGCCATACTAGTAAGATACCCGTGCATCCGCACGGGTGCTGGTTGGTCGGGGACGAATTTATGCAGTATAATCTTGTCATTAAGTATTTAGTTCATGAGGGTTCAATATCATTATAGAATTTAAGTCAGGGGATGGCTAAATAGCATGAAAGTTTTAGCAATACCAATTTTTTATAAATAACATGAGGTTTCGTGTATCAAAGTTTGTTTAGTCAACGACAACTTATCCCGTACATTTACATTACTTCTAAAACTTGTATAAACGATAACTTGTCCACGTCTATTTTTTATTTTTAAATCTTTATCAAGAACAACTTGTCTTCTATGTAATAATTTTTTCGTTTATTTGTCATAAATATTTCTATGTTAGATAATTAATTTCAGTTCATAAATCAATATGGGGTAATGAATATTTGCTTTAAGGTTTTTACCAATAATTATTTTAAATCTCTCGTGTATAGTGATGACTCATGCCGTGTATAATAATTATTTTAAAATTCTTATTAGTGACGACTTATCTTGTGTATAATGTAAATTTTTATATTTTTAGCAGTAACAATTTTTCAAGTATGAAATAATCATTCTAAAAATTTATTTGTGACAACCTGTCATGAGTATAATAATCATTTTAAAACATGATCTGACGACATTTTCCATGTATAATTATTATTTTTAACTTTTTAGCATTAACAACTTATCCCTTTCTTATATTGTGCAAACTTTTTTACATTGTATAGAATTTTAGCAACGACAATTATTTAAGTGTATAATAATTTTCGACTTATACAATTTTATAATATGTTTGCCAACTTGTCGTGTGTATTAGTGATGACTTGTCCCAGGTATAATAATTATTTAAAAATTTATATCAATGACAATATGACTCGTGTATTATAATTACTTTAAGTTTTTATCAATGAAAACATGTCTCTTGTATTAGTGACGACTTATCTTGTGTATAATGATAATTTTCATATTTTTAGTAGCAACAATTTTTCAAGTATAAAATAATCATTTTAAAAATTTATTTGGGACAACCTGTCATGAGTATAATAATCATTTTAAAACATGATGTGACGACATATTCCATGTATAATTATTATTTTTAACTTTTTAGCAGTAACAACTTATCCCTTTCTTATATTGTGCAGACTTTTTTACATTGTATAGAATTTTAGCAACGACAATTATTTAAGTGTATAATAATTTTCGACTTATACAATTTTATAATATGTTTGCCAACTTGTCGTGTGTATTAGTGATGACTTGTCCCAAGTATAATAATTATTTAAAAATTTATATCAATGACAACATGACTCGTGTATTATAATTACTTTAAGTTTTTATCAATGAAAACATGTCTCTTGTATTAGTGACGACTTATCTTGTGTATAATGATAATTTTTATATTTTTAGCAGCAACAATTTTTCAAGTATAAAATAATCATTTTAAAAATTTATTTGTGACAACCTGTAATGAGTATAATAATCATTTTAAAACATGATCTGACGACATATTCCATGTATAATTATTATTTTTAACTTTTTAGCAGTAACAACTTATCCCTTTCTTATATTGTGCAGACTTTTTTACATTTTATAAAATTTTAGCAACGACAATTATTTAAGTGTATAATAATTTTCGACTTATACAATTTTATAATATGTTTGCCAACTTGTCGTGTGTATTAGTGATGACTTGTCCCAGGTATAATAATTATTTAAAAATTTATATCAATGACAATATGACTCGTGTATTATAATTACTTTAAGTTTTTATCAATGAAAACATGTCTCTTGTATTAGTGACGACTTATCTTGCGTATAATGATAATTTTCATATTTTTAGCAGCAACAATTTTTCAAGTATAAAATAATCATTTTAAAAATTTATTTGGGACAACCTGTCATGAGTATAATAATCATTTTAAAACATGATGTGACGACATATTCCATGTATAATTATTATTTTTAACTTTTTTTTGAGCAAATATTTTTTAACTTTTTAGCAGTAACAATTTATCCCTTTCTTATATTGTGCAGACTTTTTTACATTGTATAGAATTTTAGCAACGACAATTATTTAAGTGTATAATAATTTTCGACTTATACAATTTTATAATATGTTTGCCAACTTGTCGTGTGTATTAGTGATGACTTGTCCCAAGTATAATAATTATTTAAAAATTTATATCAATGACAACATGACTCGTGTATTATAATTACTTTAAGTTTATATCAATGAAAACATGTCTCTTGTATTAGTGACGACTTATCTTGTGTATAATGATAATTTTTATATTTTTAGCAGCAACAATTTTTCAAGTATAAAATAATCATTTTAAAAATTTATTTGTGACAACCTGTAATGAGTATAATAATCATTTTAAAACATGATCTGACGACATATTCCATGTATAATTATTATTTTTAACTTTTTAGCAGTAACAATTTATCCCTTTCTTATATTATGCAGACTTTTTTACATTGTATAGAATTTTAGCAACCATAATTATTTAAGTGTATAATAATTTTCGACATATGCAATTTTATAATATGTTTGTCAACTTGTGTGTATTAGTGATGACTTGTCCCAGGTAAAGTAATTATTTAAAAATTTATATCAATGACAACATGAATCATGTATTATAATTACTTTTAAGTTTTTATCAATGAAAACATGTCTCTTGTACAGTGACGACTTGTCACGTGGATAATAATTATTCTAAAATTTATATCAATGACAACATGACTCGTGTATTATAATTACTTTAAGTTTTTTAGTTATGAGAACATCTTTCATGTATAGTGACGATTCATTCCGTGTATAATAATTATTTTAAAAATTGTATTAGTGACCACATGTCACATGTATTTTTTAGAAATGATATTTTGTCATGTGAATAATAATTATTATAAAAGTTGTATTAGTGACGACTCGTCCCGTGTATAATAATAATTTTAATTTTAATTATTCAAGGAATTTTTAAATTTTTAGTAGCAATAACTTTTCAAGTGTATAATAATCATTTTAAAACTTCATATGCAACAACGTGTGCCGTGCATGATTAATATTTTTAACTTTATAGCAGCAACAACTTATTCTTTCTTATGTTGTGTGGACTTTTTTATATTGCATGGAATTTTAGAAACGACAATTTCTCAAGTGTATAATAATAATTGACCTATACAATTTTAGAATATGTTAGCCAACTTGTTACGTGTATAATAATCATTTTAAAAGAGGACTTTCACAATGAAGAATGTGATTAAAGGACCCTAAAAAATATGATTAAAGATAATAAAGAATAAATATCAATCTTCAAAACAAAATTATAGTTGAAAAAAATAGGAGTCTAAAAAGCAATTTAAAAAATAGGTTAATTGTAATGGTTAGGCCCAATAGATAACTTTCCATAACAAACCCTAATTTTCATTTCCCATTAACAAAACACAGAAGAAATTCTTCTCTCTCTCTCCGCCGTATCTTCTTCTTGTCTGCCCCCTCAAACCACGAAAACCTCCTTCTCTCTTCATCTGCAACTTACTCCGACCACCGTACATATAAATAAAGCCACCATTTTTATCGTCTCATTATCCTATACAAAACCCCCTTATTTATTTTGAGATCAAGGAAAGTATGAATATTGAGTCCAATTTCTCTCCGATTTTGCAGCCATCGTTAGCCTCCTCTGCAAAAATCAAAGTGAAAGACTAATATTTTCAAGAGATGTAAGATTTGTTTTTGTAGATTAATGAATCTGTTTTAGGTTTTTTTAGATCTAATACTAATGTTATTATTTTGGTAATCCTTTTCCTGGATCTTTGATAAAGAAGCTTTTATATTGCAATTTCCTTGAAGACTTCGTTTGGAGTTATTTTTTGGTTCATGCAAAAATAGATGGGTTTCTTTACCACAAAAAATTATCATTTTTATTCCAATTTTGAATTAAAAAATATAAAATGAAACTTTTGTTCAGGAAATAAGGTTTTTTTTTTTCTGGTGAATGATATTTTTCTTTTGCAAATCAATTTTTTTTTTTCCTTCTATATACGATCCCTGTTTTTTATTTTTTATTTAACAAAAGTTACAACTCTGTTTTTTCTTTTTGAAAAAAATTCTTTCTTTAATAGATTCTTTTTGGAGAGTCTCTAGAAAGTCAGAACACGAGCAACTCATCCCTCTTTCTCTATTTTTTTTTTTTTTTGTAGTTTTGACATGGAATCTTCAATGGACAGCTTACAAAAGTCTATAATTCCCATTTTCGACAAACTTGGATCTCAATCATGGAATTGTGCAGCAGATCTGGAACCTTCATCATCTACTTCTTTCACACATGCAACAAATAACAACAACAAATCAAAGGCTTTTAAGGTCAGCTTTTATATTCATATCCTTAATTATATGAAATTGATTTCTTCATCACTATTTATTTATTTGATACATGCAACAACAAAATCACATTTATTAAAGGAAAAGATAAGTTTATTGTGAGGAAACGAAATTGGTTATAAGTCAACAAAAAAAATTATGTTTTGCTGGTAAATATTGTTTTGTAAATTATTTTGTTGTTGTTTTCAAAGAACTTTTTTTTTGTTTAATTTCAATGAAATTGATTATTTACGTGATAGACAAAAAAAATAATTATGTGTAAACCTTGTTTAATATTTTTTTCTATCATTTAAATGATTTATTTATGTACACAGAAAAAACAAATTTTAAACTTATTTTAAAAAATAATAATTCATTTTAATAATTCAAAAGAGTATTTATACCCTGATTTCATGTGATTTTTGTTTGTTGAAAAATATTAATTTTATTTATATTTTACAGAAAATCGGTCACCGTTGATTGGAGAAAGGAGAGAAACTCTTAACTTTCTAGAAAATGAAGTGGAAGAACAGAATTTGAGCTTAGCAAAAGGTAAAGAGGAAAATGTTCACAAAAACTCTTATCCATTGGTTTAAATCTTTAAAACTTTGTAGTTTGTAGCATAGAACCATACCTTATCCATTGGTTTAAAACATTTTTTTTATACTGCTATTTGTTGCTATGTGTATTTCCGTTTTCTTTCTTTATTTTTTTCAATAAAAAGAAGGAAAAAGTAATAGAAAAGAAATACAAAATTTTGAAAAGAAATACAAAGTGTAGTTAGTTTTACATGATATTAAAAAAAATATGAAAATACTTTTTAGAAAACCGACTGAAAAAATAATAATATATTTTATTCATATTTTACAGAAAATCGGTCTACATGACTCAGGAGAAAGGAGAGAAACTTTTAATTCCTGCAAAATGAAGTGGAAGAACAGAATTTGAGCTTAGCAAAAGGTAAAGAGTAAAAAGTGAACAAAAGCTCTCAATCAGAGAAGTATAAGATGTTCTTGTTGAAAATGTTTTTGGATTCTATATTTCTTCTTCATTATTTTCTTAAAATAATTTAGAGAGCAATAATGATTTTCTTAATATAATTTAGAGAGAAATAATAATTTTTTTGGACAATTTGTTAAATACAGTTTGTTATATAATATATCTATATAGATCTACAAAAGTAGGTTTATAAAATTTTTGTTTGACATAATAGATATATTTAGATATAAAATAATAAAAGATTAAAACTCCTGAATAAAATAAGAACTATTTTGGACTAAAATCAAGGTAGTTTATTTCTGCATAATAATCTCTTTGAAGTTTGTCGCATAGAACCAAAACTTATCCATTGTTGTGTGTATTTTCGCTTTCTTTATTTTTTTCAATAAAGAAGGAAAAAGTAATAGAAAAGAAATACAAAATCATGAATGTTGTTTTGTATACCTTTGATGTAGAACTGTCATGATGATATGGAAAAAAAATGAAAAATACTTTTTAGCAAAGAAAACAGTTTTTGTTAAAGAAAAGTTTTTGTTATGAAGAACAATGAATGAAATGGAGTATTGAATCTTTCATAAAAGTGTGTTGAATCTTTCATAAAAGTGTGTTGCTACAAAGTCTTTTACCTTGATGTATTGCAGGTTTGCTCATTTTGTATTTGAAGCTTGAAGATAGAGTTGAAAAAATCTTCATGTGTAGAACATTTTTTGAACTTTGTTGAATGAGAGAAGATGAAAATAAGAGAATGGTGAGATAGAGTATATGAGTATTCACTTGTATATATATTCAAAATTAATTTGATTGAATTTGAATTTGAGAACTTGCCCCCAAATTTGGTTGGTAATTGTGTAGAGGACACATTAAATATTTTGATTTGAGACACACTGACACAAATCAGCTGCTGTCATTGGTAGTTGCAATTTTTTCTAGTAAAAGCAAACTATCTTATTTGCCTCTCAAACGTACTCAACCATCTTCAGTCAGCATTAAACCGGGAAAAGCATTTTGAAGTGCAATGAAACCAAACAAACATAACTTGGTACTTAGGTGTTCATTTAGTTACAAAAAGCATTATTTAGACTTCTTTTACCCCTTAATTTAGGACGTGTCAGTTGTATAGGATGACCAGTTTGGGTTTTTCCACAACATTGAATCTTCTTATATTAAGGAGGATATGATGGTAGTTAATTTTCTCTTGGATTAATAAAACGGTGATAGACTGTATTGACATGAATCCATAAAGTTTCAAAGTGATCATCTACTAATGCATAATCCTATCCTATACTATGTAATGCAAAATCCTTTACTATATTTTAGTTTGTTGGATGCTTATGCTATGCCAAACTGTGCCCATCTTATTACATGTATATTTGTGTCATGTACTCCTTATATGACATTATTTTGTTTTGGTCGATATGCAACTCTAAAAATGTGGGGTCATACATGCGGTAATGTTATTTTTCATTTAACTCAAATATTCTTTTTTTGATTTGAGACTCTATCACAACCTACAATTTGAGTATAGACTATTCACAAATTTATTTGAGAATGATAGAGACTTTGTTTACATGACTTATAATTTTAGCAAAAACGTGTATGAATTGCTATTAAATTTGAAGGGATCATTCTTTATTTTATTGATTGATTTATACATGTTTAGGGCATCTTAAATTTGTGAAAACTGGATATGAATATGAAATATTAGTGAGAAATTGTCACGTTTTTATAGCTGCACAAATAATGTGATCAATTTATTGTGGGGAAATTTATATGTATAATGAGAATTATTTTGACTTCGCTTATGTCAATATCATGGTTTGAGATATTTTATTTATTGTGAAACAATACTTAATTTTATTATTGGCACCAAACTTGGGTTAAGAAACTTACAGAGATATTTGAAACTATTGCAATATTGAGATGTTGTCGCTTAGAAATAATCTAAGTAGACATGTATATTGTTATGGCACTTGATATAAGAAAGCGATATTTGAGAGATATCATGTATTGTGGATTATCCATTGTATTATTAAAATAATACAATGATGTTTGATTTATTTATATGAGTGGATTTATTTTCCCAATGTGGGGGTTTGTCGCTTAGAATTTATCTAAGTAGACCCGATAACATATATCAAAAGGTCAGTTTAACAATATATGCGATATTGTTTAAAAGTGGATAAACCATTGTATTCAAATAATACAATGACGTTAATTAGATATGAATCCAATGAGAATAAATTTATAAGTTGATTTATCTTATTGATGAATATGTTGTCGCTTAGTAGACAACTAAGCAGACCTGTATGAATTTATTATGAAGAACAAGTTTATAATTGTTAACTTGGTAAATATGAGATTAATTGACTGAGAGACGTCTTAGTCAATATTCTTTGATGAATGAAATTTTTGTCTTCATCAATGTGTGTAAAGTACGTACTAATAAAGCCCCTGGGATGAAATAAATTTGTGAGCATCGAGGGGATTGAGACTTAAGCCAATCGAAATTGACATGTGATAGGAACCCAACCTTTGTGATTGGAGATCCCATGAAGAAGGTTCAATGTGGTAAGAACAAGTCACATGTTAGTTCTGCTAGCGCTAAATTTAATCCTAGTCTCTTTCCTATGGTGTATTTGAGTAAGTGCTAGACACTGCAATATTGAGAGGATAAGCTATAATGCTTTCAACGATTATCATATCCCTTATGGGTGGTGTATGACTTGCAGCATACACTTGATGAAATCGCCTATATGGGTGTCGAGTGGGGCCGCTTGCATGAGACCGTGGCGGGTCTCTAGAGCACTCATGAATACCAGGCACGCGCATGGCCTATTCGCGCACAACCGCGTAACAGCGAGAATTGTGGGGGTGTAGTGTGATTATAAGACCTCTAACATACAACAAGTGTCTTGGGTTCCATAGCTTGCTAAACCAATTCTTGGGTTCCATAGCTTGCTAAACCAATTCACTGTGTGTTAAGTCTTATTAGTCTAGGACGGGTTCCATAGCTTGCTATACCGTTCCGATGCATTACATCTACGATGTTTACCCAGAGAAACTCTTTTTAACTTTTTATTTTAACTTTTGAAATATGTGGGGGATTGTTGTATATTTGAGATATTTCAAAAGTTATTTATTTTCTATTTATTATAAAAATGGTTTAATTAATTTTATTGAGAAAATTAGCTTTGTTGACTTATTCATAAGAAGCTCATTTGGCAGAATATCACGTTGCCATGATTTGTGGAACTTACTTTTCAAATTACTTTGCCCTGTTTTGCTTGGTCTTGGCATCACTATAACGTGTTCCTATTTATTAGCCAATTTTAAGGCATTATTTTTCTGAACTCAACAGTTACAGTTTGCCTACAAAACAATTTTGACTCACGTACTAAATGTGTCACACGTTTTTGACTTGGTTTTGTGCATTATAAATACAAAACAATTATCTCCTTTAATAGGCTAATTAGTTAGTAGTTCAACGTTTTTCTTTTTACATAGAAACAGCCCCTCTTTACTTTTTATGTTTCAAGCTTCACATGAAAAGATTTTTATAAGTCTGATACACAACTTATGTTTTCTGATCCAAAATATTGAGTTTCTGGGTTACATCTCCTGATATTTCTAAGATAAATTTGAGCTGTTCTGTCACCTCCGCTTATGATTCATAACGGGGAAGAACTGTTGTATCCTGGGAGGATATGCGCTTATGAGGCGGATAAAATCCTCAAGGACAGTGACTATGTCACGCCTCAGGTTACGTAAGAGTGTGTTGTTTTGCAGGTTTCTTCTAATTTGATTTGTGAAGATTTTGATGGAGCTGTGTCGGCAACCAAATTCGATAAGTTCCTTTACTTTATTTCTCTTTATTAGTGGTCTTGATTATTTGTTATCATGTTTCTGTTAATTTCTTCTTATACATGATAATTCCACATCTAAATCTACAACATAGTCAACATTGCTCTTATCAACATTGGTTCACACGAATGCCACCTGCACTATGGGTTCTTCCTCCATTTCAGTGGCATTGATAGCTTAAATTGAAGTATGTTACTTTATTTTAACATGTTTTTGTCGAAGTTTATTTATTTAATTCTGCAAAAAATATTCTTTTCCCTTTTCTCATCTCAAGTTTGTTTATTCGATTACGTAAAGAAAAAACTGTTTTATTTATATCGTTTTTTGATAAATTAATCCAAGAAGTTTATTAATTATCATTCTTTATGTTAATTTACCCCTGTAATCTTAATTTAGATCAATAAATCTTATCATATTTATTCTAATGATAAGACTTATTCATCCATAGACCTTAACCAATAATGGTGGACCATTCTCTCGCAGAAATTTCATGGAAATTTGTATTGAGCATTGTATATGCGGATAGAGATTCCCTGATAGTTTGATTTTAATTAATTAAATTTCATGGAAATAACCAAAAGAATAAAAGGAGACTCTATAAATAGCCGACAGGGAAGGTAGAAACATGATGTTAGTTAGTTAAATTTTAAGTAAGATATTAAATTACTGAAAATAATTAAAGGTGTATTTGAGAAAAAAAATATTAAAAATTGTATAGTTTAAGGACATGTTTGATGTGCAGGGTAAAAGACGAGACAAGATAATTGTATCATATTTTGTCTTTGTTTATACCTAAAAATAATTATCATGTTAACTGAAATTGGGAGATAATATATTTAGGCGCACACTATTAAAGTCAAACAAGGGTCGGTTGATTCGTTTCTCGTGTCTACTAAAGGGTATGAATGTCTTCAAGACATTAGACTTGATCAAAGCTCGGTGGAGCTAGACAATGAGACATTTAACTTGTGATTCGTGTTTATAGGGTCACTAACCTAAAGAAGCAATGAGCAGGGAGGCATGTTTTGTTGGAGGTTGCACACCACTGAGTGAAAGACTGCTAGGCGAACGTGGGGAAACTTACGCACTACTCGTGCAAATAGCCAAGCAAGATTAATCTTTGTAGATTGTGTCGTTTCAGCCCATACAACTAGTGTTTGTCTATAAATACCGAACTTGTACATTTCATTGCACACACAATCAATCAAAAGTTATTTGCACATTTACCTTTTTGTCGTTATCTTTTACTTTATTCATTTTTTAGTTGAGTAGCTTAAAAATCCCAACAACAAAAAACATTGTACTTAACACTTAGGGTAGTTATCCGCAAATACGTCAATTTACTTTCTAGTTTGACAACAAATTTGACACGCACATACTACAACTTTCTGATTCCACAACTGTAATTACAGTCAAATATATATTTTGGTTGCATGTTTGGTTGGGTACTACACCTTTAAAATACATGTCTCCAAAACTTTATTCTTTATTGCAGGTATTTTAAGGATGCTAATTTCTTTTTAGAAATGGCTAATGTTAGTATGTATTTAGTTGTTAACGTTGTAGATCAAGATAGAACCATCAACCTCCTTATTACCACACCTCTTTAAATCTCCTAGACTTTTTTTTAGAGGAATCTCCTAGACTTATCGTCAAACAATTGAATGTCATGTTATTTCATTCCAATATCGTCAATCCAAAATGCATATTTGGTATGGATTTATTATAATCACAATGAGCTACGGTGTTTTTGAAAAAGCTACATTGAATGGCTTTTGTAAAATCATGGTGGCTCACCTTGATTATGCCAAATTAAATACAAAACATGCACTAAATCTACTCTATTATTCCCATAGTTGTTTTTCCTGAGAATATTCCTTTCCTAATGCTTATTTGTAACTGTTACCAAAACTCAATTGTTGGTTCCATTGTAGCACGTTATGTTCAAGTAATATACCAATTGGACAAATTTATGTATAGATCCAGAGGTAATATATTGGATTAATTAAAAAAGTAAAAATACTATCACAGATACTGCTCATGTTAAAATGCTTCAGGATATTTTATATGTTTGGGCGCAGCTTAAAACCTACAATTTCTCACATCTCAACACGTACACATAGTTTGTATGATTTTCGCCGCTACATCTTTATAACGAAAAATCAGTAAGAATACTCTTCTGCTCCAAGATTTATTCTAACAAATTCAGACTGCAAAATGTTTATGGTTATAAATACTAGATAGAAAGACTGCCACACAACCAGACTATTGACAAATGAGACTTTCCGTTTGAGGGCCACCCAAAAGCTTGAAAGAATCAGCATTCAATCCAATTTAAAAGCCTCATGAGTCGTGATCATTTGCTTTCATCCATGTCTCTGTTTCAGAAAAGAAAGAAAAAAAACGGCTGTCTACTACTATTACAATAAAAACTGATTTTGAAAAGAAAAACCCACGGCAATTGCCTAACATTTAGGTTACAAACTAATGGTACAGAATACAGATAACCAACATTTTATCCCACAACAATGAAGAAAAACTAAAGCCAAAAAAGAAAGCTCTTAAACGTGCGCAAGAGATGCAAAGAAAAGGAACAAGATACGCAAACAAAGGGCAAAACAAATCCAGAGGTAATAGGAAGAGTACACATTGAAGCGAATAAACAGCCTTGGCGGCCAAATTTCTATAATTGCACTAACCCTTCTGAACCTTTTCCACATATGCCTGCAACAAAAAAGAGGAGAGTTATTATAGGAAATGATGGAAAGGAAACAAGTAACAATAGTCATAGCTGCACACCAATCAAACGGTGACCAATGTCCCAAACGTAAATGTAGATTCAGAAGCTATCATAAATCTCTAACGGCTAAATACAGCTCAGACATTTGAAATATATAAATCTACACCTTAGCAACAATTACAGTAAAACATAGAGCTCAGAATTAAGATCAATTAGTTGAAAATGAAAAGTTAAAGTTCAAATTAAATTTGTTCTTAATAGAGAAAATAAAGTGCCGTGAGATTTAGTTGAATTGGAAAAATAACTAGACTGGATGAAAATTAAGAGATTGTGTAAATTTATTAGCAAACAGCAGCAGCAAAGCCTTTTCCCTGTATGCTAGATGCATGGATCAAACGCCATATTGTAATAATTGGACCATCCTCTATTTGGTGTACCCACATTAATACTTCTACAACTACAAGTCTTTTTCACACATGTTAGATTATCTAAACTGGACCATCAAGGGTTCGATTGAAAAAAGATCATCAAACTAAGCGAAAACTACTTCTATTGTTTTCAGGAAGTGTGACGGTTGAATTGATCTACATATATAAATCTTGGGCAAGCACATTTCTCTGCTCAATTTTTATCCCATTTTTCAGCAAGTGCCCAATCCCATAACATCAAGATTATGCTTTAAAAAAATTCAATGATTTCCGGAGTTTCATCTAAATTCACTTTTATATTTCAAAAGAAAAAGTAGAAGATGACTTGGAATTCTTCAAAAACAAAATGGCAATAAGTTAAGACCACTGACTGACCTGTACAAGTTTGTTAAGCTTTGGTTTTGAAAATGACAAATATTGGTCAATTTTTTCTTGTGTCTGCGGAATATTGGCCTCCTGGATGGTACCCGTTACTTTATCAACAACTTTCTTCACAATCGTTTTATAATCTTCTTTAGTGATTTTACCTTCTTTCCAAGTTGGTTTCAGAAGCTCCTTAACAAACTCAGCCAATGCAAATTTAAATGCACGTGATCCTTTCATTTCCTTTGTTTGCTTGGCATCATCAGGTCCAGCATTTTGGACCATGTTTTGAGGACCATTCTCTTTGGTACTTTTATGACCATCTTGAGAATTTTTCCTTTCCTTAGCTACCTCTTCATTGTTATCCTTATTGACCACCGTGTTTTGACCAGGCTGCAAATGGATTAGATTATCACTCTTGACATGTTCTGAGGAGGCACCCTTAATTGAATTACCCAAGTTTTCTCTTCCTGGGTTAGACAACTGCGACAGAATTTCTACTTCGGCAATAGTTTTACTTGGAGGAATGGCTGGGGGTACGCCACTTGCATCAGCATTCTTTTGCTCAATACTATCATTCATTGGATCATACTGTTTTGGGAGTTCAACGGCAGGATCTGGCTTGATGCATGTGATTGAAACAGGCATTGCAGGCACTTGAATTTTTGCTTGGGAAGGACTGTCCTTCAATTCATGAGAATTTAAAGCAGCATATAGCTGCGGCAGCTGCTGACCTGCTCCAAGGATATGAGCCAGAGAGGCTGAGAGATTCGTGAGTTGAGCAAGCTGTTCATTGCTTACTGCGTTTTGAACTGGAGGATTTATTGAACTAACTTGTGATAAGCCTGAATCCATAATACTTGGTTCTCCGGTGTACTTTTGCTCAGTAGATACTTCCTGGCTGTGTATAGCATCAACAATGCCTTCTCTTGAAGAAAGAATGGGAACATCCACTTGACTTTGTCCAACTGCATGGCAGCTGGAAGTATGCAAAGGATTTACATTCTCTGTATTCTGATTGATGTTTTGTCCTAGAAAAACACCAGTAGAAAGTATTAGGTCTGTGAGAGAATCTGCAGCTCTATTTCACATTTATCATCGCATTTCAATGAAAAAACATTATACTTGTTAAATTTTGTGTTAAATTTACAAGGGCTGCACAGTTACAGGAAGATCAAGCACGTGTTTACCTGGAGCAAGTTGTATTCTGTTGTGTTCAGAGATGGCTAGATATGTACCACCCTGGCTTACATCATGTTCCTTCTGTTTATGTTCTTCCATATGGCTGGAAGACCCCATCCTATAATTCCAATCAGGAGACATTTCTGCATCACCCGGCCAAATGTCCGTTGTACCTATTGACTGGGAACCATGCATGTTGGCACCAGTATTTTCTGCTATCCAAAGATCAGATTCCTTCTTATCACTCAAAATTGGTGGTTTAGCATGCAGCCCGCTCTTATCTAAACCATGCCCCCATCCATCCGTTATAGGCAAATCAGTAAATTCTGGCTCTGTGGTACCTACATTTCCACTTTTATTCTCGATCAGCTTTGTTGTATCAGAGCCAGAAACTGTATCATTCTGCTTTGGACTGTCCTCGACTCTATCTGGATCAGCCATGTCACTATCTGAACCCCACCTATCATCTCTTAGCCTTTTATTTGGACTAATGGAGTCACTCAATTTTCGTCTATCCAACATTTGATGATCTCTACTTGGATTTCTTGTCCATCTATCATCCCTTAATCTTCTAATAGGGCTCCTACATGCTTGCGTATCGTGAGAAAACCTACAATGTTTACCATTTCGACAATTTCCACTAGCAAAAAATTTGCAAGGAGCATCAATAGTGCGGTTAGGCACATGCCGGCCACCACCCTGCTGAAAAGAATTATCTCTGTGCCTTCTGCCAACTTCTCTTTCTCTAGTGAATTCATCCATAAAAACTTTGCCATATTCGTCATTAGATCTACCGCCCTTAAAAGAATAGTCCCTGCTCTCGTGGGTAGTAGGATATCTGGTAGCTCCATCTTCCCTTTCACTAGTGAATTCATTAGATCTACCACTCTTTGGAGAATGGTCCCTGCTCTCATAGGTAGCAGAATATCTGGGACCTCCATTTTCCCTTTCTCTAGTGAATTCATTAGATCTACCACTCTTAAGAGAATGGTCCCTGCTCTCATGGGTAGCAGGATATCTGCGAGCTCCATCTTCCCTTTCTCTAATGAATTCATTAGATCTACCACTCTTAAGAGAATGGTCCCTGCTCTCATGGTTAGCAGGATATCTGAGAGCTTCATCTTCCCTTTCTCTAGTGAACTCATCCATAGAAACTTTACCATATCCATCAGAATCGTAATCATGCACAAACTTGCAAGATGCTCCCATTCTACAGCTGCCTTTTGCAAAATTTATACAAGCTTCATTAGATCTACCACTCTTAAGAGAATGGTCAACACTCTCATGGGTAGCAGAGTATCTGGGAGCTCCATCTTCCCTGTGCCTACCTTCCCAACTATTCTCACGATTTTGGTTATCATGATGCAGAAAATTGCAATGACTACCTCTTCTACATTTTCCAACAGCAAAATCTCTGCACGGTCGTGTTGATCCTCCAACCCTCGTCCTTTTTCTACCATCAACTCCTGAATCCCACCTGAAACCACGAGGAGGGCTCCGACTCCGGCTCAGACTGTTCCTGACAATGATCAAAATCCAAGTAAAGACAGATAATTAAAACAAAAAAATAACTGCATCAAGAAATATTACAACAACAGCCATAATATTATCATCAATATATTTAACAGTGGAAATAATGACATAACTTGAAAACAATGAATACCACGGCAAAAATATAAACTAGCTCGAGGATGTACTCAACTAAAACAAATACTCATTAAGAAAAAGCTCTTCAACACAAATATAGACATGGGATGCATCCTACAAATAAAGAAGCAGAACATGGCATAATAGATAAAAGATAAATTGTATCTTTAAAACTGCACCTTCTGAGCTCTACTCCAGAAGATAAAACTGTTGTTTTAGTTGAAGACATAACTGTTAGACTACTAGGTTTGAGGTTATTGGGCCCATAAGTCCGTTTGAGTATAGTGTATATATTTCCTTGTAATCTCATTCTTTTACTAAGATATACAATTTCTACAATTCCTACATAGTGAATTTGAACATAAGATCACTATGATGTCCAGATCAAATAGATGTCATGTGACTATCACATAATCTTTCATGAAGTATCCAATGGCTGTGATTGCATGCATCAGGTGTTCGTAATAAAGAAAAGTAACTGAAAAAATGTCCAAGACATGTTTAAAATGTCTTTAAACGAATAAAGTATTAATATTTGGTAGTAACTTAATTTTCCATTAGATCCCAACAATACTACCGAGAGTGCACAGCTCCTCCAGTAAAGTGCAAGTTCTTTAGAAGAAAGAAAGAAAAAAAAAAAGGTGTATCTTTTTGGTCTTTCTGAACATTACTATATTATAAGAGATTTACTTTTCCCACCCTATGCCTTTCCTCGCGCGCCCTATTTTTTTCCATTTTTACCCCTGGCCCGGATTTCGTTTTCCGGATTGCATTGTTAGAATTTTGCAGATGTGTCCGGATTTTAAAATCCGGAATGGTTTTCTTCCAGAACTTTTACAATTTTAAGCTTTGAAATTCGTAAAATAAAATGCAAATAAAGAAAAAAAACAGAAATAAAAAGACACAAACATAAAAACAACTCATTTTATTAATATATGAACAATACATTACAATAATTTTCAAGCTTTTTAAGCTTATTACATAAGATCCTAATTCTATTTCTAATCTCCTAAGAGCCTAACCACTGCTATGTGATAGGACATAGCAGTAGTTTCCCTATTGGAGGGCAACCGGAGGAGGAGGGAAGAGGAGAGCGGGAAGAAGAGAACAATGCCCCTGAGGGAGGTAAGGGGTGCTCAAACTTACGCCCAGACAGACCAATCTAAGAACCACACTGACCCACATGACCCCCAGATGAACCGCACTTCTTTGCAGCGCGGATCCATCCTCATTGACCGTTCATACAAACCCTTAAAATTTTCAACAAGGCCCTTATCTATGAAAGGCCAACGATGGAAAACCATGGTTGTAGAAGGAAGAAGAGGAGGAGAGGGTGGGAGAGGATGGTGTGAGAAATGGTGGGGTTTGGAAGGCTATTTATAGGGAGGGTGGGTTAAAAACGGTTGGGAGGTCATAAATGTAGTCAAAAAACGTGTTTTACGGTGGGGTTGGGTCAAAAACGGTTGGGAGGTCATAAATGTAGTCAAAAAACGTGGTAAAACACGTTTTTTGACTTTGACCACCGACAAAAACATGTGGTGCAAACCACCGGCCACGACACTGATGCAGTCCGGAAAATATAATCTGGAATGTACCTTTGTTTTCCGGAATATATTTTCCGGATTATTACGATAATGGTGAACGAGGGAAAAGATGGCACTTCTTGTAGGGTTAAGGACGTTCCGGATTGTATAATCCGGAAAGCTTCAGCATTGGATTCTTTTGAAAGAGAGCCATTAATGTAGGTTTGGACGGTTACGACCACTAACGTTTTCATTGACAGTACTAATGACCTAGGACTTGTTTTAGGCTATAAATAGGCTTCCATCTTCAACAAATACCTTCATTCTTCACTTCACCACTTTTCTTCCATTTTCTTCAAATGTTTTTAGTTTTTTAGGGGTGTCCGTGGTGTCATGGTCATTGTTGACCGTTCATATGAACCCTGCAATTGCATTGCAGCTTGTGTGGGGTTCATATAACGGTCAACAGAGACCCTTGACATCAAAGAAAGACACAAAAAAGCACATAACATCTAGTCCGGATTTCGTTTTCCGGATATCACTAACAATCTGCTCCGGACCGGGGGTATATTTGTAAATTTTGCGGGGGTCGCGAGAAGGCATCAGGGTGGGAAAAGTAAATCTCATATTATAATATACACAATAAAGTTTGTCTAGAGTCATGCTCCCACAACAAACCATCAGTATAATATGAAGAAAAAATTATCAAGTTTCCATCAATATCAATATTCAGAAAATAAAACCAGACTGACCTGCTCCAGTCATTTTTAGGGGACTGACTGTGTCTCATGTTCCTGCTGTAACTTCCATCAGTGTCCCATTCTCTTCTTGAATTAAAAACTCTATGGTCTTTATTCATAGCATCGTCCTCATTTGAACCTCTGCCTCCATAATAAGATTCCTTTGATGAAAACCCCGTAACAGGTCTTAATTTATCATTTCCTTCCAAATAAGCCCATTCTGAACTATTGCTACCAGCAACATCTGCAGAGGACCGTCCAGACCGCATTTGCTTGCTACCAGGTGAGAATTTATGCTCATCACTCAAATCCCACTTTGAAGAGTGCTTTCTGCCAGCTCCACTCATGTCAACAATAGAGCTTCTCTTTGAATAATGCAGTGTGCTCTGAATTAACAACAACAAATTATAAATCACAAGAAACCTGAAATCTATCCTCATTCTTCAACTAATGTTTGTACATGAGACTATAAGATACAAGAAAAACTAGGAAAGAATACACAAGAAGCATCAATAAAAGAAGAAAAAAAACAAGCAGCAAAGAAAAACATCTATCCCATAGAGAACCAATTCGCTGCAAGTTCTATACACTTCATAGGGATATAACGGAATGAGGAAAAAAATATTAAGTTGTTTTTTCAAGTTCTATGCTAGAATCAATCCAATTTCACAGAGTACAGCAGACAGATTGGATGAATTCGCATAAGGAACAACCAACAGGATTTTCAACTAGCACCAAAAACAGAAGTGTGTCTGTTCTATAGATCACGCAGGTCAAACGTGCTAGAAAGATAAGAAAAGGGGTAAAATATAAATTTTATTAAGGGAATAAATCAACACGCGATTTCTAACTTAAAAGGCACATTTTATCCAACCAATTTTTGTATTTACGATTTCATCAAAATCAGGTGTTGTTTTGACGCAGACACAATGCCAATAGTACAAACAATACGGATTGCATTTTGAATAATTACAAAACGTTGTAATGATTTCATGCTAAAAATCCGGATGGATTTTACAAATTTTGTCTGCACTATAATCTTAATATCTTTTGGCTAAAAACTATTAATGAGCAACTGGGCATTGATCATAAATATTTATGTTCCTTGAGTTTCAGTTCTACTATGCAATAGAATTGAAATTAATTTTCAACCCTTTCATTATCCAAAATGAGGAAAAAATCCAACCTTTCATTTACCCTCCCTGCTTTCCATGTTCCATTTTCCACCTTCAAGTAAGGTCTGAGATAAAATTCAAAATTGGGAGGTGGAAGATTTCATTCAAAGCAAACAAGAGTGAAAACTAGAACCATAAGAGTCAAACCAGATTTATAAAGAGTCGCCCAAAGATTCTTCCAATACCACGATAAGATTAGTCAATAAGGAGGACAGGGCGCATCAGGGCATATTACACAATAATAAAAATCAAAAAATACAAGGCCTCATAGTAAAAGATTTGGTCATTGTTATCATAATAAAAAATAAAACTATATGACAGACCGCAGACACAAATATCAAAATTAGGCCCAAAACACTTTTGCAAGTTTATTCCCGCGGATAAGTGGGGATTAATTCCTATTGCAGGAAAATCAGTTCTAATTTATAAATAAGGTATAAAGAAAATAGATTTGTGGGGATTTTCCAAACATGACGGTTAGTCTGGGGAGGAGGAGTTTCTTTCGCCTTTTCCGCTGAGTTTGGGACCGGATATTGAGCTTTGATCTTACTTTATTTTATTTTTAATTAATTTTCTCCGTAGTCAACAGTGATTCAATCTCCAAGATTTTTCCTATAAAATACAAATATATTAATCATAACGAAACTGCCCATTTACTTAGATATGTTAAGAGGAGGGAGAAGGGAGTACTGCCTTCAACATTGCAGCAGAACAAATCCACCTTCCACAGGAAATGGAGGCTGGACTTTAGCCAAGGAGGCAAAAACAAATAAAAAACATAGCATAGCTATGCATGACCTCGAATAACATAACCTAGAGTGAAGCTTTATATTTCCATGCCACATTTTTTCGTAATCTTTGTTCCATGGAATACGTGGGACGGTCTCTGCAGTACCAAGTTATCCTTTTTTCTCCATGTCCTCGAGCCAATTAAATCTCATCTGAGGTAAAAAAAAAAACCTTGAAATCAACTTCCAAAGAGCCTCACCAATACCAATGGGAGAATTCGAGTATGAATAATTCACTGATGACACCAGATTAACATGGAAAGAGGATCTAAATAGCACAGCAATGGCAGTTGTTTGAGAGACAAAGAGTAGAGGTTGAATGGGTATCCTATAAATTGACTCATGAGAAGATAGTTTTGTGAGGTTGAATTGGGATAACAAGCTTTCACCATAATACCAAACACCTCTGATACTGTTCACTGCTCACAATCATATTTTCCTTATATGATACATCAAACTCAATCTAAGCATTTCTTAATGAATGCAAAAACCTACTAAATACATAAACCTTTAGCAATGCCACTGGCTTGCAAGTCTCAAGTCACATGGAGACTCTTCCTGGTCACACGCTACTGGTTGCTGTATTAATAATGAGGCATATGCCAGGGCAGCAAAACTGATGTCAAGTTTATTTGAGCAAGAAGATAACGAAGATGCTTTTCATCTTCAGTCAGGCAAATACACAAGTCTAGTTCTTCCAAAGCCTATGTATATTCTTCAAACACCGAAAGATCTATATTTGTGATGTGATGGCATTTGTACAGCATTTTTAAAACATCTAGGATTCGATGCATCTCTTTCGATTTTCAAAACACTCAAAAATTGACCACTTAAATTCAGATCAAAGCTGCAATGTTTGTTGCATTAATTTTCTCCAATTCTTTTCTTTGATGCACAGAGGGCACTAATGAGTCAGGTAAAACTTAATATATAAGGTGACACGTCATTTTCCGTCATTGAACTAGCTGGTGGTTTATTCAAATTGGAATATATTGAATGATTCCCCCATCCAAAACTATTGGAAAATATTGAAGGATCCTCCCTTCCAAAACTATCCAATATCAAATTGATTAATGAGTTAAATATCCAAAATTGCTCTTGTGGAAGGATCAAGTGTCGTTTGAAACTTTTACATCAGCTACTTGTTTTGAGCTTGGTAACACCTCCACGCATTGATCACATGAAATTACTGCAGAAAAATTGTATCTCATATTAGCACTTGGAATAACGTACTCTTACTGAGATACAAAGAACTAAAGCACATAGGAAGGAGACCACCGACCCAACTACGGAACTACCTAATGACTAATGTCTTGGCAGGCATCTGGGTAATGCAGCCAGTTTTCATGGATCAAAAGCCTAAAGAATGTGGGTTCAAAAATAATGATGATGATAATAATAAAGTCTACAGATTTAATGGTTAATGGTACTGTCAACAAGTAGAAGTTACCAAATAAGTTTCGTTTCATCGATATAAATTGAATAATTAGGGGGAATTGCGGCATACAAGACAGTGATTTCACTCGATAATAAGTTACAATAGAAAATTGTTGTTATTGTTAGTCTAAAAGAAAGCACAGCTACCGCGATGAGAAGAAGAGAAGTTTCTTTGAATTTGTGAATGGATCCTCATTCTCGTGTCTCCAATGTTCCCTTCTAGTATTGGCGAATACGGTGCGCATTAATCTTCCGCATAAACGATATTGATAAGACTAAGAATTCATACACGAGCAATATATATTCGAATATCATCACAGCACATTGAAATTCAAGCACATACGCATCAAAACCAATTAACGATAAACTAAAGTAAATTAGGGTTTCAAAACAAGGTGAAGTTGAAATTAAGGGAGATAAAGTAAACCCTAGATAAGATATAGTAAGGTTGAGAGAAGACTTACAAGTGAGTGATGATGAACGGTGCGTGGAGATAGAAACCCTAGATGTCGGCGGGGAGTTTTGACATGTCGAAGCTGCTTAGAGAGAGAGATTCGTCAACAAAACAAAGATCTACGATGGATTTGCCTTTTCTTCTTTGCTCTCTGTGTTATAACAATTGCGTGTTTTATTATTTTTTCGATTTTAAAACCTTAATCGCACGGCCGAATGTGTTACTATGAGACTGAGAGGGCAACAGATTTAAGCACACTCAAAAATCAAAAATATTAAAAATTAATTAATTAATTATTGTTTTTTAGGAGATTTCAAATAATTGACTGGTCTCTCAAAAAAAAAAATTGACGGGATATTAAAAATTAATTAATTAATTATTGTTTTTTAGGAGATTTCAAATAATTGACTGGTCTCTCAAAAAAAAAATTGACGGGACATTGTATAATATATACAGAGATTAGAGTTCGAATCTCGGCCAGTCCATTTATTTTTTATAAAAAAATGTATTTCTGATCACTAAATTACTTAATTTTTTTTGAGAGGACTAAATTACTTAATCAAAAAATAATAATTGACTTGTGTGTATATTTTTTATATGCGCTCTTCCGACCCCTTCTAGCCCCTTTACAATTTTCGTTTTGCACCTGAACGTAATTGAGAGATATGAATTAATTGGGTGGATTTCATAAATTATACTAGACCATCGACCCGTGCGAAGGTAATATTTGACAGTAATATGTAACAAAATAGTTTATTTGAATGTCATAATTGTTCTAATTAAATTCATAATATTAATTATTATAGACATTGGTATTGTACCATATCATATTATGTCCATGACATCGACCTTGATATTGTAACATGACATCGACCCGACACAGATTTTGATCTTTTAATTGGAATAAGAGATAGGGTTAATATAGTAAAATTAAGCAGAGAAATTAGGGTAAATTTAGGGTAAAATATTGCTTACGGGTTAACTTTAAGTAATAAAAGATAAGAGATTTCAATCGGTTCAATTTATACGACAAAACATTGAATTATTTTGCCAGTTACGGTTTTTTGAGTTTTCAAGAATGCAAAACATTTTCTTTGCTACTCACTTTCACTTCTCTTAAATCTTGATTCCAACAAGATATATACGTCATTTTTCGGATTTGTTGCTAGATTCCTCTGCAACACAACATGTGTTCACATCTGTCAATTTTATTTTTTAAATTGTAAGGTTGTTTATGTTGTTGATGAAATATATATTATAGGGTTTGTTAAATTTTAGGAATTGTTAATGGTATATGAATGATTCGTTGGATAATCGTTTTTTTTTGTCTTTGAATGTGTAACGAGTAAGTATAATAGTCCGTTAATGTATCAAAATTCTAAAATAGTATTTGATTGTGCATTTCTTATTCTTTTTGGTATATTTTTAAATAATTACATGAACATTCTTATTTGATTTGTCGTTAATTTTTTTAGGAACCTGACAAAGCCCTTAGGTACATCAGCAATGGTAAAAGAATAACGGACCTTCTTAAAAAAAAAAAAAATATCATTTAGTTTTGGGATGCAGTTGAGGCATCTAGCCTTTACCCATTACAAAGATAAATTAAGGTCAGCTATACATCGGCCTCTTGACCGCATACTTAAAGGCGAAATAACCATCACGTTTAATAATCAATTTTAAATTCAAATGACATTGATTATAATATTTTATTATATTAATTAAACTAATTTTAATTTTAATGGCAATTTTATGAATTATTCATTTTCATAAAGGAGCATGTCGTGAGGTTCGCATAGAGGAGGAACATGGACAACATGTTGTGGATCCTTTGTTGGTAATTCAGAGGCTCAAAGATCCTGCAATACTTGCCCCCGAAGAAGGTGTTGAATATGCATACACTCCAATATACTTTAGGATGGAAGAACTTTTTATTTTATAGAGACCACTTTTGCCACTCAATAACAATTAGTGAGGCGTACGCAAAGGAGTTATCTTCGTTTACAATATAAACTTGAAGATTACCTTCTTTTACAAGAAAATCATCATTAAATGTAACCTCATGAAATCGAGTTGGTTTGGTTTTCCATTCTTCAATTTCTTAGCACTTGTACAAGCACATGATGTAACACCCCGTTTTCCCAACTTGAAAATTTCATTTAAAATCAGAGTATTTAATTCATAAACGGAATGTCACATACTACTTTTAAGTCATAAAATAGATATTAATAAATATCCTTCCAGGTTCAACATCATAAAAGTATGAAAATACGCAGCGAAAATAGTTCAACATGAACAAAGTCTTGGCACGCAGGCCTTATCAGAAAATCTCATAATTTGATTCAATACTTATTCGTAAAAAGTTCATAAAGACACGTAAGGAATAGATAAGAAAGCAAGCCCCATCCCGTTACGTATCAGAGCACCTAGACACAAGTGAGGAGTCCTCTCACGAACACTTCTAATCTTTAATACCTGCACATTACCCACGGTCGAGACAACATATACGCAGAAGGGGTGAGATTTCACAGTCAACAAATTAAGCATATAATTCATCAAAATGCATTTAACAACGTAAGACATCTCTAACATATTAAACATTTATCACTTAGCATCTTAACAAATCATAATTAATTATTATCATCATATATCATCATTAGTTCGTAAACAAATATCATTCTTAATTCATAAGCAAAATCATCTTTAAATCATAACCAAGTATCATCATATATTTAACAACTCAAGACATCATAACATCAGCATTAATATTCATTTAGTGTCATATTATTATCATCATCAATCATAAACAACATCATCATCAAACATCATCATCAAAACATAATCAAACATCATCATCAAACATCATCATCAAAACATAAACAACTATCATCATCAAAACATAATCAAAACATAAACAACTATCATCATCAAACATCATCATCAAAACATAAACAACTATCATCATCAAAACATAATCAAAGCATAAACAACCATCATCATCAAATCGTTAGATCCTCATTAAATATAAGTTACGACGACTCTGCAATGCAACAACAACTTCAACAACAACTTAGACAACTTCGACAACAACTTAGACAACTTCGCAACAACTTAGACAACTTCAACATGCATGTGGTACCACCAGGGCATTAAGCCCCCTTCGCTAAGGTCATAATTGGACCTGTCGGGCATTAAGCCCCCATCGCTAAGGTCATAAAGGACCTGTCAGGCATTAAGCCCCCATCGCTGACTATGCAACAACACAACTCTAAATGCAACTTGAACAACAACATGAACATCTTATACAATTCCATTAAAATGGACAACTTCTTAAAGACTCCAACAAATTGGACGACATCTCAAGTAGACTCATGCAACATAATCAATTAACAGCAACATGATAACTCAGGAATAGCATAATAATGAACATCAATCAATAGGCAACAACGTCATAAACATCGCACATAAGTCACATAATAATCATATAGCATTAGCACACTAATCGTCTCATTAATCATCATAATTCAATAGTAATAGTAACATAGCAGCACATAATTAGCATCATAAAATAGCAATATCATTCAATGAGAAACAACATTATAAGCATCTTTATAAATCACATATTAATCATATATTATTATCATTCATCATCTTCTACTAACATAAAATCATCTTAGCTTAAGCTCTCTGAATACTTTATAATCTCATGAACAACTTTCATCCCTATCCCAAGGTCATCTCAAGACTACATGTGCGAAAGGATCGCAAGGAAACTAATCAAGGCAACTAAGCATCACTTACTCGCAAGGTGGGTTACACTATGGCAAGGAACTACTCCTATAACCCTTAATTAAATCCCTCTCATTAAGCTTATTGATTTGGGGCCTTACTGTACATCTTAGGAACCCTTTAGAGGCATAAAAATGGGTCAAATATAGTTTAAGTCAACACTGCATCGTGGCACGTTGAGGTACCATCGTGGCACGTTTGGACAACCTAAAAATGGTTTCGGTTCTGGAAAAATCGTGGCACGTTGGGCTTCCATCGTGGCACGTTCATAGTTCGACAGACAACTTCAGATTTTCTACCTTTCACGTTTTCGGCCGTAAAACTCAAACTGTTGATCCGTTTTCGATGCCGTTTTCGCCTACGCGCTCCTGACACTAAGCTCTATCATATTCTACAGAAAAATTCAAGTTTAAACCACTCAAAAAAATCGTTTTCCAAAACCTCACAACCCTAATTCTTAAACTCACCGACATCTCATCTAATCACATAGTTTTAGCTTCAAAATTACTTCTGATAATCATTATGGGGATTATCTAAGGTCTAATTACAGTCTCTTCATCAATCTAACAACCTTTCATCAATTAATCCTCAAACTCCCTCAAACCCTAATTCATCAATTCTCACAAAACTCAACCTAATCATGCTAAATCCATTTTTCAGAATCATACTCTTAATAATATTGAAAGTTAGTCTCACCCTTACCTGGTTATAGATGAAAATCGATGGCCTCCCTCTTGTTCTCCTCTTTTCTGACTTTTCTCCCTTTTTCTCCAAAAACGTACGTTCTGCCTAAAAACTTTTCTCAACCTAACTCCTTCTATTTATAACCTCACTCTAATTTCTCTTTACACCTCTAAAAATACTCTTTTCACACCACAGCCCAAATTCTAATATTTTTATTTTATTTTTCATATCTTATTTTATTTAATAATAAAATAAGTCATAACAACATAACAACTTCACCACAACAAAATACTCCACATAATTCAGTTATAAATCATATAACCCACTCAACTTCATGAATCATAAAATTCACACATATCAATCATGAAAATCACGTAAATCATATATATAAATATATTTTTAAATAATCGAATAATTAAGACGGGCGTTACACATGACAACTCACAAGTTCTCCCAATCACACATCCACACATGTTACCATCTCATACCACATTCCTTTGACTTCGAACTTTCATGATCAATAAAATTCAAACCAACTCTAAAAACCTTATACATCAAACTCGAGTATATAATAAATTGACATAAAAAAGTGAATTTTTATTAAATGAATATCATTCTTTTCAAAAATACCAAAAGAAAGGGCCCATAAAATGGAAAAGGAGATGAAATCATGAAGAAAATTGCTTTTCTGACATTTAAAACTTCATAATATCACATGTAAATGACGTTTTTACCCCTATCGGCAGTTAACTACCGCTGGATTGATCCGGCGGTAGTTAACTACCGTTCCAAGTATACAGCACACAAAAAATTGCTCCAGCGGTAGTTAACTACCGTGGAGCATGTATATAGCAAATTTTTCTAATATTTGGATAACAGAATACAAGAACTATGATTACCATTGTTCATATCCATAGGCATGTTGATTTGATCAATTCTAGTAACGATCTATTGTGTTTACATGCTTCTAATTGTCACACTCCATTTCGATCTCTTTATTACATTTGCAATCCTTTATGGTTATTGTTCAATTATTTTAACAAGAATTATTAAAACCTATTTCTTCTTCTTCTTCTTCTTCTTCTTCTTCTTCTTCTTCTTCTTCTTCTTCTTCTTCAATTCCAGCCATTCCTCCTTCAACTTCATCATCACTCGCAAGGCTTGCTGATATCACCACAACAATCACAACAGAAGGAGGAGATGGACCCATTGAAATCCCATATGATTCAATTCCTTCTCTTCTCTCCTCCAACAGTACAATATTTGGCCCAAAAAAATCGATATACATCCAATTGAAAAAGAATTTGTGGAAAAGAATATGGGCTATGTTATTTGTGATTCAATTGGAAACACATCCAATTGTGGTTTCTCTGTATTTTGATTTTGTATGCATAAAGTTTTTGCTGTGGATATTGAATTGAAAGAGTTTCGGTTTGGAGAAAAATGAAGAAAAAACATGGAATGAAAAAAATGAGAAAGTTGTGAGGAGGATGAATTAAGTGGTAGTTAACTACCGCTGGCACCAGCGGCAGTTAATTGCCAGCGGTTTTTCAAATGGTGGTTAACTACCGTTGAGGGGTAAAAACGTCATTTACTTGTGTCAAAAGGAAGTATTCATTGTAAAAAAAAAAAAAAAAACAATTTTCAATTATGAATTGATCACACAGTTATGCCGACACTATATAAAACACTCCATGTGGCCACATTTGACTATCATCATTTTCACTTTTCACTTCACACAAACGGACGAAGACGAGATAGATAGATGTAAGCCTAAATCGGATCCGCAAAGTGAAAAGACCCATCTTCCTTGTCATTACTTGCTTCACGCGCGAAATGCTTCAATTTTTACCGGTACGATCAACAAACACCCTAATCTTAGAAGAAGCAGTTCATTAGTAACTAAACTAACCAAAACTCCCAACAAATAGTTGAATCAGAGATTAAAATTCACCTTCTCTTACAGCAAACAATAAACAATAAGTTCTGAATTCCTACAATTAATCTAAACCTACCATGATCCACAAAAAACCCATAAAACACCATTTCTCGATCATAAGATCCACCCTCATCATCCTTCTCTCCATGGCAACCATCCCATTCCTCTTCTTCCTCTTCCTCACCCTACCCCACTCCCACTCTCACTCCTCCCCAAACCTCAACCTCATCAACCAAGCATGCAAATCCACCCGCTTCCCCCACCAATGCCAAACCTCCCTCTATTCCCACCCCCACCCAACAAACCCCACCCCCCTTCAAATCATCCACTCCGCCATCTCACTCTCCTATCAAAACCTCAAAACTGCAGAATCATTACTCAACTCCATCCTCCACGCTTCCGTGCACAACCACACGCGCACCACCCTCGCTAAAAGCTGTCTCCAGGTTTTCAAATACTCCTACCACCGTACCTCTCTCACCCTCGAAGCTCTCTCACGTGGTAAAACCAAAGACGCACGTGCTTTCATGAGTGCTGCTTTGGCTTATCAGTATAACTGCTGGTCTGGTCTCAAATACGCTAACGATACTGAATTAGTCTTCAAAACCATGTCGTTTCTTGAATCTCTCACCAACCTATCCAGCAATGCGCTTAGCATGATTCTCTCCTACGATCTCTTTGGTAATGACACTGATTCGTGGCGGCCGCCGAGAACAGAACGGGATGGTTTTTGGGAGGATTCTGGGTCGGGTGTGTTTGGGTCTGGACCGTCTGTACCGGTGGATCTTACACCAAATGTTAGAGTGTGTAAAGAGGCTTACACGGACGCGGGCAGTGGGTGTTATAAGACAGTGCAGGAAGCTGTGGATGCTTCGCTTGATGATTTGCCAGTTGGAGAGAGATTTGTGATACATATAAAGGAAGGGGTTTATGAAGAGAGGGTTAGGGTTCCGTTAAGGAAGAGGAATGTTGTGTTTTTGGGTGATGGCATTGGTAAAACTGTTATTACTGGCTCTGCTAATGTTGGACTACAGGAAGGGATGACAACCTATAACTCTGCCACTGTAGGTAAGATTACTTACGCGACACTTAAGAAAGATCGTGTCATTTGGTGTTTGTGTCGGTGCTTCGTATATAATTATCATAGAATAGAAGCATACATGTGAAATTCCTTAATCAAAAGATTACTTAAAATACATAATTTGATGTAGCATTGATATATTCTTAATGAGTTGTTTAAAGGTGCTTCATAGAAAATAACAGAGAACCATATGTGTGAAATTCCTTGATAGAGAGAGATTTTTACTTAAAATACATATATTTGATGCAGCGTTGTTATATTCTTAATGAGTTGGTTGATTAATCTTTGCAGGGGTTGTTGGGGATGGATTCATGGCAAAGGATCTTACTATTCAAAACACAGCAGGTGCGAATGCTCACCAAGCAGTAGCATTCAGATCAGACAGTGATCTTTCTGTTATTGAGAATTGTGAATTAATAGGCAATCAAGATACTCTCTATGCTCATTCCTTGCGGCAGTTTTATAAGTCTTGCCGGATTATAGGCAATGTGGACTTTATTTTTGGAAACTCGGCTTCATTCTTCCAAGACTGTGAAATACTAGTCCAGCCGAGGCAAGCAAGGCCAAGGAAAGGGGAGAACAATGCCATTACTGCACATGGTAGGACAGATCCTGCTCAGTCAACAGGTTTCGTTTTCCACAACTGCTTGGTTAATGGCACCAAGAAATATATGGAATTGTTTAATGACAATCCTAAAGTACACAAGAACTATCTCGGAAGGCCATGGAAGGAGTATTCTAGAACAGTTTTTATTAACTCGTTCTTGGCAGCCATAATCACACCAAAGGGTTGGTTGCCATGGAGTGGAGATTTTGGACTGAGAACGCTCTACTATGGGGAATTTGACAACTCTGGACCTGGTTCTAATTTAACTAAGAGAGTGTCTTGGAGTAGCCAGGTTCCTGTTGAACATGTGTCCACATATTCGGTACAGGGTTTCATTCAAGGTGATGATTGGGTTCATCGTATCGGTTATTCGCTCTACGATGGATGGGATTAAGTGATGGTAGAGCTATGATTACGAATATGAGGCATCAGTAAATGGGGAATTTTGCATATTGTTTTCCACATCTGCTATGCAAACTGTTGATATAACGATGATTTCAAAAAAGCCATGGGGGAGAAAGGAGTTCCAATGCATCAGTTTTCCTGGTAGATACTCTTCTTGGTTGATCCTACTCTGTCCCTGCATATTCTTTTTGTATGATGTGATGGCTGTGGTATAGAATAATGATCTGATCTTGTAAAATTAGTAAATTTAATTACAAAGCTTTTTCCATCTACAATGTAACTAGACAACAAGGATATGGAAGGAAACTCCATTATGGCGACGTTCTAATCTCAGTTTCTTTTCAAATTATAGAACTGTAGCAAGGACAATATCAATGTTTTATCCATGATTCCAGTCTCTGGTGAGAGGAATTATATCATAGCCATTTCCTTTAAAAAAAGAAATCGAGTCGAAGTTGAAGTTTTTTTTTTTTTTTTTGCTGCATTTGCATTCAAATTTTAAGCCAAATCCAAAAACCTTTATAGTTTCATTTCATTCGTCCAAACCAAGTGACTTGATTAAATTAAATTGATGAATAAAATCGTTGGTAATGGTTTGAACATTACTCTACCTGGTACCTATCTACGTAGTTGTCCTCTCTTAATTTATTAGTGTTGTCCTTGATTTTCTTGCCTCACAACTTCTGAATTTCAAAACACTAGTGACATTTGTTTCAAGTATGTTTTATGCTTCTGAATTGTGTCTCTGTCCCGTTTATGATTGTTGCACATTTGCATATATTACATTGTTTCTCTTTTGTACCCAAACACCAGAGAGCATACAATATTGATTCATTTAGGGAAATCCCTCAAAAATTGAATTGTGCTGGAATCTGCTTCCACATTATCAGAGTAAAAAAGTTGCAGAACAGACCATTTTTAAGAATAAAAAATGTGTACACGGAATGTTTTTTCCTTTATCCCTTTTTTCTTATGCCGATCCCATCTCTAATGGGATAAAAATTTGTTTGCTGTGAAACTTATAATAGGCAAGTAAAGTAGAAAATGAATTTGACAGCTCATAAAGCAGAAAGAGGTGACATGGTAACAGTGGGAGGTGTTGGAGTAAAGGACTCATCATCTGTCCAGTTACTCTCTCCCCAATGTCGCAACATGCTTTTCCAGTCACAAAGATTATCTATACACTTCTTCAAGCGTCGATCCTTAACTTTGATTCGCCAGTGCCCGTCTGTGTAGTTTGCTATTTCCGCTTGGCTCCGATCCCACTCCAACTGTGCCTTCTGCTTTGACTGCAACAGGCAAAACTGTTGTAAAAGCTTAGGCATTGCATCATGCACCTTCCACCACTTTGCATGTGCTACATCACTTGCAAACTCGTGAAATATATCAGCATTCCAGTTACAATCATAGTCCCTGAAGCATAACCATGGCTTCAAACCTAAATAGTGAAGCACATAGAGAATTGGTGGCTCAGCACCAAACAACATGGTTTTCATTTGCTTCTTCTCTTCCTCATCACCAACCCAAAAATGCTTCAAGAAGTTCATATGTCTTGGTATCCTGTGCCACCATGTAAATATTTCATTCAAATACCCTTGGTCCCCTCCATTGTAGGACTCAATCTCATTTATATGATCCATCAGGAGCTGAAATGTGCAGTTTGATGGCTCAACCACCATGACACCCGAGTTAAAAAGAGTGGCATCGTTACCGGTAGCAGTGATTTCCGGCATCCCAAATAGAAAATCTATGTTCCTGAGTATGAGTAAATCTGCATCAATGAATATTATCTTGTCATAATCTGTAAGCTGCCACAACCTGAATTTGCTGTAATTCCATTCATTGTAAGCATCTTTTTCAGCTTTGGGGTTTCTGATTCTCTTTATTGTTCTAACCTTCCACCCTGCTGCTTCCAAACCGCTTCTGTGATATCCACTGATTGTCTCATCAACAAGTATTACTAGGTCTCTAGTTGATCCTGACATTCGGATGCTTTGTGCTGCAGCTATGGCTCCACAAACATAAACATGAGCTGAATGCAGAATTGTTGCATAGGCTTCTCTTGGAGCATTTCCATTGTAAACCAGTTCTGCATTTGAATTCATTCCGTCAATTTTGCGACAAGAAAAATTTAATGAGAAAAACATGATGGTATAGTAATACATGCAAACACAATATTCACATTGAAAAGATTAAACTTTATTTCTCATGGTCATGGATGAGATCAGAGAATGTAATATGTTTAAGCAGGAAATAAAAGAGGCATTAATTTTCTTGGTTCTTATCTTAAACCTTCATTTCTGTTAAAAAAAAAAAATTACTGTGCAATAACATTACAGAAGTGTATATGTTAAAAGTGTCATTGTTGGTGAAACACAAACACTTATAACTATCTTCTAAAGTCACTGGTTGAGAGAACTTGTGTTCAACACAGGTATATAACAGGAAAAGTTTACCATGAAATTGACACTTGTTAGATTAAGAAGTTGACGCGTGGTGCAATTGAGTATAACATACCTCTGCCTCTCATAGGAAGTGCAAGTTCACATGATCCAACTGGAAGCTGAACCTTTTCTCTCAAAACACTCAAGTTTGGTCTGTATAACCATACATTTCCTTCACGTCCAACTAGTTCTTTGCAGGTAAACAGATTCGGTATTGGAAAACAGTTGGTAATGAAGAGCACATAAATGGGGTAATTGCCTTTGAATGAGGTAGCAAGGCCAGCAGCTGCAAGCTGCAGGTGCAAACGAGCAACATCTCGAGACCAATTAGCTCCATTCTTACAAGGTAGCTTAACAGCAATGAGATTGAGTCTTGTACCAGGAGATCCGAGACTTGGTAGAGAAGGGCAAACAGGAACTTCAGTTTCTTCTTCCTCATCAATCCATTCTGGATATAGAGACTCCCATGTCACACTGTTTGCAGCATGCTCTAGATGTAGAGCAACATGTGTGGCATCATGAAATTTATGCTTCCAGTTAGAAATCTCAGTGTTGTTGAAATTTAGAAGTCCAATGCCTTGAAATTCATTTTTTTCTTTCAGTTTCTCTGTGATTTTCATTATATCACCCCAATCAGTATCTACATTTGATATGTACCGAGGATCTGAGCCACCCCATATCCACCTGTTCACAAAATTGCAAAGATACTTGAATATTGCACCCCTATGCTAAGAAGAGAACAGGCACTAAAATAGTGGTGATCTTTTCTTATTATTTAGTATGATTTTACATTTGATGATGTGAAATTACATTTTATGGTTTTGACCAAAAACATACCTTGCGCTAGAGCCTGTTAAATGGGTGGTATTGTAAATCTCTGGGGAGTAGAGGAACATTACAAAAGTGGCGGAAATGGTTATCAATAGGATAAGTTTTAAGAAAGAAAACTTGCATCTTAAGTTTCTATCTTGGATAGATAAGTGGAAAGGCTTCTCTACATCTTTCACTTTACTTCTTGACACCTTTCTCTTGTATAAATCTTCACTGTACCTCGTTATTAATGAAACAAATTTTAGTATGCATAATAAGCTAAAAAAAAAAATTCACCAAACAATTGGATTTGCAGATATATCAGTTTATAAGCCTAAATGCATGTCACTTGTCTTTAATATTGTAATTTATGTCCTTACATTCTGGTCTCATAGCATACACATGATGATTAAAATGTCTAATTCAAAATACTTCAAATTCAAATATATATTTTGTAAATTAATATAGTTGGTCCCTACAAATGCTGCTTATCTACGTGACTAACTGTTGATGCAGACTTGATAACGCTGTCAAAACTATAAATCGCTGATTATATGTATTTATTTACGTACAAGCTATAAATAATTGAGAGTGATATATTGATATGAACCAAGTATCTTGCTAAGCTTCCTTCGAATGTAAACAAGAAATATATTGATATAAAAATGTCGTTGTCATTTATAAAAGACAGGAAGGGTATATGATACGGATCACAATTGGGACTGTATGCAGGTCCCCTCATGTGGTTTGATAATGATTCAACAACATTACGAAATGTATACTTCAAATCCTATTAGGTGCATGAGTGTATTTCTATGAAAATTAAAAGTTAATTTTAAAAAAAATGCAAAATGTATGTGTTAGATAGCTATAAGGTGAAACGTAAGATTTTTTTTATGAACAAGGTGAAATGTAAGATACAAGTAGTTAATTACCAAGTTGCACCTTTTTAATATTGAATACTGATATATTGTTTGATAACTTTTTACCAGATACATTTTTTTACAAAACTCATTATTGGAACAAAAGTTTTATATCATATCAATAATTTATGTAAGTTTTTATACGGATGGTAGATCTAAAATCATTTAATATGTTTTAAATATATATCAAGATTAATGCCATATACACTTTTATTAAACAATGATAAAAAACTTCAGAGGACACTTATTTTATATTCTATGACCAGTAATTACATGGTAAAAGATTGTAAGAACGTTTAATACGTTGAGGCGTAAACATGTGATTTTTCACTTATCAACCATATGTGTGAGTTTCGCATTTAGACTCTTTAGAAATAAAAAATAAATTATAAAAAGTTTAGTGATTTATCCATCATCTATGAAACTTGATTTAAGAGATAGTAAAGTTTGATCAAAAAAAAAAAAAAAAAGAGATAGTAAAGCTGCTGACTTCTCCTTGTGATAATTAGTCCTAAAAACAAATGACTATTGGAAAGAACTGTTAAAGTTAACGAGTAAACAAAACTCTTTGCTTATAGAACCTGATTTTATGATGATTATCATAAAAGAAAGAAAAGGTGATGCAGAACTATGAAGAAGAAAATTAAGGAACTCACATGGATGAAGGCAAACGATGTCTAGCTTCAACAGAACGAGGAGAAGTTCCCATTGTTCCTCTCATATTCAGCTAACTATCTACAGAGCCATGCAATGCAAAATCTCATCAATCTCTGCACATACCATCAACAACCAAGTTTAATAAATGCATTGATACAAAGAAACAAAATGAAATGGTTCAATCAAATATAAAACACAACACTATATGGATAATGGAAAACAATATACATATTGAGGTGTACGTGGTGCTCCAACATGTGCAACAAAATTCTCAAAGTAAAAACGTGGTTTCAATGTAATTGTTGTTGTGAAGCACAGATAGAAACAAGAAAGAGGAATGTGAAGAATGTGATGTAGGAAAGAAACACTAATCAATTGATAGCATTGTTGGGGCGTTTGAGTCACAATATAGACAGAGTGACCAAGTAACTTCCTTCACAATTTTTTTCATTATAATTTTTTGGGTAGTCACCTACTTTGCCTTATCTCTCATATTTTATTTTATTATTTTTTAATTCTCATTTTTGTTTGCTTGTTCAATTACCATTTCATATTTATGCAGATGTATTATAAGCTATTAATTTTTAGTTGACAAGCCACTATAATACTTCCTTCAAAAAAAAAAAAAAACCACTATAATACAAAGAATATGTCATTATTATATGAACCGTTTATGTATTGTTAATTGCTTTGGAAGTCAATAGTTTGCAAAGTATATATATGCATGGCCCAAGTAATAATTCCAAAATCTTTCAATTCTTCTATAGTGAAAATGGATTAAAATTTATAATTTCTTTAGAGTTTAATTGTGATGCACTGATAATGTAAGTGCATATATATTTTTCTTCATATTTTTGTATTGAAGAGTGAAAATGAGTTTTTTTTAGATGAAGTGACAAACACTACTTAAAAACTAACAATATGTGAGAGAGATCTCGGGTTTAAATCCGAGTAATTACAGAAAATGTCCAGCTAACCACTTCCATGTTGTCATTCCTTACTCACAAATGAGGTTTTTTTTTTAGGAAACTCACAAATGAGTTAATGTATTACATTCGCTATTAAAGTATCAAACTCTCCATTAAATTGGGCTGGGTTGTAAATGTAAATAGAAGCATATCCTTTTTAATATAAAAAAAGTTGCCATTATAGTGGTAAAAGTTTTTGCTACTGGCTAAAGATTAGGGTAATGTTTTATCAAAAAAAAGAAAGAAAAAAAAAGATTAGGTTAATGAAAACAATCGTTCATTGGATTTGGAGTAAAGGTGACCACATGTCCCAATCATTTGTCAATTAGGAAAAGCCTAATTATTCCGACTTTTCACAAAAGATTGTTTATGCTTTTAGTTTTATATCCAACCCTATTTTATTTTTTTACGAAAAATGTTAACAAATGTCCTTGATATATCGTTTGAGCAACTAAAAGTATTATATCGGTTGTCAATTATAGTTAAAATTCGATTTTTTAGGTTCATTCAAGTAATGATGCATGTGGTCTATAATATAAATCATATACACTATTAATTGAATGCATTAAAAAAAATCAAAATTTGCTTATAATTGACAACGAAGGGAGTAGTAATTTTTACGTAGAAACTTGTGTAATTATAACTTTTACATGTATTTGACTTATATTTTTAAGATAAAATTTCTTTTAATGGATTTCATAAACAATTTCCTTATTTCCTCAAAAAAAAAATAAACAATTTCCTTATGACATTTGTTAGCATAACTGCGGAAATTTCTTTTGATAATATATATCCAATCCTATTACTATATATCAGACTTTTGGCCCCTGATCATGAATTGTTCTATAAATGATCAGGGTTTATTATTATTTATTCCCTTATCTTAAAATTGCCAAAAAAAAAAGTTTAATATCCATGGTAGGTAAACATTCTTTTCATTATCATAATAATTTTCTCTTAATGTTTAGACTAATGAAGTTCATCTGTATTTGAAGAAATTGAATGGCAGCATCAAACACCTAATTAGATGCCAAGACAACTACACAACACATGTCACTCTTCTATTTTCTTTATTCTTACAACCTGATTATTATTACGCTTAATCGTCCATCAAATTAATGACACTTGTTTAAATGTCCTTTCTAAGACTATTTCACCAAACTCATGGTCTTTAGCAGTTAGCACTTAGCACAATCAAATTTCGTCAAAACTGCAATAATAATGTTAATAAGCCGAAATTAATAAAGGACTTATTATCAATCACAAAGTAACATTACACATATCACCTGTTGACCAGCTTTATCTGTTCCCTTCTGTCACATCTTGTATTAATTTGTCTTACTAGTCTTTGCATTTAAGTAAAGACATAGAGGAAAATAGTATAGGGAAGAAATTGCCATTTATTAATTGAAGGACTCTTAAGTCTTAACAGTCTAACTGAATTGAACCAGAGGCGGTGATATAACTGAACTGACTTGTACTTCAATTCAATGGTTCAATTGAAAAAGAATGGCACTTTACTACTTGTTATAGTTAGAGTAAGATATGGAAGCCTTGCACCCATCGCTAAGTATGCCAGCAACTTCATCCTATGCAGCATATTTTATATATGTATAAAATTAGAATACATAAATCTCAATAATATTTTGTAAACTATGATCACATTAAAATGTTGAAATAAAAACTTCTTACTAAGTAGATTAAGTCTACAAATTATATACAATTTCAACATATCCTTTTATTTTTACATATACAGTGTAATATTTAAAATGTAAGTAACAAACAGTTTATTACTACTACTAAAGTCATTGATAAATATAGAATTTCTTTATATGCAGATAATATGGAGACGTAGGGTAGTATGTATACTGTATTGCAAGTAAAGCAACTCCAAAGGTGAAGAAAGATTTTGCTTTTATGGGCATACAGACTATGGCAAAGAGGATTTTGTGCTTTCTAGATCAATCCTTTTGCATTTCGTTGCTGGATAAGGTTGATTTTTGACATGCGTAGGAGTTGGACCCCACTGAGAGCTTTGCCCTGTGCAGCATTACTTGTCCATTTGAAACTTCATCTACAAATGAGTGGAAACAAAAAGGAGGATACATGTTATCCCACAATTATACATACGTGAGAAAGAGAGCACGACTTAGGCTGTCCCTCTCCACGTGCATAACCTTGTCAAGCAACCTCTAGCATGCAGTCTCTTTGTTAACCTTTTCCTATTGAAATAATGTATTTCTCAAATAGAAAACGTGAAACGAAGCTTTAAATTGCATGCTCAGGAGGCATGTTCAGGAGCAAAGCCAATACAGTGAGCAACTTTTTTAAGGATGGAAATCAAGTTCTAATGGCTTGGGACTGTTATTGCATCCCTGTCTTCCCATTAAACAATATGTATTTCAATCAAAAACTATTAGCAAGTAAGCAGACTCCACAATCTAACCAGTCTTGTTTATACATTCCCCATTGTAATGGTTTTGACATTACGACAGTAATTGCCAGTTCAGGGTTACAATAAAAATATAAAAGTTTCAATTAAATGTGAGCATCGATATTTTAAGCTTTTCTTTTCCCGCATCGATTACAGTTTCAATCAAATTATGTTATAGAACACTTTCCTGTAGTAATAGTAGTAGACAGAGAAGTGTTTTATTATTGCAAGCCATGGGGAGATTTATAAAATAAGCAAAGACAAACAAAATTCAGGCATCTCAAACTATGGGGGTAAAACATAGTTACCGCAATACATTTGAATGAATCACAAATCAGAATTAGATTAAATCAGAATCAGAATCAGATTTTTCCACTTTGGGAGGCGCAAACTGCCTGGTAAGACGAGATCGTGTCCAGGGATCAAGGGGTGCTCTCTGCGGGGGTTGAGGAGTTGGTGGCTTTGACTGCCTAAGCTCATTATCGCGATCAATAAGCCTGTTTCAAATCACATTTTTTTGCAAGGTCAAATCTTAATATCCTCATTCTAAGCAACCTAAATGATTTGAAGGATAAACTATAACAACACAATAGATTAAAAAGACAGGCAATATCAACAACAATGAAAAGAAATCACTTCTTTAGTGAACTCGAGCTGGGTTACAAAATAACAGAACTGTCAAAGTCAGTTAAACAAATGAATATCAGAAAGAAAAGAGAGATTTACTCAATATAGGCCATTGGTGCAGCATCACCAACTCGAATGCGAGTCCGTAGCACCCTAGTGTATCCACCAGTTCGATCCCTGCACAACACAATGTCTGTTCAGTCTCACAACACAATTAACAGTCATAAATTAGTGACTGATATTACATCAAGTTTAATACTCACTTGTATCGATAAGCCAGTTCTGTAAACAGCTTGTGAAGAACATCGTCTCCTCGCACGAAACTAGCAGCACGCCTTGCAGCACATACGGATCCCTAACAGTTTATCGTGTAAACTATAAGTCAATCCAAGTAGTCAAGCTAGATAAATAGATGAAATGTTTATCTTCCTATCAAATATATGCTCAAGATCAAGGCAAAATAAAAATTATCCATAGCCATGGTTTTATGGGACTCATCATGGGAACTAATGGTGGAAAAGGGCAACTGTGTCAGACAAATGTAAACTGTAACAAACATGCATGTGGAAGGTAAATAAAAAGACATAATAGAAACCCAAACGTACAAGCACTATGAAGCCCACAAGCCATATCCCCTGATTGAGGTGAAAACAAACTACAGATTTTAAAAGAAAACAGCGAAGTGAGTGCAGAAAAGGTTGAGAAACTGGCCCCAAACTATGAAGCCCAGGTAATTCAGTTTACTAAATGGATCATTAATATTTAACTATTAGAATTCCCCGGATTAAGTTAATTGTTATTTGATTGCTTGCCAGTGTCGCACTGTCACCATTGATTATATTTCAAGCATTTAGATTTTCATCCAGGTTAGAACGTTAACTTAAGCCAGCAAACAAATAACAATGACTCCCTAAGAGTGTGTTTGGATGAAGTAAATGAGAAATTTAAAAGAATTTAGAATTCTAGGCAATTTAAATGATTCAATTAAAATGCTTTCATTTTTCAATACTTTTGTTTGGATGGAGTAATAAAAAAATTCATAGTCATCATTTTTGGACAACTTTTATAAATTTTAATTTTTTTGGGCCAAATGAGAAAATTGAAATTAGGGATCAATTTGCAAATTTTGGAAAATTTATGGACCAAAGTGTAAAATTTGAAAAATTATAACAATGAAGAATTTTGAAATTCTTAACTTTTAGGTGTCATTTGAAATTCTCTAAATTTAAGTTGAACAAAATACTTCATAAATTTCCATCATTTTGAAAATTCATCAAATTATTATCCAAACAATGAATTTCACCTCAAAGTATTTGAATTCCCTCAAAATATTACATTCCCTCAAAACATTCCCCCATCCAAACACACTTTTTTTTTTTTAATGGCAAATTTATTCTCGACGAGGAAATGCAAGAAGCATTAGAACTCGCGGTAAAAAAGGAAAGGTAACATACAAGGTGCCGCAAATATACGGAACACCTAACCCCTTAAAACCTCCTATGGCGAGATCCGGTGTTGAGACCGAGATATACTAACGAGGAGAACCGCAAGCATATCCCTGCCTCACCACCATAGCACCTGAAAGTAATCAAATAACCAAATAACAGAAATAGAGTGCAAAGGAAGTTTAAGTTCAATCACATAGAGAACAAAAAAGAGTTCAAAATCTAACAAAAATGGCTAGCACAGAATGAAAATATCTAATGAAACATAAAATATCCCAAAGAGAAAGGATATAATCTACAGAAAACGTGAAAAACTACCATCTTCTTTCTTATAAGCATGTCATTCTGTTCTGACTACATGTTTTGTGAGAGTGGATGCATGGCGTTGACGTGTAACGTGTTTCAAAAGCAGATGAAAGGTGATGAAGGAAATTACAAAGCCAAAGAACATCTATGGCTCTGTTTGGTAATAGCTGATAAGCTAGCTTATATCGGATGAGCTTATAGCAGATGACTGATAAGCTAGCTTATAGTTGATAGCGGATAAACTAACTGATTGAATTTGAAGTGTTTGGTAAAACTAGTGATTAAACTAGCTTATAAATATGAAATGACATAAAAAAATGTGCATTTAATTAATATTCATTTTTTTCAATTAGGATTGCAGGGGTAAAATGGAGATAAGTGATAAGCTATAAGCTTTAAGCCACTTGAATTATCTAATCAAAAACCACTATAAGCTCGTGAAAATAAGCTATAAGCTTGTGTCAAAATGACAATTACCAAACGGGTCCTTTTTAATCATACAAGCTTATAAGCTATAAGCTCAATTTTATGTCTACCAACAGACAAAATATATTCCTTCAGGAAAACGGACAGGAGGACAATGCTTCTAATAAATGTAATGACAGATAAAAACCACAAGTTTTTATCAGCATTTGCTGCTGCAACACTATACCGAACCAAGGCAATCAAAATGATGCCTATCAACAACTATTTCATAAAACGTCCATTTGAGTTCTATCAATGAGACTTATTCACATGCACATAACTTTTGCAGAACCGATTTTCAACAGATAGTTTAGGACTCAATTAAATAACCTGGGTTAGGGAAAAACTGCATTAAATAACCCCTGGTGGTTTTTCATCAGTATCTAACCACTGATTTACTCAACATTTATCTTCAGGGCTGACATTTTTTAAACCTCTTTCGGAACTTAAACCAGTTTGAAAAAATATTGTTTGTTCAATGATGAAAGAAAAAGAGCAATATTTAAATTCATTTCTAAATAAGATTATCAGAATCATTGCATAAGATGATCAATATTTAAAATTAAACACCAAGAACAAGAAACAATAGAAGTTAGATCCTTTTGAAACTAAAAATGCACTGCTTGCTAGACTCCACATTTCACAGTCCATTTAAAATTTGCATACCCAGATGCAAAATAGTTAAATTAATTGTGTAAATCAATTCAATTCAACATGAAACAATGAACTAACCTCTTTACCAAGCTGTACCATATTATCCGCAAGCCTTCTAACCTCCTTAGCCTAAAATCAAAATTACAACCACCAAACTTTAATTGAAATTCACAAACTCTTAAACCGAAAATGAACATGATTACGATCAAATTTTATTCATATTACCTTGGTAATAGTAGTTTCAATGCGTTCATGCCTCACCAATTGCGAGACCATGGTTCTAAATTAAAAAAATAAAATAAATAAATGAGTACCCACAATTGAGAATTTGGATGGAAAAAAAATATAGGAATTGGAGGATTGGATTGAAAGCATGTTAACCTGAACATGGATAACCGGTGAGACGTATCTCGATTGAGCTTCCTGAACTTTGTCATTTTGGCAGATGCAGAAGCGAAGCTAAAACCCTATCTTTCTTTCTTACACTGTGCTATGCACAAGAGCTTCAATTTCAATTACTCTCACGGCGTGCTTGTGAGGTTGGAAAGAAGAAGAAAAGAAAACGCGGCGTCCGTGCTGATAGAAATCAGAAAAGAAAACTCATGGGCTGGGGGCTGTTTGATCAAATTTTCTTTGAAGATTTCTTTTTAGGCCCCTTGTATCTCTTTAGAACCCCTAACATTGCTCTTAATAACACATCACGTAGATAACTGCTGGATGTTCATATTAAAAATTTTAATTTTTTTACATATGGTAGATAACTACCGGATATTATTTTTAAAAATTTTCATTTTGTACATCGGTAGATGACTTCATTTTAAAATTTTCGTTTTTGAATCTTTTGGTTGATGACTACCGAAATACTCATTATATAAACCAGATTGCAGTTTTTAAGCGGTTATTTCCTATTTTGTACTCAACTTGAATATGCTTCTAAACCTTACGATTTTTAGTGATTTTTTGTGTTTTCATCATAATCAATAGAACAAATAGCGTCAATCTTCACTCAATTGCGATCAATTAACATATTTGGTGGGGTTTTGATGATGGTAGATAATTGGACAGTGCGGATTTGGCGTTCACGTGTGGTGAGTGGGTTGAGATTGGTGGTTCGATTAGGTATGAATTGGATTAGGTAATCAGAGTGAAATGGGGGAGGAAGTGAGCTGGAGGAGAGATGCGAGAAGATGAGAGAGAATTTTTGGATGATGTATGTTTGTTATGTAAAAAAATGTTAAATGGGTAATAATTCGGTAGTTATCTATCAAAGTTACAAAATGGAATTTTTTAAAGGAGCATCCGGTAGTTATCTACATTCAGTAGTTATCCACCGGAGGCAGATAACATGTTAAATGGGCAATAATTCGGTAGTTATCTATCGGTTTGGTTCGGTTTTGAGGTGAAAAGTCATCTGAACCGCAAGATAAAATAACACACGGTTTGGTTTGGTTGAATTTTAAAATGAAATCCAAACCAAATCAAACCAATGTGGTTTGGGTTGGATCGGACGGTGCATTTTTTTTCAAGACAATACAATTTTTTGTTTCTAACATTAGTAATGCTAGCAACACTCTTTTGAATACTCTCCCAAATACTCACTCTCTTACTGGTTTAAATCATTGTGAGTGCACACTTTGGAAATAGAACCCACACAAAGTGGTGGGACATGCATGAATTTCATTCAATAAAAGAGTGAGTGCTAGAGAGTGTTTAAAAGAGAATGTTACTAGCATTCCTCTTCCAACATTAAAATCGAGTTAAAAAGTAAAACACAACATACTTTCAACAATGTTTCCGACAATGTTTTTAATTTAATTCAACATTACAATTTCATTTTCTCCAAACAACATATACCAAATTAAAAACGTGTGCGAAAAGTAATTCTATTATGTAAGAAATGTAACTAAAATTTTATCATTCTCTAAAATTTCAAGTAGTACATAAATACATATTTAAAATAAATAGCAAAGAAGAAACTTAACAAGAAAAAAAAAAAGTCATTTTATAAAAGTTTTTATTGAATTTCTATGAGTATTGGTTCTGGTGGCATATATCTAGCTAGTGTTCTTCTTAGATTGCGGTTTGGTTTGGTTTGGTTTGGTTCAGTTGGTAAAATAAAAACCGCAAACCAAACCATGCAGTTGAGTAAGAAAGTGATATGAATACATCCAAAACAAATGTGGTTATCTGCAGTTTTGGTTTGGGTTGATTCAGTTTGCGTGTTTTTCTATTAAATTGGTTCGGTTGCGAACACCCTTAACATACTATGTATAGAGCAAGGTGCATTTAATTTTTTTTTTTAAGGATCAAGGTGCATTTAACTTAGTATTTCCTTAAGGCTCTGTTTGGTAAAAATAGCGGATAGTTGATAAGCTAGCTGATAGCTTATAGCTGATGACTGATAGCTGATAAGCTAACTAAAGTGTTTGGTAAAACTAGCGGTTCAATTAGCTGATAAATGTAAAATGACATAAAGGGCATTCTTAATTCATAATAAAATTTATATCAATTCATATTTAAGTATTTGTAATTTTGTCTTCTAAATTTTCTTTAAAAAAGTACTTTAAATTTATTAATTTAATATATCTTTTATATTATATATTAAATTAAAATTTATTCACTAAAATTTTATTTTATATTTATTTTTATTTAAGTGTTTCTTCTTTATAAAACAATTAAATGTAACAATAAACAGTAACCCGAAAGTACAACGAAAGGCCGGAGAATAAAAAAAAAATAACACTAATAACATATATATTTTTCCGTCAGAGGATATAGTATTTTTTTTTTTGAAGTAACACTTATATTATATTGTTCCGTAAAAAAAAAGGTATATTGTAGTATAAAGAAAATTAGAAACAAAGTCTGTTGACGTGGTATTTTAAATTATAGATGTAATAAAATATAATGGGTAAACATGGATTTTACATAAAAAAAAGTAAGGGTAAAAATTGAACAAAATAGGATAAGCTAAAAGCTATAAGCTCAAACGCTACTTGAAGTAGCTTCTGAAAAATAGCTTATAAGCTCCTGAAATAAGCTATAAGCTCGTTGTAAAAAAACGTTACCAAACAGAGTTTTTTTTGTAGGACGAGCTTATAAGCTATGAGCTAAAAGCTAAAAGCTCTTTTTTGGTGTTACCAAACAGAGCCTTAAATGTTTTTGACCCAAATATGTTTTGATTACTCGTTTTTCTTAGAGGTACATTTTGATTATTTAAAAAATAGTAGTATAATACTCTAAATAGTAATATTTTATTTTCTTAATAGTTGTTCACTTGTTTGCATATAGTAGTATTTTATTTTTTTGGGTCAAATGTTTAAATGCATTCCTTCTTTTTTTTTGACAGAAATTTAAATGCATTCCTTAACATTCATTATAGTATATTTGTCCGACAAAACATTCATTATAATGTTGTATAGCATTTAGTATATATTAGTACTCGGTCTCAAGTAATTAAACGGTCTTACAATATTAGTACTAGCAATACTATGGGGTTATATTTGATTCCACGCACAAAACCAAATTCTAGGAACACAGAAGTTTGTTTTATCAATGTAAAAAGACAACACAAATGTGGACCAGCAATCATCTCCATTCTTCTACATCTGATTGTCCTTGTTTCTTTGGTTTATCCTATTAATTCTTTAGAAACAAGCAATCATCAATTGATCAATCAAACTTTTCGATCAGATGAAGAATTTCGTAAGTTGAAGAAGATGATAGCAATTGAACTTCAACGAATCAACAAGCCAGCTGTGAAGACAATTCACGTATGTTAAAAATTAAAACATGAGAATTTTGAAATTCCCACGTCACCTTATAAAATGTGTTAATCTTAAAATGGTCACTGTGATTTTTTTTTCCTTCAAAATTTACAATGTTGTTCCGTATGTTTTTTAAAAAATTGAATCGGCCACTCTAATTTTTCAAATTTGCAAATTGATTTCTGTATTTTTACAAATTCATTGCTATAAAATTTGCGAATCGGCTCCTGAGCTTTTGCAAAATTTCAACGATTACATTTTCTAAAAACAATTAATCACTTTTGTTTATTTTTATATTTTTTTACCCCAAAATTTTTGAAACTTTAAATAAAAAAGTATTCTATCAAAACAAAAATAATTATAATCGCGAAGGAATACGGTAAAACATTTGAATTTTTAAGTTTCATTTTTAAATTCTCTAGTATTTTAAACACACTCTTAAATCTCGGAGTCTAATTTATATGTTTGTGTTTATTTTAGCAGAGTCCTGACAGTGATATCATAGATTGTGTTTTATCGCATAAACAACCAGCTTTTGATCATCCTCTATTGAAAGGGCAAAAACCATTGGTATTTTGTACTTTTTTTTGTGTGAATTTAATAAGAAAAATTTGGAATTAATTTTTGAAAGCAAACTATTATATTCCAACTTTACAACTTGAATATTTTCCTTGCATATTTATAAATATATACAGGATCCTCCAGAAAGACCAAAATGGCACAACCAAATAAGCAATTTGAGTGACATCTTTCAATTGTGGAGCTTATCCGGTGAATCATGTCCTGAAGGTACAATTCCAATTAGAAGATCAACAGAACAAGACATGTTAAGAGCTAGCTCTTCAAACAAATTTGGAAGAAAATTTATCGATGTAGGCAATGGCCATGAAGTATGTACGTGTAGAAACTCGATTTTTCGTCTATCAAATTCTTTCTTTAATAAAATATTCTATACTTTTTCTTTTTTATCATTATAAAACTCAATATTATATATCTTCTCCTTTAAATTATTTTTGAGGGGTTCATATTAGACAAACTTATTTCTTTAAAGTGATAATTTTGTAGAGATCATTATCCTTTTTTCATTTAAAGTGATCAATGAGTTTCATGGCCCCTATTTAAATTATTGTTTCATCATGCACATACAAGCAAGAGTCTATCTTTTGAATTCATTTATTTATATCTTTGCTCCAACTTATTTTTATCTTCTATAGCAAGAAACTTAAACACAAACCAACATTAAACTTATGCTATTTTGAAAATTAAATAACATTAACATATGGGTTCTTCTGATATTGCTCTACACTACACAGCATTCAATTGGGTATCTTGATGGGGGTGTCTACAAAGGAGCAAAGGCAACCCTAAGCGTGTGGGCCCCACATGTGGAAGAAAGTCAAGAATTCAGTTTGGGTCAAATATGGGTCCTCTCTGGCACATTTGAAAAAGATCTAAATTCCCTTGAAGCTGGATGGCAGGCATGTTTATTACTCTCATTAATTACTTTATTCAAATCAATTCATTCATATACTCATGCATAGTCTTTTTATTTGTTTAATTGGTATACATTTTTTTTACCAGTTAATTGGTACTATAAAATATTAGGATAATATCTATATTTTTTTTTTTTAAGAAGGATAATATCTATATGTCAACCAACTAGGTTAATAGTTTAATTTAAGGGTTAATTATGTTTTTGGTCCCTACAAAATGGCAACCTTGTAAGTTTAGTCCTTACTTAATTTTAATAGCATTTTTAATCCCTACAAAAAATTTCTGCACTCAATATTAGTCCTTACTCAATCCAAATTTGTTTAATTTATGCTTAAACTCTTAAATTTTTCAACAATTTTTTACAGGCGTGTTAAGAACGTTATTAAAAGGTCCTCCGAAAAAAATATCGCAAAAATTTGATTTCTACGTCCATATTTTTGTTACTTATATCTTAAACTTTTGTCGTTTCAAAAAATTCATATTTAATTTATTTCATGTTAAAAAATTATAGATTTTAGTAAATGAACCGTTTATAGTGTTCTAAACTTGTATAAAAAGAATCGTTAAAAAATTTAAGAGTTTAAGGATAATTAAACAAAATTTATTTTAGCAGGGACTAAAATTATAAGTAAATTTTTTTTTTGTAGGGATTAAAAATGCTATTAAAATTAAGTAAAGACTAAACTTACAAGGTTGCAATTTTGTAGGGACCAAAAACATAATTAACCCTTAATTTAATTAAGCACATTAAGCTGAAGTAAGTAATTTTTATATGCAGGTCTTCCCGCAGATCTACGGGGACAACCGCCCTAGAATTTTTATTTATTGGACGGTAAGTAAATTGATCGAAGGTGTAATAATATACAGACACATAAATAAAAACTTTATGAATTAGTAAAAGCAAAAATGACGAGTAAATAATACTTGCATTGCAGGCTGATGCGTATCAACATACTGGGTGCTACAATTTAAAATGCCCAGGCTTTGTTCAAATTAGCAAAAAATTTGCACTTGGAGCTGCAATATCTCCAATTTCTACGTATAATGGAAAGCCATGGACTATTACCTTATCGATTTGGAAGGTAATTTAATCACTTACCACCTTGGCAGTTGGCACATTTATTTTCCTCTTTTTGACCTATTCATTTCATTTCTCATGCTGTCTTACTTGTCTAGCTAACATGTTCTTAATAATGATTATGTATATGTCTATGTTTGAGTAAGATAACATATTCTTTTTTGTGTGTGAAGGATCCAAAGGGTGGGAATTGGTGGCTTGATTTTGGACCTGGGATTACACTTGGGTACTGGCCATCCTCCTTGCTCACACAATTGAAAGATAATGCAGATAAAATTGAGTTTGGTGGAGAAATAGTAAATAAAAAGTCAACAGGCTCTCACACTTCCACCCAAATGGGTAGTGGACATTATGCGGAGGGGGTTATGGAAAAGCTTCGTATGTTGCGGATATGCAAGTTCTCGATTCAGATAGTAATGTGATGGCATCTCCAAATCTCAAATATTTTGTAGCAAGCCCTAATTGTTATAGTATACACGAGGAGAATGATAGGGATGGAAAATACCTTTATTATGGTGGACCTGGTCGAAATGAAAAATGTACCTAAGGGAATATTAAATAGTAATATAGAATAAGAATAATAAGGTGAATTGTACCCAATAATAATAATAATAATAATATGGTGAATTATTATTTATTTTTTTTGAAATTTTTCTTTTTGCCTTTTTTTTGGTTGGGGTGATTTACTCCTATGTTAAAATCAAAGTTCTTAAAAACATGAAATTGGCAGAGAGATGAAGAAGAAAAACAGAGGGATAAAGAGATGAAATTTTTTATTTTTAGATTTCAAGTTTTGATGTTTACGTTTTTTTAATTTCATCCCACTGCACATTAGCGTTTTTGGAATTCCAAAACACCGCATGTCAAATGCACCTCATCATATATATTATTAATAAAAAAGAAAAGAAGGTTTTGGAATTCCAGCATAGCTGAGAAGTCAAAACATCGTATTATAGTGACTTGAGGTACCAACATAATTGTGATTTCAACATCCATAACTAATGCATTAAGACGTATTATATTAAATAAAATAAATTACTTTTTGTCTTTTATTGAATATTTTAAATTAAAAAATAGTTATGTAAAGGGGTCATCTTCTCACGATTGGCATAAAGTCATTAAAATGTCTGGAACAAAAATGTCTATTAATAATCCAGAAGTCCTAGCTCAACTGGCAAAATGCCGAAATTGTTAGGCCGGATGTAATGACCGGGGTTCGAACCCCGGTACCTCCACTTATGTGTGTGAGTTTATAATGGCTTTGCCATTTCGTCTATCTACCAAAAAAAAAAATGATAGGTAGACATACTAATTCTATCTCTAAGCAAATCAATCCTAATAAAACTAGGAAAAATAAAACACCACTGATAATCTACAATTGTTTTAAAAAAATATACTCATTCCGTTTTAAAATGAATGTCGTTTAAGATTTTTACACATATATTAAGAAATGCATTAATTAAAAGAAATAGAGATGTTATTTTACCAAATTATCCAAATCAACTATTTGTTTGTTTTTCATTAAAGAAAAAAATAATATTTTGGAAGTAGTGTATATAGTATTAATTGAAGGGTACAATTGAAAAGAAAAAAATATTATTGCATTGGATACTAAAAGTGACATTCATTTTGAAACAATTTTTTTGGCTAAAACGACACTCATTTTAAAACGGAGAGAGTAAAAAAAAATGTCTATTTTCTCATGAAGTCATAAGAAGTATTTTTTTTTCCCAAGCTTTTTGAGATAAAAAATCATTTATAATCAAATCAACATCTATGTTCTCCAACATATCATTCTCAATTTACAAAGTTTTCAAACTGTTCAATCTCTCTTGTGTCATTGATGATCTCAAATAGGTTTTAATCAACTTCAGTTTTAAAAAGTTCTTTCTATCGATGCTACGGTCTCGAGCACTGTTATTAAAACTCTATAAGAAATTTCTATATTTAGATAACAATATTCAAGCTTTGCAAATTTAAGAATATTCAGGTAAACATTATTTCAGTTGGTAAAATAAATAGTAACACTTTTAAGTTAGTATAAAGATCTTCTACAACAACATCCGATAAACATTCATTCAACTCATTATCATCGAAAGACTTTAACTTTTGTGAATCATACAAAGTTCAAAGATACTTTCAAATGTCTTGAGTTCCTCAAATCAATTTTTCAAAAGAAGTAATTTTCATATCAACAACAATAAGAAAATATTCGACTCTAAATGATTCTTTTGGCGACTGATTTTCATGTTCCTCATTATTCTCTCCATAATTTTTTTTTTTATTTCTAGTCACACGACGTTTTGTTGGAAATACGTGATCAATATTCATTTGAAGTGCAACACTTTTTGCAAGATCCGTACTTTTTATAAAACATTCATTTTGATATATTATACAAAATATTATTACACATGTTCTAATTGTTATATTGTAGCGTTGATGCACATAGACTTAGATTACAACATTTTTCTAACCATATCAATGGAAAATAAAATATCATACTAAACAAACATACTAAGTAAAAATTCAAAACTTTCTACTGCATTATTCAAATTCTCTGTATCACTCTGTCTTTGCATCATTATCATAACATTCATATAATTAATTTCGACAAAGTCAATCTTATTTAAGGACATTGAAATCTAGTGACTTTAACACTCTTAATTTAACTTTTCCAATGAGTTTTAGACAAATATTTCATAGTTAAACTAGAAACATTATCAAGCTAAATTTTACATCTTTTTGTAGATCCCAAAAACAATTAATACAAGTGTTGAATAACTCCAAAGAATAAAATAGCCTTAAAACAATAGCCTTAAAACAAGAATGTGCCATATCACCAAGATTAAGATTATGATGTTTTTCTTTTGGAAGCATTGTCTGAACCTTACTCCCTCACATCATCAACATTAAGATCAGGAGCTTAGAACATTTAATAATTCGTTAAAAAGCCCTAATATGGATATATCACTAACTTTTAAAAATTCTAAAACAAACTCTTCGATCTTTATTTTATTATTTGACATATTCACACAACAAATATAAGAGTAATTGTTCTCATATGAGGGGTACAATCAAGAATTATCGAAAAATATTTTGCCTCTTTAGTGATTTTAATGATTAACCTTTTAATACTTCGTGAAAAAAGAAAAATAAATTCATTTTTATTTTATGTCCAAGATAATGGTGATGAATTTCATGATATTGAGTGTGTCTCATATGATTTTGAAAGTGTTTATAACTTGTTTGATTTTTATCCAATCTTATTCTCAATTAATTCCAACTATTCATATTAGTCGTATGTTCGGCACTATTTTCATGTTGTTCAAGTCTTTGACTAATATGCTTCCAATAACTTACACCTTCTCTTGCTAGCAAACTCAAGTTACTAGAAAAATCAAGTTACTAGAAGTAGAAGATTTAAAACATTTACAACGAAAACAATATACTTTTTCAAATATATTTGCAATAAATTAACCATTTTCGATCAATAATCTCACCATTGCTTAATTTTCTTGAATAATTAACATATGGTATTTGTCATTGGGAAAATTAAGATTCATTTATCTAGTAAGCTCCTTTTCAACTAGAACGTCCTTTGAGTTGTTATCAAGATTCTCCTAATTTCTTTGATCATAAATAACAAAATGAGCAATCAATTTGATTTAGCCACAATATCTCACAAAATGGCTTTTTGATGAATAACAAAGTAAAGGAACAATTTGTCTATCAACTGGTTGTTCAAGTATGCAGGATACATACAGTCGACAATCTTCTAATTGAGATACCAACAATATGATCAAATGTGAAAGCAAGTCAACCTAACAGTTTGGCCAAGTGAATCTTAAGGATATCTCAACAATTTTCATTTGAAGCCAACACAAATTAGAGAATACTCTAATACGTAACCAACGTGTAGAAAATGTTCATTCCACTCAATTGAAGTTAATACTATGAGAATAATAACATAAATATACAGGGGAATTAGTCATTTTAGTCCCTGAATGGGAGAGGATTCGTCACTTTAGTCCCTGAATGAAGAGAAATTGCAAAACAATCCCTGCATGGTCAATTTCAGGGACTAAAGTGACTAACAGAGTCTACATTCAGGGACTAAATTGACTAACGAAATCTGCATTCAGGGACTAAATTGACTAACAAAGTCTCCATTCAGGGACTATTTTGCAATTTATCTGCATTCAGGGACTAAAGTGACGAATCCCTTCCGATTCAGGGACTAAAGTGACTAATCCCCCTAAATATACGGAGAAAACTTCAGTGCCTTTGGCACTCAGTGCCTTTGTAACATTGAACCAATAAAATTTTGACACATGTCAAAATCTTTTAAAATCAGTTCCTACAAAAACCGGCTTTAAATGGCTAGAACTAAAAGAAAAATAATAAAATGGATTAAAAATCCAAAAGGGAAAATTGTTCGTGTTCCTTTCATCTTAAACCCAAATTACCAAGAAATTTATTTGGTTAAAGCACAGATTAAATGGTGCGATGAAACAGCTACCTATTATTTAAAAGAGAGTTTTGATTATCATCTCTTTTCAAGATATGTAATTAAAGCTGAACAACTCAGAAATAATCTTAAAAAATTAGCAAGATAATGGAAGGCCTTATAAATCCATTTGGAAAAATAATACCTCAACCATTCATATTAGAACCTAATTATAATAATATAATTAGAATGAGAAACCAAATTAATTGGTTAAGAGAAACAACATATTGGTTTCTAATAATTGAAAATGATTATTCTACATATTGGGAGTATGAAAACTTTGCAAATCTTTTAAGCCTTAAAATACAAAAGTTTATACATGGCTAGTAAAGGTGTAAGTGAAAATATACAAGATATTTTTGAAAATCTAACAGTACTTCAGAAACAGTTAGATAAAATAGTAGAAGTCCTACTAGAAAAAGAGTTTGAAGAAAAACTCAATGAAAAATTATCTAATCTAGAAGAAAACCAAAGATTATTAGATGAAAAACTTTGTATAAAAATAGACGACTTAATCGATCTATTAAAACTCTTACCTATAAGAGATAAATGTCTAACTCTAGAACAATTACAAACTTTTGTCAAAAAAGAAGGGGGAGACATGATAGAAATTTCAGAAAAAATTGAAAAATCAGAAAAAGAAGTTCACTTTTTTGCACCATTACCTTAAAAATGGAAGAAACAGAAGAAGAAATAGCTAATCAGCTAAATGAATTACAAACATTAATGGCTTCCTTAGACATTAATAGAAAAAATCAAATAACAGAAGAGTCTGACGACGAAAACAAATTTGTCTACGACTTCGGATCAGAAAGTTCTTTCAGTATGGAAGAAGAACACAAGTAGGACTTGTAAAAACAGATGAGAAACCAGAATCATCAGAACAAGGTCGAAAAAGAGGACGCCGAGAAGGTGAAGAAGAATTTATCGACCAACAAATCATTCAAGATAAAATGGATGAAAGAAAATTTAAAAATATATCATCTAAATATATACCTACTATAAATCGCCACAAAGAAGATAATGTTTTAAACATTGATTGTAGTGAGGATGTTAAAAAAGAACTAAGAAGTTGGTATCATGATCACATGGTAACAATCCAATTAGACCCTACACTAGGGAAACTAAGTCCAAAAAGTATTTTTAACTATCTAAAGACAAACACTATAGGAAATGCTTGGAGTTTCATGTCTGAAAAATCAGACTCAGAACTTCCATCAACAACTGAAGAAGTAATAAATCATGTTTATTCGATTTTAAAAAAAGAATTTGTAGGTTTTGATGCACCAGAAGCAGAATCAGACCTAGAAAGCACAAACATTCATAGAATCTTTAATCTAAGAATCTGTGATATGTGTTATGTTGAACCATTTATATGTGAGTTTAGCAAATATTATTGTGCAATATCTCCACAAAAGAGATTACAATATAATCTTTTAGGATTATTCTACAATAAACTTCCATCATCTGTAGGAACAATAATGGAAAAAGTAATCCAAGAACATCTAGAAGTGATCGTAGGATTAGACGATACTCTAGGAACAAGAATAACTGCATTAAGGAAATGGATATCCGAAAAATGCATGGAAAAAACTGCTAAAAGAGAAGCAAAAATAAACGTTTGCTGTGATAGGATTCGAGACAAAGTAGGAAACTACGGTTGTAGTAAACCTAGAAGAAAGAAAAAGAAATTTTTTTTTAGGAAAATAGATCGTTCTGAATATAAAAGAAAAAAGAAATTTCCTAAAAAATTCAATAAACAAAAATATTTTAGGAGAAATAGAAAATATCCTAAAAAGAATTCGTGTCCTAAAGGAAAGAAAACATGCACATGTTGGTTGTGTAATGAAGAAGGACATTATGCAAATGAATGTCCTAAAAAGAGAGATTCTAAAAAAGAAACCTTGAAATTAATTTGGGAAGTAGGTTTCGAACCAATAGAATCAGATATAGATTCTGACGAAAGTAGTATTTTTGAATATACTACTGAAGAAGAAATTGAAGAATGAGCAGAAAAATCCTAAAAAATGGAAATCCTAATGCAACATTTATCCAGGTGACACTGAATAAAAAGAAAAGTATGGGTTACATCGATACTGGTGCAACTTTATGTTTTGGTAGGAGATCCATAACAAAGGAAGGATGGATTAGACTACAAAAACCAAAAGAAATTATCATTGCTGATAAGAAAAACACCAAATTTGGTTTGTTCTAAAACATGTTTTTATAAAAATTGAACATAGATATTTTTATATAAGATCAATTTATGAACATGATTCTGGAATAGATCTGATAATAGGAAATAACTTTTTAAAGTTATATAATCCTTTTATTCAAAAACTTGATACTATAACATTAAATTGGTTTGATGTCAATAACCCAGAAGATAGTGAATTTGTTACAACAAACATTATAACAAAAAATGAAATTTTAAAAGCAATTTCAGAAAATCTTAATACACTTAGATGTATGTGGGATAAGAGAAAGTTTTACTTAACGGTCGAACAAAATTTAGAACACCACTTAGATCAAGTTTGTTTTGAAAATCCATTAGATTCTGTAGTCAACAAGATACATGATTTAATCACTATAAAACTTAAAGACCCTAAAAAGGAAGTTAAAGTCTTATATAAAATTCCTTATTCTCCAGATGATAAGGAAGAATTCAAAAAAGAGATAGCAGAATTATTAGAAAAAGGTCTAATAAGAGCTTCTATCAGTCCACATTCAGCGCCAGCTTTTTATGTCAGGAAACACAATGAGATAAAAAGAGGTAAGGCTCGAATGGTAATTAACTATAAGAAACTTAATGATGCAACCATAAGTGATTCTTATAAGTTACCAAGAAAAGATTACATTTTTGAAAAAATAAAAGGATGTAATTGGTTTTCATCTTTAGATGCAAAATCTGGATATTGGCAGTTAAGGTTATCTGAAGAAACAAAACCTCTAACAGCTTTCAGCTGTCCAGAAGGACATTTTGAATGGAATGTTTTACCATTTGGTTTAAAACAAGCACCATCAATATACCAAAGATTTATGGACAATACGCTTAAAGGTCTTGACCATATTTGTTTTGTATATATCGATGATATTTTAATTTTTACTAAAGGAAGTAAAGAACAACATGTTAAAGATGTTATAACTGTTTTAAACAGAATAAAAGATAGAGGTATTGTTCTATCTAGAAAAAAGTCAACACTTTTGAAACAAGAAATTGAATTCCTTGGTCTTATATGGCTCTGATTTCGAACGTTGAAGAAATTGAATTCCTTCTTCTTCAACAAGCACCATCAATTCCTTGTTGTCTTGAAGATTTGACGTTTTAATGTCTTAGCTTTGAGATCATGATGACATATAGATCAGAGAATGATGCTCATTTTTCTTCTAATGCAGAACCTTCAGAGGATTGTTGCATTCGTAGGATTGACCTTGATTTCCAAACCAAAACACCATCATTGTTTCCATCATGTATATTTAGGGCAGCACTTCCATGACTTTATGGCGGGAAAGGCACGTGACTTTCAACAAATCGTGTCCGTTGAAATTTTTTGAACGAACCAGATTGTGTCATATGGTACTTAACCTTTTAAATCGGTTATTTAAAAAAGTGATTTTAAAAGACTTTTGTCTTTTTTGAAAATATAATATTTTTATCTTTATTTTTATTTTCATTTTTATCCCTTAGGATTGTATTACTGGCTCTGATACCAGGTTTGAGGCAGAATCGCCAGCGGAATTTTCTCGAACTTGATTTAGCATTTGTTCGATTTTGATTAAACCTTGAAATGATTTTAAGAGTGTTTTAGCTCTTTCTTTTTGTATATTTGTAAGATTTTCTAAATCTTCTATTTCTCTTAGAAAGTCTTCAATATATTCTATATGATATTGTACGAATTCTTTAGAATGAAAAAGAATTTGTCTTAGAACAATTCTTTGATTGTAGTATTCTATATCACAGACTATATCTTCTAGTCTTTTCTTAAAAAGTTTTAATTCTGTTATAAGTCCTAATCCAGGCATTACTGGTTTTGTACAGAATTATTGGTGAAATTTTCTTCAGCCTTTTTCAAAAGGTTTTCTAAATAGCTTAATTTTTCAGCAGGCCATAATAAGATCTCAGCTTTTTCTTTTTGTTGGATGGAAACAATTTCTATTTCTTCCAATTCTATTAATATTTCTTCCACATATGAAATATGCTGAATAATTAAATCACGAATTCCCCAAAGGGTATTTTTCATTTCTATTCTTAGAAAATTTCCTTCTATTTTATCAACTAAAGTTTTTAATCTTATTTTGAATAAACTTAGTTCGTTCTTTATTGTTATTCCAGGCATTATAGCTTTTTATTAATACTTGAAACCTCTGATTTTAATTCTGAAATAACTTTTTTAAGCTCTTCTTTTTCTTCATTTCCAAACGAAGATCTAGGGGCTAAAAATTTTGTCAAAGAATTTTGTCTTGGCCTTAGACTATTACTCCTTAATAAAGGAGTTCTATCAATAGTCATGATTGACTTTGATTTTTCTAATGATTTTTGAATTGGTGATTCCAATTTTAAAAATGATGCAAATAGTCCGTCTATCTGTATCTTTTCCTTTCCACTAAACTCTATGCTATGATGAGAGTTGCTTAGTGCATAATTCATCTTATAACATACAGTAAAAGGATGATTTCCTGACCTCATAAGATCTTGATCTTTAAGTCTATAATGGATTACTATGGATCTATTCAGATCTATATCTTTTAGACTTAAACCTATCTGTAGATTTATGTCAAATTTTAATTTTCCATATTTTAAATTTCCTTCACCTTTTGTTATTAGTGATTTATTCTTATTCATTCTAGCATCTTCTATTAGAAGCTCTAATTCTGAATCTATACCTGTCATAAAAGTACTTTTTATGATTATTTGGATAGTTGATATATGAATATATCCTATCTTTTTCCTTTTTTCTATCGATAGATGTTTCAGTCTTTCATCTATTTGTTCTTTATCAATCATAGTTATAACAACAGATTCATCTGTTGATTCCATTAATATGGGTATTTCTCCTATCATCATCCCATATTTTAGAATGTTTTCTCTAGATATTTTTTCTTTTATTAAAGAAATAATATTCTTTTGTTTTTCTCTGAAATTTTCTTCAGGTTTTAAGGTGAAATCTACCTTTTCTATATGATCTATTAATACATCAGCTCTGAAGCCTGATGCATCTTCCTTGATTACACTAAATTCCATTTTAGTTTGATGATTTTATGGTAAAATTATCTGTGTCGATAGTAGTCGGATTGGTTATATAATACTGAATAGTATTTTTTATAAGAAATCGTAATTAAATTCATACCTGATTGTTTTGCTAGGGCTTGAAAGTTGTTGATCCTCTTGATTATCCGGAAGGTTTATTGATGTATTTGCTTTTAGCTTGAAGTTTTTTGTAGTGTTTGAGATTTTGTTTTTGGATATAACCTGAGGTTATATTTTTGAATAGTTTGGGTTGTATTTCTAAGAAATACGTGATTCCTTCAGAGCAGTAGCTCAAGAATCAGCTAGTTAAAAACTAGGAAGAGTTTAAGAGAACAATTTCATACAAGAAAACTTAGTTCATTTACTCTTATGTTACAATGAGCTGAAAGCTCTTATTTATAGGCGGAAAGGACTCACAAGTGGTTCACATGTCCTTTTCCAAGCCAGCTAAAAAAGAATGACAATCAAAACACGCAAAGAAAAAACAATACATTACCACCTAATGTGATAAGATTCCTTGCCTAAATGGACCCCATCTGACTCAGATGATAAGGTTCCATTATTACAGCATGTCACCTATATGACGCGTGTCTCAATCTTTCTCTGTAGTTTTGTCTTCTAGTGACGACAGTTTTGACGCACACCATTTGCACACGTGTCCTTTGTATTTTTGAAAATACAAACAACATTCTTTCTGGACTTCTTCTGGTATTCTGTAGAGACCATTTTCAAATCCTGAAAAAAAATCTTCAAAATGAAGAGTTTGCTTATGATGTTCTTCTGGTACTTTCTTTTTGGCATCACAGACCATTAAACAATAATATGTAACATATAAAACCTTATAATTGATAATGGATGAACCATATCTAATAAGATTATCATAAAAACGTTTCATTTGATAGATGAACGAGTGGACTGTCCATCCAACACTTTCTTGATTTGGTGGTAAATAGGATTTGTTCGAAATTCCTATTTTTATGACTGTTCTTGGTCCGACTGCCATGAAGTTGTTTTCTTCATCAAACCATGGATAAGTCTGTTCAAACTGAAGAAATATCTCTCTTCCTTTTGCGAACAGGTCATTGAACCTTTTTGCGACATCACCAATTTCTTTTGGAAGGTTGCTGAGTTCTTGAAACCTTTGTCCTTCCTTTTATTCCAGGTAGACGGTCCTTAAAAGTCCCATATCATAGAAGTCTTTGAGGAGTTCTTTTGATATTCCTGGAACTGTGTTTGCTTTAACACTGAGTTTAGTATTTACTGGATAGAAGCATTCCAAAGCGAGTTCTTCTTTGTAATATGCTAGCCATCTCCATTTAGCTAAGAAGTCGTCAAGTCTGACTTCTCTTTTCTTCATCTTTTGGAGATTGATTATTGAGTCTACTGAGACTTTCTTTTTTACTTCCATTGTTGATGGTTGTCCCATGTTAACAGAAGTGGCAATTTCTTTGTATGTTGCGTTGAATGCAGTTTTTGCTTCTTCCATTGTTAAGTAAGCTTTGTGTCTTACTGGCTTTCCATCGATGTGAAGTTTTGCTATTGCCCAGTTTTTATAAATTCCTTTCATAGGCCCATCAAAAATGACATAGACCTTTTTTCCAAGTTGCTCGTCAATTGGATCTACGGCAACGTTTGATTCTATAAAGTCGTTTTTTGACTCTTCTTCTTCAACAATATCACCCCAAGGAATTCAATTTAAAAATACCTCTATTACTTGACACAACAGGCACAATTAGGCCACCTCTTTGATCTTCAGTGTGAGTAGGCCAACGTCTTCCCTAATACAATTGTGCAGTCCTTGCCTCCTTGGGCTGACATGATTTCAACCGTCAATTATCGTGTTCCCATTGAGCGAAGTCTATTTTTTTTCTAAGGACTCAATAATCTTTAGGTGAGCTAGACCGTCTTGATTTGTGTCGAGCATATTTCCTACTTCTCTCCCCAAAGCTTTCACTAATCAATCTAAACCCGACATTATCCTAGAAAAGTGTCGGGATGCTTTTTCCAAAAACGTTGCCATTTTAATGCAGGGTCAGTTGGTCTAAACATTGCTTTCCAGAAAAATGGTAAGTACATAAATAAAATTTTAATAATCTAATAACAAACAACAATACAAGCTACCTTTCTTCAATCTTAGCCATTGAATTTTATGATAAAATATCAATAATGAAAACTCATTTTTGTATGATGCACAAATGAATGCACTCGTGTAGGCTGAATGCCACATGCTGAAGGAGATTGTATGTTTTTGTACAAAAGATAGTATTCTATCATCGCAATCTATACAAATGTTGACGTGGCTGGAAAAGAAATCGGGAAAGATGAATAAATTTAGTGGTGGTGTTAAGTTTAAAAATAGAATATGAATTTAATTAGCATTGGAGAAACCCTATATATATATATATATATAGGGTTATGTATATATATATATATATATATATATATATATATATATATATATATATATATATATATATATATAGAGAGAGAGAGAGAGAGAGAGAGAGAGAGAGAGAGAGAGAGAGAGAGAGAGAGAGAGAGAGAGAGAGAGAGAGAGAGAGGTGTGTGAAATGACCATGGCAATTCTCCAATGCACTGAGGGGACCAACCAGAGATCAAGAACTTCAGGAAATTAGAAGTTAATGGCAGAATCAACAAGGTTAGTAAACTAGTTCCAAATGTTTTTAGAAAAGAAGCATTGACAGAAAAGATGCATTGAAGATTCAGAATCCCTCCAAGAAAGGTTGCAGATATAGGCTATGTTGCTTCCCTTTGTCATTAAGGCATTATGAGTAGGAAGCTTGTTATGGAGCAATCTCCAAATATTGAAAATTTCTATAGGAAAATACAAATATATCAATATCATCATTATAAATTATGATCTTATAATATCGACAATAACTCTCCAAAAGACTCGTTAAAATTAATCCCTTATAAAAAACACTCATTAAAATTGATCCACATCGATACACATTCCTTCTGTTACCAATGATTCATGAAGATTTTCTGTCATTGAGGATCCAACCACGCCACATAACATAAATACGGTGATATTGTATTTTAATTTTGGCATATGATTTATGGTCAATAGATCTATTGAATTATGAAGTATGGCAATGTATTTAAATTATGACATGTTATTTATGCTAATAGATGAACGAGAGTGATGAAGTGTGATAGAGAAACATAAAACAACATTCATTGTCATTGGTAAATGTTAGTTTACTACATTTGTACTATCCATGCACAAAATGTACTCATAATCCTCATATATGTGTATAAGTGTGTGGTGTATGATAATCTGATAGGGATACAATGCTTAATCAACCGTGTTCTTAGAACTCGGTACTTGCATCAAAGGTTTCTATTTCCATCTACCGTATTTGTTGTCACTGATTAATATTCAGATGTTTGTTGCATTCCTAGCTAATATTACAATTTTGTTTAGTTTGTGTGCAACATATATGGAAGTTTTCCATGTAAATGTTGATCATAACGATGAATATCAGCAACAAAAAAAAAGTCTCGAACATATCACTTGGAGAAGAGTGTTAGGCTTATGGTTAATCCTTCCCAAATCTAAGTATTTTAAACATAAAAAATAATAATCCTTCACTCTACATTTGTCATTCTTTCTTTTTTAGTTCTCTCAAATCGGAGATTTTTCACCTTTCCAAACAAGACATTCGGGATTTTTCACTTTAATAGGTGATTTTCACCTCCTCCACGTTTGCATCATAATATTTGTCCTTGCTTTCATAATTTATTCACTGTCTAATTTACCAACTTGTCCACTTTTGGTCTTACTTACCTGTCTTCATTGCCATAGTTTTCACCACTAATGCATTTATTTGCACCTTGCATCTTTTTTCTCTCGAATGAATTTGATTATCTTTTTCGTTTGGCAGAATTATATCAGAGACCCTTTAATTTAATTTAAAGTTCCAACTTTCATTTATCTTTTTTTCATGCCAAGTTAGTTATTTATGTTAACAATGTTGGATCAAACATCATTTTTCAATTATGTATGTTACCAAAAGTCTTAGTTGCCATTTAAAAGGGTAAATTGCATATTCAATTCATCAATATAACATCTAAATTATATCATTAATAAAGGTTATAATATCTAATCTATCAAAATTAACATGATGTTTTTAGTATTTATCTAAAATTTGTGACATTGATGTTGTTGTTAATGAATGTCTAATTGTGTTGTTGGATGATGAAACATTATTTATAATAATGGTCATATAAACAAATTTGTAAAGTGGAGTCAGAATCAAAGTTGGTTCAACGGTATAACATTTTTAAAGATAAACGGCTAATTTAACACAAACAAGATTAAGAGGAAAAAACTTATTTAAAATTTTAAATCCTTAAAAAAAAAAGCCTATTTTTTCGATATACTCCACATAAAAAACAGAATGCTACATTTTATTTCACTAAGAGTTTGGAGACCACAACTCAATTCTTAACAAATAAAACCCAATAAAATCTTTAGGTACTGAATGATAGTCAAAGACATCTATTGATCACTTACGAAGATGAAACTATATACTGATATTAATATGCATGGCCAACAAAAGTGAACATTGATTACCTAAATCTATAGAAGTTTTTATTAAGATTTCGTAGGATCCACATGTGAAGCCCCGATACTTCAAAATGGATGACGTACCGTATCCCCTGCGTATCCTGCACCGATACCTGCCCGATAATTCCCGATACGTATCCGGAGAGTATCCAAATATTAAATTTTATTTTTTTAGAAATTAATTATCCGATATTTTCCGATACGTCCCGATACACACGGATACTTGTGTTTTTTTATATTATTTTGATTTCTGTTTTTTTTTTGTTGCAAAAAATAAGAATAAAAACATTATATTACTATAATATATATACATTTCCGTTATCTTTCTTTGGTGCCAGTACGACCCACACCACCCCACACAAACAATTGCATCTTTCCCTTTCTAAGAAATTAGGGTTTCAACTTTGGTATATATTGCATATGTAATTGACTAATGACCACTCTCTTAATCGTCAATATTATTTATATTTATGTTAATGTGCTACGAGCCTGGTTTCTTGTGTTTGTTAATATATTTGCATATTAAAAAAATGGTTATAATTATATTGTACATTTAATTATATAATTTTTTTTATTAACGTATCCCAGCCGTATCGTATCTTGATTTTTGAAATTTTTCCGTATCGGCGTATCGGTGCAGTATCGTATCCGTATCGTATCTCGTATCCGGGCTTCACAGAGTCACTGCATCAGTCGAAACCCATGATTCATTCTCAAATTCGGGAAAGAAAAGCTCCCCACAATGCTCTGTGGGCAAAACAACAGTCCTTTACAGGTGTATAAAAATCTAACTCTAGTTCATTGGAGTGAAGAAAAAAAATCACAATCTTCTCTCTTGTGCCACAATTTATGGCGTAATCTATCATGTTCACAATCTTGTCTCCAATTTATGGCGTATCTATCTTGCCACAATTTGTTACTATCACCACGTAAAAAACTGTGATCTACATCAGCTTATGTTACGTTAGCAACGTTGAGACTAATTTGCTCAATTGAAGAAAAATGGAAGTTCTTTTTTTGGTTTTCCACATATTTCTTCCGATGGAAGTAATCCTATTCAAGACACGTCAAACATTAAATGTGGTTATCTCTCACAATAAAATTCGAATCTTAGTTCACCACTTTGTGGGAGTCTAATCTCTTGAGCTACACTCAACTCTTGTTGGTAACTGGAAGACTTCTTTAATCCATCGAAACTACCTAACAAAAAGTATGCATTCGTGAAATTACATTGACCAAAAAATAACTTAAGACAAATCAATGTTAACATGTATCTTAAGAACATTTAGTCAAGAAAATACGTATCTTAAAAACACTTCTAAGAGAACATATGTATCTTAAAAACACTTTATCCAACACGGACTATTGGATTTCTTTTTAATCAAAAACATGACATTGTTTAAAAACTGTGTATAAGTTATATGTTTTTCAAACGTTTAAAAAATATAATCAAGACAAAATTTATATTTTTGAAATCAAACATATGCTAACAAGACCCATAATTTTTTTTTTTTTTTTTTTACGCAAGCAAGACCCTTAATTCTATTTAAGAGGAAGAAAAATTACTCAAACTTTTGAAGGAGAGTTATTAACATATCTGCATTATAAACCACAGGGTGTACAAAATAGTGATGAAATCCTTCGCGGATAATAATCTTCAAAGCTAACATCAAAATCCTACATCTGAAATTGAGATCATAAATAAACTATTTTGCGTGACTCATGTACAAAATGGCAAGTCAAGTACAAAACACACATGTTAAAACTACAAAGTCAGTCTAGTTTCCTAAAGCCATAATAATTTAATAAATCTGCCTTCTTTAAAGTAAATTGTTCACTTTAAGATAAAAATACTTACAGTTGATTCTCTCTTTATGGTTGAAATGCCTTATTTTAGAGTTCACTAAAGCTTACAAATTACAAAACTATAACATACTAATACTAAATGTATCTGTATGTTCCCTAAAATTTAACCACCAAGGATTTGAATTTTCAACAGAGCTTAATTCAGAAGTCTGTATCAGCAGGATAGAACTCATTCCATCCTAGAGACTAGAAAGGAAGCCATGCATATACTACTATTTTAAAAAAGATGAGTGTTAGGAACACTATCTTTTCAACACTATCTCTGACACTCGCTCAATTATTCGGTGAAATCAATATGGATCGCGCCACTTTATGTGAGACTGTTTCCAAAGTTTATAACTCACATTGATTTCACCCAATAAAATAGTGTTAGAATGTTGAAAAGAGTTTTAGTAGCACTCCTAAAAATGAAAAACATGATCATGCCTTCTTTAGGGTGCGTTTGTTTCATCTTTAAAAAAAAATTAGATTTTGAAAAAGCTACTAGAAATAATTTTTCATTTTGAGGCTAAAAATGATTTTTTTAACAAAATGGATTTTTCAAAAATCTAAAACAAACGCTACAAAAATAAAACAAAAAAAAATGATTTTTTGGTTAAAAAAATAGATTTTTTTTCAAAAAAAAAAAACTCAAACAAACGGGCCCTTAGCATGGAGGGAAAATAAATTTTGAAAAATGGATTTTCAAGTATAATCACATCCCTCATCTCTAGAGGATTAGGTTTTGGCATACAAAACAAATCAGCTAATATTACAATCAAAACCGATATTTACAGGAAATAATAAATGATATCAAAAGAAAATAAAGATTGAATGCAACACCTTCAAAGTAAAATCCGGAAAACTTTTCAATCCCTTAGATTGAAACTATAGTAAAATAAAAACATGTATATCTCAGTTCATATTTCGAGATTAAAAAAAAAAACTAAATGAAGAAGGTTTTCCTAGGGTTCTCTATTCATCTCTAAGCCACATAATTACTAAGCCACATAATTAGGCCAGCTATATGGCGTAAAATACAACGAGTTGCCCACGGTAACACTTTAAGAAATTTTTTGTTGAATCTGAAAAGACTATAAGTTAAAGTTTTGAAGAGAATCATGAAAATTCTTTCCCGAGGGTCTAAAAATTGGTCCTAATTCTATAGGATTATTAAGATATATTTATGAACTTCGCTCAGACAAAATGATGAGTTGGGTATTCATGCACATAACCATTATAGTCATAATAAAGCCTCTCCCCCTTGGAAATATCTCGAGTAGCAACCAATAAGACCCGGCTTTCACCATTAACATCATATCTCACACATTTACAGTTCTGCTTCTTCCTGCCTTCCCTGCATATAAATTGGACATGTTTTAATACAAGAAGCCGAAGAAATAGCAATATCATTGCACAAAAGAAAAGGTATTAGCATTTTACGATAGTAGAGTCCTCAAAATTTTAGTTCTTTAAAGAGAATACCAAAGCTAAACAACATATAAAATGGACTGCAAGAAGGATTATTTGAAATAAGAATGTCAAAATGAATGGTATGCCACAGAAAAATGGTCGTTCACATCACCCCTAGTGTTCTATCCCTTTAATTTAAGATTAACATGCAATAAGTGAGACAGGCTTACTGAGTATGATTGTTGATGCCACTGATGAAGCGAGCAATGTTTCCACGTTTATCAGCACAGATAACAAGACTGTCAGCAGCTTTTGCTGCAATAATCAGCGTCATCATACTGTCACAATCATCAGATTCTCGCTTCTTTATATAATCAACATCGCCAGTGTATTCAGCAATAAATGTCATATCTTTGATTGGGCTATCAGCCTCCACAGTATAGCTACATTGCATATCAAGGAAAATCCAAGAAAAGTTAAGATAACATAAACAATGATTTCCAACTTTATGGTATGAGTGTAAGATGAGTATGTACCCTTGGCATGAATCATAAACGACCATTAAGGGAGGGAATTGGCCTCGTTTAGTCATAGCTATGCAGCGTTTTAAGGTCTTTGTATCTTCCTTAGTAAGAGCCTGAGAGGAAAACAAAAATAGTCTATCAAACTAGAACACAATGACGGAGATATGCATGCTAATTAGACGGTTTGCAAAAGGTCCATTTGTAAGTGTGAGAAAACTACAAGAAAATTAATTAGTTGAGACCTGCATGCCACCGTTCTCTAAAATGGATCGATTAGCAGATCTAGGAGCCATTCCTGGAAAGTACGTCAGCTTATTACTGAACTCTATATCCAATGCTGTTAAAGCAGTAGCAAGGGAAGCCATTTGCTTCAGCCTCCTATCAGGATCTTCTGTAGGAACAAATGGTAAAAGCCTTCTCCTTTTCTTCTGTACCACCAGAGGTCTTGGACGTCTCCGACGCTTCATAGCATCTAAAGTCCAGAATGGATAAATTAAGAAGAAAAGAACTTCCAATTAGATATCATGTATATATATATATATAGACATCAACACAGCTGAAGCAGAATTATACTTTCAAGTACTCTTTACAGATCACCCGAGTACTTTTGAAGTTAGAACATGACATCAAAACATAAAAAAGTTGTAGGAAAAAAAAAGGTATTTAAAAGTAACTGTTTAGATTCATTTACCAATTAAATATTTTCTAAAGATTCGTAGTACATCTAGTAGAAGTAATGTGAGTAAATGTGTTTACCATTCTAGGTAAACATAAGCATACAAGAACAATTTCAGCAAAAACATGAAGGAACAAATATCAAAAGGGATATGAACATGCATCATTTATTATGTTTCATTCATTAGTATAATGAAGAGATCCTATACACCTAGTAAGCCAAAAAATTTCTAGTTCTTTTGAAAATGCATGAATATTAGATACTATAATGAATAAGTTATCCTAGTAACTTATTCTCTAGCAAATCATGGACTGCTTTTGAATCAATTTATCCACATTAATGTCAAATTATACTTTCTAACTTCAAGTCGTAGTATAATTTGTGAGTCCAGCATCCATTTCAATTCTTCTTGTTCCGTGAAGACTCCAACTTAATCACTTAGTCTTTTGTGTCACTAAACATGGTTTTCCTTTTGATGCCTCTATTTCAAGTGCCATTAAACGATGGTATCTCTATTGTCAGGTGGTTCTTGAGCTATCTGTTAAGGTAATACTGGTATGTGAAATAAATTGAAACTTGTGACATAAAAAAAATTAATAAAACATCAAACTATTACACTGATATTTTGTACAAAGTCATTTAGGGATGTTAGAATTAACCACATAGCTAGAATCCCCACAAATTTTCAGAAACAATCTAGTTAGATTAAGAATATGGTCATATAATACTATTTATTTAAGAACTCTATCAGAACAAGAAAACTATAACAACTGCTAAGCAGTTAGGCGTTTGATCGGGCCTCCTTTGCCTTCAAATCAAACAACAGAATAGGTTTGATCAACCAGTTGCACCAAAATCTGCAAGCTAGTGAAATGTGACCTTATAGCTGCCTTACATATAACTTGTCATGCAACAGAAATTGAAAGATGAATTTTTTTCATCTAATGTCATGTTTGTTTGCTTTATCTTAAGACTAACATTACTATCGCAAAAATAGGAGGCCATGGCGGATTTTTCGGTAACCACCATAACCAATTTGTGAAGGAATGCCGGCAAATGGTGGCGCCTTAGGTTGCAATGGCGTGTTTATATGGCGGATCTTTGACCTTCCGCCATCGACAGCATTACTCAACTCACAACCCAAGACACCAAAATAACTACAACAAATCAAGCTTAAAATTTGTGGAGCCTGATGATGGAAAAATCTATAGTCCATGTCCAACACAATTTGTAAAGAAACACTGCCACAAACGGGCAACTTTCATAAGGCTGAAAAATACTAATCCCCAAGCCAAAGCATGCTTCGTTCACACAAAAATTTAAACAAAATCCAAATAATCATTACAAGAATTAATTCATATCTTTAATTTTTTTTGACAATTAATTCAAATCTCTATTAAATTTGAAAGAACAATCTACCAAAAATATTTATAATCCACGAATCAAGATTCAATGTACAATAATTTGTTCACATATATCATAAACAAAATTCAATCCACATCACTTTCACAAAGCCAAACAACAACTGATCAAAAACTTGATTCAAACTACCAAATCAAATATCCAAACATTGCATTGACAAAATGATCATCAAACATATTAAAAAATAATGAAACAATAAAGCCAATAAAAAAATATTTTTTTTAAAATATTAAACAATATCTGAATTTAACAGTAAATTACCCTGAGAAGAAGCACGATTGTTCCCGGAATCAAGAGAATCCCTACGAAGCCCGAAGAAATGGAGAATTTTCTTCTGAGAAAGCTCTGTAACACATTAAAACAATGCCACATTAATAATCACAATCACACCTGAAAAGCAAAAACAAAAACAAAAACAAAAACAAAAACACAATTTTTATCTCTTACTTTTGAGTTTCTTGACCTTGACATCAGAACACTTGGGGCAAATCCACGGACCAATCGGAACTCGAACAACAATTGGTCTGACACATTTCATATGAAAACCATTGTCACATTTGTCACACAAAAGCAGCTCCTCCGGTTGTTCACCGGACCCACATTGCTCACACAGGAGGTCACCGTAATCCTCCTCCTCCTCAGCCACCGTGTACTCAGCCCTCTTATATATATTAACAAGCGATAGTAACTTATTCCCCTCCTCCTCCTCGAAGGTGGAGGAAGAGGAGGAGTATGACAGCTTCTTTTGAATTTTGTGAGGTGCATGGGTGCGGCGGATTAAGCTTGATAGCTTGATAGAAGACGGCGATGGAGACGCCGGAGCTGTCGCCGGAGCCATTCAGGTGAGGTTGATTGTGAAATTCGAAGGGTGGAATTGAGAATTTGAAGAATTTTTTTTTGATGAAAGTTTTTTCTATTTTATAGACAAAGACGAGAATTTGTGTTAACTCTAAAATGGTGGTGATAGAAAGAAAAAAATAATAATAAAATAAATAATTTGTTTTTTTATTTATGTTTTTGTTTCCTTTGATGTTTTTTTTTGTTTACGTTACTCTCTCACCCGCGGGAGAGTGAGACACTTACCGGTGAATGTTATGTTTGATGACGTGGAATGTTCTGGTTGGTTATGCTAACGTGCACCGGTTTTTTACACAGACTTTTATGCGTGCGCATTGTTCTGGTCTTAGCCGTTTCCATTCCATGAATGAACCAAAAAAAAAAAGGCTGGGTTTGATGTCAAACTTTGACTACTTTTTTTTTTTTTTTTATAAATTTTTTGGTCAAGATTATTTTTACTAAAATAGAAGAAAAATAAAAGTTTGAATCACATTAACTGTTTGGTCAAAAAACATTTTTGAATTCATTGTATGTTTAAATTAGTTTTTGAAGTAAGATTTTGAATTCATTGTATGTTTAAATTAGTTTTCGAATTTAATGATATGTCTTTATTATTTTCAACGTTCTAAATATTACTCATCGTTTTAGAAAAAAATCCCAATTTATAATTTTTTTTTACAATATTGATGAAACAATAATGTTAACTTTTTTATTACATTCTAATTATTTTTACTCTTTTTTCTTTGGAAAATGCTACTTCTCAAGAAAAATAGCTTCAAGAATTTTTCAAGAAATAGTTGGCAAATTTTAATTGGATGATTTATTTGTCCACTTCCTATTTTTCAGCCACACCTCCTTGAATTGTGGCAAATAGTGCATTGTGATTGGCTATTCTTTATTCTTGAAGAATTCTTGATGTTATTTTTCTAGAGATATAGCATTGCTCTTTTTCTTTTAATTCTTTATTTATTTTTCATATACTATTAATGAATGATACTTTTGTAAAATAACTCATGATTTTTTTTATTTGCAATAACTCGTAATTTCTATTATTCATAAAAATTTATTATATTTCTTAATTTGTGTGTAATGAGTAAAACAATTTATAATTTATGACGGAAGAAGTAAGAAGTTGAGAATTGCATATTCAAATTTATGTTCTATCATATCAAATGTATGCAACATTTGTCTCTAGGTAGAAATTCACCTTTTTAAAGTGAATAAATCTGGTGCTAGGGGTTCAAACTCCGACTCTCAAATAATATAATACTCCTAATTAAGTTAAATCCACGAGAACATGTATGCCATTTATAATATCATATAAGTTGTAATTAGATGAATTAAATGTCTATATATTTCCGTGTCATATCAACAATTGAATTTTATGCACGGTTGGTGTAAAGATTTTTTTTATTACAGTATATTTTATTTCCTCTCAAAAAATATATTATGTTTCCTTTGTTTGACAATATAGTAGATTTCTTTAGAATTTTGATCCTAAAAGGTATTTCCTTTAATATATAGAAGAAAATAGTGGTTTCCAATTTGAAAACATTATAAATGAAATTCATAATATCAATATATAGATTTATCTTTATTAAAATAATATCTCAAATTTAACATCATACTATATTATATTGAAATATCGGGAGCCCCTAACATGCACCCTCTAGAAAAAGGTCCAGCCATGAACCTTTAATTTCTACATGCCACAGAAAGTAATGTAATCGGCTGATTTATTTATAAATTAAAATTAAAATGAAAAGGTATCCCCCATTTTCTTGTATCCCTTTCTCCAAACCACACATTCCTAATTGCTTAGTTAGGGAATTCAAGTTTTGATTATTACTTTTACGAGGAATCATTTTTTGTGAAGATTTGTAGATCGACTAATTGTAGGTTGTAGCACTATTTCCGCCGCTTTTTTTTTTCTTTCAAGTTTAAAGTTTTTGTTTTTTACATGGTTGAAACAGTATTTAGCATGTTGATTTAAGAATGGAAGGTACTAAATCACTTTTTGAGATTTTATCAAGTTGATTTACAAATTTTCAGTAGTTGTTAATAGAACAGGAATTAGAACTTAAAAAAATGCAAAAAAACTGAATTAGTTTATATTGATTAATTAATAGTTATTAAACAAAGAAACATGTTTATCAAAACTAGAAAAGTAGTACAGGCTGGACCTGAGATTTCATCGAGATGATAGACTATATGGAGAAGAAGGAAGGAAGCAGAAAATAAATAAATAAAAGCTGAATAAATTGAACTGGCTATAGCCGGTAAATGGGAGAGGTCCATGGGCGGACCCTTAACCAAAAGGACCATATTAGGGGGACCCTGAAATATCATATTTGAGAATATTAACTACTGTTTATGCAAAAATTATAACTTCTTTTTTAGATGATTATTAAAATAATATCTCAAATTTAAAATAATATTATATTATATCGAAATAATTAATTATTCACATTTACTCTTGTTAACCTCGTTAAAAAAAATCCGCTTTATTACCTAAATCACCTCTCTGTTTTATTTTTTGGGTCAACCGTTTTTCAATTTCTAATAAACAACATATGTATTGAAAAAAAGTTTGAATGGCCAACAAGAAGTTACATTTAAGTCATGAATTGTGTCACCTTTTTGCAAACAACTGTCTCAACATCATACGCTCTCTGATATCATATTAGCAAAGATTTATTTTTTCAGATTCATTGAATAATTAACTTATATGGTTTATAATATAAACAAGAAACATTCCTTCAAAAAAGATATAGACAAGAAATAAAAATTGGTTAAGACTTGTATATGAAAAAAAAAATTGTGTTTATATAATATGAAATCGGATTGAGTATATGGCAAGATAATCGGTTAAGACTTGTATTTCTCAATTTCTAATGAACAATTTATGTATTGCAAAAAAAACATGAATGACTAACAACGAATCACATTAAAGTCATAAACTATGTCCTAATTTACAAACAACTTGATAGCATACATGGCAAGATAAACTCTTGAAGCACCTCTTCTCAATTTCCAATGAACAATACATGCATTGCAAAAGGCTTGAATGACCCGACTATGACTCGCATTAAAGTCTTAAATTGTGTCACCATTTCCGAACAATTGTCTCAATAGAATACATGACAGGATAAACAATTGCGTCACTAGTTTCTCAATCTCCAACGAATAATATATGTATTGCAAATAACTTGAATTACTGACTGCGAATCAAATTAAAGCCATAAATTGTGCCACCACTTTCAAAAAACTATCTTAATAGCATACATGGTAAGATAAATAGGTCATCCGCTTGTTTCTCAATTTTTAGTGAACAATGTATGCATTTTAAAAATCTTGAATGACCGACAACGAATCACTTTAGTGTCAAAATTTCATAACTTTCATAACATACATGACAAGACAAATAGTTAGGCTACTTGATTCTCAATTTTCAATGAACGATAAATATATTTTGCAAAAGAACTTGAATAATCGTTTGCGATTACATTAAATCCATAAATTGTGTGGCACATTTTCTGAACAAGTATCTTAATAGCATACACGACGAGATAAACAGTCGAGCCACCTGTTTTCCAATTTCCAAAGACCAATAAATGTATTGCAAAACGCTTAAATGACCGACTTCGAATCACATTAAAGCCATAAATTGTGCCACCATTTTTGAACAACTATCTCATTAGCATATGTGGAAGATAAATAGTTGAGCCACTTTCTTTTCAACTTTCAATGAACAATATATGTATTTCAAAAAACTTGAACAACATGTTGCGAGTCACATCAAAGCCATAAATTGTGTCACCCTTTCCGAACAATTATTTACATAAAATACATGGAAAGATAAACAGTCAACACACTTGTTTCTCAACTTCCAATGAATAATATATGTATTGCAAAAGTGTGAATGGTTAACTACGAATCACACTAAAGGCGTAAAACGTGCCACCCTTTCCTAACAACTATATCATTAGCATATGTGGCACCAGTTAGCTTGGTATTCAAAGAAAAATTATACTTCAAGATTAATTTGCAAAACAACCAATAGACGAGGTCTTTAAAAGCTCCAAAACAAGCATGGTCACGAGCAACTTATTTTAGTTTGCCCTTGATTCAAACAAATGAAGGTTGATTCAAAGAAACCTCGTTATGTTCTAGCATATTCAATGTTCATGCAATATTTTTATCATATGAAACTACAGAGAGAATATACGGCAAGATAAACAGTTGAGTCACTTATTTCTCAATTTCCATTAAATAATATATGTATTACAAAAAACATGAATGACCGACAATGAATCACATTAAATTGTGCCATAATTTCAAAACAAATTGATAGCATACTTGACAAGATAAACACTTGAACCACCATTTTCTCAATTTCCAATGAACAATGCATGTATTGCAAAAATCTTCAATGACCAAACTCTGAATCACATCAAAACCATAAATTGTGCCACCATATGTTTTTCAAGATAAACAGTTGAGTCAATTGTTTTTCAAAATAAAAATTTTCATGACAAGATAAACAGTTGAGTCAATTGTTTTTCAATCTCTATTCAACACTACATGTTTTGCGAAAAAAACATGAATATCTGAATCGTGAATCACATTAAAGCCATAAATTGCGCCACCCTTTTCAAATAACTATTTCAATAACATACATGACAAGATAAACATTTGAGTCACCTGTTTCTCAATTTTTAATGTTTAAGTCATAAACTATGTCAGACTTTCAGAACAACTATCTGTATAACATACATGGCAAGACAAACATTCAAGCTTAATAATTGATTCACTAACGGTTATGCATCAAGGTGTCGATGTAAAGAATCAAGAATAATAATCAACTCACTGTCATGCATCAAAGTGCCAATGTCAATCAATAAACTTGATAAATAACCCATTGACATTTATGCATAAATATATATATTTTATTTTCATTATTGGCCTGGTGACTGACACGTACTTAAACATACATGCATAGGGAGGGGGAATGTGGTGACCCAGGTTTGAACCCATGATTCCACATAAAACGTCCACACAACCAAACCACTAGACTGTAACAACTGGGCAATTACTTTTTTAGCAAAGACGGTCACATAACATCCGTCTTTTTATTTACACACCATATTATATTGATAGCTAATATTTTAGCAAAGACGGTCACACAACGTCTGTCTTTTTATTTTCACACCATATTATATTGATCACTTACTTTTCACTCTCTCCAGCTCAGAACAACACTTGGGGCAAATCCATGAACCAATAGGAACTCTAGCCAGAACCGGTCTCAGACACTTCATATGAAAACCTTTGTCGCATTTGTCACACAACAAAAGCTCCTCAGGTTGTTCACCAGATCCACATCGCTCACACATGCAGTCACTGTAATCCTCCTTCTCAACCACTGCATATTTAGCCCTCGCCATTATATTAGTCATCGTCCTGTACTTCGTCACCCGCGACGACGAGTCTGTTGGCTTCTTCTTTCGGTGGCACGGTGCATGTGTGCGGCGAGTGAAGCTGGTTAGCTTACGAGGGGGAGGTGGCGAGGAATACATATCAAGATAAACAGTTGAGCTATGTCTTTATCAATTTCCATTGAACAATATATATATTGTAAAAGCTTTAAATGACCGACTGAGGGTCACATTAAAGTCATAAATTATGCCATAAATTATGCCACCCTTTCTGAAAAACTATATGAAAAGCATACACGCGAGATAAACAATCGAAGCCACCTATTTCTAAGTTTCTAATAAACAACATATGTATTGTAAAAAGCTTGAGTGACTGACTTAAGATCACACTAAAACCATAAATTGTGCCACACTTTCTGAAGAAGTATTTGAATAACATAAATGGTAAGATAAACTTTCGAGCCACCTGTTTCTCATTTTTCAATAAACAATATATTTATTATAATAAGCTTGAACGACCGACCACAAATCACATTAAAGCCATAAGTTATGCCGCACTTTCTGAACAATTATCTCAATACCATACATGTCAAGATAAACAGTTGAGCCACATGTTTCTCAATTTCCAATGAACAATATATGCATTGCAAAAAGCTTAAATGACTAGATAAGAATCACATTAAAGCCATACATTTTGCCACCCTTTCCGAACATCTACCTCAATAGCATTCATGGCAATGTAAACAGTTGTGCCACCTGTTTCTCGATTTCAAATAAACAGTATAAGTATTGCAAAAATCTTGAATGACCGACTGTGAATCACATCAAAGCCATATATTGTGCCACCCTTTTCGAACAGCTTTCTCCATAGCACATGTACATGATAAGATAAATAGTTGTGCAACCTGTTATTGCAAAAACCTTGAATGACCGATTGTGAATCACATTAAAACCATAAATTGTGCTATATATCATTCCCAAACAACTATCTTAGTAAACAAATGGCACCAATTAGTTCAGCAATCAAGAAAAAAAATGTATTTTAAAAGAACCAAGAGATGAAACATTATCATCTCTAAAAGTTGAAAAGAAAAAAAAAACATTTGGATTGAACTTCAATTTAATTCAACCCAAAGAAGGGGCATTCAAACAAACATCCTTTGTGTATGAAAAAAAAACTCCTCAGTGATATGAGAAAGCTCAATTTATTTATAAAAAAATTAATATTTGCTTATATTTTATTCCATATTTTTTTTCTTAGAAAGATATATTTTATTACAACTTAGATATGCCAAATTTGCTCTTATTTTATTAGAGTACATGCATTCATAAAATCAATTTTCTTATATCTGTAACAAATAGTAAATCTTTAATGAGATGGTGATTCTCCATGATATCGCACAAGGTTTTCTGTTTTTTGTGTTGTTTTGGGCAATGATATTGCATTGGATGTGCCTCTTTTCATTTACTTTTTTGATATAATTTTTTTAAAAAAATAAAAATAAAAATACAAGCTTAAGAATGATGTGCATTTTAAGAACAATATCATGTTTCTGTAAAAAAAAAAAAAACGAACAATTTCATGTTAGAGCATGAAAAAAAGTAAAAAATAAAATAAAATAACAAGGCATTGAATTTGGAGAGGATATCAAGTATTTAATTACATTTTAAATAATCATTACGACTTTTAATTTTTATATAAACTACATATTATTTTATTTAATTATTTAATCAAATTGAGTCAAAAAATATATTTAATCAACTTATTAATTAATATTAATTTATGAAAACTCATGACAATTAAACCCACTCAATGTTTTTTTTTATTATTTAGTCAAGTAGTCTGGTGATTAAAAATTCACTTTTTAAAGATAAACAAATGGGAGTCTAGAGATGTCAAGAGACTTACACTCTCACACAAACGCAAGAGATATCAAAGTGTTGTATTGCTCCCAGAGTCAAGACTTACACTCTCACACGTGTCTTAGACACTAACCATCATATTAATAATCCCTAATTTCTTAACGACTCTTGAGTAAAATACATAATAATGATTTCGGTTAAAGCAAGATGTCAATCTATAAACCCTAAACTAAGATCCATTCAAGTCGGTTGTCAATTCCTAGTTTGAAAAGCATTAAGTACAATAAATATGTAAATTAAATACATATGAGATTAGGGGTGGGAATAGGCTAGGCTGCTCGTCAGGGGCCTATGGCTCGGCCTACTAAAAGCCCGGCTCGACCTAGCTCCTTTAATAAATGGGTTGAGCTTGAGCTTTTTAAAAAGCCTATTAATTTAATTAGGTCATGCTTACGCTTATAAAAAGCCTATCAAGCCTATCAGGCCGGCCCGTATACGAGTAAATACATAATCAAGGGAAAACAAAACATACTCTAGAACAATTGGAAGGAGGTTTAAAAACACTCCTTTTTGTTGCTTCGGTTGCCCGCCTTTGAATCGCCAAGTTTCTGAATGAATTATTCTGGATGAAAGAGGCTTTTATACATGCATTATTCACATTGGTTTTGCCTTGGGTTACATGGCTTTTCCCTGGCCCAAAAATACCTAAAAACAACACAAAGGTTGTTTTTCTCGCTACAGCATGTGCGAGACGTTTGAGACAGTAATAAACTGGCCTTTATGGACATGCAATGGGCAGGGTGCGTGGCCCTGGCGAATTTTCTAATTTTTATTTATTCTTGAAGTGTTTTTCTTCGTTGACATGCTCTTGGGACAAAATTTCCACAACTTTTCTCGTCTTCAAAACCTTTGTTGGTTTGACTCTTGATTCTCTAGCTTTCATAACTTCTATGAGGCGCACAGAGAGACCGTTGTTGATTTCAACAAATATTTCTTTCACGACGGTACTTGAAATTTTTTATTTATGTCTTTAGTATAAATTATAACTTGAATTCCTCAAATCCTTGTTCATATTAATTAATGTTATAAAGAACCTCTTCTGGCCATAAGGTGAATGCTTACAAGTTTAAAGGCTTCTTCTCCTAGGTTCTTCCTCCCACGAAGGCCAATAAGTGCACCCAAACCACATGTAGTCATAGCGAGTTTAGTTTTGCTCCATTTACTACAAGATCCACTAGTGATTTATTAGATCCCACTAGCGGGTTTCACTAAGCTATCAATTGTATTATCTCTTTCATAAATAGACTAAATGAAGCAAAATCAAACTCGTTGTTGTTACTACATCGTTGGTGAAATATCTTGGTTTTTCTATTCTTCAAGGGAGGACTAAGAATCCTTACTTCGAGTATATAATAGAGAAAATGCAGTCTCGACTTAGCGCTTGCACGAACAAGTTTATAAACAAAGTTGATCAGTTAACTTCAGTTAAATAAGTTTTGAACACTATCCCTAACCATCATGCACACGTTTTGTCTTCCTCAAGGAATTTGTAATCAAATTAATAAAGTAACCAAAAATTTCATGATTGAAGGACTTATACAGGGATTTCAAGACTGATTTTCAGTAGCTTACCAAATGACATGACTCAATTCCTGAATGCTAGGTCCAGGGCGATAATACCTTTGTTTATAGCTGGTGTATGGTGCATTTGGAGTGCTAGCTGGTGTATGATGTTTCTAGCTTATACCATACTGACTTTACAAAAGGGGGTATATTACCATTTTTCATTCCTTAGTTTGATCGAGACTTGTGCATTTGATCATGTTTACTGTTTATTCTTGGAATGGTGATAACCAAGGTTTGAATAAAAGAAGACATAATTTAACAATCAATTAAATTATGTAATGATACAGATACAATTGTCAACGAAAAGTTCAAATCGTTCAGAAATTTGAATTCCATTTTTTGTCAAACTTTACTTCCGATCAAACTCGACTTACTATGATCCCTTCTACTATGAATTAAAGGATTAATACAAAAATATGTGAACCAGAAATTAGTCCACCTACTAGCTTTTCAATTATTTAGATTAATCGGTATTTACTATTTTGTGTTCACATCAGTCCTATTCATTTTCCATTTTTTGTAGATTATTAGTACATCTATCTTTTTATAAAATTTCAAGTTGATATAATAATTTTCAAAATTTCAAATAGACACAACTTTTATATTATAATGAATTACTCTATCCAAATAAAAATGTTAAGAATAAAGAATATCAAAATAAACAATGTAATTGAGATAATTCAATTAAAAGTATATGAAAGTAGAAATCAAAATTGTGTAACATTTCCAAGATTACATCCATCATCCAAACAAAAAGCAATAAGTTGGTGTGAAAGTTAACTAATCGAAGCTTTCTTTTTATGGAGTCTGGAGTTAATTAAGTTAAGCTAAATACAAAGAAATAAAAAGCATGCAAATACAAAAAATTTATCTTCTGTTGTCATGAAACTGTGGCATGCATAACACATTATAAAAAAGCCTCTGAAATACACAATCATAACTAAAGAGAATATAAAGAATGTATTAAAGAACAAGAAGAAATAAACTTAGTCGAAATCAAAAGGACGGAACTGGTTCGGTGGCATCTGCGGCGGAAAATCGCTGGGAGGAAAAGCCGACTGACTTGCAGAGATGTTATTCCCAGGCCAAACGTCATTGAAAGATACCACCGTCTGCGACTGCATGCTTGTAACTGGGGACGCGAAAAATCCCGATGGCATCACCGGCGAGTTAAACTCCGGCACAGTTACCTCAAATGGCATCTGTTGTAATGTATTTGACGATAAATACTCCTGTGGAATAGTCTTTGGCGTGTAAAACTCTGACGGCATCAGCGGCATATTCATCTGCTGGTAAATATCCGATGGCACCAGCGGCATATTCGTCTCCGGCGGCGAGAAAATATCTCATGTTATCGGCAAAAAATTCTCTGGTGAGAAAACATACGATGGTGTTGGCGGCAAAGTCTCTGAGAATATCGGTTGCCGGCAGAAAATTCTCCGACGATATTGGCGGCAATGTAGTCGACTCCGGTAACAAGATTCCAGGAACTTGACCCATTTGCACGCCTTCATCCAACATCTGCATCATATCATCATCTCTATTCCAAGAAAATCTTTGTTTCTTCTTGGGACTTGTTCTTTGAATAGAAGCAAGCCTTGCCGCCGGTGACACTTCACCGGGTCTTTCAGGTTGTTTGTTATCTGGTGGTTTACCGGTGAGGCGTTGGACGACGTCTTTAAAGTTTTGGGGACTGACATGAATGACTCTTGGTTCAACAGAATAGACAACTCTCGGTGGATCATGGTGGTTTCGATGGGCTGAGAGAGGTTGTTGAGGCGGTGGCGCGTTCTTGATGATCTTGCGGGATTCTTTGCTCACTTTGAGAGAAGGTTGACGTGGCTTGCCGGTGGGTTCATGGTGAAATGGGACTGTGAGATAGAGAGAAGGTTGGAGTGGGAGTGGGACCCAAAGAAAATAACTAATTTTTACTAGGCAGCAATGGCACCCAAGTGCTGCTCATGGTTAAATAGATATATAGTAAATGCTGACCTTGGTAAAAAAATTTAGGCTTAAATGCATTTTTCACCCCCTATGTTTTAAAAAGTTGCGATTTTGACCCCCTATAAAAAAATAGATATTTTGACCCCCTAACTTTTGGCCCTCTTTTGATTAACTGATTTTATGTCAATTTCTCAGTCTCTGATGGTGTAAACTGACATGGGGATAGAAGGATGCTGATAAGTGGAGTCCAAACTTGCATGGTGTCCAAACTGACATGATAAGTGGATCCTTCTTTAGGGGGGCCAAAAGTTACATCATGCAAGTTTGGACTCCACTTATCAGCATCCTTCTATCCCCATGTCAGTTTACACCATCAGAGACTGAGAAATTGTCATAATCTCCATCAAAATCAGCTGATCAAAAGAGGGCCAAAAGTTAGGGGGTCAAAATATCCATTTTTTTATAGGGGGCCAAAATCGTAACTTTTTGAAACATAGGGGGTGAAAAGTGCATTTAAGCCAAAAATTTAAGTGCATATTTCACCCCAAAAAAAGTAATGTATTTTTCACTCCACTACAATATTTTCTTTTGTGTCATGATAGGAATACTAAATTTTGTAATGTAAATATTTTTGTATTTTGTAAATTCTTTTTTTTGTGGCAGCCGGGGTTCGAACTCCGGACCTTGCATATTTTATGCATTGTCCATACCAACTGAGTTAAGCTCACGAGGACTTTTGTAAATTCTTTGAGCCTAAGGTAAAGTATTTCCAGGGCATTATCTTTTTATCTTAAATTTATTTCATCAAAAAAGGAAAACGAATATTAACGGAGATAAGTATGTGTGTGTATCTTATTTTTTGGTGCGAGTAATGAGGAGGTGTTTTGGTTTGAATTTTGGAAGGAAAAGAATACCAACTAATCAATATCAATTAGTATGATTTTTTTTTTTTGAAGAAGCCATCAATTAGTATGATTTTATTAATTTATTGTAATATTTTCTTATGAAATTCGAATCAAATTGATGAAAAACATGTTAGATTTGGTCTGCTTCAATTGAATTGACTGTTTTAAACATTAAACAAGCTTATTTTGAAAATTCTAAATATACTTATATTTTTTTTTTAAAAAAACTATAGATTTTCTATATTATTAGAACAAATATCTAAGTTAACAGAGTGATTGGACTCAAATAGATAATGAGTTCCACTTAAAGTTGAATCGTTCGGAAAAAAAATAGAGCTTGATTTCTAGTTGAAAGAATTTTTTGCTATACTTTAGCTGTCTTTCGACCAAACTCTTTAGTTGTCTCTCGACCAAACTCTAAATGATTAGGAAGCCCGTCTCATAAAAATCGAAAAATTAAGACACAAAAAAGAACAAGTACATATGCTACATATTTAAGTGTGAAATATATAATTATTCAATGCATGATTGCTACATACTTTTTAACACAATACAAGTAAATTAGTAAAAAAAAAAAAAAAAAAACACAATACAAGTAAATATAGTGTGAAATAAAATATAATGGTAAAATAAAATTGTTGCTTTGAATTTCAAGTGGCTCATTTTGAATGATGTGAAACCTCTCCAACTAAGTGGCATTTAGTGCGCACCACCAATTAGATGAGTCCAACTTGGACCATTTTTTTCATGGTTAGATTAGATTGTACTACCAAATCTTGCTATGGTCCATCCACACCAAATCAAACTCATTAACTCCATCTCTTTCTCACTGCAACTCTCTCTCCCGAACCAAAAAGAACTCCTCGCTTTTCCATTAATTCTTCTCTCTCCTTTGAGCTTCTTCAACAATGGTGGTTTTTTTCTTTCCTCAAAAATGGTTCAAAAATTGCAATCGATTTCTTTTTGTTCCTTCTTCTTATTTAGCTTTGTGGTGTGAGAGACAAGTGCAACATGGACAAGATTTCATTCATAGAAGGATTCTCCAATACTTTTATTAATACTCAGTTTCATGCGGATTTTCAAAACCTAAAACATTGGAAACAACTTGGTCGTGAAATATCAACAGTACGAGGTGAATGAAATTATGGAAATCACATATAAAACATATAAAACTGGTTTTCTGATATGTGAATATTCTTAAAATTGATCAACAATGAACCACAATTCAAGTTAAGAAAATAATAATTATATCATTATGATTTTGCATTTCAATTGCAGCAAAGAGAGACATGAGCCATGGACGTGGAATTGATTTTCATGGTGGAACTGAAAATGGTGTTTCGGTGGAGAGAGAAATAGAAGAGTGTGAGAGTAATCATGTGTGTATGAACTATGATAAGATCTGTGTGTCTTATTTGATTAATGATTCAAATTAAATGGTCCAAGTTGGACCCATCTAGTTGATGGTGCAAACTAAATGCCACCCTCAAACTAATATAGAGGTTGAGTTTAACAGGTGTGGCTCAATTTGGATTCAAACAAAGAAAAAACTAAACCAATTTAAACAATTAGGATTGGATCTTCAAGTTTATCGAGTTATTGGTTTGAATCTTACGCCCTTGACTATTTATGTAAGGAGATAATATTTTTAGAAAAATATATTATTAATGTTTTTTATTTCATGCATTCCTATTAATAGTACACTTATCAATCACTACTTTAATTCGTGAAATGCACAAATTATAGTTGATAGCCAGGAACTTTCCCATTGGTTTTTTTGCTGCCGATGTATAAGATCCTAACGAGCTGCTATAGCTCTCTTTGATCAATTTAGCTGCGCTTCTGGAACCTTTAATAATCAAACGCAAGTTTTCTTCAGTGAGCCTCGTCTTCTCATCCTCACTGACCCTAGAACTGATCACCAGGTTTCACCGTTATCTTTAACCTGATTTCCTTGTGAGAAATTCTTTTATAGTCACAAATACAAATGCATAGTGTTTAGACTTTAGACACACACATTAAAAAAAAAAAAATGAAAAAGAAATTGATAATAAAATGATTTAGTATTTGAATGAATAGCTTTTTTATGTGTGTGACCAAACACTATTCATTTGTGTTTGTGACTATGAAAGAATGCGTGAATGTTAACAAGTTTTAAGGGCTGCTTGTTCTCCTCGGTTGTCCTTCCCACGAAGGTCAATCACTGCACCCAAACTACAGGGATTTGTAGCGCAAAGATTCCTGAATTCCAGTTTATAATAGAGAAAATGCAGCCTCAACTTTTGTAAGAACAAGTTTCTCAATAAAGTTGGTCGGCTGGCTTCAGCTAAATATGCTTTGAACACTTGTACAATTTCATTTTCTACCGGTACAAGTTTCACAATTGCTGAAAGCGGGGGGATAATACCTTTTAGTTTCTAGCTGGAGTATGGTGAATTTGGAGTGATAGCTAGTGTATAGTGTTTCTAGCTTACTATACTATGGACTTACATCAGGACCATTTGTCATTCCCTAATTCAATATATGTTTACTGTTTATTCAAGGAATGGTGATAACCAAGGTTTGAATCGGGCAGCACTTCAGTGACTTAATGTCACCGTGCCATAGCTGCCCAACCCCATCCATACCATCCATTTTCTGACACATGTGCAGGATGCTTTGTTTGTGTGGACAGGATGCAATGTCACGGTGCCATTAATGGCACCGAAGTATTCTCCGTTTGAATCATAGAAGAGATAATTTAATAATCAACTGAACAACGAAAAAACAGTGATTGCTGTAAATACAAAACTGAACTATTGCAACTTTGCAGATTTGATTTGCGGCGTTCATTTCAGACAAAATTGGGCAAGCAGTTAATGTAAAAAAAGAGGAATGCTAATTATTATGGAACATGCGTGCAAGAATACCAAAGTTGATGTAAAAAAAATGGCATATTCCTATACTAGAAATCAAAGCACCGTATACATGTAAAAAACCATATTCCTACACTAAAAATTTATTCTGAAATTAAACCATGGTTAACTGGAATAAGTTGATGCAAACAGCACATTAAAGATTATAACTGCAAGAATAATAGTACAATTTTACTTAAAATCTCAGGAAGTAAATAATGTTTCTGCCACCCATAACATACTAGAAGAAAATGTTACTAAGCTACCAAAAAACTGACCCAAATTTTACTTTCGGGGAAGGGAAGTAAAATTAACTGTGAGGGAACATCATAAGATCAAAAACTATTTTTAATCCCAGCCAGTTGCTGTCACAGATTCAATTCCAGGAGTGGGAATTTGTTGCGGTGGTGGTACAGCTTCACCCCAGTCCCCTGCAACTGAAAGAATACACTAAATTAATAAAAAAAATGAATACATGGTGCTGAAAAAATTAACTCAACATCATATGCTGCATCAATTTTGATCGCAACAAATCTTAAATAGAGAATTAATGAGTGTAGTAATGATGTCTTGGGAAAGTAAAAAATCATTTTAAAAGATGACAATAACGGCACTAAAACAAATTGAAGATCAAAGGGACAACCCAAATTAAAGTTGAAGATAAATGCCAAAAAATCTTGAGTTTAGGTTAGGAATTCAAAAAGATAAAAAAAAAAAAAAATGTTCTTTACCAGCTTCTGGGGCAGCCCAGTTGACACCAGGAGCTGCTGGAATAGGCTGTGGTGCTGCATCAGTCCATGGCTGCTCAATTGCAGTAGGCCACTGACCATCAGATGGACCACCAGCATTGAAGTCAGCAATGGCATAATCTAGAGCAGGAACTTCATCCTCCTCTTGCTCCTTGGCCTCTTCGGGTTCTCTATAAAAGAATAGATCAACCTGCATTAAGAAAAACATTAGACAATGGACACAGTGCTGTGTAAAGAAGGGACACAGTTAAGCTTTCTGATATTAACAGAAGACTGCAAATACCATTACGATACATAAAATCAAAAATAGTTTACCATCACATCCCATTTAAGACCTGGGCGAATAGTACCACGCATCTGCAAAACCATCCTAGCCAAAAGCCAAAAGAGACAACCAATGCTATGCTTTCCCTTGTTGTTAGCGGGAATTCCAATGTCAACATATCTCATAGGAGAATCAGTGTCACAGAAAGCAATAGTTGGAATATTTCCAAGAGCAGCTTCCTTGATGGGCTGCAAACAAACAAGACAAAGCAAAAATCAAAACCTTATAAAAGCGAAATGCACAAATATCAACCAATAAAGGAAATATATAAGCCTAAAACAACAAAAAATATAGCCATAATTGATATTAACAAGCAAACATGTTAAGGATAATGGTTTCACCTGATGGTCAGTTCTAGGATCAGTGAGGATGAGAAGACGAGGCTCACTGAAGGAAACTTGCATTTGATTGGTAAAGGTTCCAGGAGTGTGTCTACCTGCAATAGCATTAGCTCCAGTGTACTGAGCAAACTTAAGAACGGCTCTCTGTCCATAAGGCCTTGCAGATTGAACAATAATGTCCTGGGGGTTCTCGATTGCAACGATGACCCTGGCAGCTAGTTGAAGTTTCTCCCAAGTTTTTCCAAGATTAATGATATAAATACCTAAATTAAAACAAAAAACAAACTATCAAAAATCCATATTTAGTCTACTGAACATTTGCAACAGAATAATTTTGTATAAGCAAAGAAGATTGTAATGATGATATAATCAAGGAACCCAAACACAAGGTGTAACTTAATTGGGCAAAATTGATTTTAAGACAAACTTATCCGTAAAACAAACAAAACGCAACACTATGGATCAGCTAATGGCTTATAGCTTATAAGCTTGTATGACTGAATAAAGCTTGTCTAGTAACTGTCATTTTCTCATGAGCTTATAGCTATTTTAATGAGCATATAACAATTTTTGATAGTTAACCAATGCTACACTTTTTTATAGGTTAAAGCTTATAGATAATCACTTTTATCTCAATTTTACTAAACACTACAAATTCAAATTCAATCAGCTAGTAAACCGCTACCAAACAGAGCCTAAAAACCGTTTTGCAGAATTCCAAACAGAGCCAGCACAAAATGAAAGTGAACATTGATCGAAACCAAAATTGTAATTAATTATCCTATAAACTAGATTGTTAACGAAAGTAAATGACATCAGATCCACTTAATCTCGATTCTTAACAATCAAATGTCAAATTCAATATATATAAGATTAAGAAACACAATACTAGAGGCTATTAATATTCATGAAATATAAAAATAAAAATAAAAATAGTAGAGATTTGAACGTTACCATCGTTGCGGCGTTTGAAGCAATAACGTTCCATTTGGAAGTCGCAGTTCTTAGTGCCGAGGTGGACATCAGCAGCCAACATCATCTGGATGTCAGCTTCTTTTTGAGAGAGCTGACGGGATGAAAGTTGTTCGGTAGCCATGATTGAATGCTGTTTACTGCCGGCGACGGGAGCGAATCTCCGAAACTTGGATGCGGCACTCTGTGATAACAATTTGGCAGCTAGGGTTTTGGTTCAGGGATCTAAATCGTAATATATAGCAGCAATAGCCGTAGTTCACTTCTGTAGCTTAATGGGTTCACATATGTTGACCCGGCCCAATATGCTTAGCCCTAATGTCTGTACGATGTGAATTATTTCGTACTAATGCAATGTAATCATCATTAAGTATTAAAATATGCTCTAAGAAAATTACTCCTATTGAAATATAATATTAAATAGAGTAAATTACACTCCCCTCCCCTCAAAGATGCTTGAATTACACTCCCCTCCCCTCTTATGTTAAAATATACATTTTCCTCCCCTCTTATTCAAAACATATTAGAAAATATTTCACTCCCCTCCCTTGAGAGAAGCTTGAATTACATTTCAATCCCCTTTTATGTTAAAATCTACGTTTTAGTCCCTCAATTTTTTTTTATTTCTAATAATCTAACAAAAATAAATAATCTAACACACTTAAAGAAAATTAGCATTGCGGGTTCATTTTAATATAATTAAATTTTGAATACATATCTTTCTCTATTGTTTATTCACAATTTCATTAACATATAATTTTAAACCCTATTATAAAATATGAAACAACCCAAAATAAAATTAAAATATGTGAAAAATTACTAAAGTCGATTAAGTATGGTTATTTAAAAGTGAATTTTATACTCTAAATTATAAAATTAATAACAAAATATTTAAATTTAATTGTTATTGACATTTAGATTATAAAGAAACGAATTTATATTTTTTAAATGGTGATTCAAAATTAATATATATTATACAAACCCATTTGGGGTTGGCCTAGTGGTTGGCTTGGGATCTTGGAGTTTGCTCCTCCAGAGGTCTCAGGTTCGATTCCCTCTGGTGCCAATTTCGGTAGGCTAAGTCCATACAGAGCTTGCTCTGGCTTTAAACGGGGCCCCCGCAAGTGGGCGGTGGGATTGGTCCCCTCGGATTAGTCGATTATTGGATCGGATACCAAGTTTTCAAAAAAAAAATATATATATTATACAAATATTTATTTATGTTAAAATAGATTAAAGTGTAGTACATATTTAATTATTAAGGGAGGGGGTTGTAATTCAAGCATCTTATAGGGGAGGGGAGTGTAAATTTTATTTTTCAAGGGAGGGGAGTGTATATTTTAATATAAGAGGGGAGGGGAGTGTAATTCAAACATCTTTGAGGGGAGGGGAGCGTAATTTACTCTATTAAATATATTTGTTGTTCCTACAAATATATCAATTTTTATTTTTCATACAAAAACTTTCATTGCTGGCAAAAGTGGTTGTTCTAAATTTTAATCAAGGTTAAAGAAAAGTGAAACAAAGCCATATTTTGGCCTTGAAAGGCTTTGATTTTTTTTTTTTTAAGAAAAACCCAAAAAAATAATTTACAATAAAAAATAATAAAATTCGAGGTTGAGGCTTCAGATTTCAAACAGTAAATGGAAATTTTGAAGTAAAAAGAAATATTTCGTAGTTTTTTTTCTTGGAAATTTTGGATGGGAATTTTGAGGATAATGATTTCAAACGTCTCCCTTCAAGTTAAAAAAGTCCCACATAATCAAGATTTACAAAAGAAATTACATTTACGTCTCTCCAAAAATACTAATGGAGTTCCAACACAAAACCTCACAAGTTTTTATTGGTTTTCGTTAAATCACTACTTCAATTTTCGTGGCATAGAAAACAAGCCTTTTGTGAGGTCAATATTTAGAGGAAATGAATCATTTCCATTTTTTCTTATGTTTTCTCAATTTTCACACCTCAGCCTTTAACCAATCTTTCTCCATTTTTTCCTTCCAATTTTAATACTATCCACTCTTTATTTATATTTTACTGATCTGGATCATTCACATTATTTCCGCATTTTTTTTCCCACATATTTGAAATTCAATTTTCCATCGTTCTCAATTCTTGAATATTGACAAAGAAATTTCCAAGTTCTATAATTTACAAGTGTCTAAAGTTTTTAAAATATTACAATCATGTCATATTACAATTAAAATTATTTTACCATTTAAAAATACAAATTTATAACTATTGATGTGACAATGAGAGAGACAGCTAATTATATACGAGAATAGATTCTCTCAGTTGGCATGAGATAGTAGTGAAATGTGAACAGTTGAATACAAATGAGATATTAAATATGAGCAAAAATTGTTTAAGCGCGAGATTGCAAACATGAGAGAAAAAAATGGAGAGAATCCATTCCTATATATCATAAAGAAAAAGCAAATGAGTGATATATAAAAGTTTTGAGAGGCAAAATATGCTATCAAAGCAAAAAAGAAGGAAAAAAAGCACCATGGTACTAAATAAACAATCCAGAATCCTCTTCAGAAATTCTATTTTTAATTATATATTCGTTCATTTAACATTTTATCTTCAAGGGTGTAACGTTATAGTTCCACAGTTAGCTGTTTCAATTCTTCAAAAACCATTGAAAAGATTGAATTAAGTAACACTAAGCCTGTGATATTGGATACCATACTGCTATAACATAGCACACCACCGTTAGTGTGATTTTAAAATTCATACTTTGATAACTCGCAAGGAAGTCACTACTTTGTTTCCACCGCCAAAGGTTTGTTCAATGGGTGAGAAGATGTTTGATATTACATATTGAGAGTTAACAAAGCAGATTAGAAGTTCACCACTATTTTCTTGACTTTGATTTGAAAACACCCCACAAGTAATATTTTGTGCAGATTCCTGAAAAATTAGATAAGTCACTGAATCAAACACCCAATTACAAGATCATTCTAAAATTTCTGCAAAAGGACAAGTTTTCTAATGACATACGCCTTTCATCCGGAGGTAATAAATGCGAGGAAAATATTAAGAGTTCCAGGTTGTTAATGACTGCTTTGAGAGCTTTATCTTGTTCAATCATGTTGTCCATCACACGATCAAAGATCATCTCATCCCTATTTACCAAAAAAACCAAGGGAAATCTAGAACATGAGCTTACCAATTAGTATGCAAAATATAATCCATTGAAGAAGCATACCTTTCATACTGGGGGAAAAAATAGAGCCCAATACAATCACTATTAGGTGGATAGTCAGCAAAACTCTGAGGCCAAATGATACGCTTTGATAACATCTCTAAATCAAGCAGTTCAGGGAGAACTGTTACTGCCGAATTCACTTTTGGGGACGCTTTACTTGATATATATGCAGTAAGATGAAAATGTGTTTCATTGTGCATTCTAAATTGCCCCCTATAAATGAAAAAGAGAGGGAGAAATGAGTATAAAGAAAATGACAGATTTTCATAAATAACTCCTTAAATGCAAATAAACAATATTATTGAGAACACAGCATAAAAAATTAAGAGAAATATTCAAAGGGAAAACTCCACAGAAACACGGTTAAAGATCTCACGTCCAAATTGGATCACTTAGTGGCTGAGCACGGCTATTTTTGTCAAACTCTGGATACTGCAGTAACGGAGGCATTATGACTTCAGACTCTGTATATATCTCACATTCCATTGCCTGCATGTCAGATGACATATTCGAAGGATCTTTAGGTGATTCAGGCTGCTTAAAAAACACATTTTCGTTCTCAAGGATTGGCAATATATTCTCAGTGTCATTTTTGGCTAGGCATCCAACACTTTCACCTTCATTTGATCTGACAAACAGGAGAGACAAGTATAAAGAAAATGACTGATTTTCATAAATAACTCCTTAAATGAAAATCAACAATATTATTGAGAACTTGAAATCAATAATTAAGGAAGAAAAATATTCAAAGGAAAAACTCAACAGCAACACAGTTAAAGATCTCACGTCAAAACCGGATCACTGAGTGGCTGAGCACAGCTATTTTTGTCAAAGTCTGAATATTGTAGTAGCAGAGGCATTACGACTTCAGACTCTGCATATACCTCACATTCCCTTGCCTGCTTGTCAGGTGACATATTCGAAGGATCTTTAGGTGATTCAGGCTGCTTAAAAAAAACATTTTCATTCTCAAGGATTGGCAGTATCTTCTCAGTGTCCTTTTTGGCAAGGCATCCAAAACTTTCACCTTCATTTGGTCTGACAAGTGGTTGTTTTCTAACTACACCACTCTTCTTTTTCATTATCATCCTTTTATACTTAGCATCAGTTGCATAACTTATGCGTTCACTTTTTCGTAACGGTTCCGTTTTGCGTTTTGGGTTACTTGGAGCACACTCCTCGCATTTCCAGATTACTGTCCCATTATCATCCTGGTGGATCTTATCTAAACAATAACTGCAAATGTATACGCTACTTATTAGGCATATTTTACAAATATCAAGCAACAAAAATGTTACACAAAACATCTTAGAATAGCAAGTTCTAAAATCAGCATACAGCTTTACTAATATTAAAATACTAAGAGCGTGGTACATTGTAGGCACCTAGTTAGTCACATATATAGTTGCTTTGAGAGCCTCTAAGGAATTTAGTGAAATATTTGCTACCTGATCATTTAAATTTGCAAATGCTTGGTTCCTTCACAAAAGAAATGATAGAGGCTATATGTTGATACGCTTAACAATAACATAAGCTTCATTAGTAGTGATTACATTATATTTTCATATTATTCTAAAATTACCTCAACCATAATAGTACACAAGCTGTAATTCCCATACCCAATTGGAGCCACGGCATTTTAATTCATACAAATGAGATAACTACTGCAAATATTAAAGATCTATATAATAGCCATTAACCAATGAAACTCACATGTGATCATCTATAATACTATATACATAGCATCTGATCTAGTCATTTATCAAAGGGCCAAGCAAATTTATATTGCTGGTCGATTTCAAAAAGAACATCAAAAGAAAAATATAACTACGCAGAAGTTGCTATTGCAATTGTGACAATCTGGCTGATATTTTCTACAAGTCCTCGAGTAACAAGATTGGTGTGTGTACACGCACTCAAGCTTGAGGTAATGTTAGAAAATATATTGTATGTGTACAGTCAATTAGTCCATCAGTCGTCTAATTAAGGAGTATTTATAGTAGGTAGTTAAGTTTTCTTCTTCCAAAAAATATAACTAATTTTACAAAAAAAAAAAAGGAAGAAGAAGACTATACTACTTGTTTTACCTTATCAGAAACACAGTTCAAGTCTATCATCTCTTTTTCAAGTAAACACCAAGTTGTTTGTTTTCTTGAAAAGCCAGAGAACCATAAATGATAAAAACAGATTATATCCATAATTTTTTCTAAAAGTATATTTTTCTCTCATTTAATTTCAAAATAACACAATATAAATTATAATAGAATGTGCGCCTTAAAATATCTTTTATTTTAACATTTGGGTAAAACAATGATTATAATACTGTCTGGTTTAGTGGAGTAATAGTATAATAAAGCAGTTAAATATCGGACCAAAATTTTACTAATATATAGATATATTTCTTAACAAAATGTAGAGAGACAACTTTTGGCTGAAGAGGTTATAAAGATTTCTATATTCAATTACAGCTAAAGAGAATCGCAACTCATTTTCCAAACATAAACCACAATATTGTTGATGATTTGAATAGTGAAAATGACAAATCTAAACATACCTATGTTGAGCACAAGATTTACACTGGATACAATATACGAGGCGCTTTGAATCTCCCTTACTACCACATGTTAGACAGATATTTATCTGTGAAGATCATTAAAATAATTATTGAAACAATTGTAACACTGAGCCATGAAATACGCTATAAGTTCAAAGAAAACATTTGAAATGCAAAGCGTGTGCGTCCACACACATATACGGGTGCTGTCAATATTTTCTTGTTAGAGGATATGTTGTTTGTAGTAGTTACTAGTGAACCGCACACACTTCCAATGCACCAAGTAAACACAAGAATCAGTTAGACATATGATTAATTACTCACAACTCACAAGCATAACCCCTATTGGAACATGTTCAGAAATAGGGGTATTCTCAAGTAGGCCAGACAGAAAAGAACTGAAAGCCTGTGTCACTTGCAAGTTGCAACAAATTTCTATGAAGTTGCAACTCCAAAAATATCAAAAGGATATTTGGAAAAAATACAAACATTCTAAAGTCAAAATTACTTTAACATTAGAATATTTGTAACTTTCTTCCAAATCCATGCAACCTTGCTCAAAAATATGAAAAATTAATGAAAATTGCTGTAACTGACACATTAATGTTTCTTTTCGGGTGACAGTTATAAGAAATGCCCCTAATTTTTTGGTAGCACACTCTCCATTGAGTTTCATGGCATGCACATACTCGCGACTTCAAATTATGCTTTGTATGGTTGATATGATGTCTGATATGGATTCACGGTGAACCGGTGTCAATGGAAGGGACCAGGATTTCGTACAATCACAGACTGCATCCAGTCACTTTGTCAATGTGACCGTTCAATTGAGATCAGACGTTCTAGAGTTCAAAGTCAATAATATTAGTTTTAAAAAATATCTAAATATGTTTTCTAGGACCGCCCGATCTCGACAAGACGGTCACGGATTCTTCCACTGTGTGATTGCATTGAATTCAAATTCCAATGGTGCCATTTGTTAAAGCTTTTTAACAGTAAAAAGTGTTTTTTATTAATTAAAAATGTTATGAATTAAATAATTGGATATGCTTTCCAAGAAGAGTAGCCTATAAAAAGGCCATATCATAAAAGAACTTTATTTTAAAAGTGTATATAAAGATTCTAAACACACCTGATAATTAATAAAGGGGACAAAATCTTGCCCCAAAATCCGTTTTTATCCTATAATTCTCAAGAGAACCAACGAAATTAATGCAATATTTAATTTAACCAGAGTATATATAAAACTATAGATTCCATATCTATTGATGTAATTGTTGGAGAAAACTGTAATAAATTGTGGGAAAGGATTATTCCTAGCTTAGTTGAAATTTTTATCAGTATTTAGTAAAACAAAGAGATAGTGTTGTAACAGTAGTTGATTTGGGTGATTGAGATTTAAGAATTAGCACGTGATTGATAATTGGGACACTGTTTTATGATTTTTTATTGCGTTACCCACAATTTGGTCCTTCTTTTACCAAACATGTCTTCATGTATACACACACAAACGATGCTTGTCTCAAATACCAAGAAAAATCTTGTTTGATTTCACTTTTGGAAGAACAAAAATTGATTTTAGAGAAAAAGTGTATATAATTGATTTCGATACGTTTGATTACTCTCTGATTATAATTGGTTTTGACTATAGAATTGATTCTAACATGTTTTGGACGTAGAATTGATTCTAACTTGAAGTTAGAGTTAGGGTTTTGATTCTATAATTGATTTTTAAACTGAAATTTATAGTTCAACTCAGTTTTTACATGAATGAATGTATACAAACATAATCACTTTACCTTCAACTTATTTTTTAGTTCAGAATCAATTAATTCAAAATCACACAAATGTTTCACCGAACTATGGTAAATAAAAATTACAGAAAATGAATAAAGAAATAGTGTGTACCTTTTCAGCGGCAACGAGGCGCGGTTGAGGAACCATCGTGAATAACTTTCTCACTAAGCGCTGCAACTGCAAAGTCTGCAATTAGTAAGTAATCTGATCTTAGCACAACACTCTTCAATTTATTTACCCACATTGCTTTTTTTGGTTAAATATTTTTCTTTTTATTTTTCTCAAGAGGTAAAAATCAAACGCCGTTTTCTAACAAGCATTGGAATGCGTGTGTTTCTTCGAATAGAAGTAGTTACTAATACACGAACATTTTCCAAACATTAATTTAGCCCAATTTTTTTCATTATTCAACATATTGGAGGAGCATCTATGTGTAACATGTTGATAACTAATTTGATTGTTGCTATTGAGAATTTAAAATGCAACTATTGAAGCATTATTAGTAGAACATACAAGTAATTGTGATTTTCTTTAATTAACTTATGCTCAAAAATCAATCTCGTTGATTAATTATTATAAGGGTTATTTAAGTCTTAGATCTAATCTAACCTTAGTGAGCTCTTAAATCCAACTCACCTAACCATTTTAAACGTCAAAATAAAAAATTAATATTTTAATAATTTTGACCGGTGAACTACACGTATTTTTTAGAGATGAATTCAATAATCATTTAGACGTGTGATTTTTTTGGTGGTGGCCGGGATTCGAACCTCGGACCTTGTATGTTTTATGCATTGCCCATACAATGATTAATTACTCACAAGCATACTCTAGTTTGTCATTCTAAAAGAAATTGAAAAATTAGGTCGTTTGGAAAAGATTTCTATGAATTTAATAATCCTTTAAAAATATGAATAGGATTTTCGAAAAAAATACTAACATTCTAATGTCAAAATTGCAATTGTTGAAATTGATTTAATAATTCATCAATACAAGACATGTTCTATGATGATTAAAACCATATTTGTATTTGAGTGCAAAATAAACAGAGGAGCATGCATATAAAATATCATCTACTACAAATTGATTTATCAAGGATGTTAGGAGTTAAGTATTAGGAACACTTGATAAACCTTTGATGATAGCCTCTCAACGACAACCATTTAAAACATAGATAGAGATGTGGTGATTTGAAACACACAATAAAGGTTAGTGACGGTTGACTTGGTTTTTTCTCAGTCGTTACTCCTAATGTCTCATATACTCTTCATATGGAGGAGAAGAAATAATGTGTTATGTACGTCAGTCATTGACATCACCTTCCATTAATGATCATCTTACATCCACTTATATTAAACTCATATCAATTAATTAAATGATTAATTATCGAAATATAAATCTAAATTGTCTTTTTACTTAATTTGATCATTATTCAATTAAAACTTTAATTGATAAATAACTAATGTAAATATTATTCTGATGTATGCCTGAATATAATAAAATATTCCAACAACACTAACTTCATTAGATTTGTGACATTCATCAAAATCCATGCATCCCAAATAAAAAGATAACTTAAAATTGCTGTAACAACTACGGACTCGCACGCACATTTGAATGTTGCTTTTTGGATGACAGTTATAACAATATTCTCCTATTCTTACCACACACCCTTGAATTTTTCATATTTAAATATATTATTATAAATTATAATTAAAATATTATGTTACATATAGTCAAATTCCTTCAAATATTAGTTTACTTCGATTGTTTTGTTTGTTTATAAATTATAATTAAAATATTATGTTACATATATATAAATTCTCTCCGATATCAAGTATTTAGATGGATTGATACGATAAGAAATAAGTATATTGAATGACTAATATGACAATATTAACGAAATATTTTAATGTCAGAGACTCTTTTGGCTAACAAAGTGCACAAATCAAGGACTATTCTAGAATTTCGATACATGGATTATTATGACTACTAGTTACACAGTCAGTGACTAAAATTATTATTACCAGTCTAATTTTCATCTACTTTGAATCCAATGTGTGCATTTGTGCGGCCGCCGCAAAAGATCCAAATTTGTGACTGGACACCTAACCGATTGTTCTTGTACTCTTATTCGTCACTCACCACAAGATATTCTTCTTTTATGACAAATTTCTTTTATGAAAAAATAAAATAAAAGATATCCTTGTAATCTTATTCATCCATCACTCGCCACAAGATATTTTTCTTTTATGACAAATTCAAAATTAGAAAAACGAAATAAGTCAACTCTAACAACTTAAAATCCAAAAAACTCCGAAATCAACAAATTCAAGCGGCTTACACAATGAAATCCATCGATTTTAAATTTTAATGACTTAAAATCAGAAAAACAATAAAATAAGTCATTTCTAACAATTTAAAATCCAAAAAACCCTGAAATCAACAAATTCCACCAGTTTAAAATCTGAATTCAATCAATTCTATCGGTTTAAATTCAATAAGCATTGAGATCTATCAATTACAAGCAAAAAAAAATTCCATACCTAAGCTAGAATCTGAAGAAGATGATGTGATAAGCGATTAGAACGACGAGCAAAGGGAACTACGACGGCAAGGAGATAGAAGCACACGGCGACGAGGAGAGAGAGTCACCACCACGGAGAGGAGAGAGAAGCACAATGAAGAAGCATTGCAAGAAAAAAGAATGAGAGTAGTGTGAGAAACGCGTGTTATGAAAATGACAGAATTTTTTTTTTTTTGTAATTTAGGTGTTATTTTAAATGCTTCAAATTTTGGAAAAGAAAAATTCTTATCTAAATATCTTGAATTTCAAAAATGAATTAAATATTTTCCCAATCAGTGAAATTTAGTCCAAATCAATTCAAATACTCCAAAAGATTACATTCCCCAGTTAAAGTTCTTTATCCAAACACACTCTTTTATCCAGTCTTTCTACGCTATATAGTGAAAAGTAATTTTAACATTTCTGAAAAGTCAACTGCCAATCTGAATTAATCTTGTTGCTGACTCAGATGATATATTATCACGTTAACATGATATATTATCATGTTAAGTGTTAACCATCATCAATAATATTCGACTGAAAATTTTACTATGTGCCTTAAACAACCAGCCATTCTAGACTCCTCTTCCTTGAAAATGTATAATTTTACAGTACATAATGATTTACTACACTGATTTTCTGCATCAATTACATAAATGATAGATGACATTATTATCATATCAATTGCATCATCATGGATTTTCACGCTTCAAATGTACAAACGAAATAAAAAATTCGGTTGGTGGACAATTGGACAACGAGCTCAATTTCAAGCTTAGCCTGAATAATAATAGTCTCAACTATTGCAAATTAGTTTGCCTTGACAACCTGAGGCAGCGATTTGAGAAGTGCCGAGGATGGCCTTCGAACCGTGTGATTAAGCAGTAACATAAAAGTCAGAAGTGTTAAGGCTCCAGCTTGATGTGCGGTACCCAATGAAACAGGTACATATGAGAGAAGGGTCGTAATTCCCAAGGTGACCTGTAACCAAACAAACCAAGTACATCATGTAAAGCATCCCCACAATATTAATCAATATTCCGCTCAGAAGGATCCTAAGACTATGTGCAATGGTGCTGTTGAACCTGACATTCAACAAGAAAAAGCAGTCCAATGCATGTTGAAGCTGTGTTGAATGAGGCGCTGGAAGAGAGAGATGATTAACAGATTCAACACCATTTAATCTGCCACAGAATGCCACGTGGCGGCGCGCAGTTGGACAGCAAAATTGAGAAAATGATGCTCGCCAAATGATTTATCAAACATCAAATAAAAAATTTAAAAAAGCTGTTGTTCGCCAAATTGTTTATCAAACATGGGGCCATATCCATCAATTTTTTTCAATTGAAGGGTAGAAGGAAAAAAAATTGCAAAAAAGTCTGAGAAAATAAAAATACAAACACACAAAAAAGTCTGAGAAAATAAAAATAAATTTTTTAAATAAATTTTGTTTTTACAAAAAAAAATGTTAAGTGTTTCTTTATTTTAATTTAATTATAATCGATAATTGTAATTTTATGTAATTATAAAAACAAAAATATAAAATTAAATAAGAATAAGAAATAAAAGGTGGTGGGGTAGAGTGTTGAATGAAAAAAAACCATTGGAGAGGTTAAAGTTGAATGAGTGTTGAATTAAGAGAGAGAAGATGATGTGGAGTGTTGGGAATTGAAAAAGTGGGTGTTGAAGGGTGTTTAATGTTGGTGACCATTGTAAATGGTCTAACAATATTTAACGATAAATGGTACAAATCATAGAAAACTGAGAATTGAAATAACAACCTGAACAGATGCCATGCCAGAGATTCCTCCGATCACAGACCGGACTGCAGGATGTATGTCCAGTTTTCTTGTTGACAACCATAAGGCACTCACTGAAATTAGGGTTGCAGTTGCAAGGATCCGGTGATTGAGCTGTTAAAACAAAACATGTATTAAAAATTTATGTTGTTAAATTTCCACGGATAGGCAAAATGGCGGTCCAGTTTAAGTTTCAAAAAAATTTAAGTAACAAAGGAAAGAACTGCTGACGTCTGAGATGTAAACATTGTCTGCAAAACCATAATTACAAAAATAAATGTATTGCTAATTTACTACCTTCAAAAAACTATTTTCCGAATAAATAAAAGGACAACCAGATCACAATTCAAGAAACAAACGTACTGCAATTTTTAACTTTTCAGCAATAAATTAGCATAGATAATACCTGTACAGTCGATGTATTCTCAAAGAAATTTCGAATCAGAGGCTTCATTTCAAGAATGTTTTCAGGGATCCATGTATCACCCATCTTCGGAAAAGTATTAAATGCATGCCCCTGACAATCAACATGTAAACAGAATGATTATCTTTTATCCTCACCAACCACTCAATTATCATTACAAGTACAAATAAAATAGGCATCAAAATTGTTCGACAAACTAACATACAGCATCATTTCCTGCAACAAATGCACCAGAGACAGCAGTAAGACCAACGAGTAAGCTGACAGGCAACGCAAGTCTCTTTACTTTAGCAGCCCCACGGACCCATGGTAGTGATTCAGCCGGTGGCTCAGGCATAACAACAGAAAGTGCAGTCCAAAAGAGACCGCAGTAAATAGCAAATGCTGATGTGAGGTGAGCTGCGAGACGATAAGGGCTTACTCTTGGCTGAGAATATTCAGTTGGTGGTTCCTGAGGAAAAGAAACTATGGTATTAGAATCTGGATGAGTTAGTCAATTGGACTTGAAACAAACATATTATTTTCTTTATGTTCCAACCTCTAAACCACTTTTAACCATCCACCAGCCAATGAGACCCTGCCCGGCACCCAGGCCAAACAAAGCAGAAACTCTTAGTGCTAATCTCAATGTAATATACCCTTTATGAAGAAAATATGAATACGGTAAAACAAACATAAGTCCAAGGGCCCTCCCCCACATACGATGTCCATACTCCATCCAATATATGAACTTGAATTCTTCAATCTTCATCCCTTTGTTTACCCTGCAAAAAAGTGTGCAACAAAGTGTTATCATAACATTAGTATAAACTACATAATCAATCCTTTGATTTTCATAACAAATACACAGTCAATACTAAAATTATAACTAGCAGTCTACTTTATTAAGAAACAAATTTGCTCCTTTGCACAGTTCCAAAAAGCTGGTTCCGAATATGTAAATCAATTTGATAAATCATTATCCATTTTATCTTTTTTTTTTAACATTATCCATTTTATCTTATTACTTATCATCTCATCTATATAGCATTAAACACACAATCAGATGATTTTGCTCAGGTGAAGCAAGTGTTTGCACTTTACCGCTTGTATTCAGGCGACTGCTGATATTTCTCAAACTCTTGCAACCACGCCTCATCAGACAAAGGAGGGAACTCACCCGTGAATTTCCAATCAGTCATTGAAAGACCAGATCTGGTGAGTCTGGTTAAACCCCCAAGTATGACCATAGTAAACACCCATGCAGCAGAGCCAAAGAGCCATATTCCGACCACCTTCTGTGCATGAGAACCTCCTGTCACAAGCGGTTTCAACCCCTCGTTATGTATGGCCCCAGCAGACACCGTCTTAGAAACACGATGACCCTAAGAGCACCACAACAGTTTTCTCATAAGTCAGAACTAAGCCAATATACATACTAAACATTCACACAAAACATTGGCGATAAAAACATGAACCAAAGAAACTATTTTCCCATAATGCCATTGACATTTCACAGATAAAAATCAATTCAACTAAACATCTTTCAATTCAATGACTATAAGTTTTTAAAACAGTAACATCTCATGAGTTTAAATTTAAAATCTCAAATCATCTTTTACACATCACTTTTTTGAAACCTCTGTTATTTGGCAATATCAAATTCCAAGATTGCAAGTTTTTGAATCCCTAGAATACAAAATGGTACAATTAAACGACTGAGTGATCTTCTTAGTTCATGTTAACCCAACTGCAACGGCAGCCCTTACATTGTTCATGATTGTGCATCCAGATAATATCCATCCGTAAATCTTTGTTGTTTGTAATTATAAATCAAACAAAATGTTTGTTTTTACCTACTTGACTCATATTGAATCACCATTTGATAACACGTAGATTGCTCAAAAAAATATTGATGAACATTGAAAACATAAAGGGTATGGTATTGGTCATCAAATTCACAAGTCTCCCATCTAAATCCACTAATTGAAGCATCTCTCTGATGACATACATGATCAAGTTTTGGGTAAGTAGTTGAATTAGGTGTTTAGTTTAACTAAAAATAAATAATAAAAATCATAAATTGAATATACTACATAAATGCATACATAGAATATAAGAAAGTACCTTAGGAATATTATGGGATCGGAAAGTACGAAAGAAATGGGTGGAAATGGAAGGGTTAAAAAACTTGAATGATTGTTGTTGTATAGAAGAAGGATGAGAGAAAGGAATTGTGGGCGTAGCGGTCTTCCTCCCAGTGAGCTTGTGAATCAAACATGCTTCCTTGCTGCGTTTTAAAATTGCTCTCCCAAACATTTTATCTCTCCACCACACTGCCAATAGTCAAAATAAAACTATAGAAATACATAAATCAAATATGTAAATCATATTGCATTTCTATAATTTAAAAGAGAAACACCATGCCCACATAAAAAGAATGAAAATTTCAACAAAGGGGTTAAATGGGTGGTGATAAATAAAAAAGGAATGAATAAGCTTATAGAAAAGAACTTACAATGTCTTTGAAGATGATACAAGAAGAAAAGAACGAAGAGGATCTCAAGCTCAGCCTGTATCAAAAAGCCAGTGGCGGTGGCGGCGGCGCGTGGCAGGGGAGGGGAGAAGCGGCGTCGCGAGTTTGTTGCACACTGCAATCTCTTTGAGCTGAGGGTTTAACCAAAGGTTTTGTTTTGCGAAAACTTTCTTTGTCGCTTATTGCCTCCGCGTGTCGTTTTGTACGCCTAGTTCATCCATGTTTTTTTTTCTTATTAGACCAGTTAAGGATGGGTGAAATTAATATCAATTCGGTAATAAAAATTGGTTAATTAAGTTTTTAGTCAAATCCAAAAGTTAGTCCATAATAATACACTCCCTCCCTCCATCTCATATTATATAAAAAAAAAAAAATCATACTCCCTCCGCCCCGGAATATCTGACCCATTTTCTAAAAAAAAGTGTCCCAAAATAACTGAGTCATTTCAATTTTCAATACAACTTTCATCATTCCCAATACAATATAACTCTAATTAATACTACTTTCATCATTCCAATACAATATATTTCACTTTCCCCTTTATTTATACATTTTTCTTAATATGTGTGAAAAATCAAACTGGCTCAGATAAAACGGAACGGAGGGAGTACTTATTAAGAAAACTAAAACATACACCCTCCGGTCACTAATATAAGCAAAAATCCACTTTCTAGGTTCATTCAATAAATGATGTATGTAGCCTATAATAAAGACCACATACATCATTAATTGAATGACCTAGAAATTGGATTTTTGCTTATATTAGTGACCGAAGGGTGTAGTAGTTTGTAACATGGTTTTTTGTGTTATCTTTGAAATAAGAGAGCAAATTGAATGCACTTTGCATTTAATTTTCCTTTGGAAAAGATAATTTTTTGAAACAATATAATTAAATATGATAAAATTGGTCTTTTTTGCTTATAATTTGGGACAAAGAAAATGAGTTTTTTTTGCTTATAATTTAGGACGGATGAAGTACTTCATTCTATCACTATTGTACGGAAGTAAAAAAAAAAAAAAAAACTGTCTCTGCGAGTTTAATTTAGTTGGTAAGGACATCACATAATATATGTAAGGACAGAGTTTGAATCTCGAATACCCAACTTATTTTATTTTAAAGATAATTTTAAGTCGCAAGAAAACGGCCAGATGTATTAGTAATTCAATGATTCTAAAACGGTGGTTATTCTTTGTTGATAATAGTGACAAAATGTAGAACCGATTTTTAATTTTAGTTCCTAAAAAATAGAGCAAGATGTTTTCATCAAAAAAAAATTGGTTCTTAATAGACATAAAAAGCTTCGGGACAAATAGCATTGCTGATTTTTTATATGTCCTTAACCCTTCTTGAACATAACATGATAATATAATACATAGAGGTTGGATATAATACATTTTAATAACCAGGAGCGTTCATTCTTCAAAAAAAAAATAAAAAATAACCAGGAGCGTTCAATATATCTTGAGCAAAAACTTATCATAATTTTGACATTAACATGAACCACTTTTTAGTATAAAAAACACGAATATAAACTAACCATTAGGACAAAAAAACGAAAGGTAAAATTTTAGGAGGATGCAAAACATTGCGTATATTTAGAGAAAATTAAATAATACATATAAAGAAAGAAAAATGTTAAAAAAATTATCCTTAAATCATTGGTTAAAATTGTAACAAAAAAAATCACTGGTTAAAAAAACAAAAATGAAAATATTGTATAGAAAAATGGTGAATTCAACTTTTTAAAAGTTAAAAAATTATTGACTCAAATGAAAACATTCTACTTTTTAACAAATGTACTAAGATAGGACACTCGTTACCCTACAAAAATTTGTAGAGATCCTTATACGAGAAGACAAACAAATGTTACAAAATGATATTATAATTAAAGAGAGAGGGATTCCTTATTTTTGGTCAAGAAAGCAACTCTGTCCTTGATTTAATCCCCACTCAAAACCATCATCATCGTCGACATCACCTTGAATTCTAGCCCTTCACAGTTTCACACTCATATCACTTTTTATTTTTAATTTCATACGCTAAAAAATGGCTAATAAATTTGTTACATTAATAAAAGTGGCTAACAAAACTTCAACAATTTTTATTTTTTTTTATAAATCTGTATCTATTGTATAAGTTAACTAATATTCACACAAAAAAATGTTAAAACAAAAAAGCGACACAATTCTTGTGGCCTGACTCTACAAGCAGGCCACTTCAATCAGTGGCATACTAACATAAAATGTACAAATCCTCAACATGTCAGAAGATTTTGCATCTAACATGAATTTACCTATGACCAAAATCCTACTTCTAAGTTCTAGCTAAGCACCGTGCTTCAATTTTTTTTTTTTTTTTTGCAATGCTATATTGGGAATCCAATGCCTTGAAATTGAAAACTCCTTTAGGAATGTTTCAACTTTTACCAATCAAAGCCACTAAGAAAATGCAAAATTCAAAGAGCTTTGAATTTGAGGGATTGTAAGTTTGGAAACCGACAGTATAACGGTGATACTGTATGTCTGGAGTGAAGCTCAATCTACCTGTTTCACATTCTCCACAATGTCACTGTGTTACCAAACATGCGCAGAGTTGTCATGAGTGAGAGAGTCTTAAAGCCTGGCAGGGAATCCGAAGTTGTTAAATGTCTTGATGGTTCCATCAAGACCAGCTGCAACAACTGATAGTCCCCATGATAAAACGGTGATACCGTACGTCTGGAGTGAAGCTTGATCTACCTGTTTCACGTTCTCTGCGAAACATGCAAAGAGTTACCATGAGAACTGAGTCTTAAAGCAAAGCAGGGAATCCATAGTTGTGAAATGTCTTTATGGTTCCATCAAAACCAGCTGCAACAACTGATAGTCCCCATGATAAAACGGTGATACCATACATCTGGAGTGAAGATCAATCTACCTGTTTCACATTCACCGCAATGTCGCTGTATTACTAAACATGCAGAGTTGCCATGAGTGACAGAGTCTTAAAGCCTAGCAGGAAATCCAAAGTTGTGAAATGTCTTGATCGTTCCATCAAGACCTGCTGCAACAACTGATAGTCCCCATGATTCTGGCACACAATTGTCATGGCATAGATTCTTAAGACATAGCTCTTCATCATCAGATTCAACTTCTGAAAGAGGCGAATCCCAACTGGGAAGTTTCTCTTCGGGCCATGTCATAGAACCTCGACATGAACCATCAATGGAGAACCAACTACCAAAAGAAAAACGTTCAGACTCTCTAACGCATTGTCGTTGAGTTTCGGAAGAATAGTTGGCAAAATCGCTGAGAGAGCAGCTTCTTTCTGCAGTCATGCCTGACCAAGGTATTGCAACAGTAACCCCCTTGGAGCGAAAGTACTCACAAGAACTCTCGGTTTTTCTCTGTTTGGAAAAATAACCTTCGGAGTCATTGAAGTTCCAAATATACACACGGGAGTCCTCTCCGACTGAAATTATGTGTTTTCCACTTGATGTAAAGGAACCAGACATCTGACTTCCTGACATTGAAAGGCCTGCAAATTGTAGTAGCATGATCAGACAACTTTGAATATTCCATTTAAAGCAAGTGTCAGTAATGTAGACAATTGAGTTAAAAACAGGGTATCAGATAAGGAATGCACATATACAATTACACGCAGAATAGCTAAAACAAACCTTTAAAGCTTGTAGTTAAAGCATACATACTATATGAGAAGACTAAAAGAATAGAATGCATAATTATATTGATCTGAAGGATTCAAAATCACAAGGTCCATAACCGATAATTCCTACATTATACTACCGAAGTAATTTAGCCCATGAACAACAATCTAGACTTCTAACCTATCCTTGAAGAGAAATGGAAAGAGAAAGATTCTCATTGGATACATATGACAGGTCAAGTCTTAAACTGAAAGCAATATATTTTCTTAAACATTGCTGAAGCCTAAAAATAGAAGTATGTGACAGTGGAAGGACAGCAGATCAAGCTGCAATATCATGCAATGTGTTTAAAAAATTTAACAAATTCAAGCCACTATTTATTTTTACATAATTTAAAATATACAGAAAAACAGATATTACCATAATTAAAAGAGAAGACGACCCTTAGAATGACGAGACATGCATAGCAAATAAAAAATAGAGAGCGTTTGGGGACTAAACTACAATGCCTAGGTCAGAAATAACAAAACTAAGCTCTTAAATAAGATCTTTTTGCAATGCCAATCAAACAATTGAAGTATCAAAACTTAGTGCTCTACCTTTATATGTCTGAACAAGTTCATGGCCTTCCAATATTCTAACTTTGGAATCTTGTGATGTGATCATAACTCTCTGATGGTTTTTCTGGGAAAACTGCAATGAAATTGGGTGTTCCATTGTTAATTAAGGAAGTAAAAAGCAGAACTCTTTGTTTGCAGTGAAGCTTTTTCAGAAGAAAAACCTGAATGCCAGTAATCTTGTTGCTAGATGATCTCTTTTTTTCACTGACACGAATCTTCGCCTCAAGCTGGAATTGTTTACCTAAAATCATAAAATTCAAATTAAAAATTACTTTCAACATGTCAATATTCCTTTTGCATTGTATTCATAATAACTATAGAAATGTCACATGAGTAACACATAAGTAAATACCTGAAGCAACATAAAAGCGGCAAGTACCAGAAAGGGAACCAACTACAAACCCCTGCATAAATAAAAAGCAATAGGTTAAAAATCATACTAAGGAAAGTTACCAGAAATGCAATAGGTAAAAAAGGAACAAAATTCTGAAAAGATACATTCAGTAAAGTATCCATAACATACCTTCCCATCTGGCTGATAACTTATAGCACTTATGATATCTTGTACGTCTGCCCAGTCGACAACTCGCTCTTCATGTACTCCCCATATTCGGACTTTACCATCTATGGAGCCACTTATGAAATAATTTTCATCAACTGGGTTGAATTGAATGCATGTCACTGTTTCCAATTAAAATAGAGACACAGTTATTGTGATACTTCTGTGATAAAGATGATGTAATACTTCACATCGCAGTAAATTATGAAAATGAAGTAAGCATATGCTGCAAATACATTAATAAGAAAAGAAGGTGATCTTATATTTACCATAATCATTGTGATGGAAAACTTTTAAACATTGATTACAACCAATTTTCCACATGCGAACTGTTTTATCCATAGACGAGGAAAGAAGCATCTGCAACAGGTAAACTAGTTCAGTTTTTATTTGAATATAAGAAGCAAAAAGAACAAATAGAGCTTATAGCATAATTGAGGGACAAAAGTGTTAAGATTCAGAAAACTCACATCAGAATCAGACCAAGCCAAGTCCATCACATCACTAGAATGACCATATAGTTCTTGCAGCGGGGATTCCTCAATTTTGAGAATTTTCCTTGGAAGAACAGCTGGGGTTTTGCTCGACCATTTCTTTGGAGAAAAAGACATGTCATGTTTCAATTTGCTAATGTCACTGTCTTCTTTAGCAAAACAAATACTTGAAGCCTTCAACGATGAAACACCCCATATACGAACAACACCATCTTCACCTCCAGTTGCTAGATACTGACCATTAGGACTAAATTTCATAGTCCAAATCAGACCTTTGTGTGCTCTAATCTCTTGTCCAGTATACACAGCACTGAACTCATTCCAACTTTTCTTATTGTGCCTTACATTGATTTGAAGAGCTTTCCTCGTACCCACATTACCAGATTTTGATCCAACTTTCCCTCTGTTCAGAACTTTGTTCCACCACTTTTTCTTCTTCTTTTTACCATTATCAATAACATTAGATTCTTCTAGTGTCTCAGCTTCTCTATGTCTCAGATCTTGACTGGAACATGATAGCTCTTTATCATCATCATCATCATCATCATCTTTGGGATCAACCAACTTCTCATAAACATGTTCAGCATCAGACAAAATACAACTATTTGATACTGTTCCACTACAATCCATGATCCTCTCCTCACAACACACTATTTCGTTTTGAGAAGAAGCATCAACTAAACCCATCTCTTGTAGAAACCGTTCTTTTCTTTCCTTCACACTAATAGGCTCATTAAGCCATAACTCATACCCAAGGTCTTGTTTAGTCAAAAGAGAGTCTTGTTTAGGAGGTGACAAACATTCCAACGAGTCAAAGAACACATCATTATCTCCTTCATCAGAGATCATCAACATATCTTGTAATAATCCTCCTCAAACAAAAATGTCCCACATGAAAAGAAAAAATGCAACTAACTAGCTCACAAATTATTTCAATTTCTCAACTCCACACACACCTTAAATATCAATCAAACCCCCCAAAATCAAGGGTCCGAGATCCTCTCGGTGATTATGTGAAATTCAATGTCAAAACAACAGGCAGAGAGAGAGAGAGAGACCAAGTTCGAGGAACCAAGAAACAGCTTCAGAAAAGAACCAATGACAAGAGGTTTTTGCATGTTGTGTAAAAACTCAAACCTAGGATCCCAATACTTAAATAAGTAGTAAAAAATAATAATATTATTATTAAAAAACTAATCCCGAAACCAAAACCCGATAACATAAAAAATTAATCAAACTAAAAAAATGAGAAAAACAAAGGGTACCCGTCTTGTGAATGTGAAGCAAAAGCACAAAAAATTCAAGTTGAACACCGACCCTCCAGCTATTAAGGACACCCTTAAGTACAAACCTCAAAGTGCAGTGAACCAAAGGAAAAGGGGAGGGTGTAGCTGGCAGTACCCTGGTTCAAGACACTAGAGAAAATGGCGGAAGAAGAAAGAGAGATTGTGTCGTGTCACCCTTTGAGAAAACAAAACAAGCCTCGAGATTTGAGGTTATTGGGATTGAAAAAACAACAACTGCAATTAGAAGAAGATGAAGAACAACACACCCGCACACCACAGGAGCGACAAAGAAACACGAGCGGCGCGACCCGAGAAACAAGAACAAGCTAGGCTACTACAACTACTGCTACCACTACTTCTCTTGTCTGTCTCTGCAACAACCACCACTCTATACTAGTACTACAATAACAACAACACCTTCATGCTTTTCTTTCTTCTTCTTGTAATCCCCACCTATCGCTTTCTGTGTCATAACAAAAACCAAAACACACATTATTCACATAGACATAGAAAGAATTTTTAATCATAATCAGTGGCACAAGATTAACATTCATCATGTGTGTATCATGACATTAAATTTAAATTCAAGACAAAAAGGAAATAATTTATTTAAAATTATTTTCTATATAAAGAATAATTTGCCCGTACGCGTCAAGCGTAATAATAGAGCGTGACGCGAATTAAATTAAAATGTGGTAATAATATAATTAAAAATCTGAGAGCACACACAGGTAGATATAATTCCATGATTGATTGATATTCTTCCTAGCTTAGTTTTTAAGTGGCATTAATTACTAATGGGCGTTACATATACCTAATAAAAATAGGAGAAGTAATTGGTGGGGGTAGTACCCTAGAAGTGATGGGCACAAGAACTAATAACTAGTACTGGAGCTATAAAAATGCCGTTTTAAAGAAAGCGATGAGTCGAAACATGAAAGGGTCTAAGAGTTATAGGTGTCCACTTTGAACCTTCGTAGGTCTCCTTATTACAGCAAAACATTACTACCACCACAACTGCATTGCATCTCACATTTTTAATTCCTTGGGCTCTGTGTTTCACTCCTACTACCTTTTAATGCTTCCTCTACCTCCTATCCTACGTCTTTCTTAGTACTCCTAATATAGACAGACTTGGTTGGCATTTCAATTTTTTTATTGACAATCATCATCTGAAACTCACACACACAACTGTTATATCTCGGATTTAAGTCGCTTAAAAATATTCGATTTAATACATTTGTTAGTTGAGTTAGGTTTTACGGACGACTTAAGTAAGTCATTGATATGACACAAAAGAAAACAAATTAATTTGCATATACCTTGGTGCTTCTAATGTAGTGGCACTTTCTTTCTATGCCCCAAGCTAGGAGTTCTTTCTCTGAAAGGCTATCTAGATGATAACTCTTTTTAGTATAGGGGGTTACAGAAAAAAGAAACTTCTTTTTAATTGGGCTTGTCCTTTTGAGTGGATTTTTCAACTACAAGTCACAACTAGAAACTCACGTGACCCAGTTGATTCAAGTGCAACCCAACCAAGGCAGGTAAATAGGGGACCCGTGTAAATTAGTCCATTCAATTTCAAACACCGGAAGAGAATATCCTCTTCTCACTTAATTCTAATTCTAGATGGTAATATATGTTTTAGAAAGGAAAATAAAAAATACTCGGAAATAATAAGTGATAAGATGGATCATAGTATAAATCATTATCAACATTTTAGCATGGATCGAACCTTCCAAAACTTGCCTCAGCTGTCCACACGTTCGTTCACCCTTTTCTTTCCCCATTTACACCCGTTGATTTTTCCTTCATTTTCCAATTCATTATATCTCACCACAATTATAGGTCTTGCTATTTTAATTTTGAAAATAAATAAATTATTTTCTAATCCATACTCAATAAAATCTTTCCTAATTTTTTTTTTCCTATTCTGCATATATTTCCAATGCAGAATATTCTTAACCACTATAATAAATAAGTGTAAAATATTTTTATACAATTCATATATTTTATTTTTATTTTTTGTTTAGATTCATATATTTTATATAACAATCTTAAAAAGTGACATTATATAGTGATTTGATTAGACAATAAAAAAAATTACATTATCAGTGTATATAAATTAAATCCAAAATAATAATGTTAGAAAATTTATATTTTTTTAAAATGTTATTTTTTTTGTGGTGGTTGGGGTTCGAACCCCAAACCTTTCATATTTTATGCATTGTCCCTAACAACTGAGTTAAGCTCACGAGGACAATTAAAATGTATCTCTTGTTTATGATGCATGCTTCGGGAAAAAAATAATACCCTTGTTTATGATGCAATAATATATCATGATAAACTATACGATGTTAGCTTTTTGGCGAAAATTATTTGTGTCTTATTTTTTTGACAAAAATTATTCTAAAAAATTATTGTGTATCTTGTATTTATGTATATAAAACGGGACCACATAATATATTTTGATAGGCATCAAAATAATCCTATTGGACAAGGTTAACTAAATTGATTGATTTGTTTGAGAGAAATATCCGTGGCTGGTGTATTCCTCAACAATCAGCGTGGAGCCATAGCACTACAGTGTTCTGTGAGAAGCCCCTTTCAATTCTAAAACAATATTGGCTTCATTGTGATCTGCTTAATGTATCCCTGACCACAGAAGAATGCAATAGCTGTGTATAATATAATGAATATGTTTCAGAATCTTACACTCGTGTTTGGTTAAATGCCAAGTTGTGATGATGTGTATAATATCATGTGCCCCCAATAATTAAAATGAATAACAAAAAATATCATGGAAAATTTGGAAGTTTAAACATAGGTCTTTATATGTCAGCTAGACAAATTGACAAATCATACAGAATGTATTAGCTAGCTAATCATTCACATGTTCAACCGGCCTCTCTAAGTATGCGTATTGTTAAGAGAATTACTACTAGTTGAGGATAATCTTCGATCAATCATAGTATTGCTAAGAAGACAATCACTAATTGAGGTCTTTATATGCGTATTGCTAAGAAGACAATCACTAATTGAGGATAATCTTCAATCAATCATAGTATTTTTTTTTTTTTTTTACTTTTCTCTTCATTTCCAAAATTAGGATAAAGCAAATTTAAAATACTCAGTTCCTCTAAGAATATTCGACCATGTACTTTCTCCGTCCCAAATTATTAATATTTTCGGTCATTTCAATGTAGCTGATTTTGAATGGAATAAAAAAAATTATGAGTTACTTTACAAAATCATCATTCATTAAATTCCTAAAAAAAAAAAACATCATTCATTAATGACATAGGAAATATTAATTATAAAAAATTAAAAGAATATTGAAAGATAAATAGTAAGGGGTAAAAGAAAAATATGAATATGGTTTACTTGTTTTTTTTTTTTTTGAAAGAGAATATGGTTTACTTGTTGTATAGTAAAGTGATTTATATTTTGGGATAGATTTTTTTCAAAGTTATTTTTATTTTTTAATGATAAATATTAGTAGTTAATTCACTTAGTTGTTAGATTAATATTTACACATTTTCTCCAAATTTTTAATCCTTAACTCAAACCAAATAAACTACCCAACCTAGAGTAATATGTAATCATATTGTAATTATGTAATCATATTTACTAAGAGTATGCTTACCGGCGTTAACATAACAGATTCCTGGTTGGCCGAGGCGGCTATGGTGATGAATTGTAGAACGGGATCCATTCCTTTTTTATACTTGGGTCTTCCTATTGGTGGGGATTTCAGGAAACTTAGTTTTTGGAAACCGGTTGTTGATAATATAGTAGGTCGCTTGTCCATGTGGAATAACAGATTTCTTTCTTTTGGTGGTCGCCTGATATTACTGAAATCTGTCCTGTCGTCGCTTCCGGTCTACTTTCTTTCCTTTTTCAGAGCACCCGCAGGTATTATCTCTTCTATTGAATCTATATTTAAAAGATTTTTTTGGGGGGGTGGTGAGGATCATAGGAAAATAGCTTGGATAAATTGGGAATCTGTCTGTGTCCCGCATGAGGATGGAGGGTTGGGGGTTAGGAGGTTAAGAGAGTTTAATATGTCGTTGATGGGGAAATGGTGTTGGAGGATGTTGAATGAGAAGGACGACTTGTGGTACCGAGTGTTGAAGGCTCGTTACGGGGAGGTAGGTGGTAGATTGAGGGAAGGGGGTTGTAACGATTCTTTGTGGTGGAGGTCTGTGTGTCGAGTCCGAGGGGGGAGAATGAGGGAGTGGGAAGGTGGTTTGATGATAATGTTCGTAGGTTAGTAGGAGATGGTAGGACAACCTTATTTTGGTTCGATCATTGGGTAGGGAATATGCCGTTACGCACCAAATTCCCGAGACTATTTGATTTGGCCATAAATAAGGAGTGTACGGTGGAGGAGATGGCGCGTTCAGGTTGGGAGGCGGGGGGAAGGGCGTGGGAGTGGAGACGCCGTTTGTTAGCTTGGGAGGAGGATAGTGTGAGGGAGTGCTCCGAAATGCTTCATAACATTGTTTTGCAGGTTGATGTTACTGATTCGTGGAGGTGGCTTTTAGATTCGGTGCATGGTTATTTGGTGCGGGATTCTTACCGTTTGCTCACATCTTCAGATGAGCAGGTGGATAGAAGTCTTGTAGATGATGTTTGGCATAGGCTTATTCCGTTGAAAGTGTCTGTGTTCGTGTGGCGTCTCTTGCGTAATCGTCTTCCAACAAAAGATAATCTTCTACGACGTCATATTATTCATGCTAATGACCAGGCTTGTGTTGCCGGGTGTGGAGCTTCCGAAACAGCTACGCACCTATTTATTGGTTGTGATATGGCCTATTCACGGTGGGTTCTTGTCTGGAATTGGATAGGGTTGTCAATGGTCCATTCTCGTCAGCTTCGTGATCACTTCATTTAGGTTTCCTTCTTGGCAGGGATGCCGCGAAGTACTCATTCGTTCTTTAAGGTTATATGGTTTGTTTGTGTTTGGGTACTCTGGAAGGAACGGAATAACCGTATTTTCAAAGATACGGTGTCTACATCCTTGGTCCTCTTAGAGAAAGTCAAATTACTATCTTTTCTATGGCTGAAAGCAAAACAGGCTTCTTTTCATTACTGTTATCATGATTGGTGGAGATACCCGCTCCCTTGTATGGGTGTCTGCTGATTTTTATTTTTGTCTGTTTGTTGGATCTACTGTAGGACTTTGAATATGTAACTTTGTCAGTGGTATCCTTTGCACTTCTTGTGCATGGAGCTGCACTGTCATTATATTTATATATATATATATATATATATATATATATATATATATATATATATATATATATATATATATATATTTCATTTTGATTTCTCCAAAAAAAAATCATTGTATGAATGAAAATATGACGATTTTGTTTGTGGGTTTGCAATTCAAATATGATAGAAAAATCCTTTAATAAATTTTAAAATGCAATATTAATGCCTAAAATATGGATCTTCCGATCTTCATTGAAATTTTTAAGCTTCGCAACTCTTAGAACGAAAGTCATTTCCAAATTTGAAAAACAGCTTATGCTTAACCTAGAATTATATCCAACACAGCCGCCAGTTGCAGATTATTACTACTGTGAGAATTGTCACATAGTACATGTTTCATACTTTTATTCTGACTTGACAATGTGAAAAAGCCTATAAAAACTATAATTGACCAAAGTCAATGTCGCATTTGCATATTAAAAACACAACAATTTACTAAAAAATAACAGAATGAGGATTGAATAATTCCACCTGTCACGTATAACAGTGTGATAGCACATTTTAATCGCAGATTATAGTACTACTAAATCGTACTCCCTCTGTTTCTAAATGAGTGTCGTTTTAGGTGTTTACACACATATTAAGAAATACAATGATTAAAAGAAAGATAATTGTTATTTTACCAAATTATCCTTATTAACTATTGGTTAGTTTTAAAAGTAATACTTTGGAAGTAGTGTGCAGAGTATTAATTGGAGGATACAATTGAAAAGAAAAAGTTATTATTGCATTGGAAACTGAAAGTGACATTCATTTTGAAACAATTTTTTTTGGCTAAAGCGACACTCATTTTGAAACGGAGGGAGTATGTGAATTATTTGGTGTTTGGTAATGACAACCACTGCTTTTGATTTTTCTACTATCTTAGGTCGCATTCTGCTTGACAATAATGCAATTTGTTTGCATCACAAAGCCTGAAATTAAAGGAAAATATGACAAAGGAAACATGATATATCATGTGATCCTGCTCTAGAAAATAGTGGATTGCACTATTATAAAGATTTGTTTTCCATATTTGCTTTAATCCGAGAAAAACAAACAAAGAATCAACACAGTAAGGGGAGACAAGCACAGAAAGTGCATGTGAAAGTTTCTCAAGAACTACAGAAGTTTACATATACAAATAAAAATTGGTATTCACAAAATAGAGAATTGAGAAACATTGAGAAAATCAAAAAGCATAACAGAAAGTATTGAAGCTAACCTCAAATAAGACTTATAGACCCAAGGCTACAATCCCTTTGCGAATTGCAAACGGAAAACACTTACAAATGCAGTGTCGGAATTGATCTAAGTTCTAATTTTAATATATAGTTGTGTACTGTTGTCTTTTGGTCAGCGTGTATATGTAGAGAGAGAGGGGGAAAATATATATAGGAATAATTTCCTATGGAAAGGTTTCTTTCACAAAAAAGTGAAAATAGTAGACTTGGGTTGTAGAATCAAACAATAAAAAATAGAGTCCTGATAGGTAGACCACCATAGGTGGCAATACCACTCCTACACCCACATAAAAAAATGACATGTGGCAAGGGACATTTTAGAAATTTCATCACACAACCACTCTCTTTTCATCTCCAAACAGATCTCTCTCACTTCTCTATATCTCACCACCACACTCCTTAACCACCACCACTCCCTCTTTCTTTCTCGTCGGCAACCACCACCTTCGTCACCGGCCACCACCATAACGGCGAGCACACATCTCTCACTTCTCTATATCTCAACATCATAACAGAGCACCGTCGTTAACGGCGGAGAGAGGTCAGATACACCGACCGACCACACGTTGTGACTGTGTTAAACCACTGCAAAAAGGGTCTCTTCACATCTTTGTTTCTCTTCTCTTTTCCTTTCCTGTTTTTGTTGAGATAGAAAATGGCTTAGATGTTGTTTCCAGATTTTGTAGGAATGAAGATTGATTCCAATTATTTATATTTCAAGTGACTGAAATTACAACATTGTATTGTAAAATTGCTATTCTTGTTAACATTGGTGAAATTACTGTTGAAATTTATACACAGTTTGTCGGAATTGCTGGACTTGAAACATAGCACATACACCATTTTGAGTGTGTTTAGTAGTGCCTGATCTGAGAAGTTGTATCTAATTAGTCATGATCTAATTACATTTATCTCATTGGTTCTAATTAGTTTTATCTCTGTTCTTGTATTCTTTTGTTGGAAGGAAAAAAATAAAGAAAGAATTTACAATTCATATATGATGGAAGACATCAAAATTTGCTTCTGCTAAATCTTTTGAAAGTGATGTTAAAGGATAGCTATTGAAATCTTCTATTGAATTGTGAGTTTGAAGTTGTCCTTCTTCCCATGAACTAGTTCCATAATCATCAGATTTTATAGCATTTACTTGGAACTGAAACAAAGGGTCCAATTTGTTCTCTGATCCATCCCAACAAAACCCTGCATTATTATTTTCCATCACAGTACTTCTCATTTGAGATGGATAAATAGTACTCATATTTGAGCTATTGCTTGAATTGCTTTCTTTCCCTATGATCATTAATGAACAATGAGCTGAATTTTGAAGCTGAATTGTTGTCTGAAAACTCTGTCATGGACACATTTGCGTGATCCGAATTTGTTAGACTCGGCATTGAAGTGAATCCATAGCTTGAATTAAGTCCGAATTGACTCTGATCACATGGTTTAAGGCTTGTGTTAAACCTTTGTAAAATTCTCGTTATTTGCTTCACCTATTATTGCTTTCACATCTCTCTATTTGTCAATTCAAGCTGCTCAATCTTCACTACAGTGCAGCCAATTTTTTTTCATCGTAAGCTTGTGTTCTGGTTCAGTTTCTGGTGTTGTATTGTGGGACTGTTATGCAGGTGTTAGTGTTGAAATGATGGCCTCTAATGTTGTCATATTGAGCTTGGGAGAGAGTTAATTGGCTAGAGTATATGGTTGGTGTTGTGATTCATCTATTTGGCCAGAGTACGATGGCCTTTTATGGCTGGATCCACTTTTTCAGCGCATACTTGTTAATGAGTGTCGAAGTAGAAAAATTCCAGTTATTTTTGACGAGGTTTTTACTGGTTTCAACTAATGACTTTTCTCTTTTCTAATTTATAAAAAGAACTGTATTTTGTTTTCTTCATTTATTTGATTATGATATTTCTTCTCACAGACTGCGGTGGATCTAATCCATTGTGAGCCTGACATAGCCTGCTATGGGAAGCTGGTGACTGGTGGGATAATACCTTTGGCTGCCACCTTAGCCACATATGCCGTATTTGATTCATTTCTTAGAGACTCAAAGGTATATAAATAATTTTTGCATTGTTTTCTTTCTTTAAGTTGATAGACACAGAACCTGCTGTTGGTTTCATCTGCTTCTGCCAGTTGCTTTGATATAATTCGTTTGTTAATCTCCGACTTCTTGATTTCTTCATCAAACCATATAGACTATTTCTTTTTTTGTTGATAAATAACCCATATAGACTATATATTAAGCATCTGGCATTGATTGGATTAACAAATGTTAAAAATAATGGCTATGAAGTAAGAGTAATGTGACTTTCTTTTACCTCTCATATTTTTGCAAATCATACTTTTTTGAGATTGAGCGGACCTTTATTATTTTTGTCTGTTGTAGTAGAAAGAAATGCAGCTGATCCCATTCGTTTTAGTTTCAATTGTATTTGGATATTTGATCTACCATTTTGGTCCTACTTGTATTTTGTGTTTATGCAAAGCAAAGTTCCTAAACAGTGCTCTGATGGCATAATAAAGTGATTATCCTCTTGTTCTGGTTAGCTCAAGGCCCTTTTGCACGAACATTCTTACTTCACATGCTATGGGCTGCATGGCCGCTGTAAAATCAATCCAATGGTTTAAAGACCCTCTTTCCAACCCTAACATCACTTCAGAAGGCAGATTACTTAGGGAGGTATGAATATGATTGTTGTATTTTTTATTTTTCTCTTAACTCTTTTAGTTTCTTAATTCATAATTAGGGCTGGCAATGAACCGAACCAACTCGACAATAGTTCGGAACTCGATTCGACAATTAACTCGTTGAACTTGGTTCATGAACCAAATGAGCCGAACTTGAGCTGAAAATTAAGTTCGTTAAATAAATGGGCCGAACTTGAGCAGTATATAGTTCGACTCGGTTGGTTCATGAGTTGGCTTGATAATATATATACATATTTATATTTATTTATTGGTTTAGTAAAATTTAATAAAGTGCAAACTTAAATATTAAAACATGAAATATCTAATTTATTACAACCTTCCTCTCATATTTAAGTACTTGTTTTTTGAGAAAATATTACTAATTTAATTAACAATTAACAATAATTATAAGAAAAGAGAGAAAATAATTAACAATTAACAAGAATAATTACAAGAAAAGAGAGAAAAAAAGAAGCTAATAATATACAAATGCAGGCTTAGGCTTTTAAGTTTTAACAACGCATATGTACTAAAATTTGTCCCACATCGGTGAGTTCAATCACATCAGTGAAGAAGAGTTATTATAAAGAGAAGCATAAGGGCATCACAACATTAGTAACTATAAGGTCGTCGCTTTTTTCCTGTGGTCTTCAACTTCCATAATTTAATGAGTTCAATTTTTGTTGTTTTTTTTTTATAAATAAAATCAAAAGGTCAAAATATATTTTTTGACAAAAACAGAAAAAGAAACTTTTGAATTATGTTACTCGAGCAAACGAGTTGAACCTAACGAGCCGAACCGAGTTGTTCGTGAACTTTAAACGAGCCGAACTCGAGTTAAAAAAATGGTTCGTATCGAACTCGAGTCGAGTTTCGAGCCGAGTCAATTCTTATCGAGTCGAACCGAGCTCAGATGAATTCGACTCGACTCGACTCATTTCCAGCCCTATTCATAATATATCAAAATCCATAAGAACATATATTTAATCTATATTTTGTCATAGTATTCTAGGGTTCAAGGAATGCCCTTCTTAGCTCTATAAGGAATAAGGATCGACTATACCAGCCATTTTTTCATTTTTGTCTTTTATTATGCATTAAAAATTTTGTTCTTTAATTGTTGTTACCAAATGTCATCCGCTTCTTTATTTACGAGTGCAGTATTTTGCTCTTACAAATTGAACCAATGTGCAGTGCTTTCCATCTTGGTTCTTCACTTAACTTTTGTTTTCCCCTTACACAATGAAAGTTTTTTTTTATTTTTTGAACAAGATGTGTGCAAGAATACCAAATGTGAAGCTTGGGAATTCTACAATATAATACCAAGCAAAGGTTCGGGTATCCACATGATGAAGATCATCAAATGTATCAAATGATGAAGATCACCAAGCATCAACCGTGTTCACTCGAATAAAAGACAAGTCAAGAAATCGTGTCAAGAGCGGGGTTCTTGGAACACCGTGGGTGAAGAGTGATACGAGGAAGAATAAAAATAGTGTAGTGGCGTAATCAAAATTTAATGTAAATTTTTTTGTGCTCTTTTAAGCTTGTAATGTACTATTCCTTCTTTTACTAACTTTCTTGAACAATACTATAGTATGGTACTCACTAAGCTTGTAATGTACTATTCCTTCTAATCGCACTATGTATGGTTTTATGGTTCTTAAGATAGATATTGACAGAGTATGAATATGAATATGTTTTGTGTGACCACATTTTTACAAATACGTGACCACTATTTTTTTCATAAATTAGAACTTGTCCGTCTTTAGGCGTGATAAACTTGCCGATTGTAAAACATGTTATTTATGGTTGGAAATGCTTTTAGTGCAGTGATCAAATGAGATCATGCGTTCGATTCGCCTAAAACGATATTATTTACATCTGGGAAATATAAACTAGCCAAATATATGGTCTGTATGACCACATTTTTACACATGCGTGACCACTATTTTTTCATAAATTAGAACTTGTCCGTCCTTAGACGTGATAAACTTGCCGATTGTAAAACAGGTTATTTATGGTTGGAAATGCTTTTAGTGCAGTGATCAAATGAGATCATGCGTTCGATTCGCCTAAAACGATATTATTTACATCTGGGAAAGAAAAACTAGCCAAATATATGGTCTGTATGACCACATTTTTACAAATACATGACCACTATTTTTTCATAAATTAGAACTTGTCCGTCCTTAGGCGTGATAAACTTGCCGATTGTAAAACAGGTTATTTGTGGTTGGAAATGCTTTTAGTGCAGTGATCAAATGAGATCATGCGTTCGATTCGCCTAAAACGATATTATTTACATCTAGGAAAGAAAAACTAGCCAAATATATGGTCTGTATGACCACATTTTTACAAATACGTGACCACTATTTTTTCATAAATTAGAACTTGTCCGTCCTTAGGCGTGATAAACTTGCCGATTGTAAAACAGGTTATTTATGGTTGGAAATGCTTTTAGTGCAGTGATCAAATGAGATCATGCGTTCGATTCGCCTAAAACGATATTATTTACATCTAGGAAAGAAAAACTAGCCAAATATATGGTCTGTATGACCACATTTTTACAAATACGTGACCACTATTTTTTCATAAATTAGAACTTGTCCGTCCTTAGGCGTGATAAACTTGCCGATTGTAAAACAGGTTATTTATGGTTGGAAATGCTTTTAGTGCAGTGATCAAATGAGATCATGCGTTCGATTCGCCTAAAACGATATTATTTACACCTGGGAAAGAAAAACTAGCAAAATATATGGTCTGTATGACCACATTTTTACATATACCTGACCACTATTTTTTCATAAATTATAATGTCTCAGTGACAATTGACTTAAATTGATTTTTTTTTTTTGCACATGTGAGTTACAGATAACCAAATAAACGAACAATATAACCATAATTTGTCAAAGGCGTAACCATTTTTTCCCTGCATTCAAAATTCAAAGAGGACGCGACGGAGGTGGGGGCAGAGTGAAACTGTTCCTCTTCCTCATCCTCCTCTCAAACCTACCCAAATTCAAAGAAATCATCTCTCACCACTGTTACTCTCTCATCGACGTTGGAGCCGAATCTAAGTAGAAACAGTGATTGTTTTAAAAGCGAATCTGAATGTCTGTTAGATTTGAAGGAGATCCCGGCGGAGGGAGTGAGAGACGCGGCGGCGGGAGGTCGGGTTGTCGACGCCGTAGTTTTTAGATCTGAACAGATTTCAAGAGACAACGACGATATTGACGAGGACGGCAGTTGTGAAGAAGAAGATGAGGCGGTGAGGTTGTGTTGCAGTCAAATCGTTTTGAAGAGAAGAGGTGGTGATTGTGGTGGTGTTAGGGTCGGAGACGGGTGTGAGAGTGGGTCGGAGGCGCGAGCAAGAGGATGGAGAAGGCTTGAGAATGGGGGCGGCTGCGCTTGTGAGTGATATGTGGGGATAGAGATGAGAGAAGGGAAAGAGAAAGAATGTTGCTGTGTTTTTTTCCTTCTGTTGCTGTGTTTTGTTTTAGACTTTTTAAACTGGTTTTTTGAAGAACTGGTTTAAAAGATTTTTCTTTTTTGATATTACAAAAATACCTGCCAGCTAGGAGGTGTATGGAGGAGTGGTATGAAAAGGGGTGTTCATGAATCTTTTTCCTAAAAAATAAGTGACAACTATGTTGTCCATCAACAAAAAGTGTGAATTTTTATTTATTTTTTTAACAAAGCAAAATGGAATATGCTAACAATAATAAACATTTTTCCTAGCACGGGATATACTTGAGGGAAACATCAAAGTCTTACAAATGGTAATCAAGGGAACCAAAAAGAGAATAACTGAAAAAGAGTTGTTAGAGAATGCACAACAAGAGAAAGAGCTAAGCCACCAGCAATGATACCAAAAGTTAAATTAATGTATTTTGCCTTGAGCCAAATGTAGGATAATAATTTGACTTTATCGGATAAATGATGAATATAATCTTCATTTTTACTAAATGTTCTAGTATTCCGTTCTTTCCATATTACTCAAACAAATGAAAACCAAATTTTAGACATAATAGATTGTCGAGCTTTAGAACCGCCTGTTAAATAGCCAAACTGAATAAAATGGTCAGCAATAACTATTCCAATGACGAACATGTTGTCAAATGATGTTGAAGAAGTTACAATCCAAAAACAAGTAAATAGTTGATTTTGTAGTACCGCATCCACTCATTCAGAGTTGAGATTCTTGATCACTTATCGTCTAAATAAGTTATCCTTGGTAGGAAGCCGATTTCTGAGAAGACGTCAACCAAATATAGATACCTTCAAAGGAATGTCCTTATGTCAAAATAAAAATCCGAAACAAGTGAATTAATCTGAGGAACAAAATTAATTAGCGTATGATATGTTCCACTGACCGAATAATCAACAACCGGATCTAATTGTCATTGGCAAAGGTCATCACTGCCAACCTGTAAAGTAACATTATTAAGTAAAGTCATACACACTCTTACCAACTCCTCCTCTCACGCAAACAACAGTTGTCGTCATTTCCAAGCCTCTTCTCCCTCTTCCCAACCCAAAGAAAACATATATGCCACTGACGTCCGCTGGCACTCAGACAACTCGAACAACCTCTTAAACCGCTATTAGAAAGAAATACCCCCTAACCAAGGATCTGACCAAATGTTCGTATCAACCTCACCACCCACCACCCTCCTTAAATTATCTTTAAACCAACTCCTCTCCCCAAACCCGACACCATGGATCCTCATCAACGACAACTCCTTCCATCAAACTAACTCATCTTTACCACCCTCCTCCTCACCATATTTCGCCCTCAACGCTTTAAATAGTGATATTATGCTCCTTCATCCCCCAAACCTCCAAAATCTTTACCCAAACAAATAGTATCCCAATCATCCAATAAATTTTCCTAGTATCTTCACCACCCCCTTAGAAAAAAAAATGATTAAATAAAGATTCTAGAGATGAAATGATATATGTGGGAGCCTTAAAGAAGAAAATGAAGTAGAATAAAAGATACAACATGATAGACTTTAGGAGAACTAGTCAACCACCCAACGATAAGTTTCTACTTTTCCAATCGACAATCTAGTCTTAATACGATTTAACAACAAATCCTAAAATTTAGATAGTAAGTGAAAATTAATCATATAAGTTGACATCAATCAAAATCTTTTATGTTAAGTTGTCCGTAACACCCCCAACTCCACACCACTTTAGACAGATGGATGAAGGGTCGGATTGATAACAATTTCTTATGAATGAAACGAGTGTAGCACTGTGACCAAATTTTGCATTTAGAATTATTCATGATTTAATGTTTTGTCTTGACTCCCCATAACGATGTTTAATTTATTGAAACTTCCAAACCATATCATTTTCTTTTGTTTTTTTACCGGGCTATATTATTTGTTATGTGACTTGTTATGTTTAATTTCTTCCGATCTAATTTTTGTTGTTTAATTTGTTTATTCTCTTGCCAACTATATCTTTTATATGTTAATTAATTTTATATAATACAATATTAGTTGTATATTATATATTTATGTTATATTATGCATACTTAAATTTATATTTTTCTACAAAGGTATTAAATTAAGGAACTAGTTACTACTATAGCAAAGTAGTGGAACCAATGTTGTAAGTAGCTTATAAAAGATTGAGACTCCCCCTAAGGAATAAAAAAAATGTGATAAAAAATTAGTTCAATTAATTGAGTTACATGAATAAGATGAGTAATAAAAAAAAAGTGATTTATCAACTGTAGTTAAACGTTAAAGCGTCATTATGGGTGATTAAATCAATTGGCAAATAAAAGGAATTCTTGCTAACTTACCAACAATGGGTGAAACTTTTTGAAGTAAAAGTAGACATAAGAAGAAGAAAAGGCCAATTCGTACAGGGACAATAAAACAGAGGTTTTGTATTTATTTGATGTATGGATGATAAATGGAAATTCTTGCTAACTTACAAAATCTATGGGTATTGTATGATTTTTTTTTAATCACAATCAACTAATCAAGTAATCATAATATATTATGTGACCAAAATCTAGACCCCACGGCCCACCCACATGCCCTATTGTTTTATTATTGAAACTCCCCCTGATTTCAGTAGAATTTTTTTAATTACATTAGTTAGAACTTAGAATAGAATCAGACTTGGAATGCACACGACCATATAATCTCACCTGCCTCCAATCATTCACTTTCCTCCTATCTGTCTGATTATCTCTCCCTCCATTCAGCTCAATGTAGAAGTGGATCTCATGTACTATAACATTTTTTTAAGCCTTATGAATATGAATATCCCAAGTTGTTGAATTGCTCCACACTAGAATCATTTAGCATTGATTGGTCAAATAGATTTGTGACTATCCTGAAGATACGAAGATCCTCTCCTACTTAATCTTTGCTTAATCTACTACCTGAAACTGATTAGAGGGCATGTGAACATTGATTTTGCCTACCAAATCGCTGATACTTATCTCATAAACTGTTGATAATAATCTTGGTTTTTGTAATGTGCAGATCAGGCTAATCTTTTATGCATGTTTTAAAAATGACCATGGACTTTTTTTAATTTATTAATGAAAAGTGCATATATGTTGTCTATTCTATAGAAAACCTGTGTGTGGTCCATAAGTTAAGACTGTATGCAATTGTTGTTGAAGATACATCTCTCTATTATAGCCATACATCCTTTTTGGATTTTGGCTCATGCCTAAATTTAATTATTAGGTTTGCTGACTACTAGATGGCGCTCCCGTGATTCGCACGGGTCAATGATGAGCACAATAAATTAAAAGTAAGTTAAACTTGAAATATTGTCATTTTTCTAACAAAAGTCAAAGTCTACCATGTAGCCTAAATGTATAGGGTGACGTTAATGGTGCATAAAACAATACACTTAATTATCTACGTCTAGATGCAACCTTTATTAATAGGGTGGCAACGAAATCATTGTTTTCTTATCTAGGCTAACAAAACCTTTTTATGGTTACTTAAGAATGCACAAAGATTTGGATAATAGTAAGATTTGTACTCCCTCCATTTTTAAATATAAGCAAAATTGACTTTTTAGATTCATTCATTTTATGATGTATGTAGTCCATATTATGAACCACATACATCATTAAATGAATGAATCTAAAAAGTGAATTTTGCTTATATTTAAAAACGAAGGGAGTATAATGATTTTCATCGAAGAAACTTTGATACAAATGACATGGTTTGATTACAACTTCTATGTCCAGATGTATAGCCTTTTTTTGTAAACTTTGAGATAGTCATTTTTCTAACTACAGTAGAAACTCTTTAATTTAATACTCGGTAAATTAATAAACTCTCTAAAATAATAAATTTGTCCGGTCCCGACTTGGGCCAATGTAAAAAATTGAAAAACTCGATAAAATAATAAGATAATAATTTTTCGAGAGATCCCTTTATAATTTTCGGTCCCAATAAAATCATAAATTAATAATTCATAGAAACTGAAAAAAATATATTAAGAATACATTGAACACATTTGTTCCTCTTGATTACATTTACTGTACTTCAAAAGTCATTATTGATTTCCTGTGAAGCCCGAATACGAGATACGATACGGATACGATACTGCACTGATACGCCGATACGGGAAAATTTCAAAAATCAAGATACGATACGGCTGAGATACGTTAATAAAAAGATTATATAATTAAATGTACAATATAATTATAACCATTTTTTTAATATACAAATATATTAACAAACAAAAGAAATAAGTCATAGGCTCGTAACACATCAACATAAATATAAATAATATTGACGATTAAGAGAGTGATGATTAGTCAATTACATACACAATATATCCCAAAAAAACACCATAAGTGCTATACTATATTTGAAATGAACATTGTTAGTGTTATACTATATCGATCCAAAAAAGAAGCACTATACTCAAGAGTTAAGTTATTTTAGTTAACATTAATTGGGAAGTATTGGGGCAGGTATCGATGCAGGATAATTATCGCATACTCTCCTAATACGTATCGGGAAGTATCGGATAATTATTTTTTAAAAAAATAAATTTTAATCTTCGGATACTCTCCTGATATGTATCGGGAAGTATCACGCAGGTATCGGTGCAGGATACGCAGGGGATACAATACGTCATCCATTTTGAAGTATCGGGGCTTCATAGTTGATTTTCAATGCATATAAACACAGCAGTTACTAATTTATGTTGAGTCCCAAGGTTCGCTGCAACGTAATTCTAAGAGGCATAGACTAATTTGCCTTTTTGTTTGGTATGTACAGTATAATTACTTAAAAACTCTTTAAATTAATAATTATTAATTTATCGATAAATTAATAACTCTCTAAATTAATAAATTTCTCCGGTCCTGACATTATTAATTTATAGAGTTTTAACTGTAAAGTCAAAGTTTACCATGCAGCTTTATGTATAGGGTGGCAATAAAGGTGAATAGAACAATGCACCTATCTATGTCTAGATGCAGCCTTTATGTATAGGGTGGCAACGAGTTTATTGTTTTCTTATTTAGGCTAACAAAATCTTTTTATGGTTGCTTAAGAATGCATCAAAGACTTGAATAATAATAAAAATTGCATAATGATTTTCATAGAAGAAACTTTGATACAAATGACATGGTTTGATTGCAACTTCTATGTCTAGATGATTGAAATATTTTCATTTTTCTAACTAAATTCAAAGTCTGCCATGCAGCCTTTATGTATAGGGTAGCGATAAATTAGGTGAATAGAATAGTGCATCTATCTATGTTTAAATGTAGCCTTTATGTATAGGGTGGCAACGAAATCATTATTTTCTTATCTAGGCTAACAAAGTCTTTTTTTGGTTGTTTAATAATGCATCAAAGATTTGGATAATAATAAGATTTGAATAATGACTTTCATAGAAGAAATTTTGATACAATGGCATGGTTTGATTGCTGGATATCATCAATGGTTAGAAATGTCACATGGCCTTGCATTTTGGCGCTCATGTGGGGGCATTTTAGTAAAAGAAAACATGGACAAGCCTAGGGTTTTTCTAGGGTTTAGGCGCAACATTTCCTCGTATTTGTATATAAGATAACATAAGATAAGATAACTCGTAGTTTACTAATAAGTGGATAGTTTGTTCGAGGGATGATTTTGTAAATTGGAGTCTCGGTCATCAGATCAACCACGAGCTATTTAATGACCGAAGAACATCAAAAGATCCAGACATCATATCTCCACCAAAATCTTAAGACATTATATATATATATATATATATATATATATATATATATATATATATATATATATATATATATATATATATATATATCGGGGCTGTTAACTTGCACCCACCTAAAAACACCAAGGTGCAAGTTAACAAGCTGTACCGACTAGTTATTTACCAAAACACCCATGTTTTTCTATTATAAACAAATATTATTTATGCTATTTACAAAAATGTCATTTTAATTAAAATAAAGTTTAATAGAGACAAAATAGTGTTTTAGTAAAGTACAAGTAGGTGCAGCTTGTTAACTTGCACCTTAGTGTTTTTAGGTGGGTGCAAGTTAACAGCCCTCTATATATATATATATATATATATAAAATAAACAATAAGAGAAAAACTATTACTGTTAATTACTTGAAATTTGTGATGTGTATATGTGCATATCAATGAATATGGTTCCCTTATTTTGTTTAGGTTGCGCTACGTACACTTGTGAAAGAGGGCTGAGGTTTGATCTTTGAAGAACGAACTATTCAAAAAGTGGCTCCAATTTAATATCTAAAAAAAAATTGATTTATCAAATCATCAATTATTAAGATTATATCCATTTTTTATTATGTGAATTGACTGTTTAAAAGGTGTTAAAAATCCATCACGTCTCACTCAAATTGATGTGCACAATATCTGTCAAATTAGGAAAAAAATTGTGTCAAGAAATAATTCTCCAAACCGGTACGTGTTGTTTTGTCTTGCACATCTGTCGTTTCTTGTCGTTGTTTATATCAAAAAGAACAAAATCTGGAACAAGAAAAAAAAAAAGGCAAATCATACACTGTTGTTAAGTTATTGATATATGATCAATATATAGAAAGAAAACAAGCTAGCGGATCCTCATTGAAACACATAGCTATATAGTGTATATATATATTGACATATTGTATGTAATGGTTACAATCAAACAAATATAGTAGTGTACTATGCTTTTTGCTACGACACAATGAGTAGTAGTAAATTAAACCGTTAAGAGTAAGATGTGATATGCTTGAAAAGCATAATACCTGAGATAATGAGATGTATATATTCAATCAGCATCAATCAATCATTATATAAAAAAATATGTGACTCAAAGTCAATTGCTAGCTAAGATGAATATGATCTTACTAGAATATCCATATGTACATTTGGCTCTTTGTCGGTCTCCAGCATAACATACTATATTTGGGTATTGAATTGTTAGCGTGGCATGCAATACTCCACATTCTCTCACAGTATCTTTGCCACAAGAAACGTATCAATTGGGGTCAACTTTGGTATGCTTATTTTTATTTTTTTGTAAGTAAGGGTAAGGTGGGACTTGAGAGGTAGGTTATGGATTATATGAGCTGATGATAAGGTTGACCCTTGAGAGCCTCCTCTCTTTTGTATTGGGGGAAACGGGGTGGAATGATGTACACCCCAACTTGGTTTTAAACAACGCAAGAGATTTGTATTGGGGGAAACGGGGTGTAATGATGTACACCTCAACTTGGTTTTAAACAACGCAAGAGATAATATTGCAAAGCAAATATAGTACGTAGGTAACTTGTTTGAAAATAAAGTGACACTAAAAGAAAATCTGGTGAGGACAATACCATGTAACATTTTTAGGGTTTTGAAATTAAACTACTAACTTGTTTTCTTTTACCGACATAAAAAGCAATATAAAACTAAAAAAACTACGAGGACTAATCATATAAAAACCTTATATTTGAAAGACATCAAATTGTATTTAGCCAGTAAAATAAAACTTAATAGGTGAAGATTTTAAAACTTTTAATCGCCAATGTCGTATACAATTTGTAAGAATGGGTATTTAACTTTTTTTTGTGAGGAAGGGTATTTAACTTATAAGAGGACCTTATTAGTCCCCGTGAGCTTAGCTCAGTTGGTAAGGGCAAATGCATAATATATGCTAGGTTCAAGGTTCGAACCCTAGACACCACAAAAAAAAAAAGGACCTTATTAAAAAAAAACAAAAAAGCTTTTCAGTGGAACTATTATTGCAATGTGAAGATATATTATTTTTATAAATAATTTAAATTTTAGTATATTCAATAGTTTTGATTGATGGTACTTAGACAAGAGCAATGCTATTTAGTATGGGTGACTAAAACGATGCAAAATATTACTACTTAGTACACTATCCAGTTATATTTATAAGCAAAAAATAACTTTTTAGGTACATTAACTAATTAATATATTTGACGTATAAATGTGACTGAATACATTAATTATTCAATGTATCTAAAAAGTTGTTTTTTTCCTTATAAATGTGACCGGAGTATAGTGACCGGAGGGAGTAAGCTTTAAGGATTCTAAAAGAAAAAATTATTCTACAAAAAAGTTAAATATTTCAATTTTCAATGCATTGATTACACAAATTTTCAAAAAAATTATCATTTAAACTTTTTAAAGAGTATCTCGGGGACACTCGTTAACATTTTTCTAATATAATGACATTTGATTGAAATTAAGAGCAGATGAAGTGTTCCTTCAACAAAACAAAAAAACAGATGTAGTGTTAACTGTTAAGTTGTTTTTTTTTTTTTTAAGATAGTGTTAAGTTGTTTTTGTATATATGTTAATGATTCGTACTAAACAGTATTATCCTAAAATTTAATATAATTTCCAAGTATTAGTAATGAACATGATCTACATAGGATACACCCTAATTTTTCATTTATGATTATATTAATTAGTAGTATTTTCTTTGAGGGGTTAATTAGTAGTATTTGATCGTTCAACTAAGAACTGCGTTAGCGAAACTAGCCTAGTAAATTCCAGGCTTTGTCATGGGCCAAGGCTCGTACATACCAACTGATTTGTAAAGAAATTGCTCTTTAGACATCCTTAAAAAAGACAGAACGGCAATTATTAACCGTTCGACATCGAACGGCCGTTAAGTATCATTCAGTGTGTTTTATGTGTCTATGAATAATTGATAGGTGCTTCAAGAGCAATTTTCACTAGATAGCAAAAAATAATCTTCTAGCTATTGACAGCCGTATACATATTAACTCTTAAAAAATGTTTCTTAGACACCCAAATGTTATGATGGAGATAGGGATAGAAGAGAGATGAGTGGTGAATGTCATAGGTAAGTGATGGAGAGAAATAAAGAAAACGAGGAGTGTTAGATGAGAGTTTATTTTCACAGGGGTGTTCGTAAATAAACACACTTCTTACTTCTAAGAAACACGTTTATAAAATTATTAATTTTTATTTGATTATTGCACTGAGTTATGCAAAATCATAATGATACTAAGATTTTGTGTAACTTTAATCAAAATCACATCAGTTCACCATAATTCTATTAATATCATTGTCAATCCGAATATCATATTTCAATAAAAACATAATTGTGGTTCACAATCCATGAACAAGCAGTATCATTTGATTTTTAATGGCATGCAAGTCTCACAATGAAAAAAGAAAAAGAGTTTATAAACAATGACATATAGGTGGCATTTAACATGGGAAAGTCTAAAACTTTCCCACCATGGGCAAGTAACTTTTGACCATAAGATCAAAAGAGGAACACATTCTTATCATACTTTCTCAACACCAGATTTTTTCTTACACCATCTTCCACCACCTTTCTCTCTCTTTTATGCTCCCACTCACCCACCACCACCAACATTACCAGCAGCAAGCAGATTTTGGTGGTTTCAACTTGCTAATAGTTTGCTCCAAAAAAAAAAACTTATTGACGGTGTTTCAATTCAGAGAGGAGATGGTCCATTTCAATGTTGTTGTTCAGATGAACAAATTTCACTTAAAATGCGTAAGTAATATTGATATATAGTGGAGGGGAGGGATGTTCAATGATTTAATTTCCACATTTCTTTGCAAATATTAGTTTTTTAGATTGACAAATTTTTGTAGGTGTGGAAATTAAAACCCTTACGTGTTTTTTTTTTTTTTTAAGAATAAAACCCTTATGTGTTGTTCATATCATAGTGCTTAATTTCATATTTTATTAAGCTAAAGATGGGTGGATCTTCAAAAAATACGATGATGTAAAGCTTTTCATTGATGAACTGATTCGTAATATCGCCATTTTACCTTCCTGGATTTGATGGTGATGGTGGGTGGGTGAGTAAAAGAAAGAGAATGGTGATGGAAGATGGTGTAAGAAAAAATATAGTGTTGAGAGAGTAGGATAAGAATGTGTTCCTCTTTTGATCTTATGGTCAAAAGCCTACTTACCCATGGTGGGAAAGTTTTAGACTTTCCCATGTTAAATGCCACCTGACATATATGTTAACTTATTTTATAATTTGATTTTATAAATTTGATAAGAATTGGAGAAATTTCAAAATAGTCTTAATCTTATAAATCAATTTTGTAAAAATAAGTTAGACACATTATAAAATTTATACCTGATATTTTTCATATTGCACGTTACTAGTTTCTTGTTAGAAAGACACTAAATTAGCTTTGGATATGTAATTTTGTTAGCATGAATCAGAATAAATTCTCTCGTGCAAAATAAGCACTCGTGTAGTATATAAAAAAAAATAGAAAATACCAAACATTCGTGTGTACTAGTCGTGTAAATCGAGTATATCCATTATTTTCACAATTATTACCATGGCTATTGAAAGTTGAAATTGATAGACCACTCACAAATGAATGTACATGGATGGTTGTTCAATCCAATAATTCTGGCGATGGCAAAAAGTAATTTAGGTTGCCGGAATTATGTCTTTGATGCGTGCAAATTGTTGTGGAAGCTGGTAGTAGCATTTAACTTAGTAACCCATCATAAAGAAGCAGCCTTAGATTGCAAGTAAGGGACGTAAATTATTACGAAAATAATAGTGCTTGCACGTAGGGAATGATAACTTCACAAATATTTATCAAATGGAGTATTTGTTTTCCATTTCTCACCCCAGGGGAGAATGATGCACAATAAAAAGATAAGAAAAATAAAAAAGACTTTTACATAACGATTTCATTCTTATACTATTAAATATAGTTTTTGTACATCACTTCAAGCGTCAACAATACGCATATAAAATAATGTATTACACTATTGTTCCTCTATTTGTTTTTTGGTTTGATTTTTCTCCAAATTTACAACACATAGATTTAATAAAGCATGTAAAGGATTAAGGAACTAGTTCTTTGGTGATACTTGTTAATAAATCTGGCCAAAGCTAAAATTTGACCGGGTTAGTTACAATGAAATTACTCTTTTCACCACGCTTACTTTAGTATCCCTTTTTAAATGTTTTAAATCATGTTCAGGCTGAGGATTTATGCCTCCTAATTTATTATATGCCCTAATATGAAAGTTAGGGTTCACTACAAAGGTTTGCAAATTATCATTCTCTTTAAACTCACTAAGCTTTGATGCGATCCCCTCATCTTGCATAAAATTCTTTTATGCAACGTGTGAATCACCATTACTTGTGCTATTCCACACATCATATGTTCATTAATAATTGGGTCAAAAACAAAATCAAAGAATGAATGGAGCAAACAGTAACTTGTTACAATAGACAAATTGACAAACTAGCTTGCATTGGATGTAGACATCATTGGTCACCTAATACTATACTATATGCACTCTTTCTCAAGATTATTGATCGGCTAATTACTTTATTAAGATTTGACAAATCTAATTATTTTAAATTTTATGCTATGAGGTGGGCATTATTTAGGGTCCCTAAAACTATTCAATTTGCATGTATGCCGTAGGGATTGGAGTGGTCAAACCTATTAAGTATAATAATGTATCCTAACCACCCTTTTATAACCCGTTTATCATTTTCAATTAGGATTCCAATTCTTTCCATTTTTTAATTCCAAACAGACAATTTTAATTGAATGAGAAAGCTTCCCGTCACAGTCAGCAAAGTAACTCTAATTTCAGCATTTTGCGGCACCATATGTATCTTTCTCTCTATCTCTCAATAAAATGTTTGTTTTATGTGCATGTATCGAATCCAAACACAAAAGATGAATGTGGTATGGTCAAAGTATAGTTTTAGATTAGAAAAATAAAATAAATAGAAAACATACTTTGAATTAATTTTAAATTACTATACTACTATCTATGTTGAATCTTTATCAAATGTGAACGTAAAAAAATTTGGAAACACAAAATTATATGTAATGATATCCAGTAGGTTCCCTGGGTAGCTAGTTCCGGAATCTCGCTGTTAGTCTATTCTTAAAGATTCAATTACAAACAAGTTCAATGTACATTCACGTAAGCACCAAATAAATTCATAATATTAATAGAAACCGCGTTGTTATTTGTCAAAAATGATAGTAAACGACACTCTTCTCTATTAATTGTCTAACTGCTTTGAAGTTCTTTACTCCACCAAACGAATACATAGTGAGATTCAGATTTATTTCTTTAAGAGTTCGTTTGAATTCATCCTGATTTGGATAGAAACCCGGGTATTGAAGTTGAACGTGCTAGTGTATTATTTTACTCTTTATGTTTTGAAATGAGTGTTTTTAAGATTTTTGTTAAGGAGTGTCATTAAATAAGAGATGATCGGACAATGTGTTTACGGAAGCAATCTTCATCTTACATGTTGGTTTTGTGAGGTTGACTTTTGTTAGTCCAACCACGATTTTTAAGTTGATGTTAGAGTTATCTCCAAGATCCATTTAATCATCTGCTATCAGGTTTCTATCTTGGGCGTGAGGGATTGTGCTAAAGAGTTCCACGTCAAATAAGATATGATCTGATAATGTGTTTATAAGTGGAGACAATCATCACCTCACAAGTCAGCTTTGTTGAGTTGTGTTAGACTCAACGACAATTTTTAAGAATTTTTACACACATATTAAGAAATGTAATAATATTATATAAAGACACGACGCATTTACTAAACTTATATACGTTACATTGTAGATACCAGCAATTGTTTGCAAGTTTAGAGACATATATATATATATATATATATATATATATATATATATATATATATATATATATATAAGCGAAATGTCCTTTTCGTCATTTAATTTTTATGATCATTTGTTTAATAACAGTTGATGAATGATGATATGAAATATGGTGAAGTTATTTGAATGATATATAAAGACAGAGAAAGACTTGTGTGGACCAGGACCACACAATTGGGTTTGGTCACACACACAAGCACATAGTTTTTTCTTTCTTTTTTTACTTTTTCCATTTTCTCTCTCTTCTCTCTTCTCTCTCTTCTCTCCCATTTCTTTGGTTGTGACCAAGAAATTGGGTTTGGTCCATGGTCTACACAAGTATTTTCCATAAAGACATTTCAATTGTTACTTACACGTATTGAGTACCAACAAAAAAATTAAATGGTTATCAACATATCATGAATATGATACATGAGTAGCACTCTACTCAAACCATTATACCGTGGTCCGTGGACAACACATTGCCATGGCTCAATCGTATTTATGACACACTTGCTTGGTTGCTGCATCCGTGCAGTAAACATTGCGATCGAGTCAACGGGTGGTGTCCATGAAGGGGACATTTTTAAAAGCATGATACTGCATAGTAAGAAGCACACACCAACGAAAGAGACGGATTGTTTTAACCACGATCCATGTTTTCTCTCCAGCAAAATGCTACCAATTATCTTTAGGAATATTTTTTTTTTTGTACCAAAACAAACTTAACTCATCATTAATCAAATGTTGTTCAATACAAAGAGGAATAAACTCAATAATATGGTGACTAGTCCAAAAAATAGCCGTCTTTACAAATGAACGAACAACTATATTCGCTTGTCGTTTACTAAACTTAGACCATAGAATTAGAATGTAACGATACAATAGTGGCTATGCTAGAAATAATGACACTAAACTCAGAGACACCCTAGACTGAAACTTAATGGAATCAAGTAATGCATTGGGGTCACTTTCAGTGGGAGACATTTTAGCAAAATTCCACTTTGTTTAAGCCATCACAAACTCACCGTTGTTAAGGAACTAAAAAAAGAAATAATAAATAAATTTTATATTAAAAATATTAATTTCTAACTGTTACATCATTTTTCTTTTACTCCTTCCGTTCTTTTTTAAGGGTCTCTTTTAAAAAAAAATTTGTTTCATTTTAATTGTCACTTTCAAAGTTCAATGCAACATTAGATATTATTTTACCAATATTATCCTTAATTATTTATTGTGGAGTGAAATATATGAAATGAGATATTAAATGAATAAGGCTACTACAGTAAATGTATAAATTATTGTATCAAAAAATAGTAATATTTATTGATAGCCTATTTTACGTGAAATGTTAAAAAATGATAAATAAATAGGACGGAGATAGTATTTATGTGGCAGAAAGCATAACGGGGTAAGCTATCCATTTTTTTTCTTCCGAAAGAAGGTTAACCTATAAACATCACACTTCCAATTCGAGGTATTTTGAGCATATATGCCATTTTTTATCCACAAATGGTCATCATGGTGGAAAGCTAACAAAAAAAATTCTCCATAAATGGTCAACGTCATTATTGCTAGGTCAACAAAATAACCAAATTTGCATATATGTTTCATTTGTTAAACTGTTTTAAAGACACGACAAATCGGAAATAATAGACATGACAAAAACTGAAATTATTGTTCTTTACTAAACTTTAGAACAACTATTTGTCTTATGTACAAGTTGTATTGAAAAAAAAAAATCTTGTTTATCAAAAATCATATAAGACAAAAATAACTTAAAGAACTAATTTGTTACAAATCTCAAACTTAAATGACTTATGTGTGACCGAAATAACATAAAGGACCAATCTATTACAAACCTTAAACTTTAAGGACTTGTTTGTGATCAAAATAATTTAAAGGACCAATCTATTACAAACTTTAAACTTAAAGGCTCCGTGTGTAATTTAGCTTATCATACAAGTTTGTCACATGTTGCCTTGTTGCCTTCTAGTAATGTTTTATCTTGTATTTTTTACCATAGCAAATAAAAGTCAAACACACCTGGGGTATATCTTGAAGAACTTATTTGAGATAACAATAATTTAAAAAATTAATCTGATACAATTAAATTAGCTAAAAAGAATAAATTACGTATTTTAGCTAAAAGAAATCATTGTATCCATACGGTTTCAATACTTTTCTTTTTCCATATTCAATTAAGAGAAGTTGTATAATCATTTTGGCTTAATTGCACTTTTGGCACCCTATCTTTTCAAAACTTGTGGTTACAGCCCCCTAACTAATTTAAATACAAAACAGCCTCCTAAGTATTGAATCTTTGACAGTTTTAGCCCCCCCAAGGCCAAAAAAATAAATAAAAAAAATGACACGTGACACCTCATTTAGGGTGCCACGCCAGCGTTAGGGGCCAAAACTGCCAAAGATTCAATATTTAAGGGGCTGTTTTGTATTTAAATTAGTTAGGGGGCTGTAACTGCAAGTTTTGGAAAGATAGGGGGCCAAAAGTGCAATTAAGTCAATCCTTTTTTTGAACAAAGAAGTTCTATAATCCATAACGGGAGGGGAAAGACTTATAACAAGATCCAAGGGAATGTTTCCTTTCTTGTTTATCAATTCCACAAGGGGTGTAGTACAATCCAATAATGATGTTCCCCAAGTTTTGACACATTTGATCATTTGAAAATAAAGTTAACAAGCCCCTTAAACCACAAAATTCCAAAACACTTGATTTAAGTATATAACCAGCTAAATATTTTTTTTTTTGAACAAACCAGCATTAATTTGCTCAACAATCTCTCAATTTTCGAGTAGTAATTTGCCTCTTTATTTATTTTTGGGTCTATTGACTAACAAAATTTCTGTCCATTTACATTTACACTTACACCATTTTTTTTTTTTTTTTTCAAAATAAAAATAGTAAACTATAGTAACTCCAATCTCCATAAATCAAAACGGCATAATATGTGAAGTTTTGGTATCATAAGAAGAAAGACACGATTTAGAATTAACCCGAAAAATCTTAAGCAAATCCGTACACATTTGTCGAACTTGTGGAGAACAATTACTCTGTATTAGCAACAATATCTTCGTTAATCCATTAGCCATCGTAACTGCTTCTTGTGCTTTCTGATCGCGAAACAGATAACAAACACTCCACAGCGTCGTTACTGCGTGCTCCGTCGCAACGTTCGATACATTCCGAATCTTATTCAGTATCGCCGCCACAAACCCCGCGTCTTCACACATCTCTCTTCTCCCTTCACTCGTTGAAGACGCTGTTTCCACCAGCTTCAACGCCTTCTCCACCACGGTCACCTTCACGCTCGTATTAGACTCTTTTAGTAACTTTGACAAAATCTTCATTACTCCAATTTTCACCAGTTTCTGTTTGTTCCGTTTCGGTTTTGAGATTGCTATTAAGCACGATAAGCAATTTTCAATCAGCTTCGAATCATTCTCCGGCGAAGATAGATTCAGCAATTCGGTTAACAAAGCTTCGTTTTCAGCTATTAGAAGCTCTGATTCAGCGTCTATAGCGATGAATTTCAAAACCCTGGTGGTTGTGATTCTTGAATTGTTGCTTCCTTTTTGTAAAACAAGAACCATTGAATCCAAGCATTTTTTGTTTTTGTTCTTTCCTTTCAACACAAGGTTCTTCAATCCTTCACGATCTTCAATTTTTTCCAGAACCAAACCTAACACCGTTAAAGTCTGTTCAAGAAATTCAATGCTTTTGTCAACATTGTCAAGAAAACTAACCATTAACGGAATAAAACCGTCTAATTTCGCGAGAAAAGTTCGGTTCTGATCGGAATCTTGAGCGAAACGAATGACTTTCGTGATTAAACCGAACCGGTTTAAACCGGATGAGGCTAAGTCGGTGATGGTTTGAAGGAGTTGTTCATTAGAAAGAACTGAAGGTGAAACGACCGGTTCGACCCGGTGATGAACCGAATCGGTCCAGATCTGGATGAGACTATGTAGAGTACGGTTAGGTACAAAATCTTTGGTGGGAAGTATTTGCATGGTGGCGGGACACGTGTTGTTACCGTCGTCTAACCAGCGTTGGATACTGGAACGGTCGTAGGTGACACCGGTGCAAAGACTAACAGGGGATTTCATAACGTCGAGTGAGATTGGGCATTTGAAGAAGGTGGGAACAGTGATGCATAGATCAACAACTCTTTCTCTAACCATGGTGGTGGATGAAAGTGGAAAAAGAGAAAGGAATAAAACAAAAAGTGATATTGAGTTGAGAGGACTAAGAGGAGAGTTGAGGTGAGATATGTGGAAATGGAAGGGGATATAGAGAGATTGATAGGGAGAGTCAAAGGTGGGTGACGTACGATGCTTTCTCTTTTTGCTTTTCCATTATTAATATTTTTGTTTCTGAATACATTGGACTGCTGTAATTGTAGAGATTAATCACTTGAATCCAACATAATTCATATGATCATATCTAAGTTTTATTTTTGGTCAAGTAGTTTAGTGACTAGATTCACACACATTTTTGGTCAAGAAGTGGAGAATTCGGGGTTCGAACACCGACTCTTGCACAAATTATCTCTAATAGCTACTTACTGAGCTATACTTATAAGATAATTCATTACGAGTTTTAGCTCTTACTCAAAGATTTTATATTATTGCATTGTTATGATTGAATTCAAATCATCTATTAAGTTAAAAGTGATTCAAACAATCCATTATATGGAAGAGCTATTGGGTATATTTATGGAGAAGTGATGTTTCTGTTACATTGGTTAAGAAAATAAATATAGTAGTCAATGTATTGAAAATTGTATAATCAATCTATAAAAAGTCAAAATAAATGTTTTTTTCAATTTTATCTTCCTATTTTGGTATCTTTAACCGAGCACCCGTTAACATGATCCTTGTTTTATTAAGTTTTTGAGCAAATAGTCACTTTAGTCCCTGACTTTGCACCTCGCTCTCACATAGGTCCCTGACTCAGGATTAAATACAAACAAGTCCCTGACTCTACACTTCCGTTATCACTTTAGTCTCAGCCGTTAAAAAAATCTGTTAAGTGATTATGTGGCACGCTGACAAGGAGTATGACGTGTCACAGAGACTAAAGTGAAAGTAAAAAATGGTCACTTTGGTCCCTGAATCGAAAATCAATATCCTCAATTTACTGTTAGATCCCTGACTGTGTATACTTACTGTCAGTTAGGTCCCTGAATCGAAAATCAATATCCTCAATTTACTGTTAGGTCCCTGACTGTGTGTACTTACTATCAGTTAGGTCTCTGACATTAAACACGAAATTTCACTAAGATCCTTGGCAAGTTGTTAGTTTAACATGCTACTTACTCAACACTAAGGTATTTGTGCTAAATATCAAAATATTATTATAACAATTATAAAAATGATTCCATAGTTTAATAACAAATGTTTCCATAACATAACTATTAAGTCATTAATGTCAACCATAGAGTAATTAAAAGATTGCACCATATTTGGGCATATAATTCAACAAGTCATTACATAATGATTCAGCAAAATATTAAACAAAATATCGCACCACAGTTGTGCTTATAATTTAGCAATTTCGGTACATAAATAAACTAACAAACATCACATAGTTGGCCTCGGACCCGGCCCTTGGAGTTGGCATGAAAGATGTAAGCATTTGTAGTTCATTCAGACGTACATTTGGATTTTGACCCCTAATTTCGTGTTTACTATCAGGGACCTGACTGACAGTAAGTATACACAGGCAGGGACCTAACAGTAAATTGAGGATATTGATTTTCGATTCAGGGACCTAACTGACAGTAAGTATACACAGGTAGGGATCTAACAGTAAATTGAGGATATTGATTTTCGATTCAGGGACCAAAGTGACCATTTTTTTACTTTCACTTTAGTCTCTGTGACACGTCATACTCCTTGTCAGCGTGCCACATCATCACTTAACAGATTTTTTTAACGACAGGGACTAAAGTGATAACGGAAGTGTAGAGTCAGGGACTTGTTTGTATTTAATCCTGAGTCAGGGACCTATGTGACAGCGAGGTGCAGAGTCAGGGACTAAAGTGACTATTTGCTCTTAAGTTTTTGGTCTTTGGTCAACGAGGGAATTGTGGTGGGTGGGGGACATGGTGGGGTGCGTTTTTACTGGACAATTGTCTGGAGATAATAGCCGTTAGATATTGGGTTTAGCATGATGAGTGGTTTGGATTGTAATGGGTTGCACGTGTAGAGGGAGTGAATTTTTTGTGTTGGATGGAGGGGGGAGTAAATGCCTATGATGAGGAGTGGGGATGCTATGGAAGGAGGAGAACGTGGGGTGACACGGATTCCAATTCAGAAATTATGTATTTGGTACAGTAGTTTGATACTTTGATCTACACTTCGTGTAGAAGATAATCATGTATCTGAAGAAATGATATAATTTGGATTGTGATTAACATTAGATGGTCACGTTTGTAAAAAATAAATTAATTAAAATAGACGGCTGCGTTCTAAAATATAGAGTTATACATTTGTATAGTCATGTTACATAATTTTTGATCATTTGATAGACATATTATATAATATACGTAGAAATTAGAGTTTGAACTCCGCACATCAAACTTATTCATCTTAAAAAGAATGTACATCCAATAGACTACTAAGACAAAAAACATTTGAATTCTCACAAATGATACAACATTAAACTCATAGACCACTTGTTTATGCAAAAGTTTAACATGAACTATCAAATTTTATTGTAAGGTCGTAAATTTTGAACTTTTCTCAAACAAGATTACAAGAACACTTTTGTTTGTTTCTACACATAAATACTATAAGTCATTTATGCTTATGTGAATATACCTTAGTTGGTATGAATTTACAATATGTAAAGATCAACTTTAAACATTTTTCATTTCTAACCAATCGACTACCTAATTGACATACAAGTAACTTTTTTATTCTTATTTTATAAATATTAAAAAAAAAATACTATCAACAAAGGTAAGAAATTATTCGTTTCATTAAATTAACCCTACCACTCGTCAAAAAAAGAAAGAAAAAAAAAAAACCTTACCAATTAGCTTTTTTTATGGCAGCCGGGGTTTGAACCTCAGACCTTGCATATATTATGCATTGTCCATACCAACTGAGTTAAGCCCACGAGGACATACCAATTATGCATTGAACATTTCCCTCAAAAAAAAATAGAGTATATTACATTGAACATTAAAATTAACCTCACCGATTACTCTCTTTCGGTTGTATCCTAATTTTACTAAACACTTTAAAGTTTAAACTCATACGCTAGCTTATATATATAACAAGACATTTGTTATCCCCAATTTTTTTTCTTACCAAACATAGTCTACACCCTCCGGTCACAAATATAAGCAAAAATTTACTTTTTAAGTTCATTCAATAAATGATGTATGTGGACTATTAAATAGACCACATACATCATTTATTGAATGAACCTAAAAAGTAAATTTTTGCTTATATTTGTGACCGGAGGGTGTATGTAGCAAGAACATTGTTTTTTTTTTTTTTTTAAGAAAAGCAAGCACATTGTTTTATATCACCTATCGACGTCTATGTATTTAAAATCAGCTGTCCCCCTTTGACCGAGAATCGGATAGAACTAAGCTATCGTGCCATTCACTTCTTATGTTAACCTTTCCAATAATTCAGTCGTTAAGCACCTTGATATACAAGCTATTACCATCACCTACTATCATATACTAATATGCTTGTATTTGATCTATTTTTTTGCTAGTTGCGTCTTTTGTGTTATAAAAAATTGAACATCGCACGACTTGTCTTGCATTTCAATTCCCATTACCAATTACAATTTTGTAAAATATGATATGATGGATACTAATGAGCAATATCCTTGTACTCATGACTAATTATGCCTTTCTTTTATTTACTCGTGGGAAGGGGTTGTTTCAAATTTCAAATGTACTAGTAACTTTTTTACTCGGGCGTGGAGGTAGAGAGGGGGTGGGGATGTTGTTTTTATTGTACTCATTATGTTATATAGAGTCATAATGGCACCGAAAGCAACCCTAAAGAACTTTTTTTTTTTCGTTTTCTTTCAATCACACAATCCAATATATAAAAGAACCTATGGTCATTATCATTTATTACTCCCATCATTCATATTTGCATTATTATAAAATTTATTTATCGTTTTTTAAATTAGAGCATAGTCCAAGTAAATTACACCCCTACATTCACGCAAGAAAACGGGAAAGTACCATGCCATTTTTATATATTTTTTAAGCAAATCCATATTTAATTTTACTATGTATGTTTATTTACATTTTTGTTGTCTCACCAATAGTTAACTCTTTGAGTCTTTTTTTTTTTTTTTTTGAGGAGAACTCTTTGAGTCTTTGTTGCTTATAAACCGTAACAATTGACTCCATTAGTATATAAAAATAAACACATATCTTTTGGATTAAATAAGCATTTTTCAATATTTTTGTTAGTGATCGAGAACTTAAGAAAATAAGGTTAAAAGATCGTATAATTTTTTGGGTTAATTATGTTTCTAGTCCCTATAAAATAGCGACATTATAAGTTTAGTCCCTACTTAATTTTAATAGCATTTTTAGTCCCTAATTTTGTTTTTCTGCACTGAGTATTAGTCCCTACTCAATTCAAATATGTTTAATTTATGCTTAAACTCTTAAATTTTTGAACAATTTTTTGCAGACATGTTTAGAACATTACTAAAAGTTCATCCGCAAAAAATTATTGCAAAATTTGATTTCTACATCCAGATTTTATTACTTTTTATCTTTAACTTTTGTCGTTTTAAAAAATTCATATTTAATTTATTTCATGTCAGAAAATTCTAAATTTTAGTAAACGAACCTTTCATAGTGTTCTAATCTTGTCTCAAAAAAATCGTTCAAAAATTTAAGAGTTTAAGGATAATTAATCAAACTTTGTTTTAGCAGGGACTAAAATTATAAGTAAATTTTTTTTTATAGGGACTAAAAATGCTATTAAAATTAAGTAGGGACTAAACTTACAAGATCACTATTTTATAGGGACTAGAAACATAATTAACCTTAATTTTTTTGAAGGAGCAGAAATAGAATTTAAAGGGCATTTACTTAATGTAAACGTTTTCTATTTTTGAATATTAAGAAAAATAGGATGTACTTTTGTACCAAAAAAAAAAAGCATGTACTTTTATACATTACTAAAAAATAATTTTTTTTAGGTGGCCAGGGTTTGAACCCCGGACCTTGCATATACTATGCATTGTTCATACCAACTGAGTTAAGCTCACGAGGACAGATTACTAAAAAATAATTAATTTTAATTGATGTTTAGTTAAACTTTGAAAAAATATGAAACTTAACCAAAGATATAAACAAGAAAAATGCAAATAAATAAAATGTAGCAATATTTGTGAATTGAAAAAAAATAAAATAAAGTGACAATTTGTGAATTGAAAATAATGTTATTACAATATTATTATATAGATGGGATCAATTGTTTCTTCAAAAAAAAAAAAAATAGAAGGGATCAATTGTTAATTCAAGAGTAGGCAATTCATAACAGCGTTTTAGTGTACATGATAGGGAATTAAATATAGAAATATTATTTTAAAGTCATGCATTCAATTATTTAAAGAGTTGTTTTAACTTGTGTCTTTAGGACACATGTTAAAGAATACAAAAGTACAACTTGCATTGAAAAACAAATATTTTAACTTTTAAGATGTTGAATGCAAAACTTTTAATACATATATTTCTATAATAAGTTTTTTAACACGTGCATTCAACTAGAGGTGTCAATATCATGGGGCCTTCAAGTTTTGGCCCCAGCCCACATAGTAATGGGGCTTAAAAGTCCACAAGATTAAAAGGCCCACATTCATGCAAGCCCACAAATCAAAAGCCCCCAAAGCCCCAAAATTTCTATAAACATTTTCTTTTAAAGTTTTTTTTTTAATTCAAAACAAATTATTTATACAAAATAGTTTATTACGATTTCATTTTAAAAAACAACTTATTCAAAACAACTTATTTATGCAAAACAACATATTTATGCAAAACAACTTATTCAAAACAGCTTATTTATGCAAAACAGCTTATTAGAAACAACTTATTTATACAAAATAACTTATTTGTGCAAAACAACTTATTTATACAAAACAGCTTATTTGTGCAAAACAGCTTATACAAAATAGCTTATTTATACAAAACAGCTTATTCCGATTTCATTTTAAAAAACAACTTATTCAAAATAGCTTATTTATGCAAAACAGCTTATTCGAAACAACTTATTTATACAAAATAGCTTATTTGTGCAAAACAGCTTATTCAAAACAACTTATTCAAAACAACTTATTTGTGCAAAACAGCTTATTTATGCAAAACAACATATTTATGCAAAAACAACTTATTCAAAACAGCTTATTTATGCAAAACAGCTTATTCGAAACAACTTATTTATACAAAATAGCTTATTTGTGCAAAACAGCTTATTCAAAACAACTTATTTATACAAAACAGCTTATTTGTGCAAAACAACTTATTCAAAACAGCTTATTTATGCAAAACAACATATTTATGCAAAACAACTTATTCAAAACAGCTTATTTATGCAAAACAGCTTATTCGAAACAACTTATTTATACAAAATAGCTTATTTGTGCAAAACAACTTATTCAAAACAACTTATTTATACAAAACAGCTTATTTGTGCAAAACAGCTTATTTATGCAAAACAACATATTTATGCAAAACAACTTATTCAGAACAGCTTATTTATGCAAAACAGCTTATTCGAAACAACTTGTTTATACAAAACAGCTTATTTGTGCAAAACAGCTTATTCGAAACAACTTATTTATACAAAAAAAAAACTTATTCAAAACAGCTTATTTGTGCAAAACAGCTTATTTATGCAAAAACAACTTATTCATAAATAAGTTGTTTTGCATAAATAGGATGTTTTGCACAAATACGTTGTTTTGGATAAGCTGTTTTTGCATAAATAAGCTTTTTTTAAAAAATAAGGTGTTTTAAATAAGTTGTTTTTTAAAATAAGATCGTAATAAGCTGTTTTGCATAAATAAGCGTTTTGAATAAGCTGTTTTGCATAGATAAGTTGTTTCGAATAAGCGGTTTTAAAAAAAAGTGATCCTAATAAGCTGTTTTGCACAAATAAGCTATTTTGTATAAATAAGTTGTTTCGAATAAGCTGTTTTGCATAAATAAGCTGTTTTGAATAAGTTGTTTTGCATAAATAAATTGTTTTGAATAAGTTGTTTTTTAAAATGAAATCGGAATAAGCTGTTTTGTATAAATAAGCTGTTTTGAATAAACTGTTTTGCACAAATAAGCTGTTTCGTATAAATAAGTTGTTTTCAATAAGCTGTTTTGCACAAATAAGCTATTTTGTATAAATAAGTTGTTTCGAATAAGCTGTTTTGCATAAATAAGTTGTTTTGAATAAGTTGTTTTGCATAAATATGTTGTTTTGCATAAATGAGTTGTTTTGAATAAGTTGTTTTTTAAGATGAAATCAGAATAAGCTGTTTTGCATAAATAAGCTGTTTTGAATAAGTTGTTTCGCATAAATATGTTGTTTTGCATAAATAAGTTGTTTTTTAAAATGAAATCGGAATAAGCTGTTTTGTATAAATAAGTTGTTTTGAATAAGCTGTTTTGCACAAATAAGCTGTTTTGTATAAATAAGTTGTTTCGAATAAGCTGTTTTGCATAAATAAGCTGTTTTGAATAAGTTGTTTTTTAAAATGAAATCAGAATAAGCTGTTTGTATAAATAAGCTGTTTTGAATAAGCTGTTTTGCACAAATAAGTTGTTTTGTATAAATAAGTTGTTTCGAATAAGCTGTTTTGAATAAGTTGTTTTTTAAAATGAGATCGGAATAAGCTGTTTTGCATAAATAAGTTGTTTTGAATAAGCGGTTTTTAAAAAGTCATTCTAATAAGTTGTTTTGCATAAATAAACTATTTCGAATAAGCTATTTTGCATAAGTAAACTGTTAAGAAAAAAATTATAATATGGGGCTTTATTAGGCCCACAAATAAATAGATTTTATAGTGGGCTTGGCCCCAAATAACTCTTTTCAATTAGGGAGCTTTAATTTAGTGGGCTTGGTGGGGGCTTTTTTAAGTGGGCTTTGAAATTTGAAATTTGGGGCTCTATTGACACCTCTACATTCAACCACAAGTTAGCATTTACCTTATTTAAATTTTACTGTTATTTTTTTGGATACAAATTACTTAAAATTTAGCTATTTTTTCAACACAAATATAGATTATTTTACACATATCTTTAGAAACATGTTGACATTTGTCCTCGTGAGTTTAACTCAGTTGGTATGGACAATGCATAATATATGCAAAGTCCGAGGTTCAAACACCGGCCACCAAAAAAAGAAACATGTTGGCATTTTTAACAAGATAATAATATATGTATACTGAATTATCATGCAGAGTAACTTTTGTCATAAAAAATTTTACATGAACTTTTCTCATATCTCTCTCTTCATACTATTTATTAATACTATTAGTTATAAAATTGGCTGTTTGATTTTTCGTATTTCAAGTTTGAACGCATCAATTACGTAACATACTTATAAAGTGAGAATTTTGGTGAATGGTGGCGTAGGAGTAGTTGATTCAAGCCGCAAAAAACCCTGAGGACGTAGATTTACTCATTTGCATGACAATGACATGAGGACTCTTGTCCTGCTTGGGTGAGTGCATAAAATTCAACTAGCTAGTTGGACACTGGACTTGTAATTTGTAATGTGAAGTTTGACCAAACACAATGCACTTCTACATTATTTGCAACTTAAGCATAATTCAAACAAAATCAAGTTGAGTGTCATTGTGTCTGCATTAAGCCCACAAAAGAAGTAACATAAGTCCAATTAAGTTGGCGAGTCTGCACCATACGGCACTGTCTACTAGCGTCTGCTAAATTTTCTTATTCAATTTGGGCAAAGTTTCAACGTTCATATTTCCATATGTTGGATAATAAATGTCACATGCGTAAGTAATTCGTCAAAAAAAATGTCGCATGTGTAAAATGAAAGCTAGAAATTAAGATGTGTGTTTTTTACAAATACAAATGTTAACATGTGTTTCAAAGACACATATTAAGAAGATCAACACAAAAATATCTATCTTAAACGTTGAATTTAACTTTTTAAAACTCAAAATATTATATTTTCAATGCAACAATTATATTTTCAAAATTTTTAATATGTACTCTAAAACTAAGAGCATAAGTTAGTAAGGCCTTTACATCATTTCAAAAATTTGTATATTTTTTTATGTCAAATACAAAAAAAAATTATAAAAAAATAGATATTAACCAAACATCATTTTTTCAAGGGTTAAATATGTTTTTTGCCATATAAATATATCAAATTTTCGATTTAGTCCCTCTAAAAGTTTTTCAATCATTACTTTTGGTACCTATTTTTATGCCAACTCATGTATTTTTTAATGAAATTGTGTAGAATATTGTAAAAAATTCTCCAAAAAAATTTAATTTTTTTAACAAAACATGAATTAAATATGAATTTTAACCTCCAAAAATAAAAAAATTCATATTTAATTAATGTTTTGTTAAAAAATTCTATTTTTTTTGTTGGAGGAATTCTTATAATATTATAAACTTTTCTGCAAAATTTTATTCTAAAATATAAATTCTACATATGTGTTTACTTAAAAGGAGGACTAAAAGTGAAAATAGAAAACTTTTAAGTATTAAAAGTCGAATAAATTGTTTATAAGGACTAAAGCAAATAGCTGATATATTTATTTATAGGGATTAAAAATATATTTAACCTTTTTTTAAATCAAATTTGCAGTTGAAAATAACCGAACATCATTTTTTAATCTTGTGCAAAATCGCATTTGTAAGTAGTGGACTTGATTTTAGAGATATTGTTTATTGTTGGGTGTCCATTTTTTATTTTATTTTTTTACTATTATTGAGTGCAAATCTAAACATACACAACCGAAGCAAGTTAGTGATCAACTACCCAATTACAAATAAGTAGTCTTAAGTTAAGTTTGCCCAAGATAGCAAGTCTTTGATCAAAAGTTTGAGTAGTTGCTTCGAAAAATATAGCTAATTGTTTGTTAGGTCAATGTTAGGTCAACTTTTATTTATAACTAATCATTTGATATTTTTGAACAAGAGGAGTGCTAACAAAAAAAACTAATTCTGGTCATTTATTCTGCGAACTCCAAAATGTAACAGTTACATCCAATGTTGAAAGGGTATGTTCCGACCTCGTATGCAGCTTTCATGTGTAGTAAACTTACATTATCGATTCTACCGGATGACATTAATGTTCCTACCTAAAGTCTACTACACTTGTTATCCAAACTATCACCGTTTTGGATCTTGTGTGCGTTCTAAAGATTTTGTCTTCAGGTAAGAGGCGTATTGATGAGTAGAAGAATGTAGGTTTATAAATTTTCATTAACAATCCGGTATGAAACCTTTTGGTGTAAGAATTTAGTATGAAATTAAAAAGAGAAATGATATTTGAACATTCATTTAGGGTGTGTTTGGATCACCAAAGAAAGTGAGAGGAAAGATTGTAAGAGGAAAGATTGTTGAAGGAAAGAAAGTATGAGGAAAGTGAGTGGAAAGTGAGATGATTGTTTGAGTGTTTGGTATGAGTGAAAGTGAAAGAGGAAAGAAAGAGATGAGTTTAATAAATGACATAAATAACCCTATGCTATGTTATTGTGTTATTTAATTAATTTTCATTGTAAATATATTTGTAATAATAATTAACATATTTAATACACAAAATTTAAGCACGATATTAACTAATTCATTAAGTAACATTGTATTCAAGTATTTCTTTAAGAACATATGATTTAAGTTAGTCTAAAAGCATGCAGGTTGCAAATAAGAGAAATGTACATTAGTGCATGCACGTGGATCAAAGCAAGGGCAGGATTGGCATTTTATAAAGAGATGCATGTTCTCACTACTTTCTCCTGGTTTCAGCGCGGAAACAAATCTGTTGTAGGACCCACCAAAAAACAATCTTTCCTCCCTACTAATCTGTGGTTCCAAACAAAGGAAGCTCAATTCCCCAAAATCTTTCCATCCTTAGTGGTATCTTTCCTTATGCTTTCATCTATTCCAAACAGACCCTTAGTGACAATTTTTGCAACAAATTTCTCTCTCATACTTACATTACTTTTTACTTTATCTCACTATTGCTATGGTTTCCGTGCTAATACCACTTTTTTCTTTGTAAAATATGGTTGTCAAATAAGTTGTCACTAAATTGGTTGTTCAAATAAGACTCTGTTTGGTAAAAATAGCGGATAACTGATAAGCTAGCTGATAGCTTTTAGCTGATAAGCTAGCTGATGACTGATAAGCTAGTTGAAGTGTTTGGTAAAATTAGCGGTTTAACTAGCTGATAAATGTAAAATGACATAAAAGGGTATTATTAATTCAAAATATAAAGTTTATATAACTTGATATTTAAATATTTAGAAATTCTTAATTCAATTTTGTTTTTTAAAAAGTAATTGAAATTTATAAATTTAATATATCTTTTATATTGTAAATTAAATTTTATTCACTAAAAAGTTTATTTAAGTATAACGAGGTATATATACTTTTTTGTCAACGGAGGTATATATATTTTTTGTCAACAACATAAGGCAAGAGAGATAAATGGAGGTATTTTGTAAAAAAAAAAAAGAAGATAAATGGAGGTATATATTGTCAGCAACATAAGGCAAAAGATAAATGGAGGTATATATATTGTCAGCAACATAAGGCAAGTGAGATAAATAATATTTGTCAAAAAAAATAAATAATAATAACGAGGGATGTATATTTATTAGGGAAAAAAACGAGGGATGTATATTAGGGAATTGTAGGTTTGAATTAAATTATAATAAAAGGGTAAAAATGGATTTTAGATAAAACAATAGGGGTAAAAGTGGAAGAAAATATGAGAAGTTATAAGCTATAAGTTCAAACGGTACTTGGAATAGCTTCTGAAAAATAGCTTATAAGCTCGTGAAATAAGCTATAAGCTCATGGTCAAAAAGTGTTACCAAACAGAACTTTTTTTGTCAAATGAGCTTATAAGCTAGAAGCTACGAGCTAGAAGCTCTTTTTTGGTGTTTACCAAACAGACCCTAACACTCTTCAATTAAAAATGGCCAAAAACACAAGCAGAAATCATACCATAATGTTTTTTACAAGTAATCAAACCATAGTTGGAATGATGTTAACTCTCTTACTAATATTATAAGGTCATGTTAACTAATGTTCCTGAGACACTTGTAATGAAAATAGAAATAAATAAATTTTGTATTAAAAAAATATTTTTTTATATTTGAACATATTTTTTTTAGATAATACTTTTAAGAGGTTGACTATACAAATTTTAAAATAATTTTACTATATTTAATTTCTTAACACGTTGCTCATAGCACTTATTTTGAGCTAAACATCTTCAAAAAAATGAACTTATATTATAAAGTTAAAAAACATTTTATTTAAAGTCGTCACGAAATCTTTGACTCGTAACATTTTACAGGATGGTACGAGATCCAATTCCAACTACTCAATTGCAGTGTAGACTATGAGTGCACAAATTGTTGTTATATTCCATTTCCAACTTGTGTTCTTAGTTCTTACTCTTGGTCAATAGTCATCGTTTAAAATTCAAAAACGTGTTCGTTTACAATTAACTTACTTGACGGGGGAGTAGCATCAATTCCACGGTCTTCTCTAGCTATTCTGTTTTGAAACGATTGCCATGATCTTGACAAAAGTAAATCATTGTATATTTGCTTGAAAGCCACCAATAGTCATCCATAATTGCTAATTGTTTCATCTAACTAAATTACCCCTTGCTTAGCGAATCGCTTTCTACTTTCTTTTAATTGTTATTGCCAAGCAAATCATTTGAGACAAAGTACTGTTAAGAAGAAGACATGAATGGGAAAAGGGGAAAAAGAGACCAAGGGAAAAAAAAATCACATTTGGATTAGAATAATTCAATAATATTCAGTATAATTGTTAGCCCTCTTGTTCATAGAGGAAGGAAACTTTAGTAGAGTTCAACTGAGAGCCAAGTAAAATATAGTATATAATTGTTCTTCTATAAAATGAAACTTGGATTCTTCCAAAGCATTCTTCTTTAGTAAAATTTATTAACTACTTAAATCAAATCATTTGATAACTTTGACGATGATAATTCATATTAAGCGCTTAAATGTAACTTTTTTAAAACAATATTAAGCGTTTAAATGAAAACTAAAAATAAACTAAAATACATCTCACTACTTTTTTGTGGCTCTTGAAATCGCGTTTTAATATTATTTTTCGATTTTAAGGTGAATCCGTTTAGAATTGGATTTTTTTTATATAATTAAAAAAATATATATAAACGTGATTTTAATTTTTTTTATTATTAGAGGCTCCTTAAAACAAATTAAAAAATATAACGTTTTAAGTATTTTCTTTGAACAGAACTGAATCATAGGTGACTGAATCGTAGCCACTCCATATTATTATATCCTTCCCTCATAAAACTTGTTCCAAATAAAACATGTTAGTTAGTTGTAAGATTTTTTTTCTTTGACATGAATACATAAAAGTTGTAGTGTTTTTTTTGTTACAGGAATTTTTTGTTGCTGAGGAATTTGGTAGTTTTTTTTTTTTTTTTTTGAGTTACAGGAGTAGTTAATTAATTATAAGATTTTTTTTTTGTTTTGAAAGAAGTTAATTATAAGATTTAATGTTTACAAGAAGAAGATATAAAAATTAGAGACTCAAAGAATTATACAAAGTTTTTTTTCTTTTAAAATAAAAAGCAAATAAATGAGTAAACCTGATGGATCCTCGTTGTCCTGGACCTTGACTCACTATGTCGGCCCACCACTATTTCAAATATATTTGAGTATTGCTTTTTAGGCCCCCCAATATCTCTTTAGCCACCCCCCCAACCCAATATCTCCTTAACATTTTTTTTTTGAAAGAAGTTAATTGAGCAAAATGGTCATCCGGTATGTACCTACCGAACATTTTGGTATTTGTACACCATATGTGAATCAAATGCTAATTTAGTAATTTTAGGGGGCCTAAGGAGATGGGTGGGGGGGGGGGGGGGGGGGGGGGGGGGGGCTAAAAAGTAACTCCTAATATATTTTCATGAATTCTTCTTTTCCCACCCTATTGATTTCTCGCGCATCCTATGTAGTTTGGATTATATAATCTGAACTGCATAAACGCCCCATAAAAGACATTAAAACATTTCTTCTAAACTTTATATGGTGGAAAAAGTAATGTCCTATTTTCATGGGTCAATCTAATATTTTCCTTGTATTGAGATAAAGCCCATTATTTTCAATATTATGAGTTCTGACTGACTTTTGAGATAGTAATAACATAATTTGATCGTATAAAATATTTGAAACATGTTATACGGTAAAAAACTAAAAATGAAACTCAATTTGGTCTTCACAAAAAATAAAATTATAATATTTTAGTCCCTTATAAAAATAATTCGAACAATTATAAACAAAATATATAATGTGCGATTAAAATGGTTGATAAGTTGCCTATTCAAATGTAGTCCGACTTTGTTTGTAAAAAATTTGATGTATAAACGTAGTCCAACTTTGTATGTAAACAATTGGATGTATTGTTTACTCTTTTTAAATTTGAAACTTTTCTTCTATAAATTGGATGCATTGTTGCCAACTTAAAGATTAGTTTCATTGCGATCTAAAGAGTGCAAATCGTGGGAATACTTTGAAGGGTGTACTAAGGTCAAAGATTCTCACTATGGTATATTTGAAAAATGTAAATGGTTGGTGAGTATGTGTGTTGTGTGGAACTTGGTTGTAGAGGAACTAAGTGTATGTTTCAATTGTTGATACAATAGTTGTCGTAATTTTCACAAAAAGCTAAATTCTAGAGTTTCAACAAAATCATGTTGCTGCCGTGATTTCATTATATTCACCGTGATATCAAATTTGCATTGGTCCTTTTGTGGATTCATGTAAGGTTCTTCCTACACAAAATGCTGAACCAATGGAGAGATCAATGGTTCATCATCTCATGTTTTGTATTGACCATTAAAGTATAATTTTTTCAATACTCGTGACAATTCTAAAATTTCCAGGCTCATGGCTGCTTCTAGTTGCTACCACAGCATCTATTTCGGTCTTTTGCACCTTCACTTCAACGTGCACGTGCGCTTCAAGATTTACTTGGATGATGTTAGAGAACGTGCACGTGCACTTCAACGTAATCTACAAAAAGCCTGAATGAACGGCTAGAAAAATTGGATTTTGAATGAAAAAGTGGAAAAGGAAAAACATTTACAACCACATGTTTCAAAGTTGGTGATGGTTATTTTTTTGTAAACCATCAAATTAGTTTCTATGTTTATAGCTCACTCTCAACTTAGTCTTGCATCTGTCAATTGCTTTCCAATTTGAACCTTCTATTATTTTTGTTATCTAACACTTTTAAGTGTGTTGACATAGTGAGTTAAAAATTCAGTTCAAGTTTTGGTAAAGAGAAAATTAACATAACAACAACTATCATATTACTAATATTTGTCGTCAAAATATGCTGATGTGGCATGTTAACTCTGATAGTTTGAGTATTTTTTGCGAAATAGTCCATGATCATATCCACTTAGTGTCAAATTAGTCTCCCTCTCTTTATTCAATTTCCATCAAAATAGTCCATCCACAAATGAATACCAAATCAAAATATGGGCAACATTCATTCATCTAAAACCTCAACACTCTCTAATTAGAATAGAAATAATAATTTCATATTATTCTTGATCAAATTTCATCCACCATCATTTGATTTTTTATAAAGGAATAAATTTAGGGATTTAACAGACATAAAGGATAAGAAAATAAGATTAAAATTAGTGAGGGAAAGAAAGAATTTTGGTGTAGAAGAATGAAGAAAAAAATTGGACAACAATGAGAGAAGATAGTTAAGAAGAAGAGAGAAAAATCTTCTTTGTCAATGTGGCATGGCATATAATGTGCCACATCAGAGTTAACGATGTTAGATAACGGATACTCAAGACCAAATTGAAAAAATGTTTGACAAAAATAGATATCATTGAGTTTTTTTTTTTTGACGAAACCAAACTAGTGAACTAAAATTGGCACTAGGACAATGGACTCTAATTTGAGAGTAGCATATTCTAAAGGTCTCAAGTTAACACATCAGATCAACCAAGTGATTTGACTAGTTACAAATTTTTTTTTTTGACAAAACTAGTTACAAAAATAGAGACAAATTTGATGATTTACTTATTTCTAAAAGAAAAATAATTCTTTTTTGGAAGGGACGAAAAGAAAATTATTCGTGAACTAGATATTGCTCTTACTGTTTTGTTCTATTTGGAGTAAAAATACACATTAATTTAATAAAATATTTTAGTTAGGTGAATCAATGGTTTTTATCTGAATAATGCTATAAAGTTTCATTCCCATAAACCTTATCACACGCCATGTGTTTGTTTGTTTGTTTGGTCAATATGAGAAATGAAAGGTGAATTGATAAAAGAGAAAAGAAGGGTCCAAAATACCAAAATAAACTTTAATTTTTTCTCTCTCTGAAAATGTACCATTTTATCATGAATGATGAAAGCCAAAGGAAAGGGAAAATTTGATGCAACGGCAGGTTATAATTTGCTTAGGTAGCATTGCTGTAGTGGGGTTGAATCCTAAAATGCCATCACATCAGTGTGGGACGGTCTTAGACCACTTACAATGGTCTTGTTGAATCTCAATTCAACCTATTGAAACCATTGCAATGCCCTATTGAATATTATGCAGAGGAAAGAGAGGATGAAAAAATTCAGCAAGTTGAAATCCTGTGCGAACTGCCACGTGGCCGCGCGGGAATGGCTGAAAATGGCGCGTGTACGTCACGCGCCGACAAGAGCAAGTGGTGGAACAGTTCACGCGGTGAGAGAAAGGAAGGGATAAAGAAATTGCCACGTGGCTTGCTACGATTGGCTGCTTGGATTTTTATCTTCTTAATAATTTGGACTCAATTATTTCATTGCAAATAATTTTTTTTTTTTTTTTTACCAAAATTCGTGATTTTTTTTTCTCTATAAATAGAGACTTGGATCATTTCATTTGGACACAGAAAAAAAATCAAGTTTTTCACTCTCTTAATCTCATTATTAGTCTTTCTTTTAAAGTTTTAGTCTTTGATTAGTGAAATGGATCCCAATAACAATCAATTCAACACCCAAAATTCTTCTGATTACCCATTTAGCTACCAAAATCCCAACAATTATCAACACCCAAATCAATTTCTCAACCAACATCCTCAAAACCCAAATCAATTTCCCAACCAATATCCTCAAAACCCAAATCAATTTCTCAACCAAAATCCTCAAAACATGCCTAATTTTGGTTTTGCCTCAAATTTCAATCACCCATCCTCTGTTCCAAACAACTTTCATCCATATTCTAGATCTATGATGGGATATCCATCTCAAACACCCCCATTTAATGGTTATATGCCGATGATGAATGAAAATTTTCAGAGTGTTGGAGAAATGACAAGAGACAATGAAGTCACTCCAGAGGATACAACTCCTAAGAGCAAAAAAAACCCCAACCATCATGGAACACTGAACAAAATTTGGTGTTAATTAGTGGGTGGATAAAATATAAAAACAAAAATTAAATAAGAATAAGAAATAAAAAGTGGTGGGGTAGGGTGTTGAATGTTTACCATTGGAGTGGTAAAAATTGAATGAGTGTTGAATTAAGAGAGAGAAAATGATGTGGAGTGTTGGGAATTGAAAAAGTGGGTGTTGAAGGGTATTGAATTATTTTTCCCATTGTATATGGTCTTAGTAGTAATAGTAGTACCCTAGGAAGAGACTTTTTGTTTATGCATCAATTGCTAGTTAAATACAAATTCAAGAACTTGTAAGCAGGACCCTCTAATTAAGTTCTGTTTTTTACTTTGGTGTTATGATTGTTGAATTTAATCCAATGGTTACTTCACCCCAAAAAATCTATCTATAATGCATGCATGTCTTGACTCTGTCTGTGAGCTAACGTTATGTTATGGGACCCCAACAATATAGGCTCACCGTCAATTTTATATCATCTTCTATGCTAATTAAATTTCAACCTTTTAATTAATTTGACGTCATAGGAAGAACTTAAAAAGATGGTATGGGCTGCAAATTAACTTTAACTATTGGAAAATGAAATGTGTTACTAATCAAATGTAACTTATCATCATCATGCTTCATGCATTGACAAGAAGTGGAACAGGCACATAATAATGAAGCGAAAGTATGTATATGGGTCCACTTGAATGATCTGACATTGTATTTCATTATTTTTATTTATATATGCTTGGAGGTATGAATATGATTATATATATTATGTACTTTTGATAAATAAATCACTTGAACCTCACATGCAAATCACGTATGTATGCAAAATAATCCTCTCCTCCGATACGTAAACATCAAGTATTTTTTATTTGTTAGTATTTTGGATAAAGAAACATCAAGTATTCTTATAAAAGAACATTAAATACAATTGAGCAAAGGGTAATTATTTGGGGTGACCAAGAGGACAATCAATCTTGAATCTTGTATTGGAAATCAAATAAGGAACAGTGGCTAGCTAGTACATTGAGGTGTACGTAACAAGTAGTAGTTTACTTACTGTATGAGAAGATAGCTCATATTAGAGGAATGGCTTTGAAATATAGCTCTTCGATCAGAGCCTACAAAAAGATTTTCTCTATTCAACTTGTACAACTTTCCACTGTATATATCAAGTAACAACAAGTTCAACTGCTCTTGCTCTTAAACAAGCAAACACTTCCTACTTCTTTAATACGGTATGGGTTGGGTGGAAACCATTCACCTTAACTACAAAAGAAGAAAGAAATAATGACATAATACAAATCATAAAATATACTACCTTTTTCTTTTCATTATATTAGGTGGGACCCATATTATTCACTTTGTTTGTTCTGTTCCATAAAGACCCGTTCCAAAAAGCTTATTATTTCATTAGCTTTTCCAACATTACTACTACTTGTAGAGAAAGAACCATCTCAATTCTTTTGACTCTATCACTTTATTCCTTCTTTCTCTCACTTTCACTCAAATTACAAACCCATGAACATACATAAACAAAAAAACAACACTCTCAAATCTGACAGACAACTACAGTTTTGCATTTAATATCCCCATGTTTCAGACTATTTACACCTCAGTTTCCTCACCTTCATCTTCACTCTTTGATTTTCACAAGCTTTTACAACACAATGGTTCTACATAGTAGAAAACTTCAAATTTCATTGCTCTTATTGCTCTTGTTTTTCTGCATATTAGGTCACAGTGATGGTTCAAGAGCCACCGATGTGTTCAAAGTGAAGCCAAAGTATGAGCACAAGAGTCACTTTCTTGGTTTCTTGCCAAGAAGAATACCTATACCCTACTCTTCTCCTTCAAGGAAACACAATGACATTGGCTTGCAAAGTATGAGATCACCATGAAGATTCTGAATCAAATATCAGTTTTGTGCAAAGGTGGTACTGATTAACTGATGTATATTAGGGTATGAAGCTGTTTTTAATGGTTCATTCATTGTTTTTTGAGTTTGATGACAATGTTATTTTGTTATAGATGATGTATTAGACATAACATTATGATACAATGATCTATTTGATGCATTTCCTTTTGAGTTTATGGAGGAATTAAATTATGTTTAATCATCTCTTAACATTGATGTTGTTTTTCTTTTGGAGTGTTACCAGCTAATTAGTGAGTTAATATAGACAAGGTTTAAATATGTGATCAGTCCTTGCACTTTCACCAATTTTTGGTATTGGTCCTTGCACTTTTTTTTGTTTGGTTTAAGTCCTTGCACTTTGTAAAAAAATTGGAATTGATCCCTACCGTTAGTCAACCGTTTAAAAAAAGGAAAAGGTAACAGAGTGCCACATGTCATCCTATTATTGGGTAACATGGCACTATATAAATGTGGTTTTATAGTTTTTTTTTTTTGTTTCAAAATTCAAGCAATCTTCCGCTGGATATTAGGAATGGACTAGAGGACAAGTTCAATTGTATTATTTGATGAAGCACACATCATAACAAGGAACAGAGAAACTTTCTTCCACAATCTGATGTTCTTCTGCTCATAAGTTTTCCCATGTTTGTTTACATTTTAATGCTAATAATAACAAGCAATAAAAGCCTAATAAACCAAAGGCAAAGCAAAATACAGTTGTAGTTCACATGAAGTTTGATTAAGGAAAATTAACAAAACAGAACAGCTTGAATATAGGCATTCCTCCACGGGAAAATGGACTCAAACGCCTCAACTTTTGGTTCATCTTTCCCCACTCAATCCCTCTAGTAGACTCACTAACAATAACTGGTTACACAAAATGACGAGATTTCTGATAACTGGCTTGGGTTGTGGGAGAATTGATCGAAGATCGAATGACAGATCAATATGGCGCTGAGAGATGACAAAGTTGATGAAGGCGGCATCGATTTTAAAGCTTAGGAGCAGAGATGGAGTTGGAAGATGGAGATCTAAGTTCTTGCATCATTAATTTTGTGTTACGTGTAAGAAGGGAGTAGGTGATAGATGGATGTGTGAGTGACCTTGTTGTCGAAGAAGGATATGATATTGGTACGTTTCCAGGAAGCTCATGTTGAAGAGGATTTTTTTCCTAGAATTAATTAATATTTTTTTTTTGTTGAAAAAGCTCCGTTACCTTTTTCCTTTTTTTTAACAGTTGGCTAACGATAGGGATCAGATCCAATTTTTTTACAAAGTGCAAGGACTTAAACCAAACAAAAAAAAGTGCAAGGACTAATACCAAAAACTGATGAAAGTGCAGGGACTGATCACATATTTAAGCCTATAGACAATGATGAAATGATCAACTAGAGTTTTCATACCAAGTCAAAAGCTTTGTTCTGATGTAATATGCATATTGAGATTAAGGTTTTTAAGTACGTATTATTATTACACATGCATGTTCATTCTGCAGTATTTCTTCAACGTAACTACCAATGATCTAAATAAGTTTTGTACAATTTTCCTTTCTTCATCAAATCAAAATTTCTCGTTCATTTTAAGTTTAATGGTAAAAAGGGTATAATAAAAGAGTTATTGACCAATAAACCATTGTTGTACAAATTGGTAGGAAGTGTAGACTAGGATTTACCTGCTCCCTTGAATATTTACCTTAGTGCAAGCAAGAATCTGAATGCCGCTGAATTCGGGGGTAAGGTTAGGTGATTTCAGTATCATGTGCCCTGGTTGGTTGCGTGTTTTACATTCCCCCTACCCCCCTCTCACTCAGTATTCTATACTCATATATTACAGCTCAATAATTGAGATGGTCCTAAGTCCTAACCCTTATATTGAGCATTGGATCTCTCCTATATATGGTAATGGTATAACCACCCTAGACTTATATAGTAGTTAAGTTTCAATTTTTGAAAAATAAAAAATTAGTGCTATTAAGAACACAAATTTATTCAGAGTAAAAAATTCATCTAAATGCAAGAGTTAATAACATAAATGTTAAGTGAGGATTTAGTCCTGATAGTGTGAGCAACTACGTTTTTCGGTCTCCAACTTATGAGAGTTTTTTTATATTTAGAGATTAACCTACACTTATAAAATAAAACACCAAATTATGAGAGATCTCCTTTTGAAAAATTTATGCCGTCAACAATGATCTTTGTGTCAACTTCAAAAATCACATTTTATCTTTTGTTCTCAAAAATACACAAAATGGCTTGTTGAAAACCAAAGACCACCTCGCCAAGAACATACAACTTTGAGGGACATACAAAGTTTTCACCATCAAAACAACTCCATCAAATTTTCAAAGATTCGGACTAATACCAACCACATTTAGATTTTGCGGAAATGCATCCACATTACGTTTTGCAAATAACGGTGATGGTTTCTGTATAAAAAAGGACCAAGAACTACATAAGGTCTGAGACTGACTTACTCCACTTAGTAACCGACGACATTGTGATCACAGAAATGCCAAACTGTTTTGCCTGTTGACATTTATTCAAGGCGATTCTTTAATGTCTATTCACCAAAATCCACCAAAGAATTGCTATGGTAAAGATGAAGTCCTTGAAATATGTATGCACATATAAAAACTCCATTGAAGATCACAGAAATAAGGTTCCAACATTCCATACTTTTTGGTCAATTTATGGAAATGTGCCTAGTGTTCTTCAACTTTGCAACACAATATGGACAGATTATATATCAAGGTCACACTCATCAACAAGTATTGGTATTAACGGTTGGAAGTTACAAGGCATGGTAAAATAAATAAGCAACAAAAATATATCAAACTAAATAACTAAATTCAACCTTGTGGTATATATGTTTGGCAAAGAAAAATGCATGCCATAATAACTAAAAAGTGAACCTTTTCATCCACAAAAAACTATTTACAGTTGTAACTTCCAAGGTTATGAACAAGGGATAAAAACAAATGGTAATTAAAAAAGACTAATTAAATTATTCTATGATTGAATTTTTTTGTGATATCCTCTTTCTGGTCTCCATCATGGCCTCGTGTCTTCTTTTGCATAAATCTTTCATTGCCTCTTGATATTGTCGTTCAATCTTCTCTAACTCTACTTTTAACTCATCCTCAGCTTCATTGAATGAGGAAGTACTAAGGGGATAATTGTTGTTTTCCATGCATGGAAACTTGCTCTTTTTATCAGAGGATGCCCCGATTTCAGATGCAAGCGAGGATTGGCTCCCCCACCCATTTACGGTAGGAAAGTTGAAGTCTGTGAATCCTGACCTAGCAGACATGAATGAAACTGTAGAAAAATTCTTATCATTGTAGTCAGATGTTGCTGAAGTATATGATGTCATAGAATACAAATCATCTGTCTTTGTTGTTCTTTGAAGACCAATGCTTGCATGGGAGAAAACATCTTCAAAATTCATATTATCACTGTTTTCTTTTTCAGCTAATCTCTCATGTGAGGTTGAGGGACCTACATATTCCCTCATAATTTGGCTAGAATCTACCGAGTTTGGTTTGTACTTTGCCAACTGTGAGAGTTGTTTCTGTTGGCTCATATGAGTTCGTCTACCATTTGGAGAAATTAAGTGGTCAATCGCTACACAAGGTTTCCAATCAGGAATCAATGTTGTCAATAACAAATCAATCAACTCAGCGATGAATTTAACATTGTGCTCAGCAAGTTCAAGTTGCTCAACCATTTCACTTGACACTGACATGGCCGTATCACTGTCGAGGTAGAATATGAAATGAATATTTCTTGCTCGCCCTGCATTTTGATGTCAGAGTATATAAATTTCTGCTACTAAATTCAAAGCATAGTTAATGAGAGTAGAAATCAACTAATACTAACCACCCTGATCAATTATCCGGAGCACTAATGATACAGAATTCGTGTCATTTGCTTCACCTTTGAGAAAAAATCTATCAACTCCCATCAACCTTCGTATCTCAACACATGGAGAAGGTGGTGCATCATCAACAGAATTATAAGATACAGTGATCAATGGTTGCTCATTGGTATCACCGAGTTCCAATGAATTGGATCCAATACGTGCACTAGCAGGACCTTCTGACATTAGACAACGATTTTCAAAGCCTCCGAATTTAGGTAGAACAATATCTGGTAATGGAAGAGGACGATTTTTTATTGCAAAATTCACTTCAAGAAAAGGGTCCATCAGAAGCTCCTTTGCTGATAATCTTTGAGTTGCTGGGACAAGACATTTCTCAATAAATGATTTTATTTCTGGATCTTTGATTGTAGAAAGAGAAACCGGCTTTATGCCCTGCGACATCAAATATTATATGACTGAAGTATCCTTGTAGTTGTAATAGCCTAAAGAAAAATAATATCCATAATGAGAGTACTTACAGATGAAACTTTCTTGTATATCTGAGCTGAGTTTCTACATTCTCTATAAGGATACTGAGAAGTAGCCAACTCCAGCATGCACATCCCAAAAGAATATATGTCGGCTAATTCATTATAATTTTCGTCGTAGAGTTCAGGCGCCATAAACTCCGGGGTTCCTATTAGGATTACATATGTGTAAACACAACTAGTGAAGAAATCAAAAAGCTAGGAAGCAAAAAAAGACAAAAAAAAAAAAAATAGTATATTCTGTTAGTATTCTTGCTTTACATTACATATTAGGGATGACGGCTTAATTTTGTATTACTGTTTTAATGACATAAAGGATTAAAATAAGGAAAAATGTTGCAAAATAGAAGAACATACCAATTACACTCTTGGCATTATTCTGCTTCAAGAGAGTTGCCAACCCCAGATCTCCAATCTTAACTTCTCCTTGATGACCATTTATAAATATATTATCACACTTGACATCCCTATGTATAATAGGTGGGTTGTGATTGTGGAGGTAGACTAAACCCATTAAAATCTGTCTTGCCCATCCTTTAACAGCTTTCACGTCAACCTTCTTGTGTTTCTTGCGGTACCTAAATCATCCATCAAACCCACTAACAAAAGGGCTAATCTCGCAATAAAAGAGAAAAAAACAAATTAAACACATTTATAAAGGATAGTGAACACACTGTCTGAGGCTCCCTGAGGTGAACAACTCAGTAATCATGTTAACATTCCCATGCTTGTCATCAATCCAGGAATTGTAGAACCTTATAATGTTACTGTGCTTCAACGACCGCAAGAGATGCACTTCTGAATAGAGCCTTTCTAGGTCACCTGGTGATTGTAATACCTCGTCAATCCGAACTTGGCTCCACGCAACTTCAAGCCCAGTGACTTCATCAAATGCCTTATAACTAATTAACCATAAGTTAAGGAAAATATATATACCATGAAAGTAAACACACTCAATAGTAATATTCTTCTTATATATAAGCACACTGCAGTATAATCTATAAGTTCTGACATATAAACCGCGTCAAGCATTAAATTTTTATTTGAACATAAAATCAATAATGAGGTAAAAAAGTTAATCAGTAGTGAAGTACTATTGTAAAAGCCAAAATAATTGAGATCAATGCATTCCTAAAACAAAATAGAAAAGGATACACAGTCTTGAAAGCTCCTTTGCCAATGACTTCCTTATACTGTCATGAATGAATGCAAAAATCAACATCAATATCAAATTAAGATTTGAAAAAGGAATGAAAAATATAAAAAACATAGACAGCTACATTACCCTAAGGTAACGACAAGTAGGATCAATTTCAACAACATCTGGATCAGGAGGCTCAAGAAGAGCCGAACCGTCCTCAAAGCATTCTGGGTCCACCAAACTCATGCTATAATTCCTTCCCTACAAATCAATCACAACAAAATGTACAATTGTATATGTTTGGGATCAAAAATTAAAATTGAGCAATTGTTTGAAGTCTTTGTAGCATCGACACTTCTGAATTCTGATCCTTAGCATCGTCACTGTCCAACATGTGTCTGATTACATTGAATTATGTTATTTTCGGAAATAATATAGGCGTTGACGTGTTAGTGTCCTTGTCGAGTTTGGTATCCGTCCATGTGATTCGTAGTTTAAAGAATACTATTTGGGAAATAACATTTAAGGAAAGGAATTGTTTGTAGCATATATGAATGAAAATGGAAAATTGGGAAATAGAAAAAAAAGACAAAATAATAATAATAATGCAGTAATGGGAAATGAAAAAAAGAGACAAAATTAGAAATTGTAATGTACCTTAGAATAGGAACAGGACCTTCTGAGGTGAGTTTCTCAGGAGGAATCCCGTAGAGCTTAGAGAGAGAAAAGGGCATCAGAGAAAAAAATGAAACCTAATCTAGAGAGAGAGAGAGAGAGAGAGAGAGAGAGAGAGAGAGAGAGAGTGTTGTATGGATTAATGAATGAAAATGTTATTATCACTCACCACCTCGTCTTCTTCCAACACAACATAACACCTTCTCATTTCTTTCTCTTTCTCTAAAAACAGTTAAAACGTGCAAGACACTTGTTTCTTATATCATCAAAATCTATTTATACTTTATCTTTCTCTCTCACTATAAATATCTCCCACTTCTCAATCATCAAACACTATTAACACAGATTTGGTCAAAAAATAAAAACGCTATCAACACAGTTAGGCCTTAAAATATATGGAATTTATTTATTAAAATAATACAATGAAATACTTTTTTGTAGGTGAATGAAATAATGTTTTAAATTTATATTTATAGTAAAATCTCAAAGTTAACTTATAAAAGCAGCTTATACTATAAACAAATTGTTAAAAAAGCAATTGATCAATAATCGTGGAAAAAAGAAGAAGCTATCTATTAAGAGTAATGATATTTTGACATCCATTTGATGACAACTTTGTTGACAACCTTGTTTTTTTATTTTTTATTGGTCAAAAACAATGGAGAGAGAAAAAGGAAGAGAGAGTATAACAACATCATGTGAGTATGAGAGAGAAAGTTGTCCAAAAATTGTCAAAAAGTGGTTGTCAAAATATCATTTCTCATCTCATCTATTAATCACATGTTTACTCGAACGCCGCTGTATAAGGTCGCGATCCTAAAGTTTGGTGTTTAATTTCAAACATACACCCACCAACATATGTATATATAATAAGAGAAATGATATTTTGACAACCACTTTTTGATAATTTTTGGACAATTTTCTCTCTCATACTCATATGATGTTGTTATCCTCTCTCTTCCTTTTTCTCTCTCCATTGTTTTTGACCAATAAGAAGTGAGAAAAACAAGGTTGTCAACAAAATTGTCATGGATGTCAAAATATCATTACTCATGATAGACTAATGATAACGCGTCTTTCTTGAACAATTTTATCACTTCAAGTTGTCCATTATGTTGACTTTTACGAATTTTCAAAGCAGTTATATATACGTGTAAAATTTCAGTTGTTCATTTTTTGGGTCAACAATTATACGTGTCTAAGTAGTAGTCTTTTGTTAAAGTTTATTCACTTGCCTTCATAGTGCAATATCATCTGGATCCATCCTATCCTTGTTGGTACTTGGTTGAATCCTTAAAAATATGCCTTAAACTGTCAAGCAAAAAGACAAAATATTTTACTTCTATTGTATGATGAAAGCAAATTGCCCTCCCGCAACATTATACTACAAAATGATAAATGTAATCAATTTGTTAGTAATTAGTATTGTTTTTACAATTTTATATTCTTTAAGAGAGAGAGTTAGTTTATGTTTTCAGCATAATATTTAATGTTGATTGAAGAAAAAAATATAAAATAAATAGAGGTATGTTGGTAAAGAATTAATTAATGTACTTGAAAATACCAAAAGAGTTTTATAAAAAGAGACAAACTTTTTTCTCAAAAGGGTCTTATGATTAGGGACGGAGTATAAATTACCAAAAAAAACAATATTTATACATATGCAATGCCCAAAAACTCCCTAGTAGTGCTGCACCCATGCGGTTTAGTTTTATTTCTAACATGTTTGTTTCAGCGTCCTGAAGCCTTCCACCAGAAAGTTTAGTAGCTTCTCCGGGGTAACTTACCACCATGGCTTTACACATTTCCAAAAACATGGTAATTCTTTTAGGCTTTGTAAGTTTGGAGGGAAGGGGAGGGGAAGGGAATGCTTTGAGAGATGGAAAATATGAGGGAAAATGGAGAAATCTTTCAAAAAATTTGAAAGAGTAGTTTTTTTAGAGAATGATAAATTAATGCATATGATTACTATATTTTTAATTTTTAAAATAAGATAACAACATAGATTAAATTTGAAGAATTCATATAAACCCTCCAAAACCCCCCAAAACTCTTCTCCAATACAATTTTTTAGTTCCCCCCAAATGAGGAGAGTTTAGTATTACGAAGAAAAGTTAACCCCTCAAAGCCCTCCCCTCCCATTTTCCTCTATTTCTTCTACTTGCTCATTCATTTTTTCCCAAGCCTTCCCCTCCTTTCCCCTCCAAACTCGCAAACAAAGCCTTATGGTCCATTGCGGTCATCTTTTCCCATTTTTCATCTTTCTGTCGCACACAGTAAATATCTTGCAACTTGCAAGTAGTTTGACGTCTAAAAAAGATTTTGTTTTGTAGCTTTCCTTGCGCAGACATATTTATGCAGCTGTCACCAAGTCTGTTTCTGAAATGCAAACATGTCTGGCTGTATCTAAGTTACACATAAAAGAAAGACAAATCAAACACACTACTTAAACTTCAGTTAAAAATAAAATTACCACTTTATAATTTTTTTAGTAAAACAAATCTCTCTCAGCTCCAAGCAGCTAGGAGCGAAGCACAGTTTACACTACTCAAACAGTCAGTTTAGATTTTTCAATGACCGAAAGGAGTACAATCATAAGAGAGAAAGTAGAACAGAGAAGAAAAGATACAATATTTATGCAAGTTAGATAGCTACCAACGAAATGTGCACAAGTTAATAATGTCATATTAATCCCAGTGACCTCATATATCTGTATTTGTTTTATCAAACTCGATAAAGCTAGCTACCTACATAAGTTGAGAAAAACTCATGTTGAAAATGACGTTAAAGTAGCACTCCTAATTCTTCCTGTCCTCACTGATAAAGGCAAGTTCAAAGGATGACTTATGTACCAGCAGAAAAGCAATGTTTTTCAGTGGATTGTTGTGGAGTGGCTATATCAATAAAATTACCACAATGTAATGTATGTATTTGAATAATTCCTGTAGTGTAGACAATTAAAACTACGACAATGTAAGAGCACATTACAAGTCACATATATAACAACGGCACTACAAACAAGCCTTTTATCTAAATAACCAGCATAAATTGACATGAAATTGTCAAAATCCCGGTTGCACTACAACAAGCTATCTGAAATAGAAAACAAACGCTGGTTTTATAGTATCCATGGCATTGATATTCTTCGAATAGGAAAACAGGTATTCACATACTCTGGCTTCACTTCTTGAGGAAAATAATAGTAGAGCAGCAAGAAGCCTCCCCCGAAAAAACACATTTTTACTTTTCTCCCAACTACTGTTTTGAGACTTTATCCAAAGCATCAAAAACATATTGCTGAGTTACATCTTCCACAATGACCTTTTTATCTCTTGACTTAGAACCAGTACCTAGATATACTTGTCTTCGTTTTACACCTAAAACCTAGCAACACCACAAGAATGTTATAGTACTTATGAGATATGATGTACCAATCACAAGATAAGAATCTCACAAGACGAACTCAACAAGTATTTTGATTCCTCAATGTTGGTAGTTGAATCAACAAAAGTAATTCATTAACAGTTGACTAATTCATTATCAGTACAAAAAAGAGTGTGTGCATTTGGGCAAGTATTCGATAAAAATGGTTTTAGATGAACCTAAGTTTATAAAATAGATTTTTTTTGGTAAACCAAGGTATTCTCCGCATGCAATTAAAAAACTAATCCCTCGAGATACTATCAAGCCCAATGTAGGCCTCTCCCAACAGAATTTGCTCAATTCACAAGCACTAATTATCGAATCATGGACATCTTGCTCAAGGGATCCAAGCCCCTTTGTGTCGGACCAACTGATGTTGGCCATATAATTGACCAACTAATCTACGTTTGAATTTTTTTGCTCAAGAAGCAAGTATAACATGAAACTTTGGTGTAAATTTATCTTAATGTTTATGCTTTGAGTCTCTCGTAGGTACAACTCATATGATAAAAAGTTGTAACAAACATTTGATATGTTGGGATGCAAGTTCAAACTTGCAATTCTCCATTTATTTAACTTAGTGTGAAGTGGAACTTACAGAGCTAATGTAATCGAGAAGAGCAGCATTTGCTTCGCCATCCCTCGCTGGTGCATCAATTTGAACACCAACAGCTTCATCGCTCACATCTGCTTATCACAAAAACTAAAAATTAAAACATCATAATTTCAATTTCATCAAGTAATATGGAAGAAATGCAACATTCAGAGAGAGAGAGAGAGAGAGAGAGAAAGAGAGACCTGTTATAGATGCAGACTTTGAACCGGGTTTAGCATGGATAGTTATAGCGACGGATGATGGAGGCATGCTCCGAATACAAGACGGAATATTGTTGGGTTTTTCCGAAGGAATCGTTTCCTTCGGTTCGGCTTTTGCTTTTCCCTTCTTCGCCGGCGCCATTTTTTCAATTTTCCGACAATCGATGCCGGAGACTTGCGTACTTGAAACGCTGTCGTTTTCGATCAGATTAAATAGTGCCTAGTTTTTGGCTTTTTGCATTGTGTTGTGCGGGAGTATGGAATTACATGATGACCGTGCAACGCAGAATTCAGATTCCAAATGAATTGTGGCCGTTAACTATTGTAACTTGATGATTTGGAGATTGTTTATGTTGACTCGATTGTTGTTAAGAAAATTTGGAGATTGAGATTTTAGGTTTTGTTACGTTGAATGCAATTCATATTTTCCTTTGGACGAATGTAAACAACACTCACTTTCAACACTCTTTATAGTAGTCACTTTTTATTTGATGATATCAATATACTCCTCCGTTCCAAAATATAAGCAAAAATTAGTCAACAAAAGTTAATGTATTTTGTACAAATTTTTAATCAAATACATTAAATTTTATTGAGCAATTTTTGCTTATATTTTGGGACGGAGGGGTATGTTCCACAATTTTGTGTTGATTCAATTTTCAAAGTATAGAATTGCAATGATTTAAACCAATAAAAGAGTGAGTATTAGAAAGAGTACTAAAAAAAGAGTGTTGGTAGCATTGTTCTTTCGTTTGTCTTGATTGATTTGTCAAATTTGTTACAAATTACATGTTTGCGTTGTGTGTCAGTTACTAAAACAAATTTGAAGTCCACACTAGCAATGATTCAATTGAACGTAAAATAAAACATTACTTAAACATGAAAAAGTTGAAAGCAGTATCTATTTAATTTTCTTTTTTTTTTTGGTTACAGAAGAATTAAGTCCGACAAGACCATTGTGTGGCCACCCCAACAAGATATAACTGACTGGGAACGATCCTCTCACACAATCATATATTCTCATTTAGATTTATGTTTCTGTCTCCTTAAAAATCAAGGACCCAGTCCCTATATATCTAAAGTTGTATTTAGTCTTTTTATTTTAGACAAAGCTGTTTTATCTTGGTTTTCGGGTGTCAAACATTGATTACGTTTGAACCTTTTAAACCGGTGATATCTTATTTTTTCTTGGGAAGGGAAAAAGTAAGCAAAACCCTTGAGAATCGAGGTCCGGGAGTTGTTTTCGCTACGGGAAGGTGTTAGGCACCCATAACGACTATAGTATCCTATAGGAACCGTCTTTAATTTCTACGCGCGCGCTTTATTTTTAAAAGGCTATTTTGAAAGTGATATTAAGCCTAAAAGTATTCTAAGTGAAGAATTGGAGGGAGAAGGATGTGTTTGAATTTTTTATTTTATTTGAATTGAAGGAATTTTGTTCCTTGCCTACGTACCCGTTTAAGGGATCAAATCCACCGTAGTTCTCTTCCAAAAATGTTTTTGTTTTTGTTGGTTGATTTTAAGTTCGAAAATAGAATTTTGAAGAACGGAGATTGAGAGGCCTTGAAGGCATGAGATTGTAAAAAAGGTGAGGTGGAATTAGTTATTTGCGAAAGAAAGTCAAAGTATGATTAAAGTTCATTGAAATTTGATTAAGAAAATAAAAGGGAAAATTACAATGGGATTTTGATCCCAAGGTTTATTTAGAAAATGGTTTGAGTGATGTTGTTCACATTTTTTGGAAAATTGATTTTTCTAAGTATAAAGCCTAAACATTCATCTAAACATACAATCCTAAACATACATCTAAACATGCATATTCTAGCTACATACCTAAAGTGATGTGTGTGCATGTGTCGGTGCTTGTGTCGGTGTACATTATTAGAGTCCATTGTCCTTATTACATCATGCCCTAGTTTACATTCTATGGTCTTGCAAGAATTTAAAGAAACATGCATATTCTAGCTACATACCTAAAGTGATGTGTGTGCATGTGTCGGTGCTTGTGTCGGTGTACATTATTAGAGTCCATTGTCCTTATTACATCATGCCCTAGTTTACATTCTATGGTCTTGCAAGAATTTAAAGGCATAAGAAAAATATTACAAAATTCCTAAATGTTACATTCTAATTTTTGGTGAAACTTAAAGTGCAAGAAGATAAAGGTGGATATGAGATGAGATGGGAATGCTTATGAAATGATGAACAAAATGGTTAGTAGCATAGTATGTGATATGGTAAGAAGATGTAAGCAAGTAAACATCACAAAATTTCAAGATACACCAAAACAAAGGCAAAACATGCCTAAAACTTGACCACAAAAGCAAAGCCAACACATAACTCCTAACCCTCATATTTCAATCCATTTTTAACGGCTCCATTTCAATTTTTACCATGAGGATTAGAGAGAAGCATTAAACTAAGCAATTATGAAGCGTTTTAGGCCTATTTTACACTTTAATTCCACATAGAGTTATTCACATGACTTATAACACAAGAAACTAACAAATCACACTCCAAAACAGTAAAGAACAACTCTAAATCAGGGGTATACACATTGCAAACTCTCACACCAAGGATCAATATACCATAGCAAGACTTTAGGATCAAGATCATGCAAAATTTTCACAAGAAATCAACAAAAGGTAACATAAAATCACAAGAAAACTCCACATATATTTCTTCAATTTTAACATGCCACAATTATCACAAAAATACCACAAAACTATCAAAGATATGTATGAAAATTTTTGGAGTTTTTAGAGAATTTTTAGACACAAACACATGTAAAATTTCACAATTTCTAACAAAAAAATGGTAAACTTTTAACAAGAAAATACTGCATATTTTTTACCAAGATTTAACACATAAAAACACCAAAAAAAATGTCAAGAAAATAATCAAGAACACATAGAAAACTTTCAGGATTTTTTGTGAACAATTTTGGACAGGCAGGGGTGAAAATAGCAAAAAATCAATGAAACATGCAGGACAAGAGGGGGTGCGCATAGCATACAGACATACAAACATGCACACTGGGCCCAATGAAGGAATGGATCGGGTTTGGATCGGGTTGAACCGGTTCAAGGAAGTATATAACAACCTGAACCGGTTCAAATCTTCATTTCCAACAACCCTTCTCTCTCTAAACACAAGTTAGAGAGAGAAGCTCTGCAAGTTTCATCTTCTTCTCCGACCAGCATGGCTTTGCCGGCGCGGTGGCCGGCCACCTTAGGGTGGCGGCGTCGCCGCCGGCATCAGTTTTTTTTGTTTTTTTTTCGAAATTTTTTAGGGTTTTGGAAATCCTTTTCCATGCTGAGTTCGGATCCGAAGCTATTTTTCAAAAGAGCTCACGTATATGGCCTGGATCTAAGACTAAAGATTAGAAAAAAAAAACTTTAAAGATGAAAGGTGAACAACAACAAGAAGTTGAAAGGTGGACGGTTACCTCTTCTCTGTTACGATCTGGATTTCACGTGTTCCTCTTCTTGTTTTTGAGAGCAAGTCTTTGCGATCTTGTCACGTCGCAGCTTCGTTTGCTCTCTTTCGTTTTGCTACAGTCCCTTTGTTCTTGCTCAAACCGGTTCGATTTGATCCTCTTCTTCTCTGGTTCACTCGCTTCGATTCCTCTTCTTCTCTGTCTCACACGCGCGCCTCAGTGATCAACGCTTGAGCTTGTTGCTCCTTGTAATGAGCTCGCGTTCGAATTGCAGAGGCTGCGTGATTTTTACGCTCGATGATGATGAATCTGAGAGCTTCTGCAGATTTTGTGGAACCTTTTGGAATTTGTTACGGTTGTGGTGATTTTGTGATGTGGAATTTAGATGAGACTTTATTTTTGATGAGATTGTGGCTGTTTGTGATAGTTTGTGGTGGTTTGCAGAGTTGGTTATGGTGGTTTGCGAGTTGGTTATGGTGGTTCTGAGTTGGTTATGGTGGTTCTGAGTTGGTTAGGGTTTGAAGGTCCTTCAAACCTTCACCATTGTTCTTGAACTTTTCTGTTTTGATTCCGTTTTGGTAGAGAGAGAAAACGAAAGTTTGTTTCTGATTTTTCTGTGATGTGGCATTGAATGAATGGCCCCTTCGTTGACCCTTTGACTGATGACTGGAATTTATAGGCTGATGCAGTAATGCCTGGCCCAATAGAACGATGCCACGTGGCATCTGGACAAATGAAAAAAGGACATGTGGACTTGGACTCATAACAAACTTTCTGGACAAATAAGGCACTGACACGTGGCACTGGACTAATGACTTGGACAATAATGGACTAAAATGCAATTTTTAGGAATTTTAGGACTTAAAAATAAAAATAAAATGAATTTAAATTGGTAACCGGAAAATAACGTAAAGTGAAACGATTAAAATTGACAAAACAGACTAAAACGAACCAATGGCTTAAATGAGGTACTTTAAAGTAACCTCTCTCTGCCGAAATTTTGTGTGAAATGACCAAAATGCCCTCGGGGCTACAACGACTAAAAATGACTAAGATGCAAATTTTAAAAAGGATTTTTAACAGGAAATTAAAGTAAGAACTTATACAAGCAAATTGAAAGACTCAGAGACAATTTTAAGAGTTTAAACAGAGTTTTGACACATGAAAAGACTAAAATGCCCCTAGGGGCTAAACTGACTCAAAATGACTTCAAATGCAATTTTTTAAATGGATTTTGACATAGAATTGAAATAAAGACTTATTCTAACCCATTGAAAAGACTCAAACAAATTTTAAAAGACTGAAAGAAATTTCAACATAGGAAATGACTAAAATACCCTTTTGTGTGAATTTTGCAAGTAATGTCGAAATAAAATGCAGAGAAAGATGTAATTGATCAGAGATAGTTCAAATGGCTTGAAATGCAAGAAAAGGAGAATTGAGCAAGTATTTTTAGGTCCAAAATTAGGGTATAACAGCTGCCCCTATTTAAGTTTCTTTGTCCGGAGAGTCAAGAGACGAAGTCTTAGAGTTGACGGGACGAAGATACTTAAATATTAACATTTGCACTGCTTTTGGACATAAAAATACGTTTTCAGATTTTCAAAAACATGAACGTCATGCAATATTTTGATTATGAATGCAAGACAAACAAACTGGAGTCTATGGAGCATGTCATGTCACTGGGGATCCAGGTGGACATTGACAGGGTAGACAAACCAGGGGATAGAAAATAAGGTACAAGCTTGTTCTTTGGATCGAACTAGCCACTCGACCAAGGAATACGAAACATGAGATAGGCACAAGTTGTTCTTGGGATCGAACTTGGCACTTGGCCGGAAACATAGACATATAGACAGATACAAGCTGTTCTTTGGATCGAACTTGACACTTGATTGAAAATACAAACAAATAGACAGGTACAAACTGTTCTTTGGATCGAACTGGCCGTTTGGCTGGAGATATAGACAAAAGGGTAGATACAAACTGTTCTTTGGATCGAACTTGCCGTTGGATCATCACCACGTCAGGTGGGTAGGTGCAAACTGTTCTTTAGATCGAACTTGTCGTTTGACCAATAACAAAGCATAAGCTGGGTACAAACTGTCCTTTGGATTGAACTTGTCGTTTGACCGGGAGCATAGGTATATAAGCAGGTACAAGTTGTTCTTTGGGATCGAACTAGTCACTTGACCGATAACAAGACACGTTGGGAGTCTGATTTGACAAGATACCTATTGGGGGTAAATTGTCATTGACTTGATTTGAAGATAGACATGGCCATTTTTGTTGGCCCAAGAGCAAATTGAGAGTGAATTGACATTGATTTGAATTGAATTGAAAGTTTAAGATTGAAAGAGAGATTGAGAATTGAGATTGAGCAGAGATATAGACATAGACATTGGATTGGAGAGTTGAAATTGACATTGAGATTGGATTGGAATTGAATTGAAAATCGAAATTGACATTGACATTGAGATTGGATTGAAATTGGAAATCAAGTTGAAATTGAAATTGAGATTGCTTCGAATTGAGATTGAATTGAATTGAAATTGAAATTGCTTCGAATTGCCATTGAATTGGAATTGAAATTGAGATTGCTTCGAATTTGAGATTGAATTGAATTGAAATTGAGGTTTGAGAGTTGAGATTGCATCGAATTTGACAGTTGAAATTATTTGAAATTGAGATTGGAGATTGCATCGAATTTGACAGTTGAATTTGAATTTGACAGTTGGAATTGAAATTGAAATTGAAAATGAAATTGAGTTTGACAGTTGCAATTTGGATTGAGTTGAAATTGGGAACCGAGTTGGATTGAAAGTTGAAATTGGAATTTGGGTTGAATTTGACAGTGAAGATTGGAAATGCAACATGTATGTATGGTATAACAAGATTATTGGATGTATGAGCACATAAAATGCATGATTATGCATGTATGAATGCTTGAAATGCATGATTGGTTTGTAATTTTGACAAGAAAGTTTCACAGAGATAGACAAAACATTGGAAGATTGGGCACGTAGTGGCTCGTGCTGCAACATATTCACAGGGGAAAACCTCTTTGGAGAGACCGTCGTTTGGAAGACGTATCAAAACCATGGCTGAGGGCAATACAACTCGTAGAGGGGGGACCCTTGGAAGGTTCTTGGATACAGGTCGCCGTTGCTAGGCGTGTCAGTGCTGGGAAAACGTTGGATGTTCGCATCTGTGGTCAATGCTTTTCAATATTTTTCATTCTTTCATTTTCCATTTTTCAATCCCATTTTTGCCTGAACCGCCCTTTCTGGGTTTTCGATTCACCGGGGAATAAAATTCTTTTCATTGCCCCATTTTTGCCTGAATTGCCTTCATAGGTTGTCAATCAGCGGGGTGCTCATTTTTGCCTAAGCCGCCCTTTCGGGTTTTCGACTTAGCGAGCTTTTGTTTTCATTTTCATTTTTCATTTTCATTTTCATTATGTTTTTTCATTCTTGCCATTGAGCACAGATCATCCTGGGGTGTAACCTGCTTGTAACATGTATTGAAATAGACATTGACACTTATTCATTCATGCATGTTTCATTGAAATGTACCCTATTGCTCAGGTTTGTTTTCAAAATAGACAGATAAGATTTTTAATTTTCAAACATGTTTGTTTCAGACATTGACATTATCAAATAGAAAGAAAATATTTTGTATATAGCATTGAAAATAGAAAGAAGAATAGAGTTTCAAACAATAGCACAGGCTCACATTGATGTAGAAGAGTGAAGGTCAGCCAAAGGCATAACTCCACGGATTTACAAAGCTTGGAAAATGGTAATTTTATTGGTTGGTGATACATTGAACACGATGACCACTACATTTCATAGAAATTTTGAATTCACAGGTACAGAAGCATCTGATGAAGACGATCATTGACAGTTGCAGATGCCCCAAGGGGTGATGGTGATTTGCCAGATATAGTTACTTGTCTTTTATCAACCTCATTTTTGCATGAACCGCCCTTTCGGGTTTTCGGCTCATCGAGGCGCTCATTCTTGCCTGAGTTGCGTACAATCTCAGCGAGCTTTTTTGTATTCATTTTTCTTGTCCCTAACTTTTGCCTGGATCGCCCTTTCGGGTTTTCGATCCACCGGGAAGCGCATTTTTGCCTAGGCCGCCCTTTCGGGTTTTCGACCTACCACGCTGTTCTTTTCTTTCTAGACAAAGTATTTCTTGACTATATCGGCATTAACAGGATTTGGGAGTTCAACACCATCCATGTGTGTAAGAATCAAAGCACCACCAAAGAAAGCCTTCTTGACAACATAAGGACCTTCATAGTTAGGTGTCCACTTGCCCCTTGGGTCGGGTTGCTGACTTATCCTTCTTTTCAATACAAGTTCGCCTTCCTTGAATTCTCGAGGTCGGACTTTCTTGTCAAAAGCATTCTTCATTCGCACTTGATACAACTGTCCATGAGTCAAAGCATCCATACGTTTCTCTTCAATCAGATTCAATTGGTCGTACCGACTTTGACACCATTCAGCCTCAGTTAACTTTGCTTCCATGATCACTCGAAGAGACGGAATCTCCACTTCCAGAGGGAGAACTGCTTCCATGCCATACACAAGAGAGAAAGGAGTTGCCCCGGTTGAACTGCGCACTGTAGTACGGTAACCATTCAAGGCAAAGGGTAGCATTTCATGCCAGTCTTTGTAAGTAGTGACCATCTTCTGAACAATCTTCTTGATGTTCTTGTTAGCGGCCTCAACTGCACCATTCATCTGAGGTCTATGAGGAGAAGAGTTGTGATGTTCAATTTTGAATTCTTCACATAAAGCTTGCATCATGCTATTGTTCAGATTGAAGCCATTGTCAGTAATGATCTTGTTGGGAACACCATATCGACAGATGATGTTATTCTTGATAAACTTGACAACCACTTGCTTGGTCACATTTGCATAGGAGGCAGCCTCAACCCACTTGGTGAAATAATCAATTGCCACCAAAATGAAACGGTGTCCATTGGAAGCTTTTGGTTCAATTCTTCCGATCATATCAATGCCCCACATAGAGAATGGCCATGGGGAAGATATAACATTGAGAGCGTGTGGAGGCACATGAATCTTGTCAGCATAAATTTGACACTTGTGGCATCTCTTAGCATGTTTGTGGCAGTCACGTTCCATGGTTATCCAGTAATAGCCGGCTCTTAACAGTTTTCTTGACATGGTGTGACCCGAAGCATGGGTCCCAAAGATGCCGTCATGTACGTCATGCATCAATTTCTCAGCTTCTTGTTTATCAACACATCTCAACAGGACCATGTCATAGTTCCTCTTGTATAGGATTTCTCCGTCCAGAAGGAATCTGCTAGCCCATCTTCTTAAAGTCTTTTTATCCCTGTTGGAAGCACCAGGTGGATATTCATGATTCTGCAAGAATTGTTTGATGTTGTAATACCAAGGCTTTTTACCATTCACATCTTCATCAGCTTGATCTGGCATATTTTCAATAGTAAACACATGAGCGGGTCTATCAAGACGCTGCACTTTGATCACGGGCACATCATTCCAATGGTTCACACGAAACATGGAAGACAGAGTAGCAAGAGCATCAGCCATCTGATTTTCATCCCGAGGGATGTGGTGCAGCTCAACCTTGGTGAAGTATGTCAACAGACGTCTTGCATAGTCACGGTACGGGATCAGCTTCTCATGATGGGTCTCCCATTCACCTTTTATCTGATTAATAACAAGTGCAGAATCTCCATAGATGTCAAGGTGCATAATTCTCAGATCAAGGGCTTCTTCAATGCCCAAGATGCACGCTTCATATTCAGCTATGTTGTTCGTGCATTCAAAAGTTATTCGAGCAGTGAAAGGAATGTGGTGCCCCTGTGGAGTTACAATGATGGCCCCAATTCCTTTACCATAAGCATTAACAGCACCATCAAACACCAATCCCCACTTGCTATTGGGATCTGGCCCTTCATTGATCAGTGGTTCCTCACAGTCTTTCGCTTTCAAATACATGATCTCTTCATCAGGGAAATCAAATTTAATTGGCTGGTAATCATCAAGAGGTTGACAAGCAAGATGCTCAGCAAGGACACTTCCTTTGATTGCTTTCTGAGCTTTGTACACAATATCATATTCAGACAACAACATTTGCCAACGTGCAATCTTTCCAGTAACAGCAGGCTTTTCAAAGATGTATTTGATCGGATCCATTCGGGATATCAACCAAGTTGTATGATTCACCATATAATGACGTAGGCGTCTGGCAGCCCAGGCTAAAGCACAACAAGTCTTTTCAAGCATTGTATACCGAGTCTCACAATCGGTGAATTTCTTGCTCAGATAGTAGATGGCATGTTCTTTCTTTCCAGTCTCGTCTTGCTGACCGAGAACACAACCCACAGAATCATCTAACACTGACAGATACATAATCAAAGGCCTTCCTTCCACTGGTGGAACAAGGATAGGTGGTTCCAACAGGTATTCTTTAATGCTATCAAAAGCTTCCTGGCATTCATCATTCCATACGACAGGCTGATTCTTTCTGAGCAATTTGAAAATTGGACCACAGGTAGTAGTCATGTGAGATATGAATCTTGAAATATAATTCAGGCGTCCGAGGAAACCTCTGACTTGCTTTTCAGTTTGAGGGGCCGGCATCTCTCTGATGGGTCGGACTTTGTCAGGGTCAACTTCAATGCCTCTCTGACTGACAATGAAACCCAGCAACTTTCCAGATCGTACACCGAATGTGCACTTGTTAGGATTCAACCGCAGCTTGTACTTTCTCAGTCTTTCAAACATCTTTTTCAAATACACAACATGCTGCTCTTCATCACTTGACTTTACAATCATGTCGTCAACATACACTTCAATCTCTTTGTGAATCATATCATGAAACAGAGTGGTCATACCCCTTTGATAGGTAGCACCAGCATTTATCAAGCCGAACGGCATCACTCTATAACAGAATGTTCCCCATGGAGTAATGAAGGACGTCTTTTCTCTATCTTCAGGAGACATCCGTATCTGGTTATAGCCAGAGAAACCATCCATAAAGGAGAACACCTTGGATTGAACAGTACTGTCAACAAGCACATCAATATGAGGCAATGGGAAGTTATCTTTCGGACTGGCTTTGTTCAAATCTCTGTAATCAACACACATTCGAACTTTCCCATCTTTCTTTGGTACTGGTACAATGTTGGCAATCCACTCAGGATATTCAGCTGTCATGAGGAAACCCGCATCAATCTGCTTTTGTACTTCAGCCTTGATCTTTAGAGCCATGTCTGGACGAGACCTTCTCAATTTCTGCTTGACAGGAGGACATTCAGGTCTTGTCGGTATCCGATGTTCCACAATCTTGGGATCTAGACCCGACATATCTTCATAGGACCATGCAAAGACGTCTGGATAATCATGGAGAAGCTGAATAATCTTCCTTTTCACTTCTGGCTCAAGTGCAGCACCAATCTTGATCTCTCGCTTGTTCTCTTCAGTACCCAGGTTGATAAGCTCAATCTCTTCCTGGTGAGGCTGAATGACTTTTCTTTCTTGCTCAAGCAGTCGAGTGATCTCATACGGTATCTCTTCATCATCTTCCTCATCTTCAGCTTCATATACAGGGAATTCAAAATTTGGAGGAACCATAGGGTCACTGTGTTCAACGGGTTTATTATGGTTCAATCTGCATAATATGATTGGGATGTTTTTAGAAAAATGTTTTCTATGCAGATTTTTGAAATTAATAAGAAAATACAGATATTTTGGGTTTTTCTGGCATTACCATTATTTCCAAAAAAAGGCACTAAAAAGTATAAAAAACAAAGAGTCGTGGAAAAGACGACAGTTTTTTATTGATAACGGCAATGCCGAAACAAACACGCCCTTACAATGATATCACTTTCGCCTTGGGCAGAGCGAAAGGATTGTTATTTTGAAAATGAAGAAAAACATGAGCAACAAGACACATTACATGGAAGCATGCATGACTAAAGGAACATCAATGGCCTCCTAATTTCTCACGGTGCCTCCTGGTACAACAAATGTGGGCACATGGCTTCTTTCAGCAGCATCTTCAGCAATAGCATTGATAAACCCAGCGCTGTAGAAAGTTCCTGTTGAAACACCAGAGGTTGGGGAGAATCCAAGGCCCTCTTTACGCTTGTTTTCCAAGATCTGAATCACTTTGCCCCAGCCAGCAGCTTGCCCTTCTTGAACAGCCTTCTGGGCGTCTCTCAATGAAGCTATGCTAGTACCAGCCCTCCGGGGCTCTGCACTCTCAACTGTCAAGCCTTGAAATGACATTCCTTCAACGGACCCTGCTTCAACACAAGAGAAAGATGACACTTGGCTAACCAGATATGCTTCTTCACCATGCACAGTGACAATCTTACCGTTCTTCACAAATTTGAGCTTTTGATGCAAAGTAGAAGTGACTGCTCCAGCATCATGAATCCACGGTCTTCCGAGGAGACAGCTGTAAGAAGCATTGATGCCCATGACCTGGAAAGTGATCTGAAATGTCTCAGGACCAATGGTAATTGGCAAGTCTACTTCCCCGAGAACATCTTTTCGAGATCCGTCGAAAGCCTTAACCAGATAGCTACTTCCCCTCAGAGAGATTCCATGATGACTCAACTGTCTTAGTGTGGATTCAGGCATTACATTCAAGAATGATCCCGTGTCCACCAACACATTGGATATCATGTCAGACTTGCAGTGTACTGAGATATGCAGAGCCAAGTTGTGATGTTTCCCTGCTTCGGGGAGTTCATCGTCACCAAACCCCAAGTTATTGCAAGCAGTGATGTTACCCACTATTCCATCGAACTGATCCACAGAGACCTCATGATCAACATAGGCCTGTTCCAGTACCTTCATCAACACTTTCCTGTGAGCCTCGGAGCTCATGAGCAGAGACAAGATGGATATCTTTGACGGAGTTTGTAGCAGCTGGTCAACAATTTTATAGTCACTCTTTTTGATAAGCCTCAGAATTTCATCCAAATTGGACTCGTCAATAGATTGGCCTGTTGGGCCGGGGCTCTTGTCAATAGGAGGAGCAACTGGTGGAGTTATCGTGGCAATGGGTGTAACCACTTTCTTTTGGAACAGAGGTGGACGGACTTTCCCGCTTCTCAGAGCTGTAATTTCACTAGCAACATTATCAACTGTAGCTGGGGATACCAGAGGCACCTCCACTCCATTCTCAATCATGGTTGCATTGTACTTGTAAGGAATTGCTTTTGTAGAGGCATAAGATACCGGACCAGATAACCTGATCACCAAAGGTTCAACATTCCTTGTTTGGGATGCACTTCTGGTAGGGGAATCATGAAACACTGGCACAATCACACATACATCACTGACGATCAAGTGTTTGTCATCCATCAGGCTCTGGATATCATCTTGCACCACACAACAGCCCATAGGGTTTTGAAGACATCCTGAACAAGAAGCATGATCATGATTGAACAAAGAAGCTCGACAAAGTTTGGCATGTAGCGGCACCAAAGGAGTAACAACATTGCGGACATCCAGCATGGGATCCTCTTGAAGAACGGGGATTCTTTCGAAAGCCTCGATCATATTAACAGCAGCATGGTTTGGAAGCGGATTGTCAAGAACATGAGGAACACTGTTTTCAAAAGTCAACCGTCCTTTTTCTATCAGATCTTTCACAATATATTTCAGAGCATAGCAACCTTCAATATCGTGGCCTTGAGCACCCTGATGGAATTCACATGTGAGATCCTGTCGGAACCTGGGAGGCAGAGGATTAGGTGGAGGCTTGCCTGGTCTAGTGACACAGTGCCCCTTAGCGAGTAAAGTTGGGAGCAGCTCAGCATACCACATAGGTATTGGTGGAAAAGAAGGTCTGGGTCGGGGACCCTGTTGTTGCTGTTGTTGTTACTGAGCAGGAGGCTGGTGTTGCACTTGTTGAGCAATGGCATTAACGGGCAATGGTGGTTGGCCCGGCGGCAGAGGATATTGCTGGTAGAATGGCGGGAAGAAAGGATGTTGAGAGTACTGCATGTATTGATAAGGCAGAGGTAATTGTGTAGCAGCTGCAGATGGGTTACCAGATACCATCCCTACTTCAGATTCTTTCCTCTTATGGTGGCCATTACCGTACTTCTTTGGTGCGCTAGTTGAGGATTCACCCTTCTCAAGAACAATAATACCCTCTCTGACAGCCTCCTCTAGACGAGTTCCCATGGTAACCATGTCGGAGAAGTTGTTTGGAGCAGAGACTATCATTCTTTCTTTATATTCTTTCTTCAGAGTCTTCAGGAATGTCTGTGTTAATTCTTCCTCATCAAGCCGAGGAGAAACACGGGCAGCTGCCCCTCTCCATCTCTGGGCATACTCACGGAAGGTTTCATCTGACCTCTGAGACAAGGACTTAAGAGAGTCCCTATTTGGCTTCAGACGGGTATTGAACTCATAATGACTTTCAAAAGCAGCAGCAAGTTCCTCAAAAGTATGGATATTGTCTTTGCTCAAACCAGTGTACCAATCCGCCGCATCTTCTGCTAGGCTGTCTTGGAAGCAGTGTATCATCAGTGCATCATTATCTGCGTAATTGGCCATCTTCCGGACGTACCGAATGACATGGTTATGTGGACAGGAAGATCTGTTGTATTTGTCAAAATCTGGCACCTTAAACTTCTTAGGAACCTCAAATCGGGATACCAAGCACATATCACGAGCCTTAGCAGAGACATTGTTCCCGCGGCTAGCCTTGACTTCACGGAGTTCTCCAGCCAACTCCCTTAACTGTCTTTTCATGGCTTCCATTGCAGGATCTTGTCCACGCGGAGTATCGATATCAATCACATGTTGCACAGTGTGGACGATAGGATCAGTAACAACAGTGGTCACTTGAGGCATAGCAGTGGATACGGGAATCTGTCCCTGACCGGTAACACCAGAGACACCAGCAGCAGTATTAGGAGAATAGTAAGCCGAGAGCCCATAAGGACGCCCATTGGGCATAACAAACCGAGCATCGGTAGCCACAGTAGATAGTGGGATAGATGGAATTGCTTCAGTAGAAGCTGGGACAGATGTGGCTGGTTGTTCTTGCGCAGCCATCAGGGCAGACATAGTGTCATGAGCCTTAGCCAAGTCTTCTTTCATAGCAGCCAATTCGGCACGGAGCTGAGCATTTTCTTCTTCAAAGTTAGCCATAATCCTTCTCTTGTGAAATCTTGTTTGATGAACTCTATCTGGTTGGTAAACTTTGCGAACACGAGCCACTTTTCAGACTGCGGCGGACAAAACCAGGAGGCAATGAGCACGAGAGAAGTTTTTTTTTTTTTGTGACCAATGAATGCATATGATGCATGAGATGTGTAAATGCATATGCAAAAGACTCTTTTTTGTGTTATCGAAGGGTTTTAGACAAATTAGAAATTTGCAAACATTACTAAACAACAATTAACATAAACGGGAAACAAACAACTAACATATAGTTTTTACAAGACGATTCCCTTTGAAATGCTAAGCCAAGGGATAGACTTTGAAATGTAAAACAACATAAACAACTGGAAATAACAACAGGAAAAGAAATCCTCAAGCATAGGAAGTGGAAGCATCATCCTCAAACTCGGACTCATAGCTGCAGTATCGTGCATAGAAGTCACGGGCACCCCTAGCCCTCTTGGAGTCTCTCATAAGCAACCTATTTTTCTCTTCAATCTCTCTCCTAGCCTTAGCTAACTCTTTCTTCAGTGTCAAGACCTCATGAGTTTGCTGCTCATCCTTTCCATCCAAAGTCATGATCAAGTTCTCGGCTTCATAGTATCTAGCCCTCCACTGATGCTTCTCCCGACTCTCCATAGCTAGATGCTCCTGATACATCTCCTGGGTAGGTGGGAGTAGAGGCAAAGGCATGGTAGGAATAGATGCAGACACATATCTCATAGAGGGGTAAGGCATACCAATCTCCACAGCTTGGTTTATCACCCACTGTGTATAGGCCTCATGAGCAACACCGGACCTTATACCCATATGCTTCACCTCTTTCTTTCGAAGTTTAGACCAAGCTTCCATGAAATCCTCTCTTATTCCTGTAGGAGCATTGGAGTAGTGGAAGAAGTTAGGAGCTGTAGCAAGATTGATGGGCTTTCCTTTCATCGGGAAACCAAATTGTCGCAAGGCAAGTTCCGGGTTGTAGTTGATTCCACCCCGGGTACCAAGAAGAGGTACATTAAGAAACTTTCCACCACCAAAGATAATTTCCTTAACTCTAGAAGCTGGAGTGAGCCAAACCACTTCATTAGGAGTGAGAGCCATAATCCTCTGTGAAATAGACCAATTCTCTGGATTGTCGTGGAAAGACTTCGGAAGGTGCGAAATAAACCACCTATAGAGGAGAGGCACACAACAAAGAATGTATCCACGACCCTTGCCGGATCGATCATGAATAGCATGGTATGTGTCAGCTAGCAGGGTAGGAACCGGATTCTTGGAGTGGAAGATCATAATAGCATTCATGTCTACGAAGTCATCAATATTTGGAAAGAGAATAAGCCCATAGATGAGAAGTGCAAGAATAGCTTCAAGAGTGTCCTGACAAGTGGTATTGAGGTTGGCTTTCCCAAGAAGATACTCTGAAGTGAACCCTCGGATACGTGCCTTAGTGACAAGATTCTTGGAGACATCGGTGGTCTTGAGATAGAGATCTTTAGCAATAACCGATGGAGTAGGAGGATTCACAAGTCCCGCAAAGGGTACCCCCTTAGCAATAGATAGACCCATCAAGTGAGAATAAGCCTCTAGAGTAGGCATCAACTGAAAGTCCGGAAAAGTGAAGCACCGATAGTCCCGATCATAGAACTGCACTAGAGTGTGCACAAGCTTCTCATCCACATTAGTCTGGAGAATAGTAAGTAAAGCCCCGTAACGATGTTGAAAACCAGTCGGATCCTTAACTTTGAGTGCCAAATCTCTCAAACTAGCCAAATCCACTTCCTTGAACTTGTAGGACTTAGTCTTCTTCATTCCTACAGTGTTTACAAATTCAAATTGTCTAAGCCCTTCGATAACAATGCATGGAAAAAGGTTTATGCATGTATGCATGTATGCATGAATGCATGATTATGTTCAAGTTCGGAGAAAACATGGTGGGTTGAAGTTCAGAGTCGAGGAGTCATGGGTGGACACGGTGTTCGGTGAAACTAGGGCTTTAGGAAATAGTAACCGGGTTCTAAAAAGGTTCCCAAGTTGCAACCTCTTCGACGTATATCATGGTGTCACGAGACAACACTCGCTCCATGATTATCCGTGGAAGGTCTAACTTGAGTGTAGTATCGCGTGACGACTAAAACTCGAGACAACACTCGGTTTAGCCTCCGCACCACATCCTAGAAAATGGCCATGGATGGGTTTGGTTATCTACGGTTCATAGCGTCATAGAACAATTAGAAGTAAAGTGCCTAAACGCGACAACACGCGCCGACAACATCACCCCCAAAATGCCTCAGCTATGTGGGATTGATCGCATAATCCAAAACACGAGGCAACCCCCGGAATGAATTGTCGATTATATCCCCCCTAAATCCTAAGTTCACTCAGCCCGGGTGCAGGACTTTTGATATTCTCACCCCACATGTTTGCAAGAAATTAAACATTTATTCACATAGGAAGGCAAGTAAAAGAAGCAAGTAAAAACGAAGCGCAAGCGTGGAAATAAAAACTAGGCGTAACTCTCGAATCTCCTCAGTGAAGTCGCCAGCTGTTTTATCTTGGTTTTCGGGTGTCAAACATTGATTACGTTTGAACCTTTTAAACCGGTGATATCTTATTTTTTTCTTGGGAAGGGAAAAAGTAAGCAAAACCCTTGAGAATCGAGGTCCGGGAGTTGTTTTCGCTACGGGAAGGTGTTAGGCACCCATAACGACTATAGTATCCTATAGGAACCGTCTTTAATTTCTACGCGCGCGCTTTATTTTTAAAAGGCTATTTTGAAAGTGATATTAAGCCTAAAAGTATTCTAAGTGAAGAATTGGAGGGAGAAGGATGTGTTTGAATTTTTTATTTTATTTGAATTGAAGGAATTTTGTTCCTTGCCTACGTACCCGTTTAAGGGATCAAATCCACCGTAGTTCTCTTCCAAAAATGTTTTTGTTTTTGTTGGTTGATTTTAAGTTCGAAAATAGAATTTTGAAGAACGGAGATTGAGAGGCCTTGAAGGCATGAGATTGTAAAAAAGGTGAGGTGGAATTAGTTATTTGCGAAAGAAAGTCAAAGTATGATTAAAGTTCATTGAAATTTGATTAAGAAAATAAAAGGGAAAATTACAATGGGATTTTGATCCCAAGGTTTATTTAGAAAATGGTTTGAGTGATGTTGTTCACATTTTTTGGAAAATTGATTTTTCTAAGTATAAAGCCTAAACATTCATCTAAACATACAATCCTAAACATACATCTAAACATGCATATTCTAGCTACATACCTAAAGTGATGTGTGTGCATGTGTCGGTGCTTGTGTCGGTGTACATTATTAGAGTCCATTGTCCTTATTACATCATGCCTTAGTTTACATTCTATGGTCTTGCAAGAATTTAAAGGCATAAGAAAAATATTACAAAATTCCTAAATGTTACATTCTAATTTTTGATGAAACTTAAAGTGCAAGAAGATAAAGGTGGATATGAGATGAGATGGGAATGCTTATGAAATGATGAACAAAATGGTTAGTAGCATAGTATGTGATATGGTAAGAAGATGTAAGCAAGTAAACATCACAAAATTTCAAGATACACCAAAACAAAGGCAAAACATGCCTAAAACTTGACCACAAAAGCAAAGCCAACACATAACTCCTAACCCTCATATTTCAATCCATTTTTAACGGCTCCATTTCAATTTTTACCATGAGGATTAGAGAGAAGCATTAAACTAAGCAATTATGAAGCGTTTTAGGCCTATTTTACACTTTAATTCCACATAGAGTTATTCACATGACTTATAACACAAGAAACTAACAAATCACACTCCAAAACAGTAAAGAACAACTCTAAATCAGGGGTATACACATTGCAAACTCTCACACCAAGGATCAATATACCATAGCAAGACTTTAGGATCAAGATCATGCAAAATTTTCACAAGAAATCAACAAAGGGTAACATAAAATCACAAGAAAACTCCACATATATTTCTTCAATTTTAACATGCCACAATTATCACAAAAATACCACAAAACTATCAAAGATATGTATGAAAATTTTTGGAGTTTTTAGAGAATTTTTAGACACAAACACATGTAAAATTTCACAATTTCTAACAAAAAAATGGTAAACTTTTAACAAGAAAATACTGCATATTTTTTACCAAGATTTAACACATAAAAACACCAAAAAAAAATGTCAATAAAATAATCAAGAACACATAGAAAACTTTCAGGATTTTTTGTGAACAATTTTGGACAGGCAGGGGTGAAAATAGCAAAAAATCAATGAAACATGCAGGACAAGAGGGGGTGCGCATAGCATACAGACATACAAACATGCAGACTGGGCCCAATGAAGGAATGGATCGGGTTTGGATCGGGTTGAACCGGTTCAAGGAAGTATATAACAACCTGAACCGGTTCAAATCTTCATTTCCAACAACCCTTCTATCTCTAAACACAAGTTAGAGAGAGAAGCTCTGCAAGTTTCATTTTCTTCTCCGACCAGCATGGCTTTGCCGGCGCGGTGGCCGGCCACCTTAGGGTGGCGGCGCCGCCGCCGGCATCAGTTTTTTTTGTTTTTTTTTTTCGAAATTTTTTAGGGTTTTGGAAATCCTTTTCCATGTTGAGTTCGGATCCGAAGCTATTTTTCACAAAAGCTCACGTATATGGCCTGGATCTAAGACTAAAGATTCGAAAAAAAACTTTAAAGATGAAAGGTGAACAACAACAAGAAGTTGAAAGGTGGACGGTTACCTCTTCTCTGTTACGATCTGGATTTCACGTGTTCCTCTTCTTGTTTTTGAGAGCAAGTCTTTGCGATCTTGTCACGTCGCAGCTTCGTTTGCTCTCTTTCGTTTTGCTACAGTCCCTTTGTTCTTGCTCAAACCGGTTCGATTTGATCCTCTTCTTCTCTGGTTCACTCGCTTCGATTCCTCTTCTTCTCTGTCTCACACGCGCGCCTCAGTGATCAACGCTTGAGCTTGTTGCTCCTTGTAATGAGCTCGCGTTCGAATTGCAGAGGCTGCGTGATTTTTACGCTCGATGATGATGAATCTGAGAGCTTCTGCAGATTTTGTGGAACCTTTTGGAATTTGTTACGGTTGTGGTGATTTTGTGATGTGGAATTTAGATGAGACTTTATTTTTGATGAGATTGTGGCTGTTTGTGATAGTTTGTGGTGGTTTGCAGAGTTGGTTATGGTGGTTTGCGAGTTGGTTATGGTGGTTCTGAGTTGGTTATGGTGGTTCTGAGTTGGTTAGGGTTTGAAGGTCCTTCAAACCTTCACCATTGTTCTTGAACTTTTCTGTTTTGATTCCGTTTTGGTAGAGAGAGAAAACGAAAGTTTGTTTCTGATTTTTCTGTGATGTGGCATTGAATGAATGGCCCCTTCGTTGACCCTTTGACTGATGACTGGAATTTATAGGCTGATGCAGTCATGCCTGGCCCAATAGAACGATGCCACGTGGCATCTGGACAAATGAAAAAAGGACATGTGGACTTGGACTCATAACAAACTTTCTGGACAAATAAGGCACTGACACGTGGCACTGGACTAATGACTTGGACAATAATGGACTAAAATGCAATTTTTAGGAATTTTAGGACTTAAAAATAAAAATAAAATGAATTTAAATTGGTAACCGGAAAATAACGTAAAGTGAAACGATTAAAATTGACAAAACAGACTAAAACGAACCAATGGCTTAAATGAGGTACTTTAAAGTAACCTCTCTCTGCCGAAATTTTGTGTGAAATGACCAAAATGCCCTCGGGGCTACAACGACTAAAAATGACTAAGATGCAAATTTTAAAAAGGATTTTTAACAGGAAATTAAAGTAAGAACTTATACAAGCAAATTGAAAGACTCAGAGACAATTTTAAGAGTTTAAACAGAGTTTTGACACATGAAAAGACTAAAATGCCCCTAGGGGCTAAACTGACTCAAAATGACTTCAAATGCAATTTTTGAAATGGATTTTGACATAGAATTGAAATAAAGACTTATTCTAACCCATTGAAAAGACTCAAACAAATTTTAAAAGACTGAAAGAAATTTCAACATAGGAAATGACTAAAATACCCTTTTGTGTGAATTTTGCAAGTAATGTCGAAATAAAATGCAGAGAAAGATGTAATTGATCAGAGATAGTTCAAATGGCTTGAAATGCAAGAAAAGGAGAATTGAGCAAATATTTTTAGGTCCAAAATTAGGGTATAACAAAAGCATATTCCCCCACCCACAAGTTTTTGCTCTTTCCTTAGAATCCATACCATTCATCTCTTCTTAATATCGTTGCTCCCATTGTTGTGATTATTGTTCACCCAACTTCCTAGTTGATTTGCTTAATGATTTGTGGGTGCTCTATTGTAAGGTAATGTGCATTTTTATGTTCTTTCTCTTTTTTCCGTTAAGTTTCACAAAGAGCAATGATATATGTACATCTATTTAATGACAACTTTGTTGACAACCATGTTTTTCTCTCTTCTAATTGGTCGAAAACAATGGAGACAGAGAAAGAGAAAGAGAGAGGATAAAAGCAACATGTGAGTATGAGAGAGAAAGTTGTCAAAAGGTTGTCACAAAATGGTTGTACATATATCATTTCTCATTTTGTAGTGTGGTTCATATGATGTTGTTACTGTTTTTAGCTCTTTTTAAGTCAGTGTTTTATGAAATTGTTTAATGTTTTTTCTATGTTATGTTGTTGATATTTTTAGAGTTTGAAAAGGTAGCTTATAAAAAAATGAGTTGGGTTTGAGGTTTATACTTTGAATTTTTTAATAGAATGCAAGTCTTAGTTTCATATTTTATGTATTGACTTTGAGTTAACTTTGATCCTTTACCAGAGTGGAAATTTTATCGACTTTCGAGAAACCCATATAAAGTATTTAGGAGGGGGAAAATGTGTGTGTGAGCGTCAAAGTAAGATGTTGTATAATGAGGATAATGAACACGGACAAGTTGAAGTTGCAAGGTTGCCTTGAAAAGTTACGTTTAATGCACCAACAAATACTTGAAAATGGAAAACTGAAAGTAACAAGTGGACACCGATAAAACCCGGTGATGATGATGACAACTATTTTGAAGTTCATTATTGACAAAAAAATGAAGGTTGCACCGAAAAGTTGTGTCCAATGCATAAGACTTGAGAAGGAAAAAGTAATAAGTAGACACCAATACAGTTTGTGATAATGGTGACAACAATTTTGAAGTAAAAAATTGACAGAACGAATGAATGTAGCACTGAAAAGTTGTCTGATGCAGCAACAAAGACTTGAGAAGAAAACGTTGAAGGTAATAAGTGGACACCAATAAAGTTGCGATGATATGGACAATTGTTTTAAAGTGCAAAATTGGGTCATCTCATTCCCCTCATTCTCTCACAATTTGTTTCTATCTACCTCTTGATCCTCTATCTCTCCCTCTCTCGATCTTATTTTTTTTTTCTTTCTATCTTTTGATTGTGGAGGAAGGGGAAGAAGAGAATAAAAAGAAGGATATGATCCAAATTCTTTGGCTTTGCTCTATTTAATTTGCTTCATTTATTGTTCATTTTTTATAGAGATAGACACAATAAATAAATTAGTGATTCAGTGGATCCCACTATGCTATCTCTATTATAAATAGACAATAAATGAAGCAAAGATCAACTCAAAAAAATGAATGTAGATTTCAGTATTTCGACATGCACCTTATCGATTACAGGAGATGGCCTGGACTAGACCCAAGGATTAGTCCTCCATAACCTCACAACACACCTATATCCTCACTCAACAAATGCTTGTTTCCAGTAGGCACGAGATTATGTGAATTTGTAATGGCTTGGTTGCTTCAATGCCTTCCAACCACTGTGCAATCAAGCCATTTTTACTGCCTAACAACTCTTCCTCGAGATTGTTAAATACCTACTTTTACTACAATGTGGGATACACAATATCCATATTTGATCGTTAACTTTTTTTCCCTACACATCGGTGGAAATCAAATATTATTCATTAAATCGAATCGAACGTCAGAGTGTTTACAAATATCACAATTCACTTTCAATACCAACGAAACCCCTCCAACTTGGTCAACTTTCTCGATCTGTCCTGATAAACGATACTATTGCATTATTTATTTGAGGTCCACTTAATTATTATGTTCAGCAAAGTAATTTATTTATTTTTGTGCATTATTGTGTTAGGAATGTCATGTGCACACGTTGCTGTAGTCGTGGCTTATAAGAATCAAAAGGATAAAGATAATTGTCAAGAGTTGTTGATGTCGACTCTATCATCAAAACAAAAAAGATGTCGGCTCCTTGGCTTTTTGCAGTGTTGTGCGAGAGCATCAGAATTTAGGATGAGGTTACCCCACACACATTTCCCCTTATATATATATAAGGGGAAATAGTCATTTTGGTCCTTGAATGAGTGACGAGTAGTCATAATAGTCCATCAATGTATCGAAATAGCAAAATAGTCCTTGATTGTGCACTTTGTTAGTCAAAATAGTCCTTGATATTAAAATATTTCGTTAATATTGTCATATTAATCCTTCAATAGACTTACTTATTTTCATATTAGTCCTTATACGTACTTACTTATTATCATTTTAGTCCTTATATCAAAAAAGTTATTGTGAGTATTAAGAGGTTATTTAAGCTTTAGGGACTATTTTGACTAACAAAGTGGACAATCAGAGACTATTTTAGAATTTTAATACATTGAAGGACTATTGTGACTACTTGCTACACATTCAGGGACCAAAGTGACTATTACCCCTATATATACTTATAATTTAGATTCTCTATACCTATCTCAACCGTTAATTTAATCCAACGGTTTTAACTTGAACATTCGGAGATCGAGATTTCAGATTTTCTCAATAAACTACTCTATAAACTTTTTTTTTTTTTGAAGAGGTAAACTACTCTATAAACTGTTACTCGAAGTTTCAGAAAATTCGATTTTCCGCGACGACGCGACACCGGCGATGGGAGCATCAACTTCGTCGGAAACAGTTTCTGCCGAACAACAGGAAGCAGAAAACGTCGCAGCCTCCACCGGAGCTCTTCCCATACTTCAAAAAGCTTTCTCCAAGTTCGCCGATTCCGAAACACAGGCAATTCCCATAGAAAATCTACAAAAATGCTTCAGTTTCGCTCGCGAAGGTCGAAATTACCATACCGAGAACACAACTGATTCGTTGCCACTGTTATTGGATCACTTAGGTTCATCTTTAGTTGATCAATTTTTCATTTCTGATGAAAATGGAATAAATTGGGTTGAATTTGTGAAAGGCTATAACAAGTGTTGTTCTAGGGTTTCTGCATCGATTTTTCTAAACAAATTTATTAGACTATTTGTTGATTTTACAAAAAAAGCAAATTTAGATGTTCATTTGGAATTTGAATCTGATGATGTTGATTGTAAGGTTAGCGGGTACCTTCTCCCCAAGCATGTGTTTCTCTTGCTTTCAATTTGTTGGGCTATGTCATGGGATTGTAGAAATTTGAAAGGGAAAAGGAATTTGAGTGTACCGGATTTGAGTCATTTGGTTTTGTCGGCGGTTACGTCGTGTGTTGATGATAAAGATGAAGGAGATGAAGGTGGGTTTGATGTTTGGGATTGTGATGTTTTGAGCTTGGAAGTTCAGATTCCTGTGGGGAAGTTCGTTACTTGGGTTATGAGTACAGTGCCATGTCTTCCGGATTGCTTAAAGCGGTATTTTCATGCAAAACTGCAAATAGCAGTAACTGAAGGGGTAATCTATGTAATTATATTTTAAATCATGTAGCCATGGTTGATAAGCACTTATTTTATAATCTATGTAATTATACTGATTAAATAATTTCTTGACTGGGTGGCAGGATGAATTGGCATCCTCTGATTCCTCCTCTGTTGGAGAAATTTCATCTACAACTGTATGTGATATTTTAACCCCAGGAAGGGCGTGGGCAATTTCTATCACACAGAGAAATACAGTAAATGAAGAGATTTCCAGAGCCTTTATTAGCAGTGGAGCTGGATTGAATGATAACCTTATTTATCGGTTTGTCTCTCTGATCTTCAATCATAGCTTCATGCTATTTTTGTTTAGTAGTCTCGGTTACTTGTCAGATTTTCTCTTTTTAAATGTTGAAAATGCTACACTTAATATGATGTTTTTCTGATTTACTCTTTATTTGAATAGAATTGATAGGTTGTTTGTTCTGCGACATTTATAATATTTTTACAAGATTTACCAGGCGGAAAACATAATGCCTATTGACATTATTTTCTACCATGTTATAGTTCATCCACTCATGGAAGAGGCCTCAACAGATTTTGGTCTCATGTTGAAGGTTACCACGGTCCGTTGCTAATTTTGGTTGCTGCAAGTTCTGGAATTGGTCACGAGGGAAATTCTGCAATCAGGAAATTTGTTATAGGTGCCCTAACAAATGAAGGTCTTGAAAATAAAGATATCTTCTATGGAACCTCTGGCTGTTTATATTCTTTAGGCCCAGTGTTTCATCTATTTCCACCTACCGGTATGTTGTAGATGTCACAGTATTCCTTTTGTTGTTTCTGTTTTGCTCTTTTTTTCCGGACTGTGATATGATTGTCTGAAACCCTGAAACTAGGTGTTTACTATTGACAGGTAAGGAAAAGAATTTTGTTTACAGCCACTTGCATCCTACTGGTAGAGCATATCAATCCCACCCAACACCAGTTGGAGTTGCATTTGGTGGAACTCCGGGAAATGAGAGAATATTTATAGATGAAGATTTTTCAAAAGTGACCATTCGCCACCATGCTGTCGACAAAACTTATCAGAGTGGTTCTCTTCTTCCAGATCAGGTACAATTCTGTTGTTGAAAGTACTTACTGCGTGAATCCACAACTTGTAACCATATATGATTAATGCATGCATCTGAAATTGCAGATTCTATATGTTATCTGATGGAAGTCTTTTTTCAGAATTATTATAAAAAATGGATAACAATCTAGTGAACTCTTTCATGCTGTAAAGTTTACCTTCATTATATCACAATAGTGTTTTTATTATCAGCTGATATCAATTTTGTAAGAGACATGAGTATACATTATGAAGAAAGCGTACACTAACTGGTTAAAATTATTGTGGCCATGGACGGATTACGACTAATGAACTGCACCTGTCTACATGACTCCATATTTCTGACTTGTTGGTTTATCTTGTGTTTCAGGGTTTCCTTCCTACTGAAGCTCACATTTCTGAAGTTGAAGTTTGGGGACTTGGTGGGAAAGCAGCAAAGGAAGTACAAAACTCATATAAGAAGAGAGAAGAACTTTTCACTGATCAAAGACGAAAAGTATCCTACCCTATCCAATTAGCTGTTACAATATTAATTAATTAAATTTTGTTAAATCAAAGAACACTAGTAACATACATAACATTGTATTATCATGCTATTTTGTAGATTGACCTGAAGACATTTGCAAACTGGGAGGATTCACCTGAGAAAATGATGATGGATATGATGTCTGATCCAAATGCTGCTCGAAGGGAAGATCGTTGAACAGACATATATCGTTGCTTTGCTTGGTGCAATACTTTCAAAGGCATAAACATGGTTTATCTTGTGATTGTTCTTTATATTTCAGGCTTGAGATCCTCAAGTAGCTGTGCATGATATAAAAATTTTGTATGTAAGCTAAATATGTTGTGTGGCAATAATCTTCTTCACAAGGACAATTTGTGAGCTATGTATGTATATATAGTAACAGTAATATTGTTCTACATATGAAACACGGGATCGATACTTTGCATATTGGAGAGATTGGCATCCCTTTTTTTAATTGTTTCATCACAACAATATGTGCATCTAAGTCGAACACGGACCATGGTTGTGAAGTGTGTCAAGAAAGCTTTGAGTGATTAGCTAGTCTTATGTCTAGTGTGTATTAGTATATTTGAGAGCTTATCTATTCTGCAGTGTGTTTGTTCTGTACGGTAACTGTCACTGGTATTCACCAATTTTGCCGGACTTTATAGCATTTAGTTATTTCAATCAATGTGGTGTACTGTGTAGACCCCTAGACCATATGAGTATTTGTGTGGTTGAGTAAAATGATCTTTACCCTAATTTCAATTTTAGACCAAATATAATATAATCTTGAAATCTATCTTAAATTAAATCCAAACTAATCATAATTTAAATTAAAAATATAGTGATTAAAATAAAATAACAATACTAAATGATAAAATTCAGTCAACAAAATGATAGAGTTCGACTGTGATTTTCATTCGAGAAAAAACTCTCAGTGGCCATCTGCACTCTTGGATATATAAAGTGAATACCAATTTTTTGTGTAACTTTTTTCTTTCAATTTTACACTTCATTTGAAAAAAATTATTTACGACTTTATTATTATTTACTAAACTAAATAATTGAATTTAATCTTACTATCTTTGGACTTTTAGGGGAATTGTCTTTACTAGATTCTCTATGCTTGCTGTTTTTCTTCCCTCCTTGCTGTTTTAGGAGGGTTTGTTTCTTTTTGTTTTTGTTTTTGTTTTTGTGACTTTTTGTATGAGGTTCAGGCTGCACCTGCAAACATTTATTGAATTTTTTAGCTTTATCAAAAAAAAAAAAAAATGAAAACAAGATTGATCTAATCCTATTTTAAATTATGAAATCTAATCTAAGCCTATACGATCAATCTTAATAAATCATATTTAAGCTATTTCTAATTCAAATTTGAATTGAAAGTATTGTAATGACTTACAAATATCAAATGATATATTTCCTTCAAAACTTTAAATTTAATTTTTGAGGAGGTAAACCGTGAGAAGAGATGCAAATAAATATTATAAACCCTTATAAGTTAAAAATATTTTTTGTTTAAAAAAAAAGAGTAATAAATATTTTTGAAGGGTATTTATACCATCCCACCACACTCTCGCAAACCCTTATTATTCACCGTCTTCCTCTTTCAAGTGTCAAAGTTGGAGGATTCAATGGCAGTCGACAGAATCAGCGAGTTACCAGATGAAATATTGTGTCACATACTCTCCTTTCTTCCCACCATACTCGCTTTCACCACCACTGTTCTTTCAAAGCGGTGGACCCGACTCTTCTATTCACTCGCTGTTCTCCGCTTCCGCTTCAACAATGAAACCTTGAAAAACCATAACTCCTTCAATCACTTGTGTCGTTTTATCGATACTCCCATGCTCTCTCCTCGCGTGTCAAACCAACCAATTAAAAAGTTTAGCCTCAAGTGTCGTTTTCTATGCCGCAAATTTAATAGTCCCTCCAAGTCCAACGTATCTGCATGGGTAGAAGCCGCTGCCCCGAAACTGCGACATGTCGAGAAGTTTGTTCTCATTCTGCATTATTCCATCACCCTCAAGTTAAATCCTAGTATTCTCACCTCCCGAACCCTTGTTATTCTGAAACTTGAGGATGTACAAATTCAATCTAATAATCTGTGTGTTGATCTTCCATCGCTCAAAACCCTACATTTCAGAGTTGTTAGTTTTAAAAATAAGAATGATTTCATGAAACTTCTTAATGCTTGTCCTCTTCTACAAGATTTGCATGCTTCTTATATTAAATATGATGAAAACAATGAAGAAGCAAAAGAGTTTAAATCCTTGTCCTTGTCTAAGTTGGTTAGAGCCAATATCAGTTCAAAAGATGTTCCATTTACTGCGATTTATAATGTTGAGTTTGTAAGCATATACATGGGACAAGGAGCTACCTTCAAATGCATTCCATTGTTTCAAAACTTAATTCACATTGAACTAAGGTTTCATAACTTCTCTTGCGGCTGGGATGGTATAGTAGGATTGCTTCTGAATTGTCCCAAACTTCATATTCTTTTCATTAGAAAGGTTTGTGGATTAGTATGTTTTTCTTTTGCTTGTTCTTTTTTTAATATATTTTTTAATGAATGTTATTTTTTATCCCTTTGACAGTCGATCAATACCAGCTTATCCAAAGATTTGGAATTCCCAATTTCAGCTATTGAATGTGTTTGTTCTCACCTCAGATCATGTACTATTTATAACTTCAAAGGCTCACAACAAGATTTTCAATTTGCAACTTATATTTTGCAGAATGCGAGGCTTTTAGAAGTGATGAAAATCAATGTTAGGGCTAGCTCCTCAGAGGGAATGCAAAAGCATGAAATTATAGAAAAATTATCCACCTGTCCAAAGATGTCTTTGGGATGTAAACTTTCGTTTTAATTTATTTAGTAACTAGATATCATTAGTTTTCATTAATTTCTATTCTAATAATATGCCACCATTGAATTTTGATGGTCTTTAGTAGTATGTTCAAATTCTAGGGTGGACTACCATTGTGGCTATATAATTATTTTGTTTGGATGGTTTTCATTTTATTTTGTTTGGATAATTATTTTGTTCGGATGTTTGTTAATTAGAAAGCTTGGAGTGATTAGCTAGTCTTGTGTCTAGTGTGTATTTATCTACTCTATGTCTGTAAGGCAACCGTCACTGGTATTCACCAATTTTACTTCATATTGCACGTTGGGGATGTTAAGGGATTGCTTGTGCATCGTTGCAAGTGGAGATATGTTTTTCGATGTTTGAGTTATGAAGGAATATGGAATTAAAGAGTCTTGAACTAAATTATATAGTGTTCCTCACGGTGTTCATCCCTATGTCAGGGTTCTGTATATTTTTGAAGATGGTCAATTGCTAGTTACTTTCTGTGAGTCGAGAAGCAACAAACTGAATTTGGTTGTTTACGTTTCCAAAAATGGTACTTCGAAGATTCTTGAGATTCAAAATATCAATTGTTGTTGAGAGTTTGATATCACCTTATTTTTAATATCAGGATGTAGACATATTTATAGGGACCAAAAACATATTTTAACCCAATAATTTTTACCTTGAAATAGCATCAGATTGTAGAGAATGCTTTGATGCATATGACCTATAGTTATTTTATGCTTTGATGTAGACATATTTATGTAACAATGTTCGGTACCTATATAACCTATCATCCTATCCTTCCATTATGAGGCTTTTGTAATGGCCTAGATCTGTAAACAATGCTTTGATGCTTTGATGGAGAGACTAGAAAGGGACTGTGTGGTGCTTCATTATTACTTTGGCCTTAAATCTGCATTTTTCTTTTGATATTTGTATATGTGTGTGAATTTTTATGAACCTGTAATTATTCTCTAAATTTTGATTCAGGCTAACTATTGATGAGTCATAGATAGTCTAATTTAATGCTTTATTTAGTTTAGTTTTATTTAAGATTTAATTTTATTTTATTGCATTTTATTTCCTTTTAAAATATTTTACTTTAAATTGTCTTTTATTTTATTTTAGGAATGAATATATGGTGGAAGGTGCCTTGGAGCGAAAGAAAGAGGACTGGAGCAAATACAGCGCAAGAATACGAAGATACGGGACAAAAATATGTTCCCCCAAACTCAGAAGCTTGGCACGGCCCGTGCCAACATGTGGCACGGCCGTGCCCGTCCCCAGAACACTCTTTTGCTGCTTTTCTTCGGGCCCAAGTTACCCTGTTGCAGCTTTACTTTTTTATCCCTTTAGTTGCTTAGTTTCTAAGTCGATTGTAAAGCTATAAATAGAGTAGCTCTCCACCATAAACAATCATCCTTTACTTTGTTTATTTCAAGTATTATTTCAATAAAAAGTCTTTATTTCCCTTTTACTTTCTTTGCAATTTATTTTACTGTTTTTCTCTCTTCTTCCCCCATGTCTACGATGAACATGAGTGAGTAGACTTCTTCGTCTTGGGATTATTGTTGGGGAGTCTAATGACTCAATCCTAAACAAAACAAGCCTAAACCCTAATTTCTATGTAACCCTAATTTCTAATCTAGATTCACCGTCTTAACGTGGATTAACAATTATCAAACTGTGGAAGCGAAAGCGGAGGGTTTGATAATCATTAATCCATCATCCCAAACATCAATTCATAAAGCGAGAGCGGAGTCATGATGTTGGAACAAGTGAATCTAGACAATAATTGCAAAACAGTGAAATAGTCTTTGCAATTATTGAGACAAAGAGTAGTTTCAATCCTCTATGCATCTTCTAGTAATCATGTCAGCGAAATAGGCTTGGTTGCTAGAAGTAAACTCTCACCGGACTTTCATCGGAAAGGTGAGGGGCTAAGGGAAACCGGTCTTTAGAAATTAGTGTGTAAACCATGAAATTAGATGTTTAGGTCTTGTCTAGTGAAGGATTTGTCATTATGATAACCAATGATCCCGAGGCTTTTTATTAATATTGTTTTTATCTTCAGCAATCAAAACCCCTTTTTACTAAACTTTCTCTCCCTCTAATCATTCTTTAAAAAGTTAATTAAGTTGAACAACTCCCTAGCGGAACGATACTCTTACTTACTACTATTACTTCGATAGGCCGTGCACTTGCGGTTTGGCCCTATCAAGTTTTTGGCGCCGTTGCCGGGGAGTTAACTAATTTAATTAGCTTTTTATTAGTGATTAGAATTCTCTCTTCTTTCTCTTTTCTTTTTATTTTTAACTTTTTATTTTTCTGTTATCGTTAACTTCTTGGGTTCTCAACCTTTTATGCGAAGAACTAGAAATCGAGCGGTATTCATACCCGAGATCGAAAGGTTCTTTCATAGATGAAGGAGAGCGGCACAAAATAACACCGCCATGGCCAATCGCACTCTCAAAGAGTATGCAACGCCGCCTACGGCTGAGCCACAAGCTGTTATTGTGTACCCAACGGTTGAGGATGACAATTTTGAAATTAAGCCTGCCCTACTTAACTTGGTGCAGCAAAACCAATTCTCGGGATCCCCCACTGAGGATCCCAATCTTCACATCTCTGTTTTCCTACGAATTAGTGGAACCATGAAGGAGAACCAAGAAGCCGTAAGACTTCATCTCTTTCCCTTTTCCTTAAGGGATAGAGCTAGCGCTTGGTTCCATTCCCTCAAAGTCGGTTCCATTACTTCATGGGATCAGATGAGGCAAGCATTCCTTGCCCGTTTCTTTCCACCATCTAAAACCGCTAAACTTAGAGACCAAATCACGCAGTTCAACCAAAAAGATGGGGAATCTCTCTATGATGCGTGGGAGCGTTTCAAAGAAATGCTAAGACTTTGTCCCCACCATGGCCTAGAGAAGTGGCTTATAGTCCACACTTTTTATAATGGCTTGTCTTATACCACTAAGATGTCTGTTGATGCAGCTGCAGGTGGAACACTTATGAATAAGAACTACACGGAGGCGAATGCCTTGATTGAAGACATGGCTCAAAATCATTACAAATGGACCGACGAGAGAGCCACCACTAGTTCTTTGTCATACCCCAAATTTTGACCATTTGACCCTGCATTCATACACCGACACGTGTCGTTTAAACCCGACTAATCTTTGACTTTTTAGCAAAAAATTTCGGCAGAGAGGTATTTTAAAATACCTCATATTTGATATCGAATCGGGCCCTCTTCTCTCAATTTTTATTTATTATTACTTTTAGTTTATTTTATTATTATTATGTATTATTATTGTTATTATTATTATTATTATTTTATTATTATTATTATTATTATTATTATTATTATTATTATTATTATTATTATTATTATTATTATTATTATTGATTTAAAGTCCAAAATTAAGTCCATAAAAAATATCCAAATTGTCCAATCCAGCTCAAGACAGGCTGTCGTGTCCTTCAAACCCTAAACAAGGGCAGCTTGTGTTGCTGCCTTAAGGGACCAAATGTCTCAATTAAGTTCTATAAATACCAGCGCAATGCAACCAGCAAGGGGAGAAAGAAAAATTTCCAGCAAAGAGGAGAATTTTCGACACACAATTTTCCAGCAAGAACAACAAAACAAATCCATCACAAATCTGCAAAGAAACCAGGCACAAACATCACAACAGAAACCAATTTTTCACGACCAACAACACGTTTCAAAACATCTCATAAAGCTGTTAAATCACACAAACACCAAACCGAATCAAATCAGTCCCAAATCGTCACACAACTAACTCATCAAAACCATCACCAACTAAACCGACGAATCCACACCTCAAAACCGATCCAAAAGGTAAAAAAGGTTAATCTTTTTATATCTAAATCTTAGATCTAAAGGTTTAAATACAAGATTTTTATCATTGTTTGTAAAAAAAAACGAAAAAGAAGAAGAAAAAGGAGAAGAAAGAAAAGTGCCGAGAGAAAACAAGGAGTGGGTAGAGAAAGGGAAACGAAAAAAAATAAAAAAAAAAGGTTTCCGGCGGCGGGGCCGCCACCTATGGTGGCTGGCCACCGCGCCAGAAACCCTCCAGCCGCCACCTTCTCATCGGAGAAGAAGAAGTAAGAAGGAGAGAAGAGAGAGCTTCTCTCTCTAAGAAGAATGTTAGAGAGAGAAGGAGAAGGAAATAATGAAGTTTTGTGAGGTTTTGAGTATTTATACTCCCTCTTAACTGAACCGGTTCGGTTAGAACCGACCCAGTTTAAACCGCTCCAGCTGCAACCCAACGCCCCAGGCCTGTACTCTAGGCCCATTTCAGCTTTTTGCAAATTCCTGCACCCCTATTTTTTATACGCACCTCCCCTGCATTTCATTTTTACCTCTTCCATGCATTTTTTTTAATTTCCTGTGCACCTTTATTTTGTTTTGCATCACATTTTATTATTCACTATTATCATATGCATATTTTAAATTTCGTCATTAAATACGCACCTCAATCCAGAGTACTCTGGTCCTAATTTAACTGTTAATATTATATTATTCTCCAGAACAATCTGGTCTTTGTTTAATTAAATTAATCCAGAGCGTTCTGGTCATAAATCAACTGTTAATATTATATTTTTGCTTATATAATCGTTCTCCAGAGTATTCTGGTCCGTGTTAAGATAACCTCATATTTCAGTTTAACATTATTTTTCTCATTCTGCTTATATAATTTTCATATCATTATTCAAAATAACAAAAACATTCAAATCACAAAAATCACAAAAATATTTTTATAAACAAACTTTGATCTCAAATCAAGTGATCGTTCGTTTTATTTTCTTTCTTGATCAAATCATCAATCAATTCTAATTCTACTTTAAGTCATCTTTCTTTCAATATAAAAAATACAAACAAATTCCAATTTGCCATTTGGCTTTTCATTTTAAAACCTTTTTTCAAAAACTATTAAAAAACACAAAACAAATCAAACGTCAATTTTTACCCCGAACTACGAGGTTTTGATCCCTCACGGGTACGTAGGCAAAGGACACGCGTCCTTCCAAATCAATAAAAAATGTAGATAAATTAGGTCCCTATTTTCTTTCATCATTTCAAATTCCATTTTTAAAGCAAGCAAGTTTAAAGCACAAAAGTTAAGTAAAATCAAGAGGTTCTCGTAGAGTACTACGAATATTTAGGGTGCTTAACACCTTCCCTAAATATAATCAACCCCCGAACCCTTAATCCCTAAAAAATGTGGTATTTGAACCTTTTTCCACTATCTTTTGAAAAGAATTAAAAGTTCAGTCGTGAAACCAATTTAGTGAGTCAGAAGCTAATGAAATGGCTTGATCTCCGAAAAATGACGCGACATTCTTCATCCTCCAAAAAGGAGGCAGGTATGTACGAAGTCTCTAACTATGACCACCTTGCTTCTAAAATTGATACACTAACCGAAAAACTTGAAAAACTCAATTTTAGTGCTATCAATTCTGCGTCTACTCCTTCTTGTGAAATATGTGGTATAATTGGTCATGCTGGTGTTGATTGCCAATTAGGTAGTGCTATTAATGGTGTTGAGCAAATGAATTATGCTCAATACAACCAAGGGATGCGACAAAATCAAAATTTTTATAAAAAACAAAATCCCTATGGACAAGTAGCACCACCCGGTTATGCAAACAACCAAAGATTCACTCAGAAATCCAATTTGGAAATTTTGTTGGAAAACTCTATTGCCAACCAAACCAAACAACTTCAAGAACTTAAAAACCAAACTGGATTTCTGAATGATTCTCTTTCCAAGCTCAATACCAAGGTTGATTCTATTGCTACTCACTCTAAAATGCTTGAAACTCAAATTGCTCAAATAGCCCAACAAGTGGCTACCTCTTCCCAAACACCGGGAGTCTTTCCTGGTCAAACCGAAGCGAATCCCAAAGCCCAAGTTAATGTCATATCTTTTGGGGGTAGTAAGTTAGGCGAAACTTTTGCTAAGGTTAAAAACATTGGGAAAGAAAATGTCAAGCCTTTAGGTGATAAAATTGTGATAGAAGAAGAAACAAAACCGCTTGAAGAAAACAAAACTCCATCCCCCTTAAATCTTGATAAGCTTAAACTAGAGGGTAAGTTTGAAAAATTTGTTAACATACTTAGGAAAATTTGAATTAAACTTCCCTTTGCTGAAGCTTTGTCTAGGATGCCTCTATATGCCAAGTTTTTAAAGGAAATTTTTTCAAAGAAAAGGGCTATAGAGCATAATGAGACAATAGCCTTGGCTAGGGACACTAGTGCAATCATTCAAGAAGCACCCCCTAAGCTTAGAGATCCAGGTAGCTTTGCCATACCATGTGAAATTGGGAATGAAACCATAAACAAAGCCCTATGTGACTTAGGAGCTAGTGTTAGTTTGCTACCTTTGTCTCTTCTCAAAAGGATAGGGATAGGAGAATTGAAACCTACCGAGATGGAATTGAAACTTGCTGATCGTTCTACCATGAAACTTGTAGGATTTGTCGAGGACATACCCGTTAAGATAGAAGGGATATATATCCCAACTGATTTTGTAGTCGTTGACATTGCGGAGGACGAAGACGTCCCCATAATCCTAGGTAGACCTTTCCTAGCCACCGCAGGAGCTCTCATAGATGTTAAGAACGGTAGGATAGTATTTCAAGTGAGTGATAAGATGGTAGGACTTGAGTTGGAAAATGTTATGAAGAGTCCCGCTCTTTACTCTTGTTGCATGCTTAACGATCATGTTGTGAAAAAACGTTTTTTAGCGTCATCTACACAATATAATATCTTTGATCCATTCTAAGGACTCTTTCTAACCGTCAAGCTAATGACATTAAAAGAGCGCTTCGTGGGAGGCAACCCACGCATTTAATTGCTTTTGTTTTGTTTTAAGTTGTTTTGTAGGTAATTGTCCAAGTGTAGCTCGAAAAAATCAAGAAATTGAAGAATTCTGAAGCCCGCAGGACCAGAGAAGTGGCACGGCCCGTGCTAGCATTGGCACGGCCGTGCCAAGTTTTTAAGGAAAAAAGCAATGTTGAAGTCAGAAAGATGGCACGGCTCGTGCCAATAGGTGGCACGGCCGTGCCCGAGCTCTACACCCCCATATATACAAATTTTTCATTCTTCTTCCTCATTCACAAACAACAACCCTCTTTCATCTTTCAAACTTCTCTCTAAACCTCCATAACCTTCAAACCCTCATATCTCCCTCAATTCTTAACCAAATCACTCAATTCTTTCACCAATCAACCACAAACTTCCTCCAAAACAAAAACCACCAATCAAAAACATCTTTCATCCATCCAAACCCATAATTCACCAAAACCCTAATCTTTCAAAACATAACCCAAACACCACAAAACCTTAACCAATCTCCACATCCAAACCAACAAACCTTCCTTAAAACATCAACCCCAACCCTAAACCAATCCTTTCCACCAAAAATCTTCCAAAACCCTAAAACTTCAAACCAATTGCAACAAGGGTCAATGGCTTCAAGAAGAAGTGGTAAGGAACCATCAAGCTCTCAAGGAGGACCTCCCCCAAAGAAGCAAGCACAAGTGAAGAATCATGGAATCCAGTTCAAAAACAACAAGCAAAGGGACAGGTATAAAAATCTCATCTCTAAACACTTGCATCCTTCTCGTTATCCTGATCCCAATACTTTGGATGTGCTAGAGCTTTTTGATGATGTTTCCAGGCTGATAGGAAAGTTAGGTTGGACTGATTTGCTGAAACCTATGCGGGGTTATGAAAATTTCACTTATGAATTCTTGAGCTCAATAGATTTTACCAAAGATAAGTTGGATTATGATAACCCTAACCATAGAGTTGTTTTTCGGTTGATGAATATTGATTATGACATATCACTTCAGCACTTTTGTGAGGCCTTAGGTTTTGCAAATGAAGGATATATTCATGATCATTGGGATCCTAGTCTAAAACCGGTTAACTATGACCCATCTGCCTTTTGGAAACAAATCACCGGTTTTAACAAATACGTCCTTAGGGCGAACAAAGCTAGCAACATTCACAACCCCGTACTTAGGTACCTTCAAAGGGTAATGGCTTGCACTATTTGGGGTAGAACCGAGCTAGGAAACACTAGAACCGATGAGTTGTTCATGTTATGGGCAATGCTCTACAACCACCCCGTCAATACTTGTTTTATTTGATTGATCACCTAGACTTTATCGGTACTAGACCGGCCGGTAGAGGAGACATATTAGTGGGTGGCATCATTACATATATAGCTAGGTGTTTTGGAGTAGGTGAAGATGAGGGGATCAAACCAATTGAGGGAAACAATAGGCTTAACATAGAAACCCTTATTGCTATGAATTTCATCAAACATCGCCCACCCCTCCATTACCAACTTAAGCTAAATGTGCCAATCATGTTTTTATTGCCTAACCCATCTCGGACTACCACCGAGGTGGAAGAAAATTGGTTGTATGTTAATGATGTGCAGGTTCTTGGTGAGCACGATGATGAGGGAGAAGGTGCTAACTTGCACCATGATGAGGGAGAAGGTGCTAACTTGCACCATGAAGAAGAACACTATGGCCATGAAGCCAGTGAGCTTAATGAAAATCAAAGATGGACATGGATTCACAATGAAATCGAGAGGATGAGCACCGAACAACAAAGGCAAGGTGTTGAGATCTCCGGCCTTCGCAATGAAGTTCAAAGGGGCAACCGTGTCAATGATGAAAATAATGAGATGCTCCGTCGGATGATGCAACACCTCCAACTTCAAGGTCCTCCATATGGACCTCAATAAATTGTGAGCTTTCCTCTTCCTCTCTTCCCTTCACTCCTTCTCTCTTCTTCTTCTTCTTCTTCTTCTTCTTCTTCTTCTTCTCTTTTAATTTCTTTTTCTTTTGAATCATTGAGGACAATGCTTCCCCTAAGTGGGGGGGGGGGGGGGGGGGGGGCTAATAAAGTGTCTAGAGTCGTAGTGTCCAAACTCCCTTGAACTTTATTCTTTTGTTTTGTTTTTATAGTGAAAGGCATGACTAGTAGCTTGTTTTTAATGTAAAAAAATGGCATGAAAATTTTTGTTTTGTCTCTTCTTTAGGTTGCTTCTTGTACATGAAGGTAGTTTCTTGTGTTTCTTATGTTCTTGCTATACCCATGTCTTGTTTTATTGTGAAAATCTCCAATGAGAAAAGCACTCAGTTGCAATCCTTGAGCAAATGTATGAATAGGAATTTTAAGGAACACGTTCTATCTTTAGTGTTAACTTAGACCCTTTAAAGTCTTGAGAGTAAAATTAGTATAAGTTTGTGTGGGAAATTAATCAATGTTCTTAATTGTTATATTCTTAAATTGTTAAAGTTATAATGGGGCGGGAGAATGGCACCAACATGTGGGGGAAAGGACAATCCCTAACTTCCTAATTGTGGTGGTGACTCCCTAATTTGAACCTAAAGTGAAACAAATTCATCAATGCAGCCCCTTGTGCTTAATTGTTAAATTAATTCAATCTTAACTTAAATTCCCATCACTCTTATATGAAATGAAGAAAGGACTTTTCTCGGTTACTTTAGCACTAAGGATAGAACCTATTCCTCATAATATCTGTCTTATACAGGAGCAAGAAAAGGGTTGGACTGCACACATACACTCACTTGAGACTTGATGTTGGGTAGAATAGGTTCATGAGAAGTATTTGAAATTGTAATTAGTGTACTTGAAGCAAAGCCTTTCTTTTGAGACATGTGTTCTTAATATTGCCATAATAATCTTTTGTTGCTGCTATGTCTGTTGCCTTTTGCTTGAGGACAAGCAAAGATTCAAGTGTGGGGGAGTTTGATGAGTCATAGATAGTCTAATTTAATGCTTTATTTAGTTTAGTTTTATTTAAGATTTAGTTTTATTTTATTGCATTTTATTTCCTTTTAGAATATTTTACTTTAAATTGTCTTTTATTTTATTTTAGGAATGAATATATGGTGGAAGGTGCCTTGGAGCGAAAGAAAGAGGACTGTAGCAAATACAACGCAAGAATACGAAGATACGGGACAAAAACATGTTCCCCCAAACTCAGAAGCTTGGCACGGCCCGTGCCAACATGTGGCACGGCCGTGCCCGTCCCCAGAACACTCTTTTGCTGCTTTTCTTCGGGCCCAAGTTACCCTGTTGCAGCTTTACTGTTTTATCCCTTTAGTTGCTTAGTTTCTAAGTCGATTGTAAAGCTATAAATAGAGTAGCTCTCCACCATAAACAATCATCCTTTACTTTGTTTATTTCAAGTATTATTTCAATAAAAAGTCTTTATTTCCCTTTTACTTTCTTTGCAATTTATTTTACTGTTTTTCTCTCTTCTTCCCCCATGTCTACGATGAACATGAGTGAGTAGACTTCTTCGTCTTGGGATTATTGGGGAGTCTAATGACTCAATCCTAAGCAAAACAAGCCTAAACCCTAATTTCTATGTAACCCTAATTTCTAATCTAGATTCACCGTCTTAACGTGGATTAATAATTATCAAACTGTGGAAGCGAAAGCGGAGGGTTTGATAATAGTTAATCCATCATCCCAAACATCAATTCATAAAGCAAGAGCGGAGTCTTGATGTTGGAACAAGTGAATCTAGACAATAATTGCAAAACAGTGAAATAGTCTTTGCAATTATTGAGACAAAGAGTAGTTTCAATCCTCTATGCATCTTCTAGTAATCATGTCAGCGAAATAGGCTTGGTTGCTAGAAGTAAACTCTCACCGGACTTTCATCGGAAAGGTGAGGGGCTAAGGGAAACCGGTCTTTAGAAATTAGTGTGTAAACCATGAAATTAGATGTTTAGGTCTTGTCTAGTGAAGGATTTGTCATTATGATAAACCAATGATCCCGAGGCTTTTTATTAATATTGTTTTTATCTTCAGCAATCAAAACCCCTTTTTACTAAACTTTCTCTCCCTCTAATCATTCTTTAAAAAGTTAATTAAGTTGAACAACTCCCTAGCGGAACGATACTCTTACTTACTACTATTACTTCGATAGGCCGTGCACTTGCGGTTTGGCCCTATCAACTATATAATGCATTCTTATGCATTAAGACCATTCCACATATGCGGAATGAGTCTAAAGTTGGTAAAATTTATTAGATCATGGCATAGTTGATAACTTGATATCTGCTTTGGAAACACTTCTAGAATGAGTGAAGCTCACTTTTCAATTTCTTCCAATTCTAAGCCTCACTTGATCAAATATTAATTATGAGTTAGAGAAAATTCATTATTCTGCAACAGCATTAACTAGGTATAGTAACAATAGTTCTATCTGACAATTCAGCTTATGGAACTACAAAACAGGTTGTTAATTGTATATGGAAGCACCCTGATGCATCGACACTGCCTCTTAGTTGTGATGCTGCCAATTTGTGCGGCACTGTAAAATGTTGCCAATTTATTCCGATATAGTCGATATTTTTATTCTTCAAATAAAAGATGCTTATTAAAGAGGATCTAGATTGAGAGGGAGTTCATGTATGATGTCCTATATATAATGGCAATTGAAATCAATTTTCATTCATTCAAGTATCACATATATAAGTTAGAGGCAAGACTAGGAGACATTTGAATTGATCATGCAGATCAAATAGTACTTCAAATCAGTCTTCTTGAATCAAGCACTCTTACTTCACTGTTGTTTATCTGTTTAGCATAAGCTTGCATATTACATAGTTATGCTCCTCAACTCGAGTGTGATAGTCTCTCATAATCGAGCTTCTCTGACTGCAACAAAAAATGTAAGAGTCAGGTGCTTTAAAAGCTTCTAAAATTAAAAGAAGTCGTGTATATGTAGAGGGAGATGAAAAATTTACATTAGAAAGAATAAAAGACATGTTTCCTTGTCAAAAGTTTTTTAGAAATGGGAAAGAGGTGTAGCAGCAGAGAGTCGCACACAATGCCATACATACAACTAGAGATAAGAAAGATGTCACAATAGCATGAATAACAACAAATAGTGGAATTTCACATCAGCTTCTGAAGTTTAAAATAATTTAGGCACACATAAGTGATAAAAAAATAAAAGAAGAATGAATTAAGTTATGTATAATTTTTAAATAATCAATTGATATATATATTTTTATGTATGTGTGTGGAAATTACTTATATTTAAAGTTGTGACCAAGCAAGTGTTTTGCTTGATTAACATTGAAATGCAGCATATTTATAGTTAACTTGTAAAATCATGATTTTTAACAATAAAGGTTAAAGGAGGAATTATGTTGACGACAACAATTTAAGAGATGAATTTGTTAATTTGTAGAAAGAAAGAAAAAAACTATCGACTATTTTGAATAATGCTTCAAACTTCGAGAATGAATTTTCATATTCACTCCATTCTATTATCTAATCTAATCTTATAAAAATTTAAATGGTTTTTATCCTCCTATTCTAAAAAAAAAAGCCAACAAGATGCACTTTTTTAAAAAATTGTACTTTTGGTTTTCTAATATAAAAACTTAAATGCACTTATATGTATGACCCTATATGTTGTGCCCAAATCTCACAACTATTGAAGGCCTTTTCGTAGTGAAATTCTCCCTACCTCTCTTGCATCGCTCGTTTTACTAAAAATGTCGTTCAATTTCAAAGATGTTAGAATCCAAAGCGTGTTTTCATGTGATTTAGAAATTGAAAAAATTAGCACAATTATAATATTACAAGGGTAACATTATAATATAGGGTATTTAAAAAAAAGATATTTGGTTAACATTATAATATTACAAGGAACCTTAAAAATAGGGTATATAATAGGTAATTACATATAATTTTATTCCCATCTCCATGGGAACTTTATTCCCACCATTTTCTTTGGGAAAACTTTTCTATTCCCAGGAACATTTTATACCCGGGAATAAAATTTAGTAAACTTGTAACAAACCTAGGCATATGCATTTTTATGATTTTATTCCCCGAAATCTACAAATATAACTTGAAACAAACACACCCTTAGAAATTGAAAAAATTAGCACAATCAGTTTAATTACAATTAAATTTTGGCTAAATGTTTTTCAAGATTTTTACACATTTTGAATTTTAGAACCCGACCAACAAAAATGTCATTTTCACACATTCAAATTTTAGAATGTGAATACGTAATTTAATAGTCCCTCCGAGTCCAACGTATCTGCATGGGTAGAAGCCGCCGCCCCGAGACTGCGACATGCCGAGAAGTTTGTTCTCATTCTGAAATATTCCATCACCCTGAATCCTGGTATTCTCATCTCCCGAAGCCTTGTTATTCTGAAACTCAAGTTGTTACAAATTCAATCTGATAATTTGTGTGTTGATCTTCCATCGCTCAAAACCCTACATTTCAAATATGTTAGTTTTAAAAATAAGAATGATTTCATGAAACTTCTTAATGCTTGTCCCCTTCTACAAGATTTGTAGACTTCTTATAATTATTATGATGAAAACAATGAAGAAGCAAAAGACTTTAAATCCTTGTCCTTGTCTAAGTTGGTTAGAGCCAATATCTGTTCAAAAGATGTTCCATTTACTGCGATGTATAATGTTGAGTTTCTATGCACATTCGTGAGATCAGGGGCTGCCATCAAAAGTATTCCAGTGTTTCAAAACTTAATTCACATTAAACTATGGTTTTTTTATAAATTCTTTCACGGTTGGGATGGTATAGTAGAATTGCTTCTGAATTGTCCCAAGCTCCAAATTCTTTTCATAAGAAAGGTTTGTGGATTAGTATGTTTTTATTTTGCTTCTTGTTTTTTTTTTTTTTTTTATGTATATTATAATGAATGTTATTTTTTATCCCTTTGACAGGGGATTGAACTCAGCTTATCCAAAGATTTGGAATGCCCAATTTCAGCTATTGAATGCGTTTCGTCTCACCTCAGCATGAAATTATAGAAAAATTATCCACCTGCCCAAGGATGTCTCTGGGATGTAAACTTTCTCATTTTAATTATCTAGATATCATTGGTTTTCATTAATTTCTATTCTAATAATATGCCTCCATTGAATTCGTTGGTCTTTAGTAGTATGTTCCAATTTTAGGTTGGACTGCCATTGTGGCTAGATAATTATTTTGTTTGGATGGTTTTCATTTTAGTTTGCTTTATTGCATTGAAAGTGAGAATTGTTCGTACTATTTGTTGTTAGAATCCCTTGATCTTCAACAATGGATTAACGAAGAGTTTGGTTGTGAATTCAAATCATGAAACGATTCATAAAATGGTATTTCATATATAATATTGTCCGAACTTCAAAGATTGTTGCTATCTGAATAGAAAAGTCAAATAAATGGTGGCTTGTGTAAATTAATATGGTAGACGGCTTTCCTTATTTTGTATTTCTAAACTGGAATTTATGTAGCCTGTTTCTGCTTGAAATTATGCTCCTATCGTCGAGTTGTTTGGTTGTGCTTGACTGCTTGTTATCGGAGTATTATGTTGGCAAAAAGGAGCCTGTGATATTCCAATTGTTAACACATGCTGCTGCTGCAACCATTATCCTTCTTTGTTACTAAAATATGTTTGTATTATGTTGCTTGTGATAGCTATTATGGTGCCTCCGTTATTATTATCTTACTTTGTTAACAATAAAAAGATCTAAAGAAAATTCAATGGCCAGAGATAGCTACTACTTATTGGGAAAAACCCAAGTCCCACATCGGATAGACAAGACTCTAGAGAAGAGTATATAAAGAGGAGGTAATCCTCACCTTGCAAGCCGGTTTTGTAAAGATGAGTTAGGCCTCAAATTTCAACATGGTATCAGTTGCATCTTCATCTTCCGCTGCTGAACCTAAACTCACTGTTCAATCATTTCACCAATGTTCAAGCCTTGTTTCTATCAAACTTTCTACCTCAAATTTCCTTCTCTGGAAATCCCAAATGTTACCTTTGATTAGAAGTTTAGGCCTTGAACACCATATTACTAGCACTTCCAAACCAGATGATGAGATCACTGATTCATCTGGAACCAAAACAAAAAATCCAAATGCAGAACAATGGATATTGAATGATGGATTGCTCACCTCATGGCTCCTTGCAAACATGAAAGAGGAGACTCTTAGCATGATCCTTGGAGGGGATACAGCCCACTACATTTGGAGTTCACTCCATGAACAGCTGTTGCCCAACACCGAAGATGGTGAAGCCCAACTAAAAGATAGTCTCTATGCTATAACAAAGGGGAGTCTATCCTTGGATGAATACATCAGAAAATTCAAGGAATTGTGTGACAAACTCTCAGCCATCGGAAAGCCACTTTCGGATGTCGACAAAGTTTTTCAAATTTCAAAAGGACTTGGAAACAAGTACAAGGAATTTCGCATTGCGGTTTTATCAAAACCTCCATATCCTTCATTTAATCAATTTATTATGTCATTGCAAAATTTTGAACAGGTTTATCTTGCTGAAGAAAAGCCATCCATTGATCAAAATCAAGCTTTCTTTAGTTTTAGAGGAAAAGGAAGGAATATGCGTGGAGGCAGAGGAAACTTTAGAGGACGTGCCTCACATAATTATAATCAAAGCCGTCCAAATAAAAGTCACAACTTTCAAGCCTCTAACTCAAGATTTCCACCAAATTCCAACACCAATTGGAAAGCACCACCAAAGCAACAAAACAAGGAAGCTTGCCAAATTTGTGGTAGAACAAACCACATTGCCACCAAGTGCTATTACAGGTATGAATATAGTAATGTAGAGGAAAGCTCCCAAGAAGCATTAACATCATTGTACCTGAATGATGATAATGATCAGAATTTCTACGTTGACTCGGGAGCAAGCACTCACATGACAAACCAAGGAGGTAACTTCAAAAACCTTAAACCTTATTTTGGCACTGACAAAGTTTTTGTTGGAAATGGGCAAGCTTTACCTATTAGCCATAAAGGTAAAATTTTTCTTAAAACTACACAAGGTAAGCTTCATCTAAACAATACTTTGGTAGTGCCTAATCTTAAAAAGAACTTATTATCAGTGAGTCAACTTACTAATGATAATGATTGTATTTTTGAATTTAACTCTAATGGTTTTGTTATTAAGGATCAAAAACAAAGGATCTTAGCCGAAGGACTTAAACAAGGAAACCTCTATGCTCTAAAGGGGGAAACTTTTGAAGCTCTTTCTACTATTAAAGAAGCATCTCCTGAGATATGGCATGCTCGCTTAGGACACCCAAATATTAAATTTTTGCAAACTTTAGACAATAAGAAAGTCATCAACGTTTCAAATTGGTTAACAAAAAATACTTTATGTACTAGTTGTCAATTTGGAAAACGTTGTAAACTTCCATTTAATAAATCAAATTCAACTTCACATTTTCCTTTAGAAAAAATTCACAGTGATTTGTGGGGACCAGCCCCCACAATTTCCTCTCAAAAGTTTCAGTACTATGTAATTTTCGTTGATGATTTTACTCGATACACATGGTATCAGAGCTTGTCGAATTCAAGGGCCGCCTAAACCTAATCACGCACCAAGCCCAAAGAGTGCTGGGCGTGAGGGGGGTGTATTGGGAAAAACCCAAGTCCCACATCGGATAGACAAGACTCTAGAGAAGAGTATATAAAGAGGAGGTAATCCTCACCTTGCAAGCCGGTTTTGTAAAGATGAGTTAGGCCTCAAATTTCAACACTACTTTCATTGGTTATTTCATTACAATTTTGTGTGGTTTTCTTGTTGTGCTTTCTCTCAGTCTCCGGTTGTCTTCGAGTAGCTGTACATGATATAGAAATTTTGTATGTAAGAAAAATACATCGTATGGCAATACTCTTCTTCAGAAGGACGATTTGTGAGCCATGTATGTATTTATAGTAATAGCAACATTATTATACAGTTATAAGTATGAAATACGGGATCAAAACTTTGCATTTTCGAGAGAATGACATCCCTTTTTTCTAAACATAACAACAATATGTGCATCTCAAGTCGACCAATGACCATGGTTGTGAAGTGTGTCAATCAAGAAAGCTTGGAGTGATTAGCTAGTCTTGTGTGTATTAGTGGATTTGAAAGCTTATCTACACTGTGTTCTGTATGGTAACCGTTGTTGCTGGAGTTTACAGCATTACTTCAAACAATATGATGTACTGTCTAGGTGAGTGTTTGTACAGTTGTGTTTAAATGATCTTCAAATTTGATTTATAAAAACTGAAATAAAATTGTGTGTTATGTTTTCTGATATAAAGCAACAAAAAAAATGTTTTATTACTTCTGATCAAACTTATTATCATTGAATATAGTTTCATTTAAATATTTATTGGTTTTTTAATAGACAAACTAATATAATCACCCATAGTCTTGTTGTTAAGGTGAACATGTACCGCATTAGTTCTCAGTTTTTATTGATGCACCAACATATGCATCAAGTATTTGGTTATTTAATGAAGTACATAGGATCAATAGGAGCAGTGAAATATACATAAAGTACATGAAGGATATACATACATAAAAATAGGGTGAATGTCAATTACATTGCACCCTTAAACAAGGCATGAAGAATCAAAACAACACAAGCATCTTTCGTGACATATTATATATATACACACAGAGACTTCTCAAAAGTGGAATTAAAAATCCTCACTCTGATCCTCATCCATGCTATTGTGGCTGAAACCATTCCTACTGCTACTACTACTCACAACCAACCAGTCATTAGCAAGTTAAGTCCTCTACAAAGCTAAGGAAATAATAAAACCAGGGGATTGCTGTCAAGGTCCCAGTGATTTTCCTCGCAGAAAGCTATGGAAATAAAATTCATCAAAAGAGAGGCGCTCAACTGCAACAAGGTGGAAATACTACACACTTCAGATATAATTACATTTCCACAAGTAGTTGATTGAATAGAAATGTGAGTGTGTGCGCTGAAGTATAAATGCCAAACCTGGATTTAAGCACAGTAGTCTTTTACAAATATCAAGACAGGCAGAATCCAATCCATAAAGAATCGATTGAGAAAATGGAAGACAGGTACATGATCTGATGTTTTTCAACACCTGAAATCAGCATTTTTAATATCAGCAGTAGTCCTAGGTTGAAATTTTTGAATATTTGTTATTCAAAGTCATGTATTACCTGAACATTATTTCTGCCGTTAAAAGGTGGATAACCATTTAGAAGCTCAAAAAGCATGGCCCCAACACTCCACATATCTGCCTGTAATTATCAAGTAAATATGAGTAAACCAAGGTAATTAATGTTAAAAGTGTCAATGAGTTTTTGCCAGCAACCTAATATATGACTACGAAAATCTGGAATGGAAACAAACGGTCACAAGTCTGAGATTCACAAGAATGTGAGCAAAATGATTATGATGTTTTGTTGTGCACACAAGCGAAAAATCAGAACATTTGCAATGAAATCAAGCATGTTTAGTTTCTGAGCGCAAGAGATGTCCTTTTACTCGCTTGTTTGTGAGTCCATACCACAGCTTGGTATATACAGAAAGAGAACAAAACCATCTTATGTTGCCACTTGAACTTGTTGAATATACAAAACGCAACAGAAAGCAACAGTAAGGAGAATTGATACCTTGTGATCATATCTCTGGAACTGAAGAACTTCAGGAGCCATGTACAATGGAGTTCCACAAACTGTCTCAACATACTCACCTGGGCGGACAGTTCTCACATTGTATGCAAGGCAAAAACGATGTCAAGTTAGTAAGAGTAGTAGCATCAAAATAAATAAGTAAATTATCTTACACTTCACATTCATCGCCCTTAACTTATACACTACCTTGAGAGACCAAAATCAGCTATCTTCAGCACTGCATCGGCACCATGGCTTGATAGCAAAATGTTCTGATTCCGCAACAATAGCAGCCAATTCAGACAAAAGTTTCAGGTAAATAATTCACTATCAGTAACATAAAGAGCTCATGTTTTTCACTGTTAAAAGACAAAAGTATAGTGTTGTCACAACCCCGTGACTGCATACAGTCAGCAACATCTGGATCGTCTGTTCAAGATCGGATGGTACTGATTGCAAACTTGGTATTCTATTATATTAAAAAAAAAATGTAAAATCTGTATTGAAATCTAGATTGTTCAATGTCCAAATCAATCCGGAAAACACAGATTTGAGTTTTACCTCGGGTTTCAAGTCTCTATGAATGATGCCATGAGAGTGTAGTACTTTTAAACCAGAGCCTACATAACATAATTCATTCAATCAGTATTAATTGCGAAACTAGCTAGTATTCAAAACTACAAAACAGTAAATACCATAACTCTAATATTTGAATTTTAAACATACTAACAAAGGATGAAGATAAAAACTACTACTACCAAGTTGCTTCATGAATCTTCTGGCGGTTAGTTGATGAACTCTTCCATGGCATCGAATATAAGAAGCTAGATTCCCTCCAGCACAAAACTCAAGGACCAAGTAAACACATCCATTACCCTAAATAACTAACAAAAAAGTGATTAACCATATTTAAACAAAAAAGTAGCTAGGAAAAAGAGAGAACATTGACTATAACCTGGAAGAAGTGAAGAAGGTGAACAATATTAGGATGATTAACAGAAGACAAAAAATTGATCTCACAGTCCAAGGAAGCTTTGAGGCGAGGATTGAGTTTAGAGAGAAAGACTTGCTTCACCGCAACATCTTCACCACTTGGTCTTTGTTCTGCTTTCCACACTGTGGAAAAAGAACCTTCTCCAATTTTGGACTTTAAAACATAGTAGTAGTTTTTTTTGTTTCCTTCTTCTCTTACCAACTTTTCTTCAAAATCACGATCATATTCCATTGTAGTATAGTGAAATTTGGTTAGTCCAACATTTTTACAAAGACAGACATGATTTTGTGTCCGATGTTATTTTAACTAATGTTATGCTGCTTCTTTCTGGAACATACTACACATGGCATCCCAACATCAGCCAGCACCGTTAAAATGGAAAGGTACCCAAAAGTTGTCATAATTATCCTTACTCTTTCAAAATAAATATTGAAAAATGGTTACACTAAGCGGACCTTAGAGCATCCACAATGGTGAGGTCTTCACCATTTAAGACCTAGTACCTAATAGGTACTCTTGTGGGAAATTTTTTTGAGGGTCTTCTAAGACTCAGGATCTAAGTTAAGACCCCCATCTTTTAGTGGTTCCAACACACTTTTTTTATTAAAATAATATGTTAGTGGTGGAATGTAAATGATAAAGAGTTAGTTGTGGGACCCATTTAGACTTTTTGCAAGAAGGTCTCCATTGGGGTGAATGAGTACCTATTAGGTACTGTTATTAAAAAATAAAAAAAAATTATGTGTACATGTGGGACCCGTTTAAGACCTTCAAATTGAGGGTCTCCATTGTAGATGCTCTTAGGACACTAGTTAAGAACTCAAAAATAAAAATATACTCCCTCCGTTTCAAAATGAGTGTCGCTTTAGCCAATTGCACACATATTAAGGAATGGAATAAAGTAGTCAAATGTCATAGCAATTTTACCAAATTATCCTAATAAACTATTGGTTTGTTTTTCATTAAAGAAAAAAATAATATTTTGGAAGTATTGTAACATAGTATTAATTGAAGGTACAATTGAAAAGAAAAAGTTATTATTGCATTGGAAATTGAAAGTGACATTCATTTTCATACAAATTTTTTTAGCTAAAACGACACTCATTTTAAAACGGAGGGAGTATTATAAATTTTGTGTAGAAAAAATTCATTTTTAAAATTTCAATGCATTGATCATATCATTTTTCAAGATAAACTTTTTTTTAGCTTTTTAACAAGTGTCCTTGGCATTTCCCATTGAAAAACACATATAGAAGTAAATCTTTAATACCTTAATAAGGATGAGATTATTAATCATTGAGAAATGTTAAGGAGTATCTCGAAAAAAAAAATTCAAAGACCTTAAAAGATACCATATTCTTAATTATATTGTATATGTAAAATAAAAGAATAATAATTATATCAGATTATTCTCTATTTTTTATAAAGAAAAAGTTTTGGTGATTTGGATCTTTAATTTTACCGAAACAAAGTATCAAATCAAATTATTATGAACTTAATTGTAATTTTGGTAAATTTTTTTCTTTTCAATTTTGTCGAGTGAGTCACCCTGTTATAAAATATGACAATTTTAGACTTATTTTAAAAACTCTATTCAACACATGTCATATCACTATAGTTTAGAACTATCAAATTTTGAAAATGAAGACCTAATTTCACAAAATTATGAAAATAGTGGACTAAAACTACAATTAAGCTAAGATTTTTCTGTGAAACTTTTGTAGTTGTTTCAGTTATACTATAATCGTAAGCAGAATGGACTACTCAGGTAAACTGCTTCATTGGGATTCTCCAATCAACTCTAGCAGCATCACAGACTCAACTCAAATGCCCAATTACCTTCAATGGTTGTATTAGTATATACCTTAAAGATTTGAAAATTTGCTCTTGCCACGGTATCCTCTGTTTCACCATAGCTAAATGTTTTGCTTTTTTTGGAACCCTTCCATTAGAAGATACAATCCATTACCTCCTTTGCAAAATAAACGGACAAGCCATACTCGTCCCTTAGCTTTGGGTATGATCATTTCAATGATTATTATAAGGTTGTTGCTATTTCTGTCTTTTAAGACAAAAAAAAATGAAGTTAATGTTCATACTTTGGACACTGGTTATTGGAGGAGGATCATGGACTTCCCATATTCTGGTTGCATTCATCGACCGGGAGTATTTTTGAGTGGCACTATTAATTGGTTGACATATGATGTTTCGAGTTGCAGCTCTTTTCCCGTCATTGTTTCTCTTAATTTGGGAAACGAGTCATATCAAAAGCTTTCGCGACTTGATTTGAAGGATTGTTGCATGTTGGGGATGTTAAGGGATTGCTTGTGCATCTTTGCAAGTGGAGAGATATGTTTTTGGATGTTTGGGTTATGAAGGAATATGTAATTAAAGAGTCTTGGACTCAATTATACCGTGTTCATTATATTTCTGAGGATGATCAATTGCTAGTAACTTTTTGTGAGTCGAGAAGCAACAAAATTAAACAATGCTTTGGTGCTTTGATGCTTTGATGGAGAGACTAGAAAGGGACTGTCTAGTGCTTCTTTATTACCTTGGCCTTAAATCTGCATTTTTCTTTTGATATTTTTATATGTGTGTGAATTTTTATGAACCTGTAATTGTTCTCTAAATTTTGATTCAGGCCGACTATATGTGAGAATATATAGTTTGAACCTGAACTCTTAATGCATTCTTATGCATCAAGACCATTCCACATACGCGGAAAGAGTCTAAAGTTGGTAAAATTTATTAGATCATGGCATAGTTGATAACTTGATATCTGCTTTGGAAACACTTCTAGAATGAGTGAAGCTCACTTTTCAATTTCTTCCAATTCTAAGCCTCACTTGATCAAATATTAATTATGAGTTAGAGGAAATTCATTATTCTGCAACATCATTAACTAGGTATAATAACAATAGTTCTATCTGACAATTCAGCTTATGGAACTACAAAACAGGTTGTTAATTGTATATGGAAGCACCCTGATGCATTGACAGTGCCTCTTAGTTGTGATGCTGCCAATTTGTGCGGCACTGTAAAATGTTGCCAATTTATTCCGATATAGTCTGTTGTGAAAGTGACTCAAAATTGGAGAAATTGAAGTTTGCTGATGCTGTCAAATCGGAGTCCGATTTGGAGAAATCGGAGTATGATTTTTGGGACCAGAATTGGTACTTTCATTCGTAAAAAATCGGAGCACGATCTGGCAAAATCGGAGTACGATTTTGCTCAGATTCAGAAAAATAAAACGTATTTTTGGGCCTGATTTTGTTCCAATTTATGAGAGATTCTTTTACTATAAATATAGGCTTTGTATCAGAGTAAACCTGGAGATAGAGGGGGCTGAAACAAGGGTTTAGAATGGCAACAACAAAACTAGGGTTTGAGGGTTGATTCACCTTGGGAAACAATATTAGGATTGAGTCTCTTGGTTACGGGAAGAGGCTGGGATTTGGGTAGAATTAGGCGGGAGACTTATTCTTGTAACCCATTGATATCTCTTTTGTAACGTTACTCATCATATAGTGGAACGGAGGGCTGCTCTCTCCCCCAGACTAGGTCAATTTGGACCGAACTGGGTCAACAAATTCTTTGTGTTCTCTCTTCCTTTTCTCTCGCTGTTGTTTTCTACTTTTGGCTTGTGATTATAACTGTTCCATACACTTTGATTTTGGTTGCTTAATTATCCATTGCTCCACACATCAAGTTTTGTTATTGGTGTGTTTTCTCATCGAATTCGCAACAATTAGCGCCCACCGTGGGGCAAGGGTCAAAGGATAATCAAGTACCATGGGTTCGAAGTGGGATATTGAGAAGTTTACCGGAGATAATGATTTTGGGTTATGGAAGGTAAAGATGGAAGCGGTGTTAATACAGCAGAAGTGTGAGAAAGCTTTGAAGGGTGAAGGTTCGTTACCGGTCACCATGTCACGAGCGGAGAAGACCGAGATGGTGGATAAGGCCAGGAGTGCCATTGTCTTGTGCCTCGGAGATAAAGTTTTGAGAGAAGTAGCAAAGGAACCAACCGCGACATCAATGTGGGCAAAGTTGGAATCTTTGTATATGACAAAGTCTTTGGCTCATCGGCAATTCCTAAAGCAACAACTCTACTCATTCAGGATGGTAGAGTCAAAGGCCATCATGGAGCAACTTACGGAGTTCAACAAAATCCTTGATGACTTGAAGAATATTGAGGTGCAACTTGAGGATGAAGATAAAGCTATACTCTTGTTGTGTGCTCTACCGAAATCTTATGAATCGTTCAAAGATACCATGCTCTATGGCAAAGAAGGCACTGTTACCTTGGAAGAAGTTCAAGCGGCTTTGAGAACCAAGGAGTTGACCAAGTCCAAGGACTTGAGAATTCATGAAAACGGTGAAGGCCTAAGTGTCTCAAGAGGGAATGGTGGAGGTAGAGGTAACCGAAGAAAGAGTGGTAAAAAGTCAAAGTTTGAATGCTTTAACTGTCACAAGATGGGTCACATCATGAAGGATTGTCCAGAGATTAATGGTAACTCCGCACAAATTGTCTCTGAGGGTTATGAGGATTCAGGTGCTCTGATGGTGTGGTGTTGTTTGGAGGATGAAGAAGGTGATGTGTCTCACCTTGGGATTGATGCCTAGTGGAGCGGTGGTCGTCTCGAGAGACGTTAAACACTCAACATTAGCCTGGAGAGGCGGTGGTAAGAATACTCATGATCAGTCTAGAGAGGTGGAGGCAACAATACTCATGATCCATCTGTTGAGGTGGAGTTTCAAGGTTGAAGACATAGTGGGATGTACACATTTGCTAGTTGAGGTAGAGTACGCTCAGCTTGAGGTGGAGTTGAACACACCGATAATGGTACGACTATGGAGGACCTTGGGTGCTATGCTCTATGGTGAGCAAGGGATTTCTTCATGAAGACGGAAGGCATTCCGGAGGTTGAAGAATGTATAGCACAGCTTGCGGGATTACCCTAAAAAAAGGCCAAGGGTGATTGGATGCAAGGAGACCTTCAAGGAAGCGGGAGATGTCCTGTGTTGAAGATGTCATGGTGAATGCTTGTGGAACTACCTAAAACTCCTAGTGTAGTTGGACTGCAACGACTCTTCGAGAAGACGGAAGACGTTCCGATGGCTGAAGAGGTTGAGGTAAAGGCTTGTGGAACTACGTAAAATTCCTAGCGTAGTTGGACTGCAAGTACCTTCGAGAAGGCGGAAGACATTCCGATGGCTGAAGGGATTAGGGTGTAAACTTGTGGAGCTACTTGGTGTAGTGGGAACAAGGGAAAGAGCAGCATGGTGGTTGATGGTTTGGCATCATCACTAATTTGGAGTCAAGGTGGAGATTGTTGTGAAAGTGACTCAAAATTGGAGAAATTGAAGTTTGCTGATGCTGTCAAATCGGAGCCCGATTTGGAGAAATCGGAGTATGATTTTTGGGACCAGAATTTGTACTTTCATTCGTAAAAAATCGGAGCACGATCTGGCAAAATCGGAGTACGATTTTGCTCAGATTCAAAAAAATAAAACGTATTTTTGGGCCTGATTTTGTTCCAATTTATGAGAGATTCTTTTACTATAAATATAGGCTTTGTATCAGAGTAAACCTGGAGATAGAGGGGGCTGAAACAAGGGTTTAGAATGGCAAAAACAAAACTAGGGTTTGTATAGAGTTTGTCTCTTTGGAACAAACACTAGAGTTTGAGGGTTGATTCACCTTGGGAAACACTATTAGGATTGAGTCTCTTGGTTACGGGAAGAGGCTAAGATTTGGGTAGAATTAGGCGGGAGACTTATTCTTGTAACCCATTGATATCTCTTTTGTAACGTTACTCATCATATAGTGGAACGGAGGGCTGCTCTCTACCTCAGACTAGGTCAATTTGGACCGAACTGGGTCAACAAATTCTTTGTGTTCTCTCTTCCTTTTCTCTCGCTGTTGTTTTCTACTTTTGGCTTGTGATTATAACTGTTTCATACACTTTGATTTTGGTTGCTTAATTATCCCTTGCTCCACACATCAAGTCTTGTTATTGGTGTGTTTTCTCATCGAATTCGCAACATAGTCGATATTTTAATTCTTCAAATAAAAGATGCTTATTACAGAGGATCTAGATTGAGAGGGAATTCATGTATGATGTCCTATATATAATGGCAATTGAAATCAATTTTCATTCATTCAAGTATCACATATATAAGTTAGAGGCAAGACTAGGAGACATTTGAATTGATCATGCAGATCAAATAGTACTTCAAATCAGTCTTCTTGAATCATGCACTCTTACTTCATTGTTGTTTATCTGTTTAGCATAAGCTTGCATATTACATAGTTGTGCTCCTCAACTTGAGTGTGATAGTCTCTCATAATCGAGCTTCTCTGACTGCAACAAAAAATGTAAGAGTCAGGTGCTTTAAAAGCTTCTAAAATTAAAAGAAGTCGTGTATATGTAGAGGGAGATGAAAAATTTACATTAGAAAGAATAAAAGACATGTTTCCTTGTCAAAGTTTTTTAGAAATGGGAAAGAGGTGTAGCAGCAGAGTCGCACACAATGCCATACACAGGGCCGTCTTAACAAATTCATAGGCCCAATTTTAGTTTTATAAGGGATGAAAAAAAAATTAAATTCAGGGCCCCAAAACAAATAAATAAGTCATTTTAAAAAAATTATTAAAAAACAGACTCAACAAAAACAAACTGCGTCACTGCAGCACATTGAACGAATTGAATATGTTTGCTTTTAATAGATATATAACCATTATTTCTGTGTTTTACATATAAAAAAATATATATTTTGGGCACCAAAAAATTGGAGGCCCGGTGACATAGCCCAGCCTCGACGGGCTATGGGCCGGCCCTGGCCATACATACAACTAGAGATAAGAAAGATGTCACAATAGCATGAATAACAACAATAGTGGAATTTCACATCAGCTTCTGAAGTTTAAAATAATTTAGGCACACATAAGTGATAAAAAAAATAAAAGAAGAATGAATTAAGTTATGTATAATTTTTAAATAATCAATTGATATATATATTTTTATGTATGTGTGTGGAAATTACTTATATTTAAAGTTGTGACCAAGCAAGTGTTTTGCTCGATTAACATTGAAATGCAGCATATTTATAGTTAACTTGTAAAATCATGATTTTTAACAATAAAGGTTAAAGGAGGAATTATGTTGACGACAACAATTTAAGAGATGAATTTGTTAATTTGTAGAAAGAAAGAAAAAAACTATCGACTATTTTGAATGATGCTTCAAACTTCGAGAATGAATTTGCATATTCACTCCATTCTATTATCTAATCTAATCTTATAAAAATTTAAATGGTTTTTATCCTCCCATTCTAAAAAAAAAGCCAAAAATATGCACTTTTAAAAAAAAAATGTACTTTTGGTTTTCTAATATAAAAACTTAAATGCACTTATATGTATGACCCTATAGGTTGTGCCCAAATCTGAAGACCTTTTCGTAGTGAAATTCTCCCTACCTCTCTTGCATCCCTCGTTTTATTAAAAATGTCGTTCAATTTCAAGATTTTAGAATCCAAAGCGTGTTTTCATGTGATTTAGAAATTAAAAAAATTAGCACAATCAGTTTAATTACAATTGAATTTTGGATAACTGTTTTTCAAGATTTTTACACATTTTGAATTTTAGAACCGATCAACAAAAATGTCATTTTCACACATTCAAATTTTAGAATCTGAATACGTAATTTATATGTTTCGAACTTCTTTTGTGACAAAATACAATTTCATATCTTTTTTCTCTTTTCTATCATTTACCGTTTACATGGTACTAGCTAATTCTAAAATCCAAAAATCAAAAAGTATTTTTAGGTTTTTATAGAAAGGGAGATATGGGAGAAAAGAATTTCTCATTTGCTAATGTAAAATCATAAATTAAACTACGATTAATTATTTGTTTGGGTAATTTGTACAATCAATGTTTTTTTCCCGTAAAAAAACTTGAATACTTGACGTGCAAGCAAATAGGTTAGATAATATCCATACTTTTTTCCCTCAAAAAAATATCCACACTTTTTCCATACGGCTCAAACAAAAAATGTGTATATGTCTTCGTGAGCTTAACTGAGTTGGTAGGACAATACATAATATATTCGAAGTTCAAATCCGGTCCTCCACAAAAAAAAATGTATATGTAACAAAATAAAAATAAAATAATGTAACAAAAAAAATAAAATATGATACCCTAACTATAAAACGAAGCAAAACAGGCATGCTCCACCACACCGTGTCGCAAACCCTTATTCACTGTCTTCCTCTTTCTCATGAGTCCAGAAAAAATGTCAAAGTTGGAGGATTCAATGGCTGTCGACAGAATCAGCGACTTACCAGATGAAATATTATGTCACATACTCTCTTTTCTTCCGACCAAACTCGCTTACACCACCATTGTTCTTTCAAAGCGGTGGTCACCACTTTGCTATTCACTCACTGTTCTCCGCTTCAACCATAACTCCTTCAATCACTTATGTCGTTTTATCGATGCTCTCATGCTCTCTCCTCGCGTGTCAAACCAACCCATTAAAACGTTTAGCCTCGTGTTTCATTCTCTAGACTGCTGTTCTGATAGTCCCTCCAACTTATATGCATGGGTAGAAGCTGCCTCGAAACTGCGACATGTAGAGGAGTTTGATCTCTCTCTGAATTATTTGATCGCCTTCAAGTTGAATCCTATTATTCTCACCTCCCGAACCCTTGTTATTCTGAAACTTGAGGATGTACAAATTAAATCTAATAATTTGTGTGTTGATCTTCCATCGCTCAAAACCCTATATTTCAAATTTGTTGGTTTTAAAGATAAGAATGATTTCTTGAAACTTCTTAATGCTTGTCCTCTTCTTCAAGATTTGCATACTTCTTGTAATTATTATGATGAAAACAATGAAGAAGCAAAAGAGTTTAAATCCTGTCCTTGTCTACGTTGGTTGGAGCCGATGTCAGTTCAAAAGATGTTCCATTTACTGCGATTTATAATGTTGGGTTTCTATGCATATTCATGGGACTAGAGGCTACTTTCAAATACATTCCAGTGTTCCAAAACTTAATTCACATTAAACTATTGTTTGTTTGTAAATTCTTTCACGGTTGGGATGGTATAGTAGAATTGCTCAAGAATTGTCCCAAGCTTCAAATTCTTTTCATTAAAAAGGTTTGTGGATTAGTATGTTTTTCTTTTGCTTGTTGTTTTTTTGATATATATTATAATGAATGTTATTTTTTATCCCTTCGACAGTGGATCGATACCAGCTTATCCAAAGATTTGGAATGCCCAATTTCAGCTATTGAATGTGTTTCGTCTCACCTCAGGTCATGTACTATTGTTAACTTCAATGGCTCAGATATCCCATTTGCAACTTATATTTTGCAGAATGCCAGGCTTTTAGAAGTGATGAAAACCGATGTTAGTACTAGCTTATATGGAAAGCTAAAGCATAAAATTATAAAAAAGTTATCCACCTGTCCAAGGATGTCTCCGAGATGTAAACTTTTGTTATAGTTTATTTAATAACTATATATCATTGTTTTTCATTAATTTCTATTCTAATAATATGTCACCAGTGAATTTGATGGTCTTTAGTGGTATGTTCAAATTCTAGGATGGACTGCCATTGTGGCTAGATAATTATTTTGTTTGGATTTGGATGGTTTTCATTTTATTTTGTTTGGATAATTATTTTGTTTGGATGTTTGTTAATTAGAAAGCTTGGATGTTTGGATGGTTTTCATTTTACTCCTCTATCGCTAACTATAAGCTTGTCTACTCTATGTCTGTACGGTAACCGTCACAGTTATTCACCAATTTTACTTCAGACAATGTGGTGTACTGTCTAGGTGAGTATTTGAATAGTTGAGTTTAAATGATCTTTAATTCGATTTAAAAAAATGTAGTAAAATTGTGTATAATGGTTTTTGATATAAAGCACAAAAAGTATGTTTTATTACTTCTGATCAAACTTACTTTTTGGAGGCAAAACTAACTTTGATAATACACATGGAAATATTAAAAAGATTTGATGAAGTCATGTTTGGTGCATTTAGAAATTCAAGTTCAATATTATGCTTGCCTGCTGGTTATATGTGATTTAACTTTTAAACTCCTTTTGCTTGCACGTCAACTGTGATATGTGATAAAATCTAAACATCAATGTATAGATGATGATACCTGAACCAGAATATTCATATTCAGATCGATAGTATAATACATGAACCATAATGCGGAGTTTCCATCCGAAGTTCTGAACAGTTTCTAGTTCTAGGAAATCTATAATAATAGATAGAGAGCACTGGTTAAACAAAGAGCTGACAAAATAACATTATTGAATTTGGTACTCTGATTCAGAAGTGTAAGGATTAACTTTTTGTTTCAGTTAAAATATTTTATGGGTTTTTTTAACAGATAAACTAATATATTCACTCACAGTCTTGTTAAGGTGACATATACTCAGAGAGTCACAGTCTTCGATGATTTATATGCCGGTAGGGAAAAAAGCACATTATATTCACAGATAAATCTGCATAAATACTTCCATGCAAAACATAGCAGCGAAATATACAAAAAGTACACAGGATTAACTGCAACTGTTCGTAAATATCACGTGTACAAGGCAAATAAGGTGAATGTCAATTACATTACACAATTTAACAAGGCATGAAGAGTCAAAACAACACAACCACCTTTCGTGTTATCTTGTATATATATACACAGCCTGCTCAAAAGCGGTGTTAAAAACCCTCACTCTGATCCTCATCCATGCTATGGTCGCTGGCACCATTCCTACTGCTGCTACTACTCACAACCAACTAGTCATCAGCAAGTAATGTCCCCTAGATAGACAGATGACAATCATATTATCATAGCGCTGTCTTGAACAGCTTCAAGTTTAGTAGAAAGCGATGGGGTGAACCTCAATGCCAAATATTCACAAGAGATTGCTGTCAAGGTCCCAACGATTTTCCTCTTAGAAAGCTATGCAAATAAAATTCATCAAAAGATAGGCGCACCACTGCAACAAGGTGCAAATACTTCACATTTCAGATATAATTACATTTCCACAAGTAATTGAGTGAAAAAAAATGAGAGTGTAGATGCGCTCGTCTATAAATGCGACTTAAGCACAGTAGTCTTGAACAAATATCAAGACAGGAAGAGTCCAATCCATAAAGAATCGGTTGAGAAAATGGAAGACAGGTACGGGATTTGATGTTTTTCAACACCAAACATCAGCATTTTTAATATCAACAGTAATCGTAGGCTGAAATTTTTGAATATTTGTTATTCAAAGTTATGTATAACCTGAACGTTGTTTCAGCCATTAAAAGGTGGATAACCATTTAGAAGCTCAAAAAGCATGGCCCCGACACTCCACATGTCTGCCTGTAATTATTATCAAGTAAATATCAGTAAACCAAGTTAATTAATGTTGAAAGTGTTAATGAATTTTTGGCAGCAACCTAATATGACTACGAAATCTGGAATAGAAACAAACGGTAACAAGTCTGAGACCCACGGGAACGTGAGAAAAATGATTATGATGTTTTATTGTTGTGCACACGAATCGGAAAATCAGAGGATTTTCAATGAAATGAAACATTTTTACCCAATTCTTTTAGCGCAAGCGATGTCCTTTAATTTTACTTGCTTGTTTGTGAGTCCATATCACAACATAGTATATAAAGACTTTAAAGAGCGCAAAGCCATCTTATGTGCCACTTGAACTTATTGAATATTACAAAATACAACAGAAATCAAGAAGGAGAATTGATACCTTGTGATCATATCTCTGGAACTGAAGAACTTCAGGAGCCATGTACGATGGAGTTCCACAAACTGTCTCAACATACTCGCCTGGGCGGACAGTTCTCACATTGTATGCAAAGCAAAAACGATGTCAAGTTAGTAAAAGTAGTAGCATCAAACTAAATAAATTATCATACGCTTCATATTCATCGCCCTTAGCTGATACACACTACCTTGAGAGACCAAAATCAGCTATCTTCAGCACTTCTAAAATCCGAAAATCAAAGAGTATTTTTAGGTTTCCATAGAACACACGGGAGATACGAGAGAAAAGAATTTCGCATTTGCTAATGTAAAATCATAAATTAAACTACGATTAATTATGTGTTTGGGTAATAGGTTTTTTTCCTGTAAAAAAACAACATGAGTAGTTGACGTCCAAGCAAAAAGGTTGGATAATGTAGAGTGCTGCAAACTTATAGACACCGTAACCCGTCGAGTGTGTGCCATTCCCACAATATTAAAAAATATATATATATATTGGATGATGAATTAATAAAGATATTTGAATTTCTATATGAAAATGGATTTGAGTCTTGGTCTCCACGGCAAGCCGTCAAGTGAAAACAAGTAGTATGAACAGTCAATTAAGAAAGCCTGAGTTTGTTTGAATAAATAACTTATTTGTAGTTTTTTTTTTTTAAATATATATATATTTGTAGTTCATAACACAAACATTTATTATGATAAGTGCTTATATATAAGCTATTTTTATAGAAAAAAAATAAAATATTGTTAAATACTTTTTTAATATGCTATAAGTTGTTAAATTTTTTTTTTTTTAGAAAGGATGTTATAAGTTGGTAATATTAGCTATGTTGAGAAACTTATGAAAATAAGTTTAAAAACAGCTTATGAAAATTGTCATTGGCTCTGTTTGGTAAAATTAGATGATAGTTGATGAGTTAGCTGATAGCTTTTAGCTGATAAGCTAGCTGACAGCTTTTAGCTGATAAGCTAGTTGAAGTGTTTGGTAAAATTAGCTGATAGTTTTTGCTTTGAATAATAAGGGTAAATATGGAAGAAAAAATGAGAAGCTATAAGCTCAAAAGCTACTTGAAGTAGCTTCTGAAAAATAGCTTATAAGCTCCTGAAATAAACTATAAGTTCGTTGTACCAAACAGAGCTAAAGTGTTACCAAACAGAGTTTTTTTTGTCAAATGAGCTTATAAGCTAAAAGCTAAGAGCTAAAAGCTCTTTTTTTGGGTTTACCAAACAGAGCCTATAAACTATTTTTATAAGTTCTTTCAATGCTTCCAAGTTCTGCTTGGCATATGCACCCAAAATTTCACCCAATTATAACGACCAATGCCCAGAAAGGTCCCACCCAACCCATTTGTTCTCCCAAATCTTAACTTAATCACTAGATTTTTTGTATCAACTCAACTATCGTTTCCACACCACAACAAACACACTATTAAAAAAAGAAAATTGCTTTTTAGACATAGAATACTTCCTATTGACACATGGAAATGACCAAATTACCCCAGCGGTAGTTAATTACCCTCAGCGGTAGTTAGCTACCTCTGGCATATGCGCCGGCAGTTAACTGCCGCTGGCTCCTCCAGAGGTAGTTAACTACCTCTGGCTTTGCTGCTTTTTATTGTAATTTTACGTGTTTCGGTCGAAAAATCAAAATAAATCGAAACTTATTCAGAATTCTACGAAACTTTACAGATACCACTATAAAAATACATATAGATGATGTTCAAAGTTTCGTAACATTTCGAATAAGTATCGATTTTTTTTATTTTTTCGACTGAAACGCGCAAAATCGCAATTGAAAAAATAAAAAAAAAATCGACACTTATTCGGAATGTTACGAAACTTTTCACATCATCTATGTGTATTTTTATAGAGGTGTCTATAAAGTTTCGTAGCATTTCGAATAAGTCTCGATTTATTTTGATTTTTCGACCGAATCATACAAAATCGCAATTTTTTTCAAGTGCGAGTCCGAAAAAGTGTCCTAGAGGTTGAACTTTTTCACGCTTTTTTGCACTCATGTTTAGAGAAAAAAAATAACATCTCCCACAAAAAATTTAAATTTTTCGACAAGGGACGGATTAAATATGAATTTTTAACGCGCCTAAATTTTAAGACACAAAAACATCAAAATATCAACCTAAAAATTGAATTTTGAGCTGTTTTTTTGCAGACACCTCTATAAAAATACATATAGAGGATCTGCAAATTTTCTTAGTATTTCGAATAATCTTTAATTTATTTTGAATTTTTTTACTGAAACGTTTAAAATTGCAATATTTTTCCAACTGCGCGTCCGAAAAAGTTATATAGAGGTTGAATTTTTTCATTATTTTTTGTACACATATTAAGAACATAAAAAAAAAAATTCCCACAAAAAATTAGAATTTTTCGACAACGGATGGATTAAATATTAATTTTTAATGCGTCAATAACTCAAGAAACCAAAACATCAAAACGTCGACCTAGAAATTGAATTTAGATCTGGTTTTTTGCATACAGCTCTAAAAAAATATATATAGAGGGCCTGTAAAGTTTCGTGAAATTCTGAATAAGTTTCGATTTATTTTAATTTTTCGACCGAAACGCGTAAAATCACAATAAAAAGCAGCAAAGCGTTAACTACCTCTGGAGGAGCCAGCGGCAGTTAACTGCCGGCGCATATGCCAGAGGTAGTTAACTACTGCTGGGGGTAATTTGGTCATTTTCATGTGTCAATAGGAAGTATTCTATGTAAAAAAAGCAATTTTCTTAAAAAAAAAAAAAAAAGAGTAATGATATTTTGACATCTATTTGATGACAACTTTGTTGACAACCTTGTTTTTCTCACTTCTTATTGGTCAAAAACAATGGAGAGAGAAAAAGGAAGAGAGAGGATAACAACATCATGTGAGTATGAGAGAGAAAGTTGTTCAAAAATTGTCAAAAAGTGGTTGTCAAAATATCATTTCTCAAACAAAAAATCTCTTTTAGATTGGACTGAAAGAACACACAAAAACACCCCAAACAAATCCTTAACTTATTTTGTTCCAATAACCAACTTATCAGAACAGAACTGAACGGAACATGACAACAACATCCTCACACGCTCAAACTGAAGCAGCAAAAACAGAACAAATCATCACTGAATTCTTCGCAAAAAGTCTCCACATAATCATAGAATCAAGAGCACTTTCTGCTTCATCTCGCAATTTCAGCACACTTTCTTCACCATCTTCAACTTCTTCATCTTCCTCATCAAGTGTTCGACCCAGAGACAAATGGTTCAATCTAGCCCTCAGAGAATGTCCTACAGCACTTGAAAACGCTGACCTATGGCGCCACAATAATCTTCAGCCAATTGTGGTTGATGTTGTTTTGGTTCATAGAAACCTTAATTTCTCTCCAAAGGTTCGATCTTTTGTAAAAGAGAGAAACCCCTTTGAAGAATTAGGAGGTGGGTCTGAACAGAATGAGAAGATTGTTGAAAGATGGATTATTCATTATGAAAGCAAGAAAATTAAGGATTGTTCTAGTTCCAACACTGCAAACACTACAAGAAGGTCAAGTAACACTTTTTTGCAGAATTTGTATAAGAAATCTACTTTGCTTTTAAGGTCTTTGTATGCTACTGTTAGACTTTTACCTGCTTTTAAGATTTTTAAGGAACTGAGTTCATCTGCAAATGTTTGTGCTTTTAGTCTTGCTCATCGTGTTTCGACTTTTTTTGAACCATTTACTACTAAACAAGAAGCTGAAATGCTTAAGTTTGTGTTCACTCCTGTGGATACTAATTCTGGTAGGCTGTGTTTATCGGTGTTGTATCGTCCGTATGTTTCTGATGTGAGTTCGGAACCAACAACTCCTTTGTCTCCACAAGTTATAACTGATTATGTCGGTAGTCCTTTGACTGATCGGTTGATGAGGTATCCGTCGCTTCCTGTTGTTAGAATGCCATCACATGGCTCTTCTCCGTCGTCATTGCCATTTTCGAGGAGACATAGTTGGAGTTATGAAAATTGTAGAGCATCACCTCCTACAGTTAATTATTATTCACCTTCACCTACACATTCGGAATCACACACATTGGTTTCTAATGCTAGCTCTCAAGGTTATTGTCCACCCTCTAGTTTGCCTCCTCATCCAAGTGAAATGTCTTTGCTTCATAAGAAGAATGTGAATTTCGATGAGTACTATCCCTCACCGAATTTCTCTCCATCTCCCTCTCCTTCTTCATCATCACCTATCTATAGTTTGGGGTCATTAGCTTCGAAAACACTTTTACGCTCTGAAAGTGCTCCTGTCAACATACCTAATGCTGAAGTTGCTAATTCCCCTGGACATAGCAGTAGGCATAATTTGCCGCCGTCTACTCCTATTAGAATTTCAAGGTGCACTTCTGAGACGGAGAGAAGTAGGAATCTTATGCAATCATGCATTATGCCTGAGAAGGTATGTTGCATCATATGCTAAATTGCCAATCATATTGAATGTTTTGTTTAGCTGAAACTTTTTTATTTTCATCTTACTGTTGTTTTTTGGCTCTGCATAGATGTTTTCTATTGGAAAAGATGAGTCTAAAAAGTATTCTGGAGTGAAGATAGCACTTAACAGCTCACCACAGATTTCATTTTCCAGGAGCTCTAGCAGGTCTTATCAGGATGAGTTTGATGATACTGATTTCACATGTCCTTTTGACGTGGATGATGACGATACAACGGATCCAGGCAGCAGGTATTTCGTCACTAAAATTCGTAGGGGTTTATGCTTCATTATCTATGTTTTGCCTTTGATATAAGTAGTTGATGCTTCAGTTCCTTAACAATATGGTATAGCTGCTATATTGTGACCATATAGATAAAAGAGACCCTGATATTGCAAAGCTCTTGCCATGGCAGGGTCCATTAAGGGATGGATCCTTTATGGATCTATTGCTAGATTATGGCCATATATTAATATAAATTAGCAACCCTTTGTTTGGTATTGTTTTCGGTGAGGGTATATAAGGTTGATCATGAATTCTAAGATCACACTTGAAGTTGATGTCATGGCATACTCTGGTTAGGTCTAGTCTTTTTTCAATTACCGTATTAGTTGTTATGCTGGTATTTTCTCCTTTAGTACGGTTTGAACCCGGGTCTTTTAACTCTTTCAGCTTTAGATACTAACATAAACACCACTGCATTCTGATTTTCATAAATATTAGACTTCACCTTATCAGTGGTGAAGATTTGATATTTTTTACCTTTATTTTTCTGTGAAGAGTTACTTCTATTCAATTGCTTATTGAAATTGTTTTTTTATTTATTTACATTGATGCTAATAACATTAAAATGGCTTGGATACATAATTCTTGTCATCCTTTATTTCTCTTCCTCGCCTGAACTTTGAAGTGTATATTTCGTTGGTACTTATGTTATCTTTTCCAAATTATGTGATTTTTTGGATATATTTTTTAATCAACCAGTCTGCTGGTTTTGCCTTTCTTTTCTTTGATGGATTACTGTGGTCCTATCACTTCAAATATTAAGTCAGGTTTGTTTTACCATTGTGCCCAACCTGTTCTCTCTTCTACTAATTCTTTGGCTTACCAAATTTCATCATTTATGCACTAGTTTTTGTTGTAGATAGGGTATGTGTCCTTTATTGAACTCCTGTTTTTACACACCAATGGGAGCATATGTTTAAGCTTTTAATAAAAGTGATTTTATGATTTAGTGAGAAAATGAATAATTGTTTAGAGATTTTATGTAAAGCAAAAGCCATTTTCTGTTTGATTACAATCATAAAGAACACTATTTCTTTGAAGAAGTGGTTATAACTTATAATATATATTTTTTTTGTTCAGATTCAGATTTTTAGCTTTAAGAACGGCTAAAGAATTTTACACACATTTTTTTCTTCCTAAATGTAAGTGATTTTGTTTCAATAAAAGGAAAAGCTAAAACAAATGGGCTCATTAATTCAAAATTTCCCATGGTCACTAAATAAGGTGTTGCATCATTTTAGCAACTAACAAAAGATTTAACTTGCAACAGAGAAGATTTTAACAATTTCTTTTTATAAATTTGGCACTATATTGTTTCTCAATAGGGTGAAAATTTTGACCTTCTCAAACCAAGCAAAAATCAAGTGCAAAGTTGATAGTAGTTTTGAGTGGATGGTTTTGTTCATGGTTAGACTTAAATCCCATCTATGTGATGGATTTGTTTTTGTAGAAGAAGAACTTTCATTAGTGAGAAATGAGTGGAAAATACATCTTAGAGGAGGATAGTGCACCCTCAAAAACCATAGGAAATAAAAAAGAAGACAACCTTCAAAAACTATGACATGAACTCATAACCTCCTAATCATATACTAACAACTCCAAATGTTGCGTGAAGACTTCCCTTTGTAAAACAAAATATGAAATGATGATGAATGCAGCAACTTTGCTTTATCTCTGCATATTTGAAATGGAAACTGCTTTGAAACAATCGTGGGTGAAATTGGACTAGGCTGGCTTAATTCGCCCAAATTTTGAATTGAATTGAGACAATCATTCTGAAGTTTCTCCTTAAGACCAGCCTCATCTTCAAAGAGATAGAGAGCATCAACCTCTTTAGCACTGCCAATCATGCTCCTCGAACTCAACTCCTGAAATTTACAACTAAATGAGTCAAAAATAGCCAAACAGCTAAGGTCTTGGGTTATTTACATATGGACAGCAGATTTCATGATAAACGTGGAACATGAAGAACATTGTGGAGGGTTAGAGTTTTAGATAAAGAAATTGAACCTATACCAGCTATAGTAGAAAAGGTAACATCAACTATTTTGATCTTTTTATGATCTGCACCAGTACTATATGCATAAAACAGTTTTGAATAATGTCATGTGATTTGTGGCTTCAAAATCAAATGATCCACGGAGCTTTAGAGTATGATTTAGTATTCGGGAGAGCAGAATAGAAATAGATAGCTTTTTGAGCTCTGAGGGTGGAGAAAACTGATATTTTTGTTGTAAAGAGTTTATACTGGTGCTCTAGTTGTTCCTTTCACTTGCAGCTTGGAAAACCGGACCCTCTCAATTTGGCTTCTTTTTCAAGTTTGGGGGTTTTCCATGAAATTTTGAGCAGGTTTGCTTAGTGTGCTACAACCGTATATTGATCACACCAAGGTTTCTTCGTTCTTTCTCCTTCTTGTTCATGTCCCCTTGCAGCCAAAGCAGAACTTTCAGCCTCTTTAATCTTTATACCATTGGAATGTCGTAGCATAATCTTTTCCTGAGTTCATCTCTCCTTACTTCAGAGAACACTTCCCATATTGACAGCGCAGATTTTCTGCCTAGAATTCTGCCACAAACATCACCAAGTTCTTGGTTGAGTCCTAGAAACATGTAGACTCAATCATTCTCTTCTCTTTTCTTGAATCTAGTGGCATCATTGGGATATTCCCATCTAGTGGCATCATTGGGATATTCCCAATTATCCTCATAGCACCGGTCAAGCTCTTGCCAGAGAGGCTGTAATATGTTGGGACATCATTGTCTTCTTATTTGGACTCTCCACAGTTGAGTCTAGAGTTCATAAATCTTAGAAGAGTTCTCCAAGTGAGAGTAACAACTGCGAACAACCTTCCTCGCATCTTTTGCCGTTTGGAGGAATAAATATGTCCTTCGAATGGAAGATTCCATTAAGTTGATCAGCCACGCAATAATTAGTGACTTTCCTAACTCCCATTTTTGTAGAGAGGGGTTGGTCTTCTCAACTAGAGGGGACTTTCCAGTTGAAAACTAGTTTTTCGGATTGAGCCCATTCAACAGTCTTTGTCATTAAACTTTTAGATCAAAAGTAGCAAGTCAGTACCTATAGACAGAGGATCAGATACGGCAGCGGCTGATATATTTTCAGAGCCGCCAGAATTATTGGAAGGTGTGGTGAAGGAGGAGTTCTTGTCCTCGTATTTTTATGTGGAGCTATGCTCTCTATTCATGTAGTTTTTCCGTAGTTAGCTGCCATTGGATAAGAGCTGAAGCTCTGATACTGTTAGGAACCCAAGAATTGAATGGAAAAGAATGGACAATTTTATTCAAAGACTGAGAAATGATAAAAGATAACAGAAGAGAAATCTCTCCTCCAAGGGTTTCCCCTTCACAGTTGAGAAACTACTCTATCCACAAAGTTTACAATATTCCGTGATGATCTTAGAACAAAGGATATTGATCTATATCTTTGTATTCTCCTATTTATACAAATACTCTCTCAATAGTCAATTAACTAACTACTTTAACTACTCTAATTTCCCTTTATTCTATATCCTAACAGATACCATGTTAAATATATCCTAACAGATACCATGTGATGTTAGGGCTACCGCTAGGTTAAAGCAGTTAGAGAAGAGGAAAACTTCTTGATACAACAAAATTGAAAGAAAAATAGAAATAGGAATCAAATCAAAACAGATTGATTGATTTGATTCTGTCCTAAAATACAATTAAAACCAAGACTACAATCAAATCTGAATGATCTGATCTTGATTATGATTGTTCACTCTTCTAAAGTATTTATTCAAACACCTAAATATCAGGCTGTCAACATATCTTAATCCTGACTATATTTTAGTTGTACCTATAGCAGAAAACTGGTAATTAGTTTGTAGACCTGATACTTGATAGTGGTGGCTTATATAGTTTATTTCTACAATCTGGCAATCTTTTCTTTTTTTTGTTGAATCATATATGACAAAATATGACAGATTTTTAGTCTACTAGTTCGAAAATTTAATCTGTTTCCTTGTGCATGCATCAGAGCGGAATCTTTTGATCGTGGTGATATGACTCAACTTCTTCAAGCTGGTAGGTTCTTTCCAATCAGAAAGTCTCAAGGTGCCGCTGTTGGTGCACTTGTGCATATGTTGAAGAAAGCAGCACCTCTGCATCAAGACTTCTCCACTGGTGAAAACTTGTCTCAGGGAGCCCGTCCTGAAAACTTGAAGAGCAATAACGTTCAAGAACCGAACCAGATTCTAGAGAGCCTAACACCAGTGAGCACAATGTCTTATGGGAATAGGAAAACAACAAGTGATGCATTGGAAGAGTTTCATAGTTACAGAGAAATGAAAAACTTATTACTTATGCCACGTGATGGCAGTAAGCGACAAATATGATAATGCATGTTTAGAATCCTAGTAAGTTTGACAAAATTTCAGTGACATTGGGATTTTGTTGTATCTCCAAAGTGTGGCATTAGCCAAAATCACGGCGGCACACTATTATTCTGGCAAACTCATTACGCATCCAAACATTCACAAAGTTCTTTGCGTTTGCAGCGGCAGCATGCAAATGTGAAGTTGGTGTTTGGTGAAATATGTACAGTTACAAAACATGTTCTACATTTTGTGAATATATATGTTATGTGAATAGCTGAAAGTGCTAATTGAAATTGGCTTTCTAAAACTGATAGATGAGTATTATTTAATATAATCACGTATAAAAATTGTATTTTGTGTTCTTGCATGTAATTGTTTTACTATCTCTACCTTTCTAATTTTCTTTTGATAGTGCTAGAAATCACCTAGTAGATTCTAAGTATAATTAAGCCTAACTTAAATAGCAATGTGTAAAGCAAAACTTTTAAGATTTTTTTGCATTTTATGCGATACTCCATTTTTCTGTTAACCATAATAGCAACTTACTTTGCATTCCTACCATATTCTTCCAAATCCTCATTTATTCCTGGTTCAATTTCACACATGGCCTAGACAAAGTTAAACATGTTTTTTTTTTAGGGTTAATTAAGTTTTTAGTCTCTATAAATATACTAAATTTCGTTTTTAGTCCTCAAAAAAAAGTGACAGATTTTGGTCCCTATAAAAAATTTAGCACGTAGTTTTAGTCTCTGTTAAATTAAAATTTGTTTAATTATGCTTAAACTTCTAAATTTTTGAAAGAATTTTTACATACATGTTCATAACATCGTAAAACACTCTTTAATAAAATCTTTTCGTTTTTTTAACATTTAATGAACTAAATATGAATTTTTCTAAAAGCCAAATTTTCAAGATTATATTAATGAAAATTTGGACCTAATAATAAAATTTTGAGCTACTTTTTTGCGGAGGAACTTTATATAATGTTCGAAATAAGTATGTTAAAAATTTAAAAGTTTAAGCACAATTAAGCAAATTTTAATTTTACAAGGATTAAAATTTGTTTAATTATACTTAAACTTTTATATTTTTAAATAAATTTTAAGAGTTAAGAACATTATAATAATCTCTTTTATAAAAAATTAGAATTTTTTAACATGTAATGAATTAAATATAATTTTTTTTAAACACCAAAAATTCAAGATAAAAGTAACGAAAATTTAGACTTAAAAATAAATTTTTAGCTAACTTATTGCGGAGAAACGTTTTATAATGTTTTAAACAAGTATGTAAAAAATTATTAAAAAATTTAAAATTTTAAGCATAATTAAACAAATTTTAATTTAACAAGGACTAAAACTACGTGTTGAAAAATTTTATAGGGACCAAAATCTGTCAAAATATTTTATGAGGACTAAAAACGAAATTTGGTATATTTATAGGGACTAAAAACTTAATTAACCCTTTTTTTTATTATTTTTTAATCTTGACATGGACAAAGGGTCTTAATAATCTAGAGTTCGGTCGAACAATGAAAAAAGTATTGCCCAAAATTGTATCAGTTGCGAATTGAATTCAAATTCTTCCGATCAATTTGACCTTATTCATTCACTAATCACTCAAGTTCAACTTTTTTTTTCTTTCTATTCAACAAACTTTTTGATGATTTGATCTTTTCATTTCTTATAAAAATGATAAATAAAGAGTACTTAAGTGGAAAAGAGCGTATGTTTTTGTTGGTGGTAGCTGAGATTCGAACCCCAAACTTGCATATATTATGCATTGTTCAGATCAACTGAGCTAAGTTTAAGAAGACAAAAAAAATAAAAATAAAAAAGTGAATGTTTGATAATATAATTAAAATCTTTGTCAAAAAATAATATAATAAAATGTTGATTCCTATATCCAGGCAAATCTTATCCAAATCGAGAAAAAGCACGTGCATCAAATTTGTTTAATATTCAAAAACTACAAAGTTGAAGAAATTAATCCAATCTTATTGTTTTCCCACTGATATGAATATGAATATGACCTCTCTTGATTTGATTAAAAATAAAAATATGACCTCTCTTGCTCTTACCCTTAGACCATCCACAATGGTAGGGTCTTAACTATTTAAGACCCGGTACCTAATAGGTATCCCCATTGTGGAGAAATTTTTTGGGAGTCTTCTAAGACCCAGGGTCTCACTTAAGACCTCAATGCTTAAGTGGGTCCCACATTACTTTTGCTTAAAATAATCAATGTCATTGTACTATTGATTTTCAATTGCAATTTACCTTGGTTTTTTAATGTTATTGGTGGGTCCTATTTAGACCTTTTGTTGGAGGATCTCCATTGTAGTGGTTGAGTACCTATTAGGTACTATTATTAAAAAATAATAAAAAAGTGATGTGTCAATGTGGGACCCATTTAAGACCTCAAAGTTGAGGGTCTCCATTGTGGATGTTATCTCTCCCGGATTGTGGGTCCACATCAACAATGACCATCACCATAAGTGATATCCAACCCATCAAGATATACATCCAGGTAGATAGCTAAGCTGGTAATGCCCATCGGAGTACAACAAGAGTCAAGAGTCAAGAGCTGGATATCCAACCCAACAAGATATCCAACATGTGATTCATCTATGAGATTTATCTTAATCTTAATTCAAAAAATCTATGAGATTTATCTCATTCCTTGATTTCCCACACTTTTTTATCACATAAGAACTAAAGTAAAGTAAATTGAAAGATTCTCGGGCAAGTTTTGCTTACTTCCCTGATCAAATTTCAGATTACCAGAGTTTCTTTCATCATGTGTATGAGATTAGTTAGGCTATACTAAACAATTTAAGAATAAAATCATAGATATGTTAGACCATGTACTCAAGGGCAGTGCAATAAAAAGTGTCGAAAATAACTCGACACAAAATTTTGTTATCGACATGCACTAAGGCTTAGTATATACAATTATGCCCGAAATATTCCTAACATATACAAAATATCAGGACCATATAATAATAAATCAACAATGAAATAAAAATTATTTTCAAATTGTTGGTAAAAAAATTATAGAGATTTTTATGATAGTACTATCTTTAGTATAATTTTCTGACCAGAGTCAATTATTTTAGTCCGAAGGAGCATGAAACTCACGTAATAACATATTTGGTTGTACGGTGTCACTGCTGCTGCACGTTTAAAGTCTTTTTTCATTGTGAAAATATGAAGCTAATAGTTGTAACTTCAAAATAAACGTGACTATTTACCATGATTTTGTATTAAACATGAATCCTTCAAACACAACGTATCAAATTTTCTTGCGGCTACTATAGTCATGTTTTAATACCTGATAAAGCAAATAAACTAAAAATGAAATGAAATGAAATGAAGGAGAAAAATAACTCCACATATATTGATAAATTTATATAATACTATCTAATCTAGGAAAGTACTTTCCGCCTTGAACAACTCCCGTGTTAAAGCCAAAAAGTACAGAATCAGATTGAGATCAAATTTGGCTTTTACATTGTGCCAATTTGATCAAAAAAAATTCCATTAATGAACAGTGCTGCTTTATACTGTTCCTATATAGTGTCCAAGGGATTGTGATCTAACCACTTGCACAAATGTGAAGATAGTAAAACAGTTTCTCATGCCGACGGAAAGAAATACTGGACCAACTTGAATACAAACGTCTTCTGTTCTGATCCGATACACCACTAACATGTTGCATTTTCAAACATGTTATCATATGCAAAACACACACTCATTTTTTTAAATTTTGACAGAACTGACACGTTCAATCGGTTGAACTAGGTATCGGTCAATTTGTGAGTTGGTTCAATCTCATTTGAGTTGAACTTGGATTTCCTGCGGTAATGGCAAAACGTTGAAATAGATCAAAATCATCTGATTGGATTAATAGTCGAGATCGTTCAGCTGTATTAAAACCAATTTGTAATATTGATCGTCCGATCTGATATCAATTCTTGTGATTAATTACTGCATGAAACCATGTATTTTTCTACGGCAGCAAATCCATATCCATTAGAATGATAGTATAATGAAATAAGATTGAACAACGACGGAATTACGTTGAATTGATTGAAGTGCTTTTGGTTCAACCTATTACAATTTTTTTTATAGAAGTCCTAGATAGGAGAAAAGTTTAGAAAAATAATATAAAATATAAATTGTATTGGAATGTTATTACATCGCGTGGTAAGTAAAACTTACAGGCTTAATGCATTTTTGACACCTTAACTTTTAAAAAGTTGCGATTTTGGCCCCCTAACAAAAAAAATAGCAATTTTTGCTCTAAAGGTTGCAAAGTTATTGAGAAGACGTCACGTGTCCCAATATAGGGTCCATAATCGCAACTTTTTGTAAATATAAGGGGCCAAAACGCATATTTTCCTAGAAGGTCAAAAGAGCATATTTCCCTAAACATGGATGATCACTTTTCCCATTTTTTTTAAAAAGGGGGTCAAAATCGCTACTTTTCCAAACTTAGGGGGTGAATAGTGCGTTTAAGCCAAACTTATATAGTGTATGCTTGGTTCTCCGATGACAAGAGTGGATTTTGAGTAAATTGATTATGACCACATGTGCGTGATAATTAAAGTGATTTATATTTGGATACATTTATATAAAAGTGAGTTGAACGTCTAAAAATCAATTTCTGAATTAAACGCTGCAAATTCTAACTTCAAGTAGAATCGACTCTAAAGACGAAATCAATTCAAGTTGAAAGCAATAAACATATAAATAATGTAACTAATTCTTTAATCTACTATCCTCTCGTAAATAACTAACATGTGCAACTAACATGGCAAAATTTATGCTCTTAATGGACAAAAACTCAATTCTTACATTAAATAGATATGAATTTAAAATGAGTTCACAAAGAATTACAAGTCGATTTTATAAAAATGACTTGGATTCAATATAAAAACATAAAAAATAGTAATGTTACATTTTCCTTTTATGTATAGTTTTTCAAATTCACGTTAAACAATAAACTCAATTCATATAAATCATTATTCTTACTATAGGGGATCAAATTACAAAATCAACACAGCAAGTAATTTCCTCCTGCTGTGTAGAAGCAGAGAATAATCCTGTTAAGAATGATGTTCAAGTCTGCAACAACATTCATTTGTTGCATTGCAAGAGAAATCCTTTACTATGGGCATTGGACAAGTACGGATGAGGCCATTTTGCTCATATTCTTGCTATATTGGAACTCGTCCTTTTCATTGGGACCCAAAAGATGGAGCATAAATAAAATGAGGAACCTTGGAATCAATACCATATACTAGTATTTTTCAACTTTCATGTTATTATTATTGGAAGTTTCCTATTCCTTCTTGTGCTCATGGGTCCCTATAGGAATAGCAACAAGATATATAACACCATTATCATATTATTATTATTATTATTATATGAATAAAAAAAGGGTTCTTACTTCTTTGTGGTATTATTTCTAAAATAAAGAAATGAAGATACGTTATAAATTTAGAAAAAATTTATTCCTCGTTTATATAATGCTTATACAAATTTCCACGTGGCACATCCTTATACGTGTAAGGTGGGATTGAAATTTAATAATGGACCCATCTTGATTTGAAAGGCAATTTACAAAAGGTTAAATTAGTGGAGTATCCATATACTTGTAAATGAAGACATCTATCTCCAAGGGGTAACAACGTTAAAGACAGAAAAATACCCTATATCTAACCATAACCTTCTAGGAATATTCTGATTACCTAGCTACACTATTTACCACATTATAATAATTGATAATAATAATTTCATGCCACAATCAGAGAAAGACAACAAATCCAACCACCTTATAAATATACAAATCCCCCTAGTGCAACCAACCTCAAAAATCAAAATTAAGCTCAAACACATTAACACCTCAAACAAAAACATGTATGCTACTACTTCCTTTGTTTCACCACTCCTCCATGACCTTGTTGAGAATTTCCACTCAAGAAGGTTACTCCTTCACTCATCCAATTCAGCCAACCCTCCAATTTCCACAAGCACCCATGATTCAACTAAAGAATCATCATATGCTGGAGATGGTAATTTTGATGCAAATGTTGTTATGGTACTCTCTGTCCTATTATGTGCTCTTATTTGTTCACTTTGTTTGAACTCAATCATAAGGTGTGCATTAAAATGTTCCAATTTAGTTGTGATGAGCGGTGATCATCGCTCAGCGGATAACGCTCCAGTTCGAGCAGCAAACACTGGAATCAAGAAGAAAGCTCTCAAGAAATTCACCACAGTTATTTACTCAGACGAGCTAAAATTGCCGAGTTTGGACTCGGAGTGTGTGATATGTCTATCAGAGTTCACTAACGGCGATAAAGTGCGCCTTTTGCCAAAGTGTAACCATGGATTTCATGTTCGTTGCATTGACAAATGGCTAAGTTCGCATTCGTCTTGTCCGAAATGTAGACAGTGCCTTATTGAGACTTGTAACAAAATTGTTGGTACACAAGGTAGTTCATCTCAACCAGAACCTATGTTGTTTCCAGTGCCAGAAACAATTGTAACTATAGCACCACTGGAACCTGAAGGTTTGGTGCGTAATTATAGGGAGGTTAGCTAACTTAATCAGAACTGCTTTCTTCTTTGAAGCTAAGATTAGCACTGTTCCTTTAAGTAGTTCTAGTTTAGACTGAGCCATCTTCCAGATCAACCATAATCAATGTAGTGGTTACTGGTCATGAATGATTGGGTGTGTATAGTGTTCAAACTCTTCAGAATTTGTTTTAGTTCTACCCTTCTATGCCTCCTAAATTGTATAAAACAAGTTCAAATTGTAATTGTGTTATTTTCAGTTATACTCCAATGTGCTTTATGTTAAAAAGAACATAGTTAATTAGACAGGAGATTAGAAAGAAGATTAACAATTTTAAAGGGTACATCATGAAAATAGTTTTAAAAATTGAACTCGATGCTTCAAGATTTACAACATTCACACACCATACCCATTAATCATTTGTATTAGACGTGGTGTTTATCTTTGGAGATGCTATTGAAAACATAAATAATTGAATCAAATATTCAATACATTTAATTAGTTGAATGGCTTGAAATACCATTTTATCGGTTACGTGTTGGGCAATTAACTCTCAGATTCTAGTGCCTTTTCGACATTATGGTTAGGAAGTTAAAAATTCATGCTTTGAATGGCCAACTTTTAGCTGGGGCACCTACTGTGATTTCAAACATAGTGTTAATCATTTCTTCTTCTTCTTCTTCTTTTTTTTTTGTTTTTTTTTGTAAATGAGAAATCATTGGTTCATGATAATTTTATTTGACTATTTTACACAAATAAAAAAATGAGATACGAGAATAAGAGCTGTTAGATGAGATGACACGAGTCTCTTCTAACTTAACTAAGGTCTTGGATTCGAATCTAGCCTTGGACATGCAGTAGCATTAAACCTCTTATGAAAAGTTTGCCGCTGACTTAAGTAAAAAAGTTTCATTAAAAGTTGGGTTAATTATGTTTTTGGTCCCTACAAAATTGCGACCTTGTAAGTTTAGTCCTTACCTATGAAGCCCGGATACTCCAAAATGGTGCCGTACCCGTGTCGGATACGTATCGGATACCGATACTCCGCGGATACTCCCGGATACGTATCCCAGAAGTATCCGAATGATTTAATTTAATTTTTATTTAAAAATATATTGGATACCTTAAGGATACGTTAAGGATACTCCCGGATACGTATCCCAGAAGTATACGAATGATTTAATTTAATTTAATTTTTATTTGAAATTTTTATTTGTATTTTGATCACAAGTATTAATTTTTGTAAATTGGGATCATTATATTGACCATTACTTGAAAAGGGTGACTATCTTCATACTACCTTAGTATCATCATGGTGCAGGTTGTTTATATGGTATGTTTTGGTTTAAAGGATGCTATCTTAGTTGGTGAATGGTCCATTGTATTTTGACTTGGTGTAATTAGTTTTAAGATTTCACGCTATTTATTTTTTGTGCGTTTATGTCTAATATATATATATATATATATATATATATATATATATATATATTAAAAAAAAATTGTAAACGTATCCAAGCCGTATCGTATCCTAAATTTCAAATTTTTGACGTATTCGCGTACCCGTATCGTATCGTACCCGTATCCGTATCCGTATCGGGGCTTCATAGGTCCTTACTTAATTTTAATAGCATTTTTAATCCCTACAAAAAATTTCTTCACTCAATATTAGTCCTTACTCAATCCAAATTTGTTTAATTTATGCTTAAACTCTTAAGTTTTTCAACAATTTTTTACAGGCGTGTTAAGAACGTTATTAAAAGGTCCTCCGAAAAAAATATCGCAAAAATTTGATTTCTACGTCCATATTTTTGTTACTTATATCTTAAACTTTTGTCGTTTTAAAAAATTCATATTTAATTTATTTCATGTTAAAAAATTATAGATTTTAGTAAGTGAACCTTTCATAGTGTTCTAAACTTGTATAAAAAGAATCGTTAAAAAATTTAAGAGTTTAAGGATAATTAAACAAAATTTATTTTAGCATGGACTAAAATTATAAGTAAACTTTTTTTTATAAGGATTAAAAATGCTATTAAAATTAAGTAAGGACTAAACTTACAAGGTCGCAATTTTGTAGGGACCAAAAACATAATTAACCCTTAAAAGTTTCATATTGATCAATTAATTTCGAGTACAATATAATCAATTAATATAATTAATATTTAAATAAAATTAGAAATATGAAATTGATCATGTTGTACTCGAAATTAAAAGTTTCATTAATCTTGGGACACATTTTCCGCTAATGGTACATCGGTACATAAATAGTTTATTGATGTTGCTATGGTGTTACTCTGGGCTCAGGCACCCTGCACGCACCGCTATCGTTCTTAGGATGACTTTCGCCGGTCGTTCACTGCTTTGCGCCCCACACCGTCCTTGTCTCTGCAATACTATGTTTGATCAAAACTTCAAATGTTTTTTTGAAAGAAAAACTTCAAATGTTTTTTTTTTTTTTTTATATTGCATTCTGCCCAAAATCACATGCTTAAGACGTCTCGTTATTTCTCAATTGTGTCGCACTCTGTTAGTAAACACCGTATTATTTATTGAAGGCTAAAGCTAATGTTTCCAGATCAGAGAAACGAGCTAGCAAATCAATGGTTGCAATTTGTTTCAGGTTTTGAAATATTTACTGTCATAAACTTATTTTCAGTTTTTTGTATTTGAAAATAAGTAAAAAAGGTATAATTGTGTTTGATTAATTATAGAAAAAGTATAACTTTAAATGTGTAAACATAGTACTAGGTTTTAAAATTTTAGTGACTCTCACGATTAGAAACTTAGGAAGAACCAAATCGACTATAGTTATAATTGTGCCTATTTTAATAAGTAAATCATGCATATATTTTTATTTAACCAGTAATCCACTGATTCAACGCCGCCACACTTATTGAGTATTGTTCAAACACATCTTACCACAATGCATCTACAACAAACAAAAAAACTAAATAATTTGACGGCAATTCCTTTCTTGGAATCAAGGTCATACATGACCACAAATAATCAAATATTGTGGGATAAATATCACAAATTTTAATGCCATGCAACTCAAACATTATAAAATAGCACAAGAAATATATGATTGGTGGTATTGCAGCTCTAGTGCCGTGTGAATAATATCAAAATTAATTTCACCCTTGATTGCTAACTGGAGACCAAGAAAAAACAAAAGAAAATAATTTAGAAAGTGCAATGCTTTATCGAGTCAATGGAGCATAAATATAATGAATGGAAGTTGAGGATGAAACCCACTAATTAATTAATCAATTTCAGATAAAATAATTGTACCAAAAAGGTAAACGTTGTAGCATAGTAGCTCACGAAGTGTGTTTCATTTCATTGCTAACACTGACTAACCACACTATAGTGGACCGCTGAAATTTGACTTGCCAATTAAAGCTTAGCAGCACATTAATATATGCTATGTTTGCAACATAGTAATGTGGTAAATGCATGTGCGTTAGACACTGATAGGTGAAGAAGAGCATTATCGTTAAAGCAATTTGTAAGGATGTTGATTTCTTGTACCAACCGCAAGAACGCAAATCAGAAGAAAAGAAAGCAAACCAGGAAAGCTACATAGAAAGATACACACAAAAACTCTGCAATGGGTCACTTTGGACTTGGTGTACCGTTTGCTAGAAAATCATATGAAATTACAACGACATAAACACTGCTATTAGGAAATAGAAGCTTATGGTTCTCCTCGTCCTCACGTTTGAAACTGTGATTAAATCGGACATGGACCAACAAAAACAAAGGATAGAAATATGTGTCCTTCAAAACCCAAATGATATAGTATCTCAAAAATTGTCACATTTTAGTTGTTCAAATATCATTTCACTATTATTTGTTTGAAAAAAATATATCAGTGGACACATACATACCTCTTTAGGCCAGCCACATGCAAGTGCAACAAAATCATTAACACGGAGCCTCAAAATTTGGGGCTTTAATATTTATAATACACAAAATTTGATTCCTACTAACCAACGGAATTTGTTACTTAGGGTGTTTCGTTCGGGAGAAAAATTGTGAAGAGAGAAAGTGGTGAGAGAGAGTATGAGAAGAGAGATTGAAGAGAAATAGAAGAGAGAGAAGTGTTGATTACTTTCAAAAGTACTAAAATACCCCTCAATTAAAAAACCTTCTATAAATTTTATAAAATCTAATTGATATAATTAAATTATCTAAACTAATTTTATCAATTTAAGGTAATTAATTAAACTATTATATTTAATCAAATTTAACTTTTTGAGATATCTATCAAAAAAATTGTTATATGAGCAAATTATTGATTGATTAAATTGTTAATATTTTTATAATATACTAATAAACTATTTTTTTAGGGAAGTAATATACTAATAAATTATTATTAGATGAAATGAAAATTCCAAAAAATAGTAACTAATAGATCAAATGAATTAATATGCGGTTAGCAAATAATATGTGATAAAATTAATCAGTAAGCATGCCTGAAACAAAACAATAAGCAGTTTTTTTTTTTACGTTAAAAACAATAAGCAGTTAAGCACAACAAGAAGTTAGCAACTTTTCAAAAAATAAAATAAAATAAGCACGTAACAGCAAAAAAGTACTGCAACTCTTGAATGTTGAGGAGGGTATTAAAGGAAAAGCATTAATGAAGTTGTGTCTCTCCTTGTTTCTTCGCAGAGTTGGCGAGAAACAAATTCATGTGGGGCCCATGCCAATTTTAATCTCTCGTCCCTCTTTCTCTGCTCACCAAACAAGGATGAGTTTAACATTTCTCTCCATCTTCTCTCGTCTCTCAATCTCTCTTCCCTATTTCTTGCGTTCCAAACAGAGTGTTAATGTCATTTGACAGTAGGTAAAAGTTTGGAGCATTGACCAATGAAAAACTTTTCCTTTACCTAAAACCTTGACCCATATATTTAACTACGCCTTAGTAGTCGGTTGTTACATGTGTTGTTGGATTTTTTTAATTTCTTTTTAAATCAAAATCATGAGATTTGATTCAATTTCAAGGTGGAAACTCGCATTGAGATTGAAGCTACAAAATGAAGCTTCAACTTCCACTGTCTCATAATAATTATGTAAATATATCACTTTTCATTTTTAGTTCCTCTAAAAAAAATTAAATAATGATCCTTCGAATGTTTTTCGTCAACAAATTTATTTTTCATTGTTAAAAAAAAGTTGATCCCCTAGAGGTTGGTCTGGTGGCTAAGGCTTGGCCCTAGAAGTGTACTCCCCTCTAGGTCTTAAGTTTGAATCCCCAAATGCCTTTGTCTTGTCCTGCATTCAATTTGACCTCTGACTAGTGAAAGGGATTGACCCTCCAAATTAGTCCGGCATCGAGTTTCCAAAAAAATATTTAAATGTTATTTGTATAGAGGACTTTATTTTATCACAAGTTTTTGGTCCTTATAACAATATAATTTTTCTTTTTTAATCTCTATGTACAGTGTCATATGTGTCGTCTTTAACAACAATGGTCAAATTTGTTAATGGAATTGTTTGGGGAACCATTGCGTCAAATAAAATTTAAGAAAGACTAAAAGTGAAAAATATTATATTTGTAGAAATAAAAAACTTCTGAAAAATGCTAAGACGTGCCGTTAGATCATCTTCAATGGAGATATTTAAGTGAGTTTCATAGAATGATTGATTGTTACTTATTTTTTTACCGTGTTGGAGGAACCATGATGTGATAGTATGGGTAATAATAAAAAAAAATTGAAGTAGTTTAAATAAGTTATCATATCATCAAATTAAAAGTTGTTTTTTTTTTCAAATTAAAAATCATTTAAAATGTGAGTTTCATATAAATTGTTTAATTTTTCTACCATTGGAGCAAAATATGCTTGAGTTATATAAGTGTGACGTGGTATTCTGAGATCCACTTAATAATGGTTATGAAACCAAATTTAAGTTCCTATAAACCTCAAACGTGTCACCAGAGATGCTCGTAAGACACTTGATATTGTATTAAAAAATTTAATACATGCATTTTATATTAAAAATTGTGCATGTGATCTTAGCTCAGTTGGTAGGGACAATGCATAAAATATGCAAGGTCTGGGGTTCAAATCCCGGCCATCACAAAAAAAAAAATCAAGACATGATCCAAAACTCATTTAACATTTAATTAAAACTTATTTAACATTTAATTAAAGAGCATACATAACTATTTCACTACGGCTACTATTACTTTCAACCACACTAATTATTATGGATATTTTCGATTTCTACATTATTTTACGATAAAATCAATAAAATTAATCATTTTCTTAAACAACCCAAAATATATTTATAATAAGATGAAGACGTAGTTTTCACCATTAAAACTACATTTCCAAACACCCGATAAAATGAGTCAAGATTTTCTCCATTTTTTCATTGTTAAATGAAAATATAAATACAATAATATGATATTATAGGTTGATTCAATTATTTAATATGCTCTTCAAAAAAACTCTTAAAAATTATTTGTCAAAAAAAAAACTCGTAAAAATTATAACAATATAATAGAGTAGAAATGGAGGAGTTTTAACTCCATCGTAACATGTACTTAGCTAAAGGTCGACAATCATTGTGATGCTCTAAGTCTCTCTTAGGTACCAGAGTAAGACAAAATATTATCACGCAACTAAAATAAGAGACGAGAAAAGAGGAACTGAACACACAATATTTTACGTGGAAACCCCTCAACAAATAAGGGGAAAAAACCACGGGGCAAGAGTAGAGAACTTTCACTAAGTGGAAGAAATTACAAGACCTCTCTCTAAATACAAGGAGAGTACAATTACCACTATCTCTTATAAATAGGAGAATACAAACTAACACAACCTAGGAGAAACCTCACAGAAGAAACTATTTTTTCTCTCTATATTTTTTCTCTCACTACTCTAAACAAGTATTGTTATTGTGTTGTTATCATTTTGGGATGCATGAAATGGTTTACGGGCATGGCTATTTATAGAAGCAAAAGCTTATTGCTTCAACAAGTTGTACCGTGTGATTAACATGCCAACCAACCCTTTTTGACAATTGCACCGAAAGTTGAATGATTCAAATTGCAAGGCAATTTGAAATTGTCTTCTAACAATTTGTTACTCTATTTTTTTTTTTGGCATGATAGGCACCATATTTGAAATTTCAAAGACAAACCAAATTTTCACTTTGCTTACATGCCTAAAGTCAACAAAAGTGGTTTTAGCTTTACCACTTGACAAATTGCCATGACATTCAATAGTCAACAATGTTGGCTTTACCATGTTAGAATACCCTCTTGTTTACAAAATGTTAGAAACTCGCCATCTACATATTCTCCTCCATTATCTGTCCTCAAGCACTTAATCTTCTTCCCAGTTTCAAGCTCTATTTGTGCTTTGAATGCCTTGAATACTGGAAACACATCTGACTTCTTCTTGATCGGGTACACCCATAATCTTCTGGAATAGTCATCAATGAATGACACGAAGTATCTTGCTCCTCCCAGAGATCATTCTGGTGACTCCCACACATCAGAATGTATCAAGTCTAGTATGTGTTTGCATCTAGTAGTAACTCTAGCAAACTTCAATCTATGTTGCTTGCTTATCACACAGTGCTCACAGAATGGTAAATTTACCGTCTTGAGCTCGTGAAGGAGATTGCGTTCCGCAAGGACTTTCAAGCCACGTTCTGACATATGGCCTAGTCTTTGATGCCACATCATTGTTGTTTCTTCTTGGCTTGCTGCTGCAACCGATGCATCTGCCTCTTGCAATGTATCTCCTAGAAGCATGTATAGATTACTTGTGATTTTTTCTGCTTTCATCACCACAAGATTACCTTTCACTACTTTCAAGATTCCACTTTCAGTGTGGATCTTACACCCGAGATCATCCAATTGTCCAATAGACAATAAATTCTTCTTCAACCCCTTTACATGACGCACTCCTTGTATTTTTCGAACAGTACCATCATGCATCTTTAATCTAATAGTACCGATTCCAGCAATTTCTAAGGCATGGTCATTTCCCATGTACACTGACCCTTCCGAGATAGGTTCATAAGAGTAAAACCAATCTCGATGTGGAGTCATGTGCCATGTTGCACCTGAATCCATTATCCAGACATCGTTGAGTCGTCTTCCGCCTTTAGAACTGTTTGCTGCTTCGCTATACAGAATTTCTCCGTCATCTGAGGTACTTGCAACACATCCTTGAGATGTTGAAGCTTCAGAATTCTTCTCTCCATTCTTCTTGATATTCCAACACTCCTTCTTTACGTGCCCTCTCATGCCACAACCGTAGCATTTGATATTCTTTTTTCTTCGAGATTTTGACCTACCATGATTTTGACTCCCACAGGGGCCACGTTCCGTTGATCTGCCTCTCGTCATCGTCAAAGCCTCTGCTTGCTTTGAACTCTCTGACCTTTCTTCCTTGTTCTTGCGCCTGGATTCTTCTTCAAGGATTGCACCGGCGACATCATCAAAGTGAAGAGTGTCAGTTATGTTATTATTTGTAATGTTGATGATGAGTTGATCATACGAATCTGGTAAACTCTGAAGTAGAAGTTCAGCACACTTATTTTCTGCTATTCTGAAATCAGAAGCTGTGAGTTGAGAAAATAGCGTATTCAGGGTGTTGATGTGATTCGTTACGGATGTGGATTCACCCATTCGAAGAGTGTAGAGCCTTCTCTTTAAGAATATTCTGTTGTGGAGTGATTTGACCTCGTACAATTTTATTAGAGTATCCCAAATCTCCTTTGCTGTCTTCTTTTCAGCAATACTTGACAATACCGAGTCTGCCATTGCTAGGTGCAAATTGGCAACGGCATTATCATCCATCTCTTTCCACTTTTCGTCAGTGATATCTGCAGGTCTGCCATCTATTGCATCTAGGCAATTATCTTTTCTTAAAATTGCCCTTATCTTCAATTTCCACAGGGAAAAATTTCTCCCGTTGAACTTCTCTGTCTCAAATTTTGTTGCCATGGTTTTTACACCAAACATTTTCTCTTCAAACTAGACCGGAATAATAAGAATTCTTTTCTGATGTGGAAGATCAGTTTAAACTGCAACCACAAAGCATACTAAGATTTTTCTTACCACACCACTAGTTTATCACAGCGGAATAACAACTACGAACCAGCTGATCTGATACCACTGTTAGGTATCAGAGTAACAAAATATTATCACGCAGCTAAAATAAGAGACGAGAAAAGAGGAACTGAACACACAATATTTTACGTGGAAACCCCTCAACAAATAAGGGGAAAAAACCACGGGGCAAGAGTAGAGAACTTTCACTAAGTGGAAGAAATTACAAGACCTCTCTCTAAATACAAGGAGAGTACAATTACCACCATCTCTTATAAATAGGAGAATACAAACTAACACAACCTAGGAGAAACCTCACAAAAGAAACTATTTTTTCTCTCTATATTTTTTCTCTCACTACTCTAAACAAGTATTGTTATTGTGTTGTTATCATTTTGGGATGCATGAAATGGTTTACGGGCATGGCTATTTATAGAAGCAAAAGCTTATTGCTTCAACAAGTTGTACCGTGTGATTAACATGCCAACCAACCCTTTTTGACAATTGCACCGAAAGTTGAATGATTCAAATTGCAAGGCAATTTGAAATTGTCTTCTAACAATTTGTTACTCTATTTTTTTTTTTGGCATGATAGGCACCATATTTGAAATTTCAAAGACAAACCAAATTTTCACTTTGCTTACATGCCTAAAGTCAACAAAAGTGGTTTTAGCTTTACCACTTGACAAATTGCCATGACATTCAATAGTCAACAATGTTGGCTTTTCCATGTTCACAGTCTCTACCCAAAAAAATCTAAATTATTTATGAGACCTAAATTAGAGGCGTAAATAATCCCCAAAAATTAGAGGCCTATAAGGATGGATACTGAGGTTGCTTATGGGCCAAAGTGGACTAGATTTAACTTAGATTGCTCTTGAAAATTGCTCGTTATGTACCCATGGTTTGTTCTCAGACATCCTTGGGTGATGAAAATACCGTCAACCACAAGTAACTATCGTTAGCTGATGAAATGTAGTTAAGTGTCATTTCAAACCTGACATAAACCGGAACTCAGAACACATTTTTGTTTAATTACCAACGGTATTGAAGTGTCGTTCATACTTAAATGTTTAATTTGGCAAGTATTAATAGATAAGAAGCTTTTCATTTTGCTCAATGCAGCAAAGCCAACAGTCTCACAAGGTTCCGATGCTGCAATTTGGCAATCGGCATAACTTCATTCTTGAATTCCTCCACACCTTGAACTGAAGTTTTTGAAAGCCTTACAGCAATTTCCCTTCCATCTATTAAAACACCCTAAAACATTTTTCAAATCTCTGTATAAGAATTTTGCAAGAGGAGAAATCATACAAAACAAATATCATAATGGATATTGTATGTTATCTTGATTCATTACCTTGTAGACAGTTCCAAATCCACCTTCCCCCAATTTATCAGAAAAATTATTAGTACTTTTTAGAATAGTACTCAGAGGCATCACAGGTAGGTCAGCATTCACATTCTCCTCATTGTGTTAATCTAATCTGAGAAAAAATTGCATCAAGGATTTGCTTATTAATTTTTTAGTAATCATTTCATAATATAAAAATTGAACCAAAGGTATGAACGACGACACTTAAGTATCATTAGGTAATTAAACAAAAATGTGTTTTGGGTTCCATATATATGACAGGTTTGAAACGGCAGTTAACTACCGTTCATGTTAGGGCATTTTCGTCAGTTTATGATTCTTGAGAGCAAACCATTGGTGCTTAACGAGCATTTTTCCTTGCTCTTCCATTGAATCTTTGACAAGGCCCAAATGTTCCAGTGTAGATATGATTCCACTGATTAGCAATTTTGGGATGCTTCGTAAAGAACCCCCCCCCCCCCCCCCAACCCAACTCCTGTCAACATGAAGAAAATCTACATGATTTAATCAAATCAATTTTTATGATTTTAAGAAGAAAATGAAAACTAGTGTGCTTTAAGATGAAAAAAGTATTTTTGTAAAAAATAAAGAGAGAAGTATAGAGAGACTTAATTTTTTAATTAAGTGCGTAAATTCATTTATGAAAAAAGAAAATGAAACTTCTTGGGGGACATAAATCTCATACAATTGAATAAAAAAAATAAGAAAACAATTGTTAATAAGTTCTAACTCAATTGACAAAAATGTCAAAATGTGGTAATTGAGATTTGAACTCTGACTCCTCGACTTGTGTATGCGATTTTCAATGACTAGTGTCATTTTGTCTACCAAGACAATTATGAATACTTTAAAATTTGACAAATTAAATTCACTTAAAAATTATAAAGAAACCATAATCGTATACTAGCTATGCTTGATAATCTAAATCCCTTCCAAAAAAAATGTTTGATAGACTAAAAGAACAATTGAGCCTTCCTTTTATATTAACATTAATTTTATAGGAAATAATAAAATTGTATAAAATAATTGTTTCTTATCATTTATTTATGATATAATGATAAAAGAATATTTGCATAAGCTTTAAAAGGTATAGGACTGTTGTGTGATGAATCAAAAACTATAATGAAGACGTTTTCATTAAATTTATACTAAATTAACAATGATAATTGATAAACCAATTGCAAAGTATATCCATAAAAAACACAAGAACAATTTTGAAAATATTTCATACTGAAGTAATATCATGATCACAATGGGTGAGAGTATGTTGGGTTGAACTATATTTTGCAAGGCCTAAGTAAAAAAATCAAGGCTTAGAGTTATAGATGTGTTTGGTTGGACGATATGAATTGTTCATTAAGTTATTTTGGATGAGCAAAAGTTCCTTATTTTGTTTGAGCGTATATACATAGCTGCTTAAAATACCCAAATTAACATTCTAATTACGGTAGTCACGGTACATCCCTCTTAATATAAGAAAAGAGTATGTTGTGGAAAACTCATTTATGCCCATCAATGGTTGGCTGCCACATCTTACATTTGAGGGTAAATTATGTCTTAAAATTACTTTTTCTAACCAAATGACCACACTTAACTGATATGATGTCATCTAAGTACTAATAACTTATAGTTCAGTTTCTTTGCATATAAAAAACTTAGTGACATTACATGCCAACTGAATAGGACAGATTTTGGTTTGCACGGTAAATGAAAAAAGGTTCTCTCTTATACCAAAAGATCTAATCCAATGTCAGACTTAAGCACACAATCAAAAGTATTTCACTATTCTCAATGTTATTACTCAAACTTTTCAATGGAGGCAAAATCTCAATTTCAAATTTCAAATACTCTATATAGCATCCAATACTCTTTCATAATTCAATACTCTCTTATTTTCTCATTTGTTTTAACTCCATTTTAATTTCTCTCACTGCAGATAAAAGAAGAACACGGGCAGGAAAGAACATGGACAGGTAAAAGAATTTCTTTCCTCTTTACAAAGCTATGAAAATGTTCCTTAGAATCATCATTTCTTTTACTCCTGTCTTCATTTTATTTACTTAACAAACTACGCTTTCATGTTCAAATTTATCAACATAACATATGAGGCAAAATAAGAAAAGTAGCAATAGGAAAGATGAGGAAGTGAGAAGTTAATGAAAAAATAAATATCCAAAAACAGTCCTAACATAATTTTACAATTATCCCAACAACAAAAAAAAGAAAATCTACATAAGTAATGGATCTTTGAAAAAGCACGGCAGAAAATGATAAGTAACAAACATATTTCATACAAAACATCTCATTTGCATCTTCTTTATATGTATTGCAAACTTGGCCGTGGATCTAATATTTTTTCTTTGATTGCCAGTAAAGGGAGGTGTTAGCAGATGAGATATCAACGGAGAGACGAAGTCTCCGAATTGAGATGAGTAATAAACTGGAAATTATAGAAATTATTGAAGATTCCAGATCAAAGCTACAAAAATAACATGAAAACGAGAAAAAGGGATGAGTTGCTGGTGTTCTGACTTTCTAGAGTATTGATACTCTCAGGAAAGAATCTATGTTTTTAGTTGACCTAAATATTATTTTTATTTATTTATTGATACAAAAAAATTTGAGGTTTATTGAAAGAGAATTTTTTTAATAAAATCTGGGATATGCAAAATTCTGGTATCTCTATTTTATTATTTATATTGGAAGAGAGAATTTTTTTGAAAAAAAATATGGGATGATATTTTTGTTAAATCATAAAAATCATAACTGAAATTGAATATTAAAAGAAAAAGACATTTTTTTTATTTGGAAAGAAAAAATATTATGGCACTCTAAACAAACCTACTTAGTTCTTAAATAGAAAAGTTTTCATGTTTTATTCGAAAAAAAATCAAAACTGCAGTAAAAATTACAACTTTTTGTGGTTAAGAAAACCTTATATGATTTTTGCATCAACAAAAAAAAACCTACAAAAAAATTCTTCAAGGAATTTGCAATAAAAAAGATTCTCTATCAAAGATCCAGTAAAAGTATGAACAAAAGGATGTCAGTAGTATTAGAAACCTAAAACGGATTCATAAATCTACAAAATAATATTCTTACATCTCTTGAAAATACAAGAAAATCACATCAAAATTCATCTTCTGAATGCTGTTGTTGTTGCATGTTTGAAGACTAAACTGAAGCTATTGTTGTTGCGGTTGTCTCCAAAAAAGTTGCTCCGGCCTTCATTTTTGTGGGTTTTGTTGTGGATGTTTAGAGTAAGCAAAGTATCAGTTTGATTTTTTGCAGTGGAGGCTCACGGTGGCCGCAAACGGTGGCCGGAAATCATATTTTAAAAAAATGAGAAATTCTCAAGCTATTTCCTTTTGAAAATCTAATTAGATAGAAAGGTAGAGGAGAATGAGGTCATGAATAATATGTAATTTTTTTTTAGTAAAGGTCGCCGGAAAGATGTAGATCTGGTCGGAAGTTGCCGGTGACGGTGGTTCATGGTGGAGACGAAAAAGATATGAATGAAATGGATGCCGTTTCACTTTCAGGCGAGAGAGAAATGGATGGTTTTGTTTAAAATAAACAAATTATTAAATGATATTAAATAAAAAAAATAAAAAAATAAATATATGTGAGAGTGAGACGTGTGAGGATATAGAGAGAGAGAGTGCAGATGTGTAGAGTTTTCAGATTTGAAGTGTGGTATGACAATTTTTTTAAAAAACTAACATTAAAACAAATTTAAAATTAATTAATATTTTTAATGGGACAATTAATTAACGAGTAAACCACTAATTTGGTCCGTCTGTGAAAGTTATTCTCAAATCAGTCGATGACTCTATTAATATTTTTTTATTATTATTTCAAATATATAGTCTTTGTCAAAATTTTCTCAATTAAATTTTTATCTTTGTGTTTTTGTCACACGACGAGTTACTTAATTGAAAAACTTTTGACAAAAACATAGTCTATTTTCAAATATTATCAAAAGTTTTTCAATTAAATATCTATCTCTATGTTATTGTCACATGATGAATGACTTAATTGAGAAACTTTTGACAAAGACAAAGTAACGCAAACAACCCAAAGGTCAGCATTGACTAAAATTTCAAAAGTAACGCAAATGCACGGGATAAGTTGTCGCTGACTAAACTAAACTACCATCACCTCAATTCAATTCTACAATGATATTGAACACTTATCAACTAAAATGCACGGGATAAGTGGACTTTGAATAAAATTTCTTAGATAACTGAAATGCATGGCAGAAGTGGGTATTGACTAAAATTTTAGAAGTGGCGTAAATGCACGGGATGAGTTGTGTTTGATTAAACTAACTTTGATACACGATATTTATAAAAAATTGTTCATGCTATTTAAAATGTTACCTCACTTCAATTCTATAATGATATTGAACCTTCATAAACTATAATGCACGGAATAAGTGAGCATTGACTAAACTTTCAGAAATAAATCAAATACACGGGATAAGTTGTCGTTGACTAAACTAACTTTGATTTACAGGACAAATTGTCGTTTATAAAATCATCACCTCAATTAAATTCTACAATGATATTGAACACTTATCAACTAAAAAGCACGAGATTACTAGACATTGTATAAAATTTCGTAGATAACTGAAATGAGTTGGAGAAGTGGTCATTAAATAAAATTTCAAAAGTAACGTAAATGCACAAGATAAGTGGACATTGACTAAAATTTTGTAGATAACTGAAAAGAATGGCAGAAGTGGACATTGATTAAAATTTTAGAAGTAACGTAAATGTACGGGATAAGTTGTCGTTGATTAAACAAACTTTGATACACGAAACCTCATGTTATTTATAAAAAATTGGTCTTGCTAAAACTTTCATGCTATTTATCTATCCCCTAACTTAAATTCTATAATGATATCGAGCCCTCATGAACTAAAATGTGCGGGATAATACTGCATTGACTAAAATTTCAGAATATCATCACCTCAATTCAGTTCTACAATGATATTGAATCCTCATAAACTAAAATATCATTGTAGAAGTGAGCATTGATTATAATCTCATAAATAAATCAAGCACACGGGATAAGTTGTCACTACCTAAACTAACCTTAATTTACGGGACAAGTTGTCAGTTATAAAAAATTATTTCTGCTAAAGCGTTTAAACTATTTAGAATATTATCACCTCAATTCAATTCTAAAATGATATAAAACACTTATCAGCTAAAATGCACGAGATAAGTGGACATTTACTAAAATTTTCATAGATATAACTTAAATGAATGGGAGAAGTGGGCATTGAATAAATTTTCAAAAGTAATGTTAATGCACGGGATAAGTTGTCGTTGACAAAACTAACTTTGACACACGGAACCTGTTGTTATTAATAAAAAATTGTTCCTGCTAAAAACGTTCATGCTATTTATAATATCACCTTACTTCAATTCTATAATGATATTGAACCCTCATAAACTAAAATGCACGGGATAAATGGACATTGACTAAAATTTCAGAAATAAATCAAATACACGAGATAAGTTTTCATTGACTAAACTGACCTTGATTTACATGACAAGTTGTCATTTTTAAAAAATTGTTCCTGCTAAAACGTTTGAACTATTTAGAATATCATCGCCTCACTTTAATTCTGCAATGATATTGAACACTTATCAACTAAAATGCACGGGATAAGTGGACATTGACTAAAATTTCATAGATAACTGAAATGCATGGAAGAAGTGAGCATTGACTAAAATTTATGAAGTAACGTTAATGTACGGGATAAGTTGTCATTGATCAAACTAACTTTTATACACAGAATCAGTTGTTATTTATAAAACTTTGTTACTGCTATTTATAATATCACTCTACTTCAATTCGATAATGATATTGAACTCTCATAAACTAAAATGCACGGGATAAATGAGCATTGACTAAGATTTTAAAGATAAATCAAATTCACTGGATAAATTTTTCCTGCTAAAACTTTTAAACTATTTAGAATATCATCACTTCAATTCAATTCTACAATGATATTGAACACTTAACAACTAAAATGCACGAGATAAGTCGACATGATTAAAATTTTATAGATAATTAAAATGCATGGGAGAGGTGAGCATTGACTAAAATTTCAGAAGTAACGTAAATGCACGGAGAAGTTGTCACTGACTAAACATACTTAACCAGTTGTTTTTCATAAAAAAAAGTTGTTCCTTCTAAAACGTCCTGCTATTTATAATATCACCTCACTTCAATTCTATAATGATATTGAACCCTCATAAACTAAAATGCACAGAATAAGTGGTGATTGACTAAAATTTCAGAAATAAATCAAATTATGGGATAAGTTGTTATTGACTAAACTATCCTTGATTTACACGACAAGTTGTCATTTATAAAAAACTGTTCTTGCTAAAACGTTTAAACTATTTAAAATATCATCACCTCACTTCAATTTTACAATGATATTGAATACTTATCAACTAAAATTCACAAGATATGTGGACATTGACTTAAATTTCGTAGATAACAGAAATGCATGGAAGAAGTGAGCATTGACTAAAATTCCAGAAGTAACGTAAATGCACGGGATAAGTTGTTACTGAAAATTCATCGCTAATAAATATTATAAAATTATTATATATAAATTTTATAAGTTATTTTTTATTTAAATAAGCTATTTTATAATACATATTATAAAATAATTATTATACACGGGGCAGGTCGTCACTATACACGAGAGATGTTTTCATTGATAAAAAACTTAAAAGTAATTATAACACACAGGCCATATTGTCATTGATATAAATTTTAAAATAATTATTATCCATGAGACGAGTCGTCGCAATACAAGAGACATGTTCTCAGTGATAAAAAAAACTAAAAGTAATTTATAATACACGGGTCATGTTGTCATTGATATAAATTTTAAAATAATTATTGTACACGAGACGAGTCGTCACTATACAGTAGATATGTTCTCATTGATAAAAAAACATAAAGTAATTATAATACACGAACCATGTTGTCATTGATATATATTTTAAAATAATTATTAAACATGGGACGAGTCGTCGCTATACGAGACATGTTCTCATTGATTAAAAACTTAAAGTAATTATAATACATGTGTCATGTTGTTATTGATAAAAAAATTAAAATAATAATTATACACTGGACATGTTGTCACTGATAAATTTTTAAAATGATTATTATACACATGACAATTTGATAAACATATTTTTAAATTATATTAGTCGATATTTTTTTAGGAGAAAAATCATATAAGTTTATAATATTATTGTTTAAATTTGCATATAAAAAATTTCGAAATTATATAAATCATTATATAAAAAATTTACAAATTTACACATGATAGAAAAACTCTTTTTTAATAATTGTTTTTGTTGTCCTACGTTTTATATACTACATTACAAAAATATTAATAATAATTTGTTTAATGTGTATACATTTCAGCTATTTACAAATACTTTCTCTAAAAAAAACTGTTTACAAATACTTAATGTCAAGTTTATACTACACAAATTCGTCCCCGACCAACCAGTACCCGTGCGGATGCACGGGTATGTTACTAGTTATAATGTATAAATTCAAGTTATCAAATCTTAACTTGGCGGATAGATGTTGAATAATCTGTTGAACTCATTGAAGTTTTTATCTGTTGTACATTTACAATTAAACGTGATTGTGACACAGTTGTGCTACTTAATGGTGAGGTGGATTGGACAATTTGAGATACAGTTTAATATTTTAAATAAAAATAAAATAACTCAATCAACACTAGACTATTTTCCCCACCAAGGTATTATATGAGCTACATATCAAGTGAGCACTTCCAGCAAGGAAAAAAAAATCAAGTGGGCTCTATAACTGTTTCAACCAAATAATGTGAGATGTCTTATATGAACACAATCTCAAGAGTAATGGTTAAACATCTAAAATAAGTAAGTTTTCATGAAAAAGTAGTTAATCATTACTTTATCAAAACTAGATTTCTTAAAAATTACTCTGGGGGCACTGGTTAGCAAGATTCATAAAAAAAATATTGAATATGATCACACAAATAAAAATATTAAAAGATAAATAATTTAGTCATATTATTATTTTTATTTTTTTTGAAAGAAGTCATATTATTTAATTGTCTTCTCTTTTACCTTTTCTATTTGTGTATATGCACACAAACATTTTTTTTTTGGTACAATGCACACAAACATTTTACATTTAGGTCATGTTTTCTCCCCCTAAATATTGTATGAGAGCAAGAATAGCCAATGGGATGAACTTAATATCACCTTATCCACATGCCAACCAGAATCTCTCTGATCCACACCTAGTCGATCTAATAAGAGAAAAAGAATATTCTTATAAAAAACATTTATAAAAAAAACAATAAAAACAATATAATTCACTCATGAATCCACGATTGTGCAATATGGTGTAGCTGGCCTGTATTCATCTGATGAAAAATATTGAGAAATTTTTATAATAATCATAACAACAACAATAACATCATAGTGTTGCAAGAGTTTACAACATAACTCTCTTTTAATATATGAACAACACTAGATGTATTGTTGTCGATCATGGCATTAGTCTCGTAATGGATCAAAAAAACCTAAGTTGTAGGTTTATTGAAAATTAAATATCTTAATTATGATTAGTTAGCAAAGCACCCTATCCCAACTCTCGGTCCTTGCAAATTAAAATAAGAGAAATGTTAAAGAGTGTCCTTAGAGCATTGGTTAAGAAAACATAAATAAAAATAATTTGTTGAAAAGTGGTGAATTCAAATTTCTAAAAGTCAAAAATTTATAATTCCCAATACAAAATTACTACTTTTAGTTTTCTTAACACCCATAAAATAATTCACTCTAAAAATTTATCCACCTAGGCATATGGGGTAGCACTTCGGTGCCTTTGACTTCGATGCCTTTGGGTGTCTTTGTCTCTATCTCTCTCCTTACCAATAATTCTCTCTCATCAAAATAATTTATTTTAATCATTCAATCATCATTCTCTTTCATCTAAAATACATTAAAGTCATCAAAGTCACCGAACACAAAGTCACCGAAATGCCACACAGGCATATGAAGCTGTAGTGGGTCCTAAACTATTTGAACCATGTGGACTGAAGTGCCCCAAATACATCAAAGAGAACAAGATTTGCCAATAGGAAATCAATGCAATCTCACCTTATCCACACGCCAACCACAATCTTTGATTACACCCTTTGTTCCTTGCAACATAAGTTGACTTAATTTTTATTTCCTTTGGACTCTGATACACATCACAGATCAGCAGAACTAACTAGTAATCCACAATACACATGGCTGCAATGAACTCAAGTGTATTAGCTTGTAGCTATGCCATATCTGGTTCTGAGCTCAATGCAAAGCTCATTTCAGTGCCCTCTGCTGCATCACCAGGGGTTTCAGGTATCAAGCTACCATTGATCAAGGCTCAACAAGTGAGAATTCCTGAAGCCAAAGAATCAAGAGCAAGTGATGGAAGGAGAAATGCTCTTGCTTTATTGGCTGCTACCCTTTTCACCACTGCTGTTTCAGCCTCCAATTCTTCTGCCAATGCTGGCGTTATTGATGAATACCTTGAAAAGAGCAAGGCCAACAAGGTACTTTTTTTAAATCTTTCTTCCCTTGTTAGAAGCTATTTTTTTTTTTTTTTACCAATTTTATCCTATAATAAGAAAATCTGCTATTTTTAAGCTTATGTAACGTGCTATCAGCTATAAACTCGTTTATCTGCTATCCGCTATAACTTGATTTGCTATCGGTTATATTACCAATCACATCCTTAATCAATTTATTATGGAGTAAATAGGTAATTACCCCCAAAATTGTAAGTTTCGTCAATTATCCCCCTGAAATTAACAAAACGTCAATTACCTCCGTGAAATTGCACAACGTTAATCAATTTACCCCCTCCGTCAAATTTTTCTGTTAGTCAACATGACGTTTTGCAAATACCCCTGACGTTTTGCACTTATGTGCAAAATTCCCCCAAACTTAAAAATTTATGTTTTTTTCTTATCCTTGACTCAAAAGATATTAAAGACAAACAATTAACGGTTATCTTTACTATTTAAGGTTACAATAATAATATATCCTCTAAAAATAATGCAGAATTAATAACTTCATATTACTTTAGCAAAATTCATGTTTAGTTCAATTTTTAAGATAGAATAATTTTATTCAAACTTATATTAAGAAACTGTTAGAATTAATTGTTCATGAGGAATGGGTGTCTCTGGCTTACTTTGTTGTGAATTGGCGTGTCTCTATTTAAATAAGTCATAAGTTATGGAGAATTGAACAACCAAATGACATAACAGAAACAAAATAAAAGAACAGACCCATTTAAGAATGAAAGAGTCATATAAAGTATTAACGTTAACTGTTAATTGCTTGTCTTTAATATCTTTTGAGCTAAGGATAAGAAAAAAAATATAAATTTTCAAGTTCGGGGGGCATTTGCAAAACATCATGTTGACTAACTGAAAAATTTGACGGAGGGGGTAAATTGATTAACGTTATGCAATTTCAGGGGGGTAATTGACGTTTTATTAATTTCAGAGAGGTAATTGACGAAACTTACAATTTCAGGGGGGTAATTGCCTATTTACTCATTTATTTTGTGTATGGATGTTTTAGAAATAGCCTTTTATATTGAATTTTGGGTTAATAGGTCTTTACCCTGTAATATAAGTCATTTCCGGTTTTCCCCATGTAAATATTTTTTTTATTTACCCCCGTAAAAAAAAAAATTGTTTTGATTTACCCCCTAATAGGCCAAACAAAAACCGATTTTATTTTATTTTTTCAAGAAATTTTCGTTTTTGTTTGGCCTATTAGGGGGTAAATCAAAACAAAAAATTTTACCGGGGGTAAATCAAAAAAAAAAATTACAGGGGAAAAACCGGAAATGACCTATATTACAGGGGGTAAAAACCTATTAACCCTTGAATTTTCTTAATTTTTAGCACCCTTGATAATATTATTTGTTCGGAGTATATTTGAAAGGAAAAAAATAATAAGATGCACTAAGGTACTAATGTAAGATTATTTTGACTGTATGTATATGGTGTAGGAATTGAATGACAAGAAGAGGCTAGCCACCAGTGGAGCAAACTTTGCAAGAGCATATACAGTGCAATTTGGTACTTGCAAGTTCCCTGAGAATTTCACTGGTTGCCAAGATCTTGCTAAACAGAAGGTCCGACTCTAACCATAAACATCTTTTGTTTCACTAAATTGCTTTTCCAAAGTTTTCCTATTTACCATTTTCTAATGCTATTTTTTCCTTTTCATTTATGCAGAAAGTACCATTCATTACAGAAGATTTGGAACTTGAATGTGAAGGAAAGGACAAATACAAGTGTGGTTCTAATGTTTTCTGGAAATGGTGAAAATTGACAACATTTTATTTTCCTAGTGTTGTTCTCTTTGAAATGTATCGAACTTCTCCTTGATAATATACCATATTTTTCTGCATTTTTGTTGTTATTGGTTTTATTAATTGAAATTGTTATAAAAATGTTTAAATTAGGCATGCCTCTCCTTTTGGTACTCTTCTAGAGTCTTGACTGTGTGGATTGAATAGAAAGTGTTACCATTTCACAATAAAATAAAATTAACTTATTTGTTGCTTTACTTGGTCATTCCAATTCCATAATATAGTTATACAACAAGAACATTGTTGTGAATCACGGGATCAAAGAGTTCGAAGATAACTTGAAAGGAGATGTAGGTTTGATAGATTGATACAAAGGAAAACTCGTAATATTTCATATTGAAAGATTTATTAAAAGATAGTGAAATGAATACAAATGGTGCTATTATATAGTGAATATGTAACTCTAAAGTAACAAATGGAGCATTAACTATTAACTAACTATCCTCCTTATAACAAACTCTAATTACCTAGAACCACGTTTAACTAACTCTATATTAATTTCTATATTCTAATAAACATCATAAAAATCATTTGAGGTCCTCTATCATGTGTTGTTATGCTTTTACTCCAAGCAATTGTGTGCAATATGAATCCACTAACAAAATAATGAATACATAGACACGTAGAAACAATTGTAAACCATAAATATAACGAATAAGTAATGACCAGAAAAGTTGAAATAATTTAAAGCAATGCTTACATTTGGTCTTGTTTGTCCACTTGGATTATCTTCAATTTTTTATTACATTAGTACATCTCCGCAATCTTTGGAAACCAATTAAATATCTCACAATACTTGGTTGAAAAATACTTCCAAGTATTTTCCTACCTACAAGGTTACATACACAATCTTGATCCACTTGTGGTACTGGTACATTCTCTCGTAGTGTACTACCAGCTGCTTCTTTTTCTGTTGAAGCATACAACCAGCTTATATGGAAGCAATCTACCCTGCTTTTAGGTACTACATCTTAGCTTATGATTCCTAGTTGAATTTACCACATACACGATCAATACTTGAGTCGGGCAAAAGCTTATCTTTGAATTTTCACCAAGCATTGCACCAAAGCACGTATAAGATGCACTTTTTATGTGCACTGCCTAGTTTAATGAATATAACATTCAAAGAATTAATTTCACTTCAATATATGAATCCTAACTCCATATGACGATAAGAATTAGCAACAAAGACTGATCAAGATCTGTTGATGGGAGCGTAAGGGCCGGCCCTGGATACATGGCGCGATGGCTTAAGATCCATGTCAGTAGGGGTTAAAAAAAATTATACAAGGGGATGTATATAGCAAGTCATGGGTATATTTAAGGCTGCATATAGCAAATCTTATCAAGAGGCCCAAACATTGACCGCTGAAAGGCTAGGCAGAAATCTATTAATGTTTGCACCCTCTTAATAAAATTTGCTTTCTATACACCCTATAAAATAAGTATTGCAATATAAACCCTCCCTGTAAGTAGTTTGTTTTCCGCCCCGGGTCCGTTTGGTTCGAGAGTTTTGGAGAGGAGGGGAGGGAAGATTTTTAATTTGAAGTGTTTGGTTCAATTTTTTAGAAGGGGATGGGAGGGAAGAGGAGGGGAGCAAATTTTATCGCACTGTCAAAATTATCCTTAGATTAATTTAAAATCTCAATATTATCCTTATAACAACATTTATTATTATTAGGTTATATTATCCTTTTAACAACTTTATTATTATTATTATTATTATTATTATTATTATTATTATTATTATTATTATTATTATTATTATTATTAGGTTATAGGTTGTATTATTTGTAACAAATTTTATTATTATTATTAGGTTATATTATCCTTGTAACAACTTTTATTACTACCTGTAACAACCCTATTACTAATCCACTATTTCATCGTCTACATCGTGTTGTTATCGATTACATCGTTATTGTTTCGTTACTTTATTATCCTTGTTTAATTAAGTTTAAGGGTAAAACGGTAAAATAATTTTAAAATCTCTCTCCTCCCTTTGCGAACCAAACACGTTTTTAATTAAAATATCTCCCTTCCCCTCCCCTCCATTAAAATCCCTCCCATCCCCTCCCATTTCCTCCCCTCCTAATTCTCGAACCAAACGGAGCCTAAAGGCGTAGACCCTACAAGCTTGTTCCTAACAATGTGTCAAATGCATCAAATATTAAAAATCTTGATGATGATTATAAACAAGAAATTCCTCATTTTGATGTTTATTATCCATAAATTTGGGAAAATTTTGATAACAAAATCTCGGTGATGATTATACAAGAGAAATGAATCTTAATTTTTCAGATGACAGATATCGTAAGCATTTCTCATCGCGAATTATTCAAAAAAAATTAAGCAATGGTGAGATTAGTGATCGAAAATGGTTAGTTTATTCAAATATGTTGCCATAGTATATTGTCTTTGTTGTAAATTGTTCAAATCTTCTACTTCTAGTAACTTGTGTTTGCTAGCATGTGAAGGCTTAAATGATTGAAAGCATATCAACCAAAGACTCAAACAAGAAAATAGTGTCGAACATATGACTAATAAGAATACTTGAAATGAATAATAAAAATGATGCACTTGCGCGCTTAAAAATCTTAAGAGGCGCAAATTTTAATGTTTTTAAATGATATAATAGAAAAAACAACATTAATGTTTTATTAATATGGTAAAGCGACTTATAGTTTAAAACAAATTTTGTTCGCAAAGTTTTTTGGTCAAGATTCACACACATTATGTGTGGAGAAGTGGGAAATTCAGAGTTCGAACCCCGACCCCTGCACAAATTGTTCGCAAAGTTTTAACATACATTATAAATTTAAATGAATAGATATCATTTTATCATTTTTGAAAAAAAATACTTCAAAATTTTGTGTTTTTTGCAGTTACGTTTAGTTTATTTAAAATAAAATTGAAAAAGAGAAAACAAGGAGGTGAGAGTAAGGTAGAAGGAAAGGCTGTCAACCAGGTCACCCAATCTATCCCTTTTCTCTTTCTCGTGGTTGAAATGATTCCCTATTTCTCTCTCCTCTCTCTAGTATCTTCCATTTCAAAATTTTGGTCCTAACCCAAATTTCCAAATTCAATTTTCAAATTAACCATTTTATTACGGTCACTCATCACAAGTCACGCCCACAACCACACCTAAACCCACGCCACTCTCTCCCCTAATATAAATACCCCTCTCCCATTTTCAATCCTCTTCTCTCTCATTTCTCACCACACTTCTCGCCGAGAAAGAGAGACTTCAAACAAGAAGCTTCTCTTTCTTTCTCCTCTTCGATCCATTTTCTCTCTACTCTCACGGTATGAAACTTCATTTTATCTCTATCTACTTCATTTTTGTTCCGATCATTATTTAGGTTTAGATTTATTCTTTTGCTTTGTTGATTTGTATAGATTTACTGTTTAATACACCGATTGTTCATGCGTTTTTAGTAATCTTAACTGTTTTATGCTCAGATTTGTGTTAATCATGTATTTATTTTGTGTTATTGATAATTGCGATTGCTATTGCTTGATCTATGTAACTGATTTAGTAGATCGTGGATACTGGATACCTAGTCACTGATCTGTGATCTGGTTGATGCTTACTGTGCATCGCTGTATCTGATTCTGATCTTTTACATACTGGATCTGGAATCTATTTGAACTGATCTTGTATCGGCTTTAGATTCCATTTTTTGGTGTTACTTCGAAAATGTTTGGGTTTTGTTGATTTGTTCACTGGATTTACGGTCTGATCTGTCTTTTCATATGTGAATAGCTTCATTTTGTGATAACAGTTTTTCCTTTATAGAACTTTATTTAGTTATTAGGAAATTTTAGTAAGCCTGAGTCATAGCAAATTGAAGATTTAAGTACACATTTGCAATAAGAAACTTTAGGTTACATCTTGCACATGTTTTCATCATGTTTATTCTATGACATTTTGAATTTGTTAAATTTTCTGATTCGCTGCACCATGTACATGCTCTTCTGTTTTTCTTTGAAAAGCCGGAGTAATCTAATCTAAGTTCTTAATGAAGAAAATTAGATATTACCGTTTTATTTCATTTCTGTTTTATTGCTATTGATAATTGTGATTGTTATATACAATGTGAACTTTTTATGGAGAACAGTTTTATGTATAACATGATAGTATTTTCAGTGAAACTAATCTTTTAAATTTGTAATTGGTTGAACTTCGTTTGTGGTCCATTTGAATTGTTATTAACGATAATCTTATTCGTGCAAACTGTTGTTTAGCAAAAGATGGCAGATGCTGAGGATATTCAACCCCTTGTTTGTGACAATGGAACTGGAATGGTGAAGGTTAGTAATTCAAAAAAAAAATCTGTCATTTTTGCGTGTTTGATTTTTGTTTTTGTTACTGAACGATGTGTTCATCTACAATTTGTGTGCAGGCTGGATTTGCTGGTGATGATGCTCCTAGGGCTGTGTTTCCAAGTATTGTTGGCCGACCTCGTCATACTGGTGTCATGGTTGGTATGGGTCAAAAGGATGCCTATGTTGGTGACGAAGCCCAATCCAAAAGAGGTATTCTTACTCTCAAGTACCCCATTGAGCACGGTATTGTCAGTAACTGGGATGACATGGAGAAGATCTGGCATCACACATTTTACAATGAATTGCGTGTTGCTCCTGAAGAGCACCCAGTGCTTCTAACTGAGGCTCCACTTAACCCAAAGGCCAATAGAGAAAAGATGACCCAAATCATGTTTGAGACTTTCAATGTGCCCGCCATGTATGTGGCCATCCAGGCTGTCCTCTCCCTCTATGCAAGTGGTCGTACAACTGGTTCGTATTTTGACTATCTTTTTGAGAACATACTTTTGTCATTCCATTATTCTGTCCCTCAATCTTTTCATTTTTGAAACAGGTATTGTGTTGGATTCCGGCGATGGTGTGAGTCACACTGTGCCAATCTATGAGGGTTATGCACTCCCACATGCTATCCTTCGTTTGGATCTTGCTGGTCGTGATCTAACTGATTCTTTGATGAAGATCCTCACTGAGAGAGGGTACATGTTCACCACCTCAGCTGAGCGGGAAATTGTCCGTGACATAAAGGAGAAGCTTGCATATGTTGCCTTGGATTATGAACAAGAACTTGAGACTGCAAAGAGCAGTTCTTCAATTGAGAAAAACTATGAACTTCCTGATGGACAAGTTATCACAATTGGAGCTGAGAGGTTCCGTTGCCCAGAAGTCCTTTTCCAACCATCAATGATCGGAATGGAAGCTGCTGGAATTCACGAGACCACCTACAACTCTATCATGAAGTGTGATGTGGATATCAGAAAGGATCTGTACGGCAACATTGTTCTTAGTGGTGGTTCAACTATGTTTCCTGGTATTGCTGACCGTATGAGCAAGGAGATCACTGCCCTGGCTCCTAGCAGCATGAAGATTAAGGTTGTGGCTCCACCAGAGAGAAAGTACAGTGTCTGGATTGGAGGATCAATCCTTGCTTCTCTCAGTACTTTCCAGCAGGTGATTATTTTATCACAGATTAGCACATTTTGCCATGTATAATGTATGTGATGTCAATTTTATCTAATTCTACAATTTGTTTTTGTTTTTGTTTTGCAGATGTGGATATCCAAGGGTGAATATGACGAGTCTGGCCCATCCATTGTCCACAGGAAATGCTTCTAAGTCCAAAATGATGCGATAATGGTAAGTTATTTTTGCTGTGGTTGCTTTTTTGGTGTCTCTGTCATGTTATGGAACTATGTTGACATGGATAAGAGGTGAGATCGGAGGGTATAATCTGAGATTGATTTATCAAATGTTCTGTGGCAGCCCACTGGATGTCTGTAGGTTGGTTGCCTGTAGTAAGGAGTGATTGTGATGCTTATTTTGATTTTTATTTCCTTTCGCCCTTTTTCAGATTTTACATTTGAAGGTTTTTTTTTTTTCCTTTTGGAACGTCATGTTTATGTCTATAGCTTGTATCGAGATATTTTACGGTATCTTCAATTTGCGCTGCTACTTAATTCTCAATTGAGTTTATACATGAATTACTTGCTCGCTAAATTTAGAGTGCTTCTATGCATCGCATCATGGCCAATTTTTAAAAGAATTAAAATTATAGAGAGAATGCACTCTTTTTACTACGCCTGATTTACGTGGATCTACAGAATTATTCCCGGAAAGGGTTGCCTGGTTGCCCGATCTCAAATTTTAATTTTGGATGAAAGAAAGGAAAAACATGGCATTAAATATATTTTCTAATTTTAATTGATATATTTGACTCGGGTCATTTGTTTTGTTCTAAATTAAGTGATTGTAAAATCTTTTTGGATAAAAAGTGATGGTAATTTCATAACTTACAAATGACGTGATACCATATTATTCCCACACATCGAAACTTAATAAGTAGCGACAGTACTCAACCGCATAATATTGTCGTTGCATGTGGAACAAGTCCAAAGGACCACAAAATAATCGGTGAATGAAGCAGTATTGGTGTCTATCTTTGAACCAAGTATTCCTGCTCATTCCAACTCTAGTTCCCAGTTTTCACTAAATGTGACCTGTGAGTTGCGACCTCTTCTAAAGAAGAGACAACCCCACTGATAATGATATGATGGTGTCAAGTATTGGGAAAAAGCAATTTTTTGTTTTACTTACAATCTACACGTATTTTTCCTTGTCTATTTCAATTCCACGTTCACAGACTCAACCTCGTCTAGATGTTTACTTACGTTGCTTTGATGGAGCAAAACAAATATGACGTATAGCTAGCTAATTTGTGGCACTGTGAAGTGAAGTGTGTCTATCTGCCCAAGTGAAATCCAATGATAATGATGATGATAAGATACATAGACACTCCACCCTTTGTGTTCCATAGATTTTTTGATGGAGATTAGTAAGTTGCGGTGGAAGTTTTGTATCAATATTTTGATAAAACAAAAAAAAAAATTAAAAAACACATTAGGCAAGATGGTAGAAGTCGGTGTCCAGTTTTTTGTTCTCATTTAATTGGTTTTTCCCTTTTCCATTTTTTTTTTCAAGTATATTTTGTCCAATGTAATCCATCATCCTACAGAAAATATTTTCAAGTATATTTTGCACGTAGATACGAGTGAGCTTCATTACCATGCCTTATTTTGTCCAATGTAATCCATCATCCTACAGAAAATATTTTCAAGTATATTTTGCACGTAGATACGAGTGAGCTTCATTACCATGCCTTCATGATATACTTATGGAAAATGCTGGTTGTAGCAAAAAAAAAAAAAACGCCTTTCATGAAACGAGGTGGCAGTATTTGATTTTTGTTTTTTGTTTTTTTCTAACCATATCTTGTGATTATACACCTAGACGTTTTTTTAAATTTCAAATATAATAAACATCAAAATCCTAGGAGTCAGTCTTGAACCCATTGAAGAGTATGAAGAAGCCATATGGCCATACCTTTGTCCACCTCAATCCAGGGTGAGAACCATTCTGTCTTAGCAAGTACAAATTGACCTTAATCATCCCTTATGCATATCTCAATCCCCACTTCATTGTGATTAGTAGAAAAGGAAGCATCACCATTTCACTTGTACTTACCCAAAGGAGGTTTAATCCACCTCACTCCAAGGAGTTCCTATACGTTCTTTCGAGTCTCAGCCCTCTGTGAACTCGAGCAGCTGACCAATCTTGTAGTAACTTCTTGGCACGCTCGTATACCATCCGACCATTGTCAACCTTATAACGCCAGACCTTTTTGTTTTGCAGCTGTCAAATATTCCACATAAGGGTCATGAAAGTAGCGCAAGAACTATCCGGCAAGGCCTGCGGAATCGCAAAGACTATATCTTTGACATTTTTGTATTGTGTTGTCTGTGGTGTTGAATAACAGTCCAATAATCAAAGCTCCTCCAAATTTGTTCTGCATTGTCGCACCAAAAGAAGAGATAATAATTGTCATCACCATCGCACGACACATTGATTCGTACACATGAGAGCATCTACAATGGTAGTTCCCTAACAAGGACTCCTTAGATGAACCCACGTGACACATCACTTATTTACAATTTTTTAATGACAATACACTAATAAGGACCCAATGACTCCAATGACAATACACTAATAAGGACTCCAATGAAAAGTACTTAAATATGCCCCACTATCTTTACATATTAAACAAAAATAATTTATTTATTACTCATTTTTACAAGTGGGACCAAATAGTACACATTTTATTACTCCTTTATGCATGTGAGATCAAGTAGTATACATTTTATTACTTTTTTAAACGTGGGACTCATTAGTTACTCAAGAGAGAGAGAGAGTCCTTATATAGTTACCCGTTCCTTAACGGGGACTCATTTTTTCTTCCTCCAATGGAGGGTCCTTAACGGGGTGGAGTGGTCCTTGTTAAGTAAGGTCCCCATTAGAGATGCTCTAATGCCTTCTCTGGTTAAGTTGAAACTGAGTGGGGATACATTTTTTGCACAATCGAATTTTTGTACCTTTGGTCGTACTTTGCTTCCCATATCCTCTTCCGTGCTGGAGCTGTCGTTAATATCACTGGTACAGACCGTATGCGGTTGATTGTTGTTGTTGTATGTACTTTTATTCAATTGTTTAAATTAAATTAACTGCCTAAATAAAAAATTATCAATAAATTGATTAAGTAAATTATTTTCTAGGTCAAATAGTGATGAAAAAATTAAAGTAAATTTGATATTAATTCAATTCAAATAACTATATATTATATGGAGTTTTTTGGTTCAAGGATATTTGCCTAAAAAATGAGTGATGTTATTTGATGCGATCAAACATATCAAGCATCATCACGAATAACACAAATCCATACTTAATTATCCAACATATCAAAATAGTGGCGACCAAAGTTTAAAAGCAAAGATATGTTTGACGCGATTGCAAGCGTATCCAGTATCCACAGTTCTTTTTTCTATAAACTTGTGTTTTATTAGAACACAAATTAATTAAGTTGCTCATGCGTTAACGAAGGCGGTTACATCTTTAACTAGTTTGCATTTATTCATTGATGTATCCTTTTGTTTTATATTACTACTGAAATGAACTAAAATGAACTAAGTTACTTCCAATGAAAAAACTTTATCTCATCAAGTAAGATCCGCAATTGAATAGAAGTACTTCAAGGAAAAGTAATTGAAATAGTTCATTTGAACTTATATACCAAATAATCCAAACAAGAGTAAAATACATGCCTACAGCGTTTTGAATTTTCTAATTAATTTACTTTTCAAATGAAGCGTAAAACATAGGCATATCCGAAGCGCAGTAGTGGAATGAAACTTACGATTAAATGACATGTGAAGAGAGATTCTATCGTTTCCCTCTTGTGAACTTTTTTCTTTTCCTTTTCACCTTAAACTAGCAAGAGTAAATCACGATTTTGGATCGTGAAATTGCAAGTGTCCAAAAATTTGAGGTTTCAACTTTACGAAAGGCCAAAAATTTGCACAAATTGCAAGTGTCCAAAAATTTTTAAGTAATTTTTAAGTCCAAAAATTACAAGTGTCCAAAAATTTGAAGGCCATCTATGGTACACGCCTCTTCTACCACCATGCACAAATGTGACACATGGCTTTGTGGCCTTCGCCACCCCACCTAACATTCTCTTTCACATATGGTGTATAATGGAAGTAGGGGAAAAAGAGTGTCAGCATAACATTATTGTTTACTCAAATTGTCTAATTAAGTAACTATTAGTACTTTTACCGTCAAGTAACTATTAGAAACGATAATGTGTTATGTTAAGTGACAATGTTGTCCTTTTTTTAAAAAAACGATAATGTTATTTGCCCAGGTTGATGTCAAGTTACAAAAAATCTTAAATGTAAGTTTAAAAACGGTTACCAATTTAAATTTGTATGCGTGTTAGTCATCTGTCGCCAAAACCCTAAACCAATTAGCACTAAAGAGGAGTCTACTCCGTCATTAAAAAGAACTGGAGTTATAAGTTGTGTGCTTGCTACCAGTTTTTGTTGAGACATTGTTTTTCATTCTCTTGGAATGGTCTCATACACTTTGCTTCGGAGTTAATGAAGCTCGTGTCTTGTAGCTCCAGCAAGCCAAGGGAGCTCATGGTGCTTGTCATCCTCGTAATGACCACCCTGGATTCCAAAGATGGAAGAAAATATAGATTTGATTTCCATAAAACGAGCTACAATTAACCAATAAAATGATGAAAGAAAAAAAAAAAGAATCAAAAGTTAAGTTTCAACCAATTAGTATTTGCCGGAAAAAAAAAACAATTATTATTTGTTACGCATGTGTTATAAGTTTATCATTAACTATTGATTTGTTCACCAATGATATTATTGGGTGCATCCACTAAAGCAAATGGCTTGTTTTAGATGAGTCTGATTTGAAAAATACACATCTAACAAAATAAAATTATGACAGCCGGCACCATCATTTTGCACACCTTAGACTACTTCCCCTTTCAACTACAAGCTGCACGGCCCCATCCAACCCCCACAATTGCAAGAAAGTTGTGACCACTTGCAGCTAAAGGGATATGCATGAATGATGCCAATTGCAAATTGCATGTGTTATGTAGTCATCAAGTTTGGCTTTCACATGCATAAAATTAAACCTTCATTCTTCCATAACAAAAATTTCATTCAAGTAAAAAATGTTGGTTGCACAATGTCTTCATCCAATAGGTTTGGATTGGGGATTGATAGCGATTAGCTAATAAAGTAAGGGTTTATTACTCTATTATAAATAAATTATAAGAAATTTCACTCCCCACATTTCAAGTTGTAAAAATAGCTAGCTAAAAACACAGTTCTCTTCGCGGTGCTACATTGAGTACATTATCCTTCTTCAATGAAGGCTACGAGCCTATGCCAATCGGCTGCTAGCCCTTGTACAGAAAATGGACACAAGAAAATCTTGATCAACTCCAAGGAAGTCCTTATTCATCTACAAACCATAGATAGAAACTACTAAGAACCTGAGCTTTTATCACATACTTTAATACTTTATCCTTCTAGCATGGTGGGATAGCAGCTAGCTTTAATGATTATTACACTGATTGCAGTTGGTGTAGGTTTTCATTCGGTGTTTGGTTTTTCTCATGCTTCATTAGCTCTATAAACTCCCGAAAAGCTGCATTATCAACAATCACAACAGTGGTTATTATTGGTCAAATCCATATTCAAGTCGCTGAACGAAATTGTAAAAGCAAATTGGATCCAATGATTATATCCTACAAGACACATAATCCTGCTCTTGAATATAAATTTTTTAAAGATTGTGAAGGCCAAACAGTTATATTTATTATCACACCAAACTTCTTTTGATAAAGAGCGCAAAAGTCGCTCACCGTTGTCAGAATCATGAGGTCCAGGAGATGCTTCAGGGTGGTATTGAAGAGACACAATCTTTTGAGCAGGGAAAGCAAGACCGGCACAACTACTGTCATTGAGATTGATATGAGTAACTTCTACTCCTTCAGGCAGTGTGGCAGGGTCAACTGCATAGTTGTGGTTCTGCCAATTTATATGTATCAATTAATATATCCAAAGACCATGACAAAAAGAATAAAATACATGACATGAGAACACTTTTCTTGATAACATGTAATGATATGGAACATTTAAACAAACCATAAATATAGGACTACACATAATATTAGCTCTTAAACATGTTTGCTGCCATATTCAAAATTTTATGCTATTTCCACAGGTCTAATAATGTCCATGAGTTGACACAATGGGGGGATAACAGAACTGAGGGTATCATAACCAGTTGCAATTTTTTATTTATTTTTGCCACGAGGCACTATCATAGTGAGTTCTGGTTTAAGATTCTTTTCTTCTCAAGACAAGGGACCAGGTTCTGACCCTTCTATGAAGCAAAAAATATATGTCTACAAGACTACAACGTGTGTTTTTCCCTCCCTCATCAGACCAAATGAATTCAAATGGATTTAAGTAATTACCATGATTACGGTGAAATGATGATAAATAAGTACAGAAAAGAATTGTTTTCCATACCTGAGAACTAATTTCAACACGGCCAGTTCGAAGGTTACGAACAGGATGATTTCCTCCATGGTGACCAAATTTCATCTTGTAGGTTGTACCTCCTAAAGCCTGGCCAAGCAATTGATGTCCCATGCAAATTCCAAAAACAGGCACCTTTCCAATGATATTCTTTACTGTTTCAACGGCATAAGGAACAGCAGAAGGATCTCCAGGACCATTGCTGAAAAGTACACCATCTGGATTTAACTTCAAAGTTTCGGATGCTGGCCATGTAGATGGCACAACAGTGATTTTACAGCCATATGATGCTAGACGCCTAAGTATATTATGCTTGATTCCAAAATCGTATGCAACTACCTAAAAGATCATTCATCAGTACGAAACATAATTTTCTTACCCAAAATTCAACAAAAGGGAGTCAGGGCCAGCAGCCTACTGTATAAACTTACATGGAAAGTATCTCTAGGCCCTTCACTGGAGCTAAACTCCCATTCTTCCTTTGTTCTATCAATCCATTCATATGGTGACTTGCACGATACTCCACTTATTAGATCAATACCTGCAAATAAGAAACATAAGCCATGTAATTCCAGCAGAGTTGTCAATCACAGATTGCATATAATAGATGTTTGTTCAAATTTCGCTCTACAGCGATATAGTCGCTATTTGACAACACTATGTAGTTTGAACTAGCATATTGTTGAACAATAACAGTTTGTAAAAGTTCCGCTGCGCTATAGTGCCGCAGTTTGACAACACTGAATTCTACTTTTTAAAAACATTTGTGTAATCTCCTCCAATAGTCATTCTTACCAACAATATCCCATGATTTAGACATCTGAAGTAATTCCTCGTCTGTTTTGGAATTGTCAGTGCTCAAAACACCAATAAGGCTGCCATCTTCCCGTAATCTACGTGTGATTGCCCTTGTATCAACATCATCTGTTGTATCACAAAGTAACATCAATGTCAAAAGAAAAATCCAGAGTTTACATGTAACGTTCTTCTCATAACAACTCTTCACATATTACTTACAAATTCCCATGACATTCCTTTCAGTTAAGTAATCGCCCAAATCCTTCACACATCTCCAGTTTGAGGTACTGAATAAATATCCATCGCAAAGAGACAGGAAGAGACAAAGAGTAAGTATGGACAAAAGAAAGTAAAGCTCAATCAACGGAAAATATTGGCGAAGCACGAGAACAGAACCTGGTACTCAAACTTCTAATTACTAAACCGGAAAGGAAGCACTGTGCTGATTCCTCGTCATCTGTCAGACAATGAATCAAGAGATGGTTTTTAAAGTGGACTAGCACAAGGATTCAAGTGATTATAATTAGTATATAGATAAACAGATACGAACCAAAATTGATGCCAGTATTCCCAATATGTGGATTTGTCATCAGCACAAACTGGCCAGCATAACTAGGATCAGTTAAAATTTCTTGATACCTGAGGAATGGAACACACACATAACAAATGAAACAGAAACTCAATTAGGTTGAAATCTAGCCATAAAACAACAAAAGAATATCACAAGATTTATAATTTGGCTCACCCAGTCAATGATGTATTGAAAACAACTTCACCAACTTGGGTTCCTGAAGCACCAAATGATTTAGCTTTCCAAATTGAACCATCTTCTAACACAAGTCTAGCATCTGAATTTTTCCATGGCCTTTCCCCATTACCTATACATTCATGCATTCATTTGTTTAAGCTATGAGTAATCAAATTAAAACCCAACAACACCAAATCAAAAAAGACAACATTTTTCATGGGTTAATTACCAACAAATAATTATGAAAAAAAACACATAATAAAATATTACCAGAAGAACATCTGACAGAGAAGACAGAAACTTTTGCAGAGGTGTGTGGCGGCGCCTTGGAACCAAAGAGGTCATTGAGAGAAAGGGTGAAGGCCAAAGCTTTTGTTGCCATTAATATGTTTCTTTCTTCTCAATGAAGCTGAGAACAACGTTATACAGAGATATGTCTGAGAAGAAAACCAAACCAGTGTTAGCAGCAACCTATGTTTTCTCTTCACCTAGGTTTTTATTTTCAATTTGCTATCTCTTTCTTTTTTAATTAAAAAAGAAAAAGAAAAAGAATACTTTTTATAATTTGGTCCCCGTGAGTGGGACTATTGAACTGAAAAAGCAAATTCCCAATTAGTGGTGGATATTTTGTTTTTCCCAAAAATAAAACCAAGGACAAAAACAAGATATCTTCATTTCACCATAGTGTGACATTTTATTTTTTGATAAAACTCTTATATTTGGAAAGCACAAATTTCTATATAAGTTTTTTTTTGAACCGCGTATCCTCCCCGCGCAACTCTGTAGACTAATCACTCAAACATTGTGGCACCCAAATGAGTGGCAAGCTCTCCTAAGGCTTTGTTTGCGAGTTTGGAGACGAGGGGAAGGAAGGGCTTTGGGGGAACTGAAATATGGGGAAAAATTGAGAAATCTTTCACATTTTTTGAAAGAGTAATTTTTTTAGAGAGTTATAAATTAGTGTTTATGATTAATATATTTTAAATTTTAAGAATATTACATCAACATATATTAAATTTGAAGAATTCATATAAACCCTACAAAACCCCCCAAAACCCTCCTCAAGTACAATTGTTTAGTTGCCCCAAATGAGGAGAGTTTTATATTTTGAAGAAAAATAAACCCCCATAACCCCTCCTTTCAATGTCTTCTATTTCTTCCACTTATTCTTTTTTTTTTTTTTTTCAAACCCTTTCTTCCCTTTCCCTTCAAACTCGCAAACAAAGCATAAGAGTTTTACCCAAAGCTGAAATTCGAACTCAGAAGCTTTGTTAAACTCAGAGACCCAGATATCCTTATCATCCCATCTAAATGTTCTTGGATAAATAATATAGATAACATATCATCACATCACACTCTGCTTCCTTTCTCAAGTGGTCAGTTGAGCATCAAGCGGTCAATTGGATGTATGCGTGTTCATAAAACATTTGGTTTTCTTAGTCAAATTTAATGGCCAAAACTTCATTCAGTAAAATGAACAAGTGAGAAATTCTAAGTTCAAATTCGACATTTGTATATTGCAAGTTCCTTTCTAAGTGAGTAATGAGTCACACAAACATTTTCCTTTTTTGATGAGACCATGGTGTGACGTATTCCATGTTAGAAGATATTACAAGACAGGAAAAGCAAAATCCTCGAGGGAAAAAAAAGGACAAAACTTAGCATTCATTTATAGAAGAATGCTTTTCCTATGATATGCTTCACTTCAGCATATATCAAACGTAACGAGAGAGCTCGGTGATGTTTTGTGACAGGGAAGTGGGTCACAGAAAAATGAAAGAAAAAAAAACGGAGATATTCTCACTAATTAGGGAACAGTAAAGACAAAAGAAAGGGGGAACCAGACCTGTACGACGTTCTCAGTGTTTCTGCTTCAGCATGAGTTTTCCGGCGAGTTTAGTGGGGGGACAGCGGCTGTTTTTTTTTTTTTTTGTTGTTATAGGGTTTTCATTTTTTAATTGTTAATCAGTTAATCTTGTCTTTAGTGAGGAAATTTTACCCTACACCCCAACACTTATACCTCTATCCCTACAAACCATAATGAAATGCCAATTTTACCCTTTTATGAAATTATACCCATTCACCCATCACCATAACCATATGTTTCTGGCCATCACCATAACCATATGTTTCTGGAATTGAAAATTGAAAATTTAACACAAGAATTAGCAACAAATCTGAAATCAAATGACCTATCAATCACACTCCTTTAATCAATTTCCCTTTCTCATACATCTTCAGATCTTTTCCCCATAGAATAAGATAGATCATTAGATTTTATTTTTCACGCTGGGCTATTTTCCTTTGCTATCAATTCATGAATGTCATTTTTCTTATGCTATCAATTCATTTTGCCTCTCCTTCAACGGAATTGATTTTTCACAGTATGACCATTTTATGTTATGATGAATATACATAAAGTCGGCTATCGAGACATGCGTGTTTCTATGCTTTTCCACATTTTCCCCTTTATTATTTTTATAAAATTTGAAGAATTTAATTTGATGGAAGTGATACGAAGAAGATAACTATGGAACTGAGGAGAAACTTTGAAATCTTCCGTCAATATGAATTGATAGAGACATTCTTGGAGCTTTCCGGTATGGGGATCAATTATGATAGGTCATTTGATTTTAGATTTGTTGCTAATTTTTGTGTTGTATTTTCAATCTGGAAACACATGATTTTTTTTTTTGAAAGAAGAAACACATGCTGATGGGTGAACATGTATAATTTCAAAAAGGGGCAAAATTGGTATTTTTTATGATTTGTAGGGGTAGAGGTATAACTGTTGGGGTGTAGGGGAAAATTTCCCTTTAGGGAATGGTGATGGGCCTATTCAAGATGAATTGGATTGGGCTCCAAATTAGATTAACATCTCTTTCTGAAAATCGCTCTTTGGACACTTAGGGTCTGTTTGGTAGTGAAGAGAGAATGAGAAGAGAGAAAAAGGTGAGAGAGAGTATGGGAAGAGAGAAAAAGATGAGAAATAGAGTAGATTTTTAGTATTGTTTGAATGAAGAGAGATACAAAAGAAATAGAAGAGAGAGAAGTGTTGATTATTTTTAAAAGTACGAAAATACCCTCAATTTCATTTATTGAAAAAAACATAAAATTAATTTTATCTTTTAGCTTAAATCAAATAATTAATTTATTAAATTACTTAATTTAACTCAGTGGATTAATTTCACTTGTACTAATTTAAATGATTTCAAATAATAATTTTAATTATTAAAATACTAAATTGTTCATATTACTGAATTTATTTTAATATAAAAAACGTGGTTTTTTTGTATACAAAAAATAACCCTTCTCTTTTTTCATTATACAAAAATAAACCTACCTTCATCCATTATTATCATCATTCACCGTCCACTCAATACCTTTGCCTTCTCTTAGATCTCGTTCAACCTGCAACATCACTCCATACAATAAAAAAACCTTGAATATTATTTCCAAAAAAACCTTGCATTTCATCCATCTAACAATAAATTGATTCATACCCACAAGTTTCACCCCAACAAAATTTCAGAAATTACTTATTTCTCTCGTTAATATTATTATGTTCTACCTTAATTGCATGTTTTGTGGCTTGTAAAATCTCCATGGATCTTTGTATTCAACTGGAGTGATGTGCTTTTTTGTTAACTCACGGTCAATTTCAAGGGCAAATGTGGAAACATGCATTGTCTAGCTCATTTCTTCCCACTTTGGAGAGAACTGCAAAATACGTGGGACCCACACGAATTTGGTCTTTCTTCACAGTTTCTCTGATGTGCCAAACGAGAGAAATTGTCTCTCTCTCTCTCTTATTTCTCTCACCTCTTTTTCTCTCTTGCTTGTTTCTCTTGTTCCAAACAAGCCGTTATGGTTTGCTCTCAGACACTGATTGAAACGATTTAGATATTTTACCACTTTTAAAAAGTGTTGAACAATAATTAATTACCGTTTTGTCACTAACGACACTCAACTACCCTTCAGTCAACGGTAGTTGCAAAATTGAGAAAAACATAATTTAAATGAATATTCGTGTGAATTTAGTAGATTATGATTGTTTTCCTAAATTATGTTTTAGGTAAAATGTAAATGAATCTAAACGTAAATTAGGTCTATCAAAATAACTATTTTTATATAAAATTAATTGTCATTATACTTCAAATAATTATTAATTTATATTTCTTGTTTACATAATCCTCATCAAACTATAATCAATACATAAAAGAATTGTGTGCTTAATATGATTGTTCTAACATAAAAAGAAACACATTTCTAACATTTATTTTCGAAATGTGTTTAGATAGGGAAGCGGTTGCATGAATTTTTTTTGCCACGAAACACGTCCTTTCAGTACATCTCTAAATAATACCAAAACCTTTTGTTTAATAGGATCACAACTCGGATTAAAGGTTGGATTCGGATCCAAAATTTGGCTCGACTCAATGCATTAACTTGTCCATGCTCGAGGCAAAAAGGTTGAAACTTTATACTACCTCCGTTCCGGTATAATTGACCTACTTTGGTTTTTCACACAAATTAAGAAAAGTGTATAAATAAAGGGAAAAGTGGAATATATTGTATTGGGAATGATAAAAGTAGTATTATTTAGTGTTATATTGTATTGGGAATGATGAAAGTTGTATTGAAAATTGAAATGAGTCAGTTATTTTGGGACATTTTTTTTAGAAAATGGGTCAGTTATTCCGGGACGGAGGGAGTAGAGGTTTGCCTTTATTATAATTTTTTTTTAAACAAGCACTCACCCCCCTTCTTTTCTCAATAGTAAATTCCAATTCTTGATAGCCGGATATTACAAGTGGAATGGAATTAAAAATGTATCGAGATCCCCACTATTTTATTAAATTTTATTATTCACGGGTAAAGAATTTTTTTGACTATCCACAAGTCCTAGCTCAACTGGCAAATGCCGAAATTGTTAGGCCGGATGTCATGATCGGGGTTCGAACCCCGGTACCTCCACTTGTGTGTGTGAGTTTACAATGGCTTTGCCATTTCGTCTAATCTACCAAAAAAAAATTTTTTTTGACTGGAGGAGCAAAGACTCTTTGACTCATGTTATTATACTATACAGAAAAAAATTGGTGCTCCTCCAAATTATCGAAATAATTAAATTACTTTGATACAAAATATATTATTCTTTAAAAAAACATAAATATTCAAAAAATTAAAAAAGAAAATCTTTATTTATATTGGTAATAAAATAGAGTAAATTAAATTTACTGTGAGTGACAAAGACAAAACAGCAGCTTTTGAGTGTACTATTAATTTCACCTTTTAAATTTGGTGGCAATTACTTATTTCAACCAAACTCCAAACGTTATTGTCGAAACGAGACAACGCAGACAAGACACACCACCACAGTACAGCTACTACAACATCTCTCTCTCTCTCTCTCTCTCTCAGTTGTTACCGTTAACCATGGCAGACTACGAAAACCACCACAACCATCAACAACAACAACAACAAGTAGTTTCTCGTGAAACAGCTTTCCAAGCATTGAACACCATCATCCAGCTCCATTTCGAGAAAACCCTCGAGAAGAAACGTGCCATAGACCTTCAAAAGAAGGAACTTCACAAGCTTTTCCAAATCTTCTTCATCTTCCTCAGCTTAGTTTTCATGGCACAATCAATGTCACCACGTCTTCAATGTCGCCATTGTTGGATCCCAATCACACTTCTCTCCATGGCTCATCTCATCTTCTATGTGTCTGTAGCACAGACTCTTAGATGTATTAATGGATTCAAGTATCAGAGAAGGTGTCATAAGCTTACACTTGGTTTGGCTACTGAGAAGCTTAGGGATATGAAGATGAGGTTGAGTGGTGGTGGTGATTATGATACTATTGGTGATGAAGAGTTTGAGATTCATTATCAGGAACCTCCTGAGAGTTATTTTGGTAAGTTTAAGAGAAATTGGGCTCTTCATTTTGGGTTCTTGATCTTGATCTATGGTTTCATGATCTCTTCTTCTGTTGTTCTTCTATGTTTTTGAGGTTGGGATTTTGGGTTGTTTTAGTTCAAATTAAATGCTTTGTTATGTAATAGCAATATCAGATTTTGTTAGAGAGAAAGAGGTCTAATTGATAGTAGCATCAGCTTGTTTTTGTTTGTATGTATAAAACCGTATGGTATGATTTGAATTCATTTCAACTTATTCAAGTGTCCTTTCTGAGATGATAGTTTCTCTTCTGCAAGTCATTTTCCAACAAAGGGGCGATACGACAATAAGCAATGTATTTAGAGAAGAAACATATTAAGAAACACTTTACACTCTTTTTTTTTTTTTCTTTTTCTTTTTCAATAAGCAAACTACCACATCATTTAATCTTTCACTATCCACATGCCATAGCTAATTTGGTTTGGTATATTTAAGCTAAAACTAATCTCAATAAGCAGATTATAATGATATAATCCCATTCAATGGGAGCAGATAATTAAATTTACATTAAAAAAAAATGTGCTTTTCTGACTGAAACATCTTCAGACTACTCTTCCGGTTAAGAGTAAACACCTAACGTTACATAAATAGAAGCAAAAATCTTGACTTTTATTGTGAATAAAATACAACCCCAATTGATTTTGAAAAGCCATACTACTGCCTCCTAAGCCGGGGAGAGAGCATTGCATAATGTCTTGTATGCATTTACACACAGTTTGAATTTTTCTTCAGCCATTGCCTGCAATCACGGAAAGGTTAAGTGAGACATAAGATTAGAAAGGCATATCAGTGATATCACATACATATAACCAAAAAAGAGGGAGGGAGAGAGAGGTGGCTTTTATGGTGCACCTAGTTTCATATGTAACCAATGTTTTTAAATATTAGCTATAGCGGTGATTAGCGCTATAGCATAGCAGAATTCGAACAAATCACTATTATTCTTTGATATGCTATTTAAGACAAAGTGTTGTAATTAAATGTTGTTATAGCACTGCTGCATATCAAAATTTGAACAAACCACTATTATATGTGATTCATAATTGACAACACGGTATATAACATCCTTCCAATTTCTTTTTTTGTTTTTATCATTTATTTAAGAGGCAGATAGGCTAAACAAATATTTAAAACTAACCTGCGAAGGGCCTTGATGCTTATCAGGATGCCATTTTAAAGCAGATAAACGAAAACTGCAAGGACAATAAAGAGCTATCACCGGTTTGTAATGTGTGTATGATATTGTATAACATCAAATCTCAATTGGAGGATATGTGTCCCAAACAAGAGGAAACCTAAATCACTTACGCAATTTTAACATCTTCTATCTTTAATGGACCTGTTGGTGGCAAACCAAGAATAGTTCTATCAGAACTTGATCCTACACGGCATGAATCATCATCTTTATCATTACCATCATCCTCATCATCACTTGCACTTTTCCACTTGTTTGTGTTTGTCTTATTTGTATGTTCCCTCCATTCAAACCCGTATGTGGAATGTTTAGAAGAAGATCCATTCGTATTGCAGAAGGACCAGGTATAACTCCGGCTACCAAATGTTGCGTGAAATATCTGTTCAGGTTGGCCATCAGGTTCTTCTTCACAAAAACTGTGTCTTCTGATTTTTCCTGTACAGTGGAGAGAAGTGAGCAAAATTAGATAAGAGACATTTAGCGTGTGTTTGGTGGTAGATTACACTAGACGCTGATGTGACTTTGGAGAAGCGGCTACATTGTAGCTTTCACGTTACTTGCAAGAAAACTACAAAACCAACACTAATGACGTGATTTTAGAATCATGGCCGCGGAACCAAATGAGCAATCAGTGGAACAAGGAAGTTGCAGGAGCATAACTAAACATCTTTAATTCATGTTATTAATTACTCCCTCCATTCCTTTTCTTTTGATGTTTTAGAGCTTAAACTTTATTCCAAAACTTTTGATGTTTTAGAATTTTTAATACTTTTTATCCAATTTTACCCTTGTTGAAAAACACACTTTGAAAATTGGAAGTTTAAATAATAAATGCAATTTGTGTGGTGAGTTTCAATAATTAAGGAGATTAGAATTTTGAGAAAAAAGAAATCAAGGAGTAAGTAAGGGTATTTTAGTATAAACCATACAATTATTCCTATAATTTAATGATTCCTTAATATTTGTGCAATCACCTAAAACATCAAAAGAAAAGGAATGGAGGGAGTACTAGTCCAGAATGTACAGATAGTAAACTGTATGGACACTAAAATGTGTACAAGAATCGTAATCAAAATTTAACAATAATGATTGCACTCCAAAGCTTATATATTTCGCTGGAAGTGTGCACTTTCATAACTTCCAGAATATGAATTAACAAGGAATTTGTCGCAATAACGAGGGGTTTTGTAATGTTTCAAAATCTCATTGGAGTTTTATGCAATTTCATCAATATAATTTGCTACAAGATCCTCAACTTATAACCAGAAATGGAAATTTTAACCAATACAGATAAGTGATCGGAGTCGAGAAAGGAAAACGTGAAAAAGAAAGTGTGAATTGAAAGGAACTCACGTTTATTTTTCTTTTGGGGTTTTCCACCAAACCGTTGACCAGACTTTGGTTGACCTTTATTGGAATAGCTATTTGAACGACCATCAGAGTTTCCATCAAGCTTCCAATTTGTTTTTTTGTCCTAGGGGAAATGTACAACACTAAACATTGATATTGCAATTTTTTGACAGTAATTCTAACGCATAAAATATAACACTATATAAGGTGTTAGGTGCATGTAAAAATAATATCCAATTGCCTAAAAAAGACAAGTTGCATTTTTTTTAGATAAAAATGAGTTCATTAGTATCTGTACGATTGATCGTGGAGGACATAAATCTGCAGCCACTCAGCATGTATTTCTTAGTTTGCAGCTATTCGCTAAAATTGTAGTATTATTTCATGCTTGTAGCATACACTCATAATTGTCAGCACACACACACATGAGAATGCATTATGCACATGTTTTCTTTATTCTGTTCACAATTTCCCATCCTACATTCATTATCTATGAATATGGGCAATGCTGACAAATACATGGTCAAAATCCTATCTAGATAGTGCAAAAGTATCATCTAAAAGGGGCTATTTTTGCATCTGCAGTCCATGCTAATTAATTCACAAACTTTGCCCACATTATCCATAGAAATTAAGCAATCATTGCAACAGAGAATAAAATAAAAGATAATAATATAAAAAGACAGTTTCCTAGTGGAAACTAGAAAGCATACCTCAAATGAAAATCTTGAGGATCCACCACTGTAAAGGAGATGTTTAAGAGCTTTTTTTGCATCAGCACGCTTTTGACGAGTAACAAACCTGATGTGGTCCTGAAATTGATATTTCCAGCATCACTGAAGAACAATATAAATAACTGTGGATTTCAAATAAGCAGGTTTTCCCCACAAGAGTTGCATAAAGAGCAATAAACAATGAATTATATCGGTCCTAAGCTGCATGCGAAACAAATTCCAATCCAAACTCCTCACGAGTCCCAATGAAGATTGGAGATCATAGTTCAAAATTGCTTGAGCTTGAAATTTGACCATTGGTGTGCAATCCAATCTAATACATACAAAACTAAGGGGGATTTTGTTTCAAATTGTATCATCGTATTTCTATTATATTAATTAGGGCTTGAACCACATTCTCTACAAAGGGAAATTGCATTTTCAATGCATAACTACTGTAAGGTGCAGAAAATCTTCACCTTACATAAATAGTTTAACAGGTTCCACTTAACTCAGGTGATATATGTGTGAATGCGTATGCCAGTATAAGAGGCGCACAACTGGAAGTGCCCAGATTGTTCTATCCAATTATAAATTGATGCAATTCATTAACTTGTTCTGATTTAAGATATGCTCTAATTAGAAGAAAAAAAATCATAAGACCTTTGATTCAGAATATTCACACATGCTACCGGTCACAATATTAAAGAATGACAAGAAAACAACGTGCATATATACTTTTCGTAAGTAGACTTCAAAAATAAATAACCATACGCTGCAAGAAGCATAGAACAATTGAATCTATACATTGGCACAAAACATATTCTCCAATTCGGAGTGCATCGAGGCTTCACGAAGTTGAGGTGCGATGCAAATATGGCAACCAATACAACGATGTAGGAAACTTAAAATAACAATAATACACTCAACAACCACAATACATAATTTAGACTAGGTGATTGCTTTAAAACATGTAAAATACTTCATTTTTCTTGTTTTGTTTCATAAAATGTTTGTACTTTAACAACCACAATACATAAACAAATCAGAAACATGTCCTATGTCACCAACAGAAAATAAAGCTAAATGCTATAGGGGGTACATACCTTAGATGGTTGCTGCTGTCCTTTTCTTGTATCCTGCAAGGACCAAAAACAACATTTCATTAATTTCCACACTTTCTCATATCATAGCTGGTAACAAATCACTCACTGAAGAAATGAGAAAACAAACAAAGCAAATTGAGAACTACGAAAACCAATTCGGTTTCAAAGGCGAATATAATTCCAATGCACAAATGTGGCAATTCAATTCTCAACCAAAGTTGCATAAACAATAAACAAATTAACAAAAAAAAAAAAAAAACTCACGGGGTTACTATTCCATTTGTGACAGGAACAAGGAGTGGAATGAAAAGCAGAGAAATGAGAAACGGATGGAATTATGTGATTCTTCATTGACAAAATGTTTCGCCATCGTGCTATTTGCATATCTGCGAAGATAAAAAAAAAAAAAAAAAAGTGTTTCCAATTTCCTATGAATCAATGTTCGAAGGAATCTAAGATGCTTATACGAGGATGTCGTTTAAGGAGAACGGTTTTTGGGTGGACCAAGGTAAACACCACAACCACGCCGAGGTTGTCTTCTCTCCTGGTTCTGGTTCCCCTCGATCATAGGAAAACCATGGGCCTCAATATTATTTGTTAATATTATATTACTACCTACACCACCAATTTTACTACTAACACAGATTCTCTTATGTCATATTACTAGAAAAATATTTGTGTCCCAACTCGTCTCATGCTCATCACCACTTCTCAAATGAATCTAAAGTCTAATGTTTAAGAAAATCCGTTAAATGAGAAGTCTTAAATAAAAATGGAGATCGACGACGAGATTTATAGGGGTCATTCTTAAACGATTTTAATTGACATATGTTGTCAGAATAATGTTGTTTTACACTAACATCTTTTTGAGAGAATTGAAAGTTGATAGGAAATGATAGAAAACAAAGGAAAGTGAGAGATAAAATACTATGCTCTTCACCTCATAGGATGATAACTAACTTTTCTAAACATAAGGGAAGTAGTTATAACTGTTTTTCTAACTCAAAACTAGCCTAAGCTTCGATATCTTATGGTACAAGCAAGTGAGGTTTATGATGTTCTTCTTCCTTATCATGTAGCAAACTTGATTTCAATGCATTTGTGTCATGCTTCAATACATCTAATCTAATGAGTCTTTTTATTTTGACATAGTATCACAACTTCTAAAATGTAAGTACGAGATTCGAGTTATAACGTGATCAAAAGATTATTTTTATTAGATTTTAATTTAAAACTAATTTACACTAACAATATTTATTGTTAAAATCATTTTGAAAATGTATTTAGAAATTAATCAATGAGCAAAAACCGGATAACAAGCTACTTTATGTAGTGTGTTTGATATCACGAAGCACCTAAATAAATATGTTGTTTACAAGTTTTTTTTTTTTTTTTTTTTGAGAGAGAACATCTGTACAAGCTTATGCACCACGAGTTTCTGACCTATAAATTGCAGGCAAAATTTTGACAATATTGCTAATATCGCTTTTCATTTTTAAGAGTTCAGCCAAACTCACATATCAAGCGTTGAGAAGTAATTTGAATGTAGACTATAACATATCAAATGTTTACGCATCAATCATCTGAGTTTTACTTATGGAATGCATATAAAGGGTAATATTCACATTCATATATACTTTCTTACAATTTCTTTAAATCCAACAAACAATTTCCTCATATCCATCCCATTGGTAGCTCATTTTAACTGGATGCCTGTTCCAAGTCTTGTGAGGCTTTTTGTGTTTGCTCTCTGCTCTTTCCCCAAAGCACACTGTATAGTCCTACTACTAACATGAACCCACCTAAAATGCTGAAAAAACACCAAAAACATGCAATCACCGAGTTAAATTGGTAATTTAAAAAAAGACATGGATATTCATATACTCTTTTTTATTGGTAATTTTGTACAACTATTAGAGTAAGCATCGTCTTCATTTGAATTAACTAATGCGAAAAATAAAATAAAAAAATTATAATTTGTGAATTAACAACCATAAATAATGACAAAACTAGATAAATGTTTAGAAATTTATTAAGAAGTGGATAGAATTACCTTCCCAAACTTATTATATCGCCGAATAGAATTATAGAGGAGAAGATTGTAATAATAAGAGCTAGTGGTGTTGACATGGCAAGAAACACAGGCCCTTTCTTCTCTATGACCCATGTCATTAAGTAATATCCGACCCCTGTCACAATAATTCCCTACCAACACAATTTGATTATGTGTCAGCCATGACTTTTATTATAAAAATTAATAATATTTTAATGCATAGTGTATAATACTAAAAGTTGTATAACCAAATTAAATTAGTAGATGAAATTGAGGGGATTACACAATAGGCTATAGCGAGGAGGGTGACGTTCCAACCCAATTTCCACTGCTCAATGTCCCTTTCTATGGCCAAGGCAATAGCTAATGACTGAATTGAGCTTAAGAAACATTGAAGAGTCGTGAAGATCAACTTTGAAGGGTAGTCTTTTAATACAAAAGCCTAATTAATCAATTGGAGAAATTTAGATGTAAGAGTTTCTTTTAACAAGTTAATTAATTAAAGGTTGAACACTAATTAAAGGGGAACAATTAATTAATGTTACCTGTAGCACCAACCATAGGCCCCAAAACGTGTTACAGAGCAGCAAGAATAAGCAACCTTTTATCCATGTACCAGATGGAGAATGACTTTGATCATGTTGTTTATGGTATCCTAGAAGGTGATGATGATGGCTTAAAAGTTTCAAATGTGGACCTTTATAAAAGGCAAGGGTAGCTGCACCAGACAAACATGCCACAATGCCTACCAACTTAGCTATCCCAGCTACCGTCTTTATTCTCAAACTTTCAACCCTGAAATACCATTCTCACATAAATTAACAGTGTGTGCTCCTATTAATTAATTGTTAGATGATGATATGTCGCACACAGTTGCAATATTCGATTTACTGTTTTGAGGCCAAAACAATTTATATGGTACATAATTCTTGTATCGAAATACATGTGATCATATGATATAGATTGTTACATTTACGTCTTTTTTTAATCATGTTATTGATACAATCTTCATTAGAGGGTCTTATAAGACGATTTCTTCATTCTCAATCAGATTTTCTTCGTGTCTACTTGGTAACGTTTGAAGAAAATCACGGTAAAAAACTACGTTAGCGTAGAAACTAGTATTTAGAGCTTATGATATTATGGAAAAATTCATTGAAAAGTATGCAAACGTGCTTTGTGTGTTACAAACTAGAAACCAAACACACGTTTCATAAATTAAACCTCAAATCATTTTTTAAAGGTGATTGAGTCTATTACCACTCAAAATGATCATTGGTTGGTTAATGTTCGTGTCTATATTTCTTACTAATGACTAATGTGAAACATGATTCCAAAATCTCCAACCATCCTTTCTTCTTAAGTACATATATGAGCACAAGCTTTCATTATGCTCAAAATGTGAAAAGCCATGTTTGTCATTTGTAAAAGACGTGGATTCACCCAAGAGTGTAATATTGTTTATAAACTACTTTTGATCTCAATTCCCATGTGAGAAGTTCGGTGTACTCAAATAAATGGAATCTTAGATATATCTTTAATTGCGTCATATCCTTTTTCTTTTTCATCTTTTAGTGTCAATAATCACGATGATCCTTCCTATTATATTTTAAGCATATAGTATTTTTCTAGTTCTTTTGTCTAAAATGCGACACATTTTCATTCATGATCTACACATAGTAAAACAACATATGATTCATGATTTTTTTCTAGTTGGTATTAAAATAAGAGGGGTGGTGCATCCCGAATCTAAATGATTCATATAAATTAATTAAGAAATGTGCAATAGCTCAAAAATGGAATCAAAGCTGAAAAAATCAATTAAAGTTAGTTTTGACAAGAGATGGAATGGAAAAACGCTCAATAAGCTATAATTGAATAAAATGGAAGGTATAATATGATGTGTACCCAAGTAGGAGCGCTAAGAAGAAGGTGATAACTGGAAGACAGTTTGTGGAAGCAGCTGCCAAAGTTGGAGAGGTGTAAATCAGACCAACACCATTTAAATCCATGGCCATAGTAATCCTGAAATTTAATTAAAACACAACACCCCACTATGTTTAAATTATATATACCTAATTAATTAATGTCATGTAAATTAAGATGCATACATGTATACTCAAGGTTGGCCTATGGATAAGGCCACTAAGACAGTTGTCTTTGTTCCCTAAAAATAGAATACAAAGATTATTAAATCGATTGATTTTTATTTTTTTTGTCAAGAAATCGATTAATTTTGATTAATTTAAAAACAAAGTATTGAAAGAAATTGGCTACGCTAGTTTAGCGAATGATTTTCTTTTATTAGAGCGAATGATTTTTTGTGAAAGTTAGTTTTAGCGAATAATTGTATATTATTAAACGAAAACGTATGAAATACTAGGTATTATATAAAAATGTCTCTACCCAAGAGCATTTAGATGAGATGACACAAGTCTCTTCTAATTTAACCAATGTTTTGGGTTTGAATCCAAATTTAGGCATGCAGCAGTGTTAAAACTCTTAAGGAGAGCTTGCCGCCCATTTAGGTCTCACAATGTTCGAGGAATTAGTCTCCGCAGTTGCGGACGGAAGATACACGATTTACAACAAAAAAATATAAAAAATGTCTCATATTAAAACTTGTCTTATGCCCTAATACATGATTAGCCGACCTCTATAATAAAGTATAAACTTTAGTATTTGGATGTATATACCCGAAGAAAGAAAGAAGGAAAATCTTGCAGAAGGTCCTGAAAGACAAAGGGGGTGCAAGTCTCCTGCAGCAAAGAAATCAAATGAATTAATGAAGATATATATAAAATGTTGATCAACCAAGAAATGGGTATTTTTAATTCCACAATACGTACCATTCAAAGATGAAAGCAAAAGGGAAAAGGAATATGGTTGCTACTGCTTGTCTATAGAACACAAAGATGAAATTGTTGATGCCATGATCAAATGCAGCTTTTGAGAGTAGAAACATAATTGCATATATAGTTTGTATCACAAACACAACCACATATGGCTTCATTCCTTTCATTATTACGTTTTTTCTTCTTGTTATCTTTGGCTTTGAGTTTGAGAGGAGAGATGTTTAACTTGAGACTTATTCATACAAATACTATCATATACGTAAACACGTCTTTATCCCAAAAATAATAATTGTAATAAACACGTTTTTCTGTTCAAGGCAATGAAGACAAACAACCAGAGTGAATGAGAAGCTGATGATCATAAGCTGCTTTACATTTTAATTTGGGGCCAGAAACTTGTAACTCTTGCATACATATTCACTCAAGGCATTCCCAAAATGATATGCGAAAAAAAATCAATAGGTCATATGAAATGTAAGGTCACTTATTAACAGCAACGAGTAAAACCTCAACATTTTCAGCAACCACAAGTTTATAATCTTTTCACATAAAATAAAATAATTCAACCAAGCATTTCAATCTGATGGTAACACACTAACACCTAATCAGAACTTTATTTTTTACAATAAAGTTATCACATTTTCACATATAATATTTTTAAGTTATGGTGAGTGGAAGAGTAACTCATAAAAAAAAATCCACAAAGTTGATTATTATCTTTTTGACAGGGATCCATAAAGTGTATTTTTTTTTTTTTAAGGAGAGATCCATAAAGTTTGATGTTGTTAGATTTATTTCGTTCGTTTAGCTCCTCTTTTTCTTTTTACAAGGGACCATCAATAGACCCTTAAAATTGGGGACCATGTTAGGGGCTCCCTATAATATAAGGTGAAATTTTCTCTTTTCACATTATTTGAGGATAAAAAAGAAAGCATCCTCAAAATTGAAATTGGCTACTTATCCAATGAGTGAAGTTTTATAAACATGGGACATATAGTTAGTTACATAGATAAGCTAGTTACTGATTTACAAGCATTAGTTTCTTGCAATCATCCTTTTCATTTCTAATACGATTTTCATTTTACAGGTTATGCACTTTTCTTACTTGTATGGACTCTACAATTACAGTTCCACTAAGTAAAAACATAAGATAAACCATACTCCTAAGCAATATCATTTTGCCAATTTAATCTAATACAAATTTGAAATGCAACTGCAATCAGTGTAGATCAGTACAACAATAAAAAAAGCTTTGCTTATTAATTGATACATATATTTTGGGTCCAAAGGGGAATAAATAGAAAAAGAAAAACTATATATGGTCATTGTGGTGGTTTGATACATGGGACCTCTGTTTTCACCTGATTTGCACACTCTTTATGATCTTGAATAATAGGTAAAGAATTTTGTGTGATTCCTTCTTTACTTTTTGCCCACAAAACAGAGTACAGACTTAAAACCAGCAAAATCCCACCTAAAACACTGAAAAACGAAACAAGCCGGTCAAATATATATATAAGCATCAGGATCTGCACTGTTGTGTAGTGACTTCTGACTTTGAGATTCAATATTTTAAGATGTAGCACTAATAAGTGTTGCTTATGCACTATACTATGGTTATGATTATGTGTACTATATTATGATTATGATTTACTATATTATGATATTGTTTCAAATTAAACCAGAAAGATTTTTTTTGCTCAATTAATCCATAATCTTTTTTTTAGATAGAATTATTCAATAAAAGTTATATATTTTGACAAAAGCCTCAATGAATTAACTCATAATTTTTCATTGGCCATAAACACAGAGCCGACCCTAAGATTTTTGGTGTTCTAAGAGAAACAATAAAATGTGCCCTTTTAATTATTCCAATATTTTTCTTGTATTTTTTGTTGCAAAATATTCATTTATAATCAAGGTTATCTAAAAATATATTTTTCAATAGAATTAATCAAAACGAATTAAAAGAAAATATATCTATATAGTACCTTCAAAAAAAAAATCTATATAGTACTAACTACTAAGCGAAAATAATAATTTTGGTGCCCCTAAAAAATGATGCCCTGAGCTGCCGCCCCTCCCGCTCACCCTCAGGGCCACCTCTGTATAAACACATATTCTGATCTCGATCTTGTTTCTAAAAAAATTAAAAATAATTTATTTGACTAGGCACGTTTCCTGTGAGCTTTCTTAGTTCAAAGCTGATGCTTCAACTTTCAGGTTCTTGGTTCAAATATGACATCACTCAAATACATCATATAATTTATTTTTTAGCTCAATAGAACTCTTATTAATAGGTGAACTTTATGAAAACATCTTTTATTTTATCCATAATGTCATAATTTATCCTTAATTATTTGTGATAAATTCAGAGTTATTTATGATTGTAACTCACCTCCCTAAACATAGTGGCTCGCCCAAGAGCAAGACAGAACCAATTGTGGCAATTATAAAACTCATTGGGTTCCAAGTTGCTGGGAAAACTGGTCCTTTTTTGTCAATCACCAATGCTTGCAAGTAATATGAAACTGCGGTCACTAGTGTCCCCTGTTACATTTAGGATAATATAGATAATCATCAACTCTAAATTATTTTCCTCTAATTTAAACTGAAAAATTATCAAACATGAGTACATGACCAACATTCTTGCCAGCATAAAAAAGCACCGTTGAAAAGAGTGTGCATAAATAGAACAAGGAATAAGACTTGTGTGGGCACAGCCCCAAATCAAAATGATTTATTTGGACACATACATATAAGTCACAAATAATGTATATTTTTAAAATTAATTAATTATTTTTACGTGAGTGTATCTAAATCATTTATATTTAGAGTCGTGACCAAGCATAGAACAAGTTACTTTAATTAATACTTACACAGTAAACAACAGCCAGCAATCTCATGTTCCAACCTAACTTCCACTGCTCAATATCTCTTTCAAAAGCTATGGCAATACCAAATGACTGAATTGCACTTGATAGGCTCTGAATGGTGATGAACTTTAGCTTTGAAGGGTAGCTCTTAAGTAACTGAGCCTGTTTTTATTGAAATTCTTTTAGAAAAGTGTGATTATATATAATAATAAACACAGAATGAAATTAGATTATTGAAAAGGTTTGGTGTTAGCTTATTGCAACCTTAGGAAAAGATATTCAAATTTCATGTTGTAAAATTGTCATTACTCTCACTTCAATTCATAATAATTTTTCTGTTCACTAATTTTTTTTAAGAAAATTATCCAAAATGCAGAGAATTCATAATGTAACACAAATGTTTTCATCATTCTAGACCTTATACCACAAATTGAAATTAAATTAATGGTACCTGAAGTACAAGCCACAAGCTCCACATGACAGTGGCTAGGAACAAGAGTAAAGCACCCAAAATCCATTTTTTGTCATATGATTCATGATATTCATGTTCTTGATTGTTGTGATGAAATCCAGATACAAGATTACGCGCGATCCATAATTGGGGTCCCTTGTAAAATGCCAGAATTGCTACGCCGGCCATGCACAATAATACACTCCCTATCTTTGAAATTCCAGATTTTGTCCTTAAATTTACCTTCTCCACTCTGCAATACCATGAGCAACTAATAATCATATTTGCCAGCCACTCTAATTAATTCAACACATCATAACTCATATCAACATTAGCTATATAAGTCTTACAGTATTCCTTCATGTAATCAACATTCTCTTTACGAATACAATCTTTATATTACTTTTCTATCATGAAGCTTAGAAGATGAATGTGGTTTTCCAAAATTTACCTGAGCATAACAGCAAAGAAGAACGTAGAAGCCGGAAGACAGTTAACAATTGCAGCAGCCAGCATAGCAGACGTGTAAGCAAGAGCAATACCATTCACATTCAAAGTTAAAGTAATTCTGAAAAGCAATAGAATCATAGACCCGATTAGTCCTAAGATTCTTTGTCAAAATAGCATTTGTTGATAAATCACATCAAGATTAGAGAATAATTAAAATAATGTACTACCCCAATAATGAAAGCATAAAAATCTTGAAGATGGTCATAAATGAGAATGTTACTGGCACGGCTTGTTTCCTGGACCATATATAATAAAGTATTATGTTAAGGAAAAATCAAGTAAAAACTATAGGAAATAAAAATAGAACATATTTTTCAATATTACCGTCCAAATATCAAAGCTAAAGGGACCATGATAATGGCTCCAATCAGTTGTCTATAAAAGACAAACACAGATGTTTTCATTCCTCCGTTAAACACGGCCTTGGACAACAAAGTCATCCCAGAATATATTAATTGTAGTATAAACACAGCCAAATATGGACCTAGTTCACCCATATTTGACGGTGAAAATGTTATATGAATGATTGATTACACCTTATGATTTTCATCAATATATCAAGTGCATATATATAGTCTATAATTGGCTGGTTAGTCCATTCTCCAAAGTGAAAATACTGTACAAGAAATGTGGGTGAAATATTTATGCTTTGATGAATCATAGTTTGATTAGAAATCTCAGTGGTGTATCTATTCTCATAGCACTCTAATTTTTTAATAATGTTTTAATAAAACATCTAATCTTTTTCGGTTTTTTGTGCCCAAGTAATAATTTAATTTTAATACAAACAATTGGTAACATTCCTCAATAATTTCGTTGGAAATAAATTTTAATTATTTGTCCCTTTTTTACTTGATTATTTGTCTCTTATCTTATTTTATTTTTAGTTTTTGTATGATCTCATTAACTTCTAAATTTTTTAATTGAATAATATCTTTTTTTTATTTCAGTATGTTGGTATTTCAATTCAGCAAGAGTTTCGCATTGGATGAAAAATTAAATGTTGAGAATTATATAAGTGAGATGAACTATAAACGTAATGTTAAAGTTTTGGACTCAGCAAATGTGGTGCTCAACTCCATTGTTGCTCTTGGTTCAATGCGATGAGTCAACCCACCAAAAAAATTGCTCTTTAAACTTCTGAAATTTTTCTCATGCACCTGAAATGACCTTTAATACTCCAACAACAATTAATTGTTGTTCACTCCTTAACATTTAGTTCAGTAGCAAACGACAATTATATGTCGTTGGGGATTAAAATAATTTTTGAGTGCGTGAGAACAATTTTAAAAGCTTAAAAGAACAATTTCCATCCACTGAGACTCCTCCTATATCCCAACATATTTGGGCTTGATGAGTAGCAGCTCCATAAACTTTACACTTTAGAAGTGATAAAATAGTTTATAAAAATCTTCAAAAGAAAAATTAATAGAGTGAAGATCAATTTAACCCTTGAGAAAAATTTTGAGATCCCGTTGTAAAAATAAAATTAATTTTTAGTTCGTGAGAAAAATAAATTGGAAGAACTAGTCTCTAACTTCTTTATACTTTGTTTTTTTATGAACTGGGTATATCATCGGTTCGCAACTACAAAGAGTAATCCGTTCAAATTGGGTAGGACTGCTGCAATTGGTGGCAAAACTCTCATTCTAGAGAATTAACACTGTTGTATTCCCGTGATTGAATTTGAACACCTCTGATAAATTGGAAAAGTTTTCTTATCATTTCATTAAAATGGTCATGTTTGGTTGTTGAAAGAAAGATAAAGGAAAGAAATTAATTATTTTGTATAAGAGCTATATCTATGGTAGAAGGATTTTTATCTAAAGAAATTTACTGTCATTAAAAGTCAAGTTTTTTGTATTGGGGATGAGTAGAGTTGCCAAATAGGTTGGTAGGCCCGGGAGACCTGACTACGTAAATGGGCAAATCCGACCCAACCGATTTGTAAGTGGCCCAATACAGGCGGACGATCGAAAGTTAAAAAAAAAAAATTAAATAGGTGGACCAAAAAGCTGAACTTAAAATAGGTGTACCAAAACTTTACAAAAATGAAAATAGAGGTACCAAAAGTGCATTTAAGCCAAGAAAATAATAGTTTTCATTCAATAATAGTTTTTCAATAAATTGGTTCAAATGATAAGGGATTTGAAGCATTTAAACATATGATCATGAGCATGGATTGATGTAGAAAGGATATCTATAAGAATAAAATATTAAATCTTTCAAAAAAAACAAAAAGAATAAAATATTAAAGGAAGTTGCAAAATTCACCTTATACATGAAGATTAAACACATGCATAAAGCGATAAGGGATTTGATGAAATATAAAACTAGCGGTCAAAACTGCAATTATGCCAACTAGGAAATTATACCCTATACCCCTACACATATACTTTCACCCCAACAAATTTTTAAGAATTCCAATTTTACCCTTTTTGCAATTTAACCTTTTCTCCATTGGTTTTCTATCCCCACTTTCAATTTAATATGAGTTCACCCTCAATTTCTCATGACATATGAATTTCCAGAAACTTGTAACAGGAAATCATTCATAATCACAACGTGAACATAAAATAAAAAAAAACAAAGAATTGATAAAAAAAAATAGCAAAGAACGGTTCCGGTAACAAATGTCCAAAGAATTGATAGATATAAATATTGAATGATTTTATGAATAGATTTTTCGGTTCTGGTAAATCTATAATTGATGAATAGAACGGTTCCGGTAACAAATAGCAAAGAATTGATAAAAAAAAATTGAACCAAAGTAAGAAGACCCTCAATCTATAATTTCCGGTAACAAATGTCGATTCCAGTGAAAGAAAAACAAAATCCGAAAATTTTTCACCAATGTTTTTCTCTGCAAATGTTTTCTGAAAAGAGTGGGGTGAGCAGGGGTGAACAAGTAAAAGTGATTATTAAGTTTTAGTTTATATGAAAGGGTAAATTGGACAGTTTGAGTAAAATGTTGGGGTCAAGGTATAAATGTTGGGGTGTGGGGTAAAACTTCTTGCCAACTATCTTTATTGAATTTAGCTATCCTCAATTTAGCTATCTCCATTTACTCCCTTTTAATGCTTGTATGACTAACATATGGCAAAAATAAATCTAAAGGTTAAGATTAAAAGGTAAATAATAAGCACATGTTTAATAAAATGAGAATGTTAAAGAGTGCCCTCAAAACATTGGTTAAACAATAAAAATAAGTAACTCTTTATAAAAATTAGTGTAATATTACTTAATTAAAAGTCAAAACTTATATTTCCAAGACAATTTTTCTATTTATAGTTTTTTTAACAATCGCCATGAGAACACTACTCTTAATAAAAATGATTTTTCTAACCTGTGCAATGTTGCACAACTTAAGCCCATAGTTAATGCACCTTTTCTCTCTCTCTCTCTTATTAAGCCTTCTAACTTTTGTCTCGGTCAAATTAATTAGCATTTACTTTTTTTTTAAATAGATGATAGAAACATTTAATTTATGGGAAAAAAGAACTCTCAGGATTACTAAAAAAAAATAAAAATAAATCATCTTCATCCCTGCAATCACAATCACCATAGCCGCACAATTCTACCACCACCCATATTCTGCAGACTATGCCCTTGGACACAGTAACATTCACCGGCATTCTGCAGACTATGCCCCTTGGACACAGTAACATTCACCCCCATCCATGAACATTGCACTAGCAAGTTTCAGCAACGTCGAATCCGAAAACGGAAACCTCCACGTATCAATCTATAATTGATCAAGCTACCGACCATTCACCATCCCTTATCACGGTCTTCGTCACGTCGGGATGGATCTCCTACGTGGGAGTCCTTACCTCTCTGCCACAAAACAGAAACATTCATATGCCTCCTCCGCCTCCTAGACGAATGATCCAAATGGAAGTGTTTCCGGCGTCAGTTCTAAATTGGATTGTGATGTTCGCTTTTTGGAAAAACCTTGTTTAACACCATATCAGATTGAATCACCACAGGCAACACAAGAATTATTCCAATGGAAGTTTTTCTTTTTTATTGAGAGAATCATTTTTTTAAGGAATTGAAAGATGACTGATTCTTCATCTTCTCATTTTCTTTCAATGCATTTCCGTTTTTTTTCTTTTTTGGGGTATGAATTGAAATCCTTCTATCATCCATTTAAGAAAAAAATAATTGTTAATTAATATGATAGAGAAAAGACTATAAAGGTTAATAAGAGAGAGAAAGAAAAAGGTGCATTGATTGCAGCTTAAGCTGTGCAAGATTGCACAAGTTAGAAAAGTCCTAATAAAAATAGGGTAAAAGAGAAAACGGTGTATTTTCTATACAAGACCGTTCCAGCTTCTTCCTCTAATTTTCTCTTTTCACATTGTTTGAGGATGAAAGAGAAAAGGATCCTCAAAATTGAAATTGGCTACTTATCCAATGAGTAAAGTTTTATAAACATGGGACATATAGTTAGTAACATAGATTATAGTTACTAATTTACAAGCATTAGTTTCTTGCACTCATCATTTTCATTTCTAATACAGTTTTCATTTTACAGTTATGCACTTTTATTACTTGTATGGACTCTACAATATCAGTTCCCCTAAGTAAGTAAAAACATAAGATAAACCATACTCTTAAGCAATATTTTTTTGCCAATTTAATCTAATACAAATTTGAAATGCAACTGCAATCAGTGTAGATCAGTACAACAACAAAAAAAAGCTTTGCTTGATACATATATTTTGGCTCCAAAGAAAAACTATATATGGTCATTGCGGTGGTTTGATACATGGAACCTCTGTTTTCACCTGATTTGCACACTCTTTATGATCTTGAATAATAGGTAAAGAATTTTGTGTGATTCCTTCTTTACTTTTTGCCCACAAAACAGAGTACAGACTTAAAACCAGCAAAATCCCACCTAAAACACTGAAAAACGAAACAAGCCGGTCAAATATATATAAGCATCAGGATCTGCACTGTTGTGTAGTGACTTCTGACTCTTGAGATTCTATGTATTAAGATGCAGTAGTGATTAGTGTTGCTTGTGACTCTATCTATCTATTATTATTATTATTTGTTAAGTAGGTTAGTCGATAAAAATCCACCTTTAAGGTGAGTAAGTTGGTAATCGGGGTTCGAACATCAGCCTTTACATTATGAATTAAATGTACTATATTATGATTATGAATAACTCATATATTGACAAAAACGTCAATAGATTAACTTAATTTATTTGACTAGTTGAGAGGTTTGGTTTAACAAAGTACTCCTTAATGTCATAATTTATCCTTAATTATTTAAGATAATTTCAGAGTAATTTATGATTGTTCCTCACCTTCCTAAACATAGTGGCTCGCCCAAGAGCAAGACAGAACCGATTGTGGCAATTATAAAACTCATTGGGGTCCAAGTTGCTGGGAAAACTGGTCCTTTCTTCTCAATCACCAATGCTTGCAAGTAGTAGGCAACTGCAGTCACTAGTGTCCCCTGTTACATTTAGGATGATAATATAGATAATCATCAACTCTTTTGATACCATTTTTTTTATGTTTTTCTTAATTATTTTCCTCTAATTTAAACTTAAAAAAAAATATCAAACATGAGTGCATGACATGACCAATATTCTTGCCAGCATAAAAATGCACTGTAGAAAATAATGTGCATAAATAGAACATGCATGTTACTTTAATTAAGACTTACACAGTAAACAACAGCTAGCAGTCTCATGTTCAAACCTAACTTCCACTGCTCAATATCTCTTTCAAAAGCTATAGCAATGACAAATGACTGAATTGCACTTGATAGGCTTTGAATGCTCATGAACCTTAGCTTCGAAGGGTAACTTTTAAGCAACTGAGCCTGTTTTTATTTTGAACTTTTTGGTTCAGTATGAGTGTATACAGTCTTGAGCCAAACACATGAGACAATGTAACTTGTGTGCATAATAACAAAAGGAAATTATCCAAAAGGCATGGAATTATAGCACAACTTGGAATTAAATTATGGTACCTGAAGTACAATCCACAAACTCCACGTGATGGTAGTTAGGAACAAGAGGAAAGAACCCAAAATCCATTTTTTGCCATATGATTCACTATCTTCATGTTGTTGATAGTTGTGATGATATCCAGATGGGAGGTGACGTGCAATTCGCAATCGGGGTCCCTTGTAAAAGGCCAGAATCGCTACACCGGCCATGCACAATAAAACACTCCCTATCTTTGAAATTCCAGATTTTGTCCTTATATTTACCTTCTCCACTCTACAATATATAATGAACAGTTGAGAATCTTAATATATCAAATTTAAAAAGGCCTTGCTTCTTTTTGTTTAAAATTAATGTGGTTTTCAAAAATTTACCTGAGCAGAACAGCAAAGAAGAATGTCGAAGCCGGAAGACAATTAACAATTGCACCAGACAGCATAGCAGAAGTATAAGAAAGAGCAACACCATGCACATTCAGAGTTAAAGTAAGTCTGAAAAAGCAACCAAGTAGGATTATAGACCTAATTAGTCCTAAGATTCTTTATCAAAATAACATTTGGTTGAAAAATAAATAATAATGTACTACGTACCCCAATAGTGAAAGCATAAAAATCTTGAAGATGGTCATAAATGAGAATGCCACTGGCACGGTTTGTTTCCTGGACCATATAATAAATAAAGAATTATGTTAGAGAAAATCAAGTAAAAACTATATGAAAGAAAAATAGAACATATTTTTCAACATTACCGTTCAAATATCAAAGCTAAAGGGACCATAATAATGGCTCCAATCAGTTGTCTATAAAAAACAAACACAGATGTTTTCATTCCTCCGTTAAACACAGCTTTGGATAACAAAGTCATCCCAGAATATATTAATTGTATTATAAACACAGCCAAATATGGACCTACTTCACCCATATTTGACAGTGAAAATGTATATGAATGATTGTTTACACCTTATGATTTTCATCAATATATCAAGTGCATATATATAGTCTATAATTGGCTGTTTAGTCCATTCTCCAAAATCACAGTTTGATTAGAAATCTCAGTGGTGTATCTATTCTCATAGCACTCTAATTTTTTTAATAATTATTTCATATAGCATCTAATCTTCGGTTTTTTCTGCCCAAAAGTAATAATCTGGGTTAAACCCAAAAGTAATAATTTAATACAAACAATTGCTAACATTCCTCAATAATTTCGTTGGAAGAAAATTTTATTGTCCTTTTTTTGTCGATTCTTTGTCACTTTGTTTGTGTTCTTTGCCTTTTATTTTGTTAAAAGAAGATATATTATATATTTTTTTAAAACAAGACTTTTTTACAACGAAAAGTAAGAACAAAATAGATTTTTGTCTCTTATCTTATTTTATTTTTAGTTTTTGTTTGATCTCTAACTTTAAGAATTTCAGTTGAATAGTATCTTATTTTGTTAGTTTCAATTTGTTGGTATTTCAATTGAGTAAGGTGGATGAAAAATTGGATGTTGAACATTATATAAGTGAGATGACCTATAAAAGTAATGTTAAGGTTTTGGACTGAGCAAATGTGGTGTTCAACTCACTTGTTGGTCCTAGCTCAATGTGATGAGCCAACCCATCGAGAAAATTGCTCTTCAAACTTCTAGAATTGCATTCACGCACTTGAAATGACCTTCAATACTCCAAACAATTGTTAATTCTCGTTCGCTCCTTAACATTTAGTTCAATAGCAAACGACATTTATATGTCATTTGAGGTAAGAAATTTTGATATCCCTGTTTTAAAATTCAGCTTTTTGGTTCCCCTAATTCAAATTTTTTATGACTTTTGGTCCTCCATCCCTACTACAAGAAGCTTGACTTTCAGTGACAGTAAATTTCCACAAGTAAAAGTGTAGATATACCCAACTATCTAGAAACTTGACTTTTGATGGCAGTGTATTTTCCAAGGTAAAAGTACTTTTGCCCTAGGTATAACCTAAAGTATCTATATCTACAAATTTTGTAAGTTCTGATTCAGCTCTATACCTACGGCTAAAATCCATAGGTAAAACCAAAACTTTTGTTCGGCTAGTAAAATCCGTCACTGTAGACTATAGCGATGGAAAAAAAATCCATGGGTACAGGTACTAGGAGCTATACCTACGGTAGAAAGACTTTTACCTACGAAAATTTACTGTCATTAAAAATCAAATATTTTGTAGTGGGCGTGGTTAGAGGTATCAAATGGACTGGTCGACCTGGAAGGTCTGACTACGTAAATGGGCCAATCCGGTCTAATCTATTTGTAAATGGCCCAGTACATAGGGGGATCAAAAGTTTTTAAAAAATTGAAATAGGGGGCCAAAAATAGGTGCACCAAAACTTCAGAAGAATGAAAATAGGGGTACCAAAAGTGTATTTAAGCCAAAAAAAATAATAGTTTTCATTCAATAATAGTTTTTTAATGAATTGGTTCAAGTGATAAGAGATTTGAAACATTTAAACATATGATCATGAGCATGGGCGAACGTAGGAAGGATGTCTACAAGAATAAAATATTAGAGGAAGATGGAGGCTCATTTAGTCATTTTGTTCCAATTAGCAAGCAATTGTTAGAGTTATAAATTGACTTGAACCAATAAAACTAGTCTGATAAAACTACTTAAACTATTTTGAGTGAAATAGTACATAGTTTTTAATTTATCAGACAAATTTTTTGACTCTGTTATTTTAGTCACACCAAAAATTTAGTTTTGGATCCGCACCTAATCATGAGTTCAAATGAAAAAAAATTAACCAAGAGAAGAAATCAACTGAAAGAGAAAAATTCACCTTACATGCCTTAGAGATTTTCGATGAGAATTCACCTTATGTATGAAGATTAAACACACAAGGGATTTGAAGCATATAAAATATAAAACTAGCTAGCAAAATTAGAAAAATAAAAACATAAAACTATTTCGTATGTGTTTAGTGTTAAGTAGCAGACAAAATTAGAAAAATAGAAACATAAAACCAGTACTAATTTTTTATCTCATTTATTTACTTTTTAAAATATTTATTATGTCATCTATCTTCTACATAAATAGGTCTTGCATAAACACAACCCTAAATAAAATTTATTTAGGCACACACACATAATTGATAAAATTTAAAAGAAAAATGATATTAAGTCACATCACTTAATATCATTTCTCTTTTAAATTTTATCAACCATATGTATGTATGCTTAAATACTTTTTATTTATCACCGTGAGCTTAACTCAGTTGGTAAAAACAATGCATAATATATACAAAGTTTGGAGTTCGAACACCGAACATCACATAAAAAAATACTTTTTATTTGAGGTTGTGCAACCAACTAAGTATTTTTCACAATACAGTTATTAGGGACAACGTCGTTTTCCTAAGAGCATAGCGTCAAAAATGACACAGGTATGCAACAGACGTTTTCTTATTTTATAGAGAAGCAATAACTTAACGACTAAGCAAACAGACGTTATACTACCCAAGAGTTCTTAGATGAGATGGAACGAGTATATTCTAACTTAACCAAGGTTTTGAATTTGAATTCAACCTTGGGTATGCAACAGTGTTAAAACTTTTACGAAGAGCTTATCGTTTATTTGGATCCCACAATACTCGATGAATTAGTCTCTACAGTTGCACGCGGAGAATACCCAATTTAAAAATAAAAAAAAAACAAATGAACGTTATACTTGCTTTAGCTTAAAATACCAAAAACTATTTTGTTTTATAGAGAAGCAATAAATTAATGCACTAAGCAAACGAACCGAGTACAATTACAATCATTCTTCAAAAGAATGTCAAATAGAGGATTAACAGAAATTAAAATAAACTAATAAATCCACACCAATTAACTTCGCGAAAGTTATAAAAAAAATGAGGCATTCCAATCTAAGAGTTGGAGGAGAAAACTAATTTTTTTTATGTATGCCACTTTTTCGACTCGTACATGCTAATTAAAAAAACTGTTAAATACATAAGTGGACACATTTTGCTTTGTGGGGCAATTATCCCCGTACCACGTAATGTATCTAGTCCCATATTTTGTTTTGTTTCGAAATGATTTTTTAATTTGCAAAAATAATTTAATATGATTTTTATTTTGATTTGAAATCGTGTCTTGTTCTATAAAAGTTATATCAGTGTTGTCTTTTTTTAACACAATTATTTAAATCGAAAATATCATACTGAAACTTCAATTAAAATAAAAGAATCAATTTAAACATTTAAAAATATATAATGAAACTGAAATAAAATCATACTATAAGATAATGGACAAAAATGTATTTTAGCCAATAAATTATAAAGATAGACAAGACAATTAGTATTCTTCCAGGGCTTAATGGTGTGTTTCGCCCCTGCAAATAGGCGGCGTTTAAAAATTGGTCCCTGTAATCGCTAATCCTGGCATTTTACCCCTGCAATTGTTAATCATTTAAAATTTGGTCCTTTGACCAACTTAATCACTGCCACGTCACCAGATTAGCAAAAATGGTATGGGAAATGACGAAATTACCCCTGGCTTTTTTTTTTCCTTAAAAAAAAATTCAGATTTTTCCCGAAAATTTTTCAGTTTTAATTTTAACAATTTTTTTTGACTTTTATTTATTTTTTCAGATTTTTTTAATTTAAAAAAGAATTTTCAAAATTTTGAAAAAAAAAAATTTTTGAAGGAAAAAAAAAATTAGCCCAGGGGTATTTTGGTCAATTCCCATGCCATTTTTGCCAATCTGGTGACGTGACAGTGATTAAGTTGGTCAAAGGACCAAATTTTAAATGATTAACAATTGCAGGGGTAAAATGCCTGGATTAGCGATTACAGGGACCAATTTTTAAACGCCGCCTATTTGCAGGGACTAAAGACATCATTAAGCCTTCTTTCAGAAACATGTCTGATGCCAATTCAAGTATTCTATTTGAATGAATGGTAGTTGAAAGAATAGTGTCTGTGTTCACATCAAAACTTTCAAATTTTAAATTATTTCAAGAGAAATGACAGTAATACTCACTTTTCAACATTCTTTTTAACAATCATTCTTTTATTTGATGAAATTAATGTATGTCCCACCACTTTGTGTGAGTTCAATTTTCAAAATGTAGACACACAATGATTTAAACCAATAAAACAGTTACTCCCTCTGTTTCAAAATGAGTGTCGCTTTAGCTAAAAAAAATTGTTTCAAAATGAGTGTCGCTTTCAGTTTCCAATGCAATAATAACTTTTTCTTTTCAATTAATACTCTGCACACTACTTCCAAAGTATTACTTTTTTTTTTTGAAAGATTCCAAAGTATTACTTTTAAAACTAACCAATAGTTAATAAGGATAATTTGGTAAAATAACCATTCTCTTTCTCTTAATCATTGCATTTCTTAATATGTGTGTAAACATCTAAAACGACACTCATTTTGAAACGGAGGGAGTAGTATATTAAATAGAGTGTTACTAGCACAATTCCTTAAATATTATTTTTGTTTTAAAATGGAGTTTGCTATTTGCTTATTCAAAGTTCTAACTCAATTCCTTATGTTTGGATCCGATCCAACTCAACCCAACTTGTCATATTTGAAGTGATTTAGTTCGTATACCATGTTTATGATTTAAACTCCAGAATCCAACCCGCTTAAAAAATAGTGATCATTTTGTTAAATAAAATTAAAATTTGTGTGAGATGACATTAACATGTTTATGATTGTACCCTTTTTGTCCCATTTGGGCATGTCTTTTAATATATACCGTTTTCGTTTTTGTTAAAAAAATACAGTAGTTCGATCAATAATGTTAATATTAAACACACTAACGCAATAGTTAGAAATATGGTATGGTCCACTAAAAAAAAATATATATGTGGCAGTGAGAGTATATGATTGGCATTAGTTACCCTCGTCGTAAACACAAATTTTAACATCTGATCGATTACTTGAAGGTGAAGTTTTCTCTCTTTACATTGTTTTGAGGATATAAAAGAAAGCATCCTCAAAATTGAAAATGGCTACTTATCCAATGAGCGCAATTTTATAAACACTGGACACATAGTTATTAGAAAGAGGAATAACTAGAAGTAGAAACCAGCAAAGAAAACAAAAAACTATGCTCATTGGAGTGGTTTGGTGCATACGTCCTCTGTTTTCACCTGATCTTCACATTCTTTATTATATGCTTGAATAGGTAAAGAATTGTGTTGAGTGACTCCTTCTTTGCTTTTAGCCCATAAAATAGTATACAAACTTAAAACCAGCACAATCCCACCCAAAACACTGAAAAACAAGCAGGTCAAATGTCAACAAATTAGCTTTTAAGTTTTGTTTAACAAAATAGAACTCTTTGAAAAATATGAGAGTTTTATTTTATTCATGATAGAGTTATGATTGCAACTCACCTCCCTAAACGTAGTGGCTCACCCAAGAGGAAGACAGAACCAATTGTGGCAATTATAAAACTCAGTGGATTCCAAGTTGCTGAGAAAACTGGTCCTCTCTTCTCAATCACCAATGCTTGTAGGTAATAGGAAACTCCAGTCACTAGTACCCCCTGTTATATTTAGAACTTTAGGATAACATACACATCATAATATCATCAAATTTAGTGGTACACTATTTTGATGTTTTTTTCCCTAATTTAAACTGCAACAAATATCAAACATCGCTAACATTCTTGCCAACATCAAAGTGCACTATATTCTATAGAAAAGAGTGTGCATAAATAGAACATGTTACTTTAATTTAATTTAATACTTACACAGTAAACAGCAGCTAGTAGTCTCATGTTCCAACCTAACTTCCACTGCTCAAAATCTCTTTCAAAAGCTATAGCAATGACAAATGACTGGATTGCACTTGATAGGCTCTGAATGCTCATGAACCTTAATCTTGAAGGGTTACTTTTAAGTAACTGAGCCTGTTTTTATTTTAAATAATTTTTTTTGGATCAGTGTGAGTATTGTATGTGTGCATCATATAATAAATAATAAACAAAAAAATATATATATCCAAAAGGCATAGAATTCATGATGTCACACCTAAATGTTTCATCATTCTAGATCTTAATTATATCACAGCTTGGAATTAAATAAACCTTACCTGAAATACAATCCACAAACTCCACATGACTGTGGCTAGGAACAAGAGGAAAGAACCCAAAATCCATTTTTTGTCATGTGATTCACTATCTTTATGTTGTTGATAGTTGTGATGATATGATCCAGATAGGAGATGTCGCGCAATCCGTAACTGGGGTCCCTTGTAAAATGCCAGAATCGCTACGCCGGCCATACACAATAATACACTCACTATCTTTGAAATTCCAGATATTGTCCTTATATTTACCTTTTCCAATCTACACAGAAGAATGATAATCATATTCATTTTCGCTAGTCACTCTAATTAATTAAACAAGTAACTCATATCAATTATTAGATGTAAAAGTTAGTTACACTTGCACTATAACTTAGTTGATGAAAATTAATGTTGATTTTCCAAACTTTACCTGAGCAGAACAGCAAAGAAGAATGTACAAGCAGGAAGGCAATTAACAATTGCAGCAGCCAACGTAGCAGAAGTGTAAACAAGGGCAATACCATGCACATTCAAAGCTAAAGTAATTCTGAAAAACAACCAAGTAGGATTACAGAACAATTTAATTAGTCCTAAAAATCTTTATCAAAATAGCATTTGTTGAGAAATCACATAAAGATCAAAGAAGAAGAATAATGTTCTACCCAAATAATGAAAGCATAAAAATCTTGAAGATGGTCTTAAATGAGAATTTAACTGGCACGGCTTGTTTGCTGGACCATATAATAAAAAAAAAAAAAATAATAATGTTAGCAAATTATATATGCACACTATTGAATGAAAAAAATTCAAGTAAAAAAAACAGATCATATTTTCAACATTGTTACCGTTCAAATATCAAAGCCAAAGGGACCATAATCATGGCTCCAATCAGTTGTCTGTAGAAGACAAACACGGAGGTTTTCATTCCTTCGTTAAACACGGCCTTGGACATCAAAGTCATCCCCGCATATATTAATTGCATTGTTAACACTGCCAAATATGGACCTAGTTCACTCATAGTCATATTTGATAATGAAAATGTATATGGATGATTGATTACATGATTTTCATCAATATAAGTGGCATATATATATAGTCTCAATTCACAAATTGGTTGTTTAGGTCCCATTCCCCAAACTAAAAATACTGCACCAGAAATACGGGGGTGTAAAATATCTATTCTTTAGATGAAATGAAATCACAGTTTGATTAGGAATCTCAGTGTATCTATTTTTTTAATCTATCTGTTTTTCTTACCTAAAGCAATAATTTAATAAATTAATACAAACAACTTGTAACATTCCTCAATATTTTTTCTTTGTCAAGTAGCAATGCAACCATAGCATATATATAGTGCATGGCTTGCTCACACTGAGTGTGGAGAAGTGGAAAATCTTGTAGTTGTATCCAAACTCGTGTATATCAATGTCTTTGCAGCTATCAACTCCAAACTCGTGTATATCAACGTCTTTGCAGCTATCAACTGAGTTTTATCTACTGGACACGTTCTTCAACAATTTCGTTGGAAGGATGGAGACTAGGTACGTTATGTGGTATGCATCCTTCACAAGTTGATAAAGTTACTGTAAAAACTAAAAAGCAACAACAACAAAAATTGACAAGTTGAAGAATTCGATAAGCATGTTTGTCAAAGAAAATAAGAAGAAAAAGAGAACCCGGCATTGATCAATCCAATGTTGACGGCTGAAAAAGATGGTAGGGTAAGAGAAAATCTAATAGGATTGTTTGGTCGACCTTTTTTTTATTTGAAATGATCGATATTTGGATTAAATATTTCTGGTTTATTTAGATTAGAACTCAATACCTCTAACTTTTTTTACTTTTAACTTAAATTTGAGTCGGATTATCGTGTGAGTATAATATTTTTCTTTTCTTTTTTTGACTTTTAACTTAAATCAGTTGAGTCGGATTATTGTGTGAGTATAATATTTTTCTTTTCTTTCATAAAGATCAGTATGTTTTCGCTCTATTTTTGTCTTCAACTAAATCTACTCTAAAAAGAATTCGTTAAAATTTGTATATTTTTGTATATGGAAAGACATTTTATAAATTGTGAGAATTTTTAATTGAATACTAACAGATTTCATTACTTTGAAAAATAAATCTTGATTTTAATTAAATACCATGAAATTTATTTAAATTTCATAAAAGTTTGGATCAAATATCACAACATAGTTTTATAAAAAAAAATGTATGGCATCATAAAAGAAGGTTTTAAAATCTCTCGAACCTCCTTTTTTTTCTCACTTGAATGGGTTAGATTTGGCCTCTATTGTTTATTGTATTTTCTCCTTCTTCTTATATGATTTTTTTTTTTTGAAGAATTCTTATATGATATTATGAGTATGTTTGTAGATGATTATGATTATGACGGTTAGAGATGTCAACTAAGTTAGAAGAAACTCTTCTATATGCATAACCTTAAATGAAAAATATTTAAGTACATTCACATCAAATAATAAAAATTAATTGAGAATAAAATTAAATGATGTTGATTGATGCGATTATATTATTTTTATTTTTATTTTTCTATTTGAAGTGAGTGTGTTCAAATATTTTTATTTGGGGTTATGACCATAAAAGAATTTTTCCTTAGTTGGAATGTCCATCACCTATGTACTCTTCACTTACCAAGAAAATTGAAAGAAGAAAAATATTCAGCCAAAATAATTCAGGTGACCTAATACGAGGTATTCTTCCATGGTCACAAGACCAAATCAATAATGTTTGGACACACAGATAAAAAGATTCTCCTCCAAATATTCAATCATTTTTTTTTTATCAATTTCCTCCTTATTATTAAAAACAATTTATGTGTGTGTGACCAAACACTATTTTTTTGGTCATTTGACCATATTAGAATTTCTCGACCTAATACCCAGAATTTTGGTTGAATATATATCTGTTACTATTTTATTATTTAATGTCATATCATATTTTTATAGTAATTTAATTTAAAATAACTTTAAATTTTAGAGAAATTTTACCAATAAAGTAACATTATCCGACCAAACTTTAAAGTGTTAAACGATCAATTATAGTAATTTTATTCTGAAATTTGTATAATCTTTTTTTTTTGGTATAAATATAATCGATCTTTTAAACTTTTAAAAAATATTTTTTTAACAAGTACTCTACTTTATAACATTAATTAGCATATTTTTTTAAGAATTTGCCAGTATTATAATGCTGCCTCGTAATTCCTTGCTAAAATTGTAGTATCAGATGTTTTCTAATTAAAAAGAGATAAGACCATCTCCAATGGTGGTGTCTTTTAAGACACCCTACCTAATAGGTATCTCCATTGGGGAATTTTTTTTTGGGGGTCTCTTAAGACCCGGGGTCTTATTTAAGACCCCCAACTTTAAACGGAACCCGCACGCTTTTAATATTAAAAAATTGAAATGTAGTGATATAAAGTTATTGATAGTTGATTAGTGGGTCCCATTTAAGAACTTTGTGTGAGATCTGGGTTGGAGGGATTGAGTGCTTATTAGGTACTACTATTAAAAAATGATAAAAAAGTGATATGTACATATGGGACCCATTTAAGTACTACTCCCTCCGTCCCATATTACTTGACCTATTTAGAATATTTGCACTATTCATGTAACATGTTTTGACTCTATTTTTCTACTAATATATAAAAACAAAATATAGCATATAAGATGTTGTTAGATTCGTCTCGATTAATATTTTCAAAATATCAAATTTTCGTAATTTTTTCTACTAGATTATTAAAGAAATTTAAGTTTAAAATTGTGCATTGGTATACGTGACAGAGTCAACTATGTCAAGTAATATGGGACGGAGGGAGTAAAAAATAGGTGTCTCCATTGTGGATGCTATGAGAAAATGATACAGATTCTTTTTTTGACGAAAGAAAATGATAATTGACATAGATAGACAAGTACTAATATCTGTCAGAAACATGTGATGCAAATTCAAGCTAGTTGGAACTTTTGACTGAATGAGAACGGTACTTTGAAACTTGAAACATCAAATAATTCATTTTTAAAATAATATAATTTTAAATAATTATTTTTGTTTCCACATGGAGTTTTCCTATCTGCTTATTCACTCAATTTTATCATTATTCAAAAATAAAACTATATTTTTAATAGTTAAAACTATAATTGAGTGTTTGATACTTTAATTGTTTTTAAATTAATGCTTCAGTTATTTTTACCTATACCAATATATAAGGGACACATTCATTTGGCCGAACTTTTTCTTCTTTTTATCATTTGACGAAAGAGGTGCTTACGTGCGAAAAGTGGTAAAAGTGAAGTGTATTTTGAGGGTGACGTTGAGTCCCGCTTATATAAGTGTGGAGGGGTGCTTAGCGATCTTTGTGAGATGCGACGTCATCTTAGGAGGCCGTTGGTGATGATCTAGACGGTTGAGATGAGTTTAAGGCGTACTCCCGTGTGATGATCCGCACAGGACTTCGCACAGTCGGTCCGGAACAGAAACAATCAGAAATTTTATAAAAAAAAAACTTCATTTTAATTTTTAACTTTATATAGAGAAATTTTATTGTTTTAGTGTAACATTTTTTTCTTCTATTTTTACTTTCCATTTAATTATTTTTATCATTTTATCTTTCTTTGCAATCAAAATAGAAAGACGACTACAATACCACCTTTTTTGTTGTTTAGTAGTTTATATAAATCCTTATTTATTAATTTTGTTAAGTCTGGAACAAGTAAACCTAATATTTTCTCGGAGAAAACTTAGATACAGTACCATACATCCTGTTGGTACTGTTATCTAATCAAAACATGACACGTCTATTATGTTTTCCACGTCAGCCTTGAGCAAAGTAACACAACGTTTCGTTATTCTTTCCTCTCTTCTTCGAACAATAACCATGAACAAGCAACAAAACAAACTGAAAGCTAAACTAAAGAATCTCCCACCAGGAGAAGGAGTATAAACCCAAAACAAATTGAAATTAAAGGTAATAAATTGAATCTCTTTTTTAAATTGGTAGCCAATCGGGGATTGAATTCTTGACTGTTATATGATCTCCCATCCTTTGAAGAGATTTTGTTTCAGTCTGTATCGATCTACTAATCTTTATCATAAACATCGATCTTGTTCTTGTGTGTTTGATGCTCTGAATTTTGAAAGGGAGGTGTATGAAAGATTAATAAGGGGAAAATATCATGACGGTGATGGTGGTGTTCTGTCACTGTTCTGATGCTAAAGGAGAAGAAGATTTGATTTCACAGTAATCAGTTTAAGAAGAAAGGTGGAAAAGTAAGGAAATTCAGTGTTGTTAATTGCTCAATACCTGACGTGGAAAAAAGGATAGACGTGTCATATTTTGATTGCATAACAGTACCAACAGGATGTATGGCACTGTATCTAAGTTTTCTCCTATTTTCTCTCCTAATATTAACCCTAATTTTTTTAGGTTTTGTTATTTTTACGTTTTGTTACATCCCTCAAATATTTTAACAAGCAACAAATTTTACTACTACGAAGGGATTTACAATTTATGCAAATTTGTTTCTGTCATATGTTTTGGATTTTTTCGTTCTTCTATTCTTATATAGTTTATGTATAAGTTATTCAACTTACCATCAATCTAATTTATTCGGCCATAATTATGTTAGTTGTTTTGGGAGTTAAACATATTACTATAACAAGCAGTGGTATGATGATTTACAGTAGGATTGTTGACGTATGATAATTTACAAGGAAAATTATCATTAAAACTAAGTGCACAATATAAATGACATAAATATAGAATCATGACAGATATTTTAAACTTACATACAGAACTGATAGGAATCAAAATACATTTGCTTTGTTTCAGTAATTTATAATTTGTGCGGTGTTTTTGCCAAAATCTCTTTCGTTAAAAAATTATGGATTGCTGCTCAATGTTGCTAAAAATATTTTGAATCAATTGCACAATCTGCTTTTATAGTTCTATTTAAAATTATGACATTAAAATTATAAGTTGGGATTGTACTGTAAAATTTTGCTTTTGTCTACTACATTTATAATGTCCTAAAAATATTATTAACAGATGACAATGAAGACTGTATTAACACCACATTAAATGTAGTGTATAAGGAGATTTTCCAAAATGTGTGAACAACCATTGTATGTTCTTAATTCTTTTATTATCTATGTAATGGATCATATCACAATATATTAGCTTCTCCATTTTTTATGACTCGGGCGGTAGCACGGGTAAAAGTCTTAGTTTTAAGGTTAATTATGTTTTTAATCCCTATAAATATACTAACTTTTAATTGTACTCCTTCTAAAAAAGTTCTTCTACTTTTAGTTCCAAAAAGTTTTTCATATCACTTTTTCTCCCTTCTTTTAAGTAAATTCATATGTAAAATTTATATTTTTGAATAAAATTTTACCGAATATTTTATAATATTATAATAATCTCTAAAAAAAATATAATTTTATAACAAAACATGAATTGAATATAAATTTTTATGTTTTTGACGGTCAAAATTTCATATTTTAGTAAAAAAAAATGTTTTTTTTATAGATTTTTACAATATTCTACACATCTCTGCACGATTTCATTAAAAAACAATAGCTATACATGAATTGACTTAAAATAGGCATCAAAAGTGGTGTTTGAAAATTTTATATGACTAAAAGTCGAAAAAAAAATTGAAGGACTAAAACGAAAAAATTGATATATTTTTAAGGACGAAAACATACTTAACCCTAAGTTTTAATTTTTTGGGGTGAAGTTAATTATATAATTAACTCATCACTCTTTAATTTAATATAATTTCTTTTTGCCTCTTAAAAAAAACATAATCTACTTATCATTTTTTCTTGAATTGATCTGCTGAGTGATGATACACTTTTGACACGAAGATAATTATCGATTAAAAAGCCAAATTTATGTAGTATACTGTATACTTGTTTACAATGTGGAAGTTATTAAATTCTCTCTTTGTCCTTTTTTGTACTGCATGTAGTATACTTTAAAATTAGGGTTAATTAAGTAAATGGTCCCTATAAATATTCAGAATTTTATTTTAGTCCCTACAAAATAAAATCACACTTTTTAGTCTCTATAAAATTTTTCATCAGCATTTTTAGTCCCTATAAAATTTTCAATCAGCATTTTTAGTCCCTATAAATTTTTTCCATCAGCATTTTTAGTCCCTTAAATGCTTAAGAAAAATGTCATAGGGACTAAAAAATGTGATTTTATTTTGTAGGAACTAAAAACAAAACTGTGAATATTTATAGGAACTAAAAACTTAATTAACCCTTAAAATTAAAAAAAAATCCTGTTTTTCTCAAAAGAAATTGAAATCCGCCGCCAACAAACAAATCAATGTCCATAACGTCAATAATGAGAGCATGTCACGAGTCATGTGTGACAAACTAGCAATGAGGTGTCTCTACCTCAAACACAAATCAGACCCTTTGTATAAAGAGAAATGATATTTTGACAACCACTTTTTGATAACTTTTGGACAACTTTCTCTCTCATACTCACATGATGTTGTTATCCTCTCTCTTTCTTTTTCTCTCTCCATTGTTTTTGACCGATGAGAAGTGAGAAAAACAAGATTGTCAACAAAGTTGTCATCAAATGGATGTCAAAATATCATTAGGCTGGTATAAAATAGAGAAAGTTCATAATCGTACCGATTTTGAAACAAATCCTTACTTTGTATCAATATTTTTTTAGGTCAAATTATGACTATATATCTAGGGTGAAGGAGATTTTATTTGCATATGACAATGCATTAGGACAAGCTATCCATCTATCTAAATTATGAATGGCTTTTATTTGCATATGTCCCCCTAAATACCTGTCAATGTGCTCATTGTGACCAACGTTTGGGAAATGGGCCCTACTTAGGCCTCCATTCCATTATTGGTTATAGGAAGAAAAGTTTGTTCAACTTCATAAAAAAGCAAAATTTAAAAGAAAATTCAATTTTGGAGTGCTAACTCCATTTCAAAGTCAGTGAAGGAGGTACTTATCTAAGTTGTAGATCAGGAAATGTTGTCTTATTGTATGTGTGTTCTCATTCTCCCGACACCTCTAACAGAACACATGGCTTACCTTTGTACATTTCATGTTGTTTATGTGTTATGTTGTTTGCGATTTTCATTGTGAGTTATGTTGTTTTTGACTTATGATGTTTGTGAGTGTGGTCGTTTACTCTGTTCTTTGTATCTTATGCAACTACTATTATTTTATTTGCACAACAAAATCAATAAAAAAAAAAAACAAACCCGCAACAAACACAAATACAACACAGCATAAGAGGCTAAAATACTAAAATTCATGGCAGTTCATCATGGTTGAATTAAACTAGTAATAGTTTTATCTCGTTCAATTGCATTCATCATGACAAAGTCTTGATTAGTCACAGTAACTTTAGAAATTAATATCCCTGAGGTGAACAACTGCCTAATTGTTTGTAATGCCTGAATTAAATTATTGTGTAGCTCATGTTCCAGATAAGCAAAAGTTACCAAAAACGTTAACTTTTTCGTAGATGTTACACCAACAATTTAAAGCAATGGTACTTATTTGTTTTTTGTATATATGTACTATCAAGGATCAATAACACATTAAACATGTTCAACAACTTTATTGAATCAAAATGTGTCCATAATATGTCACACATAACATTCGAGTTCTCCCATTTTCTTGTCAAAAATACAGATACTTTTCAACTTCTATTAGGTTCAATAGCTGTTGCATTTTTGGGTAAGAACCTCTCAAAGAAGATCGGTGATCTAACACATCTATATGAATATTAGTGCCATGTGGTACTTTGTCATGTCATTGACAAGCTCTCTTTTCTCTTCTGCTAAACAACATAGATAAGGATGACTTTCTAAGGTATTTGCTGATTCGTGATTGTGAGTACCACACGGAACATGAACTATCCATTCCTCATTGGTACTGATCCGACTTTGAATAAACATTTACCCTTTTATAAATTAACAACTTATAATTTCAATTAATCTTAAAAATATTTCTTCAGTAGCGAACACTTCAGTAAAATCTACAGATAAACTCGGTGCATAGGACATTTCAGCATTAACTTCCTCCATACATTGTTCATCATCTCTAGGATTTTGCTTTACGTAAATTTGCAAGATCCAAATTTATGGTAATTTGTTTATTCTGAAATTTTAGCCACTCAATTCCGAATATTTGGTCAAGTAAAAATTCCGGTTAAACATGAAATCCGAAAATTTTCCGAAAATTTAGAATGTAACTTTTTATCCAATCGGTAGAAATTACAATGTTTTTACTTATGTTATTTTTTTTTATGAAAAAATATAAATAAATCGGAATTTAGAGAGTAAGGGGTAGAAGTACAACTTGCGTCACAAGTAAATTTCTCTCTAGAAACAAATGTATGAAGGTGATGAATCCCATGAATAAAAAAAACTAGTCCCTCTATATCGAAAAAACAAAATTTGTTCTCCCACACCTTAAAATGACCTTCAATACCCCAACGGCAGTTATCTATCGTTTGTTCCTTGACATTCAGCTTAAGAGCAGGATTAGTAGCACAAACGACACTTAGCTGCCGTTAAGATATTTTGAGGTGTGGGAGAATATTTTCTGAAGTGTAAAGAGCAATTTAAAGAAGAAGAAAAAAACACTAGACCCATGAAGTGGAATGAGCCCAAATGATTAAACCCCAAATTGGAACGAAATGCAAAGGGTTTTAGTTTTCATTTCTCCAACCTCCTAAACCCTTCCATTTTCATTTCTCTCCCACTTTACGCATATGGAGTAATCCACCGCATCCATTTCTGATTCGATCAACGAACGAACGATGAGACGTCTTCTCCAAAAGAATCTATTATTTTTCACTTCATCTTCTTCATCATTGCGATCTCGCGCTCTTCTTATTCGCTTTCATCTCTGCGAATTCTCATCTTCTCCGGCTCCGTCGTATTCTCACTGGAAGCGTCTCGATGACGAGTCACGAAACGTTAGGGTTTCTGTGTGGTGGGATTTCGAGAACTGCAATGTGCCGTCCGGCGTTAACGTTACCAGAGTAGCACCGGCAATCACTGACGCCGTTAGAGCTAACGGGATTAAAGGTCCTGTTCATATTACTGCTTTTGGTGATGTGATGCAGCTTTCGAGAGCCAATCAGGAATCACTTGCTTTCACTGGGATTCATCTTACTCACATTCCTAATGGTTCGTTTCAATTCTCTTTCTCATAATTTGTTACTATTTTTTACTTTTATTGAAATTTTAGACCTAGATCATCAATTTCATCCGCACATTGTTTAATGTCTTACATTTTTTCACTAATGTTTGAATTATGTGTACACCCTCCCTCCGGTCACTATAAGCAAAAATCTTTCATTATAAACCACATACATCATTTATTGAATCATCCTAAAATGTAAATTTTTCCTTATAATAATAATTGGAGGAGGGTGTATATGTTTTCCTTTGAAAGCATTAGAGCTTTATATAGCTTGGTAAAAAAAAAATTGGGAAATTTGGGATCTGGCCCAAGAATCGACTAATCTGCCATAGTAAATTCCTATATGGACTGACTCAACACAGAAATTGTTAGCACCTGGAGGGATTGACCTTGAGATGTACACACTTTGTTAAAGAATGGACAAGTCATTGTTTTGGTGAATGAAAGAAAAAGAAAATAATCTGTCACACCTTTGATTATTTTATTTTTCAATGAGGTCTAGTGCAAAAGATTGGTGTGCAGGGTCTATGAGTGTTGTAAACCATGAGATACCGAGTTTAATGAGTACTAATAAAAAGAAATAGAAAGGCTTTCATCGTGCATATGTAGCTTCTAATTAGTAATTAAGAGACTAGTATGTTATAGAAATAAAGTTGTAATTCGTCTTTTATGACTTTTTTGGCAAAAACTAGACAGTAATCATTTGCAATGCTTATGCGAATTCAAGGGGATGAAACACATGCTTTGGAAATTTTGTGTGCCTTAATGGAGATAATTTAGTAATTCTTGCACTGATGGTTATGTGAGTAAAACCTTAGATGTAGTGAAGTGTAATTTATCATTTTCTCATGTGACAAATAGTTCCATGCCGTTTAATATTTGAAATGGAGGTGCAGCTAATAAATCATGGCAAATGGTTTACGGCTAATGATGTCTTGGTATCTTGTCCATATTTTTTTTTTGAAGAAGCTAAATTATCCCATCCAAATTGACACCGGAGAGAATCGAACCTGAGACCTCGAGGAGGAGCACACTCCCAGATCCCAAGCCAATACCATCAGGCCAACCCAAGTGGGTTGGTATCTTGTCCATATTGCCTCAAGACTTTCTGAGATGTTTCATTCATCTATGTTTTCATGTTTTCAAATTATAATGTCTTGAAGTACTTTGTTGCAGGTGGAAAGAATAGTGCTGATAGATCTCTTCTTATTGATCTTATGTATTGGGTTTCCCAGAACCCTCCGCCTGCACATCTCTTTCTGATATCTGGTGATGGGGACTTTGCTGGCATATTGCACCGATTAAGGATGAATAACTACAATATCTTGCTTGCGATTCCTGGAAAGGCTCCTGATGTTCTCCGCAGCGCAGCAACTATAATGTGGCAGTGGCCTTCATTGCTCAAAGGAGAAAATCTAACTGGAAAACATTTTAACCACCCTCCCGATGGTCAGTTTGGTTCTTGGTATGGAAATTCTAAAGTGCCTCTTGAAAACCCCTTTTCAGCTGCTAGGCAGTCTACATCTTCACAAAATGTACAAGTCATGGAAACCAATGAACCTTCCTCAGACTTAAAGTTGGCTGAAGGAGTTCCAAAGTCAGTTATAAGGCAGGTTAAACATATATTGAGTTCACATCCAAATGGTATCAGCATGATAGATCTTCGTGCAGAGCTGATCAAACGTGATGTGGTTTTGGGTAAAAGTATATTTGGATATAGAAGGCTTTCCCGCTTTCTATCATCAATACCACATGTACATCTCCAGAATTTAGGAGACGGTAATTTTTGTGTGAGTTTGATCCCCTCAGAGTCCTCCGAACCCTGTGAGGAAAGCACTGCACCATCGACGGCATATGCTGTTAAGAATGCGGAGAAGGACTACACAACAACTCCAAAGCTACAAGGTGAAGATAAAGAGTTGGATAGAGACAAACATAGGACTCCCTCAATGTCTTCATCGCATGAAAGGATCGTTGAGGATGATTCAGAATCATTCCAATCTTTCCCTTCACAAGATAAACCTATCGGAGAAGATGTGTCGCGTAAATCATGGAGCTATACAACAACTCCAAAGCTACACAGTGAAGATAAAGACACGGGCAAAGATGGACATAAGACTCCCTCAATGTCTTCATTGCATGAAAAGACCATTAAGTATGATTCAAAATCATTCCAATCTACACCTTCACAAGGAAAACCTATTGAGGAAGATGTGCCGTTTAAATCATCTGGAAGAAGTGAGAAGATTGAGGATGTGTCTAATGTACAATTGTCAGAGAGTCAACTTTCACCAAAGGACAATGATGTATCCAATACTGAGATTGGTTCCTTTAAGGTGAGATCTGAAAAGTTTTCTGAAGATAAAATTGTTAGGTCTGAGGATGCAAATCCGAAAGTTGTTGAAAAATATACCGCCTCAGGGGATCCCTCTGCTGGTATTGATAACACAATGGTGGAAAGCAATGATAGAGCAAATTGTGAATCTGGAAAATCTATAGCGAGGAACAAACATGTGAATCAACCTAGAAAGGAGGTTGATGATCACAGCCCATATTCTTCAGCAGCTGAGGACTCTCAGGTTGACAAAAGACCCAACGGTCGTGCTGAAACTTACAGCAGAAGATCAACTTTGTTTAGCTGGATTAAAAGCTGGTGGCCATTTTGGAAAAGCAATGTGAAGGCTGATAATTTGACTGCTCATCAGAACAAGGCGGGCAGTAATTTTGAGGATCCCAGGTTAACTGAATTGGACCAGACTACTGGTAATGTTGAAGAGCCCAAGCCATTAGAACCACATCAGGATGTCAGTCATTCTGGAAAGCCTGAGGATTCCAAGTTATCTGAACTGGACCAGACTGCTAGTAATCTTGAAGAGGCCAAGCCATTAGAACCACATCATCAGGTTATCAGTCGTTCCGGAAAACCCGATGATTCCAAGTTTTCTGAACTAGACCCTTCTAGTAATCTTGAAGAGGCCAAGCCATTAGAACCACACCAGGATGCCAGTCATTCTGGAAAACCTGAGTTATTTTCTTGGGGTTCCTTTTGGAATGACATGGAATCTTTTGTTTTCACCCCCAAAGGATCACTTCTTATTTCCCAGTCTAAAAGCAGGTTTGTGTGATAGTTTCCCTTTTTCTGTGTTCATTCCTTGTTGTAATCTGAACAACTTCTACTAAAGGAAAAAAAAAACGCAATACATCAATCGTATCATGAAGTTTCTGTTTAAAGTTGTGCCCTTCCAATATTTTATGATGATCATTGTTGAGCTCATTTTTAAAAGATTAATTTAGTAATATTTTGCTATGTGTTATTTGTGTCAGGGAGGATTTGGCTCATAAATTACAAAAGCATGGACCCATTGTTCTTAAATCTCTTACTGAAAATGATATCTTTCAATTGGTGGAATTGTTAATAGCAGAAAAAAGATGGTTGGAGGAAAGCACCTCACAAGCATTTCCTTTTCGGCTAACTCATTCAGTTCAGAAGAGTGCACTTTCTGGCCACATTAATGGTGCAAATGGTTTGAGATCCCTCTTTCTAAGTAAACCGTCGCAGCCCAACTTGCAAAAGTCATTTGAACATGACGGGGAGAAACCCACTCAGAGTATTCAGCAATTGAGAGTTTCCAGACCTGCCACTGAAATAAAATATACTGAGAAGTCTAGAAGTGATATATTGCAAGATTGTCAGAGACTGGTAACTGATATATTGAAGGAACATCCAGAGGGATATAATTTAGCTTCTTTTCGAAAACAATTTGCTGATAGATATGGCTATAACCTTGATATCAAGAAGCTTGGTTATCAGAAGATATCATACTTGATACAGATAATGCATGGGGTTAAATTAGAATCCTATTGTTCCCAAAAAAATAAAAAATCAGAATCCACTTATATGTATCCTGCTCCTGCTGTTTGTGCTTCTGACTCAGAAACATCTATCTTCAAAACTCATGCAGCCAATGCTAATCATGAATACAACTCAGATGATGAATTATCTGATACAGCAGCAAAAGAGGATAACATGGAATCACCTTGGGAGGAATTAGGTCCTGTTTCTGCTAAAAAACCAAGTCAGAATGATCTGGAATCAAATTCAACTCTTAAAGCCATTGAAATGGATACACCAAAGCATCCTGATTATGAACCCATTGTCTCAGATGATGATTCTTCTGAATCTGACGAGGATAGTTCTTGTTTAACTCAACCAGAAGAGCTAGGAAAGCCAAAATATGATGAACAAGACAGCTCTTTAATTCAAACTCTGGATATCTTCCATAGCAGCAAGGAAGGAGTTAATAATTGTGATGATCTGCTTAACATGTTAGATTCATCCTTAAACTCGAAACAGGGTTTCGTTTCCAAAAATACTTCAGGGAATCACAGAGAAAAGCAAAGATCTCAAAGGTATTGTTTTGTTGATGACCTAGCCGTGCCTGACAACGACAAGTGTGTTGGTGGGCTACCAGGTAACTCAAAGAAAGAGGATAGTGCAAACATGCAAAACTGAAGGTTTCTTGGTGTAAACGTGACAGGGGTCCTCCTAGAATTTCATTTTACTAAAATTTAGGATTCTCATCACTCAAGACTTACACGACAGAATGAAGTGCTGATATATTACATCAAGGAAATGCAGTTTTAGCCGACCATAGTACTGACTTTTCAATTGAGGATGAGTCGTGTGCTTCCAAGTTGCAACCTCGAAATTCTTTCTGATCATGGCTGGAGGAACATCCGAGTATGGTAATTTACGTGCCATTTTGGTATGTTACCGTAGAATGGCGATGGCTCGACACTTTGAAAGAGCATGTGCTTTACTATGCAGTGGTTGCCCAATAAATTTTGAAGGCCTGTATCCTCCTTTTAGCTCCGCCTCTATTTACTGGCCGTTATTAATTATAGCTTATATTTCGCTAGGTAACAATAGGTCAGAAATAATATTATTTATAACTTTTTTATTCTTATTATTTTTAGATATGAAGAACTATTTTTATTTTTTTTTAGCAAGATATGAAGAACTATTATTATTATTTAGTTACCGCACATTGATTATTGTTTTGTCGATAATGTTTTTTTTTTGTGGTGGCCTGGGTTTAAACCGCGAACTTTGCATATTTTATGCATTGTCCATACCAACTGAGCTAGGCTCACGAGGACAAAATTTTGTCGATAATCTTTATTAGTATTTATTATAACGAAAGAAATAAGTAAAATGGAATGATAAATTAAAGGTATTAATATATACAAAAAGGATAAATAATTTTACCAAAAGTAGTAGTAAAATTTATTTTGGTATGGGCAAATAATTTTAAAATGAGAAGTAAAAAGGAACGGAGTGAATAATATTTAGATAAATTATTCCCTCAAAAAATATTCAGATAAATTAAACAGTCATTTTTTTTTTTTTTATAAATGAAGATTTCTTGTTTTCTTTTCTTTTTTTTTACTTTTGGTCAGGAGATTTCTTGTTTTCTATTAAGAAAGAATAGTATTTTCCACTAAAAGAATAAGCACAACATCACGAGCTTACGTTTAAAAAACTAGAACTTGCAAAAACAAAAATGATTCAACTTGCTCGTAGGCTCTTCGTGAGATTTTAGATTCTAGGTGAGAATTCAAAAAAAGATTTTGGATAATAATTTATCTGTTTACTTAAAAAAAAAATATGTTTGCGATGATAGATTCATGTCTTGCGATGATAAAGTTCAAATTTTAATCTTTGATGGAAATCAAAGGAATATCACAATTAGATGTCTTGGAAGTACTCTATAAAAAAGGTCAATTTTTTTTCTTCCAATTATTAAAATCTGTATAATGACTTTGAATTTATCAAATAAAATTTTATTATCAAGCTGATATAAATTATCATGTTTGGATAATTTATAATATGATTTCAAGTTTTTGTCAAAGAATGATGCAAGTCTTTTAGTATGTACAGGATAACTATGAACATTCTTCTTTTAATACTCTTTTTAACAATCACTTTCGTATTGAATGACATAAGTCATTTAACATGTAGATGATTGTTATGAACACTCTTTTTTTTACGCTTTTTTTTAATACTCATTCTTTTATTGGATGAAACTCGTGTCGATTTCACATAAAGTAGAGAGACTATTTAAAAGAGTGTTCATGGTATTTATCTTAATACTTCTTCAAGTATCTATTATAAGAGAAAGTTCGTTTTTGTATGTTTATTCAAATACTCCCTCAAGTCTCTACTATAAGAGAAAGTTCATTTTTTACGGCCATTCAATAAATTGATGCATTTCTTTAAAGACCATAGTAGTATGTATTAAAATTTTAAATTTCTCAATATATAGCGAAATAAGGTTCGAATTATGGTTGGAAGATGCGGTTCACCCTTCTACAAAGCAATACAAATTCAATACATGCATTAGTTGCCTAATATATTCCATTAGATGATAACGTGAACTCGTCATCATTTTAAAATTGCATGTGATCTCAATCTAAACTGTTACAAATATTTTTTGCTTCCACGATAACGTGACCATTTTTTTTCTTCCATGATTGCATATCTCAATCTAAACTGAGATTTAACCTTGATCTCAACATTTGCAAACTTCTTATGAGTACTCATGGACACTGGACAGTAACATATATGTTTTGTTAATGAGTATATCCGGGACATTGCATTCAAAAATTAAAATACTTCGATTTTTAATGCATTAAAAACACAAATTTTTATAAAAACTTACCATTTCATTTCCTTAAAGAATAGTCTCAAACACTCGTTAGCATTTTCATGACATATAAGTCATGAACACCAAAACAGTTTATTATCACGGAAAGATTTATCTTGCATCAAGTTTTGGGTACCCAATGTAGAATGGAACCGACAATTTTGGATGATGATACACAATAAGAATATGGAAAAACTCGAAACAAAAAAAAATATCCGTAACTTTTTTTTTAATATTAAGAATAAACCATAACTGTTGGTGTAACAAATGAACAAGTTTCATGCCATTGTTTCGAAGGTTTAAAGTTTCTTAAGTTTAAGCAAGAACAACACCTCAAGATCTTATAACTAATTCTTGACACTGTTGATCAATTATTTTGAGGAGGGAATAACTTATCATCCACTGCTCTTTCTTATAAGAACACACAAAACAGCAAAAATGAATAACAATTACGACTAGCAAAAATGTAATGAAATAGTAAATGAAGAAACTCTATTGCCAGTAAAATTTGTTCAGTTGTCCAACCCTAAATCTACAAACCCTAAAATTAAAACAACCATCCAAAAAAATCGTGCAACATTAGTAAAAGATTAGTAATAGTATCAAATGAACTTGCTTCTTCGATTATGCAACAAACCAAATGCAGCTGGAAAAACTAGTTTACCTATTACACACTTTCTAACAGAGGGCCATCTCTCTAGAGACAATAAGGTGGCCAGTATGATTGACCAAACCAATATTATGGTAAGGAATCTATCTTGTTTACCAGGTAACACTTTGAGGCATGGATAAAGATGAAGGATCATACATCTAAGTTGTCTTCCATGAATTTTTATCATAACATAACAAAGTTCTAGGGTTAGATCTATACCATCACCAATTTCAGCTGTGAGTAAGAAAATCAATGACGCAAATGAAATCGTAAATATAAAAGAAAATTGAAAGATTACTACTATATACCATAAATCCAAATCAACCATCCTCCCAAAGAAACAAACATATATAGACATATTGCAGAATTAAATGTTATTAAAATGAGGGAGAGGACCCAGTAGTTTATTATTTATTATTGAAGAATATTTTCCCTCCCCTATCCTCGCGGCTTGATAAACTAGCCGGAGATACAAAGCTACTTCTCAAAAGGATCGACCCAGTTCTCAATGGGTACTGTCACCTTATAAATTTCCTTGAGAGACCGATATTTCTTCATCTTCTTTCGTCCAAAAATCTCATTGACCTCCTTATTGTTGGCCCTTTGATCAACCTCTTCGCATGAGATTCTCTTCCCCTTCCCACTCTTAACATCATTGTTGTTATTGATGTTGTTGCATTCGTTGTTGAGCTGCATAAGCCTTTGAGCCGCGACCAAAACTTCAGCAGACACATCATCATCCTTCTGGGTTACATTTTGTGCTTTATTATCCGCCATTGCATTCAAGAGAGATTTCATCAACTTACGTTAACGTGTGCTTTCTGAAGTTTATCTTTAATGTTGAGCGCGTATTTTCTGAGCGCGTGTGATGAAGGAGTTTGATTTATGCGAGAAAGAGAGGGAAAGAAAGAGAAAGAAAATGGATAAAAAGTAGGTCTCCACCCCAAAAACCGTAAAGTTAGCTAATTTATTTAGTTCTTTTGACGGTGATATATATATATATATATATATATATATATATATATATATATATATATATATATAGAGAGAGAGAGAGAGAGAGAGAGAGAGAGAGAGAGAGAGTCATGTTAACAAGTGTCCTATGTCCTTGTTAACGATTCAAAAAGAGAAATAATTTATAAACTATATGTAAAAAAGTTTATTTTTAAAGTTTCGATGTGTTAAATACAGGTGCCTTAGGGTTAACTTTGCATAAATCAAGATATTATTTTGATTAATAAGTAAATTTCAATTTCTCAAAAAAAAATGTAAATTTCAAATGTATTATTACCATTTTTTGTCAAAAAAAATATATCATTACCATTTATCCGTTTTTGATAAAAGGTAGTCAATATGCAACCTTAAAATGGATAAATAACAACGACAAAAAAATCTTCTAAAAACCAACATTTATAAAGGAAAAGAATCCGATCGATTTTACTTGCTGGACTTTTAGAAAAATATTTCCAATTTAAGAAATAAGTTCCACCAAAGGAAAAATCGTTTAGTAGAATATGAGTTCGATTTCTAAGAAGAAGAATATTTGAATTGGTTTTACAATTTACCGACCAAACTCCAGATAACCTTCTCCTATGAACTGGAGGGATACACTAATTATAAAATAAAACTGACGAACCATCTTTATTTATTTTTTACGCAGATTTTTTTTATGTAAAATTGGCTTATAAATTAAAATAATATCCTATAATTTATTTAATTCCATTTATATACAACAAACAAAATAACACATTAATTAATTAGGTGTTCTTCAAAACCAATGCATCGTTGCCGTTGGGTGTTTCATATTTTTTTTCAACTTATTTATTAGGTGGTTAATGTTGTCCATTGATTCTCTTTAAATCATGCTTGTCTATCTGGCCGGCTAAAGAACTAAATTGGATCTTCTATAACCGATTATATGATAGATTATAAAGAGAATATAAGAGTTTGTTTGTTTTCCGAAGAAACTCAAGAGTTATAGAAATAAAGAATCGTTGGTCGAAAAATCCCTTATTTATATTTGTACATTTTTTCCGTTTTAAAAAAAAGTTTGTTGATTACATATAAGAAAAAATAATATTGGTGGACACTCCTGCTATCCACCCCATACATCTTCTCTCTATTGTTTTTACCTTTCTATCCCTCTCTCCCCTTGCTTTGTTTATTAGAGAATGAAAATATGGGATCCATATAATATTAGCACTTAATTCATTTTTTATCAAAATTTTCTCAAGAATCAAAAAACGCTCTTATACATATTTGAAAAATAGTTGAGAGAAAGTGTTGTCTGTATTGGGAATTTGTTTATTATTGTTAAGAACGCAGGAGAATATCATACTACTAGACACAACTTTAAAATATACAAGCATGTTGAGTGAGATTGTTTCAGAAAAAAAAAAAAATCATGTGTTAATATCACCCCTTTTTTTTAGGTGTTAACCTTGCAATTCCTAAGGAAAAGAGACTTTGGTAATCCGAAGTTCGACCGTAAGCTAAATATAATATGGTCATAGATTGTTTCACCTAAAAATCAAACTCGGTTTCTCTCTAACAATTACTTGCCCTTTGGGAAAACTCATTTAACCAGTTGAACCCAATCATTTTTTAATCAAACTAGAGATTTTATGTTACACTCAATTATAAAAAGAATAATTTAGACAAATTAGATAAAATAATACATTAATAAAATAATTTTAAAAATATTATTAAAATGATAAACTAATTTAGATTAAGGGTAACGATGGCATAAAAAATCACTTGAAAAATACATTTTCCCATTATATACTACCTCCGTCCCTAATTATAGGACCCTTTTGAAAAAATAACGGGAATTAAGATAGTGAATATTTGTATTAAATATGTTTGTAATTACTATTGGTTTTACAATTTTATCCTTTAAGAGAGAGTGTTGGTTTATGTTTTCAACATGTTATTTATTGCTTATTGAAGAAAAAGATGTATAATAAATAGGGGCATGTATGTAAAGAAATAATTAATGTAGTTGGAAATAGCAAATGGGTCTTATAAAAAGGGACAAAAAATATTCTCAAAAGGGTCTTATAATTAGGGACGGAGGTAGTATAAGGTATGCATGAATTTTTACATTTTTTTTTTACCTTTTTAATTGTGTATCAAGTTTTTCCAACAAAATTTAAAATATATACAAAAAAATTTCATGCAAGGCACGGGTCTCAAACTAGTTTGTACTATATAAAGATAAAGACAAAGATAAAGATAAATATTTTATACAACATGGAAGAGTATTAAATGAGACTTAGAACATTAAAATGGCATGTGTACTCTTAAAAAAAAAAAGAAGGCAAATGTTTATAACAGAGATAGAGATAGAGATCATTTAATTTTTGTATTTTACAACCAAGAAACATTTTTGTAATGAGCTTTGCTATTTGTCCCGAGGGAACCCATCGTGAATCCATCCCGAATATGTTTCAACCGTTTGATCTTCCCTTCACACAATTCATGGGTGGGTGGATTTAAATGAAAGGATTTGCTATAGTACATATATGCAGTGTCGTGATACAATCGGGACAAAAATTTCGCGATATGTAGCATTTTGCTTTTGTAATTAAGGAACGAAAAAACATTGAAAGAAAGCAAATAACGGTTTATTAGTGCCTATTTCACCCATGTTTTGTGTCAAATGCAGTTATGCAACTTAATATTTGTTTTTTTTTTTCGAACAAAGCAACTTAATATTTGTTGACTTCTATTTGTTAATTAATTGTTAAAGTGACACATTTTGTAGGTGGATTCTAGGGTGAGGGTTCAATCAAGTCCCTCACCGGTGAAGCACGAAAAATAAACCATCAGATTGAATCAATGTTTCAGATTCATTAAAAATAGAAGTAAGACCATCTACACATTCTCACAGTCAATCTTTTCCTTGTGACAAAATCCATTGAGAAGTTTTTTATTCCTAATCAATTCTTCAACTCTCGTTCTATAATTCTTCATGATAGAGAGAGCAATTCACAAGAAGATTAAATCAGATTATGATAGTGGTAATTCATCCTTCAGAACATGAGATGTTAAAGAATAACGATAATGTTTTTTTGAAGGAAAGAATAACAATAATGTTAATATATAATGATAGTCAAGGTTTTTGCTACCATGCTATGGAAAATAAAATATATGAGTCCAATTGGTTTCGGAGAATTTTCATAACGGCAGCACTTGGTGAACATACAATAACATACTTTATAATATTGGATAAAAAAAAAATCAATGTTTGACGGTTATATATATATGGATCTAAAAATTTGTGAAGTTTGAAATTCGTGAAATTTGGATCTAAAAATCTCTCAAACTCCTATAGATGATGATAAATGTTTGACAAATTGATGATCCGGACGTTTCTATGCATAAACTGCACTTCTGTGTTTCTGGTGATGATGATAGGATAAAATAATTGTGTGTGACAACATGTAAATGTTCTTGCTTTTGTTTTTATTAAATCTCAATCATTGATTAAATCTGACGGTTTATTTTCTCTGCTCCACCGGTGAGGGACTTAATTGAACCCTCACCCTAGAATTCACCCATTTTGTAATGTTTGTATTCAAAATTGATAAAAAAAAAAATGATATTTTCAATTTTTCAGTAATCAATTTTTCATGGAATTGATCAATATCTCCTTAAAAAAAATGGAATTGATCAATATCAATTTTTGTTAATTACTCAATTTCAATATACGGGTCGTGCGGTTGTAACAAATTTCCTTCCCTAACATTCTCCATTTCTCATTCGGATAGTACGCCACTCTAAAAGAAACCCTGATAAAGTTTACTTTCAACAACAACAAAAAAACCCTAGAACTTTTTCTTCTTCCTATTATTTTGACTTGAGTTTTTATTTTTCACCTTTTTATTTTCATGGATAAAGAATACGAAGGACGTGCCGTGGGAATAGATCTTGGAACAACGAATGCTTGTGTTGCCGTGTGGCTTGATCAACACCAAAGAGTTGAGATTATTCACAATGATCAAGGAAACCGAACAACACCTTCTTTTGTTGCTTTCAACAATGAGCAAAGGTTGATTGGTGATGCTGCTAAGAATCAATCTGCTACTAACCCTGAAAACACTATCTTTGGTAAATTTCTATTTCTATTATCTACTGCTTCATGAATGTATTTAGGTTTCTTTTGTTGTTGGTTTGAAAAAAATTGTAAATGATTTAGAGATTTCTTTTAAAAAGAATGTATATCATGTTTGTTTATCATGGTTAAAATCATGTATTGGAGATGGTTTTTAAAGAAACTACTCAAATGCAGTTGTATAAAGATTCTTTATGTCACGATCCAAAACACTTTTTTAAAACCCCCATTACTAGTATGCAATTGCTATTTTAGCTGGATAAATGAATGATGGGAATTTACTATTAATGTTATTTTTGCAGATGCTAAGAGGTTAATTGGTAGGAAGTTTAGTGATCCGGTTGTTCAAAGAGATATATTGTTGTGGCCATTCAAGGTTGTTTCTGGTGTTAATGACAAACCTATGATTACTGTTAAGTACAAGGGTCAAGAGAAGCACTTTTGTGCTGAGGAAATATCTTCTATGGTGCTTACAAAGATGCGAGAGGTTGCGGAGGCATATCTGGGGTCACCGGTCAAGAATGCCGTTGTTACTGTGCCAGCTTACTTCAATGATTCTCAGCGAAAGGCCACCATAGATGCTGGTACTATTGCTGGTCTTAATGTCATTCGGATAATCAATGAACCTACTGCTGCAGCTATTGCATATGGCCTTGACAAGAGAAATGACTGTGATGGTAACCGAAATATTTTTGTCTTTGATCTGGGTGGCGGTACTTTTGATGTGTCTATCCTCACAATTAAAGGTGATCTATTCGAAGTAAAAGCCACCGCAGGAAACACGCACCTTGGGGGCGAGGACTTTGATAACAGAATGGTGAACTATTTTGTTGAGGAGTTAAAAAAGAAGAATAAAGTGGACATCAGTCGGAACCCGAAATCCTTAAGGAGGTTGAGAACTGCCTGTGAGAGGGCAAAAAGGATACTCTCTTTTGCTTTTGTTACCACTGTTGAGGTAGATGCTTTATTTATGGGAATCGACTTTTCTTCATCAATCACTCGTGCCAAATTTGAGGAACTTAACATGGATTTTTTCAATGAGTGTATGAATATTGTTGACAGTTGTCTCAGGGATTCAAAGATATACAAGAGTGATATTGCTGATATTGTTCTTGTAGGTGGGTCATCTAGGATTCCAAAAGTGCAGGATTTATTGCTAGAATTTTTCAAGGGGAAGGAATTGTTCATGGGTATCAACCCAGATGAAGCTGTTGCTTATGGTGCAGCTGTTCAGGCTGCTGTTTTGAGCAAAGGCTTTAAGAATGTCCCCAACTTGGTGCTACGAGATGTTACCCCATTGTCACTTGGTATTGCAATAACATATGAAAGTATCATGAGTGTGGTGATTCCAAGAAACAGTTCCATACCTGTCACAAAGACGAATCAATATACCACCTTCAATGATAACCAGCGCGTTGCCTTTATTCCTGTTTATGAGGGTGAGAGACCAAGAGCTACTGACAATAATCTGCTTGGTTCATTTACACTTCCTTGTATTCCAGGTCCCCGTGGCCAGCCCTGTGAGGTATGCTTTTCGATTGATGAAAATGGCATCCTAACTGTTACTGCCAGGGAAATATCTACAGGCAATATGAACGCGATCACCATTACTAACAACAAAGACAGGTTGTCAATGTTCGACATTGAAAAAATGACTAAAGAAGCTGAGAAATACCATGTGGAAGATGTGCAATTTTTAAGAAGGGCCAAGGTAATGTGTGCATTAGATTCATGTGTTTACAATATGAAGAACGCTTTAAAGAAGAAGGATGTTAATCTGATTCTCTCCCCTCAAGAAATTGAGAAGATCAACAATGCAATTACTGTTGCTACTGATTTGCTTGATAAGAATAACAAAGAGAAAGAAATAGATGTTCTTGAGGGTCATCTGGAGGAGCTGGAGAGCATGTCGAAACACCTTATATCCAAGGCCAATAATTTTATTTTTCTTGGATAAGATTTAAAGTGATGATGTCTTGCTTTTGAAAATGCTGAATGCAGACCTTTAGTTTTATTATCATTATCTAATAGCATTGAAGTTTATGTTAATGTTTGTGTTTCACATGTAACTTTTTATTTTTCCTTCTGGTTTCTGTATTATAAGCCATGCTAACTCTATTCTAGTTTTAGCAGCATCCTTCAAAGCATACTTTAGGATCTGATCCTTCTCAGACTCTATTCTAGTGTTGAGTAAATATTTTTTGTTGAAACTTGAAACCTTTCTAGAGCTTTATGAAGTGACATTAACCGTAAGTTGCAGGGCCGCCAAGGTGTGTGAATATTCTCATTAACAGTAATCTTAATTCAAACGCTTGATCTAATGTGCCAATTATGACAGTATAAGAAGTCACAAAACCTTTAATATTAACATGGACACGTTCATTTAACTTTCATAATCCATTTCATGGATATTAAAACAAACTTGAATCATTCAACAATGATATGTCTCTCTTTCTCTTCTGAAGTGAATGGCCAAAAAATACGAGGGGCCAGCAATTGGAATTGACCTTGGCACAACCTACTCGTATGGCTATTTGATAGGGTCAAACTAATCTGAATGAGATCATCATGCACAATGAACTAATAGACATTTGACACAACCCTGACACTGAAAAAATAAAAGTGAATAAAAGTATAGCCACATGTATCGGTATCATGTCGGTGGCGAACAATAACATATTTCATCCATTGGACATGCCTTCGATGTCAAGGAACTAACTATAGTGATCCAATTATCCATGCATCCGAATCCCCAAAATAGAAAATCGAGAATAAATTCACTCAATAATTCAGTTAGCCTTCAATATTTATTTCTGTTATGATTTATAACAAGGCAAACCACCATTTTTATCATTGAAAGTGTAATTGCTTCCATGTTGCGAAGAATATGCCTTCTCCTTCAAACTTCCTTTGATTATCTTTTATGGTCATAATTCTTCTACTTTAACGGGTGCTAAATGTTTTTGGGGTAAATGAAGGAACATAAAAAATAAAAAAATAGAGTTTCTGTTTATCAAATTTGGGGTTTTTAAAGAGGAAAAAATTATTTATTTTTTTAGTTTTATCCCCCGACGACATATCGGCAAGCCAATTGTCTTTCAAAATGTTCACATCCAGGATTTTCAAAGGGTTAACATCTTTGTTTAACTAATGACTAATTGATTGTAAAGTAGAAAATTAATTTGTGTTTCCGTATGAGTCAATGATTGGTATAACAGTGTGTTTCACTTTCAAGGATCAAACTATACGGTTTAGCCAATTTTTAACTAATAAGTTTCATTTTCATCTTTAATTTAATATCAAATAAAATTAAAAGAATATGAATAACAAAGAGAGAATATCTCTTTTACTATATTATCCTTATCAAATATTTGTGTATTTATCATCATCATAAATCAAAGACGGATCCATAAAGGGCACCCATGTATTCGAGGCCCTCCCTTTAGGCTCCGACACTTACTTTCCTAATATGATTACATGTATATATGTACGATTTTATTTTATTTTGTGTTAACCTGTCAATTCTTAGGGGAAGAAGGTCTTGATAATTTGGAGTTTTGTCGAAAAGTAAGTAAAGTCTGACCAATAATTATTCCACCCAGGATTGGAAGTTCTCGCGAACCATTCGTTCTTTTGTGAAGTTCATTAAATCAGTGAAAATATGGGGATGAAAATTGTAATTAACTCTATTTTATTATTTTAACTCTTCAATTAATATTATATCTATTTTTAATTACTTGTCGGATTTTGACTATATGTACTATTCACATAACCTACTTTAATAATTTATTTTACTAATATAAAGACAAATGTTAGTATATAAAATATTTGATTTTCCTCAATGAATATTTTCAAAATATCATATATTTTTTTATAATTTTTTATTATAAAAATTAAAAATGTTAATGGTCAAACTTGTCCATTGACATATATATGTATTAAAAAACGCGGGGGTATTACATAGACTACTTCGAATTCAATATTATATTTTGCATTTATGGTAAGGACAAACGAGAAGTCAGTCAAATGATGGGTTAAAACTTCGAAAACTCTGCTTATTCACCTTAAAAAGTTTTTTTTTAAGGCCTTAAAAAGTTGAATTTCTAGCCACTAAACCATCTAATAAAAAAGAGCTAATATAATAGTAATTGAACTTTAAAATCATACGACTTTGGTCCCTCTCTTGTATTTTTGGACTAAAAAATGGCAATGTGGCGTATTATAGATGTATCGTACAAGTTAATGATGTGAAATGATAAACATCAATGAAATTTCAGCTAAACCCCTTAAAACTTTAATCTAAATATGAAAATCATTTATGGTTTCTTCTTAGTTCATGTAAATCATTCAAATATCCAAGTGAGACATGAATAAATGGACAAAAAGAAACATTTATAGTTTGCTTTTATTATAACAATAAATAATACGTAAGGTTTAACTATTCAGGTCCAGTGTGTAGGGAATTAAACATTTTTTTTTACAATCTAATGTTTTTGAGTTTAAAAAAGTAACCGACTAAATACTTTGGCAATGGCCAATATTGGATTATATATTTAAGGGTCTTGTTAACCAGTGCCCGGGGCACTAGTTAAGGAACTAAAAGTATAAAGAAAAGTCAAGTTTTGCATTGAAAAGAACACTTTATTAACTTTCAAAAAGTAGAATACACAATTTTCAAAACAGAATTTCCTTTTATAATTCCTTAACCAGTGCCCCCGGGCACTGGTCAACATTTCCCTATATTTAAACATCTAGATGTTTGACACCAATTTATTTAGCATTATCATGCTACTATTTTTTTTAGTAGTGATATTTGTACAACTATTTATGACAACTTTCACAACAACTTTCTTTCTCTCTCTTCTTATTGGTCAAAACCAGAGAGAGAAAAAGGAAAAGAGAGAATAAGATCATAATTTGAGTATGTGAGATAAAGTTGTCACAAAATGGTTGTACAAATATCATTTCTCTTTTTTTTTGTTACTCAACTCTTTATATTTTCTTTTGAAGAAGTTACTCAACTCTTATTATCATGCTAGCTTTGTTCGTGAAAATTTTAGTCTAAACTCAACAAAAATAAATACTCCATTGGATATTATTGTTATATTTTGCACAAATTTATTTATTATATACTGGAACGCCGTTGTTATATTTTTTGTTATATTTTCTTTTCCTCTGATAAAAAAGTATACCATAACGCCGCCATTGTATTTTTTTTTTTTTTGAAGGAATAACGCCATAGTATCTTAATAAACAAAAAAAAAACAATTACATTTGATAAATATACATAATCGTTACACAATTTTTAACAATCAATCCGAGATAAACTTAACTTTGCATCACACACAGGTTAGTTCACTAGTTCAAGGACAAGACGATAGCTGCTTTAGATTATCACATGCAGAATGCAGCACGTTTTGTTTTTTCATTGAGGTACTAGACAATATCACCTATTCAACCTGTCAAAAAATTTGATTGTTTCCAACAAAAATATTCAGCAACAATTTTTAAATAATTTTTTTAAAAAGTTAACTTTAGCTTGATTTTTTTTTTTTAGTTGATGAACCCCCAACTCTAAAAAATTTTAAAAAGAAATACCAATCCTAAAGAGGAGCTAAATCAAAAGAGAAACGATATTTTGACAACCACTTTTTAACAACTTTCTTTCTCATACTCACATGATATAGTTATCCTCTATCTTCCTTTTTCTCTCTCCATTGTTTTTGACCAATAAGAAGTGAGAAAAACAAGGTTGTCAACAAAGTTATCATCAAATGGATGTCAAAATATCATTACTCAAATCAAAAAATAAGAAAGAAGAGTCATAGAGACTCGTGCAAGACAACTGGACAGTAGACAAGGTCTTTGCGGCATCAAACTCGGAACCCAAAATATCATTAATTGCAAAGTGCAAATATGTACTTCCCGCCATCCATTTAGTAAATGGTCAAATGTGATTATTTCGTTTTTTTTTTGGGACAGAAATATGATTATTTCTTGACTTTGTTATCTTTCAGAAAAAGAAAAAGGCTGAAATCAAATTGCCATTTTCATATTCTTTAATAAACGAAAAACATTTGTCATCCCCATTCCATCCCTATCTTGTTTCCTGAAAAGAAATCACGTGCTCCTCAACAAACCAACAAAATAAGGTTTGATAAGAGTCCCCTTTCAAAAACGAACAAGCTGAGGAGAATTTTTTTTCTTCAGTGATTATTTAATTTAGGTAAATAAAAACCACAAGAAAAAATATGTTTATAGCGAGGGAAAAAAATCCAGAGGGATGAACACGTTTGAGGACATATATTATCCCAATCCCCCACAGCACAAGCTATTTCTACACTTGAGAAATTGCATGAACAATGGATTCATTGTATCACCAGTGCTGCCTTCCTTGAGAACTGCCACCACCTTTGTGCTTTGCAAAGTAACCATTCTTTGCTTTTGACTTAGGTAACTCATGTATGTCCATCACCTGAATTGTTCTTTGCTTTTTTGCTATAAACAACACACGAAACTTTAGGTCAGTTTTGTATATACAGAGAAAACTAGCATGAAAATGAAAATTATAGAAACAAATTTTCAACCATTATCAGCCTCTTTGTAGTTCGCTTGAAGCCGTTTTCTTGCAGCAGCAAGCCTCTCTGCATCAAAATTGCTCTCTTTCTGTTCTCTCTGTCTCTGCAATCATTCAGCATTTTATGTCAGAAATCACTTCACAAAATTAACACTAGGGGACATTCACATGACATAAACATTCCAACAACAAACTTTAACAAAAAAAATTCAAAACCGTACATTCTGAGGAGCAGAGGTAGGGGCAGTAACTGGGGGTGATGGCCTTGGTTTTGGAGGTGGGTCTTTGCGAGGAACTGATTTAGGTTTTGGTTTTGGTTCAGCTTCGGAGGTGTTACGGTCGGAACCAGAGCTCCCATCTGTGTCAGCAAACAAAAAGCATATCAACCAAATGCAAACAAAAGGCATCAACAAGGTTAAAGGAATATTGGAATCAGATGCTATTCTCACTGTGTGGATTTGGAGAGTACGCAAAATCAGGAATCTGCATAAACGAATAAAACACAACATTAGCAAGCTTAATTGCTTCAACTTTTCAAAAGCAAATAGAATAAAAGATTTCTTTGACCTGATGATTATGCCCATTTGGGGTGGTTTTCTGCAAAGGAGAGTCTCCATCAGCTGCAAATGTTGAATACTATTAATTACCATTAACGAATTTCACACGAATATTCCAACTCCTTTAACTTCCTACTTTTTAACTCTTTGACAAATACTCCCAAAAATATTAACATTACCCATGAGAGTGCTTTTCCCTCTTTGTGGATTCTGCTTCACCCAATCATCAACAATTTCTTTCCACTTCCTACACATAATCAAAAATTCACAAACTCAACCAATGCTACAAAAAACAGCATTAATTTCTTCAAAAAAATTATAATTATGTGTCTTCAATTACTTGACAAGTAGCTTCACCAATCGACGAACATTGCTTGATGGATGTTTTCGCAACTGATTCACGTTCCTCCCTATGTCAGTTTCCTACACAAATAAAAAACAAATGATCATCAACAAAACAAAACAAAAATTGCAATTGACACAAACATTAAAAATTGAAAATAACAGTTTCAAATCAAAATAATGTATAATCAATCACCTTCAACTCTTGGAATGTAATATCAATATCCACCAGATTTTGTAGCAACTCCATCAAAGTATCTTCAGACTGAAAATTAAAATTAAAAACAAAAAAAAAATTAGAACAAATTTTCATTCATTTCTAATAATTAATACTTGAATTAACTTGAATTTAAATTAACATTAATTAAACAAAACCTGATGAGGATCTTCTAGAAGCTCTTTAATCTCTAGAATCTTCTTCTGTTCATCATCAAACAAACCACCGTAAGGATCTATCTCCTCATCTTCACCGTCTTCGTTTCCTTCAGACTGCGGCGTCGGAGGAGAAGAAGCTCCGCCGCGGCGCGGTTGTCGTTCCGGACTCAGACTAGGACTGTTCTCTTTCTTGATTTGGTTATCGTTTGTCACAAGACGTTGACCTCCGTCGCAATTCTGGCAAATCGGAGTAACCTCCGTGGTGGCAGCGTAGAGACGCTCCACGATTCCGTCTCTTCTCCTCTTTAGCTCACCGGCGTTATCCTGCGCAGCGACGGAGATCGCGGTGTCGATGAACATCCAGACGTCAACGCCCGCCGTGTGTAATATAGATCGGAAATCGTCCAAATCCATCGGAAAATCGTAAATCGCAACGAATTTCGATGAATTGGAGACTTCGATTAAGCTACGAAGATTGAAGAAATCAAAGAGATGGAAGATAACGAGTTTTTTTTTTATTTTTTTTTTTGGTCTCTGTCTTTCGTTTTCTGAAGTGAAGAAAAACGCTAACAATAAAAATAAGAATAACAGTAATGAAAACGCAAAATAAAATAAAATAAAATAAAAATTGGGAAGATTGTTTAGTTCAGATCTGAAGGTAAACGGCAAGTATAAGATCAAAACGACGAGAGAGTAATGAGAATTAAAAAGGATAAGAATTGTAGATCTGAGAAGGAATTTAGGTTGGTGAAATTGAGATTGATAATTGAAATGATACAGTTTATTGGTTTGCACAAGTAGTATGCTAGTGGGTATATTCCAGAAGAAAAGAAAACTGTTTATTTTATTTATTTAATTAATTTTATTTTAATTGTTATAGTGATAATTGATTTTAATGAGAATGAGAATTGTTTAATTTGAAGGGTGTATGTGTACAGTGGTAGCCGGTGGTGAATGAAGGAAGAATAATACTACCAGCTCCACCCACAAACACAAGTTGTTTGGTGCGAAGATGTTTTTTGTTTTGTGGGCTAAGGGAGGTGAACGGACAAAAACTCAGGGATTTACTTTACTTTACACAACTTTGGGATGATGGGAATTGGGATGGGTTTTTTTTATTGATTTAATTTAATTCAAGTAAATAAAAGTGAGATAAAATCGAAATAAAATCTGTTTCACGTGCGTGGCCACTACTCTACAGTGGACGATGTAATAATAAATGCAGGAATATTGAGACGTGTATTGTTAAAATTTCTCGACAAAGATTAGTTTATGTGAAATTTTGAAAATAAATCAATTATATCAAGGCTAATGAAATCTCAAAAGTGAATTTTAGTATGAAGCAGATGGAGTAGTATTTTGAAAAATATAAATATTTTTTAATACAATCAAATTCACTTTGAGAATAATTTATAGTATTTTTTGTGGTTTTTTCGACGTGTTCTTGTATTTCGGTCACCTCTTTTGGTTTCCTTTTGGTTCAGTTATGATCGAAGTCTTAGCTTTGTTTCCTGGTTTGAATCATTTTGTGTTTACTCTAAACGCATTGCGATGGGTTTGACGGATGGTCGTTGGCTTCTTGCATTTTTATTTACTGAATTTTTCATGGGCTGTTCTTCAGCGGATTGGCTTGGTACCCGATTCGTGTTCACGTTCTTTGGATATTTTATGTTTCAAATTTTGTTGAGAAAGAAAATGATTCATAAGCGTTTAAAGCACTAATTAGAGGTCTAAAAGATTGGTGTATAGACCTATCGTCAACATGAAATGAGTCCAAGAACCAACGACTCACTGCAACTAATAACAACAAGCAAAACGACCTTTTCCAGCCAGACAATCCAACATCAAACATAGAGATTGACGAGGATATCAAACCAGTCTGAAATTCATCGTGAGGATTGTGATTTTGACCGACCTTTCAACAAACAGTTAGTAGGTGTCAAACAAGGATGTATGTTCATTTGATGACTTTGTCCCACAACAAAGGAATCCAACCAAACTAGTGATGGAAATTACAACAGGAGTATAAAAAAATATGAGAAGAGACATAAACAATAACTCATGCATTTTTGTTTGAATTTTTCCTCGTCATGGTAAACATTTTAAGATCAATCGAATTATCAAATTGAGATGGGGTTTTGGTTGACACATCTTGATCAAGTTGGAAGGGTCACAAGTGTTGCTTTTTATATACATACATGTGATTGTAAGTCGAGTGGTTATCGGTAAACTAGGTTATATAGCCATGGTGGCATGAGTAGCAGGGGCGAAACAAGAACCAAGGTTAATGGATCCAATAGATGAATCATTGGATGAGCAAGTGCAACACCGAGGTTGAAAAGAAACATTGAGTTGAGAGTGGCTGGTTGAAAGTGGGGGGTGATACGAGTAATTTGTTGAAAAGATCCGAGTAATTATGTGATCTTCAAGATTAAAACGCCGTAGAAGCTCAACCGTGAATATGTTCTAGCTCGCTCCGAAATGACGAAAGAGACCACCAATTCCACCATTCGAGACTACAATCATTCATTGTTGCTGCAACAAGTGTTGTCTTCTCCTTATTTGGTATGCCTTGCACCTTGTAGTATTTGTCAACACAAAGCACCTAAAAGTAAGTATCATAACTTCCATCAATCACCGACAATTCCATTGTTTTAGAGGCTATGAGATAGGTAAACAAAACACCATCACAAAGAATTGTAATTTTGAAGAAGATAATTGAACAAATTTTGAGAATGAAGAACTCTGTATGGAATTACATAGGGTTCAAGTAGAAAATGACATGATTAAATATGGAATGTTATTCCATTTCTTGCAAGTGCAAAGAAATAAAACGATAAACCCAAGGACAAGTGAACAACAAAATCAAAGGGAAAGAGAGAATTCCAAAGAGGGAGAAGTTCTATTCAATCATTGCTTATCTTGCTCTTGCACATAACCTTGCCTTTTATTGCACCATATTAGTGTTTTTTGGTTAAAAATCTTCACTCTCGTTTCCTTTCCATACACCTAATTTCTCAGATCACCCTCCACGTGTATTTTTTATCGACTGATTATATTTTACTAAGTGTATTGTTATTTGCGCTCAGTGGCGGAGCCAGGAAAAAAAGTTCGAGTGAGCCATTAAAATTATTTATAATATATAAACACAGATTAAAGTTGTAATAAGCATTAGGTACGAAGTTGAAATGACGGCGTTTGACTAAAAATTTAGTGTGGATACTTAAATAATTACATATTTAACAACTACTATAAATTATGAAACTTTTTTTGTACATTACAACCGTTAACTGAGAGAATTTTAAGTTGACAGGACAATATGCGAGAGATTTGAAACCCGTGCAAATTTGAAGGTCTATAAGACTCCGGTAAAATGCCAAGTACAAGCGTCAAAAAATTTGTGTATGCCACTTTTGAAACCGCGGAAAACTATAACCGTTAAAAAATTGCTTAAAGTCTCGTAAAATAGACATATAATTGAATTATTTAAATTTTTCGGGTGGGCCAGTAAACCATTTTGCAGGAATTCAGATCAATCGAAACCTAAAACCGACACAAAATTGTATAAAATCTCACAATATAGACATAAGATCGTTAATTTTTAAATTTTCTCGAGTGGACCGTGCCCACCCCAGCTCATAAAGGGCTCCGCCACTGCTTGCTCTTTTTTTAATCATAACATTGAGGTTTTAATTAGCTCAAAACAATTGAAAATACTGGATAAAATTTATAAATTAGCAACCACCATGAATGTTTTTTTTACCTTTGCCCCTCTTTGCAGCCAAGGTGAATCTACATTGACTTAAGGTACACTATATTATTTTGTAACTCTTTTAGTCTACATACCTTAAATTTATAGTTTTACACCTGGATCTTAGAATAATCATTTTATGTTTTGCCTTGCACATGACTTGTATTGAAAATATTGTTGATGAACTATTTATGTATGGTTTTTAATCACACAACAACAATATTTTTTTTTCTATTTTTTCTGAATCACAAATGTTAGTATTTTAATTGTTATATTAATATTTTTCTCCTCAGCAAGGCTTGAATCCTGAACTTTTATATCCTCAACTTTTTTGGTTCCTTAGCTCAAACCAGTTAATTTACTTTTCATCTGAATTATATCAAGATACGTTGTTTTTAAGAACACAAAGGAGACCAAAAGTATCTCTACAAAAATCACATCTTGGAGTGGATAATCTAGCCCTGCTAAAGAAAAAAGTTTATTAAAAAAGGTATAAAAATTAATTTGACCCAATATTGAAATGCTATGCGGGAGTGAACTCATGTTGGACAGAAATGTTGAAAGTTATGGTGGAAAAACTATAAAAAGTTAAATAAAAAAGGGTAAAATTAATTTTTTTTTATTAATTTGTAGGGGTAAAGGTATAGATGTAAAGGCACAGGGCAAAATTTCTACTCTATCAACCTAGCCACCTGTCCAATGTGCAACATAATTGGGTTTGAATTCTGCTCTTTACCCAAACAGTTTTGCTCACTCCCAAAGTAAAATACAAATATACCCCTACGCATGTTAACATGCGCTAGTGCATTCTATACGTATGTTAAGTCACGCTACGTGACTTAACATGCGTCAGCGTATCATGAACGTGACTTAAGTCACACACAACTTAGCACTAGCGTGAGTTAACTTGCGTACGTTGGGTAGAAATTGATTTTATTCTATACTAATTCATTATTATTCGAAATTATAATAATAAATCCAATTTTATACTAATTCAATTTTATACGAAATTATAAAATAAATCCGATCCGATTTTATAATAATTAATTTTTATTCGAAATTATAAAATTAATGCAAAAATAAATTCGAAATTATAGTGATCATGGGGAAAACTTATTTGATACCCTCTTCGGTATATGCCAAATAGCTCATGTGGAAAATAGTGATCAGTCCTGTTGGGGAAAACGACATCAAGATGCCCTTTTCCCCACCGGACCGACCACTACTTCCCCCATAAGCCACTGGTATATACCTAAACCGGTATAACCACCCTAGAAACTAATAAGGAAGAGGGGGGGGGGGGGGGGAGTGGGATGAGAAAATGTGAGGAAAAGAGGAAGTATGTGAGGGTTTTTATAGGTGGTATAAGGTATATAGCATTTAATGAGTCCAAAAACGTGGTCAAAACTTTAAGGAAAACGTGTAAAAAACTGTCAAGACCATTGACTACCGTCCAAGAAACGTTTGTGCTTCATTTTTTAACACCGGCCAACTTGCGCAAGTTAACTTGCACATAGCCTATAAGGTGCGTGACTTAAGTCACGCGTAGCCTATAAGGTGTGTGACTTAAGTCACGCCTAGCTTATAGCGTGACTTAACTAACGCAATAAAATAATTAGAATAAAGTAAATAAAATATTTTAGAATAAAGTCAATAAAAAAATTTGAATTAAAAATTGCAATTAAATAAATTCGAATAAATATTGCGATAGCGTGAATAAATTCGAATAAAATTTGAATTAAGGTTTCGTTACATTACATAAACGACATGTATGTCAACAATTACATTACATTACATGCACCTTACAACTGCAATTATCTTACCACTGAATGAGGCAAATTCAAACTGGCTAAGCAGCATGACTCCAGCATACGATCAACATCTTGAATGATGGTATTCAAGTGCCAACGAAATGAGGTCCATTCCTTGACACTTGAATACCATCGTCCAAGATGCTCATCGAATGTTGGAGTCATGCCGATTAACAAGTTTGAATTGCCCCATCCAGTGTAAGACAATTATTGCAGTTGGAATGTGCATTCCAACTACAACAATTGTCTTACCTCTGAAATGGGGTAAATTCAAACTTGCCAAACAACAGGACTCAATCATTTCGCTCGACATTCATGCTTTCCTTTGAAAAGAATAATTTTTTGTTAGGCTTGATTTAGATGAATGTATTCAAGTGCCACCGAAATGAGGTCCATTCCTTGACACTTAATACCTTCATCTAAACCAGCCTAACAAGAATTTAATCTTTTCAAAGGAAAAACATGAATGCCGAGCGAAATGCTTGAGTCCTCGCAGTTTGGCAAGTTTGAATTACCCCATTTCAGAGGTAAGACAATTGTTGTAGTTGGAATGCACCTTATTATCCTAACTAATGAGGATCTTCTGGCGGAATCAAGTTGTTGATGATATCTTCAGTTGATCTCAGCAACGTCACCCGCATATCGATCAACTGGAACTTGGTGTGCTCCCAAAACATGCTCGTCACGTTTTCGTCGTTCTTTAACTCCACCCAAGTGAATGATACTCTCCCCTCGTCGAGCGTTGGACGTTTATACCAAACATTTTGCACCCTCCTTGTGTCTCTGGGGTTGACTCCTTGGTTGAATTCATTCAGTTGATCCTTGAGACCTCTTAACGTTACATCAAGGCACCGAACCTTCAACCTCTGAGTTTCTCCGCCGTTGAATTGTGCATGAACGTCGATCCACCCGGCCATTGCTTCAAATCTACACAATTACAAATTAAACACAATCAATGGAAAACTCATTCAAACATTTCATCAAACACTTGGAGTGCAAATTATACATAAACCCTAAAAATGATAACTACAACATAAACATGCAAACATCTAATTAATTAAGCAATATTACTCATTTGCATGTAACATTGTATCATATCTTGCAAAAAACAAAATAACCAAAATTTAAACGAACCCTAAATCTAAAAAAATCTAATCTAAGTGTAAAAAATCTAACATAATCATGCAAACATCTAAACATCATAAGAATTAAGCACTATAAGCACTATAAGTCATTTGCATGTAGCATTCTATCATTTCTTGCAAAAAAAATTAAAATTTTAACAAAACAATAAACCTAAAAAATTCTAGATTAAGTGAAATTTTTTATCATACCAACATAGTTTAAGTGAAAGCTTACTTGTTGTTGTTGTTGTTGTAGTGTTATTTGATTTGAAGTTGATGGAATTTTGGAGTTTGGTAATGTCAGAGAAAATTGAGATTTGTGTGTGTGTTGTTTGAAAATGAGGCAGAATGTGGTTCTGCCTGGCTAATAACAGCACACAACGTGACTTAAGTCACGCTGCGCAACTTAAGTCACGTTTACATTATAACTAGCGTAACTTAACTTGCGTAACGCATGTTAACATGCGTAGGGGTATATATGTATTTTACTTTGGGAGTGAGCAAAACTGTTTGGGTAAAGAGCAGAATTCGTTGGGTTTTTATATCTTTCTCATTGGATTTGGGCCACATTTGTGATTTTGGATCAAAATATGTTGTTCGGCCTAGAAAATTACTTTTTACCCATTCAATTTTGCTCATTCCCAACTCAAACTTCCTAAAATAACTCAAACCTGGGTTAACTCACGTTTGGTAGCACTAACGTGAGTTAAGTCACGTTGAGCCAACTCAAGTTAACTCATGTTGGCTCAACTTAAGTTAACTAACGTTGACTCTCAACATGAGTTAACTCAAGTTGAGCTAACATTAGTTAACTTGAGTTGGTTTTAGATAAACTAACAAATTATCAATTCTTGACAGAGATGTTATTTTTTCAAGCCCATAAACGTGCATTTTGCATAATATGTTTTGTTCATTTATTTATTCACAATACAATATGTTCATTTTTTAAAAAAACATTCTCTACATTTTTTAAAAGCATTCATTTGCTAAGTTTTAAGAAAAGCATGATCCAAAATAAATCATAACTTAAAAATGCATAAGCACGCACCAAAATTTATCTTAATATATATCTTCTTATATATAAAAGTTAACCCAGGTGAATATTTTAGCCCTAATTTTAACCTAAACCTATTGCATAGATTTACTGTTTTAACCCTAATGATTTTATGGTTTAACCTTATCTGCTTCATACTCTTTCTCTTATTATTATTATTATTATTATTATTATTATCTTCTTATCTCTTATTTATTAAAGTTAACCTGGACGCTAACTGTTGCCCTAATTTTAACCTAATTTTATGCTTACTTTTACTGTATTACCCCTGTTTAATTAAACCTATTTAATTTAGTTAATTTAATCAAATTTTTATTTTCAAACGGAGAGATCTCTTATCTCTTATCTCTTATTTATTAAAGTTAACCTGGACGCTAACTGTTGCCCTAATTTTAACCTAAATTTTACGCTTAATTTTACTGTATTACCCCTATTTAATTAAACCTATTTAATTTAATTAATTTAATCAATTTAATCAAAATCTTATTTTCAAACGGAGAGATCTCTTATCTCTTATTTATTAAAGTTAACCCGGACGCTAAATGTTTCATGCTATAATCGTTGCTCCTATTTTCAACTCATCGTTGCTACTTTGTTTTTACTAAACGGAGTCCATCCTATAACAGTTTCCTCCTATTTTGTTTCCCTGCTCCTACTTTGTTTGCAAGATAAACAATAACAAATATATATACTACTAAATCTTGAGGTGTGGCGGTACTTGAAATTTTTAGAAATTGCAACTTTAGAATATAATTGTTTTTGAATGTATGATTTTGGGTGTCTCTATCACCCCTAATTTCCCAAATGTTGTTGGCTTCTACTTGGAAATAGGAATAAAACTTAATAGACTGATCAATTCAATATGCTATATTTATTACTCCCTCCGGTCCTATTTATAAGAGAAAATTGAGTCAACAAAAGTTAATGTATTTGGACTGAATTTTTAATTAGATACATCAGCTTTTGTTGACCTAAGTTTCTCTTATAAATGGGACCGGAGGGAGTATTATAAAATAATATGAGTGGATGGTAAGAAAAAAGAGAACATGAGTGGACCTTTAATTAAAAAAAATAAAATGTAGTATAAGTGAACCAAGTGGATATGAAAGCATGGGTGGCGAACGATTAATATGCACATGAGTCCTACAGGGGTCCTATATATTTCATGGGTGGCGGCCGCCCCTTTTCATTAGTACCTAGCTTCGTCCCTGTACTTAACATATGATGTTACGTTACGGTATCAAGGACGATGTCATGGAAAATTATGTTATGGTACAGTACCAACGTCTATGATTCTTAATATTATTAAATACTATATGACAATCATGACATTCATCTAAACTATTTTGTTACCTATTACCGCAAATATTACCTTCCATATGACCCGTGCGTTAGCACGGGTCGATGGTCTAGTAAATGTTAAACAATCCTGATTAACCCTAATCCCACCTCTGAGTAACCCTAATTCCGCCTTTTTTGAGAGGTTTAAAAAATCTTTATGAAAAAAAGCTTTGCGGGGAGGACTAAAGAAAAAAAGCTTTGCGGGGAGGACTTGAGACTTGAACCTGCAACCACTTGGTTCCATCCAACCATTTTTGCCACTTAACCTGTAGCTATTTTAGTGATTTAATTTTGCTTATATTTATGATGTTTCCGTTTCTGCTGACTAATGTTTAGAGGGTGGTTTTTCACATGCCCTTTATTTTCTGTTTTTCTCATGATCTCCTATAATAAATCCATAAAAATAGGTACCATTCCAACCATAGAGTAGTGGGTGGTTTCTCAGAGCCTCATTGTCGTATCCCATGATAACTGATGTCTAACATATGGTAGTGGGATTGATAACCACTTATACTTAAGTTCCTTTATAAATAGCCTCACTTTTCATTTCATATTTTTTTATTTAACTTTTTTCTCTACTTGCATATTTCTTTGTTACTCTTTTCTCATTAATTTTTTTTATTCTTTATTTCATTTTGGTTTTTACTACTTCTTGCTTATGTTTTCGTTGTCCACACAAGGTGTGAACCTAAAGAAGATGTAAAGAAAAGGACTGTATTTTTGTGGTAGTGATGGTGACTAAGTTGTAGAGATAAAGGTAATGCTTTAGCAGTTTCTACTTTTTCTCTTAATTATTTGACGGTTTCATTGAAGCAGCAAACATTGAGGAGTTTCGTTATTTTTTGTCAAGATAAAAAATCAGACGAGGAGAGCATGGAGATGACAATTGCAAATTTGACTCATTCTCACTTTCAATGCAATTTATCATTTTTGCAACTTTTTAAATGCAAGTCTTATTTTCAATATCATTGAATCAATGATCATGGTTCATGGTTATATTTTCTTCTTTCAGGGAGTAAAGGAGTCTCACAAGGAAGGAGTTCATGTACTCTTCAGTTGTATGGTCTGATTTTTTATATGTTCAAATTTACCCTTTAATGCCACCAATTACTTCAACATACATTAAGAGGTAACTGCAACATGCAACACTGTTTATTTAGTTATAATTTCTTAAGGACCGTTTTCAAAGGAAGACTTTCCCAATCCTTCATAATATATTATATGACTTATACTTCCCAGTATTTGAATTTATCACATTTTGTTGTCAAAGAAATTCAAGTAAGAAAGATCACTGTTTATTTAGTTATAATTTCTTAAAACCTTGATGTCCGATAATTTTCTTCATTTTTTACTTTTTCTTTGATAAAGTACATTTCTTAAAGATTGTGATTGGTATGTCCTTTGTAATCTTTTTAGGCAAGGGCATAACAGAAAGGGCACGAGAATTGTAAAAGAATGAAAAATAGAGCTAACTTCAAGGTGCCAACATGATGCTATAGGAACAAGTATACGACGCAGCCATGCCAAGTAGGAGTAGAACCAGAGCGAGACATCAACTAGACAAGGGACAGAGTCTCGGTCATGCTACATTTTCTTTTTTTGGTTATTGTTTAACAACTTTTCTGGCTCTTCACATGGAAGTTAATTTGACTATGTAAATGATGTTACATTTGGATGTTGGTGTAAATTTATATGGGTATACGTCGTAAAATGGGGATGATAGCAACAACATATGTGACTTAAATGGCTGGTGAGAAGAGTGGTGATAGGTATACACCCCTATGTGGCAACCCCCCATTCTACACCTCTTGGGTGGCATTTTTTATTCATTAGATTGGGGACAATTTTGTATAAATACAAAAATGGAGGGGCAATTCTGTAACATACACATACAAGTCCTTTCCATCTTCTTCTCTCTGTCTACCGATTTTTCTCTCCGCCACAGGCCACTGGCCACCGACCACCACATCGGCACACTTCCGACGAGTTCCGATGACCACCCATCCCAACGTTTTCCTCACCATTCTCGGGCGTCAAACACACAGATCCGTACAACCACCCTATCACCTACGCCTAACACTCAGATCTGCGTCACTACCCCAACTCTGGCGCCAAAACACGACCACCGTCATCCTCGTCACAGAAGAAAGGGTAGAGAGAGAGGGAGACTCCGGCAGCGGGTGATCGAAGAAGAAAGAGAGGACACTTTTGGCTCTGTAAGTACTTCTGTTGCAAACAAAAAGTGTGTTCTTTCTACACTTGAAAGGGTGAAATGTGCAGGATTGAACTGAGAAATCCACCGTACAACTCTATCACATGATCATAGTGCAAAAAATCATTGTTAAGACATGCACAAAATCCTTGCCTGAACAAACTGCAGGGACCCAAAGCTTGGTCAAAAAAACACTTCACCAACCCAAAACATAACCATATTGTCTCTATACATGTTCTTTGTCTATAAAACATCTTTTGTGCAGACATTGTGCATTCTTCAAACATAAGTCATAGAAGAAAAAAGAAAACAAGGAAGGGCCCTTTGAGAGAGAGAGAGACAGAGAGAGAGAGAGAGAGAGAGAGAGAGAGTGAGCTGAAGAGAGAGCAATGTGAGAAAGAGAGAGAAAAAAAATTAAATCAAAGCCACGTGGGAGGTGTATAGAGGGGTGTACACAAAAGAGTGGTCTATCTATCTTTTTCCTTAAAGAATTGAATTGATTCATTAATTGACTACATCGAAAAGTATAAAATTTCGACAATCATTAAATTCTCATTAGCCATGCAGGAAGAAAATTGTACCTCCAAGGTCATTTTTTAAAAACACTATTGTATTTCATTAAATGATAGTAGATTGTTGCTTACAACTCATTAAGTAATGAATTATTTCTAATAATATAGTCGTCAATTTGATTTGATACTCATATATGATACTTTAAAAAATCCGTGCATCGCACGGGTTAGAGTCTAGTTTATTTTAAAAACATTCCCTAATTGAAAGTTTACATTACGCATAAGTGAATTGAAGTCTGTTTTATCTTGGTTTTCGGGTGTCAAACATTGATTACGTTTGAACCTTTTTAACCGGTGATATCTCATTTTTTTCTTGGGAATGGAAAAAATAAGCAAAACCCTTGAGAATCGAGGTCCGGGAGTTGTTTTCGCTACGGGAAGGTGTTAGGCACCCATAACGACTATAGTAACCTATAGGAACCGTCTTTACTTTCTACGCGCGCGCTTTATTTTTAAGTGCTATTTAAAAAATGATATTTACACCTAAGAGTTTACTAAGTCAAGAATTGGAGGGAGAAGAATGTGTTTGAATTTTTATTTTATTTGAATTGAAGGAATTTTGATTCCTTGCCTACGTACCCGTTTAAGGGATCAAATCCACCGTAGTTCTCTTCCAAAAAATGTTTTTGTTTTTATTGATTGATTTTAAGTTTGAAAATTGGGATTTTGAAGAATGGAGATTGAGAGGCCTTAAAGGCATGAGATTGTGAAATTGTGGGGTTTGATTAGTGATTTTGGAAAAAAGTCAAGTATGATTAAGATTCATTGAAATTTTGATTAAGAAAATAAAAGAGAAAATCAATGGGCTTTTGGACCCCAAGGTTTATTAAGAAAATCACTTGAGTGACGTTGTTCAAGTTTTTGGAAAATTGATTTTTTCTAAGTGTAAACCCTAGGCATCCATCTAAACATTCAATCCTAAACATACATCTAAACATGCATATCCTAGCCATACATCTAAAGTATCTAGGTGATGTGTGTGCATGTGTCGGTGCTTGTGTCGGTGTACATCATTAGAGTCCATTGTCCTTTACATCATTGGCCTAGATACATTCTATGGTCTTTGTGAGAACTTAATCCCACACAAATGAATTAAAAGCAAAAGAAATGTGAAGAGATGGGATGAGAAAGTGTGATGGAGAATATGCTTATGATATATGAAACATGGAACAAGAAAGTGTTAGTAGCATAGGGTGATATTTAAAGAAAATAAAGCAAGTAAAATATTAGGACAAAAGCATAGAAAACTTCACAAAATAAAGCCAAACAATGCAAAAATATGTCTAAGATTTACTCACAAAATGCAAGAATCCTATTGCCTAAAATTCTCACATTCTCATACATTTTCCAAAGGCTTAGAATCAAGTCTTAAAGTGAGAATTAGGGCAATATGATGAACTTGACATTTTTAATTTAGACATATATGCATTATTTATTCCCAAATGTAACTTGTAAAACAAGCAACTAATCAAGACTCACACACAAGCATCACAATTATGTACACACAGTAGCTAAAGATTCATAGAATCATATAACATGTACATCAAATAGTCATCAAGAACATAGAATGGAATTGAGCAATTTTTTTAGAGGTTTTTTCACATAAAATCAAGAAATAATGCAAGAAAATGTGTTAATATTTTTTTGACAAAATTTTCAGTGAACAAAATGCATAGAAATATCACAAAAATAACAAGAAATATACATGAATTCTTTTTAGAATTTTTAAAGGGTTTTTAGAGCTCAAGAACATATAAAACTTCACAAATTTCAACTAAAATAGTAACAATTAATAAGAAAATACCACACATATTTTTAATCAAGATTTAACACATAACAACATCACAAAAAATATCAAGAAAATGATCAAGAACACATAGGAATTTTTTAGGAATTTTTTAAAGAATTTTTTGGACTCAAGAAATATAAGAAATTCACAAATTTTAACAAAAACAAAAAAAAGTAGTAAACAAATCAACAAGAAATACCACATATATTTTCCTCAAGTTTTGACACACAAAAACATCACAAAAGGGTCAAAAAAGATATAAAACACACATGGAAAAAATTATGGAATTTTTACAAGAATTTTTGAGTGGAAATGGGTGCAGGAAACAACACAGCAGGTGTACATAGCAAAAAAAGACAAGACTGACGAAGAACACAGGCCCAAACCCAAACCTGCATGGATCCTGGATCATCCGAACGCATCAGGGACGTTGGATTGATCCAGAATCTTAAACCCTAGATCAGACGGTGGGGACTCAGGGTTCAAGGACGAACCAGACTGGATCAGGTGAACCGGTCTGGTTCACTCCTCTTTAAAAACAAACGAGGCCGGTTCAGCCTCATTTGTCCCCTTCCATTCTCTCTCTAACTCTCTCCTCCTCTCTCTTTCTCTGCAACTTCCGGCGTCTTCTCCGGCGGAATTGACCACCGCCGGTGATGACGAAGCCCTAACCTCACCAAAACTTCACGATCTAAAGCTTTTCACCGTTTATTTTTCAATCTAAACACGAATCAAACACCAGAAATCACAAACGAAGCCCAGATCTACGTAGATCAGGACTTAAACCTTTCGGTTTTAGGTCTTTCAAATTTATTCGAAATCTTTTGAAACGAGGCTCTAATCTATGTTATTTTCTCTGCTGATGATGAATTTGAACTTAATTTTGCAAAACGAACGGTGAATTTCTGCAGATCTAAATTTTAGGGTTTGGTTTCAACGTTTTCAAAAGTTTTTTCAGAACATCTTGAAACGAAACCCTAAACCGAACTACTTTCTCCACTGATGATGATTATGTGCCTGGTTTTGTGAAATAAACGGTGAATCTTTGAAGATTCACATTTTTAGGGTTTCGTTTCAAAGTCCTTCGAATTTTTTCGAAGTTCTTCTTCGATTCACCGTTTATTTGTGTTTGTGGATCTTCGTTGAGCCTTTGCGATGAAAACGAATAAGTTTTTTGAGGATTACCTGGTTTTATTTGGAGATTCGAACGAAAAGATCCTTGCTGAAGCTTCTGGTAAGTTCTGGAACCGAAAATAAATCGGTTATCTTCTTCTTCTTCTTCACTGGTTCAAAATTGCTTCGATCTCTCTTCTTCTCACCTCAAAACCTCTCTGTGATCGTCCAGTTCATTGCATTTGTGATGAATTTGGGCTCGAATTGCAGAGGAAGTGATTCGATGATGATGATTCAAACTTGAGTCTCTGAGAATCGCAATGAATTCATCAAATTGATGATGAATTTGATTTCTGGAATTCTAGGGTTTGAGAATTGTTCTTTGTGTTCTTGGAATTTTTTGGCTTTTGATCGTAACTGAATGGAGAGAGAATGTGAAATCTGTTTGTGTGATGTGGCTTGTTGTGATTGATTCTGGTACTGCACATTGATGAGTTGGCTATTTATAGGCTGCCATGTGGGTTTGTGGACCTGTGAAATTGTGACACCTGGACTTGAACTTGTGTGAATTCGGCCTTGCTGGATATTGATGAAAGGACCTTTCTGCAAAATTAAAAAAATACAAGGACCTATCTGCAAAATAATAAAAAAGGACTAGAAAATAAACTGGACAGAAATAGGAATATTTTGCAATTCGTAAAAAAAAGGACTTAAAAAAAATAAAATTCGAAATAAACAAAAAAAGGACTTAAAAAATAAAATCTGAAACAAGAAAAAGGACTTGAATGCAATTTTAAAAATTTGAGGACTAATATTAAAAAATGAATTAAAATTGATAATTGGAAAAAAACTTAAAGTGAAACAAAAATAAAAAACACAAAAAGGACTAAAATGAACCAACTATTTAAATGAGGTACTTCAAAGTAACCTCCCTCTGCCAAAATTTCGTGTGAAATGACCAAAATGCCCCTAGGGACTAAAACGACTCAAAACGATTCGAATGCAATTTTAAGATGATTTTTTAACAAGGAATTTAAGCAAAAGTTTATACAAGCATATTGAAAAGACTCAGAGGCAATTTTTTTAGAAATTGAACAGAGTTTTAACACATGAAAAGACTAAAATGCCCCTAGGGGCTAAACTGACTCAAAATGACTTCAAATGCAATTTTTGAAATGAATTTTGACATAAGATTGAAGCAAGACTTATCCAAACCAATTGAAAAGACTCAAACAATTTTTCAAAGATTGAAAGAAAATTTTAAAGGAAATGACTAAAATGCCCTTTTTCATGAATTTTGCAAATAACATTGAAATAAGATGCAGATGAAGGTGCAATTGATCAGAGACATATCAAATGACTTGAAATACAATAAAAGAAGGATTGAGCTAGTATTTCTAGGTCCAAAATTAGGGTATAACAAAGTCCAATGTATAACTCACCTTTTTTTCTTTACTTAACTTAGCTTAGTATTCATGAAAAAAAATATTGTCTCAGTATGATAGAATTTTAGAAATAAAGAATTGGGTTATCTGGACTTATTTTCGTTTACGTAAATGTTAAGTATACAATTTTTTTTTTTTGAGAGAGATGTTAAGTATACAATTATTTTGATTTGGAATTGTTTCTATTAAAGTTGCATTGAAGTCTAACACAATCAATGTTTTTTGTTTTTGTTTTTTTTAACTCTAGTGTTTAGGGGAAGGGAACATTGATAATTCTGAATTCGTCAGTAAGATAAGTATAACCTAATCTAGAATTATTTCATTAAGGAATAGAACTCGCGGATTCTTCCAAACGATTAATCCTTTAATGAAGTTCATTAACCACTTGAGTCAAATCACTTGATTATATGGTCAAGGGTTTAAAACGGTTGAATTTATATATTTGTTTGACATCCTCATCCTTTGAGATGGTTTTAAGGAGTAAAATTCAAACTTATTTAACAATTTCCAACTATTATTTCTTATTGCTAAACTAATTAATTTCTTAGCAAGGAGATCCAACGTAAGCATGCATGGTCAATTTTTTAGGGCGGGGGTTAGGAGACTGACTTACGGTGACATAGTGAAACCCATCGCCACCTTAATAAGTTCGATTTTGCCACACTTTTCAAATATTCAGGGCTAGATATATTTCTAGAGAACTTTGTTGGGGCTCAGCCGCTCAGGTTGTATTACTCAGTGATCATAATATCACTTAGTTTACAATTCCTTGCTGAGCAAGTTACATCTGTTAGGGTTCTTATCATATATTGCATGCTTATGATAGGTTACCATGCACTTACAGTTTTATATATATACCAGTTGTAATGATCAATTCATCAATAACAAATCATTTTACTCTCATTTCTCTTCTTTCCTAATATGGTATCATGCGCCTCTTCTCCATAGGAGAAAGGTTGTTACGATCCAATAACAGTTTTGTAACCGTTTTTCTCCGCTGCATTTTCTTCTCCGATCATCATTTTGATCGTTGATTCTTGTTCTTTCCGGTGTTGATTCTTGTTTTCCACCGTGATTTTTGCTTCTTGTGGTTGTTTCAACCTTGTTACGCCGTTGATTTCCACAGTTGCACCAATTTCTTGCTTCTCTTCATCTTCTTCATTGAAGCTTCTTCATACTCTGTTTTTCTGCAACTTAATTTCTTCTCTGAATTTCCATGGCGCCTCGTAATTCATCTCCTGATACTGAATCTGTTTACTTCGTTCATCCTAGTGAGAATCCTAATTCGTATTCGTATTGCAAATTTGCGTTCATCAATTAACAACTTGAAGCAAGGTTCTAAGAGTGTTTTAGAGTATTTCACTGAAATGAAATCTCTTTGGGAAGAGTTATCTTCACACAGACCAATCCCTAACTGTGTTTGTGTTCATCCCTGTCGTTGTGTTGCTTCAAGAACTGCTAAGTATCATAGAAATGAAGATCAAATAATGCAGTTTTTAACTGGTTTGAATGATCAGTTTTCTGTGGTGAGAACTCAAGTTCTTCTTCTTGATCCTCTTCCTTCTTTGAACAAGGTTTACTCTTTGGTTGTTCAAGAAGAGAGTAATCATGCTTCTCTCACTTCATTAAGTGTTTCTGAAGATTCCTCTGTTCAAATTAATGCTTCTGAATCAAGGAAACCTCAAGGGCGTGGTAAAGGTTCCTATGGTAATAAACCAACTAGGTTTTGTACTTTCTGCAACCGTACAAATCATACTGTGGATTTTTGTTACATGAAGCATGGTTACCCCAATGTTAACAATAGACCCATGCCTCGTGCCAATGCAAATGCTGCTTGTCAAGAAGATGTGGAAACTGGTACTTCATCTTCTCCTAGTTCAGGTGCTTCTGCAAGTTCTTCATCTGCTGGTTTCTCTCAAGAGCAGCTTGCTCAGCTTGTATCCATGCTACAACAATCAAATTTAGTTGTTTCAGCATCTCCTCCTTCACAAGCTACTTCAAATCATGTCACTTCCACCAGCATTGCAACACCTGATGCTTCTGCAGGTATATCTGCTTCTGTTTCTTCTTCCACAAGTAAACCTTCCTTTTGGCTCATTGACTCAGGTGCAAATGAGCATATTTGTTGTGATCTTTCATATTTCAGTTCATTTTATAGAATCAAACCTATGTATGTCTCTTTACCTAATGGTAATTTGGTATTAGCTTATCATGCTGGTACTGTCTCTTTCAATTCCAAGTTTACCTTGCATCATGTTCTTTATTCACCTCATTTTAAACTCAATCTCATTTCTGTAGCCAAAGTATGTGAATCATTGTCTTGTTTCTTTCAATTTCATCTTGACAAATGTATCATACAGGACACACAGTCTTTGAAGATGATTGGTTTGGCTAAACAAGTGGATGGCTTGTACAAGTTTTATCCTACATGCAAGGCTTCAAATATTGAGTCACCTTCTGTTTCTAGTGCTTCTTGCAATGTTATTTTACCTTTCAGTTGTAATAAAAATGATCATTTTGTACCCAATGATGCCTTATGGCACTTTAGACTGGGTCATTTGTCTAATCAAAGACTTTCCAAAATGTCTCTTTTGTATCCTGATATTACTTTCAATAATAAAGATACTTGTGATCTTTGTCACTTTGCCAAGCATAAGCATTTACCTTTTATCTCTAGTTCTTCATATGCTTCTACCAATTTTGAGCTTATACATATGGACATTTGGGGTCCTTTATCTGTCACTTCTGTGCATGGACATAGGTACTTTCTTACCATTTTAGATGACCATAGCAGATTCCTTTGGGTTATTCTTCTTAAAAACCAAATCTGAAGTATCTAGTCATGTCCAGAACTTCATTCTCATGATCAAAAATCATTTTCATACAACCCCCAAGTTCATAAGATCTGATAATGGTCCTGAATTCAATTTATCTTCATTTTATGCATCTCATGGTATTATTCATCAAAAATCTTGTGTTGAAACCCCACAACAAAATGGTAGGGTTGAAAGAAAACATCAACATATTTTAAATGTTGGAAGAGCCTTATTGTATCAATCCAAACTTCCACCCTCTTTTTGGTCTTATGCTATTCATCATGCAGTTTTCCTTATTAATAGAGTTCCTACACCTATATTACAAAATCACTCACCTTATTTCATGCTTCATCATAAACTTCCTAACATTTCTTTGTTTAAAGTTTTTGGATGCCTTTGTTATGCTTCCACCTTACAATCTCATAGAACAAAGTTACAGCCTAGAGCTAGAAAATCCATTTTCTTGGGTTACAAGACAGGTTATAAAGGTTTCACATTATATGATCTCCATTCCAGAGAAATTTTTGTTTCTAGGCATGTGACTTTCCATGAAAATCATATCCCTTATCCTCATTCACCCTCTTCTACTTCACCTGATTGGGAGTATTTCTCTCATCATTCTCCTTCTCCTTCTATTGATACTTCTCCTTCACAACCTCCCATTTTTGATGACATTGTTTCTCCACCTACTACTACTTCTTTTTCACAGCCTTCTCCCATTGTTGAATTTGTCCCTTCCTCTTCAACTGTTGTTCCCTTTGTTCCCAGACATTCTACCAGAAATATTACTACTCCTTCTTATTTGCAAGATTATGTTTGCAATAACATTCATGCATCCACATATCCCATTTCACATTATGTTTCTCATCACATGTTATCTAACACTCATTCTTCTTTTGTTATGTCCCTTCACTCTCAATCTGAGCCCACATCATATGTTGAGGCAAGTAAATTTGATTGTTGGAAGAATGCTATGCAAGCTGAACTTCAAGCTCTTGAGAAAACTGGTACTTGGAAGCTTGTGGATTTACCTCCCAATGTCAAGCCTATTGGTTGCAGATGGATATATAAAATCAAGTTTCATGTTGATGGTTCAATTGAGAGATACAAAGCTAGGCTTGTGGCCAAAGGATACAATCAGATTGAAGGCTTGGATTACTTTGACACATATTCTCCAGTTGCCAAGCTTACAACTGTGAGATTGGTCATTGCTTTATCTTCAATTCATAACTGGCACATTCATCAGCTTGATGTTAATAATGCCTTTCTTCATGGTGAACTTCAAGAAGATGTATACATGATAGTTCCACCTGGCATTAAGACTGATAAACCAAACCAAGTTTGTAAATTGCAGAAGTCCTTGTATGGTTTGAAACAGGCCAGTAGGAAGTGGTATGAAAGATTAACTTCCACTCTCATGCAACATGATTACATTCAGGCAGCCTCTGATCATTCCTTGTTTGTGAAGAAAACATCATCCTCATTTACTATTCTTTTAGTTTATGTGGATGACATCATCCTTGCAGGCAATTCCCTTCAGGAATTCACTCACATCAAATGTGTTTTGGATTCATTGTTTAAAATCAAGGATTTGGGCCAGTTAAAATACTTCTTAGGCATTGAAGTTGCACATTCCAAATCAGGTATTTCTCTATGTCAGAGAAAATATTGCTTGGACTTACTTGATGATTCAGGTACTATAGGTTCCAAACCTGTATCCACTCCTTCAGATTCATCAGTTAAGCTTCATCATGATTCTGGCCCTCTCTATGATGATATTCCTGCATATAGGAGATTAGTAGGTAGACTGCTATATCTTAACACTACCAGGCCAGACATTACTTTCATCACCCAGCAATTGAGTCAATTTCTCTCTAAACCAACTCAAGTTCATCACCATGCAGCTCTCAGAGTCTTAAAGTACCTCAAGGGTTGTCCAGGCAATGGTTTGTTCTTTCCCAGAAACACTTCTCTTGCCCTCCAAGGATTTTCAGATGCAGATTGGGCTGGCTGTCTTGACACTAGAAAATCAATTTCTGGTCAGTGTTTCTTTTTAGGAAGCTCTCTCATTTCATGGAGGACAAAGAAGCAGATCACTGTATCCAGATCTTCTTCTGAGGCTGAATATAGAGCTCTTGCATCTGCTACTTGTGAGCTTCAGTGGATTCTGTATCTTCTCAGAGATTTGCATGTCTCTTGTACCAAACTTCCTGTGCTTTATTGTGACAATCAGAGTGCCATTCACATTGCCTCTAACCCTGTGTTTCATGAGCGCACAAAACATTTAGAAATTGATTGCCATTTGATCAGAGAGAAGCTGCATTCTGGCATACTTAAGCTACTACCAGTTTCTTCACAAGACCAAGTAGCTGATTTCTTTACAAAAGCTTTACTTCCAAAGACATTTCATGCCTTATTATCCAAGTTGGGCTTGATTAACATCTATCAACCTCCAACTTGTGGGGGGATATTACTCAGTGATCATAATATCACTTAGTTTACAATTCCTTGCTGAGCAAGTTACAGCTGTTAGGGTTCTTATCATATATTGCATGCTTATGATAGGTTACCATGCACTTACAGTTTTATATATATACCAGTTGTAATGATCAATTCATCAATAACAAATCATTTTACTCTCATTTCTCTTCTTTCCTAATAGGTTGACCACGGACAACTCAAGTTTTTCACTGGCATGGCAATAGGGTGAATATTTGGTTACAAAAGTTGTCAGAGTCAGCGACATATTTTTGTACACTCACAATTTTGATTCGATACTTTGAGGTGTAAGGCAAATCTACACGCATGCACAAAGCCTCATCGAAAATAAAGAGTTCATTTTTGAGAGTGAGGTGAATAGTGTCAACTCTTGATAAACAAATTTAATAATTGATATTACATGCTCATTCGCACAAGGAATTTGTATGGTAACTATTCAGATGTGGAGAAGAACTACGATGACAATGTGGTGACACTTGTGATGCAAGGATTCGGTGTAGCAGAGGTCGAGCTCTAGTGTGACGAAAGTTGTTCTCTTACGAGGTATAAGGTACATGCAATTTTTTTAGCATTTTGACGCTCAAGTCAGTATATGAGTGAAATATGAATGAATCCTACCTTAATGTGAATTAAGGTATAACTTATGTAGATTAGTCATTGTAACTGATTCTGAGACATCCAACATGAGATGCAAGAGACAGTTGGAGTTGAATCCAACAGTCTAGAGAAAAACTGACACGCTCCCGTGCATCAAGGCGCACACGATCTTGCAGGTGCAGCGAACCTTTTGGGTTAATGAGACTTGGTTGACTTTGTTGGCGAATTGGACAGTGGCCATGTTCGAAAATATTTCAATCCAATTCCTTGCTATCATTTACAAAGTGAGGAGTTTAGGAGAAGTGTATGAGGCTAGTACATGAATAGATTCAAATATTAAAATAAAAGTGTAACAAACACAATATGAGTATATATATGTTCAATTTTTTTTCTTTTATTCTTTAAAAAATGTAACAAACTAGATGAATATATCTATACTTACTTTTTCATTATCCCAATCATACCTTTAAACAAAATTTTCTATAATAAAGATTGTTGTTGGTGTCATTAAAAAATATGAATTTAGATTATATTTTTTTTTGTTATATTTGTGTCTTTGAAATAGATAACCATGTTTGGTTTGATTTGTTATAATTTGAATTAACAAACATTTATATTTTTAGTTTTAATCAAAATCAAAATTTCATAAAAAACACCATTCATAATTTTCAAACGTTAGCGTAATAAAAAAATGCGGAAAAACGTTTTCGCTGGTAGTTTATAATGACAATGATAATGGTAATCTATATAAGAAAATTTGATATTTTTTTAAATATAAAGTTTTGAAAGGATAAAAATGTTAAATTATATAAATTGTGTTGTATTTCAATCATGCATGTATAATAATGTTAATGACTGCCCTTGGTATTAGTTAAAAAATATTAATCTAAGTTTATAGTAATTATTATAAACAGTTTCTATAATATTTTTTTTGAGCAAAGCTAAATTTAGTGCATTTCATTCATAAATAAAGAGTACATAGTAGATGGTACATCATTGAAAACATAGGGGCTAGGGTGAGATAAGGATGCTCTAGCGATACTATGAGCAACCTTATTAGCTTGCCTCTTAACAAACGACACTGGAAAGTCGGAATTAGTAGATAAAAGGATTCGACATTGAGAGACTAGATCTCCAAAGTCAGTATTAGGAACAGTAGATGATGAAAGGGAATCTGCAAGTAACTTACAATCTGTTTCAAACCAGACAGAGTGGAATCCGTTTGAAATAGCCATTTTGATAGCTTCTAGTAAAGCGATGGTTTCAGCTTCTAGAGGCGAGGCAAATAAGTGTAAGTAACCTGATTTACCCAATAAAAGTTGTCCCAAATGGTTCCTGAAGCACATTGCATACCCTATGGTAGAGTTATTGTCAAACATGGCAGCATCTGTGTTGCATTTAATTGTACCAAGCTTCGGTTTCACCCAAGAGGGGGTAAGCACTTGATTTTGCACTTGAAGCTTTGCTCTTTGCATACAACTCCATTCTTGTAAGGAGTCATTAGCGCGGGAGATGATGTAAGTGGAAGTAGATTCTGATGCTTCCCATAACTTTGTGTTGCGACTTTTCCAGATGCTCCACAAGAGCATTGCGGCTAGAGGTTGTTGGTGGAGCAGCAACCTGTCAAAAAAATCAAACAGAGTGTTTGTGAAATTATCTGCTGTTAGAAGTAAATCACGGACCAGGTTTCCCATTCCAATATTCTCCCAACATTCCATGGCTTTGGAACAAACAAAGAATGTGTGCATGTGAGTTTCTGCCAATATTTCACATGAGACACATGATTCGCTACATAGAACGCCGCGTGTAATGAGATTCACTCGTGTAGGTAGACATTGGTGTGTAAGACGCCAGAGAAATGAGCGCACTCGAGGAGGAACTTTGAGATTCCAAAGAGCCATCTATTTATGGTTGTCATGGGAGGTTATGAAAGCATGCAAGAGATCCATACATATACGGTAGGCAGATTTGACTGAATAAGAGCCATCTACCGAAGCCTTCCAAATACGAGTGTCCTCTCTTCGGGTGGAATACAGTGGTGTTGCAAGGATGGCTGCAGCATCCGAGGGATTAAATAAAGATCGCACAAGTGTATGGTTCCAAGAATTCATACCCGTGTGAAGGAGGTGAGCAACCGTGAGATCATTATAATGTAAAGGCGGAGTAGTAGAAGGCTTAAGAGAGGGAAGACCACGTATCCAAGGCATAGTCCACACATTTATTTTAGAACCATTTCCAATCTTCCACCTGTGTCCCAAGGTAAGCAAGTGCAGTGTACTCCAAAGACTCCTCCAAGTATAGCTTTGATTATGGCCAAGAGGGGCATCCAAGAAATCCCTACGCGGGAAATATTTGGCTTTGAGGATACGAGTAAGTAAGGAGGTAGAGTCAGTCAAGAGTTTCCAACTTTGTTTACCAAGCATTGAAAGATTGAAACCTTCCATGTTACGAAAGCCAAGGCCACCGAGAGTTTTATGATAAGTGAGTTTTTCCCATCGCATCCAATTTATACCACGACGGCCATTCTTTTTAGAACCTCAATAAAATGAATTCATCATCCTCTCAATTTCCTCACAAAGTGAAGTAGGGAGAAGGAAAGCGTCCATACAATAGGAGGGAATAGCCTGAGCAACAGATTTGATCAAAATTTCCTGGCTTAAATATGCAAACCGTCCCTGTAATTTGGGCGAGTTTTGATTTTCGTCCCTGTAAAAAAAAAAAAAATATCCCTGTAAAGTTTTTTTTGTTTTAAAAAGGTCCCTGACCCCACTTTTTTGCTGACATGGGATGGTTTTGGCCACGTGGCAGTTGCTGACTGTGCAACTTTTGCCACATGGCAGTCCACGTCATTAAAAAATTTAATTTTTTAAAAAATTTCTGAAAATTATTTTTAAAAATTAAAAAAATATAAAAAATTCCAATTTTTTTTAAAAATGAAGAAAAAAATTGGTAAACACTTTTTCGAAAAAATGTAATATATAATTTTCAAATACTTTTTTTTAAAATTGAAAATACTTTTTCCAAATTTTATTCGAATTTTATATGATTTTTATATTTATTTTAATATTTTTTTAATTTAAAAATGAATTTTCGAAATTTTGGAAAAAATAATTTTTTAAATTTATACATTCAGATTTTTTAAACGCATTATGATTTGTTATGAAAATATATAATCAGATTATTTTCACATAATTTTAAAAAATATATAATCATATTTTTTCGAAATTGATATTATGATTTTTTAAAAAAAATCAGTTTTTTTAATAATTTTAAAAATTATATATTCAGATTTTAAAAAATTATATAATTTTCCATTTTTTTCATATTTCAAAAAATTATATTTTTTAAAATTATATAATCGGAAATTTTTTTAAAATATTTTTAGGATTTTTTTTATTTTTAAAAATTCTTTTCAGAATTATTAAAATATTTTTTAAAATTTAATATTATGTGGCATGCCACGTCAGCGCCACGTGGCAAAAGTTGCACAGTCAGCAACTGCCACGTGGCCAAAACCATGCCACTTCAAAGTTTGGGTGGGGCCAGGGACCTTTTTAAAACAAAAAAATTTTACAGGGATGTTTTTAAATTTTTTTTTACAGGGACGAAAATCAAAACTCGCCCAAATTACAGGGACGGTTTGCATATTTAAGCCAAATTTCCTTACCGTCACGGGAAAGTGATCGAGCACTCCAAGATTGACATTTGTTCCATATGCGATCCTTCAGATATGAGAAGATCGCCTTCTTGCTGCTCCCAACCATGGAGGGAAGGCCCAAATATTTACCACTACCAATAGCGCCATTAACTCCAAGATTGGTAGAAATAGCGCCATTAACAGTTTCTATAATATTTATTATAGAAAAAACTGTTTAAGGGTATAATTGGGATAATGAAAAAGAAAGTATAAATATATTCATCTAGTTTGTTACACTTTTTAAATGATAAAGGAGAAAAAACCAAACACACACATAAGAGTCGAAGAGATTATTTTCTTTATATCCGGTATAGATTAAAAAACTTGCCATCATCTCTATTTAAATTTACTTCATCGGATAAAAAATATAAGAGATGATTGCATCCACCAAAAAATTGGCTATATCTTATATTTAAGATTTGAGTGAGTATAACAACCTTTCTTTTTTTTTAAGAGTTTTCAACCTTTCATTTTTGTGGCGACTTTCAACATGAGTATTTGTTTTTTTTTTTTTTTTGAAGGAAACATGAGTATTTGTTGACCATCAGCATATTGGCATGTTACTAAGTTGCCAAATTTGAGGGCCTAAGGCAGCAGCCTTAGCTATCTTATCATAGTCGCAAGCCTACAGCCTTTATTTTTTTTGAAAGAAAGCCTACAGCCTTTATGTACACGGCAATGTGGACAATTACCCTTCAATATGTTTTTACTAAGTCTAATATATCTCGCTATCTTTTAGATTAAATATCTTTAACAAATTACTCTTTTAAGTTTTACTTTGTATTTGTAAGAAAAGAAGTTTTATTTTGTAATAGTTGATCATTTAAATCAAAATATATTTAAAATACTTTGCTAAAACTATGCTTATGTGATCATTTAATGCTCAACTATATTTAAAATATATTTTGTAATATAGTTGATCATTTACTCTTTTTTCATCAAACTTAGCTAAAAAAATACTTATGTGATCGTTTAATGCTAAGTTGATGGGTTTAAATTCACTACTTCTAAAACTATGATTTGTAGGTGTATTATTCAATCTTGAGTTGAAATGAAATTGATCGACTACTTGATTTATAATGTTGTTCATGAAACATTTAGGTGTAAAATTATGTTTGAATTCGGAAACAAGAATGAGAAATTGGGTGTAAGTAATCATGATTGATGTCATAAACACTTTTTAGACATGTCAACGCAATGTAAATGATAACTTAAGCATTTCTTTTGAAAAAGTTTGATGAAAAACAGATAAAAAAATGTTAATATTTTATTACTTAGAGCATCCACAATGAAGACATCCATTTTTTTAGTACTTAAATGACTCATGTAACACCCTATTTCTAATAAGCGGTAAAACGCGCGAATACATCAGAAATATTCTAGAAATAGATGCTACGTCTCCGAATAAACCACAATTCATACATGCATAAAGATCATGTTACACAACATAGCAGCAGAACAACATATAATTCATATACATCTCTGGATCTCCAAACTAAATACAAATGTATCTCCAAATCTCAAATAACAAATAACATCTCAACTCCAAAATACATGGTCCAAAAATAAATCCAACATGCAAGAACTACCCTAGATCAGAGCCCTAATCTAGACACTTGCATGAAAAAGAGGAACTCTACTCCTCGGCATCAACAAGCAACAACTAAGCATCCTGCACGCCGTCTACCCGTCCATACAGAAAGGTAGGCGGTCCACCACAGACCACTGAGGGTTAGCATTACATCATCATAATCCACGAAAAACATTTATCATGAACATTGGAAATGAAAGAATATATTCAAGAATAACAATTCATACATATTATTCATAAGTAAACACAACATATACATACTTATCATTCCAAGTTCATCTCCACAAGTGTATCATACACATATCACATATACATAACCCTCCCTCCTAGGACACTAGCATCACATGATCATTATTATCCCCCATCACTTACATTTCAAGCTATCACATTATTATCATAGCATAGCATGCATATTCAACCTCTAATCAAGTCATCAACAAAAACTCTTCATTTATCAACATCAATCAATGAAAACATTACTCACTTCATTACTCATCTAGCATGCTTATCCCAACAAGTACAATTCATCATATCTAAGTTATAAGCAAGCCATCATCATTATCAAAGAACATCACCACATCATATATGTATGTATATATACAATTCTCACCTCATCATTATTATCCAATTAATTATCATCAAATAGATTCACCAAGTGTATAAGTACAAACAAATAAGACATGCAATTAGAGCATAATCAATTATTCACAACCATCCACAAAATCCACCAATGTACATATACACCAATCCACATAATCACAACATTCACCAAATTTCACCAACACACAATTCACCAAGTCATATATTCAATTATGACACAACTCATCAATTATTCAAATGCATGCAATGTTCTAGACTCTTCTCTAGATGCATGTGGTACCAAACTCCTCCAAGGTCGTCACCTTATGATGCAACACAAACATCATTATCAACGGCTATAATCAACGGCAATATGGATACAAGTATCCGGTCAACGGCAATATGGATATAACATCCGACACGACATATGATGCATGAACATATGACTCAATTCACTATGCATATGTTCACAACAATTCAACGGCTATAAGTCAACGGCTATAATCATCATCTAACTATATCATATAGTTCATATCTCCACATAGTTCCTTACATTCCAAATAAAAGAACAATCACAACATATGATCACAAACATCATATTCATCACCTAACAATCATTCATACATCATATCATAATCATATCAATCTAATCATAGAGGGTTCATAAGCAATTGGCCCTCAATGATCATTTTCAATCAAGTTCGTCTCAAAAATCACAATATTGAAAATAATTGAGCACCTAAGCCAAAACCAAGTAAACAAGTTCAATTGCCTATGCCATGTATTCTCATAAGTCACATATGCGTGCAATAGAGATTACATAAGCAATTCATCGGCCAAACACAACGAAATTATACGATTCACTAAGTTCGTCTCTTAATTAATTCATTTCAATGCCAAGCAACATAAGAACTCAATAGACCCCTTTAAACAAAGTTATTTCCTTCATAAAACACCCCTAGATGGTTAGGATAAAGCCCCTACACTTTGGAACAAGTTTGGAAGCAATTAGATTGAAGAAAAATGCATTTTTAGGGTTCCTTGTCAAACAGGATCGTGGCACGTGGGTCTCCCATCGTGGCACGATTTTTCCAGAGTCAAAAACACTAAAATTTCTGGGCAGAATCGTGGCACGTTGGTCCCGCATCGTGGCACGTTCTTAGTTTGACAGACAGCATCAGATTTTTAACCTTCACGTTTTCGAGCATAAAAATCAAACCGTTAATCCGTTTTCGATGCCGTTTTCGCCTACATTCTCCTAACACTTAGCTCTATCATAATGTACAGAAAAATTCAAGTTTCAACCATCCCAAAATCATTTTCCAAAACCTCACATCATACTCATTTTTCAAAACGGTTAACACTCGAATTTTCACACGAAAATCCCGTTTTCTCCCAAACGACTCGACTAACAAAATCACAACATGAAAACAGAAATTCTATCAAGTTCAATTCATCCATCAACATCAAAAACCCAGCCAACAACTTCATATATCAAAATTTCATTTTGGTCCTTCACATGAACAACTTAACACAACTTCACAAATTTGAACCACAACAACAAATCTCTTCATAATTCTCCAATTCATGATACCCAATGCATCAATTCATCAACAACACATCTAACAACAACAACAACCACATCTAATCATGAAATCATCCACAATTTAACAACCACAACTTCATTCTTCATCAATTTCACACAAAATCATATCATATTCATATATATCCATTTTGACATACAAATTCAACAACAACAACACAATTATCATACAAACCATGTTCTCAAACATAACAACAACAATTATGCACGAATTTACATCAATTAAAACCAATTCATCAATTTCATGAAAATGGGTAAAAGAGAAAAGTTATGAAATTATGAGTGAAGCCTAACCCTCTTACCTTAATTCTCCACAATCAATAGCTAGTGCCTCACTTTAGCTCCAACCCTTGATTCTCTAGCCACTTCTAGCTCTCTCTAGTCCCTTCTCTTCAAAACCCTTTTTCTCCTCTTGAGCTTTTCTCTCTAACTCTCTCTCTAATTGTGAAATGAAATGAAATGAAAATGTTTGTAACCCTATCTCTTCACTAACACAAGTTTATAAAGGCTCACTTAATGGGCTTATCTCACAAACCTTAATGGGCCTAACCCATTTCTAATTCAACCTCAAAGATGTTACTACTCACTTACCGGTAAAATATAACACTAACGGTCACTTAACGGTAAATAAAATAATTACTACACTCTCCAACACTTAGTAAAATAAAACCCTCACTAAGCACTAAAAATAACCTTCGGCAAAAATTACAAAATTACCCCTTCCCTCAAAATGACCAAAATACACCTAAGTCCAAAATGACTAAAATACCCTTCTAACACCGAATTCTACGAACCCCAACCAAAAATACATACAGAGGCAATTAATCACATAAGAGCACATATAACAAACACAAATAAATAATAAAATAAATCTAACGAAAATCGGGCTGTTACAACTCACACATGTACACATTACTCATTTATAATTTTTTAACAGTAGTACTTAATAAACACTCAATTCCTCCAACCTAGCATGTCACACAAATTTCTTAAACTAGACCATCGACCCGTGCTCCGCACGGGTCCTACCGACTAAAATATGTATGAATAAGTTATTAAAATATGTATGAATAAGTTATATCATAATAATAATAATAAAAAATATGAAATATTCACATGATAAAAATGTATTACATTAATCATATCATATTGACATTAATATAGTTTGAAAACCGTCCATTTTACATTAATTATCATACATTACGAAATACTATAAAAAAGACATTTGAAGTGACATTAGTATTTTCACATTCATCATTAGTTATCATCAACCCATCTTTTTTTTTTACGTATTCAACCCATCTCTTAAAATAACTCTTGTTAATAGTCATTACAAATAAAACAAACAAAAATTGACTCCTTTGAAACTTGATCCAATCCTTACACCAATTCCATATTAAGTTTGTGTGGCAAGACTTTGTAATTCCCCTCATTAAATCCTACCATGACATTCTCTAGCTTATATGTTCCTCCTTCTTCAACCATTCCTTGAATCGTTGGCACCAGGAACTTACGAACAGTGGCATGGATCTGTCCTCGCTAAACAAAAAATAACATGTCATTAACATAAACCATATTATATGTTATCGTAGTGACAACTTGAAAAAAGGATCATTTATTTATATAATCGATTTATATAATATACCTTCTCATCAACCAATATCATGTTCATGAAGATGATATTGTCTAGATTTTCCTTATCACGGATCAACCATATATGGGCCACACGGACAATCAACTTCAAATCCTTCTTTCCACCTGTCACAACTGAAATGGGGGTGAAAATGTTTGCCATATTAGCAAGTGCAAGAAACCGTTATATTTGCTTAAAGTAGAGAATGGTTGTATTCTTATTTGCAAGAAACAGACTTAGTGTTGTCATGGGTTGAAAAGTAGTTTTCAATATTAGTTGCAAATTCACCCCAAAGAGAGCAACGGATCCTTGTGTTCCTGAAACACCAAATAACACAATCAACTCGATCATGAGAATAAAATCATTAGTTGAAATAAACCGATAAGTTATCTCAATATTGCATATCTTACTCTAAATCCTCGAGTGTAAGATCAATGACTTTGCTTTTTCTTCCATTCTTTTTGGTTTCACGTACACTATCTTTCTCAACTACATGACCAATGATATCTACAACAAAAAAATATGCATTAACATCACAGCTAGTAACAAATTCGCAAATAAAAAGGTAGGATTTCATACCAACAACCATGTCCTCTGACGGAGAGATCAAAATGTCTTTGAAAGACATGAATTCAAACACGTTCCGAGGTAAATTGCCTGCATTCACCTTAGTAAATCTCGCATTTGCTGCCATGTTAAGTTTGTGCTTGTGTGGCAAGAGTTTGTAAGGCCCCTCATTAAATCCTACCATGACATTCTCTAGCTTATATGTTCCTCCTTCTTCAACCATTCCTTGAATCGTTGGCACCAGGAACTTACGAACAGTGGCATGGATCCATCCTCGCTAAACAAAAAATAACATGTCATCAAATATAAACCATAGTATATGTTATCATAGTGACAACTTGAAAAAAGGATCATTTATTTATACAATCGATTAATATAATATACCTTCTCATCAACCAATATCATGTTCATGAAGATAACATCATCTGGATTTTCCTTATCACGGATCAGCCATATATGGGCCACACAGACAACCAACTTCAAATCCCTCCTTCCACCTGTCACAGCTGAAATGGTGGTGAAAATGTTTGCCATATTAGCAAATGCAAGAAAGAGTTATATTTGATATATATTTGCTTAAAGTCGAGAATGGTTGTATTGGCACAAATAAGTGGTATTTAAATAGGTAATTGGCAATTCTCTTCGTCAATTTCAAATGTGAATAATCATAGTGTTCTAAAGGTAATAATTACTATTCAAAAATTTATAATTGCAATTAACGACGTTTTAAAGTCATTAACAACGTTTCTAATTGTCATTAACACTACGTCATAATTACTATTCAAAATCGAATCAAATATTAAACAGCAATAATTTTTAAAATAAGTATGTCATAATTGTTTTTAATAGGTAGTAATTGGTAGAGTGGTTAGTGCATAATGCATAAAATCAATTAAAAGTGTGGAGTACCGTGGATTAAAAGGACGTTAACGACGATTTTAATGGCCATTAACGACGTTTTCAAGCCATTAACTACGTTCTTAATTGCCATTAACAGTACGCAATAATTACTATTCAAAATTGAATCAACCATGATACGTGTTATTTTTTGAAATAAGTACGTCATAATTAATTTTAATAGGTAGTAATTGGTAGAGTGATTAGTGCATACTTTAGTGGTAAAATTCGAGGGATATTTCACCTTGAAACGCATATCCTCCTACCACTCTGTATCGGATAGCACACTATAGTGTAAATAATGCATGTGTGAAACATTGAAATGTCAGTAGAATAATGTGACAGGAAACACTCATATGCGTGAAACAGCAAGGCCTAAAAAATGTATGCGCGAAACATCTTCAATTGCCATACACTTAGGGATGTTTATGTGTAGGCGTGAAACATTTTTAATGGCCATTAACGACGTTTTCAAGCCATTAACTACGTTCTTAATTGCCATTAACAGTACGTAATAAGTACGATTGAAAATCGAATCAACCATGATACTACTTATTTTTTGAAATAAGTACGTCATAATTACTTTTAATAGGTAGTAATTGGTAGAGTGATTAATACATGTTTCGACTTGATTAGGCTTTAATAGGTATTCAATTGCATTAACGAAGTGAGAGAACTTTTTTCAAGGTAGAATAAACGGATGTGATCAAATGCATGAACGGATGAGATTACTCGTTTAGGAGGGAAAAAAGCTAGGGAATTAGGGCAAAATAGGGAGGATTAGGGCAAACATGCTAGCCAAGCAAGTCTAGCTTTTATAATAAAGGATGAGACATACTAATCAACAATTAATAATTTTATATCATTATATTTCATGTTTTTAATATTTAAAAAGCGTGGGTCCCACTTAAGATCTTAGAGTCTTTAGTGAGACCTTGGATCTTATAAGATCCCAAAAACTTTTCTCCACAATGGAGATGTCTAATAAATACCAAATCATAAAACTTTGACACTCCCACATTAGGATGGTCTTAAAGGGCTAATTTATTACCAATTTAAAATCTTCTACTTTGTATATATGTTAACAATGAATATTTAGTAAGCATAGTTTGATAAAATTATAATTTTTTATTCATATCAATTTTGTAATGATTTAAAATTTGTATGAATCAAATCCATCAATTTTTTTAATTAATATTTACTTATAATCGAGACAAAAAGGAAGAAAGATTGGCGACCCTAAGCTTTCTTTCTTCTCCATCCATTGAGAAATTGTGGTTTTATGTAAAAAAAAAATTACGTATGATCATCCCTATGCATCTATTTTTCTTTCAATTTATATTAGTGATTTCTACATATATCAAATTTTTTTATTGTGTTTTTCCTTAATTTCGTCATGTGAGTGCGGTGTTATGTTGTTCGTAGTTTTGTGCGGCGTTGATTGACTTCGCGTCTTGTTGTGATGTCGTTCGGATAAATTTGAACGTCAATGTTGTAGATCAAAAAACATGAATATTCCGAGCACTTATATTTTCTTATATTATTTGTTGGTATTATGCTCTTATATGCTATTAATTTAAGTGTTGTGAATTTGTACACACATTCACCCGTTATATTTTTAGTGATGTTAACCATGTATTTGTATATGATGTACTTTTATCAAGTTAAACAAATAAATATCATTTTATTTTTGTAAAAAAAATTCAAAAGGAGTATAAAATAATAAATGTGACATTCGTCGTAAAAAGAGAGGACAAAATCAATATAGACGCTATCAAACAGTAAAAGAGTAAATCAATATAGACCGGCTACTAGATGACTAGATGTTATTCTTCTAAGTTCTAACAGTAAGGATGCATGACTAACTTACGGACAAGGACTCGTCGTGTGTCATAAATATTAGATAAGATCTATCCGATTTTTTTTAATTACAAGATCCATCCAATTTATGGTCAACGAAAACCAACAATTATTGTATATATGGCTTTATTCTATTTTGAATTTAATTAGTATGGCTTGCGAGTGTATAAATATTTTCAAATATATATCTGAATATATATAGATAATGTGGCAATATAATAGAATGACATGATATTAAAATATGATTGGATGAACGTGTAAAGAATTTAAATATTTTACTTAGAATTTAAATATTTTACTTTTTAGGTAAATCATTTGAATTAGCACATAAATGTTTTTTTTATTTGTTGATAATTACGTGAAAAACGTCTGAAAAAAAGTTCAATCCAATCATGCATCATCAAAGTTAGAAGCTACAACTGTCAACTGCACACATCGTAAATTTTTAATTATTAGAGATAAAATGTCATCTTTTATCATTGTAAATTTGTTTACACGAACAACTCACCATTTTGTTTTCAGATTACAAGCTGGCCTAAACCAAAAAAGAAAGATTAACCCGTAACTAAATTGAGTGGGACACTTCCATAGTATATCAAAGAGGAACATGTTAGCCACTTATTACTTTCACAATATATGAACGATGATATATACACTAACTTCCCAATCCATTTCCTAACAACTTTTTAATATTCATCAACAAACTCCAATAAATTGAGTTATGGACAACTCGTCATTTTTCCACTTCATATAATAATTTCAAGCTACACTTAAACGAGTGGTATGAGTGTTTCATTATCTTCTCAAGTGGATATAATATATCCGTAAGACGAATAGTTTAAAAGAATCCAATTTCAATTTATATAATAAAAGCAATTATTAAATATGTCTTACTTAACTCACAGCTGAACTTTAAATTATTAGTGTTTTTCGATTTCCTCAAAAAAAAAAAAAGCGTTAACCAAAGAAATTCATTTTTTTATCATAGTCCAAAAGAAAGAAAAAAAGCACTTTCTATTGTTTCTCATTGTTGTAAAAAATAAATAATCACTCTTTAGATTGTTATTAAATGAAAACACGTGAATAAACATCATCTAAGTCATACAAAATGAAATTGAATTTTAAAGACAACAAAAAAATTTCTATAAAAAAATATGAAATTGAATTTTAAAGATAAAAATAAATTTTCTATAAAAAATGTTACGAATGTATTATATATATATATATATATATATATATATATATATATATATATATATATATATAACAAATGGCTTTTAAATATTATTATGAAAATTTGTCAACCACTTGATTTGTTGAATGATACTCTTTATTGGATAAAACTCATGTTAGTCTCACAATAGAGAACAAATCCAATATAAAATGGTGAGATCCACACGAATTTTACCAAATAAAAAAATATGTTAGAGATAGTATTATAAAGGGATTATTCTAACAATCCTTTTTCATCCGTTGAATCCACTTGCATCAAGAATTGACATATTAGTTTCTCTTGATTCAAACTCATTTAAAACGCAAGTTGACCAATATAGATTTGAAAATAATCGGTTCAACCAATTTTCTTTTTTTTTTGGTTACTTAAAGTTTAGGTGGGTTCGGCCCCGGTCACCACCAGGGTCAGGGCACGCCTCCGGGTCCAAAGGACACTTATAGAGGTACTTACATATCACCCACCAACACTGCCCTCACATCGGCAGAAGGAATCGAACACACAACCTTCTGCAAGGAAGTGGCCCGTTCCTTACCAACTGAGCCAACGTGTGTTGGTCGGTTCAACCAATTTTCATTTTCTCATTTTCATTTATTTATTTTTGTCATATTAAGAACAAATTTAACTATTCTCTCCTACCATTATTATAAACAACAATTCATTTTTCACCTCTATTAAATATTGAATAAATAATGTATCTGATTTTCTTTATAATGATAGACGTGACCGGTTTATATTATAAACCGAGTATATCAATTATTCAATAATTTTAAAAAAGAAATTTTGTTTGCAAGAAATTTTGCTAGCAATGACAAAAAAAACTATTACTACAAAGTATCTATCTGTACACATCTTCTACGTTTAAAAGATTGGCTATATATACTCCTACCCACAACCATATAGAGCACAATCAAACCATCCTCATTACTCATCTATCAAGCCCTTCCACCTAAAACAATGGCGTTGTTACCAATTCTGCACCTTGTCCTTTTACCATTACTCATCTATCAAGCCACCATTCCCTCAGCCGCTGTGGATCCCACAATAGGGTTCACTCGTCTCTCATTAGATAGCTCAAACTTTATTGTTCAAAAGCCTTACGATGTCTCACAAAGCGAGCGTTACAGCTTTATAAATGGTGTGCACAAATTTTGGATATACCCAACAGACAAGCCTTTCGAGACTGGCAGCTCTACACAACCACGAACCGAGATTCGTATTAGGGTAAGTGTGTGTTTGATTCTACGATGATAAAAATTAATTGATTTTGTAAAATTTGTTTTCATTAAAAATCTATTAAATAAAAGTGGGTTCAATAATAATTTAAGTGTAAAAACCAATCAAAAACTTTTACAAATTATAGTTTCAAATTACAATAAATTCTAGAGACAATTTTGCTAAAAAAAAGTTCCAGAGACAATATCATCAGCATAACTCAAATATGTCAAAATCAATTTTACTTGTCTGAGATTATTTATAGTTCTCATGCGCGATACCTAAGGTTTTACTTTGCAGGGGTACGATTATACATCTGGTGTATGGCAATTTGAAGGGCAGGGTTATGTTCCTGGGGGCACATCAGGAGTGTGTATTATGCAAGTGTTTGGTGCAAATCCTACTTCGACAACCTCACAGCTTAGGGTCTATGATGGTTCATTAACTTATTATAGGGGTCCTGTTCTGTCTCCAAATATCTATAATAGGTGGTTCAAGGTGAACGTTATTCATAATGTGGGTGCTAACAATGTTAAGGTTTATATTGATGGTGATCTCAAGTATGATACTGCTGGTCGTGGAGATGCCAATCACTACTTCAAATTCGGGGTTTATGTTCAGAATGATCCTTCAAGCTACATGGAATCTCGTTGGAAAGATATTAAACTTTTTAGAAGATAGAAGAAAGTGTCATCGTTTAATATTAGTACGTACTAAATAAATTTGAATAAGACACATGACTTGTTTACATGTGACACTAATAATAAATTTAGAGAATGAAATACTCTTGTATTGTTGTTCTGTTTGATTACATTCAAAAAATAGTAAGAGTTCTATTTAAAATACACAAGAATGATATAGGAAACTACTATAGTTTGTGTTGATTCCTAACATTAATTGGAATTTTCTCTTCTTATTATTAAAAACAAAAGTTTCAATGAGCTGGTTAAATGTCACTTGAATTTTCTCTTCTACTATAGTTCTGTTTAAAGATAAAGGATTTTCTCTACGTGAAGAGACCTAAGGAGGGATAGATGTGAGGAAAACAACAAAAAAATGCCACTTGAATTATTGCATTGCATTGCACCATATTGACAAAAAAGGAAAAAGACAGAATTTGGAATTTAGGATAATTACTAGTTTTCTGTAAACGGTTTGACTTTGGAGATAACCTTGCGAGGAGTAAGAGCATCCACAACGGTAGTTCCCTAACAAAGACTCTTTAAATGGACCCCACGTGACACATCACTTATTTATAATTTTTTAACAAAAGTATCTATTAAGGACTCAATGACTCCAATGACAATATATTAATAAGGACTCCAATGAAAAGTACTTAAATATGTCTCACTATCTTTACATATTAAACAAAGATAATTTATCTATTACTCATTTTTACAAGTGAGATCAAGTAGTACACATTTTATTACTTCTTTATGTAAGTGGGACCAAGTAGTACATATTTTATTACTTCTTTATGCAAGTGGGACCAAGTAGTACACATTTTATTACTTTTTTAAACGTGGGACCCGTTAGTTATCCAGGAGAGAGAGAGTCCTTATATAGTTGTCAGTTCCTTAACGGAGACTCAATTTTTCTTCCTCCAATGAAGGATCCTTAACAGAGAGTGGTCTTTCTTAAGTAAGGACCCCATTGGAGATGCTCAGAAACTAAAGCCGCTTGTTTTTGGAAAGAAAAATCATATCTGCACGTGAGGAACTATCCTTAGAGTTAGAGTGGTTTATTGAGGGACCGGATTCCTTGTATAGTTAGGAAAGATTATCGGTTGTTTGACTTGTTTCTACACTTTTAAAAACTATGGATAATTTATTAAAACAATAAAATAAAAAATGATTCAACAATCTATTAAAAATTAGCCACTTAAATAAATTTTAAAATGAAGTAGAAATTAGCCTGTGTGTACCACTCGCAATTTTATTTAATTTATGTGGTTATTCTTCACTTGGTGTTGGATAAATTTTCAACAATTGTTCAAAGAAAATATTTTTCTTTTACAAGCTCAAAAGCAACTTATATATCACCAAATTTATTTGAAAAATGAAGTGGCACAGTATTTTTGTGTACCAGTATACTGAAAATAAATATATTCTAAATACTTTTTTTGAAGGAAATTCTGTTCTAAAAATAACATGATAATAAATAATTAAATACATTAAGTTCAACAAAATTTTAAGATACTGAAGTTGATTATTTTTATTTTTATTTTATAAAAGTACTCGTACTTTACAATATTTTTTTGACAGGACCCGTAGTTTAGATTGAAGAGTTTAATCTGGTCACTTAGAAAGTTACGGTGAAAATGAAAGCATGTCTAGAAATTGTTTGTATAGAATGTCTAACATAAATTAAAAAAGTGAAACAATATTCCGTGAACTTTTCTATTAAAAATTTAAGAAAATAACGTCAACTAGTCCTTAATTGGGTAATGAATACTACTCGAGCAAACCGTTACCAAAAAGTAAAGGGCGCAGGAGCGGATATACTTGCAGAAATAAAAGAAAAAAAAATTGGCCCATGCAGGTTTCGAACCTGCGACCTTCGCGTTATTAGCACGACGCTCTAACCAACTGAGCTAATGGGCCAATTCTTGTTGATGAGATGCAGTAATTGATTATATTATAAATAATGATATCTCATGTGACAGTTTTGTTTTCCATACGATAGAAATGGTATCATCACTCACTCAAAAAAGCATGCATATATAGCCGAAAAAAGAAAAGAGACGAGAGTACAAAGGAGATAACATCATATATTATATGGTAGCTCTGTTACATAACATTTTTTATTGATGGATTAAACGTGGCATGCATTTTATAAGAGTAGGAACTTCAATAATCATTGATAGGTGCAGGTGCAGGGGCATCAACAGTGATAGATGGTAACAATGAATTGTTAATGGTGGCAACACGAGCACAAAAGCCACGTAGAATTTCAGCTTCTTCTACTGTGAGACCCAACGAGGTAAGCAAATTGCCCCAACATTCTTGAGCTATAGTAAGAAGAGCATTACAACAACCAGATCCAAGATGTGTCTGACCATTGAGAAAAAACGTAACAATATCACCAGTACAATGTTGTAGCTCCAACATTGTCTCCCAACATTTGTTGTTGGGGCCACTGCCATCAAATAATTCTAAACGTGATGCTAGGGTTTTGGTTGAGCTCAATGACGTTGCTGTAACTATTGTTGACAAGGATATGATAACAAACAGTTTCAAAAAGAAAGCCATGGCAGGAGATTATTTAGTGATAATGGGAATGATACGTAGAGTGAGAGATAGAGATTATTTGATGTGATGAAAAACGAGGAACGGGTGATGGTAATTTATATAGCATTATATGTTTGGCCATTAGGTTCTATAAAGCTTTTACTATACCCAATTTGTATGACTATAGTCTATAGAGTTTCCAACGGTTATTTTTCAGTTAAGGAATTAAAGAAATAAATTAAGAGTGATATATAAAAGTGTAACTGTGAAAGTGAGGATCTGAAAGGAACCCTGGTGGAAAATTAAATTAAACAAGAGAGTGTGAAGCTGCATTATTATTTTTATGGCAATGAAACTTGTTTGTTTTTTTATTTGTAAATATTTGATTGTACATATGATCTCATATTGTGTATGTGTATATACGTTATGCAGATGGAATCTTTAATTGCTAATTAAACACGTTCACTTACAATTGAGTTGTTGTTACAAATATAGTGGATCTACAGCAAAGGCATTATACAATTTATTGTCTTTACCGTTCCTGTTATCTTCTGTTACAAGTTACTGTTCTAACAGTGTGAATTATAGTAATTTTTCAACTCTAATATTGACTGCAAAGGGTGAATCGATTGCTGTCATTTTGTTACACATAATGGGAGACTTCTTTGGTGATATATGAGTAGCTTATAAAAGATCAATAAAGAGCGTGGACATGAATTTGTGGTCTTCTCCAGCTTTTAGCAGCTCAGGCTTCTAAGGTGCACGGACATGTAGTATTTTATAGTTGGTTTGATTTCTTAGATGCCTAACCATGTATGATGTGCAGGGGCGGATCCACTGTGAAACATGGTGTGGCAGTGGCCACACTAGAGTATTTCCCATTTTTTTTTTCTTCATATACTTGACTTAAATAATTATATATATAATATAAGTCACTCACATATCACAGGTTTCTCTCTTGGCCTAGCGGTTTATGCTTGATGGATGATTCGTATGACCTGTTGCTATACTGTTTAAAGTGTCAATGGTCTACTTTGTTAATATATATAGTTGCTTTGAAAGTTTTGCCACACCAATATCAAATGTCTAGATCCGCCCCTGATGATGTGTTTATTTGATTTCACTCACCAAATTTGCATAGATAGTAACAAAATGTATTTATGATGAATGTTCCTGATAATACATATGAATTTAATTTTAATGATTTATATAGATTAGGGACTATAAAATTGGTAGGCGTACATGCTCATAGAAAGAAGACCTAAAATTTGGTAGATTCGGCTCTTCTTTCAAAACCAATATGTTGTATATGAATTTTAAAAAATAAACTAAAATCCGATGGAACCGTTGATAAATAAAAGGCTCGCCTTGTAGTTAAGGATTTGGGACAAAGAGAAAATATAGATTTCTTCAACACTTTTTCTTCAATCACAAGGATAACATTCGTAAGGGTAATAATATTTTTTCCACTATCCATAATTTAGAAGTATATCAAATGGATGTTAAAGCAGTTTTTTTTAAATAGTGAACTAGAAGATGAAATATGTATGGAACAACTTGAAGATTTGTAAGTTAGATAATTTTTGGTATGATCTTAAACAGGACCCTAAGAAATGGAATGAAATTTTTGACAACTTAATGATATCAAATGGTTTTAAAAGTGAATGAGAGTGACAAATATGGAATGAAATTTTTGACAACTTGATGATATCAAATGGTTTTAAAGTGAATGACAATGACAAATATAGTTACTACAAATCTAAAAATAACATTTGTACAATCATATCTCTTCGTGTTGACAACTTACTCATATTTGTGTGGTTTGAAGTTAGAAATTGAGTTCAAGACTATGAGTCATTTTAGTAAATTTAAATCTTACTCACTTTGTAGATATTCAAATTGAAAGACACATTTGTTTATTCACAATTCTTATAGAAGCATCTTATCAAAATGAAGTACAAGTAATATGTAACCATTCAAAATATCTAACCAACAAGTTAAAAATTACCTCCAAATTACTTTATCATACAATCTAATGGTAGTGTAAATCATTCATAAATAAAAAATTCAATAAGAGTCAAAATTCTCCCTAATAACTAACTTCGAGCATCTATGACCTCCAACACTTTAAAAGGTTTAGAACTAAATTTTTATCATTCCCTAACCGCACAACTGTATATCAAATCAACATTACCCCTTGTCACTTTGAACACATCGGGTCTTTTAATTATAAAAGATTTGACAATTTGGTTCCTATATGATACAAAGTTCCTATAAGTAACAAATATTTGGGATCAAGATGTTTAATCATTGTAATTTAAAAGACTAAGATGACTAAAAAAACTCAAGACATTAAATTGTCTAAAAAAATTAATTTAATGTTTAATATTTGTAATTTAAAGACTAAAATGAATAAAGAAAACTTAAGACATTAGATTGTCTAAAAAATTTAATTTAATGTTTAATATTTGTAATTTAAAAGACTAAAATTAATAAAAAAAGTCAAGACATTAAATTGTCTAAAAAAATTAATTTAAGAAAGCAAAATAGAACGAAATCTTATAAATAACTTTTTTTTCTTCAAAAAGAAAAGATGTACTTTTTTTCTTGGTCAAAGAACATTAATATGAATTAAACGGAGAAAGAAAATATATGTAAGATATTCTATTTATTATGGAAGAACAGGCCAATCAAACATTTAATTCATACGTGGCATTTGCCAAATAATGTATTTAGCATAAATCACCTATTGAGTTGCCAATAAAAAAGCTCTCGTACGTGTTTCTTCTCATAAGATATTCAGCATACCAGTATAAAAAGTGTCGGATACATTGTAAAAAAAAAAAAAAAAAAAGAGAGAGTTGAAAACATTAAGCAATAGTTGAATCAAAATCAATCCATCATCATAAAATGGCTGAAGCACGTTCTAATGAATCGCTTAAAATCACAAACGAAAATGAGTTCACTGAAAAGGAAGCTGCTGAGCAACTTATTCAGCTGAGCGAAGAAGTTAGGATCAGTAGCAGCAAGAGGAATATGATTACATTGGAAAAAGGATTGGAGTTGGTTGATGAAGCAATAACTAATATTGAATCTCATCAGCCAGAGAATCATCAATATGAGATGAAGAAATTTCGATCTCTTGGTGTTGTTTACATGGAGACTGCCCCCAAATGTAGCAGAAATCGTATTAACCGCAAGAGGAATATGACAATATTGGAGAAAGAAAAGGCTGATCAAGGAATAATTAGCAAATCCATAACTAAGATTGAATCACCTCAGGCAAACAATCATCAAGAGATGAAGAAATTTCGACCTCTTAAGGATATACACAAGGTGACTAAACGCATTAGCGTCAAAAGGGACAAAGGAACCAAAACCCTAAACCAGGGTAGGTGAACGTCTTGATGCTTGTGTTGGTAATAGTATCTTCTCAGTACTAGATTTTCTAGCTAGCTTTGTTAATTAATTTTTAGTTCCATTGTTGAATTAAATCTAAATATCTTGATAAGACAATAACTATGTATTAATAATAATCATCATCATCAATTTTTATTTAGGGATCAATCGAGCTCTTTCGGTTTTCATAAAGGATTTTGTTTTCTCTCCATTTCTCACATTTAATGGTGTGCTTGTGTGTAGGATATATCTCAAGCAATTGGAAACACATACAATCACACATACTTTTATTTAGTTTTCAGATTTGTACTATTATCTTATGCAATGTGCGTGTGTGTTTGACTTTTCATTACTTTGTATAAGGAGGGAAATATAGCCTCTATAAATTGTTGTTCTTGCAATCACAATTACGATCACAATATAAAAGTTTTAGGGATTTGTGCGACGGCGTCCTCATCACAATCACAATTAACCTCACATTTGTCCGTATTTTACCCTAGAGTATATATCAAGGTTCACAATATATCACAACTGGAATTTAGAATTCGATGATCCTTGTACTCCTTTTGATATATCTACCTATAAGATTCTTTAAAATTGAGGAAAGGGGGTGGAGAGACGTGAAATGAGGGAGAGGGAGTTGAGGTGAGCTTAAAGAGAGCAATACACAAGAAGAGAAATATTTCTATGGAGTAAAGAGGGTCAACAATAACAATGGTTTTACACCGGTCACTACGTTCTACTCACTACTTAGGTACTAGGCCCCTCTATAAATATAGGAAAATAAATGGTGAACATCTCATGTCGAGTATGCGAGGAAGTCTTGTAGGATCACAAATTTTTGATCAAACTATTTACGCGTACATATATACTTGAATAAAGTAAAAAGAGAAAAGAACTAATTAATTTGTATTTTTCAAATAATTAAATCATATATGCATGTTTGTGCGTGCGTCCAAATAATTTGTTAATATATTTTTGCTCATGTAAGTATTTTCCGTTGTATACACTTGGAAGAGAAAGAGAGAAAATAAAATGAGTGTTGTGATAGAAGTGGTAGATTGATGATTTGATAGGAAGGGAAAAAAAAGATATAGATGATATGTTTAATGGGTGTTTGAAAATAGGCTTAATTGCATGTTTGATCCCTTATGTTCATTTTAGTTTTCAAGTTGGTCCCTTATGTTTTAAAAGTTTCAAGTTGGTCCCTTACGTTTTAAAAGTTTCAAGTTGATCCAAAACGTTACTCACATTGGAATAAGTTATTCCATTATGTGACATGATATTGGGTTTAATTAATAAAACAAAAAAAATTTAAAAATGTTTTAAAACTGATTTTCTAAATAAGTTAAGTTTCATCACCCATATTGCCAACCCGAATCTTTAAACGTTAAGTGACTGAAGTGACTAACTTATTCCAATATGAGTATCATTTTGGACCAACTTGAAACTTTTAAAACGTAAGGGACCAACTTGAAACTTTTAAAACATAAGGGACCAACTTAAAAACTAAAATAAACATAAAGGATCAAACATGCAATTAAACCTTGAAAATATTAGATATACGTTTAATGGGTGTTGGAAAATATTAGATATACAAATTCTTCTAAAAAAAACATCATTGTGGGTAATATTACATTATATTCCTTCCATGAACGAGCACATAAATACTGCTATTATCTAAATCTATATAATTCTATGGATACATACGAAATTTCTTTTAAGCAAAAAAATGTTAGTAATTTAGTTGATAGAAATATAAAAAAGGGATTTCAATCTTGAAAATGCTTTATTTCTACAACTTTTACGTTTCTTCTCAAAACAAACAAATTGTTATGTCTCTATTAATCTAACGGTATACAGTATAACCGGCTGGAGAGAATCCAATTTAGTTATTTAGCTGACAAAATATACAAGCATTGTTTAAATAGATATAGTGGTCAACATTATCTCTCTCTAGCACACCCCTTACATAAATTTAGAAATTGTTTTAATTAAAATTTTAAATATATTTTTACTGGCTCATTTACTCATCAAAATTTAAAAATGTCGTATAAATACATGAACAGTTCTTTTCGCTAAAATCTGACAAGTAAAAAGGAAGGTGTTACTTTTGTTTTTGCATATTGGTTTTTAGAAAGAAAAACAAAAGGTATCCATGTTCAAAGTTTAAGGCTGCATTTAGTACTTTGATCAATTTTGCCCTAACTTTATCAATTAATTTACACTTGCATAAAAATGGAGTAGATGAGTAAGTGAACCGATAAAAGGTAAGAATATATTTAAAATTTCTTACTAAGTAAAATCATTTCTTGATATATGCAAATAACTTTAATGTATATATTATATATAGCAACTGTTTATCTTCTCTCTCTCTCTCTCTCATAAAAACCAAACTTCTTCATCAAATTCTCTCAAGAAATACACGCTCAACAACAGATACACTTCAAAAGTCTACGTCAACACGCAAGCTGATGAAACATGTCTTGAATACAATGATAAATGATAAAGCTCAGAAGAATGGTTGACACGTGTTTGTTGACATTTTGGTTGTGGCGCGCTTAAAGGCTTATGTAGTTCTTCAACGAGATTTTTGAGAATACACCTAAGAAAAAGTTGAGTGTGATTTGGAGTGAGAGGTAGAATTCGAGGCTATGAATCATTCTAGTAAAATCTGAATCATGCTCATTATGCAAATGTTCAAGTCGAAAGACCACATTTGTTTATGCACAATTCTTATAGAAGCATCTCACACTATTTTAGAATTTTTCTTTAAATTCAAGTAGAGGATTGTTGGAACATAGCTTGTATTAATTGGAAGGAAAAAAAACTCTAGAATCCCACATTGGATAATAGAGTACATTGGTGAGTGTAATTTAAAAAACACTAAAGCTTCACATTGGTTATTTTCCAACATTATATAAGGAGTGTTCATGGCTCTTTCCAAAGTGCGCCGAAACTTTAGGCATTTCCAAGTGCTTTCTTTTCTCTATTTTACTTGACGCACTTCTAAGCCATTTCTTCCCTTTTCGTTTAGTCGATCTGGTAATTTTTCTCTTGGTAGAGATTTTGTCCGTTTGATTTAGGAGTGGTCACAGTACCAATTTGAAGTGGTCAAGATATCATTGTCCCTTCGGTTTAGGAGTGATCCTTGTAGCATATTAGAGGGGTCTCAGTAGGATAGTAGAGTAGACTTAGTACCATATTAAAGTGGTCTTAATTTTAGTACGATCGGTAGCTTCGATAGAGTTGTAGCCGAACTGTTTTATTGTTGGGATGTAGTAGTTGATAGTCTACTTGCTTGCATAATTTTAGACAGTGGCACGAAACATCATAAAAAGAGCGATCTAGTCAGCGATTCGTCCCATTAATCTCTTATGTGGTTGAAAATAATTTTTGAACTATTTTTATCCCATAATTAGATGGGAACTTCTACGGTACACCCGCAAATTAAGGTGTACCGGTACTCCTACTTCAAAAATCTATAAAAAAAAAAAAAAAAATTGAAGAAGCTAAACTAGTATTGAAGAAGCTAAACTAACACACCCAAATTGACACCAGAGAGAATCGACCCTGAGACCTCTATTTGTTGATATTTGTATTTTAGAAAATATCATTTCGTAAGAAAAAACATCATTTTATTGTTTATAAAAATCATACTAATTTTTTTTACATTTTATTGTAAAAAATAATCAAAATTTTCTATTATGAGTACTAAAAATTCAGAAATTTTTTATTTTATTTCGTCGACGTTTTTGATAAATAAGAATAATTATTATAATTATAGGTGATAGAAAACAATTTTTCTCTTCAAAAAATAACACATTTAACTATTAATTTAATGATTTGGTATACCAATACACTCAAATCTTTGGGTGTACCATAGAATTTGCCTAATTAGATATTTTGATCCCATAATTATTTATTTTAGTTTTATAATTTAATTTTTTTAATGTTGGAGATATTGGTTTTTTTTTTAAACAGAAAAGAAAATATTTTAAGGATAGTACAAAGATAGAATTCAATACAGGTGGTACTTGATCGAAATATCAAAATGAAGTACAAGTAGTATTCAACCTTTCAAAAAATTCTAACTAACAAAACTACCATCAAATTGCCTTATCAAACAATATAATGGTAATACAAGGAGACCAAAATTTCTCCCTAAAAACCAACTGGACCTCCGACACTTTGAAAGCCTTATAGTGCTAAAAAAATTGTCATTTCTTACCTTTCAAATTAACCACATAACCAACATTGTTCCATTTGTCAAACATTAGAGATCAAAATGTTTATAACGTAAAAGAGAGAACAGGAAGTGGCGGGTTGAGAGAGAAAAAATTATATGGTAAAAAATTCATTGACTTCCTCACTGAGTTGGTGACTCATTAACCAAATTGGTCTGGTTCTAGATAGTTTGACACGATGATTGACGGTGGTAAAAAAAAAAATTGCTACATTTGATTTTGGTAAATTTGATATTTTTTTTTTTTTTTGAAGAATGGTAAATTTGATATTATTTGAAAATGAATTTGCCAACCAATAGAATTTTAGGTTTATAATATTATATCGATCTTTTCTAAATGTATTTTTTTGGTCAAGTCTGAATATTCTTTTACTAATTTTATATAATTATATTTAATTTAATAATCCAATTGCATAAAAGTATATGAATAATTTCAACATAAGTTCAAATAAATAAAAAAAAAAGAGAGAATGTGATGTCTAGTGTGTTAAATGCAATTAAAAGGATAATTTGATCATTATACATTCAAAATCAATTTTGATTCAAACTATCCAAACAACATCAATTCATGATAACCACTTTTATATTAGTGTATCCAAACATAAATCAATTCACATCAAACTCATTTTTAACCAAATTTAATTCTCTCAAACTCAATTCTATCAAAATCAATTATCGACGTCGCCAATTCAAACACACACTAAAATGAATATAAAAAAAAACTCAAGACACTGAATTGACTAAAAAAATAAATTTAATGTTTAATATTTGTTATTAAAAGACTAAAATGAATAAAAAACTCAAGTAATTAAATTGTCTAAAATAATTAATTTAAGAAAGCAAAATAGAACGAAATCTTAAATATCAATTTTTTTTCTTGGTCAAAAAACATAAATATAAATTAAAAGAAGAAAAAATAATATATGTGAGACATGCTATTTATTATGGAGGGACTAGCCAATCAAACGTTGAATTCATACGTGGCATTTAGCAAAGAAAGTACGTGTTTCTTCTCATAAGATATTCAGCATATCGCTATATACCGGTATATATATCAAGGCACCTAATAAAAAGAGTTGAAAACATTAAGCAATAGTTGAATCAAAATCAATCCATCATCATCAAATGGCAGAAGCACGTTCTAATGAATCGCTTAAAATCACAAGCGAAAATGAGTTCTCTGAAAAGGAAGCTGCTGAGCAACTTATTCAGCTGAGCGAAGAAGTTAGGATCAGTAGCAGCAAGAGGAATATGATTACATTGGAAAAAGGATTGGAGTTGGTTGATGAAGCAATAACTAATATTGAATCTCATCAGCCAGAGAATCATCAATATGAGATGAAGAAATTTCGATCTCTTGGTGTTGTTTACATGGAGACTGCCCCCAAATGTAGCAGAAATCGTATTAACCGCAAGAGGAAGATGACAACATTGGAGGAAGAAAAAGCTGATCAAGGAGTAATTAGCAAAGCCATAACTAAGATTGAATCATCTCAGGCAAAAAATCATCAAGAGATGAAGAAATTTCGACCTCTTAAGGATATACACAAGGTGACTACACCCATTAGCATCAAAAGTGACAAAGGAACCAAAACCCTAAACCAGGGTCGGTGAACATCTTGATGCTTAATTGCGTTGGTAATAATATCTTCTCAGTGCTAGATTTTCTAGCTAGCTTTATCGTTTTTTCTGAGAAATAATACTCTTGATGATACCGTTCATTTGTTAATTAGTTTTTAGTTAGATATGTTGTTGACTAAAATCTAAATGTTTGATAAGACGATAACTATGTATTAATAATCATCATCCTCAATTTTATTTAGGGATCAATCGAGCTCTTTCATTTCATTTTTAATCGTGGAGATTATTTGCTTTGGTTTTCCTAAAGGATTTTGTTTTCTCTCCATTTCCCGCATTCAAAGGGGGGTGTGTGTGTGTGTGGAGGATATATCTCAAGCAATTGGAAACACAATACAATCACACATATGATATACATGTTTGTTTCATAACGAATTCAAGAAACATAAAGTATCGATCATGGAAGCTTTTATTTTGTTTTCAGATTTGTGCTATTATCTTATGCAATGTGTGTGTGTGTTTGACTTTTCATCACTTTTAATAAGGGTGGAAATATAATCTCTATGAATTGTTGTTCTCGCAATCACAATTGTGATCACAATATAAAAGTTTTAGAGATCTGTGTGACGGTGTCGTCATCACTCATCACAATCACAATTGAGCTCACATTGATCACATTTGTTCTTATTTTACCCTAGTATATATCAATGTTCACGATACATCACAACTACCCTGTACTCCTTTTGATATATTTACCTATAAGATTCTTCAAAATGGAGGAAAGGGAGTGGAGAGGCGTGAAATGAGGAAGGGGGTTAAGGTGAGTTGAAAGGGAGTATTACACAAGAGAAATACTTCTATGGAGTAAAGAGGGTCGACAACAACAATGGTATTACAATGGTTTTCTACTCACTATTTAGGTATTAGGCCCCCTATATAATATTACATTGGTTACTACGTTCTGCTTATTACTTAGGTACTAGGCCTCCTCTATAAATATAAGAAAATAATTGGTGAACATCTCATGTCGAGTATGCGAGAAAGTTTTATAGGGTCACAACTCTTTGATCAAATTATTTACGCATACATACATATGTACTTCAAATAATTAAATCATATATGTATGTTTGTGTGTGCGTCCAAATAATGTGTACATAGATAGTTTTGCTCATGTATGTATTTTCTGTTGTATACACTTGGGAGAGAAAGAGATAAAATAAAATGTGTGTTGTGATAAAATGATGTGTTTAATGGGTGTGTTGGAAAATATTAGATATACAAGTATTATTGTTCCTCTAAAAAAATATCATTGTTGATAAATATATGTTCCTTTCATGAACGAACACAAGCTGCTACTCCCTCCGGTCCTAGTTATAAGAGAAAATTGGGTCAACAAAAGTTGATGTATCTAGTTAAAAATTTAGTCCAAGTACATTAACTTTTGTTGACCAAATTTTCTCTTATAAATAGGACCGGATGGAGTATTATACAAATCTATATAATTGTAAAGATGCATACGGCCTTTGTTTTAAAGGAAAAAATGTTAGTAATTTAGTTGATAGAAATATAAAAAGGGATTTCTGTTGTATACACTTGGGAGAGAAAGAGATAAAATAAAATGTGTGTTGTGATAAAATGATGTGTTTAATGGGTGTGTTGGAAAATATTAGATATACAAGTATTATTGTTCCTCTAAAAAAATATCATTGTTGATAAATATATGTTCCTTTCATGAACGAACACAAGCTGCTATTATACAAATCTATATAATTGTAAAGATGCATACGACCTTTGTTTTAAAGGAAAAAATGTTAGTAATTTAGTTGATAGAAATATAAAAAGGGATTTCTGTCTTGAAAATGTTCTTTTTCTACAACTCTTACGTTGCTTCTTAAATCAAACAAACTCTTATGTCTCTATTTAGGATCCCATTAATCTAACGGTATACATTACAACCGGCTGCAGAGAAGCCAATTTGGTTATTTATCTGACAAAAACATACAAGCATCGTTTAAAAATAGGTAAGGGATAAAATTTTATTAATCAAAGTGACATTAATACTCATTTTACAAACATGATATATAAGGAGATATGAACTCTACACTTTGAAGTTATAGGCTAAGCTATTACCATTAGACTAACACAATAAGTGTTTTATCTTTATATACGTATACTTTTATGTAAATTTAGAAATTGTTTTAATTAAAATTTTAAATATACTTTTACTGACTCATTTACTCATCGAAATTTATAAATTTTGTATAAATACACGAAGAGATTTTTTTCCTAAAAATCCAACAAGTAAAAAGTAAGGTATTATTTTCCTTTTTACATGTTGGTTTTTAGAAAGAAAAACAAAACTTATCTATGTTCATATTTTAAGGTTGCATTAACTACTTTGATCAACATTTATGCCCTAACTTTATCAATTATTTTACTCTTGCATAAAAATGGAGCGGATGAGCGAGTGAATCGATAAAAGGTAAGAATATATTTAAAATTTCTTACCAATTAAAATCATTTCTTGATTTATGCAACTAACTTATATATATAGCAACTTTTTATACATTCTCTCACTTTCATAAAAACAGAAGGTACATATCAGTGCAGGCCGATGAAACATGTCTTGAATACCATGGCAAATGATAACGCTCAAAAGAATGTTAACACGTGTTTGTTGACATTCTGGTTGTGGCTCAAAGGCTTATACAGCTCAACAACGAATACCCTTCGTCTCAAATTCTAAGTTATTTTGGCGATTTAACACAAACTAAAACATGTACTAGTTAATTTTGTAAATTGTATGAGTTATACTTTTTCTTTTAACAAAAAATTATGGCTTATACTTTATATAAAGTTTAAATATGTCATTAGCCCTTGCAAATATGGAGGTTTTTGGTTTTAATCACATTAAGTTATTTTTTTGTTTTGATGATGATTGTATCTTTGCAAACGAGATTCTATCGGTTTTGGTCATTGATGACATCAACCGTTACAGATCGAACGAACACATACAACTAGCTAGCATACATGAAGAATTTTCACAAAAGAACATTCGAACACATCAACTAAACTTTTTTTTGGTAGTGGCCGGGGGGGTTTGAACCTCAGACCTTGCATATATTGTGCATTGTCCATACCAACTGAGCTAAGCTCGCGAGAACACACATCAACTAAACTAATATTCCTTGTGTAGTTTTCATTTGTTTTTGGATTGTTTTGCGTTTTTTTTATTTGAACTGGTTTTTCATCCGATGCTTTCAAGGTGCAATAAGGTAGTTGCCAGATTCAGAATTTTTTTATTCAACATTAACATAGATTTAAAAAGTTTTAATTAAAACCATAGACAGGAACTTAAAAGATGGCGATGACTATGGTGCACCACTTATTTAGGTATGCCTTATCCACTTAGTGGAGTCGACTACATAGATCAAATTACACCGTAGTGTTATATCATAAATCATATTCTTGCACCGGACACTCCCCACCAAATCTATTTCCCTTTCTTCCCCGTCATTTCTTCTCGTTTCTTTTTCCTATTTCTAAATTTTATTTTTTGAATAGAGGTGGATGTAGGTTTGAGTTGTCTCCCATTACATCAATCTCTGTTTTTGCATTGTTTGTTTTGTGTTTTATTTTTCTGGAAGAAAAAAATGGCTTGGAAGATTAGATCTATTGTAAATTGAGGAAGAGGGGAAAGGAGGATGCAAAGTTTTTCTTTTTGATTTGAAAAGGTGGGCGAGAAAAGGAAAAAGATTCACAAGGGAAGATAAACCATAAGATATAAGACTTAAAAAATTCATGGTATAGAAATGAAACATCAACTACATAGAAACACTTAGAAAAACTTGCTGCAATAATTTCTATATGAAAAATGTGACAATTTCGACTCTTTTTGTCAAATTCTAAACAAAGTAAATATACCTAACTCAACCTGCCTAACTTAAAAGTATAGATAGATGTTTTACAAGAATAAGAACTACAAAAGCAAAACTGCAGGAACATGACTGCGACACTGAACGCTTCAAATAATAATACCAAACTAAAAGCAAATCTAACAAATAACTAAGCAGAGAGGCAACCCTCTTCTTACTGAACATATACATGACAACCAACACCCAGGTGATCAGACAGCTGCACCACGGCCTGCATCACGACCACGCCCACGGCCCCTTCCTCTTCCACGACCTCGGCCTGCACATCATCAAACAGAAATTACTAGAGTATCCTTAAGTAATGTATAGAACGACAACTAAAAAATGCCAAAATAAGAAGATAACACAAGGGCCAAGGAAATTAACATACGACAAGGAAAACTATTGCCGAATTCAAGTAAAGTAATTTTCTTATGTAGCCTGATTTAATGGAAGCATCATGCATTGCAAATAGAACAGCAAAATATTAGACTCAAGTAAACAAATCTATTCGCTATGCCAGCACATAACTGGTATTAATCAAATTTGATGTGATAATACAACTGTCATTTACACATAACAACTTATCTATATCTTGAAACCTGAATTTTGGGGCCAAGTGTTCTTACCACGAGGTGCAGGTGGTGCATCATATTCACCATAGTCATACTGCCCAACTGGCTGGGCACCATAGCCCCGTCCCCGTCCACGAAAAGCATGACCCCATGCACGGACGCGCCCTCTGCCACCATAGCCACGTCCACCATCCCAACCATCACCATATTCCATACCCCCATTGTACATTCCTATAAAGAATAGATTGTGTAGTAATGAGATAATTTTTTTATTTTAAAAGTAACGATAAAAGAGTTCAAGAAAGCATTTCTGATCGCTATAATTTTTACTTCATCCGATTACAGTTAAGTAAGCAAAACAAAGTATGAAGCAATACCTCTACCTCTACCCCTGCCCCTTCCACGACCCCTTCCCCTTCCTCGCATCCTTGGTGAGCCTTCTGTTTCAAAATTATAGTTAACAACTATACATGCATAACAACACATTTTCACTCTTCTGAAACATCAAAAGAAAAAACACTACTAATTAACCTCCTTCGTCTTCATATTCATTCAAAGGTTTTACTTGATCAGCAGGAAGAGGAGGTTGATATCTGCATGAGGAAATCAGGAAACACAACTTAGAGCTTGCCAACAAAGAATAAAATTAAAAATCAAAATAAAATATCTAAATTTAAAACATAATGCGCAGAAGACAACCATACTTGTAAATCATGACTGGGCCTTAATAATTACAGAAAACAGAGTTTAATGTTTAATTGAACCAATGCATTAATAGCAATCAAAAGCGAAACTAAAGGCGCAAAATAATAAACACCATAAAGATAAAATAAGTACAGAGGCATGAATGACATAGTGTTTACCGCTCTGTTTGAAGTCAAAGGTCTAACATATTCACTAGTTCTCAGAGTAGTTTATGTACATCAAGTTCAAATTAATAGTCAAATGCCAAAGATAACACATTCAAGTAAATCTTTATGAACTTATACACACTCGCCTTGTTTCTAAAATACATAAACAACACTTTGTTCGATATTAAAAAGACAAAGGGGTGTTCACAAAACAAAGAGACGGGTGAGGTGGGGGATAGATAAGGAAAAAATAAAAAAAGTAAAAAATAAAACTCTGATTTTTAAAAGCTCAGAAATTGTGGTTCAATAAAACCTTGGTCCTTTCTCAATTCTGATTCAACAAGCTATATAAAGCTTGTAAAAATTATTCAATCAAGATACCTGTAGCAAGATAAAAATTATTTAATATAATTAAGCCATTCTTAACTATATATTTAGCACTTTGCCGTGACCCCAAATCTTACAGAATTACAACGGCTAGGAAATAATGCTGAGCAGACTATAGCTGTACTGATTATAAAAACAAATAAACTTTGCACAAGTAGTCATGAAGTTTGTAATTTATGAAACAAACTACTAAGTCGATCTTGATTAGTGATCAAGTAGCTTGCTTGAAAAATAACTAAGCCTATCAAGGGATAAGGCATCTAATTAACAAGCATAATTTTGAGATACAGATGTCATGCAATATCATGAAAGTACATACCCTGTGGAGGATGTATCCAGCTCTTTCTTTGACAACGTAATTGTGATCATTGAAACATGACGAGTAGTCTCCAAACTGAGCAAGTAAAACACAAAACCAAAACAATCACACCCATGCACACATAAATCATTTGACAAGATAGCATAGAGGAAACAAAAAGTCATACGGAAGAAGGCCTTCTTCTAGTGGTTCCCATGTGTCAGTTATATCAGTTGATCCAATTTGAGTGTTCTGATGCAGACCAACAATCCTTCTCTGAAACAAGTAGAAAGAGCAGTCACTATAGTGAGACAGAAAAAAAATGCCAACCAATTCACTGGATAGAGATATCGACCCCCCACCTTTATTAGCTCGGTAATCATTACAGTCTTATTTATTGCACGTCCCATTGCTTTGACAACAATTTCATCAGATCCTTTCTCCTACAGAAAACACACATGTTGATCAATATTAAAAGTCAGAAAAAAATTGCAAAATATTAGTTGATTCTAGATAAAATAATACTTGCATTCATGTATCATTGTATAATTTATTAAGTAAACATTAACCAACGGAAGAACGAAAATATACAGAGAAAACATGACTAAAGTGAAAATAAGAAAGTGATGGGGGAGGATATTGGGAAAACCAAGTCCCACAACGACTGAAGATAGTGTCTAATATGCCATTTTTGTGGAGTTGACTAAGGCCTAAAACCTAAGATGGTACCAGATGCTCTGACAGTCTATTTCTATCTTGGACTCTGTTTTCTCATGATTGTCACCATCACTTCTGTTTTCTATCTTGGACTCTCTCTTGCATCAAATTTTTTTTTCAAGAAATTCTTTTCACTATTGATTTTGTAAATTCATTGTTACTCTCCTTTTACCAGGCTCTTTACATGATATTGTATTTCTATTCACCCTTGTCTAGGTTTATTGTATTTTCCATGATGCTATGTTTCAATCATTTGGTTTTATATAAATGTGACCGGTCTTTCTAGACAGTACACTCTTTTTTTATCAAGTCTAGACACTACATTATGAGTCATTCATATGAGATTTTATTCATTACTAACATATTTAATAAATATGTTTATAGTTCCTCTAAATATACCAACTTTAAGTTTTAGTCCCTACAAAAATTCCTTCGATTTTTGGTCCTCTAAATTTTCTGATTTCAATTTTACAAGAGTTCACGTTTCGTGTTCCAAGCGACATTTTTTTATGACATATAACTGATAGGACGTTAAAATAGCATTGGATTAATAATTTAACTATATAATCTTTAGTCTTTACTGATTTATTTATAACTTCAAGTTAAAGATTAAATTGTTAAATTTAAGTTTAAATGTTAGATTATTAACTAATGATATTTTTTGGTCTTATCAATGATATGTAACAAAAGAAGTTATTTGGAACATGAAACGTAAACATTGGTAAAAAAAAAAAAAAAACACTAAAGCAGGGACTAAAATTGAAAACAAAAAGTTTAAAGGACCAAAAATTGAAAGAAATTTTTAAAGGGACTAAAACGTAAAGGTGATATATTTAGAGGGAAAACATATTTAACCCTTTAATTTTTAAGGGGTTATTAAAACTTGAATTTTTGGTTTAGGAAAAAGGTATAAAGGATACATGGATCAAATATAGTTTTTTTGACTATTCAAAAAGCATATAGAACAAAATGTGGAAGTATTAAAAAATCTGAAAACACAAATTTCACTTGGCATTAATCCAATCCAAGCTATTTGAACCAAAGAACAAGCAAATCAGGCATTAATCGAAACCTCTAAAACACATACACTTCTTATACCAACACGACACCCATGCATGTATTGACATTGAATTGAATTGAATTATGTGATCTTTTTCAAGTATGTATTGTTATGATCTAATAATAAGAACACATTAAGTTATTGTTACTAACTTGGAAAAGAGTGGTAGCATAAGTGATATAGTTTCTCATCCTTCCTTGAGTGGTAATGCGGATCTCATTCTCGTTAATTGGACTATCTGCTTTGGGTTTCTCCACCCTCTGGTACCTATCCATCTGAATTGACAAAATCAAAATTTAAACAATTAATTAACGATAAACAATATTAAATCGAAGTATTAATTGAATGAATCTAGGGTTTGAAGCATAAAGAGATAGATAGATAGATAGATAGATAGATACCGTTTGTGTTGTGGGTGGGTTTGGGCGAATACGGGGATATGGAATTGAAAGTGAACGCGATTGCAGAGTGAGAGTGTAATCTGTTGTTTATGAATAGAATGGTGAAGCAGATGAAAAAGGCATCAGAGTAGGGTTATGTGGTCGCGGTCTCATTGCCTATTATACCGCTTAACACATCTGGACCTTCCCAATGGGCGTATGTGGCCCAACCCACCAATCACAAATCGCTCTGCGTTTTTTTCAATTTTATCGTATCTTTGAATTTTATAATCTGAGGTGCGTTTTTTAGGTTTTAGATTTTATAATCGAGTAAATAGGCAATTACTCCTTGAAATTGCACAACGTTAATCAATTTACTCCTCCGTCAAATTTTTCTGTTAGTTAACATGACGTTTTGCAAATACCCCTGAAGTTTTGCACTTATGTGCAAAATGTCCCCTAAACTTAAAAATTTATATGTTTTTTTCTTATCCTTGATTCAAAAGATATTAAAGACAAACAATTAATGGTTATCTTTAATATTTAAGGTTACAATAATAATATATCCTCTAAAAATAATGCAAAATTAATAACTTCATATTACTTTAGCAAAATGCATGTTTAGTTCAATTTTTAAGATAGAATAATTTTATTCAAACTTATCTTAAGAAACTGCTAGAATTAATTATTCATGAGGAATGCGTGTCTCTAGCTTACTTTGTTGTGAATTGGCGTGTCTCTATTTAAATAAGTCATAAGTTATGGAGAATTGAACAATCAAATGACATAATAGAAACAAAATAAAATAACATACCCCTTTAAGAATGAAAGAGCAATGTATAGTATTAAAGTTAATTGTTTGTATTTAATATCTTTTGAGTTAAGGATAAGAAAAAAAATATAAATTTTCAAGTTCGGGGGGCATTTTGCTCATAAGTGCAAAACTTCAGGGGGGGTATTTACAAAACATCATGTTGACTAATAGAAAAAATTGACGGAGGGAGTAAATTGATTAATGTTGTGCAATTTCGGGGGGGGGGGGGGGGGGGGGGGGGGTCATTGACGTTTTGTTAATTTCAGGGGCCTATTTACTCTTTTATAATCTGAACAAATCATGTTTATTTTTTTTATTAATTTGTCTATGGTATCTTCCTCGATACTTTCAAGACCTCATGGTTACTGTTTAGATTGTGTGTTAGATCAGGATAGATGATGGAATGAGACTTAATAAACTGGCCAAGTAGCCTTGGAACAACATGGAATCCACAATGACCATCATTGACGACATACATGACATCTTGAGTAAATAGATGCATGAATAGAGGCAATAGATTCATGCGTGGGAAGTCACGTTGAAATGGATGAGGATTTAGGAGACTGGTTACTTAGACGATTGCTCTTTCTAGTTGAGCATGATAATTTGAACTATTAATTGGTTTATCTGAATGCATTGAGTTAACAAGCTCAAAGAAAGATGGTGAACGCTCGTTGACGTTCAAAATGATCATCTTGAATAGAACTACCCCCTCTTTGGTGAAACTAGTTGTTACATAATTGACCAAATAGATAAGCATACTTGAAAGACAATCAATGTCTCTCGTTGACCGGGAAATAAATGGGTTAAAAAGAAATTAACACACAAGACAAGAACTACGCAATAACCTTTAAAGGACAAATAAATATGTATTATATGTGTGTGTGTCATTGTATATATATGTTCAACTTCCAGTTATGTTCTCACAAAAAAATTATCATCCATTCTCCCTATTTTTCTTTACCAAAAACAAAACTCACTCGTACATAAACCCTTAAGTAAAAAAACAACTCGATTGATACCCAACATACTAGAAGTAAAATCCATTGACGCATAATGAATCCTTTCTTGAATAAAATGGCGGATGGTAAAGTGAAAAGTGAAACCAAAAAGAATGATGATATGTTTGATGACATTGTGGTTGCGGCTCAAGCGCTCGTGCAGCTCAACGATGAAAACAACAACATTGTCAGGAAGAGGAGTGAGAAAAGAATCTCAAGTGAAGAGGTTGATCAAAAATTCAATAATAATAAGAGCAATAAGATTTTTAAATCAAAGAAGGCGAAGAAGTATCGCTCTCTTGCTGAGATATATAAGGTGACAATGCCCATTGATACTGAAAATTTAGGAACAAAGATCAAGCTTGATTAGTACTTTTAACAAGTATTTTAGTCAATAACTACTATGAATATATAATTTGTTGAACCAGATGATAAGAGGGTAATTATTCTCGAGTGATTATTTCGGTGACAAATCTCATAGTGAACTAAATAAAGCGTGTAATGTCGATGCGAGCTTAAGTTGATCCTTGATAAGGGATTGTTGTACCTTTTTTTTAATAAAGATAAAGATATGAGTCAATCTATATGTTCAATTCAAAGTTATCTGAGTAAGGTTATTATTTGACTGGATTAAAATAAACAAACCTATTCTATATGGCAGCACACAACTGCTATTAATCAAACTTCATTTGATAATGCATTTCTACATAACAACTAATTTATATCTAGAAACCTGAATTTGATAGACTTGCATGCTTACCACGTGGTGCAGGTGATGCATCATATTCACCATTGTCGTAACCCAACTGGTTGGGCAACATAGCCACGTCCTTGTCCCCGGAAGGCACGGTCCCATGCACGGCCACGCCCTCGGCCACCATAGCCACGCCCACGATCCCAACCAACACCATATTCCATACCCCCATTGTACATTGCTACAAAGAATTATTGTGTAGAAATAAGAAAATTTTGTATTTTAAAAGAACCCATAAAAGGTTCGAGAAAGATCTTCAGATCATTCTGTAATATATACTACATCCAATTGCAGTTAAATATGCAAAACAAAGTACTCAGCAATACCTCTGCCTCTTCCCCTTCCCCTTCCATGACCACGTCCCCTTCCTCGCATCCTTGGTGAGCCTTCTGTTTCAAAAAATACAATTTAAGACAGCCTCTAGTTTTTTAGTAACTAGGATATGATGTATGAAATAAGGAAGTTCAAACCTCGTGAGTATTTTACATAATTTAATCAAAAGGTGCTTCAGTAAAACATTAGAACTTTCTCATTTTGGATTTGGCAAGCTATATAAAACTTGTAACAATAAAATCGTGAAAATTATTCTAGACATCTATAGCATGATAGCACGATATAATAACATATATACCACAAAAAGTAAGACCATTGAAGTTACTATATATTTAGCACTTTGCCGTGACCCTAAATCTTACAGAAGTACAATGGCTAGGAAAAAAAAGCTTAGCAGACTATAGCTGTACTGATTATAAAAACAAATAAACTTTGCACAAGTAGTCATGAAGTTTGTAATTTATGAAACGAACTACTAAATCGATCTTGATTAGTGATCAAGTAGCTTGCTTGAAAAATAACTAAGCCTGTTAAGAGATAAGGCATCTAATTAACATGCATAATTTTGAGATACAGAATTACAGATGTCATGCAATATCATGAAAGTTCATACCCTGTGGAGGATGTATCCAGCTCTTTCTTTGACAAAGTAATTGTGATCATTGAAACATGACGAGTAGTTTCCAAACTGCACAAGTAAAATGAAAACAATCACACCCATGCCATGCACACATAAACTATTTGACAAAGTAACACAGTGAAAACAATGAAAACATACGGAAGAAGGCCTTCTTCAAGTGGTTCCCATGTGTCAGTTATATCAGTTGATCCAATAATAGTGTTCTGATGCAGACCAACAATCCTTCTCTGAAAAACATAGACATATCGGTCGGTCACAGTTTTAAAACAAACAAAACACCAACCAATTTAATCTGTAGGGAACTCTATCTACCCTCTCACCTTAATTAGCTCAGTAATCGTCACAGTCTTATTAATCGCTCGTCCCATTGCTTTGAGAACGATTTCTTCAGTTCCTTTCTCCTACAGAAAACACACATAGTGCAAAATCAAATTAAATTCCACACAAAATACCAAAATATTAGTTGAATTAAGATTAAATTGTTACTTGCATGTATTAATCACACCAAACAAAATAAAAGAGAAATAATCCTATAATCTAAATAAATTCACTTTAAAAAAAAAAAAAGTTTCACTCGGCAATTAATACACTGGCAGCGTAAATGTTTTTAACACAATCAATCAATTATGTCCCTCGGAACATTAAAAAATCTAATCATAACTATTTCTAAAGTCACACTCATGCATATACATAAATTATTTGACGGCTTAAATATGTTATTTGTTCCTGCAAATAGGGGTCGCTTAAAATTTCATCCCTGCAATTGCTAATCTTTTTTTTTGCCCCTGCAAAGTTTAATCAGTTAAAAATTCGTCCCTTGACCAAGTTAATGACTGCCACGTCATCAAATTAACAAAATGGCACGGGAATTGACGAAAATACCCCTGGCTTTTTTTTTTTTGTTTTTTTTCCTTAAAAAAAATTTCAGTTTTTTCCCGAATTTTTTTTACGATTTTTTCCCGAAAATTTTTCAGTTTTAATTTTAACAGTTTTTTTCCGAATTTTTTTTTTACTTCTAATTATTTTTTCAGATTTTTTTAATTTAAAAAAGAATTTTCAAAATTTTGAAAAAAAAAAAATTTTGAAGGAAAAAAAATTAGCCCAGGGGTATTTTCGTCAATTCCCATGCCATTTTGTTAATTTGATGACGTGACAGTCATTAACTGGGTCAAGGGACGAATTTTTAACTGATTAAACTTTGCAGGGGCAAAAAAAAAGGATTAGCGATTGCAGGGACGAAATTTTAAGCGACCTCTATTTGCAGGGACGAATAACATATTTAAGCCGGGTAGCATAGAAGAAACAATAAGGCTTGCGGAAGAAGGTCTTCTTCTAGTGGTTCCCATGTGTCGGTTATATCAGTTGATCCAAACTTGAGTGTTCTGATGAAGACCAACAATCCTTCTCTGAAACAAGTAGACAGAGCGGTCACAATAACAAAACAAGAGAAAATGCCAACCAATTTTCTGCATAGAGATATCATTAGTCTTATTTATTGCACGTCCCATTGCTTTGAGAATAATATCATCAGCTCCTTTTTCCTACAAAAAACAAATGTATATTACACAAATTTGTAAAATATTAGTTGGAAGCGCTGTAACTTGATATTGTGGCAACAAGTGACAAAAACGACATCATAAGTCTTTGAACAAGCCGTGCATTTGCTACAAGACTAGAAATTGGCCTAGGAATTAAGAAGACTTACAGGTACACGAGCACCAAATATGTTACAGGGCCAAGTAACATGAACATGAATTGATGGCAACGACCCGCTCTAGCTAGACTCAAATGTAATGTAGACGTTTCTTTCTCTAATTCTCGTAACAAGGTTGGTATTGGTATATGTATTTGAGATGCCGACGGGGTTACGTGCTTGCTAGAATAGCATGGTTTGCGCCATTGTGTTCGGTAGATTTTGGTGAGGTGTTAGGACTTTGTGAAGCGTTGTTGTGGGTGTCTGAACTAGGCACAGACATCATTGACTTGTCTATGGATCAAAGCTCCTCGTTGAAGCTATCAACAGTAATAATAGTGGCAACACTGATGTCGGAAGCATTATTAGTCATTGTCAAAAACTACTTAATACCCATTTTACCAACTTTAAGGTAGAGTTTAGTCGGAGGCAAGCAAATAGGGTGCCTCATTGATTTGCAAAGGCATCCCCGTTAGAAGCTAGCTCCCAATCATTAATTGATGTACCATCTTGTATTAGTGACTTATTATCTAATTAATGAAGCAAGATGAATTTTCTCCTCTAAAAAAAATCTTAAATATAAGTCATTTAGAAATGGATAAGGAGAAAGAACTAAAACGTGGCTTTTATTTTACCCAACTAAACACCACTAGATGATGAAAACGTGTTGTTACATAGTTGACCAAATAGATAAGCATACTTGAAAGATAATTAATGTCTCGCGTTGACCAGGAAATAAATGGGTTAAAAAGAAATGAAGACACACCAGACAAGAACTACGCAATAACCTTTTTAGAACAAATAAATATGTATTATATGTGTGTCTATATATATACATGTTCAACTTCCAGTTGCGTTCTCACAAAAAAAAAAATTATCATTCATTCTCCCTATTTCTCTCTACCAAAAACAAAACTCATTCGTACATATACTCTAAGTAAAGAAAACAACTCGATTGATACCCAACATATACTAGAAGAAAACCCCATTAACACATATTGATGAATCCTTTCTTGAATAAAATGGTAGATGGTAAAGTGAAAAGTGAAACCAAAAAGAATGATGATATGTTTGATGACATTATGGTTTAGGCTCAAGCACTCATGCAATTTAACGGTGAAAACAACAACATTGTTATGGACAGGAGGGAGAAAATAATCTCAAGTGAAGAGGTTGATTAAATACCCAATAATAATAAGATCAATAAGATTTTTAAACCAAATTAAAGGTGAAAAAGTATCGCTCTCTTGCATATATATATGGCAAATTCTATGGTACACCCAAATATTTGAGTGTACCGGTACACCAAATAATTAAATTAATATTTAAATGAGTTGCTTTTTTGAAGAAAAAGAATTATTTTCTATCATTGACAATTATAAAAATTAAATCTTATTTACCAAAATCGTCGACGAAATAAAATTTAATTCTTTTGAATTTTTATTACTCATAACGAAGAATATTGAGTATTTTTTATGAGAAAATGTTAAAAATTTAATATGATTATTGTAAACTAGGGGTGTTCAAATCCAAACCGATCCAAAATAAAACCGCAAACCGATCCAAAAAAACCGAAAACCGCAAAAAACCGAATATATTTGGATGCGTTTGGATGTTGTTTTGTAAAAACCGCTAAGATCGGATCGGATTTCGGATCACTTTTTCAAAACCGAACCAAACCGAACCGAACCGCAAAAATAAATATTAATACTTATTTATTCTTTTATTAGTATTATATATTGCATTATTATAATCATTTTTAAATTGTAATCTTATATATTCCACTAATTTAATCTATATTATTATTACTTCATATGTTTAAAAAATAATTGATAATTTTCATACTCTAATTTTAATTTTTTAATTTATTTTGCATCAAACCTATTATTTTTACCATGTTTGTGTAATATTAATATTAATAAAAAAATAATATATTTAAAAAAAGAGTAAATAAAAAAATATATTTTGCATTTTGGATATCCAAAAACCGATCCAAATTAAACCGCATATATTTGGATCGGTTCGGTTCGGATTTTTTTAGAAAACTCATCCAAACCGAACCGAACCGCATGTGATTTTTATTTTGGATCGGTTGACATTTTGCCTCAAAACCGATCCAAACCGCACCGCGAACACCCCTATTGTAAACAATGAAATTATGTTTTTTCTTATGAAATAATGTTTTCTAAATTATAAACCTTGATAAATAACTTTTTTCTTTACATCCTAAAATGATCGTTATTTTATCAATTTATTAAGTAAGAGTACCGGTACACCTCAATTTATGAGGTGTACCGCAGAAGTTCCCTATATATATATATATGGTGACAAAACCCATTGATACTGAAAATTTAGGAACAAAGGTCAAAACTTGATTAGTACTTTCAACAAGTATCTTAGCCAATAACTACTATATGTATTATTTGTTGAACCAGATGATAAGAGGGTATAATTATTCTCGAGTGATTATCTTGGTAACAAATCTCATGGTGAACTAAATAAAGCGTGTAATGTTGTTGCAAGCTTAAGTTGATCCTTGATAAGGGATTATTGTACCTTATCTGCATATATATTTTTTTTAATAAAGATAAAAGATATGAGTCAATCTATATATTCAATTCAAAGTTATGTGAGTAGGGTTATTATTTATTCATTTTACTTTTATTTTGTAATTGTGTAGCTCATATTTGTTTTCATGTTGAAAATGTATAATTTTTTGTCTGAATTCTTTATGTTGTTGTACATAGTTATATTACTCTTGAATGTTATATGTAATAAGTAAAAATAGGAATTAAAGTTAACGGTAAAGAGCAAGATTTTTTTTTTTTTTTGAGCAATATGGATAGTAGTTTAGAGTTATGTTTTTGAGGATGAATATGTTTTATTTTAATTATTATTTGAAATTTTGATTAATCAACAAATATTTAAAGAGGTCGTAAAAATTTATATAGAATTGTAGACGCTCATCCTATTTTTAATAAACAAAATGAGGAATGGAAATTAATGTTAATAATGATGGCACCAATGTCAATTTTAGAAGTAGAACTATCTATGATATTGTCCGTTTGGTTCAGCTTTGAATATAATTGATTCTGAGAGAATTGATTCTGATAGAATTGATTCTGACAGAATTGATTTGAGAGAATTGATTTATGTTTGGATACAATTATGTAGAATTGATTAAACAAAATGATTTATGTTTGTATGCAATTATGTAGAATTGCTTTTGAATGTATAATTACTAAAATAGACATAGCTAAAGGAGAATTGATAAAGAATGAGAATTGATAAAGGGCAATAAAGTAAAATAACATGTTGTAATAATAAAATATATAAACCTATACACGTTGTTCAAGGAGAATTGATTCTAGAAAAGCTAGAAGCTAGGATTTGTAGCTTCATGGAGAATTGCTTTTGAAGGATAAAAGCAATTCTGAAAAGCTGAACCAAACACGTTGTTTTTGGCTAGAATTGCTTTTGGCACTGTAGAGAATTGATTTTGGGCTAGAATTGCTTCTCAGAAGCCAAACCAAACAGGCATATTTGAACTTTTTCTTCAGATTACGGCGAGCTCACAGAGCCGACATTTCTTGGATAAAATGTGCATAAGTACATAGAGATGTGTAAAAAAATCAATATAAGTCTATATTAATTAGGAAAATCCTCAAAGAAATTTCAGATGGATGAAATTTCAGATGGATCTAAATATCTAATTGTACCTGTAAATACATTCATCGTACAAATTAACATTTTGAATCAAAGTGTGTAGGAATGCTATGGACAGATGCTCAAACACTCTCCAATTACCACTCTCTCTTTGATTGGGCCATGTCATCCAAGTTTTAAACATTTTTTTGGGCTACCGATTCTTTAATTATTTCACCTTTGTCGTTTTTCATCAAGCACCCTTGACCCCTTCCATGGAAAATCAGTATCCATTTTAATGGTCTTCTTCCCAATCAAACCATCACCATCAATTCCCCTTCAACCAAAAACCTGCTCCTCACCCACATACATTCAAAACCAGCATAACCATTATCGAAACATCCCATCGTTACCGTCGCCCAAACAACTTGTCATCGCCGCCCAAACATGTGTATCACCGCTACTGTTGTTGTCTCCACCAAAACCACAACTACCTCTGTAAATTCTTGCTGCAAAATATCACCCCAATCATCAATTTCAATTAATCAATTAACTGTGTTCATTAATCAATTCATTTTCAATCAGATTTGGTTAGATTCTTCAATCGCTGCCAAATGATTAATTTTTTTTAATTAGGTGTTAATAAACCTTGTAAAAAAAGTAGGTTTAGAAAAAATTAGTTAGATGCCAAAGTGTCAAAGCACCATAAGAGCTCATCGATGAGGTAGTTGGCTTCAAAGGTTAAACGTGGGTTTACATTGGTTAAGCAGAAGGATCTGCGTTTTTGTTTTTGTTTTTTTGTTTGAATAAAAAATGATAAGTATATGAAACCAGCATAGCCGGTCATCAGGTATTGGGTTTTAAAAAATTGATGATGTGGACCAATGGTTGAGGGAGTGTTTGAGAGAGAGTGCAAAAGAGGTTGTCCATAGCATTCCTCAAGTGTGTAAATAGGACACAACTGGCTGAAATTGAGTCCATCTTTGCTCCATTTAGATATGCTCCATTTACCCCATTTATCTTAATGGATGTGTGACACGTGTTAAAAGAATATCCAAGGGTTGAAATTAAAAAGGGAAAGATAGGTAATAAAACAAAATCCCTAGCCTACTGTTCACTTTCTCCTTCTCCCCTTTCCCTCACCACGCTCCTTCTTCCTCTGAAACAACATGGCCGCTGCCTCTCCTTCTCCTTCTCACCAGCGCCGTCGTCTTCCTCTGAAACAACAGGCCGCTGCCTCTCCTTCTCCGAGATCAACAGAAAAAAAAAAACAAAACGATTCAGATTGATAACAACAGAGGTTTTAAAATTGAAAACTGAAGCAATTGATCTACAAAATCTTCCAATAAGAACAAGAACAGAATTAATTGAAAACTGAAGCAATTCATCTACAAAATCTTCCAATAAGAACAAAATTAGAACAGAAAAGGAGAGGGAGAGGCCATGGAGAGGTAGTGTCGAATTTTTACACATAAATCAAGTGATAGTGCTGGTTTTACCAACCATTTGAATAATTGAATCAATACATCTGCCGACGAGAAGGAAGAAGGAGGAAGAGGAACGTCGTATTGTTTTAGAGAGAGAGAGAGAGAGAGTATTGGAAGGCACGTTTTTTTCCAGTACATAAATGTCTTTCTTTAATCTTTTAATTTCAACCCTTGATATTGTGTTTGCCACATGTCACACATCCATAAAGGTAAATAGGGTAAATTGAGCATATCTAAATGGAGCAAAGATGGACTCGCTCAAACTACCACTAGAACAGCTGCATGCATGGTCTAGTCTTTGGACAGAACCATGCTTAACGCCACATCTAACTCAACCTATCGAACTTAAAATTATAAATGTTATAAGTGAAAGAATATACAAAAACAAAACTGATGAAACATGGTTGCAACACTGAGCGCTTCAAATAATATAAAATAATTGCAAATCTAACAAATAACTAAGCAGAGAGGTAACCCCTCTTCTAACAGATCATATACATGACGAGCAACATCTAAGTGATCAAGCAGCTGCTCCACGGCCTCTTCCCCTTCCACGACCTCGGCCTGCAAATCATAAAAAAAAATAAAAATTACGAGACTATCAACTTAAAGTTTTGAAGAAAAGGCAAAATAATATTATGTGAACAATAAGCACACAGCATTCTTCAAAAATATAAAAATAAATAAGCAGACAGCAGCACAATAAGCGCTTGCAAATTTCACTACAATGTCCCATAAAGTTACTTGAAGAACAACTATAAAATGCTTAAACGAGAAGGTAACACAAGATACAAAGGAAACTAACAAATAAGATAAGGAAAACAATCGGTGGGTTCAAATTAAATTATTTTCTTCTCTAGTTTGATTTAATAGGAAGCATCGTGTAATACAAATAGCACACATCAAAATATTTGACTGGACTAAAATAAACAAACTTATTCTATATGGCAGCACACAACTGGTATTAATCAAACTTGATAATGCATTTATACATAACTGGTATTAATCAAATTTGATGGACGTGCATGCTTACCACGTGGGGCAGGTGGTGCATCATATTCACCATTGTCGTAATAGCCAGCTGGCTCGGCACCATAGCCACGTCCTCGTCCCCGGAAAGCACGCCCCCATGCACGGCCACGCCCTCTCCCACCATAGCCACGCCCACCATCCCAACCATCAACATATTCCATACCCCCGTTGTACATTCCTACAAAGAATTATTGTGTAGAAATAAGAAAATTTTGTATTTTAAAAGAAACCATAAAAGGTTCAAGAAAGATTTTCGGATCATTCTATAATCTATACTACATCCAATTGCAGTTAAATATGCAAAACTAACTACTCGGCAATACCTCTGCCTCTTCCCCTTCCCCTTCCACGACCACGTCCCCTTCCCCGCATCCTTGGTGAGCCTTCTGTATCAAAAAATACTGTTAACAGTAACTACACATGCCATAATGATCATAAGTTTTCACTCTTTTAAAATATCAAAGAAAAAACTGTTAACTTGCCTCCTTCCTCTTCATATTCATTTAAAGGTTTTACTTGATCAGCTGGAAGAGGGGGTTGATATCTGCATGAGAAAAAACGACTTAGATTTTGCCAACAGAAATGTCAAATACAAATTAAGACAAAGGGGATACAATTTAAGACAGCCTCTAGTTTTTTAGAAACTGGGATATTATGTTTGAAATAAGGAAGTTCAAACCTCATGAGTATTATAAAGCTTGTAACATAATTTAATCAAAAGGGGCTTCAGTAAAACATTAGAACTTTCTCATTTTGGATTTGGCAAGTTATATAAAGCTTGTAACAATAAAATAGTGAAAATTATCTAGACATCTATAGCATGATAGCACGATATAATAACATATATACCACAAAAAGTAACACAGTGGAAGTTACAAAATATTTAGCACTTTGCCGTGACCACAAATCTCACAAAAGTACAACGGCTAGGAAAAAATGCTTAGCAGACTATAGCTGTACTGATTATAAAAACAAATAAACTTTGCACAAGTAGTCATGAAGTTCGTACTTTAGACCATCTCCAATGGTGAGGTCTTCACCATTTAAGACCCGGTACCTAATAGGTACCCCCATTGGGGAAATTTTTTGGGGGGTCTCTTGAGACCCAGGGTCTCACTTAAGAACCCCATTCTTAAGTGGACCCCACACCACTTTTTATTAAAATAATCATTGTTGAGTTGCTTTTGTTGAAATGTAAATGATAGTTTTATTGGTGGGACCCATTTAGACCTTTTGTTAGAGGGTCTCCATTGGAGTGGTTGAGTACTTATTAGGTACTATTATTAAAAAATAATAAAAAAGTGATGTGTACATGTGGGACCCGTTTAAGACCTCAAAATTGAGGGTCTCCATTGTGGATGCTTATGAAACGAACTACTAGGTCGATCTTAATTAGTGATCAAGTAGTTTGCTTGAAAAATAACTAAGCCTATTGAGAGATAAGATAAGGCATCTAATTAACAAGCATAATTTTGAGATACAGATGTCACGCAATATCATGAAAGTTCATACCCTGTGGACGATGTATCCAGCTCTTTCTTTGACAAAGTAATTGTGATCATCGAAACATGACGAGTAGTCTCCAAACTGAGCAAGTAAAACACAACGGGAAAAAAAAAATCACACTCATGCATATATATAAATTATTTGACAGGGTAGCATAGACGAAACAATAAGGCTTACGGAAGAAGGCCTTCTTCTAGTGGTTCCCATGTGTCGGTTATATCAGTTGATCCAACTTGAGTGATCTGATGAAGACCAACAATCCTTCTCTGAAACAAGTAGACAGAGTCACAATTGCAAAACAAGAGAAAATGCCAACCAATTTTCTGCATAGAGATATCGACCCTCTTACCTTTATTAGCTCAGTAATCATTACAGTCTTATTTATCGCACGTCCCATTGCTTTGAGAACAATATCATTAGCTCCTTTTTCCTACAAAAAACAAATGTAAGTTACAAAAAATTGTAAAATATTAGTTGATTAATAAATGGATATTTGCATGCATGGAATGGATCACCCCAAACAAAATATAATAGTCCCAAAACCAGCATAAAATTGTTGTAAAATGATTAAGTATACATTAAACAAAGAACAAAAAATATAGAGAAAAAAAAATGCTATAGCCAAAATAAGGAAGTGCTGCAGGGGATATTGGAAAAACCAAGTCCCACATTGCCTATAGATAGTATCTAGTAAGCCGGATGGGAAATCCTATATGGTATCAAATCTTATCCTAGATCTGTTGTTGAGCCACCCACCGTATTATCCACCTAGTCCAATAGCATCCGGCATGAGGGGACTTGTTGGGAAGGAATATCCCCCCCCCCCCCCCCATGACTTGACAAGCATTTAGTCTTTGACCTTAAATGTATTTTCAGTCTGTCTGTCTATCTAGGAGCCTATTTTCTTGTACTTGTCACTATGACTTGTGTGTCCCTCTATTTGTTTTTTCTCTCTTGCATCAAAACATATTTTTTCAAGAAATTCCTTTCACAGATTAATTTAGTAAATTCATTTTTACTTTACTGATTTTTCTATACATAACATTTTTAGTTGTTCGTGTTTCAGACTGAGCCAACCCCGCTTAGTGGGATAAGGCTTGGTAGTCTTTGTAGTGTTTCGGACAGAGCCAAGACCCGACACGCAAAATATCAATGATCCAACCAAATAGACAACATCGCGTTCAGCAATACACGGAATTTTCCCGTGATAATATCACAAATAAGAGGGCACTCTGTGAATCGCGCCAGATTACCGGCAACCTAATAACTGTCTCAGAACCCAACATGTCACCTATAAAGGTCTCCAACCCTTGATGAAAGGTATATTCTCAATTCTAGTTAAACCTCTAGACTCTCCTTAAAAGCCTAAAGTAACAGCGCCGTCTTGTGTCGCATTCAATCAACTGAGGCTGTTGTCTTCAAAGGGATTTAGTATAAGTATAACATAATCTTAAAAGTTACTCACTTTATTATATGCATAACTTGCATAAGCATATAAAAGAAAATTGTGGAAATATTTATTATTTACACAGGAAGTTTTCTAAAGTTAAGAGCATAAATTTAATTGGGTATTAATTCTATCTAACCCAAAAGCAATGTGATTAGGCGTTAATTAAAAAAGTGATTATCTAATTTGTTACTAACTTGAAAGAGAGTGGTGGCATAAGTGATATAATTTCTCATTCTTCCTTGAGTAGTAATGCGAATCTCGTTTTCGTTAATAGGACCATCTGCTTTGGGCTTCTCCACCCTCTGGTACCTATCCATCTGAATTAACAAAATTCAAACAATCAATTAACGATAAACATTGAATTCGAAGAATTAATTCAATTCTAGGGTTTATAAACGAATACCGTTTGTGCTGTGCGTTAGTAAGATGGGAGCGAAGCGAGTTTTGGAAGAAAGAAAGGTAGACGCAGCGATTGCGCTCTTTAATCTATACGATCAGAGGAAAAAGGCTAATGAGTAGGGTTTACGTAGTCTCGGTCTCATTACCTGTTACACCTATAATATTTCTCTAACTTATATAGTACTCCCTCCGTTTTAAAATAGTGTCGCTTTAGCAAAAAAATATTTGTTTTAAAATGAATGTCACTTTCGATTTTCAATGCAATAATAACTTCTTTTTTTCAATTGTACCCTTCAATTAATACTATGTTACACTACTTCCAAAGTATTATTTTTTCTTTAATGAAAAACAACCAATAGTTGATTAGGATAATTTGATAAAATTGCTATGACATTTGACTACTTTATTCCATTCATTAATTTGTGTGCAATTGGCTAAAACGACACTCATTTTGAAACGGAGGGAGTATAAATTAGTAAAAAAAAAAGGCTTAATTACCTTTTTAGTCCTCTAACTATTTAATTGGTATCGGATTGGTCCTCTAACTAAAAATTGATTTATTTTGGTCCCTTAACTTTCTCTTTTGAATTATTTTGGTCCCTTAACTTTCTCTCTGTTACACATTTTGGTCCTTTCCGTTAAATTTAATTAAAAAAACGTTATGGTTTATAACTCAGCAACAACACCATCAACAGCAACAAGAAATAAACCCAGAAACTCATAAAATTCATACTAAAACCCAGAAACTCATAAAATTCATACACAACCATCAACAATCTCAACTCACCATACAATCATCCAAAACAGTAACATATAACATTACACCATTTCTTTTTCTTTCGAAAAATCATCGAGTATTATCGTCCATTCATGGTAACAACATTGTTACACATCCAAACTCAAATCACCATACCTTGCACCAAAACAAACTCGATTTGGAGCTGAACAACACGCAGCAAACACAAAGCTCCACCATAGGCTGAACCGAATTTGTGAACGGGAAAAGAAGGAAGTTCGATCCACACAATCACAGAGGTTGAACCGAAACTCAGAGAAAGAAGGTGAACGAACCGGAGCTGAACCAAACCGAAGCAGAAACGTGAAACCGAAGCTGAATCGGACCGGCCTTGCAACATTGGAACCAAACCGAATCACAAACGAGATCGGAGAAGAGGTAGTTCTTCATTTCGTTTTCATGTTTGTGTTAGATCTATGTCGTTTAGGTTTTTGATCTCGTGTTTTTAAGGTTGGATTCGGATTTATCTTCGAAAAAGATGTTTAAAAATGTAAAGAGTTTTAGATCTGGTGGAGAAAATTGGGGGTTTTTGAAAACCCTAATTTTGGAAATTTTGTGAAGGGAAAAGAAAGAAAGAAAGAAAATTGGGGGTTTTTGAAAACCCTAACGTTTTTTTAATAAAACTGACGGAAATGACGAAAAACAATAACTTGACAAAGTTAGAGGACCGAAATAAATCAATTTTTAGTTAGAGGACCAATCCGATACCAATTAAATAGTTAGAGGACTAAAAAGGTAATTAAGCGTAAAAAAAACCTATGAAAAAAAGAAAGAAAATACCTAAGAAAAACTAAAAGTAATTTTCTAAAATATTTCTAAGTTTTTCAAAGAGATAAGAAAATAAATGTTCAAATACAAATTGAAAAACTTTTTTTATATACTATATTTTGTAAAATCTTGTTTTACTAGAAGATTAGTGTTACACGCATATGATACGCACTCCATGGTAGAGCCACATACACTTAAGGGGTTGCAACTGCATCCCTTGGATTTTATAAATTTGAACCAACAAGGATGTAGTTTTATCATTTTTGAATTCCCTCGCTATTTCACTTTGCACCAAAATTTAGTCAAACCAACAAGGATGTGTCTATATTTTCAAGTGGAGTAGTGTTTTCAAGTGGAGATGTGTCAAAAAGTGGTTGTCAAAATATCATTTCTCTTGAATTTAAAATGTATGAGAAATATAACATATGAGTTGTTGGCTAGTATTTGAATTAATAGGTTCATTGATTTCTTTTACTTCTTGTAATAAGGATTAGAGGGAGCATAATAGTTTTTTTTTTTAATAAATTTAAGGTTAATTCTTAAATAATTTGATATTCCGTTGTGCATCAGTACTTCTTGGGTAAAATTACTTAAAATTTGAATTTATTTTTAAATAAATAAATATAAAATATAATATAACATTGGATGGTTGGATTAGGAGTACATAACCAACAAAACTTTAAGGGTATCAGAGTATTCACCTTAGTTTATTTGTCATGCATGTTTAAATTATATAATATAATTTATCCTCTAATAAAATTAGAAGCATATGATTTAAAATGAGAAAATATGTATTCAACGATCTCGAAACATGAAATCTCATTGAAGCCAATCCTATGCTTTTAAAAGATTTTTATGAATATATTCAAAACTTCAAATGATACACATAAGTTGATTTAAAACTGTTGGGATTTATTTTAATGTTACTATTTATTTGGGTTCAGTTAATAAGTTCCTAGTTTCTAGGTTCCACCAAGTAGAATAGCATTTGTTTTCTTTGTAACTGTTACCACGTTTTAATACGTGAGTTGAACTTTTCTTTCTTATCATGTAAGGCTATATATGCCACCACTATGTTACTCAATAAAGTTAATTTTTCCATTCCACAAAACTCTAACAAATTGGTATCAGAGCTCTTTCAAAGGGCCTGATAGAGTGAGACTAGGAACTGCAGTTTCCAAAAGAGAGAGTGAGAAATGTCATCTGAAAGTAGCAACTTTGTGCAACCAGCAATCCCTAAGTTTGATGGTCATTATGACCATTGGGCTATGCTCATGGAGAATTTTCTTAGGTCAAAAGAATATTGGCACTTGGTGGAGGCAGGCATTCCTACAATAGCTGAGGGAGTTCAATCAACAAAGGCGCAAAGGAAGTCGATTGAAGAACATAAATTAAAAGATCTGAAAGAGAAAAACTATCTCTTCCAGTCCATTGAAAGAAACATCATGGAGACTATTCTTGATAGAGGGAGTTCAAAGAGCATATGGGACTCAATGAAAAAAAAGTATCAGGGGACAAGCAGAGTGAAGAGAGCGCAATTGCAAGCGTTGAGGAAGGAGTTTGAAGTCCTTCAAATGAAAGAAGGAGAAAAGGTGGACGAGTACTTTGCTCGGACGCTTACAATGTTGGAACAAAATGTGTTTAACAATGAACCTTAAAGAGTTTTGATGATAACAAGGTATTAAAAATTGTAAATTGGACTAGCTAATATTTGTTCAAGTGTACAGGACCATAATTAAAAAGTTACATCATCATTGGTTCTGAATGAGCAAATAAAGAGCAAAGGAAACAACAAAATTTGAAGCTTGGACGCTCCTGAAGGCAACTTGCTACTGAAAAGAAAAAGCGCTCCTGAAGTTAAGTCGCTTCTGAAGTAAGAATAGTGCTCCTGAAGACAAGAGGTCCAGAAGTCATATCATCAGAAGCTGTATCATCAGAAGCTGCATCATCAGAAGCTGCCTCATCAGAAGCTATTTCACCAGAAGCTGAATATCAACTGGATTTGCAAAGATTCAAGAATTGAAGAATTATCACTGCAAAAGCTGTCTATTGGATTCGAAAACGCAACAAAGGATTAGTGGAATTTTGCAACGGTCATTTCAAAGGTGTTTGAAGGCATGTGCTTGCAATTTGGACGAAAGCATTGACATTTGTACGAATTGTACAACCACGTTCTCCACTACTCTGTTTTGTGTCCACGCTACAAGACAAGAAAACAGCTCCAGAATACGGCTTCGCCTGCATAGATGTTCCTTTGGATAAGGAATGGATTTCAAATTAGTTCTTCATAGGACAACAACCAAATCAGGCAAAAGATCAAAGGTGAAAGATCAAGCTTCAACAACGACTCTTTGGAGTGCTGGCAATTTCACAACGTCTCTTTCACACCTCTATATAAAGGAGTGAAGACTTAGAGTTTTGGTAATGCAAGAACGCTGAACGAAAGACTCACAACATTTTTACAAGTGCCAAACCTCTGCTAAAATTGTTCTGCATTCACTTCGAATTTCTGTGTCTCAAAGTCATATCTTAGAAATTCTTAAGTCCATTGAGTCTGTATCTGATTTATATTGTGAGCACCTCTGATTGTATATCAAGTGTTCAACCTTAAACAATTTTCTGTGTAATTTTGTTTAGTTAGGAAGTATCTTGCAGTTGTGCTTGAGCAGGAAGTCTCTTGATTGTGTTCTTGAGCAAAGGAAGTCTCTAGCTTGTGTGCTTGAGCAAAGGAAGTCTCTTGCTTGTGTGCTTGAGCAATTGTAATCAGATATTACTCTTAGTGAAATCTCCTTGGAAGTGCAAGGGGGACTGGACTACTTCCGGATTGTGGAAGGAACCAGTATAATTTCTTTGTGTCGTTCTTCTTCTCTCTCTCTGTTTTATTCCGCTGCATTTAGATTCTGACCATCACTTCAGAAGCTGTCTCACTTAGCTTCTGATCAGTGTGTTCAGTTTTTAGGAGAAACGAAGAATTTTTGAAAACACAATTCAACCCCCCTTCTTGTGTTTTTCTCACCTTCATACAATTGTAAACAAGATGAAGATTTATGGTAAGAACATGACCCAGGTTATGATTGTAGAAAAGATCTTCAGATCAATGACCTCAAGATTTGATTATGTTGTGTGTTCAATAGAGGAGTCAAACAACTTGGATGAGTTGAGAATAGATGAGCTTCAAAGCAGCCTTTTGGTTCATGAGCAAAGAATGAATCTTCATAGTGGAAACACTAGAGATGAGCAAGCGTTGAAGGTTTCACATGAAGATCAAAATGGAGGAAGAGGTAGAGGTAGAGGTTTTGGTTGGAGTAGAGGCAGAGGTCGAGGTAGAGGAAGGCAGTTTGCAAACAAAGCCATAGTGGAATGTTTTAAATGCCACAAACTAGGACATTTCCAATATGAATGCCCAAGATGGAAGGAAAGTGCAAACTATACTGAAATTGATGAAGAAGAAGAGATGCTGCTCATGTCCTTTGTTGAAGTTACCAATTCAAAACAAGAAGATATATGGTTTCTCGACTCCGGTTGTAGCAATCACATGTGTGGAAACAAGCAGTGGTTTTCTACCATTGATGAAGATTTCAAACACTCGGTAAAGCTTGGAAACTAATTCCAAAATGGCGGTAATGGGAAAAGGGAACATTCTACTTGAGATCAATGGTGCAATTCAAGTAGTCACTGATGTCTACTATGTTCCAGAGTTGAAAAATAACTTACTGAGTGTAGGCCAGCTTCAAGAAAAAGGATTAACTTTACTTATACAAAATGGAACATGCAAGTTATTCAATCCAAGAAGAGGATTGTTCATGCAAACAAAAATGACAGCAAATCGAATGTTTGTGCTGCTGGCTAGTGTGGTGCTTCAAGAGACCTCAACATTCCTACAATTAGCTACTGAAGATAGCTCACAATTGTGGCATCGTAGATTTGGGCACTTGAGTTACAAAGGTTTGAGGACTTTGCAATATAAACAGATGGTGAAGGGCCTTCCACTTGTTAAAGCTTCGAATAAAAGTTGTACTGAATGTTTTGTCGGCAAGCAACATAGAGATGCCATTCCAAAGAAGAGTCAATGGAGAGCTTTCCATAAATTGCAGCTTGTACATGCTGATATTTGCGGGCCTATTACTCCCAACTCCAATAGAAACAAAAGGTACTTTATAACATTTATTGACGACTTTAGTAGAAAAGAGTGGATTTATTTTCTTGCTGAAAAATCTAAAGCATTTACAACTTTCAAAAATTATAAAAGCCTTGTTGAGAAGGAGTCAGGTGCCCTTATATGTTGTGTACACACTGATAGGGGCGGAGAATTCACCTCCAATGAGTTTAATGAATTTTGTAAAATCAATGGCATAAGCAGGCAACTTACAACATCCTACACTCCACAACAAATTGGCGTAGCGGAGCGCAAAAATCGGACCATTATGAATATGGTTCGGTGCATGCTTTGTGACAAACAAGTACCGAAGTCATTTTGGCCAGAAGCTGCAAAATGGACAGTTCATGTTCTCAACCGGAGTCCGACACTGACAGTTAAAGACAAAACTCCAGAAGAGATGTGGAGCAGAATTAAACCTAGAGTTGATTACTTTAGAGTATTTGTGAGTCTAGCTCATGTCCATGTACCTGATACAAAAAGATCAAAGTTGGATGATAAAAGCATGCAATGTGTATTACTTGGTGTAAATGATGAAGCTTATCGATTGTTTAATCCGGTTTCCAAAAAAAATATTGTCAGCAGAGATGTTAGTCTTGAAGAGGATAAGGGTTGGAATTGGGGGAGGACTGTCGAAGAAGTAAAGCATGACATATTTGTATGTGAAGGCACTAATGATAGTGAAAATTCAACCTTTGAAAGTGAAGAAGAAGTTGTAAAAGACACTGAAACACCAGCTGACACAGTTCAAGAGGTAGAAACAATGACCTCAACATCAAGTGATTCATCTAATGAAGATCCACTAGTACATGCTGAAGGAAGGATTCGAAAAGCGCCTAACTATTTGCAGGATTATGAAAGTGGTGAAGGATTGTCCGCGGATGAGAACTATTTTTCAATGTTTACTTCTCATGAAGATCCAAACTCATTTGAAGAAACTGAAAAAGATGAGAAATGGAGAAAGGCAATGGACTTGGAGATGGAGGCGATAGAAAAGAATAAAACCTGGCAGCTTACAACTTTACCTGAAGGTGCTAAGAAGATTGGTGTGAAATGGGTCTTTAGAACCAAATTAAATGAGAATGGCGAGGTTGGTAGCTAAAGGCTATGCTCAGCAACAAGGGATTGATTATAATGAAGTTTTTGCTCCGATAGCAAGGTGGGACACAATCCAGATGGTTTTAGCTTTAGCAGCACAAAACGGGTGGAGTGTGTATCAACTCGATGTCAAAAGCACATTTCTTCATGGTGAGTTAATAGAGGACGTGTATGTAGAACAGCCATTGGGGTATGTCCGAAGGGGTGAAGAAGAAAAGGTCTACAAGCTTAAGAAAGCTTTATATGGGTTAAAGCAAGCACCGCGAGCTTGGTATAGCAAAATTGAATCATATTTTGCTAAGGAAGGATTTGAAAGATGCAATCATGATCATACTCTCTTTGTCAAAACAGGAGGTAAAAGAATTTTAATTGTGAGTTTGTATGTTGATGATTTAATTTTTACTGGGAATGATGCATGCATGTTTGAAAGCTTTAAGAAGTCAATGAAGATTGAGTTTGATATGACGGATTTAGAGAAGATGAAATATTTCCTTGGTGTAGAAGTTCTGCAAAATTCAGACGGCATATACTTAAGTCAGAAGAAATATGCTTATGAGCTGCTTGAAAAGTTTGGACTGCAGAATTGTAACTCTGTTAAGAATCCTATAGTCCCTGGTTTTAAGCTGTCAAAGAATGGAGAAGGTGTTAGGGTGGATGCTACTTCTTACAAGCAATTAATTGAGAGTCTCATGTACATTACTGTAATGAGGCCTGGTTTAATGTATGTAGTATGTCTCTTGAGCAGGTATATGGCTAATCCTACTGAGTTGCATATGCTGGCAGCAAATAGGGTTCTTCGTTATTTAAAGGGGACAACGGAGTTAGGGGTGTTTTATAAGAGAATGGATGTCGAAGAATTGGTGGCTTACACCGACAGGGATTATACCGGAGATATTGATGATAGAAGGAGCACATCCGGTTATGTATTTTTACTGTCTGGTGGAGCAGTCTCATGGGCATCAAAGAAGCAGTCTGTTGTAACATTGTCCACCACTGAGGCAGAGTTTGTGGCAGCCTCCTCTTGTGCTTGCCAATGTGTGTGGATGAGAAGGGTGTTGGAGAAGATTGGGCTCTCACAAAACAAGTGTACTGTTATTATGTGTGACAATAGTTCAACAATTAAATTATCCAAAAATCCAGTCATGCATGGTAGAAGTAAACATATAGATGTAAGGTTCCATTTCTTGAGAGATCTCACTAAAGAAGAAGTGGTGAAGCTGGTCCATTGTAACACAAGCAATCAAGTAGCTGATATTATGACCAAACCGTTGAAACTTGATGTGTTCCAGAAATTAAGAGATCAGCTTGGAGTTTGTGAGGTGCCAAGTTTAAACTGAATGCATACGTGAACGTGGCGTCCATGTGTGCATTGGCTTGGTCAAAATTGGCATGGGGCCAAAACTGCAAAAAAGTCAATACTTAAGGGGCAATTTTGTAGTTTATTTAGTTAGGGGGGCAAAATCGCAACTTCTTAAAATATAGGGTGTTAAAACTGCAATTAAGCCGATTTATTTTAATGTTAATATTTATTTGGGTTTAGTTAATAAGTTCCTAGTTTCTAGGTTCCACCAAGTAGAATTGCATATGTTTTCTTTGTAACTGTTACCAGTTTTAATACGTGAGTTGAACTTTTCTTTCTCATGTAAGGCTATATATGCCACCACTATGTTATTCAATAAAGTTAGTTTTTCCATTCCACAAAACTCTAACAAAAACATGGATCAAAAGTTGTGATGAAAAACTTTTGAACACCATAAATCAAAGAAATTTTTAAGGTGAATAAAACAAAAAATTGAAAAATTTACAAGTTGACTTAAAAATTTAAGGAGAATAAAACACAAAATTGGAATATTTATAGGGACCGAAAACATATAACATATTTTACTGCCGCAAAAATTTCTATAAGAAAATTATCAAAATCAATTTTTTTCAAAAGTCTAAACAAAAGAAACATATCTAACTCAATCTGCGAACTTAAAATTATAAATGTTACAAGGGGGGAACTACAAAACCAAAACTGCAGGAACATGGCCGCAACACTGAACGACTCAAATAATCCCAAATAAAATAAACAAATAAGCAAAGAGGCAACCCTCTTCTAACTAAGCAGCTGCTACACGGCCAGCATCACGACCACGTCCACGGCCTCTTCCCCTTCCACGACCTTGGCCTGCAAGTAATTAACACAGCATTACTACAACGTGAACTTAAATTTTTTATGAAATTATTTAAAAAATAAGCAAAGAGCAGCACAAGAAGTGCTTGCAAATTTTACTACAACGATTACTCTAGTAAGGAGAACAACTTAAAATGCCAGCAAAGAAAACTAACAAATAAATACGACAAGGAAAACAATTGGTGAATTCAAACCAAGTAATTTTCTTCTGTCGCTTATTTAATAGGAAGCATCATGTAATGCAAACAGCACACAGCAAAAAATTAGACAAGACTAGTACACTGATCTTATCAAATTCCATATGATAATACAACATCAAATTTGTGCTCTCTCATGCTTACCGCGTGGGGCAGGTGGGGCATCATATTCACCATTGTCATAATACCCAACCGGCTGGGCACCATAGCCACGTCCTCGTCCCCGGAAAGCACGACCCCATGCACGGCCACGCCCTCTGCCACCATAGCCACGTCCACCATCATAACCATCACCATATTCCATACCCCCATTGTACATTCCTACAAAGAATAAATTTTGTAGTAATAAGAAAATTGTGTTTTAAAGGAAACTATAAAATCTTTCAAGAAAGCATTTCTGATCATTCTACAATATAGGTTGAGAAATTATCTTCTGTATTTTCCTCCATGTAGATATTTCCTATTTTCTTGCATATATCATTGATGTAGTCAATCACATGTAGGCCATATTTAATCCCTATAATTATTTAATTTCCTTTGAACATTTTTTATAAGTACAGCATGTTGATTGCTAATTTTTCAATCAATTCAGAACCAAAACCTTATTCTCAAGTCATACAATCACAATTAAATAAGCAAAACAAAGTACTGAGCAATACCTCTACCTCTACCCCTGCCCCTTCCACGGCCACGCCCCCTTCCTCGCATCCTTGGCGAGCCTTCTGTGTATCAAAATTACAGTTACAACTACACATGCCATGAAAATCACAACTTTTCACTCTTTTAAAAAAAATCAAAGACAGGACTATTAATTTACCTCCTTCCTCTTCATATTCATTTAAAGGTTTTACTTGATCAGCCGGAAGAGGAGGTTGATATCTGCATGAAGAAAAACAACTTAGATCTTGCCACAGAGAATACATTTAAAGAAAAAAACAAAATTATCAAACATAGTGGGAAAGACGGCATCACTTGTATAAATCATGACTGGATCTTAATACTTACAGAGTTGAAAATGTAATTGAATCCTTAATAGAAAACAAAAGTTAAAAGTACAAAATTACAAACAATAAAAACTGATATACTGCTAAGACAGTGAAATCAAACCCTTCTATCAATCTACATTGAAGTCAAGTGACAATAAATACAGCAGCACGATAGAAGTAGTATTTACCACACTCCTTGAAGTCAAGGGTCTAACATGCTATGAAGCATTTACACAAACACAGACCGGACACAGCAGTAACACATGGACAACAGTTATAATTTGAGAAAATAAGTAACTAAATGTAATCTAAGGTGTCAGTGTCATGTTAATCTCAGTCACCAACGGCTTCACTCTGAAGTGTCGATGCCACTTAGCTAACATGTTTCCTAATCCTTAAGTGGTTTGCTTCAAAAATAACTAAGCCAATCAAAAGATAAGGCATGAAACAACATAATTTTACGATGCAAATGTAATACAATATCATGAAAGTTCATACCCTGTGGAGGATGTATCCAGCTCTTTCTTTGACAAAGTAATTGTGATCATTGAAACATGACGAGTAGTTTCCAAACTGCACAAGTAAAATGAAAACAATCACACCCATGCCATGCACACATAAACTATTTGACAAAGTAACACAGTGAAAACAATGAAAACATACGGAAGAAGGCCTTCTTCAAGTGGTTCCCATGTGTCAGTTATATCAGTTGATCCAATAATAGTGTTCTGATGCAGACCAACAATCCTTCTCTGAAAAACATAGACATATCGGTCGGTCACAGTTTTAAAACAAACAAAACACCAACCAATTTAATCTGTAGGGAACTCTATCTACCCTCTCACCTTAATTAGCTCAGTAATCGTCACAGTCTTATTAATCGCTCGTCCCATTGCTTTGAGAACGATTTCTTCAGTTCCTTTCTCCTACAGAAAACACACATAGTGCAAAATCAAATTAAATTCCACACAAAATACCAAAATATTAGTTGAATTAAGATTAAATTGTTACTTGCATGTATTAATCACACCAAACAAAATAAAAGAGAAATAATCCTATAATCTAAATAAATTCACTTAAAAAAAAAAAATTCACTCGGCAATTAATACACTGGCAGCGTAAATGTTTTTAACACAATCAATCAATTATGTCCCTCGGAACATTAAAAAATCTAATCATAACTATTTATAAAGTCTAAAGTCACACATATGAGTGGTACTTAAATTAATCTCATTATTATCTAATATACGAATGAATTAAATTAAATTAAATAAACACTAACTTGAAAAAGAGTGGTAGCATAAGTGATGTAGTTTCTCATCCTTCCTTGAGTGGTAATGCGGATCTCATTTTCGTTGATAGGGCTATCTGCCTTGGGTTTCTCCACCCTCTGATACCTATCCATCTGAATTAACAAACACAAAATCAAATTAACTAATCAATTAACGATTCCGATAAACAATTAAATCGAAACATTAATTGAATGAATCTAGGGTTTGAAGGATAATACCGTTTGTGTTGAGCGTGAGTGAGATGGAAGAGAGCGAGGGGCTGGGTGGCTATGGGGCGAATATGTCAAAGCAATACACTCTGTGAGTTGAGTTGACAGGTTTTGGGGATATGGGATTTTGTTTTGTGGTTTCAATTTGAGGCCGAGGGGGAGAGAGAAAGAGATACACGCGAGGGTTGCACACTCTATCTATAGAAAAAGCCTGGCCCGAATCATTAGGGTTATTTGGTCACGGTCTTTTCGCCCGATTATACCGCTAAACTCATCTGGACTATTCCTAATGGGCTTTTATGACCCGGCTCACTCTTTTTTTTTTCTTTTTACTTTATTAAAAAAAAAAATTAACAACAAAATCAGGGAGCAACTCACTCATTACAAATAACTATCATCGTATTGTTTTGATTCAATCTTAACAATAACAATAACCAAGTAGTAGACAAAAGTTCATGTAGTGCTCATTGTTTTAAAAATGAAAAAAAAAAAAAAATCAAAAGTTAATTGTTCAAGTAGAAGACAAAGTTCCATTATTAAAACTAGTGTTTAAACGGGCATGGAATCTGCTCTTTGTTTTTACGTTAATGCGTATAAACAACAAATAAACATGTTTATGAAATTTTGATTAAAATTATAAGTATAGATAATATATATTTTGCATTTTTATTTTGTAACAAACTATACTTATCTTTTTCAATAATACAAACAACATGATAAATATAATGTAAATTCTTATTTCTCGTAGTCAAATTTGTTTAAAGTATCACAAATTTCACAAGTGCACAAAATAGCACTCCCACAACGTTAGCGAGTATAGTAGCCACGAGTAGAAAGGGAACGAAAGTCAGTACAACGGGTACAATGCATCAGGTGTGTTTAGTTTTGCAGTCACAACATTACTTTTGAATGTAAACTTGAGTTTGGTTCATATAAAAATCAATTATTTAACGTGACCACCCAAACATACCAAAAATCAATTACACACCCCTAGAATCAAATTTGACCCATCCAAAAGTGAATCCAAAATATACACTAAGATACAAAATAGTCAATCATTTGATCATGAATATTACCAGTTGAATTTCTGTAATCATACATCTAATGATACAAGTCATGAACCAGAATTCATAAACTAAAACTTGATCTCTGAAACTAGTATGAGAAAAATAAGCAGATTGTCGTCTTTACAAGAGCCACAGCCTGCAAGTAGTTCTTCAAAGTTCCCCTTTAAACTTGGCTTCATACTCCTGAGGTTGCTGCAACAAACAAAAAAAATTAAATTCATGTTCAAAGGAAAAGATGTGTGGAGCAGAAGTTAAGGCATGTGTACTTGATCATCAATATATGCACACAACTTTTAAACCTATACACGGAATATTGCATTTTAATTTAACATGACACACCACAAGTCTTCTGTACAACTAAATTTGGCGCTACCAGTATGATTTTGCACAACGTACTACACAGAAAGGAACCAAGGTTAGTAGTAACCTAATATTGCATCTCTATTCTAGCATGAAGTTAAGAATGCCTGTCTCATGATCAATATTATTGTTACGTTGATACTAATTTTTTTCAATTCATTAAAATATAAATTACTTATATTTTTGGAATATAATTATAAGTAAAAAAAACATTCATAAAAAATTCACATTTTCATCTATGAATTGCACAGGTTAAAGTAGTAGTTTTATTGTAATTTGTAATAAATTTTCCTGTTTGTAATATTATTGTAATACATGCCGGTAGTCGGTAGATGTGTTCAATCACACAGTTGTCCTTATGTTCCAAATTTGATGGCCATTGATCTCACTTTTTCATGTCATCAACCAATACCCAGTTCACTTTTCCTGCCACACAAATCCTCCCCATATTTGAGACAAGGATTTGAGTGTAAATTTATTCTAGTTAAATTTGCATGTCATCAACCAATACCCAGTTCACTTTTCCTGCCACACAAATCCTCCCCATATTTGAGACAAGGATTTGAGTGTAAATTTATTCTAGTTAAATTTGCAAAAGTGAAGACAAGGAACAGAAAATTCAGCAGGATACTCGAGACATGCTTACCATGTATATAGCTGAAATCATTTTGCGTGCGAACCACCTCATGTGCATTGCACGCTGAGCAGCACTTGCTGCTTCCACCGTTTCAAACATCAAATACACAAAACCTGCACTATTTCTGTATACAAAATGAATCAATTAAAAAATTCACAGCTATGCACAAAGTGATATTATGAGTGCTGCACATTCATAAACTTACTTGTCAACATAGATATGCTTCACCCGCCCATATTTAGAACACTCTTCTTCTACATCTTCTTTGATGTCTAGATCAAAATCTGGTTCGGTCTGCAGATCGTAATAATTGATATTAGTGATTCAGTTGAATGAAAGACTATATAAAGTAACTGTAATTAACCAGTTAATCCTGACCTCGGAGGTTGGATCAAACATATTCTTCAACAGCAAACACTTGCTGGGGGTTCCGACAGGTTCGGCCACTTGGGTAGGCATAATTTGAGTTGGTAGAGCTAGTCCAGGTGCAGGTATTAATCCAGGATGTATTAATCCAGGATTACCAATAGGCAAACTAATAGCCGGCTGAGCAGGAGCCAACCCATTCATGGGTAAACCAATGCTGCAGTGTTTGGAATCTGTTAAAGATAATTGGCACATTTAAAGAATATAAGAGCAAAATATTTAGACGAACCTTGCAGTAATTCCAGAGCGATCCAGCTTCTGCATAAGCAATGCTCTTGATTGGGCATTTAAAGCCTGTTGCATAAAAGTAACAAAAAGGCACAATAAATGAGCAAGAAACTCGTAACTAGGAAAAAATTAACTTAATGATATAGTTGGAGCAAAAATTGAAGTTTCTGACTGCAGAAAGCCTGGAAGCAGGAAAATAAAATAAAATGAAATGAAATCTTCATATCATGATCCAGATAAGGAAAGAGTGGAATATGGAACGCTGCAACCGCCAAGTTTAACCTAAGTCCAGTAAATGTAGAAATAAACATCCATATATTTGTTTTGTTTGGCATCTTTAATTGTGTGATGAATTCTCAGAACCTCTTTACTCAATTAGGAAGGAGCAAAAATGGTCAACACCAATCGAACTAAAACTTCAATACAATTAAGCTAGAATTGATGATTACTAAACTAATAATGAAAGTTTGATATAAACAAAACTTACTGTCAATCAACCCTAACAAGCCGAGTAAATAATCATCCACCTAAATAATTTTATTGTACGAGGAGATAGATCTTTAATTGTGTGATGAATTCTCAGAACCTCTTTACTCAATTAGGAAGGAGCAAAAATGGTCAACACCAATCGAACTAAAACTTCAATACAATTAAGCTAGAATTGATGATTACTAAACTAATAATGAAAGTTTGATATAAACAAAACTTACTGTCAATCAACCCTAACAAGCCGAGTAAATAATCATCAAAATCTGCAGTAGAAGCTATTCATTTAGTTTATATAGACGTAGACTTACCAATCCACCTTCATCGTCATCAAAATCTGCAGATTTTGTTGTTGTGTCTTGACTTCCAATATGGTCTGCTACAGATGAAACCTGTTCGATGAACATCATTAATTATGAATATAAGGACAAGCAAATACACCCAAACACACAGAAAAGTAAAATATAAAACAAAGCGAGCAAATCTACCTTGATAGTTCTGCCAGCAATTTCCAATTTTCCATTTAAACTCTGGGCAGCCTTGGCATGCTCTATATGGGCAAACTGTCCAAGAATTGATATTGAAAAAAAGGTTAGCAACAGTATTTTATCAAAAACAACAATTTTTTAAGCTTAGTGTCGGTAACTAACTTGAATAAACCCAAAACCCTTGCAATGTCCAGTCTCCAGGTCAAGTGGAAGTTGCACAACCTCTACAATACCAAATGGCTCAAAAATCTAAAATTAAAAAAATAAAATGTCAGAAGCTGATCAGTGACAAATTATCAAATCAAATATTCTAATTCCAGTTAGTTAAAATCTGACAACAGGCTAAATCAATTCAGAAAAAAGAAGAAAAAAAATACAAAAAAACTATGTTGTTTTGAAGGGTGTATTTCCAAAAATTCATTTGATAACTGTCATTTCATATTTCTGGCAATGGATGACAGAGGCAAAAGGTTCATTGGACAAAAAAAATCAAGATACCTCTCTCAACTGGCTCTCAGTCATATTGAAGTGAAGGTTCCCCACATACAGTTTTCTGTCCACGGCTCCATATGGTCCTACCACACCAGCAGCTCCGGTAGTAGTATTAGATTGAACTAGGTTCTTTTCAGCCTCAGAAGGTTTTACCATTACAGGTTGTCCTAGAAGAAGTTGGCCAGAGAGGGCAATTGCCATTGGCACCGACATTGCATCATAAAATTCAATATACCTGCAACCTCATCGAAAACTTGCATCAACTTTTCAGAACTACAACGTACAAACAGTTGCAATCAAAACTTACAAAGCATAGCAAAGAGATGTAGGGAAACAAAAACTCTAGTGCAGACAGCTCAACCAGAGTGTATCTTTTGGTGTATCTGACTCATGTAAAGAAAATGTTAGCCTGATATAGTAAAAATACAAACTGAAACATATATTTCAATCAAGAAAGAATAAGAAAAGACCAAATTAACATGAAACAATCAATAAGGATGGGAGGATTAAGCAGCCGGAAATTCATCTTCACTATGTGTGCGTGAAAAAAAATCAATTCTTAGGAAACACAACCAACTTAAAGATGTTGAAGTATTGTGACTCGCTTGTCAAACCAATTATAAGAGCCAAACAAACCAATTCCATGTGCATCTCATCCAACTGGCTATCCCCACCCCAAAAAAAGAGGAGAAAAAAAGAAGAAAGGGAATGCAGGAGAAAAGTTTCTCCACATCAAACTTATCAAAGTTAATATACCCCATAACCAGTTCAAGTGATATAAACCGAAAAGGTTCAACAGCATAAGAAATCCTCACTGTGTGTGTACGTCAACATAGAGGAAGCAAATTGGGAAAGGACCAAAAGAAAACCAGGATTATGTCATCTACCTTGAGTATGCAGCATGAATTGATTAAACATGAGTGCAAGGTATTCCCATCATCCCTCATCATTATCGCAATTCTAGTCCATTTAAGAATACAGTTAAACATAATTCTTGAGAGTCGATACCCTAATACCACAATAGTGCACGCATATGAAGAATGTAATAAACATTTAACAATAAAGAGCATACCCAACTCCTTTAGATCGTCTTGAGTTCCTATCCATGATCAGACGAACATCTCTCACCTGGAAATGAAGTACATCAGAAATAAATATAATTGAGGAAATATGACAGAGAGAATCATGATGCAAGACATTCACACTAAGGAACCAAACAACTATAGCTCTGTTTGGCCCAACATGCTTTTTACTTCTCTTCTCCGTAAAATAAGAGTTTGGCCAAACATTATTTTTGAAAAGATCTTGATTAATAAAGGAACTTGTCTTTTATGTACAAAAACTAAATATAAAGAACTTTTCAAAAAGTAATTGAGAGGAGTTTTTCAAATCAAGTAAGAGCCTTTGATATATTATCATTTTTTTATATGATTTAACTCAAATATTTTCATTCTATCAAAAAAATACATTTTAGTAAAAAAAATATAAGTAGCACCAAGCTGTATGCAAATATTAAAATCAACTGACCTTGCCAGCTTTTGAGAAGAATTCATAAACATCCCTTTCTGTAGCCTTTAAGGGCATCTGTAATTATCATAGCACATTGGCAATAATCAGAACAGGATATTAAATACCTAACTATGTCAGATCATATAAGCCAAGAAGAAAAAAAAGGAGGGCCAGCAAATTAACCTGATAGGCAAAAACAGTTCTTTGATCCCTTTCTGGATCTGCCTCAGGCTCGACCGTTTCTTTCTTCTCCCTAAATCTCCTGCAATTCACATTAAAATTCAACCATTATAAAATATGCATAGAAAAGTCCGATAAATTTGAACTGATATTTAGACTGTATAATTCATAACATTGTAATAGTTCAAACTTAGTACTATGTGTAGCTAATTTGTATAAATGTATAGTTTTTAACCAAGTGATAGTGTTACTGAGAGCTAGTATGTTCAATTGTAAGCCTAACTGAATTCAAGCAAAATTAAGTAACAGCCGTAAAAACAGAGTAATACTTGTGTATATGATCCATCCCGTTCAGCCAATTAATTAATGTAACAAAAATATTCACAGATTATAGTCCAGACTCAAGATTCTTCCAAATTCTCACTTCCAACTTTCTCTCATTTTTTTTCTTGATTTTCTCTCGTGTTCTAACTCAAGCAAATTCAGACAAGCATAAACCAAAACTTTCTTGACCAATAGTTCTCAAATTTTTAACTGCAGTCATTATTTCAGAGTATATTGTTAATATATACTCTCTTATTAACACCACAACCATCCAGACTAGAGCGAAGAATGGCATTGCTCATCCCTGATCGGTCCCTACTTTGTTAAAGGAACCCACGGAACCAAGTACTGCCAAGCAAGCCTTGGCAGAACCACGCTGGTCTATGTTTCCTATTCCTTAAGGCTGCAAGTGGGTCATCAAAAATAAAGAAAACCTGACGAGACCATTAATGCAGCCAGGTTAGTTTCCAAAGGACTTCATCAGCAATAGGATTTAATGTTACAGAAACTTTCCCTTAGGTGTAAAACATATTATTAGAATATTCTTGCTACTGCCATCTTAAAAGAGTGGCACATCCAGCAGTCATTCCTAGATCACCTTTTAGAAGAGATCTATACGAGCCCACCACCAAGTTTTGCATCAGCATATAAATTACTGGTTTGTAGATTGCACAAGGCTAAGATCTCAAACAAGCATTCAGAGCTTGGTATGAGAGACAGACTTATTACTGCCCTTCTTGGTTTTCTGCTATTGGGCAAGTATGACCCACTTTGGTCACTTCACATCAAGATTCACTTATATTTTTAATCTCATTTATGTGGATGAAATAATCAGTACAGGTGATACCTCCCTTTTATACAGAATCGGATATCTGAACTGCACTCTGAGTTTGTTTTTAAAATTGAAATACTTATCGTTACTTTCTTAGTATTCAAATAAAGAGACTGCTTGATGGATCTCTTCTGTCATCACAAACTAACAAATCTAAAATCAATAGTGGGTGCATGGCTATGTGCCATTACAACCCAGCCAGACATCGGTTTGTAGTGAAAAAATCATGTCATGCCACTCGAGAATCATGGAAAGGCAGTCAAGAACTGAAGATCACCCTGAGGTATCTGAAAGGGACTTATCAGTCATGGGTTGCTGCTGCAGAAACCAGACAGCTGATTTCAGCCAGCCAGTCCCTCTTAAAAAACATTGGGATGTAGCCTGGGCCCCAGACCCTAGATGACTGGAGATCAACTTCAGGACACTGCATTTACTTTGGCGCAATTCTGGTATCAAGATGTTCCAAAAAGCAAACCCTCGTTGCAAACTCAATTATTGAGGCAGAGAACAAAATTTCGGTAAATACGGCTGCTGAAATCCTCTGTTTGCAATCTTTGTTTGCAGAACTGCACATTTCCATACATATTCCTCAGACAATGTGTGACAACTTGAGCATTGACTAGGGCTCTATAGATTATCATGATATAGCAAATCTATTTGAAAGTGTGACTGTGCATTTAACAAGGGTACACCATGAAACCAGCCGTGGTTGGTTGTAGAGCAAATGAACCTATGGAATCGATTTTGCTATTGAATGAAATCACTGTTAACTAGTTTACTTAGGTACATTTACATTATGTATGAATAATTTTGTAAAAATATCATTGTGCTGTTAAATAAATTGGATTTGGTCCTTTTGCATCTAACCCATCAAGTGGTATGTTGTATTGTTCCAAGTGCTCAGGATGATAAAGCTATATAAAGTAGTAAACAGGGTTTCACATGCATCTTATAGGTGGTGACATTGTTGATAAACAACACAATTGTTCATTAGCAATCAAATTAAACAATTCTCACCACATGCTATCAACTAAACCTAAGCTAAAAACACTTTCACACTCACAAGTACAACTATCAAAAATCATAGCAAAAAAGCTTATTAAAAATGGAATTGACAAACAAACATAAAGATTAAGTTAAGGAAAAAGGCGTTACCGGCTATCTCTCATTTCGAAATCGCGCTCAGAACGACTTCTACTCCTGCGAGACCTATCTCTCTCCTCCCGTTCTCTCTCCCTGTCTCGTTCAGAACGGCTTATGCTTCTCCGAGACCTTTCTCTCTCTTCCCTTTCAATCTCCCTATCTCTCTCAGAACGACTCTTACTCCTCCGAGACCTTTCTCTCTCCCTTTCCTTCTCCCTTTCCCTCTCTCTCCTTTCTCTCTCTTTCTCCCTCTCTCTCCTATCTTTCTCTCTGTCCCTATCCTTCTCCCTCTCCCTATCCCTGTCCCTGTCTCTGTCCCTATCCCTATCCCTATCTCTGCCACTCCGATGACGCTCCTTGTCACGGTCATCATCACGATCTCTATCCCTCTTCGAGACACGCTCGTCGTCGCCATCGCCGCTGGACCTTCTCTTGCTCCTCTTCTCTTCAGTGCCATCTTCAATTTCATCGCGCTTTCTGTAGCTCCGTTCGGTTTTGTCGCTGCTTTCATTCTTCTTCGAGTCTTTGTCTTCCTGCTCTTCCACTGTCTTCTCCAAGTATTCGTACTCGTCGAAATCCATTGATAATTCTTCTTCTCTCGGTCTCTAACTGTAAATTTGAGATTGAGAATTTGAGAATTTCTAGGGTTTTGCGATTTGGGGGTTTTTTTTTTTCCCTTCAGGCTTAGATAGAGGGGAAGGAAATTACTTAGGAGTTAGGATGTTTCATCAGCACTGCACTCCTCCATCCAGCTTGTTAAATACGGGGTAAAAAGTCATTTTCACTACATAATATGTTTTTTATCTATGAAAATATATCAATTTTTGTTTTGATTCCTCTAAAATTTTCCTTTGAATTTTAGTTCCATAAAATTTTCAATCATTATTTTTTGGTCTTTATTTTGACTCAATTTTTGTATTATTTTAATGAAATGTACAGAATATTGTAAAAATCTCTCCTAAAAAAAATTTGAATTTTTTATAACAAAACATCAATTAAATATGAATTTTTAACCGTAAAAAATATATAATTCATATTTAATTAATGTTTTGTTATAAAATTCTAATCTTTTTTTTAAGAGATTCTTATAATATTATAAATTTTTATTCAAAAATATGAATTTTACATATGAGTTTACTTTAAAGGAGGGACTAAAAGTGAAGATGAAAATCTTTTGAATGTCTAAAAGTTGATGAAAAAATTTAGAGGAACTAGAACGAAAAGTTTACATGTTTATAGGGATCAAAAACATATTTAACCATATATATAATCTCAGTTAAATTTCATAAATATCATGCGCTAATCTCGTAATAATCTTCTTAAAATTATGGATTCAATCTTCATTTTGCAGAATGAAAAGTAATTTATTTATTTTTTAAAAATTTAGCTTCTTGTTTTCTTCCAAGTTTAATTAATTCTCTATATATGATTATTTTACATATTTATCATGTCCAACTTTAATTAATTCTTTGTATTGACGTATTACACTTTTATTACTTTCGAGTCTAACTGATTTTCTATTGTTATGAAACTCTTAGAACAAAGAACAAGTTTAAAGAGAATGAGAGAGAGAGAAGGAAAACAGGGGAAATTATATTATTATATTGTTATGTGCAATTATGTTACATGTGATCTTTGTTTATAGAGAAGTACAATGATATGACTTAGAGTTAAGTACATAGAGATAAGTACAAAAAGATGTGGCATATGAGATAAGTAAAATGGTGTCACTAAATAGATAAGTACAAGGAAAAGAGTGCAACATGCTTTTGTGTCATAATCTACCTGGTTAAAAACTTTATCAGGAAAATCTAGAGGGATAAAAACATGGTTAGGGAAAAAAGAGTGCGGAACACATTTTTGTCTCCTCCTCATAAAAACAATTGTATATGAGACGAAGAAGTTTAAATAAATCTTTTATATTCGTTACTAAAAAAAATCTTGACGGTGATTCTGTGGAAAATTATGATCTATCTTCACACTCTTCTCCAAATTAGCAGCGACGGTGATTCTGTGGAAAATTATGATCTATCTTCACACTCTTCTCCAAATTAGCAGCTTTTGAGATTTTTTTTTTTGAAGAAGCTAAACTAGCCCACCTAAATTGTCACTGGAGAGAAGCTAAACTAGCCCACCTAAATTGTCACTGGAGAGAATCGAACTTGAGACCTCGAGGAGGAGCACACTCCCAGATCCCAAGCCAATACCACCAGGCCAACCCAAATGGATTCTCTTGAGATATCTTTATACCGAGTTATTGAAGGAATCTCCTTTTAAAATTAGAAAACCGCAAGTTTCTTATATGGGCAAAATCATAATCCTTAATAAAGAGCATTCACTGCATCCTTTGTGTTGTGTTAGCATTTTCAAACGTTTGGGTGATATTGTTCTTTCTTTGAGGTACAAATTGTATGCTTGACTTTACTGCAATACATGTATTTACTAATATTGACAAAAATAAAATACCACGGTATATATAATAATCAAAATACATTAATGTTATCACTTGACTAATTCAAGTTGTTCATAGTTTTCTTGAGAACATGATTTTTACTCACATCAAGTGACACCGCCATCATTGTAGTACGTAATCAATTAGATTTGTCCATATCAACTAGATTTGTCAATATCAACATTTATAGAACAAATTTTAAAATCTCTTCAAGAGTTCTAATAATATTTATACCATTAATTATCATAAAATTGATTATAAGAAATTCATTTCTAAATCTTTAAAATGGACAGATGTTGTCATTTTTCAATAGTTTTGATAGTATGTCTCTCGCGATTGAAATCCTTCAGGGATTTTCATATAATCATCACTGCCAAGTGAGCCATATAAATAAATTGTAACACATCTTTCACATAATTCAAGTATTTCATGTCCTACTAAACTTAATCAATCATGAAAAATTTCTCGAGTTTACTTCAGATGAATATGTCTCTTAAAAGTATATGTCTCTTAAAAATAAATGGTTGACATTTACCATTTCACTTCCATTGAACATATCAAACACTTAGTTCCCCAAAATGCATGATTGCAACCATGTTATTGTAAAAAATTTAGTAACAATAAAATTCAAATATCATAATCATGCTATAAACCAATTATTCAGTTTCAAATGAAATAAAATTGAATCTTATATATATATATATATATATATATATATATATATATATATATATATATATCAATAAAACATTTATGTCACCATTGAATGGTTCTTTAACCATTTATTGGGTGGATTCTAGGATGAGGGGTCAATTAAGTCCCTCACCGGTGGACCATGAAGAAAATACCGTTTGATTGAATTAATGGTTGAGATTTATTCAAAATAAAATTGAGAACATTTATACATTTTAACATACAATCTTGTCCCTGTTAAATTTCTTCATCCTCTTAAACTCCCCTGAAATTTGTAAATGTAGAAGATGATTGCAGAAAGCATCTACATCCATTCAAAAATGAAAAAGCAGATATGGAAAAGTGACAGTATAACAATTTCTTTCACCAGACATTTTTACATCAATACAAAATGCAAAATTAAAGTCGGTATTGATAACTATTGTGTCAAATTATTCAAAAAAATAAAAGATAACTATTGTGTCAAAAGAGAAACCCCTAAAATTTGAAACTTTAATACTTCATGTTCATGGTGAAAAACGCTACAAGAATAATGTTAGGTTCTGGCCTTTTAACACACAAACATATAAATTGTAACTTTGGTTGAGATGAAGGTGATAAAAAATGGCCTTTGAACTTTAAAATTATTTGGAGGATTATTGCAAATCGATCTGCTTTTTTTGTGTCTTAGCAAACATATATAAGCAAAGAGAACTAATTAAAGTGTGTACATCTTTTTACAGAAGTTGAATGTTTGCCAATCGTAGTTAGTTACAATTCTTAAATTTTCCAACAAAAACGTTTACGCAATTAAGGTGAGGTAGATGAGGAAGACACAAGGGCAATGGTTGCATGTGAACATATGTTGGTGGTCTCATTTTTTATTTTAATAAATCTAGACCATTAATTAAATCTAATGATATTTTTGTCATGGTTCACCGGTGAGGGACTTAATTGATCCCCCACCTTAGAATCCACCCATTTATTGTAGAATCAATATTTTTCTCAAAATGTTTTTTTCACAACAAATCTATTCACCTGAATCAAATATCTTTATCTGCTAACAACATATTTGTGTTTGTTTTTACAATGATCAAATATCCACACTTAATAATTCAAAACCAAGTTCCAAATAAAGTCAGTTCACTTTTCAAAACCATTTCTTAAATACATAACTTTAAAATTAAGCTGACAAAAAAACCGACATTAAAATAAAGGTTAAATATGTTTTTGGTCCCTATAAATATGTCAATTTTTTATTTTAGTCCCTCTAAAATTTTACTTCAACTTTTAGTCCCTATAAAATTTTCAATCTTCACTTTTGGTCCCTCTTTTAAAGTAAACTCATGTAGAATTCATATTATTTAATAAATTTTTCCAGAAAAATTCAGAATATTATAAGAATCACTTCAAAAAAATTAAGAATTTTTTAACAAAACATGAATTTAATATGAATTTTTATTTTTTTTACGGTTAAAAATTCATATTTAATTTGTGTTTTGTTAAAAAATTCTAATTTTTTTTAGGAAATTTTTTAAGAATATTTTACATATTTCTGCACAATTTCATTAAAAAATACAAAAATTAAATTAAAAATAGGGACCAAAAGTAGTGATTGAAAATTTTATAGGGACTAAATGTTGAAGAAAAATTTTAGAGGGACTAAAACGAAAAATTGACATATTTATAGGGACCAAAAACATATTTAACCCTTAAAATAATTGCTTTGCCAAAACTTGAAAGAATATTATAAAATGGTGAATAGGTGATTTTTTTTTTTTGTGGTGGCCGGGGTTTGATCTCAGACCTTGCATATATTATGCATTGTCTCTACCAACTGAGCTAAGCTCACAAAGACGTGAATAGGTGAATTTAACACAAGACTTATTGCATCCAAAACAAACTCGTTTTTTTTTCTTCTAATCATATTTAACCCAACCAGAGAATTTAGAAAAATATGAGCTATAGGAGTGACCAAAAGCAATGCCTGTTGCCCCCTTATAAACATTCCTATTTCGTCTGTGCCAGACTCCAAGGATGCATGAAGAATGGAAAAAGAGAAGTGAGGCTAAAAGAAAAGGATACAAATATTGTAATAAATACATTGTATCTTGCTCTTTTGTCAGCTTCGATATAAACCGTAAAATATTAAACAATAATTTTCGTATACCAATTCCATCACAAGGAGGTTCACGATACAACTCCCATCACCATACGGGCCATGCATGGTTTAATGGACGATAACTAGTAATATATTAAGCCGCTGGTTCATCCCTTTATCCAATTCTGTTCAAAGATATTCTCTCATTCGGTCGAGCAACTCTTTCGATGGGAGATATCACCTGTGGCATTGTCATTCCTCCAGACACAATGATTTCTGCATCAGCATCGACATAAATGTTACACCGTGAATTAAAAAAGTGCTATCTAAATAATAGTTTAAGAATTTCTACATCAAGAAGAATGTTTTTTGGCAAAGTTTGCATTTGTGGTCCCAATGAGATAAATAGAATATCATATAACAATTTCTTCTACAGAGACATGTTGAGCAGGCATAACAAACACACTCACACAATGTAATTTCCAACCAATCATTGAAAAGAGAACCTACCTATGCCTTCTCGAATGGAAAGATTTGGTCTTATAACATCTTTGGAGTTAATCAAGATTATATCGCCAATATACAGATGGTTTGTAGGGATAAAAACACTACAGAGCTCTTCATCTTCATTTTCTTTCTGGGATGGAAGAAAAAAGATAAAATCAAAAGTTAAATATATATAACAAATCATTGAAATTAGTAGTTTCCTCAGAGAGTTACACAATTCATTGAAGAGGATACACAAATATAATGAAATTATATGATGAAGCACCTTTTGGATGAAAACGCAAGCCCCAAATTTTTTACAGTAAATTAACTCCAAAAACAATGGTTACAACGAAGTACTCTATTAACCAGGGTTATGCTGAACAAGTTCGAGGCAGAAAATGTTATTATAGACTTGTAACTGCTTTAAATCCCAGAGGTGAGCACACACATACACATGCAAACACATTAGATGTATACGGGGCATCAAATCTCACAGGTGCACACACACATAAACGCATAGGTATGGCTTATGTGTTTGTTTGTGTGGGATGAATAAATAATATATAATACAGCCATATCCTCCATAACCATATTTTCTTTTCTTCTAATGCTACTGTAATCAAAACTATTCAACATTGATTTAATGATGGTGAACTGTTCATTATGATTAATCATGTCACCGTATATGTGATATCAATATGAGTGTGTTAGCCAACAATGTAGATGTGTTATATAACCAAGTTAAAGCATTATAAATCATAGACACCAGTGAAAAAAAATCATTCTTTTTATTTACAACTCTAATTTTATTCTTTATCTTATTTTGTCCAATGTGACCACATATCTACCATAACATTCTCATTTTTGCAATAGAGGTCATTCTTTCTTATTGACTCTTTACTGCCCAGCAGTCAATCCTAAAAATTACAAGTTTTAAAGACGTGCAATAATAATAATTTCCGCAATACTTATTCATCACACTCAAAATATTCCATCTCATCGACCTACAGTTATCTAACTTCATTATTTCTATATTTGTGCTCAAACTCAAAGTACACAAGATTAGGGATGGAAGGCGGAGGGAGTAAGATGGATGATAGATTCAATTTACATATACCATGAGATGTCTGGTATAGTATTTTTTTCAACTTTCACATCTAAGCTAACATTTGTGTGCACCCTGCTAAACCTGCATCCTATATATTCTATTTTACTTCTAGTTAGACAAAAGTCATTGAATTTTACTTATCAACCTTCAAAGAGGAAGCCCTAAAAAGTTGTCGAGTAAATACAGTTTGCTCAAAGTACCTGTAGAGTAACAGTTGATGTAATGAAGCCAAAAGCATATTCACCAACGCGCGGATGACGGATAATTGCAACCTCTTTAAAAGCAGTGGTGTTTTGATCTGTAAAGAAGAATTTGAAAATAATTATTACGACAAATCATTGCATCCTTGTAAGCAATATTTGAAAATGGTCAATATAACTACATAGAATAGTTAAAAATAAAATTTATCGATTGTAAAATATGCAGGCTCTGAAAATCTGACAGCAAAAATGATAGGGAAAAACTATTTGAAGTATGCCGTGAGTTCATAAATAAAAAGTCTAACTGTTCCTATTTACCTATTACCACACCATTTAACTTGTCAAAGCTAATAAGATCTATTCAAAACAGTAAATATTTATCCAGCCTATGATAAGAACAGGTATTTTAGTAGTTTATTCAGGGAAGAAGTCCCTTGATGAAATAATAGAATGCAGATCTTCAAAAGTCGACAAACCTCCCTGCGCCTAAAGGCCCCGACTCTCTCAAACTAACAAGAGTACAAAACATCTCTCCCTCTCAATCCCGTTTTTTATTTATACGCAACATAGTCTTATTTCTCTAATTAGTCCAACACCCAACTACTGAGTAACTCTAACTCCTTAAATCAATGCAGTAGTACATATACATGTCTTCATTTTAAAAAAGAACAACCCATTGCTATAAAGCTCCCACCATAGAAGGATCCATGAAATAGTAGGACCTGGTGAATTTAATAAATGAATGGATTACATGTATGCATTTAGCTACAACATATTATACAACCACCATCACCAGACCACTAGTGTAATACAAATCTCTTACTGGCCACTGCTACATCACACACATGGAATCCCCACAGCCAAAACCACCATCATTTCACCCTCTTTATATATAAAATTAGAGAATGCTACAACTGACCTAGATTTGTTATACTTATGTTCGTTACTTTTTATTTTCAGCCTCCATCACATTACTAAAGAAAAATGCAATTTATATGAATAGTTTCATACAAAACTTAATGAATTCAGAATTAACCAAGCGGTTTGTCCCAAGAGGGGATGAAACACAACCAAAACCAGACTGAAAATCAAACCCATAAGACATCTGGGTCACGACGGTTCAATTGGTTCAAACACGGTCGAACCGGATAATAAATAAATTAATAAATCTAGTGTTAAAATTCACAGGCAGTTCATACATAGTCATAACTAAAGTGAAAATCCACAACAAGTACATAAAAATTACACAACATTCATCTTTTCACCCATAAAAATTGAAGTCCACATAAAATTAATAGCATCATTCAAAGTATACAATTTGTATCAATTTATCGAGCACTTTTTTATAGGTAATTTTTTTTTAAAATTCGGTATTCGGCCCAAGGACCGACTAATCCAGGGGACCAATCCCACCATCCACTAGCAGGGGGCCCAATTGAAGTCAGACCAAAGCTTAACACATAAATTGTTAGCACCAAAGCCTACACCACTAGGCAATTCCATTAAACTCAATAGTTTAAAAAAAATGTTGATGAGCCTCTACTGAACCCAAAATATAAAATTGATGACAAGTTGCTAAAAAATATTAATTAAAGTCACAATGTTAGTTTTTCTCATTTTAGCCCGACTTTGTTAGCAATGTCAAATGTCCCATATCAAAAGCTTTTAGTACGTAGTCTTAACAACTTGGCTATAAATGTGTCATGCGATGGTGGCACATGATCCATGGTCACATTCACTCGTAATTATGATGAGTATGTGTTTTTTTAATAAAATAAAAACACATTTTATGTAAACTCTCTTAAGTGTAAAATTTTGTATTTCAATGGACCAGACAGTTTATCAAAACCGCCGCCGTTTCCGCGGTTTGGTCGGTTTCGGCCGGCTGAAATCTGTTTTTATACGGTTCTTTGCCATCAGCTGTTTTCTTGCCTTTGCCCATACTAGACCACTTCGCAGTTCAACCAGACGGGTCAGTTTTAATAACATTGCCAAAAACATACTACGGTAGTCATTAAAAAATATGCTTACATATAGCATCCATATTATTTTTCATGGGCGAACATTTTTAGCAATCCAAAAGAATTCCTATAAAATTGGTCGTCAATAAGCATGAATACTAAGCTACATTTTCAAATGGGCTCCTTGTATAAAATAATCCATAAAATATATATGATAAAGTCAACATATAAACACAGAACCACCACCCGAAAAAAAGAGGACATTGAGCATTTTTCCATAAAAAACACTTGAGAAGACTTTTTTTCTTTCAATTGTAACAACACTAGCTAACCAACATGCAAATAGCATAACTGCTCATCTCTATGTGAATTCAAACTCTAGTATCTAACCAATGTTAAAGTTTCTTTGCGCTAATCTAATTGGATTACATTATTATGAAAAACATACCTGGAGAAATTGCAGCACTAATCTGCTTGGATGCAGAGTATATATGTCTAACAAGGGGCATTTGCTTTATCAACCATTCTCCAATCCAGAAGACAGTGGCACCCATCCATGACGAAACAAAAACACCAATAACAAACACAAAAGCTAACGATGTAATAAAACCAAGTCCTGCAACATAAATCAAGAGCATTTAAACTAAACTATTGCATCTAGAGAGATTAAAAATAAAGATAGAACGAACAAGATGCTTCCGCAACCAATAATGTACAGCATGCACGTTTTGATAGCAAATATATTTATTATAGAAAACTGGAGAAGTACAAAATAAGGGCGAGATACCATATCCGCCAAAACATTTAAACTACAATTCAAATAAACTCTTCATAAAAAACGATATGCTTTTTTTCTCAATTGATTTAACAATAAACCTGTGTTATCTTTGAATTTACAAGTTTATGCACCATTATCATTTACTTTGCTTTGGATGTTCCTGGATTAGACATTGAACTCTGAGAAGAAAGTAAAAAACCTTCTTGCTACATTGGTAAAACAAAAGAGTAACCTATTTTCTTTGAATTTATGCACTATGTTCATTTCTTTACATTTTTATTTTTGGATCTATGACATCTAGACCAATGAAAAATTCCTGTCATTTGTAACTTCTCAAGAGATCAAATATAATAGTCAAATCCATGTTTACTGAAGGAAAAGTAAATTACTCACCAAATATTTCAACGCCAAAACTGGAGTATAGCGGACTAAAGAAACCATCAACAAACTGAATAAACCACCATGTAATAAAAAAAGTAACTGCGACTGGGAATAAAACCACACTGCAAGTACAAAATTAAACAGATAGTTAGGTCGTTGATAATGGCAACAATAAGTTATCTTGATAAAAGTTTAGTCCATTACCATCCGGTCATAAACTTCTTTGAGACCCAACTCTGAAGAACAAAGCAGCAAGCCTGAAATATATGCAAAAAATGAGTCAATAGCGAGACATAGACGGATTTATATGAGGAAAGGTAAGATGGCTATTTTATATGAGGAAAGGTACACGTTAAATCAGTCTTGAATTCTAACACTGATCAGTGATCAGTTAACTCACTTACCTGGCCTATTCATGTGGCCTGTATACATAATGCAGTGAAACAGGGTTTGGTTGTTGAATTATAATCATGCTTCAATCTTTTATGACTTTATCATATGTACTAATTTAACAAACTAAGAAGCTTATCTAAGCGAAACAATATAGAGAATCATAAACCCCCAGGGATTGGCCTGATATTGACAGTTTGGAACCTAGTAGTGTGCTCCTCTCTAGGTCTCAGGTCGAATCCCCATGTGCTAACAATTCCTATGTTGGATGATAGTCCATACATGACTTTGTTCTGGCTTCAATTGACTCCTTTGGTGGATGGTGGGAATGGTTCCCGGATCACGTCGGTCATCAGGACCGATACCGAGATCAGAGCAACCACTTAAAAAATGAACTTAATGATCATAACCCCACATAGTTTCTTTACAAATAATACAATCACTGAATTGGTGTCAGTCAAATTTGCAATTGACTAATGAAATCATGCGCAAGACTAATAGTTGACTTACAAATAACCTAATAAATAACACAATAAAATCAAAAATAGAGTGCAATAAACAAGATCGAAAACTTAGCCCTAATTTGAAGAGTGAAGAAATAAAAGGGAATTAGGGTAGCCTACCCTGCGAGTGGAAGAGTTGGGAGAGGTTGGAGGAGTCTTGGCTGGATCTTCGGGATCTTCGCAGGAGACATTATCAGCTTGACTTAGAGGAATTGACGTTGATTCTTTTTCTTCGGCCATCACAAACAATTCAGTTTTTTCTGATGATATTAATTTTTTCTAATGTTTTTAATAAATATCATCAAATGGAATTGAAGGATCTTGGAATGAAGGTTAATTTGGTTGGGTTTGCTTGATATCCCTACCTTACGTTATGTTATGATTTAGTCTTGGATTGGATTGGATACTAAGCAAGCAAGCAACTTACACAGTTGCTCACTCTCCTCACCTGATAAAGATAATAATTAGCATTAATATATCTACACCCACCCAACCCAAGCAATGCTATGAGATCACCGCTAGCTAACGTGGCTTTGGACTATGGGATATGATGTGACCCTTTTTCTTTCTTCCTTTGGACTATCTTTATGGATTAATTAATTTAGTCAAAAATATGGATATTTAATTTAAAAGTGTAAATCCTCCAAATCTTTCATTAAGGTTTAAGAGAAGTAAATTTTTAAATATCTTGATGAGCAGTGGTGTCTTTAGATAAAATTTGTTTAGTATTTAGATTTATTTTATAATAAGTTAACATAAAAATATGGTATTGCATTGAATGATTGTTGAATCTCAACTAAATAACATGAATACAATGAACTAGGGAAGAGAGAGTGAGCTGAGAGAGGTGGGAAATATAGATTACACTTCTCTTTATTGGTTTAGAAAAGAGGAAGAAAATAGATTAAAAAGGAGGGAAGAAATGGAGGAGAAATGTTATTTTGTTACTTTTCATTTATGCTTCTATTTGGTCTCAATTCAATATTATTTTAAGGGCATTTCTGTAGTTTCAAAGGCGATCAATCAGCATTGCTCTATTTAAGGAGTGTTCTACGAAATATGTTAGATTAGTCGATTGAACCGAAAACACGACAGTCTTTTAGTTCGTTCAACCTTGAGTCACACAAACTTATTCGAATCAAACTGAATCAAAAAAATTCTCATTGTTTTTATTTTATTAGTAGTTCGGTTTAACTATGGTTCATCCAATTGAATCGATTGAACCATGATTTAAATGTCTCACCGGTTCGATCTATAGTCCAATTTTTAAAATATTATTTTAAGGATTAAATATGTTTTAGTCCCTATAAATATCTCAATTTTCATATGTACCCCCCTCTGAAATAGTTTATTGAATAATTTTTGGGATGAATTTCTAGGTTTAGGATGGAGTTGAGAATGAATTTGGAGATGAGTTTGTGGGTTTGTCATGAAGTTCGGACAAAACTTTGCAGAGGGCGAAACCCCCCGCAAATTGAAAATAAAATCGCCTAATCAAATATATGAAAGATCTGATTTGAAATATAATCAATTATTGGAGTAGTTGGTGCTTGTCTCAGGCAGGTAGGGATATTTTATTCAAATCACTATGGTAATCTATTCAATCTTAAGTTATGAATGTGTTTCTTTTGCCTGAAACTCTTATTAATGAAATTGAGAAGATGCTAAATTCTTTTTGATGGGGTCATAGTACTAGAAACTCTAGAGGACAGCATTGACTCTCATGGCGACACTTAACTACACCTGAAGGTTTTGGTGGTATGGGGTTTAAGAGTCCGAAAGCGTTCAATTTGGTAATGGTTGACAAACAAGCTTGGAAATTGATTTCAAATCCGAATGTGTTAATCACTTGACTACTCAAATCTAAAGGCTTGGAAATTTGGTAATGGTTTCCTTTAGGTATTATAGCGCAGTTCTTGGTCAGAATCCAAACTATGTTTGACGTAAACTCTGAGTGCGAAGGATGATCTTCGGCCTAACTAACTCATTTGTTTTATTTAAAATCTTTTTTTTTTTCCTTTTTTTCGTATCATTGATCTTAAAGTCCATGTTAATAATTAAGCTTAAATGGTTAAAAATTTCAACTAAAGAGAAATCTTTCAAGATAACCTAAATTAAATTATGATTGAAAATAATTTGTCTTAATTACATATTTGATCCCTCTATTTTGGTCTATTCACGGTTTTGGCCCCCCTATTTCAAAATCACGCAGTTTCGGACCCCTAACAGAAAATTTGGCATAAAACTAGATGAGTTATCACTTTTTAATAATGTGGCAGAGTTATCGCTTAGGTGACTTAATCCACCTGTGTTGATAACTTTTCATGTTACACACATTATTTTATCTTAATCAAACTTTGTTTATTTTTTATTGAATTTTATATTATCTGAATCCCTTTCTCTGAAAATTCTTCAACAAAAAAAAAATACTCTTCAGAGAAGTAAAAGAAAACGTAATTATATTTTCTATTATCATTAGGAACGTCAAATCTATATAGAGAACCAACCCTAATAATTAGATTTTTTTTTTTGCGACCCAATTCTGAAAATAAATTCCAGCTCTGACCCCCTATGAGATATATATACATAAATGACCCTCTTTCTGATTTTTTTTTTTTACAGCCAGAAAGCGCCACGTGTCACTCCCTGATTTGCTGACTTTTTTTATTATTTAATGATTACCGCCAGATGGAATGGCGGTAATGACTTTTTCAGCGTCAGTCAAACAGCCAATGACAACGCGCCACGTGTCCACGCGTAACTGAAAATTGGGAAAAAATTGAGATGGTCTCGGCGGGAATCGAACCGTGCACAAAAAAATTGAGATGGTCTTGGCGGGAATCGAACCGTGCACAAACAACCCAAATGCATCCAGCCTTACCATTGAGCTATCATGAACAATTTGATAATTACACAATCTAACAAATATTAATATTAACATTACATACAGTTTCACGGGTGGTAGCACAAGTAAAAGTTCTAGTAATATTTTAAAATCAATAGTATACATAAAATTTATAATTTCAACTAATTATAATATTTTTTTCGTAAAACTGATATGATGAAAATTCATATAAAAATTTGAATGCTTGTAATACAAATTGAAAATTAAAAGATAAGAAAATTAGTTTTAAAAATATTAATGAATTGAAGAGTTCGAGAACTAATAAAAAATTATTATATTTATTGAAACAAATTATGTTAAATAGTGACATTGAAAATAAAATTCAATCGAAATAAAATATTAATAATAAAAATCAATTACATGTATATCTTTTTACCAATAGTTGACATCACATAAAAAGTCTTACTTTATATATATACTATACTCTATTAATGTGTTTTAGCCTTGTAACAAAAAAAGAATACTATTGATGGGAAACTGTATGTAATGTTAATATTAATATTTGTTAGATTGTGTAATTATCGAATTGTTCATGACAGCTCAGTGGTAAGGCTGGATGCATTTTGGTTGTATGTGCACGGTTCTTCGATTCCCGCCGAGACCATCTCAATTTTTTCCCAATTTTCAATTACACGTGGCGCGCTGTCATTGGCTGTTTGACTGACGCTGAAAAAGTCATTACCGCCATTCCATCTGGCGGTAATCATTAAATAATAAAAAAAGTCAGCATATCAGGGAGTGACACGTGGCGTTTTCTGGCAGTAAAAAAAAACAAATCAGAAAGAGGGTCATTTATGTAGATATATCTCATAGGGGGTCAGAGCTGGAATTTATTTTCAGAATTGGGTCGGAAAAAAAAAAAAATCTAATAATTACCGACTACTGAGGCCTTTGCAATTTATCTTGCCCATTTGGTCCAGTCACGAACCACTAAGAAAGTGGCATATGTGAACAAAAAATGTTGACGAGCAACCTTCATATTTAGAACACCGATGTAAGAGCATCCACAATGGTAGTTCCTTAACAAGGACTCCTTAAATGGACCCTACGTGACACATCACTTATTTATAATTTTTTAATAAAAGTATCTATTAAGGACTCAATGACTCCAATGGCAATACACTAATAAGGACTCCAATGAAAAGTACTTAAATATGTCCCACTATCTTTACATATTAAACAAAAATAATTTATCTATTACTCATTTTTACAAGTGGGACCAAGTACTACACATTTTATTACTTCTTTATGCAAGTGGGACCAAGTAGTATACATTTTATTACTTCTTTATGCAAGTGGGACCAAGTAGTACACATTTTATTACTTTTTTAAATGTGGGACCCGTTAGTTACCCAGGAGAGAGAGGGTCCTTATATAGTTGCCCGTTCCTTAACGGGGACTCAATTTTTCTTCCTCCAATGGAGGGTCCTTAACGGGGAGTGGTCCTTGTTAAGTAAGGACTCCCCATTGGAGATGCTCTAAGTAAAAACAGTACTTCAATTATGTATCATTAAAGTGGGACCCTAGGTTGGTTTTACACTTCACCAGTTCACTTTGCAGCTCTTTAGTTCATGATCTCATTCATGAGCACAATGGGATGTATTTGGGCTATTGCCACTTGACGCCAAGGGAAGTTGGCCGTACCAAATCTGGTTTTGAATTTCTTGACTTTGAAGAGAACAACATCCTTCAAGTTTAAAAAGCCTCTATTTAGTTTGATTATTGAGTGGAATTCAATGTTTCATTTCATGATTGTCAACTTTCCTCAAAAAAAAAAAATATTTCATGATTGTCAACTAAAAATAAATTATAAAAGGTCAATGGTACAATTTTTTAACATTTCTTTAGGCTTGAATATATTTTTTATTCAATGTTTCATGATGGTTAGCTAACTTAAAATAAAATATAAAAGGTCAATGCTACAAGTTTTAACATTTCTTTAGGCTTAAATATATTTTTCTTCCTTAATTTATTTTGAAAGTTCATTGTTTTGGTTCAAACTGGTCCTCTAGTTTCACAATATGGACCGAATTAGTATTCCATCCAACCCAAAATAATTAGACCATTCGAAAAAAACAATATTCTTTTTTCTTCAGACAAAAAAAAATATTAATTATTATTTTTTAATTGTAAAACGACAAATCTATTTCAAATTTTTATACAATGTTAATTATTTAATAATTTTTAAACAATATATAATGAGGATCGGTCCAAAGCTTGTCGAGGTTGGGCTATAACACGGGCAAAGACAGATCTAGACCTTCGATATAAGTGTGGCTAAAATTTCAAAGAAAAAATAATGCAGATTCTATTAAAAATAAGAAATAACATTTTTTGATGCAATACAATTACAATGAAAATTGTCTCATATCTATTTGTTGAAAACGAGTTAACATAACAAGATTGCTAATTTTTAAAAGAACATTCCCTTCTATGTAAGTTACAAGACAATCATTTAGTCACTCGTCAATTATTTTGTTACATAGTTGACTGTTCACAACTTTTGTAGTTGAAAAAACATGTTCAACACTTGCAATTTCTACCCACAAGAGCAAAACCAACTTCAAAAGCTTATAAATCGTAACTGTTATGAATATTATAAGTGGATGTCCATATAGCAATTGGGTTATTGGGTCATACTATTAGCTTATTGGACCATATTCTGCTTGCTCCCTAAGTCATTGGTGCTTGCTCCCCAAGTCATTGTATTTCTCTATAAATAGAGATCATATGTAACCTAATTGTATATACCAAGAGAATAATATAATCCTCTTTCTTCTCTCTCTATTCTCTCTTCTTCTCTTTAATCTTGTTCTTCTTATTCTTATTCTAATAGTTTCATAACATGTTATCAGCACGAGACTGTAACCAACTGAGGTATGTAATTTTTTTAATCTATTTATATGAAAATAAGTTTTAATTTCTGTATCGATGATTATAGACTATACTATTACAATTCCATCAATTGGAATCAGTTTCTTATAGATACATTAGACCACTATTATGTGAATTGTATTATATTATTGTGTTTATTTATATCATATGCATTCCTGAAGTATTGCATAAGGATTGATCTCATATTATAAAATTAAAGAGATCAATTATGTAGTTCCTGAAGAACTTAATGTTATTCTATATGAATTCCATAAGAATTCAAGAGTGTAGTTCTTGAAGAACTCAATATATTTTTTTGTGAATTCTGGAAGAATTCATCGAAAGAGTTATATCCCTGAAGGATGACTTAGAGAATTAATCTTATTGTTTAAATTTGTTGTATAGTTCCTGAAGAACTTAAACAACTCGGTTTTAATTTATTCTCCATGAATTCCTGAAGAATTCAGCAGTGATACCATGAAGGATCACACAAATAACAAATTAGATCTGATTTATCTCCATATTCTTCCATAAATTAGCAGCTCTTTCTTGTTTTATATTTTTATATTTTTTTTTTCTTGTTTTTGGCAATTTCAATTTCTCAACCACCAAAATCGTGTTTGGCACCTAAATTATCTTGTTTTAAGTTCTTGAATTCCGGCTCATATAGATTCTTTTCTAAATTATAGTTGGCCAAATTTTTCTCAGTGTAGAAAATTTTCTATACTTTCGAAAAACTGAAGTTTCATATAAGGAGATATGTACATCAATTTGTTTTGCTCAATATTTGTCTTTTCTTTTGATGACAAATAAGTATTTTAATTTGGTTTTGCTTTCATGTAATTTGGGAAATTTTTGTGTGATTTTGATTTAAACTTATTTATAATCCATTATCGATATGCACATAAATGTCATGTATACAAATATTTGTTTTGAATTATTGAGTATGATTATTTGATCATTGTAACAACAAATGTAAATATGTTGTTATCAAATAAAGATCCAAATTGAATTGATTTGTTGTGAAAATATATTTTTATTTGGCAAAACTTTTATATCCTACCTTTTAATTTCTAGTTTGAAATTAAAATTGATTCACATAATTTTTGTGTATAAACTTTGTATTTAGTTATAAAAAAAATAAAGAAATGCTATATATTTGTTTATGGTATATATTTGTGAAAGATTTGTTGTATTTTAATAATGAATCTCAACTTTTCAATTTGGTAGTATATTATACAAAGGTTTGATTCTTTAATTTTGAGAAATATTGATTCTACAATAAATGGGTAAATATTTATATTCACATATGTAGTGAATCAATATTGACATAATTTTTTCTCTCGTATATATAAGATTCAAGTTTATTTCACTTGAAATTGAATATTTGGTTTATAGCATGATTATGATAGTTGAATTTTATTGTTATTAAATTTTCTACAATAATGTGGTTTCAATCATGCATTTTGGGGGAGCCAAAATTATATTTCATAATTTATTTACACATTGAGATTGTATTCTCAAAAAAAAAAAATTAATGTTAAATATCTCTATATTACGAGATATACTCTCGAGAAAACAAGTGTAGTGAAAAAAATTATTTTTATCTTTGATTTATACTACACTTATCTTAGTGCGATGAAAACACATATTATTGTAAACCTGAAGTTTACATATTATATTATTTGTGCAATGGAAGCACATAATATCATAAACCATAAGTTTACGAATTATATTAAATTTAACGTTGGCAAGACCGGTTGGGTTATCCCGCATCTATTATGATGCATAAACTAGTTGGAAAAAAAATTTATTATGGATATATATTGAAGAGCCAGAAGATTCTTCAATCTAGTGATTTTTGTGTTACTCGTTGACAATTTAAAGGAATGAGTGTCTCACTAGCCAGAAGATTCTTCAATCTAGTGATTTTTGTGTTACTCGTTGACAATTTAAAGGAATGAGTGTTTCACTTATATAAGGTGTTATTTAAATTAATACACTGATCATGTGAATCACTTGGATATTATATGATTTGAATCGATGCATCAACTAAATGATCACATGTATATTCACAACCAAAAGTTTGTGATATTATTATGTCAACAAATTTGACTAAGAGTTTATTTTTTGAAATTTTTCAGAAATCATTTGATAAGTATCATTTTTCAATTGAAATTGATATTGAACAAGCATATGCTAATAAAATGGACAGGAAGATCCATTCTTTAGACGTCTAAAGTTAATTGTATGATTGATACTTATTAGACCATACCTTATAAACTCTATTTTGGTTATGAGATCATGCCTTATAAACTCAATTTTGGGAATCAATAATTTTGTATATTGAGATATTGATATGCATCAAACCAACGCATTGCTATATTTAAGTTCTCCCGTGAATTTATCATTGGTTTAAGGTTAACAACATGATATTTCTCATCTAAGTGAATTTTTGGATGTGTTGTGTATGTCACAATTGCTCCAATATAATGCATTATGATAAATCTTGAAAGAATATTGGGAAAATATATTTGATATAAATCTTCATCTATCATTAATTGTATTGAGCCAACTTGTGTACAGCCCAGCAGGCTGATTATCAATTGATGGATTGGTTTTCCCAATATTAGGGGGAGATGATAAGCAGCTAAAAATTGTGAACCTGAAGTTCAAATAAATTATTTAAAAGGAAATTTTATTGTCTCTTCTTGATCCTCAAGATATAACTCATTTGCAAAGGTAAACAAATCTAATACTAGCTGCTAATGCTCCAAACGAAATAGATGTCCATATCGGATAATCTAATATTGCAAATGAGCCTCAGTCGTGCCTGAAGCATGATAGATCAATCGGTTCCAAATATAAAAAGCATTGAATAAGAAAAGGAGCTTAAAGGAAAGATAACCCAAACGAGGATATAGAAACTCTAAAAGAGTTTTCTGACATAATTGATTTTTCAGTTCCACAAGAACTAATCAGGTACCTGAAACTTATAAAATATTGGTAAATTATGTCATGAATAAAAGATCTCAATGGAATGACATGGAACCGAAATGAAGTCAACGTTGACGTGTTTTTGCATATAATATAGCGCTATATGTGATAAGTAATAATGAGGATCATGTGTTACAGTCGACTAAAGATTATAGATAAAGAAAATATCTACAGAATGAAAAGAGACAATTCTAGTGAAATCAAACTCGCTTCATGAAGCATACTTTGTTTGGACTTGTAGTCCGCACACTTGAAGGTGTGAAGTTAAATGACTATATATGATTTTTCGCGAGGAAAGGGAATTAGTATGGTAATATACATATATATATAGAGTTTGATATGTTCACCTAAAGTGAATTGGTAAATCTACCATTTATTTTTAAGAAACATATATTGTTCACCTGAAGTGAATTCAAGAACTTTTTCATACTTGATTAAGTTCAGTAGCACATGAAAGGCTCAAATTATATTAAAGATGTGTTATAATTTATTTGTATATGGCTCACTTGTTAGAGATGATTATATGAAACTCCCTGAAGGATTTCATTTGTGTGAGACACATTATCAAAACTATTGGAAAGATGACATCATTTCTCCATTTTAAGGATTTGGAAATGAATTTGTGATAATTAATTTTATGATAATGATATAAATATTATTAGAACTCATGAAGAGATTCTAAAATTTGTTATATAAATGTTGATATGGACAAATTTAATTGATTATATACTAGAATGATTGAGATGTCACTTGACGTAAGTAAAAACCATGTCCTCAAGAAAATTAATATTATGAACAACTTGAATTGGTCAAGTGAGGACACTAATGTGTTTTACTTATTATATATATCGTGGTATTTTGTTTTTGTGAATATTAGTAAATGCAGATAATCAAGGAAGTGGAGAATGTTCTTTATTAAGGATTATGATTTTATACATACAAGAAACTTGAGGTTTTCTAATTTTGAAAGGAGGTTCTTTCAACAACTCAATATGAAGATATCTCAAGAGCTGCTAATTTAGGGAAGAATATGGAGATAAATCAGATCTTTCTACAAAGTCACCATCAAGTGAAGCTTTTGAGTAACAGGCATAAAAGATTATTTAACTTTCTTCATCTCATATATAATTGTTTTTATGAGGGGAGACAAAAATGTGTTCTGCACTCTTTTTCCCTTAACCATGGTTTTATCCCACTGGGTTTTCCTGGTAAGGTTTTTAATGAGGCAGATTATGACACAAAATGATTTGTACTCTTTTCCCATCACTAGAATTTTTTTCCCATTGGGTTTTTCTCTAGTAAGGTTTTAATGAGGCATATCATCGACGGAAATTCAAGGGGGAGTGTTATAAATATTATAAGTGGATGTCCATATAACAATTGGGTTATTGGGTCATACTATTAGCTTATTGGACCATATTCTGCTTGCTCCCTAAGTCATTGGTGCTTGCTCCCCAAGTCATTGTATTTCTCTATAAATGGAGATCATATGTAACCTAATTGTATATACCAAGAGAATAATATAATCCTCTTTCTTCTCTCTTCTTCTCTTTAATCTTGTTCTTCTTATTCTTATTCTAATAGTTTCATAACAGTAACAAATATTTTGCACTTATTTGTTTCGCGCGAGGGAGAAGTGTTTTGATATAGTTGCGTGTTTAATTTTTTTTTTTTTTTTAAAAACTTTGGGGATTTGTGACTTTATCCACACATAGCCACAAATTGGATTCACCCTTATACACAGACCCCTACTGTACTTGTAGTGAGTACAATATTAGAAACTAGAGTTTAGTCTGTTTAAGTGATGCCTTGATGATGATCTCAAGAGGGGTATTTATGGCCTTTCTTAGGCTTGTATTTTGATTACTTAAACCCCAAGCAACTTGGGCCATAAGTCTGATCCACCAAAGTTAAGGGGTCCGCATTATAGACACCCAACAATTGACGAACCCGATGCCAAAGCTTACCAAAAATATAGTTTAAATATACAACCAATCACCTATGACAATTTAAATTTCTTGTAAAAAAAAACTTACGACAATTTAAATTTCAAACAAAATCATATTTTGTGTGTGTAATTTAAATATTCTTTCTACACAACTATATACACTAATTTGCCATCTCTTTGAGCTTAACTCAGTTGGTAGAGATATTGCATATCATATATATGGATCGAGGTTTGAATCCTAAACACCCTACTTTTTCACATTTATAATGTGTGAACTCTAGCCACTAGACTATTCGACGAAAAATATTAATTTTATTGCATGTCTAGTGTTGAATTTGAACTTGGTTTCTTCTTTTAAAAATTTAACTCTTTGTCAAGTATTAATAATATTCTTAAACTTTTTTTTTGTCTTAGATGAAGTGGTAATCCACTGAATTAAACTCACACACAACTGTGAGGTCTCGGGTTCAAACTCGGGTCACGACGTCCGACCTTGTAATTTCGACATTTGTCAGTTGAGCTAGGACTTCTAGACAATATTCTTAAACTTTTATTCTCACTGTTTTCTATTTTCTCTTTTACCACTCTCTTGCATTTTGATTCATATTTAAATCGTGAGCTAATTTTATTCTCACTGTTTTCTATTTTCTCTTTTACCACTCTCTTGCATTTTGATTCATATTTAAATCGTGAGCTTAGCTCAGTTGGTAAGGACAATGCATAAAATATGCAAAGTTTGGGGTTCGAACCCCGGTCACCACAAAAAAAAAATATGTGCATAACTTTTTTTATTTTAATCTTAAGGAAAATGGGCATGTCATTAACCATTTATTTAAATATGTACATAACTTTTTTTTTTTTATGTTAATCTTTTAATTCTTAAGAAAAATGGACATGTCATTAACCATTTGAATTCGATGAGAGGTGAATAAAATTTGATAAAAAATTGTTTCTCTACGAATTGAATTTAAATTCTCTCGAATATATGTATGATCATCATTTTTTTTGGAGAGATAATGATCATCATTTTTTTCCGAGGAGAGATAATGATCATCATCTTATTGAACACATTTTGTATTACCATTTATTTATTGGACATTCATTCATGTCGGCTCCTACCTAGTGGCTAACTCTGTTTATTTTTCACCGACTAATATTGGCTTGAATGAGCTGCCAACCGTCATGTAGGTTCTCTCCACACACAACACGGAGTGCCGGCAAGCCTGCCTTCACACTTCCACTCTCTCTAAATTATCTCTATCATTTTTATTTTAAATTTTTAAATAATTGCCTCTAATCATTCTTATTCCTCCACGTCCTCTATATTACACAACAAGAAATAGATAAATTAATTACTAAGGGTAAGATAATTATAAAATGAATTTTTCAAACCGCTTACGTTTTAATTAATTATTGAATTTTATTAGTGTTTTTGTATTTTCAATTGCTTCGTGCAAAAGTTTTCCACTCTTTCATTAAATCACCGACTGACTCTTCTCTATGGCGGCTATAACCAATTTGAACCTTTCAATCTTTACCATATATATATACAGAACCATTCTAATGGGGTTGACGATTGAAGCATATATATTTTTTGCATGCAAAACATTAATCAAGCATATAGTATATTTTTACATGTGTATGTTAAAGGTGGCGAATTCAAAAGACAAAGTTGTTATCAAAAGTGAATTCAATGATCATCCTACATTGTCAGCTGAAATGATCTTTCCGGGTTTGAATAGGGATAGAGAGATGTCTGCAATGATCTCAGCTTTGACTCATATCGTTTCTGGAGATGTTCCAACCCAAAGTGACGCTGATATAGTTCATCATAATAGTGCAATTCAAGGAATGGTTTCTTTTACACCAAACATCACCAACAATATGTCTTCTCCTTCTACAACACAATCTTTGTCTTCTCCTTCTTCTTCATCTAATTATGCTACTAGTTCTTCTCTCAAGAGAACTAGGGAAGATGATAGATTTGTTGGCGATTTCAAATTCCTCGGTGGTTCCTCCCCTGCTTTGCCAACAACAAGTAAGCACCAAATTAAATATTTCTCCTCTTTCTTCAATTTATTTTTTTGTCTTAGCCTTACCCTACCGACTTGGTAATCAGAAGTTCGGTTAGATAATAAATAAATTGAAGTATAGACTTGATAATCCAAAGTTCAGTTAAAAAATAAATAAATTGAAGTCAGATCGGATGGTTCTACTAGTCATGATTCAAACCATGTATAACCTTGAGGGGCATATATATGTAAAAACCACCAATTTTATGTATTTTCTTTAATTTGTTGTTTGTAACATAAAACATTAGAACATAACAATTCTCAACAAATAAAACATTTTTATTTGAAGTAATAATGTAAGTATAACTTAGGCGTGTTCAATGTAATTATATTCAACTAATTCATTTTCTTAAATTATTCGTCCAACATATAATTACATTTAACTAGTTCATTCACTCAAGTTATTTTTGTCTTTACTTCATATATATGGTTTGTATATTTAAGGTTATGTATGTCTTCCATTAAATACAAAGCTTATTATTTTGATATAATAATGCAGTTGCAGAAAGTTCAAGCATGAATAGGACAGCAACAAGAATAACAAGAGAAATGGGAAATGCAGTGTATGAATATAGAAGAACAGAGAATGTAGTAAGAGAAGGAGAAGCAAAGAGAAAATACAGAGGAGTGAGACAAAGACCATGGGGAAAATGGGCAGCAGAGATAAGAGATCCATTCAAAGCAGCAAGAGTATGGTTAGGAACCTTTGAAACTGCTGAAGCAGCTGCTAGAGCATACGATGAAGCTGCTCTTCGTTTTAGAGGCAACAAAGCCAAACTCAATTTCCCTGAAAATGTTACACTTCGTAACCCTCCACCAGCTACTACTACTACTCAATGGAACGTTTCGAATTCACCGGGTTCAATTGTTTCTATTACAACTTCTACTGATCCTGTTGTTCATACTAGACCTTTTCCTAACTCTTCTCAGCATTCGACAAACTTTTATGATCGTTTTCAGTTTTCGGGTATTCCTTCTGCAAGGAATGTTTATGATGATAATGTGATTATGGCTTCTCATCTACAATCTTCATCATCGTCGCCAGCTTCTTCTTTGTCATCATCTTCTTCTGCATTTGTTTCTTCTATGCAGGGCAATACTCCAGTTTCCTCGTACTTTTCTACTCAGTTGCCACCTTGGTCAACTTCGGATCATAGCTCTTCTCCGTCTAGATGATCAATTTTCAATGAATCATGGACAAAGATATATGGATACCAAACACGATACTGATACACCTGAGTATGACATCGGTAATAATATGTAAAAAATGGAAGTATGCTCGTATCAGGTCATTGTCAGAACTCCGATCTGAAGTGTCAATGCTACATCGATACTCCATTTTTCTATGGTGTAATTTTCTTAAATTTAGATCATGTGCACCTCCTCCTGCTGAAGATCCAAACACAAATTTGCTCTTTTATTACATTTTATATTTCCAATAGCTAATGCCAATTCATTCACAATTCATGACATTTTTTGTGGTGATAATGTTTCTAGAAATGCAATTTAATTTTTCTTTGTTAGATAGTAGTCAATACTTGAAAGGAATTTGATTCCCAACCAATTGGAGTAATTGTAGTTAGTTTGCAAATTATGTTCCATAGTTTTGAAATTTTAAAAGTTGCACGTTAGCAACATCATAACATAACATGACAAGAGAATAATGTGTTTGACCATATGTATTCATGTAATGTCGTCTGCTTCTACTAATTCTTTTCTTACTATTTTTTTTAACATCCTTAGTCGCTATCACATCTTATAATTCAAACATCATTCAGTGCATTTATTATTTTAGAATCTTCTTTGAACACACTAGATGAAAGATTGTCTAATTATCCTCCGCAAAATACTCTTAACATTAACAAAATTAATAATTTAAGGTTGAAAATGCACCACGAACGACAATTTAAAGGTTCAACACATGAAATTGACTTCAACATAAACATAGATTGACATAGGGATTTATTCAAAATTTCAAACATGGCTTCGTAAAGGGAGGCTATTATGCTAACAATACAAAGTAAACAAAGAACGAATAAATGAAAGGTGAACATAGTTTCAAGGAGTCTTTCAACATAATTGTTCTTTTCATTGGAGAAACGTAAAAACTAGAAAACAAATATTCCCTTTAAAGGTGTAAGAGAGAAAGTGCAACGCATACTTAACTACTCGTTCACACTTAAAATAGCTAAGTGGCGTGTAAAGTACCTAAAAACAAATGATGTTGTGCAAGTAATATACAACGTTGAAGTTTAAACCATAATCATACAAAACTATTGACTTAATCGCTTAAACAAAATTAAATATAATTTGTAGAAGTGACGCTTGCGTTTAAGAATGGGTGCATTGTCTTATTTTGACCTGTTAAATAATTTTCTATGAAATGCCTTTAAAAAGAAAATACTCCCTCCGGTCCTTATTATAAGAAAAAGTTGACTTTTTAGATTCATTGTGTAAGTGATGTATCTAGTCTATATCTATAACAAGATACATTAATTATTTTATGAACCAAAAAAGTCAATTAGATACATTAATTATTTTATGAACCAAAAAAGTCAATTGTTTCTTATAATAAGGACCGGAGTAATTTTCTATGAAACATTTTTATTTAAGATACGTTCCACTTCCACCATTAATTCGCAAAATTCCATGAACTATCTTCAATGCGGGCCATTCTTGTCGCACGACCCATTCACCATTGAAGTCACAACTCACAACTAAATTGATTTTATGTCAAAACGAAGCAATCAAATTGATTTATGTAGGGTCAGCATTCAGGACACAGCGAAACTTATCTAGATCATTATCATACGTTAAAGGGAACAAAAATACCATGTTAAAAAGTGGTGAATTCAACTTTTAATTTTTTTAAAATGATTGTTTCCAATGTAAATCAATCCGTTATGTCCTTATGACAATTGTTAACATCAGGGATGAAGCCTTGTGTTGTTATGGTGTAGCTTTTACTACCCAAAAAGGTATCTTTTTTATTCGAACACGTTAGTATTTTTAGTAATAAGTTATCCCAATAATATATATTTAGCTACCACAAATGAGATTATTTGAGGAAAACTAGTAGAATTTTTGGCATGTATGCGGTGAGGACATTTTTCAGGCGGTAACTACTTGGTTGGACCGTGGTTTTTTCCCTTCGAACCTCACTGAAACTAACATTTGTCTTATTCCTAAATGTGATAACCCGGATAACATGAAAGATTTACGACCTATTTCTTTGTGTAATGTGTTATATAAGATGGTATCCAAATTACTTGCAAACAGGTTGAAGCGTTGTTTGGATAAGTGTGTATCTGTTGAACAATCAGCTTTTGTTGAAGGCCGGTCCATTTTGGATAATGCTCTCATCGCAACGGAAATCATTCATACTATGAAGAGGAAGACTAAGGGATGGAAAGGCGACATAGCGCTGAAAATTGATATTAGTAAAGCGTATGATCGGGTCGATTGGGGTTTCTTGCGTGGTGTACTAGTCAAGTTGGGCTTTAATGATACGTGGGTTCGGTGGATGATGATGTGTGTCAGTTCTGTTACATACTCGGTGCTCATGAATTTTGATCGAGTGGGACCGATAACTCCAGGAAGAGGACTACGCAGGGAGATCCTTTATCGCCTTATTTGTTCCTGTTGGTCGCAGAAGGCTTATCGACTCTCATCCATAAAGCAGTTGGGCAGGGAGACCTTCATGGTGTGCGTGTATGTCGCTGTCTCGGATTCTTGGAGTGCGACTTGTTTTGGGCACAGAGAAATACCTGGGACTGCCATCCATGATTGGGAGAGATAAAAATTCAATATTTGCTTTCATCAAGGACCGCATTTGGAAAAAGATTAACGCTTGGACGGGGCGTGCTTTGTCTAAAGCAAGTAAGGAGGTTATGGTTAAGTCGGTTCTGCAGTCTATTCCGACCTATATTATGAGCATTTATGTTTTGCCCAATTCAATCATAGATGATATTGAGAAAATGATTAATGCCTTTTGGTGGGGTGGCGGCGGTAATAGTCGAGGAATCAAGTGGATGTCGTGGGAAAGAGTGGCATGCCCGAAGGAGTTTGGTGGGATGGGCTTCAGGAATTTCAAAGCTTTTAACTTAGCAATGGTTGCCAAACAGGGATGGAGTTTCTTGTTTAATCCAGACTCATTGGTAGCACGTATTTACAAAGCAAAATATTTTCCTAGAACTTCACTGTTAAATGCTAAAATTGGTTATAATCCGAGCTTCGCTTGGAGGAGTATTTGGAATTCACGTCAAGTGTTGTTACATGGTTGTAGATGGGCTGTTGGCAGTGGGACTCAAATACGAGTGATGCAGGACCCTTGGATTCGAGGGGACTATGGCAGTTGGGTCCCATCTCCACAAGGTGAGAATGTGTATCAAATGTCTGTTAATGATTTACTGAATGTGGGAGCACATACTTGGGATTCTGCAAAGATTGCCTCTCTCTTTGCAGCTGATACGGCTGCTGCTATCCTTGCGACACCTTTGTTCGATTCAGTCATAAGCGATATGATTCTTTGGACAGCAGAACAAGATGGCAGATATTCGGTGAAGTCGAGATATAGATTGATTATGACAGAAATCTTGAGGACACAACGTTTCCATGTGGAAGGGGAGTGGAATCGTCTTTGGAAGGTGAATGCACCTCATAAGGCTCGCAATCTGTTATGGCGTATTTGTCGGAGATGCATACCTACACACGTAAATTTGCAGTCTCGGCATGTTAACTGTGAAGGATTCTGTCCTTGGTGTGTGACGAGTGCGGAAGATGACTGGCACGCGTTCCTTGGTGAGATGCATACCTACGGGGCAGGTCTGTCAACGGTGCTGCTGCAGCGCACTGAGGCTGCACACACGTTGGCAGGTTTTGTTTTTGATGTGTGTCAGCATAAAGTTAGGAATGTGGCCGGGAGAGTAGCTCTTCTTCCGTGGCATATATGGGCTGCGCGTAATGACGTTATTTGGAATGACACGCGTCAATCTTCGATGACAATTGGGAGGTCTGCACTAGCTGCCTGGCAGGACTGGAATACTGCTCAACAGCAGAGGCTTAGTCGTCGTGTGCAGGCAGCAAACAGTAGTGATCAGCAGTGCAATACAGCTTGGGAAAAACCGGACAATCAATGGTTGAAATGTAATGTTGATGCAGCAGTGCACAGGTCCATGTCTGTCATTTCGTTTGGCTGCTGTGCCCGCAATTCGGCTGGACAATTCGTGAAGGCGCAAACGGGATGGCAACATTAACATATGACGGTTCTTGAAAGGGAGGCATTGGCTCTTTTAGAAGCTATTCGGTTCGCTGAACAACAAGGTTGGGATAAGGTCATTTTCGAGTCTGATTCGGCTACATTAGTCACTGCCTTATCATCCCTTCGTCGTGGTAACTCGGAGTTCCAGGCTATTGTTTCTTGTATTGTTACTAGTTTAGCTTTACATTCCAACTTCAAGGTGAAGTTTATTAGGAGACAAGCGAATATGGTCGCTCATACCTTAGCTAGGGCGGCATGTTCTTGGGCTAGTCACCGTATTTTTGAGTTATATCCTCTATGTATTGAACAACATTTGAGTAATGATATCAATTAGTTTTGTTTCTGTCAAAAAAAATAAATATAGTATTAGATATCAACTTGTTTCATAGATGTATTTTGCCTTATTTTGACAGTTAATCTCTTAGCAAACTACAAAGAAATGTCTATTCACGATAAAAACTATCAAAATAGCACTGGTATTTTATCAAAGCAACTACAGCAAATGTTACCCACACACTATTGTGAAGTTAAAATAACAAGAGGTTTTTTTTGACAAGAAATAACAGGAGGCTTTTAGTTTTAGGTTCAAAGTTTGGACCTAAGCTCAACCAATGAGTTGAATATGCTAGTTGGTTACATTTGTTAATATGACTAGTTTGTTAGAGGCGAATGTTAGTTACATGAAAATCAAAGACAACAAGAGAAAATTTAGGGTGTTTGGATACAATTTATTTGCAGCTTATAATACGATCGTTTATCATGATGAAACGCTCTTTTTATAGCAAAAGTTAAATTAAAATAGAATTGTATTTATATATGCTATAAGTAATTTTTATAAGTTATCTCATAGAATTCGGGAAAATGTGTTGAAAAAAAGCTTATAAGTAATACCATAGGCCAATTTTATAAGTTATCCCAAACTGTCTCACCTTGGTCTCGTTTTCTTGAATCTTTGATCCGAGATTACAGGAATTTTTTTTGTAATATTTTGTAATATTTCTTGCTTTTCCCATTAATAATACGGTTTATGCATTTTCTAAATTTGGGTAAATATAATGAACAAGCATTAGTATATGAGATTAAGAAGTATAGAGCTTGTAACAAAAAAAAAAGTATAGAGCTCTACCATGATCACACATGATCGCTTAATGAAGAAGCTTCTGTCCAAGTTCATATCTATATTGGGATTTGGGGCAACAAGCTTCTGTCCATAGTGCCAATACAGGACCAACAGATAAAGTACTGTACACTTGTTACAGAACAAGATAATGTCAAGACTAGATGAAACTAAGTTCTTTTTTTCAAAACATAAGTCTCAATTTCACAGCAGAGAATGTTATAAAGTGAAATATTTTTCATTTTCAAAACAAGGATAAAAGAATGATAAGTCAAACCTGCATGTATGTTGGCTATAAAAATGACTTTCGATATTATCAAAGGTCAAACAATTGTAACAGAGAATTAAGAGGAAGGCAAAACTTTGGTACAATTAAAAATGGAACAGACAGTTAAACCTGACAAAGACAATATGGTTAGTTTGAAGGTGGTAAATATTAGGATTTACATTTGATAAGAACACAGAACGCTAGTTGCATTGTGTTTCTTCTAATTTTTCCAACATAACAGTTCAAGAAGGCTTTGCATAGAAGAACGTAACAAAAAGAGAGAATTGTGATTATGGAAAATCTATCACTGAATTTCTTTCACAATCCAAGACTAAAGAAGTCTACTCACTCATGATCACACCGCACAATAAGACCGAACAATCTAATTACAATCATTAAATCCGAACAATCTAACCGCATCTCCCTATGATTTATACAACAATATTCTCTTGAGGTTTTAGCTACAGACAGATAGTGATTTCCTTTGAATTTTTAGCTCTCTTGCCTGCGACAGATGCATATACATATAACTGCCCCCACTAAAAAATTAATCTTCCATTAGTTTTTTAGCAATTTTATCATTTTCCTATTAAAAATAATGTGGTTTACCCCACTAAAAATATTGAATAATTTTATTTGTGAAGATGAATTAATGAATGTTAGGTTGATCCCATGCATAGAGAAATATATTTTTACGGGTTAAATAAGTTTTTCGCCCCTATAAATATAGCGAATTTTGATTTTAATCCTTCAAAAATAAAACAGAATGTTTTCATCCTCACAAAAATATTTATTTTGTTTTTGGTCCTTAATGGCCATTTTACGATCATATAAATGTCAATATTATAACACTTTTATGATCAAGATGTATCCATGTTCTGTCCGTTTATTATGTTCAACATTTATATATGGGCGCTTCTATGGTGCAGTCAGGAAACTGACTTTTTTGGAAAAATTATTTTATTTAGTCAATAATATAATTGTTCATGTCATGTTGGTGGACCACTCTAAGACTAAACTTTACCTTATTACAAATCAGTCCTCATACAAATTATTAATTACTTTAGATTTATGGGTCTTGCTAACGAGTGTCATAAGGACACTCTTTAAGCATTTTTATTTAAGAAAATGTTTATAAAAAAAGATAAATAGTTCAATTTCCAATGTAGTGAATGCATCAATTTCTATAAAACTTTACTATTTAAAGGTTGTTAAAGAGTGTGTGTCCTAAGGACACTCGATAGCATTTTTCTTGATTTATTAACTTATTTTATTTAAAATTAAATCATTTCTTAATTATTCACAAATTAAATCGTTTTTAACCATCCTCTTTCTCCTTCATATGCAGAAGAGGATTTCACAAACCTTTCATCTTCGTTTTCACCAATGTTGCCTGTAACAAACATACCATGCATCTGAATCTGATAGCTTAAATGTGTAGTTTATCATACTGATTTTTTGTACTTTTAGATTACTTGATTGTCAATCATTTCTGTTTTTTGAAAAAATGCTGCAACACTTAAAACAATGAAGAAAATAATGAAGCATGTTCAACATAATGAAATAAGGAAAGGCTAATACTACAGTTTTTCAAACTGTACTGCAAACATTGAAAGAGAAATTAAATCATTCTTCATTCAATGCTTAATCTCAAAGTTTTTGATAAAACGTCAACTGTCCATTAAGATGCATTTAATGCACCTGATTTCCTTTTATCTTCGAGTAGGAGCTTCAGCAAACAAATGAAGATTAGTTATACCATTGCCATTGAATTGGGCTTTAGTCTCAATTGAATCAAATTTTCACTGAACTGTGTAATTCTGGATTAAGGGTTAAAATTTGACATGTTACCATAAATTGAAGCTTGTGTAAGCCAAATACATACTGTAATTTGATTCAAATTATGTATCTCAAGCACATGTAATTTGAGTCTTTATTTAATTCAAGTTTTAAATTTGATGCAAAAGTTGGAATGTTTTGTCCAGTTTTGATGCAAAAGATTTATGATTTACAAAATAAAATAATAATAAAAATGTTTGATTAAATTAATGCTCAATGATTTTTTTTTTGGTGGCGGCCGGGAATAAAAATGTTTGATTAAATTAATGCTCAATGATTTTTTTTTGGTGGCGGCCGGGATTCGAACCCCGGACCTTGCAGATATTATGCATTGTCCTTACCAACTGAGCTAAGCTCACGGGGACAAATGCTCAATGATTGACCATAGGATTAACTTCACCAGAAAAGTCATTCTATTTTATTTTTGAAGGATTAAAATCAAAATTCGCTATATTTATAGGGACGAAAAACTTATTTAACTCTATTTTTAAAGTGATAAAATTGAAAAAGCATTAAACAATTTAAAAACACAAAGACACATAAAGAAAATTTATAATTTATAGATATTAAAGAATCTTTAAAAAAAATGAATTTATATTGATACAATTCATTTTGAGGGGATAATGATATAATTTTGTTATCTTTAAAATTTTACTTAATAATAATGCTATCACCATAAATTACTGTAAAATATAAAATTATCGGTGAAGTTGGTATAGAAAAATGAAATTTCTCTCTAATTCTTTCGTCACTAAATTTAGTGATGAATTTAGAGTGATTCCACATTCTCTTTCTCTAAATTTCTTTCGTTAATTTTATGTAACTTAGTCTATAATCTTGCCCCCGTCAGCCAAAAATTTCTCGATCCGTCATCGTCTCTTGCAATGATTTTATCAATTATCTTTAATGCTTTGATCCATTATGTTGTGTGTGGTGTTGGTGTTGATGAAGATATGGTGCATTGTATTTTCTCTTGCCCATGGGCCAAGGCAACTTGGTCTCATTGCTCTCAGCTCTTGGTCTTCCCTCATGCTGATGGGGTCCTTATTAATTAGTTGAAAGACCTTATTCATACAATCACTTGCTTATGCATATTATTCTTTCTAGTTATTAAGGAGGTGGTTGGACCATGCGTGGGACGTTGAGATGCATTATATTTTGTGTGAATTAGGAAAAGGAGTGAGTTTTCTTAGGCCTTTGTATAAGTAAGAATTTAACTTTGTAATTTAAAGAACAAAATTCAAATTTTATATGAGACAATTTTTTTCATTTTAGCCAAAACATTATCACCACCTTATATTCTAGATCCAGATACTAACATGGTTAATTGTTATTTTTGTCAAAAAAATTGTTAATTATAATAACAATTGTAATTGTAAAAAAATTCGTCTTTTGCTTTTGTTTAAGAAAAATTCTTTACTTACAAAAAACCATAGCTATAGAATAGCTATTTGTACAACGTATTATTCAATATCAGTACAATTTTTCATACTATACCAAAATTTGTGCACTATTTAATTGTGAATTGGTGGTTTCCTTGATGCTGGAGTATAATCCATGGTGAAAACATCAGAACCAACGTTATCTCCTCCTTCTTTTAGCTTAAACATGTCAGCATGTACCTCCTTATGTTGTTGAGCTTTGTTGACATCCTCACTACTTTGGTTGTTTATTTCTTTCAATACTCTTGCTGCATAACCAAAAAAAATGTAAGAAAAATTAATTAAACAGAAAATAAAAATGGAAATATTCTAAATCCAATGTTGTAATATTTTTTTTAGCTATGGATATTTGAAGCAAAAGGTACCTTTAACTTGAATATGGATGGAGAAGAAGCAAAGGAGAACAAAAATCACTTGTAGAATGCGTTTGTTTTGTGAAGCAACCATCTTAAAGTTAAAAGCAATTTAGACTTGTGTACTATATGATCTGCTCTTTTTCTGAATATACCATATGGATATGTTAATTTAGGTCCTATATATAGACACATTTTGGCAGTTTCTAGCTACCTAAGTTAACTGTCATGAATTATTGGGTCCGTATATTAATAGATCATATGGTGGTAAATTGTATATGACCCTAATGGTCCATGAGGGTCAACATCATTTTTGTCTGGTTTGAAATCGATTGCCATTTATATTTTTGTGAAATGATAATAAAAAAATTATATGATCGCTATATGAATTAATGTCAACCTATAATGTATATATACGTGTATTTGAGCCATCTTAGTTTTCCTATCATCATTATCTGCTTCCTATAAATCTAATATATTGATTATAATATTGTTCCCTAACTGTTCCATGCATATTAGTTAGTGATAATGTTTGTCTCTAAATTCACCAATAACTAAGGATTTTGTCTTCTCAACATGTTCGGTCACTTGACAGAAACTCCTGTTTAGGACTCTGTTTGTCTTAAGATTCTATTAATTGAAAAAATAATTAAGCCATGATTGAGATTTCAAGCCATGCTTATTTTTGGAAATCAAATAATACATATCAACTGTGCTTATAATCTATGGATGATATTCGTCTCAAAAAATCATCTGGATGACATGTTAAAACATACTAGTTATTGGATCAAAATCTTTGATCTGACAAACTCATTTATTTACTTTAAACTTTACTGTATGATTGGATTGACTCTAAACTCATCAGTATCACATAGAGCCATGTGATTTTAGTATAAACTACATTTTAGAACTTCAACAAATTCACAGCATCACCGTGATTTTATCGAACGCATTGTTCGTCAAAGATACACCAAATCCATGCATTTTTCAATGACTAAAGCCGGGTGAAAATGTCACGTACCTTCTGGCACAAGATAATGACATCCACGATTCATGTCTGATGTATTTCCAAAACTTGAGAAAAAAAATGTATCAAATTTTGAGTTGGGCCATTGGATATGTGCCGCAATTTGCAGACAAGGTAATACCTTCAAGCCCTGCAACATTGGTGCGGGGCCATATGTCAGGTCTGTAACCTGTTTACCCTGCCATCACTTCTTAGCTACTCATCTACTTGTCAATGTCTACCTTTTCACCTGGAAATATATAAAACATTTGTAGTATGATTTGTTTATGTTTTGATTGAGGGTGAATTTGGCGAAAATTGCAATGCTACCATGATTTCGTTGAAGTTCTAAAGTATACTTTTTTGCCAAAATCGTGGTGGTTCACGGAAATTCTATCATTTTCACCGTCAATTCAAACAAACACTTAAATGTTCATTCATTGGCTAAGCGAAAACTTGGCATAGACTATATATTGTTGTTTTTATAAATTGTGCTATTTTGTGGAGTTAACAAAAAAAACTAAACAATTTATATCTCAAAAATGTATATACATATCATAAATTATTTTTGTAAACCGTTAACATTTTAATGAGTACTTATGTCTAAGTCCTGTCCATATAAGTCCCATAACTAAATAGTGTGATGTTGTCCATAGCCAACATGTTTGGCTTAATCCACATGTCAACAATGTCCCTTGTTTTGACACTTTACGTTGATACATCTGTCGTCTATTATCAATCAGCCTCTACGGCAAGGATAATACTTCAGTGACATAATGTCACGGTGACATTAAATCTGGGTCACACAAAGGTTTGTGTTGTGTGGCCCAGATGTGTTGTATGAGTGACATTAAATCTGGGCCACACAAAGGTGTGTGTTGTGTGACCCAGATTTAATGTCACGGTGACATTATGTCGCCAAAGTGCCACCCCTACCGCAAGGGCTCCATTGGAAATTAATTGGATTTTCTATCACTACAATTTGATGTTGCAATTATAGTGATCTCGTTAAATTTGGAGAGACCGACTAAGGGCCCGTTTGTTTCAATTTTTTTAAAAAAAAATCTATTTTTTTCTTAAAAAAATTTCTTTTTTCATTTTTAAGTGTTTGTTTAAGATTTTTAGAAAAGTCATTTTATCAAAAAAAATCTATTTTGATCCTAAAATGAAAAGCTATTAGGATTAGCTTTTCTCAAAATCTATTTTTTTCAACAACAAGGAGATAACACATGTGTATGTTAGAACTAATTTTTTTTTTTAAAAAATGGATTTTTATGGATAATAGGCAAACACAAATAACTTCAGAATTTTTTTCAAAATCTCTAAAAAAGAATCTCTAAATTCTTTTGACATAAAATCTATTTTTTTAAAAGCTGAAACAAACGCACCCTAAATTGTTTCTCGAATATTTTTTTTATTGGTGACCATTGTTTCTCTAAATTTAATGGTCCCCAAAACTACAACATCATAATTCATGTAAAAGATTAAATATTGACCCATCATGAAACGGGAGCATGTATATTCTTGTCATTTTTTCATTTTTGAAAGAGTAAGATGGTGAGAGCAAGAAGAGTGTTGTCTTACAAGTTATCTTAAAATGATTGTATAAATATCATTTCTCTTTATTTACCACTAAAGAAAAAATGTACAAATTACATAAATATGACATAACGTTGTAGAGATCGTTTATATCAATAGTATATGAAACTCCAAATAAGTTTTTTGAAAAAATACAACTCGAGATGCCCTAACATAATCACTTACAAAAATGTTTAGAAAAATTTATGAAACATCTTGTGACATTTTTTTTTAATAAATCTTGTGACATTTTTTTGTTACTATCAAACATCTTATGACATCCTATGTATCTTGATCGGAGTTATGCTTAATGTTTTTAGAGTTAAATATGTTTTTGATATCTATAAATATACAAAAAAATTGTTTTAGTACCTCTACAAAAATTCTTCGATTTCTAGTCCTCAAAAGTTTTCCATTACAACTTTTAGTCCTTCCTTTTAAGTCAACACATGTGTAGACTTCATATTTTTTAATGAAAAGTCCCCAAAAATTTCCATTACAACTTTTAGTCCTTACTTTTAAGTCAACACATGTTTAAACTTCATATTTTTTAATGAAATTTTGTAGGAATGTTTAGAATATTATTATAACCTCTCCAAAAAAATAGAATTTTTAACAAAATATGACTTAATTATGAATTTTTTATGTTTTTGGCGTTTAAAAAATCATATTTAATTCCCTAAAAAATTGATATTAAATTGATGTTTTGTTAAAAAATCCTAATTTTGTTGGAAGAGATTTTATAATATCCTACACATTTATGCACAATTTCTTTCAAAAATATAAAAATTACACATGAGTGGGCTTAAAAGTAGAGACCAAAATTGGTGATGGAAAAAAATTTGTGATTAAAAATTGAAGGAAAATTTTATGAAAACTAAAACAAAAAGTTGTTATATTTATACAAAACAAAAATATAATAGAGACAAAAAATGATGATAAAAAGAAATTATGACTAAAAGTCGAAAGAAAATTGTATAGATACCAGAACAAAAAAGTTGTTATGTTTACGGAGAAGAAAAACATATTTAACGCAAGTTTTTAAAGTCATGCGTTATATTTAAGAGCCACACGCAAGTTTTTAACGCCATGCTATATTTAAGAGCCAAAAGGCAAAAACAATCACTCATTTGCTTTGGTGCAGAAGACTATATAAAGTTTGATTTACATTAACGTAGCCCTATTGCTTTGACGCTTGATAATGGTGGTTTTGTTTTTTAGCTTGTTTTCTTCCCCTGGAGTTAGATTACACACATAGGAGATTTGATTAATTAATCATGGAAGCTGCAAAACATTAATGTATGGAGGGAGAAAACCCGACAGTGGCGATACTAAGATCGTTTTTAGATAAGACAGTGGACAACGTTTTTGTTATTTGGAAGAGTATAAGACAATAGACAATGTTTGTATGTATCACATGGGACGGATGGTGATAACCAATTTGGTAGGCCTACTTTGTCACTCACAAATTGCTCATGAACCCACATAATTTAGAGGTCTAATTAAGGCTATGCTAGTATAGAAATTAAATTACCCATAGAAGGATATTTAGCCAATATCAGTTGATTTTGGCCAACCCAAATTACGAATAAATTTAGAATGTGTTTGGATTGGCAATATAACGAGTTTGATAGAATCGCATGTGTCACCATAATTTTGACAAAAACTACATTTGAAAGTTTTAACAAAATCACACCATAATTTCATCAAATTCATCTCAATCCAAAAACGAGACTACAATTTATAATACAACATGCAAGTTTTTGAGGACAACCACCTTAATAGGACCATGATATTTCAAATACAAAAGTTTATGTTGTATTACCTTGAAAAATAACACTGCTATCTGAAAACAAAACTTAAAAAATACAATAACTATTATCAATGTCATGTAATTAGGGGTGGCAAAAATACCCATGCCCATGGGTACCCGCGGGTAAAATCCATCACGGGCACGGGGCTGGTAGTTAAACGGGTATCCACGGGTATAATTAATGGGTATTTGACTACCCATTATTATATGGGTACGGACATGGATTTGATGATACCCATACCCACGGGTACCCAATCCCAATAATAAATTAAGTTAATTACTATAATGTCCTTATATATCTTATTATTAACCTATTTTTAATTTATAACTTTTTTAATTTATATTATTAAGTTGACCGATTCAACTTTTCACGTCATAAAACAATCTCTTTCCCCAATAACCATGCCTTTAATTTTCTTCAATTCCCATTGAAACCATTATTTTTCTTCAATTCTCTTTGTAACCATCTTTCTTCTTCTTTAAAACATAAGTCTTCAGTCACTCACCTCTCCCTCTTATCTTCTCCTTTGCTTCTTATATGCTAAAAGTAGTTGAAGTTTTTTGTTAATTAAAAAAAGTTATTCTTTGTTCCAAAATCTAAATAAATTCAAAAATCCATGGGTACCCACGAATACTCATGGATACTTCAATACCCACGGGTACCCATATAATGGGTACCCATGAGGGTACGGGGCGGGCATGGATATCATATTTATCCAACGGGGCGGGCATGGGTATCATACTATCCGTGTCCATGGGTACCCATTGACATCCCTACATGTAATCTATTTATGTTGATTGCAATCGTCTTCCTCTTTTTACACTCGGTTTGACTATGAAGATATTTGATAAGGAATCCGAGTTCAAACCCGCTTTCCCTCTCAACTCAACACTAAAACTATTAGTTTTGTAATTTGTATTTGAGTCAAGCCTACTCGAATCACATGGCTCAAATACAAACAATTGTATTTTAGTATGTTTTTTTAACAAAACAATTATTTTAGCCTTGGGCCTCGAAATCTGCTCCTCGTGGAGGGTCTTAGGTCGATTATCTTCGGTGTCAATTTAGGTGGACTAATTTATCTTCTTAAAAAAAACAATTTTTTTAGTTTTCAATAGGAACTCTCATCCTCATATTTTCACAAATAGATTAATCATTCCTATAGAAATTAGTTAAAATGTTGGTTTTAAAAAGTTTGGTAAATTTCAAATTCAAGTTCGGTTTTAACTTTTAAAGAACCAATTAATTAAAGAGTGATGCTATATGTCGCGAAGACATTAGCTCGCGAACATCCCGATCAGTTTTTTTTTTTCCTTTTTAAGTAAATAAAATAAAACAAAAACCACCGATTGCAAAACACCATTTTTATTCAACACTTCAAACCAAAAAAAAAAAAAACCACCATTCCACTTTCCTATATTTTTTTTCCAACAATCATTCCAATTTCCAGGCATCTACCCCAATTTTGTTCTCACAATAATACCAAAAGCATATATATATTTTTTTAGAACCACAGACACACAACCCCAATCTTAAAACCACGAGAAAATTCTTACATCAAAAGTAAATCAAACAAGCCTCATCTTAGAAGCTTCAAATCCCAATCAAAGATCCAAAACAACCCAAAATAAATCCCACATGTGGAAAAGAAATGGTAGATTCTCAGTTTACAAAACCAGAGAAAATAAAACCTATCCTAAAATGAGAAGTTAGAATTAGATCTACATACAAGAAGATGTCGAAAAGAATTTGGGAACGTAAACAAAACCATTCACCTAATATCGTCAACAGAAAACAGAGAGAATATAGTCAGAAAAATTTGGGAACTCTCCAATTTTTGTTCCTAATTTTGACTTAGTCATAGTCAGAGAAAAACTAAGGGCCTATTTGATTCACTTTTTAAAAACGGTTTTTAGTTTTTAAAAAGTGAAAAACTAAAAATGTTGTTTGGTAGACTTGTGTTACAAAAGTAATTTTAAAAACTGATTTGTGTTTTATAGTTTTGACAACTAAAAAAGCAAAACAGCTCAAAGTAGTTTTGCTTTTTAATTTTGGTTTTGAAAACAAGAAAAAGGCGGACATGGTGCCATTTTTCATTAATGGCAATTGAGTAATTATGAGATTTTTTCATGTTCTCAATCCTAAAAATGTTTTTAAAAATCAATTTGTCAAATGTAATTTTCTTTAACTTTCATCTTGAAAACCGTTTCGTAAAATTGATTTAAAAAATAGTTTTCAAAAACTAAAAAAGAAAACTCAATCAAACAAGCCCTAAATCTTTGTAGGTAATTAATTTATTTGTTGAATGTTTAGAAGAAGAGAAGGTGAGGTTGAAGAGAGATGAAAATTGGAAAGAAAAAAAAAAAGAAAATGAAGCAGAGAAGCTTTTGTTTTGGAATACGTGATGAGTCATAGATAGTATTATTTATTGCCTTATTTAGTTTAGTTTTATTTTAGATTTGATTTTATTTTATTGCATTTTATTTTAGTTTAGAATATTTTACTTCAAATTGTCTTTTATTTTATTTTAGGAATAAATATATGGTGGAAGGTGCCTTGGAGCAAAAGAAAGAGGACTGGAGCAAAATACAGCGCAAGAATACGAAGATACGGGGCAAAAATACATTTCCCCTTACCAGAAGCTTGGCACGGCCCGTGCCAACATGTGGCACGGCCGTGCCCGTCCCCAGAACCACTTTTGCTGCTTTTTCTTCAAGGCCAAGTTACCCTGTTGCAGCTTTACCGTTTTATCCTTTTAGTTGCTTAGTTTCTAAGTCGAATGTAAAGCTATAAATAGAGTAGCTCTCCACCATAAACAATCATCCTTTACTTTGTTTATTTCAATTGCAATTTTAATAAAAGTCTTTTATTTCTCTTTTACTTTCTTTGCAATTTATTTTACCGTATTTCTCTCTTCTTCCTCCATGTCTACGATGAACATGAGTGAGTAGACTTCTTAGTCTTAGGATTATTGGGGAGTCTAATGACTCAATCCTAAACAAAACATGTCTAAACCCTAATTTCTAATCTAGATTCACCGTCTTAACGTGGATTAACAATTATCAAACTGTGGAAGCGAAAGCGGAGGGTTTGATAATCGTTAATCCATCATCCCAAACATCAATTCATAAAGCGAGAGCGGAGCTTTGATGTTGGAACAAGTGAATCTAGACAATAGTTGCAAAACAGTGAAATAGTCTTTGCAACTATTGAGACAAAGAGTAGTTTCAATCCTCTATGCATCTTCTAGTAATCATGTCAGTGAAATAGGCTTGGTTGCTAGAAGTAAACTCTCACCGGACTTTCATCGGAAAGGTGAGGGGCTAAGGGAAACCGGTCTTTAGAAATTAGTGTGTAAACCATGAAATTAGAAGTTTAGGTTTTGTCTAGTGAAGGATTAGTTATTAAGATGAACCAATGATCCTAAGGCCCCTTTATTATTATTGTTTTTACCTTCAGCAATCAAACCCTTTCTAATCAGCTTTCTCTTCTCTAATCATTCATTAAAAGTTAATTAAATTGACCAACTCCCTAGCGGAACGATACTCTACTTACTACTATTACTTCGATAGGCCGTGCGCTTGCGGTTTGGCTCTATCAAGTTTTTGGCGCCGTTGCCGGGGAGTTAACTAATTTGATTAGCTTTTTCTTAGTGATTAGAATTCTCTCTTCTTCGTTCTCTTTTCTTTTCTTTTTATTTTTTTTAAACTTTTTATTTTTCTGTTATCGTTAACTTCTTGGGTTCTCAACCTTGTATGCGAAGAACTAGAAATCAAGCGGTATTCATACCCGAGATCGAAAGGTTCTTACATAGAAGGAGGAGAGCAGCACAAAATAACACCGCCATGGCCAATCGCACTCTCAAAGAGTATGCAACGCCGTCTACGGCTGAGCCACAAGCTGTTATTGTGTACCCAACGGTTGAGGATGACAACTTTGAAATCAAGCCTGCCCTACTTAACTTGGTGCAGCAAAACCAATTCTCGGGATCCCCCACAGAGGATCCCAATCTTCACATCTCTGTTTTCCTACGAATTAGTGGAACCATGAAGGAGAACCAAGAGGCCGTAAGACTTCATCTCTTTCCCTTTTCCTTAAGGGATAGAGCTAGCGCTTGGTTCCATTCCCTCGAGGTCGGTTCCATTACTTCATGGGATCAGATGAGGCAAGCATTCCTTGCCCGTTTCTTTCCACCATCTAAAACCGCTAAACTTAGAGACCAAATCACACGGTTCAATCAAAAAGATGGGGAATCTCTCTATGAGGCGTGGGAGCGTTTCAAAGAAATGCTAAGACTTTGTCCCCACCATGGCCTAGAGAAGTGGCTTATAATCCACACTTTTTATAATGGCTTGTCTTATACCACTAAGATGTCTGTTGATGCAGCTGCAGGTGGAGCACTTATGAACAAAAACTACACGGAGGCGTATGCCCTAATTGAAGACATGGCTCAAAATCATTACAAATGGACCGACGAGAGAGCCATCTCTAGTTCTTCATCCTCCAAAAAGGAGGCAGGTATACACGAAGTCTCTAACTATGATCACCTTGCCTCTAAAATTGATACACTAACTGAAAAACTTGAAAAATTCAATGTTAGTGCTATCAATTCTGCATCTACTCCTTCTTGTGAAATATGTGGTATAGCTGGTCATGCTGGTGTTGATTGCCAACTAGGTAGTGCTACTAATGGTGTTGAGCAAATGAATTATGCTCAATACAACCAAGGGATGCGACAAAATCAAAATTTTTATAAAAACCAAAATCCCTATGGACAAGTAGCACCACCCGGTTATGCAAACAACCAAAGATTCACTCAAAAATCCAATTTGGAAATTTTGTTGGAAAATTCTATTGCCAACCAAAACAAACAACTCCAAGAACTTAAAAACCAAACTGGATTTCTGAATGATTCTCTTTCCAAGCTCAATACCAAGGTTGATTCTATTGCTACTCACTCTAAAATGCTTGAAACACAAATCGCCCAAATAGCCCAACAAGTGGCTACATCTTCCCAAACACCGGGAGTCTTTCCTGGTCAAACCGAAGCCAACCCCAAAGCCCAAGTTAATGTCATATCTTTTAGGGGTAGTAAGTTAGGTGAAACTTTTGCTAAGGTTAAAAACATTGGGAAAGAAAATGTCAAGCCCTTAGGTGATAAAGTTGTGATAGAAGAAGCTAAACCACTTGAAGAAAACAAAACTCCATCCCCCTTAAATCCCGAAAAGCTTAAACTAGAGGGTAAATTTGAAAAATTTGTTAACATACTTAGGAAGATTTGCATTAAACTTCCCTTTGCTGAAGCTTTGTCTAGGATGCCTCTTTATGCCAAGTTTTTAAAGGAAATTTTTTCAAAGAAAAGGGCTATAGAGCATAATGAGACAATAGCCTTGGCTAAGGAAACTAGTGCAATCATCCAAGAAGCACCCCCTAAGCTTAGAGATCCAGGTAGCTTTGCCATACCATGTGAAATTGGGAATGAATCCATAAACAAAGCCTTATGTGACTTAGGAGCTAGTGTTAGTTTGCTGCCTTTGTCTCTGCTTAAAAGGATAGGGATAGGAGAGTTGAAACCTACCGAGATGGAATTAAAAATAGCTGATCGTTCTACCATGAAACTTGTAGGATTTGTCGAGGACATACCTGTTAAGATAGAGGGGATATACATCCCCACTGATTTTGTAGTCGTTGACATTGAAGAGGACGATGACGTCCCTATAATCCTAGGTAGACCGTTCCTCGCAACTGCAGGAGCCCTCATTGATGTTAAACTTGGTAGGATCGTCTTTCAAGTGAGTGATAAGATGGTAGGATTTGAGTTGGAAAACGTTATGAAAGGTCCCGCTCTTTACTCTTGTTGCATGCTTAACGATCATGTTGTGAAAGAACGTTTTATAGCGCCATCTACACAACATGATATCTTTGATCCATTCTAAGGACTCTTTCTAACCGTCAAGCTAATGACATTAAAAGAGCGCTTCGTGGGAGGCAACCCACGCATTTAATTGTTTTTGTTTTGTTTTTCGTTGTTTTAATTTGTTTTGTAGGTAATTGTCCAAGTATGATTCGAGAAAAATCAAGAAAATGAAAAATTTTTTGAAGTCCCTCTGACCAGAGTGTTGGCACGGCCCGTGCTGGATCTGGCACGGCCGTGCCAGTATATTTGAAGAAAAGAAGGTTGGGAGCCACAGAAAGTTGGCACGGCCCGTGCCAAGGTTGGCACGGCCGTGCCCGTGTTCTGGCCTTTTTAAACCAAATTTTTCTTCTTCTTCTCCATTCATTCTCAAACCACAAACCTCTCTCTAACTTCAAACTTCTCTCTAAACCTCCATAACCTTCAAACCTTCAAACCTCCATATCTCACTCAATTCTTCATCAATCTACTCCATTCTTTCACCAATCAATCACAAACTTCATCCAAAACAAAAATCACCAATCAAAAACAACTTTCATCCACCCAAACCCATAATTCACCAAAACCCTAATCCTTCACAACCTAACCCAATCACCACAAAACCTCAACCAATCTCCATAACTAAACCCATAAACCTTACTTAAACATCCACCCCAACCCTAAACCAATCCTTTCCACCAAAAATCTTCCCAAACCCCAAACTTTCATACCAACCATAACCAAGGTCAAATGGCTTCAAGAAGAAGAAGTGGAAAGGAACCAGCAAGTTCTTCCGGTCCTCCCCCAAAGAAGCAAACACAAGTCAAGAATCATGGAATTCAGTTCAAAGACAACAAACAAAGGGACAGGTATAAAATTCTTACTTCTAAAACCTTACATCCCTCTAGATATCCTGATTCCTATGATTTGCAAGTGCTAGGGCTTAGAGATGATGTTTTTAGGTTGATAGCTAGGCTAGGTTGGACTGATATGCTAACACCTATGAGGGGTTATGAGAATTTTACTTATGAATTTTTAAGCTCACTTGTTTTCACTAAAGATAAGTTGAATTTTGATAACCCTAACCATAGAGTTGTTTTCCGGTTAATGAACATTGATTATAATATGTCTCTTCAGCACTTTTGCGAAGCCTTAGGTTTTGTCAATGAGGGGTATATTCATGATCATTGGGATGATAGTCTAAAACCGGATAACTATGACCCAGCTGCCTTTTGGAACCGTATCACCGGTCTTGATAACTATGTCCCTAGAGCCAACAAAGCTAGCAACATTCACAACCCCGTACTTAGGTACCTTCAGAGGGTCATGGCTTGCACTATTTGGGGTAGAACCGAGCTAGGAAACACTAGAACCGATGAGTTGTTCATGTTATGGGCAATGCTCTATAACCACCCCGTCAACACTGGCTTTTATTTGATTGACTACCTAGACTTTGTAGCAACTAGACCCGCCGGTAGGGGAGACATAGTGGTGGGTGGCATCATTACATACATAGCTAGGTGTTTCGGTGTGAGTGAGGATGAGGGGATCAAACCAATTGAGGGAAACAATAAGCTTAACCGGGAAGCCCTCATTGCTATGAATTTCATTAAACATCGTCCACCACTCCATTACCAACTTAAGCTTAATGTGCCAATCATGTTTTTATTGCCTAACCCATCTCGGACTACCACCGAGGTGGAAGAAAATTGGTTGTATGTTGATGATGTGCAGGTTCTAGAACAACAAGATGATGAAGGAGAGGGTGCTAGCTTGCACCATGATGAAGGAGAAGGTGCTAACTTGCACCAAGAGGGGCACCATGGCCATGAAGCCGATGAGCTTAATGAAAATCAAAGATGGACATGGATTCACAATGAAATCGAGAGGATGAGCACCGAGCAACAAAGGCAAGGTGTTGAGATCTCCGGCCTTCGCAAAGAAGTTCAAAGGGGCAACCGTGTCAATGATGAAAATAATGAGATGCTCCGTCGGATGATGCAACACCTCCAACTTCAAGGTCCTCCTTACGGACCTCAATAAACAAATGTGAGCTTTCCTCTTCCTCTCTTCCCTTCTTCTTCTCCCTATATCTCTCATTATTCTACTCGTCTCCTTCTTCTACCTCTTCTACTCCATCTTCTTCTTACTTCTTCTTCTTCTTCTTTTAATTTCTTTTTCTTTTGAATCATTGAGGACAATGCTTCCCCTAAGTGTGGGGGGGGCCTAATAAAGTGTCTAGAGTCGTAGTGTCCAAACTCCCTTGAACTTTATTCTTTTGTTTTGTTTTTATAGCAAGAGGCATGACTAAGTAGCTTGTTTTTAATATAAATATGGCATGAAAATTTTTGTTTTGTCTTTTCTCTAAAGGTTGCTTCTTGTACATGAAAATAGTTTCTTGTGTTTCTTATGTTCTTGCTATACCCATATCATGTTTTATTGTGAAAATTCTCCAATGAGAAAAGCACCCGGTTGCAATCCTTGAGTAAATGTATGAATAGGTATTTTAAGGAACACGTTCTATCTTTAGTGTTAACTTAGACCCTCTAAAGTCTTAAGAGTAAAAGTAGTATAAGTCTGTGTGGGAAAATTAATCAAATTGTTCTTAATTGTTATATTCTTATTAATTTGTTAATGTTAAATGGGGCGGGAGAATGGCACCAACATATGGGGGAAAGGACAATTACATCCTGACTTCCTAATTGTGGTGGTGACTCCTTAATTTGAACTTAAAGTGAAACAAATTCATCAATGCTAGGGGGAAAGGACAATTACATCCAAAAAGACTTCCTACGCGGAGATGAAACAAATAAATAATTTTGCAGCACTGCTTAGGGTGATTTTGAATCTAGGGGGAAAGGACAATTACATCCGAGAAGACTTCCTATGAGGATAGATAGCCCCTAAGCATCTGCAGCCCCTTGTGCTTAATTGTTATATCTAATTTAATTTTTAACTCAAATTCCCATCACTCTTATATGAAATGAAGAAAGGACTTTTCTCGGTTACTTTAGCATTAAGGATAGAACCTATTCCTCATAATATCTGTCTTATACAGGAGCAAGAAAAGGGTTGGACTGCACACACACACTCACTTGAGACTTGATGTTGGGTAGAATAGGTTCATGAGAAGTGTTTGAAGTTGTAATTAGTGTACTTGAAGCAAAACCTTTCTCTAGAGACATTTGTTCTTAATATTGCCATAATCAAATCTTTTGTTGCTACTATGTTTGCTGCCTTTTGCTTGAGGACAAGCAAAGATTCAAGTGTGGGGGAGTTTGATGAGTCATAGATAGTATTATTTATTGCCTTATTTAGTTTAGTTTTATTTTAGATTTGATTTTATTTTATTGCATTTTATTTTAGTTTAGAATATTTTACTTCAAATTGTCTTTTATTTTATTTTAGGAATAAATATATGGTGGAAGGTGCCTTGGAGCAAAAGAAAGAGGACTGGAGCAAAATACAGCGCAAGAATACGAAGATACGGGGCAAAAATACATTTCCCCTTACCAGAAGCTTGGCACGGCCCGTGCCAACATGTGGCACGGCCGTGCCCGTCCCCAGAACCACTTTTGCTGCTTTTTCTTCAAGGCCAAGTTACCCTGTTGCAGCTTTACCGTTTTATCCTTTTAGTTGCTTAGTTTCTAAGTCGAATGTAAAGCTATAAATAGAGTAGCTCTCCACCATAAACAATCATCCTTTACTTTGTTTATTTCAATTGCAATTTTAATAAAAGTCTTTTATTTCTCTTTTACTTTCTTTGCAATTTATTTTACCGTATTTCTCTCTTCTTCCTCCATGTCTACGATGAACATGAGTGAGTAGACTTCTTAGTCTTAGGATTATTGGGGAGTCTAATGACTCAATCCTAAACAAAACATGTCTAAACCCTAATTTCTAATCTAGATTCACCGTCTTAACGTGGATTAACAATTATCAAACTGTGGAAGCGAAAGCGGAGGGTTTGATAATCGTTAATCCATCATCCCAAACATCAATTCATAAAGCGAGAGCGGAGCTTTGATGTTGGAACAAGTGAATCTAGACAATAGTTGCAAAACAGTGAAATAGTCTTTGCAACTATTGAGACAAAGAGTAGTTTCAATCCTCTATGCATCTTCTAGTAATCATGTCAGTGAAATAGGCTTGGTTGCTAGAAGTAAACTCTCACCGGACTTTCATCGGAAAGGTGAGGGGCTAAGGGAAACCGGTCTTTAGAAATTAGTGTGTAAACCATGAAATTAGAAGTTTAGGTTTTGTCTAGTGAAGGATTAGTTATTAAGATGAACCAATGATCCTAAGGCCCCTTTATTATTATTGTTTTTACCTTCAGCAATCAAACCCTTTCTAATCAGCTTTCTCTTCTCTAATCATTCATTAAAAGTTAATTAAATTGACCAACTCCCTAGCGGAACGATACTCTACTTACTACTATTACTTCGATAGGCCGTGCGCTTGCGGTTTGGCTCTATCAATACGGGACAGAGAAGCTTTGATGAGAGAGAAAAACACTAGTAGTATGGATAAAGCAGTGACACGTCATTCGTGATACCTCGGGATAAAAGGTTTCGCTGTATTTAGCATTATTGTTAATTAAAAAAGGAAAATGCTACTTCTCAAGAAAAATAGCTTCAAGAAGTTGGCAAATTTTAATTTGATGATTAATTTGTTCACTTCCTATTTTTCAGCCACACCTCCTTGAATTGTGGCAAATAGTGCATTGTGATTGATTATTCTTTATTCTTGAAGAATTCTTGATGTTATTTTTCTAGAGATATAGCATTGCTCATTAAAAAATAAATAAATTCCTTAACACTCTGTTTGGTTGAAGAGAGATAAGAAAGAGAGAGATAGAGAAGAGAGAAATAGAGAAGAGATGGTAACTTTCTCTTGTTTGGAATGCAGAGAAAGAGAGAAGAGAGACTAAAAATTTGTGGGACCCACTGCTTTTTGTTTTCTCCTCTGCACAGCGAAGAAACGGGAGAGAGAGGTGTCTTAGTTTTGGTGTTCCATTTTTACCCCTGTATTCATATTTCATTTATGATTTATTTTTTCTGAAATTGCAACAATGATTATCCAATATGAAGGATAAAACAAAGGGAAGTTATAGGAGACAAGCTGAAGCAAAATAGAAAAACTCTCTCACACATGAAATTAAGCTGCATATATGGAGGAGAAGCCCGGATGATGTAGATAATTAAGGCTTTGCAGCTACCATAACCGAGCTATTGCCTCCATACCATGAGCTGGAAGTAATAAGGCTCTAAATGCTGTGTATGGAGGAGAAGCCTCAGGAATGTTGATAATTAAGCTATTTTTTAAATTCATTTATTTATTCCTTCACTCTTTTCCTTTTTGTTTTTATTAAACGGATGATTTCCAGTAAGAATAAAAAAATGAGTTATAATTTATTTGGATGATGTTACAAATGAATGAAATAAGTAATTTTTAATAATAATCTTCATCATCTGTAAAAAAAAATCATCATCATTGTCATCAACAATTTAAATTAAAAATTGGATTAAGTTATTTAATAAATTAATTTTGATTGAAGGTTTATTATTTAGGGGTATTTTGGTACTTCTAAAAATAATCAACACTTCTTTCTTCTCTATTTCTTTTATATCTCTTTTCTGCCAAACAATACATCAAATCTACTCTATTTCTCATATTTTTCTCTCTTTTCATTCTCTCTCTTACCTATTTCTCTCTTCACAACTTCTCTTCTAAACCAAACACACCCTAAGTGCGGGCATATGGATGGTATTATAATTATGGAAAATGTTAACTAGTGCTCCGGGGCACTAGTTAAGGATATTAATATGGAAACTTTGCATTGGAAAATTATGAAAAGTGGAATGTTTCACTTTAGAAAAATCAAAAAGTTGCTGTGTTTAATAAAAAAAAATTATTTTTAACTTTCTTAACTAATGCCCCGGGGGCACTGGTTAACACAACCCTATAATTATAAAACACATAGGGTGGGGGTGTGCGTTTTAAATGACCAAATGCGGGGGTTATTAAAATGTGAGTAAGAATAAGAATATTAGTACAACTTTTTTGTGATAAAGGCAAATGTTAACTTGCACCCTCAATGACACATATTAAAGAACATATTATAGAAATATACGTATTAAAAGTCGTGCAGTCAACTTCTTAAAAGTTATATTATCATGTTTTCCAATGAAAAGTTGCTTATTTTGGGTTCCTTAACATGCGCCCGGGCACAAGTTAACATGACCTTTAGACAATATTTTTCCTCGATCTCTCTTTTAATTGGTCAAGAACAATATAGAGAATAAAATGAAAAGAGAGAATAAGAACAAATTAAAAGCATAAAAAAGACTTGTCAAAACAAAAAAAAAGAGCATCAAAAAGAGTTGTTGAAAAGTTATCTCAAAATTATTATACAAATATTATTTCTTTTAAAATATATTTCTTTCTCTAGAAAATTACCACTCACTAGGAATGGTGAACCACAACAAGAAAGTAGTGTTCTTGTTAGGTTCAATTCATTTTGTTAACTTTGACTTTTAGGATAATATTTTGATATTTCACAACACTCTTACATAGTTACAATTTTTTTTCAAGTAATATAGTAGTTAGAATTTCACTCATTAAAAGGAGTAAGCGGGATGTACCAAAAAAAAAAAATAGGGAAAATAAGTGAGAAATTCAGAATTCGAATCTCAACTCATGCATATGAAATGTAATTTCTCTACCAACTAAGTTACGTTCAAAGAGACTTCGGTTACAAAATTTTAATAATATATTTTTAATTTTTAACATCTTTCATTTTTATTTCCATTTAATTTTGTGAATTCTCTCGAAGTAATTAATCCATACATTCTCCAATTTTACGAAGTTGAAGAAGTAGTGTATATAAGCAAAATTGGGTTCAAAAATCAATGAATTTGAGTTTTATAGCATTTTAATAAAATTAAAATTTGAGTTTTACGAAAACTAATAAATTGTGTATGGGTATATTTTGTTTGTCCTTGTTAAAATGTAAGGGGGAAGGAGTGTAAGATAATCAGTTAAGGGTGTCAAAAATACCACCCTGACATTTATTAGGTTGGACCGATTAGACAATTAGCCTATTTTCGTTTGTTGGCATATATTTTTCTCGCTCATTTCTTTCCCCACCCTTACGTCTCTGCACCCCCCAATAATCCGAAAACACCCCTTCTAATTTTGGATTTTAAAATTGTGTGTCTGAACTTTGTTTAATTTTAGGTGTACGTTGTGTTTGTGTGTCTCAAATTGCGAAGAATGTGACAATTTTTTGCTTTGATGCTTAAGTTTCTTTTTTTAACTTTTAAATAAATAACTATAACTATTAAAACCAACTTGTCCAATATAGACAAGACACGTCAATTTAAAATGCCACATCAACATCATAGAGCATATATTTGGTCGAAATTTGAATGGGGTAAAGTAGGAGGCCAAAATCACACATTTTAAATATGGGGGTTAAAATCGCACAATTCATAAACTATGAGGGTGAAAGCTGCAGTTAAACCTAATTAAAATATTCAAAAGAATAAAACACAATACAAAATACCTATCATATGTTTCGTGAACTATTTCTTTACTAGATTTAGCATTACGTATTAGGCATATGATTCTGAGATCATACTTTTATTTTTCATATCTAGTAGAGTAATGATATTTTGACATCCATTTGATGACAACTTTGTTGACAACCTTGTTTTTCTCACTTCTTATTGGTCAAAAACAATGGAGAGAGAAAAAGAAAGAGAGAGGATAACAACATCATGTGAGTATGAGAGAGAAAGTTGTCCAAAAGTTGTCAAAAAGTGGTTGTCAAAATATCATTTCTCTATCTAGTATTAATCACATGTATTGCACTTTCTTTGTTTAAAAATATTTAAACAAAGAAAATGTAACAATCAAAATACGATTAAAAATACTAAAAAAAAATGGTTAAGACATATATTAATTAATTTAAACAGAGTAGCATGCCAGTGAGCTAGCTAGCTTCCTGGCTTGTTACAATATTAATACACTCAAGGGAAGATAAATCAGTGCATGATTTGTATCATGAACACTAAACTAGCTTTACATAAACAAAATTATGATATATTTATAGATATAATATATCTCATAATGGAGACGTTCAACATGAGCAAATGCATTTCTTATTTATGCAGGAACCACCGAGTAAGTTGTCTTCATTCCTGCAAATATAGTCACAAAGGAGGTTTGCAGTTCGAAGGTGACCGAACTCACGAAGGAAATAACAACTCGGTTTCTCACAAGCTTCAATCTGCCTCATTGCTTCTTCTAAAATTTCCAAAGGAACCAAAATATTTTTAAGCACTATATTTACAATACTCATTAAAAAATATCTTATGCATATAAGTTATTCTAAACATCATCATCCAATGTAATTATATTTTGATGCGATATATTAGGGCGTGCCTATTCTCTCTAATTGCTTCCCAAGATAACTTCATGTCCATTTTGTGATAGATCTATTATGATAAATGGTCATATGTTGTTTCTTAGAGTAAGAGTTGTGTTTTCCTTCAATCAACTCCAGCTAATTGTTAAGGGTTGCATTTGTTTTGGTTATCTTCTGTATTGTTAAAGATTCATCATGCATCGAACAAGAACCACATTACAACGACCGAGAATTTTTCATGTTTGTGTATGATTAGAATGGCATAGAATTCAACAACCTTCCTCTGCGGTGCAAATTGATCTATAAAAAATAAACCGGGAGAAGACTTCTGTTTAGTTTGTTAACAATGTTTTTGATATTCCAATTATTTAATTACCTCGTTAATTCCTAAAAGGAAAAGAGGTTGCCATCACGACACGTGAAGATGAGTACCTAGATGGTTAGGAAGTGTAAACAAACACAACCTTCATAGAAAAAGTCTTTTGAATTTTTTTGAATATACGAGGTGCCATCTCATTAGGTAATGACTTTTATGTATGAATCTTATTTTTCATCCTTATAAGATTTAAGGAGGGTGTGACTGGTTTCAGCTTGGAACCTAAACTTTGGGTTTTTTAAACTTTTCAGGTGGTGTCTTTATTTTAACTCTAGGGCATAACAACAAAAATTTGTACAAGTTTGGATTATAATGAATGTTTTATCATAAGAATATTATAGTTATTATTATTATTATTATAATAGGAGCTCTGATTTGTTTAGATGAGACATCTAATAAATTGACGTTTAAAAGTTCTTTTTGTCATTTTCTCACATATCAGTCGATTTGGATTTAAATTTTAATCTTCACAATTGTATTTTAGCTGAGAGGAGGAAATTTTTCTTTTTTGTTGGTGTTACTTATGAAAATCTTCTAGAATAATATTGCAATCACTATAGAAGAATTAATCATATTATTGTTTCATGCAAACAGATTCAATCAAAGCGTGTTGATGTTGATCATATTGTGCGCTAAGAGAAGTCTCAAAGTATCACCTAAGAATGATTTTATGGTTGTTAAGTAAAATAGAATAAACCCCTTCAATGAAAATTTAATGTCATACTTAGAAGATTGTACTGATAATAATGAAGACCGTGGAACCGCTCTTACAATGAATGAACTGGTTGATTATAATGCTTCCCAAAATGATCAAGGGTCTGAATTTGCTGATGCCACTGGTTTGGTTACGATGAGATAGAATACGAGGAAAATGAAATTGAAAACATTTTTTAGATTTACGATTTTAATGAAAAGGTACCTGAAGTCGTGTAGGTGGACATTACTATTCTAATAAAAACATGAGAGTAAATAGGCAATTACCCCCCCTGAAATTGTAAGTTTCGTTAATTACCACCCTGAAATTAACAAAACATCAATTACCTCAGGCACGGATGCACTTGGAAGTAATTAGGGGCAGCTGACCCCACTTCTTCAATATTTTTTTAACTAGCAACCTAATAATTTTACAGTTTGACCTCTCTTCAAATTATATGTTGCCCCCACATAAACTCATTCAATCCATGAAAGACAAACTATCTCACAAATATTATTAAAGGAATTTGGTAGAACACACCCACTAGTTTTTATGTGGAGTGTTTTAGCAAACTACACCTTAAGGTGCATTTAACTACTTTTTAGTTATAATTTGCTAGAACATACCTTTTAAAAAATAAGTGGGTGTATTCTAGCAAATGCCTATAAGACTTGCTAACATACACCCACTTATTTTTTTGAATGTGTGTTTTAGCAACATTTACCTTAAGGTGTATTTAAGAACTTTTTAGTTATATCTTTGCTAAAACACACCTTAATAAAAACTAGTGGGTGTATCCTAGCAAACCCCATATATATATATATAAACATTTATGATAGATGACCTCGACCCCACTTATTGGAATTTCTAGATCCGTCCCTGAATTACCTCCTTGAAATTGCACAACGTTAATCAATTTACACCCTCCGTCAAATTTTTCTATTAGTCAACATGACATTTTGCAAATACCCCCTGAAGTTTTGCACTTATGTGCAAAATGCTCCCTAAACTTAAAAATTTATATGTTTTTTTTTCTTATCCTTGACTCAAAAGATATTAAAGACAAACAATTAACGGTTATCTTTAATATTTAAGGTTACAATAATAATATATCATCTAAAAATAATGTAAAATTAATAACTTCATATTACTTTAGCAAAATGCATGTTTAGTTCAATTTTTAAGATAGAATAATTTTATTCAAACTTATCTTAAGAAACTGCTAGAATTAATTATTCATGAGGAATGCGTGTCTTTAGCTTACTTTGTTATGAATTGGCGTGTCTCTATTTAAGTAAGTCATAAGTTATGGAGAATTGAACAATCAAATGACATAACAGAAACAAAATAAAATAACAGATCCCTTTAAGAATGAAAGAGCAATGTAAAGTATTAAAGTTAACTGTTAATTGTTTGTCTTTAATATCTTTTGAGTTAAGGATAAGAAAAAAAATATAAATTTTCAAGTTCGGGGGACATTTTGCACATAAGTGCAAAACTTCAGGGGGGTATTTGCAAAACATCATGTTGACTAACAGAAAAACTTGACGGAGGGGGTAAATTGATTAATGTTGTGCAATTTCAAGAGGTAATTAACGTTTTGTTAATTTCAGGGGGTAATTGACGAAACTTACAATTTCAGGGGGGTAATTGTCTATTTACTCAAAAACATGGGCTGACATGGTTGATAAAAATAATCAAGATAATAATAATAATAATAATAATAATAATAATAATAATAATAATAATAATAATAATAATAATAATAATAATAATAATAATAATAATAATAGAGTCAGGATCCGTTGACACCAGGTGTCAACGGATTCGTTGACACCAAATTTTATCCGTTGATTTTATATGATCCAAAGGCTAATATTTATTCACTTAAGACTATCATGTACCATATCCTATTGTGATTTTCATTTCCTAATTTGTTCTACTGGTTTTTCTCTCTTCTCAAATTCAAGGGTTACTTCGTTGCCATTTTCCGTCCTCAATGTTTGAAGTTGCAATTGGCATGATCTGTGTCATATTACTTTTTAAATTGTGTTTTCGTTCTATCTTTTTTAATTTGTGAATATAATTAAGAAAAACAAGAGGCCATCTTCAATAGCATAATATTAAGAAGAAGAAAAAAAAAGGTGCATATTTTAAATAAAAAAAACGAGTTGTTAGTCTTAGATCCTTGTTATGAAAAACGAATAGAAATGTTGGCATTTGCAGTGGAACAAAAGGGAAAATAAGAAAATTTGTTTTGAGAAATGATTGCTGCACATTCAAAACAAAATTATTTAATGGAATTGAATTCACGAGTAATTAGAGAGAGAAACCGGTGGAACAAATTAGGAAATAAAAATCACAATAGGATATGGTACATGATAGTCTTAAGTGAATAAATATTAGCCTTTGGATCATATAAAATCAACGGATAAAATTTGGTGTCAACAAATCCGTTGACACCTGGTGTCAACGGATCCTGACTCATAATAATAATAATAATAATAATAATAATAATAATAATAATGATATTCGTAAAAATGAGAAAAATAATGCAGATAATAACAAATCTAATAATGAGGTGCACAATGTTAATAATTGTGAAGCTCGTAATGAGGTGCACAATGGTAAAAATTATGGGAGAATCGAAAACAAGAGGATATGAATGCATAAAATAATTCTTCTTTTATGAAACCACTATAGGGTAGGACCTAAAAATCCTATCAAATGAAGTGTATCTTTGGTAATAATATTAAGGGGTATTATAAACTCTTTTCTAAATTGACGTTTGAAAGGTTATATGTGCATTAACCAAATTCATTTTTTTTCTTAGCCCTAAATGAATTCGATTTTTTTATTTCTAAAAGGCTTATTTCTAGATTCAAACTCAACCTGGTTGCAGTCAAAGACGTAGTTAGAAGGGGGCCAACAGGGGTTACGGTCTCCTCAAACTTTTTCAATGTTTTTACTAGTGTATTTTATATTTTGTACTCTCTATGTTTTTTGTAAACTTTTATATGAGGTTGTATAACGACATTTTTTTAGTTACTCAATATGTTGGGCCTTAAACGCTTAAATGTATGTGAGTAACTACATTTATCGTTAACTTGAATCCTTAGAAGAGAAAAAGAAAGTCAGGTTTAACTAACAAAATCGTTAACTTGAATCTTAATTGACCACTGTTCCATTAAATCTCATAACTTTTTTTCTTAATAGTTAAGAAATAGATTGGTGAATCACATGGAATTGATTAAAAACTTTTTATTTTTAATTTCTCATATCTATCGTTAAAGAAAATATTGTGTTGATAAAATTACTTTAATGATCCTCTCAAAAAAAAAAAAATTACTTTAATGAGATAGTGGTATGCATTGGTGGAAAAGTTCTCCTGTCGACACCTATGATGTTTTTAATAGAAATAGGCTTCGCCTCCATGAATATAGGTTTTGTTAGTCATGCCACTTTTCATTGTATGTTATCGAGGGTTCTCTTTGGTACTATTTTTTTTTTTTGGTTTTACTCCAATTAGTTTTTTTTTTTAGAAGATTTTTAATGAAATGAGCTTGATGTTGAGAACTCATGGTTGTCTTTGCTTAGATTTTGGTCAAGTTCCCCCAAGAGTTGTAATTAACTTTTTATTTATTTATTAATAATATTTAAGAGTTCTGCATATGATATGCAACGATCATAGAATGGAAACATAGTTGAGATATTTTGGTTGCCATATCATACTCTTACACTCAAATTTGGCTTGAAATACACACACACAAATTATTGGATTATAAATTATTCTTATGATGCGTTAATTTTTTATTCATTGAAAGTATAAATTTATCTTTAAATTGACATCATATAAAAATCAAAATTTGAATTTAAAAGTAGCTCGAATACATGTTTTGCATTTTATAATAAAAAAAATTTATATCCAAAATACTTTTTTTTTTGGTCAATATATCCAAAATACTTCAACTTAGAGAAAAATGAAAAAAGATATTAAAATATACACTTACGAGCAACTACGAGAACAATGAGGAAGAAGCACAAGTTAATAACATCACGTAGCGCAACTTAAGTCACGTAGCGTGACTTAAGTTGCGTAAACATTGCAACTAGCGTAAGTTAACTTACGTAACATATGTTAACATGCGTAGGGGTAATATTGTATTTTACTTTGGGAGTGAGTAAAACTGTTTGGGTAAAGAGCAGGATGCTGACATTTATTAGGTTGGACCCGATTAGACAATTAGCCTATTTTCATTTGTTGTTATATATTTTTCTCGCTCATTTCTTTCCCCAGCCTTAATGCACCCCACCCACCCACCCCCCCCCCCCCCCCCCCCCCCCCACACACCCACACACACACACACCCCACACCAGGGGCGGTTTTACCGCCCAGCGACCCCGGGCGGTCGCCCCGGCTCCATCTGTACTTTACCCACATTAGGCCCAAGCTTTTGGCCCATTTACACACTTCAAAAAAAAAAATTGGGCAAAATACAACATCACAGTTCACACGCGTGAGTAATTCACAACACCAAAAAAAATTGGGCAAAATACAACATCACAGTTCACACGCGTGAGTAATTCACAACACCACAAAGGCTACAGCAGTTTCTCTTTCGGTACTCACTACAGGCTACAGCAGCTTTCTCTCATTCATCAATCATCTCTCTCGGCGGGCTATCTATATCAGTTCTCTCATCTCTCTCTCGGTTGCTAAGTTTTCCTTGTTGCTAATCTCTCATTCACTCTAATTCTCTAAAGGTAATCTCTTCTTCTCCTTCCTTTCTTTCCTTGTTTTAGGGTTTTAGAAAAATTGTAAAATTGGTGTGTCTGCAGACTGCAATTGAAAAATTGGTTTGTGTTTGTGTTCTATCATGTTCTTTAAGTTGTATTTGTTAGTTTAATTTGAAATTTTGGTATGTTTGTTTAATCAATGTTCTTCAATTTTTAGCTTGTGAAGTTTGATGGTAACTTTTTTTGATTTATGATTTCTGTTTGTTGCATCTGCGTTCTGATTCAAGCTAAATTTTGCATGTTATATAAGATTTATCAATGTTATTTAGTAATTTGTGCAGAAAATGTTATTTAGTCTTTAAATTGATTTTTTTTTTTTACAAATTGAAAAGCTAGTTGTTAAGGAACTGTTAACTGTTATTTTTTAAACTTGTTATGTGAAATGAATATTCACTTTGAATCATTAAATTTCAGAGATGAGGAAGTTTTTGGTAGATAGAACAAGGATTGAGAATGTAAATGTTGTGGAACCGGAAGCCAAAGTAGAAGAACCGGAAGCCGAAGTTTTTGCATTTATTTTTCGCCCCGGCTCTATGAAATTCCTGGCTCCGCCACTGCCCCACACAAAATAATCGGAAAACACCCCTTCTAATCTAAATTTGGATTTTAAAATTGCGTGTCTGAACTATGTTTAATTTTAGGTGTACTGTGTACATTGTGTTTGTGTGTCTCAAATTGTGAAGAATAAGACCATTTTTTTTTCCTTTGATACTTAATTGTTTTTTTTTTTTAACTTTTAAATAAATAATAACTATAACTATTAAAACTAACTTGTCCAATATAGACAAGACACGTCAGTTTAAAATGACACATCATCATCATAGAGCATATATTTGGTCGAAATTTGACTGATCGAGATTTGAATGGGATAAAGTAGAAGGCCAAAATCACACATTTAAAATATGGGGGTTAAAATCGCACAATTCATAAACTAAGAGGGTGAAAGTTGCAGTTAAACCTAATTAAAATATTCAAAAGAATAAAACACAATACTACAAAATACCTATCAGATGTTTCGTGAACTATTTCTTTACTAGATTTAGCATTTCGTATTAGGCATATGATTCTGAGATCATACTCTTATTTTTCATATCTAGTATTAATCACATGTATTGCACTTTCTTTGTTTAAAAATATTTAAACAAAGAAAATGTAACAATCAAAATACGATTAAAAATAATAAAAAAAAATGGTTAAGACAGTATTAATTAATTTAAACAGAGTAGCATGCCGGTGAGCTAGCTAGCTTCCTGGCTTGGTACAATATTAATACACTCAAGGGAAGAGAAATCATGGCGCGGAAATCTACCTATGTTAACTCTCCATAGTAAATCTTGAATAAATCTAGAATACAATATTAATACTCTCCAGAGTAAATCTTGAATAAATCTTGAACATTTTAAAACGAGCAATAGTTAATTGTCGTTCAATTGGTGTTTAGTTACGTGTGTGATGGTTTTTATGTTTTTCTTAACTGATTAGGAGAAAAACTATTATTTATCGCTGACTAATACTATATAGTGGTTCTTCACAACAATAAAGTAGATGATGGACACGAATAGGAGTATAAATTATAGATTAACTGAGAACTATTTTTATGATTGATGTAGGTGAAACCAAACGTCTTATAATTAGTATTTTCATAAATTTAATCTCAAATATCTGTGTTCACTTTGCTATTTTCTGCTTCGTCTCATAACCATTTGAATCGTAACTTCGGTTGTCTAAATAATAGAGGAACTCTATTAGTTTGATAATTATTACTTCAATCCCTTCCCTTGGCTACAGTATATTGGATTTCTGTCCTGTTTGGCGATTTAAATGCAATTTTGGCGCAACAATTTACACATACAAGCTGCTCTAAGGACTCCGAGATAAGTTGAAAGGATTACAAACTAATAGACATGAAAAAGGACTATTCTTTCACAGCTTCTCAACAACATCATTGAAAGGATTTGTGACTCGGATTGAGGAGCTTGTCAGGATACTAAAAGGTCTACTATGAATTTTTGCTCTTTTCTTTGAAAATAAGGAAAGAGCAATTGTCTCAAGATCGCAATCAGAAGCCCAGTATCGTGTTGAGGCGAAAGCCACGCGTGAGGCACAATTACTATTTTTCCTCTTGAGTGACTTTCAATTTCAAATTCTACACCCAGACCCTATAATCATTTATAGTGATAACAAATGTGTCATGCACATTGCCTCCAATCATGTTTTCCACTCACGAAACAATTTGAGGTGGATTGTGACATTGTACATGACAAAATTCAAGCTAGAATCCTTCATTTGCTGCACATTCTCTCTGTTGAGCATGTAACATACATACCAAAGCTTTGCATATCCATGGCTAAACACTAAATTAGAAAGCTTTGGAATATTTACTTTTGTACTAGTCAAATTTGACTTGGTCAAAATAGGAGATTATTGTTTAAAATAAATTAGGGAAGTTGGGTTCTCAAACATCCCATTTCCTCTTCTTAGCCTCCTCCTTCCTCATTGTAGTGTCTGGGTTTCAATTATCAAAAATCAACGAGATGAGTTGCATTTTCAATATTTTTCTCAGGAATTTGTTGTCATTTTACAAGACAATACAACAATATCTGCCATGCAAACATCAGAACTTTGATGACACCAAACATTGCCACAACAATTTCAACGCCTAAAAGCAAGTTTGATTCACATAACAAAACTATATAGCCGCTTTTAATTTTAGGGTTAATTAAGTAAATGGTCCCCGTAAATAATCAGAATTTTGTTTTTAGTCCCTATAAAATAAAATCACACTTTTTAGTCCCTATAAAATTTTCCATCAGCATTTTTAGTCTTTATAAAATTTTTCCATCAGCATTTTTAGTCTCTATAAAAATTTTCCATCAGCATTTTTAGTCCCTGTCAAAAATTTCCATCAACATTTTGGTTCCTAAAATGCTTAAGGAAAATGTCCCAGGAACTAAAAAGTGTGATTTTATTTTGTAGGGACTAAAAACAAAACTGTAAATATTTATAGAGACTAAAAACTTAATTAACCCTTAATTTAGCGTAAATTTCTTTTTTTTTCTACGATTTCCAAATTTCCAATTCCCTTAGCGCACAATTAAAAAACACTACACATAGCCAACATATTTAGAACCAAGTACATTCTAACCAAGCAATTTAATTCAAGTGGTTATTGAACTCCACCAAATAACGAATTGTTGAGAAGAATTTGAATTCGATTTCTAATGAAAAATTTTCAATCAGTACTTACATTTTGATCGAACCTGGGAGTATCAGGACTCTTTCCTTCAAGAGTTAGGATTAACACATAAAATAATTAGTTGTACCTTCTACTAACATCACATGTGATTTGGGTTCAGAAGATCCATAATTGTCCATAATTGGAAGTTAAAAGTTTCCTTAATCTTAAATGATGTGCGACCTCCCTAATGATGCTATACCGTTTTTTTCGTAGAAAACAAATACTAGGAGTACTACACTTTTGCAAGGACAAGTTAGGAATTTGATGAAAAGTGTGGTCATAGATCTGGAAGGTGATTTATTGTCATTTAAAAACTAGTTAATGGAGTAGTCCAATCCTTAGCATCCGTGATCCTCCCTTTGCTTCAAAAGATGAAATCTTTATTATAAACATTTCCCTTATTTTATTTTGATAGTACACTTGGCATCTTCACCTTCCCTATCTCATTTAATGTTTTCTTATCATCCAATCAAAATAGATTATGACACATTTGTTTTATATCAACCAATCAAAAAAGGAGCATGACTCATTATTTTTCATGAGCCAATCAAAATGGATCATGACTTATTTGTAAATTAATACATTATTTTTTTTCCCATATATAAAGACAATTCATTTTTCATCATTTTCATCTTTCTCCCCTAAAATATGTATTGTGTGTCTTTTATTTAGATGACGGTGGATTATGGGGTTGATTTTTTTATATTTGTATCTAATTGCTAATACTATTTTTGAGGGTTCTATAGGAGAGCATGTTGCTCTAGATTTCAAAAATTGAATCAATTTTTCATTTCAATCCATTGTATAGCTTATATCATCATGTATTTTTTTTTTTTTTGACAAAAGCTTAGATCATCATGTTTGTTGTCCAAATATGTAAGTTCATCCTATGATACTCAAGTTCTAATAACTTATCACATAGATCTAATCACATAATTTTATGAATGTTTATGTATCAAGAGAAAAATTGAGAATGTTTATTTGATAGGTATATTGTTGGTGTTCTTTTTATTTAAAATGATTGTAATGACCAATTCTATATTTTATTGGAGTACTTTTTTTCTTCGATGTTTGTGATGTTGATTCCCATTTGCACTCAATCTACAAATGATATTGTTTGTTATATATATAATTATTGAAGAATAATATGTTTTTTTTATTTCTTTATTGAATTGTGGGTTTTTATAGATTTTATTGTATTATTCATGTATTCGTTAGTCCCGATATGGAAATACGGTTTATTTTGTTATCAAATATTCTTTGGATCATCGTTTTTTCGGTTAATTTTAATGTGTGAATGAACTTTTTATGTTTGCAAGATTCAACATCATAAACATAACTTTTGTTTTTTTTGTCAAAAAAAAACAAGACAAATTATGTTTCTTTTACTTAATTATCATAAAATGATTCTTATTGATAAAAAAAAACATGTTTATATTAGGTGTGTTTCAAAGTCAATTTTTAGAAAACTAATTGTATTTCTTAAATAATTTCAAAAAATAATATTAAAATCGATTATGAATAATTAAGGTATCTAAAATTCCATTTATGGGCAATAAGTTATTAACATAAATAACAATAACTCTAATACATTTGGTAACACAATAAGTGTGATTGATAACATATAATAATATTATTTAAAAAAAATAATAACATTACTTCTCAGTCATAACCTATCTAAAAAAAGTTAATTATCTCTATTATAAACATTTCCCCTATTTTATTTTGATAGTACACGTGACAACCTTATATTGAAATGTGCATTTAATTTTTTATTTCATATACACATCAAAATGTTTTTTTTTAATAAATATACACATCAAAATGTTATTTGCTAAAATTCGAAGGAATATTTAATGTACTAGAATGTCAACCGAAAATTTACATATGAAATTACTCTATGACCCGAAAATTTTGGCAACCAGAGGGTAATGAGCTTCTTAATTTTTTTATTTTTTTTTAATAAACATTGTCTTAACTACTAAGGAAGCATTGAAAGAAAAAACAAAAAATTATTTAGTCATTTGTCCATTGTTTACAAAGTATTACTATAATCGTGTTTTACAATCTGTCAAGTTAAATGAAATTAATAGCCATCAAGATTAATGCAATTAACTATAATCATTTGTTTCCTTTACTTACTTAACCATCTAATGAACCAAGAGTCATAATCAGTCTATTTTCTGTTTCTTAGACAACGAAATTAACTCCCATCCCATTGATTTCGGACATCTTGCTTTCACTATTCAAATTCTTTTGATTTAATTTTTCTATGTATAACTACCTCATTGGAACCCATTTGCTCAACATTTGTGCATATACAGTCTATGATTCCTCTATGAGTGTTCCTGAGAAAATGTTATTTAGTTTCTCTATCATGTTAGATACTGTTTTCGAGCCTCAATAGTTTCACACAAGTATTGATATTAACATGTGTGAAAGTACCACTTATGTTGGGGAAAATTTTATATATTGGGTAGTTTTTATAATATACCAAACTCTTGGGGTGTCATCGCTCCCATGGGTCTCCAAAGAGATCCGTCTCGGAAATGAGGATGTTGTGTTGGATGTGTTGTAAGACTAGATGAGATAAAATTAGAAATGACAACATTAGAGAGAGTTGAGGTTGCTCCTATAGAAGAAAAGATTATAGAAACTAGACTTGGATGGTTTGAGTATGTAGGGGTAGACCTAGAAAAATTATAAGAGAAAACTATTAAGAAGAATCTAGAGATAAATGTCTTAGAGAAAGACATGATTTTTGATAGAACGTTATTGTATGTTTGATTCATGCATGTAATCGATCCCACTCACTAAGGTAAGACTTTGTTGTTGTTTTTTAATTATGTACAATTTTTTTCAGAGTCAAAGATTTTTATTTGTTCAGATAATTGTACCTTCGATAAGAATAACGATGAGATTCTGGATGCATTCTTATGAAGATGTGCGTGTCTGTGTAGCAATTGATCATATAGAAAATAGAAGCCTCAACTCACAACTCCACTATTATTTTTCAATTTGAATTATTTTTCAATTTGAAGTCACATAATATAAGACAATCTCCAAGATTTTTTTTTTTTATGACAAAGTAAATGTATATACCAAGACAATCTCCGGTTTGAACCCGGGCGAAGCCACCAATAAAAAGTAGCCAAAGAAAAAAGAAGATAGAGTAACGTGTACTATAATAATTCTTACATACACATGTGAAAGATTAATTCAGAGATCCGTGCCAATGTTATTTTTATTTTTTTTGGAATTTTAAGTTGAGCCAATTGTCAAATATGTAAAAGGGAATTCTCAATTATTTTTTGGCTATATATTAGTCAATTATCAAATATGTAAAAGGAAATTCCCAATTATTTTTTGGTCATATATATTAGAAGTAAGAATAAGAAGAATTGATTCGTTAAATTCTTTTGAATCATATTAATAGTATTTAATAAAATAAGAATGGTTGGATAGGAATTGATAAACCCAACCAACATCTCACATAAAAAAAAGTCCACCAACATTTCAAATCAATTCAATTTAAATATGTTTTTAATATCTTATTTAAAGCTAAAATGTACCTTTTTTGAACAGTTTTTTTTAAAAGTCGTAGAAAAAAATATAGAATGTTACAATGCAATGAATATTGATCATACTAAATTAACGGATCTAAATAAATACATTGATGTGAATATTATAACACACTATCATTTACATGGAAATTAATTATATGTGTTTTAATTCAAATAAATGTTTCCTTCAAAAATAAATTCAAATAAATGACAAAGGTTCAGTACATAAAGAAAAGCTTAAAAAAAGTTCACAACTCACCACTCTTTTCACTCAACCACAAAGTTGTTGATTCAACTTTTTTTTTTGAAGGAAGTTGTTGATTCAACTTTTGTTGCCATCATGATAATCTATTCAATGAGTGATGTGCAAATACTTTTTTAAATACTTTTTGAATCATGAGAGATGTCATCTGATCCAGACGAGTCTTCGGAGTCCAACTCACATAAAAAAATTATCAGAAAAAAATTGTTTTATTTAAATTGTCAATTTTAAATTTCTATAGTAGTCATTAAAAAGCCTCAATTAGTTTTTTCAAACTATGAAGACTAAATTTTGGAAAATTCTAAAAGAAAAAATATTATTGAAGAACATGAGAATATCATTAAATTATATAAGTTTAATATACTCAAGTTCTAACAACTTATCGCATAGATCTAATCACGGAATCTGAAAAAATATTTTTAATCATATAGTGAGATAGAGGCTAAATTTTCTGCTTTATTTTTTGAAACTAAAAAGTGCTTTTAATTTTTCTTAGCAACTTGGGTCTCAATTTTTGTACAAAACTAAATTTTCTCTTCCCTCAAAATTCAATTGCGTCATCATTCACTATGCTAACATGTAAATATGCGATATCATATTTCTAATGAAACATTTTTTTAAGAAATATATAATATCAATTAACAGCTCATTATTGTATTTATAGCAATAGCAATGACAATCAAATGGTTTCAACGCAAATGTATACGACAACATGTATCTCAAAGTAAATAAGGATGCAGACTTTCTTTTGTAAAAATAAAATAAAATAAAATGCGGACTTTCTTGCCTTTTAAATTTGAAACCTTGACCTTTATTTGCATTCCCAAATATTTCATTTATTCAATATCAAAATTTGTACATTTTTTTTGTTGCATACGTATGTAACTCATTTACTAAAGACAAAAAGTGAAGGAATTTGAAACAATATAAGCATGCATTTTTCAGCTCATCATAGCACATTGGCGTTTTTCCATGGTTTGATCCCATCAAAGACCAGATGTGAAGGAATTTGAAATAAAATAAAAAATGGAAATAGTTTTTTTATTTAATATAAAATCCAAGCAAATGACATAAAAAAAAGCTAAGAAGACAATTCATCATAGTGTTCAGAGTTCTGCGGAAGTATACAATAGGTTGGATCACCACATTTGGCTAAGAGAAACCTCACAAATGAGATCGACGCCATATTTTGATCCAAAACCTTGAGACATTACAGGTCATCTCGCTAACACGTTGCTTAAAATCTACTCTTGCGTCCAACCTAGAAGTTTAACTCTCACATGACACATCAACATCTCTTTTTAAGTGCGAGACTCTTTGTATTTGTGACTTGGTGAGATAGCCTAATAAGATCAGAGGCACAACATGGTAAAAAAGGTGGGTTGGTGGCAGTTTCAAAGATGATTTTTTTTTCTTTCTTCCATGAGAAGAGAGAAAGTAAATTAGAAAAAGAAATAAGATGAAAAAGAAATTTGAACATAGAGGAGTAATAAGGGAAAATAATAAGTTGATTAATTTTATGGGTTTGTTGAATAAGTTGGAGATTTCTGGGTAACTATACTACCAAAATATTAGAGTTATTAAAAAAAATATCAATTTAAAATGTCTAATAAACATGTACTTTGTTAACTTAGTATAATACATCTATGTTTTCCTTTTATGAGATTCCACAAAAGACCAAAGATGATTTTTTTTTAAATTTTTTTTTAATAAAGGAATAAAATGCAAAAGCATCAAGAGAAAGTTACGACTTCTCAACTATGTTGACACCTCATAACTAGCTTTTTCATTTTCTTTTTGTGGTGGCCGGGGTTCAGAGGGTGAAGAAATTTGAAATAATAAAGGTTGAATAAAAAAAATTGCATGAAAACGAATGACATTCAAAGTATCAAATTTAAGATAAAATAATAAACAAACGACACTAAAAAACTAACAAAACAAATCATTGTAATGTTTTGTCGGAAAAAAATTATAATGTTTGTGCTTCCCATAGAGCTTGCATTGGATTGTATCATCGTATTAGACTATGAGAAATCACACACGTGAGATTAATATTATATCTTCAATTCAAAATATCTAGGCACATATATATGTGTCATCTCACTTATATGTTATTCAACATCTACTATTCCAGAACTTTAACTCATATTTGACATATTAGCATTTATTCCCCAATTGTGTGACTCCCGCGTCCGTAAATATATGACATAGTCAAATAAAGTCAAACAGAGGTTCCTTTCTTTCATGAGAAGTGAGAAAGAAAAATAGATTTTTTTTTTTTAGATTGAGATAAATGATACCTGTAAAAAAATTGTGTTTTGTCCACGAGGTTATAAAGAATAAAGTGAGTCGAAGAAGTTCAGGATTTTTGAGTAATTAATTTATCCAAAAATTAGACTTAATTAAAAAAACACAATAACATTTAAAAATTTCTAATAAGCACGCATTTTGTTAATTAAACATAACACATTAGAGTTTTTCTAAGTTTAAATCTCACTAAAGAAAAAAGGTGAAGAAATTTAAAATAATAGGGATTGATAAAAAAAAATTACATGGAAGCGAACAACAACAAAAAATTTAAATTCAATATAAAAATTAAACATCTACTCTTATATTGGTCATCTCATTTATAAATGTCTCAACATCTGCTCTTGCATCTAATGTGGAACTTTAAATTACAATTGACACATTAACACATCTCTCTTAATTGTAAGACTATGCGTCTATGATCTGGTGACATAACCAAATAAGGTCAGGCGGAGGTACTCCCTCCGTCCCATAATAACTGAGTCATTTGCAAAAACAAATTGTCCAAAAATATCTGAGCCATTTCACTTTTCAATGCAATATTAATTACTTTTTTCTCTTCATAATGCTAATTAATACTACTTTCATCACTCCCATTCAATATATTCCACTTTGTATTTCTAATAGTGGAGAATGCACCAATACTTAACAAGATCACTTAAAACCATTTTTCTCTCTCCTTCATTTATACGTTTTTCTTGATATGTGTGAAATGAGCAAATGGCTCAGTTAATCCGGGACGGAGGGAGTATAACATGATTAAAAAGGTGGATTGATGGTGATTTCATGGAGAGAGGCTTATGATTCTAAATTTCATGAAAAGAGAGAAAGGAAATTGTAAAAAGAAAGAATATGAAAAAGTAATTTGAAAATGAGATAAATGATTGGAAAAAAAAAGTAGTGTGTGTTTCGTCCGTGAAAGTATTGAAAATAAAGTGAGTTATTTGTAATTTTATAGTTTAGCTGAAGGAGTTAAAATTTATGAGTAGTTATTTCACCCAAAAAAAAAAAAAAGACTCAGTTGTAAAATGTCACATAATTTTAAAATATCGTTTTGTCAACTAAGCAAAACACATGCATTTTTTCATTGTTAGATCCCCCCAAAGAGCAAAAGTGAAGGTATTTTAAATAATAGAGGTTGGATAAAAACATTTGAATGAAAGTAAATGACATCCAAAAATGTATATTTAATATCAAAAAACTTATGCAAATGAAATTCAAAAACTATCAAAACAGTTCATCATGATGTTCGGAGCTCTTAGAGTGCCTACAATGAGTTTGATCATCACATTTGACTAAGAGAAACCCCACACGTGAAATTCACATCACATTTAAACCTAAAACCTTAAGACATTGGATATATTAGTCATATCACTTATATGTTTGCTTATTATCTACTCTTACATATAATGTAGAAGTTTAAATCATACATGACACATTAACGTCTATCCCTAAGGTGTGAGACTATATGTATTTGTGATATGATTTGATAATCAAATAGGCTCAAAGGCACAACATGGTAAAAAATGTGGTTGGTGATAGTTTCATAGAGGGATGTCTTTGTTCATTTCTTTCAAGAGAAAAGAGAAAGTAAATTAGAAAAAGAAAGAAGATGAAAAAGGAATGTGTACAAGAGATAAATAATGAGGGAAAAACTAAGATGTGTGTGCTTTATTCGTGAGAGTATAGGGAATAAAATGAGTTGCTGGTAATTTTATGAATTTGTTGAAGGTGTTGAAAATTACTGGGTAATCATGCTACCAAAATAATAGATTCATTCAAAAAATGTCACATCAATTTAAAATATCTAATAAGTGTATTTTGTCAACTTAGTAGAACACGTCTACATTTTTCCATTGTGAAATCGGACCAAAGACTAAAACTGAAGAAATTTAAAATAATAGAGGTTGAATGAAAAAATTGCATGGAAGCGAATGACATCCCAAAACTAAAATTTAAGATACAAAATTTAACAAATGACACCCAAAAACTAAGAAAACAAATCATATTGATGTTGGGATTTTGGTGGGAACCTGTATTGGATTGTATCATAATATTAGACTAAGAGCAAGCACACAAGTGAGATTGACATCACAGTTACATCCAAAATGTTATGACATTATAAGTCATCTCACTTATATATTGTTCAATATCTATTATATGGCATTCAATGTGTTATTTTAATCCACACTTGACACATTAACATCTCTCAATTAAATATGAGACTCTTCGTGTCTGTGATCCACCACCACGAAGCACTTCCGCTCCCCAAAAATGTTGAAGCATATATGATATCACCATTGGGACTTACGGGGGAGACAACACTTGTGTGATTCGACACATTGCAGAAAAAACAACCACACAAGTGAGAATGATGCCGCATCTTCATCCAAAATTTTAAGACTTTAGTATATGAGTTTTTTTTTTTCCACTTATTTGTTCTTCGACCTCCAATATTTTATCCAATGATGAGATTTAAATGACACTTTTTTTTTTTGTGTTGTCCGAAGTTTGAACCCCGGACCTTGCATATATTATGCATTGTCCATACCAGCTGAGCTAAGTTCCCAGGAACTTTAACTAATACTTGATACATCACAATATTCTTTCCATTAAATATGACGAAATTTTAGCCCGTGTTTGGCACGGGTGTCCAAACTAGTTCGTATAATGTAGATTGGAATCCTTTGATAAAGGTTGGCATGTGCCTTTCAGTTAAAATATTTATATATTGGAGGCTTGAAAATGCAAAATTATATACTATTATTGTGGGGTGACTTAGCAAAATGAAAAGGTAAAAGAAAAATAATTATATGTTGACTGTTATTTGATTTAGACTCCAATTTTATTTTGAATTTCGTATTAGTTGTAAATAAATAAAGAGGATAAAAAAATTACGTTGTGGTAATTGTACTGTTCATCACATGATATTCCGTTAATCACAAGAAAAGAATTGAAAAACAAGTAACTATGAAAATATATTCCGTTAGGTTGGAGGATTTTTTGTTTGGCAATGAAAAAAGGATGAAGGTTTTTACTTTTACAATTACCAGTATTTCTATTTAGAAATAAAGAGCCTATTTAATGTATTTAAGTTATCATCTGTTCGATGAATTTTAAAGATAGAAATTGCACATTAAAAACTTTAACATATACTATACTTTAAGGCACGTAATGTGAAATTTTTTTAAAAACTCAATACCGCCAATTACTACATCAAATTGAGAAAGAAATTATGCGATACTATGGAAATTGCGATAAATAAACGTTAATGACAAGTGCGGTAATTTCTTTTCTTGAAAATTTACGACTAACCATAAGAGAAATCAGGCAAATTAGTGAATTACTCTGATTCCCCAATTACTACATCAAATTGAGAAAGAAATTATGCGATACTATGGAAATTGCGATAAATAAACGTTAATGACAAGTGCGGTAATTTCTTTCCTTAAAAATTTACGACTAACCATAAGAGAAATCAGACAAATTAGTGAATTACTCTGATCCCCCTAAAAAAAGAAAAGGACATACAAATTTCTCATAGGTGACTAAAAATGGTGATAAATACACCCCAATGAGAGAGACATCGAAAGGTATGGCTGAATGACCTAAAAATGACCTGAATGACATTCAAGGCCAAATTTCACACCACACATCAAAATGAAAACAACACTTATTAAATATCCCACTAAAAGGGCCCCCCCTTGATTTAGCCTACCTTTATATTCTGATAGCCTATCATTTTTCTCCATACTTAACATTGTAATGTAATCAGTAGTCAATAATAGACAAAAAAAAAATTCCTAAGAAAATAATAAAGTTATGTCAAAATTATATTTTTTTTCCACATCATTTGTTTTCTTTTGACCGTTTTGCATATGATTTTTCAAGATTCAAATTTATAATTTTATTTCGATATAAACTCTTTATGTTTATATCTATGATTCTTCACTCATATTTTTATATGAATTTTAGATTTAATGTTTGAAAATTCATATTCAAAATGACAAAGATGATGTGAAAAAAAACAAAGGATGAAATCGTTTTCTGAAATTAAATTAAAAGACGACGAATGTAATTTTGTCTACAGTAATAAAAGATATATGTAAAAGTATAACTCAATCGGCAACATCAAAATTGTTAAAAGGAACACTTTCATTCAATTTTGAATCAGAGATGTCGAATATCATTTTTCTCCATACTAAACATAGTAATGTAATCAATATTCAATAATCAACAACATTTTTCCTAGAAATTAAGTGATTAAAAATGTTTGTAAAATTTAGTTCAACTGACAATACTAAAACTGTTCAGTTGGGACGTATTCTTCTAACTTCGAGTATGAAATGTCGCATCTATGTGTCAGAGTTTAAGTGGTGATTAAAAAAAGTAATCAAAGACAAAAAATAATCCCTAAGTATGGTTATTTAATTATGTACTAGTATTGAATTCGAATGTGTTTTGGCTTACATGCAAATCATTACAGAATTAAAGAAAATTACAGAAAATTAAAGAAAATTAAAGTATTTAGGAGTTGTTTTCTAGAGGGAATTAGATGAGATATTTAGGGAATTTGGAATTTGAGATTCAATCTGAGGATATTGATTTTGATTGAGGGACCGAAATGATTATTTTTTACTTTCACTTTAATCCCTGTGATACGTCATATACCATGTCAGCACAAAACATTTGTCAACTCAGCAGTTAACATAAGTTTTTAATATCAGAGATTAAACTGATAACGAAATTACACATTCAGATATTACTTTGTATTTAATCTTTGAATTAGAACCTTTGGAATAGCGAGGTGTGGAGACTAAAATAATCATTTACTAAAATAAAATACGTCCTCCGTTTCAAAATGAGTGTCGTTTTAGGTGTTTACACACATATTAAGAAATGCAATGATTAAAAGAAAGAGAATGATTATTTTACCAAATTATCCTTATTAACTATTGGTTAGTTTTAAAAGTAATACTTTGGAAGTAGTGTGCAGAGTATTAATTGGAGGGTACAATTGAAAAGAAAAAATTATTATTGCATTGGAAACTGAAAGTGACATTCATTTTGAAACAAATTTTTTTGGCTAAAGCGACACTCATTTTGAAACGGAGGGAGTAAAATAGAAGTAATCAAAGACATAAAAAAAATTCCCAAAGAGTAAGGTTATTTAATTATGTAGTACTAATGCATAAATAATTTTGCCTAAATTAGTGAATTATTACACTAATTGAGATGCAAGAAGCAGGCATTGAAGTTGACCAGTAATATTCTTTTAAGAGATACCGTTTACTCACAAATTTCTTGTTCTGCTTTCCCCGCAACTCACATTTCTTCGATCTCTGAATCTGGACGTTACTCAACGCAAAGCACCCTTTAAATTCAACTCCTTAAAACCAAACTCAAACCCCCCCGCAACTCAACAAACTCATTCAAACTCTAACCAAAACTAAAATCTCTTCATTTTTCACTTCTCTCTCTCTCTAACCAAAACGACGTCGCGTTCTTCTAAACGCCGAGTCGTTTAGTTCCTTCACACATCACAGGTTTGTTTCTCCGATTCTTGAAGTTTTTTCGTGAATTCGTTTATGATTTTTGTGAATTAGAGATTTGTATGGTTTCTTAATTCTTAGGGATCGTGGATCTGTGTTTTGGATTGTGTTACTTTTTGGTCAAGTTATTCATTTAGCTTTGTAATTGTTATTGTAAATTTGTAACTTCGTGATTTTGGTTTAATTTGAAGTTCAAATCTGCTATAATTTGTTTTGACTTGATGGATCTGATGAAAATTGTGCTATTCTGGTTTCATTTTGCTGATTATTGCGTTTTATTGATTGGATTTTGATTTGATTGTAGTTAATTGGAGTTTAATTTATACATCGTTAACTTCAATGTTAGTTTTTTAGATGTTTTGACCAAAAAAGTGAAGAATTATCTGTTAAGAAATTTGCAAACACGTCCCCAGTGCCTTATTTGTTTATAATTTAATGGACTGATTTGACCAACGAAAAACACATTTGAGAACTAATTTGACTACGTCAAATAGGTTTGAAGACCAACATGACTAATAAATGAGACACTTGTGGATGTGTTTGCAATTTTGATACATTTAGGGACCATAGTGACAGGACCTCGCACATTCAAGGACTAAAACAGTTGTTTACTCATTTCTTGTTGTGTTCCTTTGTTCACAATGTTCTTGTATATATGTATATGGATATAAATTGATGTGGTCTAATTGTTTATGGTAGTGTTTTTTTTGCCCCGTCCTTTTACAATCAAGAAAAAAATCTATGTAGTTTTAGATCCTTGTTTTTTCCTAAAAAATAAAAATAAAATCGTTTGTGGAGTGGGTTGGGGATTTCGCTTTTATAGAAATATGTGAGCTTCTTTTGATGATTTATTTTTTCCATACAGGTAAAGCCGTGCGCTTTTGAACTTGTGGTGCAGCCAGTGAAAAATCCAGTTTGAATATTGGAAGCTCTAGTTCAATATGTCATCTGCAAGCAAGGGTGATAGGAAGGCTTCCCTTGATGCAGCATCGTGGTTGTTTAACGTCGTTACGTCTGTGGGAATAATCCTTGTGAACAAAGCCCTGATGGCCACATATGGTTTTAGTTTTGGTATGGGTCATGACTTTTTCCATTTTCTTACCCGCTTTTGAATCTTGGTTGGTTAGTCGTTTAATTTAAAAAGAATAGTGATATTTGTACAACCTTTTTGTGACAACTTTTGGGACAGCCTTCATTTTCTCTCTTATTGATAAAAAAACATAGAGAGAGAAAAATGAAGAAAGAGGGTAAGAACACAATGAGAATATGAGAGAGACGGTTGTCCAAAGGTTGTCACAAAATGGTTATACAGATATCATTTCTCATTTAAAAATGCAGTGTTTTTTATCCATGCATTGTTTGGATATAAAGTACTAATTTCAACCAACAATGGATTGGTCCAAGTGGTAAGGGACTTGAACCCCTTAAGCATGTGATCAGGGGTTTGATTCCTGGCTCACGTGTATGGATAAAATTCGGTTGGGAGGGGGAGAACCCACCTTGTGTGCCCCACGGGTTTCCCGACGGAGATTAGTCACTGCTAAGCAGCGGTGAAAACTTCGTACCAATATCATGGTAACCCAAGAAAAAAATAAAGTACTACTTTTGTGCTTTCCTTTTTGGTATGATACATGCATGTATTCGTTTTGTGGAAAAAGGTGAAACCTTTTTAGTATAATATACTTGATGTTTTATGTGTATATTTCACTTTATATTCAGTCAGATTGTACAACTTAAATAGCTTTGCTTGCATTACCTTTGGGGTACTGATTCTGCTGTGCTTACTCTATAATAACCTGATGGACTAGAAATTTGATATGCATAACCACGTAGAAAATATCCTAAAGGGTGGTATTTGATACAGTTGTTGGTGGAAAATTGTTATATAGACTTTCAATAGTATACTCCACAATTTTATTTCATTCTCTTTATAGAAATTATAATAATACTTTAAGTTAACATGTGCTGTCGATTGTACTGTATCTGGCAGTAATTGATTGTGTTCAATATAAACTAAACTTTTCCTCGGATTTGAAAAATGCATCCATTATATTTATAGTTGTTGATAATGCCAATAGGGAAAATTGGCATTGATTATGCTTGTACCTTATAAGCAATATTATAGAGCGAAAAAGCGCTATAGAAAGAAATACCTGAGAAGAAGGTATGCTAGCAGATTGTATGTCGATGTTTTACGACCTACACAAACTTTTTGTAATTGTGATGTTCAATCCAAAAATCTGAGGGAAATGTGCGATTTTTTCCCGTTCCAAAAGGTTTGTTGTGATATCAGAGATAGGCATTTAGACTTTTCGCTAGGTTAGCGTTTTGAAGCAACTTGTGATTTTTGGTTTTGACATTGACTATTGAAGTATTACTGTTCAATTTATACGTCCCACAGCTACTGCAGTTTTAAAGTACGGAAAATAGCAGTAGATGATCAGTTAAAAATCTCTTCTATTACTAGTAACTACCCAACCAAATAATAACGTGGTTTATCTTTTCTTCTAATATTAACTTTGTAATGCTATGAATTGCTTCTGAACCGAAATGCTAAATTCCTGACTTTCTATATCTTATAATTTTATTATGCAGCCACAACTTTAACTGGAATGCATTTTGCCACAACAACCTTGTTGACGGTCGTTCTTAAATCGCTGGGATATATCCAGACCTCTCATCTTCCTAAATCTGATATCATCAAATTTGTCTTGTTTGCAAATTGCTCCATTGTTGGCATGAATGTGAGTTTAATGTGGAACTCTGTCGGTTTCTATCAGGTAAAATTTGGGCTTTTGGCTGATTATCAAATTTTAAACTTTGTTTGAAAAGATGAGCATTTATAACAGTTCTTCCTTTTGAAATGAAATTGTCAGATTGCTAAGCTGACTATGATCCCAGTATCTTGTCTCCTAGAGGTTGTATTGGACAATGTGCGATATTCCAGGGATACAAAGCTTAGTATTATCTTGGTTTTGGCTGGTGTTGCGGTCTGTACAGTCACTGATGTCAGCGTCAATGCTAAGGGTTTCATAGCTGCTGTCATAGCAGTTTGTAGCACAGCACTGCAGCAGTATGTAAGTAGTAACACTCTGACACTATATCAAACCTGAATCTTAGTTGGGAGATAGAAACTGATCAATTTGATTTCCATGTCACCAAGGCTGTTCAAGATAAGTAAATATATTCATTTATAGGTTCATGATGCTTATAAGAAATAAGCATGCATGTAAGAATTAATCATCTTGTTAGAGATTTTAAAATGTGATAAATTGGGAAGCCTTTTTCAACAAACTTTCCTGTTTCTCTCCATTTTCATCATAAGCAGTCTTTGATAAATGTTTATCATGTTTCGAACTCTTCCTCTTTTATTTGGGCTTCTCGTGCTCTAGGTTTTACAGGGCTGATATTTTATGTTACATTTGTGCAGTATGTGCATTTTCTTCAGAGGAAATATTCTATTGGATCATTTAACTTGTTGGGCCACACTGCACCAGCACAGGCAGCAAGTTTACTGCTAGTAGGCCCCTTTATGGACTATTGGCTGACAAACAAACGAGTTGACGCATACGACTATGGCTTGACATCCACTGTAAGTTTCTCTATTTCTTTTTAATGTTCCGTTATGAGAGAAGACACTCGTAAAGTTATTTATATAACTAAGGTTTAGACTGCCCTTTCTTTCATAGGTGAAGAATTTTGAACTATATTAAAATAACTTGTAAGCTTAGGGACTAGTCCTGTATAATGTGTGCTTGCGTGGAAATAATATTGAGAATTGATCCCCAGGTTTACTATAGCCTAGTTTAAGCTTAACTAATTCACACTACTTCACAACCGACTCGGTTTTCAATTTGTAAGTCGTGTATGCATTGCTTGCAGCCTAAATTTATAAATAGTATATCAAATTCAAAAGTCCAAATTTGCTGGTTGTCTAGGAGAAGACTGTAAGTAGCATTTGAAGTAGGTGTTGTAACAAATCCAGTTAACTTCCATTCATGCCCATCAATTTTTTTAATTTGAAATGTAAAACTTCCTTTTAAGTCTCTTTGAAGAGGTGGAGGTTCATTCTTCACAAATGTAGAGAATTCTCTACGGCTAACAGTATCTTCTTCTTCCATAATGTTAGTAAAGAAAGTAATCCTGAAAAGTGGACATAATTATTTATGTATTTTGTATAAACCTGTACTGCTTGGGACATTAGCCAAATCATTAAATTCACTTAGATATCCAATCTAATTGAAGTAGTGTGAATTAAGTACTTCATATTCTTATATGACCAATCTAGCCTAAAAACACTTGCATTTTATGAGCAATATTCTACTAAGAACGTAAGATCTATGAGGTCTGGTTATCATGCTCAAATCTAGTGGACAAACAATCTTTCTTAAATTACTTTTTTGCGAGCTTCCTGCGATGAAGATTTTACTTAGTTTCATATACTCGTTTCATTATATGTATCCTGTGCTCCCCCCATATATAATTTCTGGAAGGTTCGTGTTTTATCTACCCTGATTTGCCAATTCTGCTTCTACAATGATTTCCTGGGGTTATGATGTTGCATGAGTCATATGCCAGATATATTTAGTAGTATACGTATACACCTATACATTGTTATAAATCTACAAAAGCTCTGCATACTTGACATTTTGTACTAATGAATAACTAGTTACTCACAGTACATACTAAATTTGTGTGGGCCCATCCTTGGCATACCTTAGAACCATATCTAGTAAAGTTCTAGTAATAATTCTCTATATTTTTCAACTTGGGTCCTATCCTTTGCCATAGGACAAACACTCATTTTTTAGAAACACAATTTATTCTGTGGAGAGAAACTGTTTACTGTGCATGGACTTATACTCTGCAGTCTGCACGTTTTTGCCTGTTTCTCTCTCTGAAAATGACACTGACATTCACCTTAGAAAAAAGGGAGGATCCAAATACGCATACCCATTTATGTCAACTTTAAAACTGTGCATTGTACCTTCACTCATAAAAACAACCATGATTACTGTTTTGACTGTTGGAAAACTATTATTAAGCTGATCTGCTCCTGGTGTCTGCAGTTGTTCATCATTCTGTCTTGCACTATCGCAGTAGGAACAAATCTCAGCCAGTTCATCTGCATTGGTAGGTTTACGGCCGTATCATTCCAAGTCCTTGGCCATATGAAGACTATTCTGGTCCTATTCATGGGGTTCATTTTCTTTGGAAAAGAGGGCCTCAATCTACATGTTGTTTTAGGCATGGCAATTGCAATTGCGGGAATGATTTGGTATGGCAATGCTTCTTCTAAGCCAGGGGGTAAGGAGCGCCGTAGCTTTTCCCTTCCTACCAGTAAAACACAAGATTATGCTGCGGTGCCTGTGTCCTCCGAATCAGTTGAGAAGGTATAAAAATAGGCTTACAAGAAAGGAAGTGATTAAACTTTTGGTGAAGTGCATAGGAAAATCATGCGCCCTTTAGGCAAGCTGATTCATTTTCTTTTATACCTTGAGGGAATTCCCAATTATTTATAGATCATGTTGACATATCTCTGCCTTTTGTGTTAAGGAATTGTTTGAGAGGGAGAGAGGAGGACAACTCTTATTTTGGAAGAGGGATCTACATTATGTTCCAATTTTTTTATAATAGATATTACTGTTACTTTTTATAGTAAAAAGTTATTCCATTTTTGTCTTCATGGTTAGCACTTGTCAACTGTCTGCTTCTGATAACTGACTGCATTGTTGGGGGTTCACATGTTGGAATCTCTGCTGGTAAGTGACCAATAATTATGGTGTAAATAACTGGTGCTTAGACTCCTCCTTAAAATAGAAAGTATTTATTTCTCACACTAAAACTCTAACAAGTGCCCTTGAAGGAATTTAATATAAAGGGTTATGCTAACTATGTTAGGCCTCAGGGACACTCTTTAGCATTTTCCTGTAACAAAATTTGATTATAAGAAATGGAACAATGAAAATATTAAATATTGTAATTTTTTGCATTTTTTTATATATAACAAAGAAAATGTCGAGCACTAGTTAAGACATGGACCCGGATCATTTGACTTTAGCGCGCGAAAATTACTTAACTTTCGCTCACTCTGCTCCATTTGATTCATTGCACACTTCAAAATGCTCCATGTAGTCAACACTTTGCTTTTCAGAAAAACAACTTATTTTATAATTATTAAAACAGAAAGGCCAAATGCACTCGCCTCTGCTGCGCAACGCCACAGTCGGGTTTGGACGTCAATAGATGTAGTTGCTCCGACGATGGCAGAACAGGAGGGTGCCCCTTATTCTCCAAAGTTTCCTTATTTTCCCGAAAGAAAAAGAACCTTGCAATTTTTGGTCTTTTACGTAAGTTTTTAACAATCTTTTGTATTCACTAATTTCAAACCATTTTTAAGAGCTCGTGTTTTCCTGTATTTTAAAGTCTTGGATTATTTTGAAGGAGGCGTTATTGCGTTGGTGGCAGTTCTTCTTTTTGCTGTGTTAAGATGTTTCTTTCACATTTAAGAGAAGAACAAGTGGTGCACACGATTGATCAAACGCATGATAGTGATCCAAAGTTTCCCACTTAAAAGTGAATTAACTCCCTCCCTCCCGGAACGGAAGAGCATTCATCTACGAGTATTAAACAAATATGTGGGGTATACTGCTCAAGACATTTTGGCCATAGGCATTGCATGAATGTGGACAACTAGCATGGACACCCGTGCCAAGCACGGGCTAGAATGTCGTTATATTTGATGGAGGGAATATTGTGATGTATCAGGTGTTACTTAAAATTTTAGATGGAGTTTTGGTTGTATCATTATCACTTGTGTGGTTTCTCTTTATCCAAATTGTCGATCTACATCAACGTAGGCTCCTACAGAAAGCCCAACGGTGGTATCACATCCGGGTTCGACGTTGTGGGGGATCGAGAGTTGTTCTTGGTGGTGGACTACAGACACAAAGATCCTAACACTTAATGGAGAGATGTTAATGTATCAAGTGTGAGTTAAAATTCCGTATTGTATGCAAGAGTAGATGTGAGAAACATATAAGTGAAATGACTCATATACATAATGCCTTAAGACTTTGAAAGAAGATAGGATGTGAATCTCACTTATGTGATTGATCTTAGCTTAATGTGATAATACAATCCATTGTAGGATCCTAGCCTAATGTGATGATTTGTTTCGTTATTTTTTGAGTGTCATTTGTTTAATTTTTCATCTTAAATTTTAGTTTTTGAATGTGATTAGCTTTCATGCACAAAAAAAAATAACCTTTGCCATTTCAAATTCCTTCACTTATGGTATTTCATGGGATCTTCCAATGGAAAAATGTATATGTATGATGAGTTGACAAAATACATATTCGTTAGACATTTTAAATAGATGTACATATTTTCAATAAATCTAATATTTTGGTAGCATAATTGCCCAGTAATATTCAACTTCTTCAACAAATCCATAAAATCACCAGCAATTCATTATGTTTCCTATGCTCTCACGAATAAAACGCACACTCCTTTTTTTTTTTTCTCTTTTCATTTCTATCAAGTTCAAATTCATTTTTAATCTTCTTTTCTTTTATAATTTACTTTATCTCTTCTCATGAAAGAAAGAAACAAACACCCCTCTATGAAACTGCCGCCAACCCACTTTTTTTTTACCATGTCGTGTCTCTGACCTTATGTGATATCTCACCAGATCACATACATAATAGTCTCACACTTAAGGGAGAGATGTTTATGTTTCATATGTGAGTTAAACTTGTGTGCAATAATATACATTGAGTAACATATAAGCAATAAGAACAATATACCAAATGTCTTAAAATTTTACGCAAAGATGTGATGTCAATCTCACTTGTGGAGTTTCTCATAGTCAAATGTGATGGTCCAACCCATTGTAGACTCCCTCAGAACTCTAAACATTATAGTGAGTTAAACTTGTGTGCAATAATATACATTGAGTAACGTATAAGCGAGAAGAACAATATACCTAATGTCTTAAGATTTTACGCACAGATGTGCTGTCAATATCACTTGTGGAGTTTCTCATAGTCAAATGTGATGGTCCAACCCATTGTAGACTCCCTCAGAACTCTAAACATTAATTTTTTTTTTTTAGTTTTTGAATTTCATTTGTTTAACTTTTTATATCAAGTATAAGTTTTTGGATGTCATTTGCTTTCATACAATTTTTTTATCCAATCAATATTATATCAAATACCTCCATATTTGGTCTTTGGGTGAACGAACATGCGAATGGAAAAATACAAATGTGTTATGCTGAATTGAAAAAGTACATGATTATTAAACATTTTATAAAGATGTGGCGTTTTTTTAACCGAGTCTATTTTTTGGTGAAATATTTACTCTTAAATTTCCAACACTTTTTAACTGACCCATAAAATTGTCAGTAACTCGCTATATTTCCGATACTTCCATGGACAAAACACACACTATTTTTTTCCCTTATCATTTCTTTCATGTTCAAATTTCTTTTCATATTCTAATTTAATTTTATTGTTGCTAAATTTATTTCTCTCGTTTCATGAAAGATGGGAACACAAACTTCCCTCCGCAAAAACACCATTAATCCATTTTTTTAACCATGTTGTGCCTTCGCCTAACCTTATTTGACTATCAACAAATTACAGACGCATTGAGCGTCTCACACTTTAGAGATATATGTTCATGTGTAAATTGTGACTTAAAGTTCCACATTATTGGATGCCAGAGTAGACGTTGAGAAACATATAAGTAAGATGACCAATACACCTAATGCCTTAAGGTTTTGGATAATGATGTGATGTCAATCACAATTGTGTGGTTTCACTTAGCCTAATGTGATATTCCAACCTACTGTAGACACCCTTAGAACTCTCAACATTACGTTAGACGGTTTCGTTAGTTTTGGGATGCCAATTATTTAATTTTTATATCAAATTTATGTTTTTGGGTGTTGTTCACTTTCATGCAATATTTTTTAATCAATCTCTAAGATATTAAATTTCTTATCCTTTGATCTTTGATGGAATTTAACCATAGATAAACACTTAAGTGTTATGCTGAGTTAACAAAATATGTGCTTAGTAAATTCTTTATATGTTGTTGTGTTTTTTTACTCGAATCTAACTTTTTGGTAAATTAGTTTTTTTAACGCAATCTAACTTTTTGGTAAATTAATTACACAAAAATCTTCAACTCCTTCAACAATTTCATAAAATCACTTGCAACTTACTTCGTTCTTTATAACCTCGTGGACAAAATACACAATTCTTATTTTTTTTAACCGGTATCAGTTCTCTCAATCTCAAATTTATTTTTCAACTTCTAATTTCTTTGATCTCTTCTCATGAAATAAAGGAACAAAAACACACTTTTAGTAAATTACCATTAATCTACCTTTTTGATCATGTTGTACATCGGTTTGACCTTATTTGGCTATGTCACGTAATTACGGACACAGAGAATGTCACACTTGAGGGAGATATGTTATCGTGTAAAATAAGAGTTAAAGTTCTACAATGAAAGGAATAGTAGATATTGAATAAGATATAAGTGAGATGACTCACAAACGTGTGCCTAAATAATTTGGGAGAAATTGTGGTGTCGATATCATTTGTCTAGTTTCTTTTAGCCTAATGCAAAGATACAACCCAATGTAGGTTACACTTGCAGTCCCGAAATTATGATGATTTGTTTTGTTAGCTTTTGAATGTCATTTGTTTAATTTTTTTTATGTTAAATATTATATTTTGGAAGTCGTTCGCTTTCATACAATTTTTATTTGTCAAGGCGATAACTTTTTTTTATTTAACCTCTATTATTTTAAGTTCCTTCACTTTTAGTCTTTAGTGAGATATGACAAAGGAAAAACGTTTATGTGTTATGCTGAGTTGAAAAATACATGTTTATTGTACATTTTAAATTGATGTGACATTTTTAATGAGTCTAATATTTTTTTAGTCTTTAGTGGGATATGACAAAGGAAAAACGTTTATGTGTTATGCTGAGTTGAAAAATACATGTTTATTGTACATTTTAAATTGATGTGACATTTTTAATGAGTCTAATATTTTTGGTAGAATAATTACTCAGTAATATCCAACTCCTTCAACAAACTCATAAAACTACCCACAACTCACTCGTTTTCCTTGTCATTTCTTTCTAGTTCGAATAATTTTTCTAATTTAATTTCTCTCTTCTCATAAAATAAATGAGAAAAAAAAACACATCTCTATGAAACCACCACCAAGCCACCTTTTTTACCATGTTGTGCCTCTGGCCTTATTTGACTATTTCATCATATCATAGACATAGAGAGTCTCACGTTTAAGGGAGAAATGCTAATTTGTCATGTGTGAGTAAAAATTCTATATTGCAAGCAAGATTTGATATTTATGAACATATAAATGAGATGAGTAATATACATATTGTCTTAAGGTTTTGGATAAAGATGTGGGGTTTTTCATTTTGAAACACAATACCTTGGTATATGTTCCTCATCAATATTATTGGAAATCCAACTTTAAATCTTAATTTGTGGTTTGAAATATGCAACTGTTAATATCATTCAAGAACTCAATTGAATACCATTTGCTTTGTAGCTTTTTATTTTGGTCAGATTGACAAACCAATTCAAAGCTAATATTTTCCTTCTCGTTTTCTGGAAACAACGATAGAATAATATTGTTAAAGTGCTCAACAACGATAGAATAATATTGTTAAAGTGCTCAAATGGGTCCAAAGTTTGAGCAAGTATCCCTCGCTCTTGATTTTTTTGGAGATCTATATATTTTCCAAATTATTTGGATAAAAAAAGTCAATAAGGGAACACAATGAATAAGTTTGATCTAACCCACTTGTTTTGGCATGGGACTACTTTTAAGGTCTCTTGTTTGATTCTCTCTGCTGCCTTCATATCATTTTTAAGGTCTCATATTTTCTTTTCAAATCCATGTATCAATGCTTCATTGATTTTCAATGGAATATTGAAGGATGAACCGGTTGTACGAACACCTGGAATTAACATGTAAGCTATGACCCTAGGAAAAAATGGTCAAATTGATAATAGATTAGAGCCTCGTAAGTATGTGGATAGCAGTTCAATTTCTGCCTCATGTGTATGGAAAATATTCGGCTGAGATGAGAGAACTCGTCTTATGTATCCCACAGGTTTTCCAACTAAGATTAGTCACTGCTAAGCGGTGATGTAAGCTTTATACCAATTTCATGATAACTCGAAAAAATATCAAATATAAAATTAGTTACCAAACTTAATTGATACATTTAATTAGTATATCTAATAAACATTAAAAATCAATATTTATTATTATTAATAATAATATAATAATAATAACAATAATATTTAAAAATTGATAATTTCAGCAAGCATTTATTTTGTATTATTTTCGACCAAAAATTTTCATCAATAAGTTAATCGATTGTTAGAGCATCCACAATGGACCTCTCCTTTTGGTTGCTTAAATGAGTCTCTATATACATGTCACTTGCTAAGATTTAATCTTAATACTTAATAAGATTTAATCTTTCAAACTCTAGGAGTATGTATGTTACCAAAATAACTCAAGAACTTTCTCTTAGTTCGTTCCTTTTATTTTTCTTTTGGTTTTCTTTACTTTTTATTATCTTGTTATTTACTTTTTTCTTGGTTTGGTGTTTGCCCCTCAGCTTTTTGCTTAGCTTTATTGAGAAGGTTTTGGTCCATCCCCCAACTCCTTTTGTTCTTGTTTCCTTTTATTTATGCATTTATAAAGTGATGCAGCTGGTTCATAATTGAACCCCATTTAACTAAAAAATCAAACTCAACATTTCAAAAAATATTAAATGGGTCTTAGTAATAAATAATTGTTGTGCATTTTATATAAAATGTGTAGTTTTTTAATAAATAATAGTTGTTTTCAATAAGAAGTTATTACTTTCAGTTGCTTTAACATGTGCAATATTGTATCTAAAAACCCATAGGTCTAGCCACTGTATATGTTCTACACCTAATTTTCCAGTACTATCTAGTGGAGGTTCGGTTTAAAATTAACATAAAAAAATACACATTTGTTGGCTAGTGCCCCTTTTAAAATAGATATATTTTGATTAATGTGTATATATACTCTCTTTACAACTTTGTTTGTATGAGAGGTAGTACAATACTTATATTATTGAGTAAACTTGTTTTATTCAAAATATTGATTGTTATAATGATTTTTTTAAATTACCATTTACATGCTCTTCAAAGTCAAATGAGGTTTGGGTTTTATCATTTTTTTAAAGTGAAAACGAACCAAACTGAATCGATGGTGTACGGTTTGGTTCGACCAAAATTGCATTCAAATAAAAGAGGAATTCCCTCAAAAAAAATAAAAGAGGAATTTTTTTTCTTCAAATGTTTGTATTTATTTAATACTAAAAATAAAATATATGAAATTCCGTGAGAACACATAATTCAGAAATAAAGTTGCAATAAAAATTTAGATTTTTTTTAGCAAAATTCAGAAATAATCATAGTAATAAAATTCAGAAAAAATTTTGCAACGTAAGAATCTAGAATATGTCAAAAAAGAAACTTAAAAATCCAGAAGAGATGCTGCAACAAAGAAAAATGAAACCCTAATTCAAAATTCTTATAATGTAACACTAATCCAAACAATACAAAGAAGAAAAATAAACAAAAGCCTTAAAAAGACTAAAATACACACTTATTACATATGATTCGTGGTATAAAATGAGTAAATGACAAATTACCAAAAAAACTAAAGTTTGGCCCTGACAGTTAATATAGGATGCGCTACCTTGAACTGAATATATAGATAGGAAACTACTTTGTTCTCAATATTATAAAGGTCTCTGCAAAATAATGAACACGTTGTAAACAAAACCGATAAAAGAAATTTCAATAATGTTGAGTTTCCTCCCAATTAGAAGAAACATAACCAAACTGGAAGGAATTAAAGTCGATTAAACTGAGATATACTTTAGTTATAAATCCGATAAGTTCTTTGTAAATTTGAGGAACATTGAGTAGCAATATGGTCATCCGCAAACAAATATATGGGAAAATAAATATGTTACATTAATAGCAAAAGAAATTTAATGAATAAGATCATATCATTATATGATGAAAATAATGTCTCAAATGAAGCATTTTCAAAAATGATATATAGTAGACAATTATTTGGAACAAAATATAAATCATGAGAGAATTGGAACAAAATATAAATCATGAGAGAAGATTCAAGATCCCTTTCGTTTATCTTTCTTCAGCTTCAAAATCAATTTCTCAACAAATTATTTGATAACTAACATTCTCCCTCTTATTTTCTCCTGCACAGCTAAAAATCCAACTATTAGCAATAAAATCCTAAAACATGGTCACAAACCATGATGAAGGGGAACGATCTGATGCAATCAACAATAAAATTTGATGAAATTGTAGGAACTAAAGGTGTTCTTGATCTTCTTACCGTTCTCAAAACCATTTTTGAAAAATAGTAATAGTGATGAGAATAGGATGGGAGATAAAGATCTGAGCTATTTTATTTTCTTTTTGTGACAAAAAGAATCATTACCTTTCACTATTTTATTTTGGTTTTAATTTGATTTTAATAGGTGAGAAACAATTCAACGATAGTCTTGAATTAGACCAATTGTCAACATTCTTTTTTAGGACTGTTATAAGTGTTGAATAATTTGAATTTAATTTCATTAATTGGCAGTTGATAGTTTCTTGTTTGATTTTTTTTATGGGCAGTTTCTTGTTTGATTTGATATCAGGCAATTAAATTTCTAGATATCATTTTGATCATAATAATAAATCAAATGATTTCTTAAAATAGAGGCAGTATATGGAAGTATGTGTTGAGACTGAAATACCAGGTGCTAAGCATATACCATGTAATGGAAATTTGAATTTTTCTAGCATTAATTAGCCTGACATTAATTAGAATGAGACTATAACATGCCACATGTACTTTTGAATGAAAATGATTTCACTTGTTTATATTGTAGATGTAGATTGTAGATGTAGATAAGGATACGGATAGAGATATTGATAGTTTAGCCGAGATTGTTGTCTTTTTTTTAATATAATTTTAAAATAAATAAAAAAATATGGGTATGAAATAAAGGCAAATAAATATTATCGATGTTGATGAGTGACTCAAACAACCATAAGTATGTGTTTTATCATGCAATTTGTAAAAAAAATTAACAAAGAAGTTTGAGTATGTGTTGATGGCAGAAATAAATAAATATGGGGAGATAAAAATGGAATGCTTGATTAGGTGATAAAGAGTATTTGATGCATGTGAACTAATTTATCAAATGAAATGAATGGATGAGATTTGATGTTAAAATAATTTATGTGAAATAATATATATCAACGCCATGTTTAGTGAAAATGAGTGATTGACAATAGAAACGAAAAAACTTAATAAATTAAATCAGTTCTTTTGAATAGGAGCAAATGAAAATAATAAAGAAAATAGTGAGGTTTAGATAAAATTCATTGAAAAAAAATAACTAAAATAAATTTTCTACATTTTCGCAGGGGTCGGTCTTGTTCTACAACATACATGAATAGTTTGCACCACAAAAATGTAAGATAAAAATATAATATCTTGAGAACTATCAACTAATATGTTACCCAAAAATACTTGAGAATTCTCTGTTTTTTTTAAGGAAGAATTCTCTTTTATATGCACAACTTCAACGTTGGAAGAACAAAACATTGACACGCCTTTCACATATCTCTCATTATTAATAGTGGCAAAAAAAATAGTTTTGGAATGAAGAAATCTGATTCAAAACGTCTTTCAATTACGTCGCTTCAAATTAATAGAAAAATAATGAAATTCATTAAAACGTGAAGCAAACTTTTTCAAAAGGTGTAAATATATATGGGGATGAAAACCCTAAAATTAACAGAGCCGACAGCTGAACCTATAAAAGGGAATCAAAATTCGGAAGGAAAAAAAAAGGTGCCTAAATCAATTTGATAATAATGAAATCAATAAAATTGAATTGGTCAGGAGGTAGAAATATTTGCATTTCAAATAAATGATTTTATAAACAATTTGTACGAAAGGAAGATGCATATACAAATGATGAAAGACAAATTGACTATATATAGGAAAAAAAAAACTCAAGACTGACTAACTTAATATGATGATGTGTTGATTACAATTCGATTGGATGATAATTAAGAATTATGTACCAACATGTAATTGGTACATATCTTGTCATAAGCCGTTAGAACTCGAGGGTATCATAGGATGAATATGTGAATTTGAACAAAATACATGGATCTATACAACATGTAGTGGAGTAATATCATAAATTGAATCAATTTTTGAAATTAGAGTGATGAAAAAAATATGTTAAGAAGAAAAGTGTTTCAATAAAATAAAAGAGAGATTTTGAGAATAATTTTAAAATTTTAGTATGAATTCTAAATGATGTGAAGATGTTTGAGACAGACAAACAATATTTATAGGAAAAAAGAAGCAAGTAAGTCACATCAATTATGTCATTAATTTAGTAATGAAATTAGTAACACATTAAATAACAAAAATAATTTGAATAAAATATTCCATTTATTTTTTTGTCATTATAAGCCTTTTAGTCAACTTGCATAATCATGTTAATTACATAAGTCTTGCACAAATCACATAATATGTACCAATTACACAAAACATTAAATGCACCTTTCAATATAAGGATGCCATGTGTACTATCAAAATAAAATAGTGCAAATATATATAATAGAGATGTTTCACCCTATGGATTTCTTTGAGACATGAAATTTTATGGTGACGGGACGCCATGGTCTTAAGAAAGGGTTGGAAAAAATTGGCTTAGTGAATTACTACTACTACTACTACTATAAGTGGAATTGCATTTATTCCATCGGTCAGAATGTGGGAGTTTTGCAGCAAGTTCCGAATAGAGGATTTCTCTTATATCTTAAGTGAAATGTGATCTCTGATTTATATTTTCATATAATGAACGAATTGTTAATAACTAAAGTGAGACAAATTCATAATACTCTTTCATGCAATCAGGACTCGGGAGTATAGGTCATTGAGTTCAGTGATATGTGTGTTTTGCGTTTTTATTTCAGAAAAGAAAAAAATCAGTTTGTTCAATAATTACTTTTTTGGTGAATAAAAGAGGCTAATCCCCCATAAGAAAGTAAAACTACAAGACATTAAAAATAAAAGCAGGAGAAAATTCAAAAATCACTACAAGAATTCCCAATATTACTAACCAATTCAAAATTGCATTACTAAGGGATTTAGGCCCCCAGTAATTACTGGCGGAATAAACCTTCAGTAACATTAAAAAAACCCTCAATAACGTTACTGACGGATAAATCCGCCAGTAATATCAATAAAGAACCTACGATGTATTACTGGCGGAAATATTCCGCCAATAATGTAAAGCCACATGCCTTTGCGTTACTGAGGGATATAAGTCCGACAGTAATAGTATAATGGATTAAATATTCCGCTAGTAATGCAATAGATCCGCCAATAATGTGCCTTTGCGTTACTGAGGGATATAAATCCGACAGTAATAGTATAACAGATTAAATATTCCGCCAATAATGCAACATATCCGCCAGTAATATTGTTTCATTCGAATCCGTCGGTAATGCACATATCCTGCCAGTAATATTCCGCGTTCTTATTTTCATTCCCCCGCTTACCCAAATTTTCATTCCTCCCTTTCTCACTTTCCCAAAACTCTCAATTCTCCATCTCATTTTCAAATCCCCTCTTTCTACTGCAAAACCTAACTCCCAAAACTCTCAAATCTCCATCTCACCGTTGCTCACTCAGAATCACAAAACAATACACTCAATCGGTGCTCACTCATGAGATTCACAACAAAACCTAGCATGAATCTAACAATCGGTGCTCACTCATTCACTCAATCTCAGAATCACATAACCTAACCCCAACAATTGGTGCTCACTCAATCTTAGAATCACAAAACCTAACCCCAACAATCGGTGCTCAAACGGAAACGAAACTCAATCAATCGGAACTCAACTCACTCAATCAGAACTCAATCTCAGAATCGGAACTCAGCTCACTCACTCACTCAATCGGAACTCAAACGGTACTCAAAAGGTGCCCACTCACTCTCTGTTCTCCACCAAATCTTCTCGTTAATTTCTGTTTTTATTTTTTAAAGAATTTTTAGTTTTTTTTTGTTGATTTCAGTGATTATTATTGTTAATATGCTGAGAAATTCATTAAGAAATTCTATTCTTGTTTTTTATTTCATTCTTCTCACTGTATTTATTTCAATGTGATTTTGTATGGACATTGAATTTGAATACAACAAAATCAAATAATTTTAATATTTTAATATTTTGTATGGACATTGATTTTGTATGGTAGAATTGAATGTAATGACATGTGTTTGTATTGAACACTGACTCGTGTCGATAACGAAATAGCCTTTGATCAGAAATGTCGGTGTTGTAGCGATAATCAATTTGTTTGTTCTGTCAGTTTTCAATTGAAAGATGGTGAATCAGATAGTTCATACATACATATTGGGCTAATGAGAGGGGTTGCTATGCTTAAAATGGGAGTTGGTTCACACTCAGCTGATATGGGGTTAGGTTATTACTATGTAAGTTTGTAGGACTTCCAATTGGCTTCATAGTAATAGGCTAGACTAACTTTGAAATCTCTCTGCTAACAACATCTTTCTGCAATGTAAAATAAAAGTGAGAATGAGGGTCTCCTCACACCCCATTTACAAGAAAAGAAACGAACGAGTCTACCTTATTTGGCATGATGAGTTTTAGGTTTCACCAAAGTTACAAAGTTGGAATCTCTCTCTACAGGAATGCTTTTGCATTACCATTATTTGCTTAAAAATATTAACATTCTGTCCAAGCATACTAACAAAAGAGTGATGACAAGAAAATTAGCCATATGTAATGGATATCTTGTTTGTTTTCAGGTTGCTGCAGAGTTGGAGCAGCGTAAAGAAAATTTCAAAAAAGAGATGGATTTTGTTGTTGCTAATGTGGTAAGCTTATCAACAAGATATACTGTCAATGAAAAAAGTTCGATAACATTTCTTGGTTACGTCTTTTCAGGGCCAGGGTTCAAATTGTTATTAATCATTAGGATGATGAAAATATCTGAAAATCTCTGATTTTCTGATAAGACACAAGATAATAGTTTTAACAAGAGTATATAGATTTTCATATGAATTCATGTTTACTACATGAACATTTGTGGTACTGCCGCAAATGATGCTTATTGTGTTAAATCAAAGCAGGAAACAAGCTAGGGACTGACCAGTTCAAGTTCTTAGCAATTCGGATCTGTTTAATAATTAGATATTAGTCATTTACCTTGATAAGCTAGGGACTGACCACCTTCATGATTTTCCGTCTTCCTTCCAAAATTAAGTTGATAAATAGAACTTGATGTACACATTTAGAGCTTATACTAACTCATACATTCTTTTAAGAATGAGCATAACTTGTGAGAAGTTGTTATAATAAGCATTTTATTCACAGTAGCAATTGCTAACAGACTTGGTTCCTTAAATGCTGACATGCATAATGTGGCAAGGTTCTTAGTTGGAAAAGATTAATTATGGCAGCTCTATCTATTAATGGCATTGTAACAGGTTTTGTAACAGGTTTTGTACTAGTTTGGTTTCCTGCTCCCACTGTTTCTCTTAAACCTCCTCCTGCAATTAGTGCTGGACTTATTAGAACAAAAGGTTCTTAATTTTACTGTAGTTTGTGTGTTGCCTGCGGTTTGGGTGGCTTTATTTTTTTCAAGGCCCCTTTCATTTTGTCAACTTGTAGCATTGTTTCCATTAGGAGGTTTGTTCACGTTAGATTCAAATAAGTTTTTGAAGATTCATGACTGTGATTGTCATAATGAAATTTCACTACCTTATCACCAAAGCTAAAAGAAAATTTCATATTTTTAACATTAATTAAGACACCCGCGGGTTGTTAGAAAGTGCTTAATAATTCCCTAAGTAATGCTAGCGGTTAAGTGTACTATATGTTTGTGTGAAATTGTTACTGAACCGAATTAGAAATTAATTAATTGGTTACAATCTTATAGTTAGTTGATCCTTGTTTAACTACAATCTAAAGTGTACATAGGGAAGGCATACAAGACAGGTCCTATTTTAACCAAAACAACTTCTTCCTAAATAATATCTTTAATAGTAGCCTGAAATAACAGTCCATCACTCTTCCTTCGTTCCGATGACACAGACTCGGCAGCCCGATGGACAACCGCAGTTAGACCCGCTTGCTGATCCTCATCTTCCGGACTTCAATTATACACTTCGAGACATCTTTGATCCTAATGTGAAGAGTTTGGTTGATCGACATGGCCGATATGTCATTAGCACCTGGTCTAATAAGTAAGTGTTTCTAAAATTGGAGTATGTTTATGAGTTAATCAGTTGTTTTGAGAATGTTGTTTTTGATATGTTTTAGATATTTCCCTTCTCCTTGTTAGTTTCACATATGAGTTAAGTATATACAGTAAGAGTTTCGTAAATTTCTGAATTCATTTCATCCCACCGGAGTTTCTGAATACATAAGTAAGAGTGTGTTTGTGAACAATTGTTTATGTCTGCAAAATTGTCTTCAGGTTGATTTTACGTTTGCTATCTATAGATGGACAAAGAAGAGCCACCACCACCACCCCCGCCACCAAAGCCATATAGAAGAGGACCTAAACTCACAATCCATTATTCATCCTTTGTTCCGATGCCACCGGAGGAAATACGAGCAGCAAATTACCAGGAGGGAGACTAGGAACACATTTGTTTGAATATTATGATCATTAGCTTATTATGTTAGTTTTATAGATTGTATGAATATTATTTAAATATTTATGATTTTTTACGAAAACTATTTAAGGATTGTACAAATATTATGATATATTGATTAATTAATTTGTGTCTTATTAAATTAAAATTTTATTTCTTTTATTTATTTATGTTGAATTAATTTTATTTCTTTAATTAGAATTAAAAAGTAGGAAGGATCACAAAAAAAAAGGTCCATTACGGAATTTTTCGTCACTAATGCAAATCTGTATAAACATTACTGGCGGAATTTTCCCTCAGTAATGGGGAGATAGTTTTGACAAAGCATTACTGAGGGATTATTCCGTCAGTAATTACAGACGGATTGCAATCCGTCAGTAATTACTGGCGGAATAATCCCTCAGTAATGCTTTGTCAAAACTACCTCTCCATTACTGAGGGACTCATATCCGCCAGTAATACATATTACTGAGGGATTTTTGGCATTACTGAGGGATTATTTCCGCCAGTAAAAACAAGAATTCTTGTAGTGAATTTTGAGATTGGACAAAATAATTATTTAGTCAAAGAACTATTTTTTCTTTTTAATTTTATCAACAAATACTTAATTTACATTAAATAATGAGTTATTAAAAAATCATTAAAAGGTTATCTTTTATCGGTTAAATTAATTTTTGAACTTTTTCTAATTAAAACTTTCAAATGTTTGCATTTTTTATTTTAACTTTTTTCATACTAATATAGGTTATTATTTACATTAAAATGTTCTTGAATATTTGGTTTAGCTTAATAATTTTAAATATGCACCAAATATCATTAATTAGTTAAACCAAACTCTGTATTCATGAAAAGTAATAAGAAATGTGTTTATAAAACTTCAATCAATTTGAATTGTACCACTTGGATGAGCAGAAGAACTCGGAAAGAGCAGAATAAATGGTTAACATTATGTTAGGTGGACGTAATATTGAATAATTGAAGTTCCTTTCTGGAAGTATTTTGTAGGATTCATTTGCCATGGTCCCAACACCAGCTAGATCTGCAAATGTAACACTTCACTTTTAAGACAATGGGCTAAGCAGGACCTGTATTAAAAGCCTGATTTTCTGAGACATGGGGAATGATGCATTCATGAACAACAGTGAAAATTAAGTTAAAATTTGACATTTAAGGCGTCACGTACCAACACTTCTGTTGCACCTTCAGACCAGCACCTGGTTCTGTCCACACTCCAAAATTTGAAAATTGTTGTTGACACATTGGATAAGGCTGTAGCACACATGTAAAATACGTTTTTGTTCCCTCGGCAGTTAACTGCCGAATTATGAAACCGTCTGCAGTTAACTACTGAGGAAAACTTCGGCAGTTAACTACCGAGGAAAATTGAAAACTTCGGCAGTTAACTGCCGAGGAATCCTCAAACCCTTTTTTTTTTTTTTACAAAAACCATTAATTTTTTTTTTATTCTTTAAACCTAAATTTTCCTTAATTAAATTTAATTCTTTAATCCTTTTAAGGAATTAAACACAATTTTTTTATGATTTCATTCATGTGATTTTGTTGCCATAAATGAAGAAATATGAGAGATGAATAATATTCGGTAGTTAATGGACCTAAAATGATAATTCAATAAAAAAAATGCAACAACAAAAAACGTTACAAATGATAGAATAATTATATTTGTAATTATTAGTAATTAATTATAATATTTAAGATATTTTTTTGTTGTTCACAGATTATCATATTTCAGATATTATTCATCTCTCTTTCAAATAATTATATTTGTAATTATTCTATCAATAATACCTTTTTTTTGTACAAATAAAACCACTTTTCTATTCTTCAAAAAAAACATTTTTTTAATTAATAAAAGTGATTGAATATGTAGTAATTCTATGATCTCATATTTTTTTATTTATGGCAACAAAATCATATGAATGAAATCAACAACTTTATAAAAAGAATCGTGTATTTAATGGCAACAAAATTCATATTTCTTCATTTATGGCAACAAAATCACATGAATGAAATCATAAAAAGAATTATGTTTAATTCCTTAAAAGGATTAAAGAATTAAATTTAATTAAGGAAAATTTAAGTTTAAAGAATAAAAAGAATTAATGGTTTTTGTAAAAAAAAAAAAAGTTTGAGGATTCCTCGGCAGTTAACTGCCGAAGTTTTCCTCGGTAGTTAACTGCAGCCGGTTTCATAATTCGGCAGTTAACTGCCGAGGGGGCAAAAACGTATTTTACATGTGTGCCACAGCCTTTTGCAATGTGTCAACAGCAATTTTCCCAAAATTTTCCTTTGTTTTTTCCTTCTCGGTTAAATTTTTTACGTACTGTTTTTACTATAAGTACTTCACATTTACACTTTACAATTGTAAATTGTACAGTACGTGGCCTGCTGTTTTTTTTTGTTGTTATGAGTAGGAATTGATCATAATGTGCATCAACTATTTGCAATAGACTCAAGTGGACATGCTTGTTGCTTTTGATTGTGTCATATATTAATGTTTTCTTTGTAATTTTTCAATTTCATTTACATAATTAATATACATCTTTAGCATAAACTACACTCTCCATCTAATTAGTGTCACAATTGTAAAAAAAAAATCTCAATGAACGTAATTTTCTGTTTTCAATATATATATTTTTTTTCAATTGTACACTATTTAAAACCATGTGCATGGAGCATGCATGGTCACTCACAAGTCATTTTACTATTATTTGAAAAAATTATCAAAATAATATTTAAAAAAGAAAAATAGTCACTGGCTCATTGGATTAATTTTTATTTTTATTTTTATTTTTAGAATTGGAATTTGGGCATGGTGCGACTTTTGTTTTCTTTACCTAGAAAATATGAAAGAATATTGTCCGTTGATGATGGTTGTTGAGGACAACAGAGAGGAATCCCTGTGGGGGAATCCGTTAAGGTTGCAGAATCAGATTATCACCAATGAAAAGCCTATTATATGTTTCCTGGGCTTATCTATGTCGGTAACATTACTGATGCTTGATGGCTCCTGGCTTAAAGATAATTCCCAGTTTGCCACTATATATATATATATATATATATATATATATATATATATATATATATATATATATATATGTAATGTTCCTACAATGTCCATGTCCAAAAGATTTTCTCCATTGTATGTTACTAATTATGATGTCTTGGTCAATTTACCATCATAGCTAATTTCCAACCATAAATTAGTAATGAGTTTTCTTCCTCACAAGGGATAAAAACTCTTGAAGGTGATAATTTAAGAAAAAATAATGTTTAGACCGATTTGGAGTAATTAATTTCACAATAGTAATTTACCTCGCCGCAAAATCAAACACAATGGCAGATCTCTCTGTGTGATATCTACTACTAATATATTAAAATCGTACTCGAACGAAATATAAAACTAATTTATTCTTAATTTTATATGTCTAATGGTCATTTTGTAAGGTATAAAACTAATTTATTCATTTTTTTTATAATTATCACTTCTAACCCTAACTAACTCTCCTATATTTAAAAAAAAATAAATAAATAAATTATTATCATCATAATTACCGACAAGTTCGTTTTCAATTCCACGCAACAACTCTAACTAAATCAATTTGTTATTAAAGCCAATATATTATCATGATAATTACAAATGAGTTTATTTCGAACTCCACACAACGAGTTTAACTATCTACTACTATACTATAAAAATCGTACTTCGGCTAAATTCCATCTAACCGTCTTCCTTCTCCTTTTAGATAACTAATATATCTAAATCCACAATAAAGAGGTTAATAGTTTTTTTTGTTGTATCAAGACGAAGTGGCAATTAACACATGATACAACTCTGAGAATTTGAACCCTGTTGAAAGTGTTTAACCTAACAATATCAATATTTATCGATTGAGTTAGGTTTTACTCACAATAAGAATCATTGTTTGAGTATGGTATAGATATGGTATATGGAGTATATATGAGGAAAGCAAAATCCTCATGATATAGAACACAATTATGATGTAGTTTTTTGGTACAAGTTAGAATTTTTAACATCGCGATTGATTTTTTATTCCATCTATCAAACCACTTTAAGATTTGATTGAATTTTTTCCCCCACTATTAATTTCAAGAAACCTGCTCATAATATGTCAAAATTTAGGTTCTAATACAGCTACTACGGGTCCCATTATTGAATTTATCCATGGATAAGTGACCAAGCCATCATATATATGGCCTAACAATTCGGTGGAAATTGAAATTATTAGATGGTCTTGTAATTGTACTTCGTATTTGTATGCTTGCCATTTGTGTTTGTACACTTGTACATGTATCTTATTTTCCACACACGCTACCAGCTTCCAACTTTACAAAGATTTCGTTATAACTTGCTATGATATATGATAGGGTTAATTCCAATCAACAATGTCAAAAAGTTCAAATTTCCAAAATAAAAAATTATCGAGAGCATACTTTTTCCATATAACCTTCATCAATGTTCCAAATGATTTTGAGTTGGTCCTATCTAAAGCATATGTGGGGAGCAGAAAACACTTGGTCAGCTTCGAATCTCATTATAGAAAAAGAAAAAAAAATCAAATACTCCTGATATTTTTTTTTTTAAAACCATATGCCACGGTTGCTAATTCAAGTTATTAATCTAGTAATCATATAACCTAAGTTAAGTGAAAAACCATCCTCTCTGGCAAATTCATGTTGATTGCGAAAATAATTGGGTAGGGTCCCTCTTAAAAGGTCACAAACTCTCGTGTGGCATTGATTTTCATTCTCATTTCTCTTTTTTCTTTTGTACTTTCTATTATTATTATTTGATGCAAAGAAATGGTACCAAAAAACGGCAAGACCCACCCACACCCTCTATATCTCTCTCTTTAGACGATGATAAAAGCACTTGATTATAATTCATAATCATGGAACTTTGATTAACATCCTTTTTATTTAGTATTTAACTTTACAGATTTTAGAACCTCTCTCACTCTCAAATCTCACCCAATGTGCACGCTCTAAGTTCTTTTGGTCCGGTCCACACACATAACAACCTTCTTTTTTTCTCAATGCTTTTTGCACCCCCACTATTCCCCCTCTTTCCTTCAATGTTCTTCCAACTAGCTAGCTTGATGCACTTAACTTCTACTAACACAATGTACATGACCCCACCTAGTCATTTCAAGTGGGACCCTTTTAACTCTTCAATTATTTTATACGCGTGCTTGTGCACGTGTGGTGTCCTCTCTATCTCTATCTATCTTTTTCACACATTGATCATTGATCCTTTTTTTCTTTGCTCTTAAAATTGGCTTGATGCACCACTCATACGTTAATTAAGATGATCAAATACAATCATTGTATAATAATTATAGTTTTATACTCCCTCCGTCCCATATTACTTGACCTAGTTGACTCTGTCACGTATGCCAATGCACAATTTTAAACTTAAATTTCTTTAATAATCTAGTAGAAAAAATTACGAAAATTGGATATTTTGAAAATATTAATCGAGACGAATCTAACAACATCTTATATGCTACATTTTGTTTTTATATATTAGTAGAAAAATAGAGTCAAAGCATGATACATGAATAGTGCAAATATTCTAAATAGGTCAAGTAATATGGGACGGAGGGAGTAATTTAATGAATGTGATAAAAATAAAAATAAAAATAAAAAAAATAATATTTATACAACTATTCTGTGACTACTCTACAAATAAAATGGTTGGATGTACTAGTACTCCCTCCGTCCCATATTACTTGACCTATTTAGAATATTTGCACTATTCATGTAACATGCTTTGACTCTATTTTTCTACTAATATATAAAAACAAAATATAGCATATAAGATGTTGTTAGATTCGTCTCGATTAATATTTTCAAAATATCAAATTTTCGTAATTTTTTCTACTAGATTATTAAAGAAATTTAAGTTTAAAATTGTGCATTGACATACGTGACGGAGTCAACTAGGTCAAGTAATATGGAACGGAGGGAGTAATATTGTTTGGGTGTTAGGAGTAACAGTGACGAGTTGGCCAGGTTGTCGGTGACTGAGCAGTCAAAGCAATCTATCGTTGGTGAATGAAACTGAGTTACATGGTCACGTAATCACTCGCACACTTGACAACAGCACGTGTTGATTGCAGCTTTCAGGTCCCTCCACTTCATAACAATCACCAATTCACATCATTAAAATCATCATCATTTTCTCCTTTTTTGGATATCTCCGATTCAAAATATAAACAAAATTCACTTTTTAAGTTCATTCATTTAATGAAGTATGTGATTCATATTATGGACCATATACTTCATTAAATGAAAGCTTAAATGCCCAATTGGTCCCTTAACTTGATTTTAAGTATCGGTTTGGTCCCATAAGTAATAAAAGTCCGTTTAGGTCCTTTAACTTTATTTAAAGTATCGGTTTGGTCCCTTCTGTTGATTTAATTCAAAAAAACTTTAAGTTTAAGGACCAAACTAATACTAATTAAATATCTTAAGGAACCAAACTAATACTAATTAAATAAGTTAAGGGACCAAAATTTAACGTTTTTTTGAATTAAATTAACAGAAGAGACCAAACCGTTATTTTAAATAAAGTTAAGGGACCTAAACGGACCTTTTATTATTTATGGGACCAAACCGATATTTGAAATTAAGTTAAGGGACTAATTGAGCATTTAAGCATTAAATGAATGAATTTAAAAAGTGAATTTTGCTTATATTTTGAAACGGAGGGAGCAATACCTAAATTTTTTATTTTTTTATGAATACTTAAATTTCTAATCTTAATGAGAGTGTATTTGATTATCATTTAAAAACCCTGTTCTCATTTCGTAATTTTTTGAGTGTAAGACAAATATTTCAAAAGCATTAAAAATATTGATCGTGTCTATGAATGTCAATTAGTTCATAATCAGTATTAAATTATTTTATAATCATATGATGACCTTTTTATTTTATTTGCTATAGTGTAATTTATTTGACACTTAACTTTTTAAAATTTATCAAATCTCGTCTATTTATTTTATTTTTTGACATGAGAATTGTTCGTCTAATATGTGAATGACTCAGAAAAGAAACTTTATTCTTTTTTTTTTTGGTAAAATAATGATCACATTTCTTCAGGTGTGAATTTTTCATGCTAAATAACATATCACGTTTGATTAGTTCGATAAGTCTTTCTCACTTATGCTACATGATCTCTTATGATATAATTTAACTTTTTCAGCTGATTCATCTACATTAACATGTTTGATTATTTTTGATCTCTTATGATATAATTTAACTTTTTCAGCTGATTCATCTATATTAACATGTTTGATTATCTTTGCTTGTACCTCGTAAAGGGTTGAACACCTCGTACCTTTAGCAACAACCTCTCTCAGGAGGCGCAGATGTGTGTGACCGGGTGTAGAGAAGTGGAAACGACTCAACATTTATTCTTCTCTTGCACCATTTTCAGAGATTTATGGCATTTAGTTCGTGATTGGATTGGTGTTTCTGGGGCTGATCTGTATATATTGCTGACAATTTTCTTCAGTTTACTTATTCAACTGGTGGGTCGGCAGCACGTAGATCATTTATGCAACTCATTTGACTTTTACGTGTTTGCATTTTGTGGAATAAACGTAACAATAGACTTTTTAGCAACAAGAAAAACACTATTAATCAATTGTTGAATAAAGTTAAAATTCACTCGAATTGGTGGATGAATGCAGCTCATGCCGTTTTTGTGTTAGGGGTTCATAGTTTGCTGACGTGCCCGCGTGCTTGTCTGGGCATTGGTTAATCGGTTTCTATTCTTTGTGGTTTGGTCTCTGTTTGTAATCTTTAATCGTTTTTTTTTGCACGATTTATGCTTGAGATGCGGCTTCGTTGTTGTTAATATATATTTTATTTTTGCCTGTTAAAAAAAAGTATCATGTTCATCAATAACTAGCAATTCATCAAATGTCATATTAGTATTATCTACATCATAATCTTCTTCTTCTTTCTTCTTTTATTTACCTCTGTCTTCGTTTTCTTTTTTCAAAATCGAACAATAAACTACTCTATATGCACATTTTTATCATAATGGATGCACTCAATAAATTTGAGCTTGTTTTTGGAGTTGATTATTTTGATCTTCATTGCATGAATATCAATTTTTGCTTCTTCCCCTTATTCATTAACCAACACCTCTCCATCGAAGGAAAATCCTCATACTTTCTTCTCAACTCCTTGTTAGAATTTCTTCTAATATTTGGTGGGCTACAATCAATTGTTGGTTTTGGTTTTAATAAAAACGGACTGATGTTGTGATCCATTTGATGATGCTTAGGCCCTAATAAAAGTGATCAATTAATAATGGGCTTTTGGGCACTTAATCTGATTTGTGTAGAAACATAGTGTAGGCCCAAACGTTAGGCCCATGATGGGTGGTGTCTAGGGTTGCACGGTTATAAATAGAAAGGCTAGGTCCCCTTTGCCATCACTCTGACTATTCTGCTCATTAGTGGTTTGCCCCATTGAAAACCCTAAGTTTGGAGCATGTGAAAGGCAAAGGAAGACTTTGTCTTCAATCTCGGCGAATCCGGTCACCATGGTTTCCAAGTAAGTGTGTTCTAATTTCATATAATAACTCGATCTTGATAATTAAATTGTTTACACTTCTCATTCAAAATACTGCATTAACAATGTTTATTGACAATCGTCGTCTACAACAAAATTAGACAATAACATCATAAAGTTTCCTATGAGTTATCAAACTTGATACTCATAGTAGAGAGTCGGTTCATAATTCCTTAGAAAGTATTAAATGATTTACAGTAAATTTCAAGTTAGGTTATTTTTAAGTTAAATTATGCCATGATCACGTAAATTTTTGTTAATGATTTGAAAATATTTGATTAATTCAGTTCATAATGTGGTTAATGAGGTGTCACTTTTTTATTGAATGAATTTTTTTTTCAAAACTTAGTAAAATGCATATTTAATTGCCTTTTGCTGACTCTATTTTATCAAATTTACGAAATAGTTTTATATTTTTTCAATCGGATTTTTTTTTATCCTTCCATTATTATATTTCTTGCAGTTTTGATCACAAACTTATTTTTGCCCCAAAGATAGTTATTTTTTGCTCAAGAAAAATGTGAAATTTAGCCACAAAAGAGATATTTCTCTAAGATACATGATTGAGGCGATAAAACTTCAACTTTATAGACAAAAATCACCTTTTCCAAGGTTAAAAATACGAGTAGATAACAAAATTGCAACAAATATAATAATAGAGAAATAAAAAACGGTTTAATTATAAAAGAAATAAAATGCTAACACGTGTCTAAAGACAGTTGTTAAAAAGTTCAAAGTAGAAATTTTATGTTAGAAATTGTGTATTCAATACTTTGAAATATTAAAAAACAGTTTTTCCACATAAAATTTTGCAATTGTTTCTTTTTGAATCATTATCAAATGCTCTTGAGACATTTGTTATCGTGACTTTTAAAAGTAATTATACCATTATTTTGTGACAAATTTTATTACAACCTTATTCTTTTCTCTTCTTAATGAACAACAATAATAAAGAGAAAAAGGCGGAAAAATTGCTTTAAAATAGTTATACAAACTTAATGAACAACAATAATAAAGAGAAAAAGGCGGAAAAATTGCTTTAAAATAGTTATACAAAGAATCGTTTATCTTTTAAAAAACACACTATTTTTGTGACTTTGATAAAATAGAAAGATAAAAGTATTATTTTGAGAAATAGTTAACAACTTACAAATATTTTGTTGATTCAACTCATTTTGTGGTTAGAGAGTTATAGTTTTTCTTATCCAATTGATTTCTATAAATTACAATCGCTAAAAGTGTATCATCATAGATTTGAAAATATTTGGTTAATTCAATTAACTTCGTGGTTATCAAACTATTGATAACTTATGGATCACGTGATTAACCAAATTAACTTCTGTTTTGGTGATCATCTTTTGCACACTTTGTGCGAGATGAATTACCAGTGGTAATCTATATTCCATTTTTGCTTGTTCAAAAAAAAAACCAAGTTATTGCATGACATTAACCATATATGCTATAAATTTTGAATCAAATACATTAACTTTTGTTGACTAATATTTACTTATATTTTGGGACTGATGGAGTATCTTTTTAACTGATACTCCCTCCGTCCCGGTATATCTGAGCCAGTTTGGTTTTTCACACAGATTAAGAAAAATGTATAAATAAAGGGGAAATTGGAATATATTGAATTGAGAATGATGAAAGTAGTATTAATTAGAGTTATATTGTATTGGAAATGATGAAAGTTGTATTGAAAATTGAAATGACTCAATTATTTTGGGACACTTTTTTTAGTAAATGAGTCAGATATTCCGGGACGGAGGGAGTATTAAATAATTTGAAAAGAAAAAAAATCATTCATCGCATAATGAACTGAATTAGTCGAATATTAATACATGATTTTTTTTAAGGGATTAATACATGGTTCATTAATCGCATATAAGCTAACTTAACAAAACATTTCCTAAACATGTTTATTAGCATTCGATGAACGGTGTCAATCATACGATGTCGCTAACTTGTTGAGACCAAATAGTGGAACTTTTGTATTTTATTCCTAACTTTCATTAAAATGACCAAACTTTTCTTCCCAATATTCAGTCTCAATTTATTCATGCCGAGAAGAAATTCATAAACTATTGGACCCCACTTATGAAATCATACTCTTTTGGACCTTTTAGATTACAAGAGATAGAGTAAAAATTTGCGTTTCTGGCTTTATATGCCGTTCATTTTGCTGAGAGAAGAAAGCAAGAAAGTGAACGGTGACAACCACGTCACCCTCACTTACAAGAAACTTTTTAAATTCACTTACTTACAAATTTTATAATTACGTATTTAATTATTAAATCTTCAACGGCAATTTTTGTGTACCTTGAATAGAAAATCTAAGAAGATAAACAAAATCTTACTTCTAATAGTAATTCAGATGAGGTCCAAGTCATATGAAATGCACACGTGGAGTTTCATGTTAGACGATGAGGTCAAGTGTTTGAAAGTACTATTGAGTAGGACATAGAAGTGAGTTGTGAGGTGGGTGAAGATAGTAAGTAAAGCTCAAGAATCAGAGTGTATGAAATCATGGAAGCGGTGTAGAATCAGAAATGAATTGAGTTCAATTTGTTTGTCGTTGGTACAGATTCACTTTTTCACTATAGCTAAGAGAAGTGAAGATACTGCTCTACATAGAAATGTTATTTGAACACAACATTGACACAAAAGAAAATAATATTATTATGTGTTGTTGATCTTCTTTATACGATAAATATACTCCTTCGGTCTCATATATATAAGAAAAATTATTTTTTAGATATATTTAATAATTAATATATATACACTTTACAATACAGACCATACACGATACTTGTCCGATGAACCTAAAAAAAAAAAATTATATATGAAACCGGAGGAAGTACTTCTTTTCTTGGTCGTTTTTTTGTTTTGTTAATATAGAATGATATTTTTGTAACATGAGATAGGGGTTTAACTAGTTACAGAAAACTCTCCATTCGATTCAAAACCACCGCCGCCGGAGGATTCACTCTCTCTCCCGACTCCTTCAATACAACTGCACCGCCCATTCCCTAACCCCCCTTTGGCTGATGTAATGGTGGCAGTGAGGGGTGCGACGGTCGGTGCTAGCCACCCGCACCACCTCCAAACTAGATCTACCTGCAGTTCTTGCGACGGTTGGTTGGTTTGTTCGATTCCGGATGTGGTGATGGTTTTCGTCGTATCTCCGGTGGCTTTGGTTTAAACTGGTTTTTCCCTCTAAGTTGGTTCTGTTTTGTTACACACACGAACACGACAACGACGTGTGGTGGGCGGTTTCGTGTTTGTTCTTGTTACAACCGTGATATGTCTTTGTCTGGCATATCTTTGGCGGTTATGGGTTCTTTTTGACGGATTTTTTATGTTTGGGCTCGGATTGGTGTCAGTTTTCGAAAGGGCGTTTCTCAATTTCATACCACTTTTGTGTTGTTATCGTGTGTATCACCTGTTACCATTTGTTTTGGTGGTTTGTCACCCCCAACGTTGCATTGCTCCTCCAAGATCACGGATGTGCTTCGTAACATGTCTTCTAGGCTGGAATTGGTCATGCACTTGTTGTCTGTTGTTGCTGCGAATGTTGGTGCGGGTGTTTCCGTGTTGGCGGTGCTCGTGGTGCTCATAACCATTGATTGACCATCCCACGATCTGGCCTTCAATTGGTTTTGAGCTGCTTTCTATTGGATTTAGCTATAAATGGTCGTGAAGCTTTCTGTCACAACATAGTGGATTGTAGGCGTGGGGTTCTGTATCCGGGTTGGCGGTAAGATATCTCACCTTCACAAAGTTTGACTCTATATAACTTAGGGGAGGTTTCAAAATCAGCATCAGTCTACGTGATGTTGGATTGTTTGGCTCGAAAGAGACGTTATACTTGTTGTTGTCGCAAGGAGTTTTTGGTTCTTGGATCCATTCCATGTTGATATGTTGTCCATACACCGCATGTTAGACATTCACTGGTGTTGTTTTTATTTATTTGTATCACCCGATTGGGTTGACTTAGACTTTGAGTGAATTGACTGTGTTAGGTTTATGTCCCCCCAGTTCGTTTTTGTATTTATTTTTTCCTTTTTTTAATATTATATATGAGCACTCGACATAGTCGGAATCTGCAAGACATTCCAACTTTTGGACTGTTTTCTATTCCTTTTCTATTTCACTGAACTCTTGCATTATCAAAAAAAAAATATACGAGATTGTGTCATTTATTACTTTAACTACTTTATTAATCTTAATGTCTTTGACTGCTCTCTAAACTTGCATCGTGCCGCATTCTCTCCCCATTGTCCACACTACCTCTCGACCTTGATTTTTCGGTGGTTTTCGTTAGAGGTATAGGTTTCAAGGCGCGTCAATTTAGTCTGACGGTTATGTCAGTGGTTTGGGCTCACTCTAATCGCGTCATCGTGACTATTGTCTTTGGTTTGCTGGTTCTCTCATTTGGGTCTCCTCCGTCGCTTCAAGGAGATCTAGGTCAGGTTTTGGGTAAGCAGAGGGGTTTCCTTCATCTTTGAGCTTTCAAAAATCCGGTTTTGACCCGGATCTTATTTCTTAAAACCACTGTCAGCACCGCCGCGGCGGTTGGTTTCTCATGGTTTGCAAGTTGTGCTAACCATGCATCTTTAATGGTGGTGACTGTTCTGGTTCTATGATTGGGTTGGCTTAATGTTCGGTCAATCCTTACTTTGGGCTGTGATTCGAACCGTACTGCTCGAAAGGGCGAAGGCATCCTTACTAAAAAAACTAGACAGGATAAAAAGAATAAAAGATAAAATTAAATAAGCATTTAATAAAAAGAAACACATCATAAAAAAAAAAATCATAACAATCAAGATTATTTGCCTATATGCATGACGAGTAACTTTTATCTAAAAAATAATAATGTTAATATAAAAAAAAAGAAGATAAAAATATCAATTAAATATTATATAACTAACTTTTTTTTATAAATAAAATATTATAAATACTTATATTTCTTTTCTCTAATATTTTCATTTTCATTTTCTCTTATACCAAACTACTGTGTGATTTGTTCCATTTTATTTTTCTGAGGGGCTAAATTAGGTTTCGTTTTTTTGAATGATTAAAATGGATTTTCACTCTTAATTTTATAGGGACCAATAATTTACTTGACTCCAAAACTAATGCTATTTGGATTTTCACTCTTTTATTTTATCTATAAACAAATACAAATAGAAAGCATTAGTTTGTGTTGCATTACATTTGAATGTCTAAATGGATTCAATTGAAAGTAAATAGGATTGAGATATAATTGATTGGTAAGGAGCAACTATGACACTCTAGTTGAAAAAAACCGTAGCGGACAAGATCTGTATATTAATTTGTTGGGGACTGCTATGGTGCAGTTGTTTTTATGACTTTTCTGGAAAAGTCGCTTATGTGGCTTAATGGGAGAGTGCCACGTGGATGTCTTTTTAAATCGGTTATTTGGAAATACGATTTTAAAAAGCTTTTGTTTTATATAAAAAATATTTTTTAATTTCTTTTTTATTTTTATTTTCATGTTTATCCCTTAGGACTGTGTTTCCTGCTCTGATACCAGGTTTGGAATGGGGTTTTCAGCGGAATTTTTTCGAACTTCGTTTAACATTTGTTCGATTTTAGTTAATCCTTGAAAAGGTTTTAAGAGTGTTTTAGCTCTTTGTTTTTGTATCTGAGTAAGATTTTCTAAATCTTCTGTATCTCTTAATAGATCTTCAATATATTCTATATGATATATAACAAATTCTCTAGAATTGTAAAGAGTTTGTTTAAAAACAATTCTTTCATAATACAATTCTATTTCAGAGACTATGTCTTCTAGCCTTTTCTTGAAGAGTCTTAATTCTGTTATAAGATCTAGTCCAGGCATATCTAATTGTTGATTCTCCAGCGGAGGTTTTCTTGTTCTAACATTTGATCAGTTTTTATTTGTTTTAACATTTTTTCGATTTTTTCTAAACCTTGAAAGGGTTCTAAAAGTCTTTTTGCTTTTTCTTGCTGAATACTTGTAAGAGTATTCGAATCTTCTATTTCTTCTAACAAATTAGAAATATAACCTACATGGTAGATTATTAAATCTTGTGAAGCAAAAAGAATTTGTTTTAATATAATTCTTGTATTTTGATAATTTATTTCAGAAATTATTTCTTCTAGTCTTTGCTTATAGAGTTGTAACTCTGTTTTTAGATTTAATCCAGGCATTATAGATTTTCAGCAGAATTACCAGCGGAATTTTCTCGAGCTTTATCTTTTTCTCGAGCTTCGTTTATAAGGTGTTCAATTCCTTCTAAGCCCCAAAAAGGTTCTAAAAGAGTTTTTGCTCTTTTCATTTGAATCTCTGTGAGATTTTCTTGCATTTCTTCTACCAGATCTTCAATTAAATCTATATGAGATCTCATTAAAGTTTGAGCTTTATATATTATTTGTTTGTATGATATTAGATCATAATACCATTCTATATCACTTACTAGATGTTGTAATCTAGTTTTAAAAAGTATTAATTCTGATTTAAGAGTTAGACCAGGCATTTTGACTTTTTATAGTCTTTGATTAATCTTATTAACCTGTGTCGATAGAGTTTTTATAGAATCATGCAGATCCTTAAGCTCTTTTTCTCTGCTTATTTCGAAATCCTTTCTAGGTGGTTCGAATGAGGATGAAGTATCATCTTCAAATATGGTTTGAGAACTTAATGATTTGCTAAAATCTTTTTGATCTTTGTTCGGTGATGTTAATCGAAGACTTTGGCTTCTAAACAATGGTTTTTCTGTTTCTTCAAACATATTCTTTTCTGCTTCTATCAGAGAAAAACTATTTCTCGTGATATCTTTAAATATTGGTGTTTCCAAAGTAATTAATGGTGTAAATAATTCATCAATATGAATTGTTTCTTTTCCTATAAATTCTATGCTATGATGTGAATTACTCAAAGCATAATTAATTCTGTAGTATATTGTAAAAGGATGATTACCTTCTTTCATAAATGTTGAATCTTTTAGCTTATAATGAAAAACTATAGATTTATTCAAATCTATATCTTTTAGGGATAATCCCATCTGTAAATTTATATCAAATTTTATCTTTCCATATTTTAGATTACAATTTCCTTTTGCAATTACTGCTTGTTTTTTATTTCTAATTCTAGAATCTTCTAGAGCTATTTCTAGAGGTGAATCAATACCTTTCATGAAGGTACTTTTGATTAGAATTTGAATGGTTGATATATGAATATAACCAATCTTTTTTCTCTCGTTTTCAGAAAATTTTCCAAGTCTTTTATCGATTTGTTGTTTATCTATAGTTGATATAACTATTTTTCCATTAGTTGTTTCAATTGGAATTGCTTCCTCTCCTACCATTATTCCGAATTTTAGAATATTTTTTCTTGACAGAAATTCCTTAAGTTTACTAAACTTTCTTTTAAAATTTTCTTCAGCAGTTAAAGACAAATCTGCTTCTTCAATTTTATTATCTATTATGCTATCAGCATGATAACTAGATGTTCCTTCAAAATATGAAACTTCAGACATATTTTATAATAATTTTGATAAATTCATACCTGATTTTTCTTCAGAAATATAGGTTGTTTTGTTTCAGCAATCTGATCTTCAGCAGTTTTTTCTGCTTGTATTGAGTTTATCCCAACTCAGGGCGAATTCCTCCAGAGTATTATCTCAAGAATTCTCAACTATAGTGTTTTACCACTATAGGACCACTAGTTCTTAAAACTAAGAGGCAAGCTCATATCAAACGATATAACTTATATTGCTTCAAAACATGGTGAATACAAATGAGCTTCAAGGCTCTTATTTATAGGCATAGAGACTTACAGATAGGTACTACGTCTCCATCCTTACAGCTGGCTACAGCTTACTATATGACAAAAGAAATAAAGAAAATACAGAAAAGTAGATTACATAATTGCCTTAGAGATAAGGCTTATCTCTAAATGGGTCCCATGCTCACTAACTTTCTACATTTTCTTCGTTATTTGGTGATATGTCGCTATCATACAACGATTCTTTGTCGGCCACGTTTTTCATGTCCTTTGCGCACCACTTGCATTGGTGTCCTTTGTATTTTTGAAAGTGTCGGCAGCACTCCTGTTGGATTGGGTCGGGTAGATGGCCCAAGTCTGCTTCAAGCCCACTAAAGTTTTCTTCAAACTTTAGGATTTGCTGAAGATGCTCTTCTTTTGCTTGTTTCCTTGAATCACTATAGACTAGAAAACTTTCTTTTGCAGTAATTACCCTGAAGTTTGGTAATTTTACTCCAAATCTGATGAGAGCATCATAGAATTTCTCCATTTGATGCAGAAAACATTCTGGTCTTGGATCTACATCTCTTCCATCATTTGTTGGATATGAATGATTTGAAATGCCAATCTTGATTAAGTGTCTGGCTTTAATAACTTCATCGTCTTCAAACCATGGATAAGTTGAAGTAAAAGATAAAAAGAACTCTTTACCTTTTGCGAAGCTATTGTTGAACTTATAAGCGATTTCGCCTATATCTTTTGGAAGAAGTTCTAGTTCATGAATTTTTCTTCCTGCATCTTCTTGAAGATACATTGTTTTAATCATTCCACAATCATAGAATGATCTGACTAATTCTTTTCCTACGCCTGGGACTGTTACAGCTTTTACTTCTATCCCGTTGTTGCTAGGATAAAAACATTCTGTTTTTAACTCTTCTGAGTAGTTGGTTAACCATCTCCAGTTTTTGTAGTAGTCTCCAATGGTGACTTCTTTAACAAATTTGCTTTCTCCATAGATAATTCTATCTACAGATATTTTCTTCTTAGTCTCCATTTTTGATGGCTGGACTATATTGTTTGCTGTTGCAACTTCTTTGTAAACAGCGTTGTAGGCTGTTTTTGCTTCTTCAAGGGTCTCATACCCTTTGTATCTGACATTTTTGCCGTTTGTATGTAACTTTGTGGTTTCCCAGTTTTGGTAGATACCTTTCATAGGTCCATCAAAAATTACATAAGCTTTCTTTTTGCCTCCAAGTTGACTGTCGATCTTTTGGCTTGTTTGTTGATCAATGGGTTCTTTTTCTTTTCCATTTTTTCTTTCATCTTCTTCGACTTTATCAGCCCAAGATGTTTTTGGTAAATCTACAAGGACAGTTGTTTGGGATTTCCATCCTTTTGGTTCTATTGACTCAATTGGGATGTTTGACTCTTTTGGAGCTGAGTATTTTGCATAGTAGTTGAACTTTCCAGAATCTTGACCAAGCAGATCCCAGTTTTCACTATTTTTAGATTCTGAAACTGTTGATGTTTCTTTTTTACAAAGTTTTTCAAGGTTTTGAATTGTTAATATCATCTCCCCCTCTTCAGAAAGAAGAGTTTCTAGACGATTTTTTGCAGAGGCAATTTGCTCCTGTTTTTGTCTGAGAGAATTCTGTAGCGTCTTTATAGCTGCTTCCATTCTCTTGTCAGTGCATCTGCAAAGCAATTCTTTTCAGATTTTATATATTCAATATATGGGTGAAACGGTTGAAGTTTCATCTGCCATCTTACAAGTCTTCCATATTTATAATTGACACGAAGGTCATATTTCCAAAATCCAGTTACATATTTGGAATCTGTTCTTAATAAAAATCTGGTTGGAATTAATTCCATTTGCCATTTTGTTAAAACTTTAACACAACTCAATGTTTCTAATTCATGAATTGGATATCTTGTTTCGGTATCTGTAAATGATCCTGAAACATATTTACAAAGTAAAAGATCTTCATCTTTTATCTTATTTTTAATATTTTCATAAGAATAATCAATCTTAGTATCTCTTGATACTAATTTTTCTGATGAATCAGAGAGTTTGTCTAATTTCTCTTTCGAGCTACTAGACTTAGCGTACTGGGTTGCTCCAGTATCTTTCATTCCTTGTTGATGGGTTACATCACCAACATAGTTTCCCGAATCATCAAGATTCAGTATCGCTTTACCATTAGGTAGAGCTCTCATACAACCTGCCCAGGTTGTTTTATCAGCATCAATCTCAACAATTAAAAAATCGTTTTCTGTTGGATTGTATAAGCTGGGTAAAACTTTAATTTTTCTTTTAATAGTTTTTACAGTTAGAGTATCTTGTTCAGTCCATGACCATGGAACTTTCTCAGATATCTTTTTCTGTAAAATTTTTCTTTCAGTTGCTAGGTTTTTGAAAAATCCTTCATTGGCAATATAATTCAAACATCCTAAAAATCTTTGAATTTGTTTTCGATCTTTTAATTCATCAGGGAAAGCTTGAATCTTTTCCTGAACATGTGGAGATAAATCGAGGGTGCCATTTTCTTTAAAAATAAGGCCTAAATACTCGATTTCCTTTTTGGCTAATTGTGATTTCTTTTTTGAAATAACAATTCCCTTTTCTGAAATTCTATTTAAAACAATTTCTACATCTTTAAGATGTTGTTCTTTAGTTCCTTTTGTAAAAACTAAAATATCATCAATATATGCCAAACATATATGTTCTAATCCTCTAAGAGCATTATCCATAAATCTTTGGTATATAGATGGTGCTTGTTTTAGTCCAAACGGAAGGACATTCCATTGGTAATGACCTTGTGGACATGAAAAAGCTGTTAAAGGCTTAGTTTCTTCTGAAAGTCTGATTTGATAGTATCCTGATTTTGCATCAAAAGATGAAAACCAATCACATCCTTTTATTTTTTGCAAAATATAATCCTTTCGTGGTAATTTATAAGAATCTCCGATTGTAGCATCATTGAGTTTCTTATAATTTATCACCATTCTAGCTTTTCCTCTTTTTATTTCATTGTGATTTGTCACATAAAAAGCGGGTGCCGAATGTGGACTTGCAGATGGAGTAATTAACTTCTTTTCTTGAAGTTCTTTTATATCTTTTTGAAATTCTAATTTATCTTGCACTGAATAAGGCATTTTATACTTTACATTAATCTCCTTATTAGGGTCTCGCAATTTAATGGTAACAAGTTCATGATTTGTATTTTTCAGATTATCCAAAGGATCTTCTGAACATACAGCATCAAGTTTTTGTTCTATTTCTTCAAGATTTAAAAATAATTTTCCTTCTTCCCAAATACTCTTTAGGTTTATAAGATTTTCAGAAATTAATTGAATAATCTCATTTCTAGTTATAATTTTTGTTGTTATAACTTTTGTCTTTTCTTTGGGGTTTGCTAAATTTTTCCAAAGTAAAGAAATAGTTTTAACATTTTGCACAAACGGTGCATATAACTTTAAAAAGTTATTTCCAATGATTAAATCTAATCCTGAATCATGGAGATAAATTGTTGGTATGAAGAATTCATGACCTTCTATAGTAATTGAGATATTTTTCAAAACAAACCATATTTGATGTTTTGACTTATCTGCAACAATTATTTCTTTGGGTTTTCCTAATCTTTCCCAATTTCTTGATATGTTTTGTTTTCCAAAACATAATGTTGCGCCTGTATCTAAATAGGCTAAAATCTCCTTCTTACGAAGCTTTATTTTAATAAAGGTAGCACTAGGGTTTCCTTTACTCAAAATCTTGGTTTTGCTCATCTTCGGAATCTGTACAAAGTTCATAGAAGCTTTGTTGCTCCCAATCAGAATCTGAGTCTGATTCTACTGGTTCATAACCTATTCTATAGATCATGTTTAAAACTTGTTTCTTTTCTTTAGAAACTTTCTTTGGACATTCATTGGCATAATGTCCTGTTTCATGGCATAGCCAACATGTGCATGATTTTTTACCTTTAGGACAGGTTTTATTTTTTCTAGGGTACTCCCTTTTTCTTCTATAGAATCTTTTCTTCCTATGTTTCTTTTTATCATAGGAAAATCTTTTAAATTTCTTTCTTCTAGGATATTTTCTTCTTTTCCTAGTTTTTTCACAACCATATGCTCCAATTTTTCCTTGGATTCTATCGCAGCACAAACCTATTCGTGCATCTCGTTTTGATTGTTTCTTTAGACATTGTTCTTGCATCCAATTTCTAAGGATAGAAATTCTAGCTCCTAAAGTATCTTTAACCGTTCCTGAGGATACTGCACTTTTAAATTCGTTTTGAATTATTTGGGACATAGACATAGGTAATTTTTGGTAAAATAATTCGACAATCTTTTGGTTTTCTCTAGTGTCTTTATTTAAATCATAATATAATTGTGAAAATTCACAAATATAATTTTCTATGTAACAAGGGTTACATATGGATAAATTCATTATTCTCCATAATTTTTCAGTGTTAAAGGCGGTATTTGAATCTACCGTATCTTGCCATCCTTTGAATTCATTTAAAAGCCATTCAAAGATTTTATTAATCATTCCCATACTATTTTCTGCAGTTTGTTCTTCTTCAGGTTTTTCGGCCAGAAATTTATATGCATTACCTTCTGTTCTACACAAAAGATAATTAAAAATTTGTTTTGGGCTTAGACCTTTTAAGTCACTATCTAACTGTATCTGGATAGTATTTTTATTATACCAACTTCTTATAGCTTGGACAAGATTGTCAACACAATCAATATTTAAAATTCCACTTCCATCGTTTACACTATGTTTGGGAATATAACTCATAGGAATTTTTTGATATTTGGCTTGGGAAAATTCCCTATGGAATTCTGCATTCCAATTATAAGAGGGTCCTCTTTTTGTTCCTGAGCTTTCGCCCATTTCTAATTGTTCTATTTTAACGAAATTTCCGTCGTCTTTTGAATCATCATCGGAACTAAAGTCATAGATAATATCTTCTAGATCTTTAGGTTCAGGTTCTTCCTTAATGGAATCTTTTTCACTTATGTCTAAAGTAGCCATAAGTTGATCTAATTTTTCGAGTTGATACTCTATATTTTCTTCTATACTCATTTCTTATAGTTAGAAAATAGAGTTTTTTCAATTTCTTCAATCTTTTCCTTATTCTTCCCCCCTTCTTGAAGAGAAAGATGTTGTTTACAACAGTTTTTTATCAGATAATTAATCATATCAGTGATATTATTTAACTGAGGATTAAAAGAATGATATATATGAGGATATTTATTATTCTCATTTTTATTGTAACACGGAAAATCTTTTTCCATATTTTCCCAAGTTTCATGGGGTCTTTCTAATCCTTGCTCATAATCTTTTGTAAACAAATTATTTTGTTTATAGATTTGAGGTAAGGTTTCGAGAAAAGAAATCTGTCTTTCAAATTTCTCATTTAATTTCTTGGTTTCATCAAGCAAAGCTCTGACTCTGGTTGTGAGTGTATTATTTTCTTCACTCATCTAGCTATTTCTTTAAGTTTATTCCTTAAATCTTGAGCTAATCCTTTATATTCATTATATAAAAAATGATCTATATTTTCATGGCTTTCATATAAATATTTGTCTAAAAAATATTCAGCCGTTGTATCACACCATCTAATTTGTGCTTTAACTAGTGTAATATCTTGATAATTTGGACATAATATAAAGGGTTGTAAAATACATTTCCCTGTTGGTCCTTTAATAAATTCCATTTTTATTTAGACTTTTAAAGCCGGTTTTCCACAAACTGATTTAAAATTTTTGACTTTATTGGAAAAGTTATTTGAGTGACTGTACCGTAGAATTCTCCTAATTTGTTTGGCAAGTTAATGATGCGTAAAAGTGATAAAGATTAATAATTATGGGTGTCGCATGGCAGACGAGAGTGAGGAGTACTTCCTTGCTCCAAGTCTCCTCATTCCGAAATTCTCATTGTTTTTGATACCGACTTTGAGGAGGACTTCCCATATTCTATTGATCCCATCAATATAAAAAAAAACTTTTCAAAGGCAATACAAAGTAGGGATACATGTTCGCACAATTTCAAAAGCAAAATTAGCTAGCTAGGAATACATATTGAAAGAACAAAAGAACTTGAAGTTGGCAAACACAAAGGAATGTTATTCAAGCGTGTGAAAAAACGAAGGAGGTCCATCTATGACAATAAAGGTGTACAATCAATGATGTAAATCGAGGTTAAACAAAATAGGAAACATGGATAAAAATTGATCTTAGGCGACACATACAATGGTTGCGCACATGAAAACACATTCAAAAGGCATGCAAATCAAGGGAATTTCGCTAATCCGTTGAGAGACAAATCTACACCTAACAGGGATACAATTCTTATAGCCATCGAGAGCTTGCTTTAAGATAGAAGGAACATGAAAGAGAGATATTGACATCTTGAAGATTGTTGCTTCTACCCTCAAATATCATACCATCATGGAAGAAGGTATGTCATTTAATATTTCTTTATGTGGGATTTGTAGGTTCTAAGATCTTTATAATTATGATTATTTTCTTGAATTTCAATGTTGAATTGAAAACTAAAACTTACACTTCGATCTTCAAATTAATCATCTTTTTCATCATGTGTGATATTTTTTAACTTTAGGACTAATGAATTTAACATTACTGTTCTAAAAGAAACTTTTCATATTTACAATCAAGCTTTAGGTTAGAAAATTAATTATTAACAGTTTAAAATTTTCTTCGGCAAAAATGTTCCATATTAGTCTAAAGATTACCGTGAGGTAAGTGTTTGCCTTGGCATTGGTAAATTTATATGGGGCTTTCATCTATTGTTACCCATTTTTTGTCAAAAAAAAAAAAAAAATCTGTTGTTACCCATTTTTACAAACATTGGTCGCACCTAACGCTCACAAAAGGTTTCTTAAAGGTTATGATCATTCAACTTAACTACCATTGTTGATGGAAGCCATTCTCGTTCCAATGTATGTTGTCGTTCAAGAAAAATTCGCGATTACTACAACCTTTCAGCAATGAATAGGGCTGACAATGAACCGAACCAACTCGAAAATAGTTCGAGACTTGATTCGGTAATTAATTCGTTGAACTTGGTTCATGAACCAAACGAGTCAAACTTAAGTTTAAAATTAAGTTCGTCAAACAAATGAGTTGAACTTGAGCTAAGTATAGTTCGACTCATTTGGTTAACATTTCCCATATATATATATATTCCATTGTTAAATCAATTACACTATTTTTAAAAGAAATATTATTTATCAGTGTTTTTTGCTGCTATTTTATTAACAACTGTAAAAAAGAATTAAATCCAGTAGAGAAAGAAATGACCACTTGAGTCAAGGGAAAATAAAATGATAATGTATGATGGTAATGCCCACTTGAAAATGTTGACAGCAAAATAAGGTTATTCAAGAACTAGCAACTATTAAACTTGCAATTCACAAGTCCCACATCGGATGTATTCGTAAGGGTATTAAGCAACTTATCTTATAAAATAAAAGCGCCTCCTTTCTTACTAACTACAGAATTCTGTTCATAGTGTTATTAATTAGTTAAGTTCTTAATTGGTTTTTAGACCAATTGAAAGGTTTTTGAGTTATTTTTTGCTCATTTAAAGCATAGTTGCTTCTTTTTTCTCTTTCTTGATTCATTTGATTCAAGTTATTGAGCCGAACCAAGTTGTTCGTGAACCTAACGAGCCGAACCGAACTGTTCGCGAACTTTAAACGAGTCGAACTCGAGCTGAAAAAAGAGTTCGTGTCGAACTCGAGTCGAGTTTCGAGCTGAGTAAATTCTTATCGAGTCGAGTCGAGCTTAGACAAGTTCGGTTCGACTCGACTCATTTCCAGCCCTAGCAATGAACGTTTTTGTGCTATGAGCGGTAATCATTCCATCATTGATTGATGACCATTTGTAAGAATCCATTAAAAAGAAATTTTTAACTTTCTGATACATTTTATCTTGTTTGTATCCGTCATTTTCCTGCACTGATAATGTGATGCATAAGTACACGGTTCTGCACATATTTGGCTATTGTTGTTATTGCATTCTTGTCTTGTGCCACCACTGCCACATCAATGTCCAAACACTACTAGAATCATGTAGTGCTCAATTTGAGTTTGTACAAGATTTTCCCATAAGCTAGGGTTTACGTATTTTTGGCAAAACGTGTCAAATTAAGCGTCTTACATCATCAAAATTTCTTTAAATCATCATAACAAAGAAATTAGGTTTGTCTGATAATCCTTTCAATATTGTGTCAACGTGTTCATGATATGATATCGTATCTATGATAGTATTCAGTGAAACAACTATAACATTGATGCGAAGAAGGTATCCATTTATAGATCTTGCAAGTTTATTTTTGTTCTTTATTTCTCAACCGAGTTGACATGATCGAGCTTTTAGAAGTCAATTGAAGTTTTTGTCTACCTTTTTCCCAAACTTGGAATGCATGTTTGCGTCCAAGAACTCTCGGTAGAACACCACTTGGTAGTGTGGAGAAAAGTCATTTGAAGAAAGTTAGATCTTTCATCTACCATTTTCAATACTCATTGAAGACCTTATTTTGAGCACAATCAATTTTTGTCTCATATTGAAGAAGAAATTTTGGATTTAGAATGAATCGATGTAGATCATGAGTAGTGATAACCCCGTTCACCTGTTAACTCTGTAATAATAATTACTCTCATCAAGTTTGATCGTGAGAGAACTCGTGAGTCAAGATTTGTTGAATCTTTCGAAGTGTTTACTAGATTTTCAAGACTAGAATCTTTACGAACAATCTCTTCAATTGTGGGAGAGTCTTACATTGAAAGAGAAGATGAAGTTTTTGCAGAGGATTTTGACGCTCCTAAAGACTCTGACACCATGTTAAAATTCAAGAACTAGATCTTTCTCCACAATTTTGTATTTAATATTTTAAATTGAGAGCCAGCTGCTTATAGATTTACAAATATAATGACATCTATGACATAAACATTAGCAAGCAGTTGTAGAGCGAATTGGAAGCTATCCAACCCACCATAAAGTTTTGTAATTATTACTTTTATATGTATTTTACTTATATTTTCAAGATATATTTCTTTATTCCTTAAAAAAAAAAAGGTATAATTTCTTTATATTTCCTTAAACGTTGTTCTTATAGCACTTGTTCATGGTATGACCTAAAAAGTAATATTGTTATTTTGATCTTGTTCAAAAATAAATATTGTTATTACTTAAAAAAAATTCTTATACAAAAAACCAAAAGTTACATTTATATTGGAATAATTATTTTTTAAAAAATATGAAAATATTGCTCCTCCGTTTCAAATTATAAACCGTTCTAGAGAAATTGTTCTGAATTATAAGTCACTTTACAACATCAATAAAGCATTAAATGCTATTTTTTCAATTATACCATCAACTATTCATTACTTTTTTTCTTTCAATTCTTTGAATTATATTTTTAACACAATTAATAAAAGATAGTAATTTGTAAAATAATTTATAATTTCTCTTTTCTATATAATATTCATTATACTTTTAATTTATGTGAAATATTCAACACATGGCATAATTTGATAGAGAAGAAGTATGAAAGAGAGGGAGCTGTCTGATTTCTGCGTAAGTAAAAAAGAAGAAAAGGAAGCAGTAAATCTAAAAAAAAACATCAGTCAATTGTCAAGGGTTAATATAATTTCTCGTAAGGGAAAGATCCATTTAATAAAGAGATAGAATCTCAATTAATTGACAGTGATGGATCAGTGTTCTATCGCACGTACGGGAAAAGTTAACAGAATAAATAGTCTATTTTAGTGAGAGAAACCAACGGGTCGCAAACAATTGGGTCTTACTCTAACTAACTATTTCATTTTCATTTCTAATTCTAATTATCACTAATCCCAGCTATAATTTTCTGATGAGAGAAACATATTAGATTCACCTCACGAGTCACGAACTTTTTGGTAGTATTGGTCAAAAGAAGAAGAAAACTTTTGGTAGTAAAAACTTTTTCACTTAACAACCTCTAAAATATGACCAAAAAAAATTAACTACCTCTAAAATAATTTTTCAGCTATAGTTTTATTTTTCAATGCAGTCATAAGTATAAGTTAATTAGGATATCAACTTTTTCTTTTTACAATAAATCACTCATATGATGTTTGGTTTTACAATGACAAAAATTTATTTTGGGTTTATTAATATAAAATTGATTTTGTTTAAAAATAACTTAAAAATATATACTCTAGAAATACGACGAAATATCACGTTGAAAAGAAAGCTTGTATAAATTGCAGCATAACATGTTTTTGATGTGAGTTTGAGCATTCAAACATGGATCCAAACGCATGGTAAAATGCAATTCTAGAATCTAAAGTTTTAATTTGTATCTTAATGTTGTAGTTAATTCAGAAAGCAAAATCAATTATACTAAAAAACAATTGAATATATTAAAATAAACTTTACAATTTTTAGAATCAATTTCACCTCCTACATCGTTGAAACCAAACATATGCCTATAAAACTTGCATCACATTTTATTCTCATCTCTTCTTAAATTTTTTAACACTTGCAAATTTGTACATGATAGAAAAACTCCAATTTCAATTCTTTTGCATCTCATTACTGTATATGTTAAATAAATAACTTTAACCCAGACAAAAAAAATAAACAAAACAACTTTAACAGTAATGTTTATTAAGGAAAAAAAAAACAAAATGAGGGACATATTAAAATAATAAATGAATATAGAAATTTGGAAAAGTGAAAATATTTAGGGATAAATTATTTTCCTTCTAAATAATAATTACAAATAGAGATGCAAGAAATATATAATATAACATAATAATCAATCAATTTTTTTTTGGTTCAATTAAATTAAATTCTTTAAACACAACCAAACGAAACATAAAAAAAGGATATTTTAAGAGAAATTCATGAATTAATTTAAAAATGACCTCAATTTCTCTAAATGAAAAATTGCAAATTTTTGTGTTTTAGTGACATTATTACAGTTGTGTTATTCATTTTCTTCTTTTTCAAATAAAATTTGTAATTTACATTTTGAGGCAAAATAAAATTTCTTATTTAAAACTCCAATTTTCTCGAAGGGATTTGAATTTTTGTCTTTCCCAAGAGTAAGTTCTAAGACAAACCCAAGCACAATATAGTGTGTATTCTAACTGTTTTTTAATCATAATTTATCATGTAAATGTGTATTAATAGTATAAATAGAACTATTTGAAATTTAAGTAAAAAAATTAATTCACATATTATAATTTGTGGAAAACAAAAACTACTTATAAAAAATACTATATAAAAGTGCATTTATGTTTTAAGAAGTTAAAGAGAAAAAAAGGGCTTTGTCCCTCTTTCTCTACCAAAAAAAGAAAAAAAAAAACATTACTCTATAACTCCCATTAATACAATAAAGAAGGAAAATAAAAGAGAAATATTAAGAAGAATTAAATTAAAGAAAGAAAAACTACAGAGAGTGTCACATGGCATGTGAGCAACAGCTGTGTCCATCCATCCACACCTTAACTCAACTTGATAAATACCCTTGTTACCTTCCTTACTCAGACTTTTGACTCTCTGTAATCAAATCTATCTATACTATACTATACTATACCCTCTCTCTCTCTTTCATCATGTCTGAATCATCATAGTTTCTTCTTCTCCTCCTCCTCCTTCTCTTTACCTCTAATGGCACCATACCTCGTATCCTAAAAACATAAACTCATCATTCACCCATCTTTCCATTCCTTTTCTCTCTTCTTATCATATCCACAAAAATGAAACCCTTGTATAGCACAAACACTCTCCTACTCCTCCTTTCACTATTCCTCCTCCACTTAGCACCATACCTTTCTGCTTCATCTTCTCAAAGAGACCCAACTTCACAACTTCTCAACTTCAAACAATCTCTCCCAAACCCATCTCTTCTCCATAACTGGCTCCCAAATAATAACCCATGTTCATTCACTGGTATCACCTGCAACCAAACCACCATAACTTCTATAGACCTCACCTCAATCCCTCTCAACACCAACCTCACCACCATCACAACCTATCTCCTCACCCTCCCTCATCTCCAAATCCTCACCCTCAAATCCACAAACATCACATCCTCACCACCCATTCCTCTCTCCCACACCAAGTGCACCTCCACCCTCACCACACTAGATCTATCACTAAACACACTCTCTTCATCTTTCTCAGACCTCTCCTTCCTCTCAACATGCTTAAGCCTTAAGTCCCTCAACCTCTCCAACAACGACCTCCAATTCGATTCTCCTAAATGGAGTCTCGCTTCATCTCTTAAAACTCTCGACCTTTCCGAAAACAAAATCAACGGTCCAAATTTCTTCCACTGGTTCCTCAACCATGATTTAGAGCTTTTATCTCTCAGAGGTAACAAAATCACCGGAGAAATCGACTTCTCCGGTTACAACAATCTCCATCACTTAGACATTTCTTCCAACAATTTCTCTGTTTCAATTCCATCCTTTGGTGAATGTTTATCTCTACAGTACCTCGATATTTCAGCAAACAAGTACTTCGGTGACATTTCAAGAACACTGTCACCTTGTAAGAATCTTCTTCATCTCAACGTTTCTGGTAACCAGTTCACCGGTCCGGTACCTGAACTTCCCTCCGGTTCGTTACAGTTTCTTTATCTTGCTGCAAATCACTTCGCCGGAAAAATCCCGGCGCGTTTAGCGGAGCTTTGTTCAACTCTCGTGGAGCTTGATCTTTCTTCTAATAATCTCACCGGTGATATTCCACGTGAGTTTGGCGCGTGTACTTCGTTGACATCGTTTGATATTTCGAGCAACACCTTCGCCGGTGAACTTCAGGTGGAAGTTTTATCGGAGATGAGTAGTTTGAAAGAGCTTGCGGTGGCGTTTAACGACTTTGTGGGCCCAGTTCCGGTGTCGCTGTCGAAGATAACGGGTTTGGAATTGTTAGATCTGAGTTCGAATAACTTCACCGGAACGATTCCGAAGTGGCTTTGTGAAGAAGAGTTTGGGAATAATTTGAAGGAACTTTACTTGCAAAATAACGGTTTCACGGGTTTTATTCCACCAACGCTAAGTAACTGTTCAAATCTCGTGGCTCTTGATTTGAGTTTCAATTATCTAACTGGAACCATTCCTCCAAGTTTGGGTTCTCTTTCGAAGCTTCGTGATTTAATCATGTGGTTGAATCAGCTTCATGGGGAAATTCCTCAAGAGCTTGGAAATATGGAGAGTTTAGAGAATTTGATTCTCGATTTCAATGAGTTGAGTGGAGGTATTCCATCTGGGTTGGTGAATTGCAGTAAGTTGAATTGGATCTCGTTGTCGAATAACAGGCTCAGTGGTGAGATTCCGGCATGGATTGGGAAGCTTTCGAATTTGGCTATTTTGAAGCTGAGTAATAATTCTTTCTCCGGTAGGGTTCCACCGGAGTTAGGAGATTGCCCTAGCTTGTTATGGTTGGATCTGAATACAAATTCACTCACAGGAACAATACCGCCGGAGTTGTTTAAGCAGTCGGGGAAAGTCACGGTGAATTTCATTAACGGGAAGACGTATGTTTACATTAAGAATGATGGAAGTAGAGAGTGCCATGGAGCTGGGAACTTGCTGGAGTTTGCAGGGATTAGTCAGAAAAAATTGAACAGAATTTCGACGAAGAACCCTTGCAATTTCACTAGGGTTTATGGAGGTAAGCTTCAGCCAACGTTTACCACTAATGGTTCAATGATCTTTTTGGATATTTCACACAACATGTTGTCTGGTACTATTCCTAAGGAAATTGGTGAAATGCACTATCTCTACATTTTGCATTTGAGCTATAATAACTTGTCCGGTAGCATTCCTCAAGAGCTTGGTACGATGAAGAATCTCAACATTCTTGATCTTTCATACAATAAGCTACAAGGTCAAATTCCACAAGCCTTGGCAGGGCTTTCACTGCTCACTGAGATTGACTTGTCCAACAATTTTCTCTACGGATTAATTCCGGAATCCGGTCAATTTGACACTTTTCCGCCTGTTAAGTTTCAGAACAACTCTGGTCTCTGCGGGGTCCCTCTTCCTCCGTGTGGGAAAGACGCCGGTGCTAATGCTGCACAGCATCAGAAGTCTCATAGGAGACAGGCATCCCTTGTAGGGAGTGTGGCAATGGGATTGCTTTTCTCTCTTTTCTGCGTTTTCGGTTTGATCATTATTGCTATTGAGACAAGAAAGAGGAGGAAGAAAAAGGAGGCTGCCATTGATAGCTACATTGACAATTCTCATTCTGGTAATGGCAATAATTCTGGCTGGAAACTGACCAGTGCCCGCGAAGCTCTCAGCATAAATCTTGCAACGTTTGAAAAGCCCCTCCGAAAGCTCACTTTTGCGGATCTTCTAGAGGCAACCAATGGCTTTCACAACGATAGTCTCATTGGTTCCGGTGGTTTCGGTGACGTGTATAAAGCTCAGCTGAAAGATGGAAGTGTTGTGGCCATCAAGAAACTAATACATGTAAGTGGACAAGGGGACAGGGAATTCACAGCAGAGATGGAAACCATTGGCAAAATCAAGCACAGAAACCTTGTTCCTCTTTTGGGATACTGCAAAGTTGGAGAGGAAAGATTGTTGGTCTATGAGTACATGAAATATGGAAGTCTAGAAGATGTCCTGCATGACCCGAAGAAAGCTGGGATCAAGATGAATTGGTCAGTGAGGAGGAAGATTGCAATTGGAGCTGCAAGAGGATTGGCTTTTCTTCACCATAGTTGTATCCCACACATCATTCATAGAGACATGAAATCAAGCAATGTGTTGCTTGATGAAAATTTGGAGGCAAGGGTCTCTGATTTTGGAATGGCTAGGATGATGAGCGCTATGGATACTCATTTAAGCGTAAGCACGTTGGCAGGCACACCGGGTTATGTTCCCCCAGAATACTATCAGAGCTTTAGATGCTCAACTAAAGGTGATGTTTATAGTTATGGTGTAGTTTTGTTGGAGTTGCTGACGGGGAGAAGACCGACGGACTCGGCTGATTTTGGTGATAACAATCTTGTTGGATGGGTTAAACAACATGCCAAACTTAAAATAAGTGATGTTTTTGATCCAGAGCTAATGAAAGAAGACCCCAATATGGAGATTGAGCTTTTACAGCATTTAAAGGTAGCTTGTGCCTGTTTGGATGATAGACCTTGGCGGCGACCTACAATGATTCAAGTCATGGCAATGTTCAAGGAAATACAAGCAGGTTCTGGGATGGATTCCCAATCTACTATAGCCACTGAAGATGAAGGTTTCAATACCGTTGAGATGGTTGAAATGAGCATTAAAGAAGTCCCTGAATTAACCAAGCATTAGGGTGGCAAGAAATTCCAGAAAATTCTTCAAAAGAGAAAGACAAGAAAGGAGGAAGAAGGTGATGCTTTTCAGCTTCCCAAAAGTTTTTTCTTTCTTCTTTGCCGCTTCTAAAATATTATTTCAGATATTATAAGAGGGAACGGTTTGAGGGGATTGCCTTGCCTGTGTCTTTGATCAATGATCATGTATGTAATCTTGTTATTTTTATACATAAAAGTTGTTTAACTTGTATATAAACAGCTTCAGTTGTTGTTGCCAAAAAACAGCTTCAGTTGTTACCTTCTATTGTTTGTTAAAATTTTTAAAGTACTTTTCAATATCATTCACTTATCATCCTGAAAAGGTTCTACTGAATCTGCAATCCCAGTGTGATGGCGACTAATTGGAAGATTTTTAGCCCTTTCTTTAGGTTCTTTTCATATAAAAGAGGTGTTCGGTGTCTGACACGTGTCATTATACGATACACATGATCCTGACATGTGTGACTACATTCAATTATTCTTTTTTTTTTCCTTCAAAATATTAACAATGTCAACGTGTCAATGTCGTGTCCGTGATGTTTATTTATACTCTTCAAAACGACTAACATCAATTTTCTTGATTAAGAAATGCATACCATGCTTATTTTTAGCTTTAAATGCTCTTAATTTGTATGCTAGTTTTTAAAAAGCCTTTTGGTAAAGTATTACTCTACTATGATAATAGTATTTTGGTTTTCTTTAGCTGGCTAAATAGTATTTGTGGCCTAATTGAGCATACATACATATTAGGAGTCAACACGGTGTCTGCATTTATCACCAGTGTTACTTTACCGTCCAATCCATTCCTCACATGGATTTTTCCTGTTAAAAACAAAAGGAACAGTTAAGACACTTGAATTTAGGCATAATGTAGGTATCACTATCTGTCTCTTTCTGTTGAGCGTGCACGTTTCTTAGACCAATCCCAAAGTTAAATGCTTGCTAACCCTTGCTTTACAAGTTGGAGTGAAAACTGCAGTAGATGAATAAAATTGCGAGCACAACCATTTCCCAAGACATTTTTGTGCACGTGTGTGTCTCGTGAGGCCCGTTTGAATGACTTTATCTCATTATTGTGAGTTTCATTTGAAAGAAGTGTACATTGCATAAATAGATTGATTAATTTTAGTACTACTTTTTATAGTAAAATACTAGTAATGTGTTTCTACCAAAAATTTATAAAAGGTGACACCGTTACCTTACAAAGTGGATTTTGTAAGGCTTGGATTATACCAAATCCAAGTTCTAAGAGAATAAGATTGTGAATAAATACGACATAGGATGGATAATAGGTAATTAAATGTCAGCTACTCCTATCAAAATATGAAAGCATATTGGAGAAATGGACCAACCTTGACCTATGAAAAACAAGTGTTATGGTAATTATTGTCACAGTATTCCGCATGATTAATAATTGTTTGGACCACAAATAAAAACAGTTTTAGAGGTTCAACTTTCCCACGGATAGCAAATTTGGTTGGACCATTCCTTTTTACCAAAAAAATCCCCAATATCATAATTGCAAGCTTTTTTATACGAAACTAATGCATTTTCATAATTAAAATCATCAAGAATCTTCACCCTATGAGTGATTGCTCATTTCTGATTAACAAAAAAAAATGAGTAAACGAATCCATTTTGTCTGTTCTCAATTGATATCGTGCATTGCACGTGATCTGGATCATAGACGTGGTAAATTATTACTTTCTCTGTGACTGGGACAATGTGCCCCTCTAGTGGTCACGTATTATAATGTTGTAAACCTTACGCCAAAACTATCAACATTAAAAAATAGTAGTATAAACTATACTAGTTTAGAAGGAGACGAATTACCCGTACTACCAAATGTTTCATTTAATTGCATTAAATTTACATGTGCAATTTAACCTTTGTGTGTAGTATATGATATGATATTTCAAATTCGTTTCTAACTTAAACTCTTAAATATAACGCAGCAAATCTGAAAAAAGAGCTTGAAAACAATGTGTTGCCCTCAAAAAAAGAAGAAGAAAAAGAAGCAATGCGTAATGAGTTGGTCTGGTCATACACGGTGATGAAAATTGAAAATGTAGAAGAATGGAAATAATATGTTGCACTTAATTTGAATGCATTATTTATTTATTTGAAGCATAATATATAAACTGACATCTCACCAATATTAAATAAACACCATAACCATCCCTTATGACCAGTCCTTTCAGAGCTAAGCTAATACTAATTTATTCATTCATATAATTAATGTTATGTTTGTTACTTCTTTCTTAAAAATTTCATTCTAATTTTAATTTATTGTGTTCATTTGCTGTCCTTTTTTGTTCCACTGCCTGGGTTACAACTCTGATTGAGTTGGCAACAATTTAGTCCTCTAATCTGTCATTAGATTTAGATAATTATACATGTTGTTGTCGTTAGGAAAGTACATAGGATGGTACGTACGGTTAATTGATCCTTTACTTCTTATTTTTGTTGATATTCCCCTTGATATGTTTTTATTTACTACCTCCGTCCCGGTATAATTGACCTACTTTAGTTTTTCACACAGATTAAGAAAAGTGTATAAATAAAGGGGAAAGTGGAATATATTGTATTGGTAATGATAAAAGTAGTATTATTTAGTGTTATATTGTATTGGGAATGATGAAAGTTGTATTGAAAATTGAAATGGGTCAGTTATTTTGGGACACTTTTTTTTAGAAAATGGGTCAGTTATTCCGGGACGGAGGGAGTATTTTACTAATCCCCCTTGAAATCTTGGATGTTCTTTTTTACTGCCCCATGATGTTAATCAATTAAAAAAGTGTACTATATTTATACCTATATACTCCAATTTTTCTGTAGAAAAAGTACTCCTATTCTAGACTAAATAAGTGAATAGCTATTTTATTTACAATTTTATTTTTTATTTTTGCTCAATCAAATAAGTGAATAGTTATTTTTCAAAATAATCATATAAATTTAATATATAAATTAATTATGTGTTCATTTGCTGTCCTTTTTTTTCTTTTACTATATAAGAATATTATAAGTGATATATTTATATACAATGTTAAATATGGTGCCACCTTTTAAATGTTAAATAACAACATTCATTTAAGGTGTTTCTAGTGACACTGTTTCTTCACCTAACAATTGAAAGAAAGAGGAAAGAAAAAAAATGCAGCTGAAAATATGAATGACAGAATGAGGGTTGGGAAATCGAAAAATAACGGAACCTTTGTGGTTTTGTTTACGGAATTGACATGTGGTTCACTTCACTGATAGTTGAACGTAATTTAGATTCAGATGTATTATAGAAAGTGTCACAAACATGTACTACTAGTACAGTTTGTGAACAGCAGGTGGTATAATTGTGTATAATTGTACTACTTTAGACCATAACGGTGGTGTTTTTATTTGAGGCAATTAAGTGACTTCATATAAGTTGTTCAATTCAATGTCTAAACAAAGGGCTTTCGTTGAGAATTAAGCCTCGTGTGGTTCGCACATTCCCAGCCACAGCTATCAGATTATGACACGCGCATTCTGAGTGACACGTGGGCCAATGTGTCACAAGGTTCTGTCGGAAAACATACCCTACATTACATCGTTGCCTTTGAGATACGATACCCTACGACTATGGATACTCCTTGAATTACCATACCAATTTAGCATGCTATATTCAGTATTTCTTTGAACTACTAGCAAAAATGAAAATGAAAATGAAAATGAAAATGAAAATGATACTGGGTAGTTAACATATGAAATACAAGAGTTTTATGCGGCAGCATGTAACTCTTCAACATAATAACCAAAAACTATATTATTTTATGTATGATTAGTCCGAATCTAGTTAATCAAATGCCCTGTTTTCATGGAATTTTCCCCCTATGATTTCCGACAAGAATAGTGGTTAGAAATTCATCCCTTAAGATGAATAAGTGAAAAATCTTGAATTCGAACTTCAACTCCCATATATAATGCGATGTTTCTATCAACTAAGCTATTTTCACATGAACAATTATTTTTTCTTTTTGGTAGATATACGAAATGACAAAATTATTATAAACTCACACACAAGTGGAGGTGCCGGAGTTCGACCGTCGTCATAGCGTCCGACTTAACAATTAGATATACAAGATTAGATATACGAGACATCATATCTTCATTTAAAATCTAAAGACATTAGATATACGAGACATCACACTTATAATTTATTTGTTTCCCAACTTTTGTCTTTTCATTTAATGTAAGATTTTTTACTCATACTTGACGTATCCATATATTTTTTTCTCAACAAAATATATTATTATCTAATCTACAAATTTTACTAGAAATAATTTCAAGCCGTCTCATCCAATTTTCGAACGGACAAAATTGAAAATCATCTTAACTACAATTGCAATTTTAATGACAAGAAAATTGAAAATCCTCTCATGAAACTAAACTACCCAAACCCTAATAATCTAAAAAATTTAGAGTTGTGGTGATGAAAACTCAAAATAACTCTCTATCTATAATATCTCTATGCTTAGTTTTTCTTCTCACTACTCGGCGTGAGACTTGGATGTACCCACTTTATACAAATCCCAACTTTAACTCTTATACAAAAGTTGGGACTTTCGAGACAGCTTTTAACACTAAGATTGATTGTCAAGCTAGACTAAGAACAAGATACTACATGTTTGCACAAAATCTTTAGGTATTGTAAGTATATGAGTTATTCCACTTGTATGTTGATCAACATCTATTTAACATTTAATAGGAGACTTTTAATTTAGAATTGACATACAATGTATTATCTATATGAAGTGTGAGACTATATGCTTCATTGAACCAACACAAAGAACCACTTATGCTCTCCTACCAATTTGAAAAGGCTTTGATACCATAATTGATATTTTTGGTGAAGCCTTAAACACTAAAGTGGATTATCACACTAAAGCCTTGAACACTTCAACTTTATCCAATATTTAAAGGTCGTATAAGGTATATGAGTCATATCACTAATTACATGTTGCTCAATATCTTACTTTATCATTCAATACAAGACTTCTGACCAAGACTTGAGACATTAACACCAAAGAGTGTAGCAACGGAACTCACACACTAAATGTAGGGAAATGTGTAATTGCAGGTTCAAAAACGCGCCTCACTAAATCAATTTTCGACTCTACACCTTTTTACGATCTGAGTTTGTATTAACATGACTTGGAGTCAAATAAACTAATTTATTACTTTTTTTTTTGAAAGATAATTTATTACTTGTTAGTCTTTTTATTCCAAAGATAAATTAAAATTATTTGTTAGTCTCAGTGTTTGTTTCGGCAGGGATTTTGAATTGAACTGGTTTTATAAAATTGATTTTAGTAAAAAAAATATTTATGTTGGACATTAATTACACTCCTACAAGTTGCAAATAGATAAAAAAGACCCCAACTTTGAATATCGTTAGACAACTTGGTTTCTTCTATTAACTTGTAAAGACTAGTTTAAATTATATAATTCAAATAGTAATTTGCTAATGAATGATATAACTCATAGATTAATTCAACAATATCAAATTAGATACAAGTTAGCAGAATGACCAAGCTGATCGACATAGTTTAAAAAGATTTTATTTACCTATTCATAAATTTTAAGAGTGCAAATGCACGTTCTATGCAATTTGGTGAAAAGGGGGAGGGTACATACTTGTTGAAGTATTGTACGTATAAGAAATGTTAGGTGAGACTAGGGATGATGAGTAGAAAACAAAGGAGTAAGTAACTGGAAAAGTTTTGGCTAGAGTAAACACAACTCAATTATTTATTAGAATTAGAATTAATAATTCCATAATACGTGCATGGGGTTCCTCATTCACCGGACATCATTCAGCATAAAACCTTTGGCTTGTCTCTACTAAAAGAAAAGTTGTTAATTAGATTCAAATCTGGGCCATGCACAACGCGTTCAAACTCAAAAATTTATTCATTTCTCTAAACTACTACTTGCTCTCTACTACCTTTCAAAATAATTTATTGATATACGTTAAATGTTTTAAATTAATGTTCCCATCCCAATCCCCTATTTGCATTGACATACGAAACTATAATAAGCAATAAGCAACCACACATTAACGTTTACAATACTTTCAGTCAGCTCAGATCTCAGTGGCATTGTCAATTTCCTCTTCTTTCGAAAGGAATTAAGAACCATAGGTGATTCCGTGTGTGTATGGTACACGTCAACAAAGTCATAATGCTACAGTAAAGTTACCATCAATATTCTACATGCATGACCCTCCAAATTAATCGTTGTGATGAAAAAAAGTTGGAAAATTAATATGTTAGATATACTAGAAAGTATATTAATTAAACTCATCAACAACCACTATCACTTCTAAAAGTAAATATTATTATTCAAGACTAACCAGAGACTTTGCTCGACACTTAAAAACCCAATGACGGAGTAAAAAAATAAGTTTGACTGAGCCATCAAAATAAACTCAAATATATACACACACACTACATTTATGTTTTAATAAGCATTAAACACAAAGATGATTATAAAAAATTAAACTACTTGATTTAAAAATTCAAAATAATTATCTACATATTTCGAATGACTTGAAAGTGTGATAGTAGTATATACTAAAATGGAGAAGAGAGTGGATCCTGAAGTAATTTTATTTAAAAGTCAAATATATTTTAATAATTTATCCTATAAAAAATTTAACTTTTTTTGGTGGTGTGGACCGTGGCCCCCCTGAACCAAAGAGTGGCTCCGCCACTGCCCAAGCACTAGTTTGGATCAAGAATTATCGACCGAGCGTAATCCCAATTGTTGAAAGCCACAAACAATGCTGCATACATCGCTCCATCAACAAAGGATAATCCATCTCCAACTGTTAGAAGCTTAGAATTCTCCAAAACCCATAACGCTTACCACCAATAATTGCATCCAACGCTTGATGATTAGAAATTTGTCGTACATAACGACCTATCAACAATCATCTCGTATAAAAAGAACGTCATTCGATCACAACTTAAGATACTCGCTATCTACTCTTTGAACATCTCACTTGTTGCTTTCTTATTAACTTGAACGTCGAAGTGGTGTGTGCACGTGCCTTTATCTCACATCTAGACAATTGCCTTTCATTGGACGTCATTATTTTGATAATTCTATATCAATTATTTTTCTTAATTTCTACATACAAACCTAAATTTAGGGTCCCTTAATAAAATTTTAAAATTTACTCCCTCCGGTCCTTAATATAAGCAAATTTAACTTTTTAGGTTCATTCAATTAATAATGTATGTGGTCCATATTATGAACCACATACATCATTAATTGAATGAACCTAAAAAGTCAAATTTGCTTATACTCCCTCCGTTTTAAAATGAGTGTCGTTTTAGGTGTTTATACACATATTAAGAAATGCAATGATTAAGAGAAAGAGAATGGTTATTTTACCAAATTATCCTTATTAACTATTGGTTAGTTTTAAAAGTAATACTTTGGAAGTAGTGTGCAGAGTATTAATTGGAGGGTACAATTGAAAAGAAAAAGTTATTATTGCATTGGAAACAGAAAGCGACACTCATTTTGAAACAATTTTTTTTGCTAAAGCGACACTCATTTTGAAAAGGAGGGAGTATTTAGGACCGGAGGAGTATTTACTGTATAATGGATGGACGTAGCTAGGGTACCTTGAAATAAGGGTTTGAACGTGCAGTACACGAGGGAGCACGTGGGGGTCTCCAATGGCACCGCTGTGTGCGTTCAAGGAACCCTTGCTTATTTTTTTTGGACTTGAACCAATTTTTCGAGGGCGACCCTGCTTTTTACGTTTTTGTTTTACCTATAATATTAATTTAATTAGATCCATGCCATGCGTATTCTTTTCATAGTTAAGTGATTTTTATATTTGTAATTGGGCTTAGTAAAAAATGTTTAGGATAAACTTGGACTTTAGTAGGGACTCACGTGCTTCTCTTATCCTTAAACAACGTGCTCCATTTTTTCCCAATTTTCTAATCCCCAAAGTTGAGTCTCCAATTGCAATCTTTAATTTTTGCTTTGGGTCAATGAAAATGAGGTATTCAAGGTAAACTTTGTTTAAGAATCGAAGCTAATGTCCGTGGGTACTTCAAAAAGAAGGTTGGATCGCATATAATGCCCAAAATTTTGGATTCTGCATGGTGTTTCAACTTGTTCGTGTGCATATTTTCATAAACATTCTTTTATTTTTAAAAAAGTGTGTATATGAATGATTTTTTTTTTAAAAAAAGTGCGTATGAATTGAATGCACAAACAAATTTATATGCATTTTTCCAAAAAAAAAAAATAGTACTACTTATTCGCATGCATTTTTGTCATCTGGAGTTAGAACTGTGACACATGCATGCATTAACAGAATTCTTTTTTAATGGTGCTGTAATTTTTTTTTCTGGAGAAATTGTATTGTTATATTTTTGGCTAAATATCACTTATGATCCTTTTAGTTTAACTTAATTCACAAGTTAGTCCTTTAAGTTTCGAAAGTTTCAATTAGGTCCTTGTAGTTTGACAGAATTCCCAAGTTAGTCCTTTAAGTTTCAAATAGGTCCTTTTAATTGATAAACTATTTCACTGTTACCCCTGCTATCAGTTAATAATTAACCGATGCTGATGTAGCCGTTAAGTTGTTGATTTGGATTAAAACGCTGCCTTTTAAAAGCTACAGGGTGTCAAAACGCTTTCTAATAGTCACAAATGATCATTTATAGTGCTAGAAGACAATTATTTACAACAACAAATATCTTTCTAGCACTATTAAACGATATTTATATTGCTAGAATGATCATTTGTGACGATTAAACGTAACGTTTTGACACCCTGGAGCTTTTAAAAGGCAGTGTTTTGATCCATGTCAACAACTTAACGGCTACATCAGCATCAGTTAATTGTTAACTGATAGCAGGGGTAACAGTGAAATAGTTTATCAACTAAAAGGACCTATTTGAAACTTTTGAAACTTAAAGGGCTAACTTGGGAATTCTGTCAAACTAAAAGTACTTAATTGAAATTTTCGAAACTTAAAGGACTAACTTGAGAATTCTTTCAAACTAAAAGGACCAAACATGGTATTTGGCCTATATTTTTTTTATTAACCTTCCAATTTGTAAGAAAAAATGCCTTAGTAATCAATTGTTTGGCTAGTAATAAGTAAAATTTAACTAAAGATTATATTTATAAGAAATGAAACTCCGTCCCCGGACGCCCCACTTATTCACTTTGAAAAAGGTGAATTCTAATCACTAAACTACTTTAAAAAAAAAAAAAAAAACTCAATATTTTTATTTAGAACACCTTACGTGTGTGGCAGCCCACTTTGTAACTTATTGCAACACTTTTAAATATATGTACCCCAATAAAGACAGCTCCTATCAGAGTTGTCAAAAACCATTGCCTTAAGAGCAGAATATTATTTTTATTTAAAATTTTGAGAATGCTAACATTGCTCGTAGGATACATTACGAATCGAACCTGAACCATTAAGAGAAATACAATTCAATGCCTTATGATTACATCATCAAACCAAGACAAGACAAATAAAAAACCTTAATGCGTAATATTGTTTTAGAATCTTTAACACTTGTCCTTGTAACATATATTGTTGGTAAGACCATAAATTTTTAAGTAAAAAAAATATTATTCTGAAAGGTTTCTGCTTAATTAGGTTGATACAAAATCTCACGATACACGCCTATTTGATAAGTAGTGCATATACAAAGTTACAGTTTTTTCTATTTTTGAAAAATACAAAGGTATAGTATTATTTTGTTGGCAAAAATAATTATCAAGTGAACCTCAGTGGTGTTGTTGTGTACAAGTGTGAGTTATATGTCCCACATCGGATAAAAGAGTAAAGATTGACCACTTTATAAGTAAGAGGATTCATAAACCCACTGCCTTAAGGTTTTGGGTAAGAGTGTGACGTCTCTCTTACTCGTGGGGTTGTTCTAGCCTCAATGTGGAGGTGCAACACAAGGACTTCCCAGGAGGTCACCCATCCTAGTACTACTCTCGCCCAAGCACGCTTAACTGCGGAGTTCGAGGTGCAACACAAGGACTTCCCAGGAGGTCACCCATCCTAGTACTACTCTCGCCCAAGCACGCTTAACTGCGGAGTTCTGATGGGATCCGGTGCATTAGTGCTGCAACACAAGGACTTCCCAGGAGGTCACCCATCCTAGTACTACTCTCGCCCAAGCACGCTTAACTGCGGAGTTCTGATGGGATCCGGTGGAGGTGCAACACAAGGACTTCCCAGGAGGTCACCCATCCTAGTACTACTCTCGCCCAAGCACGCTTAACTGCGGAGTTCGAGGTGCAACACAAGGACTTCCCAGGAGGTCACCCATCCTAGTACTACTCTCGCCCAAGCACGCTTAACTGCGGAGTTCTGATGGGATCCGGTGCATTAGTGCTGCAACACAAGGACTTCCCAGGAGGTCACCCATCCTAGTACTACTCTCGCCCAAGCACGCTTAACTGCGGAGTTCTGATGGGATCCGGTGCATTAGTGCTGGTATGATCGCACCTGAAAGTAAAGCGTTGTAAGAAAGTAAAGCGTTGTAATTGTATATATGCATTTCTAAGTTTATTTTTCAAAAAAGACGTCAAATTACGCTAATTAACGAATAGAGTTTTAGGTTGCGTTAATTAACGAAAAAAAATGAAATACAATCGAAGTTTAATTTTCAAAAACGACGTAAAATTACGCTAATTAACAAAAAGAACACAAAATTTTGGCAAAAAGAGGTGCAACACAAGGACTTCCCAGGAAGTCACTCGATGTGGACGGACCCTAGGCTCCCCTCGTGATCCAACAGTGGTATGTGGACGGACCCTAAGGCTCCCCTCGTGATCCAACAGTGGTTTCAGAGCCCCGTTTGGGTAAGAGTGTGACGTCTCTCTTACATGTGGACGGACCCTAGGCTCCCCTCGTGATCCAACAGTCGTGATCCTCGTTGGATCACGAGGGGAGCCTAGGGTCCGTCCACATTGAGGCTAGAACTCCACATTGAGGCTAGAACAACCCCACAATGCTGCTTGTACCGTCGTTGGATCACGAGGGGAGCCTAGGGTCCGTCCACATTGAGGCTAGAATGTGGACAGACCCTAGGCTCCCCTCGTGATCCAACAGTCGTGATCCTCGTTGGATCACGAGGGGAGCCTAGGGTCCGTCCACATTGAGGCTAGAACTCCACATTGAGGCTAGAACAACCCCACAATGCTGCTTGTACCGTCGTTGTATCACGAGGGGAGCCTAGGGTCCGTCCACATTGAGGCTAGAACAACCCCACAAGTAAGAGAGACGTCACACTGTATGTGGACGGACCCTAGGCTCCCCTCGTGATCCAACAGTCGTATCAGAGCCCCGTTTGGGTAAGAGTGTGACGTCTCTCTTACATGTGGACGGACCCTAGGCTCCCCTCGTGATCCAACAGTCGTGATCCAACAGTGGTATCAGAGCCCCGTTTGGGTAAGAGTGTGACGTCTCTCTTACTTGTGGGGTTGTTCTAGCCTCAATGTGGACGGACCCTAGACTCCCCTCGTGATCCAACGACGGTACAAGCAGCATTGTGGGGTTGTTCTAGCCTCAATGTGGAGTTCTAGCCTTAATGTGGACGGACCCTAGGCTCCCCTCGTGATCCAACGACGGTACAAGCAGCAGGTGGCTCCTTGTGCAGCAACGACGGGGTGTGTGACGTCTCTCTTACTTGTGGGGTTGTTCTAGCCTCAATGTGGACGGACCCTAGGCTCCCCTCGTGATCCAACGACGGTACAAGCAGCATGTGGCTCCTTGTGCAGCAACGGCGATACAGGCAGAGCATGATGAATAGATGGACTCACACTTGAGGGGGAGTGTTGTTGTGTACAAGTGTGAGTTATATGCTTAGGCTTCTGCCTAGAACGATAAAAATCAGGCTTAGGCTTCTGCCTAGAACGGTAAAAATACAAAAAAAATTATCTATCTTGTCTTGTTCTCCCGTAATTTTTTATTTAATAGTGAAACATTTTTTTTCCTACAATTGAACATATAAGATCAAGTGCAATGGGATAGTTGAAAGCCAAGTTCAACATGTTGAACCATTGGAAAAGGGTGTTGAAAATGAGAGAAAAATGATGTGGAGGAGAGAGGAGTTGAATGACTTCAACATTGTTGTACTTGGAGAGAGAAATGCTTTGTGGATAAAGTGGGTGACACGTGTAATCTTCTGATTGGCTGCCTGAATTTTTATCATCTTAATAATTTGAACTCAATTATTTTCATTGCAAATTAATTTTATTTAATTTTTTTTTACCAAAATTTTTGATTTTTTTTGTCTATAAACAGAGATTTTGTTCATTTGATTTGGACACAGAAAAAAAAACCAAGTTTTTCACTATCTTAATCTTGTTATTATCTTTCTATTAACTTTTCTTTTGAAGTTTTAATCTTTTTTTTAGTGAAAATAAATTATTTAAATAAATTTTGTTTTTCCAAAAAAACTAAAAAAATAAATTGTTAAGTGTTTATTATTTTAATTTAATTATAATCGATAATTGTAATTTTATGTAATAAAAAAACAAAAATATAAAATTAAATAAGAATATGAAATAAAAAGTGGTGGGGTAGACTGTTGAATAAAAACCATTGGAGAGGCTAAAAGTTGAATGAGTGTTGAATAAGAGAGAGAAAATGATGTAGAGTGTTGGAAATTGAAAAAGTGGATGTTGAGTGTTGTTGAATGTTTTTCACCATTGTAATTTATGATTTATTATTGGGAAATGTTAACCGGTGCCCCCGGGGCACTGGTTAAGGTTGTTAAAAGAAGAAATTCTAAGTCAAAAAAGATACTTTTTAAGTTTTTAATGCATTGATTACACAATGATCAATGTTAATGTTACTATATTTGCTTCCTTAACCAGTGCCCCGGGGGCACCGGTTAACATGACCCTTTATTATTTCATATATTTCATCCCCATATCTATCTCTTTATTTTCTTCACATATAGCTATTCACTTTTGCATTTTGTCAAGATTCCGTAGCATTTCAGTTATACTAGACATGGTCTTGCACACACCAAAAAAAAAAAAAAAAAAGACATGGTCTTACACGCACACTTGCATTATAATTTATCTACAAAATTGTATCTCCAAAGTCATTTAGGAGGGTGCGAAAAGATTTTCCCTTAGTAGAACTTACCGGTCCCCTAGCCCCCTTTTTTCTTTGAAGAAGCCCACAGCCCGAAGATAATATAGTCCATGCCAATAGAAAAAGTTTGAACAAATCTTTTTCCACCTAAGAAGTTGCTTAAAAACACATGGAAATGACCAACCCCCAGCCCTATTATTAATAATTGTTAATAATTTCTAATAATTATTTACACGAGTTTACCGAGTTTAACACGTGTTAACTTGGTCAAACTCATCAAACATTCCGATTTCACTAAAAGTCGAGTTTATCCCTGAGTTAACATGTTTTTAGCACTTAAAACGTAAACTCGGGGGAGTTTACAAGTTAACACTCGATTTATTGAACAATGGTGAGGAGGGGTTTATACTCAAGCCATAAATTTGTTCAACCACTGCCATGAGCGAATTAAAAGCGGAATACTCAGAAATAGAAATTATAATGTGGTCTTTGAGGATGTCCCCATAAAAAAGAAATTGTGACTCCAATATTAGCTAAAGATACACATAAAAAAATACTAATGTGATCTCTAAGTATGTCCCCATAATAAGAGACTCATAGTGATCCTATAGATATCCCATTAGTTTTTTTCTTTTGAAGGATATAGATATCCCATTAGTGTTACTTAACCTATTAGTGAGAGGGCATAATTCATTTGACTAGGGCTTCAACTTTTGTTCCTGCATTTCCAACGTAGCCACATTTCTGCATTTGACGAGTATAATAATAAGATATTGTAACTAAGACAGCAACTTTTGTTGCAAGTTTGCTAAAAAAAAAAAAAAACTTTTGTTGCAAGTGTTTAGAAGTGTGTCGAAGTTGGAGAGATCATGTAACTAATTTTCCTTCTTTAAGGTCTCTCTTCCATTTTCTTCATCAAGGACATGGTTTTGAGTCAATTTTTGACCTGAAATCACCTCTTTTTCTCTCTATTTCAATCTAAATAATTGATTTTCACGTAGATAAATTACTCTATTGATATATTTGATTCATATTGAAAGATCAATTATTCAATCAATGATTACTTTATCGTTGCAGATCCGGGAACATAAGTATTTTGGTTACTTTAATTTTATCATATTATTTATAGACATTTTGCTATTATATGGTATTAACTTGGATGTTGTTAGTTTGTTTACAAATTTATCTTTTAAGTTTTTAGTGATGTTAAAATGATTTACTATATCAATTTAAATGAATAAATATCGTTTTTTTTTTAAAAAAAGTTATTAGTTTTTTTAGAGGTGTCAAATGGGATGGCCCGACCCAGCCCGCCCGATCCAAGTGAGCCAACTACATAAATGGGCTAGATCGGCCCAAACCATTTATATTTGGGTCAAAGATTCTTGGGTTAATCTGGCTAACTTGTGTTTGGGTTATCTGGAAAGAGCGGAATAATCGTGTTTTTAATAACATCGCTTTGGATTCACATAGCATAGCGGACAAGGTTAAAGACCTTTCTTTCCTTTGGCTAAAGTCTAATATGCACACCTTTGCTTACAACTATCATGATTGGTGGCGGCACCCTTTACCATGTATGGGTGTTATGGTGTAATTTTATTATTTCTTCAGATTTCATTGCGGTGTTTATTTCTCTTGACACTGGTGACTTAACTTTGTAAATTTTGGTGGTGTTCCTCTTTGCACATCTTGTGCAGGATGAACCACTCTTTTTAATGTTATATTCCATTTTGTCTTGTTAAAAAAATATATGGTTCCATAGTTACGAATGGACTATTTAAGCATTTTTGGAGAAAAAAAAAAGCAGGCCCGTTTTATAACCCCCCTCCCATTTCCATTCTCAACGAAAGTTACTCTTCTCATAGAAATTGCTAAAAAACGTATTCAACCATAGTTAAATATAGTTTGGTGGTATTCTACCGTTGAACATTTTTTAAAACGGTCTAATCACTTTTAATTTTAAATCGGTTTTAACCGACTTAAATATTGATTGAACTACCAAACTGCACAGTTGAAAACGTTTTTTTAGCAATTTCTCTCGTGAGAAAGAATTACTTTTTCTCATACCCTCTCAGGTGGGCTAAAATGCAAACAAAGCAGTCCACTAGGTAGCCCAGGCTCGTCTTAGAAATTTATATTTTAGCTTGTATTCCAGTTGATGTAAGACACCCTTTTGGTTTATGCAAATCTAGTTATAATTGAAGAACAAAAAGGAACGTGTTCTCCTCCTTGTTCTTCTTCTTATACACCTTGTAAATAACCCAATCATACGTCTAAATAAGAGTGCTCAATTTGTATTCCCTCCCTTGCAATGAACCAGCCCCATGATAAGATTCATATATCAATAGAGACAACAGATTTTATTCATGATGTCTTCGTAAATTCTTTCAATACTATCACTATCCATATATACAAGATATGTTATTCTCCTCTTCTTCAGCTAATTCTCTTGATCAATTAGACACTTTAAGAGCTGTCAAATTGACGAAGTTTTTTGTGTTTCTAATTCTGTGTAACCGTTACACAAGCCCCTTAGTTAAATTATATCTAACGGGTCTAATAGTTAAATAATTTTTTTTGAAAAAACAAATTCTGCTCGGACATGAAACTTTGTTCCTGACCTGAGTTATAAACTGAGATGTATAACTCAAGCCACTTAGACCTAAGTTACACACGTTTGTGCGTGTTCTTAACATCTGGTGTAACAAGTGTCCCTGTTGCTCTGTACTTCTATCATGTTAATTGTTAAGTCATGACCTAACCTTTGATGTATGTTTGGTCGTGTAATCGAATTTGTGTAACTTCCCCTTTGTTTTTGTGAGCATCATTTTGTTATTTTAACATTTGTGTCTTTGTATTAGGCATGTCATTGTTCGTTCTCTTTGTCTCCATTGTTTAGTTCTTTCACGTGTACCTTTCTTCCATCCAGGGAAGCTCCACCTATCCTTTTTCTTTTGTTGCATAGTCTTTAGTTTTTGTGTTGAAGTTGTGGAAATATATGAGATGATATGTGGAAAACTTCATTTTAAATTTTTATTCATTTTTCTATATAGAGGGCTAAATTTTAATGCAAAACATATTTCTAAATCATATCCTTAAATAAGAAATAAATTCTAAAAATATTTTAAACATAATTTTAAATATAAATGATTTTCTTATAATCTATTAAAGATATCTAGACATATTATTTCCAACACATATAAGTACATTCAAGACGTGTCCAAATAAGCATGGTTGTTTAATGCATGTATTGTCCAAAACATGACATTCTGGAGAGGTGTCTATGTTTAGCTCCATTTAGGGTGACATTTAACATGCACAAGCAACTCTTTTTGTGTATCATACAAAAATGAGTTTTTTACCATTGATATATTGGTATTTTATTCAATGGCTAGGATTAAAGAAGGGTTAACTCTTTAGTAGGTTTATGTGATACAATGTATGTATTTGCAAAGTCACCCCCAATTATATGTAATTATATATACGGATTTTTTAATATTAATTAAAATTTGATGAATTGTTTACTCATTTGATGACAAAATTTAGTCCAATTTTTTTATGTCATGCAATTTATTAATGACGTATACAAAACCTGGTTAATTAAAAAACATTTAATTTTGTTCAGAAAAATAGTAAGTAACATTTACTTAAATTTTTTTGACTTACGAATCGTTTTATAAGAACCATTAATTATTTTTGGACAAACATTTAATTAGTGTTTTTTAGAGAATTTAAATTAATTAGTGATTCAATTTTTAAAAATAAATAAAATGATATTTGTTGTCCAAAATAACCCTGTTTTCAATTTGAAAAATGATCAAAATTGTAAACTTTTTTTTTGCTTAACGATAAGATTAATGATCAAAATTGTAAACTTATGATTATACTTTATGTTAACGATATTTTTTTGTCCATATCATAAGATAAATTCTGGGCATTAACCCCTGGAAAAAAATTCTGGGCATTAATTCTGGACATTCATTAGAAATATCAGCAATGAAGATGAGCTGAGGAAATAAGGTTAACAACACAGTAATGGAGAGAAAGAATCACAGATCTACAAATCGAAAGAAATGAACGAGAGAGAGTGGTATGCCTATCGAGTGTGAGAACCTGGGAGTGAAACCAGAGAAAGAGAAATGACGGTGAAGGTGAAAGTGACAACCCCAAATGTTGTTGCGAGAGTGAGAACATGAGAGAAAGAAGAAACTCAGGTTGGTGTTGATGTTGGTAGAAATGTTCTTCATTCATAAATGATATCTGGACAATTAATAAAATATATACTGAAGAAATTAATTTGGCCAAAGTAGTATATTAGGTTCTTTTGGGGAGGTATTTTGATTTAAACAACAAAATGGTCAATTTAGAATTACACATAAAATTGGTTCACTTGCTATCAAGGGTTAAGAAAACTTTTTGTATGGTACACAAAAAGAGTGTCTTGTGTATCCTAACCTTCACCGTTTACGTTAACTCCTAACTTTAGAGTTGTAATGCTATGCATTTGGAGAAAATTTTATGTGTCTTATCGATTTTTACCTTTGTGATTTAGATGTAACCACAATAAACTCAGCACTAGTGACAGTAACCTCAATTGAGATAGAGTCATTATCCAAATCAATTGAGATTGAGTCAAAAATTTGGCGAGTGCTTCCATATCATAAATAACATTGAGTACAAAATTATGGCATCAATATTACCAACTCCCTTTGTCTTATGGGCTAGATGACCAACTGAGGAACCTGCCATAAGAGACAAATAAAGAACGTCGTGATTGAAACAAAACAAGAGATTCATAGTAGCGTTGAAGATGGGACGGCCCTCTAGTGCATTATCGATCACTCCAATGTTTTCAACCAACACACCACAGCAACAACTTCTTCAACCTGTGGGGTGTGTCTTCAACATGAGCATCATCAACACGATCATGCGAAGTTCTTCACCCTCAATCAAAGGTTGCATTAAGACTTTTAAAAAATATATTTTATGACATTTTTTTTCCACTTAGTGGCACACATCTCTCAATCTTGCTCATAGTTAGACTTTCTACAATTGGGTTGAAAACTTCCAACTCCAATAATGTAGCAAGATGTACAAAACAAAGAAATCTTTCAAATCAATCGTGACAAATAGTACATGTCTTTCTCGTTCCACCAAAATGCGACCATAAAGAGTTTGCGCAAGATCAACATAAACAAAAACACAAGCAAAGTGACCTATGAATTTGGAATTGGTTGTTTCATTCAATGATAAAAGGGTCCCTATACCATAGCCAATTGTAAAATTAACCTTTGGCCTCCAAAATTCCCTTGGGGAATTATGAAATCTTATCCAACATTGTGCTTTAGTGTTGTTGACTTATTTTGATTTAAAACATAAGGTCCAAGAAAATATAATCACGACAAATGCAGCTTCAAACTCCATGTGCCAATGGTTTAAACATTTCGTATATCTTTCTGAAATGAGAAAAAAATTCAGATAGAATATTTTATCAAGTGGATTAATCATAATCTACTTGCCAAGATGTTATTAAGTTTCAATAATTTCTCACGAAGAACATCTTCCTTATTCCTGGTAGCCAGGTCATTTTTTTATTCTTTCGGTAGCCAGGTCATGAAATAGAACAAGCTTATGCCAAAATCAAAATGACAAATATTTAATTCTTACAAATTATAGGAACTGTCATTCACCTAACCATTTAGCAAAGTTTGGGATAGTTGTACAATAAAGTCACGGCGGTGTCATCCGGTCACATTCGAATGAGTGACAAAATTCTCCCCAAAAGATTTAACATTGTTGGGCTTTATGATTTGTACAATTTCATAGCTTTATTTTTTTTTAAGGAAAAAAAAATAATTGCATGTAATAACAACATTTTAATTCATGTAACTTGTAATGGCAAACATAAGTAATAATAACAAAGACTTTAAGAGGCAATAATCCTCCGTTATGGTAGGGCCCCTTTCTCCTAACCTTCAAATTTCAAAGAAGAGGGCGAATAGGAGATTTCAGAGTGTTAGGTGATTTTTGTCTATTGTGAGTATAAGCACAAAAAGGATTACAAAGTTACAAGAGCGTAGTAGAAAGCATGTTAATTAGGTTTACACTTTTTAGGCCAACGAAATCTGTACCAAAAACAATTATGATTCCTATATTGGCTAATGAATAGATTGAGTTACTTTTTGTTTTCATATAAACCAAATGAAATCGTTAAAAACTGGAACTATATTATATAACTAAAGTGCAATGATGTAGTTTAATTAGAGTACCCAAAAAATTTGTCTAGATGCAAAACCAAGGAATGCATTGTATATATAACGATGTAATTTGAAAACTCTACCACTATAAAACACAACACACCAGCAATAAAAACCAGCATTGTAATGCATACATTCCAACTATTGAAAATCAGAACCAGAAAAACCTCAATAAGCCTCAATTAATGTATGTATCAACATTTAGTAAAACAGATTATCCGAAATTGCATCAGCAAAATGAACTTGAGAGCATGATATATGTGCTTATTTGGCAATTAGAACTGTATACAAATCTAACTCAGAAGATTCCTTAAAAAAAAAATCTAACCCAGAAGATATACCTTTGATGATTTCAAGTATGAGTTACCAAGTTTCACATCGACTACGAATGAACTAAATGTTAGATATATAAAAAATGTGATTCATATAACTAATGACGTAAGGTTCTGGGTGAAGATCCAGAGTCTCCCTCTTTTGTGGTAGTGAAGTATTGACTCATTTTTACTCTTGACACTTCCTCGGACTCCCCAAAGAGGTATCAAAGTTCAGAGAAGATTGTTGGATGGTTAAGTCTCGCATCGTATATAAATAAGTGGCTAAAATATTAAATATAAAAAGAAAAGTGATTTGTTGTTGCTCCTGATGCTCCTCCAGACTCCCCAAATACTCTCTCCGTCAAAGCTAACAGATTTTTCACTTTGTTGAATGGTATCCTTATTAATTAGCTTTTTTTTCCCTTCAAATTCCATGACATATATATATATATATATATATATATATATATATATATATGTTGTGAATTCGGACTCAAATCCAAACTTCACTTCAATGAAATTTAGATTCGTGGAGCAAGTACCAATAGCAACCAACAACCAAATTAACCACAAGCAATAACAACAATCTAGATCTAATCTAGAAACCAAGTGCATAGCAAACCACAATCCAACCAAAGAATAAACAAGATAAAGAGAATAAAGAAAAGATAACAACACCAAGAAATGTTCACCCAGTTCGGTCTAACTTGACCTACTCTGGGGGAGAGATTGATCTCTCCAATCCACTATCAATGAGTTCTTACAAAGAGATACAAATGGGTTACAAGAAATTAGCTTCAACAAGATCACAAAGAACAACCCTAATTTCTACCCATTTTCCCAATCTCACCAATGAACAAGACACTCATGAATTTTCACTCTCCCAAGGTGTTTACAATTGTTTCCCAACTCTAGAATCTAACCCCCAAAAGAGAACCAACCCTTAGCCTTTGATTTCACTAAGAATCTTCTCTTTTGGTTTCACAAGACTCACCCAAGTTGCTCACAAATGACTCTCCACTCATGTGTTTCCCAACCCCGTGAATCTTCCCCAAAAGGCACCAATCCTTTCCCTAAGAGCCCCCTCTTTTGGTTCTCCAAGATTCACATCTTGAAGCTTTGAACATCACCCAAAGACCCTCAACCTTTAGTATTTAAAACCCTATAAGTTCCCTCATTTGGTTTCCATGAGATTCACCAAGCTTACCCAACAAATGGGTCAAATAATGCTTATATAGTGTTCAGATTCGGCCAAAATCGTGTCACGTTTTGCCAAATCGTGACACGGTTGGTGCGTACGACCCAAGGTACGACCAACCTTATCCTCAAAACGTGCCCAGCAAGCCGAAAATCGTGTCACGTTTTCCCAAAATCGTGTCACGATTGAGCACCCAGAAAACCATGCTCACTGCCTAGAAAATCGTGCCACGGTTCACAAATCGTGTCACGATTTGGAACCTTTGCCAAAATCATTTTTGAGGCACTTCTCAACAATATATATATATATATATATATATATATATATATATATATATATATATATATATATATAGACACACACACAGGGACGGATTTGAATAAGGCATGGTGTGGCAAGTGCCACACCAAATTTTTTTTTTTATTAGTTTACTTCATAGTTTTTTTTGTCAAGTAGCCTAGTGACTAGATTCACACACAATATGTGTGGAGAAGTGGTCATAGTTTTATTCATATATTAATACAAACATCTTTTATGTGTCTATATTTTTACTCATATATTAATATAGGAACCTATTATTTTTAATATATACATGTGTCTGTATTTTTACTCGTATATTAGTAAGGGGATCTATTTTTTTTAATTGTTACATGTGTCTATACTTTAACTCATATATTAATATGGGGATCGATTTTATTTTTAATTTATACACATGTCTATATTTTTACTCGTATTTAATACATAAATAATGTTTTGTACAATTTGTTCATCTGTCTATATTTTTATTCATATATCAGTAGTTTTTTTTTTTAATTTTAATTGCTACGCAATTGCGACTTGCTTCCAAAAAAAGAGCGCAACATGCTTAATGTAACATCCCGCCTGTCAGTATCAGAACTGTATCAGTCAATCGTCCCAGAGACCTTATTTTGGAAGAAAGTTTAATGGAGAATATTCATTACGTAATATCAGCTTATTACGGGTTAAGTATCAGAGGCGTATATAACACGCTTAAGTCAAGGACAGTTTGGTAATTGCACGAGAGGAAGATCTTCTCCCCCATGGATCAAACATCATAGTTTCCTTCTCCTCCTCTCTCAAGAACAACAAGAAGCTTTGGATTGATATCTCTATTTCCTCACATAGAGATTCCTTTGAGACTAGGGTTTTGGTTAGAAAGCTTTGGGTTGGAGTAAAGGTGATCAAGCAAAGATCAAGATGCTAAGGATTGCAAGAAAACAACAAGATTGGTTTGGTTTGAACAAAGAAAGCAAAAAGGGGCAAAAAGCTAGGGTTTGGTCATGTGAAGTGAAGATGATGCTTGAAGCTTGGGAATCATGTGTGAATCATGTTAGGTGAGTTCCTTAGATAGCTTTCCCTCCTTGAGTTTATGTTATTGACTTGTAAGATCAGAAATGAATTTTTAGGGTTTGCATATAGTGTGTAAGCACCCCTTTTTATGTTATGCTTGCTATACTTGCCAATGCTTGCAATTCAAATGTTTTACAAGTTTCCTATGACCTCTAGAATCATACTATGCATAAAGATATTTTGGTTTTGAGGTTTTTGGGTCAAGAACACCTTTTATGCAGGGCTGGACTGTCATAGCTCGCCTCGCGAGCAAGTGAGCTCGCCATCGCGAGCAAGACAACCGAACCAGGGGTACTGCTCGCCCCTAGCTTGCCTCGCGAGCAATGCAACTCGCCACAGCGAGTAATGCTGCTCGCCTCGCGAGCAAGACAGTGCTTACGGCATTGTTTGCTCGTCTCAGGTCTTGTTGACGTCCTATAAGCCGGTGTTACCCGAGCAGTCTTTTATGAAATGAACCCCTCAAACCAAGATTCTATTGGCTAATTTTAAGTAAAGATTTCTTGAGAAGGAGCAAGTATTTGGCATAATTAGCAAAGCATGGCAATGAAAGAATAGTAAGATAAGAGCGGGTAGCAAGTCAACCATTAAGAAAGGGAAGAACTAGAGCCTCGGTATAGTTATCGAGAACTAGTATAGTTAGAAAGAATAGAATGTTTTGCATTAGTAATATGCTTGATAGACGCGAGGTAATGAGAGTATTATCTTCGCATAGAAGAAAGTGACATACGAGCATGGCAAGACGTGAATCAATTTTATATCCATTCACAAAGTAAGTTAAGCAAGCATATAGTTACCTCTAGTGGGATCGTCTAGGGATCCGAGGTAAAAGAGTTAGCATGTTTAAGTTTATTTCTCATGCATAAGACTAAGGCTTATAAGAAAGTAAGAAAGAGTGTCATGTCTCTTGTTATCCAAATTGGATTCAAGGGGTTCCCCAAGGGGAATGGTTAAGCCGCAAGGGAGCCGCATTTCACTAAGCTAAGGTGCCGTGTCTTTTGTATTCCATCCAAGGTTGGGTACAAAAGGTTCTCCAAGGGGAACGGGGTAAGCCGTAAGGGACCCGCACGTTCACTAAGGGAGTCCGGTGCGCTCTTGCTAAGCATTTCACCGGTAGTAAGGGATTATCTTCCGGGGTTACTCCACTCGGGACTAATCCATAAAATGAATTCAAGATAATTGTTTGTTACACGCTAACATAATCAATGAAGCTGACAATGCATATTCATCATACATTTATGTGTTATGTCATAGAGCCTTGGCATAGACTGTCAAGAACTAGAAAGAATATAGAAGTAGAAAGTCAAGAGCTAGCAAGCTAGAAAGAGTCACTTTTGTGGCAAGACTAAGGAAGTTTATTAGATACATCTTATTTAAGTAAGCAAGTTAAGAGAGTTATACCGATGACGATCTTAGGTTTCCCCTAGTCGTCCGGTTTAGAGTTGTGTCATGACTTTAGCAAGTGAAGGCCATGATGCGTAGATCGTATCTTGGCATTGCGGTTTTAGTCTCCCCTTATCCGCCATGACACGTATAAGAAGAGAAGCCTATAACAAGTAAGATAAGCCTATGACGGGTCTAGCATGCACTACCGTCTAGGGAAGCAAGACTCCACACACGTATAATCAACCGTCAGGTTGTATTGTAGACACGTGGCGACTATAGGTTTTCCTCAGAGGTTGCCTATAGCCTAGGGTTAGGTGGAACTCACTGAGACATTATGTCTCATCCCAATCCTTATTTGTTTCAGATATCAGGATGGTTTGCAAGCTAGTAGCCGAATGGATGCTGCGACAAGTGTTGGTTCGTACCCGATGCCGGATGATGTGGATCTTCAAGGATGTATACATCATGCATTAGGAAAGTTTAAGACGTAATCTCTTGTACGAACGCATGTTGTTGTATAAACATTCATTTGAAGTTTTATTGTTGTAAATTTTAATGTATCCAGTACTAAAGATAACGCACGTGCTAGACTTTCTAGATACGTCTAGTATGGGTGTTACACTTAACGTCCGTATGCATGGGTATTCTGCTAGAGCATTTGATTGATCTCTTGTAACGTCTTTATTAAATTTAATATTATTTAATTATTTGACGGAATTTTTTTGCCACACTGATATTGTGAGTCCAGATCCGCCCATATATATATAGAATGTATCATATGAGAATGGTCTTTTTATATGAGAATACGAGAATGAATTTTCAGACTTTGGATTAAGACTTAATGGATGAGATTAAAATGCTCATTATTACCTAACAAGCCTGTGCCTCTCCGTTTTCAATAAACACGCGCACCTCTTCTTCTTCAACATACCTGCAAGGCTGCAACCTTCTCATATCAGTAACAACCTTCTTCTTCCATGATACAAATCCCTTCTCTTATTTTTTTTTTTTTTTTATAGATGAGTAGATTTCTTTTTCCCATTCCTATTTTTTTTGCTCATTATTGATTCTTCTTTGACGACTCGATTGTCTCAATACTGAATGAGATTCAAGTTAACATAAGTCATAGCTATGAATTCATTATCAACCTTTCTTTTGTTTCATTTTAAAAATTAAGTTTTGATTAATTAAATCACACTTATTCCATGAAACTGAACCTTAAATAAAATGTATATGAAGCAACAGCCAAGAAAAAATGTCCATGATGCGATAACTAAGAACTCAATTGATTGAAAAATTGGATGTAGATGCTTGTTGAATTTCACCGTGAATTCCAAAATATAAACAGAAGGGGGGTTTGACAAAGGGGGTATATTTGATAGATGTTGGAAAAATGATGTTGGCCCCATGTTGAAGATGAACAGGCAACAACAACATGCTCACATAAAATAGGCATCGAATGTTAAAATTTGTTTATATATCAAATGAGATTCATAGATTCCATAGGCAAGTTAATTGCTGGAAATATGCCGTGAGCTGATGAAGATAAAGGGGCGAGGAAGAACTAACTAGGTTTAAAAGAAATGATAGAGTAGAGAGAGGCATATGTGTTGTTAAATGATGCTTTTAAATCTCAGCCAATCAATTTTAATCTAAGGGTTGATATTTATTCTCACCATTCTCATATAAAAAGACCATTCTCATATGATACATCCTATATATATATATATATATATATATATATGTTTACCGTGGATTTGGTTTTGGCCTCCTACAACTGCACCATGCACTAAACATAAAATAAGACATATTTGATAGATTTAGCATTGGCTTTTCAATAAGCAGCAAAAAAAACTATACTCCCTCCGTCCCGGAATATCTGATCCATTTTCTAAAAAAAGTGTTTCAAAATAACTGAGTCATTTCAATTTTCAATACAATTTTCATCATTCCCAATACAATATAACATTAAATAATACTACTTTTATCATTCCCAATACAATATATTCTACTTTCCCCTTTATTTATACATTTTTCTTAATCTATGTGAAATGAGTCAAGGGATCAAATAAATTGGGACGGAGTGAGTATCAAACAAAAAATAAGCAGCAAAAGGACGAGATTTGGGGTCTTGGAGTGGCAGATATCATTATCAAGTTTCAGTGTCCCATAATTTTGATTTTTGATTATAAAAATGTTGGCACCGCTAACACAGGAGCAAAAGGTGAGGAGAAATGTACGTGGAGCGTGCAAAAATGTCAGCCTAGCAGCTTTGGTAATTGTTGTACTTGAACAGTCATTTTCATACATACTTACACGACCATTATTCGCTGAGATGTGATGCATTATTCTTTTGCAGCAACCAAAGGAATGTCTGTTCACAGTTTAATGCTTCCCATTCCTTTTGTGTTATTTTCATATCAAACTATAAACACTGTATGATGGTATGTAACACTGTACAGTATATGATACTCCCTCCCTTCCGGAATATCCGACTCATTTACTAAAAAAAAGTGTTTCAAAATAACTGACTTATTTTAATTTTCAATACAACTTTCATCATTTACAATACAATATAACTCTAATTAATACTACTTTCATCATTTCCAATACAATATATTCCATTTTCCCCTTTATTTATATATTTTTCTTAATCTGTGTAAAAAATCAAATTGGACCGGATATTATGGGACGGAGGGAGTAGTTTTTATCTTTCTCTTAATTTTTCATATCGAAATATCATTTCAAATAAGACATATTTGATGTCAAAATATCATTTTTCTTTTAACTATATATGCATTCTTTTACAAATCATCATGGTAAGGAACAAGTTTGATTCTGTTTCAACATATCGGTTGAACCGTTGAGGGAAAAAAATGTTTCAATTTCAACATTAATTTCACATCAAGTGATTTTTAAAGTTTCATTCTTAGTTTGACTTTGGTGGCTTAATCAAAAAATTTAATATCTTCCGTAAAATATACCGGACACCTTCATCTAAGTTCAAATTTGTCAAATCGCACTTGTGTGTTTGAGTTTCAACTAATGTTTATCATTGTCAGAGACGACCCTGAGTTAGGCAATTTGTGGGGCAAGGCCCTCACTATGTTTTGGGTTGAAAAAAATTAATATTATATGTTCTATAATAAATGACCACACATTAAAATAATTTGATTAATTATTAAATTGTCTACATTTAAAAATGAGTAAAATGTTAAATACTATTAAAATATCTTAAAAAACAAGAACAATTAATATATATATATATATATATATATATATATATATATATATATGCTTTTCTAAATAAATTTTATATATACTTAATGTTATGAGTTAAGTGTCTATATGATTCACCTGAAGGTAAGGAGACAAATATTAACATAACAATTAACAAACAAACATTTGTCATTAAAAAACAAAAATTAAAATAGATTAATGCTATATGTATGTATGTATGTATGTATGTATGTATGTATCTATCTATCTATCTATCTATCTATCTATCTATCTATATATATATATATATATATATATATATATATATATATATATATATATATATATATATATAGAGAGAGAGAGAGAGAGAGAGAGAGAGAGAGAGAGAGAGAGATTTGCTAGAACACACTCACTAGTTTTTATGTGGGAGTATTTTAGCAAGCTACACCTTAAGGTGTATTTAACTACTTTTTAGTTATAACTTGCTAAAACACACCTTCTAAAAAATAAGTGGGTGTATCCTAGCAAATGCCTATAGGAGTTGCTAACATACACTAACTTATTTTTTAGAAGGTGTGTTTTAGCAACATTCACCTTAAGGTGTGTTTAACAACTTTTTAGTTATATCTTTGCTAAAACACACCCTTTTTTTTTGGAACAAATCAAAATGAAATATATGCTCAAAAGCGAAGTGATTCACCCCGCACAAGGTGTGCTAAAAGTGATGAATCACCCAATGTCAGGTACAAAACACAAGCACCTAAAGAAGATGCTACCAGCAACAAAAAATAAATAATTACATGACACCCATACAAAGAAGTGGGTATCTCCACCAATCATGAAAACCAAACGATAAAGGAATCACATTTGAAGAAAGCCATAAAAGAGTTCAGCTTCACTCTTTCAACAATACTGAAAGGATCTATAACCGCATTTTTGAATATACAGTTGTTTCTCTCCTTCCAAATTGCCCAAATACTAGCAAGCCAGATAACCTTAAGATAATGCTGAGAAAGACGCGGTAAACCTGCCATATGAGTAAACTGAAAGAAATGATCCGTTACCGAGCCAGGAAGAACACAAGGGATACCAATCCAATGACAAACAGAATACCATACACTCGCAAACACATCACAACCAATGAATAGATGACCCGCCGTCTCAGAAGACCCACATCCACCAACACAAACAGTGTCTGTTGGTTGAAGAACATGTCGACGAACTAGATTTGAACGAGTTGGGATTCTATCTTGAAGAAGACGTCAAGCAAACAGAGATACTTTCGAAGGAACAAGTTTGTGCCATACGTCATTAAGTACACCAGCCGCCACTTGATCATCTATAGTGTTTAGGAAACGATACGTCCCACTGACCGTATAACCATGAATCAGGTCAAGCAGCCACCGCCACTGGTCCTGAGTGTTTTCCTGCAAAACAACGTTATTTAACAATGAAGCACACTCCCTCACACTATCCTCCTCCCACGCCATCAAACGACGCCTCCACACCCACCCAGAACCGCCTTCCTCCCACCCCAAACGCGCCATCTCCTCCACCAAACAATCCTTATTAACTGATAACTCATAAAGGCGATCGAATTAAATATTTAAAGGAACTCCACCCAACCAATTATCAGTCCAAAAAAATGTTTTCCTCCCATCTCCTACTACCCGCCTAATATTGTTATCAACCCATCTATCTACAACCGCCCCCCTCCCTTCCCTCACGTTACATATCATTCTCCACCACCTAGAGTCATATCTACCTCCTACCTTAATACAACCACCCTCCTCTCCATACCGTGCCTTTAAGACACGGTGCCACAACCCTTCCTTATCCACCTTCAACCGCCAACACCACTTCCCTAATAAAGATAGGTTAAATTCTCCTAACCTCCGAACCCCCAAACCACCATTATTCACAGGTAAACACACAGAATCCCATTTAATCCAAGCAATTTTTTTAGAGACCTCACACCCCCCCCCCCCCCAAAAAAAAATTTTAAAAATAGATTTGATAGAGGAAATTATACCTGTAGGTGCCTTGAAGAAGGAAAGAAAGTAAACCGGTAGAGAAGACAGGACAGATTTCAGGAGAACCAGGCGACCACCAAACGATAAGAACTTATTATTCCAAGAAGACAATTTAGCTGTTATTTTATCAACCACATGTTTCCAAAAATTGATTTTCCGATCATCACCTCCAATAGGCAACCCCAAGTAAACAAAAGGGATAATACCAGTTCTATAATTCAAAACAGAAGCCGCCTCTGACAACCAAGATAAAGGAATATTAACTCCCGTCAACATACTTTTGTGGAAATTAACCTTCAACCCCGACACCTCCTCAAAAAGTAACAACACTGCCTGTATCGTACGAACATTCAACCAACTTTTTTCCCCGAGAATGAGAGTATCATCAGCAAACTGGAGATGAGACAACCTGACCTCCCTTCGAAATCCTACACCATACGCATGATAGAGATTATTAGCCATCGAAGCCTTCATCAAAACATCAAAACCTTCGGCCGCTAACAAAAAAAGAAATGGCGAAAGAGGATCCCCTTGCCTAAGACCCCTCTGTATATGAAACTCATTCGTCGGACTTCCATTAACAAGGACAGCTGCTGACGCTGTTCCAACACACTCCATAATCCATTTCCGCCACAGTGTTGGAAAATTCATATTTAACATGACTGAGTTTAAGTAATTAAGATCAATCGAATCATAGGCCTTTTCGAAGTCAACCTTAAACAGCAACAACTCTTTGTTCAATTTTTGTGCATCATCTACTAACTCATTCGCGATAAGAATGCCATCAAGAATCTGTTTGCCGCGGACAAATGCAGACTGAGCATCAGACACCACAAAATCCAAAATAGTACGAAGCCTGTTAGCAAGAACCTTTGCCAACACTTTATACATACAACCAACTAGAGATATTGGTCGAAAATCAGCTAGCCGTTGAGGGCTGTCCACCTTTGGAATCAAAGCAATAAAAGTCGAATTTACACCCTTTGTCAATTTCCCATTACGATGAAATTCCACTAGAAACCGCATAAAATCATCTTTCAATTCATGCCAAAAATCCTTAATGAATCCAACATTTATACCATCAGGTCCGGGACTTTTAAAACTGTCACAGTCCCAAACCGCTTGTTTTACCTCTTCTAAAGAAAAAGGCCGAACCAACGAACCAGCCTGTGCATAAGTCAACTTACGAAAATTTAAGCCATCAACACTACGCCGAACTGTTTCTGATACTCGATAATGGCTTGCAAAATGATTAAATACAGATGCCCGAATATTCTGAACCCCTTGAACCAGAACACCATCGACTTGGATCAATTGTAAAGAATTTCTGCGTTGCCTATATGACATCATATTATGAAAAAATTTAGAGTTCGCATCACCTTCCTTTACCCAGTGCATCCTTGCCTTCTGCCAATTCATACTAGTATGCACACGTGACAATGAATGCAATTGAACCGCCAACTCACGAATCTCCTTAGCTTCCTCTTCTAACAAATCGCACTCCTCCCCTTTAGTGTCTAGGGAAGAAATTTGATTTTTAACATCTAGAATCCTGCCTTCAATATTTTTAGTATGTTGATGATGCCACTCCTTGAGACAAAATTTAATCATTTTAAGCTTCATTTTTAGAACATGATCGCCCCAACCATCCATGCTGAAAGAATTCAATTTTTCACGAACAAACTCAGCATAACCAACATAATCTGCCCAACATTTCAGCAACCTCAAAGGTCGAGGTCCCCAATTAGCCTCATCAACACTTAGAACCAACGGAACATGATCAGATAAACCCCGCTGATGAGCAACCTGTAGACAATTTGGCCAAGAATCACACCACTTTGCTGACAACAGAAATCTATCAATCCTGCTCATAGAAATGCCATCCCCACGATACCAAGTAAAAAGTCTTCCACATAACGGTAAATCTATCAATAAACTACCGTCAATGAAATTGTTAAAATTATCTGCATCCACCTGTCTGAAAGTCACGGTTCTACCTCTTCTCTCTGTTGACATTCTAACTGAATTAAAATCCCCACAAATACACACATTCTCTTCTCCATGTCAAGAATAAATTGATTCAAACAGACCCATAGTTCTTGCTTCACATAAGTATCACAAGGAGCATAAACATTTGCAATAATAAAATCTTGACCCGTAAGAAGAACCTTCCCTTTGATAATCAATACATGTCTAAAACTCATAGTACACCAAACCTCCACCACCGACGAATCCCAACACGTTATTAAACCACCAGAGGCTCCAACGGAAGCTTGAAAAGAGTACCCAAAACAGGAACTGCCCCATAAAGATTTTACCAACAATTCCTCAACCAAACTCAACTTAGATTCTTGTAAACAGACCACAAACGGATGCTTGTCTTAAATCAAACGGCGAACTTCTGCCCTTTTCTCAAAACCTCCCAAACCTCTAACATTATAAGACAACACCTTCATCACCACCACTCTCCACCCCCACCCAACACCCACTCCACAACACCCTACACCCCCTATCTTCCACTCCCACCGTCCTCCACATCCCCCGCTGCCAACATACTCCCTCTCTCCGCCCTCAACTCTTTCCTACCCTCCTTTGTTAAAAGATTAATTTTTTTACCACGCTCAAAGCACACACCCAAAGACTTTCCTATCTCCCTCACATCTTCCTTCGCTCCCTCCTGTTTATCATGAAGAATAACCCAATGCTCCCAATCATTATTTACCGAAGCATTAGACATGTTTGAAGAGTTAGATAAAGAATTAGCCTTTGATTTAGAATCCTTAGCCAACTTGCTTCGCTTGCGCTCTTTACTCTTTAATACTTTCAAAACTTCCTTTCTATCTACCAAAGGAAGGCGGACTATTCTTTTAACAAACCCAGCAGTGTACTTAAGAGGTGCTCCATCCTTCTTCTTCATTTTATTATTCGACAAAGAGGAAGACTTAGACTTGGAAACCTTTGGCCTACCATCCTTTAACGAGCACTGCCCCACCAAACTAGTATCAATATGTTTTGAATCCAAAGCAATTATTTTAGGCGAATTACCCCCTAGTTGCACAGTTGCGTCTTCACTAATGCTGGCCTGCTTCACGTGCTCTTCCAAAGAATGTTTCTGGGAGATATTTTCTGCTTGTTTAAAATTCACGTGTTGATCACTAGAATTATTCAACCAATCTTCTTTAAGGTCATCCACCAACTCATCCAAATTATCATTAATATTATCCAAACCTGCACGATCATTACTGTTAATTAACTCCTCCATCGGTGACACCGTTTCCTCTTCTGACAAAAAAGCATCTTCACCTAAATTGCACCCCCACTCCTCCACCAACTTGAGCACGTGTTTATTACCATCAATTACAATTTCAGTTGAAGTATTAACAACCTCCAACTGAGTTGTAGAAATAAGAACACGTGCGTAATCCAATCTCGCCTTATCTACCGTACAATCATCAGAACGAATAAATCTTCCACATACCGACACACATAATTTAAAAAACAATTCATTCCACGCATGCATAGGGGTCCCATAAATTCTTAACCAAGCTCCCCTTTCATAATTATCATCTTGTGGCGACCATTTATGCAAATCCGCAAACAACATTCCAAAAAAATGTAAAGCATCATTAAACACCTTCCAAATATCCTCACCCCCGATGCAATGAAGAAAGACCCTATCACTTCCCATAGGAGTTACAACAACACTAGTAAACCCTGCATCCTCCACTCGTTGTTGTAACGATAACGACGAATCACCCGACACCACCCTAGCTACCATTCCACCATTTGCCCATACAAGATCCTCCGGCATGGGATTGTATAAAAGAGGAACCTTAGAGTGAGGCATCACAGGTTGCGCCTCTTCACTCTCCACGTCCTTCTTTACCTTCGGTTCCCACTCAAGTTTCCTATCCTCCTTCGCCTTACCTTTCTTCACATCAACCTTACCCAACACACACACCTCCTTCTCCTTCCTCGACACTCCCTCTTCTTCACTCTTCTTTTCTTTTTTTTTTAATTTTCGACTTATTTTTTTTCTTCTTCAACTCTACATTAACATCCATCATACCTACCTTCACAATTTTTTCTCCCTCATCAACTCTCTCCTCCACCTTCGTCGAGTTTACCCTCACATTCTTCACCCCCGCTCCATGTGTAATCACCACCACGTCCTTCCGAACACCACTTCCACCACTCCTAACAGACCTATCAGCCTCATCAAATTGCGCAAATCTATCAAACCATGCTTCCCTAGCCCATACACGACAATCTCCTATCCAAATATTATTCAAGGCTTTGCCCTAGTTTGTCTCTATTTTTAACATTCAAAAAACGAACAAACCCGTAAACCTGACCACGAGCATTGAGGTGTCGATCTACATACACATCAGAAAGAATACCACATACCTCGAAATATTGACGTAAACGGAACAAAGGCATGAAGTCTGGAATATTTGCGAAGAAAAAAGTAACCTTTCCACCAGTAGCATAGTCGTCTGCTTTCATTGCTGAACTGCGCTTAGATATTGTTCCCCTGCCATTCAAACGATCTGCCTCTTGAGACCAAACTGCACCACGTTCTTGTGATTTATCTGAACGCACATGCAAATTTTCCTTACGTGCTGATACCAACTGATGATCGTAAACCCTATACTGCCTACCTGAAACCCTATCATCCTCCCAATGCTGCTGTCGTCTGAAGTCCTTACCCTGAACCCTACCTCCTTGCCGCTCTGATTCCCAAAACCTGTCCCGTCCTCGATCGTCCGGTTGCGTCGCTATCCTCTTCCTTGACCTAACTACAGACCAATCACCCCTATCCCCCCAATTTTTGCCTCCCAGGCTGGCCCCCTATCCCCCCCATTGAATCTCTCTTTCGGAGATAAGCTCCGGCGTGGTTGCCAACGGAAGAACCTAGGTCGGCCACCACGATCTCTCTCTTCTCTCCCTGGCATTGCTCTGTTTTTTGTGTTTTTTGCTAAAACACACCTTAATAAAAACTAGTGGGTGTATCCTAGCAAACCTCATATATATATATATATATATATATATATATATATGTTGTCGACACTACTCAAAAGATTTGGGTTCGTCCTTGATTATTGCCTAGTCCTAAAAAAAATTAACATTTAAAATTTTTTTTGATTTATTTTACAAAAGATTGAAATTTAATTTTTCTCAATAAATATTTTTTTATGAAAACCGTAAAGTGAACATGTGTTTGAGCACATGTTAGCATGATCTAATTAATTATTCCATCTGTTACCAATTATAAGTAAATTTAACTTTTTAAGTTCATTCAATTAATAATATATACTATGAATGATCTAAAAACTAGAGTCATTGATTAATATTGACGATCTCCATATTCAAAGTTCAGCGCTCACGAAGGTGTTTCAAGAAGTGCAGAGTTTACAAAACGATTACGATATACACCCTCCGGTCACTATTATAAGCAAAATTTTACTTTTTAGGTTCATTCAATAAATGATGTATGTAGTCTATTTAATGGACCACATACATCATTTATTGAATGAACCTACAAAATAGAATTTTACTTATAATAGTGACCGGAGGGTGTACATTTTTCAATTCCCTATCGAAATCCTTTTTAGAAAAACGTACTCCCTCCGTCCCGGTATAATTGACCTACTTTGGTTTTTCACACATATTAAGAAAAGTGTATAAATAAAGGGGAAAGTGGAATACTCCCTCCGTCCCGGAATAACTGACCCATTTTCTAAAAAAAAGTGTCCCAAAATAACTGACCCATTTCAATTTTCAATACAACTTTCATCATTTCCAATACAATATAACACTAAATAATACTACTTTTATCATTCCCAATACAATATATTCCACTTTCCCCTTCATTTATACATTTTTCTTAATCTGTGTGAAAAACCAAAGTAGGTCAATTATACCGGGACGGAGGGAGTATGTTGTATTGGGAATGATAAAAGTAGTACTTCCTCCGTTTCAAAATGAGTGTCGTTTTAGGTGTTTACACACATATTAAAAAATGCAATGATTAAAAGAAAGAGAATGATTATTTTACCAAATTATCCTTATTAACTATTGGTTAGTTTTAAAAGTAATAATTTGGAAGTAGTGTGCAGAGTATTAATTGGAGGGTACAATTGAAAAGAAAAAGTTATTATTGCATTGAAAACTGAAAGTGACATTCATTTTGAAACAAATTTTTTTGGCTAAAGCGACACTCATTTTGAAACGGAGGGAGTATTATTTAGTGTTATATTGTATTGAGAATGATGAAAGTTGTATTGAAAATTGAAATGGATCAGTTATTTTGGGACATTTTTTTTTAGAAAATAGGTCCGTTATTCCAGGACGGAGGGAGTACTACTAAAGAATAAAAATGCATGATTAATATTCAGAGAGGGCAGTGTCTTGTCAAAAGAGCATGTTATGTTACTGCACTGCAGGTAGTAGGGTATATATGGGTTGTCTCTGGCATATACCACTGTTTCTTAGAAAGCATAGACCATAGAGTACACTATAACATGTAGAGAGGTAGAGACAAGTATTGCAAACCCACACACATAGACAGAGGTACCAACACCGAGCGGGTAGGGCGTGGGGTAATGGGAAATACTTCCATGACATAGTTTTGGTGCTACTCTGGGGGAAATACTATCATCGTTTCATACATTTGATTGAAAATTACTACTTTCTCAGTTTCTCTATGTCACGTAAAATAACTGAGTTTTTTTTTTCGTTTCACAATTATATTAAAGTAAAAATGTATAAGTAAAATAGAGAAAAATAGTCAAATTAATTAATATTAAATTGAAAAATGAAATGAGTCAAATTTTTTAAGACAATTTTTTTTACAAATAACCCAATTATTTTGGAATCAATTGAGTATTGTGGACATATTCACATATGACTTCTCTATTTTTTTTTGTCAAGTAATATAAGAAATTTGTCCTTTAAGATGAATTTGTGGGAAATATAGATTCCAAACTCTAATCTTTGCATATCATAATCTCTACCAAGTGAATAATATTCACCGGGTTTTTGTATTCTCTATTTTTATTTTTAATAATATAATTTATTTTATATAAATTAATATGAAACTGTTTTGCTCAATGGATTGTCTGTTGATTCTGGTTACAATCCAAAGAGATAAAATACCTCCACCAAACAGCCGAATGCATGGCATGGATTGTCTGTTGATTCTGGTTACAATCCAAACTCCAAAGAGATAAAATATCTCCACCAAACAGCTCAATGCATATTGCATAGCCATGGATTGTCTGTTGATGACAAAATACACCAGAAAAATTTTCATATGTGTACTCAAGTAATCTGCACCATTTTTATCAAACATATGTATAGTAGTAGTTAGCAACATGATTTAGTGAAATTTACTTAAATTTTAGTCAATTAAAAAGTGTATATTAGAAAGAGTGTTACTACTGAATATGGTACTCTTGAAGTTTGATGGACATGTATTCATCATTCAAAACATGTCATATTTTTGAATTAATTTATTTAAAATAAATCAAATTTTAATTGAGTTTTACCTACGTGGTGATAATGGTAAATAACCAAACTTTATAATTTAATATGCATATTTTCGTCAAAACAACGAAAAGTCATAATATTTTCTATTGAACAACAACCAAATACATCAAAATCAATTTTGATCTATATAGAAGTGAAATCATACATACATTAAATCTAACTGAAGAAGGTGTAAAATTAAAGTCTGAATCTAAACAATAAGAGGTGTATATGTGTTATATATATATATATATATATATATATATATATATATATATATATAACATTATCTTAAATATAATTAGCTCAGGTGGAAAAAAAACTTATATAGAAAAATAAGTGTTAGTTCAAATCCCACAATGCCATGTAGCAAAGAAAAAGTCCCACAATACCAACCTATAAGCAGTGGCAAAATCCCACAATACCAACCTATAAGCAGTGGCAAAAAAGAAATGATGCATGTTCGCCACTGCATGCCCTTACTCTAACTTACTTAGGGATTAAAAGACCAAAAAAGGGAGACAAAAAAGGTATGGACATATTCAAAATGTATAGGATTAATAATTCAAAGGGTTCTTCTTTCAAAAAAAAAAAAAATTAAAAATTCGAAAGGTTCTGCTTTTTCTTTTTGTTACAATTGCAAGGGGTATTGCATAGAGGATTGCAAATATAAATCTTATATTATCGCGGTGCATAGCCATTATGACGCCATCAGCACGTTAGCCTCACGACAGCAAAAATATTCACATAAAATTTCTTTCTAGTTCTATTTCAAATTGCATGTTTAGGTTTTTACACGGTTCTACCTTTCTAGTGAAAAAAACTTCAACTTCTTCACATATAGAAGATATGGTTGAGTCATTTTTTGCTTTGTAATCACTCATTTGCATCCCTTTTTATCTCATTTTATCTAAATAAGTGTCATTCATGTAATTGTTTTTGCAATTTCGTCGTCTGAATATAGTGTGTAGTTTGATTTTCACAACTCGGTGTGGCATATATAGTTTGGTTTTCCTTTTTGTAGACAATATGACTTATTTTTGTCCATGTAGTCGACCTCATTTAATGGAATAATGTTTTGTTGTTGTCGTCGTCTTTTGGAAGCATTAATCCATGCTCAAGAACAACTATTATTTCATTTCATGGTCAACTATTATATTTATTAGTCAATAAGATAATCAACTTCTTGTGCATCACACGGGTCTAAGCACTAGTTTTATTTACTAAGCTTCAGTCTGATCAATATCCTTTTTCGCTGCTCTAAAAAAATAATCATGTTCATTTAAAAAAAATATATCATTTTTCCGCTTAAGCTTCAGCAGCCGTGCATTCTAACCCTTCTTTTAAATTTGAGTAAATACTCAACTTAGTCCCTAAATTTTAACGCGTCGGCCAATTTAGTCCCTCAATTATACGAAATTTCTAATTAGTCCCTGAATTTGTAAATTGTCAATCAATTTCGTCCTTCTGTCCAAACGGAGGGTTAACGGGCTGACGTGGCCGTTAACCTCTCACATGTCATACGCCACGTAGGCAGGGACTAATTTGGCCGAAAATGACAAACATTTTGAAGGACTAAATTGATTGATTTGCAGAATTTTTTTTGGCTCTTCCCAAACAGCTCTTTTCTTCCCCAACGTATCTGTCTTCCCCAATTGTATAAAATTGGAACCCTAATTAAACAATATGCAATCTACATTCTAATTAAATGGGAATATGGGAAAAAACTGTTATTAAAGTCGAACTTCATCTTCAAGCTCCAACTTTAATGGTGATGAAAAGAGGTTGAAGATGATTCAGAAATGTAACCTTCAAATACATCCCTAAGTAATATTAAAAACCATCAAATAAGTCCCTGAATTTTTTAATCATATATCAAACAGATCCTTGAAATTACATAACACACAAATTGAAACTGAAATATTATATAGGCAAAAGGCATAGGTCATAAGTCATAAGTCTGAGAAATTACATAGGCAAAAGCAACCCAATTTTGAGGCATTATGCTGGTAGATTATCCTTTCAAGTGACTCATGTTAATATGACTGATAGCTTCACTGTTGATCTGGAAAAACATTCATGCTCATGCAATTTCTGGGAATTAGTTGGAATACCATGCCGGCATGCAGTCTCGGCAATTCATAAAAAGGTTGACGACCCTGTCAACTATGTGCAAAGGTATTACCATAAAGATACTTATAAGAAATGATATGAAGAAGGAATCACACCTATCAATGGGCAAAATAAATGTAAAATTGTGCAAAACTGCGCAGAATTATGCATAAAAATGTGCAGAAATTGTATGCAAAACTGCGCAGAATTATGCGTAAAAATGTGCAGATTTTGATGATTATCTACGTGCAGAATTTGTATGTAAATGGTGCAAAATTCGTGTGTAAAACTGCGCAGAATTTGTGTGTAAAACTATGCAGAACTATGTGCAAAACTGTGCAAAATTGTGTTACATTATCTGATATGGCTCATGTAAAATATTTTCTTATGCATTATTGTGTTCATATTATTTCAGGGGAGACCTAAAGGATTAAAAAATATCAATTCTAAAGGCATAACACAGGTAAAAAAGGCCAAGACAGTGCCTAATCCTGCTGCCAATGAAACTCCTCAAGCTATGTCCAAGTTTAATGGTGATGAAAAGAGGTTGAAGATGATTCAGAAATGTAACCTTCAAATACATCCCTACTTAATATTAAAAACCATCAAATAAGTCCCTGAATTTTTTAATCATATATCAAATAGATCCTTGAAATTACATAACACACAAATTTACTGCTAGTAGTAGTTCACACATACATCACTCATGACATGATACACCTAGAAAGAGATAGAAAAAGGAAAGGTAGCGCAGACGTATCACGTAGTAGCAAGTAAAGCAAAGCATATGCATTAACATAACTAGTTTTGATTTGACTTTGAAAAAGTCATTCATCCAACTCATTCATATTCATTCATCACTCAACACACAACACAACAACACTACCCAACCAACACAACTCATTTTCTATCCTCAACCAAACATACTTAACCTCAATTAATCGTTTGATTATTGCTTAATGGCTTTAGAGTTGCAAGCTTTGAATTCTTCTCCAACAGGAGCTACTAACGAAAAAATCATGCTCTCACAAAGCAACACCAATGAAAAAATCAACATCTCTGAATCTCATCACCAAATCGAATCATCATCTTCACAGCAACAACAACCGTTGCAGTCGCCGCCATCACCAGTGAAGTTGAACCACAAGTGCAGTGTTTGCGACAAAGCTTTTCCATCTCATCAAGCACTTGGTGGTCACAAAGCCAACCACCGTAAATCTTCATCAGAAGCACCAACATTTTCCTCTTCATTACCAAGTCAGAATCGCCGGAGATGATGATGATTTTGGAGGGGTGAGAATGGAGAAATTTTTAGCGGGAAGGAGAAGGTTCAAGGATGTGTTTGATGGTTCTGACTGAAATGTGAAGAAGGAGGAATATGTAATGCAGGGGCAAAATGGGAAAAGCAGGAAAAAAATAAACTGAAAAGTGAAAAATGAACTTTTTCCAAATCAATCAAATTAGTCCCAGAACACGTGGCTTCCTTCTTGCCACGCGTACAAGACAACACAGCATGCAGGGCGACATGTCAGCATGGCTAACAGAGCACTTTGACGGAGGGACCTTTTTGATCGACGTTTGACAAATTCAGGGACTAATTAGAAATTTCGTATAATTGAGGGACTAAGTTGGCCGACGCGTGAAAATTCAGGGACTAATTTGATGGTTTACTCTTTAAATTTACTAGATGGTGCATTTGTGCTTCGTACAAGTCAATATTGAACACGATAAATTAAAAGTATGTTAAATATAATCTAATTAAAACTTCATTACAACGTCACATGAGTAATAATAATAACATCGCATGAGTAGTAATAACAATGAGTAATAACTTCAATACAACACCACAAAGCTTTGCATGAGGTATATATATTCTTTTAAGGGTTCATCTAACCCTTCTTTTAAATTCATGTGTACCTGACCAACAATGAATTGGTTCTAATGGCAAGAGACTTGAGTCTCTTAAGTATCTGAAAAAGTGTTTGATTCCTAGTTCATGCGTTTGGAAGATAAAGACCCACAAATTTTTCGACGGAGATTAGTCACCACCAAACAGCAATGGAAAATTCGTATCTTTATCATAAAAACTCAAAAACAAAAATCATATGTATGTGAGATTGCCATTCTAATTGTTATAATGTTATCAAAGATGTTTGGCAAATGTCCCCTTAAACTTAATTTAGTTGGTAAAAACCTCGGACACCCTTATTATCACATTAAAGGTGAATTTTAATTGGAAAAAAATTGTCCAATGCAGGATTTTTCAACTGAACTATTCAGCAGCTCCTTTTTAGTTCATTCATTAATTTCTACAAAATGGAGTTAATCATGTAAGGTCTAGTTAAACCACCAGATAAAGTACAAAAAATAACACATTGTGGGTGGGTAAATTTTCTAAACGGTTAGAGAAACTATACATACTTTCAATATTGCCCACATTGGTCCACATACTTTTGGGATACAGAATAGGAAGTTAATCACAAATATTTTGCAATTAATTCAAGAGATGATGACAATATTATAAGGTTGGTGATCTGCGGAAATTTTTGTAAAGATAAAAAAAAGGTCGTTGTTTGTGGGTTAGTTTGAGTTTTGGGAAGTTAAATAAGAAAAGGCATGTGAAAAAGGCAATAGGCTTTTTTGATGCAAAAGTCAAATAGGCCTCATTCATCCATCATAATATGATATCTTCCCAGCCGATGCAGAGGAATATGATAGATTTGCACCAAAGATTTTTTTTGCTAGAGATTTGCACCAAGATTTATCATCATTGTCCTGTGATATTTTTTTCTCTTTTACACATTGTGCCCCAAAAGAGATCATCTTTACAATAAAATGAAATGATATAAAAGTAACCCTACAAAGTGAATAATTACCCGCTCTCTTTTTCACTTTTTTTTAAGAGAATCAGTGGTGAATTGATGAATGATAATTTTCATTTATATTTTTTTTTTAAATTATGTGTCTATTGTTCTATTATTGTGCACTCAACACAGGTTTCACTTTTGCCCATGTTATAATTATTATCTCTACAGTGATGGGGGCTTTTGCATGTAAGTTTCATACATTTTTAAGTTAAGGGCATAAAGAGTAGAAAAAGAGCAACCCCACTTGGTTAACAATTTGTCTTGTATTGTTGACTTTCGACTTTCATGCTACAGTGAAATTCCACTTATAACTATGAAGAACATAGAATTTCAATATATTTATAGAACAAACATAAAAGAGTTTGTATTGAATCAATCAAATATACCATAAGAAAAATGCTGACTATTGCACTTAAAGTACAAGTTAAGGTATAAGTTAAAGGAGGCAGGCATATACTAACCTTGAAAATCCATTTAAAATGTAATATGATATCGAAGTCTATCCCAAATTCACTTATCAATCCTATTATCGAGTCGCTCAAATAACATCGTGAGTGAGAGTACCGAAGTAATGGCAAGTTTGGAATAATTTTCTTTTTTTTCGAAGCTTTTTAATTTGTCACCTACTTATAATTTATTTATTTATTTTTCAATATATATGTATATCGACTAGCTAGTTATTGTGTATCAAAATAATTAGACTCAAGTAGTTAATAAGATTTAATTAAAAATAATTGTTTGAGAGAATTTGCGTTCAAATTCCATCTATAACAATTATTAGTCGGACTCTAACTATTATCTCTGACCAAACTCTAGTATAACGGAGTCCTTCTCCTCAAAACCACTAGGGGAATAATAACAAAATAAAATAGAATATTATGTGTGCAAGAAATATCAGAAATTATTAACATATATCCTTTAAAGAAAGAAAAAGGCAAAGCAATGGAAAAGGGAAAGTTGGTTGAGCGACGTTATAACACATACTAGCTAGCTACAAGTTAATGGTGTAACCTCAACCAAAGTTCAAAAACAAACTCTCTCACTTGTTTCTGAAAAGAAAACTCTATAGGTACCACTTCTCCAACTTTAGGTTGTAGATCTAGAGGGTTGGGTAGAGATTATAGATTGGATTGCCAAGGTTATATAGAGAAGGAGAAGAGATTATTTACAATCAATAAGAATAGTGATGTCAACAACAAATATTGTTAATCACCATAGCTTGTTTGATCAAGAGGAAGATCATGAGATCCCTATGCAAATGGGGTTCAATATTCCTTTCCCTCCAAACATGACCTTACCTCCTTTGGATAATTGCCATCATCAATCTTTGAAAGGTATCAGTGCAATAACACCTTCATCACTTTCTCCTGAAGCTGCAAATTTTGCTGAAACCCTCCTTGCAACAGCTGTTCAAAAACCACGAGAATTTGAAGATCATCTTACTTCTAGTTTTGGAGGAGGAGGCCAACTCCTTTCTTTGAACAGATCCAAAGTGAATTCATGGTGAGATAGTACTACCTTAAATTTTCAAATATTCCACCATGCATGTGAACTATAGCCACTTAATTTTTATTAAATATAGATACTAGCTGTCTGGTATGAGTTATGATGTCAAAGATATGTTATATATGTAGGAATTCTAGAGTTTAATCTGCTACTAATTAACAAATCTTCTGCCACTTACATATTAATCACAAACAATTTACCTATCAAAAAATATAGGCAAATTTAAATTCTTATTTGCTTATATTTTTTTAAGGGGAAAAAAAAACTAATTTGCTTTTTTGTAAAAATTCCTTTGTAAAGAGAGTTAAGTTTTGTGGTTGGATATGATTGAATTTAGGGCATGGGGAGAAGTAACTGATAGCTTGATGGGAAAAAGAAGTAGTGGAGGAGATGATCAACATCATCATCATAATCAACAACTAGGGGTTTCTGCCATAAAGATGAAGAAAATGAAGGGAAGAAGGAAGGTGAGGGAGCCTAGGTTTTGCTTCAAGACCATGAGCGACGTGGATGTGTTGGATGATGGTTACAAGTGGAGGAAGTACGGACAGAAAGTGGTAAAGAACACACAGCATCCAAGGTAGTATTCATTATCTCCACTTCAAATTTTCTCTCTTTTAAATTATTTGTTTGTCTTTATGCTCTCTCTTCATCCTCCTCTCATTCTTGTTTATTAGAATTTTATATTTGGCTTATGATTATTTTGGTACTTAAGAGGGACAACACTGATAATCATTGAGGATAGTAAAACTAGATTTCACTATATGTCTTCTGGGATGTATATATTGTTTGCCGATGTTGAAAATTAGGACTCTCAAAATGTCAATATGCGTAATGTTGAAAGTTAGGAGTCTCATATGTTAATTTGATTTATAGTATTTATTTTATCAGCCTATATATGTTAGAGTATAACCAAGTACCAAGAAGTTTCTCCTTTGCACTCATTCAGTATATATATACAATTTTGCTTGACGACATAGGTGTGGTTTAAACGATACATGTTCACCCAAAATGTTAAGATTTATTTTATAAATCAACTCATTTTTATATTCTACACAAACATTTGCACGACATGTATTTTGTGGGTCATGAGGGGAGCCTATAGGTGGATGAATTATGAGTGAGTCTATCCACCCATCTCGACACGCTCCCCCTCAAATGAAAACTTATCAAAATACACTTTCACGATGTTGACTCACAACATCAACGTTGTTGCTCAGCATTCACTAACTCACACTTGTCACACCAACAATATGACACTTCTTACTCGCACTCGAAATATACTCTAACATTTGCTTGAATTTGTGTGGGAGCTAATAAAAGTGTGGGGATCTTCACTAATACTGAATGATGAATCACTATAGTAAAACATATGATAGAAAACTTTAAAGACAATGATTAAATGAATATATATTTTAACCCTTTCTCCTAGTAATGATGGTTTTTACTTTACCTGTTTTTTATTTATGCTGTACAACTGTTCAGCTCCCATTTTCTTTGTCCTTAATACCTTCCTATATAACTTGGATTACACAGTATGTACTTTAGCACCAAAAAGGAAAATAGTACTATATATAATATGTCTTATGATGTGTTTTGCGTACATTGCCTTTGTAGAAGCTACTACCGTTGCACACAAGATAATTGTCGAGTAAAGAAACGTGTGGAGCGGTTGGCTGAGGATCCAAGAATGGTGATAACCACATATGAAGGAAGACATGCTCACTCTCCATCAAATGAACTTGAAGAATCACAAACTCAATCTGAACTTACTAATTTCTTCTGGTAGCTAGCTACTACTACACACCAACATATATTTCTCTCTTGGAGGTGTGTGTTATTATGTAGAGATATATTAAGACTGAATAATTAAGTGGTGTGGAGAGAAATGAGTAAAACTTGACATTCTATTATATATTATCTATACCTATTCTAGGAAATCATGCATATTTTGATTCATAGTCAAGTTTCACTCCTTTCTATCTGCTCCTCCCATTTTCAACTTTTCACTAATTACATGACAAAATTATGCGTTTTTTACTTTTAGAACAAGTCTTGGACTCAATTACATATTATTTGTAAGTTCCTCTAAAAAAACAATAATGTTATGCTGACACCCATTTTTCTCCTATCCGTATTATACATCCCATGTAAAATGACATTTTAGTAAGTTCATCCGATGTGAAAGAGAGTGTTAGATAGGGTGGTGAGGGCCACTTTGCCACATGTCACATTTGTATCTGGTGGTAGAAGAGGTATGTACCAGATATGGTGGTCAAATTATTATCACTCAAAAAAAAAAATTAGGTATTGACTTTGGATCTTGGAGTGTGATTACCCTCAACGTTTCAGGTTCAATTCCTCTGATGCTAATTTAAGTAGGCTAATTTTACATTTTCAAAATATATATATATATATATATATATATATATATATATATATAAGTTGCATAGCGGGCGTCAGCTTAATTTGTAATTTCTCCCCCAATATCAATATTTGAACAAGATGATGACAAGTTGTGCTTATCATTTCCTCAAAAAAAAAAGTTGTGCTTATCACAATGGAGCTAGGGGTGGGAACAGGCCAGGCCGTCCGACAGGGGCCTATGGCCTAACCTATTTAAAGCCTAGCTCGGCCCAGTTCGTTTATTAACAAGGTCAGACTCAAGCTTTTTATAAAGTCTATTTAATTAAATAAGTCAGGCTAAGGCTTACAAAAAAGCCTATTAAGCCTGTCGGGCCGACCTATTAAGCTTTTTATGTATAATATATCTTCCATTATTGATATCGTTGAAGTTTTTTTCTCATAAATTCAAGCCTTCATATGATTGGTTATTTAGTAGCACATATATTGGTGTGATTAGACCTTCATAAGATTTCATTATTTAGTTGCAGGTATATTCATGTGCTTTAGGCCTTCGTAAATTTTGGCCTATTTAGTAATAGGCTTACATGTGTTGCTAGGTTTTAGTGTTAAATAGACTTTTAAATAGGCTTTCAGGCTTCATCGAACCTTTAAATAGGTCAGGCCAGACCTCGAAAATGAGTCTATGACGGGTAATAGGCCAGGCTCAGGCCTATAATTTTTGAAGTAGGTCAGTCTTAGACCTTACAAAGCCCGGCCCGGCCTAACCCATTTCCACCCCTAAATGGGGTGACATTTAACATGCACAAGCAACTCTTTTTGTGTATCATACAAAAATGAGTTTTTTACCATTGATATATTGGTATTTTATTCAATGGCTAGGATTAAAGAAGGGTTAACTCTTTAGTAGGTTTATGTGATACAATGTATGTATTTGCAAAGTCACCCCCAATTATATGTAATTATATATACGGATTTTTTAATATTAATTAAAATTTGATGAATTGTTTACTCATTTGATGACAAAATTTAGTCCAATTTTTTTATGTCATGCAATTTATTAATGACGTATACAAAACCTGGTTAATTAAAAAACATTTAATTTTGTTCAGAAAAATAGTAAGTAACATTTACTTAATTTTTTTTGACTTACGAATCGTTTTATAAGAACCATTAATTATTTTTGGACAAACATTTAATTAGTGTTTTTTAGAGAATTTAAATTAATTAGTGATTCAATTTTTAAAAATAAATAAAATGATATTTGTTGTCCAAAATAACCCTGTTTTCAATTTGAAAAATGATCAAAATTGTAAACTTTTTTTTTGCTTAACGATAAGTTTAATGATCAAAATTGTAAAATATCTGGACAATTGAGTACAAAATGATATTGGTAGAAATGTTCTTCATTCATAAATGATATCTGGACAATTAATAAAATATATACTGAAGAAATTAATTTGGCCAAAGTAGTATATTAGGTTCTTTTGGGGAGGTATTTTGATTTAAACAACAAAATGGTCAATTTAGAATTACACATAAAATTGGTTCACTTGCTATCAAGGGTTAAGAAAACTTTTTGTATGGTACACAAAAAGAGTGTCTTGTGTATCCTAACCTTCACTGTTTACGTTAACTCCTAACTTTAGAGTTGTAATGCTATGCATTTGGAGAAAATTTTATGTGTCTTATCGATTTTTACCTTTGTGATTTAGATGTAACCACAATAAACTCAGCACTAGTGACAGTAACCTCAATTGAGATAGAGTCATTATCTAAATCAATTGAGATTGAGTCAAAAATTTGGCGAGTGCTTCCATATCATAAATAACATTGAGTACAAAATTATGGCATCAATATTACCAACTCCCTTTGTCTTATGGGCTAGATGACCAACTGAGGAACCTGCCATAAGAGACAAATAAAGAACGTCGTGATTGAAACAAAACAAGAGATTCATAGTAGCGTTGAAGATGGGACGGCCCTCTAGTGCATTACCGATCACTCCAATGTTTTCAACCAACACACCACAACAACAACTTCTTCAACCTGTGGGGTGTGTCTTCAACATGAGCATCATCAACACGATCATGCGAAGTTCTTCACCCTCAATCAAAGGTTGCATTAAGACTTTTAAAAAATATATTTTATGACATTTTTTTTCCACTTAGTGGCACACATCTCTCAATCTTGCTCATAGTTAGACTTTCTACAATTGGGTTGAAAACTTCCAACTCCAATAATGTAGCAAGATGTACAAAACAAAGAAATCTTTCAAATCAATCGTGACAAATAGTACATGTCTTTCTCGTTCCACCAAAATGCGACCATAAAGAGTTTGCGCAAGATCAACATAAACAAAAACACAAGCAAAGTGACCTATGAATTTGGAATTGGTTGTTTCATTCAATGATAAAAGGGTCCCTATACCATAGCCAATTGTAAAATTAACCTTTGGCCTCCAAAATTCCCTTGGGGAATTATGAAATCTTATCCAACATTGTGCTTTAGTGTTGTTGACTTATTTTGATTTAAAACATAAGGTCCAAGAAAATATAATCACGACAAATGCAGCTTCAAACTCCATGTGCCAATGGTTTAAACATTTCGTATATCTTTCTGAAATGAGAAAAAAATTCAGATAGAATATTTTATCAAGTGGATTAATCATAATCTACTTGCCAAGATGTTATTAAGTTTCAATAATTTCTCACGAAGAACATCTTCCTTATTCCCGGTAGCCAGGTCATTTTTTTTTTCTTTCGGTAGCCAGGTCATGAAAGTGAAAATCTAGCACATGATTAAAAAAATAAAAACTGATTTAAAATTAAAAATATCACTCCCTTAAAAAAATTAATTTTTTTAACAACTTTCATAAAAAATTTTGTATAACATCATATTAGAGAATAAGGAGGAAGACAATAATGCAGTTACATAGCTTCTGATCACCAGAATCTGAAGTTACAGCTTCTGATCACTAGAGTCTGAAGTTAACTAGTTTTTACAATTGAGTTTGTACTTGGATTAACTTGTTCATAGGTTGATTATACTTAACTTTCTTCCTATAAATACCTCTTGTAAACTCTTTCACATTCATGAGAAATGAGAATATTCATTTTACACATTTCATAACACATCAAAAAAGTAAATTATAGCACAATGTATTTTTTTTTTTTTTTTGGTGTTATAGCACAATGTATTTATTAGCTAGTTGGTAAATATCTCCTTTATCTAAATTTAAATTCAGAATCTTAAAACAGTTTATCCCTAGCTCAAAACATTTGAATAAAAAAGAGTTTTTTTTTTTTTTTCGTCATTCATTCAAAATGGCTTCTACTGCAACAACCACTCTCTTCATCTCCTCAGAGTTCAAACCATATCTCCCCAATTCCCTTCTTTTGCCACGAATTCGTATCTGCAACAAACCCTTATCAATTTCACTTCAACCATCAAAATTCCGTGCTACCCATTTATCACTATGCACTTGTTCCCGCACTCCATTAACACCCTCCACAATTTTCTCACCTCAAACAACTTTAACCAACTTCATTTCACAAAAAGTTTCATTTTTTCTCATTGGGTCGTTCATCTTCATCGCTTACTTCAGCAGAAAACCCGCTTTTGCAGTTTCAGTACCTTCTGTTGATTCAGCTGAAATTTTGGAGGAGAAGATTTTGGAGAAGGATTCAAGAAATGTTGAGGCTCTTAAAGTGGTTGTGTATGGGAAAATTAGGAGAGGGAAGTGTAAAGAAGCTGAGAAGTTTGTGAAGAGGTTGATTGATGAGGAACCAAATGAGGTTGAGTGGAGGCTTTTGCTTGCATTGTGTTATGAGACAATGGGGTATTTGAGTAAGGCTAAAGGATTGTATTTGGAAATTTTGGAGAATTGGCCTCTTCTTGTTAGAGCTCTTCATGTAATGTTTCTTAATCTATATATCTGTTTTTGTTTTGATGGAATTATGAATGTTGGTGTTGAAAGTTTGAATTTTGATTATGATTGAAAAGTTGGATATGAATGCTTTTTTGTTTAGGTTAGTCAAATTTTGATTAGAAATTTGGAATTTTTATTTGAACATTGATAATTGTTGACTTAGGGTCTGTTTGGATTGACTTATCTATTGACATAAATAGTTGTGAGAATGTTTTAAAGGGTTTATAGAAATAGCTTATAACATGTCCATAAATTCTTTTCAACTTAGTTCCATAAGCTCTTCGCGATAACTTATGAAAAAACATATAGCTTAATATGAAATCAGTTTGACTTTATTTTATCGTTTGTTGTAAAAATAACTTATATGTAAGCACTTTTATGCTAAGCGCTTGATTAAGTTGTTTAGAGAAACAAGTTGTGTTGCTGATTGGTAATCATGGCTATTAGGAGTGCTCATCTAAAAACATTGTTATTACTATGCTATGAAAAAGATATATCTTATGTTATCCTTTATGCAAATATGATTGCATGTTGACATGGCAGTTCATTTCATATCTTCCCTAAGTTCTTAACTCTTTATTTCATGTTGTTCATTCATTAGAATTATATAAAACCCATGTATGAATTTTGGATGTTGTTTTAGTGTGATGCTTCAAAAGCATGCCTATTATGCTTATATTGTTTTGAGCAATTGAGCCTTAGTATGTATTTCGGGAAGAGGCCTGTGATTGTAAATTTATGTGATGAATATTAGACGGCGCTAGGCAGTTTCTAACTAATTGTCAAAATAACAGCTATGGTGTAAAACTGTGCAGTGTTGTTAAATGGCGACGCCGTGACCGGTGTTTTGACAAGCGTCATAGTGAACACCACCATTTTACTTTGGATTCAGATTTGAAGGTGGTTTGCTAGATGCTTCTTTGACGGCATTTTGTGGTGATACATTTTTTTAATATATCAGTATCACCACAAAATGCCGTCAAAATAGTAATTGTATTACAACTCCATGTCATGAAATCAATTTACCAGGACACTCAATTTGTTTGTTGCGCTTGTTTGCTTACGATTGAGATGAGTGATACTCTCTTTTCTACAGGGTTTGGCTATGGTGATGCACAAAAACAATGAGGGTCCTGCTGTATTTGAAATGCTGAACAAGGCTCTAGAGTTAGCTATTAATGAAAACAAAGTTACGGAGGAGAGAAATATAAGGATCTTAATTGCACAAATGCGTGTTGTACAGGTGAACTGCAGATTCATTAGTTTTCTCTTCCTTTGCTTATCTACTACGAGTTCAGCATTAACCATGAACAATGTCTTTTTGGAGTAATTATTTGGAAATCATAACATATGTGTGCTTTGCAGGGTGATTTGGAGGAGGGCTTGAAAAGATGTCAAGATTTGATTGATCAAAATCCTCGAGATTTTAGGCCTTATCTTTGCCAGGTGAGTTTGTATGCAAATCATGCACACAATCATTCTTCCTCTGACTTTAATTTTTGTTCTTATTTATGATAATGTCATTTATGATAATGTCATACTTTGCTAATATAGTTCTGTAAGATATGGAATTTATGCAGAAAGATATTCCATTCATGAAATTATTGTATTGATATGTTAAAAGAATATGTTGCAGGGAATAATATACAGTCTTCTAGATAAAAAGGAGGAAGCTGCAAAACAGTTTGAAACATATCAAGCTCTTGTGCCTGAAGAGTTTCCACAGAAGGGATTTCTTGATGATATCACCTTAGCAGCAAAAGGAACATCCCCAGTAAAGTTTCAGAAGGAATTCAGAAATCAATTTTCTGACCAAAAATAGGAAAGGTAAAAATATAGGATGTTTTCTTCTTAGCTATCTAGCAATGATCAAGAAATGCAATGCAGTAGCACATCACACTCTTGTAAAGGCAAAATGTTAGACTGCTTTAATGATGAAGTAAAGTAAGATGTAGACAAGAGGGTACTGGTTGTTGTTGTATTGAATTAGAATGTATTACATTTTTTTTGCTAGCCCTTGTAGTGCATGGTTTGGAGTCCGAGATTTTGCTTGTCTGGCTCTGTTTAGATCATGTATGTGTTTCACATTTTTAAGTAGGATGTTTTATCTTGATTGAGAAATGTGTGAATAAGAATTTGTCCGTTGATTGAGAAATGCTATGAGAAATGTTGGCATAACAATCTTATGTTAGAGAAATACTAACAACACACTCTTGTTAGGAACCAAGAAATTGTTTTGAAAATAAAGAACTACTTATTGTAGGATTAGAAAGAATAAAAGAGGGAGATCTCTCCTTTATGGGTTTCCCTTCTACAATAGAGTCATTGATCTAACTAACTGCTCTAACGACTCTAATTTCCCTTTATTCTAATGTCCTGGTGATACAATCCCCTCAAAATTAATTGTGTCCTCAAGGTTGCAATCTATTAAATTTTTTCATGTTTAATAGTTGTAGAAAAAAACTCGGGATCCGCTGATGCGAGTCAAGGGGTTCTTTCTAGCTCCAATTGATCTGCACTTTCCTGCGCCACTTATCAAAACACAGTTGTTGTCAAAGAGGATTAGTCTTTCCCAAACACCATAGGAGAAAGTTCAGCTTGGTAGTGAACCTGGTAACCAATCTGGTCATCAAGTAAATACTTGAGCAAAGCAATCTGAATTGTGAATTGGGATAGATATGTTATGGGATAGGCCCAATTGATTTTACACTCTTTTTAACCGCATATGCTTTTTAATCTACTTCACTTTTGACGAGTTAAAATATGTTGATTAAGACTAATATGATACAGCATACATGGTACAACAAATATCTGTCACCAGATATTGCGTTTACTCATCCAATACAATAACTCCAGCGTCAAAATTATGTGTTGTTCTCATTCAACTCAGCATTGCTACTTTCATCCATCGCTGTATTACTTCCCTTTTCCTCCAGAGTCTACTATCATATCTTTTGCCTCTTCGTTTGCTAAAGAATCAGGCTTACGGTCATTTTGAGGGTTAGGCGGTGATTTGGACCCCAAAACTTCAATGTGTGATATTTCCTCTGATTTGTTATCTGAATTCAACACTGGAGTTTCTGCAACAAGTTGTTTTACTGTGGGTGTTAGAATTCTGTTGATATCTTCGCAGGTGGTTTCTAGTGGTGCACACTTCTTCACTGCGTTGACCTCCGCCGGTTCTCTTGCCAATGGATATCTTCACATATGGTTTCTAATGGCAGGCACTTCTTCGCCGCGTTGACCTCTGCCGGTTCTCTTGCAAATGACGCTTGAACTATATCCATAGTGTTTTCCTCAACTACCTTGCACATCTGATAATACGGAGGAATGATTATTGATACAAATACTGGTAGAATATTAATTTTCCACCATCTCTATTTTTATTGAATAAGATGAAGTGGTCCTTAATAAAAGCAGCTCATGAAGGGAGTACAATTACACATTAATATTTTAATAGATTTGGATCACTATCACAAGCAACGGAAACATTTTCTGGAGCTGCGAAAAATGGAAGCATTACAAGTAAGGTTTCTGGTATTTCCTTTACCCATCATCAGTTGGGTATAGAGACGGCGGCCGAAGGTTAGAAGAAAATGTCTTCAAATATTCTATTTTGTAATAATGATAGGTGAAAAGAAGACAATAAGAACATAAATAATGACACCATCAACACTATTTGGTGACGTTCTCGCATGCTCTATTTGACAACAGTCCAGATATTAATTTAGCTTCTTAGACAGCCCAGATTCAAAAAGTGTCCTGTCAATTCTAATTGTCTAGGTGAAATACTCTTGGAGTATGCAAGACTTCTTCCTTTATCCGATGAAAACTAGGCAACTGCTATTGTCTGATCTAGGGAAAAGTATCTGATGAGCAACAATAAAACCATACCTATAATTTCTACTTGAGGCAATTGATCAATCGTTTGGGTGTCAGTATCTACTGATATATAACTTGGAATAGTGGTAGACTTGCGTTCACTTTTAAGTTCTTTGTTGGTTACTTTACTTCACCAGATTTTGGATCACCCTGCAAACAAAGTTCGCAAGGAAGAAATGTTAGTCCACACACTAATCAAGCAAAACCTTTCCACATACAATGCATTGTAAAGGTGTGATGTACCATCCCTAAAACTTACAGATGATGAAAGAGCAAGCAAGCAGTCATAACTATGGTTAAGGTTGTGAGCCCAACTTATTAATTAATGGCAGTAATTGAAAACCAGGTCAACATAAATATCCAGCTAGAAATATGGTTATGAGAAACAAAAAATACAACAATGGAACTGGTAGCATAAAATGCTAGGCCTCCATCTGATGTTGTTCGGGTTGGGGCTCATACTGTGGCTTAGGATCGTTCACCTGAGATGTTCCATTGCCATCAACACGGTGTCTCTGACCCTTGCCACCACGCCTGTCCACTCTCCCCTCCGCTTCATTCATCTCCATCCACTCTCGCCTAACATCCGCTCATCGCTTGTCTTTGATTTTTGATGTGATCCATTACTGTAACATGCAAAATCAAATATACACACAATTAATAAAAATCCACAAAAATGTCCGAAAAAAAAGGCATAACGTGTGGCTGATACACTTCGGATTATACAATCCGAACAACAACCTAGTTCGGATTGTATAATCTGAAGAGGTTCAGTGCTACAGAAGAAGAAAAAAAAAATCAAACTCAGTCAGTTACATATTGAGGGAATGAGACCTAATCTTGAGTTTGATGTTTGATGAAGCTTGAAATGTGATGATTTTGAGCAAAAAAACCACCATGATTCACGCAATGTGTGATTTTTGGATTTTGGGGTGGGAGAGAGAAGTTTTAGGGCAAATGTAGAAACTGTAGAAATGAGAAAATTTTCTGATTTCGAGTTATATGCAGAAAGTATTTGGATTTCATAATCTGAAATATTGTTCAGATTATAGAATCCGAATAAATTGTAATTTTGGAAGAAAAAAATAGGGTGTGCGAGAATCTTATAGGATGTAAAAAGCGGTAGTAAAAAAATTATGATATATTATATAAGGGGATCCTTTTATCAAACTTGGCCTAAGACCTATAAAATGCTACGAATGACGTTGTGTGTTCGAACTTTAAATTTCCCATTTATTCACCTAACCTAAATGTGTGAATTTCTAACCAATGTGTTAGTATATATACATATAGTTTAAAAACATTGTTTATAGAACTTATTTAATTTGGTTTTATTTCTTCTTTTTAGGCGAAATGTTTATTTCTTTATTTAACCATTCAGTTCCTGTAAATTAATTTATGAATGACGACTACAATTAGAAAATTAATAACGAGTTACACAAATATCCGACTTTATTTAGACATTGTAACTGAAAACATCAAAGCAAAAACCATATTTGGTTAAAATGTTGTTGTAAATCTAATTGTAACAAGTTGTTTTTCGTTTCCTACACTTTACATTTATTTATATATATAAACTTGTTACATCTCCCTCTCAAAAAAATAAAAATAAAACTTGTTACATCTCAGTTTCACCTTTGTTACCTTCAACATTTTACAACACCATCAACGGCTTACAGCCATGGCTGGAGCCGAATTCTCCATAGGTGCACTTTGTTTAATAGTTCTCCTAGCTTATGGTACCCTACAATGTGTCCAAGGAGCAGAGTCTATACCAGGTCTTGGTATCAATTGGGGTGCTCTTGCATCACACCCTATGGATCCTAATATTGTTGCAAATATGTTGAGGGACAATGGAATCAAGAAGGTGAAACTTTTTGATGCAGATCCTTGGATCGTTAGTGCTTTTTCCGGAGACTTTGAAGTCATGGTTGGAATTCCTAATGATCAATTAAGTAAATTTGCTGGAAGTCTTGGAGATTCCGAAGATTGGGTAAAAGAAAATCTCACCAAACATCTTCACAATGGGGGTGTGAATATCAGGTTTGTGTCCGTGCGTGTATGTCATTATGTTCCTATACATTAGACTCCACAGTTGAAATTCATTTAAAGGGTTGATTAATCTTTCAAAATGTATGTTTTTTCATACACACCGGTCAATGATCTATTCTCAGACCAAATGATTAAGGGATGGACCCTAAACTTGTTTTGTCTTGCTAACACCATTTCAAATTTCAATATCATATTTTAATTTTTTTTTTTTAATATGGGTTGGAAATAATTACGATTAATTAAATGACATTAATTGTCATTTTACAACCATTTTCAAGGATTTTAAACTTTGTCCCTTGATGTAGAGTTTACAAAATCAAACTCTTACTTTTGAATTGACAACCTCGATGACCAATGTCATAAATTTATTAGATTATCGTGAATTCATTTTTTTTCATTCTACGTACACATTGTGTTATTGCAGATACGTAGCAGTTGGAAACGAACCATTCTTGAAAAGCTACGGTGATAAATATGTGAAGAAAACATTTCCGGCTATGCAAAATATTCAAAAGGCTATTGATAAAGCTGGACATGGAGACCAAGTGAAGGTGACGACAGCTTTGAATGCAGATGTTTATGAATCTCAAACAAACAAACCGTCGGATGGAGATTTTCGAGACAACATTCGTGATGTTATGAAACAAATTATCCAATTTCTTCACGAAAAGAAGTCGCCGTTTCTTGTCAACATTTACCCTTTCCTTAGTCTATATCAAAGTGAAGGTTTTCCACAAGATTTTGCATTCTTTGGTACCAATAGCATGACAATTAGAGACAAAAATGCACAATATAGCAATGTCTTTGATGCAAATTTAGATACACTTGCTTGGGCATTAAAAAAGGCTGGTTACTCCGACATAAAAATTGTTGTTGGTGAAATTGGTTGGCCAACTGATGGTAACATAAATGCTAATGTTAACAATGCAAAAAGATTTTACCAAGGGTTTCTTAAAAACATGGCTAGCAAAAAAGGTACTCCAATGCTCCCCGGACATATGGATGCATATCTATTTTCTCTTTTTGACGAGAATTTGAAGAGTATTGATCCTGGTAATTTTGAACGTCATTGGGGAATTTATCGCTACGATGGAAAGCCAAAGTTTCCTATAGATTTTTCTGGTAAAGGAGAAGAAAAATTGCCACAGGCAGCGAAGGGTGTTCGATACCAAGAACGTAAATGGTGTGTCCTAAGTGCAGATGTTAAAAATATGTCTTTGATCCCGTCGGCATTAGACTATGCTTGTGCTGGTGCTGACTGTACAAGTTTAGGATATGGTTGTTCTTGTGGAAATTTGGGATTAGCTGGTAATGCATCTTTTGCTTTTAACCAGTTTTTTCAAACTAGAGACCAAAGCGTTGAAGCATGCGATTTCAATGGATTGGGTAGTATTGTTACAGAGGATCCATCAAAGGGAACTTGTTTGTTCCCTATAGAACTTGAGAGCAATCCTGGAAATATGCTAACAACAATGCGTATTATGGCAAGCATGTTGATTGGATTATCGATATTTTTTATAACATTATGAACGAACGAACGTAATAAAAACTATGTAGCTCGTATCATGGAGCATAATTGATTATCGAAATTGTCAATAATCGTATCATCATTCAAAATTACAAAAGAAATTGTCGCGTAGGAACAAGTTTAAAAACTAATATAAAAACCAAAAATGTCAGATCAGTCACTTAATAGGTCGTTAACATTAGCGACTTGTGATTAAGTGACATATCACGACCATGTTTTTGAATTGATCACAAACTCATTTAGCGATCATTGGTTACTAAACTGAGTCGTTACTAAATTGTTCATTATGGAGATTGAAATAATTCAATCACTAAATTGATCATTAAATATTATTTCAAAAAAAAAAAATTTGATCATTAAATAGAGAATGTTTAAGCTAAGGTGGTACACGAACTTTCTGTTTCATCATCAACATCGGGCAAGCAGCTAGTCGATTGACTCGTTTTAAGCAGCAATGTATAACTTAAGGACCTTATCTGCATCGAAGGCATCAATGTTGGAGGGTAGCCAATGCCTATTTAATCTTATCAAATACTATTTTATGTTGTTGTTGCTGTATCAATTATGCCTATACGCTTCTTCTTTGTTTTAAATTAAGTTAAATATGTTGGCTATTTATATCCATCTCCTGAGTTGAAATCCATTTTGATATCAAAACGGCTAAATAAGCTCATATGTAGTTGAGAAAGATTCAGCTAGACTTGTTTCATTTTTCCTTAATTTGATTTTACTAAATCGGCTACCCTAAATTCAACAATTAGACAAACATTTTCGACAAACAAATCATAATATTTTTGGAGTAATAGTACGGATGTCCCTAACTAGCTTAGCAAGTCATGAAGTAATTAAAATCCAACTATCATATTTGAACATCATTCATCAAACACTTCATTTTCTCTATGAACAATAATATATGTGCACATGTAATATATCTAAACTCATTGAACATCTCATTTATCTCTCTCGTTATATCATATCAGCAACTTATCGCATCTATCATATCTCTATCTCTTTCTCTCTAGGTATCAATTTTTTTTGGGTGTCCACATATCTTTTTTTTCTTCCTTTATTTCTTTATTTCTATCAAATCACCGACATATCAAGGTCTTCAATGAACGTATGAGTGTCCACAAAGTATTTTTCTTAAAAATTAACTTATGAATAAAAAATTCAACAATGATATATGTACGTCTCATATTTCTCCACACTCATTCAATTCCTCATTAAGTTTTTTATCTCTCTCTTTATGTCACAACTATCAAATTACTATCTCTTATCTCTTTCTCTCTTAGAGTAACTCCAGCGGACTGACATACAACAATTATCTGCGAGCTGGAGTATCAACAATTGGGGTATTTTGCAACAAAAAAAATAATTTGGAGTGTGCTACCGTGTAGCAATCGTCCCGTCCTAAAATAACTTCTATCAATATAAAAATAGTTATATAAATCGTCCCGTCCTAAAATAACTTCTATCAATATAAAAATAGTTATATAAATATGTTAGGTTGAAATTAACCAATATATATATATATATATATATATATATATATATATATATAATCCTTTGAAAAAATATAAAAAATATTAATAAATGAGGTAAAATTGTGAGATCAAAAATAAATATTTTCGAATTACACTATTAAAGCAAAATATAAATTGCTTCAAGTTGACGCGGCTCTAATGGAACCCATAAAATAAAAATACTCACGGTTGAGTTCATCAAAGCATGTTCTTTATTGGTTCAACAAATTTTTCCTTAAAAATTATATTTAAATCTTAAGAAAACTACTTCCATATGAGATTAAAGCACTGAACACCTCAAAAGTGTAATAAACGGTATCCTTTATCCTATTGCAGATTTAACTTAGGAGAATCTTGGGCCTACTACTACGTCATGATGATGACGTCACCTTCACGTCTTTGAAGTTGACACGTGTCTCCACAAGTAGCCTTCCTTGCACCCTCGACGAAAATGTTTGGAAGGATCCTTCTTCTTTCACAATTGAAACAGTAATAAAGCATATATATTAGGATAATATTATAACAATAACAAAAAACCATAGTATTTTTTTCATTATAACAGAGATGTTATATAATAAATATACATATCAAGTGGTAGCACGATGAAGTTCTACTACTACTAGCAAGTAGCAACTAGCAACTAGCAAAATCACTCATTCATAAAAGACCAAATTCTGTGGGTCTTTGCAGTTGCTATCTGTCTAATTAATTGCGATAGCCATGTATTTTGGAAACCCTAATTCTAACCCTTATCACAATAATAATATATCTCCTCCTCCTTCCTCGTCTGATTTCATTAATTTATCTGATTATCTGGTGCTGGATGATGAACATCAAGAATGTTGGTCACAAAGTACAGGAACTGAATCATCAGACAACAAGGCACCTTCCACCACCATTGATATTAATGTCATCAATCAAGGATTAATTTGTGATGAAATTGAAACCTCTACCAACAAGAACAATAACATGATGCAAGTGTTTTTCATATATGTTAATTAACCACTTTTGTGATGTTAATTTTTGACACAGATAAATATAATAATGTATGTATATTTTGGATTCTTTGGTTTGACAGGAAACGTAAAAGCAGGGAGATGAAGGAAAATACAGTAGACGTGAGCCCAAGAGTGACGTTTAGAACGAGATCGCAGCTTGAGATTATGGATGATGGATTCAAATGGAGGAAGTATGGAAAGAAGTCTGTCAAGAATAGTCCATACCCAAGGTAATTACTCTTAGTCAATGTTTTTCTTTAATTCATTGCCTTCTTGGCTACATACGTCATATGAATGTATCTTTTAAAGATTATGTAATTTAAAATGTAAATTCACAATCACATGTAAATAAATTAATGTTTAGCACTTGCACTTTACTAACCCTATCAATATCATGCCGTACACAACTTTTAACTCAAGGGTTTTGCTATCGAGTGTTCTTTGATGCATTGATTAATGAATCCATAAATAGAAAAGTTATTTTGAAAATATCGAATAAATTACACCATTTTTTTATACAAATTTACTTATTTTGATTGTTTAACCAATGCTCTTAGGACATCGATTAACATTATCCTTAACTTAATTGGATAGGAAATAGGATAGTGGTGGTGGGTCTGATTGGCTGTACGATCATATATATAAATATTGTGGCGGCTGATATATGCTAGTTGATGGAGGGGGGACATGTACTCTTCTGTCATAATTATAAACTGTATACGGTTTAAGTGGACGTATATAAATCCCAATCATATATGCAATATGTAATTGTATAAATGTATGCATTTCTTGTGTGCTTAATTAGCAAACAAATTAAATGGTGTACAATTAAATAAACCCTACTTGTTGAGCTTGCGTGTATATGTGTGGTTTCCATTTGTTTGTCCTGGAATCGAGAAAAGTAGTAGCAAGTTGATGTTTCAATTTGCTGCAGTTAAGACAATTAATTATTCTTTCTCTATAAACATACATGAGTGTCTGTATATGTAAGATCAGCATCGATCCCACTTGCTAGCTAGCTAGTCCCCCGTAAATAATGGCACTTTTGCATTATTTGTGTGTGTGACACTGTAGCTGTCTGTGTGTGTCTGAAAGAGAGAGATTCTGTGCACTGGGACTGTTGTTGATCTCATCAGGTGGTGTTAAGAAACAACATAATATTTAATTAGATACTTTTTCTTTAAATTATTCTAGGAGCTAGCCAGAAAATTTTGTGTGTAATTAGTTTGAAAGAGTTAAAAAGTGAATTAAAGATGTGTACATATACAAGCAGGAACTACTACAAGTGTTCAGGTGAAGGATGTGGTGTGAAGAAAAGGGTGGAAAGGGATAGGGAAGATTCAAGCTATGTGCTAACAAGCTATGAAGGTGTTCACAATCATGAAAGCCCCTGCAATTCATACTGCACCCCAGTGTCTTTGGTGTATTCCAATGAATGGCCACAGCAGCACCCTTCTGCAACCTCTTCTTCCAATTAATGCTAAGTTAATCATATGGTATAAGTATATGTGTGTATATATATAGCTGCTGCTTTTAATAAAAGGCTAGGAAGGTCTGATCGAGTTGGTAAGTTGTATTGGCTATCTTCCTGTTATTCAAGGGAAATGTTAACCGGTGCCCCCGGGGCACTGGTTAAGGATATGAAAAAGGAAATTATATAGTAGTTAATGCATTGAAATTGTGTAATTAATTTATAATAACGTCAAAAGCACTTTCCTTTTACGGTAATAGTTCCCTTTTATGGTATGCTTAACCAGTGCCCCGGGGCACCGGTTAGCAGGACCCGTTATTTAATCATAGTTATTTTCTGCTAAAAATCGTATTTAAACACTGCTTAATTTGGTACTGAGTTTTTAATGGCTTCCAAATATAGGGTGCATGCGTTCATATTTTTTCATTTTCATCTCAGATGTGAGATGTATAATTAAATCTCCCCTCATCATTCCTCAAAATCTAATTTGAAATCAATTAAGAAATGATGAGTATCAAAATTAATATTGGAAAGCGGCAACAAGCTCCGCGCCACGATTTTTTTTTGTGCAGGCCCTCCTTTTCAAAAAAATTGTCCAGTGTGCCCTATATTGAAAATAAATATCTAACATGCCCTACTTTCACTTTTGCCCTTACATAGCTCCATCTGAGATGACACCATGTTCCTTCATGATGGCTCCATCTTAGATGGCGCCATCCTACTTGCCTTTTTTTTTTCTTTCTTTTTTTTGATTTTAATTTTTTTTAGCTTATTAATTAATACCTCCTTTAGGATAGCTCCATCTCAGTTGGCGCCATCCAACTAGGTTCTTTTAATTTATTTTATTTTGTTTATTTTATTTTATTTTATTTATTTTATTTTGTTTATTTTTATGCTGAAAATTTATTAAATGAATTTATTAAATAGAAAAAAATATAAAATAACATAATAATATAGATTGATATATTAGAAAAAAAATACAACAAAAGTACTACTGGCGTGCAAGATTAGAATTAGAGCAATTTTTACGATAATGACCCTCGTCCCGACACAATCCACATTTTCTTGGAACCTTTTCAACTTCATTCATTTCGGTCCTAATGCGAGTGGTGTTTAAATTTGGACGACCCTTTTTCGGTCTTCGCGTAGACAAATTCGGGCAAAGTTCAAATCCTACATATACAGGCCAATAACTCTAGTGGTGAACTGGATTGATATATTAGAAGAAAAAAAAAACAAAAATACAACGAAAGTACTACTGGCGTGCAAGATTAAAATATGGGCAATTTTTTTGATAATGACCCTCACCTCGACACAATCCATATTTTTTTGGAACCTTTTTTATTTTATATTTTTTTCTATTTAATAAATTCATTTAATAAATTTTCAGCTTAAAACTAAAAAAAATAAAATTAAAAGAACCTAGTAGGATGGTGCCAACTGAGATGGAGCTATCCTAAAGGAAGTATTAATTAATAAGCCAAAAAAAATTAAAATCGAAAAAATAATTAAAATAAAAAGCAAGTAGGATGGCGCCATCTGAGATAGAGCCATCATGAAGGAACATGGTGTCATCTCAGATAAAGCTATGTAAGGGCAAAAGTGAAAGTAGGGCATGTTGGATATTTATTTTCAATGTAGGGCACATTGGACAATTTTTTTGGAAAGTAGGGCATGCAGAAAAAAAATTCCCGCGCGACTAACCCTTCTTTAGACTTTATAGCATAACCAATCTTTTTGAAACCAATCTAATTTTTTAAAGAAACTAGTACTAATAATTAATTTTTTTTAAGGAAGTACTAATAATTAATTGATTTAATTTTTTAAAGAAACTAGTACTAATAATTAATTTTTTTGAAGGAAGTACTAATAATATTGTTAAGTTAGTATGTTATCTTTCATGTTTCAACCTGAAACTTTCAACCTTTTTAATTGCAGCTGACGACGATAATAATAATAATAATAATAATAATAATAATAATAATAATAATAATAATAATAATAATAATAATAATAATAATAGAAATTCTTGCATGGTCTTGCCCTTAATACATCATCATTAAGGCCATCCAATCAAATAATTTCTATTAATTAATTTAATACCAAAATAGGAAGAAAATATATTACTTTGTGGCTTGTGGGCTAACCCACGATTTACTATGGAATAAGAGGGAAGAAAACTGTCTTCTTATTTTAACAGATCGTGGTGCTGTATTTTCACCATAAAACCTATTTAATTTAATTTATTTTATAAATTAATTAATAGAAATTATTTGATTTGATGGGCTCAAGGATGATGTGTTAAGGGCAAGACCATGCAAGAATTTCTCTAATAATAATAGTAATAGTAATAGTACAATCAATTTAGTGTGTTGGTTGGTTCTGGTTGGATTGGATCAAACCACAGCCACTTGGTGATGTCGAAGCAGCTATAACTACATCTTTTCTTTGGGACCGATTGCAATTTCAAGCACGTTTCCAAACACAAGCTTAAAGTAATTATCGAAATCATTTGATGGATAAGAAATGAAAAAAATAAACAGATACATGTCCAAGTGTTTCCTATCACACCTTATGTTTTCACTATATCGATATATATACACAATATGCATTTTAACTCCAAATAATATGTATGAATATATATTTAAGCTTCTGTGGTTTTAAACTGCATAGAAAATGATCTCTGATAACAATTGATGAACAAATTCTTTCGAAAATAAATAATTGATGAAAAAATCAATATATTCAATATATAGTTGATTTTATATCATGCATAACTCATCATAATTAATCCGTTAACTCTTTATTTTCTTAATTTAGAGAAGACAAATTTCATTCACGTGCATAACAAAAAATGAATTTTCAACAATTAAGATTTTTTGTTTAAAAAAGCCTTTTGTTTTTTTGTTAAAAGATTGAGATTCTTTATTTGTTTTTTGGGGTAGATAAGTCTATGATATATACACTCCCTATGTTCCTTATTATAAGACTCTCTAAATTGTTTGTTTCAAAAAAAAAAAAAGACTCTCTAAAGAAAGAAAATTACAGATAGTAAAAATAAGAGTTAAATATGTTTTTGGTCCCTATAAATATACTATAACTTTTCATTTTAGTCCCTCTAAAATTTTCCTTCAACTTTTAGTCCCTATAAAATTTTCAATCATTAATTTTGGTCCCTATTTTAAAGTAAACTCATATGTAGAATTCATATTTTTGAATAGAATTTTGCAGAAAAAATTATAATATTATAAGAATCTCTCCCAAAAAAATTTAGAATTTTTCAACAAAACATGAATTTAATATGAATTTTTATATTTTTTATGGTTAAAAATTCATATTAAATTTATGTTTTCTTAAAAAATTCTAATTTTTTTGGGAAAGATTTTTATAATATTCTACACATTTCTGCACAATTTCATTAAAAAATACAAAAATTAACTTTAAAATAGGGACCAAAAGTAGTGATTGAAAATTTTATAGGGACTAAAAGTTGAAGGAAAATTTTAGAAGGACTAAAACGAAAAGTTTATATATTTATAGAGATCAAAAACATATTTAACCCTAAAAATAAAGGTTCTAGCCATCAATGTACTTTTACATAATTAAGGGTAAATTTATTCCAACTGGGACGCACCCGAAGAGGAAAGTGACCTGGGAGCCAATGATCCTACTCGTTGCGAAAAGGATTGGCTCGTGAAGCAATAGATTTATGAGCCTGAGTTCAGGTGGTTCTTATCAACTTTGCCATTAACTCGGTCCTCGCCTTCTATCTCTCTTTCATGAAGATCTCTGTCAATGTGTGGAGATGTATTGTCCGGCTACAGAGGCACTTCTTTTGGGGTTGTTCTAAAGGGGTACCAAAATTTCTTGGATCCGATGGTTGAAAGTTACAAACTTAGAGTATAGGAGGTCTGGGGCAGAAGGACTTGTGCCTAGGAAATCTTTCTCTATTAGGTTAGTGACATTTGAGAACTATGAAGCCCGGCTACGAGTGCGGATACGATACGACCGGCTACGAGTGCGGATACGATTCGATACGGATACGCGGATATGCAAATTTTTCAAAATTTAGGATACGATAAGGCTAAGATACGTTAACAAAAAATTTATACTAAAACTTATGTGTATGTAAAATACTTGAAGAAAATAAATATCGATTACTCTTAATTATTATATTATTATAAAAGTCACAATTTTTTAAAAATAAAACATGTGATTAAAATATAAAAAAATGTAAAGTTTTCTTATGAACCATATTATATTATCATATGTTGGGATATCGAAAGAAACATCATTAAAAGAACTCAATACAAATTTTATATAATGTTGATTAAGTGAATCGCCTCTCTCTCTCTCTCGTTACCTTCATCCACAAGAAGTATAATTTTAAGTGGTTCATTGAGAAACAATTCTACGGATGCATATTTAAAATTGAATCATATACATCTCTACTGAATGGTTACAACATTTTCTCACTTTTTTACCCTTCATCTTTTTCTAGGATACATATCTGTGAAGTATCTTATAAGTATCCTTGTGTATCGGCGGAGTATCATATAAGTATCCGTTAAAATATTTTTTTAAAAATTAAATAATTAATTTCAATACTTTATGGGTGTGTATCCGTGGAGTAGCTGTATTCTATACGGATACGTCTCTGTTTTGGAGTATCCGAGCTTCATAAATCATATTCGATGGGGTATCCTTTCTGCTAGATACGACTCTTGAACAACGTTTTCTTGTAAACAAGATAGTACTCTCTTCAATTGCTATTATAAGAAGAAGAAAAAACGCATTAATAAAAAAAATTACTCACCCAATTTCTTATTATAAGAACCTTTAATAAAAACTACGAATATGAAGAAAAAGAAAAGTTGTAGAAGATTGAAAGTAATAAATTTGTCCAAAATATGTATGACTATTACTTCCTCCGCTTTAAAATACATATCACGTTTTTTAATGTGCATTATTTATATGGCTTACTTTGACTTTACCTTTTAACTAATATATAAACACAAATATTAACATATAAGATATTGTTTGATTTGTCTCGACAAATATTTTCAAAATTTTTATAATTTTTTACTTTAGATAATTAACAGGTATGAAGTGGTTGACTGTGACATGTATTCTGAAACGGAAGAAATACTAAATTATCATTTATGTATTTCGAAACAAATTGGTAGAGGGAGATATTTGAAAAATGAATAATAAATGCATCTAGAAATTTATAAAAAATAAAAACAAATTTTTGTAAAGGGTTTTATAATTAATGAGGATTTATGATTTTCATATAAACATATTTAATATTATACTAAATTGTGAGCAGCATTGAATAGTAGTATTTTTAAAAAAAAAAAAAAAAAAAAGAATAGTAGTACTTATTTGTTTCTCTGGGGTTGAAGTCTAGCTTCCAACATCAGATTAGCAAGTGTGGTCAGTGGTCAATGGTCCTTTGGAAGCGGCCAATTAATTTTGATGACAAAGAAGCCTTCTCTCAAGTCACTGAAGACTGACTGCACTATTATTTTGGATTCATGTATTCCAGAAACACTTGAAATCACCCTCCGTTTACCCAAATAAGAAGGTTCCCTACACGAGGGACATACCTTCTAGTATTGGCTATATAGGGCTCCCCACACGGGCGACATATCTATTTCCTCTGTTTGAATTTGAGGGTAGTATTTTTTCAATAATTAATTTCAGTTATTATTGATTACCCCTCAATTCACATTTATAAATATTTTTTGCTTCCATATACATTAGTTATGTAATGAATCTGACAAAGTAAAAATTACTTATAAATGTGATCAGAGAGAGCATGTTTTTATGTCCAAATATGTATCTGCTTTTTCAGTAATTAACTTCAGTTATTATTGATTATGTTTTCACGTCCAAAGATGTATCAAACTCACGGCAAATCTAAAGCTACTACAATACGTAGCTTCTAAGAAACCACGGCACACGCATATGGACATCCATCTCAATTTCAAGCATACACTTGAAATCAGATAGTTAGATAGTTGAAATTACATATTCATTAAATCAGTTATGATTCTATGAACAATATCAACCATTAATTATTGATTTAAATCAGATGGTCAAGATCGATAACCGCAGGGAATCCAATTTTTGTTGTTTGGCATCATTCATTCAATGCACCATAGAAGTAAACACATCTCCCTCGGTTGAGTTCTACATGTGCTCTTCCATTATGATTTTTGAAAACCATATGAAATAATAATTATGTTTAGTACTATTTTGTACCAACAAACTTTGGGGATTAAAACACAAAGTATAAAGTACATCAGAGAGATCAAATTGTGTATTTGTCTGGAACAAACTCTTGCAAGAACCACACTCTCTGTAACAAATGAGTTAAAAAAAAATTCTTTCAAAACACAAATAGTCATGGATAGATTATTTCATGAAGAATCTACATGCCAAAGACTGAAAAATTTTGGCATCTACAAATTCAAATGATTTAGACACTGAATTCAATATCTTCGGACTCACTCACCTACAGCTTTCACCAGCAATCATTTAAATTACGACAGTCGTGATTCAACACTGGCTAGGGATGCCGCCTGCTTCAAAATTGTTGACATACGAAGATAGATTTGTAATGAAGCCTGAGAAGATAGATTTGTAATGAAGCCTGAGAAGGCAGTGGATGCAACATCCATCTTCTTGCTCTTAACAGGTCAAAGTTCAAACCCAAAGTTTGGAGGTCGGTAAGACGGTCAAGTTGCTCTTAACAGGTCAAAGTTCAAACCCAAAGTTTGGAGGTTGGTAAGACGGTCAAGTTTCCTCAAGGCACACCAGATAAAGCAAAAAAAAAATATATTACCAAAGCAAAATTCCATTGTAGAATATAATCCCTATGCTACACACTAATCAATTCATTTTCTTTGATTGACTTGCAATTTTCTCATATTTAAATATTTTGTTCTCGAACTTGACACATTTTCTATGCATGGAACATATTGAATTCTTTAAACAAAACCAGCGATCATGAGAAGTAGCCCAGCTGAGTGGGCATGGATTCCTCACATTGAGCTACAACAGCTTCCTCTGCTATGATCCAGCCTTCACTATTGGACTTCACTTGTTTAATCTCTTCACAGCAACTCTGAGAAAATGAAGACATAAGATAACAAGCACTAAAAGATGTATTACTCTCTAATCGCTACAAAAACATCAACCTAAATCCTACCAGCAAGAGAGCAAGCCTCCAAGACATACTAGCCTACTTGTCTACGGCTGTACACTATTCAGACAAAACATCAACTAATTGTTGGTCAAATTTCCATATAAATGGCAAAAGATGTATCCTCCCTCTAGTCAAAACACGGTGAAGTAACATATTGAGGAAGAAATATAGCAATTAAGGCAATGTTATCAGAAAATGGTGTTTTACAAAAGTGATTTAGTGTCGCTATAGCTTCTATTTGACAATAGTGATTCATTCAAATTCCGTAGTGCTATAACACTATAGCGCCAATCTAACCACTATTTAAAAACACTGAATTAACCTCTCAAAAAAACACTGAATTAAGGCTAACACAGAGATAACAAGGTTGGAGAATCAATTATGTTCAGGACAGACGAGTAACTAGCACAAGCACTGAAGCATACAAACCCAAAAATTCTGCTTTCTAATCCCACTCAATAAAGAAATATACCTGATATATCTACCAGGAAAACACTATTGATACTGTTGCCATCTAACAGCTTTTTCACCACTAAACCTTATATTGTCAAAATTGTGAAAGGGCAAGGAACAATTATCTGGGTAAATTTAGAATTTCAGATAGTGGCAGAATACCAACCTCAGGACAAGTATATACGAGCAGGGTCATCCAATCCCAGTTTTCAACCATCTGTCTTTGGTTATCATCAAGTGCTTCCTGTAGAAAGTATAGTAATGGAGGCATTAGTTGCATCTCGAATTGCCTTGGTCTACCACAGAGACCACAACTTCCAGGGTTTATTTCATCAGCTACAGCTAAAATTGGCTTGCCACCATATGAGTATCTGCACAAAGGAATAATTAGAAAAGAATGTTGCAGCTCCTTAAGCCAAGAAAATAGGATGGAAGGTAAAAACTGGAAGGAGAGGCAGAGAAAACAAAAGACATGACTTATTCGAAAATGAAAGAATGTGTTTTAGTGTTGTGGAGAAACACAATTGATAGCATGAGCACATAATAGAAAGATATGTATGCTTCCATACTCAGTTAAAGGGAGCCAGCCACAGAGAGAACTGAATGGAGAAACCAAATTTTCTCCAACGTTCTCAACTCATGTGGATTTGCATAATTATATTTGCATGTTCATAAAGCCCAGGTACAACTAATAGAGCTCCTTCTGCCCAAAAAAAACTAATACAGCTCCTAATGAGTATGATAATTATTAATTAGAAATAAATTATATATTTCTGATGAAGTTGAGGAAATGGCTTCTTTGATTAACATACAATCTCCAATTGAAACATACAATCTAGTCTCCAATTGAAACACGCAAGAAGCATACAATCTCCAATCGAAACTATAAAGAACCATACGACTCCGGTGCTACTGCTCTAGTCTCAACATTTTTTCACTTTCTAAGAAGACAGTAAACTGTTGTGAATCATTAACCAATACTTTCAACTGGGTTTAAACATCAAACCAAAATATGTTTTAAGGACGGGTCGGGTGCGTTTTCTTTGTTTGTTCTAAAGAATTTAGCGGCGAAACTGAAACACATGTCCCTGCACCCTTTACCATCCGAGTTGTACTTAAGTATTTACAACACAAGTCATGTGCATTTAGCTCTATCGTAAGTTCACTCCAAAGCATAATTTGTCACATACCTGAAACACTGTTCAGGATGCGCATCCAACCGTTTCTTGAACTTGAGGTATGTTCGATCAGCAGTCAAAGCTTTATCATATTCATACTGTTCCTTTTCCCAAGTTTCTTCTGCTTGCATATTATCTTCAACAGAATTTCCATTCTCCTTAATAGAAAGTGATGAGTAGCTAGAGCAAACAGAATTAAGACCCCCCGTAGAAGGCTCTTCCTGTGTGTATATATAAAAGCAAGGCACCACTGAAAATAACCAATTTTAGCACAAAATCAATAATGCCACAAGGTAAAAATTCGTTATCATTTTCCAAATCATACTCTCAGTACCTGAAACATCATTACGATTATCGACATCTTCAGAAGCTGTTGTTGGTTCTGGATATGGAGAAGATGTAGGGAATTTGTGTTGGCGCTTTTTCTGTTGTTTCTTGCTCTTAGATTTAGAATTAGAAGAAGCCAAAGTCCCAGCTTGAAAGAGTGCCTCAGCCAATTCTTCAAAACTCATGCCATCTTCGTCTTGGCTTTCGTCTTCATCATCCCTTGAGTTGGAATTTTGAACTTCGACCTGTTGTTTATGTTGAGAGATATCCACGTCAGCAAGTTTCTGAAGTCTAAGAACTCGCCAAACAGTTGTGCATTTGGGCGAAACACAGCCGAAAATGAAAAGAATGCGATGATGATGAGACAGTGGAGCATAAACTTGTGCAACGAGGGAGAGGCTATTGGCACAAGTAGCACAACGAAGCAAATCGGTATTGATGGCGTCCTTGGGAAGGGGCCAATCCTGTTATCAATATTAGAGAATTCGAGAAAGAGTGAGTCAGTCAGTTGCAGTTATTGAATTAAAGCATTTAGGGAAAAGTTGAAAAGATGAATTACAGGGAGGCCTCCGATTTTAGTAGTAAAGGGATGGGATAGTTCGCGATAATCATTTGCCCATGGTCCCGGCATTCCTAGCAAAACTTTACCCATTATTACTGTTGTGAGGGACAAAGCTCAATCGATCAAGTGAAGCTTTACTTTGTTTCTCCTTCCCAAGTTGTAACTGGGTACGGAGCTTGAATAAAAAACTTGGGGGTGTCAAAATAAGTTTCAATGCATAAATCAAATCTGTACAAATTGATCATAAAAATAGGAGAAGTTGTATATCCAAAATCATAGTTTCATTGAGAAGCAAGAACATATAAAACCTAAGATAGCAGCAACACATAATTGGGATTATTTAGGCAGTAAATAAGAAGCACAGAAGAAAGAGAAAGTAATGAAGTACTACTAAATTGCATACCGTGAAAGGATACGGAGGTGATGACACAGAATGGTGGGGGAAGCGGCAAAATGAATGTGGATGGTACTCTCATACAGTCACTGTTTACTTCTCAACAGCGACCCCGCCGAACAACCGGTCAATAGGTTAAAGATTAGTACTATTTTTTTCACTATCAATTTAATTAGTTTTTTTTTTTTTTGACAAGAGCCAATCTAATTACTTAAAATCTATTAATAATATTAGTTTACCTTTTAATTTTTATTTTAGCAAAACAAACTATGTAGGGGTTGAGATTTGAATCTGATCACCTCATTTCTCCACATTTAATTGTGTAATCTTTCGCTACTAAATTATTTGACCAAGAAAAATATTAGCAATGACTTATATTAGGGATAACCTCAAAATCATGAATGAATATCAATTGTATATGTTACAACTCGAATTTGCTAATGAGCCAATACAATAAAAGTTAAGAAAAAATAGCATAAATAATTGGTTGTAAGTATGACTCTGTAACAATTTAACAAAAATTACATTTTTTGTCAAAAAAAATTACATTCGTGTACCAAATTAAACTAATATAATTTGTCCACAAAAAAAAAAAAATACACTCGGTGTACCAAAATAAACTAATATAAAAAAAAGATATAAGATAGGATTAATCTATAATTTTACACATTTTTATCTCCTAATTTTTGTTTCTTTAAAATATTTTATTTACAATTTTATTCTTCTTTACATGATTAATTAGTTGTATAAATTAACTCATTTCATCCCTGTTTATAAGGTCACATGACAAAACATAAAAAAAAAAAAAAATGTAAATTATGTAAATTTCGTGTTTATAAGGTCATATGACAAAACACAATAAAATAAATAAATTGTACATTGTGCATAAATTTCGTGTGTAACTATAACTATTAAATTGCTTCTTAATTTTAGATATTTTTAATTTGACTTTAAAAATTCTGAAACGACTTGATAGTTTTAATAAAAAATATATTTTAAAAAATAGTAATAAATTTATTCAAATTTGTATAGGATATATTATTCAGGGACAAGTAAAATCTCTAAAAGACCTTTTTATTTTATATTAATCAGTTAAAATAATAACAAATTTTAATAAACGCTTATGATTCAATCAATAAATCTAAGGGTCTGAACTAATCACACTCACAAAAATGTGGGACAGAGGAGAACCTAGTTTTTAGTTACCTTAAGCAGTTGTTTTTTGTGTCGTACCAAAGAAATGAGACAATGAGGTTTGAACCTCGGACCTCATGTATGCTTCCAAAACTCCTGACCACTAAATCAATCCTCGTGACTTACCTTAAGCAGACTTTTAAGCTTACCTATGTGTATTTAACGTCGGAAAAAAAATCGTGGAGGGAAACCCAAATTTAATTAATTAGTATTTTAGAACATATTCAAGTTTTTTTTTCTGAAATAATGTTTGAACATATTCAAGTTGTTTAGAAGAATTTTTGTCATAAAAAAAGTTGTTTAGAAGAATCTTTACTGTTGAACGAAATTAATATGAAGAATATGTCATTTTGACAAAAACAATCTAACAACTAAACATTGAGTTATCCTTCAAAAAACTAATAAAAACTAAACATGATTTATAAATGGTTAAATTGAGTCTTCCTTAAAAAAAATGGTTAAATTGAGTCCTTCAGGCTTGAAAAAATCAATATTTATGTGTGTCACAAAACGACTGGTATAACCACGTCAGTTGCTTACTCGTATTTCATGGGTCAAATAAATAGCATTAAGACCACAGCGGATGCTAATGTGTTTAATTACTAAAAAATTCACATGATAATCAGTATTTTTAATAATGACTGAAAACCAAGTTGTTGTTGAGACTGTAAACTTCACCAGGAATCACAAATGCTATAATCAAAGCTTCTATATTCTAATCATCAATTATATTCAAAGTTAGTCCATTGAGACATGATATATACAAAAGGCAGTAGCTAACTCAATACACTACTTCACCTTCTATCCCCCTCATTTGGTGAATAAATCTAAAATTGTTCTCCTCATGTATGGTGTAATGGAATGGATTATTTAATTCCATCTCTTTGAATTCTTTGCACCTTTAGACTTCTGTTTTGCTTGCTGAAAGGCCTGCATCTTTTGCTTCTTCCTTGCTTCTTTCTCAGCCTGATTTTTCAAATAAATCAATAAAATTTATAATCTATCATAAAAGCTCTTCAATACTATTTAACACCTCATCCATATGAGTTTCACAGAAGTTTACCTTTGACATCTTGGATTTGGCTTTCAATTTAGGAGCTTTGTCGTCAAGCTCAGCCTGGCGTTCAAGCTCTTTTTCCCTGGCATCAAGATTCTTCTCCAAATAATACTGCAAATTTTCAGATTCAAACTTTTGTTAGAACCCTATAACAATAAACAAACATGCATTGGCTGATCATGTTGCATTCATATTCATTATATACAAAACTGGATAGATATTTTTCCCTTACAGCATCACCATATGTCTATTGAATCATTCAATGAAAAATGGCTTCGGAAAATGATCACGAAGTTACTATCAACATGGTAAATTATACCCTCAAAATTAGGTAACCGTCATACAGCCTTGACGAAAAATGGAACACATGTCCAGTGCAACTTAGATTATGAACATCTAATATACAAGATAAAGTTATCTACAATAAACTCACAATAGACCCACCCTTCCCTGAATCCTGCCACTAAGAGAGCTTAATAGCAACAGCTGGCCCCTTAATTTTAGTAAAAAAAAAACTATTGTTGACCCTCTCAAGTGTCAAAACTAAGTTATTTTGTCCTTTTGATCGTCTAAGTTATTTAGTCCTTTTGATCCCTCACAGGCGTATTTGCTATCATTCTTATACTCACTTTTATACTGCTTCCTATATCCTTCCACTTATGAAATGAAAGACTGAACAAATTGAGCAAAGCATCCACAAGACTGTTCACTTCATTATTACTCCATATTTTACTTTTTGAAAGGGAAAAAAAAACTCAATTACACTTTCCAGATATGCTGTTGAAAAAAAAGATATGCTGTCGAAAATGTAAAATTCCTATCACAAAGGAACCAAATTAAAACAGAATACATCAGGTAGGGACTAATAATTTGGAACCCAAATAAAGTGAAGAAATCTGAGGGAAAAAAGAGTTTTACAGTTTTACTCAAACTTTATAATAAGATGTGAGAAATGAGACTAGTGATGAACAAGATCGCCAAGAAGGGGGCAAAGCGGATAGTTAAGAAAATTGAGGAATGAGGGAAGTCAAGCATCCAAAATCATCATTTGCATCTAGATGGTATTGAACATTGAAATATCGCCAAGAATCCAACAAAAAACACATGTAATACTAATGATCAATGGATGACTAAAACAAATTGTATAAAGAATAGTATCCAGTTAACCTGCTTCAACTATCTCTGAATCTTTCAAAAAAAGTATATTTAAACAATCTATGGGACACAAAAAAGCTAATGGCGGGGAGGGGGGGATTGATTGACTTACATTGTAATCTCCAGCATAATCCTGCACAGTGCCATCTTTAACTTCAATCACTCTATTAACTATCTGCTTTATAAAGTACCGATCATGAGATACGGTGATAACGGTGCCCTCGTACTCATTTATTGCCTCCTGGTAGAAGAATTATAAATCAATATTAGTCGGTCCTTGGATCGGATACAGAGTTTTCAAAAAAAAAGAAAATATTAGGCTGATGGGTGACAGTGAACATTAAATACAGATAAAGGTAAGAAAAAAAAATGAGACGGACCTCAAGCATTTCTTTAGAAGGTATATCCAAGTGATTCGTTGGTTCATCCAAAACAAGTAGAGTTGATGGTTTTACCATGAATTTGCAAAAAGCCAGCCGTGCCTAGTAAAACATGGAACAATATAAACCCCTAATAGTGTTGCATTATATGCATTTAGTGAGAAAGGGAAGAACATTTCAATAAAACTAGCAAAGCTATTGTTGTATCCGAAGAGTACCATGGAAGCATGTAAATAGTTTAAATATATATATATATATATATATATATATATATATATATATATATATATATATATATATATATATATATATTATGATAGAAGACACCTTTTGTGAAGGTGTCTTTTATCAAGTTACTCTATGAGCATTTGTTAAAAGACACCAACTACTTTTTATGAAGGTGTCTTTTATCAAAGTTATAACTAAAAAAGTGAAAATCACACCTTGAGGTGTGACTTGATAAAAGACACCACACTACTTTTTATGAAGGTGTCTTGTAACATAACCCATATATATATATATATATATATATATATATATATATATATATAGAGAGAGAGAGAGAGAGAGAGAGAGAGATGAGAGGTAAAACAGAGGAGCTTTATAACACAATGAGTTTGACCCTTCCCCAAACCCTGCCATGGTGAGAACCTAATAGCACCACATTTCCCTTTTTATTAGGAATAAATCATGTCTAATGAAGTTAAAGAATTTGTGTGTGTATATTATACTTGACTCTACAATACATGAAATGCCCAAAGAATGCAGGTGTATGGATATCTCCCAAAATTGTCAAATACATTTACCAAAACAAGTTGAAGAAGAATCAACCATCTCAATGTTCGAGGTTGGATTATGCCTCTTAACATCATCATAGCCATTTTAGTTCCTGTTTCTTAAATTTCTTTAAAGACGGTCATTTTAAAGATACTACTCAAGCAACAAACAACCACATTTCAAAGGAGAGCAAAAAAGATTTTCAAAATGTCTAAGGCATTTAACAGCAATATCATCTAATTTGCGGGTAAAGAAGCAATTCTCGGTTAAAACTAATTACATAATGAATTACAAACTTGATGTTGAAAAAACGAACCATTCAATCATAGAAATAAGCTAGAACTTGAATGTTACATTTGTTCGCAAATGCTAACTGAATGTCAACTGAAAAAGAAAACACAAATCTAGAAATTAATTAATTACCTTCTCACCACCACTCAATAGAGAAACTTTACGATCAAGCATATCAGATTTAAAATTACAACGCCCAAGAAGTCCTTTAATATCGTCACTCCTCCAGTCCTCGGCAGCTTCCTCTACTGTCTCAAGCACCGTCTTTTCCAGATCAAGTGCCTCAGCCTGTTGACTAAATCAAGTCAGCACTAAAAATATAAAAGTTTTGAAATGAAGAATTGGAACCGATGGCACCAAATAGCATTTTCTCAGTCAAAGTAGTGAACCTGATTCTGCTCGAAATAGTTAGGCAATACATTATGCTCCCCAAGGATAACTTCACCGCTGATTGGCTTCTCTAAACCCATAATCAATTTTAGTAAAGTACTCTTGCCACATCCATTTGGACCAAGAATGGCAATTTTTTCTCCCCTTTCAATTGTAAGATTTGCCTTGTTGAAAAGTTTCTGGCACAGAAAAACGTGATCAGATGATTTCTTTAACATTTTAACACTACTTTTTACATAAAAATATTAACTCACTTTATCCTCAAAGCCAAAATCCAAGTTCCTAACTGTTACAACAGATCTTCCACTGCTTCCACGCACAGGGAACCTGATTTTCATTTGTTTCCGTTCAAATGGCTTCTCTACTAGTTCCTCTCCAAGAAGTCTTTCCAATTTCTGTTGTCACATATACATAAGGAAATTCTTTTAAGTAAATAACATAGGAAGTGAACAACAAAACATTAATTTTTACAATACGGAAGGATGCATTGCAATTTACAACTATTTCGGTAATCAACACTACTACAGCATTTTTGGGTTATTTAAGTGACTAATATTAAGGTCACTTAAACTTTGTTAGACATATGGCCATCATAGCACTAGATATATAAATTCATGAATCTCAATCCTTATGATTTTGGGAGAATTGGTTCTTGACCCATTTAATGAGTACTTTTGACTTGTTAACATTTTGTACAAGTAATGTTATATCTAAATTAAATAGTTGACCACATATACCTTCTCAGCAGTCGAAGCACGGCCAGAACTTGCTCCGGCACCTAACCTGCTTATCAACTCTCTTGTTTGTTCAATTTCTTTCTGCTGCTTCTCCCATGCAGCATACTGTGTTTCAATCCAAGTCGCCTTTGAAAGAATATACTGAGAATAATTTCCCTCAAATGTCCTGGATACACCCATGTCAGTTTCCACAATTTTTGTACATAGTTGATCGAGAAAAGCTCTGTCGTGAGAAATGATAACCATCGGCACATCCTGCTTGTTAAGATAATCTTCAAGCCACTCAATTGTGTCCAGATCAAGGTGATTTGTAGGCTCATCTAACAACAACAAATCTGGTTCCTGAAATTGAAAACAAAGTGTCATTCATATCACCAACACTTTCACATTCAAACTCACATAACATTATCAACGATTCATCAATATACACCTTGCAAAGTAACATTGGTTATATCAGCATTACAGCCTATGGTTAACCATAGGTGCAGCCTAAGGTGTGCCCTTTATTGATTTATCATTTAAAAATAACGGACGGGTAAAGATTATCTTCCTAATTACTAACCATAATCATTTGTATTCTTTTTTTTTCTGTTGAAAAATCTAGTTGTTGTCTAAAAGGGAACACACAATCACCATGCAATTTGCAATACCACCACTAGACACTTCCAATTGAAGACACGTCCAATCTCCAATACAGACTCGACACTGACACATGAACAATGTACTTTCATTCAATTATTCAATTTTCTCAAATCAGTGTCGGTATCAACATGTTAGTGTCGTGATCAGTGTCTGCATTTCATGTTCATAGTCCTATACACATACACAATATACTATAATATCAGCATGCTGTGCAATATACCTGAAGCAAAATCTTGCCAAGACACATCCTCATCTGCCATCCACCACTAAAAGAAGCAACCAACCTATCGGAATCCTCTACACCAAAACCAAGCTCAGGCATCAACTTACTTATCTTCGAATCAACAACATCCAAATTCACAGCCTGAGCTCGTCTCTGAAGCAAATCAAACTCATCCAAAAGCCTCCCCATCAACTCCAAATCATTCACAGAACCCTCAAGCGCCTTCTGCACTTTCTCCAATTTCCCCGCAACCTCCATTTCCTCTTTAAAAGCACTCATAAACTCTTCCCTCACCGTCCTACTCGGCGAAACCTCAAATTCCTGACTCAAAAACGCAATTTTCATATTTGGTTTCGCTTTAATCACATTCCCCGAATCCGGTTCCTCCAAACCTGCAATAATCCTCATCTGCGTCGTCTTTCCCGCACCATTTACACCAACTAAACCCACTTTCTCACCCTTTTTCACTTCCCAATTAACCTCTTTCAAAACCGTGACACCTTTGTAAGTTTTTCTAATATTTTCCAACTTCACACCAGACGAAACGCTTGAAGCTCCGGTGTTAGATTGTTTATTGTTACCGCGTCGTTCATCGACTGAAGTATCGGTAAATAGTGACTCGATATCGTCTTCAGCTACTGAAGTTTCGTCCACGGCGGCTACGGCGGATAAACGTGAAGTATGATTGAGTTTTTTTGAAGTGAAGAATCGATTGGGGTTAGTGTTAGTGTTGAAGGTGTTGGGTTTGGCGATGAGATGAGTGTGGGATAGGGTGCGTGGAAGGCGTCGTGAATCGAGAATGAATGCTCCGGTGAGGTCGAGGTGGTGGAGCTTTGAGGCCAACTCCATTGTGTTGGATGGTCAGAAGATTGTGTGGCGGTTATGGAAGAGTGTTTTACCCAGAAGAAGTGTGAGGCAGAGAACGAGGATGACGAAGCTTCTCTACCCCACCAATGTTTTTGAGCTAACTTTCTGCGGCTCCGGCAATTTATTGAAGTTTGTCTCATTAATAATCATATTCATATACTCCATCCGTTTCAAAATGAGTGTATTTTAGATGTTTACACACATATTAAGAAATGCAATAATTAAAAGAAAAAGAATGATTATTTTACCAAATTATCCTCCTTATTAACTATTGGTTAGTTTTAAAGTAATACTTTGGAAGTAGTGTGCAAAGTATTAATTGGAGGGTACAATTGAAAAGAAAAATTATTATTGCATTGGAAACTGAAAGCGACACTCATTTTTAAACAATTTTTTTTTGCTAAAGCGACGCTCATTTTGAAACGGAGGGAGTATATAAACAACAAATAAATTCACCTTGATTAACTATTGACCGGATAATGCATTGCATAAGTAGGGTTGTGTTTGAACTTTAAACATCTTTAAAAAAAAAATTAAGAAGCCAAAAAGATAATCAAATAAATATCGGAGAAAAAAACGATCAAGTTAAGTATAAGGTGTGTCTAACCAGGAAACAGTACAGAGTATCAAATGACAAAAAGCAAAACAAAAGAATAGTTGCAGCCAAATTACTGCATTACAAGGTGGGGTAACCTAGACAAACTAATGGTTTAGTCCACCAAGCATGAAAATCGACAAAAGTATGAGGTTTATAAACCTTAAGCCACCACCATGAATGAAACATCACCCTGTCAACAATTTCAGTGATAGCTGATTTTTTGTTTTGAAAGATCTTGGAGTTGCGTTCCTTCTAAATAATTCAATCACTCGCCAACCAAATAGTTTCAAGACAGGTGCGGATGTCCTTTCGAAAAAGATGGTTGCCACCAAACTATGAAACATGCATGGCAATTTCAGATGTAAGCATATTGGAAATCTTTAGCCACGTTAAAATGAATGACCAAACATCCCTGTAAAAATTACAGTTCAAGAATAAATGATTCACTGATTCCTCCATACCACAGCCACCCGAACTTAACAGAGATCTTGGATGAAGAAATCCACATCTAGCCAAGTTATCTTTTGTTGGGAGCCTATTCTTCAGCAGTCTCCACGCGAAAGTGTTAGTTTGAGACGTAACGTTTTGTTCCAAATGATATCCGTGAAAGGCGCTTGAACTATTTGATCATCATACGTCAACATATTGTAAACTTCATTAACATAATAACCTTGAGCTGGATCAAGTTTCCAAGACCAAGTATCCGCAATTGATTCCTGCAAAACAATATTTTCTAACAAAGAACAATAGTCCACAACCATCTCATCTTCCCAAGCGAAAAGTCTCCTCCTCCATCTCTAACCTCCCCCCTCAACCCCCCACCCTAATCTACTCGTCTCAGCCACAATTATATTGACATCTTTAAAATTTTAACCACTATACTATTTGACTAGAAAACTCTAATCACTTAATTATAACTGATATCAGCTGCAAGACAGTAGAAACACCCAATCAATAAAGAACCAGGTTCCAGATATGGCTGAAGAAATCATACTCCATTAAAAGATGATTTATCGTTTCTTCTTTCTCGCAACCTCCCACACATAACAACAAGCCAGTAGATGTAACTCGTCGGCGAATTAAATTGTCCTTAGTAGAAACCCTCTTGAGAATTGTTTTCTACACAAAGAGAGACACTTTGAGAGGAACAATTTTATTCCAAATTAAGTTTGGATTCGTATCGGTAATAAGTTGATCAATAAGCATGAGAATTTCATAAACCCATTTTACATCCTAACTATATTTGTAGAGTCATGTTTCCACATCCATTTGTCTATAACATAATCATGCAAAACAACATTATCAAGCAACATTTCGCCAGTAACTTTTCTTCCTAAGCAAAGAGTCTTCCTCTCCATTTTAACCACCTCATTTTAGCTATAGCAACACTAGTATCCACACATAAGTTAAGCAGGCGGTTAAATCTTGACTGAAATACACCACCATCATCTACCCAAGGATCACACCAGACTAAATCTTGATTACACTTTATACCGCATCCCGCCTTGAAAGCAATATTTATTCATTTAAATTAAAGAGATTACGTCGATTGATAAAAAAATACAAACATTAAATTTGACAAAATCAAAAAGGATGAGATTGTGAACAAACTCACAATATTAAGATTTATAGCAAAAAAACGACATGATGCCTACATATCGACAAAATAAAGGTGTTCATATAATGCTCATACTTTTGAATCTATAATGCTATAGATACAAAAGTCGTTGCTTGAATTTGTAATGGACATTAAACAAAGAAGATATGTCAATCTGATCAGAACGAACACTATAATAAGACAAAATCAAAATGCCGCACCAAAACGATAAACAGCACAACATCGTCGCGCTTAGTCGATGCAATTATAGACAAAACACAAAAGGAAGTCAAATCTTTGTGAAAAATAACTTGTTTAAATATTTGAAGGAAAACTAATAACTTAAAGTGATAATTCCAGACAAAAATGATCATAAATCATTCATCTCTTTCAATGATGAGGAGAGTGTGGTGACTATTTTTAGTCCATCATATGAAGGCATCAATAGCTAACCCTAACCTAGCTAGCTTGTCAGCACAGTGATTCTCTTCTCTATAGATATGGGTAATCATACAATTCATACTACTCATTAAACGAATACAATTAAGCCATCTATTTTTTAACTGTCAAGAAACTATATGAGATACAAGATACTAAATAGTGATAAAAGAGACTAAATATTTGTAACAAAAGAGAGAGAGAAACTAAATATTGATAAAAGAGTTATTCTTAGAGTTATTCATAAAATATATTGATAAAATTGATTTTGGTCCCCCTATTTTGAAAATAATGAAGTTTTAGCCTCCCTATTTTAAAACGTGATTTATTTTTCCCTCTATTAACTTTTTATAGATTTTGATCTCGCGTCTTATTTTTAGACCATTTTCTATAATCGGGTCTATTTCTTTATGATATGGTAGCGCTTAGTAGTTCACAACGAATATTCATATTCACAAAAATATGCATAATAAGCATTGCCATGTCATAAATAAGCCACATTATCAAAATGACAAAAAAAAAAAAAAAGAGGGATATGAAAATTTATGAAAAAAATTAAGCGACAAAAAACCAATTTTTAAAATAGAAAGACCAAAAAAATTTCAATTCTTTAATATAGGAGACTAAAATAGATTTAAGCCAAAATAGCAATGAGTTATTGGTAAAATTAAATAGTGGAATTTGATTAGATTTGAAAATTATATATCATCGTAGAAATTTCTTATAGGATTTTGCTAGAAGACATCTTTTAATTTTTATGAAGGTGTCTTTTAGCAAGTTATTGTATGAGCATTTGTTAAAAGACACCAACTATTTTTTATGAAGGTGTCTTTTAGCAAAATTATAACTAAAAAGTGAAAATCACACCTTGAAGTGTGGATTGCTAAAAGGCACCTGCTTCTAGCAAAATCCAAAAACCCTTTCTTATATATCATCGTAGAAATTTCAAATTGAAAATTATGGAAAAATCGAGTAAATGGGACTTGTGGCCACAACAAATCCGAAAATAGCAAAATCAATCAACCTACAGATAACAATCCTTGTAGAGTAGTATGAGTTTGAGAAAAGATATTTTGACAACCACTTTTTGATAACTTTTGGAATACTTTCTCTCTCATACTCACATGATGTTGTTATCCTCTCTCTTCCTTTTTCTCTCTCCATTGTTTTTGACCAATAAGAAGTGAGAAAAACAAGATTGTCAACAAAGTTGTCATCAAATGGATGTCAAAATATCATTACTCTGAGTTTTGTGTGGTTAGAACTGGCACTACAAGGCCCACTCTTTTTATGCCACGAGTATGTTTATTTTTTGGTGACTTGCTTCACCCTCTTCGGTCCACGTGTCACTTTATAATCTTAGCAAGAGACTTTTTTTTGTTTTTGGACATTTTTCTTTATCAATGATAGATCCATAGATAATTTTGTTTCCACGTTGCTATTTGAAATTATTTGATTTATCTAAGTCAAGATGATGATTCCAACTTAGATCAAATTCAAATCAGTTGAAAGTTCTTATACTAAAGACTAATCTCAAGGGAACTCATTCCATGATAAACTCTAATTTGATAAGAAAGTGTCATGATCATAACAATAGAAGACATTGTTTTTAACTTTGATATCCAGAACCATAATAATTGCAGCCATGGAGCTCATGAAAATCACCACGATACTCCTGTTTATCAAAGCACGAAGAAAACTAAATCACAAAACCACGTTATCACAATTGTCAAACGAGCTTATAAGCTATAAGCTATAAGCTATAAGCTCATTTGGTGGGCTTACCTATGTACTTCAATTTCTACAACATCTATCATGAACAAAACCAACTATTGTCATCCAAAAATCAGTACTCTAGCATCTTGCTGGGGAAAACATAATCCTACCACCCAAATAAATCAATCCCTCCACCAAGAAGCTAATAATTTTGTTTCAAAATAACTTCAGATGCAAGGAAGGAACATACCATGAAACTAATAATGTGTATATCATCAACAATGATAAACATGGGTCTAGATAATTGTCATTAATAAGAAAATAGAGGTGGTTGACAAGTTTTAAGGATAATTTTTTCTTAACATGTGCACAGTTCAATTCAATGCACTAAATCCAGCAGTTGCATGCTAGAAATTAATGAAACAGCAAGATAGAGGAACTACTACTTACATTCAAAGAACGAAAAAATCAATTAAAGAATTTTTTTGCGATCAACTACTTGTTTAAACTTTGTTCATGCTTTAATCGGGTCATGGAAGTTAGTTAAGTTTCTTGAGCTTGGTGTTTGTGGCTTCTATTTTCTCAAGTTGTTTGCTTGAGTGTATGAAGCTGTAACATGATTGCAAATGTGCAATGGTGAAAGCTTAAGAGCATAAAAAATGTCATCCCTAATGTCTTGAAAGTTGAATCTATCAAGCATCTCCTACATAGTTTAAACTGGTTGTTGAACAATTGAAGTGAAACACTAAACAAGCTTCCCCAAATGACTCATTAAGACAATTCAAAAACTTCCTTCGCATTCTCAATTCAACATTTTTTTTAACTCATTAGAAGTGTTATCTCAGAGGGGTAACCTTGGCGCAACTGGTAAAGTTGTTGTCATGTGACTGAAAGGTCACGGGTTCAAGTCCTGGAACAGCCTATTGTGTAAAAACAAGGTAAGGCTGCGTACAATACACCAAATGGTGGGACCCCTTCCCGGACCCTGCGTATGTGGGAGCTTTAGTGCACCGGGTTGCCCTTTTAGAAGTGCTATCTTAATTGTCACATGTATATGTTATACCCTAATTTTGGACCTAAAAATACTTGTTTAATTCTTCTTTTCTTGCATTATAAGTCATTTGATATGTCTCTGATCAATTGCATCTTTCTCTGCATTTTATTTCAATGTTATTTGCAAAATTCATGAAAAAGGGTATTTTAGTCATTTCTTGCATTCAACTCATTTTAATCTTTGAAAATTGTTTGAGTCTTTTAAATTGGTTTGTATAAGTCCTTGTTTCAATCTCATGTCAAAATTCATTTCAAAAAAATATCAGCTGAGTCATTTTTTTTAGTCAGTTTAGCCCCTAGGGGCATTTTAGTCATTTCCCATGTTAAAATTTCTTTCAGTCTTTTAAAAATTTGTTTGAGTCTTTTCATTTGATTTGAATAAGTCTTCATTGCAATTTTATGTCAAAATCCATTTTAAAAATTGCATTTGGAGTCATTTTGAGTCAGTTTTGCCCCTAGGGGCATTTTAGTCTTTTCATGTGTTAAAACCCTGTTTAAAATTCTAAAAATTGTCTCTGAGTCTTTTAATTTGTTTGAATAAGCTCTTGCTTTAATCCCGTGTTAAAAAATCATTTTAAAATCGCATCTGAGTCATTTTTAGTCGTTTTAGCCCCTAGGGGCGTTTTGGTCATTTCACATAAAATCTCTTGTCCGCTTCGTTGTTTTTAATCGTCTCGCTTTACGTTAATTTTCGATTTACTTTTTCAATTCAATTTTAGTTTTAATTTTCATTTTAGTCCTCGCACTTTTATTATTTGCATTTTAATTCTTTTTTTAGTTTGTTAGAGTCCAAGTGCCACGTGTCCAAACGCTATTGGTCCTTAAGAGTTTGTTACAAGTCTAGTGCCACATGTCTCTATCCTATTGGTCCAAGGTCAATGACTTAGCCTATAAATTGGTCAAAGGGTCCATTTTTCATTCACCAATCATTTTTTCACAAATTCCATAAAAAAAATCAAAAAAAGCTTTTCTCTCATTTTTTTCCCTCCCTCTCTTTCACGTGAGTCATCACTAACCACTCCACCACCACAACAACTTCAACCTCCACCACTTCCACCACCATAACAAACTCTAACAACTTTCCTCCACCACTCAACCACCACAACAAACTCATAAACCACAACTCCACCACAATCCTCCATAACCAAACCTTCCATTATCAACTTCATCCTACTTCAATCATCTTCATCATCATCCATCAACAACACCGTTCCAGTTCATACAAATTCATCAACAAACGGAACCAAAGCTTCAAGGTTCGAACCAAACCGAAATCAAAAGGACCGCAAGAAAGAGGATAAAGGAAGCGTAAGCAATTCCGAATCAAGGCTGTTCAAAGAACCGAAAGTGGTGGCTGTTTGCTCGAAGTGGAAACGATCAGAATCAAAGCCCAGGAGAAAGAAGATTCAGTCGAAATCAAAGTCAGGGAGGAAGAAGATTCAGTCCGAAATCGCAAGAACGGTGACGAAGCTTGAAGCGGACTTCGGAAAAGATTAGATCGGAGGTTTTCTTGGAGCATTCCTAAGGTACTATCACGTTCTCCTTTTGGTTCAGTTATTGTCGAATCCCCTCTTGAATTGAAATCTGCATCACTTTGATTGAATCTTGCACATGAAATCCATACCTGTACTTGTTTGTTCCCTTTAGCATGGAATCTTTTTGTGAAGAATTGGCTTAGGTTCATATTTGTTAAAGCTGTTAGAATTCTTTGTTCCTTTGAAAGCATGAAGAAACAAAAAGGGGGACTGTGTGATTGTTGGTTTGAAGCGTGAAAGAGAGAAGGAAAAACGTTGATGGAAAATGATGAAAAGAAGCAAGGGGCGTGTTGTTTTCTTTGCTGAACCGGTTCGGGTTGAACCGACCCGTTCCCTAAACCGGTTCAGCCTTCTACAAATCCAGGCCCATGTTCCTTTTTGAAATCACCACAGATTCGCTATATTCACCCCCCATTCCCAGTATGCCTTTGTTAATTTTGCTGTTCATACCCCCCTGCTGTGTTAAAATTGCATGAAAAATCCCAAAAAATTTGTGAATGTCTTACTCGTTATTTTGATTGAATCTTGACACTATTTGTATGTTAATCTTGATAAAATTCCATGGAAAATGTTTCGTGCCCTCGTTAATTCATTGTTTTGATTCTTGCTAAAGTTTTGTTAATAAAAAAAATTCTAAAAATTTGTGTGAGTTTTTTTGTGTAAATATTTTTCAAGTATCTGAGACCTCTTTTTTTGGAAGTAATTACATTTAAGAATTCATCCCTAAAATGTGTAGGATATATTCTTGTTTTTGCTCACTTTTTGTTAATATTTTGTGAAGTTTTAATGTGATGTTGACCTTGAAATTTTGGTATAAAGTTGTGACATTTAGACATGTAATTTTGTGGAATGAATTTGCCTCTTAATGTGGTGTTTGCTTGCTGTTTTGGTTTAGTTCTTGAGGACCTTGTGTTTGGTAAATAATGTGAAACCCTCGTATGAAATAAAAGTGCATAAAGAGCTTGAAGGTCTTATAATTTTTGGCATGATAATTTCCCTTGGTTCTCATATTTGTTCCCTTGGAATGAATCACTTGAAATGTCTTAATATTGTGAGAATCTAGGGCTTGAGTTTGCCTTAGGATTATATTGAATTTCAAGTCCTTTTATCACTTTCTTTTTTTTTTTTGCTAAGATTGCTAGTTTACTTTTCTTGCAAGTTACAAATAGCTTTACTATGCTTTTTAATACTAGTTTCTATATCATTTGTGCTATTAACTCTTTCATTTCATGTTTCATTCATCCATGAGCATTCCATCTCCCTCTTATATTCTTAGTCCTTGCTTTCTTGCAATTTAATTTGTACAAAGATTTAGAATGTAAAACTTAGGAAATTTTGTAATATTTTTTTTTCTTATGCAATTTTGATTTCTTGGCAAAGAGGCCATAGAATGTATCTAGGGTATGATGTAAAGGACAATGGACTCTAATAATGTACACCGACACAAGCACCGACACATGCACACACATCACTATATAGTTAGAATATGCATGTTTAGATGTATGTTTAGGATTGTATGTTTAGATGAATGTTTAGGCTTTATACTTAGAAAAATCAATTTTCCAAAAAATATGAATAACATCACTCAAACATTTTTCATAATAAACCTTGGGATCAAAATCCCATTGAATTTTTTTTTTTTTTTTTTTCTTTCTTAATCAAACTTCAATGAAAAATAATCAAACTTTGACTTGTTTTTGCAAATAACTAATCAAACCCCACTCTTTTCTTAAATTCTCATGCCTTCAAGGCCTTTCAATCTCCATTCTTCAAAATCCTATTTTCAAACTTAAAATCAACCAACAAAAACAAAAACATTTTTGAGAGAGAACTACGGTGGATTTGATCCCTTAAACGGGTACGTAGGCAAGGAACAAAATTCCTTCAATTCAAATAAAATAAAAATCCAAAAACATTCTCCTCCCTCCAATTCTCCACTTAGAACATTCTTAGGTTTAATAATCATTTTCAAAATAGCATTTAAAAATAAAGCGCGCGCGTAGAAATTAAAGACGGTTCCTATAGGTTACTATAGTCGTTATGGGTGCCTAACACCTTCCCGTAGCGAAAACAACTCCCGGACCTCGATTCTCAAGGGTTTTTCTTACTTTTTCCCTTCCCAAGAAAAAATAAGATATCACCGGTTTAAAAGGTTCAAACGTAATCAATGTTTGACACCCGAAAACCAAGATAAAACAGCTGGCGACTTCACTGGGGAGATTCGAGAGATACGCCTAGTCTTTATTTCCACGCTTGCGCTTGTATTTTTACTTGTTTCTTTCACTTGCTTTCCTATGTGAATAAATGTTTAATTTCTTGCAAACGTGTGGGGTGAGAATATCAAAAGTCCTGCACCCGGGCTGAGTGAACTTAGGATTTAGGAGGGATATAATCGACAATTCATTCCGGGGGTTGCCTCGTGTTTTGGATTATGCGATCAATCCCACATAGCTGAGGCATTTTGGGGGTGATGTTGTCGGCGCGAGTTGTCGCGTTTAGGCACTTTGCTTCTAATTGTTCTATGACGCTATGAACCGTAGATAACCAAACCCATCCATGGCCATTTTCTAGGACGTAGTGCGGAGGCTAAACCGGGTGTTGTCTCGAGTTTTAGTCGTCACGCGATACTACACTCAAGTTAGACCTTCCACGTATAATCATGGAGCGAGGGTTGTCTCGTGACACCATGAGATACGTCGGAGAGGTTGCAACTTGGGAACCTTTTTAGAACCCGGTTACTATATCCTAAAGCCCTAGTTTCACCGGACACCGTGTCCACCCATGACTCCTCGACTTTGAACTTCAAACCCACCATGTTTTCTCCGAACTTGAACATAATCATGCATTCATGCATACATGCATACATGCATAAACTTTTTCCATGCATTGTTATCGAAGGGCTTAGACAAGTTGAAATTGTAAACATTGTAGGGATGAAGATGACTAAGTCCTACAAGTTCAAGGAAGTGGATTTGGCTAGTTTGAGAGATTTGGCACTCAAGATTGAGGATCCGACTGGTTTCCGACGTCGCTACGGGGCTTTACTTCCTATTCTTCATACTAATGTGGATGAGAAGCTTGTGCACACTCTGGTGCAATTCTATGATCCGGGGTATCGGTGCTTCACTTTCCCAGACTTTCAGTTGGTGCCTACTCTAGAGGCTTATTCTTCCTTGATGGGTTTATCTATTGCTAAGGGGATACCTTTCTCAGGACCTGAAAATCCTCCTCCTCCATTGGTTATTGCTAAAGATCTCTATCTCAAGACCACCGATGTCTCCAAGAATCTTGTTACTAAGGCACATATCCGAGGGTTCACTTCAGAGTATCTTCTTGGGAAAGCCAACCTCAATACCACTTGTCAGGACACTCTCGAGGCTATTCTTGCACTTCTCATCTATGGGCTTATTCTCTTTCCGAATCTTGATGGCTTCGTGGACATGAATGCTATTATGATCTTCCACTCCAAGAATCCGGTTCCTACTTTGCTAGCTGACACATACCATGCTATTCACGATCGTTCTAACAAAGGTCGTGGCTACATTCTTTGTTGTGTGCCTCTCCTCTATAGGTGGTTTATTTCGCACCTTCCGGAGTCTTTCCATGACAATCCGGAGAATTGGTCTATTTCACAGAGGATTATGGCTCTCACTCCTAATGAAGTGGTTTGGCTCACTCCCGCTTCTAGGGTTAAGGAAATTATCTTTGGTGGTGGAAAGTTTCTTAATGTACCTCTTCTTGGTACTCGGGGTGGAATCAACTATAACCCGGAGCTTGCTTTGCGACAATTTGGTTTCCCGATGAAAGATAAACCCATCAATCTTGCTACAGCTCCCTACTTCTTTCACTACTCCAATGCTCCCACGGGAATTAGAGAGGATTTCATGGAAGCTTGGACTAAGCTTCGGAAGAAAGAGGTAAAGCATATGGGTGTAAGGTCCGGTATTGCTCATGAGGCCTATACACAGTGGGTGATAAACCAAGCTGAGGAGATTGGTATGCCTTACCCCCCTATGAGATATGTGTCTGCATCAGTTCCTACCATGCCTTTGCCTCTACTCCCACCTACCCAGGAGATGTATCAGGAGCATCTAGCTATGGAGAGTCGGGAGAAGCATCAGTGGAGAGCTAGATATTATGAGGCTGAGAACTTGATCATGACTTTGGATGGAAAGGATGATCAGAAGACTCATGAGGTCTTGACACTGAAGAAAGAGTTAGCTAAGGCCAAGAGGGAGATTGAAGAGAAAGATAGGTTGCTTATGAGAGACTCCAAGAGGGCTAGGGGTGCCCGTGACTTCTATGCACGATACTGCAGCTATGAGTCTGAGTCTGAGGATGATGCTTCCACTTCCTATGATTGAGGATCTCCATTTCCTGTTATTTCCATTTTGTGTTGATTTACATTTCCAAGTCTATCCCTTGGCTTAGCATTTCAAAGGGAATCGTCTTGTAAAAAACTATATGTTGGTTATTTGTTTCCGGTTCGTGTTAATCGTTGTTTAGTAATGTTTACAAGTTTCTAATTTGTCTAAAAACCCTTCGATAACACGTAAAAAGAATCTTTTTGCATATGCATTTACACATTTCATGCATCATATGCATTCATTGGTCACAAAAAGCTTCTCTCGTGCTTACTGCCTCCTGGTTTTGTCCGCCGCAGTCTGAAAAGTGGCTCGTGCTCGCAAAGTGTATCAACCAGATAGAATTCACCAAACAAGATTTCACAAGAGAAGGATCATGGCTAACTTTGAAGAAGAAAATGCTCGGCTCCGTGCCGAATTGGCTGCTATGAAAGAAGACTTGGCTAAGGCTCATGACACTATTTCTACTTTGCTGGCTGCACAAGAACAACCAGCCACATCTGTCCCAGTTTCTACTGAAGCAATTCCGTCTATCCCACTATCTACTGTGGCTACTGATGCTCGTTTTGTTATGCCCAATGGGCGTCCTTATGGTCTCTCAGCTTACTATTCTCCTAATACTGCTGCTGGTGTCTCTGGTTTCGCTGGTCAAGGACAGATTCCGGTGTCCACTGCTATGCCTCAGGTGACTACTGTTGTTACCGACCCTGTTGTACACACTGTGCAACAGGTAATTGATGTCGATACTCCGCGTGGACAAGATCCCGCAATGGAAGCTATGAGAAGACAGTTGATGGAGTTGGCTGGAGAACTCCGTGAGGTCAAGGCTAGCCGAGGAAACAATGGTGCTCCTGCTAAAGCTCGTGATCTATGCTTGGTGTCCCGATTTGAGGTTCCTAAGAAATTCAAAGAGCCAGAATTTGACAAATACAATGGAACTTCTTGTCCGCACAACCATGTTATCCGGTATGTCCGAAAGATGGCTAACTACGCCGACAATGATGCACTAATGATCCACTGCTTTCAGAGTAGCTTGACGGATGATGCAGCAGATTGGTACACTAGTTTGAGCAAAGACAACATCCATACTTTTGAGGATCTGGCTGCCGCTTTTGAGAGTCAATATGAATTCAATACCCGTCTGAGGCCAAATAGAGACTCTCTTAAAGCCTTGTCTCAGAAATCAGATGAAACCTTCCGAGAATATGCTCAGAGGTGGAGAGGGGCAGCTGCCCGTGTTTCTCCTCGACTTGATGAGGAAGAGTTAACACAGACATTCCTGAAGACTCTGAAGAAGGAATATAAGGAGAGAATGATAGTCTCTGCCCCAAACAACTTCTCTGATATGGTTACAATGGGAACACGTCTAGAGGAGGCCGTCCGAGATGGTATTATTGTCCTAGAGAAAGGTGAATCTTCAAACAGTGCATCAAAGAAGTGTGGTAATGGTCATCATAAGAAGAAAGAATCTGATGTGGGGATGGTGTCTGGTAACCCATCTGCAGCTGCCACACAATTACCTATGCCTTATCATTACATGCAGTACTCTCAGCATCCTTTCTTCCCGCCATTCTACCAGCAATATCCTCTGCCACCGGGACAACCACCAGTGCCCATCAATGCCATCGCTCAGCAAGTGCAACAACAGCCTCCTGCTCAACAACAACAGCAGCAGCAACAGGGTCCCCGACCCAAACCCTCCTTTCCACCAATACCAATGCGGTATGGTGAGTTGCTCCCAACTCTACTGGCCAAGGGACACTGTGTCACTAGACCGGGCAAGCCTCCGCCTAATCCATTGCCTCCCAGGTTCCGACAGGATCTAACATGTGAATTTCATCAGGGTGCTCAAGGCCATGATGTTGAGGGTTGCCTTGCTCTGAAGTATATTGTGAAAGACCTGATAGAAAAGGGACGGTTGACTTTTGAGAATAATGCTCCTCATGTCCTCGGCAATCCACTTCCAAACCATGCTGCTGTCAATATGATTGAGGCTTTTGAAAGGATTCCCGTTCCTCAAGAGGATCCCATGTTGGATGTCCGCAATGTCGTTACTCCCTTGGTGCCATTACATGTCAAGCTCTGCCAGGCCTCTTTGTTCAAACATGATCATGATTCTTGTTCAGAATGTCTGCAAAATCCCATGGGCTGTTGTGTGGTGCAAGGTGATATCCAGAGCCTGATGGATGACAAGCACTTGATTGCCAGTGATGTATGTGTGATTGTGCCAGTGTTCCATGACTCCCCTGTTGAAAGTGTATCTCAGATGAGAAATGTTGAGCCTTTGGTGATCAGGTTACCTGGTCCGGTATCTTATACCTCTACCAAAGCAATTCCTTACAAGTACAGTGCAACCATGATTGAGAATGGAGTAGAAGTGCCTCTGGTATCCCCAGCTACAGTTGACAATGTTGCCAGTGAAGTTACAACTCTGAGAAGCGGAAAGGTCCGTCCACCCTTGTTTCAAAAGAAGGTAGTTACACCCATTGCCACGGTAACTCCACCAGTTGTTCCTCCTGTTGACAAAAACACTGGCCCATCAGGCCAATCTATTGAAGAATCTAATCTGGACGAAACTCTGAGGCTTATCAAGAAGAGCGATTATAAGATTGTTGACCAGCTGCTGCAAACTCCGTCAAAGATATCTATTTTATCTCTGCTCTTGAGCTCAGAAGCTCACAGGAAAGTATTAATGAAAGTACTGGAACAAGCCTATGTTGATCATGAAGTCTCTGTGGATCAGTTCGATAGAATAGTGGGTAACATTACTGCTTGCAATAACTTGGGGTTTGGTGATGATGAGTTCCCCGAAGTAGGAAAACACCACAACTTGGCTCTGCATATCTCAGTGCACTGCAAGTCTGACATGATATCCAATGTGTTGGTGGACACTGGATCATCTTTAAACGTAATGCCTGAATCTACACTAAGACAATTGAGTCATCATGGAATTTCTCTGAGGGGAAGTAGCTATCTGGTTAAGGCTTTCGACGGATCTCGCAAAGATGTTCTTGGGGAAGTAGACTTGCCAATTACCATTGGTCCCGAAACATTTCAGATTACCTTCCAAGTCATGGACATCAATGCTTCGTACAGCTGTCTCCTTGGAAGACCGTGGATCCACGACGCTGGAGCGGTAACTTCCACTTTGCATCAGAAGCTCAAGTTCATGAGGAATGGTAAGATTGTCACTGTGCATGGGGAGGAAGCATATCTAGTTAGCCAGGTATCATCGTTCTCTTGTGTTGAAGCAGGGTCCACTGAAGGGACGTCGTTTCAAGGCTTGACTGTTGAAGGTGCAGAGCCCCGGAGGGCTGGTGCTAGCATGGCTTCACTGAAAGATGCCCAGAAGGCTGTTCAAGCAGGGCAAGCTGCTGGCTGGGGCAAGGTGATTCAGATCTTGGAAAACAAGCGTAAAGAGGGCCTTGGATTCTCCCCGACATCTGCTGTTTCAAAGGGAACCTTTTACAGTGCTGGGTTCATCAATGCTATTACTGAAGATGCTGCTGAAGGTGGTTATGTGCCTGCCTTTGTTATACCAGGAGGCACTGTGAGAAATTGGGAAGCCATTGATGTTCCTTTAGTCATGCATGCTTCCATGTAATGTGTCTTGTTGCTCATGTTTCTTGTTTTCAAAATAACAATCCTTTCGCTCTGCCCAAGGCGAAAGTGATATCTTTGTAAGGGCGTGTTTGTTTCGGCATTGCCGTTAATCAATAAAAAGTTGTCGTCTTTCCCACGACTCTTTGTTTTTTACTTTTTAGTGCCTTTTTCTTGGAAATAATGGTAATGCCAGAAAAAACCAAAACATCTGAATTTTTCTTATTAATTTCAAAAATCTGCATGAAAAAAAACATTTTTCTAAAATCATCCCAATCATATTATGCAGATTGAACCACAATAAACCCGTTGAACACAGTGACCCTATGGTTCCTCCAAATTTTGAATTCCCTGTATATGAAGCTGAAGATGAGGATGATGATTATGAAGAGATACCGTATGAGATCACTCGACTGCTTGAACAAGAAAGAAGAGCCATTCAGCCTCACCAGGAAGAGATTGAGCTTATCAACCTGGGTACTGAAGAAAACAAGCGAGAGATCAAGATTGGTGCTGCACTTGAGCCAGAAGTGAAAAGGAAGATTACTCAGCTTCTCCATGACTATCCAGATGTCTTTGCATGGTCTTATGAAGATATGCCGGGTCTAGATCCCCAGATTGTGGAACATCGGATACCGACAAGACCTGAATGTCCTCCTGTCAAACAGAAATTGAGAAGGTCTCGTCCAGACATGGCTCTTAAGATCAAGGCTGAAGTACAAAAGCAAATTGATGCAGGTTTCCTCATGACAGCTGAATACCCTGAGTGGATTGCCAACATCGTACCAGTACCAAAGAAAGATGGGAAAGTTCGAATGTGCGTGGATTACAGAGATTTGAATAAAGCTAGTCCAAAAGATAACTTCCCATTGCCTCATATTGATGTGCTTGTTGACAGTACTGCTCAATCTAAAGTGTTCTCTTTCATGGATGGTTTCTCTGGTTATAATCAAATAGGAATGTCTCCTGAAGATAGAGAAAAGACGTCCTTCATCACTCCGTGGGGAACGTTCTGTTATAAAGTAATGCCGTTTGGCTTGATAAATGCTGGTGCTACCTATCAAAGAGGTATAACAACTCTGTTTCATGATATGATTCACAAAGAGATTGAGGTATATGTTGATGACATGATTGTGAAGTCAAGTGATGAAGAGCAGCATGTTGTGTATTTGAAAAAGATGTTTGAAAGATTAAGAAAGTACAAGCCGCGATTGAATCCTAACAAGTGTACATTCGGTGTACGATCGGGAAAGTTGCTAGGCTTCATTGTCAGTCAAAGAGGCATTGAAGTTGATCCTGACAAAGTCCGAGCCATCAGAGAAATGCCGGCCCCTCAAACTGAAAAGCAAGTCAGAGGTTTCCTCGGACGTCTGAATTATATTTCAAGATTTATATCTCACATGACTACTACTTGTGGTCCAATTTTCAAATTGCTCAGAAAGAATCAGCCTGTTGTATGGAATGATGAATGCCAGGAAGCTTTTGATAGCATTAAAGAATACCTGTTAGAGCCACCTATCCTTGTCCCGCCAGTGGAAGGAAGGCCTTTGATTATGTATCTATCAGTATTAGATGATTCAGTGGGTTGTGTTCTCGGTCAACAAGATAAGACTGGTAAGAAAGAACATGCTATCTACTATCTGAGCAAGAAGTTCACCGACTGTGAGACTCGGTATACAATGCTTGAAAAGACTTGTTGTGCTTTAGCTTGGGCTGCCAAACGCCTGCGTCATTACATGGTGAATCATACAACTTGGTTAATATCCCGAATGGATCCAATCAAGTACATCTTTGAAAAGCCTGCTGTTACTGGAAAGATCGCACGTTGGCAAATGTTGTTGTCTGAATATGATATTGTGTACAAAGCTCAGAAAGCAATCAAAGGAAGTGTCCTTGCTGAGCATCTTGCTTGTCAACCTCTTGATGATTACCAGCCAATTAAATTTGATTTCCCTGATGAAGAAGTTATGTATCTGAAAGCAAAAGACTGTGAAGAGCCACTGATCAATGAAGGGCCAGATCCCAATAGCAAGTGGGGATTGGTGTTTGATGGTGCTGTTAATGTTTATGGTAAAGGAATTGGGGCCATCATTGTAACTCCGCAGGGGCACCACATTCCTTTCACCGCTCGAATAACCTTTGACTGCACAAACAACATAGCTGAATATGAAGCATGCATCTTGGGCATTGAAGAAGCCCTCGATCTGAGAATTAAGCACCTTGACATCTATGGAGATTCTGCACTTGTCATTAATCAGATAAAGGGTGAATGGGAGACTCATCATGAGAAGCTGATTCCTTATCGTGACTATGCAAGACGTCTGTTGACATACTTTACAAAGGTTGAACTGCACCACATCCCTCGGGATGAAAACCAGATGGCTGATGCTCTCGCTACTTTGTCTTCCATGTTTCGTGTGAATCACTGGAATGATGTGCCTGTAATCAAAGTACAGCGTCTTGATAGACCCGCTCATGTGTTCACTATTGAAAATATGCCAGATCAAGCTGATAGAGATGTGAATGATAAAAAGCCTTGGTATTATAACATCAAACAATTCTTGCAGAATCGTGAATATCCACCTGGTGCTTCCAACAGGGATAAAAAGACTTTGAGACGATGGGCTAGTAGATTCTTTCTGGACGGAGAAATCCTATACAAGAGGAACTATGACATGGTCTTGCTGAGATGTGTTGACAAACAAGAAGCTGAGAAGTTGATGCATGATGTACACGATGGTACCTTTGGGACCCATGCTTCGGGTCACACCATGTCAAGGAAACTGTTAAGAGCCGGCTATTACTGGATAACTATGGAGCGTGATTGCCACAAACATGCTAAAAGATGCCACAAGTGTCAAATCTATGCTGACAAGATTCATGTGCCTCCACATGCTCTCAATGTTATATCTTCCCCATGGCCTTTCTCTATGTGGGGTATTGACATGATCGGAAGGATTGAACCGAAGGCTTCCAATGGACATCGTTTCATTCTAGTGGCAATTGATTACTTCACCAAGTGGGTTGAAGCTGCTTCCTACGCAAATGTGACCAAGCAAGATGTTGTGAAGTTTATCAAGAATAACATCATCTGTCGATATGGTGTTCCCAACAAGATCATCACCGACAATGGTTCCAATCTGAACAATAGCATGATGCAAGCTTTATGTGAAGAATTCAAAATTGAACATCACAACTCTTCTCCTTATAGACCTCAGATGAATGGTGCAGTTGAGGCCGCTAACAAGAACATCAAGAAGATTGTTCAGAAGATGGTCACTACTTACAAAGACTGGCATGAAATGCTACCTTTTGCCCTGCATGGTTACCGTACTACAGTGCGCAGTTCAACCGGGGCAACCCCTTTCTCTATTGTGTATGGTATGGAAGCAGTTCTCCCTCTGGAAGTGGAGATTCCATCTCTTCGAGTGATCATGGAAGCAAAGTTAACTGAGGCTGAATGGTGTCAAAGTCGGTATGATCAATTGAATCTGATTGAAGAGAAACGTATGGATGCTATGACTCATGGACAGTTGTATCAAGTGCGAATGAAGAATGCTTTTGACAAGAAAGTCCGACCTCGAGAATTCAAGGAAGGCGAACTTGTATTGAAAAGAAGAATAAGTCAGCAACCCGACCCAAGGGGCAAGTGGACACCTAACTATGAAGGTCCTTATGTCGTCAAGAAGGCTTTCTCTGGTGGTGCTTTGATTCTTACACACATGGATGGTGTTGAGCTTCCAAATCCTGTTAATGCCGATATAGTCAAGAAATACTTTGTCTAAAAAGAAAAGAACAGCGTGGTAGGTCGAAAACCCGAAAGGGCGGCCTAGGCAAAAAAGCGCTTCCCGGTGGATCGAAAACCCGAAAGGGCGATCCAGGCAAAAGTTAGGGACAAAAAAAATATATGAAAAAGCTCGCTGAGATTGTACGCAACTCAGGCAAGAATGAGCGCCTCGATGAGCCGAAAACCCGAAAGGGCGGTTCATGCAAAAATGAGGTTGATAAAAGACAAGTAACTATATCTGGCAAATCACCATCACCCCTTGGGGCATCTGTAACTGTCAATGATCTTCTTCATCAGAGGCTTCTGTACTTGTGAATTCAAAATTTCTATGAAATGTAGCGGTCATCGTGTTCAATGTATCACCAACCAATAAAATTACCATTTTCCAAGCTTTGTAAATCCGTGAAGCCATGCCTTTGGCTGACTTTCACTCTTCTACATCAATTTGAGCCTTTCTATTATTTGAAACTCTATTTTTCTTTCTACTTTCAATGCTATATACAAAACACTTTCTTTCTATTTGATAATGTCAATGTCTAAAACAAACATTTTTGAAAATTTCAAAATCTTTTTCTGTCTATTTTGAAAGCAAACCTGAGCAATAGGGTACATTTCAATGAAACATGCATGAATGAATGAGTATCAATGTCTATTTCAATACATGTTACAAGCATGTTACTCCCCAGGATGATCTGTGGTCAATGGCAAGAATGAAAAAACAGAATGGAAAATGAAAAATTGAAAAAAATGAAAATAAAAGGCTCGCTAAGTCGAAAACCCGAAAGGGCGGCTTAGGCAAAAATGAGCACCCCGCTGATTGACAACCTATGAAGGCAATTCAGGCAAAAATGGGGCAATGAAAAGAATCTTTACTCCCCGGTGAATCGAAAACCCGAAAGGGCGGTTCAGGCAAAAATGGGTTTGAAAATGAATAATGAAAGAATGAAATATTGAAAAAGCATTGACCACAGATGCGAACATCCAATGTTTACCCAGCACTGACACGCCTAGCAACGGCGAACTGTGTCCAAGAACCTTCCAAGGGTCCTCCTTTACAAGTTTTATTGCCCTCAGCCATGGTTTCGATACGTCTCTCAACGACGGTATCTCCAAAGAGGTTTTCCCCCTGTGAATATGTCGCAGCACGAGCCACTACGTGCCCAATCTTCCAATGTCTTGTCTGCCTTTGTGAAACTTCTCTGCCAAGTTACAAACCAATCATGCATTTCAAGCATTCATACATGCATAATCATGCATTTTATGTGCTCATACATCCAAAAATCTTGTTATACCATACATACATGTTGCATATTCAACTGTCAATGTCAAATGTCAATGTCAAATGTCAATATCCAATGTCAATGTTAATGTCAATATTCAATGTCAATGTCAATTACAATGTCAATTTCAATGTCAATATCCAATGTCAAATGCGAATGTCAATGTCAATGTCAATGTTAATGTCAATGTCAATGTCAATTTCAATGTCAATATCCAATGTCAAATGCGAATGTCAATGCCAATGTCAATGTCAATGTCAATGTCAATGTTAATGTCAAATGCCAATGTCAATGTCAATGTCAATGTTAATGTCAAATGCCAATGTCAATGTCAATGTCAATGTCAATGTTAATGTCAAATGTCAATGTCAATGTCAATGTCAATGTTAATGTCAAATGCCAATGTCAATGTCAATGTCAATGTCAATGTCAATGTCAATGTCAATGTCAATGCCAATGTCAATGTCAATGTCAAATTCAACTTTCAACTCAATTCAAATCAATGTCAATTTACTCTTGGGCCAACAAAAATGGTCATGTCTACTTACAAATCAAGTCAATGACAATTTACCCTCAATTGGTATCTTGTTAAACCAGACTTTCAATTTGTATCTTGATTACTGGTCAAGTGCAAGGTTCAATCCAAAAAGAACCACTTGTACCTGCTTATATGTCTATGTTTCCGGTCAAACGGCAAGTTCGATCCAAAGAACAGTTTGTACCCTTTGCTTATGTTTTATTATCGGTCAAACGGCAAGTTCGATCCAAAGAACAGTTTGCACCAACTTACATGTTGTGATATTGATCAAGTGGCAAGTTCGATCCAAAGAACAGCTTGTATCTACCTTTTGTCTATATTTCCGGTCAAGTGGCAAGTTCGATCCAAAGAACAGCTTGTACCCGTTCCTTGTTTGTATTTCCTCGGTCAAGTGGCAAGTTCGATCCAAAGAACAGCTTGTACCCGTTTCTTGTTTGTATTTCCTCGGTCAAGTGGCAAGTTCGATCCAAAGAACAGCTTGTACCCGTCTCTTGTTTGTATCTCTCGGTCAAGTGGCAAGTTCGATCCAAAGAACAGCTTGTACCCGTCTCTTGTTTGTATCTCTCGGTCAAGTGGCAAGTTCGATCCAAAGAACAGCTTGTACCTGTCTATTTTTTGCCCGTTCTTTCTACCTTGATGTCTATAAATCCTTTGGTGGTGTGACACAGCCCGTAGATTCCGGTTCGATTGTCTTGCATTCATAAATAAAATGTTGCATGGCATTCATGTTTTTGAAAATCTGAAAAAACGTATTTTTATGTCCAAAAGCAGTGCAAATGTTAATATTTAAGTATCTTCGTCCCGTCAATTCTAAGACTTCGTCTCTTGACTCCCCGGACAAAGAAACTTAAATAGGGGCAGCTGTTATACCCTAATTTTGGACCTAAAAATACTTGTTTAATTCTTCTTTTCTTGCATTATAAGTCATTTGATATGTCTCTGATCAATTGCATCTTTCTCTGCATTTTATTTCAATGTTATTTGCAAAATTCATGAAAAAGGGTATTTTAGTCATTTCTTGCATTCAACTCATTTTAATCTTTGAAAATTGTTTGAGTCTTTTAAATTGGTTTGTATAAGTCCTTGTTTCAATCTCATGTCAAAATTCATTTCAAAAAAATATCAGCTGAGTCATTTTTTTTAGTCAGTTTAGCCCCTAGGGGCATTTTAGTCATTTCCCATGTTAAAATTTCTTTCAGTCTTTTAAAAATTTGTTTGAGTCTTTTCATTTGATTTGAATAAGTCTTCATTGCAATTTTATGTCAAAATCCATTTTAAAAATTGCATTTGGAGTCATTTTGAGTCAGTTTTGCCCCTAGGGGCATTTTAGTCTTTTCATGTGTTAAAACCCTGTTTAAAATTCTAAAAATTGTCTCTGAGTCTTTTAATTTGTTTGAATAAGCTCTTGCTTTAATCCCGTGTTAAAAAATCATTTTAAAATCGCATCTGAGTCATTTTTAGTCGTTTTAGCCCCTAGGGGCGTTTTGGTCATTTCACATAAAATCTCTTGTCCGCTTCGTTGTTTTTAATCGTCTCGCTTTACGTTAATTTTCGATTTACTTTTTCAATTCAATTTTAGTTTTAATTTTCATTTTAGTCCTCGCACTTTTATTATTTGCATTTTAATTCTTTTTTTAGTTTGTTAGAGTCCAAGTGCCACGTGTCCAAACGCTATTGGTCCTTAAGAGTTTGTTACAAGTCTAGTGCCACATGTCTCTATCCTATTGGTCCAAGGTCAATGACTTAGCCTATAAATTGGTCAAAGGGTCCATTTTTCATTCACCAATCATTTTTTCACAAATTCCATAAAAAAAATCAAAAAAAGCTTTTCTCTCATTTTTTTCCCTCCCTCTCTTTCACGTGAGTCATCACTAACCACTCCACCACCACAACAACTTCAACCTCCACCACTTCCACCACCATAACAAACTCTAACAACTTTCCTCCACCACTCAACCACCACAACAAACTCATAAACCACAACTCCACCACAATCCTCCATAACCAAACCTTCCATTATCAACTTCATCCTACTTCAATCATCTTCATCATCATCCATCAACAACACCGTTCCAGTTCATACAAATTCATCAACAAACGGAACCAAAGCTTCAAGGTTCGAACCAAACCGAAATCAAAAGGACCGCAAGAAAGAGGATAAAGGAAGCGTAAGCAATTCCGAATCAAGGCTGTTCAAAGAACCGAAAGTGGTGGCTGTTTGCTCGAAGTGGAAACGATCAGAATCAAAGCCCAGGAGAAAGAAGATTCAGTCGAAATCAAAGTCAGGGAGGAAGAAGATTCAGTCCGAAATCGCAAGAACGGTGACGAAGCTTGAAGCGGACTTCGGAAAAGATTAGATCGGAGGTTTTCTTGGAGCATTCCTAAGGTACTATCACGTTCTCCTTTTGGTTCAGTTATTGTCGAATCCCCTCTTGAATTGAAATCTGCATCACTTTGATTGAATCTTGCACATGAAATCCATACCTGTACTTGTTTGTTCCCTTTAGCATGGAATCTTTTTGTGAAGAATTGGCTTAGGTTCATATTTGTTAAAGCTGTTAGAATTCTTTGTTCCTTTGAAAGCATGAAGAAACAAAAAGGGGGACTGTGTGATTGTTGGTTTGAAGCGTGAAAGAGAGAAGGAAAAACGTTGATGGAAAATGATGAAAAGAAGCAAGGGGCGTGTTGTTTTCTTTGCTGAACCGGTTCGGGTTGAACCGACCCGTTCCCTAAACCGGTTCAGCCTTCTACAAATCCAGGCCCATGTTCCTTTTTGAAATCACCACAGATTCGCTATATTCACCCCCCATTCCCAGTATGCCTTTGTTAATTTTGCTGTTCATACCCCCCTGCTGTGTTAAAATTGCATGAAAAATCCCAAAAAATTTGTGAATGTCTTACTCGTTATTTTGATTGAATCTTGACACTATTTGTATGTTAATCTTGATAAAATTCCATGGAAAATGTTTCGTGCCCTCGTTAATTCATTGTTTTGATTCTTGCTAAAGTTTTGTTAATAAAAAAAATTCTAAAAATTTGTGTGAGTTTTTTTGTGTAAATATTTTTCAAGTATCTGAGACCTCTTTTTTTGGAAGTAATTACATTTAAGAATTCATCCCTAAAATGTGTAGGATATATTCTTGTTTTTGCTCACTTTTTGTTAATATTTTGTGAAGTTTTAATGTGATGTTGACCTTGAAATTTTGGTATAAAGTTGTGACATTTAGACATGTAATTTTGTGGAATGAATTTGCCTCTTAATGTGGTGTTTGCTTGCTGTTTTGGTTTAGTTCTTGAGGACCTTGTGTTTGGTAAATAATGTGAAACCCTCGTATGAAATAAAAGTGCATAAAGAGCTTGAAGGTCTTATAATTTTTGGCATGATAATTTCCCTTGGTTCTCATATTTGTTCCCTTGGAATGAATCACTTGAAATGTCTTAATATTGTGAGAATCTAGGGCTTGAGTTTGCCTTAGGATTATATTGAATTTCAAGTCCTTTTATCACTTTCTTTTTTTTTTTTGCTAAGATTGCTAGTTTACTTTTCTTGCAAGTTACAAATAGCTTTACTATGCTTTTTAATACTAGTTTCTATATCATTTGTGCTATTAACTCTTTCATTTCATGTTTCATTCATCCATGAGCATTCCATCTCCCTCTTATATTCTTAGTCCTTGCTTTCTTGCAATTTAATTTGTACAAAGATTTAGAATGTAAAACTTAGGAAATTTTGTAATATTTTTTTTTCTTATGCAATTTTGATTTCTTGGCAAAGAGGCCATAGAATGTATCTAGGGTATGATGTAAAGGACAATGGACTCTAATAATGTACACCGACACAAGCACCGACACATGCACACACATCACTATATAGTTAGAATATGCATGTTTAGATGTATGTTTAGGATTGTATGTTTAGATGAATGTTTAGGCTTTATACTTAGAAAAATCAATTTTCCAAAAAATATGAATAACATCACTCAAACATTTTTCATAATAAACCTTGGGATCAAAATCCCATTCAATTTTCTTTTTTTTTTTTTTTTTTTTTCTTTCTTAATCAAACTTCAATGAAAAATAATCAAACTTTGACTTGTTTTTGCAAATAACTAATCAAACCCCACTCTTTTCTTAAATTCTCATGCCTTCAAGGCCTCTCAATCTCCATTCTTCAAAATCCTATTTTCAAACTTAAAATCAACCAACAAAAACAAAAACATTTTTGAGAGAGAACTACGGTGGATTTGATCCCTTAAACGGGTACGTAGGCAAGGAACAAAATTCCTTCAATTCAAATAAAATAAAAATCCAAAAACATTCTCCTCCCTCCAATTCTCCACTTAGAACATTCTTAGGTTTAATAATCATTTTCAAAATAGCATTTAAAAATAAAGCGCGCGCGTAGAAATTAAAGACGGTTCCTATAGGTTACTATAGTCGTTATGGGTGCCTAACACCTTCCCGTAGCGAAAACAACTCCCGGACCTCGATTCTCAAGGGTTTTTCTTACTTTTTCCCTTCCCAAGAAAAAATAAGATATCACCGGTTTAAAAGGTTCAAACGTAATCAATGTTTGACACCCGAAAACCAAGATAAAACAGTATATACTGAGTATTAAAGGAGCAATTGGTGCTCAAGTTCAATGTTTCCATGCATTCAGTGTAGCAGTTGATATAAATGTATCATTAGTAATCTAGATATAATCACTTCTTTCATGAAACCACCATGGAACAAAAGTCGCCATAAGTGCATCCAAGCTGCACAGAAGCCATCAACCTTACTAGATTCACCTATATGCTTGCCATTTATTTTGATTTCGAGTTTAAGTTTGGCCTATTAATGATGATTCCCTTAGTTTATGTTCTGTAGTCTTTAAAATATTACTCAGATTTAGTTGAAGTCATGAACAAGTTAAAAAAACAGCTCTACAAGTTTAAGGATAACTTTCCTTAACTTGTGGACTGAGACAATGTTCAAGACCATCAAGGTTCACAATTCAGAGCATCAAGGTTCACAGTAGAAGTATATAGAAGTACTACTTAAATAGGTGTTGAATTAACTTCACATGTAGGAGAGGCCCTTGGACATAAGGATAATTCTCTTTCTAGTTTGAGTTCGTCCCTACAATAGATTTTCATGGTTTGCAAAACTCTTTCATTCTTTGCAATATATATTGCCAATAAAAGCTCACCTTCTTGCCCTAAGAAGTTCACAAGTTCACAAATTTTAAGTTGTAATGGAAGGCATTATGGAACAAATATTGGGTCCACCCAATCTTGGACATCTTCTACTATCCAATTACCTTTGCCCATCTTATGTGAGAATGATAAGAATAGATCTCAACCATTAAATAAAAAATGCACGGTTGAGATTAAAACATCACATTAAAAGTCACGTGCACCCAATTCTCACCCTTGTTCATCTCCCTCACACAAAATCAAAAAATTTCTTCATCAAGAAAAATACATGAATCTTAACTTTTTCTTCCAGGGATCCTAATTGTCCAAAATCCCCTCACAAACATACCCTTAACTTTTTTTCCAGGGATCCTAATCATATAGACCCCACTTAATAGGATAAAACCTGGTTGTTGTGTAGCACAAGAATGCAAACTTAGGGAATCAAACGACAGGTTAACTTACTCAACTTTGTTTATAATCAAGAAACTGAATCCTAAAGTAATTCAATGTCAAACAAACCTGTTGAGTATGATAATCAGAAACCTGAATTTCTCATTCTTGATGTTATACATATTTGTCGCTACTCTAACTATGATATAATAGACAAATCTATTATCAAGTTGTGTTAGAACAACAACTAGTAGAAGAAGAATAGGAAACGAAAGCAAAGACAATGAACACATGATATTTGTTAACGTAGTTCGGCCAATGATGTCTACCTCTGCGACTATATAGCAGTTGTAGTTCCGTTTGTATTAATGTGATGAGAATTAAAGTTTCAGTGTTACAAACAAATATATATAGTACTACAACTACTATTCAGTGTTACAAAATTACTGCCCTTTGCCTTTTTAATGTCTTTTATACACGAGTCATATTTCAACAAGTTGTTTGCTATATCATTATAACCAATCTTTTGACCATTGTCACAACTCACAACACATCCTTTGTTTCTACAACATCAACATCAACATCAGAAAGATTGTCCTGATTTTCTACCAACATCAAGCATTTCTAATATAATAATGGCAACAAGCAAAGTAATAATATAGCGGCTATAAAAATAGAGCAATGGAGAAGGAAGATTTCATTTCATCATCAACTTACTAACTTGACAGAAAAACTTATCAACAACTGACGAAAATTTAAGCTGTTTGAAGCAAAGAGCCAAAGTTTTCCCAAAGAGGAAAAAGGCCTGAAAATGGACTGAAATGAATAATTGGTGAACTATTTAATTTAACTTAATTCTAAAAAAGTTACAGCATTGTTAGCTTTTAAAATCATGTATGTTTATGTCATTGTTAACTACTTCTTCAGTTGGCAATAATGCATAAAGCAAAGATCAAATGTGGTAATTTCCACTCTATGTTGAACTAACACAATCATGCTTCAAATACTTTGAGGTAAATCACAGCTTGAATATCAATACACAACAAATAACCTCCTAATGGACATGACATGTTAGAGTACTGCAAGTTTTCCTCCAATGACAATAGTAGCAGTTTTATATAATTGCATGTTAAACAGTAACAGTTAGAATAAGATACTTGCTAAAGGCTAACAATTGATATTTGGCCAAGTTCAAGTGAGCTTGACATTTACGGCTTTTATTTTTCACGAAATTGTTTGCTTGACTGCATGAAGACGAAACATGCCAGTGCAAACATGCAATATAAAAAATCTCAAGTGTTAGCAAAAGAAATGTTATCCTCTTGTAATTTGAAACTATAAACCATCTCATGAAACCATCACAGAGCAGAAGTCACCGTAACCTCTTTAATTGTGCTTACTGCTTCAACCGGTAATTCTCTCGTGTTCTGAAATTTTCTGAAATTTTATCTTGTTACTTTCGGTAGTTATTAGGCAGTACACGATCATTCCCCTTGAGATATAAACTACTAATTTACCTCCTAATACTAATTTACACCTATTACTTTGAGAAATCAACTACTAATATAATCTTTGTCCATGCTTTTGTGTCAAAGAGGTCATGCATTAAATCATAAATTAGCACATGAGAAACATTAATGTCCAATATTCACTCTTCTGCACTGACCATACATAGAATATGAATTTAGCATACAACAACTAATGAAAAATGGACAAACAAGGATTTAATTGAAGTCATAAACAATTTATAAAAACAGGTCTACAAATTTAAGTATAATATTTCCTTAACCTATGCAACAAGATAGAGTTTGTGATCATCAAGGTTCACAATTCAAACCAACAAATCTAGTAGTTGAATTGTTGAAGTTAATCAGAGAGGGACTCCTTCTAATGTCACTTGAACACATGAAAAATAAGTTCACATGTAGGAGAGGCCTTTGAGCATAAGGAGACTTCTCTTTCTTTTTTGAGGCTATCACGGCAACAAATTTTCATAGTTTGCAAAACTCTTGCATTATTAAGAATGTATGTTGCTAACTGAACCTCACCTTGTTGGCCTCTGAAGTACCAAAGTGTGCAAGTTTTAAGGTGTAATGAAATGCACTGCGGAACAGATGCAGGGTCTACCCAATTTTCCTGGTCAATGTCTCTTATCCCATCACCGACAGCGGTGCCCTATTAATATAGATAAAATCAAATCAAAAAGGCATGTTAAGAAAAAATAAATCCCTAAACTTACAAACCTGACTAAGCTCAACATTTTGAAGGTTAGGGCAACGATTGAGCACTTGTACTAACAAATGCGAATTATAGTTGATAGAGTGAAGTTTCAACTTTGTCAAATTATAAAATGTAGGAATCTCATCAAAACGTCGATACACCTAAACAAGAAAACAACATAATAAGATATATTACCAGATATAACGTCAAAAATCTCAACAACAAAAAGAACAAAGCTAAAACAAAAATAGAAATCAACCATGTTCTTCTATTATATTCTATCCGCATCAGTGTATTCATACAAAACAATAAAATTCAAACCTTATTTATTTCTATGTACAGTTCCTTCACATTACAAAGTGCTTTCAACGGAAAATGACAAAAAGTGAAAGGCATTTCTGCTTTGGTTAACTTGCTTAAGTTCAAGCTTTCACACTCTTGATAGGATGGAGAGTACTCAGAGTGGAATCGTAAACTAGATGCCTCTAAGTCTTCAAGAATTGGACATCCAGCCAAAAGCAACAGTAAATCTCGAACATTTAGAAATACAGCTTCTTGGAAATGAAGGATTTTGAGGGAGAGGAGTCTAATGGGGGAAGAAACGTTCACAGTGAACCCAAAAAATTCAAGAAAAACAAGAGTCCTGCAACTAAGAATGCTAATAGGCAACTAGAGATCATCTTGAACCATGCCTACGGAGATTTCAAGGCACTCAAGTCCACGTTCTACAAGAGCATTGATCCATTTGATGACATTGGGAAAGCCAAGACGACCAATATGAAGATTATCATACCAAATGTTGAAGATAGAACTCTTGATTGAATTATTATGTGCAAGCAAAACAGAGTACACAAACTCGTTAAAGCGATAATAGTCTTCTAGGCCATCCAACTCAATGTCAGTGATGTTGAGACTAGGAACTGAGCGCCAGAGATGAGTCCACCTCTTTGAAAGGACACTAGTAACAACAGCCTGTGCAGTTGGGATGAAAGAGAGAATATGGCATAGGACAGTGTCAGGTAAACTGCTGATCAAATCACGATCATCCGCAATTAAAGACATTTTTGGAGTAATAAAACTTGAATTTCCTGCATAACCTAAAACAACCAAACTGTCAAGTCCCAATATAAGAAATCCAATTGATACACCGAATTTGTACTCCAAATTAGTTTGCATAAACATCACAACTACATTACACATGAATGTTTAGAGTATGTGTTTTTGGCGTTTAACCCTCAAGTTCTTTGGGGGAATTGACTCTAGTAATCTGGAGTTCGGCTGAAGGTAAGTAGAATATGAACAAAAATTGATTTAAGTAGAAATCGAACTCGGATTCTTTCAAACGATTCTCCCCGTGGGAGCTCATCAACCACTTGAGTCCACTTAGAGTATGCTTTGGTAAATAATAACTAATCATCTAGTTATTCCTTAATGTAGAAAAATTAAATAAAATCAACCCTCTCATCATTTCCCACTCCATAATGGAAACTGATAAATGGAATGAAAGAAACACGTGCATACAGCATGGCTACTTGCATTATTGTAGAAAAATACATCATGAAACTAATGAAATGAAAAAAATACATATTATGAATAATGGAAGAGTAATTAAAAGCAGGTTAATTAAACTCACAAGGTTGATTAATGATGATGTTGCAAACACCCAACTTCAAGTCGAAAGAATTTTCGTCTCTCTTTCATTTATTCTTCAGATCTAAACGAGTCTTTTTCCATTTTTCCACTTTCAGCGTGAAATGAAGTTGGTCTAATTTAGAGAAAACCGGGTTTTAAGAAATGGGTAGACCAGTGAAGCCTGACGAACGAAAACAAGGTGCGGCGGGTTTTTCCTGCCTTTGTGCTCAAGAATCCGTCTCAAAATAGTAATTGATTTTTTTTTTTTTTTTTTTGCCGGGATTTGAACCCGGACCTTGCATATTTTATGCATTGTCCAAACAAATTGAGCTAAGCTCACGAGGACAATTGATTTATTTTTTTTTCTTAACTGTAGTATTGTTCTCCTATTTTAAATTAATTAATTAAAATAAAAAAGGGAGAGTCGAAATTAAGTTCCATTATAACACTACCAAAAAAAATTTAATTTATGAAAATATGTGCATTTAAGCTTTGGAAATTAAAATATTTAACTTTTTAAATAAATACACATTTGAGTGATTTCTTTTTTTTTAATCCCGTGAGCAAGACCTTTGAAATTCTATCCTCATATTAACTATGTTTGGTTGTGAGAAGAAGTTGTGAAGAGAGAGATGTGAGAGAGAGTAAGAGAAGAGAGAAAATGATGAAAAATATAGTAGATTTGATGTATTGTTTGGTATAAGAGAAAGAAGAGAGAAATAGAAGAGAAAGAGATGTTATTATGTTCTAAAAAGACAAAAATATCTTTGAAAAATTTATGATTAAATAAGTTAATTTACTTGTTTAATATAATTTAACTAAATTATTAAGATAGTTTATTTCAACTTTAACAAACTGGTTTATATAATTTATTATCTATTTAATTGATTAATAATTTAATTTAACGACTCAATTGAATTAGTTTATGATTAGTATTTTTAGCATCGGCAATATATTTATCGATAAAAAAAAAATACTAGGTATATTTCTACAATAGAATTGGCCAACGTTTTCTTTTTTAAGGATGAATTGGCCAATGTTAAAAGCCAACGTTTTCTTTTTTAAGGATGAATTGGCCAATGTTAAAATCTAGAGCTGTAAAATCGATGCGATTACCCTTATTTTTATTATTACAAAACTGTTTCAAGCAAAGGTACTAAGCAGGTAACAATTGTTGCACATAACCAAGGGCAAATGTGGAAATAAGAAAAAATGCAGTCTTTCTCAGCTCTTTCTTCGCATCTTTGGGGAGAAGAATAAAGTGTGTGGGTCCCATGCTCTATATCTCTCTCTCCCCTATTTCTATTCAAACCAAACAAGAGAAATTCAACATTTCTCTTCAAACTCTCTCTCTTCAACTTCTCTCTCCCCTATTTCACCCCTACCAAACATAAAGGAGAGAGATTTAGCAAAACAACTAGCTCGTATTGTTCCACCCATTCCTACTCTAATCCAATAAGATATTGACTTTCTACGTGAATCTTGGGATAACATGGGTGAGATTGTTCCAATTGAAAATGATGAAAATCCTAACCAACATTTTCAATTAGTGGTCCCGAGGAGAAAGATGAAACAACAAAAGCAATTGGCTGAAAGTAGCAAATGGAAGCATTCTACCCGGCTTGGGATAAATACTTCAAAGGGTTTTCGGCTGAAGAGTTGATCTTTCTTTTTATGTTTTTTTAGGGTTTTTGTCAATGTCCCCCCTCTCTTTGTACTTTTGTTTAAAAATATACTCTATCCGTTTCAAAATGAGTGTCGCTTTAGCCAAAAAAATTTGTTTCAAAATGAATGTCACTTTCAGTTTCCAATGCAATAATAACTTTTTCATTTCAATTGTACCATCAAATTAATACTCTGCACACTACTTCCAAAATATTACTTTAAAACTAACCAATAGATAATAAGGATAATTTGGTAAAATAATCATTCTCTTTCTTTTAATCATTGCATCTATTCTCTAATTATAAAATTTAATGTCTACCAAAAATACAATTTTACCCCTTCTTAATTTTTTGACACGTCATCAAAATTATATCCTTTTATGTCTTTAGCTTCAACTTCCCCCTATTTTTTCTCTTTTAAAAACAAATTAATTAAATTTAAAACAAACTCACTCGATAAAACACACTAACTAACTCTTTTTTAAAGAAAAAAACAAACTTAATCTTAATCTCAATCAAAACAAATTTTCCTATAATTCAACTTTTAAATATCTAAAGAGTTAAAAAAAATTACAATATTCTATTCTCTATTCTCTAATCATGAAACTTAATGTCTACCAAAAATACAATATTATCTCTTTTTAATCTTTTGACACTTTGTGTCTTTTGTTTCAACTTCCCCCTATTTTTCTCTTTTAAAAACAAATTAAAACAAATTCACTCAATAAAACACACTAACTTAATCTACAAACAAACTTAATCGTAATCCCAATCAAAACAAATTTTCTTATAATTCAACTTTTAAATATCTAAAGAGTTAAAAAAAACAAATGCAATCTATTGTCTTTATCTAATTATGAAAGTTAATGATCAGTAAAAATACAATTTTGTCACATCTTAATATTTTGACAACTCAACTTATATTTATCTTTTTGTGTCTTTTGTAACAAAAGAACCTAGGTGAGAGAGAACATAAATTTCAAAAGATTGATGTGATTTTTCAACAAACTGCAGTATATTATTTTTTAAAAATGATTTTATTACCATAAACAAACACAAAATAGATTATGATATTTGTATAAAAATTAAAAAAAATCACTAAATTATTGAATGTCAATATTTTTTTTATTTTAATTCATAACAAATAAGCCCTACGGGGTTTGCTATAACTTTAAAAAAAAAACTTTAAACAAGAAGATAATTTTGTAACACAAAATCCATTTTATATAGCTGTATCCATATATATATTTTTTTAAACAAGTGACTGTTATTACGATAAAAAAACACAAAACGGATTATGCTTTTTCAAAAATAATCTCTAAATGATTGAATATCAAAATATATATATTTTTTATTCAATATCAAAATATATTTGTATTTTATTAAAAGCGAACCATATATTCGATTTACATTTATTAAAAATAAGTTTTGTGATTGTACCAATTCATTTTATGACGTTCATGTGTTTTTATCTGATGTTGAGTCTATTTGATGCAACATAACTAACTTCCTATGATTTTTTTAGTTTTTAGGATGCAATATAACTACCTTCCTATGAGTTTTTCTTTTGTAGGTAATCCAATTAAAAAATGACAATTGTTTACATATTTAGTATAAAAAAATATTCATAAATATTAATTTTAATAAAAAAATTAATAAATAAATTTCACTTATCAATAAAATAACAAAATATGGTTGAGATAGTTATCTTCGATACTAACAAAACATTGAAAAAATATTTTCATTAAGAAAATAAAAAAAACATTCAATTACATCTGATTGATAATCACAAAATAACAAAACTTCATTCTTTAAGAAAAATAACATAACTTTAAGAAAGTTACAAAATATTTATTACAAGGCATATATCTATTTTTCAAAAAATTTGACATTTTCAGGATTGCTTCTTTTCTAAAATTAATTTTCCTTTGTTGTTTTTTTCCTTAGTCAAAAGAAAAATTATATTAAATAAAAAGAAATAAATAAAGAGTCTGAGGGCATTAGACCTGACTCAGGTAAAATCCAAAACAGACCAAGTGAATCGACCCAAATCTATCCTAACAAAAATTCATTAATCACGGGTGCAACCAAGCAAACCCATATACGGGCGCGAAACCAGGTTACAAAAAAATATGAAAAGTGAACCTCTGTGAAAAACAATTAATGGATCGACCGTCAGCACAGTAAATAATACAGTTGGACAATTTATACACGGGACTCATAACGACATCTTTATCAATAATGAAATATTTGCAATCTTAAATAACACAAACACCCGCTCTATTTTTTTAAATAAATACTAATCTTCATTTTTTATCAAATTGACAAGCACTTCTCTTATAATATAACACGGTTTAAACTTTGTTAATTCCATTTATTTTGAGCAATTAACTTCTTCATACAAGTATGAAACTCATTTAATTTTCGACCATATTTTTCTTTTCATTTTTCACGTAGGTAAGTTTTCCCAACTTATTGTTCATGGGTCAAGGTGGTTTAATTTTTAAACTCTAATGTAATAAAACTGATATATCGAAGATTATTTCCTTTTCATTGATCAACCACAATGTCCATCCACCAAAAAAATTATCATTTCTATATTCTTTTTTGATCTCTTCTGTAATTGTCGATGTTAGATTCTATTTGGTGGTAAAAACAAATGTTGTTATTGTTTCTCCATTGCGAGAAAAACACTTCATTTAACTTATTTGTGAAAAGAGAAAGCTGATACAAACAAACCAAAATGATTGATTAAATTGTATATTTACAAAGTTATTGAAATGGATAAAATGAAGGGAGATTGATGTGTTTGGAAAATTAGAAGGGAAATCTGTGTTATTTTAAGAAAATCTCAAGGAAAGTCAAAATAATTTTCCCTTTTTATCATTAATGTCGGCTTTATTTAAATTCATATAACATTGCAATGTGCTTTGATGCACACCCTCCGCTTCGAATTAGCCCGTGCTTAGCACGGGCCCGTGCTTAGCACGGTTTAGTTGCTAGTTTCTTAATATGTGTGTAAACACTTAAAACGACACTCATTTTAAAACGGAGGGAGTATATCGGAAGAGGTAAACATATATATAGTACATCTCCTTAGAAGAGGTAAATATATACAAAGTAATATATATCAGAAGTTTAAGGTGACCCTAATGGGATCCTGGTTGTTAAGGTTGTAGCTGGCTGAATTTTTTATTTGTTGCAAGGAATGATTCATAAAATCTTGTAAGTGAATACCATCAAAGAAATTAAAGAAAAAATAAATCATAAATAAGGGAGCTTCTACGATATGTTTGCAAATTGAATGGTTTTTGAACATTTGTTTCTTAAACCAATTATTTGACGATAATTTTTAAGAATTAAAGAAATATTTCTTGTTTTTTTATTATATTTTTGAAAAGACGATTTGATATAAAAAACATTATTTCATTGTTTACCAACATTATACTAATTTTTAAGTTATAAAAAATATTCAATATTCTTCTTTAAAAAAAATATTCAATATTCACTACTATGATTCATGAATAGTAAAAAAATTGCTGACACTTTTAACAAATAATTTTTTTTTTGAAGGGACTTTTAACAAATAATATTTAGTTTATTATAATTTTTCAATAATAGATTTTCTTTAAAAGAAAAGGCATCTAAATATTTACCTAATTTGAAATCTAAATGTACTGATACATCTGATTGTTAAATACTGTATACAGTAAGATTCTCCATAAATAAGCTTTCCTTACACGGGACCTTGTTTTGTAAGGACAGTTAGCCTTCGATTTAGGAATTTACTTATTTATTTATTTTTTTTAGGAAAGGAAGAATTAGCCTTTTTAATAGGAATATCTGTCATTGTCGAGTCACGGCTTTATCATTAATTTAGTAATTTTGAACAAATATGCCAATCAACTCAATTTATAAAATTTATGATCGTCATTCACCGTATTCATTCATCCTACAAAATGCAATAATTTAACAAAATTTGAGCGATTATTCTTGCATCTCAAAGATAAGAACGAAAGAAACGACGAGGCAAAGAAAAGAAGGTAGTACTAGTAATAGTTAGCTGGCACTGTGAGGGGCAAATAAGGGAATGTCTTGTGCTGGGAAGACAGCTAGAAAACGAAAGGCAAAAGTCAGGCGGGCACCACAACACGGAAATAAGGACTCATTAAATAAAAGCGATAATAATACCTGTAAAATAATATTAACAAAAAATAAATATTCCTCTAAAAAAATACTTTATTTATTTACCCCTAAAAAAATGATTATTTATTTTGTAAAAAAATAGATATTAAATGTTACTTTTACATTTTTTCTCCATTTGTCTCATAATAAATGTCACTTTTATTTACTAAAAAAATGTCATTTTTGCATTTTTTCTTTGTCTCAAAATAATCATCCTTTTAAAATATTCAATATAATATTTATTAATTTTTTCATTTAAATACTCTTATTTATTAAATTTCATTTCGCATAACAACCCTGTTAATTATAATTAATAAAAATATTTTAATAAATTATATTAATTTTACCATTGAAATATATATTTAACTAATTATTTTCTTTAAGAATTGCACACGATTCAGATACGACACTTAATCCAAGACATATTTTTTAAAATTATAAAATAAAGAGATTAATTCATATATGTATTAACTGTAAAACTTTTTTACATATATATCCAATTAAATCACACCATAATACCATTTTATAGGTTTTTTTTTTGACAAAAGGTTAGTTTCAAAGTTCATAATAGTATTATTTATGTCTTCTCAAAAAAAAGTATTATTCATGTCTTCTCAAAAAAAAAGTATTATTTTTTTTTGTCAGGTAGCCTAGTGGCTATAATTCACCTTATAAGATGAATAAGTCCCGACCCCTGCATATAATAATGCATTGTCCAACCAATTGAGCTAAGCTCACGAGACAAAAGTATTATTTATGTGTAGTGATTTTTTTTTTTTAAGGAATGTGTAGTGATTTATTGAATTTATGGATAATATATTTTACATTGCATTTATAAATTATTAAATCTTAAAATAAATAATTACAACTGTCAGGTACCAGTACCAACTACCAAGTAGGGAAACATGAGTAAGTAATAGCAGCCTTTGCGCGTGAAAAAGAACTTATTTTGGAAAAAATCTATTGAATTTGTATAAAATAAAGGGATAATTTCCCCTTCTACAAAACTCAAAAAGGTTACTTAGCAAAAATAATAATAATTCATTTATTGATTCATACACGCTGAAACAGTCGTGCCTATCCCCCTTAATATAAGAAAATCATATGTTGTGGAAAACCCTTCCATGCCCTTGTCCCTTTTTAATGCCAAAGTATCAAATTTTGGGGTAAATCTGGTAATTTGCTGCAAGATAATGTGGAAAACCCACTTATGCCCTAATCCCTTCTTCTTAGCTTCTGCCACGTCATCAACACAAGGGTAGACTTGATATTTTGCAACTAAACTCAACTTTCCCACTTTTATCAAAATTTCAAATTTCAAATTTCAAATTTTATTCATTCACTTTATATTCCCTCTCTTACATTCTTTCTACAAAAAAACACTTCATTCCTCTCATCTCTCCTTCTCATTTTCTCTGTCTCTTTCTCAATGGTGAGCAAATGCTGGAAATAGTGAGCAGCTTACAAATAGCGAGCAAATTCAGTAACATTATCAAAATAACAAATTGTCTTCAAGGTATACAAAATATATTTATGTTCTTCTATTCTACTATGTCTACTTACAAATAATATATACTTGATAATTGCAAATACAACAGAATCAAATAATGTTTCTTTCTCTGTTACTAACAGCAAAGAAAAAGAAAACAATTACCATTGAGAAGTAAAAATGAGAATACCACAACAGCAAAAAAACTATGTTACCAATTTCTTTGCAGGAAAAATCAATTTCCAATGATCAACAAAGATCATTCACAAATTATGGCATCAAGGTACCACTAACATTTTTTATTTACTAACATTTTTTTATTTACTAAAAGTTTTTATTCACTAACATTTTTTATTTACTAACATTCACAAATTAGCTCATCAAGGTACCACTAACATTTTTTATTTACTAACATTTTTTAATTTACTAACATTTTTTTATTTACTAAAAGTTTTTATTCACTAACATTTTTTATTTACTAACAATTTTTTTATCAATAACCTGTTCGAACCTTATGTTGCTAAAATAAATTATGATTATGCAAACAATAACCTGTTCGAAGTTTATGTTGCTAACAATAAAAGTTATAAATTTTAATTAACAAAATAGTTTCTTTTTATATGATTATGCAAAAAAAGGAACTTTTACTAATCAAAGTTCACATAGAAGGATTACTAAAAGGCTACCATTGATATCTATAAAAGAAAAAACAGTTTCACTAATCAACAAAAAATATGCTTACATCTGTTGAAAATACAACAAAATCACATCTAACTTCATCTTTTGATTGTTGTTGTTGGTTTTGCTGCATGTATGATAGCAAGAGATGTAAACTCTGATTTGAAGTTGTTGTTGTTGTTGCATGTTTGAAAGAAGTCTGCGATTTGGTGGGATGAAAAAGATCAAAAAGAGGGCTTACATGATGAAGTATCAGATCTGCTGCTAAAGAAAATGAATGAGACCAAAGTATCAGATCTACGGTGTCAACCATGAGGATTTCGAAAAAATAATCAGAAGAAGAAAGTAAATGATGATATCATTAGATTGGTAGTGTTGTAATGGACATCCAAAGTCATATGTTGGTGGACGCGCGGCCACCGAAAATAGAAGGAGAAGGAGCGGCGGCTAGAGTTTGTTTAAGGGAAGAGAGAGCTTTCTCTGGTAAGTGAAGAAAAAGAGAGAGAAAAATAAAATGAAATGTTTGTAGATGTGGTGTGAGTTGAAGGCATAAAAAATAATAATAAATAAATAAATATGTGGGTGTGGAGTCTCCACGTCTGAGAGTAGTGTTAACTAATTGTTTGCTTAACAGACTAAAATAATGGCACAAAAAGATGCTTAACAATTGTGCTATGTGCCAACAATAAACAATTCTTCATGGGAAACAGGTTCAGCATGCGCAATAACAGTGTTATGGACATCACTATAACTAAAATATTAATATTAGTATATTCACACTCATCTACATGGGCAAAATTATTGTTATCACCATCACTAATATTTAAATATTATTATTAACCCCTATAACATTATAAATCTTTTATGCCATAACAATTTTTATCTTACTTTAATTGGTCAAATACTACCAACATTCTCTCTGACACTATCCCTCTTAAAATAGTACCATACCCACATTGTACACCATATAACTTATTGCTTTTGCATTTACACATACCATTGCATTGCCCATACCCTTCGTACAATAGCTAAAAGGATTTAAGTTACCTTTTCTAACCACTTCTCTCATCCATTGAGCTCTTTAGGCCATCCTAATTTTGTTTCTAGATCTGCATTTACAATTTACTTAGATAATGTAAAACCTTCTTTTAAGTCCTTACACTTTGCTACATAATTTTTATTGGCTTCTTATGTATTATCTATCCTACAAGATTTTTATAACACTTTTTTTTCTTATTTGTTCTCAGAGCAATCCCAATGGCAAGACCAGTTCAATTTATCGGTGATATTAACCCAAAGAAGGATTTCTGGAAGCTGACTGTGAGGGTGAAAGACAAATGGGTTGTTGTTAAGGATGGGAGGGAGCACTTGGAGATGGTTATCGTTGATGCCAAGGTTTTATGTGTATCTTTAGCTGTTGTAATATTAATTATTTCAACATAGATGAAAAGCTTTTGATCAGCAAGTGCTGCTTAAATATGATTACATGTGTATCTCTTTACTTACCTTGAACGTAAGAAAAAGTCCATAACAAATAAAAAGATCTACGGTAAATCGCAGACTGCTTAAATCGCAGACTGCTTAAGCATTTATTTATAAAGTTCAAATAAAAAGTCCATAACAAATAAATGAAATATCATAACTTTCTTTTACCAGAAAACCCAGAATAAATGCTCAGCTGTTAATATTAAACCGAAATTCGAAATTGCCTTCTCTGCATAAAATTAAACTTCTGATCAGAAATAAAAGAAATAGGCAGAATGATGAAGAAAAATGAAGTGAATGATATGGAAGAAGGGAAAGTAAGAGAGGTGAAAAGTAACATAAGATGTAAAGAATTTGACCTTGATTAATACATCAACCCATTTGTAGACCATAACACTGGTGGCTTCAGATTCCGTCGCGGTGGTCGCCGGCGAAGGTATTTCGATTCATGATTTTCTTTGTTTGGTTCTGTAGAGGACATGACGGAGACTCTTTTAATGGTGATGGTTTTTCAAAACATTGTCTATGTTGGTTGAGATCTAGCCGGGAAAGTGGTGATTGAGATGTTTACAAATTTTTTGATCTGGAAATAAATTTAATAGAATGATAGATGAGAAAAAATAGATGAAGATTGTGAGGGTTACTTGTGCATAGTCGGCCAGAATGGACTAAGGAAGCTGTGAACATGAACAATGTTGTTACGGCGGCTAACTTTTGGTTGGGGAGGAGAGCTTCTCAAAATTATTTTGTTGAGGAGAGAGAAAGAAATTATCAAATGAGTATCTGTGAAATTAATTATGGCAGGTGTAAGGTAAGTTTTTTTTTTTTTTTTTTATAACAAAAGAATTGTATTTTTTTTTTTATTCAAAATAACAAAATAATTGATTCAACATCACGTCCAAAAATTCTGAATTATTTTTTGTAAGGTAAGTCTAATTAATTATTGTTGGTAGCTTTGACTCATAATCTTAAAAATGGCAAGTGTAAGGTAAGTCTAACAATTACAATGGCAGGTGTAAGGTAAGTCTATATTTTGTCACATTTTTTTTTCAATGTTTATTTTATACTCAAAAAATAAAAATTTTAAAATAATAATTATATACGGGACGAGTCGTCACTATACACGAGAGATGTTCTCATTGACAAAAAACTTAAAGTATTTGTAATTCACGGGTCATGTTGTCATTGATATAAATTTTAATAATTAATTTTAAAATAATTTTTGTACACTGGTCAAATCGTCACTATACATTAGACATGTTCTTATTGATAAAAAAAACATAAAGTAATTATATACTACATTACAGAAATAATAATATATTTTTTTGAAAAAAGAAATAATAATAATAATTTGTTTAATTTGTATACATTTCAACTGTTTACAAATATTTATTGTCAAGTATAAACTACACAAATTCGCCCACGACGAACCTGTACCCGTGCGGATGCACGGGTATATTACTAGTATAATTGTATAAACCAGTACCTCCTCTTCATAAGAAAATCACATACATACCTCTCAACTCTCTGAAAAATCTGAAATCACTTATGGAGCAAAATAAAGAGGTAAACTTCCTCGTTCTCGCTCACTCTTATCTATACGCTTTCGTTTCTTGGTTGCTACAAAATTTCATGATTTTACTTTTTGCTTGTAATAATTCATGTTTCTGTGTTAGGTTACAATTCATCTCCGTCTGAATTGCAAGCTTCGATTCCTATAAACTTATGTAGTAATTCAGCAGAGAAAACAGAGTCTTCTTGTATTTCATTTTCAACCTAATTTATCAATCTAATCTCGCTCTCTTCAATTTAATTTTGTGTTCAAACTTTTGAAACCTATGAAGTGATTATTCTGCAATTAATCAATTGCCTAATTTTATTTGTTGTAACTTGAATTTGAGTCTTTTGTTAAAATAAAAAAATATAAAAAAAAAATTCGCCTCTCCTTGTAACGGTTCTTCTGGTCTAGGAGTCAATTTTTTCAATAACTATTAGAAAAATGTTAACAAGTGTCCGGTTGCCTGGTTAAGGAAACAAATATGTTAAAAGTATTGTGTAATCAAACTCTTAAAAGTGTAAAACATGTTATTTACTTTTTTATTTATTCATTAGATTCATCAGAATTTATTATGAAGAATGCAATTATTGCAAGTAACAATTTGTTTTCATTTTGTAATGTGAAATACTACACCTATTATGATGATCAGTATTCTAACTTATTAATCTTTTCAATGCAGAAAAACGCCCCTTGGCTATCGGTCCCACAGTTTGGCGAATGGGATCAGAAGGGCCCATTGCCGGACTATTCCATGGATTTTTCGAAAATTAGGGAAATGCGAAAACAGAACAAGACCAATGCTTCAAGAGCAAGTCTTGGCAATGAGGAGGAGTTTGCGGCTCCTACTCAGAAGAACGTAAAGGCCGATCACAGCGAACCCCAGCATCCTCACTACCACAAAACCAATTCTGCAGTGGTAAGATTCTGCTCAACTTTGTTATTCTTAATTTATCTGTATAGCTCAATAATGGGTTGTCAACATGGTTACTTACTATAGTAGTTGAATAGTGGCCCGAGTTCACAGGGGAAAATTCCTCATACTCTATCATTGGATGATAGGAAATCACTAACAGTATAACAATTTTTTCTTTAGATTCTTTGATTGTATGGTAATCTAAAATTGTTTTGTCTAATGGCACGAGTCCTTGAAAATGCAAAAATCCTTAAGAATTGTGAATGTCAAAATGTTTCCCCAAGGGATAGACATTAGTTCTTGAGCATGACTAATATGGCTGATATGTGTGGTTCTTGCAATGTGATTTGTGCATTTTTTCATTTGATTTTTGCATTCATAAAACCAATGAGTTTGTCACCAACTTCTTTTATTTACGGTCTAATTGAGAAGTTTTGTCTAAATTGTGATCAAGTAAAACACAGATATCCACTACTAGTTTTTTAACAAGTATAGACCGCTCCACTACCATATAAATATACTTGTATAATAATGTTGAACATGGTTTGATGAGAAAGTGATCAGAAGAATAATGTGGTGGAAAGTACTTTTGAAAAAAAGGAGATGGAAACAGAGAGACAAATACAACCCCATCAGGACACCTCATGGAAAGATATGGTTCTGGTAGCATTAGGATTAAAAAAAAACAGTGCCACCAAACTAAGGTCGGGGCTTGCTGGTTAATGACTAGTTCAGTAGTTGTCATATGCTTTTGGCAACAAAAAAAAAAAGGTACCTGTCATATGCTTCGTTGGCCAAAGCTGGTAGTTGAAACTATGTTTATTTTTATCAAAAGAGAATTCCTGAAAAAAATCCAATGAAAGAAAAAGCATATACTCCGGATTATATTTATATTATGTATCATATAGAATTGTTGTAGGACCATCACTTGCACATTTTTTTAGCAAAGGCGGTGGTTATGTTGAAGGATGTTAATATTATCATATAGCTTTACCAAGACAACAACATACAATTTTAGTTGCTGCACATGCATCGGATAATTGGGGCAATCACTTCAATTCATTCGTAAGAGAGAGCCATGAAACATGGTGATTGGTGGGATTATAATATTTTAAAATCTTCATTGGAATTAAGAACTGTTGCATATTTAAGTATTGTATAACTTATTCTATTTAATGTTTGTTTTTGAAACATTCATTCTCTTTGGTCTACAAAATATTGGATATTTGTGGTGCTTGGAATATTGTTTTCTTAATTGAATTTCTCTCTTTTTGCAGAGAAGGAGGAGCTTCATGAGCTACTTCAACTGTTGCATTAAAGCCTGATGTTCTGGGAATACAACATTTCTTGTCTTCTAAAGATTGTTGATTAATAGAATTATGCTTTTGCCTTGGATATATTAATTTTCCCTAGTTATTTTTTTAGGAAAATTATGTATACAATCTTTCTTTTGTCTTCTAAAGATATTAGTTGATTAGTATAATTAAGCTTTTGTGCCCGATTATATTAATTTCTGTTGTTTTTTTAGAAAAAAATATTCCTTGAAACCCAATTCTTCAATTATAAATTAGGATTATCTGTTTTTATTGACATATTCTATGTTTTTTTTACATATTCTATGTTATTCCTTGTTTTTTTTTTTTGACAACCTATGTTATTCCTTGTTGAAATGTGGGTTTCTAATTAGAATTAACGATGGTAACACAGTTTACAAAAAACAACATGGTGAAACATGGAAATGTAAATGTTGCCTACGACTAAGAAAACTTTACCAACTCCAAACTATGCCGAAGAGGGAATTCACGAAAGCAGTGCTTACAAGTTACAATGAAATCCATTTCCTTTTGTTCCTTAAGTTCTGTCAAAAGAAAAAGGCGTGTTCGTTAAGTTGTACCAAAAATGAGTTGGAATCTCATTTCATCATGAAGATAAACCGTGTTTAGTTATCCATTACTTCAAAGTTTCATATATTACATACTAATTGTTTATGTTTGATAGATCCCAACAAGTATTTTTTAAAGGGCAAACAACTATTTTAGTCCAATGTGTCCACTGTCCCTAATTGAAAACTAAAACTCAATTGGTTCCTTCATTGCTTGATTCGTTTTCTGAAGTGAGATGTTAATGGGATGCTTATATGTGAGAACAGAGGGTCGCATGGATGATGATGCGTTCAAAAACTAGGATAGTGGTTTGCTCCATATCTGATTCATTTCAGTACTCACTTTTTGACCCGAACTCCTGGAAAACAAATCTATAATAAGGTTAGTATAGTGGTTTGTTCAATATCTGCTTCAGCAAATAGGAGCAAATCATCTCTAAACGCCAAATGTGCAAACTTAGGAGCTCCTCTTGCTAACTTGATCAGTTTCCAATACTTATTCCCCACTGCCACATTAATTAAGTGGAAAAGTCTCTCAATATACAAGACAAAAGATATAGAGAAAATGGATTTTCCCTTCTAATACCAATTGATGGATGAAATTCTTCCAAAGCCTCTCCATTCCAAAGAATTCTCATACTAGGGGAATTAGATATAAATTGAAGGGTAATATCAATGAATTGTTGAGGTAATTCAATATTGGTAAGAGTCTCATTGATAAAGCTCCGTTTAAGCCTATCGTAGGCTTTCTCCAAGTCAATTTTAATCACCATCCATCCTTTCCCTGTTCTTTGATTTCTCATAGAAAGTAAAATTTATTGGGCCACAATAATATTATCTCTGCTTTATCTTCTAGGAATGAAACTACTTTGACAAGGGCTAACCAAAGTATTCATAACATCCTAAGCTTGTTTGCGAGAACTTTGGTTGTAGTTTTATATGATACATTGCAGAGACTAATTGGTCTAAAATTTTAATGGAGCAAATCGGATCGACTATTGGGATCAAAGTAGTTAATTTAATTCAACTCAGGTCCCTAAAGTTATCGAATACTAACTTACAAAAAGACTCATCAACATGCTTCCATTGACTTTGGTAGAAAATTGCTTGAAAGCCATCCTTTCTAGGGGCCTCAGAAGCTCCCATATGTTTGTTTAATCACCAGATGAAGCTCATGATTCAACATATCCAACTTTAGAATATCCATTTCTTCCTCTGTCAACTGTGAAAAACCAGCCTTCAAGACAAAATGGCCCAACCCCCAACTATCCAGCCTTGTTACGATTTTTTCAAACTTATTTTGGTCACTAATCCACACACCATCTTCATTTTGCAACATATCATAAGTATTTCGTCTTCTACGGACAACCATTATTGTGGCATAGAAATATTTTGTGTTGCGGTCCCCATAAGAGAGTCATTTAAATTTAGCCCTTGATTTCTGATACCAAAGGATACTTAAAGTGTACTTATGCAATTTATATACACAAGTACAAAGTTATCATAATCACGATACTATCCAAAGACCAAAGACAATGTTATACTTCATTGAATAACCAAAATATCTTATTTCAATCATCACATGAAATCAACTTCAAGTTACTACTATTTAATCACGGTTTATTCTAACCCTCTATTCCATCTCAATTACTAACGATTTACAAGATGAAAAGGTGCTACATGATGCTGTACTTTTACAGTTAGGGTTGAAACTCAAGAACTAGGCAACATAGTGCAAACGATAAAACATTAAGTCCAGCCCTTAATGAGCCATTACGTATTCAATTGCATTCGATCCCCACATATCCAGTTCAACAAAAGAAGCATCTTCTAATACATCACCATCAATTATACAATTAAGCATATTCTAGTACTTATAATGCTCACAAGCCCCTTATCGTAGAGATGACAATGGGTATCTATCCATCGATACCTCTCCTATGAAGTATGTCCTATCCCGTTAGATAAATATGGTACTCATTTTTTATTTTATTTTGACGGAATAAATATGGTACTCATGTCCCTCCGTACCCACGCAGATACCCGCAATACGGGTAAGGTATTGAGGTATTTTGGAAAAATATTTTTTAATTACCTTAAAACTTCAACCTTTAAACATTCATGCAAATTTCATAATTCATACATAATCCATTTAAATTCCACAATTCATACAAATTTTATAATCCTTACATAATCCTACAAATTCTTGAAGTCCATATAAATTTTCAACCGGCCAAGAAAAATAAATATAAAAAGACATATGCATTTCAAGCTTTAACAACTTCACTTTGACGTTCTAATTTGTGAAATAAAAGCATAAAATCAACGTAAGAAAAAAGGTATAAATGTAATTTATCTAATTTATTAACGGATTTGGGTACAAGTGGGCACGAATATCATCAAATTTGTGTATGTATCCATAAAGTAATGGATATTCAAATACTCGTTTATTATAACCGTGAATATCCGTTAAGCTACTCGTCCCGCCCGTGGCGGATTTTATCCAGAAATACCAGCATACATTTTTTTTTTGTTGCCATTCCTACCCCTTAGAAATCCCAAAATTCTGGAGGGAATAGTTAGAGGTGGGAATAGGCCGGGACGGGCCGAGCTTTAAGTCATACCTAGTTTATAAAACTAAAGCCTAAGTATATTAGCATGTCCAAGGCTTTATTTTAAAAGTATGGTATGTCCTATTAGTCTGTTTAAAAACATAGTTTGTGCTAAAGATTTTAAATAGAACATTTGACCTACTTATAAAATAGGTCAACAAGCGTATATTTTTTAAAATGTTAATAGACTAATAAAATTTTGCAGAGCTTGTGCATCTATATTTATTTTCTTCACTTTATTAGCATATTTTGCTTGAATATTCTATAAAAAATTCTAGAGCCTTTACATCCATTTTGTACAGGCCAATAAGCATACATTTGACCTATAGCTTTTGTTGTTGTTTTGTTGCTAATATGGTTCTTTACTTTGTAATTTAGTACTAGATGAAATGATAATAGTAAGAGACTAAAAGGTAATACCAAAAAGTATGCATACTCGTTGGAGTTGGAATTGGAATTGAAATTGGAATAAGATATATAGTAATACCAAGAGTTTTGTAACTCATTGGAAATTCCAAATGCCAAAAAAAACAATTGCAAATAACTCCCTCCGGTCATATTTGTAAGAAACATTTGATTTTTTTGATTCAATACATAAATGATGTATTTGGTCTATATTCTAGATAAGATACATCAATTACTCAATGAATCTAAAAAGTCAAATTTTTCTTATAAATAGAACCGAATAAATAAATAAATTATGATATTGGACATTCGAAGGAAACGAAAAAATTTAGGCTTAAATGCAGTTTTACCCCCATATTTTGACTAAAACTGGATTTTACCCCCCCTATTTTAAAACTCGGAATTTTACCCCCCCCAGTTTAATGTTTTTCGGAATTTTACCCCTCCTATTTTAAAACTCGGAATTTTACCCCCCTAATTTAGGATTTGGCTGATGTGTCAGTGCTGAGGTGACTTAAATTATATTAAACAATCCACCTATTTAAATTAATTTTTTAATACCAAAAAATATATAAAACCCAAAATAATACCAAAAAATATACAACCAAATTAAAAAAAAACGGAAAAATGCTGGAAATACCAGAAAAAATACTAGAAAAATGAAGAATAAAACAGAAAATATAAATTCAGTAAAAAACAAAAATAAAATCAGAAAATGCAAAGAAAATACCAAAAAAATAATTAAAAAACAAACAAAATACCAAGAAAAATCCAATTAAAAATACATGAAAAAATTAGCATGCACCTGCAAATATATAAATAATCATTAGCATTATATCCCAAAATAATACAAGGCTAGTTGTTCATAATCCTAAGAGCTTGTTCAAAAAAACATGCCTAAAAGAATTATGCACCAGACCTAAAATAATTTCCAATGGTAAGCAAATATTTCAAATAATAGAGAACATTATGCATATTAAAGTATTAGCAATGACGCATTTGCACTTAGGATTATGAACAACTAGCCTTGTATTATTTTGGGATATAATGCTAATGATTATCTATATATTTGTTCCATAAAAAAAAAGGGTATCTATATATTTATAGGTGCATGCTAATTTTGTCATGTATTTTTAATTGGATTTTTCCTGGTATTTTGTTTGTTTTTCTATTATTTTTTTGGCTGTTTTCTTTGCATTTTCTGATTTTATTTTTGTTTTTTACTGAATTTATATTTTCTGTTTTTTCCTTCATTTTTCTAGTATTTTTTCTGGTTTTTCTAGCATTTTTCTATTTTTTTTAATTCTGCTTTATTTTTCTGGTATTTTTTTTTTGGGTTTAATATATTTTATGGTATTAAAAAATTAATTTTAATAGGTTGATATTTGTTTAATATAATTTAAGCCACCTGGGCACTGACACATCAACCAAATCCTGAACTGGGGGGTAAAATTCTGAGTTTTAAAATAAGGGGGGCAAAATTCCGAAAAACACTAAACTAAGGGGGTAAATTTTCGAGTTTTAAAATGGGGGGGGGGGGGGGGGGGGGGGGGGGTAAAATCCAGTTTCAGTCAAAATAGGGGGGGGGGGGGGGGGGGGGGGTAAAACTGCATTTAAGCCAAAAATTTATTGATACAATTGAGTATATGTAATTGCACTTGTATGTGTCGGTTTGGTAGGCCTAATGGAATTTTCTTTAAACTTTAAGCCGCCCTATATAAATTAATGAGCTTTTTAAAAATATAATGTATTTATTAAACCGTATTAAACGAAAAAATTTAGGCTTAAATGCAGTTTTACCCCCATATTTTGACTAAAACTGGATTTTACCCCCCCTATTTTAAAACTCGGAATTTTACCCCCCCCAGTTTAATGTTTTTCGGAATTTTACCCCTCCTATTTTAAAACTCGGAATTTTACCCCCCTAATTTAGGATTTGGCTGATGTGTCAGTGCTGAGGTGACTTAAATTATATTAAACAATCCACCTATTTAAATTAATTTTTTAATACCAAAAAATATATAAAACCCAAAATAATACCAAAAAATATACAACCAAATTAAAAAAAAACGGAAAAATGCTGGAAATACCAGAAAAAATACTAGAAAAATGAAGAATAAAACAGAAAATATAAATTCAGTAAAAAACAAAAATAAAATCAGAAAATGCAAAGAAAATACCAAAAAAATAATTAAAAAACAAACAAAATACCAAGAAAAATCCAATTAAAAATACATGAAAAAATTAGCATGCACCTGCAAATATATAAATAATCATTAGCATTATATCCCAAAATAATACAAGGCTAGTTGTTCATAATCCTAAGAGCTTGTTCAAAAAAACATGCCTAAAAGAATTATGCACCAGACCTAAAATAATTTCCAATGGTAAGCAAATATTTCAAATAATAGAGAACATTATGCATATTAAAGTATTAGCAATGACGCATTATATCCCAAAATAATACAAGGCTAGTTGTTCATAATCCTAAGAGCTTGTTCAAAAAAAACATGCCTAAAAGAATTATGCACCAGACCTAAAATAATTTCCAATGGTAAGCAAATATTTCAAATAATAGAGAACATTATGCATATTAAAGTATTAGCAATGACGCATTTGCACTTAGGATTATGAACAACTAGCCTTGTATTATTTTGGGATATAATGCTAATGATTATCTATATATTTGTTCCATAAAAAAAAAAGGGTATCTATATATTTATAGGTGCATGCTAATTTTGTCATGTATTTTTAATTGGATTTTTCCTGGTATTTTGTTTGTTTTTCTATTATTTTTTTGGCTGTTTTCTTTGCATTTTCTGATTTTATTTTTGTTTTTTACTGAATTTATATTTTCTGTTTTTTCCTTCATTTTTCTAGTATTTTTTCTGGTTTTTCTAGCATTTTTCTATTTTTTTTAATTCTGCTTTATTTTTCTGGTATTTTTTTTGGGTTTAATATATTTTATGGTATTAAAAAATTAATTTTAATAGGTTGATATTTGTTTAATATAATTTAAGCCACCTGGGCACTGACACATCAACCAAATCCTGAACTGGGGGGTAAAATTCCGAGTTTTAAAATAAGGGGGGCAAAATTCCGAAAAACACTAAACTAAGGGGGTAAATTTTCGAGTTTTAAAATGGGGGGGGGGGGGGGGGGGGGGGGGGGTAAAATCCAGTTTCAGTCAAAATGGGGGGGGGGGGGGGGGGGGGGGGGTAAAACTGCATTTAAGCCAAAAATTTATTGATACAATTGAGTATATGTAATTGCACTTGTATGTGTCGGTTTGGTAGGCCTAATGGAATTTTCTTTAAACTTTAAGCCGCCCTATATAAATTAATGAGCTTTTTAAAAATATAATGTATTTATTAAACCGTATTAAATGAGTTAGGCCAAGTAGAGTAGACCGGACTATATGCCCCCAACGAATGGTCCGACCTATCCCACTAGTAGTATTTGACTTTCTTAACTAGTCCTCCACGGATACTAGGTAGCACCCCTAATTAATATCAATAGTACTCCCTCCGTTTTAAAATGAGTGTCGCTTTAGTCAATTGCACACAGATTAAGGAATGGAATAAAGTAGTCAAATGTCATAGCAATTTTACCAAATTATCCTAATCAACTATTGGTTTGTTTTTCATTAAAGAAAAAATAATACTTTGGAAGTAGGTTAACATAATATTAATTGAAGGGTACAATTGAAAAGAAAAAGTTATTGTGTGTGTTTGGTAGAGCGGTGGAGAGAATTGATTTTGATAGAATTGATTTGGTTAGAATTGATTTTGGTTAAAAGTGAGTTGAATGAGAATTGATTATGTTTGGATACATTAAGTCAAAAGTGATTCTTATAAATTTATGTTGTTTGGATAGCTTGGATCAAAATTGATTTTGAATGCATAATTACCAAAATGGGTATTAATATTTATTGAAGATTAGATTTCATTTCTATTTTATATATATAGTTATTCTTTTTTTTTTAGCAAATACATATAGTTATTCAAATTTTGTTGCATATTATTAATTTAAATAAAAAGCATATTCCATAAAAAAAAATTTGTATAAATATAAATAGTATAATTTTCGTAAGATATATTATATTTATTTTTTTACCCATATTAATTAACAAATTATGTCAAACGTTTTATTTAAACTTTAAAGGATTAATCAAAATACTAACAGGCTTTTGTAAAAATAAGAAAGTAATGGGCTTTTGAAGCCCAATTTCAACCTCTTCTCTAACCTAGAGAAAGAGAGAGTGCTGAAGGTTGCAGCTGTGCAATGCTTGAAGCAGCTCCGTGAAACCAAAATTGATCAGTGAAACCAAAATCATCATTGCCTGTGTTGTTGGATTGGAGGATACGATTTATAACTCTGTGGGAAGAAGAAAAAGAAATCATGGGTAATTAGGGAAAACGAAATTGTCACCACAAATTAATTCCAAAACCGCGTTTACTCGCCGCAAAAGCTCCGAATTGTGGCTTCACATAAACGTGGGTTTGGGACTGTTTTCACGTTTTGTTGAATCGCTTCTGAAGTTATCCAAACAGCAAAAAGTATGGTGAAACCACGTTTGAAAAAGCAAACGCGCGTTTGAGGCTCCCAAACGTGGAGCCAAACAAGCACATTATTGCATTGGAAGCTGAAAGTGACATTCATTTTGAAACAAATATTTTTGGCTAAAACGACACTCATTTTAAAAAGGAGGGAGTATTTCATTTGGTTGATAATGACATTAAATGCGCATAGTTTTAATGACGGGTAATAATGGATCTTTCAAAACAAAAATGACGGGTAATAATGGAGAATGCCGACAATAAATGATAACCGATAATAGTAATAATTAACGATTTTTTTTACAAAAATAATGATTAATGATTTTGATTTTTTTTCGGGAGATTAATGATTTAGAATTAGAATCAAATTTGAATTAACAAGCATTGATTATAAAATGAAGGATTGAATATTTCGTCGGATCACTTTATATTTATTAAAAAATTGATGTATTTTGGTTTTGGTCTACATAAAATTTTCAGTAAAACTAAAAAGTTTTTATTTTTATTTTTATAAAATGACCGAATGAATGAAGTGTTTTTTTTATGAAGGGGACTGGATGAAGTATTATTAGTATAGGATATTCCACATATATATTTAATGTCTTTCAATCTCCAACTTTTGTCCATTTTTTTTTGTTACAACTTTTGTCTATTAAACTTTAAAAAAAACTTTTGTCAATTATAACCACTACATTTAAATTTGATTTAAATAAATAATTAGCAAAATTGATTCAAAAACAAATGAATCATATACACACCCATATAATAACATTCTTGAAAAAAAATAGAGAGAAATGAATTACGGGCTCATTGACTCATTCAATCTATTTCATTCGTCCTTCAAAATTGGCTATGGCTATACTTTATTTATAATTGAGCAAATAAGGAAGAAAAAAACGATTAGAGTAGGCACCGTATGAGTTGATGAAGGAATATGTATTTGATTGAGATAATAAATACTAGATATTGCAAAATTAATAAAAATAAATATGTAAATGGTATCTGTTTTTCTAGAGGATTTTTTTTTTTTTTTGTTAAAAAATTGGTATTGGTAAAAGTCTATTAGGCGATAGAGTAATGACAGCAACAATTTTGCTGCGTAAAATTAAAAATAAAGAACAAAAAGGGAAAACTGGAAGAAAATAAATCAATTCCAATTTTATAGGGATTTGATTTAGTTTTTTCTTTATATAATGAAGCTTCACATATACCATAGGTCCATAGCTTCAATTGAAACCACCAAAATATGGAGGTACGTTCCTCACTCGAGTTCTCTAATTTTGTTCATGTTTTGTTGTTGTTTTTTTGTTGGCTGATTGCTATTAGTTTACCACACATTTCATTTTTTTATTTATTTAAATTTACCACTGATTTGGCCATGGATTCCATACACTGATCTGGTAGAGATTTTAATTTAGTTACAAGATGCGTATGTGTTTTCTTCAAAAATAGATGTGTATATGTGTTAACATATTTTATTTTGCATCTCTACCGTTAATTGCATCAACATCTTTAACAAAACAATTGCCGATTCAGATCGGACGGCTTAGATGAGTAACAACATGATAAAATTAAAGCATCAACATCAAATTTGTGTTTGAACCCTAAAAATATCAATTAATTATATTTTTAGGAAAATATATTTTTAAATTGAATTGAGTCTGTTGTCAAAAAACAAAATAGCTCAAAATTTTGCCTAGGTTTGTAATGATTGCTTTTGTTTAGGAGTCGAAACTTTTCAATAATCATATTATTAGTATCATTTGAATTTATCATAAAAAAATAGAGCAACCCAACTTTTTAGCCGTAGGATTTCTGCTGGTATTCTTTATTTTGTTGCTTACTATTTTAAATAACTCAATGATTCTAATACTATAATTGTTCATGCAAAAAAATTTGTATAGTTAAATATGATGAATTGATGGGGGTATTAGTCTCATTTTGGTGAAGGTTTGTTCACTTGTATTGTATTGGTGAATTAGTCGCAATTTGGTGCCTTGTTTTCTTTACTAGTATGTATCATTGTGAATGTGAAATTTGCAAACGTTCTAGTTCTTTGATTCAATTCTTATATGCCTTGTGCTTGAATCAAGAAAATTAATATGTATTTTGTTGTTTCAAAAGAAAAAATGATGAACAGTTTTTTAACCTAGAAACATTTCAATGCAGGAGCCAAAGTTGTCAGATTATTCAAACCGGAAAATGAATCCAAAAATAAAACGAACCACCACTAGAGCGGTAATATTTCTCCTCACTTTTTGTTATTCTTTATTTTGTTAGCTACTACTTAGGCTCTGTTTGGTAAAAATAGCGGATAGCTTATAAGCTAGCTGATAAGCTAGCTGATAGCTTTTAGCTGATAAGCTAGCTGATAGCTTTTAGCTGATAGCTTATAGCTGATAAGCTAATTAAAGTGTTTGGTAAAAATAGCGGTTGAACTAGCTGATAAATGTAAAATTACATAAAAGGACATTATTAATTCATATAAAATTTATACTACTATAAATTAATATTTAAGATATTTGATAATTTAAATATTTTAAATTTAATAAATGTTTATATATTATTAAATTATTGTTTTTCGGTAAAAATTTATTTTCAATTTATTTCGATTCAGTTTCCAGTTATTATACATTAATAAAAAAAACTAAAGTTTACAAATTTATTTTAAGAATAAAATAAAAAATAATCAATTCATATGATTAAAAAAATTTGTTAAAAAGAACGAAGGATAAAACAAAAAAAAAACGTATAAATGGAAATAGGATAAAAAACATGGGTAAAAAGCTATAAGCGAAGCTATAAGCATGGGTTTAAATTAAACGAAGCTATAAAGGAAGCATGGGTAAAACACGTATAAACGAAGGATAAAAAAAATTTGTTTTAAATTATAATAAATTAATTATTAAGGGTAAACATGGGTTTTAGTTAAAGTGGTAAGGGTATAAATGGAATAAAACATGAAAAGCTATAAGCTATAAGCTCAAACGCTACTTGAAGTAGCTTCTGAAAAATAGCTTATAAGCTCGTGGAAATTCGTGAAATAAGCTATAAGCTCGTGGTAAAAGATCGTTACCAAACAGAGCTTTTTTTGTCAAACGAGCTTATAAGCTATAAGCTCATTTGGTGGCTTACCAAACAGATTAAAAACCCGAAACCTCTCAAATGACTTTCTGGTTCTTACATTGTGATTTTTGCATCTTTTTTTTATTTGATTATTGCATTCATAAAACAAATGAGTTTGTCACCAACTTATTTTACAGTCTAATAGGGAGTTGTCTACAAATAAAACACATAAATACATATGTAGTTTTTTTAACATGTTTAGCAACCGTTCCGCTACTTATATATTTAATTTGGAATCCATCTCGTCTAAGAGCATCCACAATGGTAGTTCCCTAACAAAGACTCCTTAAATGGACCCTACGTGACACATCACTTATTTATGATTTTTTAATAAAAGTACTTATTAAGGACTCAATGACTCCAATGTCAATACACTAATAAGGACTCCAATGAAAAGTACTTAAATATGTCCCACTATCTTTATATGTTAAACAAAAATAATTTATCTATTACTCATTTTTACAAGTGGGACCAAGTAGTACACATTTTATTACTTCTTTATGCAAGTGGGACCAAGTAGTACACATTTTATTACTTTTTTAAACGTGGGACCCGTTAGTTACCTAGGAGAGAGAGGGTCCTTATATAGTTGTCCGTTCCTTAACGGGGACTCAATTTTTCTTCCTCCAATGGAGGGTCCTTAATGGGGAGTGGTCCTTGTTAAGTAAGGACCCCCCATTGGAGATGCTCTAAAGGGAGCAATTTATTTTCGAGTGAAAATTGGATAGTAGAAATCATAAGTTTGTTAAGGGTTATGTTAACTTGTGTCCTAAGGGCACATGTTAAAGAACCCAAATAAAGCAACTTTGTATTTGGAAACATAATAACAACTTTGCATTAGAAAACATAATATTTTAACTTTTAAGAAGTAATGAGTTCCTTAACATGTGCCCTTGAGGGCACAAGTTAACATTTACCTTGTTATAATAATAACCTTTGATTTTCTCACTTTACAATTTACTCAATTTAAGGATCCTTGTCCATATATTTGTATAATAATGTTGAACATGGTTTGAGGAGAAAGTAATGAGAAAAATAGAAAACGAGATAAATCTAAGATGTCGCCAAGCCAAAGACTTCGTCAAATAAAACCTCATTACCTCCGCATTTGATGATTATGCTATTCACTTTATTTCGTTGCTAAAATTCTTCTAGCAATTTTTTAATAGAACCTTTGTAGGAATTTATAACTTATACACATTCTATTTATCGTGAATCATATTCTTATACACATTCTATTTATCGTGAATCATATTCTTATACACATTCTATTTATTCTGAATCATATTTTTGTGTTGTCTAAAATATTGTTTTTTTTACATGATTTTCTCTCGAATCTCTACAGACATGGAGATGGAGGAGATTCAAAAACTACTTCACGTGTTGCATAAAAGGATGATGTTCAAGGGTTACATCATAACTTATGTTAATTTTCCTTAGTTGTTTAGAGAAAAGTATGACAACCTTTCTTTTGTCTTCTTAAGACAATCGATTAGTATAATTATGCTTTTATTTTTTGTTATATTAATTTCCCTTTTTTTATAGAAAAACTATCCCTCTAAACCTATTATTCAATTGCCAATTATAATGCTATATATGTTTTTTATTGACATATTGTATGTCATTCCTTGTTGAAATGTATGTTTCTAATTAGAGTTAAAGATGGTAAAACATGGTAATGTATATGTTGTGTACGACTACGAAACTTTACTACCAGCTCCGCTAACAAGTTACAGTGAAGGTTTTCAAAGGCGATTAAAGAACTTGTTTTTCTCGTTTAAATTGACAAAGTTACAAATGTTTTTAAAAATAATTTAAGTGTGATTGAAATGTTAAATAATCATATCTATTGTGTATTATACTTGTAACTTTTTCTCACATTTATACCAAAATATAGATTTAATCTTCCAAAATCCTCAATTTAAACCACCACAACTTTATGGCGGATTCAAGTTGTACCAAAAATGAGTTGTTCCAAAATCCTCTATCGTGTATTTCACCTAAAGATGAACTTTGTTTAGTTATTCATCATACCAAAGTTTTATTTATTATGATTATATGATACTTATTGCATCCTTTCTTTTTCTTAACGGCAAAATGCTTCTTGCATGCTAAAACCGGGATTCGTTTGATAGAAGTCTTTCCTCCGATTTTTGGGTGCTTCATGTGGCTAGAAATTCCTTTGAGATGAAGAGTGTCTGATTCAAAAGATTTATTTAGCCCATAAACTAGAGTATGATAGACTTCTTAAGCTTGGTATTGGTGGTTGTCAGTATTACTTTTACTCCTTTAAACATTGGATTGATGTTGGTTTCTCTCGCCATGGATTGGTTGGTTTTGGTTTTTGTCCGGTTGATGACATTCCTTGTGGAGTGGCAATCATTTTATATTTTTTTATAACAAGAGGGCCTTATCCCGGAAAAAATAGAGAACTACCGCTTAACAAAGTGCGGAGTCGAAATACTAATAGAGTCGGCTAAAAATAACAAATTAATTTGAGCAGGACAATGTTCATATAACATGAAAGAATAACCTCCATCACATGTCATATTCACCAACGCATCGGCACATTTGTTTGCTTCACGATACGAATGCCGAATCTTGATCTCCCACTCCAACTCCAACAATCTTCTAATATTTTGCAATAAGCTCCAACCATCCGCAGTTCCTCCTTCCCTTAAAGCAAGTGTCGAAGCTACTACCCAAGAATCAATATGGAGCTGCACTTTACGAAAACCACACAATCTAGCCAATTTCAAACCTTCGAACACCCCCCAAAGCTCTGCAACATATGCACTACATGCTCCCAACGCCTTCGAAAAATCACAAATCCACTTTCCGTTCTTCCCTCGAAAAACTCCGCCACAACCCGCTACCATCCCTTACTTAGAAGCGCCATCTGTATTTAGCCGAATCCAACCCATTTTTGGAGGCAGACACCTAATCTCCTCAATCACAGTCATGGGACTAGCATTAGCTACAACCATATTAGCAACAACATCATAATGATGAATTTTCCTTTTAATCTCTGTGCATGGGTTCATAGGCATGACAAAAGCATCATCATGTACAAGCTTATTCCTCCAAAACCACAATGAGTAGCATGTTATTGCCAAAAATCTCATCCAAACCGAATTCTCCCCTTCATCCATTGCCATAGTCATATTAAGATCTATCCACCGTTGCAAATCACAATTAGGAAAAAAAAACTCCCAATACCTTGCTCTAACTGTACTCACCTAAACCATCTTTGCTAACGGACAATCACGCATAGCATGAAGTGTTGTTTTGACACTCTCCTCACACTGATGATAGAAAGGGAAACACAACAGCATTCTATGTAATCTACTGTTTGTCAACAATCTATCATGTTGTAAGAGCCTTCTTTTTCTCTAAATATTTCTATTAATTTGATGTTAGTTGGTGAAAATTCATTGTGTGTGATCAAAGTTTACAAAAGTGAAAATGTAATTTAGATCTGTATCATAATTCTACATTATTTTGCTATCTTAAGGCCCAACAATTTGTAAATAATTTCTATGTTAAATATTTACAATTATTATACAAAATTATAGTTCAAAGATTGGGTATGGCTTCCGATTTGTACCTCTATGGTGGATAGGTTTCGCAAACCCAAATGGTTCTGTTAACTCAAAAGGGTCGGTTGGTTATTAACAAATTGAACTCATCCCTCGATTTTTCTTACGCATCGGATTAAAATTGGTTGTGTTGGTAGTCTGAACCTTTGATTCTTTGATGCTCCAAATTTCGAAATGATATTAATTTTATCATGACAAAAATTTGATTCTTAAATAAAAATAATATTGTGTAAAATAAAATGTAAAATTATTTTTTAAATTAAACTATTTTCAATCCTAAATATAAGAAAATATTATTTTTTTTCCAGATACATTGAATAACAGATATATCTAATCTATATTATGGACCAAATATATTAATTATTCAATAAATTTTAAAAAATATTTTGTTATATTTTGGACCGCAGGTGTATTGTTTGTTGTATTATTAGTGAATATATATATATATATATATATATATCTGAAAGATAGTGAATATGCTTTTGTTAAGGAATATTCGATATATTAGTAAAAAAAAAGGAATATTCTATATAAGTAGAATTTCCCCCTAAAAAATATACTTCCTCCCGTCACATTTATAAGCAAAAACAACATTTTAGGTACATCCAATAATTAATGTATCCAATAATTAATGTCTTCCCTTGAATCTATTTTTAATGCATTTTTTTGGGGGGGTTGTGAGGATATTAGGAAAATAACTTGGGTAAAATGGGAGACTGTTTGTTTGCAAAAGGAGGAGGGAGGTTTGGGGGTGCGGAGGTTGAGGGAGTTTAATCTTGCTCTATTGGGTAAGTGGTGGTGGAGGATTTTGCAGGAACGTGAGAGTCTTTGGTATTGGGTGTTGTGTGCCCGTTATGGAGATGAGGGGGGGCGGCTTAGCTGCATTTGGAGGGGAGGTGGTTCGGTGTGGTGGCAGAATATTTTGAATATTAGGGATGGTGTGGGGGAGGTTGATACAGGGTGGTTAACTGATAATATTAGGCGTCATGTGGGGGATGGTGAGAGCACTTTGTTTTGGTTTGACCCATGGCTTGAAGGGAAACCATTGTGTGAGTTGTATGCGAGATTGTTTGAGTTAGCGGAGAATAAATTAGATACGGTGGCTGTTATGTGTGCGAGAGGGTGGGGGGTCAATGGTGAGGCTTGGAAGTGGCGTCGGAGGTTGTTTGCATGGGAGGAGGAGTTGTTGGGGGAGTGCATTATTCGCCTATCTAACTTCTCTTTGCAGGTTGACCGCGTCGATAAATGGATTTGGAAGTTACATGCTACTAATTGTTATACTGTTAGTTCTGCTTATTGATTTTTAACAGAATTGGAACATGATAGGCACCAACAGCTTAATAATAATAATAATAATAATAATTTCTTGTGGCTGAAAGCGGTGCCTCTAAAAGTGTTGATTTTCGCTTGGCGTCTCTTCCTTGACCGGATTCCGACAAGAGATAAACTCTTCCAACGGAGGGTCATACTAATATCTGATCAAGGTTGTGTTGGTAACTGCGGTTCTAATGAGGTCAGGGAGCACCTGTTTATTACGTGCAGCTTTTTTGGTGATTTGTGGAAGCTTGTCGCCGGTTGGCTTGGTATATCAACAGTTTTTCATTGTCAGTTTTTCAACCATCTGCATCAGTTTGGTGGCCTTCGGGGTTTTTCAAGGAAGACAACGGAGTCCATGCACATCATCTGGGTATCAGTTGTCTGGACAATTTGTAAAGAAAGAAACAATAGAATTTTTCAAAGAAAAGAGGACAATTTGCTTGCGTTAGGTGAAAGGGTAAAGCTTCAGTCATTTTGGTGGTTGAAATCAAAATACACTAATTTTGATTTTGATTATCAAGTGTGGCGGCGGTGTCCTTTAACCTGCTTGAACTCTGTTTTTTAGCCTTTTGATTTTTGTTCTTCTTTTTTCTGTTTTGTTTCTTTGCGCCTTAATGGCGTTGTACAGGATCTGAATTTTGTTTGTGGCTAGGCGTTTTGGCACACCTTGTGCGAAAGCGTTTAGCGGTGTTTCATATATTTATATACCATCTTGGCTTTTTCAAAAAAAAAAAAATGTATCTAACCCATAAATGTGACCGGATACATTAATTATTCAATGTACTTAAAAAGTCATTTTTGCTTATAAATGTGACCGAAGGGAGTAGGTAGAATATTACTTCTAGTTCGTAAAACTAATTTAATACATTTTAGTTTTAGAATTATAAAAAGATTTTGTTTAAATGATTAGTGATTTTTTAATTTTATTTAGAATAGTGAATTTCATTATGCCATTCCTATCGGTGACACATAATTGTTCACGTTAATGATGATTGTTAATAAAGGCTATTGTACAGTTGTAGTACTAACAAATTCCTTTATCAGCTATTGTAGAAATAAAGGCTAATAATACTGGATTATAGTGTTTTTTTGTGTGGAGAGAATACTGGATTATAGGTGTATCTGCGGTTATGCTGGAAAATGTGATAGATCATTTTACCCAATTTAGTCATATTGGTGGTGCTACTTGGTCGAGGCGTTCAATTTTACAGGTTATTTGGTTGGCAACAACGTGGGAATTATGGAAAGAACGAAACAACAGAATTTTTAATAATTTGGAAAGCTCTATTTCTCAGGTGGTGGACAAGATCAAGTCAGTAACCTTTAGGTGGTTGAAGGTGAAGCTTACTACTCTTCCTTTCAATTATCATGGTTGGTGGCTTAGTCCGTTTACCGTTCTCGGTATAGGCTAATATTTTTTGTTTCCCTCTTGCTCTCTCGGGCATTTGTGGTTTGCCTTGTAAACATTACTGATACTTTCTCTGTTTTTCTTTTTGGTGTTTCCTCCTAAGTACATCTTGTGCTAGGAGGGCCAAAAGGCGTGGTAATATATTTCATTTTAGCTTCTTCAAAAAAAAAATTAATGATTGAATAATTGAATAATCATTTATGTATTTAAACATTGGCTTGTATATTTCAAGAAAAGAAGAAAAAAAACATATTGGACATTATGTATTACAATTTTTTGACTCTAGTTCGATTGGTACATGCAAAAAATACTCAAAATAGACGGTTATATACCTACATTATTGGGTTTAAATTTGGTTAATTACACGTAAATTTAAAAATGTATAGGTGCGGGTACATGCATTTAAGTGTCCAACGCACCGCACAACTTGCACATTATATAAACTATATCTATAACTTTATATAATACTAAAATTACTTAATTAAATCTATTAAAAGTAAGTTCCAATCCAAAATAAATCTGAGTACATCCTTAAAAACCGTACAAAACTCCTTCAAAAAAAAAAAAAAAACCGTACAAAACTGAATTTTCCTATTACCTTTCTAAAATTGAACCAAGCAACATAAGTGAATTTCGGTGGTGCTATTCATGGCTGTTTGGTGGTTGTAAGGTGATGCTGGTGTTTGGTTTTTTGTTATTTGTTTTTGTTCTGTTGCTGTTTATGTTGGGAAGTTGTGGTTAGCTGGTGGTTTTCTTTGGTCATGTCCCTCTGTGCGTGTTTTTGTTAGATACGTGTATTGGATTCATTTAGACTTTTTCCGGTTGGAGGTGGATGGTGGTTTGATGGCTGTTTATTCCGATGGACGCCTTCCCATATGTCACCGGCGGCCGACTATATTCGATCTGGATAGATGTTTTAGTTGATGCAGGTTTCTTGGTGAGGCGTTTTGGCGGGGTAGTTTTATGGTGGTGGTGGTGGTTCAGTTGAGATTATAGTGGTGGATTCGGTTGAGATGGTGGTGGTGGCGGTGGTTTGGTTTTGCGTGGGTGTAGGCAGGGGTTCTCTTGGTGTGGTTTGGATGGGTGGTCTTGTATCTGGTGTCGAAACGCTCTGCTGATGGGAACTTTACCAGGGTGTGGTTGGTGTCGCTTGGTTAGGAGGTGGTTTTTGTTTTGTGTTCAGGTGTTCCGCTTATATACGGCGCCTTTGTCATGTTATTGTTTTAGGTGGTGACATCTTTTATAGGTGTCGTGTTGTTGTAACTGTTGTTAGGTGATTCATCTTTTTAGCACACCTTGTGCGGGGTGAATCACTTTGTTTTTGAGTAATATATTCCATTTTGATTTTTTCAAAAAAAAAACATAAGTGAATTTTAATACTCCATACAATTTTTTTTTTTGAACAAGTACTCCGTACAAATTTTAATACTCCAAATCAAAGTTATGTTTAACATTTGATATAAGGGGGTTTAAATATTCTGTTTTTAATATAAACACTCCTATTTTTTTTTTTTAGGGGGATTTATTTAGTGGCAATTATTGATATAAAAATTTCCAACCAAAATGATGATTCTTACGCGGAAATGCCAGAAAACTTATTTCCCTTTTTAATAAAATTCCAACCTCTGATTAGGAAATAAATAAATTACATGATATCGATCATATTCTCGGAAATGCCAGATTCAATCACGAATCAACTTTTTTTTACACAAAAACGACCAATCAGCTCTATTACTTCCCTATAAAAGAAACTCTATTACAACTAATTTTGGGCAAAAAAAAAAAAAAAAACTTTAATCACCATCAACAACACTTCCAAAACCCTATCAATCACATATACGTCTAATTAACTCGACACCATGATCATGAATCCAAGCATGAATGTAAGTTCCTTACTCTCTATTTTTGTTGTTCATTTTGGTTGATAAAACAATTGTCATTATTTGGATGATAACGTGTCGATTGATTTTGAATTAGGTAAACTCAAAACATTCAAACTCAAAAACATTTCATTTTCTTCATTTAATTTATGAAAAATTACACTTGCAGTTCTTTAACTTAATTTTAGACAACGATGTCGTTATTTATCTTTCTTTTTTTCATGTCACTTTTATCATTTTGGTCTTTTTGCATATGACTTTTAAGTATCAAATCTAAATTTCATAAGAAAACATGAATGAATGACCATAGATTTGAACATTAAGAATTCATATTGAAATAAAACCATAAATTTGCGACGTAAATGACGTGAAACAAAATTGTTATATGAAATTAAGTTAAAAGACGACGATAGTTATTTTGTCTTTAATTTACCGTTGTCCCGGCCATGGATTCCATGTTTTGATTAATATACATCACACAATTTTTTTTTCTACCCTGGATGGCAGAGAATCTGAAAAAGTAGGGCGTATTTGAAATTTTTTTAAAAAGTAGGGTAGAAAAATAATTTTTGATTATTTTAAGGGTAGATAAAAAAAAATTCACATCACACTCTAAGAATCTAGATATCTTCGTAGGGATTTTAATTTTAATTAAGTTACAAGATGCTTATATGTTACCATATTTTATTCTATATAGTATGAATCTCTAGTCCCTAGCTAGTGGTTATATGTGTGGTACAAAACATGTTGTCTTGTGTCTCCTAAATTGAAGTTGATCTATATTATTTTATCCATTCGTAAATACATGTCGTCGTTTGGCTATTTGTGTTATTCACGTAAGCTGTTTTCCTTTTTGATCATGTTTTTTTACTATATATAAAGATAAATGTTAATTATAAGATGTTGTTCGATTTGCCAATGAATATTTTTTAAATATCAATTTTTTATAATTATTTATAGACAATTAAATATATTAATGATCAAAGTTGTGCATTGGTATTTGTGAATTAGTAAATTGCGACATGTATTCTGAAACAATGGAGTATAAAGATGGGTTGGAGAGTGTCTATTGAAGAATAAATTTGGTATTTGTGTGCAAGTATCAGTCAAGTTTGAATGTTAAGTAGAAAAGCCATAAGCGAGGGTTAAGACTGCGTAGAGTCACTAAGTGGATATTTTTTATTGATCGAACGATTGAAAAGTGTGTGGTTGAACTCCAAAATTTGAAGTGAAATGTTAACAAAGGACATTGATTGAGAAATTTAACATATAGATATTTTTTTTTTGAAACAATACAATGAGAAGTGACGCTCTAGTAAGATTGTAAACAATTTTATTTGTCTGTCTCCTGATAAAAGCTAAATTGATGATATATTATGTTCCATGTGAGATGCTACTAACACGGAGATCAATATATTATGATGCTCTATATCTTACCTATAAATCATTTTAATGCAGAAAAATGCCCCATATCAATCACTCCCTCAATTCGAGCAATGGATTAAGCCACCATTATCAAACAATTCCATGTATAATTTTAAAATTAAAAAAACAAAAAAACAAAACAGGAGCGCCGGTTTAGGCAGGGAACAAGATTTCAAAGCTAATATTCTGAAGGGAAAAAAAACTGAGCAAAGAAACATTTCCAAGGTAGGATTTTCGCCCACCTTTGTTATTATTTATTTTTTTATGGGTAGATTGTTATTGTTTTAGCAAGCTAGGGCGTGGTTTTGGTTGAATCATCATAGATTCATAGCATATATATGCTGATCTTTACCAAGGCAACACCATACAATTTTAAGTGTTACAGATGCATTGGATGATTAGAGCAATCACAGTTCATTCATCGGTAAGATAGGGCCATAAAACATCATAATCAGTGGGATTATAAGATTTTTAAAATCTTTATTGGAATTTAGAAGTGTTTTTTTTTAGATAAAGAATTTAGAAGTGTTACATACAACTTATAACTTATTCTATTTAATGTGAATCTTATTCATTCTCTCCTTTTATAAAATACTGAATACTTGTTTGGCGTCTAAAATATAGTTTTTTAATTGAATTTCTCTCTTTTTACAGACAAGGAGGAACTTCCTAAAGTACTTCAGCTGTCGTATAAAATTCTGATATTCAAGGGTTCCAACCTTTCTCTACTTCTCAAGATCGTTGATTAGCATTTTTTTAGATGAATTGGATGGTTTATTAGTACAACTATGCTTTTAGGCTTAGTTATACAACTTCCCCTTATTTTTATGTTTAGAAAAACAAACAAATCCTTTTATTAAACCCCATTCTTCAATGATGATACTACGTTTATTCGACATATTTCATGTGAGCCTTTGTCAAAATGTGAGTATCTAATTAGAGTTTTTCTTCTTGTTGAGCAATTTAATTGGCATTAAGATCATAAAAAATGCAAAGATGAGTGTTGAGAATATTATCTCTTCAACACTCACTCAAACATTTAGATATGCAACATTAGACAATCTTGGCTCCTAACATTCTCTCATTTATTAGACGGAAATTATGTGGGTCCTACCACTTTATGTGGAGCCCTTCTTTTTATGGATTTGGATTTTTTGTTGTTGTATAAACCGTGTATTCTTCACGCGCAACTAGAGATGAGAATATGCTAGGCCGAGTTAGGCTTTGCAAGGCCTGAGCCTGATCTGCCAATTTTTTTGAAGGCTTAAGTCTGGCCTGCGGCCTGTCATAGGCATACTTTTTAGGCCTGAGTCTGACCTTCTGAAAGCCTGATACGGCCTGCTAGCCTGTTTAAAAGCCTGTTTCATATGAACATCTTTAAATAAGCAATGTGATCTAAGTTTAAATAGACTAGCGAACTAATATATCAATTAGATTAAACTTTCTTTTGATAATCAACATGAATTTTTAGGGAATTTGACTATATATTGTATCAGATTTCAATTCTAATTTATAATAATATATATAAATATGCAAAAAATTAATGTAGACTAATAAGCTTAAATTACTGAAACAGTTAACATATTTTTATTTTAATTCAAAATACAAAATATAATATAATAACAAATAAAATTATTCATATTTACTTAAATAGGCCTGCCTAATAGGCCTAAGAGGCTTTTTGAATGGCCTCCGGCCTGGCCTTTTAAGCTAAATAGGCTTCTAAAAAAGCCTAGGCCTTCTCTATTTAAGAAAAAAGTCTGGCCTGGCCTGGCCTGTCGTAGGCTAGGCCGTAGACCCCTGTAGGCCGGTCTGGCCTATTCCCATCCCTACGCGCAACTTTCGAAGACTAATCTCTTGAGTCTTGCAGGACCTAAATAAGCGGCAACTTTCTAGACTATAGAAGATTTTTTTCTAAACAACTAGGGAAAGTTGACATAATCAAGAGCAAAATGATAATTCTCTAATCAGCGGCCTTGAATATGAGCCTTTTATGTGAGCTCTTCCATGTCTCCAAAGATAGAGAGAAAATCATGTAAAAAACACATTCTAGACACCACAAATATTCGATATTTTATAAACCAATAGAATGAATATGATTCACAATAGATAGAATGTGTATAACAGTAATATTCGAGCAAAAAAATGATATAAGAAAATGTTTTTTCAAATACATTGAATAACTAAAGGTTTATATTATCGACCAAATATATTAACTATTAAACGAACCTAAAAAAGAATAATTTCTTATATTTTAGACTGAAGGGAGTACTAATTTTAATGGTTGTGTGATTAGTGAATATGTTTTTTTTTTTTTTTTTACGGATAGTGAATATGCTTTTGTTAAGGAATATTTGATATATTAGTAAAGAAAAAGGAATATTCAATATAATAGAATTTTACTTCTAGTTTGTAAACTAATTTAATACTACATTTTAGTTTTAGAATAAGAAATTTTGTTCAAATGATTAGCGATTTTTTAATTTTAGTAATTATTTTAGAATAGTAAATATCATTGATGTCGTTCCTATAGGTGACACATCACGTTTCCTTTTCGGGATCAATTCAAAGTCTAGAGCCGTGAGAATTAATTATTACAGTTTCCTTTTTCAGCTATTATGGGAGGAATAAAGGATAATAATACTGGTTTATTAATTAATGACTGAAAAATCATTCATGTATTGATTTAAACATTGTGTATCTTAAAAAAAAAAAAAAACACATTGGAGACGTAATTATTAGATCGTTTGAATGTCATTTTACGAAAACATGTTGGGATCAGTTTCAAATTACCTTTTCAAAATTGAACCAAACAACATAAGTGAATTTTAAATACTCAATGCAAATTTAAAACTCCAAATCAAAATTATGTTTTGTAAAAAAAATAAAATTAAAATTATGTTTAACATTTGAAATAACAAAATCCATACTAAATTAAAATAATGAGTGTATTGGTTTACAATATTTTTTTCATGATATTTTTATTCTGTTTTAAATGGCACAATGATACTACAATATTTTAGATTAAAAACATGATCTAAAAAAATTATTGATTTAAAAAAATTCCAATCAATAATGTTTCTCACGCGGTTGTCCCTCCCCCTTACCTTGTCTTGCAAGGACAGTTAGCCTCTTATTTAGGAATTTATTTTGCTTGGAAATAAATAATTTCCCTTTTCAATTGGAGTATTTGTTATTGTCAAGTCACCTGATTAATTTAGTAATTTGAACAAAAAAATAAATTACATGATTCCGTTCATATTCTAAAAAATACCTGATTCAATGACGTGTCAACTATTTATTTTGTCAAAAAAAAAACTATTTATTTTGTCAAAAAAAAAACTATTTATTTTTTTACACAAAAATGAACCATCAACTCAACTCTATTACTTCCAAAAACTGGAACTCTATTACTTCCTTAAAAAAAAAACTATTACTTTCCTAAAAAAAACTCTAACTAATTTTGGGCCAAAAAAAACTCTATTACCAATATAATTTATTTAAGACCATCATTTATCTAATTAATTCATCCTTAAAAAATGGTGATTATTTAACTAAATTTAAACAAATATTCTTATATCTCAGATATAAAAAAAAACGTGATGAATCAATAAATAGAGTAATAGCTAGTTGGCAATGTGAGGGGCAAATGAAGGAATATGTTGTACCACTACATAACGAATCACTTTATCCTATTTATAAGAAAAAGTTTGATCAACTAAAGTTTATGTATTTGGTTAAAAATTTAGTCTAAATACATCAACTGTTGATCCAATTTTTTCTTATAAATAGAACGGGAGGAAGAATATTCTAATCACATCCTCTCAAAAAAAAAAAAAATTCTGATCACATCTTCAAAAAACCAAACCAATCAATCACGTATACCTCGAAATGATGATCATCAAACCAAATATGGAGGTAAGTCTCTAACTCTCACTCTCTATTTTTGTTCTTGTTTTTGTTGCTCATTTTAGTAACTTGTTGAGTGATTCCCATTATTTGGTTGATAACTTGTTAAGAGATTGCAATTAGGTTTCCGTTGTCTATAAAATTACATTCATCATTCTTTAACTTAATTTTCGATAACGATTGCTTGATTTATTAATTTTTTCGACAGCACTTTTATCATTTTGGTCCCTTTGTATATTTATTTAAGTATCAAATCTAAAACCTATAAATCTATTGATCGAACAATTGAAAGGTGTGTGGCTGAACCCTAAATTTTTTAAGAAAAATGTTAACAAAGAATATTGATTAAGAAATTAAAGATATAATTTTTTTTGAAGTAAGGTAAACTCATTTCATTTCATCAAGAGTCATAGGAGCAATACAATAGAGAGTGACGCACTAGCAAGATTGTAAACAACTTTATTTGTCTGTCTTCGGATAAAAGCAAACATGATCATCATATACAGTTAAAACTCTATAAATTAATAATGTCAGGACCGGAGAAATTTATTAATTTAGAGAGTTATTAATTTATCGATAAATTAATAATTATTAATTTAAAGAGTTTTTAAGTAATTATACTGTACATACCAAACAAAAAGGCAAATTAGTCTATGCCTCTTAGAATTACGTTGCAGCGAACCTTGAGACTCAACGTAAATTTGTAACTACTGTGTTCATATGCATTGGAAATCAATAATGACTTTTGAAGTACCGTAAATGTAAACAAGAGGAATAAAAGTGTTCAATGTATTCTTAATATATTTTTTTTCAGTTTCTATGAATTATTGATTTATGATTTTCTTGGGACCGAAAATTATAAAGGGATCTCCTGAAAATTTATTATCTTATTATTTTATAGAGTTTTTCAATTTTTTACATTGGCCCAAGTCGGGACCGGACGAATTTATTATTTTAGAGAGTTTATTAATTTACCGAGTATTAATTTAAAGAGTTTCTACTGTATTATGATCAATGTGAAATGCTACTAACACGGAGATCAATATGTTATGATGCTCTTTTTTTCTTACCCATAAATCTTTTTAATGCAGAAAAATGCTCCCTATCAATCATTGCCACAGTTTGAGAAATGGATTCAGAAGCCGCCAATGTCTGACAGTTCCATGTACAATTCTAAAATTAAGAAAACAAAAAAACCAAATAGAGGAATCAGTTCAGGCAACGAAGAAGAATTCAAAGTTCGTATTATGAAGAACAAAAAAACTGAGGAGACCAATATTTCAAAGGTAAGATTTATGCCCACTTTGTTATTCTCTCTGTTTTTTTTTTTAATTTTTGGTAGATTGTTATTCCTAATTTTGTTTTAGCTACTATTTTTTTTTACAAGGTTTTAGGTACTATTTTAAACAGCTCGATGATGCTAAAATAATCGTGGACTTAATTGGCTGCATTTATATACATGATATAGCATGAGTATTTTACTTTTGGCGTGAGTTCACGAGGACAATTTCTCACACTTTTTCATAGAAATCATTCAAATCAAATTTTTTTTTTCTTCATTTCTTTTCCACCTTCAAGTGTGAGGAATTTTTTTCTTTAGATTCTTCGGCTATCCGGGTGTGTGTGTGAATTATTCTATAATTTTTTGGCTATTAACACGAGACCTTGAAAATAAAGTCTCACGATAATCCTTAAGAATTATTCATGTCAAATATTACTCCCTAATTTTTTTTTAGCAAGGGCGTGGTTTGGTTGAATCATCATAGCATATATATGATAATCTTTACCAAGGCAACACCATAAAATTTTAATTGTTACACTTACACATGCATTGGATGATTAGAGCAATCATAGTCCATTTCATTGGTAGGATGTTATGGACAACCTTTTGGTTGTTCATAAATGAGAGAGAAATATTGTAAAAGAGAGAATAAAACTACAACTAAGACTATTCTAACAATTCTTTATTCCTTCATTTGATAATCATTATAATCACTAATCACTTATTTATAGCATAAGGATTCTAACAATTTATCCCATGACTCATCAAAATGGATCTAGAGAGCAATGACTCATCACCTAATATAACTCGGACTTATACTAATGGGCCTATCTTATATCATTACATAGGATAGGGCATAAAACATGATAATCAGTGAGATTATATAAGATTTTAAAAACATTTATTGGAATTTAGAAGTGTTTTTTTAGATAAAGAATTTAGAAGTGTTACATATATAGCTTATAATTTATGTTAGCTTTTGTAACCAAAAACAAAAATATAGCTTATAATTTATTCTATTTAATGTGAATCATATTCATTCTCTCCATTTATAAAATATTGAATACTTGTGTGATGTCTAAAATATTGTTTTTTAATTGAATCTCTCTCTCTTTACAGACAAGGAGGAATTTTCTAGGGTACTTCAGCTGTTGTATAAAATTCTGATAATCAAGGGCTCCAACCTTTCTCTACTTCTCAAGATCGTTGATTAGTATTTTTTTTTTAGATGAATTGGATGGTTTATTAGCACAACTATGCTTTTACGCTTAGTTATATAATTTTCCCTTATTTTTATGTTTAGAAAAACAAACAAACCCTTTAATTAAACCCCATTCTTCAATGATGATACTATGTTTATTTGACATATTCCATGTCAGTCGTTGTCGAAATGTGTGTATCTAATTAGAGTTTTTTTGCTTGTTGAGCAATTTAATTGTTAAGATCGTAAAACATGCAAAGATGAGTGTTAAGAATATTATCTCTCCAACACTCACTCTAACATTCAGATATGCAGTTGTAGCAAGACATTGCAATAAATCATGATCGTCCGATCTAAAATATGTGGTCGAGATTGTTTAAAATGATTTTGTAATTGAGTTATTCTAAACTGTTTAGTCTATAATTAATGGTTGAGATGCAAAACAACGACAAAATTAGGTGCTTGATCACATCAGACAATATTGGTTCCTAACAGTCTCTCATTTATTGGACAAAAATTATGTGGGTTCTAACACTTTATGTGGAACTCTTCTTTTTATGGGATGTGGATTTTTTGTTGTTGCATAAACCGGGTATTCTTCACGTGCAACTTTCGAAGACTAATCTCTCGAGTTTTGTAGGACCCAAATAAGCGGCAACTTTCTAGACTATAGAAGATCTTTTCTAAATAACTAGGGAAAGTTAACATAATCAAGAGCAAAATGATAATTCTACTAATCAACGACCTTAAATATGAGCCTTTTATTCAACACCCGAAGTAGCTTAGGAAGCTCTTCCATGTCTGCAAAGATAGAGAGAAAATCATGTAAAAAAACACATTTTAGACAACACAAATATTCAATATTTTGCAAACCAATAGAATGAATATGATTCACAATAAATAGAATGCGTATAACAGTTCTAAACTCGTATAAAGATTCGAGCAAAAAAAAAATGATATAAATGTTGGTACAAATTTATTGAAACAATGATAGGAGACCGAAGGGAGATTGTTTGTTGTATTATTATTGAATATGCTTTTGTTGAGGAATATTCGATATATTAGCAAAGAAAAAGAAATCAACAATATAAGTAGAATTTTACTTCTAGTTTGTAAAACTAATTTAATACATTTTAGTTTTGGAATTATTAAAAGATTTTGTTTAAATGATTAACGATTTTTTAATTTAGAATAGTGAATTGCATTATGTCATTCCTATCTGTGACACATAATTGTTCACGTTTCCTTTTTTGAGATCAATTCAAAATCAAGAGCCGTGTTAAATAATCAATAATGATTGTTAATAAAAGCTACTAGTATAACAAATTCTTTTATCAGCTATTGTAGAAATAAAGGCTAATAATACTGGATTTTTTTTGTGGTGCAATAATACTGGATTTATAATTAATGATTGAATAATCATTTATTTATTTTATAAGAAATTCATGTGTGTGTATCTTTAAAAAAAAAAAAAAACAAATCACATTGGACGTTGTGGATTATAATTTGACTCAAATCCAACGGGTTTTCGTAAAAAATACTCACAATGAACAGTTAAATACCTAAGTTGTTGGGTCCGGACTTAGGTAATTATATTACTCGCAAATTCAAACATGTATGAGTGTGGGTACATGCACATGAATACATGCATTTTAGTGTTTAGCGCACCCCACAACTCACACATTATATAGACTATAACTATAACTTTATATAACACTAAAAAATAAGTTAATCAATTCTAAGTCTTTGATATTTATTGTAATATGCATTTGTTTTTTTTATACTTTATATACTTTTTATTTGGCTAGCACTTTGGTGTCTAATATTTTATAAGTTGATTTGAATATTTTAGATCATATTTTAATTAAAGTGATATTTTCTGGTTATTTATTGTATTTTTGTTGTTAAAGTGCGGTTATGGGTGTTTAGCTACTCAAAAAAAAAAAAAACTACTCAAAAGATACGGGGACAGACACCAAACTTTGGTCCATTAGGGTATGTAAGCAGATACATACATTTTTTTTTTTTTTTTATAAATACGAGTATGAGGATGAACATTGTAGTACCATAGTGAAAGGGCACCCATTGGCATCCAACCATTATGGATAATAATTTTCGCTCTTGCCAAAAAAAAATTATACAAAAGTTATCTACTAAAATCAAATCTATTAAAAGTAAAGGATGTTCTTTTTTTTGGTTACAAGTAAAGGATGTTCCATCCAAAATAAATCTGAGTCGATCCTTAAAAATTTCACAAAATCAAATATTATTAGATAATTTTGATGCCATTTTATGAAAACTGTTGAGATTGATTTTAAGATTACCTTTCCAAAATTGAACCAATCAACATAAGTGAATTCTAATACTCCATACAAATTTTGATGCTCCAAATAAAAATTATGTTTAACATTTGATTTGAGGGGGGTTTAAATATTCTTTTTAATATAAGTACTCCTTTTTTTAGGGTGATTTATTTAGTGGCAATTATTGATACAAATAATTCCAACCAGTAATGTTTCTTACGCGGTTATCCCTCCCCACTAGCCATTACCTTGTTTTGCAAGGACAGTCCTCTGATTTAGAAATTTATTTTCTTTAGGAAAGAAATTATTTCCCTTTTTAATAGGAGTATTTGTTATTGTCGAATCGCGGACTTTAATTTAGTAATTTTGGAGAAAAATAAATTACATGGTTTCGATCATTTTCTCGGAAATGCCAGATTCAATGACCAATCAACTTTTATTTTTACACAAAAATAACCAATCAACCCTATTACTTCCCTATAAAAAAAACTCTATTACTAATTTGGGAAAAAAAACTCTAATCACTATCACCAACCCTTCAAACAAAAAACCCTTCAAACAACCAACCAACCACATATACCTCGTTCTTAAACTCGAAACCATGATCATGAAACCAAGTATGGATGTAAGTTTCTTACTCTTTCTCTTTTTGTTCTTTGTTTTAGTTGTTTATTTTAGTTGATAACTTGTTGAACGTTTACCATCATTTGGTTGATAACTTGTTTAGTGATTGCAATTAGGTTACGGATGTATGCAAACTCGATAACATTTCATTTTTTTTCTTAATTTAATTTCAGATAATTATTTGTCGTTTATATTTTTTGTCACTTTTATCATTTTGGTCCGTTTGCATATGATTTTCAAGTATCAAATCTAAATTGCATATGAAAACATGAGTGAAGGATCATAGAGTAGGACACTAAGAGCTCGTATCAAAATAAAACCATAAATTTGAAACGGTTGGTGTGTAAGATGTGACGATTGATGAAATAGAGTGAATGCGGTAGATGGGTTGGGGAGTCTTTTGAAGAATAAATTTTGTGTTTGATCAAACAGTCGTAAGGTGTGCGGTTTGACGCCAAAATTTTAAGACTAACAAAGAACACTAATTAAGAAATTAAATATACAGATATATTTTTTCTAATCTTAGGAGCTAAAAAATGAGGAGTGACGCTCTAGCAAGATTGTAAACAACTTTATTTATCTTTCTTCAATAAAAGCTATCATATATTATGATTAATATGAAATGCTACTAACACGGAGATCAACATTTTTATTTTTTGAAATAGGGAGATCAATATATTATTGGGAAATGTTAACTTGTGCCCTCAAGGCACAAGTTAATGATTCCAACAGGGAAATAATTTATTGAAATGTGTGTATTTAATTTAATCTTTAACTTTTTAATCAATTAAATGCACAAACTTTTATAGAATATTTCTTCTTTTAAATTTCTTAACATGTGCCCTAATGGTACAAGTTAACACTATCCAATATTATTATGCTCTTTTTTTCTTACCTATAAGTTATTTTAATGCAGAAAAAAGCCCCTTATCAATCAATTCCAAATTTTAAGGAATGGATTGAGAAGCCGCCGTTGTCAGACCATTCGATGTATAATTCAGAAAATAAAAAAACAAGAAAACTAAACAGGAGGGCCACCCTAGAAAATGGAGAGCAATTAAAAGCTCATATTCTGAAAACTGAAAAAACTAAGCAGTCAAAGGTATGATTTCTACCCTCCTTTATTAATATTATTTTTATTTTTGTATAGATTGTTGTTCCTAATTTTGTTTTAACTCCTATTTTAAACAACTCGATGATACTAAAATAATTTTTCATGCAAAAAAGTTTGTATAGCGAAATAGGATGGATTGATGAGGGTGCTCATTATTGTTATTTACTACGATAGCCTCTCATTGATAAAGGACTTCTCTAGTAGATTTTCATTATGGGGAAGTAATTGAGATGGGACTTAATTGGCTGCATTTATTTATATACATGATGATATAGCATGAATATTTTACTCAATAGGTATATTTGAATTGTGGTGTGAGTTCACAACTTTTTTTCATTGAAATCATTCAAATCAAAACTTTTTTTCGTTCCTTTTCCATCTTCAAGTGTGAGGAATTTTTTCTTTACATTCTTTGATCATCCACCAGGTGTGTGTATGAATCATTCTATAACTTTTGGCTAATGACACGAGACCTTGAAAAAAAATCTCACTATAATCCTTAAGGATTGTTCATGACAAATCTTACTCGCTCATTTTTTTAGCACGAGCGTGGTTAGGTTGAATCATCATAATATTTTTAAAATCTTTATTAGAATTAAAAGTGATTTTTTTTAGATAAATAATTTAGAAGTGTTACATATAGCTTGTAACTTATTCTATTTAATGAAAATCATATTCATTCTCTCCATTTATAAAATACTGAATGCTTGTGTGGTGTCTAAAATATTGTTTTTTAATTTAATTTCTCTCTCTTTACAGAAAAGGAGGAACTTTCTGGAATACTTCAGCTGTTGTATAAAATCCTAATATTCAAGGGTTCCAACCTTTCTCTACTTCTCAAAATCGTTGATTAGTTTTTTTTTTTTTTTTTTTTTGTATTTGGATGAATTGTATGGTTACAATTATGCTTTTGTGCTTAGTTATATGATTTTCCCTTATTTTTATGTTTAGAAAAACAAACAATTCCGTTAATTAAACCCTGCTCTTCGATGATGATCCTATGTTTGTTTGACATATTTCATGTTAGTCATTGTCGAAAAATGTGTATTTAATTAAAGTTTTTTTTTGTTTGTTGAGCAATATAATTGGTGTTAACGATCGTAAAACATGTAAACATGATTGTTAAGAACATTATCCAACACTCACTCTAACATTTAGATTTGGATTTCCTAACGTTACAGCAAGACATTATAACTGATCATGATCGTCCGATCTGAAATATGTTGTCGAGATTGTTTAGAATGATTTTGTAACTGAGTTATTCTAATCCGGTTGATCTATATTTAACGGTCGAGATGCAAAACAACGACAAACCTCAATGGTTTATCAGAACAAGCAATGCGCTACCACTTTATGCGGAACCCTTTTTTTTAGCGGATGTGAAACTTTTTAAAAGTGTGAAACTTATATTAATTACATTTAGTAAAAAAATAATGTTTTTGAAAGAAAAAAAAAGTGTGTTTAAAAGAGTGTTTTAACACTCTTTAAAATGTAGATGCTGCATACGACTAAGTTTATGCTTTGTTTCATGTCGGGTGATAATTGATTTTGAATGAACTAAATAAAAATTATTTTGGTTATACTTGAGTTGAAAATGAATCAATTTATGTTTGTATATGTGTATGTCATAACTGATTTTATGATAGAATATTGTTTGGATAGTAGGGATGGAAAAAAAAAAGGTGTTGAGTTGATCCGTTTAACCTGCCTTTTTTAGCAGTGTGGGTTGAGATTTTGAACTCGTCACTAGTAGATTGTCCTCCCCGTCTAACCCGCTAAAAAATGAGGTCATGGCGTGTGCGGGTTGGCCTGTTGGATTGAATTTAAAAATAACCCCCTTTTCACTTTTTTTTTTATAACTCAGTAAATTTTTCAATTTTCTTTTCCATGTAGCAGAGATAAAAACAAAAATCAATTGATGTAATCACTTTTGTTACATGATTTTAGCCTCATGTTTTTAACAGTTAATTAGTAACTTGTGAAGTTTTTTATTTTGGATGTCTTGGTGATTTATTATAGATTTCTATATGACGTGATTTATATGTTTAAATGATAATTTTCATATTTTTATGGGTTCATCAGTTATATATTTAGATTTTCTTAAATTCGCTTTAAATTTATACATTTTTCTACGTTTTACATTGTTTTTGTGAAAATTTTGACTTAATATTTTTTTAGAAAATAAATTGATGGATTAAAGCGCTGATCGGCCATTAAACGAAGCGGGTGAGATTTTCAACCATAAATCCCTAGTTGACTTTCTCCGCTCCTTTTTAGACGAGTTATTGATGGGGCAAGGCAGAGTGGCCTGTTTTGCTGTCCCTATACAGTGTTGGTTAAAATTGCTTTGTATAAGCGTGAAGGAAATTGGTAAAATTGAAAAAGTAGCAAATGAGTAGCCTAGAGTTTAGTTCGGTGCAAAAGCTATAAAGAGTAGCTTTTACTACAATCGATTCCAGGACGAACACTTGCATTTGCAAATGACGGACTCATGTTTGTCGGTTTTCAATGCAGACCAAAGTACGCCGATGAGAGAATTTGTTAAAGTAAGGTTTACAAGTTAAAAGAAACCTATTGCTGTGTTCCTCAGTTATATAATCTGGAGTGACAAACAAGGTTGAATGATTGTTAGACTTTTTGCAATCAAACCCTATAAAGAGTGTGGAGGAAAGTATATTTAAGGAGATGTTGATGGATTAAGTGTGGTAACAGTGATCCAACAATCACATAATACCGTATACACACTAATAGTATATAAACAACAAACTAAATTCTTGTTCAAAACCACTGTAATTACGTCTGCCAAGTGGTACTGTTAGGGCCACCAATTTTATCAAGATGAACTTATGATCCAGAGATTAAGACGGTTAAGCATAAATGAAATTTTACATGTAGTGCCAAACTGATGCGTAATTTCATTAAGATTGTCCAGCATATGCAGACCCGAATATCCAACTAGAACGAACAATCACAGTGCTTACTAAATATCCAGCAAATTGTAATCTTCACAAAAAACAGACCCCAATTACTCTGTTAGAGACATGTAAAATCCCACAAGACGCATCATTTCCAAAACTAACAGAAAAACAGCACCACTCAACAACAAATGGTTTAACTACCCATCAAATTTTGTATATTTCACCTAATCCCTATCTGAATAAGAAACAAGTAATTGGAGCGTGATCCAATAACCCTGGGGAAAGTCTTACTAAGAGACATTTGATTCTGCTCAGACATCCTCTAGTATCTCATGCAGGGAATGTGGTCGGTTTTTGGAAGTTTGACTGAGTTCATACTTTCTTGATGATCTGAACAACGTCTTCGTCTTCAAGTTCATGTTCCTGAAACATAATAAGGCATTCCACTTATAACATGCATCTTCACAAATGAGAGAGAAGAACACAAGCAAGAAGAAACACAGAACTAAGAAACAAAATGATACCGAAAATAAAGATAATTGCGTATAGAATCAGAATCTACCTTGCCGACTCTCTGAGGCTTGTGTTTTGCACTTGAACCCCAGACCAGAGCACTGCATCATTTGGAAAATGTAAGCATTGGACGAAGGCAAGAGAAAAATTTGTCAAGTGCAGTAGGAGAGGATATTTTTATTTTTTTGAATGGCAAATGTTAGTGGTTAATTGTTATGTTGGTTTTTTTAATCCTTGCCAGGACTTGAACCCTGGACCTCCAACTCCTTAACCCTCAACTCAAACCAGTTGAGCTACCCCCCAAGGAGAGGATATATCAATTCAAGAATTCTCCTCTTCATTGAACAATATGCTACTTTTCCCCAAACTAAGCTAATTCACCAAACTAAAGATCCACTCTAAGTATATAAAGTTTAGATGTGCACAGCACACAGAGCAAGAGATAATAGCCTAATGACAACAGCATATTAATAAAAGGTTTCCTAACAAGATTGATGACAATTCAGATCTACTTGCTCGGAAAAACAAAGTCAATCACGTATATTGCTCCTCATTCATGCAGACATTGCAAAATTGCTTGACATTATGAAGCAATAAATCATAAGATATTTAGTTCTGGGAGAAGGTACTCACTACTTAAACTGTTTAAGCATGTCCTTGTGAATGCGATCACAGAAATCTTCAACTGTCTTCTTCTTAGATGACAATATTACAGGGTCTTCGTAGTCAGGATTCATACCTTTAGGTTTAGTATAAATACGAGTTAAATTAAGATACTCCCAAACTTTATCCAGAAGCCCATCAAGGTTCCACTCCAGGTGTGCACTGAATAACAGATAGACAATTAGTCAAACTTCTAGGAAGGCCCAAAAAAAATTCTCTCAACATGCATTCTTTACAAATGGAAGAATACCTAGCATCAAACAAAGACAAATAAGAAAGAATACATTAATTTAAAAGGCAATTAGTTTCTGGGCATGGGCATAGAGGATTGAACATGCATAATAAAGGAAGGTAGACAGGTATGAAATGAGGGCATATTTCCAAGCAACTACAGTTAAATTAAAGGAACCAAATGGAAGGCGATAAAATATTAGATAATGAAATCCCTCAAAACTAAGATAAACAAAAAAAAAATCCAAGCCCTTTTACATAAGGATGTATAAAACTCTTACAATGATTTTTTTTCCGAAAGGGGAAAATGACTGAGGTAACAATAACATTGTTACAAGAATTACCTGACAGGGCAGTAATGAGGAAGCTTATCCAAGATCTCCAGTTCCTCAAGTGTGATCTGATCAATCTTGTTCACAACATAGATGCAGGGTGTGTATACTCTGCTGCCCTCAATGACATCTATAAGGTCATCTGCAGTGGCATCGTACCTTAAAGTAATATCTGCATTATGAATTCTGTACTCGCTACATATAGCCTTCACGGTATCAAGATCTAGATGGGTGTTTGTAGCAGTTGAAGTGAAATTAATCCCACCCTTTTCTTTCCTCCTGAAAGTCAGGTTTGGTGGCTCTTTGTTTAACCTGAAGTAGAAAATAAATCCAAAAAAATAAAATAAATAAATAATTATCAAGGAAAATAAAAGCAAGAAAAATACATCAAAATTTGCGTGTGATTTTGGATTTCTCATCATCTGAATGGCATGCCAGAAAGCCAGTAACGGACAATAAAGTCAATAAATATATAACTAAATCCTTTCATTTAACCAAATTCCTCTCCCAGAAAATCTGGGCCCACCTGCGACATATGTTGGTGGTTACCTGCAGTCAAACTTCTTTCCTTGCTTATTATACAGGTTTATGATCCCATATTACTATACCATCCTTCCTTATATGGACCAAAGTTAATGTACAACACTTAACAGAATTAAACGAGACTACTAACAAGTTCAACAGTGGCTGTAACTGTAAGTTTTTGGTTGATATATAAATAAAACGGCCAACGTCATCAAAACTTGATCAAGGTTATTCACAAGGGGCTGATTCCACATACACAAAGTAATCCTCCACAAGATTCAATAATCTCTCGGAATCAAACTTCATGGCATGATGCACACCTCACCAAACCTAAATCAAATCAGAGTATGCAACTGCTGCTACCAACCAATAACCGTAAATGCTTTCTTTCAGAGTCAAAAGCCTAACCGATACAAACTTCATTCATCATATTCATGCTACATATACTTAAGAAAAAAACACTAAAAAGTGACCAACTCATTTAACTATAGGTTACTGCACAACAACAACAACAATTATAGTAATAAGTGGAGTCCCATGGCCAGCAGCCACATAATTGGTGACACAGCAACAATAAAAACCAAGTCTCATCCCACAAAGTGGGGTCGGCTACATGGATCAAACGACGCAATTATGTTTTATCATATATCATATCTCTATCCAACTGATTAATCTCTAGATTTTTCTTAATAGTTTCTCTTATAGTTTTTCTTGGTCTTCCTTCGTCTCTAGAGATTTGACTACCCTCCATCTGATCTACTCTCATTATTACAAAATCTACATGTCTTCTCTCTACAGGTCCATCTCACCTAAGCTTGCATTTCCACTATGTTTTCTACACTAGCTGCTACCCCAACTATCTCTCTAATGTTTTTCTAATCCTATCATGTCTAGTCTTACTAGAAATTCAAGGCAACATCTTCGTCTCGGTTACGATTATTTTATTCTCGTGTTGGTTCTTTACTGCCCAACACTCCGTCCCATACAACATCTCCAGTCTTTAAGTTGTACGATACAATTCTCGCTTCAGCTAGAGCGGTACAATGGTGACACGACATAAACATAGTAAAAAAACAATATAACATGTTACCTTATGCCAAATCCTTCTAGCTCTTTTTCAATAAGACGCTTATGAGTTATTGGTTTTATTGCATCGAGAACAATTAAAATGCAATTGCATGTCCTTGCAGTACTAATAACCTGTGTTTGCAGAACAGTATACAAAACAAAATGCATTAGTGTTTGTCTGTATAAATGAGGTATGAAAGATGCATTCCAAACATAGTCGATAATTGCTGCAAATAAAATATTCTGTAGGTAGAACTCAAAAGTTGTCATTACAAATCAAGGTTCGTTATATAAGTAAACATTAAACACATGATGGCAACTTCATGGACCAAAAATTAAATAATGTATTATTATGACATAATAAAACCCATATTTTCTCTAAACATAATATTAATCTCACCTCGGCATTGAGAAAAATGTAAATAGATCAGTTTTGAAAGAACAAACTTGGCTAATGGCAGTACTGTTAAATAGCAGCTATAGCAGCACTATACCGCTATAGTGTAGCGGAATTTAGATACACAACTGTTGTTTTGTGACACTATTTAGTAGAAAATGTTGTCAGATAGCGGTTATAGTGGCGCTATAGGACTGTTGTTTTGTGATACGCTATTTAGTGCAAAATGTTGTTAGATAGTGGTTATAGTGGCGCTATAGCACTATTGAGTAGCAACGTTTTAACAATCTTCTATTTTCTGCTATCTGTGATTGACAACACTGGCTAACGGACATTATCTCAACTCAAATACAAAATGCAATTGATAACAAGCGCGTATTATCAAATGGACAAACTTGGCTAATGGATATTATTTCAACACAAATACCAAATGCAATTGATAACAACTAACAAGAGTGTATTATCATTACCTGCCTTCCTCTTCCCTTTCCATCCTTGGCACCCTCAATAATTCCAGGGAGATCCAGCAACTGACACACAAAATTAAACATTTACTACCCAAATTTGAATATAACTTAAATATGAATCACAATCACATTATAAAAAATTGACTTGTGATTAAGTTGCAATTACAGAAAACATTCATCAAGTCCTGAAAGTTTTCAGGGATGAAAAAAATCATTTTTTAAATAAAAAATAATAGTGGAACCGTCTTGTCTATCATGAGATATATTTCAAGAACAAAGTTGACTTTAACCGTTCAATGCATAAATTATATTAAAAAAACTGAAAATAGAGACGACTGTACTAAGTGGCAGAAACTTCAAATAGGCAAAATATGGTACCTAATTTGACAATAGAAACAAGTCTAGATTGGGAAACATTAAGAATCTTAAACAGACATTCTCAAATTTTCAATTAATTAAAAAGAACCCGTGCAATCAAATAAAACTTCAAATATGTTCTTTTTATTTTTTGAAGAAGCCAAACTAGCCCACCGAAATTGGCACCGGGGAGAATTGAAACTGAGACCTTGAGAGGAGCACACTCCAAGGTCTCAAGCCAACACCACCAGGCCAACCCAAATAGGTTTCAAATATATTCATTTATAATTTGGACAAAAATATAAACAGATGCAACGAAGTGATAAACTCAAATCAGTTTCAAATGTTTGTCTCTTTTTTGTTTATACAACCATCACAATGTTTCGACCCATGCACCAATGTCCAAAAAAAAGATCCTTGGAAACTAAGTGCATGTGCAGCTGATAGTCAAAAGCTATTTGTATAGAGGCATCATTCACATATCATTTACAATTCTCTCGACTAGCATCAGAATGAGTTATAACTAAATTTAGTTGTAGGCATCCTGAATTCCTCAAACCAAAAACAAAAATAAAAATATTGAATTTCATGTCGTTGTAAGGTGCAAATTCATTGATGTATACCTGAATTTTTGCTCCACGATATGTGATCACACCTGGAATGCAAGTTAGTGTAGTGAACTCATAGGAAGCAACCTACAAACCAAAATAAGTAAACTTTTCAGACAAATTATTTAACACAGGCTAAAACTTGGTTTACGTGTTATGATCCCATCACCCAAACCCAATACAAAGAGAAAGCAATCCCATATGCACATGTGACTTCTTACTAAACTAACACAATGAGTAACATTTTCCCATTTCAAAAAGAAGGAAAAAAATAGTGCATTTGAGATGGAGGAGGCAGAATAGAGCACATATCTAATAGTAATGAAAATTTAATCAAAAGAAGCAACTACTCAAATAATGCATCAGATAGGAGTACATGAGGAATAATATGAACAGGATAGAATAAAAGGACATCCCATTGTATGATCAGTCAAACACATTAGAAACAGCATATACAAATAAGTAAAATGATATGATATAGTGGTATTAAAACTTACAGTATTTACTAAGATACTATACTATTAAAATGTACTTATTCACTTATAATTAAATAATTGTTGCTATATATGAAAAATATTTTCTAAAATTTTAATTATATCTTCAGGTTGGTCTAGAATAATTTAAAACATCCCTCAGGATTGGTTTTCATGTATATCCTTACATATTGAGATTTATTTCTTTATTTAATTAACATTTGCAGTCTAGAATTAGCTTCAAAAAGGATAGTCATTAGTGCCTTGTCTTTTTGTTGAAAAACCCGACATATCATTTACATCAAATTAATACAATTCTACTGGTGAGTATTCTTCTCCCTTGTTCTATACATTAAACACTGAGAGCGTGTATTCTTGAGATTTTCACCTCGTACACAATCACTTTATTTGAAGAAAAAAATCAATTATAGAAGTTCTATTTAGCCTTTGCAATGAATTAGAATCCAAAAAAAAAAAAAAAACTATTTGAAAATAGCAGTGAAAGGTTGCAAGGTTGGACTTGCTTTTTCTTGTTTCTTGTTGAAAGGTTGCACTTCCTTGGGAACCATTGGATAATAATCACTCCAAAAGTAAAACAAACAAACAAATTCAAGATCGGCCTATAGTATAATTGAAGGAAGAAGACAATGCATGAGAAATCAAATACTTCCTGTACCTCTGAAAATGTCCCAGTCAATTTATTCAGCAGAGTAGACTTGCCAACTGACGGGAAGCCCACGAGACCGACTCTTGCATCCCCACTTTTAGTAACATCAAAACCTTCACCAGCACCGCCACCTCCCTTAGTTGTAGGTGTAAGGAGTTCCCTCCTCAGTTTTGCAAGTTTAGCCTAGCACCAATGGTGGACAAGCGTTAAAAAAAAGTAATAAAATTCTAACTCTAATAAGAGATCACTCATTTTGCCTTCAATATTGCATATTAGAATAAAAATCAGTACTGTAATAGAAAGGATGCATGTCGACTATAGAAACCAGAAGGAGAAAAAAAAGATAAAGAAGAAATATTTTCGCATTTGTATACCTAAACTTTAAACATAGGGAGAGGGATAGGAACATATAACTACACAAATGAATAAGAATCCCTGAATATATGGTGACAAGTAAAACAAATGCCATGAGCAGAATGTGCTATGCAGCCTGTGCTTACAAATAAAACTTCTGAGCAGAATTGCACTTCCAAACGCAATCCCTAAAACAACTATCCAATCTAACCAATATATACAATCACATTAATACAACAACATTTGAAATAAATATATTTACAAGCTTAACACTAAAAAAAAAAATGCAACAGCATCTTCAAAAACCAACCTCCACCAAAGCCAAAACAGAAACCAACAACAACAAAAACACTGGTCATATATATGATTTTTCTCTGTTTCTTCCTTGTATGCCATTTAATAATCAAACTAACATATTTACCTTCAGTAACCCCAAATGATGAGCGGTAGCCTTGTTCTTTTGAGTTTTCGCCATCTGTAAAAAACAATAACCGCAATTATACACAAAATAATAAATGACAGAATAAACTTTGCAGCTACTGCATATTAAGTAATCAGCACATATCATCAATTGCTTTGACGGCACATCAATTACAATGTCCCGAAACACAGAAAATAACTGATTAAAAATTGAACATTTTCCTCAACCTATACACATGCAAATATGATTTTAAATTCGTAATTAATTCGAAGAAAATTAAGAATTTACGAAAATTCCATCAATTTTATTAAAATATACTCAAAACGTTAAATCAACACTGATATGAAAAAGCTTAAGTTTCACTCGAATAAATCATATAAGTCTACAACTATTTCTCTATGATTCAATCATAATAGAACTAAACGAAGCAGAAATTTGTATTGTGCAAAAGAATAGTTACCTCATCTTCGATGTCTTTGATTTTCTGCATTACCGTCGCCATTGTTGAAGAACGAGAAGCTCGGAAGGAAAGGAAAATAGATTAGGTTTACTTCTGGAGAGAAGCGAAGTAAGATTGGAGTTTGAAACCTAAGAGCGGTGGTGAAATGTTACGGGTTCAGAGCGTGGTGTTGAACTATAGAAGAAAACGAGAACGAGGAAGAAGAAGAACGAGGAAGAAGAAGAAGGTGCTAGAACAAATATGCAGAAATGGTTACGGTGGGACTTAGGGTAGAGTATTCAATTCTCATTGGACAGGCCCAAAGTAATGGGCTGGGCTTCAATTAGTACTTTTTTATTGAAATTTCTCCGCCAACCTCCCCCACAAGTAAGGCGTGTAGCGTATGGTGCAGAAATAATTTCAATTAGATTTGTTTATCGTTATAAATGTATGATGGATTGTCAAGTAACTTTTTTATTCCTTTACCTCAACATTACTTCATGCCTCAAAGAAATATGTCGATCATTTCACATGTATGTTGAGTTCGATATCGTAGCACTACTAATTTGGATTTCGCAAGACATTAACCATGGAAACTAAAGATAGTACAGTTAAAACTCTATAAATTAATAATGTCAGGATCGGAGAAATTTATTAATTTAGAGAGTTATTAATTTATCGATAAATTAATAATTATTAATTTAAAGAGTTTTTAAGTAATTATACTGTATATACCAAACAAAAAGGCAAATTAGTCTATGCCTCTTAGAATTACATTGCAGCGAACCTTGTGACTCAACGTAAATTAGTAACTACTGTGTTTATATGCATTGGAAATCAATAATGACTTTTTGAAGTACAGTAAATGTAAACAAGAGGAACAAATGTGTTCAATGTATTCTTAATATATTTTTTTCAGTTTCTATGAATTATTAATTTATGATTTTCTTGGGACCAAAAATTATAAAGAGATCTCCCAAAAAATTATTATCTTATTATTTTATCGAGTTTCTCAATTTTTTACATTGGCCCAAGTCAGGACCGGACAAATTTATTATTTTAGAGAGTTTATTAATTTACCGAGTATTAAATTAAAGAGTTTCTACTGTACTGGTCTTTTTTCACGATGAAAATTTGCAATGTAAAATGGTTTTTTTTGTTTAGCATATGCTAGTTTTTATAAATTATGATACACTGTCTATCGACAAAAGTTTAGTCAAGCAAAAAACATTATACTCATATTATAGCACTCATTTGGATTTTGAAGTGACGGTGCATTTTCAATCATTTCAATTGAAATTTTTAAATACTCACTAATGTCCCAGACACACTAGTTAACATTTTTCCTTTAACTAAGCTATGACTTGTGGAATCGTAAAAAAAATTGTCAATCATTTAAAAAACATAACATTATACAGATATTGTAGCACTTATTTGGTTTTTAAAGTGACACTAAATATTCAATCATTTCTTGATATTTTAAGTGGTTAAACTAGGACTTGTAGATTGCCTAAAAATAATAAAAAATTGTCACTCATTTCAAATGTTAGTGGAGTTTCATAATGTAATAATCATTTGGATCTTGAAGTGACAATACATCTCTCACATTTTAAAGAAATTAACCATGTGCAGTTTAAAATAGTGTTCAACATAGGCTAGTCTGAAGTGACAATACATTTTCACATTTTTAAGAAATTAAACACGCGCAGTTCAAATACGATATAGAATTTAACATAAGCTAGTGTTCCTGAATATACACACTAAATTCTTTCATGTATCATCCATCATTTCATATGTCCCTACTTCCTATAGTTACATATTGCTGCACTCTGGTGGGATGCCTATTTTATTTTGCCTCCGAATCTTTTTATTCATTAGGAGTGTTGGAATGGGGGTGAAATAAATAGGAAGGTGAGAAAGGGTAAGGGGGTGGTTTGGCTCGCAGCTATTTGGGCGTTGTGGAAGGCCCGGAATGATAGAGTGTTTAATGATGTTAATGTTGAGGTGGATGTGATTGTGGAGGAAGTGAAAGTGTTGGCTTGGAAATGGGCAATGTGTAGGACGGCTATGCCGGTTTGTCTTTTTTTCGAATGGTGTTGGAATCCTCGGTAGTGCATTACCAGACCATTCTCCGGGCGGTGAGGTTGGCCTTTTGCTGGTCGAGTTTTGTGAAGCCGCTGCTGTCTGGTTTTTGCAGCATTTGTAGCTGCATTTTGGCAAGTCTGGTGGCTGTTTTGACAGCAGAATTTTCTGCTATAGCTGTGCAATTTGAAGGGCGCATCTGTTCCTTCTTGCGGGCTGTTTCATGCTGGCTTTTGCTTTAGCTGGGCGCGGTGATTGGTGGTAGTTCCAGCAGCGTTGTGGTGTGTTTGCTAGGCATGCGTTTGGCGGTTTTTTGTTGTTGTTCCTTCGGCCTAGGTGTTGACGCAGGAGTATGCGTGTGGTCTGTCACTCGTATACACCTGCGTCATTACTCTTCGGTTTGATCCGTTGTTGGGTGGTTTTTTAAAGGGGTTTTTGATCGAGCCACGTTTGTACGGCAACCGATTTCCCCTTCTTTGTATTTTTTTGTCCACCCGAGTTTATTAGTGCGTCTTGCACGGACTTGATGGTTAATAATATTTTGCCATTTCAAAAAAAAAAACATTGCTGCACTCATTCGGGGAAGTAATAAATAGATGTATTTCTATGTAAGCGATCCATCTCCAAAAGAATGGAGAGTCAAGTCATTTATTCCAATAATACTTAAATCCAACATACTTACTTCTCCATATCGCTCAAGAAACTGAAATCCAAGAGACATGCAAGACAAAAGTGAGAATACTATAAATCTAAAATAGCCTACACCAGTAAAATGAGAATTACACAACAAAAATGCATCCCAAAAACAGAGAAAATGAAAAGGCACTATACATGATACTTTTAGTAAATGATGAATTCATCAATTTTTCCAACATTCCTCAAGTACATTGGTAGGAAATTTCAGCAAAAATCAATACGACATGCAAATGTGAGCTGAATAAGAAAACCATTCTTAATTTTGATGTTCATTTTTTTGACAAAAAGATCGCCAAGGATATAGAGCTTATTTATATCAATGAAGTAGTATCAAAACATCATACATATATTAGTGCATAGAAGCACTGCTGAGATAAAACAGCAAGTACAGGTAACTACACAGACAGAGAACATGAAGAATCATCATCACCTTTTTACATAACCAAATAAAGACTCAACCAGCTAAAATTCCAGTAACAACCCAGCTTCCAGAACCATACTCCTGCCCTTCCTGTATCAAATCAAAACTTGCAGCCAACATGACACCTGCAGCCATTCCGTTACACAACCCAACCCATTGCGGATCAAGCTCTAAAAAGAAGAACGGCACTGCACCTAAACCAGTAGCAGCTGCCATCGACAACGTAAACAACTCAACCGTTGAAACCGAAACTCTACTGCTTCCACTCTTCCTATTACAATTATCAACTTTTAAAGAACTCTCTACACCAGTGCCATCAATTACAGTGGATCCTACATCCTTATGTGGAGCAGCTCTTACCTTAATTATGCAAAACTTCATTTTCTAATTCTGCATTCAAGTTTCTGACTACAAGAAAGCTCAACAGTATAGACAACATGGAAACACCTAACCTTAGCTTCAGATTTGGAGCTATGTACAACATAAACCCTCTATATGAAGGAACACTCTTTTATGCCAATAGCCCCAAATCAAAATCACTACAATTCCATTAGCTTCTACTATATCAGATTAAATCAAAAAGTGCAGATTGATATAAATCAAATCCCAGAAAAATGCAAATCAAATGCAATGAATTTATGATCAATCTAGCTGCAGCAGATATAAAAAAAAAAATAACAAAGAATTACCAGAAACTTAACAGAAACCAATGAATAAAATAAAATACCAATGAAATTAGCCATTGAAGTGACAATACATTTCTCACATTTTAAAGAAATAGCCATGTGCAGTTTAAAGTAGAGAGAGTTCAACATAGGTTATGAACGATACACTACATTTTTTAAGTGACAATGCATTTCGTGCAGTTCAAATACAAGATAGAGTTTAGCATAAGTGTTTGTGAATGATACACACTACAACTTTAGCATAAGCTAGTGGTAGTGATATACACTACATCTAATGATAAAGACTACATTACAGCGTTGCACCTCGAAATTCATTCATGTGTCAACTTTTGTCACTACTTTTGATTACATGTATTTTTCCACAGTGAAAATGTGCGTGTAAATTTGAGTTAGAGAGTTGAGTTTGGAATATAATAGTGCTTATGCACATATGGAGGAAAAATGTTAATCAAGCAACATCGTTGTACCCATACCCCTTAACCAACTTTCAGATCTCTTCAAACTAATAACTTAGTTATAAGTATATCTTCAAACAGTAAGTGAATCAGTTTTGCAAAGTACTGAAGGAACATCTTCTATATCCCTTTTGTTGTTTGAAATCAGTATGGTATGCCAGCAATAAAGGCTAAAAATCATAAAACCAAATGGTTCAAGAGGACAAAATATATTAAGGAAAATAACAAACAACATAGAATACAAGTTTTTCGGATGTCTAATAGCAAGAAAATTGTAAATGACTAAAACTTAAGATCCTAGTTTGACAAACAACCAAAATAACAAGCAAAAAAACAATTCTCTAACACTCTTATTTCCTTTAGAAGACCAACTCATGTGGCTTCACACCTGCCTTCAAGGAAAACCTGGCACCTAGGTAAGTTTTCAAGTCTGGAACACTGTCAATGGCTTTTAACAAACCAGCATCGACAGTCTTTTGATCATCTTTCTTCTCCTGAGGGAGCACCTTTTTGTCCTAAAAAGCAAAAGCATTGTAAAGATCAGCAAACACAAGCAGAATAATTACCAAAATATCAACTCAACAAACATACCTCCTTATCTGCCTCAAAGAACTCGCTCTCTCCCTTCTTCGTCTTTTTCTGGGATTCCTTTGAGAAATACTTGTCATCAAACTTGTCAACATTAACCGAAGAAATATCTACTTTGGTAGATGTACCGATAACATAAGCCTGATTCACACGTCTCAAGGGGACTCCATTAATCTTGAATGGACCTAAGGTAATGAGAGTGAACAAATGAAGATTTGTCAAAGATGAGTGGAGGCGAAAGTAGATCTTATAAAATGTATCAAAAGCAAATGCAAGAGTATTTTGAAAACACAACCCAGATAAAACAACTAGAATTATTTAGCATGCAAGTGACCATAGACAATGGAAACCATGAGCAAAAGATATTATTAAGTGTATTGGTAAAAAAGAAAGAACAGAACGTACACTAAAGCAAACGAGTTAACTCAATCATCATCTGTGGAGAATAATTAAGTTTAACCCATTGAAATAAATAGAGCATAACCTATGGAGATGTATAACTAGGTTTGGCCTAGTATATTTAAACACATCCCAGATAAAAAAAGTAGGTTTAGCATGCCAGTGGACATACACAATGGAAAGCAATGACCAAGTTAAATCATTGATTTTTTTTTCAACAAAAATATACATTTTCATCACACTATGGTAGTCAAAACAACTCAATTCATCACACTAAGGTAAGAGGATCCAACCAAATTCGATATTGTCATGTCTTAGACCTATTTCACTAATAGACCATCGAGTATGTTCAAATCTAGAGACGGATTAGGGACCTAATAAACAGTGCAATTAAAATTAAGAATCAAGTTGGGGATAAATATAACATGTCCCCCAACACATAACTCTGCTCACCTCTACATGAATTTTTAGAAATATTAGGATGGTGAAAGATATTAGTATTACCATGGAATTTTTTACTCTGACCTACTAAACAAAAAATGTATATTTCTTTAAATATAGTCAACAACCTGTGACAAGCATATTAATAGGCCAGTAAAGTTCAAGTTCGGACACCTAATCTCTAGTCTTAATTTACACCTCCATGGAAGTTGGTAAAGTTATATAATGTTACTGCTGCCTTTTAATCTTAACATATCAATCAAGGTGTAGAGTTTATTTATTTATAGTTTCAAGTGGATCAATATGTAATTAAAGGAGCCCCAAAGAATTAAAAAATTAGTCCCAATTATCGTTTTCTTTGTTGGCTTCTATTCTGTTGTCATTCTTTTAGACAAAGATCCAAAGTACAAGAAACCAAATAGAAAATCTAGAATTATGGTCTGCAATATAAAAGGATAAGAGCCTGCATCCATAAATGTACTACCTTATATTTTTAGTCTTTACATAGCGTTACAAAAACAGGTCAAACAATAACTAAGGTTGGTTTTTTTCAAAACAGGAGATCCTGTCCAACTTCTTTACATAGCTTTTAGTTCATTTTTTATTTTATTTTATATTTAGACTCACTCTAAACATTTCAACTCTTAGTGGTTACTTATAGGAAAGGAAGAACACGCCACACACCTCATGTAATTTTCAATGGAAAGCAAAAAGTAAAATGAGCATAAGCTATATGACATGAATCAAGTTGTGTCTAAAGTGCATTCAAACACCAAATAATATTTACCAAATACAAATCCAAAACAAACTTTAAATAAGCAATTCGTACTAAGCAGAAGTTCTTTGTCAAATACACCAAATTATTTTATATGACAATAACCCATAATACAACAAACAAATATAGACAGTTATATACATAAAATGCTGGACAAACAATGTTAATTTCTTAAAACAATAATTACCGGTAACAAGAAGAAGTCCAGAAGGAAGCTGTTTGAGAAACACAACTCTCTTTCCCTTAAATCTTCCAGCAAGAAGAATCAACACTGTCCCTGGAGTAATAGAAGCCCTGAAAACAAATTCAGGTACCAAATAAATCATTCAATTTGACAAGGCAATCAGTCAATAAACAAGAGGCAATAACAAAGTTCGTAATTTATCATATACAACATTTATCAGATCCAAAATAAACGTAGTATAACAACAACAGTTTCTCAAAATTAGAATAAAAAAGGGTTTATCAATAGAATTGAAAAACGCTGGCGAACCTGAGCTTAGTTCCTACCAATATCAACAGTTTCTATATTAGTTGCTACCAATGCTGGTACTCTTTCTTCAGTTCATTAATACGTACACAGTTTAGTTGTAAAGTTTTGGAAATGGAAATTATGTTGCAAGAGTTAAGTACCAGCCATCTGTAATTATAAATATTAATCTCACCACTATATTAACTCAGTCATCAACAAGCTGAACGAGCCTTGGATACAATTGTATATCTAATTAATGGACAGATATTATCATTTGTTAACCATTAAAAAAACACCACATCTTAATCAAACATCAGCCCAGCACTAATGCAGGAAGAAACCCACCACCCAGTTTTAACAGACAAAACAAGTTATGAATCACAATAACTCCACAAAGGGGGAATTAAATTTCTAGACCAACCTGAAGATATCATATAAAATTTTCGACAAATATCAACATTTAACAGATCCAAAATAAACGTGGCAGTTACTCAAAATTGCAACAAAAAAAGGTTTATCAGTAGAAATGAACAATGGTGACGAACCTGAGCTTAGTGGGTTTTGGCTTGTGCTTGTTGCGGAGTGGCTTCTTCACGTCGTCGGCGGGGTAAAACTTAGGCGGCTTCTCGGCCGGAGCTGCAGGCTTAGCGACGGGATCGTGGCGAGGGAAAGCTCCACCGTGCTTAGCCTTGATTGCCCAGAGACCACGTTTGTGATACATAGCAGATCTCGAGTATTTTCCGATACCCCTGATCAAGTCAGGGTTACGGCTCACTCTTGCGGTTCTTGTTTTTGGTGCCATTGCTATTGGTGTGATGGGATGGTGCTGTTCTTTGCCTCCCTCCCTGTCTAAACCTAAACCCTAGTTGAAGACAATGCTTTTGTTTCAACACATTTATATATCCAAATCCGGGTCAGACATGCATAAGTCCAGCCCAACATTTTTATTTTTTTTTTTACTTTTTGCATCACTTCTATTTTCTTTAGATATATAGCTAATAAGTTTAATTTCTTTTGAAATATTATTTAATTTTGTATTAATATTATTATGTTATTATGTACATGTGCTACCGAGACGAATTTTTTATTGGAGAATGCTAACTAGTGCCCCAAGGGCAATGGTTAAGCATCTATATATGAATCATATACATCACTAATTAAATGAATCTAAAAAATCAAATTTGCTTATATTTAGGGACGGAGGAGTATTATTTTATCAAAAGTATCATCTTATATTTCAAAGACAAAATTTTTATTTGTAGATTCCTTAACAATTGTCCTGAGGGCACTGGTTAGCAAGACCCTTTTTTATTTGGTATAAACAACTCCACAAACTGCATATCTAAGTCATCGTTTTAAACTCCAAGTCCGGATATCATTACTTATATGTTTGTATCCATCAGTTGAGAGTATTTAAAAATATAAATGCATTTAGCCGCATGTAGTAGTTAAGTTATCCACTTTATACTCATGGTGAGAGTTTTCATAATTTTATCATATCGACTATCTTATATATGTACATAAAAATTTGTTTTGGTATATACAAGCAAATAAAATCAACATCTGACGCGGTTCAACTATTTAACAAATTTTTATATATATAAGTGAACCGTCATAATATTCCTAAAGGGCTTAGACGCCCTCTAGAAGGGCTCAGACGCCCTCCAGAAAGGCTGCCAAGGCCCAGGCGCGTCCTCCTACGGATGCCGCCCTCCTTAGCTTCCAGAAGCTTCCAGAAACCGCCCAAAATACACAAATACCCCCGTTGCTTGGGAGCCAAGCAACCGAAACCCAAGCCCATAGCAGGCTATAAATACTACTCTTGAGATCATTCTCAAGGCATCTAATCATCAGTCTAAACCCTAGAATCCTAGTATTCCTTACCGTACTTTTCTGCAAGTACAGTTGGCGCCGTCTGTGGGAAGAGGTAAAACTAACCTCGACCACCTTTCTAAACCGTAAACCGCGATTTAGAAACCCCCAATCCAAAAACTCTGAATCGTAACTACAAGCCACGATTTAGAGAACCGTTCAAATTACAAACCCTAAATCGCATCTCTCACCGCGATTTAGGAACTCAACCTCGCCGTCTCTCCGATGAGTTATTGTTCCTTCACCGCCATAGGTTTCACCTCGCCTCCTTTCAAGTTTACCACCATGAGACCGTTTTCTGCACAATCATGTCAGGTTGTGCCCCTTTTAACTTTGTTATTAGTTAATCCTTATATTTATATTTAAGCTAAATATCGGCCGACTATCAGAGTTAATCATGATTAATCGTTGTGAAAATAAGTTTTCGTATCATATTATCATGTTAGCTTGAGCAATTCCTTTGCAATATTTCTTGTATGGTCTCTGTTTTAATTTGATGATTACGTAATTATTTTTGCGTTCCCATGATTTTTGTTCGGAGCTTCCGTATAATATCTCTATTTGTGTTATATAAGGAGACATGCATCATATAAACTGAATTGATTGTTGTATCTATGTACATAGGCCACGGCCATCTTTTTTTAACATCATCATGGCTATTTCATTTTACTAGATACATATGCTGTATATTCATGTAATGATTAAAACTGCTGATCATGTTATTGTTTGAAGCTTGCTTGTATTGTAATTCATGTGTTTTACGTAAATTCCGATCATAAGAATATTATTTATGTTATGGTTTGACCTCGTGATTCGTGCACCTAATTAAGTTCTTGGTTAGTCAAGCGGTTTGCTTATTACTTCATTTTTATCCTCAATTTTATGTGTGCCCTTGGAGCTGCACAAAACGCCGCTGGATCCAGAGACGATCTCGAAAAGACGACGACTAGGGAAGACCAAACCAACAACAGGTCTCAAAACCTTGGCGACGACATACTCTCTCAAAGTGATTCTCCCACCCCGAAGCAATTCACTTTCGAAGGAATATCAGGTTCTATGTTTCCAATAAACTTTGAGAAAATATATCTACGCTTTGCGATTTGAAAAAAAAAAAAATTATGTTCAATATATTTGGAGACAATATATCTCCACCTTTTGATTCGAAGAAAATTTGTTGACCAACAAATTTTGAGAAAATATATTTTACAACCTTAATTTCGAAGGCTCTTGTCGATTTCGTCTATTTTGCAATTATTTGTTGGTGCATATACATCATATGTGGATAGTAAGTCTTAGAAGCAAATTAGGCTTGATTTTCGCTGGGCGATTTAGTTACAATGTAATAAAGAGGGAAAAGTAAGTAAAACACAAAAGGTAGGACTAAGTTATTAAAAGAAAGACTACTCTAGGGACCCGTAACAGAAGTAAAGTGTAACATTGTTAAGAGGTCACATGTGAGGAATTCTGGCGAGGAAAGCCTTGGTATTTAAGAGGTCCAAGTGACCCACCTCTCTTTCCTAGGAACCCCTTCCATGTGTCATTTACTTTGCGAACTGGACTAAACTGTTTAGTAAAAACATAAATAATGGAGTAATAAGCTAGATTGGACAAAATCAACACACATAGAAGAATAAAGTTGAGTAGAAAAACTTAGTTCCAATTTCATATATAGAAGGAAATATATACATAGCAAATAATGGAGTGAGCGAATTAGTCCGGATTTAATAGAGGAGTAATAAGTTAATGGGCGACACATATGCGTAATATTTTATTTTGGTCGTCTTTGTTTATGAGAGTTTTGCTGTAGCAGGCCATTTTGACAAGTTACAATTCAGCTTGCTCTTGCCCAGTGCTTGGCCGGGCGATTTTTTCTTTGTTTGTGCAGTGTTTATGCAACAACCTTATATGGCAGCTTGTCATGATTCTTCACGATGGAGTTTGCAATCATATTACCTCATCGTTATCTCAAGATTGCCATCAACATGGCGATTTCTACAAATCAGGTGCTTTGTTGCTGCCTTATGAACGGTCCAGGAACTCGATTCAGCAGCATGAATGTTACACATCACCTTATATGGCGTTATCTCCACTTCCACATACGTTTTCGGTGCATATCCATCATAGATTATACCTTATTGTTCCAGACCCTGGTTAAGGCGACTCTAATGGCGAAAGCGTGAGTATAGGACGCCATTGGTAAACAAGTTAGAGGGTGAAAAAGTTTGGAGGAGGAATCATGATGACAAGCCAGGGCGACTGATAGCATCCGTATGCTGATTTTAAGGCAATGACATATCAACTCATTTTGGCTGATACAAGAGCATGGTGTGATCGACTTCCCTGTCAGTTAAAAGCTTTCGTACCTTTGAAATCATCCATAAGGAATCAGGTACGTATTTTTTAAAAAAAAAGAACTTCACAAAAATCATGAACTTTAAGTCAGTTTTGTGATTGTGTTGAGTTTGCCTAGAAACATATATGTTGTAATTGAAAGTGATGATCTCGTCCTTTTTGTGAAGATACTATGATTATCTTTAAATGGTATACTAAGAAAAATTATAGGAAGGCAGCAGATCATGAGCAGTAAATCCAAATTGCTAGAAAGTCCATGACAGATTCTTTCCACACATGCTAATGTACCAAGTTTCTAGCATTGATAAGCTTGACCTCTACTTTTAAATATCTTGTTAGGAAATATATTTGTTTTATCATCCTACTAACTAGTAGTCACGTATATAAGAATTAGCCTACTGAAGCTTGACTTCTCGGCAAGCATATGGTAATTCCCTTCATTAGTTAAGTATTTATTTAACATGCTAGCTGCCAAATATCCTTAGCTGCCAAATATCCTGATGTGTTATTTCCACCCATAAGAGCATATGCTAGTATCATAGCCAGATATCCATATTATTAATCAAACTTCCTGTCTTACGATTCGAATGATACCTTTTGTTTTGGAATTATTTTCGGTGTATGCACACATAAATTTAATATATGTGGATATATGTGGATAATCGGTTTTGCATAAAACTCTTTCTTATTTACCTTGGAAGCGTGGAAGAATTGTTTCAGATAAATCAAGGATGCGATACTAACAAAACCGCCAAGGGCTAGATGAACGAAAGGAGAGAACTCGCCAAACAACATGCCATAAGCACGGAAGCAACAATCCCACACCTTTGACAAAACAAAGATGAAACGCGAAATTATATTCTAAAACAACTTTTTCGACCTTTGAGAATTGTTTTGCAGGTTTTTAATGAGCAACCTTAATCTCTATAAATACTTTGCCATTTCAGTTTGTTATTTTGTCCAGGTGCTACTACTACAATATTCACGGAAATCAACGAATCAACTAAGCGCCCTAAACGTCAACCTTAAAAAGGCTCTGGCAGGGTTCGACATCAAAAAATCTGCAATCTACAAAGCGCCCTAAACGTCAACCTTAAAAAGGCTCTGACGGGTTGAAATTCCTAAATAATAAGGTTGAAAATCCTAAATAAAGGTTGAAATTCCTAAATAATACGGTTGAAAATCCTAAATAAAGGTTGAAATTCCTAAATAAAACGGTTGAAAATCCTAAATAAAGGTTGAAATTCCTAAATAATACGGTTGAAAATCCTAAATAAAGGTTGAAATTCCTAAATAATACGGTTGAAAATCCTAAATAAAGGTTGAAATTCCTAAATAATACGGTTGAAAATCCTAAATAAAGGTTGAAATCCCTAAATATGCAAGACTTCCCACGATGGAAGGATAACAAGGTTGAAATTCCTAAATATGCAAGCCTTCCCACGACGGAAGAATCGACAAGGTTGAAATTCCTAAACAAGTGAAGAGTCCCCAAGGGGGAGCACCACGATTCAACAAGTTATGAAGACTTCCCAAAATAAACGACTGTCTGTTTTTGAGCAAGAATTGAAACAAAAATAAACAAGAAGCTAAAGTATTTGGAGACCTCTCCCATATGAGGGACATCGACAAAAAAAGAGAGAAAAAAGGCTCGACAATTTCGCTAAAAAGCAAGAAAGCGCCAATCTGTGATTAAATATGATCTGAGTATGAGTTAACCACTTTGCTCTTATGAACCTCGTGTTTAGGGTTTATGAATCTTTAGAAAAATATAAAGGGGCGACCAAGCCAGACAAAACTCGCCATAATATTCCTAAATGATAGACGTCGCCCGCCCCTCTGTTTCTAAAGCAATTTTATAACAAACCATTCCGCCTTGTTCTAAGTCTCGTGCTTGGGGGGCTGTGGACTATTGACTTCATAATTAATCACTTCGCCTTGTCCCAAGACTCGTGCTTGGGGGGCTGTGGACCGTTAATGTACAATTAAGAGCTCAAACGCCCTCCAAAAGGGCCAAAAACGGCCTTAGGCAAGACCCCTTAAGGGTGCCACCTTTAAAGGCTTCTAGAAACATCTAGAATGCTCTAAAAGCATCCTATGCGACCGACGTTATAGATTCATCACTTCGTCTTGTTCCAAAACTCGTGCTTGGGGGGCTGTGAACCGTCATAATATTCCTAAAGGGCTTAGACGCCCTCTAGAAGGGCTCAGACGCCCTCCAGAAAGGCTGCCAAGGCCCAGGCGCGTCCTCCTAAGGATGCCGCCCTCCTTAGCTTCCAGAAGCTTCCAGAAACCGCCCAAAATACACAAATACCCCCGTTGCTTGGGAGCCAAGCAACCGAAACCCAAGCCCATAGCAGGCTATAAATACTACTCTTGAGATCATTCTCAAGGCATCTAATCATCAGTCTAAACCCTAGAATCCTAGTATTCCTTACCGTACTTTTCTGCAAGTACAATAAGTAAAATATATTTAATAGAAACATTGCATTAATACTTATAATTTTCATTTAATGTCTTTGAATATTCGATAATATTAACAATCTGATTTTTTTATATAATTATGCAATGTTACGTAACCCGTGCAAAATCACAAATCTTTTACTAATTCTAATTAGAAATTGGATTGAAATTGTTTTCTTTTTCAATTCATTAAAAAGCAGAATTGAAAAATTCACGACAAGGTCCTTTACTAGTTTTAATTAGAAACTGGATAAATCCATTTGGGTTGGCTTATTGGTATTGGCTTGGACTTGAGAATGTATCCCTCTCAATATCTCAATTTTATCATCTTCTTTGGTGTCAATTTAAGTATGTTAATTTAGCTTCTTAAAAAAAAAATAGAAACTAGATTGAAGTTATTATTTTTTTTCAATTCATTTTTTTTGAAAAAGCTAAACGAATATATTAAAAACCACCAAAAGCTCCTTTAGTGCAAGGTGCACCAAATGAAGCTAAAATGTTCAATGTTACAATAACAAAGACAACAAGCTACTACACAGTAGCCGAACGAAAATAAAAAGTTATGTTACAGCCTGAAAGCATAACAAATGATTTAATCCCCAAGCCGTGTACTCAAAATAAATAAATAAAAGGCATAATACGATTTTAGCCACCAATAAACTTGAAGTTTAACATTTTCCAATAAGGAGGAAAGTTATTCCGTCTTACTCCCTCCGGTCCTATATATAAGAAACAATTGACTTTTTAGATTCATTGAATAATTGATGTATTCGATCTATATTCTAATCCGGATGCATCAATTATTTAATGAATCTAAAAAGTCAATTCTTACTTATATAAGTATTATGAAAATGTCTCATATTGCGATCCTTCTAAATAATAAAAAGAGTTGAAATCCAAATTATTATAAAAGTCAAACGAGACTTGTTGAGAAAGCCTCCAAGACTTTCAAATTGAGTAAAATGTTCAATTAAAAACCAGTTTTGAAAAATTCAAAATAAAACCCGTTCCTAATCGATTCAAATAAAATCAGTTATTAATTTTAATTTTTATATAATTATCGCAATGTTGTGTGACCCATACATTAATTCTAATTTATATATAATTATCGCAATGTTACATGATCCGTGCAAATTCGCGGCGGATCTTTTCCTTGTTCTAATTGGATTGATTTTTTTTTTCTTTTCAATTCATTAAAAACCAGTTTTGATAAGGTCTTTTACTAGTTCTAATGAAAAACTGATTAAAAACCAGTTCGTAACCGATTCAAATGAATTAAATAATCTATAATCACTTACAAATTATAATCACTATTTTTTTTACAGTAAAATAATTTATAATCACTTAAAAATCTTTTTTTTTTATATATAAAAAAAACTGGTATTAAAACAATTTTTTTTACTACCGTCACTAAAAAGAGGTTTGCAATCCATATTTATTTTTAAATCACTAAAGTTCGGTTTTCAATCAAACTTTAAAAAAAAAAAATTACAAAAAACTGTTTTTTAATAAATACACTGAAAACTGGTTTGAAAATAGTTCAAAAATAATACGGTTCAACTCAAAAACCAGCCTTAAACCAGTTAAAGTGAAGCAAACCGGTTCTCAACAGTTTTAAACTGAATTTAAATTGGTTTGAAAAAATAACCAGTTTTTATTAAAGTGTTTTTCATGAACTGAACCAAACCATCTATATGGTTTAGTTCACTTCATAAACCATGAACACCCCTAATACCAAGCATTGCTCTTTCAATCAATAACAGGTAAGATGAAACGAAGAAAAAAGCTCTGTGCATAATTTCCAACTGAATACATACACACCAACAATTTGATAGCAGTTATATTTTACAACCATTACAACCAGCAATTTTGATAGTCATAATTCATAAGCACGCGTTTTCCACTAGATCTTGTCCAATTTGTGCGAAATAGTTAAGCTTCAACTACGTGGAACTTAAGGATTCTCAATGATAGAAAACGCAAATAAAGGGTTTATGATTTATGACACATCTATGGAAGTGCAAGACTGTAACATGCTAACTATACAGTTATAAATATGTACTACTACTTGAGCAACTTTTTTTTATTACAGAGGGCCGAAGCCCAGTACTTGAGCATTATTCATACACCAGTGGAGCAATAAATGACACGAGATCAAACTAGAAAGAATTTGCAAGACCAAGCAGAAATTCTATGCAATCATGAGGTGTTTGGGATCTTGATCCTGCGGGACATGTTTTGATAGAAACAGGTGACCTGAAAAAAACAGAAAGAATTTCACCAGAACACAACAAAAATCAAAAGGCATTGCCTACGAGAAGGAGATAAAAAAATGTAACATGCAGAATCTATTGAAGATAATTATTGGCCTCAAAAGCTCTATGACAATCACAAGTCAAACCCAATTCACAAAACAACGGATTTGGATTCGCTTGATTGAAAATCTTCTCAATTTTTCTACATGTTCAATCACCCTCATTAAAACACACAATCCACTTTTCTTTCTCATGTTTGATGGTTCAGATTCCACTTGAAAAAAATTGAGAGGATTTCCAATGACGATTCAAATCCCAAAACTAAGGCTACTATGAAAGTTTTCCTATAGCTGAGTTCCATCATTTCCATGCTAGTCATTCATCGTTAGAACTTGAACTAGCTGGTAGCTACTTTTCGCAATTCAATGAAACTGAAACGTTGTCAAGTGTTAACCAATATGTTATGAAATGGTGACCAACATTGCAATTTAAATTTTGAAGGAATGGAACATATTGAAATTTAAAAACAATACATTGAAAAGTTATTAATGAATCATGATCATGGTAACTACTCAATACCAAGTATTTATCCTGCAAAACCATGACAGAAAACTGATCTGATCTAATGAATGAAATAAACAACGCAATGAATTTATTCAATTGTTATATGATCAGTTGCTTAAGGTCATACTGACTGCACTTAACTATTTATATTTACTTAGAAAAGTACAAAACTATAAGTAGTAACCTATGATGATCTTATAACAAGGGACAAACATAAAGGCATTTTATAGAAAGAAACTGCGGAGGAATTAACCTATCCCATTGACCTATTCCATAATGAGGAAAGAAAACAAGAGTTGAATACCTTACAAGACACGCAATGTGAAAGATGGTCCCAAATCCAATCATAATGCAACAGAAGAACAATGAACAATGGAAGATCCTTTAGGAACAGAAAGAACATTATTCAACCAACAAACTTCACCCCACAATTCCCCATCCTTATTCTTCTTCTTCTTCACATCAATCTCAGCACACCAAATCTCCATTTCTTTCCCCTTCTTATTTGCATTCAAATTCCTTTGACACTCCCAAACCACAACCAATTTCCCACCAACATCAGCCATTGTAGCCCCACACAGAAACCTTGGTAAACTCTTATCCAAACCTTTCAACTCCTTCCACAACCCTTTCTTCACATCAAAACCCTTAATTTTCCCTAAATAATCATAGCAATACAAAATCCCATCCACAACAGTTGCTCTCCCGCGCCAACCTAAATCAAGCTCCCTCCCAACGCTCTCCCACGCTCCATTATAAGGATCAAACAAAACACCACCGCGATCCGCCATCGCGTAAACTTTGCCGTCTACGACCGCGCTAGCGTGCATCCATTTCTCACGAATTTCTGGTGGACTAGGAACACTTTCCCAGCGGTTGGTAACAGGATCGAAAACCTCCGACCAATTTGCTGATCTGGAAAAATTATCCGGCACGCAACCACCGATGACGTAGATTTTCCCGTCGATAACACCAGCAGCTGCGAATTCACGCGCCACCCGCATGGAGGGACCGGGGAGCCAGCGGTGGAATCGGCAATCAAGGATCCATACATGACGAGATGGTACATCGTTGACTGAACCACCGATGAGGTAGATTTTGTGGTGGATGACAGCGTAAGCGGAGCCGATTGTAGGGGAAGGAAGAGGAGGGAGAGGGAGGAGACGGTGGTTATTGTGGAGGGTGAAGAATTGGAGAGAGGTGGAGCGTGTGCGGAGAGAGAGGTAGAGGATGTGTTGGGTGGAAGGGATGAGAGAGCGAGCGGTGAAGAAGAGTGGAGAAGAGAGGAGAGAATGGATTGGTTTGGAAACGAGGGTGAGGGTTGTGTGGTGAGAGCGTGGGACCCGTGCAAGGCAGTTTATGGCTACGTCGTCTGGGAGGGATGGGATCAGGTTTGAGTTTTGGTTCTTCTTCATAGCTTTCTACCTTTCTCTTTGCCTTTACTTTCAGACTTTGGAGAACGATAACAAAATCACACATGTTCTGCTATGTCATTCTTCTTTTTTTTTCAAATATGATTATATAGTTATTAATATTTGTCTCGTTAGATGAAGCATCAAGTTGATATGGCCGAGTTGGTCTAAGGCGCCAGATTAAGGTTCTGGTCCGAAAGGGTGTGGGTTCAAATCCCACTGTCAACATATATTTTTTTTTTCCCACTGTCAACTCAACATATATATTTTTTTTTCTCATATGCACGCACGCACAGCTTCCATGTTACGCTGACATATATTTTTTTTTTTATCATATGCACGCACGCACAGCTTCCATGTTACGCTGTCAAAGGAACAAGACTATCATGTCTTTATATTGCTTGCAAGTTATTGTGAGAGTTGGGCACAGTATCTCATAAAAAAAAAAGATTCACTTTTCCCACCCTATTGCCTTCTCACATGCCCTGCAAAATTCCAAAAATATCCCTGGTTCGGATTTTGTTTTCCAAACCAGATTGTTAGTTACTTCCGGAAAATAAAATCCGGACCAGATGTTGTGCGCTTTTTTGTGTCTTTCTTTGATGTCAAGGGTCTCTGTTGACCGTTATATGAACCCCACACAAGCTGAAATGCTATTGCAGGGTTCATATGAACGGTCAACAATGACCATGACACCACCGACACCCCTAAAAAACTAAAAACATTTGAAGAAAATTGAAGAAAAGAGGTGAAGTGAAGAATGGAGGTATTTGTTGAAGATGGAAGCCTATTTATAGCCTTAAACAAGTCCTAGGTCATTAATACAGTCAATGAAAACGTGTTAGTGGTTGTAACCGTCCAAACCCAAATTAATGGCTCTCTTTCAAAAGAATCCAATGCTGAAGCGTTCCGGATTTTACATTCCGGAATGTCCTTTGCCCTACAGGAAGTGCCAACTTTCCCCTCGTTCACCATTATCGCATTAATCTGAAAAGTATATTCCGGAAACCAAATGTGCATTCCGGATTGTATATTCCGGAAATCTCAATAAGTAAGTCAACTTATAAAAAGTTTACAAATTGTTGTTTCTAATGTAAAGCTACTTATTTTGGGAATATTGATACAATCATCTTCTTTGAGCTCATCAAACAAACCATTACAAACTCATTCTGAATTTAAATATTCTGAGCATGGCAGAATTGCTTATTCATAACATCAAAATGGCTCAGGTGAATTCTCAGATCACTACGGCTTACCAATACAAGCATGCATTACCTATTTGCAATATCATTAGAACTGACAAAAGCTTCCAACTTCCTTGCATTTCTTGAACAACACACGGGAACTTTGATCAAGATAATGCTCCAGCAACTTGGGAATTAAAACTGCAGGCTCATTATTTTCTACTTAAGCTTCCTTCCGTTGGCAAACAAACTCTTCTTTACACTCAAAAAGAGATTTGACATTTCAAAGCCGGCCATACATTGAAAGCATCTCTTTAAGTCTGGTTGCCTCTCTATCTAACTTGTCAAAGCTCACAGAACTTGGGACCCTCCATCCCCAATTTCCAAACTGCATTGATAATAAGATCAACAATGTTTTTTTCTTAGTCACGCTCTAGTAAACTATAATCGATAATGCTAGAACAAACTACACTATGAATGAACTTTTACCTGAGTTGCAGGAATATTCATCCTGGCAGAACTCCCAAGTCCAAGAACATCTTGCATAGGTATTATTGCTGTTTGAGCAACAGAGGCCAGCGCTGTCTGGATTAGTGCCCATGAAATATCATCTTCTCTGGTTAATGAAACATAACTTAATACCTGAAACATAAAAATGAAGGAGGTGATGAACTCATCCAACTTCATTAAACAATAACATCTCACTACCAAATATCGTCTATGGCACTCACATGTGATTTCTCTTTTTGGTTTAAAGCTTCCCACCAACCCTGAATCTGTAGCAGAAACACATATGTTGTCAGGATTTAATATGGTTGACAGGAGAAATTATTTAAGACATGATAAAGGTATGGAAACAAAACAATTAAGATATTATAAGCTATACATGTTGATAGCAGACATCTACAAAGCATACCGAGGTCCTTATTAATAAGATAGATATGATGCATCAGCAAATGCATAGCAAAACAAATTCTTACCGTGTCATTGTCATGAGTCCCTGTATAGACAACTTGATTGCACTCGTGATTATGAGGCAAATGAGGGTTATCAGCACCACCTCCAAACCCTGTATAAAGTAAAAAAATATAAAATAAAGAAGATAATTAGCAATTGTTCAGGCTCTCAAACATGAGATCACTTTAGGGTATGATGCTGAAGAATGGTCAGCAAAATTAGCAATTAATCATTACCAAACTGGAGGACAGCCATTCCAGGGGCTCCAATGGATTTTCTTAGTTGCACTACATCCTCAGTGATAACTCCCTGCCATAAATAAAGAACCAAAAAAATTAAGCCTTACTTCGGCAAGAGTTGTGTCATCATGTATGAATTGAAAGCAAGGCCCTAACGAGACTAATGAAGCAATAATGTTAAAAAAAATCAGAACTTGTTTCGATAATACGTACCAAGTCTTCTGCTGTGATATTAATCCTTCCAACAGCTCTGGAAATGGCATCAAAGAAGGATGTTCCAGGTCCTACCTATCAATCATTTAAATATGAAGGATTTTATAGTTTGGCCAAATAGATCAAAGGTTGAACAAAATAACAGGACCTGACCTTCCACTTTCCACCCATAGCTACTTTTGCTTCTGCGAATTCGTACAAATTACACATGTTACACAAACATCACATCGAGCAATAAGGTGAAACAAACTCAGTCTAGACTCACCAGAGCGAACAGCCCAATATCCAGCAAATCCTCTAAAGTGGTCAATCCTAAATTCGTCATACATATCCTGCGCACGTCGTATGCGGCGTATCCACCATGAATATCCTTCTTTCTCCATGGCATTCCAATCATACAGGGGGCTTTTTCATTTAAACATGAGAATGTTAAAAATAAGAAATCATTAATCTGAATGAGCAAGGAGACCTTCAACAATGTGCTTCAATATAACATGTGAGCAATTATTTATTGCAATAAAAATAATGACCAAGGAAAAATGATGAAAAGTGGTTTGTAGAATCAATCCGGCAAAATATTAACGCACAAAAAGGTGAAAGGAACTAAAATGACATGTCAGGGGAGACTCATGCTGATCATAATGATTAGAAACCTTTTAGGAAAAAATCATTTTATGTTGAAATGAGGACAATAATTGAATAAAGAACATGGATAATTAAGATTTATGGCTGAAGATTTATCATGGGATTAGCATCAAACCTTCCCCACAGCTGACCAGTTTCGCTGAATGCATCAGGAGGCACACCACTCACTAAAAGAGGAAAGCCTTTCCTGTTCTGCCAGATAAATAAGTGGAGATGATATATCATCAAAAGTTACAAAATGCTCCGAAAAAGAGGTTGGTTTAGACTTCAGAGAGTCAGAAACATATTCTTTGAAGACAACTAACCAGTGCAAACTGGTTCTTATTTCCCCAAACATCTGCACTGTGATAATCAACATAAATGGGCATGTCTCCCATTATCTTGATTCCCTTACTCTGTGCATAGTCGCGAACTTTCTGCCATTGCCTTTGGAACAAGAACTGTTGGGCAATAAAAACATTTATCTGCATGCAAATTTATAAACGATACATCAAGAAGGATTCAATGGGAAATTGTTAATGATAATTATAGCAAGAAGGATTCTTTATAATCTTACGAAATCTTGCTTTTGTTCGTAAATATCTTCTAAAGCTACAAGATGGCGGTTTTTTAAAGGTTCGGGCCAATCGTACCAACTGAGTGTGTTCAAACTGTCGTCAATAGCAGCAAAATAAGCTGCATCTTCAAGCCAGCCTACAACATTAAAGATATTATTGCCTTGCAAAAGAAAATTCCCAAATGAGTTGTTTTGACAGACCTCACTTGGAAAGTTGATTGAATCATGAACAAAATTGATGATTTTCCACCCACAAGAGTAGAGATATCCTACCCATTTCTCAAAAGAAATTGAAAGTTCCATTATTATGATTTTGGGTGTATAAAGGCTTAATTATGTCACAACTCACAAGTTCTAGAAATGTGTTCTTTGTGTCTAAATTACGGTACTGAAGCTCTTCATTCCTTTCGTAGAATTTAGAGGATCCCTACCCAATGTTCAGATTATCCTCTTATGAAAGAAATTCCACGCAAATTCTCAATGTTCAAGTCTTTTGTCCCCTCAGTATTTCACTAATTACAACCATAAATCTTAAAGTTTCTTTCCATCCTACTTCTGAATCACATAATCCTAGAACCCCTATGCCATCTCCACCGTGCAAGCACCAGTAAGAAGTTCTCACAAGTATTCAATTATTAGCTTGTTTCTAGATTGAATTGATTGCCTTGGCCCAATTGTTGAACAGAAATGGAGAGCTTCTAAATGTAACTGCGTCGTGCTTAATTGAATTTTCCCTTCAGAGAAAGTTTCTATAACTTGGTATTTTCCAGTTGAAAATTTCTAGATAAAGGAAAAATTACTTAATTACTTAAGAGAAAGTGTAACAAAACATGATCATGCATGCTTCTCAAAATCAACTCTACAATGCATTTAAAGCTTACAATGCATTCAAATGTAACATAAATCAACTTAATTTGCATGTTACCATCACTAAAGTGAAACATTGAAGCTAACAGGAAACATGGATATAAAATTAAAATAGCAACTAAATGAGTGTCTCACTTGATATGTTAGGATCCCTGCGAAAATTCTCAAGCTGTTTTTTGAGCTCCCCTTTGCTTGAAATGAGCCTCTCTGCAGCCTGAGGAAAGTTAACATAAAGTATTAGATGCACACAAGGCATAGAAAAGTTCAATGACGTAAGTAATGCTAATATGATAAAGGAAGAATCTCCAAAGATTGCAAAAACCTCCACAGATAAGCACTTGTGGTCCTTTGCAATTCACCATTATGAAACTAGTCTTCTCAAAGAAAATAAAATCGCATTTGTAGATTATTACTCAAGCAAAAACTACAGCCATGTTGCGTGACAAAATTCCAATGATGAGATGACTAGAAAACTGCTAAAGGTAATAGGCCCGGTTGTTTCATGCATGCAAGGGTATTATATCATCAAATTACTCAGGGATGGAAAATATTCAATTCAGTGCATGATTCATTCAATTTTAACACCTTATTACATTTTGAATGAGGTGCACAACAACACTAGCATTAACCATGATTCAAATTTCAAACTGTCTTACTTTAGTTAACAAAGGATCCTTGAGATTAGCAACAACTGAAAAATTCACGCGCTCTGCATCACTGCATTCATTTAATAAAAATGATAAGATGAGATAAGCAAACCGGAAACATCAGAAAGATAATAGCTCAAAACTAAGTTGCTTATACAGTTATACATTACACAAATATAAAAAAAATCTCACATTGGTTTGGGAAGCTCGTGTTTTTCCAACAACCCATCCGCCACAAGCTCTTCAAGAGAAATCAAAAGAGTGTTGCCACAATTCGCATCCTAAAAAGCAAAATTTCAAACCGCATTGCCTTAAAAGAGTTCAAACTTGACGATATTAAACAAGTCTAAGACAAAATTAAAAAAATTGAAAACCTGGCCTGCGTAAGGAGAACCCCCTTCATCAGGAGGCACGAGAGGAAGAACCTGCAAATATTGCACGTTTGGATTGAAGTCATCTTTATTTGAATCAACTAATTCAAGTAGCTTATAGCTTAAAGTTTGTAACGTATAATTCTTTATCTCAATTTTAGCTTAGCAATCTTAATTGAAAGAATTAAATATTAAATATATCTTTTTTTTTTTTGTCTTTTTCATATTTATAAACTAGTTCAACCACCCGTTTTACTAAATACTACGAATTCAATTAGCTAGTTTATCCGCTATAAACTAACTCATGAACTAGTCAAATTGTTTTCATATAAGTTTTTAAGTATGTGGAAACAAGTTGATTCAACTTTTATTTGTTTATGTTGTTAAGTAAGTTCAAATAAGCTGATCTAAACAGGCTCTGAATGTAAATGTATAGGGGGAAAAGGGGAACCTGCCAAAGGGAGCAACCAGTTTGGTGGAGCCAATCAATGAAACGAAAGGCTTCGTTTCCGAGATCACCGATACCGTAGGGGCTTTGAAACGAAGTGGGATGGAGAAGAATACCGGCTCTTCTGCGGAGATGAAGGTCGGGTTTGGGAAGCCAATCTTCTCCGTAATTTGACGGCAAATCTTCACCGACGGTGAATTGAGTTAAGGAAGTGGTAACCAAAGACGAAGAAGCAGCACGAGGGAAGGAAAGTGGTGAAGAATTGGGTTTGAATTGGATAATTGGTGATGATGATGTGGTACACCGTGGGAAAGACAGTGTTGTGATGCTGAGACTCAGAGTCAAAGACATTTTTTTCTCGCTCTATTGATATTAAGTATTTGCAGTTCCAAACACACAGTGTTTATGGCTGGAGGAGAGTGGGAATAGAGAGTAGAGTAGACGAAGGAAGAAACACGTGACTAGAGAGCTTAAAAGTGCGTCAAGTGTTTGATCCAAGACAATCAAGTACCGCCCTGTTTTCTCGCTTTAAATTAATAAAAGGGTTAATTATGTATCTAGTCCCTATAAAATAGCGACCTTGTAAGTTTAGTCCCTACTTAATTTTAATAGCATTTTTAGTCTCTATAAAAAAAATTTACTTATAATTTTAGTCCCTGCTAAAACAAAGTTTGATTAATTATCCTTAAACTCTTAAATTTTTGAACTATTTTTTTGAGACAAGATTAGAACACAATGAAAGGTTCGTTTACTAAAATTTAGAATTTTCTGACATGAAATGAATTAAATATGAATTTTTTAAAACGACAAAAGTTAAAGATAAAAAGTAATAAAATCTGGATGTAGAAATCAAATTTTGCGATAATTTTTTGCGGACGAACTTTTAGAAATGTTCTAAACATGTCTGCAAAAAATTGTTCAAAAATTTAAGAGTTTAAGCATAAATTAAACAAATTTGAATTGAGTAGGGACTAATACTCAGTGCAGAAAAACAAAATTAGGGACTAAAAATGCTATTAAAATTAAGTAGGGACTAAACTTACAAGGTCGCTATTTTATAGAGACTAGAAACATAATTAACCCTTAAAATAAAATTAAACAAAAATAGTAGTAATTTAATCATCAATTTACATCATTTAATTTATTCTGTTTTAACTTCTTTTGTTAAATTTGGTGTTTGTTATAGGCTCTTTCAAAAAACAAATTCATTTAGGGATATAATGTCACAAATGATCTTGGTAAATATCTTAGAATTCCTATACCTCATAAAAAGGTCTTTATCCACTAAATTAAAAAATGTATCATAATAAAATAAATGTATTGTATCTTGTTTCAATCTAGAGTTTTATGACTTGTTAAAAAAAAATCCAGTATTTGATGTTGCATCAAAATACGATAAGTTAATCTTGAAACGAATTGGGTTAGAATCAATAAAATAGAATAAGAAAATAATTTACAGATTTATCCTTGTAAAATAATTTAAAATTAAAAAAATTTGATAAAATAAAATTTAAAAATAATTTGATATTAAATTAAAAATATTAATAATTATTTTTTAAAATATGTATGATTTTGTAAGAAGGGCGATTGTGTAATGTAAATAATAATAATAAATTAAGAGCTACTAATTTAGAATATTTTTAAAAATTGATCAAAACCTTATATCATAATCCTCATTTATCCACTAACATCCTCCAACATCATTTTCCTAAAAAAGTTGTATTAAACTCTTTGGTACATGGGGAACATATTGTACTAACAAACGATATGTTCCATTAACATAGTAACCGACTACCGAATCTAATTTCCATTGTCAATAATCACCACTGATAACCTATAAATAACATTATTAAGTAAAGTTTTACACTCCCCTACCAACTTCTCCCATGCAAACAATCGACGCCTCTCCTCCTCATCCCACCCCAAAGAAAACATATCTGACACCGCTCCTTGAGAGGAAAACTCTCTAACCAAAGATCAAACCAAAAATAAGTATCAACTGTAGCGCCCTCCTTTTTATTTAATTATTTTAATTAGTTTTAGAATATATTTATATATTTATATGATTTATATGAGGGATATATGATTTATTGAGATTAGATGTCTTTTTATAATTTAGTTAATATATTTTGTTGAGTGATATTTTGTTATGTTATATGTTGGTATTTACTAGCATATTATATTTGTTATTTGGTGTATTATTATATATTTAGTGGAAGACTATATTTAGTAAAGATATATTATTTATTAGAATATGAGGATTATTAGTGTGAGTGGATTTGGGGGTTAGAATAGAAAGAAGAATAAGTTGTTGGGCCTAAATAGATTTGGGAAGAATATTTTAGTATTATAAATAGAGAAGCTTAGGTTGGAAAGAGTTTACCTTAAAAACCGCTTTTTGGAAAAGAGGAGAACAAGAAAGAAGAGAAGAGAAGAGAAAAGTCAAGAGAAGAGGAGAATACATTAGGAAAGAAGAACGCTGCTGCTGATTCAGGAATTATTCTAAGGTGAGGGTGAGACTATCTTGCATTAATATTAAGTTGTTAAATCATTAGATTACATCTAACAAGTTGGGGAGAGTTTGTGAGAATTTGAGAATTAGGGTTTTGAGAGAGATTTGATGATTTAGATGATGAAAACTTATTGAATTGATGTAGAAATTGTGTACAGACCTTATATAATCCATAGGATGATTATTGGAAGTAGTTTTGAGGTTAGCACCATGAGATTAGGTGAAACTTGAAGAAAATCTGCATTCTGCCCGAATTTTGATATTAAAACTGGTATTGATCGGTGCGGAATTGGTCTTAGGTGTAAACACGAAAGTTGTAGGTATGGATGTTAGCTTTCTAATGCCGTTGGTCTCACGTCAAAACGATTTATAGAACTTGAGTTATGGTCAAATTACTGCACGTAGGTCACAGTGAATTTTTATGGGCTTTGAGCACAACTTTTCCGAATTTAAAATGAAAACTGGTATTGATCGGTACAGAATTGGTCTCAGGCGTAAACATGAAAGTTTTAGATAATTTTGTTAGCTTTCTAGTGGCTTTGGTTTGACATGAAAATGATGTTTGGTCTTTGAGTTATGATGAAAATACTACAGGGAGGTCTTAGCAAAATTGTACGGTGACAACATTCTCTGTTTCATGTTTTTGCGTTTTGTTCATATGTTTCTGTTTTGAATTGATCTTTGTTGTAAACATGAAAGTTGTTTATATTTGTGACATCTTTCCAGTAGCTTTGGTTTGACATGAAAATATGTTGTGGATAATTTATTATGTTTTTACAAAGATACATAGGGAATTATTGTTGATGTTTAAATACGATGTTATATGATGTTGTCTATGATTGATGAATTATTGTATGATTGTTTATGATTGATGAATATGATGTTATATGATGTTGTTGATGATTGATGAATAATGATATTATCATGCGAAGATGTTGTTGTCGTCAATGAAGTCGAAGTTGTTTAAGTTGAAAGTTGTCAAGAAGCCGAAGTTGTTAAGTTGTAAGTTGTTACGAAGTTGAAGTTGTTAAGTTGTTGATTCCATTGCATACTCATATAAGTTGGTTGGGGGCTTGATTCCCTGGAATGCTTAGTCATTCACACGATGGGTGAGGGCTTGATGCCCTGGAGCTTTTGCTCACTATGTTGGGGGCTTGATGCCCCGAAGAGCCTATTTACGCTCATATAAGTTGGTTGGGAGCTTGATGTTCTGTATTGGTACCAAATGCATTTGCATATCAAGAGGTTTTTAAGATGATTTAAGATGTGAAGTTGTCGAGGTGTCAAGTTGTTAAGATGCTAAGATGATTTGAGATGTTAAGAGTTGCATAGTCGAGTTAAGTCACATTGTCGAGTTAAGTGAGGTTTGATTATGAAGTTTGATTGTGATTCGATGATTATGATTTAATGATGATGAATTTGATTATGAAGTTGTTTTCGATAATGCTATGTTTTGATAATGATACTTATGTGAATTACATGATGATGCTTATGATTATATTTGATGTTAGATGTTGATGCTTATGATTATTATTGATGTTAGATGTTATGTGATTTATGATAAGATGTTATGTGATTTATGATAAGGTGTTTGTGACTATTATTTGATGACATGTGATGATGTTTTATGATTAATAATTGAGGTTATTTGATGAAGTATATGACTAATGTAGGAAGAATAATGACACTAGTTAAGGAAGTTTAAGTTGTTAGATATGATTAATGAATTATAAGATGTTTAAGTTGTTGAATGTACTTTATATGATTTATATGTTTAATATTATTGTTTGAGAAATCTCACCCCTCTGCTTGGAAATGTTGCTCTTCGTATGGGTAACTTGCAGGTAACCAGGATTAGTTGCGGTCGTGAGTGGACTCGTCACAAGTGTGTCTTAGGTGCTCTGATACGTAACATGATGGGATTATGTCTTCTATTTCTATTCCTTACGTATTACTTATGGATTTTTATGAATAAATGTTGAACAAGACTTGAGATTTTTATGATGAGGCATGCGTGCCAAAGACTTTTTATGTTGAATGAACTAATTCCGCTGCGAAGTTTTGAATTACTTATGTTAAATGATTTTGAAGAATAAATTGCTATTTATTCAGTTTATGAATTTTTAAGAAGTGTAGCATTCTGTTAAAGTTGAATTACTCTGATTTTTAATTATGAAATTTTTACGTCGGGGAAACGGGATGTTACATCAACACCATCACTCATCATTCTCCTTAAATTCTCTTCAAACCAACTTTTCTCTCGTAACCTAATACCATTACGGATTCGCACCAACTCCTTCCACCAAATAGAGTCATATCTACCTCCCTCCTTCAAGCGCCCTTTCTCCTCACCATATTTTGCCTTCAAAACCTTATACCACAATCCCCCTTTATCCACTAACATCCTCTAACACCATTTCCCTAAAAGAGCAGTATTAAACTCTCTCAATCTTCTAGCCCCCAAACCTCCAACCTCTTTATCCAAACAAATAATATCCTAATCAATCCAAGAAATTTTCCTAGTACCCTCACTACACCCTAGAAAAAGTGAGTAAATAAAGATTTTAGAGAATAAATGATACATGTAAGAGCCTTGAAAAATGAAAGAAAGTAGACCAAAAGAGACGACATGAAAGACTTTAGGAGAACTAGATGACCACCTAAAAATAAGTTTATGCTTTTTCAATCCGACAGTCTATTCTAAACATTTATATGGATTATTACTTAATTAACCAAATTTTTTATTACAAATCAATAAAGGTAGCATATGCAACATAAAGATGAATATTTTTAATTAATGACAAGTATGTGTTCTCGTGAGCATAATTCAATTAGGAGAAATTTTTAGGTGGTCCAGGACCAAGAAATTTTCTTTGCTCACAACCAAAGAAAGAAGAGAGATGTTAAAGAATATGTATCAACATCTCAAAATTCCTCAACATCTCAAAATTTTCTTTGTAATATGGAAGAACTTAAATTTGAATATTGAATTCCACACTTGATTTTGCCTACTAACTTTTGACAAAATAAAAATGATAATTATGCATGAACATGTCGTTGTTAAATTTTGAGTTGGCGATTGCCACTTCATTTCATTTAAAGGTTACTTGCAGCTCGCAATCTTGTTCTTTTAATCATTTAATTGTGGATTTGTCTCCATCAATTGTAAAGTTATTGTCAAAAAGCTCACGCCTTATAAGTTATATCACTATCACATAACAATGAAGTGCACGGTGATTTTCAGGAACTCAGCCAAAAAATGTCCACCTCATATCTTGGTCATTCATACCTTCTATTTCTACTCAAAAGCCAATTCAATGTAAATAAAAAATACTTCATTTTATAACACTTTCGGTTTGAGTTTGAAAGAGAGAAAAAAACCACAAAAATATATAAATTGGACAGTGTAATAACAGTTCTCGTTGAAAAAGATCAAACAATATATCTACGCAACAATGTTCAAGCAAACAAGATAAAAATGAGTCATATTTAAATATAACATCAATTTATCAAATTTTACTATCCTAATTTTGAGCCATCCAATTCTAATTAACTCACCAATCACCATGCATCCATCCTCAAACTTCTGAAGAAATATATATGAACTGAACCTTATCAGTATACAATACCATTCTACATTTAACAAAGGATTAATGATTCTTAAATCCTCACAAAAAATATAGTAAGTTCAGGCCCATTATTATTTCCATCAGGACTCAACATATAAAGAGTCTCTGAATCCTTAGAACCAACTACATGTTCAAAAGAAGCTCTCATATAAGCCAATTCTCCATCAACATTATCAGCTTCATTTTTCATTGGAACAACACCAGCACCCATTGTAACCGCTTTAAGAATCTCCATAACATGTAAATCCTCCACTGTCGCTTCTCTTTTCACACCATAACCTGTTTTCTTTCCGTTACAATACAATGTCCATACGGGTTCTTCAATCAACAATGTCTTATCTTTGTCTTGTCGCTTTTCGCATTCGAGTGCAACCCTAACCATCCCTGCTGCCATTTCTTTCTGTAACATGCATGTTTGCATGGAAAGCTCAATTACCAATGAAGGTAGACACCTTGGGTTCTCTTGAATGGAGAAACTAACGCGTCCTTTCCTGTGTCCGAATAATGTACCGGAGATTTTTGTTCCGGTGCTGCCACCGATGTTTATGTGGTATTGGCCGTCAGGTGTTCCATTTGGGAATGTTGGGAATTTACATACAGGGGTTATGATGGGTAAAGATCGAAATACAGAACGAAAGACACGAACTACTTTCGTTTTGTGTCTTCTTTTGTGAGAGGGTTGTACGAGGGAGATATTCTGAGGAAGTGGTGGTGGGGATGGTAATGTTGAAGAATTTTGAGATATTGATGATGTTGAAGAATTTTGAGATGTTGATGTTGTCGAAGAATTTTGAGATGTTGAGGTGTGTGATGATGATGATGATCTTGGCTCCCCCATTGGTTGGTGAATGAGAACAGGGAAGAGAAGATCAATGCCATCAGAGAGAGAGAGAAAAGTTAATTGGTTACAACAAGTTTTTAGAATTGAGCGTTCAAGTTTTGTTTTGAGTTTTGCGGCTTAAGATGGTTCTTCGGAACTTAAATTTGTATATCAACCTGTTTCTTTCTCTTAATTTTATAACTACTCCTTATTGAGCGTTTGATGTGTAATGCTTTAAATAGAAAAAAGTAGTTTTCTTTTATAGCATAAATCATATATCCTCTGCACGTAGCTTGCGGATACTAATCCCTCGAATCTCATAGACCCAAAATGGACGGCAACTCTTCATAAGAGTTAGTTTTGACGTTGTTGAATGCCTAAGGCTGGATTCAAACCCAAAACCATGGTTAAACTAAAAGAAACCTGCGACATCTCATCTAAGCGCTATGCGTTATTGGATTAGCTTATAATTAGTTTTGTTTCATTAGATAGCTTTTTTTGAAAGGGTGTTTCATAAGATGATTAAAGGTTGTGTGATTAAATGTGCAAACTAATCTAGAATTTGATTAGAGAATAAGTTTTTGTAATAGTAATTCATTTAAAGGGATGATAGTTTGATCGATGCACAAATACAATCTTTGAGTTACATCAAAGCTACTATATATGTTTTGAAAGTCATAAAATTCAGCCGTTCATAGATTTGTAACAAGAATAAAATAAATAAAAATCGGTACTGCCCAAGAAACTAAAATTTTCATGACCAGATGTCAAATTCAAATCTTATTGGCATATTAAACACAAAAAGAAAGAGGGAAACTGAATTTGTGAAACACGCAATATGCAGGTTTCCCTATAGACTTTTGTACTCAGAAGTCAATGAACAGCACTACAGGCACACATGATTTTCTATAAGCAGCAGCAATAAAAAGGTAAAAGAAGACAGGTCCAAAGAAAATAAATGTTGTATAAAGCAAAGAACTCGTCCAAATCCACCGTCTGCAATAAGTCATGTCCCTAAAAATTTCAACAAAATGGTGGAACCACTTCTTCAAGGAGCACATCGACAAGAACAATAACATTTGTATGAACCAAGTTAAAAAAACAAAACAAGGAAATTCATGTATATGGGTTGTCCTTCAGGTGTTTGGTTTCTTTCGTTGGAAATTCCCTCTGAAACCACTTAGGAGTTAGAACCTAACTTACGATCAACAAAAGGAGCCATGGTTGGTTCGAAGGTGTCACTTCCAGAAAAGACATCATAGTACTCTAAGAAGGAATTTCCAACGAAAGAAACCATGGCTCCTTTTGTTGATCGTAAGTTAGGACCCAACTTACGATCAACAAAAGGAGCCATGGTTGGTTCGAAGGTGTCACATCCAGAAAAGACATCATAGTACTCTAAGAAGTCGTCGTCGATAGTTGAGTGACTAGCCCATAGTTTGCCGAAAACACCGGTAAACAACAGCAAAATTAAAAGGACAATGTGCGCAACAAAATACCAGAAATTAGTAGGGCTGCACCCAAGTTTAATAAGCACAAGGTTAATATTAAAATCAGGTAAGATCATCTCAACTAGTAATATTGCCATCATTATATTACATTTAGTAAGCTAACAGGAATAGGTGATAAGTATCTTATGTTAATAATCAGACCAATTCAATGGAGTGCAAACACTAGCTTAATCTGATTCATGATACCAGTTCTGCTAACACTAGCTTGATTGACCTAATGTGTGCATCCATTTTTACAGCGGATTCTGTATGACCTTATTCTGCACAAATCAGTATCTAACCTGTGCATATTCGTTTGCTGCAGTAGGTTGATCAATCCTGCATTCGCCACTAGTGAGGCACATTCGGCTCTTTCTTCTTCCCACGACAGTCCATTTTATTATCCATGCTTGAGTTAACTATCCATTTTCTCACCATAATCTTCGTTGCTGAAGTATTTTCTCTTTGGCTTAGATCAAAGAGGGAAACCATTTCTTAAAACAAGTTTCTACAGCGTGGTCAATTCTGCCACCGCGAAACTCAAACAAAGTGCTAAGAATCAAGTGCATTCAGATGAAGTCCAATTAAAATATACATCCAACGCAAGAAGCATGATTTAAAGAGTCTACATCATTCTTACTTTCCGCTCCAAGGAGCATAACTTAAATAGTTTTCAAGTTAGAAACAAAATGTTATGATATTGGTATCATTGGAAAATATAAGCACAGCTGGTAACAATTTAAAAGTCACAAGTCACAAACATCCACACTTATATCTAAAACAAGCTGTCTTTCAAATGTTATGTTATTGGTAAAATTGAAAAAATACAAGCACATATGGTTACAATTTAAAAGTCACAAATCACAAACATTCGCACTTATATCTAAAACAAGCGGTCTTTCAAATAAATGTAAAACAAACAAACAATTAAATAATTCAAATAAATTTCAGAATTACAATAATCTAACTCAATACATATGTTTGGTTGGCAGAAACAACCAAATTGAGAATCAAATTGTAATTGAACTATAAATTGATCATAAAACTCCAACTACATGAATGAAAACCAGTCATCAACGATGACCTCTCTAATAAGGGTACATAATTATGTAAACAAAGTAAGCACTAGAGAAAGAAATATATATATATATATATTGATATTTATTTTATTATTTGGAAATAATATATTAAATAATTGATTTAATCATTATTAGAAAGTGTTTTCTTAATCCCCAAGTTTTGCTAAAATATTTTGAAACACAATCTGAAATATTTTGGTAGGCAATCTAATATATTTTAGTGCATGATCTGAAATATATTTTGATACTCAATAATATATTTATGTACTAAATAATATATTTTTGTACTCAATATTTTGATACTATGAGATATTTTTGTACTAGATCTAATATGTGAATTACTTGTATTGACAAGTTTGTGCTCCTGTGCTTTTCCTCTTCTCCCTCCTTCGACTTGTGTTGACAAGTCCTTCTTCTTTTTCTACTCCTTATGTTCCTTCAGAATTAAGAGTGTTTTTAAGACCATAACCCCTTTTCAGTTTATTGTTCTTTTGGAACTAAGAATGGTCTTAAGAGCATAGCCCCTTCAATTATTTATGTCTCTTTAATATAAATAATATTTTAAGATCATAGTACTTTTTCGGTATAATAAGAATGATCTTAAACATATATATTCTTCTTCAATTCATGAAGAAGTTAGATGTTAGAATGGTCGTAGCACCATATTTGAGTGGTTGAAATACCATATTGATATTTGGAGAAGTTAAAAATTGAAATGGTGGTAACACCATATTTGAGTGTTCTAAACACCATAATGTGGTCACGACACCATATTGGTTTCAATATTAAAGAGTGGTCTTAGTACCATATTTGATGGTGTTATTTCTCAAACGATTGTTTACGGTACAGTACGTACGTAATCGAACAGGTGAACTGAGTTGTTTTATCTTGGAGGCACACGATTGTTAGTCTACCTTGCACAAACTCGGGTAGTGCCGTGAAACTTTTTAAGGAAAGTGACTTGATCGTGACTCAACCCTATAATCTCTTTGGTGGTGATTTCGATTTTATTAAAAGGTACTTTTCTGAACTCGAAAAACAACATATACAAATAATTTTTTTTATATTGATAATTTTGTTTTCATTCTCATTATTAAAAAAAAATGATATGTTTCCTTGACTCCAAAAAAAATGATATGTTTACATATTTTGTGTTAACTCTCTAATTCCTAAAGAAGGATAAAAGCGAGGAGAGGTGTAAGAACAAGTGCTATGCTATGTGAAATGGAAGGGAGAGAGAATTAGGTTACCAGTTTTTTAATTTTTTTTTGGGATAATTTTGGCCCAATTGCTATTATTTAACCACCGCGACGTGACTATTGTAAATACAAACAATTTTTTTATATCGATAATTTTCTTTTCATTCTCATAAAAAGTGATATGTTTACAATTTTTTTGCGTCTGATTCCTAAAGGAGTGGACTTTTGATAATTTAGAATTTGGGTGTGAGGTAAATATAGTCAAACTAAAAATTGTTCTACACATATATCAAATTTAGGCTCTCCCAAACAATTTGTTATTTTAATGAAGCTTATTGACCATTTAAGATCAATTGTTTGGTTATAACACATGATTTTAGTTCTTGCACATATCAAAACCATAGTCTCAATTTTTCAAAACCAAGTGGCACTGATTGTCTCAGTTTTAGCTATCAAATTGGGAGTCACTCCTATTGAAAGTTGAAACCATAGTTTTTTCTTTTTATGCCATGTATATATTTAGAACTTTTATTTAGCTTTCGAATTGACAAAAAAAAAAATTATATTGCAATTTTCCTGTTAGTGGAAATCTTTCAAATTCAAGTGTCAAAACTAGCTATTAAGTTGACAGTGAACTAGTATAATTTCTCTATGTTGATTCTCTCTTTCCCTTATCTTTTCCACTACCCCGAAATTTAAAATTGCATTTTTCCGATATAATGGTTAAGTTAAAAAAATGTGTGTTATCCAAGCAAACCATTTTTTTTAACTTAACCATTCTAACAATATTTTTCAATTGATGTGTTAATGATAACAAAGAAAAAGAACATTTTTTCTACTAACTGTGTGTTCAAGTGTGGAGGTTATAAGCATTGACTAGATAAATTTATAACTTTCATCTTTATCAAGTGAGGATAACACTATAGGAAGCAAAAAATCTAGTACAATCAAGCCCATCATCTGGACATGGAATGTTGAAGAACGAACTTAACACTATACAACATGCAAAATAATTGTATCTAGTATAATCAGGGAGCATCTCGTCTAGTCGAGTATGGTTGAATCAAAGCATTCATCTAATTTGGAATCATTCATCTGGTTGAAGACATACCTCCAATCTGATATGGAATCATCCTTATGGAAGAAGATGCAGCTATATGGAAAACATAATGAGAGAGGATTGTCCATAGGTCTTAATCTCAAAATTGCAAGTTGAAGCATATGAAGCATTGACAATGATTACATGCATCTACTATCTCTTAGATGCGTAAAGAAGTGTAGAATGAATCCAGTGTCTCATAGTTTCATCAACAAGACATGAATTGAAGCATTTGAAGACATAAATCAAAGTGTTTGAAGACATGAAGTGAAACATCTTGTAATGGAGCGTTCCTCTGGTCAAATTAACAAGAGTCAATTATCCATCAACCTCTACTGATAGGATATTTCAAGATCATCAAAGATGTTGGACAGCTCATCATTTGAAGATCAACCTTAATAAGGGAAATCTTATGATCAAATATGTTCTCCTTATGATCAAATATGTTCTCCTCTAAGGGAAATCTTTGTCAGATAATCTCTGGGAGGTTATTGTATGAAGAACAATGGCATTGTCCATTGTTCCTTACCCCAGAAGTTTGAATTTCTGACACTTACCTCAATGGCTCTCTCAACGGATGTATTCTCCAATTGGTATTTATCAGGTCATCGCTCATATTGAAGAGGTGCTGGAAGCAATCAATGTTGAACCCTGTCAATTACTCTATCCTAAGAAGCTAAAGCAAGAACACCAACATCCATATCTGAAGTTGTTGAATCTAAATATGAGAGTATATGTGAGCTTAAATAACACCTTATGTGTTATAGCATGTTCGACACAAACTGTGCGTTCACCAAGATCAAAAGCCAAAAGATTTTAAGTAATGGCTACTTGTCGAATGAGAAGAGAAAATGTGAATACAAATTTGTAGAATCTATCCACAACCTTGAGAGAGTAGGGAACCAACGTCAATCAAAGAATATCTTATGACATCTTGTTCATATAAATGAGATTGCAAAAGGTTGTTCATAAAGATGAATCTGAAAAAGTCATGAACATGAATCTTGAAACAAAATGTACATCCTCTCTTAAGATATAGAAATTATTTTTTATGAATTTAGAGCTTAAATCTTTGAGATAACAATTTTTTTACTCTGATAATATTTGAACCAAATGAATGATGCCAGAATATCCAATATTTGAGTTATGTCAGAAGCTACTATGTTTTAAAGTCATGAAATTCTATTCTGAAGGGGACAAAAAGTAAAATAATTAAAAATGTTATGATGCTTTTATTTTTAAGAATGACACTCAACGAATTAACACATTAAGCAAATATTTTGATTATTTTGTGGAGCTTTACTTTGGTGCTCCATGTCCCCTTCACAAATTATTTTGAGTATTAGTGGAGCTTTAGTTGGTGATAAAGACTAGTTTTACCAAGAGAAAAAGATAATATGATTGACTTGAGACCTTGAAGTATGTTTTTCTTAAAGTTTTATGTTTGATTCCTCCGATGTCAGTTTCGATGAATTAGTCCGTACATAATTTTGCTTTGGCATTAAATAGGGTTTTGCAAATTGACGGTTAAACCAGACCCCTCAATTAGCCATTCCTTAGATCTGATATGAGTTTTTTTTTTTTTCCCTTTTAAAATGAGATGAATTGAACCCAATAAACATAAGGAATTGAATTATATATATTAGAGAAGTGTAAAACCTATTCAAACTGAACTATCCAAGAGTCTAATAGCTATTTAGAGAAGTTTAGTTCATAGACATTTCAAGGAGTTAAATTTACCAACAAATAATTAACTTTACTAATAGACCTTTTTTTGAGGTTGTACTAAATAGACTACCAATATCTTATTTTAATGTAAACAATTAAGTCACTTGTAGAAAACTCATTGTTCGTTTTATTTCTAAGTCTTGTTTTGAAAATTTAGATTAATAATCATGTTCTCTTGCCGTAAAGATCAAAATTGTCAAAAATATGACATACATTTATTAATAAGTGATAATCTTATGAATTTCAAAATTTAAATTTTTTTTGTTCAAGTTCTACTAATTTTTTATAAATAGACTAACTATTCTTTAAAAAAATAAATAGACTAACTAATTTTATGTATTTTTCATTTGCCTAACTTTTTGGCACACACACATATGACTTCACTTGTTAACAACATCAGTTTAAGTGAGTCAGATACTATCATTTAATTGATAAATTTTGTTGTTACATGTTTTTGTTTTCCTCTGCAACCAGGTCTAGGGCTGAATTTCTGCTGAAGCTATATTTTGCTGGCACAATTGGTGGTAACCAACCAATATCCATTATTTTCAATAAGAAGTTGCAAATAAAAACAATTCCACATAAACAAGAAGATGAATTGCCTTGTTTCATTCCAATATGAAACACGTTCAACTTTGGCAGAATCATGAGGTTACAAATCGCAATTTCAAGAAACAAGCAAAACAAACCAAAATTGGTACTACCCAAGAAACCAAAATTTTCATGACCAGTTGTCAAATTCAAATCTCATATTAAACACAAAAAGAATAAGGGAAACGGAAATTGTGTGAAACATGCAGTGAGATGATAGCAAGGTCATAATGGTTGTGTAGTTATAAGAGAGATACAAAACACATATATGAATTGGTGTTTTGAATTTGGATTTATAAATATTTATATGGATTTTGTTGTTTTGATGGTTTGTCCAAAAAACATGTATGTCACTCAACAATAAGAGTTATAATTGATTTGTAATTTGTAGTTGGTGCTGGAAAATACAGAATTGCGAGACTGAAATTTGATATGTCCATAACAGAATCAAGGCATGACATTTTGGATATCAATGGAAGCAAACATGGTAAACTAACTTAAACCCTAAACTAACCTAAACCCTAAAATTTGATATGTCCATGACAGCATCAAGACATGACATTTTGGATATCAATGCAAGCAAACATGGTAAACTAACCTAAACACATTTTTAGGAAGAAGAATAATCCGTATAAAAGAGATTAACCAAGATTAGAAACCAATTCCAGCAAACCCAAAAGGCTGCTAATCATTTAATCAAAATAAACTAATCTTCATCAAATGCATTCAGATGAAGTCCAAATGTCCAATTCCAGTAAACCCAAACAATAAAAACCCAGAGAATGTCTATAGTAATAATAAATACCTGACTCAATACATATGTTTGCTTGCATAAACAACCAAATTGAGGATTAAATTGTAATTGAACTAAAAATCGATCATAAAACTGAAAAGCCAGTCTTCACCTCTTGAAGAAGATGACAGTTTTTGCAGAGATGGTTGGGCGATCGATGAAATTACCAGTTAAATTAATCTTGCGGAGTTTGGGAAGTGCCAAGAGTCGGTCATTTAGCACAAAATCTTCATCATCAGAAATAAAGGGATAAGTGAGTTTGAGCTCTTCAAGGAAAGGGAAACAATCAGCGACGAAGAAGAGATCCTTCCCGTAAATACGATTCATTCTAGAACAAGTGAAAGATGTCAAATTATTTCCTAGCCTTTTGGACAGAGCGAGTAACCCCTCTGTGGGAATATCGCTTTTAGGGCTGGAGAGAGAAAGAGATTTGATGTGTGATAAATTAGGGAAAGTTGATATGTTGGTGAGAAGCTCGTTGAATTGAATTTGAGATATTTTGGAGGAGAGATTGAAGTTGATGGATTTGAGATTAGGGAACTTTTGGAAGACGGACTGAAAGGAAGAGATAGTTTTATCTGTGATTGTGATGGAGATTCGGTGACGATTAATGATGGTGAGAAACTGTTTCGAGACAACGGACAGATTTTTGAAGGAGTCTTCGGGGTTGTCGCTGCTGTTTAGGATTTTGGTAAAGATGCGCAGCCATAACTCCTCTGGTAAATATGAACACTTTTTTGTTTCCGTCGCCATTCTTCTTTTTGGAACACTCGATTTGGATGCTGCTTCCGCCGATTGTTACCGAAGCAATTTAATATAGTCTTACGATTGTTTGTTTCTCTCCGCAGAGAAGGATAAAAGTGAGGAGAAGTAGAAGAACAAGATGCTATTGGGCGTTTTTAACGTGGAACGCAAGAAAGAATTAGGGTTCTCACTTTTAAAAATCTTTTTTTGGCAATTTTTTTAGGCCCAATTGCTATTGTTTAACCATCGTGGCCATTCATTCAAAATGAAGAATGATGAATTAATTTCAAATGTTGCCAAACCATTTTTTTTTATGAAGGAAAATGTTGCCAAACCAAATTAAATTTTAGGGGTCAGGGCTTATGGCCCTCTCTATAATAAAAACAATTAGGGTTTAAAAAAGTTTTTATCATTGTAAATATAGTGAATTTTAGTTTAATTTCTCATAAAAAAAAATTGAGGGAAAATTTGAGGTTTTTTTTGGCCGGGGTTTGAACCTCGGATTAAATTTTAGGGGTCAGGGCTTATGGCCCGATCTCTATAATAAAAACAATTAGGGTTTAAAAAAGTTTTTTATCATTGTAAATATAGTGAATTTTAGTTTAATTTCTCATAAAAAAAATTGAGGGAAAATTTGAGTTTTTTTTTGGTGGCCGGGGTTTGAACCTCGGACCTTGCATATAGTTTAATTTCTCATAAAAAAAATTGAGGGAAAATTTGAGTTTTTTTTTTGGTGGCCGGGGTTTGAACCTTGGACCTTGCATATATTATGCATTGTCCCTGCTAACTAAGCTAAGTTCACGATGACTTCTCATAAAAAAATGTTAAATATTTTTTAATCTTTCTGCATAAACACATTTTCAGTCTCTTTTTTTTTTTGGAAACAAAGGGGCCTAAGCCCGAGAAAAGAGAAAACTAAACAGAGATGACTCTAGGGGTCGTTATCCCCATAAAATCAGCTAACACCAGATAACTAAGCCTAGCTGGACACTGCTCACACACACACAACCCAGGCGCATGCTCACAGCCCATGTTTTCAAGAGTGTCTGCACACGAATTCGCCCCACGGTAAGCAGGGCCGACCCAAAACAAGAGCATCCAGACCCATGGCATAGGGCCTCTAATTTTTGGGGGCCTAATTTTTTTTTATTTTTATATACAAGGTCTGAAGAAAACGATTATATACAGGTCACGTACATCAATTTTACGTAATCTTACATTGGTCTAGTTGTTGGGGAGAGTATTACTTGGTGTGCTGACCTGGGTTCAACACCTATGTATTGTGTTTTTTTGTTTTATTTTCTTTATTTTTTTTTTAACATGGGAGGAGATTTGTATTTGGGGCCTAATTTCTCCCCCAATTTAGCCTCCAAAAAAATATATAATTATTCTTCTTTAAATTATAACAGGGCCTCTGAATTGTTGAAGACGGCCCTGACGATAAGAATGACAAATCTTCACTTCCCACTCCAGAGCAAGCAATCAGCAAATTTCTTGAATGAGACGCCAACCAACAACACTTCCATCCTTAGTTGTCTGCTGCAGGGTATGCACCACCACACTAGAATTTTTTCAGTCTTAGTCTCTTTTAATATTCTCTTCGATTTCGGTTCCTCTAAATTTTCAGTTTTAAATTTTAGTTCATGCTATTTTACAAAAGTTAACATTTTAAGTTTCAAGCGATTTTTTTAAGGATTACAAACAATTTTTTTATGACATATAATTGATAATACCTTAAAATATCATTAGTTTAATAATTTAACTATATAATATTTAATTTTATCTCTCTTTCAAAAAAAAATTATTTAATTTTTATTAATTTACTATAATTTCAAATTAAATATTAAATAGTTGAATTATTAAGCTAGTGATATTTTATGGTCTTATCAACGACATGTCATAAAAAAGGCCGTTTGAAACATGAAATGTGAAATTTTGTGAAAAGGCAGAGACCAAAATTGAAAACTAAAAATTTAGAGGGACCAAAAGTAAAAGAATTTTTTTGGAAGGACAAAATAGAGGGACTAAATATATATTTAAGCATAAGAAAATGACATGTTTGCCTTCCCTTAAAAAATTTCAACACATTATTTTAGTCTTTCCAAAAATCAAATTTGCTTAATTTAAACTTTTTTATTATTATATTTTCTTTTACTTCTCTCTATGTCTGATTTTTCAAATATTTTTCTAATTTCTTTTCTCTTTTAACTTTTCTTATTTCTCTTATGTATTTATTATCTGATTTCCATCATCTTCTTTATATTTTCACTCACATCAAAGAATATCCAATATTTTATCAATGTTTACTAATGTAAAAAATATCTTCGTTGTACATTATTAGTATGGACTCAGAAACTTGATTTGAATTTATATTATTGAATATATATATATATATATATATATGAGTTTTGCTAGAAGACACCTTTTATGAAGGTGTCTTTTAGCAAAGTTATAACTAAAAAGTGGAAATCACACCTTGAGGTGTGCGTTGCTAAAAGACACCTTCATGGGTGGCTTCTAGCAAAACCCTATATATATATATATATATATATATATATATATATATATATATATATATATATATAATATGAGACAGATATATAAAAAAAATATATGGGGACATAAAAAGTTTTACCCGTTGACATACGCACATAAAATCTACAACATACACGATGCAAATATTTTAATAGATTTTCACATATTAAATAAATAATTATATTATAAAAATACTACATTAATATTGATATTTTAAAAATACTCATAAGTTTTCAAAATGTTAATATAACTACTTTATATATCAATTACAAAGCAAATTGATATTTTAAAAATACTCATAAGTTTTCAAAATGTTAATATAACTACTTTATATATCAATTACAAAGCAATGAGACATAAAATATGTGCCCACGCATATAAGCACATAAAATCCGCAATTGGAACAGTGCAAATAGTTGAATTTATTTTTGCATATAAAATAAACAAATATGTTTTTGACAAAAAATAAACAAATATGTTATAAAATACCACATTCATGTTGATACATTGAAATACTCCTGAATTTATAAAATTTTATAATATCAACTTTATATACTGTTGATACATTGAAATACTCCTGAATTTATAAAATTTTATAATATCAACTTTATATACTAATTACACCCCGGTTCGTTTTTAAGTGTTGTCGTTTGACCCATATGTAATATTCACATAATCTACTTTAACATATTTTTGTATTAATATACAAAGACAAATGTTATCTTTTTTTGGTAGTGGCCTAGGTTTGAACCCCGGACCTTGCATATTTTATGCATTATCCCAACCAACTGAGCTAAGCTCACGAGGACAGACAAATGTTATCATATAATAAGTTGTTCAGCTTTTCTCACTGAGTATTTTAAAATATCAATTTTTATTATACTTGATATTTTTATTATACTTTTTGGTGATAGATAATTAAAGATATTAGTGATCAAAGATATAATCCAACTTCTACATTTTAACTCAAAAGATCTTGTCAAAAAAAAAAACTCAAAAGATTTATTATTTTTATATAACTAAACACATTTTATTCACTTAAATATTTTAATTAATATCGATCACATCTTTTTTAAGGGAGTCAATTAATTTAAATCTATGAGTTTTTATTATTTATTTTTCTCAATGACTAAAAGTTATTTTATTTTTCTCAAGGACCAAGTTGAGTCTTGTAAATTTTTTATGGGATTAAAATGGTTCTTCCCTCTACTGTTAATTTATTAAATTGTAAAAAACCTTTGATTGTTATAAAATATTTTTTATAATCAAATATTTATTATAATCAAATATTTTTGTAATAAAAATATTTTTATTTTCTTTATTTTTATATCTTGTAATTTTCACTTATTGTAATAAAATACTTATTTTAGTTATTTTTATATCACGTTTTTCACTACAAGAATTCTCTAAATTACTAACCAATTTAAAATTGCATTACTGGGGGATTTAGACCCTCAGTAATTACTGACGGAATAAACCTTCAATAACATAACAAAAACCCTCAATAACATTATTGACGGAACAAAACCCTCAATAATTCTAGACTTACATTACTGACAAATAAATCCGTCAATAACATACATCAATAGGGAACCTGCCATTATTTAGTGACGGAAATTTCCCTCAATAATGATAATGCATGACAGCCACACAATAACTTTGCATTAGCGACGGATATAAATATGTCAGTAATGTTATGCCAAATTAAACAATCCGCCACTAATTGCAAATATCCGCCAATAATGATGTGAATTAAATATCCGTCAGTAATTTAAAACTATCCGCCAGTAATGGAAACGAAAAATCCGTCAGTATGGAAAACTATGAAGCGGACCCAGATTACATCCCTTTATTTTCTTATTTCTCACGTTGATTCTCTCTTCTCAGAGACACAAATTACTTCTCCGCCTTTCTCTTCTCTCCTCTGAGAAGCAAATCGCAGCATTTTTCTTCTTCTGAACCTTCCCACACACCAAATCCATTATCGCTGATTCTTTAAATCGACTCTCCTCTGATTTTTCTTCAAATCGCTGATTCTCTATTCTCCTTCAACTATCTTCTTCAAATCCATTATCTCTCTCAGTTCTCACTCAGATTAAGCCAGGGTAATCCAACTGATTCTTTAATTTCTCATTCATTCTCCAATTGGTTGTTTTAGGGTTTAGAATTGAGAATTTGTGAATATTTTTAGGGTTTTAGAATTGGGGAATGGGGATTGAGAATTGCTGTTAAGGGTTTGTTTTGTTTTGTTTCATTAATATTTGCTGTTATTGAATTGCTTAGTAATAGTTCATGCCTTTAAAGTTTAGCATATGAACAAATTAACAATGTGGTATATTCCTGTGTTTTTGACTTGTGAATGAAACATGTTGTTAAGTAGCGCCTCTAGTGTAATGTAATTGGAACAATTTGCTAGTCCTGTGATATATTATTTTGGGTCTATTTGATGTTAAGTAGCGCCTATAGTTAATGAAATGTTTATAGTTTATCTTGAATTATAGTGTCTTGTGTTAATGAAATGTTTTTTTTTTGGATCAGTCCTCTGAGAATCAGAACATTTGGTGCCCTGCATCCTTTTGGTGAATATATTATGCAGCTGCAAATGCTTGGCATGAGAATAGAAAAAAGTGGGTTGGCGATAAGACTCAGCATTCACCAAGAACACCTAAGGATCCGATTATTAGGTATACTTCAATCCAGCTCCCTTTCTTTTCATTTACAGCAGTTGCAGTCATTGTTAACACTAATGATGTCATAGACTCATAGGCATTGGTGCATTAGTTGAAATAAGATTTACAATGAAACATGCTGTTTGTTGATAGAGAGTGGTAACTACTTCCGGAGTTGTGTGAAGAGAAGTGAATGAAGAGAGACACTTAGAAGCATATTTTAGTATGGCATTCCAAAAGCAGAGGTTTAGTCCTTTAGGATGATGGACAGTTTTCAACAATTAAAACCAACTTATATGAAGACTGTCCAAGCCTTATAATTTATAAACACTACCGAGTGTCATATATCGAACCGTGGACAGTTTTCAACAATCAAAACCAACTTATATGAAGATTGTCCAAGTGTTATAAGTTATAAACACTACTGAGTGTCATATCTCCAACTGATTTAGAACTTTTCAACACACCCCTCCCAGTTAGGATTGAACATCTGAAGGTGGACTAATTCTGGTGGAATAACAATCATCTCAACACCAACCTCACCCAAACTGGACATCTTAAACATAATGTGAGTGGTATTTACTACCTTGGCCCAGTAAGTATAACAGACCTATTATAGGCTTTGATATCCTTTTATTATATTGTTCTAATTGTTTGCATGCATATCCTATATAATTGGTAAGTAGGACCAAGTTCACTTGTTCAAACGGTCATTCCGAGTTTAATAACTACAGAAGTAATAAGGATACTTGATATGGATTGAAAACTTAACTGCTTTTTTGTTCCTTATTAGATCACAAAATTTAGAATGAGCAATTTAATTGAAATTGAATAATATACGATACACACAAACAAAATTAAATTAAGCAATCTTGAGTAGGCACTATCGAGAGATCTTTATCAAAAACATAAAAAAGCATAGATCAAGTTTCTCCCATATATGGCAACATAGCTTCTATTTAATGTCTTTTATTAAGAAAAAAAAGAATTGAAGATGTTCCTTGTTTGCTGAAACTATATTGTTGTGTTGGTCACATTCTAATATTTTGCATTAGATGTGTGGTAAGACTATGATGTTGCATTCAGGTAACACATATAATAGAAAAGATGACATAAAATAAGTTTTAAGTGGTTTGAGCATGTAGAGAGAAGACATGTAGATTCTATAGTAAGAAGAGTAGATCATGTAATTGCAGACCTAGAAAAACTATAAGAGAAACTATTAAAAAATATTTAGAGATTAATAAGTTGGATCCAAATATGATTTATGATAGAACATTATGACATAATTTGATCTCTGTAACCGTTCTCATTTAGTGAGATAAAATTTGATTATTGTTGTTTATTGAATTTATACTATATATAAAGAAAGTAGACCGTTTTGGGCTGACTTTTTCTCATTGCCATAATAAATTGAACTCATCGGTTATTGTACATGATAAGCGTATGAAATATAACGCCCACCGTGGGGCTCGAACCCACGACCACAAAAAATATAACGCCCACCGTGGGGCTCGAACCCACGACCACAAGGTTAAGAGCCTTGCGCTCTACCAACTGAGCTAGACGGGCAATTTGTTAGATGAGCTAATTTTATAACTTTTTGGTGTGTTTAGTTCACTATCTTATCTAGTTAACCAACAAAGATAACATCATCATTGCAAACTTTTCTGCAAGTGTTCAATAAGTTTTTTTTATAGATAAATGACATGAAAAAATCATTGAAATTTATCTTAAAAAAAAAAAATCATTGAAATTTAAACACCTAACTAGAGGGCTTACGGTTTTGGACATAACATCCGAACTAACAATTTTATTATTTTTGTTCAATTGAGTTAGAATTTATGGAGTGTTCAATGAGTTTTAACTTTTAAATAGTTTAACGCTTTGGATAAGGTAAATTATACAATCCTCAGTAAATTTTTGTACTCGATAACAATATTTAAAATGTTAAAAATTCCTTGTTTTTTTTTTAAATATAACAAAAAAATACCTATATACAAACTGAACGTGCCTAAACTTTATCTTGATGTGGTAAAAGCACAATATATGCACAATATCATTAGATTACAATTTTCAAGTGCTCATTGTTTCTGATAAAAAGAAGTGATCATTGCTTCAATCACACATTCCATGAATGAAAATTACCAGTAAAGGAATTAAAGACTAAATAAGGTTGACTCTTTATTTGAATGTCTATATTTCATTGAGAGTATGTCTGATTCAATACCAATTTCCCATGCATCTCAATGCTCCCATTTCACCCTATTTTTATTAGTTTCCGTCGCTAAAATAATCTTATTACACACAATCTACTGGTTAGTAGATAATAAATGTGAACATCTCTCACGATCCCATCTTAATATTATTTCATTATTTGTTTTAAAAGTCTTGCCAACCAGTACCCTCATAACATTGATTATAGAATCTACAAATAGAAATTTTAACATGGAAATATAAAATGTTACTTTTAATCAAATAATGATTACACACATTTTACACCAAAACTTACTTGTTTTAAATGCTTAACTAATATTCTTGTGGCACTGGTTAGGATTCTCCATGTTTTAAAAGTGTAACACTTCCACTAGACCCAACTTATGTTGGCCATGAAATTCCCTACTATTAAGCACACAAACATCAAAATTATTTCTATAAATAAAAGAATCTTCTACAGCCTAGCAGCCAATGGCCAACGTTAATTTGTTCCTTAATTATTTTTAGTGTAGTGTAATTCTCCTTTTTCTTTCTTTAAGTCTCGTTTATTAGATTAATCTAACGATGGAAGTTTACATGACCATGAACGAAGTTACATGATTAAAAACAATCCAATGATTCATTTGGTAGCTTTAGAGTTTAGTAATACCTGAGCTTTTTCATCAGTTGACCATGCACTCTTATCTTTGATGGTGTCTTCTTTGGTCTTTGGAACAAAGTCTCCATCTGTGATTACTGACCACATGTCATTGTCTTGAGATCTGAGAAAGAGTTCCATCTTGCCTTTCCAGAAGTAGTAGTTTGATCCATCAAAAAGTGGTGGTCTGTTTGATGATCCTCCTTCAGCTATGTATTTGACTTTAGACATACTTCCTTCCTGAATCTTTTCTCTAACACTTGTTTAAGTGTTCAAACCCTTAGAACCGGGATCTTGATGCCAATTGAAGTAGATAATATAGTCACAAGGAAGAGGGGGTTTGAATTGCGACCCTTTTAAAATTAAACCTGTCACTTAAAATTTTATTCTCAAGTTGAAAACTTGGAATGGTTAAGTTAACTGACAGACTTCAGAACGTTCTGAAGTGTTAGTCTAAAAAACAGTTTAAACAGTTAAGTTAATTAAACGTGTTTGTGTGTGTGTTGTGTTTACTGAAATTAAAGAGTAAAGAGAAGAGAAGAAGGACACACAGAAATTTATAGTAGTTCACCCAATGTGGGCTAGTCTACTCCTCACAGTTTTGTGAGATTTTCCACTATGATGCTTGAGATAACTTCTCAAATCCTGCACCGTACAACTCTGTTCACCTGAACAATTACACAACCTGTATTCTCTAAGCCTCAGCAGGCTTGCACCTTTCTTGCTAAGTTACCTACTTAGACTTTACACCTTTCTGCTCCACCTAATACTTTAGTACCCTTAAAGCTAGATGAGACTTTGTTTACAATTTGTATGGAGTTTGTATGGAGTTTGAATGATATAGATCAGACAAAGGAGAAATGGAGGAAGAGATTTATCTTTAAAAAGATAAGAGAAATATTGATGTACACTTTGAAGACTTCTTGGAATCTTTGTGATGATCAATGTTTTTGCTAAAGCTTCAAACACTCTTATAAGAGTTGTTTTCTTGTATGCTTTGCAAAGGTGTGTGTTATGCTGAGGTCTTGATCTCTATTTATAGAGTTTCTTGAACCTTTGTAGCCGTTGGAGAGTGTCCACTGGTCTTGTGCCACGTGTCCTGGGACCCACCAACTTACACTTGAATTCTGGGCAAAACTGATGTACTTCAGAATGTTGTTGTGTTCTTGAGAATACTTCAGAATGTTGTTGTGTTCTTGAGAATACTTCAGAATGTTGTTGTGTTCATCATGATCTTCATCTGGGTTCATGTGGATGAACGGTCAGATATGCATCTGGGCTTTTTGCAGATGAATGTCACATGAATTTCTGGGTTGTACTTGAAGATTTGCTTTGTACGACTTCAGAATGTTCCTGGGTCAGATTTTCTTTGCAATCTGTCTTGGAACAAGTGCAGGATCTCATAAAGTGGAGCTGTCACTTTCATTCCATGCTTTAGGGGATTTGGTTTGCTTTGTACATTACCAACTCCCTTATGTGTCGAAATCTTGTTGAATCAGATTTGATCTTGCTTTTGGCTTTGCCTTTTTCTTTTCAACAACTGTACTGTTCATGTCAGAAAAAGCATGGAGCATGATCGAACTTTCTGAACTCAGGGGACTTCAGAATGTTCCTTTTTGTTTCACTTAGGATGATTTGTAAGACTCTTATTTGATGTGATCAAATCCTAATAGTGAAACATTTATGAAGTGCAGCTTGGAAAACATCTAGGATGATATTCTGATGGAATATTCCTAATGTTTTGTACTTCAAATGTTCATAGTCTTGAATGAACATTGAAGATGCCCTCTTTGACTTTAATCAATTAAATGCCTTTATTCCTTGATTGATTTTAGTCATTGTACTTTACTGGGCTTTTATTTAAGTCACGTAGACCTTGCATGTTCTTCATTTGGATCATGAAAATTTGGGCTTGGTTCTTGATGTTCATCATGAACAACCTTCTGAACTCTGTCCAACATTCTGAACTCTTTTTAACTTTCTGAACTTTGACTGAGTTCTTAAGTCTTTATGTCCTTTGATTCTTTGTTTCTTGGTATGAATTGAAACTTGTTCCTGTCTTAATTAACCACTCAAGAGCACAAGTTAAATACCAACAAATTAATCAAAGTCCATTAATTCCTTAATCATCAAGATTTGTTATCTTTAAAATTAATTAGGGATTTTGCCTCAACAGCTATATGCTAAGTTATCTAAGTGTGAATTCTGGTTGAAAGAAGTAAGTTTTCTTGACCATGTTATTTCTGACAATGGTAATGCACTAGATCCGTCTAAAGTTGAAGCGGTGTCGCAATGGGAGACTCCTAAGTCGGTTACGGAGATTAGAAGCTTTTTGGGGTTAGCAGGTTATTACCGCAGATTTATTGAAGGATTTCCTAAGTTGGCACTTCTGTTAACGCAGTTGACGTGTAAAGTGTATTGTGATGCGTCCAAGTTGGGCTTAGGCGGTGTGCTTATGCAAGATGGTAAAGTGGTTGCCTATGCATCAAGACAGTTGAGAATTCATGAACGAAATTACCCTACTCATGATCTTGAATTAGCTGCAGTTGTATTTGTGCTTAAGATTTGGAGACATTACTTGTATGGTTCGGGATTTGAGGTGTTTAGTGATCACGAGAGCCTGAAGTATTTGTCTGATCAAAAAGAATTGAATATGAGACAGCGAAGGTGGCTCGAGTTGTTGAAAGATTATGACTTTGGTTTGAATTATCATTCGGGTGAAGCTAATGTTGTTGCAGATGCCTTAAGTAGGAAGACTTTACATATGTCCGCTATGATGGTTAAAGAGTTTGAATTGCTTGAACAGTTTAGAGATTTGAGCTTAGTTTGTGAAATGTCGTCTCGGAGCGTTAAGTTAGGAATGCTGAAAATTGATAATGATTTCTTAAAAGATATTAAAGATGCGCAGAAAGATGATGTTAAGTTTGTGGACTTGTTGGTTGCTAGTAATCAAACTGAAGATAATGACTTCAAGGTAGATGATCAAGGTGTGCTGAGATTTCGAGGTAGGATTTGCATTCCAGACAATGATGAGATAAAGAAGATGATTCTTGAAGAGAGTCATAGGAGTAGCTTAAGTATTCATCCGGGAGCTACAAAGATGTATCATGACTTGAAGAAGTTGTTTTGGTGGTCTGGATTGAAACGTGATGTAGCACAATTTGTGTACTCTTGTCTGATTTGTCAGAAGTCGAAGGTAGAGCATCAGAAACCTGCTAGGTTGATGACACCGTTAGATGTACCAGAATGGAAATGGGATAGCATATCCATGGATTTTGTGACGAGTTTGCCGAATACTCCTAAAGGGAATGACGCTATTTGGGTGATTGTCGATAGATTGACGAAGTCGGCACACTTCATTCCGATCAATGTTAGTTTTCCTATAGCTCAGTTGGCGGAAATTTATATTCGAGATATTGTGAAGTTGCATGGTGTTCCTTCAAGCATTGTTTCAGATAGAGATCCAAGATTTACTTCGAGATTTTGGAAGAGTTTGCAAGAAGCTTTAGGCTCTAAGTTGAGATTGAGTTCGGCTTATCATCCCCAAACAGATGGTCAGTCGGAAAGGACGATTCAGTCACTCGAAGATTTGTTGAGAGTATGTGTACTTGAGCAAGGTGGAACTTGGGATAGTCATCTTCCGTTGATAGAGTTCACTTATAATAACAGCTATCATTCAAGTATTGGGATGGCACCTTTCGAGGCTTTGTATGGTCGGAGGTGTAGGACTCCGTTGTGTTGGTTTGAGACAGGTGAAAGTGTGGTTCTAGGACCTGAAATTGTTCAACAGACTACTGAGAAGGTGAAAATGATTCAAGAGAAGATGAAAGCGTCGCAGAGTCGACAGAAGAGTTACCATGATAAGCGTAAGAAAGACCTTGAGTTCCAAGAGGGAGACCATGTGTTCTTGAGAGTTACTCCGACGACCGGCGTTGGTCGTGCATTGAAGTCGAAGAAGTTGACTCCGAAGTTTATTGGTCCTTATCAGATATCTGAGAGAATTGGCACGGTGGCTTATAGAGTTGGCTTACCACCGCATTTATCGAATTTGCACGATGTGTTTCATGTGTCGCAGCTGAGGAAGTATGTCCTAGACCCGTCCCATGTGATTCAGAGTGATGATGTGCAAGTTAGGGACAACCTTACGGTGGAGACTTTACCTTTGAGGATTGATGACCGCAAAATGAAGACGTTGAGAGGCAAAGAAATACCTCTAGTGAGAGTTGTTTGGAGTGGCACTACTGGTGAAAGCTTGACGTGGGAACTAGAGAGTAAGATGAAGGAGTCTTACCCAGAGTTGTTTGCTTGAGGTAAATTTTCGAGGACGAAAATTCTATAAGTTGGGGAGAGTTGTAACGCCCGTCTTAATTATTTGATTATTTAAAAAATATATTTATATATATGATTTAAGTGATTTTCATGATTGATATGTGTGAATTTTATGATTCATAAAGTTGAGTGGTTTATATGATTTATAAATTAATTATGTGGGTATATGATGTTGTGAAGTTGTTATGTTGTTATGACTTATTTTATTATTAAATAAAATAAGATATGAGAAAGAAAATAAAAATATTAGAATTTGGGCTGTGTTGTGAGGAGAGTAGTTAAGTGGTGAGAAGAGTAATACAAGTATTATAAATAGAAGGTTTAGGTTGTGAGAATTAGTTTACAACGTACGTGAAACGTTTTTGGAGAAAAAGGGAGAAAAGTCAGAAAGAGAGAAGAACCAAGGGAGGGCTGCGATTCTGCTATTACCAGGTAAAGGTGAGACTAATTTTCAATATTATTAAGGACATAATTCTATAGGATGAATTTAGCATGATTAAGTTAAGTTTTGGTGAGAATTGAGAATTAGGTTTAAGATCAATTTTGATGATTGAATCATGAACAAATGTTAGATTGATGCAAAATTAGTATACAGACCTTAGATATTACTCAAGATGATAATTAGATGCTATTTGGATGAAAGAATCATGAAGTTAGGTGAAAAGTTGTGATTTTTAGGTTTCTGGCCGTACTGACATTCATCGCTCGCATCTGCGAGCAACGACACTCGCAACTGCGAGCTAGAACCCAGAGCTCGCAACTGCGATCAATGCAACTCGCAACTGCGAGTGACCTGTAAGCTCGCCATTGCGAGCAGAATAACTCGCCACTGCGAGTAAGGACTTAGGAACTCAGAATGCACGCTTTGCTCGCAATTGCGATCAAAGTTACTCGCCACTGCGAGTTAGGCTGATAGTTGCCCAAAATTGTCCCGATGCAATCCTTTTCGCACGTGTAGTCTTGAGTTGACCTTAGAAGTAAGTAAGAGAGCTGTTTAGGATACTTTCATAAGCTCCAGAAGTTTGTTCAGGTGACTGAGATTAGTAGTGTTGTTGCATGAATGTTATACTGCTAGTCTTTTAATGCTGCATAGTAGTGGTATAGTACCTCTATTGATGGATAAACATATTCGATATGTCTTTATACAGTTGTATATTGTGCTTGCTCTGTCGTATCTAGTAGTGTTAAACATTCATATACAGTATCCTTAAATTTCCATACTTATTGAGTTATTTATGTTTGTACATGTTAAAATATGTAATGTTTTCATGACCGTCCATGCTCACCCAGGTAAGTGAGACAAACTCAGAATTAATAGCCGACAAGTTTCAAGGGTGCAGTGATTGATAGAATAAATGAGGATTGTTGGACTGACTGGTGGAATAGCAAGTGGCAAGAGCACCGTTTCCAATTTATTCAAGTCTCACGACATCCCTGTTGTCGACGCTGATGTAGTTGCTCGTGTATGTTTCTTTTTCTTCGTGTTTTTTTCACCTTTTGGCTTTGCTTATAATTTGGGGAAAACCCTCTCATGGTCGGTGGTTATTGGGATTTGAATTACTAGGATGCGTTGAAGAAAGGGAGCGGCGGATGGAAAAAAGTTGTTGCCGCGTTTGGGGAGGAAATTCTACTAGACAATGGAGAAGTTAACAGACCCAGACTTGGCCAAATCGTTTTTGCTGATCCTGATAAGCGTCAATTTCTCAATCGGTATTCTAAATTTATGTTGTGGTAATTATATTTGATTTCAATTTTACTTTATTTTTGAAGTTTCGGTTGTAATGGTTGTTTTAGGTTGTTGGCTCCATATATATCCTCGGGGATCTTTTGGGAAGTTGTGAAGCTGTGGTTGAAAGGTTACAAGGTCATTGTTCTTGACGTCCCTTTGTTATTTGAGGCTAAGATTGACAAGTTCACGAAGCCCATAATTGTTGTGTGGGTTGATCCTGAAACACAGATTCAGAGACTCTTGGCAAGAGATAAGTCTAGCGAGGAGGATGGTCGGAACAAGGTCAATGCTCAGATGCCGCTGGATGGTAAAAGGAGTAAAGCTGATATAGTAATCGACAACACTGGTTCACTAGATGACTTGAATGAACAATTTCAGAACGTTTTGGTTCGGGTCACCGGACCCTTGACATGGTATGAGTTTTGGCGTTCTAGGCAGGGAGTCTCAATCATTCTCGCTTCATTTACCTCAGGTGTTGTTCTATGTATGAAGACATTTAACAACAACAGTTTATAGCCACTTTCTTATATTATGTTTTGTGACGTGCTTTACTGTATCTCTTTCTAAATCCCCAATAAATAGATATGACATACCATAGATCAAGTTTCAAGAACTTTCACGTTTTGAAGTATAGGACAAGAACTATATTTTTTTTTCTTCCCTTGTTTGAGTCTGATTTTCTTTCCTTTTATTGCCGTTGGTTGGGAAAATGATTAAAAAATTCATTTTGTCGTAAAGACTTCGGTTGACATTTTTGTTATATTTATTACATATATATAATTGCAGGATTTGAATTGTCTGCAGTCCACGCATTCACAGTCAACACATAGGTTGTCATTGGATCAAGATCGATTGGTGGAAAAAAAGAAGTACTATATTATTTTTTTCCAACTCCAAGATACAAAATTTGAAATCTGGACTGTCCGATCTCAATCCAATGCCTCCTGGTGTGCTATTTGTGTGATGGACTGCAGGCAGGCAACCCAAATCCAATGCCTCCAAGACATTAAACTATATATGTTTTCTGTCAGTTTATGAACAATATAATAAGGGAAAAACAGAGTGTTTATACCAGTGTGTATTTCTTTCACAATGCTTTTGTTTTAAGTTGCATTTTACTAAGTAGTATAATGTGAATATGCCCTTGATGATTTTACTAAGCAGATTCTGGGCTACTAAAAAGAAGCAATTGATGATTTTAAATATGCCCTTGTACTTGAGCCAACCAACAAAAGGGCTGCTTCAGCTGCTGAAAATTGTGGAATCTAATACTCAAGAAGAGTTGAAGGATTTGCAAGGATTTTGAGTTAGGAGGGAGATCAAGATCGAATTTTCCTGTATTATGATAATTACTTTATTATGATAATTACTTTATTATGTTAGTTTCTAGATTGTTCGAATATTATTGATATATTTATGGTTTTGTACGAATATTATGATGATATATGTGGTTTAATTAATTTGTGTCTTATTAAATTAAAATTTTATTTCATTAATTTATTTGTGTTTAATAAATTTTATTTCTTTAATTAAAATTAAAAAGTGGAAATGAATCAAAAAAAAAAAATGAGAAGTACATTACTGGCAGAAATTTTCCCTCAGTAATGCAGATCTGTATAAACATTACTGGCAGAATTTTCCCTCAGTAATGGAGAGGTAGTTTTGACAAAGCATTACTGAGGGATTATTTCGTCAGTAATCACTGACAGATTTCAATCCGTCAGTAATTACTGGCGGAATAATCCCTCAGTAATGCTTTGTCAAAACTACCTCTCCATTACTGAGGGAAAATTCCGCCAATAACATTACTGACGCTCATATTACTGAGGGACCTATATCCGCAGTTAATACATATTACTGAGGGATTTTTGGCATTTTTGAGGGATTATTTCCGCCAGTAAAAACCAGAATTCTTGTAGTGTTTGTTTAAGGATATTTATCTCATTTTATTAATACACATATTTCTTCTATATCTTAATTTTCTTTTCATATATCTCATGTCAAACAAATTAATAATATTCCCTAAAAAAAACTAAATAATAATATCTTCGTTTTATTTTATCAAAAAAAAAATATATATCTTCTTTTCATTTTCTTTTCTTTCCTCTATCTTTTATTTATCAATCAAACAAAATGTAGAGACGAAAAGGACCGACTTTCTCTCGATTTACTTTTCTCATGGACTAAATTAAATCTTGCTAATTTTCTCATGGACTAAAATGAACATTCGCTCTTCTTTATATATACTCCTTCCGTCACACAACGATGACCTATTTGTCAAAAAAATGTCCTAAAATGAACAACTCATTTTACATTTGGATGCACTATATCACCCATTTTGCATTTTTTTTTTGTGGATAAGTCAGGAGAGAGGACATGCATCAAGAGGAAGCACTGACATCCCAACTAGGTTGGTACCTCGGATAACCTCTATCTTATGTCGTCAAACTCAAAATATTATTAAAAAAATGGGAATCACCCATTTTGCATTTGGATGCACTATCAATCATATTTTCTCCAATTGTACACTCTAATCTCTATTATATATATTTGCGTTATTTTTTTTCTAAAGTACACATGTCACCTCTCTATTCTAAGCATCATTTAATGTGATATCATTTAATGTTATATATGCTTAATTAGTTGGTAAGCGAAAATTAGTAGCCTAAAATTAGTTTAAAAATTTATTGTTTTGTTATTGAATAATTATAGTTAGTAGTCAAATTTCTAAATTATTTCTCAATACATCAGTTAAAGTTTTATATCGAATGATATTTTAACATGTGTCATTATTGTGTTGTTGAGCCAATTATATCGCATCATTATTACATCTTATTTTTTGGTTTTTTAGTGCTTCAAATTTTGTTTATACTTTTTTTATATTCCAAATTTTGTTTTTACAAAAAAAGGTATGAAATGATCAATCTTTAATTTTATTTGGTCAACAAAGTTTAACTACGCAAAATGTATTTTTTTTTACTCTACCACGAACAATTTTATTACCTTAACTGAAGAGTTGATTATTTGCCGCACTCATTTTCGCTAATCATGTATGAATTTGTCTATCTTTTAAAAAAAAGGATTAATTTGTCTAATCATGGAAATTTCTAAGCTACGATATGATTCATGTAATCGAAAGTATTAATTTGCCTTTATTAAGAAGATTCTAAGCCAATGTAATATTTATGTACCTGAAAAAGTGATGATACAACAACTTTCTAATTGACTAAAGGTGTTAATCACGTCATTAAAAAGAGTTTCTCCAATGGTGGTTTAACATGTGTCAATTTTGTTTTGTTGAACCAATCATATTGCTTGATTTTGGTTTTATTGTGTCATATATTTTTTTTCTTCATATTGCTTCAAATAATATTATACTTAAGCTCTTAGAATATATATATCAGATGTTTTATTCGACTCTTTCATCTGCTTTCTTCTTTCTTCATCTTACTGCAACCACATATCAGCTTCTTATGTTTGTTTTGCTTCATGTTGTGCTTGATTCTTAAGTCCATATATTTCTTTCTCTCTTATATTTTCGTTCAATTTTTTGTGTGTATTGAATCAATTTATTTTGCCTTTTTTTCAGATGTTCAATTATTTCATGTGAAGAAAGACTATAAATGATTGATGCGATTATTTCATGTGAAGAAAGACTATAAATGATTGATGCGAGTGACGTGAAATTGACACCGTTTTTCAAGAATTTAAGCAAGATTTGAATGTCTGTCATATATACATCGTTTCTTATTATGAAATTCGTGAAAATTTATTATTCATTTCATTGATAAAGTCTTTTATTGTTATTGCACTATCTTTTTACAATATACAAATATATGTAGAAGGCTCATACATTCAAAAATAAGGAATGCATTTCAATTTGAAATTTCTACCTAAGGCATGTGTTAAAGGATTTGAATAATATTTATTTTTTCTCGCATCTGTTCTTCTAATTTTCTGACTTCCGTTTTTTTTCTTCTTTCAAAGCATTATAATAAATTGCATATTAAGGACTGATTTAACTTCTCTCAAACATCCTAACAAGACCGACTCACATGACATGTTTTAGGACCCTGCGAATGTCGTTATTCTCTAATAATAAAATATATGAATTAATTTCGTCCAAAATATATATGATTTAAAACACTCATTATGAATAATTTTTTTTTTTTAACAAATCAAAATGGAATATATTGCTCAAAAGAGAGTGAATCACCCCGCACAAGGTGTGCTAAAGTGATGAAACACCCAAAGTCTGTTACAAACCACAGTCACCTAACAAGAAAGCCACCATCTAAAAAAGAAATACAAAGAATAATTACATGACACTCATACAAAGTAGTGGGTATCTCCACCAATCATGAAAACTGAACGCAATAGGTACTGGATGCGAAGAAAGCCACAAAAAGGAAGTTTGCTTCACTTTATCAACAATACTAGAAGGATCAAATACAGCATTTTTGAAGACACAGTTGAGTACATTGTGGTAAGCCTGCCAAATGAATAAAGTGAACATAATGGTCTGTAACTCATTATGAATAATTAAATGTCGCTTAGCTCAGTTTGTTGGGACAATGCATAAAATATGCAAGGTCCAGGGTCCAAACCCCGGCCACTACCATCCAGGGTTCAAACCCCGCCCACTACCAAAAAAAAAGAAGAACTACAAAAAAAAAAAATAAAAAAATGTCACAAGCATTTTCTTAATTACAATTATGCACATTTAATAAATGCTAAAACACTCTTATTTAACTATTTTTTTATTCTATCATTAAAAATCTCAATTAATAAATGCTAAAAAGTCAGAATCGTTTAATAGTTTATTGTCATTCAAGAAAAATAAAAAACTTACTCTACTCAGTTAGCAAATTCTTTTTTAAGGGAGTGAGCCAATTTTTTTTAATGTTTTAATATATTCATTTTAAAATTAACTTTATATTGTAAATTTTGAATCTCTATCTCTATTATAAACATTTGCCTTAATTTTTTTGAAAAGTACACATGGCATCTTCAAATTTCTCATCTCATTTATTTTTTTTTATCAACCAATCAAAATGGATCATGACTCATTTATTTTTTATTAGCCAATCAAAATGGATCATGACTCATTTATTTTTCATTAGCCAATCAAAATTGATCATGACATGATTTTTTTCTTATATATAGACAAATTGTTTTTCATTATTTTCATCTACCTCTTCCTCTCATAAAAAAAAAAAACCACTTTCAACCACATTATCTTTTCTTTTATTTGTTTATTTCCTATTTTTTTTATTGTTTGATTAACATTTCTTATTCTTATGTTACTTTTTATTGTGATTTTGTGTGTGTGAAGAATATTGTGATTTCTTATTCAAAATTGGTGTTTATATGTTCTTTGTCTTTTACCGGATTCTTATTTTGGACTTGGAAGCCAATCAAGAGAAAAGAAGAAATGCATCACATATCATCATTGTAAAAGTCTTATAATGACAAAAGAATAATTGAATTTTTTTATCACTTATTAATCATGTTTCAAAGGCAACCATCAAATTATCATCATTGTTTGATTTCTCAACCAATCAAATGTAGTCATGTACTCTTTGCCTTAACTTTCTGCCAATTAGAGTAACTAAATCATCATAGGTTTCAATCATACACGAATTTGTTAACAAGTTGTGTGTGTGTGTGTGTGTGTGTGTGTGTGTGTGTGTGTGTATGTGTGTGTAGGTACAACAAATATAACTTACTAACAAGCAAAATCTTCAACTTTCATCTAGCATGTTGACGTGACATTTTTTCTTGGGCTTTAATTTTTCCTTTTTTTTTTTTCGTTTCTCAAACATGAAACATATCATTGATGTCATTACAAGGACCATTGAATTGCTTCTAAAATGCAAGGACCAATGAGTACGAGTATATGATATAACATAACAAGTATGTGTAACATCACAGTTTAAGTATTAAGAATTTAAAACCTTTTCAACTCAAATGGAGTTTTACTTTAAGATTTGAACTTAAAACATCATAAAAATGACTTTGAATAACTTTATTTAGAAGAAAGATTTACAAAATATTTACATTTACATAAAAGACACCTTTTAAAATATAGCGGATAATGAGACCCTAAACTAGACTCTACTGTGATCCGGCCTCTGATGATACTTTGAAAATTACTTATACCTGATAAATAGAAATAAACATGGGTGAGAGTATGAGTGTATGTCATTGCAAGGACCTTTGAATTGCTTATAAAATTGATTTAATTCAAATTATTTTTGGTCAATTTGTTTTGATAAAAAAAAACGGATCCTAAAAATATGTCAGATTATATAGTTGATTTAATTATAATGTTACGAACAGTATCATTTTTTTTTCTACAAAAGATGCAAAATCATCTTAGCATTTAATGAAATATCAATTATCTAATTGAATGTATTTATTGATTTCCTTGATTGTGTTTTTCCGATGATGTTAGAGGTTCTTGGTACAAACTCGGATGAAGAAGAAAAAAATTAATTTTGTTTTGAGAAAGAAATAAAAATTAATCTAACAACTAATTATTAAATTTGGCATTAAAAAAGCCTTTGTTAAATAGGATATCTTTTTTCTTAATTAAATACATTAAATATATAACTTTTAACCTATGATGATCAATAAAATCTCATGTCTTTCATTTTAAATAGTATTCTAGACATTTTTTAAATTAAAAATAGAAAATAATTGATATTTTAAGGATCGTTTCTAATAAGTATTCTTAAGATAAAAATTTATGGAGAAAAAAAAAAAAAAAACTAGAAGACGTAAACCTAATCTGATAAAAATTTAGGGACATAAATTGAATCCAAGAAAAGAGCTAACATGAACTAAGTTGTATAATCACATTAGGTTAAAAACAACCACATTAATTGACACTACATCTTCGTCAAAATCCTTAAGACATTAGATATATGGATCATCTCATTTATATGTTTCTCTTCATCTACTGATGCATTCAATATGGAACTTTAACTCACATATGACACATTAACATCACTCTATTTAGTGTGATTTAATGGATGAAGCTTTATGTTCATTTCTTTCATGAGTAAAGAGAAAGTAAATTAGGAAATGAAAGATGATAAAAAAAAAATCTAAACATGAGAAAAATGATAATGAATATCTCCACAATCAAAAGAATACATCATAGAGTTCAGAGCTATGAGGAAGCCTACAATGAATTGGATGATTACATTTGTCTAAGAGAAACCTCACAAATGAGATTGACACCACATTTTTATCTAAAATCTTTAGATACATGTATATGAGTCATTTCACTTCTATGTTATTCATCATCTACTCTTCCATCTAATGTAAAATTTTAACTCTCTCTCTCTCTCTCTCTCTCTCTCTCTCTCCAATGTGCGACTCTGTGTCCATAATTATGTGACATACTACATAGTCAAACAAGGTCACACGGAGGCACAACATGGTCAAAAAGGTGGATTGATGTAATTTAATGGATTGGGGTTTATGTTCCTATCTTTCATGAGAATAGAGATAGAAAAATTAGAAAAAGAAAGAAGATCATGAAAAATAAATTTCAGATTAAGAGATATGATAGTGGTAAAAAAAATAAGAATTGTGTGTTTTGTCCATAAGGTTATAACAAATAGAGTGATTTTATAGTAATTTTATCGGTTTATTGAAGGAGTTTGAGATATTTGGGTAATTAATTTATCAAAAAATTAAACTCAATTAAAAATACGCCACAACATTTAAAAATGTTCAATAAAGATGTATTTTGTCAACTCAACATAACACGTCAACGTTTTTCTATCGTGAAATCCCAACGAAGACCAAAACTGAAGGAAGTTGAAATAATAGAGATTGATATTATAAAATATTGCATGAAAGCGAACAAAATCAAAAAACTTCAATTTAATATAAAAATTATACAAACATCGTTGAAAAAACTAACGAAATAATTCATCAAAATGTTTAGAGTTTCAAGGCCACCAACAATGAGTTAGATCATCACAAAGCACACAACTGAGATTGACACCACATCATCACCCAAAACTTTAAAATATTATGTATAATGGTCATCTCACTTATATGTTTTTCAAGATCTACTTGCATCTATTGTGGAACTTTAAGTCACAATTGACACTTTAACATATCTCCCATAAGTGTGAGACTCTTGCGTATGAAGTCTGGTGACATAGCCAAATAAGGTCAACCAGAGGCACAACATGGTAAAAAATGTGGGTTGATAGTGGTTTGATGGATGGAGGTTTATGATCATCTTTCATAAAAAAAAAGAAAGAAAATTAGAAAAAGAAAGAATATAAAAAAGAAATTTAAAGATAATAGAAATGATAAGGGAAAAAAGTAGTGTGTGTTTTGTCCATTGAAGTGTTAGGAATAGAGCGAGTTACTGATAATTTTATGGGACAGTTGAAGGAGTTGAAGATTTATCAGTAATTATTTCAGCCAAAAAGAGAATCAATTAAAAAAATATCACATCATTTTTAAATGTCTGATAAATATGTAATTTGTTAATTTAACATAACACGTCTACATTTTTCTATTACTAGATCCCACCAAAAACCAAAAGTGAAGGTATTTAAAATAGTGGAGATTGGATAATTTTTTTCTTTCATGAAAGTGAACATTGAAAAACTTATATTTAATATAATAAAATTAAACTAATGAAATCCAAAAACTAAAAAAATAGTTCATCATAGTGTTTGGAGTTTTGAGTGAGCTTATAATGGATTGATCATCACATTTAACTAACAGAAACCCCAAAAATGAGATTGACACTACATCTTCACCAAAACCTGAAAGACATTATATATATTGGTCATCTCACATTCATGTTTCTCAATATATACTTTTGCTTTGAATGTAGAAGTTTAACTCACACATGACACATAAACATATCACTATTATGTGTGAGACAATCCGTATTTCTGATCTGGCGAGAGAGCCAAAAAAGATCAAAGGCATAACATGTTAAAAAATGTGGGTTGGTAGTGGTTTTATAGAGAAATATTTTTGTTCCTTTCTTTCATGAGAAAAAAGAAAGTATATTAGAAAAAGAAAGAAGACGAAAAAGGAATTTGAACATGAGAGAAATGAAAAGAGAAACAAGTAAGGAGTTATTGTTTTTCTCTAAGAGTATAAAGTATATAACGAGTTACTGGTACTTTTATACATTATTGAAGGAGATAAGAATTAATGTTCAATTAATTTACCAAAATATTAGACTCATAAAAAAAATGCCACGACAATTTAAAATGTCTAATAAACATGTATGTATTTTTTATGTCAGCAAAACACATCTACATTTTACCATTGTCAGATCTTATCAAAGATCAAAAGTGAATGAATCAAATATAACAGAGGTTGAATAATTTTTTGACATTTGAAAACTAAAATTTAAGATAAAAAATTAAACAAAACGACATTCAAAAACTAACAAATAAAATTATCACAACGTTGGAACTTCTGTGAGAGTCTGAGTTGAGTTGTATGATCACATTAGGCTAGGGTATTCGCGGTGCAGTTTGGTTCGGTTTTGAGGCTAAAAGTCATCTGAACCGCAAGATAAAAAAGCATGTGGTTTGGTTTGGTTCGGTTGACTTTTAAAGCACAATCCGAACCAAACCAAACCAAACAAATACGGTTTGAGTTGGATCGGTTGGTGCGGTTTTTTTGAGACAATACAATTTTTTGTTTACAACATTAAAATCGAGTTAAAAAGGTAACACACAACATATTTTCAACAAGGTTCCGACAATGTTTTTAATTTCATTCCACATTAAATTTTCATTTTCACCAAACAACATAAACCAAATTAAAAATGTGGACAAAAATTAATTCTATTATGTAAAAAATGTAAAATACTTATATTTTATCATTCTCTAAAAGTTCAAGTAGAACATAAATACATTTTTGAAATAAAAAAGCAAAGAAGAAACTTAACAAGAGAAAAAATATGTCATTTATAAAAGTTTTCATTGAGTTTCTATGAGTATTGGTCTAGGTGACATAGATTTTAATTAGTGTTTTTATTATGTTGCAGTTTGGTTTGTTTTGGTTCGGTTGGTAAAATGAAAACCGCAAACCAAACCAAACCATGTGGTTGAGTAAAAAAGTGATCCGAATACATCCAAATCAAATGCAGTTTTTTGCAGTTTCGGTTTGGATTGGTTCTGTTTGTGGTTTTTGTATTGGATTGGTTCAGTTTTGAACACCCTTACATTAGGCTAAGAGCAATCACACTAGTGAGATTAACATCAAACCTTCATCCAAAGTCTCAAGGCATTACAACATGGATCATATTATTTATATGTTGTTCACATCTACTATTGCATACAATATAAAATTTTAACTTACACTTAACACATTAACATCTCTCCATTAAGTTTCAGATTCTCCGTGTTCGTGATCCACCACCTAGAACACTCCCTCTCCCCTACAACATTGAACCAGGATATCATACCACAGTTGGACTTTTTGGTGGAGCCAACAATAATGTGGATCAACACATCGGAGAAAGGGCAACAACACAGTGAAAATGAGACTACAGTTTCATCCAAAACGTTAAGGCTTAAGTATGAGTTTTTCACTCTTTTGATGTTCAACCTGCACTCTTTCATCTAATGTTGAACTTTAACGGACTTCTGCTACATCACAATATTATCTCCCTTAAGTTTGACGGAATTCTAGCCCGTGCTTGGCACGGGTGTCCATGCTAGTTAATATCAATTGCATAACTTCCAATTCAATATCTTTTACTTTATGTTTGCGATAATTGTGAATGCATTGATACTTGACAAGTGTACTTAAAACTCTCTCTCTCTCTCTCTCTCTCTCTCTCTCTCTCTCTCTCTCTCTAGCATGCACACACTCACAATTTTTTTGGTCATATTTAAGAAAATGTCACAATTTTTAAGGTATAATTATTATTTAAAAGACATTTATATCCCTCATTTAATGTTGCATTGAAATATGTAAAGTGACACTTAAATAGGAACAAAAAAATTCTCCAAAAGTGACACTTAAAAAGGAACGGAGGGAGTAGTAGATTTATTTAAGGCTTAAATATTGCATTGGTCCCTGCAAATATGGCCCGGTTGAGTTTTGGTCCTTGTAAAATAAAAATTCAGAAATCAGTCCCTGCAAAATTTTATGTCTTTTAAAAAAGTCCCTGGGCCCATTGTAGCTGCTAGGTGGCACTCCGATGCTGACGTGGCACATGCTGACTGTGCATAATTGCCCACGTGGCATCTGACGTGGCATATAAATTAATTTAAAAATGTAAAAACAATTTAAAAAATCTGGAAATTAATTTTTGAAATAAAAAAATAGAAAAAAATGGAAAAAATAAAAAAAATATTTTTTTAAATAAAAAATATGGATTTTAATTTTACAAAATAAAAAAAAAAATTAGAATTTTTGTTTGAAAATTATAAAAAAAATTCGAAACAAAATCGGAAAAATTATAAAAAATCTGAAAATTATAAAAAAAATTCGAAAAATCTAAAAATAAATTTAAAAATCATAAAAAATTTCCGAAAAATCTGAAAAAAAATTTAAAAATCATAAAAAAATTCTGAAAAATTCTAAGCCTTTGTTTAATTACATATTTGATCGTTCAATTCAGGAGGGAACATACCAAATGGAGCTAATGTAATGGCTTCTAAAAGCAAATTTGATGAAAAGATAGAGCCATCTTCTGCAAAAATTATTTTTTCCTAATATTCGGAAAATATATTTTATTTTTTAATTCTGGATTTTTTTCCAGATTTTGGAAAATGCATTTTAATTTTTTTAAATATAAATTAATAGTTTTTAATTTTGAAAAAAATCTGAAGATAAATTTCCTAATTTTTTTTTAAATTCTCAAAAAAAGCTATGTAGCTTTTTGTTTTTTTTATTTACGAAAATTAATTTCCGAAAAAATAACGTTTTTTTTAAAATAATTTTTTCCAAAAAATTTAAATGTTAATTTTCGAAATTTTAATTTTTTTTGTAAATTGCGAGAATCAATTTTCATATTTTTCCTATTTTTTTTTAAATTAAAAAAAAATCTAATTTCATGTTCTTTTATGAAAATTCTAATTTTAAAAAAAAAATTCAGAAATTTCAGAATATATAATATTGAAAAAAATTAATTTTATACAAAAAAAATAAATTCAGAAAATTATTTTAATATTTTAAAATTTATTTTCAGAGTTTTTAAAATATTTTTTTAAAATTTAATATTCGAAAATTTTTATTTTCAGATTTTTTTTAGAAATTTTTTATGATTTTTAAATTTATTTTCAGATTTTTCGGAAATTTTTTATAATTTTCAGATTTTTTACGGAAATTTTTTATGATTTTTAAATTTATTTTTAGATTTTTTGAAATTTTTTTATAATTTTCAGATTTGTTTTTATAATTTTCGAAAAAAAATTCTAATTTTTTTTAATTTGTAAAATTAAAATCCATATTTTTTATTTTAAAAAAATAATTTTTTTTATTTTTTCCATTTTTTTATTTCAAAAATTAATTTCCAGATTTTTTAAATTGTTTTTACATTTTTAAATTAATTTATATGCCACGTCAGATGCCACGTGGACAATTATGCACAGTCAACATGTGCCACGTCAGCATCGGAGTGCCACCTAGCAGCTTCAGTGGGCCCAGGGACTTTTTTAAAAGACAGAAAATTTTGCAGGGACTGATTTCTGAATTTTTATTTTACAAGGACCAAAACTCAACCGGGCCATATTTGCAGGGACCAATGCAATATTTAAGCCTTTATTTAATCTAGAATATATTGATGCATTTAAATACAAGACTACCCAGAAGTATACCCTTAGGCTTTGTTTGGGAGTTTGGAATGGAGGAGAAGGAAAGACATTGGAGGGTTGGAAATATAGGAAAAATGGTAAAATCTTTCAGATTTTTTGAAAGAGTAATTTTTTAAATCATGATAAATTAATGTTTATTATTAATATATTTTTAATTTCAAGAATATTATAATTACATAGAATTTGAAAAATTGATATGAGCCCTTCAAAACCCCCTAAAACTCTCCCCCAATACAATTTTTGAGTTCCCCAAATAAAGAGGATCATGTATTATGAAGAAAAATGAACCCTTAAATCCTTTTCCTCTCAATGTGTCATATATTTCTTCCACTTGCTCCTTACTTTTTTTTCATACCCCTCCCTTCCATTTCCTCCAAACTCGCAAACCAAGCCTTAGAACGTTGTTATTCATCTAGAGAGATTCTATCTAGAATTAATCATGAAAAGGTTTCAACTATAAAGTTCTTATTGGCCGGAAATCCATGGGATATACTAAGAAAATGTGTTTAGCAAAGTGCCGTGACATTTTCGTGAGACTTTTTTTTTGCTATATCTATAATTCGCATACCCTTAATAATACTATAAATGTATTTTGGAATGTGAAAAATTAACATTATATATATATATATATATATATATATATATATATATATATATATATATATATATATATATATATATATATATAAGGACAATTTGATAATAATCATAAATATTTGTGACAAATTTATTATTCAACCAACTTTTCTAAATATTCAAAAAAATTGTAAAGGAAATACAAAAATAAAAGACCTTGAGATAATTAAAATTGAGTTCCTTTCAACTTTCTTCACCCAAGATAAAAAGTTGTTTCCATGTTACCGTCATCACCCACCAACGGCACACCGATTTCAACACAAGACAAGTAAACACACGTGAAACACATTCCTTGGAGCCAACAGTCATCATTTTATTTCTTGTTCTTCTGAAAGGGTAAAAAACAAACAAGGAAAGGTTTGCAAATTGCATACGACGCGTAGAAACACGCGTGACTCGTGATCATTATTCATATGTGTTTATTTTATGACTTTAATATTCATTCATTTTCCTTATTCTAGACCTTAACGTATCTTCCACTTCAATTCAACTCAACCAAAACTTCTCATAATTCATTCCTTTCTTTCTTTCTATCCGTTCATAATTTTTTTATCATCACAAATCAAATTCAAATCCTATGTTATGTTAATAATCACCGATTAACATGTTAGACGAGTTCATTACAGAAAGCTATAGAATTCCATGGTTGATTTGGATTCAACTAATTGTCCTCTTTCTCCTCCTTGCACTCTTTTATATCTTCATCTTCGACGACGATGACGCCGCCACCGTCTCTAACTTGCCGGAATCTTCCTCCGCCTCTTCTAAAGGATTTCTTTTCGAGGAGATTCAACAGATTGACTCAATTGCCCCTGTTTCAACTAACCATCAACACCGCAATATTACGCAGCAGCAGGTTAGTTTTACCTAATTTTTCTTCTAATCAACTTAACCATTTCAATCTTGTGCCAACAAATTCAAGTATAGTTTTTTTTTTTTTTTTATGTTTATATTCTTTTGTTTTTGTGTCTTTTATTAGGGTAACACTTTGCTGCCATTAATGACACCGTGCCATTAAATCTGGGCCACACAAACATATTGTCATTGCATCTGGGCCACACAACACATCTATTTTGGTGCCATTAATGACCCAGATTTAATGGCACGGTGCATTAATGACACCAAAGTGCGTTATTAAGTATTAACTACCACAGCTGTTGCAGTCGGTGAAAAAATTCAAAGTTTTTTTTTTAGTAGTATCTAAATGCATAATATATTTTCATACTACTACCTCCGTCCCTAATTATAGGACCCTTTTGAAAAAATAACGGGAATTAAGATAGTGGATATTTGTATTAAATATGTTTGTAATTAATATTATTTTTACAATTTTATCCTTTAAGAGAGAGGGTTGGTTTATGTTTTCAACATGTTATTTATTGCTGATTGAAGAAAAAGATGTATAATAAATAGGGGCATGTATGTAAAGAAATAATTAATATAGTTGGAAATAACAAAAGGGTCTTATAAAAAGGGACAAAAAAAATTCTCAAAAGGGTCTTATGATTAGGGACGGAGGTAGTAGTTTAAAAGATTGTAGCCAGATTCACTACCATAGATCAAACTAATCTAAAAGATTGTAGAGTATTTTGTTTCAGGAAAAAAGATTGTAGAGTTAAAACATAATTAATGCACGCGGATTCAAATAATGTGCGTTTAGTCGTTATCATATTAAAAAATAATAATTTATTTTCCACCAAAAAAATTAATTTATTTATTAGATAAAGCATATAGTTTTTACTATATTTTACACATTTATTATTAAAAAAAAAGATATTATTCTCTCAATTATTGTTTGACAAATTTGATGGCTTTTAGAATACTTGGCTAGGTAAAGAGGATTTGTGTTAAATTTATGATTTATTTATTAATTAAAGTGATACTAACGAACTCCTTTACTATTGTTTTTGAGAAATTTGATTGAACATACCTTAAAATTACAAGGTTAAACTCCTACTAGTAGTATTGTTCTTTGTGTGTGACCGAAGTAGTATTCTATGAAATTGGATTAGTGTTGCATATGTACATTGCTATGTTTCTATATACATAAAAATTGCCTAAATTTATGCTCATATTATTATGTGAGATAGTGGGTTCTAAATTAAGAAAATTATTCATCCAATAATTCTTCTATTGGACTTTATCCTTTCTAAGTGTTAGGAAAAGGATGTGGAGCCACGACACTGGCCCTCTTATCCAACCCAACATGCTGCTAGTATTTGATTATTTGGTACTTATTATTTTAGGAAAATTGGTGTCTTAAAAAGAAGAAATTGAAGGCTGGCACTCTAACTGTTTCGCAGTAATCATAAGAGGCTAACGACAAAACAAATGTACTTAATCCTATTCCAATTCATCTATTCTAAGAAGTTAAGAAATTTTTTGTCAAAAACAAAATGTTAACAATTTCACTCTTTACTTTTCATAAATTCTATCTCTAGCTGTTTCACATTCACAATGTGTCTGTTTGATGTGTAGGTTTGTTCAAATCACGTTGGTTTAACGTAATTTTGTTAAACTCAACCATAATTTCAAACATACAATATAACCATTACGTGGGTCTGGACCTTGAGCAGGCTAAAGATAGCGTCATTCCTCTTTTATGAGTGGACTTGGAATCCTAGAGAGTGCCTAAATAGAAGATGAATGCCGCTGTCTTTTTTGGTTCGGCTTTTGGGTGTTGGTCTGTTTGGTTTTCTCGGCTGTTAGTGCAGTTTTTGCCAGTATTGGTTCAGTAATTGGGAGGGTATTCTTTTTTGGGTCTTGTTAACTTGTGCCCTAAGGGCACAGGATAAGAAACTAAATGTAGAAACTTAATCTTGGAAATTGTGCATTCATAACCTTAAAAACTTCAAAACTTATATTTTCAATGCAATATTTATTTTTATATTCTATTTTAATATCCTTATCTTGTGCCCTGAGGGCACAAGTTAACATTTTCCTTCTTTTTTTGGTTCTTTGGCTGTTTTTGCCTTCCCTGTTGCTGTTATTTTTTCTGCTCTTTGCCTTGCTGCTGTTCGTTGTTGGTTCAGTTAGCAGGGTCCTCTTTTTGTTTCAGCCTGCCGGTTTAGCACCTCTGGTGCCTGGCTTTGGAATATATATGCCGTTTCAAAAAAAAAAAAATCTCTTTTTCAATAAACATTAAATAAATACATTTATTAATTATCTTTTGCATTAGAAGATTGGGCATTATTGTACCCAAGAAAGAGAGAAAAAAATGATTATGCATTATAATTCGAGGTAGGTGAATTGATGGTATATTTGGTTTTTCTAGCAGGATGGACAGAACCTAAGTATTGCAGGTGAAATAGCAACATGTTCAAACATGAGAAGTGGAGAGATTAATGAGGGGGAGTCTTCAACACTGAGTTCCCACACTTGCCATTTTTTCCAATTAGCCACTGTAGCATTTCTCAAATGTTTTGGTCTTGATTCCACGTCGGATTCTTCATCAAATCAGAAATGTAGAAAAAGGAAAGAAAGTTGAGTGTGAAAATTATGCTCTTGTAGATTATTGTAAATGTCATTCGTGGAATAAATTAAAATGAAAAAGAGGAAGGGTTGTCATTTAATCAGTTCCTTGATTGATTGTCCTCGTGAGCTTAGTTCAGTTGGTTTGGACAATGCATAATATATGCAAGGTTCAGGGTTCAAACCCCGGCCACTACCAAGGGTTCAAACCCCGGCCAAAAAAAAAAGTTCCTTGATTGATTTTCCTATTTTTGCTCGAAGAAAGAAAGCTTCCTTGCTCCACAATTTAACAAAATTAACACCGTCAAAATGTTATGAGAATTTTTGTTAGTTTGGTAACAGTGCGTAGTAATAAATAGGATCACATCAATAAATTTTAAGAACATCTGATAACGAATTTAAAAGTTTTTTTTTTTTTTAACAAAACAAACATTGTCAAAATGTGAATGGAAAGTTTCTTTTTTTGTTATTTTACTAATAGTAGTAATAAATAGGATCACGGTAATAAATAGGGGTGTTCGCGGTGCGGTTTGGTTCGGTTTTGAGCAAAAAAGTCATCCAAACCGCGAGATAAAAAAGCATGCGGTTTGGTTTGGTTCGGTTGATTTTTAAAAAATCATCCAAACCAAACCAATGCAGATTGGATTGGTTCGGTTTGTGCGGTTTATCACGAGATAAAAAAAAATATTACATCAACTATTATATTGCCAACTTTTTACAAAATAAACATAGGACATTTTATTTTGCTGTTTACATGATAAAATATTAGGTAAAACTTATATCAAAATAGGTAAAATTAAGAAGAAACATAAGCATGAAACAAATTATTGGGAAGAAAAGGAAACAAATTCATCACTGAAAATGAATTGAATAAGATGGAAAGGAATTAGAATTGAATCTGATGGTGCAACAATGGAAAAGTCAAATCAAAAGAGATTATTCTTGGGCTATGTAATTGGGATATTACATGTTTAAGTAATATTCATTATTCTTGCGGTTTGGTTCGGTTGCTGAGATGCAAACTGCAAACCGAACCGAACCGCGCGGTTCATTGCAAAAGTCATCCGAATTCATCTGAACCAAGTGCGGTTTTTTGCGGTTTCGGTTTGGATTGGTTTGGTTGGCGGTTTTTCTATTGGGTTGGTTCGGTTTTGAACACCCCTAATAAACATTTTAAGAACACTTGTTAACGAGTCTAAAAGAAAATAATCATATCAGAAAAAAATACATTGTTTAGACTTTTAAAAAATTGTTTCCGCAAGTTCCAAAAGATTATTATTATAATTGCTTAGCATTTTCCTAATAAATAATACCTCCTCCGGTCCTTTCTACAAGAGATAAATGGGTCAACTAAAATTGATGTATTTGGTTCAAAATGTAGACCAAATACATCAACTTTAGTTGACCCATTTGTCTCTTGTAAAAAGGATCGGAGTGAGTACAACCATTTGTCTTGTGTACGTAAACTAAAAAACAATAGGAACATTAGATGTGTTTTTTGAAGTAGGGAACATTAGATGTGTTAATGCGTGAATTTCAACAAGCAAAGTGTGTAGTACAATTTAACTAAAAAAACCACCATTTTAGTTTTTGGAAGTGTAATTAGTTGACACTTTGACCCTTAAATGTAAAATTGCAAACATATCTCTATTATCTCTCTTTTTTCAGTAATTTTTTGGGCTAAATTGTACAACCAAAAATACATAGGGGAACTGAATTAACAACTTAAAAACATATTTGAAGAATAAATGACTACAAATTCAAATATTCACAGAGCTTTTCCAATTTCAATATATTCAGTGATCAATGTGGTTTATAAACTTTTTTTTTTATGCTAACTACTATATTTTTGGAGAAAGTCTAAGTTGGTCACAAACACAAATAAAATGACTTAAACACACACATAGATAAAAAAAAATTAAAGATAAAAGTAAAAAATGATGTGACTAATTTATTTTTCTTTTAATTCTCTCTATTTATGTATGTGTGCCCAAATATTTTTGATTTAGGGTTGTGACTAGATAAGAATTGCTCAACAAGTCCACAAGTCCTAGCTCAACTGACAAAATGCCGAAATTGTTAGGCCGAACGTCATGACCGGGGTTCGAACCCCGGTACCTCCACTCAGCCAGAAATTTTAACTAGTGGAGGCACAATTGTTCTCTATGATTTGCCTTTTTTTTTAAAAAAAAAAATAATGAATGATTTTCTCATTTGACAAGGGTCCATTTGAAAATAGTATCTCCTAATTTTTTTTCTCCATCACTTGGATGATAATCTGAAAGTCTTGGCCTCAACCCATGATCACCGGAAAGCTTTTCCAAATTCAATTCTAAAATTCTTTTTTTTTTTAAAGATGGACCCAATTTTATACTTTCACATTCATCAAGTGTTTGAGGATTAATTGTTGATGATTGCTCTAAACTTGACTTTTTTTTTTAAATATTTATCCATTGTACATAATTTACTAGAAATAACAAGTTTATTGATCACAATCAACTATAAACACTACTATTTTTTTATAACTACCCTATTAGAGAGATAAGAATGAAACACTAGGGTGTGTTTGTTTCAAGTTTACCAAATTTATTCATAGGAATAATATTCCGTGGAACATAAAGATGAGAATATTATTCCAAGGTATCTAGAAAAAAGATGTTTGTTTAACATTATAATATTCCTGAGAACCATAAAAATAGGAATTATAATAGAAAATTACTCATGAATTTATTCTCATCTCCATAGGAACTTTATTCCCACCTTTTTCTTTGGGAATTTTTTTCTATTCCCAAGAACATTTTATACCCGAGAATAAAATTTACTAAACTTGTAACAAATATAGGCATGTGTATTCCTATTGTTTTATTCTCAGAAATTTACGAAGATAACTTGAAACAAACGCACCCTAGAGGAAGGAAAATGAAATTTTTTGATAGAAAAGTTGATGTGGTTGATTTTTTTATCCATGAAACAAGGATGAAGGGCGTTTGTTTTGTTCACTGAGAAGAGAGAGAATTTCGCATGGGTGGGATGGTCGTGTGTGATATATGGGGGCTTTGTTTATTTATTAAAAAAAACTTAAAAAATATGAAAGAGAGAAATGGTTGGTTTCGTCGTAATGGGTGGGGGTTTGAGTATTGACCATCAATATATGTATATGTAGTATGTATATATGAAAGTAGTGCAGGAGCCCACACAATCTTGTGTGTGGCTCCGCCACTACCTCCACTTATGTGTGTGAGTTTATAATGACTTTGTCATTTCGTCTATCTAACAAAAAAAATGCTCCACAAAATCAAGCGCTAGCCTGCAAACTCGTTTTATTTTATTTTTTAAAAAAATATTTATATATAAAGTTATAGTACGTTTTTTGAAAATCGAAAACTTAAGAAGCTGATTCTCATGTTGCTTATCTAATTAGAAAGTAAAAAACATGAAAGTAAAGTTATAATTTAATGAAAATAGAAAACATTTTGTCAAATTTTATATGTAAAACCAAATGCATGCTGATTAGGCATGATGTGATTGATATGGATACCGTCACACCGACCAACATATTTTTTACTAGCACCATTGGTTGCTATGAGTACAGGATTTTTTTTTTTTTTTTTGAGGGAATGAGTACAGGATTTAGATAGTAGACACCACCCCTTTATCATTTGAAGAAACTTATGTAGTATCCAAGAGACAGCACTTTGTGCCATTAAATCTGGACCATTAATGACATCAAGATAGATGTATTGTCAGTCACGGATCTAGTGTGGGGGCAATGGGGTCAAGCGACCCCACTTGTCTCCACATGTGTATAGTATTTTTAACCTAAAATTAGATACTCCCTCCGTCCCATATTACTTGACCTATTTAGAATATTTGCACTATTCATGTAACATGCTTTGACTCTATTTTTCTACTAATATATAAAAACAAAATATAGCATATAAGATGTTGTTAGATTCGTCTCGATTAATATTTTCAAAATATCAAATTTTCGTAATTTTTTCTACTAGATTATTAAAGAAATTTAAGTTTAAAATTGTGCATTGGCATACGTGACAGAGTCAACTAGGTCAAGTAATATGGGACGGAGGGAGTATATATTTAGTTTGACCCTTCTTTATATAGTATTATTTTCTTCAAATAGTCTATTTATTACACTATAAAAATTACAAAACTAAGAAGGATCCAAATGAGTGTTCTAAGAGCTCTAGTTAATAGTTAATAAATCAAAAGAAGTAGTTTTTATTTATAAAAAGTTGTGATAATTATTATATTGATACAAATAATGCTTAAATTTAAGATAAAATTTTCATTTTCTTTTATGAAATCTTTAACCAATTATCTTAGAGCATATCGTTGGCAAGACCATACAACTACTATTATAATATAAATTATTCTTATATTTGTTGAAAAAGGTTGTGACTGACGCTACGTTGGTGATGAAAAATTAATTAACTATGGTTATATTTTTTATACTATGCTAGAAATGGACAAATATTTTTAAAAAATCAACATTTTAGGGCAATTATAAATATAACTTGTATAATTTTCGCACGCTTACGCGTTTATAAAATTTTATATAAATTTTTATGATATAACTTGACCCCACTTATTAAAATTTATGGATCCGTCACTGTGTGTTGTGCGGCTCAGATGCAATGACAATGTGTTTGTATGGTCCAGATTCAATGGCACGGTGCCATTAATGGCACCAAAGTGCTACTCGTATCCAAGCTGTTGTTGATAGAGATGGTTTTGTGCCTTTTTATTTAAATGATTAGGTTTAATCTAGCATACCCTACCACTTGTGATATTGAGAAAGTAGTGTTTGAAAAAAGTATTTTTTACTGGTTAATTATACAATTAATCAAGACAGCTAAAGCCTATTCAAAACTAAAAATACAAGGGGGCGTTTGTTTCTTAGATGAGAAATTTATACTTAGGAATGATGTTCCCATGAATTAAGAAGAGGAATCTTAATCTAAGGTACTTTTTAAAAACAATAATGCTTAATGTCCCGAGAAACCACTTCCTGAGAACAACCCGAGCTTTATGCCAGCTACCTCATTTTCTGAGTAGCACCCATGATTTGTGTGCAGGGGACAATCCAAAGGCTGGAATTCATTCATGATAAATTCGGGATGTTATTTGTCGGGAAAAATAGCATAGCTCTTTTAAAAAAAAAGTGTTTGGTTAATATTTACTACATTCCTAAGATTATTTATAAACATGAGAAATATGGGTAGTTGATGGGTGGTTACTTGAGTTCTATCCCCACCTTCATGGGAATATTTTATTCCCACCCTTTTTTTTGAATAAAAACATGGAAAATGAGAAGTTATTATATTCCTGAAAATGCTATATTCCCACCCTTTTTTTTGAATAAAAAACATGGAAAATGAGAAGTTATTTTATTCCTGAAAATGCTTTATACTGGGAATTAATTTCCTAACTTTGTAACAAACATAAGAACCTTTCTTTGTAACTTCAATATTATTGGGGAATGATTTTTACAGCCAGAAAACAAACATCCCAAAGTGATTTATTTACCAATTTGGATTTGAAGATTAGTTCTTTCATAGTCTTATAATAATTGTGATATTTACAAAGAAATTTTTGTCTCGATAAAGTGCAACTTGCAGTTTTTTATGTAATTTTAATATGTTTTTGGTTTGATCCCTATAAATATTTAAACTTTTCGGTTTGGTCCTATTAATTTTTTATTTTGATTTTTGATCCCAAAAGCTTTGCATCACCACTTTCGTATACTTTTAACTCAAGTCATGTGTTTCATTCAAAATTTTGAATTACTTTTGCAGGAAAATTTGAAACATCAGAAAAATTTCTTCCAAGAAATATTAGAATTTTTAAAGAAAATGTGAAGGTCAAAATATTATACATCTACCACATCAACTTCTCTATCTATTTCTTTTGGGTGTCAAAGGTTTTGGGTGTTTATCAATAATTTCCAAGTTAGTCAAACAAATTAATATGGCCTAGAGTAAGAGTTGTGTTATTTGAACAACCATTTGATTGATAATTTTTAGGACAACCATATTTTACAAAGAAAATAAGGTATTGGCACAAAAACCAAGACAATAAAGAGAGAAAGTAAAAACATAATGTGAGTATAATATAGAAAATTGTCATAAAAGTTGTCAAAAATGGTTGTACAAATATCATTTCTCGTAGAGTAAACTATAGGCACTGTTGTGCGATCTGATATTTCCATGCCCAAGTACAGTGCATCGTATGTTAGCTATGACATCGATATCACACAAAATCCTATACAGCTAAACTATAGACACACACGTACACATTTTGTGGCAGGTGTCTCTTACTAAGACAACTTCCAAATGCAAAGCGGCTTGTTATTATATTTAAAAGAGAAATGATATTTTGACAACCATTTTTTGACAACTTTTGAACAACTTTCTCTCTCATACTCACATGATGTTGTTATCCTCTCTCTTCCTTTTTCTCTCTCCATTGTTTTTGACCAATAAGAAGTGAGAAAAACAAGGTTGTCAACAAAGTTGTCATCAAATGGATGTCAAAATATCATTACTCTATTTAAAACCGCTAAGCAACACACTAAACTAGACAAGTAGTGACATATATACATCAAAGAGAACGGAGACAGCAAAATAAGAGGAAAAAAACATGGATACGGAGCCTAGAGAAAGAGATTCAGCATGCCATTTCATTGAACAAGTAGTGAAAGCTTTCTCCAAATGCCTAGGTCTTGATCCAACAGCTGAAAAAATTCAATATCGTACTATTGAGAATGATGGTGAAGTAACATCATCCATAATATCACGAGCCTTCAAAAGGCCACCAAAACCTCGTTTAAGTGCAGGACGTGGAGCTCAAATTAATATTTCCTCCTCTTAAAATTTATACAACAACGTACACTCTGTAACCTTTATTTTATTATATATCTTAATAATATACAAATGGGGAACAACAAATAGCAAAAAATTTTGCACCAATCCAATGTGTCAAAATTCTAAGCCACTTCATGTCACATCATCATTAAAAAATAATTTTATTTTTGCCACTTTAAGCATTCACACAATGCAAATAATAAAATATCATTATCACACATTTTCCCTCTTCAATTCAAAATTCAAATCTCAAAATTTTTCAAATCCTTCTTTCCCTCCTACTTTTTCTCTTATCCCAACAAACATCACTTTCAAATTTGAACTCACCTTTCTCTCTAATTCATCTCAAATTTCTTTACTTTTTTTCCTCACTAACACACACCAACATTAAAATGTTATTTCCTCTCATTTTCCCTCTTCAATTCAAAATTCAAAATTCAAATTCATTTAAACCCTTTTTTTCCTCATACATTTTCTCCCTTATCCTATCCAACATTAATTTCCCTCATTCCATTTTTTTACTCTCTCTCATCCTGTTTTTCATCACTTTCTCTTTCATTCCCAAACATTCCACCACTCCCGCTCTTCTCTCTTACGTTACAACACAAACCTTTTTCTTCATCTTCTTCTTCAAAAAAATCACACCCGAACTCTTTCTCATCTTATTTCAAACGTTATTTCGAATCAATCCTTTTCTATGCATCCTTCACGAAAAGATTATGGGTTTCATGATTCTCAATCTTCTACTTTTGCTTTCTCTCAGTCGCTCATATCTTCGACCCTTTTCGAAAATCAGTTTATGGGTATCAGGATTTGAGTTTCACTGCTGAAAGTTTGTGGGTATGAAGAAGTATTCACTCAACATGAGAAAAAGGGATCAATTTTGAGTGTGAGGTAAATTTTTTTCTGTCTTTGTTAATCTCCTATCAATTTTAGTTAATCTCTTATCAATCTTCTTCCCTTTTCACATTTAGTCTCATGTTTTGAGTTATTTCGTTTTCGTACAGGTTCTTTCGGAGAAAACGAAGAAGAAATTAGGGAAGAATAATAATCAAGGTGAAATATGAATTTCGAAACCCTAATCCATTATTTTCCCATATCAGAAAATAGTCTATTAATTTATCTTTGGTTTTGAATGATTCTGTTTTGTGCATGTTGGAGAAATCTTCACTGATCCATCAAAATCACTTTTGAGAATGACTAATCGGATGGGAACAGGGTATTATTGCTAAAAACTCATTTGAGATTAATTTCTTTTAAATTGAATTTTGTATAATGTTTACAAAAATTCTCTTTTAATTCAGGTGAAGATTCTAGACAAGAAGGACTTTCTTGATTTAACTACATATGCGTGGGTATAATCACTACTTGAAGGTATATACAATTACTTTTATCTATTTTCTGTTGGATGTGTAATTTGATGATTTTTTTAGATTGGTCTTTTGTTGAATATGAGATTTGGTTTTTTTTTAGATTAGTCTTTTGATGAATGTGTACTTTTGAAAATCTATTTTCTGATGAACATGTACTTTGAAATGTGAATTGATTGAGATTAAGTTTATGCTATGTGAAATGTTACTATGATTTTTAGCTTTAATTATGTTACTCTCAACGCTTTTGAAGTAATACTAATAATGTTGCATAGAAACCTTTGTATAAGTTATGTGATTTGGCAATTTAGCTGGTGAACTTTACTAGATCATAGTTACAATACCAAGCAAGTGGGGGTTGGTCTTAGTATCAATTTAATGTTAGGAAATGACATAGCCCTTCAATTGAACTATTGTGCAACAGAAAATCAAGTCATATGCCATCCAAAATGGGTATTTGTATATAATGTTGTACATCTTGAGTTTGAGCACGTCGGTGCTTTAGTTTATAGTGATTTAGAACTATAAGTGATTGAATGAGTAACCTTTGCACGTCATTGAGTGGCCATTTTCTGCTGTTTTTTAGGCTTCTCTACTATAGGTGCAATATTTGTTTGTTCATAATGCATAATAATTTTCAAAACTATATGGATGCATCCTTCAAAATTTGAGATATTTTTGGTTCTATACATTGATATTTTGTTCTTTTGGGATTCTGATTTTTTGGTTGTTTGTAGAGTTTACATATCCTAAACTACTGTGTATCTTTTATAAGCTAATAAATTAATTTGGTATCAACATTGCTAATGCAAAATTATTTATTATGCAGAATTATTTTCTAGGATTATGAGTAGTTTTTTAAGAGAACAACATAGACATGTTCAAGTGAATTTTATATGATCATTTGAAATTTTCTCCAGTAATATAAGGCTATTGATTTTCGTATTTTGGTATTGATTTTATGCATTTTTTTTGCAGCAAATCCTGAAGTACACTGATTTTGTTAGTTACGTGAATGTGTAGATTTATTCAAAGGAATGGAAATGAAGGGTTTATTAGATATGACTCAGGTACGTGCAAATTTTTAGTACGTACATCTTGATCTCTGGTAATTTTGTTCCATAAGGTATGTTATTTTCATGAAAATGAAATTTGTTTTGTTCTCAATCATGTGATTTTATTTTAATTATTTCTTTATTTCAGAATTGTGCTTCTTCGATTATGGTGTTTGATGTAAAAAATGAATGGTTTGCATTTCATTTACATTTTGGATTTAATTTTTTCATTGTTATAGTGAGCGCTCACTAAATGTTTAAGGAAATGTCTCAATATGTATTAAGTAGGATTCGTCTTGCTTCAATTATATTCCTATTTGTATTTCATTAATTGAGATTCTAAATTACGTTTTTCTCTAATATTACTTGGCAGGCTCAGAGTTGTTGATGAAGGTTAGGAATGAGGTAAGTCTTTTGATCAGTTGCCTACAAAATGTCCGTCTATGTATAGTTCTAAGAGAATTCAGAACTAGGTTTTGCTTATTTGTTGCTTGATTGTATGTAAATTTGAAGGTTAAATTTGAAGTCTCTCTTTTTGAAAACTTAGATTATAATACTTAATTATGATCGAAGATTCACATGGTATAACATTAATAATGCCAAACATTTCAAACTGCTCATACAAGATTCTTCTTTCTAATGTCATGAGCTTAAGCTTTTGTAAAATTTTATTATTACATTTTTATAATGTGTTATATTATTAGCTCTTAATGGCAATCTCATATGACTTTTGATATTCCTTAAAGACTTATGCATCAAATTTTTAACCTGTTTACCATTAATATTTCAAGGCTTTTGGGTATAATAGCATTATTAGGTTATAGTCTTATAACTCTCTTCAAGGTTTTCATTAGACAAAGAGAGGTTATCATTAGTCTTATGTATGCAACAGAGAGATTGACATTATGAGCATAAAGTAGAATACATGCAAGTAAGTTTGGCCTCTAACTTGGTTTCTTTTTTAATTTGGTTCAACTATGAGCATATTGTTTTTGAATCCACTTTAAATTCCAAAGCATCTTTTTATCTCAAATTTCTTTTTATTTATTTATTGAAACGACTCATTTTCCATTTACCATGGGATATAGAAAAGCTATGAAAGACAAATATATAGTACAAGAGAACTAAAGTTTTTTGTTTTGCTCAAGGCCATCTGAAAGAGTAAGATAGGTATTGTAACCATCCATAGTTTTCCCTTTTGTTTAAAAAAAAAATGTTGTATGTTTTAGAATAACGTAGTACAAAGGTTACATACACTTAGTAGATTGTGGAGATATTAAGAAAAGTTCACAATTGAATTCCTATTTTGTAGTCTATTCTGAGATAAAGTTGGAGCTGAAGAACAAGCAGAGCGACCAAGAGATAAAGTTCAAGGGCAATGCCAAACAAAGACTTTTCTTGATTAATTCTATTGTAGGAGATAAAAAAAAACTTTTAGAGTTGATTCATATCATATTCATTTTATTTATTATTATTTTGACAAGAGGTTTGAATTAGACATTCAAGTTAACATTATTCAATTATTTATAGACTTTAGATAAAGTGATTGTGAGTATTTTGCTCATCTTTGTAAATAATTTTATGATTCATATTCATAATGGCATGGGATCTCATGTGGGAATAGATAACTTGATAGGTCAGAATTCATGCCGCCACACTCATAGGTCAGAATTGAGAATACCAATTTTGCAAAAGAAGGTTTTTAATGAACATAATATTTTGATTATGAGTAATCAAGTAATATGTGTAAATATCTAAAGTGGATTGGCAGGGTCTCTATTATTAGTTACTAATTCTGCAGAAACCAACATTGAACCACTCATTTTAATTTAACACACATTTTGATCATTAGTTGAAATTAGTAATTACGTTTCTCTTCTATTCATTCTATACTCTATAAAAAATGTTGTTTATTATCACAAATTTTAAAATAGTGTCGTGATTTTTTTCCCGTTGCTATCGATAATTTGGATGGTCCTAGCTAGAGAACATTGATTTGGAACACAAATGCTTTAGAGTTATATGTCAATGTCTGAATTTATGCTAGACATAAGTGAATGTATAAAAAACATATATGCTTTAGTGTTTGAACATCTATTTTCTACTTTTATAAGTGGATTATTTTTGCTTATTGTCTCTTATTATAATGACAGATAATGAAAATAAGATCAAATGAATTTGTCTATCAATACCACCCAAGTTTCTCAAACAAGATACAAGCTCAAACCAAAACATTAACTAGACTGATTTTATTATTGAAACTGGTGGGACAAGGGAAATTTGACTACAATCACACTTATGACTTATGAGTATGACCAATTTATTTTTCTTTTGTTTAAGAGATTATGTTTGAGGATTAAAATAATAGGCATGCTAATTGTATTAGTATTGGATTACGACCATTTTTAGCTTCATTTCAAATGCTCTATCAAAATATACTGTAACATTCTATGAACTGATTCAAATTAATTCACATTTATTAAATTTAGAGTGGAAAGTGTCTATATAGGCATGTGTCTATATGTAAGTTCTTGACTAAATATAGATTCCATGTAAGTTCTTATATATATAAGAAAAAAGGTAATTTTTAAATGCCAAATTCATATGTCCTATATAGATTCCATGTACAACACTAACTATGTTGTATTTGCTCTTCAAAGTGTCAACTACTTTTTTGTGTCAGTTATAACATATGTAGTCATTAATTATCATTGATCAGAGATATGTAATTGCTTTAGATTAAATTGAACTATATGTCAAACGATGACATCTTTAATATGATGATGACAACATAATCCGATTTGTCTAACAAATACATTGTATGTTTTTATTTTGGTGATACGTTCAGAGTAATAATTTGCTAACGCCACAAAAAATCTTTGTTCGCCCGTGCGTTGCACGGGTGGAAATACTAGTAGTATAACATATGTGCTTTGATTTTTATATATATCATAACATGGTCTTATTAGATTTCCCTGTTATATGTTGCATGTGGAAGTGATTTCAGTTGTACTCAATATGGAGCAGGGAATCAAGAGACTTAATTGTTAGACGGAGCACGTTAGAGTTGAGACAGCATTTCATGTACCGTTTTCCTTCAAAAAAAAAAATGTAATTGTACCGTTCCTTTTTTTTTTTTTTGAAAGATTGTACCGTTCCTTTTGTTAGGACAAACACAAAGGTTTTTGATATTATACAATGTTTTAATTTTGTAGCTAGATCGATTATATCCTTTAAAGTTTGAAGCTTTAAGTCGCTTCCATGTAATTGTACTGTGAAGTTTGAAAGGTACAGTATCATTTTCCTTTTATTAGGACAAAGATGAATGTCTTTGGTTTTATTTATTTATCGTTAAATATGAGGACATAATATTAATTGATAATCATTGACCAAAAAAAAATTATTAATTGATAATCGACTAGATGACTGCCAACCGCTTGTCAACTTTTCTTTTGGTGGTGGTCGGGGTTTGAACTCCGGACCTTGCATAATTATTAATTGATAATCGACTAGATGATTGGTGGTGGTCGGGGTTTGAACTCCGGACCTTGCATAATTATTAATTGATAATCAACTAGATGACTGCCAACCGCTTGTCAACTTTTTTTTTGGTGGTGGTCGGGGTTTGAACTCCGGACCTTGCATATTTTATGCATCGTCCATACCAACTGAGCTAAGCTCACGAGGACTACTTTTAACATATAGATATATTCGTAGAACCTTATGCTTCACATCTGGAAGCATATAATATAAAATTAATTATGAAACAAATCAAATATTAAACTGATTTTAATTGTAATTATTGACTTTCCTTTATTAAACTATGCTAAGTAAAAAAATAATATTTAAAGCGAGAACCTCCCCTCCCCACCGGCACCACTTACTCATTTGTTCGCGCCAAAAAAATTTTAGTTTCAAAGCTTCGTCCTTACTAAAAAATAGGAAGTAGATCACATACTCCATAAACGAACTAGTTATGTCTGGTCTTCGACCCAAACCAAAACTTAAGGACTAGTAAACAGTTCAACTAATCTAAAGACTAGTAAAAAATTGATTCTAAACGTTGATCAGTAGTTAACACGATGGTTTAATGATTAGTCATTGGTTGATGTATTTGTCACCACGAAGTTGAGTGGTCAAAATTATAGTTCAAGAAGCTAATGGCTAACTAACTACTAAGGTAAGACGCTTGTACATTGTTTGGGAGTTGGGAGTTTAGTGGAGAAGAGAGAGAGGACTTTAGGAGGAGGAGGGGAACAAGGGAAAAAACAGAAATCCTTTTATATTTTTTTGGGAGTGTTTTCATTAATGCTTTTGATGAATAACATATTTTGTAAGACCGAAAATAATACAACAATCTAGATTGGATTTAGAGAATTTATCCAAATCCTTCAATACAATTTTTGAGTTCCTTCAAATTCTAAGAGTTTTTTATTATGAAGAAAAATAAATCTCAAAATCTTTCTCTCCTAAAGCTATTCAAACAAATCCGGGTAAGTCACACCCAACATCCGGTTCAACCTGGTGAATCGTAAATGGGCGTTAACTATAGTATGATTGTTTTTACAGTTTGATAACATTTTTGTTTCCATTCCTCACTTTGTATTCAGATTTTAACAGATTAATTTTGGAACAGTCTAAGTAACAAGCATTCCAGAAACAATTTGCATTTTTTTTTTAGCATATGGACTTTTTTAAAAGGAAACACATGACTCGTATCTGGCTTTATTACAGGGCATTTCATCAACATGTGCTTGGATAAACAGAGTTCATTGATCAATAGCTAGACGAAACCACAACATTGAAAGCAGAAAGCTACTTAATCGTAATTTTATAACTTCAATTTTTCCATCTTATATTTTCATAAACACGTTATTACATTTACGGTACACAAGAGTTTGAAACAACAGATTCAAGTATCAAGGTAATTTAGAGTGAGAAATGCACTCAATCTGATGTTCCTATTAGATTTCTATACACGTCATCGATTCAATAGACGCTATAGCCTCATCTAAGGGGAAATATCTCTATTGCAATATGTAACAAGAGAAAAATATCAAAAGTACCCAATCAACACATCCATGAAAATGAATTGAAGATCATATAACAATAGAGAAGAGAGCGTCGATGCTGCTGCTAACAACGAAGAAATCTGGAAACTTCTCTGGCCTCTACCTTTTTCCACGTCCAGTGATGAACTTGAGAGCAAAACTTGAGAATTGAGCAAGGGAGAAAAACATCTTCAACATAGAACGACCCTTAATAATTCCGTCTCTCGCGCCTTTTGCGGATCTTGCCACCGCAAGTGCACCCGAGTCAGGCTCAGTTTTGGGCCTTTGTTCGATTCCCTGCAACGAAGCTAAATAGAACCAAATGAACAATATTTTATGACACCATAGTTCTAAATTGCATTCTACAGTCGCAATTGTGGCAGCATTATAATAGTGTTATAGGTCATGACATTTGCAACCGCAATTTGCAATTGTGGCTGCATCAGCTGCATTTACGAATATTTTACCGCAGTGTAATTGTAGCAATTTAAAATCATTTTGACCTATCTACAATCTCAAATTATAGAAACCTAACACCTATATGTTGTAAGACCGACGCATATGGTTCCTTCACATTAACGGCTTGTCCGTAATCCAACATGTATCTGTTGTAAGGCCGACACGTATGACTAGATCGATTTTGTAAAAAATTATTACTGATGTCAACATAACAATATTGTGTCCAGTATCCATGTATGTGTCGACGCTTAATATCAATGTCATAGCAACACAAACTCATGATTAGTAGGTAACCTGAAGATGAAGAAGGCATGGTGGTTAAACGGCGAAGCCCCTCCTCAGCCGAGCGAACCACGCGAGTGGATCTTTTAACTCCTTGGGTAATTTCTTGGCTGCATCGCAGAAACAAAAACCAAATACTGTTTCAATGTGTGTTTGGTTCTTGAATTTGTAAATCTTGATTTCGACAAAAAGTGAATTGAATATAAAGTGATTTAAGTTTGAATAGACTATAGATTGATCATATAAAAGCAGGTTGAATAATAAATTTGACGCTAAAAATCAATTGCAGCTACAAAAATTTCGAATTCTAACTTGAATTTAGAACAAATTAATTCAAACATGATAAAATCAATTACTCATGACTAGAATGAATTCAAAATGGAATTACCCACCCAAGATCACTGAGTTGAGTGGTTAAGTCACTGATTTCCATTCCAGATAATCGAATTGCAGCCATTGTATCAGGAAGTTCCTCTCTTGCTGTATCCATAAGCTTTTCAAGTGATTCCGCTGCTCTCTTGAAAGCCTTCATTATTTATTACATCAGATTCTGAATTAAGCTATTCCAGAAATAATTATCTACGACTACCAAACAAGGCTTACCAGAAGAGTGGGAATTGCAGAACAAAACAACCACGTTGTACATATCGCTGTCTGCAGAAAATTGCAAAAAATCAATTTGAGGAATCAACAAATTCAATTCAGTAACGGATTTGGATTCAGAGTAAGTACCACTACGGCGAGAGCTTGGAGAAGAGTGAGGTGGCGTTGGGAGAAGTTCCAATGAGAGAGGTGAAGAGATGAAGAACCAACGGTGGAGATGTAATGCGAAGGTTGTGGCGTAGAGAGGGATTGGGGAAGAGCGAGGGGTTTAGTAGTAAAAGAGAGGGTACGTTGTGAATGAGTGTTGGGGAAAGGATTCTTCAAGCTTAGACAAATCGGTGGTTTTGAACTTGAAGCTTGAAATTGCAGGGATCTCAACATCTCTTTTCCTCCTTGCATTCTCCGAAACTAATTCATGCAAACACAAGGAACAAATATTACTCATATCTAATCTTTCTTTCTTTCTTTTTTTTTTAAGAAATTACTCTTATCTAATCTATTATATAAAAAAATAGGAAAATTAGGGGCAGTTATGAATATTTATACATTAGAATTTTATCGTTTCTTGTCAATTAAAATGAAAAAACTAGACACACTCGTGTTGAGGCTACTTATTATAAATATTTTTTTTAGGAATAAAAATATATTATTTAACTTCAGACTAATATATCGTCACACTTCAAACTAATATTTATTTTATTAAAAAAAGCACGATAATCATCATAGAAAATCACTTAATGTTTTTGTATAAAAAAAAAACATTTTATGACTTTGTGTACTTCGATTTTTTCTCATTTTGCATTCAATTGAACAAGATAAAACTTCTACTATTTCTTTTTTACCCTATGGGATAGATCTGAATAAGAGATTTAATTATAAAAATGAAAAGGAAAAAAATTGTAAATATTAAATTTAAATACATGTCTGAACCTCTATAATTTACATCAGCGTACTAACAGCAGTAACATGTAATTTTTCTAATTGAATGAAGTGTAATTTGCAGATAAACAATCGACAAAAAAAATATGAATGATGTTATTTTAAGTACAGAAGAATAATATGTATAATCTACAATATTTCCACCATTCAATAAAAATGCATTGTTCCTTCAAAAAAAAAATGTATTTAAAGCGTTGCTAATCAAATTCTTGGCAAGCCACGCCTATAGCTTGCTAGTACTACTGAAACGTGATGATCAAAGCATTAGTATTTCTTTACAATTATGACTTTTTATTATATCATTTTTTAATGTGATGAACAAAGATATGTGACCCCCCACTAACTTAAATTAGTACTGCATGCTCACATTGCATTTGTCAAGGAAATTGTTTTGATGATACTGTACCTGCCATCTAAAAATTAATCCCCATGCGGCCATGCATCGAATCTAACCATATGATGTTGTACTACTGCTGAATATGATCTTGTGGCCATCCAAGCCAACCCAGTGACTACTGCAAAGTTGTCTTTCTGAAAGAGATAAAACTATAAGGATTTTGCTTCCCATTTACATCGCATATTTACAGCATAATACCCTCTAACATTACGTAGCCTACAAAATTTCCCGAAGGCAGTTCTAGCCCATATGAATAACTTAACCACCTCAAACAGATTAACTCCTACCCAAACTACCCCCTTTCCCAGCCTCCCTTTATTTTTCATTACTTTTCCCCTTGTTGTTCTTTCTCCTCCAGTTCTTGTTTCTCAAGTAAGAAGTTCATAAATAGGCAAATAATCTGTCACCAACCAACTCTCGTCAAACAGGAACCAAGCAAAGCACAAAATAAGAGCTCCTTAGCCTGTCTTCTCATTAATTCTGCTAACATCTGTCACTGTAGCATTGCAAAAGAAACATCTCTGACAGTTCAAAAGATGCCTAGTTACACAGCCATAGCAAGACCTATGTGAACAAGGTGCAATCTGGGCATCAGCTTCACAAGCGTAACATATGCAGCATAAGTTATCATCAAGGTCTGTATCTACAACACTGTCCACTTCATCACGTTCAGACATAAGGCGGCAAGCAAGAAGAGTCAAGAAATTTTCTAACTGCTTATATTTTGCCGCGTAAGCTCCCCCTCGACACGATCCATCCTGAGGAATGAAACGTCAAAATGATGATAAACACGATTAATTTCACAGTATAAACTTCAATTCAATAAACTAGATCATTAAATCTTTGAAGATTGCGGAAACTGGAATCCTGACGTGAACAGGGAAGAATATGATATTTTATGACAGCTCTCTATTCGTTTGAAATTATTCATAAAATGTTCAAAATGCTAAAACTCTATTGGTTACAAAAGAAACAAGATATCCATGTTTCATACTATAATACAGGTCCAGAAAAATGTGAGGGACTTGTACCAATGAAAGATCAATATGATTAGTAATGTATAACCTAGCAGTCCTATAATTAATATTTCCTTGAGGATGTTTTCGAATGAATGCCAAACTTTCCAGGGTTATTAGCAATTAGTAGCACCGAGTTCAAATCGAAATAAGCAAACTAGACCAAATGGAATTTTCAAAATGTTGGATAACGAGTGCGTTTTGAATCAATCTAGGTGATCTGCATACAAAGGCCTTCTAAATACTTAGGGAAAAGAAAAACATAGAAGAATGACAACAACTAACCCAGTTATAATCCACAAGAAATTGGAAACCATAAAGAACAGTATCTGGACAGTCCATGCTTAGCAAAACATCGACAAGATCATTGTTCTCTCGATACTCTGCCAACTTAGTAGCATCCAATATATTTAACATGATCCCTACAAGAGGCGCCAATATCATGCCTCGATTTACTTTCTCTGAAGATTGGCTATGCCGTCTAAGGGACCTGAAATTGAATAAAAAAGAAAGGCAACCTCTCAAAAAAAAAAAAAAACAATGATGGAAACTATTTTCAACAAAACCACATGGTTCCAAATTCTCGAGAATCTTTTAAAGGTCGTTTTAGGAGATAATAAGGTTGGACATCAGTCTCTCCAGAAGCAATATCAATATATTGAAGATGGATAAACAATAAAAAAAAAAAAATACTTCTGGTCTATAAGCTCGAGTTTAAGTCACAGGCTTGTAACTTACAATTCAAAGAATTCAGCATCAGCTGAAGAAGTCATGTGATTCAAGATAAATACAACCAACTCAGTTAACCTCCTGAGGTTTGTTTCTGGTCCAGACAGGAATGCTTGAGGAATCTCATGAGTGCAGAACTCCAAAATCCTTGCAAGATTACATGAAAGATCAAATATGACACCACATTTCTTTTGCTGAAACTCCATTACCTGTGAAATAAGTGTATGGAGTATAAATCAATGGAAAGAACTACGCATATAAGTAAAACAGTAAACTATAAATTTGACCAGCAATGATTATGTTAATAGATATAAATTCAATTGTATCCACGCAAGATGTCTTCCAAACCAAACAAGAAGTTAGAATTAAAAAATTGATAAGCTACAAGAGTGAGTACATAAAACTGAAATCCCAGACCCTGTGTATGTACTATTATACAGCTACAGAACACTATCTTAAATCCCCCTGAATGAGAAGACAGAAAGAAACCAAGAACCAAATCCAATAATGGATGGGAAAACAATACCATACCTGGTACTTCTCTTGCATTTCTCGAACAGAAACTGAAAATTCTGTCATGGCCCAGCTAAGTGTATTAAATAGACGGTTTAGAAAAGATGAAAATAATCCTTCATCATTTATGCAAGCTTCTTTTAGCAACCTCTGCATTGCATCGAAAATCAAAGGGGAAAAACCTATATGGTGAGAAATCAATCCACGTAAATATTATTTGGTAACAAAAAGTGGTTGCTACATACTTGGAAAAGAATTGATGATGAAGATGATTCCCCGTTCTTTGAAAAACTAAAACCAGAACCCTTGCATAATCGCAGGAGTATGTTCGTCACAGGGATCCAAGATCTGTTATCAAATGCTGATAATAATGCTTTTGGCAGCCTTTTGTTGGCTGCCTCGTTGCTCTCAAAAACTGCCAAATACTCTTTGTACTGCACCAGGACGGATATAGACTGGAGAAGAAGATCTCTAAGATCCGCACTTGATATCCTTGGATCATTGAAATGAGTAACAACAAAAGTGACCTGGCGAAAATGATATCCAAGCATAATAACTTAGAAGTTAGAACCGATGCTAGAAACACTCAACAACCTTGCTAAGGCAAGTTTACAAACATCGGGCATGCTGCAGCATAAATGACAGGTTATTTTCTAACATTCATATGTAAGACGGTAAATTCAACATCGTGGCTTGTATAACATCCGCTCTTTAACAAAAGTTTTGGTTTCTTTACTTCTTCCAAAACTAGTCAAACAACTTAGGATGCACCCAACAAAGAATTACATAAAGCAGTAGCAGCAAGACAATGCAAGTAATGGAAACAAACTCTAAGCTCACACATAAGGTCATCAGGACATGCATGTGTAGAGGGAACTTCAAATAAAAGAGGGAGCGTCAGAGAAAAGACTTAATCTTAGAGGGAGCTGGAGGATTTCAAAGGGGCTGCGACAGAGCCTGGTTCCATTAACACATATTGCCTCTTAATTTTTTCCTCTGCCCCATTTCCCCACCTTGTGTAAACCTTCAACACCTGTGGCCCTCATGTCTCATGGGAGACAAGCTGCTCATCTGGGTTTGTTGCAAAAGCATGGGCTCCGTTAACTTAAGAATTGAAAATAAATCAGATTTGCAATGGCAAGGAAACACCCCAGAAGGATGGAAACGCCAAAATTTCTTTATCTGGATTGGTGGACAAAACAGAATCAAGGAGACTCACAAGAACCTCCAATTGAAAAGATTCCCTATTATTTAAGTTGGGGTGGGTGGGGGAGCAAAAGAATTTTAAATATCTTGTGTAAAAGACCAAGGGAAAGCTAAATGACAAGGCTATCCCAACGCCTTCTATATTGTACTTTTATTCTCTCTCATACTCTCATTGTACTTTTATTCTCTCTCTTCTTTTTTCTCTCTCTATTGTTATTGTCCAATAAAAAGAGAGGAAAAAGGTTGTCACTAAACGTTGTTGGAAATTGCATTCCTCATAAATAAACTATCCCTTTCCTATATTGGTTGTTTCACAGTACAAATATTTCTAGATGCAGCTATGTTAGAAGACAACATATGAAATCTAAAATATATGAATTGCATAAACAATTCCTCGCAGTTCTGAAGATTCAAATCTCATTCACTAGAATCAAGTAATAAATACTCCCTCCGTTTCAAAATGAGTGTCGCTTTAGCCAAAAAAAATTGTTTCAAAATGAATGTCACTTTACATTTCCAATACAACTTTATTTTCTTTCTTCCATCTTTACCCTCTCCAACTTTTCTCTCACACAATTTTCAATGCAACTTTAAGTTTGTCTTTTTCTTATAAAGTAAGGGTAGTTTAGTAAAAGTGTTATGTCTAATGATTATTTCATTCCATTCCTTAATATGTGTGCAATTGTCTAAAGCGACACTCATTTTGAAACGGAGGGAGTATAAAATAGACATTTACTCCCAGAACAAGTCAAATATAAAAAAGAAAGAATGAAGTAACTGAAACTGAAATGTTGGAACATACAAATGAAACAAGTCCACGCTTGATCAAAATTGTGGACGGAACAAATGGAGGATCACTCTTCCGCAACACATGAAAGCAATCAACCTGTACGAAAAACAAATGTTACTACCAGGATATTTTCTCCCAAATTATAAGAAATGCTGTGAGAAATTGTAATAGCTGAACTAATATGCCCTTAATCAAATTAATGAGGCGGACAAAATATGTGTGATTCAAAATCAAAATTAATGTTTTATATCATGACCCCTCTACCTCTGAGACTCTGCATAATGCGTCAGATATTTACTCTAAAATCTATAATGGATAAGTGCCACCAAAATCAAAAAAATGAAGTGTATAGAAGCAGATAACTGATAAAGATATGTGTTCTTTGAAGGTGAGTGAATCAAAACTGCTGTTAAATTTAAACCAATGGAAAATGCTTATTTACCAAAGCTTCCAGATAATATTCAGGGGTGTAGATAAACACTGAATCCATATTGCTAAGAACCAGTAGCAGCTGGACAACCCACATGCACATTGCATACATTCCTCGCTGCTTCCATCGTGATAACAAAGAGATGCGATACCTGTAAAGCAAGAAGTGGCCCCATAAAGAAACGCAGAATAAGGAAAGAAAAATTAAGATTGCTGGTTTTTTTTAAGGAAACTAGTATTTGAGATTTGAGAAGGATAAAAAACTCAGACCGAAACAACACAGTGAAATATATTCTAATACAAAGTCTCAAATTTTTATCGTGTCTACTTCATATGAAAGAGAGGTATCTATGAAGTATGAACTGTGTTACCTGAAAAGTTAAATAAGTAGTGAAGTTCTGAAGTCACCAGCATATGAGTATAGAGTAATAATTGATTAAGAATTAACAGAATAATCTAAAATATGGATCCCAGAACACAACTATTATAACTTAAAAGCATATTAAAAAAAGAGTGAACATCAAACTGATAGCACAATTATCAGAGCTGACGCAGGGTATTGCAAGTCATTGAACTTTCAGTACAGCAAGTATTTTACTGAACATATGCATATATACAACAACAACAACAACCAAGTCTTATCCCACTAAGTGGGGTCGCGGCTACATGAACCAAACGACGCCATAGTGTTCTATCAAAGACCATGTCTTTCTCTAATTCATATATATCTAGATCCTTCCTAATAGTTTCTCTCATAGTTTTTCTAGGTCTACCCCTACCTAGTGATCTGACTTCCCTCCATCTGATCTACTCTCCTTACTGCAGAATCCATAGGTCTTCTCTCTACATGCCCAAACCACCTAAGTCTAGTTTCTACCATCTTTTCTACTATAGGTGCTACCCCAACTCTCTCTCTCTCTCTCTCTCTCTCTCTCTCTCTCTCTCTCTCTCTAATGTCGACATTTCTAATTCTATCCTGCCTAGTCTTACTACACATCCAACGCAACATCCTTATCTCCGCTACGCTTAGTTTATGTACATGTACAAAACATACAAAAAATTTGAAAGCACGCTCTTTCTGTTTTAACATCCAAATCATTTTTCTATTATTCAAAATTCTATTTTTAATCTTAGGGCCCAAAAAACAGAAAACAAAATAAAGTGAGAAAGGGGACGGTTTAACAGGCTTTTAAGCTAATCAACCTGAGAGCTTCTTATCAACTGTACCATGAATATGTCTCACCAAAAATTTGAAAATAAAAGTAATAATAAAATCAAACTTTGTATCAAAAACCGCCTCAAAATCTGGTTAACAGCAAGAAAATAAGAAGTTGAGAACATAAACTATACTTCAACCACGGCTGCTGAAAATTTCAATCATACCTTAAGGAAGTAGAAAGGTACTTGAAAAGCAAAAAGCTATGAGGGAAAGAATAAATAGTAAGGTAAAATAAGCTTAAATGCTACTTCATAATCTTACCAAGCGCAGTGCCTAACACAATCAATGACCTCTTCTCTATACTCATTACGAGCTTCTTTCAAATGCTTCAACTTTTCACCACAAGCTCGTTCTCTTATTTGCTTATCAGTTTCCTCCAATAGGGAGATTGACTGTGCCTGATGAGTCATGTAGTACGATGCCTGCAAAAACAGAAAGAATAAAATTCTTATCTCTTTTCCATCTTTTCTTTATAATTTCAACGATATTAAAAACCAATTACATGATTGAAAGTTTAAAAAATCAAACCAGCCAAAGTAAATTAGCCTTAGCAGAGTGAAACAGATTATTCTGGACTCATGGGCATAGAGATATATAAGCATCTTATTTGACCACAACTCCTAACATTTCCTTTCACAATAAAAATTCGAGGAACTTCTAAGAAATTCAAGTCACTCACCATCAAAACATGCTACTCCCTTCAGTCCTATTTATAAGAGACAGTTAACTATTCTTTTTTTTTGTTCATAAATATAAGAAACAAATTACATTTTAAAAGTTCATTAATTATTGAAATTCTTTTATACCCCTTATTTTATTGTGAATTTAATTTTACCGAGAAATTCATCTTTCCTATGAAAGTCTGCTTCATTGAATAGTTGTTAATGGTATTTTTGGAGAGTGGAGAGAGAGAAAAAGTTAGCATTAACGCCTTTGAATGTGCTTTCTCGGTCTTTGTGATATCACAATAAATTTGGCCAAAATGGTCTCACCTGCTTAAAATTTGGAGCAAGACCAACTTGATACAGCCATAACAGTGCATCAAGCAGCTCTTCTTCTTGCAGCGTATCCATATAAACATCAGTATCCTTAGGTACAGATTTCAGATGGTGCACTTGGCGGTAACCATACTCGGGTTCAGATTGATCACTGGAACTAGGTTTATCTGTTATCTCATCATTCAAACTCCCATCACTGCATTCAGCAGCAACATGAGCAGGTCTTTCTGGAATAGAGCTGCAATGGCCCCGAGACCCTTTGGCCAGGTATTTAGCAGGAACCTTCAAATCCCTTGAAAATTCAGAATCATAACTAGAACAGCAGCACGGCTTCTGCCTGGTTGAATGTGTCACTCTGGTTTCGTCATTATCCATGCAACCTTCATCCCATTGAACTACTTCCCTTTCATGATCAATTGTAGAGTGTAGCTTTGATAAATGGGTATAGGATCCCCCAAGCCTGGAAATATCAGTTCTATGAGGATCATTTTTCAAAAACAAGTGTATGGGAAAACTTTGTTGACCACCTCTATGAAGGAAACCAACATCTGCTTTGTAGCTCTTTAACCAGCCACAGATATCACCCAAGGCAAATCCTTCAGATAGAAAATGGAGCACAACTGTATAAATTGAAACAAGAACTGAATTGCTAGAAACTCCAGGCGGTGGGACATTTCTTTCTGCCCCTCTGTTCTTCAGTAGAAGGTTTTGTAAAAATGTCCTAAATACTGCTCCAGGTAATTGTGGAGGTGTTGTAGGCGGTATAAATTGTATAACTAAGCGACAGAGGTCCCGATGCTTCTCCTCAATCTACAAGTGGAAGAGATATACTCAGAAAATTAAGGAAGCTATAAAAAAGTAACCAACAGCACAATGGTGTGAAGAATATTGCCCTCAAATAAGAAAGAAATGTTATTCTTAAAAACTCAAAGAAACAACCTGATCATTTCCATTACATTGTTAAATAGTGAGCAAATTATCTATATGATAAAAATGAGAGGGAGTATTTGACAAATGGGAAAAAATTCTTTTAATTTATAGAAAACTCCAAGGACATAAGGTTTACCATAACCCCTAAAAATCCTAATCCTTAGTCTCATGCTATGATCACATGGAAATATAATGGGGAAGATTATGACTTGATGTGAAAGTGACTTCATAATGAACAAGAATAACAACTGAAAGAAAATCATAAGGAATAACATAAAATTCCCTATAAACTGATTAGATCACCTGATTAGGTCAAAAGGTAATGTTAAGTTGATACATTTGACATCATAATCGATGGTAAACTTATCCTATTTTTCTAATTTGAGTTAAGCTTTAGGCATAAAAGACAGGTACCAGCATTGCTTATGTGTTCTTAGAACAATAAGAGTGGCAGTAATATGACGCAAAATAACTGAATAATAACATGTGAGAAAAATAAAAGACTCCATCAATGTACAGTAAAAGAAGAATGTACTACATGTTACTCTTTATATTAACTTTAAAAGCACTACCCATTACTTCCTACCACTCTCATACTCCATCAGTATTACAATGCCATGGATAATTTTGATCATTGTATTGAAAAAATTCAAATCAGTTATAATAACTAAAAATGCAGCTAGGTCACTGAGAAAAATAACATACCTTGCTGATTGACTCAGACAAAGCTGTGGTTGCCAACATCATGTTACCTTCACAACATGCATCTTCACATGAACCAGGCCACCAAACAGTAGGTATCATGGAGTCAAGATCCTGCTTGTTTGGAGTTTTTTGTGACATAAAACCTTCAAACAAAAATTCAAAATCTGGTGATTTCCACCAAAGCACCATAAGTTCCTCTCGTCTTAGTAGATGACATGCCAATGCTAGGTAAGAATATGATCCAGAGTAAGGACATTCAGTTAAAACTAACTGTGCCACTTTGCAACCGCATGAAAGTGCATTTATGATGTTTTCAAACAGCAAGTGTGATCCTTGAAATTGTAACAATACTTCAACTACTTTATCCATGCTTGAATAGTCATGGGGTGCATGCAATTCAAAAACTTCAAACATGAAGGACATCAATGGACCCCAAACCATATACTCTGCTTGTCCAACATCTTCTTCAAGTATACAGAATAATTCTTCACAAATAGCATACGAGACAGGACGGAAAATTTCTTCCAATGAAACAAACCTCTTTGCTCTTCTCAATTTCTGTGCTAAAGAATGTTCAGTTCGTTCCACTGAATGCATGTCCAACAGCCTTGACCAGCACTGTAGCAATCGTGTGACAAAGTAGCTCTTAGAGGGAGGAGCCTGAAGAGGACGGTAGCCTTCAATTGCGTACTTGAAGGGTCGGGCACCAAAGTTCAATTCACATCTTTCACCCTGCGAGAGAGAGATTGCTGGATGATAACCAAAACCAGGACCCATTTTTCGAATTCCTTCGAATGCCACCCCAAGTGAATTACCATTCCTATAGAATAATATTTCATCTCGGTCCAAATCTATGCAACATCCAATGACATCACCAACAACCCATGACTGACCATACGTCTCAGCATCCTTGTTCCACTTGCTAACTCGTCTCCCATCATAGGCATACGAATCATCGGCATCACCAACACCTTTATGGTCCGTGAAAGGGCAAGAAACAGTGGCCCAACCAATCTGCTGTATACCTGATGTTTCTAACATAACTTCATACATCCATTTTCCTTTCCAAACACATTTATTTGCCCTGACACTACTGAACATTTCCAAACTCTCGACAAGTAAAGGCGACTTGATGATTTTAATATCACCACATATGCTGGACTCATCAAGGCCTACAACATCCGGTCCACATATCATATCTCTTTCACTAAAAGAATCGCCCGATTTTGCAATATATCGTGAAAAAACATTCTTAATGACAGACCGAATAAAACTACAGTCAACCGGACCATCCAATGAATTCAACGATCTGTTGGGGAGACCAAACACGTATTCAAGTGTTCTTTCCACAGACTGCTCACCTAAATCATCACAACAAGAAAGTAGTCTAGTATTCGGCAACTTTTTCTTATTGTCGTCGCCATTCAATATAACAGCCAGACCAGCTGAAAAACCTCCAAGTCGCGGACTATCTTCAGCCATTTCTGAAGAGACACAAATCACTATCCCTCAACTATCCCAAATTCAGCTGAAATTTTTTCCAATTTCAAATTCCACTAAACTCAATATTGCTTGCTAGATACATATCAGTGATGACCCATGTTACAATCAAAATTATGAAATCACTAATATGAAATCATAACAGAAAAAGAGGAATCTATAAGAAAACGTACAAGTAAATAATTGCTCAAAATTTACAAAAAATGAACACGAATTAAAAAAACAAACAACAAATCAGAAATTGAAAAAGGAAATTATATGAAGGATTGAAGATTTGAGAAGAAGGAAAATGAGCGAGAAATTGAAGCAAGAAACATACATGAGCGTTGTTAAAATAAAATGAAAAGGATTAAGAGGTGGTGATAATATTAATAATTAATTAAACAATAAACTATTAATTAAGAATTAAAAAAGGGATATACTTACAGAAGGAAAGTTTGATTTCATGGTGATGGAAATGGCGGCGGAAGAATGTTAGGGTTTTGTAAGCTCCATTTCAAATTATTCGATTCCATTTTTTTTTTCTTCCAATAATTCGTGTGACAGTAACACTGTAACAAACAACAATTGAACGTGGAAATTTCCTCTAAGAGGATGGAGAGAGAAGTCGTATTTGATTTGAACTTTTTTCTGTTTTTTATTTAATATTAAAAAATAAACGAAAAACGAATGTGTAAAATATTTTGGGGAAAAAGTTTGGGAACGAAGTAGACGGCGAAAACCCCGTTTGGCGCTGACTCTAACCCTAGTTGCGGGAAAGGACTAGTGACTGACACGTGTCGAAAAGTGGGTGAATTAACCGGTTGGGTTGGTGACTAGGATGATGACTTGACGTGTAGTGGTGTGGTACTGGCTAGCTACTGGAATAACAGAGACCATCCGTTGCAGTGGTGGACAGGACTGTGTTGTTTATAGATCAAACATGAATCCTACAACAGTGTTTCTTTTGGTGAAAAATGTATGTATCACCATTTCACTTTCCTGCTCTATCTTTCATGTTGTAGTAATTTTTAGTTAATTTCTTGATATTTTATTGGTATCAGTCAAATATGTTTTATTATAATTTTTAGATAGAAGAAATGACAAAGTCATCGTATACTCACATATACAAAGTGGATGTGTCGAGGTTCGAACCCCAGTCATGATGTACGATCTAACATTTTCGGCATTTTTGTCAGTTGAGTTATGACTTATGGAACACAAATTTGTTAAGTATAGCTTATAAACAACACTCACGCGCATTAACAAATATGTTTTACGATGGACAAAACTAAGGGATTTGGATTCTATTCATTGAAAAAAGTTTTCTCAAGTGAAATCTCAATCATTAAATATGAGAGAGAAAGTGAGAATTAAATTATAAAGAAAAATTGTTGCTGTATTTTAATGGTAGAGATTGAAAATGGAGAAAATTTAAGAAAATTTTCAATGGAAAGAATTCAAATCCAAACTATGAGGGTTCACACAATGTTTGACAAATGAACATACTTTGGAAACACAATGATGTGAAATTGAGGTCAAAATATTTACACGTTAGATAGGAGTCAAACATGTGTAGTGTTAACTCTTAGTTTTAAATGGCCTACTGTTTCGATGCATAAAAAAGTCTTACAGAATCGAGACTAGGGATAATTTATAAACAACACACTTCTCAATCGAACTAGATATCTTTTTAGAAACGGAAAAATTGTGAGGACTAACAAGGCTAAAGTGGAGTTGAGGCCACAATAGTAAAAACAAGGTTTAATTGCATGTTCGGTCTCGTATCTTTATTTTATGTTTATGATTGTCAACATAAGTTCGTCATTTCTGTCAAATTTCCGTCAACATAAGTTTGTCATTTCCGTCAAATTTTGAGTTATCTCTATCCAAAATGTTCATGTGGCACACTCTTCAAGGCTAAATGAATAAGGTAAGGGACCAACTTCAAATTTTTTTAAACACAGGAAACAAACTTAAAATATACGCAATGAACCAAACATACGATAAAATGAAGGATATTGCGAATAAGGTTTGTGCTTTTTTAAAAAAAAAAAAATGAATAAAGTTTGTTTTAGCTAAAGCAGATGGCGATTGGAGTGCCATTGATTACTTGAATCTAAATCAAAATTGGAGTACCCTCGATTTTCTTACACTGAACGTAACATGTACTTTTTTAAGAACACAACTTCATGTGATGTTCGTCCATTTTAACTGAACTTCAATTCACTGTTGTAAATTAAGTCACAAGAAAGTGATGAAATGTGAGAATCTTCTTGACATTAAGAAGAACTAATTGGAAAGCGAGTGAAGTGAAATGATACATCAACTCGTGGAGGACAATGCTCTTTATGATTGTGGGAAGATCTATTTGAACACATTGCACATTTGACAGGGAGCACTACAGTAGTGGCACCAATGGCTTAAGATAATAGGACTTTGCCTTTGTTTGAGATGGCCATTCTGCTTTCTAAATCACTCAAAGTGCGTGATGGGCATTAGGACTTGGTTGGACCGGTTGAACAGATACCGTTAAATTCTCCTTTTCTTTTTATTCTTTTTCTAGTGACACCTCAGTTTGATCCCTAAAAAATAAATGATTGAAACTAATTTTTTATCATTCACTAAATCACATCAAATACAAATTGTCTAAAATAATATTTTGTCCACCAAACATCGTATAAGACAAAATATTGTTCAATACTATAAAAATTTGTCATGTATTGATTGTCTTGTATTGTCTTGTCCGATACTTATTTTTAACATATCAAGGACGTCCTGCATCTAGAGATTAGTCATCATTAAAGCAAATGTTGCATAGACATAGGATATTTGGTATGTTGGATGTGGAATCAAATCCACAATTCTACACTTCTTAACATTTAGATCATGCAACTTTTGCGGTTGAGCTCTTTATTAGATATGAAAAATATCAATGACCCGCTAAAGAATTTCAATTCTCAATTTTGTGTCGGGTAAACCCGTCGGTTAACATGTCTGTTAATTTATTACTAATTTTGGCTTTACAATTGGAGGTGAGGTGTCAAAGATAAGTTATAGAGAGAAAGTACAAATTTTCGTTCATATTTGGATTGTGAAAGCAAGGTAATTAGGAGTTGGTAAAAGGGCTATACTTGGTGTGATAAATGTAACCTGATATTCTAAATCATGTGAGAAATCTTAGAATTGTTATCCACTCTTACTGTGATTTATTCTATCAATTAAAACATTTTTATCCTTCATTCTAAAAGGATTACCCATCATATCATATCATAATCATAATCATAATTTAATAATATCTTTGCTCTTTGTGACATTATCTTGGGAAAAGGTTTTTTAGATACTTGTTTTACTTGAACCGCCAAAACTTTATCGCTTAATGAACTAATCACTTGTGAATTCAGTTAATGGCCTGTTGTAAGTGCGGTTATCAGTTAATGGACTGATACGGATTCAAGTATCAGTTTGTAGTAGAATTGATCAACCTTACTAAAAACACAATGTGTTCAGAATCATGATATAACCGGGATCAACCTTACTAAAAACACAGGGATCTACACAGGGATCAGAATTGATCAACCTTTCTAAAAACACAGTTTGTGTTCAGAATTGATCCACCTTACTAAAAACACAGGGATCTACACAATTTTCCAGCTGCAATGACATATCAGAATTGATCAAATCTTTATTTTATTTTTTGATGATAGACCAGATTTTTAAATTATAAAAAGAAGCCGGTGTATAATAATACATCAATAATAGTGTAACTTTCAACATTACACCATAGGAGATGATAATTAACAAAAATGAGCCAAACAAAACAAGCTGCAGGCAAATACAATTGATATTGTAAGTTGGCTTACCACAAGTTAAGTTGCTCTTGGTATTATACATAAATAGTTTCCATGACCAACCAGTGCTTTACAATTCTAATCCTTGGTCATCAAACACCGTCGACATAACTGATCCTTGGTCATCAAATACCTTCGACATAAAATGGTCTTTCCATTGACCTAAGCTAGCAAAAGGCAGAAGACCACAACACAATGGTAGAACCACAAGCAAAATAGCATAGAAAAGAAACCGGCGAATCCAATACTGGACAATTGGATCCCCTTTCTTTGTCTGCAGTGTTGTGACTGGTCCGTGAAGGATTGCGTACAAAGCGGATGTCCAGCAAATAGATAAGAAATGCACCAAACACAGAATCTCCCAATATAAGAGCCAAATGTAACCACTTCCTCCCAGTGTGTCTATACACATGGTTCCACAATAGCCACAGCCGATTCCTAGCATCAATATGATGAAAGTAACTGGCATAGTTTGTGATGACAATGTTGCTGACCGTTGGAAGAGCAGATACGCAACAACAATAATCATTAAGAAACCAAACACCATTCGGCTCACAACTCGAACTTGACAAAAAAAAACATGCACACTTGAATTTAACCAGGTCACTGACTTTGGAGTCCACCAGTAGGAAGGTTCCTAAAATAGAAAAAACACCGTTAATATTCCCAAATTGAGCAAAGGAAATGCTGAAAAGTGCTGTCATAATTACCTCCTATTTTACATAATATGCACCTTAGTTCTTAAATTAGATTGCAAAGAAAGTAAATATGATAAGTAGAATATTTGATCACGTATATAAAAAATAAAAAAACAAGGAAAAAAAAAGCATATAAACAAATACAATTTATTTTGAGAAAGTGGGACATGCACCGTCGGTGTAAACTAATATCGCACTGACATTCACAAGAATTTAATATTTGCTAATTATTCTTTAAAAAATGGTTATAATATAGGCTTTACATGACAATATGATGGATTTTATTGGATGACGTTGTAAAACTAGTTTACATCGTCAATGCATCTTCACTAAACTCAATTTTTTTTGAAATAATATTTCAATGATATGGCCCCTATCAGTGATCTTTCAAATATGATTTCTTTTCTAAATAAAATTTTAATGACGCATCCCCTATAAGTTATTTTCATCTTGCGATAACAAATATTTTAATTGCCTGAAGCATAGAATAAAATTGGAACAGGGAATAGAAAAATATTATACTTGCCTCTTCTGGAGTACATGATCCAGCAGCTTCATTAATCCGTTCAAAGTTATAAACATAAGCACCATAAAAAAGTGAGGATGACATAATGAACAGACCAGCAATAAGACAGTCTATGCACTTCTTATTCAGTTCACCATATCTTGTATCTTCTAACTGAGTCTTAAACTTTTCAGCTTTGAATGATGTCTTTGATATATCCACAGCTAACTTGGATCTCTGCAGATCATTTAAATCATATCTGAGAGCCAATTCTGTCTCTTTCAATTTCATTTTTTTCATTGTAAGACCAAGTTTAACAGTCTTGAGGTCATTAGAACGGCATTGCTCCATAATAGACTTCTCAAATACTGGATTATTAGCTAAAGCTCCAGAAGAGGGTGGAGCGAAACAAACCATTTGGTTTGACTGCCCACGCAAAGCAATATCACGAGTAACTGACTCCATGTGGAAGTTATCCCCAACCTCTTCACGACTAATTGATTGATCTACGATTTCGGCGTGTGCGTGTGATAGTAGCCCTGGTTGATCATCCTCTATAGCAATATCACGTGAGCAATCTCCTCTGATAAATTTAGAACTTGGAATTTCCAACCTCATATTATTCAATTTATTCCCTTCATTGCTAGCCGATGATTCATAAATTAATCGAAGAGTACTCAAAGTGCTGTCAAAAGATTGCTCAAAGTTCCTTGTCAAACCATCTAGCTTGTCTCCAAATACCTGTGGCGGGATAGGCAGAAATCAAAACAAGCGTCACGCGGACATCACTTCAACAGGATGAACTTTGCTTACATCGACAAGAAATCTGTCAGGGAAATGTAGTAAAATCACAATCAAGGGATGAATTAACAATTGATGTCTGGCTTACACTGGATAGAGATTCTTGGATCGCAGATGTGCACATCTACAAGGCAGACAAACAGTGGAACGGTCAAGACTCAAATCAAAACCCAAATTTTTTTATAACGGTTTTGTGTTATCAGTAATCAATAATAGACTACTGTTGTACTTTCCCTAAACATCATTGTTTTAACAAGAGTTTGATTTTGATACACTGTTAACAAACCACAACCAATAATATGTTTGACTTTAGAAGTAATTATGATTCAAGATCAAACGTTTTGAATCATCTAACGATTTGGATTTGATTAACGATGTAAAATGTTTACATGGACAGTGTGGACGAATTAAATTCATTGTAACAACAAATGTGCATAAGTCGAAAACAAATTTCGTTAAAACTAAAACTTGGGTTAAAACTTAAAAATAAGGAAGAAAATTACCGACGAAAGATGATCTGGAGACACACTCTCAGCTGCTGCATCTCTTCTGTACAACACCTAAAAACAAAAACAAAAGCTTTCCATGAACAGAATCAATAAATACCTGTACCAATTAAAAAAAAAAAAAAAAACTTAGTAGGATCGATTGTTTTAGTGTGTTTGGTTTGGCAATTGAAGAGCCAAAGTACTTCCAGACACATAAAATTGGTTTTGAGTTTTGACTTGTCTACATAATGTCAATTGAAATTGATTTTGCCTCTAAAATTGATTCTAACTTGAAGCTTGAAACTACAATCATAGTTTTGGACTCAAAAACATGATTTTTACACTCAAATTTATTGTTTGACTTGCTTTTGTATAATTGTATACAAACATAAACAACTTCGCATTCAACTAGCTCTTAACTAAGGTCAATTCATTCAAAATCAATTTTTGTAACACATCACATCGGTATATACAGAAAACATAACAAAAGGTTTCAAACATCACCCAATACAGTAATAATCAGAAAGCAATAAACTTTAAAAATTAAAGCTTTAACGGTACCGTTTACCTGAGCCATAACAGCGGCGACCGACATTCCAAGAGGAAACCCAATAGCTGCAACATTATTACCCCTTGTGCGACGAACAGAGACTCTAGGGTTTCGTCGTTTGCACGCAATTCCCTTCCCTTTAAGTTTAGTTCTTTGTAATTGCGATGAATTATACGAATTGGTTTCGCAAATTTCCAAACCTGCCTTGTTCTTGGAACAAGTGTCGATCTCAGCCATTGGGGTTTCAATGAAGAGAGGAAATGAAATTTGAAATTTTGGAGCGCCCAACGTTATAAAGATGAATTAATAATTATCATTAATTATTAATAATGAAGAAGAACGCGACACAGAGAGAGTGTTGTGTTGGTTTTGTGAAGCGTTGTGATGTGTTGTGTTAGATCGCGTCAATCTTATGTTACTTTTGTTCGTTGAATTTGTTTTGTACTTTACCGCGTCATAATTACTCTATCTGCATCAAACTCATTAGTGTACTTGTCTTGTTTTTTTTTTTTTTTTTTTTGCGCAGGCGTGTTTTTTTAGCTCTTTCTTTTACCAAGGGTTTAGCATTTTGGGAAATGTTAACATGCACGTGTTAATTAATGATTTAAATATAGAAATAAATTATTGGAATTTGTGCATTTTATTTAGTCTTTAACTTTTAAGAGAAATGTTAACTTGTGTTGTGCCCTTAAGGCATAAGTTAAGAGTTGAAATATAGAAACATTTTATTGGAAATTGTGCATTCTATCTTTTAGAAATTTAAAATCTTATGTTTTCAAGACAGAAATTATGTTTTACTTCCATTTTTACCTTCTTAACTTGTGCCCTCAGGTCACAAGTTAACACAACCCAACTTTTAAATGCATAAAATGCACAAAATTTTAGAAAATATTTCTTTTTTTGGATTTCTTAACATGCTCTGAGGGCGCAAGTTAACACTACCTTAGTATTTTTAGGTTGATTTTTTTTTTTGGGTCTATTAGATTGGATTGTTTTAGTTAAAAAAATGAATTGTTTTATTATTAGATTTGATTTTATGTGGTCTAATTGATATTTTGTGACTTATACTAACAATGTGGTCAATAATTAGTTGAAATTTAACCTCTAAAAAAATAGTTTAAATTCCTAACCTAAAAGCACTTGCAAGAGATGATAGAGGCTATTTTTCAACTTAGTTAGAAGTACGAGTTTGAATTTAGTCTTTGATATATATATATATATATATATATATATTAATGTTAAATGTTTTAATGGGGGAATGGGTATGATATTCACATGATGTTAAATGTCCTTTTTTTTTGGTAGTGAGATGTTAAATGTCCTTGATATATCTTTGAATTTAGTTTTTTTTTTTTATGAAAGACGATGTAACTTTTTTTAAGATATGAACAAATCACAACATACAGTTAAAACTCTATAAATTAATAATGTCAGGACCGGAGAAATTTATTAATTTAGAGAGTTATTAATTTATCGATAAATTAATAATTATTAATTTAAAGAGTTTTTAAGTAATTATACTGTACATACCAAACAAAAAGGCAAATTAGTCTATGCCTCTTAGAATTACGTTGCAGCGAACCTTGAGACTCAACGTAAATTACTAACTACTGTGTTCATATGCATTGGAAATCAATAATGACTTTTGAAGTACAGTAAATGTAAACAAGAGGAACAAATGTGTTCAATGTATTCTTAATATATTTTTTTCAGTTTCTATGAATTATTAATTTATGATTTTCTTGGGACCGAAAATTATAAAGGGATCTCCCGAAAAATTATTATCTTATTATTTTATCAAGTTTTTCAATTTTTTACATTGGCCCAAGTCGGAACCGGACAAATTTATTATTCTAGAGAGTTTATTAATTTATCGATTATTAATTCAAAGAGTTTCTACTGTACCTTCTTTTTTAAATTTTAAGATAAATATGATTAAATCAAAATATTTTCAAGGAATAAATATTTGTGTCCTTATTAATTTTTAAACTTTATTTTTAGCTCTCGCAAAAAAAAACTTTTAACCCCATAATATTTTGACCCGTCAAACTAGGGATGTGAAGAGGTCAGCCGGTCTACAGGAGTCTGCAACTTAACCTATGATAGGTCAGAGGGTAGGTGAGAGTTTTTTCTTAAATAAATAAGACCCGTACTTTTAAAAGTCTACTTAGATTAAAAAAAAAAAAAAGGTCAAGCCACCAGCCATATAATTTTTTTTAGACCTATCAGGTCGGACTACTTATTAGTATATATCAATTTTCGCATATTTGAATGTTTCATTATAAACTATAATATAAATATGATATAACATATCGGCAAATTCTCTAAAAACATTTTTTTTTAGACCTATCAGGTCGGACTACTTATTAGTATATATCAATTTTCGCATATTTGAATGTTTCATTATAAACTATAATATAAATATGATATAACATATCGGCAAATTCTCTAAAAACTCGTGTTAAATATCAAAAAAGGGTTTAATCTCAATGATCTATTAGTTCTTAGTCTATTTAAACTTAGATCACACTACTTATTTAAATACGTTCACATGAAACAGACTTTTAAATATACTAACAAATCATATCGTACTTTCAAATGGTCCGAATCAAACTTAAAAAATAAGCCAATGACAGATCGACATCCACGCTTAAACCTTAAATTTTTTTGCGGGTCATGCTCAGGTCTTGCAGAGCCTACCTTGTTCCCACCCTTTCCTCAAACATACCATAAAGGTGAAGGCGAGGTTGTTGGAAGAAAAGTTACAGTGAATGATCTCCTAAAAGGTCGCGTGTGGCGCTCATGTGTTAGAGACAAATGTTAATAACGGGTGTGAAACGTGGGAAATATGTGGCGCGTGGCAGTGCGTATGAAGAAGGAGGACGACTATTCTTTGGACTCATAAATTGGTGGCGATTTTGATGGTTTTGGTCATAGACTACAAACCGTTGTACATGATGTTCAAACACGCATGAATAGCAGCATGTTTTTGTTCCTTAATTTTCCGTTACAATGCTCATAAGTTTTTTTTTTTTAATGACAAAATTTATTACACATGAGAAAAGTAAAAAAGTATCTAACCACAATTCGGGAAAAAATACAAGGGATCCTTGACCCGTAAAAAGAAACACTCAATCAAGAATTAAGACAGAGAAACGGGTTTCAAAACCACTCATAATAGATATTCGGCTTAATTGCATGTTTGGTCCCTTATGTTTATTTTAGTTTTCAAGTTGGTCCCTTATGTTCTGAAAGTTTCAAGTTGGTCCCATACGTTTATTTTAGTTTTCAAGTTGGTCCTTTACGTTTTGAAAGTTTCAAGTTAGTCCCTTATGTTTATTTTAGTTTTCAAGTTGGTCCCTTATGTTTATTTTAGTTTTCAAGTTGGTCCCTTATGTTTATTTTAGTTTTCAAGTTGGTCCTTTATGTTTTGGACCGACTTGAAAACTAAAATAAACATAAGGGACCAACTTGAAAACTAAAATAAACATAAGGGACCAACTTGAAACTTTCAAAACGTAAGGGACCAACTTGAAAACTTTTAAAACGTAAGGGACCAACTTGAAACTTTCAAAACGTAAGGGACCAACTTGAAAACTAAAATAAACATAAGGGACCAAACATGCAATTAAGCCTAGATATTCCCTCCGGTCCTATTTATACGAGAAATTTGGGTCAACAAAAGTAAATGTATTTGGTCCAATTTTTTAACCAAATACATTAACTTTTGTTGACGAAAATTTCTCTTATAAATAGGATCGGAGAGAGTATAATACTCCTTTTTTTTAGCTAAATATCCTCGAGTAGGAAGTCTCCCAATAATAAGTTGCCTCGCGAAAGTCTGAACCTTTGTTGATGCAAAAGAATTTCAATCACCCCTCAACCCCTTTCCACACAGGTTGTTAATGTCACCTAATTATGTAATCATGTAAGAGACAATTTATGTAAGAGACAATTTGGCCATCCATTTTAATTCACAAACCAACTTAGGTTTTATATTTATTTATGTTGCGAAACTATAATTTTTTCCTGCAACAATGTTATTATTGTGAAATTATTTATTGATAATATTATGATAGAGAATGTGTTGTAATTATTTTTTCCCTTAAAATTCATAAAATCTTCTGAAATCTTATAAATCCATAAAATCATTTCAAATCTTTTAAAATCTTACAATGAAAATCCATTGAAATCCAAACAGTCTTTTAAAATTATGAAAGTCGTTAAAATCCTACAAAATCTTTTAAATCTTCGAGACTTTTTTAAGCAAAAATTGTCCTTTAAAATTCTAATTCAAATACACAAATACACCCCCCTTCCCTATGAGTTCTAGTCTCAATACGAATACTAGTTTTATTTACTGTTCATATATTTAAGGCTCTGTTTGGTAAACCCAAAAAAAGAGCTTTTAACTCTTAGCTTTTAGCTTATAAGCCCATTTGACAAAAAAAGCTCTGTTTGGTAACACTTTAGCTCTGTTTGGTACAACGAGCTTATAGCTTATTTCAGGAGCTTATAAGCTATTTTTCAGAAGCTACTTCAAGTAGCTTTTGAGCTTATAGCTTTTAGCTTCTCATTTTTTCTTCCATATTTACCCTTATTATTCAAAGCAAAAGCTATCAGCTAATTTTACCAAACACTTCAACTAGCTTATCAGCTAAAAGCTATCAGCTAATTTTACCAAACAGAGCCTAAATTTGAATCTACCACCACCTACTAGGACTGAAATTGAGTTTTCGAATAGGACTACTTCTTTCTTTTCTGTATGTTAGGGCCGCCCTGTTTATTTCACTCGAACTAATACGATGTTTTGGAATATAATGTCTGTTGTGAATGTGTAGAATGAGAACGAGAATTCACATTTATCAACGAAAAATGATACTCCCTCCGTCTCGGAATAACTGACCCATTTTCTAAAAAAAAGTGTCCCAAAATAACTGACCCATTTCAATTTTCAATACAACTTTCATCATTCTCAATACAATATAACACTAAATAATACTACTTTTATCATTCCCAATACAATATATTCCACTTTTTCCTTTATTTATACACTTTTTTTAATCTGTGTGAAAAACCAAAGTAGGTCAATTATATCGGGACGGAGGTAGTAGTAGTAATTCTGAATCAAATTGAAAATATTTTATTCTACTAAAAAAAAAAAAAAAAAAGATTGAAACTTGAAAGTATTTTATGGCTTAGCTTCATTGACGCCACGTGTCCGTTTCATCTCCACCCCTTTCCCTCCTTTCTAACTTGTTCCACTCCGTTTCTTCTTCACTGTCACATTGAGTTTTCCTTCCACGCCATGAAAATCAATCTCTTATATACTAAATACTAATCCTCCATAAGCTCTCTCTCTCTCTCTCTTGAAACTTCCAATTCATGGCTACTACCTCTTCTCTTCTTCACCTACCCGAACTCCATTTCCTTTCTCCACAAATCACTCTCCGCAACCGTTTATCTTTCTCCACACGCTCCATTTCCCGCTTTTCCACCTCCAATGTCACTCTTCGCGCCACACGAATCCGCTCTTCAAAAGATGAATCCGCGATAGCAGAACGAGTTAACGACGTGGAATGGAGCGGAAACGGAGTTGCCTCCCGTGCCGGCCGTAATGGAGCAGCAGGAGGTTATGTTAACGGCGCCGTTAACGGAAGTTCAGTAAAATATGGAAATGGAAACGGTGTAGCTTCTACGGTGGTGGTGGATGTTGAAGCTTCTAAGGTGAATGAGGATGGAAGGAAAAGAAGGTTGGAGGAGATTGGAAAAGAAGACGCGTGGTTTAAACAAACTGAGGAACAAAAAGTTGAGGTACCGTTATTGTTAGTTATAATAACGATTTACACATTAGTTAGTTAGTTATATTACAATTCTTGATAGAACTCACAGATGAGAGAAAACTATAGAAAAATATATTGATTAATTAGAGAATTATCGATTAAGTGTAACTTAACTAACTAATGTTACTAATTATCGTGACCATTACATCTAATAACATTGTTTTGATTGCGTTTCGATGTTGTACAAATTTGAATGAAGTATGAATTATGATTGTCCGATTTTTTTTGGCAGGTAGCCGTTGCTCCTGGAGGTCGTTGGAGTAGATTCAAGACTTACTCTACAATCCAGAGAACCTTAGAAATTTGGGGATTTGTTGTAACCTTCATCTTTAAGGCTTGGTTGGACAATCAGAAGTTCTCTTACAAAGGTTTGTTGTCTATTACTTGTTTTCATCCGTTGGAATTTTGAAGAATCATACGTTGTTTATGGCGTTGTTTTATTATTCTTATTTACTTGAATAAGCTATGTTTCTTCAGTAAACAGATAAGTAGATTTGTGGTTTATGCATAGGAAGGTTATTTTTGTACACCTATTACCCATTCTACACCAAATGAGAGATAGAAATAGACAGAGTGATGTGATAGATGTGATAAGTAAATGATGTGATAGGAAGAGAGATAGAGAGAAAATAAGGTGTTGAATGAGTGTAGGAAAATCAAAGGTTGCTATGCATACGCATCTACAGTAGGAGTGTTATGAGATGAAATGTTTCTTTATTGAATTTTGAGGAATTGCTAGGAGGCCATTGTCTGGTTTTATTTGATTTGAAGATATTACTTACAGGAGGAATGACCGAGGAAAAAAAGAAGTTAAGGCGGAAGACCCTTGCCAAGTGGCTTAAGGAAAGCATCTTGAGATTAGGTCCTACATTCATTAAAATTGGGCAGCAGTTCTCCACTAGAGTGGACATTCTTCCTCAAGAATATGTTGACCAGTTGTCTGAACTTCAGGTAAATTATACTCCCTCCGCACATGCTATTATGGTGATATGAGCAACAAGAAAAAAGAAGAGGAAATTATGACATGTTCAATCCTAAAATAATGCTACTCACAAACAGTCCCTCTCAAGCTGGTGAATGGAAGTGGCACTATTTTAGGATAGAACATTTCATTATTTCCTCTTTTTTTTCTTTTTCCTTTCTTTCTTTTCTGCTACTCATACCACCATAATAGTGTTTAATTATTAGGGCATTTTATTTCCTTTTACCCTCATTATCATTTAATAGGATTTTGTTGAATATAGTCATAAATAATTAGAATTTATATCGAGCCACCCAGCATATGTATATGCTACCATAGATAAATTTCACTCCTCACTGAATAGTAGTCCTTTCCCCGGACCGGCCTTCAAATACTGAATAATTCTACTTTACTCTTTGTAAGTGTCTTTCCCATGGATCAGGCATAAATTGACTAACTATGTCTGGCCTGGTGTGAGATAGGTAGCAGAGTTTTCTCACAAGTCTCTGATATGAAGCCTTATCCACCTTTGGGTTCTCCTCACCACTTTACAATCCTGTGATACTCTATGTTTTTTAGCTTAGCTAGCATTCTGCTAATCCTTTAGTCTGTTAATTATTTCTTCACAATCACTGCACAAAGGAAAATGCTTCTACATGACCTCTCCCATAGTTGCTTCCAGTGAAGCTGCACGCAACTTACAGTCATGAACTACAATGTGTATCATTGTCCATGGTGCTATTTATCTTGAACTTTTTATTTTTATGATAAATAATTGTCAACATTTGTTAAGAAATCATGGGATATTTTTATGTCAAATTCTTGACAATCTAAATACATATTTTATGTAACTTATTGCATGAGAAACAAACTTTCCAGTTATAAGGTTTTTGTAATCCTTGTATTATTGAGTTTATAATCTCCATCTAGTTCACCTAATTGGGCAGCAAGTGATATTAAAAATAACTATAACTATTAAATGTGAAAATGTTCCCCCTTCGAATCCAGAAAAACCGGTGACTTGATAAAATTGACATATATATATGTATATATTAATTTAAAAAGCTTAAGCTGAAAAGAAAAATATAAAGGTTGTATTTCTTCAGGGCCTAAGTTACCTCTTGTTTTGGGTTCAGGATCAAGTTCCTCCATTTCCCTCTGAGAGTGCTTTAGCTATTGTTGAAGAAGAGCTTGGAGCTTCTGTAGGTGATATCTTTGATCAGTTTGACTATGAACCAATAGCTGCTGCAAGTCTTGGTAATCAATGTTATACTCCGCATATCTTTTTAATAATATGTATTATATTAAGATAATAACAAATTGCAGTTTTAGTCGAAATAAATATTGCATAATTGAAAGGTATTGCACTAATTTTCATACTGTCTTGTTTGTGTTGTGTATCAACCACCAAATAATATTTAGGAGCATTTGGAAGACCCTATTTGGGATTATCTTATGATATAAGCACCCACATAAGTTTTTCGAAGAACATATGTTTTCAGTTTACCCTATTTGGGATTATCTTATGATATAAGCACCCACATAAGTTTTTCGAAGAACATATGTTTTCAGTTTATCCAAAGTATATCCTCGTTCACAATTCGATTGTAGAAACAACTTGTATACAATAAAACTGGTCAAATAAGCAGTTAATCAAGCCGTGTATCCAAACGCCCCCCAAAAGTTGTGTTGTGTCTCAATGTGCATCAAACATAGCCTAAAAATTTTTATCATATAGTTTGATGGAGATGTGGTGCCAAACGGTAATAGGAGGAACAGATGAACGGGTGCGGTTTTTGTTTATGAGGGAAAGATGGGGAAGTCTGGATCGAGAAAATGCTGATGATACCATATTAGAATTTTGTTGCTGATAAGGTGTGAGGAAATGACAGAAAATGAAAGAAAGCCGAAGAGAAATTTCTTAAGAATCTGATTTTGGTATTTCTGAATTCGGAATGAACAGTATGAATCTGATTATATGACATGTTTGTTTATAGAGTAAGTGAAAGTTTGATCTGTAGCTGCTAGTCTGTTACAACTGTCGTATTATGTTGAAACAGAACCTCAACCTACAACTGAAAACTAAAACATAAATACACTGCAGCTGGTGTGAGCCCAATCCACAATCTTTAGTAACAGATGAAACTAACTAACACACAAACTACTACTAGTTTTAAAAAAAAACATACAAACTAATACTTCTTATATTTGATGAGAAGGCTGGATTATCAAACTTTTTCCCCCTATTGCAGGTCAGGTTCATCGCGCAAGATTGAAGGGACAGGAGGTTGTTGTTAAAGTGCAAAGGCCTGGTCTCAAGGATCTTTTTGATATTGATCTAAAAAACCTTAGGGTTAGTGTTATACCTTATAAGGTTTTCCATATAAATCTTATGCTCATGGCGGTGTGTGCAAATGTGATACTACTGTCTGATAATTCTTTTAATTTCTCTTTTTTCCTTGCATACAAAAGTTTTTTGCCTGCATGACTAGGAACAAAAATTTCATTGTATTCTTTATGAAAGAAGTTTGATAACAGGATCTTCAGTCCATCCCTTTAAGATTCTATACCAGTGCATATAATGCTGATACTTGATGCTTTCTTTAATTCCAGGTTATTGCTGAATATCTTCAAAAAATTGATCCAAAGTCAGATGGTGCAAAGAGGGATTGGGTTGCTATTTATGATGAGTGTGCCTCTGTCTTATATCAGGTGATGATATCATGTTAAGTTGCTTAAGTTTTAGGTTAATTGGCATTACTGAAAGAAATCATTTGTCTAATTCTCCATCATATTAGTTTAATTCTGCTGAATAGAAGTCCGATAATACTACCGCTGTCCCTAAATGTAAGACCCTCTTGTAATTTTTTTTTTGTCTCTTCTTGTAAGAACCTTTTAAAATTACAAGATGTATTCATTACTTTTTCACAAAAGTACCCTTAATTAAATGGAGAGAATTAAAAGACTAACCATTTATCTCTCTTAATAATTATGGAAGGAGAGTGCAAGTACATTATTGACAAATTTAATGTAAAAACTACTTCTCTTAATTCTTGTGTTTTGGTCCATTAGGTCTTACATATAGGGGCGAAGATAGTATGACGGTAGAGAAACACTAGTTTAAAGTTTGGGTGCATGGGGTGGGCAAAGAGGCTGGCTATGATTTTATGGAATTGCATGCGAGTCGCGAGAGACTTCTCTAACAAGTAACAATGATCGTAATTAAGATTTCAACAGGTTGATTGAGCTTTGGGAGGATTTTTTTATTCAAACACATGAGAGAAATATAGTTAAGTTTTTTGAAGGGAAAGGAGAGGTGGTCTGCAATGTTATTTCTTTGTGGTATTAGACAATGGAGTAAATCGGCAAAAGAAGATTATTCTGCGCAAGTGCAACGCTTCAAAAAGAGGCATGGTTGTTGACTGTTCCATATTCCATAGTTATGAACTGTCAGATTGCTTACCTCACTATGCTAGAAATGGCGTTATAAGAAACCTAGCTGTAAGATGCCCATCAATATAATGGAGATAGTAGACTTACGTTGTACACGCGAATCTTTGCTGAAATTTTGGTTCCTACTTCGTACTATGTTTTGAATCTCATTCTTGGTCTGATGTACGTGTTTTCTGCACATCCTCAAATTATCTCTTGTTCTATTAGTGAAATATAAATTAATGATTTTCAGGAGATCGATTACACTAAGGAGGCTGCTAATGCAGAATTGTTTGCTAGTAACTTTAAGAACATGAGTTATGTGAAAGTTCCTTCAATCTACTGGGATTATACCACGCCACAGGTTTAACCTTCATTCTTCATATATATAAAAAATGTATTAAAGTACATATTTCCCAGTTTATATCTGATAACTTATTCATCCATAAATTAACTATGTTTCCAATGCAGATTCTGACAATGGAATATGTTCCAGGAATTAAAATAAACAAAATACAAGCTTTAGATCAACTTGGTGTTGATCGCGCAAGGTTATTATAATACTTATTTTCGTTGGCCAAACCACTGCAAACTTGTTACCATTTACTTTTGTGTATCTCCGCTAACTTAATTCAAAGATTATTCTGATGTTTGTGTTATGTCCTATAGGTTAGGGAGATATGCAGTTGAATCGTTCTTGGAACAAATTTTATCGCATGGTTTCTTCCATGCTGACCCTGTGAGTTTGCCTTTTTAGAATTGAAGTCAAAGTTCACTTTATATATTATATTACATCTGGATTGGCTATCTGGTAAAGTTTTTAGTAAAGTCAAAATATCAACTGCCTTTCGCTCTTATGATGCAACCCTAGCATCTATTGCTGGAGCTACAAGCAGTATGCTTGTGTTTTATGATTATTCTTTTGGAAGTCTGTTTGATGTTGGACTTGTATTGTGACATTCTCAGTTTATCTTGTTGCCCTAGAGTAACTTTTGTATGTTAAGCAATGTGTAAATTACTAACGCTAATTGCCAACTCTTTGCTTCCATTGATGGGTGGGTCTTAGCTATCAAGCTCTCTATGTCTTTGCATCGTAAGGCAAAACAATATCAACTTGGTGTTTGGAAACCTTTTTGTGCTACCTATTTTGGGAGATCTTCGCCTCATATAAACTACCTGGATGTCCTGTGATTGTAGGCAATCTAGACACAAGTTTAATAACTGTAAAATTGTACTGACCAGGGTTGGGGACCTTGGGTTTGGGGTACCCATCAGCATTTAACTATCATGCTGAAGGTTTTGGATGAGAAAGTTACCCACTAATTCAAGCGTTTTTCTGCCGGGCGTGACTGCTTTACTGGAATATCAGCTAGTTGGTTATATATAATAAACGGGAATGTAACTCCGTTATGATTTTTCAACACCCAAAGAAATCTATAAATATTAAAAAATGATAATATCATTTTGTTCCTAGAAGCAACACGTCCTATCTGTCATAAGCTCAAACTTGATACTTGTAAAGGAAACATAAGAACTAATTTGTCCATATCACTAATGGATGTGATATCTCAACTCACCCCTCTTTCACGACCGGACACCTGGATCTTTACAACACACCTCCTCATGCCAGGATTGAACACCTAAAGTGTGAAGTTTGCAACACTAGAAATATATGGGTTGCCCTATAATATATCTTTGAAAGGCTTGGGCGGGCTCCTTTGAATGCTACATCTAGGATAGGCTTCGATGGGCTGCAATAAAAGCAACCTAGGGTTGACTGGAGTAAAGAATGCTAGGGTTTTGATGTGATGCAAAAGTAGAATCTCCTAGATTGGGAGCTTTGTTCCCATCATAGAATTTGAGTTTCTACCTCAAAAGCTAGCTCAAGAGAGATGATTGTCCATGCCTCATCAGAACCTACTTTGGATATGTGGCCATATTGATGTGGGATCTCAACACAGATGAAACTTTGTGTTAAATAAGGAATAATAAGTTTTAATGTCTCATGATTATTGTTAGCAAGTTTGACACTTGATGTTTTGTGTGCAACTAATATATGTTTACATTATTCCTGCAGCATCCTGGAAATATTGCAGTTGATGATGTCAATGGTGGAAGATTGATCTTCTACGATTTCGGAATGATGGGGAGGTATATTCTGGTCTTTTATGACAGTTCAAAGTTCAAACTCAATCAAATATAAATTCACCAGTAGCACATATTTAAGCTTTATGATACAATTTGCCTTTACAAATATGATTGGTTTTGCATCTTGCAGCATCAGTCCAAACATCCGAGAAGGCTTGCTTGAGACATTTTATGGAGTCTATGAGAAGGATCCAGATAGGGTAGATGCTTTTAATAGATACTATGTCAAAATCTTATGAATACTCTACAATTTCCCATTCTTAAACTCACAAATAACTTGAACTGGCAAATGCTTACAAATTGGAGCCTGTGTACTGGTGTTAGGTTCTTCAATCAATGATTCAAATGGGTGTTCTTGTTCCTACCGGAGATATGACTGCTGTTAGGCGAACAGCACAATTCTTTCTTAACAGGTAATTATAGTATACACGTTGTAAAATGCTGTATTGGAACGTTGTGTCCTATGACTACACAATGAGTTATTTACAATCACAAGAATATATCTCAAGAATTAGGAGGATCAATCAAATCCCTAATTAATTGCAAGTACTATTCATAGTACCATAATTCACTGTTGTGCCTAGGAACCACTTACCAATTAGCACGTACCGATTCATGGTATGTTCACGAATTGGTTCGTAGAAATTCACCTAAAATTCATAGAAGGCAACAAACCAAAAACAAGAAAGAATGGTCTTTCCATTTGAGTGGGGAAAGAACCTATCAGACTGAAAAGCGATCAAGAACCGCTGTACAATAATTATTGACTGTTGGGAAAAGATTTATCAACTTTCTTGAAGCTAAATATCCTCAATCTCAAGTCTTCTATGTACCGTGTCATACACTACTTATTTATAGTTGTTGTGAATTCGGACTCAAAATCACACCAATACAAACTATGATGTGTGGAGCAAAGGAAAGTAGTAACCAATATCAAAGTAAACACAAGCAATAACAACAATAACAGCACCTAGATCTAATCTAGGAATCAAAGTGAAAAGCACAAAACCACAAGCAAAAGATAAAGGGAGAAGAGAAACAAAACACACCAAGAAATGTTCACCCAGTTCGGTCCAACTTGACCTACTCTGGGGGAGAGATTGATCTCTCCAATCCACTATCAATGAGCTCTTACAAAGAGATACAAATGGGTTACAAGAAATTAGCTTCAACAAGCTCACAAAGAACAACCCTAATTTCTACCCATTTTCCTAATCTCACCAATGAACAAGACACTCAATGATTTTCACTCACCCAAGGTGTTTACAATGTTTCCCAACCCAAGAGAACCTCACTACAAAGACACTCAACCCTAAAGTTCCCTCCTTTGCAGTCCCAAGTTTCTCTCTCTTCAAGCTCTCCTTCAAAATCTGCAAAGAACACTTAAATAGTACTCAGCAACCGTCAAAATCGTGTCACGTTTTCCCAAATCGTGACACGTTTGGTGCGTACGACCCAAGGTACGACCAACCTTATCCTCAAAACTTGCCCAGCAAGCCGAAAATCGTGTCACGTTTTCCCAAAATCGTGTCACGATTGGACACCCTGCAAAACATGCTCACGGCATTGCAAAAATCGTGACACGCTTCACAAATCGTGTCACGATTCCAAGTTTTCCCAACTTCACAATTTTGAAGCCAATTACAACATTCTCCACCTTGACTTCTAAATTGATGATGATGCCACCTTAACCATCAACCACCAATCCCCTTTTTCTTTACCTTGCATCCAACTACACCAAGTAGCTCCACAAGTCTACACCAAACCCTCTTCAACCACGGAACGTCTCCCGCTTCCTTGAAGATCACCTTGCATCCAATCACCCTTGGTCTTTTAGGCAATCACACAAGCCACATTATACATTCTTCAAACCCCGGAATGCCTTCCGTCCTCATGAAGAATTCACATGCTCACAACTAGAGCATAACACCCAAGGCCTCCATAGTCGTACCATTCCCGGTGTCACCAACTCCACCTCAAGTTGAGCTTTCTCTACCTCAACTTCCGAATGCGTACACACACTATGCCTTCACCTTGAAACTCCACCTCAAAGGTTGATCACGAGTATTGTTACCTCCGCCTCTCCAGACTGACCATGAGTATTCTTCCCACCGCCTCTCCAGGCTGATGTTGAGTGTTTAACGTCTCTCCAGACGAACACCGCTCTACAAAGAATCAATACCAAGGTGAGAAACCTCACCTTCATCCTCCCAACAACTCACCACCAAAGCACCCGCATCCTCATACTCCTCGGACACAACTTGCGCGGAGTTCTCATTGTCCTCCGGACAATCCCTCTTGAAGTGACCAAACTTGTGACACTTAAAGCACTTATACTTATCCTTGTTACCGCTCTTTGAGCTTCCTCGGTTACCTCTACCTCCACCATTTTCTCTTGAAACACTAAGGCCTTCACTGTTTTCATCCGCTCTCAAGTCCTTGGACTTGGTCAACTCCTTGGTTCTCAAAGCCGCTTGAACTTCTTCCAAGGTGACAGTGCCTTCTTTGCCATAGAGCATGGTATCCTTGAAGGATTCAAATGATCTCGGTAGAGCACACAACAAGAGTATAGCTTTGTCTTCGTCTTCAAGTTGCACCTCAATGTTCTCCAAATCATCAAGGATTTTGTTGAACTCCGCCAATTGCTCCATCACGGTCTTTGACTCCACCATCTTGAATGAGTAGAGTTGTTGTTTAAGGAATTGCCTATGAGCCAAAGACTTGGTCATATACAATGACTCCAACTTTGACCACATCGACGCCGCGGTAGGTTCCTTCGCGACATCCCTCAAAACTTTGTCCCCGAGGCACAAGACAATGGCACTCCTAGCCTTGTCCACCATCTCGGTCTTCTCCGCTTGTGTCATGGTGACCGGCAACGCACCTTCACCCTTCAAAGCTTTCTCACACTTTTGTTGTATCAACACCGCTTGCATCTTCACCTTCCATAACCCGAAATCATTACTTCCGGTGAACTTCTCGATGTCCCACTTTGAACCCATGGTACTCACTTAACCAATTCACTCCTATGCCCCACGGTGGGCGCCAATTGTTGTGAATTCGGACTCAAAATCACACCAATACAAACTATGATGTGTGGAGCAAAGGAAAGTAGTAACCAATATCAAAGTAAACACAAGCAATGACAACAATAACAGCACCTAGATCTAATCTAGGAATCAAAGTGAAAAGCACAAAACCACAAGCAAAAGATAAAGGGAGAAGAGAAACAAAACACACCAAGAAATGTTCACCCAGTTCGGTCCAACTTGACCTACTCTGGGGGAGAGATTGATCTCTCCAATCCACTATCAATGAGCTCTTACAAAGAGATACAAATGGGTTACAAGAAATTAGCTTCAACAAGCTCACAAAGAACAACCCTAATTTCTACCCATTTTCCTAATCTCACCAATGAACAAGACACTCAATGATTTTCACTCACCCAAGGTGTTTACAATGTTTCCCAACCCAAGAGAACCTCACTACAAAGACACTCAACCCTAAAGTTCCCTCCTTTGCAGTCCCAAGTTTCTCTCTCTTCAAGCTCTCCTTCAAAATCTGCAAAGAACACTTAAATAGTACTCAGCAACCGTCAAAATCGTGTCACGTTTTCCCAAATCGTGACACGTTTGGTGCGTACGACCCAAGGTACGACCAACCTTATCCTCAAAACTTGCCCAGCAAGCCGAAAATCGTGTCGCGTTTTCCCAAAATCGTGTCACGATTGGACACCCTGCAAAACATGCTCACGGCATTGCAAAAATCGTGACACGCTTCACAAATCGTGTCACGATTCCAAGTTTTCCCAACTTCACAATTTTGAAGCCAATTACAACAATAGTGAATCCTCCTCTTTATTTTCTAAACACTTTTGATGTGAGACTTCATGCATTTTCCTTTGAAATCAAAGCTTTCACTAATAGATACTACCAATGTGGTGTTAGCGGCCAACACTCGGGTGGGATTTAGTCCCACATCGGATAAATAGGATTCTTGAGAAGAGTTTATAAAAAGGAGGCACTCCTCACCGTACAAGCCGGTTTTGTAGGGATGAGTTAGGCCCTGATTTCCGTGACATGTGGGACTACTCGGTGTCCATGCTTCAGGCCCATTGGGCTGGGCTGAAGCGTGAGGGGGGGTGTTAGCGGCCAACACTCGGGTGGGATTTAGTCCCACATCGGATAAATGGTGGGAGGGATTTAGTCCCACATCGGATAAATAGAAATAGGATTCTTGGGATTCTTGAGAAGAGTTTATAAAGAGGAGGCACTCGTTTATAAAGAGGAGGCACTCCTCACCGTACAAGCCGGTTTTGTAGGGATGAGTTAGGCCCCGATTTCCGTGACATGTGGGACTACTCTAAGAGAAGAGTTTATAAAGAGGAGGCACTCGTTTATAAAGAGGAGGCACTCCTCACCGTACAAGCCGGTTTTGTAGGGATGAGTTAGGCCCCGATTTCCGTGACATGTGGGACTACTCTAACACCATCATTGTAAGATGCTGGCTTTGTTTATTTACTATTTTATTTTATAGTTGTTAATTAAATTGCTATTGCTTATACATGCTGGCTTTGTTTATTTACTATTTTATTTTATAGTTGTTAATTAAATTGCTATTGCTTATACAGATTAATCAATTTAGTCATTAATATTCCCTACATAAACAATGTAAATGAATATTAACATGACAATATTTCCATCTTTTAATATTTTAAGTTAATTTTTATTGATATTTATATCTTATTAGCATGTACTTTATTATTTTTAACTAGTTTAGATAAAAATTATTTGTAGCGTACCAATAAAAATATTAGAACGTACCACAAACCCAGATAACATACCGGCTATGTATACCCCCCACGTACTGAATACTTCATGAGTAGTACCGTGTACCCGAACCCACATGCCAAAACGAATTGCAAACTAGTTGACTATGGTACCGCTTACACAATAAACACGTTAAGTGTGTTTTTTAACACAAAAACACCTCTAGTGCTCAGGACAATGATATTTCTACAAGTCAATATTATTATATATGGGAAGTATAAAGGTTGTAACTGGTAGGTAAATTGTTGATCGGTGTACTCATTAGAATGCAGAAGCCTCTTAATAGGATAATCTTGAATCAAAACGTTTCATCTTGAAGACAAGTTTTGCTAATTCAATATATTGTACTGGTAGTAGATAATGGCTTTTCTTCAGTTTGTATCATTTATATCTGTCATGCCAAAGGCTTAAATGCATTGCTTTTTTACTAGGGTGTGTGCAAAAGTACTTGTCTGTCCTGATTTGTTATGTTAGAAATATACCAATGTCTATTTGAAAGCGTACTGCACATTGGTTTCATTAGATTACTTTTTATTGTCGCTACTACTTTTCAGTAGATTAATAACTTGGGGTATTGATGATTTATGTTAGAAACTATGCGACATCTGACCTTGAATTCTTCAATATCTGTCTTCTACAGTTTTGAGGAGCGCCTGGCTGCACAAAGGAAAGAGAAAGAGGAAGCAACAGGCGAACTTGGATTCAAAAAACCATTAAGCAAGGAGGAAAAAATAATGAAAAAGAAACAACGTCTAGCTGCTATTGGTAATGCATATGGTGTAATTGGACGGATACTTTATAGCTATAAATGAGCGCTTACGACGATCTTTTGTTGACTAATCTGTCCAAATGTTAAAATAACTAATAAGTGAGTCCTAAGGAAGCATGTAGGTCATCTCCCAGACAGCACAAAATCACAGGAGCATAGGCTCAGTAATGATAGTGGACTATTAAAAAAGTTATGTGGTATCCTACAAGCAGACAGAAATTGAACGGAAAAATTTGCTTATACTATGATTTTTTATGTTTTTTTTTTTCTTTTTAACTTTTGGTTGTTTTTTTTAATTGGTCTAAATGATTTTTTTCCGTGAAGTTTGATATCACCTGCTTCCGAACATCAATCATCAAAACTAATTGAATATTATTTTTCATTAGTTAATTACAATATAATGATATATGACATATGTATTGTTTGTTTACTTCGAAAAAGGAATGTTTAGTACTCAGTCATAGCTGTCTTGCTTTAATCAGGTGAAGATTTATTATCCATTTCATCAGACCAACCCTTCCGGTTTCCTGCTACATTTACATTTGTTGTTAGAGCTTTCTCAGGTAAATGTAACAAGTTAAATACTTAATTTATAAATCCTATGTATGTGATTGTGAGGAAACAAGTTAATGTTTTCTCTACAGTGTTGGATGGCATTGGAAAGGGCCTTGACCCACGTTTTGACATTACTGAGATTGCCAAACCGTGAGTATTGTGTTCATAGTTTTTACTTTTGTAACTATTTTTAATTATTCATCTTTTAAGTTGTATATTTTGCATATATAACACAACTAGCCTTTTTGGCCTTGTAGTTATGCTCTAGAGTTACTAAGGTTTCGTGAGGCAGGGGTTGAAGTTGTCTTAAAGGTGGTCACAAACACTTTATACTGTGTGCTTGAATTCAGTCTAATATTACGACTGTCTTTCTCTTATCTATCTTTTGATATACAGGATTTCACTAAGAGATGGGATAGACAATCTCAAGCTTTTTACAACTTATTTAGGCAGGCTGACAGGGTGGACAAGCTTGCTTCAATTATCCAAAGACTGGTATTGTTGGATATTTATAGATACAATATAAGTTATTTATTTGATCTGTACCTTTTGTTTGTTATGGACCTCTGGTACTCTAGATAACTGCTTATTGCACTTATTTTTCTCAGGAGCAAGGAGATCTAAAGCTCCGAGTTCGAACTTTAGAATCTGAAAGGGCATTCCAGCGTGTTGCCACAGTCCAGAAGACTATAGGAAATGTGAGTTAAGCTGAGATGTGGTTCATTTGAATTATAAAAGTTTATTTGTTTCGTTATATTTGATTAGGGTCTACTGCCTATAAAACATATTTATCATTCTTTGGGACATGTTTGTCCTTCAAACTTATTCTCTAATGTATGTAGCTGTGGACTGTTGTATGCTCCGATCAATCAATGTCAACAATTTATTTGATTATAGAAATGAGAATGAATATATTGACTTATTACATAATAAACTGTATGTTTTCATGTAGCTCTGGACTGTTACATTATTTTTTCACTCTAGATTTGTGAGTGCCCATGCATCCACGCACATATTCATATATTGTACTGATTGACTGCGTTTGGTCCACCTTTTTAGATACATAATCAAAACTTCAATTTTTCAGTATCTCCCTAAAGCTTTTGAATGAGTGATGGATGTGCATATATATTTAACTCTCAGACACAAGAACAGTCCATGCTTGTATCTATTGTCTGCCAATATGTCTTTAATTTTCTTTTCATTTTTTGATGGAAAGAAAATGTCTTTCAATTTCAATCCTTGTTCAAATTGATGGGTGATATTATTAGAACTAAGAGTGAGAAAATCTTTGGGATGATGTATTTTCTTGTCGTGTTTTTGTCAATTCACAGGCAGTAGCTGCTGGAAGCCTAATAAATCTTGCGACAATTTTGTATCTCAATTCGATTCGCGTAAGTTGTTCCCATCCTGCATCCTTGTTTTTTCCTTGTGGTGATTACATAGTCAATTAGTTTATGGGTCATGCTAACATGTGCCCTTAGTTTATTATCTGGTGTGACTCCCATTGTTTGGTCACGTGTTACCTTTTTCAGGTGCCTGCAATTGCAGCATATGTCTTCTGTGCATTCTTTGGTTTTCAAGTGCTCTTGGGCATTGTAAAGGTCAAGAAGCTAGATGAAACGGAGCGATTGATAACAGGAACTGCATAAACAACTACAAGGTGAATCTTATTTCCTTATGAAAATATTATATACTTAGTAAATAGTAAGGGAAGCTTCTAATATGCACCCAAAAAAAGAGTATCATCGGTGGACCCTTCCACTTTTACATGCTATAGCAGGTTTTTAGTTGTTTTTATTATATTATATAATTAAAAATTAAGGTCTTTGAAATAAATTTTTGACAAAATCTGGGTATAGATCCCACCATTCTAATTCTTCCTGTAATGTATATCTTCACCATCGATCCCACCACAACTTTCCGCATCACTCATCAGTCTTGTGTTGTATGGCAAAGTCTATGTGGAATATTCAAACTAAGAAAAACTTGTTCAAACTCAATCCTTTTTTTTTTTTCTACTTTTAAACACCATTGTTTTCCCTCAAGTTGCTTCATATTTTCTCTATGACCATCATATTGTCCCATTTATGGTACTCAAAATCCTCAAGGTACAATTACCAATAAGAATTAGAAGGATCAAGTATCTTCTTTTTCAAAATTGCAAACTTAATCAGTTTTTCTCTTTCATTACATAACTATTATAAACTACTGTCATTGAAAGGGTTGAGATTCTTTTTCTTGTGATAACAATAACGGTACATGAAAGAAGTTTAGAGCTTTAAAACGAGATTCTTTTTCTAAGATATCAAGGGAGGAAGATAAAGTAAAAGGGCTATTTTCTAGTTATGGTTTGCTAAAACAGAAATAAGCCTGATGTGAAACACAACAACCGGCTGTATCAGGTAAAAGTGGAAGGGTCCACCGGTGCATCTTTTTTTAAGGGTGCATATTAGGGGCTTCCAATAGTAAGATAGTGAAAAGATTATTTAGTATTTTCCCAGCATGAAGGTTCTTTTCCCAATAAGTTGTTTTATGGTTTTTGAGACTAAGAATGCAAGCTACAACCTTTTAGATTTGAAAAGATGTCATACGATGACACCACTCAAGTATCATTGTATCAACTATTAACTGTCAAGTGTACTTTGTTTCTTCCAACAGGGTTTAGTTTTTTGTTTTGTGATACTTATTTTTGTTAACATAACGTTTCATGATACTTCAAACTTTAAGGTTGTACGTTTTTAGTGTTTTGCTAGTCTGATCACTTTCTAGTGGTTATCCTTCCGAGTTCTGATATCTTTCACACGAAGTACATCCAAGAAAAATGTTAAATTGGGACTAGTGTGACAGTGACACTCTTCTGTTCCTCTGTTTTTATATTGGAAAAAAATTAGTGTAGTACTAGTATTGTTTAAGTGAAACACTGTTTCTTTTTGTTTGCAACTTTGGAAGGAAATGAAGTGGCATTTGGTTAACTTTATGTTTTATATAATTAAGTTAATGACTGACAAATGCAGTTTCCAATGTATATTACCGTTATAGCTTATCAATGTATATTAATGTGGTTTTGTATACTCCAGTCTCGGTATCATAGTATATTATGAGGTTTTGGGTATGTTGGCATTTTCTCTTTTGTATGTAAGATACTGGTCTTCTCAGGCTATTTTTTTTTTCCATACTTCAAAAAAAAAAGTGATGTCCAGTATGATTAAAAATAGTCTGTCCAACAATGTGAAAGTCTTGGATTCCTAGGTTTCATATATTTTAATGTGATATGATGCTTGCATGTGCTACGCAAGCATGCAAATTAAACTTGCATGAAAACACTAACAGAATCAATTGTATAATCAGACTGGTTAAGGATACTTTATCTGTAGATGGTTTAGCATTTAAAAATGATTCTTCGTTGCGTCTGTAGGTCTTTGACATGTGCCTTACTTATTGGGTTTGCTCGGGCTTATTGCAGAATTTGGACAATATGTATCACATGTTAAGGTCATTTTCACAAGTCAATCTCCGGATCATGAAAGGATGACTTACGAGGACAGTAATGCTCGACATTTCAGAATTCATCAGCAGATGCAAAATCTTTCTAGTAGCAAATCTGATGGAGGCATTTTATGTCACCTGGTCTTGACGCTTTGTAAATGTATATCGAGTTCTGCATTAGCTAGCTGCATTTTTGTCATTAAATCACCACGAAATCATGCATAAAGTCATTGTCGCACAAAACAACTTTTATAGGCATGATGTGGGTTTTGTAAATATTCCACTATTTACATAGTACTTGAATAGGAATATCATGCTTGAATATAACTTATATTTGTAAATTTTAATTATTTTTTCCGGCTATGTAGAACGACTCTTGTAATTTCCATATGGTATGATAATGATTGTAGCTTCCTACAAATAATTGGAGAGGAAGCTTAACCTGACATTGACATTAAATTTGTTCGATGAAAATGTCAGCATGTGCCATCAATATGCATGTTGTATTTAAATTGCTGACTAAACAGCAGGTTTTTTTTGGCTATGTTTCACACCGTGAACACCGTACTGACACATGCTATTATAGTGTCTTTTAGTACGTTACGTCTCTCCATCTTTAAAATTTGGGTCATGTTAAATTGTGCCCTTAGGGCACATGTTAAGCAACCTAAATAGATCAATTTTGCATTGGAAAACACAATATAACAACTTTTAAGAAGTTGAATGCATGTCTTTTGATATGTGTATTTCTATAATGAGTAACTTAACATGTGCCTTGAGGGCACAAGTTAACATTAGCCTTAAAATTTCTGCGGTTTGCTATTCTGGACCTTTGATTCGTGCTTTTCATATACGTGCTTCTCCAAAATGTCATTGAGTTAGTGCAAAGGCTTGATATAGCATACTGTATGATGTAAGTGAGGACCAAATATGCCAAGAACAACGATAGAGCATCATCATATAGAAGCAATTGATAGGGATGGATCAGAATAAGTTAATGTTATTGTTATCCAATGTGGTTGATGGGTTGCAGTCTTCTAAAAGGACGGCAATTTAACAAGGTATACCACATGGGCATGTTCTGTTAACTCCACGTGTTTCAGAAAACGAGAACCCTCGATGTCACTAGTTTGACTTTGGTCTCTGGAATCTGTGTTATAGTACTAGGAGTTGCCTATTCTTCTCCTTAATTGCCATTTTTCAAATTGAGATTCTCAGAAGACAGTGCCTTTGTTTATGTAGTAAGCTGAACTCAATTAAAAAGGCACATATCCTGTTACTATAAATAAATCTCAATTTCAAGAAGTATGTCGGCAATTTGTTTAAGATAATTTTATGTCCAGTCGGTCATATATAAATATACTAACAATATACTCAACTTTTTATTTCCAATATTGTTCATTGAATAAAATTCATATATATCCCATCATTTTAAAACATGTTTCACCAAATAGGTAATGGTGTCCACTGATTTTAGTGGAGTGAAGATCGTCCCTCCATTTTTTCATTGTCAAGGTTTTGAAAATATAAATGTAAGAATGTGATATTGGGAGAGTGAAGATCCCATCCAATTGTTTAATAAACACTTCAAAATTATAGTAGTGGAGAGAGGGAAAATAGAGAGAGATAACGGAGAGGATAATAATTCATTTTAGTGAGATTTGCCGTGAGCTTCATCCAATTGTAAAAAGAATGCTTACGAGATAGTGTTAGAAAGTGTATTACTTCTTTTTTAAGCAAGTTATCACTAGCAGTCGCCAGTCTAGCACTATACCGTTTATAAATGAAGAAATGCAAACAGAGGGACAAATTCATTACTTTCAAGATGATCCAAATGCATGTATGAAGAAGAGGGGAAACACATCATAGACCAATATAAGAAACGATGAAGGATGAATATAATATCAAATACTTTCTGTCCCACAACGTGTAACTTGCGAAATTTTTTTGTTCCAAAAGACCTAAACGAACCAACCTTTCACTTTTCGAAGTGTATTTTTTAATTAATAGTTACATCACTTACAAATTAATATTCAATCTTGACTTTTTTTTTTTTGTGGTGGCGGGGTTCGAACCTCCGACCTTGCATATATTATGCATTGTCCATACCAACTGAGCTAAGCTCGCGGAGACATTCAATCTTGACTTTATGACAACACTGAATGCACCAATACTTCATAAAAATAATTTTAAAAAAGTAAATATTGTTGCATCTCTTTATTTTTACACGTATCATGGTATTGACAAATTCATCATGTATTATGAGATAAATATAAACTACTCTTAACATAAGTCATAACAACATCTATCCATTCCTTTACAATTACGAATATGACTAGCTTCAAACAAAATCACAACTACAATACATCATCATTCAGTAAAGGAAAAAGTAAGGAATAAATTACTTCATAATACATGCAAGCAGATGTGTTTCATCTAAGGCAACACTGAGTTGGTGTAGATGTAGTCTTCACTATCCAAATCGTTATCTTCATTACCACCATTTACTTGCTTGCACTCAACGCCTTGTTTTTCACATTCACCTCTTCTCTACATAGTAAAATAACCAGTTACTCGAAAAAAAATCTTTGAGTTATAACCCCTAATATTTTCTTATTATTTTTAGCAACAATGCAGAAGCTAAATTAATTACAATTTACTATAATATAATGAATTCTTTGGATCAACTTATTCAAGCTTATCTGTTGGCATAAACACGTGTGCGAGTGTTTGGAGGAGCTTATAGAAACAATATATGACGTGTTTATAAACCGTTTCCGGTTCTTTTCATAAGTTTTACGAATTTATTGAAAACAATTTGACTTTATTTTATATTTTGTTATAGAAATAGTCTATACATGATTACTTATAACTTACAAGATATATATTTATGCTATAAATGCTTAATTGAGTTGTTAACCTAAGTAGGGCAAAAGCAAAGCTTTAAAACATAAAGAAAGAAATATCAAGTGATAAAAAGACTTGGAGGAAGTTTCAAAGTCCAAAAAACTCACAACAACATTGACAGAACTACTTCCAGAGCCAGCATCAACAACTCGTTCGTTGATCACTGCTTCCAATTGAACAACACACGTTATAGTGAAGATGAAAAAGACAAAGAGAATCAATGTTGGCTTTGAGAGTCTCATTTTATTGTACCTGCTCAGAAATTAACTTTAAAACATGTAAGGTGTTATGTTTTCGAATGATCTTTGACAAACCAAGTATAAATAAGATATGATAAATATCAAGTATAGCACCGACGATATGTTTGTATTTATATATAATGAATGTTAATAAAATGTAGCTTATAAATTGTATTAAAATTGAGAGTTTCAGGTTCGATTTGGACCTGTCTCTGGATTCCTAAGCAGAAAGCTCGACACTCAAAATGTGAGTTGGCTAATCTTGGTGTTTTCTCACTTTAACTAAGTGGAAGAGATGCAAATAATCCTCTCAATTATACGTTGTTAAGAGGATTCAAATTTTTGGTGATGGTCGGGGTTTGAACCCGAACCTTGCATATATTACGCCTTATCCTTACCAACTGAGCTAAGGATTCAAATGAACACAAATCTAATGTTCGATTTTATGGATAAACAAAATAATTCTAAAGTAAAATTTAAAGCATACTAGTATGATAATAAATAGTCAACAACATAATCAGTATTTATAGAACGACACCTAACTTTTGTCCTAAAAACTAAAAAAGGTGTTTATTTTTCTCTTTACACAAATAAAATAAAATAAAAGAGGGGCAATATTTTAATTTCATTGTAAAGACAAATATAATATTAATATAGAAGAGGATGTGTACTGTTCTATTCTGCCTACCTATATGGCATACTTGCTTGATAATTTCTGATTTCCTCCAAAGGTCATTTTTGCATATAGTCATGCCTTTTCAACTCATGGAATAATTTTGTAAAAAAAAAAAACTCATGGAATAATTAAAATTGGAATTTATAAGTTGATATATAGTGTGAGAGTGGAGATTTTTACACCGCGAGTCAATCATAACCGTCAAATCAATAAAAAACGTTTGACTTTAGTCATAATAACTTCTAAAGTCATATATATGGTATACTAGGAGTGTAAGAATATGAGACATGGTAACTTATGCCCTAAGGGCACAAGATAAAAAACCAAAAATAGAAGTAAAATCTTGAAAATTGTGCATTTTAATTTTAAAAGCTTTAAATTTTATCTTTTTAACTTATGCATGTATTGATTAATTCATTTTTTAACTTAACTTATGCCCTTAGAGCACAACTTAGCATGACCCTAACAATATATCAAAATTAACTCTTACATGCATCAATTATATCATGAAATACGTGCAATAAAATGTAAGCTATTAAAATGAAACAGATGTGTGTGGATTCGTATACTCAATGTCTTAATAAGGTTTTGAATGAATATATGGTGTTCAAACCACTTCTGAGATTGCTCTTAACAGAGTGTGATTACTTCCAAGTGGTATCAAAGTTGATGGTTTGACTAAAGGTATCAAGTCTTTGAATCAAAAGTTTTACCGACAATGTGGTCGTTAGGCGGGTAAGTGTTGAACACCATTCTCTCAATTTTTTGGACTCCTCTCATGACCCCGCAATATAAAAAAAAAAATATGCATTGAAGTTATGTATTATTTTAATTATTTATAGAAAAATACTAACACGTGTCATAAGGAAACTAATGCACATGTTAAAGAATTTAATATGGTAACATTGTTTTTAAAGTTGTGCAGTCACTATTTTAAAAGTCAAAAAAATATTTTTCCAATGCAAAATTGTATTTTTGAAATTCTTAATATGTGCTCATAGGGTTGTACCTAAGTAAATACTATTATTTAGCATATAACGATGAAGTCTTACTCGAACAGAACCCCAGATAAAATTTATTTGAGTACACATAAATGAAAAAAAATAAAAAGAAAAACAATATAGTCACATTATTTAATTAGCTTCAACTGTAGTTGTCTGTCCAAGTAAGATTTATCCACATATAAGAGTCTCCTAACTTTCTCTATGTGGACATGGAGTCTGTGACAGTGCCAGTAAAATTTATATCTTCTGAAAAACAAGCTAGAAAAAAAAAAGTTTACGCTAAAAGAATGCTTTTAATTTTTAATAATAGTTTTACGCTGAAAGAATTCGTCAATATTGATAATCCTCAAAACATGTTTAAACTGAAGTATTGCAAGTGCACATCTGGTGACTCCTGATAGTTGATAATCATGTTCTGATCTGATTGAGGTGGAGCAGCCTAAGACTTAAAATAGTCATATACGTGGAAACCGGAAACTCTACCATAACACTTCCATGGTGAGACTGAAATGAAAGAATACTAAAAAGATGTTGAAATAAATGAAGAGAAATGATATTTTGACAACCACTTTTTGACAATTTTTGGACAACTTTCTCTCTCATACTCATATGATGTTGTTGTCCTCTCTCTTCCTTTTTCTCTCTCCATTGTTTTTGACCAATAAGAAATGAGAAAAACAAGGTTGTCAATAAAGTTGTCATCAAATGGATGTCAAAATATCATTACTCATTTCTTCAAAAAAAAAATATCATTACTCATAAATGAAACAACGCCTAATCTGTAACCTCATGCTTAATGAGTGGGAGCTACTTGTCTTTCGGACAAGCTTTAAAAGTGTTTTTTTTTTTTTTAAGGATTTAAATGTGTTTTTTATTTTTTATTTTTTATAAAAACTTAACTATCATTCGTGATCATTTGAAATAGATGTTTATAAATAACTTAGCTTTTTAAGTTTTTTTTATTATAAATTGGTCTTTTACATCATAAAATATATGCACAATTATCATCAAACACAATTATAAAATATATGGACGATTTTTTTTAAAAAAAAATGGACAATTAATGTTAAGTAGGTTCTTGTCAAAAAGAAAAATGTTAAGTAGGTATATCCAAATTCACTTCACATGAGTATTATTCAATCTTGATTTGAAACAAAATTGAAGGATTACTTGATTCATATATAACATTGTTGATGAAATATATATTTGGAAAATTATACTTGAATTAAAAAATTAGAAGAAAATGTGCGTAGCTAATCAAGTTTGATATTATAAGCACTTTTGGACCTACAACCTCAATGTTTATTTTTTTGACAAAAACCTCAATGTTGAATAGTCCATAAACACTTTTTAACAAAGTTGATTGAAAAAATGAATAACGCTATAAATATTTTATGACTTGAAAAATCAATTTGTAACCAAAAAAAACTTAAACAACCAATTTATAAAAAGGAACCGGACAAAATAAACTACTATATATCTATCCATTTTATTTTATTATATTTAACCCAATATTTAAGAAGTAAAATTTAATAAAATAAAGAACAAAACCAATATGATTTAGCCATTAACTTTCACGATTTCAGATACTAATATCAAGTGAGTTCAATGTAAAGTGACAGCAAAGTGATTTTTTATCCGGTATGTTGGTAATTTAGATTAAAAGAATGTCTTTTTATCAAGTAGTATGGCTAGAAATTCATTTTTTTTTAAATCAATGCCAATAAATCCACGAGATTTTTTTTAGTGTGTAATTATTTGTTTTTTTGAGCGATAAAAAAAGTATTACAAATTAATCCACTAAAGAGGTAATCACGCTAACACTGATAAAACCTACGACTCTATAGATGAGTCAACTATTTACCAACTGAATAAACGTTTATTGATTTTGCTTTCTTGAAAGTTTGAATGTTTAGTTATTAAAATAAATTTGAACTTGTAGTTAACAAAGTTTTGAAATGTTTTAATTAATTAAAGATTAAATTAAAAGCCACAAATAATTACTTAACGTAACTCGGTTTTTTTACTCAAATTTAACTTATAATTGATTCAAAAACCAAAACCAATTCTTAGAATAAAAATGTTAGCAACACATTTTTTAATACTCATTCTTCTTAAGTAAAACTTATATATGATTCTTAAAATTTTATACATGATCCATTTTTAAAATAAGATATCCACATAAATTTTATCTAATAAATCAGAGTGTTAGAAAAATAATGTTTATAATAGAACTCTTTTTATAATTAGAACCAAACATAAAGTAAATTTGATCAAACTACAAAACAAACATAAAGAGAATTTGATCAAACTACAAAACGTGAGTCCTTGTGAGTTTAACTCAGTTAACAGAGATAATATATGCAAGGTTTGAGTTCGAATCCCATAAAAAAAACTGCAAAACGTGAGTTGATTGGTGAAAATTATTGGGGTCCATCTATTCTAATTAAGGGAAGGAGAATGATATGATTGATGGTTCAGATTCAAAGCTAAGGTCAAAGTAAGAAACCCAAAATGGCAATAAAAAATAGGAATAGGAGTTGAAGTTGAGGTGTAGTAGTTGCATTATTCTATTTGCACCCTACCATTCCATTCTTCCTTCCCCTCTCCTTAGACATCCTCTTTTATTTCTTTCCTTCGTTGTCACCCATCTACCCCCAATATTCTGTTTCTTAACGCCGTTCTCTTTTTGTTTTTCTTTCCCTTCCTTGGCCTTTTTCGTTTCCCTCGTTTCTCGTAGATTCCTTTCGGAAAAAATAATTATATTTGACACACCTGATTCTATCTCATATTCAAACTTTGATTTCCTATTTTTTTTTAGAGGAAACTTGATTTACTATGTTTGCAAGGAGGTCTTTCAAAAAAAAATGTCTGCAAGGAGATCACTCATTTTAGTATTGGTATCGTCTAAACTCTAAACACTTAACATTTATCAATGTTGATATGATCACACTCTAATTTTTTTTATTAATAGAAAATGTCATTATTTTAGAAAAAAAATGGTTCTATTTTGGTTTCTTAATTATAGGTTTTAAACATTTTCATCCCTTATTTTTTTTCTTTCTATTTTAATCTTTTAAGTTATAAACATTAGATATTTTGAGTTTTTGACCGTTTAAGTTACAAACATTTAGGGATGTACACAAGTTGGGTTTGGTCGGTTTTGGCCTAACCCATTACCCAACTATTACCCAACTGGTTGAGAATACTACAGGTTGGGTTCAACATGGAACCTGTGTTTAAATTGACAAAACCAAACTAAAGCAACCCAGTTTGAACCAGTTGGTTCAAATTGGGTTTACGAATATCCAGTTAATTATAAAAAAAGTTTTTTTTTTAAGAAAATAAAAATTGAAAACAGTACCATCTTTCAATATACAACCGTAATTCATGGATAAAATGATTAAAACAATTGTATAATCTTTGTGCTTTGATATAGATTTTCATGTTTGTATACAATTTAGTTTTATTTTTGCTTATGCTTGCACACATTTTTTTTAATGTTTGTACACAATTTAGTTTTAATTTTGCCTATGCTTGTGCACAATTTTTATGCATTTTGCTCAACATTGATTACTTCCGACAAAAGCAATCAAAATACCAAATACTTGGCATGTTCGTTGTTTATATACTGATTCAACGCCGGTGGCATCAGCACATCAGGAAAACTGGTTTAGAACAAACGACAAATACTAAAATTTACTATGCTACGAAAAATGAATGCATAAACTATTAGAGATACTAGTTGTAGTAGTATATATATTTGTAATAACCCCATTAGTGGGATAACTTTCTCATATTGTAATATTCATTTTGATCATCAATAGAAAGATTCTCTTAGTTTTCTCTCATCCTTCATTGGATATCATGTTTCCTAACATGGTATCAGAGCTAATCTGGTATCCTCCTTGAAGGATTTTCTGCTGCATTTTCTTGAGAAAATTTAATCTTCTCACGTCAGTTTTGTTTTCCCTTTCTCGTTCATTTTTCTTACTGATTCCGTCTCTTGTTTTCACATCTTTGATTAGGTTTCACCTTATTGATTCCTTTCTTTGTTCAATTTCGTTTCTCTGATCACGTAATTGACGAATTGCTTTCATATTTCTTTTTTCGATTTCGCTCATGTCATTTTTCCCAATTACTAGGGTTTCACGATTCTAGTGTTTGTTTGTCCGTTGTTCGTACTCTATTTTTCCATCTATTTTCAATTTCGGATTCAATTTCATATTCAATTCGCGTTTCTTGTTCGACATCCTTTGTTATCGCAATTTTCCCCAATTCTTAGGGTTTTGCGATTTCAATTCGATTTCACATTTTCTGTTTTGTTTTTGATTCGAGAAAGATATTTCGATCTCTTGATTGAACTCCATTTTATGATTCCATTCCATCCTATGTTCTTTGATTGAACACTGATTCATCTCCTATCTTTTTGATTTCGAGTTCACTTTCATGATCGATCTAGTTTTCTTGCTCGAATTCTTGATCGATCGAATTCGTTTTCGCGTTTTCTGAATCATTGAATTGTCACTCATGTCTGCTTCTTCTCCCAATTACTCAAGTTTATGACTGGTGTGCACATGAGGTGTTTGTTGAAAGTCATCACCGTAAACAGGTTGGTGTTATGTTTGGCTTGAAGGTTGGGTTGTTTGATTTGAGCATTTTATGGTGAATTTTCGATTCTTGTTGTTCTGCGGGAAATTCAGTTTGTTCGATTATGAAGATTTGGAGTCATCTGTTCTTGTTACTCTGCTTCGACCTCGTCATTCTTCGCTTCCGATCGGATTCTTGTTCTATCTGATTTCGTTGAAAGTGGTGAATGCTTTTGCTCAATGGTATGTTATGCTTCACTTCTGTTCCGTTGCAGTTTTAGTATTATTCGTCTACATTAGAGACAATTATACCTTCTAAGCAAATTTTATGATTACTCAATTTTTTTTACCATGAAGTATGGTTGGTATTGTTGTTTGCACTTGGGTTGGAAATTCTTGATGATACTATCTTGTATTTACAAATTGCCTCTGTTCATGGGAAGGCATTGAAGCAAGGGAATGTGTTTTGGATTTTTTTGTCATTTCATGTCAGTTGCCACATGTTCTTTGAAACATAGTTACAGGAATAATCGTGTGGGAATTGCTAGCTTATGGATATATTCTCTTGAGATTTTTTGTGAAGCACTTGTCAATAAGTGGTTGAAGAAGGTTTTACATTGTTAGCAGTCACTAAAGTATGAGAATTGGCATATTTTGATCAAGTTGTGAAACTTTGGTGTTTTATGTTCTCAACAATGTTTGTGAGCCTATGTCCTGTTTATCTTAAAGGCAAATTCACACTCATGTTTTAGTTGAGTGTTGGTGATGATTAATTCTCTTGGGATTATTGTTTGGACCTCCTTGCTACTGTTGCTGCTGGAATTACACTATCTTTGACAATTTTGGTTTGCCACCAAAGGAATATATTGGAAGGGGTTCTGTTTGTGTTTTTTTTTTGATAGGGTGATTCATCAAGCTAAGGATTTTTTGGAAGCTTTGGTTTGATATCTGAAGCATGGGATTTGTCCATGTTAAGGTACTCTTATATGATGATTGAAGATTGGAAGTCCCAGGCTTATGTGTATGGCTATGTTGCTGCAGTGTTATGTCAACTTGGTTGTTTGTCATACATTTTATTTGGGTTTAATTAGTTCTAGCATATTCTTCTTGTTTCTTGGCATTGCACGTTCACATTGCAATTGCTTCTGGTATATACTCCATACCTAAGACACATGTATTGGTTTGGATTTGTTAATGGCTTTCTTAGTTTGGACTGGTTTGCTTTCTGAAGCTTGTGATTTGGCCTATTGTTTGCTTCTGGTTTGCCTATTATTGTGACAATTGAAGACTATTTTTGGATTTGTTTTAGCTTCATTATTGGAAGCATTGGTTTTGGCCTATGGTTTGAATGCATCAACATGGATATGTTTTCTATGGTTTGAAGACACATCACATGGCTATGCATCTCTATTGGCTTGCTTTTGATTTTTCTTGTCTCGGCTCGGCATAGGAGGGCATCACTTTTATCTTTGGAACCTTGGTCTTGTTGCTTCATGATACCTTTGGTGTGAAGTTTGTTCAACATATGACCTCCTTCCATGATAGACTATGGCCCTTCCTTGCACTTCTTTTTTGGATATCATCATTGATTTTGGATATCCTTGTATTTCTTGTGTTGTGCTTATGTCTTGAGTTATTGAGAACTCTTGATGGTTAAGCGTTGTGCCTTAATTGGCTTTGTTGATATTGGCTTCTACCGGATGGTGGTTAAGCGTTGCTTTGATGCTCCTTCCTTCAATTGGTTCAACCTTGAGTTGTGGTTGCTTCTTGTTGGATAAGCACTTGTTTGATATTTTTTTTAGCCGATGTATTTCCGGCATCTTTCCTTGTATTTTCTCATTTCAAGTTGGAAGTGTTTTGAACACCTTCCAACTTGAGGGGGACTATTAGAGATACTAGTTGTAGTATTATATATACTTGTAATAACCCCATTAGTGAGATAACTTTCTCATATTGTAATATTCATTTTGATCATCAATAGAAAGATTCTCTTAGTTTTCTCTCATCCTTCATTGGATATCATGTTTCCTAACATAAACCTAAATCCAATATCCGAAACCAGAAAGTCAAATATTTTAAAAGTCAAATACATACCATTGATACATATAAAAATTACGAAGGCAAAAATACATAAACAAACCAAATTATCAATCATATCAGCTCAACTCAATTTTTCTACGCATGATCAATGACTGAGAATAATAAAAGATTCATAATCTTTACTTGCATTTATCCTAAAAAAAAATGTTATTATTAATGTTCGCTCACTTCGACTATTGGCGTGCCACCTTGATTTTAGACGGCAACTTCAATGGACAACAATGGTGTTACCGTTTATCCAAATATGGTATGTAAAGAATGAATGCCTTATCATACATTTTTTAGCAGACCTTACCATATGTTATTTCCATAAAAAATAACTTTTTTTTTTAAGGAAAATAAATGTAAAAATGTTAATTATAAATTATTAATATACATGGTTGTACAAAACTAGTGTAATTATGCTAATATTCAATAAAGTTTAACTATTTTCATAATAATTGTTACATAGGTAAAGAATTATTCCAAATAGATTATCACTTTTTTTTAGATAGCTTAATGACTAGAAATTTATATTATTAAGATGAGTAAGTGAGGTGTACAAGATTCAAATTCTAATTCATATATATTATAAAACATATCAATTGAGTTGAGCTTATTGGAGACTAATTTTATTGCCACTAAAGTTGCTTATTTTATAATTGTATTATCCAAATCAATGTTATGTACATCACTATTATGTTATTAACTTATTATTTCCATATCGTATTGATGAGGTAGAACTTTTACTTTGCACCACTAGTATAAAAATACCAAGTAGAAAGAAAAGATAAAATAATGAAGGTAAGAAGGTGACGGCGTTAAGATAGATAGATAGATGCATGTGCGTGTAGGGCTGGATAGAGAAGGAGAGAGAGACCGAAGCCTAAAATTGCCGTTTCTGTCTCTAACAAGAGAGAGAGAGAGAGAGTGTATGGGAACAAGCAACAACAGCACACAACACAACAGAAGACAGTACAACATAACATAGTGAAAATTAATAAATGATGCAAGAGATTTTGTCCTTTACAGACTGTAGTTAGCTCCCACCAACAAACACTCTCCACCTCACCCCCATTTCTTCCATTCTAGTAGTATTTTCTTACTGTTTTTCCTATGGAAACTATTTTTTAATTAATATTGTCATTAATTATTACTCTAATTTAAGATTTTCTTTTCTGGATTAGATATAATGTGAATTCTCACCTCATCCATTTCTTCCATTCTAGTAGTATCATATATCTTTCCTCTATTTATTCATAAAGTGACTCATAAAATTGTTTGGGCTTCTATTTGTAAAGTGACTCATAAAATTGTTTGGGCTTGTTTAACATACATAACAAGCTTTTAGAAAATACAAATAATTATCGTCAATTATATTACATATATAAAAATTTAAATTTATACGAAATTTTATATGTTTTTTTATAAAGAGGGTGTAAAAGAAGAGGGTTAAAAAGAAATTTTATGCGTTGATCATTAATAAAATACGACGATAATTTTAGCTATGCTAAACTCAGTTAGTATGAATATTATATAGTATATGCAGTTGGTAACGTTCAAACATCAAATTCATCATTTATTCATTATAAAAAGGCACGAATTTTCGATTACCAGACCATTCTATTCAAAAAAAATATAATATATGAAGATTGAAGTTCGAACTTTAAATTATTACTTATTGATTTTAAAAGGTGAAAAACGAAACAAAGTTGATATTTACTCTTGAATTAGGTTGATCGTTGTTGATAATTATGATATTATAATAACACAAAAAAAGAAAAAATAAAAACAGTTCGTGATAATTATGATATTATAATAACACAAAAAATAAAAAATAAAAACAAAAATGAAACCCTATAGTGCTACACTACACTGAACTTTCTCTCTCTATCAAACTCTCCTTCCACCTCCGTTCAACGTTGATGTCAACCTCCTTCTTCTTCTAGGGTTCATCTCTTTTTCTCTCTTCTTAAAATGAATCACTAAAACTTATCTTATCTATCCACATTAACTCCGATGAATCCTCCACCGTACTTCTTCCTCCTCCTCATTCTTCTCTCTTCTTGCTCCGCCACTTCACCGGAGCTCCGATCTCTACTCAAATTCAAAAAAGGCATAACTTCAGATCCAGAAAATCCACCTCTCACTTCATGGAACCTTTCTTCTCTCAGAAACGACAACATATGTCCACGTTCATGGACAGGAATCACCTGCGACGACCTCACCGGAAACGTCACCGGAATTAACCTCAACAACTTCAACCTCGCCGGTGAGTTAAAATTTCAAACACTCCTCGACCTTAAACTTCTCAAAAATCTCAGTCTCGCCGGAAACAGCTTCACCGGAAGATTACCTCCGTCGTTAGGTACAATTACTTCTCTTCAGCATTTGGATCTTTCAAACAACAAATTCTACGGTCCAATTCCAGCGCGGATCAACGATCTTTGGGGTTTGAATTACCTCAATTTTTCACATAACAATTTCAAAGGTGGATTTCCAGCTCAACTCAATAATCTTCAACAGCTTAGGGTTTTAGATTTGCACTCTAACAATTTCTGGGCTAGCATTGCTGAATTAATTCCGACTCTTCACAACGTCGAGTTTCTCGATTTGAGTCTAAATCAATTCTCTGGTGGACTTTCACTTACTCTTGAGAATGTTTCATCTTTGGCGAATACTGTTCGGTATTTGAACTTGAGTTATAACAGATTGAACGGAGAATTTTTCTCAAATGATTCAATTGTATTGTTTCGAAACTTGCAAACTCTGGATTTGAGTGGTAATTTGATTAGAGGGGAGCTTCCTTCTTTTGGTTCATTGCCTGGACTTCGAGTTTTGAGACTAGCGCGCAATCTGTTCTTTGGCGCCGTGCCTGAGGATTTGTTGCTGAGTTCAATGTCATTGGAGGAATTGGATCTTAGTCACAATGGATTTACAGGTAAATTTTTTCTACTTTTAGGATCACTAGGTAGTTAGTGTAGGTATAGTGTAGCATTGATCTCTGTTTATTTGTCATTTATTTATTTTTACTCTTGTTTTGGTTTGTATGTTTTCATGTTTTGTATAGACAGAATTACCACTATTTATAGCTCAAACTATGCTTGTTTAGTTTTACGTTTATTAGCATGCAATGCAATATGCATGTTGGATTTGAAATTTCTAATTAAGAGAAATGATTTCAATTTGATACATCTACTTAAATAAAATGAAAAGTAGGGTAACCGAAAATGGCACTGGTATGCATCTGATTTTGTATTTACATGCATGCACATGCGTTTTAGTGTACGGAAAAGGTGCATTAATGATAACGGGAAGTGTTTTCGATCATTGAATTTTTTCCTGCCACGAAGGTCATTGGCGGGTAGTGCACGGGGGTAAATGCTTTCATGCACATGTGTTTTAGTGTACGGAAAAGGTGCATTAATGATAACAGGAAGCGTTTTCGATCATTGATTTTTTTCCTGCCACGAAGGTCATTGGCGGGTAGTGCACAGGGGTAAATGTTTTCATGCACATGCGTTTTAGTGTACGGAAAAGGTGCATTAATGAGAATGGGAAGCGTTTTCGATCATCGAATTTTTTCCTGCCACGAAGGTCATTGGCGGGTAGTGCACGGGGGTAAATGCTTTCATGCACATGCGTTTTAGTGTACGGAAAAGGTGCATTAATGATAACAGGAAGCGTTTTCGATCATTGATTTTTTTCCTGCCACGAAGGTCATTGGCGGGTAGTGCACAGGGGTAAATGTTTTCATGCACATGCATTTTAGTGTACGGAAAAGGTGCATTAATGAGAATGGGAAGCGTTTTCGATCATTGAATTTTTTCCTGTCACGGAGGTTATTGTCGGGTAGTGCACGGGGGAAAATGTTTTAATAAAAGTTTATAAATTCCATTTTGCACGTGGCTTGAATAGAATCAATGAGCTTGCAAATAAATCGACACAATTGCTGTCTGTCGATTGCAATAGAGAGAGGTCGAACAGAGGATCGGTAGGGAGTGATGTTTAATCTTTTGTGTCATACATTTCTTCCAGTAACACTTCCTTTGTGAAAGGTCTTCCTTACCTTCAATCAGGCATTATCTGTTTGGTGTCTTCACCTCTTTGTATTTTTATTTTAATTTTTTTCTGAAAAAATTGACTCTTTGTATTTGATTGAACCTTACTGTGCTTGGTGTTTGGCTCATTTGTTTATCATATTTTGTAGTTCTCTGATGACCTGTGAGATCTTTTTCTTCAAGTTGGGTGTTTAATTCTGAACTGTCTCGTCGTTTTCTTAATTCTTTTAATACATAACTTTTTCTTCTCAATTGGTTTATCTTATATTTTTCTGTATGGATACCTCTTGTACATCACTTGCTAGTGGCTTTCTGAGTTTATTCTGCTCGCTTTATCATATTATAACCATTTTTTCCCTTTTGAATTAACATGTTTCAAGTTAGATTACCAATTTCATTTAGCAGTTGTAAAATAAATTTTCATGAGGATCTTTTGTATATAAATGATTATTGCATCATGGTTTGTAAGTGCTTAAGATTTTGGGGATTTAAATTATTTACTAAAAAAATGTCAGTAAACTCAATACTGTGTTAATTTATTTGCATATCTTTACTTATGTGCAGGCTCAATTGCTGTAATTAATTCCACCACTTTAAATGTATTGGATCTTTCATCGAATAGTTTATCAGGCTCACTGCCAACCTCTTTGAGAAGATGCACAGTCATAGATTTGAGCAGGAATACGTTTTCTGGCGACATTTCTGTATTAGGGAACTGGGAAGACACTATGGAGGTTGTTGATCTGAGTTCAAACAAGCTGTCAGGATCCGTGCCTTCTATTATAGGGACATATTCAAAATTGTCTACCCTTGATTTAAGTTTTAATGAACTTAATGGATCCATTCCAGTTGGTTTGGTTACTTCACAATCGCTGACAAGACTGAATCTTTCTGGAAATCAATTTACAGGGCCACTTTTGCTTCAAGGTTCAGGGGCAAGTGAATTACTAATTTTGCCTCCTTTTCAGCCAATGGAATACTTTGATGTATCTAACAACTCGTTAGAAGGTGTCTTACCTTCTGATATAGATAGAATGGTTAGGCTCAAACTGCTGAATCTAGCAAGGAATGGCTTTTCCGGACAGCTTCCAAATGAATTGAGCAAACTTATTGATTTGGAGTACCTCGATTTGTCTAACAACAAATTTACCGGAAAAATTCCTGATAAGCTTTCATTTAACTTGACTGTATTTAATGTGTCCAATAATGATCTATCTGGCCCTGTTCCTGAAAATTTGCGGCGGTTTCCTCCTTCATCTTTTTACCCTGGAAATGAAAAGCTAAAGTTACCAGATAATGCCCCTGAACATTCTGCACTGCCAAATATTCCAGATAAAGATAAACATCATAGTTCAAAGGGTAATATCAGGATAGCAATTATCCTTGCTTCTGTGGGTGCTGCTGTGATGATTGCTTTTGTTTTATTGGCTTATCATCGAACACAAGCAAAAGAATTTCGTGGGAGAAGTGATTTTGCTGGCCAAACTACTGGAAGAGATGTCAAGTTAGCAGGACTTTCAAGGCCTTCCCTCTTCAAGTTCAATACAAATGCTCAACCCCCAACATCTTCGTTGAGCTTTTCAAATGATCACTTATTGACATCCAATTCAAGATCACTTTCTGGACCACAGTCAGAGTTTATAACCGAAATTTCTGAGCACGGCTTGCCGCAGGAAGTGGTAGCAACCAGTTCAGCACCTCCTAATTTGATGGATAACCCTCCCATGTCATCTGGAAGGAAGTCTTCTCCTGGTTCCCCATTGTCGTCCTCACCACGCTTTATCGAGGCTTGTGAAAAGCCTGTGATGTTGGACGTATACTCACCAGATCGACTAGCTGGGGAACTGTTTTTCCTGGATTCTTCACTAGCATTCACTGCAGAGGAGTTATCTCGAGCTCCGGCTGAAGTTCTTGGTAGAAGTAGCCACGGCACTCTGTACAAAGCTACTCTGGACAATGGTCATATGTTGACTGTAAAATGGTTAAGAGTGGGGCTGGTCAAACATAAAAAGGAATTTGCGAGAGAAGTTAAAAAGATCGGTTCGATGAGGCATCCAAACATTGTCCCATTACGAGCATACTATTGGGGGCCTAGGGAACAGGAGAGGCTTCTTTTAGCTGACTACATTCATGGAGACAACTTGGCCCTCCATCTCTATGGTAATAGTTAACTTTTCCGTCAGCACATCTCAAACCCCCACTTGTCTTTATTGTTTTGTTTAAAATTTGGAGAACAGTAAAAACAGCACACTAGGAACTCTGCCTAAGTTTTGTTCTTTTTATTGGTAGCATTTATCATGTCCTATAGTTATCATCTGCATTGTTCATGCTGGAGTATTTACATGACAGTAGCTTTTTGTATAGTTAGTATAATATTAATACATTGTTTGCACAGAGACCACTCCCCGGAGATACTCGCCATTGTCATTCAGCCAGAGAATAAGAGTTGCAGTTGAAGTTGCTAGATGTCTTTTATACCTTCACGATCGAGGGCTTCCCCATGGAAATCTGAAGCCGACAAATATTCTGTTAGCAGGCCCTGATTACAGTGTTTGTCTTACTGACTACGGTCTGCACCGGCTAATGACACCGGCTGGAGTTGCAGAGCAGATACTAAATCTTGGAGCACTCGGATACCGCGCTCCAGAACTTGCTTCTGCATCCAAACCACTTCCATCATTTAAGGCCGATGTTTATGCACTTGGGGTGATCCTAATGGAATTATTAACAAGGAAAAGTGCAGGCGACATAATATCTGGGCAATCAGGTGCTGTTGATCTTACAGATTGGGTTAGGCTGTGTGAGAGAGAAGGAAGGGTAATGGACTGTATAGACAGAGACATTGCAGGCGGTGAAGAATCCTCTAAAGAGATGGACCAACTGCTTGCAACATCTCTCAGGTGTATTCTCCCTGTACATGAAAGGCCTAACATCAGACAAGTTTTTGAAGATCTCTGTTCCATACCATTGGCTTGAATTTTTTGTACATGTGTCTGGGGATTAGGTTTTTTATTTTTGGTTCCTTGACCCATTGTTATTTTCTGATTCTTTGTACTCATATCTTCTCTCCTCCTTAATTGGTTTCAGGCCTTATTTTGGGCTAATCATCATATTCTTTTCTTCTATTATTCTCTTTTTCTAGAAAGATATTTCTTGTAAAGCGACAATCATCGATTAATCGACAGTGTTGGTGTTTAATTTGAAATGGAGATGTTTGAATTCTTTTCTCCTAGCCTCTAGTGGAGTAGTTTCTTTTCCATTGTATTTCATCCTTGAAGTCTTTTTTTTTGGCACAACCTTGAAGTCTTTTTTGATTGGTATTTTATTTTAATTGATTTTTTGATTGATTGTACTTTGGGTAAGTGTTCATACAAGAATTGCTTTAAATTTAACCCTTTCAGTTAGATTGGCCAGTTGATAAACTAGCCATTTCCTGCCAACCAGTCAAAAGGGGTTTTATAAGAGCATCTTATTAGGTGGCAAAATTTTAAGAGTTCATTATGGGTGCATATCCACTACCAAGTGACCTCCATTATGACATATCATACTTTAGCAACTCAACCATGTTTTGCTCCAATAGTAGATTTTTAAGCAATTCACTTTTATAATTTTTATTGCACTTAACCTTTAAGCCATTATCAAGTAGTTTCTCAGTTCTCAAGGTATCTGGCAAAAAAACTTTTGAACCCTAACTTGCCAACTCAGATTTATTCTAATGAAAAAGCATAAGTTAAAGAATCATTCCACAAGGCTATAGAATCCTATTAGAGACGCTTTAAGACATTTGACTCGTTTCTAATATGTAGTGACATGAGCTCATTTACTCTTGCTAACCTGTAAGAACACAAAGCTTATCATGAGAAACATCTTTTTTTCGTTGATAAAACTTGAAGTTGCCCCAGTTCTGGCAATGAACAATTATTCTAAAATGAGTGTGCATATATTATGAATCGATTAAGATAGCTACTTTTACCCCCCACTCTACCGTTATCTTAAAAACCGCACCTCTGGATCGGCGGTTAACTGCCGCGAAACAAAGAATATTGGCAGTTATCAGCCTCTGGGTAAATTTTTTTAGCAATCTCAAAAGTGGGAACAACAATTATCAACAAACTATCCCAACTTAAAGTCCTACCAATTGGTCCAAAAGTGCACACAAGTATGCTAGCCCATTTTTGACCCAAGCCCACACAGTAATAGAGAGCTTCCTTCCACATATCTCTTACAGCAATGTTGCAAATTGACTATTATTACATGCCACTTATTGCTCATCCAAAACTACCAACTGAAACAGTAGTGAGCTGCCAATTATAAGATGCAAAATAATTCATGCATGGGTATGGACTTTTTCCTTATAACAGTTAGGGAAATTATGCACTCTGTTATTGATCAGTCCGATGAAGATTAGAGAAATATCGTAGTGGTTCTCCAGAAACTACGGTTGATGCCGCGGTGGTTTGCGGTGCTTCGGTGTGGAGAGCCAACTTCCTCGCTAGAGAAGAATGGTGCTTGTAGGCACATTAACACTCCAACGCTCAGGTCATTATGTAAAAGGTGGATTGTGTGCGAAAATTGGATGAAAGAAAGTGCGCATTTGAGGTGACACTGAGTCACGTTTATGTAGTCGAGGAGGTCAATAACCTCCTCCGTATTATCATGGCGTGAATCGTGAAAGCCGTTAGAGATAATTCTGATGGCTAGGTTTTGATCCTGACGTGCTCATGTGCAACAAGGTGCACATGACTTCACGTAATGGATGTTTATGAGATGTGATAAGAGATGAATTTGGGAGGCTATTTTTCCAACTCTAACATGATGATGAGTTTGGATGTAAAACATTTAAAAAATAAAATGATGTTTAGTACGTAATAAGAAGTATCTCACTTCAGAAAAACGAAGGTAATATTTTCATCCGTCTTTTCTGCCAAATGCTGAATATCCATTTCCCCATCCACTTATAGTATGTCACATATGCTTTCTTGCTTTTTCGTTGATTTCTTTTCCTTACCAAATAGCAAAGCTCGTGGATGAGTGTCTATTAGTCGGTTATTAACCTTTTTTATTAGAGAAATGACATATGTATCATAATTTTGTAACAATTTTTTTAAAAGGAAATTTTGTAACAATTTTAGAACAACTCTTTATCTCTTCTTCACATTATGTTCTTATTTTATTTTCCTCTACATTGTTTTTGACTGATAAAAAGATAGAAAAAGAGGATAATGACAAAGGTTGTCACCAAATAGTGTACACATATCATTACTATTTTTATTAGTAAGAATGAAAGAAAAAGAAGTTAAGATTCACTTTATTTCTTTCATTTAAAGAGATAAATATACAAAAAAAATTTAAAAAATATATGAAATAGTTAATGACAGAGAGATCTACTTAACAATAGAATCTACTATTGTCCTCGTGAGCTTAACTCAGTTGGTAAGGACAATGTATAATACATGCAAAGTCCAGGGTTAGAATCCCGGACACCACAAAAAAAAAAGAATCTACTATCCATTAAAAAAAATAGAATCTACTATCTATCCGTTAAAAAAAAATAGAATCTACTATCTATTTATTGTGTATATCTTTCTAAATGACACCCCTTATTTATTTTTTTAAATTGGAGGTGATCCTTAGTAAAAAAAAAAATAGTCGATGTGACTCACACTACCCTAAGTTTGATTGGGTATATTCGTTTGATCCAAACCCAACATTAAAGTGAAAAAGAAATCCATAGAATATAGGGTTCAATTAACTTCTAGTTCATTCTTTAAAAAAAAAATTAACATTCTAGTTCATACTCATAACTTCAAAAGTAGGATGAGATTAAACTGTCCTAAAAAAATATAAATATTTTTAATACAATATTAAAATAAAATAATATTCGACTTAGTAAATATACCATATACATTCATACTTTTTTTTTTAGTAATATACATTAATTTTTTTCTTAGCATGTATGCCTTTTTTCATCATGATAGTTTCATGACAATGTTAAGGAAAAAAATACAATAATATATAGCTTTATTTTATGTTTTGAATATGTTTACAAATAAATATAAATTTGAGTTAATTTTAAGAAAAAGATTTATAATTGATGTATATAGGAAGTCACGTTACAAATTAAAAATGAAAATATATTATAAATTCTCATATTCAAGAACAAAGACTAAAAATTATAAATACAATATTACATTCATTAATCCCAACGATCACTACCAAATTTTATTTATATAATACCCAAACCTAGAATTATTATGATTCTTTCCCCTTAGAATCAAAGGGTTAAACCAAAAAAAAAAAAAAAATACTCACATGAATTTCTTAAAACATAAAAAATATATAAAATGGAAATTTGAGACTGAAAAAAATAAATTTTGAAATGAAATGTAAATTTGTGATATCAGACATACTCCCTTCGGTCACTATTATAAGCAAAAATCAACTTTTTAGGTTCATTCATTGAATGATGTATTTGGTATATATTATTGGACAAATACATCATTTAATAAATGAACCTAAAAAGTTGATTTTTGCTTATAATAGTGACCGGAGGGAGTATTAGATTATTGATAATTTCTAAGTACATTTGTTAATGTCATTGAGTCTTGAGACTAACCGTAATGAGTTCACGGAACCCAACTCACCTAAACTTTATATTAAGAAAAAAGTTTAGTGATAATCTATTTTCATCTTTCCGCAAAAACAAATATCATCTCTCCTCTCCACGCCCAACCCAATTAATCTCTCAAGAAAATAGAGAGGAAAAAGAAGATAAAGGCACTAGTGGAATGTCTTTGGTCGTGTTTGAATCAATATTATATTGACGGTTGTAGGGACCATCTTATTTAAAGAAATATTGAGTTTTTTTTTTTTAAGGAAAAGAAATACTGAGTTATCTTTTTTTAAATTCAACGATCGTAGAACTGCAAAACTTTAGTGAAGTAAAAATGGTGGTGGTGGGTTGTTTCTGGGTTTTGGTGCCCTGCCCTAATATAGATATAGAATTATAGTGGAAGATGAAGTTTTAAAGTATTGTGAAGTTGGGTTGGCAGCGAATTGTAAGCCACAAAATACGGGTCAAACAAGAATGGATGGTGCCACTCCCTTACACTCTAAGCATTCTCTTTTATATTTATATACGTAATTTCATTATTAATTATTATACAATACACTCTTCTATTACCCTCTCTTTCACCACCCACTTTGATACAACACATTTTCAAAATCCTAGTATATGTGTCTCTCATTCCAACTAATTAATTATTAATTGAGATTATTATATATAAAGATAGTCATCAGTTGTGCCAACTTGATTTGTATGTACTAATCCCTGCATAATCTAGTTTAGGTTATTTTCATTGATAAAGTACAATATCAATTAGCTCTCTCTTAGAGTGAATGATTCTAGACTTTACATCAGCATCATGATATATATGTATATGAGAATGAAAGGTAGTTTTTGGTTTCTTTGCATTAAGTTAAGGTGTGGTTCAAGGGAAAAATATTTGTGTGAATTAGACAAATATAGTTAAGAAGCTAGTGTCTTAATCATCTACATTCAAATTGTGAAATTAGAGTTCTTGATCAATCAAGCAAAGCAACTGTGTGAGATTCTTAAATCTGAAAATGATTTTAATTTCCACATGATATAGCTTGGGTGAGATGTCCCAAATCACTATCCATCCATCCATCCATCCATCCATCACACTATTGACAAAAGTCATTTTCTTCCAAATATTTATCAACTTATCTTGAAAGATGTCCAATCTTTTTCCTTGTTGCAGTACCATAATATTGATAAGGTGGCTTAAAAGTTTCTAAGCAATTCCATTATTATCAACTTAAAGAATTGAATGTGTGTGTGTGTTTCTTACTATATGCACATGATATAATTGATTTACTATGCTTCCTTTCGAATTTACACTCAATTAATTTCTACCCGTTGAATGTTGTGTCGGTAATTGATATGCTATTTTGAGCTTCCCAACTAAGAAAAACTAGGAGGAAACATAAATCTTTAACATACAAGTAACTCTAAATTAAACAAAATGATAGGTATAGTGGAAATTATATATGTTTTTTTTTTTGAGAGAAGGAAATTATATATGTTTCTGATGTCTATACAAACACTTCATAAATATATTTCATTGTACAAATATGTTTTCTCACTATTTGTCTCATATATCACATCATTTGATCCAATTATAAGATTTCTTGATCCAATGATAAAAAACAAGTTTGTGCATGTGTAACACTTGACTAAATTGTGCACCTTAAATTTGATCTCAAATATATCCGTTGCTATAGCTAAAATGTAAAAGATCCAGTTTCATTATTTTGATCATATACCAACATATTTAAATTGGTGAAGTGGTTTTTATGTTTGAAAAATAACTATGATCGACGTGAATAAGAAGAATAAACAACATACAAAGTTTTTTTTCTTCCCCATCCATATATATAATCCGATAGCAATTAATATATTAACACAAACATACTCAATTTATTGGTATTGATAATATACTATTTAGAAGTACAGAAAGAGTGACAAAAAGGTAGACCTGTCCTCCAGCTACCTCAATAAGAAGCAAGAACCACATGCATGGATGCAATTGAATCAGAAAAACTATTAAGAAAGTCAATCACATTTAAGAACTCACACGTGAGTAACCACACATTGAGCTGGCATTTATACCTCACAAACAAATATATATATACACACACATATATATATATATATATAAAGTTTTTATAATTAGCTTAGTAGTCAATATTTATATAGTTCAGAAAATCCTCGTACAAGAAAAACAATTATCTTTTTCTTCTATATATCACTCTTTAATTTCTCACACGCTTTGTTTCTAGTATTTCTCTGTCAATATTACAGCACAACAATCCTATTCTTGTCTATTGAATACTATTTCTTTTACTTTAAAAATATAGGTGGACAATTATGTCCTTTGTATATACCTTGCCTTTTAAGTACACTTATATTTTCTACCAATATTTTCCTTTCTTCTTCTTCTACTTCCCTTCTGTGACTCTCTTGCTAGCTATCAACTCTCTTTCTCACTGTCTTTTCTCACACTAATAAGTGACTACTACTTTCATACTCAGAGAGGGCATGCCTGAATGTCCAGAGAAAGGTATATAATAGACACAAATCTTTTCTAACTCTTAGCTATATTTTTACACACATGCTCATGCGCTATGCTAATTCCTAGCTTGAAATTAACTATTGATCCATCATATTAATTTTATTTGTTCAATTTTTTTTCTTGTACTGCTCTATAATAACAATGTTTTTTCTTGGCATGATATATATTATATTCTGCTTATTAATTAAATTATTTGATGCAATTGTACGGCAGGGAGAGATTTGATGAGATAGGGAAGAAGATAAAAAGAGAAGGAGATCATGATGTTTCAAATTCATCAAATCAAATGGGAAGAAGACATATGTTAGGTCCACCAGGAACCCTAAATACTATAACCCCTTGTGCAGCATGTAAGCTATTAAGAAGAAGATGTGCTCAAGAGTGTCCCTTTTCTCCCTATTTCTCTCCTCATGAACCACAGAAGTTTGCTTCTGTTCACAAAGTTTTTGGTGCCAGCAACGTCTCAAAAATGCTAATGGTAAACATTAATTAAATATATTTAATTATATGTCATATATTTCATATATAAAAAGCAATTAAGTAATAATATATATAATGTTTTAGGAGGTAGCAGAATGTTCAAGAGCAGATGCAGCAAATAGTCTTGTTTATGAAGCAAATGTGAGGCTAAGAGATCCAGTTTATGGATGCATGGGTGCAATTTCTGCATTGCAACAACAGGTTCAATCTTTACAAGCAGAACTCAATCTATTAAGAGGTGAAATACTTAAATATAAATTAAGGGAAGCAGCAAATATCAACATGAATATGAATATGAATATGAATATGAATAATATGATACCTTCTTCTCATCAACTTGCAATGCTCCCTTCTAATTCCTCTGTGGCTGTTTCTATTGCTGCTCCACCGCCGCCGCCTCCTCCACCTCCTCTTCCTTCTACAACTTCTAATTCATCTTCTTCCATATACTTTCAACAGAGGGATCCCAACTATAGCACAATTTCAAGTGATGATAATATTTCCTATTTTGGTTAATTTTTGCTGCTCACTATAAATTATTATAATTATTCCATTTGTCATCAATCAATTAAGGATGAATTAAGTACAGAAAATGAGAGTATTGATGCTGGATTTTGTTTGTTGTTATCACCCTAATGTATGTCATTAATTATTATTATTTTGGTTATTGTCTTAATCCATAATATTAGTAATGCCTAACTTGCATTTTAACATGCATTTTGCCTATGTGGAATTATTTAATTGGTTAAACGTTAATTTCTAGCTCATTGATCCTGTGATTAACTTTATTAATCTACTTCAAAAACTTGCTTATTCTGTATCAAATTTTTTTGGTTTGGGAAATTATGATTGCAAGGGAAGGATAGAATTAATGGTAATATTGGTTGTTAGAATTAATTGAGCACGTGACATCTGTGTTGTTAAACATGTTAATCTGTGCCACTGAGTTTGCTGTCTGAAACAAGTTGCGGGAGACAAAAGGAATGCTAGCTAGCTTGCTTGTGATCTTCAATATGCATGTACTATCAGAATTAATAACTTCTAAGAAATATAGCTACTATATATATATATATATATATATATATATATATATATATATATATATATATATGTGGGAACCAGGAACATATTTTCAATTCAGCTATGATATTTTATGACAAGTTATGTATCACTTGTGCATAATAGTCAAACTATAAGTTATTGCTAGCTTGTAGAAGAAGTTAAATATTTTTTATGGGATGTCTAATATGAATATGGTCTAGATGGAACTTTACAATTTATACTAAATTTTAAAAAAATGTTATATTTGTTTTCATTTTTAGTAAATGTTCATCTTTGAACCAATTTTGAGAGGTTCATAGATGCACCCAATTTTATTAAAAAATAAACATGCGTGTGAGTTGTATGTTGTCTTATATGTTCAAGCTCGTGCTTCATTAATTTCGCAGAAATTATAGATGTCATCTTTTGATGCTTATTTTACATGTGTAATTAGTTTTAGAGTAAAGGCAAATGCATGCAATTTAATTAAATAAATTGAAAACATTAAAAAAAACGAGGCTTAGCACATTAAAGATGTAGATATTTTGTAATGTAGTTGGTGGATGGTCATACTCCATTAGGAAAACTAGTATTTAAATTTCTAAAGAGTGAGTGATATATGTTAATTTCCTTGGCGTGAGGATTTCAGCTAGTACCCAGAATTGGCGGGAAGAAGAAATCTTAGTCGTATAAGCAAGAAATACATAATATAAAGATAAGACTTGCACTTTCTTCTATTTGTTTTAGACCTTTCTTTTTCTATATCATCGATGATGCACCATAAACCATACTCGTGCAAATACATATTATTGCTTTTGAAATCTCTGTTTAATTGAGTAAGAAAAAAAATATCTGTTTAATCAAAACACTTAACTATTTATATATAGATGTGACATGTATTGGTCCGATGTCATGATTGCTTAAACTCGTGGCCTCCTCATGGTGTTGACATAAACCAATCAATATTCTTTGTATTTGGACCAATTTATATATAGTAATCCCTTTTTACCATTTCGATAACATAATCGATACTGTATAATTTCTGCGTTTTATTCCAATTCATGACTAATTGACTATATATAGTCTTTGAGTACCCTGTAATATAAGAAATGTTTTGCTACTTTGTGTGTGTGTGTGTTAATTATAGTTCTCGAACTCGTAATCGATACATGTGAAAAGAGGGGCTCCAAGATTAAGCTCTCCTTGGATCTCACTCAACTCTTCATCGGTTCATCCAATTTGCCTATATGATTCATAGTGAATAAGTAGATTTGGATTTTCACTTTCATCTTAAATTAATCTGTTGCAAATCAAAGATTGAAGAATTGAAGATTTATCCCATAGAAAAAATAAGTTTGAGAGTTTTATAGAGAGCAAAATTCTTAAAATTCATATTGATCCATGAAAATAATAAATGAAAGGGAAATGTTAACTACTCCCTCCATTCCTTTTCTTTTGATGTTTTAGAACTTAAACTTTATTCCAAAACTTTTGATGTTTTAGAATTTTTAATACTTTTTATCCAATTTTACCCTTGTTGAAAAACACACTTTGAAAATTGGAAGTTTAAATAATAAATGCAATTTGTGTGGTGAGTTTCAATAATTAAGGAGATTAGAATTTTGAGAGAAAAAAAATCAAGGAGTAAGTAAGGGTATTTTAGTATAAACCATACAATTATTCCTATAATTTAATGATTAATTCATTAATATTTGTGCAATCACCTAAAACATCAAAAGAAAAGGAATGGAGGGAGTAGTATTCTTGAGACATTAAATAGGCCGTCAATAAATATTAACTACCAATGGATAAGTTAACTCTAGGGACAAGCTCTAATTAACTTTTATATTATATTTTGAGTTCCTAATAAGTGCCGTAAAACCACTAATTAAAAAAGTAAAAAATTTGAATTTAGCATTGAAAATAACAAATTTTAAGTTTCAAAAAGTTGACTTAATTCGAATACATCATTTTTCAAAACATTTTTTAACAAGTGTTCTAAGGATGTTCTTTAACATTTTCCTATATTTTAAGGAAAATGCTAACAAGTGTCGTTGAAGTACTAGTTAAGAAAATGAATTTAGTAAAAATATTTTAAAACTTGTATAGTCAAACTCTTAAAATTGACAAAAAATGTTTTTCAATGCAATTTTTTTTTTGTTTTCTTATAACTAGTGTCCCTTGTGCTCGAGGGGCGCTACTTATCATGATCCTATTTTTAATACCCTCCATAAAGTTGATAATGAGATGATCACAATCAACTTGTACTACGAGCGTGCACATACAAAATTATAATGAAACATCTATAACAAACAAAAAATGAACAATCCATAATCGATCGGTTGAAAATAAGAGGTTGCAAGGCACACAACATAGGCGAAATTGTTGGGGTGGAGATTGAAGACAGTATTTGAGTTTTGTGGAGATGTTACAAATACATAATTGATGTGCTCTGCGAAGACACAATTGTCGAATCAAACTCAAAGCAATAAAGGCGGACCAAATCTAGAGTGAAGAAAATGAAATTGATTGGATTGGTTCTTGAATAGCAAGACAAAGGAGCAAAAGATGATAAACTCTTCTTGAATTGACACAAAATTAATGGGGGTTAACGGATTTTGAGTTGGTCTCTAACTCTTCGTCGTTTATTCATCCTTCGTGCAAGAAATTATTGCATTGGTGGAGGGGAGGAAGTGGGGAGTTTTGAAACTGGGTATTTGTTTCCACGACATTGGAGGGTTGAACGTTAATAGTTAGGTTATGGATTTGACAAGTTTCGATTTTGATGGATAGAATAAAAGAGCTTATTTCATTGGCAGTGACTTCCAAGGAGAAGGAAATGGAGAAAATATAAACACTAGAAAGTTTACATTTTACACAATCAATTTTTTCTTATATAGCTTGTTATATGGCATAATTTTTAAAAGAATATGGTTTTGTATTATTCCAACCATTCCTTTTTGTATATATTGATCTTATAAACACTAGATAGTTTACATTTTACACAATCAATTTTTTCTTATATAGCTTGTTATATGGCATAATTTTTAAAAGAATATGGTTTTGTATTATTCCAACCATTCCTTTTTGTATATGTTGATCTTTTTCTCATATTTCTTATTGTATGTAGAACAATTTTTTTTTTTTTTGACCGAATGTAGAACAATTTTTTAAAGGGGTAGTTTTGTGTTTTTCACAACCATTCCTTTTATTGTATTGATTGATGGTATTGATCGACAGATTTGCGCAAAATCCTTTTCTTATATTGAGTGATTTAAATTGGTTTTTTTTTTTTATAACAAAAGAAACTAAAAAAGAGCTCTTTTTAACTTTTACGGTTAAAGAGAAGAAAATCCAGTTTGAAATGTGGCTTGTCTGCCAAACTAAAGCCACACAAGTGGACGTATGCTCTTTTGACCTAAAAAAAGAAGTGGGTGGATGCATGGTCATTAATAGAAAGTGTCTTCTTCATGTTCAATTTCAACACCATACAATTAATACGATCATAAACAAAAAAAACTTAAATTTTGGTTATCAAAGTGGAAAAGATTGTGTGCCTATCCAGGGAGTAGGTGTTGGTATGATATTTAGTAGGCATGTCAATGGGAGAAACACTTGTGTGGACCAAGACCAAGAATTTTGGTTTGGTCACACACACACAAGTTTTTTCCTTCTCTCTCTTCTCTTCTCTCTTCTCCATTTTCTCTCTCTTCTCTCTTCTCTCTCTTCTCTTTTTTCTCTTTGTGTGACCAAAGACCACTTGTGTGGACCAGGACCACACAAGATTTTCTCCTACCCATACCCAACGGGGATGAGAAATTGAATCTCATCCCCGCCCCCAATGGGTTCGGATATTCACGCCTTATCCCCGTCCCAGCACTTAATCAATTTTTTTTAATAATTTTTTTTTTAGCTTCAATGGTAATGTTATGATGCATTATCCAACAATTTGTGCTTATTTTAACATTTCCTTACTGAATAATTCAGTTGCTCCTTTAACTATAAACGAAAGGTCTAATATCATGACAATTATCAAACCAAATAACATGACATATCATTATCAACCCCCTCAACAAAAACAAAACAATGACCTTTCTACATTCGGGTAGGGTTTGGGTATGGATTCGGGGTGGGTACATATATCCCCGTTACCCGTCCCATATCCGTATTTTAAAATCGGGTAAAACCCAAACCCATACCCAAACCCAGTCAAATCGGGGAAAACCCATCAAATCGGGGTTGGTTTGGGCGGGTACCCATGGACACGGGTTTTGTTGCCATGCCTAATATTTAGTCCATGAGGTACCAGGAATAGTGTTTCCAATCTATACAACGTTTAGTTTAGCGAATGTCATTGACTTATTAGTAGAAACATGTCGGATCTTAGATCCACAAGTCAATGGAATAGTGTATGTTATGCACTATGTAGATTTTATAGTGCTAAGAAGAAATAAGTGAAAAATTATTATAAATATGGAGGGTTAGATTGAGTTTTTTTACACCATAACAATTCTAGTCTTTTGGGGTGCATTGGGGACTTGAATATTTGTGTCTTTGGTAGAGTTTCCAATTTTTTGCGCAAAATTGTGGGGAAGGTTTATAATTTTTCATGAGCTAGACATTAACCCCTCAAAATAAAAATTTAAGGTAGACTTCGTCACTCATAAAGTAGACAAAGTCACAAACTATTTACATGTTACTCCCCAACAAGATTTTTACACCAACCGTAGGAGTTCAAATCACAATATTTTTAACAAGGAACACAGAGACCCAAAATATTTTTTTCAATAAGGAATATAGACAATTAAACATAACTAAGAAGCAAATAGAAAAGCTTAACCCCTTTTTATAAATTAAAATAAAAAAACGTACTTGTAGATCATGAAACCAATCTCATTTCTTACAATTTTGTAAATGAAACAAAAAAAACACACAATAAAAGTAAGACAGTACACATACACAACCCTCCGAAGAGCACAAAATCAAATAGACAATGAAAACATGTTTAACAACTTATTATGCGCGCAACACACATGTATATAACACAATTTTGTTGTATGGGTATAACTAGGACCATTAACTCTTAGTTAGGTTTTCTACAGTTCTTCCTGATCTCTCCATTTGATCCTGTGAGAGGACTAATATCACCCATCTTTATCATAGCAGTGGCGAAATCTGAGGAAAAAGAGCTTGGATTAGTACTGTAGCCACTCACTATGGAGTTGGTGGATCCGCCGTTAAAAAGTTGTTGGTCTGAATGTAGAAGACCCTTGTTTTGAACAAGGTTCTTGAAGTAGTTGTTGTCAAAAGAAGTGGGAGTCTGAAGATCAAGAGGTGCCAAATTGTTGTCCCCTGACCCTACTGTGTTTGGGCAATTTGATTGTCTTGTACTAGCAAATGAAGTATCTATGTTGGTTTCGTTGTAGATTCGTGTCCTAAAGGTTGTGCACCTTGCTTGTCCAATTGTGTGCGCACCTAGTCAATTAATTAAGATACCAAATTAATTATTTGAAAATTATGTGCTCTTCCCAAATGAGAAATTATATATTTGAATTAAATATAAGTAAAACAGCATAGGCTTATCGTCCAAATCATTGCAATTGTACCTGACAATGTGACCAAGTCCTTGCTAGAAAGACCAACAGCACTAAACATTGAGGTGAGTGTATTAAGGTTTGAAGTTGGTGTCGGGATCGCGGTGTTAGCAGCAGATTGACTAGCCGTCTTGGCGTCTCTTCTTCCAAGTTTTACGTTCCAGGTTGGGCCACCAAGCTATCATGCAAATTAAAAGAAACACGACAATTGAAATATTAATTAATTTTCACTTAATTTACTTTTGCATGGTTACACTTGCAATTGAAGTATTAATTAGACTTTGATTGTTTGAGTAATTCATTGATATATGACTACACTTACAATTGCAACGGAGTCTGCGGCAGCGATGGCAAGGATATCAGCACATGATACAACGCCAGGACATACATTCTCTACGGCTGTCTTTATGTTGTCAATGACATCAAATCCACGAGCAGAGTTTCTATTCGGGTTTGCGTTCTTCTCTCCAGTAAAGTTTGATGTGTCATCTAGTAGAATTGACCCATCACATCCCTATAATTGCAAGCAGCATAAATTATAGTTTACTCATTGTGCTTATAAGGTATCAACTAAAGTAATAAAAATTTGATCGTATATCACAATAGATAAAGTTTAAATCTTCTCGAAGACAATGGTAACATGATGTCGCTTTAAACATCAATAAAGAAAGTGTTTTTAAAATGTATGTGGTGTTATAAATGAAATTAATGACGCATGAGAAGGCTTACATTGACAAAGCAATCGTGGAAGAACAAGCGGAGGATGGAAGCACCCATTCTGGCCTCGTTTGATATGGCCGATTGCACTGTGGATTCAACAGTGGAAGAGAGTTTGGGACAAGAACTCGAGTAAAAGTTTGTAGAAAGTTGTGCATTGGCACTCCCTATTATGAGGACAAATAGAACCAAACTGATCATGGTTAATCTAGAACAATTTAAAGATGCCATTGATTAAATCTTTTAACTAAGAAGTTTCACTAAGCTAGCTCTAGTGTTTATTTCTCTTCGTTCTTGAGAAGAGTGGTGTGGTTTATCAATTTATAGAACTAGTTCAATATTTATAATGGTTTCTTTGTAAACAAAAAAAATCTAGAGTTGTTTATGTCAACTGCGTAACACGTAGAATATAGACAAAGTCATCTATGCATGGCCGTGGGAATTATTTGGCCATATATATTATGCGATTTTTTCCTAGTTTCCTAGAACTAGAATAGTAGTATTACGAAAACTTCAAAACACTGCAATGATTATTGTTGACACATATGATTAGATATTCTGTTTGCACATATTGTGATCTGAGTTCAAGTCCGAATTTCCACAATTAATTCAAGTTTATAATGGTTTTGTCATCCAAAAAGGTTTAGCGGTGCAGCTTGTTGTCCGATTGCCTTCTATTCAAATGTAAATAATGATTTATATATTATAAAGTTTTTCTCTCAAAAAAAAAATTATACGTAAATTTTATCATAGAAATTTGACGAGATTGTAATTCAAGTAACTTTACATATGTGAGTTTTCCTAATTTAAATTTTATATTATAAAGAATACATCACAATAATTATTAATTTATGATTATGACGGATTAGAAAAAGAGTCCTGATAGGTATACCACCTTAGGTGGCAATACCACTTCTACACCCACATAAAAAAATGACATGTGGCAATGTGGGGCCCACACTCCCACAACTCTTTCCAACCATTCTCTCTCTCCTCTCTACTTGCATTTCTTCTCTCTCGCATCTCTTTCCAACAGAAAAAAAAAAAAAGAAAAAGCTCTGTTCTCTCCCGTAACCGCATCTTTCCGGCCTCATCACCGGTCATTTCTGGTCCATTCTCTTCGTCCTGCTTCACTGAACGTGATTTCATCATCAATTTTGCTTTTTGAAGACTCTGTGGGTTTTTGGTTACCCGGTGAAAAAGTGCAAACGCACATTCATCTTGTCAAAATCAATTTTGTGATGTTTGGTTATCTTTCACCCTTATGCCGCTGCCGTGCTTTTGACCATGCTGAAGCTATTTTCACAGAAGCTGCTATTCCTAGCTTCTAGGAATCGATTTTCAATTCCAAGGTTTGTTTTTTCTCAATTTCTCTTTTTTGCCCCTGATTTCACTATACCTTCCCCATTATAAATCCATGCTTATCGGATTTTTTTCAAATCTCCTTTCAAACATTGAAAACATTGAAGATAAAGTTGGTTAACTATACCTTCCTGACAGAGTAAACCAACAGGTTCGCCTACATCAAAACTTATGTTGGCTCTTCTCCCACCCTCTTATTCTCTCAAAGTCGCAAGAGAAGGAAGGAAAATAACCAGAGTTCTATATAGCAGCAGTGTAGGATACCTCAAGGGAAGCTCAAATTCTCCTCTTTTGTCCATTAATTTAGTTATGATAACAATGCATTTGACGTGTTTGATAAAATGCCTAAATAAAAACTATTGTTTTCTTTTGTTTTCATTGACCATAGATGTGAATGCCTCTTTGTTTTGCTTGAAATAGTAATGATATTTTGAAAATAGCTTCTCTTATTTTCATCAAATGATAATGATGTACAAGTGTTTTATATGGACTCTTAAAAGGTTTTTTAGGTGTTTCAGATTTGTTGTTCACTTATCCTCCATATGCTCTATATTTCAGTTTTAACTGGTTATATATAAGCTCTATTTTTTGGTTCAGTTTTAACTAGTATTTTGGCTCTGATTTGCTGGTTTTCTTGTTCAGTTTTTACCACCCTTTTCCGTTCAGTTTTACTGATTTTTTTTGGTCCAGTTTTGCTAGTTTTTCAAAGCAGTTTTTACCACCTCTTGTTCAGGATTCATTGAATGCATTAGACTGAGTGTTTATGTTTCAAAGCTGGAGTTATTGTTTTAGATTGTGTGAAATTATTGTTCTGATCATAGTCATTTGCAATGCCATGATTTCTTATGTTTTTTTGTGACATTCAAAGCATGTTTCCTATGACAGTAGATTATGTGACATTATGATTTCTGATTGTTTTGATTGTTCTAACATGTGGGTTGCACTTGGCAGTTTGCTGCAAAATGCAATACATAAGAGTTACTTTGCTAGTAAACTTATTTACATTGATATTACCTTCTGAATATACACAATAAAGACAAATATGCCAAATAAGATGCAAAAACAATGCAGACAAGTATATGTAATCCGAGTAAAAATATAGTAGATGGCTGACAGGATAATTAATTTCTTCTACATACTTTCATTTCTATTTCTTATGCACTTTTTTGACACTGATTGTGTTTCTACCCGACTCGAGTTATTAGTCTCCGACCCGTAGTTACGCGTAGATATCCGATTCACACTTAAAGTGTGTTACTTGTTTCATAAATGAAGGAGGTTACTCTGATTTTAAGTCATCAATGCTTTCTGATGGAAATTGGTTGTGTGGTTATATACTTCTATATTTGTCTCTGTATAAGAAGGTCCTTTTTGCTTCCAATTGGGTTATGATCTCTGTTAAAAAAAATCCAATTTTGTGAAAATAAAATAGTTGGTAACTGTTAGAGAGTAAAAGAAGATACTTGAGGTTGCAACTTCAATTACAACATTTTGTTATGTCCCTCTCCAGTAATGGCACGTCTGATGGTTGTTGAATATGAACTTGTAGATTTAACACTCTTTCAAGTTAATACATCGTGGACCAAACAAGCACTAAAATTACTCATAAATATATGGAAAATGCTTGTTGGTATGAAGACTAACAAGCTCGACTAGCGACGGATATGTTTTAGCCGACCCTTAGATGAAACACGGCACTTTTATTTTCTCTATCATGTATTGTATTTCAACATTTGTTATGTGTCATCAGTTTGTCGTGGGTATATAAGTCTTGCAATATATGCTTCTGATTGTTATCATTTTGTTGTCCATAGATATGTTCCAGTGATATTATGCCTTTCTTTTACTTGCAGTTGCTCTACATTGGTTACTGGTTATTGATGCTTGTTTTACTTTATTGTAGGCATTAGAGGAAGTTGAAAAGAATTTCGTAACAATGAGAACTATGCTTTCTGGAGATGGAGAATCAGAACCGAATTTAGATCAGGTTTCACAGCTTGTGGAGGAAATCTGCAAGGAGGATGTTCTTACTCTTCTAATTCCCAAGTTGCCTATACTTGGATGGGAAGTAAGATTCTGATACACTACACTATCATATGCATGCAGTTGACTTAACTGGTTGCTCATCGTGGGTGCATGAATTTTGATACAGACTAGAAAGGATTTAGTCCACTGTTGGACGATATTGTTGAAGTCTGAAAAATTTGGTGAAGGATTGCATTCGTAGTTATTTTTAGTTTGTGAAGGTTCGGGTATCCACATGATGAAGATCATCAAATGTATCAGAGGATGAAGATCACCAAGGATCTTTTTTGGTTTTAGAAAGCTATATCTGTTTTTTATGTTTTGTTTTCAGTTTTGATTACTAAATGACACATTGTTTTCACTTTGTTTACTAATTTTAAAGCTCTATGTAGATTGTTTTTATTGTTTTTTGTACAAAACTTTGAAAAAACAAAGTGAAAATGATGTGGCATTTCTGTAAGTAAAATGGATAACAGAAAATAAAAATAAACTGAAATTGAAAGCCCAACAGGTCCAAAACATTTCAACTGTGTTCATTGGATTCATTGGCCCAAAGTTTTTGATTTGTTTTTCAACTATGCAAAGAGTGAACTTAGCAAGACAAAACTTGTATCAACTCCCTAGCAGATACATTAAAAACATTGACATTGTAGTCAAATAAGATTGGTGTAGCTGCAGTTGTGGTCGCAGATAAATTATAAATATTGTAATTGCAGTCATAGTCGTAAACATTTCAAATTTATTCATTCGACTAATTGGCCAAAGTTTTTGATTTAGATTTCTACTACGTGAAGACTGAGTTTGGCAATACAAAACTTTGATGAACCCCTATTTGTTTTGAAGACATTCGGCTGATATGCTAATAAGTAATAATTTTCATCTGTTCAAATTGTTGGTCGCAGGAACCTGAAGCCTAAGATTCAGGAGAAGTTTTGCGAGTACTTGGACGCAAGGGGAGTAAATAATGAGCTCTCTGCTTTCTTACACGAGTATATGATGAACAAGGATAGAATTGAACTTCTAAGGTGGATGGACCGTCTCAAGTCTTTTGTGGAAAAATAGGCTGGTAAGTTTGGCCACTAAGAGTTGATGTAGGATTTAGTTATACCATTGTAGGATTTAGTTTCTTCAATAGAAACCCATTTGGTTTGTAGTATTAGCATCAATTTATTTAGTTGATGGCAATATTCCGTAAGAATGTTAAGCAGTAGGGGCTTTTCCCTGTCAAGAAGATTCGAGATAAACCTTTATTCATAGACATTAAAGCCAATAACATCCCCAAGGGGCTTTTCTTTGTACTTTATGTTGTTGCTTTTGGCTTGACTAAGCTTTTTGAGGTTGGTGATTATAGTTGCTCTTCCACTCTAATTGCTCGTCCCTTTGGTTATCTTATTTGGATACATGGCTATTTGCTACAAATCCATGCCAAGATGTCATTTGAAGAATGCGTGTTTGCTTTCAATGTTGATGACATTGACATGTTTATTTCAACAATGTGTAATTGCACAGAGAAGTACCATGAAGCAATGGCATTAACAATACCTTTCTGGACTCACAAAAGAGAAACTCATTTGACATGCTCACAGTGGAGAGATGGTGAACATTGGTTCCAGATTGAGTCACACATTATTGATGTTCTCTTGTTCATGGGAAGACCCACTTGATATAGGAAATAGACATGTGGACTCATAATAAATAAGAGAAGGCCAAGGGAAAAAGGAGATTGTGATAATCTCATTCATTCTCTTTGTTATTCTCTGCTCCTCTCTGTAACTTCTTTTCTTTCTGTACCTTTCTGTTATCTTCATTCCGTGTAATTGATCCATTAGAGATCTTCTTTCACATCAATATTATTGAAACTTTCCACTGCAATTTTAAGTTCATTACACTTGATGTCTTTATATTTTGCAGCATCTGAACAAATATGGATTAATTTAAGTCATTAGCATTTAAGTTATTTTCAATCGACTGATTATAGCTTATTTTGAAGGAGTTAATTGCTTTTAAAAAAAATTAAGACATCAATAATTGTCCCATGAGTTATCTCTTTTGAACGAAATTATTTACATTTGGGAAATATAAACTAGCCAAATATATGGTCTGTATGACCACATTTTTACAAATACGTGACCACTATTTTTTCATAAATTAGAACTTGTCCGTCCTTAGGCGTGATAAACTTGTCGATTGTTAATCAGGTTATTTATGGTTGGAAAGGTTGTTAGTGCAGTGATCAAATGAGATCATGCGTTCGATTCGCCTAAAACGATATTATTTACACCTGGGAAAGAAAAACTAGCCAAATATATGGTCTGTATGACCACATTTTTACAAATACGTGACCACTATTTTTTCATAAATTAGAACTTGTCTGTCTTTAGGCGTGATAAACTCGCCGATTGTAAATCAGGTTATTTATGGTTGGAAAGGCTGTTAGTGCAGTGATCAAATGAGATCATGCGTTCGATTCGCCTAAAACGATATTATTTACACCTGGGAAAGAAAAACTAGCCAAATATATGGTCTGTATGACCACATTTTTTCATATGCGTCACCACTATTTTTTCATAAATTAGAATGTCTGACAATTGGCTCGAATTGATAATTCTTGGTAACCAAATAATTGAAGTATAATTATTACATATGCATACTACTAATTCAAGTATAATTATTACACTGTTTGCAATTGATGCTACCATGTCGTGTATCAAACATTAATCATGAGACTCCAGCTATATAGTAAAGTACAAATTCAAATATAAGAAATTAGAATAACCATCTAACAATTATTCTACAAGAGAAGAAAGTAGAGTAACCACATCGGACATATCAAGTATTTGATCTGGCTCGCTTGCAGTGCAATGAACAGCTAAGTCTGCTACGGTGTGAATGCTAGCAAGCGATTCTTCAGTGATAATTGTGTGGTCAATTACGGTGAAGAACGTGTCCTTGGCTACATACATGCATTGGAACCATGGTACAAGATGCATGCTATCCTCAGGCTGGCTGCTATCAAATGCTTTTCTTCCTGTTAACAGCTCCATCAATATTACACCGAAGCTGTACACATCAACTTTAGTAGTCACGCCGCCTGTAGCTGCAATAAGATAGACGGATTTGCTCAAACAAGCTCTATCCTGAATCATTTTAGATTGGAATTTTACAAGCATTCAAAAACAGTTTGAGTACTCAACACAGTCCATGGAATGGTCAATTTGGGTTAAAATAGAGAGTTAATTCAATTTGTAAGAAGTGAAACGGAGCTGCAGAAGTCATATGTCGGATCTGTTGTGCCTATTATTCATCTTCTGCTTATCAATTCCTGCTTCTATTCTTTTTATTATTTTTTCTTTTATCGGATTGCTTTTTGTTGTGTGATTTTTGGTGTATCAAAAATTTGTAGATTTTTTTTTTTTAGTATAGTTGTTTTGATAATTTGGTGCTTCAGGTAAATTGCATATCCCATATATCTCTGCACAACAGTCTTCCCTGCACAAAGTTTTAACTTCAGCTATAGTAGACATGATGTTTGCACAAAGTTTTAACTTCAAATTACATATTATGAAAATTTAAGAGCTTTGGATTCGGATAATGTTTCTACTGCACCTTCTACGACCGAGGAAGTTTTCTGTCCACAAAAGTAAGTTACCGAGAGGTTCTTATGTTGTGTAGCCATTTAATCTGCAATATGAAGAGGTTCTTAAACTCTACCATCTATATTAGTGACTGACACCTGAAAGCTTTATATAAGTTTGTGAGTCGTCGTCTTAGCAAGTTAAAAGGAGATTGTTTATATAACACAGTTTTAGTAGTCATAGTCTTTGGTGCAGATTTGTTATCTTACTCTTTACTTATTCTTCACTTTGGATATAACAATTTCATTAAATGTGTTATAGGTTATGTTTTTTTTACTTTGGCTCTATTTTGTTTAGCGATTTCTTTTACTTCATAACGTTGATGGTTTAACAGATACATAGATGGCAGAGTACTAATTTTTCCGTAGCTATGTATGTCACCAGAAGCTTTGAGAATTTGGTATCATGTAAATAATGAAGTAAGTAAATTCTATTACATTCTACACAAGAATGAAACTTATTAATTGGTTATAGTTATTAGAATGATTATCAGTAATAACATTCAAATTTTGATGGTTATTGGCGCTTGTTTGTATCATTTTAAGTAACAATTCTCATAAAAATCACAATTATGAGTAGCAATAATTTTTTATTTCAACCTGTATCCAACATTTCTAAACTTTAGTTTTGAAAATTATTAGTCCAAAAATATAAGTATGTTATACCATCTCTAGGCATTAAGAAACATAGACATATGCTGATATCTAAGTCATTAAAACATCCTAATTCGACTTAGTTATGATAAATAATCACAATGAACCCTAATTTCAGAAATTTTCAAATAGTTATAAAAGATACCTGTTGTGCATTCTGGTGCCAAATAACCGAAAGCTCCTGAGGATTTCCCGTGTTGAGCAATACCGAAATCTGCTATCTTAGCACTCATATCCTTTTGAAGTAAAACTTAGTGAGTACCAATTGTGGAAAAACAAGATTCAATACACAAAAAAACCTAAATGTAAACCTTCAACCAAGAAAATAAAAAACAAATTCGAGATAGAGATTACTTTCAACCCATGATGAAGAGTGTGAATCAATTGCGATTGGGAGGAGGCGAAGAGATTAAGTTGTCCACGGCGAGTGAGGGAACACGCCGGTGACTGAAACCAACGTCCATGAGGAAACGAAGAGAGTGGAAGGAGATCGAGCGGTTGGGAGGAGATCGAGCGGGTTGGAGAGACAACGACGGTGGGCTTCATCCCCGAATTTAGGGAAAGAGGGGGAGAGAGAGAGAGAGCGGTCTGGTTGAGGGAGAGAGATGTAAGAGTGGGATTAAACAAATCTGTGAACAGAGAAGAGGAGCAAATTGTGGAAACTACCAAACTGTCCCTAGCGCATGAAATTACCCAACTACCCCTGCCACATAAGCGGTGGTACAAAGGGGTGTATAGAAAAGGGTGTACATGAATCTTTTTCCTTAAATGGGGGTTTTTAGGTGTGTGTGTGTGTATGATTTGATTCGATGATCAATTCAAATATGCAAAATTAAAGCAGCGTCAATTTTTCTACGAGCCTAACTAACTACTCTGTTTCCTTTTGTGCTTTGTCAAAGTGTTTACAATTGTTTGGGTCCCATCAAACAAATAAGCCTTTAACGGGTCATATTTTTCATGCTCTATCCATACAAGTTGCAAAACGACGAAAAACAGCAAAAGAGCAAAAATTGACTCCATAGATCAAAGACTCCAAGAGCCAATAAAACAAGCATAATCTTACTTAGTCATACATAATTGACTCCGGTTAACAGAATGATACACCCTCCGATCACTATTATAAGCAAAAAAACTACATTTTAGATTCATTCATTAAATGATGTATGTGGTCTTTATTATGAACCACATACATCATTTAATGAATGAATCTAAAATGTAGTTTTTTGCTTATAATAGTGACCGGAGGGTGTACTAGTTTAAGTGCAAATTGATTAGAATATTTGATTAGTTAGATGGGTTTGCTTTGGCAAATTAACTAAATCAAAACAATCATAGTAGTAATCATCATAATCATTACTGTACGTCTCATGCGGGGTGTGAATGCCACGAGGCAAGCCCCCACAAATTTTCAACGACTTCTTGCCTAGAGAATTCATATAATTGCCGCGTTTAAGACAATTCATGCAAGAAACTTCTATGCTTGTCTATTTTCATTAACATCCGAATTTCATACCAGCAATGAAACCGAAAAAATAAAGGTGCGTTTGTTTCAGGGACTTATTATTCTTAGGAGTAACATATTCGGGATTATAAAGTTGGGAAAAAAAATAAAAGGGTGTTCGTTTGACGGATTCAAAAATTATTCTTAGGAATAACATATCTGAAGATATAAATTTGGGATTTTGATTCATAGGTATTTCTAAAAAAAAAAAAATGTTTGGCACACTTTTTAGCATTTCTAAGAAATTTGGAAGTTATATATTTTTATTTGAAAAAGTATATAACATTCCATAAGAATCCACTTTTTATGGAAATATTGAAAATTATAGGAAGTTATTTCATTTCCAGAAACCGATATATTTCGGATTAGTTGTTTCTCAATCTTGTATCAAACATGGGTATGCTCATTGCCCACTCATGTATTCTCATGAATGTAATTCATAACCTTTAGACAAACATCCCCAAAAGATCATAATAAAACTAAGACAATACACAACCCTCGGAAACACGCATAATTAAAATGATAATCAAAACTTGTTTAACAACTTATTTTGCGCACATGCACCCACACATCTATATAATACAATTTTGTATGTGTATATCTTGGACGATTAATATCAGTTCAAACTTAAATATTAGTTAGGTTTTCTGCAGTTCTTTCTAATCTCTCCATTTGATCCAGTGAGTGGTTTAATATCTCCCATCTTGATCATAGCAGTGGTAAAATCAGAGAAAAAAGAGTTTTGATTATTAAAATAGCCACTCACTATTGAGTTGGTGGACCCGCCGTTGAAAAGTTGTTGGTCTGAATGAAGAAGACCCTTGTTTTGAACAAGGTTCCTGTAGTAGCAGTTGTCAAAAGAAGTGGGAGTATGGAGATCAAGAGGTGCCAAATTATTGTCCCCTGATCCTGATGTCTTTGGGCATTTAGATTGCCTTGTGCTAGCAAAACAAGTATCTATGTTGTTCTCATTGTAGATTCGAGCCCTAAATGTTGTGCACCTTGCTTGTCCAATTGTGTGAGCACCTAGTCAATTAATTAAGACACCAAATTAGTTATTTGACAATTATTAGTTCTTCTCAATTGAGAAATTACAGGCAAAATTACACAACTCGGCCATTAACTTAATTTCATGTAACACTTTCGCCATTTATCTTATTTTTTATCGATTTCATCTTTTATGTTATAACCAGATAACGCTTTCTTCCTTTATCTTTTTCTTTTTTCGATTTAGTCATTTATGTTATAAAATATCAACATTGTTATCATTTTTTACGAAAAAATAAAAAAAATCATAAAAAAGAACTTATAAAGAATTCATCAAACTCATAAACGCATCCAAATGTTCATCATATTAATATAGAAACCCAAATTTCACTAAAAAAAATCCCATAAAAAGGATAACATTGTTTACATTTTATAACATAAAAGATTAAATCGGAAAAAGAAAACGATAAAGGACAAAAATGTTACATGATTATAACATAAAGGATGAAATCGGGAAAAATAAGATAAAGAACGAATGTATTGTTTGAAGTTAAGTTAAGGAACGAATTGTGTAATTTTCCTTAAATTATATATTTGAATTAAATATAAGTAAAAAAAACTATATGTATATGTCTAAAGCAATGCAATTGAACCTGACAATGCGACTAAGTCCTTGGTGGAAAGACCAACTGTAACACCCCGTTTTCCCAACATAAAAATTTCATTTAAAAATCAGAGTATTTTGATCACAACGGAATGTCACATACTTCATTTAAATCATAAAATGGATAATAGTAATTATCCTTCAAATTCAACATCATGAAAAATCTTAAACTATTGCAGCGGAAATTAGTTCAACGTTTAAAAGTCTTGGCACGCAGGCCTTATTGAAAAATCTCATAAATTAGTTCATGAAAGAGACACGTAAGGAATAGAAGTAAATGCAAGTCCCCATCCCGTTACGTATCAGAGCACCTAGACACCAACTGAGAGTCCACTCATGAACGCCTCTAATCTTTATTACCTGCACATTACCCACGGTCGAGGCAACATATACGCAGAAGGGGTGAGATTTCATAGTCAATACATTAAGCATATAATCCAATAAAATGCATTTAACAACTTAAACATTAATAACATGTCAACAATTAACAATCAGTATATTTTTCATTTCATAACAAATACAATCATCAAATATCATTACTAATTTTCATCACAAATCATAATCAACTTAACACTCAGCTTGACGACACAACTCATCTTTGACCATGCAACTCTATCAACTCAACAACAACTTGACAACTTAACATCATGAACTTCTTGATATGCAAATGCATGTGGTACCAATCAACAACAAATGAGCATAATAGGCTCTTCAACGTGTGAGCACAAAGGCTGCCGGGCCTAAAGCCCCCAACTTTAATGAGCACAAAGGCTGCCGGGCCTAAAGCCCCCAACTTTAATGAGCACAAAGGCTGCCGGGCCTAAAGCCCCCAACTTTAATGAGCACAAAGGCTGCCGGGCCTAAAGCCCCCAACTTTAATGAGCATGCAATGAACTCGACTTCCAACAACTTAGACAACGACGTGTACAACTCATACGACTCATAATCATGGACAACTTCTTAAATTCCAACAACATAGACCGACTCATGCAACCTCAAGACACTACAGTCGACAACAGAAAACAGCAGCAACATACAACAATTAACAACACTGGAATGTGTTAACATTCACATAAGGAATTAATCAATATAAATAGCACAAAACATCATTATAGCATTCATGCAGCAACACTTCTAGTTTCAGTCACCATAACAGACTTCTGGAGCTTATGAAAGCATCCTAAACAGCTCTCTAACTTACTTCTAAGGTCATCTCAAGACTACACGTGCGAAAGGATCGCATCGGGACAATTTTGGGCAACTAACAGCCTAACTCGCAGTGGCGAGTAACTTCACTCGCAATGGCGAGCAAAGTGTGCATTCTGGGTTCCTACGTATTTACTCGCAGTGGCGAGTTATTCTGCTCGCAGTTGCGAGCTCACAGGTCACTCGCAGTTGCGAGTTGTGTTGCTCGCAGTTGCGAGTTCTGGGTTCTAGCTCGCAGATGCGAGTGTTCTTGCTCGCAGGTGCGAGCGATGAATGTCAGTACGGCCAGAAACCTAAAAATTCCAACTTTTCACTTAATCTCCTAATTCTAACCTCAATTTAACATCTAATTATCACCTTATGGTATAACTAAGTTCTGTACACTAATTTAGCATCAACCTAACATCTTTTCATGATTCAATCATCAAATTCGGTCTTAAACCTAATTCCCAATTCTCACCAAAACTTAACCTAATCATGCTAAATTCATCCTATAGAATCATACCCTTAATAGTAATGAAAATTAGTCTCACCCTTACCTGATAATAGCAGAATCGCAGCTCTCCCTCTAGTTCTCCTCTTTTCTGACTTTTCTCCCTTTTTCTCCAAAAACGTACGTATTCTGTTTTCTAACTTTTGTTGTCTATTTATCTCTTCTAATTACTCTTATCACTACTAATTGCTCATCTCACATCACAGCCCAATTTTTCATATTTTTATTTTATTTATCAAATCTTATTTTATTTAATAATAAAATAAGTCATAACAACATAGCAACTTCACCACAACAAAATACTCCACATTATGCAGTTATAAATCATATAACCCACTCAACTTCATGAATCATAAAATTCACACATATCAATCATGAAAATCACGTAAATCATATATATAAATATATTTTTAAATAATCGAATAATTAAGACGGGCGTTACACCAACATTCTTAAACATTGAGGTGAGTACATTAAGGTTGGAAGTTGGTGCTGGGATGGCAGTGTTCGCAGCAGATTGACTAGCAGTCGTGGCATCTCTTCTTCCAAGTTTTACATTCCAGGTTGGGCCACCAAGCTATCATGTAAAGTAAAAGCAAGACAACAATAAAAATATTAATCAATTTACATTTCATGGTTAGTGTGTGAGCTAGATTTTGATCGGTGAATAAATTCATTGATATATGACTACAATATACTTACAATTGCAACAGAGTCTGTGGCAGCAATGGCTAGGATATCAGCACATGATACAACTCCTGGACATATGTTCTCTACGGCTGTCTTTATGTTGTCAATGACATCGAATCCTCGAACAGAGTTCCTATTCGGGAGTGCGTTCTTCTCTCCAGTAAAATTTGATGTGTCATCTAGTAGGATTGACCCATCGCACCCCTATAATTGCAAGTAAGTATATTATAGTTTAATCATTATGCTTCCTAGGCATCAACTAAAGTAACAAGAATTTCATCTCGTATTTAGGTGGATAAAATTCAAATCTTCTTGAAGACAATGGTAAAATGAAGCCGCTTTAAATCAATAGTAGTAACACATACAAAGTAAGGTTTTTATATCACATGCCACTTTCACCATTATTCTCAATATTTTTATTATTTTTTCTACTTTTTTAAAATTAATATTTTATTTGACACAAATATCTCAACAAACTATATATATTGCTCTAATCTTATCCACTAAATATTTTATGTATGATTTTAATTAATTTATAATATTTTATATAGCATAAATATCTCAATAAATTACTCATTATATTTGAATATTCTAATTTTTTTAACATGTTTTTATTTATAAATTTAATTATTTAATCATAAGTTAAATTTAAATAATATCATATATTTTTTATGTAAGCATATCACTCCCATTTTATTTAAGTTTAATTTTTTTGTATTTTTTTAAATTAATTTTTTATCTAACATAAATATATTAACAAAATACATATATAAATTTGATTTTTTGAAATAACATATATTAATTTGATATTATCCGCTATATATTCATTTAACGTTTTAATTGTTTCTTAAACTTTAAGTAGCATATTTTTATTTAGATTTAACCATTTCATTAAGTAGCATTTCTTTCAAAAAAAATTAAGTGGTATAGATATCAAAATAAAATACACGTAAATTTTCATTGTATTTAACCATATTTTTAATTTATACTTTTATTTTAACATTTATTTTTCAATAAATTAATTATTTAATCATAATTAAATTAAAAAATTTACTTGAACCAAAAAAAAAATTAAAAAATTTACTTTATTTTATTTTTTTTCCATGTTAATTTTCATAATTGTTTACATTTACAAAATTAAATATTTTTTTCAAACATAAATATCTCGACAAACTAGACCAATTTTAAGTCACATATACATTTCAAGATATTAACTTCGGAGCCAAATGTTTTAATAGGGTTTGATTTATTATCACTTCTTTATCTTGAACATCTTAATTAGGTTCTAATTTTAACTACAAAATAATTTCACTTAATATTTTTTTAAATATTATTTAATTTTGTATTTAATTTATTATGCACATGTCCTACTAACACTTTTTTTTTTATGTAGAATAAAATAGCTCAACAAACTAGATATCTAAATTATCATTATAAACTTTATGTACAAAAATCATTACTTCAACTTTTGTATCAATTAGTTCAGAGTACTTAAAATATAAGTGTATTTTATGTACATGCAGTAGTTAAGTTATCCACTTTATCCCTATGATGATTTGTGGGGAAAAAAAAAACTTAATACCCATATGGTGGGTTTTATCCTTGCATATCATGCCTTTTTGTTTGTCATCCCTAATAACTCTTACTATTACTAGCTATTTTTTTTGAAAGGTCTATTTTATTTTTTGTCTAAATCGAATGTCCTCTACATCCGACGGTAGAAATTAATCTCTCGAACCGGGTAGGACCATAATGTTTGGCAAAGTTCTCTTCAAGAGACATAACATTGTTGCATTCATGGAGTTGGAATCAAATCCAATAACCCATCACTTCTGGTTAAGCTTGATGAGATGTCTTACCATCATCCTAGTGCTTTTGAGTGACAAGTCTATTAATATTATTTTTGTTATTATTATTGTTGTTGTTGTTGTTAAAACTGATTATATATATACAAATTTTTTGTTCTTTTTAAATATAATCCGACATGTTAATTTTAATTTTTTATTTGTTTCTCAATTTTTATCTTCATTAAACTCCGGTTTAAATTATATTTAAGTAAGCGTAGCTTTTATCAAATTTAATAGACAATTGTCAATGATGGTTGACTCAATTAATAAGAAGTTGACTGATGCACAAGTTCATGAGTTCAATTACCGTTGTCGTCGATGTGATAACATCTTTGATATGGGTGGTCTTTAATTACCTTTGTAAATCTTCTTTGAACTTGAAGCTTGCCCTGATCTGGTGAGCACCCAGAGTTCACTTCAACGTTTTGTAACAAATTTCTTTTTACGTGTGTCAATTCTATTCATTCTAAACCTATATTTTTTATTATTTCAACTTATTCTAGGATTTTATATTTTACATTTTATTGATATATTAATAGTTCATTTAATAAATTTTAGGTTATAATATGAGTAATTCTTTTTTTATTTTATTTCTTAGATATATGAATTTCAAATGAATATTATATACAAATAATACAAAACGTAATATTATATACATAACCCGGACAACACCGAACAAATATACTACTCCCTCCGTTTCAAAATGAGTGTCGCTTTAGCCAAAAAAATTTGTTTCAAAATGAGTGTCGCTTTCAGTTTCCAATGCAATAATAACTTTTTCTTTTCAATTGTACCCTCCAATTAATAATATGCACACTACTTCCAAAGCATTACTTTTAAAACTAACCAATAGTTAATAAGGATAATTTGGTAAAATAATCATTCTCTTTCTCTTAATCATTGCATTTCTTAATATGTGTGTAAACACCTAAAACGACACTCATTTTGAAACGGAGGGAGTAGTATCAATAAAGAAATTGCTTTGAAAAAATATATGGTGTTATAAATGAAATTAGTGACACATGTGAAGGCTTACATTGACAAAGCAATCGTGGAAGAACAATCGGAGAATAGAAGCACCCATTCGTGCCTCCTTTGATATAGCGGATTGCACTTGGCGTTGGACAATGGAAGAGAGTTTGGGACAAGTTTTTGAGTAAAAGTTTGTAGAGAGTTGTGCATTGGCACTCCCTATTATGAGGAGAAATAGAACCAAACTGAACATTGTTAATCTAGAACAACTTAAAGGAGCCATTGATTAAATCCTCTAAACAAATAAGTTTCACTATGCTAGCTCTTGTGATTTTTCTTTGTTCTTGAGAAGAGAGGTGTGGTTTATCAATTTATAAAACTAGTTCCATATTTATAATGGTTTTTCTTTTGCAATTATTAAGCGATCTTTTCGTAAAATAGTGTTATGATAACCTCAAAATACTATACTATAGTAGTACTAATTATTGTAGACACAAATAATTAGATATTTTGCTCATACATGCATGTTGCGACATGTGTTCAAGTTCGAATTCATGCAATTAATTCAAGTCCAAATTTTTACAATTAGTAGATTGTACATAAATTTTACGGTAGACACTCAATATGATTTGTGCTTCATATGACTTTTCATAGACGTGTCTTCTAATCTAAATTTTTATATTATAAAGAAAATTTCACGAACAAATTCACTCTGATTTGTAAGACGAGAGAAAAACTTCTAAGAATCGAAGATGAATGAAATAAAGAGAGTACACTATCTTATATAGCCAATATTATATGAGATTCTTCCTAACAAAGTAGTGAGTTATCAATCTTCTAAAACTAATAAGTCACTGCTTAATAACAACATAGTTATTTATTTTTATCAATGATCCTTTTTTGCTGGATCATTGCTCTGTTGTGTCTCATAGCTATTGCCTCATTGTTGCTAGAGACTATGCTCATAACACAATACTCATTAATTTATGATTATGACGGATTAGAAAAATGGGGTTTTTTAGGTGTGTGTGTTTATGATTTGATTCGATCATTTTAACGATAACAAAGATGCAAATTAAAGCAGCGTCGTTTTTTCCACGAGCCTAACTACTCTGTTTCTTGGTGTGCCTTGTCAAATTGTTTATAATTGTTTGTGTCCCACATATTTTTCATGTGATATGTTCGAATTAATCTAATAATAATTCATTAATACAAAACATGCTCTATAAAGATTAAAATTATTTTGTCAAAAAAAAAAGATTAAAATTATAATCATACTATGAGCTCGTTTGCTATAGTTTTTTTTTATAAAAAAATCATTTTTGTAAAGAAAATAATTATTTTAAGAGTATTGTATCCGTTTGTAACAACTTTTTAAAAAATTCATAATCTAAAAATATATTAAAATCGTCTTCAAATGAGAAGTTGCTAAAAGCAGTTTCTCAAAAATAGAATTTTTTTAGAGGATGGGGAAAATAAGATTCAGAAGATTGAAATAATTTTGTAACAAAAAATCTCTTTTATATAATTGTATTCAAACAAACTAAATTATTTAAAAAGTTAAGCAGTTTCTCAAAAATATAATTTTTTTAGAGGAGGGGAAAATAAGATTCAAAAGATTGAACTAATTTTGTAACAAAAATTCTCTTTTATATAATTGTATTCAAACAAACTAAATTATTTAAAAAAATGATTTTTATTATGGTAAACAAACGTAAAATAAACTCTGATTTTTTAACAATTAAAACTCAAAAAAATAATCTCTAAATTATTCATTGTCAAGGTCACTTTTATTTTAATCTCTAACAAACGGGTCCTATAGTGCAAAAAATATACGAGCATGTATATAAACTAGGATTTACGAAATTGAGATTTATCAAACATGAAATTAGGTGAGAGAGAGAGAGAGAGAAAGAGAGATGAAACACACAAAAATGTTAGTGGCGACTAGTTTGGTTCTTCCTCAACTGATACTCATAATGTCTCAAACAATCTTCATATGGTGCGACGATAGAAAATGTTTATGTACGATATATTGAGAATCATATCCTCTTGTAATATGATGATCAATTAGAGTTTTCCATTATTCTGTTAATGAAACATCTAAAAATCCACTCATATTGAGCCCATATAAATTAATCAAATAATTAAACTAGAGGGAGGTATGTGTTAGTTAGATAGACAAATAAGGGGAGTTCAATGTTCATTTTTAAACTAGAGGGGGTTTGTGTGTTGTTTAAAGAAACCTTTAAGAAAGGTGAATGTAATTTATCCTTTAGTTTTTATATTTATGTATTGATAGTTGAAAACTTTGCCTAATATTTACATTTAAATGGAGCTCAATTTGAATTATGACATCTCTCCCTAACTAAAGTTGAGCGATACTTGGTCACAAACTCGAATATGTCTAATTTAGATATGCACATAAAAATACATGTCAATTACTCATTTTTAAAAGAGAAATGCTAACAAGTGTTCCTGAGGCATTAATTAAAGTTTAAAAATAGATAAGTTTGAATTGAAAAGTTGTGTAAATATTGCTAAGACAAAAGTAAAACCTTGTATTTCTAAGAAAAAGTTTCTATTAAGGGGTTCCTTAATCAATGTTCCTAAGACACTCGTCAGCAAGACACTTTTTAAAATATACATTATTTAATTCATTATTTTATTTTTATTTTTTTGTCATTTATGTGTGTCCAAGCTATTTTATTCACTAAAGCCAAACAAGTGGACACATCTCTTAAGTAAGACCCCGAGTCTTATAAGATCCCGAAAAAGATTCTCCCTAAAGGGGGTACCTAATAGGTATCGGGTCTTAAATGGTTAAGACCTTCTCATTGGAGATGGTCTTAAACCCTAAAAAGAAGTGGGTGGACACATAGGCAACTCAGAGCCAAAATAGAAACGGTCTGCTTCCATGTTCATTTTCTAATATTTAAAGGGAAATGTTAACTTGCGCTCTTAAGGCACAAGACAATGATTCAAATATAGAAATCATTTATTAGAATGTGTGCATTGCATTTAATATTTAACTTTTTAATGAATTGAAATGCATAAAATATTAGAAAATATTTATTCTTTTGAGTTTCTTTCCATATTTAAATTAGTTTAGCCAATAGCATTGACTTAATAATTTTTGGTAACGAGTGTCCGAGACCTTTTTTATTAATTTCAAATTAAAAAATTATTATTTAAAAAAGTTAAATACTACAATTTTTAATTTATTGAATACACAAATTTTACGTAAAATTTTATCATTTAAGACTCTTAATGAGTTTTCTCGGAACATTCATTATCCTTACAGAAAACAACTATGTCCTTATAGAAATTTTTCATCTTTATTACTCTTTTCCACCATAACAATTCTAGTCTTTTGAGGGTTGATATGTGGGAATAAAGACTCTCACGTTAAATGAAAAAAGTAAATGTCAAACAACATGTATAAGTGATCATTTTTTTTTATGGCACACATCAAAGAAGTTTCAACATCTTGACGCCCCTATTTAGATCACAAACTTGCATTATTAAACTTGACGAGCAGATTTATATATTGAATGACTTAAAGTTTTATATTAAAATGTGTTTTAGATTTCTGGTTATTAAATAACTATAGTTTGAGATTCATGTAAACTTTCAGTTTAGGCTAAATTAATGCAATGGTCCCTCAACTAATTCTCAGTTTACATTTTGTTCTCATAAGTCTTAAAATCATCATTTTGGTCCATCAACTATTGCTTCATTATTCAATTTGGTCCTTTCCGTCAAAAAAGTAATTGTGTCGTCAAATATCTTCAGAAGTCACTATTCCTCTCTATCTCTCGTACCTTCACTCCTCTTCTCCATAATTTTTTTTCCATAATTATTTCACTCTTATTCTCTCAAAACAATACAAATCCAAAGAAACAACACAACACAAATCTGTTTCTGCACAACACAAATCCGAAACAACACAACACAAATCCCACCTCCGCCGAACATGAAAACAGCTCCGGCGAGATCCGAAGTGAGTTCCGGCACTGTTCAAATCCAAAGTTGAAAATGATGAAGGATTGAGGAGGAAGTTCCAATCATTTCCATCAGATCCTAACTTGTCACTTTCCACCTCCATTTCTTCGCCGGAATTTCACCGGAAATTGATGTTTTCGGCAAATGGGCCGGTGAATCGGGTGAAAAGTTTTTAGTTTTTTGTTTGAATAAAGTGATGGGTCTTTTGTAGAAGATGGATTTATTTGGTAGTTGTAATAAAAATGATGTTTTTGGTAGTTGTTGTTGTGATAGGTTTGTGTTTGTTGATGATGTGTTTGAATGAGTTTGTTAAAGAATTGTTTGTTGAGGAGGATTGTTAAATAATGTTGAAAAGGTGAATGTGTTATGTGGGTTGAATGTTGATGATGATGAATGTGGGTTGAAGGTTGTGTTGCTGTGTTGAGTTCTGTCGCTGGAGAAGAAGAAGAAGAAGAAAAATGGTTCTTGATGATGAATAATGAAGAATTAAGAACAAAGATGATAATGATGATTCTGGGACATGTAGGATACCAATTGTAATTATAAATCAAATGTTGAAGTTTTTTTATGGGTTTATTATTGATAGAAATCAATGGTGATGATGATGTTGTTGTTGTTGATGATGGTTGATGTTTTTGAATTTTTTTGAAAAAATGATGAAGATGATGATGAAATTGATGAATGTGATGTTGAAGATGATGAAGAAGAGTGAAGAAGAATACGAAGAAAGGGGGAATTAATTAGTTGTTGTTGACTCATTGTAAGATAAAATACACCTGCGTAATCTAATGGTTCTTCTTTTAAAAAAAGATCAAATGGTTTAAATTAAAATAATTAATAGGATCTATGGTGGACCACTCTTAAAGTTGGTTCACCATAGACATTTGAGGTTAAAGTTAATGGCCAAAGACCTTTTTGAAAACTATAGCAAAAGTTGAGGGACCAAAATGATGATTTTAAGAGTTATGGGACCAAAATGAAAATTTCAGTTTAATAACAAAAATAGTTTCTGATTCATTTGGGGTGGGGATAGGTATGAAATTCTTCTTAATTTCAGGTTGTCAACAATAATGAGGAACTTTTAATTTTGATAAAAATAATAATTACAAAAATAATAATTGATATTTTACACAAAAATTATCTATTAATTATAAGCCTTCCTTGTTCTTTCTTTTTTAAATAAAGTTTAGGGGATTCTTGGCCAAAAAAAAAAAAGTTTAGGTGGATTAAGCTTACATGGACTCGCTGTCAAGGTAGACTTTAATACTTCCAGAGTATTGACTGAGTTGCTTATATATTAGTCATCAACAAGATTAACCGGAGTAAAAATCGCAATATTATTTTAGCAATGAACTCATAGACACAATATTCATTTACGCGAAACATAGAGACACAATCAAACATTAAAGTAAAAAGACAAACTAAACCCATTTTATAAATTAAAATCACAATTGAACTTGTAGATTACCAAACTAGTTTCCGTTCTTACAATTTTGTAAATGAAGTAAAAAAAAAACATAATAAAACTAAGACAATACACGACCTTCGGAAGTACCTCATAATTAAAATGACAATTCAAACATGTTTAACAACTTATTTTGCACACACGTGCACATACACATCCATATAATAAAATTTGTATGTGTATATCTAGAACGATTATGTGTATATCTAGAACGACTAGTACCAATTTAAACTTAAATATTAGTTGGTTTTTCTGCAGTTCTTTCTGATCTCTCCATTTGATCCGGTGAGAGGTTTAATATCTCCCATCTTAATCATAGCAGCGGCAAAATCAGAGGAAAAAGAGCTTAGGCTAGTACTATAACCACTCACTATTGAGTTGGTGGACCCGCCGTTAAAAAGTTGTTGGTCTGAATGGAGAAGACCCTTGTTCTGAACAAGGTTCTTGAAGTAGTTGTTGTCAAAAGAAGTAGGGGTCTGAAGATCAAGAGGTGCCAAATTGTTGTCCCCTGATCCTGATGCCTTTGGGCAATTTGATTGCCTCGTGCTAGCAAATGCAGCATTTATGTTGGTCTCGTTATAGATTCGTGCCCTAAAGTTAGTACACCTTGCTTGTCCAATTGTGTGTCCACCTGTTCAATCAATTAAGACTTCAAATTAATTATGTGTTCCTTCTCGATTGAGAAATGAGTATTTCAACCGACTTTAAATATAAGTAAAAAAGTACACATATTTTGTCCAAATCAATATAATGATACCTGACAATGTGACCAAATCCTTGCTGGAAAGACCAACGGCGCTAAACATTGAGGTGAGTGTATTGAGGTTGGAAGTTGGTGCTGGGATGGCAGTGTTAGCAGCGGATTGACTAGCCGTTTTAGCATCTCTTCTTCCAAGTTTTACATTCCAGGTTGGACCTCCAAGCTAAACAACACAACATTTGCATGGTTAGTGCACTAGCTAGATTTTGATTGGTGAATTAATTCATTGGTATATAACTACACTTACAATTGCAACAGAGTCTGCGGCAGCAATAGCAAGGATATCGGCACATGAGACAACTCCGGGGCATACGTTCTCTACGGCTGTCTTTATGTTGTCGATGACATCAAATCCACGAGCAGAGTTTCTATTTGGGTTTGCATTCTTCTCACCGGTAAAGCTTGATGTGTCATCCAAGAGAATTGATCCATCACATCCCTGCAATTTCAATGCGTACAAATATAATTTCCTCATACGATAAGTCAACGAAGAAAGCGTGTTGAAAAAATATATATGATATTAAAAATTAAGCTACATAATATGTGTGAAAAGACTTGGTGTGTATTTCAAATATTTAGAACCTAAAAACTTATCAAAATTAATTTTAAATATTTAGAATCACTTGAATCAAATATGCACTTACATTGACAAAGCAATCGTGGAAGAACAAGCGGAGGATAGAAGCACCCATTCGGGCCTCCTTTGATATGGCAGTTTGTAGTGTGGATTTCACTGTGGTAGAGAGTTTGGGACAAGTTTTGGAGTAAAAACTTGTAGAAAGTTGTGCATTGGTACTCCCTATTATGAGAACAGATAGAACCAAACTGATCATGGCTAATCTAGAACAATTTAAAGGAGCCATTGATTAAATCCTCTTACTCAGAAGTTTCACTTAGCTAGCTCTAGTGTTTCTCTTTGTTATTGAGAAGAGGGGTGTGGTTTATCAATTTACAGAACTGGTTCCGTATTTATAATGATCCTTTGCAATGGAAAGGGTTGTCTATGTCTAATGTGTAACACGTAGAATATGGACAAGTCATATATCTATGCATGGGAAAATTAAAGCCATATATTATCTTTCAAAAAAAGTGTTACGAAAACTTCAAAATAGTAATTAATTTATGATTATGATGGATAGGAAAAAAGGGGTTTCTAGGTGTGTGTACATGATTTGATTCGATCAATTCAAAGATAACAAAGTGCAAATTAAAAGCATAGTCATTTTTCTACGCGTGTAACTACTATGTTCCCTTGCTTTGTCAAAGTGTCTACAATTTACAAATGTTTGGTAAACCATATTTCTCCATGAGGGTCCCATTACATAATGACAAATGATATTTTGACAACCACTTTTTGACAACTTTTGAACAACTTTCTCTCTCATACTCACATGATGTTGTTATCCTCTCTCTTCCTTTTTCTCTCTTCATTGTTTTTGACCAATAAAAAGTGAAAAAACAAGGTTGTCAACAAAATTGTCATTAAATGGATGTCAAAATATCATTACTCTTACATAATATTGTATCATATTTTTATGCGATATATCCATGCAAGTTGCAAAACGACGGAATAGAGAAAAAAAATCAAAATTTGAGTCCATATATCAAAGATTCCAAGGACCAATAAAACAAGCATAATGATGCGTAAAGACTTAAGTATAACAGAATTATTATAGTACTAATAGAAGTGTAGACCGATTAGAATATTTGATGGTTGTTAGATGGGTTTATTTTGGCAAGTTAACCAAATTAAAATAGGGTTAATTATGTTTCTAGTCCCTATAAAATAGCGACCTTGTGAGTTTAGTTCTTACTTAATTTTAATAGCATTTTTAGTCCCTAATTTTGTTTTTCTGCACTGAGTATTAGTCCCTACTCAATTCAAATTTGTTTAATTTATGCTTAAATTCTTAAATTTTTGAACAATTTTTTGCAGACATGTTTAGAACATTACTAAAAGTTCCTCCGCAAAAAATTATCGCAAAATTTGATTTCTACATCCAGATTTTATTGCTTTTTATCTTTAACTTTTGTCGTTTTAAAAAATTCATATTTAATTCATTTCATGTCAGAAAATTCTAAATTTTAGTAAACGAACCTTTCATAGTGTTCTAATCTTGTCTTAAAAAAATCGTTCAAAAATTTAAGAGTTTAATGATAATTAATCAAACTTTGTTTTAGCAGGGACTAAAATTATAAGTAATTTTTTTTATAGGGACTAAAAATGCTATTAAAATTAAGTAAGGACTAAATTTACAAGGTCGCTATTTTATAGGGACTAGAAACATAATTAACTCATTAAAATAATCTTGATAAAAATAACTTTACCAATTTCATTCTATAATTATCAATCCATGTCACAACGCGGTTTACCTTATGGTGTGAATGCCACGAGGAAAGCCCCCACAAGTTGTAAACTACTAATTTTCAGCTTTTGCTGGCCAAATGTTGCCTACAGAAATCATTTACTAAACAAGCATGCAAGAAACTTCTATAGTTGTCCTTTGAGGTGGTCTACTACTGTTGATATCGACTAGTAGTTGTCTAGTACTACTAATTAACTAACCACAATTATTTCAAATGTTTAGGGGTGTTTTTGTTGATTTTCCGAGTTTAGTTGAGCAGATTAAAATCATATCTTGCTACAACGTAAATCTAGTTTCGTGTTTTTTGATTGGTGTAGTAATCCTTTAACATGTTTACAAAGCGTATAAGAATTTTTTTTTGTGAGGGTTTTAGTACCCTTTATACTCATTATTTAATATCACTATTTCTTTGTATAAAAAAAAAAATAACCGCATTTATGCTTCTTTTTTTACCCTAATAATAACCACAATTAATTCGATATTACAATAACCACAATTAGTAAATTGGGGGGGGGTTCTTGGGTAGGTAGACCATGGATTTGAGATTTAGATTTAAAATATGGTGGAACATTGGGGAGTATATGAAGAATTAAGATATGCTCGAGGGTTGGGGTTTCATGCGATAGAGTTGAATGTCGACTCTTTGGTGGTTGTTAGTCCTATGGGCCAGTCTCTAGTTGCAAAGATTCTCCATTTGCTAGATTTAGAGTGGGAGGTTGTCGTTAATCACTCTTATCGCGAAGCAAACTAGTGTGTGGATGCTTTGGCTATTTACAAGTGTTCTTTGAATAGTGATATGTGTTTCTTTGAATCGTGGCCAACGTAGTTTGGCCGTTTGCTTACCGCTGATATAATAAGATTTTATATCCTTCGTTTAGTTTCGGTGTAGTATCCTATTTCGTTGGGTGTTAGGTTTCTTTGTAATAAAAAATAAAGTTAGATCTAAATAAAATTTTCACCAAAAAATAGATTTAAAATAAAATAATTAATGTTAAGTTAAAAATATATTTAACACTATTATTTAACACAATTAACACTTGCTTTAAGTCGTCCTTTCCAAAAAAAAAACACTTACCTTAAGATGAACAATTTTTTTTTTTGAAGAAAGATGAACACCCTTCTCTGGTCACTATAATATGCAAAAATAACATGTTAGATTTATTTATTAAATGACGTATGTGATCTATAGTAAAGATCATATACATCATTAATTGAATGAATTTAAAATGTTGATTTTTGTTTATTATAGTGGTCGGAGGGTGTAATATGTATTTTAAGGATCTTCTAACGAATGTCTCCGAAAACTAAAAACATTTTAAATTAAGGGAAATGTTAACTTGTGCCCTCAAGGCACAAGTTAATGAATCAAATATAGAAATAGTTTTTGGAATGTGTGCATTATATTTAATCTTTAACTTTTTAATGAATTAAATGCACAAACTTTTAGAGAATATTTATTCTTTTGGGTTTCTTAATGTGTGCCCTAAGGGCACAAGTTAGCACTACCCTTAAATTAAGTACTCCCTCCGTCTCTAAATTATACTCCCAACGGTCACTATTATAAGCAAAAATCAACTTTTTAGATTCATTTAATAAATGATGTATTTGGTCTATATTATTGACCAAATACATCATTTATTGAATGAACCTAAAAAATTGATTTTTCCTTATAATAGTGATCGGCGGGAGTAGTCGTTTAAGGTTTGTGTACGATTATTAAGGAAATTATTTATTGTGTTGATTACTATAGTAAAATACTTTTATTAATTGTAGTTAGTGGAGTAGTTAAGTTGAATGAAATTCATTAAATAAGGGTATGATAATGGAAAAAAATAATAAATGTTGCATTGAAATTGTAAAGTGACAATTATTTTATGAAAAATAAAAGATGTTAAAGAGACAATTATTGTGAGACGGATGACGTACTAATTATTCTTTAAAATTAGTATCAAACTTTTTTATTTTACTCCATCGATTACACAAACTTTCATAAACATTTTAATTTTCAATACACTTGTTACTCAAACTTTTTAATTTTCAATACACTTATTCTAGAGAAATGATATTTGTACAACCATTTTGTGACAATTTTTAGACAACTTTCTCTCTCATAGTCACATTATATTCTTACTCTCTCTCATCCTTTTTCTCTCTCCATTGTTTTTGACCAATAAGAAGAGAGAGAAAGAAGGTTGTCATGAAAGTTGTACCAAATGGTTGTTCAAATATCATTGCTCCTTATCTTTTCAACATATAATTTATTGCTTAATTCTATTTTAAGTTCCTTAACTTGTGCCCTTAGGGCACAAGTTAACATGACCCTTTCTTTAAAGGAATATCGGAGGAAGTTTGATTCAATGATTATTTCCATGCTTTACTGTTTTCGTTGACATTTTTCATGTTGAAAAGCGTAGACATTCTTAATTAAATAGGGTTGACGAATAGTGAGCTTACACAAGTCTTGTTTTGCTTAGTACCTAAGGTTCATATTAATTTCTTCTTCTACAATCTTTTTTAAGCACTCAAACCTCAGATTGAGCAAGGTCTTTTCTTCTTTTTTTTTTTTTTTTAAAAAAAAAACCTCTATTATAGTTGTAGGATGAGAACTTTGTTGTGTTAGCATTATAAAATACGCAAATAGTAGAATGAAATATTTTTTACATTCCACTTCTTTTTTTCTTTAATTTGTCTAATTGTTAAAAATTTATCTTTTTAAGGTACAGAAGTAAGGGTCTAGAGAGTCGATCTGACCTCTACATATATTATGTAATGTTAATATCAACTAAGTTAAACACACATGAAGATTTCTGCTTCGTTTTACTCTATTATAATATGTTTGTTTTGCTATGGATCTAACCCCTTTTTATTCGAAAAAAATAAAAATTAACTAATTATATTGACGTCATGAAAAATACACTTATCTTAGTCTGAACTCGAAATCACACAGTTGTGTGTGAGTTTTAATAGTACTAAACATTTCGTCAACTTATCCAAAAAAAATATATTTAAATTGATTTCGAGAACTAAAAAATGTTTTAATTAATTTTTTAAGTAATTCCTTCTTGAAATAACTGGGTTCAGTTGTTTTTTTATTGTCGGGACTAACATTAACGTTAAAATAATTCATTAATACTAATATTAATTATTTTAAAATTTTGATACATTTAAAACTTGAAAATCCACTTTATTTATTAGTTTATCAATATATTGAAATTTTAGAATAATAGTACCTATTTATGCACGGTGTTATTCAAAATAATCATTAACGCTAAAATAGTTCATTAATACTAACATTAACTATTTTAAAATTTCGATACATTTAAAACCTGTTGTGACTATTTATTACAGGTTCAGAGACAAAAGAGTCAAGATCCTCACCATTTATTAGTTTATCCATTTCTTCTATTTACAGAGATAAACACACAAATAAGTTTGAAAATAATTAATAGTAATGAAACACACTTAGTGATACGATCTACTATATACTTTTTTATATCTATCTCCTACTAATGATATTATCTATTTATTTTTAGTAAATTGAGTGGATCTTAACTCGAGACAAAAATAATCATTTGTCTAACAAAAATATCTTTAGGGCGAGATAATTGTGAACTTTTACTATTTAATCTTTAAAGTTTAAAAAAAAAAAAAAAACTTCAAAATTGAAACAACTGTCAATGTGAATTCAATTAGTTCGGTGAGATGCTCCACGGAACCTTCGGATTTGATCAAACAAATAAAGCTGGTCATAGCTAAGCTAATCGATTCTTTAAAAAAACTTATTCAAAAAAAAAAAAAAAACTAAGCTAATCGATCTTTATTATTGAATAAAATTTAGTTGAGCCGATTAATTTAGTCTTTCAAATATATGTTAACAATTTTTCTTAACAAAAGAAAAAATATAGTAACAATTTATAAGTTCCAGAAATTGAACAAGGTTAGTTAACTTAGTTTTCTTTTTATATTCAAATCTTGAATCCAATGAGTTGTTTTTTATTTAAATGACGAATCATTCGGAAGAATTTAAGTTTGATTCAGGTGAAAAAATTTGTTGTGTGCAAATGTGATTTATATGTCCCACATCGGATAGAAAAATAAAGGTTGAACAACTTATAAGTAAGAGGACTCGTAAACCCATTGCCTTAAGGTTTTTGGTAAGAGTGTGGCGTCTCTCTCACTTGTATGGTTGTTCCGGCCTCGATGTGGGCGGTCCCCCTGGCTCCCCTCAGTGACCCAACAATATTCTTATTTATTATTCTTATTTATATTTGATATTTGATTTACCTCTCAATCTCTCAATCGAACTCTCATTCCTCTAGGGTCTGTTTGGTTCGACGAAGGGGAGGGGTTTTAATGGAGGGGAGGGAATGGAATGGGAGATATTTCAATTAAATATATGTTTGGTTCAAATGATGGGAGGGAAGAGATTTTAATCAAATATATGTTTGGTTCACAAGGGGAGGGGAGAAATTTTAAAACTAAATTACTTTTTTATCCCTCTAATATTAAAAGGGTCTTGTTAACTAGTGCCCGGGGCACTAGTTAAGGAAGTTAAATATAGAAAAATTTTATTGAAAATAAATATGAGGATAATTATGTCAATGTAATTAAAATTGCATTAACTCATTTATCTTTCCCTTCCCTCCCCTCCAAAAAACTCCAATTTGAGGGGGAGCAATAAATGAGCTTATGAGGGATTTTGCTCACCTTCCTCTCCCTCCCCTCCCTTTCTAAAAATTAAACCAAACACAACAAATTTAAAATATTCCATCCCCTCCCCATCAAATCCCCCGAACCAAACGGACCCTTAAAATCAAAGGGTTAAACAAAAATTATCCTTGAATCATGATTTTAGATTTTTTTTTGAGGGAAAGGTGCTTATAGCATTTCATTAATAATCAAAGTTTCAATACAATTGGGTATATGAAAATAAATAGCGGGACTAGCGAGAAATGTGGCTTCCCCTGCAAGAGTGTGAGCCACCACATTAGCTATCAGCAGCGAATTCCCCATATAGATAGGGCTGCCTGCTTAATCTTAATTTTATTCCCTAGAATAGAAGACATGGAGGCTTACCTTTTCTCCCGGTGTATGTGAAAAAGAGTGTTGCCTAACAAACTCCACCCTAGAGTTGGTAAATTTGGACAAGAGTAAAGATCGGGAAGCTGTGATGATGTTACCAAATTCGGTTATATCTTCCCGACTCGAATAAAGAGCGTCTTTTATGTTTTTAGAGTCGACCTCAAAATCAATATCGCCAAATCATGATTTTAGATGTTCTTTACTTATTAACAAGAGACTATTTTTTACCAAAAAAAAAAAGACTTTAATTTAATGCTAAATTAAATTTGTGTCTTTAATTTATTTTGAAGTTTCACTTTGGTCCTTTAAATTTTTTCTTTCCATGTTAGTCGCTTAATTTAAATGACGAATCATTCGAAAGAATTTAATTTTTAGGTGAAAAAATTCTTAGTCATATTTTATTTACCTCTCAATCGAACTCTCATTCCCTTAATAATCGAAGGGTAACCAAAAATTATTCTTGAAAGTTGAATCATGATTTTAGATGTTCTTTACTTAATTTATAAACGTTAGACACTTTCGTCCTTAAGTTTTTACGTCCTATTATAGTTCCTTAAATTGTTTACATCTCATTGCAGACATAAGACACTTCAACCTTTAACTTACAAAAGTTAAACATTTTAATCCTCACTTTTGGTGTCTAATATTTGCAACTTAAGAGAACAAATGTCTAAAGTTGTTCATTTATGTGACAAAAATGTCTAACATTTATAACTTAATTAAAAGACCAAATTACAACAAAACAAAAAAGCATAAAGAATCAATAATCAATGTGTCTATCGCGTAATTAAGCCTTAGGTTATTTGCTAGAAGATATTTTTATGGAAAAATTAAATTCTTGACATTTTTCCAATTCAATGTACTAAATTACTATCGGACAGAGTTGAACGGCTGAAAATTGCTCGACTCTTGCAACTTTGAGAACTGAAATGGTAATTTATTTGATCTTTATCGGCAGGGGAATCACAAAACATTTACTTTATCCGATCTCAACTATAGGCAGAACTAGCTAAGTAAACGCACGTTAAGATTATTAGTTACGATTATCCGAGAGTCGTTCCCCACCACAAATAGACTATAGAGGCTGAGTGAAATTTTTTATCCTTAAAATCTCAGTTCTTTCTTGATCAAACATTGACTTGAGCTTCAAAGTATTTGTAGGTATCACCCTCACCTTCGAGGAGAATAAGTGATGTTTTACATGATCTACAATCCGGTCATCCTTCCCTGTCCCTTCATATCAATGACATTTTTTCAATAAATATTATGAGTAGAGTTTGGACTTATACTATATCACTTTTTCATCATTTTTATCTTCATTAATATCATAATTGAAAAGGCTGAAGTATTACTTTAAAAAATATATATATTATCAATTAGTTCAATAATTTTATAAAACCTTTCATAGCCAAGGTGATTTTACTTTTGAATTGATAATAAAAACGCCAATAATCGGTTTGTACATGCGAGGGAAAAAAAAATACCTAATTACGGTAGAATACTTCTTTGGTATTTTTTATTTATTTTAATGAAAGTAATCATAACATTCAGTCTAACAATTTCAACAATTGAGTTACAGACATTGTTTTCTCTATTCTAATAACTCATCGGCTAGTACAGATTTAAGGGCAACACTTCAGTGACTTTGAGTTCGATAACTTTGACGACTTTATCCCTTTCTCTCTCCTAATCAAAAATTCTCTCTAATTAAAATAATTTATTTTAATTACTTTTTTTTTGAGGAAAATTTATTTTAATTACTTATCTATCGTTAATACTAATCAAATGTATGTGCGTATGTATGTATAAACAGGCTTTGCCAAGGTAACCTTCTTAATTCAAAAAAGAAAAGTTAGCCGGCTTTTTTAGTTTCACCAAAAGAGATCAATGCGGACAGCGACATCAAAGTATGGAAGTCCACCCTTGCCAATCATGAACAGCAGCAAGCCATTGGATTTGGATAAATTTTGAGGTAAACAATACAATTATTTGATTCCCTTGTCAAAAAAAAAAAAAAATTATTTGATTCCAAAATTATACCCCTTCCTGTATACTCCTATCTTAATTATAATAGAATTTTTGAAGATTTTTTTATATCATTCATAAAAAGATACACTTTTTAAGATATATTTATTGATTAATTATTTTTTAAAACTCGTTTAATATGTTTGTCTAAGTCTCGAAAAGAACTCGTTAATAAGTTTAGTGAAAATTGTATATTTAACATTGAAACATTAAAAAGTCCTCGTGAGTTTAACTCAGTTGGTAGGGGCAATGCATGATAATATGCAAGGTTGGGGTTCAAACCCCGGCCACCACCAAAAAAAGAAACAACTTTTTCTACTACATAAGACTTGCCAATTCTTTAAAAAAAAGAAGAAGGCTTATCAATTGTTTATGTATCTTTTAAAAAAAAGACTTATCAATTGTTTCATTTTTTAAATTATTAATAATATCTTTAATTCCTTTAGGGCGTTTGTTAGCATGACTTTAATGATACGGGTTATGCTAACAAATGTCAGAAGAAAACTTGTCAACTCTAATAATTCAGGTCATGCTAACAAATGTCAAAGATCATTTGCTTGTTCAAAAAAATGTCAAATAACATTTGTTAAGAAATTAAAAAAAATTAAATAGAAGTGTTGTATTGAAAAACACAAATTTTAGGGGTTATAGCTCGGTGTCATTAACTTTTGGTGTCATTGGTGTTTTTGTTCATATCCATCTCATAACCACTTGTCAAAAAAAAATCTCATAACCACTCACCATCTTTTATTTAAATAATTTATTTTAACCATTTATCTATCATTTTCTCTCATGTAAAATGAACTAAAGACGCCAACGTTAATCAATTTACCCTCTGAAATTACACAACGTTAATCAATTTACCCTCTCCCCTCTTATTCAAAACATATTAGAAAATATTTCACCCACCTCCCTTGAGAAAAACTTGAATTACATTTCCCTCCCCTCTTGTGTTAAAATCTACGCTTTACTCCCTCAATAATTTTTTCTATTTCTAATAATATAGCAAAAAAAAAAAAACTAATACACTTTGAAGAAAAATAGTATTACAAGTTCATTTTAATATAATCAAAATTTGAATGCATATTTTTCGCTATTTTTTATTCACAATTTCATTAACATGTAGTTTAAACCCTATTATAAAATATGAAACAACCCAAAATAAAATTAAAATATGTGAAAAATTACTAAAGTCAAATAAGTAATGCTTATTTAAATGTGAATTTTATACTCCAAATTATAAAATTAATAACAAAATATTTAAATTTAATTAAAATTGACATTTAAATTATACTCCCTCCGTCCCGCAATAGATGACCCATTTCAAGATGTGCAATTTTGACATAACTTACTTTGACTGTATTTTTCTACTAATATACAAAGATAAATAATACTCCCTCCGGTCCTTATTATAAGAAAAAGTTGACTTTTTAGGTTCATTATGTAAGTGATGTATCTAGTCTATATTTATAACAAGATACATTAATTATTCTATGAACTAAAAAAGTCAATTGTTTCTTATAATAAGGACCGGAGGGAGTATCATATAAGATGTCGTTAGATTCGTCTCAATGAGTATTTTCAAAATATCAAATTTTCATAATTTTATCTAATATGGAGTATTATTCAAGATATTTAAGCTCAAAGTTATGCATTGACATGCGTAATAAGGTCAACTGTGTCAAGTATTATGGGAAGGAGAGAGTATAAAAAAACAAATTCATATTTTTTAAATCGAGATTCAAAATTAGTATATATTATAAAAATATTTATTTATGTTAAAATAGATTAAAGTGTAGTGTATATTTAATTATTAAGGGATAGGGTAGAAATTCAAGCATCTCATAAGTGAGGGGATTATCAAATTTACTTTTTAAGATAAGGGAGTGTATATTTTAACATAACAGGGGAGGAGAGTGTAATTCAAGCATCTTTGAGGAGAGAGGAGTCTAATCTACTCTATTTAAAATTTGTAAATTGTTTTATATTTGAGGACAAACATTTTTTTTTAAATGGTTTTATAATTATGGACGGAAGAAATATTTATTAATCAAGTTGGTAAAAAGAAAATGTTAAATCAACATTCAACAAAGTCTAAATAAGGGAGACTAGGGAGTATCTTTTGTGCAAAATTCAAATAAATCGGTTCCTACTCATCATTCGTCAAAAAGAGTTATTGTGTGTGGACCGTAGACGGTAGATTTCTAGAAATAGAAGTCTGACCTAATAACTGCTTCGGAGTCTCGGCTTGTGAGCTAGTACTACCTATTTTGGTTCGGAAGGAAGAATTAGGGATGATGATTGGATAGTAATTTATTTAGTTCTGCAAAGTGCGTACAAAAAGAGGTTTGATTTCCAAAAAAAAATGCTTGGCACTACAAGTCTAGAAGTACAGTCATATACTCCCTCCGTTTTTTAAATATAAGCAAATTTTAAGTTCATTCAATTAACGTTGTATGTTGTTCATAATATGAGCTACATACATCATTAATTGAATAAACCTAAAAAGTTAAATTTGCTTATACTCCCTCCGGTTCTATTTACAAGAGACAATTAATTTTTTAAATACATTAAATAATTTATGTATTTGGTTTAGATTCTTGACTAGATACATAAATTATTCAATGTATCTAAAAAGTCAACATTCTCTTGTAAATAAGACCGGAGGGAGTAATTATTAACGGAGGGAGAGTGTGTATGTATATATATATACTCTATCCAATCACATTTATAATTTTTTAAATTCATTGAATAACTACAGTATCTGATCACGTTTATAGACAAATATATTAATTATTTAATCAATTTAAAAAGTTGTTTTTTACTTATAAATACAACTGAGGGAATATAAGAGAAGAGACATACTACTAAGGGACAAACTCAAACTTAAAAAGTTTGGGCACACTCACGCAAATACTTCTTTTTTAAAGATAAATTGGTTTAATGACGCGACTAAATATTACATGTTAGACACGCACATATGAAATTAAAAAAATTAAAAAGAAAAAGATTAAAGTGATATTGATTGATGTGACCATTTCATTTATCTTTTAATTTTTTTGATTTATGTGTGTGTCTAAATACTTGTGCCTAGGCAAGACTGTCTCTAATTTTTTTCATTGTTGTGTGTGCGCCCAAATCAATACCGAGCCAACGCCACAAAAACGTCCACGTGCTGCCAAAGATGTCAGAAGCTAGAAAAAAGGTGAATTGCCGTTTCGGGGCAGCCACATCCTCCCACAAACATAATATCATCGTGATGGAGAACTCTGCGATGCAATGGATTATCTTTGGTAGACAGCCTATTACGAAGCAAGCGCCAAGCAAAAACAGAAATATTTTCGGAATAGCCTTATGCCAAACATTCAAGTCGCGTCCCCCATCGAAGACCTCATCAAGAGCCGCCAAGAAATGATAGGTTTCGCGAACTGAATAACCGTGAGTGGGTTCAAACAACCACCTCCAACGGTCAGTAACATGTTCTTGCAAAACAACGTTATGTAACATAACACAACACTCCCTCACACTCTCCTTCTCCCACGCCAAAAGGCCTCTTCGCCACAACCATCCGGCCCCTCCTTCCTCCCAACCTAACGCCGCCATATTTGCCACCAGACACTCTTTATTAACGGCTAGATCATAAAGTCGACAAAATTTAGTCCGCAATAGAACTCCGCCAACCCAATTTAGTGTTAGACACGCCTCATATATGTCACTTTTTTTTTTTTGGTTACCTCATATATATCAATTCAAGTGGAAGTAATTGATGAAAAATAAAAAAAAATTGTAAATACATAATATTGCTTGTACATACATAATAGTTTTTTTAAATACACGTATACAGTATTAATAGAAGAAAAAGAGTAAAGTAGTCTTGTAAAAAAAAAAAACCACTGTACCCAAAATATAATAGATGCGGTACAAAAAGTAAAAAGAAAAAAGTGTTGGGCTGGCAAAGAGCAGAGGGAGGCAAAGCCCACTAATAGCAATGCGTCGTTGAAGCAAAAGCATATTGTCTTCAACTAGGGTTTAGACTCACCGAGGGAGGCAAAGAGCAGAAGCAGCAGCTTTCAGCAATGGCACCCAAGCAAAGAACTGCAAGAGTAAGCCGTAACCCTGAATTGATCAGGGGTATCGGAAAATACTCTAGGTCTGCCATGTACCACAAGCGTGGGCTCTGGGCCATCAAAGCCAAGCACGGTGGTTCTTTCCCTCGTCACGATCCCGTCGCTAAGCCTGCATCTCCGGTCGAGAAGCCACCTAAGTTTTACCCCGCCGACGATGTGAAGAAGCCACTCCGCTACAAGCACAAGCCAAAGCCCACTAAGCTCAGGTTCGTCACCGTTGTTCATTTCTATTGATAAATCTTTTTGAATAAAGTTGGCTACGAATTGAATATTACCACCGGCAAATTCAAAGTGTATCTAGAGCTGTATATGTAACGTGCGTTAAGTTTGCTATTTGTTTATTTTGTTTTGGTAGATAAGTTTGTTATTGTTAATTACTCCCTCCGTTTCAAAATGAGTGTCGCTTTAGCCAAAAAAAATTGTTTCAAAATGAGTGTCGCTTTCAGTTTCCAATGCAATAATAACTTTTTCTTTTCAATTGTACCCTCCAATTAATACTCTGCACACTACTTCCAAAGTATTACTTTTAAAACTAACCAATAGTTAATAAGGATAATTTGGTAAAATAATCATTCTCTTTCTCTTAATCATTGCATTTCTTAATATGTGTGTAAACACCTAAAACGACACTCATTTTGAAACGGAGGGAGTATGATATGTTGGACGGAAATGGATTTTGTGAATAAAGGATGGAGAAACGGGAAAGTATGGAAGTATGGTGTAGGTCCCTGCTAACTGTATTTTGAAGTTCAAATATGGATTTTGGGGTTTGATTTATGTGTGATTAGGAATTGTATTCGTGTTTGGGAATTTGAGTTGTTTTAGAATTCTTGGGTTGTGATTATCACTTATTATGAATATGAATGCGATTTTGTGATTAAATTTGAGATTTGATTCATTGGTGCATAAATTTATAGTTAGAAATTAAGATAGAAAATATACAAATTTTCATAGGGTTAGGGAAATTTTTTCACTGTGATATTAAACACGCACATAGGGTTTTGTTAGAAGTTTTTAGCAACGAATCTTTCTGTGAATATATGGAAAATATGCGGGCATATACAACTTTCCTGACCTGCTTTCGTCCATGTGTTTACGGTCGGTAGGTACTGTATTGTCGCACATGCCGTCGCACTCGTGTTGTTTTTCATTAACTTTCTGAGCTTTGTTAGTCTGGTGTTAGGCATACTGCTCTGCTATTTATCTTGAGATGCTTCTTTTGTATGAATTTTTTCCTTTTTGATGTTGTTTAGCTTGTGTGCTCTGTTTGGTGTTATGTCCAACTAATAGTCTGTGTCTTGATTGTGGTCCATCCTTAGTACACTCTATTGGTTTAGGTGGTTGTTTTTTTATTACTTTTTTTAAATGCTGTTTCGTTTTTGGAGATGTGATGAATATGATAAAATTTATGATGTTAGGAATTGAAATTAAGTATCAGGAAAACATGGGTTGGCTTTGGTTTTATTAACATGTGTTGAGTGGGGGATATTTTTTTTGGGTACCGGGGGGGGGGGGGGGGTTTCAGTCAAGTACGATGTTGGCTCAAAGAGACAAAGAATGATGGAACCCAATCCATACTTCGCAGTGAGCAGCGGGACAGGCAGCTATCAACATTATGGATATGCCGGTGGCGGCTTCCAGCCCCCTCCTCCTTTTCCTGTTGTTCGTCTCAGGGGGCTTCCGTTTAACTGCACAGACATAGACATTTTGAAGTTCTTTGGTAGATAAGTGTATTTCATGTAAATCATAGTGTATTGATAAATAATCAAATAACTAAGTGAACATTTGAAATGCTAAAACAAATATGTTAACTGATACAGAAGCAGATAAATTAAGAATTTTGTTAGTGTCTATATTGGCTTATTGATTTGACAAGTTTTCTGTGAGTTGAATGATTTATATAGTTCATGGTTTTGTTTTCAGGGCTTCCATTACTCCTGGAACAGTGTTGATTCTTCTTGCCGGAAGATTTAAGGGAAAGAGAGTTGTGTTTCTCAAGCAGCTTCCTTCTGGACTTCTTCTCGTTACCGGTAATTGTTTTTTTGGTTTAAGGAATAAACATTTTCATGTTATTACCTGAGATTGGTTGTATGTAACCATATATATTTGCTTGTTGTACCATGAGTTATATTGATGATGCATATATTATGAAGCCAAAATTATTTACGTATTTGTGATTGAAACTAAATCAACCTTGGTCAGTATTTTATGTTCCAGGGATATCAGTTAGACAAGTAATGACTTGTGAGATATGGACAATAGAGACTGTCATATTTGGACCATTTAAACCTTTAGATTTGATTGTAGTACACTAGAAGAAAAAGATAGTCCTATAGGTTAGAAAGTGAGTTGCTGTTGGAGGGGTGTTCGGTAAATCACTGTGTTAGGTTGAAAAGTGAAGGAGATAAACTGTCTAATTTAAGATACTAACTAGTATAATAACATAATAAATTCAACAAGTATTTTCGACTCTAATTTTTATCATAGTTGTAATTTCACAGACCATAATGTGTGTAAACATTCAAATTTTTATACAGAAAATTGCTTCTTATACATGTGGTAATTTATTCTTTCTCAAGAAGGAAACAAGAAAATTGCTTCTGCTTCTTAGTAAACATGGAGATATACATATAATTTTGGAATCACCGTAATCATCCTTAGCTACATTCACATTTACTACTTTAAACGAATAGTAACATCTAAAGAATTCTTCCATTTCATCTACCCTTCTTGTATCATGAGTCTACATTACATTTTGGACATCGATTCCGCAACAGTCAAGGAAAACATGCAGTCAGTAAGGGATCTCAATAGTTGGGTGAAGACCGAACAACTCATTGTGGCTTAAAAAACCAGTTTCAAAATAATGTCTAAAGAAATAAGCCATCTGATCTTCATCCAACTAATGACTGAGATTCACAACAATTAACAATACTACTGACCATCAAACTTATGTTCTGAGCGGCGACCATGGGGGAGCCCCGAAGCTGTAATGTAAGAAAACAAGAAATAAGAAAGGGTGAAAAAGCAAATATGGGGGTTAATGATAAGGAAAGTAGGTAGGTACCTTGCACAACAATGCAACAGCCATTGGGTTGTTGTTCAACTTTGACAAGCAAAACAGGACAAACCTCAAAGGTGAAAAACTTAATTGTATAAACGATGCATTTATATTGATGATGCATATTATGTAGAAAACATACATTTATATTGATACTCATCCTTAAAGACCTTCTTTAGTCTCCTCTCATCTCTGACCAATCTTCATTTGTTCATTCTCACTTCCTCAGGTCCATTCAAGATTAATGGAGTCCCATTGAGACGTGTGAATCAGGCATATGTTATCGGCACATCAACCAAAGTAGACATTTCTTCGGTTAATGTCGTCAAGTTTGATGACAAGTACTTCTCAAAGGAATCCCAGAAAAAGACTAAGAAGGGAGAGAGCGAGTTCTTTGAGGCAGATAAGGAGGTTTGTTTGTTGAGTTTTGTTGTTTTGATAATTATTGTTTGATCATCTATGAGTTGCCTTTGTATGCCGATCTTTACAATGTTGTTGTTGCCTTTTAGGATAAAAAAGTGCTCCCCCAAGAGAAGAAGGATGATCAAAAGACTGTTGATGCTGGTTTGTTAAAAGCCATTGACAGTGTTCCAGACTTGAAGACTTACCTTGGTGCCAGGTTTTCCTTGAAGGCAGGTGTGAAGCCACACGAGTTGGTCTTCTAGAGGAAATATTAGTGTTAGAGAATTGTTTTTTGCCCTTGATTTTTGTTGCCCGTCAAACTTGGATCTGACGTTTTAATCATTCACAATTTTCTTGGTATTAGACATCTGAAAAACTTGTATTTTATGTTCTCTGGTATTTTCCTTAATATATTTTGTCCTCGTGAACCATCTTGTTTTATGTTTTTGAAGCTTTATTGCTGGCATCCTAAGAAAGATTTTCCTCATGTACTTTGCAAAACTGATTCATTTTATTGTTTGCCTATTATGTTCAAAATTCACCATTCTGTTTAAAGAATGTAAGATATGCTCTAACAAATTATAATTATTATTATTAGGCAAATGTTAACTTGTGCCCTTATTATTATTATTTTTTTTTTTGAAGAGTTCTGAAAGTTTGTGTAGGGGTAAGTGTTATGTATTTGCTTCATTAACATTTTCCTGCCGCGTGTATATTCTTTATTAACACTTTCCAAACTCAATCGCCACTTTAAACTGCTGTACATGTTTAATTTGTTAAAAATGTGAGGGAATGTATTGTCGCTCTGAGTGCTACAATACAGAACTCCAAAGACATGTGAAATGATTGACAATATTTTCTTGCTTTTGACTAATCTTTTGCTGCAGTGTATCATCATTAATAAACACTAGCATATGCCAATCGAAAAACCGATTTTACACTGTAAATTTTCATCGTGAAAACAGGACTAGTGCTATCTCTAGTTTCCATGGTTAATGTCTTGCGAAATCCAAATGAGTGAGTTGCGAAATCCAAACATGTGAAATGATCTAACACATTTATTTCAGGCATAGAGTAATGTTCAGGTGCGTTGATTGAGCTGTTTTTTTTTTAACAAACGCGTTGATTGAGCTGTTAAAAATAAAATTAAACGAAATTAGCATTTTATCTTATGACTTTTTTCTTTTTTCCTTGGGTATGAGATGATTTTAGATTTTTTTTTCTTCCAGAAATTTTAGATTTTTTTCTTCCTTGAATTCCATATGAATTTGTTTCAAGGGGTTGGTAACATACACAAGTTCATAGTGTATAAATAATTTCTACTTTTATATTGACTACTTTATTTTTTATCTCTTCAATGTTGTGTTTTATCTAAAATAAAAACGGAAATACAACTTGACCAAAAAAAAAAAACGAAAATACAATTTTCCCTTCATTGAAGAGTGTAGAGGTTTTGAATTTGTGATTTTGTGCTTCGTGGAGGAGCTACTGTGAACACAGGTGTCCCAACTTTGACTAAGAACGAGAGTGTAAATGAGGAAAAAAAATCTAAAGATTAAAATTATTTGTGCCCCACAGGCTACATGCCTTGTGCAATTTAGCAATAACATTGGTTCATTTATTTTCATTTCACTCTAGATATATATATCTAGACACAAGATGGAATCGTGTGAAATAAAACATAGCTTGTATTGTATTATTTGGTTATTTTTAAGCGAATAAAAGCATTGATACTGATTAACTGTATTTGTAAATTAACTTGTGAAAATGCCAGGAAATTTATATCCACGCAAAAAATTGTACTTGCTTAATAGTAAGCTAAACTAATTCTACAACAAGGACTCTAGGAGCCTAGGATTACGATTTTTTTCCATATCTGATTTGATACTTATCTGTATTAGATTATCATGTTCATGTGAAGCTTTTCATATACCAAATAATAATTCATTCCACTGTTCCTCAAATGTCCATATTATCGAGTCAAAAAGAAGAAGAAAAAATGTCAATATCATTCACCCATATAATATATATCAGGTGCTTGTATTTTTCTTTGTTTTAAATACATATATACATGTGATTCCCACATAAATACGGCAAAACTAAGAGCATGTGACAAAAATCAAAACATAATAATAGTAAGCTTATATGTCATAGTCACTAAAAAGACTTGTAAAGTATTTTCCAGCAGCTATATATTGTGCTCGTGTAAAAGGTTGTCCCAAGAACTTTTATGTAACTACTTTATCACCCATGAGACTTTTTTTTCTGTCATTCGTTCAAAGTTTCGTACTTGTAGTAAGCACTTATGACTTATTGGTTATAATAATTGAGTACACTATAATGTTGGATATAATATCAAATATATTATTTCTGGTTTGATGAGGATCAAAATTGAATTAATTAGACATTAGAGGTAAGATGCAAAGCAGGTCCTGTGATATCTCCTATGTTTGTTGACAGCTATGCAATAAAGATGAGGGTGGATTGGATTCCAAAAAATAATACGTAGAATAAATACCTGGAAACACTTTTAGCAACATTTTTTGTAAGGGCGTTATAAGATTTTTCCATAAGTTTGATAAATGTCATTTCATATTGATGGTTGCTATCTAGGGGTCCTGTGTTGCTCAAAACAAACAAAATAGCATATCAGAAGATAGCTTCAGACAGACTATTTTCATAAGAAGGAAAACAAGGGTAAAAAAATACACTACTTGAAGCTAACTTTCGATAGAGCAATTATCGAGCACATGAATAAAAGTTCAGACTTCAGAGTTTCTTTTCCAACCTCCTAAAATTACTAAAGATGATTAGGTGTAGCATATAGTTTGGGCCCATCAACTTTAGGATCAGGTATTGGATCTTTAACTAGGGAAACTTGGTTATAATAAAGTGAAAATTGCTCTTCTCCCATACAAAATTGCTTACTCTCGTATCAACTGATCAAAATACTGCCAACATGAATTAACCCACGTTCGGTAACTTCAACGCGAGTTAACTTACGCTGATACATATATCCAACGTGGGTAAACTCAAAAAAGAAACCATGTTTGTAAGCAAGCTCTATTGCCTTATTGATTGATGTGTTGGCAAATAAAAAAGCTTGTAGTTAATGCTGCGTGTCACATTCTCTTCGTCCACCCATGAAAGTTAGGTGGCTTGCTACTTGACAACTGCCACGTGGACTTAACTCGTAGGAGTAAATAAGCTTTTAGCAAAATGCATGTTTAGTTCAATTTTTAAGATAGAATAATTTTATTCAAACTTATCTTAAGAAACTGCAAGAATTAATTATTCATGACGAATGCGTGTCTCTAGCTTACTTTGTTGTGAATTGGCGTGTCTCTATTTAAATAAGTCATAAGTTATGGAGAATTGAACAATCAAATGGCATAACAGAAACAAAATAAAATAACAGACCCCTTTAAGAATGAAAGAGCAATGTAAAGTATTAAAGTTAATTGTTAATTGTTTGTCTTTAATATCTTTTGAGTTAAGAATAAGAAAAAAAATATAAATTTTCAAGTTCGAGGGGCATTTTGCACATAAGTGCAAAACTTCAGGGGGGGTATTTGCAAAACATCATGTTGACTAACAGAAAAATTTGACGGGGGGGGGGGGGGGGGGGGGGGGGGGTAAATTGATTAACGTTGTGCAATTTCAGGGGAATAATTGACGTTTTGTTAATTTCAGGGGGGGTAATTGCCTATTTACTCTAACTCGTAGTCATGATCATACTTCAAGGTATCCAGAACAAATGGTACATACCTCTCTGCATTCATTTGAAACATAGAAGATCAATTAACTAGGTGAATAATAGTTCCAATGTATACTAAATATGTTGGTCCATCCGTATATTGTAATTTTGGTGAAAATCAAAATGTAATACATTAAAAGCCACTATATCAAGTCAATAGCCACTTACAGGTATGTACCTCGCAAATGTAATGCATTAAAAGCCACTGTATCATGTTTAAAAACCACTTAAAACCCAACGCGAGTTAACTCACGTTGATACTACAAAACATGAGTTAAATTATGCTGGGGTATTTAGGTCAGTTCACGTGGGAGTGAGCGCTTTTATATGAGAGAAGAGCAATTTTCTAATAAAGTTGGAAAATTTCTTTTCTCACCCAATAATTTTTAAAAAACTGTCCATGTTTAGATTTACTTATCTAAACGAGAAAAAAAAAAATCATTTTGTCTGCGTTTATCATTTCAATACTAAAAACAAATCTCGTATGGATTAAATTTTGGAGAGATGCAATTTTTTAGAAATGAATAGAGGGAAAAATATTCCTCTAAACAATGCCAAAGCGAAATCAACCTTAAGACCTTATGAATTTATCCATTCAGACGAAGAAAAAAATATTATTATTCAAGTCACCACACCAATCCCATACGGAGAAAAAACCGATTCGCTTGAAGAGACAAGTTCTAAAAACAATTTTTTTTTTTGAAAGAAAGATGGTTCTAAAAACAATTATAAAAAGTTCAAAAAAATTGCATAATAAAATTTCTAAAACAAATTTGCATGAATCAAATTTTTAATGAATGTAAATGATAGTTTTCTCTTAACAATTCTTACAAAAAAAAATTACGTAGAAGTAGTAATTGAATTTATTTTGGTCAAAGAATAATTTTAGTGGACAATGTATATTTTGTATGAATAACATTACACGTGAATAAAATCATATATTTATGAAGATAAGTTTGATATTAGAGTTTGAATTGTTTTCCTCACTGTCCCTATTGTTCTAGATCGTAAGACCTTTGTTACCAGCTTTCTTTTTCTGATTTGGAGGCTTGGCAATGAGTTCCTAACATGTTTCACGCATATGTCGTGCATGTTTGCAACTATTGAACCAATGTTTATCTGACTTCTCACCTTCATTGAAGTCTTTAGTGGTCAAAAGAGAGTGGTTAATTGTGCACAAAAGAGAGGTTAATGTTTTGAATAGTTTTAATTTTTTCTATTCATGGTTGAATAACTTGTACTTTTTGCGACACTCTATTTCTTTTACTGATGAAATATTTTTTAATTTCGTAAAATTAATAATTTTTTTTTTGTTAGTAGGCTTGTACAAGTAGTTTGTAGATTTTTTTTTATTTCTTTATAAGCTTAGGGAGATCTTAGTTGAAAACTTATAAATAAAAATAGGAAAAACAAATTAACTCACAAAATCATTATTGTCCTCAAAGATGCTCCCGTTGAAATTGAGATTATGAAAAACACATAAGCTTACCTTCTATACATCCCAAAGGCTCCTTGTCCCAATTTTTTTTCTTCATTGATGTTTTTTGTTATAGATATCAAATCATTATAATTGTAGTTAACTGGACTCTTCAACTTAATTGCTCCCAGTATGTTGTTTGCCAAAGAAACTCATAATTTAAATATTATTGAAAAATAAAAGTGTCAAACTATATGTATATAAATCACTTCATTTTAATCTTAGTCAGATGCATTTGATAAATTTGATCGTTTGAAAATAATATTTGTCAAAAAATGAATACAGTACACATAAAAACAACAAACACTAATGTGGCAGAATGAAATAGTTTGAGTAGACATAAAATTTAAAATAGTATTATGCACTATAACACCATTAACATGGTATAAAGAAATAATTTTGAATTTCATGAAAATAATAGTTATTTCTCCTTGTACAACCCTATCAAAAATATTGAAGATTTTTGGTTGGATTTGTGAAATGCATGCTTCTGAAAGAATGCTTGAATATGGAAAAACACAACAACATAATTGAAAAGGTTATGAATCATGCAAAATCTTTGTTCAATTTAACAAATGATCTTATTAAAAGTATTCAGGGAGGAATAAAAGCAGGTTCAGAGACACATTGAAATATAAATCATCACATAGCTGAAAATGATGCACAACATAACATATTGAAGGTGAAGTTGTTGACATTTACAATTTGTGACATTCGACAAACTTTCAATTTGTTGGAAGTGGATGAATATTAAAAAAGAAACATCGTTGTCATTTTAGCTTATGAGTTACCATTTTGATATCTACAACTTAAGATATGATCAAAATACTACATAGTAGTCAGCAGGGTCGTGCTTTTTTCTCAGATTTTGGAAAACCAACTACATATCACTAAATAGTCAATATATATTCGTTTTATATATGATATTAATAGTTGAAATAATTTTAGAAGATATAATTTAATCATATTATATTTCTATGTTTTTGTATAAATCTGTAATTAGACGAGTTTTTAATCTGTCAACATCGACTTTAATAACAAACACTTTTACTTTTGAAAAAGATTTTTCTTTGCGAGACATCGATGCAAATTTAAAGCCATCTCCAAATTAAAATTATTACTTAGTTTGCAATGATGTAAATCGTAACATATTAGAGTTATTGTCAGTTACAATATGTGTGTTTCAACCATATTTTAATATTTCAGAATTCGATTTTATGTTTTTACAAAAAGAAATCACGTTGTTCTCATTTTTAATTCTGAATTCTAAGTAAAGAATTTTATTATTAGTTGTTTATCCCGTAGTTGTGAAATTGTTTTAAGCATTAAGTTATGTTGTTTTAAACATTAAGTTATGTTGTTTTAATGATCTTGAATATATTAAGGGAAATGCAAAACATTGGTTAAGGAAGAAAATATAGTAAGTATTGTTTTAAAAACGTAAACCTCATTTTCCATTTTAAGAACATATTTTAGATGATCAACTTACTGTTAAAATCCTGTTTAAGTTTCAATCTATACCGTAAGTTGAGTTATTGGCTCCTCTCTAAATATTTGACATGTTTTAGACAATAAATTTTATTCTATTTTCTAATGATTGTTTTTTGATAAACAACAATGAGCCTACTTTTGTTCATCCTCTCCACAGAACAATTCAAACGGAGCTATATTGGATGAGGAAGAAAATTATCAACTAGGAATTTCTGATGTGTTAGAGATTGCAAACAACACCTTTACCGATTTCAAAAAAACATCTAAATGGAAAAGGTAACTCTCAAATTTATCGGGACTCTGTTCTATACCGATTTCTATCAGATTAATATAATTTTATTAATATATGTGTAGTTATTTGAAGGCAACTCCAGATTTTTCAATTAAAAAAATATATCCTTTGGTAGCACTTACTGAAACACTGTAAAAAGGAATATTTTTGGGCATCAATCCAAAGTGAATCTCGGAAAGAGTTTAATTATTTTACTCGAAGGTAATGAAGACAAGTTTTGCTTAAAGGATGGTATTGGTGCAGTGTTAAATATGGCTTTAAAAATGAGCTGTTTAAATATGCACCAATTAGAAATTGATAATTTAAATCTCGGAGGTGTTGAGGGCTTTAAGAAGAGGTTGTTAAAGACTGTCTGCATTGTATTTCAATTATCTTTTCTTAACACTAAACTGAAATAAAACATTGTGTTGTATGATTTGACGGAACCACCTAAACCTCTTTCGAAAATAAAACTAAAAGTAGCTTAATGAGCTCTAAAGAAGGGAAAAGGTGAGAACCATAGAAAAGATAATATTTATGTTCATTCTGATGTAAATCCAGATGATAGAAAGAGTATGGATGATACAAATCAAGCTGAACCGATGAAATTTCTTACGACAATTGATGAATTATACGAAGAATGTATAGCACTTGAAGGTTGGAGGTGAATTTAGAGAGAATACGAAGGGAATATTTGTAAAACACTCCCTGATTGATGAGTTCGTACTTAAACTAAGACATACCATATCTAAAAAGCACATTGAAGCATAAACAAAAGCTTTTTATGAGTTTATGAGCTAGAAAAAATGTGCACATAATATATATATATATATATATATATATATATATATTATACCGATGTAATGTTACACCAATGTTATTCCGCTTAATATCACTTTACTCGATACATATTTTTCAAATTTGACCGTTAGATTGTAAGTTTATATCATATAGATCATTCACGCAAATTTTTACGAAAATCTACAATCATTTGGTATGTTATTGAGATACATCAAGATTAACGATTTATGCACTTTATATAACAACGTTAATCTTGATGTATCTCAATAACATACCAAATGTAGGTATGGGTTTAGGGTTTAGAGGTTCAACTAAGGTCAAACCGGGGTTCAACCGATTACAATAATATATAAAGAATTTATAAAAAAAATATTTTTTTTGTACCCAAAGACAATTTTTTCATTATTTTTTACCATATATATATATATATATATATATATATATATATATATATATATATATATATATCCATGAAAAACAAATTTTTTATTTTTTTTTAGTGTTAGCTAAATGGATAGTTTAGTTAAGCATATTTACATCAATAAAAAGATATATCCATGAAATGGCATTCTATGGGTCGATCATCATCTATAGAAGTTATTTAAGATTTGTTGGAGGTTTTGTTAAACTTGTCTCCTGGTCACTGTGTGTGTCTGAGCAGTATGCATGGTCTAAATGTATTACAAAAGATTAATAATATTGGGCGATAAAGTGATACATGTTTAATTGTTATGTGAAATGTTGATGATTGGAGGAGATGGAATGCTACTGCTAAAAGCACGGCAAATTGGGCGGTGAGTTGTTGTTATAAAAAAAAGCTTGTTTTAGTTAAAAAGAGCATAAGTCTCATATCGACTATTTTCAAGCTAATTTGTGGAAACCTTAGTTATAAAACTAGCTTTGGGACTGTAGTTCAATCTTAAACAAAGAAACGTTCTCATTGGAACCTTATTGTTTAGGCTCAATTTTTTTTCCTAAAAAATTCTGGCTGAAACAAATTAGTTTAATTTTTTTTATTTAAACAAACCGCTGGAATGCCGGTTTTACCAGTTATTCTGGTTTTTGTGCGGTTCATCGGTTATCTATTTGGTTTTTGACAGTGCTTGTTTTTAGTGCCATCCAGACCGGATAAAGGGGCGGTTCCCGGTTTAACCGGCCAGTCTGGTTTTAATAACCTTGATCTATATGATATAAACCTACAATCTAACTATATATATATATATATATATATATATATATATATATATATATATATATATATATATATATTAAAAATGAGAAGAAAAAAAAAACAAAGTCAAAAGGGGAACCTCTAAAAAAAACCCAAGACATATCATGCTAATTTCTATTACATTTCAATGACATTGCACTTAATAAAATGATATAAGAAGTATATAAAACGCTTATACTTTTAACATTCATTTCAACCTGCAATATCATATTATTAAATTAATCAATGTACGTCCCGTGAGCTTAGCTAAGCTGGTAAGGACAATGCATACTATATGCAAGGTCCGGGGTCCGAACCCCGGACACCACATTTGTTGTATATTTTAAGATCTAGATTTTTGCAACTATTTACCATCACAAGTTGATGTAGCCCTTGAAAATCAGTAACACACAATTTTAAATTAGCAACATAAAAACATTTACCAAAAATGAGCTCATTATCTGAGAGAACATCCAATTGAAGTAGCCATCACTCTCACCAAAATTGTTAGATTCACAAACAATATATCAATCAAACCATCTCATCTTAACAATTTTAATTGCATGAATCATTGGATAGAATACTAGATCGAAATTAGGGTTCATGATAAAACGGGTTATATGAACCGAACGTGACCTGATGTAATATTGATTATGATTATGATGATGAGAGATTACATGACAACAATAGGGACAATACAGGATTTATGTAGCCAAAACCAGATAAAAAAATATGGTTGTTTAGTGAAACCCGAAATTATGACTTTCAATAACACAATTATGAGAAATCAGAGACCAAAAGAATGATGGGTTTCGACAAAATCCAAGAGAAAAAAATGGATCATGACAACACATAAGTTTATGATGAAATGATTTTATTTATGCAGTTTGTGTTTTACGGATTTAGCAAACCCCTTTACAAATGTTCAAAACAACATACATTATTTTGGTGTGAGTACAATTGTCGAGTCTCGAACTTTGTACGAATTGACTGAGTTTTTTGCCAACGCCAAGCATAATTGTTCTTAATTTGTATAATTGTAATATCACCTATTATGAGTACAATGGTAGAGATCTTGTTAAAATTAAAAAAATTAAGTTCATTTTAATTATAGTTAATATTATATTGATAATACCCATACTTTATTGTTTGTTGTTGTTAATATAATTTTGGTTTATTCAATTTACTATTAGTTTTATATTAATATTAATTATTGAGTACCCTATCTATAATATAATTTTTGGGACGTAAGGTTTGTACATTGCATTGTTATATTTCTCATTTATTATCTTTAAGAGCCTTAATTTTTTTGAGTTATCATGATATTGGTACAAAGTTCCCACTGACATCTAGCAATGATCAATCTTCGTTAAAGAACCTATATTACAAGTAATATGGGTTTTCTCCTCCTAGTTGAAGTAAGATCTCAATTCGATTTACAATAAGTAAAAAACATATCTTCATAGGCATGTGATCATTTATATCTATTTTATGCAATTCAATATTATTCTAAAAACTTTGCATTCGAGTATTTTAATGCAAATTTATATTAAACATATTTTTTTATTGAATTGATTGCAATTCTTCTTGTATCACGTAAGTGATGGACGTAATCTATCATTATAACGTTACTTGACATGATCATTGTGCGATAGAGAATAAAGTTGAAAGTTTATTTTAAATATTTTATACTCTTTTACCCTCAATAGTAGTAAAATATTTTGATGCATATAACGATAAAAAATTCTCAAATAGGTTTGAATATATTATAGTTTCTTTCTTGGTCAAAGTGTGGTGGTTTGAATTTCACCTCTAAGGCGAATAAGTAATCATTGAATATATAACGTAATGTTCTTATCAACTAAGCAATGTTCCCAAAGTCAAACATATTATAGTTTTTATATTTTTAACACACTTATATTAAAATATGATCAAGATTATTTAATTGGGTTGCATTTGAAAATGATCCATGATGGTTGAGTTATTCTTTTGAGTAGTCTTTTGAGAGGTACCTCCTTCAACCGATGAATATATAAATTCTGATAATTCCATCAGGTCATAAGTCATAACACTCAAGCCGTTAAACTCATCGCAGTACTAAGAAGGTAAATAACTTTCACACTCTTGCTACTTATCTTCTCCAAACCATGACAAGTACAATCCTACTTGAACATTGTTAACATGCCTATCTACGATTTTGGTATTATTGTGAAATTCCAACCCCAATCACATACTAACATTGCAATGAATTAGCACTAGTAGATAGAAGATTTTGGTTTGAGTTTTTTGTCGTGTCTTTATGGTAAATACCAATTCTACATGTGTTTAGAATAAATAATATTAAAACATAAGACCATCCACAATGGTGGATGCTTCACTTATTTAGCACCACATTAAATAGGCACCTCCATTGTGGAGTATAAAATATGGGTGCTTATGGAGGAGGGTGGCTATGGAAGCACCCTCTCTCTCTTCATTTTTCATGTGGCCCATTTAATAAATCTTAGTAAAATGAATGAATTTTGTTAAAATTGTAATGATATAGAGTTATTTGTAGGACATATTTAATAAATTCTTTTGAGGTGCTAGGTTGGAGAAGATTGATGTTTATTAAGTATTATTGTAAAATTGGTGATGTGGACATAGAAGACCCACTTAAGCACTCAATGTTGGGTGCTCTGTTGTGGATGATCTAAGCTGTTTGTTTATAAATTTATATTATTTTAATTAAGAAATTCATACTACTATACACACTAGATTCACATATTTAAGTGCGAAAGAAGTGTAAAAATCATGTTCAAACCTTACTTCTATAAATAATATCTTAATCCCTCAAAAAAAAAAAATCTAATATACTCCCTCCGTCCCTTAATAACTGAGCCGTTTATAAAAAAAAATGTTCCAAAATAACCGAGCTATTTCAATTTTCAATACAATATTAATTACCTTTTCCCCTTTATAACTCTAATTAATACTACTTTCATCATTCCCAATTCAATATATTCCACTTTGCACCAATACTTAACAAGAGCCCTTAAAACCACTTTTCTCTCTCCTTTATTTATACATTTTTCTTAATATGTGTGAAATGAAAAAATGGCTCGATTAATTCGGAACGGATGGAGTAGTTAATAATTAAGCCACGTTTACGGAAGGTACTGCAATAATTTTTTAGGAAATACTACAAATATGTTTTAACTATTGGCTTTTGTTCTCAAAAAAAAAAAAAATGTTTTAACTATTGGCTTTTGGTCACTAGACAAAAATCCGTATACTTTCAGAAGTGCAAATCACAGAAACATTGAAAGCAATGATGAGCCCACATGTTCAGAAATGATAAGAAATACCTGAAGAATAATAAATGAAAACTGAAGAATAATAAATGAAAAGGAAAAAAGATGTTCCTCTAGCCCATTCATTCAAGATAAATACGAGGCATGTAACAAAAAAAAGATAAACGTGAGGCAAAGAACAAACATAACACAATATGATATATATAAATAGGGTCATGTTAACCAGTGTCCTGAGACACTGGTTAAGGAAGCCAAAAGTGAAAATTTTAAGTCAAAAAGAACACTTTTTAAATTTTTAATGCAATGACAGTACAACTTTCAATACATAATACTACTATATTTAACTCCTTAACCAGTACCTAGTGCCCCGGAAGCACTGATTATCTTTTCCCATATAAATATGATCCTGAATTGTTACCCCACCAACACTCCTAGAGGATATGGTTGCCACTTCCCTCCTTCACTTCAAACGCTGGTTTTTTATTTTTAAGAAGCAAAAATATATTAATAAGATCTAACTATTCAAAAACATTTGAACGAGATGGTAAAAAAATATCTTACAACTTAAATAAATATTTTGAGTTTGAATCAAACCCTTAAAATGCAACTTTAAAATACCTATTTGAATCCAGCCCTCAAAATACAACTTTAAAATACCTAATTCACACCAAAAGAACATTCAAACGCTGAATTGATGAACTCTCTAAATTGACATCTTTGCATGATCTATTAAGCAACACATTACTCTATCTATTATTACGCACTTAATGTAAATTTAGATTTTTTAAATGGTAGATTAATTTTTCTTGACAGATATATAATTCTAGACTAAAAAAGTACAATTCTAGATTAAAATACTCGCATTTACATTTTTTTAAATTTTTCTTTGGTTATTGTCTTTTTTTTACAAAAAATTAAAAATAAATTCTTGAATATTTTTAGTTTAAAATATTAAATATATTCTAGCTGACTTTTTACTAATATTGAGTTTCACTTCACATAATACATAACCTCAATAGCCACCAATGAATTATTTATAACTTAATATAGATTTTGCCTTTACAAAGAGTGGATTGATTCCAAAAATACATTTTATCCCCTCTCTAGAACCAAAGGCAACAAGATTTACAATACCTGCCCACAAAGGAACAGACACTTAATTTGGTAATTGAATTAACAAACCATAGAGGACAATCTAAATTTCCATGGACAAATTGGATTTGTTCTATAATTTGAAAACAAAAAAGTTAGATAAGGCGTGAGGTTAGAAACTGGAAGACTAAATTGAGACATTTAAGAATAATATATTTTTAATGTTGATGGACTAAACTGTTGTTTTTTACGATACTTTAGAGACTACATTTATGCATTTTTACAGTTTAAGGACTATCAAGGGAAATTCAAACAAACCAAAAATAATGGAGGAACTAATATAGCTGAGGAGGGGTTAGTGTATGGACCTTTTATATGTTTTAATCATTTAGAAACTAATTTAAAGAGATGTTGATAGTTTAGGGGGGTTAAATAGATGGGTTATGTCCCCGTGAGCTTAACTCAGTTGGTAAAGACATTGCATAGTATATGCAAGGGTCGGTGTTCGAACCCTGGACGCCCCATTTTTCTACATTTAAATGTGTAAGCTTCAGTCACTAGTCTACTTGACAAAAAAAAAAAAAAAGATGGATTATTCGCCCACAACGCATACAAAATCATCTATAGAAGGCAGTGTTCAACCAGGCCTGGGAAATTTGTCTGAATGCATTTGAAGCATAACCTGTTCAAAATCTTCGGTCTTAGATGGTGCAAAGAGCAAAGCATTATCCCTCATCTAATCTATTTAAAAAAAACATTTTTTTTTTGTGTGAAATTGAACTGAAATTGTTTATATCTTTCATAAAAAATTTGAATTTGAATATTTGAATATAAATTTAAAGGGTCATGTTAACTTGTGCCCTAAGGGCACATGTTAAGGAACCCAAAACGAGCAATTTTGCATTGGAAAACATAATATTTTAACTTTTTAGAGGTTGACTACACGACTTTTAATACGTATATTTCTATAATAAGTTCCTTGACATGTGCCGTTGAGGGTATAAGTTAGCATTTGCCAAATTTAAATGTCTCGAGCTTTATCCTCGAATTAAGTAGCTCAATGATTCTAGTTGAGACATTAAATATTTGATGTGTACGTAGGAGGTTCAACATGTGATCCATCCTATGACTATTATTTCTCTCTTCTCTTACCAAACTAACCACTGATATTTTGTCTATTAAAAAAAGAGAAATGATATTTTGACAATCATTTTTTGACAACTTTTGAACAACTTTTTCTCTCATACTCACATGATATTGTTATCCTCTCTCTTCTTTTTTCTCTCTCCATTGTTTTTGACCAATAAAAAGTGAGAAAAACGAGGTTGTCAACAAAGTTGTCATCAAATGGATGTCAAAATATCATTACTCTTAAAAAAACTTACATATATTAAATAACGTTAATAAAAATAATATTAAAATGTTCTAAAGTATAGAAACATGGTGAGCTTCGCTAGGGTTTTAAATAAAAGGCTTAATTGCACTTTTGGTCCCCTAAGTTTTTCAAAGTTGTGATTTTGGCCCCCTAAAAAAAAAACTCTTTTGAGGCCCCCTAAGTTTACTTTATGTTGCAATTTAATTTTGGCCCCCTAACCCAATTTTGACCCAGTCAACGTTGACGTGGACGCATTTTTGTATTTTTTAATATTTTTTTATTTTGTAATTAAAAAAAATAAAAAATAAATATATTTTTATTTTTAATTAAAAAAACTTTTTTAATAATTTTTTTATTTTGTAATAAAAAACAAAAAAAATTGTAATTAATTTTTTTTATTTGTAATAAAAAAACAAAAAAAATATTTTATGTAATTAAAAAAACAAAAAAAATAAAATTAATTTTTACATTTTTGTAATTAAAAAAAACTTTACTCTATTACAAAAATAAAAAAACAAAAAAATAATTAAAAAAAAAAATTTACCCACGTGTCCGTTGACTGGGCCAAAATTTGCGTGAGGGACAAAAATTGCAACAGAAAGTAAACTTAAGGGGCCTGAAAATAGTTGTTTTTTTAGGGGGCCAAAATCACAACTTTAGGAAACTTAGGGGGTCAAAAGTGTAATTAAACCTAAATAAAAATAGTGAAACAACTTTTTTTTGAAGAGGATCTCCTTCAACAAAGCATCACAAAAGTGCAAGTTAATGACGAAATAAATTGAAGCGTCTAGTATTGAGAAACCAAATCATGCTGCGTCATACAGGGACAAGCTGCTCAACCTATTTGGTGAAGATATCCAAGAGAATCTTAATACAAGTATTATGGTTGAACATAAATTTATGATAGAACAAAAACAATATTCAAATGGTTATTAAGACAAATGGAGAATCTCAATACATTGATCATGATCAAGTAACCCCTCTAGTCGATATTGAATGGCAAAAACTGTCTCATCCTTGGAGGAAAACTTCCATTGTAAATTTCAGATGGTAAGTGGTGGACATGTAAGAATAAACCTTTCAAGTTCTTAGCACCTTGGCTTTATCATTTGGACTTTAATCACCATGTATCTAACTATTTGTATAATTCAGATAGTTGGTTAGAAATAACACTTCTACCAAGTTGCGTGAGTGAAATAGGGATGTGTTTCTCAAGAGAAAAGAGAGAATTTTTTGTACACTCGAAGGAATCAATAGAAGTCTACAAAATGATCATATCGATCATCTCATTTTTCTTAGAGATGAACTCTGGAAAGAGCACAATGTTATTGTTGAATTAAACAAGAGGAAGTGTATTGGCTACATCATTATGATGCATGCTTTACATATAAGACCTAAGAATAAAATCATGCGTTGAAAGATAACAATGGTCATTGGATTTATGAGAAAAGTGACATGCAAGACTTTATAGTATGCTTCTCCATGAACCTCTACTCGAATTCTAAATTTGTCAATATTGATTTGCCTACTCTTTAATCTTGTCCTTAGGAAACCAAACACATTCTTTTAGTATGGAAAGCTTAAAATCTCCCGGACTTGATGGTTTCCATCCCATATTCTTCAAGTCTCAATTGAATACCATCGGTGTAACACTTCATCAACTCATGGTTAATTGCTTCCTTGATCCGAATCATATTGATGATGTAGACAATACTAGTATTACTCTTATTCCTAAGCGTGATGATTCGAGTATGGTGAACCGATTTAGACTCATCACTCTCTTTAATGTGATTGTTTCTAACCTTAAGAAGTTTTGGGTTAGAGCGATGAAAGCTGAATATCATTGTGGTGTGCATGTTTTACCTCGAGTTGAGAACCAATTAATATTGGGCGCACAATCTCTCATGTTTTGCACCATGCTCAACATAATATATTTTTTTGATGATTAGAATCGAACTTGAGACCTTAAGGAGATGAACACACTTTAAGTTCTCAAATCAACGTCATCAAATCAATTCAAATGAGTTAGATACTTTGAGTCAGTGTTGCTGCTAACTTATTAACCGATATTTATATTTTCCCCTTCTATGTCTTTATCATGTTTTTTTTGTGGACTTTAACCTCCCACTCTGTCCTTATCATCTTGATATGCTTAGGTAGGGCGAGAGACACCCTTAGATCTTAATTTAAACAGGCACCAATTTTGCAGTAATAATTGACTTAAAGCTTGTGATATGCTTTCATAATATGGGAGGATAATGTAGCACATAAATTAATTTAGGTCCGGAAGCACTCACAAGCGTACCTGTAAAAACGCGTAAAAAAAAAAAAAGACCCCAAAAGTGATCGAACTTCACATAATCACATGATGCGTGGCAAGAGTTCATGAGAAGCAGTGAACGTGCCCAAATTATGTTACATCCACAAGGTACAAAAAAAGCTAGGAACTTTTTTATGCTTTTTTTTAAGAAAAAAAATTATGCTCAAACCAATAAATCTGATAGAGAGATATGTAGGGTAAGTTGAAGCGACTTGAAACCAACTTGTACTTCTATACGCCACCATCACCTTTCACTAACAAAGACAAAAAAAAAAAAAAAAAAAAAAAAGGAAAAGAAGGGCATAGCCTTTTTTATTTTCTAGTTCCAATCCATTAGAGTGAAGTGCTAAAAATAAAAGAACCTCCCAATTCCCATTTGCTTAAGGACCATTCAAACAATCACAGCATGGGACAGTGGGGCCCAAGAATTAGAATAATGTAGTAATTTTGATGCTAATTGAATTTTGGGTTTCATCAAGAGCATTCCTTTTCTGCTTTGTCTAAAGTTGGTAGGGATTTAGTGAAACCCTAATGATTAAGGAATATAAGAAATGTTTCGAGATATTGGATTTGGATTTAGTGTTGTAACTGCTTGAAACAATTATAAATATGGACCGTCTAATTTTAAATCGTTGATCGAAGACATTTAAAATTGATTTATTAATTGTGTAATCAGTAGCATTTGATATCAAATCAACGATCAAGTTCATCTACTGTGTATAATTGTGTAAACATGTTAGTGCATATGATCTAGGTCTCAAGGAATTAAAGATCCCCACTTATAAAGCAGTCAATTAAAGTGTGACTAAATAATGATTAAGTTCATGGAAACTAGTATGATATAGAACATTTAAATGTCCATAAAAGCATGATTATAAATATTTTGGCAAGAACTAATCACATCTTATGTTTGCTGTTTTCATGATTCTCATAATATTATCAATCACTATCATAGAATTTTCATAATGAAGATTTGTCGGAAGCATAGTCTATACTAAAATCATTCGCAACTTCAACCTTTTGCATGCTATAAGCGATCCAACTTTAGACTTTAGAGGTCTCATGTGGGTAAGCAAACTATTTTAATAGAGAAAGTGAAAAATTGCAATGAAATATTCAATTTATACTTTGTACCCATATACCTTAATTTAGATTTACTTGATTGTGTTTGGCATTATCGTTTCGTTCATAGAAAATCTTGTAGTGGCCAGTCGTTTGCCTATATTAAGCCAACTTGCATGCTATTCTGAAGAAGAAATCATAATTGGATAGATTGCTCTCTTTTTAGGTTTTACTTTATTATTAATTATGTATCTTTGATATTTAATAAAGTATGTTTTAATAATTTTAAAATTTATTTATTTAGATTTCTTCAAAAAAAAATTATTTATTTAGATATACAAAGTACACATTTAGAATATAGTATTTTGTTTTGTATACATTTAAACTATTATACTCTTTTCATTGGAATGGAAATATATTATACTCTAATAGTATTAAATATTGCATATTAATAAATGTTTGAATTTCGGCAAAATAAAATATAAAATATATCAAATTCAATCCTTAAAAAGCTTGACTGATGGGAGATTGATTTTATAGACATCTTTGTTCAATTAGCTAATTGACTTTCATTCTCAAAAACTAACTCATACTATAATGGTGTCTTTTATGCCTAGCATAGATCGTGAGACTAGTTCTCACATTGTAATCTTTAACCCGACTGTGATATCATGACGAATGGATTTTGACCTCACTCTCAAAAGTATGTCATAAGTCGGGAGTGTCTAAACATACACATCCAATAAACGGGAACATTGACAATGTGTGACTCCAGTATAACTTTAATAATCATCATATTCTAAGGTGTATATATTGATGGCGAAACATTATGTTCCAAATGAGTTGAACTAGGGATATTACCAAGGTGGGAGGAGGAGAGTACATACTCCCTCGCTCTTCCCATACGATCTTACCAAACTATCTTATAAATTCGTTTATTTTCAAATATTTGTATATATAAAAATGTTATTTTGCTAAACTATTTGGGAACGGGATTCCCACGAGACGTAGGTATGATCTTTCTATTTGTCCTTCAACTATCCAGAGAACTTTCTATCGGTTAATATGTCATATAACATTGTCTTTAACGGTAAAATTTTGTATAGTGACTATTTTCTAATGACATTTCATATTTTCATAGATGTATTTGCGAATTTCCAAAAATAAACGATAATTTTACCTATTCACTCATTTGATTTGTGATGAAAGTGCTCTCTTTTATCATGGTGAGAGGTAGAGCCTTCTTAAAAAATATGTTGCGAAACATGGACATTGTAATTGAAACTCTACACACTACATACCATATTCTTGTTACTTATGAAACCCACAAGAACAATGATAAGTCAAACTAGCCAAGGAGACTTTCTCCCCATCCTCACAAGGAAAATTATCTATATTTTTTTTTATTGACGCTTCATAATTTTAAAAATGTATTTATCAATTCGTATAAAAGACAAATAATTCTAACCGATAGTGATAATTTCGATGACTAATTTACTTATTCAGTCATTTGATTTGTGATGAAAGTTCTTGCATTATGTGTAAAACTTCTAATTTAAACTCCACAAACTACTAGAACAACATTTGACTTGATACTAGAACAACATTTTACGTTTATGATTTAAATTCCTAATTGTTCCACTCTGTCCCTTTCATTTCATAGTGTGGTGGATAAGGTAAACATTATGGAGCTAGCAGCTTAAAAGTTTTGCACCTAATCCCACTCTTGAATTGATGTTCACACCATTTTTCATCAAAAAGGTTTGGCTGTACACATGCCATCAATACCCTGTTTTCCTCATTTCATAAAATATATTACACATCCTTTTCAATGTCGCTCGTTAGTGAATGACAGTTTAAATCCATAATAAAGAGAATGCAATTTTTATTATATAGTTTGAGTGTACAAGCAGAAGTTCTGAAAGCTGGCTGTTGATCACTGTGATTCAATTTTTGAAATGTTTGTTTCTATGGGGGTAAAAATTATTTTTGAATGAATTGGTTTTAAAAAAATATTTTTGGTTGAAAATAACTCAATATAAAATAATTTGTTTCACCTAATTTACTCACAGTTTAGTTTGAAAATTCAAAGTTCATGTTAATAGTTATATAATGTTGACTTTATCTATCAACCAAAACTCATAGACTCCTTCAAAAAACAAAAAAAACTCACTGACTCATATGATTGCACAAATACTTTGTTTTATTTTAATTTAATTTAATTTATAATTTGAAATGGTAATAGTTTGAATTTTGTTGATGTCACGTAGTATGTATATTGTTTCCTTATATTTAGTCTAGTTTATGAAAGTATAATGTAAGTCCAAAGCATAAAGAATAGTAACATTTATGATCCGTGTAGATTTATGGGGTGTTTTGGTTTAATATGGGATTCAAGTTTTTTTTCTTCTTCTTTTTCTGTCTTAACTTTTTGATTCTCAACCAAAGAGATCGTGGTAATTCAAAATTCGATCAAAAAGTAAGTAAAATATGATCAATAATTATTTTAATGAAGATTTAAACTTGGATTCTTTCAAATAATTGAACATTAACCGGATTACATTAATCATTTGAATTCAATCACTTAAATTTTTGGACCTCATTTGAGTTCAGTTTTGATGAATCAAAATATTTTCTTAATGAAATCGTGAGTTTTAATGAGTCCTCTTTCATTCTTGGATTTAAACTCTAATTTATTTTTATCAACATCAATGATAGGTTGACACCCTTAATGTGTACACCCTTTTGTACCACTCTGAAAAATTTAAGTTAATCAAATATGTGGTCTGTGTGACCATATATTTTTGAGTAATGATATTTTGACATCCATTTGATGACAACTTTGTTGACAACCTTGTTTTTCTCACTTCTTATTGGTCAAAAACAATGGAGAGAGAAAAAGGAAGAGAGAGGATAATAACATCATGTGAGTATGAGAGAGAAAGTTGTCCAAAAGTTGTCAAAAAGTGGTTGTCAAAATATCATTTCTCTATATTTTTAGTTGCGTGACCAGTATTTATTTGGTTAACTAAGTAGAAAAATTGTGGTCACGCGCATTTTAGTTGCGTGATCACATTTTTCAGCTTCTAAATTCTGAAACAATAGTGGTCACGCAACTTAAAAAATGTGGTCACCCAGTTGGCAGGGACATGCATTGTTATATGCAGGGACCGGAGTTTGAACCCCGGACACCCCACTTACACATCTTGAAAAAGGTGAATTCTAATCACAGGCTACTTGACAAAAAAAAATTGTAGTCACACAGACCATATATTTGGTTAACTTAAATTTCCGAGAGTGATACAAAGGTGTACACATTAAGAGTGTCAACCTATCTTTATTCTTTCATCAATTACATCCTCACTATATAGTGAATTTTCATCGGCCAATCAATCTTTTAGACTGTGGCGCCTTCTTCATATCAATTTTATCCATCTCTTATTCTTTTTCCCTTCCATTTGCTACTATGAAATTTTTCCCTTCCATTTGGATAGTCAAGTGTTACAACATTAGTTAGTAGTTTCGACTACACTATAATTTGAACAAGAGTGTTAGGAAGATTTTTTTAACAATATATAACACTCACTCATTTGTTCTGCGAACTTAATATATATTTCACTTATATGGATTCCATCCAACAAATAAATGAGTGTGAGAGAATGTGTTGAAAGGATAATGTTATTAGTTTAATTAATCTTATAACTTATTTAACTTTTAGTTTGAATTGGTTGAACTATCAAACTCATTCTATCCATTCAATTTACTTAAAAAAAACTCATTTATCCATTCAATTATCTTCAATATAATCGCTTTTTAACAACTCTGTCTCCATCAAAAAAAAAAATTCCAAACATGTTTTAAGAGACCTCCCAATCCCAAAGACCCAAACCAATATTTTTACGAATAAAGTCTTAATTAGGTGCATATGGAAGGGGATGGTCATATATGTTTGTGCGTACGTGTGTGTGGGGGATTTGCTAGCAACAACTTTATGGCTATTACGTGTCTAATTAACAATGGTGTCATTTCTGATGAGAATCCCACTAGTTGTACGTTTGTATAGCAAAAACAAGACCCCAGTAACATATACACATAAGAGAGGGCCTTTTTAAGTGCATCATTTATAGTTTGACACTAGAACAAGAATATGTTCCCTGGCCTCATCTAATTTATCACGTTAAGCAATCATCAAAATCAAATCATCAAACAGAATACAATCTAACTAGCAAGAAATAGATTGAGAATACAAGTTTTGAAGCCAATCATCAATCTAATAAGCAAGATGAGAATCATGTTGTCCTCGTACCTTGGGAGTACGTGTTTAACTTCTAATTTTTATTTTATTTTATAGTTAACAGAAGCTTACATTTTTGTTGGTTATTAACGAGGTTTCAGACAGGTGGATGGTATATCATCTATGTTGGCTTTTATTAATTCCCCACTGGGAAGTGTTTGTCTACTTAAATTGTTGGGTTGACACCGCGACACTAAAAAGTAAAAAGACATGAATTATTGAATAAAAATGTGTTATTTATCATTCCCCTAGATTTTATTCTCTTGAAGTAAACCTGATTATTTAAGATACCTCTAAACACAACAATTTGTAAACAACCTGTTTATTTAAGATACCTCTAAACACAACTTTTGTCTTTTAGATTCATTAAATAACTAATACATCTAAATTATAATATAATTCAAATACATCACTTATTTAATAAATCTGAAAAAAAAAAAAAGTTGTTTATATATAAATATGATCAAGAGAGTATATTAAATCTATTGAGTGACAATTTTATCACTCTTATATCCAACTCTAAGGATGAGTAGAGGATATCCGACGATATTCCGACGATATTAAAAAAGTTTAAGATAAGATTATGGATCATAATGGCTTCACATCTCTTATTTATGTTCTCCTTAAAAAAAAAAAAAAACTCTTATTTATCTTCTTTTAATTGCTGTCTTTGTTCTCTCCTGTCTTGCGAACCCTCTTGTCATTGTTGTCCAATGGTTACGTGAGTGGGGTCATCTACTTATTTTTGTTTAACATTAATTGCTAGCTATTGTTTTTTCAAAATGGTCAAGAGAAAAAAAATATTCACAATTTTTGCAACAATTTATTTTAACATAATATCTGAAAAAAAATAAAAGTACAAAAGTTTGTGGAAGCAATATATCATATTAATAATTTCATGAGTTGGAATTAATATGTTTATGTGAGTTTAAGTCAATTGATAGATGTGACATTTAGATTGTGATCGAGTTCATTGTCAAACAATTCATTTGTTATTCCAATAGTGAATACAAACAAGTTGAGTTGAATAGTTAAAACTTGAGTTTGACTTTTGAAAATATGAATAGTTAGATCTTGACTCATTTATTTTAAAAGGCTTGATTAAAAATTTTAACTTGACTTGTTAAAAATTACTCCATTTGAGTGGTGTGCTTACCATTGAGTGACGCGTCTTGGACGAAATGTTATAGCTTCATTAATGGTTATTTTACAATTATTTTAGATAAGATTTGAACTATATCCTTTACGGTTACAAAGTTAATCTTCTACTATTGAGTGATAGATCTTGAAAGAAATATCATGAATTGTTAAATTGAACATGTAACTGTGGACTTGAAGTCTAATATTGAACATGCTCACATAATTTATGAATTGTTTATAGCTAGTTTACACTCATAGCTGCATATTCTAATTGAAAAAGTATTAGATTAGATGAATTAAGATATTAATCCCAACCTTCAATAAAGATATCAATCCCAATAGCCGTATAGAATCAAAATTCTTTAGGCAGTGTTTGGTATCACTTTTTTTCCACGGTGCACGCTGTCCAATGCATAGTTTGCCGTGATTTTCCAAAGCTGAGAATTGTAGCGTTAAGCAAAACGTGGTTTTGAGGCTTTTCCACCGTGGGTCCAAACAGGCACTATGAAAAGAGAGAGCAATGGAAATTAATTTAAAAAGGAAACTACTAGTACAATATACTAATTAATTAATTAATTAATTAATTAATTAATTAATTAGGTTATTAAGTTAAAAACTTAAAAGTTGCTTAGGGAATATACATGGGGATCGAAGCCTAAGTTGCACTTTAGGCTTTAGCCTTTAGCACAAATAAATCCAAACATTTTCAAAGTATGAGCTAATGATTGAGACATGTTTGGAAGTGTCCTTCTTCTGAAAAAATTGTTTGGAAGCGACCTTCACATAAGTTTCTCATTTTCATTTTTTCTACCTAGGAAAAATCAAATGTGCGTTATACGCAAAGAAAAAGCCACATGGCAAGTATTCACACCGGAATAATATAAATCTCTAAACAAAAAAATCCATCCATGTGAAATAAAATATCAGCAAGAAAACAGTACTACCACATTATTACAAAAAAAATACGTAACCTATAGATAGACTAAAGTACTTCTAGTTGTAGTGCTTTAGCATTTGGATTTTGCGAAGAATGTTGATTTTGAAGTTGAACCACCCCATTGACTTGAGATTGAGAAGAATTATTAGTACTATTTGGCTCCTTTGGTGTTTTTGTAACGAACCCATAGTGCCCCAAAATCTCAAACCCCCAATCCCAAATATTCAACACAATGTAAGTACCAATCCCACCAATAAGCCCATAAGCAATAGAATACGTCAAAGGCATAAGTATCATTGTCACAAACGCAGGTATTGCTTGTCTCATATCTTCCCAATCAATCTCCACCACTGATCTCATCATCAAAACTCCCACTAAAATCAACGGTGGTCCAATAGCCCAAGCCGGAATCGAAGCCAACAACGGTGTAAAAAACAACGCCATGAAAAAATAACCCGCCACCGTCAACGCCGTTATCCCCGTTCTTCCCCCTTCTCTTATCCCCGTTGAAGACTCAATAAACGCCGTTACCGGTGAAGTTCCTAACAACGACCCCACCACAATCGACGTGGCATCCGACATAAACGCAAAATATTGTCCCTCAAAATTTCCGTTTTCGTCGGTGAAACCTGCGAACCTTGCCATAGAATACAACGTTCCTGTCGTGTCGAGAATGTCCACGTATAAAAATGTTACCACAGCTTCCCAAAAATACCCTTTTCCTATGCTGTTAAAACTTAACGCACCTGCTGTGGATTTTATCGTGTGTATATCTACCACCTTCTTGAAATACTCATGAGCTGAATCACCGGCGGCGGTGTTAGGAAACGCCGTTACTTTCGTGTTTCGAAACCACGAAATTGCTGTTACGAAAACGATTCCGTAGATCATTGCTCCTTTCACGTTTTTTACTAAACAGTACGCGATTATAATAAAGCCCACAAGGCCCAACCAGAGTGTTGGGCTTTCCATTCTATCACGGAGACAAAATATATCACCAGAAACCGTTCCACCTGGAAGTAAACTAACGGTTCCGTTAAGGGCGGTTATAACCGGAGCTAAAGAAGCCCGTGATGAGCTTGGGCAACCACCGAGTGTGACTAAAGTGGATGAGCTATACCCGACGAGCCCGATACCTTGATTATTTTGAAGCCCGATAAAAGCGAGAAAAAGTCCAATACCGGCGGAGGAGCTTATTCTAACGGGCTTTGGAACGAGTTTCGCGAGTTTTGCTCGTAGACCGACTGATGAAATGAGTAAGAAGAACATTCCTTCGATGAAAACTGCTGCGAGTGCGCTTTGGTAGGAGATAGTGCCGGAGCCATGAAAGCCCACGACGGTGTAAGCAAAGTAAGCGTTTGAGCCCATACCTGGAGCAAGGCCTAAAGGGAGATTAGCAAAAGCACCCATGATGAAGCAACCAATGAGGGAAGAAGCCACGGTTGCGACGATCAAGTCTTTACGGGTTTTATCAAGACAAGCGGCATAGCCCGGGTTAACAGGGGCAAATTTGCATGAGATATCAGGCTGAATGAGATGAAGTGTTGGGCCGGTACAGTTTGAGGTAGAGATGGATGGGTTTGAACAGAGAGGGACACAATCGGAAACAGAGCATGTTCCGCCGGAATCAGTTAGAATGGAGGCGTTGACGGCGAGGATGTAAGCCATGGTGAGGAAAGTAGCCGTTCCGGCACGGAGTTCGGTGGTGAAAGTGGAGTTACGTTGGGAGAGTTTGAAATATTTTCCTAGTCTTGTTTTAGCTACGTAGGTGTTGAAGCGAGAGATGGGCTTTGTGTGGGCTTGGTGGGCTGGAAGTGGGGGCCTTTGAGGTTGATCAGTTTGACCCTCCATTTGAGTATGCAGTTTTATGTTGGTTGATGTGTTGAGGTTTATATAGGATTTTGGTGGATAAATTGTTTAGGAGATCAAGGTATGATGTTGGATTCGTGTGGATATTTTTGGTGTTTTGTGAGAGAGAGAGTGGAAAGTGGCAAGGTTTGATTTGTGGTTGTGTTGCCTGGATTGCAATTTGATTATGCTTAAGGATAGATAGATTCTAAAAGAATGGGATCTTTCTTCTAATATAGATCACAGTGCCAGCAGTGAGGGTATCAAATTGGAGGAATTTAGTTTTTCCTTCTTTTATTGTTACCGATAATTAATGAATTCAAAATGGTGTGAACTGTGAATTCAATTGTCGATCCTTTTCGAATGCATTTTTTACGTCATTATTTTTGCTATTTTCTTTCTTCTGTGAATAAGTGGTTGCTATTATTTTGTCAAAAAAAGTCGTTGCTATTATTACTTAATTGTTATTTATTGGAATTATAAATGAATCTCCTCACTTATCAAGTTACCACGTAGTATCAAGTTACCACTTTCCAAGATCCCGTAAAGATACCACTTACCAAGTTTAGTAACAGTAGTCCACGCGGGATCTATTTCTAATTTGGGCAGTGTTAAGTCTCCTTAAGGCACATGTTAAGAAATCCAAAAAAAAAAAATATTCTCTTATGCTTTGTGCATTCAATTCATTAAAATATTAAAGATTAAACTTCATGCACGCATTTCAATATATTATTTCTATATTTAGCTTCTAAACTTGTGCCTTAAGGACACAAGTTAATATTTCCTTTCTAATTTTAATTATGACCATTTCATTCTTTATTTCCTCAAAAAACCATTTAATTCTTTATTTAAAAAAAAAACATTCCATTCTTCATTTCTCATTGATGTTAACCATATCATTTTTTTTTTACAAACAAAAATTATATATATTAACACTAACAAGTAATCTCTTCCAAGCGCCAGCTCTAAAGATTAAGAGGCCTTAAGCAAAAATTTTAATGTGGCCTTTAAAAATTATATTTTTCTAACTGAATATTTATATAAAATCAATTTTATGGAGATCAAAATTTGAATTGACCAAAGGGTAATTGAAGCCTTTTTAGTAATCAGTTACGTTATGCAAATGTCTGTAGTTTATCTATCATATAATATACCTATAACCAAATTAATATTTTAGAGGCATTTTTTCACCCGTAATTTTGAATCCTAAAGCCCTTGCTTGGGTTGTTTGGCCCTTAGGCCGGCCCTGATCTCTTCAACACAAAATATACCAAAGAGACAATAAAAAATTTACAATTCAGCACTGAACATAGATCTCAATCAGCCAATGTTAACCATATCATGTTTATTGACTAACGAATTTATTTTTTAGACAGCAAAAACAGAAAGGAAAAAAAAAGAAAAAAAAAGAACTTAACAGCAAACTAGTGGTGGACGGCATTTCAAATAAGTTTGGTCACAAGTTAGAATTTAGGGCTATTTTAAATGTATGCAGGAATTTTTTTATTTCTTTACCATCCTTTAAGTTAAGTTTTATTTGAAGGAAAACCAACAATGTTGACCATTTATTAGCTAGAGCGGTATTGTCTTGTATTAATCACCACACTTTTGATTATATTTTAGTCTGTACTATAATTCTTAATCACCACACTTTTCCACGATCTTAACAATTGTAATAAGGATCGAAGTATTTTTTTTTTTTTTTTTGAAGAAATAAGGATCGAAGTATTAAAAAGTAGTTAAATTTATTCAATTTATTTCGTAAGATGAAAAAAAAATAATTGTATGTTTAAACTACATACAATTAAAATTTGATTCTTTCTAATTGTTGTATTTCTATAAAAAAAAATTGTTATTTATTTTTTATTTTTGAAATTCACTGCAATGTTTATTTTTGTTTTATTAATATTCCTTTTAGTAATTTATTGCATATGAAAAAAATAGATAAAATTATATAATATTGAAAGATTAAGGGTTCTATAGAAAAATATATATAAATAATTCTTATTAAAAGTAAAAAAGATTATTGATTATCTTGATGTGTATAAAGTATAGCTAGTTAAATCACCTAAATCAATGTCAAACTTAATTTGACACATACGCTTCTTTTCTCTTTTTCCTTTCTCTATTGTGAGCCGTCATAAAAATTCTAATTTTTTTCCTTCATCCACCAAAGAGGGGTGATTTAGCGTCAATTTTTGACCCAAAATCACCCCTATAACTCGCTTTTCTATTTTCCTTTTATTGAAATAAGTGATTTTCACATCTATTTCGTTTTTTATTTTGTGATTTCGTCGTCTTCGTGCAACGTTGGTTGTTCGTCGTCTTTGTGCGACGTTGTTTGTTTTTCTTGTTTCTCTCAGGTATTTTATCGCTTCAAATTGTCAAATCAGCTTCGCTTCAGTGCAGATTTTGTAACACCCACAACTAACGAGGACAGGGGAGTGGTCGCCGGTGCACAAGGCATGACAATGAGCGGCTCCCGACAGTTTCTAGAGGAACCGAATCACATCAGAATGAGAGGCATCCTAGGACTGTGTAGATATGGGACTACATGGTTGAAGGAAGGCTTAAAAGAATTGTTTGGTACTACCTATATCAATAAGATGCATCTTCTTTTCGGTAGCTCATTCCATAGGAACTCCACAGTTAAGCGTGCTTGACTTGGACCAATTTTGGGATGGGTGACCTACCAGGAAGTTTCCCGATAAGCATGCGAGTGAGGACAAAGCACGTTGAAAAGACTCGTGTTGGTTTGTGGGGTCAGTCGGCAATCCTGAAAGCAGTCTGGGATGTTACAAATGGTATCAGAGCAGACCTCTCCCAGTACGGTGTGGTTCGGGGACGAACCAAGCGGAAGCTGGTGGGCATGTAACACCCATAGCTGACGAGGACAGGGGAGTGGTCGCCGGTGCACAAGGCACGACAATGAGCGGCTCCCGACAGTTGCTAGAGGAACCGAATCACATCAGAATGAGAGGGATCCTGGGACCGTGTAGGTATGGGACTACATGGTTGAAGGAAAGCTTACAAGAATTGTTTGGTAATACCTCTATCAACAAGATGCATCTTCTTTTCGGTATCTCATTCCATAAGAACTCCACAGTTAAGCGTGCTTGACTTGGAGCAATTTTGGGATGGTGACCTACCGGGAAGTTTTCCGGTAAGCATGCGAGTGAGGACAAAGCACGCTGATAAGACTCGTGTTGGTTTGTGGGGTTAGTCGGCAATCCTGAAAGCAGTCTGGGATGTTACAAACGGTATCAGAGCAGACCTCTCCCACTACGGTGTGGTTCGAGGACGAACCAAGCGGAAGCTGGTGGGCATGTAACACCCACGATTGACGAGGACAGGGGAGTGGTTGCCGGTGCACAAGGCACGGCAATGAGCGGCTCCCGACAGTTTCTAGACGAACCGAATCACATCGGAATGAGAGGGATCCTGGGACCGTGTAGGTATGGGACTACATGGTTGAAGGAAGGCTTATACGAATTGTTTGGTGCTACCTATATCAACAAGATGCATCTTCTTTTCGGTAGCTCATTCCATAAGAACTCCACAGTTAAGTGTGCTTGACTTGGAGCAATTTTGGGATGGGTGACCTACCGAGAAGTTTCCCGGTAAGCATGCGAGTGAGGACAAAGCACGCTGAAAAGACTCGTGTTGGTTTGTGGGGTCAGTCGGCAATCCTGAAAGCAGTCTGAGATGTTACAGATCCAATCAATGACTTTGGCGTCATCCACGTTGCAGATCCGGAAACATAGTTATTCCGGAGATTTAAATATAGTCATATGTGTAGGCATTTGTACTTTGCCGTTTTATGCTATTAACATGGATGTTGTGAGCCTGTTCACAGATTCATCCTTTTTGTTTTTAGTGAATTTGAATTATATCGATGTACTCTTTCAATTTGAATGAATGAATATCTTTTATTTTGTCAAAAAAAATCACCTGAATAAATGAAATTCACATCACAAATGTATAGTAATTGAAAATGAATTGATAGAGTATTTGGTATAAATTGGGTATCCTTGGCGAAATTACAAAGACTAATCATTTGATTCTAGCGGAGCACAAACGAACGAAAAATTTCATTTAAGAGTTTTAATGTTGGTGCATGTTCAGATTCAAGTTCGACCTCGAGATGATGGTTAATATGGCGTAAGCAATATTCATGTTATTGACTTTATACTTTTTTTTAAGGAATGTTATTGACTTTATAATTAATATGTCGCTTCACTTATTTTTTTTCTATAATAAAACGTGCTTCTCTTTTACAATGACACCGACGATATAAAATATTTAATAATTTTTTTTTTCAAAGACCCTTAGCAATAGTGATATTTTGTTTTTAATTCAAAAAACTTTTTTTAAGGACTAACTGAAATTCTGTCTTAAAAGCACATACTATATTAATAACATATGAATTCAATTTTTCTTTAAAAAAAAAAAAACACGTGAATCTCAATTTAATTTCTCAAATTTAAGAAAAAGTTTGTCTAAGGATATTTCATAAAGGTTTGAGGCACACCAAAAGTTTCTTTTTTTTTTTTCGGCACAAGAACATCAAAAAAGTTTATATTTTTTTTTTTGGTGGCCGAGGTTCGAACCTCAGATTTGCATATTTTATGCATTGTCCATGTCCACTAAGCTAAGCTCACAAGGACATATTCACTTTACATATAGCAAAAGAAAATAAATAATTGAAATATAAATAAATTAAGGGTCATGTTAACCAGTGCCCCGGGGCACTGGTTAAGGAAGCCAAAAGTGAAAATTTTAAGTCAAAAAGAACACTTTTTAGCTTTAAATGCAATGACAACACAACTTTCAATGAAAAATACTACTATATTTAACTCCTTAACCAGTGCCCCGGGGCACCGGTTAACATTTCCCATAAATTAAATGTTTGCAAAAATAACATCATATGAGCTTCTGTTCTGTTTACACATGATGCAAAACGGATAGTGTGCAAAGACCACGTTCCTTGTAATTTGTATGCATAATTTGGATAAATTTGACTTTTTTTGTTTGATTGGATGAATTTGACTTTGAACACATAAATGCACCTGTTTTCTACAATATTTTTCATTCTTAAAGTTTTTTTAAAAAGTTTTTAAAGTTTTTTTTTTTTCCCAATTTGGTCTTTGAATCTCAAAAAGTCGCACAACATTGCCTTGTTTCGAATTTTTGTTTAACTGTTTAAAATAACTCAAGGCTGTTATGATGCTGACTTTTTGTTGAAATTATAATTAACGATCTTCAAACTCATTTAAATAATGAATTTCTCATTTGAACCCAGAAATTGAAAGAGAACCACTCTTATTCTCATGCAAAAGAATATACTGTATTCATCAACTTAAAATTCCATTTCATATTTCCAAGCTCTCCTAATTCGTATGGAAAATTAATACAAAAACATAATAGCTTCTATAATGTGTGCGTGAATATAGCACATGTATGATAACTCATGAATATTGCATCAAAATTTCATATGTTGATTTATTGTACCATGTTGATGTTTTACTTCGATAGTTTTGTCTTATCTATTTGATTTAAAAAATAATTAAATAAAGCCAATTAAGGATATAAGTCATGAACTTCTTGTGGATGTAAATCTTAATTGAAATATATTAACTAATTGAGTTCAATCACGTCATTATTCTACAACAATATATTTTATAAACTTAAACTACATGACCGGACGAAGATAAATCTAGCGAAATGAAATAACTCTTATAAACGTGGCAGACAAAAAAAAAATGTTTGAATCTCGACTAAGAAAAATACTCACATTTACTATATGACATATCTTGATTAATTATCTCCACTTGAGTGAACTTAAGAAAAAAAAATATATTAAAAACTCTAAAATGCTTTATCTAGCTTTGTTTACTTTTGCATAATGCAGCCTGCAGCCCTGCACAACTTGGCCGCAAAAACATTCTCAAACATAATAATTTGTAGTATTTTAGAGCTGTCTAGTTGGCTTCCTTTTGTTTTGCATTTTTTATTCAGCACTAGCAGCTGTTTTGTTTTTCTTTTGTCTGCTTACACATGGAAACTTTAGGCTCTTGTTTAAGAGTCTATGAAGGTATGAGAGGGCAAGACTTTGAGAAGAAAAAATGACTAAAAAAACGTAAGAAATGATAACCTTACAATTTTGAATGTGAGAAGAAAAAAAATAAGAATTATGAATTTTTATTATAATTATAATTAATTAATTTATAAATTTCTTAATTTTTTACTTGGATGAGTTGGAGCAGGATTGCTTACATTCCTCGACATTTTTCATAATATGGAGTGTGTTGTTTCTTTTGAAATACGATATGTATTAGAAATTCGACACTGAAATGAATGCTATATGGGTCGAAGTTTCGTCAAAAAATATATGGATTGAAGTATTTCCAATTTCAACGACTATTGATAGTGAATGGCATTACTGCATTGAACAATACTAGTATGTCACGATAGTATAGTTTCACACTGAGATTTGTATATTTTTTCGGCTTAAATTTTCACAAGTCAAATTCAGCACCTGTTTTTGGCGGTAGTCTATGGTTTTATCTCTCTTCTTCAACTACTCTGACAGCATATAGAACGAAATTAAAGCAGCTAATAAATCATGTGTATACGTTAATTCAAAATTAAATACTGTATATTTTTTTTGACAAAATAGAAATTTTGTTTACTTGTCAAACTCAAAATGATAACACGACCATAACATAATTACTTAATTAACACGAGATGAAACTATAATACAATGACCAATTTTAGTTCGTGATGAAAACTGTTAGGAATCCTCACTTTCTCAAAAAAGTTTGTAATATCTTTTCAATTTTTTAATACTTTTTAAATGGAAGTTGGCTTCTTTACGTATTAAGGTTGAGTTGGATTTGTGCACAACATTAGAGCTTCTTCGTACATGGATTATACCATCCAACCTTAGGTGTTACAAGATCATATTTTGAGAGACACTGAGATGCGTGGTAAGGACTCTGATTTTAACAGTGTTTTGAATGGTTACGATTCCAGAGTTTGAATTTAACAATTTTAGTGGTAAAGATGTTGTCCCTCCTAAAGTACAACATGTATTGACGAGTGTCCTTTTTAATAAAAGTCTTCAACATATTGAAATAAAGTTTGACATGACCACAAGACAAAAAAAACATTTTTTTAGGTGTTTATAAGAAGTGCATGCTCAAAAATTTCCTCTAGATACCCCTCCATGTTGATGGGTTACGTTGTCACTAGCAGTGTACCTTACTATATATCCTCATATATCGCCTCATTATTCCATTACTTTTTATTGATGAGGTGTGTCTTGTTTGTTGTAAGGCGTGTCTGGATACCTTTGGGAAGCATGCAATTCATTGTAAGGAGCTTTCTAGTTCCAAATACATGCATAACTTTGTTAGGGATGTCCTTTTTTATATATTTAGGTGGACGAGAGTATCTGTGTAAAAGGAGGCACCTATGAACTTCTTGTCTGACCCACAAGATGGAAGACTGACACTTAGGCCAATAAATGTTATGGTGTACAGGTGGATTGGACAGAACATGCATGTGTGGATTTAATTGAGGTTTCACCTCTTGTGGGATTGAGGATTAAGGCTTTTACGGTGGGACATGCAACCATCAAAGTCGCGTCAAATAAAGTGTCTAAACATGATAAAGGGTGTTATGACAATCAACATGTTTTTATACCATTTACGTTTGACACTTTTGGTTTTCTAACACCAGAGGTTGTTGACCTTCTGCAGAGATTTCAAAGGGTCGTGCGTAGAAATATTATGTATCATAGATCCATAAATGTTGTGTTTAAAATGATTGATTTTTTCATCCAAAAAAATTTAACGACGCGGCTTGTTGTTCGCTTCCCTTCCATTCTAATTTTCTATAAAATATTAATTTATATGAAAAGTTTATACAAATACAATAAATTACTTATAATATTTTTTAGGGTTAATTATGTTTTTGGTCCCTACAAAATTGCGACCTTGTAAGTTTAGTCCTTACTTAATTTTAATAGCTTTTTTAATCCGTACAAAAAATCTCTGCACTCAATATTAGTCCTTACTCAATCCAAATTTGTTTAATTTATGCTTAAACTCTTAAGTTTTTGAACAATTTTTTACAGGCGTGTTAAGAACGTTATTAAAAGGTCCTCCGAAAAAAATATCGCAAAAATTTGATTTCTACGTCCATATTTTTGTTACTTAAATCTTAAACTTTTTTCGTTTTAAAAAATTCATATTTAATTTATTTCATGTTAAAAAATTATAGATTTTAGTAAATGAACCTTTCATAGTGTTCTAAACTTGTATAAAAAGAATCGTTAAAAAATTTAAGAGTTTAAGGATAATTAAACAAAATTTATTTTAGCAGGGACTAAAATTATAAGTAATTTTTTTTTGTAGGGATTAAAAAAGCTATTAAAATTAAGTAAGGACTAAACTTAGAAGGTCGCAATTTTATAGGGATCAAAAACACATTTAACCCTATTTTTTTACTTCATAGCATGTCTGGAGAGGTAGTTTTCTTTAAACCAAGATAACTTATAATATTACTAGGTTTAATTAAGTAAATGGTCCCTATAAATATTCAGAATTTTGTTTTTAGTCCCTATAAAATAAAATCACACTTTTTAATCCCTATAAAATTTTCCATCAACGTTTTTAGTCCCTATAAACTTTTCCATCAGCATTTTTAGTCCCTATAAAATTTTTCCATCAGCATTTTTAATCCCTAAAATGCTTAAGAAAAATGTCACAGAGACTAAAAAGTGTGATTTTATTTTGTAGGGACTAAAAACAAAATTGTGAATATTTATAGGGACTAAAAACTTAATTAACCCTTATTACTATGAGCATCCGAAAAGGAAGTTTTACTTCATAGCATATCCGAAAAGACAGTTTTCTTTAAACCAAGATAACTTATACAAGACACACATTTTTTTTTCAATGTTACTCCTTAATAAGTATTCAATCTCTTCGATCCATCATTTTTTTTTTGATAAAATTGATCTCACAAATAATTTTATATCGTTGCATTTTGATAAAATTCATTTATTATGATACAATTTATTTGATGGGGATGTCTCCATAGTCATCATTCTTTATAAGTACCAAAATATTTTACTCCACAATAAGAGTACATATCTAATTTGGTGCTAAATAGGTAAAATATCCTCTATTGTGAATGTTTTAAGAGAATCACGGTACAATTAGGCGGAGAGTGGAAATCACTACAAAGAACATAAAGATAGAAGTCTATGTCAAAGCATGAGCTCTACCATTAGTTTGTCCCCTAGTGAAAACAACTTGAAAGTTGTTGTAGGATGAACAAAATATATTTATAACTATGAGTCATATTCCAATAGATTGAATTTTACATGTTGAATATCATCAACTACTTGTTTAGAGTGTAGCTCAAAAATAACATTACTCAAAACTTAAGCTAATTTTTTTTGCAAAGCTTTATATAAACTTCAAGATTCACATTTAACCTCTAAAGTTAAAATTTCATACAATACCAATCCCATCTTGCCATCACAATGGCCCTGGTCATCTCTCACACACATATCAGTACTAGAACATGATGTTGTTGAAAAATAACTCTATCAACATTACTTGAAGAAGCCAAAAGGAGGTGGTACACAAAAAATGTTAGAAGGGGTGTGTAAATTAGTCTTAGTCTAGTGAATTAGATGCGGACTTGATGGGCATGTTACCCCATAACTGAGTCCATTCTCCTTGAATTTTAAGCTCATTTATATTGGTCAAGTGTTATGCATAAACTCTGTAAGCATTTTTAACTGTATAAGTTCCTCTACCATCAAGAGGAATGCTAGGGTCACACCCTCTAACACACTCCTATAACACACTCCAATTATAACTTGACACATCATCTAATTTTTTAATTCATTAACCTGTTACCGGTTGCATTTTAAATGACTACCAATTATTTTATATCTTTTATTATTATTTGGATTATAACTATTCATCTTCATCTATCAATCTTTCGGGTTCCACTTGTGTAACATTGGCCATTTTCATGTTATATAACATTGTCCAATCAGGGTGTGCCACGTGGCACACCTTTTAAAAAAAAAAACAAACACGTGAGAGAGAGAGAGGAAGAAAACTCAGCTCCACCCTTTCCTTCTTCTTCTTCTTCTTCATTCCTTCCTCTTCAAAACAAAACCCACCCACCATCATCGCCAGCTTTCCGTCCACCGCTAGTCGCCGCTGCCTCCGCCGCCATCTACCTACCACACCCTTTTCTTCTTCAATTTGGCTGAAGATGTATCACTGGACATAAATTTGACAGCATATATAAAAGAATAATCCACAAAGGCAAAACACAAAATTGCTCTGAACACTTCCACTTGACTTTGACAGCACAAAGGAAGATTTGAAGCTGATAGAAGGCATAGTTGCAGTTCCATTGAAAAATATATTCTTTTGATATAAGTTTGTAACTCTTTTTAGAACATAATGAATTCAAATTCTTTTTTTTTTGAGGGAGAATTCAGATTCTTTGTTTCAGTACAATTACTCTTGTCCATTTAAATATTTAATTGAACCATTATCAACATTCAAAATGAAAGCAAAAACACTATAATTGCTATAATTGCAGAAACGGGTTACTCTTGTCCATTTAAAACTCTGTTCTTTTATTAGTGTATACCAATGTTAAAGGTACAAACAGATGAAGTAGATAAAATAGTCACAAGAAAGGGGGGGTTTGAATTGTGACCCTTTAAAGATTATCCTGAAACTTAAAAGTTATTCTCAAGTAGTTTACTTGGAATGGTTAAGTTAACTTTCTGAACTCAGAACGTTCTGAAGTTCATACACAGAAACTGATTAATAAAGTAAATGTGATGGTGTGTGTTGTGTATACTGAAATTAAAGAGTATAAGGAAGAAAGAAAGAACACACAGAGATTTATAGAGGTTCACCCAATGTGGGCTAGTCCTCTCCTCACAATCTTGTGAGAGTTTTCACTATGATGCTTGAGATAACCTCTCAAGTCCTGCACCTTACAATCTTTGTTCACCTGAACAATTACAATCCTGTATTCTCTAAGCCTCAGCAGGCTTGCACCTTCTTGCTAAGTTACCCACTTAGACTTTTACAACCTTTGCTCAAACTAACACTTTAGTACCCCTAAAGCTAGATGAGACTTAGTTACAATTTATATGGAAGTTGAATGTTTGTGAATCAAACAGAGGAGGAAGAAGAGAAAGGAGTTATCTTAGAGATAACAAGGAGTATTGATTTGCACTAAGTAATGAAAGCCTTAGAGATTGATCAATTTCAGTTTGCAAGAGCTTCAAACAAAATCAAAGTTGTTTTCTTGTATGCTTTGCAATGGTGCAAGTAATGCTGAGCCTTTGAACTGTATTTATAGAGTCCTTGGGCTCAAATAGCCGTTGTGGGGTGTCCAATGGTGTTATGCCATGTGTCCTGGGTCCCACAAGCTTTTACTTGAAATTCTGGGCAAACATTCTGATCTCTGATGAACTTCAGAATGTTGTTGCGTTCATGATGATCTTCATCTGGGTTCATCATGTTCTTCATCTGGGTTCATCATATATGAATGAACATATGAAGTTCTGGGCGTGTCATATGCTTTTCATATGAATTTCTGGGCAATAACCAAAGTATGGACTTTTCTTCATACTTCAGAAAGTTCAGTTGCCAGATCTGCCTTGGAACTTGGTGCAGGAGGATATAGTGGGATTCTGCATCTTCATACACAGGCTTTGAGAGATTGTGTGGTCCTTGTTCTGTACCAACTCTCATGCGTGTCTATCTCTGATTGAGCAGGACAGATTTGCTTTGCTTTTGCTTTTGCTTTTCACCTACTGTACTGTTCATGAAGTAAGCCTGTGCTGAGCTGAACATTCTGATCATCAGAATGTTCCATTTGTTTCACTTAGGATGATTTGTAAGACTACCATTTGATGTAATCAAATCCTAATAGTGAAACACAATGAAGAGCAGTAAATATAACATCTAGGATGATATTCCCTTGTGGAATATTCCTAGGACTTTAATGTTCATAGTCTTAAATGAACATAAAGTATCCTTTTTGACATAATCCTTGTATATGCCTTTATTGCTTGATTGATCCATGCAAAAGTACTTCTCTTGACATTTATTTATGTCACATGTGTCTTGCATGACCTTGATCCATGTTCTTGAGATTCTGGGCTTGTGTAGAAGCAACCTTCTGATCTCTTGTGCGAACATTCTGATCTCTGAGCAACATTCTGATCTAACTTTCTGATCTCAGTGTTAGATCTTGAATTCAAATGTCCTTTGATTTCTTGATTCTTGGTATGACTTAAGCCTTGTTCCTGTCTTAGTAAAACACTCAAGAGCACAAGTTAAATACCAAGGAAATAATCAAAGTCCATTAATTCTTTAATCATATTGGTTTATTATCTTTAAAATTATTTAGGGATTTTGCCTCAACAATCTCCCCCTTTTTGAAGATGATAAACCTATGATTTAGGATTAAGGATTTTGATTATATATATGAAGAACAACAGAGCTTGAAAATTTATTTTAATGCTCCCCCTCATTTTTATAATCCATTATGCAGAGTTTTTAAGAACTTTAAAAAGCTCCCCCTCAATTTCATAATTCATTGCATAAAAAAAATATGCAGATTTGAACCAAACTCAATATCATTCATTAATGTAAAGCATGAAGTACAATTACATGAATATATGGTTCAAAAACAAAAAGAAATTCAAAGCATGTGATCAGGCAAAAAGTGAAGTTTCTAACTCTAATAACTAGTGATCACTAGACCTACTTAGGGCCTAAAACTAAGAAAAACTTAAGACTTAAATTAAATCCTAAAGCTTCTCCCCCTTTAGTCATCTGCAAAAAGGATAGGGAGGACAATACAGAAAGATTCAGGGAGTAGAATCCCCAGAATCAGAGGATGGTTCAGACTCAAACACAGATGGATCATCAAAAACTGGTGGATCAATGGCCAGACCAGGAGCATGGACTTTGACAGTCCAATCAGCCAAAGCACAGACAATTTTGTGTGTCTTGGTGGAGACCCTGAGTGCCCTTGAGGCTAACTTCTCAGCCCTTGAAGGCTTGGCAGGTGCAGCAGGTGGAACAGCATCAGAAGCTTCAGCCTTCTCTTTGTTGGCAGACACAAAGGTATTGAGGGAGTCAAAAAGAGCAGCCATATTAGGAAGCTTGCTTGTGGTGGTAGTTTTCATTGGTGGTGGTGGTGGAGTGTATGAGGGAATGGTGTCTGGAGTTGGAAGGTTAGAAACCATAAAGTTGCTTGTACCAGCAACAGATCCCATAGTGGAGGATGAGAGGTTAACATTCTGACTAGTTTGAGCCATGAGCTGTACCTCAACAGAGGGCAAAGATCCTGAGGCCATAGGCACTGGATCTGCTGACAGCTGGCTAACTTGAGCAAGAAGAGGCTCATTTGATGCATTCAAACCAGCAGAGACTTGAACATTCTGACTGACTGGAACATCTTCAGCAGGAATTTCAACATTCTGAGCTTCAGAGATTTCAACATTCTGACCTGCAGCTGGTTCCTGAACATGTTGAGTGGTGTCCTGACCATCTTGGAACACATCATTGTTGAAGTCAGTGTTGACATCTTCAATGTTGAGATCAAATCCAGTTGTGAACTCCATTTGTTCAACTTGAATATCTTTCTCCATGGACATGTTTGAAGCTAAAATTTCTGCCACTTCCTGAGTATCTTCATCAACATTCTGAGCTATCTTCTCAGTATTTTCTTCAACTCTTTGATTTGGATCAACAGAGTTTTCCTTACCAGCCATCTGAGATATACCTTCATGAATCTCAGTTGCTTGCTTAACATTCTCAGCTTCCCTTTGAAGAGATGCATCATCATCCTTCTGAGCATCATCTTCAATCATTGATTCACCAATCAAGGCCTTGAACTGAGAGCTTCCTTCTTGAACAATCTCCTTTGCAAGTTGAGAAACTTGAGAAAACAATTCCAAAGCTGGTGGAGAGGGAGGTCTGACTTCTGCATTCTTAGGAGATTCATCTCTGATCTCTTCTACCTTTCTTTTCTTCCTGGTTGTCTGAACCTTCTGAGCAGTAGATCTCTTAGTAGATCCAGAAGTGCCAGAGGTTGTGAAAGATGGCATGTTTGAGGTAGTGATGCGTAGCTGACCTAAAGTCTTGGATGTGAACTTCATAAAGTCAAGCTTGCGTGGTTCTCCCTCAAGTGGCACCTTTGCTTTCTGAAAGATGGGGGTTAAGTGCATCCCATAAGGTAACCCAGCAACAGTTTGTTTCATGGCCAAGCAGGAATCTATCATATGTTGAATGATGATGAAACAGAGGTTCAATTTGGTTTTGGTCATGAGGTGGTAGATGATGCATAGATCCATATCAGAAACAACATCAACAGAGCCACACTTAGGGACTAAGGTGTGCCTAACCATATTATGAAGGATTTTTGGAATATCTTCTAGATTTGTGGAGTTAAAAGTGCGGTTTTCTTTGGTGTATTTGACTATGAGTTGATTACGGTTAACCCTAATATCATTATACCATGAGCAAGAAAACAGTTTGTTACCTTCATTAGGAATTTTCAAAGCTTTAGAGAGGAAATCTTGAGTGATAGTGATCTGAACTCCTTTTACAGAAGAGATGAGAAAGTTCTCATTTTCCTTTTTCTTCTGCTTCACAACCAGGTTGGTGTAGAACTCTCTGACCAAACCTTCATATGTGTGTTCTTGTAGAGACACAAAGTTAGTCCAGCCTTGTGGATCAGTGAACTTCTTCAGGTTCCATCCTTTTGTCTCCAAGCTTTCAAACTCAAAATACTTTGTTCTGCTTATTGGTCTGAGAGCAATCTTTTCTGCTCTCTGAGCCTTTAGAACAGCAGCAACTCTAGCAATGTCTTTTCCTTTGCCATGCTTTTTAGGAGAAATTTTCTCCTCTTCTTCAGGAGACTTTTCTTCAGACTCTTCCTCATCATTCTCATCATCATCTTCCTGAGATGATGAACTTTCTTTTGATGGAGAGGGAGTGGCAACTTTCTTACCTTTCTTTGAGTGTTTTCTCATGGATTTCACTATTTCAGAGAGAGTTTGTTCAGAGTCTTCTTCCACTTTTTCTTCCTCTTCATCTTCAGGGATTTCCATTTCTTCTTCTGAATTCTCTTCAGTATCTTCTTCTCTTTCATCATCACTTGAATCTGTCTTATTCTCTTCTTCAGAGACAAGATTCACATGTGAGACCTTAGGTTCCTTTGATGAATGCTTCATCCTAGATGATCTTCTAGTAGGGATAGGTCTGGGTTTGGTGATGGGTTTCTTAGAGGCTTTTGATTTTGAGGATTTGGGTGGATCAAAAGCAGGATAGACCACATCTGGAAGAACAGTGTGAACAGGGGTTTCACTTAGTGGTTGTTGATCAGAGGATTGACCAGCAGCAGCGTTTGGTGGTGGTGATTGAGAACGTTCCACTTGTGGAACTTCATTATCAGAGAGTTTTGAAGTTGTTTTTGTTCTTGCCATTTTCTTCGTAAGCGAGAGAGAGAGAGAAACAGAGGATTTGTAAATTTTTGTGAGTTGAGAAGAAGGAAGTTTGGATTGAGATGGTTGTAGAATAATCAGAAGTGGTTACTGATTATATAGACCAAACGTGCAGAAGGGAAAGAGAAAGGGAGAGAAAATGATAGCAGTTTGCATTGGGAAGGAGGAAACTGCAGAAAAGTAACGGTCAGAGGAGAGAGAGAGAAAAGTAGCCGTTTGTGGGAAATGGAAGGGATTGGTTGATTTGATAGTTCAGGTTTTACATGGTGGTTAAAACTTAAACTCATCTTCTTATAACCAAACATTAAATGCTTGAGATTATAGAAGGATTTTTGGATAAAGTCAACACAAAATCTCACGCATGAGATAGTTGACCCAGAAATCAAATTTTTGAACATAACTGAGTTTTGTGGACATCCTGAAAGGATTAAACCCAGATGAACAAACTTGTGAATGTTGATTGAATGAATGTTAGGATGAACATTCTGATCATATGAACATTCTGACCTGATGAACGTTCTGAACTCAAGAACATTCTGAGCTCAGGAACATTCTGAACTCAGGAACATTCTGATGAATGTTCTGATTATGATAGATCTATCTGATTTGCATCAGATGACATCAAGGGGTTTAGTCTAAGGTCCTTAGTGATCTGTAATCAATCTTTATTGGGATTTTTTATGATTGACAATTTTTCTTTAAGAAAATTGAATCTATCCTCAACAAGGGGTTTTGTGAAAATGTCAGCTAGTTGATTTTCAGTATCAACAAAGCTTAATGCAATATTCTTTTTCTGAACATGGTCTCTAATGAAATGATGCTTTATTTCAATATGTTTAGACCTAGAATGCTGAATAGGATTCTTAGAAAGATTAATTGCACTTGTATTATCACAAAAAATAGGAACACTTGTGTACCTCAATGAGTAATCTTCCAACTGATTTCTTACCCATAAAATTTGAGAGCAGCAACTAGCTGCAGATACATACTCAGCTTCAGTTGTGGAGAGAGCAATGGTGTTTTGCTTTCTGCAAGACCATCCAATCAATGCTTGTCCCAAGAATTGACATGATCCACTTGTACTCTTCCTCTCAACTTTGTCTCCAGCATAGTCAGCATCACAATATGCTACAAGATCAAAACTAGAACCTTTTCTATACCAAAGGCCAAGATCAGTAGTACCTACTAGATATCTAAAAATCCTTTTAACTGCAGTTAAATGGGATTCTTTTGCACAAGTTTGAAATCTAGCACATAAACCTACTGCAAACATAATGTCAGGTCTGCTAGCAGTCAAATATAATAATGAGCCTATCATGCCTCTATATTCTTTTTCAGAAATAGATTTTCCACTCTCATCCTTATCTAAACTTGAAGATGGATGCATAGGGGTGACCATGATTTTTGCCTCATTCATTTTATATTTCTTAAGAATGTCTTTGACATATTTTTCTTGACTTATGAAAATTCCATTTGGATGTTGTTTGATTTGTAAACCAAGGAAGAAACCAAGTTCACCCATCATGCTCATCTCAAATTCACTTTGCATAAGGTTGGAAAATTCTTCACACATTTTCATTTTGGTGGCACCAAAAATAATATCATCCACATAAACTTGAACAATAAGTAAGTCAGAGTCATGTGTTTTTCTAAAAAGTGTGGTATCAATTTTTCCTCTTGAAAAACCATTTTCAATTAAAAATGTGCTAAGTCTGTCATACCAAGCTCTAGGAGCTTGTTTAAGACCATAGAGTGCTTTAGTGAGTTTGAAAACATGATCTGGTTTTTCTTTACTTATGAAACCAGGAGGTTGACTTACATAAACTTCCTCATTTAGAAAACCATTTAAAAATGCACTTTTAACATCCATTTGAAAAAGTTTAATGCTTTTATGTGCAGCATATGCAAGGAGAATTCTGATGGCTTCTAACCTTGCCACTGGTGCAAAGGTCTCATCATAGTCAATACCTTCTTGTTGGTTGTAACCTTGAGCAACTAACCTTGCTTTGTTTCTGACAACCTTACCATTTTCATCAAGCTTGTTTCTGAAAACCCATCTTGTTCCAATGATGGTTTTCTCTTGATTATTTGGAACCAGGTTCCAAACTTTGTTCCTTTCAAACTGAGAAAGTTCCTCCTTCATGGCCTCAATCCAGGAATCATCAATAATAGCTTCATTGATTGACTTGGGTTCCATTTGAGAGATCATTGCCATGTTGGTATCTTGAAAGGACAATCTGGTTCTTACACCATCAGTTGTGCTTCCAATGATTTGATCTACAGGATGGTCTCCTACCATTCTCCAACTTCTTGGTGGACTTTGGAAGGTTTGATCCTGAACATTCTGATCATCTTCTTTCTCAACTGAAGTGTCAATGTTCTGACTGGAAACATTCTGAAGTGTTGGCACTTCTGTGTCTTCACTTTCTTTTGGTTGAGAATGTTCATCATATTCATCAAATATGACATGCATACTAATTTCAACTGTCTGGGTTTTTAGATTGTACACTCTATAACCTTTAGAAGTTGTAGAGTATCCTAAAAAGATAGCTTTATCTGATTTAGGATCAAACTTACCCAATTTTTCTTTATTGTTCAGAATGTAGCAATAACAGCCAAATATGTGAAAATAAGATATGCTAGGTTTAATGTTTTTCCAGAGTTCATATGGAGTTTTATTAAGAACTTTTCTTATTGAAACTCTATTCAAAATGTAGCAAGATGTGTTAATGGCTTCTGCCCAAAAATAATCTTCAACATTTGATTCATTTAACATTGTTCTAGCCATTTCTTGCAAAGTCCTATTTTTTCTTTCAACAACTCCATTTTGTTGTGGAGTTCTTGCACAAGAAAAGTTATGTTTAATACCATTTTCATCAAAGAATGTTTTGAAAGATGCATTTTCAAATTCTCCTCCATGATCACTCCTTACTGTAATGATATTAGAACCTTTTTCATTTTGAACTCTTTTACAAAAGTGTTGAAATGCTTCAAAAGATTCATCTTTGTGTTTTAAAAACAGCACCCATGTAAATCTGGAAAAATCATCAACAATAACAAACCCATATCTTTTGCCTGTTAGACTAGCAGTTTGAACTGGACCAAATAAATCAATGTGAAGAAGTTCTAAAGGTTTTTGAGTTGAAACAAACTCAATGGTTTTAAAACTACTTTTCACTTGTTTACCTTTGACACATGCTTCACAGATCTTATCCTTGTCAAAGCTAATCTTAGGCAAACCTCTAACTAGATCAAGTTGAGAAAGTTTAGCAATGGTTTTCATGCTTATATGACCAGCCCTTTTGTGCCAAATCCATTTGTCCTTTTCAAGAGACATAAAACAGGATTCTGCAGGCATATCATTTAGTTCTAAGACATACAAGTTCTTTCTTCTTGATCCAGAGAAAAACAGTTTGTTAGAGGAGGTTTGTCTTATTTCACATATGTTAGGTTTAAAGATAACTTCAAATCCACTATCACACAATTGACTTATGCTAAGTAGATTGTGTTTTAAACCTTCTACATACTGAACATTTTCTATCTTAGCTGAATTAGGTTTACCTATAGTACCTTTACCTCTGATCTTACCCTTGTCATTGTTTCCAAATGTCACCAGTCCTCCATCCTTCTTTTCAAAGGTCAGGAAACAGTTCCTGTCACCTGTCATGTGCCTAGAACAACCACTATCCAAGTACCATGGCTTTGTTCTAGCACCCTGAGGCAGGACCTACATTTGACAAGATAAAAATTTTAGGTACCCATGTAATGTTGGGTCCTTGAGGGTTAGTTCTTCTAAGAGATCCTTCCTTATTGTAACATTCTGTCTTGTGTGATCAGATTTGTTACAGTAGGAGCATGACTTCTTAGCTTTCTCAGCCTTTTGTGAACTTTCTGATCTATTGAGATGAGAACGTTCTGAACTAAGATTAATTTTATTTTCTTTGATAAGTTTTTTCTTAACATGGCATATTTTTTCATCATGTCCATACCTATCACAAAAATAACATCTAGTTCTTGGTTTAGTTTTAGGTACAAAACTTTCAATGATTTTGTGTGGATCCTTAAAACCTAAGCCAGATTTTTTAGCACTTTCATTTTGAGATCCTAAGATATTTTGAAATGTTTCTGTAGATTTTATAAAACCTGTAAGATCATTTTTCAAAGTTTCAACTTCCTTTTTCAAAAGTGTGTTTTCCTTTTTCATCTCAGAAGGTATAGAAATAATGCCTTTTTGTTTTTTGTTTAACTCTTTTTGTTTTTCTGACATTTCAAAATGGGAATCTTGCAAAATCTGTATGGTTTTTCTAGATTCATCATATTTGTTTTGAAGTGTTTCTTTTTCTGCTTTTATTTCAGAAAGTTCCTTGATTAAAGAATGGCATCTATTAGTTAAGAAGTTTGAGTCATATAAGAGACTATCTATTTTACTTTCAAGATCTTTATAAAAAGAATCAGTTTTATAGACAATTACCTCTTCTTCATCATCTGACTGAGCCATCAATCCCATGTTGGCTTCTTCATCTTCTTGAGGTTCTGACTCTTCTAAGTCATCCCAAGTGATCATTGCCTTCTTCTTGAAGGGAGGTTTCCTTTGCACCTTCTTGATGTCAGGACATTCACTCTTGTAGTGTCCAGTTTTGTTGCAGCCATAACAAGTGACTTGGCTTTTGTCAGCTTCAGTTCTGGTGCTATTGTTGGTGTTTGGAAACTTCTTTCTGATCTGATTTCTTCTCAACATCATTCTTTGAATTCTTTTGGAGATTAGTGCAAGTTCATCTTCAGCTTCTTCTTCATGAACTTCATCTAATTCTTGTGGTTCTTGTACCTCATCATCAGCAACTGATGGGGTTTGCTGAGATGCTTTTAAAGCAAGTGTTTTAACCTTCTTCACTGGTTTGTCTCCTTGAAGTACCACTTCATGAGCTCTCAGTGATCCAATGAGATCTTCCAGGTTCATAGATTTCAAATCTTTGGCCTGAGTGATTGCAGTGACCATAGGTCTCCACACACTTGGAAGACATCTTAATATTTTTCTGATTCTATCATGAGTAGAATATGCCTTTCCAAGAGATCTCATTTCATTTACTATTGTAGTAAATCTAGCATACATCTCATCAATGGTTTCATTTTCACTCATTTCAAAGACTTCAAACTTTCTGACACCTATGTCAATTCTAGTTTCTTTGACATGAGATGTACCCTCATGATGTATTTTCAGAGTATCCCATACCTCTTTAGCATTCTTACATTCATCAACTCTTTCACTTTCTTCCATGGTTAGTGCACATGATAAAAAGAGTCTAGCTTTAGAGTTTAACAATACCTGAGCCTTTTCATCTGTTGACCATGAACTCTTTTCTTTGACAGCTCCTTCTTTGGTTGTTGGGACAAAATCTCCATCTGTGATGACTTGCCACATATCATTGTCTTGAGATCTGAGGAAGAGTTCCATTTTGCCTTTCCAGAAGTAATAGTTTGAGCCATCAAAAAGTGGTGGTCTGTTTGATGATCCTCCTTCAGCTATGTACTTGACTTTAGACATGCTTCCTGAATCTTTTCTCTAACACTTGTTAAAGTGTTCAAACCCTTAGAACCGGGCTCTTGATACCAATTGAAGTAGATAAAATAGTCACAAGAAAGGGGGGGTTTGAATTGTGACCCTTTAAAGATTATCCTGAAACTTAAAAGTTATTCTCAAGTAGTTTACTTGGAATGGTTAAGTTAACTTTCTGAACTCAGAACGTTCTGAAGTTCATACACAGAAACTGATTAATAAAGTAAATGTGATGGTGTGTGTTGTGTATACTGAAATTAAAGAGTATAAGGAAGAAAGAAAGAACACACAGAGATTTATAGAGGTTCACCCAATGTGGGCTAGTCCTCTCCTCACAATCTTGTGAGAGTTTCCACTATGATGCTTGAGATAACCTCTCAAGTCCTGCACCTTACAATCTTTGTTCACCTGAACAATTACAATCCTGTATTCTCTAAGCCTCAGCAGGCTTGCACCTTCTTGCTAAGTTACCCACTTAGACTTTTACAACCTTTGCTCAAACTAACACTTTAGTACCCCTAAAGCTAGATGAGACTTAGTTACAATTTATATGGAAGTTGAATGTTTGTGAATCAAACAGAGGAGGAAGAAGAGAAAGGAGTTATCTTAGAGATAACAAGGAGTATTGATTTGCACTAAGTAATGAAAGCCTTAGAGATTGATCAATTTCAGTTTGCAAGAGCTTCAAACAAAATCAAAGTTGTTTTCTTGTATGCTTTGCAATGGTGCAAGTAATGCTGAGCCTTTGAACTGTATTTATAGAGTCCTTGGGCTCAAATAGCCGTTGTGGGGTGTCCAATGGTGTTATGCCATGTGTCCTGGGTCCCACAAGCTTTTACTTGAAATTCTGGGCAAACATTCTGATCTCTGATGAACTTCAGAATGTTGTTGCGTTCATGATGATCTTCATCTGGGTTCATCATGTTCTTCATCTGGGTTCATCATATATGAATGAACATATGAAGTTCTGGGCGTGTCATATGCTTTTCATATGAATTTCTGGGCAATAACCAAAGTATGGACTTTTCTTCATACTTCAGAAAGTTCAGTTGCCAGATCTGCCTTGGAACTTGGTGCAGGAGGATATAGTGGGATTCTGCATCTTCATACACAGGCTTTGAGAGATTGTGTGGTCCTTGTTCTGTACCAACTCTCATGCGTGTCTATCTCTGATTGAGCAGGACAGATTTGCTTTGCTTTTGCTTTTGCTTTTCACCTACTGTACTGTTCATGAAGTAAGCCTGTGCTGAGCTGAACATTCTGATCATCAGAATGTTCCATTTGTTTCACTTAGGATGATTTGTAAGACTACCATTTGATGTAATCAAATCCTAATAGTGAAACACAATGAAGAGCAGTAAATATAACATCTAGGATGATATTCCCTTGTGGAATATTCCTAGGACTTTAATGTTCATAGTCTTAAATGAACATAAAGTATCCTTTTTGACATAATCCTTGTATATGCCTTTATTGCTTGATTGATCCATGCAAAAGTACTTCTCTTGACATTTATTTATGTCACATGTGTCTTGCATGACCTTGATCCATGTTCTTGAGATTCTGGGCTTGTGTAGAAGCAACCTTCTGATCTCTTGTGCGAACATTCTGATCTCTGAGCAACATTCTGATCTAACTTTCTGATCTCAGTGTTAGATCTTGAATTCAAATGTCCTTTGATTTCTTGATTCTTGGTATGACTTAAGCCTTGTTCCTGTCTTAGTAAAACACTCAAGAGCACAAGTTAAATACCAAGGAAATAATCAAAGTCCATTAATTCTTTAATCATATTGGTTTATTATCTTTAAAATTATTTAGGGATTTTGCCTCAACAACAGAGAAGCAGGTAATTAAGGTTTATAATGAATTTTATGGTTAATATACCTTTAATTTAAAGCATTGAGTTTTGTTTTGAAGAAAAGCTGGACGGAAAGTTGATGATGGTGGTGGGTGGGTTTTGTTTTGAAGATGAAGGAATGAAGAAGAAGAAGAAGGAGGAGGAGGAAAGGGTAGAGCTGAGTTTTCTTCCTCTCTCTCACGTGTTTTTTTTTTTTTAAAGGGTGTGCCACGTGGCACACCCTGATTGGGCAATGTTATATAACATGAGAATGGCCAATGTTACACAAGTGGAACCCCAATCTTTCAACCATATTTGTCTCAACTCTTAATTTTTCACGTTCTGAAAATTTCAACCATATTAAAAGAAGTTTTTATACTCAAATTGACCAACACCGATTGCATATTTCAGCCCCAAAACTTTAAGATCTAAATTGTTTCTCCCAAACAATGCCATTGACAACATTGATTGGAATATATATCCCAAATTCCCATTGAAATCTAAAACAATAACCAAAAAAATGTTTATACTGTTTTTTAATTACAACACGAAAGAGAATGTCTGCTTCATTATACCCAGGATAAATAGAACAACAACAATTTAGATCTGAAAAATAAAATAAAAACTGCAACAAATACAGAACCCATAACCCAACACAATATTTCATAAGAAGTGTAATCCCCGTCTCGAAAACGGTATAGATCAACGGGGACAAAGACATGAACTCCCACAACAGCTTCGAGATGAGGCTGGCATATCGACAGAGGCTACAAGAGTATGAAATAGAACAAATTGAACAACGCGAGAAAGACAATAGATCTTCCAATAGGAGATGTTTCAGATGCAAAAATGTCCAATGATCCATATCCTCTCATCAGGTGTATTCAATTTCAACAAAGTAATCTTCAAAATTGCACTCACATCACAACCTCCAAAAGTATTTTTGCTTATGTACCATTCCGAGATCTTGTACTGCTATCTATCTATCAAGTTATCGACAATTTGTTGGGCCAATTTGTAATAGAGTGAAAAAAGGATAAGGTGTTTGTACACATGCGATGTACATACTACTTTTTTTTTTTAAACGGCAAATATTATTCACGTCGAGAGAATGCAAGACGCACAACTACTCGCGGATAAAAGGAATAAGTAACATATAAATAGGCGATGTACATACTACTAAAACCAATGATCGGTCCAAATAGACAGACTAGTGTGATTAAGGATTCTAAGTTTCAACTACTACTTTAGAATTTTGACAATTTCATGGATCAATCACTACAATTTCAGCAAACTAACATTGATGATTCATTATAAAGATAGATCATAGATATAGCTAAAAAGAAAATGTATACATGTGTATTATTTTTGCTTATGCGTTGAATGAGACCTCTAATAAGTGAGGGGGTATTCAAAGTTTGGGGTGGGGGCTCCCAGAAGCATTGGGGCAAGGTGTTTTCCAAAGTGAACACAACGTGACACTTACGGCTCAACAGTTATAACGTGAAATTCTAATTATTTTAAGGATCACGTTAACAGAGGCACCGGTCAAAGAAACTAAAAAAAGAAATTTTAAAATGAAAATAACACTTTTTATATTTTTGAGGAGTTGACAACATAAATTCCAATGCATTACTTACTATATTTGCTTTTTTAACCGGTGCCCCGGGACACCGGTTAACATTACCCTTATTTTAACTTTTAAGTCTAGTTTTTACTTTGCTCATAAAAAAGTCCAATTTTTACTTTTAGAGTGAAAACTCGTGGCTCAATTAAGTACTCGATAAAAAATAATATCAAATTAGTTCCTAAAATTTTAAAAATGGGTACAAATAATCTATTTATTATAATGAGTTTTTTTTTTAGTGGCCTAAGTTTGAACCCCTAACATTGCATATATTATGCATTGTCCAAACCAACTGAGCTAAGCTCACGAGGACTTATTATAATGAGTTTGAAACTAATTCATCTTACGTATAAAAATATTAAAAACTAATTTGAATATTATTTTTTTTTTCGAGAAATTGTCATTGGACAAATTGAGTATTTACTCTTATTTTTATTTTGAAAATGAGAGACAAGCAGTTGTAGCTTGTAAAAATAAAACTAATGGTCCACAACTGAACTACTTTTGGAAAGAATAATAACTTACGGTATAAGTTAAAATAAGTTTATACATCTGAACTTTTCTTCAAACACCAATTAAATTATAAAATAATATTTAAAAATAAAAAATAATAAACTTTTCCTAATTAAAAAGTTCTTGTGAAAAGTTAGTTCAAACTATCCCAAATTGAAGAATGTACCGACTTCTCTAGCATCTTTGGAGCCCTCTTCAACTAAACAAAACACACACAATGACGCTTTCACCCATTTCATATGAACACGTTCTCAATTGCAACTTGTAGCCATATACTTACTCTATTACCTATCAATATATCATCACCATCCAACTGACTCTGATGCATTGATGCTGGTAATAATTTGATAAAATAAATTATTTAAATGCAATTATATACAATAGTGTTGAACATTGACAAGTATTCGACATTAGACACGTCTTATTTAGATGAGTCGGGTTTAGAGAGGCTTTGATTGATATCCAAGGGCGTTTTGGTCAAAACAAGCTCATCATCAATCATATGTCTTACAATAATCTAAAACATGTGAGGTACAAAAACAAAACAATAGAATCAAACAAGCAAAAGAACAATGGAAAGTGTAAGTAACATTGGTTTCTCTTCAACATTCAGAGCTTCTTTGGACACAAAAGTACTTTCAAAGCAGAGGAAACAAAAATCGGCATGCAGTTTTATGGTTCCTATCAACTACTCTATTAGGATGAACAAAATTTGTTGTACACTATCAGAAAGTGGGATTGAAGAGAATCCTACCAGCAAAAGGGTATCTAAATCTAATGATTTGATGGAAGAATACAATATAGCTATGAAGAAGATGATGAGGAACCCTTATGAGTATCATCACGATCTGGGTCAGTTTCATTTCATCTCTCTCTGCACCCATTTGTTTTGCCAATTCCTATGTAAATTCAATTGCTACTTTGAATGTTTGATATGATTATCAATATGAATACTCTTGAGAGATAGGAATGAATGAAATTGTTGGCTACTGTTGCATTAGATTTAGGTGTTGCTTGATAGAATAGAAGTATAGAACTACGAAGGTGTCATTTTTTTTCCTTCATTGCATTTGGTTTGTGTTGATTAATCTTCAACTATTGTATTGAGTATGTGCCTTTTAGATTTAAACCGGAAGGGTGATGTGGCCGAAGGAGTTTCAGTAGAGATCCTCTTCATTTCTGAAAAGCTCCAATTTTGAAAAGAAATGGAGAGATTCGATACTATAGTTTTCGAGTTTATAGAGGATGTAGAAAAACATATTTTGAAATTGGTAACATTAATCGAGTCTTTATACACTAAAATTGTGGTAATGCAAGTATCGATTTCTTTTAAGAAATTGAGAGAATCTCTTCTCTACCCCTGTTATGTTCAGTGGTTGAGATTCTTTGTCCACTTCCCATTCCAATAGTATCTTGTTTGGATAAACAACTTAATTAAGTGTTTATAGCATAAACGTTTATCATACAAGTGTTTATGTATAAGCTATTTCTGTAACAAAAGTTAAAATAAAGTCAAACCATTTTCATATAAGTTGCTTTCATAAGCCATCTGAGATAGTTTATAGAAGTGAGCTGAAAACAGCTTATGACAAAAGCTGATGGAAATAAGTTGAAAAGAACGTAAGAACGTGTTATAAGTTGTTTTCAATAGCACTCCCAAACAGATCCTAAAATGCAAACTTTGTGCTGTATGTTGCTTCATAAAGTTTGATTTTAATTACTAAGCACTTTACTTTTACAATTCATGTGAATGGCCCTAAGAAAACCAATTATTTTTCATTAATTGTTGATTTATTTATACATAGTACGTCACTCAACTGATACTATCAGTGATGCCTAATTTCAGGTATGAATTATACAGTTATAACTGACAATTTGATTGTGGGGTCCCAACCACAGAAACCTGAAGATGTAGATCACCTTAAGAAGGAAGAAGGTGTGGCATATATTCTAAACTTGCAACAGGATAAGGATGCTGAGTTTTGGGGAATAGACTTGCAGTCAATAGTAAAAAAGTGTCGCGAACTTGAAATTAGACACATGAGGAGACCTGTAAGCAAACCCCTTTTTAGTACATTAATTTAGAATATACAAAACTTCCATGCATTATGTGATAATCTAGACATTGTTCATGAAATGTTAGCTCAACAGTAGGAGTCTCTGGCGTTGTAATTTCTAGGGACAGAATCCAAAACACGTCGAGGACGATTGTAAAATGGCCCTTAGTGCCACTTCAAATGATGATAATTTCCCCTTTCCCCAATTTTTTTAAAAATGTGATAATCTAGACAACATACTAAATATGTTTGTAGCTTAGGTTGTATTAGGAAATAGGGCTTTGAGCTGTCATGTTTACCAATTTATATGCACACTTCAAGGATCAATATACTTTTACTGCAACTTTGACAAAATAACATGTCAGAAAAGTTATTCCGACTCTTGAAATAGTTTCAAGTTCGCTGAATCTGTTGCCTACTTGTTCTTGATTGAATTATCATTTACATTTTGTTTATTTACATTATTAGGCAGTAGACTTTGATCCAAACTCTTTGCGAAGTGCACTACCTAAAGCAGTGTCATCCTTAGAATGGGCAATTTCTGAGGGAAAAGGAAGAGTTTATGTGCACTGTACTGCAGGACTTGGAAGAGCTCCAGCAGTGACAATTGCTTATTTGTTCTGGTTTTGTGACATGAATGTAAGTCTTAAACCCTCACCTTGTCTTTGAATCAAAAAACAATTTTCATGTAACTTATTTAACATTTCATATGAGTATTATTGTTGCACAAAACCTCTTGGTTTGGTGGGAACAACTAACAAGGTTTTCCTTGAGCTGCTAAGAGTAGAAAAGACACTATAAATCAGGGCCTGTTTTGATTTGCTTATACGAGGTTATCTATTGACATAATCACTTGTGAGATTGTTTGGAAGAGTTTATGGAAACAACTTATGACATGTCCATAAGTTGTTTTCAGCTTATTTCCATAAGCTCTCAATGATAGTTCATGAAAACAACTTGTAAGCTTATATAAAAACAGTCAAAATTTATTTTATCCTTTGTTATATAAAACAGTCAAATTTATAGTTCAAGTCCTGGAAACAACCTCTTGTGTAAAAAAACAGGGTAAGGCTACGTACAATACACCAAATGGTGGGACCCCTTCCTAGACCCCTGCGTATGCGGGAGCTTTAGTGCACTGGATTGCCCTTTTTTTATGAAAATAAATAGTTATATATATAAGCACTTATATAGTTCAGTTAGCACTTATTAAGTTATATATCCCATACAGGGCCTCAATCTGACATGGATTCAAATTTCTTTAAGTGCTAAATTTTTCACAAATGAATATGGCCTTTTATTTTTTGCACAGCTAAATGAAGCCTATGATATGCTAACTTCAAAGAGACCTTGTGGACCAAATAAAAGAGCAATACAAGGAGCAACTTATGATTTGGCTAAAAATGATCCATGGAAGGAGCCATTTGAGAGTCTTCCAGACCATGCTTTTGGGGATATAGCAGATTGGGAGAGGAACCTGATTCAAAACCGTGTCCGCGCTCTTCGTGGAACCTGACGAATTAGGTATTAGTCTATTGTGAAAATCAGCTCCAGGATATTGGATTTTGTGTGTGTGTGTGTGTGTGTATGTGTGCATTATGTGATGTTGAGATGCAATGCTATACTTGTGATTGACAGGTCAGTGCTTATGGAGATTCCTACACAAGTTGTTGTTCTTTTGCAGGATTGGTATGAGATGCCATAGTGCTCAAAACTTGAGAGACATTTTCAAGCATATTTATATAGATATATAGGTATATTGCCTGTAACTGGTACCAAATATTCCATGTAGTATTGATTGGCAAATAATAAATCAACTTTGTGGCTTATGTACCATGATTGTAGAATGTAGATTTAGTAAATAATATCTGAGCATTCCTCTTCCATTGAATCTAAATTCTGTTCTAGACACAGCATTGCTAGCTATTTCATGTCTCTATAATTAAAAGCTGACACATTGTGTTGTGTTAAAATTTGAATTGTCACGGAAACAACGATGAAATAATATTTTATGGAGACCCGTATTCAACTATGATAAATCATAGTTCGACAACATACACCTCTTAACAAAAGTATAATCATTTACTAAAAACCAGTTTTTAAAAACCGAGCCGGATGAGCCTTTACACAGTTTGATTATTTTGGTGATTCAGTGTTCGATTCAATTTATAAGGCATTTTTTGAACCATGAAAGGTTTTGTCAATTCAATGTTCAATTCGATTTTGAAAACATAACCGAAAACACGTTTTGAATTAAAAAAAATAGTGCATGTTTGGAAACTTATTAAGTCTCATGTGATTGACTGAATCTAGGGTTTATTACTTCTCTAACGTGACGTTCAAAGTGCATAGGATCATCAGAAATATCAATGCAACGTGCAACCAAACATAGCAGTGAAGCTAGCCTCAAAATTTGAGCATGTTTTCTAGAGAATATGTATTGTGTTGACTGTTGAGAAAGCAATCACTCGAGTTCATGCATTTCTCTTGGCACTTCTTTAACAAAACTATACTTAAAAAAAGTTTTTGTAAATTTTCTTCCTAATTTTTTGCTTTTTTTTTAGTTTTTTTGAAAAAATGATCTCATATCTTATATATAAAAGTTCTTAAGTTCTTAAGTCTCTATATCTATTTTAACTGATTGAACCTCAATTTACTATCATGCATAAATTTGAAAATTATTCTTTATGAGGTAATTACATCCGTTGATGTATTTGTTTTTTTTTTATTTATCTCTATTTTTGGATCTATTATATTATGATGGAGTCAATAAGAGATTTTAAATAATTCTTATCTACAATCTCGCTGATGTGATTATATGAAGTCTAAATTACTTAGAGGGTTTTATTATTTATCTTTTGGAACCATTATCAATGATTTTTTTCATAACAAGGATTGGACCAAGGGTCAACCCTAATCCGTTATCTTTTTACATTGGTTTTGGATGTAGTTACGAAGCACATCCAACAGCTAGCACAAAGATATAGTCATTTTGCAAATGATATAGTTTTAGTTGGAGAGTCGGGAGAGGAATTGAATGGAATGTTGGAGACTTAGAGACAATCCTTAGAAGTGTTGAACATTTGTTTGAGTAGAAGTAAGACATAGTATATGTAATGTAATTTCAGCAAAAGACAAAGTAGTTCTACCTTAGAGGTGACAATTGGAGATCATATCATACAAGTTACACAGTTTAAATAAAAGTATATGTAAATCATCGTATTCAAGTTGGATGGTTGAAATGGAGAAGAGTCTCATGTGTTTTATGTGATACAAACATACCGTTGAAGTTGAAGTGAAAAAATATCATACAGTTGCCAGACCGTCGATGTTTTATGGATGAATTTACAAATTTTAATAGTTATGAGACCAATTTGAAACAAAAAAATTAAAGTAAAGGATCGTATGATTAATTAAGCCAAAAATATTTTAATTGTGAATTTGATGACATTAAATTTTCTTAAGCTTATATTAGACTGAAATTAACATATTATAAATAATCTTAATTTTTTTAAATATATAAAGAAAATACTGAATTTATCTAATCGATCGATCGATCAATCATGTGCGCATGTCAGTAGGTGACACAAAAACAAAAGAAGTTGAGAAAGAAACCAAAGAGTCGTTATCATTTTTGTAAAACTTGCATAAAGTTACATTAAACTTATACTCTTTAAATGGTTCCCCTATACATGGAAACCTCGTCTATAAACAACAAAAATCATGTCCTCGTAAACTTAGCTCAGTTAGTAAGGACAGTGCATAATATATGTAAAATTTAAGGTTCAAATCCTGGACACCATAAAAAAAATTATGGACCACATATATTCTAAATTGGTTATTACTAGGGGTCGGAATAGGTCAAGCCGCTCCTCAGAAACCTATGACCTGGCCTACTTAAAGCTCGGCTCGACCTAACTTGTTTATTAAATAAGTTTTTTTTTTTGAGCAATTTTATAAGTTGGGCTCAAGCTTTTTAAAAAATTCATTAATTTAAATAGGTCAGGATAAAGTTTATAGAAAAGCCTACTTTTAAGTTAGCCTTCATAAAGTTGCTACATAGTCTATTGTTTAACTTTGTGTATTCTGAATACGTTTTTGTTTGTTTCTTTCTTTATATATGTGGTAAATAAGAGTAATGATATTTTGACATTCATTTGATGACAACTTTGTTGACAACTTTGTTTTTCTCACTTCTTATTGGTCAAAAACAATGGAGAGAGAAAAAGGAAGAGAGAGGATAAAACATCATGTGAGTATGAGAGATAAAGTTGTCCAAAAGTTGTTAAAAAGTGGTTGTCAAAATATCATTTCTCGTAAATGAAATAGATCAAAGGAAAAGAAAGTTCTAGCAAGCTAGGCCTACAGATCTGTTGTAACTATATACTACATTATATAATACACGCGTATTAACCTTTGCAAAATGGATGTGATATAACTTTATAAAATTATATATATATATATATATATATATATATATATATATATATATATGGGTTATGATACAAGACACCTTTTGTGAAGGTGTCTTTTATCAAGTTACTCTATGAGCTTTTGTGAAAAGACACCAACTTACTTTTATGAAGGTGTCTTTTAGCAAAGTTATAATTAAAAAGTGAAAATCACACCTTAAGGTGTTGCTTGATAAAAGACACCACCAAAGGGTGTCTTGTAACATAACCCTATATATATATATATATATATATATATATATATAGAGAGAGAGAGAGAGAGAGAGAGAGAGAGAGAGAGAGAGAGAGAGAGAGAGAGAGAGAGAGAGAGAGAGGACATATCTAGTGAGAATGTCTTTTTTACGTGAGAATGGTGAGAATAATTAACAACCCTTAGATTAACCTTGATTGGCTGAGATTAAAAGCCTCATTTTAACAACACATATGTCTCTCTCTACTCTATCATATCTTTTGAACCTAGTTAGTTCTTCCTTGCGGCTTCATCTTCATCAACTCACGACATCTCCAGCAATTAACTTGCCTCTGGAAAATGGAATCTATGAATCTCATTTCATATATAAATAATTTTTTTAACAAGCATCTATATCCAGTAATATCCAATTCATATTTTGTTGAAATTTCAACTCTCACCAAATTTTCTCGCTATCGGCATCTCTCAAATTAGTGCACAAAATCTTCTCCCTAATTTAAATTTGAGGAATAAAATGAAGCTTTGGAAAATCAGCAAAACATTAAGAAAGGATGAGCTTTTGAAAATCAATTCTATCTCAAACAAAACATTGATGTGTACTGCACAAAACTCAAGATTATAATTTATGGATTTTCAATTGGATTCAATTGTAAATTAGGTTTTGCCTCAATTTTCTATTGAAGCACCGGTCAGACAATATACAGATGATGCCGGAAACAATGAGGGTAATGATTTGGGAGACGTGAGAGATAGAGATCTGAAGTTTGAAGAAGATGAGAAGTTGAAGGGTTGAGGATAACATGTGGAAAGGATTATGTGTTATCTAAAATAAGTTTTTTAATCTAGACCGTTTATTTTGATCTTGATGGCTGAGATTCATTCTCACCATTCTCACATAAAAAAGGCATTCTCACTAGATATGTCTTCTATATATATATATATATATATATATATCTGTGTGTGTGCGCGCGCGCGCACGCGCGCACTAACAAAGTGAGGGGAAAATGGATATACATACTTTCCTGTGTTCCCACTCAACTTCCTTATTTCTTGTTCTCTTCCATTATCTCAACAACAATGAAACCTTTTCTTTTCTTTCTCTTCACATTCTTCTTCTTTTCCAAAACACAGTTGCTACCACTAGTTCCTCTGCCACAACAACTCAACACTCTCCTCTAAATAAAATGCACCCTCATTGACCCTCTAAATCATCTCAATGACCGGAAAAACACTTCCTCAAACTCATATATTTGAAAAACAATACAACATAATTTTAGAAAAGAAAAACAGAATTGTAGATTTTAGATATATACAAACATTTATCTGTTACATAAAAAAAAAAAAAAAGAGAGAGAGAATCCTAATTCATAAATGATAATAAAGTACATTCTTTCATCAATATGTTAAAAAGTGTTATTATCCAAACAAAAAGATAAAATCAAATTTAAATGTAAAGGATAAATAGAAAAACCTAAATAAGAGTTTGTAAACTAGGTTATTAAAAACTGACATTACCTTTCTCTCCTTTATTATATGCTCCTTCTCTTATTTCTATGTACGCCTCTTTCATTTCAACCCTCCAACTCCACATTATAATGGGGATAATATGGTAAATGCGTCTGGTTGGGTTACTAGGTATAAGATAGCCTTGGGTGTGTGTGGCACATGGAATCCGTTATCTTCATCATGACTGCAATCCTATGGTTGTACACAAGGATATCAAACCTCGCAACATTTTATTGGACGGTCAGATGGAAGCGAAAGTCCATGGTTACATCGCTCCAGTTCAGCACAACTTTGATTATTTTAATGGACCACAAATATTCTAAAGGTTTAATTATTCTGTAGGTCCCTAAACTATTTGGAATTTTTTAAATAAGTCCCTAAACTAAAACAAATTGTAATTAGGTCCTTAAACTATTTTATTTGTTTTAATTAAGTCATCCCGTTAAACAACCGTTAGTCAACAGTTAGTCAAAGTTGACACAAGATCTAATTAGGTACCTAAGCTAATTTGTTGTTTGTAAGTAGGTTCCTCAACTATTAAATCATTGAAAGTTGATTTACACGCGCGCGCGCGCACACATATTTTTTTTTTGACAAAAACAAAACGATATTCATTCATTCAAATCGATAGAGTACATCAGATACAAACATCGCTAAAAACGTAAAGGATGAATCTGCGAACAAACTCACAGCACCCAAGTTAATAGCATACAACGGCAAATTGCCTACAAATAATATGATAAAATATAAGTCACCGAAATACCCATGCTTCCGGATCTGCAACGTTGACGCCCAAATCATTGGTTGAATTTGTAATTGACTGATGTAGATCTTTCAATAGGAATTAAACGAACACCGCGAAAAGACGCGAAATCAAACGCCGCACAAGACGACGAACAACACAACGCCGCACTTAGACGGCAAAATCACAAAAAACACAAAAGGAAAAACTCGATATATGTGAAAACCACTTATTTAGATTGAAAGAAAAGGGGAAAAAAGATGTAGAGGGGTGATTCTAGGTCAAAAAATGACCTAAAACCACCCCTCCTCGATGAACAAAGGAGAAAGAAAGTTTAGAGAGAAATTTGAGTTTCTCTCACTAGAAAACTATGACTTTTTTGGAAAAACTCTCACATCGCGCGCGCACACATATATAGTGTACTATTTGTTATATTTATTAAATCCATTCATATTAAATTTGACTTATAACTTTAATAGACAAAATACAAATTTCATATAGAACGGTTATAAAATAATCATAAGCATCACCGTTATTCATAGTTTTTTTTGCCATTTAGTTTTTAATAACGTAATAATATAATATATGTTATGTACCAAAAGTATTATAATATATGTGCGCGCACTCACACATACCCACCCATAAAAACTAAATTATTACAAATGTAGAACAAATTAATTTTCAAATCAAATAAAAAAATTATAAATGTATAAAAGCAAAAAATTGTACGTTTGATATTATTTTAATTCTACAAATGCTTACTTTCAAAAGGACGACATAATTAAAACTAAATGGAAAATTTAATTATAATATTATGCATTTTTTTAAATTAATTTGTTTTGTGTTTGTAATAATTTTTTTTTTAGTGTACGTGTTCGCACACACATATTATAATATTTTGATACATAATGTGTCTTATATTATTATGTTTTAAAAAAGAGAAACTGCAAAGAAAGAATTTTTAATAAAGGTCTCCTAGAAAATATTATTAATAAAGATGATAATTTTATAGGTGTTCTATTGAAATTTTTATTTCGTCCATTAAGGTTATATGTCAAACATAATTTGAAATAACGAATAATACACTATAAATAATAATTATTGTGTGTGTCTATATATATATATATATATATATATATATATATATATATATATATATATATATATATATATATACTTTCATATGATTTAGTTTAAGGATCTAATTAGATGTAGATCAATGTTGACTAACAGTTGTCTAACGGAAGAATTTGATTGAAGAAAATAAAATAGTTTAAAGATTTGATTACAACTTTTTTTAATTTAAAGAACTCGCATGGAGTGTACTCTCATTCACCTATACAATTTAAGGACAAGAAAGAAAACAAAAAACCAATGACAAGACTCTGGGATTTTTGTTCAGAGCTTACGTAATTATTCAAAATGAAGGAAAGAGAGATAATTGCTAATTCTTCTGAAGGGGATTTTTTTTGTCTTTGGCCATCCAAATGTAAAATTCATTTTGAGAAATTAAAATTTCATGTAACCAGTTACTAGTGATAGGTTGAATTACTAAAGTGGAACACACTATCCCAAAGGGGTAAACATAGCAAATGGAGGAAAAGTTTCACATACCCTCGTAATTCAAGCATCTTTGAGGGGCGAGGAGTGTAATTTACTCAAAATAAAATGAAGCAAAGAGAAATAGTTCCTCTAATACTATGAAGTGAAGAGCCAAAAAAACAACTATTTTAAGTTAAAACTGATAAATATATAGGATTGAAACAATGCTTATTATCTGCAAAAAGATTGCAAGTAGAACTGTGGTTGGAACCCAATAACATTAAGTATTTACTTTTACCTCATGTTACTTTTAAGTATAGTTTTCAAACATTTTCAGTGTTCTCTTGAGGTACTAGCTCTATTCAAGCGAAGAAAATAAATAAACGAGCTCGAGAGGGCCAGAACCCTTAACAACGAAAGTTTCTACATCAAAATACAAGAAAAGGGAGCAGAAACAAAATTACATCAAAATTCTACAACAAGGGAGGCCTGAACATCTCTAGAGAGAAAAGGGGGATGAAACTTGGGGGGATTCCTGCCATTGAGAGTAGTAGGTGGACAGACTCTGCGCATTCCTAGCCATAACATCCGCAGCAGAATTCCCTTCCCTGTGTATGTATGAGCAGACACAGCTAATTCTCTGAACCAGCTCCATACAATTCTTCCCTATAGTCTTCAACTGCCAATTTATATGAATGGATTGTTACTAATAAAATCAACTATTATCCAAACAGAGACTAACATTCATTGAGTCATTAAAAAATACAAAATCCTAATTTGTAAATAATAATGAGTACATTCATTTTATCAATCTGTTGAAAGGTGTCATTATCCAAACAAAAAGACAACAAATTCAAATGTAAAATATAAAGAGAAAAATCTAAATAAGAGTTTATAAACCAAGTTACTAGAGAGTAGAGACTAGCATTACTTTTCTCTCCTTTATTATTTGCTCCTTCTCTTCCCTGTCAGATATATATTGCATCTTAATCTCTTACTGTGTTCCCACCCAACTTCCTTATTTCTTGTTCTCTTCCATCATCTCAACAACAATGAAACCTTTTCTTTTCTTTCTCTTCACATTCTTCTTCTTTTCCCAAACACAGTTACTACCACTAGTTTCCTCTGCCACAACAACTCAGCACTCTCCTCTCAATAAAATCCACCCTCATTGACCCTCTAAATCATCTCAATGACTGGAAAAACACTTCCTCAAACTCATATATATTTGAAAAACAATACCACATAAATTTAGATAAGAAAAACATAATTGTAGATTTTAGATATATACAAACATTTATCTGATACAAAAAAAGAGAGAGAATCCTAATTCATAAATAATAATAAAGTATATTCATTTCATCAATATGTTAAAAAGTGTTATTATATATCCAAACAAAAAGATAAAATCAAATTTAATTGTAAAGGATAAATAGAAAAACCTAAATAAGAGTTTGTAAACCAAGTTATTAAAAACTAACATTACTTCTCTCTCCTTTATTATATGCTCCTTCTCTTATTTCTATGTATATGTCTCTTTCATTTCAACCTTCCAACCCCACATTATAATGGGGATAATATGGTAAATGCGTTACTAGGTATAAGATAGCCTTAGGTGTGGCACATGGAATCAGTTATGACTACAATCCTGTGGTTGTACACAGGGATATCAAACCTCGCAACATTTTATTGGACGGTCAGATGAAAGCGAAAGTAGCTGATTTTGGTATTGCCAAGTTAATTCAAATAGATGAGCTTAAGTCTACGATTATTGGTACCCATGGTTACATCGCTCCAGGTCAGCACGATTATTTTTATTATTGTTATTTATCAAGAAATGTTCCTTTCTTTTTTTTTTTTTTTTGACAAAAGAAATGTTCCTTTCTTGTTCATGATGTGCATGCATTATTAATTTATCTTATATAAAGAGTACATAGATATATGAAGTGAGTGAGAGCATGAACATAGCTTTGATGAATGTTATATATGTTAAGGTGTGGTGTAATTGAATCAGTTAAATTGTTCTTATACAACCAAAATAATACATCTGTAATAATAAAAGGGTGTTGTTTGTTTTTTTCATTTTTGCAGAAAATGCCGAAAGACTCCAAGTTGATGAGAAAACTGATATTTACAGCTACGGAGTGGTTTTAATGGAACTTATAAGTGGAAAACGTGCATTGAATGAAGAATTTGGTGAAGGTAAGAACATTGTGGATTGGGTTGATTCCAAACTACAGACTGAAGATGGAATTAACGGTATATTGGACAAGAATGCTGGGGCAGATCGTGATTCAATGAAGAAAGAAACGACAAACATGTTTAGAATCGCATTGCTTTGCACAAGCAGACATCGAGCCGATAGGCCTTCAATGAGAGATGTTCTCTCAATGCTTCAAAAGGATCAACCTAATAGGGAATTGAATGATGTGTATATATATATATATATATAATTTTGATGTAGGTGAAGGTGGTGGTGACGGACAGACCTAATGATAGGTTCTAATATGTAATGAGCCCAGATGTTTAGGGCCCACTTAGAGGGATGATTAGGCAGTGAGGGAAATCTTACTGAGGAGCTTATGCGCAGTGTGAATGTTATTCCGCTGATTGTACATTTTATTTCCAGAAATATCATAATCATACATTCTCCATTACTTTCCTTTATTCAGCATTTTATGCGTTAAATCCTTAATCTTCTGTTTGGGGTTCTATCACCTAGTTTAACGTTAGAAAAAGCTTACCGCACAGGGAAAATGTATTAATATATATGTATCTTATGTGTGTTAACCCGTGGGGACGCATGGGGAAAAAGTTTGAATATTTAATAATTTTGCCTTCTGCAAGGTTTTGACCGTATAGCCAAACAGGCATGGAATTGACCATGATTCCGGGAATGTATGTATCAAATTATCAGATCATGAAAGCAATTCTAAAGTCGAAAAAAAACACACTATTTTACAAATCTATAGAACAGAGAAATTTATTCAACCCAAAATATAATGTATGAACTCAGTTAAAAATTGGGAAATACCTCTAACGAATCATGACAAGAGTATATTGCATTGCTTTCCTTTGGTTCTGAAGACACTAAAATCCCATAGCCTTTAATTCCCTCTCGCAAAGCCTGTTACGTTTCATCTCATATCAGTAAGTTAAAATACAAGCAAACAAGTGGAAGCCACACAATCCTCACAGCAAGCTAGAAATTACCTTAAATGCATCTTAATCCATCCGATCATCGCTGATAATATAGGAAGTACATCGTTGCAATTGTTGAGTCCTAAAAACAATATTTTCTGATGTCATTTACTGCACAAAACAAAGAACTTTGATCTTAAAGAAAAAAGAAACCATATACTACAGAAACGGCAAATGAACTCACCAAGTGACTCGAGTAAAAGAAAAAGTAACCGCTTCTCCCTTATCCCAGTTAATCACAGGTCAGACCTCTAAAACCTGCAAAAGAGGTAACAACCTTTAAATGTACTGAGTTAGTTAATTCTCCTAATGAAGCGAGTAATAAAGTTGTCCCTTAAAATAGTACCTTGCAACCATGAGTTAACCGCAAACGTGGAAAGCCCTGAAGAACATCGTTAACTCGACGCCCCATCAAATCCCAACTCTGTATAAAAAATAAAAAAAAGAGAAATACGAATGTAACTTAATGTCGATGAAAAGGGTAATAATCAATGTTGCAAAAAAAAAAAATCAAATTAAACATAAGAACAGAAGCCTATACCTTCTCATCTACATTGAGGCAATGTACAGATACAGAATTATTGGTCTCAACTTTTGCACCTTTATTGTCTTATGTACACTCAATGAGAGAGAGAGAGAGAGTTAAGTACCTGCACAAACATGCGTTAATCAGGACATAACATCACAATAAAGAAAGAAAATTGAAAAATGATTCATAATAGCAGTATCCACCTCATTAATCATTGGCAGGAATTCAGCAGCAGGTTGGAATAAATTAATCTTCTTCCCCTGTAATTGGATCATAAGAGAGACATCAATTTATTAAGATTCTCGAACAGATATCCATAATTGGATGAGATGTAGACACTTTGACCACAGTACCTGCTTGTCTGTAGACTTAATGATACAATTAGGGTGGGAGATAGAGATTGTCTAACAGGGCCCATGATGTCCATTCCATGGCTACCAGTGTAATAGAGTTCCGTTAGTCCTAAAAATTCATGTACTTGAACCAGTAGGAAAGCTAGTTATAATCAAAAACAACAACGAACGAGGAAGCTTGTTGTTTGCAAGTAGTGAGCAACTGCATTTTAATATCAGTTGTTTATTTCAGCAACTATAATTTCACAACTTTGAATAAGAATGTGATTAAACACTATTTTAAGGTGTTCAATTCTATATGTAGTTGAACACCTGAAAATTAGAGTTAACCACATCCAATTTCGTGGTAAATGAACAGCGTAAACCACTTGAAAAAATTGGCACGAAAGTTTGTCTAAATTTGGTTGAACAAAAAAATCATTTATCTTTAAATTGGTAAGACAAAAGAAAAAGGAAGAAAAAAATTGTGTTAGATAGAATTTTTGAAATACCTTGTCACGATTTCTTCAACAAGTTATTGTTGTTGGAAAATACTCTTCCACCTCTTTAACAGCAGCACACATCTGCAGACCTTACTAGATCAGAATCAGTGTAGGAAGAATAGTAATTAGACAGTAAAATGGAGGAAATTATCACACACATGCATTGTCCAACATGAATGCACAGTCACGATTATACACAATTGGTGAAAACGTTCCATCATAGTCCAAAAGCAAGGCAATTATTTTGCCTTTTGCGAAGTTCCTAATTTGATCAAAAGATGTCCACAATTGGTGAAGAAGTTTCATCATACTCCAAAAGCAAGGCAATTATTTTGCCCTTTGCGAAGTTCCTAATTTGATCAAAAGATGTAAGTGGTTTTTCGCATGGCTTCAATCGACACTTTCGTCGTTGATTCTTTATCGTATGCTTGGTTGCGTTCACTCCTATGAACTTTGAGATCATATTTCTGCACACTTCCAGAAACTCACATGTGCGAAGGCGCAACAGTTACACACAGAACTTCACTCAGCTTTTCTTGAAGGTCATTCTATTGCTGAATATCTGCCACGCATCAAGGTGCTAGTTGATACACTTGCTTTTGAAGGATATCATGTTCCTTCACAACAACACATTGATCTGACTTTAGGACTTTCTCAAGAATTTTCTCCGGTAATTTATGCTATTGAAAGTAAATTTCATATGGTTCAGCTGTGGAAGCTGAGGCGTTGCTTCTGGCTCATGAGATGCGTCTTCAAAAGTTAAAGAAAGCTGCAAGCACTGATTCAGTGTCGATTAATCTCACGTCTGCACCTTCTACTGGTGACATGTCTGTATCCCAAACTGTGCCTCCCTCTTCTGAATCTACTCCTTCAGGTTCTGGTTATCCTAATTCAGGTCGTGGCCGTGGAGGAGGACGTTTTGGCAATATTCAGTGTCGGGTCTGTTTTAAGTTTGGGCACATTGCAACATATTGTTACCATAGGTTCAATCAACAGTTTCAACCTGCTATACCTCATGAGTGTCATGGTCAAGTTGGCAGAGACGGCCTCTATGAGTTTCCAAATCTCAGGTTCCTTCCAATCCATCAGCTCAAGCCAGTCCCGCCTCTTGTTTTAATTCTAGTTCTAGTCCTAGCACTGGTATACAGTCCTCTACTGATGTATCTAAACATTTATCTTGTACTGCTCAATTCAATTGGCACCTAAGATTAATCGATAAGAGAAAAATTATCAAATTTGGCACAAAAGTGTCTAAATTTGGTTGTACAAAAAAAATCATTTATCCTTAAATCGATAAGAGAAAAGGAAAAGGAAGAAAAAAATTATGTAAGATAGAATTTTTTGACTACCTTGTCATGATTTCTTACTTCTTAGACAAGTTATTGTTGTTGGAAAATACTCTGCAACCTTTTTAACAGCAGCACACATCTGCAGACCTTACCAGATCAGAATAATTGTAGGAAGAATAGAAATTAGACAGTAAAATCGAGTAGAATATCACACACATACATTGTCCGACATGAAAGCACAGTCAGGATTATCCACAATTGGTGAAAATTTTCCATCACAGTCCAAAAGCAGTGCAATTATTTTGCCTTTTGCAAAGTTCCTAATCTGATCAAAAGATGTAAGTGCTTATGGATATTTTAGCTGCAAAATGAACAAAAATAAAGGCAATAAAATAAATAACACCATCATAAAACTGCAGAACTCGGATACGGGATACTAAATGAAATAGGGGAGTATTGATACCAGCCAGTTAGAGTAAGGATCAGTTTCAGATGATGCGAAACCGTGATTAACATCCATTGTTATATTTTTCGGTGGAGCTGAAGATGATTTCATGGCATCCAACCAACCACAAGAAAAAAACATCTTCAAGAATTCCGGTCTTCTTCCTTGGGATGTTCAATAGCATACCATGTGGAAAAGTTGCAGCGGTATGGGATTAAGGCAACAAATTGGAATGCAGCCTTGAGTTTGTTATCAGAGCAGTATACGTGAGAACGGAGTATGATTTGAATTCATGTCCATAGGATCCAGGTTTAGCAAGCCAACACATGCGCAGAAACAATTTGATAAGAAACTAATATTTTTATCAGATTTCCACTTCACCATACTCTTTTGTCAATAAAAAACCACCTCTTCAATGTTTTCCTGTCACTACTCTTGGAGTAGCAGTCCATCGACCGTTGAGCTTCTCAAAATATTGATCATATAATTGATTTTAGATTAAAGCAGTTTTGTCAATCATGAATCGCAGAAAATATCAGTTTGTTCAAATTCAGCTACGCTACAGAGCTATAGTGCTGCTATACCCTCTATTTGACAACACTTTATACTAAACAGCGTGTCACAAAACAATAGTGATTTGTTCAAACTCTTCTACATTAGTGCTGCCATTTGACAACATTAGATTGAAGTCACCGAATATCTAGTGACAGAATAATTGAAACAAATTCAAACCAAGTTTGTGACCGCCGATATAGCTGCTATCAACTAAGAAGATGAAAAATGAGTTGCAGACATGAACCAGCAAACATGACTTTTTAAAATAATGTTGGTTCTAAATGGAAATGGAAAAACAGCTTGCATGTCTGATGGATGTTAGAACAAACAGTGCACTGAAAATTCGATAAAATAAAGGATGCTATAAATATTACACTGTTAAACACGTGAAGCAACCTGAAGCAAAACCAGGGAGCAGTAAGAGAGACAGCACTTAGAAACTGCCGTTATCAAAAGCACAACAAAGTATGAATTTTTATTAACCATTTAATTATAATAAAAAATTAAAAAAAAAAAATATGCAATAATAGGTTCTTCCTATCATTTATAATTAATATTTAAAGAATGATTCTTCTTCCCAATAATAATTGGTATAAAAATTCAATTCAGTAAAATCCAAATAAAGAGAATTATCCTACTTGGGGTGACCTAAAGATATGAAATGAAACACGCAAAGTACATGTTGGCGCTAATTGACAACAACTACACATTATTGAAGCTGGCCTTGAGCCATGATTGAGTCGTCGGATAACATAAATTCAAGTACTAGCATGAGAAAAGAATGACACAGAAAAAGCATCTTCAAAAGATTTATGTATCGTTTGCACATAACAATGGAAACAACTTTTGGATTTTATCCTCAATTATTATTTATAAAACTGTACATCAACAGCTGTTAAACAGAAGAACGAGTATATTTTTCACATCATGTATTGTTTGATTATCACGTTAACACAAAAAGACCCAAAAAAACATAAAATACTCTTCAAAGCTTGAATACTAACTAAATGTTGTGAGAGAAACAAGTTATTTATTCATACAAACTACAAAGTTTGAATGAATCGTTGTTGCACCGACACTTCTGATTGAAGGTGTGTCGACACTTGTGATTACGTTGAATTATGTCATTTTCTCAAAATTTTGTGTCAATGCCGTGTCTGCTATCTGTGTTCGAGCTTCATAATAACCTTACTCATTAACAAACTCACTCAGCGAAACGACAGAGGTAACAGCTGCAATTTGTAAACGAAAAAATTAAGCAAATGCTAATTAGTTTTCTGCATAATGTAAAGTAGTACTGTACTACCCCCACCAAGTGGAAACAGTACAACATGGAAGTTAATAGTAATAGATAGATATAGACCCCTGACAAAGTAAAGAAAGATTCTTCAACGAAATAGGCAATAACAATGAAAAAAAGTTGTCTAAACTTTATATAGCTTAAATCCTTCAAAATTAGTAAACTACAAGGTATCATCTATCTGAATCTGAATGAAATAACACTAAGAAAGAACAAGTGAATACAGATTTCATGATTTGACTTTATGCTCATTTTATTTATATTTGCATTTAATGTTTACATTACAAGATGGAGACAACTAACATCACAATCAGCTTAATCAAAAACAGCTCCTATGAAGACAAACCAGAATTAAGAATTCACCAGTTTAGGAAAACCCGCGTAACATTAATAATAAAAATTACAACAACATTGATTCTTAATCGTGTGCTTGGTTGCGTTCACTCCTATGAACTTTGAGATCATATTCCTGCACACTTCAAGACACTCACATGTGCGAAGGCGCAACAGTTAGACACAGAACTTCACTCAGCTTTTCTTGAAGGTCGTTCTATTGCAGAATATCTGCCACGCATCAAGGTGCTAGCTGATGCACTTGCTTTTGTAGGAGATCATGTTCCTTCACAACAGCACATTGATCTGACTTTAGGACTTTCTCAAGAATTTTCTACGGTAATTTATGCTATTGAAAGTAAATTTCATATGGTTCAGCTGTGGAAGCTGAGGCGTTGCTTCTGGCTCATGAGATGCATCTTCAAAAGTTAAAGAAAGCTGCAAGCACTGAATCAGTGCCGGTTAATCTCACGTCTGCACCTTCTACCGGTGACATGTCTGTATCCCAAACTGTGCCTCCCTCTTCTGAATCTACTCCTTCAGGTTCTGGTTATCCTAATTCAGGTTGTGGCCGTGAAGGAGGACGTTTTGGCAATATTCAGTGTCAGGTCAGTTTTAAGTTTGGGCACATTGCATCCTATTGTTACCATAGGTTCAATCAACAGTTTCAACCTGCTATACCTCGTGAGTGTCATGGTCAAGTTGGCAGAGGTGGCCTCTATGAGTTTCCAAATCTCAAGTTCCTTCCAATCCATCAGCTCAAGCCAGTCCCGCCTTTTGTTTTAATTCTAGTTCTAGTCCTAGCACTGGTGTACAGTCCTCTACTGATGTATCAAAACATTTATCTTGTACTGCTCCATTCAATCGGCACCTAAGATTAATCGATAAGAGAAAAATTGTCAAATTTGGCACAAAAGTTTGTCTGAATTTGGTTGTACAAAAAAAATCATTTATCCTTAAATCATCGGTAAGAGAAAAGAAAAGGGAAGAAAAAAATTATGTAAGATAGAATTTTTTGACTACCTTGTCATGACTTCTTAGACAAGTTATTGTTGTTGGAAAATACTCTGCGACCTTTTTAACAGCAGCACACATCTGCAGACCTTACCAGATCAGAATAATTGTAGGAAGAATAGAAATTAGACAGTAAAATCGAGTAGAATATCACACACATTCATTGTCCAACATGAAAGCACAGTCAAGATTATCCACAATTGGTGAAAAAGTTCCATCATAGTCCAAAAGCAGTGCAATTATTTTGCCTTTTGCGAAGTTCCTAATTTGATCAAAAGATGTAAGTGCTTATGGATATTTTAGCTGCAAAATGAACAAAAATAAAGGCAATAAAATAAATAACACCATCTTAAAACTGCAGAACTAGGATACAGGATACTAATTGAAATAGAGGAGTATTGATACCAGCCAGTTAGAGTAAGGATCAGTTTCAGATGATGTGAAACCATGATTAACATCCATTTGTTATATTCTCCGGTGGATCTGAAGATGATTTCATGGCATCCAACCAACCACAAGAAAAAACATCTTCAAGAATTCCGGTCTTCTTCCTTGGGATGTTCAATAGCATACCATGTGGAAAGGTTGCAGCGGTATGGGAATAAGGCAACAAATTGGAATGCAGCCTTGAGTTTGTTATCAGAGCAGTATACGTGAGAACGGAGTATGATTTGAATTCATGTCCATAGGATCCAGGTTTTTAGCAAGCCAACGCCCAACACACGCGCAGAAACAATTTGATAAGAAACTAATATTTTTATCAGATTTTCACTTCACCATGCTCTTTTGTCGATAAAAAACCACCTCTTCAATGTTTTCCTGTCACTACTCTTGGAGTAGCAGTCCATCGACCGTTGAGCTTCTGAAAATATTGATCATATAATTGATTTTAGATTGAAGCAGTGTTGTCAATCATGAATCACAGAAAAATAGTGCATCTTTTCTTTCCATTGGAGCAGAAAGCCCAAACGGTAATTTCTCCATAATCACCAAAAGACGTGTCCATACATTTCCAAACATTAGAACGCATGCAAATGAAGAACCGAATGCACGCTTAAGAAAGAAAGAAACTTTGTGGGTACAAAACAACTCCGATAATCACTCTTCAAAATTCTAAAGCAATAAAGAAAATTCTGAAATATTTTAACTGTTTAGATTCCATAGTAGTTATAGACATGTGATTTCTTGGTTTAAAGTAAAATTCTAAAAGGAAGCATGCAAGGATATACCTCTTAATCGATCCTTATACTGTTCTACAATAACTCTCGAAACACATTATTTGAAATTTAACATACACATAAGGACTGCTTCAAGAAAAAACATATACAGAAGGGATAAAGGGCACCTTTGGTTCTTGATTCACGACCATTTTCGTAACTGGGGATATTCACTGAAGAACCACATAAAGAAACTCTTTCATCTAAATCAATCAGTGTAATTTAATCTTTTCTGAGGGTTATTTTTCTTTTCTTTCCTTTTTGGTATTGGTGTAAAAGTGTCAATGTCGTTGCAAATTCTTCTGAATTTAAATGGTATCCAAAAGATTCCATCCTACCAATAAGATCAACAGCCCACTCCTTATAAGCTTGGGAATAAAGAAGACGCGTGAGGAGGTGATTACAAATCATTGGCTTCAACATGAAACCCTTATCAAGACTGTAAAAAAATATTTTTACTGCGTCATATAGCCTCTGTTCCTTACAAAGACCTCTGATCAAATGTACACAACTTGTAGCATTGATTTTGATATTGAACTCATCAAGAACAGAGAATATAATTAATGCTTCAGATACTTTTCCTGCCTGACAGAACCCAATAAGTAGAATTGTATATGGAGCTAACTTAAAATCTCTGGCCTTGAAGTCCAGTTCAAGTAAACCTCGAATCACTTGTTCCAATTTTTCTCCGAATAAATATTTTTCTAGAGTACTGATTGAGTCGTTGTCCCGACTAGGAAGGCTCTTCAAATATTCCAAATAAAGACTGAATGCCCGTGAGACCTTGTTCTTTCTACACAAACAAGTCATAAGTGTTTTATAAACTGAGAGGGTAGGTTCAGAGCCAGTCTTCTGCATACGCTGAAAAACCTTAAAGGCATCATCTTCTCTGTCAACTATGAACAGCCCTTTGATAATTGTCCCATATGTAACACTATCGGGTGAGAGACCCCACTTTTGCAGTTCCTCAAAAAGATTATAAGCAGCGGTAACGTTACGATCCAAGCAAAAGGCATTGATTAGAATGTTGTATGAAATGATGTCATGCCTAAGCTCGCCAGCATGATCAGTGATTAACTTGTAAGCCTTCAAAATTTGTCCCGCCTCACACATTTCCTTCACCTTTTTCTGGAGACTAGCACCATCAGAAACCTGACCAGAACCCTGAGAAAGACTGATGCGAAACGAATATCTTCTCCCGACGCCCATCTTGTGAAATAAATTCTTTGCTTCCTCAAGATTTTTAGCTTTGCACAGTCCATTTATAAGCGCATTGAAGGTCACAACCGAAGGTTCACATCCAAGCTTCTCCATCCGATTAAATAATTCTTTTGCCTCAGCAACCATTCCTCGCTTACACATTTCACATATGAGAATTGTGTGCGTGCAAACATTGTGCTCGGAAATTTCAAGATGAAGAGACTGTGCTCGATTCAAAAGACCTACATCACATAAACCTTGAATTACAGCATTGTAGCAATAAGCATCAGGAGTTAAACCTATCTGAGTCATCTCCTCTAACATCTTACCAGCTTCACCAACCCTGCCCTCCTCTGACAAACCACGTATCATTATAGCGTACAAAACAACATCAGGCACAATCCCCTCCTTAAACATCTTGGTATACCACACATGTGCTTCCCTATATCTCCTAGCCTTAAAAAATCCATTAATAAGAGAGGAATAGCTATTTCGATTAAGTGAGAAACCATCTTTCTTTATTAACCACACAAAAGAAAGTGCTTCCTCTAGCCTCCCCGTCTTGCAAAACCCATTAAGAACAACATTACAAGAAATCATATCCGGTGGCGGAAACCCTTCTTTTTCTTTCATCATTTTATCAAACAACATATGCGCCTCATCCACATTGTTCACCTGACAACACGCATAAAGAATCGAAGTCATCGATAGGACACAAGGAACAATACCAACTCTCTTCATTTCATCGAGCATCTCCTGTGCTCCCTTAACTTCACCCCTTTTACACAACCCATCAATCAACATATTATAAGTATAAAAATTAGGATCAACATTGGATTTAAGCATGGTAGTATACAATGCAAGAGCCAGCTCAAGTAACTTTTCATTCAACACATCTCTCAAAATTGTGTTATACATATGAGCATCAGGTTCAACACCAAATTCGCGCATTCTAACAAATGATTCTATAGCTTTTTCGGTATAACCCATATAAGAATAAGATCTAACCAAAGCTCTAACGGAATCTGAAGTTACTAAAACACCTTTTTTCTTGAGAAGCTCAAGAGCTTCCCAGTAAATGGAATACCAATTTTTATGGAAAAGGATACGGTTAACCAAGCAATAAGGTTCGAAGCTAAGATTCTCAAATTTGAGAGCTACCCAAATGCAGAAACGAATACCTCGTTCATCGGAACTGACGGAAGAGGTTGAGAGAGAATTGCTGTGGTTGCGGCGGAACCCAAAGAAGCGAGGGGTTTTGAAAACTTTCTTCAACATTGCTTCTGGTAGTGTTAATCAGAATCGAGATTCAAATTCAATGGAAAAGAAACATCGAATGTAACATGGATTCGTTACTTTGTGGCTGTTGAGGTTGTTTGTGTCGCCGAATGTCAGTATGTCACACGATTGTTCTTCGAGGTTTAAGGGTATTGTTTTGGACCTTGGGAGTTAGGTGGTGAAGTATGTGTACTGTACACTGGTAATTTTAATTTGAAAATTGTTGTTCACATTAGAGAAGGCTGGGACACACATGTAAAATACGTTTTTACCCCCTCGGCAGTTAACTACTGAGGAATTTAAAATCCGGCTGCAGTTAACTGCCGAGGATTTCCTCGGTAGTTAACTGTCGAGGAAAGCATTTATGCAGACAGCAGGTTCTGCATTAATGTTAACCCTTACCAAGCCGTTTTTAGGCCAGTTTTGACCTGTAATTTCACCAGAGCATTTCCATAGGCAATTCAAATTATACAACAATGAAACTCGGTCATAAACAAGAAAAATACAATATCTTTTACATTTGTCCATAATTAAATCAAACCGACATTTGGTTCAAACCACACAAAAGTTTGAAATTCATCAAAACGGAACATAGTGTCCATAATCAAACAACACATTACAACACATTACAACTCATTACACATCATTAAATTAAATCCCTACTTACATTCATTACAATTGCATATGGAACGAACATATATATATAATACATTATTTTCCACCATATTCCTAAACATAAATCCGACGTCGCTATCGTCTTTAATAATCCAAGGCATATAGCTTGCCGTTTTCCATGCGAATTCATCTCTATCTTCTCCTAGGTCTATCATTGGCATTAGAGCAGACAAGTGACATGTATATTGATTTTCACCAAGATGCTCAAAATAAGTGTTAAGTTGTGTCTTCAAATCATCAATAGAGTCTGTCGGTGTTATCATAACCTTAACCGTCTTTTTAAACGCGCAATACCTAACACGCCCTTCAATTCTTGCATCCTCTGACATGTTTCACTTGACAAAAGCTTTAACAAAATAATCATAGATTAGAACAAAATTAAATGGAATGTAATAACGAATAAATCAAATGCGTAAACATTAATAAGCTATAAATAAGTATTGCACTAGTTTCAAGTCAATAAAAGTCATATTATCATATATATCAATATCAATTACATAATGTTACTTATATATTGGCCACAAAAAATTGGCATTACAATTTTGACCCCAAAATATACGTCGGTGTAATTTCTACCAAAAAAAAGGACTAACACCGACAAAAAAATCACTCGTTAAAAGCCAAGTGATTGGAGAAGATCAAGTGACATAAAATCTTCCTCATCTTCCGCAATAACTTCAAATTGTTGCTTTGGTTTTTCGGGAGTGTCCAACAAAATAGGCGCCGCTTTGTTTGATTCCTTTTGTGGGTTTGGCGGTTTGTTTCCACTTTCAATAGCCATGAGCTTTCGAAACAACTCATGTTGATCCAAATACTCATCTTCCCAAGTCACCGCATCTTGTTTCTTGTGATTGTGCCACTCCGTAGATGATGGAGGTAGTGGACAACCATTCTTCAAGTAAATAAGCACAAAGTGATTAGGAATTACCCCAAGGCACATGATGGGAGTTTTTTGCTTACCCGGCAGTGGTGGCCCTCTTAGTGGAAAAAAAGATTCCGAGTTACCAACTTCAAGATTTGTCAACACAACCACACACCTTTTGTAATAATTAGCAACAATGTGCCCCATGTCCGGAAAAGTCAACCACTTATCAACAAGATGTGCACAACTTTTTGTATTTGCGGGAGGATGTGAGCCATTTAAAATGTAGTTATAACGATGCTCACCCGCAAATACTTCAACATAATCATCTCTATGATCTTTCGCCCGGAATCCACAATGTCCATCGCCAATAACATCCACCACTTTTTCAATAAATGGAAGCATGAAGCGTGGCATATAATCAATAGGCCTTATAACCGGGATAGCCTTAGGCTTTGGATACCGAGAAGGTGATGGAAGTGGGGAAATTGGTGTTTTACCAAGACGAGCACCTTTTTTCCTTTTATATGATGATGTTGTTGGTGATGGTGACGGTTGACTATCCGGATTTTGGGAATCAACAGCCTCCCAAGAAGAAGGGATCCGACTAGTCGATGTAATTTTTCCTTTAGACCTCGCAATGTCCACTTTTTTCTTGGCTCCCTTGGTTGTTGCTTTTTGTGGTGGTGGAGACATCATGGTGGTTTCAGGAAATGCCAATTGCCGCAAAGCCTCTTTGACTTCAAGCTTCATTTGGAAAGGGAGTTTCTTGAGACGTTCTACAATACCCTTCAACTCATCATCGACCGAAAAACCAAGTTCATTACTTTCTTCTCCCATGCGTAACCTTTGCCAATGGTGGTGTATCTCATCCAATAAAATTGGCTTTTCTTCAAGGAGTTTAGTTGCAATTTCGCAAGCACATTGTAGGCCGTAAGATGTCCTTTGAACACAACCACAAATTTCCTTGTTCATGCACAACGTTTCCCTACAACGTGACTCTTCCATAGCAATGTTGTCCAAAGCATATCTAGACACATGACCACCTAAGCCGGAGTACAAAGTGACATCTTTGAATCTATGTTCCAACACGGTAACGCTCTGACCAAAGGTTGTTTGTATCGCAGTGTGTTGAAGCAACAACATGTTATGTATTTTCTCCCAACAAGTACCCAAATCACCCACACTATTGTCCAAATATTTCTTCACCAAAGCATGAGCCGATTCTACCCTATTGGTGGATCTACAACCAAGATGCAACACACGGTATGTCCATACCCTCACTATTTTCTCCTTCACTTCATTCAAGGTGGTCATGGCATAGGCTAGGAAAGGTGGGAAATCACTACAAGCATCTTGGAACTCCACTAATGCATTTGCATATAACTCTTGAGTGGACGATTCAACCATATCTTTCCATGCCCTCATGATCTTCTTGACAACATCGTGATTACTCACCTCTTTCCCATCCTTTTTTCCCAAAGGATATTTACAATCTAAGACGCACCTTTGTTTAACATTTGCTTGCACATGAAAGTAACAATTCATAGCATAACTTTCCGAGAAAACAATTCCAACCGCTTTCATCAAAGACCCATCTCTGTCGGTAACAATCACCTTAGGCATATTCATCTTTGAAGTAAGAAGTTTACGCAACATTTTTAAAACCCAAACAAAGTTTTCCTCTTTCTCATGCATCAAGAATCCAAACCCAACCGAATATGTCAAATCGGTCGAAGTTACCCCAACTACCTCAAACATTGGCATCTTATACAAGTTGGTTTTGTAGGTGGAGTCCATAACCAAAACCGTTGGAAAATTGTTAAACAACTTAACGGATGTTGGATGAGCCCAAAAGATATCTTCGATTGTGTTACTTTCACTATGTGTTCTTGAGTAATAAGTATAGTTGTGCTCCTCCAACTTCGAGATTAGATATTGCAACGGCTTCTTGTCACCTCTATTTGCCTTCCATATTTTTTGACGTTCATTGTACACTTGCTTCACATTTGTCATGCAATGTGGTCTTTTGTTCTTCAAGTGTATCAAAATATTTCTTGGAAGCATCTTGCTCTTGGTCAAGTCATGTACAATCTTCTTGTCATCCTCCTTTAATCTATCGGCAAGAATGTGTCCTTCTAAAGCCGGCTCCATCGCATGGTTGTGAACTCCATTAAGAATGTTCAATCCCCATTCCTTTGTTTGCGTACTTTGATATCCACTAATCATGAACAAGCACCCGCATTTTCTTGAGCCCGTTGTCGCATGCTTCAGTTTTCTTTAGGCACTTTATGAGCTCCACTCCTTTCACATACTAGGCGCAATATTGGATGGATCAAGCTTGATCTTTGTGTAACAATTGTAAATCCCGCCTTATTTGCTTGACAACGTACCCACCCAAGCAATTCTTCTCTATCTTGAAACTTAATATCGTCAGAAAAAAACCTAGCCGTGTCAACTTCGTGGGCTTGAAGTGGGACGACACCGGGGCTAACATATTTAGAACTTCAACATGGACGGAAGCTCCATCAATGTTTGGTTTGACTTCAACCTTAGGCGGTTTGACATCTCCGGAAATTTGGACAAAATTACGTTTTGTCTCTCCCGAAACATCTTCCGCGTTCTCGGTCATTACTATAATTAAACAACACAAAAATATAAATTAACAACTTACTAATGCATATACATTAATGCCATAATGAACTAAAACAAAAAAAAAAACAAAGAAAAAAAAGTTTGGAAAAAATGGCAGTAGCTGCCATTTTTTCGCACCAAAATTTTTTCCAAAGAGTTACTCGGTAGTTAACTACCGAGGTTTTCCTCGGCAGTAAGGAACCGTGGTTTTCCTCGGCAGTATACTACCGAGATTTCCCATGCCAGTGTTACGTAACTGACGTTGTAAAACCATGACATATCCAAAAAATAAACCGAATAAAATGAACAATACCTGTTTTTTTACGTCAAAAGTGTGTTGATACATCCTATGCTTGATGCTTGAATCATTTTGGAGCAAGATTTGATGAAAAAAAATTTTAGGATTTTGGGTTGGATTGGAGTTGTATGGAAGGTGATGAGAAAATAGTGTGTAAGGGGATCAAGTGACTGTTTCATCTGATGAAACAGTTTTTCTCGGCAGTTAACTACCGAGGAATTCCTCGGCAGTTAACTGCAGCCGGATTTTGAATTCCTCGGCAGTTAACTGTCGAGGGGGTAAAAAGGTATTTTACATGTGTGTCCCAGCCATATGGAATGTGTCAACAACAATTTTCTTTTAATTTTTAAGGTTGTAAGTAACTTTTTTTTACCGCAACTCTAGTAATTTCAAGGTGTTGACTCGGGCAAATGAAAATTGTTGTTCACACATTTGAGAAGGCTGTGGCACACATGTAAAATACGGTTTTGCCCCCTCGGCCATTAAGTACCGAGGATTTCAAAATCCGGCTGCAGTTAACTGCCGAGGAATTCCTCGGTAGTTAACTGCCGAGGTTTTCTGAACATAAACAGAACGAAACAGAAGCAGTTTCCAGTTTCATTGTTTTTCTTCAAACACATCCCAAGCCAATCCTCAGTACATTTTCATGATTTGCAAGCCAATCAACCGCACATTATCACAAGTAAGTACCATTAATCATTGCAATGTTAATGTTAGTTTGTTTAGGTTTATTTTTTTTAAAAAATTAGAGTAGTTTGCATGTGGTTAGGGTTGATTTTAAAATTGACAATTTAATGTTTGCATGTGTAGTTTTTGAATGGATAAACGAATGTAGTTGTTGCCTGTGCTGTTTAAATGATAATGTGGCTTTGGATGGTGGCAAATGAACACAATTTGAATATGTTTTATACTTTGCACACATAGTGTTTGATAAAATGCCTCAATGACAATTTTATTGATTATTTAGTTAGTTTATGTTATGAGAGTTATATTGAATGATGTTTAGGTTATGATGGAAATGTTGCACACAAATTATATTGAAATGATGATTATATTGAATGGTTATAGTTTTAGTTATGTTTATGTTTATGGAAATGTGAATGTTTATGTTGAAATGATGATAATAATGATTATATTGAATGTTTATGTTTATATGAATGATATTAGGTTATGGAAATGATGTTCATTGTTGTACTTTTAATGTGTTTGATTATGTTTATGTTTTGTTTAGTTTTAATGTAAATGTTTATGTTTAGTCTAGATTTAATGTGTTTGATTAGGTTATGGAAATGATGTAAATTTTTTAATTGTTTGTGTAGATATGGCCGATCAGGACCCCATTGATCCATCTAAGATGATTGGTGGTAGGCGTGCTCAGACACAAAGCTACCGGAAGGAGAAGGAGAGGAAAAACGCACATATCCTAAAGAGGGGAAGAGGTCGGAGGGGGGTGGTTCAGGGACTTCTCGGCCTTCTGAGGCTTCTCAGACACAGCCTGAAGAATCGCAGGTGGTTGACCTGACCCAGGAGTTGGAGTACCTGAAATATCAGGATCACCATGATGTGACTGACGGTGGGTACGACGAGCAGTATATGCCAGAGCAGTCGCATATGCTAGAGGAGCCAGACGAGGATGACATTGCAGCAGCGGCTGCCCCGGAGGTGTTACCTAAGGACCCTCCCTTTCCTGGAGGACCGCAAAACATATCTCTGCTTCACTGTTATGTCAATCATGTGGCATTGCCGCTTTGGTATAATTCAGAGAACGTAAGTATTGTTTTTTAAATGTTCTTTCTTTATGTTTAATTATGTGTGTGCTTGTTTAATTATTATATCAACTTTTATATGTGTTTTTTTTTTTAATTCCTTTCTTTATGTTTAATTATTTTCTTTATTTTTTCTTTCTTGATTTAAATTGTTTTATTTATATGTTTTATCTAAAAAAAATTATTTATATGTTTTCTTTATATGTGATTTTCTTTATATGTTTTCTTTATTTTTATTTTAGCATTTGTTAAGTTTTATATTTATTAGTTAAATGTTTACATTGTTTAAACTATGTTTATTTTTCTATTTTTTCAGTGCCGCAAGAAGCGTACTGTAAAACCAATTAATCATGGCCCTAAGATTTTGAGTCTCAGACGTCCAAACGGCAATCAGAGATGGTTTTGGGATCCGCTTAGGGAGAGTGGCTTACATGACTTGGTCTACTTGGGCTACGCCACTGTGCCTCACGCTTTGTTGATGACTCTATGCGAGAGGTGACATTCCGAGACCAGCACTTTTCACATGCCCATGGGGGAGATGACTGTGACTTTGGACGATGTCGTATGTCTTATGCATGTCCCGGTGGAAGGGCGGATGTTGGGCCACCGAAAGAAGATGTTGAGATCGGATGGAGAGGCACTACTGGTGAGGCACTTGGGTGTGTCGCAGAGGGAGGCAGAGAAAATCTGCAATAGAGAGTATGGTGGGTACATTAGTTACCCAAAGCTGAGGGAGTTCTATTCGACGCACCTTGGTAGAGCTAACATTTTGGCGGATACAGAGGATCCAGAGGAGCTGGAGGAGTTGGGGAGGGTTAGGACTTATTGTGTGAAGTGCTACATGTAACAGCCCGGGTGGGTCCCGCACCTATTAGTGGGGCCGTCCCACTACCCCGGCACTGTCACTCACAAGCTTAATCACTACCCCCCTCCTCTAGTAGTGTTTTTGCCTCCCGTGGGAATCGAACCTAGTACCTGGGGATAAGTACTACTTCAATGCATTCCCACTACCAATTGAGCTAGCTCAATTGGTAGTGGGAATGCATTGAAGTAGTACTTATCCCCAGGTACTAGGTTCGATTCCCACGGGAGGCAAAAACACTACTAGAGGAGGGGGGTAGTGATTAAGCTTGTGAGTGACAGTGCCGGGGTAGTGGGACGGCCCCACTAATAGGTGCGGGACCCACCCGGGCTGTTACAAAAAAAGAACAGCCCAATTTTCGCTAGTTATATTTTATTATTTATTTATGTGTGTTATATGTGCTCATGTGTGATTATTTGCCTCTGTGTGTATTTTTAGTTGGGAATTGTAGGATTCGGTGTTAGAAGGGTATTTTAGTCATTTTGGACTTTGGGGCATTTTGGTCATTTTAAGAGTAGGGGTAATTTTGTAATTTTGTTGAGGATTGTTTTTAGTGCTTAGTGAGAGTTGTTATCTTACTAAGTTACTAGAGAGTGTAGTAATTATTTTATTTACCGGTAAGTGACCGTTAGTGATATATTTTACCGTTAAGTGAGTAGTAACATTTGGGGTTAGAATAGAAATGGGTTAGGCCCGTTAAGGTTTGTGAGATAAGCCCAATTGGATAGAGCATATATAAACTCTAGTTGTTGGTGAAAATTAGGTTTTACAAACATTTATCATTTCATTTCATTTGAGAGAAGAGGTAGAGATAGAGAGAAGAAAGGGTTTGAAGAGATTGAAGAGGAAGGCTAGAGCTAGAAGAGGGATTCATCATCTAGGAGCTAAATTGAAGCTTGGGTTAGAGAATCTTGGTGCTAGAGGTCAGAGGGTTAGATTTCAACCATAATTCATAACTTTTCATTTCTACCCATTTTGTGAAATTGATGAATTGAATCTAATTGTTGTAAATTTGTGCATGATTGTTGTTGTTATGTTTGAGAACATGATTTATATGATAATTGTATGTTAGTATGTGAATTAACATGTTTAAATGCATAGTTGTTGGTGCTTTGTGTACTTGAGCAAGTTTGATGAGAATTGAAGTTGTGGTGTTGAATTGTGCATGAATTTGTGTTCATTAGTTGTTATTGATTTGGAACATGTTGTTGTTGAATTGGTGCTTTGGGTACCAAGATTGATGAATTGATGAAGAGACTTTGATGTTGTTGTTGATTTATGCCATGAGTGTTCCATTTTATGAAGTTGCTGTTTTAAGAGTTTGATGAAAATGGGTTATTCATGGTGGATTGTGATTCTTGATGAATTAAGGTGAAATGTTGGTGTTGTTGTGTTGGTATAAGTTTAATGAAATTCTGTTTTTAGTTATAAGATTTGGTTGTGAAAAGTTTTGGGAAGAAGCTTAGGTTTTTATATGAAGAGCTAGTTAAGTGATTTTGGAATGAGAAATGATGTTTCAAGTTTTTTTAAGTGGTGGTTATAAGGGGTTTAATAATGGGTTAAGTTTTGGAAATGATTGGGAAGTATTGGGGTTGGATTATGTGACTTAAAAGCAATTATTTGAGAAAATTCGTATTTGAAAGTTGATTTCTGCATAAACTGTTGCTGTCAAAATCATGAAGCGATTTCGCGAATCATGAGGTGATTTTGACAGCAACAACAAATTTCGTTGCACAGTCTGATGCTGTCAAAATCATGAAGCGATCTTACGAATCATGAAGCGATTTTAACAGCCCAGAAACCTCAAAAATGCATTTGTCTTCAATCCAATTGTTTCTAAACTTATTCCTAAGTATAGGGACTTCTCTCTAATCATCTAGGGGTATTTTTATGAAAGAAATAACTTTGTTTAAAGGGTTTAATGAGTTAACTTGTTTTGCCTTGAAAATTGAATTCTTTTGTAAAAACGATAAAGTGAGACGAACTTTGTGTTTTCATGAAATCATCGTATTTGGCCGATGAAATGCTTATGTAACCTCTACTGCACATATATGTGAATTGTGAGAATACATGACATAGGCAATTGAGCTCGTTTACTTGGTTTTGGCTTAGGTGCTCAATTATTTTCAATGTTGTGATTTTTGGAGACGAACTTGGTATAAATGATTTTTGAGAGCCAATTGCTTATGAACCCTTTATGAATAGATTAATATGATTATGAGATGATGTATGAATGGTTGTTGAGTGATGAATATGATGTTTGTGATCATATGTTGTATTTGTTCCTCTATTTGGATTGTAAGGAATTATGTGGAAATGTGGCAACTATATGTTGATTTATGTGGAGATGATTAATGATGTATGTATATGTCAAGTGGTGGTGAATTGTTGTCGATGCATATATACTAATTGAATGGTGATGAACATGTTTATGTTATGTTATTTGTTGAACATGTTAAATGTTGATTGTTGGCGGTGTATATATGTGACAACTATATTGCTTGAATTATGGATGTTGTTGGTGATTGTACATATGTTAAGTGGTGGTGAATTGTTGTTGATTGCATGTGTACAAGTATTGGTGATGGTGAGGTGATTATTGTTTGTGTGAACATATGCATTGAGTCGAGTCATATGTTCATGCATTCATGACTGATGGTGGCGGATTTTATATCCAATTGAGGTGATTACGATGTTTTTGTTGCATCGAAGGTGACGACCTTGAGGTGATTTGGTACCACATGCATCTAGAAGAGTCTAGAGCATTATATGCATTTGAATAATTGATGAGTTGTGTCATAATTGAATATATGACTTGGTGAATTTGTGGATTGGTGAAATTTGGTGAATGTTGTGATTGTGTGGATTGGTGTATATGTACATTGGTGGATTTTGTTGATGGTTGTGAATAATTGAATTATGCTCTAATTGCATGTCTTATTTGTTTGTGCTTATACACTTGGTGAATCTATTTGATGATAATTAATTTGATAATAATGATGAAGTGAGAGTTGTATATGTATATACGTAAGATGTGATGATTTCTTTGATAATGATGATTGCTTGCTTATATCTTCGAAATGATGAATTGTACTTGTTGAGTTAAGTATGCTAAGTGAAGAATAAAGTGAGTAATCCTTCATTGATTGATAATTGATGAACTTATGTCGATGATATGTTTAGAGATTGGATATACTTGCTATGCCATGTTAATAATGTGATAGCTTGAAATGTAAGTGATGGGGGATAATCATGTGATGCCAGTATTCTAGGAGGGATGGTTATGTATGTGCGATATGTATGAATCCTTGAATGCTATGTTTTCATATGGATTATGATGATGTAATGCTAACCCTCAGTGGTTTACCACCTACCTTTCTGTATGGACGGGTAGATGGAGTGCAGGATGCTTAGTTTGTTTGCTTGATGATGCCGAGGAGTGGAGTTCCTCTTTTTATGCAAGCGCCTAGATTAGGGCTCTGATCTAGGGTAGTTCTTGCATGTTATTTTATTTGACTATGTATTTTAGAGTTGAGTTGGTACTTATTATTTGAGATTTGGAGAATACATTTGTATTTTGTTGAGACCTGGAGATGTTTTATGATTATATGTATGTTTCGCTGCTATGTTATGTAAACATGATCTTTATGCATGTATGAATTGTGGTTTATTCGAAGACGTAGCATCTATTTCTAGAATATGTTTGTAAATTCGCGCGTTTTACCGCTTATTAGAAATAGGGTGTTACACTACCTTCTCTACTTGGTTGGATGCTTGTTGTTTGGGGATAGAAGCAACAAACGCATCGAGTTGATCTATTTGACGACTATGGAGGACGGCTACGCGGGGATGCGTACTTATTCGTGGGGAGGGATGGCACTTGCATGCCTGTACCATGAGTTAGCTGAGGCCTGTTTGCCCGGAGACAGGCAACTTGGGGGAAGCGTGACACTGCTCACTGTAAGAAAAATTAAATTAAATTTTTTTTTGTTAACTTTAATTTTTTTTTGTTAACTATTATCTTTTTTTGTTATATATTTTCCGTGCGCAATTATTTATAAATGTGATTTGTATGGTTTGTGCAGGCATGGTTTTTGGCGCACTTCCCTAAGTTTTATACTGTTGATCCAAACCCGGACTACATTGAAAATTTACCGGTTGCGGCGAGGTGGACTCTTCAGAAGGGTCATGGAGAGGGGACCACGTATCGGATGGCACTTGATCGTATTACGTTTGATGACGTATGTTGGAGGCCGTACGAAGGGCACATGGAGATCCAGGCTTTCGAGGAGGTATTCTGGTATTCAGGCTGGATTATGTGCAGTGATCGTAGGGTGTACCGTCACTTGCCTGAGAGGGTATTGAGGCAGTACGGATACGTCCAGTCCGTCCCTAGACCTCCGTATGATATTGTAGAGCTGTCAGCGAGTGAGATTGTGCAGGCCTTCGTCGACTTCCGCCCTCGCACGCTTAAGGCGGCCGATTGGGGTGAGCATGCAGGAGAGGATACATGGCGTATGGCAGAGGGCTACGTACGATGGTACACCGTTGTGTCTCACCCTCAGATTTTGTCACTTCTTCCGAGAGATATTCCGAGGCCTCCAAATGAGGAGCAGATCATTGCAGAGCAGTGGGAGCGACGAGGCGAGAAGCTCCCCTGACACCTACGACATGGTTAGCGGCGCTGTTGCCCATGCTGATGAGTTTTTGGGTCAGGAGGTGATGAGCATGACCCCTCAGCAGTTGTATGCGGCCTTGCATGATGTTAGGCAGCAGATCGCACCGATCATTACCAGGAGGAGAGCCCAGAGACCGAGGAGGAGGCACCAGCAGCATCAGCAGGACCAGGACCAGCAGTAGGATTAGGACTACTAGTATTTTATGTTTAGGATATATTTTTAGGACTTGGTTTTATTTTCATGACATTTGGCCGTTTTGTTTATACTTTCATGACATTTGTTGTTACTTGTTTCGATGACATTTTTTTTATGACAATTGTTCGTTTCCGTATTATATTTTCAATTTCAATTATGTTGGTAATTTTCTTCGACTAGCTTTATGGTTTGGCATTGAAACAATGTGTTTACAATGTGTAAAAACACACGTAACAGGTTCAGCCATTTTCTGGCTTCAGGACGCCTCGATACTTAACTGCCGAGGTTTTCCTCGGTACTAAACTGTCGAGGTTTTCCTCGGTACTTAACTGCCGAGTTTTTGTTTTATGTTGTTTAGAATAGTATTGTTTTTGAAAATGTTAAATTATAATAAGTACACAACATTAATTCAAATAAAAATTGCGTATTGAATAAATAAATTCGATAAGTACACAACATTAATTCTTAGACAATTTTATTTAGATATAATTTTATCTACGTTACAATACATGGTGGTATCATTACATTACATTACGTAAAAGACATGTATGTCAACTATCATTACATTACATTCGGAAATGTACCTTCCAACTACAACAATTATCTTACCTCTGAATGGGGTCAATTCAAACTAGCTAAACAGCAGGACTCCAGCATTCGTCTAGAAGTATTATTGTTCCATTCCAAATGTTAAATTCTGGTTGGTCTTGGTTTTAAATGATAGTATCTAAGAGTCAACGGAATGAGGTCCAGACCTTGACACTTCGATACCATCATTTAAACGAAGCCAACCAGAAATTAACATTTAGAATGGAATAAAAACACCCCCGGTCGAATGCCGGTGTCCTGCCATTTAACTAGTTTGAATTACCCCATCCAGAGGAAGACAATTGTTGTAGTTGGAATGTGCATTCCAACTACAACAAATGTCTTACCTCTGAAATGGGGTAAATTCAAACTTGTCAAACAACAGGACTCAAGCATTTCGCTCAGCGTTCATGCATTCCTTTGAAAAGAATAAATTTTTGTTAGGCTTGATTTAGATGAATGTATTCCAGTACCACCGAAATGAGGTCCATTCCTTGACACTTAATACCTTCATCTAAACCAGCCAAACAAAAATTTAATCTTTTCAAAGAAAAACATGAACGCTGAGCGAAATGCTTGAGTCCTCGCCGTTTGGCAAGTTTGAATTACCCCATTTCAGAGGTGAGACAAATGTTGTAGTTTGAATGTACCTTACCCTAACTAATGACGATCTTCTGGCGGAATCAAACTGTTGATGATATCTTCAGTTGATCTCAGCAACGTCACCCGCATATCGGTCCACTGGAATATGTTGTGCTCCCAAAACATGCTCGTCACGTTTTCGTCGTTCTTTAACTCCACCCAAGTGAATGATACCCTCCCCTCGTCGAGCGTCGGACGTTTATACCGGACGTTTTGCACCCTCCTTGTGTCTCGGGGGTTGACTCCTTGGTTGAATTCATTCAGTTGATCCTTGAGACCTCTTAACGTTACATCAAGGCACCGAACCTTCAACCTCTGAGGTTCTCCGCCGTTGAATTCTGCATGAACGTCGTTCCACCCGGCCATTGTTTCAAATCTACACACATAGAAATTTAAAATAATCAATGAAAACTCATTCAAACATTTCATCAAACACTTAATGTGCAAATTATACATAGACTCTAAAAATCATAAAAATAACCCTAAAATGTAATTGTCTAAAAAAAAACGTAAAATATAACAAACTTATTCAAATTATATTTACTCTTAAAATAAATCATATAGTCTTACTAAAATAAAATAAAAAATATAAAACACCAAATTAAAAAATAACCCTAAAATTTTAAATTATAACATAATCATCATGCAAACATTTTAACAAAATTAATCAACTAACATCTAATCTAAAAATGATTTATAACATGTAAATCTAATTAAAAACTAAAATAAAAAAATTAATTTAAAACACCAAATTAAAATATAACCAATAAATTTTAAACTATAACATAAACATCATACAAACATTTTAACTAAATTAATCAACTAACATTTACTCTAAAAATGAATTATACTATGTAAATCTACTCAAAAACTAAAATAAAATAAATCTACTCAAAAACTAAAAAATAAAAACATTTATAACAACTAAAATTTAAGTTAATAGCATTATAATTACTTACTTGTGATTTTGTTGAATAAATTTGGTTGGATTTGGTTGGGTTTTTTAGAGAAATTTGTGAGAGAGATTTGAGAAAAAAAAATTGGAAGATGTGATGAATAATGGAGATGAGAGAGCTTCTGCCAGACTTGTAGCAGAAGAAACTCGGTAGTTAACTACCGAGGAAAACCTCGGCAGTTAACTGCAGCCGGATTTTGAAATCCTCGGTACTTAACTGCCGAGGGGGCAAAAGCGTATTTTACATGTGTGCCACAACCTTCTCAAATGTGTGAACAGCAATTTTTCGGACAAATATGGTGACGTACGTGAGGTTATGATTTTTACACAACATATTAAGAGGAAGTATTTAATTATATCGGTTTTGAAATAACGTCAAAATAAATCTCTTTAAAATAAATATTTTTTTTAGACGAACTACACTAGTTTTAAAATAAACATTTGCTATCAACACACGTTGGCTCAGTTGGTAAGGAACGGGTTACTTCCTTGTAGAAGGTTGTGTGTTCGATTCCCTCTGCCGATGTGAGGGCAGTGTTGGTGGGTGATCCGTAAGTACCTCTATAAGTGTCCTTTGATCCCGGAGGCGTGCCCTGACCCTGGTGGTGACCGGAGCCGAACCCACCTAAACTTTTTGTAATAAAAAAAATAAACATTTGCTCACCACCAAAAAAAAATATTCACCACCTGTGTTCGATTCCCTCTGCCGATGTGAGGGCAGTGTTGGTGGGTGATCCGTAAGTACCTCTATAAGTGCCCTTTGAGCCCGGAGGCGTGCCCTGACCCTGGTGGTGACCGGAGCCGAACCCACCTAAACTTTTTGTAATAAAAAAAAATAAACATTTGCTCACCACCAAAAAAAATATTCACCACAAAAAAAATAAACATTTGCACAGATAAACAATTAAAACAATTAGATGGAACACAAACATCAATTGAAAAGAATAACTAGGTATGATACGTTCAACCGAGATTATAGTCCTAGTGTTAAGATATGTCGTCTACAAAAAGATGACTGCATTCATCAGCCGAATCTATATCAAATAATAATATATCATGACAAAACAATATACTCCTATTAAATATCAATGAAAATCTGATTTTCACGACAACAAAAAATAGATTGAACTTCATACATCGCCAGTTTAAAAAATGTTGCATTGTTGATAGACCACGACTACTCGAATATATGACTTTCAAAAATTTATATATTACAGTCAAACATTTTTAATAATATGACGAGTATGATTCACTGGCAATATAAAAAAGTTTATACTTACTGTGTATGTATGTGTGTGTGTATATATGTATATATATATCCATAAAAAAAAATGTATATATATATATATATATATATATATATATTTAAATCATTGTACATTTTCATCGAATTCATACAAAATTTTAAAATTACATATATTTGATAAAATAAAATTTAAGATATAATACAATAATTATATGGTACATGATAGTTCACATACATTGAGTAAAATGTGCATTAATATTATTACCACCTTATATGAGAAACTCTTAAACAAAAGTAGTAGAGCAAATGACATTCTTCATGGATCATTAGTTTTTTGGTAGAAAAAACAAAAGGTTGGCATCGCAAAACCATAAGTATTTTAGCAAAGTTTCAATAAAATATAAACTTGACGTTGATTTTAATTAGCTTTCATTTGTTTGGAACTAAAATTACGCTTTTTATTCTCTTATTTTTCTCTTTTCCTCTTTGCAAACAGCAACAAACAAGAATGCAACGCAATCCACCCAATTCATCTGCATTTTCCATTCACCTTGACAAACCTCAACCATTGTCACCTAACTTTAATTTTTGCTTTGTCTGGTTCTGTTTTCGTTAATTTTTTTTTCCCATTTCATTGACCAGACTGCGTTTTCTCCCTATTTAATTTGTGACATGACCATAAAATTTCATTGCTCAAAACCACAGCTTTTGTCTATACAAAATTAGATCTTAATTCTTTTCTCACAGTTTGTTGAAGATCACACCCACACCCAATTAGTTTCACTTTCTTGTGTGAGTTTGTTCTGTTCTCAATGATTTTTTTAAATTGTTATTTTGTTTTATGGGTTTTGGTTAATCATGCATCCATTCACGTTGTTTCTTTCAATGTGTATTTTTCATGCTATCAAATTTCTTTTTTTATAGTTTGATGTTTGGAAAATTTTGTGACTTTGTTGCTCTTATGGATATTTTTATTAATTTTTTTTTTGTTTTTGTTCAGAACAACAAAGAATAAGATGGGTGATGGAGAAAAATTCCAATTGGGAACTATCGGTGCACTGAGTCTATCTGTGGTGTCATCTGTGTCGATTGTGATTTGTAACAAGGCGTTGATGAGTACATTGCAATTCATTTTTGGTAAGTTCATAGATGTTTAATAATTTTTTATTTGCAATTTGATATGGTTGGATACTTATATGAATATGAGTTTTTTTTTTCTTCCGTGGTGACTGTTACTGCATGTTTCTTCCATGCATCTGCTTTTTCATGATTGAATACATAATTTAATTTAAACGAGGTTTGATAGATTTGAGATTCTTTGGAATCACATCAAATGGTATGAATTGATATGTGATTTCATTTCATCAATTAGAGTATTGTAGTCGAAGACTTGCACTATTTTTTGTTAGGAGTATCGAGATGCTTACTGGTAATAATTTTGAATGTTCGTTGAGGGTATCTCTGTCCTTGTTGATGATAAGTTCTAATGCACAATTTAGTGACAAGTTGTATTATATCCTTATTGTCGATTAAAGTAAATTTTAAAATAAACAAATCATCCATGATTTGTACATCAAGCAGCCGGAACAAAAAAGATCTTATATAAATGATAAATAACTACACGTTTGTGCAATACATGTTCACAACAGACATAATAGAAATTTATCCTATTAGTCCCTTGGAACATATGCATAAAAAATCAAACGATATAAGTAGAGACATGCGTACATACATAATCTAATGATACAACCGATGTGACCTAATATCATATTTTTTTTCATCGTATTATATGCAAAATGACTTTTATAGTTAAGATCCATTCAATTAGTTTTATCATGGAAGAGTATCGTGATCCTAACTATTAAAGTATTTATTGGATTTGGGATTTGTCGCATTCAACAAATTTTCGTACAACATTGTCATTTGTGCTTGAATTCCGCATTCATAGATTTTATTTTGGGCACAAGAGGCATTGTCATGTGATGACATCACATTTTATTAAAAATTCAAAATTTTATATCCTACGTAGTTAAGGCTTCCTCCTACTTGTCTTAGATATGTAGACGTCTAAAGGTTTAATGGACATCATTGAATTTCTATGCAGCTACAACATTGACAAGTTGGCATCTTCTTGTTACATTTTGTTCTCTTCATGTGGCACTAAAAATGAAATTTTTTGAGCACAAGCCTTTTGAGCAGACGGAACAAAAAAGATCTTATATAAATGATAAATAACTACACGTTTGTGCAATACATGTTCACAACAGACATAATAGAAATTTATCCTATTAGTCCCTTGGAACATATGCATAAAAAATCAAACGATATAAGTAGAGACATGCGTACATACATAATCTAATGATACAACCGATGTGACCTAATATCATATTTTTTTTCATCGTATTATATGCAAAATGACTTTTATAGTTAAGATCCATTCAATTAGTTTTATCATGGAAGAGTATCGTGATCCTAACTATTAAAGTATTTATTGGATTTGGGATTTGTCGCATTCAACAAATTTTCGTACAACATTGTCATTTGTGCTTGAATTCCGCATTCATAGATTTTATTTTGGGCACAAGAGGCATTGTCATGTGATGACATCACATTTTATTAAAAATTCAAAATTTTATATCCTACGTAGTTAAGGCTTCCTCCTACTTGTCTTAGATATGTAGACGTCTAAAGGTTTAATGGACATCATTGAATTTCTATGCAGCTACAACATTGACAAGTTGGCATCTTCTTGTTACATTTTGTTCTCTTCATGTGGCACTAAAAATGAAATTTTTTGAGCACAAGCCTTTTGAGCAGAAAGCGGTGATGGGATTTGGAATTCTGAATGGAATCTCGATTGGGTTGTTAAATTTGAGTCTGGGTTTCAATTCTGTTGGATTCTATCAGGTGTTTTTTTTGTACGTGTTCTGTTTTTTAAATCCTTTATTGTTGTTGTTTGGGCATTTTTTTTTCAAGAATTTTGAATAAACTCTTTTACATATGCATTCAGATGACAAAGTTGGCAATAATTCCGTGTACTATTCTACTGGAGATTCTTTTTCTTGGCAAGAAATTCAGGTCTCATTTAGCCTCTTATCGTCTATATACATTTATGGTTGATCTCTTGACATATATATATCAAACATTTTGAGTTGAGATCTTCTCCATTTACAATTATCTCAATTTCCTCCATTTAGAAAGACAAAGACACAAAAAATCTCAAAAATAATACTTCCTCCGTCCTTATATGTAAGCACTCTTTTATTAGAGGCAAAGAGTGCTTACATATAGGGACGGATGGAGTAGTATACAATAATTAATGATGACGAGACTCATTTATTGAAAGCATCCATTATCTATTTTCTGTGTTTATCTTTCTCGAAATTGTATACTCCATTTATTTTGAGAAATGGAGATGAACCTTACTCAAACATTTTATAGTTTATACATTTTTTTTAAATTTCCAAGACATCGTGTAATTGGCAACATGACAAATGTTTGTGTATTGTCCTTTATGATATTCACAAGTCTTGAGGAATCTATACAATTTGACATTTTGACCAAAATTATCATTATCATTTTTTCTGGTTTTTTTTATTGACATAGTTATCTTGATTGTAATCCCTATGTTTCTTTCGTCGCATTTGCAGAAAAATTATGTTCTTATTTACTCGTCAATTTTAAAGATTAATGAAACATCCTCTGCCATTTTATCAATATTACTTTTAGTTATTCACTGCAGAGAGAAATGTATGATACAATATATTAAATTATTAAGGTTATTATTGGAAAAAGACAAATAATCATAACAAAAGTAACAAAGTTAATTGGTTACTTTGGTGTGTTTAAAAAGTCAAAAAAATACAAAATATTAAAAAGGAACGAAGGAAGAACTTGTAAACAATTTTAATTGTATTGACTGTTCTCTTGTTTTTATAACTGCAGTAGAAGAACCCAATTTTCTCTTGCAATCCTACTTTTGGGTGTTGGAATTGCAACAATCACTGATTTACAACTCAATGCGTTGGGCTCTTTCTTATCTTTTCTGGCAGTGATAACAACGTGTGTTGCTCAAATTGTATCCTTAAAGAAAATTTCACTCTTGTTAACTGCTCTAGTTTTTAAAATGTTTACTATTCTGTCAGTTGTGTTTTTCTTTGTGTGCAGTGATCTTCAACCTTATGAAATTATTTTTAACGATAAATATGTTGCTAACAACACAGGGAAAAGTGTTACATAAATGCATATCTTATTCCTATAAAATTGTTCTTATGATAATCACGTCGCTAACTTCATGACAACAAACATTTTACCTAAGCTTCCCTTTGTATGTGAGATGACATATATCTTCTACATTAATGCAACTTATATTTTCTCTTATTATGGAAAAGTAAAATTCTGTAAACTTTACATGTCTTATATTATCTCGAGTTTTATGTAAAAGTTTGCATGCATGTGTGAGCATGCATATATTCATTTAATTTGAGCATGATTTGGAAGTGTATATTTATGCTGTGTTGACCACTTGAAAAGGACGATAAGTTTTTTTTTTTTAGTGTTATAATTGTTTGTGTTTGTTATGTCTTGTTAAGATCTTAATAAGCTGACTTCAGATGACAAACACCATCCAGAAAAAGTTTAAGGTTTCTTCTACTCAACTTCTATATCAATCATGTCCATATCAGGCAGCAACATTGTTGATAACCGGACCATATTTGGATAAAATTCTCACTGATCTAAATGTTTTTGCTTTCAAGTACACAACACAAGTGACGGTGAGATTTAAAAAAGACATATGTGCTTATTGTTGAACTTAAACTCTTTCTGTCTACTAATATATTAATTTTATGCATTGTAGTTTGCCATCGTTCTTTCATGTCTTATTTCTATCTCGGTCAACTTTAGTACATTTCTTGTAATTGGAAAGACATCTCCAGTTACGTACCAAGTCCTTGGACATCTTAAGACATGTCTTGTATTGGCTTTTGGTTACATTATTGTACGTGATCCTTTTAGTTGGAGAAACATACTAGGAATTTTGGTAGCCATGGTTGGGATGCTTATGTATTCCCACTTTTGCATTCTTGAGAATCAACAAAAAGCACTTGAAACTGCAGCACAAGCATTACAGGTTTGTTTATTTACAGAGAGCACTTTTATTCCTCGTGCTTTTTTATTGGTAAATTGACATAAGAAACTACTTTGTGATTCCTTGTTTTCCAATGTTTTCAGGCAAGAGAAGGGGAATCTGATCCCCTCATTAACGTGGAAAATGGAAGTACAATATTGAACAAGAGGCCCCCTATTTGGAATAAGGAAAAAGACTAACTTTGTAAGAGTACATTCAATCTCCACTAAGAATAGTATATCCTTAGTGGAATTATATCCTAAGTTAACAAGTTTGACATACTCAAAATTTAAATACCATGGTGGTTTGATTCACTCGTTACAATTAGTTTAGTGTTGTGTGCATTATTAGTCAACTAACATTATATTATTAGGGGAAAGAAGTTCATGGTATTATTCAAGTTTGGGCCAACAAATTTGGCTCAATTTAACTTGTACTTGTATATATTACACATCATATTTCATATGTATAGAAATGGCAAAACTACATCCTTGGATTAACTTACAACCATGTAGCGAAATTGTAGCAACACACTTTACCATTCACTCCTCAACACACTTCTTTTAGTTTGTTGAAATTCACACAAGTCTTGTGAAATTTATTGGAGACTTACGTTATTTAGATTTATCCATTTGAATTTTAACTAATTGGAGGGAGTGTATTGAAAATTTTATGTTAGAAAGTATCTTGTCGACACTCCTCGATATCTATTCTCAATCTTTATCGCATTATTCTTGTTTGTATGGCTACAATCAATGAATCTCTCTTTTGAAGCCAAATTCAGAATCCTCGAATGATGACACATTTTACGACCTTTTTTGAAACTATCATATTGTAAGTTTTGTAGCATTACGTTGTTTTTTTATTGCACACTATAGGATTCAAATCTTATGTCATCAATTTTTATTTTCACACGATAAAATATTGTCAACTATGAAAAATGTCCACGCTTTCCTTTTATTTGTCAACATTTCATAAGGGATACGATTAAAGATAAAAAAAAATGAGGCATGATTTAACACTATAATTATACCGATGAGTTGCTAGAATATCTCCTAGCTGTCAGCATTTTTTTCCATTTCCTTGGTTTTCATTTATACTTTATTTTGGAGTTTAGAAGAAAATGTCAGGGAGATGTTTGAGGAAAATGGAAAAAGAAATAAAAGGGGTATGGAGGATTGTCAAACACCTAGCATATGAGTTTTTATTTTGTCTATATAAGATTGCTAAAGATCACTGTGTGTCTTTTTCTTTAAAATCTCTGTAATATCCCACTCGTCAGTTATTGGAATATTACCAGTCGAACGTATCAGAGGTTAAGTGTTCAGGAAATTCGTTTATGACGAAGAATGTTTTATGATGCAGAGTCGGTTAAGCACGGGTTTAATTATCAGAGACAGAATAAAACACGATTAAGACAAAGGGCGTTTTGGTATTTACGCGTAAGGTATATATAAGGATTAGAGGTCACAAATATTTCATTATCTTTGATGCTTTCTCTCTCTACAATGCAGAATTTGGGAATTTCTCTCCCTTCTCTCTATCCCTCACGCATTCTCTCTCTCCCTCCCTCTATCAAGCTTGCAAACACCTTTCCCTTATGTTTTGGATTCAAGATTTAGTATTCTCATGAACTAGGAGCAAGTAGGAACTTGGTTTTAGCTTGATTTTTAACTCTATATCATCAAAGAAAGAATCAAGGAGCTAGGGTTTGAAGTTGAAGGAAGTTAGATGTTGAAGTTTGAAGTTGTGCTAGCTTGTTGTTACTTTGAGGCGAGCTCCTTAGATTAGATCCTACCTTTTGGTTATGTGTGTTTGTGTGAGACAATTGATGAATATGTTAGTTTATGAAATTAGGGATTATAGAACCCCCCCTTGTGCCATAGATTGTCCAAATCATGTTAATGTTGCCATGCATTGTTTCCCTAATGTTTTTATGTGTTATGGATGTAATGGGTACCTTAGGATGCTTGGAATTGAGGTTTTTATGCCAAAAACACGAATTCTGAAGGTCTGGATTGATGAATGCTTGCTTAAGCGTGCACTGCTCGCTCAAGCGAGCTATAGGCAGAAGCAAACCAAGCTGCACGCTTGGCTGCTCGCTTAAGCGTGCTGCACCTGCACTGCACGCTTGGCTGCTCGCGTAAGCGTGCTGCACCTGCACAACACATTTTGAAAACTTTCCTGTGGTCCAGAAATGTCGTTCGAGGCCCGTTTCTTGCAATCTTTTATTGAATTATGAACCCTTCAATTCCAAGTGTCTAAAGTACAATTCTAAACAAGGTTTTAAACAAGGGAAAGGCATGGCAAATCATTAACATTGTTTGTTAATAAATGGTACGCAAGAGTAATATGATATGTAATACGTCCAAGTAGAAGTTAATCCTAAGAATGGGGAATCATAGAGCCTCAACTTAGGTAGTCGAGAACAAGCATGTTAGCATGCAACCTAGTCATGTTAGGTTAAATTTTATATGAGCAACTATGTATGCAATTACCAATAATCGGGTAGGTTACGGACCCGTGGTAATCCTTTAAGAAAGTATAAGTTATACGCTCACATGTATGTATATGACTAATGTATGACTATGTTAATAAGTAACTTGTAGGTGTCGTGTCTCTTGCGATCCACGCAAGGTTGGGATCTCAAGAGGTTCACGTTATGGGGACGGGTTACGCACCGCAAGGTGGGCCCGCACGACACTGAGGGAGTCCGATGTACCTTAGATAGGAATTCATCGGTCATGTATGGGATTGTACTCGGGGTTACTCCACCCAATACACTCCGTAAAATGAACTCAGATAATATTGTTTGTTCAACGCTAACCTCTAACATAATGAATGGTTATGAATTGTGACATGATATGTTTATGTTAGACTATGAAGTATGTATAAGCTTATGTATCAAGGCAAGACTATGAAGATGAACTGTCGACGATCCTAGTATCTCCCCGACCGTTCAGTTTAGGACCATGTCATGAATGATCTATGTTTAGGTTACGAAGCGATTATTGTATCCTAAGTAGCAGTCTTAGGTTCCCTTGACCGCCATGACATGTAAAAGATGACAAGACCTGTAACCCATGTTATGTGAAAACCTTATGACGGTCCTAGTATGCACTACCGTCTAGGTAAGAATGCTCCACACACCGTCTAGGTTGTATTGTAGACACGTGGTGACCCTAGGTTTTCCCCGAGGTTACCTATAGCCTAGGATTATGTAGAACTCACTGAGACATTATGTCTCATCCCAATCCTTATTTGTTTTAGATCAGTAGGTTGGTTTAGCAAGCTTGTAGCCAAATGGATAATCAACAAATGCTCGTTCGTACCCGCTGCAGGTTTTTATGGACTTTAAGGATGTATTTTTATATGTTTTGGACGAGTAGTATTGTATTGATGATTGTACGAACGCACATTGTTGTATAAAATATTCATTCGAAGTCTCTATGTTGTAAATTTTAATGTATCAAGTACTAAAGATAATGCACATGCTAAACTTTATAGATACGTTTAGTATGGGCGTTACAATCTTATTATGCATCCAAACGTTTTTTTTGTATTTCGTAATGATAGTGATGTTTTGGGTCGTCTATTATTGTAAATATGTCTCGTAAAAAATGGGTTGTTACATTTAATGATGACCACACGCACGTGTATTGGGTTCAGCTCATGGGGGAAAAATCCGAAGCGGAACAAACGTTTAAAGATTTATTTCAAATGATTGAAACCCAATCTCAAACCAAAATTGATACTCAACGGTTTGATAATAAGACCGAATATTTCAACAAATATTGAACTACATCCCTAGTAGAAAAACAATAATTCATCAACCCACTTGTTGTGATACTCCGTGACGTTACTAAAGCTATTATGTTTGCTATAAACGTACCAAAATATATTTTTGAAAAATGCTATATTAACTTTTTGTTATCTTATCATCAAACTGTCATTTCCTGTTTTAAAATATGATACTCCTATTCAAGTTTTACAAAATTATTTTTCCACATCTCAAATCACTAATAATCTTAATTTAAGGGTTAGAATTCACATTTTTTAAGATAAATAAGTGGGGTGTCTGAGATTCGAACTCAGCCGTGTTCACGGGACTGAACATAACTTAATTAATAGAGTCATCAGAATATACAATAGTTAGAATTCAAATATTAATTTTTTCACTTCTTCAAATTACAAATCAATAAATTATTTATTTAATTGAATGCACATCTAAAAACTAGTGTATGATGTCGGTCCATGAAATGAAAACGGAAGCCACTAATTATGCTAGATTACCAAACCAAACCCCATTTCCCATCCCATCACACACCTCATTCTCATCCCATGCGTTCATTTTTTATGACCAAAAGCGCGTATACTAAAACAAATAAAAACTGCAGTGTAGTGTATTACAGGACAGTACTACTAAATCACAAAAAACTCTTTTCTGCAAAAAATGAATCACAATGCTCTTCTTCACGGTTTTTAAGTGCAACATTCCAAAACCAAAATCATCACAATTCCCCAACTTGCTTACTTTATTATTTACAACTTGATTCGATCTAAATCTCTCGCAAATCACAAACCCCTCTTTTCTCTTCAATTTTCAATATCTACTTCTCTCTCTCTCTCTCGAGGTAAATTTCCGATTTTGTTTTCTGGGTTTTTCTCTGATTCTGTTTTTCAATGTAATTCATATGTTTTTTAATTCACTTTCTGGATTTATTTTTTTTAGGTAATTGAGCAAAGATGGGTGAAGGTGAACGTTTTCAGCTGGGAACTGTGGGAGCTTTATCTCTTTCTGTGGTTTCTTCTGTCTCCATTGTTATTTGCAACAAAGCACTCATGAGTTCACTCCATTTCATTTTTGGTAATTTATTCTATTTATGCTCTTTTATTTATTCATTAATAATCATACACATGTTAATTATTAACCCTTTTATTCTATTAGCTTCAATTCAACCTTTTTTTGTATGATTTGTTGCTATCTTATTATGTGAATGATGCTTGCTTCTGTTATATTTTTTTCTGTGGAAATTTTGGAATGAAAGTTACGTTATACTTGCTTGGTTCAACAGAAACACGAGAAGGTGGAAAATGAAATGTACTTCATTTTCAATCTTGTTTAACAATCATTTTCCACCAACTCAGCCTTATCAGGCGCGTAGTATAACCAGAACTATTAATTGGATTTGTCGAATTTTACAATTTATCATTTGGCTTTATGTTTTGGAATGTTGTTTCATAGATATGGATTAATCAATTTGTTGGTATGCCTTCCTTTTCAAATTAAATGTTGGCCCTTTGGAAGTATAGATTATTGTCGTATTCGTTAACCTGTGGCCCTTTGGAAGTATAGATTATTGTCATATTCGTTAACAGGTGGCCCTTTGGAAGTAAATATTATTGTCGTATTCGTTAGCCGTTACCGAATCTAGGGTTAATTGACACTGCAGTCTGCAATTGAGTAATTGGAATAATATATAAGTTTCCTCATAAATAATAACGTTATTGATTCAATTTTTAAAAGTTCCTGAACATTAATCCCTTAACATTGATCACTAATTCATTTGCCAATTTCTGGACCTACCCATGAAGTAGGTAAATTTATTGCCTCCTAAATGGGTGTATATGGTGGTGGTTTGGGATATTTCTCTGTTATATGAAAATTTGAGCCTTCCCTTTTATATTCAGTGCATTGCCTGGGATTACAAATTAAAATTGTCTTTTTCATGCAGCTACAACTCTGACAAGCTGGCATCTACTTGTCACATTTTGTTCCCTTCATTTGGCACTCAAAATGAGATTCTTCGAGCACAAGGCTTTTGAGCAGAAAGCCGTAGTTGGATTTGGGATTTTAAACGGAATCTCAATTGGACTTTTAAATTTGAGCCTAGGGTTCAATTCTGTCGGCTTCTACCAAGTATGTTTTTTGTTTTAGTTCTGTTTTTTTTATCACGTGTTGATTGGACTGTTGTTGACTTTGAACGTCTCTGATATTTGTATCCAGATGACAAAGCTTGCAATCATTCCATGTACTGTACTGTTGGAGACCCTTTTTCTCGGGAAGAAATTCAGGTTTTATTTAACTTCCTTTCCATACTATGATTTTTATGTCTGTTTGTCGTTATATACTTAAATATCTTAACGGTGTCGCTTTATACTTAAATAAACATCTTAACGGTAAAGTATGTATCAATCAATAATTGTTTATCAACCTACCTATTTTGTCGGCTTGCTTTTCTTGTTCTCTATTTTTCCATGCCCTCCCTGGCTCATTGTTTTGACCTGAATTATGGTATCCGTTAGCCATCCACTCGTGCTCATTTTTAACGCCTAAGCGTTGCTGCCTTTAATAGTTTTTCCATTAATGTTAATTTGTAAACAATATTAATTGTTCTCATTTCATTGTCTTTGCAGTAAAAGAATTCAATTTTCCCTATCTATCCTCCTCATGGGTGTTGGAATTGCAACAGTCACAGATTTGCAGTTGAATGCTCTGGGATCTTTCTTATCTCTTCTGGCGGTGATTACAACATGTGTTGCTCAGATTGTATCCTTAAAAATAATTAGTTTCACCTATATGTACCAATACTATGAGATAATTTTTGTGATAGATGGAATAGAACTATATATTACAGGACTTAAAGTTTTGAACCTGTTTCTCTGTGCACCATTTCTTCGCCAGTAAGATGTTTTTTGATGATATAGTCTGCTAATTATATAGGGAAAGAAACATCATGAATTTGCCTTTCAAGGTACATGAAAGGCAGGAAGGGTTAACATGCAGGCCATCCCTTACCCCTCTTTTTAACCCGCAAGCTCTCTTGTGCTCACTCTGATTGGCTTTGAGCGAGTGCCATTTCTTTATCTAGAGACTACCATTTATGTCATTTGAACACAATTAGGAGAAACATATCTCCTTATTGTACTTGAAATGTTTACAAAAAATGGTTGACATATAATTTTTCATGGTTAATCAGCTCTTGTTCTTTGAGTGTATTGTCCTTAATTAGCCGCTTTCAGATGACAAACACTATCCAGAAGAAGTACAAGGTTTCTTCTACCCAGCTTCTATATCAATCATGTCCATATCAAGCAGCAACCCTGTTAATCTCTGGTCCATATCTGGATAAACTTTTAACCGACCAAAATGTATTTGGTTTCAAGTACACAACACAAGTGACGGTAAGAGTTAAAAAATATTCTTTAGCTTCCTTTTTTTCCACAGACTTTCTTTTAGTTTTTCACGTCTTCATTGTTTTTTTTTTGCTTTGCAGGTTTTCATTGTTCTTTCCTGCCTCATCTCAATTTCTGTCAATTTTAGTACATTTCTTGTTATTGGAAAGACATCTCCAGTCACTTATCAGGTTCTTGGACACCTGAAGACATGCCTTGTATTGGCATTTGGTTATACTTTGCTCCAAGACCCATTCAGCTGGAGAAACATAATGGGTATTTTGTTGGCCATGGTTGGGATGATTCTATATTCTTACTATTGTACTCTTGAGAATCAGCAAAAAGCTGTTGAAGCCGTGGCACAGGCATCCCAGGTTGGTTTTACTCGACTGATTTTATGAGTCTATCACTCTACTGTCTTTGCACTTTGCATTATCATTTACCACGGGAACATTCTGTGACACTGTTTCCTCTAAATCTTTCCAGGCAAGAGAAGGCGAATCTGATCCTTTCATTAGTATGGAAAAAGGAAGCGATGCTGTGATTGACCCTGTGGGACATAAGTCCCCTGTCTGGAACAAAGACAAAGACTAGTATGCTTATGTGCTTTGTTAAATCATTGTCGAGAAACAGTTATAGTTTTTATAGAGGGTTAAAACCCATAAACCATATGGAATTTAGGAAGTGCTGCCAAATCCGTCGTATTTTTTAGTCTAGCGTTTTGTGAATCGTTTTCCAACTATCAATATTAGGGAGATGAGCAATTATATGGTCATGTCGCAATTCTCGTGGCCACAAATATGGCTCAGATTAGTAGCAGACATTTCTTGGTGATGTTTTCACATCATGTTACATTCATAATTTTATATACATATCCAAACTTTTTTCTTTTGTCAAAGCTTCGGTTTGCTTTAGTTAAAACTTGATTGTGCATTTATGATCCCAACTTCCTATACCCAAAAATAATAAGCTGCCAAGAGTTCGTATGCACCTGCTGAAAGAGAGTTTCTTCCCCACTGTTTCTAATAAACCCACACGTTTTTGAAAATATACTTCTCACATGGAAAAAATCGAGTTTTTGTTCGAAAATAAGTATACTTGGAGGGCATTTAAACTGTGTTTTCTGCTTGTCCGCTGTAAGACCGGGTAAATGTTTTGGGAGTTGCTTTTTGCACCCTTTGTTTTGACATTTTCACATACACCCACTCCTCTGCTCCATGTTTTTCTCAATCACCAAACACCTCTATCTAGAAGTTTATTTCTGGAATGCATACTTTTTATGAACTTATATTGGCTTCCAACAGTTTGTCTATGGATTGTTTAGCCTAGAAGTTTAATTTCTGCCGCAAAAAACTTTCAAAATCTATTATCTAGGGGTAAGAACTTTAAAAAAAAAAAAAACACAATTAGTTTATTGTAATATATGTATATTTTTGAACGTAGAATGAAATTTTCTTTTTGAAACAGAACGTAAAATGAATTAAAGTAGGTCATGCTACTAATATAGATATTTTCATGCACAATCATTGGTCATAAACATGCCATTGAAAAGCAGTAGAAGATAGCAAGCACCCATCTTCCCAAAGTCATATCATAAATGTGCCATTGCAAAGCAGTAGAAGATAGCAAGCACCCATATTCCTAAAAGACCTGAAAAATTAACCATAATTTAACAATGCTAGCTATGCATTTTTAACAAAGAATTCATTGAAAAGATTTTACATCATATTTTACCTTTACACAGTGGTAATTCTTGACAAGCCCCGATAAAGATATCGAGATGACTTGTCTCAAACATCAATAAACGATTTATGAGCGGCTAAAATACTAGCCACAAATAAGATCAAGCTATATTTTGAAGTAGTTACATAACAAATAACAATTCATACATTTGTCAAAAAAAAAAAAAAAAAAATTCATACATGGTAAGGTCATCCACTTATGTGTTATCTTTTTGCTAGGTTCCCGCTCCGTCACTAATCTCCTTTGAGTTTTGTGGTCGATTGGGTCTCGTCAAGTGGTTCAGAAGCATCATTATCCTCAAAGGTGGTAGCTTCCATCTCTCTGAGTTGAGCTCATGCGTTCATCACTCATCGGTGCAGCCTTTCGAAGGTTCAACACTAAATTTCAACCATTCAACTAATTAATCTGACGATCAATTAGTGAATTGAGATAAAGGTCATGCTACCGGTGTCTCGTACTAGTTAAGGAAATAAAAAAAAGTTTTAAGTTGAAAATAAAACTTATTATAGTTTTTGTAGAGTTGACTGCACAACTTCGGATGTCATATTACTACATATCTATTTTTTTTTTAACAGCCAAATATATATAAATAACCCAAATCCACTCAAGACGAGTCGGACGGGAAGCGAAACTATTACAAAACATTTCTTAATTAGTGCCAGAGAAGCACCGATTAATATTTCCCTTGAATTAATTAGCCATTCAATCTCACACCCTCCAAATTGGTGGAGGGGAACCAAAATGAAGACAAGCAATGGAACACGATGAAATGCATACCATCAAATGTCATTTCATTTTTTTTAATATCCAAATGATGAAACACAGCACCATTCCATCACATATAATTTCATTTCATCCCATATCATCAATACAACGATTTAATATGAATAAAAAAATTGTTATCTAAAATCCTACTCCAACATACTACAACACCTTTGCCAATTGAGTCACAAAGACCATCCAAGACTAATTCTTTATTTGTAGTCAAGTTGTCTGTTTTCTACAAATTCATTTTTTTTTAAGTAAATAAATGAGGTGTCTGTGATTTAAACTCGTATATATTATACACCGTCACTGCAAAACTGAATCAAGCTCACGGAACATCTAAAGCTAATTTTGGCCGATTTGCCTAATATATATATTTTTTAATAATTGTTATTTTTTTTAATGAAGTTTTTGTGAAAATATTCCATTTATAAGAAAATATTCCATTTACAAAGTCCACTCACTCACTCCCTCTATCACCGAATTATCGAATCCTCTACACACACACACTAGTATTCATACGGAACCTCCGTTCTCAATCATCATCATCTTCCACCATGGCCGTTCGAACCCTACTGAGCAAAAAAACCCTAACCACCGTCCTCCGCAATGATCCAAAACCAATCGGAGCAGCCATAACTCAATCCCGTGGCTTACATGTCTTCACACTCCCCGATCTCGCTTACGACTATGGCGCTTTGGAGCCTGTCATCAGCGGCGAAATCATGCAGATTCACCATCAGAAACATCATCAGACTTACATTACCAACTATAACAAAGCGCTTGAACAGCTTCACGATTCTGTTGCCAAAGCTGATTCCTCAACCACCGTTAAGCTTCAAAATGCTATCAAGTTCAACGGTGGAGGTTAGTTCCGTCATTTCTCTCTTTTTTTTTTAATTTTTAATTTTTATTTTTTATTATCCGGTTAATTAAACGAAAAATTACGGCGAAATCGTCATTTGTTATTGGTTATCGTAGCTTAATTTTTAGGTTATTGTGAATGATAAGTTAGTTCACCTTATGGCATAAGATATTTCTAGAAGAAATGATAAAATTAATAAAATTGTTTTTATGTATAAGCTATAAGCTGTTTTGTTAAGCTATCCTGGAGAGTTTATGGAAATAAGCTGAAAACAGCTTATAGATGTCATTAACGGTATATATAAGCTCTTTCTCAAGCAGTCTCACAAATATTTATGCCACTAGGGCCCGTTTGGATTGGCTTATTTTTTAGCTTATGCAAATAAATAAGCTTTTATGTGTTATTCATAAGCTTGTCAAGGTAGTTTATGAAAAAAAAACAGCTTATGAAGATACAATTTTCGTGATTGAGAACTTATGAATTAACTTAAAAGCTTATTTATTTGAATAAGCTATTTTTCATTAGCTCGTAAATAAGTCAATACAAACGGGCCCTAGATGAAAGACCTGTTTGGATTGACTTATTCTAGCTTAAATACTGGCATAAGCACTAGTGAGGTTGTTTAATTGAAGTTATGAAAACAACTTATAACTTATATGAAAATGATTTAACTTTCTTTTATTTTTTGTTATAGAAATAGCTTACCATAAGCTGCAAATTAAGCTGTTTATCCAAACAGGGACAAATTCAAATAAGCCAATCCATATTGCTTGTAAACTGGTCGGGGTTTCACATTTACCTTTTGAGAGAAACTATGATAGGTTTTGAAATGAACTAAACAAAATTTTCAAAAGAGTAGCATGCAAAGGTTTTCCATATATGATTAATTGTCATTTATTGCAGGTCATATCAACCATTCTATTTTCTGGAAAAATCTGGCTCCTGTTCGTGTAAGTTTTTGCCTTGATTCCGTTACATGGAAACCATTCTGTATTCAATGGTTCTTTTACCTGATACTTTACACCTTGTGCAGGAAGGAGGTGGTGAACCACCAAAGGAAGCCCTGGGATGGGCCATTGACACAAATTTTGGTTCTTTAGAAGCGTTGATACAAAAGGTTAATGCAGAAGGTGCGGCTCTTCAAGGGTCTGGATGGGTGGTAAGTTTTGTGGATTCTGAAATTTCCAGCATGTATTCTATGTAAATCATTAGAGCTCGATCATTGTTTTTATTTGAAGTGCCCTTGTTTTGTCTTAATCAATTTGTACTGCATTGCCAGTGGCTTGCTCTTGACAAAGAATTGAAGAGGCTTGTGGTTGAAACCACTGCAAATCAGGTAAACTTCCTCTCTTCCCCTTCCACCTCCAACAAACTTCGTCCCTTTTCCGAGATGCTAAGAGGCAAAGAAAACTGATAGCAAGTTAAATTTGTTTCTCTTTTTTTGTTTGATTACAAATTCTGGTTTTTTTTAGCTAAATTTGTATTTCTGTTATATCTCATTTCACACCATTCTAGATCTTTACACCTTACATCGCTATTACCAATAGTTAATATTAGTTACATTAAATGAATGAGATCAAATTATTGCTATTGTATCTTCTGATTTTTCAAAACAATGGGACAAGCTCTAAATAATGCTCCATTATTATAATATGGGTTTGATTTTGAGACTTTGATCTTATCTATAGTGATAAATTCATAATTATACATTCAAACTCTGTAGTTTTGCTATTTGTATTGATTTTCCCATTTCTATACTTTTCTTGTCTGTGGGTCACGACATACATTTCAAAAAATGTACAGTGAAGTCCCTAGCCTACCACCATAAATTCTTCTATATCCATCTAAAGAATGTCCTTCCCAGTGGAGAAGATGCATGTTATGAATACCAAACAATTCGTAGCTGTATACACCAATAAAATTTACGTATCTTGCCACAATTTATTTTGGCCTCCTTTTTACGTTGAACTTTTTTTAGTTTCATCCGAGTCAGAGCACCTCTTTGTATGAACTCTTGGTTCTGTGTCTTTTTCATTTCTTTTTATGATCGAACTCTTTAATTGCTGCACTTTTTTTTTCTACACCCAACCCCCGATTAATCAACAGGCCTCAAGTGACTATGTTCTCTTTAACTCTATTTAACCACTATATCTCTGACTCCATTGCTGATTTATAGTGCAATGATGCTGAAGCTATCTGGCATTTTTCTTATTTTTTTTTTTGCATATGACAAAAGTATTCTTAGTCGTATAAGTTCAATTTTGATGATGCTATAATGTTTATTGATTTCAGGGACTTGATTGCATTTTTTCTCTTAAAATGCCAGGATTGAATTCCAATTTCTAGAGAAAAATGGTGCAATGACCCATTTAGTGATATTGTTGGGACTTGGGATTAAATATATAACTAAACATTTTCTATATGCAATTTTCTTCGTATATGGACTCTGCATGTTGATGGGATTTATGATATTTAAAAATGGGTACTTGTTAACAGTTTTCCCCTTCCGTCATGCTCATTATTTTTAACTTTTGTAAATAATGTTTTCTATGCATACGTCATTTCTGGTTTGTTTAATTTCTGATGTAAATTTGAACATTTTATTTGCAGGACCCATTGGTTACTAAAGGAACAAGTTTGGTTCCATTGCTCGGTATAGATGTTTGGGAACATGCCTACTACTTACAGGTAAAATTTTGGACTTGGGTTCCCCCCCTTTCTCCAATTCCTCTCTCGCCTCTCTCTCTCTCTCTCTCTCTCTCTCTCTCTCTCTCTCTCTCTCTCTCTCTCTCTCTCTCTCTTCATACACCTGTAGCTAAACATTTCAATTAGCCCACTCTTCTTTAGTTCAGCCTTTTCATTCCCTGGCATTAACATGTATTATGGGTCTATTGAAAACCTGAACTAACATAAACTCACATGACCTGATGACATACAAACACGACGTCTCAAGCGAACAAACTGAGGACAAGGAACTAATCCTAGCTTTTCACAGGGGTTTCTATGGAACGGATACTATCTGGAGAGATAGTAAGATCAAGACCTCATGAATTCCGATTGTTAAGACCCATGCCCGCAGTGTGGAAATTTATTAGAGAAAAAATAAGAGGGATGAAAGAGAATGCTGATGTGGTAGGGGGTGAGGAAAGAGTGTTACCCAACTTATGGGAGTCAGTTATATAGGGATTGAGGAGAGAAAGAATGGGTATCTTATGAAAATTATTCTTGTGTTAGTTATGGGCAGAGAACATTGTTCTCTGTAGGAGCTTGGCTCTGTGGGCATTAGGATATTCGTTATTGTGCAGTTATCTTTTTATTATTCAAGCAGTCTCATATTTTCAGTGACTTCCTCATTTTTATGCTATTTACTCTTTATATGATTTATGGTTCCTATCAAATTCTTACAAAATCATTAAAGGGGTAGAGTATCTTTTTCTTCAATGTAGAAGTGACTATTCATCATGAAACTTGTCCTTCACATATTTTTCCACTGCATTGTAGAATTTATTTGCATCTTGATATTCCTGACCAGTTGTACTGCATCAAAATGTGATTGTGAAAATATCTTGCTTTATGAACTCAGTGTAAACCTAAACAATAACGATGGGGCAAAAAGATGCCATAACGTCCTCTGCAGTTTCAGAGCTTCATAACTAAATTAAATTAATTTTGAATAATGGAAGTAGAAAATAATTGCTAAATTGTATCATATTTTACTTGTAGTGATTACATTTCTTTGCCAGCTTAATTGATACAAGAATAAATAAATCAACAGTTTACTTAAGCTTCAGGTCAATGATTTGTTAAAACTACCTTATAATATTTATTTTTCTCCTCTTATGGTTGTTAGAAGTTAGATTTTTAAAACTCACTCACTTCCTTTTCCTCCCCGTGTATTTACCCCACTATCTCTGTGTGAAATCATAGATTCAGTTGTGCTTTACCTCCCCTTTATAGTACAATAATCAAGTCTTTCCTCACTAGGCAAAGTTGGTTATATGAATTAATTGATGAAATGAAACAATGTCTGGTCATATATTAGGTTCAAAATATATTTTTTACCTCCTCGCAGCAAAGAAATGTATTCAGCACACTTCAGTTCCTTAAGTGCAAATTTTTTGAAAATATATTTATCTCATTTTGCGTTGCTTATCAATGTAGAAGCTCATATCGTGCTGTTTGACAATCATTAAGAAAGAAATCAAAACATACAGTGTTCTGAGATTCCTAGTGGCACATTAGTTTTCTAAGGATTTTCTTATTTATGATTTTTTTGTTATTGCAGTACAAGAACGTCAGACCAGACTATTTGAAGAACATTTGGAAAGTTATTAACTGGAAATATGCCAGTGAAGTGTATGAGAGCAATTCCTAAAGTGCTGCTTGGTGTGGAACTTGAGATGACAGGTTTGCAGCACGGTCAGAGATGGAATAAAATAATGTGAAGTGATAGATAAGACTTTCCTTAGGGCGCAGGTCATTTTCTAAGAAAACAGTTTATGTACTTACACTTTAAAACCTCGAGTGATATATGGCTGCATTCCTTGTAGTAACATACCTGTCATTGTTTGCTCGTGCCTTATGGATTTTATGTTCAGACAAGACAAGATTTTATTTTTTGCTTCTAGGGTTTACTACTTTGCTTGAGAGTCTTGTGCGAAATCCTGCCTCCCTGACCATGTTTCTTTTGTGAGATGAATAAGTCGGAGTGTTACTGGTGCATGTTTGTTTGGAATTGTTCATATGCAAATAATCATTTTTTTTCGAGTTTCACTTAAAACTGTGCGTAAGTGTAAGATCTTTTTCAAATTGTTAGGTGATTTTTTCTTGCAAATATATTTGTAACTAATACCACGTTAGGTGATTTTTTCTTGCAAATATATTTGTAACTAATTCCACTAATTATATCGAAAGATGACAAGGTGGAGTTGAAAATATTTATATTTAACTAGTTATTTTCAAAATGTATACAGAGTGGACAAATTAAATATATTATATTTTTTGAATATAAATGTGAAATTTGTTTGAGTTATGATAGTTCTTTGTTTAAAAAGAAAGGTCTTGTTAACGAGTGCTCTCGGTGCACTTTTTAAGCATTCTAAAAGAAGAAATTATTTCATAAAAAAAGACAAAAATTTCAATTTCCAATGCAATGATTATATTAATTTTCAATAAAATTTACTTTTTAAAGGTCTTAAAAGTGCCCCGGGCACTCGTTAACATTTCCCTAAAAAGAAATACTCCATCCGTCTCTATATCTAAGCACTCATTTGACTCCTTTTATTCCTAAATGTTAACCCCTTTTCAAATTATTAGATGCATTTATTATTTTTTTCTAAATATACCCCTAGTTAATACTACTAACTTATCTTGAAATATGAAAAGTCAAATTTTATACACATACAAACAAAGGACAATTTGGTAATATTAACACAAAAAACAGACACATTAATTACACTGACAATTTTTTCTTAAGAAATGTGAAAAAGACAATGGATGCTTACATTAAGGGAATAGTTTCTATTGTGAATATTTTGGAGGACGTCTATTTTCTAATAAACATTTTCATTTTTTCCAAGCATTTCCATCGTCTATTTTCTAATAAGCATTTTCATTTTTTCCAAGCATTCCGAGTAGTGCTATATGACACGATAACTTTGTCGCACCATTTGCACGAATACTGTACCATGTGTATACTCACGCCTCATTTTTTTTTTTGGATAATGATAGAACGCACGACATGCTTTTTCGTGCATGTTGCACGACATGATTTTTTTCTTTTATTTAATGAAAAATCACAAACATATATCTTCCAGTGATGTTGTGTACTACTACACCATTTACTACAAATCAATTCTATGGCATAATATATTTAAATAACTCTTCGATGGTTTATTACTTTACACTATAATTTTTACCCATTGGAAAACACACTTCTTTGGACTGTAGTTACACCAATGGTGACGGTGATTATAGCAACAATGTTTAGACTATACTAACTTTTTGTTGTAGCGTTTAGTTTGTTGGTTTATTTATGCTTGCTGACAGTATTGCAAGCCTAAAAAAAATAGAGCAAATTGGGTGTAGTTTGTGCTGGTCGTACAAATTCGTGGGGAAAGAGCGTCGTGCCAAATAGCACCGCTCTTTTTTTTTTGAGGGAATATAACTGTTGAGAATTGCAGATTCATAGGGATGAAGATCATAGGTGTGAGCAAGATAGCAAGCATAAGAGTATTCATGAGGAAGATACTCAAAGAAACTCATTGTAGAAATGAATAGATTGATAAAAGATGATGAATGTGTACAATGGTGTTCCTATATATAGAGATTAGTTTGAGCAACTAACTCTAACTAACTTCTAACCAAGCTACTAACTCTAGTTTAGTTATCAACTAACTATAGTTGATTACTAGTCTAACTACCTTAACTAACTCCACATAACTACCAACTATTTTAACAGCCTCCCTCAAACTCAAAATGGGGAAACTCACCAATTTGAGTTTGAAATACAAAGAATTACAATTGAAATTTGCATACTACAAGAACTAAGTAAAACAAGGGGTGTAAACTAGTAAAATCAAAAAACTAATATGGAATGCAGAGAAGCTCAGGGTAGACTCCAACAGATTGAATAGGCCCAAGCCCAGTTGGGAGAGGCAGATCCATGGTGCAAATTTGAGTTGAACACAGTGTAACCTTGAGCAAGAATGCAAGACCGAAAATTCCACCTTGAAAATCTGCTATCAGCTTCTCCAAAAAACGCAGGTCTGTGCAATGATTATGCAATCATGACCAAACTCGTCTGAACTGAAACAGCTTATCCCTAACGCGTTTTTGAACCCAAACAGCTCATACAAACGCGGTTTAGCGAAATGCACTTTTCCAATAAGCACTTTTCCAAACAGCTTTTCTAAGATGCGGTTGCATCGTGATTCAAGATTATGCAAACAGGACAGAACGAAAACGCATCTGAACCAAATGTTTTTCCCAAACAAACGTTTCCAATAGAGCTCTTGTGTGAACATGTTTCTGATCAGTGACGCGCTCATTCTTTATTGTGAAGAAAAATTGAAAAAACAATTCAACAATTCTGGTGTTTGCTTCTTGTGTTGCGATGAATATTCCTCCGGGATCAAAAACAAAGTGTGATGATTTGAGGCGTTTTGTTTGTAACTTGGAAAGGAAACTGAGATAAATCGCCACCGCAAACACAAGCGACGAAAACAGAGATGATCGGAACGAACTTGTTCCGCCGGGATCGAATACAAAATCTGAACAACTTAAGCATGTTGTAGAAAAATCAGAAGTGCTTCCTGACAAACACAGTAGCGAATCAGAAAGCTTCTCACCTTTCTTGCGGTTTTGATCATGCGAAAATCGATTGACTTTGTCATCGTGTCGACGCTTGATCATAGAAGAGAACGCTTGAACACTTTGATTCTTTGGTTTCTTGCTGGCTTTGGAAATCACAAACTGAGTTTCATCATCCTTCGATTGCTTGTCTTCTTTCGAGGAGGTAATTGCAGAATCACCATTGTTGCTGCAAGAATCACCAAGAAAACAAGATATTTCCCCAACCTTGATGGAGAATCCATCAAAAACTGGTACGATGGAAATGCAAGAAACCGGAATGATTGGATTTGTGAAGCTACCAAACAGAATTGAGTTTTGCGAAGTTGAAGATTCCAGATTTTGAGAAGAAACGCTGAGAACTTCATCATCATCGGATCCATCTTCTTCGCAGATTTCAGAATCGAAAGCGGAAGCACAATCTTCATCTACATCCCTCGGGTATCGCTCTGATACCATGTTGAGAATTGTAGATTCATAGGGATGAAGATCATAGGTGTGAGCAAGATAGCAAGCATAAGAGTATTCATGAGGAAGATACTCAAAGAAACTCATTGTAGAAATGAATAGATTGATAAAAGATGATGAATGTGTACAATGGTGTTCCTATATATAGAGATTAGTTTGAGCAACTAACTCTAACTAACTTCTAACCAAGCTACTAACTCTAGTTTAGTTATCAACTAACTATAGTTGATTACTAGTCTAACTACCTTAACTAACTCCACATAACTACTAACTATTTTAACAATAACTCACGCCTCATGTTTAGCAATTTTTTGACACAAGATAAAATATTGTTTTCTGACACAAATAAAATAATATATAAACTAAATTATTATTATTTCTCAATATGAATTGCATTAACTTTGTAATGGATTACCACAATATTCTCCACCAATAGTTTGCAGAGGTGCTTCTGCCACAAAGCATCCTTTGAAAATATTGTAGTGTAAATTCAACACATAACAACTTAGTGATTCCATTTTTCTTCTATGCAAGTGTCCTAACCAAAACAAAAACGTTGAAGTGATAAGTTAAATTAAATGGAGAATAAGAAAGAGAGATTTGGCTGGAATTAGACTTTTAAAAAAGAGAAAATTGAGAATTGAGGAATTCGTGCAATTGGTGCGATAGCTTTTGTCGTGCCACAAAGCATTTTCATTTTTTCCAAGCATTTCCATTAATTAATGCTTAAGTTGGCGATACGTTATATTAGACCTTTTTTTTTTAAGGACGTTACGTTAGACCTTTGATGTGCATGTAATTTACAAGATTAGTAGTTCCTGTAAGACTGGTATGTCATTGGAATGTGGATTTGAAGAGTATGTTGCAATATAACTTGAGTATTATGACTTAAAAAAGGCATTTCTCACATGAAATTTTGAGGAAAAGAAAGAATCAAGGGCAAAGAGATTCGTTTTACTTGTTATGACAAAGAAAAACATAAGAATGTCAAACGCTGAAGAACATAGTGATGCTCTTATGAATCTTGCTGTTCCATCACCAATTTTCAAAGAAACTGAACCCATTTCGTTAGAATAACCGAATCAGTGAGATTTGCAAGTGAAGTAGATTTGGATGAGTAAATAAGAAAAGTTTGGTTCCAAATAAACCAAATCTCTATGGAACATTTTTTTTCTCTCACACATCAAATACATCAAATACTAAAAGGAGAAATAGCAAGTCAACCATAACAAAATACAAGATTAATCATCAACTCAAGGTTGTCTTCAAAACGGAAGCTAACTGAACGCAGTGTAATATGAAGTGCAGACAAAATATAGCAAATTCAAAGTCGCTCTTGTGAAACAAATGTGATTCAAATACTAAAATTTCAAAATAACAAACAAGCCTAAGCCTCATCATTACAGCTGGCAGTCAGGAAAGCTCTTCCAGGTTGACGGTTGGCCAATGGGCCATGGCATCCAAGAAGCTGCAAAATCACAAAAAGAGCTTGTAAGTTGAAAGGCCAATTACTTAGACAAAACTAACTGAAGAAAAGTACCAATTTAGTGTTCAAACAGATTATATTCACAGATCAGATACATACCCAATATATTCCAAACTAAAATGATACAAATAAGAAACAAATATCCAACATGCGGTACAATGAATTCATATGCAGCTTCACATTACCTTGGCATTCACACCATCAGGCATAATTCGGTTCTCAGACTTTAACTTCAGATAATCAGCTCGGTTAATCTTAGTGAATCCCCTGAAAAAGCATTTAAACAACAATGAATATAGTTAAAACATGGATTAAAGTAAAAGGCCAAAGTATTCCCATACTACAAATCTACATAGGATACAGGGTAATATATCATTATTCAAATCTGCCAATAGAACAAATACTTACCACTTCCTGCTAACAATGATCTTTTGACGGCCAGGGAACTTGAACTTAGCACGGCGGAGAGCCTCCTGAGCATGATGGCTGTTGTTGTCCTTGCAACGAACAGAAAGAAGAACCTGCCCAATAGCCACTCTAGCACAAACACCTTGTGGCTTTCCAAAAGCCCCTCTCATACCAGTCTGAAGCCTATCAGCTCCCGCACATGAAAGCATCTTGTTGATCCTAAGAACATGGAATGGATGAACCCTAACTCTCAAGTGGAATGCATCCTTTCCTGCAAACTTTGACATGTATTTGTTGCAGGCAATCCTAGCAGCTTCAAGTGCCTCACTGGACACATTTTCCTTCTCCCAACTGACCAGATGAACACAGAAAGGAAACTCATCAACACCTTTCTTCTTCATACCAACATCATAAATCCTGATCTTGGGATCAGGAACACCACGGCAGAAACGTGACTTTGGATATGGCTTGTTCTTAATTTGACGGTAACACCTTGCAGGTCCTATAAATAAAACAAACATGATTACAATCACACAAATAATACCAATAGACAAAAAAATGAATCTGTTCTATCATAGTCTTGTTCCATAATGACAAATGAAAACAAGAGATTTTAATTTCAGATGAAACGATAGACATTAAAAGTATCATAACTTTGTTCCACAATTACAAATGAATAATGAACACAAATGAAAATAGGAGATTTTAATTTCAGATGAAACGACAGACATAAAAAATAGACTCCATTATGTATTATGAATACTAGAAAGTTTACACATAAAGCATGCTACGATACATATTGGTTCATCGAGTATACAATCACATAAAACACGACAAACAATGGCTCATACAATACAAGCGTGGAGCAAAAAGCAGCCACTACCGTCTACCACTATAAAAAATCAAAAAGGGTTTTAAAAAAACATGTTAAGGTATGAAGAGTGGTTAGGTTCCTGAATTCATCGATAAGCAACCTTACAATCCATACACAAGAACTAGCAAACAATGACAATGGCCACAAAATTATCGTATAAACCTAATGTCGATTTCAAAAGCATCAAACAGAATTTCAAATCTGAAACAAATTATATATTTTTAGGGTCCGTTTGAATTGGCTTGTTTTTTAGCATATGAAAAATAGCTTATGCAAATAAATAAGCTCTTGTGTTAAGTGAAAAGTTCTCACCAACTAAAGTTGTATCCTCATAAGCTGTTTTCTCATAGACTATCTTGACAAACTTATGAATAAGTTGTTTTGCATAAGTACAAAATTAAGCTAATCCAAACGGACCCTTAATCAAAACTTATTTGGTTTACAAAATATTTTAACAAATTATGAAACATTGGAAAAAACGAACTTGATTCGAAACAAATCATTCATTCTAATAAACTCATCAAATTCTCAATTAATTTAAAACAAATAAAACATCATTTAGAATCAACTTACAGCAACACCAAATCAAAACAGAAAATAAAATTAATGCAATAGATGTCGTAAATATAATGAAATTTCGGCTCGCGATCTATAAACCCTAATTCCTAAATCACAAATACAAAATAAAAAAAATAAATAAAAAAAAGTTTGAAAAAGAGATCAGAAATTGGAAGAGGTTGTCTGTCAGGGTGAATCAGAAACACGGACCAATGTAAACATCATCATATCTCTTTAAAAAATGAAATAAGAATTCATGGATTCATCAGAAACATAAATTATAAAAGCGAAAGAAACAGAGAAATGAATGAAAATATGAGAAGGGAATTAGGGTTTTACTTCTTCCCATGGCTGCGTTTGATGTTTGTCCGTCTCCTTTCTGCAATATAGAATTGAGGGTATATATACTCGCCGTTACTTTTTCCTCTATGTGTTTCACCGTGTTCTTTTCCTTCCCAAAATACCCCTTAAATTATATAATCAGAAACCTTTTTTCATAATTTTTTTTAGATTATATAATTATACGAAAATCCAAAACCGGTGTATAAATTGGTTAAAAGGCTACATTAAAAAGGTAGGAGTGTGTGACGCGCTTCATGCTGAATTGTGGGGCATGTACCTTGGTTTATATATGGCTTGGCGAGAACAGATTCCACAGCTCATTGTGGAAAGCGATATGGTTAGTGGTAGTTGTAACTTTAGTGGAGCCATTCCCACGTTGGTGCGGCGTATTCGTAACCTTTTGGCTTTAGATTGGCATGTCCAGTTTCGTCATACTTGGAGGGAGGGTAATCGTTGTGCAAATTGGTTGGCGACCTTTAGCCTTTCTTTAGACTCTTTTGTTGTTACTAGATTGGAGTCTCCACCTAGTGAGCTCCATAGGTTTCTTTTTGATGATCTTTCTGGGACTTGTTTTCCTAGGCATGTTCAATTAGTTGTTTAGTTTTCTGCTGGGCTTTTGGCCCTCTTTTGTACCAAAAAAAAAATTGATACGAAAGCAAGATATTTTCTTTCTCAAAGTTATCTCACAGCCATGTTGGGCCATAATTCGAGTTATGTTTTGTGAAGTATTTTGCGAGCACGTTTCATTGTTCGAGGTGGCGCACGTTGGTGCATCGGTGCAGGTAGTTCTATCCTTATTCTTGATGAACCTTGGATGCAAAATGGTAGATGTATTGATGGTAATATATTTGGTGCCCCTTTGCTTCAAAACTACACGGTTAATAGCATGATCGATACTACACATCAAAGGTGGAATGCAAGCCTGGTTCATCAAATTTTTAGTAAGGATATAACAATTGAAATTTTGAATACATTGTTGATATCTCAAGTCACATATGATCGTTTAGTTTGGAAAGCAAAAAATAATGTCTTTTATTATGTTAGGTGCGCTTAGGTGTTATGTATAAAAGAACTGGTAGACACCTCACATTTACGTCGTCCAGGATTTCCTTTGGCGGATGTAAAATACCTATTAGAGTCTGATTACAAGACAAAGGAGTGCAATGTCCAATATTTTGTGTTACTTGCAACGATAATGCAGTGGATCTGGCTCTTGTTTTCTTTCATTATCCTTTTGTAGTTCAGGTATGGCATTTAGTTGGGTTATGGGATGACATCTCCATTGCTCTCCAAAACATTGTTTATGCAGAGGAATCCATTTTTGCCTTGATTCGTAATTTGGAGGTCGACATGCAACAATGATTGTCTGCCATATTATGGAGCCTTTGGAAGCATTGTAACCTCAAACTCTAGCAAAATGAAAATGAGTTTTGTGTTCATGTCGAGGATCGAGCAAGACACCTTATTAACGAGTGGCTGACATCGAATGCTCCTCGCAGTAATCCCTGCATGCAATTCGATTCGGCACAAATTGTTATTACTTCTCATCAAGTTGTTCCTCATAACATGCAGCAGGTTGGTTGTACATCAATAGCCTCAGATAAGTGGCAAAAACCGCAACCAGGTAGGATAAAGTATAGCATTGATGCGTATTTTTACTCTTTATGGAACAGTATTGGCATAGATATTTGTTTACGTGATGAAGATGGTGTATATGTGCTTTATAAAACTACGAGTTTTTCTCCCAATGGTTAGTAGACATGCAATGGTTAGTAGACATGCAATTCGATAGTATGGATTTTGTGGTAGATTCGAAGCTCAGAACAAATGCTTTCAACCCAAATCAACAAGATGTAACTGAGTTTGGCCACGTTATTACAACATGTTAGAATAGTTTTTCAACAGAAAAAAAATGATATGAAAGATTTATGTTGATCACATTATTGTCTCCAATAAATTGTAGATTAATTTTAGAGATGTCATGAATGGTCAACAAAGACCATGATATCATAATCTACACTCATAACTAAATTGAAGAAATAATTTTTTTTTTAGAAGGAATGAAAATAAAGAATAAATTAAAATGTTGAAGTTCAAGAGTTATTTATAGTCATATAACGTTCATAAGCTTTAACTACACCGTAAGAAAACATGCTTAACTTTTAAAACTCAAGTTGCACACAACAAACCGTCCAAACCTCAGATGTAACATTGCAATCTATATTTTGGGACGATTCATATTATATAACCTGAATTCATTTTCATAATCTTTCGAATTCTATAGTCCAAATAATCTCATAATGTGTTAAAACTTATAGCTTTGATAACTGAACACAAAAGTTCAGCCACAAAAGAGACATCGTATCCTATACAATTTTTTTTTTAATTTTTTTTCTTTCTCTCTCTTCTCTCCCTCACCCACTGCTTCATTTCTCTCTCACCTTCCGCCAACCAACCACCCACCGTACCTCCTTCTCTCCGGCCATCGACCACTGGCGACCACCACCATCAGCCTTCTCATTTCGCGCCACCACCACCATCCCTTTCCTTTGATCCACTCGGATCTGTCACACCACCATCACCACTATCCCTTTTCTTTCTATCCCTTTCATTACTCGCCAATAATCTCGCCGACGTCGTTAAGCTCTGCTTCGCTCTCTTAAAAACCATGACTCACACCTTCGTTCTCTGTCGCCGTCGTTAAACTCGTCGTCACCGAGAACCAAACGCAAATCACCGGAAAGACAGATGAATAGGAAAACTAGAATAAAAAAAGATGGAAGGAGGTGATGATAGATTCATCGTCGGCGAAGAGCGGAGGGGAGGGTGCAGCGGTGGCCAAAGAAAGAATACGGGAAGAGAAGAGGAGGATACGACGTAGAGGGAAGAGAAAACATAGAAGAGATAAGAGCGAGTTTACAGAATCGCCCTTCATTTTAATGGAAATTACGAAATTGCCCATGGTGTTGTATTTGTGTCATAGTGTGTGTGTTCAGTTATCATTTCTGTAAAACTTACAAGATGAATAATGGTGAAAGAAAATTGAATGACTTTGATTTCACTTAAAAAACAACTTTACAACTGGTCAAAACACTAAGCAAAGGCCGATGAAAAAATTCAATAAGTTCATAATAATCACTAATCCAAGCATGAAAACTAACGAGTTAGACTTTGGTTGAAGATAAAAATGTAGGTAGTTGAATTAGATTTCTAACGATACAAGGGTCAAGTTAAGTACAACTCGATATATATATATATATATATATATATATATATATATATGTGTGTGTGTGTGTGTGTGTGTGTGTGTGTGTGTGTGTTTTCTAAACACTGGTCACTAGTTTAACCACATGTCTAAATCGGATGACTCCTCGTAAAATTGTTTTTTTTATAGAAAAATGTACATGTACTAAATCAGATCGATTCGATTTATATTTAAAATTTTATTAAAAATTCATACATTTAAAAAAGTACAATTACAGAAAATACAAAGGATCAATAAACTTTTGTTTAAATCAGGTTAATAGGATACAATTATAGGAAATACATGAATTAAAAATAGGCAAGGTTACAAAACTAATCTCAAACATAGTCACGACAAATCACATGCACAATTATAATAACACTCACTACTAGGGTTGGCTACGAGTATATGCAACCAGACCTATAGTTTAAGAACTAAAAACCCATCTCGATACCGCGAGTCAACTTACTAAACTTGTTTAGACTCACTCAAGTCCATTCATAACCGAAAGTATGAATGACCATCTATCTCTACATTCCAACTTCGAGGTGAAGTTTATTCGGCGACTAGCGAACATGGTTGCTAACTCTTTAGCTAGGGCGACCGGTTCATTTGCTAGTCACCGTATTTTTGAGCTATCTCCTTTTTGTATTAAACCTTTCCTTATCAATGATATGAGTTAATTTTGCTTTTGTAAAAAAAAAAGTCCATCCAAGTATTGGGGAAACAATAATTTTAAAGCAATATCGACAAACCAAACTTAAAATAATCTTAATTTATTAAATTTGAATTAAAAACACATTAATTAAAATAAAAATCACAACATCAAATGGTTATACTTTTTTTAATGTAAGAAAAGTGATTAAATTTTCCATTTTTTCATTAGTGTTACTAGATTTATAATTTAAAAAGCCCGGGTCACAAAATACTTGAATAGATATTGGTTTTTGGTCATGTCGCATGACCATCTAATCTAACAAATGTCAGTGTTGCTAAAATGAACATCTTCATCCAAATTCAAACTCATAATATCACAATTGTGTTCGTGAGCTTAAGTGGCAATTGTCAGTTTGTCTATGAACAAACAAAAAAAGACGTTGTTTCTTTTCCATTTTAAAAAGAAATAATGTTATAATTTTTTTTAAGGAGAAAATAATGTTATTTTTTTTTTGTTGGTGGACGGGGTTCGAACCCCGGACCTTGCATATTTTATGCATTGTTCTTACCAACCGAGCTAAACTCACGAGCACAGAGAAAATAATGTGATAGCTAAACCAAAGCAAGACAAAACAATTATTTTATTTTCTTCAAAAAAATAATGATTTTATTTATCTTTGAAGGAATGATAATTTTATTTATATATTCATAAAAAAAGTGATTTTATATATAAAAATAACAATGAAACAAAAAAGGGGTTGTAAAAGAAATAGCAGGGGTGAAAAGTGGAAAACAGAAAACAATGGGGTCAATTGTAAAAATAACATTCATATATATTCATTCACACACATCTCATCTCAGTGCATAGCATAAACTCGAACGTAACCCTAGAGGCATTGCGGCTGCTGAAGTGCTCGGAGCTTGGCAACAATGGTAGGTTCCGATCGGAATCCCTAACTCCTGTTAATCTCCGTATCTGATACTCTCAATCTCACCATTAAATTTGTTTGTTAATTGTTTCAGACGTTCAAGCGTAGAAATGGAGGTCGTAACAAGCATGGCCGTGGCCATGTCAAATTCATCCGTTGCTCCAACTGTGGAAAATGCTGTCCTAAGGTATTTCATCTTTTTTTCTTCACGCTTTCAAATCTGTGTATTTGCGTGTATCTTATATTGAATCGAATCGATTTTTTTGTTTTGTTAAATAGGATAAAGCTATCAAGCGTTTTCTTGTGAGGAACATTGTTGAACAAGCTGCAGTTAGGGATGTTCAGGAAGCTTGTGTTTATGATCGTAACGTTCTCTACTCTTTTTTAATTTCTTAATTTATTTAACAAAATTTCAGATTTGTGTTGTTGATTTTATTGATTTTGTTATTGTAAATTGTAGAATACACTCTCCCTAAGCTCTATGTGAAGATGCAGTATTGTGTTTCCTGTGCTATCCACTCTCACGTTGTGAGGGTCAGATCTCGCACTGACAGGAGGAAGCGTGAGCCTCCACAGCGTTTCATTAGGCGCAGGGTAATTCTCTTCCTTTCCCTTATTTACTTTTGTTGGTTTTGCTTATTTATTTATATATTTATAAATGATAGAGTCACACTGTTGTCTTTGAAATCTAATGTTGAGAGGTTTATTACAATGATAATACCTCAGATTGGACCCCTAAATTTATCACAATTGTATGTTTCTTTATTGGATTCGATATAGGGTCTGTTTGGATTGGCTTATTTGAGCTTATCAACTGGCTTAAGTTTTATGAAAACATGAAAATAGCCGATGGCAATTTTCACAAGCTTTTTTCAGCTACTTTCATAAGTTCTCCAAAAATAATCTAATAATGTTTTATCTGTTTCTGTAAAAATGGCTCATGTAAGCTTATGCATAAGCACTCAGCACAATAAGTGCATGTGTTATAAGCTGCAAATAAGCTGTTTTCCTAATATGCTTTAGGTTTATATAACCAGTAGCATAAAGTAGTGATGATATAGCTGCAAATAAGCTGTTTATCCAAACAGGCTCTTGGTTTATATAACTAGTGGAATGAAATAGTGATTATATAGTGTGCCATACCACTATGGACCATTTCTGTTTATCCAAAGCAGGCTCTTGGTTTATATAACCAGTGGTATAAAGTAGTGATGATATAGTGTGCCACTGTGACCAATTTGTGAATGATGCTCTTTTTGTTTATATAACCAGTAGTATAAAGTAGTGACGATACAGTGTTCCAATGTGTCCAATTTGTGAAGGATGGTGGTGCAATGCTACGTGCTACGTCAATAACTCTAAAAAATTGATAACTTGATTTAGACATTTGGAGCAATGTTTTCCTATCCTTTCTCAAATGCTACCTCAATAGCACATTTGTTTTATAGACTGTGTTAATGTCATTTTCTTTTCATGTTGTCTTTAGGTTATAGTCATTTGATAATGTGATTGTGAATGCCTGTTATCATTTAGGATGACTTTCTTCTTCTGCCAACCGCCAACTATTTTTTTTTCCTTCAAAATATCCCAATTTAGATTTCATATTTTGATTATCCTCTCTTTTGGTTGAAGATATATCTTGTTACTTGAGTGGGTAGTAGTGCATATGTATGATATTTGATGCATGTTTTACTTTTTGAGAATGTGCTATAATTATCTGAAGACTTTTTATTCTTTAGCTATGAAATTGTTGGAAGTGCTTGATCAGTAGTTGAGTTTCTTCTATTTTTCTTAATTATGCTATATATTTCATTGGTTGTGTCTAATTGGTTTATTTAATTCTTTTTGAAGGATGACGCACCCAGGCCCGGCCAGCCCGGTCAAGCCCCACGCCCTGCTGGACCAGGAGCTCCTCCAGCCCGTGCCTAGATGAAGCTAATATGATTTTTTTTTTTTTGTGTTGTTGGATCAGATTTATATCATAAACCTCATTTGATTTGCTTAATCTTAGATTCCAGTTTTGTGTAGCAACATTATGTTATCGTCTGATGTTTTGCTTGTGTTCTTGGGCAATACCTACATTTTGGATCATTTTAATTTGATGCTTTTGAATGAGTGGACCTTGATATTTAATAATTGCTGAGTATGTGCAAGTAGGGGTGGGAATAGGCCAGGCCGCCCGTCAGGGGCCTATGGCTCGGCCTACTAAATGCCCGGCTCGGCCTAACTCGTTTAATAAATGAGTCAAGCTTGAGCTTTTTAAAAAGCCTGTTAATTTAATTAGGTCGGGCTTAAGCTTATAAAAAAGCCTATCAGGCCGGCCCGTAAATGAGTATATTACATTTTTTCACATTTATTATTTATATTTATATATGTCAAAAAGAATTACTGATCCTTCAAATTTTCATACCACAATTATTATTATTATTTTAGTGTTTTATTTTGTATTTGGGATACAACACAACTCTTGATGACTCATACTGTTTAGAAGCTTGTTAAGTTATCATTTAAGACTCGTATGGTTTCTATCCATCTATAAATTTTACAATTGTGTTTTATTATTTTAATTTGTATCTAATTAATGTTTATCTCTATATTAAGAACGTTGCACAAATTGAAAGAAAAAAAAAATGATGAACATACTATGTTTGAAATTTGTAACACAAACTAGGCTTTTAAACAGGCTAATAGGCCAAGCTAGTCTTTTAAAAAGGTTAGGCCAGACTTAAAATAAAGCCTTTGACAGGTAAAAGGCCAAGGCTTATGCCTTAATTTTTTCAACTAGGCCTAGCCTATTTAAGCAAAGCCCGGCTCGGCCCGGCTCATTCCCACCCCTATGTGCAAGAGTAGGTGATACATAGCATCAATGCGTAAGGTATAAAAATCCCAAGCTCTTGCAATAGTGTCTTTGTTTAACTGGTGAAAATAAGGAATGACAAGTATTGTGTTTTTAAGATATTTTAGAAGTTCAATATTCCTTGAACTTGTATATACCCGTAAATGGTGACTGGGCATTCCTTCTGCCCTTTCCTTTACCCATGATAGATATCTTTGAAACATTCTCGATGACTGTTTGTGCTTACTACAGTGACACTTTAATCTGATTGTTTGGAGGGTAGACCACGTCGCTGGTTCATAATTAGTTAGCAATTTCATTCAAGTGGTACGTTGGTGAAAGAATGTAAACATGAGTGTCGTAACACAATTCATAAGTAGGATTGGTACGTGGTTGATAGAGTTAGAAACAGGGTAAAAACAGAAAAACATAGCAAACAGAACAAAAAAGAACTTGACCCTGACTAAAGTTGAAGCACGGTTGAGGTGTAGTGGGATTTAGGATCGTACAATCCTACAAACCAGCACTCAACCCTGACTGCAATGCTGTCGAGTCAAAAATTGCCTGGAAATTGTGACTATATAATCATAGGTGTAAGTTTTATATATTGGTGGTACTATATAATCTTTACACACTTGAAATACAAGGAACCAATTCAATTCAACTGCTTTCTTTTTATTTGCTTTGGAATGACTGTGATTCATCTGCAGTAGTACTTGAGTAAGCAAACACCAGTCATTTGTTGTTGCCTCCGGTGGGTAGAAATAAAATTTACAAGAAAATGGGAAAAACAATAGAACAACTAAATTTGGTTTTTAGGAATGCTAAAATACTAGGGCTTGAATGTTATACTTTTCATCGAATCATTTGCTGTCTCTCTCAAGCCTTTGGAAATTTTAATCAAAATTGGTACCGTGTAAAAAATTGATCACAGTGAATCCGGTTTGCAAAGTTTTGGTGCATTTAGTCATATGACAATGCAAAACTCTGTAACTGTAATGCAAAACTATTATTCTTATAAAGTTTTGGTGCATTGTTATAGCTCAGTTGAGTCACCCATCCATATGGATGTCCAATGAATATCTATAAACATGGATAGTAGTCATATGCTGCCTGTTCTGGTTTACGATTGACTTTGTAGTATATCCTTTTGTCATTCCTACTACTTTCTCTATTCATTAATATAAGTGTGTAAAACAATTAACAAGATATATCTATAATCGTCAAAGAAGTAGATGGCATTGAAATAAAAAACGTATAGATGAATAAAAATATTCTTTTTCTTTTTTTAAAAAAATAGACAATTAAAAAAGGATGGATGGAGTACTTTTATTTTATTAATTGAATGATTAAAGCATTATGTCGTTTGAGTATACACATTAAAAGCTTGTCCATACAATAAATGCATTATTTTGTAATTTTTTGTTTTATAATGTATTATGTTGTTTGCATTCACCTTTCAAAAAGGTATATAATACGATTAATTCCTCTTGATTTTTATTTTATAGTTGATGAACACAGTGATACCCCTCAAATTTGGTTGTACATGCCTATCGTCAAATTTTTAAGGGTGTGTTTGGTTTGGAAGAGAAATTGTGAAGAGAGAAATAGGTAAGAGAGAGTTTAAGAAGAGAGAAAGAGGTAAGAAATAGAGTAGATTTGGTGGGTTGTTTGGTATAAAAGAGAGATAAAAGAAATTGAGAAGAGTGAAGTGTTGACTATTTTGAAAAGTACCAAAATACCCTTAACTAAAAAATCCTTCAATTAAAGTTAATTTATAGTAAAATAAATTAATTCATATTTTTTGGACCAACAAAAAAAAGTTAATTCATAGTTCTAGTATATCTTCCTTATTTCAAAAAAAAAAAAAGTACTTTAATGATAAGATTAATTTTAACAATTATAAATTAAAACAGAATCGAAAAACAATTATAAATTGAAACTAACAACAATTAACATTTATAATGAAATTATTTAAATTAATTTATAGTATTAAAATAATTAATTAGATAAATTCACCTCTTTATCCATTCTGATCTCACCTTCCCACCTCCATATCCATATCAGCTTCTTTTTTTTTTACTCAACCTCCATATTAGTTTCTTTTTTTTTTTAAGATAACCTCCATATCAGTTTTTTTTTTTTTTTTTAAGAAAAGAACCTCCATATCAGTTAACAACACAACAAAATCAACCCACTGAATATCACCGACCCTCCCTCAATTCACTCACCGATATTGTGATACATGGCAACTTACAGTCACAGTGAACAAATTTTAACCATTGTCCCCTTCTTTTCATAGTGTAATACGGTAGCTACTTACAAAGCAAAGAAGGGCATAAAAGGAAAAAATGGAAAAGTAAAGCTTTCTCTCATCTTTCTCTTCAGTTCTGCGAAGAAAAAGAAAAGCATGGGACCCACATGAAATTGACATCTCTTCTCTATTTCTTCGATCTTCCAAACGGGAGAAGTTGTATCTCTCTTCCCACTTTCTCTCTTCAATCTCTCTCCCGTCCTTATTTCTTGCGTTCCAAACACAGTGTAAATGATATTTTTGTGTTAATTTATTTAAAATTAAAATAAAAAACATACTTTGAATGAATTTTACCAAGAAGTAAGTACACCGTTATCACTTCAGAGTACCTAAGAACGGGAAGCACTTGGGTGACATAATGTCACCGAGACATAACATCTGGGCCACACAACACACATTGCCACATAACATCTGGGCCACACAACACATACAACACATCTGGGCCACACAACACAACACCTTTGTGTGGCCTAGATTTAATGTCACGGTGATATTATGTCACCCAAGTATTTTCCACTAAGAACTTACTGTTATATTTTCATCATGTCAGACTTGAAATGTTACAAAGGGCAAAATGTCACACATGTTAAGGGTATGTACCCTCAACAAGTGGCCATGAGATGAAGCTCCTTTGACTTGGCATCGGTGTTAGTCAAAATTGAAGCAAGTTGTTGTTGTTGTTTTTTTTTTTTTCATTTTGATTTTACAACAAAGACAACGATAATGAAACAAAAGTGGTGGCTCTGTTTGCGTTACGATTGAGGGAGAGAACGGGGATTCTTTGAAAAAAACTTGCTAGACTTTTGAGTTTCGGAAACTTTTGTGTATTTTAGATGAGAAAGAATGAAAGATTAATGATTTAAATAATTTTTTTTATGAAAGATAATTATTAGTTACGAGATAAATATAGACAAAGTCACCAAATTCAAAGTCATCTTAGTAAAACCCAAATTCTTTTTTATAATTTTCAGAAAATTACAATCTAACCTATTTAATAAAATTAATATTGATACACCTAACTAAAAAAATTACTAACATCTTCTGCTAAAAAGAGGCTATAAAAATAACTCCACGTAATTCACATTTGTTTACTTAGAATTGCAGAGATTAACACTCTCTTAGAGAAGATTGTCTTTTTGAAACATAGTGATTGAGATAATTCATGAAAGACTTCATTTTTTTTTTTTACAGAAACACACTTAATTAATTTCATTCATAATACAAGTCACAATACAAGAAAGACATATGATCATGAATTTTTTTTTCTCAAAGACAAAGTATGATAGTGAATTTGGAGACTAGCGTGTAACAATGACACCTTTTTAATAAATGAACGACATTATTTGTTTGTCTCATAATGAAACTTATTTTAAAGTTTAGAAAAAAATAAAGAGAGACTCTAGAAGCTTTTAGAATGACACCAAAAACCAAATTGGTGCTGAGTTTTCTATATACGTCGTTGCCGAATCTACTACCATCTCAATAACGTGTTATGCGCTAAAAGAACGACCACACAAGGTCGTGTTTCGACGTCATTCTACAACTTATCATTGTTGCACTTCTAGATACCCCACAAACATAGATTATGTTGCGATAAAGAATCAAGGATCTAAAAACACACATCACAGCCACAAAACCATCTGCTATTCGATTCGAACCACAAACCCACTTCGGTCTAGGCTTCTTCTACTTTAGGACACCCAAAAAAAAACATGCTAGTCATTTCGTAACAATGAGCATATCTATCCAGACACTGAACTCCTCTTGTTTATAACCGATCTTTAGTTGGGAGACAATTCCCTTCAACTCCCTTCAACTAGAAGCTACCTATTAGCAACCAGAATTTCCATAATACGATGATAAGCCGACTTAACGTTGTAGTCATCGTGAGCACTGAACTTCCAGCTACACTTATCCGTACGCACATCACCGAAAGTGGGTATAGATAGGATGCAATTTGCTTATCTAGGGATGAAAAAAATATCTTACCAATTTCTCCTTGTACGTGGTGCTTGTGTGATCAATTTGTTTACATAGAAGTTGATGAATAATATATTACTCATAAAGATACTAATATTTTTTTGAAAGATAATACTGTGTGTGAAACATACTAGAGTTTTACATTTTAATCCAAAACTCTATGTGGAAGGTCGTGGTTTGAAAAAACTATTCAACGTTTATTATCCGAGTGCTCATTTTTGTGCGTTTGTGTGGAGGATGTTTTAGTCCCTACTCAATTCAAATTTGTTTAATTTATGCTTAAACTCTTAAATTTTTGAACATTTTTTTCAGACATGTTTAGAACATTACTAAAAGTTCGTCCGCAAAAAATTATTGCAAAATTTGATTTCTACATCCAGATTTTATTACTTTTTATCTTTAACTTTTGTCGTTTTAAAAAATTCATATTTAATTCATTTCATGTCAGAAAATTCTAAATTTTAGTAAACGAACCTTTCATAGTGTTCTAATCTTGTCTCAAAAAAATCGTTCAAAAATTTAAGAGTTTAAGGATAATTAATCAAACTTTGTTTTAGCAGGGACTAAAATTATAAGTAAATTTTTTTTATAGGGACTAAAAATGCTATTAAAATTAAGTAGGGACTAAACTTACAAGGTCGCTATTTTATAGGGACTAGAAACATAATTAACCCTTTTTTTTATAGCCAGTGTGTAATGTTAATCAGTTACTAGTCGTTAAATCTTGTCTTGGTGTTAGATCAGAGGAAAAAAAAAGGAAAATATCTTAGTTTATGACTTAAGTGGTGTTTACAACCCAACTATTCAAAATTCATCATCAATTCGTGTCTTTTGCACATGTTTATGGTGTCTTGATGTTCTTATTGGTTGTTTGTGGGTTTTCACTACCTTCATGCTCACATATTGTTTAGCTATTTTATTTTTTATTTTTAAAAAAGGTCCCTATGATTCTTATATAAGGAATACAATAATATATACCTTTTTTTTTTTTTTTTGCGTTAACCTTTCGGCTTTCAGGGGAAAGGGGCCCTAATAATCTGGAGTTCGGCCTGACAAAAAAATGTTCCATCCAGGAATCGAATTCAGGTTCTTCTGAATAATGTAATTTTTGTTCTAATTGTAAGAAATATTTATCAATTTTAAAATGCATTAAATATCTTATTTTCATTTATTAATTTATGTGTAAAATAAGATTTGTATTATATACCTATTTTTTTGTGCAAGTAACTTGGTTTAACCATTTCATAAGAGAGATATTTCTAAAAAACCAATAAAATTTCAAAATTATGAATAATTGTTTTTTATCTTCAATGGTTTTCTCGAGTTTGCATGAATTAAAATTTTGTTATTCATTTTAAGGGTATGTTGGAGCAACAATAATTAGGGTTTCAACAGGGTATTGTAATATGAGTGATGCTATTTGTCTCGAAAAAATCAATCACAAACTTATCACGAAGAAAGCACATTCGTTAGATCTTGTATTATTTGGAATACACATGTTGATGGCAATGATAAAACTCATATTAATGATACACTTTCAACTATCGAGATGTTCTTGGGCTAAAAGCTATCGCTATAACAAGCAATATCCTTGTAATATTGAAATAGATTTGTTGTAGTAATTGTTTTACCAAAATTTTAATCTTGATTGTTCAGTCTAATTTTTTTTTTAATGTAACAAGAGGATGATAACATTATGCTAAGAGCAACCACCACTGTTTAGAGAATATGTCATTAGTACTCCTCTTATTAATATTATGACTACTTTTCATTTACCTACACCCCCATATATATATATGATCTCATTGACTAAATCATGAGAATTAAAAAAATTGGTTCCGGTATTAAATTTATGGCTTAATTGCACTTTTGGCCCCCTATTTTTCCAAAACTTGCGGTTACAACCCCCTAACTAATTTAAATACAAAACAGCCCCCTAAGTATTGAATCTTTGGCAGTTTTGGCCCCCAACGCTGACGTGGCACCCTAAATGAGGTGCCACGTGTCATTTTTTTTTATTTTTTTTGGGCCTTGGAGGGCTAAAACTGCCAAAGATTCAATACTTAGGGGGCTGTTTTGTATTTAAATTAGTTAGGGGGCTGTAACCGCAAGTTTTGGAAAGATAGGGGGCCAAAAGTGCAATTATGCCTAAATTTATCGATATTTCGTGCTGTTTTACAAGTTTACCTATTAGGAGAGATTGAATTTGTTGACCGTTTGTTTTTTTAGATAAAAAAATGTCTATTATGTTTTTAAACGACAGCCTTTGCAATTTATTTTGTTAGTGTGCGTTTGATTTGCTAAAAAAATAGAGGATTGTACCTTGTTTGATTAGTAGGCTTAATTGCACTTTTCCCCCTATCATTTGGTAATTGTGCGATTTTGCACCCCCTCTTTTTTTTGAGCGATTTTGCACCCCATCTTTTGCCATTTGTGTTTTGTTCAAAATCATCATTAAAAAAGGGGAAATGGGGCAAAAGATGGGGTACAAAATCGCTCAAAAAAAAGAAGAGGGGGTGCAAAATCGCACAACCGACATAAAGATAGGGGGCAAATGTGCAATTAAACACAAGAAAGTCCATTTAACCAGAAAGGAGGCAGAAAGATGGGGTGCAAAATCGCTCAAAAAAAAGAGGGGGGTGCAAAATCGCACAATTCGCAAAAGATAGGGGGAAAAGTGCAATTAAACCTTTTAAAAACTGACGACGAGATTGGAAAAACGGGTAGTATAGGGCTAGACAAAACCAAGAATTTGTGTGCTTCACCAAATCATGAGACAACGTTTTGTCTACGGTATACACTAATTAGAAATACTAAAATACCATTTTTATTTTCTAGAATATTTTTTTTATCTCCAAGTACAATTATGTCTAATCCTGTAAAATTTTGTTTTGTTTTTTCTTGTTCCGTATTGTTTTGTTCGGTGCTTATTATTTTGCGAATGAAACACCATAAATGACAACAACTTTGAAATTTTGGTTTCGTTTTGGCATTCTTTTGAAACATTGTTACCATTTTAGCTTGTATTCAATGAAATGAATGACATAATTTTGGTTTAATTTGTTTTCTTTCAAATAATCTAGTTTTTATTTACATTTTATTGGGACGAAAATTGAATCATAGTTACAAAGTACAGAGATAATGGCAAATTGCATTTCTAAAAAAAAGGGTCAAAATCAAACCATTTTTTCTTCTTCTCAATTTTGAAGAGAAAATCGCCAAAGGTTAGACCTTTGTTGTTTAGAAAAATAAAAGACATTTTTTTTATCTAAAAAAGATAAAAGACGTATTTAAAACTATAGTTTTGCCAAATATTTTATTTTTTATATCCAAACCATGTCATTACATTCTATAATTCTTTAATATTTTATTTTAGGTACAAGCTTGCTACTATAAAGGCATACAGAACGCAAATAGCTTGTCAACTTCATCATCATATTCACATTCTATCTCTCTCTTCTTTCCTGTCATATTTCCAACCTTTTTTTTTCACTTCATCCACTTAATTGATAATTTGTTGTCGCAGTAATGTCACATATCAACATCAATATGGAATGACGTGAAAAAACGATAAGCCTAAGGCACAACTTTGTCGACGTTGATCTGATCGATAAAAATCTGATCGATAAAAAGAGCAGCCAATTTTAATAGATTATGTTGAGTTTGGTCTAGACTTATCGATCAGACAACAATAAATCAATGCATATATCACAGGGATGATTGGAGGTCTTCTATTGTCGGACACATCAAAACTCGTGCGTCCAATGTGCTCAAAAACATGAGACTTCCAATCATTCTCACTTTTCATAGAGGATGCGGATTGGACGTTGTCCAATAAGTTCTCACAAATGGGTTCCCAATTGATATATGATCCACTAATGACAACACGACCATCATCAATGCAGTAATGAGATGAACATTGATTGACAATTGTTTGATTGATAAGTCTAGACCAAACCCAACTTGTTATCGAGTTTGAAACGAATGTGAAGATGAGAGTGAAGTTATCTTACGACAAGCTATTTACGTGCATATGCCTTTATAGTAGCAACTTGCCCGGAATGATTTATGGTATGGAATGCATGAGACTGTCTTTGATAAAAAAAAAATTGAAATATTATGGCATGGAATGCATGTTACTTGATAAAAAAAATTAGGACACAAGTTAAGGAGGTAAAATAAAAATATAAAGAGAAATTTTGTTTTGAAAAGATAAATTTTTAAACTTTCAAGATAATGAATGAAGTAAAAAAGTTGAAGTTATGTGGCAAAATCATGCATGACACCAACGAGCTCATGCCAAACAAATCTACTGAAAAATTGTATCCATAAAAAACGTTGTTGAAGAAGTATAATGCATGAGTATGAGTCATGAGATTCAAGCAGTGTATAATGGAAGAAGTATATAATGCATGAGATTCAAGCATTGAAAACTTCCCATTGAAAAGAAAGAACAAAAAGTATCATAAAAACACCCTTTCTTGTCAAAGATAAATATTCATAGAGGTCTGAAGGTGAAATATCCACATTATTGTACCACATAAACTAAAACTTAAGAGTCACCTAAAAAAGAAACCAATGTACAACAACATCACCGGACTTCAGAAAAAGGATATGATACTAGTTCCAACAGAAATGATAAACTCTTCCTACAGAAAGAGGAGAGCAAGGGGTATGAAGTCTAAAGGCAGAACAAAATTTGTAAACATCCTTACCAAGACTCAATCCCACGAAGTCTATATCAATCAGTAGCAACTGATTATAGTTTCTCCCAAAATCTACATATAGTCAGAGAAGAACCTGCAGTAAAAAGCACAACACTCAATGTTATCCACGATATCTTACAAAATGCCTATAAGTTATATACTGTCAACCCATCTTCTTCTCCATCCGAATACATTTCTCCTTTGTCTGCACTGCCCGACTTGGAACAACTGGTGTAGTAGCGCATTTAGAGGATAAACAACCGGAATCCTTTTTCCGATCCTTTGTTCCCAAAGTCTTAGAGGATGAAACACCAGAATCCTTTTTCTGATCCTTTGTTCCCAAACTCAGTTCTTTCAGGGATTTCGAGGCACTGTAAGTTCCAAACTCGATATATATTTGAGGCGATGAATAATTCTGGTCCTGCTCAGATTGATGACATGCTGAGGAACTGCTGTTGCCAATGCTAGAAAGAACAGGAAAATCTTCCTTTGAGAGCTCAAAGGACTTGGAATTCTTATCATTCATGTCAGTCTCAGGAGGAACCTCTTCTATTTGTTTTCTCTTGGATGAAGCATTATTATTATTATTCGCATGACTGGATCTTCTTGGCCTGGACCCTTTTGCACGGGCGTTCCAGTTGGTAGTAAGAGTCTGAGTCAGAAACATCCAAAAAAACTTAGGATGATATAATGAGTTATCATAATATAATATAAATAAAGTTTGAAAACAAAAGCAATTTACCATGTCAGGTATGTAAGTGCCTGTTCCTCGCGATTTCCTTATTTCGTCAAGGCCATAAGTTGGTTGTGGAGGAACATTTGGATGAAAGAATGTCTGACTCGGCACATAATAATCAGCACCTCTATGATAATACATATACCAGTTTTGTTGTGGTGCAAGCATATCAGCATCAAATTGTGGTGCAAGCATATCAACATCAAATTGTGGTGATGGGGGAATGGGCTGTGCAACGAGCGGCATGGCATAGTTACGATACGACTGTACGAATTTTAAGCCACCATAGTAACTGTCACAGTCTCCAACGAGGACAGGCTCTTCGAATTTTCCAGTACCAAATGCAGGAATAGGAAAATCAATATCTGGCCTTTGTCCTTTCCCATTTCTATTCAAGGTGTTCATGAAAAACACCTCAAGTGCTCCACCCATTCTTTGTCCTGGAAGCTTAAGGATCTTCTTAAGCTGTTTAGCACCAAACTTAAGAGCGAATGTAATTCGATGTAAATTGCCTGCAGGAAGAAGGTAAAAGGTTGACAAGTGTATGTAAATGTTAGTGAAGTATTCCTTTTGAAAAAAGTAACCATTACGAACTTCAAGTTGTTATACAACATTAATCTCTGATTTTTCAGTATCATACATAAAAAATTGAAGTCATCAGAGGAGCACGTATCAAATATAAAATGTCTGTTTGGTCCGAGTTGAATTGGACCTGAATCCCCTAAGCAAGGTCTCGGATTCAAACCATGTGGAAGGAAAAAACGTGATTAGGAGGAGAGACCTCACTAAAGGTGGTCAGCCAGGTTTCCTAACGGAGTTTTGTCATCGGCAAAGTCGGTGGATACTTCGCACCAATGACATGGTTACCAAATATATATATATGTTTGTAGCGAATGATATTTGTCACTAGCAATTAAAGATGTTTTCAAAGTAAGGTATGAAGTTGGCTTATTAAGCAATTAAAATACAGATAAAAATATTCACCGTAATCAATTGATGATTTAATGTGCAAAATTACCTATGTTGACACTGCGGCCTAGGTTGTTGTCATTTTTTAGAGGATCCAAGATGTTAATGAACTTGATGGAAAATTCACGGGGCGAAGTCTCGGATGCCTTTGGAACAAAGCACATATCCCTGTAATTTTTTAGAAGCTCTTTACTGAGCAAGAACTCACCTCCATCACATTCTGGTTTCTCTGCGACAAGCAAGTTGGTATCAAGGACCAAAGATCATAAACAATCTGATTAAACAATCTAATTAAATCATTAATGCATCCAATGACTTGTGCAGCCCCAATAACACTTACCAACAATTTCTGGTAGGGAGGATAAGGCTTGTGGACCATATATGGTGACATAATTCTTCTTCCAGTCAAATTTGCTGTAGTAATCCAAAAATCTGTACAGCACCTGCTAGCAGCAGTAGTTCAGTGGTTTATTTCTTTATGTAGATGTAAATACAAATGCTGCTGACCACCAAAAAAAAAAAAATACAAATGCTGAAGGGTTCAAAGAATATTAACGGAAGACATAACTCACCTCTAGAGGACCGCGCACTGATGAATGAAAACAGTTGATAATATATAATACCAATATTTCAACTGCGTATGTTGAGAGCAGGCCATGGTGTGCACCAAGAATTCGGCTCTCATAATAGCACCAGGCTTTCACTAAGATTATACTGCGTTTGAAGACATGGTTTTTACCGACAAGTTGGTCAACCTGAGAATTTATTTTTAAATGAAAAAAAAAATTAGCAAAGCCTGAATATGAGCAGGACATTTTTTTTAAATTCAATGGAAAAAGAGAGCATAAAGAGGCTAAATAAACAATTAACTCTGATGAGTTGAGACCATTGCAAATCGATCTGACTGAATAGAGGCACACAATTTAATAGGCGGTATTCTCTATGTGAATATTACAGAAAATGAGTCAAAAATGACAACAAGAAATTCAAGTAGTAGAAACTGTAGGAATGTAAGGGGAAGCAAAATCAAATAATCAAATATAAAAAACATCACAGGAAAATGAGTCAAAAAATCTAAATGGAGGAAAATGTATATAAAAATTTAATGGGAATCCTAACACAGCATATAATATAATTTCATATATTTACTACTCAGACCAACTAACCACATATTAGTTCTACTCAGCAATCAAGTGCCAACTTTATATAAACTGTACAAACTAACAGTAACACAAGGGATATTTAAGCTATAGATTTTAAGCACATGGTATATTGATCTTGATCTCAGAGAACATAAACTAGTTGTAAAATTAATTAGCAAAAATAATATTGACCTGCTCCAGAAAGCGCAGCGCACAGAGTCCAGCCATCTGATTAAAGGAGATGTCAACTGCAATATTTTTCACTGTGCATTTGACAACCCTTACCTGCAGTCCAATTGCCAAACATAAAAAAGGAAGTCTTATAAAGTCGAGAGATATAATTATACTGAAAACATTAAACACAATTTTCCAATCAGGAAAACCAAGAAAAGGAAAAAGAGTAAATATAAAAAGTAAAGCGATAATGGCAGTGGAAACACTTCTTTTTCACTACGCTGTAAATGTAACATTCCAAAAATAATATATATGTAGCATTATAGCACCGCTATAGCCACCATTTAACAACATTGGCTGCACTACACGGGTATCATGGTATTTATCTAACAGGCCAAGACTCTCTTAAATTTTAAATTTTTTCCCTATTCCCTTGTAGGGAAGCTAAACTGTTGCTGTCATGTTCCTCATTTGACAATGCATCTTAAGTCAATCAAATCTAGAGGGTAAGGGTAAGTTCCTATTCGTTTACAACACATAACCAAACTCCATTGGCAGCATCCATTTGTACATGAAGTCAATTGAAACAGTTTAATAATTGTTCGTAGTTTAAAATCATATTTACCCCAACAAGATTGAACTGCTTGGCTAGATAGCAGAAACTCAAATGGGAAAAAAATTAAGGCCTCAGCTCGATTGAACCTAGTATGCAGTCCCAAAAGAAATAGAAACCTAATATGGTTGAAGTAGTAGTTGCAAATCTCAATTTTCCAATAATAAATGAAACTAGGTGGCTCGAGATAGTTTAGTAATTAATCGGTCCAATCCCTCATTTAAATCACACCCTAATTGAATACTGCTACTAATAATAGCAAACAGTAGCATTAATAACAACAACAATAACAACTTTGATCTTTATTCTTTAATAACACACAAACATTAACATTAGTAGTTAGAAAATGGACTACTGATATTTTTTTTTTGAAACAACAAATATTATTAACGACGAATCCGTGCAAGACGCACTAAAAATTTTGCGAGAGAAGAGACAAGTACACAAAAGCCATAGATAAGCGGTACACTTACAACCGATAGAACCCATAGCTACCCTACAAGGAAAGGAAAAAACAACAGCCGCTACCACAGGCCAAAAATCTGGCAGCAGCTCACTGTCATACAGCTGCTACCACAAGCCAAAAACTGGCAGCAGCTCACTGTCATACATAACGGCATACCCGCAGCACCAGCCAGTCCCCCAAAAAACACGGCACAACCTAATCACAGTCCGGAAGCACTAAGGATGGAACCTCTCTTATCCAATGGATGTAACTTTCATATACTTGTCATTTCTTTTAATTATTTCTACTAATTTTCCTATTAAACTCAACAGTAGCACGATCTAGAGTGACTATTCCGAATGTTTTAGAAGCATGGATATACTCAAGATTCTTTTGATTGCACTGATAAAGGAAAACAAGAAATACACCGTTGATGCTAGATTGCTAGGTAAACAAGATATAGAACTTACAATCCAAAAAAAAGCAAATGAAAAATCTTAAACGCAATTTCAGAGTTTAGATAAATGAAGATTCTAAGAAATCAGAATTCAATAACTATATTTCTTCAAAAAAAAAAAAAAAATTCAATAACTATAGCAGCTTAAATAGAGATGTTGTTTATAAACCTGCGCACGTATTTGTTGTACGTCTTTTACTTGGTACTCACGGTCCTCTCTACTTTCAAGTAGATTGCATACAGCTTGTACCAAATCATCCTCAACACTTTCATGACTGAGAACTGTCAAGTCAATGTCTCCATCTGGAAGATAGGTTTTTAGTGGGACTGATCCAAACACGAATACCTGCAGTTAACCCATAAAAGATAAAATGTTAATTTACGGACACCACCGTAATGGTATACACATAATGAGACCAATTTGATTTTGGCACCTTAAAGCTTTTGAAATTAAAAGAGACAAAACATCAATAAATTTGAAATTGAGGCAAGTATTTTTTTTTTCAAAATAGTGTCAAATTCTTCAAATCAACAAATGCTCACCAGAGTAAACAAATAATTGTGAAACTCATCTCAATATTATTCAATTCAGGCATTTCAAACTTGATAATCAGTAGACAGAATTAAAAACCATATGTGCTGAGAGCCAAAAAAAACATGTAAACATTATTAAGATTTGCGCCTTTACAAGGTATGGGGAGGGAGGTGGTTGGGGGCTTTAGGTTTGACATCTTTTGAAATTCAGCTACAAAGTTTAGGCTGACATGGGACAATATTTGCTGGCATGCTTCCGATACTGTGCATTATCATATTATTTGAGTTGGAAAAAGGTTTTGTTTTCTGGTCAAGGTATGAGGAAGTGCATGGTGTAAAGGAAGGAAACATATACAGCAAAAAGGGAAAAGGAATTTCAACCGATCAATTTTAAATTGCAATCAAAGTAAAAAACATCAAAAAACACCCAACCAAATCCATAGGAAAGAAAGCAACTTTGATTAAAAGAAGAGAATACCAAATACATAACCCACTCCTACAACAATCGAAGGTTAAAAGTATGAACACTGAATCAAAATATTCAAACCTCTCCCCCATAGTAACCTCCAATCAGCCTCTGAACAAAATCAATAATCCGCTTTCGGTTCACCTCAGAAACAACATTAGGTTGAATTGTATATAGTACTTCCTGGACCCTCTCTTCAGCCATAAACCAAAGCTCTTCATCCATTGAGATCAGTTTTTGGTTAAACAAGGAGAACGGTAACACATTTAGTTGTATAGTACTCATTGTTGCCAATCTCAAAACTCAGATATCCTGCAAACAAAACCAAAATAATAAACCCGAGATTAAATAACACTACAAATACAACAGTGAGTGTGCTAGCTACAAAATGTTGAAGAGTAATGAAGCACTAACACGGAAATGGATACCAAACAATGACATCGACACTAACACGTAGACATGGGAAGGAAAATGTAAGTAATTTAACGTAACCATTTGACACTGAACCGACAGATGTAGGACCCCGGACACAAATTCGATCTGAAGTGTTGGTAGAACAAAGGCAACTGCCCTTGGTGTTTTCTTTGGCAGTAACTTCAGTTCATAAACCCTAAATTGAATTTAACAAGGCTTGTAACATAAACTAGTCAATTATCACTAAGTGAATAGATCCAACTACAAAGCAAGTATAGGCACAGGAACAAAGTTGCAAAATCAATTTTAACAAGTTTCAATTTCAGATGTTACAGCATATATCACAAACATGACATAAAAGAGAATAACACCAGAAATCCTAGCTCCAAACCAAATAAACAAAAATTAGTTTTTTCAAGCAAAAAATCAATTTTTTTTACGGTCATTCAAACAATGAGAATGACATAACAAGCTACATTGAACAACAATCAACAAATTTTTTAATTATTTTTTAATAAAATAAAAAACAAACTTTTAGGTCAAAAATGAAATCCATCAAGTCCAATCATAAGAATTTAGCCTCTGATCAACACAAGTTCATAGAATCATTAAAAAAAAGAGTGAATTTACCTCAAAAACCAAAAAAAGGTTTCAGTCAACTAGCTCAGAAGCACTTAGCCTAAAACAAGTGATTAACAACAGCAAATGAGAGAATGAGAAAGAAGAAGAGATCAAAACTTCCTAAGCAGAGAGAAACTCTCCAACTTCAAAGTGGGCCCCACATTGCAACAAGGTTTCTAGCTGCTGCTGCTGCTGCTGCTAATTCTCATTAGTCACACAATCAACACAGTTCACTACCTTATATAATCCCATAAAAGGAAAATCCAAAAAACAAGATAAGAACGAAGAAAAAAATTAATAAAAATAAAAACCCACTTCAATTTTTCAAATTTCATTTCAAAAAACTCATCTTTAATCCTTAAATCCGTAAAAATATCCCTCATTTTAATTAACTCACAAAACACGTGTAACGGTTCATAGCGTTTTCTTTTTCTTTCTTCATCAGTCTAAGGGGAAAAAAAAGACAAGACAAAAATTCAGTTACTTCTTTTCGGTCTTCGCTTTCCGATGTTGTTGTCTTTGTCTTCGTCTTTCACTTTTTCTCCTCATTCTCCGCAGAAGCATTCTCGGTGTCAATGTTGTAATTTTGTTCCTGGAAACGTTTCTCAAACGGAACGTGGTTTGGAATTCAACACCGGCGGTGCATTTTACCGTCAAGAAAGCGCCACCGGACGTGACCTCGGAGTTCTTGCAGCTTCCTTGCAGAAGAAGGCTAATGGAAGCTTGCGTGTTCTTGATGCACTTTGTGGTTGCGGGATACGGTTGGCGCGGTATTTGAAGGAAGCTGAAGCTGATTTTGTTGTAGCTAATGATGGAAATGAGAGCTATGGAAGGATAATTGAGGAGAATTTGAGTCGGGTTTCGGCGAAAGAAGAGGAAAGATGGGTGGTTACTCATTTAGAAGCTAATAGAGTTATGACTGATTATTACATGCAGAAGAGTTTGTTTGATTTCATTGATGTTGACTCTTTTGGAAGTGATTCTTCGTTTTTGAGGTCTGCTATCATTACTTTGAAATTTGGTGGTCTGCTTTATGTCACTTCAACTGATGGTTTCTCTTCTGGTGGACACAGGCCTCATCAGTAAGAATGCTGTTCTTTCTCAGTGTTTTGATTATTATGTTTTGTTTTGTGATGTAAATTACTGTAGTGCTCACAGTCATCATACCAAGGGCATGTTTAGATTGACTTATTTGAATTTATCTATCACCATATGTTTTGTGAGACTGTTTTGGAGAACTTATGAAAACAGCTTTTGAAATGTTCATAAGTTGTTTTGACTCATTTTCATAAGCTCTCCAAGATAGATTATGAAATCAGATTATAGTTTACACTAAAATAATTTAACTTTATTTCATCTTTTGATATAAAAATAGCTTATGTAAGTTTATACATAAGCTCTTATCATGATAAGCGCTTGTGCTCTAAGCTGCAAATAAGTTGTTTATCCAAACTGGGGCTAAATGTTATGGATATGACTTCAATTGTGTTGTGGTCACATTAGCATATGAAACCCTGATGTTGTTGTCTGGTTGCAAGTTGCAACCTTGTTTTAAAATGAGTTTGATGTTTCGTGTTGTTAGATTTGTGTAGTGTAATTTGTTTGGTCTGATTATGAGAATTGTGATGGAGTATTTTAATTGCTGGCATGGAATATTGCAGTGAAACAAATGCTGCAGATGTGGCTATTGTATAAAAAATGTTGATGTTGATATGTAAGACCGTATTTTAAAACCCTTGTGGTGTACTGTGACTATATTTTTTTTATTGGTGTGCTGTTTGATTTGTGTAGTTTAATAGGTGATTGCATATATGTATCTTGTGTTGTATACTGTAATGGATTTAGGACCTTTGGTTGGTGGTTTGTAACTTTGACTTTTTCTTGTTTAGTTCTTTAGCTGCTTATGGAGCTTATGTGCGCCCTATGACATATTCAAACGAGATTGGTTTGCGAATGCTTATAGGCGGGGTTGTCAGGGAGGCTGCATTGTTGGGGTACCATATAACTCCCTTGTTTTCGTACTATGCTTTTCATGGACCTGTTTTCCGGGTCTTGCTCAGATTGAATCGCGGGAAGCTTCATGATAGTAGGTGATAAATCCTTATGTTTGTGACATGCCTTGTGTTGTTTTCATTTGATTGTTATGTAGTTAGTCTCTTATTTGTTACTTCCATTGTGATTGCTGTAGACATTATGGTTTTATTGGCCAATGCGACCAGTGTGGAAATTCCCATGAGTTTTCTTGGGACCAACTTGGTCAGATGAGTTGCTCCTGCAGTGTGTCAAAGGTATGGTGTGGTTTGTTTGAGATTACCTCATCGAGGTTTTTTAGTGTTTATTTACTGGCAATCTATCTTTGTAAGTTGTAACTAGTGTTGGTAAGTAATATTGCTAGATAATAACTTCTCGGATTAATGTGATAACTTGTGTGTTCTTAATCCTAAATTCCTATTTAAACTGTTGCTGCATGAAACATGATTAATTACAACTTCCAAGCATGTTAATTGCTTTTCCCTACTGAATTTGCTTTTACTTGGTAATTGTACGTTATTTGTATAACATGCTGCTGCATGAAACATGATTAATTACAACTTCCAAGCATGTTAATTGCTTTTCCCTACTGAATTTGCTTTTACTTGGTAATTGTACGTTATTTATATAACATGCTGCTGCATGAAACATGATTAGTTTTCCCTACTGAATTTGCTTTTACTTGGTAATTGTACGTTATTTATATAACATGTTGCTGCATGAAACATGATTAATTACAACTTCCAAGCATGTTAATTGCTTTTCCCTACTGAATTTTCTTTTACTTGGTAATTGTACGTTATTTATATAACCTGTTGCTGCATGAAACATGATTAATTACAACTTCCAAGCATGTTAATTGTTTTTCCCTACTGAATCTGCTTTTACTTGGTAATTTTAAGTTAACGAATCACCCTTTTGGATTCATATTTTTCATACTTTATTTTTTGCTATTTCTGTCAGTTGTTTTAATGAAGCTTGTAAGATCTATTTGTGCGATTTATTTTTCATACTATCAAAGCTTGTAAGATCTATTTGTGCGATTTATTTTTCCAGAGTTCAAATTACGGAAATATTGTTACTTCCTATGATTGTATAAAATACTCTATTTCTTTTCATTTTCCAGGTTTCAGACTCGCTTAAGGTATCAGGACCTCTTTGGACAGGGCCTCTTCATGATGCTGCATATCTTACGGATATGTTAGATCTGGCCAAGCAGTGGGGATGGATTGGTTGTGATGGTAAAGACAGTCTTGAAAAGCTTATAAAACAGATGGTGGATGAAAGTGACCCCAGGTTGCCATTTGGGTATATCAAGTTGGATGAGGTGATTCTTATATCTTTGTTGTACTGTAAATACTGTTAGCTACTTTGGTGAGAATATTGAGTTATGGTAGTTTTATTTGTACTTTTCCAGATGGCAAGCCGTGCAAAAATCAATACTCCACCTCTTAGGGCCTTGATGAGCGCCCTGCACGAGGTACTCTAAAAGTTCTTTAATTTGGTAAAAGAATCAAAGTCATAATGGTGTGCTTCATTGAGTATGTGTTTCATGAGAACAAATCTAACTTCATTCTATTTTAAAATTGTGTTAAAGGATCATCGGTAATTGCATTTAGATATAGATAAGAGAGTAAAAGGATGCAGCTCATATGCATCATGAAAACTGGCAGTTCGGAGAAACTACTAAAGAATAGGCTGCATTATGTTGATAATTGCATTTAGATATGATTAGGCTGCATAATTCTATTACCATAATTGCTTTCATGACATAAACCTTCTTTGCTGCTCAAAAAAATAGAACTATGACATGAAAGCAATTATGGTATAAAATACACTTATTCACATTATGTATGTATAAAAATGAAGGGAGCTGCCTTTTGTTCTATATCATGTCATCATTATTGCCGATTTGTTTACCATGTTTAGTTTGATGAGATATTTAGTCATAGATTGTTCATGTAATCATGTTGACTCTAGATGAAGCTTTGGAAACCAACCATTCACTTACCTTGTACTTTGTTTATTGCAGAAGGGTTATGCTGCGAGCAGGTCTCACATAACCGCAAATGCAATTAAAACAAATTGCTCCATGACAGAATTCATTAGTATAGCTAAAGAACTATTGCCGGTATCTGTCTCTTAATGGTTTGGCCTCTAAAGGTTCCTCTGAGCATTTGTTAATGTTCACATGAGTTGAAGGTCATATCTCAATTTTTTTGTTAAACAATAGTTGTTTTATGATAGTAATAGTGAAGCATTTGAGGCTGATGTTGATATAAATAGGAAGGGGACATACTTCATATTTTGGTTGATGAAGTTGTTGATCATGCAAGGTTGCAACTATATTTCCTTTTGACATTCCACTCAGCTGGTCATGCATTATTTAATCATTCATTTCTCTGGTGTGATGTTCAGTACTGCTCTAAATTATGCATTTCTAATGGAGGCTTCTTTGGATTAGTGAATAAACAATGTCCAGTCACAAAGCAACTCTATGAATGTTATGTGTCTTTAATTTGCGCAAATTAGCCAAATTTGAAGTTGACTTATATAAGAAAAAGTTGTAAATTTGAAGATGTATTTATTGCTTCTGTAAATAAAAAAAAGATGCATTTATTTAATATTAATGTAACTTTTGGAGTAAAGTTTTCACCTTGAAATCTCATTTTAAACAAAAAAATCTTTGAACAATGACATGCATGCCCCATATTTTGCGGATGGATTCTATTTTGATGCTTTAATTAATACAAAATATAATGTTCTTCCTAATCAATTGAGGAATAAAATACCAAACTACCAACAATGATTTGAGTCTAGCCAAAAGGAACTCTCACAAAATAACACTTCTTAAGTAGGATGACCTTCAACGGAGGTAAACTATGAAAATCAAAAGTAGTATCTTGGTTATGAGAACTCCTTAGTTATCGTCACTCAAATCACACTAATAGATATAGATTTACACTTTCAAATTTTTTTAGAAACGGTTAACGATAATATTATGTTAATAATTGTTATTATTATGTTGAAAATGGAGTTTGAACCCTTGACTTTCCTATCACACTGCTTATGACTCTACGGTTTCGGCCACCAAATCATCCTTATATCTCTTACATTGGCACAATATCACTTCAACTTGTCCCTCTTAGTTTATAAAAATCTCGATAAGATTAAAGTATCCAAACAATGTTGATTGTTGAAATAAACTTGGAATATTCTTTTATGTTACCAAATTGTTTTAAATGTTAATTTGCATAGTACTCAAATTTTATGGTGATATATTGTCTTACTCCCCGAAAAATAGAATCGCATTACAGTTAAAATTAGGGTCATATTAACCGGTGTCCTCTCGGGACATTAGTTAAGAAAACTTAAAAAAGAAAGTTTTAAAGTGAAAATAACATTTTTTTATGCTTTTGAGAAATTAGCAGCACAAGTTCCAATGTAATACTCCCTCCAGTCACATTTATAAGCAATTTTCCACTTTTTAGATTCATTAAATAACTGATGTATCTGGATTATATATAGTCTTGATACATGAGTTAATTAATGAATCTGAAAAAGCAAAAGTTATATATAAATGTGACCAGAGGGAGTAACACATTGAGGCAAGGTTATACTAAAACCCGCATGGTTCTCAAAAAAATTATGTGCAATTTTTAAAATTAATATTCTATTGAATCTAATTACTTCTGTTTTTTTAAGGATGGTGAATCTAATTGCTAAAGAGTTTAATTTTAAGGGAAATGTTAACCGGTGCTCCGGGACACTGGTTAAGGTATCAAATGTAGTAAGCATTACATTGGAACTTGCGCTGTCAATTTCTCAAAAGCATAAAAAAATGTTATTTTCACTTTAAAACTTTCTTTTTTTAGTTTTCTTAACTAGTGCCCCGAGAGGGCATCAGTTAAAGAGTGCTCTTGGATAAAGGAACAAAAATACTCCATCCGTTTCAAAATGAGTGTCGTTTTAGCAAAAAAAATGTTTCAAAATGAATGTCACTTTCAGTTTCGAATGCGATAATAACTTTTTCTTTTCAATTGTACCCTTCAATTAATACTATGTTACACTACTTCCAAAGTATTATTTTTTCTTTAATGAAAAACAAACCAATAGTTAATTATGATAATTTGGTAAAATTGCTATGACATTTGACTACTTTATTCCATTCCTTAATCTGTGTGCAATTGGCTAAAGCCACACTCATTTTGAAACGGATGGAGTAGAAATTTTGTGTTGGAAAGTGATAAAAAGTGGTCAAGTCAACTTGTAAAAAGTTTACAAATTGTTGTTTCCAATGTAAAACTACTAATTTAAGTTACCTTAACAAATACCCTAAGGACACTTGTTAGCAAAACCCTTAATTAATTTTGTCAAATGTTGCTTTTATACAATTGAAACCTATTCCAAAATGCTTTTTGTAATTATTGTGTTGTTGACTTATAATTATTTTTGTTTTGACATTGAAGTAATATTTATCATAATAAATGTATATTATTATTTTGGTAGATATCCTTGTATTGTCTTCCAGATTAAACCATTTCTTACCCATATGGAATAAGTTTCATTTTTTTGGTCAAAATTCATGTTTTAATTAAATATATTTTATTTAATTGTTAAAAATATGATTATAATAAATATTAGTACTTCAATGTCAATACAAAAATAATTGTAAAAGTCAACAACACAATAATTACATATAACATTTTTGTAATAAGTTTCAAATGAGTAAAAGCAACATTTGACTAAATTAATTAACACATCTATTAACTTTGAGGGAAGGCTATCTAAGAGCATGTTTGGCCCTGCTTATTTTCCACTCATCTTTTACTTCTAAAGAAAAGTGGGGCCAAACACAATTTTAATAAAGCTCTTAATAAAAGAAGTGACTTTTTTGCAAAGAAGGAAATGCAACAAAAGTGACTTTGAAAATAAGATAAAAAAATGAACTTTGGGAGCAACTTTTCGGAGGTTATCTGCTTTTCCTCCTTCGATTCCCGCACTGGCCACTATATTTTTTATTTTATTATTATTTCTGGCAAATTGGCGCCACACTGTTTTTCATTTTTGAGGAAAGCGCCAAAATTGTCCAACCTTAATATATATACATTTTCGATTTCTGCTTTCTTCTACACCTTTCCGTGTAGCCGCCGCTGACAGGTGCAGGCAGGTACATCATATTTCTTTATATTTTATTCTTTTGATTCCAATTAATCTTGCTTATTTTTTGTCCTTTTGTTATTTTCTTTATCCCTTTATATGATATGCACATCATTCATGTTTTATACTTTTGTTCAATGATCAGATTTTGTCTTTTTATTTTTTAGTAACCAACTCATGTTTTATTCTTTATAGTAATAATCTATTACTCTTGTTACAAGCTTCTTCTATATTTCAGTTTTACTTTTGTTCATTAATCCTGTCATTTAATTCTATATGATCATACGGATATGTTTGCTTACCTATGGATCTCCTTGGATCTTTTATTGTTAGAATGATCAAAGAATATTGATAGAATGATAGTATAACTTTGAAGTGTTTGAAAAGAGAAAAAAAAAACGTAAGAATAAAAAAACAAATGACATTTATGCAATATTTGAGCAACTTTAATTTAGATTTATTTTCATTTGGTAATGTCGTTGTTTTGAAATTGTTTACAGATGTCATCTAATCAGATCAATGACCAGCATTTAAGAAAAGTTAAAAAAAGAAAATGCATGTTTTATAAAATATGTTATGGGGCAGCGATGATTGCATATGTCTATCATATGAAGTACTTAATGAAGCAAGGTAATAGATTTCTTTATTCTCATGGATGGAATTGGGTTCGAGAAACTCTTAACACCCCAGGTGAAAGTTATAATATGTTTAGAATGGAAACTCATGCTGTATTGAAACTTGAAAAGTTATTAGTAAGTAAGGGATGGTTACACCCATCAAATGAAATGACATCCTTGGAGGCACTTGTTATGTTTCTTTGGAGTTGTGCGCATAGCGAGACTAATAGAAAGATTCAAAATAAATTTGGAAAATCAGGAGAGACCGTTAGTAGGAAGTTTAGTGAAGTTTTAGGAAGTTTATGTTTGCTAGCAAAAGAAATTGTGAGGCCTCCTGATTTTAACTTTACAGAAATTCCGTCCAAAATCAAGGATGATAAAAGGTACTGGCCTTATTTTGAAGGATGTATCGGTGCTATAGATGGAACACATATTCCTGCCATTGTTCCCACTAAAGATCAAATTCGTTATATTGGCAGAAAAGGATATCCAACACAAAATGTCATGTTAGTCTGTAATTTAGACATGTTAATCACTTTTGTTGTTGTTGGTTGGCCTGGTACTGCACATGACACACGTATTCTTACATTAGTCCTTGAAGAAATGAAAAATGTGTTCCCTCATCCTCCTGAAGGTACGATTAATATTTTTTTTATAAATAAAATTTGTGATTTATATAATTCTGACAATAACTTTTATGCCTAAATTAACAATGATTTATTTATTTTTTAAATATTTCTAGGAAAGTATTACCTAGTTGATGCAGGATATCCAAACATGAAAGGATATTTATCACCATACAAAGGTGAAAGATATCACATTCCTGATTTTAGAGATGGCAGTCCAGCACAAGGTATTCATGAAGTATTCAATCATGCACATTCTTCATTTAGAAATGTCATTGAAAGAACAATTGGTGTTTGGAAGAAAAGATGGCATATTTTATGTGATATGAGACCATTTCCACTAATCAAACAAGAAAAGATCATAGTTGCAACAACGTGCACTTCATAACTTCATTCGAATATGTGGCGTTCAAGATGAGGAATTCAACAAATTGGACCAAATTCGTGGATATATGCCTGAACGTGAAGAAGAAAGAAACATTACTGAAGATTCCAGTTCATACAATTTAAGAGTACAAGATGGGAGCTACATGGATAGAGCTAGAAATCAAATAGCCACTAAGTTGTTGGAAAACAAAAATCGTTCAAGTTTATGAAGTGTTATGTTTCTAATGTTGGATTAATTTCAAATTCTTTCAATTTAATTTACGATAATGTTTTATATAAGAATTTATAAAATTTCATCTGCTCTAAAAAAATCAGTACTTTACAAAATTTATATGTTTATAAAAAAATGCCTTATATTTTATTGACGATAATTTGTAATAAAATCTCAAAACTCTTTTAAAAATATTTTACCAAACAGATATTTCCTAACTTAAAAGTGCAAATTAAGTTGAAAAAAACAACAAATACCAAACAACTTCAACTTCAACTTTAAAGTTTTAATTTTCAACTTTATTCTAAAAGTAACTTTTATACCTCAAAAAAGTAGGGCCAAACGCACCCTAAGACCCGGGTTGTTCTCAAAAAAAATTATGCGCAATTTTTAAAATTAATACTTTAGCGAATCTAATTACTTTTTTTTAAGGATATTGAATCTAATTACTAAAGAGTTTAACTTTAATTGTATTTTTTGAATTAATTGTTCAAATTGATCCAATAATATATGCGTTGTCTGAAAAATAACCTTGTAAAATAAAAAAACACATATTCTAACATTGTAATTTGCGATTTTTCTTATTTTTGATAATATAATATACACATAGTCCAAAAAAGTGATCTACATGTTGAATATTTTTTATGATTTTTCTCATGCATGTTTAGGACGATAAAATATGGTTTTGTACAACAAAAAAACATAATCTGACTAAGGATGCAATAATTATGAGTTTTTATTTCTTGTAAATTTAATTTTTTAAATAATTCATAATTAACTCGTCACTCGTTGAAAAAATTTAAAATTTCATGGCCAAAGTTTTTATTACTATGTTCTAACCATGTCTACATAATCAGGGAACATTATTTTACACGTGAGTATATGCTTACTCGGAACAAAATGGCAATTTTACACGTTTTGATTTAAAAATAAAAATAAATAAAAAAGTTTTTGAAATGCTATGAAACTTTGCATACCTTTTTTTTATGTATTTTTATAGATATCTCTATAAAAAATCGACTCTAAATTCGATTTCTGGGTCGAGATTTTAATTGTTTTATTTTTTGAGTTTTTGACGCTTTGAAAATTCATAATTAATTCGACCATAGTAAAAAAAAAAAAAAAATCAAATTTTAACGTCTTCAACATGTCTGGAAAAATCATGAAAATATTCAACATCTAAGTCGCTTTTTTGGACTTTGCGTATAATCAAGAGTAAAAAAAAAAAATCTCAATTTAAAGGGTTTACATTGTCACTTTTCAAAGTTTAAAGGGTTAGAATATGTATTTTTAAGTTTACATTGTCACTTTTCAGACTTCACATATCTTATACGATCTATTTCAACAATTAACCCTATATTATTTATATTGTAAAGAAATAGCAACCGATTATATATGTGATCCTTTTTTAAGGGAATTAAATATGCGACTTTAAAAACATTTATGATTAAAGTCTAATGTTTTGAATTATTCGACAGTTATGATTAATTGACAATGTATCAAAACAATTCAACATCTAAGTCGCTTTTTTGGACTTTGCGTATAATCAAGAGTAAAAAAAATAATAAAAATCTCAATTTAAAGGGTTTACATTGTCACTTTTCAAAGTTTAAAGGGTTAGAATATGTGTTTTTAAGTTTACATTGTCACTTTTCAGACTTCACACATCTTATACGATCTATTTCAACAATTAACCCTATATTATTTATATTGTAAAGAAATAACAACCGATTATATATGCGATCCTTTTTTAAGGGAATTAAATATGCGACTTTAAAAACATTTATGATTAAAGTCTAATTTTTGAATTATTCGACAGTTATGATTAATTGACAATGTACCAAAACAAAATTAAGGACGGTATATGAATTAAATTCATATCAAAACCTTTTAAGAAGAGAAACTAAAAAAATCATGCTAGAAAACTCTAAATTATCATGTTCTCTCTTTAGTTTTATCATAATGTTCATACCATACTTTATAAAAAAGAAAACATTATAAAACCATCCGGGGGCCACATTTTGGTCATAAATCATGTGATCATGATTCATGAGTAGACACACCATATATACAGTACACAATTTATTTGTGACTTAATGTCTAGTAACAACAAAAGATTTGGAAAACAAAATTAGGAATAGACAATAAACAAGCGTAGACTCATTGAGTTGATGAACATCCTGCGATGCTCATTTTGGATTTACAGATCGACCAAAACCCATCGGTGGGTGAAGTCGATGTACTGTGCAGAGTAAGATGCTGTAGATGGAGTGAAAATGTACAGTCCACAAATCCCTTACGGAAACATGAATTCCAGATTCAAGCCCGAGTGCTGCCCATGATGCTGTTATAGTCGAACTTTTGAGCATCGACTCCAAAGAGCAACAGCCAAACAATTACCTGATAAAGGACCTGCCCAGACCTGTAAATAAATATGCAAAACTAAGGTTAACATACTTCAAGCTTGTAGTACAATAACTTTAAGCTGGGCAAAGATCCAGTTTGGACTAGCTTCTAACTTCTCTATACTAGGATATTTTCAATTAGAGGAATGCTAGGGTCACACCCTCTAACACTCTCTTCTAACACTCTCCAATAATAATTAGCCATGTCATTATTCAATCACCTATTAACCGGTACTACAGGTTGCTGAACAACTTGAGTAAAAAAAAAAAAATAGTTGAACAACGTTTAGAAAGGAAAGAGAAAAACTCATCGTCTTCTCCTTCTCATTGCTTTCTCCACACAAACCTCCATGGCTCATTCTGTCTATGGCCTTTTCTCCTTTCTATTTGTCCATGGCTCTTTCTGATCTGTATTGTTCAAGCTTTTTCTCGCATGGTTTAATCTAAGTCATTAGCCGACACCGTATCGTCCTTGTTGCGAGTTTCGGTGGCCGTCGATGCCTTGGTAGTGAGCTACGTGTGGTCTTTGATGAGTTTTCCTTGCAGGATCTTCCAGATCTAATCCTATTATCCATATACAAAAAGATAACAAATTTTACTCTCCACTAATATCTCAAAAGGCAAAACGCATGAATCCACAAACGAAATCTCAACCACCATTTAATTTATTATTTTAGTCTTTGAACAATAAGCAACATTTATTTATCATTTGGCTAAATTTGGGTGAAAAATGAAACGATTTCCATTTGATGGATGAGGAATTTGTGAGAACATGAGAAGACAGTGTTGGTGGGAGTTGAGCACCGAAGATGAAGAAGTTTTTTTTTGTTTTGAAAAAAAAAATACAATATCACGGTTACCAAAACGAAACCGGTAACAGGTAATTGAACAATGACATGGCTAGTTATTATTGGAGAGTGTTAGAAGAGAGTGTTAGAGGGTGTGACCCTAGCATTGCTCTTTCAATTAAAATAAGTTTATGGCCAGTTGTGGAAAAATAATTTCAGATTTATCTATTAATGAAGTCAAATGAGAAATTTATAAAACAAAAGACCTGACTACAACCATCTATTCCAGCAACTTGAACTTTCCTTGGACTCCAAGTGAGTCTGCAGAGAGACATGCAATCAGAATCCTTAGTACCTACTTTATTCCAGGTAAGATTTCCTTTTGACTTCATAAAGAAATTTTTCATTATCCTTCCTCAAGATTTTATTTTGCATTTGAAAATCTTGATGAAGGATAATGAAAAATTTCTATATCAAGTCAAAAGGAAATCTTCGCCATTAATCATCATAACAATCCGTGTATGCACTAAGACACTGTTTGGATAAACAGCCTAATTAAGCACTTATGGCATAGGCTCTTACTATATAAGTGCTTAAGGTCAAGTTATTTATATGACAAAAAATAAAATTAAGTCAAACTATTTCATATAAGCTATAAGTCGTTGTATAAGCTATTATGGAGAACCTATTGAAATAAGTAGAAAACATATTATGGTGACCATAAGACTTCTCAAAAGAGGTTATGTTAATAATAAACTTGAATAATTCAATGAAAACATGCGTGAATTAGCTATTAGCAAAGGATCAAGAAAAGAAAACCTGTTTCCTTAATAACTGTTTCATTGATATTGCATGCAAAGAAGTTCCAGCTGTTCCATCTACACAACACCAAATCATTTCAAATAAATCATCTTCCTAATTTTCCTATTTCATTAAAAATACCAGAAATTTATTTGATAAATTGAAAGAAAAAGAGAGAAACAAACCCCATCTGAGGAGGGAGAGCCAAACCATTACTAAGCTGAAAAACGCCATAGTTTGAAGTATCATAAATAGAGTGATATTTGATCTGAAAATGGATTTTCCGTAATTTTGCAAGAGAGGTTGTACAACTCTTGCTGTTACCGAAACAGAGGAAGTACAAAGGAACATAATCAACAAGTGAACCAAAACACTTTTGTTGTGTTTGTTCAAACCCATTAGTAACAGTTTCAAAGCAATGTAAAATGAAAAGTGCAACACGGTCACAGAATATAAATCCAAAACATAATTGAATCTTAGGAACTGTCTGAAATGGAAGACAACAAGTATTCAAACTTGTTTCTCAATGACTTGCCGGTTGCCACATAAGTATCATAAAAACACCCTTGCTTGTCAAAGATAAATATTCATAGAGGTGTGAAGGTAAAATATCCACATTATTGTACCACATAAATTAAAACTTAAGAGTCATGTATAAAAGAAACCAATGTACAACAACATCACCGGACTTTAGAAGCAGAAATGATAAACTCTTCCTACAGAAAGAGGAGAGCAAGGGGTATGGAGTCTAAAGGCAGAACAAAACTTGTAAACATCCTTACCAAGACTTAATCCCACAAAGTCTATATCAATCAGTAGCAACCGATTATAGTTTCTCCCTAAATCTACATAAAAAAAAAAAAAAGAAAGGAGGAACTGACTATTATCTTCAAGTTGGTATAGTCAGAGAAGAACCTGCAGTAAAAAGCACAACACTCGATGTTATCCTCGATATCTTACAAAATGCCTATAAGTTAATGTCTATATTGTCAACCCATCTTCTTCTCCATCCGAGTACACTTCTCCTTTGCCTGCAATGCCCGACTTGGAACAACTGGTGTAGTAGCGCCTTTAGAGGATGAACCACCGGAATCCTTTTTCCGATCCTTTGTTCCCAATGTCTTAGAGGATGAAACACCAGAATCCTTTTTCTGATCCTTTGTTCCCAAACTCAGTTCTTTCAGGGATTTTGAGACACTGTAAGTTCCGAACTCGATATATATTTGAGGCGATGAAGAATTCTGGTCCTGCTCAGATTGATGAGATGCTGACAAACTGCTGTTGCCAATGCTTGAAAGAACAGGAAAATCTTCCTTTGAGAGCTCAAAGGACTTGGAATTCTCATCATTCATGTCAGTCTCGGGAGGAACCTCTTCTATTTGTTTTCTCTTGGATGAAGCATTATTATTATTGTTGTTGTTGTTGTTGTTGTTATTATTATTATTATTATTCGCACGGCTGGATCTCCTTGGCATGGACCCTCTTGCACGGGCGTTCCAGTAGGTAGTAAGAGTCTGAGTCAGAAACATCCAAAAACATTTAGGATGATATAATCATTTATCATAATATAATATAAATAAAGTTTGAAAACAAAAGCAATTTACCATGTCAGGTATGTAAGTCCCTGTTCCTCGCGATTTCCCTATTTCTTCAAGGCCATAAGTTGGCTGTGGAGGAACATTCGGATGAAAGAAAGTCTGACTCGGCACATATAAATCAGCACCTCTATGATAATACATATACCAGTTTTGTTGTGGTGCAAGCATATCAGCATCAAATTGCGGTGCAAGCATATCAGCATCAAATTGTGGTGATGAGGGACTGGGCTGTGCAACGAGCGGCATGGCATAGTTACGATACAACTGAACGTATTTTAAGCCGCCATAGTAACTGTCACAGTCTCCAACAAGGACAGGCTCTTCAGATTTTCCAGTACCAAATGCAGGAATAGGAACATCAATATCAGGCCTTTGTCCTTTCCCATTTCTATTCAAGGTGTTCATGAAAAACACCTCAAGTGCTCCACCCATTCTTTGTCCTGGAAGCTTAAGGATCTCCTTAAGCTTTCGAGCACCAAACCTAAGAGCGAATCCAATTCGATGTAAATTGCCTGCAGGACAAAGGTAAAAGGTTGACAAGTGTATGTAAATGAACTCCAAGCCCAGACGCATTTGTCACTAGCAATTACAGATGTGGTTTTCACTAAGTTGGCTTATTAAGCAATTAAAATACAAATAAAAATATTCACCGTAATCAATTGATGCTTTAATGTGAAAAATTACCTTTGTTGACACTGCGGCCTAGGTTGTTGTCATTTTTTAGAGGATCCAAGATGTTAATGTACTTGATGGAAAATTCACGAGGCGAAGTCTCGGATGCCTTTGGAACAAAGCACATATCCCTGTAATTTTTCAGAAGCTCTTTACTGAGCAAGAACTCACCTCCATCGCATTCTGATTTCTCTGCGACAAGCAGGTTGGTATCAAGGAGCGAAGATCATAAACAATCTAATTAAAACATTAATGTATCCAATGACTTATGCAGCCCCATTAACACTTACCAACAATTTCTGGTAGGGAGGATAAGGCTTGTGGACCATATACGGTGACATAATTCTTCTCCCAGTCAAATGTGCTGTAGTAGTCCAAAAATCTGTACAGCACCTGCTAGTAGCAGTAGTTCGGTGGTTTATGTCTTTATGTAGATGTAAATACAAATGCTGAAAGGGTTCAAAGAATATTAACAGAAGACATAACTCACCTCTAGAGGACCGCGCACTGATGAATGAAAACAGTTGATAATATATAAAACCAATATTTCAACTGCATATGTTGAGAGCAGGCCATGGTGTGCACCAAGAATTCGGCTCTCATAATAGCACCAGGCTTTGACTAAGATTATACTTTGTTTGAAGACATGGTTTTTCCCGACAAGTTGGTCAACCTGAGAATTTGTTTTTAAATGAAAAAAAGAATTAGCAAAGCCTGAATATGAGCAGGACATTTTTTTAAAAAAAATTCAATGGAAAAAGAGAGCATAAAGAGGCTAAATAAACAATTAACTCAGTGATGAGTTGAGACCATTGCAACAATCTGACTGAATAGAGGCACACAATTTAATTGACAGTATTCGCTATGTGAATATTACAGAAAATGAGTCAAAAATGACAACAAGAAAGTCAAGTAGTAGAAACTGTAGGAATGGAAGGGGAAGGGGAAGCAAAATCAAATATCAAATATAAAAAAAAAAATCACAGAAAAATGAGTCAAAAAAGACAGGCAAATGTATATAAAAATTTAATGTAAATGGGAATCCTAACACGGCATAAGATATAATTTCATATATTTTCTACTTAGACCAACTAACCACATTAGTTCTACTCAACAATCAAGTGCCTGCTTTATATAAACTGTACAAACTAACAGGAACACGAGGGAAATTTAAGCTATAGATATTAAGCACACGGTATATTCAACTCAGAACATAAACTAGTTGTAAATTAATTAGCAAAAATAATATTTACCTGCTCCAGAAAGCGCAGAGCATAGAGTCCAGCCATCTGATTAAAGGAGATGTCAACTGCAATATTTTTCACTGTGCATTTGACAACCCTTACCTGCAGTCCAATTGCCAAACATAAAAAGGAAGTCTTATAAAGTCGAGAGATATAATTATATTGAAAACATTAAACACAATTTTCCAATCAGGAAAACCGAGAAAAAGAGAAAAAGTGAATATAAAAAGTAAAGCGATAACTGCAGTGGAAACACTCCTTTTTCACATAGGATGTAAATGTAACATTTCAAAAATAATATATATAGCGTTATATAGTTGTCATTTCTTTTAATTATTTCTACTAATTTTCAATTTAAACTCAACATATATAGAACTTACAATCCAAAAAACAGCAAATGAAAAATCTTAAACGCTATTTCAGAGGTTAGATAAATGAAAATTCTAAGAAATCAGAATTCAATAACTATAGCAGCTTAAATAGAAATGTTGTTTAGAAACCTGCGCACGTATTTGTTGTATGTCTTTTACTTGGTACTCATGGTCCTCTCCACTTTCAAGTAGATTGCATACAGCTTGTACCAAATCATCTTCAACACTTTCATGACTGAGAACTGTCAAGTCAATATCTCCATCTGGAAGATAGGTTTTTAGTGGGACTGATCCAAACACGAATACCTGCAGTTAACCCATAAAAGATAATATGTTTATTACGGACACCACTGTAATGGTATACACATGATGAGACCAATTTGTTTTCGGCACCTTAAAGCTTTTGAAATTTAAAGATATAAAACATCAATAAATTTGGAATGGAGGCAAGTACTTTTTTCAAAATAGTGTCAAATTCTTTAAATCAACAAATGTTCACCAGAGTAAATAAATAATTGTGAAACTCACCTCAATATTATTCAATTGAAGCATTTCAAACTTGATTATCAGTAGACAGAATTAAAAACTGTATGTGCCAAAAAACTATGTAAACATTATTAAGATTTGCAACTTTACAAGGTATGGGAGGGAGGTGGTTGGGGGCTTTAGGTTTGACACCTTTTAAAATTCAGCTACAAAGTTTAGGCTGACATGGGACAATATTTGCTGGCATGCTTCCGATATTGTGCAGTATCATATTATATGAGTTGGAAAAAGGTTTTATTTTCTGCTCAAGGTATGAGGAAGTGCATGGTGTAAAGGAAGGAAACATAGAAAGCAAAAAGGGAAATGGAATTTCAACCAATCAATTTTAAACAGCAATCAAAGCAAAAAACATCAAAAAACACCCAACCAAATCCATGGGAAAGAAAGCAACTTTGATTAAAAGAAGAGAATACCAAATACATAACCCACTCCTACAACAATCGAAGGTTAAAAGTATGATAACTGAATCAAAATATTCAAACCTCTCCCCCATAGTAACCTCCAATCAGCCTCTGAACAAAATCAATAATCCTCTTTCTGTTCGCCTCAGAAACAACATTTGGTTGAATTGTGCATAGTACTTCCCGGGCCCTCTCTTCAGCCATAAACCAAAGCTCCTCATCCATTGAGAACAGCTGTTGGTTAAGCAAGGAGTATGGTAACACATTTTGTTGTATAGTACCCATTGCTGCCAATCTCAAAACTCAGATATCCTGCAAACAAAACCAAAACAACAAACCAAAGGTTAAATAACACTACAAATACAACAGTGAGTGTGCTAGCTAGAAAATGTTGAAGAGTGATGAAGTACTAACAAGGAAATGAATGGTTACCAAACACTAACATCAACACTGAACGTAGACACCGAAAATAATTTAGGAAAATGTAAGTAATTGAATGTAACCATTTAACACTGAACCGACACAAGTAGGACACCGGACACAAATTCGAGCTGAAGGGTTGGTACTACATAAGTAAAAACAAACCAAAACAAAATGGAAAATGTGTATGCTCACAACTTGAGTGAGGTTGTGAGGTGGAGCAACTGAGATAGGGGTTAATATCAAGGATGGGTTATTTCCAGAACAAACACGCTGGATCACTTAGTTTGACCCATTCTACAAGAGTTCGTGTAAACAAGTTGACTCAATTTTCAAACCTAGAATTATAATTTCGTACAATTGTACGAGTCAGCTCAAGACTTTGACAATCACAGTTACAAAATCATTAGGGCATATATTGAACAGAAACCTAAACCAATTCAATTGAAGAACTTCATAGCTAGCCATACAAATCTATAAAATCAAGCAGTTCATAAACCCTAAAGTGAATTTAACAAGGCTTGTAGCATAAACTAATCAATTATCAGTAAGTGAATAGATCCAGCAGTCCAGCTACAAAACAGGTATAGGCACAGGAACAAAGTTGCAGAATCAACTTAAACAAGTTTCAATTTCAGATGTTACAGCATATATCACAAACATGACATAAAAGAGAATAACACCAGAAACCCTAGCTCCAAACCAAATAAACAAAAAATAGTTTTTTGAAATAAAAAATCAAATTTTTTTTTTACACAATCATCCAAACAATGAGAACGACATAACAAGCTATATTGAACAACAATTAACAATTTTTTAAATTATTTTTTAATAAAATGAAAAAACAATTTTTTGGGTCAAAAATGAAACCCATTAAGTCCAATCACAAGAATTTAGCCTCTGATCAACACAAGTTCATAGAATCATAAAAAAAGAGAGTGAATTTACCTCAAAAACCAAAAAAGGTTTCAGCCAAGGTAGACAGAATCGTGATCCAACTCGCCGGAATGGTAATCTGGTGGAAGCGGCCGGAATCGCCGCGAAAACGAGTGGGAACGGTGGAATCGAGCGTCTCGGCCGATTCTGTGCGTCTTCCTCACAATTCCGGGTTCGTGTGTCGGGTTGACGACCCGGTTACTTAAAAACAGAGAGAAAAAAAATGTTTTCTTCGATACTCTGTATTTGTGTAACGTTTTTGGTGAATAATTATTCCAATTAATTGACGAAAACTTTCCCAATACTCCCATTAATTGTCAGTGTTTATTTTTACCAAATTAATATGTCGTTTTGCTTCTTCTTTTTTCTATACTTCTAAGTTCTATGTCGTTTTGTAGCTAGAACACTCGCAGTTGTATTTGTAGTGTTATTGGCAGCAATGGGTACTATACAACAAAACGTGTTATCGTTCTCCTTACTTGCTATGGGGGAGAGGTTTGAATATTTTGATTCAGTTTTCGTAATTTTAACCTTCGATTGCTATTCAAAGTTGCCTTTGACCAGAAAATAAAACTTTTTTCCAACTCATGATATGATACTGCACAGTATCGGAAGCATGCCAGCAAATGATTTTTCCATCCCATAAATCTTTAATATTCATTTCATACCAGCACAGTATCGAAGACTGTCCCATGCATTCCATACCATAAATCTTTAATATTTCATTTTGGGCACAAGTTGCAACTATAAAGACATATGCACATAAATAGCGTGTCATAAGATAGGGACCCGTAAGATAACTTTTCTCTCATCTTCACATTAGTTCAACTCTCTCTTGATTAATAGATAGATCGGACAAATTGAGCAGGGCTCGATCAATGTATCGTTGTTGTAGTTGCAACATCACATATCAACATCAATATAGAATGATGTTGAAAAAATTATTAGCCCAAGGCGTTACTTTGTCGTTGATGGTTTGTTAGATGAAAGAGTTGTCAACTTAATAACGAGTTGGGTTTTGTGTAGACTTATCAATCGAACAATTATCAATCAATGTTCATCTCATTAATGCATTGATGATGGTCATATTGTCATTAGTGTATCATATATCAATTGGGAACCCATTTGTGATAACTTATTGTACAACGTATAATCTGTATCCTCTATGAAAAGTGAGAATGATTGGAAGTCTCTCGCGTTTCTGAACACATGGGACGCAAAAGTTTACTAACATAGAGAAATTACAATTAAAATTAAATATGCAACCTTTGTTTAGGGGATTTAAATATGTGACTTTAAAAATAATTACGATGAAAGTCAAATGTTTTGAATTATCTGACAGTTATGATTAATTGGCAATGTACCAAAACAAAATTACACTCACAGAGTATATGAATTAAATTTATATCAATACCTTTTAAGAAGAGAAACTAAAAAAAATCATGCTAAAAAACTCTAAATTATCATGTTCTCTCTTTGGTTTTACCATAATCTTCACACAATACGTTTTAAAAACATCATAAATCCATCCGGGGCCACATTTTGGACATAAATCATGTGATCATGATTCATGAGTAGACACACCATCATATATACAGTACACAATTTATTTGTGATGGAAGACTTAATTTCTAGTAACAACAAAAGATTTTGAAAACAAAATTAAAAATAGACAATAAACAAGCGTAGATTCATTGAGTTGATGAACATCCTGCCATGCTCATTTTGGATTTACAAATCGACCAAAACCCATAGGTGGGTGAAGTAGATCTACTGTGCAGAGTAAGATGCTGTAGATGGAGTGAAAATGTACAGTTCACATGCGTGAGAATCAACTCGAGCACTGAATGATGAGACTGCATCGCCATTTATTACCTTATGCTGCAAAATAGTGAAGGGACAAAAACTTTTGAGGCAACAATTCCTTAAATACTAAAAGTAATTAGACGGTAGAAAATAAGTTTAGAAAATAGGTAAACCGTTTAGCCAACTAAGAACAAATGGAAAGACTGCTTAGAGCAGTTGCGCGTGGCTAAGCAAAATTACCTGCCACAAATCCCTTACAGAAACATGAATTCCAGATTCAAGCCCAAGTGCTTCCCATGATGCTGTTATAGTCGCAACTTTTGAGCATCGATTCCAAAGAGCAACAACCAAACGATTTCCTGATAAAGGACCTGCCCAGACCTGTAAATAAATATGTAAAACTAAGGCGAACATACTTCAAGCTCGTAGTACTATAACTTTAAGTTGGGCAAAGATCCAGTTTGGACTAGCTTCTAACTTCTATACTCGGATATTTTCAATTAAAATAAGTGTATGGCCAGTTGTGGAAAAATAATTTCAGACTTCTAGATATTTATGGAGAAGTCAAATGAGATATTATAAACCAAAAGACCCAAAATTTATCGCGTAGACGCACTATGAAGTGATACTTGATAGATTACCTGACTACAACCATCTATTCCAGCAACTTGAACTTTCCTTCCTTGGACTCCAAGTGAGTCTGCAGAGAGACATACAATCAGAAACCTTACTCATTTAACCTTTTTGAATAAGATAAATGAAAAAATTATACACCAGGTAACAATATAAACAAGAATAACACAGAAAAGCCTTAAGCATCAACTTATATTAAAAAAAAAAAAAAAAAAGGTGGTGAGACCTTGATTTACAGCAATGACTTCTTTATTGCTTAAAATTTCGAATGTTTCGGCGGTCATATTTCTTACATCGCAACCAATCAAAAGAGGAGCCTGCACACACAAGTTCACAATCTTTAACATGAAAAAATTCAGCCATAGTATTGTTATTATGAACAAAAAACAACACCTTTGCTAAAGCCCATATGCTGAAGTGAGCACGGTATTCCTGGTAAGTCATGCCACCATTGCCAACTTCCAACATATCGGGGTCTGTCGAAGAACAGTAACATGAGAGATAAGTAAGACTGTTTCTGGTTAGCTCTATTTTTTTAATTAAATTTCAAAAAGATAGGTGTACCATTCCATCCTCCAGGACCGGCATATGCAGCCCATCGGTCATTAAGATCAGCAATAGTTGTCATGCTAAACATACAAAAAAAAAACATCATTTTCAGAGTTAGACTACATTATAAACAAAATTTGGACAGGAGAGATATTGATAATTAGTTAAAGTTCCCCAATAAAATGTTGAATGAACCATCTAAAAGTCAAAGTCCAGGATTTTAACCTTGCCCATGTATCATTGATGTCATCGGTTGTGCGCCAACTATTACCAACCGTGCCAGCCCATAGAGCAGGATCGTCAACACCCCTGCAAAAACAATAGTATAATGGGATAATGTATGTCATGTTATCCGTAAGTAACTCATAACAAAAAACAGACACGCCTTATTACCATTCACAGATCGAATAGAAAATTTTACGACCAGTGTCATTGAGGGCATCACGCATAGGTGGATATCTGGAATACATGCAACCACAATGATTCAATTTATATGTACTAGGAATTGTTGCTTTTGCAAAAACTGAGACAGAGACGAGAAAAAACCGTTTTTTTGGAGGAATGCCCAGATTGTAACAATTGTCATACTTCAAATAATCTACGCCCTGATAAAATTATAGAATGGGAGGCGAAAATCACTAATAAACCACAGAAATACATAACCGCAAACTATTTATTTATGAAGCAGCGGTTCCGAAAAGCGCCTCGAGATAAGTCACTAAGATGAATCTACTAATTACAGTATAAAAATGTCCATCTACATTCTACATACTACGAAGAGAGGCAATTATAATTTTTAGTTAAATTTTTCATGTAACAAGACCAAGTTTAGGTATCATTTTACCGTTTCCTTTTGAGTTGTGCTGCTTCTAAGAATCTAACTATGACACAGTGGACATAATATCTATGGAGGCCTGGGTCACCGCAAAAGTGTGAAGTTCCAAGAAGATCATCTTTGCACAAATTTCAATCATTTCAATGATTGATAACTATTAAGGCATAATTTTCCATTCATTTTCATTTAAGAATTCCATTAAACGATTTAACATCGTATCTAGGCCAAATTCAGTTTGGTGTTAATGATGTCTCAAATGAGAACATCATATCCAAAGGCTGGTTTTATTTCCTTAAAAAATCCAACAGACACCATAAAAAGATATATTATGCTGCAAAGCTAAATTATTTACATCAGATGTAATTTAAACCTGGCGTAACCCGTGAAATGCACACATAGAATAAAAGTGAATGAACAACACTTCTATTCTTAGGACCTCTACAAAGTCCAGGACACATAAAGAGTATCTGTAAATGAGATATTAGAATCTAACCCAAGAGGCAAATAAATCTGCATCACCATTTTCGTGGAAAATTGATCCTGGTCGGACTTGACATGTAAAAGCCCTAAGTAGGAAGTGAAAAAGTTAGTCATAATGAACATGGGATTAATAATGAGTCAAAAATCTGCCATGTCTAATTTTGTGAAAGTAGTCTACCCAGCATCAGAATATATGCCAAGCTTGAGTCCCTTCCCATGGACATAATCGGCAAGTGCTTTGATTCCTGATGGAAATGTCTTACGATCAGGGACCAGGTCACCCTACACTTCCAAATCAAATATAGTAAGGAACAACATAAATTTACAGAGAGAATGTTTGAATAATTGACTTTTAAGCTTTGCTATAAAACAACTTATCCACATAGAAATTGAATAGTGCATGCAATCAACTAATCAAATATAAGATTCGCTCTTTCACACTAGATTAAACATTAAAGACAAAAAACACACCAGCACATCGGATGCATAAAGTAAGTATTCAAATTGACACGCATAACATTTTATTTCTTAAATATATCAAAGGACTTGCTATTTATATCTATTTTCTGTAATACCACTTAGCCAAAACATAACATTAACATATGACAATTGAAAAAGTTTTCCTCATCCAATTGAAAGTCAGGATAGACAACATTAAAATTCGACAAGTATATACGACAAGAGAACATAATAGCCCTCAAGTATATTCAGTGATATCAAAAGGAACAAAGTTTAGCTGACCTTTAAATTTCTTGTCGCAGAAGACCAGCAATCGTCTGCACATTGTAAATTGTAACATCAAATATATAAATATAGAATAGGTGACCCACTGTTACAATTTTAATATTGGACATACCAGATCAGTACCTATATTGACGTACACATAACCCAACTTGGCCAACCCAGTTGATACCAGTGCATCAGCTGCAAGGATATAATAGATATCAGTACAGTAGATATCAATTACATAGAAAAAAAAACTGAATTACTGATTGTATTGCCAAACATATATATCACTCTTAACGGCGAAGACTTCCTTTTGACTTAATAAAGAACTTTTTCATTATCCTTCATCAAGATTTTATTTTGCATTTGAAAATCTTGATGAAGGATAATGAAAAAATTCTATATCAAGTCAAAAGGAAATATTCGCCGTTAATCATCATAACAATCCATCTACGCGCTAGACACTGTTCGAGTAAACAGCCTAATTAAGCACTTATAGCATAAGCTCTTACTATATAAGTGCTTAAGTACAAGTTATTTCTATGACAAAAAGTAAAATTAAGTCAAACTATTTCATATAAGCTATAAGTTGTTCTATAAGTATTATGGAGAAGTTATTGAAATAAGTTGAAAACATATTATGGTGTCCATAAGACTTGTCAAGCTTGAATAAGTCAAAGAAAAGAAGAAAACCTGTTTCCTTAATAACCGTTTCATTGATATTGCATGCAAAGAAGTTCCAGCTGTTCCATCTACACGACACCAAATCATCATGTCACATAAATCATCGCAAACACGTGACTATGAAAAATAAAATAAAATTGAATTCTGGATGAACTGAATTGAATTGAATGAACCATAAATTTATTTGATCAATTGAAAACAAAAGAGATAGAAACAAACCCCATCTGAGGTGTAAGAGCCAAACCATTACTAAGCTGAAAGACGCCATAGTTTGAAGTATCATAAATAGAGTGAAAATTTGATCTGAAAAAGGGTTTTCCGTAATTTTGCAAGAGAGGTTGTACAACTCTTGCTGACACAAAAACAGAGGAAACATAGATGAAAAGAATGAACAAGTGAACCAAAACACTTTTGTTGAAACCCATTAGTAACAAAACAGTTTCAAAGCGATGTAAAATGAAAAGTGCAATGCAACACGGTCACAGGATATAAATCGAATCTTAGGAACTGTCTGGAATGGAAGACAACTTGTTTCTCAATGACTTGCCGGTTGCCACATAAGTATATTCATGTTAATTTTATTTTCCTTCATTATTTTTCTATGTAGTTTTTTTCTTTGGTAGTTTAGAATAGAGGTGTCAATATCACGGGGCCTTGAAGTTTTGGCCCCAGCCCACATAGTAATGGGGCTTAAAAATCCACAAGATTAAAAGGCCCACATTCATGCAAGCCCACAAATCAAAAGCCCTCAAGGCCCCAAGCCCCAAAATTTCTACAAACATTTTCTTTTAAAGTTTTTTTAAAAAAAAAAAAAAAACTATTTTTAAAGTTTTTTTTTTATTCAAAACAACTTATTTATACAAAATAGCTTATTACGATTTCATTTTAAAAAACAACTTATTCAAAACAACTTATTTATGCAAAACAACTTATTTATACAAAACAACTTATTTATGCAAATCAGCTTATTTGAAACAACTTATTTATACAAAATAGCTTATTTGTGCAAAACAGCTTATTCAAAACAACTTATTTATACAAAACAGCTTATTTGTGCAAAACAGCTTATTCAAAACAGCTTATTTATACAAAACAGCATATTCCAATTTAATTTTAAAAAATAACTTATTCAAAACAGCTTATTTATGCAAAACAACTTATTCAAAACAGCTTATTTATGCAAAACAACTTATTTATGCAAAAACAGCTTATTCGAAACAACTTATTTATAGAAAACAGCTTATTTGTGCAAAACAGCTTATTCAAAACAGCTTATTTATACAAAACAGCTTATTTGTGCAAAACAGCTTATTCAAAACAGCTTATTTATGCAAAACAGCTTATTCGAAACAACTTATTTATACAAAATAGCTTATTAGTGCAAAAGAGCTTATTCAAAACAACTTATTTATACAAAACAGCTTATTTGTGCAAAACAACTTATTCAAAACAACTTATTTATACAAAACAGCTTATTTGTGCAGAACAGCTTATTTATACAAGTTGTTTTGAATAAGCTGTTTTGCATAAATAAGCTGTTTTGCATAAATATGTTGTTTTGCATAAATAAGTTGTTTTTAATAAGTTGTTTTTTAAAATGAATTCGTAATAAGCAGTTTTGTATAAATAAGCTGTTTTGAATAAGCTGTTTTGCACAAATAAGCTGTTTTGTATAAATAAGTTGTTTTGAATAAGCTGTTTTGCACAAATAAGCTATTTTGCATAAATAAGTTGTTTTGAATAAGCTGTTTTGCACAAATAAGCTGTTTTGTATAAATAAGTTGTTTTTAATAAGTTGTTTTTTAAAATGAATTCGTAATAAGCAGTTTTGTATAAATAAGCTGTTTTGAATAAGCTGTTTTGCACAAATAAGCTGTTTTGTATAAATAAGTTGTTTTGAATAAGCTGTTTTGCACAAATAACCTATTTTGCATAAATAAGTTGTTTTGAATAAGCTGTTTTGCACAAATAAGCTGTTTTGTATAAATAAGTTGTTTTGAATAAGCTGTTTTGCACAAATAAGCTGTTTTGCATAAATAAGTTGTTTCGAATAAGCTGTTTTGCACAACTAAGCTATTTTGTATAAATAAGTTGTTTCGAATAAGTTGTTTTTGCATAAATAAGTTGTTTTGCATAAATAAGCTGTTTTGAATAAGTTGTTTTGCATAAATAAGCTGTTTTGAATAAGTTATTTTTTAAAATTAAATCGGAATATGCTGTTTTGTATAAATAAGCTGTTTTGAATAAGCTGATTTGCACAAATAAGCTGTTTTGTATAATAAGTTGTTTTGAATAAGCTGTTTTGCACAAATAAGCTATTTTGTATAAATAAGTTGTTTTGAATAAGCTGTTTTGCACAAATAAGCTATTTTGTATAAATAAGTTGTTTCGAATAAGCTGTTTTGCATAAATAAGCTGTTTTGAATAAGTTGTTTTGCATAAATATGTTGTTTTGCATAAATAAGTTGTTTTGAATAAGTTGTTTTTTAAAATGAATTCGTAATAAGCAGTTTTGTATAAATAAGCTGTTTTGAATAAGCTGTTTTGCACAAATAAGCTGTTTTGTATAAATAAGTTGTTTTGAATAAGCTGTTTTGCACAAATAAGCTATTTTGTATAAATAAGTTGTTTCGAATAAGCTGTTTTGCATAAATAAGCTGTTTTGAATAAGTTGTTTTGCATAAATATGTTGTTTTGCATAAATAAGTTGTTTTGAATAAGTTGTTTTTTAAAATGAATTCGTAATAAGCAGTTTTGTATAAATAAGTTGTTTTGAATAAGCTGTTTTGCACAAATAAGCTGTTTTGTATAAATAAGTTGTTTCGAATAAGCTGTTTTGCATAAATAAGCTGTTTTGAATAAGTTGTTTTGCATAAATATGTTGTTTTGCATAAATAAGTTGTTTTGAATAAGTTGTTTTTTAAAATGAAATCGTAATAAGCTGTTTTGCATAAATAAGCTGTTTTGAATAAGCTGTTTTTTAAAATAAGATCGTAGTAAGCTGTTAAGAAAAAAATTATAATATGGGGCTTTATTAGGCCCACAAATAAATAGATTTTATAGTGGGCTTGGCCCCAAATAATTCTTTTCAATTAGGGGGCTTTAATTTAGTGGGCTTGGTGGGGGCTTTTTTAAGTGGGCTTTGAAATTTAGGGCTCTATTGACACCTCTAGTTTAGAAATGACTATAAAACACGTGTTAATTGATGATCATGAATGACGATTATGCTTGCGGATAAGAATCCTCTCGTGTAATATTCTCCGATTCTACAATCATTTTGTCAGTAGGTATAACGTGTCAGTGCCTAAATTTATGCAGCATGATTAAATGGATTTTGATGAATACCAATTTGTCAAACCAAAAAAAAAATTAAATATCTAACTTATTGTACATGGTATTTGGCCCCAAAAATAATCCTAGTGTGAGACTGAGAGAAAGGATCCTTAAGTGGTGGGGCTTGGGTGCCTTTAGCTTCGGTGTCTTTTGGTGTCTTTGTCTCTATCTCTCTCCTAACCAATTATTCTCTCTCATCAAAATAATTTATTTTAAACATTCAATCATCACTCTCTTTCCTCTAAAATATACTAAAGTCACCAAAGTCATCCAACACAAAGTCACTGTAGCCCCACCCATCCTTGAGATATAGAAATGTGGATTAATTATGATCTTTGGATTAAAATAATAGATGCTTGAGATTTAGTGTTAAACGGAAGATGACTCTATAAGTCTATATATATAATCTTTCAAAAAAAAAGTTTATATATATAATGATGATATTATGATATAATTATAAGGCTTAATTGTATGTTTGATCCCTTATGTTTATTTTAGTTTTCAAGTTAGTCCCTTATGTTTTAAAAGTTTTAAGTTGGTCCCTTACGTTTTAAAAGTTTCAAGTTGGTCCAAAACGTTACTCACATTGGAATAAGTTAGTCCATTCCGAGACATGATATTGAGTTTAATAAATCAAAAAAATTTAAAAAAAAGTTTTAAAACTGTTTTTCTAACTAAGTTAAGCTCCATCACCCATATTATCAGCTTGAATCTTTAATCGTTAAGTGACTGAAGGGACTAACTTATTCCAACGTAAGTAACGTTTTGGACCAACTTGAAACTTTTAAAACGTAAGGGACTAACTTAAAACTTTTAAAACATAAGGGACCAACTTGAAACTAAAATAAACATAAGGGATCAAACATGCAATTAAGCCTAATTATAAAGAAAGTCGTGGTTGGTCACAAACACAAATAAAAAACACTTAAACATACATACATACATAAATAAAAATAATTAAAAGATAAAGGTAAAAAATGATGTGATTAATTTTTTTTAATTTTTTTTAATTGTGTGTGCCCAAATGTTTTTCATTTAGGTTTGTGCTCATGGAAGAGTTACTCATAATTATATATGTTTTTGTTTGTCGAATCTTGTATTTCACAAGTGTTATTAAAGTTGAATAGGTACATCTTGGCTAAAGTTGCATTTTACGTTGTTTTCAATAATTTTGGTGTTTTCGGATTTTATAATCCGAAAACTCAAAAACATATTTTAGATTATATAATCCGAACAATTGTAACATTAAAAAATTATGAAGAGTGGAAATAGGGTCGGCCCATAGTCTGTCGAGACTGAATTATGCCACCGTGCCTCAAATTTTTGGGGCCCAAAATATTATTTTTTTATTTGTAAAGCACTAAAATAGTTTTGAGTGTTTGATCATGGGTTCAAGTCTCACTAGATTATATTTTTTTATAATTTTTATTTATAGTGCCTTATTTTTTTTTTTGGAGCCTAGTATTTAATTTTTTTTATATTCCTCAAAAGATTAAAACTAGACCTACGAATTTGTTAAGACGGTCCTGAGTGGAAAAAGACATTCTTATTTAGGTTAGATTTTTTCCTTAATAGCTCTTCTATGTAATGTTACTGGACCTTGTGTTTGGCCTATAGTGTACTTTGCCCAACTATTGTGAGTTAGTTACTTTGCCCAACTATAGTGCGTATTTTCTTAGACTATACTCCCTCCGTCTCACAAAAATTGTCACTTTACCATTTTTTTCTTTTTCTCAAAATAATTGTCACTTTAGAATATCAATGCAACATTTATTATTTTTTTCCATTAATATACCCTTATTTATTGAATTTCATCCAACTTAACTACTCCATTAACTACAATTAATAAGGGTGTTTTAGTAAATGACATTAATTTTACTATCAAAATCAACCTAACTAATCATTTCCTTAATAACCGTGCACAAACCTTAAGGGTGTGTTTGATGGTCAGGATAAGGGGACAGGATATGATACATTAATCATATCTTGCTTAAATCTCATGTTTGATGCACCAAAGGGATAGGATAAAATAAACCATTTTCTTATCTTATCCTGACTTTCCTTTGTAATTTCTATCCTAAGTATAAGCTGGGTTAGAAATTATCCTAATGGGATTAGAAGATCATTCCTTATTTATTATCCTGATATTCTGCCATTTTTAAAATATTGTCATTTTTAAAATAATGATAGCATATATTTTCTATTATAATTAATAACATTCCATTTTTATAATATTTAATTAATTATGAGAGCAATTTTTTCATTTAATTATAATGATATCATGTGCGCATCAAACACATGATAGGATTAATGTTTATCATGTCCTTATCATATCCTATCTCTATCCAGCTTTATATCATATCCTGCCTCTATCCTATCCTGACCATCAAACGGAAACGACTATAATTTAGAGACGGGGGAGCATATAATAGAGGATCTTTTTCCTATTTTTTTTTTGAAGGAAGGATCTTTTTCCTATTTAGAATTATGCTATATACACGCACCCCAACTCTAAGATCAACAATTTAAGTGCTTATAGAGATGGGTTATCCGTACTTTTATAGACACTTCTCTCCTATTTAATTTTGGAGTGAGTTTGGGCCTCCTTATATAAGGGTAGATGTTGAATTTGGGAATTAATGATGCAATTAGTTGCTTGGTTGACGGTTACAGACAACCAGGTCTTATAATCGTCAATTTATGATTGGGTATGGGGACAAAAGTGTTGTGGATAGTGGAAATCTTAAGTTTCTGTCCATTGAAGCCTATTGACCAGTTTTGCATGAGCGTGCAAATAAATATGCGCTTTAGTTTGAACCCATGTTCGATAGTTGATGAACATGTCGAGGATTGCCGAAAGTGTACCAAAAGGGATAGACCGGTGATGGTCCCAAATTCGTAGAATGACCATACCTTAGAACTTATGAAAATAAGTTGAAAAAAGCTTATGAATATTGTAATGAATTGTATTCATAAATTTTCTCAAACGGTCTCACACGCAAAACTTATATCAATAGAGAAACTCAAATAAATCAATTTAATGTATAAAGTAGTATCCCTAGATTCGATTTATTGTACTAGATACAGAATTTTTTAAATGAATCTAAAAAGTAAATTTTCTTATAATTGATACGGAGTAGTAATTACTATTGGACTAGCTGCTGAGATTGTTGATCCTTCTACTTGGTCCAGATGAAGGAACTTTCCCCTTAGGAAGCATGTTGAGGAATGAGGATCAATGTCCCATACGATTTTCCACCGCCTCTTCCCCATACTACTGACATGTGTCCTTCCTTCTCACTTGGAAGTGCGATGTTTGAGGCTTCTGCGAGCTGACTGATACCATTCAAGGGCCTAGCTGATGATGAAGATGACATTAATGATAACAAAATCAGCAGAGTGACCAGCAGAGTCGTTGCAAGCTGGTTTCTGTGTGGCTTAATTACCATTTCTTTACTAATGAATGAGAAAAGTAAGGTATGATGATGGAGAGCAAAATAGTACTATGGGCTAAGTTGTTGTAGCTAGGGTGAGAGAAATATATAATCAATGAAGCTAGATTTAATTTGTGAGAGAAATATATAATCAATGAAGCTAGATTTAATTTGTTTGGATATGCATCGTGAGGTCTGGCTAATATCGATACTTATAAGAAGTATACTATTTTGGGGAAGAGAAGCTTATCCTTAATAAATTCCATTTATTGACCTCCCATGCCATGCCAACTTGGTTTATGACTGACTATAGTTACCATGGTCTTGTTTTTTCTTAGAACTAAGAGGTGTTGTTGATGGGTCAAGATCCTCTCCATTTATAATTTTTTTTTCATTTATTACAATTTGGAGAGAGATATACACATATAAAATAATGATGGTGGGATCTACTTAGTGATAGGACCCACCACTTATTTTTTTTTTTTTTGTCTATCTCACTCCAAATTGCAACAAGTAGAAAAAGTTATAAATGGAGAGGATCTTTACCCGTTGTTGACAAGGTCAAAAGTCAGACCAAGTTTATCGGTCAAGGTATTTAAATCAACAATTGAGATTATTTAAAACCGATTTATTGAATCTGTGATCGCAATTCAACGATTAAGATCTTTCAAAAAAATATTCAACGATTAAGATTTAGGCTAAAGTGCACTTTTCCACCCTTAAGTTTCAAAAACTTGCAATTTTGGCCCCCTAAGTATGAAAACTACAATTTTGCCCCCTTAAGTTTTAGCCCCTTTGCAACTTTGATCCTTTTGGTCAATTTTGACCAAGTCAACACTGATTTGGCATGCCACCTATGTAATTAACCATTTAAAAAAAATAAAAAATGTCAATTATGGACAATTTAAAATTAACCACTTTGATTTTAAATTAACCACTTATGTAATTAACCACTTATTTAAAAATGTCAACGCTGATTTGGCATGCCACCTATGTAATTAACCACTTTGATTTTTTTACTTCAACAATTTAAAATTGACATTTTTTATTTTTTTTAAATGGTTAATTACACATGTGGCATGCCAAATCAGCGTTGACTTGGTCAAAATTGACCAAAAGGATCAAAGTTGCAAAGGGGCTAAAACTTAAGGGGGCAAAATTGTAGTTTTCATACTTAGGGGGCCAAAATTGCAAGTTTTTGAAACTTAAGGGGGAAAAAGTGCACTTTAGCCTAAGATTTATTATTATGGACAGCTATGTGCTTTTATTAATGCCCGAATTTTGGATCCATTAGTTGGTTGATACAATATTTGCAAGTGTACTAATATCGAAGTAATATACTCCCTCCGTTTTAAAATGAGTGTCGCTTTAGCCAATTGCACACAGATTAAGGAATGAAATGAAATAATCATTAGACACAACACTTTTACTAAACTGCCCTTTACTTTTTAAGAAAAAAAACAAACTTAAAGTTGCATTGAAAATTGTGTGAGAGAAAAGTTGGACTATTTATTGAAGGTAAAGTTGGAAGAAAAAAATTAAAGTTGTATTGGAAATGTAAAGTGACATTCATTTTGAAACAAATTTTTTTGGCTAAAGTGAAACTCATTTTGAAACGGAGGGAGTAATTTATAAGATTTGTATCCATAGGGACTGTTTCAACTTTTACTCGGGAATGTCATTATTATTAAGGATGTTTATAAAATGGGGGGTGCAATGAGGCAATTGGTTTGGATTGCAAATGTAAATAAATGGTTAAGGTAAAATTGGTTTGAGAAATAATATGGAGAGATGACTAGGTCATTCGATTCATCTGCTCATCGCTCATTAGCAACCTGTTTCTTAAATCTATGAATGCTATAAAGTTTACGACAAATTAACAAAATAGCTTAGGTCAATCCCTTGATCATAAGCCCTCTTTTCTGATTATAATTCCCTAATCCCTTAGGTGAACCTATAATCATCAAAGGTTTTAAGTCTGTTAATTCAATTATCACAACCTAACAACGCTCCATCCATAGATTGTCCGTTAGATTGAATAATATAGACATTCCCGAGTTACACGCTAGTGTCAATAGTCATATAAACTCTTGAATCAATTATATTGGGTCAAAATCATAAAAGCGTTAAGAACGATTTATACTGAATAAACTAGAATGGAATTCATAAAGATTAAGAGTTACATGTTACATAAACATGAGCTAGAACAGAATCATCTTTTGACCTAATCACAAAGGATTTAGCTACTCATGGCTAAAGCACAAATAACTAATATGAAAGAAGGATTCGTTACATGAAATTGGTAACCAGATATGAGTTTTGATGGTCTCCCACCTTCTCTCCAGATCTCCAGCTCCAAAAGTCAGTTTCTTTCTCCAAAATTTTCAACCCTTCGCTCAGGGTGCAGTTGGGCTTTTATAAAAAAAAAAATCTGATTCGCAAAAATCGTACTACGATGCTTAAAATCGTAGTACGATGGCCTCATTAATTGCATGTCTCCATCAGACGCTCCACCAAATCATAGTACGATGCTTGGAGATCGTACTACGATATTTCCAATGACAAAAGTTCCTCCAGGACGTTCAAAATCGTAGTACGATGCTTCCTTTGCTTGTGCACTTGAAATACGCTTTTTGTAGCTCATAACTCATGCATAATCAATTGTTTATTATAAATATGACCAGAAGGAGTATTATACAACTAGTTACTATGCCCTTTCATTATATTCTTAATTGTGAGCAAGGATCATCTTCATTTATAAAAATAAATGGAGAATGTCATTTAAAAAAATATACACAAAAATAAATTATGGGTCTAATCAATGAGTCGATCCCACCGTCATTAATTTTTTTTCTTAAATTTTGTACTCCCTCCGTTCCTATATGTAAGCACCATTCGCTTCTAATAAAAGGGTGCTTAGATATAGGGACGGAGGGAGTATGTTTTTATCTCTTTAATTGATGTCATACTCGAGAAGAAAAATAATTTAACTGAAAGTGATTTGATCTGTGTCATTGAGACAAAAGCAAGATGAAGCGGATATACACACCTCAAAATTCAAATGAATCGTTTTCTCTAGTTTTTGTCAAATTGTAAGGATCCAATCGTGATGACAAATAAATTTGTTTGCGAGTTTGTACGTGCAACATCAATCTTTGTTTGTATTCTTGACAATTTTCAGATATTGGTCAATGTATGGTAGACCACACTAGAAGTCTAGGACATCAGCCTTCATCTAAAGATCTTTTTAATACAGTACAGTGATATATACTAGATTGAATTAATTTATCTTTAAAAAAAAACGAATGAACTAAAACCATATATTCGTCGGGATTTATATAGGAAGTTGTTCTTAAGTATGTAATCATGTTTAGAAACATATTGTTTTCTGATGCATACCAATTTAGAACCTTTTTTTAGGGAATTTTAGAACTTGAAATTACAAATACGTACTTTTAATTTGGAAAAAATGGCACAAGTCAATTGTTTTGTGAGTGTGAAAGATATAAATGCCTAGAATTGACTCCGTATATGTGTAAGCTGTGTGTAGTGACGTAGTGTCACACAGCACATCCAGACACTAGTGAGTACAGTTAAAATTTCTCAATTTCCACCTTGCAATCCTCTTGATGACCTAAATTTTTGTTAAGAATACCAAAATTAGTAACTTTGCATTGAATTCAACAATTTTTTAACTTTTAAAAAATAAAATTTATCACTTTTTACAATTTTCTAATACAATATTTTTATTCTTGTGCTCTTAATCAATGTCATAAGAGCATTCTTTCGCATTTCCCTTTTTTTGTATACTCTAGAATATCTTTGAATGAGGTAATGTATTTTTTAAAAGAAGTACGTTTTGTTGTTTGGATAATTTTTTCGAGAATTTTCATAGTGATACAAATTTATAAAGTATTATGTTCAAGTTATATATAGAGAATTTTAAATGACACCAAAAAACTATGAATTTTAAGTTTCTTCCTTCTTATAATTTTTTCATATTTTGTAAGTTGGTCCCTATATTTTTTCAAAATTTTCATATCGACCTCTCAAAATTTACAAAAGACCCCTCAAAATTTTGCAATTTGACCCTGTTTTAAAATTTCACAATGGAACTTTTTATTACTTTATCCATATGAAATTATTTAGAAATGAAGGCAATTCAATTTGATTATTTGAATCACCTAATATTATAAATTCTCCAAAAGTATTCAATTACTTCATCTAAACACACCTTTAAGGAAATAGATTCTAAGCAATTTGGAGTTCAGACGAAAAATTAAAGTCTAACCAGTAATTATATCCAAAGTCGACCCTTAGAATATTGATGTCTGATACCCTTAGAATATAGATTACCTACCAGAGACAATTTGACTCGCATAGGTATTATTCCTAATACTGAAATAGCATGTGTAGCTGATTGTGGGATATCAGAATCGGTGCAGCACCTTTTCCTTGGGTGTATGTTATCTAACAGTGTGTGGCAATTCGTCTGGAAATGGATTGGTATTGACTTTGTAGCATCCAATAATATTAGTCATCACTTTGTTCACTTTTCTTGTCTTGTGGGCATGCCGAGATCGACTTTCATATTCTTCAAGGTAATATGGCTAGCTAGTGTTTGGGTTATATGGAAGGAGCAAAATTATCGTGTTTTCAAAAATACGGCTTATGAACCATGGACACTTATTGAAAAGGTTAAACTCAATTCTTTTTTATGGTTAAAATCCAAACATGAGTCCTTTGTATATAGTTTTCATGATTGGTGGAAACACACTCTTTTGTGTATGGGTGTTCACTTGTAACCTTTTAGTGGTTGTTTTGGGTGGTGTCTTTAATTTTATGGCATCAGAGACTTTGTAAATTGGTTTGGGTCAATCATCTTTGCACACATTGTGTGCGGTGAGCTGACTTGTTTATTAACGCATCTCATTTTGGCTTGTTAAAAAAAACGATGCCCTTCAACAGCGGATGCATTCGTAGGAACGCATGGGCTCAAGACCCCGCAAAGTTAAAACAAATTACTTCAAAATATCTTATAGTTTTTATTTTGTTTCCATAAACAAATGAATGTTGTCTATATAAGTAAGTTTTTTCTATAAAAAAAATAAACGTAAAAAGTCATAAAACATAACAAACTAGTACCAATTTTAATGATCCATTCTTCTACTCCCTCCGTTTCAAAATGAGTGTCGCTTTAGCAAAAATAATTTGTTTCAAAATGAATGTCATTCTCACTTTTCAATGTACTATTAATTACTTTTTTCCAATAGTACCCTTAATTATTATTGTCCACACAACTTCCAAAGTATCATATTGTACTTTAATTTATAATGATGACAAATGCATCAATAACTAGCGAAGCTATTTTAGTAAAAATATCATATTTTTGGACAACATTATTCCATTTCTTAATCCGTGTGCAATTGGATAAAGCGACACTCATTTTGAAACGGATGGAGTAATTTTTATAATTTTTTTAAACATTAAACATACATTGTTATACAAAATATATCATATTTTCAAAAGAGACCACCTTACATATTTTTTATGAATAAGTTATATACAATAATATTATGCCCCCAATACAACAAATAAAAAATTTGGATTCTCCCCGTCTTAGTCATATTAGAATCGTATATTAAAGGTAGTTTCTGTAGTTTAAATTTTTCGCATGTTAGGCGTGAAGCCAACCAATCTGCTCATTATTTAACAAAATATGCTCTTAAGAATTTAGATTGCATATGGATTGAAGAAACTCCGCCTTGTATTTCTGCAGTCTCGGCATTTGATTTATTGCGAGACTTTCATTAATGAAATTGTCTTTAACGTCAAAAAAAAAAGACACTTTTGAATATCTTTTTGCCTTCATTTATTCTTTTGTATTTTCTTCTTTTCGTAGAAATAAAAGACACTTTTACACTCCTTCAAAAAAAAAAAAAGACACTTTTACACACATAAGGTACCAAAAATTGCTATCATATACCAATTAATGTATACTATTATAAAAAATTTGCGCAACTCTGAATAGTTATATACTTTCTTCTACATTCTTTATCTTTAATAGAATATTTTTTACTTTTGATTCTTAATGAATCTTAATATATATTTTTTATTATCTATTAAATTCTATATTTATTTCGTATATAAATGAATATATATATATATATATATATATATATGTATGTACATTTATCTATACATATTAGAACTTTTATAATAGAGTTAACATTGAAGAAAATTTGGTGTCCGTTTCTATTTGAGACCCTATACGGTCGCTCATCCCACTATGCTCAGGATACCACTTGAGTCTAATCACTTGGTTATAATCTACATCCATTACTCCTCTATTATATGGTCTATACATATTATAGAGACTTATAGTGGCATAGCTAATTATTCCTCTTTTTTTTTTTTACAAAAAAACTATATCTTTTTTTTTTTTTTTGAACAAGAGCTAACTATAATTTTAAGAGGGGTCAAATATAAAGAAATTAAAAATGAAATAAACTTTTATGAATTTTAATTTTACAATTTTTCCGTTGTTAGTTTTTCATGTAGTTTTTTATAGAGCCGGAAAGTGACGAAACAATAAGAATAATTTATCACTACAAAAAAATAAGAATAATTTATCCATCAAGTAATAATTTTTTCTTTTATATTTCTACTAATTTTTCGCCTATAACATTATATTTTTTCTTTTATATTTCTACTAATTTTTCGCCTATAACATTATTTGAGATAGTTAAGTCTACTTTATTAGAGTGCCTAAATATAAATATACACTTACCTCAAAAAAAAAAATATATACACTTACTTACTTCAAAAAAAATAAAAATATATACACTTACTTATTAAAATAAATAAACTAAAAAAAGAGGTAGCTAGGACTACCCCCATAGCTAGGACTACCCCCAAAGATACATTATTCTCCGGCTCATAAAAATAAAACACGTACATACATTTTTCATCTCACATTTAATCCTCTCATTTTTTCATCTCCTTTTGACCATATTGAGTGAAGTTTATGATCCACAGATAGATTTCAGTAAGTCTTTCATTGTAGATGTAGTTGTGCTTTCTTTATCTGAATTTTAAAATTTCATTAAAATCAACAAATACAAGAGCAATACATCGTCGTCTCCAAATTGCGCATTAGCAAGCTTTAAATGTGAACTGCAATTGCTAATGTACCTCTTTCAAAAGATCTACACATTTCTTTCTCTGCTTCTGTTTTCTACGACAATAAATCAACCATCTATCTTGCCCATAACCCATTTTCATGAACGTATTAAACACGTTGAAATAGATTGTCACATCAAGATTCAATGTGACCTGCTGCGACTATTTCCCATACCATCTGCTACGCAAAAGCGCTGATGTTCTTACAAAACCTTTACACAATCCCTCATTCCTTATTTTCATATCCAAGTTCGTGGCGGCGAGTATATCTAATGATATTACTTAACCGTGTAATTATAGTTAATGTAATGAGATACATCAGTTGGCTTCTTCATTTGGATGCAACAAGCTTGTACTGTATCATAACCTAATTAAACCTAAGACTAACACGTAGAAAAAATACTAAACAAACAACAACCCAACAAATAATCATAACAGCGTAAATTTTCATATCTCATATTAATGTAATTTTCCATACGTTGTTATTCATTAACATTCTTTAAATATTTCTCTTTGTCTTGGTAACATTAGATCAATTTAGCTTAAGTACATTTTGTTAAGATCTTGTTTTTGTAGCAGTGTTTTACGATCAGTTGAGCAAAACGCCTTGTAACGTGCTATACTACGTAGCATCCTTCCTAAACATAAAGTCACTTTTCAAATGGAGTATTTCTTCTAGAACAAAATTATTTGATTAGCCGATAGTTTTTTGCCCGAATCTCAGTTTCTGTTTGAGCAATTTCTAAGTCACGGATATATTTTTAATAGTCATGCACACGGGATCATAACGTTATTGCAAAATAAACTAAATGTGAAAAGAAAGGTCTTTGTTACATATATAAAATATAAATATAAATATACAAATAAATGAAAGATGCTAATAAATGTCCTTATGACATTGTTTAAATAACTAAAAAAAGTAACTTTTGCATAAAAAAAGAGTCCTGATAGGTATACCACCATAGGTGGCAATACCACTCCTACACCCACATAAAAAAATGATATGTGGCAATGTGGGGCTCACACTCCCACAACTCTTTCCAACCATTCTCTCTCTCCTCTCTACTTGCATCTTCTTCTCTCTCGCAGACTCTCTCAGTCCCCTTTTTTTTATGTATGGAGAAGCAAGAAAAACAAAAACCACACAAAAAACAAATCACACTTCTGAATTTGAATCTGGTAAAACTCAATTTTTAAGTAACCCACAACCTCTTCCTTTACTCTTTCACTCATTTTTGTGTTCCTTTTCTCCATGTTTCTTCTTCTACAACCCATTGCTCTTGTATTTTAACAGTTGATGCTTCTGGTTCAGAGATTTGTGCAGTTTTACATCAAGTAGAACAAATTTGTGTTCTTTTCAGTTCATGTGAATGACCCATTATTCCTTGATCTGATTTTGATAAAATTATCCTTTAAACTTAAGTGGAAAATTGAAAGACATTGAACAAATTTATGGATGATGATCATTTTTAAGTTAATGGACAGAACAAAGAATGGGTAATTGGAGAATGAGTTGCTGGAAATTAAAAGAAGATGGAGGCGAGGATTGGGTGTGGTGTGGAAAGGGAGAGAAGAGATAGGGAAAATGAGTTTTGACTACATTTTTTATAGCCAAATATATGGTCTATATGACCACATTTTTACACATGCGTGACCACTATTTTTTCATAAATTAGAACTTGTCCGTCCATAGGCGTGATAAACTTGCCGATTGTAAAACAGGTTATTTATGGTTGGAAATGCTTTTAGTGCAATGATCAAATGAGATTATGAGTTCGATTCGCCTAAAACGAAATTATTTACATATGGGAAATATAAACTAGCCAAATATATGGTCTGTATGACCACATTTTTACACATGTGTGACCACTATTTTTTCATAAATTGGAACTTGTCCGTCCTTAGGCGTGATAAACTTGCCGATTGTAAATTAAATAGGTTATTTATGGTTGGAAATGCTTTTAGTGCAGTGATCAAATGAGATCATGCGTTCGATTCGCCTAAAACGATATCATTTACACCTGTGAAAGAAAAACTAGCCAAATATATGGTCTGTATGACCACATATTTACATATATGTGACCACTATTTTTTCATAAATTATAATGTCTCAGTGACAATTGGCTTGAATTGATTTTTTTTTTTGCACATGTAAGTTACAGATAACCAAAAAAACGAACAATATAACCATAATTTGTCAAAGGCGTAACCATTTTTTCCCTGCATTCAAAATTCAAAGAGGACTCGACGGAGGTGGGGGCAGAGTGAAAATGTTCCTCTTCCTCATCCTCCTCTCAAATCTACCCAAATTCAAAGAAATCATCTCTCACCACCGTTACTCTCTCATCGACGTCGGAGCCGGATCTAAGCAGAAACGGTGATTGTTTTAAAAGCGAATCTGAATGTCTGTTAGATTTGAAGGAGATCCCGGCGGAGGGAGTGAGGGACGCGGCGGCGGGAGGTCGGGTTGTCGACGCCATAGTTTTTAGATCTGAACAAATTTCAAGAGACAACGACGATATTGACGAGGACGGCGGTTGTGAAGAAGAAGAGGAGGCGGTGAGGTTGTGTTGCAGTCAAATCGTTTTGAAGAGAAAATGTGGTGATTGTGGTGGTGTTAGGGTCGGAGACGGGTGTGAGAGTGGGTTAGAGGCGCGAGCAAGAGGACGGAGAAGGCTTGAGAATGGGGGCGGCGACGCTGGTGAGTGATATGTGGGGATAGAGATGAGAGAAGGGAAAGAGAAAGAATGTTGCTGTGTTTTTTTCCTTCTGTTGCTGTGTTTTTGTTTTAGACTTTTTAAACTGGTTTTTTTGAAGAACTGGTTTAAAAGATTTTTCTTTTTTGATATTACAAAAATACCTGCCAGCTAGGAGGTGTATGGAGGAGTGGTATGAAAAGGGGTGTTCATGAATCTTTTTCCTAAAAAAAACAATCGTAATTATTACTTTGAAACTACTTGATTTGTATTTCTACAACAAATTTTCTATTTGTATATTCCTTTGTAAACAAGACTTGTTAGTAGTATGGTTGGTATGACCTATATAAAATTTACAAACATAGAAATAATCAAGAAGAAGAAGAAGAAACATTGACAGAAAATAAAAAATAAAAAAATTGAGTGACATAACCAATGAGAGACTAGTGATTGAGTTGCTTGACGAATGTAATGTATCGTGTCTATAATTATATTCATCAATTGTAGCTAGTTGTTGAGGTTGTTGGTCCCTTTGCTTGGTCCAGATGGTGGAACTTTCCCCTTAGGAAGCATGTTCAGGATCAATGGCCCATATGATTTTGCAGCGCCTCTTCCCCGTACTACTGATATGTGTCCTTCCTTCTCCGCAGGCATTGCCCTCTCGCTTGGAAGTGCGATGCTTGAGGCTTCTTGTTGTTTTTGGATTTCCAAACTGTTAAATTTGAATCTCCAAATTCTATCATCTACCGAAGTTGTTACTAGGTTGAGTCACGACCAGGTCGCTCTCTTTAAGACGTTTCGTGGCACTACCCAAAGTTGTGCAAGGTAGACTGTCAACCACGCCGCCTCCAGGATAAAACAAGCTCAGCTACAATTGTTCGATTAACTACTGCACTGTAGATAAATCGTTCGAGAATTACACCCTCAAAATATGGCTCAATCGTTTGATCGAAGCCACTCGATACGGTACGTAACCGCTCTATTCGAAACCGTTCAAATTAATATGGTATTATTACCATTCTATTATGGTGCTGAGACCACTCAAATATGGTGTTACCACCATTCTAACTTCTCCAAAACATGAATATGGCACTACGACCACTCAAATATGGTGATACCACCATTTCTCCTTAAAATTATTAAAATAATATATATACTGTTAAGATCATTCTTTAATATGATCTTAATAGCACTCTATATTCCGAAGAATCATATATTATCGAAGGGAATATGAACCTAAGACCAAGGGACTATGGTCTTAAGAACACTCTTAATACCGAAGGGACAGAAAGGAGTAGAAGAAGAAGAACGATTTGTTAAAATCGAAAGGGAGAAGAGAGAAAACCGCACAGGAAGCATCAACTGTGAGATTTTGGTGTGAAGAATGAGTGGGGCGAGCTCTCCTTTTATAGGCAGAGTTACTTGGGGATTAAGTTTGCTTAATCCTTAAGCAAACGCGTTTTACGCGTGACTTGGGGATTAAGTTTGCTTAATCCTCAAGCAAACGTGTTTTCTTAATTGGAAATATCCGGAAGCTTCTGGATACGGGTTTGGATCGGGTCGGAATGTAACACATCAATTTGTTACGCGTAACGCTTTCGTATAATGAAAAATTAATTAATTAATTAATTAATTTAACATTTTAAAGTGACAAAAAAATATATATCAATTTTTTTAAGCGTTCACCCGTTCACAAAATTGGATACCCCAAGGGCACACCCTTAGAGGTCACTTTTCCCATATATAAACACTTACTAGTTGAGGTGACCCTTCAATGTGGGACATTTTTAAGTCACACCCACACACTAGTTTTTTCATAGTGTTTTTCTTTCCAATTTTCTTCACTAGAATTAACTAGTGTTCCAACACTTCTGCAAGCTGGATGAAATCATTCAAGGGCCTAGCAGATGATGAAGATGATATTAATGATAATAGAATCAGCAGAGCTGCTGCAAGGTGGAGGTTCTGCTTTTTCCGTGGCTTTACCATTACTCTACTGCCTGAGGAAGTTATAAGGTTTGAGAGGAGGATAGTGAGAATTAATTGAGATGGGTTTTGCAGCTGGGATTAGATAGAGAGAACTATATTAGGAAGAAAGAGAAGTTAGATTTAGATTTTAAGGATCTGTGCTGTGAGGTTTGGTTAATATCCACAGTTATATACTATATACTATATGAGGAAGAGAAACCGCATGGAAAGTGTCCTATTAAATTCTATTTCTTGACATCCCATGCCATGCCAGCTAGGGAGTTGTTGACAAGGTCAAAATTCAGAATAAAGTACACAAGTACACATTGGTTAAGGAAGTATAGCAAACTCTAACGTGTTATAAGATTTTGAGTTTTGACACACTCAAAAAAAAAAAAAAAAAAAAAACACTTAACCTTACTAAATCAAAGGCATCATTCCATTGCAACTACAAACACTAACATCCGAGGTAACATCTATTTAAAGATTGACCTCTTTTAAATGATTAAATAATATATATTTTTATGTAAGTGTGTTTAAATCTTATGTCCAAAATTTTGTTATGATTCGTATTATTTTTCAAATATCCTAGTTCTTTAGTAATGATTGTTTGTTTATAATCAATTTAGTGAATATAGAGTCTCCTCCAGTGAGCCTCAAGAATCTCATCCAAAATGACGCGGCTGGAATTTTCTATTCGAGAGAGTAGCTCTCTTTTTGTTCTTTTTTTTTTCTTGTTTTGTTTTAGCCTTGTACACCAAAAAAAAAAAAATCTATTTAGTGAATATGTGATCTCAAAGCGGTGGTTGGTTTTTTGCTTAGTAGCCGGCCTGTCCCTTTCTTGGGAACTGTCAGCTATCCAGGCAACAACAAAGGCGGTTTGCCCCCGCTCCATAAAGAAGAATCTCCCCTGCAACGGAGCGTTGCTTTGTTTGCTCGAGTAGAGTAGGCATCACCTCTCGATCCAATCCGTCTTTCCCTGGCATCTCACACCCCCAAAGCATCTTTTTTTTTCTTTCATATTTATTCCGTGACGACCAGGGCCCTGTTTTTGAATGAAATAAGAAAATGCTTTTTTGACAATGAATACTTCCTATTGACACAAGTAAATGACCCTTTTAACCCCAGCGGCTGTTAACTACTGTTGGGGTATGCGCCGGCTGTTAACAACCGCTGGTGTTCGTGATAAGTCCAAGTCAGTAGCCACAATCCAGACACTCACCCATCACACCATCACCATCTTTCTCTCAAATTTTCACTCTCTCTCTAAAAAAAACTCTACCAAATCATCCAAAATTTCTTCCACTAAATCACAAGTAAGTTATCACTTATGCTATTGTCATACATTGTAGTTAGTATATGTGTTTATATGTTTATAATTTTAGTTGTTGTTTAATTATTAAATTTTGAATATTTGTTTTTAATATAGTTATGTTTGTAGATCTGAAATGTTATTAACATATATTATGAATACCTGTTATAATGAAGTTATATTGCTTAAATTTATAAATTTTTTTCAAGTTTTATTAATTTTTTAGGGTTTGAATATTTGTTTTTAATATAGTTATGTTGTAGATCTGAAATGCTATTAACATATATTATGAATACCTGTTATAATGAATGATTGAATTTATAATTTTTTTTCGAATTTTATAAATTTTTAGGGTTTGTTTAGGATTTTTAGGGTTTATGTCAAATTTTCACTACAAGTGTTTGAATGAGTTTTTCATTGATTATTTTTAATTTCTATGCGTGTAGATTTGAAACAATGGCCGGGTGGATCGACGTTCATGCAACATTCAACGGCGGAGAACCTCAGAGGTTGAAGGTTCGGTGCCTTGATGTAACGTTAAGAGATCTCAAGGATCAACTGAATGAATTCAACCAAGGAGTCAACCCCAGAGACACAAGGAGGGTGGAACACGTCCGATATAAACGTCCAACGCTCGACGAGGGGAGGGTATCATTCACTTGGGTGGAGTTAAAGAAGGACGAAAACGTGACGACCATGTTTTGGGAGCACACCAAGTTCCAGTGGATCGACATGCGGGTGACGTTGCTGAGATCAACTGAAGATATCATCAACAGCTTGATTCCGCCAGAAGATCATCATTAGTTAGGGTAAGGTGCATTCCAACTACAACAATTGTCTTACCTCTGAAATGGGATAATTCAAACTTGCCAAACGGCCAAGACTCAAGCATTTCGCTCAACGTTCATGTTTTTCCTTTGAAAAGATTAAATTCTTGTTAGGCTGGTTTAGTTGATGGTATTAAGTGTCAAGGAATGGACCTCATTTCGTTGGCACTTGAATACCATCATCTAAATCAAGTCTGACAAAAATTTATTCTTTTCAAAGGAAAGCATGAACGCTGAGCGAAATGCTTGAGTCCTGTTGTTTGGAAAGTTTGAATTTACCCCATTTCAGAGGTAAAACAATTGTTGTAGTTGGAATGCACATTCCAACTACAACAATTGTCTTCCTCTGGATGGGGTAATTCAAACTAGTTAAATGGCAGGACACCGGCATTCGCCCGGGCGTGTTTTTGTTTCATTCAAAATGTTAATTTCTTGTTGGCTTCGTTTAAATGATGGTATCGAAGTGTCAAGGTCTGAACCTCATTCCGTTGGCACTTATATATTATCATTTAAAACCAAGACCAACAAGAATTTAACATTTGGAATGGAACAATAATACTTCTGGACGAATGCTGGAGACCTGCTTTTTAGCTGGTTTGAATTGACCTCATTCAGAGGTAAGATAATTGTTGTAGTTCGAATTTACCCCATTTCAGAGGTAAAACAATTGTTGTAGTTGGAATGCACATTAAAAATAACATCTTCGTCGTACATTTATTCCTTAATAGGTGGAGTCATCTTCGTCGTACATTTATTGACTGAGGATGAGCCTGAGAAATACCAGACTCACTTTAGTGAGTACATTAAGAAAGGAATCGAGGCAGATGGCCTTGAGGAGCTTTACAAGAAGGTTCATGCTGCAATTCGTGTTGTTCCTCACTTGAATATATAACCAATGAACAAGTTCTGGTTGAGTTTCTTTGAGTACTGGACTATGACAAACAAACATTTTGTAGAAGAAAGAGTAAAGAAGTAAAGAGGAAATGAGAGTAAGGAGGAGAGAATGTGAGGAAATGTGAGAATGTGAGGGTTTTTATAGGGGAAAAATGTAGAAAAAATAGGTTGAATGAATGATGGAAAAAGAGGTTGAATGATGGAAAAAGAGGTTGAATGTAGAAAAAATAGGTTGAATGTTGAAAGAAAATAGGTTGAATGTGGAAAAAATGTGGAAAATATGTGTTGAATGAATGAAGAAAAAGAGGTTGAATGGTGAATAGGACGGTGCATCCTAGAACGCACGTAGCGGCAGTTAACTGCCGCTGGTAGCCTCCAGCGGTTGTTAACTGCCAGCGGATTAACCAGCGGTTGTTAATTGCCGCTGGAGGTAAAATCGTCATTTACTTGTGTCAATAGGAAGTATTCTATTTCAGAAAAGCAATTTTCATGAAATAAAGGCTTTATGAGCCCTAGCCCGAGTGAATTGGATGATCGGGCCGAGGGCTGCCCCCTCTTCCCCTCACTTTCTTTCCATCCCCAACCAGCAACTGCAAATGAACACCCAGCGTTGTCTTAATATAGCATACTAGTAGCTACTCATAGGTGTACCACTTTACTAAATCTTGTTAATTAATTAATTGCTGTTCTAATTCTATATCTGATCTACTTGACCATTATAAATTCTTATCGAGATTTATATGAATAGATAATAACATATTCAAGGTGGTGGTTTTTCGGGAGTGTTTTAGTACAGAAAGCAAGTTCTTCAATCGATGAGTAGTTTACGGTTGATCAATAGTATTTGAAAATTATTTCCTTGTGTATTGGTTGGCTGGTTTGGATGTTTTAGGTGGTGTTAGGCACACTGCCTCTTATTTTTATAGTATACATACATCACACTTCACTTCAACTAACGATCTTTTTAACACATAATTAATTTGGAACAAAAGTTGAATTAAATAATTGTACCGTCCTGTGAAAATAATACAATATATTATTGAGATATAGATTGAATTAATTTATCTTTTTAACAAAAATGAATGAACTGAAGCCATGTTTTCAGCTATATTTTCATCACGAATTATATATGAATTTGTTCTAAAGTATGTAATCATGTTTATAAGCATGAGAAATGCTAGGAACGTTTAAATACAATGTTAAAAAGATAGTGTTCATCACTCATTTTATAGACATTATTTTCTCATGTTTACCAATTTAGAATTTGAGAAACACTGACATGACTCATGAGTCAATTGTTTTGTGAGTGTGAAAGTAAAAGTCTAGAATTGACTAATATGTAAGGTGAGGCGGAGGTATTCTTCTATGGTCACATGACTAAATCTATAGTATTTGGATACACACATAAAAAGACCATCATCAAAATATTCAATCATTATTTTATCAATTTCCTCTTTATCATTAAAATAATACTTCTTTATGTGTGTGTGACGTAAATGCTATTTATTTGGTCTTGTGACGATATTAGAATTTCTCGGTGAGGCGTGTTAAGCAAGAGATTGGGATCCGAAGATGGGTGGCGTGTCTTGCACCGTCACAATACTCAATTTCCACCTTGCTTCTTCTTGGCTGAATAGGGTCAACTCTATTATATGCCGTATACATAGTATTCATATTTAAACTCAAAAATAAAAGACTTGCATTCAAGCACGGATCTAGACATTTGATATATGTGGGGCTAAAATTTCAAAAAAACAATAATACAAACTATATTAAAAATAAGAAATAATATTGTTTGATACAATATATTACAATAAATAAAAATAGTCTCTTATCCATTTGTTGAAAATGAGCTAAAATGATATCATTGTTAATTTTTAAAAGAATGTATCTTTCTATGTAAGTTACAAGACGATCATTTAGTCATTGATCACCCATTCTGTTACATAGTGAGTTCTTCACAACTTTCATAGCTGAAAAAACATGCTAAACACTAACAGTTGCACCGACAAGAGTAGAGTCAATTTCAAAAGCTTATAAACCATAGCAAATGTGTTGCACTTATTTTTTTTTGAACAAACTGTGTTGCATTTATTTGTTTCCATAAGTTTTGCATAAAGATCTAAAAGTCCTTTCAACTTAACAAATTTTAGGTCAGATTGAACATTTATAACATAATTCTTAAGTTGATGGTGTAACGCCACTTTTGGCACATCTATAAAATAATTTGGATAAAACGCAACCTCAATAATTTGTTTACATCAAAAGCTGCAAATGACTTTGCGGGACTCAAACATGAAACACATTGTAAAAGTTCAGCATTCAAATCTAAAACACTAAACAAACAATCATTCTTATAATGATGCAAGTTAGAAACACTAGAAATTGAAAATTGTTGTCTAAGTTTCTTCCTTTGCGCATACGGCAGGCACATCAATATCATGTTTATTGAAAATTTTAATAACTTTAGATATAAGTTCTTCCCATCCCTCATTCCTCATTTCTTGTAATTATTTTTTTGATATCATTGACAAGTGACAAAACATTTAAAAGATCTTAATTTTAACGTGTGTTTTATTTATAATTTTAAAAAAATAATAGGAAAATTGCATGTGTGGTTTAAGCCACACATGGCCTCTAAGTGTATCCGCCCCTGCTTGCATACACTTCTCATCTCCTGTTTAATTCAATCTGAGATTTTAATCGTTTCACTAGATTGTTGACCCGTGCGTCGCACAGGTTTATTGTTAAGGGATTGACATATAAATAATAAAATGCAATATATAATTGGTAACGGTGAAAAAAAGAACAGGTGATAATCCATAGTAGGGTATTCTGTTTGTAAACGTATTAAATAAGTGTACAACAACTTGTCAAAAAAATCTACAGAAACAATAGATATATACAAACGATGACACAACATGATAGGAATGAAAAGCTCATCAGTGAAGAGAAATATTAGGGATCAAAATATATGATTCTTCTGCTGTCTGTGTAATTTACCACGATTTAGGGTTTTTTTTTATAGAGAAACACAGTTTAGGGTTTAGCCGAGTTTGCATGGAAATTAGGATATTCTGTTTGTAAACGTATTAAATAAGTGTACAACAACTTGTCAAAAAAAAAGTCTACAAAAACAATAGATATATACAAACGATGACACAACAGGATAGGAATGAAAAACTCATCAGTGAGGAGAAATATTAGGGATTGCTGCATTTTAGAGGGAATTTGTTAGGTTAAATTGTTGCTAACCTAATGCAGCATTTTAGAGGGAAATTATTAAGTTAAGTTGTTGCAGACCTAATAAAATTAATAAATAAGGATAAGTTTTAGGCTTTTGTTTTCTTCCATCCTCACTCAATTTTGGAGGTTTTTTCTTGTAGTGTGGCAATAGATTGTCTAGGAAATAACGTGGAGATCTTGATCATTAATTTACTTATTATTTTCTCATTTTTTCCTTCCAATTGAGACAATTTATTTCTATGTTATTTCATTGCAAAGTTATTAGTGACAATGTGCAAATTAAAAAAAAACTTTAAAATTGAGTGGGATAATATATTTGAGAGCAAAATTACACTATTAGTCCTTTAACTTAATTTCAGGTAACAATTTCGTCTTTTTTTTTTGTCCCCATTTAGTTATGGCAAATGCTAACATGTGCCCCAAAGACATATGTTAGGAAATTTAAAATAGAAATAATTGTCTTAAAAGTTGTGCATTCAACTTTTCAAAGTCAAATTTTTGTTCTTTTCTATGAAAAATTTCTAATTTTGGATTCTTTAACTTGTGCCCTAATGACACAAGATAACAAGTCCCTTCAGTTATTTATATTATAAAATGACAATATCTTATCATTTTCAATGAGATTTTTCAATGAAATCTTAGTTTCTTGGTTTGTATGATGGTTTGTTTATGAGTTTGACGAGTATTTGATGATTATTTTTTGGAGTTTTTGATTATTTTTTTGATAAAAAATGATCACTTTATTGACATTTTATAGTATAAAGAACTAAATGATAACAAAAAATGATAAACAACAAAAATGTTACTTAAAATTAGGCTAAGGGACAAATTTTTGAAGGATTGAGATAAATTATTTGCAAAAGACACACACATGCTATGTGTGATGTCAAAGTCTTTAAAATTGTCGTCATATCCCCAAATTCGATACAGTGGATATTATAAACATTAAACAATCATTCCCACTTTTTTTTTGTTGGTAAAATCACTCCCACTTTATATCTGTTTTAATCAAAACTAATGACAGCATTATGATTTTCCTTTATGAGAAAATTCCAAACCAGAAAAAAGATTTCAAGAAGGCTCAAAACGGATGGATTAGCATTAAAATGAAACAATCTCAAACTTTTCGGTTTGATGTTAACTAGCATAAAAATGCATTATCGGTGTTATTGACATTAGCATGACCAAAGAATTAAGCAGACACGAGAGGGTTAGGTGTTGCACTGTTGGTTATGAAAAGCAAAATCTAGTTTTTTTTAGCAAAAAGCAAAATCTATTTAACTAATATAACTATCGCATGCTCAACAATTTTAGTTGCTAAACTGTTTTTTAAGGGATTGAGTTACTAAACTATTAAAATGAACTAAAAGATTCTTGAGTTATAAAAAATACATAATTTAATCCTTAAACTAATATAAGAATATTCGATTTTGTTAAATCAGGGACCAAACATAGATGAGAGAATATTTTAAAGACCGTTTAGTTGATTTAATAGTTTAGAGATTAAATTGGTGAGAGAGTGATAACTTAAGGATGAAATTGACCATTTATTAGCCTTCATTTTTTACTGACTGACACATTTGTCCATTGTTACTGTAATATAAAGTATATTTTTGGTGGTGGTCGGGGTTTGAACTCCAGACCTTGCATATATTATGCATTGTCTCTGCCAACTGAGTTAAGCTCATGAGGACATAATATAAAATATATAATATATAATATATGTCTTCGGTGGCGGCATGAGAGAGAACAAATCTGTGCAGATTGAAGGTGGTGAGGACGGTGGTGGTTGAGGATGGCGAGGACGATGGTGAGGACGACGATGATGTTGTGGAGGATGGTGGTTAAGGAGAAACAGAGAAAACTCATAGAGAAGGAGAGAAAAGAGGAAAGGGTGTGTGTTTGTGTGTGTGTGTGTTTGTGTGTGTGTGTGTGAGAGAGAGAGAGAGAGAGAGAGAGAGAGAGAGAGAGAGAGAGAGAGAGAGAGAGAGAGAGAGAGAGAGAGAGAGAGAGAGAGAGAGAGAGAGATGGTTCAACTGAAAAATCAATTATGCCCCTACACTTTATTGAAAATTACAAGAATGTTTTGATGTTGTATTTGTGTTAGAAATTGTGTGTCTAGTTATCATTACTCCAAGTTTAAAGTGTGTAAGAATACTTTGGAATCTAAAAGTTAAAGATCCTAACTATGGAAGGGTTAACAAAAGATAATAATTAAAACTATGAATTATTTTTGAATTTTGTTTACACAAGACAATCAATCCTTTTTTATATACAAATTTAAAGTAACATTCATTATAGAATTTTGTGAAAGGGAGAGAGGACTTCTCTTAGTTTTTTAAGTAGCATAGTGTCTAGAAATTCATCCTTAAAGGAGGATAAGTGGAAAATCCAGATTCGAACCATCAACTTCTATATACCACAATCTATTTATATCAAATGAGATAAGCTCAGAGAGACAAAATATATTTTTCTATTATACTCTTAATTATTATTGATGTTTCATTTTCAATTTTTGTGATAAATATAATAGAGTAAATCATTTTTTTATGGAGGAGTAATTTATAATTTAGGAAATTATTTATATATTTTTTATAATAAATATATTATATCAATTACATTTATTAACCCATGTGTAAAAACCTCAAACAAATTATATTTAGAATAAATAGAGTATATATTAAACTCTTTTTTTCCATTCACTTTCTTAAAATCTCTCATCTCCTTCGGATGAACGAAACAAAGAAACTTAATATGGTGGCATTTAGCATGCACAGATGAATCTTTTTGTGTATGGTGCAAAAGGAGCAAATTCACCATAGATTTAATATTAAAATATTGAATGGTTAAGATTGAAGATGTGCTACTTGAATAGTAAGTATTTGTTTATACTTTTAGAAATTGCAGAAATAGTTATTCACACTTTTGTAATTGTAATTCACAATTAATTATTTTTTATTTGTCCATTAAGAATTTTTTTAGGCTTAAACGTACAACAATCTTCTCTCCTAAAGGACAGCTTTACCAAGTGGAGTATGCAATGGAGGCTATTGGAAATGTTGGTACTGCCATCGAAATCTTGTCAAAAGATGGGGTTATTCTAGTTGGTGAAAAGAAGGTGACATCCAAACTTCTGCATAACCAAACCACAATACTCTTTTCTACTTCCAAAAAATTCCCCAAGAAATGAAGAACGACACCCTCGTATCACTCAAACAACCAAACCAACAAAGTATCACTGTTGTCTCATCAAATATAACAACCAAATCTCATACCTTCAAGGTAAAGCCCTTAGTTGGATTTCCAAATACCCTTCTTGCTTCCAATTTCACCAAAATCACGTTTTTCTCACTAAACGTATGATGTTTAAGGTCATTGCTTCGAATTTTTATATGGTGGAAATCCGATTTGAATGAATCGGGTCAGTTTATAGAAATGGATTGACTGGAATTTATTTATTGATTTTCATAGATAGATCCGTCAACCACCTCCTCCCTTTTCGTCTTCTCTTTCAGTTCTTTCCATTTCGTTTTCCTCCAAACTAACCGCCGTTTTCTTTTGCTCTTTCGATGACAGATTTGGAATTTGCGATTTGTTTTCAAAGATGAAAGTTTGAGTGTTGTTCGATTTGCTCCGATTTGAGTTATGGGATTATGACATATTTCAGATTTGTTCAAAGGTTGCTGGGTTTTTAGTTGTATTTGATGAAGAAGATGAAGAATAGATGAAGTTCTTCTGGGTTTGTGGCAAGAAGAGAGAGAAATGTGCTTTTAATTTCCTTTTTAATTATTTTATTTAAATGAATAATGTGCTGGATTTTGTATTTAATTTAAAATTAAAAAATTACACAAGTGTCATCTGAATCAGCTAAGTTAAATGTCACATCTGTGTTGACCAAGTCAAAATTGAGGTTTTGCAAAAGGGGGTAAACATGGGAGTCACTTTTGCTATTTTTTTTAATAGGGGGCCAAAATTGCAACTTTTGCAAACTTAAGGGGTAAAAAGTACGTTTAAGCCTTTTTTTACACCATCTTCATCAAGAACACTGTATACCACCTATTAATTAGCATGCATCTGGGTGATTACTTTTCGATACCACTTTCTACATACAGTGGTTGTGTGAACTTGTTGCAAGTTAATCAAATACCTTTAATGGACTATTTCCTTTCAGATCTAATTCTTAAAATATTGGCACCACCTGCTTCATAACCAGTTTCCGACCACCTCGATCTTCTTCAATAAAAATGGTTACCAGATCCTTGTTCTCTTTGACGAGATCTCTCTCTTTGTCTACTCTCTTTTTCTTTTTGTGTTCTGGACACCGCCATAACATTTCAGATTTAAGCTTCCATGGCGCTGAGAAAGGCAGCAACAGTAGTGATGTTCATCAACTACATCGAATGAACAATAAAAAAAGAACTAGTATTTGGCTTGTGGATTTGAAAAATAAGTGTGTGCTTTCTTCTTCCCTTTCAATTCCGATCAATACTACGTAAAAATCGTTGAATTTCGCTGTGTACCGAGGGAGATCCAGTCGGGTCGAATCACGGGTGAAAACGACCCATTTTAGAATTGACGGGCGAAGAAGATGAGCATAAAAAAATACCAAAAAAATCTAATTTCTGCTTCGCGTGACTTGAACCCACAACCATCATATAGAAGTACACAAACCTTACCAACTGCAACAAGCACGCATTTACGTGAAACTTGGATTCTGATTTAACTAGTCGTGAAACTTGGATTCTGATTTACGTACATGTTTTGAATTAATTCAAATAATCCCTAATTTAATTCGTGCTTTGATGAGTTTTGAATTCCAAATAAAATTTATTTGGGAATTAATCTATTAATGTTAAAATTTAAAATATAAATGATACTAAGTGTTGAGACTAAATTATTTTTCTTTTAAATTTTATCATTTATGTGTAACAAAATCTTTTTTATTTTGTATTGTGTCCAACTAAGCAATTCCCACGAAGAAGAAATTGGAATTTCAACGATCGAAATCTTCGTTATAAGTTAATCCAATAAATTATCCCTTGAAAAAATTGTCCATCTTCCTTATGATCATTGAATATAGCCTTAATTTCTTATCTAACAGTAATTAATTAATTACCTTAATTTCTCATTTCCTTATGATCATTGAATATAGCCCAATTGAACTATGAGTGATCATTAATGTTAACTTTCGACAATCAGGATATTCGACATAAGTTAAATTGATTATATTTGATACAATTAGTCAATTCAATCCATTTTGATCGTTACAAAAAGGTCTTTCTATATTTGCCAAGTTTCCTTCCTTTTTTTTCCTAGACATTTTTCATATAGAATCAAAGAAACATGTTAATACTAGTTTGAGACAAATTTGGGACAAATTCAATATTAAAAACTAAATGAAATCATATTATTTTAGATATATTTCAAATAAGTTTAACATTCCAGTTTTATTTGAATTATATTAAGGCAATTTAAAAAAAAAAATATCAAATGTTATAAGATCGCATTTCTTTTTTTAGAAACGGCTAATATTATTCACTCCGAGCGTGTGCAAGAAGCACACTAAAAAACTTGCGAAAAGCAAACAGAATTACAAAGGGCTCAGAAATACCAGAAACCCAAAACCTGTCTCGCAGGAACCCAGCACACAAACGCACAGGAACACCGCAAAGACAGACAAAACAAAAACACAGACAGCAAAAACACCAGCAGCAACCGATTCTGTAGCAAACAAAAACATGAGGCTGCCATATACCCTCCTGCCCAAACCTGCAACAGATCACCGCAAATTTTCAAGGCATACCCCAGCCTCAAACATATGTCTGCGAAAAGAGCCCGTTTCCAGCTCAATTAAATACTCCAGCTCAATTATTTACATTTGACAAAGTACAAGTGTCCCATAAAAGTTTTTTCTTTCTTATTATAGCTTGCTCCTTCCTTCAACAAAAAAAATAATCTTAGTTTTCTACTTCTCATCAACTAGTAAGAAAGCAAGACTCCCCATATTTTCTTGAATGTGATAATAGCAGCACATTCCATTAATATTCAATTGGAATGACATATAAAGTACCTGAAAACTCAAAGCTGCTGCATTCTAACATAAATTCTAATTTATATTTTTCACTATGCTCATACACAATGCAGTTACTTCTCCATTTCTTATAAAACCTCATATTACAATGTAACAAAAAGCAAGCATGTTGAAGGGGAGTTACTCTAAATTAAAATCCAGTCAGACTCATTCCCTAATGTAGAGATGGAGATCATACAATACTTCAAGCCATTTCTAGCTGTCACCTGAAGACATAGAAAGTAATCAATTTCTCAAACTTGTTAAAAAGGTTTTTCCAACATTTAGCAAAAATACTCTACAAGACACGTATATGAAATAGCAAAACAGCACCTAATTAAATTTAATATTGAATAAAAAGCAAGCAGCTCACTTCACAATTTGCAAAAATATAAAATTATAGATTACCACAAACAGAAGATGGAAAAAGTTTTCAAAAATCCAAGGATAGGAGATACAAAAAAAGGCAAGTTAGTAGTGTTCAAACACTTGAATATTTTGTGACACTTGAATATTCTAGTTGACATTGTTCCAAATGCAGTTATAGCTTATAACAGCATCCTAGTATGCTTATATTGGATGAAGAAAATCGTGTGTACGGAGACCACTAATGTTGTGCACCGTGATGTTTTTCGGAACGTTTAACCGGTTGTTCCTGATGACGCAGGTGGGTATGAGTTTTTTTTTTCTCTTTTAAACTTCGTCGTAATATATATATATATATATATATATATATATATATATATATATATATATATATATATATATATATATATATATATTATTTGGATATGAATTGGTTGTTGCTACTTGCAACCATTCTAATAGTTGCGTAAAGAAAGAGTAATGGATTGGTCATGTAGATAAACTACAATTCTGCAACTAACAATTAAGATCACACTTCTTATTTCATTGTATAAAATCCGATGACATTTATTGTTGTGCAAAGAACAGTCTGAGTGATCGATTTGTTATAGGTACTAATATGTTATATGGAGTAATATTTTTGATCCCTTTTTTGACAATATTTTTGGTCTCATGTACCTTTAGGTGCTGGTTTTGTGCTTCAGGTGACATGATATCATTCAGATGTACATAGGCTGACGTTAATGGAATTTCTATGGCATTGAAATATCATTGACCATTTTCAATAGGTGCAATGCCATCTCTTCGGCTCCGAAATTAACACTGCATGATACATTAAGGTGTTTATCTAATGAGACTTCGGTTATTCTATTATCTGATAGAGCAACTCCAATATTCTCATACTCGGTTTAATTTTATTTATAATGTCAGTATCCATCTGATCTTTCTCATTTTTCCTAATGTAAGTCGTACTCTTTCAGTGACCATATTATCAACTATATTTTCAGCTTCATTTTTTTATACAATTTGCTATATATCCGTCTTTTTTTTTTGTTCTTTGGAGCGCCTGTGTCTATGTGCATGCACAGGACAATTTTGTAGTCCCTTTTTCAAGCCTTTTTTGTTGTGTTTTTGTTGATGGGTTATTTTATAATATGCTTAGTTAAAAAATGCGATAGATAGTTGGTGTCTTTGTCGTTGTTTGTTATACTTATTTGTTACACCATTGAATAATTATAAATTCATGTTGGATGTTAAGATGAATCAAGTGTATGCACGATATTAACTTTGTATATATAAGGGTATCCGTTATAGAAATCATGGAATTTGAAAGAAACTGTATATAAGGGCATCTTGGGTAGGGACAATTAATTGTATATGCAGTGGTAGCCTCGAGGCTCCAACACCCCAGTTATATGCAGAACATCCAACAACAAAAAAAACAAGACTCATGTCTCTGTGATTAATTTTAGTCATCTGTGTAAAATATTCCGGCATTAAATACTAATATTTCGACATTACATCCGTTAAATCATTCATGTTTAACGATAGAAAATCCAAATAACTATATACGCGTTGATATTTGTATATAATATGCGATCAAAAATACGATAACGATACGTTTTATTGATATATTGTGTATAAAATAATGAATTTGCCGTTTAATTAAATTTTATATAAAAAAAATAATAATAGTCGTAATTCTAGCCCGTGCTTGGCACGGGTTTCCAAGCTAGTTAATTCAAATAATCCCTAATTTAATTCGTGCTTTGATGAGTTTTGAATTCCAAATAAAATTTATTTGGGAATTAATCTATTAATGTTAAAATTTAAAATATAAATGATACTAAGTGTTGAGACTAAATTATTTTTCTTTTAAATTTTATCATTTATGTGTAACAAAATCTTTTTTATTTTGTATTGTGTCCAACTAAGCAATTCCCACGAAGAAGAAATTGGAATTTCAACGATCGAAATCTTCGTTATAAGTTAATCCAATAAATTATCCCTTGAAAAAATTGTCCATCTTCCTTATGATCATTGAATATAGCCTTAATTTCTTATCTAACAGTAATTAATTAATTACCTTAATTTCTCATTTCCTTATGATCATTGAATATAGCCCAATTGAACTATGAGTGATCATTAATGTTAACTTTCGACAATCAGGATATTCGACATAAGTTAAATTGATTATATTTGATACAATTAGTCAATTCAATCCATTTTGATCGTTACAAAAAGGTCTTTCTATATTTGCCAAGTTTCCTTCCTTTTTTTTCCTAGACATTTTTCATATAGAATCAAAGAAACATGTTAATACTAGTTTGAGACAAATTTGGGACAAATTCAATATTAAAAACTAAATGAAATCATATTATTTTAGATATATTTCAAATAAGTTTAACATTCCAGTTTTATTTGAATTATATTAAGGCAATTTAAAAAAAAAAATATCAAATGTTATAAGATCGCATTTCTTTTTTTAGAAACGGCTAATATTATTCACTCCGAGCGTGTGCAAGAAGCACACTAAAAAACTTGCGAAAAGCAAACAGAATTACAAAGGGCTCAGAAATACCAGAAACCCAAAACCTGTCTCGCAGGAACCCAGCACACAAACGCACAGGAACACCGCAAAGACAGACAAAACAAAAACACAGACAGCAAAAACACCAGCAGCAACCGATTCTGTAGCAAACAAAAACATGAGGCTGCCATATACCCTCCTGCCCAAACCTGCAACAGATCACCGCAAATTTTCAAGGCATACCCCAGCCTCAAACATATGTCTGCGAAAAGAGCCCGTTTCCAGCTCAATTAAATACTCCAGCTCAATTATTTACATTTGACAAAGTACAAGTGTCCCATAAAAGTTTTTTCTTTCTTATTATAGCTTGCTCCTTCCTTCAACAAAAAAAATAATCTTAGTTTTCTACTTCTCATCAACTAGTAAGAAAGCAAGACTCCCCATATTTTCTTGAATGTGATAATAGCAGCACATTCCATTAATATTCAATTGGAATGACATATAAAGTACCTGAAAACTCAAAGCTGCTGCATTCTAACATAAATTCTAATTTATATTTTTCACTATGCTCATACACAATGCAGTTACTTCTCCATTTCTTATAAAACCTCATATTACAATGTAACAAAAAGCAAGCATGTTGAAGGGGAGTTACTCTAAATTAAAATCCAGTCAGACTCATTCCCTAATGTAGAGATGGAGATCATACAATACTTCAAGCCATTTCTAGCTGTCACCTGAAGACATAGAAAGTAATCAATTTCTCAAACTTGTTAAAAAGGTTTTTCCAACATTTAGCAAAAATACTCTACAAGACACGTATATGAAATAGCAAAACAGCACCTAATTAAATTTAATATTGAATAAAAAGCAAGCAGCTCACTTCACAATTTGCAAAAATATAAAATTATAGATTACCACAAACAGAAGATGGAAAAAGTTTTCAAAAATCCAAGGATAGGAGATACAAAAAAAGGCAAGTTAGTAGTGTTCAAACACTTGAATATTTTGTGACACTTGAATATTCTAGTTGACATTGTTCCAAATGCAGTTATAGCTTATAACAATTTTATTTTAATCTTGCAGATAACTTTATTTTATGAGCACAATTATATGGACATGCCAAAACAAGACAAAAATGAATTACGAATGGATAGAAATGTCATTTAAATAAATATATCTTGTTGTGAATGGCTTTAGCAATGCAATGATGCAATGAAGATGCAATAGAGATGGGTTATACTGAATTTTGGTAAAAGTTTATTGTTGGGACTTGAAGGCAGATGAATTAAACTATTACATAGTGTGGGAAATGACTATAATTGAATTCTTAAGTGTATGTTAATAAATCTGTTTAGCTTTAACAGAGTACACCCAAAACATAGTGTACATAAAAGTTATCAAGCAACACATAATGCTTATAACTAAAAGTGCTTTTAACTTAACTACAAAACAGAATAAGATTTTCAACTATAAACTCTATTAACTATAAATGTGAAGTGTGAACAACTATTATTACTGGAGAATAGAGATTAACGCATGTATAATGACTTACCAATATGACTGCAGCAATTGCCTGAACAAGCTGATGAAGCAAAACACCATTCACAACTGCTTTAAAGGGCACCAAATTCTTCTTTTCTTCATTTTAAGGTACAAACTCAACAGCCCCCGATAGCCCCTTGAAATATTTATGAACTATGTATGCAGCATAATAATATCAGCATTCACATGTCTGCACATTATTTCAATTGTCATGTATCTGAATGTACAACAAAAGCAGAATTTCTCAGTACAGACACATTATTTATTTCACATTTATACTCAAATTCTCAATTCTTGTCATTGAGGCTTACTCACCAGGTTGTGCTTGAGCTTAATTTTTTTTGTCCCCTTTTGAACCTTTGCTGATTGCTTTCTTTGCAAAAGTTGTAGCAACACATAATGAAGGAAGATGGTGCAGACTAACTAGAACTGAACCGAGCAAATGACTTGTGTTGGAACTGAAAGCTTCGATATGAGATTGAGGGTCAGGAGCAGAAAGCTTCGATTGAGCTGGGGTTAGTGGTGGTGAGATTGAGCCATGGTTGGAGATTGAGATTCACGTTTGAATATGGGAGAGGAACGGGATGCTTTGGTGGGGGAGAGTGAGATTGTAGATTTCAGTTTGGGGGAAAGTGGATTGTGGGTGAGAGTGGTGGAAATTTAGATGTCAGATTGGGGGAAAGTGAAATTGAAGAATAAAATTGGATTTTAGGGTTTTGAAACTATGGGAGGGAGAATGAAATTGCAGAAGCGGGAGTATCAAAATATTTGGCCAAAAGAGAATTCTAGTGAAATTGAGAAGGTTTAAATTTGTAATTGGTCCTTGCACTTTCAACAGATTTTGGCATTGGCCCCTGCATTTTTTTTTGTTTGGCATTGGTCCCTGCACTTTGTAAAAATATAGGCATTGGTCCCTGCACTTTTTTTTGTTTGGCATTGGTCCCTGCACTTTGTAAAAATATTGGTATTGGTCCCTGCACTTTGGACAAATATTGGTATTGGTGCCACGTGGCATGAAATGATTGGGATCAATACCAAAATTTTTACAAAGTGCAGGGACCAATACCAATATTTTTACAAAGTGCAGGGACCAATGTCAAACAAAAAAAAGTGCAGGGACCAATGACAATATTTTTACAAAGTGCAGGGACCAATGCCAAACAAAAAAAAGTGCAGGGACCAATGCCAAAATCTGTTGAAAGTGCAAGGACTAATTACACATTTAAACCAATTGAGAACGCGCTTAAAGATATTTTGGCATAAAACCTGCGACAGTTGGGTGCAAGGGTCGCAGTAACTGTTGCAAATGTGTACTTTGCGACAGTTTTGAGCCAAATTTGAAGGAAAAAGGGAAATAAAATAGGGTTAATTAAGTTTTTGGTCCCTATAAATATCTGCAGTTTTGTTTTTAGTCCCTATAAAAATAAATCACACTTTTTAGTCTTTGCAAAATTTTCCGCTAGTGTTTTTAGTCCCTGTTAAATTAAAATTTGTTTAATTATGCTTAAAATTTTAAATTTTTTAATGATTTTTTACATACTTGTTTAAAACATTATAAAACGTTCCGCTGCAATAAGTTAGCTCAAAATTTTATTTTTAGGTCCAAATTTTCGTTAGTTTTATCTTGAATTTTTTACGTTTTAAAAAAATTATATTTAATTCATTATATGTTAAAAACTTCTAATTTTTTATAAAAGAGATTATTATAATGTTCTTAACATGTATGTTAAAAATCATTTAAAAATATAAAAGTTAAAGTATAATAAAACAAATTTTAATTTAACAGGGACCAACACATACTTTTAGTCCTTGTGAAATTAAAATTTGCTTAATTGTGCTTAAACTTTTAAATTTTTAACATATTTTTTACATACTTATTTAGAACATTATACAAAGTTCATCCGCAAAAAAAGTAACTCAAAATTTTATTATTAGGTCCAAATTTTCATTAATATAATCTTGAAATTTTGGCTTTTAGAAAAATTCATATTTAATTCATTACATGTTAAAAAAGTAAAAGATTTTATAAAAGAGTGTCTTACGATGTTATGAACATATCTGTAAAAAATCTATCAAAAATTTAGAAGTTTAAGCATAATTAAACAAATTTTAATTTAACAGAGACTAAAAACACTAACAGAAAATTTTGTAGGGATTAAAAAATGTGATTTATTTTTATAGGGAATAAAAACAAAACTGCAGATATTTATAGGGACCAAAAACTTAATTAACCCAATAAAATAAGGGGATCTGAGAGAGGGAAATGAAAAATGAAAACTGAAAAAGTTTGCGCTCAAACACTCCTCCTTTTCTCACATATAAATAAAGAGGGAAATGAAATTTGGTTATTTTGGAAGAAGAGGGAAAATGAAATTGAGTGAAAATAATTCATGAAATTTGATTATTTGAAGAGGGAAGATGAAGTTGAGTGAAAGTGATTTCACCATAAAAAAGTGGATTAGTGAAATTGAGTTTTTTTTATTTCGTTTTAGTGAAAACTAATAATCGTTTGCTATAGTTTTTTTAATAAAAAAAATCACTTTTAAAAAAATAAAAAATTATTTTTAGGAATATTGCATTCGTTTGTTACAGTTTTTGAAAAAAACTAGAATCTAAAAAAAATTCAAAAAGAGCTTCAAATGAGATACTATTAAGAAAGAATTTGTTATAGATTCAAATAAAATCAATCAGGCCGTTGAAAACGACCTTAGTAGACCTAAAAGGATATAGGAACTCAAATTTCTCAGATCGGATTCCCGAAAGTTAGTCAACCCGACAAACTATCGCCTCAGAAACTAGTCAACTTAGCAACTAGTTTACTACGAGTACCTAAACGTGGCTAGAATTTGAACGGCAACCATTCTACCAAAGTGAATAAAAGTGGTTATACCATAAGATTATTTTTATAGAGATTCTAAGAAAAATCAAAATTTATTTTGCATGAGTTTACCCTAATAAAAATCACTTTTAAAAAAAATATATAGTTTGCTTTGATGTAGTTATATATTAGCATTTTTTGTTACAAAATTGATTCAATCTTTTGATCCATATTTCCCCACTCCTCTAAAAAAAAATATATTATAAGCGACTTTTTGTTACAAAATTGGTTCAATCTTTTGATCCATATTTCCTCTCTCCTCTAAAAAAATATATTATTTGAGAAGCTTCTCTTAACAACTTTTCATTTGAAATATTTTTAGATTATTTTGAAATTTAAAAAAATTGTAACAAACTGATGCAAGACTCTTAAAAAATGATTATTAAAAAAATGATATTGTAACAAACGGGCTCTGAGTGTCACAAGATGATTTTTTTCTTAAAAAAAAAATTATAACAAATGGGCTCTAAACGTGCCTTTCATATGAGAGGCAACAAGTACAACCGATCCAACCGTTCAAAATGACCTTCTCAAACCTAAAAGGATGCAGAAACTTGAATTTCTCAGATCGGGTTCCCGGAGGCAAGTCATCCGGACGGACTATCCCTTTTTAAACTAGTCAAATTAGGAACCAGTTTACTACGCGGACCTAAATGTGCCTATCATATGGACGACAATAGGTACAACCGATCCAACCGTTCAAATTGAGCTTCTCAGACCTAAAAGGATGCAGAAACTTGAATTTCTCAGATCGGGTTCTCGGTGGCAAGTCATCCGAACGAACTATCCCCTCATAAACTAGTCAAATTAAGAACCAGCTTACTACACTGACCTAAACGTGCCTATTATATGAATGACAACAGGTACAACCAATCCAACCGTTCAAAATGACCTTCTCAAACCTAAAAGGATGCAGAAACTTGAATTTCTCAGATCGGGTTCCCGGAGGCAAGTCATCCGGATGAACTATCCCCTCAGAATGGGGAACCCGATCTGAGAAATTCAAGTTTCTGCATCATTTTAGGTCTAAGAAGGTCATTTTAAACGGTGAGATTGATTGTACCTGTTGCCGTTCAAATCATAGGTACATTTAGGTTCCCGGAGTAAACTAGTTCTTAAGTTGACTAATTTCTGAGGGGATAGTTCGTCCGAATGACATACCTACGGAAACCCGATCTGAGAAATTCAAGTTTCGGCATCCTTTTAGGTCTAAGAAGGTCATTTTTAACGGTGGGATTGATTGCACCCGTTGTCGTTCAAATGACAGGCACGTTTAGATCCCGGAGTAAACTACTTCCTAATTTGACTAGTTTCTGAGGGGATAGTTCGTCCGGATGACATACCTCCTGGAACCCGATCTGAGAAATTCAAGTTGCTGCATCCTTTTAGGTCTAAGAAGGTCATTTTGAACGGCGGGATTGATTGTACATGTTGCCGTTCAGCTGATAGGCACGTTTAGGTTCCCGGAGTAAATTAGTTCCTAAGTTGACTAGTTTCTGAGGGCATAGTTCGTCCGAATGACACACCTCCGGGAACCCGATTTGAGAAATTCAAGTTTTTGCATCCTTTTAGGTCTAAGAAGGTCATTTTGAATGGTGGGATTAATTGTACCTGTTGCGGTTCAGATGATAGGCACGTTTAGGTTCCCGGAGTAAACTGCTTCCTAATTTTACTAGTTTCTGAGGGGATAGTCCGTCCGGATGACATACCTCCGGGAACCCGATATGAGAAATTCAAGTTTCTGCATCCTTTTAGGTCTAAGAAGGTCATTTTGAACGGTGGGATTGATTGTACCTGTTGCCGTTCAGATGATAGGCACGTTTAGGTCCTCAGAGTAAACTAGTTCCTAATTTGACAAGTTTCTGAAGGGATAGTTCGTCCGAATGACATACCTCCAGGAACCTGATCTGAGAAATTCAAAATACCCCCAGGTCATCTGACTGTGCATATTCGCTGATGTGGCACACTGAATCACCTTAAACTGATGATGTGACGCTAACTGTATAATTTTGTTTTTCATTTTTTATGTGTACACTTGCCATTTGTTTTTTTAATTAAAAAAATAAAAAAAATTCAATTTAATTTTCAATTTTTTATTTCTAAATTAATATAAATGGATTTATATTTATTTTTAATTTTTTTAAAAAGGCACAAACGTCACGTGTATCCATAAAAAATGAAAAACAAATTTAATTATACGGTCAGCGCCCCACATCATTAGAAGAAGGTGACTCAGTGTGCCACATCAGCTAATATACACAGTCAGATGACCTCCATGGGTATTTTGAAACAATTTTTTTTTTACAAGGACTGATTCGATTTTTTTTTTACAGAGGACAAACCCGGAAATAATTTATATTAGAGGAGGTAAAACACTCTTAGTCTTTGTGAGTTTAACTTAGCTGATAAGGACAATGCATAATGTATATAAGGTTCGGGATTCAAACCATGACCACCACAAAAAAAATACGGTAAAACACTAGTAACTCTTTTTTTTTTTTTAAAGTCTGCATGTGGTAAAAGACTACCTTTTTAGGGGAGTACGTGGCTACATTCTAGGAAGCAATTGCAAGTGCATGTGGTATTGTTTAATTGGACCATGGACCAACTTTATTGAGAAAATCAAATTTAAATACACCCTCCGGTCACTAATATAAGCAAAAATCCAATTTCTAGGTTCATTCAATTAATGATGTATGTAGTCTTTATTATAGGCTACATACATCATTTATTGAATGAACCTAGAAAGTAAATTTTTGCTTATATTAGTGACCAGAGAGTGTATATTATTTTTTCCAACCATTTAAATATTATTTTTCTTTCACGATTAAATAAAGATTCGAGATTTGTTTTTTGACCAGAGAGTGTATATTATTTTTTCCAACCATTTAAATATTATTTTTCTTTCACGATTAAATAAAGATTCGAGATTTGTTTTTGCCTGCAAATGGTTCAGACCATAGAGTCTATAGCTGTTTAGTCACATCACTTCTTTTCCATCTCCCTTTTTATATTTTTTTTAAAGAAAAAAGAAAAATAATTTGTCCCTTTCTTCTTCTTCTTCCATGCCGGTACAAGGTAAAAAAACGCAGAAGCTAGAAGAAGAAAAAGATGAGAAAAATCCCCAACATGAAAAAGAGCTGCCTCCTAGATCCGTTAAAAATTTCAGATCTATGAAAATCCTTTCTCAATGACTCGGACATCACGAGCACTGCGCATAAGTTTGTCCCTTTCCTCTGTGTATTAATTTGTCCCTTTCTTAAGGTCATTGATTGTGCTGTGAATGATGAGAATCATAGCTGTCTTGTTCTTCTTCTTCTTTCTTTTTTCTATGTAGTTTCCAATATGATTCAAGTTCATTGCAAACTTGCAATGAATTTATACTGTTCACCTCTTTTACAAATGGTTCAAGTTAAATGTTAGATACATATATGGAGTTGGATGCTACATAAGTTTGACATTGACAACATCTTTAGACTCTTTGATGAACTTATACACTGCAGTTGAGACACCAATGTTTGATTTTCCAGTTTAATTCAAGAATCCAAAAATTACTAGAATAAGAGGGATTGAACTTTTAGACAGAGAAATCGAGCCATATGAATTGTTTCAAGAAGCTAAATTTATCAATCAAACTTGAATTTCAATATCTCTATTCCATCATCAGCCATTCTAATCATTGTTATTAAACATCAATATCAATTAAAATCCATAATCTAATTCCAAATATGAAGTCAAAAATAATTAATTTAAAAAGAAAAAATTAATCTGGGGATTTCTGAGTTTGGAATGACAGATGATAAAGAAAAGGATGAATGTGTTTCTGGGTTTGAAGAAGAAAGAGGTTGAAGACAAAGATGAACATGTAGCAATTTGTTAAATTCCTTGTCTGAAATTTGTATTAATGGTAAAGAAATAATCAATTTAATTTGAGATTTTCTCTAGCTTTTAAATTCTGGGTTGATAAGATTGTGAAGATGAATCCCAACACTTTTTTTTCAGAATAACATTCAAAATTAATGAGTAAATTTCAATGGTTAAATAAAAATTTGAAATAAAGAAGGTAAATTAATGTTGTTAATGCCCAGAATTAATAAAGAAGGTAAATTAACACTCATAATTATTATTTACTTTGCGTAAAATAAAATTTAGGGAAAAAATATAAGTTTTTTTTTTTTGAATTAAAAAAATATAAGTTGTTTATTTATTTAAACTTACAAATTGTATAATAGAAAAGTATATTATGTACAGGGCAAATGTGCAATAATCAAAACTATTGTGGTGTGTCTATAATAATATTAAACACAACAGGGGTCAATGTCAAAAACTCAATAAAACCTGGAAAACTGGCTATTGTATGTATTTTGATTTATTTTGCAATTTGTGCACCATACACAAAAAGTTTCATTTGTGCATGCTAAGTGCCACCATAGTTATGAACCAAATAATTGTTTATCAAACGCTCTTAAAAAAAAATTGTTTATCCAACGAACGAGTATAATGAATTAACATTAACACTGAAATGTCACTTCTTTTTTGTCAGGTAGCCTAGTGGTTATAACTCACTTTTTTCAAGGTGAATAAGTGGGATGTCCGGAGTTCGAACCTCGATCCCTGTATATAACAATGCATATGCATGTCCCTGCCAACTGAGCTATGCTCACGTGACCTGAGATGTCACTTTTAATTCAGGTGAAAAGAAATCAACGACAACCCATCATGGACTCTCCTTTTAAGTTTTACTAACCAATCTTATCTCAATTTTCTATTCACTTTTTATTTATTTATTTATTTTTGTTTTTATCTATCTGTCTTTTTTTTTACTCTCCCCCAATCTTGACCTTATAGTATTTAACACAATATTCCTTTATCGAAAGGTTGGGTACACTAGAGGATTGAAGATTAAATAAAGATTAAAGAAGATAAAAATTAATTATAAGGTAACGGTAAAAATTGAATTGCAAAGAAACAAGTCTACTTATTTATTTATTTTACGGAGGAAAGGAAGGTTTTGTTTGCGGTAACAAATTTAACTCATTTCATTCATACAACAAATCAAATACGTGAGGATAACTGTATATATAGCCGCCTAGCTAATTTACAGACTAGCTTATTGACTTGTCTTCTAAAGAAGTCAACTAATAAGTTTGAACATAAATTTGAAAAATAGAGAAAATAATCTCTAATGACGAAATCATAAGACAAATCTGGACAAAGTATCAACAAATATAACATTGTTAAGCCTCCATTCATCCATCCATTTGATAGTTTGCAATAGACCAAAGACCACCCCGAATGCAAAGTAGTTTTAACCTTGATAAAGCTCCCTTCATAATCTCTAATACACATGCCAATAATCAAGAAGTAGTATCAGGCCACATATAAACGGAGGACATCATTATTGATTTTTCTTTTTGTTATTATCGTGAGCTAAAACTGAAGCATGGAGGATGATGTGAATGCTATATAGATGGTCAAAAAAGTGAAATTACCAAACTTTACTTCTTTAAAATATGTAGTTTACATATATGATATGATTAAGATTTTGTTTGTTACTGAGTAAAAAAAATAATTATCTTTTATAAAATTAATTATAGTACTATTTAAGACGGATAAACATGAAGATTCCATTTGACAATAAAGAATTCGTTTACATAGCATAGTCATATAGTAGTGGGCTTAACTTTATAGGAAACTAATTATACTACGTTCCCTACATTTTGAACAAGATTGAGCATGCTATTATCATAGTGTCATATAAATTATTCAAATGGGCAATGCTTTTAACAACTTTTGAAGTTATACTCTAATCTTATGCACCTTTCTTATATTATATCATAAAATGACTATGAGAGCATCTAAGCTTATTTTTATGCTTATTGTGCTACCTCTTCTTCTATCTTTGATGTGCCAAGAGATTGCAGCTACAAGCAGATTAAGAAGCAAAGAGAGCAGTTGTACATCAATTGGCATTGCATGCCATGTCAAAGTCACCGTGATGGATTACAGTGATCAGGGCAATGAATCTCCACCTCCACCTAGTGATGATTATGGCTATGATTATGATTTCTATAGGAAACATGGTGATATTCCAAGTCCTGGTGCTGGTCACTGATGAAGCTAGTGAGTATTGATCTATGAAGACCTTTTGTTAATTTGTTTATGTGTTATATAATACTACTTAATGGGATCATATACCTTTGTTAAAGAGGGTTTCAATAAGATATCCTGTATAGATATATGTGGGGTTTTTAGTTTGCTTTACTTGATAATTACTTATGAATTGATGATCAGATAGAGTTTTACATATAAATTTGTACATTTATATGGTGAGGAGATGCAATTGTTATGGATTTTATATCTTCAAAGTAAATCATAGTTTTTTATGGTATCCTTTTTAATTGAGGGCGTTTGAATTCCAATCTGGTCTTTAAACTTTCTTCTATATTTTTGTTTATCTCTATTAATTAATTAGCTTGTTATCATATTAGTGGTGTTTTTGTAACCAAAAAAAATATTAGTGGTGTTTTAGCAAACTTTCAAAAAAAATTTTTTTTGAGAGAAGCAAACTTTCAAAATTATTATCAGTAAATATTGTTTATTGAACGGAGGATTGTGGATGGAAATAGGCTATGCTATTATAAAGAACAATATCAATAAATCAAATGCGGAAAACAGGAACCATAGTTTCGGTCCTTTGATTCTTCCAAGTTCTTCTTGCTCTCTCTCTCTCTCTTGAGGGGGTTCTTACTCTCTCTCTTATATAGTATTCTTAATAATAATGGAATAAAAGCAAGCTTAAGCTTAAGGACCAAATGTTATAGACTCTTTTTTAGTACATCGATGTAATAAAAACTCGCTGAATATAAAAAGGAATAATTTGTGAACAAACTAACAACACACATATGTTTATAACATAAATCGACACAATATATAAGCCTACATGTATGACTATATACAAGTGTCTGGAACACCCATGCTTCTGGCTGGTAACATCGACGACACCAAAGTCATTGATTATATATGTACTAGATTGAAACTAGTTTGGTAATCTGAATCGAACAAACACTATAACAAGACGGAAAAGACAAACAACGTCGCAAAAACACGATGAATAAAATAACGTCACACTAAGACGAAGAAACCGCAAAAGGGAAAACTAAATACATGTGAAAATCACTTATTTAAAAAAGGGTTAATTATTGAAATAGTCTTTGTAATATATGTGAAGTATGGAAATAGCCCATGTAATAAATAAAACACATATTTTATCGATGTAATTTGAGATTTTTTATATTTTTGTCATCCAACAACCCAATCAAACGAGGGAGCTGACGTGGCAGTGAATTTTGCCATGTGGCTACTACCACTTGGCTTTTTGATGATGTGTCAAAAAATGATTTAATTTTTTTCCTCAATTTTTTATGATTGCAAAAAAAAAAATTAACATTTTTTTTAAAAAAAAAGACAAAATAAAACATTTTCTCTCTCTCTCTCTCTAGGCATAAAGTCTAGAAAAATGACTTAGAAATGGATTTTTTTAATAATGTTTTGCATGCATGTTTAAGACGCTAAAATAAGGTCTCCCATATAAAATTTGAATTTTCCAACGAGTGGTGCATTAATTATGAGCTTTTAAAGTGCCAAAATCTTAAAAACCAAAATACAGAAACATCGACCTAGAAATTAAATTTTGAGCTGATTTTTGTTGTTGCAAAAACCACTATAAAAATACATAGAAATGATCTCCAAATTTTCAGATCATTCTGAAGAACCCTTAACTTATTTTGATTCTTCAATCATCAAAACATGCAAAATCGCAATCTTGTTCTGAGTAAGCATATACTCACTAATTAAATTTTGCTCCCCAATTTCATATTCATGTTTAAATCCTCGTAAGAACCTCCACCATGAAATTTTGGAGTTTTTAAATGAGAGACAAATATTTATAATTTTTTTTTAAGAAATTCATGATTACGAAGAACGAAAATTCATAATTAATTAGTTTGTGTTCCGTACCAAAGAAGAAGAAAAAAAACTAGTATTGGTTTATCCTGGTTATGGCTCTTTCTTAAAATGATCTTCATATTTTTTCACCATTTCTTCGTTGATTTTTCTGTCGTATCTTTTGTTTGGGTATCGAGTTGGAATTAGGATATGATTGTTTTTTGCTTTTGGTTATGGCTTATTTTGTTGATGAGTACTAAAAAGATGATTAATGTTATGTATAACAATGGATTTATCGATTTTTGAGTTTATGAGATCTTTTCAACAAATTATGAATTTTTAAGTTTGTATGATTTGTTTACGAGTTTAATGATTTTTATTTTTGGGTTAATAGGCTTTTACCCCCCTGCCATTTGGGCGACTTTTGGTTTAACCCCCCGTAAAAAAAAAACATGTAGATTCCCACTTGTAATTTAAAGATTCCTTGGTTTACCCCCCCCCCCCCCCCCCCCCCCCCCCCCCAAAGTCAACAGTCAGCATCTGACTGGATAAAAATGGTGACGTGGCGTGCTGACTAGGTATTATTTTTATTTTTTATTTTTTTTAATTTCCACCTAGATTATTAAACACCAAAAGTCCAAAAAACAAGTTTATTGGCATACCCCCCCTCCCATTTCCCCAAAAACTCAAAACCTAACTTACGAAGAACAAAGAGAAAACGACGATGAAGTGCTTTTCGAACTAGATCTAGGGTTTACAATCGAAGCAAACTTTCTGTGAATCGAAGCAATATCTGTGGGTTTTAGCGAATTCGAAGCAAGATATCTACGGTTTCTGGGAAGCTGCGAAAGAGGAAAGAGGGTTTTGATCTCGATTTAAGGTTTATGCGAATCTGGAAACGAACGAAGAAAGAGAAAGCGAACTGAACGAAGAAGGTTGAAGACGAAGCTTGTGGTAAGTTTACTGATTCTCTCTTTCTCTTTATGCATGTGTGTCTTGTTGTTGTTACTATTTGTAAATGATAAAGAAAGGAATAAATAGATGATAAAGAAAGGAAGAAATATATGTTGTGGTCCCAAAAGTGTGATGCTAGATTCCATTATTCCATGTGCAATAGTTCCATTTTTAGGTTTTTTTATTGAAATTTTTGTTTTGTCTGAGTTGTTTCTATCAACCTGGTTTAAACCAATGGGTTGCTGACACATGTCAAGCTAATTTTGATTAAAAATTTAATTTTTTTTTACCACAGATAATGGGTTTGTTTGATGTTGTTTTCCATCACGGTGGGGAGTTTGTAAGGGATAAACATATGTTTTATAGAGGTGGTGTACAAACTATTGTGTCTGGAATTGAAGGTAACAACTGGGGGGTGTGTGATATTCAGAATATTGTGGCTAGCTGGGGATATGAGAAGAATACTTTTAGGGTTTGGGGTCAAATTGAACAGGTTTCTCACTACAAGAAACATTACCTTTTGCCAGGGATTTTGTCAATGGTTTAAAACCCCTGGCAAATTTGCCAGGGAAAATGCCAAGGAGAACTGCTGGCATACATCACAGGGGTTTTCCCCTCGGATAATTCCAAAATCCGTCGTTTTGTTTTAGGCGCCAAATTGAAATTGCAAAAGCTGAACGAATCTCTGCTTTGTCAGAGAAAACCAACGGAAAAAACCAGGGAATGCCCCTCGGATGCCCAAATTCAAAGGAATCCCTGCTGTTTTCCAGTTGAGTTGACAAGGGCCTGCCAAAAGCTTTCCGGTTGCAGGCATGCCAGGGGTATAACCCCTCGGTTATTGATCAAATCCGTGGCTTTTTTCAAGCCATTCTGCACCTACTTCTGCGCCTACCTATGCTAGGATATGACCATATGTGCGACAGACATGTCCCTGGCAGAAGCCGTGGTTATTTTTCCTTCCCTATATAAGAGAAGCACCATTCTTTTAACAGCTTACAAGACACTTAGAAATTTTTTTTCACCTAAAACACAACACCTTCACACAACACATTCACCAAACTTCCATTATTTGGTAAAAAAAATTATTCATTTGTTATATGTTTTATCATGAAATTTATTTTTACTATTTATTAATGTTATTTATTTTGTATGTTATTTGCAGCTGTGCTGCTTATCTGCCTCCTGTTGTTAGCTATTGCTCCAACTCTTGCTGTTTTTGGTTGCATTGCAAATCTTCTATTGTAAAGCTTCAACAAGTTAGTGATATTTTTTCCTCATAACACTATAACTGATATACATGTTAATGATATGTTGTATGTAAAATATGCTGACTGTTTGGTAAAGTAATTTTTTTTTCCGAAAATCTGAAGAAAAAAAATAATATCATGATAATTTATTTTTGTTTTTCATATTATTATGCATGAATGTTGGTTTATTTGTTCGAATTTACAAAATATATGCATGTTGTATTTCTTTTGTTGTGATAAAATGAAATATATGCATGTTGTGTTTTTTGAGATAAAATGAAATATATGCAGTCTGTTTTATTTTTTGTGATAAAATGAAATATATGCATGTTGTTTTTATTGTGATAAAATGAAATGTATGCATGTTTTTTTTGTGATAAATTGAAATATATGCATGTTGTAGTAGAATGTTAAAAAAAAAATGGTCAAACACTAAGCTTTATAGTATATTCTGTTTTTTTTAATAATAATTAAACTGTAATTATTTTAAAGAAAAATAGGAGTTTATTTTTTCTTAGGACATGTCCGTACTGTTAAATAATCTGATACTTTTTAAAATAATAATAAACTGTAGTTTTTTGTTTAAGAAAAATAGGAGCTGTTTTATTTTTTTAATAATAAACTGTAAATTTGTGTATTAAAAAATCTGATATATTTTTTAAATAATAAACTGTAAACTATGTTAAAATAGTGTATTAAAAATCAGTTTTTTTTTAAAATTAAAACTATGTTAAAATCTGTTTTTTTAATAAATTAAAATCTGTTATTATATTTTATCAATTTATAAAATAAAACAATATAATATAATAATGCCTATTGTTTAAAAAGGAGGGACTCAAAAATAGTATAATATAAGAAAGTTGTTTATTTAAATTAAAAAAATGTTACAATTATTTTTGTTATTAATTAATTAAAATGATTTTTGAACCATTTAATTGTATTTGAAAAACAACTTTAAAAAAATCGAATTTTTAGTTAATTTAAATTCATTTTATTAATTAAAATTATTTTTAAAATATTTAATTAATCAATAAAAATTCGGTTTTAAAATTAAACATTTTTTTTTAAAAAATAATATACAGTTTGCCAGGGGTTAAACCCCTCGCAAGTCCCTGGTTTTTTGCTGACCTGATTTGACCTTCCATCAGTCAGTCAGTGCGTCAGCGCGTCAGTCAAAGCTGACTGCACAATAGAAAAAAGTGAGGGAATATGCCAGGGGTTAAGACAGGGACAAAAACAGGCCATATACTAGGGGTTGGGCCCCTCGTTTTTTTCCCAGGGGTGTAACCCCTAGCAAAATGTTTGCGACGAGTGCTTTTGCGAGTGCTTCTGCCCCTGGGAAATTCCCTCACAAACGTCCAGTTTGCCAAGGATTCTGTCCTTTTCTCAGGGATTTTGCCCCTGGCAAAAGGTAATGTTTCTTGTAGTGTCTGAAGAGTTTGTTCAAATTAATGAGGACCATATTGCTTATGAAATTTCTGGGTATTCAATTGGTAATAAAGTAGATGGACATATTTATGTTGAGCACAATGTGTTGGATATAACTGTGAAGGCAGATGTACCTAGTTTTTTAGATTTGGATGCAGGGTATGATGAGGAAGTAGCAATGTTTGATGGTGTTAAACCAGATATGTTTAATGATAGTGAGGATGAAAGAACCACTGTACTTGAAGATGGGTTTGAAGAGGTTGAAGTTGAAGCACCTGCTAATGGTACCAACAGAGTCACAGTTAACAACAAAACAGTAAGGATCAAGAAGTGTGGTTCCAAAACACCTAAGAAAAAAATCACCTAAGAAGAATAATAGTGGTAGGATCAATGTGGTTGCACCAGTGTCTCTTTTGAAGAATGGGAAAGGAAAGAATGTTGTACAGGAAGAAGTAGATGAAGAAATAAATGGAGATTACCTTAGTGAGGAGTTGGGTAGCTCAGACCCTGATGACTCAGAAGATGAGACAATTAAATATGAGCAGTTTAAGAAGGAACAATTAAATAAGGATTTTAAGTTCAAGATAGGTATGAAATTTAATTCTCTGGTGGAGTTTAAGGAAGCAATTATTGAGTGGAACGTATTGAATGGTTACCAAATTAAAATGCCAAAAAATGAAAGTTACAGGGTAAGGGTGGTGTGTAAGGACCAATGTGGCTATACGGTTTTATGTTCAAAAGTGGGTGACAGGAGGAATTTTCAGATAAAGACATTTCATGGGTCCCACACATGTGTTAAGGTGTTGGAAAATAAGAGTGCCAACTCAAGATGGGTTGCTAAGAAAGTTGTGCCAAAAATGCAAGTTACCAAAAAGATGACTGTAGAAGAGGTCTTTAATGAAATGTCTGTTAATTTTGGTGTGGGTATTATCGTGGACAGAGCATGGAGAGCAAGGAAGATTGCAAAGAAAATAATTGAGGGTGATGCAGATAAGCAGTATGCAATGATATGGAGTTATGCAACTGAGTTGAAGAGAGTGTTTAGGGATAATAATGTCAAGATAAATGTTGATGGTCCATCTGCAACTATTCAACCAAGGTTTGGGTCTTTTTATTTCTGTTTTGATGGGTGTAAGAAAGGGTTCACATCTGCTTGCAGACCCTTTGTTGGAGTTGATGGTTGCCACTTGAAAACAAGATATGGGGGCCAACTGTTGATTGCTGTAGGAAGAGACCCAAACGACCAATACTTTCCCATAGCTTTTGGGGTAGTTGAAACTGAGTGCAAGGAAAGTTGGAAATGGTTCATGCAGTTGCTGATGGAAGATATAGGTCAAGATAAGAGATATGTGTTCATATCAGATCAACAAAAGGTATGTTTAGATCTATTCATGTTTCATCTATATATGTATTCATTGTTTCAGATCTAATGAGATTTATATCTATTTATTGTTTTAGATCTATTCAAATCTATATTTTATTGTGACCTATGTATATATTTACTATTATGCAAGGGTTGGTCTCAGTTTTTGATGAGATGTTTGTCAGTATTGACCATAGATTGTGCCTTAGACATTTGTATGCAAATTTCAAGAAGAAGTTTGGAGGAGGCAGTCAAATAAGAGATTTGATGATGGGAGCTGCAAAGGCCACTTACTATCAAGGATGGTTGGAAAAGATGAATGAACTGAAGAAGATAGATCTGGGAGCTTGGGAATGGTTAATGGCTGTAGAACCAAAAAAATGGTGTAAGCATGCTTTTACCTTTTACTCTAAGTGTGATGTACTGATGAACAACATATCTGAATCATTTAATGCCATAATATTATCTGCTAAAGATCAACCTATTATAACGATGGCTGAATGGATTAGACATTATCTAATGAGAAGGATGGCAGCATCTGCTACTAAACTTCAAAAGTGGCAACATAATGTGATGCCTATGCCTAGAAAGAGATTAGATAAAGAGATAACCTTAGCTGCTCATTGGACACCAACTTAGTCTGGAATAGGTGAACAATTTCAGGTTATACATTCATATAACCGTCAACAATTTATTGTTGACATTGCAAAAAGGATTTGCAGCTGTAACTTTTGGGAGTTAGTGGGAATACCATGCAGACATGCTGTTGCTGCACTTGGTTATAGGAGGCAAAGGCCTGAACTGTATGTTGATGATTACTACTCTAGGAGTAAGTATGCCATGTGTTATAGTTTTGCAATTAGTCCTATTAATGGTATAGATATGTGGCCTGAGGTACAAGCTCCTGAACTTCTGCCTCCAAACTATAAGAATGGACCAGGAAGGCCTAGAAAACTTAGGATCAGAGAGTTTGATGAAAATGGAGCTAGGATGAGAAGGCAAGGGGTGGCATATAGGTGCACAAAATGTGATAAATTTGGACACAATCAGAGGAGATGCAAGAGTGCTGTTCAGAATCCAGAGGCTGCAAAAAGGAAGGTATGATGATTATGTGCAAAATGTGATTAATTATACTTTCTGATTATGTACAAATGATGTAAGATTTTTCCTACATGTCATATAACTATGTACACGTGAGTATATATAGGATCGTTTCCACAGGGAGTTACGTTTATTTATAAGCATTTTCGCAATAGTTCACATTAAGGGTTTGGATATAATTTGTTTGTTTGTAACACTATATCCATAGATTACAAAAGTAAAAACGAGAGGAGATTGAACTATTTCGCTTGCGGTATAAGATAACGAACAAGCATAACAGCAGCAATCTCTTGATCGATTAACAGACTCTAGCTTTATAACCAATATTATTACAATCATTTCTACAACATCCTTCGTGTCCAAAGCGACATCGTTATTTCTAAGTTAGCGTTTAAACATTCGTGTCCAAATTCCTTAAACGATAACAAAGTCGATCGGATAACTTAATCGACCGTGTCCAGCCTGCTTAAATATCCGAAAGCATTAAAATCTTGATTACAAGTAATTATCAAAGGTTTACAAACTTGTCAAGAGTGATATAACATAAGATAGATTGTTATTCTAGTTCTAGATTCAAGAGTTTGTGTCCAAATCATCTTGAATCTCTTTGAAAGCATTAAAAGCAAGAATAACAACAATATTGAATCATTAAGCTAGAACCTTATATATTAAAAGATCAAAAGATTACATAATAGCTTGATTGTTACCTCAATACTACAAAGAAGGTGATAGTTACATATAGACATGTAAACTAATGCAAGGAAGGAAGGAAAGATGAAGATTCCATGCCAAGATCCTTGATGTCTCAATGAATCTAGGGTTGAATCTACTCCTTATTCACTTGCTTTGTGTTTCTCTCTTTGAAATAGCTCTAACCTCTCTCTAGAAATGTATATAATGTTTCAATGGAATAGTGAATAATGTTAGAGAGAGGGAAAAGTTATATTTAAATGGGCTGAAAACGTGACAACTCGCGTAAGCGAACATCATCTCGCGCAAGCGAATTGCATAAATATTAAGTTCTGACCAATGAAGTCTTGCCACGTAGCCCTTAGCCTAGATGAACTTGCATCTCGCGTAAGCGACATTCACTCGCGTAAGCGAATATGCTTCAATCTTTAAACCGCCTTTGAGTTTGGCTTGAGCGAACTAAAAGCGAGATGAGAAGCGACATGATTAGTTGCTCCTTGGAACTTTCTCGCGTAAGCGACTCATACTCGCGTAAGCGACATGCCAATTTCCATGAGCGATCTGAAAGCGAACTGGAAGCGAAATGATAAGATGCTCCCTGGAACTTTCTCGCGTAAGCGAAATGTTCTCGCTTAAGCGATTTTTGCTTGGCTTAGAAACTTGAGTTTTGGTCCTTGCTTGTCATTTTCTGCATAAATTGGGTAGAATCAGGCATGTAAAGCATAAATGGTATAAATACACAATTGAAAGCTTTTCCATAGATAACTTGCATAACAAGTCACTAAAAATGCCTCTTTTAACATAAGAAATATATTACTTTTGAGCACTTATCAAACTCTCCCCAACTTAGCTTTTTGTTTGTCCTCAAACAAAAGAATCAAAAGGAAACTAACAAGGCTTTGGACAAGCTTTTCAGCACAATACCAAACAAGTCAAAACAGTAAAAAATTTCAAGTGGTGATTCAAATGTGAATGCGCGGCAAGCATGAAGTTCTCCATTATTCTTAGCACAACTATGAATGTGAAACCAGTTCTAAACACAAAATTTACATCATAAACTTCAAAACATAAACATAACTAACTATGAACCACACCTAACACACTTCTTAAAAAGTAAATGAATACTATAATAACAAAGCGAAGGTAATGAACACTCATCCAACAATCATGCTAACATCCTATTTAAGTTAGGTGTCCATCCAAATATCGTCTCAAAAAGCATAAAAGCATGGATCAAAAGGTCTTGCAAGGGTTATAACTTGGCCGGGCTACAAAAGAAATGTCATATGTGGGGCAATTGATCAGAAAGCCTATCAAAGAGGAACATTTTTTTGTATCACAACTTGAAATCCAAATACTTCCCTACCAAGAATTACAACCTTTGGCGATTAACAATCAAACTTATAACCTTGACAACTTATTCTATTTTTGATTTTTCTCTATCTTTTTCTTCTTTTTCTTTTCTTTTCTTTTCTTTTTTCAAATGTACAACTTTTTCTTTGATTCAATGTTGTCAGGTTATTTTACAACTTCACCAGAACTTAACATATAATGCCTCCTTTTTCTCCCCAACTTGAATACAACAAAACTCTAATTGAATGTTCCCCTATCCTAAGGCAAGGGACAAAGTACAAAAAGGTTAAGGGTTCAACAAAGTAAAATTATCAAAGTCCTATAAGATTCAACCATGAACTGGATTTTTGAAAAATTTCAGGCAAATTCAACAAGCATTGTGCTTATGAATATTGACAGTTCATGTTTGAGGACTTGATTCATTTGGCTCAGATTGGGGAATCAGATACTCACTCTTCTCACAGGTAGGCTTTATGTGGTCAAGTAGGTTACTCTCGATTCAAAAAGTGCCTTGATCCTTTCCATGCTTTCAAACAGTTCAAAATAATTATCAGATTTAACATAACTAAAACAAGTTAGACGGTGATTATCGGTCTCCAGCATATATATACAACAGTTTGAAGTTACCTCACATTTAGGTTAAGTACTAAGTGGTTCAAAATTATTTATGTTTATGAAAAGAATTAAATGAGATATATTTTGTGCAAAGTACAAGTTTCAAATTCATAGTAAGACCTAGAACAACAAGAAACCAATACCTTGGCTTTGCGCTTTCTCACAATTCATATCATTATCACTCACCTGCTTTTGCTCAATAATTGGCTCCCTGGAGCACTTTAAACTTTGATGTTCATGAGCAATTTTTCTTTTAACGAAACACAAGCAAGATTAACCAAAAATTTTCATCCAAAACGATAAATTAAAATTCAAACAACAAACTAAGTTATTTAACCCAAAAATAAAATTAAAACTAAACCAAAATGTTGAACACCCAAAACCGTGCTCAAGAAGTAAAAGTACAAAAGCATAGAAATTTGTTTCAACATAAAACTAAAAACATGAAATAAAGAGTCAAAGCAGAAGTCAAAACAACTAAACATCACTAAAATAACCAAGAGATACGGTCAGTGTGCCGCATCATCATCCATATCATCAGAAGGATGGAAGCTAACAGTCCCCTCTGGATCCTGATCAGCACCATGAAAACTAGCAGTCCTCTCCTGAGTAGCATGCCCCGCTGTACTAATACCATGAACACTAGCAGTCCTCTCCTGAGTCTGGGCTGGTCCTGCTCCACTGCCCCCTCCTGGGTAAATTGGCCTGTCCCCAGGCCACATGCACGAATCGTAGAACTGAGCAGGAGTAAATGCAAAACATCTAGGGTCCATGTGAGAATCGTAAAGATGCGCATAGATACCCTGGTTGCTGCGGAAAATCGCAGCCTGCTGGTCTATCATATGGTTATCTCTGATCTCTTGCCTCATAGCTCTCTCCTGTGCTCTTTGCTCATGCTGAGTCATCCAGGCCTGCAAAGAAGAAAAATCAAACATACTAGGCTGCTGAGGTGGTGGCATAGACTGGTGAGGATCATCATGCTCTGGAACATCCTCAGGTGGGGGTACATCCTCAGGTGGGGGTACATGAGAAGAAGAAGCAGCACCCTTAGATAGTGCTCTGGAAATGTAACTCCGAATGTACTTGTCGTCAATGGGAGAAACGAGCTCTTCAGAAAAGTCAGGAATTTGCACTCCCTTATGCCTAAGCAGCCCCATTATGAATCCTGGAAAGCAAAGTCGAGTCTCAGCTCCTGCTGTACCACCTAGAGCTATATTCTTCAACACTCTAGAAATGATCCCCGCCACATCCACTGGTCTCCCTTTGCAAATATGGTAAATCAGAGGCGTTACTTGCTTAGTTGCAGTGGTGACATGGCTTTTTGGCCAAACATTGTGAACCAAAAACTTGAAGATGATCCCGGCCTTTGGTTTCATATCAGTGAAGCCGGCTAAGTTTGGGTTACCCTTTTTGGATGGGCGATACAGCCTCCCAGGTAGTAGGATCTCTCTCTGAATTTTTCCATGGTCCCAGTCCCCACTTTTCTGTCTATCCCCATAAGGACAAAGGGCTTCTTCATCTGGGTCCTCAGATTCAGGCAAGGTGTAAGGGTTTCCCAGGTACTCATTGATGGCATCACGATCAAAGTGGATCGTAGTGCCCCTCACAACAGTGGTATAGGAGTAGGCAGCATGCATTTGGTTGGCTGCACAATCAGGCATGGAATTGGCATAGAATTCACACAGCAGGTCCAGGTTAATTTTTGGGTGGGGGTTGAGAAGTTTCTCCCATTGCCTCTCTCTAAAAACAGCTGCAATATCCCCAAACTCTCCCTCAGGGTCTATTCGAAAGATTTTGTCATGCCAAGTTTTCTCTCTTCTTAGCTCAAGAAACCTGGCATAAGTTTTGTTTGAGGTGTATCTGGTGCGGTCGGGGTTTCTGGGTAAAGGTGCTGGACGGTTAATAACACCGGACGAGGAAGCAGTAGTTTTTCGCTTCGTGCCTTGTTGATTTTTGGGTGCCATCTGCAACAAAACCAGGAAAACCATATATAATATAGAATAATGATCAGCACAAGCATGAAAACCATAGGGTTAAGACAGATAGAACTCAAAACAAACAGAGGGACAGAAAGATTCGCTTGCGACTCGCTTGCGCGAGCACAGAAGCGAACATGCATAAGGATTTCTGGAAAAATTCGCTTGCGCGAGATTTTTAGAGCATGAACTTCGCGTAAGCAAATTCTGTCTGTACCTGCGAATTTCAACCCATTTCCAGCATATTTCAACACAATCAGCATTTTTAAACACAGCAATCAACCCTAATCCTCTGCTAACACAACCATGAATAAGAATTCAATGAGAATCAAAACATTTGCCAAGAAATTTCTCAAAACCCATATTTTCAAAAAATATTTCAAATGGGTCAAATTTTCAAAATTGAATTTCAAGGCAATTAGTTGTTGTTCTTGTTCATTTGCATCACCAGTATCCTATGGAACATAGTCTCTAACCAAAAATGACTGCAATTAATCCTATCTTTTCAAAACAATACATAAAGCATGAATTTTGACAAATGAAAAGCAAGGAAAAGAAATAGAAATCAAACCTGTTGAATGATGATGAATGAAGAAGTATGCAAGTGCTTGACTATGGTTGAATTGGTTTTGATTTTAGGGTTAAAGTTTGTGAGAAAAAGAAAAGTGTGTGAGATTTGTGTTGTGTTGTTGTTGTAACCGAAAAAGAGAAGTTGGGTGGTTGGGTGTGGTTAAGAGGAGTTATGGCATTGATGTAGGGAACCGTTATAACTCCATCTCGCTTACGCGAGATATACCTCGCTTACGCGAGTTCAATGTCGTAACCAAATTTCAAAAATTGAACCAAATTCGCTTAAGCGAACTATTATTCGCTTGCGCGAATTGTCCCAGAATTGTCCTCAAAAAAATATTTTTGCTTTGCTTTGCTATGCTCATAACTACTTCTACATGCAATAAACATAAAAATACTTACAAAACTGGGTGTGCCTCCCAGCAAGAGCTTGTTTTACGTCCTGAGCTTGACGCATTTTGAAGAAATCCTGGCTCGATTAGTGAAATCGTCGTCAAACACCGATCAATTTCACCACCGAAGTAGGGCTTAAGTCTCTGCCCATTCACAGTCCAGTCGGCTTTTGTGACTGGATCCTCAAGCTCAACAGCTCCATATGGTTTGACCTCTTTAACCATGAAAGGTCCGGACCACTTAGACTTCAATTTGCCCGAAAACAGTCTTAGTCTTGAATTGAAAAGTAACACCATTTGCCCCGGCATGAATTGTCTCATAATGATCTTCTTGTCATGATACTTCTTGGTCCTTTCTTTGTAGAGCTTTGAAGATTCATAAGCTTGATTTCTCAATTCTTCAAGCTCATGCATTTGAACTTTTCTTCTTTCACCGGCCTTCTCTTGATCAAAGTTTAGGAACTTCAATGCCCAAAATGCTTTATGTTCGAGCTCGACAGGTAAGTGACAAGATTTGCCATAGACCATTTGGAAAGGAGTGAGGCCTATAGGAGACTTGTATGCAGTCCTATATGCCCACAAAGCTTCATCAAGTTTAGCCGACCAATCCTTCCGAGATGTAGAGACCGTCTTCTCAAGAATTCGTTTGACCTCCCGGTTAGAAACTTCGGCTTGTCCATTCGTTTGCGGATGATACGGTGATGCTACTTTGTGCTTGACTCCATAATGATCTAGGGCCTTGGCAAGTTGTGTGTTGCAAAAGTGTGACCCTCCATCACTAATAAGAACTCTTGGTGTACCAAATCGGGTGAAAATATTCTTTTTTAGGAACTTCACTACCGTCTTGCTATCGGCTTTAGGCGATGCCACGACTTCCACCCACTTTGAAACATAATCAACAGCTACCAAGATGTACTCATTTGAATATGATGAAGGAAAAGGGCCAACAAAATCTATACCCCAACAATCAAACACTTCCACTTCAAGGATGAGTTGTAGAGGCATCTCATTTCTCTTTGACATTGATCCGGTTATTTGGCATTCATCACAATGCTTGCAATGTGTATTGGCATCTTTGAATAGAGTTGGCCAATAGAACCCGGATTGAAGTACCTTTGCGGCTGTTCTCTCCCCGTTGAAGTGACCTCCATAGGGCGAATTATGACATTGCCATAGGATCTTCTTTGCCTCTTCATCATCCACACACCTACGCAAGAGATTGTCCGCTCCAATTTTGAATAAATAAGGCTCATCCCACACAAAGTGGTTAGCATCATGGAGGAACTTCTTGCGTTGTTGCCATTCAAAATCCTCGGGAATGAACCCGGTTGTAGGTCTTCGTGAGCAACGGTACCTCGCATAAACAAAGTTCACCAAGACTATACCAAGTGGTTAGCATAAAAAATAATGAATGATATATGTGTATAAGTATATGCATGAAAGAATTTTGTGCAAAATTGACTTAACATGACAAAATTGTTTCCATACTTATAATAAAATTTCCGTTACTCCCCGGCAACGGCGCCATTTTGATGTAAGATTTTTCCTACATGTCATATAACTATGTACACGTGAGTATATATAGGATCGTTTCCACAGGGAGTTACGTTTATTTATAAGCATTTTCGCAATAGTTCACATTAAGGGTTTGGATATAATTTGTTTGTTTGTAACACTATATCCATAGATTACAAAAGTAAAAACGAGAGGAGATTGAACTATTTCGCTTGCGGTATAAGATAACGAACAAGCATAGCAGCAGCAATCTCTTGATCGATTAACAGACTCTAGCTTTATAACCAATATTATTACAATCATTTCTACAACATCCTTCGTGTCCAAAGCGACATCGTTATTTCTAAGTTAGCGTTTAAACATTCGTGTCCAAATTCCTTAAACGATAACAAAGTCGATCGGATAACTTAATCGACCGTGTCCAGCCTGCTTAAATATCCGAAAGCATTAAAATCTTGATTACAAGTAATTATCAAAGGTTTACAAACTTGTCAAGAGTGATATAACATAAGATAGATTGTTATTCTAGTTCTAGATTCAAGAGTTTGTGTCCAAATCATCTTGAATCTCTTTGAAAGCATTAAAAGCAAGAATAACAACAATATTGAATCATTAAGCTAGAACCTTATATATTAAAAGATCAAAAGATTACATAATAGCTTGATTGTTACCTCAATACTACAAAGAAGGTGATAGTTACATATAGACATGTAAACTAATGCAAGGAAGGAAGGAAAGATGAAGATTCCATGCCAAGATCCTTGATGTCTCAATGAATCTAGGGTTGAATCTACTCCTTAATCACTTGCTTTGTGTTTCTCTCTTTGAAATAGCTCTAACCTCTCTCTAGAAATGTATATAATGTTTCAATGGAATAGTGAATAATGTTAGAGAGAGGGAAAAGTTATATTTAAATGGGCTGAAAACGTGACAACTCGCGTAAGCGAACATCATCTCGCGCAAGCGAATTGCATAAATATTAAGTTCTGACCAATGAAGTCTTGCCACGTAGCCCTTAGCCTAGATGAACTTGCATCTCGCGTAAGCGACATTCACTCGCGTAAGCGAATATGCTTCAATCTTTAAACCGCCTTTGAGTCTGGCTTGAGCGAACTAAAAGCGAGATGAGAAGCGACATGATTAGTTGCTCCCTGGAACTTTCTCGCGTAAGCGACTCATACTCGCGTAAGCGACATGCCAATTTCCATGAGCGATCTGAAAGCGAACTGGAAGCGAAATGATAAGATGCTCCCTGGAACTTTCTCGCGTAAGCGAAATGTTCTCGCTTAAGCGAGTTTTGCTTGGCTTAGAAACTTGAGTTTTGGTCCTTGCTTGTCATTTTCTGCATAAATTGGGTAGAATCAGGCATGTAAAGCATAAATGGTATAAATACACAATTGAAAGCTTTTCCATAGATAACTTGCATAACAAGTCACTAAAAATGCCTCTTTTAACATAAGAAATATATTACTTTTGAGCACTTATCAACAAAATCCTAACTTTTGCCTTTTTAGGTCTGTTAATGTTGTAGAGGAAAACACCTAGAAGGAAGAACACTTCAACTGCAACTTCAACTGCTACTGAACCAATGCAAACTGAAGTTGAAGATGCTACTGAGCCAATGCACACTGCATCTACTCAAGGACCACCAACTCACCATAAGTCAGCTCAAGGTCCACCAGAGGCTGCAAAAAGGAAGGTATGTGATTATGTACTAAATGTGATTAATTATACTCTCTGATTATGTACAAAATCCTAACTTATACGTGCTTTTATGTCTGTTAATATGGTAGAAGAAAACACTTAGAAGGAAGAACACTTCAACTGCAGCTGCAGCTGCTACTGAACCAATGCAAACTGCAGTTGAAGCTGGTACTGAACCATTGCAGACTGAACCAATGCACACTGAAGTTGAAGCTGGTACATAACCAATGCACATTGCTCAAGGTCCACCAAGGCACCCCACAAAAATTGTAAAAGTGGCAACCTCTGTAGCTCCTTTCAAGATGCAAAAAGTGGCCACTTCTGAAGCTGCAAATACTTTACCAGAAAAAATTGTTACAGAATTTTATGATGCCCTTCTTGCATCACAGCTTGAAAGTGGCCTTGGGCCAGATGTGTTTGATGACCTGGATGGCAATGTATTGGCAGCCATCACTGATCAAATGTTTGAAGTAGCAGAAAAAAATTGAATGTTGTAAATGTTGTGAAGAGTAGGAATGAACATGCTGTGAAGAGTAGGAATGAACAGAAAAAGAAAACATTGGGGTTGAAGAAATCTATAAATGCTGGTAGGAAGAGTTCCAGGTTGATGAAATTGAAGACCCATGCAATCAAAGCTGCTGGCTCCAGTATGGATCAGCCTATGGTCCTTGATGAGTCTGAAGAGGGCACTTTGACTCAGGAGGATGATGGTCTGATTAAGAGTAGGGCATGTTTGTCTGTGCTAAGAGGCTTACCAAAACTGGTTATGAGAGCCTCCAAGCCTAATTGAAGAAGCACAAATTCATTCTAGGCCACTGTTAGTTTTTTTGCTTAATGATGTAATGACACTATAAGTGCTTTGCTTGTTTTTGTTTTTTGGTTCCTGCTAAGACATATGCACTTAAGTGCTTTTGGTTGTATGGTTATGTTGGTCTGCTTATGCTTGTTTAATTTCAGTTTAAGACTTATGCACTATAAGTGCTTTTGTTTAAGTTACATACATTTGCACTATATGTGCTTTTGATTGATGTAATGACTTATGCACTTTAAGTGCTTTTGATTGATGTAATGACTTATGCACTATAAGTGCTTTTGATTATTGCTTATGTTATGGCATGTTTAGAATGATGTAAAGATTACTTCAAACATTTTTCATTAATATCTAAAGGAGTTCCATTAGTTGTTGAGAAGTTACTGAGATAAACAAAAGCAGAAATGTTGACATAATTCTTACTACATAATCAGAACATTACAATGACTTAGAGAACAATTACATTAACTTGAAAATAACTGAAAACACAATCCAAGACACAGCTAGCACAACAATGAGGCCAAAATTTTTCTTCTTCTCAGCTTTAAGCTTCATTTTTAGTTTCTCATGCTTCTTTGCACTTATTTGAGTTCCATGTTCTTTGCCAAACTCTTTCCCAAAGTCTTTGCCAAATTGTGTCAAAAACTCCATTGTCATTGCACAGTTGTTGTAACCAGCTTCAGACTTCAAAACAGAAGAACAACCTGGTTCATAGTACTTTCCAGATTTTTTCAAAAATTCATCGAGTTCATCATCCCAAATGAACAGCTCACAACTATACTCAGTCTGCAATAAGTTTCGGTTTACAAATTTAGCAACTATTACAAAACTGCATATGTAAGGAAAATTTGAAACACAACATTTACATCTCCAGAAAAATAAAAAATTCACACTCCAGAAAATCGGCATCTCCAAAACTTTCTCTTGGGATTTTCATCTGTGTTTGAAATACACATCTTCATAACCTTCTCACAACCGCATATTGGTGGTCGATTTCCAACATTGTAACTAATTGACGAAGTTCTGTTTCCACCCATTATAAACCCTAATTTCTCCAATTAAATATGACAGGAGAAGATGGAGAAGAGGAAGAAGAACCTGGATATGAAAGTATGGGTCGTACTATGGAGGAAGGAAGAAGAGATGGAGAAGAGGACTGCAATTACGATGGAGGAAGGAGGAAGAGGTGAAGAAGATGAAGAAGAGTGTAGCTGTGATGGAGGAAGATTTTTGGGGGAAATGAGGGGGGGGGGGGGGGGGGGGATGCCAATAAACTTGTTTTTTTTGGACTTTTGGTGTTTAATAATCTAGGTGGAAATTAAAAAAATAAAAATAATACCTAGTCAGCACGTCACGTCACCATTTTTATCCAGTCAGATGCTGACTGTTGGCTTTTGGGGGGGGGGGGGGGGGGGGGTAAACCAATGAATCTTTAAATTACATGTGGGAATCTACAAGTTTTTTTTACGGCGGTAAACCAAAAGTCGTCCAAATGGCTGGGGGTAAAAGCCTATTAACCTTTTATTTTTTTAATAAAAAAAATAACATATTGACATAACATAAAAGATTAAATAAAATAAAAAATGAAAGACGAAAATATTGCTTAAGATTAAGTTCAAGGAGAAATTGTGTAATTCTACTCTAATCATATTTAAGCACACTGCCTGGATGGATCTTAAAAAGAAAAAAAAAAACCGCCTGGATTCTCATTCCATTACACATGGGTTTAGGGTTTAGTTTCAAAACGGAATAGGCACTCGTCAACCTGAACGTCCCTTCACCTTCAACAATCCCTCCGACTAAACTCACCGTTGGACCTCTGCCGAATCTTCTGCCAGGTGTCCGGTGTTCTCGGTTGTCAGGTTTTGTTACTTTTTCCTTTTCTCTCAAGTACATCTTTTTTCCCTTTTAAACCTATTTTCTACGGGCCTCAATGAATCATGTTCATTCTGAATGAGACTAGAACTTAGAAGAGAACCTATTTTTCGTCTTTAAGCTTTTCTAAACTCTGTTCTTTTTTTTTTTTTTTTTGCCTTTCGCACCGGTTTCCGACCCACCAAAGGTGGACACTAATCTGGCTCGTGCGCAGAGGCGTGCGCACTGGCCAAGTGTTGTTCCCCTGGGAATGGAACCCGGTATTCCCCCGGATACGTCCTTGGAAGGAGCTCCTTGCCATTGGAGCCCAAGCAACCTGGTTTAAACTCTGTTCTTTGTATGACACTATGACCAAGGAAAAATAACAATAGTAACGCATGAATGTTGATTGGTGGTAGTAGTAGTAGCATAAATGTGGGTGAATAATAATCGATAAGGAAATGCATAACTAGTTACTGAGAAATTAGGGCAACAGTTTAATTTCATACAGGTGAGGGATAGTTCCTAAGTTCACCATGATTTAGTAAATTTCTTGTTTGCTTCGTTGATTCCTTATTCCTATATTGCTTGTGTGAATGAAATTACATACTTGCCATAACCTTTGTATTGCATATAAGTATATAACACAAATCAGGTTTTTAGCATTGTTGTTTGAAGGACACGATAAATCTTAGTTATTAATGCCCATATGTTTTGTTTAGTTGTTTATCTATTCCATTTTCATCGAATTATTATATCTTAAGGAATTTCAATCACTAGTTTTATCTAGTTCTGTTTTTTTATCTCTTCTTATCATTGTATTCTAGCTTGCACTTCGATCCTATCATTGAAAAATTTATTCATATATATTGAATCACTGAGATATCAATTTAGGCACAAAGTTATGGCTGAGGAACCCAGACAAACTCTTGGGGATTACAAGCCTCGCAGAATACTAAGCAGCATTGTCCTTCCTCCTGTTGATGCGGATGTTAGTTATGACCTCTCATCTTTGATTCGTTCTATCCGGGCATTCAATCAGTTTGGCGGGTTACCCTCTGAAGATCCCAAAATGCATCTATACGAATTTGTAGAAATTTGTAGCACCTTGAAATGTGATGCACTATGTGATGATAGTATCAGATTGCGATTATTCCCTTTTTCTCTAAAGGATGATGCGATCTGGTGGTTCAGGTGGTCATTACCAGAACAATCAATCACAACCTGGGATCAGCTTGCTACTAAGTTTTTGGAAAAGTATTATCCTCCATCAAAATTAGCGAAACTGAGGAGAGATATATTAAATTTTGCGCAGTTTGAGTCTGAAACATTTTATGAGGCAAAGGAACGGTTTCAAGACTTGTTGAGAAGATGCCCTGGCCACGAACTTCCAGATTGGCATCAGGCTCATATTTTCTTTGAAGGGTTGACACCTGCTAACAGATCATTGCTTGATGTTTCTATTGGTGGTTTTTTAAGAGAGAATAAACCTACACAGGCTTATGATTTGCTGGATGACATGGCCTTTATCAAATACCAGTTGCAGTTTGACAAACTTGGCATGGAGAAAGTGTCTAGTGTTCTAGCCACTCATACAAACACTGACAAATATAGCACAATACCTAGTAACATTTGTCCAAAAACAACAACTATCTCTACCACCATGTCTTATGAATGAGCTTTGTAAGCAAATTGGTTATTTGAGCACTAACTGCCAAGAAGGTAATTCCTCTGAGACTGAGGAGTTTGACTTTGCAGGTAATTCCATTGGAAAGCACTCACGACAGTATGACCCCTCTGGCGATTATTAAATTTGATACGTCTTCATGTTTTATTTTTTGGTAGTGGATAGATGAGTGAATGTGAAAGACTATCGTTTTGTTTTAAATTTTTCGTGATGAAATTTAGATGAACATTTTTTTTTAATTTTCAATTTAAATATTTATATTGTCAATATGCCTGTATCATATCGTATGTCGGAGTTCATACTTCATATTACATCAACAACTACCAAGCCTTATCCCACTAAATGGGGTCGGCTACATGGATCAAATGACGTCAATATGACTTTTTTTTTTCTTTCGAACACATACTATTGATTGGATCAGTAATCATAATGCGTTTTTTTTTTTTAGTGAAAACCTACATAATTTTCATGCTAATGATCTTTCTCATATTCACGTGTTAGGAATATTGTAACTTCTCCATATGATTACGCCCCTCTGACAAAAAAGAAAGAGAATTGGTCATGAGACACAATTTCTATGTAAATTGGGATGTGTTTATTTTAGTTTTGTAAAAAATTGATTTTTGTGTTAGAAAAATTTAAAGATTTAAAAAAAATGAAGTTATTTGTATTTGTCTATTACTCAAAAAATAATTTTTTAAAATGATTTTTAACTGGTTCATGTGTTACATTACCTCCTTGATTTTGAAAAAATTAGATTTTAAGTAAAGTTAATCCCAATAACTTTTTATTTTAGAGTCTAAATAGAATTTTTTTTACAAAATGATTTTTCTAAAAATTTTAAACAAACACTTAAAATTTGAGGTCTGAGTTATGATTTCAAGAGATGACAATATGGACAATACCCTTCCCTTTTCCTTTTTTTTGAGTGCTACGTTCTTTCAAATCTTCTTCATCCTCGTGTCTGTGTTTGTCAAACAATAAAAATAAAATTGTAAAATAATTCAGAACATTCCATTCTTTGATTTTATCCATGTTCCCAGTTATGAAAAAATAAATGATAATTTTCGTTTTGCTCTCATTCTTTTATTTACATATTCGTCACTGTCGGTAGGCACAGAATTTAACACTAAAATAGCCTCCACTTGCACTGTGTTTGTTTAATCAGGAACATAAAAATCTGGCTCACCACTGTCTTAGTATTCTCCAACCTTATAAAAAAGAGAATGAATTCTTTATGCAATTACTAGTACTTCAAAAATTGGATGTATTTGTCAGATTGCTTTGAAGTGCCAGCGTGAAAGGGTGTCCAAGATGAGCTTCCATTCTTCCACGGATACAATACATTAGGATCTGTATCTCTCAACATTACCATGTGACACATGCTGCCTACTAATTCTAAGATGGGTTGTGTTCAGTGAACGTGTTAGAATGTGGCATTGATTTGATGAGCACAAGTTTGTTTACTAATTTCAGATGATCATACATAGTAGTTGTTTATTTTGCAAGAAAGCACTTGTACTATTTGCACCATTTTCAAGCTCAAATGAACGTGATTCATAACTGTATAGGATCGGATGTCGCATTCAGGACCGTGCATTTGTTTTCATGGTGTAAATAAACCGTCCAAATCTATTTTTTTTTATGCAAACTACAAGTCTACAAATATCAATGTACTTGTTACTAATTTGAGATAAAAAAAATAAGTTTTTTTTTAATTCAAATAAGAAAATTTTGTTTATAGCAAAAAGAAAAATATCATCGGTACGTGTTTATTTGTTTTCAGTCATATGGAACTCAATTTGAGTTGTTTGCTTCTTTCTATAGTCCAAGACAAGATGCAGAGCAATGTGGGTCTCTTTTTATTTGTTTTAACCTATATATATACAGTACATTTTAAAATAACAATAATTGTACCCCAAAAAATCAATCAATAATTGTAACAAATAGTCGCCTATATTGTAAACAACAAAAAACAAATAGTTGCCCCGAACATTAGCTAAGGCAACCGCATCTAGTTCTAACTTCCGTACCTTTGATGAAATTCCAACATGTATTACTGAATTAATTTTTAATGAAATGATATAAGTTACTTTCTCTAAAAAATAAAATAAAATAGTTGCCCCGAGAAAAATCTCCCTACACATGAGTCAGTCCAATTCCAGCAACACTTACTATTTGTTACAGACAAACCTCATTACGAAAAATGGAAAAAAATACGGGTTATATTTCAAAAGGTTGAAGCTGCATGTAATTTATTTGGTTCTTAACAATCACGTATAATCACATCGTTTTGGTGAAATATTTTTCGTGACAACTAGCATTTATCATTCCAGCAATATACACTCCCTCAACCAAACAAATGCCTACGGTAATGTTCCAAACACACTCTAGAGTAAGTAAAGTATACCATAAACACCAAGTGATTTAGAAAGTCTACGCTAAGAGCATCCTCAATAGGCCCTCAATAGTCCTAAACACTTGGTTTCTCCGGTAAAAACATTGAAAGAAAGAAGGCTAGCCATTAATGTGGCCGTAAAGGAGTAGTGGTTAGGAGCACGTTGAGTTGTTCAGGTTTTATGACCATTTTCAAATTAAACATTTATTGTGAAGTGATAGTGATGCACATGCCTCTTGCTTTTTAAGTTAAGTAGTATTATTACATTTTTCTCCTGCTTCCCAAAATGATAGAATTATTTGTAAATAAAATTATACTAAAATAATTTATCAATTTCGTTTTTCAATACAATATTAATTACTTTTTTCGTTATAATTTTAAATCATTTTACTTTTATCACTATCAATTTAATATATTCTACTTTTGATAATGGAGAATGCACAAATACTTAACAAAATACTTATAACCATTTTTTTCTCCTTTTCACTTATATATTTTTTTAATATATGTGAAATGAACAAAATACTCGGTCAATATAGAAAAAAATAGAACATAAATACGCAAAAATAGTGTCCATTCCATCATTTCCCCCAATATGATCTATTCTCTCCTTCTAGCCCTTTCATTTAAGTGGAAAATTTACTATTTATTATTTATCATTATTATAGTTTACCCACTTGTCCAAATAATTTCAACTCTTTGATTGGATGTATTCGGTTACTTCTTTAATCAGGTAACGGCCCATAAAGAACCAAAGAAAGAATTTCAAAAGTTAGGTGAGTGGGGAACTTTGAAAGTTTGATTAACTATTGCTATTGCTATAGTTATGCATGCAATGTGTGATTAATAAAATGACAAAAAAACCCAAATAGAAAAAGTGTGTATGGGACACATGAGAAGGCAAACTGAAAATGATAACTGGTCCTCCATTTTGGATTGAGTAGGCACGACACAACACTTGCTAGTGACAAGTGAATTTGTAACTGTCTCTAAATCACGTGATTACAACTTGTTAAGTCATCATCAAAGGAACATTTTTCATACTATTATTTTTCATAATAATAACTTGCACCGTGAAATTAGCTTATTTTCGTTCTCTTTTCTTTATCATTCTCCTAACTACCAACTCCTCCTAGTCCTAACACATTATCATTCGTGTTGGACTTCCCAACAAACAGTGACCCGTTTGTTTTCTTTTCCAAAAAAAATAAAAGAGTGGACGGTAAATTGAACAAAAAAAAAGATTAAATAATGTGACAGTGCCACGCCACGCCACAGTGGTGTACAACCAGTATTTCCATTTCCATACATTCTTTCTCTGAGTGGTCTTAATTTATCAAATCAACTTGCATGTTACTTTTTATATATATAGTATAATAATATTATATTACGTGAACTTGATAGTATGATTTTATAAATAAATAAATAAATAAATAAAAGTGTTTACATTGAGAATACTACTACTGTTGATATGGTTTATCTTGTTTGCTCCTTAAATTATGGGAAAAGAAATAATGTGTGCCCACTTTTCAAGATTTGACAGAGATATGGAAGCCATGTGATATGTGAGTTTCATTTCATTCATATTTATCCATCCAAAACCAAAAGAGTGTGAATGTTTTTCTATTTCTAATATTATTACCTCTGAAACTGAACTGAGACAGGAAACAGACAGGATCATTATTGAGTGGCTGGAATTGTTTGGTTTAAGATTTCCTCACTCTTGTTGCTGAGTTCAGATCTGTTTGTTACACTTTCTTTCAAGACAAAACAAATGGATCTTGAACCTGGGAGGAAGTGTTGGGATAGTTCAAAGGTTAGTGCATTTCACCTTTCTAATGTGGGTTTTTATTGAGTTATGAATATTTGTGAAATGAAATGGATGGTAATTGAGTAAGTTGTTGATGAAATTTGATTTTCAGAGAGATTCTTGGAAGACTATTCTGCTACTGGCTTACCAGAGTCTTGGTGTTGTATATGGAGACTTGAGTATTTCTCCATTGTATGTTTTTACAAGCACTTTTGCTGAAGATATTGAACATTCAGAGACTAATGAAGAGATTTATGGCACACTTTCTTTTGTTTTCTGGACTCTTACATTGATTCCACTCTTCAAATATGTGTTTGTTGTTCTTAGAGCTGATGATAATGGGGAAGGTAATAAGGATTTGAATTTCAACAAATAAGAGAAACTAATATGATGATTTTCCTGTTTCTTTTGCTCATGATGATTTTCATGTATGTGTGGCTATGCAGGTGGTACTTTTGCTCTTTATTCATTGATTTGTAGGCATGCGAAAGTGAGTCTTTTACCAAACAGACAGCATGCTGATGAAGCACTTTCTTCATATAAGATGGAGGAGCCTCCAGAGAAAGAGTATTCTAAATTTAAGATACTGCTTGAGAAGTATAAGACTTTGCATACTGCTCTTCTGATTGTGGTTCTTCTTGGTACTTGTATGGTAATTGGGGATGGAGTGCTTACCCCAGCCATTTCCGGTAAGAATCCTATCCCCCTTATTTCACAATGTTTTACAAGTAACTAAGCAATTGAGTTCAAGTAGTTAATGAACTTCAGTTTAGGTCCCTGGAGTATATGAGTTCGAACTGTAATCGGAACAGTCTATGTTCCGACTTTACTTACTCCGGATTATTGGGGCGGCCCTTCCCCTGGGAATTCGGAGGGTTAATAAAAAGAAAATTTCACAACTAATTTCATATCAATTATTGACTAGCTTTTCATTCATGTAGTTTTCTCAGCAGTATCTGGTCTTGAGGTATCCATCATGTCCAAGAAACACCACCAGTGTAAGTAATCACTTATAGTATTCTTAGATATTCCAACATGTTAGCAGTGTCAAATTAAGTGAATATATTTCAATTAAATGGCAATTAAGTTCACAAGATTTCTTCATTGTTCTGGTATTTGAATTTTGAACCTATTGATTTTTGTCTGCAGATGCTGTGATTCCCATCACTTGCTTCATACTGGTGTGTTTGTTTGCACTTCAACACTATGGTACACATAAGGTTGGGTTCTTTTTTGCTCCAATTGTGCTGACATGGCTACTGTGCATTAGCACACTTGGCGTATATAATATATTCAAATGGAATCCGCATGTATATAAAGCTCTTTCGCCGTATTATATGTTCAAGTTCTTGAAAAAGACAAGGATAAGTGGATGGCTGTCTTTGGGTGGAATATTACTTTGTATAACAGGTAAAGAGAAGAAATTTCATACATTTATATAGTAGAATAATGTTTTGTGCTATTCTCCTACTTATTCTTTAAATCCAAAACCCCAAAACCTATATCTATCTATAAATATTCATATCTTGTACTGTTGTAAGAGTAAGACGGAATACTATTTTATCCGAGGCATCTTTTTAGAAACCTCAGAGTCAAAAGTACTATGATTTAATTAAGACATGGAATAAGTTCTCTGGATATATACTTGAACAAATTCTGGACTGCTCCTTTATCTATCATTATTTCCCTTAAAGTATCAAATTTAGTATACTTTCACTAAATCAAAGCAAAGATATTATGCCCTCAAATCAATAGATTTGAGCTTTCACATGGAAGCATTGTAAAACTTCTGCAGTAAATCTATTTTACTTTATGACATACTCCTTATGTGTTGACTTTGTGTGCAGGCTCAGAAGCTATGTTTGCTGATCTTGGTCATTTCAATTATATGGCCATTCAGGTTGGTTAAAATACTTCTCTCATTTTCTGTTTGCTATTTTTTATGCTATATTGTTATGCTCTTATAGACCTGGGGAAAATGTCTTTAACAATTTGTCATGTGCAGATTGCATTCACCTTTCTGGTATATCCTGCACTTATATTGGCATATATGGGTCAAGCTGCGTACTTGTCGCAACATCACAATGCTGATCTACGAATCAGCTACTATGTCTCCGTTCCAGGTATTCATTGCCATATATCACTTTTTATAGGAAATTACTAACTAGTAGTATAAATGAATTTATTTGCAATGCCTTCCTGGTTTTCAGAACTCTTATGGTTGTTATTACCTGGTACAATAGCATATTATAGAAAACATTATACAAAATTTTGGCTGCAGAAAGCGTGAGATGGCCGGTGCTTATCTTAGCTATTCTAGCTTCTGTTGTGGGGAGCCAAGCAATCATCAGTGGAACATTTTCGATCATAAACCAGAGCCAATCTCTTGGCTGTTTCCCAAGAGTTAAGGTTGTTCATACATCAGAAAAAATACATGGCCAGGTTTACATCCCAGAAATTAATTGGATGCTCATGATTCTATGTATTGCTGTCACCATTGGATTTCGAGACACAAAACACCTGGGAAATGCATCAGGTATATTACAATTTATGCGTGATTAACTAGATAAAACACAGTGGTACTTATAATGTGACATATAATCAACAATGTTTTGATGCAGGGTTAGCAGTGATGACCGTGATGTTGGTAACAACGTGCCTAACTTCTTTGGTGATAGTAGTTTGTTGGCATAAACCACCAATTTTAGCTCTTTGTTTCCTATTGTTTTTTGGATCTGTCGAACTGCTATACTTTTCAGCTTCACTGACAAAGTTCCGCGAGGGTGCTTGGCTACCAATCCTCCTTGCCCTCTTCCTAATGATTATAATGCTCATTTGGCACTACGCAACAATCAAGAAATATGAATATGACCTTCACAACAAGGTTTCACTAGAATGGCTTCTAGCTTTAGGTCCAAGCTTAGGAATTGCCAGGGTCCCTGGAATAGGCCTTGTGTTCACTGATCTCACTACCGGCATCCCAGCGAATTTCTCCCGCTTTGTCACCAACCTCCCTGCATATCACCGTGTCCTAGTTTTTGTATGTGTGAAATCAGTACCTGTTCCTCATGTAACCCCTGAAGAGAGGTACCTTGTAGGCCGCGTAGGACCTGCTACTCATCGATCTTATAGGTGTATAGTAAGATATGGATACCGCGACGTTCATCAAGATGTTGATTCCTTTGAAACCGAACTAGTAAAAAAGTTGTCTGATTTTATCCAATACGATTGGTATCGAACTCGTGGGAATAGTATGAGCATTGAGGATGATGGTTCACACTCGAACGAATCATCTAGTTACAGATTAACTGTGATTGGAACAACTAGCTTTTGCAGCCAACAAGGATATGAGAGTCAGCAAAGTGTGCAGCCAGGTAGCGTGTCTGTAGGATTTCCAAGTGTGCAAAGCTTAACAGATGTTATTGAGATGGAACCGATGGATGCTGCGCCCGAAAGACGAGTGAGGTTTGCTGTTGATGATGATCATGAAAGTGAGACAAGGTCTGAGGTTGGTGTGCAAATGCAGGAAGAGCTTGAAGATCTTTATGCTGCTCAAGAAGCTGGTATTGCTTTCATTCTTGGACATTCTTATATGAAAACAAAGCAAGGTTCATCATTCTTGAAGAAGCTGGCACTTAACTATGGATATAATTTCTTGAGAAGGAATTGTAGAGGGCCTGACGTGTCACTTAAGGTTCCCCCAGTTTCTTTATTGGAGGTTGGCATGGTTTATATTGTGTAGAAAAACTAACTTGTAATTAGCTTTTCATTTTCGGTTTTGTGTTTTTGCATGTAGAGTTATAACTACATACAGACTTTAATGGCAGAGCAATGTGCAGCTTACAAAGACCTTTGTTAATGGGACTGTGTGACAATTAATTATAATATCTATGAGGATTGTTAGCAAGAAACTGTTATGATTTCCTCCCTCTTTGACTCTCAATTATATAGTGAAGTTAATTTAATTGCTAAAAGCTTATTTTAATAGTAAAATAGTATAAAATGTTTAATATTTTTTTTAAAAAACAAAACGTTTAATATCTTATTATATTTAATATTTAATTTGATTTAATTGGAGAGATTATTAATTGAAAATTTGAGCAAAGTAAAATGCAAAAGAATATGAAAATAAAGTAAGTGTTCGTAACAATGAGAAGAAATTGATTGATTTCACAAAATTCAAAAATGAAACTCAAATATTAATTTAATTTTTATTTTTGTATGTAATAATGAATATCAAATACAACAAATATATGTGAAAAGAACAGAACAAAACAAAAGAAACACATTCCTTCAAAAACAAAAACAATAAACAAAAGAAACACATACCAGTTTTTTTTTTTGTTGGTATAAAGCACATACTAGTTCTATGATGCACAAGTAAGAAAAGATTTACATCATGCATAAATTAGTTTTTTATCATTAAATCAATAAATTTTATCATTGAATTAAATAATGTATGGCGTGATTCATTGATCCAGTAGTAAAAAACACATTTGCACATGATGCAAAACTATTTTACTTGTGCCCCTTAAACAAAGTAAAAAACATATACATGTATGTTTTCTATATCTTAAAGGCATAAACCAATAAGATGGTTTTGTCAAAAAAATAAATAAAGAAAACATTAAGTTGATCCCAAAATTGTTTGAACTAGATGATTTAAGTATTTCTCATTTTAACTAAAACTTAGATTTGAATTCAGCCTAAAAAGTATAAAATCTTTATGAAAGATTTTATGGTCTATTATGATCTACATAATTCGAGAGATTAATCTTTATACTTAAATGTATATGATTCTTAGTTAAAAAATAAATTAATCAGATTTGAGAATCATTCTCTGAGACTGAAACCTCAGAAGGAAATTAATGATCCACATAAATTTCTTAATTACATGGCATCAAGCTCTAGAAAATAGAGATCCAATCATTTTAAGAGCTCCCTAAGGTGCCACATAGTCCACAATGTTAACCACCAAGTTGTGAGTGGCAACAGTGCTGTGGACAAAATTAACACCAACCTGTGGCTACAATTTGATGCCCCAAATACTGAAAAGAATGAAGCACACTCATATCATAAGCAGATATATAACATAACGTACAATACAAGAAGCAGAACAAAGTTCAAATTCATTCTAGGTGGTCATTGCTCAAGAACATACATAAATGGGTCTTGGGACTTTGCCATTGACCCCTCCTTATTATACAAGTTTTTCTTCAAAGTCATCAGGACTTGTACATAAAAATACTAATAATTGCAATAGAAGCAAAAAATTCATAGTTTCAGCCAAACAAGAGAAGAAGGAAGAAGATAAGAATAAGCAATCTTTTTTTACTAGTGTAACTGATGCTCTTGATTTTGCTCAACCAAGATCCGCACAAGATGCTCAGCTTATACAAGAGGCTAGAGAAGCCACAAAATCTGGAGAACAAATGAGCAGGGAGCAGGTATATTATAATTAATCTTCTAAACTGTTCATCTTTCATAATCAATAATCTTTATGATTCTCTTTAATTTTTATATTTTTGTAAATAATGCAGTATGGAGCTCTTAGAAGGAAAATTGGTGGGACTTACAAGGATTTTTTCAAATCTTATGTTGAAGGTATAGTTATTATTGTTTTGTAGAGTAGTATATTTATCTTTCAAAGCCATAAGAAATGAAATTAATTGAATACCCAACATTTTTCATTTTCTTATTTTATTAATGAAATTTGATACAACATGTCCTTAAAGAAGCATGTGATTAGTTGAATTATATATTGTTTGGTTTAGAAATATAATTGAAACATTAATCTTGTTGTACTGAGCAGTGGATGGAGAATATGTTGAAGAGGGTTGGGTAGACAAAACATGCAAGGTGTGCAAAAAGGACACCAAGGGTGAAGCAAGACAAGTGGACAAGCTTGGAAGATATGTTCATGTAGCATGTGCAGAGAAGGCAAAATCTGGAAACTTCTTTACCAGACTCTTCTCTTTATGACCATGACATGGTATTGTAGTGGAGAAGAGACGTTTTCTCATCATTCAGTCAATACAAGAATGAAATTTTAAAGTATATAGTAGTTTTCTCTTTGGCCAAATGAACTGTTGCATTCTTAACCATACAAATTTTTATTTTCCTTTATCATTATATCTTGTCTGGTAGACTTTTTAGGGTGTTTTGTTTTGAACCCATTGGTGGAAGTTCCCTTTGGCCATTAGGTGATTTTAATTTTATTGTTGTGTCTCAAACAAATGGAGAATTGATTCAGGATTCATGTTCGCTGAATATGTGTCTAAGTATTGATTGTCCTAATTTTTTTAAATTGGATTAAAAGAAGGGTAGTGTTAACTTGTGCCCTTAGGGCACATGTTAAGAAAACCAAAAGAAGAAATATTCTCTAAAATTGTGTGCATTCAATTCATTAAAAAGTTAAAGATTAAATGAAATACACACATTCCAATAAACTATTTCTATTTTTGATTCATTAACTTGTGCCTTAAGGGCACAAGTTAACATTTCCCTTAAAAGAAAGAAGCCTACAATTTTGCTTCTACTAAAAATCAGAATTTTAATCTGAAACGGAAACTATAATTCTTTGGGAATTTCTTCTTTTCCCCCTTTGTCTCTTCTCGCACGCCCTATTCAAATTATAAAATGCGAAAAAATGGAGGGTTTGTAAAGGTGTTTTAGCATGTTTTGGAGGATGTTTAAAACTTTTCGGATTATAAAATACAAAATTTGTAGGGTGCGTGAAAAATTAATACGATGGAAATGAATTTTTACCATCAGATCAAGGAGATTCTTACATGTTTTGGTTGCTTTAGATTCAGAACTAGGATGAACTGTGCGACAAAATGAAAGGGTTTATTTGAAGCTAATCTAAGCGGAGTGCTCTGCACGCTACAGCAACCAAAGCCCTTAATCTAGAACACTGTATTCTATTAACTATTAACGCTATGCAATGGGATTGGGAGGTGTTAATCAAACCTAAAGTCTAAGTATTATACAAAAATCAAGTATAAAGCATGATTCAGTCATATATTCTCCTAAATTTCTCATAGTTTTTTTTCTCATAGTTAAATTATGAAAGTTGGTATTTGGTGGCATAGTCCTAAGTCCTAACCGTGCTCAACCTTCAAGGTCCGAAAATTGCTGTATACACATGTTGTTTGGCTGAGAAACACATGTAAAAGACGAAAATACCCCTCGGTAGTTAACTGCCGAGGAAAAATAAAAACGGCTGGCTGCAGTTAACTACCGAGGAAAACCTCGGTAGTTAACTGCCGAGGAACGATACTGGTGTTTTTCTGCTATCTTCTTCCCCTACATCCCCTAAACTTGCTTAAGTACGAGTTAATTTGTAGATTCTGTTCTTCAAAAACTGAAATTGCTTAAGTATGAATAATTCCGTGACAATTATTCTCACTCCGCTGCGCTGTTTTAGAATTATTCAAAACTGAGAACTAGAATTGTTGTTGAATTATTCTATGAATTTGTAGATTCTGTTCTTCAAAAATGCTCCTTGCACCTTGTTATTATTAATTATTATTTTTTAAAATTAAACTTTCATTATTACTTCGATTCTGGTTCAAATTCTTATGGAAGCAATTTCAATTTTGAAATTATTGTAATCATTTATATTCTGCAAATTTTTATCAATTTGAAGGATTATTAGTTTCAGGAATCTTCAATTTTCCATGAATTAAGCTGGCACCATTAACAACCGCAGGGTATCAAACTGATAAAAACACACCAGTAACCAGTATTGTAAATAGGGGAAGAAAAAGAAAGCAGAAAACAGCAGTATCATTCCTCGGCAGTTAACTACCGAGGATTTCCTCGGCAGTTAACTGCAGCCGGTTTTAAATTCCTCGGCTGTTAGGGGGCAAAATCGTATTTTACTAGTGTGAAACAGTCTTATCAAATGTGTCAACAGCAATTTTCTCAAGGTCCGGTTAAATTCACACTAGAACCGGTCCAAAAATTGTGCTCAGTTAGCTGGTACCAGATACCACGTTCACCATTACATACAAGTAATACTTGTATGGTTGACATTATATTTTATTTATAAAAAAAAAGCTTTAGAGAGACACATATTAGGAATAACATTTCAACCGCAAAACTGATCTGATTGGATTGAGAAGATTGGTCGGATTGGTGAACAAAGTTTCCTTGTAAGGAAAGTAAGGATGATAACCGCAAACATTGACACTAATCTAAATTTTTTTCGTGAGAAATGTTAACTTGTGCCCTTAGTACACAGCTTAACGAATTAAAAGTATAAATAGTTTATTGGAATGTGTACATTTTATTTAATATTTAACTTTTTAATGAATTGAATGTACATAATTTTAGAAAATATTTATTCTTTTGGTTTTTTTAACATGTGACCTAAGGGCACAAGTTAACACTACCATTTTTTCATTTATGGGCGAAAATCAAAAACTTATCTTTATATAAAAAATAAATAATTCTCGAGTGAGTGATAAAATAACGACATAGTTTTTTTTTTGAGGTAAAATAACGACAGAGTTGAAAACTGCAAAAATTATATCATTTAATACCCAAGCAAATTTAAGACACGCCAATGTCTACTAATTATATTAATTTGTGTATCTTCATATTTTAAATTGCAGTATGATTTTCTCATTTTAACAATAAAACATGCATATAACACATATATTCACCTACAAAATATACATATTAAATACATATTTTTCTTCACACGTGATCAAATAATCTAATCATTAGCAATTTATCTCTCCTATTATTGCACTTTTTATTCAAAATCTTGTTCAATAGTTTTTTATGGGGACAATATTTTTTGTGAGATCAAAGAGAAAATTATACGACCACTAATAACAAAATAACTAAGTTTGAGAGGCAGCTGCCCTCAATTACTTAGCTTTCGATTTGTGTTTACCTTAAAGACTTCGACACTCAAGTAAAGTAAGAGCAAAATGAGAGTGAAAGAAGTTTTGTACCTTTGTGAGTTGTGATTGACATGTATAAATACATCGATGTTTGGGGAGGAATAATCATGGACCGTTACTATCAGCAACCTCCCAATGGTTTTCGTGGGTAGTCGTGGTGGCTATCAATGGACAGGATGTTGCGACATTAGAAGATGATACGTAGACACTAGGGGGGTCATATACGAGAGAAGGATTCAAAACATGTCAGACTCAAGCGAAAAATTGGGCTAAAATACAGACTTGACTTCTAACTCCAATCCATAACATAAAAGAGTTGCTCTTCTCCCATTTAGAATTGTTCATTTCCCTAAAAATATCCAACGTGAGCTAACTCACGTTCGACTATTTTCAACGTGAGTTAATCATGTAGGGCATTTTTCAGCGCGAGCTACCTCACGTAGGCACGGGAATGAGCAAAAACAAAAGGGAGAAACACATTTTTCTAACATAAATTATGAACTTGAACCCCAATTACAACAAATGTGAGCGTAGTGCTTCAACTATCAACATCAATTGCAATTGGTTGACATCGAGTAAAAACATATAATTATTGCACTTTTCATCGACTCTTGTGTTTGTATTTTAGGTTTGAGTAATGATACGTAGAGATCCTTAATTTTTATACACTTATTCAACATAACATTTTCTCCATCTCTCTTTTTCTATCACATCATCGATGTATTACATTTACCACATCATCTTGATTTATTTCTCTCTCAAGGTGTCAATTGGTTTTTGGGTTTCTATCAAATATTAATAAATATTACCCAAATAAATAAATAAAAATAAAAATAAATAAAAAAATTATAGAGGGTTAACGAATGGCGGGAAGGATTAAGCCGAAGAAGATTTGGCGGGAAACGGAAATCCTACAAAGCTGCTGCAGAAGCATACGGTAAGAACATAACCGTTGCGCATTCTGATCTGCATCTTCATTCTCCACAGCCTCAACTCACGAGTCACGATGGTGGGCCCACAGTATGATCTTCTCGCCAACCCACTCGGTGCGGTCAGATCCACCTTCGACGCCGCCATAGCCACCGGTTCCGATCCCACTTCTTTAAACAACCGCGACTGGGGCGTCATCGATCTCTTCCGCAACCTTCTTTCCGACCAATCACATCTCTCTCAGGTAATAACAATCTCCACTCTCTTCTCTTCAAATCACATCAAAACCCTAATTGTTAATTAATTTACTATACCCTAATTATGCTTCATTAGGTTCCGCTTCTCACACCAGCCACTATCAGATACGTGAAACCAAATACTCTTGTTCGGTTTCGTGGTATGATTCAGGATATGCTTGGAAATGAATTTTATGTAGGCGCTGTTAAGGTAATTTTTCTTTTTATCTCTTTATCTTGTTCCAGTTTCTTGCTTAATTAAAAAAATAATATTAATTTTGATTATGTGAATGTATATTGAAGGATGGTTCCGTGTGGAGGACCAATAAATTTACGGATTTTTGTCAACATTCCATCCCTGTCGGTTGCTCTGCTGATACGCCTATTTGGGAACGGAGATTGCTTTACTGTGTTCCGGTGAGCTGTCCATTTCTCGTCACTCTCTAATATTTTCTTGCGTCGTGTTATGTTTCTTTCATATATTTTAGGGACTACTTAATACATGTATGTACTTTCATTACTAAATTGGAAAGAGATGGATAATTTAGTGGTAAGTTGATGATTTATTTTAAATTGAATAATAGAGTTTCCAAGGTTTAACAGTTGTTTATGCATAGGTTCCGGGACTGAATTCGTGGGCAGAACCTTCAGGAGAAGCAGTTGGCAATCCATCTATGGATTGGACATCTGAGCAAAGAGAAAAGAGGAGGAGAGGAGATGAAGAGTCTTCTTCTAACATGCCTGTAATTTCTTCCTTGCCTTTAATTGAGTTCATTCCTTGTTTCTTTGTGTCCCGAGAGAAATGTGAATAATTTGTACCCTTACCGAATCATTTTGTTGGATTTCATTATGATTTTGACAACACTATACACTGTGAGTAATGTGTGTTCATTCAGCTTTTTGAATTTTTAATGACATTTATTTATTCACAGGTTGAGGGTGATGAGGTTGAAGGTTCTCCTAATACTAAAAGAATGGTATGAATGGCTTTCACCCAACTCCAATTGTGTTATGAATTTGATTGACTGGAAAGAATCATCCTAGAATAATATATTAGTATCTTTTGTTTAAATTTGTTAGAAATTATGGCTGATATTTTGCTCGAGGTTTATTTTTCAATTCCAATCAAGTCCATCCAAACCAAGATATTTGTTATCCAAAAATTTTATGTCCATAGACCCTCAAGTCTTCAGTACCCTATTTAGTTTACAAGTTTTATTTATGAAATCATTAACAGTTTCTTTAGTATTCTATTTAGTTTAGGAGTTCTGGACTTGTTATGAAGTCTTGAACAGCTTATGAGTTGTACTGAATAACTGACTGATAGGTCCAGTGGTATTTTTCCAGTTTATAAGTTAAATGTGCGTACTAGTTGATTCATTTTTTATTACTACCTCCATTTGTTGGAATCGTCAAAATTACTTGAGTTTGATAATTGGTGCAACCTTCTATTCTGTTCTTTTAAGAATTGGTGTGACTCTTACTTTTACAGAGAGAAGGTGAATGCACTTCCCCTGCTTCTCAGTCTCAGGGAGTTGTAACTGAGATTGCTGGCTCTAGTATGAGTTTATTGCCTGGTCTCAATGGCATCTCATCTAGTTGTATTGTAAAGGTAAGATTTAGTCTCATTGTTTAGGATCTTATGAAATATATTTCATTGACATGAGATTAACTTGTTTTTAATTTCATGGAATTATATCAAATCCATTTCCTTATTTTCCTCTGTACCATGCTAGGTATATGACACACCAGAGTCTGAACTGAAGCTGAATGACATTTTTGAGTTTGTGGGTATCCTTACATCTGATCCAGAACTTCAGGAGGACAACGAAGATAGTGATTTATCAAATGGATTTGGTGAAGATCCCTTGCATCATTTCCCAGCTGACAAGGTATGATTCATCCCTTGAGGATACTTGATCAATGAGAATAGTATAAATGAAACTAGCATAAATGAAGCACAAATATGCAGCTGTATATTGTTTCTATGTCCTCATAGCACCTGGTTTATAAGTTTTGACATGTTTATTTGCATTTTACCCTCTAAATTGCAGGTACCACGCCTTCATTGTTTTATTCATAGGAAACTTTCGGTTCAGGACTTCCTTCAGAATAAGCCTATTACAGAGGTACCCACTCAAATGTATTTATTCATCTAAGCAAATGGCTCGAGTTTAGCAATTAGCGTCTTGAATTGGGATAATTCTTAACTTGAAAATACCTTGATAAGATAGCATGTGCTTGTTCTTACAGCCAAAACCTGACTTGGTCAAAGGCATCAGGGAGTCTCTCTTAAGACATCTCTCAGCTGTTCTAGGCAATGATGATGTAGCTGCTCATTTCATGTTGCTGCATCTCCTATCCAAGGTGTGCTGTTCTTAATAGATCATTCCCTTCTACCTTTTCAAGCATTGTAAATGATCTCGGTATTGTTTGTCTCACATGTTTCCCTTTCCTCCCACACATGATTTATGCATTCTAATCCCCTTGCCCTCCATTCTTGAGAATGTTTGTAATAAGGATTGATTTGCTTTTGACCAGGTGGAAGCCAGGGTAGATGCTCTTGCTGTGGGAAAGTTTTCAGTAAATTTTACTTGTTTTAGCAAAGAAACTGCATCTATCGGAAAACAACTAAACCATGCTGTCAAGAACCTCGTGCCTTTCACACATTGCATACCCCTTACAGTGGAATACTTGAACACTGCTTCTCTTGCACCAAAAAAGAATTATGATACAAATAGGTATGGGATCATATTTGATAATCATTCTGAATATTGACTTCTTACTAGTACACAAATAAATTTACAAGTTTTATTGTCAATGCTCCAGATTAGAAACTGGTGTCTTGCAACTAGCTGAAGGTTCGCATTTAATTGTTGATGAGACACAATTAAAAGCTGGAACTCTCAATTCTGTGGGTGTAGAGAATGCAAGGTTGCTGAAAAATGTAATGGAGTTGCAAAAGGTAACTTTCTGCTTGTCTAGCTCTCCCTATCTTTTTGGATGGTTGTGTGTTCTATTATGCTATGAATCTTGATTTCTTAGATAAATTTCTTTTCACTTAAAACAATTTTTTCTTATTGAAAAACACTATTTTCCATTTTCTGTTGATTGCTTGCAATTATTTTCTAAGATAATGACAAGTACTTGGTATGTGTTTCAGGTGGAATATGATTTCAAGTACTATAAAATGGAAATGGCAACTGATGTCCAACTGTTAGTTTTGTCTGAGGGGAAATCAAATATCTTACCAGCTGATGTAATTGTACCTATCCGGCCTTCTGCAACCATTTGCTTGGAAGCTGTGGAAGCAGAAGCTTTGGAAGCTTGGAGGTGGTATTTAGCAACTGTTAGACAACTGCCACACTCTTTTGAATCAGAAACTCAGCAGGTATGAGTGATGCTAATAACAGTTTTCATAAACTAAGGTTGTTTAAGGTTAAATTGAACCAGTTAAAGATATTTAGGTTACCTGCCTTACTCTTAGCATACAAATTCAGGAACTGACTAATTTCAAAGTTGGGCAGAAGTGGCATTTTAAATTTGATTTTTACATCATCCACTTCAACCTATACATGCATAGCTTAAAACATGCAGGTGATTCACTAGTGTTTCCAATAGATTCCTGGGCGCTTATAGTTTGCATTACTATTGCAATTTACAAATTCTTTTTTGCTGATTTCTCTAGTTCCATCATTATTATTTGGAAACACCATTTTTCTTAATGAATACATCTCTAGCATACTTAATCTTTGTGGCGAGAATGCATTATAAGCCTTTGCACTGTTTTGGGTGTTCCAGGTGGTAGAAAGTGATTTAGTTGCCGCAATACAAGCAGATAGGAGTTTGAATACCCAAGATTTAAGCAGGTTTGTGATTGACTATATTACATGTCTTGTCATTTTGTTTGCAGCCTTTCTTCCCTGACCTTTTGTTGCCCTACCTTCTCTGAACAGATTGGTAACAATGGGTCGCCTCATGTGTTTAAGCTTTGGTGAGACCACCCTGTCACTAGAACATTGGCAAATGACCAAGGAATTGGAAAGACTCCGCAGAGAGAGGTTAAAGTGAAATACAGATTGGAATTAACACAAGGTCACCGCTGCCGCCTTAATTTCTGTTGTAAAATCAGGGAAATGAATGCCAGTCTCTTATTACCCAGCATATTGAACTTATGAATGAATATTAGAAAGAATCTAGTAGTCGGTTCCTTATAAATGTGGTAAAAGCAATATGATACCATTTCATACAGTCATGAAAAATGTATTTCTGGCTTTCTTGCCATTAAGGCTAAGTGACAGCCCTTTCCTACATGTCGTCATTAGGCAAATAAGCAATATATATTCTATGTCCGCATGAAGCTATCTAGATTAGAGGCAAACCTCTACTTTGTTAAAAAAAATATGAATAATGCTAGCAAAATCTAACACACTTTTCTATATATTCTTTATTTGGTTGAAATTCAAATAAATTCTACTAAATTTACGTAGGATCCATTTAGAGTTTGTATTGAGAAGATTACCTATAGTAAGGGTTGCATCTAAATATAATTAAGCAACTGAAGAGCCAAAAGTAGAACAGATTTGAAATTAAAATTCATCATCAAATTGATATGATAAACATTCCCAAATTGGTTGTGCCATTGTTGGGATCAAATATACAAGGGGGTTGAGATCACCATCACCTTTAATTACTTTACTTCATGAAACAAAAAGCAACTATATATTATATTAGTCCTAACTTGCGGGTGCCATGTTGCTACCACAGCATTAGAGGCCAAATTTTGGCCTGATCTCCTAATCTTCCTTTCTTTTCCTCACACTTTCCAACTAAAACAAAGGAAACAATGCAATGCAATGCAATATATTACACAAGTTTTTTTTAGCTTGAAATGGAACTTATGTTTCTAAAACTGTCCCCCTGTAAATGTCTGTCCAAATTGCCAATTGCCAGGCACAACGTTGTTGCTAGTGATAGTTCTACCATCACTTGTAGTGACTTGGAATGAGAGGCTTTGACCATTGAGATAGTTATTGCTCTGCCAGTTCTGCCCCCAGTTCCTAGACATAGCTTGCCATCCAGTCTTTGATCCCTTGATGGACACAGAATGTACATCTCCAGCTCCACCAACGTTTGTGACCAAAACTAAGTTGAAGTATGAGTGTCCATTGATTGTGAATCTGATTCCTCCTTTCTTCACACAGGGGACTCTGTTTTAAGACAACCAAAACACAAAAGTGTCAAGTTAGTAGCTTAAAATTGAGATCATATGGTTTAAATTTTGCAATGTTTCATTAACCGAAAATTATATACCATTGACATTTCAAATTGAAGACCTATCTGGTATCTAACATGTATCAATGTCCAGTTTGGACACATGTAGTCACATTCAATTACTTCTATTTTCTTAAATTATCATTATGTCTGCGTGTTAGTGTCTTGTTTGGCATTCACATCTATATCCGTGTTTCATAAGCAGAACATAATTTCTTATCCTAGGATGCATAGATTCACAACTAAAATTACAAGAAAGTAGTGTTGAGTTTTTTTGTGTGGAGTTTATGTACCTTCTGAAGGAAATAGGAACAATTCCAGCTTTGTATTGAGCAATTTGCAAGAAAGCAGGCTCAGCAAGATCAAAGTGCTGAAGGGGAGGGTTGCACCATCCACCATTGGTATTAGACTCTGCAAAGTTTGGTGGGCAGAAATTTGTAGCAGTGACCAATATGCTACCAGGAAGGCACCATTTGGGGTCACTGTTACATTTCATCTCGTAGCAAGACCCGCAACTCAAACCATTGTTGAAAAGAGCAGTGCTGAGTGCAGCAGTGTTGGTTCCATAGCCTTGGCTATACAAATTTCCATAACCACAAGCCCCTCCTGCAATAATCACAATATCATTAGAACTCCACATACGTGAAATAGTATTTTGTACGAAATGATAAGAGCTGAATCAGCGTCTCATCATGGGACTAAAATGTCCCTTTTTTTTCTTCGTGGTAACGTTACTAAATAATATTGGATAGTTAAAATGAAAATATAGTATTGAAAAAATTACGTAGTCTTCTATTTTAAAATGACAAATAATTAAAAAGATACAGATAAAAAAATTAAGACAGTAACTTTTAACATTTCTATGTACAAATGAAAAGGCAAGTTACTTATTAAGAACTTACCCATTGTGCCTGAGGCATCTCCTCCACCATAAAATGTGGCATGGGCATTTTCCCATCCACCTCCATAGTCACCAAAAGTGCCTCTAAGGCATAAGCTAAGAACAAAGAAAAGAATAGAGATGCATGAGGTTGCTACTACTGCCATTGTGTGTTACTACTTCTAGTAGTAATTACTACTTAAGAAAAGTTTGGGGTAGCAAAGGATTTAAGATAGGAGAGGTAGCTTTAGTGCTTGGTGGTGCTTAATACATTAGCTAAGGTTGGTTTGCTTTATATAGGAAAGTTAAGCATACTAAAGACTGAGATATGGGGTCTAGTGTTAGAGGAGACAAGTTAGTATTTCTTAGGGTCTAAAGAGAGAGAGCCAAAACCACAAAAAACTTATTCATATGTGCACATGGAAATGTTTTGGTTACACTACCAACTGCTTAATCTACGGTCCCACTTGGCACATGCATTTCTCAACTGTTTACATATTTCTTCATTTTTATAGTATGTTAGTTTATCTTTTTCAAGTGGTCGTTACGTATGAAAGATTGAAAGTTTTGTATTCTATTAAGCTTCCCTTGAATCACGGCTTACATATGATAAATGGACACTAATTTTTGGAAGAAATTCTTAGGTGGTCCAGGACCAAGAAATTTTCTTTGGTCACAACCAAAGAAAGAAGAGAGAGAAGAGAGAAGAGAGAGAAAATGGAAAGTATTTGTTTATTTGTGAAGAGAGAGAGAAGACAAAAACTCTATGTGTGACCAAACCAAATTTCTTGGTCCTGGTTCACACAAGAGTTTCTCAATTTTTGGTTATCTAATCGGCCTCTACACATATACGTCCAACTTGGTGTGCTCCAAACGCAATAGACTTGATGGCATTAATTTCTGCTATTGTATAGATGTGAAGAAAATATTACAAAAGATGGATTTGTCATTTGTGGTTGTTAACTTGTGATGGGTGGGAATAATTCTGCGGTTGCATGTTTTTACTTCTTCATTTTCTGTTTTTGAGTTCTATTCGTTCCTTCTTTTTTTTTTTTTTTTTTAATTAGACTTGAATATATGAGAGAATTGTGAAAAGGTTACCGCTTAAATGATGTATTTGGTTTATATTCAAGACAAGATACATTAATGACTCAATGAATCTAAAAAGTTTAATTACTCTTATAAATAGGACCGGAGTATATAATTTAGTTGTATCCATTTAAAAGTCAAACATAGTAAATGTGTATTGAGAAGATTGGGTGTGCAATAATTGCACTCATAAAAAAATATTGATCTTCTTAACCGAGCTAGGTAGCTCATTGTGTTCTAATCCATATTAGCATCAAACTCAAGTTCAACTCTAGAAGGGCGAGGCTCCATTTTTAGTCTAAATTTTCAAAAACAAACACTTTCATTGTGTTTAGCAAGTTTGAAAATCTTGGAATACAAAATTTCGTATTCCAACACACATGTTGTCCGCGACTTCCCAATAGTACCAGGCGTCACCACTCTCTTTCCACGTTTCTACGTGTTTTCCCAAGGAAGAAGACAATCCACTCAGATCGTGTCAAGTGTTTGAATTGCCACGTCACTGCACCACATCGTCTTACACATCACCTGCCACATCATTTTGTTCAACCAACCACCTTCTAGCACATATCATTTCTTGCTATGTCAACAAAACCCATAATACAAATTGAAAAATTTGCATTTTGTCCCTCAACATTCTAAAATTACATTTTGACCCGTAACTTTCAGAAATTGCATATTTACCGTTAAACTTTTCAAAATTTTAAATTTACCCCTATCATTTTTTTAAATTGTAGTTTGGCCCCTAAATATTTTTCAAATTACCATTTTGATCTTGAATATTGCCTTTGAAAAAAACACAGAAAATCCAATTTAATCATTAAAAATGTCTACAGAAGCTAACCTCAACATGAAATAGAAATTGAAACTTAAGGAGACAAATTCAACAATTACAAGAAACTCTGAATACTAACAAGTTCTATTAGATGACCTTGGTATAATGTCGTTCCAATGGACGCATGTCAACTTCTCTTCGGATGACCTTGGCAATATGATCAAGTCAACTCCATTGCCATATAGGGATCTTCTTAAAAGCAAGAAGCGTTCCAAACATCTTGTGCCTTTAGTATTTAAGAGTTAAGACTTAAATCAAAGAAGTTTTATAAGAAGTTGAAACTACGTGCTTTGTTCTATTGTTGAAATCCAATGAAGAAGTTGCCATGCCATTGAAATTCTGAAGTCTAGCATCAAATTAAGAATTGCTGAAGAAAGGTTGATTGTGGAAAGTGTTAGCCTTTGTGCTGTTCATTCCATTTTAGTACTGAAAGAAAATACAAAAAGTCGGAGAATGTGTGTTGAGAGACGAGTTTCAACAAAATTACCATCAAGTTTTGTTTTCTAATACCCCAACTTGATGGTTTGCTAGATTAGTTACATGGTGCTACCACTTTCTCAAAGATTACCCTTTTTAATTGGTACCATCAAATTAGGTCGAGGCCATAATAGTCTAAATCGACAATCAAAATATTTTTACTATTCTAATTTAAGGTTTAACGCTAAAAAATTATTAAGAACATATATAACTCATGGATATAATGAAACAAAAATTATATATAACGAGCCATATCAAAAGTTTATATCTAAATTCTTTCCCTTCAAAAAAAAAAAGGTTTAAGCAAAATCATAGTTAACTATGCCTAGTCCCAACACAAAAGGAAATTAGTTAGAAATACTAGCAACCTTTAACCTATATCCAACATGTATTACCACTAGGCCAAGTAAATAAATGTTTTTAACCAATACATAATTACAACTTCCAAATTATTATTCTTACAAATTCCACATTTCTAAACACTTTGTGAGTTTTTCTATGCAATTCTCAATTTTCACTTGAGAATTTATCAATAGTCAAATTTAATTAAGCAACACAAGAAGCTAAAGTTGGAACAAATTTGAAATTAAAATTCATCCTCAAATTGATATAATAAACTTTCCCAAATTGGTTGTACCATTGTTGGGATCAAATATACAAGGGGGTTAAGATCACCATCACCTTTAATTACTTACTTCAAGAAATAAAATGCAACTATATATTATACTCGGCCTAGCTAGCGGGTGCCATATTGCTACCACAGCATTAGAGGCCAAATTTTGGCCTGAACTCCTCCTAATCTACCTTTCTTTTCCTCACACTTTCCAACTAAAACAAAGGAAACAATGCAATGCAATATATTACACACGCTAGTTTTTTTTTTAGCTTGAAATGAAACTTATGTTTCTAAAATTGTCCCCCTGTAAATGTCTGTCCAAATTGCCAATTGCCAGGCACAACGTTGTTGCTAGTGATAGTTCTACCATCACTTGTAGTGACTTGGAATGAGAGGCTTTGACCATTGAGATAGTTATTGCTTTGCCAGTTCTGCCCCCAGTTCCTAGACATAGCTTGCCATCCAGTCTTTGACCCTTTGATGGACACAGAATGTACATCTCCAGCTCCACCAACATTTGTGACCAAAACCAAGTTGAAGTATGAGTGTCCATTGATTGTGAATCTGATTCCTCCTTTCTTAACACAGGGGACTCTGTTTTAAAACCACAAAAAGAAATGTTAGTACATGATAGTAGCTTGAAATTGAGAGAGAGAAAAAATAGGAACATATGATTTAAATTTTGCCATTTTTTATTCGCAGAAAATAATGTATTAGTGACATTTCAAATTGAAGACGTGTCTGATATCTAACACGTAACACACATTAGTGTCTAGTATTAATATATGTAGTCACATTCAATTACTTTTATTTTCTTAAATTATCATCAATATCTACGTGTTAGTGTAGTGTTCAGTATTCGTGTCTATGTTAATGCTTCGGCAGAAAGTAGTGTTGAGTTTCTTTTATAGGGTTTATGTACCTTCTGAAGGAAATAGGAACAATTCCAGCTTTGTATTGAGCAATTTGTAAGAAAGCAGGCTCAGCAAGATCAAAGTGCTGAAGGGGAGGGTTGCACCATCCACCATTGGTATTAGACTCTGCAAAGTTTGGTGGGCAGAAATTTGTAGCAGTGACCAATATGCTACCAGGAAGGCACCATTTGGGGTCACTGTTACATTTCATCTCGTAGCAAGACCCGCAACTCAATCCATTGTTGAAAAGAGCAGTGCTTAGTGCAGCAGTGTTGGTTCCATAGCCTTGGCTATACAAATTTCCATAACCACAAGCCCCTCCTGCAATGATCACAATCTCATTAGAAACCCAAATAAGTGAAATAGTATTTTGTACGAATAGAAACGACAAAAACTTAAATATATTTTATACGAATTGAAACGACAAAAGCTGAATCACAAGTGTCTCGTGTGACTAAAATGTCTTTTTGTTGCGGTAAGCTTTCTAATTAATATATGATATTTAATATATAAATAAATATATTATTGAAAAAATATGTAGTAAATTGTTTTCCCTTAGAAAAATAATTTTAAAATGTGAAACTAATATTTAAAAAAAAAAAAAAAATTACATTTAGAAAAATGAGATAGAGAGTTACTTTTAAGACATATATGTAAAAGTGAAAAGTTAAGGTATTTATTTGAACTAACCCATTGTGCCTGATGCATCTCCTCCACCATAAAATGTGGCATGAGCATTTTCCCATCCACCTCCATAGTCACCAAAAGTGCCTCTAAGGCATAAGCTAAGAACAAAGAAAAGAATAGAGATGAATGAGGTTGCTACTATTGCCATTGTGTGTTACTACTAAGAGAAGTTCAGGGTTGCAAAGGATTTTAAGATAGGAGAAGTAGCTTTAGTGCTTGGTGGTGCTTAATACATTAGCTAAGGTTGGTTTGCTTTATATAGGAAATTTAAGCATACTAAAGACTGAGATATGGGGTCTAGTGTTAGAAAGGGACAAGTTAGCATTTCTTAGGGTCTAAAGAGAGAGCCAAAACCTCAAAAAACTTATTCATATGTGCACATGGAAATGTTTTGGTTACACTACCAACTGCTTAATCTACGGTCCCACTTGGCACATGCATTTCTCAACTGTTTAAATTTCTCTTCATTTTTATATATGTTAGTTTATCTTTTTCAAGTGGTCGTTACGTATGAAAGTGTTGTATTTCTTATTAAGCTGCCCTTAAATCACGGTTTGCATAAGATAAAGTGGCACTAATTTTGGGTTATCAAACCGGCCTCTACTCATATACGTCCAACTTGGTGTGCTGTTGAGGTGAGCACCAAACCTAGTAGACTTAATCGCATTAATTTCTTGCAATACTATAGAGGTGAAGAAAAAACTACATATAGATTTTGATTTTCACATTGTGTCATTAGGGGAAGATTTTCATTTAAAAAACAAAATAGATAAATTAAGATAGAGTAGTAACTAAACTACTAGGTACTATTTCTCCCATGTAAGACATATAAATGCGATCATTTGGTTTGTCAAGGGAACTTTCGAAATATAAATTTGAAAGTTTGCAATGGTTAAATATAATTAACGATATTGTGTTGATATGTATAATCAGTTCATGTTGAATTGCAATTACTAACAATATGTGTCTCATATGTCTAAATTGGTTTCGGATGAGGTGACATTAATGTGTGATTAACGTACAATATGACATGTCCGGTTAGCATATCATGTTATTGCCCTAAAGACATATACTACTTCAGTCTTAAATATAAGGCGGAAAAAAAATCTAACAAAATAGATGTATATGACTCAGTTTTGTTTGATTTTTTTTTTTTTTCTTATGTTCGAGACTACATGAAGCAGAAGTTAATGGATGAACCATTTTATTTTACAATTTTTAAAATGTAGTTACCTATTAAAATAAATAAATAACTATGAACTATTTTGACTAACCCTTACGATTTACAGAGGATCAATCTGCTTATTCGCTGATCAGAGATTTTTTTAGGGGTTATCTCAATACAACATTTGGTGCAAGCTGCTACTCCTCACCCCAATGATCATAATAGTTCAAGGCTTGCTACAGTAGCTATAGTGATATAGTTGGTGTTCTGATTCTCCTCGATCTAATCGCCCCAATAGCATTCATCGTGCAACTCCAATTGGAGGAACGGGTAGCACCATGATATAAGAGCATCCACAATGGAGACATCTATTTTTGGGTACTAAATGGGTCTCACACGTACACATCACTCTTTTATTATTTTTTAATAGTAGTACCTAATAAGCACTCAATCCCTCCAACCCAGATCTCACACAAAGTTCTTAAATGGAACCCACTAATCAACTATCAATAACTTTATATCACTACATTTCAATTTTTTAATATTAAAAGCGTGCGGGTCCCGTTTAAAGTTGGGGGTCTTAAATAAGACCCAGGGTCTTAAGAGACCCCAAAAAAAAAATTCCCCAATGGGGGTACTTATTAGGTATGGTGTCTTAATTGGTAAAGACACCACCATTGGGGATGGTCTAAGATTGTAAATAGCCCTTCTTTTGGTAAAGATAAGAATTCAAGATCCTCGTGATTAATTCAATGTACCCTACTTTTATTCATGACAATTTTTTTTTTTGAATCGGCATATATTAAACCAACGAGCCCGTGCAAGGAGCGATTTCCGGCATATAATTACAACAATGACATTCTCAATAAAGCAATTTCTTAGTAATTTAGTCAAAATCTCAAAAATACTCCTATAAAGTTATCATAGTAATTGTTTTGCATGGGTTTTGTTATATGTCTCCATATTGTTTTAATTTTAATTTATATTGTTAGTAAAATTATGGTGACTTAAAAAAAAAACTAGCTAGTGATATTGTAGCCCACTTTCACTTTTCATCTTTAGTATACTTTGCATTTAATGAGTCATTCTAAGTTGAGTAGTTTTATTTTGTGACTGCTACAAATCCCTTGTCCCCTCCCTTTCTCTACAGAATCACACAGATACACGGAACCCTTTCTGCATTCTACTTGGTTCTTGTTATTGTGTATGAAAAGGACAAAACAGTACCAATATTAAATTTGTATGCAGAAGGATTTAATATTGCAAAGGCTCAGAGCACATAACCGACCTTAACTGTAGCATTTCATACAAACCAACAACCAAAGTATTTTGATTACACGTGTGTCATTAATTTGCTCAAGTTTTAAGATGATTTTAAAAACCAATGCTGATTTAAAGTCTACTATGATATGATAACCAAAACTTCAAAAATGAGATAACAACAAATTATCTTTTGTCTTATTCTTTTGCTTGTACAACTCTCTTAGCATATTATGAAATTAATATTAGACAATTAGTCATTTCAGATGATTAATACTTAGAAAGAATCCTATATTTTTTTTGTCGGTTACTATGTCAAACCATAATCTAATAAGCAAATTATATTACTTAAGCAACAAGGTTACTGTTTGACTGTCGTCCCTACAATCAAAAAATATAACCAGATGCTTATTTGTACGGTAAAACTGGTAAGTTTGGTTCCCCACTTTTCATATAGCACCAATTTAAAAAAGAAAAAAAAGATCTAGTATAGAATTTTGAGGATAAATGGTAAATACTCCTCCGTCTCATTTTAAGTATTCTTTAAGGATGTATTTAGGAGTTGAATTTTTGAAGGTCTTACATTACTTATGAATGAAATAAATATTAAATATAAGATTTTGGATGAAAATGTGATGTTCAATTTCACTTATGTGATTACTCTTAACTAAATGTGATTATCCCTTCATCATCCAATGGTGGTATATATGTTCTAGTCAGCTTGATGGGGAGCGGGAGTGGAACAAGATGAATTCTTGCATTGAAAGTCTTGATGGCGGTGTAGTCAAGAGGCGAGTTTAGTTGGTTATAATGACGATATAGGTATAGAGCATGAGAGACTCAAGTTTGAATTCAAGTGATAAAATTAAATATCACGTTGACTATGAATAAACTAAATTTTTGATATATAAGAGCGGTGATCCATATACATAATGGAATTTTGGAGTAATCTTGTAACATTGATTCATTATTGCTCTATGTCTTAAGATTTCCTCAATACACATTATTATTATTAGCATTGTCATACGTCATTTTTTTTTTCTTTTTAAATATCACTACACAGCCTTTAAATTGTTTGTTTAAATCAATTTAAGCAGTATAATGGCTCAATTAAATTGTGGAACAATGCAACTTCCTTGAATTAAAAAAAAAGGAGGCAGCATCTTCCATATGATCATAGTAAAATTAGACATTCTAAAACCGATCCCTTGAGTAAAAAGAAGGTAAAAGTCATCTCAGCCACCGTATTAGTAAAATAAATTTTGATTGTTTAATTATATATTTTTAAATACTAATAAACCATATACTCCCTCCGCTCTCAAATATAAGAAAAGATTCCTTTTTTAGGTTCATTGAATAATTAATGTATCTGTTTTACAATGTAGACCACATACATTAACTACTCAATGAATCTAAAAAAGGAATATTTTCTTATATTTGAGACCGGAGGGGAGTAAGTTAACAAAAGACAATTACTGTGTCCCTTTTTCAGTAGGGTATATCTCAAATCACATCTTATTTAGAACTATGCCAAGTGGACACGTGGTTGCGTTCAATCAAAGGACTTGTGATTAGTTAAACAAATAAAAATCAATGTTAATTATTACAAAGCTTGGTGAAGGGACACGAAGACGTTTAAACTATAAACAATAAACAAAGAGAATGAGAGTGGTTGATTTTTTGTTTAGTGAAACAAAGTTTTCAATTTTTTCAACCATCATTTTATGATACTTCTTTTTGTATGCACATATGGTAATGCAATTAATACGAAGAAGAGAAAGTGGAGGGGAGATCTCATGTTGGCCCTACCATGTTAGGGGCACATGCATGTCCCGTTCTTTACGGTCCATTTCATTCAAGCGTCATTTTTTGGATAAATATATAAATAAAATTTGGATATTGAGGAAAGAAAACTGGTCTGCAATTAAATTATATTCGGATAATGACTTTTGCAAATATAAATAAATATTCTAGTGGTTGGATAGTATAAAATATAAGTGAAGGGTATGCATTTTGAGTGGATGGATTATTTTTATTATCTACTTAATTAAGGATATACAGAAGCTACTTTAAAAACCAAAATTAAAATATTAACAAAGTTGAACCCTAATTTTTGTCACCAAAAACAAAAATTAAAGCTACTTTAATCCTTTCAAAAATAAAAATAAAAATGTAAGCTACTTAAACTACTGCTGTAAAATGATATTTATAATTGATAAAATGCCCAATATAATATGTTTAATTCTTTTAGAGCATATAACATGTTTAATTTTTTTTGACAGTCAAAAAACTTCATGCATTCAAAGGCAAAAAATAATACAATCGATTAAGAGTTGAGACATTCCACACACCCATAAATTGAGATTAGACCTAACAATCAAGATAGTAGGATACATCCTAACGATACATCTATAAAGTTCAGAAAACAAAAGGGCAACAATACTCCAAAAACAATACCCTAACAACCAGACTAATTCCTTCCACCTATGGTCCAAGATCACCAAACTTTTGAGATCCATAGTCTTTGATGTCATTCAACTCCGGAAAAAAGATTGTGTTGTTGTTCGCGCATATTGACTATAATTGGTATCTGTGATAACCAATACAACCATACGTTGAAAAGTCCTATGTGAGGCTGAGAGGATGACGAGTTTGTTGATTGTCGCCAGGAATTCCTTACTCATAACAAAGTACCGATAAGACGAATCCTTCACTAGCATTTCAACAAACACATGGCATGCAAACTTGAAATAAACCAACAAAAACAAAAAGCAAACAAAACAGTAAATAAAATAACAGAGAATCAAAAACATGGAGCCAAACCACACTCTCAAACGGGAAGATAACAGAGAAACCCAAATAAAACTTTTCCATGGTGGCTTTCGAGGGGACCGTCTCGGGATCAGATCACTGGTTAATTTGTGACTTGGGGGCGGTTTAGGAAGTGGTCGGACAGCTAGCGAAGAAATTGATAACATGTTTAATTTAGGTGTTGAAATAAAATATGTTTAATTTTTAGACTAATTTGTTATAGCTTTTTTAAGAAAAAAATCACTTATTTTAAAAAAATAATCACTTTTAATAGTTTTGCATCCGTTTGTTACAACTTTTTAAAAAAATCAGAATCTAAAAAAAATCTAAAAACAGCTTCAAATGAGAAGCTGTTAAGAGCAGCTTCTCAAAAAATAGATTTTTTTACAGGAGAGAGAGAGAGAGAGAAAATATTGTTTAAAAGATTGAACTAATTTTGTAACAAAAAATCCCTTTTATATAGTTGTATCCAAACAAACTAGATTATTTGTTTAAAAAAAGTGATTTTTATTACGGTAAACAAACGCAAAATATATTCTGATTTTTCATAAAATCTCTAAAATATAATCTCTAAATTATTTTATGTCAAAATCACTTTTATTTTAATCTGTAACAAACGGGCCCAATATAGATTGGTTTGGGGAATCAATGTGTGTGCATATAGTTATTATTATTATTATTATTATTATTATTATTATTATTATTATTATTATTATTATTATTATTATTATTATTATTATTATCAATTTTCTATAATATATTTCTTGAAAATTGGCTCAAAATTTGATGTTGAAATGTTTAAAAAAATCACAGCGCCGCTGGGATTGATCGTGGCGCGATTGGAGAAGCAATTTGGAAGTTTTGGCTCATCAAAAAATCGAGGTGCGATTAGGTTAAATTGTGATGCGATTTTGGATCAGATTAAATATTGTATTGATGTACGAGTTTAAATCAAATGAGAGAACTTTTAGAGAACTTATAGGTTAAGAGTTGAGTGTCTTTAGAAATTAGGATTGTTCTTGAGAGTTTGTTGAAGTAATTTCTTGTAACTATTTTATATCTCTTTGTAAAAAAAAATCATTGATAGTGAAGTGGAGGAATCTTCCTCCTTCATATATAAGTTATTGTTGGACTAAACTTGATGAACAAATCTTAGTTTGTTTGTTTCTTTTTTCTCATTATCTTTTGCTCATAGTTTGTGTTTTACATTTAGTTAGTTACTAGATTAAATCTAAATATATTGTTGTTTATGATAACTTTGATTATTGATTACTACTTCTTTTTCTCCGAACTTCTAAATTTATTGATTTGAGGTTTAAAGTCGAATTCACAACGATATTAATATATCATCAAACAACAACAAAATCTTTATTCATTTAAGAGAAAAAAAATCTTTATAGCATGTAAAGTGAGGAAATTTCTTATACCAAAAAAAAGTGAAGAAATTTCGTCCCGTGTCCTACTTTTATAATGAACGGTTAGTAAGAACAAATATGACAAAAGAGATCGGTAACTATTTAGGGTAACAAATATTTTAATTGCATTGACAATTCATATTACGACACGCGTATAAACGTCCCTTTTAAATCACCGTAAGAACATCTTTTCATGAAGCCTGCAAATTTGTTTTCTTATAGGTAGTATTTTATTGTCAAAATTAAAATAATAAAGGAGAGGGTTTGATGAATTTAATCACACTTCCGTGAGTAACTTTTTCACCTTTTACCTTTGTCATCTTTTGTCAATTATGGGGAGTTTCCTAAGAAATTTAAAAGCTAAAGATAGAGAGACAATGTAATGTGATTAGGGTACACTTATTTTCGGTGCTAGTATGAGTCAAGATTTACGGCTTTACCACAAACAATAAGAGCAGAAGACAACATGAAGAGGGGAATGCCTCAAACTTGTACAAGTTTTTGATGATTAGAAAAAGTAACATGTCCAAAATTCAAAAGACCAAAAGGGAAAACAATTAAGTTCCTTGCTCAGGCATTTATACCATGTATGCAACATTCCACCTTTTCTTTAAATGAGTCAATATTTATTTATAAATGTTTAATAAAAAAGTAGAGAAGAATTCTTATTAGTGTTTGAAAAATCAAACATAAAAAATGAAATTCAAATAATCCCTGAAGGGAATGGTTGAACAACACTAGAAATATGATCCACATAAAGGGATAAGTGAATTAAATCCATATGAGTTTTGTCCAGGGGACCATACATATGAAAGTTGTGTCCACACCACAAGGCCTGTCTCCTAGACCCACTTGAGCAGAAAGCAAATGAAACCTCATAATATGGATTGAACTTGAACCATTAACAAAGACTATGAGGGGTCACATTCTTGCGGTAGTTACATGCAATGGTCATATGTAGAACACAAATTAAGTATTTCAAAGAAGTAGTTTTCTGCATAGCTCAAACTGAATGTATTGAAACATGTTCCAAACCCTACCATGTGGATTTAAATGAGGTGCTGGGGGGCTGTAACCTTGTAGGTCATCCATAACTGTTTGCAAGGGTGACCAATGGTTACAATTTATATGTTTGGTACCCCATATGTCATTTGAAATTAATTCTCAACATGTCTGGTTTCAATGTTGTCATCTTAACATTGCAAACCTTTATCTTGTAATCACATTTATTTATTTTTGAAATATAACCTGATGCATGAGGTATAAAGTTATCATATGATAGTATTGTACATCCCATTTTAATTTAATTATTTTGAAAGTCCCTAAACTATTTGGATTTTTTAAAATATATCCTTCAAAATGTCAATAGTTTGTAATCAAGTCAATTCATCTTATGTTGGTGTCTCTCTCTTTATCTAATGCTTGTTTGAGTGGGGAGGGAGAGTAGTCAAGAATTCTCATCAGTGTGAGCAGAGGTCACCATCAAAGCCAAAATCAAGGAATGCAAAAAAAAAAAAAAAAAAAGTTTCACATCTTGCTAAATTTGTTGTAGAGTCGTTACATTAACTACACACATTTCATCTTACAATACCGTATTCAGGGGTGAGAACTCCATCCAATCCATCAACCATACAATTAAATAGTTAATAGATTGAATCCAATCCATCCATTTGATAATGAGGATGGATCACAATTTTTTAAAAATCTAGTGAAACATTTTTTTTAATAAAATCCAATGGATCTTTTTTATATAAAAATAAAAATGATTGGATTGAAAAGTAAAGATATTAAGTAAAAGTATAGGGTTGTTGTTATGGTTGTCTGCGGCCGAGCTTAGTCAGCTGGTGCAATGGTTTGCGATGGAACTCCCCGCTCAACATGGTGGTTTGTGCAATGTTGAGATGGCTAGTACAATGGTCAATGGCAGAGCTCCAACGGTCGTGTGGTGATATGTAATGCATGTTGCTCACCATTGTCTTGCTTTAATTTTAATAATTATAATAATTTATTATATTTGATTTATTATTATTTTTAAATATGAAAATTAAATAATTTTAATGTATGGATTGAAAGTGATATTAGTCAAAGGGGATCCGTCCATAAAAAATTGTTTGTGGATTAAATTTTATTTAATGAATGATAGATGAATTGAAAATGCTATTAGTCAAAGGGGCTCATAGGGTGTGCAGCTGTTAACAAATTGAAGCATACATATAGAAAATGTAGTGGCATTTTTATTTTATTTTGTTTATGACTTTGGTTTCGTGCTGGCACATCTTGTGCAATGTGCTGCTGCACCTTGTTTATGTTTTATTTAATAAATAAAAAAATTGAAAGGAATTATTACTCTTCTCCTCCCTCTCCAACAAGTGAGCCCTAGTTTTCTCTTTCTCTCCATGTTTTCTCTTCAAGTTTCTTCATTGAGGGGTGGTTTTGGGTCAATTCACCCCCTCTTCATCTTTTCCTCTCTATTTCAATTTAAATAAGTGATTTTCACATAGATCTAGGTTTTTTCTTTGTGATTTCATCATCTAAGTGTGGTGGTTTGTTGTTCGTCGTCTTGTGCGGCGCTGTTTGATTTTCCGTCTTCTTGCGGTGTTCATTTGATTCATCTTGAAAGATCGATTATTCAATCAAAGATTTGGGCGTCAACGTTGCAGATCTGGAGTCCATGGATATTCCGGTCACTTTAATTTTATCATATATTTTTGTAGGCATTATGTCGTTATATGCTATTAACTTGGATGCTGTGAGTTTGTTCGCAGATTCATCCTTTACGTTTTTAGCGGTGTTGAATGATGTAATCTCTCGATTTGAATGAATGAATATCATTTTATTTTTGTCAAAAAAAAAAAAAAAATTGAAAGGAAAAAAAAAGAAGGTTGAAACATTGAAGATGCTTTCAATTTCAAATGTCTTTTAAAATTCAACCTACGTATCGCATGTAGTTGGATCATGGAAGTTGTTAAAGGATTAGGTAGAGGTTGTTATGATATGAAGCTGAAAATAGGTGTTGAGTATCAGAGTGGAAACAATTTTCATCACCCGCTACCGAATGAATTATGTAAATTTCCTGATTGGGATGCTAGTGATTACTGATTATATTAGTGAACATAGCCTAATTTTTACCGTGGACAATGACAGTCTAGGACGACGGTAATTAACCATGTGAAAATGTTAAAATCAAGTGATATCGGCCAAACTTTGCATTGCTATTCTTCGATAAATTACACTCACCTCCCTCCCTTAGCTCTGTTTGGATAACCTGATACTAACAGAACGGAACGGAGTGGAGCGGAATAAAATAGAACCGAGCGGAACAAAGACTCTATTAGGTTGTTTGGATATTTTACAACATAATGAAACTAATTTCATACTCCAATGTTTAGAAAATTGACATAATAGAATGAGTTATAATTTTTTTATTTCATTTTTACCTTTCACTTAAAAAGCATCACTATGTTGAATTATCAAGTCAATTTGATTAATATGTGATTATTTTAACATCGTTTCTAAGTGGAACCAGAATATTTGTCAAAAAAAAAAAATTTGCGCCATAATAAATCCGTTCCCCTGCGGATCATGGCCTTTCCACTCGGTCCCCGATGGCCTGCGGGGGATTCGGTATAGCAGCTTACGTTTTTTTGCGCTGCGCGTTCCCGCTGGACTGGACACGTGTTAGCTGTAGGAAGTATGGTTCCGAAAGTGACTTCGGTTCGCCAGTTCAGGCTCAACTCCTCGCTTTCAACCAAAGTAGCTTTCAATTTGAAAGCTATGTGCAAAATCAAGGTAAGAACAAAACATTTTTAAATTTTGGTTGCTGCATAATTTGTAACTACTTTATTTCATTTGGCTGCTTAAACAAAAAAAAACAATATAGAAGAACTATATAGGATACACGTAAAATTCTTCTATTTCTAGCTTATAAAGGTTACATTAGTTGCGAATTACGGTTCATCGTATCTTTTAAATATAACTCAATACCGATATTCTTTTAGATATAATTCAAAACCGATTTCAAAGAGTTTATAAATAAGAAAGCTATGTGCATTTCCATTTGAAACTGCTGTAGTAAAACCTGTTGTTTTTGGATTTCCAAACTGTTGAATTTGGATTTCCAAATTCTATTATCTACCGAAGTTGTTACTAGGTTGAGTCACGACCAGGTCGCTCTCGTTAAGACGTTTCGTGTCATTGTCCAAAATTGTGCAAAGCAGACTATCAATCACGCCGCCTCCAGGATAAAACAAGCCCAGCTACAACTGTTTGATTAACTACTGCACTGTAGAAAACCGTTCGAGAATTACACCTCCAATATGGTACCAAGACCATTCTTTTAATACTGAAACCACTTTAATATGATATTGTTACCACTCTGTTATGGTGCTGAGACCACTCATCCAAAACATCAATATGGCACTACGACCACTCAAATATGGTGATACCACCATTTCTCCTCAAATAGAAAAAATATTGTTATAATATTTATATACAGTTAAGATCATTCTTGATTCCGACGGGACATTGTTATTCCAAATAGGACTATGATCTTAAAAGTACTCTTTATTCTGAAGGGACGTATATTACCGAAGGGACTATGTTTTTAATTTTAAGATCATTCTTAATTCCGAAGGGACATTAAACCGAAAAGGGACTATAGTCTTAAGAACACTCTTAATTCCGAAGGGACAGAAAAATGAGACGAGGAGAAGAATAGCTCGTTAACACAAGCTGGAGGGAGAAGAGAGAAAGAGTTCCCGACAACTCAATGAAACTCTTTGGTGTGTGGAATGCACTATGTGAGTTCTCTATTTATAGGGAAAATTCACAACTAATAAGTGAGAAACTTTGGGAACAAGTAATATGAGAAACTTTGGGAACAAGTAATATATTACTTTGTGATTAAGTAATTCACATATTAGATCTAGTACAAAAATATCTTAATTGAGTACCAAGATATATTATATACCAAAATATATTTCAGATCAAGTACTAAAATATATTAGATTGCGTACCCAAATATTTTAGCAAGAACAAGTAATATATTACTTTGTGATTAAGTAATTCACATATTAGATCTAGTACAAAAATATCTTAATTGAGTACCAAAATATATTATATGCCAAAATATATTTCAGATCAAGTACTAAAATATATTAGATTGCGTACCCAAATATTTTAGCAAAACTTGGGGACTAAGAAAACACTTTCTAATAATGATTAAATTAATTATTTAATTTATCATTTCCAAATAATAAAATATATATCAATATATATTTTTTCTCTGGTGCTTACTTCGTTCACATAATTATGTACCCCCATTAATTAGAGGTACACCCCCAGTATATAAACACTACTAATGTGTGTGTTCCATCCGATGTGGGACTTCCACCTTTTTCAATTCACACAACACTAATTCTACCCAACATGTGAATTTGTGTTTATTCTTTTAACTCAATTTCCACACATGTTCCAACAAAACCAACCCTATCAATTCACGTGATACCATAACTGGAAAAAAGAAGAAAGAGATTTATAAACAAGAAACAGTGAAGAGAAAAAAGAAAAAGGGATTGAGGAGGGGCTAATGAATAGAAAAAGCAGGGATAAAAATGTAAAATGTAATTTGATTATTAATGTGTTTCATTCCATCGAAAACATTCTAATTTGGGGGAATGAGAAATTGGATGGAATGAGTTCCATCAAACTCTGTTTCATTCCTTTTTTTTGCAAAACCAAACAATAAAATTGATGAAATTGTGTCTTTCCCCTTTGTTCTTTCGAAAGAAACACAACATTATAAGACTCTTCAAATTTTAGACTGCATGATTCTTTGAATGCGATTTAATGACATGTATAGCTTTGCAATGTTTAATTTAATTATTAGTTCATTCGTTGAAATATCATGTGACCCATCAAATGAAACGCGCTGTGGAGTTGAGCGTATGGGTCAGTTTGGTAAGCCCATAAAAGAGCTTTTAGCTTATAAGTTCGTTTGATAAAAAAAAAAGTCCTGTTTGGTAACACTTTTTACCATGAGCTTATAGCTTATTTCACGAGCTTATAAGCTAAGCTACTTCAAGTAGCGTTTGAGCTTATAGCTTCTCATGTTTTATTCCATTTTTACCCTTACCACTTTAACTAAAACCCATGTTTACCCTTAATAATTAATTTATTATAATTTAAAACAAAACAAAAACGATGCTACATCTGCATGTACACACGATTGCTAAATCTCTACCGCGAAACCATTGTTCAGTATAAGACACATACAATTTTTTTTCCTATTGTTGTTGTCCTTTTAATTGTGCAATATAATTTTTATTTTCAATTGTGCTACTGCTGGGTATGTATGTATACGTATGTTTTTTTTTGTTTCATCCTTCGTTCTTTTTAACAAAATTTTTTAATCTTATGAATTGATTATTTTTTATTTTATTCTTAAAATAAATTTGTAAACTTTAGTTTTTTTATTAATGTATAATAACTAGAAACTGAATCGAAATAAATTGAAAATAAATTTTTACCGAAAAACAATAATTTAATAATATTTAAACATTTATTAAATTTAAAATATTTAAATTATCAAATATCTTAAATATTAATTTATAGTGGTATAAATTTTAGATGAATTAATAATGTCCTTTTATGTAATTTTACATTTATCAGCTAGTTCAACCGCTAATTTTACCAAACACTCTAATCAGCTTATCAGCTATCAGCTAAAAGCTATCAGCTAGCTTATCAGCTAAAAGCTATCAGCTAGCTTATCAGCTATCCGCTATTTTTACCAAACAGAGCCATAATCTGCATGAGCTAGTGACAATTATATTCATTCCTAATCTCTATAATAGCAAGTGTTCCAATTTCTATTGTTTCTTTCCTTCTATACATGTTTCTATTCTTAATGCAGCATACATATCTCATATAAAACAGGCTGTTGCTGTTGAAGTTAAATTAGGATAAACATGGAAATAATCCACTTCATGTCTCTCTTAGAAATACATTAGAGCTTCGTAATTAGAGGCCAGTTTTAGATTTTTTTTTTCCAACAAAATTTAGAACATCAAATATTTCTTTAACAGCTAATTTGATCTATTAACCCGAAATAATATCTAAGCCTTATTTCCTTAATTATTTGGCAGGCACTGACCAAGCCTCCAAGAGGATGCCACTCTAGGCTCAATATTATCTTCATTTTTTCAGTACCAAGTTCAATATTCTCTTTCTTATTAGCTATCTTCATCAAATATTCTCTTTCTTATTTGATAAAATTTACGTGAAATCAACTGGATCATGAAGACATCGCGTCTTATTTGGTAATAAATAATGTTTTAAAAAAATAACAATTGAAAGAGTGCATTTTCGCTTACTTGCTAATCACTTTCGATGGTTATACAATTTCTTTTTCCCTTTGACTTACAAAGGTTGAAGCATTACTTAAGAATAACAACTGCTAATGTAAGTGCCTCTTTGGATTGACTTCTTTTAAAGCTTATGCAAATAAATGAGCTTTTTATGTATTATTTATAAACTTGTCAAGTAGTTTATAAACTTGTCAAGGTAGTCTCGTTAGTGAAAACTTATGAATTAAGATAAATGTTTATTTATTTGCATGAGCTAAAAAAAAACCAATCTAAACAGACCCTAAATCTAACGCTTTTGGCTTTTCCTCGTTCAGCTGATGTGCTTTGGGCTTTGAATAAAATCTAACGCTATACACTGCAACTCTTTCCTGCAACCTTATTTACTAATGTAACACAGAAATTCAGAGAAGATGAAAATTGAAGTGACGAGACGAAGAATGGGAATACACAAGTGCTTGCCATTTATTTCCCAGCTAATACACGAGAAGTAAGGTACACACTCGTTCAAATGGCTTCTTCATAAAAATTGACATAGTTTAAACAGTAACGCACGTCTACCTTTTGTGAATTTGGATCCTCTCAAGTATTTGAGAGCTCCATTTGGAGATAGATAGAGAGAAAAACACAAATGATTGATTGAATAGTTTAATCACAAAATTAACTACTCTCTCAAAATGGACCTTTTGTATGCACAAAAACTAAACTCCATGGCATACCATGTCCACATGTATGAACAACAGTCAACAGCAACTGAAATTTATGATAAAAGGTTCTTTAGTGCAACAAGGTAGAAGTGAGAACCGACACAAAGACTTGTTAGTCATGCTCGGTGCAGAAATGAGAACACAAATTGAGAAATGTTATTGAATAGAAGGTGCCATTAAGTACAGAACAATTGAAGAAAAGCAAGAAAAGCTCTTAAGAAAAAGCTTATCATATTAATAAAACAACGTTGTGCATAAATGACCATAATGGATCATGTACCTTGAAAATTTTCAATCACATTTCAATCTCCATGAATTAATTTCAAGTCTAACAGGAAATTAGAGAAAATAAAGACCACCTTGAAGACATTTGTTTCAATTCTTTTTGGGGAAAGTCAATTTTTTTAAAAAAAATCTAAAAAAACCGGTTAAATTTAGTACTTTTTTTCAAGATAAGCTAATAATCCACATACACCCTCAATCAAATAAATAATTGAATAGAAAAACAAAAAATCAATACCTCTGGGTCTCACTCGTGTCAATCTATGAACAACCCAATAAACAGGGTAGTGACATGTTAGTAAAATTTGCATCAAAAGGCGTTGTTGGTTTTATTAACAGAAACGGAGGGACCATCAGGCATCAGAACATGAGAAACCCTGTTGCCAATGTCCAGCCCCTGAAATTGGCCGATAGAATCACTTGACAACATTTCCGACAAATCATACGAAGTGGGTAGATCAAACTGAGGCTGGTGGGGACTGGATCCATTAGATGAGAGGGAATGAAAATGTTGCATTTGCATGGCCCTAAGATCGTTTGGACCATGTTGTGGTTGGTGCATGAAGGATGAAGCTTGAGAATATGAAAATTGATGCATTCCCAAACCATAGGTATCAGCATGGGTTGGTACCTCTCCAGTAGCAAGCTTGAGCCTATCAACTTCGTTCTTCAATGCTTCATTTAGAGCTGTAAATTTTATAATAATTATTATTTTTAAAACTGGAAGTTTGAGTAATGTAAATGAATTGTATGTCACATATAAGCTGAAATTTTAACAAAACAGAAACACTACTTTTAGGTTATTGATCATGTACAACGATTTGAAAACTGGACTAGTCATTGAAGTAGTGAAGGTTTTGATTCATGGTTCATTGGTTTAAACTTAGTTGAAGTAGTGATAGATGAACATGGTTTTCAACATTAAATAATATATTAAGTGATAAATTGAGCTAAATTAATAAGATGTCAAGTAAAATAAAAACCGAAAGGCTTCAATCACTGTAGTATCTTTTCTACAGTTTCGATTGTTTAAACCCACACTTTCCAAATGAATGAAGTCTAGACCAAGTGTTAATATACCATCCAATTACTAAGAATGTAAGCTATAATGAATGCTATCTTGTAATGATGCAACGACTTGAGCTGACATGGCATGGCACAAAAAAATTACATGTCAAACGAGGCTGTTGTCGTCAGACGTCAATGCCAGCTCATTTAGTTTGTAATTGGATACAGCATTTATCCTTTAAATGGACTACCATGTCATCTGAGACAGTTGACATGTCACAAACCATAATCCACGTAGGCTCAAATATTAATAAATAGACAAAACATTAATGTTTGGACTGAGTTCATTGAATTGAAAAGTATGAGGAAAAGAAACCGATACTACAAGATAACTTATATGCTCTAACATAATATAAACAAATGAAAGATATCTTCGCATATTCTAACAGAAACTATAGGAAATAAAGTCACCCATCTACCAAATTTAAGAGACTAAAATTACAACCAAGTCAAATTTAAATTACCGATGCTTACATTAATTCAGGGTTAAACTAAGTTAATGGCCTTTCATATTATACTGATGGAAAACAACAACAACAAAAACCAGCAAAACAAGAAGAAACAAGGAAATAAAGTGTAGCATATTAGCATGGCTAAGACGTACCATCACATAGCTTAGCTTGTTGCTCCATGGTTTGTAACCGAAGCTTCAACTCGGTATTTTCACTTGACAGACCAGTTGTATCTCTCTGAAAAAGATGTTGTTTTTGAATGAATAAGTTTCACAGAACATAAAATGAAATCCCACCACTAATATAAGGAATTTAACAAACTGGAAACCAAGTTCAATTAAAGGAAACAAAGGCATGTCCATTTTGAAAAATGAACTGCCACAAGAGTGAAAAGCAAACCAATAGCCCAATGGAAAAAAAAAATAACCAAAGGATAGGGCAACTGTTCTGGATTGGACTTAGAGACTCCCTTTTTTTTTTTTGAAGGCCCACTCCACCTGTGAATATGGAGTCCAATTCGACGTTCCCACACACAGATTCCCTTGAACAGAATCTTCATATGACCATAACGTCCCAACCCTCATTAATGGCCACAACAACTACGTGGAAGAAATCCGTTTGAGGTTGCCTTCCATAACGGTTTACCATAACCCCTCCTGGGATTCCTTCGACATATGCACCATACGCATTACACAAACGGTACACAATTTCTAACCTAAATAATTCTCACTCTTATTGCTCTCTCCCTAACTTAAGCGTCAGAGTGCTTGCAAATACCACCCCTAATCTCATCGCTACAGACGCTTCTCTCCAATTCAACCTACCTCTCTGATCGGATTTATCACTTACTATTCTTGACATTAACTACACAGCCCATTTAAGCTTCACAACAAGTATATAATCATGTTGAAATTCATTATTATCTCTCATATTTGTATATTTAAACTATACATAATAATATTTTTGATTCAACTTAGGCAATGATGAGTAATAACCTGGAAAAGATTTAATTGAGCAGAAAGAGTAGTTGCTTCAGTTTGAAGAGTATGAATTTTCCTTTCAAGCTCAACCACATAACAAGCTTTCCTCTCTTTCGACCTCGCCGCAGATTGACGATTCGCCAGAATCCTGAATCAAATCAAATCCACGATCTATAAAAACAAGTTCAATTCAATAAACAAAAAAGAAAATGAAAATTGCATTAAAAGAAAGACCTCTTGGCGCGTTTAGGATCAACGGTCCACAATTGAGCAAGTTTATCAGGAGACATAGCTTTCTTAGATTCGATTCCTTCAGACAACAAGGAAGAAGATGTATCGGCGGAATTGCTACGGCGGTGACCGGCATTAGCGGCGGTAGGAGAATTGAGTTTGGATCCGGAATTATCGGAATCGATGTAAGAGGAAAGGAGATCGTCGTGTTGTTGCGGTGGTGGTGGATCTTGGAACTGGAGCGGAGAAGCGTCGAAGTCGAAGGGATCCATTTCGAGGTCGAAATCGTCGGGGATTCGGAAATGTACCTCCGATTGAGATCGACGGTGGAACGGGAACGACGACATCGTTGCGGTTACCGATCCGGTTTGAATCCCGTCTTCTTCTTTTTTTTTTCTCTCCGCTCTCCCTCTCTCTCTCTCTCACACACTCGCGCGGTTGTTTTCTCCTTTCAATGATAAAAAGAAGGTTAAGTTCAAAAAGGAAATCTCTACGGTGTTGTCACAAGATTATTAATGAAAACTCCGCCATCATAATAATAACACTATTATTACTACCTTTTTGTTATAAATATATTATAGTGGATGTCCACCCACTATACTTACCATGCTCTTCTATTTTCCCTATAAATAGGGTATTTTGTAATAGAAACAGACACAAGAGAAAATACAACTTCTCTCACTTTTCTTTCTTTCTCTTCATTAATCTATATTTTTATAACACGTTATCAGCACGATTGTTTCTAATCGGGAGTTTTCACTACTGCTACGTATGTTACCTATATTCATCACTTTAATATCACTACTTAATATTGCTATGTATATCATTTATCTTTATCATCTTAATATTATTATTATCTGCCCCGGTTATAGAAAACTGGCAATTCGTCAAGTGATTTATAACTAGAGTGGCTATTATTGTTATTATTACTTTACTTCTTATTATAGAAAACTGGCAACTCGTCAAGTGATCTATAATAAGTATGGATATTATTATTTAAAGTGGTGGTCTAAAACCCCATATATACTATATTATCACGAAAGATAATTTCGAGTAGTGATACTAACTTTTATATTTAATGGAGGTCTAAAACCCCATATATACTATATTATCACGAAAGATAATTTCGAGTAGTGATACTAACTTTTATATTTAATGGAGGTCTAAAACCCCATATATACTATATTATCACGAAAGATAATTTCGAGTAGTGATACTAACCAAAGTTATGCGATCCTTTCATACCAAAGTCATGTCCTTAATGTGTGAAAACTATATTTTATGTCATGTTTTCAAACTGCTCCACCGCAAGCTATGTGTGTTCTCTGCAACAATCTATACATAGCTGAACTATTTCAAAGGAAAAACTAAGCCATGCATTTAATGCACTATAGAAAACTTGACAATTGTTTGTTGCAATTTTCTTTTTGACTGGAGCATGCACCATGTGATGTTGCAATTTTCCTTATTGAAAAACTCATGTGTTACTTCTTTTCTTTTGTCCGCGTGAAGTTTTTTTTTTAGCATTTGACTGGACTAAAAAAATGGTATTGCAGACCATTTGAAAAATCATGTCCTAACTTAGATGATATTTAACGCTTAAAATATTTTTCTCATTATTCAACGGTTATGAACAGTGATTTCAACAGTCATGAACAGTAATTTCAACGATCATGAACGGTGATTTAACGGCTATGAACAGTGAATTTAACGGTAACAATAACGGTCATTTTTTATAAAATTCACTCTATAAATACCTCACCTTCATTCATATTTTTTACATCTCAAAATATTTACCCATACTTACAAAATGGCTAAAATCCTTTTTCTATGCATCACTCTATTTGTGGTTATTGTGTTCTTCTTCTTTTTCACTCATATTGAAGAATTAGGAGAAGATTTTGTACTATTAGCTATAATTTTCGTTTTACCATTATTAGTCTTTGCTTGTATTATTACTTTTTATTTTCGTGGAGGATTAGATTAAAATATTATATTATCATGTTTTGTAATCATTGCTATTAAATAAAATGGTATTTTTTTCGTCATAATATATATATATGTGTGTATATTTAATGATGATTATGCTCTTCTGTATTATAGATTGAATCATGTCGAACCTTGCAAAACTTGATTTTGAGGCTCTTAATATTTCTGGAAATAATTATCTGGCTTGGGCTCTAGATGCCAAAATTCATTTAAATGCCGAAGGGCATGGAGATACAATTAAAGAAGGAAACAAAACAACTGAACAACAAAAGGCTAAGGCCATGATATTCCTTCGTCACCACCTTCATAAGGATCTAAAAAATGAATACCTTACCATAGAAGATCCAAAAGATCTTTGGGACAATTTAAAAGAAAGGTTTGACCATCAGAAAACTGTCATCTTTCCTAATGCTCGTAATGAATGGTTATATTTGCGTTTACAGGACTTTAAGTCTGTAATCGAATATAACTCGGCTGTATTTAAGATTACTTCTCTATTAACACTGTGTGGAGAAAAGGTGACTGATGCGCAGATGTTAGAAAAAACATTCTCCACTTTTCATGCATCTAATGTAATCCTGCAGCAACAATACCGTGAAAAGGGTTTTAAAAGGTATTGTGACTTAATATCATGCCTGCTTGTGGCAGAACAAAATAACGAGCTTTTGATGAAAAATCACTCGGCTCGTCCCACTGGTAGTGCTCCATTCCCAGAAGTGAATGTAGCAACACATGATCACTATGGACAAAATCGTGGTCGTGGCCGTGGTCATGGTCGTGGACGTGGACGTGGACGTGGTCGTGGTTATGGAAGGGGACGTGGTTTTGGTTTTAATCGTAATCACAATGGAGATTACAAGAACACATACTCTCACCAAAACAAAAACACATTTTCTCACCAGAAGATGAAAAATGTTGTAAAGAATGATATTGGTCAAAGCAGCAAAAGTAATGAGAGTATTTGCTATCGTTGTGGAGGAAAAGGTCATTGGAGTCGTACCTGTCGTACGCCAAAACATCTTGTTGATCTTTACCAACAATCACTTCAAAATAAGGATAAAAGGGCTGAAACGCACTTTGCATGCGAAAATGATGAAGATGATTATGGTAATATGGAAAGTACCCACTTAGATGCTGCTGATTTCTTTGTTGATCCTGATGAAAAGATTGACCATCTCATTAGAGATGAAAATATCCAGGAATAGAACCCCACCTATAAAATGTTTAAGAGTACCTTTTATTTTCTTATAATAAAAGTGTTGTATGATATGTTTTTATCTAATGATAATAAAAGTTTTACAGTCTTATGCTGTATCTATTTGTTTTATGTTATGTTTTATCTGATAATAATAAATGTTTTTATAGTAATTCTTATATTCATACTTATCTCTTATTTGTTCATTTTTAGATAGAATGAGTATTAACATTAACCCCAATAATGGAGATATGTGTCTCGCTGATAGTGGAACAACTCATACAATTTTCAAGGATAAAAAATATTTCTCTTCTTTTCTAAAGCAACAAACCGGTGTTAGTACCATATCTGGGAGTTCAAAAATAATTGAAGGCACCGGAAGAGCTAATGTAATATTGTGTGGAGGAACAAATTTAAACATTGAGAATGCATTATATTCTCCCAAGTCTCATAGGAATTTATTAAGTTTCAAGGATATTCGTCTAAATGGATATCATATTGAAACAAGAAATGAAGGAAATATTGAATATCTTTATATAACGAGACATCATTTGGATAAAATAAGTGTAGTGGAAAAGTTACCTTCCTTTTCCTCTGGTTTGTACTACACTTATATAAGTGCAATTGAAGCACATGTGATTGTAAACCAGAAGATTACAAATCATAATAAATTTGTTGCTTGGCATGACCGGTTGGGACATCCCGGGTATATAATGATGCGAAAAATAATTGATAATTCTTGTGGTCATCAATTGAAGAACCAGGAGATTCTTCAATCTAATAAATTCTCATGTACCTCTTGTTCACAAGGGAAATTGATAATCAGGCCATCACCAACAAAAGTTGGAAGTGAATCTCTAAATTTTTTAGAGCGAATACATGGTGATATTTGTGGGCCAATACACCCACCATGTGGACCATTTAGATACTTTATGGTTTTAATTGATGCATCAACTAGATGGTCACATGTTTGTTTATTATCAACTCGCAACCAGGCGTTTGCGAGATTGCTAGCTCAACTAATTCGAATAAGAGCTCATTTCCCTGATTATCCTGTCAAGAAAATACGACTTGATAATGCCGCTGAGTTCTCATCTCAATCATTTAATGAATATTGTATGTCCATTGGAATTGACATTGAACATCCTGTAGCACATGTTCATACACAAAATGGACTTGCGGAATCATTTATCAAGCGTATACAGTTAATTGCAAGACCACTTCTCAAGAGATGCAAATTACCCATTTCCACTTGGGGACATGCAATTTTGCATGCTGCATCATTGATTCGCATCAGGCCAACAAGTTATCATAACTCCTCCCCTTTAGAAATGGTTCTTGGTCGAGAACCTAATATTTCCCATCTAAGAATTTTTGGATGTGCGGTGTATGTTCCAATTCCTTCACCACAACGCACTAAGATGGGTCCTCAACGAAGGTTGGGAATATATGTTGGATATGAATCTTCATCCATTATAAAGTATCTCGAACCAACAACATGAGATTTATTTACAGCTCGATTTGCTGATTGTCATTTTGATGAATCAAACTTTCCAATATTAGGGGGAGAGAAAATGCAACTGAAAAAGGAGATCAGTTGGAATGAATCTTCATTATCTCATTTTGATCCTCGAACTAAACAATGTGAATTGGAAGTTCAAAAGATAATTCATTTGCAAAGTTTAGCAAATCAATTACCAAATGCATTCACTGATCCAAAAAGTGTAACTAAATCATATATACCAGCTGCTAATGCTCCAATAAAAATAGATGTCCCTGTTGGACAATCTAAATTTGCAAATGAGTCTGAACCACGCTTGAAGCGTGGTAGACCAGTCGGTTCCAAAGATAAAAATCCTCGAGCAAGAAAAGGAGCTAAAAGTAAAGATGGTCCAAACGAGGATATAGAAACTCTAAAAGAGTCTTCTGACATAATCAATATTTCAGTTCCAGAAGAACCTAATCAGATATCTGAAATACATGAAAATCAAGAGATCTCAATAAATTATGTCACCAATGGAATACAATGGAACCGACATGAAGTCAACGTTGATGATATTTTCGCATATAATATAGCGCTAAATGTAATAAATGATAACGAGGATCAAGAACCAAGGTCTATAAAAGAATGTAGACAAAGCGAAAATTGGCCAAAATGGAAAGATGCAATTGAAGCAGAATTAAATTCTCTTAATAAGAGAAAAGTATTTGGACCTGTTGTCCGAACACCTACAGGTGTGAAGCCAGTTGGATATAAATGGGTGTTTGTCCGAAAACGCAATGAGAATGGTGAAATTGCAAGATATAAAGCAAGACTTGTTGCTCAAGGGTTTTCCCAAAGACCCGGAATTGATTTTGATGAGACATACTCACCTGTAAATGATGCAACTACTTTTAGATACTTAATTAGCCTTATAGTTCATGAAGGGATCAATTTGCACATGTTGGATGTTGTTACAGCCTACTTGTATGGCTCACTTGACAGTGACATTTACATGAAACTCCCTGAAGGATTTAATTTGCCTGAAGCAAATAGTTCAGGTTCTCGGGAAGACTACTCCATAAAATTATATAAGTCTCTCTATGGGCTAAAACAATCAGGACGTATGTGGTACAATCGCCTCAGTGAATATTTGCTGAAGGAAGGATATAAAAATGACTCCATTTGTCCATGTATTTTTATGAAAAGATCTGGAAATGAATTTGCTATAATTGCTGTCTATGTTGATGACATAAACATTATCGGAACTCCTGAAGAGCTTCCAAAAGCCATAGATTGCTTAAAGAAAGAGTTCGAGATGAAAGACTTAGGAAGGACAAAGTTTTGCCTTGGATTACAAATTGAGTACCTAAATGGCGGGATTCTTGTGCATCAAGAAGCTTACACAACAAGAGTGTTAAAGCGTTTTTACATGGACAAATCTCATCCATTATCTACTCCAATGGTTGTTAGATCCCTGGATGTGAAGAAAGATCCTTTCAGACCTCAAGAAGAAGGTGAAGAAATACTTGGTCCTGAAGTACCATATCTCAGTGCAATAGGTGCATTGATGTATCTTGCTAATAATACACGTCCCGATATATCATTTTCTATCAATCTATTAGCAAGATATAGTTCTTCACCCACACGAAGACATTGGAACGGGGTTAAGCATGTATTTCGTTACCTTCGAGGTACAATGGATATGGGATTGTTTTACCCTAAAGTATCCAAATTAGAATTAATTGGTTATGCAGATGCAGGTTATTTGTCAGATCCCCATCACGGTAGATCACAAACAGGTTATTTGTTTACCAGTGGACAAACAGCCATTTCATGGAGATCTGTAAAGCAGACCATAACAGCAACATCATCAAATCATGCAGAACTTTTAGCACTCCACGAGACAAGTAGAGAATGTGTTTGGTTAAGGTCATTGATTCAACTTATACAAAATAATTGTGGTTTATCTTCTGCAAGAATGGATGCAACAATCATTTATGAAGATAATACAGCATGCATTTCTCAGTTGAAAGAAGGATACATTAAAGGAGACCGAACAAAACATATTTCTCCAAAATTCTTTTTCACTCATGATCTTCAGAAGAATGGTGATGTCAACATTCAACAAATTCGTTCGTGTGATAACCTTGCAGATGTTTTTACAAAGTCACTCTCAAGAAATGTATTTGAGAAACTTGTATCAAGAATTGGTCTTCGCCGTCTTAGAGATATTTGTCTTCATGAGGGGGAGAAATAAATGTATTCTGCACTCTTTTTCCCTTCACCATGGTTTTATCCCAACTGGGTTTTCCTGGTAAGGTTTTTAACGAGACAGTTCACACTTAAAAGGATATGTACTCTTTTTCTTTCACTAGAATTTTTTTTTCCCACTGGGTTTTTATTTTAGTAAGGTTTTAATGAGGCATATCTTCGGTGGACATCCAAGGGGGAGTGTTATAAATATATTATAGTGGATGTCCACCCACTATACTTACCATGCTCTTCTATTTTCCCTATAAATAGGGTATTTTGTAATAGAAACAGACACAAGAGAAAATACAACTTCTCTCACTTTTCTTTCTTTCTCTTCATTAATCTATATTTTTATAACACTTTCTCCTTTCTTTATTTCTGCTATTTTCCCTCTCTCTCCAGTTTTAGCTTTAGTTAGACTTTTTTTTTTTTTTTTAAAATAAAAGTTAAACTTTCTTATATTTGCTAGTAAGTAAACTAAGAGCATCCACAATGGAGACCCTCACATTTGAGGTCTTAAACGGGTCTCACATGGACACATCATTTTTTATTATTTTTTAATAATAGTACATAATAGGTATCAACCACTTCAATGGAGATCCTCTATCAAAAGGTCTAAATGGATCCCACAAATAACCATTTATTAATGAAAAACAACAAAAGCAATTCAAATAATAATTATTTTAGGGGAATTAGTCACTTTAGTCCCTGAATAGGAAAGGTGTAGTCACTTTAGTCCCTGAATGCAGAGAAATTGCAAAACAATCCCTGAATGTAGACTATGTGGTCAATTTCAGGGACTAAAATGGCTAACCAAGTCTACATTCAGGGACTAAATTGACTAACGTAGTCTGCATTCAGGGACTAAATTGACTAACAGAGTCTACATTCAGGGACTATTTTGCAATTTATCTGCATTCAGGGACTAAAGTGACGACTCATTTTCTATTCAGGGACTAAAGTGACTAATTCCCCAATTATTTTATTAAAAAGTGGTGTGGGGTCTATTTAAGATTGGGGTCTTAAGTTAGACCCCGGGTCTTAAGAGACCCCCAATTTTTTTCCGACATTGTGGGGTACCTATTAGGTACCGGGTCTTAAATGGTAAAGACCCTACCAATGTGGATGCTCTAACAACAATAATAATACACCCACTTATCCATAATAATCGAGACATTTGTAAAAAAAAACGTTTCAAAATAATTGAATCATTTCACTTTTCAATACAATAGTAATTACGTTTTTCATTTTATAACTCTAATTAATATTACTTTCATCGCTCTCAATTCAATATATTTCACTTTGCATTTATGACATTGGAGAATGCACCAATACTTAACAAGAACACTTAAAATCATTTTTCTCTCTCATTCATTTATACATTTTTCTTAATATGTAGAAAATGAGCAAATGACTCGGTTAATCCGGAACAGAGGGAGTAATAACTAATGAAAAATATAGTATCAATATTGTGGGCTACATGAATCAGATGATGTTATGGTATTTCATCCAAAACCATATTTTTATTCAACACATTATTCTTTAGATAATTTTTAATAGTTTCTTTAAGTTTTTCTCTACCTCTAATAATTTGACTCCTCTAATCCACAATCTTCTCTACTTACTACAAAATTCACAAGTCTTTTCTCTACGTATCTACATCTTCTAAGTCAAGTTTTACATCGAGATTGACAGAATCACGATAAACCGCCATAATTTTGCCTAATTTATCATTCATCTAAATACACACTAAAATTATGTGTTGTCTCTTAAAAGAAAATTTCTCAATCCACCTCATATATGCTCAAATATGTGAAAATAAAATACACCGTCGAAAATGTGTTTCCAATAATAAAAAGTCCCTAATTAAAAAATCACATTTCATGTGGTGGATTGAGAAATAATCGATTAAAATTAGACAGTAGAGTTGGGGTTAGAATCCTCTAATTTGTGGAGGGAATTTCCCTCTACCTTTTTCTCTATCTCTCTCCTACAATACACTCCCTCTCATCTGATTTTCCTCCTTCTCTGTCACTAAATGTTAGGGGATCCAAATTTAGAGGATCCCATTCCGTAAAGTTATTAAAAAAAAATATTACAAAAACAAAAAGACAAAATGATGAAAGTGTGGCCAAACATGAACACTGAGTTGAGGTTTCCACTAAGGCACGACTCATTATAAGGCCTAACACATGAGCATGTGAGTTGGGGTCCTCAAGTCAGTGACATACCCATGTTAGTTACAGCAGGCCATAATCATGGATTTCACCTATTCTTATGTTAAATAACCATGTATATAGTATAGGTTCAGTAAAAAAAAAAAAACAGGTTCTATCAACTTTGATTCTTAACATTATCCTTTAAAAAATTGATTCTTAACATAGTGTCGTTGATGGTGCCTGCTCCAATCCCTATTCCTTCCGTCTAAAATATGCAATTATACCTAATACCTTCATGGCCAGGCTTGGTTACATAAATTATGGAAGTATCAAACAATGATCACTTATTAATCATCTAAGTATGCACACTTTTTTATAAATAACCAAATAAGTTATATAGAAAATTTCCCGTGACAAAAAATGTGTATGAGAGGCCAGCAATTTAACAAAGTACGTGCGAATATGTCATGGGTATTGATGGAAAACTTTCATGTGATCTGGCTGTGGCAATCAATTTATGAGAATTTTGGAAAGTTCACTAAAACCTTTCAGAGTTGTATAAAGTCTAAATTATAACAAATGTGAAGGTGAAGTGCAATTCTGGACCATTTTATTTGCCATGGAGTGGACCTTACCCTTACCTTTGGGGTTAGGCAGTAGCCTATGATATGCTCACTCTTTTTCTCCTTATTAAGCCAAACGGATAAACCTCAAATCCTCAATCCATATTTGCAATAGGCATCATCCTTACCTTAATGAAACGTTACCTTCCCATTGGTTCATATGCTTACCCTTTTGTAATAATTGAAAAATACAACAATTAAATTTGTACACTTATTACAACCTTTCACAATCGTCCAGTTCAAAAACCGTGAGCTGTTCCATTTTGTATACATCCAACTTCTCTTTCAGATACACATTCCTAACTTGGACTAAATCAGCATAATGCCAAAGAGAAAGGAAAAAAAATCAATGAAATACTATCAAATCAAACACTGTCTATAATAAATACAAATAACTAGCCAAAGTTAAGTTTTTTTGGATTAATAATGCACCAATATAAAGCTTTGGCTATAAATAGAATTGTTGTGTTTATATGGGGTATCTTAATTCTTAATCATAAACTAACAATGAACGTTGGATGAGAATAAAAATTAAATGAAGGGAACAGATTATTTTTTTTCAACTTTACATTTATGGTTGAGTGCAGGAGTGGGGAAAGGATTTGGTACTGAGAATAAGTGCTGCTTAATTTAATTAAGCTAATTTTGATTAGGTGGGATCAGGTGCCATAATTTCTTCTCTAACCTGATTCTAAAATCAACAACCATCTTCATGTCACATACTATCAATATCTCACTTCAATAATAGATGGAAGGAGACAACAAAGTAGTTGTCCTGCTTTCATTTCCTAACATAATACTAATATCTATGTCATGTTGCCTATGAAACTTCTAAAAACCACAAAACACACAAAACCTTACCTTCTTTTGTGTCACAAAATTTGAGTCTCTCATTTTATGCTCTCAATTTAGAAGAAACATTCCAACTATTCATGTTGGAAAACATCACAAGCAAGCTAAAACAGTACTTTAAAAACATTTTGAACCTTCCTTGTCATGTTTTCTTCATAGTTTTTGTGCTTCTATAACAAAGTGGTTGAGTTGAGAACTTTTTCGATCTCAAGTTCGCTGCACCGCTTTTCTAAGGTATTGTCTACTTTGGATCAAAACCTTTGAATCTACAATGGCTCTCCGTCAACGCCTCCATCGCCTTTTGCTTGACACAGATTCAACTTCAACAACTGCATCAGGTTACATGAATAGGTCAAGGGAGCCTTTCACAACCCCGGGTGATTCAAATTTTGACACAAACATGGTGTTTATCTTGGCAGCTTTACTTTGTGCACTTATTTTTGCATTAGGACTCAACTCAATTGTAAGGTGTATTCTAAGATGTAGCAACAGGTTTGCTTTTGAGACACCAGATGAAGCTATGGCTCGTTTAGCATCAAAGGGTTTAAAGAAAAGTGCATTGCGTAAGATCCCTGTAGCTGTTTATGGTTCTGGAGGTAGTAGTACTAGTTTTACAGCCACAGATTGTCCAATTTGTCTTGGGGAGTTTATGGATGGAGAGAAAGTTAGAGTTCTACCAAAATGTAACCATGGATTCCATGTAAAATGCATAGATACTTGGTTGCTTTCACACTCCTCCTGTCCTACTTGTAGACAGTCTTTGATTGAATATCCAGCTAGTTGTGGAGCTGCATCTGTTCTGTGAATGTTTCTGCGGCTGCAGGAACCACAAATCATGTAGAGAATGGCTTAGGAGGGCATGAACATATGGACCTTTTAGCTATGGAAGAAGTTGGCTTTTTGTGAGTTGAACTATAGCACCAACATTTCAGATTGAAGGCATGTCCAATGTCCAGACACATCACCGGCACACTTGGTTACATTCACTAACTTTCATTTTCTCAAATTATTAGTAGCGTCTAAATGTTGCTCTTAGTGTTGAGTCTGTGTTAGTACTTCATAGGTTGAAATCAAACTCTCAAACATCTAAGTTCTTCAACGAAAAAAAGAAAGGCTTGATTGTCGTTGCATTGCTATACTTGATATTGAAGTTAAACGCGACCAAATGTAATCAAAATAGTCTAAATTGCGGTTGTGATATTGTTGCCGTCTTGCAGAGACATAAAAAACCTAGATTGTTTAAAAGGACTTTTTTCCAAAATCTGAGTTTAGTCTTCAATGTGGAACTTTTTATGTTTATGGCGCACTTGTATCATACTATTATTGTACTAAGAATCAAAGATATTATAACAGTAGGAAAAACTATTGGAAGATGATTTCAGGGACCTTCAACATATGTGCAAGTTTTTCTGACATATGGTATTGCATTAAGTCTGAATGTTTGTTGTCTGTAAATAGATTGTAAGAAATTATGCACAACTAGTTCGATACTTTGGTGACATTTTGTGTTCAGAAATAGAAGAGAAAAACTTGCTTCGTTTTTTTACTTTTCTTGTTACATTACATCTCTATTTCTTAAGGCCATCCTTTATCATCTGAATTAAACTCAATTATGTTTTAGAACAAAATTAAGTAGTTAATTGTATGCTTCAAAAAGTTTAAAGTTTGTCCTCAGTCTAAAAAAATCCATTTCAGGAATCAAATTGAGGACTATTTTGTCGTGGTGACACCATCAATACAGCTAAAACTTTGTAACCCTTTATTCTTTCACAGTACTATTGTCTCTTGTCAATCAAGCAAGGCTTAATAGAGGTGCTTTCTGATTTACATACATGATTGCAGAATCAAAGACTAAAGCATATATCCAAATTTCCAAATGTAAATCTTGTATAGTATCTACAATAGATTGCTAACAAGTATCACTAGGTAAGTTGAGTAAGGTTTAGACTTAAATTTTTCCTTTTTTTTTTTTTGGCTTTTCCCTGTTTATTTGATGGGCAATATATTTTTCCTTTTTTTTTTTTGGCTTTTCCCTGTTTATTTGATGGGCAATATGAGTACAAGAACATATTAAACACCAAGAGTCATGACTCATGATTGTTACTTTGTTCACATAACGGAATCTTAATGTCTCTTCATCTACATACTATAATTTCCTTTTGTGGGTTCCTTAGGCCCACATTATGGGGGGAAATTCATTCCACCACTACCTATGATGTGAATATGAACCAAGTAATGAGAATGGAGGATAACCTGCTGCTTGAGTTTGACATTTTTGAAGGTAATATTCCAAAAGGACCACCAATTACCACTGACTCTCTTCTCCTCCCCTCTTACCCAGCCGGTTGTTTTGTGACTTTCAAAGCTTAGTATTCTTTGAATCACTTCGATACAAATTTCAAAAATTTAATTAATTATTTACCATGATTTTAAATTTAAATAATTTATATTTTTTGAAAATATTACTTTTTTTTTTTGTCAGGTAGCCTAGTGGCTAGAATTCACCTTATAAGATGAATTACATGTTTTCTTTTTGAGGGAAAATATTACATGTCATGTATTTTTAAAACATAAAAGGAAATAAAAAATGTAGAAAATTCATGACAAAAAAGAAAAACAATGGAGGAAATGCTTATCTGCTACCACTTGAAAAATTGGGTGAATTCAAAGATTATCTGAAATGAATTAGCAAACATTATCTTAAACTCACACATAACTGCAACATGTTGAATTCAAAGATGTCCAACTTAAAAAACGTTGTCAATTGAACTAAGTCTTACGAACCTCTTTTTTTTATAAGTACAAACCTCATTTTTATTCTGTCATTATTAGCATATGCCATTTTTTTTTACAAACATATACCGTTTTTATATAAGGGGAATAATATTAGGTGCCCTTACAGCACTTGTTAGTATACTAAAAATATAAATTTTATATTACGAAATGTGAATTATATTTCTAAAAGAGTTAAAGATTGTTGATTTCAAGATATAATTATCATTTATGAGTCTTTTAACATGTACCTTTAGGGACTCTTTGCGAGTTGATTTTTGAAGGGTTTTGGAGGGCTATGTCCATATTTTGATATATATTTAATATTTGTAAAAAATAAAAGAAGAAAATCATACATGAACATATATTATAATTGTTCTGGACTATCCAAATAACTAGAATTTTGCTCTTCACCCTGCACATTTTGCTCGCGCCCTGCAAGCCTTCCAAATATACCCTTGCGTTAGTTAAGTCACGTTGCGTGACTTAACTAACGCACGTTGTTTGCAATGCGTGACTTAAGTCACGCTCCACTGGCTTATGCGCGAGTTAACTCACGCACGTTGGCCGGTGGTCTGTCCACAAGAACAGACGTTTTTGTGGACGGTGGTCACATTTTCAACCTTCAATCCACACGTTTTTAACAAACTTTACACGTTTTTTTTACCACATTTATGGTAGTTACAACCTAGGCTCCCATTTCTACCTATAAATACATCTACATATTTCCCTATTTCCTCACACCATCTCACTTTCTCCCCCTCCTCACTCTCTCCCTCTATTTCTCTTCTTTTTTTTTTCTTTTCAATATTCTCTTTGGGGTAAAAAGTGATCAATTTTCGTCGGGATAAAATAGTGAGTAGCCGACTTGGGGAAGTGATCGACCCGTGGGATAATTTTAAACCTGTTTTTTTAACCGCAGAAACTTTTTACCATGGGTAAAAAGAACTTCTTGTGGTAAAAAAAAAAACCAGATTTAAATTTAGCCCAAGGGTTGATGATGTATTTTCCCCAAGAAGGCTGCTCACTATTTTACCCCACGAAGATTGATTACTTTTTACCCCAAGGAGAAAATAAGTAGATATAGTGAATAAGTTCAAACTTATTGTATGAATTATTGTAATGTATGAATTATTAATAAAATGAGATATTATTTATGCCTCAATTTTGTTCCTTTATTTTATATTTGCTTTTAGTTTCTAATGTTGTATTTACCTTTATTTATATTTGTATTTATTTAAAGAATAATATCGAATCAATAATTTAGAATAAAGTTACGAAAAGATTAATGTAAACAAAATAATTTCAAAATAAAGTTAATAAAATAATTTAGAATAAAGTTAATAAAGTTAAGAAAATAACATAATTTGAATAAAGTTAATATAAACAAAATAATTTTGAATAAAGTTAATAACATAATTTGAAAATAGTAAATAAATTTAAAAAAAAGTAGCCTTGCGCCACTTAACTTGCGCCGCGTTACTTAACATGCGCATTAATTTACACTTGCGCAAGTTAACTAGCTGATAGACGTTTGGCAAGTGCACCAAATACTATCGAAGTAGTAAAAATATCGATCCCACGAGGACTGTTTTAACTTCAATAATTCAATTGCGTTATAGAAATAGGATGTATAAAATTTATTTTGTTTTGCCACTAGGCAGTAGATTTGGTTTGGTTTTATGAAATCAAATAAAAGAAAATAAAGATTTGATTAAGAAAATATGAGAGAAAGATGAGATCAGATCTGTCGAATCCTCTAAGTTCCCCTAATTGGTCTACTGCACCTATTTGTTATGAATCCTCTTCTAATTTACGATGATTAACTAAAATAGCCCTAATCAATCCCTTGAGTTAGGACCCTCTTCTTAAACTACAGCCCCTAATTCCTTAGGTGGTCTAATAATTCTTGAAGGTTTTACCGAACGTTAACCTATTATCACTAACAAACGATTATCTATTCCTAGACTAACCCTGTTTATTAGAACAATTCAATTAGGTCTAAGTTGAAAGCCATGGTCAGTGGTCATTCATTCTCACAAAATCAAGTTATATGTGATCAAGATATAAAAAGCATTAAGAACAATTGAATTGAATAAACTAGAATTGAATTCATAAACAAAATAGAGTTTCACAGCAACATGTGTCAATTAGGGTTACAAAGATTCATCTCGGATCTAATCTCTAAGAGATTTAGCTACTCATAATCGAGTTTACAAATAGCATAATCAATGAAATAATTAAAACATACATGAATTGGTAAAAGGTTGAAGAAATCGCCCTTCTAGCCGTCTCCGATGTCTCAAAATCGCACTTTGCTCTCCAAAATCGTAACCCTTGTTCTTCAGATTGAGTGCAGTATTTATAGAAGTCATGGGCCTGACCCGTCAAAATCGCGCCGCGCCATGTATATAGGCGTGCCGCGATTTCCCTCAAACAGGGAGGATGTAATTTTGCTTCAAAAATCGCAGCACGGCTTGAAATTGGCGTGGCGCGATTTCCTTCGAACAGACTTCAATATTTAAGCTTTTTGCACTCCAGAACAGTATAAATTGCATGAGAACTCTATCAAAATGTCACAATAAGTCCTAAAAATTACGTAATGACAACATGTCATCACAACCCCAAACTTAAACCATTCCTTGTCCTCAAGGAATTTGCTTGCAACAGTGACAAACGACAGTAAAATAACAGTTACCTGACAAAACGATAGTACCCAAAAGTTCATTCTCCTTCTAGCTAAAGATGAGTTAGTTTGACTTGTTCGCATCCACCAATTCACAACTCCTCGCATCAAATTGAAACAGGGTTCTACCAGTCGACATGCAGGTCTACATATTACCATACGCTTGAAAAGTTTCTAAACATCAATCAAAGTCAATATCATTACACACTTTTGAGGTCTTTAGGGTTATAACGGGGCTTAGGTGAAAGGTGGGATATATTTGGATAAGTATGCTACACAAAATTCGAGTTAGGCATTCCTACGGAAGTTAAAGCACAAAATAGCACAAAATTCAATCCTTCAATCATTCACCTTGTGGAATAACAATCAATGCAAAGGTACTAGAGAATATTTTTAACATTTAGGGACAATCGAGTTTGAAGTTACTCGGATTTTCAATGTTTTGTCCCTTTTTCATCATTCAATTTCTTTATTTTTTTTTGATACACCATTTTTGTGTGTATTTTGCATGACAATTTCATATTTCTTTCATTTTTGTTCTCTTATTCTCTAGTACCCCCACCCCAAACTTAGTTGGTTGCAAATTCCAATAGCAACCCCAAACTTAATCTTTAGCAACATTCTACAATGCCTTAACTCAGAAAATACATTAAGGGACAAGTCCTAAAAGTCTCTAGGCTTGTAACGTAGTTTGTCACCGAACAAAAAGTTCTAATCCTACCGGCTCACAATTGGTTAAGAAAGGATAAATTCAACAAATTAAAACAGGGTAGGCTTCAAAAAGGCTCACAGGACCAAGCACTTTTGCCTCAGTGTGTAATTAACAAAGACTAATCAATAATAGAGAAACAATGCAAGTTCTAGAAATGTAGTTGCATGGAAAACTAATCTAAATATAAGTAAATTGAAAAACAAAATTTGGCAGTGAACCTTATGGCTGAGATTTCTGGGAGTATGTGACTACCTAGCAACGTCGTACACTTCGCCTTTGAATCAAGTCACCCCTCCTTTAGAACTTTTGGAATACCGTTTCATCAAACAACTGTTATTAAACTGGAATAGGTCACATAAAACAAAACAAATTCATTAATAATAAACAAGTGCAGGAGCAATTACAATAGGGAAATAAGTTGTTCAATGGACTTCGACATAAAAAGAAAATAAGGAAAATACATCAAAAGAAAAATAACTGAAAATAAAATACAAAGCAGAAAATGCTAATCCATCAGTAGATCAGCCCATGTTCACATCATCATCCGAGTGTCCAGCCCCTGGTGTCCTCAATCCTTCAAAGATGCCATCCCCTTGATCTTGCTCGGTGGCATTGAAATCATCAGTGATTTCCCTCCTCATGCGCAGACCATACTCTTCTTGATGTGTAAAATATTGCTCCATGCGCTCACGGGAGCCTCCAAACCTCTCATAAGACCCACTAATCGGACCCATATGCAATTGAGCCTCCGCAACAAACGCAGCTGAGAACCTAGGACGGTTCACCCACAGCTGGTCCGAAGTCTCATTCATCCAATTAGCTTGCACATGCATGAATTCCTCAAGCTTTGGGTGAAGAGGAGCATAACCCCCTTGGCTACTACTCCCTCCTTGCTCCATTTGTTGTTGCCTTGCTGCCTCCCTCTCTCTTTCCTTCATATAGCCCTCATATTTCTTCACAAATCCATCCATTACCGAGTCGGTGATTGGCTTCATATTGCTGGTGTTGAGATCACTATCATAAGCCGGCACAAGCTCTTGCTCACATAACCAATTAATTAGACTTCCATGTCCCAATTGAGTGGTGTTTCCGGTTGCTAGATCATGAAGACTATTGGCCAAGAGGCGGCCAATATCTATAGGGTGCTCCTCGATGATGGCATAGGCAGCAAGCACCCTCTTGAGAGGAATTTCAGAAGTGCAAGATGCACTCTCAAGAGTCTGGACCAAATAGGACACCCACGCCTTGGGTATCGGCAACATCTCCGCATAGGTAAGCATCCGGGACTTTTTCCAAGTTGACCCAGGCCTACACATAGTTGTAATGATCTCATCAAATGTATCCTCCGTAATACCAAATCTCTCCTTCCTCAATTTTTCAACCCAACACTCCTCCGGTGCTTGAACATTCAGCCATGCATTGAGAGCATCCGGACTGAAATCAATATACTTGCCTCGAACAAAAGATTGAAAGGGTGTATCGGACACCCTTGCATTTGCAAAGAATTCGACGATTACCGTTTTGTTGTTTGCTTCGTCGATCATCTCATTCAACCTCGTCCACCCCCTCCTTCGTAATTCAGACTCAAAGAAATGATACTTCACAAGCTTTGTGAAATCAAACTTCCTCTCCCCTATGACTTCGAAACTCTTCATAGATTGATGGAACTCTTGGGCTTGGTCATTGATGAAATGGATGGCGTTTTCGGGTGGTTCGGAAGCAGTACGAGGGCGTTTGGATTTGTTTGTGGATGGTTTGGGGTTGGTGGCTTTCTTTGAGCGGGTGTTTCTTTGATTGGAGGCCATTTGTGGTTTAGGAAGATGGTGAAAGGGAAGTTTTGTGAAGTTTGGGAAAGTTGGGAATGATGGTGGTTTGGATTGATGAATTGATGATAGGATTGTGGGTAGATGATGTTTAGGAAGTGAAAAAGGAGATGAAGATGAGAAAAATTCGTGAATGGAAGTTTAGGGAAGTTTTGGTAGAGAAAGGTAGGAAGAATGGAATGAAAATGATGATGAACAGTGAGGTTTTTATAGGGCTGTTTGGGCAAAATCGCGGCACGCCAAAATGCAAGGCGCGGCGCGATTTTGCGTTGTAACGGCTAGTAACGGCTAGTTTTGCAACGGTTGGGAAATGGTGGGTTTATAACGGCTAGTTTTTGAAACATATGGGCAGCTTCCAACCAAAATCGCGTTGCGGCCAAATACAAGGCGCGGCGCGATTTCCTTAAAACAGGGGGTTAGGCAGTTTGCTCGTGAAAATCGCGCTGCGGCCATATATAGGCGCGGCGCGATTTTGGTCAAACAGGGAGCATTCTTTGCTTCCTCAGGCCAAAAATTTTGTTTTCTTGAAAAATGTCTGAGTTCCTTGAATTTTTGAAAAACTTTTGAGGAGAGAATCATGCAAGACATCAGTACCTTGCATGATTTTCTTGGTAAGAGGTATCCTTGAACAAATTTTTAAAACTTTCCTGCCTTGTATTAAAAGAAAAGAAAAAATATTTTTGTGTTTTTGTTTTTGAAAGCAATAAAATCATACCTGAAAAATAAATAGTGGGTTGCCTCCCACCCAGCGCTTCTTTACCGTCACTAGCTTGACTGATGACGATCCCTAAGGATCAGTTGATGTCTCTCCCTCTTCATTGTTTGGGAGTCCTCCTTTACGGTACCGTTTCAGCTTTTGTTCCTTACCCTTGAAAGTTCCTTGTGCACCAGACTTCCTTAGATCCACAGCTTCATCAACTGGCTTGTTCCTTACCAACTCTTTGTCACAATACCTCCTAACCCTTTCTATCGTATCAGAGAGAATTGAAAGCATACACCATTGAAAAGTAGTCGGCCCATTATGCATTCCAAAGGGGATCTTCTTATAAGTAAACACACCACAAGGATTAGTGAAAGTAGTCTTAGGCATGTTGTTCCAAGTTTCCAATCCCCCATCCTTATTGTCAAGGATGTCTCCTGATGATTGTTGTTGCATTCGATCTGTGCTTACTTCAAGTTGCTTAACATGCTCTTTCACCCCAACATCTTCAACCACTTTTTTAAACTTAACAATTTCTCCTTCCATAAGTTGAATAGGTTGAGATTCAAGGGAGTTCTCTTCGACTGTTTCTCCCACAACGTCAATCAGGTAACACTTGGGATTCTCATCTTGGTGCTTCATAGCCTCAAATATATTAAACACGACTTGCTCCTTATGGAATCTCAACATTAGCTCTCCTTTCTCAATGTCAATCAAAGCACGACCAGTTGCAAGGAAAGGTCTTCCTAGAATGAGTGGCATGTCTTCATCTTCAGCCATATCTAAGATCACAAAATCTGCTGGAAACACCAAGTCATTAACCTTGACTAGCACATCTTCAAGCACACCGAAAGGATAAGAGATTGACCGGTCAGCTAAAGTAATGGTCATTCTTGTTGGTTTTGGTTCCCCACACTTAAGCTTCTTCATCATTGAAAGAGGCATCAAGTTGATACTTGCTCCCAAGTCACATAAAGCTCTACCAATGTCTACCGGTCCAATTGAACAAGGGATAGTAAATGCACCAGGATCCTTCAGCTTAGGTGGCAGCTTCTTTTGAAGAATAGCACTACAATTCTCAGAAAGTGCTATGTTCTCATCATCCTTAGGCTTCCTTCTTTTAGTCAACAAGTCTTTCATGAATTTAGCATACAACGACATTTGATCGAGAGCTTCGCCGAAAGGAATATTCACCTGAAGTTGTGAGAAAAGTTGCATGAACTTCTTGAATCGACCTTCATCCTTTTCTTTCTTCTTTGAAAGGTGAGGGTATGGAAGCTTCACATATGATGGAATAACTTGTGGTTTGTCTCCATCCTTCAATATTTGACTCTTCGTCTTCCTCAAGATTGAATCTTCATCAATTAACTTCTCACTTTTTTCTCCCTCTATTTTTTTCTTCCTTTCGTTTTCAACTACTCCATGATCATTTTCTTTTTCAACTACACCCTCATCATTTTTTTCAACTTCACCATTCTCCTCCACCTCAACTACATCATCAACCTTCTTTGGAGCTTTTGGAACTAAAGGTGTCAAAACCTTTTTGCTCCTCAATTCAATAGCATTACAAGACTCATTCTTAGGGTTGTCTTTAGTGTTACCTGAGAATCCGCCTTTACTTTGTTCAGCCAATTGCTTAGCTAATTGCCCCAGTTGAGTTTCAAGCATCTTCCTAGAAGCTTCATTGTTCTTTCTTTCAGCTTCTTGACTTTTCTTCATCTCTTCGAAGTTGCCTTGAGTCATCTTCATGAAATTCATCATAGTTTCCTCAAGAGCTGATGGCTTTCTTTGTTGTTGTTGAGGAGGAGTAAGCATCTGAGAATTCAAAGCGTTGTTATTCGAGTAGCTTAGATTGGGATGCTTGTTGATTCCTGGAGTGTAGTACTGATTTTGCCTTTGATATCCTCCCATGTAGTTAGCTTCCTCACTTGATCCTTCTGGTACACATTCACCATTGGGATGTTCTTCACCACATAGATCACACTTGATTGCAACCACTTGTTGTTGCTTATGAGCCAAAGTGAAGCCTTGAAACTCCTTAGTTAGAGCTTCGATTTGTTTGTTCATAGCTGCTTGGTTAGCAAGGATAGCAGTTTGTTCACTCACTCCAAACACTCCTCTTTCCTTCTTCTTAGCTTCAGCACGATACTCATTTCCAGCCATGTTCTCTATCAAAGCCTGGACTTCATGATCAGTTTTGCTCTTGAGACTACCTCCCGCGGAAGCATCTAAGAACATTCTAGTGTTTGGTGTTACCCCCTCAGTGAAGATTTGGAGGTATTGTTTCTCGGTGAACTCATTATTAGGGCATCTCTTAAGAAGCAAATTGAATCGCTCCCAAGCATCATATAATGACTCACCTTCTCCTTGCTTGAAGTTAGAGATCTCCATCTTCTTTTCCCAATATTTAGACATAGGGAAATATTTCTCCAAGAACTTCAGCTCTAACTCTTCCCATGTTTGGACAGTCCCGTTTGGTATTGTTAGCAACCAATCTTTCGCTCTTCCCGTCAAGGTTAAAAGAAATAGCGTTAGTTTCTTTTGTGCTTCAGTCACGGTGGCTGGTTGCACACAAAACTCGCAAGTTTCAGCAAAGCGGCTCAAGTGTTCATGAGGACTCATAGCTTCAGTCCCATCGAATTGCTTGTCCCTCAAACCGTTGAGGACAGTTGTCTTGATGTCGAAAGCTACGGGGTTAGCTGGTTGAAAAGTATGGGTCAGTTGACCGCGATGAGTGGCTAACCTGTAGTCTCCTAGCTTAGGTCTCGGTGGTACAACTCCTTCACCTTCCATAGTTGCAAATTTAGGAGAAGAGATCGTTTCAGATTCAGTTGAGAGTGGCTCCGGTATTTGTTCTCGAACACCCGGTGGGACGGACTGAGCTAACCTTTGCGACCGGACAGCTTTCCGAAGTGCTCTAGCAGTTCTTTTAATTTCTGGATCGTACTCTAAGTCGTCTGAGCTCTGTTTACCTCGCATAAACAGCAAAATACCTTAGTAGCACTGCACAACGCAAAGTAATCAAGTGAATATGAAAACAGAAAAATAAAAACTAAAAACGGAAAATTAAATTGCAAAAACCCTAAATTATAACGTAATTGCCTTGTTGAAATAATTCAACAGTCCCCGGCAACGGCGCCAAAAACTTGATAGACGTTTGGCAAGTGCACCAAATACTATCGAAGTAGTAAAAATATCGATCCCACGAGGACTGTTTTAACTTCAATAATTCAATTGCGTTATAGAAATAGGATGTATAAAATTTATTTTGTTTTGCCACTAGGCAGTAGATTTGGTTTGATTTTATGAAATCAAATAAAAGAAAATAAAGATTTGATTAAGAAAATATGAGAGAAAGATGAGATCAGATCCGTCGAATCCTCTAAGTTCCCCTAATTGGTCTACTGCACCTATTTGTTATGAATCCTCTTCTAATTTACGATGATTAACTAAAATAGCCCTAATCAATCCCTTGAGTTAGGACCCTCTTCTTAAACTACAGCCCCTAATTCCTTAGGTGGTCTAATAATTCTTGAAGGTTTTACCGAACGTTAACCTATTATCACTAACAAACGATTATCTATTCCTAGACTAACCCTGTTTATTAGAACAATTCAATTAGGTCTAAGTTGAAAGCCATGGTCAGTGGTCATTCATTCTCACAAAATCAAGTTATATGTGATCAAGATATAAAAAGCATTAAGAACAATTGAATTGAATAAACTAGAATTGAATTCATAAACAAAATAGAGTTTCACAGCAACATGTGTCAATTAGGGTTACAAAGATTCATCTCGGATCTAATCTCTAAGAGATTTAGCTACTCATAATCGAGTTTACAAATAGCATAATCAATGAAATAATTAAAACATACATGAATTGGTAAAAGGTTGAAGAAATCGCCCTTCTAGCCGTCTCCGATGTCTCAAAATCGCACTTTGCTCTCCAAAATCGTAACCTTTGTTCTTCAGATTGAGTGCAGTATTTATAGAAGTCATGGGCCTGACCCGTCAAAATCGCGCCGCGCCATGTATATAGGCGTGCCGCGATTTCCCTCAAACAGGGAGGATGTAATTTTGCTTCAAAAATCGCAGCACGGCTTGAAATTGGCGTGGCGCGATTTCCTTCGAACAGACTTCAATATTTAAGCTTTTTGCACTCCAGAACAGTATAAATTGCATGAGAACTTTATCAAAATGTCACAATAAGTCCTAAAAATTACGTAATGACAGCATGTCATCACTAGCGCAGGGGCATTTTGGGCATGGCTGCAGGGTGCGAGCAAAATGTGCTGGGTGGAGAACAAAATTCAAATAACTATCCTCGATGGCCCAAGGGTTATGCCTGACAATTCTTGGGTTATGCTTCGACAATCCAGATTTTGGACATAGATCCAACACCATAAGAGGACCTACAACGTACCCTCGGCCCACCATAGTTTCCCCTAGCATAGGCCCAATACGAAGAAAGGCCAAATACACACCTTTTGACCATAATACTACATGCACCCTTTGTTCGAAACTCAAAACTACAATAAATAGAAGCTTAGGATTCCTAGAATCCATAACGCCTTCTGCCCTCCATAAAGAGCAACTACCAACGGTCGACAGTTATAAATTCATCCATCTGTAACCGCACTACAACGATTTTTCAACCTTTACTTTGAGGATCTCCACTTCCTCACCTATAAAAGAGGACTTCCAATGTCCTCAAAGATACGATTTAATCTTCTTCCTTTAACCTCTCCGCACATATATTGACTTCAATGGCATAGTACATGCGGGTACACTCTCCACCACCACCACCCCACCCCGTCGTCCTAACTTCAAACTCATCGTGAGCTAATCGCACTTGACGTCATTCTTCTGATCAGTTAAGACCAATGACATTGTCTATGGAGTTTTCTCAATCTTTTTCTTTTAAGACCAAAACTACCAAAAAAATACTTCAAAAACAGTCAAATTCTAGAATGGTCATTGTGAGAGAAACACCATTAGTGGCAACATCCACCAAATCAATCAAATTCTATTTATTCTATTTTATGTCTACTTTGAATTCTCTGGTTTTTTAATTTTGCACCAAAGGTTTAATATTTTGCATTGTTAGGGAGTTAATATAAAATTGTTCGACTAATAGAAACGTTTAATGTTATCTTTAAAAAAAAAAAAATGTTTCATTTTAATCCGTTAGTTTAACTATTTAATCTATAAACTTTCTTGCTCAAAAAAAAATCTATAAACTTTCATTTTTGTCCCTCTAAAAAATTACTTTAAATTTTGATCCTCTAAATTTTTTGTTATCCATTTTAGTCCTCTATTTTAATAAAAAAAAATTGTGTGACATGTTCAAAGTGACTTTCTTTTTTGAAGAAGCTAAATTATCCCACTTAATAATAATTAAATTTTTTGTTATCCATTTTAGTCCTCTATTTTAATAAAAAAAATTGTGTGACATGTTCAAAGTGACTTTCTTTTTTGAAGAAGCTAAATTATCCCACTTAATAATAAATTGGCACTGGGGAAAATTAAACATGAGACATCGAGGAGGAGCACACTCCCAGATCCTAAGTCAATAACAACCCAAGTGGGTTCAAAGTGACTTTTTCTGACATTTCACTTATAACACATTAAAATTCATTAGTTTAACTATTTAGTCTTTATTAATTTATCTATAACTTTAAATTAAATATTAAATTGTTAAATTAAAGATTAAATTATTAAGTCAATGGTATTTTAAGGTCATAATGTCAAAAAAAAAAAAAAAAATCCAAGTCACGTGAACTTCTGTTTTATATTTTACTAAACATGAACTTCTGTTTAAAAACATAGATTAAAATTTATAATAGAAAATTTAAAGGGACCAAAATTTGAAGAAAACAAATTAAAGTGACAAAAAATGAAAGTTGGTATATTTAAATTTTAGAGGGATCAAGACATATTTAAGCCTTATTATAATTACTTTAAATGATGTTGTAGCTCCATTTGTAAGGACAAATATATTACAGACAAATATATAATATATGCAAGATCGGACGCCCCACTTCTCCACATTTAAAATGTGTGAGTTCCAGCCACTAGGCTACTTGACAACAAAAAAAATTGGTGCAATTTTAATTTTTGTTTATATATATATATATATATATATATATATATATATATATATATATATAAGGGATGTATCAAATGAGAGGAGTGCTTAAAATGAGAGGTGAGAGCATCAAATATTAGCCATTGGATGAAAAGGAACGGCTGAGATTAAATCACTCACTTAACAGTGCACGTGCCTTTGTCTTTGTTTAGCGTGCCTCTTTTCCTTGTTGCTGCTTCCGTATTCATCTCTGTACTTGTTCTTCCTCCCAACAAAACACTAATACCTTCCAAAATCACTGTACTGTAATGGTTGAAGTTAGCTCAAACCATGTCAAAGATCCCTAATTCTTTCTACAATCAGAAACCCATTATAATTTTTCGAGTTTTTTCTTCATAAAATTTTAATGGGTTTTTTCTTCTTCATCAAAGATTAAGGGTGTGTTTGGTTTGCAAAACAGTAAGTACTGGACATAACAGTACAAGACAGAACAGCACAACACAAGGCAGAACAGCACAGGACAAATTTTTTACGGCAATGAGTAATTTTATGTTTTATACGATTTTTGGGGGACAAAAATGCTATTTTGGTATTTTATACAACTTGTACGTGGGACAAAAAGTTGTGCTGTGGTTTGGTGAGGGACAAAAATATGAGTTTTTGTCCTGTCCCTGGCCTCCAGTTTGTCCTGTACCTGAAACTGTTTTACAAATCAAACACTGGACAACTAGAGTTGTTCTGTCCTGTCCTTCATTTTTTAGCAAATCAAACGCACCCTAAGGGTCTCTTAATTTTTTGGAGTACTTTTCTTCATCGATGATTCATGATAAGAAACCCCTCAAATATTCAAAATGAATGGCTTGGAACCCGTTTTTTTTTTTTTTTTAGGTCAGAGGGAAAATTGATACTTGTGTTTGCGAGATTCAATTAAACAAATAGACTTGCGGCAGCTGTTGAAATTTCGTTTTTCAAATCTCATGACTCTCAAATCTGAACAAAAAAAAAAAAAAACCATATGCTTTCTCATAGCTGCATAAATGGCACCAATTTTATGGATTACAATGATTAAAACCATGACTATATGGAGTTTTTTTCTTAATCAAAGATTTTTTTTTTCATACAAATTCTTAATCAAAGATGAACTCAGAATGGAGCACAACATCGATGAACTGGAAAAAGGAATTTGATATGACTTTCAAATCTGAACAAAGAAGTTTAATGGCGTGTGAAGAAAATAAGAAAAAGCAGGCACGTGCAGATTTTTTAATTAAAAAAGAGAGATCAAAGTTCATTTTCATCCAAATGGCTAATATTTGATGCTCACACCTCTCATTTTAAGCCCTCCTCTCATTTGATATATATATATATATATACACACACTAGACTCTAACCCGTACGATGTACGGGTTTTGTAGAGTTTCTTATATAAACATCAAAGTGACTATATTATTAATTTTAGAGTTACATTCAAAGTAATAGAAACAATGAAACTAAGTGATGTTTGAGAGTGATCGACGTGCAAAATCTCAAAAAAGAAAATTATAACATTAGTTTGCATCAACAAAAATGAACATGGAATAAAAGTCATAAATTAAATTATGTGAAATTAATCAAACATGAAAATAAACACAATAAAAATGAGTGTTAGTGGCTTAAAAAAAAGGCCTTTAAGATTACATATCCATTTTAGAAGCAACTATATTTCAATAAAAATGTTAGTGGTCTAGTGGTAAAAGCTCTAAGGTGTTGTTATGGGTAGTTGGTTCAATTCCTTGCAAAACAATTTTTTAAAAAAATATATTTAGACCAGCCAAAGAGAAAAAAAAATATATTTAGACCAGCCAAAAAGGGCGGTATTAGGGTTAATTAAGGTTGATTGGAGAATATCTAACATTTATATATATATATATATATATATATATATATATATATATATATATATATATATATATATATACTAGAACACCGACCCGTGCGCCGCACGGGTCTTTTAGAGTTGATGGTTATAATATTTTTTAACTATTGATATTTTATTTTTGTCGAAAAAACCATTGATATTTTATTTTTATAATTGTCTTGTATTTACATTATGTAAATGTCAGCAAAAAATCTGTTTTATTCTCATAATTAATTTGAAATTCAAATTGAGAAGTAATTGGGAGGGAAATATTTTAAGGTTGAGATGCTTAGAAGTTAATGCATTACAATTAGAGGGAAATAATTAGGTTTAAGATAAAAGAGGAAGAGGTGTACATATTTCATTCTTTCAAATAAAAAAGTTGAGAAGTAGAATTAATAAATCACTTATTATTATCTTAAGAAATCGGCCAAAATAATGACTACATTCATGAAGCTATGAATGCATTCATCAAAATAAAAAGATCATAAAATTAGTTTAACGCAATGTATATCATTGTTTAACAAATGAAAAATCCTACTCTTCTTAATTTTCACTTGAATGTCAATGAACCATTTTGGATTAACCATACATTGTTATGAATTAAGTTTAAATTACTAAGAGATTTAAAAAAGAAAATAGAGAATGGGGAGTCATTCCTCCATTGAATTTGCAGGGAACCCACACATGCTACCCAACCAAGCTGCGACCACATTATCTGATGAAAAAAGTACTGTGAAAAAAATATAGCAAGATGGATGAATAAAGAAACAAATAAGGACGTATTTGATTCCAGTCTGTTTTGCATGTATATATAGTACAGAGGGAGTGTGGAGAGCTATGAATATATGCGTTGGAACCACAACTTGACCATTTTTTTCATTTCCAAAATTTAGTAGTATGATACCTTATGGAAAATAGCATAAATAAATGCAATACAAAGTATCTCAAGTATTACATTTTCGATGCAACTCATAAAATGAGGACGGTGCACCATTTTTTTTTATTGAAATTCAAATTGGCAAAGACTTTGGTGGGAAATATTTTAGGGTTAACAATTTTAGTAATTAATGCAGTACAATTAGAGGGAAATTTTTAGGTTTAGGTGTTGCTAAACCTAATAAGCTTTAAGAGTAAAGGATATATATATATATAAAGATATTCGTTCCTTTATAAAAAATGAAAAAGATTCGTTAGGATTTTTATAGAATTTTTCAAGCATGTGATAGTTTTTTTTTTTTAAGGAATGTGATGGTTTTTTGTTTCTTTTGTTTTTAGGGAGGGATGTGATAGTTTTATTTTCACGGGATATACCACGTAATAATTTGATTTATTTTTAATTTAGAAAAATATTGATTTACATTATGTCAACGTGTGGAAAGACGGGCATTCACATAGCCGTCTTTTCGTTTTTTTTATTACGCTAACACATATATAGATTATGAACGATATTTTATATAAAAAAGTTTATATAGATTAAAATTATAAGCATAAATATTTATGAATTTCAATTGTAACAAACAAAATTGTTTAAGGTATAGTTTGAATAACAAAAGTCAGCCTAAAATCCTCTATTGTTTATAAATATAGTACAAATATATCATTAATAATTGTAACAAAAAAATAATATCATTAATAAGTGTACAACAACTTGTCAAAAAAAAAGTCTACAGAAACAATAGATATATACAAACGATGACACAACATGATATGAATAAAAAGCTTATCAGCGAGGAGAAATATTAGGGATTGCTGCATTTTAGAAGGAATTTGTTAGTTTAAATTGGTGCGCTGCATTTTAGATGGAATTTGTTAGGTTAAATTGCTGCTAATCTAATGCAGAATTTTAGAGGGAAGTTATTAGGTTAAGTTGCTGCAGACCTAATAAAATTAATAAATAAGGATAAATAAGGATAAAAAAGGCATGAAATTGGTGGGCATGAAATTGGTGCGATGCATTTTTTTAGATGAAATTTGTTATGTTAAATAATTGCAAACCTAAAAGTGTAGAAAATATTTGATTCAAAAAAAAAAGGAGGATAGGAATGAAATTTGTTAGGTTAAAAAATAAGGTTTCGGCTGGCCAAAATTATAGCAAACTTGATAAAAAAATTCGGCTGTCATTAAGTAAGATGATCAATGACTAAATTTGAATGGCGCCTAAATGTGCAAGATTCAATGGCTCAGAAAAGTGGAGGGAAAAATGGGGGGAAAATATTAGGGCAACAATAGCTTGAGGGGTTTAGCTTTAGTAAGTTAGGGTAGAAAATATTTGCTTCACAAAAAAAAAGGCAAGAGGATAGGAATAAAAATGGTGCGATGCATTTTTTTTAGATGAAATTTGTTATGTTAAATAATTGCAAACCTAAAAGTGTAGAAAATATTTGATTAAAAAAAAAGGAGGATAGGAATGAAATTTGTTAGGTTAAAAAATAAGGATTCGGCTGACCAAAATTATAGCAAACTTGATAAGAAAATTCGGCTGGCATTAAGTAAGATGATCAATGGCTAAAATTGAATGGCGCCTAAATGTGCAAGATCCAATGGCTTAGAAAAGTGGAGGGAAAAATGTGGGGAAAATATTAGGGCAACAATAGCTTGAGGGGTTAAGCTTTAGTAAGTTAGGGTAGAAAATATTTGCTTCATAAAAAAAAAAAAAGGCAAGAGGATATGAATAAAATTGGTGTGATGCATTTTTTTAGATGGAATTTGTTATGTTAAATAATTGCAAACCTAAAAGTGTAGAAAATATTTGATTCAACAAAAAAGGAGGATATGAATGAAATTTGTTAGGTTAAAAAATAAGGATTCGGCTGGCCAAAATTATAGCAAACTTGATAACAAAATTCGGCTGGCATTAAGTAAGATGATCAATGGCTAAAATTGAATGACGCCTAAATGTGCAAGATCCAATGACTCAGAAAAGTGGAGAGAAAAATGGGGGGGAAATATTAGGGCAACAATAGCTTGAAGGGTTAAGCTTTAGTAATTAAGATATATATATTATTTTTTAAAATTCAAAAGTTTGCCATTGCACGTGTGGAATCTATGGATTTTACCAACAAAGAATAACAATTTATTGAGCACGCATGAATTTGATATGTCTCACAAGATTAACATTATTCCAATAAATTAAAAAGCAGAATTCCGCAAACAAAGTGGAGAAAGTCCCAATTAGTACAAAATGGCAACAAAGAACATAGATTCTCAATCTTATAGAACACAAAGTTTTCTTCACTTGGATAATTCCTCTGAGAGATGGGTAGCCAAAGATGTAATGGTTGAAGGAGATATAGCCCTTGAGCCAGCAAGATACCATTTCTTAATAGTCTCTACTACATTGGCATTCTCTATTACATACTTTGAGTCTTCTTTCCCTTCCAAAGATACCACAATCTGTATTGCAACAAACAATCATCACATTGGTTAACTTAAATGCAATATTTGTTAATATTAGTTGAAGTTGGTTATGTCGATGAGATGTCGATTCAATTGTAAGAGTTTGATTTTGTAACCGGATGAAATTCAAATCTCATATGTAATAGTTAGTAAAAAAAAAAAAAAATTAAGTTGGTTATAGGTAATTACAAGTTGCAATTAGTACCAACCAACTTGTAAGTTGTATCTACCTAAAATCAACTTAAACTAATTCTAAGAATGAATAGGATCAATTAAGGTAGATAATGCCTAATGCTGCTAGCTACTTTACCTCAGCAGTTGGAGAGTTTGCTGGGAAATGATATGTGATGACTGAGTGTTTCTTGAAGTACTTAGACTGGAAAAATTCAATTACTTTTTCCAAAGCTTCTTCTTCTTCATCCTCATATTTGTCATCGGCTGCCAAACGGTCCCTCACAGCGGTCTCAATCTGAACACCATATTGTGCACCCTTAATCTCTTTAATCACAACAAGTCTAATTGCCTTCTCCACAGGAGCTGCACATATTCACATTCAATTTTGTTATCTCTAAGTACAGTCTTGCACAACATTTATGATATAATTAAGGTAAAATTGTTGTTCAGTTAATTGATACCAAATAATAAATAGATGAGCTCACATTAAGAAAAAGCTTTGCACATAGCATATACAATAATTAAGATATTATTGAAAGAAGTTGGATTATAAAAGGGATCAGAAATTACCAGAAATGAGAGCATCAAAGAAGTCATCATTGTCTTCCAACTCCTTGGCAGGCTTACCTTTCCACTGTTGCAAGTGGCTTGCTACTTCAGGTTCCAAATAAACCCCAATTGAATAGAATTTCACTTGGAGAAAATGGATCTCCATGTCGGTAATCCCTATCAAAAGAGGAAAATCAAGTTATTGATTTGGAACTAAAATCTATCTATCTAGAGTCTATATATGACCTACATCTCTTGCTACTTTTAGCATATAATTAATTAATAAATTTGACTTTTAGAACTTAGATTTAAACATTGATTAGTTGACAGAAACACTAATTAACAAGTATAAATCATATATACCCCATATTCAAAATCAAATCAAGAAAAAGAATTTGGAAGAATTTCAAAAGGAGCATGCATGTATGTAGCAACTTACCATGACCAAGGAGAGAAAGGGTTTTGGTAGTAGTGATCTTTGAAGGGTAAGAGATTTCATCGACCAAAACAGTTTCACTAGCCACTGTAATCAAATTCACAAACAAAACAAAAATTAATTAATTAATCTATCATTAAGATCAATAAACAAGAGTTAATTAGCAACATATTTTTGATTGAGAGAGAGAGATAGCTCTTACTAGTTAGTTGCTGGTGATCGATGTAGATAGAGACAGAGGAAGTAGAGAGAATTGTGGTGAGATGGTTTAAGAGAGAAACTTAAGATGAGATGTAAGAATGGTAGATATTGCTTAGGTTGTTATATAAGGTTGTTTATTAGACACACTCCGTAGCTAAATTAAGGTGGTAGGTAGATCGAGTTGACATACTTGTGACTTTCTTTCAAGTGGTATGTATATTTTTGTTTAATAATAATGTTGGTCACAATTACAGCCTAAACTCCTACGTTCTTTTTTTACAAATGCAAATGAATATATTTAATTTTTCATTTTTATTAATATAAATGGGGTTGAGTTTATGAATGTTGAAGTTAGCATGTTGTTTCATTTCAAGTCAATTTCGTTGTCTATGACTCCTTGGAAGTTCTTCGGCCACCAATGAGGTTGGTGGCACGAGCGCCACCGTTCATTCTATGACTACTAGTTTTCGTTTACTACCTACCCCCATCAATAGAAAAGTGTACTATTTTATATATAGCTCAATTTTGTACTCTTGTGCGGCCGTTTGTATACTAATTGAGCTACTATGTTTAGAATTCTGCTCTTTATCCAAATGCTTTTGCTCACTCCCAAAGTAAAAGTTTATAATGCCCCTACGCATGTTAACTCACGTAGCGTGAGTTAACTTACGCTAGTTATAAGATGAACGTGACTTAAGTTACGCAACGTGACTTAAGTCACGTTGCGTGCTGTTATTAGCCAGGCATGACCACATTCTGCCTCATTTTCAAACAACAACACACACAAATCTCAATTTTCTCTCAAATTATCAACTCCAAAATTCCTTCAACTTCAAATCAAACAACACTACAACAACAAGAAAAAGTAAGGTTTCACTTAAATTATGTTGGTATGATAGATTTTTTTTGTTAATCTAGAATTTGTTAGGTTTATTGTTTTGTTAAAATTTTAATTTTTTTTGCAAGAAATGATAGAATGGCAAATGACTTATAGTGCTTAATTGTTATGATGTTTTGATGTTTGCGTGATTATGTTAGATTTTTTACACTTAGATTAGATTTTTTTAAATTTAGGGTTTGTTTAAATTTTGGTTATTTTGTTTTTTGCAATATATGATACAATGTTACATGCAAATGAGTAATATTGCTTAATTATTTAGATATTTGCATGTTTATGTTGTAGTTATCATTTTTAGGGTTTATGTATAATTTGCACTCCAAGTGTTTGATGAAATGTTTGAATGAGTTTTTCATTGATTGTGTTTAATTTGTAATTGTGTAAATTTGAAGCAATGGCCGGGTGGATCGACGTTCATGCACAATTCAACGGCGGAGAACCTCAGAGGTTGGAAGTTCGGTGCCTTGATGTAACGTTAAGAGGGCTCAAGGATCAACTGAATGAATTCAACCAAGCACTCAACCCCAGAGACACAAGGAGGGTGCAAAACGTTCGGTATAAATGTCCAAAGTTCGACGAGGGGATGGTATCATTCACTTGGGTAGAGTTATAGAATGACGAAAACGTGACGAGCATGTTTTGGGAGCACAGCATGTTCCAGTGGATCGATATGCGGGTGACGTTGCTGAGATCAACTGAAGATATCATCAACAGCTTGATTCCGCCAGATGATCGTCATTAGTTAGGGTAAGGTGCATTTCAACTACAACAATTGTCTTACTCTGAAATGGGGTAATTCAAACTTCCCAAACGGCGAGGACTCAAGCATTTCGCTCGGCATTCATGTTTTTCCTTTGAAAAGATTAAATTCTTGTTAGGCTGGTTTAGATGAAGGTATTAAGTGTCAAGGAATGGACCTCATTTCGGTGGCACTTGAATACCTTCATCTAAATCAAGCCTAACAAAGTTTTATTCTTTTCAAAGGAAAGCATGAATGTCGGGCGAAATGCTTGAGTCATGTTGTTTGGCTAGTTTGAACTTACCCCATTTCAGAGGTAAGACAATTGTTATAGTTGGAATGTGCATTCCAACTACAACAATTTTCTTACTCTGGATGGGGCAATTCAAACTAGTTAATCGGCATGACTCCAACATACGATAAGCTTCTTGAATGCTGGTATTCAAGTGTCAAGGAATGGACCTCATTCTTTTGGCACTTGAATACCATCATTCAAGATGCTGATCGTATGATGGAGCCCTACTGCTTAGCTAGTTTGAATTTACCCCATTCAGGGACAAGACAATTGTTGTAGTTGGAAGGTGCATGTAATGTAATGTTATTATTGACATACATGTCATTTATGTAATATAACGAAACCTTAATTCGAATTTTTATTTGAATTCACGCTATCGCAATTTTTATTTAAATTCATGCTGTCGCAATTTTTATTTAAATTCACGCTGTCGCAATTTTTATTTGAATTCACGCTATCGCAATTTTTATTTAAATTCACGCTGTCGCAATTTTTATTTAAATTCACGCTGTCGCAATTTTTATTTGAATTCACGTTATCGCAATTTTTATTTAAATTCACGTTGTTGCCATTTTTATTCGAATTCACGCTGAATTTATTCTAATTCATTTATTTAGTCTTATTCGAATAAAAATAAAGAAACAATTAACAATCGTAATCGTAAAATAAATGCAACAATTAACAAAAATAAAGAAACAAAAATAATAGATATAAAATATCATTTTATTAATATAATTCTTCTTATTACATTTACAATGGGGTAAAACTAAATCTGCGAAAAAATAAAAACCACCAGAAAACCGACCTATCTGGGGTAAAACTAAAAGTAAACCACCAGAAAATCGACCTTCCTGGGGTAAAACTAAATCTTCACATTTAGTTTTACCCAATGTGGTTTTTTGCCCAAGAAAGCTGCTCACTACTTATATTTTCCCCAGCATTCCCACTACTTATCATTCTTTCTCTTTTTACACCAAAATAAAGAAGGAAAAAAAGAAGGAAAGGAAGAAGATTCATAGGGGGAGAGAGTGAGGAGGAGAGTGAGAATGTGAGGAAATTGGGAAGTTTAGAGGTGTATTTATAGCGGTAGATTGTAACATAGGTTATATCTACCATAAATAGGGTCAAAAAACGTGTAAAAACTTAACAAAAACGTGTAAAATCAATTAAAATGCATTGAACAAAGTCAAAAAAACGTGTTCTTGAGCCCAGGATTAACACTAGCGTGAGTTAACTCACGCCCAGGTTAAAACTAACGTGAGTTAACTCACGCTAGTTAGGCCGGTGGTCACAACTCAAGAACATGTTTGTTGGACTTTGGTCGGTTATTCAACCACGGTTTTATTGTGTTTTACACGTTTTTTTACTGTTTTTTGACTTAATTTAGTGCATATAAAACTTATGCACTAAATAATTTTCAATTAGGACTTTTTTTTTTTGGTTACATTTAAGGCCTATATTCTAAATTAATTTATTAACTTTATTCTAAATATAAATAAAAGTAAATGGACTAAATATAAATAAAAGTAAATATAACAATATCTCATTTCATTGATAATTCATACATTACAATTATTCATTACAATTATTCATACAATAATTTTGAACTAATTCACTAAATCTACTTATTTTATCCTTTTTGGGGTAAAAAGTAATCAATCTTCGTGGGGTAAAATGGTGAGTAGCCTTCTTGGGGAAAATACATCATCAACCCTTGGGCTAAATTTAAATCTGGTTTTTTTTTACCACAAGAAGTTCTTTTTACCCACGGTAAAAAGTTTCTGCGGTTAAAAAAGCAGACTTAAAATTATCCCAAGGGTCGATCACTTCCCCAAGTCGGCTACTCACTACTTTACCCCGACGAAGTTTGATCACTTTTGCCCCCAAAGAGAATATTGAAAAAAAAATGAAAGAAGATAAATAGAGGGATAGAGTGAGGAGGGGGAGAAAGTGATATGGTGTGAGGAATTAGGGAAGTATGGAGGGGTATTTATAGGTAGAAATGGGAGCCTAGGTTGTATCTAACTTAAATGTGGTAAAAAAAACGTGTTCTTGTGGTAAAAAAACGTGTAGAAAGACTGTTGAAAAGCTGACCAAAGTTGGAAAAATGTTTGTTCTTCACCGGCCAGCTAGTGTGAGTTAACTTGCGCTAGTGCTAAGTGGTGCGTGACTTAAGTCACGTTCATAATACACTAGCGCATGTTAAGTCACGTAGTGTGACTTAACATAAGCTCGGAATACACTAGCGCATGTTAAGTTGCGTATGAGTATTTTGGACATTTACTTTGGGAGTGAGCAAAAGCATTTGGGTAAAGAGCAGAATTCCTATGTTTATTATTATGGACCCTACGGTCAACATAACAATTCTGAGTAAACATCTTCATCATTTCTTAAAATAAATGTACATTATCTTTATTTTGATGTATAAATATTCAATTAATGTAAATAGGTGGAAGGATAACCAAACCCGCATATTAAAACATTATACCTAAGAGAATTTAAATTTAGATAAAACCTGCCACAAGTATAGGTAGTTTAACAGATATTCACGGATTAAAGAAATAGATATTTCAACTATCTATGAATTAATTAATACAAAAGAGGAGATAATAGTAATCTTACCCACTGGCATTCGTACTTGTTAGATATTAATAAAGTATCTCAAATCTCATATTAAATATAAATATTATCCGGTTGTCTTTGAGATTTAGGTGTGTTTGGTTGAGAGAAGAAAGCGTGAAGAGAGAAATAGGTGAGAGAGAGTATGAGAAGAGAGAAATAGATGAGAAATAAGATGGATTTGATGTATTGTTTGGTATAAAAGAGAGATGAGAGAAATCTCCTTTAATATAAGAAAAAAACATGTTGTAGAAAACCTATTAATGCCCTTATCCTTTTTAATGTAAAAGTTTCAAATTTTGGGGTAAATCTGGTCTTTTTCCTTACATGTTGTGGAAAACCTATTAATGCCCTTATCCTTTTTAATGCAAACATCTCATATTTTGTGGTCAATCTGGTCTTTTTCCTTAAATTTCTAATATGATGACATCACTTAGCTGAAACATCAATTAAAAATATCATTATTTACAATATTGATATTCCCAATCTTTTTGGGGGGCAAACTCAAATTTAAATTTCAAATTTCAAAACTCTTTTATATGAGATTCAACACAATACACATCTATCTGGTTTTCTCTTTCTCTCACTTTTTCTCACATGTCTTTCTTCATCTCATTCATTTTTCTAATCATCATTTTATTTTCTTACGAAAAAATATATGTTTTCTTTATAGATGAAGAACACAATAAAGAAAGAAGATGGGTAAGGCAACAATAGCATCTTTATTTTTTCTTTGCAATTTTTTTTTTTCATGTCCTTCATGAAATAATCTTCACCTGAGTTTACTTTTTTTTTTTCCAGGTACATGTACATCAAAAATTCTACTGTACAACATACCAATCATTCAAATCCAAACTATTAGTGATGTGATATTCTTCTTCTTCTTCTTCTTCTTGATGTCCTTTTCTTTTCAAACTTTCTAATCTCTATCTTCTCTTTAATTGATTTTGCAGAAAACTTGAAGTGCTGTAAAAAAAATATACTATGAACAATTTTTCAGATCTACAAGTTCAATTGATGTTTAAAGTGTCTAAATGTACCTTTTCATTATTTGTATTTACATTTAACTACAATTTTTTGATCTAGAAATGTTGCAAGAAAGTTGAATGGAGTTCATTTCTCTTTATCAAACTACAAACAAAGAAAAGAGACACAAGTAAGTAAACGATGAACGATGAGAATTACTAAATCACTAATTGGTTTAATAGATCAATCCTCAACAAAATAAATTCTGAAAAATCTTATGCACGGTTAAGAAACAACTTCATAAGAAAATATATCATTTGTGTATTGTTTATCTATTTTCTGTGTCCTTCGATCTAATGTTTTTCCTTTGAATAGCAGAATTGAAGAGATGAGATATAAGTGGAAAGAGTAAGTGTGGCCATTGAAGGTTCTGTTCCAAATCAAAGCTAAAAATAAAAACCAAGATGAAAAGGAGAGAGCGATGAGCTCTTGGTGTTCTTACTTACTAGAGTATTAACAACAAATGTATTATCAGTGGTGTTTAATATGTTTTAAAATTTTTTTTTAGGGAGAAAGAATTTTAAATATAGATTCTGAGTTTTTTATTTTTTTACTACAAATATAAAATTTGACTTGAAATTGTTATTAAATCAAAAAATAATAATAGAAAATGCATGTTGAAAAAAAAAATTGTTATGGATAGAAAAATTCCAAACCCCAATAAAAAAAACCTTTTAGTTCTTAAAAAGAAAAGTCTGAGAGAATTTTTGTGGTTTATTCACCGGTGAAGGAAAAAAAAACTTTTATTCTTACACAGAAAAGTCTCCATTTAACTAAAAAAATGTTAAAATTCAAGTAAAAATGTAGAATTTTTGTGGTCAAAAAACCTTCTTGCATGCAGAAAGATCCAATAGAATGTTATTTCTATCAGATCTGAACAGAAAAGTCTCCATTAAAATTTTAGTAAAAGTGTAGAATTTTTGTGGTAAAAAAAAACCTTATTGCATGCACAAAGATCCAATAGAATGTTATTTGTATCATATCTGAAAAAAGCTAAAACAGATTCATTGTTCTACAAAAAAGTCCTTACATCTCTTGAAAATTCAAAGAATCACACCAAATTTTATCTTTAGATTGTTGTTGTTGTTGTTGCATGTTTGATGACGAAACTGATGCTATTGTTGTTGCAGTTGTCTCCAAAAACCGTAATTTTTTGTGGGTTTTGTTGTGGATCTTCAAAGAAAGCAAATCATCGGTTTGTTTTCTCAAAGACAAGGTCACGTTGGCCGCAAAATAGGAGACAAGTTGGACTCAAAATTCATATTTACCTTGATCTAAAAATAAACAAGTGTTGTTTGTTGAGGATAATATACGGATAAAAATGGTGGTTTCATTTAGATTTATGGTGGCCATAGTTTGTTAAATATGAAGAGAGAATAAGGTTTAGAGAAGGGAAGCGGCTAGGGTTATAGGAAGTAGAAATGTGTTGCTGGTGGTTTTTATATGTGGGTTACTGGTTTGGGCTTTTGTGGGTTGTTGGGTTCTGGTTTGGCTTTTGAGCCCATTCACATATTTTTTGAAAGTATTTAAAATTATGGTGTAAAATGGATAATAAAATATCTTCATTTTTTGTTTTCATTTTTTTTCTTCTATTAATCAATGAATAATACAATATTTCTTGAAGAAAAGAGTTGAGTAAAAAAAAATCTTTTCAAATTCATAAAATGAAATATATTTTTTGATTGGTGCACTTAATTTTTTTAATAATCTATATAAACTAGGGACAATATATTTCACTAATAAAAAATATATAAAGAAGGAAATTTTTCAGGGAATGTTTTTAACAGATTTGTCATTGATAAATATAAAATAAAAAAATAGATAAATATTTTTCACTAATACATTAAAATTAGAAAAATGTTTATCACTAATACATTGTACAGTCAAATTTAAAATTGAATTTAAGAATTTATTTCATTTGTGTTATAACATTATATAAGAGCTTAAAAATTGAAGGAAAAAATATGAATTTTTATATACATGAAAAATAATATGGAGTCTTAACTAGCATCACGTAATTTATACAACTTCAAAAAAAAATCGTTGATATATACATATATGTATAATTAAGCTTAAAAAAAATGGTTTTATATATATTCGAAATATAATTTGTAAAAAGTAGAAACCAATATGTGTATGTTTAACTACAAATGTTCATAATTTTATTTCTTCCAAAATATGATTTTTAAGAACAAACTATCTATATAATATTTAAAATACTTATTATTTTATTTAAAAATCTATCTATATGTAAAAACTCTACATAATATAAGTAAAGAAGGTCATTTGGATGAAAATGGTGATAGTAGAGTAGTACAATTTGTCATTGATCAAAAAAATTGTTTCCACTAAAATATTTCTACAATTTAGAATATCGCTTAACTTCAATTCTACAATAATATTGAATCTTCATCAACTAAAATGCACGGGATAAATGGACATTGACAGAATTTCTTCCTGAGGGGGCATATATCATAAGAAAACGTCTTAATGCCCTAATCCCTTTCAATGTAAAAGTCCAAGATTTAGGGGTAAATCCGGTCTATTATTTTACATTTGTAACTAAATGACATCACTTAACTACTATGATGTCATCTAAGTACTGGTTTGTCATTACTTAGTTATTTTCCTCTTCAAAAATAACATTGTGATCACATGCCAACTACATAAAAACACTTTTAGGTTGTTAAAGAAGTGAAAAATTTGCTTTAGTACAAAATATATAATGTGAGAGAAATACTCCAAACTTTTGGCTCTCAAATTTGAAATTCAAATTCCAACTCAACACTCTTTTATATCGATACCTCATTTCACTAATTGATCTTCAATAGTTTATAATATAAGATTCAATACTCTCTAACAACTTTCTTCTTCTTCTCCTCTCTCTCTCTCTCTCTCTCTCTCTCTCTCTCTCTCTCTCTCTCTCTCTCTCTCTCTCTCTCTCTCTCTCTCTCTCTCTCTCTCTCTACTGTACAATAACCATTTACATTAAATTGAATTTTAAAAAATGAAAGAAATAAAATTAAAAACTGAAATGGTTGACGTAGTAAAGTGAGAACACTTAAATAGTTATCGATCATAAATAATAAAAAATGCATTAACTTAAATAGTTATCGTACAGTAAATAATTAAAAATAACACTTATACATAGAACATTCTGTCATTGATTTTTTTTGAAAGAACATTTTGTCATTGATAAATTTTAAAATGATTATTATGCACATGATAATTTAGCAAACATGTTATAAAATTATATAAGTCGAGAATTATTATACACTTGAAAAATTGTCGGTTCTAAAAATCTATACAATATAAAAAAGTCTACACAATGTAAGAAAGGGATAAGGTGGGTATATACTAAAGTTTCAGAAATTACTCAAATGAATGAGAGAAGTTGGCATCAATTAAATAGAACTATTATACATGAGACAAGCTGTCATTAATAAAATGCACTAAAATGTTGACATTGATTAAGCTAAATTATCATGAACTTGAAAAGCTTTTGGTGATCCTATTTCAAAATTAACTTCAATGCACGGGTTAAGTTGTCACTGACTAAACTAATGCTGATACACGAGACATGTTTTTTTTTTTTTAAATGATACACGGGACATGTTATCGTTAATACAAAGTTTATAATAATTATAATACACGGGCCATGTTTTATCTACAAATTTTAGAATAATTTAAGGGTAAAATCAAGTGTAGAAGTCAAATACTACATATTGTTATCTATAACTATAAAAAAACACACGGGGAATCAAGATTTGTGAATGATAAATATATAAAATACGGGACAAAGATTTGTGAATGATAAATATAAATAGAACTATCATGCATGACACAAACTGTCATTAATAAAATGCACTAAAACGTTGGCATTGATTAAACTAAGTTACCATGCACTTGAAAAGTTTGCAGTTATCCTATTTTAGAATTAACTTAAATGCACGTGTTAAGTTGTCACTAACTAAACTAATAATGATACACAGGACATGTTATCGTTGATACAAAATTTATAATATAATTATAATACACGGGCCAAAACCGTTATTGATATAAATTTTTGAATAATTTAAGGGTAAAATCAATTGTAGAAGACAAAAACTACAAATTGTAGCTTCAAGTTGAATAATTTGTACAAGCAAAATCAATTATACTTTAAATCATCCAAACATCATAAAATCAATTATACAACCTCTAGAATCACTTTTGACCCTCTAGATTTGTGAATGGTAAATATAAAAAACACGGGACAAATATTTGTGAATGATAAATATAAAAAATGCAAAACCAAGATTTGTGAATGATAAATATAAAAAATACTGACCATAATTTGTGAATGATAAATATATAAAAAAAAAAAGGGAACCAAAACTTCTGAATGATAAATTTACAAAAAGCATGAGACTATAATTTGTGACTCATAAATTAAAAAAAACACGGGACCAAGATTTGCTAATGATAAAAATAAAAAACATGGAACCAATATTTGTGAATAATAAATATAAAAAACACGGGACTAAGATTTGTGAATGATAAATATAAAAATACAGGACCAATATATATGAATGATAAATATAAAAAAAAAAACGGAGCCAATATTTGTGAAAGATATATCCAAAAAACTTTAGTAAATAATCAATGTGATAATGGTAATTCACATATGGTAATTCACATATGCATTTAATTTTAATTGATAAAACTATAATTGCACCCGTGCGTCAGCACGGGTATTATTACTAGTTGATGAGAAAGAAGTGTTGATTGTTTATAAAAGTACTAAAATACCCTTGATTTTATTTAGGTCCTAATAATATTTTTGAAAAATTAGAAAGTACAAAAATTATGTCAATGTGCTGATTGCAGCACTCCCACCGCCACTGTTGAGGCATCCACACCATTTCAATCCCTCATTATTCATTCCCTTGTCCACCGTTAAGGCATCCAACACAATAATATTTTTTAATTATATTTTATTTAATTGAAAAATCAAACCAAGCCTACCTCTCCTTCTTCAACTCAACCACGAGAATAATTTATAGACATGAGTGTGTGGTTCCTTCAAAAAGGAGTGTGTTGTTGGTCTTCTTCCTTTTTAAGGTGTAATGGTGGCCAAACAATTCCCTGTAGCATTGAAAGCTTGAGAATTATTATGTTATTATTTTGGTGAAGAAAGCAAGGGTATAAAAGGAAATAAATTAAAAAGTAGAGCTTCTCTCCTCTTTCTTCTCAGTTTTGCGAAGAAGAGAAAAAGCATGGGGCCCACGTCAAATAAGCCTCTCTCCCCTATTTCTTTGGTCTCCCAAACAGGAGAAGTGTGATACTTCTCTCCTCTTTCTCTCGTTCATACTTCTCTCCCCTTTATTTCTCTCCAACCAAACAGAGCGAAGTGCCTTATACGAAGTATGAATTTGGAGCATATTTTATTTTAAGTTGTAGTCACACATGCACGCACACATATATCTTTGATCCATAACTAGTAGAATTCAAGAACTTTACGTCCCGAATATAGGATCATGCTTGATTTTACTCTAAATATGCTTAGAACCACACTATCTATGGATACCTATTGTATCCCCATTTCGAGTTGTGATCCTCCCATTTCTCAAAAGGAATGGAGGATTCCATTTAAAGAGATATGAACACATATGAATTTTAAAAGAAAATAATAAGGATGATGATGATTAGACTCACTTGATGATGATGATATTTAAGCCTTCTATTTCTTTTGAAAATGGAGGATATCACGTCAACTCAAAAGCAATGTGCAGAATTAGACCACTTAAACCACTCATGAAGAATTGCTGTAACACCCACGTCGTGGCTTTCGATATCCCGCCAGTTGGAACGGGCACTATCCGTAAGGATGACCCCACGTTAATAAGAGGAACCGAATCACATCGGAATGAGAGGGATCCGGAGGCCGTGTAGGTATGGGACTACATGGTTGAAGGAATGCTTATAAGAATTGTTAGGTACTACCCATATCAACAAGATGCATCTTCTTTTCGGTAGCCCATTCCATAAGAACTCCACAGTTAAGCGTGCTTGGCTTGGAGTAGTACTAGGATGGGTGACCTACCGGGAAGTTTCCCGATAAGCATGTGAGTGAGGACAAAGCATGCTGAAAAGACTCGTGTTGGTTTGTGGGGTTAGTCGGCAATCCTGAAAGCAGTCTGGGATGTTACAAATGGTATCAGAGCAGACCTCTCCCAGTACGGTGTGGTTCGGGGACGAACCAAGCGGAAGCTGGTGGGCATGTAACACCCACGTCGTGGCTTTCGATATCCCGCCAGTTGGAACGGGCACTATCCGTAAGGATGACCCCACGTTAATAAGAGGAACCGAATCACATCGGAATGAGAGGGATCCGGAGGCCGTGTAGGTATGGGACTACATGGTTGAAGGAATGCTTATAAGAATTGTTAGGTACTACCCATATCAACAAGATGCATCTTCTTTTCGGTAGCCCATTCCATAAGAACTCCACAGTTAAGCGTGCTTGGCTTGGAGTAGTACTAGGATGGGTGACCTACCGGGAAGTTTCCCGGTAAGCATGTGAGTGAGGACAAAGCATGCTGAAAAGACTCGTGTTGGTTTGTGGGGTTAGTCGGCAATCCTGAAAGCAGTCTGGGATGTTACAATTGCACTTTTAAAAGTGTTTTTAGATAGAGCTACAACATGCCCCAACAAATTATAGAAAGAAAAAAAAATCATGGTAACATGTGTCCTAAGGTTTCAATAAAAAGCAAATATTTATTGTGCAAAATTAAATTTCAAACTTTTTTAAATTAAATTTGCACAATTTTTAATGTATAATTTTCATATTTGATACCTCAATATGTACCCTTAAAAAAATTATCTTAATTTTTTATGATCATGCTATAGAAGAATTTCATTCATCTGCTTGGTAAAAATACGTGGAATAAAGAAATTTCTATATGTTTTAGTGCAGCTTTTTTAATATAGATAGAAAAAATAACAAAAAAAAAGGCAAACGAGCTAAATGAGGAATGAAAATCCTTCTATAATCGCCAAATAATACTCCATCCGTTCTAAATTATATGATGTTTTGGGCATTTCACACGTATTAAGAAATGTAATTAATTGTGTGTGAGAAATAAATGTTATGAGTTGTTTTACAAAATTGTCCTTAATAAACGATATAAGAAAAATAAATGAAAGAATTGAAAGATGAGAGAGTAATAAATAGTTAATGATATAGCAGAAAAAATAACATTAATGTTTCATTATATTGTAAGGCGACATATAATTTGGGATAAATTTTTTTTTAAAGCGACATATAGTTTGGGACGGAGGGATTAACAACTTAAGAGAAAATGGTGGATTAACCAACTCCACCATGTCAAAATTTACTTGGATAAACATACATGATCTCACACTTTCAATTATCACAGTCCATAAGGGATAATGTCTCTTGGAGAAGAGGTTAAAAATGACGATTCAATGATTTTCGAGACTCCACCATTCCCACCATCATGAGAGAGTCCATCTCAACTATAAGAAAAGGGATACCCAAGTTACTCACAAACCTTAAGAAAATTGATGCTCCCGCATCAAAAGTTGCAATGAAACACCATAAAATTACCAATCTAATCCCATCGGTAGTTAACTTTCGATGGATTTTAACCGGCGATAATTAACTACCAATGGAATTTGGGGTTGAATTTGTCATTTCATGATGTTTCTTATCATTGAGTGAAGTGTGAAAAGCAATTTTGTAACCTTAAACCATGAACAAGACCCTAATTTCAGCCATAATTGTATTGTGCACCCTATAACTTATCTCAAGTAATAATTTATTTCCTTTCAATCTTCCTTTTGAATGGAAACTAGTGCTCAAAAGTTCTTCATGATCAAAGCTTTATATCCCAAAGGGAAAGAAAAAAACAACTATAAAAGATTATTCTAAATTGATAATATTACATCGCAAAAAAAAAAGGTAACTTTGAAGATAAAATAGTAGAGACAAGCCATGGAAGAAAAATAACTTAATTTATCTTTAGGTTTTTCAAATTTCTCGTCAGCTTTTTTGAATGGTACTTAGGGGTCGCTCGGTTCTCCAACAACAGTTTAGGGTCGTTCGGAATTTTTTAGCAACGGTTCATTCATTTTTTTAAATTATTTTAGCCGATTTAGAAATCTTTATAAAGGATAGTTAACTATTGTCCGGGTTATTTTAGTATTTTTGGAGTAATTTTTTAGCAACGGTTCATTCATTTTTTTAAATTATTTTAGCCGATTTAGAAATCTTTATAAAGGATAGTTAACTATTGTCCGGGTTATTTTAGTATTTTTGGAGTGATAGAGAGAAAAAGATTGAAGCCTAAAAACAATTTAAAAAAAATGAGACCAAATATATTAAAGCCCATCAGCAATTGCCTAGAATTCTGCTCTTTACCCAAACGGTTTTGCTCATTCCCAAAATAAATGTCCGTATTGCCCCTGCATGAGTTAACATGCGTTACGTGAGTTAAGTCACGTGACTTAACTCACGTTCAGTTCTCCTCAATTCTTTTCAGCCACCGAACCATTTCTCCTCAATTCTAAGCCTTATTGTGGGAAGCTATAACGATTATGCCTATAATCATTATGGAATACACGATGCTATAATCATTATGCTACAATCGTTATGGAATATACGATGCTACAATCCTTTTCTCCTCAATTCCAATTCCTCAATTGACTTAAACCATTATTCCTCAATTCATATTCTTTTCGGTGCTATAATCATTATGCTACAATTCTTATTGTAACATAATCAATTCCTGTTACAGAAAAATTAATATGGAATTAGATTGGTGAATTTTCCCATCCATATGAATACACGATGCCGAAGATAATTGAAAAAAGATGCTGAAGAGAATTTTAAGATGTTGAAGAGAATTGAAAAAAGATATTGAGGTGGAGAAAGCGCTTCATATGGATTGGAAAAATTCCTTGATGAATTAAGTTCCTCAGCTTCAACGGTGACTGCCATCTATGTTGGGAACAGAAATCTGCATATTATTAAACGTGAGTTAACTCACGTTGGAATTTTTTTAAAATTTACACTAGCGTGAGTTAACTCACGCTGCGTGTTTTAACTCACGTTGGAATTTTTTTAAATTTACACTAGCTTGAGTTAACTCACGCTGCGTGTTTTAACTCATGCAAAGTTAAAACTAGCGTGAGTTAACATGCGTAGGGGTATTTTGGTCATTTACTTTGGGAATGAGAAAAAACGTTTGGGTAAAGAGCAGAATTCAATTGCCTAAACCCAGTAAAGACTAGGCCCCCTACAAGTCTACAACCAAAAAAATTGAAGGGAGATTCTTTTCCCATTCTCCCCTATCTCACTGCACTCTCCATTTTCTACTAAAATGTTGTCGCAGTTCGGATTATATAATTCAAAAATTTCCTATATATAAGAAACTATGAAAATCTATTATCATTTCATCAATTGCAAATTTGGCTTTTAGAATCAGCCAAAAATCAATGTAAAAAATGATAAAAACCTATCAAATCAAATAAAAAATATTAAGATCCACCAAAAATCTAAAAATCAAATAAAATTAATGAAATTTTTTCGTATTTTTTATGAGAATATGAAGAAAAAATTAAAAAATGAAAAGAGTCTAAAGGGTGTAATTTTGAATTTTCAGGGGCGGAAATCCATAAGAATTCCCTTCTAAGTATTTTGTAACTGCCAAATCCTTTGATTCCATGATAGCATCATATCCTTATTTATTAATTTTGTTAAGTCTGCAGCAACTTAACCTAATTTTTTCCCGCTCATTTGCAAATTAGGTTTGCAATTATTTAACCTAACAAATTCCATCTAAAAAAAATGCATCGCACCAATTTCATTCCTATCCTCTTGCCTTTTTTTTTATTGAAGCAAATATTTTCTAAACTTTTAGGTTTGCAATTATTTAACCTAACAAATCCTTATTTATTAATTTTGTTAAGTCTGCAGCAACTTAACCTGTATTTTCTCACAGACAGTTGTTGTATGTTGCTGTTTCAAGAGTTACATCCAGAGAAGGACTAAAGATATTGATCATTGATGAAGATGGTGAAGATACCAATGTAACGTCTAATGTCTTATATGAGGAAGTTTTTGCAATGTGTGATGAAACTACATGCCAATGTACTAAAAATTTCATATTTCTTTTACCGAATTATTGATAGGATTACCAAATTTTCTTTTATAATATTTTCAGATTTCATACATTTTATGAAGTGTTTTATTTTGTCTACCATAGATTATCACGTGTTATTTTTTTCACCGTTACCAATTATATATTACATTTTATTATTGGTATGTCAATTTCTTTACAGTAAACCCGAGCGGAGCACGGGTCAAAAATCTAGTTTCATAGTAATTTTTATTAGTATTTATTTTGTTTAATAAAGTAATACTTTTGTCTAAGTTTTATGTGCATTTTACTTTATTATTGAATAAATAGGTAAAATGAGATGTGTATTAAGCAATGGTGCAAGATGGACTAAAATCTTGTAAGGAAGCAAGACTTGTTGACCAAGTCATGACCTAGGACACTCAAATAACATTCAATACCATTTTCAACGATTAAAGAGGGGAGAATAACTCAACATCACTATAGAAAACACATCATCAAAGCTCCAAATTGTCACCTAACGATGGAGAACTAAAGTGATCAACTTCTTAAATACAAATGTTGTTATCGTCATCTGTAATGGAAGGGATGCGGCCGTAACAACTCCATAACTTCATGTTTTGTGGTTTTTCTTTTGGCACTTGAGTGGTCCTTGTGTAATGGTCATTTACTCTTTCACTACTTATGTATTTGGACGTATATTGTTATGTTTAGCCTATAAATAGGCCTAGACTTGCCTTTGTTTGTTCAATATATAGTTTTTCTTGCATTTTATTTCAATATTGTTTTAATCTTTTATTTTATTTGTTTTCTTTATTTGTTCATGTTCTTCGTATGAAGAGTGAGTAGTTCCTTTAAGTCTTGGAACCATGAAAAGTGAGTTAGATCATCTCCAATTAGTACTCTCTCTATTTTTTTATTTGGAGAGATAAAGATATAATGAAGTTTGAAAAAAATGAATAGTGTTGGGACTAACTTAGTGGTGGGACTCAATATATATTATATATTTTTTGTAAATCTCTCTCTCACCAAACCACATTCTCCATTTATTTTAAACAAATTGAAAGAATCCTTACTCGTGGAAAGTGGTCTTATGACAAACTTTCCATGATCTCTATTTTTTTATTTCGCCTAGGAAACTTTCTATTTTTGAGGTGAAAGGAAGGAATATGATTTTGTTTTTGTCGTAATAACAGACTTCAATGATTTCGAGGTACTTTCCATCAATTGCATCTTTTAAAACCAAGTACTCCCTCCGTCCCGGAATAACTGACCCATTTTCTAAAAAAAAGTGTCCCAAAATAACTGACCCATTTCAATTTTCAATACAACTTTCATCATTCCCAATACAATATAACACTAAATAATACTCCCTCCGGTCCTATATATAAGAAAAGATTCTTTTTTTAGATACATTGAATAATTAATGTATCTCGTTTACAATGAAGACTAGATACATTGATTATTAAATGTATCTAAAAAAAGAATCTTTTCTTATATATAGGACCGGAGGGAGTACTACTTTTATCATTCTCAATACAATATATTCCACTTTCCCCTTTATTTATACACTTTTCTTAATCTGTGTGAAAAACCAAAGTAGGTCAATTAAATTGGGACGGAGGTAGTATTAAGTTGTCTTTCAATCATCTTGCATCTTTTATTAAAAATACAAAGACGTTTTCCTTTTCTTTTGCATACTTAGCAAACAAAAGAGGTTACCTTGAAGATCACAAATCTCTATGAAATCGATATTTTATTACAATGGTAAAATTACACGTTTACGATGATATCAAGTTTTTGCCGCAACATGTAATCAAATTTTGAGAAAATAATGTATATGACCTAGTTCACTATGTTTTAACCACCCCAACTCTTCATCTGATTTGCCACTTGTGTAATTCAATTAAAATATTCATAGATCTTATCATTTAATTCCATATGCAAAATCTCAAGTTGCCTATGCGGTGTTTGCAAGCACACCTTCTTGAGTTTATCATCACCAACATGACTTTCCTTTAGTATGTTCCATGCTTCCTTAGATTAGGTTGCATTATCAATCTTCTAGAAATTGATTGTATCAACACATCTACTTATTATACCAGAAAAATGAATCCCTAGATATTTCCATTTTTGCCCTCCTTTGGGGCACTTTAGGGGTATTCAGGTAATTTTTTAATTGATGCAATTTTTTTGGCGACAGCTCATTGTTTCCACTAACTATCTATTAAATATTAATCTAATAATTTGTGTGTGGCTAAAATATGGTATTGGTCTCTGCAAAATGGACCAGTTTTGGTTTTAGTCCCTGCAAATTTTTTTTATAGTTTTTGATCCCTGCAAAAATAGGTCAGTTTTAGTTTTAGTCCCTGCAATTTTTTTTATATAGTTTTTGGTCCCTGCAAAAAATTTTGTTTTTGGAAATAGTTTCTGACCCCAGTTATGTGATGATTTGTCACTTTTATAAATTAAAAAATAATTATTGTATCTGTTTTATTATTATTTTTTAATTAAAAAATAATTATTGTTATATAAATTATAAAAAATAATATTCTTTTTATTAAGTAAACACATATGTCACGTATGTACAAAAGTGAAATCATCACATAATTGGGGTCATGGACTATTTCCAAAAACAAAAATTTTTGCAGGGACCAAAAACTATTAAAAAAAAATTTGCAGGGACTAAAATTAAAACTGGCCTAATTTTGCAGGGACCAAAAACTATAAAAAAAATTTGCAGGGATTAAAACCAAAACTGACCTATTTTTGCAGGGACCAAAAACTATAAAAAAAAATTTGCAGAGACTAAAACTAAAACTGACCCATTTTGCAGGGACCAATACCATATTTTAGCCTTTGTGTGTTAGCTCATACTTAGTTTTCTCTCTTAAATGAAAACGTGTTCTCTTCTTCCTCCCCTTCTCTACTCTCATCCGACCTCTCCCTTTCTTCTCTCAATCACCATCCTTCCTCTCAAACTTAAGCTAAATCAACATGCAATCACATTAATATGAAGCTTAAACTTAAGGTAAATCCCTCTTTTCCCTTTTATCTGGGCTGTGTTTTCCCAACCTTTTAACCTTAATTGGAAATTCTCAAGCTTACTATACATGTTTGATTCTATCTTTTGTTTTTGTCCCTAATTTGATTGATGAATTTTGATTTGTCATTTGGATTTTTGTTAATTGGATTTGTTTTAGGTTTTTTATTTGTTGAATATTTGGGTTTTGTTTGTGTTTCAGTACCATCCAGATGTGTGCAAATGAAGAGATTGTGTGGGGTGTAGTTTCACTTGATCAATGAGGCTTATGATGTGAGTTTTCCTAAAATCTCTCTAAACTATCCTTAATTTTCATTTCATAGTTAATTTAATTGTTATAATTGTTTGGGTTGATTACTATATTTAGATCCTTAAATATATTGATATTGATTGATATTGGAGATTTAAGATCAATTGGTTCACATTTGATCTTTATTCTTTACTAAATAGTACTCCCTCCGTCCCGGAATATCTGAGCCAGTTTGGTTTTTCACACAGATTAAGAAAAATGTATAAATAAAGGGGAAAGTGGAATATATTGAATTGGGAATGATGAAAGTAGTATTAATTAGAGTTATATTGTATTGGGAATGATGAAAGTTGTATTGAAAATTGAAATGACTCAGTTATTTTGGGACACTTTTTTTTAGTAAATGGGTCAGATATTCCGGGACGGAGGGAGTAACTTTTAAACAATCTTCACCGTTGATTTGAAATAAAACAACCAAGATCAATAATTGTGTCACACATTTATATGAATCCAAATCCAGTTTTTTTAATGTTTATGTAGCAACAAATTGTTAATTATGTTGTTAATGTTGTTGTTGATATAATTGATCAATTGAATTGTTAATTTTTTGATTTGATTTTGTGATTTTTATTGTGTAGGTATGAAGAGGGGAGTTTTGATCTAGAAAGTTTTGATGTTAATGGTTTATAAAATTTATGATTCAGTGATTTAAAAAAGGCAGGATTGGAGTAGCGATTGATAGCATAATTGAAGTTCTTGAATTTTTATATTTGAGGTAAGAACTGTTTGGTCTATTTGTTTGGATTGTGCATACACTGCAATTGGTTTAAAAAGTACTATAAATTCTGGATTTTATCTTTCAGTTGTGATGGAGGAGAGAAAAAGCTTTAACAATCTTAGTTATTTAATCGGGGGGAATTCCCTGCTATTTCTCTGTTTGTTTATTTTAGATTCTGCATTTAACTTATGACATTAGAGCTTATGTATGATAGTAGAAACCTTGGGAAGATAGTAACTGAGGCATGTGGATTTAACTTATGACATTAGAGCTTATCTATCAAATAATACAGGAAGATCAAAAAGCAATACAAATGTCATATTCATCATCATACTTACCTGATTATTTCCCTTAATTTCCCATTCTTTTTGATGAATCTGCAGGATTTTTTTTCCTTCTATAGTTAATAGATCCTGTGAAAAATTGAGACCTGTTTGTTCTTCTATGTACATTTGTATCCTTTGCACTATTGTAGCTATTTCAAAGTCATATTTTCTGTTGCATTGTCGTCTTTATTGTGTTTTCTAGAGCAAATATAATCATCCACAACAGTCGTAAAACTAAAGAGAATGTAACTGTGACGGTTCGATTTTGGTCTTTCAAGTAAGTGATTATGTATTTTGTGGTTTTGTTTTGTGTCATGAACCAACGCTTCAATCAGATTTTGTTTGCTACATGTGCATTTCTGAATATACTTTGGATTTTGCTTTTTGTGCCATGAAATTTCTCTGCATTTTCATCTATTTTGAAAATTTATTGACATTTAATTATATTTTAACATTTGTTGTGTGTGCAGGTTGGCTTACCTCTTCTTAATCTTGGTGTGGAAGATTTCACCAATCACATATTTGAGTGTTCCTCCTTCAAGGTTTAGTTTTTCTACTCCTCATTTCTTCACCCATGTGTTGGACTATGTTTTTTCAGCTAGGTTGCATTTGCTTTTATTACTATCCTCATTAATTTCAATCTCCCTATTGCACACAATTGTAGATTAGTGTTTGCTCCAGTTGGCCTGAATATAGATGCCTTTGAATTTAATTGAAAAATGTAACATTTCATGTCTCCATAAAATTCAGCATGCCGCTCCATAAAATTCTTAATAACAATGTGATTTGATCACTGAAATATATAAAAGGTATTTTAAGCATTATTTTCCTTTATTTGATATCTGCAATTTTCTTTGTTGACACAAACTTTCTTATGGTTATAGAAGTATGGTTGATTTTCTTTTCAACATGGGCTTGGACTTGGTGTTATTTATTTTTACCATGCATGTTGTTTCATGTAGGCTGCTTCCACTTTACTTTCCCCGAGATAAACATGAGGAGCAAGTTGCTTTGTTAAAACTTCCTGCAGATGTGGGGATGAAAATGGTGAGACCATCATAGATGAGCGTAAAATCAGAATAAAGCCTTCACCTAAAAAGAGTGTTTCAAGATCACCTCATGCTGCAGTTGATATTCCTGTCAGCGATATTAGCCTGGTTCGAAAGTCAGTTTTTTTTTTTTTTTTTTTTTTTAATTTTCATTTTTTTATTTCTCAGCATGTTTCATTGTGAAAATATCTAGGAGTCCAGAGAGTCAGGATGCATCATCAATCCAAGCATATATAAATGGTGGTTTACATGTCCAGATAATATATTTAACAGTTTCTATTACAAGTTTACAAGCCTTTGAGAATGCGTATGAGCATACTAAGATTCATTTGCTTGCAATTTAGTTGTATGCGCTTGAGTGTTTTTGTTGTATTTGACTGAATAGAACATCAGACGTTTTTCAATCTTACTTCTGGTAAAATTTTCTTGATCCATGTGTTATAGGAATTCATCAAATTTAGATTCATTTTTGGATCCTGCCTTCATGTCCTTGATTAAAGATCCTGATCAAAGGCGTCTGGAACAGTGGGAGAAAACTGCTGAAGCACAAAGAGGCTTTAATTGTGCTAAATTACTTGGATATGGCGACATTGACGGGCCTTCGTTGTCTGCTGCCGAAGAATATTCTCTTCACTCTAGATACCTATCAAAAGCAAACTGTTTAAATCTTTCTGAAATTGCAGAAATTAAAATTGCGTGAGTGTCCATTTATTTCATCATCTGTTTTGCACTACTCTGAATTAATAAATCGGTTTTAACCATTTCTGTCTTCGTTCTTCTAAATAAAATTTTGTTCTATGTAAAACTTCACTTATTCTTTCTTTCCTTAGCCAGATATTATCAATACTTACTAATTGATGGTTTTAGTTTAAATGGAAAGTCATATCTTAATTTTATGTGTCAGCAATAGTCAATTAGTTCTATTGTAATTAAGAAAATTACAAGTTATAGTGTAAAGTTATAGTGTGTGTGGTTAAGGCTATAATTCTTAACATGATTATAAGCTAAAACGTGATTTTTATGAGGAAAGTTTTAGTGTATTCCAATGAATGGCCGCTGCAGCACCCTTCTGCAACCTCTTCTTCCAATTAATGCTAAGTTAATCATATAGTATATGTATATGTGTAGCTAGCTGCTCTTAATAAAAGGCTAGGAAGGTCTGATTGAGTTGGTAAGTTGTATTGGCTATCTTCCTGTTATCTAATCACAGTTATTTTCTGCTAAACATCGTATTTGTCCATTGCTATTCGGTACTGAGTTTTTAAAGGCTTCCAAATATAGGGTGCATGCGTTCATGTTTGTACATTTTCATCTCAAATGCGAGATGTATAATAAAATCTCCCCTCCTCATTCCTCCTCACCTTTAGTATGATAAGGTGAATGCATAACTTTGCTATCTTACAATACTTATATTTACCTTTCAAAATTCTTTATGTGAAGGTTACTCTAAAAATGAAGAGTAGGCACGTTGCTGGGACCATTAAGAAAAAGAAAAAGAAAAAGAAAAAGAAAAAGAGTAAGTTTTCAATAACTTTTGTCTTGCTCTATAGTTTCTTAATTTTTAAACAACAGATTTGGAGGTTGGTTTTGTTCCATTTAGGGATTTGTGAAAGGCAAGATCAAAAGGGTTTTTCTTTAATTTCATTCCCTTTATGTTTTGAATTTACAGATGTGGTGATTGAACTGATCAAAGATATGCCCGCTTGGACGGGACGCCGTTTGCTGGATGGCGGTGAGAATCGTCGCTACTTTGGATTGGAAAGCCAACCTTTGATCAGAGGGCAGATGAGGGTATGTGTACTGTTTATTTATTTTTTAAAATTCGAAGTCCATCCTTAATTGTGCAATCAACATGCATGTTTTAGAAGAGCTTTTTCCTTTGTTGCCAACTTGCCACATTGTTATTTCTCTATGTTTTGATGGAACGTAGGTGCAACTTATGAAACAGTTGTTTGGCTGTGTAGCAATTATATGTTAATTTATGATTTCTACTTTCTATGTTATTTTGGTTTTTGATATATGATTTGGCTGGTTTTATTTCAGTATCACATAGGTAGCGATCATATTGGAGTGGCTATGAAAGCAAGCTTTGTCACTTGCTAGAGCATAGAGCTAAGGAATGGTAATTGATTTGATCAATACTTATACTATGAATTTGTTCTCTTTTAGATTTCATGTTCTTACTTCTATTTCTCCTTGACAGCCAATATTTTGTCTTTCCTTTGTGGAGGGGAAGTGATTATTTGACAATGTTTGTTCAAGGTTTGATAAAAATTACCTTCTCATATCATTTTATTTGAACAAATTAAATAATTATTGATCTGTCTTTGTAAAGGAGAAAATTTCTCCTCTTCCAACCTTTTCTGACTCGCAATGTTCCAACACAATATAGCTTAGTTGCGTAGTTCTAGCTAGCTTATAACAAACTTATATTCTATCAGACACAAGAACTTGAACTTACAAATGATTTTGTAAGGGATTTATTTATGAACTTTTTGAATAAAGAGATTCAAGGAATGTCTTTGTATAATACATTCCTTTATTTGGAAATGCACTTATAAAATACATATTAGTTTTTGGTTTATTCATTAAATTTCCTTTCACGGAAAAGAGGTCACCGTGGGAGCGGCGTGAACTCTATCAGATCATGACTGATGGAAGACGGAAGATCTAAATTGCAAGTAAAAATATTCAATTAAATTATTTTCAATTGGCAATATGTCAAGAATGAGCTAAATATAATCATATGCTTTTCTGTGCATTACAATGTATATAAAGTTACCATTCATTGTTACCCCTAAAGACTTGGAATTATTCATCTGGCATGTTGATTATTGACTGGCCTATAATCTGCTTATTTTCACTATCTTTCAAGACATTTTGCAGATTGCAGTAAAGTCTGGATATTTGAAGATTCTTATTAGAGGAATTTTAAATTCTGCTAGCCAGAAGATTACTGTATCTTCTGCAAAGACCTGAGCATTGCTGGCTTAAATTTACCACAGTCAAAAGATAAATAGACATGTTTCCATTCAAGAAACAACCTGATCACATTACTACATTAGGTCACATGTACTTGGTGCAATTTATTATGGCCAGCAAATTCCTCAAGGGTTCTTAGTTTGATAGGTGTTGCAATTGTAGAACTAAGACTGAGACTTGCTTGCGGCCTAATGGCATCGCCAAAATTGTAAACATGATCATTCATCAATATAAATGAAATTCTTTTGTTTTGAAATTACTCATAGACAATTTATGGTGTAGTTCTTTGAATCATGTTACACCATTACATGTTTCTTAGATTTTAATTAAGAAACATTATGTTACTATTATTCATACGGAACATTGTGATTCATCATAGTCAAAACAATTAGAACATGAAGAAAGATGTTTCTTTTAAAGAGGATCAATGGGTTAAATATATTAACTAATTATAGTCAAAATATTACATTAAAATACACTCTTCGGTTGGGTTAGTTTGGTTGAGGGCTGCTGCTGGTCTGTAATTGCAGCACCTGTTTTTCTGCTACTGGGTGCTTTTTTTCTGCTACTGGGTGTTTTGTTCTGCCTGCTGCGCTGCATCAGTAAGGCATGCAGCGTTTTTTTGCTTATGCTGGGCTGGTGTTGCTTGTGTTGTTTGGGTGCTCGGTGGAGTCTTTGCAGGTCTGTGGATAGTGTGAGCTATGGTTTTGTATTTCGGTGGTAATTGTGCCTGATTACAGTCACATAATTCTCATGTAATTTACAAATTTCTCCTTCACAGCCATATTTTCGAAAAATACATTATTCAACCCGTGCGAAGCATGCGACCTTCGTTCTCAAATTTACGAAGAATAGCAATGTTCCGTAATTTGAACATCTCTCCTTTAGAGCAAATTTTTTTAAAGATGCGTAATTCAACCCGTGCGAAGCACGGGTTTGTAACTAGTTGATGGAGGAAAAACAAATCTCTAAAGTCCTTCTTTGAATCTTTAAGTAGACTACTTGTTGAGCATCAATTGCATCATTAGCTAATTATTGCAATTCGTTTTGAACCACATTTATGATTTATTACATCTTGGAAGCCAACGAGTACCTTCATTTGTCTACTCCAATTCTTGCTATAAAAGAACCCCTCCAAAACTATTGTCAATATTCTCATTAGAGCTTGTCATCTGCTAGTGCAAGAACAATGAAAGCACACATCAATCTTGAAGTTTCAAACCCAGAGCTTGAGGCTCTCGAAACCACTTATTGAAACTCGGTCAATGGATAAACACACACTCAAAGTGAAAACACTTAGATATAGTAAAATTGAAAAATGTTCAACTAACTTCTATTCCTGGATATGTCCCTTATTTATACAATTCTGCATACCTTAACTAGGCCAACTACAAATCGTGCAGTCCACAACTAACAAATAATGTGTAACAAACAACTTAACTAACTTCTTACTAATACAACTACTTTGATTTACACTTTAACAATTATTTTTTCAAATATTGTTTTATAATTAAGACCAAAAGAATAATACAAACGAAAAAAAATACTCTTGTCGTTTATTGAACTTCATTTACTGAGTCTATGCTTGTGTACGCGGTGCACCGCCACTTGAACGCATGTATATAGAGAAGCTAGTACTTCTATTTTTCATGGTAAAAAGACGTCTCTTTTATTTTAAGAAACGGTAAAAAAAACTTTGAATTGTATGAATGGCCTATTAAACGTCAAAGCAACTATCAAATATGTACTGAATCACAAAAGTTAAATACTGTTAATTGCATAAAAGTATAAGAATTTTATAGAGGCGTGTTAGTAAAAAAAAACAATTAAAAATTCATCCTAAGAGAACTTTACCGAAAGGAATTAGGCATTTTTCAAAGCAATTTTATTGTCACCCAAAAAAATTGTTGGTGGTTTAGTGTCTATTTGGTAAGACACAACGTTAACCTTATTATAGCTTACTAACGGACACTCGCGTGCTCGTTTTTCTGCTTCTTTTATTACACTGATGTGTGTATATTATCAACGATATTATCTTGAAATTTATGTGTAAATTACAAACAATATTTTATTTAATTTTTTTGATGTAAATTAAAATTATAAGTATAGATATTTATGATTTTCAAATGTAACAAACTCAACAAACCATATTTATCTTTTCATATTGACAACAATAATATAACAAATATAATTAAAATTCTTATCTTTTTAACAACACCAACAATATAATATTATTATCAAAAAACATATTTAAGTGTATAATTGAAATAACAAAAAAACAATCCAAAAGAGTCGAAACTTTATTAGTTTATATGATCAAAAAAGTTTCGTCTGTTAACCGTCATTTTTACAAGAGCTTATAGTTTATTTTCACGAATAAGTTAATTCAAGTAATGTATAACTTATCACTTTTTATCTTAATTTTACTTTTAAAATGTTAATTGAAAAATAAAACAAATATTAATGAAATGTATTGTCTATTATATCATTTAATATCTATAAACTAATTTAATTGTTAATTTTATCAAACCCAACAAATTCAAGTAAATGCTAACTTGTTATAAGTTAGTTTATTAAAAATCCCCGTGAGTTTAGCTCAATTGAGTATGAATGTTGTATATTATATGCATCAATTGGGCTACTCGAACATCTTACTTCTCCACATTTAAAATATGTGAACTATTAGGCTACTCGACAAAAAAGTTTAGCTTATTAACTATCCGATAATTTTTAACAATAATAGTAAATTAACTGTCACGTGAATCACGACAGATCTAGTACGTACTAGTTGATGAGTACACATAAAAACTCCAGTTGATGCACTTGCTTAGAAGTTAGATCCTTGTTGACAATCATTTGAATTAAAAAAGCATGGGCACCTCCAATAATTGTGTAGCATTTTCCGCATTTTAAATACCGCAAAAAACGCTTCAAAAAACAAATCAAAAATAAATATCAAAAACGGCGAAATGCTGACGTGGAGATGATATTCCAACGTGTCATCCAGCTAGGACTCTAACAACCAAAGCTTTACCCTCAGCCAACGTCCCGCGTGTGCCCGCCTTCGTTATCCATGCACTTTCCCCGTGTTATCTCGTGCTTTTCTCTCATTCTTTTCTTTACGTCAAACACCAACTACATCCCCAATCACCTACACACATCCCTTTTATACACTCTTATCCTCACCGTTCATTATAATCACAGCTTTTGATCCTTTGATTCCGAAACAAAAAACTCTCCCTCATTTGTTCTTACGTCGCGTGTGAGCCTCGTGGAGAAACACAATGACACGTTCCCATGCAAATAAACCTCGTGCCATTCTCATTCACATTCCATTGTAACAAATTAAAAACACAATCCAATCCACCCTTGCATTATACACCGTCCAACTCAGCAAACATAACAAAATAACTGGTTTAGATCTTTATCGTAACTTATCCCTACAAAGACTCACCCACACGTAACAAAACCTGGTTTCGTAGAAGTTTGAATCCTTACTCCAAAATCAAAGGAAAAGAGGTTAAATAAAAGGGAAAGTCTGAGTCAGAGTCTGAGTCATATTAATTGAACCGTGACCTTTGGTTTTGATCAATATAAAGCACCACTCTTATTTATTATCCGCCATTAAATTTGAACGCGTCATCACTTCAACAACAATCTTTTGTCACATCCTCTCTGTTAAGTTTGTTATGTGTGTTCTGCTTCTCTTTCACAAACTTATTCTTCTATTTTATCCTTAAATAATAAAACTGAAACAGCACAATTTCACTTACCTTTTTCCGCTTACGCTTCCGTTTTTTCTCATTATCTTATATCTTATTTCTTGTTCCTCTCAGTCTTATTCATTGTTGTTCCTATAGTTTCTTCTTCTCCGGCCATCCTCGATGGCGTCTTCGTCGTCTCTAGGTATCGGAAACAATCGTTTAACCGCCGGTGTTGGTGGTATTCAGAAGAGATGTTGTGATGTTAACCGATCAGTAGTGACGTGTTCTGTTGCGATCGGTGATTGGACTCGATCGACGGTGAAGAAAGGGAGGATCTCTGCGGTGGCGACGGCGACGACTGTGACGGCGAATAAGATGATTGTGGAACGTAATGGGAAGAACAGGGGAGGAACAACGAATGAAGCTGTTCAGGCTCAAGAGAGGCTTGATCGGTGGATGAGGGAATCGGTGGTGGAGATTGTGAAGAATTTGAAGGAAGCACCGTTGTTGGTGCAAGTTTATTCAAAGAAGAAAGACGATACGAAGTTAGCGACGGAGAAGGTGGAGGATTGGGAGGCTGTGAAGGAGAGATGGGAGACCGGTGAAACTCCGATGCCGGAGGGGGTTATATTTGTGGAGGAATTGGGGGAAGATGAGGCGGAGGACGGTGGTGAAAGAGGGTTGAAAGAAAGAACGACGAAGATGTGGGGGGTTGTGGTTCAAGGAAAAGGTGTTGGGTGTGACCCGGTTTGTTATTTGTTGAAAACGAGCCGGGTTGGGTCTGGACCGGGTTCAGGAATGGGTGTTTTCTCGACCCATTTTTGTTTGGTGAGAGTGAAGAGCTTTGAAGAGACCGCACAGTCTCAACTTAAGAATTGTTGGCTATTGCAAAGTCATTGGTTGCGACAGTGATTATTGATTAATCGATCTGATTAATTAATTAAATTCATAATGTTGTACAGTTTTATTTTATAAGCAATTTTTTCAAGTTGATATATCAAACAAAGATGTGGATCTGTATAGGGCTAAAGCCACGATCATTAGCACTAATTGGATTGATCTATCGATCATCAAACTCTGAAAATGTTATTCGTTTGTAGGGAATTTTTACTTGATGAATGATTTGTTATAATTATTATTGATTGATCATTAAGGATCCAATTCAATGTTGAATAGATGTTGTTCTGCGGTGATGCGATAATTGTAGTGTTGTGGGTCACAATTCACTACAATGGAATATATGAGATTAAAATGTGAATTTTTTCTTGTTAAATCCAAACTCGTTTCTTTCTACTAGTACATATTTTCTTTCATTGAATCTTTGTTAATTCTCTTTGATCATTTGGCTGATTGGAAGATGTTTAATTTTGAAAAATCACAATCAATCTTATGTATAATTAACTTTAAAAATAGTATTATAAGAAAACTTTAAAAATAGTTATGATTCAAGTGAAATCTATAACTTAAAAACGGAATGTTATATATACTTATAATTTAATCAAAATTTTGCAAAATATCATTTTTTTATAATTTATACAATATGTACTAGTTGAAATAGTAGTATTTCACATATACCCCTCAAAAAAAAATTAAAGAGAAATGTTTCACAGAGGTGATATTTGAAAAAGGGTGTTTAAGAAACATTATTCATTCTCATTAGTGCCCAACTCTGATAAAATGTAGAGGTATTGTATTCATAATAGATACCCAAAGCATTATGTTTATCAAGGGAAAGGAGGAAAAAGATCAGTTGAGAACAACAATTATTCTCAACAGCCAGCTAGCTGCAGTTGAACTACCTGACCAAACATGTAACGAACAGTTCACTTAAGATAAATGCACTCATTTGTGGATCCTCATGAACATGTCATAATTTGTTGTTCAACTTCTGTCTTGATAATTTGAGAGTTTCATTAATTGTCAAGATAACAGTAAAATGGATCATTCAACCTCATTATGTTATAACAATTAACAACAAGGGATGATAGGAAAGACAAAAGCAACCTGCTTTGGAAGATCAGAAGCTGATCTATCTTTGCTCTCTCCAGTCAAACTTATCACAATTTTACGTGCATTAGTAGAACTTGTTTAAGATTTGACCACAGTCCAACATAAAACAAAAAAGCATACATATATACTAGTGGAGTAGACGAATACTCATGTGTTCGTAGAAGTTTTTTGTACAGAATTAGTATATGTTTGGATGTACAGCGTTCTACATTCTTGCATCCCAATGTGTAATTGACATGAATTTTCTTACTCCCTCCATCCTATATTAGATGATCTAGTTGACTCAGACACACATATATTTTTGATCTTTAATATCTTTAATGATCTATTTGAAAAAATTATGAAAATTTAATATTTAGAAAATATTAATCGAGACGAATCCAACAATATTATTTATCTTTGTATATTATTAGAAAAATATAGTTAAAGTATGTCAGGTCAAAAATGCAAATTGTCAAACATGTCATCTAATAAGGGACGGAGGGACTACCTCACAACCAAACGTTATTTATGAGTCTTATTAAACCACATTATCGTAAAATAACTCGTTAATTTTTTACTTTAACAGTGTGATTTTAAGAGCTCATATCAGAACCCACGTTTTTACATCACATATTAATATTTTATTCAAGTTTACTATTATTGCAACTTAAAATTATATTAAGTCCCACATCCTTCAAAAAAAAAATATATTAAGTCCCACAATGATAGAAATTTTAATCAAAGTAACGCATCATCTTCGTTACTTTTTGAAGTGACGAGATCGACAGCTTGGTGAACCCCAACAATGAACTCTAGAAAAAGTCCTCCTAATTAAAGTTAAACTACTCTCAACTACCTTTTGAAAAAGTCCTTATATACACAATTTTTTAATTCAGATCATTTTAAAAATATTGTTTGACCTTGTTTCTTTTAAAAAATAAGAAATAAAAAAATAAGTCAAATCAAATGAAATTTTAATTGAGAAACGCATAGTGCTAAATACTACGGCTTAACAAGAAAGAGATCAAGGTGCAAAGTCTCATCGAAAAAATCCCCTAGTCTTTTTTTTTTTTTGAATAAGAAAAAATCCCCTAGTCTTGATTGTCAACATGGAGGAAACGAATTTTCTGACTATATAGCCTTTTACCGAATCAAAGGAGCTGACTAAGTCATTCTCCAAATAAATACTCTTGGTCTCAATAGGGTACAGCTTAAACACACCATATGGATTGACAAATTTCAGAACCGTCCATTTCAAGGCAGTTTCACTTTTTATGGTACATTGAATGGTGGTGGGATATGATCACTCAATGTCATACTAAGTATAAAATCAATTATTGCGTAATTTAAATCACAATAGTTTCCATTTATATATAAATCTGACTGTATCCGAACAAAGTGGTTGATAAGATACTATACTCTCAACAAATACAAAGCAGCGCAAGGCTTATGTGTTTACAAACTCTTGCTAGCACTTTTTTTTGACGTTGCTAGCACTCTTTTCTTACAAGTATACAAATAGTAAAATCGCTAAGAAATTTTGTTCGTGGTGTTACCAATAAAATACACAACATACAGTGGAACCTTTTGCAGAAGTGTTATCGACCATATTTTAATGATTTTATGATGTTGTGCGGCAGATCTGAAGCCAATTAGGTCCCATGTTGCTGGAGACAGGTTTTGAAGGATCGTCGGAAACCTTAGCAAGGGAGCGATACTGCAATTTTACACTCTCCGCATTGTCTAATGTCTTCACCACATACCTGTACATAAGTCTAATATTAATGGCAGAAGCAAGATATTTTTAATGTGTACATAAGTTATTAATGGCAGAAGCAAGATTAATGTAGCTCCTTGAAAGCACATTCAGGAATGGAAGTACACATTAAAGAAACATCTAATTATTCTTACCGTGTTTCCACTATTATAAGCAAAAATCAACATTTTAGATCCATTCATTAAATGATGTATGTGGTCTATAAGAAAGACCACATACATCATTAATTGAATGAATGTAAAATTTAGAATTTTGCTTATAATAGTGCCCGGAGGATGTATGTATTAATTTTAACAGCATTAGACTTCCATCACAACACATGTAGTTATTTCCAAGTCTCAACCCGCAAATGTGCCATTAAGTTTAAAAGATGTAAAGAAATGTATTTACTACCAATATTCACTATTTTTCTAGGTACATCTACATAACAATAAAACAATAGAAATTCAACTTCTGCAACTTAGCGCCCAAATGTGTTGTGCTAGTAAAAGGCAACATCTTGTACTATTTTTATTTCAAAGTGGCATCTTGGATGCAAAATCCTCAAAAGATAATGCTATTAAATCTTCAACTTTTTAATCATTATAACTAATAGTTCGTTAAAAATTATTTTTATTACTAATAACAATGAAGTTCGCTTCCACTGGATTCTATCAGATCAGTTTTATTATTCAATGAATGAACTGCATATTACTATGTTATTAAAGATTAACATATCAACCCAAGATTTGATATTAACTACTAGAAAGAAAAAGTTGTGAAGTCACGAACCATCCATTCAGGCATTGTGTTGTTACAATAGCTTCACGCCCAACAAAGCGTTGTGGTGTCCTTTTGTTCCCCTGATCCATTTTTTCTCCAATTACTTCATACGTAAATTTTAAAAAAAAATGTAAAAGTAACTTTCAAAAACAGTCTCGAGACTTTTTACATACTACCTTAATGATAACCCGATCCGTCACAGCAAATGGAAATTGAACACCTCTAGCCCTTGATGATTCAACAACAGCACACTCTCCGAAACCACCCTGTTCTATGTGAAATATATCTCATTAAAAAATAAGAGAGACGACAAGGTAAAATATAAGTAACTTGAGCAGCCTAGGTGGTTACTAATTTTCCTTTCATGATTGTGCAATGGAGATACACACCTGATCAAATCTTTCTCTTTTTCTTTTGGATGACCGGTAAAATTGTGATTCCTCTTCCCGACGATACGCCTGCACAGCAGCTCGAAGTGCTGTCAAGGCAACCAGTACCACAGGAAGAAATCCCAGAAAGAAAATCAGAAAATTGCCACCAAATATTACCAAGTAAAGTATTATACTTTCTAATTTAGATTTAGTTTTTCGGAAGTTCGAATTGATTCATTAAAAAAAAAAAAAAAAATCTGCCCTTTGCAGTATAGTGGATATATACAGTGCACTTCAAAAGAAAAAAGGAGGGGAGACATGTCAAAACTTGCTAACCAACCCCTTCCCCTCCCAACCCTCAACGGGGGATAAGCATGGAAACGAGAAAACTTACAAAAAAAGAGCTCCTAGCATCAAAATATTAGAAATGCAAAGAGCAGAGATGAATTTTATTTTTACTCATCAAAAATGAAAATTTGAGATGATCATATGTATGTTTATGAGACCACATCTTATTTGAGAAGAGTTAATTGAATTCTACATTTTTTACTTACATAGATTTGGAGATATTGATTCCTCCAATGTAGCTTGAGAACAAGTACAACAAGCTTTCTGAAAAATGAAAATGCATCATGTTAATGTAAAATTTTAACAGGCGGATGTATGTTTACCTCTGAAAATTTCTACAGCATCATACTATCGGAAAATCCACAATCCAAACATATACAAGCAAATGAAATGACCCTATTAACAGTCATTCAACTTTCTATTCCATTAATAATTAGACAAATGCTTTTGCGGGCACAATTATAAGCAAAATTAACAAACTACGCTTATATTAGGAGTAGTAGGTTTAATTTTCTCAATATAATCAAAAAGTAATTTCATTTCTCAAACTACTCCTTATCATTTACTTTTGTACGAGTACATGTTTTATTTAATGGTATTTTGAGAATAATAGCATTAAATAGAGTAATATTAGTTAGGTTTTACTTATATTAAGACTGGAGTAGTGCATGGCAATTTCCCAGGTCAACTTTGAATTATCTACTAATCCTCAAGAACCATAAATAGAATTTGATTCTTACAAGTATACAGGAAAAGTAAAAAATAAAGCTAAGCTACACACAGTCTATGTTGTAAATCTAGGAAAGCAACACAGAGCAGGACCCCAATATTTTTAAATTTATTATTAAAAAATTAATACTCCTTCCTGTCCTTATCATTAAGAAGAGAAAGTAGGAGTACCATTCTATATGTGTGCTTGCATGCACGCGCATAGTATCAATAATTATATATTACTATGGTAATTATAAACTCTACTTATTTTCATATTTTTGTCAATTAAGACTTAAGACTGACTTTTCACTTTACTAGAAGCTCCATATTCATGTCCAATATTAGCCTAATCAAAAGAGCAATCCTGCAAAATCATTTCGTTAATACTTGATACAACCCTGGAAGATATCGGTCAACAAAACAGCCGCAAGTCACAACACCTGAACACCCTAAAACATATTGTGGGGTGCTATGAACACTCTTTTCAACATTTTCACTGGGCAAAATCAATGTGGATCCCACATGGTGGGATCCACATTGATTTTGCCCAGTGAAAGAGAGTGTTCCTATCACTCCTCAAACATATATAAAACATGTCAACAATGCCGCTGCTTCTTTTACATTTTTATTACTTATCTACTGCTTTTTATGATTCTATCCTCCCACCTTGTCTTGCGGAGGTCAGGAGAGAGCCGACCAAGCTCTGTCATTGAGGATTGAGTATGCAAGGAAAGAAAAATTGTAGAAACATGGAAAGTCCAAGTTCCCCACCCCCTTCTGGGATTTTTGCTTTCCCAGTCCTGTCGCAGCGCTATTCCTCACTTTGGATGCAAATTGCCACAATAAAGGTTTTTTTTTTCTTTCAAAAATCCTCCTTGTTGAAGTGCTGCAGAGCACATTCATGAAAACAGATGATGTGGCAGCACCATCCCATATACGAGGCACAAGAGAACATAAGAACACAATGATGGCAACGCCCGGCTCCATGCAATAGTGTTCTATTTACCGTTATTAACAACATAGCATACAGTGTCGATCCCCATTCAATAAAGGTTTATCAACTAGCATATATTCTTCCACTTGAACTTTTGATCAACGTTGATTAAAATTCGGCTCCTACCTTCCCAAAACAGAAAAAATTGAATTTGTTGCAAACAAATACTGATGCATAATGGCATTAGTAATGTTGGGAGTCCTGCCATTCTACGGTATGGAGGCATATATACGAGAAAAAGAGATTGAAAATTACCAGATCCATAGTTATTAACATTTTTCAGTTGACAAGTCACAGAAAAGGTCAGTCTGAAAATTATGGCATTTTGATGGCTTAGAACCCACCATTCTAATAACATGATGTATTCCACCTCCACCAAATGAATGTCCACAAGGTAATATCATTGCATCATCCATAAGAGTTCCACTGTATTTTTAGAAGAAGAAAATATCAGATATAAAAGGTACAATTATGACGAAACAACCCAAGAAACATACAAGATATTAGCAGATCAAACCTATGTGATCCCTATACTGGAAAATTAAGGAGAGGCATGTAGAAACAAAATTAGATTATTCTGTTTTGCATCACCTGGTTTTTGTTCTTGATTAAGAGGGAATTACAAAAAGTAACTTAAAATCAATTTGTTACAATTAAATAACTTAAAGACCTCTGGTGTATTTAGCCAAAATTTAAATTATAGGTGCATAATGCTTTTCAGTTGAAAACAAGAATTTTACAGGCCATTGCAGGCAAACTCGATTCAATCAAAAACAAAAGAATGGTAGGAAACCATTAGCAATAAAAGAACTAAATATAATTATTCGAATGACATTGCTCAACAGTCATAGCATATAAAATAGAGCCTATTATCCACTAAAATCTTTATTTTAATTAACTTCAAGAGACTTACGTAACAGGATCTGAAAGAATCGCCCTCAACGACTCCCCTGACTCGCTTGAATACACAACATCCTTTCTTCCACTAAATCCACAACCATTGTCATCCACCATAACTTTCTGCACAGAAGGTGACCCTTCCGTACCTTGAAGATAGTGTGAATAATACTCCTCACAGTCAGTTACAGAGTTCTGATTTTTACCTAATCTTTCTCGCTGATCATCTCCACCCGTAGTAGCACCACTCATATTGTTATGCACCAACTGTACAATTTCACCATCCTTTCCCAGTATCTCTCTACCGGAAACTACAATTCAAAAAATTACCAAAAAGAAACAATTAAACATGTAAAAGTTTATATTCTGAAACTCAAGAAGAACTTATGACCTATAAAGCACTAATAAAGACACAGCCGAACACGACAATGACATGTTGTAAATGAATTAATTGAACATAATCACAAGTGCTACGAAACTTATGACATATTTTCGAATCTAAATATGAAGAGAAATTTTTTGCTTTGTTCATACCATAAGGGGAATGAAGCTGGGATTTTCCATTTGTAACATTACCAGCATTATTATTGTTAACATCAATGATTGAATTGGAACTGCGCTTGCTACCGTCACCAACACCGACGAGTCTGTCTACTACGGTGTCACCGCCATCGTCGTCTTCATCATCATCTTCATCGTCTTCACCATCGGAGTCATTGCTGCTTGGAGTTCCCTCGCTCCAGTTCAGTACATCTGACGGGTTCCCGCGGTCGGAAAAAACATTCCGGCGAAACTCCGTGCCCTGAGAAGTGAAAAACTGATCACGATTGACGGTGAACATCTTATCGTCGATGAAACCGCCGGTTTTAGGAACGGTATCACCGACCTGTCGCGGTGGTGCACCGCCGCAGTTGAAGCGTAGAGAGTCGTCTTGAAATACGAGAGGGGAAGTGAGGCCGTTTTCGATTCTTTGATCGGGAGTGAGATTGATGTCATCGGAGGACATGGTGCGAACGGTGAAGCTCGAATTTGTGGAACTGTGAAGAAAATTAATTAGGGTTTGGACATAGTGCTTGAAGCATAACGGTGTCGTTTTGGTTGTTTTTCATGTGCGCGCGCTATCTTGTGTAACACTGGTAGTGCGTCTTTGCTTGCACATGACGGATTGAATGCTTCAATTTAGAACGACGTCGTTACGGGCACTTTTTTTTTTAAAAAAATTGCGCAAAAAGCGTAATTGGGTTGTAACTCTCGATTGATGTAATTCAAGAGTTACAAATTGATGTCTGAATTAGGAGTTAATTGTCGATGTATGGATCTCTGACTAATATATATATATTGTGACCGATGTATGAATCATGAGTTGGGATTTGATACGCATCAGAATGCATTGTACAAAAAAGGGGTGGTTGTGAGCTAAAACCAACCTAACAAAAAACCAACATATCATAACACTAATATACTAAAACACTAATACATCAAAACACTACACACCAAAATACCAACAAAGACGAGACACATTCAAAATCATTCAACACATTCAATTTCAATATACACGGTCAAATTCATTCAACGCATCCAATTTTAATATTCATACGCATTGATCTGCTCATATTAGAGACAAGGCACAACGGCAAAATACATATTTAAAATTAAAAAGTCATTAGAGTTAAAATTGACATGGTATTTGAAATACCAACACACATTATTCATCTGAAACACTAGCAAAAAATCAAACTACGTAGTCATTAGAGTCATAAAAATGTTCTCTTACGTGTGACTCAAAACCAAGTGGTTGACTATGTTTCATGGGCAATCTGTTGCAGAGTACCTTATAAATTATCATAACATGTACCACTTTTCATGCCATTCAACATCATATGTCATAACCAGCATGCATATATCCAAAGTATTCTGAGTATCACCAACATTCTCGTTCTCTATCAGAACCTCCACATCTGCTGGCCTAGGAGGATCTCCCTCGATTTGAGCCACTAGTTTTGTATGAGTGACCATATAAAACCAGACAATATAACATGGTACGGGTTGTCATGGTGCCTCCACAAATGGACCCCGCAAGTCCTCAGGTATAACAAGTAACAAAAAATCTTGGAATGTACAGTGCATCTGAAAGACATATATCTTTGGTACGACACAGTGATGCCTCAAAATAGTCTCAGTGCGTCTATACTGTATCATCACATACTTTGACAATTGGTAATAAATTATCATGCGGACACACTTTGTCCACCCACAGTACCAATATATGTTGTCGGGCGGACATATCTGATGATGATTGAAGATCACATCGTCAACTTATAGACGATCAAAGGTCGCATCATTCATCTTGACATGAATAGTCATGTTGCGCATGGCCTCTCAATGGATATATCTTAGCAAAATGTTTCATAACCCAAGCTCGAAAAATACATATAAGTATTACAAACACATTAAATAAAAAAAGATACATATTAAAAACACATAGTTAATTAAAAATAAATATTAAATGCTTGCAAGAGGGTAAAATATCCATCCATCTGCGACCACACGAGATTAGTTGCCTCAACCAAATAGAAGGTGGGCTAGTATACACAGTCTTGTGTCTATCTCTCTCAGCCTCCTTCCCTTGTGCATTATGTAATTGCAAGGCCTTTGTGAGACGTTCATCGTAGTGTGCCTTCAGCCAACTATATGAGATGCAAGCACCCTTGAAATCATTCGCACTCATCATAAGCAGCGTCAATATCCACACCAAGCAAATCGTTAAACAAAGCAACACCATCTTCCAACACATATACGTTCATGTTATTTCATATTAAGTAAAAAATACTTTGAAAGTTAGATTTTACCATCAACTATGTTTACCGTTGATGTTACAAAATACTTTGATTTCAATAAACTAACTATATAAGTTAGATTTTTTAGCCATCAATAACTTATAATAGTTACCCGCTCTAGTCACTCTTATAAGCAAATAGTCTTTTTCTTTTTAATGATGATAAGTGAATACTCTTATTTCAAGATTTATTGAGTAATTTATGCATTTGACTTATAATTTTTAAATAGAATCTTAATAATTTTTGCATAAATTTAAATTGATTTTGTCTACAAAATAATGGTAACTTACCAATAAAATAAAATAAAAATGGTAACTTACCAACAAAGCCAAGAATTCTCCTACTTTTAAAGATCTCGCCGCGTATAACTTGATAAAATATCGGAAATTGCTAAAGTATAAGCATATTAGAATATTTTCTTAGAAAATGTAACTAATTTTTTTTTTTTTTGAGTATATCTAATTTTATTTTTATTTTTTTTGTGGTGGTCGGGGTTTGAACCATGTATCTTGCATATATTATGCATCGTCCCTGCCAACTGAGTTAAGTTCACGAGGACAAGTATATTTAATTTCTTAAAAGTTTAAAAAATTATTCTTTTAATATAAAATTTGTCCTTTAATTTCCTATTTAACTCATTAATGTGTGTCATTAAAGCATAAATTAACATGACTCTGCAATAAAAGTACTAGTATGGAAAGTTTGAGTGGGAGAGCAAGAAATTCGAAAAAGAAAAAGAAGTCACATGGGAAGCAATGGAACATTGCATTGGAAAGAAAGCTTCTATTCCAACACCATCATTCATGCAATCCAATAATCGAGCATTTCTTTTTCTTTTCTAACAAGAGATCTTAAAATAAGTGTTTTTTAGTGTACGGTAAAGGATTAGTAAAACCTTTTGAATACGTTTAAAAAAAAACCTTTGAATACTCCGGTAAATTCCTTTGACTACTCAAGAATCCAGGCTCTATGGGAAGACACAATTACTCGAGATTCTTAATCACTTCTGACTTCTAAATGGGCATTTTATTTTGTTATTACTCCGCAATTATCCAGATTTTGATAACTGAACAATGAAGAACAAGGCACTCCAAATGGCAAGGCGAGACCATTCCAGGGAGGAAGATGCTAGCAATATTTCATTTTCAAGATACTCCACAAACACATTTGCTTGGAGTATTTAAGTTTTCAAAATTATTTTTTGATCTGAGAGATTATTGGGCAAACGTCACACCATCGGTATTCTATTTCATACAATTGATTTTAAAATATTTTTGTAATTTAACGAAATACAAAATGTTTATTGGATCTTAGTGTAAAATTATTCTACAATGTTAATATATCGTCTATTTTCTCTCGAGAGAGATGCAAAATTTACCTTTCTTATTTGATAGGATTGATTACAAATGGTGAATTCACAAACGTTCGGAAATGATTTTGCTAAGCAAAGTCAATCACTCAATCTCAATATGCCTTTATAATATAAATATAGATAGATATTCTTAAGAGTAATGATATTTTGACATCCATTTGATGACAACTTTGTTGACAACCTTATTTTTCTCACTTCTTATTGGTCAAAAACAATGGAGAGAGAAAAAGGAAGAGAGAGGATAACAACATCATGTGAGTATGAGAGAGAAAGTTGTCCAAAAGTTGTCAAAAAGTGGTTGTCAAAATATCATTTCTCTATTCTTAAACCAGTAATAGTAATGACTTTTATCATCCGATTCTCATATGAATGGATCCTAGGACCTTAAAGTTCAAGTAGAAGAAAGTAAGAAAGTAAAAAAGACTGATCAACGATTATTTCGGTCAAGATTCAACTCATATTTTTCCGATTGAATCAAACTTAGCTGAAACTTTATTATTGACATAATAGAAATAACTCTGTAAAAGACAAGTTTTTTTTAGGGTGGTAAAAGATAAATTTTTATAGTACAAGTAAAAGAAGGATTTAATTTGCATACTATAAAATATCAACGTAAAACATTTTTATATATGATTCAAATCATATCTTATCATTTAGAAAACTATAAATATATTTTTTCAAAATTTATATAAAAGTGACTTTACGGTGTAACTCAATTAATTGGATGTAGAAAATGAAATTAATTGGATCTCTTCTTCATTATTGTTGTTAAAATAATTTTCTATCATTTTAAAAAAATATTTAGATTAATTTTTTACTAAAAACTCGACTCAATTCATATATGAGAAGATGGGATTATCATTTAATCCAAAAGAAGATGGGGTCGTCTTTTTCCAGAATTGGCTCAAAAAAATACATTTACACATAGATTCTCCACCAAACAAAAAGACAGCACTAAAACGATACCTCTATGCATGCGCCACACAAAAAGCATACAAAAATATGGTCGTTTCCCGACCTAGTGGCTTCAAAAGCGGAAAAAAGCTGTCCAAAACAATGTAGTACGACACCAAAACAAACAAATTTCCAAATTGGACTACGAAACATCAGTGATTGAGCAAACAGCAACAATTTTCAAATTTGATCCAAATTGGAACCCCGGTGAAAAAGAATCCAGCATCCTAAATGCAGCAATAGTAACACTACTAGTAAGCTCAACAACAGAGAAATCTTACAAAGAACAAACTACTAAAGACTAACAACAATAAATTACATTGAAAATAATACAATTTCTCTGTCTCTTTAATTAATAATTAATTAAAACCGGATTCATCTTCGCCGAATAATCCATTCATTGTCTGTTCTAATCTCCTAATCAAGAAACCATCAAGTTAATTCAATTCATCCTGACAACTCTTCTTGTCCTTCTGAGCCTGAGGGGCATCTTATAAGCTCCAATATGGTAACTACTTCACCCATTTCTGGTCTATTAGATGGTACTTGTGAAGTACATACCAAACCAAGCTTAATCACAGGAATCACTTCTTCTACTGGGAACTTCCCTTGTAGTCTTTCATCAATGCATTCCTCTACCCTCCCTTCATCCAATGCTCCTCTAACCATGTCACAAAGCACAACCACATCATCCTCCATATACTCTACAGGCCTCTTCCCTGTCACGGTCTCCAAAACCAAGACTCCAAATCCATAAACATCGCATTTCTCGGTAATTTTCACTGTTTTGCAGGCAAACTCCGGTGCCATGTAGCCGAGTGCGCTCTGAATTTTGCTGCTCAAGACGTAGCGGTCGAGCATTGGTAGTAGTCTTGCTAGGCCGTAATCTCCGACTTTAGGTTCACCGTAGCTATCGATAAGAATGTTGGTTGACTTAATGTTGTAGTGAATAATGTTGGAGTGGTGCAAGTGAGACAAGGCCTTTGCTGTACCAAGAATGACGTTAAACCTCTCGTTCCATGAAAGGAAGCTTTCGCCTGATCCTTCGTGAAGATGCTTGTAAAGGCTGCCACGGGAGACAAACTCATATATGAGGAGTTGTAGTGATGAAGTCCAATAATAGCCTTCGAGTTCGACGAGATTTTGGTGTCTGACTTTTCCTAGTTTTTTCACTTCCCTCTCGAAATCTTCTTGAGACTTGACAAGGCTTGACACGGTGAGCTTCTTTATTGCAACTGAACGCCCATCTCCTAGAACGGTTTGATAGACAGCCCCAAATCCTCCACGCCCAAGCTCGCAATCCTTGTTAAGCAAAGCGTGAGCACCAGAGCTGAAATCAGGTTCACCTGAAAACATGACAAGCTTGCCGGAGTTGGCATCTGTGGTTGGCGAGCGGCTGTACTCATCCCCTGCAGAAAAAGCAAGAGCAGCTGGAGATCGAGATGTGGTGGACCGAACACGGAGATTGAGAACAGTAATGCCAATGACACCAATAACAATGAAAGCAGCTGCACCAATGGCAATGAGTGCTGAAATGCTGAGGATATTTCTCTTATGACCTAATGTTGGAGTAGGTGATCCAGGGTCAGAGTCAGGAGAAAAGTTGGTGGGATTCAGAACAATAGGCTTTGGGAGTTTAACAGGGCATTTTTTGTTCACAACAGAGCCACAAATAAATGGATTGCCAGAAACGGACGAGGGTGAAATGGTGTTGAAGAAACCACCAGCCGGTAGTTCACCCTTAAGGTTGTTGTGAGATAAATTGAAGGTTATGAGATTGGGAAGATTGGCCAATTGCTTGGGTAGGTTTCCAGTAAGGTTGTTGAATGACAAGTCCACAGTTTTCAGGTTGGTGAGACTTGCAACTGCTGAAGGTATCGAGCCACTCAGCTTGTTCTTCGACAGAATCCTACACAATATACCAAAAAAGAAAGAAGAGAAATAGAGAAGTGAAACCAGGAGTCAGAACCATAAATAAAAATAAGAGCAAACCAGTTGTTACTGCATGATAAATTGATATTTAAAAATATAATTCAAGACTAAAACAACCATTAAATAGTGTGCCCATTGTGGAATAGAGTAACAATGCATGAAACTGTAATGGCAAAACAAAAAAAAAACTTAAAGCCAAAGAACTATAACAGATATTTGGTTGGTAATTCAAGTTTCAGTCACCATCCATCCTCTCAGATGAATTATGGATGTCTTTTGTTCAACCTTTTTGCTTTTTCATATTGTAGGGCATAGAAAAAGTGACAAGTATAATTGAAGTAAATGTGGTTATTGTTAATGATGTAATAATACATAAGCAGTTCGTAACATGCCTGTTTATACAAAATAATACTAAAACTACATATCAAACTGAATCAATGTCGACACTTTTTCAGTTCTTTATCATTTATAGAACACATGGAGAAAAAGAGAGACCACAAGAAAAGTCTTCATCAACAGGCATATCTACCACGAACAAACATATTGCTTCAGTTTAGATGTATCTATCCAAGTAAATAACATAAATTAAACACTTTCTAACCAAATATGTAGCAAGCAGATTAGCCATATCCTTTAAGAATGGAACTTAAACAAAACCAGTTATAGTAATAAGGGGCAGCCTTAAATTATCCATGGTTAATATGAGCATATTGGCACATGTTTATAATAAAATGGCAAAACAAAAAAATTGCACATGGAAAAGGAACTTACAAAGTTTTTAATGAAGTGCAGTTCTCAATTGAGATTGGAATTTTCCCAATAAGGAAATTGTTTTCCAAACTCAGTTCTTTCAAGGAAACAGCTCCACCAATTTCCGAAGGTATGCTTCCATTTAGCTTATTATAACTCAAATCAAGGCTAGAACATGTTTTCAAATCACCGATTGCAGCCGGAATATGACCTCCAAGAGAGTTATACGATAAATTTAAAACCTGCAAGCTGCTTAAACCCGAAACAGCAGAAGTAATTTCACCAGAAAATGCATTGTGAGATAAATCCAAAACTTGAAGACTCTGAACAGAAGCTTCAGTCAAGGAATACAAAGGGCTTTTCACCCTACCACTCATTCTGTTTTTAACCACCATAACCTTCTCCAAATCCGACCTGAAAATCCATGATGGAAGATTTCCAGACAACGAATTCTGGCTAACATCCAAGGCCAAGAGGTTTGTACAATTCGCCATAGACTCAGGTAGATTACCAGTGAAACCATTTCCTGAAAGATTCAACGTTTTCAATGACCAAATATTTCCTAAACTGTTTGGAACCAAACCAGAAAATCTATTCTGAGAAAGATCCAATGTCTGTAGCCCCTTCATTTCTCCAATCCAGTCCGGAACATCTCCAGAGAAAGCATTTCCACGCAAACTAAAGTAACCACACAGCACCAATTCCTTCAAATCACTAGGAACACTACCAGAGAAAGAATTATCACCAAAATCAATAGACCTTAAAAGCAAACAGCTTCCAAACCCATCTGGTATCTTCCCAGAAAAACTATTCCTCGCCAAGTTAATGCTCCGCAAATTCTTCATCGCCTCAACACCTTCCGGAACCTCACCTTCCAACAAATTATCAGACAAATAAAGAGACCTAAGTCCACTCAAACTCCAAATCCCCTTCGGAACATTCCCCGAAAACTGGTTAAAAGACAAATCAATAGTAGCAATAGCTGCACATGAACCTAAACTAGAAGGAACATTCCCAGAAAACCTGTTCCTAGCCAAAGAAACAACTCTCATAGACCCACATTGTCTGAAAAAATCATCAGGAACAACCCCAGAAAGATTATTATTGCTCAAATCAAGAACCTTAAGGTTATCAATAGTAGCAATATTTGCATTTATAGTCCCAGTAAGATTATTATTCGCCAAATAAAGCCGACGAAGAAACTGCAACCGTTGCAAACCACGACCAATTCTTCCAGATAATGAAAACCCATTAAGATTAACCTCCACAACTCTATTAGATCTAGGGTTACATTTCACACCAACCCAGCTACCACCACAAGCACTTTCATCATCTTCATTCCAAGATGTTAACTTTCCTTTTGGATCTTTTATATCCGCTTTGAACACAATTAACCCCAAAACGTCGTCGTTTAAAGACGGATTCACAGCTTTCACTGCTGTCACAGTCACCAGAAACAGGAAGAACAAGCATAAAAGATAAACTCTCATAACACTCATTTTGGATTAAGGTTTTAGTTTGAAGAACACTAAACACCCATTTGAAATTGAAATGAGAAAAACAAAGTAAGAGTGTTGAAGAGTCTAAATTCGGAAAGAAAAAGTAGAACTCAGCTTGAAAGTAAGGTTAAATAACAAAAGGGGTAGATTTGAAAATGAAGATAAAAAAATGGGTAAAAGAGGAAAGTCAGAAACAGAATGTGACAGTAGCAGAAAGAGGAAAAGTAACGAAAACGAAGAGAAACGGTGAAGTGGTAAAGTTGAAGAAAATAGAAGTAAGTTGAAGAGTGGTGTGTTGTATAAGACAGGATTTCAAAACGGTTAAAAGAAAAAACAGAACACAGTGACCGGACGGAGAAGTGAACCGGTGGCTAGTGACCGGAAAATGGGAAAATTTAAGAGGTTTTTGCGACGGGGTAACCGGAAGTTGAACGGTGGCGGTGGTGAGAAAGCAACGTCTCTCTCTCTCTCTCTCTCTGATATGCTGTGTACAGGAAATAAATATTCGGTTATTAATAACGGGAAAAAAATAGTCATGGTGTTGGTAGATGAGGAAATAAATAACAAGTTGTACACGTGGCGTTACGCATGAGGGGTTGATATCCTACGTGTCAGACAAGTCATTATGGTCTCTTTTCTTTTGACGTGGATGGCTTAGCTGGCATCATTAACACACACAATTGACTACTTTCATTTCGGATTAGTGATTTTTGACTTAGGAGGTCTCAGGGTTGAGACTTGGGAGATTTTGCAGTATTGTTGTCAAGAAAAAAAATAACAGATGTTTTCTATCTGTTGTAAGATTGTTAAGCAAGAATCAAATTAGGATCTTTTCAAATAAATTTTTTCTTTATTAAATTTTCTACGTGGAGTTATTTCATTTGAACATTATTAAATGATATATTTGTTTTATATACTCTTACTCTTTTTCATACTATGATATTGATACAATGTTTTCATCATTTTTTAATGATGATTAATCTTCGCTAAAGAATTTGATAACGTGCAACACGAATTCGGGAGAAGATTCCCTCCAGTGAAATCATCTGCAGTTTTCTCCAGTCAAGATCTAAACCATTAAATATATTATCTCTCTTAATTTTAACATTTAATTGCTCATGTGCATTTATTATTCAATGGTTGTGATTATACTGGACCCTCCAGTCACTGGAGAGGATCCTTTCCCCACGAATTCTTCTCTTCTAATTGAATTTTTTTATATAAAAAGTCAAAAATCAAATGAAGGAGTTGGAATTCATTGCCATTTGAATCATCCATTATTAGCATATTGTACCCATCCTTTCAATACTTTTCTTACAACTCCCAAATTGATTGTGAGGATATTTGTCCTTATTTAAGATTTAAGATATATATCTTCATGGAAAACAATATTTTGTGTTCAAGAGAAAGCTCCTCTTTAACTAAACGAGAATTTTTACATAATACTATTATTTTTAAGAAAACTAAAATACTTTGGTCAAAAAAAGAAAACTAAAATACTACTCCCCCGTTTCAAAATGAATGTCACTTTCAGTTTCAAATGCAATAATAATTTTTTCTTTTCAATTGTAGTCTTTAATTAATATTATGTTACACTATTTCCAAACTATTATTTTTACTTTAATGAAAAACAAACTAATAGTTGATTAGGATAATTTGGTAAAATTGCTATGTCATTCGACTACTTTATTTCATTCCTTAATCTGTATGCAATTGGCTAAAACGACACTCATTTTGAAACGGATGGAGTATTATTTTTACATAATTAATTTTATGGTATGAAATTCTATAACTAGGAGTATTTGCTGTAGCTAGTGATGGTTACTTGTTTCCACAAGCAGTGGATGGCATGTGATCTTAATTTATAATATGGAATGGGGTAGGGTTTCCTCAAGTAAATTAGGAAAAGAGTACTTTCAACAGTTTAGAGTGGAAGCTAGTTGGCTCCTGAAAAGGAAAAAGAAAAGCAATAAAGGCAAGTTGGTGGACATGGTGGGTGGTGCAATTAAAGAAAAAGGGAGAAAGATGGTTGAGAGTGAATGCTGTGGAGCAGTGTAAAATTGATAGAATCCTTTTCCATATCCCTTCTTGCTAGCAAACTGGACGCAAGGGTCAGGGCCCCTATATTAGTTCCATATCCTCCCCGGCAAGCACTGCATTTCTGAATATCCCATTTTTCTGACTTATCTAAGATTTTACTCTTACGTTTAAAAAGCGATGTTTAATTTAACCGTATATCATGGATAAATCTTTTTTTTTTTTTACACAAAGAAACTTATCTTATTTCATTCCTCAACATAATAGAAATACAAGATGGAATCAAATCAAATATTTGGTGACGAAACTGCAATTTTGACACCTTGCTAAATTATGGGCGACAAAATTAGCTTGTCTCTTTACAAAACTTATCTTGAAGTTTGAAAAATGTTGTAACAAAGCTCTACAATTAGCCATAATATTGCCAAATTCAGATTGGTTATTAGAACTATCAACAATGTTGTCAACCACTGGCTTACAATCTAGTTCAATATACACTTTTGATAGACCTAAATGACCAAGCCACAAAATGGCATCCCTTAACCCTGTTGCTTCAGCTTCTTGCGCCGGAGGAGTAACATCATACTACTTGGTTAAAGCTTTAATAAAACGTCCTTCATAGTTACGAAGACATATACCGATACCGAATGCTCGTTCTTCACCAAACAGTGCTGCATCAACATTGCATTTGACATAATCTGGTTCTGGTGGCTACCACACCTGCTGAATGTGTGCCAAATGATTTTGAGTGAATTGATTATATAAAATTAGTTTTAACTCAAAATGAAGTTAAATGTAAAGTTGTCGCGTCATTTTTCGGAGATCAAAGCTATTTGGTTAGCGTTTGACTCACTTTTTATTTCACGACTTTGAAAAAATTTATTTAAATTGGGGGGTCCGGGGGTTGGTTATATTTAGGGAAGGTATTAGCACCCTAAATATTCGTAGTACTCTACGAGAACCTTTTGGTTTTATTTAACGTTTTGTGCTATAAACTTGCTTGCTTTTTTTTAAAAAAATGAAACTTTGAAATGATTAAAAAAAGGAAGACCTAATTATCTACATTTTATTGATTTGGAAGGACGAGTGTCCTCTGCCTACGTACCCGTGAGGGATCAAAACCTCGTAGTTCGGGGTTGAAATTGACGTTTGATGAGTTGTGTGTTTTTTATTAATTTTGAAAAAAGTTTTAAAGAGAAAAGACAAGTGGCAAAAAGAATTTGTTTGTGTTTTTTTATATTGAAAGAAAGTAGACTTAAAATATGATTAAAATTGATTTGATATTTGATTAAGAAAGAAAATAAAAAGAACGATCACTTGATTGAAAATCAAGGTTTATTATGAAAATATTTTTGAATTTTTGGTTATTTGCATGTTTTTGTTATTTTTGAATAATTAATGAAAATTAAGCTAACGGAGCAATAAATTTAAAAGCGTGTGGATTTTTGTAGTGACGTTGGATCACCACAAAATCCCTAATCTAATTTTTTTGTATTTTTTTGATATATATATATATATATATATATATATATATATATATATATAAGCAGTAAAGAAATAAAAGACACACACACACACACTTTTCTCATTTATATTTACATTGGACCTAAATACATTCTAATTGCTGGAAAATAAATGACAATAATTAAAATGCTAAATAGAAATAAAATAAATTGCTAAAAAGAAATAAAATGCAAGAAAATAAAAGAAAATAAAAGGAAAGGACAACCGAAGGGACAAAATTACCGAAGGGACAAAATTCCGAAGGGACTTTTCCGAAGGGACTTATTCCGAAGGGACAGAAAAAAGAGGGAGAAGAAAAGAATAGCTCGTCAACACAAGCTAAATGAGGGAGAAGAGAGAAAAGTTCTATGACAACTCAAGAGAACTTTTTGGTGTGTTTTGAAGTGTGGAATGAGGACTCTATTTATAGGTGAGGAGGTTGATGAGAATGGAAAAGCGGTTTAATGGCTTTTGATGGGGAATTGAATGAGATTGATGGTTTTGGAATGTGAAAGTTGACATGAGGAATCTTGGCCTTGAATGGTGGCGCGACTAAGAAAGAAAATTCTTTTGGACCCCGGACAAATTATTTTTAGACCTATTGGACGCTTGGCTAATTAAAATAAAAAAAGAAAATATCCTAAAAAGAAAAGTGGACATAAAATAAAATAAAAAAATGGTAAAATAAAAGATGGAAATAATAAAAAAAACTTAAGATAAAAATAAAATAAAATAAAAACTAATAATAATAAAAATAAAATAAAGGAGAGAAGAGGGTCCGATATCGGAACAAAAAATTAGGTATTTTAAAGTACCCCTCTACCGAAATTTTCTTGAAAAGTCAGAGACTAATCAGGGTCAAACGGCGCATGAATGTAGGACCTTAGGTCAAAAATTGGGGTATGACAAAAGTATTTTGTGATGGATACATTCTTGTAAAAATGAGTTGAAATATAAAATTGTTTGTAAGAATTAATTCTAGAATAAAAAAAAGGATAATGATAACTAGTGCTTCGAGGGCACTGGTTAAGGAAGTCAAAAGAGAAAATTTTAAAACAAAAGAGAAAGCATTTAATATACTCCCTCCTTCTCACAATATTAGTCGTTTAAAGTTTGTGCACGATTATTAAAGAAATGTTTAATTGTGTTGATTTCAATGATAAAATTAATGACATTTACTAAAACACCCTTATTAATTGTAGTTAGTGAAGTAGTTAAGTTAGATGAAATTCAACAAATAAGGGTATAATAGTGGGAAAAAATAATAAATGTTGCATTGATATTGTAAAGTGACAATTATTTTGAGGAAAAAAAATGATAAAGATACAATAATTGTGAGACGGATGGAGTATTGATTACACAACTTTGAATGCAAATATTACTCCCTCCGTTTCAAAATGAGTGTCACTTTAGCCAATTGCACACAGATTAAGGAATGGAATAAAGTAGTCAAATGTCATAACAATTTTACCAAATTATCCTAATCAACTATTGGTTTGTTTTTCATTAAAGAAAAAATAATACTTTGGAAGTAGTGTACGTAACATAGTATTAATTGAAGGGTACAATTGAAAAGAAAAAGTTATTATTGCATTGAAAACCTAAAGTGACATTCATTTTGAAACAAATTTTTTTTGCTAAAGCGACACTCATTTTGAAACAGAGGGAGTACCTTTTTAGATCATTATTTAAGCATTGAATGCAATTATTACTATATTTGACTTCTTAACCGGTGCTCTGGGACACCGTTTAGCATGACCCTAAAAAAAACTTCAAATTACAGCTTTAAGTAGAACCAATTATGGAAACAAAAATAAGTCTAATAAAAAAACAACATAATCTATTCAACATTTCCAAACATCAATTTATTTTATAATCATGTTATTATGTGAAGTAACCAATGAATGCATCCATGAGTAATCCTCGTCAAAAAACTTGTTTTATCACCTCTGGCGTAGTCTTCTCTTTCAATAAGATTTTTTTTCATTCACAAGGTTCAAACTCAATACTTTAATTAAGAGATTCGAGTACACTTTAAACAGTAGTTAAAGATGAATTGATAGAATGAGACAACATGATTCTAACTCAGTTGGTAGAAACGATACATTGAAATATACAATGTTGAGGTCGAATTGTAGATTCTCCACTTATCCACTTTAATGGTGAAATTCTAGCAGTTTGATTACTTGGAAAAAAATATATAAAAATAACTACTAATGTAAATATGTTTGTAATTATGGAAGTACTTAATTAATCTCTCTATAAATATTTTAATTAGAACATAAAAAAGAGATCGAAAACTTTAACTAAAAATACTTTAAAAAAAACATAGAATTGTTGTTTTTTGGTAAATCAATGTGCCATCTACATATGATTGAGATATCTATTAAAAAGATTGATCTCTTCCTATAAAATGTTTTTACATACCTATCGGCTAAGAGATCCAACCGTGAACTAAATAGTAGGTGAATAATTAAGTTTTTTTAGAGGTAATACTCAACCAAAGTCAATTGGTATCGTTGTATTCAACTTTTTAAAATACTAATTACGTATCCAATTGAACTCAATATAAAAATGTCAACCTCAGAATAAAACAAAGAAGGGCCAAGTGCTTCTACTCTTGTGAAGATGGATGAGGTTTTATTTTCTTAAACAGATAGATGCAAAGTTAAATAATACTGTGAGATATATCCAATGACAAGAATCCGGTATGCATTGAGTCCAATATGGATGTGAATTGGCGAAAGAATTATGAGATGAGAAGAAACCCGTGAGTTCCATTTACATTTACAGTAGCACTGTATATTTTGTGTCGCTATGTATTTGACTCCTATGTCCTATCCTATCTTCATGCCTTTGGGTTTTATTATGCAATCAAACAGAATAAGACACTCAACTTAATTCTTTATATATTTTCAGAAACTGTGTTCATCTTCGTGTGGAAATTTATATTTCTAGTTTCTAGCAAATACACTTCCACTATTGTAAATTAGATTATGCTATGCAACACAACACAAGTAGTATAAAATAACGTAGTAATTGATGCTACGAAATTAAGCATGTGCAGTAGGACCACATGCATGAGTAATCGACACGAAGCAACTTACAATTGAATGAATATAAAAGAGTTTTGCGGAACGTGGATGAACATAGAAGTTAAATGTCCAATAGTAAGAGGAAAGGATTAAAAATGTGGTAAGTACGAGAGTTTGGCGGAAGAATTAAATGCGTTGAGGAGGGAGACAATAATTTGAAGAATGTCAATGGAATAGAGATGGTCATGAAAGGTCCAAGAAGTAAACGCCAAAACACTGGCAATCTTTGGTCCCCACCGAATTGTGACTTCCGAAAACAAAGTGGTAGAAGAGAATCTCACACAGCTTTGGAGTTTGTGTGTGTAGGTCAATCCTTCCACTTGCACCCGTAGGCTTTACAGCAATGCAACGCAATTTCTCTTCGATCCGTTCATTTCCCTATTTTGTTCTTAAAGTTCATTTCCCTATTTTGTTCTTAAAATTTGTCTAGTTGGTTTTATCATTTTTTTTACTTTGATTTTTTTTGTTGTCTTTAAATTCAAAGTTCAAAACTGTTGAATTGAGAAAGATTTTGATTGTTGCTTAACTCCCTCCGTCTCACAATAATTGTCTCTTTACTGTTTTTTCTTTTTCTCAAAAATTCTTAAAACATTCATATTATATAATCACATCCAAGAGTATTTTCGTAAAAAATAACGTGCATGAGAAAACATAGGGTGAGAAAAGTAATAACAAGAAATAATCCTATTGGGTACAAACCGAACGAGTTCAACATCACGATTCAATCTAAGATTTTGAGGTATAAGATTTATAGATCCTCTCACTTTTCAACGTTCACTTTTCTAAACAATGTGAATCCATCGATTAACCATGTTTCCCTTGAAGTGGAAGTTTTTTTATCCACATTGTCAAGAAGGCTTTTGATAAAAATAGTCGGTTGAACCATCGACTCTAATACCACTATTGAGTCGTTAGGAGGAGTCCAGGGCTCTATCCGTACTGGGTCAAAAGCAACCACACAAAATAGTTGAACACCACGCTTCAAGTCAAAATTTCAAGACAACGAGTTTATGAGTCTTCTGACCCATAAAATGTTCAGCCTCCATTTTTAAAACAATACATGCATTCTAACTCACATTTACTATACAATGTCTATAATATATTTTATTTTTGTGTGTAAACCATGTATTCTTCTCATACAACTGCATAGACTAATCTCTTTAGTCTTGTGGGTCCAAATGGAAGACAATTCTTTCTAAAAGTTTTGACGTTGTCGAATGCCCAAGACTGTATTTCAAATTCAAAACCTTAGTTAAATTAGAAGAAACATGTATCATCTCATTTAAGCATTCTTAGGTTAACATCTATAGTATCTACCCGCTTCTCTTTTTATTTGTACTTTTTAATTTAAATAAATTTATAAAAAATTATCATGAATATCAATAACTCACCAAACATATTTGTATAAATAAAATTCTCGATTCATATGAATATCGTTCGTGGAAATATAATTCTATAAGATGAAATAAATGCACCGAGATAAAATTTAGTGGGCTTGGTCACATGCTTCTATCACTTGGTGTGGCATATTACAGTCTCTACTTGGCTGAGAAATAAATTTATTGCGGTATAATGAAACATAAGAATAAAATTAAATGAGATTAAACACTTTAGTCCCTGAATAGGAAAGAAGTCGTCATTTTAGTCCTTGAATGCAGATAAATTGCAAAATAGTCCCTGAATGTAGACTATGTTAGTCATTTTAGTCCCTGAATGCATATAAATTGCAAAATAGTCCCTGAATGTAGACTATGTTAGTCAATTTAGTCCCTGAATGCAGATCCCGTTAATCAGTTTAGTCCTTGAATGTAAACTCTGTTAGTCACTTTAGTCCCTGAAATTGACTAACAGAGTCTACCTTCAAAGACTGTTTTGCAATTTCTCTCCATTCAGGGACTAAAGTGACTAATATTTTCCCATTCATGGACTAAAATGACTAATTTCCCTAAAATTAACCTCGTTCAAAAAAAATTAACCTTTTATATTAATAAAATATTCGTGGAAGTGTTGCATAAAGTTTTGATGTCACCGGGGTCTTATTTGAGGTAGAGTAAAGAGGACGACCATCCTAGGTTCCAAAAAATAAGTATAGAGTATGGGTCCCAAATATTTTAAATAAATGTCGGGTATAATATTATACTTTGAAAAATATAGAAATGAAGATTTTGAATCGAGTGTGATTGCTGCCAAAAAGCCTTGCATTTAATATGAGTATAGAGCCAACACTTCCAACAAAGTGTCATAGCTTTAAAAAAAGACAATATGATGAGAATGATAATGATGAACAAATACATTCATTCGATGAATCTTTTAGAATCAAACATATTTTGGTGGTTGTTGATATGATAATAACTTCATTGAAAAATATATAAGAGCAATTAGAAATATTTGAAAGCATTGTTGGTTTTTTATTTGACGGAAGAACCTTGAAATCATTGGATAATGATGAATTTAAAAAATCTTGCACAAATTTTGATGACACGTTTTCTCATAAGGACTTGTTGGTTGTTGATACAAATGATTTTTTTTCTATATTGAAAGTATTGCAAATATTTTGGTCAAATGTGTTGATGTCGGCATTTAAAAAATTTTAGTTTGTCAAATGTTTCAATTGTATATCGAATTCACTTAACTAAATCGTTGATTGTTGCACGTGAAGAAAGAAGTTTTTTGAAGTTAAAATTATTAAAAAAATTCGCATCTAGAAAGATATGATAAAACATATTGTTGTATACATAATTATTAGTGACTTTGTATCAACAAATACTCGTAGGGTCCAAATTACAGTTTAATTCAGGCCACCAAAATCTCAAAAACGGACGTGGATGTCATGCTTTCAAATGTGATTTTCTTATATTATTGAAATTCATAGTTTTTGTAAATGTAAAACACATTGAAAAATTATAACAGACAAGAGATAAATATCTATTAGAAACAATAAATCATGAAAACAGTTTAACCACCTCTCGACAGGACCTTAGATAATTCACCAATGTATAATTTTGTGAATTTTTCCTGCAAATAATATCGACACTTCAACATCAAGTCTGTCATTGCTAGTAGCAAAAATTCATTCAAAAGGCAGTCCTTAATTGAAGTTGCTTCCATTGTTATTGTCAACAGAGTTTGCATTGGCACTCCCCATGCCATATTCATCAAGATTTCCCCCAATGTTGTTTTGGCTACGAATCCTCATATTATCACCATCTCTATGATTTTTGTTATCAAAACCTTCAACATTGCCTTGATGAAATAACAAATCAACGTCATCACTTGAATTTCCATGCAGTGATACCTCCATGTCGTTGCCTACATTGTTATCAGAACCTGTGAAATTCCATTGAGGAAGCAAAGCATCAATACCACCACTATGATTTGCATGAGGTGATATCTCCATTTTGCTATCTGTGTTGTTATCAAAACCTCCAAAGCTTACTTGACCTATTGTTTCGACATTAGGAATAAACATGTCAACACCGCCACTTGGATTTTCATGTGATGGTGTCCACATGTTGCGATATGTAATGTTATCAAAACCTTCAAAGTTGCATTGACCTCCAGAATTTTGTGTAAAAATCAACGCATCAACATCACTACTGGGATTTTCATGCGATGGTGTCCACATGTTGCTTCCAATATTTTTATCAAAACTTTCAAAGTTGTTTTAACCTCTAAAACTAAACTGAGGAAACAACGCATCAACATTGCTACTAGAATTTTCATGTGGTGGAATCCACATGTTATGATAAAAACCTCCAAAATCGCCTTGAGGAGGCATGTTATCTACAACATCGCCATGACTTACATGCGGCGGTATCTCCATGTTGCTACCTAGATAGGTATTAGAACCCCCCGAATTTCCTCTAGGGAATAACATATCATCAACACTACCACTGAGATATCTATCTGATGTTATCTCCATGCTACTATCAAAATTTTCCATATTGCCTTGAGAAAATGCCACATCAACACCACCACCAAAATATGTGTGTGGCGGTATCTCCATGTTGCTGTAAATATTGTTATAAAAACCTTCAAAAATCTCTTGATTAACCAACATAGCACCAACACCGTCACCACCACTAGGATTAAAACCATCACTCATTTGATCAGCTTGCTTGGCCAAATCTACCATATTTGTGTTTATCCCAAAATCTACCATATTGTCATTGTCTAAAGCACATGACATCGGCAGTGGCAGACAGTGACGGAGCCAGAAAGTTTGAGCAGTGGGGGCAATATTTACATATAAATTTATATTTTTTATAACGTAATATGTAAATATAGTAAGTGTTTCAAAAAATACATTTCGGATTTTTTTTTTGAAAGAACATTATCTAGAATTTTTATTAACTAGGAAAACGTATATTTTTTTAGGGGAGGAAAACATATATATTATTTATGGTCTTGGTAAAAAAATATACATGTTTTCACTAAAAGTAAAATAAAACAAAAACAAAGGGAAGAAATGAATGGATTTTTTTTTGGTGAATGAAACTAGAGGGTAATTATACCTTATTAAGTTGTAATATTATATATATATATATATATATATATATATATATATATATATATATATATATATATATATATATATGTGTGTATATTAGCATTTTTTTTTTGGAAGGAAATATGTGTATATTAGCATGTCATTATATGTGGCACAGAGAAAATAGTGGGGGCACGTGCCTACATAGTTGGCAACGTAGCTCCGCCCCTGGTGGCAGAGAGGGAGGTTTATTAGGAGGAAACACTGCCTTTTCAAAATAATCGGTTCTCTTTCTGACGATCTTAATTTTTTCAAGTAAAAATCCAATCAAGTTGTTTTTCATACTAGTATCTAAATCAGCAAGAGACTTACCTTCGTTTAAAATTTGATGCATGGAAACTCTCAAAAGCGTCTCTTCGTTATATTTGTTAATCTTGGCGAGGTCAGCGTCAAGCTTTTTTCCTTTTTCCTCCACATAAGTCAGTTGGTCCGTCATATTTCTTGATCGTACTGACTCTGGCATAGATTCAAATTTTTGTATTAGTTTTTTGGCCACATCATGAGATGGCCACACTGAGGGTCTTGAACCACCTGGACCAAATAAAACTGCACATGCTTCAATACCACACAAGGTTTTCACCTGCTCCATTTTAGTGAACAATCCTTTCACTCTGTTCACGTAGCGAATCTTTCTTTGAGTGGCATTTTCAATCAACTTGGATGTGATTTTCCTTTTCCTGATCTCAACCATGACTTTTATGTTGGAATTTCTTCCTTCTTCTTTTTGCATTACACCGTTCTCAACATAAAATAAGAGTGATATATATAAATCAGATATGTAGCCGGAGTATATTAAAAAAATAGAAAAGGAAAATTACTGATGTTTTTAATACGATAATTCAACCCGTCCATGTTCATTGAATACACGTTATTTTGGTCAAAGTTAAGCATTAAATTTACGCGAATAAAAAATTAAAATTAAAAGGTTATTAACTTTTTTCTTTGTTTACTTAAAAATTAAGAAGATAACTTTTTTATTAATAATGGTGACACTAATCTTTAAAAAGGCGATATTAATGCCGATTTTACAACTATCTCCGGTTAAATTAGAACCATGCCCCTTGAGGTTATTAACTGCTTTAATCAATCAATAATATATAATAAAAAATGGTTTGGTTATGAGGACGCTTTGTGTGGGTTTTAGGGCCACCAAGTTCCCCTTTGCTATTGTGTGTTTTTTAGTATGTTTTATAAAAGTTAAACAAAAAATTATTTTGACGTTTAATTTAAAGGGTTAAATATGTTTTTTCCCCCTATAAATATGTTATTTTTTTTTATTTTAGTCCCTCTAAAAAATTTCTTCACCTTTTAGTCACCTAAAAGTTTTCCATCTTCACCTTTGGTCCCTCTTTTAAAGTAAACTCGTATGTAGAATTCATATTTTTGAATAAAATTTTGCAAATAAATTTATAATATTATAAGAATCTCAGCCAAAAAAAATTAGAATTTTTTAACAAAACAAGAATTAAATATGAATTTTAATATTTTTGGCGGTTAAAAATTCATATTTAATTTATGTTTTGTTAAAAAAATCTTTTTTTTGGGAGACATTTTTCCAATATTCTATATATTTCTCCATAATTTTATTAAAAAAAACATAAATTAACTTAAAACACATGGACCAAAAAAAAATAGCGATTGAAAATTTTATAGGAACTAAAAGTTGAAGGATATTTTTTGAGGGACTAAAACGAAAAGTTTTTATATTTCTAAGGACAAAAAACAAATTTAACCATTTTTTTAATATAATTTTCGTTAATGTTGATTATTGTATAAAAGTCATATTTTTTACTTTGGCAGTAACAAACGAGTTGATTAATAATAACATCTTTCAAACAATTGATTGGAAATTTTGGATTTTTGATACTACTAATAGCACCTTTTCCAAGCTCAAACACATAGATATTATAAGAGGGGATCAAATTGCACTGATATAACACTTTAGCGATAGTACATGTTAAACTAAAATTTATATAGATAATTTTTATAAGTTTTGACATTAATCTAAAATCTCTTGACATGATTCAGACGTGCATCAAGATTAAGGAGTATATATCACATATATGAACAATGAGATTCATAAAAGTATTTTAAGATAACTTGTTAATAAAATATATCTAAGTCCATGCACTAATCCAATAAAACAAAATAAACGAGCAATGTTTTCTTTTTAAAAGTTTGTCATGATTGAATGTTTTAGCCAAAATATTATATTCAGATTTATAATTTTTAAGCTAATAGTGGTGTTTGGGGTTTTATTCCCGACTGTTTTTAGAGCCGTCAATATCATGGGGCCTTGAAGTTTTGGCCCCAGCCCACATAGTAAGGGGGCTTGAAAATTCACAAAACAAAAAGGCCCACATTGATGCAAGCCCACAAATAAAAAAATCAAAAAGTTCCCAAGCCCCAAAATTTCTATAAACATTTTTTTAATACTTTTTTATTTAAAAAAAATTACCCAAAAAAAAAAATTACCGTAAAAATTTTTTTTACCCCAGTAAAAAAAATTACCGGAAATTTTTTACCCCATAAAAAAAAAAAAAATTACCCCAGGAAAAAAATTTACCGGAATTTTTTTACCTCAGAAAAAAATTTACCGAAATTTTTTTACCCAAAAAAAAAAAAATTACCGTGAACTTTTTTTTTTTTACCCCAAAAAAATTAATGTGGGCTTTTTTTAGGCCCACAAATAAGTTGATTTTATAGTGGGCTTGGCCCCAAATAATTTTGTTCAATTAGGGGCTTTAATTTAGTGGGCTTGGTGGGGGCTTTTTCAAGTGGGCTTTGAAATTTGGGGCTCAATTGACAGCTCTAACTGTTTTTCAAAGGTTGTTGGTTGTTGTGTAGGTTTTTAAGTTGGTGTTCGGGGGTTGTGTGCGAACAGCGGAATGTGGGTGGTGGAAGTTGTTTTTGTGGCAGCTGTGACGATGTTTGAGGATTTTGTTACAACTTTTGTTTTTGTTGTTTCGTTGTTTCTACTTATTGGTTTCAGAGACAACCATTTGCTAAGAGGCGCTTCCTATAAGTTTTTTGGATTTTTTTCCTTCTTTGATTCACATGTGTATGAGTTTTCCATTGGGGGCTCCCCATCTATCCTTTGTATGTTGATACTTTAAGACTCCTAGCCTAGCACTCCTTGTGCCGGTTAAGATTCTTTGCGATTTTAATAAATTACATTTTAGCTTTTTCAAAAAAAAAAAAGGAAAAAAAAACGTTGAGACATAAAATATAAGCAATAAAAGGAAAAGGAAAAAAATCTCATATTAAATAGATGTTTTTACTAAACATAAATGATACCCATTCATTCAAATTGATAGAGTACATCGATACAATACTAATTAACTAAAAACTAAAAGGAGGAATTTGTGATAAAATTCACAACATCCATGTTAATAGCATAAAACTACAAAGTACAAAAGCTTACAAATATAACTATATTCAAGTATCCGGTATACTTTTCTGTAAAAAAAAGGTATCTGAAATACCCATGTATCCGGATCTGCAATGTTGACAACACCAAATTCATTGATTGGATCTGCGCTGGATTGAAACTGATCTGACAATCTGAGTTGAACAAACACTCGAACAAGACGAGAATGACAAACAACGTTGCACAGAGACGACAAACAAAACAATGTCGCATTAAGACGGCATAATCACAAAAGAAGAAACTAAAAAATGTGAAAATCACTTATTTAAACAGAAATGAAGGAGAAAAACGATTTTGAGGGGTTCTTTGAGGTTGAAGATTTGACCCTAAACCACCCCTTTTTTATGGATGAAGAAGAAGAAACTAAGGTTTTAGATGACGGCTCACAAAATACAAAGTTTTGTACAATATTTCAGCTAACAGACTGTGTAATGGGTAATAAACTTTGAACGAGTATTTCTTTTTTAGGAATTTTGAACGAGTATTATGTAATTGAGTTTTCATCTTCATTTTTTTTTTGCATAATTTTTTCTCTTTATTTTAGAGAACACCTTTGTAAAATACTTTTCACTTTAAGTTGAACGATTTTGTAACTATTTAACAGTTTCCACTCTATCTTTCTCTTCAAGATATATTTTAAGCTTAACTGTTCAAATTAACTATGTAATATACGCGAAGTTTAAAAAATGGCATTGTAAAAAAACTTAGAATCAAGCACAATAATTTGATATTCTTCCTATTTTTTACTTTTCATTTTTTTGATGTAGATATAAATTCCATAAAAGTGATATAGATGTTGAATTATGACTTTTACAAGCATATTTCAGATGTTAAAATATGACTTTCCACAGTAAAAAAATAAAGTTTTTCTACAATAGATATATTAATTATGAATTTTTAAAGCGTCGAAAACTAAAAAACAAAACGGAAACCTCAACTTAGAAATGAAATTTTGAGTTAAATAGAAAGGATATGCAAACTTCTTCAAAATACTATGAAACTTTACATAACATTTACATATGTTTTTATAGACATCTCTGCAAAAATTATATATTTATGGAAAGTAGTTTTTTAACGTCTTAAACATGCCTGTTAAAAATCATGAAAAAATTAACCTCTAGATCACTTTTTACGAGTTTATGTCTACATGTAAAAACAAAAGGTAAAAAATAAGAAGAAATTCAAATTACATGGTTAGAATCTGTGTTTTTTTACCCTATTTTTCCTCCCTTTGTTACCTAGCTTGATTCTCAGTCAAATTTATACCACTTACTAATACATTTGAAATATACAAAGGAGTAAAATCGACTCATGGGCGGACCTGAATATTCAGATCCTGGTGTGGTAAGTGCCACACCAGCCCAAATCCAATTTTTTTTTGTATGGTCAAAATTGGTACTTTTAATTCTTGAATTCTTGCACAATAGGCAAAAAACAGAGAACTCACATACCAGGACCATTGAGTATTGAAAAACCTTAAACTAGTTATTATTATTATTCAAACAAATACTAACAATAGCCCACAACTTGCAGTGCCTTCAATGTCGCACAAAGAGAATTGTTCTACGTTTGCCTCATGGTTTATGTTGTGCACTTATTTATATTGTAGTTTGGCTTTGTAAGCCTGCAATACAATCAATGTGAGATTTAGTATCTATCTATCTATCTATCTATCTATGTTTTACAGAGCACATGCATATAACAACAATAATAAGTAATATCAGTTTTTGTGATTATCAAGCTATATTTTTTGTGCTACTTGCTGGAAAATGGTTTTACAAAAGACCTAAGAATTGAGTTTTTATTGTTAGCAACATATGTTTGTCAACCTATTATTAGGTTTTGACTACTAAAATTGATTTTATATTGTTTGAAATTGAAATTGTATTATGATAAAAAAATATGTGAAGAGTCAACTAAGTAACACGATGAGTGATCAATGGTTAAATGATGGTCTTGTAACGTATATAGAAAGAGACGTCCTTAGAACAATTAGTAATGAGGTAATTTTAGCTCATTTTCAACAAATGAAATGTAGAGTATTTTTCTTTGTAATTATGGTTGCTACCACTATTTAGAATATAACTTCTTATTGAATTTATTTTTATTTAATTATTTGACAAAAAAATTGTGCCTCACAAGCATTGTGAGTCCAGATCCGCCCCTGAATCGTCTTAAACATGAACTGTTCTAACATAAATACTAGGGTCATTATTGCAACTCTCCTAAAACACATGGTAACAACAGATTAACATAAACGAGTGCTTACTAGATCAAACACAACTCTCCAAAATTTAAAGAAAATTTTACCTTTTACCGCAAGAAAATTGCTTTTCTGACATAGAATACTTCCTATTGACACAAGTAAACGACCAAATTACCCCCAGCGGTAGTTAACTACCTCTGGCATATGCGCCGGCAGTTAACCGCCGCTCGCTCCTCCAGAGGTAGTTAACTACCACTGGCTCCTTCAGAGGTAGTTAACTACCTCTGGCTTTGCTGCTTTTTATTGTGATTTTACGCGTTTCGGTCGAAAAATCAAAATAAATCGAAACTTATTCAGAATTTTACAAAACTTTACAGGCCCTCTATATATTTTTTTTTAGAGCTGCCTGTAAAAAACCAGATCAAAATTCAATTTCTAGGTCGACGTTTTGATGTTTTGGTTTCTTGAGTTATTGGAGCATTAAAAATTAATATTTAATTCATCCGTTGTCGAAAAATTCTAATTTTTTGTGAGAAATGTTTTTTTTTATGTTTTTAATATGTGTACAAAAAATAATGAAAAAATTCAACCTCTATATAACTTTTTCGGACGCGCAGTTGGAAAAATATTGCAACTTTAAGCGTTTCAGTAAAAAAAATCAAAATAAATTAAGGATTATTTGAAATACTAAGAAAATTTGGAGATCCTCTATATGTATTTTTATAGAGGTGTCTGCAAAAAAACAGCTCAAAATTCAATTTTTAGGTTGATGTTTTCGTGTCTTAAATTTTAGGCGCGTTAAAAATTCATATTTAATCCGTCCCTTGTCTAAAAATTCAAATTTTTTGTGGGAGATGTTATTTTTTTGTTCTAAACATGAGTGCAAAAAATCGTGAAAAAGTTCAACCTCTAGGACACTTTTTCGGACTCGCACTTGAAAAAAATTACTATTTTGCATGGTTCGGTCGAAAAATCAAAATAAATCGAGACTTAGTCGAAATGCTACGAAACTTTATAGACACCTCTATAAAAATACATAGAGATGATGTGCAAATTTTCGTAACATTCCGAATAAGTGTCGATTTTTTTATTTTTTCAATTGTGATTTTGCGCGTTTCGGTCGAAAAACTAAAAAAAATCGAGACTTATTCGGAATTTTATGAAACTTTGCACATCATCTATATGTATTTTTATAGTAGTGTCTATAAAGTTTCGTAGAATTTTGAATAAGTTTCGATTTATTTTGATTTTTCGACCGAAACGAGTAAAATCACAATAAAAAGCAGCAAAGCCAGAGGTAGTTAACTACCTCTGGAGGAGCCAGCGGCAGTTAACTGCTGGCGCATGTGCCAGAGGTAGTTAACTACCGCTGGGGTAATTTGGTCATTTACTTATGTCAGTAGGAAGTATTCTATGTCAGAAAAGCAATTTTCTTACCGCAACAACTACACCGCCATCCTTACAAACTGTAAAACTTTTACGAAAGGATATTAGGGCACACGTTTTATTAGTTGACAAAATTTTTAATAAAAAAAAATACATACCAAAACACCTAATACAAATTTTCCCGTTTATATCATTTTTAAAAACTAATGGCATCACGTAAAAATGTTGCCAAAGGGTACTAGGCAACAATTTTTTTAACCGTTGACGCAAATTTATTATTATTAATTTTTTTTTAAAAGTAGTATGGTGTCCGGAATAGTTATGTGTGTGTTTGGTATGGCGGCGGCGAGAATTGATTTTGATATAATTGAGTTTGCAAGAATTGATTTTGTTTAAAAGTGAGTTTAATGTGAATTGATTATGTTTGGATACACTAACTTAAAAGTAATTCTTACGAGTTGATATTGTTTGGATAGTTTGAATCAAAATTGATTTTGAATGTGTAATGACCTAATTATCCTTGTAATTGAATTTTTTTAGAGCATCCTTTTAATTGTCGAAAATGGATTATTATTGTTTCAAAAATTCAATTTTAAAATAATTATAAGAGTTATAATTAATATATTTTTTATCATTTTAGGTAACAATTTGAAATTAATTTTAAAATATTACTAAAATAGGTTGTAAATATTATTATAACTAATAAATTCCCTGAAAACTCATAAATAAGTTTCAATTCTTTTGTTTTAAAATTGGCATTTTTTATGAAAAAGTAAATAAAAAGGATTTGGCCTTTATCCATTTTACCCCACTATCCTCTGTCTTCTCAAACCAAATAAAAGAATCAAACTTCATAAAAGCACTGAGTAAGAAAAAACGAGAGGTTCAAGAATGTTGAGCAACTAAACAAAATTCATTGGTCTGAAATGGAGAAAAACAATCTGTATAAATCATCACTGCAATGAAATGAAAATCTTCTTTGTCCTTACGATTGAGAAACAGAGAAATTGAGAAATTAAACAATATCAGTGTGGCTTGTGCTGTTGAAAGGGAGGAACCTGGTAATAGAAAACAAGTCATGGGTAATTAGGGAATTTCTAATTTGTCACCATAAATTAAATTCCAAACTGGCGTCGAGTTGCCGCAAAAGCTTCATTTTCTAGCTTTTCAGAAACGGGGGTTGGGGGCTAGAACCACGTTTGGTTGAATCCCGTTTGTAGTTATCCAAACACCTAAGAAAATGTTGAAACCACGTTTCAGCCTTTAAACCTCCGTTTGAGATGGGAAAACGCTATGCCAAACAGATACTATATTAAGTTTTCCTGTTTGTTTTCTCCTCTCTGAAAAACTCAATTTCTGGTTTGTTAAGAAATCAAGAATTTTGTATAGGGCAACCAGTATAATCGTTGGCTATTACCCTTCATGACAATGATTTTGTAATTGTTGGCCAGAAATAGAAAATTTCAAAAATAATACAAATTGGAAATGTCAATATAATTTTTTTATTTGGTCAAGTAGTTTAGCGGTTAGAGTTCACACATTTGAAATGTGGAGAAGTGGAGCGTCTGAGGTTCGAACTCCCACCCCTGCATCTATACCTCACCAACTTAGTTAAGCTCACAGATATCTCAATATAAGTTTTTTGAAGTTACTATATGAAGATTTTTTGTGAAAAGTCAGGTGAACTCATGCCGAATGAAAAATAGTTGAAAGGGGTAAAATTGACATTTTTAACGGTACTGGTGTAGGGTACATTTTTCAAGTTCAAATCTTACATAGGACGACAACAGTAACGACACAAAGGGGCCATAGAGATTCTTCTGTGTTGATAGCAGTTCTTTTTAAGCTCGTTCAATCTCTCCAACGCTCCCTAATTTTTTTTGGGTTATTACTTTTCCCATCCTGTGGAATTCTTGCGCGCCCTATTTTTTTTCCTTCCAAAAATACCCCTAGTTCGGATTACATAATCCGAACTCCCTTCGGAAAATGAGTGTCGGACAAATTTGTGGATTTTGGCACTTAAACCAGCCTGGTGGATGTTGATGCCAATGTGCAATGGATGGATTCAGATTCCATAATTTGGACAGTTTTTACACTTTCCGGATTATGCAATCCGAATTGTGTCAATCACCTCGTAGAAAGTCAACAAATGGGGTGAGAAATGATGTTTCCGGATCACATAATCCGGAAAGTGTAAAAACTGTCCGGATTATGTAATATGAACTGCATTAGCACAGAGGCAGAAGCCATTTGTTTTGGCTGAGCCTCTGTTTTAGAGCATGTAGTCAACTATTTATGATTTTAACCAGTTTTTCAAACAGAAAAATCAATTTATAACATAACAATTAACAACACAAGACAATTATCCAAACATTCAACATTAATCAAACATAATTATCCAAATGTTACATAACTTAAAATCATCTATAATATTCAAACATTAACATAAAACAAATTACAATCAACTCTTCATCACTACACTTGTACCACCCCTGCCACCTCTGGAACCCCCGACACCCCTGCCACCCTCAATAGCTTCCCGACAACGGTAAACCTTCCCATTATGCACCTCTTTCAATACCTCCTCCAAATGTTGCCATTCCCCAGACCCTCGCACCACCACACCACTAGACATCACAACACATGCATGATCTCTAATGCGGCCCACGCTCAGCTCTAAGCACTCATGCTCTCCATCCTCCTGAGCAGCAATCTCATCCATAACCTCACGCTCTGGTGGCCTCGGCACCGGTACCAGCATGTCAGGAAGAATCATGCGTGGATGAGACAGGTGATAAAACCACTAGGTGTATCCCTCTACTGCCTCCACACCATGATCTGCATACTGACCCAATTGCTCATGTGTCAGCGCATAATAAAGAGCACGTTGAAAGAGGAATGTGATCTCCCCCAAGGTAATCTGTGCAGGTGCACTCTCATTGGGATGTCTCGGGATTGTCTGAGCCCTCTCAAACTGTCAAAGCACCCGCTCCGGCAGATATCTTACCATGCGGGGACTGTATCTGAGTCATCTAGTGTAAAGGCTGACCCGCTCAAACGGACATGCCTGACGATGATCTCCATACAGGTGCATCATAATGCCACACAGATCCAACCCATCCAGATGGTTTCTGTACTCATCTGGTGCACCCAAACCAGTCTGTGGTATAAAAAACCATCGCGCGTGGATCTTGATTCTCCTGATATCCTCCCTAGACATCCATGCTTCCCATTCCTCAGAAGTGTTGATACACCCAATCTTGCAACAATGACAACCACATATAAATATACAAACAAAACATAATTTTTAATTTATATCCTGACACCTGACACCTAATAGTCTCGTGGGACAGAAGCATGCCGTGAACAGGGAGATGCAGCAAACATGACACATCATCAAGTGTCACTGTCATCTCTTCAAACGGCAGATGGAAGCTCGAAGCCTCCTCGTGCCACTTCTCCAGAAATGCACAAATCAGACTGTGGTCAATCAAGTTGTAGCTGGTATCCTGACGCCAACCAAGACTGAAGCACTGCATTCTGTCATGCCACCGTCGTCCAGTCTTGATAGGTTTGGTATGTTTGTCATGCATTGCTTCTATATTCTTTCCGTTGTTGATGCATTTTAAATTGCCACGCCACTGCAAATAATTAAAATAATACATAAACACTAGTTTACACTCATGTCTTCACAAACAGGACAGTTCAACAATTTAACAATACATAAACATCACCTTCACAAATATTAACAACTATTTATAATCATGGCTTCAAAAAACGTTTAGTTTAACAATACATAAACATCATTTTCACAAAGGTTAACAAAATATTAAAGGAAGTTTAACATTAATAAATACCTTGCCCCCAGACGCCTTCCTGGCCACGTGTACATGGTACCTCCACAGCAGGGTAGTGTCGTGTGGGCCACCGGGATAGTCATCAAGAGGCCCAGGCTCAGGCTCAGCGTCTGGCACTACAGGACGCTTCCCCCTCCGCCTTCGCTGTGGCTCGCCGGCTTCCATATCCTCCTCCATTTGCTGCTGCTGCACGTCCATCTCATCATACTATTGCTCATGCTCCGGCTCAGGCTCGACATCAGCACAACGTCCCCTGCCACTCCGACGCCTCGGAACAACACCACCCCCCTCCATTCGTTGGAGACGCTCTCTCCTACGGGAAGCATGCCCTGCCACCCTTACGTGCTGAGTAGAGGAGGAAACTTCTGTAACATACATATTAGGGTAATCAAATTAGTAGGCAAACACAACACACAACAGAAGATAAAAAATCATACAGGGTGTTTCCAGATTTTATTTTCCGGAATGCAACAATCTGGTCCGGAAAACGAAATCCGGATTGCTTCAGTGCAGAAGGAAAAAAACGGTAAAATTAATTTGCATGTATAGAGAAATCGAACTAACCTTCCATTTGATGTTTGTCAAGGGTTGAAATGTGGTCATTTTGAGCAAGAAAACATCAATTTTGGTTGGATTGTTGTAGTTCAGAATATGGGATAACAGGGAGAGGGAGAGGGAGAGAGTAAAAAGTGAAACTGTAAAATGGGGGGGGGGGGGGGGGGGGTCAGTGGCGGAGCCAGGATTTTTATAAAGCTACCGTAAAAATTTTTTTTTACCCCAGTAAAAAAAATTACCGGAAATTTTTTACCCCATAAAAAAAAAAAAATTTACCCCAGGAAAAAAATTTACCGAAATTTTTTTACCCAAAAAAAAAATTTTTACCGTGAACTTTTTTTTTTTTACCCCAAAAAAATTAATGTGGGCTTTTTTTAGGCCCACAAATAAGTTGATTTTATAGTGGGCTTGGCCCCAAATAATTTTGTTCAATTAGGGGCTTTAATTTAGTGGGCTTGGTGGGGGCTTTTTCAAGTGGGCTTTGAAATTTGGGGCTCAATTGACAGCTCTAACTGTTTTTCAAAGGTTGTTGGTTGTTGTGTAGGTTTTTAAGTTGGTGTTCGGGGGTTGTGTGCGAACAGCGGAATGTGGGTGGTGGAAGTTGTTTTTGTGGCAGCTGTGACGATGTTTGAGGATTTTGTTACAACTTTTGTTTTTGTTGTTTCGTTGTTTCTACTTATTGGTTTCAGAGACAACCATTTGCTAAGAGGCGCTTCCTATAAGTTTTTTGGATTTTTTTCCTTCTTTGATTCACATGTGTATGAGTTTTCCATTGGGGGCTCCCCATCTATCCTTTGTATGTTGATACTTTAAGACTCCTAGCCTAGCACTCCTTGTGCCGGTTAAGATTCTTTGCGATTTTAATAAATTACATGTTAGCTTTTTCAAAAAAAAAAGGAAAAAAAAACGTTGAGACATAAAATATAAGCAATAAAAGGAAAAGGAAAAAAAATCTCATATTAAATAGATGTTTTTACTAAACATAAATGATACCCATTCATTCAAATTGATAGAGTACATCGATACAATACTAATTAACTAAAAACTAAAAGGACGAATTTGTGATAAAACTCACAACATCCATGTTAATAGCATAAAACTACAAAGTACAAAAGCTTACAAATATAACTATATTCAAGTATCCGGTATACTTTTCTGTAAAAAAAAGGTATCTGAAATACCCATGTATCCGGATCTGCAATGTTGACAACACCAAATTCATTGATTGGATCTGCGCTGGATTGAAACTGATCTGACAATCTGAGTTGAACAAACACTCGAACAAGACGAGAATGACAAACAACGTTGCACAGAGACGACAAACAAAACAATGTCGCATTAAGACGGCATAATCACAAAAGAAGAAACTAAAAAATGTGAAAATCACTTAGTTAAACAGAAATGAAGGAGAAAAACGATTTTGAGGGGTTCTTTGGGGTTGAAGATTTGACCCTAAACCACCCCTTTTTTATGGATGAAGAAGAAGAAACTAAGGTTTTAGATGACGGCTCACAAAATACAAAGTTTTGTACAATATTTCAGCTAACAGACTGTGTAATGGGTAATAAACTTTGAACGAGTATTTCTTTTTTAGGAATTTTGAACGAGTATTATGTAATTGAGTTTTCATCTTCATTTTTTTTTTGCATAATTTTTTCTCTTTATTTTAGAGAACACCTTTGTAAAATACTTTTCACTTTAAGTTGAATGATTTTGTAACTATTTAACAGTTTCCACTCTATCTTTCTCTTCAAGATATATTTTAAGCTTAACTGTTCAAATTAACTATGTAATATACGCGAAGTTTAAAAAATGGCATTGTAAAAAAACTTAGAATCAAGCACAATAATTTGATATTCTTCCTATTTTTTACTTTTCATTTTTTTGATGTAGATATAAATTCCATAAAAGTGATATAGATGTTGAATTATGACTTTTACAAGCATATTTCAGATGTTAAAATATGACTTTCCACAGTAAAAAAATAAAGTTTTTCTACAATAGATATATTAATTATGAATTTTTAAAGCGTCGAAAACTAAAAAACAAAACGGAAACCTCAACTTAGAAATGAAATTTTGAGTTAAATAGAAAGGATATGCAAACTTCTTCAAAATACTATGAAACTTTACATAACATTTACATATGTTTTTATAGACATCTCTGCAAAAATTATATATTTATGGAAAGTAGTTTTTTAACGTCTTAAACATGCCTGTTAAAAATCATGAAAAAATTAACCTCTAGATCACTTTTTACGAGTTTATGTCTACATGTAAAAACAAAAGGTAAAAAATAAGAAGAAATTCAAATTACATGGTTAGAATCTGTGTTTTTTTACCCTATTTTTCCTCCCTTTGTTACCTAGCTTGATTCTCAGTCAAATTTATACCACTTACTAATACATTTGAAATATACAAAGGAGTAAAATCGACTCATGGGCGGACCTGAATATTCAGATCCTGGTGTGGTAAGTGCCACACCAGCCCAAATCCAATTTTTTTTTGTATGGTCAAAATTGGTACTTTTAATTCTTGAATTCTTGCACAATAGGCAAAAAACAGAGAACTCACATACCAGGACCATTGAGTATTGAAAAACCTTAAACTAGTTATTATTATTATTCAAACAAATACTAACAATAGCCCACAACTTGCAGTGCCTTCAATGTCGCACAAAGAGAATTGTTCTACGTTTGCCTCATGGTTTATGTTGTGCACTTATTTATATTGTAGTTTGGCTTTGTAAGCCTGCAATACAATCAATGTGAGATTTAGTATCTATCTATCTATCTATCTATCTATCTATCTATGTTTTACAAAGCACATGCATATAACAACAATAATAAGTAATATCAGTTTTTGTGATTATCAAGCTATATTTTTTGTGCTACTTGCTGGAAAATGGTTTTACAAAAGACCTAAGAATTGAGTTTTTATTGTTAGCAACATATGTTTGTCAACCTATTATTAGGTTTTGACTACTAAAATTGATTTTATATTGTTTGAAATTGAAATTGTATTATGATAAAAAAATATGTGAAGAGTCAACTAAGTAACACGATGAGTGATCAATGGTTAAATGATGGTCTTGTAACGTATATAGAAAGAGACGTCCTTAGAACAATTAGTAATGAGGTAATTTTAGCTCATTTTCAACAAATGAAATGTAGAGTATTTTTCTTTGTAATTATGGTTGCTACCACTATTTAGAATATAACTTCTTATTGAATTTATTTTTATTTAATTATTTGACAAAAAAATTGTGCCTCACAAGCATTGTGAGTCCAGATCCGCCCCTGAATCGTCTTAAACATGAACTGTTCTAACATAAATACTAGGGTCATTATTGCAACTCTCCTAAAACACATGGTAACAACAGATTAACATAAACGAGTGCTTACTAGATCAAACACAACTCTCCAAAATTTAAAGAAAATTTTACCTTTTACCGCAAGAAAATTGCTTTTCTGACATAGAATACTTCCTATTGACACAAGTAAACGACCAAATTACCCCCAGCGGTAGTTAACTACCTCTGGCATATGCGCCGGCAGTTAACCGCCGCTCGCTCCTCCAGAGGTAGTTAACTACCACTGGCTCCTTCAGAGGTAGTTAACTACCTCTGGCTTTGCTGCTTTTTATTGTGATTTTACGCGTTTCGGTCGAAAAATCAAAATAAATCGAAACTTATTCAGAATTTTACAAAACTTTACAGGCCCTCTATATATTTTTTTTTAGAGCTGCCTGTAAAAAACCAGATCAAAATTCAATTTCTAGGTCGACGTTTTGATGTTTTGGTTTCTTGAGTTATTGGAGCATTAAAAATTAATATTTAATTCATCCGTTGTCGAAAAATTCTAATTTTTTGTGAGAAATGTTTTTTTTTATGTTTTTAATATGTGTACAAAAAATAATGAAAAAATTCAACCTCTATATAACTTTTTCGGACGCGCAGTTGGAAAAATATTGCAACTTTAAGCGTTTCAGTAAAAAAATTCAAAATAAATTAAGGATTATTTGAAATACTAAGAAAATTTGGAGATCCTCTATATGTATTTTTATAGAGGTGTCTGCAAAAAAACAGCTCAAAATTCAATTTTTAGGTTGATGTTTTCGTGTCTTAAATTTTAGGCGCGTTAAAAATTCATATTTAATCCGTCCCTTGTCTAAAAATTCAAATTTTTTGTGGGAGATGTTATTTTTTTGTTCTAAACATGAGTGCAAAAAATCGTGAAAAAGTTCAACCTCTAGGACACTTTTTCGGACTCGCACTTGAAAAAAATTACGATTTTGCATGGTTCGGTCGAAAAATCAAAATAAATCGAGACTTAGTCGAAATGCTACGAAACTTTATAGACACCTCTATAAAAATACATAGAGATGATGTGCAAAGTTTCGTAACATTCCGAATAAGTGTCGATTTTTTTATTTTTTCAATTGTGATTTTGCGCGTTTCGGTCGAAAAACTAAAAAAAATCGAGACTTATTCGGAATTTTATGAAACTTTGCACATCATCTATATGTATTTTTATAGTAGTGTCTGTAAAGTTTCGTAGAATTTTGAATAAGTTTCGATTTATTTTGATTTTTCGACCGAAACGAGTAAAATCACAATAAAAAGCAGCAAAGCCAGAGGTAGTTAACTACCTCTGGAGGAGCCAGCGGCAGTTAACTGCTGGCGCATGTGCCAGAGGTAGTTAACTACCGCTGGGGTAATTTGGTCATTTACTTATGTCAATAGGAAGTATTCTATGTCAGAAAAGCAATTTTCTTACCGCAACAACTACACCGCCATCCTTACAAACTGTAAAACTTTTACGAAAGGATATTAGGGCACACGTTTTATTAGTTGACAAAATTTTTAATAAAAAAAAATACATACCAAAACACCTAATACAACTTTTCCCGTTTATATCATTTTTAAAAACTAATGGCATCACGTAAAAATGTTGCCAAAGGGTACTAGGCAACAATTTTTTTAACCGTTGACGCAAATTTATTATTATTAATTTTTTTTTAAAAGTAGTATGGTGTCCGGAATAGTTATGTGTGTGTTTGGTATGGCGGCGGCGAGAATTGATTTTGATATAATTGAGTTTGCAAGAATTGATTTTGTTTAAAAGTGAGTTTAATGTGAATTGATTATGTTTGGATACACTAACTTAAAAGTAATTCTTACGAGTTGATATTGTTTGGATAGTTTGAATCAAAATTGATTTTGAATGTGTAATGACCTAATTATCCTTGTAATTGAATTTTTTTAGAGCATCCTTTTAATTGTCGAAAATGGATTATTATTGTTTCAAAAATTCAATTTTAAAATAATTATAAGAGTTATAATTAATATATTTTTTATCATTTTAGGTAACAATTTGAAATTAATTTTAAAATATTACTAAAATAGGTTGTAAATATTATTATAACTAATAAATTCCCTGAAAACTCATAAATAAGTTTCAATTCTTTTGTTTTAAAATTGGCATTTTTTATGAAAAAGTAAATAAAAAGGATTTGGCCTTTATCCATTTTACCCCACTATCCTCTGTCTTCTCAAACCAAATAAAAGAATCAAACTTCATAAAAGCACTGAGTAAGAAAAAACGAGAGGTTCAAGAATGTTGAGCAACTAAACAAAATTCATTGGTCTGAAATGGAGAAAAACAATCTGTATAAATCATCACTGCAATGAAATGAAAATCTTCTTTGTCCTTACGATTGAGAAACAGAGAAATTGAGAAATTAAACAATATCAGTGTGGCTTGTGCTGTTGAAAGGGAGGAACCTGGTAATAGAAAACAAGTCATGGGTAATTAGGGAATTTCTAATTTGTCACCATAAATTAAATTCCAAACTGGCGTCGAGTTGCCGCAAAAGCTTCATTTTCTAGCTTTTCAGAAACGGGGGTTGGGGGCTAGAACCACGTTTGGTTGAATCCCGTTTGTAGTTATCCAAACACCTAAGAAAATGTTGAAACCACGTTTCAGCCTTTAAACCTCCGTTTGAGATGGGAAAACGCTATGCCAAACAGATACTATATTAAGTTTTCCTGTTTGTTTTCTCCTCTCTGAAAAACTCAATTTCTGGTTTGTTAAGAAATCAAGAATTTTGTATAGGGCAACCAGTATAATCGTTGGCTATTACCCTTCATGACAATGATTTTGTAATTGTTGGCCAGAAATAGAAAATTTCAAAAATAATACAAATTGGAAATGTCAATATAATTTTTTTATTTGGTCAAGTAGTTTAGCGGTTAGAGTTCACACATTTGAAATGTGGAGAAGTGGAGCGTCTGAGGTTCGAACTCCCACCCCTGCATCTATACCTCACCAACTTAGTTAAGCTCACAGATATCTCAATATAAGTTTTTTGAAGTTACTATATGAAGATTTTTTGTGAAAAGTCAGGTGAACTCATGCCGAATGAAAAATAGTTGAAAGGGGTAAAATTGACATTTTTAACGGTACTGGTGTAGGGTACATTTTTCAAGTTCAAATCTTACATAGGACGACAACAGTAACGACACAAAGGGGCCATAGAGATTCTTCTGTGTTGATAGCAGTTCTTTTTAAGCTCGTTCAATCTCTCCAACGCTCCCTAATTTTTTTTGGGTTATTACTTTTCCCATCCTGTGGAATTCTTGCGCGCCCTATTTTTTTCCTTCCAAAAATACCCCTAGTTCGGATTACATAATCCGAACTCCCTTCGGAAAATGAGTGTCGGACAAATTTGTGGATTTTGGCACTTAAACCAGCCTGGTGGATGTTGATGCCAATGTGCAATGGATGGATTCAGATTCCATAATTTGGACAGTTTTTACACTTTCCGGATTATGCAATCCGAAATGTGTCAATCACCTCGTAGAAAGTCAACAAATGGGGTGAGAAATGATGTTTCCGGATCACATAATCCGGAAAGTGTAAAAACTGTCCGGATTATGTAATATGAACTGCATTAGCACAGAGGCAGAAGCCATCTGTTTTGGCTGAGCCTCTGTTTTAGAGCATGTAGTCAACTATTTATGATTTTAACCAGTTTTTCAAACAGAAAAATCAATTTATAACATAACAATTAACAACACAAGACAATTATCCAAACATTCAACATTAATCAAACATAATTATCCAAATGTTACATAACTTAAAATCATCTATAATATTCAAACATTAACATAAAACAAATTACAATCAACTCTTCATCACTACACTTGTACCACCCCTGCCACCTCTGGAACCCCCGACACCCCTGCCACCCTCAATAGCTTCCCGACAACGGTAAACCTTCCCATTATGCACCTCTTTCAATACCTCCTCCAAATGTTGCCATTCCCCAGACCCTCGCACCACCACACCACTAGACATCACAACACATGCATGATCTCTAATGCGGCCCACGCTCAGCTCTAAGCACTCATGCTCTCCATCCTCCTGAGCAGCAATCTCATCCATAACCTCACGCTCTGGTGGCCTCGGCACCGGTACCAGCATGTCAGGAAGAATCATGCGTGGATGAGACAGGTGATAAAACCACTAGGTGTATCCCTCTACTGCCTCCACACCATGATCTGCATACTGACCCAATTGCTCATGTGTCAGCGCATAATAAAGAGCACGTTGAAAGAGGAATGTGATCTCCCCCAAGGTAATCTGTGCAGGTGCACTCTCATTGGGATGTCTCGGGATTGTCTGAGCCCTCTCAAACTGTCAAAGCACCCGCTCCGGCAGATATCTTACCATGCGGGGACTGTATCTGAGTCATCTAGTGTAAAGGCTGACCCGCTCAAACGGACATGCCTGACGATGATCTCCATACAGGTGCATCATAATGCCACTCAGATCCAACCCATCCAGATGGTTTCTGTACTCATCTGGTGTACCCAAACCAGTCTGTGGTATAAAAAACCATCGCGCGTGGATCTTGATTCTCCTGATATCCTCCCTAGACATCCATGCTTCCCATTCCTCAGAAGTGCTGATACACCCAATCTTGCAACAATGACAACCACATATAAATATACAAACAAAACATAATTTTTAATTTATATCCTGACACCTGACACCTAATAGTCTCGTGGGACAGAAGCATGCCGTGAACAGGGAGATGCAGCAAACATGACACATCATCAAGTGTCACTGTCATCTCTTCAAACGGCAGATGGAAGCTCGAAGCCTCCTCGTGCCACTTCTCCAGAAATGCACAAATCAGACTGTGGTCAATCAAGTTGTAGCTGGTATCCTGACGCCAACCAAGACTGAAGCACTGCATTCTGTCATGCCACCGTCGTCCAGTCTTGATAGGTTTGGTATGTTTGTCATGCATTGCTTCTATATTCTTTCCGTTGTTGATGCATTTTAAATTGCCACGCCACTGCAAATAATTAAAATAATACATAAACACTAGTTTACACTCATGTCTTCACAAACAGGACAGTTCAACAATTTAACAATACATAAACATCAGCTTCACAAATATTAACAACTATTTATAATCATGGCTTCAAAAAACGTTTAGTTTAACAATACATAAACATCATTTTCACAAAGGTTAACAAAATATTAAAGGAAGTTTAACATTAATAAATACCTTGCCCCCAGACACCTTCCTGGCCACGTGTACATGGTACCTCCACAGCAGGGTAGTGTCGTGTGGGCCACCGGGATAGTCATCAAGAGGCCCAGGCTCAGGCTCAGGGTCTGGCACTACAGGACGCTTCCCCCTCCGCCTTCGCTGTGGCTCGCCGGCTTCCATATCCTCCTCCATTTGCTGCTGCTGCACGTCCATCTCATCATACTATTGCTCATGCTCCGGCTCAGGCTCGACATCAGCACAACGTCCCCTGCCACTCCGACGCCTCGGAACAACACCACCCCCCTCCATTCGTTGGAGACGCTCTCTCCTACGGGAAGCATGCCCTGCCACCCTTACGTGCTGAGTAGAGGAGGAAACTTCTGTAACATACATATTAGGGTAATCAAATTAGTAGGCAAACACAACACACAACAGAAGATAAAAAATCATACAGGGTGTTTCCAGATTTTATTTTCCGGAATGCAACAATCTGGTCCGGAAAACGAAATCCGGATTGCTTCAGTGCAGAAGGAAAAAAACGGTAAAATTAATTTGCATGTATAGAGAAATCGAACTAACCTTCCATTTGATGTTTGTCAAGGGTTGAAATGTGGTCATTTTGAGCAAGAAAACATCAATTTTGGTTGGATTGTTGTAGTTCAGAATATGGGATAACAGGGAGAGGGAGAGGGAGAGAGTAAAAAGTGAAACTGTAAAATGGGGGGGGGGGGGGGGGGGGTCAGTGGCGGAGCCAGGATTTTTATAAAGCCCGGGCGAAAAAAAATTTGCAATACATTTATAGGGGTTTACATAAGAAATTGCAAGCAGATAATAAAAAATTTAAAGAAATTGCCCAATTTATAGGGGTTTATATAAGAAATTCAAGGGGATTTACATAAGAAATTGCAAAAAATTTGGGCCGGAGCCCGGGCGAGTGCTCGGGCTCGCCGGGCCTTAGAACCGCCCCTGGGGGGGGGGTTGAACTTCCTTTTATACTTCGAATCTGTCCGAATTATGTAATATGGACAAGATATCGATTGTTTTCAAATTACGTTTTCCAAAGGGCTTTTTTGTAATTTTTACAGGGCGCGCGAGAAGGACATAGGGTGGGAAAAATAATAGTATTTTTTTGGGAGATAACTAGAATTTTTTTTGTTTGATATTAACATACTCGGAAGATAACTTATGAAGAGCATTTTTCAGGAAAAAAAGAGATATTAAGAGAGTTTAAAAAGAAATTCTGTTGTGGTTGAAAACAGTTGGGCCCAAAATATTTGTCATTGGGCCATCTAACCACACCGGAAAGGCCCGATATCATTTCTCAGTAGAAACAGCAACTGAAGAACAAAACAACCTCAAGAAAAACCTAAACCTTAAAACCTTCAAAGTGCAGAACCACAATCTCGTAGAACACTAAAAGAGAATTTGAAGTTCAAAGGAGAAATACGAATCGTCATCATCACAAATGGCTTCCGTTGACAACAGAAAGAAATCACTGGTTTTGGCTCTCTCCAAGCATCTTTCATTGGATCCTGTAAGTGCATTCATACCTCATTAGAATAATTTTTTTGTTATCGAACTTCATCCGATCACTATTATAAGCAAAAAAATAAATAATCACTTCTTAGCTTTATTGAATAATTGATGTATCTGGTCTATAATATAGAGAGTAAAATATTAGCTTGGTTCACTGGATTTGAAAGTGATACATATGTTTCATGCAAATATCTATCTTTGCTTGCAGAGTGTTATTCCTGTTGATAGTTTAGGAGGCGATATTAAGACTCTTTACTTGAACATCATCGCGGCATCTGGACAGGAGGTTAATCATTCTGATGAGGTAACTGCCTTTTAATCAATTTTCTTATGCCATCGTTGTTGTTTTGCTTCTTGTTCTTTCACTGAATTACTATCAAGTGATAATGTTGGAATCTGAATCGAGCGCTCGTACAAAAATTGCTATGCTCCAAAGAATGATCTGTTTTTCACTTAATTGGTTAATAATTCTGAGTTTTACATCCTTCGTATTTAGGTGTTGAAATGGGTAACATTTGCAGAAACCTTGCCTGTTTCTCTCGAGGAATGCTTTGAGAATCTCAAGAGATTAAATGATGAACTATCTGGAAAGTCTGTGCTCCTTGGCAATGGATTGAAACCTTCTGAAGCTGATGTTATTGTGTTTTCAGTGATTCATTCTGCCCTGGTATGCACATTGTCATATTCACCATACTTACTATGCTTATTTTGAAGAGTGGATAAATGCTCCCATTCCCCATTGAACTAAAACAGTTGATAAGTCGGTTTTTTGCTATTTTTTATAGCAATATCTTTCTTGTGTTTTGTCAACACCCATTGAACTAAAACAGTTGATAAGTCGGTTTTTTGTTGTTTTTTTTTATAGCAATATCTGTCTTGTATTTTGTCAATACATGTGCATCTGGAACGTCAATGAGACTGTTGATTTTTGTTGTGGTACATGCATCATGCCATTATGTTAGATTAATGTTATCTTGAAGGCACTGATATAATTTGAAGAACAGAGCAAAATGTGTTTAATTGGGTTGTTAAACAAGTAAAAAAAAATTTAAGCTTTAATAATAGGATGTCTTTGGTTGCATATTGCCAGATCAGCCTTCCAAATACAAACAAGGAAAAGGTGCCACATGTGTTGAGATGGGTGGACTACATCCAGGTATTGCTAGTTTTCTGTCGCTTAAGGGTGCTAGTGCTCGTAGCTTTTTGCGCTTTCTTACATTGCATTGTCATTAAGTCATATTGTACATTATATTTCTGGTGATTAGTGCTAGTCCATTGTAAATTTTTGTCATCTTTAAAATCTGTGAATTATAGTAAATATGTTGCTGTCGGTTTACAAGGCCATGTTTTATTTTCATGTTTTTTCCTTCCCACAACAAATTGCAAAGATCAATAGTTAACAATCTCTTTTACTAGTACAGAAAGTAGACTACTGGCCCTTGATACTTGATAATGAAAATTGGGTGATACCTTTTTGTGATGTGATATAGGGAAAGGTGAAAGATTACGTTTTCTACAGTTTAAGTATTACTTAATTGAACTTATTTATGTTCACTGGAGTGCATGAACCTAAGTTTTTCTAAGCATTTTCTGGTAAAAATTTCGTCATTTTTTCTGGGTATGAGGCAAGATAATACAACCTTTTAGCGTACTTTGTGTTTTTACTGACGAAACACCTTCCCTAATGTATAAACGTAAGTGTTTGAACTTGCACACTGATAATCATATGAGACCTTAGGTTGCAGTTGTAATGGTTGATTAAATAAGTGAATATTAAGAAGTCTTTTAATACTCCATCCGGTCCTTATTATAAGAAACAATTCACTTTTTAGGTTCATTGAATAACTGATGTATATGGTCCTTATTATAGACCAGATACATCAGTTATTCAATGAACCTAAAAAGTGAATTGCTTCTTATAATAAAGACCGGAGGGAGTATGTATTCATCTAAGCTATCCTAATAAACTGTTTGTGTATTACCAAGTTGACTAAATAAGTGAATATTAATTAAAAAGTCTACACGTGTTGGTAATATCTTCTGTGTTTGTACACACTTGTCTAGCTATTTTCAATTTTCCTTAACTAATACATTTATTCAGTTCTACTCACTTTTATAGTAAAACCATTTGTTAAGCTGAGTTCTGACTTTCTGATTGCTATTCCATATCCAGCACAAACAGGAATTTGTAGGCTTATTTGAGGAAATAATGTTGCAGAAGCCTGAATTTGAGCCTCCGGTGAGAAATCATTCCCTCATTACTTCTGAGTGTTCTCGTCTTAGACTAAACATTGACAAGTTCCAATGTGTACAGTCATTTAGGCATTGAGTTTTTAATTTTTTTTATTAACATTTTAGAAAATGCATTACAAATTGAAATATTACTTTATGCTTGAATGCATCTAATATAATTTTTCATTTGTTTGTTGTTTTAGATTCCTACAGTTCGCTATAGAACTTGATACCAAATGTTTAAACTTTCAAACAAACACATCAAATAACATTTCCTACAGCTCACTTAATACCAAATGCTTTAACTATCAAACAACACATTAAATAACACTTTGGGCCCTTGAAAATATTTCTTCAATATTTTTATAACTGAAAAATATTCACGGTGTTGACATAGTAGTCGATACTATCACCCAATGATTTGCTGACATGGCAGTCAATCCATGCAATACTTTACTTAAGGTTGGATGATTCTGCTCTTAATGGATATCAATAGGTTGAAAGACTAGTTGAAGCTATATATTTTTTTTCATGGATTAAGGCAACATCATGTATTTTTTGGGGTCAAACAATGTAAGTTAACTCAAACAATCTAGTTATATTAATAAAATATGAAACCAATTGTCTTGTAAGTATTACTCATTTGGTATCTGCAAGGACAATAATATGCAGGGAACGGGGTTCGAACCCCGGATTCTCCAGTCTCCACTTCTCCACACTTAAGGTGTATGAGTCCAGCCGCTAGGCTACTGACTGAAAAAAAAACGAAATCAATAAGTACTAGTCACTACTAAGCTCTAGATTTGTATGTAATATTTTTTTGATCTGAGTATATCCATAGTCTTCTGGTTTGCAAAGGCTACTGTACTGTGGCAAAATCCGAAACAATTTAACAAAAAGACCTCAAATTATCACTTCAACTTGATGACATTTGTTTTATGGGAGAATCAGAGGATCCTGCGAGAACTGCAAATGTCATTTAGAATGAATAATGCTTCCATGCTCGTCTTCATGTATTTATAAGTACTTTTATGTACGACACCCTTAAACATTATATGGAGATTTGCCAAGTTAAATAGGTACCAAATTTTTATATTCCTATTATTTATTCTAGGTAACAAAACCCGTTGCTGCTGTTGAATCTGATTTAAAATCAAACAAGACTGAGCAAAGCGTAAAGAATGTAAACAAGTCAGAACCAGACACTAGCAAGGATAAAAACAAAGCTGAGGTAAGTCCATCTCCTTATTTTTCAGTGATCGGTTTTTAAATCTATTAATGTTGAGCTTTTATTTTTCGCGCTGGATGGGCGATCTATGTAGAATGACATCTGACAGTTTGAGGTCATGCTAGTTTGATCTATGACAATGTCATAAAACCTCTTTTGTAGAAAAAATATAGGTTAGTCAGTGTTGCACATGTTGGGTAGATAAATTGCACATACATCCAAAAACTGAAAATTGATATTGGTAGGTAGGATTAAATCTCACGGCATGGTAGATTTATTATAGGCATGCTTACATTGTATTTAACAATATGCTGATTCCGCAAACTAACCCATGACATTTAATCACACAAACAATTTCAAATTGTTGTTCCAATGTTCTCCTTCAAATTTGGGATTTGATCATCATAGCTACAAATTTGACAACTTTAATTTCATATGAAGAAAATAGGAGTAAAATGATATGAAATACTACAATTCCAGGATGACAATTCTTGATAAATAGAAGATTGAAAATGCTGGCGAATAGTAACTTTTTCATTCATCGCGTGGGTTTTCCTCATGGTTGAAATTTACGTGGATGGTCCGATTTCTGTTTCTAGAAAATATTGAGTGTTGCAAGTTCTAACTTCTCTTATTATCTGTACTTTATTATTTGCATCTTAGCGCATTTGCTTCATTATGGCTTTTCAATTTCATTTGTTTTTGTAATATTAAGGTAAAGTCAACCGGAGACACCGAACCGGCTAAAGCCAAAGCAAAAGCCGCAAAACCTGCTGCCAAAGAGGTGTCTGAGAAAGAGAATGAAGTTAGTGTCAGTTTGCTTAATATTCAAGTTGGACTAATTCGTAAAGCATGGAAACATCCCTCTGCAGATAGGTAATTTGGAAAACCTACCAATGAATTCTTTTATAATTTAAATTTTCGGTCATAGAATTGATGCTTTAATACTTAATGTTTGGCATATATTTATATAAAAATTGATATCTATTAAATTGTATATAGTAATTGATATCTATTAAATTGAATAATGCAGTTTGCTAGTTGAGGAGATAGATGTTGGCGAAGCCAAATTGCGGCAGGTTGTCAGTGGTTTGGCAAAGTATTGCAGTCCTGATGAGTTGACGGTAATGTAACCTAACCAAGTGTGTTGATTAGTTGTATTCATTTTGCATTGTATTTAACTCTTTCTCGTTGTCCTGTTTGATTTCATTGTACAGAATCGCCGAGTTGCACTTATTACAAATGTCAAACCTGGAAAACTACGGGATGTGGTGTCTGAAGGATTGGTATTTGTTTTATCTTATTGTGCCCTTGTTTCGCAAGCTACATTATTTTCTTGTCCGTATCTCATGATGGCCAGTTAGTCTCAAGGGCTGTGTATGTATTTGGCTTCTGTTTCCAGGTCTTATGTGCTTCAAATGAAGGTTCCACCATCGTAGAGCCCTTGCTCCCTCCAGAAGGGGCTAAAATTGGGGAACGTGTTTCTTTTGCCGGGTATGATATTTGCAATCTTTTAGACTTGGCAGTCAGACACATACTTACGTGACTTGTTTAACCCTGTATATAAAGCATTTAAAATGAACACACTATCACATGTTCAGGGGTGGAGAAAGTAGTGCCCCCAAACTTGTGTTGAAAGGGGCCTATATGTGTTAAACAGGCTGGCCCTTATTGAATAGCAACAGTTTCTTTCCCTTTTGATTGACCAATGGCTTTCACCGAAGCAAGTGTCTCATTTAATGTCTTTTTACAATATCAATGAAGTATTAATTTTGTAAAGTCACAATTTTTATAAAATCCTTAAAATTAATTATGTTTTTAATTCATTTGCCATTTGTTAAAGTGAATTATATTGTAGGCAGTGAGTTGAAAAAAGGAGAGATTTTATGCTTATGAAATATGAACCCATTTAGTTTTGATACTATCCTCTTTAGAGTTTGTTGCCAAGTATAGCATCATTTGTAATAATATACCTATATCATCGGGGTCCGAAGACAACACTTGAATTATCACAATAAGCTCGAGTTTCACTGCAAATGCTAAACTAAACTATCAAAAGATAGTATACATACTCATAAAAAAATAGTATACATAGAAGTTTCTTTCCGACCATTGATCAATGAATACATTTTCATCATTATTACAACTTTGTTAATTGACTTGATATCATTGAACGTTTTGTTGTTCTTATTGTGCTGTGGACATAATTTCTTGGATATCGTTAATTTTAGTCATATTTGTTATTTTTCTTCAAATTCAGGATTGATGGAAAGCCAGAAGATGTACTTAACCCAAAAAAGAAACAGCTGGAGAAGATTACACCGGTATGTTCCTTGCACACATGTTTGTTGCTTGTAGTTATGATGTTCAGAAGCTCATGCATATTCTATTTTGCTCATGCAGCATCTTTTCACTGATGACAATGGTGTGGCCACATTTAAGGGGATACCATTTATGACTTCTGGTGGACCATGCACATCATCCATTTCCAGAGCAACTATAAAGTGATCAAGAGATATGTCCCGTTCATTGTTGTTGACCACTCAGATTGTTAGAAGTACCGCAACTTTTTTTAATGTTTTGAACAATGTGATTAAAATGTTCTAACATTTATGTTGCAGTTGCTGTAACATGGTCTTAAATGCTACTAATATGATCTCGAATCCAATGACTTCAAAAAAGATCCTATATCGTAAAAGGAGAGAAAATTTTGTGTGGCTACAAAACTTGGGAGTTAGGCACACACAAAAAAGAAAGAAGAAAGAATTAAATGCGTGTATTTTTTAAAAAAATCAAATGGTTGTGTGTGCCAAAAAAAAAATTATTTGTGGTTGTGTTGTTACCACCCAAATGTTTATTGTAAAATGAGCTGAAAACTTAGAAAGTTATTACCAGTTTAATTTGGGAAAGACTAGTTTTTCCCCACCATGGGAAAGGTTTTTTTGACCGTTAGATCAAATGAGGAACACATTTTAATCATACTCTCTCATTATTGGATTTTTTCACACTTTCTTCTACCATCACTCTCTCCTCCATGGTCACTCCCCCACCACCAGCACAACGTCACTGTTTTTGTCCAAGCTTTCATCGTCTTCAATTCTCCTTGAATTGCAAAAGAGGGTTAAATCATAAACAATAATTAAATTTATTTATTCTCTAAATCTAATAAATTTTCAATTCACTGACATGTAAATCTACTACAACACAAATCAAAAGTTAATTCAAAAAGAAGAAAAAAACATAACGAGGTGGAAGACAACTTCAAAAGACAAATTATGAATCATGAACTAAAAATCTCAACAAAAAAAAAGGGCAAAAATTGAATATGGCTGAATTTTCTTCAACTGTGTTTGAAACCAACATGGGCATTTTTATGTTAGAGAACTTCTGAATTAACAAAGGAGAGAGGGAGAGATTTGGCAGCGGTCTCTGTGATTGATGTTTTCTACACAGTCAGATCTCTCTGTTATTATATTTCACCAGTGGTGATTTTACTGCACTTTGATTTGGTAATGGTGGGTCAATTGTAGTCTGAGTTGAAGATAGTGAGGTGGAAGACAACAAGGTTGAAGAAGACAAAGTGTTTTGGTGATGATGGTGGTGGAAGATGATGTGGGAAAAATTTGATGTTGGGAGACCATGATAAAATTGTGTAACCTATTTAATCTAATGGTTAAAAACTAACTTTCCCATGGTGGGGAAAAACTAGCCTTTCCCAAATTAAACGGCACCTACTTTTTTGGGTTTTGCTAACTTACGTACCAAGAGCACATGATAATGAATTAAAAAAAAAACAACTTTGTATTGAAAAACATAATATTTTAACTTTTAAAAAGTTGAATGCACGACTTTCGATACATATATTTCTATAATGAATTTCTTAACATGTGTCATTGAGGGCATAAGTTAATACTTTAGCTTAATGAGTCATTTAATCCTTAACCAATAGAAATGTATTACCATGTCTATCATCTATTTGTTTCTTGGTTTGATTCTTAGCCAACTTAATTAAAAAAATTAAATATGTTTCTTGGTTTGATTCTTCGCCAACTTAATTAAAAAAATTAAATATTATTTTTTTAACAAAAAATTGAATATCAACTAAAATTATGGTTTATGTTATTTTATGGTTTTCACTTAATTCAACTGTTAATTTTATCAAATACAAATTCAATTTACCAACTGCCATTAGTTGTCCATTAACTTATTTGTTATTTGCTATAAACTTATTTGTTATTAGCTAGTTTATTCATCGTCCGTGTTTTTTTTTTTTTTTTTGAAGGATCATCGTCCGTGTTTTTAATAAACAAAACCTTTTAAATGGAAAAAGTCCTGGGTCGTTTTCTTAGACGTCTTTAGTGTGATTATTATTAAACAAACTTCTCATTCTTAGATGTCCTGGGTTAATTATGTTTTTGGTCCCTACAAAATTACGACCTTGTAAGTTTAGTCATTACTTAATTTTAATAGCATTTTTAATCCATACAAAAAATTTCTGCACTCAATACTAGTCCTTACTCAATCCAAATTTGTTTAATTTATGCTTAAACTCTTAAGTTTTTCAACAATTTTTTACAAGCGTGTTAAGAACGTTATTAAAAGGTCCTCCAAAAAAAATATCGCAAAAATTCGATTTCTACGTCCATATTTTTGTTACTTATATCTTAAACTTTTGACATTTTAAAAAATTCATATTTAATTTATTTCATGTTAAAAAATTATAGATTTTAGTAAATGAACCTTTCATAGTGTTCTAAACTTGTATAAAAAGAATCGTTAAAAAATTTAAGAGTTTAAGGATAATTAAACAAAATTTATTTTAGCAGGGACTAAAATTATAAGTAAATTTTTTTTTGTAGGGATTAAAAAAGCTATTAAAATTAAGTAAGGACTAAACTTACAAGGTCGCAATTTTATAGGGACCAAAAACATATTTAACCCTACCGAAAACATATGACAAAATGCATCTAAATTTTTTCAATTCTATATATTATGCATGTTGAAATTTTGTAAAAATAATCATAATAATAATTCGGACCAGTCTCAAAGGTGTTTGGCGAATCTCTGCAATATTCTTGTACCACCTCAGCTTGGATTAGACTTTGCTTAGTTGGTATTTGTATTTTGTAGCTTGACTATATCTTCACTCTTGTGTCACACAAAATGTCACACTTTAGCCAACTATGCTTATTTTATCTAGTCATCACCATTTGACATTTGTTATCACCATTCACCATTTGACATCACCATTCCAGATTTAGAAATAAAAGTAACCATATACCTCAACGAGGTAGATGACGATTGATTTTATCGCGAAAAAAATGTAGATAGGTGAGGCCATGGGGATTGAAGATTCCAACAAAAAATACAATAAAGAAAGCACAAATTCTAGCCCTCTTTATCCACTTCCTATCAGTTTATGAGAGTATAGGGAAAGCATGATTAATAAGTTTTGGTGGGGTAACAAATAAAATGAACGTAAAATTTACTCGATTAAGGGAGAGACAGACAAGCTTAACGTTGATATATAGGGTTTCAATAGAGGGGGATAGGTAGGGTATTAGTGTTGTGGTGAGAGATGTTGATGGCGTAGTGGTTGTGGCTAGCAGAAGGTTTAGTTATATGTGAGTTAGAAATCTCACATTCCTTAAAAAAATGGAGATTGGATACTTTATAAGTGTCACAACCCATAAATCAAATACTTTAAAGTGTTTGGTTAAAATACGGTTGTTTTAAGCTTAATATGGGTGACTCCCTTGGCTACCTTCGTGATCAAACCGTGGTATTAGAGCTGTAGTTCGACAAGAGTTCAACCAAAGCGGGTTGCATTGAGTAATGACAACAACAATACAAGTAAAATTGTATGTGAATGAAAGAGATTCCGCTTGAAAGAAAACATAAAACTTTAACCGGACCTAAAACCTTAACTTGAACCTTGAACTTTGAGTAAACCGTACGTTGTTGTATGTACTCTACCACTTAATTATACAATTTCTCACATAAATTATGTTTTAATCGTATATAAGCATTTTCTTGGGAATTATATATAAGCATTACTTATTTAAAAGCATAAATATTTACTACAATTTTTTTAATCCATAAAACATATTTAGGAGTTTTAGCGAGAAGCACAACTAAGAATAAACTTATTAAATTTTACCTTCGTTCGTACACATTTTCTTTTATCGATTAAAATTTGCATGAGTCCCATCAAATTTAGTATAAAGAATCCATATAAATTTTAATCAATAAAAAAATGTTTGACAAATATGCGTTCAAAATGTGCTCCCAAGTCCCAACCCACATATTATAATCGATGAAAGTACAGTGTACAACTACAAACAACATCCTAAATAACAAACTTAAAATCTTGTCCATGCTACTCTCAAAACTGATACTATATGCATAGGTAAGCATTGAGAGTACATCGATCAAACTTGAAAATATCTTTGTCCACATTTGTACTCCACCATGGATTCTGATAAGATGGAACCCCAAGTCAAATTATGTTTTCGATGACTGTTTTAAGTGTTTTTGACTTATTTTAGACCACTATCAAATTAGCTGAGTTGATCGTAGATGATCTCATATTTACATTCAATATTTTATTTTTACGTACGAATACACAGATAATATACAAAAATTATATACTAACTAGGGGTAGGAATTAATCGATCCTTTTATTAAAGAACTTGTTCATTGATTCTCGTTGACTAAGAAAAACCACTTTGACACGGATATGATTTAGATTCTATGGTGAATCTTTCTCTATAATAGCAGTAACCTATATTTTGATGACAAAATCACACGTTCACATACTAAAATGCAGTCCGTACGGTTAAACAGTCAGTGGAAAAATCAGTATATATATATATATATATATACTATAAAAAGGAAAAGGATTTTTTTTTTCTTTCTAGCAAATCATATGCACATTTTATCATGCAAACTTCATCTAAATACGTGATACTCCCTCCATCCCATTTTATCTGAGTCAGTTTAGTTTTTCACACAGATTAAGAAAAATGTATAAATAAATAGGAAAGTGGAATATATTGTATTGGGAATGATGAAAGTTGTATTGAAAATTGAAACGGCTCAGTTATTTTGGGACACTTTTTTTTAGAAAATGGATCAGATATTCCGAGACGGATGGAGTATGTATATAGATTCTATAGCCGCTAGGAGATACGATATTCGATATTCTGTGCTGGCCACTGTCAAGAATTGATTGATATATAGAGGAAAAGTTGAAAACATCAATCCTCCATATATGTATGATCCAAACCAAAACAGTTTGAGGGTTGCTCAAGGTACGTGGCAATCCAATTATATCCAAAATTGCACAAGTCATCTCTACCTACAAAGACAAAAGTGGAACATGCAAATTATCTTAATTTATTATAGAGTAATGATATTTTGACATCCATTTGATGACAACTTTGTTGACAACCTTGTTTTTCTCACTTCTTATTGGTCAAAAACAATGGAGAGAGAAAAAGGAAGAGAGAGGATAACAACATCATGTGAGTATGAGAGAGAAAGTTGTCCAAAAGTTATCAAAAAGTGGTTGTCAAAATATCATTTCTCTTTATACTATACACTAATCATATGCTACTCACATTCTCACCTTAATTATAGATTTGTTTCTGGAGAAACTCTTGGGCGGACACAAAGATTTGGACCATTTATTTGGTCACACACATATAAAAAGGAAAAAGTAGAAAAAATAACAATTAAATAATCATTAATTTTCAAATGATTTTAGCATGTTCACTTTTTTGTGTGTGTGACCAAATAGAGGGTCCAAATCTTTGTGTCCACCCAAGAATTATTCTTTGTTTCTGCCTCTTCGGGTTATATTGAGTTGACTTTTTGATAATTTAATACTTTCTCCGTCCCGCAATAGATGACCCATTTAAAAATGTGCAATTTTGACCTAACTTACTTTGACCATATTTTTCTACTAATATATAAAGATAAATAATATCATATAAGATGTAGTTAGATTCGTTCGATGAGTATTTTCAAAATATCAAATTTTCATAATTTTTTCTAATATATTATTCAAGATATTTAAGCTCAAAATTATGCATTGGTATGCATAATAGAGTCAACTGTGTCATGTATTATGGGACGCAGAGAGTACTAAGTTCAATTTTACTAACAGATAACTTATACCAGTAATGGATAAATTAGTTAAATTGTTTGATAAAATGATATAGGATTATATGATGAATATAATTTAAATTTCTTTAATTACTATTAAATATGAATTTTCCAACTATTTGGCGCAAATGGATAAAAGAATGTGTGGGAACGGCCACAGCTTCGGTGCTTGTTAATGGGTGTCCGACAGAGGAATTTCCTATAGATAGAGGTCTTAGACAAGGGGACCCGCTTTCACCGTTTCTATTCTTACTAGCGGCTGAAGGGTTTGACGTGTTGATGAAGGCTTTGGTGTCAAATAATTTGTTTCAACCGTATAGAGTTGGAAGCCACGGGGCTGTCAGGTTGTCTCATCTCCAGTTTGCTGATGATACCATTATTATTGGAGAAAAGTGTTGGTTAAATGTGCGTACGATCCGTGCCGTGTTGTTTTTACTTGAAGAGGTATCTGGTTTGAAGGTCAATTTTTACAAAAGTATGCTGACAGGTGTTAATATTTCTCCGACTTGGTTGTCAGAAGCAGCCTCCGTTTTAAATTGTAGAACTGGATCGATTCCTTTCATGTATTTGGGGCTACCGATTGGTGGTGATGGTAGGAAAATCAGTTTTTGGAAGCCGGTGGTTGATCGGATTAGAGCTCGGTTGTCTGTGTGGAACAACAAATTTTTATCTTTGGGTGGTCGCCTGGTACTTCTGAAGTCTGTCCTGTCCTCTCTCCCGGTTTACTTTCTTTCTTTTTTCAAGGCTCCTACAAGTATAATTTCCTCTATTGAATCTATTTTTAAAAAATTCTTTTGGGGGGGTTGTGAGGTCTCTAAAAAAATTGCTTGGGTTAATTGGGATTTTATTTGTTTACCTGTGAATTGTGGTGGTTTGGGGGTTCGGAGGTTGGGGGATTTTAATTTATCTTTGTTAGGAAAATGGTGTTGGAGATTGTTAGGGGAGAAGGAGGAGTTGTGGTACCGTGTGTTAAAGGCGAGGTATGGTGAAGTGGGTGGTCGTATTAAGGAAGGGGGAAACGACGCTTCTTTGTGGTGGAGGATGATATGTCATGTGAGGGAGGGTGTCGGGTTGGGGGTTGGAAATTGGTTTGAGGACAATATTAGGCGGGTGGTTGGTAATGGTAAAAACACTTTCTTTTGGACTGACACCTGGTTGGGTGGGGTTTCTTTAAAGCTTCAATTCAGCCGTTTGTATGAGTTGTCAGTTCATAAGGAGTGTTCGGTGGAGGACATGGCTTCATTGGGGTGGGAAGAAGGTGGTAATGCTTGGGGTTGGAGGAGGCGGTTGATGGCGTGGGAGGAGGAGAGTGTGAGGGAGTGTTCACTTTTGTTGAGTAATGTTATTTTGCAGGAAAATATCCAAGATCATTGGCGGTGGTTGCTAGATCCTATTCATGGATATTCGGTTAGTGGGACTTATCGTTATCTAACTTCTGCTGCTGAACCGATGGTTACTAGTGACTATATTGATGTCTGGCATAAGCTTGTTCCGGTAAAAGTATCAATTTTTGCTTGGCGTCTTCTTCAAGATAGAATTCCGACAAGAGCGAATCTGGTGCGGCGGTTTGTTCTTCAACCGATTGATAATTTGTGTGCTGCTCATTGTGGTAGCATCGAGACGACGAATCATCTTTTTCTTCAATGTAATTCTTTTAGGAATGTCTGGTATTTAATAGGTCATTGGCTTGGCATCTCTTTTGTTTTTCCAGGGAGTATTAAAGATTTTTATCTTCAATTTACTCAGTTGGCGGGCATGCCTAGAGCTTCATATCATTATCTAAAGGTTATATGGCTTGCTTCTGCTTGGGAAATTTGGAAGAGTAGAAATAATTGTGTCTTCAAAAATGTGGTAACTGATCCTCTTATTATTTTTGACAAGGTGAAGCGGACTTCCTTTTTATGGTTATCTTCGAATGTTATTCCTTTAGCTTTTGGTTTCCATGACTGGTGGCGATATCCTCTACTTTGTATGGGAATCATGTAATTGTTTTGTTTTGTTTCGGTGGTGACACTCTTTTCATAGGTGTCTGTTTGTTGTAACAGATTTTGGGTAAATCACCACTTTAGCACACCTTGTGCGGGGTGAATTTATCCTCCTTTGAGCAATATATTCCATTTTGATTTGTTCAAAAAAAAAAGTACTTAGGATATTCATTTTAATGGATAAGTTAATAGTTAAAAGTTTTGTCAAATAAAAAGTTAAAGGATATAAATTAGTTGCGACATCTTGCGACATCTTTTTTTTGGTGGTGACCGGGGTTTGAACCCCAGACCTTGCATATTACCATGCATTGTCCCTACCAACTGAGCTAAGTTCACAAGGACAATAGTTGCGACATCTTGTTATATCTGTTAATCACCGTGAATTGTGTTAATTGTCCTTTACTAAATTGTACAAGACTTTTGAAGAAAATCTTCTTTATGAATTACAAATACATCAAAATGAAATATTATATAATATTTTAATAATACTTTCACTACTTTTGAATACAAACACCGTCTAATTAAAAAAAAAAATAAACCCTTAAGGGGTTGGTTTGACGTGATGCTAAAGACTAATTTGTTGGATTAGTCTATAAAAAAATTTGTTTTGACTTTAACCGAATTACCTCCTCCGAGTGATCAATGAGATTGGTTTATTGAATTAATATGTCCTTAGACTAAATACTAAGAGCGTTTGGTTTGCAAAACAGTAAGTACTGAACAGAACAGTACAATGCAGAACAGCACAACACAAGGCATAACAACACAAGACAATTTTTTATGGTATTGAATAACTTCTTGTTTTATATGCTTTTTGGGGGGACGAAATTTTATTTTGGTGGTTTAGACAACTTGTACGTGGGACAAAAAGTTGTGTTGTGGTTTGGTGAGGGACAAAAATTTCAGTTTTACAAATCAAACACTAGAGAACTGTAGTTGTTCTGTCCAGTCCGTCATTTTTTAACAAATCAAATGCACCCTTAGTTTCTCTGAAAAGAACCACCTTGTAATTAAAAATAATACTTAATCTTATCATATGAATTATATGAATAAAATATTATATATATATATATATATATATATATATATATATATATATATATCGTGGCCTCTAATATGGACCCCTTTTTTGATGGACCAAACATGGACCCTCTAAAATTACCTGTTGTTGAAGGTCACTTTTTATTTCCTTAAGTTTATATAAAAACAATATTATTAAGTAATTTACAGTTTTGCCCAGAAATGTGTTGTTATTTTTCAAGAGAATACGAGAACCTTTTTTCCAATTTTCTTTCCATATCACATTGAAACTTTCTCACCATCTCACATTCAAGTGAAACTTCTTCCTTCTTTTAATCAAACTGCTTATTCTTTTTCCTTTTCATATTAAAATCGTGATTTACACCAACCATTAGAATCATAAGAATCCAAGGAATTAGAATGAATAATTTGATAATAAAACAACAAGTGATCCACAACACCAAAATTGGAATGATGAATTTGAGAGTACAAAGCCCAGTTTGATTTACTAACCATTCACAATGGAGAGATACGAGCTTCAGCCACTTGGATTTCAGGAACTAAAAGTGATTTGGGTTTGAAGATTAACGATATGAGACGAGAAAGGAAACTGAAATCGATTAACAGTTATGGATTTGGGGTTTAAGTTTTGTAGATTTAGAATTTTGTTTGAGAAGTTTAAGATTCAGAATTGAGGATTGATGAAAAGGAGAGGAGAAGAATGGAGGAAAAGAAATTACAGAAGAAGGAAAGGAATTTTCTGAGAAGAGAGATGAAAAGTATGGGCCCCAAAGAGTATAGTTTTTTTTATTATTATTATTAAAATTGATTAAAAAAACTTTTTAAATATGATGACTGGTTGTAGCAGGTCATACTGTTGGAACAAAATGTGTTTAACAATGAACCTTAAAGAGTTTTGATGATAACAAGGTATTAAAAATTGTAAATTGGACTAGCTAATTTTTGTTCAAGTGTACAGGACCATAATTATAAAGTTACATCATCATTGGTTCTGAATGAGCAAATAAAGAGCAAAGGAAACAACAAAAATTTGAAGCTTGGACGCTCGTGAAGGCAACTTGTTGCTGAAGAGAAAAAGCGCTCCTGAAGATAAAAGTCGCTTCTGAAGTAAGGATAGTGCTCCTGAAGTTAAGACGCTTCTGAAGTAAGAATAGTGCTCCTGAAGACAAGAAGTCTAGAAGTCATATCATCAGAAGCTGCATCATCAGAAGCTGCAAAAGTCATATCATCAGAAGCTGCATCATCAGAAGCTGCCTCATCAGAAGCTATTTCACCAGAAGCTGAATCTCAACTGGATTTGCAAAAGATTCAAGAATTGAAGAATTATCAATGCAAAAGCTGTCCATTGGATTCGAAAACACAAACAAAGGATTAGTGGAATTTTGCAACGGTCATTTCAAAGGTGTTTGAAGGCTTGTGCTTGCATTTTGGACGAAAGCGTTGACATTGTACTTTGTACGAATTGTACAACCACGTTCTCCACTACTCTGTTTTGTGTCCACGCTTCAAGACAAGAAAACAGCTCCAGAATACGGTCTCGCCTGCATATATGTTCCTTTGGATAAGGAATGGATTTCAAATTGGTTCTTCATAGGACAACAGCCAAATCAGGCAAAAGATCATTGGTGAAAGATCAAGCTTCAACAAACGACTCTTTGGTGTGCTGGCAATTTCACAACGTCTCTTTCACACCTCTATATAAAGGAGTGAAGACCTAGAGTTTTGGCAATGTAAGAACGCTGAACGAAAGACTCACAAGATTTTCACAAGTACCAAACCTCTGCTGAAATTGTTCTGCATTCACTTAGAATTTCTGTGTCTCAAAGTCATATCTTAGAAATTCTTAAGTCCATTGAGTCTGTATCTGATTTGTATTGTGAGCACCTCTGATTGTATATCAAGTGTTCAACCTTAAACAATTTTCTGTGTAATTTTGTTTAGTTAGGAAGTCTCTTGATTGTGTTCTTGAGCAAAGGAAGTCTCTTGCTTGTGTGCTTGAGCATTGGAAGTCTCTTGCTTGTGTGCTTGAGCATTTGTAATCAGATATTACTCATAGTGAAATCTCCTTGGAAGTGCAAGGGGGACTGGACTACTTCCGGATTGTGGAAGGAACCAGTATAATTGCTTTGTGTCGTTCTTCTTCTCTCTCTCTGTTTTATTCCGATGCATTTAGATTCTGATTATCACTTCAGAAGCTGTCTCACCTAGCTTCTGATCAGTGTGTTCAGTTTTTAGGAGAAACGAAGAATTTTTCAAAACACAATTCAACCCCCCTTCTTGTGTTTTTCTCACCTTCAATTGGTATCAGAGCCTTGGACTGTTGTGTAACACTTAACCGTGCAACAGTCAAAGATCTGAGAAAAACATGTCTACTCCTCCTCCTACTGGTCCTAGTGATACTAGCTATAAACATGTCTCACATGATTATAGTGATAGTAAGAAAACCAGTGCTGGAAAAGTTCCAAAGTTCAATGGAGATGCTGAAGAGTTCTCTTGGTGGAAGACCAACTTTTACAGTTACATCATGAGCCTGGATGAAGAATTATGGGATATTCTGGAAGATGGTGTTGGTGATTTAGTCCTTGATGAAGAAGGAGCTGCTGTGGATAGAAAGAAACATACTCCAGAACTGAGGAAACTTTACAAGAAGCATCATATTATCAGAGGAGCCCTTGTCACTGCCATACCCAAAGCAGAGTATATGAAGATGAGTGACAAATCCACTGCTAAAGCTATGTTTGCTTCTCTCTGTTCAAATTATGAAGGGAGCAAGATGGTCAAAGAAGCAAAGGCTCTCCTGCTTGTACATCAGTATGAGTTATTCAAGATGAAGGATGATGAAACTATTGAGGAGATGTACTCAAGGTTTCAAACCTTAGTTTCTGGGCTACAGATTCTAAAGAAGAGCTATGTTGCTTCTGATCATGTAAGCAAGATACTCAGAAGCTTACCTGCCAGATGGAGACCAAAAGTGACTGCCATTGAGGAAGCTAAAGATTTAAACACTTTAAGTGTCGAAGATCTTGTTAGTTCTCTCAAAGTTCATGAGTTAAGTCTTAATGAACATGAGTCTACTAAGAAGAGTAAATCAATAGCTCTTCCATCCAAAGGCAAGTCATCAAAAGCTCTCAAAGTGGTTGAATCTGAAGAGGAAGAACAGTCAAGTTCAGATTCTGAACCAGATGCTGCTGAAATGGCCATGCTCTCAAACAGACTTCAATATCTGGCCAAGAAGAACAGAAAGTTTCTCTCCAGAAGGGGTAACTCCAGAAGCTCAAAGAAAGAAGATCAGAAGGGATGCTTCAACTGTAAGAAGCCTGGACACTTCATTGCTGAATGCCCTGATCTTCAAAGAGAAAAGTCAAAGGACAAGTCAAAGAGGTCTACATTCAAACCAAGCAAACTCAAGAAGCAGATTAAGCAGAGTTTAATGGCAACATGGGATGATTTGGGTAGTGAATCTGGATCTGATAAAGAGGAAGCTGATGAAGATGCAAAGGTAGCTGTTGGGTTGGTAGCAACAACAACTTCAGAAGCTGGATCAGATTCAGACTCAGAAGATGAAAACGAGGTATATTCCAAAATTCCCAGAAATGAACTTGTTGAGTCACTTAAAGAACTTCTTACACATTTTGAAGTAAGAACCAATGAGTTGAAGGATTTAAAAGAAAAATATGCTGATTTGGTACAACAGCAAAAATCAACTCTATTGGATCTGAAAGCTTCTGAACAAGGACTTAGGGGCTTTGACTTCATGTGTAAAACATATGAAGATCAGCTCAGGTTCTTATGTCAGAAGCTACAAGAAAAGTGTAATGAAAAACCTTTAAGTAACCATGAAATTGCTCTTGAAGATTTTATTATATCTGGCATTGACAGAAGCAGAGTGGCTTCTATGATTTATAGCATTTACAAGAACAACGGCAGAGGAATTGGTTTTCCAGAAGTGAAACTTGAGAAAACCAATCTAAAATCTTGTTGTGAATGTATCAAGGAAGGTCTGAAAACATTTTTTGTACCAGAAGGGGCTGAGTTGGAAACTGTTGTTCAATCAGAACCTGAAGCTTCTAGTTCTAAGGCTAAAATTACTTCAAAGCCAAAGAACTCTAAGTCAAAGGCTATGATCAACTCTGATTCCAAGACTTCAAAGGTCAGGATCCTGAAAAGATCAGAACCTATTCCTCAGAGTCTGGTGAAACCAAAATCTGGGGTTCTGAAGTCTAAGTTTCAGAAGAAGACAGTTGCTGCTTCTGAAGTACCAAAACCTAAGGTGATGGTTAATCAGAAGCAACCCAACTCACAGCACAAGGTACAAGAAGTGAAGAGTAAAGCCTTAAGTACTAACCTTCCAGGACCCATAGAACAATGGGTACCTAAAACTAAAAATGTCAATGATGCAGGTATGTCTAAGAGCAGTGCCAAAGCAAAGATCATGGTACCTAGACAGCGGTTGCTCAAGACACATGACAGGAGACAAGTCCATGTTCCTCAGCCTAACAATGAAAGAGGGAGGAAATGTGAAATTTGGAGGCAACCAGTCAGGCAAGATCATAGGTACAGGAACTATTGGTAATTCCTCTACCTCAATTAATAATGTATGGTTGGTAGATGGTCTTGAACATAACCTTTTGAGCATTAGTCAATTTTGTGATAATGGTTATGATGTGCTTTTTGAAAAACCCAACTGTACAGTAATCAACAAAGAAGACAAATCCATTGTGTTCAAGGGAAAGAGAGTTGACAATGTCTATAAAATCAATTTTTCTGAACTGGCTGATCAGAAGGTGGTTTGCCTACTATCAGTGAATGATAAGAAATGGATGTGGCACAGAAGGTTGGGACATGCTAACTGGAGGTTAATCTCTAAGCTTAGTAAGTTACAACTTGTGAAAGGGCTACCAGACATTGACTATCATTCAGATGCACTCTGTGGTGCATGTCAGAGAGGGAAAATTGTGAAATCATCTTTTAAAACCAAAGACATTGTTTCAACCTCAAGACCTTTAGAATTACTCCATATTGATTTATTTGGACCAGTGAGTACTGCATCCCTATATGGAAGTAGATATGGATTAGTCATTGTTGATGATTACAGCAGATGGACTTGGGTGAAATTCATAAAGAGTAAAGATGTTGCGTGTGATGTATTCAGTAGCTTCTGCACTCAAATTCAATCTGAAAAAGAATCAAAAATTTTGAAAGTCAGAAGTGATCATGGTGGAGAATTTGAAAATGAGCCATTTGAAGCTTTTTGTGAAAAACATGGAATTTTCCATGAGTTCTCTTCTCCTAGAACACCACAACAAAATGGGGTTGTAGAGAGAAAGAATAGAACTTTACAAGAAATGGCCAGAACCATGATTCATGAAAACAATTTACCAAAACATTTTTGGGCAGAAGCAGTGAATACAGCATGCTATGTTCAAAACAGGATCTATATTAGACCTATTTTGGAGAAAACAGCATATGAACTCTTTAAAGGAAGAAAACCCAATATCTCTTACTTTCATCAATTTGGATGTACATGTTACATTCTGAACAACAAGCTCTACCTAAAGAAATTTGATGCCAAGGCCCAAAGGGGAATCTTTTTAGGTTACTCTGAAAGGTCAAAGGCATACAGAGTGTATAATTCAGAAACACTTTGTGTTGAAGAATCTATGCACGTTAAATTTGATGACAAGGAGCTTGAAGATAAAACTTCAAAGCAAGGTGAAAGTTCTGCAGAGATACAGGTTCCTGAAGCTACTCCAGAACCTGATCAGATAGCTGAATCTGAAGATAGTCCAGAAGCTGAACCCACATCAGAAGCACAAGATGAAGCTGCTTCTGATGAAGCACAAGATGGCTCACATCAAGCAGATCCTCCCAGAAACACATTCAAACACAAGTCTTCACATCCTGAGGAGCTAATCATTGGAAACAAAGATAGTCCAAGAAGAACAAGATCACATTTCAGACAAGAGGAGTCAATGATTGGACTAATCTCAATGATTGAACCTACAACAGTTGATGAAGCACTTTCAGATGATGGATGGATCCTAGCTATGCAAGAAGAGTTGAATCAATTTCAAAGAAATGATGTGTGGGATCTGGTACCCAAACCTCAGCACAAGAACATTATTGGAACAAAATGGGTATTCAGAAACAAGCTGAATGAGCAAGGTGAAGTAACAAGAAACAAAGCCAGGCTTGTTGCACAAGGGTATAGTCAACAAGAAGGCATTGATTACACTGAAACGTTTGCTCCAGTTGCAAGATTGGAAGCAATCAGGTTACTTCTTTCCTATGCAGTTAATCATGGCATAATATTATATCAAATGGATGTCAAGAGTGCATTTCTAAATGGTGTCATAGAAGAAGAAGTGTATGTCAAGCAACCTCCTGGATTTGAGGATATTAAATATCCTGACCATGTTTTTAAACTGAAGAAATCACTATATGGCTTGAAACAAGCTCCCAGAGCTTGGTATGATAGACTAAGTAATTTCTTAATCAAAAATGATTTTAAAAGAGGACAGGTTGATACTACACTCTTCAGAAGGACCCTTGAGAAAGATATTCTTGTTGTGCAAATATATGTTGATGATATAATATTTGGTTCTACTAATGCATCTCTTTGCAAGGAATTTTCTGAGTTAATGCAGGATGAATTTGAAATGAGCATGATGGGAGAGCTGAAGTTCTTCCTGGGCATTCAAATCAATCAATGCAAAGATGGAGTCTATGTTCATCAATCAAAGTACACAAAGGAGCTTCTGAAGAAGTTCAAACTTGAAGATTGTAAAGTGATGAACACTCCAATGCACCCTACGTGCACCTTAAGCAAAGAAGATGAAGGAGCTAAAGTAGATCAGAAGCTGTATAGAGGTATGATTGGTTCTTTGTTATACCTCACTGCATCTAGGCCAGATATTTTATTCAGTGTATGCTTGTGTGCTAGATTCCAATCAGATCCTAGAGAATCTCATATGACTGCTGTCAAGAGAATCTTCAGGTATTTGAAAGGAACGACTAATCTTGGACTCCTTTATAGGAAATCCTTAGATTATAAGCTAATTGGATTCTGTGATGCTGATTATGCTGGTGATAGGATTGAAAGAAAGTCAACCAGTGGCAATTGTCAATTTCTGGGTGATAATCTTATATCCTGGGCTAGCAAAAGACAAACAACTATTGCTATGTCTACAGCAGAAGCAGAATACATTTCAGCTGCAAGTTGTTGTACACAACTACTTTGGATGAAGCATCAGTTGGAAGATTATCAGATAACTGCTAACAGTATTACCATTTATTGTGATAATACTGCTGCTATTTGTTTGTCTAAAAATCCAATTTTGCATTCAAGAGCTAAGCACATTGAAATCAAACACCATTTTATCAGAGATTATGTTCAAAAAGGAATTTTAGATATACAATTCATTGATACTGAAAATCAATAGGCTGATATATTTACTAAGCCTTTAACTGTTGAAAGATTTGATTTTATAAAGAAAAATTTGAACATGCACTTTGTATCTGATTAAATGCTTGCTTGCTCCTGAATAGGATTTTAGGTTCTGAAGTTAGTTCAGAAGCGGTAGTCCATCAGAAGCTCCTTATTGAGGTTCTGAGGAAAACTCGCTTCTGATGATGACGTCAGCATCTGAAGTCCAGAAGCTGGATTTGTTGCTTCTGAATAGTTGAATTAGTGGAAACGTTGGAAGTTACCTTTTAAAAAAGTAACTTCTGGCCCATTTAACTTGGTAGTTACTCTGTGAACTTCTTACGTGGCCTGTATGTGTTGGTGTATAACTAAAAGGGCAATGATGATTTAATAGCTTTGAAAGTACTTTTCACGCGCCCCCAATTTTGTCATTAATGTTATGTTTGTTTGTCTCTTTTGAATTGCAATCGTTTTACTTTTAACACTTTGACAATTCACACACTACTCACTCACAACAAACACATTTGCTCTCAAACCTCTTGCGAAGTAAGCGCATTCTCTCAAACTTAGAACCCTAAAATCTTCATCTTCTTCAAATCTTCGTCAATCATCAAATGGCATCATCAAGCTCAAAAGTTTCAGAATCTACTTCACGGATGGTCCCTGAATTTGACTACAAAGGAAGAAGCATGAAATTGGAAGAATGGGAACTACAGGTTCAAATAGAAAATCCGGTGGATTTTGAATCACTCGCCTTCCATGAGTGTTGGATCAGAAGCTACTATGAAGAGCAGGAACTTATGCATTACTTCAAGATGTTGAATGGACCAACATACGAAGCATTGGTAAGACACTTTTGGGTAAGGGCTAAGGTTTATGACAAAGCTGCGTCTATAACTGAAGAAAGTCAAATGGTGTTGATTTATCCCGAACTGGAAGGGAAGACCAGAGAAGAAATGGGACTTGAGCCATTTACAGGTATTGAAATCAGGTCAAGTATTTGTGGTATTCCAGTGAGAATTGCGGAATGGCAGATAGAAGATGTACTCTGTAGAGAGGCCTCTGGAAAATACTCTGGAATTGATCTCTCAAATACAGCTGAAGAACGCCTCTGGAAGGAAAAAGTAAACTTGGCACTGTACAACTCAACGCAAGCAGGAAAGTATGCTGATCTAAGCATGGATAAGAAGCTGCTTCTGAAGATTCAGAATGAGGACTTACTTCCATGTGGTGGTAGTGAGAAACCCAATTTGGCACAAAAAGTCTTTCTTCAACACTTCATTAAGAAGGAGAAAGTGAACGTGCCAAAATATATGTTCAAATACTTGATAGAGTGTCTGAAACAGAGTCAGCTGCAGAATAGAACCTGGGTACCTTATGGAAGACTCTTGTCAGAAATATTCTATCAAGGAGGAGTCTTGGACAAGCTAAGCAGTGCTGAAGCCTTCACAGATGAGCTGCTTGATACTAAAACTGGAAAGTTCATTAATGCACAAACCCTCAAGAATATGAAGTTGATCCCTGCTGTCACCAAGCTTCATACAGATTTGAGTGAATCACTTGTTAAGTCTGATCTTATGAAGGACTTTCCACCCATCTGCAAGAAGGATCCCATTGAAGTGCAGATGTATTATATCAAGGAACATTTTGAGGCAACCAATGAGAGAATCAGATTGGAAGATATTCCAGAGGAAATGTATGGTGGTGCTCTGCCACGAGCCAGAGGCAGAAAGTCAAAAAGGAAGATGACTGCAGAGCAATATCTAGAGGTTGAACAATCTGCTAAAAAGGCAAAAGTTGCTACTGACAAGCTCAAAATTGGTAGTTCATCAGTACCTTCTATTGAAGAAGCCATTGAAGACATGGATTCCAGGATGATCATGGATGTTGGCATTACTCTTGATCAACCTGCAATACCAAAGAAGAAAAGGAAGCAAGCAGTAAGGAGGACCAAGAACTTCCCTCATGTTTCTAAGAAGACTGAAGCTGCTACTATTGTGTCAGAAGCTATTGGAAAAGCTATGGAGATTGCTGCTGAGCTACAAGAGTCTGTAGTTTCAGAAGCCAAGCAACTGTTGCTGATGACCAGTGAGTCTGTTAAAGAGGATTCTGATCCTGAACCAGAGAAGGTAATTAATATATCATCAGATTCCGCATCCACACCATTATCAGATTCTGATGATTCTGATGATGATATACCCTTAGCCCAACTCTTTCAAAAACCAGTAAAAAGCAAGTCAACATCAACCAAAACCAACAAAAAACCCTCTCAGTCAACTACTTATGAGCCAGTTGGTCACATAATTAATGAGAAGTTGGCTGAAATGGCTGTGCAGAGAGAAAAAGTCATTGAGACTATCTTTCGCCTTAACCCTCAACCCCTTAACATTCAACCTCTCAACATGATTCCTCCAGAAAATGTTGAGTCTACTTCAGAAAAGGCCTCTGAAGCAACTCCAGAAGCAGCTGCTTCTGAAAATGTTGTTTCAGAAAACCCACATCAACAAACACCTGAACCACATAAACCCACAACACCCCCACAATCACCAACAGCTACCATTGACCCCCAACTCAACACTCAAACATCAACTTCACCACAACAACCACCAACTGAAATTGAACACTCCCCAGAACCAACTCCCATGGATGTTGACAACTCCCTAGTCAATGTTCAAGCCTCAACCTCTACCACACACATTGCTTCTGACCAGCCTTCATCTTCAAACACACAAACACACTTTACCATTCCAGTTCCTAACCCTGTTCAAGATTTGGAAATCAGTGATTCTGATCTTGAAATCCTTGAACAACCACCCTCAAACATCTTGGAATCTGGATATATTAATTCTGAGCTTCTCACAATCCTGAGTCAGATGCATAATCTTGTGGATCAACGAAGGACAATTGATCTCACAAGTGCATATGAAGACTCCTGGGCATCTCTTCAGAACCGGGCAACTGAGCTAATTGAAAGCATAAGGGCTAAGTGCATCAGAAGCAAGGAAGCTTCTGTCAGGAAGTTAATGGAGCATCTGAATCAGAGTCTCAGAGTAAGAAGTTCTACACTGCTCCTGGCAAACCAGCCTTTCTTCTCAGAAACGGCCTACTTGACCAGAGAAGCAAGGTTGTGTAAGCTTCTGAAGAAACAGATGGCACAGCAGCAGCAAGAAGCTAGAGAAAGGGAACAGGCTCTTCTCCAGAGGCAACAACAGCTTGAAGAACTGTTGCAGAAGAAGATTGAAGAAATGGAGAAGATGAAGAAACAACAACAAACCAACCCTTAGTTGCACACATTTGTGTTATTTTTTTGTTGTTTGTTTTAAATTCTTAGTCCTTGTTTCTGAAACCATCTTGTTTTATTTCTCTATGCTTCTGAATGCTTACTGCTTCTGACTGCTTACTGCTTCTGATAATTGGATATTCATGTTCATATATTTTGATCTGATTTATTTAATTAATTTCTTGTATACTCTCTTTTGTTTGAGTTTTTCTCAAATCTTTTTGTCTTTTATGCTTATTTGTTTATTTCATTTTGTTTGATAATGACAAAAGGGGGAGTATATGTGACAAGTATTTAAAGGCTCTGAGCCCCATTAATGGCATTTGAAATTTTTGAAAAACTTCTATCATTGTGACCTTATTGGTATAAGCTATGAACGAACTAAGAAGTATCAAAATTCAAGTAAAATTAATTGAACCATTCTTCTTTTCTATAAGTTAATTCTTTCATTGATTCAATTTTTTTTTAAAAGCTCTGATATTTTTTATTATGCGAAAAATGAATTTAATTAACCTGGATAGAACTTAGGGGGAGCTTACAAACCTCACCTTAAAGACTATCAGACTCAGGGGGAGTTTGAGCTTGCAAACCTCAGACTCTGAGCTTACAAACCTCAGAACCCCAAAGTCAACTTGTTAATTAGATTAACAACAATTGATCAATTTTAAATACTTTTGTTTGTCATCATCAAAAAGGGGGAGATTGTTGGAACAAAATGTGTTTAACAATGAACCTTAAAGAGTTTTGATGATAACAAGGTATTAAAAATTGTAAATTGGACTAGCTAATTTTTGTTCAAGTGTACAGGACCATAATTATAAAGTTACATCATCATTGGTTCTGAATGAGCAAATAAAGAGCAAAGGAAACAACAAAAATTTGAAGCTTGGACGCTCCTGAAGGCAACTTGTTGCTGAAGAGAAAAAGCGCTCCTGAAGATAAAAGTCGCTTCTGAAGTAAGGATAATGCTCCTGAAGTTAAGACGCTTCTGAAGTAAGAATAGTGCTCCTGAAGACAAGAAGTCTAGAAGTCATATCATCAGAAGCTGCATCATCAGAAGCTGCAAAAGTCATATCATCAGAAGCTGCATCATCAGAAGCTGCCTCATCAGAAGCTATTTCACCAGAAGCTGAATCTCAACTGGATTTGCAAAAGATTCAAGAATTGAAGAATTATCAATGCAAAAGCTGTCCATTGGATTCGAAAACACAAACAAAGGATTAGTGGAATTTTGCAACGGTCATTTCAAAGGTGTTTGAAGGCTTGTGCTTGCATTTTGGACGAAAGCGTTGACATTGTACTTTGTACGAATTGTACAACCACGTTCTCCACTACTCTGTTTTGTGTCCACGCTTCAAGACAAGAAAACAGCTCCAGAATACGGTCTCGCCTGCATATATGTTCCTTTGGATAAGGAATGGATTTCAAATTGGTTCTTCATAGGACAACAGCCAAATCAGGCAAAAGATCATTGGTGAAAGATCAAGCTTCAACAAACGACTCTTTGGTGTGCTGGCAATTTCACAACGTCTCTTTCACACCTCTATATAAAGGAGTGAAGACCTAGAGTTTTGGCAATGCAAGAACGCTGAACGAAAGACTCACAAGATTTTCACAAGTACCAAACCTCTGCTGAAATTGTTCTGCATTCACTTAGAATTTCTGTGTCTCAAAGTCATATCTTAGAAATTCTTAAGTCCATTGAGTCTGTATCTGATTTGTATTGTGAGCACCTCTGATTGTATATCAAGTGTTCAACCTTAAACAATTTTCTGTGTAATTTTGTTTAGTTAGGAAGTCTCTTGCAGTTGTGCTTGAGCAGGAAGTCTCTTGATTGTGTTCTTGAGCAAAGGAAGTCTCTTGCTTGTGTGCTTGAGCATTGGAAGTCTCTTGCTTGTGTGCTTGAGCATTTGTAATCAGATATTACTCATAGTGAAATCTCCTTGGAAGTGCAAGGGGGACTGGACTACTTCCGGATTGTGGAAGGAACCAGTATAATTGCTTTGTGTCGTTCTTCTTCTCTCTCTCTGTTTTATTCCGCTGCATTTAGATTCTGATTATCACTTCAGAAGCTGTCTCACCTAGCTTCTGATCAGTGTGTTCAGTTTTTAGGAGAAACGAAGAATTTTTCAAAACACAATTCAACCCCCCTTCTTGTGTTTTTCTCACCTTCACATACAAGGAGGTTCATTGGTGGACCTTTTTTTGGGAGGTCCATATTAGGGGGCACCTATATATATATATGGGTTAATATGTCTTTACCCCCCTGTAATATAGGCGAGTTCCGGTTTTCCCCCCTGTAAAAAAGATTCTTTCGATTCCAACCCTGTAATATAAAGATTCCGTCGAAAACCCCCCTGAGCACATTTGAGACCCCCCAGCTGATGACGTGGCATGACGTGGCGCGCTGAGTCACCCTTGTCTGATGACGTGGCATGACGTGGCTTGCTGACTGTATAATTAATTTTATTTTTTATTTTTTTATAGGGTACACGTGGCATTTGTAATATTTTTATTTCTTTACCCCCCTGTAATTTAGGAGAGTTCCAGTTTTACCCCCTGTAAAAATTTTAAAAATAAAAAAAAATCTGGAAAATTTAAAAAATATTTATTTTTTTTAAAAAAATGCTGGAAAATTAATAAAAATAGAAAATAATTAAAAAATACAAAAAAAAATTTAAAAAATTAAAAATCTGGAAAAAAATGCTGGAACGATTTTTGGGTCCTCCAAATCTTTATCACTAAAGTTTGGATTTTTTTTGAAATTTAGAAGATATTTAAAAATACTGGAATTTAATTTTCAAAATAAAAAAGTTTAGATTTTTTTTGCGAAGTTCAAAAGACAATGGAAGAGCAACTTAAGGTACTCACTTTTTAAATTTTAATGTCTCTTAAATAAGACACTTTTTAAATTTTTTTAAGTAAAAAGAAAAATACATTAAAAAAAAAGAGAGAGATACAGAGACTGGGGGGACATAAAACCTAACCCAGTTAAAACCCAAAACGGGCATACATCATTATAAATCAGACCAAGCGAAACAGTCCTAAAATATCCTAACAAAAATTCACTAACCATGAGCATAACATAGCGAACCCGCGTACGGGGACGAAACCAGATTACAAAAAAAATATGAATAGTGAACATTTGCCAAAAACAATTAGGATTTAATTTTAGCGAATGGATTGATTGTAATTGGATTTTAAAAAAATATATATCCAGATTTTTAAAATTTTAAATATTTTCTAGTTTTTTTATTTCGCAAAAAATCTAAACTTTTTTATTTTGAAAATTAAATTTCAGTATTTTTAAATATCTTCTAAATTTAAAAAAAATCCAAACTTTTTTACAATTTTTTAAATTTCGAAAAAAATCTAAATGTCTTTTCTGCTTTTTTATTTTCTTTTTCGAAAAAAATAATCTGATTTTTTGTTATTTTTAAAATTTAAAATAAAATCAATCTTTTATTTTTTTAAAAAAATTCTGATTTTTTGTTATTTTTAAAAGATTTTCAGTTTTTAATTTTTATTATTAAAATGATTTAATGATGTGGTATGTATATACACACATGTCATGCGAAATTTTTTTTCCAGATTTTTATTTTTTTTTATTTTTTAATTATTTTCAATTTTTATTAATTTTCCATAATTTTTTTAAAAAAATAATTTTTTTTTGAAAATTTTCCAGATTTTATTTTTTATTTTTAAAATTTTTACAGGGGGTAAAACTGGAACTCGCTTAAATTACAGGGGGGTAAAGAAATAAAAATATTACAAATGCCACGTGTACCCTTTAAAAAAAATAAAAAATAAAATTAATTATACAGTCAGCAAGCCACGCCAGCAGACAAGGGTGACTCAGCGCGCCACGTCATGCCACGTCATCAGCCGGGGGGTCTTAAATGTGCTCAGGGGGGTTTTCGACGGAATCTTTATATTACAGGGTTGGAATCGAAAGAATCTTTTTTACAGGGGGGAAAACCGGAACTCGCCTATATTACAGGGGGGTAAAGACATATTAACCCTATATATATATATATATATATATATATATATATTCCTTTTATTAAAACTTGTGGTTTCAAAAGGAGTTTTAGGAAAATGAATTTTTAAATTAATCGAATGATATTTTTGGAATAATATCATTAAACATAATAGAACTTGTTTGAATTCTTCCTATATTTAAAATTTAAAACCTGTTTAAAAATTTAAGTATGAAACTTTTTAAACTTTTACAATATTTATCTAGTTTTAAATTGCAATATTTTGTTTGTAAGAATTAACTCAACTACAAATGCCTATATTGTTATGTTAAACATCTTCACTGGGTTCAAACTCAAGACCTCACAATTGTATGTTAGAGTTTGAGATGATGTTTGCCACTTCGTTTACGGATAAAAATTTAAAATATTTTATAAATTGTAGATAAAAAACAATAATGGCCTATTTAGGCAAATATTGTATTTTTTTTAAAAGAATTTATCTTTTGTTTCTTAATTTTTTTCATTAATTTATTGCGATTTTTAATAAAACCACAATTTATATAAAGAAATTTACCACAGTTTAGCTTCAAAGTAGTTTATAAACCAGAAAAAACTAAAAACCACCAAACAACCCAACTCTCATTGTTTTTTTTTATTTGGTACAAAAAGCTCCTAGTTGTAATTTTAACTTTAATGCAGCTTATTCCTTAAAAAAAAACTTTAATGCAGCTTATGTGCTAAAAATAGCTGGCCAAACAATCATTTAATAAGAAAAAAATTCTTATTTTTTCTTGGTTACAGAAAAAGTTCATTAGACGTACACTATCATTAAATAAATTTACATTGACATTCGATAAAAAAAAAGGAAAATGCTAGATATCAAGAATGAATTTTCTTGATGAATTCAAGAATGACATGGCAGAATAATCACCCTTAAATTTTAATCTTATTTATTAAAGTTTCATAAAAAAAATATATATAACACCCACCACCCCATGATTTCCGGCCATGCTGAGATTAATTGGCTAACATTAATTTCGGGACAATTTCTTGATAAAATCTTTCTTGATAAATAGCATTGCTCAAAAAAAAAATGGAATGGGGGCAAAATGCTAAATTTGCATAATATATGCATGTAAAATTGATTAACGGTGCAAATCATTTAAATTTATACTATATATAAAGAGAATGCATGAGTTTAGACAACCTTTTTTCTTATCTATTTTACCCTTCATTTAAGCTATTTTATTTACTATTTTATTATTTAACGATATTATTTTAATTTTTAATTAAAAAATTGAATATCATTAAAATAGGACTATCCCACGACAATAAAAACAATATTATATAAACTATATATATATAAAGGGATATGGATTTTGCGCTCACTATTTTATTATTCCAATTATACCTTTAATTAAAAGATAAATATAGTTTGTTAGATTTGTTACAATTTGAAATTCACAAATATTCGTACTTGTAATTTTAATAAAAATTATAATTTCATATAAAATACTATTTTGAAACAAAAATAAAATAAAATACCGTTCATAATTTACACGTGTTAACGTAATAAAAAAAATGAAAAAACAAATACTCGTCTTTGCACTAGTCATAGTAATAATAACTTTCCAGTCAATCCTTTAAAAAAACTTTCTTGTCAAAAAAATAATAATAACTTTTTTACTCGGATATTAGTAAATTAATAGTAAAATAATTTCAATCGTCAAATTATTTATTATTTTTCTTATTTCTTGTAAAAAAATCCGAAATAGTTCTTAATATATAAAAGAAGAATCGTTTTCAATTAATAATTTTAATTTTATAGTTTTCTTTATACGTCTTAACTTATCGGTATTCAAAACAACGGCGCCTCACGTTTTGATAAGCGGTTTCTTTGACTAAATAATTATGATATTTTGATTCCCTATAAGCGTAAAAGTGTAGTGTTTACTATATCCATCAAAGTTCAATTATATAGTTTTTTTTCCGTTCAATGATTCTCTTTAAGCGTAAAAGTGTAGTGTTTACTATATCCGTTAATGTTTGAACATAGAGTTTTTTTTCGTTCGAACTCAAACCTAGGATCTCAAACTTCTTTAGGTTTATGTCAAACAAGTAACCATATACAAATGAAATGAGACAGATAGAGATTTGATGAGGAGAGTGTAGTAGGATTTGGTTATGTTATTGAATACAATGAGTACAGGGGTGGGGACTGAATCAAATCCTTAGATACCCGAAAAGGATCACGAAATATCTGTGACCAGCTGATAAAAACTTTCTCTCTCTTTCTCTTTTACCAATCTTTCCATAATTTATTTTTTTCTTTCTATAATTCTTCTTCACTCACCAACCACATCACCTTTGAATTCATTTCCATTTCCTTTTGCACTTTTTGCACACACATATATATATAAGATAGGACAGGACATCCTTCATGTATCTCTTGTGACTTTCAAGTCTTTGTGTTCATTTATATGAGTCTGCGTTTTGTTTTTCTTTTTGTCCTCTTCTATTCTCTACATTTAATATTATAGTACCGTCCTCTATTTATTGCAGCTACGTTACCACCTTCTTATAACTTCTTCATTGTCATTACTCATGGCTTCTGATTCCTCTTCTTCAAAGTGGGTGATGGAAAATGGTGACATTCCTCATGTTCTTGCTGTTGATGACAATATCATTGATCGCACACTTGTTGAGAAACTCCTCAAGAATTCCTCTTGCAAAGGTACGTACACCTATCTCTCACTCAACCATTTTCTGTTATATTCTTTTTCACTTTTTCAAACTAACTAGCTTTACACTGCACGTATATCTTCTCTTCTCATTTACACACATGCTTTTGATGTTTGATGTTTTTTTTTTTGGTCAATATTTTGGTGATTCTGTTTGATTGAATGGGCTTTTTGTTGGATACACTACAGTTACCACTGCTGAAAATGGGCTGAAGGCATTGGAGTTGCTCGGCTTGTCAGGTGGTGAACAGAACACTTTGGAGAATGGAGTATGTTTTCTCTTTATGTGCATACATTTTACCAAAATGTTACTAACAAAACACACAATGACACTGAATTTGACATCAAATTTTGATGTTTAAAATTCATTTCTCACTTGCTAACAAGTGACTATTTCTGGTTTTTGTAGGGACCCAAAGTGAATTTGGTCATCACAGACTACTGCATGCCAGGGATGACTGGCTATGAGTTGCTTAAGAAAATTAAGGTACTTGCTGCAAAATCTTGTATATTACTATTTTTTTCACAATACAGTATTGCTGCATTATATATATGATATAGTAACACTAACAACCCCAAATTGGATATTATTTTCAGCAATCATCTGTGATGAAGGAGGTTCCTGTTGTGATCATGTCATCTGAGAATATACCAACAAGGATCAACAAGTAATTATTTGTCTCCAGCACTAACAATGCCATTTTTTTTGTATCTTTTTCTTTTGTTTAACCTACTCAATCATTGTTGTGCTGAAAAAGCAGGTGTATGGAAGAAGGGGCTCAGATGTTCATACAAAAGCCTCTCAAACAATCTGATGTAAAACAACTGACAGGCCAGCTGATGAATTTGGGAAGGTTGCAAAAGAATTGAAGAAAGAAGAAAGCAATGCAAGATATCACCCTTAGGCCTTAATAAGATATGCTTAGGAGTAGGAATGCATATCATTGTTTTGAGGATGTTGTACTCTAGTTTAGGCCAGTTCTTTTTCCTAGAGTATACTTTAAGTCTTTTTTTTTTTTTTTTAAAGTTGTCCTGCTTCACCATGGTGGAGGTTAGTTTTATATGTTACAGTTAAGAATAAAAAATAAAAGGGTGTTACAATTAAGAAGTTAGTCTTTTTATAGTTAATGCAAACATTTTCCATTTCATTTATTCTCGAATCTAAAGTTCATCACGAATTTTCTGTCTATACCTTCATAATACATGAATAGTACAATTTTCCAATACCAAAAGAGTGTGAGTGAAAGAAGTGTTGTGTCTTGCAAATTTTGTGTTACACCATTGGAACAATAAATCTTACCATTGGATTAAGTGAGATGTGATATCACTTATTGATCTAGTGATGTAAAACAAACTATTGCATGATAAACACTATCTTGTATGTGCACCATAGACTTATAGGCTGCTTGGTTTGGCGGTGAAAGAGAGATTCATGTGTTCCAACACCAATTTTTTGAGGTTTTAACAAGCTACAAATAGTAGCTTCTCCTCAAACGCAATATTCCCTCGCGAAACAAACATATCATTAGTCCAAAGAGAAGTGACGATCAACGCAAACACTTTTTAGTTTCACATCTAGGGATGATTATTGGACTCAGGCCCGATGGATACCCGCGAAAAATACCTGCAATGGATAGGGTGGAACCCTGCTTTCATGGGTCCGGGTAAGGGTACTATACTGCCCAAGCCTACAACCCGCATATACATATGTATATTATATGATAAATATTTTATTTATTTTTTATGTATAATTAATTTATTTATTTTGCTATTTGAGCCTTAAACTAAATCTAAAAACTACTTAATACAGTAACCGCTCCCTCCTATTGGTGTACAATTTTTTAGGGATATCTTGGTTTTTTATTTGGCTAAATACTACGATTTGTTCTATTTTATGAGTTGATTTGAAATTTTTTGGACCATGATTTTATTTCAATTGTGATGTTTTATTGTCTTTTCACAGTTAAAGTGCAGGAAATGAATGCGGGTATGACCACTTATGTGCACATAGGATATGGGGAAGGGCACTAAAGTTTGTTGCCCACGAAGGTACAATTGTTTTTTATAGATGCGGGTATGGGAAAGAGCGTTGTAGTACCCTGCCCATAGAGTACCCATTGCCATCCCTATCAATCACATTTCCTGATTCTGAAAACCAGACATGAAATTTCCTTGCATTTGCCTCCGTTGTCCTAGGATAGAAGAAAAATTCCAAAACCAAAAGAGATGGCTACATTAAGAAATGTAGTCATGCTTTTTGCATGATACAACACTATCTTGTTTGTGCATCATAGACTTATAAAATGCTTGGTTTGGCGGTGAAAGAAGGATCCATGCGTTCCAATTCCAACACTAGTTAATTTGTTGTGGTTTTAACAAGCTATAAACAATAGTTTCTCCTCAAACACAATATTCCATTGCGAAACAAACACATCATTATTCCCGATAGATGCGACGATCAATGCAAACATTTTCGTTCCACATTTCCCAAATCTGTAAACTAGGCATGAAACTTCCTTGCCTTTGCCTCCGTTGTCCACGGATAGAAAAAATTTCCAATACCAAAAGAGATGGCTACATTAACAAAACACAATATAGTGGCTCTAAATAGGTAACTCGTTAATAAGTTAAGAAATATCGAAAGAGTTATAAAGAGATTCATAGTTGAAACCCTAAAAATTAGAATAATCACTATCTTACTAACATTTACATGTAAGTAGTTTTAATTTTAAAGAAGATTTAGAGTTTAAACGCCCTTACAAACATTTGTCTTTTCAAAAATAAAATAAAATACAATATCATAACTTACTCTTACAAAATTTCAAATTGTTTACACAATCATGTGAAGAATATGATCAAAAGAAATGAATAAGTGTTGGAACACTAGTCATTCTAGTGAAGAAAATTGGAAAGAAAAACACTATGAAAGAACTAGTGTGTAGGTGTGACTTAAAAATGTCCCACATTGGAGGGTCACCCCAACTAGTAAGTGTTTATATATGGGCAAAGTGACCTCCAAGGGTGTGCCCTTGGGGTACCCAATTTTGTGAACGGGTGAACGCTTACAAAATATATATAATATATCACGCGCGCCGTTGTTCGATCGACGGGCCGAGCTTGGGCTTGGGTCGTGGGTTAAAAAAAAATGATATATATATTTTTTGTCACTTGAAAATGTTAAATTAATTAATTAATTAATTTAATCATTATCCGTAAGCGCTACGCGTAACAAATAAATTTGTTACGATCCAACGCGTATCCAGAAACTTCCGGATATATCCAATTAAGAAACAAAACGCGTTTGCTTAAGGATTAAGCAGACTTAATCCTCAAGTCACTCGTTTTTTTGTTACAAACTCTCCCTATAAAAGGAGAGCTCGCCCCATTCATTCTTCACACCAAATCTCACAGTCGATGCTTCCTGTGCGGTTTCTCTCTTCTCCCTCCGATTTGTGTTAACGAGTCATTCTTCATCTTCTACTCCTTTCTGTCCCGTCGGTTTCGAATAGAGCAGTTATGTACCGTATCGAGTGGCTTCGATCAAACGATTGAACCATACTTTGAGGTGTAATTCTAGAGCGACTATATACTGTGCAGTATATACTCGTAACAGTGATCTGGGCTGTTTTATCCTGGAGACGGCGTGGTTGTTAGTCTACCTTGCACAAACTAGGGTAGTGCCGCGAAACGTCTTAAAGAAAGCCACCTGGTCGTGACTCACCCAGTAATTTCGTTCGGTATATTTTTAAATCGAAAACTAACAATTCAACAATTTTAAGACGTTTCTGAAACCATGAGTACCAACAACGAAATTACTGTATCTGGAGCAGCTGTCGATTTCAACAAACCGTTTAAGTTTCACAGTAGTAACTTCAAGCATTGGCAAACAAAGATGATGTTTTTTCTAACTACTAAAAAGGTTGCCCACGTCTTGAAGAACAACGTACCTGTGATACCGTCGATGTCGGTTCCTATGGAAACGACTAGTAACGGTAAGACAGCAGTGGCTACAGATGCTTCTGTATCTGCGTCAAATGCTGAGTTGGAAAGGCTTACTGCCGAACATGCTGAAAAGGTGAAACAGGCTGAAAAGGATATACTCCTCTAGCAAGATTATGATTGCATGTGCAAGAATTATATTTTGAACTGTCTTGCGGATCATCTATATGATCTGCATCTTATTCATAAGACAGCTAAGGATGTTTGGGATGCTCTTTAGAATAAGTATAACACTGAAGAGGTTGGCTCAAAGAAATTTGCTGTGAGCCGGTACCTAAACTATAAGATGAACGACAAGAAATCTGTCGAAAAACAATCTCAGGAGCTTCAGAACATAGCTAATGAGATTTTTGTTGAAGGGATTCAATTACCTGAGCAGTTTCAGATTGCTGTGATAATTGATAAACTGCCCCTTGCTTGGAAGGACTTCAAGAATGCCCTTAGGCATAAGACTAAGGAGTTTTCTCTTGAAAGTCTGATTACTCGACTTCGTATTGAAGAAGAGGCAAGAAAACAAGAACTGAATGAAGAGGTGTTTGCTGTCTCGAACAACAACACTAAAAAGAAATCTGTGGGTGCTGTTCTGAAGCCTACGGGCAAACAATTTAAGAATCAGAACCGCCCTGTAAATAAGAATTCCAATCGGAATAAGAATGGGAACCCACAAAAAGTCCCAAGAGCTCAACCATCAAAGAATGACCCTGCTCAACCGGTTAATTGCTACAATTGCGGACAACCAGGTCATATGGCACGAAAGTGTAGAAACCCATCCACTAAACCGGCTCTAGCTCAGGCTCACTTGACAACAAATGAGGAGCAGCCGTATACTGCAATGACAACTGAAATCAACTTGGTGGGTGGATCTGATGGTTGGTTCTTATTGGTATACACGACTCTGTCACGTTAATAAACGAATCATTTCTAATATAAGCATTATCGGTTTAATTCCTAAGTTATCTTTGAATGAATTTGAAAAAATGTCAGTTTTATCTTTGAATGAATTTGGAAAACGTCAGTTTTGTAGTCAAGCAAAAATAACAAAGGATCGCATAAATCTGTAATAAGAGAAACCGAACCATTTGAATTAGTACATTATGATATATGCGAACTTGATGGTAACTTAACTAGAAACGGGCAAAGATACTTTATAACTTTTATTGATGATTGCTCTGATTACACTTATGTGTATTTAATGAAAAAAAAAACAAAAGTGAAGCGCTTGATATGTTTAAAATATTTGTTAAAGAAATTGAAAATCAATTCAATAAAAGAATCAAGTGTTATCGTAGTGACAGAGGCACCGAATATTTATCACACACATCCAATGAGTATTATAAAGAGCACGGAACAACTGCACCTTACTCTCCTGAGATGAACGGTAAAGCGGAAAGAAAAAAAAATCGAACCTTTACCGAATTAGTAGTTGCTATCATGCTTAATTCTGGTGCAGCGCCTCATTGGTGGGGAGAAATTTTACTGACTGTTAGCTATGTGCTAAACAGAGTACCTAAAACTAAGAACAAAATTTCTCCTTATGAAATTTTGAAGAAAAGACAACCAAACTTGTCTTATTTCCGAACATGGGGCTGTTTAGCCTATGTTAGAATTCCCAATCCCAAGAGAGTCAAACTAGCCAGTAGAGCCTATGAATGTGTATTCATTGGGTATGCCTTGAACAGTAAAGCATATAGGTTTTATGACCTAAAGGCTAAAGTGATCATAGAATCAAATGACGCTGATTTCTATGAAACAAAATTTCCCTTTCTATCAAGAGATAGTGGGGGTAATAGTGGGGGCGCAAATATGAACTCTACACCTGATCACAATCCAGTGATTAGGGATAGTGATAAGAACATCATAATTGATGTAACAGAACTTCGAAGAAGTAAGAGAGCAAGAACTGTTAAAGAGTATGGACCTGAATATGTGGTCAATACATTAGAAGAGGATCCATCAAATCTCAAAGAAGCTTTGTCTTCCTTGGATGCAGACTTATGGCAAGAAGCCATAAATGATGAAATGGATTCTCTACTGTCAATGGCACTTGACTGAACTGCTTCCAGGCTGCAAACCAATAGGTTGTAAATGGATTTTGAAAAAGAAACTGAAACCTGATGGAACTGTTGATAAATACAAGGTACGCCTTGTAGCCAAAGGTTTCAGACAAAGAGAAAATATAGATTTTTTCGTTACCTACTCACCAGTTACTCGAATCACATCCATAAGGGTACTTATTTCCTTGGCTGCTGTTTATAATTTGATTGTACACCAAATGGATGTGAAAACTGCTTTTTTGAATGGTGAGTTGGAAGAAGAAATCTATATGGAACAACTTGAAGGTTTTGTAGTCCATGGACAGGAAAGCAAAGTCTGTAAGTTGGACAAATCTCTGTATGGTCTAAAACAAGCCCCTAAGCAATAGCATGAAAGGTTTGACAACTTGATGATTTCGAATGAGTTCAAAGTGAATGAAAGTGACAAATGTATCTACTACAAGTATGATAAAAACATTTGCACTATCTTATGTCTATATGTAGACGATCTACTCATATTTGGGTCAAACATTCCTGCCATAAATTCTGTGAAATCACTGTTGAGTAACAACTTTGATATGACCTAGGAGAAGCTGACGTAATTCTTGGCATCAAGATTACTAGATCAGATAAAGGAATTTCCTTGGATCAGTCTCACTACGTTGAGAAGATATTAAGGAAATACAACTACTTTGATTGTAAACCTGCAAGCACACCCTATGATCCAAGTGTAAAACTGTTCAAGAACACTGGAGATGGTGTTAGACAAACTGAATATGCGAGCATCATTGGCAGTCTCAGATATGCCACTGATTGTACTAGACCCGACATTGCCTATGTCGTGGGACTCATATGCAAGTTTACAAGTAGGCCAAGCAAGGAGCATTGGCATGCTATTGAGAGAGTCATGAGGTACCTGAAAGGGACTATGACATTAGGACTGCATTATCAAAAATATCCTGCTGTACTTGAAGGGTACAATGATGCAGATTGGAACACCTTGTCGGATGATTCCAAAGCGACCAGCGGCTATATATTTAGCATAGCTTGAGGAGCTGTTTCTTGGAAGTCTAAGAAGCAGACCATTCTGGCTCAGTCCACAATGGAATCTGAGATGATAGCACTAGCTACTGCTAGTGAAGAAGCAAGTTGGCTAAGATCCTTGCTAGCTGAGATCCCTCTATGGGAAAAATCGATACCTGCTATGTTAATTCATTGTGATAGTACCGCGGCTATTGCAAAGACTAAGAATCGTTATTACAATGGTAAGAGACGACAGATAAGGCGAAAACACAGCACGATTAGAGAGTGTATCTCTAATGGAGCGGTTAGAGTTGATTTTGTACGTACGAATGAAAACTTAGCTGATCCTTTGACGAAAGGACTTAATAGAGAGAAAGTCCGAGAAACATCCAGTAGGATGGGACTAATGTCTATCGCCCACTGAATGATGGTAACCCGACCTATATGACTGGAGATCCCAAGATTTAGGTTCAATGGGTAAAAACAAGTCATGAAGTGGTAGAACATGCTATGAGAGAAAGAATATAGAAAGCATGATCCTGCATCGAAAGAAGGATGATGTAATAGTAACTCTTAATGAGATCTATACTCTATGTTGAGTGGGGTACACAGCTACAGGAGTACCCTTGATAGACTCACCTATACGAATGTGGAACTTAGGCCGGTCCTATGGAATTTCGAGGCAGAATTCCTAGAGCATTCGTTAAAACCGGGATACACGTGCAGGGCCTTAAAACGCACGGGCTTTTAGAATACACCTATGAAAAGGTTTGTGTGTGGATTCTATGTCTGAGATAGAGTTCAATGCTGTAAGCAACTCTTGTTAAATCAGAATACCTTCCACTTTGCAAAGGTTCAAGTTGTTGGCGACATATTTGTTTAATAGCAAATCTTATGAAAACGTTTACGTTATTTCTCGAAACCATTTTGAAGTCAAGTCCATTGTTGGAACACTAGTCATTCTAGTGAAGAAAATTGGAAAGAAAAACACTATGAAAGAACTAGTGTGTAGGTGTGACTTAAAAATGTCCCACATTGGAGGGTCACCCCAACTAGTAAGTGTTTATATATGGGAAAAGTGACCTCCAAGGGTGTGCCCTTGGGGTACCCAATTTTTTGAACGGGTGAATGCTTACAAAATATATATATATCACGCGCGCGGCGACGACGCCGCCGTCCGACCGGCCGGGTCGGGCCGGGCTTGGGCTTAGGTCGTGGGTTAAAAAAATGATATATATATTTTTTGTCACTTGAAAATGTTAAATTAATTAATTAATTAATTTAATCATTATCCGTAAGCGCTACGCGTAACAAATAAATTTGTTACGATTCGACCCGATCCAAAACGCGTATCCAGAAACTTCCGGATATATCCAATTAAGAAACAAAACGCGTTTGCTTAAGGATTAAGCAGACTTAATCCCCAAGTCACTCGTTTTTTTGTTACAAACTCTCCCTATAAAAGGAGAGCTCGCCCCATTCATTCTTCACACCAAATCTCACAGTCGATGCTTCCTGTGCGGTTTCTCTCTTCTCCCTCCGATTTGTGTTAACGAATCATTCTTCATCTTCTACTCCTTTCTGTCCCGTCGGTTTCGAATAGAGTGGTTAAGTACCGTATCGAGTGGCTTCGATCAAACGATTGAACCATACTTTGAGGTGTCATTGTCGAGCGACTATATACTGTGCAGTATATACCCGTAACAGTGATCTGGGCTGTTTTATCCTGGAGACGGCGTGGTTGTTAGTCTACCTTGCACAAACTAGGGTAGTGCCGCGAAAGCGACCTGGTCGTGACTCAACCAGTAATTTCGTTCGGTATATTTTTAAATCGAAAACTAACAATTCAACAATAAGAATGCAATGATTATACTATAGTCTATTGATTTCCCTTGTGCAAATCACCAATCGAAGTGTTTTCCGTAGTGGTGATGTCTATGATCATCCAAACCAAAACACTGCACAACGGGTAACAAGTGACAAACACGAATCGAATCTTCCAATACCTTTAAACATGCATGATGCTGCACGACAAGAACATGAGCAACATTTCATTAAGTTGTTCTTTCTCTTCGATCACCTTAATGCTACTCCTACGGTTCTGTTGCTCCATTTTATCAACAATATCAAATCAACTTAATTAACAAAAAAATCCATAAATTCAATATAAGTACTAGAATTAATTAGAATTGAGAATAAAAAACTACTAAATCATTGAAACAAGTGGCTTTTGGAAAAAAGAAAAGTTGGAGATTATATTAAGAATTGAATGAATATTTAAGCAAAGAATATTCGATTTTAGAGGATTCTACTAAGGATTTAGCAAAGCATATTGGAACGTTTTTTGTGTTTTTGAACTAGCCTGCCTAACTAATATCGGGTCAAGATCCTCTCTATTTATAACTTTTTCCATTTGTTGCAATTTGGAGAGAGAGAGATAGACAAAAAAAATAAGTGGTGGGTCCTATCACTAAGTGAACCCCACCATTTTTTTTTTTTGTGTTATCTCTCTCCAAATTGCAATAAATGGAACAAGTTATACATGGAGAGGATCTTTACCCACTAATATCTTTCTACGTAATTGCGTCTTGGTTTCGTTAATGATTAATTTGGCATTTGAAGTTGCAATCAAACTAGTTTAGTTGATTCTAGTTGACTAGGCCATTTACTTTGACTATGAGTATCAAAATTAGTTCCAACTGATTTTTTATGTTTGAATTTCAATTTTTTATTCAGTTCTATTAATTAAGTTTTTTTTTTTGAAGAAAGTTCTATTAATTAAGTTAACAAGTAACCAAAATGATTTAAAATTTTGATTACTCTTATTTCGAATCGATGTGTTATATCCATCCAACACCAAATTATTCTAGAACGGGGGAGAGGATAATAGTATACACATGTGTCTTTTTTCCTTAATTTAATAATAACGAAGTCAACTTCTTAACAAAAAAAAAATAATAAAAAATAACCAAGGTAACTTTTATTGAATTAAAAAAACGAATCAATGAGAACTATATATTCCAATTCCACACCCGGAGTCAAACCCGGTAATTCAAATCAGAATTTGACCAGGAGTGTTCTGTAGAAGTGATGTTAACTAGTGGGACGTAAATTTATCTAAGTGCAAACCAATTTCTATCATGACCTTTCTTTTAAGGGAAGTTTCTATCATGACCTTATTATTACCAATGTTGTTAGATTTTTTTTTCTTCAATGATGGAACTACATTATCTACATAAACCGGTGGAGTTTACTCCAGGGGAATTATTACAGATGTGAATATCTAATAAAGAAAAAGAAAATTTCATTGTAGTTAAATTGAAAGAGATATAAAGAAAAAGAAAATTTCATTGTAGTTAAATTGAAAGAGATATAATGAGCTCAATGCGCAAGAAGGTTTGAGCATTTATTCGCACCGCCGTTAACATGATGTAACTCAAGATTCATATTTGAAGTCCGAAGAATATGAAAGATGTCTACAAGTCCAGGTTGCAGATAAGAAATATTGATATAATCACGTTGAATTATATTCACTGCTACTTTGGATTCATATTCAATTAAAATGTGTAGAACATGTTAGGATTGAACAAGTTGAAGGCTTGGAAGAATCGTCCACAGTTGAAAGACGTATAAAGATCGACACAAATTTACCAGGTTGATCACGGATCAAATCACCACAAGCCGAGCTTCCATTGCTTGTAAAATATGATCCATCTAAATTGAGTTTGAATCATCTAGGAGGAGGATGGACCCAATTATGCTTCTAACGTGTATTATTGATTCCTTTGGATGTCTTTGAAAGTTGCAATTCAGTTGCAATATCATGTTAACTAAATTCCATAGCTTATCTCTCATATTTGACCAATAAGAAAATATGAGCATGCTCTTGTCCTTCTAAAGAGCCCACACCATTACTCCAAAAAAATATACACGTTAAGTTCCATTCAATCTAAACAAAAATATTGAGACCGAAGAACATTTCCAATGTTCTTCTTAAAAGAGAACAATTTATTTTCCCACCTTCTATGCAAAATTCCCTCTGAACCTGCTTGCTTTACTCTGGCTCTTTGATTCACTTATGTCAAACAACTATATTGATTATTGACATTCAGGATAAGGAGCATATAGCTTTGCTTGTAATTTCCAAAGGCTATATAACTTACATGAGTGGAAAGGGTAGAGGGGTTAAAGTATGTACGTATTTATATGCTGGTCAATGATGTCTATGTGATTTAGCCGGTCAACACTTTTCAATAAAAATATATAATTGATTTTAAAAAAAAAAAGTAGTTTCCGAAGCCGGGAGTCGAACCCGGAAATTCAACTTCAGAATTTACCATGAGAGCTACTTCGGAATTGGTGTCAATCTAATTGGCATAAACCAATATTAATGTAAAACAACAAGTATATTTTCAATTATTTTTCCTCTAAATAACTAAATGATAATAATCGTTCAAAATTCACACAATAGTGGATAGAGACCAACTTAAAAATTTAAATTTTTTTGTCAGTTGAACTATAATTTATAGACAGTATCATTTTCACCTTATTAGTTATCATCACTTTATTTCTGTGTATTTTTGTTATATGTTTAACTTCACTCAAAAATATATATTTATATTATCATATAAAATATTTGTATACAAATTTTAAAAATACAACACTTTTCCTCTCCAAAAAATAAATACAACACTGTTAAACTATTACACATTTTAATAGGGAAATTTACTTGTGTCCTCGTGAGTTTAGCTCAATTGGTAGGGACGATGCATAATATATGCGAGGTCTAGGGTTCAAACCCCGACCACCACAAAAAAAAGGGAAATTTACTTGTGACATATGCAGACACCGGTATGAATATATCACCGGTATGAATATATCAATAAAAATAGCCTGTCAGAAAAAAATATCAACAAAGGTATAAACTTTAGCATGGTCAATAATATTTAGATAACAAATTTAGATAAAAAAAAAAAGCTCATATGATAATTGGATTAAAGTCTTATTTTTTTTTATTTTTGAAAAATAATTCATAACAAAATTATATGAGTTAATAATTAATTTTATAAAAATTCTAACCGTTGAATATTAATTTATAAAAATTCTAACCGTTGAATCGAAAAAAGGATAAATATATATATTTTTTCCAAATATTACTTTGTTGTTTATTAAAAAAAATCAATAAAAATAGCCTGTCAGAAAAAAATATCAACAAAGGTATAAACTTTTTTTTTTTGAGAGAACAAAGGTATAAACTTTAGCATGGTCAATAATATTTAGATAACAAATTTAGATAAAAAAAAAGCTCATATGATAATTGGATTAAAGTCTTATTTTTTTTTTATTTTTGAAAAATAATTCATAACAAAATTATATGAGTTAATAATTAATTTTATAAAAATTCTAACCGTTGAATATTAATTTTATAAAAATTCTAACCGTTGAATCGAAAAAAGGATAAATATATATATATTTTCCAAATATTACTTTGTTGTTTATTAAAAAAATAAATAAATTTCATTATTTTTCTTTTAGTTTCATCGAGTAAAAAATTTTACACATGAAATATAAATGTTTTCCATAAAAAAATGTTTGCATTCTTTTTGAATCATATTTTTTTAGGAGTGGATCAAGGATCCTCTACGTAAAACTACCAAGATTAAATCTTTAAAGTCGGGTGGAACCAAAATTGATGGTAAAACACTCCCACAACATATTTAAGTTTAATGTTTTTACTGGTTAGTCTTTTAAGTTTTAAATTGGTCATTTAAGTCACACAACACTTGCAACGTTACCCTTTTCCGTCCAACCTTTTGAGAGCCAAATAAAGGGTTGCAACGTTATCCTTTTCACTTAAAAGGGTTGGACGAACAAGGACAACATTGCAAGTGTTGCGTGATTTAAATGATCAATTTAAAACTTAAAAGATTAAACCGATAGAAACATTACACTTAAAGGACCTTCAAAAGTATTTGACCAAGTAAAAAAAGAAGCAAGTGAGAGATAAAAATAGAGTTTTTTTTCTTAGGTAAAATAGAGTTATACCGTGTCACGTATAAATTTTGTGTTTGAAAATAACATAACTCTATCAATATGGTTATTTTTCATATTATATATCTACAATGATTTAAAAATCTCTATTTTTAAATGTGCTAGCAGTCAAAATTATTTTGTACAGAACAATTTTGTGACCCCATTGATACAATTATATTTAGGGTAAATACAGAGTTTGGTCCCTTAACTTATTTTTGCGTTTCATTTTGGTCCCTTAACTTTAAACTATCTCAATTTGGTCCCATAAGTATCTCTCCGTTTACCAAAGTGGTCCATTCCGTTAGTTTTTTTCAAAAAACGTTAACTTTGGCAAGGTAAGCTTCCAGGTGGCACATTGGAAGATATTAGCGTCGGCCTAGCCGAGGCTACACATTGGAAGACCTGCAATTCTGCACTTTCTCAACCACAACCACCACCTTCCATATCCAAATTCAACCACAACCACAACCACCACCTTTGATAAATTAAAATAGACAAGTGTTTATCCCATAAATCCCTTTCTTTCATTTCAAATAATCCATAACAACCCAATTTTCAATCCAACTCTACAGCAGCAACCAAACATAATCAAGGTCCAATTATACACACAAATAATCAAAAATATCCCAAGGTGGGCTCTAATTATGAGGAACTTACCATAAGTGATTTCTGCAATAACATAACAGCTTATGCAAACAACTTAATTTCAAACAGCTTCAGCTCAAAAATCAAACACCCAATTCAGCCCTAACAATTTCATAAAAGCATAAACTCATTGCATACTTTACTCATACTTGCATTCACAAAGTACCAAAGGAGTAACAAAAGAAAGAGGGTTCGGCCAGTTAAGAAGGAGGAAGAAAAGTTAAGCTGACATACATTCCCAAAGTCCCAATGATCATGAATTTGTGCTTGTATGTTGCATTTGGCAAGATTTGGCAATTAATGGATGAATGGTGAAGAAGGCAAGGGACACGTGAGGTAAAGAAGAGAGGAGAGGGACAAGTGTTTGTATAATTGGAGATTGAGTATTATACAACCAACACGTGGAGAAAGAAAGAAAGGGTGTGGATTGTGGAGTTAAGGCATTGAGAAATAATGGACTAGAACTTTGGAAATGAGAAGGAGTTTTGTTTTGACAAATATGATTTGGGTATGTTTGTTTTGGAAGTAAGAGCATCTCCAATGATAGAACCATATTTGTGTTCTTGAAGCATTTTGGTGGGGCCCAAAGGTGCCACATGTGTATTAAGAACATCCTTTCATTTTTACTCCAATGCAAAGAACAATATTTGTGTTCTTAACTTACATTATAGGGTCCCACAATTGGCCCCACATATTTTTATTTATTTCAATACTTATTATTTTTCAAAAACTTAAACCCATTTCCCTTTCTCTTTCCCAGCGTGTCCCCACTCCCCACCCTTCTTTTCCTTTTCTTTTCCTCTTTTCTCTCTTTGCTTTCTTTTCTCTGACGCAGAACCTGCAAGAACTAGTTCCCCCACAAGAACCGTTCTCCAAGCTGTCATCCACGTCACCCTCCTCCAATGCATAGAACAAAATTGTTGTGTTCTTGTGCTTAGAGAACAGTGTGTAGAACAAGCACTAAAGTTGCTCTAATGGATTTGAGCTTTTATGATGATGGGGTATAAGGATGGGGTTTATGATGATTGATGAAGATGATGCTGGTGATATAGTGATTAAAGAGTGGGTTTAATTTTATTTGTTTTGATTTTCTGGGTTTTTCATTGTGTAGCCTCGGCTAGGCCGACGCTAATATCTTCCAATTTGAAAACAAAGATGAAGCAGTTAACGTTTTTTGAAAAAAACCAACGGAAGGGACCACTTTGGTAAACGGAGAGATACTTATGGGACCAAATTGAGACAGTTTAAAGTTAAGGGACCAAAATGAAACGCAAAAATAAGTTAAGGGACCAAAGGCTGTATTTACCCATTATATTTACAAGGTTTTGTCTTGTATTCTTAGACATGCCTCCTGATAATGCACATCCTCCTGATTAATAGTTACTGAACCACTCTTTGGTAACTCAGAGATGCCACCACAGCTCACAGGATCTCTTTCTTGGCTCCATTGGTTTATTAATCAACCAAACCAAACCGCTTTAAACGCAATCTGGATACTTGCTATGTAGCAATATTGAAGTTAACGATAAATTGACTCATACATGCACCCCCTCGAATATATGGAAGAAGAATGCAATAGTTATTAATCAACAATGTAGATATATAAAACAAAACCACAAACACTGCTTGCACATAGATTTTGACAGATTCAAATAATAATGCAAAGCAAAGCTAACGACCATATGCCTAGTGTCTACCATGTATTGTACATTTCTCATTTTTTTTATGCCATACCCTACCTTGATTATGATATTTCTTGGTCGTAAGTTTGTAACTTGTAATTGTAAGGAATCCCCCAGAAATTTAAGTGACTCCTACCTCCCACATGCCACAGCACAACTACTCATAAGTCATTGAGACTTTTCTCCATCATTTAATTCATCGGTTGCTCTCCGACCACTTGATTTACAAATTGATAGAACAAGACAAATGTTACCTTTTTTTTATAATTGTTCAAGTATCTATATCTACTTAAAAAAAAAAAAAGTAAATATTAATCACTCTTATAATAAATTATTACTACTTTATAAATTTATTAAGTGGTTTTTTGTTTTGTTTTGAGAATTGATTTTTTTGTTTAGTGTTGTTGATTTGAAATGATTATTTCCTTCATAGGAGTTACTATATGTGCACACATCAGAAATTGTATGATTGCAAAGCCTATCTTTCCCCTATTATTTTAATAAATTATGTTATTTAAATATCAAATATTTCAAGTTAGGTTGATGATATTTAACATCAAATTTTGATGTTTGAAGGATCATTTCGCTTAATCAATTACCCTCTTGCGAGGCATGTCCTTGGACTACATCCCCATAGGCCATAAGGCATATTTCTATCTATCCCACTTGCTCAAATGATCACTCTGTCTCTTAGCTAAACGTCACAATTTGTGTGGACCAATTATCAAGTTTTTGTCTATGACATCCTCTTAAAAAAAAAGTTTTTGTCTCTGAAATATCACTCTCATCATGCTTTATCACAGTACAATGTATTCACCTTCCCACGCTCAAAGTTTGGATGATTGGATACATGTCCCACAACCTTTAGTTTCATTGCATTTTGTGGAGGCCATTAATTTGATCATCATATACAATATCTTGCAAAGATAAATGAAAAGCAAATTGTGCAACATACCTTTATATATGCACACGCCTACATATAATATCATATATGGCAGATAAAACTTACAAATGGTAACTGGTTACTCTAAGTAGAGTCTCTCTCTAAAGCACATTGTAGAAAAACTCTTCTGTACATCAAATTGACAGACGTGGAAGATCAAAATACGTACACACTCAATAAGCTAACTAATTAAAGCAAATGACTTTCATCAAAATATATCAAATCATTGCTGAAATCAGAAGAAAACACCCCAAAATCAATTTCAAGATTTTGAGATTCAGTGCAGGAATACACAATATCCTTGGAGAGTTCAAAATCCTTAAAATCAGACCACAAATTAGGATCCAATAAGTTGTCAGTAACATCACTCCTCGGAGTAGTATTGTCGTCGTTGTTGGGATATTCTTGTTTCACAATTGACCTTTCTGAGCTAATAACATGTGAATCTTGTTGATCATAATTTGTCAGAACCTCCTTTGAGTGAGGATTAGAATTCACAAGAATTGAATCCCAATTAGTATCTTCAGAGAATGAGACCATTTGTGGAGTTTGTAGGGTGGATTTGCATGTGTGAAAGCCAATGTATGTAATTTGGTACATTTCTGGATTCTCTTCTATCAATTGTACCTGTTTGGTTGCTTTGCAACCTTGGTCATGCTTCCGGGTGCACCTGAAGTAACTCCTGCAAATTATCATTGAAAAGGTTTCTTAGAAGACAAATTTCTTATACACAAGAAAATACAACACAAGTTAAACACTATACCAGCTAGCGCGGGTTAATTTGTATACTAGTAAAAATTGAGTGTCAAATGAATTGATTAACTAATTAGTGGGTCTCACTGTAAAAAAAAAAAAACTAATTAGTGGGTCTCAATTACCACTTGATAGTATATAATCTCATTTCAAAATCGGTTTCTTAATCGATTTAGTGCATGTTTAAAATCACAACGTGTCTGATACCATGATTTTGTTGAAACTATAAAGTGTATACAAAATTGCTTTTACTCACCATGATATTGAAACATGCACATAGCGGATGTTTGGTTATGCGGGAATACCAATTGATTTTGTAAGAGTTGATTTTGTAAAACTGATTTTAATTATAAAGTGAGTTGAATATAAAATGATGACATCTCCGTAAAAGTGAACCTAACCATAAATTTAAGTGTAAAATTTACTTTGGGGAATCAAAAGCTACAAATCATAATTTCAAGTTAGAATTAATTCTTAGAGACCAAATCAATTTTAATAAATATCACTCAAATATGTCCAAATCAATTATACACATCTAAAATCGCCTCTAAAATGCTTCTATAATCTGATCATACATCGATTTAGAACCGTTAAAAAATATTTTTTACTAGCTCAATTTTTTTGATGAACTTTTTTTTTTATGAATTTTTACTTGCTCATATTGTATAAATGGAACGAGTAAATAATAATGTCTTCAATTAGAAAGTTAACAAAAATCAGTAGAAAAAAGCAGAGGAAAATAATGATTACCTTGGGAAATTAGAATTGAGGATTTCCTTCTGACCGTACTTTCTCCAGGAATGAGTGTCACCAATTGTTTTAGAGACTATGGTCCTTGTCTCATCTGTTTTCCTGCACAATAATTAAGAATAAAGATTAGTAATTTCTTCTTATTATGTGATGTGTGAGAATAGTGCAAAAATAGAAAACAAAAAAATCAACAGGTTCCCACGTTTTCATTTCATTCCAACAAGGAAAAAAAAACATGTTTCCTTGTGTCCGTACAAAAATAGTACCTTCTTTTGTAGGAACCTCTTCGATCCTTTGTAGTTGGCGACAATCTCTTCTTACTCTCACTTGTATCTTCAGACTTCAAATCATCATTACAAGAAACTTCCACCAATGAACCATGTTCCCCTGAACCTGAATGATTCACATGATTCTGAGCAACCTCATCTAAACTACAATCTTCAGTAGAATTCATCACAGAAATAGTCTCAGAGAAAGATCTCAACACATTAGCCACCAATTCCTTAACAGAAGGAGACCCATCAGAACAAACAGGATTCTTAAGCAAAAGTTTTAGCTGAGTAGCATATTCTTTACCCTGAAGAAGCTCTTTTATGAGTAGCTTCTTTTTGTTGGCAGTGACAGTTTCAGGTAAAATAACACTCATTTGCTATATTTTGGTGTAGTGGATCAGGATCTGTTTGTGTTGTTGTTGTTGTTGGATTGGGTTAGGATTTGGCAAATATAGTGGTGGAAGAAAAGAAAAGGGTATGTTTTTGCTAGGAAAGTGGGATGTAAATGAAAGGAAAATATTAGGAAGGGAGATATGATGTTGAAATGTGAAAATATGATTCAATTTTTCCACAGATAATGATAAATATAACTTTGGCTTGGCTTGTAAAGGGAATAGATGACGTTAGGCTATTGATGTAATGCTTACGTTCATTGATATGCTTTTTGTAATAAGCAACTTGTGTGGAAAATACTTGGGTGACATAATGTCACCGTGACATTAAATCTGGGTCACACAAAGGTGTTGTGTTGTGTGGCACAGATGTGTTGTATGTGTTGTGTGGCCCAGATGTTGTGTGACAATGTGTGTTGTGTGGCTCAGATTTAATGTCACGGTGACATTATGTCACCCAAGTGCTTCCCAACTTGTGTCTAGATGACAATTAAGTACTTTTTCTTTCTATTATTAGTACATCTAATCTAGATTAAGTTAGTGCTAATCCAAAGTGCCGCTGAATTTCGTTGTCATTTCTGATTACCACTTTTTAATTTATATACCTCTAATCAATGCCTAAACGTGGCCACCATCAAGCAAAGGGTAATTTTACTTACCCAACAACTTAATTATGCAATTACATGTATTCAATTCAACTTTCAACTTAAGTAGTACCATGTATTGTGCTAATTACTAATGGCCCACCACCGTGGTGGGAGGCGCAAGTAGTTCACATCATCCACATGGAGTCTATAGTAAAGGAAGGAGATGGATTGAGAAATTTCATTGCATTTCATATATGTACTTTTTATTATTGCAAGTTAAGCATTTCATTCGATCAAGAAATTTCATTGCATTTCATAGTATAAATGTACTTCTTTTATTACCTAATTATTTGCGACTGATTTCAACATCTTTTTCACACATTCTCAAATATGCAACAACTTTTTGCACAATACTATCCAACTTTTTTTTGGTGGTGGCCGGGGTTTGAACTCCAGACCTTGCATATATTATGCATTGTCCATACCAACTGAGCTAAGCTCACGAGGACACAATATTATCCAACTTTACCAAGATCCTTCATGCCAATTTGTTAGTCTTGACAACTCAGGGATCTCTACTAGCCAAAATGTCGCTAATGCTAAAAAAAACGATTTCTAAAGATGGAAACAACAGTATTAAAAAAAAAAAGATGAAAACAACAAGTGTTTAAGTTTGTGGAGACACAACACAATCAAAAAATTATGGGCTTCCCCTCCTTGGTAGATCAAAACAACAAATGTCTGATATTGTTCAAGACTTCACATGAAACATCCTAAAAATGTTGGAAGGAAAACTTGCTTTCTTTAGGTCGTGAGGTGAGCATAACATAATTTGTGGCGTAATCCACCTCTACTTATATTATGGGTTGATTCTTTTTTTCCGAGGGATTATGTGATCATATTGAAGCAATGATCACAAAATTGTGGTGCGGGTTATAACATAGATGAGAAGGAAAAAAAAAATCATTGGTTGGAATAAATGTTGCGAACCAAAAATTAAAGGTGATTAGGGATTTAGAAGTATCAAAACTTTAATATGGCGTTGCTTGCGAAACACGGATACTGAATTTTATCTAATCCTAATTCTTTACCCTCTAAATGTTCCTTTGATGCGCAAGATAAAATAAAGACAAAATAAAATAATGAACCAGGTAATGTATATTTTTTTAGATAAAAGAAAATACTAAATAAAAAGAAATAGATACAAAGATTGAGGACATTAGACCTGCCCCAGGTACGACCCTAGCAGGAATACATCGTGATGAATCAGACCGCGTACGAACATGAAATCAGGTTACAAAATTGTCGATCGACCGTCAACGCGGTATCAAAATCCACGTGCCAACAACTCCTTGAACAAAGCAACAAGCATAAAAGCTCTTTCGAGCGTTAAAACCGTCATAGGGAGTGCAATGGATAAAAAGTTGGTACCATAGTGGAGGCAACATGACGTCTTGAAACCTGCATATCTCAATAGATCCAAAACATAAGAGAATCAAAGAGAATAACCACCAATCACAACAAGTTTCAACCAGACACGTAAAAACTCAGATCGAGGGATGCATCCAATACATTTTTTTTTATTTTATTTTTAAGAACTAGCGTAGAGACTTGTGCTTTGTGCTAAGCACGTGATTGCTCATAATCAATCAAAGATGGCTTTCATATATTTTGACATATACAAAACTAATATGTAATTTGGTGAATGATAGTTAATATAAATCGATGAAACCAAATATAAAAAAAAATAAAAATAAAAATACAACTATAAAAAAGAATAACAATGTATCAATATATTTTTTTTTTTGAAAGAAATATACTAATATATATAAATCAAGATATATGTAACATTTTTTATATAAAAAGATTAAACATCAAACATATGCTTTAACTAAAATTTATTAGGTTACAATCCAATTAATGGTTATATTTAAATGTTTATTTTGTATAGGTCGAATTTAAATATTTTTTATTGTTGGAGGAGGATACAAATAAATATTGAAAATTTCTACTTACTATATCAAGTGAGTCAAGTGAGAGATAGGTGTGTGTAACAAATGAGGTCTAGTCAGTTAGTTCGACATACGCTATTATATTAGCTGCTTTCGACATACACATAAAATTAATATTGATTATACTAAAATAAAGTGTTTATCAAAGGAGAGAAGAGTACATTTTGAAATAAGGGAAGACAGAAGTGTAATTGAAGCAATTTTTTAAAAAATTGGACAGACTAAACCAGGAATCGATCCTAGTTTTTGGCCGAATAGCCTTAAAATTCTGCGAGTTCGTCAAAATCCGTAAAAAAAACCTCTACTAAAACCATCCACAGTCGAAAAATCTGGCGAACTGAATGAGATTTACGTAACCCATCGGCCATAAAATTACAACTTTTCTTTCTTTTCCTTTTGAATGAGATTTATGTAACCCATCGGCCATAAAATTACAACTTTTCTTTCTTTTCCTTTTAATTTGTTAAGCAAAACATCAATATTAACGTTAAAAAAGTTAAGATCTAGGAGAGTAGATGTAGAAAGAAGAAGAGATCATGGCATGTTTGATCTGTGAAAAAAAAAGTTAGGACTCAATTTTTTCTAAAAAAAAGGGTAAGAGCTCGGAGTGTGTTTGGTTTAGCTTTGGATAGAATTGATTTTGGCAGAACTGATTCTGATAGAATTGATTCTATAAAATTGATTCTGACAAAATTGATTTTGAGAGAATTGATTTATGTTTAGATACAACAATAATGTAGAACAGAATGAATGTTGTTTAGATAGCTTTGATCAAAATTGCTTTTGAATATATAATTACTAAAATAGACATAGCTAAATACAAATAAATGAACATAGTTCAATGTATGTGTATAGATCAATATTAAATGTAGATATATTATTTAATTCAAATAAATAAATTTTTTCTATATATTAATTTAAAAAATAATAAATAAGATCATTAAACCAACTATTTTTTGACAAAATATTTGTTCTATGCATTTTATATTTTTTTGATAAAATATATTTAAGTTAAATAATAATAGAGCTGATTGGAAAAAATGATAAATATAGCGTTAAAGAAAAAATACAGTAAATCTAAACGGAAAACCGTAAAGAAAAATCCAAAACTTGGTAACTCTTGACATAAATATTTTTTTGGGCTAATTTGGTTCATTAAACTTTTTTGATTAAATTTGGTTCATCAAATTAAATACAAACCAAAAAGAAGGAGAATTGATAAAGGACAATAAAGAAAAATAATGAGTTGTAATAATTAAAATATAAAATTTAATGAAGAATTGATTCTGGTTAACTCAAAAGTTAGGAATTGTAGCTTCAGCCAGAATTGTTTTTGGAGAAGAGAATTGCTTCTGTAAAGCTGAACCAAACGTGTGAGAAATTGCCTTTTTCAATTCTAGAGGCTCTAGAATTGCTTTTGGACTAGAAATAAGCTGAACCAAACAAGCACTCAATCTAGTCCCTGAAAACTTTATCGCGATCCACTTGGTCCCTACAAACTTTATCGCGATCTAATTTAGTTCTTAAAAAATAATAATATCTAAAACCTAATATTTTATATAGAGGCTAAATAAGTCTCATTATAATCAAGAGACAAATCTTTCTCTAATTTAAAATGCAAACGATTAATTTAATATAATTTTTGTTAAAACTAAATTGATCCGCGACAAAGTTAAGTTATAGAATGATAATTGTGTCTTTACTACAAAATTAATATACCGTCAATGAAAATTGACTCAATTGACAATGAATCAACTCATATGCAATGTTGAGATTCAACTTAGACAACTAATATAAGAATTTTTTCGATAAGTGATTTATAAGCACCTCGATAAATCCCCTTTAAACCTCGAGGGTTGATCTTTGACTAGTTAACTTCAGAGTTCACATAAACTTTTTATTTGCAAAAAAGTAAAAATAAAAGTAAAATATATAACTGGTTTAAAATATATAATTGGTGAATTTAGACCTGAGACCACCGTATGTAAGTCGAGGAATATTCGGAACAGGCCACCCAAATTGAAATAATAATTACTCCCTCCGTTTCAAAATGAGTGTCGTTTTAGGTGTTTACACACATATTAAGAAATGTAATGATTAAGAGAAAGAGAGTGGTTATTTTACCAAATTATCCTTATTAACTATTGGTTAGTTTTAAAAGTAAGTACTATTTTGGAAGTAGTGTGCAGAGTATTAATTGGAGGGTACAATTGAAAAGAAAAAGTTATTATTGCATTGGAAACTGAAAGCGACACTCATTTTGAAACAAATTTTTTTGGCTAAAGCGACACTCATTTTGAAACGGAGGGAGTATAATAAAATATTTCTAGTACCAAACATTGGATTCTAGTACCAAACATTGGAATTAATTAAAGTTGTGTTCCTAGGGTTCTCCTTTCGCATTCGAGATTTGACATTTGGGAAAAATGGCCGGTTTACCTGCGAAGCTTCGTGCTCGATTTTCCGACATCAAAGCCGCCGCCTTCTGGGGCGTCACCGCCGGTACTGGCGCTCTTTACCTCGTTCAGGTATCCATCTCTATTCTCCTTCCATAATTCCGATTCTCAATATTCTTTTTTACTCTTCAAGTTTCCTTCGTAAGATTATATCTGATGTTAAGGATTTGTACGCTATACCTTCTTTGAATCCTCACATTCGATTGTGTTCTATACTGATCTGAAATTTTGCTCTCGATCGTCAATTTTAGTATTTTCGAATCAAAACTCGTTTTTTTTTATTGTCCATATTCTGGAGTAATTTTTTTTTTTTAATTTTATTGTTCTTTTCACTTTAACTTATTGGAATTGATGTTCATTGAATCCACAATCACGTGTTGGAGATTGGCTTTATGGCTTTTTAAGTCCCTATCATGTCATAGATTTCACCAACGCATAGATCTGTGGGCGCAGCATTGCACATCACATTAATTTACTATTGACTTTATGAGTTAGTTTGTTACACTGATTTTTTTTTTTTTGGGTGGCTGTTTCATATATGAATTTTGCATCATTTAAGATTAATGGTGTTTGTTTGATATATTTAATCAATGGCTTGTATGGTGTTTTGTAAATATTGAACTTTCTGGTCTGCTTTATGGTGTACCAAACATGCTGGCATGGATGTTTAGTTTAAGTTTTTTTGTTTGTGATGTTGATGGAACTCTTTGTTAAAAGTTAGTATACTCCATTTTTCAACAAATTTTGATTTATATGATCTTTTGATAGATGTCTCATTGATTACTTGTTTGTTGAATTTGATATTGTATCTTCCTCTCAGCGAAAAAATAGGAATACTGTTGAACATATAGACATTACAAAATTCAAGTGTTCTCATTCTCATTATCAGTCATTACATGTTCTCGTGCATCCCGACTTCAAACATGAGGATGAAGAGCGGGTTTATAGGGTTTATAAACCCGCTCCTTGCGGCTGGATGAGCGGTAAGAATAGACGAGATAGGATTAGGAATGACACCATCAGGGAGAGAGTGGGGGTAGCACCTATAGTAGAAAAGTTGGTAGAAAATAGGCTTAGATGGTTTGGGCATGTAGAGAGAAGACTCGTAGATGCAGTTGTAAGAAGAGTAGATCAGATGGAGAAGAGTCAGGTCAAAAGAGGTAGAGGAAGACTTAGGAAAACTATAAGAGAAACCGTTAGAAAGGATTTAGAGGTCAATGAGTTGGAACCAAACATGATTTATGATAGAACACTATGGCGTAATCTGATCCATGTAGCCGACCCCACTTAGTGGGATAAGGCTTGGTTGTTGTTGTTGTTGTTGGAGTTATTGTTGTATGTAACAAACTATGATACAGATTGTTTTTTAACAACAAAAACCAGCTCCTTACATGTAGTCTAGAACTGAAAATTGCAAATATGAAAAGATAAATTTAGCTATACAGATGCATCAGACCTCTATCCTAAACCCTCACTTTTCCTCTCAATTCATGCCTATGTTTCTACCTGGACCATCGTTGACTATTTCCTTTTTCCTATTTCTTGGGTTAACCAAAAAGGCCAAACCCCTGACCATTGCCGGATTGGATCATATGAACTTGGCATTCGGCCCACATTTGAATGCGCAGCCCATCCTCTTTTTACTCAACATGCACTATTCCTATCTAACGGGAAAACAATCTAAGTAATTGAAAAACATGTACTCGGGGAAAGGAACACGCAACCAAGGATAACAGCCAAAGAAACCACCAAGGGCAGTTACCATTCTTATATATAGCATAATAGAGGAAGAAAATGATAGAGACGAGGTTAAGTTACTCATTGCTCAGAAAAAACACTCGGGCCTTGATCACTGCACATTGTTGGCGAGGTCTACTAATGTTCCACTCTGGAACATTAACTATCCTTCCTTCTTCTATTCTCATTTCTCTCCATCTGAACTCGAACTTGCCACTAGTCTTTTTGAGCTCAGCATTCGGTCATGCTCCGGACTTAACAACATGAAGATGCCTTTCTATTCTGACCTCCTTACCCTTATGTGTGTACCCTCTTTTTCCCTTCCCTTTCCTTGTAGCATATACCTCAGTAAGAAGGGTCTAGAACTTAACTTTTGTATCTGTATAACCTTACTCAAGGATAAAGCCACACATTGGTAGCTGTAAGGAAAGGGCTACATTAATGGCTCCAAATGTATTAATGTAATACAAGCCTTCAAATAGAATGCTTTCATGAGAGGTGGAGCGCTTTCAATAGTCTCTGTTTTATTGGTTCTTTTAAGCATCTTCAGTGATCTTGGGGGCAGTCACAAGTTGGCTTAATCATCCTTTGCTATCTGGGCACATGGCTTTTAATGGATTTCTCTACTTTTGTAATTTGTGTTAATATGTGTGACATTTTGCTTTTATTAAGTATCATATATGGTTTCTTGTTATATCTTAGTACAGTTCTAAACTTCTAATGCATATTTTTTTTTGTTGCTTAAATCACCAACAGCCATGGGACTTTTTGAGGAAGACCTTCTTCGAGAAGCCAGAGCCTGAGGAAAAATAAATTGAAACTTGAGAAGAGTGATTTGAATTTTTGGATCATGTTAATGATGAGTAGCTGAATAACAGTAGAATTATGTTGTTTTCTGCTGAAACATACTTGTTTCTGATATTATGTGGTGGTTTTGGATATTAATTTTAATGCTGTCCACTGGCTATTTTTGCCAGAGATTTTGTCATAAATTATTTTACCTCGTCTTCCAATATATCTCTTGAACGAGTTATAAATTTGTGTCAACTGTAATCCTTTAAATCCATCCACTTAAAATTCTTTTTAAATCCCTTGGAACCAAGTGTGTTTCTTCTGCGTTTGAAATAACTGAGCTAAATATTTTCCCTTTTTAAGTAAAGTTCTTCCCAGCCCACAGGTGATCCACTTTGGAAGTACTAGGTTAATTTTGCACTCTAGAGCACATGACAGGGCAGACGCCAAGTATCTTTCAGGTGCTAAACTCAAGTTAACACCAAAAATACGACCAACATAACTGAAAAACCTGATTGTAGGTTGATAGATACGTGAAACCTACTGATGTCCTTCCGTTTATTAGAAGCAAAAAATAATTCTTTACTTGATGTGGACGACATTGACTAATTCGCCAATGCTTCTTTTTTATTCTACCAATTCAACAATAGTACTTTTTAAGATGAGATAATAAAATTAAAATTATAATTGTCCGCCTCACATAACAGACATTTATCTATACGTATGTATAAAGTAGAAATGGTGAGTTTTTGTACCAAAAAAAAAAAAAAAAAAGAAATGGTGAGTTTTGGTTTTAAATATACCTTTCATTTAAACTATTTTATTTAGTATAATTTTAAATTTGTGTCAAATGTATTTCTTAAATAAATCTCAAGAACTCAAATCTAAACTATCATAATTCAATTTGAATTAAAGAACAATATAATTTTAAATTAAAGACAACAATACTAAATGAAAGAATTTTGTTAAATTTTCAATTTTTTTACCTTCCAAAACTTCAGTTTTAATATATATTTTTTATAAAGACGGATAGACACATTCTACAATTAAAAAATTCATATAGTTTTTTATAAATACGGATAGACACATTCTACAATTAAAAAATTCATATAGTTTTATCTTTTTTTTTTTCTTGACATCCAATAAAAGTTTATTATTTGGTTTACAACAGCTCACTTTTATAACTCTTATATTTTTATTTTCTTTACCCTTTAATATCATGTAAAGACAATATAAACCTAAAATATTTTTCCATTCACCTCACAAATATTTTTTACCGCAATACTATACTCTATAATAATTTTTTTTATTAAGAGGAATGCTCTATAAAACCAAAAAATTAGTCTATCTATAACAATAATAACTACCCTTTAAAATCTCTCAAAAAAATAAAATAAATACCCTTTAAAAAATAAGTTGGAAACCCTTTGAAGAGTAAAAAGACGTGTGTGAAAAATAAAAGTAATAAATTAGTAAAAAGATGAAAAGTGGATTTTATTATTTTTTTTGAGCTGAATTACCGGATCTAGAAAGTTCGATATACCTAGTTTCACACACAACACAACAAACATCTCCAACCGTCTGATCCAGTTAACACACAATGATCCTCCGTTGTTTATATTATGTATCATCTCTTTCAACCTTAGGTCCTTTTCTCTTGTTTCGTTTCTCGTCACTACCAACAACACCGCAGCCGCAGAACACAACAGGCACCATTCTCGTGAGTTTCCACTCTGAATATCAAATCTCTGTTTTTCTTCTTTATATATCTTGTTGCTTTCTCTGTTTTTAACGTTTTTTGTATGGTTTTCGTGTAACAGAGAGTGGTTGGGTTCGATGGAGAAGGAGAAAGAGAAAGAGTTGGTCGAATTGTACGAAGCCGCGAAGAAAGCGGCGGATGCTTCCACCTCCACCGATGATAGTCCCAGCGAAGAAACCCGTTGCCTCGATGCGCTTGAACAGCTCAAGAATTTTCCGGTCAATTACAAAATTCTCGTCAATACCCAGGTTATTATTTTTCTATTCACATTGCAAATTTTGGTTTCTTGGATTTTCAATTATTTCTTATGTAAATTTTTGTATTATTTTTATTTTCACGTTGCATATTTGATATGTTTTGCATGTTATAGTTGTTAGGGTTCAATTCAAAGGAAGGGAAGATATAGATCAGACATGTTGAAAATTTATGACAGTTTTGAGTGATAATTTATTTGATTTAGTCTCTTTTCTGAACATTGAGTTATAGATTTGTAAATTTGGATGCGCTGTGTTGTTCAATTTTAGGTTTTGTTTTTGGTTAAATTGGGTCCCTGAGTTTCTGTTGATGTTAAATTAAATTAGCACATTGCGTGGATATATATGGGTATTGAACCGTAATTGACTCTGGGTATAGGTTTTGGATTTTGCAAAGGATGGATACGGGTAAGGAGCCGTAGTTTAAATTAGCCAGTTGCATGGATATCAGGATATGTATTGTATCGTAATTGAGTCCGGGTATATGTTTTGGATTTTCCAAAAGATGGATACGGGTATGGCACCGTTACTGAGGGTTAGTGTAGGCGTTGGAGTTTTCAAAAGAATTTTACTGACATGCTGAATGCTGATAGTAATTTCCGAAATCTTGTATTTTTTTTTAATTCTTTGATGACGTGGATGTCGCATAGCAGTTCACTTTTTCTTTGTCGGGGGGCAGAAGGTATCATTGTTGTCGTTATCTTGGAATTTATGACCAAGGATATTGTTATTTGTGGTAAATGACAGCTAGTTGTGTTTGGATTCACCAAAGTTAGGATTGGTTTCATTTAACTTGAGTTTATTTCATTTAGAAGTCAGATATAGCCAGATCCCGTTATAGTTTTTTCTGATTTGAATAGATTTTGGAAATCAACTCTTAATGTTTGGAACTTATTGAAACTGGAATGGGTTTGATTTGATCTAATTTGATTATTGCACATTTTTTCCCTACAGATATTTCTAAACAAATCCTAACGTATCCTCTCCATATTTCATAGCAATATTTTTTCAACGCCAGACAAAGTATTTGACCCGTGAAATACTAGTTCATAGTTTATTGGTCTGATTGTGGTCTAATTGTGCGCCACACTATACCGCTTTTTTGGTTTTTGTGGCTGATGCTCCATTTATGAACCTTGCTTATGGCTTCCTTTTCTTACAAGCATACTCACATTGCCACAATTTCTTGTTGCTGAATCTGTGTATCCTTGCTTAATAAATAGTTTGTTTGCTTTTAATAATCATAATAGAAGAACATTATCAACATTGAAAAGTATTTTGACGCTTTGCTTTTATTTTTGTACTTTTTAATCTAAGTTATTAATCTATCTGAGATTGCCAGTTTCAGAGATAAATTGGTAAATGAAAACAAAATTAAATGAAAAATTGAAGAGATGTCCAAACTAGATAGAAAAAACTGTAGTATTTGGAATTCAGGGAAAAGAAATAGAGATAGTTAAGGGTAGACCAAATTGATCTCAAATCTTTACTTTTTTCATGGCTTTTCCTGTACTTGTTACTATTTTCATTTTTTTTTTTTTTAATTTTCTGATGTAATCTTTCAGGTGGGAAAACATCTTAAAACTCTCACCAAGCATCCCAGGGAGAACATTCGGGCTTTTGCTGTTGACTTAATTGCGATATGGAAAGACGTAATTATCAAGGAAACAAGTAAAAATAAGAACGGGGCCTCTGATTCTAAGGTTGAGTCAACGAATGGGGAGAGAGCTAAAGCTGGGAAATTGCAAAAGAGTCCTTCAGTGAAGGTTGAGAAAGGAGAAAGTGCCAAGGTGGAGAAAGTTAATGGGAATGGTTCATCAAAGCTGAGCTCTGGAAATGTAAAGGCACAAAATGTGGATGTCAAAATTGAGAAAACTGATCGTACCTCGAACATCAAAGCGAAGGAGGAAAAACCAGTATCTGCGGCAAAGAAAATTTCATCCAGCGCTGCTGCTCCACCAAAGCTGAAGACTATGATCAAATCTAACGATTCAGCGCGAGACAAAATAAGGGAACTTCTCCGAGATGCTTTAGCTAAGGTCTTTGAAGAGGCAGATGAAGATATGATGGATGAAGTGAATGCATGTGACCCTATTCGTGTGGCAGTGACAGTGGAGTCCGTATTATTTGAAAACTGGGGTCCTTCAAATGGAGCCCAAAAGGTCAAGTATAGGTCCTTAATGTTTAATCTTAAGGATCAGAAGAACCCTGATTTCCGGAGAAAAGTTTTGCTTGGTACTGTTGAGCCACAGCGGCTGGCCGTCATGAGCTCAGCAGAAATGGCTAGTGAGCAAAGGAAGCAAGAGAATGAGAAAATCGAGCAGAAAGCTTTGTTCGACTGTGAGCGTGGACTTCAACCAAAAGCTACTACTGATCAATTTAAGTGTGGTCGGTGTGGACAAAGGAAAACCACCTATTACCAAATGCAAACTCGCAGTGCTGATGAACCTATGACAACCTATGTCACTTGTGTTAACTGCAACAACCGTTGGAAGTTTTGTTAGTACTGTGGTGATTGGTGAGTCTCACAAGAGCTGTTATTCGTTACTGATATATAGCGTATGAACGTGTGATGTCATTGCGGTTCCACACCGCTCTACTGTAGCACCAGAATTTTTCTGTTCAGACTGTTACATTTAGAAATTGTTTAGGACTGAATGTACTTTTTATTCTTTTAGCTTAGAGTTTTAGCGTTTCTGTAGTTTGTTGTTATCTTACAATTTATTTATCTTTTATAAAATTGCACCAATGTTTTTTGTCAGGTTTTACTGGTGATTCAGAATGGCATCCAAGTCCCAACTTATTTGATAACATAACAAAATTGTTAGCTAGACTGAGTTCAGTAGTACTAGCCAAATGCAAGAGCATTAGTTGAGTCCCATCCGATCTTGGAACACTCTAGAGCTAGTATCAAATATATGAGCCCTTTGGGTTGTACTATTTAGTAGGGAAAGACACCCATAATTGCTCTTCCTTTTCTAAACGCTTTGACATGCCCCCTTCCCAAACCTTACCATTCATGTCCCAGCCATCTTTTGTATGTTTGCGTCAGCTTCCAGTTCTCTCTCCAACTCCCACGTCCCAAATCCATCATTCCTTGCTTGTTGTACTAAACACATACATAATTTTGCGGCCACCTCGAGGGCCAAATTTCTCCCGTGGTTTTCACGTGAATTAACTAAGGCTGTGGCTATGCTCAAACCTAGCTCCTCCATTGGCTGCGTGTATTAACATAGACAAGAACACTACATTTTTTCTTCTTCTGTTTTTTATTTTGATTGACTTCATTTTGAATCTGAATGTCTAGGATTCAATCTCTAGAGGTGTTTTTTGTTGAAGCATTATTCAATGTCGGATTTTATCAGTTTTGACAGCTTTGGAACATAAACTAGTAGGCACATCAGAAGTCTATATTCGAACAAAGCTGAGCAAATTTGAGAACGGAAACGCAAAGACTTTTGTAAGTTCCAGACCTGTGTCATAATCTAGCTTCTTGCTTTTGAAAGTTCCTTTCTAGTTTGAGAACGGAAATGCAGAGACTTTGTAATACAAGGTAGTATTTTTCTTCTATAAAACAAGGTGTTTTTTTAATAATACAAAAAAAGTTGGTAAGTTTTATAATACAAAAAAAAAGTTAATATTTTTTTATTTCAAATTTCTCAGTTTATGAAAAAAATTCTGAGTTTGCGATAGTGGTATACGTTTGAGTTTCAAAGATCTACGATGGACCAACAACAAATTCATGGTGACTGACAATGGTGGTTTGTCGACTCGATGGTACAACGACCAACGATAGGTTGCATAGCAATATATAAAAGTACTTATTTTAGTTTTTAACCAATTAAAAGTTTTTATTTGTTTTATTGTAAACAAAATTCATTTTTAAATTTGCACTTCAATTTTTTAATTAATTTTGTGAAAGGAGTTAATATTCATTCATTAAAATTTATTAATGAATGAATCAAATTAAGAGAATAATATTTATGCAGTGACATTATAATAATTTTCACATTCAATCAAATCGTGGCAAATAAATATTTTAGCAACTAACCTAAAAAGACTGTATTATGAAATGATTTGATTGAATATATGTATATATATGTCAAAAATTACACCCTTTATGCAGATTAAATTCTTAAATCAAATAGATGATAGATGGGTTATGATTTTATTTTTATTTAAAAATTGTAGAATTTCACATTTACGCAAGTGTGAGTAGAAAGTTCAACTATTGTGCTGGAGTTCGGCCGAGAGGTAAATAAAATCTGACTATAAATATTCTTTTCAATCAATATAAATTTTAATGGAATTATGGATTTTTCTTTTTGTTATATGATACTGATATGAAATTTTCACAACTGTTTACAAGTGACTAATTTCTATCAAGAAACTTGTGTGCACATAAGATGGGTTCTCCATGCCAAAACAAAATTTTTCATACGAATGGGTCAATGGTCGAACACTTAACCACATACTTAAAAGATTTATGTTTCTTATAACTTTAACCAATCCATTGCTGGTCTAAGCAATCAATTGTTGTTCTAAGTGTTATTTTGATTGATAAAAAGTGTTATTATTTTTAATTTGATGGATAAAAAAAGTGTTACTTTGATTTTTTATTAGAAAAAAATTTTATTTTATATTTTAGTCCCCAAACATTAATTTGTTTTTTTTTTTTTTTTGTTGAGGGACCCTAAAATTAAAATAAGAAAGTAATGGGCTTTTGAAACCCAATTTCAACGTCATCTCTAACCTAGAGAAAGAGAGAGCTGTGCAAAGCTTGAAGCAGCGCCGTGAAACTAAAATTGATCATTAATCGTATAAAAGCCGTACCTACCATAGTTACTGCTTTTCGTTTAGCTATCTCCCGCAGCATTACCCCTAACACGGCCGACTTACTTCAACAGGTATTCCTCTCATCATCTCACTCTAACTTGTTCAAATCCCAATTTCAGTCAGATTCAATTCAATTTGGTGAACCTTATAGAGCAATTCTGTTAACAGTATTTTCTGTACTTTTTTCTTCCCTGCAAAATGTTAGTTTATGTTGATGCCATTTGTAATTTGTAGGGTTTTTTGATTGTGATAACCATGGGAGGAGGAAGGAAGAATTTGAAAAGGGCAACAGAGGAAAAACATGTTACTCTTCAACATGGACAATGCATCATGCGTGTCGTCTCTCTTCGTGGTTCCAATCTCATTGAGATTATGGATGCACGCGGTGAAAAATCACTTGCTATATTTCCTGCTAAGTTTCAGAAAAGCATGTGGATTAAACGAGGTTTCTCCTATTTAACTTAATGATTTTCTGTTTTCATCCATGATTTTACTCAGCTCTTGACATTGATCAAACATTTTTTTACCATATGCTCAATCATATTCATAGTGTCTCACTTTTATTATTTGGGGGAAAAAAAGAATTTCTAATTTAATTATGATTTTGTGGTTATGGAGTTATCTAAAAGCCGACACTCCACAAACCAATTTTGTCAAACAATCCATTGATCTCAAATTTGAAATTTTGTTTGGACTCTCCGCTTGTTCACTAGAGATACAAATCTAACTTACAAGCATAAGGGGGGTGTATTGAATTGGGATTTTGAAGGATTTTAAAAGACTTTTTGGTCATAAAAAAATCTTGAGGTATTCAATCAAGATTTTAAAGGATTAGAAATAATTCCGGTGGTATTCAATTAGGATTTTCAAGAATTTTTAAAGAGTCCAACAAAATCTCGCGTATTAAATCAATTTCTCAACTTAAAAATTATCCCTTGGTATTCAAAAATGTATAGAATTCAATGGATTACTTGATATAATAGATTTTGTGAGACTTTTTAGTTAAAATTTTTAAAACTAACAATCTCATACAAAGACATGAGATTTCTTGAGACTCTTCTTTTCCATTATTATATGATATGTTCTTTCTTTTCTCCCACTTCACAACATACGTTACTGTTGAGTGTTGATATCCTCATTTCACTTTTTTGTTTTTCTTGGAGAGTCATTATGTTTTGGGTTCTTTTCTTTTTTCTCCGGATTCTAATTTTGTGGTTTTCGTCGTTGTTTATTTTCTCTGTCGTCGTCTTTCACATTATTATTTTTTTACTCATGAATACGATGACGTTACTGCATTGTTTATTTTTTTTTTTTGTCCAGTTCTTCCTAAGACTTTTTGTATTGATTTTATTTTTATTATGTAAATCTTTGATTTTTTATTATCTTAGTCATCCACTCTTGTAATTTTGAATTTTTTTTCTAAAATTTGATAGAGTCATTTCAAATCTTAGGAATTCTCATAAAGTACTTTCAAATCTTTAAAAGTCTTTGAGTTAAAATCCCTCAAAATCTTAAAAGTCTTTTATAAAAATCTTGAAAGTTGATACATTCCTATAATTCATGACTTTTTTTGCCAAAATAGTCTTTTAAAATCTCAATCCAATACACCCTCCTAAGAGTTTGATTGAAATACTGTGTATTGGGTTTGTAAACTATTTTATTCTTAGTATGACTTTACTTCATTGATAAACCAACACAAGCTGTTTTTTTCTCAATCTGTAGGGAACTTTGTTGTAGTTGATGAAAGTGGGAAGAAAGAGGCTCTTGAATCAGGAAGCAAGGTTGGATGTATTGTTGTTCAAGTTCTTGTCTATGAACAAGTCCGAGCATTACAAAAATCTCCAGAATGGTGTGTTGTTAACAACTTTGATTCACATAGTTTTTCTTCACATACTTTCTTCATATTCTCTATCATTCAAACTTGGATGTTGTATGGTGGCATATACTGGTATCCCCAAGATATCAAATTCTCATATCTTTTTAATCATGTTTTATGTATATAGGCCTGAAATATTTAAACATGATTTAAAAGTAACCGAGCAACAAGAGACTGAGACGGACATAAGGGATGATGATGAACTACCTGCAATGGAAGACAATACAAACAAGATACAACCTTTTGAGCCGTATGTTGATGCAGATTTAGATAGTTTTACATCACATGCTTTGTTCATATTCTCTATATCAATCAAACCTGGATGTTATATGGTAGCATATAGTGGCATCCACAAGTTATCAAATTCTCATATTTTTAATCATGTTTTATGTATAGGCCTGAAATATTTAAACATGATTCAAATGAAAGAGCCACCGCGCAACAAGAGAATGAGACGGACACAAGTGATGATGATGGACTACCGCCATTGGAAGCCAATACAAACAGGATACAACCTTTTGAGCTGTATGAAGATTTAGGATCCAATTCAGATAATGATGATTATTTTGTTGGCTCCCATAGTTCAACCAACACTATGTAAAGAATGCTCTTACTTTGTATCCATGTGATGATTCTCCTGAGTATTTAAATGTTTGAACTCTACTTAGAATCGAATTTGAATTGTCAAATTATAGAACACAATAATTTATTTGAGTAATTCTGTAAGTTTGTTGTTTGGGTAAATCAATGAGAACCACTGACAAGAAACTTAATTTTTACAGACAAAAAAGTTATTGTTGCCTATGGGTATTATAAAAAAAAAATGCATTTAGAACGGATGAAAGGACATTTCATTTAACTTAAATGAATAATATAAGACTTGTCTAAATACTTCCCTGAAAAAAAAAAAAAATACCCGCGTTATATACACAACAAAGAATAATTTTACAACAATAATCTTAATTTCCGTACATTACATGTGCACAAAACCTATTCCAGAACCTGGTATATACATACATAAAATGAAAAAATGTTGCTACTGCTTATGAATACACCTATTCCCTGTTTCAAGATGGAAAATACTGCATCAAAATTGATTAACTCCCTTGTTCTCTATCTTTTCAGATTTATTTTGGATTACCAAACATTTCAGTTCTAAAGTGAATAACGATTCTTTCTTTACTTCGACAATTTTCTGAATTGAGAATGAGCTCCTTTGCCTTCAACAAGATGCCCCTCTTATCACTTTACTTGGTGTAGAATAACCCATGAGTTTATGAAGAGTACCTTTTTGTGGAGGCTTTACCTCCTTTTCTGCTGACAATTTCCTGGTTTCAGACATACTGGAGGAAAATCCAGTTGATTCATCTGTATCCGTTGGAGCCGCGATTGCATTAAAATATCTTGAAGCAACAATATTTGCCTTGAATGTTGAGCTAGGAGAGACATTTGGGTTAACATATTTACCACCATTCAAGGGATGAATTTGTTGTGTAAGAGAAAGAAGGTCTACTTCTGAAGAGAAGCTTCGAGAGACAGAAAGCCCATAATCATCATAATATGAAATGGGTTTTGCAGGTGAATACTGGTAATAGTTGACATGAGATACTGATGGTATATTGCTGCCACTAACCACCTCGCTTCTACGGTGAAGCTCACGAGATGGAAGACCTATAGTATTCGATGAGAAAGGTACTACATGACTTCCATTCTTCAATGAAAACTTGAGTACCTCTGAACATTTACCACATTTCAGCTTGTGACATACTCTTTTATAAAGGAGAAAATCTGCAGGTAGCTGAAGCAGGTTTGAACATTTATGACAAGTGACAAAAGGAGCTCCACCTGCCACTGGCTTGTGATGTCGCTTAGCCAAGTTATGTTTGTCCCTTAAGTATTTCCTCACCACAGTAGCCCTATGCCTCTGAAAATCAGAATCTGTTTCACTGAAGCATTGTGGACTTGAAGAGCAACAATTTTGCACTGGATAGGACCTGTATAAATCTTCATGTTGGAAATGAACACGTGGAGAAGAATCTGCTAAGACACGGGAACAACAATGGTAACAAGAATGATCTACATGGTGTGCACAACTTGTTGCTTCAGCTGAATAAGGTATCCGCGAGTACTTATGCCTTTGGCGGGACGCAATTCCATGATTACATCTTCCGATACATCTAGAGTGATCAAGAGCATGAGAAAACCTTCCCTCATGAAGGTCATGGCTATGGTATTGGTATGCAGAACTACGGATCCCCTTGTAAGATACACCAGCAGAAACTCTTCCATTTGTTTCCTCACTCATACAGCGAGTCTTGTTGAGTTGATCCTGCAACTTCAAAACCATTCTCATCAGTTTCATTTTTTCCTGGTCAGTGTCCTCACGCGAGTCGTGTGAAAGAAAGCTTGAGCCCTCATCATGCACTCCATTTGATGGCCTGCCACTTTCATAGCCTGATCTGTAAGGCATTCTCGATGGAAACTTGTGATCTCTTTTTGTTTCTATCCAACGTGAATTACCATGTTGTGTATTGTCCAACACTTTGTTTTTATTCACTGTGCTGTCTTTCATGACATGGTTTTTTTCATGTGGCATATGTGACTGATGTTGTGTTCCAAGATCCCCATACGAGGAGCTATTAGCAAGGCCTTTACCTTTTCTGGTCATTCCTTCAGCAACGGTGTAAGCATTCATCAAAGAACCTGTGATATATGAGCTTCTTGTGGTTGAGGATTTAGACAGTTTTTCTTTTCCAAGAACACCATTAAACTTTGAACTATGATCTCTTAATTCTGTGGTATCTAATGTATCCACAATCTCATTGCTTGCATTTTTTGCTGTAGTACCTTCTGTTGTGTCCACTTCAGATTTGGTATCCTCTATAGCTGATTGGTCATTGTTAGGATCTTCTATATTTAAATCCTCTCCTTCTCCCTCTTGTGGCCACTTTCCATTATTTAATTTTTCTCCTGCTATATTGTTTCCAGTAATTTCCCCTTCAAGGTTCGTACCAACTGGAGCTGATTTATCACTATTGGCATCTTCATCAATTCCAGAATTAAAATCCTCTAGTGGCAAATTGCCATTATTCAAGTCTTCTACTCCTTCTAAATCATTTCCAATAATTTCCACTTCAGGATTTGCACCTTCTGTAACTGGCTTCTCTTTATTGGTATCTTCTTCATGTGATCCAGAAATCAACACCGCATCTGCTCCCTCTAGCGACAAGTTTCCAAAATTAGTTTCAGTGATTTCCATTTCAGGTCTGTCCCCTATCAGAGCTGATTTGTCATAATTGCCATCTTCATCAGATGAACAAATTAAGTCCTCTTTTGGTCTTTGTAATGAAAAGTCTCCATTATTACTTATCTCCTCAATCTCACAGTGAGTGATGTTATTTGGACCACCTTTGTTGGACACTCTATGCCTTCTGAGTGACAATTTAGGTATATCCAACTCACTTTCCAGTTCTTCTTCATCTGTGAACTTGAATGGTACTAGCTGACCGCCATTGTACTCACCATTTCCATCTAAATAACACTCTCTTGAAGAAGCAGTTGCTTTAGCCTTCAAACTATCTTTCCGAGGAAGAACCTGACGTTTTCTATCAATATGCTGTTTACCTGCAAAAACAAGATCCGATGCTTTTCCAGGAGCTGCATTGATTTCTTGCATACTGGAATCTGAGTTCACAACCAAACTTTGTTTCTTAGCTGTATGAAAAGAAAAGAATGAAAAGATATCAGTGATTCAGAACAGAAAGAGGTAGATATACAGAATGCAATTAATATCATTATTTGAAACCGGATATTCATAGAAATTCTCATGTAAATGTTTTTTTAAAGAAATTCTCATGTAAATGTTGTTGGACAACATGGTTAAAAATAATGTTCTATTTGCTGTATACAGTTGACAGAAGAAATTTATATCAATCAAATAGGAAGAAAGAATGAAACTATAACAGAATACATGACATTGGTTGGAAAATTTCACAATTGATATTGAAGTTTATATTGTAAACCAATGTCAAACTATTACAAGAGTTCATTAAGTAAGACAAACATAAACTTCACATCAGATTTTTTATTTTATTTTTTCTGCATAATTTTGAAACAGAGTAAAATTGAAGAGTACAATGGTATACAAAAATAAAATTAGATTTTTCACCTTGAAGGTCAGTGCCACATCCACCACACTTGTACACAGAATATCCTTGAGGCTCTGGAAGAAGTTGCCGGCATTTAGGACATTTAACTATCCGAATTTTGGTAACCACCTTACCAGACATATTCCTTCAAATATATATTTAATCAACTATAGTCCAAATGTAGAGTCTTGGCCCCAAATTTTGCAAGTTATAGATGTCAAAGTCAAATATCAAATTCAGAAAACAAAGCTCTCCAAATATACTTTCAGTTTCACTGTCTGCATATAAAAAGATCAATAAGAATTAGTATAAGACAACTACTAAGTTAATTATGCAAAGAGGAGAAGCAGCATGATGTTCAAAACAAGTGAAAATTGTACAAATAAAATAATTTATAAAAGATATCATATCATAATATAATATTTATACTCTTATCATGTTCAAATAAAAGGTAAACTAGCTATATACTGGAAAAAGACAAGCAGTAAAATGACAAACAAAATTAAAAGGTGAAACTTACATTATAGTAACAAGAAAGTTTAATCTCACATGCAAACACACAGCACAAACAATCATAGCAGTCACATATAACTCAAATATTTTAAATAGTAGTATATATATGCCGAATTTATTTATACCTTGGTTGGATCGGATTGGTAGTTGAAGGTGTGCAAAATCTCATGAAATGGTTGAATTTAATTGAAGATCATAAAAGTGGAGAGGAAAGAATAAAGAATGAAAAGGGTCTTAGAACTTAGAAGGGTGTTATGTTATAATGAAGAGAGGGAGGGAAAATAGAGGAAATGGTAGGAACATGTTGGGAAAATGAAGAGGAAAGAAACTTTTCTTTGGCGCAAAGAAAAAGACCAAATTAATAATAACTAGAATATGAAAGACATATCAATAAAGTCTTGTATGAAAATGTTGTAGTTGTTCCTGCGTGGAAGTGAAACAGTAGCAACAACAAAAGAGTCTTCTATTTCGTGTGTACTGTACATAGTCAACTCGTTTGTTTCTCTTCTAACACGCGTGACTGTGTTTGTGTTTTGTGAAAAAGAAAGTCAGCGCCAAGAATTATGGGTCCTATATATCTCGTCTTCTTTGAATTGGTCAATCACGTAGCTGTTATATTTTTGAGCAATGATATTCTAACAACCAAAAATCAACAACTTTTGTGACAACCACCAATTTTCAAAGGAAAAGTAGATAGTGACACGAAAACCAAAGCAATAGAGAGAGTAAGTAAAAAGATAATGTGAGTATGAGAGATAAAGTTGTCACATAGGTTGTCACAAAATGGTTGTTAGAATATCATTTCTCTATATTTTTTGGACAAATATTTTTCTTTCTAGATCTTACAAATATACGAACATGTCAAACTTGTTTTTTCTATATTTGTTTGAAACTTGAAAAAACAAAGAAGTAAGTTAGAAACATTTTATTAAACTTTGTCAAAAGAAATAACTATTTATTAAAATAAATTATGTGAGGGTTACATTATTCAACCCCAAATCATCCGGTGGCATATACCAAGTAAAAGAAAACGCGATTATTATGCATTTGAATTGTTCAACTTGAACCATCTGCAACGGAGTATAAAAGTAAAAAAAATACGGTATTGATGGCCTAGTCTTTCAAAACAAAGGCCAAGTGATATAAAAGTGGCAAACACAGAAGAGTCAACCTCAAATTAGCTAGATGGGCAATGAGAGCGTTGTTATAGAGTTGATATTAGCATTGAAGTATACAGTCATTTCATTAAAAAAAACAATTTTCGTGTGTTTTATTAAGTATCAGTGATCCTTCCAAAAAAAAAAAAAAAAATTAAGTATGAGTGATAAATGTTTCTCCCATATTTTTTTTATATTATTGATAAGTGAAATGTATTTATTAGAATTTAATTTTATGAATAATCTTTATAAACTATATTAAAATAATTGTCATTTTTCACCAAATTGCCTAAAAAACTCATGTAAATGTAATTTTATTGCATGAAATAGATCCAAGGTGAGATAAAAACATGTGCACATCACAAAACTTATTTATAGTAAATGTAAATTAAATATACGCTTGTTTGTTGCATATTAAAAAAGTGGCTATGTCATTCAATAATTTTAAAATTTTTTTTTTAAAGAATTTCTAAAAATTAAGAATCTATTTTGTGTTTGTTTATTGATATAAAAATTGTGATTTCTTTTTGTTGAAAAATTGCAACAAACGAATACAAAACTCTGTAAATGATTTTGTCATTTAATAATTTATAGATTATTTTTTAGAGACTTATAAAAAATCAGAATATATTTGATGTTTGTATATCGTAGTAAAAATCATTTAAAAAAATAAAAATTTAGTTTTTTTTGGGAATAACTATATAAAAGAGATTTTTCCCCTAAAAAAGGATTCTTTTGTGACAAAATTATCTCAATAACATTTATTTTCTATCTCTAAAAGGGTTTTTTCTACAAAAATTACAAAGCAATTATTGTTGTGGGGAAAAGACACAAAATGGTAAAAAAAATGCTAAGATGTCAAATGATTAGAATAGAACATATTGTGTTTTTGCTGGTAATTAACTTTCAAAATTAGAGAAAGATTAATGGTAGATTGTGTTGACCTACTTGAGTTCGATTCCTAGAACAATTTGATCAGACTTACTTATCTTTTCTTTGAACTCCGGATTACCAGGATTCTTTTTCCTTGAGAACAGGAGGTTAACACGGAAAAAAGATTGTGTTGATCACATAATCTCTGACATACTAATCTTAACACATTGTCTAAACATTGTTAAAATTTAAATGAGTATAATTAGTTGATCACATATATTTCTTGTTTGATGGTGCAGAGTATGTTGTTAACGTTTTTCATTAGTATTGGTCAAAAAAACATTTCTCATTAATAAAATAGTGTATAGACACATTTCTCATTAACGATATATTACCGAACAATTTCAAGGGTCAAAATTTGGGATGACAAACAAATAACTCAACCAAAAACAGGTAGAAACATGGGCCAGAATTTGGGATGAGAAACAAGTAACTCAGCCAAAAACAGGTTACAAACATACTAGAGTATAAATATATTTGCATCACAAGTGTCTATATAAGCAATTAATTTCATTTTCTTGGAAAAGAACAGAAAGCGTTGTAAATACTGAGTAGCACATGCAAGCTACCACCATTATGTAAAAAACGAAATGAATAAATAATTTTGATAATTATAATTATAACTGTTAAGAATTGAAACAAAATTTATATTGCCATGGATGACGTTCTCCATACACTGTAAGGGGGAATATATACATATAAATAACGATCCAATTATTAAAACTAACTACTTTTAAGATTATGATTATGATGTAGTGTGAATATTGTGTTCTAGTCATTTTTTCAGAAATCAAGACTATACGAAAATGAACATAAAACTTCAATAACTTCAATTGTCAATGTTTGGCCTATTTCAATCAATAAGAAAGACATCTATTTAGGTGCATAATAGCAGAAATGAATAAGAAACCAGTATGAAAAACTAAAAAACCAAAGACTATAAAAAAAAAAACAGACACAACTCAATGTAACCTTAAAAGACCGCCACTAACGCCTGTAAATCATTACATGCTTGAAGAAGTTCATGATATTGACTCTTATAGTGCTCAAGCGAACAACTTAGTTGTCTAATTGCCTCCCTCTTCTCCTCAGCCGCATCTGAAATCACACCATTCTGTCTAGCCACCTCCTTTTCAAGTTCTTCCACTCTCAGTTTCAATTTATCAACTTCATTCACTGCAGATTCATATTCGACCACCAGCGTCCTCAATGATGCATTTGTCTCGTGAATATATTCCCTCTTCTTTAATATTTTAGCATCGCGGGAGCATATCTTTGCCTTAAGGTTATCAATCTTGGCATCCAAATCATCTCTTTCAATCGTTACCATGCCCAATTTCCTATTCACATCTTCTATAGTATGCATTTTTTGACCAAGTTCTTCCTTCAAAGAATTAACTTCATCTTGCAAAATCATTTGTTGAGTAGCATGCAATTCTTCTTGTTTCAATTTTTCAGCTTCATATTGTCTTAGTTTGTTTTCCAATTCCTTGTTTCTAGACTCACAATCCTCCAATTTAGAGGTCAATTGTATTTTCATGTTTGACAAACTTGCAATATTAAAATTCAGCTTACCTTTCTCAGAAGAGAACTTAGCTTGCAAATTAAGCATTTCAGACATCAATTTTTGCTCCTCTTTTTTATGCATTCTAACCAACTCTCCTAATGAGTGCATCCCTTTTTTCCTTGAATCTAACTCCAATTCTAATTTAGCAATATTTCTTTGTGCCGCTTCAAGCTGACTTTGCAATTGACGAGTATCATGTGACTTACTCTTAAGTTCCTCTGTTAAAAATTCAATTTCATCTTCTGATATCTTGAGCTTTTCATTAGCTACCTCACACTGTTTCACCAAATCAGTAATTTTGCAGACATTAACAGTTTGTTTTTGCAACTCCTCCTCTTTCAAATTCAATGCTTCCTGCACATTAACAAGCTGATACTCACTTCTCTCAAATTGACTCTTCAAATTGAAAATCTCTTCTTTTAAAAGCTCCTTTTGTTTATTCAACTCCTTCTCTTTCAGGTTCAATTCTTTGATCACATTATCCAGCTGATTCTCACTCTTCTCAATTTGAATCTTCAACTTGAAAATCTCCTCTTCCGAAAGCTCTTTCTGTTTATGCAATTCTTTCTCTTTCAGCTTCAATTCCTCACATAAATCATCAAGCCGACCCTCGCTACTCTCAACTTGAACCTTCAACTTTATATTCTCTTCTTCCGAGAGTTGAAGCTTTAAATTGGTAACCCTTAGCTCTTCCTCCTTTTCCATGAACTTTTTGAGCAAATTATCATAACTTCTATTGTCTATCTCCCACGATAAATCATCTGTGTTTTCCACCCCAACAAACTGATTTTGTTCTTCCATATTAACATAGTTCTCTTCTAGGTTGATATCTTCAAAGGATCCGTCAGACTTGATTACAGATGGTGTATCATTTTCAGGTTCAGAATCCCAGGATGATAAAGGTGATTCAGAATCCTGCTTCATAGAAGCCACTGAGGTATTATCACCATCAAAACTAACATTGAGAGGTTGGAGATTAGACTTCAGCAACATCAGATTTTGATACGGAGTCATCGATGCACTCTCCTCGCCACAACTTACATCAAAATTGCTAGAGTCCTCCATTAGTGATTCTGAGAATAAACTCAATGATTAGAACTCTACAATGAAAAGAAGTATGGACAAGTATAGAAATAATGTTGAAAACATGCCTACAAAATATACAACGTTAGATGTTTTATCTGGTTGCTAAGAGTTTATTTTTCTTTTATTAATACTGGCTTAAAATTTAGGAATTTATGTTGCTGTGATTTGCATGTCACTTTCTAAAAGGGTAAATCTTTTTTCTTTTACTTCTCCTCTTAAATTAACAAATGATTGGGTACAATCTATCTTGGTTGTTGCCTAATGCCTAATGCTGTTACTTTGAGACAATGGAGTGTGTTTCTCAAGGTGTCAAATTGGATTCTCTTTAGTGTTGATTTTGTTAGGTTAAGTTCATACAAAGTTGGAGCGAGCCCCACGAATGGACGGTGATATTGTACCTCTTAAATTAGTCGGTCATTAAATAAGATACCGAGGTTTCAAAAAATTAAATAAATGATAAGGTACAAGTTTTCACTTTTGTTTACTTCTCGTAAATCAACAAATAAAGAGTTTATTTCTAAATATTCTAATTTTTTGTTTAGTTCATCATGTTTAGTACATTATAGAATTCTCTTTGCAAAATTTAATTTTTTTTAACAAGGGTAAATTAAATATGAATTTTTGTGTTTTTGAAGCTTAAAAATTCATATTGAATTGTTTTGTTCAAAATTTCTATTTGTATACGAGAGTGATTCTTATAATATAATAAACATTCATACAAAAATTCATTAAAAATCAAAAGGATAGACTTGTTACAACCTAACTTATATGCAGAAACCAAAAACCAAAAGTGTGGACATAAAACGGACTAAAAGACGAAGAAATCTTTTGTATGAATGTTACTCCTAATCTTGACTTTTGATTCTAATATTAATTAATGCATATGATTAATTAAGCCTATTGTGATATTTTTATACACCTGCAACACTCATGATTCGCAAATCAACTTTGGTAGAAAAAATCCCATACCGGATACCTTCAAATCATCACTCCGGAAAGAACAAATCGATACAGGTGAACAAACAATTTTTTTCTGGAAGTAATTTATAGGGTTAATAGTGTTTTACACCCTTGTAATATAGGTCATTTCCGGTTTTACCCACTGTAAAATAGTTTTTTTTGGATTTCATCCTTGTAATTTATCCTTGTAATTTGAAGATTTTTGGTTTTGGACAGTACAAAATCGAAGATATGGTAGGGGGTAAACCAAAATTTGCTCAAATTAACAGGGGTAAACCAATTTTTTTTCAAATTACAAGGGGGGGTAAACCTAAATTTGCTTAAATTATAGGGGTTGAAATTTTTCATGAAGGTCCAAAACCAAAAAATCTTCAAATTTCAAGGATGAAATTCAAAAAAAATATTTTACAGGGAGAAAACTGGAAATCACCTATATTAAAGGGGGTAAAGCACTATTGACCCTAATTTATATATTATAAACTTCCATCATCTAAAAGTTAAAAATTGATGTGTCTAAATAGGAGTGCCACAACCACACGAAGCAGAGGCTATGGGACTAAAGGAGGCGATAAAATGGCTTGGAAGTATGGGTCTATCTAAGGTGTCTATCGAACTTGATTGCAAGCAAGTGGTTGACGGCATAGCTAGGGGACTCAACACCAATTCCATGTTTGACGCTATTCTTGATATTTGCAAAGCTTCACTTAGAATCTACCAAAACTTTAAATAAGTTTTATTAGGAGACAAGCAAATAGTGTTGCCCATCTACTAGCAAGGGCGTCATTATCTTATGTTAATACCCATGTTCATGATCATATGCCATCTTGTATTGAGACTGTTATCATTAATGAAATGAGTTAAGTTTGTTTTTGTCAAAAAAAAAAAAAAAAATAGGGATATAACCTAAACTATAAATCGCGATTGCAATTTAAAAGCAACTTAGTTAACCATCATCACCTTTGCTTTTACTTATTATTATTATTCATCCTATGATATGATTTAAGTCTAAAATAGAATCATAAAATTAACGATCTAAACTAGTTATCATCGTGACACAAACAAATTGAATACTCACATTCAAAATCCTATAGTTTCAAACGTAATGATAAAAATTACCTGGTTGAATAAACATCGCTAGTATTATAACGATTATAACAGTTCAAGCAATATTAATACTTAATTAAACATCCGCAAAACAAAACAAATTAAAAAAGAGAAGGTGAAGAAATCGTACGATAGTAGTGTTCACTGACCTCAAAGAATGATTAAAGAAGTGAAGATCACACTAAGTTACACGTTTCACTGAAGGCGCATCTGACAAAGGTTTTTTATAAAGACAATAAATAGGAAAAAAAACTACTACTATTGTTATCTATTGTTTCAGAAAAACAAAGTTTGTTGTTATGTTTATCTCCTTTTTTTCTCAACAAACATTTTGTTACCTTTTATCTCCCTTTTTTTCTCAACAAACATTAATTTTCCTCAAAAAATTAATTTTCCTGTATTTTCTACTTTATCTTCTCCTCTTTTTCCTTCGAGAACATCTTTCTCCTTTTTTTAGTAACAAAATTAATAATTATGTAGTGTTGATTTTGTGCAGTTAATTGAACTAGGTTTTTTTTGGCTGGGATTGGCTAGTATTTGCGAGACTTAACTGTTTTTTTTTTCTTTTATAGATGCAAAATTTGATTCTTGTCTATCAAAAAATGTAAATCTTAAATTTGATATATGTAATATGTTATTTTTGAGGGAATATGTTCATTATTTTGGAAGTCTTCTGCCCTAGTTAGTTTTTCTATTTTTTGGACTGAACCGTAGTTTGTTTAAAACTCATTTCATATGAACATATTTAAATTTTATCTGTCCGTTTTTTTACCGTGGTGAAACGTATACATTATAAGCGATTTTTTTATTTATTTATGAAATTTTGATGAAAACTATATGCATATTTCTGACAAACTATTGTTAACTTTTACCAATAATATAACAAAATTAATTTTATCCTTTTCAATTTTTATTAAAGAATTCCAATATTCTTCTATAACATCAACAATATAACATTCTTAAAAGCAATTTTGTTCAAAGGTATAAATAAATGGAATAATGAAAAATTCAGCTGAAAAAAGGCACACATTCCATTTATATATACTTGCGTTCATGCAGGCACCGTGGCCGTCTATCCGTTTTTCTATTGTGCTAACGCGTGTAAATTGTAAGCAATGTTTTTTTTTTTATAAAATTTTGTTTTTAATTAAAATTATATGTTTAAATGTTTGTGACTTTTAAACAGTAACAAACTATGCTTATCTTTTACCAACAATATAAAAATATAATTAAAATTCTTATATTTAAGGGTATACTTGAAATAATAAAAAATCCAACAAAAGAAATCATGTATTCCCTTTAGTGCTGACTGGACGGGGTTGAGACTCTCTTGGTTGCAATCAAGAGAGTCGGGACTAACCTGACGATGAATGAACCAACACTATCCAAGATAGTGCTGAAGGAGAACAAACACAGCTTGAATCCCAATAAATACAGCCAAACAAACACACCAGCTCTTGTCTGGTTTGATGTGTATGAAGTTGTTATGGCAACCAAATATATATAATGGGATTGCGAGCCGAGTAAATATATATATATATATATATTTTTTTATGGTGGCCGAGGTTTGAACCCAGAACCTTGCATATTTCATGCATTGTCCATACCAAATGAGCTAAGCTCACGAGGGCCGAGTACATACATTCCTAATATATAACGAGGATGCAAAGGTATGTGTGAATCATGAATAACATTGCTGATTATCTAAGGTATCCAAAAAGAGTGCATAAGAAGAAGAAGAAGAATTATTCAGTCAACACTCTTGTTATTACTAATTAAAGAAGATAATTAATCCTTGAATTCCCATCTATTGGAACAATGATAAGAACCATACAAATAACAATCAATGTGAATGCATACATAGCTCTACTTTTTCAACAAATATAATAACCTTCACCTAATACAACACCCCTGAAAAGAAAAACTGATCTTCTAAATTATTCTATCTTACTAACTGGTTTTCTCCCAATCTCCATTTGTAAAATGCAAACATGGACATTCCTTATCGCCTGTTGACCGATCATTAACATTCAAACCTTAGCAGCTCCCTGTAAAGGCATTTTGAATCATATTCATCTTCCGTAATCATACTTGTAAGTTATTATTAAGTTACAAAATCTATCTATGATGTGAATTTTCAAATAATGTTTGGTACATTTATCCAAATATTGAAAAATTCATGTTAATTTCATTCCTTAAGTTTATTGCAAGATAAATAATGTTTGACGAACCAACAGACTTGCAAAAAAGAGACCTGATATATTTATATCAAGGAGCTTGCGCTGTAAGGAAATTAACAGTCATAAAGCCCTAAGATTATTCATGAATGAAGGATACAAAAGTAACCATCAAGGTATAGTCCACTGCTTTGTTATGGAAGACCTCAATTTTATAAGAAGTTGCATTTAATAGTAATGGTGACAAGCAGTTCCCGCCATCATCCACCGAGGGACTCACCGTTGACCCTTGTAGAGTAAAGTGATCATGCTCACCTTCATTAAGAAACAATGCAAAAATGTGATAAGATAAATCATAAGGACAAATATATAATAATTTTCATTTGTGACAAGAGTGCACTTCAATGTATATAATATGGTGAAAATGCATAGAGTAATGTATATATATTTCTTCTTAAGTTCATATGGATTTAATACCAGAATTTGGTAATACTAAATGTAAAAAGGGATTGGTAATTACATGAAAAGGAACACAGTATATTATTTCAATTGCCATTGTTTGATGGTAGCAGGTCTGAAATTTTTGCATTAATGTCAGCATTACAGTGTTTTTCCATGCAATTAATACTTCAGAGCTGCAGTGAGGGGAAAAAGAAAATTGTGAATAACAACTTAAAAGCAAGATCTCCCTTCAAAGCATACAGATTACTTGGATAAATTACAATGTTTTCTTCTCATCATCTCATTTCACAATGAATCTTGCAGAACCTCCTGAGATGAGAACTGTAAACAGCAAGACATATAAGTAAAAAATAAGTATTCTTAATGATCACTATTTTTTCCAAAAAATTTACTCTCAGCCATTAGTTGCAAAACTTACAAATCAGAGGAAATATGATGTGAAATAGAAGAGAATCTATTCTTTTTCTATGTTGTTTATTTAAATTATCTTGGCCCTTATTATACTATATTCTCAGGGTACGATACATTGACCTGCTAGTTCTTTTCATGGAGCACAAACAAGAGAAACTATATGACACATGAAAGAAGAATCTCTCCGAAATTAGCTATAGAGATCAAGATCTCACATGGACATAATGTACTCTGATTATCGTCATAGGTGTAGTGCTTAATTTCAATAAGGCATTTCCATTTGTTTTTCTGATGTCTGGAAATCTTGAAGAGCTGTTTGCAGCATCTTCAACTTTCTAAGTCCCTGAATTTCAAGATGTGCATTTCAAAATGTAAACAGACAAATTTCCTCAGACTCTGATAAACTTGGAGTACAAATAAATGAAAAAAATTTAAGTTCATTCAAACATAACATAAACCATCTCTAGAAATGAAGCATATTTCAGTAAATTGCACAAAATTCGCCTTGAGTTTGTTGAGTTAGCATTTTTTATTCAACCATAAATCCTCTAAAGATATGACAACCCATGCATGAAGCAAATTTTAAGGAAGACTTTAACTGTGCAACTGCTTACACCAAACAATTAAACAACAGATCTCAGCTAGAACTCAAAGATAAAAACAAACCACACATACACAATACAAACCTTCGTATGTTCCTGTAATGTTTCATTGTGAAAATGGACCTACGTTACGTCACTCTCGACCTTTCTTGCAAATAGCCTCTGAGAGAAGCAATATCAATAACATGCAAACTAATGAGTTCTGCTTCAGACAGATTTTGCCTCAAACCTAACAATTAAAATGACTCAATTCAAATAACTGTTAATCATAAGCCAATGTTTTGAAAAGTTAAATATCAGTAAATATAAAAGATAATGCCTTACAGTCAAATGATAGTCCTTAGAGGTACTAACGACAAAACAATAGCAAATTAAAGCCATGGATTACATGTATTATGTATACATTAAGCGAAATGCTAATTACAGCGAAAAACATGCTCACGATATTATCACGAGTGTTCAATTGATATTGTAGCAAATTATCTTATTTATATCCATTGACCCCTGTATTCCACCAAAGCAAAATCTAATGGTTGCCATGTATTCGCTATACATTCGTGATACTGTTTGTCTCGCTACAAATAGCTACCCTCATACATTAAAATAGCCAAAGTTGGACACGTGATTTATGGAATTTGATAGAATTTACCATCTCCAAAATACTTGAAGGGTTAATCATGGAAGATAAAATAGCATATAAATCATTCCAAATATAAATAAAGTATTTCAACAAACAGTTCAGTAAATAGTACATTTATGCTGCTTTATGCACTTTCTTTCTGGATATACAACAACACAACGCACAAGTACTATAAATTTGTTGAAGGGTTGTCTATTTCTCAAACATGTAGAAAACTATTTATTAATGTTTCACAGAAGAAAAAATCGATAAGAAAATGAGTTGAATATGAATTTTTACGTTTCGACGCTTAATAATTCATACTTAATTCATGTTTTGTTAAACAATTATAATTCTTTTGGAGAGATTTTTATAATATTCTAAGCATTCCCGCAAAAACTCATAGAGATAAAAGTTGAAGAAAATTTTAGCAGAATTAAAATGAAAAGTTGGAATACGTATAGAGATAAAAAAAACACATTTTATTTTACCATACGATGAATGTTATAAGTAAACCAAATCATATGATTTGGCTACACTCTGTTAATGATTCCAAAATCATTAAAAAAAAAAACAAATAAAAATAAATCATAAATCAAAATTAATTAGTTCCAGCATGGCATCAACAATGTCCCCATTGTTAGTCTTGAGAGCTTTGACAGCCTTGCTTCTTGACACTCCTGCCTGTATCATTACCATCTCAATATTTTGGGCCTTCATGCCAGTTTCATCAACCTCTTCTTCCTCTTCAGGTTGTGCTCCATCAGCTCCAGCACCTTGTTCTTGTTTTGCCATTATAGATCCCATATGTGGCGTTCTGAATTCTTGAGCAGCTTGCGTTTGCAACTGAGAGTTCAAGTCCTCTTTTTTTGCCTCCTCAAACATAATGTAGGTATCAGAATTTGAACTCTTGATGACATCAAGTTTTGAGATGAAAAACATAATCTAACAATGTATAAAATAATTTGGTTAGAAGCCTCCCATCCACCATAAATCACAGGAAGTAAACATACATACACATATATAATTATAAATAGCAGTAACTAGTTAATCTTGTCAATTGCAACTCGCAGAAAATAACGGTTTGATCAAATTCAACTATTCTACAACAAGATTATAGCGCCACAATAACCGCTATTTAATAACACTTTATAATAAATGGCGTACTGCGAAACACAAGTGATTAGTTCAAATTCTACTACACTATATGATCTACTATTTTTTTTTTGTTGAAGAAATATAGTTCTACTATTTGACAACGCTAATAAACAACTCACAGTTTTTGTTCTCTTGATCACCTGCTCTTTCAATGATGCTTTAAGATTGCGAATGTATGTCTTTGTATTTGTAATTTGATCGTCGCAAGAGCATATCTCAACCTTAAGCTTATCAATCTTGACATCGGCTTCATCTCTTTCAATCATTACCATGTCCAATTCCCTGTTCGCATCTTCTATATCATGTATTCTTTGACCAAGTTCCTTCAAAGAACTGATTTCATCTTGCAGAACCATTTGTTGAGTAGCATGCATCTCTTCTTGTTTCAATTTTTCAGCTTCATATTTACGTAATTTGTTTTCTAATTCCTTGTTTATAGACTCACAATACTCTAGTTTAGAGGTCAACTGTATTTTCATTTTTGACAAACTTGCAATATCAAAATTCAGTTCATCTTTCTCCAAAGAGAACTTAGCTTGCAAATCAAGCATTTCCGAGTTCAATTTTTGCACATCTTGCTTATGGTTAGTTTCATTATTCTCATACACTGTAACCAAATCTCGTAGCATTTGGTTCTTCTTTCTCTCTGAAACCAGCTCCAATTCTGATTTAACCATATTTTCCAGTGCCACTTTAAGCTGACCTTGCAATTTATGAGTCTCATGTGACTTACTCCACAGTTCCTTTCTTAAAGATTCAATTTCAACTTTTGATATCTTGAGCTTTTTGCTGGCTACCTCAAGTTGTTTTACCAAACTTGTAATGTTGGAGACATACTCTGGAATATACTCTGGAATATGAGTACTCAATTTAGCACTTCGTTTTTGCAACTCCTCATCTTTCAAATTAAATTCTTCTAAAAGCTCTTTTTGTTTCCTCAACTCTTTCTTTTTTAGATTCAATTCTTCGCTCACATTATCTAGTTGACCCTCACCATTCCCAACCTGAACCTTCAACTTTATATTCTCTTCTACTGAAAGACGAAGCTTTGAATTGGCAACCCTTAGCTCTTCCTCCGTTTCAATAATTTTTTTGATCAAATTATCATAACTTCTATTGTCCATCTCCCACAATAAACCATGATCTGTGTTTTCCACCCCAACAAACTCGTTTTGTTCTTCTATATCAACATAGTTCTCTTCCAGGTTGATATCAATTTCAGGTTCGAAATCCCAAGACGATAAAGGTGTTTCACAACCCACCTTTGTAGAAGCCACCGAGCTACTAGTATCATCGTCAGGGCTAAGAGACAAATCAATATTGAGAGGTCGAAGGCCTGATTTAAGTAACATCTTCTTCCAATATGGAGTGTAATATTGAGTTACCGATACACTCTCTCCTCCATCACCTACATCTGAATTGCTAGGGCCTTCCATCTGAGAATACATTCAATGGTTAGAATTTTTCAATGATAAGAACAATGCGTTAGAAAAAAAATAAAAACCATAAAAAAGGTACAATTTTTCTATTCCATAATAAAAGGTCATGAACATATAGATATAATGACATGAAATGTAAATTTGGATTGCAATTTTGAAATGTAAATTTGTTTTCCTAGGGTATAAAACAAATCTAAATTGTACCCTAAACAAAAATAGTAAAGTATCACCATGAAAGAAAATCAATTTAAAAACTGAGATACATAATGAAATTTTAAAATTCCACTGGTTGAATAAGTAACATTAACTAACACGTAAAATTGACTACATGACTTTCTTAATAACAGTTCAAGTTCAAGCAAAAAGAGAGTTATTTATAAAGCACAAGGACACTGGGTGTAACTACAACGTTTCGGTGTCATGTCGGTGTTTGACAAGTATGTGTATAAAACAGCGGACACGCTTTAAATCAAAGTGTTCAGCTTAAGCAAGGAATTACGAAGAAACAGATAAACAAAATAACAACTAAAAACAAAATAAAAAAAAACAACAACAGTGAAAAGAGATCCTATATCCTATGAATAGATAAAGAACACTTTTTTTTTTTGAAGGGAAGAGTTTCTAATTGTTAAGTCAGTGAGATTTCGTGCTAAAAAAGGTTCAATGAGCGAGGAGAGAGAAAGGTGAGCATGTTTCTTACAAAAAACTCACTATGGGAGTTAATGAAATAAGGCTTAATTACTCATGGGTTAATTATGTTTCTAGTCCCTATAAAATAGCGACCTTGTAAGTTTAGTCCTTACTTAATTTTAATAGCATTTTTAGTCCCTATAAAAAAAAATTTACTTATAATTTTAGTCCCTGCTAAAACAAAGTTTGATTAATTATCCTTAAACTCTTAAATTTTTGAACGATTTTTTTGAGACAAGATTAGAACACTATGAAAGGTTCGTTTACTAAAATTTAGAATTTTCAGACATGAAATGAATTAAATATGAATTTTTTAAAACGACAAAAGTTAAAGATAAAAAGTAATAAAATCTGGATGTAGAAATCAAATTTTGCGATAATTTTTTGCGGAGGAACTTTTAGTAATGTTCTAAACATGTCTGCAAAAAATTGTTCAAAAATTTAAGAGTTTAAGCATAAATTAAACAAATTGGAATTGAGTAGGGACTAATACTCAGGGCAAAAAAACAAAATTAGGGACTAAAAATGCTATTAAAATTAAGTAAGGACTAAACTTACAAGGTCGCTATTTTATAGGGACTAGAAACATAATTAACCCATTACTCATTTGGTACCTTAACTTATTTTTTGGTTTCGTTTTGGTCCCTTAAGTTATTAACGTTACAATTTGGTCCCTTAACTTACTTTTTGGTTTCGTTTTGGTCCCTTAACTATTAAAAGTTTCGTTTTGGTCCCTTAACTTATTTTTTTGTTTCAATTTGGTCCCTTAACTTATTTTTTGGTTTCGTTTTGGTCCCTTAACTCTAATACATTCATCCTAACGTAAAGGACCAAAGTGGCTGACGGAGGAAGAGTTAAGGTACCAAAACGAAACCAAAAAATAAGTTAAGGGACCAAAACAAAACCAAAAAATAAGTTAAGGGACCAAAACGAAACTTTTAATAGTTAAGAGACCAAAATGAAACCAAAAAGTAACTTAAGGGACCAAATTGTAACGTTAATAATTTATGGGACCAAAATGTAACCAACAAATAATTTAAGGGACCAAATCATTAATTAAGCCATGAAATAAACTGTTTGTTTTAGCAAATGTATCTTTCATATAGAACAAAATTAATAGCTAGTAAATGAATGAAAACAGACCACCGTTAAAAGATTTTGACATTATGAAGTCATGATACACTCAGTACAGGTGCAAATGTGATGCCATAAGGAAGGATATATACGTAATATTTGAAATTCAAGATTTGACCTAGATATATATATTAACACAAAGTCACAAACTTTTATAAAAAATCAGGAGAGCATACCGATAAAGAAAAAATCAGGTGAGCATACTGATTCATCAATCAACATAACAACCAACCTTTAATTCACACTATGTACTACCCTTTCACTATTTTATCTGGTAAAAAAATAAATGAATAAATAAAGATGCAGCGACTTGTATCATGTTTTTGAAATCTACCCTAAAAGAAACAAAGAAACGAAACAAAATAGGGAGTAACAAAACGAAACAAACAATATTGAGAAAAGAGATGAAGGCTCAGAAAGATCCACTGGTAGTTATATAATCATGAACCGAAAATTTTTCATTCATTCATAAAATAGGTAGTTGAGAACATCATCGCTTTATGAAAAACAAAATAAAAGACAATAGAATAAATTGAAAATAAGCAAGTGAAAGAGATTATGAATACACAGGTAAAGAACACGAATAGGAAAAAGAAGGAACATGATAGCTGACCTGAAGAAAAAACAAAGGGTTTATTCTAAGTGACAGCCGAAGTGCTGAGAGAGAAAGAGTGAAGTAAAGGAAGGGTTTAAAGAAGGGTTTATTCTGTTTTTAGAAGAGTTTGTTACTTTTATTTCTGTTTATTTTCTACTAAAACTCTTTTTTTCTAAGGAAATTCTGCTAAAACTTATATTCAAACTTTTTCAAGGGATAAATTCAATTTTTTATGAGGAAAATGCTAGATATCAAGAATGATTTTATCAAGAAGATCCAGGAATGACATGACAGAATATTCACCCTTAGATTTCAGTCTTATTTATTAACCTTTCATAAAGAAAAAAATACATAACACCCACCACTCCATGATTTCTGACCAGGCAAATATTTTATTGGCTAAAATTAATTTTGGGACAATTTCTTGATAAAATTTAAGGGTGATTATTCTGCCATGTCATTCTTGAATCTTTCTTGATATATAACATTGCTCTTTTTTTTTTTTTTTTTATAATAAAGACTTATTTTGGTTTACATCATTTTTTTAGGTCAAATTCAGTCCGACTAAAAATAATGCTAAATCAATCCCGTATATTTTTATACATCGAATAAATTCGTCTCTATGTATAATAAATGAAGATTGAATTGATCCTTTTATAAAAATGTCAATCATTTGATTTATATAATTTTTTAAACTGGACTATAAAAAAATTGTGACGAACTAAATTGAATCTTTTATTTACAAGTAACCAAAAAAAAGAATCATTTATTTACAAACCAAACTTAAAGTCGATTAACACTTTTTTTTAACAAAATTCAGTTAGCACTTTAAAGCAGTAAATAAATAAAAACTTTACATGAGTAGGTTTTTGATTATCATCATATTTAAGTATAATAACATACTCTAAAATCTAAAATAAGTATGATGATATCGGATTGACTCATAGAATAAGTTAAATGACTACAAAAATTATACCTTTTACTAGCGAAATTAAACCCTTAAGAATAAACAAATCCCCTCAGCAATTCGTATTATTGGCAGATTGGTGACAAAACAAATCCCTCCGTATTACAGGCGCAATAACATTACGGCGGAATAATTACTCAGTAATGCATGTCCTACCAAATTTCGTCCCACTATTAGTGGTCGATATATCTGCCGGTAATGTTTTTCGTCAATAATGTACTTCACACTCTTTTTTTTATGGTTTTCTATTTTAATTAAAGAAATAAAATTAATTAAACAAAAATAAATTAAAGAAGTAAAAATTAAATTTAAAAAGACACAAATTAATTAAACGACGTATCATATTAATATTCGTACAATCCATAAATAATTTTTGTACGAAATCATAAATATTTCAATAATATCCGTACAATCTAAAAAACTAATAGAATAAACTAATTATCATAAGTTTCGAGCAAGTTCGATCCTAGTCGTCCGCTCCTATGTCCTCCTCTCCCCATATTTTGGGGATTTTCTTGTAAATCATGATCCATATAATTATCCTGCTGCCTTTTGAAAACAATAAGCAATAATGAACAATTCTACGTGACAAACAGTAAAAATATTTCCATATACAATTAACAATTCTACATAGTAGCTTACAATAAGAAATTCTAATCAATAGGCTTTTTTTCCAAACTCTATAACAATGAACTTATTTCGGTGTTCACAATCAATTCTAATATGACGTCAAATTTGAAGAAGCCTCGCGGTTCTGTGAGAATATTATTGACAAATTTAAATCCGACAGTAGATGGAAAAAATCCGTCCTCGTGAGCTTAACTCAGTTGGTATGGACAATGCATAAAAATATGCAAGGTCCGGGGTTCGAACCCCGACCACCACAAAAAAAAAAAGATGGAAAAAATCCACCACTGGTTCAAAGCAGACTGGTCATTAACGACACTGGCGGATTTTCTCGCCAGTAATACTAATATAATATTAATTATTTATGTGTGTAAGTATTAATTATTTATGTGTGTAAGTAATACTAATATAATATTTATTATTTATGTGTGTAATTTTCTTAATGATTGAGGTTTATTCCGCTAGTAATGTTATTGAGGGTTTAGACCGTCAGTAATTATTGAGGTCTAAATCTGTCAATAATACAATTTTGAAACTGTCACTAATTAAAAAATTCTTATAGTCAATAAAATTAGAATCTTACTAAAAAAGTTCTGCAAGAATTAATTATATTTAAAAGAAGAGAAATTCTTAGGTGAACCCTCACCCAACATGACATCCTTACACCCATTTATCCGCGGCAAATAGTTCTCACAAGTTATTGGAGTAGTTGAAAAATCCCACACAAATGTTAAGCTTCAACTCAAATGATATCTGTCGCAAAAAACTTTCACAAATAGCAAATAAATTTTGCGACAGACTTTTTAATTTTAGAGTCAAATCGGCCACAAATATACAAAATAATGGTATTTGTAAGGGTCAAATCTGCCATAAATTTAATCCGTTGGTGACATTTCATCGTTTCTTATTTCTATCTCTCACTGTATTTTTTGTCTACATTGCATACAAAGAATTTTCGTTTCTTATTTTCTCCCTTCATTTCTTACTGCTATCTTATTTCCAAACTTTGTATATACCTTCTCTCTACTATTATTTTATTCTACTTTTTTCCACTATTACCTCCTTTACTACTTTTGTTTTTAAAAATAATTATTTCTATTTTTAAAACTATTTTTATTTAAAAAAGTTTAATTATATATATTTTTAAAAATAAATTTTAAAAGTAAATTTATTTCTATTTTTTATTTTTGTAATTATATCAATTTTTTGAAATCTTGGCCATTTTATGGCGGTTTAAAGTTTAAACCGCCACAAATTGGTAAATTTCTCTTCCTTTTTTCAATTGGTGATTTGTGTTGTTTAGAACGGTCACAAATTTGCGGATGCCTGGACCGTCAAAAATCCTTTTGTTGAATTAACAAAATTGGATATTCGTGATGGATTTTTCCACCACAAATGTTTGTGGCAACAAATAAGTGAGGGATTTTGTCCCCATACGTCCGAAACTAATTTCAGTTTGTGGTTGTTTTTCATCGTTTGTGAGGGTTTTTGGTCCCTACAATTTTTTTTCTTCCTTTTGTTCTAAGGACTCATCTAACGAATTAAATCAATGAACATTATTTAAATTCTATTGAATTGAATACACAACTTTTAAGATAATCTTTCTATTTTTTTTATTCTTGAACATTTATCCTTAGTCTCATTGTTAACATTGTCAAAATACAAAATAAAAAAAGATACTTGCTAGCATTTAACATAAATTATAAGATTATCGCATGAAAACAAATGATGTTCCTCATCTAATTTTAAAAACAAATGATGTTCCTCATCTAATTTTAAAATGGTAAATGAAGTAATTTATAATTTGTCGATAAAATAATAAAACGTTACAAATGTTATGTGATTATTATAAAAATCAACTCATTTATTTGATAGTTAAAATAATACATAATACATTAATGTAAATAGAGGGTTAAATTTTACAATCACTTTGTATTTCTAACATGCATAATATTTATTTTCCCACACACGATGGATGACTCAAATAATCATATTTGATACATGAAAAATTGGAGAGATATTTATTCTTTGTAAAATTTATCGGTGGTTTGTGTATGTAGTTGGCGGTGTGGTTTGAGATTGAGATGCATGACTCTCAAAGTCATGTGCAATACATGAAGAATGAAAAAATATATGTATTATATGTAAGATATATATGGATGGTTCTAATTAAATGTTTAATTAGTGAGAATGAGAAAAACTCAATTATGTATTATTTATCTTATATTTTCAAAATTAATGATATATTAATCTTATTTTTTTTACCTCAAAAAATTTATTTATTGTGATTTTATCTTTTGTTTAATTATTAATGCATGCATCTGCCAATGTACGGTAGGTTTCTAATTTTTTCTTTCTTTGTTAATTGATTCAAGCAAGTAGTGAATCGATCCACAACAAGATTAAATATTGTAATGACTAATATTTTAGGAGTATTTAAGTTGTTCACTTTTTAGATCGTTCCATATCAACAAAAGTAATAAATTTAAAACACAAAAAATAAATTGTTTATTGGGATCGATGTTTGGTTAGTCTGAGAAAATAGTTGGTGATCTTATCTAGTGTTGTTTGTTGTCATGTTTTTTAAATTTATTTGTATGTTATATCAATAAGGTGTCTTTTTTTTTGACAAAAATAAAACGATATTCATTCATTCAAATCGATAGATTACATCAGATACAAACATCGCTAAAAACGTAAAGGGTGAATCTGCGAACAAACTCACAGCACCCAAGTTAATAGCATAAAATAGCAAAATGCCTACAAATAATATGATAAAACCTAAGTCACCGAAATTCACATGCTTTTGGATCTTCAACGTTGACGCCCAAATCATTGGTTGAATTTGTAATTGACTGATGCTGATCTTTCAATAGGAAATAAATGAACACCGCGACAAGACGCGAAATCAAACGTCGCACAAGACGACGAACAACACCACGCCGCACTTAGACGACGAAGTCCCAAAAAAACACAAAAGAAAAAACTTGATATATGTGATAACCACTTATTTAGATTGAAAGAAAAGGGAAAAAAGATGTCGAGGGGTGATTCTAGGTCAAAAATGACCTAAAACCACCCCTCCTCGATGAACAAAGGAGAAAGAAAGTTTAGAGAGAAGTTGGAGTTTCTCTCACTAGAAAACTAGGGCCGGCTTCAAGATTATATACTTTTCTACACATTACTTCTTCGTGTCTTTCTTTATTTTGACTAGTTTTACATATAACTCTACTTATGTTATTATACATTGGACGTGTCCGTATTTCCACTCTTTTTATTGCACGATATTTTATAGAAATTTCGCGTGTAAATTACAAACGATATTTTATATAATTTTTTTGATATAGATTAAAATTATTAGTATAGGTATTTGTGACTTTCAGATGTAACAAACTCAACAAACCTTATTTATATTTTTCAATGACAACAATAATATAGTAAAAAATATAACAAAATTCTTATATTTTTTAATAACATCAATGGTATAAATTATTATAGCAAAAATTGTTTAATTGTATAATTGGAATAACAAAAAAGTCACCCCAAAATCCCCAAAAATTCCTATTTTCTTTATACTCCCTCTGTTCCTTTTTAATTGTCACATTTTGACTTTTTACACAAACCAAGACAACAAATACTTTTACTACTTTTGATACAACAATTTATTTTTTTCCTATAATAACCTTAATCATTTAATACTTCATTTCATATATTTCTCTCTCTACAATAAATATATAAGGGTAATATAGGTAAAGCCACATTTAATGATACATTGAACTTTGAAAACGACAGTTAATTAGAAACAAATTTTTTATGCAAAAGTGACAATTATAAAGGAACGGAGGTAGTATATAGTATAGATATAGATTAATGAATTTACTTTTTATTATTTTACTTTTTTTTTTTGTATGTTTACAACTTAAATTCTTATCTCTTTGACACCATAAAGTTTTTTGTTTAAGCTCCACATATGTTTATTGACAAACAATTATAATAACATGATTAAGAGATGAACACTATTATCAACTATTATATTAACTAGTCGAAATATATTGCTCTTACGTTGCGTTTAATTGTGTGTGTATATCGAGATGCTGATTTTGGAATGATCCGAGTGTATGTTTCAAAAAGTTTACATCATGATTTCAAATCGTTATCATGGAATATGGAATGATCTAAGTGTTTCAATACTAAATAAATAGTATGTAATTATATAAAAAAAATATTTTGGTGCCCCAATAACAATGGGCCATGGTTTCACCCTCAGTGGAATCGCTATGTGGTATTGTGCATTGACTAAAAATTAGCTTGGTTCATTCATGTCAAGTTGGGATTTAAAGAAATCGGTGTGCACCGACTAAAAATTAGTAAGTTGGGATTACGGTTACTGTGATTCATTCCATACTATAGAGAAAGCTGAGAGAATGTTGTGAGATCTTCCTAAGTTATTTTTCATCGATTATATTTTCATACTTTTACAGTTGGTCCCTGAAGGCTATGCTAAGCTACAAGGTTATGCTAGCTATATAGTTAGTCTACACTAACTATCCTACACTTGTAATTAAGTTGTGTTAGTTACAGAATGCAGGACAATATACGATGTATACCTCTATCAGTTTTATAGTTTCACACTGCGTTCATTCTGAAATTCGAAACACAGAAACTCGAAACACAAAAACTCGCTCGAATAAGCTTTAGATTCTTACAAGGTGATTTCCAAAAAAAGCTTTTAAGACTCTTTTTTATTTAAACCCGGTTTGGTTCAATTAGAGCAAGATGGCCTTACACACAAACATACTATCAGTTTTATGGTTTCACACTGCGTTCATTCTGAAATTCGAAACACAGAAACTCGAAACACAAAAACTCGCTCGAATAAGCTTTAGATTCTTACAAGGTGATTTCCAAAAAAATAATGGCTAGCTTTTAAGACTCTTTTTTATTTAAACCCGGTTTGGTTCAATTAGAGCAAGATGGCAGTACAAACAAACATACATTTCATTTAATTATTTTCTCTTTCTACCTTTTTTCATTAGTACACATTGTGATAAAACAAAGTGTCTAAATACTTATCCAAACAAATATTCTTTCATCAGAATCAAACCCAAACTAGTCTACGATCTACATTCTGGCTATGGTTCATCCGTACGTTCTCTTGAATACCTTCAAATATGAAACCATAGCAATCATTTGGCAATCGGTTTCGAAAATAATATATCTAAACCAATAGAGCAAATTTTACGATGAGATTCAACGTTGGACATTGAACTCCTGCATCTCGATGCAGCTACCACATTGCCTCTAATAACACATCTAAACCTTAAAACCACTGAAACAAAATCAATTTCAAACAATAATACCTAATACAATGATATATATTTCAGTCGTTAAAATTAAGTTAATGATAAGAAAGACTCCTTTTGAGATTTGAAAGATAACTAATAACTAAATGTTCCGTAAGCATAAACTTATTATTGCTCATTGCAATTACAACATCAACATAAAAAATAAAGCTTGGACAAACATGTCACTATGATTTAGTCCAAGACTTGATTATTTTTTTTATTTTTTTGAGAATACAAAATTCTATTTTTCATTACTAAGGGCATATATTAGAATTGATCCAAGTGGACATAATTTTACATGAGAGTTCTGCTATGTCACAATAAGCAGCATCTCTCCCATGAAACAAATATATATTTTAATTTCTTCCCACTTTTTTTTTTTTTTCTTTATCTGATGTATCAGTTGATTTTGTCCAAACATCACCCCACTGGCACTCCCACTTTGGTCAAATATTTGTATGTCTAACCAAGATGATGAGGATTTTGGCAACAGTGAGCTACCGAATAATTAAATTACTTTTTCCAGCATTTAACTAACACCAACCTTGAATCTTAATCTCCTCAACTAGGCTCTCAAATCTCAATGTTAATTTTTTATGGCCCCTCTAACATGACTTGCACTTATTAAGTGGCTTCTAATGGAGCTTTATCTATCTTTCATTGCACTCCTCATTCAAATCAAACTAATTAAGAGCCAGAAAATGAGTAAAATTATGCTCTCAAAGCTCACATTAGATGGCATGACCATAAAAAAAGTAAAAATTTAAATTGTCAATGTTACTGTTTATTATACTGCAATCGACAAAGAAAGACATTGTTATGCAATGTTTAGGTGCATGGCAGGAATGAATTAAGAGGCGGATATGAAAAACTAATAAAAACCAAAGTTCTATAAAACAAAAGGAAATAAAACGACGAGACACAACTGAATGTTAGGAAGCTATAACAGCACAACCACCATGACGCGGTTAACCATACGTTGCTTGAAGAAGTTCGAGATATCCATTCTTATAGTGCTCAAGTGAACAACATAGTTGTCTAATTGCCTCCTTCTCCTCAGCCATATCTAAGATCACAACATTTTGTTCAGTTACCTCTTTTTCAAGTTCTCCCACTCTTAGTTTCAGCTTATTTACTTCATTTAGTGTAGCTTTTTTGTCGACTCCCACCTCCTTCAATGAGACTTTTAACTCCATAATATATCTTGTCATATTTGAAATTTGATCACCACAGGAACATATCTCAGTCAGCAGCTTATTAATCTCGACATTTGCTTCATCTCTTTCGATCACTACCATGTTCAATTCCTTATTTACAGCTTCTACATCATGCATTCTCTGACCAAGTTCTTCCCTCACAGAACTGATTTCATCTTGTAAAACCATTTGTCGAGTAGCAAGCAACTCTTCTTGTTTCAAAATTTCAGCCTCATGTTGCCTTAATTTGTTTTCCAATTCCTTGTTTCTAGACTCACAGTCCTCCAGTTTAGAGGTAAGTTGTATTTTTGTGCTTAACAAACTATCAATATTAAACTGTAGCTCATCTTTCTCAGAAGAGAACTTATCTTGTGAAATAAGCATTTCAGACTTCAATTTTTGCACCTCTTTTCTATGCATTCTAACCAACTCTCCTAACATGTGAATCTGTTTTCTCCCTGAAACTAGCTCCAATTCTGATTTATCCATATTTTCCTGTGTCACTTTAAGTTGGCCTTGCAATTGATGAGTTTCAGATGCCTTATTCGAAAGTTCCTTTTTTAACATTTCAATTTCATCTTCTAATTGCTTGAGATTTTCATTAGCTACCTGAAACTGTTTTTCATTATCTACCTGAAACTGTTCCACCAAATTTGTAATCTTGTTGACATACTCTTGAATACGAGTATCCGATTCAGCAGTATGTTTTTGCAACTCCTCCTCTTTTAGATTCAATTCTTTCCACACATTATCAAGTTGAAACTCACTTCTCTCAATTTGAATCTTCAACTTGAAAATCTCTTCCTCTAAAAGCTCTTTTTGTTGATTTTTTTCATAAGCAAAGAGATTTTTTTGTTTACTCAACTCCTCCTCTTTCAACTTCAATTCTTTGCTCACATTATCAACCTGATCCTTACTATTCTCAACTTGAACCTTCAACTTTATGATCTCTTCTTCCAAAAGCTGAAGCTTCATATCAGCAACACTTAGCTCTTCCTCTTTGAGCTTTAATTCTTTACTCACATTTTCAAGTTGACCCTCGTTGTTCTCGACTTGAACCTCCAACTTTATATTCACTTCTTCTGAAAGCTGAAGCTTTAAATTGGTAACCCTCAACTCTTCATCCTTTTCCCTTAACTTTTTTAACAAGTCATCGTAACTTTTATTGTCCATCTCCCACAATAAACTATCATCTGTATTTTCCACCCCAACAAACTGGTTTTGTTCACCCATATCAACATAATTATCTTCTAGCTTCATAACTTCAAAGTGTTCCTCAGGCTGCATGCTATGGCAATTGATCACCAGGATATCAGTTTCAGGTTCAGAATCCCAGGATGATAAAGGTGATTCACAATCCTCCTTCGTAGAAGACATAAAACTATTACCACCATCAGAGCGCAAATCAATATTGAGAGGTTGAAGGTCGGATTTCAGCAACATCAGCTTCTGGTATGGAGTTACCAATACAATATCTCCATCAAGATCTAGATCAGTATTGCTACAGCTCTCCATCTAAGAATAAACTCAATGATTAGAACTCTCCAATGAACTATGCGCCAAAAGTAAAATAAAAATCGTACAAGTTTTCTATTCCAATCATCAAATGGAAAGAAATTCAATTTAAACCATAATGAATATAGATAGATGGATATAATAATAGACCAAATCACCATTTTTATTCTTATTATTTTTCTAGGATATGAAACAAATTTAAAAATCTTTATTATACTAAATGTTAGATAGTCTTGTCTTGACCTAACCCTAATCCCGCATTACACACTTTATACCACTAAACCACCAACATTTTTTATATTTAAGGTTTGCTTTTAATAAAGATATGTAGGAACCGCCCTCTTATGCAACCGCCTATCCTCCATTCTTTAATTATTCCACATGAGCAAAATTCTAATTAGCAAATATGTAGCAACCACCCAACTATGCAACCATTCACTTTGAATTCATTTATTAATCTGATATAATTTTTGCCTGTTTCTGTTGTTTAGAATGTTTGTCGATCGTATATGCTTATATTGTGTTGATCTTAATTTTCACTACTTTTTATGGTTAAGCCCTTGATTTGATTATGTTGATTAGAAGATATATGCTTTATATTGTTCTGATCTTATAGTCAATTAATAAATCGATTGAGTTTTTTAAAACACTATTGTGTTCTATTAAATGATAGTAGATTGTTTCTTATAACCGATTAATTCCGATTAATTAATGAATGATTTCTAATAATATAGTCAATTTAATACCTATATATAAAACTCTAAAACACGGGTTAGAGTCTAGTTGTACCATAAAGCTAAAATAGTATGTATCCTCGTAAAATGAAATAAATCAATATCAGATGTTTATTAAAATTTCAAAATCCTACTGGTTGAATGAGCATCATTTACTAACACGTAAAATTGATCACGGACTTCCTTAATACATTAATTATTTAATTATAACAGTTCAAGCAAAAAGAATTATCTATAAAGCAAACGGACACCGAGGGTAAATGCGTGTTTCGGTGTCGTGTGTCGGTGTTTGACAAGTACATGTATAGAGCAGACACCTGACATGCCTTCGATCAGAAGGTGTGTTCATGTTACGTAGGGAAGTACGGCGAAACAGATGAACATAGTAACAACTAAGAACAACTTAGCGATAGAGTAAAATAAAGAAAACAAAAATAACAACGGTGAAAGAGATTCCTATAAATATAGAGATAAAGAATACAATAACGAGAAAGGAACATGATACCTGAACAGTACGACGTTAACAGCCGCAGTGTAGAGTGATGGTTTAGGTTTGATGGAGAGGAAAATAATGAATTATTCTGTTTTATTAGGGTTTGTTACTTTAACCCTTTTTTCTCTACTCAAACCAATTTTGATCCATCATAATTATAGGCTTAATTCATTCAGATAAAAAATTAAAATAAAATCAATTTTTTTTTAGGAACTAAAATAAAATCAATCTATGATATGTTGGGAGAAATAAAATCAATATATGTTGGGAGAGATTGTAAATTCTTTCATTACAATAAGTTAGAGACTAAAAAAAAATTGTTAGACTTTATCGAGCTTGGGTCCCATTGTCGTTGATCATCCTCTCAAACTTGCTACTGATCATCGCCTTGATAAGCTATTACTTCACCAACTACCTAATCAGACTCAAGCCCCTCCTTAGGCAGATTCCTCCTTTCGCGTTAGACGGTATTGATCTTGGGTCCCATTGTGGTTGATCATCCTCTCAAACGAGCTACTGATCATCGCCTTGATAAGCTATTATTTCACCAACTAGCTAATCAGACTTGAGCCCCTCCTTAGACGGATTCCTCCTTTCGCTCCTCAGTTTACGGGGTATCCATGAAGCACATTAGATTGGGCCAAATCAAACTCAAATTCAAATTCAACACTTTTAATTTGGACAAAATTCAATGAACACTTAAATTTTTTTTTTTGAAGGATGTGAACACTTAAAATTATTATTTATTATATTATATAATCTTTTAAACTCAAATAGCCACTATATAACTAAAGAAAAGTTGGATACTAACTCAAACTATCTTTTGTAAAAAGAAAAAAAGAACTCATGCTATATTTGGTTAACAAAAACCGATTGAGACCATTTGTTTAGACCCAATTTAAAGCAATAATAACTTTACATGAGTAGGATTAATTATCATCATATTGAAGTAAAATGGTGTTGGATCGACTCATAGAATAATCTTGTATGGTTGTACCATATTGAAGGTCTATTTATAGAACGAGTCATACAATGCAATGGGACTTTGATACAATTGTCCGTTTTATTCCGGAGACGGCGTCTGCTTGCATAATTTTAAACAGTGTCTTGAAACATGTTAAAGAGAGTGACCTAGTTTGCGACGCCGTCCAATAATCTCTTCGTTGACGAAAAATATTTTTGAACTAACATAACAAGTTTTTTTTTAATAAAGAACAACATATATGGTGTATTAATTACAATATTTTTTATTGTTCAACAAACTTTAACTCGACACAAATTATTGTCAACCTTATGATTTATCACCCTATGGACAATCGCGTGACAAACCTAATCCTACATAAAAAACAGTTTAATAAAAACAAAATTCCTGCCGTCGTCTTGAAGGAAGATGTTAGGAAACATGGCATCCATGGAAGGAAAGAGAGAAATATAGAAAAGCTCTTTGTATTGATGGAAATTGAATATTACAATATGATGAAGTTATCCCACTTATGGGAAGGTTACAACTATATATACTAATAGGGCTAATACTACTTGTAACTAAACTAGATATCTCTAATAACCATGTTAGGAAACATGGCATCCATGGAAGGAAAGAAAGAAATATAGAAAAACTCTTTGTATTGATGGAAATTGGATATTACAATATGATGAAGTTATCCCACTTATGGGGAGGTTACAACTATATATACTAATAGGGCTAATACTACTTGTAACTAAACTAGATATCTCTAATAGTCCCCCTCAAGTTGGAAGGTGTTCAAAACACTTCCAACTTGAAATGAGAAAATACAAGGAAATACATCAAGCAAATGAAAATACAAGGAAAGATGCCGGAAACACATCGGCTAAAAAAACAAAGTCATCAAACAAGTGCTTATCCAACAAGAAGCAACCACAACTCAAGGTTGAACCAATTGAAGGAAGAAGCATCAAAGCAACGCTTAACCACCATCCGGTAGAAGCCAATATCAACAAAGCCAATTAAGGCACAACGCTTAACCATCAAGAGTGTTCAATCACTCAAGATAGAAGCACAAGAAGAAGAAGAAGAAAACGACGCTTAACCATCCATGACGGAAGCAATATCAACATGTCTTAACCATCATGAACAGAAGCACAAGACAAGAAAAGAAGTGCAAGGAAGAGTCATAGTCTACAATGGAAGGAGGTCATATGTTGAACAAACTTCACACCAAAGGTACCATGAAGCAACAAGACCAAGGTTCCAAAGATAAAAGTGATGCCCTTCAATGCCGAGCCGAGACAAGTAAAACCAAAAGCAGTCCAATAGAGATGCATAGCCATGTGATGTGTCTTCAAACCATAGAAAACAAATCCATGTTGATGCATTCAAACCATAGGCCAAAACCGATGCTTCCAATAATGAAGCACTCTAAACAACGATCCAGGACAAAGAAACCAAGGGAAGGTAATCAATCCAAGAATCTTCCAACAATCCAACACTGAGCCAGAACGATAAACCTCACCAAATACCACTCCAAGGGCATGAAAGTGCCATGTAGAGCTCATAAAGGAAGGGATCCAAGTGGTAAAGACAATCTGCCAAAAACTAGCACAATTGTGCATCCACAAAACTACTGATGAAGAAAGCCAAAAGCAAACATCTAAATCATATTCAATCAACAAACAACAACTAAGAGCAGCATTCAACAATGTGCTGCACCACAAAATTGAAATGAGAGCAGTGTAGTACAAGTGTAAGGATCTCAAACGAAAACATCAAGCAATGCCAGATTCACCATCAAACTTCCAAATCAAACAGTTTAGTCTTCAACAAAACTGATGAACTTCAAAGACAAACCTCAAGAATTGTATAGAATCAGAATATCTTGTTTTATGAATCTCTAATGCCCTCAAACAATGAATTTGAAAGGTGAGCCTCAAAACCATCTCAAAGTCAATATCCAAAGATGATGAATGAGTATGATAGAATGAAGTATTTATAGGAGTGAGTTGGAGTAACTAACTCCCTAACAAACTTGCTTGATCTCCAAGCTATCTAGATAACTTGCTCTCCAAGTTATCTTCACACTATGTTCTAATAGTCCCCCTCAAACTCAAAGTGGGAAAGTTTACCAATTTGAGTTTGAAATACAATGAAAATTACAACTGAGAACATGTGAGGAAGCTTCAGACTTTGTGTCTCTTACGCGTTTCTGCTTCTGAGTTGCAGTAGAAACAAAAACAGCTTCTGAACAGAGAAACACAAAAAGAACGCTTCTGAACCAAAAAAAACTTCTGAAGAATACAGCTTCTGAGAAGAATTAAGTGCATGAGAAGAATACAGCTTTTGAAGAATACAACTTCTGAAGAAGACAGCTTCTGAAGAATACAGCTTCTGAAGAATACAAAAATGCTTCTGAAGAAGACATAATTCCAGTTTTGACGAGAAGAGTCTGAGTCGATACCACACGCTTCCAAACTACTTATTTGTTTTTCAATATACTCAACACCAATCACAATTGAAGAGAAGAAGCCAACAGAGATTTCAAACTGAACACAATCACCAAGTTATCTTCACTGAAGAATTTCAACAAACACCTTGTGAGCAGTTTGATGAACTGAACATGAAATTGAAGCAGAATGAGAGCTGTAACAAGAAACAATGTAGAAGAACGAAACAAGAAATTGTTCAACTCGAAATCGGAAAAAGATGAGATGAATCAGTGTTCGATCAACAAAGGATAAGAACTCGGAAACGCGGAACTCAGAGATTTGGGGACAATGGACACAAACTGAATCACGATACATGATTAGAATTTTGAAAAACGAATACGACGAGTACAAATTGAACGAATTTAAGGACAGAAAGCAAGGAAAACGAATCAGAATCGAATTTTTGATTCAATTTCATGAAAACGAAATCAAACCGAATTACGAACAGAATCACGAAGGAGAAGATACACAAAACCCGCAATTGAACGAGAAAAATGGAAATTGAATTAGGAAATAGAAGAAGAAAGGATCGATTCAACAGAAAAGAAAAGAACGAAGACGAATTCACGACGAATCGTAAATTGATAGTGAAAACTGACGAGAAAGGAAACAAGAAAATAATAGTGAAAAAGGATGTGAGAAAATTATGGATTTTCTCGAGAAAACGCAGCGGAAAATCCTTCAAGGAGGATACCAGATTTGCTCTGATACCATGTTAGGAAACATGGCATCCATGGAAGGAAAGAGAGAAATATAGAAAAGCTCTTTGTATTGATGGAAATTGGATATTACAATATGATGAAGTTATCCCACTTATGAGGAGGTTACAACTATATATACTAATAGGGCTAATACTACTTGTAACTAAACTAGATATCTCTAATAGAAGAAATGCCGATTTTCAAACTAAGTATTTTTTGCACCAGTGTCCGGTTTTTAATCTTTTTTTATAGTAGGATTTTTGTCTTTTATTAGTTTTTTATGTAAGTTTTTTTTAGAAGATAATCTTATTTTGACGAGGGAAAACAATCTTATTTTGTTAACATCTATCTAATTTGTTTGGTAAGTATAAACTTAGATGTCAGGGGCGGATCTGGACATAAAAAATCAGTGAGGCTAATTTTTTTTCACCCAATTACTAAGAGAGATCATAAACCACTCAATTTCAGTTTCAATCTAAATGTTTCAGAGCAAAATGGTGGTGAAATTATCTTTTGACTGTGTCAGTGTCCAAACGGAAAAAAAAAAAGAGTAAGGCCGTGTTGGGAGAGGAAAACGATAAAACTTGGCTTAGAGGAGAGGTGAGGGTGAGAAATCTAATAGAAAATTGAGAAGATAGAAAGAAATGTGTTTGGTGTGTGTTTTGGAATTTGTAAGGAAAATGTAGGGTGTTGATAGTATTGGGTTGGCTGAGTGTGTTTTTGATTAAAAATAGATAATTTTTAAAAAAATTGGGCTGGGCTGGTGTGGCTATTGCCACACCCTGCCTTAAGCAGATCCGCCCCTGATTATAAGGACAATAATATGCAGAAGCCGGGTTTAAACCTTAAATTCTTCACATCTTCACGCTTAGACTTGTTTGAATTCAGTCATTAAATTACTTGGCAAAACAATTGCTCTAATTCTACGGTGCAATAGTATAGTTTTCTTTTTTTAATGAGAGAGAGCAATAGTACAGTTTTGATATTATCTATGCGGAGACGGCATTCAAGTTATTTTCTTATTTTCTACTATAACTTTCTTTGATAAACCTCTTCAAAAGAAAAACTTACTTTGATTTAAATTAGGGCTAAGCTAATTTTTTATTTTTTTTGCAAGAATCGGATAAACTAGCTGATAAAAATAAATATAATGAATAAAATACATGATAAGTTGGTTGATTAAATTAAGGGTTAAATATTTGAGGATGGGTAGCTCACTTTTTTAAGAATGATTGGTTGGGCTAAACGATTAAATTTAGAATTTTGCTCTACACCCAGCACTTTTCGCTCGCGCCCTGCAGCCTTGCCAAAAATACCCCTGCGTGAGTTAAGTTACGCTGCGTGAGTTAACTCACGCTACGTGAGTTAACTCACGTAAGTGTTAAACATCATGCTGCGTGAGTTAACTCACGCAGACATTATACTCAGCGTGAGTTAACTCACGCTGGTACACAAACCATTCATTTTTGAGAGAAGATGTTCAACAAGCATAATCATTGAAGCTAAAGTAGTATCTTCATAACATTACACTTCTGGAAATACGAATTATTATATACATCCACGTAGCTATTTACGAATCTAGGCTATCTCAAGTGCATGAAATATAGTGGAGTTATCCATTTCATATATACTAATACCATGGCATGGCATGATAGTGAAGAGAGATAAAAATGAAAGAGAGAGAATGAACTTTTAGTTGGCAAGCAGTGTACTAAGCTTTTTTAAGGCTTTGCCGACAATGATATATGTCTGTCCACTAAATGAGTAATTAGAAAACCCAATGAGGGGGTGTGGTGATGATCATACAGTACTGAAATTGAATCATACTTACTACTTTTCTACTCATTTCATTCGCCTAAAGTAGAGGCTGCACCAACATATCAAGTGCATGAAAGGCACAAGCACAAGGCACAAGCACAGAACTCTCCACTTTTAGAATTTGAAACTCTGCGTGAGTTAACTCACGCGGCGTGCGTTAACTCACGCGGCGTGCGTTAACTCACGCGGCGTGCGTTAACTCACGCAGAGTTTAACACTTGCGTGAGTTAAGTCACGCTGCGTGAGTTAACTCACGCAGGGGTATTTTTGGCAAGGCTGCAGGGCGCGAGCGAAAAGTGCTGGGTGTAGAGCAAAATTCTTAAATTTAAAGGAGTTAAAAGGTTTTGTGTTTGATTGAATACGAGCAAAAAAGACAATACTAACATAACATTAGTAATGATATTTTGACATCCATTTGATGACAACTTTGTTGACAACCTCGTTTTTCTCACTTCTTATTGGTCAAAAACAATGGAGAGAGAAAAAGGAAGAGAGATGATAACAATATCATGTGAGTATGAGAGAGAAAGTTGTCCAAAAGTTGTCAAGTGGTTGTCAAAATATCATTTCTCAACATTTAATCTCTACTCTTTTAAATTAAAAAAAAAACATATTAATATTTGTCATTCAAAAAATCATATTTTGTTTGTAGTCCTTCTCAAAATTTTCGTCAAGCAATGGCCCTTCAAATGGTTTCTTTTCTATTAGCCCTTCAAAAAAGATTTTTCTATCATCATTTTTTGTCTCTGTTTATAAGTCAACTCATTTGTCCCCTTCAAATTTTTTAATGATTTTTTAAGGCATATTTAAAATAAAGTGAAGACTCATTTTGGTCCTTCACAATTTTTGTGTGGACTAATTAAGTCCTTGACATAAATAAAAGTCAAATTAATCTTTGATATTTTCATATTGGGGACAAATCATGATTAATTTGTCATCGTTATAAGAATGTTGGGGTCTACTTCGAGTTTTATTTTTGTTGGGGACTAAATTGGTCCGCACGAAAATTGTGAAGGACCAAAATGGATCTTCACTCTTTAAAATATTATAAAAATCTCTCCCACAAAAATTTAGAATTTAAAAAAAAAATGAGTTGAAATGAATTTTTAAGCACAAGAAACATAAAAATTCACATTTAATTCATCCGATATTAAAAAAGACTAAACGTTTGCATGAAAGATTTCTATAATGTACTAAACATAATAGCAGGAAAAAATATTCAAGTTTCGAAGGATATATATGAGTTGACTTAAAATAAGGGATAAAAAATGTTGATTGAAAATATTTCGAAGACCATTGTTTGAAGAAGAAATTTACAAAGACAAAAAGCAAAATAAGATATATTTATAGGGACCAAGAGCTATTTTTTAATTTTTTAGACATGTTTAGAATATTATTAAATGTTCCTTCGCAAAAAAATACTCATGTCTTGAACTTTCATTTTAAAAAATTATATTTAATTAACTTCTTATTAAAAAATTATATTTTTTTGTAAAAAGAAATTTTTATGATGTTCTAAACATACTTGTAAAAAATATTTAAAAATTTTAAATTTTAAGGATGATTAAACCAATTTAAATTTAGAAAGGACTAAAACTGCATGTTAAAAAGTGTTTTTAGGACGCAAACATACCATTTTATTTATGAGGATGAAAAACACAGTTTGATAATTTTGCAGGAACAAAAATCTAATTCAATCATAAATTTTATTTAAAATATAGTATCGTTAAATATGATGTTTTGTGTAATTAAGTATGTTTAAACTACAGATAAAATGTTAATAAATTAAGTACAAAAAAAGTTTTTTTATGAGTTTTTTTTTTTTTTATATCCCACTTGGGTCACAAGTATTTTTTTATGGACACTTGGGTAAAAAGTTGAAGTTACTCAACTTGACCATTTTATTTATTTATTTTGTCAGAATAATTTAGTGGTTAAAAATTCACCGTTTTAATACAAATAAATAGGACGTTCGAGGTTTGAACTTTGACCCTTGCATATATTATGCAATATACCTACCAACGGAATTAAACAAAAATCAACTCGACCATTTTTTTTATAGCAGCTATAAATTGTTAAAATTTTGATATTAATAATTTTGATCATTACAGTCATTCTCATTATTGTAAAATATTCTTTTACATGTAATAAATTATTTTAAATTCATGTATGACATGTAATAAATTATTTTAAATTCATGTATGTACTCAATACTTTAATTGAGAGAGTATGTATTCAATCCTGAAAAGCAGAACAGTGAAGTAATTTGGAATTTTGGAACCATATTGGCGTTGGCCTTCTCTGAGTGCATCCTACGCCAGTGTTATGCAACACTGATTATAAAATTTATCAAACTGTTTATGCTGACATTTTCAAAGTTTTGATGATGCATACAAATGACTCGAGTAAAACATTTATATCATTATCTATATCCATATGAACCCCTCAATAATAAAAATATACATATATTCCTATAATATGACACTAGGACAAATAAAAAGGGTAACGTCACTACCCCTTAAATTAAACTATTCCTATTCTTATCTTAATTATTATATATATGTGTTCCACCAACAACATTGAAACCAAAAGAAGCTAACAAAGCATAATGTTGGTCAAAGCTTCAGAGGAAGCCATGGCTGTGAGAGAGATAGAAGAAGGTGTTGATTCTAATTCTAGAGAAATTAATAGTATTCCTTTGAAACAACACTTTGTGCTAGTACATGGCATAGGTGGTGGAGGTTGGTGCTGGTACAAAATTAGGTGCCTTATGGAGAATTCTGGGTACAAAGTCTCATGCATAGACCTTAAAAGTAGTGGAATTGATCAATCTGATGCTGATTCTATTCTAACTTTTGATGATTATAATAAACCTCTCATTGATTTCATATCTGCTTTACCAGATAATGAACAGGTATGTATATTTTCATTTTCATTCCCTTTCTCCCCACCTTATACTATATGGAATTAATAATATATGATATGATATGATATGATATGATTGATTATATATTTTTTAACATATGATATGATTAATTAAACATTTTTGGTTTGTATAGGTTATATTGGTGGGGCACAGTGCAGGAGGGTTGAGTATTACTCAGGCCTGTCACAAATTTGCAAATAAGGTTCGTTTAGCAGTGTATGTGGCAGCAACTATGCTTAAGTTTGGATACTCAACCGATGAAGATCTTAAAGATGTGAGTCCTTTTCATGATAAATTATGTTCTGTTTTCCTCTGTTATTCTTAATTATTTTTAGTACGTTAGGATTGATATGAATTCATAATGCCAAGTACTAGGATAAACTTTTGGGGGGTGAGAATAGAATATGATAGTGATGTATATTATTGACTTCAATTTAATGAAAAATCTTCAAGGTTTCCAGCTGAAATATTTGGTTGCCAACTGTCATCACAAACAAACATACTACTAGCTTTTAGGAAACTCCGAGACTCACTCACTGGTGTCATGCATCTTTTATCTAACCTACTCTCTCACATTTTTGCTAAGGTTTGTGTCATATACAAACAAATATGTAGCTCTTTTGCAATAAGGGAGTTTGTTAATCAAAAACAATTTCAAAAAAATTGGGATTTTCTTTTTTCTTTCTCTATTATATTTTGGCTTAATTACAGTTTTGGCCTCCTAACTTTCACGAAGTTGCGATTTTGGCCCCCTAAGAAAAAACTACAAAACCGCCCCCTAAGTTTTGCAACTATAGCAGTTTTGGCCCCCAAGGCCAAAAAAAATAAATAAATAAATAACACATGGCACCTCACTTAGGGTGTCACATCAGCGTAGACCAAGTCAAAATTGGCCTTGGAGGCCAAAATTGTCACATGTGCAAAACTTAGGGGACAGTTTTGTAGTTTTTTTTCTTAGAGGGTCAAAATCGCAACCTTGAAAAAGTTAGAGGGCTAAAACTGCAATTAATCCTTATATTTTTTATCCTCTACTTTGCTTGTCAAGGAAATAGTTTTCTTAGTTTTCTAGCTTATTAGTTAGAGTTCTTAATTTAGTCAATGGTCTTTAGTCACCTCTTTTCAGGCTTTGACAATAATCTAGCTGTAATTTATTAATAGTCCCTAAAATGATGAAAAGGAATACACCATCCGGTCCTTATTATAAGAAACGAAACAAAAAAACATCAAAACCAATGCAATCATTGATTAAATAAACTTTTTGAATATTTTTACAAATATACCCTCATAAAAAATTGTGAAACATTAAATACACACACTAATATTAAAAAGAGAGCATTAAATGAGGGATATAAAAGTCTTTTAAACAATAAATACACCTTAAAAGTTGTGAAATTTTCTTATATATTGGACCAAATTTTTTTTTGAAAATTTTCTTATAATTAGGACCGGAGGCAGTATAACTATAACCCAATCTTTGAGTCTTGAGAGCCTAGAACTAGAATGTGCACGAGCAAAGCTAATTGCCTTTTTTCACAATCATTATAGTAACTTCAATCTAATAAAGTTTTATGTTTTTTCAATCTAATAAAGTTTTATGTTTTCTATTCCAACCGTGTCTACTCTCTCATTCATCACCAATAATTTGTGCCACACAAACCCCTATAAAATAACAATCATTGTACTAATCATTATTCATTGGTAACATCGTGTTATGTTGTTTAGTGGCATGAAAATGAAATTGTCCAATAGTAACTTTTTTCCTCCCTTTTATCTCAACTAGAATGGGTTCAATTTGATTAAATCCGACAACCCCGTCTTTTCCACCATTTGACTTTGTGTAAAATGATTAAACCTTCGATTAAATTTCTAAACTAGTATCACTTGTTATTTCACTTGGTATCTAAACTATAAAAATAAAATATAATAAAGGAAAATGATAATCAATATTCTTAGGACATTGTTTAAGAAAAAAAAATCATTGCATAGAAAGTGATGTAATTATCACCTTGACAAACCTTGAACGAATATTTTCAAGAAAAAAGAATAATTTTAAGGATTCTAGGGCACTTGCTAGCATAATTATGTGAAGTCTTTAAACTATTCACATCCTATCAAATCTTTCAATTAACACACTTTCTTCTATTTTAAAAAGCAATTGAGGGACTTGAGAATGGTTAAGGACTATTTTATTTCCATAGTTTATGGATCAAATAGGAGATAAAGTGACAGTTTATAGAACAAATTAAAGATTTACTTTAAACCAATGTGTCTCCAATCCAATGATTGAAAAGTAAAAATAAAATATAATAATACTAGCTACGAGTATTTTTTTTATTTTTTTTTGTATCATTAGATAAATGAATAATAGTCCACGTGAACTTAACTCGGCTGGTATGAACAATGCATAATATATGTAAGGTCTGGGGTTCAAACCCCAGTCACCAAAAAAAAAATTGTACGTTTTACGTTTTTTTTTATCGAAATATAATAATGGTACTTAGAAATTGTTTATCTTTTGTGCCAAATAGGGAGTACCTGACTTATCGGAATTTGGTGATGTCTATGAGCTGCGGTTTGGATTAGGACAAGATAATCCTCCAACAAGTGCTTTGATCAAGAAAGAGCTTCAACGCAAAATCATATATCCTTTGAGCCCTCATGAGGTACATTTATCTATATCGATTAATTTAGCTCCTAAAGTATCAATCCCTCTCAAATTTAGTTTCTAGAGTATAGAAATAAGTAAACTTAATCTTATTTGCATTGACTAAAGTGATGTGTTTTTTATTCTCTTTTGATCAAATAGTTTATTAATGATTAAATTCACAAAATTTAAGTGTGAAGAGTTCGAACCTCGACCTTCCGCATAATCTCTCAATTATTGGACTATATGTTTTCAATACTTTCTAGATCACTTGTTCATTTTACATATTTCATGACTAAATTGAAGAGAAGAATAGTTTTGACTTTAGAGACTAATTTAATAGTTCATTTTTATTTATATCTCCAATAAAAAGAAAAGGACTTGTACCCAAAAAAAGGACATGATGTGCATGAAATCTCCATAAAACTGTTCAACCGTAGGGTACACCCCACATGGCTCATGACAAATGCTTTGGTTTATGCTTCATTTCATCCTCTGCTTTTGTCGCATGTAGGACCATTTGTGGCAATTTTCTTGGGGAAAAAAACGATGAAAATCACCAATCTCCTAGATAAAAACAACTTTAACTTAGCAAATATTCTAGACAAAATCTGGGCTTGTATGCTTGCAAGCAGGACTAGATTAAGGGTAAGCCACTAAAATTGTAGCTATAAATTCAAAACAATATTCTTATAAATTTTATAAAGCAAAGATGCCACAAAAGTACAAAAAATGTCACGCGTGCCAATAAAATATCCATTAGCCCAATTTACTTTAGGCTTCGCTCACATTTGGGTCAACCTTGCTTCCATGCTATGTAGCATTTCAGATCAATGACGTGTCTGGTGTCCAACAAGTGTTAATGTTTGATACACGTTGGTGTACGCCAAATTTTATTGTTTCAGTCATTCGTATCTTACAAATGCGCCATAAATTTATAATTATTAGTTTATCACCAATGATACAATTAGAAATGTTGATAATGCATCAGGATTCAACCCTGGCTGCAATGTTGTTGAGACCAGGACCATTACTAGCATTAACGAGTGCACAATTCAGAGAGAATATTGAAGTGGAGAAGGTGCCTCGTGTGTACATAAGGACAAGGCAAGACAATGTAGTGAAACCAAAGCAACAGGAAGCCATGATAAATAGGTGGCCGCCAGGTAGTGTGTATGAATTGGACAGTGACCATAGTCCCTTCTTCTCTACCCCATTTCTACTCTTTGGTTTGCTTGTCAAAGCTGCAACTTTTGACGTTGGATGCAACTAGTTGAATCCAACACAGTCACCATGTTTTTTTTTTATTTTGCTTATTCCTTCTTTTGCCCTAAAAAATAATTTGTGGTGTGAGCTAGGAGGAATCAATTTGGTAATTAATTTGTCAACACTATTGATTGTAATAATTTATCAAATGTTATTCTATTGGTTTGATCCTACACTCTGGTCACTGTTATAAGAAAAAAAAATTTGATATTTTAGATTCTTTCAATAAATGATTTATGTGATCTTTAATATAGACCACATGCATCATTTATTGAATGAATCTTAAATGTTAAATTTTACCGTGATCATAGGGTGTATGGATTGTTCAATGATTTATGAAAACAACAGTGCTATTTGTTAGGAGAGACAAAAGGGTTAATAAAATATATAAAGGGAGAAAAGAGTTTACAAATATAATATCACGACATTTTGTAAAAAAAAAAATATTAATATTATCACGTCACATCACACGCGTAAGATTTTTAAGAATAATAAAAGATTGATTTTAAATCAGATTTTGACGAAATGCACACGTCAATATCCAAAAATATTATTTCGTGACATCAATTTTCATATTAAATAAATGATGAAAAAATAGAAGCTCCTAAAATAATGAAGTCCGAAAGACTTCTGGATATATGTGTTTAGCTTCGCATAAGGCTTCAGAAACTTTTGATATGCTTATGCTAGCTGTGTGATATGCATTCAAATTTACAATTTTTCACTTCTTAACATTTAGTGTGTTAGTATCGTTGTTAGACTTTATATATATATATATGTATATAAGTGGCCGTTTTCCTCGACAAAAAAAAAAAGTGGTCGTCATAAAAATAATTCAAATAGATAATATGTAAGAATGCATCGCTCTCTTCTAAGAGTCTCACATTGAATGACATAATGATTGAATATGAGATTTATAAGTGAATGCAATTATCATCTTACAAACTGATTTTGTTAAGTTGAGCTCTTAATATGATATCAGAACATATCAAAGATTTATCGGATCCAAGTGTGTGTGGTGCAATAAGATCTGAATATAAGTAGGGGTGTTCGCGGATTGGATTGGTTCGGTTTCGGGAGAAAAAAACCATCTGATCCAATTGCTTCGGTTTTGTTATTTGTTCATCCAATTGGTTTGGTTTTAAATTTAAATCCAATTCAATCCGATCCAAATTTTTTCGGTTTGGATTGGATTGGTTTTCGGTTTTCATTGTTGTATAATTTTTCATTTTCTTTTAAAAAAAATATATTATTTTATGACATTTCATAAAAATGCGAGGTTACAAAAAAGATGAATAAGTAGAAAATAAAAGTGACATAAAGCAAATAAAATAGTAGGGTAAGTAAAATAGTTACAAAATCTTAAATTAATAATATTTCTTAAAAGAAAGAAAAAAAATCAACATTATTAAGGAACAAGTCTAGAAAATAATTACAAGATTGTAAATTAAGGAAATATTTATAAAAATTTCATATAATAATATATATACAAGTATATATTTCGGTTTGGATTGGATTGGATCGGTTTATACAAAGGGAACCGAAAATCAATCCAATCCATTTAAAATTGCGGGTTTTTTTCGGTTTTTGATTTGGTTCGGTTTTTTATTTTTCAGTTCGGTTATTGCGGTTTGCATTGGATTGGATTGGACATGAACACCCCTAAATATAATGGTTATAATTAAGTCTGGTTCAATCCAATTTAAAATCTTCTCATGCATGTTCTCTCATTTTCAACCGTTAAATTTCTTTTTATTTTATTTTATTTTAATCCTCATTTTCTCTTCTTTTAATGGACGATTAATATTTTAATCCTCATTTCCTTACTAGGGAGTGATCGGGCTGCTATAGGGTACTGGTTCTCCTTAGGGGTGTCTCAAGTTATCGGAAATGGTCTCTCGACCAAGTTCTGGCATGACCCGTGGTGTGGTCCGGTCCTTCTTAGGGATAGGTTCCGCCGCCTGTTTCAGTTGTCTATCCAAGGGGACGGGTTAGTGGGGGAGTTAGGAGCTTGGGTCGGGACTGATTGGGTTTGGGATCTGAGATGGAGGAGACCACTCTTTGTCTGGGAAGCGGGCCTGCTTAATGAGCTGCTTGGGGTTGCGACTAGGCAATCTAGAGTGGATAGGGAGGATTCCTGGTCTTGGCCGCTTAGCCCTGATGGTAGGTACTCGGTGAAGTCTGCCTATTCCTCTCTTATTAGGGACCCTATGACTACCGGTGCCCCTCAGGGTGATACCCTGACGGCTATAACTAGGGTGTTGAAGTCTTGGGCCCCCTCAAAGGTTGTTGTCTTCTCTTGGCAACTTCTTCTTGATAAGATTCCGACTAGGTGTAACCTTCAAAGGCGTGGTGTCCCCTTGCCTGTTGGAGATCGGGGTTGTGTCCTCTGCGAGGCGCCTTCAGAATCTGCGGTTCATCTCTTTTTTGTTTGCCATGCGGCTCTTTCGGTGTGGTATCAGGTGTCTAGGTGGTTAGGGTGGGAGTTCGTGAGTCCCCACAGTCTTGCTCAACATTTCCTTGCTTTTATGGGCTTAGGTGGGGGGAAAAGAGTTAGATTAGGTCTCCTTTTAGTTTGGCATGCTGTTATTTGGACCATCTGGATGTCCCGGAACGACCTTATCTTCTCTGGTGGCTCTCTCCGTGAGGAGCCTGTGGTGGATAGAGCGAAACTCTTGGCTTGGAAGTGGTTCCTGGCTAAGTGCCCTGCTAGCTCCTGTTCCTTTCATGAGTGGGAGGTGCAACCCGTCCTTTGCTGGCATCGGTAGGGTTTTGGTGGGGGTGTATCTCGGTTCCTGGGGGGTTGGGTGGGGGTTTCTGCCTCCCCCTCCTGGTAGGCTACTGAGGATGCCTCTTTGTTTTTGTGTTTCTGTTCTGGCAAGTGTTTAGCTTGGTGGTTTTTGTTTTTGTTCTTCTTGTTGTCCTCCGGTGCAGGGGATGCCTTGGGGCTTGTCCCGGGGCTTCCTCTTCTATTGGTGTTTCGGGGTGTCCATTGTTATCCCGTTTTGGTGTATTTGTACATTTCTTTTATATATTTATATAATTATATTTGCCATTCAAAAAAAAAAATACATGATCTGTACCAAATTATATCATGTTTTAGACACTTCACATGTATTAAGAAATATAACTAATTTTGTATGGAAAAGAGATATTATGAAGTGTTTTACAAGATTGTCCTTAATAAATGATATGAAAAAGATAAATGAAAAATTGAAATGAGAGAATAATAAATAGTTAAGGAATAATAGGAAAAATAACATTAATGTTTCATTGATTTTGTAAATCAGCATATAATTTAGGACAATTTTTTTTCAAAACGACATATAATTTAAAACGGAAGGAGTAAGAATTAAGAAGATCCGCTCTTCTAGACCTCAACAACAAAATCAGGTTCACATAATCTCTTGGGAGAAGCCTCCAGAAGGCGTCCTAAAGTGTAACATCGATGCCGCAACTTTCAGCCATAACACTGTGACAGGTTTTGGAATGTGCTTTCGAAACTCTAGGGGGCAATTGTTAATGGGGAAATCAGCTCTTCTGCAATCCTTTGGTTCTGTCCTAGAAGCTGAAGCTGTTGCTATGCTTGAGGCATTACACACTGCAATTGCAGCCGGCTATCATGATGTCGTGTTTGAAACGGACAATAAGATTCTCGCCGATGCCATCAACTCTTCATCTGATTACCTTAACGAGTTTGGCAACATTGTATCACAATGTAGAGACTTGTTGTTTAGTAATTCCGACTTTGTAGTGTCGTATGTTCGGAGGCAAGCAAATAGGGTCGCTCACAACATAGCTAGAGCATCCTATTCCCACGCTAGCCCCCATATTTTCTATCATGTACCACTTACTTTGTATTCTCTGATTATGAATGAAATGCATTAATTTTTCCTTTGCTCAAAAAAAAAGAAGATTCGCTCTTGTTGAACTCAAGTAACATCTAATTTTCAACGGTGGTTACCACGACCCTTTAAATAATACCACATGGATAAAATTCAGCGATTGAACTGAAATGATTGGCATCCAACAGAAGAAAAGCAACAAGCAATTCTGAAACTGAAACCTTTGACTAATTCACTATGCTATTCTTCTTTTATCATGTGAAGATCAAAAGAGTTGTTGCAGAATAAAATGGGTGTGTCTATGGAATAGCTTTCTTATGAAAATCATCATCATGGAATTTTTTATTTTTTCTGATATTTAGAAGGAATCTCATTGTCCATCTCTATCCAGACTATCTTACATAACTTTTATTAAAGCCCCAAGATTATTAGATAAGAGAACATTTCTTTTTCTATACGCCACATGTATGAGGATGACCATTTATGTGACTGAAATTGATGGATGAATTCATTATATCAAACAAAAAATGACACAAACTACAAAGGTAGGTTTTGTTTTCCGGGTATCATTTGTGCGCAATCTTAAAGATTATTTCCTTTGAGAATTTTGAGCACATTTAAGTGTAACTTCTTTTCAAATGGCGAATTTCTATAGTGTGAGTACGACCAGACTTATGTCTACATATTTAAGAAATTTGAATTGCTTATCACTTGGACCACACTAATTTGATATGAGGATAACTTTCGCCGAGTTAAAAATAAGTATTAATTTTTTTGGTACATGAGAAAAGAAGTATCCACCATTTATATATCAATGACTAATCTCTAAAAAAACATGTTGAATACGCATAATTCTATCTCAGTTAAGATTCTCTCCGTGTATAAGAGTTTTGACTCAAACTTGTTACCACTTACTTGATTTGTATGAGTATCTTAACATTCATACTAACCATGTGTTAGCATAAAATAGTGAAATGAGCAATACCTATCAAAATTAGAGAAGTACGATGAAAAGAGAACTGTAAGAGAGCATTGTCATGCGCTCCTTCTAGATGAAATCCAAAAGTGTGACTATGAGAATGTGAATGCTTATAATGTAAAAGTGGAATTATATGTTCTGTTTTTTATTTTACTATCATACAACTATCATTTTATTTTGTACTTTATTTTAAAAAATGAAGTTATCCTACATAATTGCGCCTTTTTTATTTTACAATGCCGAGATTGTTAAACTCGATATTTTTTTGTGGTTACTCGAGTTTAAGCATTTTTCTCCCCTTTGTGTGTCAGTTTGTGGCGGATATTTTTCACTCAGTCTACAAACAAAAAGAAATAGGTAAAAACTCATACAGTTTTATTCTAGTTTTTCTGTTCCAAAATTTTATTTTGGTGCGGTACTATTATGTTCCTTCAGCTTTTTATTTTTGACAGAAAAAGTATGTTCCCTCATTTTAGTGCTCACTACTAAGTACTAATAGATCCATAGTCCATGTGGTGTGTTGGATATCGAATCAAAGGAATGGGCCACACTATGCATGCAGGCTTCTTACTGTCAAAACCCCATTCCCTAACATGTGCATTGTTGACAAAAAATAAATACCTTTTTAACTGGGAATTAATTTAATCCAACGAGCACCACTCTAAACTCTAAAGTAAGACGGATTTAAATACGATGAATGTAACCCTCGAACCACATTCAGAGAATCACTTTCAACTTGCACATGTCAAGAGAAAATTGCAAGTCTAGTCTAAAGCCATAGCTTCGGTAATATCAGAATCTGGTAGGGCTTCAAAATACCACAAGGCCGCAACTAGGACAAGTCCCTCCACGTCTCTAATAACAGCTCCAACACCCCTCACCTATTGATATTTGGACCTGCAACGTCTATATTCACCTTCTATAAAGGCCTCATTGCGGGGGCTCATTCAAGTGCCCGAGTTTTTGGCGCCTGTGTACTATTTAGGACAATATAGTGTTTGTTATAGTCGTATATTCCTCTACCATGGTCCAATAGTCGGACATAACACTGTTCATTCAATAACAAAGGAGGGAGAGCCCCAAGTACTTTGATTGTGTCTCCCCGCTATTAAAAGAAACCCTTGTTTGGAAATCATTTTATTCTATCATTATGGACATTTTGGTTGAAGGAGATTCATGACTTGTCCAGATGCACCAACTGATCAGAAGAGTCTTGATAAAGTTGAAGGATATTTTTTATACACACTGCATAAGAGTTTGGTGCTCTGCAGAAGATGAGGCTAACATCTGCACACACAAAAAAAATGTGATAAAATAGGAGCTTGATGATTTCTCAATCTGCCTCCAAAACACAGGACTTATCGGAACCATACTTCCGGTAATGCATTTTGACAGAAAATACACTACCGGAATCCGATAGTGTATTTTGGCAGATTTGATCATATAAAGGGATGGAAAGTGTTTATGCATCTTCCCACTCTCTTGGATATCTTCTTAAGTTTCGAGTTGTAGATATAAATGGGCTTCATACATTACGTCTAGAATTCTTGTTCTTGAAGGTTATCTTCCGGTTACTTTTCACCCTTATATTTCTAAAATACCACAAATATTTCAGACGACACAAAATTCACATCTTTTCCTAACCCGTGGATCCAAAATCATGTGTACATCTATATGCATTTTTTGGATACGTACATCCAACCTTCATTTTGATTCTCAAAATGGTGCTAAAATCTTGTTCTAGGCAAAATTTGAGCAATTTTTTGTATTTTTGTACAGACAAAAACCAACCTGTGCACTAAGCAGCATGTTAGGACATTTTTTCATGGAAAAAATGCAGAAAAATTAAAAATACATAGTATTACGCAGGCTGCTCAATTTCGATGGAGCAGATTCTATCAGAACCCGCATGAGAATTTGTTCTAAGAGAAGAAAAGCGTTGTTGAAAAAATCTAAATTAACTAATAGTAGTATGTATTTTATAAATGTTGTCTATTTATATTCAATATAGTGAAGATATACAAAAACTTACTTATATTTTGAATCAAAATCATATTTTATTCGAAAAGCGAGAGAGTACTATATTGCAGTTGTGACTTTAGATTTGTCCATTCGTTTGCAAGTGGTATTCAAGCTCCAGATATTACTCATTTCCAGATATTGAAGGGGGGGGAAATATCAGTCAACAGGATTCTGTGGTCTGCAATACATGATGAAACTTGAATTATTTCCATTGACTAAACAACAATTAGCAAAAAGCTTCAAAAGGTAACAAATAGAATGATACATGAAAACTTTTACATCCAACATGAATACATAGATTAGTACTATATTACAAAGAAATGTGCTTATTGGTTGAAGATATCTGTTGACAGAGGCAAAAGAGTGAGTTAACTTATGGTGTTGGCACATTAGAATATTCAGACTCAGAGGATGTTCTGTTCTTAAACTCAGGATGTTTAATTTCCTCAATCATTCTAACAGCTTCATCCATTCTAGGCCTCATATCTGGTGTTTTAGCCACACATGCAAGTGCAATCTGAAGCATCTGCACCATTTCCTCTTCAACATATTGTCCTCTAAGAAGTTCTTCATCAAATACTTCAGCTGTCCATTCCTCTCTCACAACAGATTTAACCCATCTTGGAAGATCAAGAACATCCTCATAACCAGGATATCTCATTGGAACCTTTCCTGTTAGCATTTCAAGTAGCAACACGCCGAAGCTGTATACGTCGGATTTCTGTGTGATCTTTTTGGAATCTGTTACTTCTGGAGCTCTATATCCATTGGTTCTTGACATGGTTGCCGGTGCATTCATCAGAGGTGGTAATCCAACATCAGAAATGCAGCTATCAAATTCTTCTGTTATTAGTACATTGGTGGATTTGATGTTTCCATGTGTAAATTTTTGACCCCCTTCAGTGTGAATGAAAGCAATTCCTTTAGCTGCTCCAAGTGCAACCTTCACTCTTGAATTCCAATCAAATGGTGTTCTTCCTGCACCCTTGTTTCCTATTGTTTGGAGTGATATTAAAGGAAAATTAGGCATAGATAACATTGTTCATGTTTGGATAAACAACTTTATAAAGCGCTTATAGCATAAACATAAGATCGTATTATTTCCTATTATTTTTATATCGGCAAAAAGCTGTTTTCATAAGCTATCTAAGAGAGTTTATGAGAATATAAGCTGAAAACGGCTTATGGACATGTCATATGCTGTTTCCATAAGCTCTCTCAAACAAGCTTCACAAGTCTTACGCCAGTAGATAAGTTCAAATAAATCAATTCAAAAAGTCTTATTGTTGCATACATTATGAATGACATTGGTGAATGCATGCATGTTGATGTGTCACTGTCAACACAGTTGAAAAGAGAGCCGTCTAGCTTAAAAGTTAGAAAAACATACCATGCAACAAGAAAAACAAGCTGCCTTCTGGCATGTAACTGTAAACCAAAAGTTTCTCATCTTTGGAGTAGTAATAAGCTCGAAGTGGCATAACATTCGGATGGCGTCCGATTCTCCCAACAATATCCAACTGTTGTTCAAACTCCTTTTTTCCTACCATAACTTCCTTCAACCTTTTAACTACCATTGTCACTCCCTCCTCCAAAACAGCCTTGTATGCTGTACCATAGCTCCCTTTTCCAAGAACTTCAGCTGAGGCCTTTAGTAAATCCTCAAGGTCAAAGGTATAAGATGAACCTTCAAAGAAAAATAGCTTGTTCTTTTCAGCAGCCTGCACCCCACTCCCAAAACTCTTTGAAACTTCAGCCTTTCCGGCACAAGAAGCCTTTCCTTTAAGTATGCCACTTCTTTTATTGTTTTTCTTCTTCAAGAAGCATACAAAGAACACTAAAACTAGTAGCGAGAGGAATGCAATTCCTCCAATGACTAAAGCAAGTATAGCAGCTATGCTAAAGCTTTTCTTATGAGCGACAGTAGCTTTTTGGATTTGTGAGGATGCAGGGGAAGGAGATGGAGAAGGGGGGATTGAAGAGCAATTATTAAGAGGTGGACCACATAAGAGAGAGTTTCCGACAAAAGCAGTAGAAGGGAATGCTTTGATAGAATTTGGAATTGATCCATTCAATTTATTATTGCTCAAATTCAAGTATTTGAGACTTGGAAGGTTGAAGTCAGGGATAGGTCCAGATATAGAATTGTTTTGGAGATAAAACCAAGTGAGTCTTCTAAGGTTCTGAAATGCAGATGGTATGCTTCCAGAGAAGGAGTTAAAGGAAATATCCAATGCAATTAGTTTAGGAGAGACAGAAGAAGGAATTAGACCTGAGAAGTTGTTTTTCTGCAGGTGTACAAATTGGAGTGAAGGAATGGAAAGGATGTTAGAAGGAAGACTCCCTGCAAGACCATTGGAATGAAGACTGAGAACTCTTAGAGCATCTAATTTTCCTATGGTGTTCTCCGGAATTGAACCGGTTAGTCCAATTCCTGGAAGATGGATACCTACGACGCGAGTATGGTTTGAGTTGCAAGTCACACCAACCCATGAGGTACAGATTGAAGAAGATTCATTCCAGTTGAGCCTTGGAGCATGTGGAACAGCAGAAGCAAACTCCAATAGAGCTTGTCGGTCGGAGTTCAAGTCAGCAGCAGATATAATCAAGCCAAAGAGAGACAGTGTGGAGATTAATAAAACCAGAGAAACATTAGGGAATTGCAACTTCATGTCTTGTTTGGTAAGAAATCAAGGCTACTGATTATTCCAAGTTATAAGCTTAACTGCTCTTCATCCTTTCCTGGTTTAGTTTTGAAAGATACAACAAGTTGTCAATTACTCATGCAGATAGGAAAGTATAACATTAACAAGTTTATGTTAACTAGTTTTTATTCAGATAAATATAAAACTACTTGATCCAAGCATGATTGCATGAATCTGACCTAGAGTCCTAGACTATGATCAGTGATATTTTTCAATTTTTAAAGTGAAACAGAATTTTAAACAGAAAGCGATGGTTTTGTAAGTTTAAGGATGAAAGGGATAGGAACAAACAATATACCATGAATTTAGAAATATTACAGAATTGATACCAGACATGTAAACCAACTTTTTCTCTGAAAATTTGAATTTAGTAAAAAAAAAATGTTGCTGTTCATGCAGATGACATCACTTATTGCAGCTTTGCTAAGAAACAAAAAAGAAAATAAAATAGACAGTCTGTCTGATTCAAGCTTACCGTTGAGCACATTTTGAAGTAAGGAAAGGGAGTTCCTTAATTCAGATGCATAAATTTAGGCATTTTCATTATTTCAATGCTTGAAGTGTTATGCTGACTCTTCCATTTAAAAAGATAAAGAAAAAAGCCGAAGGTCTAGCTGTGAACTTTAAATTATGGGGGACTAAAGTGCACTTTTCAATTTTCATTGTTAATAAAGAAATTATCTCACATATTGGTGCTTATATGTTTCAGCAACAGCCAGCCAAGAAGGGAGAAGGAAAAAAAAAGTTGGTGTGATAATTGAGAATCCAAGGAAAATTAGAACTAAAAAAGAAAAAGCTAAAGTTTGATTCTCCTTTGTACTTTATAAAGAAAAAGCATTCTTTAACAAAAGTGGACTGTATTCTCATAATTTTAAAAAAATCAGCAACATAAATCATTGGTGTTGATTTCTCATTTTTTTTCCACCATACATATCTGGTCAGTGAATACTGCAGAAAAAGTCATCTTGAAGTACTCAAAACTATTTCATGAACCAAATTTATTAGACAAGTAATCAAACAAAGGATAGTTATTAAAGGGATATTGCATTAAACAACACAAAGCAATCATATAACCAGCATTTCATCAAAGACAACTTGTTGATTATTTATTCTATTGAAGGCAAGCAACAAAAAAAAGATTTAAAGTTACAAGGCTAGGACATATAAATGCGCGCACACAGAGATAAAAACTTCATAGGGATCAGGATTCAAGACTAATTATAGTGACTTAGAGCTGTGAACAAAAGAGGTAAATGTTCAAGTTAGGGACTAGTAGTAATCAAATTGAAAATGTGATGGCAGTGAGATATTTACCTTGGTAAGAAATTCACCTTTGGAATACCAAGAACACATCATAGAGTGAAGCATCACATCACAAAAAAGAGCAAGGAGATATCATTGTGGTGAAGAATAAAGCAAGTTTCAAAAAGCACAATTATCTACCATCTTCACATATAAAGTGTCATAGGACAGTAGGACTTAACTTTAGTGCATTGAACACTTGTATGTATGACTTGAAAAACATTACCATTAAGAGTAAGGCTAGTTTCTTTTACTGAACCGTTGGAGTTGGTGGCTCAACTATTCACACAGAAAAAAGAATCATTCTTAACTATAATGACAGCAATAATAATGAAGGAGTTTAACATCAAAGTCTTTTATCTAACTAGCTGGTAGTGGTACCACTGCATAAATGTCCATCTCTCATGCTATTGAAAATAGTCAGGCATAAAAGGAAAGAACAGTGCATGGATCTAATCTAATAGTAGGAAAAGAAGTACCAAGAGTACAGGCGCATGAATGAGGATTAATTTGATGACATGTCAATGAGGGACCAACCAAACCAACCCATTGTCACCCCATGATTATTGCACTCAACAAGACTGAAACTTTAACTCTTTTATAGTAAAACTATAACTGTTTGGCGAGTGAGTGATATATGGGTCTGTCAGAACTTACATGAAAAACTGTTATAGTGGTTATGATGGAGCCGGAAACTTTCATGAAAGAGTGAGTAATTACAATTACAGATTCAAAAAAGGACAATAATTGTGTGTTGATTTCATATGCAACATCAAAATTCATCACAATGGTCCCCCAATGAGGATTAAAACCAAGAGGCCAGCGCAACATTGTAATCACACTGTACACCGACTTGTATTCATATCTTGTAGACCATATATAGTCTGTTATTTATGAAAGACTAGTTTAGCTAAAATGTCAAGGCAGACCTATTTATGTTAACTAGCTATCAATATCATTTATCAACATATTCAACACATACCACATAGTCCATTGGTTAAATATTTTGATGTTTACTTAGTTGTCACCTTCCAAACTGTTAGCCAGTGGTTTTTTGTCTTAACCCTCTGGTTTTTAGGAGAAATGAATCCCGATAATCCCAAGTTCAATCGAGACAAGTAAAGTCTAATTGTGAATTGGTCCAATTAAAATTTAAACTCGGATACTTCCGATTGATTCAGCTATTGTGATTTGACTAGAGAGGAATAAGAAGACGAGGTCATGAACAAGTGTTGTGTTGAATAGAATCTGAAACACTTAAAATTGGCACATATTGGCTAGTTTGTCAGAGAGACTAAACCATAATGGGGCCAGCCTTATAATGAGTTATTCATATAAGCACGAAGAAGGTAGTTGGCTGTTACAGAACTACTTGAAAACCTTTCTCCCTTTCTCACTAATGTCATCGCTAATGGACATATAATATAGGTAGGCTGTCACATATATTTCATCATGTCAACATTAACCATCATCAACACTTCCTCTATTTGGATTTTGTAAATAGAACATTAGGTTCACGTTGTTAGTGATTATATGTTACATAGAGTTGTTTTCCTCTTGCCTATATTCCATGAAAAGGATGGCCTCTCAAAATTTTGATTTCATGATGAGACACGTGTGCAAGTGAGATGATTAAACCAAGTTAGCTGACAATTTTCATTTTATAAGCGACAGAAAAAATAATTAATTTGACCAAAAAACAAGACTTTATCCAATCAGTCCTTGACATTGGGCATTCGCCCATGATTATTATTGCTTGCTACTTAAAAACATCATAGACAAGGATTATACACTCCGGACAAGACAGCACCAATGTATGTCGATGTCTGTCATCTTTATTTTATCAGTTTTGGTTCAGAAAAACTCAGAAACTTGTGTTACAAGCCTTGGCAAAAACTCAAATTGGTACAAAATTAATGTGTTCTAAAAAAAAACAAAGCCTGTAATTAACAAGAGAAGAAACAGGAAGAGAAACATCATCAATGATCATTGCTTGGTACCACTATTTTCAACCTTCTCAACTTCTTCTCGATGCTTTCGTTCAACCTCCTGACGCACTCTTTCGGCATCCTCCTCATCCTCAATCTCATCAAGATCATCAAATTCTTTGGTTGCGGCCATTGCTTTCACCACAGGGTCTCTTAGATCAGATATCAGTCCCCCACCAACCGTGTACTCTTTTTCATTTCCAATCAGATACAAACGCTGGTCTGGGCCAGAAGCCATGGGAACATCAACGGCTAGCAGCTTCATATCATACTGCATATAAAGATAACAGCAAAAGCTAAGTAAGCAAACCTTGAAGCACGAATTTCCGCTCTGCATTGTACATTTCTTTTTCTTCTAGGGAATCATTTTTGCTAATATTTGACACAATAATTATTCTTGCATTATATATTTCTTTCCTATGTTTTAACTTATATCTATGGAAAAACAGAATTATGGAGGATAAGGATGTTAGAACTGATATCTATGGAAAAACAAAATTATGAGTAAGAATCCTACCACAATACTGGAACAGCAGAAAACTAAATTTATTTATGTTAACAATCCACACAAGTACAATATGGAAAGCTTAGAATGACAAGAATTGGTAAGTAAACGTCCCTCCAAGAATTTCAGAGTCTTGGATCTCTCCTTCCCTATCATTATTCCAAATTAGCCAACTTCCCTCCCTTTTCTATAACTTCCTACTTATTGCAATTCATAAAACACACAGAACTGTCACATAATAAAAACTGCACACATAATTGTTCCTTAATGAGAAGCCTAACAAAGGAATCCTCCTTAATAATAATTACCACCAAAGCCTATTCCTACAAAAACAACCCAAAAGGTGGGATCAGCTATTTAGATAAAACAACCCAAGAATTCCCTTCTCAAAATCAGTTCAATGTCATATCTAGGAACCAGATAATTGAGATGGAAGGAAAACATAAACAATCAAAAGAACAGGAAGTGTATTATTGAAAAACTAAAATAAAAGGAAGAATAGCAGTCTTTTCAAAGGGTTCTCCTTTCATTCACAATATCAAATGTACAGAATTATATTTGCTATCCTTCTTTCTCCATACATGGCTTCCCTCTAATTAACCAACTACCCTAACTACTTTTACTCACTTTCATTAGTTTATCCAAACAACATACCATTTAACTCTAAATTGCACATAATAATGTTGCCAACAGCTATCTTTAATCTTCCTCTACCTCAATTTATTGGACAAGGATATTCCTTAACAAACAAGGAAAATGAATGAGTAATTTAAACGGAATCAACAAATCCAAGTAGTTCAATCCTTCAGCAGTATTATTAAAATCAGCCCGGACCGACCGGAAAACCAGTTACATAACTGATCTGAGTCACTGTACGGGTCGAAAATACTTGTGAACCAGTGAAAACTGGTTTGACTCGGTGGATTTTTTGGTGACTAGACCAGTTTAAAATTTTGTAATATTTGTACAAGTTTGCAATGTCTTTATACAATTGCAAACAAAATTATAAATTATTCCAATGAAATTACAAAATTTACTAATAATTATTAATTTTTTTAAGTGGTTAAATATTCTCTTAATTAATAATAATTACAAGTAATGTTCTATAATAGAACAATGAAGTTAAAATAAATTATGAACATCTACTGAAGCACAGTGTGAATTTTTGAAGTGTGGTGTTAAATTATATGATTTTTTTTTATAAGCGAGGAACTTTATTGTATGAATAAATGGGGTTCATGTGACTCACTAGTTCGACCAACGATCCATTGACATAGTACCCTTACCAAGTCATTGTCCGGTCCGAGATTTATAACATTGCCTCGTCATATATGTCAGGGAAATGTTGCTAAACAAAATTATAAGATATAAATCATTGTGCTCCCAACCAGCAATAGTTGGATCGTAACATGGTTCCAAAAGCCTCAATGAACATATGGTGAAGAGTTTGCTCCCCCAGATATCTAAAATAAAAATGTGAACTTCAGCACAGGGCCTTGTAGGCTTGGGCATTCGGTGTCCATGTTTCCAGTCCAAAGGTAACTTGTGCAAGCATCATATCATGGACAGAGCATAATATTAAGTATGTTTCCATTTGGAAACTTACATACATATATCTTGAGTTAGTAGGCTTATTATTCACCACTATTCCCATTTCAATGCTTACTATATCTAGGGTTATGAAGTTTATTACCCACAACTATTCCTAGACTAAACACAATCTGATGTTGTTATTTTAAGAATTAGGAGGACATAATTCTGGAAAGGCATATCATACGGATGAAGTTGGAACAACCATTCACCAGATATGAATGCTTCCAAGAAACCAAACTTTGGGCTAGCTAACAAATATCATGACATAGATAAAACAAGATGTACTTTAGTTTACAATATTAGTAGAATTTGACGCAGAATGGAAAGATGACACTGAAGCAGAATTTAAGATACTACAAATTTCAGTTTAAGACAAATAAATTCTATCAGGCGATTAATTATATAAACAAGAGGGGACTTGATTTACCTTGCCCTGTTTTTTCTTGACTTCAACATTGACTAGACCCTTTCTCTCAGAACCTTTTATGGGGAAAATGAGAAAACAACGTTTGCTTCTAAGACTTGGCTTGATTTTCTTTAACGTAAGGCCGCCCCCTGACATCACATAGGCTCTTAAATCAGTTCCTGTAAGGGGGGCACCCATAACTTCAAGAATTTGAGCAGATGTGTTAAGTCTTGTCATGGCCATTCTATAAACTTTATCGGGGTTGATTGTGTGCCTTGAGCGGATATACAAACCCTTAAAAGATGTTAAAATAAAATAATTAGACAACAATCCATATATCAATGCAGAACTCACTAATAATAACAATCTGCATATAACTCGAAAGAAAAATTTACAACTTCCATCCCAATCTAAAAAAACATTATTCAGCTAGATATTATATCACATAAACAGTCATAAAGACGGTTTGGATTGTCTTATTTGAACTAATCTACTAACATAAACACTTGTGAGACTATTTGACAGAGCTTATGAAAACGGCTCATGACATGCCCATGAGCTCATTTCAGCTCATTTCCGTACTCTCTATGATAGATTATGAAAACAATTTTACCTTTTGCTGTAGAAATAGCTTATACATTATGCTACAGGTGCTTAATTAAGTTGTTTATCCAAACAGGGTCATAATCTATAATCAGAACTAGTAAATAGCATCATTATTATGCTGTTTATCCAAACAGGATCATAATCAATAATCAGAACTAGTGTACAGCCTAATGCACATAAAATTTTGCATCCAATTATCCAAATTGGAAATGAAGGAAAGGAACTTACAGTAAAAGCAACAATGGCAGCAGAAAGGGATAAGAAACCATACTTAGCCATGCCTTCAGAAAGAACAACGAAAGTATTAGCAATACCAAACATAATCCTCCAAAGAATAGCACAAAGAACAACCCCAGCAGCACCAAACAGAAAAAGGTTATTCCTTTTGAAGAAAGCCTCAAGTTGCAAAACCATGGCCTCACGGTACCGCGTGAAAGCAGAGGTCACCGCGGCCGTAGGTTTCTCCAGAACCTTCTTGGCCTTGAAACCGAGGTTCAGTGGTGGCTTTGAAGAAGAGAAGAATCTGAAAACGCCGATACGACTGGGAGGGTGGAAAATTGGGGGTGAATGGAGGAAGGAAGAGAGGATGGATTTAGGGTGGGGTGTGGGTAGTAATTTTGAAGAGTGGTGAAGTGGAGGAGGGGGTGCGGAAGTGAAAGGGTGGCGGAGGAAGAGTTGGTGGAGTTGGGTGATTCGTTGTGAACAACCACCGCATTTTGTTCTTGACATTTGCATTTCCGATCTGTGATAGAACTCGCCGGAGATTGAAATAACGGTCGGTTCGACCCGATCGGCACCAAAAATGGACTAATTGAACTGTTAATTGTGTGGCATTGTAGTGGTTGCGTTGCGCAGGAACAATCGATTCACGCAGATGCCTTCTTTCTCTACAAGAAAATTGCTAGAACACAAGAGAATATGTAAAAAAGAAAAAATAACTCATTGGTTTTTATTATTTATTTTTATCTTTGACCATTGGTTTTTTCTTATTGATTTATAGAATTTATTCAAAAAATAATTGATTTATAGAATTGATTTTAATTAAAAAGAAGTTTAGAGCCAAATAATTTACATTTTTTTTAGAAGATTTTTATTTTATTTTTGAAAGCACAGGCTATATAAATTCTTCTTTTACTTCTTTAAAAAAAATCTACTTTTACCATAAGATTGATTCGCAAGAAAAAATCAATTTTAAATCATGGATATATCAATTTTTAAATGTACGTTGACTTGACGATAAATTTAAGAGAATTGCAGTATCTTAAACAAAATGTAATTAGAGCTGTCAAAAATGATGAGTGGACCTGACAACATACACAACGTGGGACTTATACTTGTTCAAGTGGTTACTTTTGGCTTCTCCAAGAGCAAAGAGGTTGGGATCCTAACTGTGATATGAGATGGATTTGGCGGCTCAAAGTTTCTGCAAAGATACAACATTTTATTTGGCTTTGTTCACACAACGCTCTTCCAATAAATGCTCGTCGGCACTACTGCAACATGACAGATACACCAGGCTGCACTTGTTGCTCATCCTATTGAAGATCCTTTACGGTGCTTACGCGATTGTCCTCATTCCAAGGAACTTTGGCTTCGCTTAAGGATGGGAGGACACGTGAATTTCTTCTCCCTAACAGATGCCGCAGGTTGGGTCAAACAAATGGCTTGTGGTACTAGGTCGCTCTTGTTTCTTGCAGGTTTATGGCAGGCCTGGTGTTGGAGAAATAATAGTATCTTTGAAGAACATTCCTGGCAGATTCAAGAAGTGGTGAGAAAGACTCGGACGTTACATGACGAACTCGTTACTTTTTGCCAACCTCCAGGCTCTGATACATCTATGAATCGAATTTTACCGCGTTGGAAACCACCTCCTGAGGGTCTCAACAAAATTAATGTGGATGGCAGATTTCTTGAAGACAGATCTCGCCTAGGAGCTGGTGGAGTTGTTAGTGGCCATGATGGTAGCTGCATAGCAGGGTTCACTTACTTTGAAAATGGCGGTGATGCACTCATGGCGGAACTTCGTGCTATTCAACTTGGGATTGCTACTTATTATGATCTTGGATATACAAGCATCATTTGTGAGAATGATTGTTTAAAAGCGGTGAACCTTATTCATAACTTGAAAAATGCAAGTTAGCATGTGTATGGATATGTGTTACTGGAAATCTCGGATGCCTTACATAATGGGACTGTAAATTTAGTTCATATTTTGAGGGAGTGAAACATTTATGCTGACTTTATGACAAAAGAGTCTTCATATTCCGCTTGCTCAGCTCACTAGACTCGTCCTCCAACTGGCTTAGAATCTCTCCTTCTAAGAGACAATCTAGCTAGTTAGTTTTTTGTTTTTTTTCTTTTCTTTTTGCTTGTTACAATGTAGCATTGTAACACCACAAAAAAAAAAAGAGCTGTTAAAAATGAACTGGGCTAATGGGTCGATGTATTAGCCTACATTTTGGGTTGGGCCGAGCCTCAAAAAACCAGTTAAAAATGCACTCGAGCTTTTTTGGCCCTAACCCATTTGGCCCATATAAAACAGGGGGTTGAGTTGAACTGACCCATCGAGCTTCAGGCCGGCCCATTATCAATCTGTCTATTTGATTTTTGTTATAAGTTATTAATTTTTTTTGTGATGGCCGGGATTTGAACCCCGGACCTTGCATATATAATGCATTGTCCTTATCAGTTAAGTTAAGCTCACGAGAACATAAATTATTAATTTGATTATAAAAAAAAAAAAAAAAAAAAGAACAACTAAAGTGGGTCGGGCTGGGGCTCTAGAATCCCGCTCCCCCACCAAGCCTAACCACGTGAATCCCGCTCCCCACCAAGCCTAACCACGTCTCTGATATCACTGTTGGGGAGTCCGGGGAGCCTCGGGAGCGGCAATGAGCCCGGGGAGCCTCGGTGGGGAGTCCGGGGACCACGTGAATCCCGCTCCCCACCAAGCCTAACCACGTGTCTCTGATATCACTGTTGGGGAGTCCGGGGAGCCTCGGGAGCGGCAATGAGCCCGGGGAGCCTCGGTGGGGAGTCCGGGGAGCCGCGGGAGCGGCAATGAGCCAAGAGCCTCGGGAGCGGGGCAATGAGCCAAGAGCCTCGGGAGCGGCAATGAGCCAAACATAACATTATAACATTCTTCAGGATCATTAGAGACTTGAACACCACACTCTTACCCAAAACCTTAAGGCAATGGGTTTATGGGTTCCCTCTCTTATATATCTTTTGTTTCCTCCATTTCTAGTTGATGTGGGACATAATCACTCACACTTGATTACCCAACATGGCCCACAATCAAAGACTTTTCTAGTTTAATACAATTATGAATGCTCTAATGGATCAATGAATTACAACTTAGAACCAACAAAATTTGATAGCAAAGCTTTTCGGGTATGAGTTTGATATTGTGCACAAACAAGGGGGTAACAAAAAAGGTGGTAAAAATTTAACATATGGCTCTTTCTGGTGTTTACTGGTTGGACCATTTTGCTCTAGTGGTAGAGGTGCAAGTTGATCCTTGGTTAGTTGCAAAGGATCACATCAGAGTTGATAAAAGACTCAATCTCACTCCCCTCATTATACACTATAGCAAGAAAGGTTACACTACAAGGACAGTTGATGCTTGCATCTATTTCGGTTTGGATTCCTAAACTGCTACATGATCATTCCATACTGCCATTCTGGGGTATAAAGAACGTATAGAAGGATGGCGCAATCGCCGTATTGGTGAGGAATGAAGGATATAGTTACCAAGTTCGTGGCAAATTATGACTGCATCACTACCAGGTTTGTTACAACCTTTGCCTACTCCTAATGCCATTTGGGAGAAAATTAGTATGGATTTTAAATTACTAGATTGCTTAAATCAAAGGGATTTGACACCATACGGGTAGAGTAAACAAATTGATCAAGTCATTTTATCCCAAAAAAATTCTTATACAACTACCTATCTGGTTGACTTTTTGCTCGAGAGGTGGTGGCATTATCCATTGTAAGTGATAAAGACCCTACTTTTATGATTAATTTTTGAAAGGAATTATTCAAATTACAAGGTGCACGAGCACTGCCTATGATCACCTGGAGTCTGACGTGAAAACTGAGGTTATCAATAGGGTTCTGGAAACATATTTATGTTGTTTCCAGAAAAAGAAAAGAAAAATGTTTTTGTTAACAAGTGTATTTAGAGCACTCGTTAAGGATTCCAAAAAATGAAATTACTCAAATGTATTTATTTAAAAAGTTAATCAGTTTAATTTTCAATGCATCGAATATACACATTTTCATAAAATTTTACTATTTTAAACTTCTAAAGAATACTCTAAAGGCACTTGTTATCCTTTCTCAAAAGAAAAAGATGTAGTCTAAATTGCAATTCAATAAATAGCATAGTTAGGGGTCCAGGATATACATTCATTAAATAAGGCTATATTAGTGGAGTAATAACCGTTGGTATTAAGTATGGGCAAATACTCTCTATTAGGGTTGTTTGCGGTGCAGTTTGAATCAGTTTTAAAACAAATTGTCATCCGATCTAACATAAAAATCACATACGGTTCGATTCGGTTTGGATGATTATTTAAAAAAAATTCGATCTGATCTGATCCAAATACATGTGGTTTAATTTGGATCGGTTTTTGGATATCCAAAATGCAAATTATATTTTTTTTATTTACTTTTTTTAAGAATATTATTTTTTTTATTAATATTAATATTACACAAACACGGTAAAATAATAGGTTTGATGCAAAACATAGTAAAAAAATAAAATTATAGTATGAAAATTATCAATTATTTTTTAAACATATATAATACTAATATATAACATTAAATTAGTGCAGTATATAAGATTAAAAACCAACTAGCAACATAATAATGCAATATATAATACGAATAATAGAAAAAAAATATGTATTAATATTTACTTTTGCGGTTCGGTTCAGTTTGAATCGGTTTTGAGAAAGTGATCCGAAATCCGATCTGATCATAGCCATTTTCACAAAACAACGTCCAAACGCATCCAAAAATATTCGGTTTTTTGCGGTTTTCGGTTTTTTTGATCAGTTTGCGGTTTTACTTCAGTTTTGATTTGAACACCCATACTCTCTATGGTCTTTATTAAACGAAATTTGGGAGAATTTTTCGTTCCTATTTACTGCCTCTGTCTTATACTAATTGTTTCTTTAGCATTTTTTCTTTATCTCAAAGTAATTGTCACTTTAGAATACCAATGTAGCATTTTTATTATTTTTCCACTATCATATCTGTATTTATTCAATTTCATCCGACTTGATTACTCCACTAACTACAATTAATAAAAGTATTTTAGTTTTAGTAAATGATACTAATTTTATTATTGAAATCAACACAATTAATCATTTTTTAAATAATTGTGTACAAACATTAAACGGCTATTATTGTGAGACGGATTGAGTATAAGAAAAGTACAACTTCTAAGGTGTATTTAGTGCATAAATGACCCTTTTACCTTCATTTTAAATTGTCTTTAAAATAAAATTACAAGGTTTAAATTCAATTTTGGACGTCATATTTCAACTTAAGGAAACACTAACGAGTGCTCGAAGGGCACTCTTTAAGACTTTAAATAGTAAATTTTTATGGGAAATTGTGTATTAAATGCATCAGAAATTGATGTGTTGAACTTTTTCAAAGAATAATTACTTAATTGGGAAATCTTAAAGAGTGCCCTTATGGCACTCGTTACCAAGACTATTTCACTTAAACAGTTTTTTTTTTCTTTCTAAAGACACTTAAACGAAATTTTAGTCCCCCCATTTTAAAGCTGTTATTTTAGTCCCCATGTTATACATTTCGTGGGTTTTTATAAGTCTCCCATAAATTTTAGTGATTTATAACTCTCATTAATGACATGACAATGAAGTGGCATGAATGTTGACTTATTCATTTTCCATTTCGTTAATAACAATATTTAACTATATACATAACAAAAACTACTTTTTTTTGTGAATAATAATAATAATAACTACTTGATTAATAATTAAAAATTAGAAAATAAATTAAATAATAAATGGAAAAGGAATCTGATTGGGGATCATGAACCCTACTGTCTTACATCCCCGACTTCATTCTCATTCTTCTTTTCCTTTCTCCTTTTGGAATCAGACCCATTGTTCCTCGTTTTTGAATTTGAGTTTTGTTTACAGATATTCAAATTAGACTCATTCGTCCTCGTTTTCAAAATTGAAATTCGTTCATCCATTTTTGAATCAGACCCATTCTTTCTCATTTTCGATTTCGTTCATCAAGCATATAATTTATGTTCTTTTTTGTTCATTCTTTAAGCACCTGACACTAAACGAGAGTGGGTGAGGATCATGTTTAAACGAGAGAGAGTGAGTGAGGTTGTAGAAAATCGGGTTTGGTGGGTGAAGGTGGATGGAGTTTGATGAACACGATGGGTGAGGATTTTGAAAAATGCAGTTTCTTAATCTTTTCATTTCAAGTTTATTTTTTTAATTCTTACAAAAACATAAACATATTCAAGCATAAAAGTCAACTTTCAAGTATGAGTGGTTACATCAAAAAAATCAGCAAAACTAAATAGTGTTCAAAAAAATCAGCAAAACTAAACAGTGTTTATTATTATCTGGATGGAGTTTGTACGAATAAGTTAAATAAATCAAGAAAAGATTTTACGATTTTAACTGTTTAGCATAACCCGTACATGATGATCAACATTTCAATCCCTCAATAACTACGGTTTGTAGTAATAATAAAACATAACAAAATTGATGTTATGATTTTATATTTTCTTCTGTCGATCTCCGATTTTGATTATAGCTATCTCCCATACCAAATGTTGCTTGAGTGGCATCGCGAAGTCGAGAAGCAAGGTTACAATTGGAGCCTATTTGGATGTGAATTCATTTTGCTTTCATCATTATATTAATTAACTTATATTTTCCTCGGTCAATATATTGTTATTAGTTATGGGAAATGCTGACTCTGACTCAGATACGACCTCTTTGGTGCCATACACAAGGGTATCATTTTTTTTAATAACTTTATGAGTGAATAGGCAATTTCCCCCCGAAATTGTAAGTTTCATCAATTACCCCCTGTAGTTAACGAAACATCAATTACCCTCCTGAAATTGCATAACGTTAATCAATTTACCCCCTCCGTCAATTTTTCTGTTAACTGTTTACGGTTATGATCAATTAAAAAAAATTCTGGAAAAATAAAAAAACGATAAAAAAAATTGAAAAAAATATTAAAAAATCTGGAAAATTGAAAAATTAATAAAAATGGAAAAAATCTGGAAAATTTAATAAAAATAAAAAAATCTGAAAAAATTCAAAAAATCTAGAAAAATTAATAAAAACCGTAAACAGTTTTCAAGGGGCATTTTGCACATAAGTGTAAAATTTCAGGGGGGTAATTGATCATAACCGTAAACAGTTAACAGAAAAATTGACGGAGGGGGTAAATTGATTAACGTTATGCAATTTCAGGGGGGTAATTGATGTTTCGTTAATTACAGGGGGGTAATTGATGAAACTAACAATTTCGGGGGGGAAATTGCTTATTCACTCATAACTTTATTGTAGATGAATTTATATATATTCATTATATTTTGAGTATACATAATATATATGAATATATAAATATTTTTTTGTGGTGGTCGGGGTTCGAACCCCGGATCTTGCATATTTTATGCATTGTCCCTACCAACTGAGCTAAGCTCACGAGGACATATGAATATTTATTTTTTTTGAGCAAAAGGAGAATTAATGAATTTCATTAATAATTATAGAGTACACATCATGTGATACAATATAAAAGACATGGTGGCTATGATGACATAAGGATGCTCTAGCTATGCTATGTGCAACCCTATTTGCTTGCCTCCGAATGAACGACACTACAAAGTCGAAGTTGGTAGCCAAGAGACCCCCACATTGAACTAGCAGGTCCCCGAGCTCGTTGTTGAAGGATGAAGAAGAGTTTATGGCATCTGCAAGCGACTTGCTGTCTGTTTCAAACGTAACATTGTGGTAACCAAGTGAAATAGTCGTGTTGATTGCTGCAAGCAATGCAATAGCTTCTGCTTCTAGGACAGATACTGAAGAGTGAAGGTGGGCAGATTTTCCCATCAAGAAGTGGCCCACAGAGTTCCGGAAACACATTCTGTATCCTACTGTGTTGTTGTGGAAAATTGCAGCGTCTACATTACATTTGATCACACCAGTTGGTGGTGTTGTCCAAGAGGTAGGGTACTCCACATTCGGGACATGGGGTTTTAGTCTTTGCATACAACTCCATTCGTGAAGGGTGTTTATCGCTCGTGAGACGGTAAAGGACGAAGTTGTGTCTGAAGCCTCCCAAAGTTTTGTGTTTCGTCTCTTCCACAAACTCCAACATAACATAGCGGCTGTTTGTTGTTGGTATAAAGATAACGTGTTAAGAAAATCAAACAACATAGAAGTGAAATCATTAGCATGTTGGAGCAGCTCACGGATTTGATTTCCCATGCCAATATGATCCCAACATTCCATAGCCTTGGAACAAACAAAGAAAAGGTGCATATGAGTTTCAGCAAGTGATTCACACATAACACATGAATCGTCACATGGAATGCCTCTCGTGTTAAGGTTTGTGCGTGTAGGCAAGCATTGATGAGCAAGACGCCAAAGGAATGAGCAGACGCGAGGAGGACATATGAATATATAAATATAGACATAGCTCTATCTATTATGTATTGAGTATACATAATAAGTATATAATACAGTGAATCCACAAAAATGAATCAAAAGAGAAAAAACACTTTTCAGAGGGACACTAAATTTTATTTTATTTTTTGATATGTAGGGACACTAATTTTTTTTATTAAAGATAAGGAATGTAGAAAAAAATAAATATAAAAATAGTATACTTTTTTTAGAGTTAAAAATAGTAAATGTTAATAGTAGAAGAAATTATAAAAACATCCTACAAGGACAATAAACTTGTTAAGAATCAAAAGGAAAAAAATATAAAATAATTAAAATTGTATCAAAGATAAATAATGTAAAAAAAAAATTGTATAAATATTTGGAGGGACATTAAACTTCTTATAATAATATATAAGTTAAGATCGGGAAGGAGTAGCCAGTTTTGATAAAAAGATAGTAATTTTTTTTCCTCTTCTCTAAATACAACTGATTTTGTCTAATGTTTGCAGCATTTGTAGATATTTTAGTTAGTGTGTGCAGGGAGGATCTAACAAGGAGCCCTCAGACACATGATTCGAGGTGCAACCCCTAAGCTCTTCAGCAGAACAAAACTTGAACTCTAGTCAAGACTATGATATAATTTCAATTGAGTATAGATATGAATATGATTAATTTCACAATTTGAGTAGTCTGTTTCTTGTCTTAAAAAAAAGTGTCTTTTATTTTAGGTATGTGTGCAAAATGATGAAAGAAAGAAAAAGAATAAAATACAAAAAAATGGGTGATGATAAATAAATATCAAATAAGTATTTAACGGCATTGACGTTCTTTGTCTACTTTTTTTTTTTTTGAGGAACGTTCTTTGTCTACTTTTAAAATGGTTATTTACGTGATTTAGTAACCAAAAAAATGGTTATTTACGTGATTTATAATTTGGTTATAAAATAATATAAAATTTCAACAATTTATGTGGTCATTTTTTAAATAAAAAACTGTTATTTGTCAAAAAAATAAAAAATAAAAAACTGTTATTTGATTGAAAATAGATACATAATGTTTTTTTTTTTTAAGAATAGATACATAAAGGTTAAAATTACAATCACTTTGTATATATAGTATTCATTCTCACATTACATGAATGATGATTTAAATAATCATATTTATACTTGAAGAACGAGATAAATATGTATTCTTTGTAAGATATGTGTGTGGTTTGTGCCCATAGTTGGTAGTGTTTTTGTGATTGAAATTCATGCCGTCAAAAGTCACGTTTAATTCATGAAAATCAATTGTGTGTGATTTATCTAATATTCAAAATATTTTTTTTATTTCAAATTAATGACATGTTGATTGATAAATGTCAAAAGATTGACACCTACATAACCTAGGTAAATGCTAACTATGAAATTTTTTTAAAAAAAAAATACTCTTAATCTTAACATTTTTTTTCATTTGAAGTTGTGTTTTGGATTTTTAATAGATTTTGATTTTTTTTTTTTTTTTTACAAAACTATCTTAATCTTTTGACACTTACTGTTACTCTCCTCTAAAATTGATTTTTTTGTTACAAGAGACACACAAGGTAAAAAAATAATGAGGTGTTGAATAATATATATATTTTTTAAACTGACGAGCCTAAGATGACCTCATCTAAAGTATACACCCTCCAGTCACTAATATAAGCAAAAATCCAATTTCTAGGTTCATTCAATTAATGATGTATGTAGTCTTTATTATAGGCTACATACATCATTTATTGAATAAACCTAGAAAGTGGATTTTTGCTTATACTAGTTTAGAGACCCGGCGTTGCCCGGGTTAGATATTAAATAAGTTTTATAAGTTTGTCTGCACGAATACACGTGTCAGTATATTAGATTGAATTTATTTAAATTTAAAATTATAATAATATCATAAAAATAAATATAAATGATGAGATGAATGTCCAATGCAAGATAAAAAGTGTAACAAAATCAATAATGAATTAATCCTAGTGGTAAGAGTTTTGACTCCTTTTAAACATGTGGTCATGGGTTTGTTTCGTGACCCATGCGTATGAGAGAGAAAAATCGATTGAAAGAAAAGAAAGTGGTTGAAATATATATATATATATATATATATATATATATATATATATATATATATATATATATATCAAAGTATATGTATGAGAAATAATAAAATTGGTGTTTGGAAAACCTGAAGAAGAAAAAATGTTAGATGAAAAGAAGGTTTGAGGTTTTTTCTTGTGCTCAAAATAAGTAAATATGTGATTAACGAAAATTTATTTATTTGTAGTTAACATTTGCATTAGAATATGCTGCTAAAAGATAACATAATAACTAATCGAACCTTTTTTTTTATAAAAAAAAACTAATCGAACCATTTTTTTCCTCAAACATAAAAACTAAATTTTTTTCCTCAAACATAAAAACTAATTGAATGATATAGTGCTAAAAGATTGGTAATAACTAATTGAAGCTTCTTTTCCTAAAAACAAATAAACAAATTGGAGTCTTTTAATCATAAAATAAGATCGTATATGTAAACTTTGTTGAAAGTATTATGTGTAGTTTGTTGAGATATTTCTGCTACATAAAATATTAGAATTTCAATAAAAATTTAAAGAAAATATTGAGTGGATAAGATCAAAATATTGTTGAGATATTTATGTTAAATAAAATATTGGTTTTTTAAAAATAGAAAAAATAATAAAAATATTGAGAATGAATGTGGAAGTGACACGTGGCATAAAAACCTTACTTTATATATATACTATTGATTGATTGATTGATTGATTGATATTGATTGATTGATTGATGTGTAGTTTGTTGAGATATTTCTGCTACATAAAATATTAGAAATTCAATAAAAATTAAAAAAAAATACTGAGTGCATAAGATCAAAAGTTTGTTGAGATATTTATGTTCAATAAAATATTGGTTATTAAAAATAGAAAAAATAATAAAAATATATAAGCATAAGTAAAAGTTAAAGAAACGATAGTATATGTGTTTGTCAAACCTGAAGAAAGAAAAAGCTTAGATCAAAAGAAGGTTTGAGTTTCAGTTTCTACTCAAAATATGTGATTACATGATTAAAAAATTCTCCTTTATTTATAGTTAAAAAAAAATCCGAAGCTTTTTTTTCCTCAATGAAAAAAACTAATTGAATAATATGGTGCTAAAAGAGATAGTAACTAATTGAAACTTCTTTTCCTAAAAAAAAGAAATATTTAATGGATAGTATTGAAAGTATTATATATATTTTGTTGAGACATTTTGGCTACATAAAATATTAGGAATTAAATATAAAATTAAATAAAAATATTTCAGGTCCTGAAATATTATTATTAAAATTAAAACGCTACTGATTAATAATATTAAAACAAAAAGGACCTGAAAAAATAGTATAGGTGATAATAGTATAGATGATTAATAATATTAAAACGCTACTGTTGAAACAAAAAGGAAAAAAAACAGTATAGGTGTTAGTTCAAGGACTTGAAACAGAAACAATATTATAGGTGTTAGTTCAAGGACCTGAAACTCGTAGGTGTTTGTAATGGATGCCAGCAACAATAGTTCAAGGACCTGAAAGAAAGAAAAAAACAATCGGTAAACTCACTCGTAGGTGTTAGTTTCCTCTCATATTATATATAAAAATAAAAATCTAAGCATAAGTAAAAGAAACAATAGTATAGGTGTTTGTCAAACCTGAAGAAAGAAAAAGCTTAGATCAAAAGAATATTTGAGTTTCAGTTTCTGCTCAAAATATGTGTTTACGTGATTAAAAAATTCTCCTTTATTTATAGTTAAAAAAACAAATCGAAGCCTTTTTTTCCTCAATGAAAAAACTAATTGAAACTTCTTTTCCTAAAAAAAAGAAAGAAAAAAATAAAGGAAGATTTAATGAATAGTATTGAAAGTATTATATATAGTTTGTTGAGATATTTTGGCTACACAAGATATTAGGAATTAAATATAAAATTAAATAAAATATTTCGTGGATAAGATCAAAAGTTTGCTGAGATTTTGATGTCAAATAAGATGTCAAATAAAATATAGAAAAAATAAAAAAATATTGAGAATAAACGTGGAAGCGACACGTGGCATAAAAAACCTTACTTTATATATATACTATTGATTGATTAGTGACCGGAGGGTGTATAAAAGAGAAAAGTGTGGTACAAAAAGGAGGGACGACAAAACTAAACCCTCAATAAATATATCTTAAAAGTTGTAATATGTTTTTTTTTTGTGTATTTATTATAACCAAGTTTTCTCTTGAAAAGTTTCTTATATAAATGACCGAAGGGAGTAGTACTATTTAATATTTTGGTGTATTTATTATAAAATATGTATAGAGTTTAATGGTTGTGAGTTGAGGGTTCAAAATAATTTTGTACACACAACCGATCAAAATATTTTAAATTGCCACAAATTAAAAACATTAATTGATGTGGCGATTCTAAATGTTTTGATTGATTGTATGTGCAAAGTTGTTTTGGACCGTCAACCCACAACCATTAAACTCATATTTTTAATATATTTTGTTGAAGATCATATTTTTATTTTTTTAATATATTTTGTTGAAGATCATATTATTAAACATTTTAATTTTTTTAACACTTGAATATTTTTGGTCAAAACCAACAAATTCTATAAATAATATTTTTTTACCTTGCATTTATCTTTTTTTTTTGAAGGACCTTGCATTTATCTATTATGATAAATTGTTTATTATAACAATGAATACACCACCATTTCATAATGGTGTATGTTTGGATTCAAGGTTCAGGAGAAGAAAAAAAAACCAGAGTTTACTTTTTAATATTAATTTACAGACAATTTAAAATATTTAAAAAAAAACCTGATTGAAGTATAATTAAACATGTTATTTTAATTCTTTAAAAAATATTTTATAATATCTTTAATTTAAAAATGAAAAATAAACTTTTTCTATCTCCCCTATCCCTTGAGAAAAACATTGTGTGTCTCATAAGTCTTAACTCAACTGACAAAAATGTTAAAATTGTTAGGTCGAACGTTATGACCGTGGTTCGAACCTCGATACCTCAATTTTGTGTGTGTGAGTTTACGATGGTTTTGCTATCTCGTCTGTCTACCAAAAACATTGTATAATATTTGAAGGACCGGGTTCGAGTGAAGGAAACGGTACGTGGCGAGGAGCAACTAATGAAAAGTGTTGAAATATAGACAGGAGTGACGCGCACACAGACAAAAACAAAAACAAGAACAAGGAAATGTAAAAACAAAAAAACAAAAGCATGAGTTTCATGAATTTAACTTTTGATCTCTTGTTCCACCGTCATCTTCAACTAACCCCTTTCCCAAGTTTCATTAATCCTTCTCTTTTATTATTTCCCATCTTTATCTTAATTAATTTCATCATTCAGATAACCCAAATCTTATCCTTCAAGATAACGCAAACGCTTTTTCCTTATACGTCGTCGAAACGCATAATTCAAACTAAAAAACTGACGCAAAAGGAAAAAGAAAACAACATCCTTGGTCAAATCAATTAAGGTAGGTTTCAATTTTGTCGTGTTTCCTCAACACGATGGTATCAGAATCATCATCTAGAAGAAGTGTTAGTAATAACACTATAAATTGGTTTGAAACAAGTTTTCCTTCGTGTTGATTCTTCACTTCAGAGCTGATCACGTGATCATGATTCCTCGCACGTGGCAACGGTTTCGAGCTGCTGCTTCTCAAGAAGAGGCTGGTTCTTCCTCTTCTTCTTCTTCTTCTTCTTCATCATCATCACGGAATGTGATGTTCTCTGAAGAGGCTCGCCGTGCTATTGCGGCGGACAGAGTTCCGTTAGTCCCTTTAACTGATGTTGTCGGTGGAGTTAACGACAGCTTCTCCACTTTTTCCTGGTTTGATTTTCAGCAGATTGCTAAGATGGTTGATCAAATTCTTCCTTTTTCGCTCTTGTTGTTGATTGTTTTGATACGCCGTCACATGGAATGTATGATTTTCTTTTGTTTCTCTTCTTTCTTTTGTCCTTCAAATGTTGGATTGGATTGTGGTGTTTTTGATGTGTAATGTAATGTAATGTAATGTAATGTAGTATAATCTTCAATCATATGGCTGAACCAACTTCATTTTGTTGCTCACATAGCACCGTTACTTTGAGATATTGGGCATGTTTGGATTAACAGCTTATCTGTAGCTTATAGCAGAAGCGCTTATCATGATAAGCGTTTGTGTAAGCTCGCACAGGCTATTTCTATAGCAAATGATAAAATAAAGTTAAATTCATTTTGTACATGCTATAAAAAAGCTTATGAAAAACTGTCATGACGTGTTTTCATAAGTTCTCACAAAACATATGTCAGTAGATAAAGCTCAAATAAGCAAATCCAAACAGGCCCATCATGTTAATGCTCCGTGTTTTTGTAATGATCCTTACTTGATAATCTCTAAGCTTTACTCCCACTTGGGTTGGTCTGGTGGTATTGGCTTGGGACCTTGGAGTGTGCTCCTCTCAAGGTCTCAGGTTTGATTCTCCCGGATGCCAATTTTGGCAAGCTAGTTTAGCTTCTTTCAAAAAAAAAAAAAAAACATGTCCAAGCTTTACTCAGTGAAGAAGACTGTATTGAATCTGTGCTATCTAATTTCTTGTGAGTGTATTTGTTCTTCTTTGCAACGTCTTCATCCCTCCTTGATAAGGTAATAAAAACAACATGGTTTGATGTTTAACTGTTATCTGTACTGAATTAATTGCGTAGTGATTCTATGGTCTAAGGGCATGGTGAACTGCTTCTCACATATAGTTAGTTTCAGTTTCCTCTAAGTTTCTACTTCGGCTGTTTCCACCATTTTTGTTCTGAACATAAAATATTAGTACTTAGCAGTTAGTGTGTTATGTTAATAGGGGAGTTGAGTCAATGACCACTTTATCACTCAAACCCTATGTTATACCTTCGAATCCAATCCATCAATTTAACTGTATGATATTTGTGTATGAAAACTTGCAGATTTCTTTGTCACAATTGGTGTATCAGCTGTAATGTTCAGGTCAAATGAGATTGTCAAGAAACATACTGCGCTGAAGGTACTATGCCCATAACTATGCAAGTCCTTTAGAATTTTCATTTTGAAACGAAGCATCTACTTGTGAACTGAACTCCCATCCTCCTCACAAAAAGATGACGAAAAAAATTAGAGAGGCTCAATTCGATTTCTGTTTTGCAGGGAGATCAGAAAGTCTCCGCTCTTCTTGCTCTCTCTTTTATGTTCATGCTGTACGTGCTATGCATTTACGAGTGTTATGGAAGTGATGATGTTTTATTCCCTCTGGCCATGTTTCCGCCAAAAGCAACACCATCTTTTGGGAACGCAATATTCATCATTTTGGTTAATGGTATGGATTCATTCTATATATGCAGTTATATTGTTATCAGTTGTTTGCACACCAGACAATTTATTTGCTTTATCAGGCTTAGTGACATAAAATGTATGTAAGTAGTTTTATTTCATAACTTCTCTATTTTGAAATATTTTTATTATTTAAAGACTAAAGTATATCAAGGATGTGGAAGGAGTACAGTAAAACGAGTCTTTTGTATTTAATCAGTGGGATATGACCAAATTTGAATAACTTTGTTTTGGGTAGAGTTAACAGTTCTTTGCCAATGCGGGTTGGCTTACTTGGTCAACCTTCTCCTGACAATTGCATCACTTGGGGTCCATTATTGGTTGGTTATCTAACCGCACTTCTCATTTTAATTGATATTATCACATAAATTGTGGAATATATCAATTGGTTTGCTATTGTGTGCGCTGTTGATGGATTCAATGTTTCTTTTAGAATTTTCAGGGTTCATGTTACTCTTGTATGCCATGCAGGAAACAATGACGGAATCCAAATAAACTTATTACAATATTAAACATGTTTTAAGTTTTGATCCAAAATTTGCGGGTCTTGCATTGTGTGCCAATTTGAAGTATTTTTCATGCTGTGTATAAGAAATTAACATAATAACATTTACCAAATTTGCCTGTTTGCATTTAAGCAGTTTTGTTTCACTATAAATTGTTGTTTTAGAATAATGCTGTGAATCACTTAGCTGCTGCAATGTTTTAGGTACTTTTCGACACTAACAGTGAGTTGTATCTTTTTACATATCTATTGTTTTACAAGTATCTTCCCATCCCCAGTGTCCTGGTGTATTATTTATGTGTGTTGTCTATTCTCGATATTGGTGTTTCTATGGCATACAATTATTCTAATTCTTTTGTGGTGAGAAACAATTACTGGTTAGTATCCATGGTCACAATATTCATTGTCTTTCAGATACAATGGTGCGGCAAGTGGCAATGGCTTTCAAGTGTTTGTTGCTGATTTACTGCAAAAATGGCAGACGCCATAACTTCCGTCGACGGGTTAGGAGTAGTTTCCTTGGTTTTCACAACAAGCCTGTAGTTTTCAAGTATAGTTTTCTGTTGCAGTGATCTGAAAATGTTTTAAATTGTTTCAAGGGTCAAATCTTAACTCTGGTTGAGTATACACTGCTGCTATATCGTGCTTTCTTGCCAGCACCAGTTTGGTACCGATTTTTCTTTTACATGGACTTTGGAAGTCTCTTCTCATCAATTATCACAGGATTGTATTTAACATTCAAGTTAACATCTGCAGTTGAGAAGGTAAGCTTTCATTCTTTAAAATTGGCTTTCTTATGCTGTATATAAAGATGTTTGTGCACGACCCAAAATTATTCCATTTTCTTTACCCGTCTATATGTTTATTAGGTGACATGCTTACTTTTTGCCTTAAAAGCATTATCAGAAGACGAAATTCTTTATGGTGTTTATGCTACATCAGAACAGGTAAATATTCTGAAAAATGATCTGATTAAATCTGGATCTGAATAATTGCAATCTTAATTATGCTTCTTCTTTCTTTGTTTCAATAGCATTTTTTCGCTTTGACACTGTAGCTTTCTCAATGCATACACAATCTATAAAAGTTATTGAAAATTGGATATGCAAATTTTAGAGGTTTAAGATAAGGGACCTGTGTCCCTCCTTCAAATCTTCATCTATGCAATCAAATAAAGGAATTATATACTTAAATGGAGTTAACTTTACCTCTTTGCCCACAACATACTTTGTTAATCTGAAATTTGAAGTCGATAAATTAATGCAACAGTCTTCGGTTATAGTAAAAAGATGTGGAATATGCTTGCATTCTCTCCATAATGCATTGTGTCATCATGACACTCAGTTTGTTTAGTTGTATGCATGGTAGTTGTGTTCTATAATAGAACAGCATTTTTATGGATGGTGTGGGGACTGGGAAGGGATCCTTAAAAAAAAAAGAATATGATACTATATTCATCTGCCTCATCTTTTTTCTGAAAGCTTTTCAAAGTTTCAAATGCTTATCAAGGGACAGGGAAACGTAAGGTTTTTGTATACTTTTTTTGTGGATGCCACTTATTTGGTTACGGTTTTTATTCCAATCTTCATAGTTTTTACTTGTTGGTTTGATAAATTAATTTATTTCTATACATGTAAAGAATTAATTTATTTCTATACATGTATTCTGTATGTTGCCCTTGTTTGTATATGTAGATTAAGCTTTTTGTGATCTTTCGAGATTCCTGACTCTTGCTTCAAATTTGGAGCAAATTCTGCCGAGTCAGCTTATAGAGGTTTTAGAAGTAAGGAGGGAAGATCTTTGTGGCATGCCTTGTTTGCATTTAATTGTGTCAAATTAAGGAGAAAAACTAAAAATTCAAGCCCTTACAAAACCGGCTTGTAAGGTGATGAGACTACCCACCACTTATAAACATTTGTAGGTCATATCTCACCCAATGTGGGACACTTAACACACTTACTGACACCTAGGACTGGGCATCTGGTGCGTGGCTCGATAGCGATGATCTGATAGCATGTGGCCCAAACAGATCTTGGATAGGCTGTGATGCCATCTTAGAATTTGGGATGGGCCTAACCCATTCTTACAAAATCGACTTGTAAGATGATGACTACCCACCATTTATAAACACATTTTTAGATCATATCTCATCCAATGTGAAACTCTTAACATTTTTTATCAGTCGAGTATTAGTGTTTGTAAACAGTGGTTACATTAGTTTTTAAGGTTTGAACGACTTCCTAATTGGAACTCCTTCAACCTCCCTCAACTAACCATTCAAGCATCCTACTTGGGACAGTTCTTGCTTTTACATTGCTTTGTTGGATTGTGGTTTTCTTTTATTTTCTTAAGTGCTTGGATAATGTATACTTTCATTTTCTTAAGTGCTTGGATAATGTATACTTTCATAAGGATTCTTTATATGATTATGTGGAAGAGCTGGAGGTCTTTGAAACATCGACACGGCTTTATTCTATTATTTGTTTGTTATTGACCTCCCTTTTGTTATTTAATGCTGCTATTCTTTATATACTAATATTTGTATAATGGAAGACTTTTTTCACTAGTCTTTTTACCGGCAGTTCTAAGTTGAGTATCTAAATGCAGGTACGTGCTGCTGGTGATATGTGCGCTATATGCCAAGAGAAGATGCATGTTCCTATCGTGGTTCGCTGTGGACACATGTTCTGCGAGGAGTGTGTATCTGAATGGTTAGTTCATAGTTTTCTTACATGTTTAGACATTTTAAATCGAAAACTTACTTCTTATTTAAGACAAATAAACTATAGGTTTTTAGAAGTAACAGATAATTATTTGGGTTGGACGCCTTCAGTATAAGGCATATCCCCTAAATTGCCTCAATTGATTATCAGAATTGTTGTCCACATAATTATTTTAGGTTTACTTCTCCGTTACACTTAAAATTTGGCATATATTTGCTAGATATTGCAGTGGTCTATTAATAAATTCAGAAGATGAAAATGGTTTGCATAAATAACTTGTGATTATTTACTAATTTAAGTTGAAACCCTTGCTTGTTATGCATCCTCAGACTATTTATTAGACTTGAATCCTGCTTCTTGATAGTTTCCGATTTCTTTATGTATGCTTTTCGGTTTTCATTATTATCTAAGTGTTGCATTGTTAAATGTGGCTAATAATTGTGTGGAGCATGAGAATAGGGTATTAGGGAAGGAGGTAATTGGTTATGGAAGATAATGTATCAATTATGGAAATGAATTTTTAATAAATTTGTAATAAATAGCACTCTCTGCTTTGGACCTAATGACCAGAAATGTGATTTCCCCAAACTTTAAAACTGAGTCTATGGCATGGTTTTGTTTTCATTAACCTTCTTTTATATTATAGAATAATTATTCAGATTGTTCAAAATAATCTTTTCATAACATGTCTTTACCAATTTGTTTTCCCAGGTTTGAGAGAGAATGTACTTGCCCGGTGTGCAGGACATTGGTAGTACCTGCTCATCTGCGGACCTTTGGAGATGGATCAACAAGTTTGTTTTATCAGTTCTGTTGAGATCGCATTATTGCGCTATAAAGTAAAATTTTCCGTCCAAATGTTTAGTAATAATGGATGGATTCTATGAATTTGAGATTAAAGGAAATAAAAAATAAAAATAAGTTTATGGCAGTTCAATCAAAGTTTTCTTTAGTTTTCTTCTACCCTTTCTTTTCTTTCTTTTTCATTAAAACTGCAAGGAGGTCTGATATACATTATAGACATTCTTGTTCAAAATATTCATTTCTCACCTCATGATGATAATGAATTAATGAATTATTGTCATCTACAATCATTATGCTTTGAGATGCGATCCATGATAACAATTGTGATAAACATTAAGGCTTTTAAAGTGTATATTTGGGATTACATCGCTTATTTCTAAAAGTGGGTTTTATGGGGGACAAGGACCACTTTCATTGTCAATTCAGTAATCATTCAAAAATATCAACAATGACTGATGTATTTCGTTAGGTGGTGACTTGATTTAGGGGTGTATATAGAACCTGATCCTTTCTAACTACCTGTACTGGTCCAAACACAATGGGTGGGATCTAACCTTGTCAAATAAAAATGGGACAAAAATATGAGATAAGACAAGGACACAACTCAAACAGGAACCGGATTCTGGTTATTCATTTCGTTCCAATTTAATTTTGTTCTATTTTAATTTGAGAACAATGGCAATTTACTTTGACTCTTTGTGCAACGTTCTATTGGTTTCATACTATATGTGAATATGTTGACTCTTTAATGTAATTTTGATTAGGGTCACAGAGTTACATCTCTTATTGCTAATTTTCTCTATTTGTTCATTTTGTGGAACCGGAATTTATTATATTTAACTTCTATTTCTTTAGAAATCCTGTATCAGTATAACTTACAGTACTAGATTCTGGAGTTTGCTAACTTTTTCTAGCTATATATGGAACTTGTTCAACATAAGCATAGATATGGCTATCCATACTAAGGTACCGACAACCATGAAGTACATGATTAAGCAAAAGCAGTACTCAAAACTCAAACTTTATCTTGGAATTAAAATGTTAACCAAATCAGCAGAAGATTAAACTTTAGCAAATCCATATCTTATGTGGTCCATTAGTGGTCTGACTGCTGCTCCCCACTGTGTCATTGTGGGAGATCACATTATTCATTGCCTATCCTTCCTTTCCCTCATTTCATCAATGAAACTTTTGACCCCCCTGGCCCTGCCCACCTAAAGTGCCACATTCATCTTTGCATATATGACTTTACTCATCACCTTTTTTTGGTGGGAGCTCTAAGCTCTTCCTCCCTCCCCTCTCTGATATGTCCATTTATTTCCTTCAGTTTTGAATGTACTCCCTCCCTGCTTCACTACCACTATAGCTAGTTTTACTTTTGACATATGTTATGTAATTGCATGTTTAGTATCACTGCAATTAGTGCTAATAGCTCCTATATCTAACCAGTATTAGTTTTCTGACTACACTAAAAGATGGACATGCTACTAATAATTAAGGTTTATGTTAAAATAGGAAAAAAAATTGAGGTATATTATTATGTACCTTTTATTTAATTGTTTGTTTAGTTACTTTCTAAGAGGGGGAAAAGAAAAATTAGAGATTCGGTTTAATTTTTGACACAACCATGAAAGTTTGTGTTGGATCTTGACAACAACCATAAACACTTTTGAGCTAGGTCAAGCTCAATGCCACATTTGATCCATTTTTACTTACATTTTAGGATGAAGGGAGTACCTTTTATTTATTTGTTTGCTTAGTTACTTTCTAAGAGGAGAAATGGAAAAATTAGAGATCGAACTCAATCTAGTTTTTGACATAACCATGAAAGTTTGTGTTGGATTTTGACAACAACCATAAACACTTTAACCTTCTTGATCAGGACTAAACTTTTGAGTTTGGTCAAGCTGAATGCCACGTCCATCAGCTCTAATACCACATTCACTATATAAGCATGGCCTCACAAAACTAACAAGGTATGTCGCATTCTAATCCTAACACTGATCTCGAGCTTATACTGACTTGATCGTCGAAGTGTTTGCAAGTACAGTCTTATCACCATCCTCTCCACCTCGAGTTTTGGCCTCCACCTCCATTCACGGAGAATTCCTTCCACCGATCCACCATCATTGCGAGTCTCTTTACCCTCTACGGGTAAACACACTTCTTAATATTATTATTTTTAGTTCAAGAAACACTTCTTTTTTCTTCTTTTGAAAACTTGGTATCCTGCTCAAAGACCGACTAATCTAAAGGGTCCAATCCCACCGTCCACTTGTGATGTCCCATTCAAAGCTACGAACTAGCCCACCGAAATTGTTATCGGGAGGAATCGAATCAGAGACCTTAAGTTGAACACACTCCAAGGTTCCAAATCAACACCACTAGACCAGCCTAAATGGATCGTCAATAAACACTTCTTTATTTTACTAGATGTGTGACTAAATTTTTCAATGGTTTGTATAAAACCTGACAGTGTAATTAATTTTTGGATTTTGATAAAAATTATTACTACATAGATAGATTAATAGTACAATAAATGCAATTATGGTAAAATTAGAACAAAGAGCTAATAAAAATAAAAAGGCAATCATTAAATACATAATAACTAGTAGAATACTTTCCTTTTCTTCTTCAGAAACACATCCTTAATTTTTGCTGGTTGGTTCTGAGCACAACCTTACTGTTGTGGTAGTTACCCTGTATCGGTGAGGTGGAGTGGAATGTTGCCAAAGAAATAGTTCTAGTCCTCAACCAACCAGTTGTGTAAGTAAACATCAGATCCCAAATGGGAATGAAATTGAAGTTACTTGGAAAATGGACTGCAATGCAAGCCTGTCATTGAGCACAATGCACGTGCACTGACCATGACAGTGTAATGTAAGGTAGTACTCTGACAAACATTACTGGTTATTTATGCAGTTTTGATGAAAGGAATGAAAAGGACAACTGCATATATTTATGGATGGTCTCCATGAAATGTATAATAATGAACAGCTAAGGAAGCACAATGTAGAGCAGCTTGGATCCTTTGCACTGCAGAATCCAAACACTATCTCCCTTTAAATGATTTGTTAGAATTAAGGAAAGTTGATGATTAAGGAAAGTTGATATCTAGTATATACTCCCTCCGTCCTAAAATGTAAACAAAAATGAGTCAACATAAGTTGATGTATTTGATACAAATTTTGAACTAAATACATTAACTTTTGTTGACCAATTTTTGCTTATATTTTGGAACGGAGAGAGTATATATATATATATATATATATATATATATATATATATATATATATATATATATATATATATATATATATATATAGGGTTTTGCTAGAAGACACCTTTTATGAAGGTGTCTTTTAACAAGTTATTCTATTAGCATTTGCTAGAAGACACCTTCATGGGTGGCTTCTAGCAAAACCTATATATATATATATATATATGTTGCTCTTATATGTACTTGCTAAGTTGAAAAATACTAAGTTAGTGTGACCTTGAATAAGCAGGTAACATTAAACTTATTTGCATTTGTTAAAAAGTTTCACATTTATATTTAGGAGAATGTTAACCGGTGCTTTTATGGCACTGATTAAACAATCAAAACAGATAATTTTTTTTATAAAAAGATAGTGTAATTATTATTTTATCAAAAGTAAAAATTTACATTTTCAATGCAAAATTGCTATTTATGAATTCCTTCACTCATACCTCTAGGGCACTCATTGTCCACTAGTTAGCAAGACCCTTGTATTTATAAGTAGGGATGGCCCTGTTACACTGTGAAACTTAACAGTTTATAAGGATTAAGGAGTGCAGTAGTTTTTGGATTCAAGAAAGTGTTAAAGCAACATTAATGTAAGTATGAGTGTGAGTGAAATTTATTTATCCCCTCATTATATTGTGCACTTTCCCGCCTTTTTTTAGTATATGCACTTCTCGCCTGACTTTCAAGTAGGGACACTGACCCATCATGTCTATGACTTTTGCAGCTATTTTGAAGAAAATAAAAGTAGCATAAATAAAATTATTAATAATAATGTATCTCCTTTCCATTGTTGGCCATTAATTCGTTACTCCATCATGTCCTTTTTGGTCTTTATATACAGTATTGATTTCTTTATAACACACGTTTTCTTTCATCTGTTGAGCTATCACAGCACTGATATCCATAAAAAAAACATACCAGCTTAGGTTTTCTGGCAGCATCTATCTCTGAGCTTTGCGTTCTTAATTCGTCCTAGTTACTCAGGTTCAAGTTTATTTTCTATTCTGGGTCATTCAAAATACACCATCCAATAACTATTATAAGCAAAAATTCATTTTTTAGTTTCATTTAATAAATGATATATGTAGTGTATTATATTGAATGAATCTAAAAAATATACTTTTGTTTATAATAGTGATCGGATGGTGTTTTAGTAAATAAATGTATAATCATAATAACTTTTTTTTGGTTATTTTTCAAAATATTTTGGTATGTTTACCATGACAATTCTATATTTGGTATGGCTATGTGTTTCTCAAAGTTAGTGTTTTTTTTCTTCATTCCAAAAAAAAAAGTTAGTGTTTTCTTTACTTGATGTTTCATGCCAGCTATTTTCCTTTCTACTATATAGATATATCGATACTGGATTTATATGGTACATCTACATAGCCTAATAATATGTTGAAACTAACATACATTCGTGTCATCATCCTGTCAGTATAGTTCAGGTCTTCTCATTTTTCTGGTGTCTTAAAATTTATTTGAAAAATATTGGTTTTGCTAGTTGCTACAATTAATTACATTAATTAAAATATAAAAGGGTTGGTATATATACTTTTGAAAACTATATTGTCATCTGATTTTCTTTCATTCACGTTGATATTTATGACAAACCAAGTTCCATATTTTGCGTGCGGGTGTGTACAATTTCCTTTTCATCAATAGACTCATAAAGGACCTTGGTTTAATTGCCAGAAATTACATAATAATACCGATCGATCAAACACAACAGTACTTCCTTCCCCTCATCAATAATGTGATGCAGCAGAGCAGATTGTTCCAAGTGTGAGATTGGGAGAGAAAGAGAGTGAAGGGGCTTCCTTCAGCCCATGCATATATATGGGATATTGACCACTGTATCTGCTGAGTACTCATTAATTCATCAGTTAATACTATATATGAATATATGAATGAAGTGGCAGATGTATGTTTTGCATTGATCCCTATGTATATGTGCTTGGACTGAAGGGGAGCTCCTTCTTTCTCTGCTGTCTCCATTACTATGTATATATGTCTCAATCAACTCATAAATTCATCATATATCCCTCAGGTTCTTTTGTAAGTATGTATTTTAACTATACCTTCACTATTATAGATAATTATCCAACATTCGGCTATAGCATCTGCACAGGGCAGTGACTGAGATTTTGGGTGCCCTTTGCAAACTAAGAAATGATGCTCTATTAATAATTTGATTTTCTTCTTTTGTCTAAACAAGGTATACTTCACGCACTGCTTCCTTATCTGGGTGGGACCACAATGGACGACAATACTTTCAATCAAGAGTTTTGTAGATATTGCATTTATATTGCTGGATTCGAACTCAATACCTCTGATGAAGTTATAAGAGATACAAAAATCTCATTCAAGCGTTCTCTGATCCATTAATAATTTGCTTATTATCGTTTTTACATTTTTTTTCTACAAAATCAATAATTAATTAAGAATCTATACATATAAAATAATTAATCAAAATAAGACTATTTCATAGGGAGGGGATTTCCTCCAGTGTATTTTTCTCCTGTTTTCTGCAGTGTGGGAATCTACACCATTAAATTTATTATCTCTCATAATTTCAAGTTTTAAACATTTATATTTTCAAGGATTTATTTTGATTTAAAGGCTGAGATTTCACTGGACCCTCCAGTCACTGGAGAGGATCCATTCCCCTATTTCATATACATTGTGACTATAGACCACAAATGATTTGAATAATTTCAACTTAGAAAAGCTTATGTTAAACCATTATTTTATACAAACTATGCATTTATTTGAAAAAAATAACTAACTTGGAAAAGAAAGGGAGGGTTGGATGATTTTATGGAAATTACTTCTTCTGTTCCTTTTTAGTTTATTTTACTCCTTCGTCCTAAAATAACCGAGGCATTTGCAAAAAAAAAAATATGTATCAAAATAATTGATTTATTTTATTTATCAATACAATATTAATAACTTTATTCAAATTATAACTCTACTCAGTAATTAATGTCACATTCATATATAAGTGGAGTGTCTGGGGTTCGAACCCCAGCCCCTGCATATAATAATGCATATCCCTGTCAATTGAGTTATGCTTATGGGAACTTTTTCTCTCACTTTTACATATACACTTTTTCTTAATACATGTGAAATGAGAAGAAAAAAAACTCGATTATTATGAGACGGAGAGAGTAATATTTTTTACACATAAAAGACAATCAATAAATTTTGTTACTTTTAATAAAAATATTTATCTTTTTTCTTTAATAACCTTAATAATTTACCATAGATTCTATCTACTTTCTCTTTGCAGTAAAGAATTAAAGATAATATTGACAAAAACAAATAATTAATGTATAATTTAGTTTTGAAAATGACAAGTTAATAAGAACATGTTTATCCTGCAAATGAAACAATTAAAAAGGAACAAAACAAGAGCATCATAAAAAAGTGAGAGAGGTATTAAGAAAAAAATTCTGTTGTTTAAAGTTAAAAGGCACATAATTCTGTTTTTAGAGAATGAATTTTTCAAAAATGAGCTCCTAGTTAAAAGGAGCATCAACGAGTATGTATTAGCCTAGATTCTCTAAAAAAAAGAGTACACCTATGCATTTAGCCTAGATTAATGCTAACAATTGCATGACACTCATGCATTTGTTAAGAAAACCAAAAATAAAGTTTTCGTTTTAGAAAATGATACATTTAATGCAGGTCTGTTTGATAGTCAAGATATGATAGAGACATGATAGATATAGAGTTGGATAGAGACATAATATGATATGGATATGATAAGTATTAATCTGTGTTTGATGTGCACATGATAACAAATAGGGTCTTCCTAACCAGTGTCCTAAGGGCAATGGTTAATGAATCCATAAGTAAAAATTTTGTCTTGGAAAAAGTAAGCTGTTACAATTGACCAAGTAATAATTACACTATTTTTTATTAAAAGCTTACTTATTTTGGTTGCTTAACCAATGCCCTTAGGGCACTGGTTAACATTCTCCTAACAAATATGATATCATTATTTTATTATAATTAAATGAGAAATTACTCTCATAATTAATTAAATATTTTAAAAATGGCATGTAATTAATTATAAATAAGTAAGGAATAACAACATTTTACAAACTGAATGTTAATAAATAGAGAATGAATTTTTAATTATGTCAGGATAATATTTAACCCAATTTATACTCATGATAAAAATTACAAAGGCAAATTAGAATAGGATAGAAAAATGATTTATTTTATCATATCTCTTTGGTGCATTAAACATGAGATTTAAACAGAATATGATAAATGTATCATATCTTATCTTTATATCATGGTCATCAAACGATCCCTAAAAGTTTTAAAGGTAACTCTTTCAACAAAAAACTTTTAAATTGTTTCTTTTTGTGAATCTTTAACAAGTATCCTTATAAGAAGTCACTTGATCATAAAACTTAGCAAAACCCACAAGAAATAGTTAATTTCAATAGGTGACCCTTATAGATAATCGTGGTTATCAGAAATTACATGACTTTTATGCTTCTAAATTGGTCACACACAAGCTAACCAAACCAAACAAAAACAATCTTTTAATTCTTTCCATGAGATACCAAACCTATAAATTACACCACATGACAAAATGTGTTGTTTCTTAATGCACAACTTATCCTTAATCAAGATAGTACACCTGACCATGATTTACGAGCAATGTAGCAATCAAAAAACAAATGGTTGAATATTTAATTTAAGGGCACATGTTAAGGAACCCAAAAGGAGTAAATTTACATTGGAAAACATAATATTTTAACTTTTAAGAAGTTGACTACACGACTTTTGATATGTATATTTCTATAATTAGTTAATTAACATGTGCCCTTGAGGGCACAAGTTAACATTTGCCTTAATTTAAAGTACATGCTTTCATGCATAGAGGCGATGTTAAAGTTTGCATGCACTTCTTTGCGGATTACATTAATTTTAGTTAAAAGGCAATCATTTAGAGAATCTTCTACAACTTCAAGATTTGATATCAATTCATAACATAAGTTTCTTTAAGATCGTCATTATTAAACTCTCAAATCCATACATTGTCCTCATTATTTTTCTGATGTAACCAAAAAAAGGAAAACACATCTTCCTCGTTATTCTACAAGGTAATCTTAGACGATAAAGCCCTACAAACACTTTTTTTATATATAGTTATAAGAATTAAAAACATATTGAATCCAAAAATAAAGTTAAAAAATATATTATAAATATGTTAGTCGAAGAGGTTTGACTTTTGCTAACAAAACATAGTTCAAATCATGACTGAAAAACGTGTGAAAAAATCGTTTATGATAGTATTTTGAATACAATTACATCAAATAGTTTGTAAAAAAATGATTCTATTAAGTAGAAGTAATTTAACAAACCAAAAATTAAAATAAAAACTATCAAAACATGTTTGCTCTAATTTCTCTCTCTAGGTTCTCTCTTTCATCTTCTTTCTTGAGAATCATTTTGGATTAATCTTTTACTCTAAATCACTCTCCTCATCTTTTTCTTCCTATTTTGAACTTTTTAACATGTTTAAATTTGCATATGATAGAAAAATCATTAATCTAAATACATGATTTTCACGTAGATATGTTTTTCCTTCGTGATTTCGACGATCTTCCGAGTGTTAGTAAAGTTTCGCAAAAAAATTGTTTAACACATGAATTGATTAACCATTTGTGTTCTATTACTTGCTTACTCTATCAATTTGAATAAATAAATATCATTTTTTTTTTATCTAAAAAAACAATAATATTATTAATTAAATATAATAAAATAAAAAAATTGACCGTAGTTATCGAAAAAATAAGTTGACGTTCAGAAGATGAGTACTTCCTTACCAGCGTAGTGCCTTATTTGGTTGTGGCTTTTTCCGTTGCACAGTTTCATTACATAATAACAGAATCGGAGTGAACAAAACGCGCGTTGAAATGGAAGCACTTTTGTGCAGAAAATTGGGTGACCCAACGGTGAGCGTCGAAGACGAAAACAGCCCAATAATCATATCCAAGAATCACCCAATCCCTCAATTGGATTCTCCTACATCAGTTAGAGTTAGGATCAAAGCCACAAGCTTGAATTTCGCTAATTACTTGCAAATTCTTGGAAAGTACCAGGAGAAACCCCCTTTGCCATTCATTCCTGGATCCGATTTTTCAGGCATCGTTGATTCCGTTGGTTCCAATGTTACCAATTTCCGTGTTGGGGATCCTGTTTGTTCCTTTGCTGCTCTTGGATCTTATGCTCAGTATGTAGTTGTTGATCAGACTCAATTGTGAGATTCCGATACTCCTCTTCGTGTTTATTTAGTGTGTGTTTGGTTCTATGGTTGCAAAATTTGATTTTGATTGATTTGAATTTGTAGAATTGATTTTTAATTAGAAGTGATTTTAAGCTAACATGATTTAGATTTAGACATATTCACGTAAAAATGGGTTAAATAATGGAGAAATGGTGTTTTGACACCAACATTTTGATGTCATTTGGTTTTTATATGTACATTTGAAATGCTTGTAAATTGTATATGATAAAAAGCACGAGAGATAGAGATAAACATATAAAATGTCATATACGATGGATGTATTTTGGTGTTTGAATATCACATCTCAGATAATAATTGTGAGCCTAAAAATCACATTTGGAAGGAAACATTATTTAAGTTACAATGGATTCTAGTCGAGAACTCCCAAACATACAAAAATCAATCTCAAGTCTTTAGAATCACTTCTGGGAGCCAAAAGTGAATCCAAACGAGTATCTAAAATTTTATTTCGTTAGGTCACGTTTGTAAATTCTTGAAATTGTAAATTCTTTGAATTTGAAGGTTTCGCGTGCCGGAGGGTTGTGATTTGGTTGCTGCTGGAGCACTTGCTGTGGCATTTGGCACTTCACATGTTGGACTTGTTCATAGAGCTCAGTTGAAATCTGGTCAGGTATGATCTAGTGTTGTTTCACTTCACTTGTTGTTTGCCAATGTGTATATTGTTTTGTTTGTTGGTGGGGTTAAGTGGGTTGTGGAATTGTTTGTAGGTATTGCTAGTTTTAGGTGCAGCAGGAGGTGTGGGTCTTGCAGCTGTGCAAATTGGAAAAGCATGTGGGGCTATTGTCATTGCTGTTGCTAGGTACTCTTCTCCTTTTGTATTGTGCGCGTAATGCCATTATGCCTTTGAGTAGGGTTCATTTTGGATTAGCTTCTAGCTCCCATGAGCTTCTTAGCGTATGTTTGCATTCACGTTGCAGCAGCACATTTAGCAACTGCTACAATCTGTAGCTTCTTAATTTTCACGGTGTAATCACATCGGAACGCGATAATACATATTCTACTATCAAAAGTACGCTTAGCTAAAATGAATTTTGGGTTCTTTCTTTACACAAAAGTTTTTGTAAAGTTATAGTTGTTTTATGGGTAGGTTAAATGAGAGTTTCTGAAATTTTTTAGATGAGTAAGTTAATTTCAACTTAAATAACGAGAAACTTTTGTTTAAATACACACAGGTATGCATGACTTCTGTTAACATTTTTTTTTATTGATGTTTTTTGAAAAGTTTATTCAAACATGCTCTAGATTTCGCATTTTAAACTCTAACTTGGTATCCCTTGGAAAGTTGGAGTTGAGTGTTTCTTGTTTGCATAATCTGGTTTTAGGGGAGCTGAAAAGGTGCAGCTCTTGAAATCAATGGGTGTTGATCATGTGGTGGACTTGGGTAATGAAAATGTGACTGAGAGTGTGAAAGAGTTCCTTAAGGTCAAAAGGCTTAAAGGGATTGATGTCCTGTATGACCCAGTAGGAGGCAAGCTCATGAAAGAATCTTTGCGGCTTCTGAAATGGGGAGCGAACATTCTAATAATTGGGTTTGCAAGTGGAGAAATTCCTGTCATCCCTGCTAACATAGCTCTTGTTAAGGTACATCAGGAATAGATTTTGGACTATGTTATTATCTTGTCTTGCTTGGTCACTAAATAACTTCATGCCTGATTGTTTGTTGCTTGATCTGATCATGCTTTATTCACATAGATTTTGAATTTAAAATCACATTCTATGATAATCAATTTGGAATTAATTGGGAAGGGATATCGAGGGACCACATATGACAATTTCTCATCAACATTGATTTAATCTCTTCTTTCTTCGTTTCAATGATTGATACCATATCATGACTGTTGCTTTTGCTGTTCGGTAAACAACTAGATATCCCACTTCCAAAATAATGTCATCAGTTACATGCACCCGTAGTAGGGCTAGCAGACCCATACAATTTGTGCATTTATTTTAATGTTGCTTCCGTTTAGTCATTGTTGATTTGCTGACAAGGGTGTTAACACACAACAGTAAAGAAAAAGAAATAAACTATACGCCACTGTCAAGTGAAAATCAATGCTGAAAAATATACAGGGAAGTGATTAATGTAACGAAAAATGACATATAAATGGGAAGAGAATTTTGAGCAGGAAATGCTATACTGATTGTAGACAGTTTATATAAGTAAATAGATATGTACTAAACATGGTAGTTTTGAATTGTCAAAGAGTAGTTTAAAATAGATATGTACTAAACAATATATACAGCGTAAGTTTAAAAGCAGCCGCTTCACAGTTTGCTAGATTTTGGCTGCCCTAACTAACCTTGAAAAAACTAACAGCCTGCATGTATTATTGCAACATGTTGAACTGTGAATTAATTTGCTTTCCTTTTAGATAGTGAAGCTGAAAGCTCCTGCTTAAATACTACCGTTACTTTATGCTATGTATCTAAAGCAGCACAAAACCAAAAGCCAAACAAAATGCCAGTATGATGTAGTCCTTTTCTATCTCATCACTAAGAAACAACTGACCTATGGGTCTATTCCAAAGTTGTGATATATATCTACACGCACCTACATATTTGGTATATAATGAAAAAGGATGAAACTGAGAGCTGAGACTGGGGAATTTTTAGTTATCTGGCTGGCTTTACAGATAGCTTATCTAATCAATGACATAAGTTTAAGACTACATTAGACAATAAAGGAAAAAAGACCACGACATCTAAGAAACATATTGAATACCTAGGTGGGTAGGGTTCTCTCATCTTTATTCAGCATTTGTTTGATAATACAAATAATCAACCCTGAAAAGCAATGTAAAATCCCATATAAATAAAAGAAAAGGCTGTTACCTCATACATATGACTAAATCCTTGATTCTTAGAACCTAATTTAAACTACATACATAAACACCATTGTGATTAAATCGCTACAATACTCTAATGGCTGAAAATATTACTATTAACCCAACTAAACTAGTGAGATCTTTGGATCTGCAAACTTTTGTTGGCTGCTTTTTTTCCCTTGCCCACATTGCATATTTACATTAAGAGAAATGCTAGGAACACTCTCTCTAACACTCACTCTCTTATTGAGTGAATCCCATGTGGGTCTCACCACTTTATGTGGGATCCATTTTCTAAGTGTGAGACCTACATGGATTTCATCCAATAAGAGAAGAGTGTTAGAGAGAGTGTTAGAAAGATAGTGTCCATAGCACTCCTCTTATGTTAGTTCTGCTATAGCTGGAAGTAATTGTTGCTTATTTTTCCTTTTTGTTTGTTAAAATCACTGTGGCAGAATTGGACAGTACATGGACTTTATTGGGGTAGTTACAAAATACATCGCCCAGCTGTTCTTGAAGATTCTCTCAAGGAGCTGCTGTCTTGGTTGGCAAAAGGCTTGATTTCCGTTCACATTTCTCATTCTTACGGCCTGTCAGAGGTCAGAAAATCCCTTGTCTTATCCGTTCTAATAATTTGTGTATCTCTTTCTCTTTTCTAAAATTCAATGTACATTCAAGGTTTCAACTATTTGTTAAAAGAGATTTCGCTACTGTTGTAACTCTTTAAAGGAAACTATTGCTTTAGATAGTTCACTTTTTACTAAATTTTTTTTTCTTTTTTTGGGATAAATCAGCATGTTTACTGTCAGGTTTAGTGCTGACTTAAGTAATAGGAGTCTCATAATATTTAGTTCAATGTTCATTTTCTTGGGGTTCTATTTGACCAGGTTAAAATTAGTGAGTGGTTAGAGTGGGAAAGTTGGAAAAGTTATAACATATTCTTGCAATTTAGACTTGAAGATGACAAATCATTTATCTAAATACATGATATGTTAGTTTGTGACTTGTGACATCAATGACCAATGGGCATTAGTAAATATGATTAACTTCATATATCCTTCTATTCTCATTAGTTTTTGAAATTTTGGTGAAATATTTTATGGATTATGTTGGTTTTATTTATTTTATTCCCTATTTTTTTAGTTTAAATTTGATATACTGTATACTTGGGTCATTATAACAGTTGGAATTATCATCTACACATCTATCTTTTTGAGAGTTGAAACTATTAGTCAGTAATTTGTATCATTTGCCTCTATGCTCCATTGATGTTCAATGAGGACTAGTATTATACGATGGTGTAAACAATTTCTTATTGTTGCAGGCCAACCTCGCCTTCACTGCCATCAGAGATAGGAAAGCTATAGGGAAGGTGATGATTGTATTCGATGAGAAAATTACAAGATCTAAGCTGTGATGATCTTTGCTAAAACTATGCTTGACTAATATCTTCTGGGCACTCAAACATCATAGGTCCATATTAGAGAACAAGGAGATGTTAGTATACAAAAGGAAACCAAATAAATAATTGCCAAACTGTTGTAGAATAGATGCTATTTATTACTAATAATGGTAATATGATTCACTCGAATTGCAATTTGGTCACCACACGTGCTGCACATCTCCCTCTTTTTTATCTGTTAAAAGTTATTATAATTTTTTTGGTGGGATACATGCAGCAATAGTTCCTAATAATAAGCGTTACGGTCACTTTTCCAGCAAGGAACTAGTAAATAATATCCCCACATTTGTAATATCCAGTTTACCTGTAGTGTGAACCTTACTGCCTGTTACCGCAAATAACTCCATCTATTCCTATAATTTTGGAAAATTGCTGTTGACACATTTGAAAGGGCTATGTCACACATGTAAAATACGGTTTTGCCCCTTCGGCAGTTAACTGCCGAGTAATTTAAAACCGGCTGCAGTTAACTACCGAGGAAATCCTCGGTAGTTAACTGCCGAGGAAATCAGACCTTCTCTTTTGTTCTTCTTCTTCCACTTCAATCCCTTTCTTTGTTTTTTTTTTCTTTCGCAACCACAAACTTCTCCAAATTGATCTATAGCAGTCCTGCTTTGCTGTTTTGTACGTACAAGAAAAGTGAAGTTTGTGGTTCTGAAAGATATCTACCACATATTTCAGAGAGTTCAACTGTTATTTGTTAGAAAAGCTTCTTATCATATCTGTATTTTCATTCTCTCCATCGTTTCAAGATACCCTTTCTCTCTAAATTTGTTATTTGCATTTACAGGAACAGAATAAAAAAAACTTAATAACTAAAACTGTAAATCCTGCTACTTGATTTGCCTCATGATGGTGTATTTCTCGGTATAGATCCAATGAATATCCAATGCAAATAACTAATACGATTATGCTACCTTGGGAATTTCCACATACAAGAAAAGTGAAGTTTTTGGTTTTTACTCAAAAAAAAAGTGAAGTTTTTGGTTGTGAAAGAAAAAATAAAAAAAAGGGATTGAAGTGGAAGAAGAAGAAGAAGAAAAGAGAAGGTCTGATTTCCTCGGCAGTTAACTACCGAGGATTTCCTCGGTAGTTAACTGCAGCCGGTTTTAAATTACTCGGCAGTTAACTGCCGAGGGGGCAAAACCGTATTTTACATGTATGCCACAGCCTTTTCAAATGTGTCAACAGCAATTTTCATAATTTTGAGCCTATATTCTGGAGTTGAGTTTTATAGGCTTTTACATCTGGAGTTGAGTTTTATAGGGTTTTACAGGGGAGAATTTTGGAGGACTGACTGAGTTTATATTTCAATATATATTTGATTTTAATTTTATTTTTTTAAGAATATTATGATAGATGATCATATAATATGTCAATTACATTTAATTCATTCTAACATGTATTTAATAGTGTGTCATTAATTAAAAAAAAGTTCTCTTTTCTCTACCTTTCAAAACCCTTTATCCATGTAACAAAAAACAGGAAGAAAAAAAACCATTCATCCAAACATATCTAAGAAAAAAACCCTCTATATTTCTAGGGCATGCACAATATTTGATATTTGGAAGAGTTTGTTTACTTCCTTTAAAGAAAAAAATTATTGTCATGTTGTAATACACAGTTGTATTGAGAATAGGAGCGTATATGCTCTAGATGTAATCAAGAGACGATGATTTGATAACATATGTTGAAGTATAGCTTCTAAAAAAAAAAAAAGAATGTTGAAGTATATTTCTTTTTTTTTTTTGACAAGATGAAGTATATTTCTTATAATGGAATTTTGCTATAAGTCATCATCTTTAAAGGATTTCAAAGAAACAAATAAACAAAACTGTTTTTGTCACGACGTTTTTTTAATGCTAAACTTGAAATATTAAAATGTATGCAGAAGCGAAACTTATTTGATGTTTGTAAATACCCTTCTCCTCATTCTATATAGTACAGATTGTAGCTATATTCTTCTACAACTCATAGAGCTCCTCTGCATATCCAAAATTTTCATTGGAACATTGACAAATCAGTAGCTCAATCAAAATCTCAATCAGGTAAGTCCATTCTATATTCCATTTCTTATGTTCTCTTATCATTCCATCTCTTCTTCTCGTAAACACCTCGTCCTAGCCATTTTGCATTTGTTCAAACCTACACTACTCATACTCAAGTTGCAAAATCCGAAGATTGGATTAAGGCTATGAACACTTAATTGAAGGCACTTGAAGTTCATAAAACTTGGATTTTGACTGATTTACCATCAGGTAAAGTACCTATTAGTTGTAGATAGATTTTACAAGATCAAATACCATGTTTAGTAGCAAAGGGATTCACACAACAATAATAAACAGGTTTATATAAAGCTTCCTCTTGGTGTCACTTCCTCAAATCCTAGTCAAGTTTGCAGATTACTGAAATCTCTTATGGTTTAAAACAAGCAAGTCACCAATGGTTCTCCTAACCATCTAGTTTTCTAATCTCAACTGGTTTCATTCAATCCAAATCATGTCATTCCTTATTCATAAGAAGAACTTCTACTATCTTTACAACGTTGATGGTTTATGTAGATGATGTCATGCTCACAAGAATTTCCATTTCATATAAGATTCAGTTAAATGAAGCAAGTCACTGTATCAAAATCGTCCCCAGAAGCGGAGTATTGAGCTCTAGTTGCTACACGTGAAATTCAGTGGCTCACCTATTTGTGGCAGGATCTTCAAGTTCCATTTACTTCTCCGACACTTCTTTACTGTGATAGTCGATCTGATAGGCACATTGATTTTGATCCTACATTTCATGAACTCACCAAGCATATTGACATTGATTGTTGCATAGTTCGTGAGAAGTTACAAGCACATTTTTTCCATCTTCTTCCTATCATCTATATGAATCTATTGACCGACTTTTTCATCAAGCAATTTGAATCTGCTCCCTTTCAGAGACTTCCTTTCAAACTAGGCAGGCATGTTCAATTAATGCAGGGGTGGACCCGGCACTAACATTTTGGTGGGGCAAAAATAATAATGTCAAAATATTTAACCAACGAAACTAAAGACCGTATTATTTTCATCCATAATAACAATTTTAGTACTAGTTTTATTTGTGGTAGTTTTAATAATCTAAATTTATTTGTAACCCTAACACAAATAAAACTACAATTTAAAACACAGTTTGACCGATTAAACCGTGTTTTCAATTTACTAATAAAAAATAAATGTACTTATCTAAAATAGTGGAGAAATAGGTAAAATAGTGGAGAAATATGTAAAAAATAGTTAATCAATGTTTTGGAAAATAATAAAACTGATAAAAATCGGTATAAAAAAGTTAGCCCAAACTTTCAATACAAATAACACATATACCAAATAGATAAGAGTAAATTCAAATATTAAAATAAAAGTGTAACAAACACGATATAATTATATATATGTCTAATTTTTTCCTTTAACTATATGAGTATATTTAATTAAACCGTTCATAATTTTCAAACGTCTTAGCGCAATAAAAAAACGGAAAGACGAGCACGTATATAGTATAGATATAGTATATAATATTGCTCCTAGTGCAGTCACATAGTTCTATTTCGATGGAAATTAAAAATTAAATTGTTAAAGGAAGGGTAAAATAGGTAAGAAAAAGTAAGTGTAAGCTCATTTTTACTCTTTGTATAAGTTATAGATTATAGATAGATTAGAGAATAGTAGTTTTTATTTTATTTTTGAGGAAGTATAAAATAGTATAGATAATATTCGTTGTTCCCGTGAGCTTATATCAACAATCTGTTAAATTTCTAAACTTTAAACCTTTCATTTAATCATAATTAGAAAGGAAATCGGTAATTACAATAACTCCTTGTGGAACGATATTTTACTACTTTGATAGAACCGTACGCTTGCGGATTTCACATCAAGTTTTTGGCGCCGTTGCCGGGGAGTTAGTAATATTGATTAACTTTTTAGTACCGGTTAGACTGAAATTTTTCTTTTTTCTTTTTACTTTCAACTTTTGGAGTTTTCTAATTCTTGAATGCGAAGAACCAAAAGTCTTGGAGAATTCATTCCTGAGATTGAGAGGTTTTTCTACGAAAGAAGAAGAAACACACGCAATAATAGAAACGCTATGGCTGAGGAACGCACTTTTAGAGAGTATGCAACCCCATCTATAGATGAGCCACACGCTATTATTGTGTATCCGGCGGTTGAAGCATATAACTTTGAAATCAAACCTGCACTTCTTAATTTAGTGCAACAAAATCAATTTTCCGGATCACCCACTGAGGAATGAGGATCCGAATCTTCATATTGCTACTTTTTTAACAACCCTCTCTTTCTTCTTAAATAGAAAAAATTCTAGAGGTTTAAGAAAACATGTTTGGTTTATGATTGAGAAAATCAACCAAACAAGTTCCCAAATTATTAAGAAAATGAATCCATTAGAATTTTCTTAAACCAAACATATCCAGTAGTACCTAAAGAGTAGTTGACTAGATTGTGAATGATTTGATGTTAGCAAGCTCAACCATGCAGTTAAGTAGAACCAGAAAAGTATTTTTTCTTCCTTGGTACATGAGTACTTGCATGTTTGATAGAAGAGAAAAGAAAATTCTCTTGCTTCCACAAAGTTTCTGAACGGGAATAGATAGCTCGATTTTCTTTAGTTAGAAGGATTGAAAATAGCTAAATTGGCAAGCTTGACACTTGATATGCACAGATTTTATTCATCTTGACCTTCAAAATCATAAATAATCAACTGTTCAATCTGCAGTATGACGAAAAAGGCTTGGCTCCGCCACAAAAGGCAACAGTGTGTAGATACAAGTTAGTTAATGCTTGCAAATTCAGAGAATTCGGAAATAATATTCCCTTCATAATTTCTAGGTAAAACATAAAAGCAAAGAGATGTTAAAGTTTAACATGAAAAGAAGCAAGCCGAAAAGTGTTCAGTATCACATTCGACAAAAATTAAAATATATAATCGTTGAATATTGTGATATAGCGTATTTTAAAATCCTTTGGAGTAAGCGAGGCTCCATGATACTCTCGCGGTGGAAATTGAGAGCGTGTGCAATGGTTTTGACGCATCGCGACAAGAGATAATGGGGGAGAAACAAATTTAGTGAAAAATTTAGATTCTGTGACTTCCTCTTCCAATCCTCATCTCTTGCATTCAGTAGCTTTATTCCTTCACTTTTTTTTTTAGTTCTTATTGTGGCTATGTTAAAATCTTAAAAATTATTAAGATCTTAAAAATATGAATGTGTTAACGCTTGCTTCCGGCTCTGAAAAGAATCAACACAACGGGGAAAAGATTAGAGCCCTTAGATGTCACCAATATATAGTATATTCTTTCTGAAGTCTACATAGTTACGTATTCAAAAAATAATCATCGATTCAAAATATATGAATAGAACAAAGATTCTTTATTATTGAAGTTTGAGGTCAGAACTTAGAAGAGAAACTAAATGATTGTGTATATTGAGTATTGAATTTGGACCACTGTATGAGACTAGCGTATTTTTTACAGAGAAACAAAAAACATTACTACTAATAAGTAATAACAGAATTACTAACAACTACTGCAAGCTAATAAAAGTTGATGTTTAATGTTGACCATCCACAATTAGTCAACGGAACTATATCCAATATTGTTTAATAATCAAACTGTAATTATTCCCTATCAATTAGTTTAATGTAGTAAAAAACCAAGTGCAATGGTCCAAAAACAACATCTTGTGAAATGATCTTTGGAGGCAAGTTGGTCATTTGAACAAGTTTCTGTGAATTAAACACAATAAACTAGTTCAATCTACCAATGCTACAAAGTTTAACCAAATTATCGTTGCCTTTGGATGGTCATGCAAAATATGAATTGTTTTGTTGGTGTTACCGTAGTGCGTACAATACGGCGATCGCAACTGCATCTTATGTTTCCTAACATTTCTCATTAGCCTCCCATGCATAATATTGTCCACAAAAAGTGTCAAACTTTGTCTCTCTTAAATGATAAATTTTGTAAAATCAATAGAGGATTCAAGAAGGTAGAGTTGCACATTGACCTCTGTTATGCAGTGACAAGTCTATGAGCAGCACATAATATCATTTGGTTCAACAAATTCGCAAGCTTTTGGAGCTAGATTGGGAGGTCAAAGTGTGCCATTCCTACCATGAAGCAAATGCTTGCGAATATTAGGGTGCATCGGAGATGCCTCTGATCATTTGAGCATATTCTGGCTAATTTAGTTCAGTGCTTTATGTCGATGCTATTGGGGTTTCTTTACCCAAATGATTGATGTGTAGTTCCTTGTTTTTTGGGCTTAAGCATCTCGATTTCCAAAAAAAAAAAAAAAAATCAATATCAATTATTAATAAATTTAATTCCCCTGCCATGTTTTTTAATCCCTTGATTTGGTCAAAAGGTCATATATTTAGGGATTGAACGTGAAACATAAGAGGATACAATCATGTTATATTGGCACATCAAACCCATATATTGCCATATATATTCATATGCAGAGGAACATGCAGTGTAAAATTTCCCACATGATAATGCAAGTTATACATTCAACAAGCAATTCATTTGTTTAGTTATTTCTGTCAGTATATCTCCTTTTCAATTTTGATTTTCTTTTCCACAATATTTACAAGCGAAATATACAGCAATGTATCCGACAATCCTCCAACTGAGATGGGGGAATCATGTTTACATACAAGGAGAAGAGTTTATTGCTTTGTGTTGGAGACATCATATTTACATGTGGAGAAGAGTTTCCAGCTCGTGGAGGACTTGTAGTGCTTGAAATTATCTGTGCTTAATTTAACATTTTAGGAAGCGAACATACTCCTTCTGCAACATCTCTCCCCCATTTACTTGATCAAAGCTGCATTTGTAAAAGCTGATACAAAAAACAAGTTGTATGTAAGGATGAGGAGAATGACGAGAACCAAGTTCATTAAATGAAGAGAGATATACACTAATTTGTGTTGTTTCTTTTTTTCTTACAAAGGATACATTAATTTCTGTTATTCATCTGAAATATATTATTTTGAGGTTAATGAAATTGTAACATGAAATCAACTGCAAAGCATGCGTGAGGAAGGATAACAAACGAAAACAAATTATGCAGAAACAGTGATTGTATAGAAGAAGCTGCTGACGCTTTCTCTGTATTTGAAAACAAATTACACATGTGGGCATGTGAGACAAAATCTAACTCCGCTGAATAACTATTAAAACTTCATGATTTTTTTTCCATAATTATAAATGTCAAGACTAATCTAGTGTATTCCATCCAACAATATACTTTCAAACAATAAAATACATATCAACTACTGTATTAGATTCAAATGTCTCAATTAGGTAGCTTGATTGCGAGTTAAGGGACACACAAAGTTTTAAGCTGTATGTCTACAGTTGGATCTTTAGAAACTAAGATAACCATTAACTTATTAATATTTGTCTATAAACAAGAAACTATTAAATTCTATAACCATTAACTTATTAATATTTGTCTATATATAAGAAACTATTAAATTCTATTAATGTACAGGATTGATCATAAAAATATCACATGATTCAATGGCCAGATTGTAAAATTGTATTCTACAAAAAATATTCAATTATACAAGCCCAACCTGGATCACCATAAACCACTAATTTCAATAGCATGCAACACTACATATTATGTGTACCTCAACATTATTTGAAAATGTCAAAACCTAAGGATTTAATTTTTGAAAGAACAGGGGGTATTAGACACACTCAGCTGACGAGTCAGCAGGAAGACAGACATACCTTCCATCCATGCCAGAGATTAGGACAGTGTTCTGTGATCCAAATGCCACAATGAATTTAGTGTTTTCAGGCAAGTGGAACTGTGCAAATGACCATTCTGAACTAAAATATTTTGGTAAAACCCCTGCATTGTTTCCAGAGAGAAAATAGGTAAGAACAAAATAATAATATACCAAAAATATCATGCAATTTTCCATCTTAAAAGTAAGCTAACAATCATGAGTTGATTTAGAGAACATCCATAAATATATGGGTTCTACTAGAAGATGTTATTACATGCTTGAAAGGAGTTGATTATCAAAGATGTAATGCTACCTGGATAACTCATAAACCAAAAGAATGATAAAACAAACAAGCCTAATGTGCAAAATCATTGATTTCATGTAAGATGATTTGTGCGGGAGAAAAAAATTGTTGCTACCCTGCACAAATCCAAAAGTAAATCTAATAGAGCACTAAGAAGTTGAATTTTTGTGTCATATATTTAGAGTTACCCTACTTTTGATCTTTTTTCATGTACTATCTCGTTTGATACCAGCACAGTTCATAAAAACAGGAGACTTCGGAGTTCAGATAGCTGATTATGAATCAAACGATTCCATCAAGTTTCCTAAATGATGAAGACCTAAAAACTATCTAAAAACAGCACACACATAATATAGCTCCCTGAGCTGGCTAAGTATTTGAATTGGTAAACTGGAAAAGATGATTGGATTAAATCTCCAAATTATGATAATAATTTCAGGTGCTCTGCATTACAAAGGAAAAGCAATTTTACCTCTCATGAAAGATAATGATGAATTGGGGTTGGCACCGGTATTTGGAGAAATCAAGGGATCTAAAGCAGTTGAAGAATTCTGATGAAGTAGTACAGGCCCTTGGACAGCAGTTGGGCGTATTACACTATCCTCCCCAAACACCCTCACTCTCAAGTTGAATATATGAACAGTGCCTTTGTCACTTGATGCTGCCAACCACTGGACATTGGGAGACAGAGCTATACTGTTGATTTCAGCCCTATCCACCCCTCTTCTAACCTACACGATAGAAAAATCGATTATTGAACACGAAAAGAGGGAAACTGATAAAGATCAAACTGAATCCTATTGGAAAGAAGTTCCACTTCCAAAACTATCGTGGACAACCCAAGAATGTTGAGGCGTAAAAGCTTCTTGTCAGAAAAATGTAAAAACAGCAACACATGCTAAAACATTGTTATTGTAAGGAGACCTCCAAAAGATGCAAAGAAAATTGTTATATTTTATATGTATTTAAGAATGATCAAGAATCAGGACTATGCCACACAATAAAAAAATTCACAACAATGAAAATGTTTTACTTGACTTGGATAAAGTAAGTTTGCTCTTTTTCTCGCTTTCAATCAATTATACGAATACAGAAAACTTCTCAACAAAATAAAGCATTAAAAAAATGTTTTAAAGTCAATCCACCTCATATATAGATATGAAAATAAAAAACCTGGGAAATGGAAAATATGAAATGGAAAGTTCAACATATTAATGGTTTATCACGATGACTAAGTACATGATGAGTAACCTACTTCTTGTAAACGAGACCCATCCATTGTATTGAAGATTCTAATCAGAGTGCCCTTCTCACTAGCAGTTGCAAGAAGGAGCCCGTCCGTTGTCAGAGTGAAGCATGCAATTTGGGAATCATGGGCATTGATAAATTTTGTGACATTCAGTCCAAAGTGTTCAACTCGAACTTCTCCTTTGTGACGACCTGGACAAGCCATAACAAATGTATTTGAATGGTGTGAAAGACAGCACAACCCCCTAGGATTTGCCATAGTATCAATTTGATGAAGAAGCTTCAAATCCATGAAGTTATAAACATATATCTTGTGCTCAAGAACAACTACAATTCGATCACGTCTTAATTTCACTCCACGAACTTCAGATCTAAATGTGAATTCACCAATGCACCTGCTCTGATGATCATCCCAAATCAAAACTTTATTGGGTGGATAGTTGGAATTTGCTACAGCACCAACAAGCGCTAGGATGTTGCTACGGAACAGCATCTCTACAATTTTAAAACCGCCACTTTTTAAATCACGCCTGAAAGTCTCTTTGAAAGGTTCACAATTATATATACGAAAACCATGACTTGTTCCAGCAGCTAAGCAACCGTAGTCCTGATTCCATGAAACTGAGAACAAATCAGATTCATCACTGTCATTGATGTCTGCATCTGGCCGGGAAAGAGAAGATGAGGCCCCACTATTGGGGTATTCACAATTTCCGATCATTGAATTTGGAAATATTCCTTGAGATGTTGAAACAGACGAATTGATATGAGATGAGGGGGAATCTGCCAGCATTTTCTGCACTCAATAACGGTGAAGTGTCAGAAGGTGAGATTTTTATTGTGCAGACAAGAGAAATTCTTTAATATTACTTGAAAAAAAATTATTAAACACAGACATGCTTGCTTGTTGCAGCCTGGGGGATGAAAGTAGCAGGAGGGAATTGCCAGGCACTGTTAATGGAACATTTATATTGCTCCAGTCATTTCATGTGTTGAAGAATAGTTGAGTGTCTTACTACTAACTCAAACAAGTGAAAAGGGATTCAACAGGAATGGTAGTCCACAAGATGTTTAGCAATTCAAATTTCATAAGTTTGGATTGAGAATTAGATGTTATTCAAGATTCTTGAAATGATAAACTACAGATATAGAGCATTTCCATTATAAATATGTGTGTGTATGTGTCAAAAATCTAAGCTTTTTCTAGACAGCTAAATTCGTTCATGAGCTTCAACACAATTTCTTCAATTCGAAGTTTTTACAAACTCAAATTATACAGGCTATATGCCCGCTTTGTACTACTTCTGCAGCTCAGTCCTTTCCTGTCTCATTCTCTAGATAACATCATATATATGAAGTAAATAATGGATTGTTTCCTCCACGAGGCAATGAAAATTAAAATTTTAGTGCAGCACAGTTAAATTCATTGGTAGGGTCATTATTTGTATCACCCATGAATTTATGTATCCTGTAGTTGCAACTCCTCCTAATTCTATGCATTTTCTGTTTTCATGCATCAATTCCACTACTACCACCAGAACCCCTAGCTATTGAACATTACTTAACCTAACAGCCAACAATTCCAATTTTACTCCACTTTTTCAAGCAATTATGGCTTTGATGCTCCTCAAAGTATTAAGTGATGTAGGCAACATGTCTATACAATACAACACATAAATGTAAAGCAAAGATACAAAATAATAAGTTGAAAACATAATTATTTCCAACGATTTTTGTGGTCAATGCTACTTCCCAATTCGTGTTTTTAAATAAATTTTACTGGCTTACGGCACCTATAGTGTTATAGCTTAGCGGAACTTAAACAATCCGTTATTGTGCATTAGTACAGAAATTTGAACAAACTGCTATTTTTTGCGATCCATGATTGATAACATTGTTTCCAATTCCCATTTATACAAGTATCACACAGAACACTACTTACATAATGACATTGACAGGTATGCAAGAAAATGTAAAAAAATGTTATTGAGGCAAGAGGGTACCGTGGAAATCAATCAGTCAAAGCAATTCTGATCAAAAACAGCAAATACTCCCTCTTTCCAGCAATAAATTTTCACTTCAGCATATCTACGTATTACCCACGATCAGAAATTTCAACATAGAAAAAAGCAAAAAGGAAAAATGCAATCTTTAACAAAGAAAACGAGGAAATGAAGCAGGAATTGACGAGATCAATGTATAAAAAACAAAATTGCGATGGGAAAGAGTCAAAGAGGAAAGGTTGAATTGAAAATGCGCAGCAACATAAGATAAGATCATCAAAAACATATAATAATAAAAAAAAAATTGAATTATTGCGTAAACCGCGTTACCAGGGATGAAGAAGAAGAAGAAGAATTAGGGATCGGAATGCAAAACGTGAAGGTTCTGAATTCTGATCCAAATTCCAAATTCCTGTCTCTCTCTCTCTGTTTCTCAATCAATTCGTCATTTCATTATATGTTGGATTTCGTGGTCTTCTGTTTAATTTTTGTCGGAGGAATTTAAGATAATTTAAGAATTTACTAATTTTGATATAAGAAAAAAAACCATTTTGATAGATTCCTCGAATAAATAATGCATGCGGTCTATATTAAATATCTTATACATCATTTATTCAATGAACCTAAAAAATAGTTTTTTTTATAATAATAGTCAGAGGAAACACAGAAGAAAAACAAATTTAGACAAATGTATATGTAAAGGAACCTAAAAAATATTAAATGGAAAAAATAAATATAAACATGTAGTACCTCATAAAAATAATTGAAAGAAATGCATTATTAAAATTTATAGAATAATGTTTGTTTACTAGAATTTGTAGAATAGTGTTGATATTACTTGAAATATGTTGTTTACTCTTAGAATTTTTCTAGTCACACCTCGAAAAATATGGTTACACCTTAATTTGATTAAAATACCTTTGAAATAAAATAAACAATGGATTGTATTATTCAATATATTACGTAAAATCAGTTTACATACGCTACCGTAAACTTGATTTATATAAAATATATCATAAACAATTGGTTGAAATTATCAATTTCTTGATATAATGCTGCAACCTTAATTATGTAGCCTTGCATGAATCTTTCATTTGGAGTGTGTGGCGACTTACAACATACAATTGGTTAAGAATAGCTCAGCAAAATAATTTCCACAACCATAAAATTGTGATTCAGTTTGAGGCATTTTTCAAAACCAACTCTCGAACTCATGAATCTGCATATTAACTTGTTTGATCTCCTGTAATTACATTGATCAATTATTATTTATGTTTTAGATTTGGTTGACCTTCCTTAAACAAAAAATAATCGTAAACGATATTGAATATTAATTCATTAGGCACAAGTGAAGTGAGCTATTGTGAGATATGATGAATGACATCTAAATGCCGCTCATTTTTTATTGTAGAGCAAAAGTATTGGTTCATACAATCACAAAACCTAACATAAATGACAACAATGCAAAAAGAATAAAGGTTAATAGTGCAGATGAAATCCATCATAGATGAATAATTTGAAAAGTAACTTACAAAACCAATCTAAAACAAATGTCAATTTTTTTTTGTAAGAATAAATATTAAACTTAAAAACCACGATAGAATGGCCCTAAAATTCAGATATAGAATAGGCCTAAAATTCAGATGTAGAATGGCCCTAAGGTTCATGCCTTAGTCGGCTGCACCGTAGACATCATCCATGACTCCATGAGGAAGATTTACAAAGGCCATCTAATCAAATTCAATGGCATGCAAGTGTTGACTGTGACATAACTACTTGGGAATTTAACGGTAAAAGATGGTCTCTCCGTCCTATATGTAAACATCATTTGACTCTAATAAAAGGGTACTTAGATATAGGGACGGAGGGAATAGAACATCATACAAATTGTTTGTTGGTGTTTTTTTTTCTTTATTTTTAATCACACAGACAAAGGGTATACAGGGTTGGTAAATATCATGGTCCCTGTACTCATTCCTATCTATGGTAATTGATGATGAATTTTTTTGGCTTCTTAAGTAGCTACAACAATCTAGAAAACATTTCAATTTTGTCAAAACTTAAAAAACATTGCGTACAATCCAATATTATTTTATCCGTCCTCAATTATAATTATAAGATCATTTAAAAAAAATAACTCTAAATATAAGACATATTACAAAATTTATAAACGCCCCAATTCTAAGCTTACATGGCAACGCGGTTTTGCAACGTGAATTTGATACACCAAACCTATGTTTAGTACACAGTAGGTATGAATCACGGTGGGTCGTCATGATTCTAACATATCTACCGTCACCGTGATACCAAACACACACTGGGTCTGTTTGGTAAGGCCACCAAAAGAGCTTATAGCTTATAGCTTATAAGCTCATTTGACAAAAAAAGCTCTGTTTGGTAACACCTTTTCACCATGAGCTTATAGCTTATTTCACGAGCTTATAAGCTATTTTTAAGAAGCTATTCCAAGTAGCGTTTGAGCTTATAGCTTATAGCTTATCATTTTTTGTTCCTATTTTACCCTTATCATTTTAACTAAAACTCATTTTTACCCTTTATAACTTTTATTATAATTAAAACATGATATGTTTTCAATTCCAAGCTGAAACGTCGATAATAAAATAAACGCTAAGCTGAAGTGATTTTCATCCATAATTTTTTGTCTGAATTTTTTTGTTTCATTTAACAAACAGTTTTTTTTACGTTGCTTATGAATTTAACCGTTTTTTTTTGTTACTTATGTTTTGTACCCTTCCAGATAAAAAGAATAATGAATTGAATGTGTATCGAATTGTTTTTAAAGAAAAGTTTATAATTTTATTGGTAAGATTATAATTTAAAATGAATAGATGGAAACATATTTAAAACAAAATTTCATTGAAAAGGAATTAATTTAATAATAATACATAATCTCTATTATATATATTTCCCTTATTTTATTTTGATAGTACACGTGGCACCTTCATATTTCTCATTTCATTTAATGCTTTCTTATCATCTAATCAAAATTGATTATGACACATTTATTTGTATATCAACCAATAAAAAGAGGATCATGACTCATTTGTTTTTCATGAGCCAATCAAAATGGATCATAACTCATTTGTAAATTAATACATGGTTTTTTTTTTCCTATATATATATACAATTTGTTTTTCATCATTTTCATCTTTCTCCCATAAAAAATGGTATTGTGTATTTTTATTTCTCCCAAAAAAAAATGTATTGTGTATTTTTATTTCTCCCAAAAAAAAATGTATTGAGGTTGATTTTTTTTTTTTTTATTTGTATGTTAGTTTCCATTGGAGAACATATGGCTCCATATTCTGAAAATTTATTCAATTTCTCATATAAATCCATTATATATTGTACATCTCCATGTATGTTGTCCAAATACTCAAGATCGTCATATGAAACTCAAGTTCTAACGAGTTATCACATAGATCTAATCATGTAATGTAACTTGAAGAAGGTTTATGTACCAAGAGAAAAATTAAGAATGTTTATTTGATAAGTCTATTGTTGGCGTTTTTACATTTAAGCTGATTGTATCGACCAATTTTATATTCTATTGTAGTTTAGATTTTTGCTCATTCCTCTTTGCATATTCTTTTATGATGTGCATTTGATTCCCGTTTTCACTCATTCTATGAAAAATTTGACTTTTTGTGCTATTGTTCCATATATTCGTTAACCTGGATATGAAAATATGATTTATTTTGTTATGAACTATTCTTAAGATCATTATTGTGTAGCTTAGTAATAACGTGCAAATGAAATTTTTATTTTTCCAGGATTCACAAGGATTAATAGTTATATTATTGAATTTTATGAATCTCTAAATCAGCATATGAACTTTTTTTTGTTGCCAACAAACGTATGCAAAATTCTATTTATGTGGCCAAGTTATTATTTGGTAACATGATAAATATGATTAATAACATGTAATTAAAAACATTAATTGTCACTTTTGGATGACTAGAGGTTACTCAAATATGCATAAATTATGGAAATTTATACTAAGCAACTAAATAATTAGAAAGTTCAACCAAATTTGCACTAATCATGAAAGAATATATTAAGAAACTTTTATATTGCAAAGAAAGTTCAAAAAATAAGAAAGTTCAAGAAAATTGGCCCTTAATTAAACGAAATAAAAAATATTAATTATATTGCAAAGAAAAAATGACGTGCTCTCAAGATTTAAATAATCGAGGTTACTTAGAAAAAAACTATTGAATATTTTTTTTAAATAAACTAAAAATAGATATATTTTAAGTTTTTATTATTCTTTCACATCTATTTTTTTAAATGGAATATTTCATGTACTTAAAAAAATTATCGCTAAATTTTCAAAAAAAAATATCATTAAATTTCGAATACTTCAATTTGAATAATTTAATATTTTTCTTTTTTTTTTTGTGATTTTTTTCATGTTATTGAATATAATCATGATAAAATAAATTAAGAGTCATTGATGTGGCCATTTAAATTAAAACGATTCTATTAAATGTCTCATTTATTGGGTCAGATGAAAAAAAAATGTTATTTAAATGATACCATTATATGATATCAGGTTTTGAATCGCTATTTTTGCTATTAATACTAATAATAACATTCCTAATCAAGGTTGGCTCGGCTAATAATGAGTTGACTCAACCTTAAAGGCGTGGATTCAATCCCTACTATTAGCGTGAGGATCTCTTTGATAGGGAGTAACTTTGTAAGTGCTCATTAAGTCATGAGACATATCTTGATCTTGATGTGTCCTCCAGAGTGCAACTCACCTAAAATATTTATAATAAAAAAAACAATTTTTTTTTAAATTGTAAATTGTAGATTATGATAGTAGTCTTTGAAAAGCCTCAATTTAATTTATGACAAATTAAGGGTGTGTTTGTTTCAAGGCTAGAAATTACATTCCTTGAAAGGACATTCCTACCCATTTGTTTGGTAAAAATTTATATTTCCTGAAATATTTTAGAAATTAATTAATTAAAAAAATTAAAATGAAAATAAATGTTAATGGTAGTGAGAATTTATAGCAAGTTGAGTTTTATTACCATGAAAATTTTAGATTCACATCCTTTAAGCATGAGAATAACAATAGAAGAAACAATGGAAAAAAACATGTGTAAAGCATGAAGATCTTGGATTTTTTCCAAGAGCGGGGGATACTTTCTCCCACACTGGGCGCAGTTGAGCACGTAAACGAATTCCTTCTATCATTGGTTCCAGGAGACGAAAAGGAATATATCAGTTCTGATTCGGTTTGCAAATCAGACGAGAATAGTGAGGTACAAAGTGTCAAGTTGTGGATTTGATAAAGAGAGCGACAAAACTGCTATGTTCAAAAAAGCAAAATTAATAATATGGGTTGATACACTGATAATGCATCGTTATTGTTTTGAGGTGTTTGACCGAACCATGCGCGATATAATGTCTTATGATGGTGTCGATAATATAGACAAACCATTTGGGAGTGTTTCTGTTGTTTTAGGTGGTGATTTAAGAATTTTTTTGCCAGTCATAAGAAAAGGATGCATACAAGATATACTTGCTTCATCCATCAACTCATCAAAGTTTTGGAGTCACTGTAGGTTCTCACATTTACAACAAATATGTATTTATGGGCTTCAACCGTTCGTGCCGAGCAAGATGAGATAAGAAAGTTTGTCGATTGGATGCTTTCAATTGGAGATGGAATAGGATCCGCTAACGAGAGTGGATAAATTAATGTACCCATTTTTTATGAGTTGCTGATAAAAGATTCTTCTGATTCATCGTGTTCTCTGGTTGATTTTGTATATCCGATTTTTTTGCAAAACATGAACATCTCGGATTTTTTCCAAGAGCGGGGGATACTTGCTCCCACACTGGACGTAGTTGAGAATGTAAACAAATTCCTTCTATCATTGGTTCCATGAGACGAAAAGAAATATACCAGTTCTGATTCGGTTTGCAAATCAGACGAGCATAGTGAGGTACAAAGCGAATGGTTTACCACCAAATTCTTAAACAATATCATGTTTTCCGGTATTCCAACCACAAGTTTAGATTTAAAGTTGGATGTCCAGTTATGTTGATGATGAACATTGACCAAGTAATTGAATTGTGCAATGAGACTAGGTTGATTGTCGACAATCTTGGGAAGAACTTTATTGGTGCAACTGTTATTACCGAAAAAAATGCTGGTGAAATATAATTATTCCTAGAATGAACTTAGTTCCGAGTGATCCTGAACTGACTTTATTGGCTTTGTATTTTGCAATGACAATAAATAAAATTCAGGGTCATTCGTTGTCTCATGTTGGAATCTATCTTTCTAAACCGGTTTTTACTCATGGACAAATGTATGTCGCTGTGTCGAGAATCACTTCCAGAAAGGGATTGAAAATGCTTATACTGGATGAATAAAATCGTGTGTGTACTGAGACCACTATTGTTGTGTAACTTGAAGTTTTTCAGAATGTTTAACCGGTCGTTCCTGATGACGCAGATGGGTATGAGTATTTTTTTTCTCTTTTAAACTTCGTTGCAATATATATTTTTTTATTTGGATATGTATTGGTTGTTGCTACTTGGAACCATTCTAATAGTTGCGTAAAGAAAGATTAATGGATTGGTCATGTAGATAAACTACAATTCTGCAACTAACAATTGAGATCACACTTCTTATTTCATTTTATAAAATCCAATGACATTTATTGTTGTGCAAAGAACAGGCTGAGTAATCAATTTGTTATAGGGACTAATATGTTATATGGAGTAATATTTTTGATCCCTTTTTAACAATATTTTTGGTCTCATGTACCTTCAGGTAATGGTTTTGTGCCTCAAGTGACGTGATATCATTCATATGTACACAAGCTGACGTTAATGGAATTTCTATGGTATTGAAATATCATTGACCAATTGCAATAGGTGCAATACCTTCTCTTAGGCTCTGAAATTAACATTGCCTGATACATTAAGTTGTTTATTTACTGAGACTTCGGTTTTTCTATTATCTGATAGAGCAACTCCAATATTCTCATACTCTGTTTAATTTTATTTATAATGTCAGTATCCATCTGATCTTTCTCATTTTTTCCTAATGTAAGTCGTACTCTTTCAGTGACCATATCATCAACTATATGTTCTGCTTCATTTTTTATCAATATGTTATATATCCGTTTTTTTTCTTCTTTGGAGCGCCTATGTCTATGTGCATGCAGAGGACAATTTTGTAGTCCCTTTTTTAAGCCTTTTCTGTTGTGTTTTTGTTGATGGGTTATTTTATAATATGCTAAGTTAAAAAATGTGATAGATAGTTGGTGTCTTAGTCGTTGTTTGTTATACTTATTTGCTACATTGATTGAATATTTATTTTATAAGATGAATCAAGTGTATGCACGATATTAACTTTGTATATATAAGGGTATCCGCTATATAAATCATGGAATTTGAAAGAAACCATATATAAGGGCATCTGGTAGAGACAATTCATCGGGTAGGGACAATTAATTGTATATGCAGTGGTAGGTCTCGAGACTCCAACACCCCCAATTATATGCAAAACATAAAAAAAACTCATGTCTCCATGATTAATTTTAGTCATCCGTGTAAAATATTTCATCATTAAATACTAATGTTTCGACGTTACATCCGTTAAATCATTCCTGTTTAACGATACGAAAATCCAAATAACTATATAAACGTTGATATTTGTATATAATATGGAATCGAAAATACGATAACGATGCGTTCTATTTACATATTGTGTATAAAATAAAAAAAATAGTCGTAATTCTAGCCTGTGCTTGGCACGGGTTTCCAAGCTAGTATATATTAAATTACTAAATTCTACATATCTTAACTATTTTGTCAAAAAAATATTTTGAATATTAATTGATATAAATTTTACTATGAATTAAGAATGTCCTTTTACGTCATTTTACATTAATCAGCTAGTTGAACCGCTAATTTTACCAAACATTTCAACTAGCTTATCAGTCATCAGTCATCAGCTAGCTTATCAGCTAAAAGCTATCAGCTAGCTTATCAGCTATCCGCTATTTTTACCAAACAGAGCCTAAATGAAACACCTCTAAATTTCGTTTGTATTGATGTTTTTTTTACATAAATACTCTCTCTCTCTCTCTCTCTCTCTCTCTCTCTCTATATATATATATATATATATATATGGTTTTGCTAGAAGTCACCCATGAAGGTGTCTTTTAGCAACTCACACCTCAAGGTGTGATTTCCACTTTTTAGTTATAACTTTGCTAAAAGACACCTTCATAAAAATTAGTTTGTGTCTTTTAGCAAATGCTCATAGAATAACTTGCTAAAAGACACCTTTATAGAAGGTGTCTTCTAGCAGCAAAACTCATATATATAAGATCCCCTAAAGCGAACAAAGTGTAAAGTGAGAAAATCAATAATTGTTATTGTAACAAACTCATGATTTGTTATTTTGTTATGATGTACTTATAATATTTACCTTTAATTTAGCAACTAAGTTTATATTGTTCACTTTACACTCTAAAGTGAGTTGCTCACTTTAGAAGATTCGTATCCTTAATAATCATTGGGATACATATGTAAAACGAACACATATTTCAAATAAACTTCTAACTCCAATTACTTATTTTTAATATCCATGGCTTTGTTAGAGGTCTCTCTAATAAAGAATAGAGGAAGTGGAGTATCAACTTCTCTAAACACTTGACTTCAAACTAAACATGCTCATTAAGGGTCTATTTGAAGGTCACGATAAGAGACATGATAAAATAAGTGTATCATATCCTCTCGCGTACTAATGTTTGATAACGCAAAAAGATATGATAAATTAATCTTGAATTATCTCTTATCATACCTCACTAGTTAAAAAATTTAACTTGATATGAGTTGGATTAGAAACTAGCAAGATAAGATAAGAAAATAATTTACAAATTTACCCCTATATAATATAATTAAAGATAAATAAATAAATTCGATAAAATATAATTATAAGAAAATTAGATATCAAATTAGAAATATTAATTAGTAAAAATGTAATTATGTAATTTATATAATCTAAAATTTTAAAATCTATTAAAGTTAGAATAGTTAAAAATAAAATAATTATTAAAATTAGATAAATGTAATATTAATTTAAATATTTTAACAAATTACATATAATTTTCTTGAAGGGTGTTTTGTAATTTACAAACAATATATATCAAAAACAAAATTAGCTTAATTGACATAGATAATATAATTATTAATTACTCATGAGTTTTTCTAAAAAATTGAAATTGTTTATTTAATTGTGTCAACAATTTTTTTATAAATTTTAAAATCGTTTAATTGCTCATTTAACTTTTTATTAATTCATGTCATTATAATTGTTTCACATGGATAAATTTGTCATTTAAATATAAAATATGTATCTTAACTTATGAAGTGTGTACAAAAAATATGATATACAAGACCAAGAATTTTGGTTTGGTCACACACAAAGAGAGAAGAGAGAAGAGAGAGAGAGAGAGAGAGAAGGAGAAAATCTTGTGTGTGTGACCAAACCAAAATTCTTGGTCCTGATCCACACAGTAAAATACTATTATTAGGTCTATTATTCTGTCCGCATCAAACGCATGATACGATGTTTGTTGTCATATATATATATATTCTATTCTTATTTTGATTTATATCACACCACGTCTCTATCATACCATGTGCATCAAACAACATTTATCTTGTTATAGATATACCTCTATAATTGAATATAAAAAATAAAAAAAAAATTATATACGAGGTTTAAATTTTAGTTTATATACATCAATTTTTCAATTACTTTTTTTTTTTCTTTGGGAGGGATCTATATAGGGATGGCAATGTGTATCCAATGGGTAGGGTACTATAATACCCTTCCCCATACCCACATTTGCAAAAAAAAAATGCTCATACCCGAGTCCGTACCTTCGTGGGTAACAACTTTAGTGCCCTTTCCCATACCCTATGGGCACATAAGTGCCCATACCCGTACCCATTACCCGCACTTTAATTATAAAAAGACAATAAAAAACATCACAATGGAAATAAAACTATGTTCCAATTTTTTTTAAAGCAACTCATAAAATAGTAGAAATCATAGTATTTAGCCAAATAAAAAAAACATCCAAAATATTCCTCGAAAATTAAAATAAAAACATTAAAAATAGATATAAAAAAGTGCATGCTAAAATAAACATCAAATTGATTTAAATCATAAATTTGTAGCTCGTGAGCTTATGAAGGTAAGGATGAAACGATTACCGTATTAGTTTTTAGGTTTAGTTTTATGCTTAAATAGCTAAATAAATTAAATAATTGCACACCAAAAATAAAAAAAATATATTATATTATATAAATATGTATATGAGGGTTGCGGGGCTGGGTAGCATAGTGCCCTTACCCGCACCCATACCCATCTAAATTTGCGGGTAATTACCCGGACCCAAGCCCATACCCATAAAAGCGGGGTATTACCCTACCCATTGTAGGTATTTTTTGCGGATGCCCATCGGACCTGGATCTAATTGCCATCCCTAGATCTATAATTTATAATTTCCTTTTTGATTGTAGCAATATCCATCATAAATCCATCTTATTAGCTTCTCTTCTTTCCAAAAAAGAAAGATTCTCTTAGCACACTCCAACTAATTCTTCCACAATACCGCCAAACCAACCAGAAAAGAGATACGGGTCAAAATCATTTCATTCACCAGCCAAACAAGAAATGAGATATGGGTCAAACCATTTTTAGAGTCATGTATTAATTAATTTTTATTTTGGTAAAACATAGATTAATTAATATCATTGGACATGATCAATATTATTACGAAAAGAAAACTTACAATTAAGGTAATTGAATAATCAATGATTGCTTAATCTTCTCCTCCCTAATATTATTCCATCAAATATGGAAATGATTGTTTGAACATCCAATATAAAATCATGTGTCGTACTAAATATCACTTCTATCAATATTTATATAGTAAAGATCCGATTTACTCTCTCACAATTTTCCCACAATCTAGTTTAATCATTTAAGAAAAAATAATATCGAAATCAATCTCTCATATCAAGAGATTAAATTGTGTCGCGAGAAAATTGAGAAGGACCAAACCCGAATATATATTTGTACGCTTAAAAAAAAACAGTTTATCCGTTTGGACAAGTGAAGGTACTGAATGAGAGTTAGTGGAGCATCGAGCTTAAGCAGATAAGAGAGGGTGAAAAACAATTTGAGAGAATGAAGAGAATCTCTCTGAATTGTGGACAATTGGGTCTCACCCCTCCTATTAGCTCTACACATTCATGTAATAAGCGTCCTTCACGTTTCACGATATTTGCATCTTCATGGCTTCCAAATTATGCTTCTCATAACAACACCTTCATTGCTTCTGCTTCTTCTTCCCTCGGTGGTTCAGGTCCTCACTCTTCTTCTATCTATACTTCACCATTGTTTGTTTATTTTTCTTAATGTTTTGTTAGAGATATTCCCTCGGTGGTTCAGGTCCTCACTCTTCTTCTATCTATACTTCACCATTGTTTGTTTATTTTTCTTAATGTTTTGTTAGAGATAGATAGCTTATATATGTAAGCATTTATATGATAAGCGCATATGCTATAAGCACGAAATTAAATAGTTATTTAGTTACTTATATTATGTGAGTTGTTGTTCAGAGCAGTTGTTGGATGTGGGATCAAAGAAGAAAAGGAAAGAGATAGCTGGAATAGATCAGGATGAATTAGTAGATCCAAAGCTATTAGCTGATCCAGATAGTTGTTTTTGTGAGTTCAAAGGAGTGCATATACACCACAAGATATATGAATATGATGCCGAATCTCATTCCCAAGCACAAACCAACAAGCTGTGTTTGCCTATGATTCTGTTGCATGGATTCGGAGCCTCGGTTTTCTCTTGGAAAAATGTTATGAAGCCTTTAGCCGAGGCTACATGTTCAAAAGTTCTAGCTTTTGATAGGCCAGCGTTTGGATTGACATCTAGGGTAAACTTAACTTCTGGAAATGGAGACACAAATCCTCTAAATGCATACTCCATGGCATTTTCAGTGCTTGCTACCTTGCATTTCTTTGATTTATTAAAAGCCGAGAAGGCAATTTTAGTGGGGTATGTGAATATTCTATCTCCTGTTTTAGTGCCCTTATTTTTCAGACGGATGTTGTTAGGTGACTTTTGTGAATCTAGGTTTAGCTTACTTGCATCTTTTGTTATAAAGTTGACATCTAAATAGGTGATCATAAGTTGCACCAAAGCATCTAGATATGTGTAAATCTGATTATCCTCTGAATTTTACATTTACAGGCCAATGCATTGATACAACTGTAATATTTTAAAATCTAAGGATGTGTTTGTAGTGACTTATTTGATCTTCTTTACTGGCATAACAACTGTATAAACTTGTAAGACTGTTTGAGAGAACTTATGTGAATAACTCATGACATGTCCATGACCATAAGTTGTTTTCATCCTCTCCAGGATAGCTTATGAAAACAACTTATAGCTTATATGAAAAAATGTTTGACTTTGTTTTGATATATAACTTATACATAAGCACCTATATGATAAAGACCTTTTTCAACTTAACCTTCTTCTCCATTGAAATCAGACGTTAAAACTGTATAATTGGTGATATAACCAATTGAAAGTGTTATATTCTCATATGCCTCTACATTGTAGTCCCTTATAAGTTTCCAAAATGATATGTCAGGCACTCAGCTGGTTCACTTGTAGCAGTTAACACATATTTCGAAGCTCCTGAACGGGTTGCTGCTCTAATCCTAATTGCCCCGGCAATTTTTGCTCCACTTACTACACCCAATTTTCTAAAAGAATCGGGAGAAGGCAACCAAAGGAAAGAAGACAACAGTTCTGTCACACGAAATCCAATTGTTGGACTTTACAGGTTGCTGTCCAAGATTATCATGTACATTGCAAAGGCAATAGCAGAGATGATGAAGCCGATGATAAATATACTCAACTCTCTCTATAAGAAACTGTTATCATCTATCCTGCGTTCTTCCCCTGGGATAATGCTGGTAATACACTTGTTCATGTAATACTATATAATCTTTGTTCCAGTTACATATCATTATTGGAAAATATAATAATCGAAAAGAAACATGGAATTATTAGCTCAGATACAATTACATTGAACTCACAAAAACCTTTTCATTCAATCAATGTTCCTTAAAATTCCTTGTCTTCATGTCCATACATAGTCAGCTATGTGAGGAAAAATATGGTTAGATTGCTTCTTGCTGATACACTTTTATGCATTTTAGTTTCTTTCTTTAAATGACTGCAATTCTTAAGCTGACACCATATATAATTTGTCATGGCCACTGGACTAATGGCCCTTTCTTTCATATGAATCTCAGGTAAGAATGGCAATTGATAAGTTTGGTGCTGCTGCAGTTCGAAATTCATGGTATGATCCAAAACAGGTCTCTGAGCATGTCCTTAGTGGTTATACAAAGGTAATGTAATCTGACAAAAAATTCCTATTTTCATATTCTGTAACTATATTCTTTCTTTTATTTTCATCATAATTCTCAAATAGTCTGTGCTTACTGGGTGTTAGCATTGAATGCAGCCATTGAGGGTTAAGGATTGGGATAGGGCACTGGTGGAATTCACTGCTGCAATGCTTCTGGACGAGGAATCTAATACAAAGCCAGAACTTTCTAAAAGACTGAATGAAATATCTTGTCCTGGTGATTTCACTGACCCTTAATGAAATATTTTTTCTGTTGTGTAAAGATCTAACTGGTTTCATAGCCTCAAGTTGAACCTTGGTCATAATTGGTGATATTGTTTGACTGTGCAGTTCTGATTGTAACCGGTGATAGTGATCGACTAGTTCCTTCATGGAATGCTGAGAGACTTTCAAGAGTCATACCAGGAGCATCGTTTGAAGTAATTAAGCAATGTGGCCATTTGCCACATGAAGAAAAAATGGAGGAGTTTATTTCAATTGTTGAAAACTTTCTAAGGAGACTAGCTGGTGATTCAAACAAACAAGACCTACAACCCGTAACATGAATTTTGTACAAGTCAGGCTTCCCATTTTACTTCACAGAAAATCCATCCATATAATACAGGAAGACACTAGTGCAATTGAACAGATGGATTAAGATCAATTAAAGATGTACTGATACATAGTCATTAAATTCATCAAGCATGACGAGACCAGAAAATGGAAAGATTGGAAGTGGAAAAGTGCCTATAAACAACAAAATAAATTATATATTACATTACATTATAGTGATAGCCTTCTATAGTCCTTGAAGATATCTTCTCTATGTTAACCTGCCCGGATGATCTGTAAGACCATTTATAGCATAGGCTGTGGGTCTATATCATAGAGGTATCAGATTTTAGTAGACAGCACACTCTAAATTATGTATTCAATTTCTGGAAATGGATAGCTGCAGGGATTGAGGTTGATTATCCAGTCATTCAATTTATTGAGTTGAAGTTTTTACCATATATACAGTATACAAAAATATATATTTAAGGGCTTGATCTCATGCAGTTTTAAAATGACTGCAAATGATTCTGGTACATGATTTTGATATTAAGCTACCTTTTCTTTTGTGCCAAAACTATTAGCACGGAACTATTGAATATAACAACGTTGAAAGAAAATATTGCAAATTTAATTTAGAAGTGATAAATAACTTAATGTTTCAGACCAATGACTGAATCTTTCAGCAGTTATCGGTTTATATGTTAACAGTAGCATCTCCTAGGACTGCATGACATCAAATCCTGATAGGAAGTCATCACCAAAAATTGCAGTACCAGCTGCTCAAGCCTCGGTACTTATTTCCAGTACAACATCTGGAGGCACTGTTTGACCGGGTTCTTCCATGGATGGTGGTATGTTTGTGAAGCTTGGAGGTAAGCCATAACTTCTTGGCAGAAAAGTGGGAATATAACCAACATTAGGCGGTGGGGATGGTGGAGGAGTTACAGTTCTGTGTGGTTGATAGCTTGGTCCAGCTGCTGCGTGGTAGCTGGGTTCACCCAAATATTGATCAGAATAGATTGTAGTGGTAAACGGCACCGAATATGAGTCTAGCACGTTTGTGTTTTTATGATCTTCTGCCTGATGAATTGAATCCGGAGGCTGTTTTTGCGGGTAAGCTTGTTTTAATCCTTCTTCTGCAGTCCGGTGGGTATTGTCACCATAATCTAATAGCCCTTTTCCTTCCTTGCTACCTGCTGTGAACCAACTTACAGCTTCAGATCATGATAAGAATATTTGAAAGAGCTAGAGTTTAAGTTAAATCAAACTTGTCAACTTCCTCCCAAATTATGCAACCATTTATTCGTATATTGAAGCATGAATCCTCAAGTTGGTTCCAGAAATTATAGAGCATTAAGAGGTTGATCTGTAAAATCAATAGAGGCAAATATGTCTCTAAAATAGTAAATTGTTGATTATTTCATCCCAGACATTACCTTATGTTGGCAAAAATTTCAAATTAGTCTCTGAAGTTGAATACTTAAAATAACTGGTTCTTATAAAAATTACTTGTGGATGCCAAACTTAAAAATTGTCCTCATGTCAATTTCTTGATTTTAGGAAGTGAAATAACAACACTCTACAATGTCAAGTACAAAAATGGACATTCGCTAAAAGAAGGAAACAGATGAGACACTAAATGAGAAGAGTAGCAACAGTGAAGCAGAAAGGCAAATTTGGATTTGGCCGGTTATGAAATAAGTGAATACCTGTGTGAGAATTCGGTTCTTTCTCATCATCAGAAATGCAAATCAAAATATCAATAAAACCTTTTGGTTTGCTGGATTTTCTTTTGCGTAATTGGTAGCTCCGAACCCCCTCTTGCTTTGGCATTGACATCTCAGAATTCTTCATTTGTTTGTTCAGAAACTTTTTCAGACCAACCGTAGTTGAGCCATGAAGCTTTTCCTTGAAGAATATGGGGTCTATACTGTAAACTTCCACATTCAATGTCAAGTCTTGGATGTTTGGCATTGAGTCATCAACAGGAACGGCAAAATTAGTTCTCCAAACAGGATTTGCATTCCCAGAATCATCAATTTTGGTACAATATTTGCTGTTATCATCAATCCACCCAACAGCATACCAGTGACGCTTCCAAAGTGAAGTTGAATGCTGCATTCCATGAGCAGATATCAAACAGAACTCGACCCATATAATCCCCATATTGGATGCAGAAAGAAATAGAAAAGGTGAAAGGATCTTGTATCCTTTAAGCTTCTTTAGACAAGGGTTACACAGAAAAAGAGATGTTGCTGTATTTTAAAGGCTTCTTTTCTTTGATATCAGAATTCAGAAGAACCTTATACCTAAGCGTAGCTTCAGGGTCACCTTTCTGCCACATTGTCAATCTTTTCTTTCCCTGTTGAGTTTATCCTAGGAAGATAGGAATCTGATAAAGTTTTAAGCACACATTTATTTGTTTTAATTATTTTGTTGGGGTTGCTTTTGGAGTTCATATGTTGATGTTTTATATAAAAGAACAATTTAACATCATTTTCTACAAAATATACTACTTTAATGACAAAAACTTCAAAATACTCATGGGATGACACTGAAATCTTTCTCACATTTAGGATATACCGATTTAGGATATACTCTGTACAAAAATGTGTTCTTCAAGTAAAAGCAAGAATATTTCTCACATTTACAGTAAAAGCATGACAAAAAGAATCTTTTGACTACACATTTTCCCTGCTCAGTTGAATATACACAAGCCAAGAATGACAAAAAATGGTAACATTTACTCCCTCCGGTCCTATTTATAAGAGAAATTTGGGTCAACAAAAGTGGATGTATTTGGTCCAATTTTTTAACCAGATACAATAACTTTTGTTGACCAAAATTTCTCTTATAAATAGGACCAGAGGGAGTAACCTCTTCCGGTTGCTTAAACAACAATTTTATTTTTGCTAACTTTATACAGTGAAAATGACTCAATATTATCATCCTTGAGGATTCTTGAATCTGTCAATCAGAGGCGGAACCAACAATAGCTTTCGGCCTGCAGGTGTGACGGTTTGCTCACTTTCCTGGATTGTTGATGAAACAGTTCTCGTGTACATCATGGTAGTAGAGTCCAAAATGTCACCACCAAATCCACAAGCCTTAAAAAACAACCTGAGAAAAAGTCGAGAACATCAATTACTGTTCACAAAGGGATAAAACTAGACCATGTAGAGGAATAATGAACAACCTCTCATCCTCTGAGCAAAGGGCTGCTATGTCATAGATGTCTCTATTTGTAAGCATTCTGCAAAATAGACCATATTCAGATATTTGGAACTTTTTGTATTGATCTTTAACCAGAGATGGGAAGAACCCTTATACACAACCCTTTATATTTGTTTTTTTTTTTAAATTGGTGAACAACCCCTTATATTCAACTCCTACAAGGTTTAATTTGACTTAGATTTCAAATTAAAAGCATCAATATTATTCCCAATATGACAGCTTTTATTGCATATTCAAAAATTCAAACACATAACAACGCTGCAACCTAGAGAACTACTCCCTCCGTCCCGGAATATCTGACCCATTTTCTAAAAAAAAGTGTCCCAAAATAATTGAGCCATTTCAATTTTCAATACAACTTTCATCATTCCCAATACAATATAACTCTAATTAATACTACTTTCATCATTCCCAATACAATATATTCCACTTTCCCCTTTATTTATACATTTTTCTTAATCTGTGTGAAAACCAAACTGGCTCAGATAAAACGGGACGGAGGGAGTATGTAGCACCAACGCTTCTAATTGATGGCGTTTAAGATGTCTGACACCGACACATTGTGATTAAATTCAACTATTCTGTTTTCTCAGATTATTACTAGTGTCGATGTGTAAGTGTGTATTGGTGTCCGTGTTAGTGCCTCATAGTAGAGACTGACGTGAGTGAGGGCAAACTAAGCAAACATCAAACCAAAACTCTATGCCAACAAAAACTTCATGAATGATATTAGATTCTCATCAGCAAAAGGTTCAATCTGCTATGCTGCATGCTGAAAGTGAGTATCTAGTTCAGGAACCATGCATTGAATCATCACAGAAGATAGGCAAAAGGTATTTACATACCTCACAACTTTTCTAACAATCATTTTTCCAATTCCCATTCTCCTCAAGGATGGAATAACCTGCAAGACACTGAAGCATGTTGAATAATGCCCGTCAACTATGGGAAAACGCAAAATTCAGTATCCTCAAATCAATGCCAAATATTGAAAAAGGGAAAAACAAAACATGTTTTTCATTAACAACAGGTGCTATAAGATATAAGCCCTGTTTGGATAAACAACTTATTTGCAGCTTATAGCACAAACGCCTATTGTATAAGCTATAAGCTGTTTTCTATTTTGGATAACTTCTGAAAATAAGCTGAAAACAGCTTATGAACAATGTCATAAAGTTGTTTTTATAAGTTTACCAAAACAGTCTCACAATACTTATGGCAGTAGATAAACTCAAATAAGTCAATCCAAACAGGCATAAATAGTTAGTTACAATAATTAGTTACACTCGTTAATTAGTAAAGTTAGAATTGTCAGTTATTGTAATTATGGTACAAATTCAGTTAAAATCCCAAAACTAAGAAAACCCAGAAACAAAATAACCAAAATAATGATGGCCAAGAACCAAGATATGAAATTGAACTCATGAGCTATTAAGAAAACATAAAAAGTTTCTTTCTTTGTCTTTGTTTTGAAAAAATGTAGGCAAGGCAAGTGTTACCATAACATCGTATATAGAAGCAGTGAGACCAAAATCAGAAACAGCACGACCAAACCCAATCAACAAATCACGTTCAGGAGAAACCGGCGTGAAAAAATCAACAATGGAAGATGAAGATTCAGTTAAACCATCAACATCAATGTGGTGAGGTTTACAGAAGACAGAGACAAGAACGTCACTATGAGAAAGAGCAATGCGAAGCTTGTTGATATCAACTGGTTCAGGAGTGTCAGAGATATTAAGGTTGGGGAATCTGTGAAAAGAGTGGTTGCAAATGGAGCAGAGGTTTTGGAGATGTTGAGGATTAAGGTGGTGTGGGTTAGTGGAAATGAAAAGTGGGAGAAGGGGTGTTGATAGCGTTTTTTGTTTGTGTGTGGTTTTGGTGATTCTTCTTGTTCTTGTTCTTACCCATTTTAATTCCATTGATTTCGAAGCGAAAACTTCAGTGGCTGCTGCAACTCCTGTTGCCGCCATTTTTGTCTGCAACCAACGACTTTCGATGGATGGATAAAACTAGGGACAATATATTTTCATAAAAAATAAAAACAACATTTTGACATTTTTTTTTTATTTTAATCTATTTTCAAAAATTGTAGCAAAAGAAAGTGGTAAGAAAAATTGTGAATATATATATATATATATATATATATATATATATATATTCTTTTGTGTCTATTAATTAAGTTAGTGTTTATATTAATTGAAGTTAAAAATGAAAAATATATGAAGTAAATCGGGCCTTAATTTCTCATCGACTTCCCTTTAATGTTCTTTAAAGAGTGATGTTATATACAACGAAAGCATCGCCAATGAATTCCAGCCTTTAGATTTTTCATTTTACTAAATACATGGAAAGATGAAAATAACATCGGTCCCGCTACCCTAACATGTTTGCTGGTCAAGATAATTTCTTGAGCAAGTTTCCGTGATATATATCATTATCCTATTGTAAAACGTCGTGAACATTCGTTAGATTTTGGACTAAGTCGAGGGAACTTAAATCTTAGGTTGGTCGAGTTCTAGTCATCAAATAATTTTTCCCTTTTGACCCCCCGACAATTGCTCAAACCTAGGTTCGTAATTACCAAACAATATTTTGTGTGTCTAGGAGCTCGGTAGATTACTACGAAAGTTGTTTTCATAATTTATGAGGAATTAGGGGGTAAAAGAGCAACATTCCTCGTCCAATAGTGCTTGACCTGTTATTTGTATATTCAGTCCATCATCCTATTGCTCTGAATGAACATTATAAAAGGAGGGACCAAGAAGAAAAAAGAGAGGGCAATCCATTTGACCTAAACACAAAACACTTAACCTAAGTACGACAAAGATCTCCGATGTTGTATACCATTGGCAACGGTCCTAGATGTTCTATTTACCGTAACATATATCCATCTAAAGACCAAAAAAAAAACATTTATCTAATGGAAAAAGAATTATAGCAAAGGGAGAAACTCTTTTTATAATGAAAAACCATTAAACATTAACATGTACACAAACATAGGCCAAAGGAAATCAAATGCTTGCGCATTAAAGTCGATGAATTGGTTTCATCAGTTCTTCTGAATGAGAAGATACACACCATGTCCTGGCTCTACAATCATATTATATGCAGGAGAATGCTTATAACTAGGAGACAAAGAGAAGCAGAACTTGGAGACAATAAGGGCTAGCACAACCTTTAGTTCAACCATTGCAAAGTTCTTCCCCACGCACAACCGAGTGCCGATCCCAAATGGCACATATGCTTGTGGAAACTTGATAGCCTTAGAGACACCCTCACTGAACCTTTCTGGTTTGAATTCATTGGAATCTGGTCCCCAAATTTCAGGATCTCTGTGCAAAGTTGGGATTAGAGTCCATAAACAAACACCTTTTGGAACATTCAGGTTTCCAATTTGGATATCTTCATATGCCTCCCTTGACACAAAGGCTGCTGGTGGGTATAATCTTAGTACTTCTTGAATCACCATGGTCACCTGTAAGCAGTAATCTAATGGTCCGTAAATTGTCCAAATGCCAAAATCAATTAAGGGTCTAATGATATATGCAGATGTTCAAGTGTTTCACAGAGCTTATAAAAATAGCTTAGGGTTAGGGCATAACCATAAGGCAGAACTAATATTGGAAATGCATTGTGTTCTTATGGTCATGTAACAAATTATTTCTATTAGCTCTATGTAAGTTTCACAATATATGCACTTGTTTAAGAGTCTGTTTGGATTATAGACTATTTAAGTTTACATACTATCATAAACACTTGCGATATTATTTAGAAGAATTTATGTAAACAACTTATGACATTTTTTTTGAGGGAAAACAACGTATGACATGTTCGTAAGTTGTTTTCATCTTATTTCCATAAGCTTTTGAAAATAGCGTATGAAAATAACTTTTAACTTATGTGAAAACAGTTCAAATTTATTTGATCTTTTGCAGTAGAAATAGATTACACATAAGTATTTACGATATAAGCACTTATTTATTCAAACAGGACCAAAGTGTTTCACAGAGCGAATAAAAATAGCTTACAAAGCCAGTCCTAATACCTGCGAGGCTGAAACTAATTATGCTATAAGCATACCGGAATACACAACTAATTCCTTTGACCAACTACTAATTTTTTGTGACAATAAAGTCTCTAGCCGTATTAATATCTATATATATGTGTGTGTGTGTGTGTGTTTGACAAATCAAATTGGGTGCACCGTACCGTTTTCAAAAGAGGGAGAGAATCTGCATCAGGTATGCCATTGGGGCAATGTTGAGCAACCTCTGTCCTAATACGATCTTGCCATTCAGGATATAAAGCAAGAAGCATCAAACTCCAAGAAGCTGCAACAGCAGTAGTTTCATGACCGGCAAAGTATATGTTTTTACAGTTATCCACAATGAATTGCTTTGAGAAATCCTTCCCCAGACTTTGATCACTCATGGCTGCTTCCAGCAGTAACTGCATCAAATCCTTTTCTGATGAGCATTCTCGTTTTCGCTCCTCCACTAACTCCCATATCAGCGACTCTATCTCGCTCTCCAAACTGCTTATTTCATCTTGCTTCTTTGTTCGAAATTTCAGTTTCTCCCTGCAGCCATTAATTATCAATAGTTTTCTAATTAAACACACATACAATTCCTTTTATTACTTGAGAACAACACCTAAGGTTATAAACATTTTATAACAAGCTAGTAAGAAGTTTAATTGTATACTATTATGATCAAGACTGATAGTAGATTACATGTGCATTGTCCGGTACACAGAAACTCAGATGTAGGAGTAGGACTAATGCTCTTAATTACCACTATATTTTTTTTTTTTTGTCATTGGTCAAGTAGTCTAGTGGTTGGACTCATAATTACCACTAAATTTAATAATGCCTTTGTATACTGTTAGAAATCAAATAAGGCTAATCACATGATTTTCATTTGTTAATTATAGAAGTGTCACAGTCCCTGTAAAAAAGAATATGTGCCACAGAGGAACATTTTTGAACTCATTAACAACTATTTTCAGATGTATATTGAAAAACAAATTGTGATCAAGTGTAATTGAAATATAATACTGGCTTACAGGAAGCCGCTCTGGCGAAAAAGGAAGCCATGGTTGGACATGATCTTTTGGATGCTTCTAAGCTTTAAGAAAACTTCCTTTCCTTTGGAATAAGAATGTCCAAAACAAACCCTTGAAATAACATCAGCTGAAAAGCCCCTCAAATCAGCATCAACTTTAACTTCAGCTTTTGCACCTCCTTGGTCCTCAATAATTTGTTCCCATTTTAATAGTAATGGCTGTGCTGCCTCTATCATAAGGCCCACCATGCCCTGCCACAATACCATCCAAACATAATTTATTTATCTTAGCCAGAAAAAAACTAACACATATAATACTGTGCAACTGAAGTGGTGTTCTTTCCTCAAACCGGAAGCAAACAGGTTATGGTGGAGGGACATCCCTTTCCACTTTTTAACTTATTTTTGTTTTAATTAAAAATTTAATTCCATAGACCAGTCATGATCATGGGACATGATAAGCTTTATCTTCTCTTATCTTGTGGGGCTAATTGCATATAGATTGAAGATATTGCTATCCAGCTCCAATATGATTTGTCCATATACTGTATAACTACTCTACTAGTAGGCTCTTTTAGTACTAGATAGTATATAGATAGCAGGCTAAATAGAAGACAGAAAATTGTTGTCATTTTTTCAGGAAAAAAATATATTGGTATTGTTTAAAGAATAAATTTGTCTCGAAATTCATGATAGTATAGTGCTAATTAATCAAAGAATGAGATATAAAGTTGAATAAGTTGATTTGGCAATTGGAGTGAAGGAATCAAGGAGTGAAATGATAACGAAGTTGATGATTAATGTCCCCCCAACATGAATTTTTTTGTTTCCGTAGATTCCCTCCCCTTGAAGTAATCATATTCGAGGCATTATCCAATATTAAATACGAATACCTCTTCCATTCAAGATTCAAACTTTAGTTCGTCATCTTGTAGTTCATACCCTCAATTAGGAGCACACCGACTCCCCCATTTTTCTTCCTAAATAAATTTAGTTGAGCCAAGTCTTGAAACTCATAAGAGTGGTAACAATTGTTATTTGACTTTTTTCAACTTTTAAAAAAAATGGGGAAGGAAAAATTGTTATAAATAAACATTAATGACCATTTTACCATTGTCTTATGTGTCTTGAGGTTACGTTAAACAGCTTAATTGACGCATCTTGGACATCAATGACACGTTATTATAAATGTACTTATCTAAGATAAATAAGTCAATATACAAAAATGATTAAGAATTTAAAATTAATTATAATGTTAATTTTTTTAAAAGGAATTATAATGTTAATTGTGTGGCTAAACTTATTTAATTGTAATTTTCATAAAAGGATTGTCAAGAGTATGGGTTCTACGTACATGCAAGTTCTTTTTGTATAAAAGAATTTCTTTTTGAAAAAAGTCAAATAACATAAAGATTGCATAAAAATCTCTTATAGTTGTGAATATTAATCATTCCAAAAATACAACAATATGTTGACAAGGGTGAGATAACGAGAGGACATATCATAATACCTTAACTTTGTCCATGAAGAACTCAGCTGCAACAAGTTTCCTCTGTTGTGCCCAACTATGGCCATTGGCTCTTAAAATGCCATTGCCAAGCATTGGCGAAAGTTTGTTGGTTATATAAGAAGGTTTGCCCAAATTCAAAGTGATACACTGGTTCATTTCTCTCACTAGATCCGGTTCGTTCACATATAAATGTTGCTTCATCCCTGTGGAGTAAGTGTACACTAGACCTGCAAATAGAAACAGATCATGAACCAAATTTATGTTACTTAAAGACTAGAAGACTATTATTTTTGTTGGTATATCAGGTTTGAGCGGTAGAGAAGACTTGTTTACCTAATTTTTTAAGGGTTTTTTTTTTTTTTTTTTGTGAAGATGTGTGTCTAAGTCATTTACACTCTGTTTGGTTGGAGAGAAATAAGAAGGAGAGAGTTAAAGAAGAGAGAAATAGAAGAGAGACACTGAATTTCTTTTGTTTGGTGAGCAGAGAAAAAGAGAAGAGAGAAGACTGCAGCGTGGGCCCCACTCAAAATCTCTTTCTTCTCTCAACAGCGAAGAAAGTGGAGAGAAAGACACTGCTCATTTTTTTATCCCCTTTTTGCCCTTTTCTTTTTGGTTTTCGCGGGAGAGTTGCCGCGCTTCCTCTCCTCCCACCTTTTTATTCCTTTGGGTCATTATTATCTTCCTCATTCATCCTCTAAAGTGTGGTGATGGACCTGCAACTTCTCTTGTTCTATCCTTCTTAGATCTCTACAGTACCACATCAAGACTAGATCTGGAAATTACAAATCATAGGTATGGATGTATTAAATCAATCTTTTTAATGTGTTTTTCTCTGTTCAATATAGATGAATCTGTCAATAAATGTTGTTGATCTTATATAAAAGGGCATGCAGTACAATGGATGTAGTGTGTTTGTCAAATTTTTGAAACTTTTTTTATGATGTTTTCCTTTGTGAATATAGCCCCTCTTAGTTTGGATAGCTACATGCTGTTGATATCGAATTCCAGTAGTTTTCGTATTACGGCACCATATTATACAAATTCCAGAGATTCAATTCTAGTTTGCCTTTATTTTCCATTTTGATTCACGCTGCTATTGCTGTCTTAGTTTTAGTTTCCTTTTTTCCATTTATTTGGCAATTATTAATTCTTGTTGGCACCGTATAATTAGTTCATTGCTGCTGTTCATTTCAATGTCAATTGTTGAGAACTGTTCCATTGTTGCAGCTTAATTAAATCAATCTGTTGGAAGCAATTTTACGTGCTACTGTTCCTGTTTTTCTTATTCTTTTGGGATTTCTAGATAGTTTCAGCCTAAGGGGTTTGAAGGGTAGTATATGTTTTTGGTTTACTTGTACAGTTTTCGTCCTATACGCATTTCACTGGACGACTGACACAAGGGAAATTATCACCATTTTCCTTCTGAAATTTTGCATCTGTACAAAATTTCCCGATCCATAGAAAGAACACAAGTGTTTATTCTTGACACGCCACCTATCATAATAGGAAGACTAATTTAAATTTTGTCTTAATAGATGTATTAGGTCATGAAGGCAGGTTTTGGTTGTTATATGGTGTTTAGTTATAGTTCTATGTATCTGTCATTAATATGGCAGCAATTGTGTTTATAACTTTGTTTTCAATGGGTTGCGCCCCTGCCTTGTTTTGTCTCTGTACTATTTTTGATTCCTTTTGCTATTTGATCATGTCTTGTGTTCATGAGGCCTTAATAAATCTATGATGTTAAAAGAAAAGGTTTTGGGATTTCTATATATTAATCTTAGTAATTGTTTCATAATTTGTATTGTATTTACAATAAAAACTTAAGAGTATATATATGTCATTTCCTTTTTATATACTATGAATTGGAACATTTATTCAATTGCTCATTTGTGCTCCATGTGGGAAGTCTTTGAGAGCGTCATATTGTCGTGGAGGTAATGTCAAATCTAGATAGTGTTGAAGACGTAAGCAATGATGAACGAATTGAAATAATAGATGAAGTGGACTTGGATGAAGATGAAATGGTTGATGTTGGAATGTCTATTCAAATGCTAGTTATAAATCATGCTAAAAAAGAGATGGAAAGGAGGCAACATATTGGTTCTGTTGTCTTATTGTGTCACGCTGTCCATGCATTGTATTTGAATCAAATCTTATCAACATGTATGCATAGTCGAGTCACCTATTCTCCACAAAGTGAGCGTAGACGTTGCGAGTTAATGAGTTATCTAGTGCACACAGATAAGTGTTGGGACATCATACGAATGGGGCCTGAAGCATTCATGCAGCTGTGTCTAAAACTAAGAGGTACGGGTATAGTAAAGGATACTATAAAGTCTACTGTAGAAGAGCAAGTGGCAAAATTCTTACATATTGTAGGACATAATGTTAAAAATCGTACTGTATCTTTCTTCTTTTATCGTTCGGGAGAGACTGTCAGTCGTCACTTTCACACTGTGTTGCATGCCATACTTGCGTTAGGGGAAGAATTTATAGTCCAACCATCAGGTGCCGATGTCCCACCACAAATACTAAACAATAGCAGATTTTATCCATTTTTTAAGGTACCATTATATTTTTTTAAGGCATCTTCATTTTTTATTTAGTCATAATTATTTTCAACCTTTAAGTATATCCCTTATACAACTAACGAAATCATCTATGAAATAAGGATTGCATTGGAGCTATAGATGGCACACACATTCGAGTGAAGGTCCCAAGGGCAGAAGCCCCTCGTTTTCGTGGAAGAAAAGAGCACCCCACTCAAAATGTATTAGCTGCATGTAATTTCGACATGAAATTCACTTACGTGTTAGCCGGGTGGGAAGGAACAGCATCTGACTCTAGAATATTAAAAGATGCTTTAACTAAAGAAGACCCTTTAATAATTCCTGAAGGTAAGTGGAAAGGTTAATATAATATACTTTTATTAAAAAAATGCACATTGAACTTATTTCGAAAACATTGAGTTATAATATATATTTTATAAAATTTTGTAGGAAAGTTTTATCTTGGGGATGCGGGATTTATGCTTAAACAAGGGTTACTAACTCCATATAGAGGAGTTCGTTATCACTTGAAAGAGTATTCCTCTCGTGGACCACAAAATCCCCGAGAGTTATTCAACCTTCGACACTCTTCACTTCGGAACGTCATTGAGAGAACTTTTGGTGTGTTAAAAAAAAGATTTCCAATTATAGCTAGTGGCACTGAACCGCATTATTCATTTGAAGTAATGATAGACATAGTATTTGCTTGTTGTATACTTCATAACTTTTTAATGGGAGTGGACATTGATGAAGCACTAATTGCTGAGGTTGATCATGAACTGCTTCAAAATGACATAGATAGATCCCAACCACAACAGCATGATGAAGACTACCGACTAGGATTGCTTCTTAGGGAAGCTATTACAACTGAAATGTGGAACCTGTATGGAGCTTAATGTAGTTGTGTCATGAGATAATGTAGTTTATTGGTTAATGTTAATGTAGATTATAATTATGTTTTTCTGTTAATTTAGTTCAAATGTTTTATTTGTTGTCATGTACTTGTTTCAATTGATAAATATTTCGATTATAATCTTGTTTCATCTGTCATGTATTTGTTTCTGTTAATTAATGTGATATGCATTGTGGTATCTTGTTTCTGTTGAAACTAAATGCATTTATAGGTTGAAAAATGGCAAAGGATAAAGGTCAAAATGTAGAACCTAAACAAGCTTCTAAGGACGTCTTAAGGTGGACTGATGATATGGATCAAATATTATTGAATGCTTTGATGGAAGAGGTCCATAAAGGGAATAGGCATGATGGTTCATTTTCATCTGAAGCATACTTGAATGTCGTAGCTGTTTTACGGACTAACATTGATCCAACCATAACAAAACAACACATAAAAAATAGAATGAAAACTTTGAAAGATCGTTTTGGTGAAGCGTATGATCTATTTGATAGCTTAAGCGGATTTGGATGGAATTCAACAACTAGGAGGTTTACGGCTGAGGAACCAGTTTGGCAAGAACTTATAAGAGTGAGTTTTTTTTTTCATTTATTAATTGTGGTGTCCTTCATTTTATTTCCTAGAAATACACAATGTATATTATGCTTGATTTGCTAACTTATAGTGTGTGTTTGATGATAGGTAAAACCACATGTTGCTAAGTGGCAAACCATGCAAGTTAAGCATTATGATGTTCTGAAGGTTCTTTTTGCGGAAGACCGAGCAGCGGGAAAAACATCTAAGACTAATAAAATGAGACACAATCAGTTGGAGAAGGAAAGGGAAAAGGAAAAAGAAAAAGAAAAGGAAAACGTTGATCTGAATGACCCAGCTGATGATACTTACATGACTGACCAGCGTGCTGATATATTAGATGAAGGGCAAGAAGAACCCATTGTTGACTCATACAGTCCAACATATGGGAAATCACATCATTCCACAGGAACATCTGGTTCTCGCGGAACAAAGCGTAAGGCTCCAATGAATGATTTTGTGGAGGCTCAATTGGATAGAATGACGAGTGGCATTGGACTCATGGCTGATGCTTTGAACAAAGGTAATTCAATTTCTGATCAATTGCATGATGTGGCTAAACAACAAATAGAAATATCTGCACGACAAGTTGCAGCTATTGAGAAACGCAACGAAATCTTGCAAAATTGTAGACCTCGAGTGTATACAGGAGCAGATGTATGGAATATGCTTGATGAGTTGGATCTGCTGTCACAATTTCGTTTAAAGTGCTATGAAGTTCTTTGCAATGATAACAAAAAGAAGGAGCTGATTTTTGGTGTGCCCACTGACATGCGCTTACAGGTTCTCTTACAAATGATGGATGCTAATTTCTACCACTGATGTTATTTTGTGTCTTTTTGTGTCATGTATATGACTCTTTTGTGTATATGTAATGAGGACACATTTGGTGCCTATAATTATGCCTTGTAACATGGCAAGTATTTTGGCATGAAACATGCAGTAGGGAAAAAATAGGCAATATGTAGTTGCCACTTTAGGCAATTGACAATAGATGATATAATGATTTTGTGTTAGGCCAACTATGGCATTTCTTATGGTTTAAGTGACTTATGGAAATTCAATTATCATTTTGAGAAGGTAGTTTTCTTATTATACACCTCTTTTTTAGTGTTATGTGTATGAAGTTTATGACAAGTTAAACAATCCAAGATGCCATAAGTGTTTTGGTTGTTGAGTATCTGTATTTTTCGTTGTAGTTTAGCGGTTTTGTACAGGTTCTATTATGTTACAATGCTGGTTCGATACTGTTACAATGCTGTTGCTACTTTGGTGGAGTTCCTGGTTTTTTAGCAGAGCTGATATGTTGTGTGTGTGGCAGCTCTGTTGGTGTTTTTAGGAATTGCGTTGGTGCATTTTTGTGAGGCAGGGGTATGCATGGTTTTAGTTTCTAAGGGACCAGCTGTTAAGCTTTTGTTTTAATCTAACAGACCTTTTTATATCCTTGCATCATAATTGATTGGGTTTTAGCGTATTGCCAAAGCCTTTTTATGGCACCGGATTTTTGTTCCTTTTTGATTATTTACGGTGTTCCGCCTATAGAAATAGGGCGTGTTTTATCGCTCTAAACTTTCTGTAGTCAAAAGCATAATTTATTGTGCCAAAATAAAGAGTTTATTTCTTGTAGTAGGATCAATTTTCCTGATGCACTTAGTAAATCTAAAAGGTATTCTAATAGTCAGTATTGTTTTCATATTGTTAATTTTGTATTTGGGTGCACCTATGCAGGTGACTAATATCTCAGAGATACATAATATTGTTAGTTCTTATTCTTTTTCTTTTCCTTTTCTTTTTTTTTCTTTGTATGAGGCAATTGTTTTGGACCTTCAAGCTTATATAAGGTACTATTAAATCCTTCGTGAAAGCATTTTTCAAAGAGGAAAGACGAAGACATTTTTTAAATAAAGCAGTGTCCTAATTTTTGTATAATGCTGATGCAGCATTGCATACATAACCAACTAAATTATCATTATTAATGAAAGTGCTTACTCACTTTATGAATAGCTTCAAGAGAATTGTGGATTGAAATATTGAGTGATATAGACTTTTTCTCCCAGGTTTTTGAAATATGCTCTAATACCCTCGTAAAAATCCAAGGGTAGATGATTCTACTACGGTTTATAACATGCTCAACTATACAAAAAAAAATCATGCTCAACTACTTAAATAAAAAAGCATGCTCAACTACTTAAAAAAAAAGGCATGCTCAGCTACTTAAAAAAATAAGCAATATATTTCAGTGATAATCCGCGAGTGGTACGGTTTTAGTATAACTCGACGTGAATAAATTTTGCATTATTGTTTTTTTGAAATTTTAGCTCCACATATATCTAAAGTCTGGATCCGCCCCTGGTCATATCTTACACTATTTAGCCTTATTTCCTATTATTATGTTGTTGAAATTCACTTTTTATTGTGTTTGTGTACTTCTTCTACAAGATACAATGATAAAAAAAAAGTTTTGGTTATTAAAAAAAATCACTAAATTTTGATTGTTTAAAAAAATTTAACGAGAGCAGGATCTCACCCAAAATTAAAATAATGAGCTTTTGTAGTATTTTGTAGCAATTCAAGTTTTGGTAATAAGAGTGTTAAATTGTTTTGTCAAAAAAAAAAAAAAGTGTTAAATTGTTTCATTATAACAAGGCTATTTTTGTCAATGTCTAAAATATTGTCATTTCTCTCTTCTCACTTTCTACTCAACCAAACAAGAGAGAGAGGAGGTTTACACTTCTCTCTCTTCTATTTCTCTCATCTTTCTTTTATACCAAACAACCTCTTAAATCTACTCTATTTCTTACATATTTCTCTCTTCTCATTCTCTCTCTCACCTCTTTCTCTCTTCCAAATTTCTTCTCTTTGCCAAACATAGTGTTATGTGATTGTGTTTTAACCCAATACAGTGATCCTCCAAAGACTCTCCAAATAATCCAACTCTGTTATAGAGTCAAAGGTTTGATTAAAGGTGACTAACCCATTATATCTATCGAAAGTCTCTCTGATAAAATGGTGAGTCAACAACAACGATGCAACACTTGTACACTACTGTATTAAGATTTTGGGTGATAATATGATGTCCAAGTATGGTGGGCTACATCGATAAATGTAGCCACCGTGGGGGATAAAAATGAATGAGATTAGTGTTGAGGCATACATATTTTTCCTTAATATTTATTGAAGGAACATTAGTCAAAACATCATCTCAATCGTATGGTCGAGGAGGAGGACATTGAATTGAATTCTATTTTTGAAAGATACTCCCTCCGTTTCAAAATACATGTCTATTTTTTGCTATGTGCACTATTCACTTGACTTACTTTGACCATACTTTTTTTACTAATGTATAAATACAAATATTAGCATGTAAGATATTGTTTGATTTGTCTCGACATATATTTTCAAAATATTAAATTTTTATAATTTTTTACTTTAGATAATTAAAGATATTAACGGTCAAAATTGTGCATTGACATATGTGAAGTGGTTGACTTGGACATGTATTTTAAAACGGAGGGAGTAAGTTTGTCGTCATTATTCAAATTATGTTTCATGTGTCGATCTACATGTATCTTTTGTCATGACCAAGATGGAGAAAGTGGTCAAGAAACTTATAGTTATTAGTTACTCCCTCCGTCCCGGAATAACCGACTCATTTTCTAAAAAAAAGTGTCCCAAAATAACTGACTCATTTCAATTTTCAATACAACTTTCATCATTCCCAATACAATATAACACTAAATAATACTACTTTTATCATTCCCAATACAATATATTCCACTTTCCTCTTTATTTATACACTTTTCTTAATCTGTGTGAAAAACCAAAGTAGGTCAATTATACCGGGACGGAGATCGTAATTTCTTTGGTTCCTAAGCTAATGGCAGACAAGACACTAGTACGGATAAAAATAATATAATAATTGAACTAGTAAATAATCATGATTATTATAATTCAAAGATTATCAATATGCGTTATATTAAAATGTTAAAAGTGTATGAATGGGTTATTACTAGTCAAAAAGAAAAAGAAAAGATTAGGAAGAATATATGGATCCTTTTGTTGTGTCCATCCATGGATTGTTACTTTTGAAAGACTCAATCAAATCAATGTCAACAAGAATGAAGATGATGATTCCTGGGCAAGTTTTACTGTAGGAAATAAAACTGTACTGCTTTCCCACTAGCGAAATCCAACTAGGAATGTCCAAAAAGACAGCGTTGTCACGTCTAAAGTAGAACTCAAACTGTATACTAGAGTTTTGGCCCCTACTTGTACTTTCCTTTTTGACAAACAAACAAGCAAACGTGACAAACATTATACACAAACGTCATCAATCAAAAGTCGTCTAATAAAAATTGCAACACTATTGCAAAATCACGCAAAAGTGATTAAGCCAGCTTAAATCTAATTCTATCTAAGATGCTAGCGGATATTTGAAAAGATTTGGAGCTGTGACCATAGCCGACCCAATAATTTTAAATAGTAACTGGAAACTAAAATAAGGTTAAATACACGAGATTTTTTTTTTTAGAATATGAGGTCTTTTTATTTATAAAATCTAAAGAAAATATTGGTGAGCCTAAAATGAGTACTTTAGCGCCCTTACCCTTGGGTGTCGATCTTGTTGGGACGCCCACAATTTTTCTCAATATAATTTGGAATCCACTAATTTATTCCCTATCTTAACTCAATCACGCACTCTCTTGAAAATAACTAACTCGTATTTTTTAACTTTGTATTTTAAATTTAACTATCGAAGTTGAAATGTAAATAGTTTGTGTGATGTAACTATGTAAATAATGCTCAAGGTAATCTACATTCTTCATCTTCAGTCATACGACTCATAATAATAACATTGAAATAATGAATTATATCTTAGTTGTTTAAATCTTAAAATATTTATTTTAGACTCTATGTTCAACGGATCTTTGTCTAACTCAAGTCCTACTCATAAACACATTTTCGGACTTTATCTTATTCAAGTAGTACTCTATCATATCAGGGTAGATGTAAAATCTCCGGACCATTATAAAAATTCATTGAAGAAAAGTTAATCAATCATGTTAACTTGTGCTAACAAATGAATTAATAAATTATTTTCTTCAATACTCTATTCTATCTAACATGACTCAGTTGAAATGAGTTGGGTGTTACTCCCTCCATCTCTAAATTATAGTCATTTAAGGTTTCTGCACGGTTATTAAGAAAATGATTAGTTGGGTTGATTTTGATAGTAAAATTAGTGTCGTTTACTAAAACACCTTATTAATTGTATTTAGTGGAGTGGTTAAGTTGGATGAAATTCAATAAATAAGGGTATATTAATGGAAAATAATAAATGCTGCATTGGTATTCTAAAGTGATACCAATTATTTTGAGAAAAAAAATGGTAAAATCACAATTATTGTGAAACGGGGGAGTAATAATGAAACTGGAAAAAGATGAATGAAAAAAGATAAGGGTATATATACCGTATTGTTTTCTCCAGTGTTGAAAATATGGGAACAAAGCTGCAGAGTAATCATAAGCTAGAAATTGATCATTATCTTTGGAAATATTGCTAGCTCGCGATGTAATTCTCTGCATATCAGGTAGATTCCCATGTAGAAAAGAAGAAGGTGGAGGCCCTCTAATACCTTGCATTCTGAGCTTTCTTCTTACCCTTTGGGAATTATACCACAAAGTGCCATAAATATAAAAAATCCAGCTCAAAATTCCCACAAGAGCAAGTGAAAATGCTAGTTTCATACCGAAAAATATCACCTCCTCCATTTCTTCCTAATTTTCACTCTCTATCTCTCTGTATCCTCTTTGTTAATTTGACTCTAATACAGTGCTTGCTAGCTAGCTACAAGAAGACATTAATATATTATATTATTTCTATGATCAGAGAGCAAAGGCTGGTTATTTTGTCCAGTTGCATAGACTTATTATATGCATGTATATGTATATGGCATATATAGAGAGAGAAAGAGCAGGCTCCACTCCAGCAAAATTCTGTAATTGCGACACGTAAGCATTTTGCTTCGAAAGTAGACACAAGAAAATATGGATATAAGGACAAGAAAATGTGGAGCCGATATTTTATGCAAGCATGCATCCGTGTATAATGTAGCATTATGTTTTTATTCATGTGCATATTAGACAGAGACCCTATCTACATGAACCGACTAGTCATATCTTATCTATAACCAATAACTAAATGGGATATATACAGTGGCGGAGTTAGAAAAAAAAGCTAGGGTGGGCCATAAAATTAACCGTTGAAAAATTGTTTAAAGCCTCACAAAATAGACCTATAATTGAATTATTTAAATTTTTCGGGTGGGCCACTACATTACTTTGCGGTAATTTGGATCAACCGAAACCTAAAATCGACATAAAATTGTATAAAAGCTCGCAAAATAGACCTATAATTGAATTATTTAAAATTTTCGGGTGGACCACTACATCACTTTGCGGGATTTTGGATCCACCGAAACCTAAAACCGACATAAAATTGTATAAAAACTCGCAAAATAAATCTATAATTGAATTATTTAAATTTTTCGGGTGGGCCACTACATCACTTTGTGGGAATTTGGATCAACCGAAACCTAAAACCGACACAAAATTGTATAAAATCTCGCAAAATAGACCTATAATCTTTGATTTTTTAATTTTTGAGGGTGGGCCGTGGCCCACCTCAGCCCATGAAGGGCTCCGCCACTTGATATATGTCATGAAAAATAAAAAAAATAAAGTAAATGGGATAAACATTTGTTATTTATTAAATTAAAGCATAAACTCAAAAGGATATCATCCACACACACTGCTCATAGAGGCAAGTTTTTTATGAGGCATGCATTGGGGGGGTCACAGTGGGGGGCACAAGTTGGTGCCATGGTCCCCCATTAGTTTTACAAGTGTATGATTTCATTTGTTACATGTCAAGACTATTTTAGAGATTCCCTAAAAAAAAATACTATTTTAGAAATTAAAAACTGAATTTCATATATTTGATTGATTTTAAGTAAAATTGATTCTTACATGAAGTTAGAAAATGAAATTGTTTATTCTAGAATTGATTTTATACTCAACTTAACATTCACTAAGTATATTTGAGAGATACGTCGTCAATTTTTTATTGTTTTATGATCTTTTTGTTAAACAAACAAAATTAGTAATTCGTTTTTCAAAGAATATTAGTAAGGGTTAATATGTCTTTACCTCCTGTAATTTGGAAGAGTTCTGGTTTATCCCCTGTAAAAAAAGAATAGATTCTGACCCTGTAATTTAAGATTCTTTCGTTTTAGACCCTGAGGTCATCTGACTGGACAAAATGCTAACGTGTCATGCTGAGTGGCGCGCTGACTATGCATATCTGATTATATGGCACGCTGACTGTATAATTAATTTTGTTTTTTATTTTTTTAAGAGCACACGTGGCATCTTGGTTATTTTTTGAAAATAAAAAATAATTTTAAAAATCTGAAAAATAATTTTTGAAAATAAAAAAACAATATATTTTCGATAAAACCGAATTTTCTAAAAAAATAAAAAATTCTGGAATTTAATTTTTCAAATAAAAAAATATTTAGAAAAACAAATTTGAAATTAAAAGAATTGTAAAAATAAGAAAAATATCAGGAATTTTGATTTTACGAAAACTATTTTTTTGAAAAAATTCAGGAATTTTTTTTACTACGAAAAATATTTTCCAAAATTTTTATTTTTTGTATAAAAATGAAAATCAAACTTTTTAATTTCGAAAGAAAAAACTGAACTTTTTCTAATTATTTTCGAAAATTTTGAAATACATTAAGTTCCAGAATTTTTCATTTTCGTAAAAAATAATTATTTTTTTCTAATATTTTAATTTCGAAAAAGATTTTATAAAAATTCTGGAATAAAATTTTCGAAAAAAAAATCTGAATTTGTTTCTGATTTTTCAAATTTAAAAAAAAAACTGAATTATTTTCTATTTTTAAAATTTATTTTCAGTTTTTTTATTTTTTAATTAACATAAATGAAAATTAAAAACAAAAATAATTATAAAGTCAGTGTGCCACGTCATCATGTTTGCACAATCAGATGGCCTCAGGGTCTAAAACGAAAAAATCTTCAGATTACAGGGTCTATTTCAAAAGAATCTTCAAATTACAAGCTTGTAATCTAAACTTTTTTTTTACAGGGGGTAAACCGGAACTCGCCAAAATTACGGGGGGTAAAGGCATATTAACCCTATTAGTAATTAGTTGTTAGGTTAATATTTCCTTATTTCATTCGGATTTGAATATGGACATCTACCTCCTTTAACCCCTAACTTAAAGTAAATCAGTTGAGCTATCCAACTCATATCTTATGATTATTGATTGGTTACTAAGCAATATTTATATGAATATAGTCGTTGCGAAAAATATGATGCAGAGTGTGATGTGCAGTAGAAGGTGGTGATATGTGTTGGATTCTAGTTAGATTAATAAGATGTGAAGTTTTGGGAGAAACACTAGTGAAATGATAAAATTAAGTCTTTTTTATATAGACATAGCAAAAGGCATGAAATAATCCAAAAACTACTATCTTTAATCAATTTTTGTTTACAAAATAAAATGTCTGATCATTTTTTCATTATGTAACATGCGTGATATTTTAATCTTATCTTAATCTTAATAAATACAATTGTAATGAAAGTCCTGCACCCAAACCCTTACGCAACCATAAGCTAACCCTATTTTATTTTACTGAAATGCCCTTCATTGGCGCCAAAACCTTAGCATCTCAAAATGACAACTCTACTTTTAACCATCGGGCACCTAAAATTCAGCTCAAGAGTCAAGAGTAACGCATGCAACAAGTTAAGTGTTAGCAATGAACCATGTGTCATGACTCATAGCGAATGCATGCAACAAGTCAAATGTCAAAAGGAACACATGCAGCAAGCCAAGTGTTACCGACGCAATAAACCAAGTGTCATGACTCATGAGAAATACATAAAACAAGTCGAGTGTTAAGAGGGATACAAGCAACAAGTCAAGTGTTTCCCATATATGCAATAAACCAAGTGTTATGACTCATGAGGAATACATGAAACAAGATAAGTGTCAAGAGGAACACATGCAACAAGCCAAGTGTTGCTCGTGCAATAAAACAAGTGTCATGACTCGTGAGAAATACATGCAACAAACCAAGTGTTAAGAGGAATACATTCAGCAAGTTAGGTGTTACGTATGTAATAAACCAAGTGTCATGACTCATGTGGAATACATGGAACAAGCCAAGTGTCAAGATAAATGCATGCAGCAAGCCAAGTGTTACTTATTCAATAAATCAAGTGTCATGATTCGTGGGAAACACACGCACTCGCGGAAATATCGTCTACATCTTTAAGAAATAAGTCCATTACGTTGTGAGAACAATAATGACTTGGGAGAAGCCCAAATCCCAATAGTGTAAGGCCCAACAATTCAAATCCCAAGACAAGGAATAATAGAAACGGTGGAGGAACACATGAAGCCCTGTGCGGATTACCGTACAAGAGCACGTCCTGACTTCATCTCCACCATCCACGCCATCTCAATTATGGATCCCCTAAGATGGCGCCGCACTTTACAAAAGTCGTTACCACTCTTTGCGTCTATATAAGGGTGACTCGGTGTCACCCTCAACATACGATTCACTTTTACCACATTTTCGTACATAACCACTTCTCTCAAATATTGACTTGGACGTTGGATTGTTGATGTGTCTACAAACACCTTTCTCCTCCACCATGAAGGCTCGATCTCAGTCGCACCAGAACACCGCGAACAACTGTTCTTCATCAGTGATCTTCATTGGATAGCTCAATAATGAGGATGATGATGATAAATTTTTATGTTAACTTCTTTCTTAAGGACACGAGTTAATAAGCCAAAAAGTGAATTAAGAAATGAATTTTGTATTGAAAAAATAAATATTACATACCTCATAATGAAGAGAAACGACAAAGGAACATAACATATGACACTTATATCGTATCTATATACAACCAACTGGATTAATTTGGCGTTTTTATTAGTTTTTTAGCTCGTGCTCAAGCTCCGTGCGAACCCCCATTGCCTTGTAGATCTTTGTGGTTCCGTGCGATGTTACCAAAACTCGTGTTCAAATACCTCCAAAAAGAAAGAACAGTATAATAATGAGTACTATTAAATTTCAAACGTTTGAAGAGTAAAATTTTTAGTTGACAACATCATTCAACATTTTAGAAACTATTGAATGATAAGTTCACAAAACACATTCTCTCAGATCCGAAATGTCCATCAAGATGTTGTCCTAAGCGATTAGAACAATAGTTAGAAGATTCTTAATTTTATAAAATTGGACTTAGCTCATTGAAGACGAGAACTTGTCCAACCGCTATTTTAATTCCAAGGTTGTACCCTAACTTGAATCCTCTACCACCCCAACTTTCGATTTGGAATTAAGGCTCAACTCTTTAATCATTGTACTAAGGAAGGATTGTTTGAGCATTGCTTTTGTCACTGTCACTATTACAACCCTAGCTCATTTACTGTTTCATTCCGTCTTTTGTAACTCTGGTGATTGGCTCACAACATAACAATTGTGGATTCGAGGTCTCTTTATGCTCAACGAAAAATACTTCAAACTATTACATTGAAGAAGGTGATAGATGTGCACCGCGGCTCCAAGATGAACGTCAAATAATTTTGCTAAATCTCGAAACAACCCACCTCGACGGCGTGTCGTGACTCAGAACCAAAATATTTATTAGTGAAATGAAAGATTTGTCCTCAATTATTAAATAATTGACTTATGTACAGTGTAACCTATTTTCCTCTTACGCAGGGAGCCTCCTCCTAAAACAACTCCCCACCAAGCTTATCTTATCATACCATCTCTTCATCTAAATTTTTTTGATCGAGTAAAATCCATGTGGTTGGTCTAATCTGTTTAACAGAATTCGAATCATGGTTATTCTACTTAGTTATCATGCATTAAGGTCTTAAATGATTTTTTTTTTTTCTTGAAAGAAGGTCTTAACAGATATGAGCAGAGTTAATGGTAAAAAATATGCCAATGCATTTAATGTATACTTTGTTATAAAGTAATTATAAATTACAATAAATTATAATTATTGTGAAACAAATTTGCACAAGATATTGTACTAATATAAATTTACCGCCAAAAAATTCATATCGAAATTCAAGCCCGGGCCTTAAATTAGGCCTCTAATATAAATTTACTACAGCTTATTGCACTATAAATTACAATAATAAAAAGGGTAATAGTCACTTTGGTCCCTGAATGTAGCAAGTAGTCATAATAGTCCTTTAATGTATCAAAATTTTAAAATAGTCCCTGATTGTTCACTTTGTTAGTCAAAATAGTCCCTAACGCTTAAATAATCCCTTAATATTCACAATAACTCTTTTTATATAGGGACTAAAATGACAATAAGTAAGTACGTATAAGGACTAATATGATAATAAGTAAGTCTATTGAAGAACTAATATGACAATATTAACGAAATATTTTAATATCAAGGACTATTTTGACTAACAAAATACACAATTAAGGACTATTTTGAAATTTCGATACATTGAGAGACTATTGTGACTATTCGTTCCTCATTCAAGGACTAAAGTGACTATTTCCCCTAAAAAAAGCATTCATTTGGACACAGTTCCTTCCGCGTTTTATATTTAATTTTTAATTTTTACTCCCTCCGTCCCTGAATATCTGACCTATTTTCTAAAAAAAAGTGTCCCAAAATAACTGAGTCATTTCAATTTTCAATACAACTTTCATCATTCCCAATACAATATAACTCTAATTAATACTACTTTTATCATTCCCAATACAATATATTCCACTTTCCCCTTTATTTATACATTTTTCTTAATCTGTGTGAAAAACCAAACTGGCTCAGATAAAAGGGTACGGAGGCAGTAATCTTTATTTTTAATTTTTTAATTTTAAAAGTTTAATTAAATTATCAATAGCTTCAATCAGTGTCAGAGAGTCAGATTCCGAGTTCAGAAAATTTGAAACGGGATCGACACCAATTGAATTCGTCATTCGTCAACTCTTTTCGTTCAATTTCTCATCTTCCTCTTTTCGTTCTCTCGTTCCTTCGTTCGTTCATGAAACTCACACACACAGTAACAGTACCTTTTCGTACAAAACCCTAATTCTCGTTTTTCAGATGGGTGAATTATTGTTACTGTGAGGTGGTGAAGAATATGGAAGGTACCGGAAGAAGAATCACGGTCAGTCCTAGACCTTGTTGCGGCCGAAGAGTCAGAGTCGACGCGAAGAAGACCGGTCGCGGTGGTCGAACGGTGGATGGATTTGTTAACAGCGTTAAGAAGCTTCAGAGACGCGAAATTAGCTCCAAGCGTGATCGTGCTTTTAGTATGACCGATGCGCAAGAACGATTCCGCAATATTCGTTTGCAGGTTAAATTAATTTTCGATTTCAATTTCACTTTTCGTGTTTCCATTTCACGAGGTTGAGTTTGTTAGGTTATGGTTGAGCTGAAGCGTGTTAAGTTTTCTTTCTTATACTCGTTTTGGATCAAACTTGAAATTTGTTTTCTAGTGTTGTAATGTATCGTCATCGTGATTATGAAGCTATATGCCTGATTGGATTACAATTAATTTTAATTTATAGCTTATAGCTTAAACCCTTATCCTATATAAAGGCTTATTATAAGCTGTTTTTGTATAAGTTGTAAGTTGTTTTCACAAGCTATCATGGAGAGCTTATGGAAATAAGCTCAAGAATATGAACATTTCTTAAACAGTTTTCATAAGTTCTCCCGAATGGCCTTACAAATGTTTATGTCAGTGGATAAACTTAAATAAGTCAATCCAAAGAGGCCCATACTTACCACTATTTTCTTAACATAGCTAATTATCCTTTGATTATTGATGAATGGAATGGAACATTCTTTCGTTTGTAACTGTTCTTAGATATAGAATTTGTAGACCACTAGTATAAGCATATGCAGCCTGGTGTCTGATGCTTGTATTCAATGCTTTTTGTATAAAGCAAGGGGTGTGTCACCAATGTGACAATGGGAATCAAAAAGTAGCATGGTGTGAAAATGTGATTTTCGTAGTGTTGGGGTATGTTTGGATGGATGGTTTTGGAGGGGAGGAGAAGGTATGACTTACTTTTCTTTTTAAATTAAGGACACCATAATATGTTTTTAAAAATGAATTACTCTTAAGGTATGTTGTTCTTTCAATTTTTTTAAAATATCAAATAGGAATCGAAATATTGACGTAGCCTTGCAAAACACAACTCCCAAACGTACCCTTAGGATTTGTTTGCGAGTTTGGAGGGGGAGGGAGGGGAGGGGCTTGGGAAAAAAGGAAGGAGCAAGTGGAAGAAACAGATGACATTGAGAGGGGAAGGCGTTGGGGGATCATTTTTCTTCATAATACAAAATCCTCCTCAGTTGGGGGAACTCAATGATTGTATTGGAAGAGGGTTTTGGGGGGGTTTTGGAGGGTTTACATGTATTCTTCAAATTTAATCTATGTAGTTATAATATTCTCAGAATTAAAAATATATTAATCATAAGCGTTAATTTATCATTCTCTAAAAAATTACTCTTTCAAAAAATGTGAAAGATTTTACCATTTTCTCCTATATTTCCAACCCTCCAAAGCCTTCCCCTCCCCTCCAAACTCCCATACAAAGCCTTCAATTCTTTTAAAGTTATGATATGGTCATTGAGAGGGGTTGAGAGAATACAGATTGGGGGTTTTGATTTCCTGTACTACTTTTTTGTTTGTTTTTGTGGTGGAATGATTTCCTGTATTACTGTTGAGTCATGAAGTGTGTTTTTTGTTTGTGGTCGTAGCAATTGCAATTTCCCACTGTGTTTAGTCAGGATTTTATTTTATTTTATTTAAAAAATAGTCAGGATTTTAAATTATGTTTCTAGTTGTGTAATAAAATCATTGCAAATCATTGATGTCGGAGACTCCTTTGTTTCTCCTGTTTTGATAAGCAAGACATGTATTTTGCTATAAGTATGCACATTTCCCTCACATGTTGTGCCCTGTCTGATGGATTTATTTATAGGAGGAATATGATACGCATGACCCAAAAGGTCCTTCGTCTGTGGTATTGCCATTTCTGAGAAAAAGATCAAAGATTATTGAGATTGTGGCAGCACAAGACATTGTTTTCGCTCTCGCACAATCTGGTGTTTGTGCAGCATTCAGCCGAGGTAGAACTAGTAACTGGTACTTATTTGCCTTTTCATTTTGTTTGCAATATATTATATGTTTACATGTTTCAATTGTCTTATGCAGAAAGCAATCAAAGAATATGCTTTTTGAATGTCAGTCCCGATGAAGTTATAAGGAGTCTATTTTATAACAAAAATAATGACTCGCTTATCACAGTTTCTGTCTATGCATCAGACAGTTACAGTTCCCTGAAATGCAGAAGTACAAGGATTGAGTATGTATAGCTGTCCATTGTTTTATAATTCCTACCCTCACTCCCCTCACTCAAGGATATTGTTTTATAATTCCTTCCCTTACTACCCTCACTCAAGGAAAAAATACAGAAAACCAAATCATTCAAAATGCACAATAACTAAAAGAAAGGCTGTTAATATCAACATTTGCATTTCCAGGTTTTAGTATTTGTGTTTTATGCTAAAACTATTATGTTGTTCAGATACATCAGACGGGGTAAACCAGATGCTGGCTTTGCTCTTTTTGAATCTGAGTCTCTAAAGTGGCCAGGTTTCGTAGAGTTTGATGATGTAAATGGGAAGGTACTCACATACTCTGCTCAAGATAGGTAAATATTTCTGTCCTGAAACTTCTTTTGCCAGGGTATAATTGCATAATATATCGAAGTTTCTTGATATCGATATTTGATACTTGCTCCTTTTTTGTCTTACAGCATATACAAGGTATTTGACCTGAAAAACTATACCATGTTGTACTCCATTTCTGATAAAAACGTCCAGGAGATTAAGATCAGGTAACTTTTCTTGATGTGGATTTACTATCACTTGTAGAAAACTCTTTCGTAAACGCGGTTTATAGTTGGTCTTGGTCATGCATGAATTCTGAAATCGTATCATATAATCATTTTTTTCTAATCAGTCTCCTTTTTTACTTTCTTCGAGTATCATAATCACCACTTTTCTCTTGTTTGATGATTTCTCGTTATTAGTCCTGGGATCATGTTGTTGATTTTTGCTAAAGCAAGTAGCCATGTCCCACTTAAAATCCTTTCAATAGAAGACGGTACTGTTTTGAAATCGTTCAACCATCTTCTTTATCGGAATAAGAAGGTGGATTTTATCGAACAGTTCAACGAAAAGCTCCTTGTCAAGCAAGAAAATGAAAACCTTCAAATTCTTGATGTAAGTAATTTTCTTCTATCTTGCACTATAAATACTTGTTTCTACATCCAGATATCTCACTTATGTATAAATTTTAGGTGCGTACTTTTGAGCTGACAGAAGTTAGCAGAAGTGAATTTATGACACCTTCTGCATTTATCTTTCTTTATGAGAACCAATTATTCCTGACATTTCGAAACCGTACTGTGGCTGTGTGGAACTTCCGTGGAGAGCTTGTAACTTCTTTTGAGGACCACCTCTTGTGGCATCCTGACTGCAATACAAACAACATATATATAACCAGTGACCAGGATCTTATCATATCCTACTGCAAAGCTGATTCTGACGATTCGTTAACTGAAGGAAATGGTACTTTACCTAATTTATTCCTTTTCTGTCACTTTCTAATAATACACATTGTGTGAGACAATGGGAGAGATGATTTTTGAAACTTGTAGCTTAGGTCACCAGATCTGAAAATTTAGGTTCTTTTTGGATTAGCGCATGTGAGTTTTTCAATTAAGATATGCAAATATGTATTTGGCTCTCAACTAACGAAAAACACATGGGGGTTTATTGGTGGTTATGAAGAAAGAAGGCTAGAGCTTTTAAAAATGTTGAGTTGCAGAAACTCATTTCAACTTGGTTATGAAGTTATTAGAAGATTCATAATCACAGTAGGATTATTTCAATTTTATTTTCCTTTAAATATTTATTCCTAACTGACTCTTTGGCATCATTTGTACCAAAAGAATACCAACTCTTGGCTCTTTTTTCCGGTTTTGACTTGATCTGCTAAACATAATATGGAATATCAAATCACAGTAATTTAATAGCTTGCAATGTGTCTTGAGATCAATGTATTATGTATATTTTTTGCTGTAAGGAGCAACTATGTTCATAAAGGCAGTACTGACAGGCTCTGCTAATTTTATGCAGCGGGTTCCATCAATGTCAGCAACATTTTATCTGGCAAGTGTCTTGCCAAAATAAGAGCAAGCAATAGTTCTCCAATGGACAAGTGCAGTTGCTGTGACAGTTCTTCAGGCGGAAGTTGTAATTCAAGAAAGCGAAAGCATGTCTCCAAAATGAGGAGCACAGTTGCCGAAGCCTTGGAAGATATTACCGCTCTCTTCTATGACGAAGATCGCAATGAAATCTATACGGGAAATAGGCACGGTCTAGTTCATGTCTGGTCTAACTGATTAATTCTGTTAACTTCACTGTTGCCTTGTGTTTTCTTATTGGCTTTTCTTCATGGGTAAGTTGATCAACTTGATCTATTGTATGAACATTCGGGAGCGGTAACACCACTAAGTGTTTGTATCATTCAGTTTTTTTTTCCTTGTCATGTACGCCATGTGAAAGTTTGTTCGTTAGTTGGTAACAAATCTTTATGAAGTGCTATGCTGGTAAATCACCAGATGTTGCTTCTGTTGTAATCTATCGTTACATTAATGGAGCAGCTTGGATAGACCAAAATATGTTGTAAACAATGCCAACCCTCTTCCTAATTCATCTCTTTATTTTTCTCTCAAGCTTTTTGACTTATGGCATATGGTGGAAATTCGTTTGCACTTTTTTGCACGACAATGAAATGTAACTTGTAAGGGCAGCGATGCCAAATACGGAGTAAAGGTACAAAAGCAATCAATAATCAGAGAGTGGTAGCTTTACGATTTGCCAATATTGCCTACTCAAGTTTCTGTACTCCAATCCATCACTTTAGTGTTCGATTCTATTTCTATCGCTACTTTTCCCGTAGTGGCTTCTTTTCTGCCAGGTGACCCAATCACAGCAAAAGCTGATTTACATGTTTTGCATTCTGCTTTCACCAGGCTTCCCGATTAGGGATTAAATAGACTGCATGCATGTTTGGATTTGTTAAACGCGGTTCCTAATGAATTTGATTACAATTGGGTTTGAACTTTTTTTTTTTTTTGATATATTGGATTTGAATAAGTGAAGTGTTACTCCCTCTTCGCATAACAGTTGTCACATTTACTACAAAATAAATGTTATTTCAATGTAACATTAATTCCTCTTTTTTTTTTTTTTCTTCAATCAATAGTTTATGTGAAATTAATTTGATAAAATTGTTATTCTCGTTTCTTCATCTATTTTTTCTTTTCATTGTGTGAAATGACCTAATGCGACTATTTTGTGGGAAAGAATGATTAGGTATGTTCTACTAATATTTTTGCTCTAAAATTAATTTTCACATAAACGTATGATAAGTTTTTTTATCCCAATGCTAAAATTACTTTTAACTGTTCGGTAAAATCAAAATTTGTAGTCAATATAGTTTGGTTACAAAATAATTAAATACTAGTATACTAATCCCATTAATCTTGAAAATCATTTTTCACAAAACAGCTAAAATTACTTTTAACTGTTCGGTAAAATCAAAATTTGTAGTCAATATAGTTTGGTTACAAAATAATTAAATACTAGTATACTAATCCCATTAATCTTGAAAATCATTTTTCACAAAACACCTTGTTCTTATTGTAATCAAATGTTCATGAGTCCTCGTGAGCTTAGTTCAGTTGGTATGGACAATGCATAAAATATGTAAAATCCGAGGTTCGAACTCCGACCACCACAACAAAAAAAAATCAAATGTTCATGAACTAACTTGAATAGTCAGAAATGAACATTTGGTTTGGAGTGTCTGTCCACCTCAAATTTTTTCTTTGTCTGCGGATGCTTTAGGTATTATCCCGCTTATAGGATACTTTTTTCTCTTTCTTTTATTTTCTTATTATTTCTTCCATCATAAAAGAAATGAGCTACTCTATTAACATAAAAAAGAAAAAAAATGAGCTACTCCAACGGTAATGTAATTGCTTGGATGCCCTTCAAAATTGAGAGCACATAAACGACAAATGTCTCATTAAACCGAGCCACATGTGGCAAGCAAATATCTACTATAATAATGAAGAAAAAAAGAGTTTTAATATTATTGCATTTTTTCGGGTTAGGTTTAAAGTCAAAATCACTTGTTAAATCGAGGCTTATACTATCCATCCAAATACTCTTGTGTGAAAAAAACAATCTAAGCAATACGACTTTCACAATGTTTTATTTGCTTAAATGTTTTTTAGATCTATTTTATCACACTTATGAAAATAGTTCTCTCATTTTAAAATCAAACTTCTTGGTCCTCAAGTATTAAATTAGTTGCAATTTTGCTTTCAACTTAGATTTCGACTCTAAATATGATGATTTTTTTGGCTACAACAGTTATGATTTATTGCTTAAATTGTAAATTTGAAAAGAATATGCATGTTTTATATCATGATAAATTTGTAAAAATTATGGTAAACTCACCGTGATACATAACATGCACATAAATATAACTTTTATAAAATGATTGTGGTTTGTCGTAATTTTACCAAACATGTTTATATTACTTTGATCTCATCTAAAATATTGGTTTAATCTCATCTAAATAAAAGTACAGGTGTTAATAAAATTACAAAATGATCAATTATGTGACTAGAATAAACATTTTTTGATAGAGTTAAAGCATATGCTCAACCAAATGACGAATTATTTAAAAGAATTTAAGTTTGATTCCTATATAAAACAATATTGGTCAAGTATTACATATCTCTACTGTCCAAATTTCAAATTGTTAGAACGTCTTTCCCTGCACCGAAGGTTAACAAATAGACATTCAAGTACCACTACAAAAGGCAATCTAATCACGTTATGCGTAATCATAATTTAAGTTAAAACAACTTTTTAATAGTTGTATTCTATCGTATAATAGAGTAACCAAAATAAATGAACATGTGAAACCTTGTGGTGTTTGTCTTGTTCATCAAGCGCGTACTCTACAATAAGGAGACAAAAAACATATAGTGACATTTGCACCTTTTAATGATAAGCAAACACCACCTTTTAATTATCTGGAGTATTAGGGAAGGGGTTAGCCCTGTCTTACTCCTTGTACATAGTAGTTTTGTAGAGATTGAGGGGCATGCATCGTAAATTACCAATGGTGGACAAGTTATGGTTTGAAATTTGTAGAATAGAATACTAAATTGACGAGGTGGAACATGTTTATATTAGTGTTTTCAAAAATATTGTTTATATTAGGTGTGGATCTAGAAACCCCAAATGCACGCGTGTTACGCATTTGGGCGCGGTGAGAAATTGTCGTTTATTTCGATTTTCTGAATCCAATCTCTGTCAACCTTGATTTGCCTCCCTACCTATTCAAATCAATACAATAATACCCAGATAATTAAGTCACTCTACTAACAACATACTAGTACTATCTCCATAAAGAACGGGTGGGAGTATTCAATTTGAAAGAAAGTGTTAGTAAAAAGGGGCGTTATTAGATTATCAAACACTTTTTAACACATTATGATTATTGGTTAAAATATATGAAGTACAGACTTCGACACAGACAGCTAACACGAACACGTCGGTAAAAAATATAAGACATTGACATTGATATTTATATGTATTGATTGATTTATTTATAAAATATTTAACTAAGAATCAAAATACATACATATGCATCAACTTGAGCAATTTATTTCATTAAATAACGTTTTATAACAAGATACAATAGTATTTTACTTTTATAATTTTATTTATCCATCTACTATAAAAAAAATTAAATATGTTGTAATCAACTTCAATGTCTATAACCCTTCATTTATCAACATTTCTCACACATCTTCAATTCTTAAATCTATTGTGTGTGGAAGCAAGAAAAAAAATCCAGATATTTGTCTAAGTTGTCCGACACGCCTCATATAAGTGTTATATAAGGTGTCGGGTACTGATCCAAGAAATGTTGAAGTAAAGAAGAATACAACTTATTTAATACATTTGTCCAACTTGTGTCGTACGAGTGTCAGATACCGATACATGTCAGACATTGCATCATGCCTAATCTTAAAAGTTTTATGCTTCTTAGATTAAAATCAACGAGTTCCATCAAATTAGATGCGATTCATATAAGTTTGATAATATTACTCTAATACTCTTATTAGTAACTAATATTCTTTTGAAATAAAAAAGAAAAGAAGGTGGGAAAAAAAATAAAGAAAAAAAGTGAGAGAAGGAAGAAGGATTAGATTAAAGAAGTAGTAGTGGTGGGGAGCGTGAGTAGCACGCACGCGTGGGGGTAGAGAACATATTAATGAAAGATGATTCGATTGGATGGTTATGGTATGCGGTGAGGGTGGTGGTAGAATTGAACTTAGTTACATTACATTACATTACATACATACACATTCGCGGACCACATTGACAACCCACTTTTTCGTTCTTTCTTCTCTTTCACAGATTCAAATTGTTGGATGCTGCTACACCAAGCAACCAACACCTTCATCTCACTCTCACTTTCACTTTCACTTTGAACTTCAAGATCTCTCTCACTCTCTCTGAAATCATAATCCACAAAACTAGTTTTCAGATCTCAACAACGAGAGGTACTCACTGACTTCCATCTCTCATTTTCCTTTACTGCATTTCTCTTCTCTTCTCTTCTCTTCCCGTTCTTCGATTTCGATTTTCATTTCCCCCTTTTTTGTGCTTGAACAATCAAACTTGATTTTGTTCTTTCTCCACTTCACTGCAATTCACTCTACTATCTTTGCCCTTTCTTCTTTTCTTTTTTCATTCACACTTGCTAGATCTGACTTCAATCCACGCATTTCCTACTATTATTATTAATATTACTTTCTAATTCTAACTACATCCTCTTTACTTTCTTTCTTATAACAACTAAAATGGATTAATAATAATATTAGGTATTAAACTTGTTGATTACGTCTATGGTTTAGAAATTAGATTTCTTTATTTGTATTTATGGATGATGGAATATGATCCAGTTGCCTCATTGGTAAGAGGCATTTTGTATGTACTTTGTCTAAATACTAAATACTATTTTGCTTTCAGGTTCAACTTCATTTGTTTTTCATCGGAAACTTTGAAAATGGGGGATGCAATTGAAGGCCACGAGTCTTTGGATTATGCTTCAATTAACATTTTTCCAAATCAAAACAGGTTAGTATCCACAAATGCAATGATCATATTTTGACTTAGAAACAGTGTTGTCCATCGCTGAAAATAGCAATTCATTCATTCATTCAAATGCCAATATGCATCAATGCTATGGTATAGCGTCTCTGTAGTTGTTATTTGGCAATACTAAATAGTGTATCACCGAACAATAGTGATTTGTTCATATTCCGCTATGGTGTAGAGCTATGCTGCTGTAATGTTTTCTAACAACGTAGATCAGAGATAGAATTTGTCACATGAACCTGTCTTAATTTTTTTTTTTTTAATAAATTTGTTTCAAGGATTTTTGTCATTGTTTTAGTCTTTTAGATGTTTTTCCCCCTTTCTGTAATAGATTTTCTATTTCTATTATATCACGAGGAAGAAATCTTTTGAAGTAATTGGTTTCATTGCAGAAAGTGACAACGCGGAAATAAAAACATGAAAAATTGTAAGGAAATTTCCAATTTTGTTCCACCTCTAGCTCCAACATCATTCTAATGGTTTTTTTTACCATTTTTTGTCAAGTTTGAAAGAAATTAGAAATAATTAAAGATGAAAATATCGTTCACTTTGAAATTTTAAAAGTAGATTATATCATTAATTATGAAATCATTAGTTTTAAAAAGAATTTGTTAGATCAATGAATATAATAATTTCAGAGACATCTTAATTGCATAAATTTGAAGTTGTTCTCTAACAAAACACGTCCTTATCACTTATTATTAGCAAAATTTTACTTATAATATGTCTTAGACTCTCAACTACTGTGTATGTACTCTATTAGAGTTATTATAATCTGTAGTAACTTTGCAAGTTAGTTCTTCCTTCTGTAGATTCAATTCTGCATTGAATAATTCATATTGAGTCTGCCGTGAATGTTAAATTTATTACATTTAATCTGATAATACTTTATCTTTACACATTTCTCGCCATGGTGGTTGCATAGGTATGAGGCTTATGTCTGCAAGGGGAATCAATCTGAGAAAGTGGCAACTGGGCATTTGGAACACCTATTGCCACATTTACCTGAAATAAATGATTTGCATGCTAAAGGATTTGATGCAAACTTTAATCTTAAATTACCAAAAGATCTGCATGCTGCTGAATGGTTCTCAAAAGAAACTGTAAAAAGGTTTACATCAAATGCTGGTTGTTTATTTTACAATAGTTGCATTTTATTTGTAGGAAAATTTTACTAGCTCTGATATTATTTTGACTCTCAGGTTCCTGCATGTTGTTAGTTCACCTGATTCAATAAATGTCATCAATACCATCATGGATGAGATGTCTCAGTTGGAGGATTCAAAAAAATTCCATGTTTCTTTATACGGAAAGGTGATATAGTCTTTCTTTTAATAAATCAAAACGAGACGTGTTTAGCTTTTTATTAGTTGTCTTTTGAAATCAGGACTGTCAGGATAGTGTTGGTTTATTTTGCTAAATCATTCACACTACTACCAATAGATAAATCTTCAATTTCAATTATCTGTTGTTTTTCTTTATTACATTACATCATATTCAACTAACAACTTATTGCATATGAACAGCCTGAAGTTAGCACTGTATCATCCGATGCTTCAAAGTATGTTCTTATGACTATGATATTAGATTTATCAGATGTATATTGGTTGCATCTACTATTAAGCTTTCTGAAAATATGTTGCCAGGAATGAATTGTTACGAGCAATGGATCTAAGACTCACAGCTTTGAGCAACAAGTTAGCTGAAACATTTAACAAGGCTGCAGATGCTAAATGCTCCCCTAAAGATATGGCTTATTTAGTGAAATTCTCCCAACATTTTGGTGCTACTAATTTAGAGTAAGTTTCAGACAAATTCATTAACATTCTCTCAGAATGTCTGACTGCAAATACAAAATTGTGCCTATATGATTTTATCTCTCACTAAGATCATTGCTCTGTTGTAAAACATTTTCCTTCACTCTGTTTATGTTCTCAGGTATTCTTTGTGCAAGTTTATAGAACTGAACCAAAAGAGCCAGGATGGTGGTCCCGTGAACAATGAAACTACCGTGCCCACATGTGATGTAACTAATGTGTTCAGCGATGATGCAAGCAGGGCATTTAAAGACCTGCAGATATCCAAACCTTCAACTTCAGATGCACCAGTTAAGTACGGTGTTTCACCAGCTAAAGCTGCTCAAGTTGAGAGATACAGTTCAACAGGAAGTGAGGAATCTTCGGACTCAAGTGAAGAGGACCAAACATCTGCTGAGAGAAGTCGCTCCCTAGTAAGATCTGTAACACCCAGAAGGTCAGCATCCCCAATGCGAAGAGTACAAATAGGAAAAGCTGGGCCCCGCAGAGCCGCTGCATTAACTATTAAGAGTCTCAATTTTTTCCCTGCTAGATCTTATAGAGATGCTGCTGAAAACGGTTGTGAAGGGGAAGTTTCAGAACAACCTTATAAGAAGACAGAAATTGATGTGAGGAGGATAACTGTGCAAGATGCCATCAGTCTTTTTGAAAGCAAACAACAGCAAGACCAATCCAAAGATATTCAAAAGAGGAAGTCATTAACAGATGTGTCTCTTAGTACAAATAAATCTGTCTTGAGAAGATGGAGTTCAGGTATGGGGGAAACGTCTGCTCAAGGCCAGCCAGAACACGGTCCTGAAGATCCTGTTCTGGTGACTTCAAATGATGCGATACATGATGAGATTCCAAAGAATTCTGAAGTAGAAATGGTGTCTGATTTTATTTCTGAAAGTCACAATAACAATGAGATCCCTGACTGCGATGCAACACCAGAAAAACAGGAAAACATAGATTCTTATACTGTAGATAATCAAGAAGAAACCAGTCCAAAAGCAAGAGAGGAAACTATCAAAAAGTTAGCAGCCTCAGCAGAATGGAATCAAAGAAAGCAGGCAGAGTTCAACCAGATTCTTAAAAAAATGGTTGAAAGTAAGCCTGTTATATTTGGAAAGTCCCAGCCCAGTAAAAAACAGAACATCTCATCTGAGCAGAGAGGGCAGTCATATGATCATTATAAGGAGAAAAGGGATGCGAAACTCCGAGCAGAAAAGGTTGGAAAGCGAGTAGAAAAAGAAGCACAAATTCATGGAATGCAGCAATTAGTTGATAAGAGGAAGGCTGAAATGTCCAAAAATTTGAGTGCAAGTAAAAAAAGTTCTCCCAAGTTACTTCAAAAACCACTTAGAAATTCACCTCAGCCTGCAAATTCCCCAAAGGAAACCCCTAAACCCACTGTTGCGAAAAAAGCGTCTGCTAGATCATCATCAATGCCTGCTACTCGTAAGTCATGGTCAGCAACACCTTCACCCAAGACTTCTGGGACATCCCCTGCTAAAGGCCGTGTTGGGACTTCATCTGCTAGCAGCACCCCCACGAGTCGGAAGCCAGTGTCAACTGCATCTGTTCCCCAACCAAGCCCACAGAAGGAAAACTCTCAGCAGCGAAGCAGAAATGAGAAAGAAATTCAGACCAGTAATGCCAGGAACCTCAAAAGCACGAATGTGAAGCGGCAAACAGGTGTCCCAAACAAGAGCAATGCAATAAAATCAAAAGTGACATCAGATTCTGGAGAAACCGTTCCTTCAAGGACTACCATAGGTAACAAGGGGACCAAGAAAAGCAGTGTAGTTCCATTGGAGTCAAAACCATTTCTAAGGAAGGGTTCTCGAATGGGGCATGGTACTGTTGATCCTAACAAGAAAAAAACTCCTCCTAAGCTGGACAAATCTCACAGAGATGGTGAAGATCGTATTGAAGATCCAGAAAATGAGTTGATTGTTAATGCTTCTGACTCAGCCAGTCGGCATTCAGACGGGGACACTATGACACCTAGTCATCATAATGCCGCTACAGAATCTGACAGTCAGAATCAGATAGATAACCATTTGCTATGTGGTGAGACGGAAAACTTAGACCCGGATCCTAGTGATGTCTTGGCATATACAGAAGAATCTTCTTTGAATGTAAGGAATGAAGAAGAATCAACCATATCACCTTCAGCCTGGGTAGAGACAGAAGAGGAGCTGGAGCAGCCAAAGCCATGCGAGGATAGCACATTTCATTTTCAACCTGTATCTCTGGCCAATGCTGCACCTGCTGGATATACTAGTCCTCGTGTTCGTCATTCTCTATCACAGATGCTTCAAGAAGAAATTAGTGAACCTGACATTTGTGAGTGGGGAAATGCTGAGAACCCTCCTACCATGCTATACCAAAAAGACGCACCCAAAGGTCTGAAAAGACTTCTGAAATTTGCTCGGAAGAGCAAAGGTGATACAGGTTCAACAGGTTGGTCTAGTCCATCTGTTTTTTCTGAAGGAGAAGATGATGCTGAGGAGTTTAAAAATTCTAATAAAAGGAATGCTGACAATCTACTGAGAAAGGCTGCACTCAATGCGAAAAGCTATGGACAACCAAAAAGTTCAGTACATGATGGATATGACTATTTAGGTACTAGTAAAATTATCTAGTAGATTTCCCGTTAGGTTTTGTCCTCTTATTTTTGCCTTTCTGTTTTAATTTACTCTCTTGCTCCTCATTTAAACCCAATGACAATGCAATAAATTTTGATGTCCTCAATGTTGTCACATTTCTGGTAATAACAAATCTTCCCCTAACATGTGCCTTAATGTCTTGTGCTGAAACTCTTGCCAGCATAACCTCATATATTTGCAACTTAGTTAAACAAGCGATGCTCTACTTATTTAGTACTCAATTTTAGCCAGAAGTCTCTGTGATTTAGTTATTTCAGACATATTTTGGTTAAACTTCTAAAATTTCTTAATTATAGCATTCTTGCTACCAGGAACTCTAGACTGAAATTAAAGTAAAAAAGATAGTGCCCTAATTTCATGCTGCTAGTTTCTTTGTGCTGTCTTTCATGTTCAGCTTAGCTGATCTAAAAATAAGTTGTGCTTTTCAGATTGAGATACCTTCCTTCCTCGTGTCAATATTCTCATCATTTATAAACATCTGTTATGCAGCAAGAGATGATGGAAAGGGTTCCCACAAGATGCAAGGCAGCCGTGATTCAGGGGCTGGCACAGCCACAAGAGGTCAGTCTCCACTCCATGACCGACTAAGAGTTGTAAAAATGATTGTAGTGATCTTTATGTCATGGAATTGCACCTTTTTTTTTTCATTAGTGGTTGATGATCCTCAATAATTTATTCTAATGTTCATGTTCCAGGATCAAGGTCATTCTTTTCACTTTCAGCTTTTAGGGGTACCAAGCCCTGATTCAAAGATTCATTAATGGCATGGGGAATTTTTTTGACTATGCCATCGTCTCAGGGACATGTCCATTTCAGGATTAGTATACGGAGTTCTCCCTTTTCCTCCTGCATGTCTTGCATCAACAATTGCTAAATCAGAAATAATTCCAGAGGATTGGTGATAGTTCTGAAACGTAGTTGGGTTGGGTGGAATGTTGTAAATTCATTAAATTGTGTCAAGCTATTCTATTTATTTGCTATAAAATTATAATTCATATGATCCTGCCTTGGCTCCTAGAAAGTTTTCCTATCGCTGGATTCCTTTTCTAATGTTGTCAACGTCCAATTGGTCGTATGGTTGTGTCCCTCCATAATATCATCGTAGATACCCAATGTAGCTAGTAATTGCTTATAAGAAAAATGTAGTTAGTCTCCTGTATAGTATTGTTGCATAGCTTTTTCTAGTGACCCTTATTAGGGGACTCCCGAAGAGACTTCCCGACCTTGTAAAACAAAAAGTTTAAGGAGATATACTCTAAATTAGGGAGAATTATCAATTTCAGCTATAAACTCAAGTCCTAAATATATAAGACAGTTAAAATTGACGCAACTGGTCTAAGTAAATGGACTAGATTTTAGATTAAATTCATCTCTCTAAGATGAAAATTGCTCAAACTGACTTATGTGAGACTGAATTTTTTTATCCATTCAATTCTCCACAGCCATTACTATTGGTCCTGATGTGAGAATACTGCAAGTGGCTCAACATAGGATCTTGATAACATGATATAATAGATTTTAGACTATTATTTTTTCTATCCTACAAGGTTCTTGCGCGCCCTGTTTTTTTCTTTCAAATGCCCTTCGGATTTTAGAATCCGAAACGAATTTGGATTCTAAAATACGAAACCTTTTATATATAAAATGAAGACAATAACTTCTCCCATTTCTACAGTTTTATATTTGAACATTTGGTTCCTGTTTTAAATTTAATGTTTGAAAATTGAATTGTTTCTTATCGTTTCTATGAAAATATTTATTTTATACGATAACGAATGCATGTTTATATCAAATTTGTACCATATATATGTCTCATCCAAAAAATAAAACTTATGACCCTGTGTTGAGATAGTTCATATTATATAATAGGGTCATGTTAACTTGTGTCCGAAGCTTAAAATGGAAATTAAAAATAAATTTATATTAAAAATGTAACTTTTGAAATTTTAAGACATTGAATACACAATTTTCAATAAAAAACTTCTTAACTTCTCCAAAGGCACAAGTTAGCATTTGCCCTTGGGGCATAGGTTAACATTTGCCATAATATAATTAGACTACATATGAAAAGGGAAGATGAGAAACGTTTCATTTTTGTTATATTTGTTTTAAAAGAGAAAAAGTCAATATTAGACACATTTATAGACATCAAATGAGAGTCAGTGATGGCTGAAGATTTTCGAGAACCGAGAAAGGAAAAGAATTTGGACGGTATGTGCAAGGAATACGCGCTGGAAACATATAAGCGTGCTAGTAATGGTTGGGATTACGACTTTTTAAGATAGTACTAACGATATCTTTCTCATTTAATACTCTCCGTTTCAAACTACATGTTCAATTTTTGCAATGTGTACTATTTACTTGACTTACTTTAACCATACTTTTTAACTAATGTATAATATAAATATTAGCATGTAAGATGTTGTTTGATTTGTCTCGACAAATATTTTCTAAATATTAAATTTTTATAATTTTTTACTTTAGATAATTAAAGATATTAATGGTCAAAATTGTGCATTGGCATATGTGAAGTGGTTGATTTGGACATGTATTTTGAAACAAAAAGAGTAATTAACAATAATAATTATGTTAAATTCTGCCAACTCTATAATATCATTCCTTTTCCGGTACTATTTATAAATTTTTTTTGACTTTTTTAGTTAAGTAAATACTCAGTTCTAGGTTGATCAACATTTTATATATATCTTCATTCGTTTGATTTCTTTGCAGCAGGAAACTTGTACTCCCTTTGTCTTTCAGGACTTTCTGCAAGATTTTCCTCCGTTCTTTCTGGTAAATATATCCAACTTTTTTTTTAAGGAATAAATTATACCTGGTACTAAGTCATGGATTAAATTTCATTTCAGGATTACTTTGAGCTTGGATTTAAATGTTGTTGGTCTGATTTACACCTCTCCAACTTTGGCATCTGCTTCCTCAAACTGTATTCCAGTTATCACCTTCTTCATAGCGCTCCTAATTAGGTGCATTTATTCAATTATTAATATTATAGCTTATATCAAATCAAACGCTTTTCCATTCTCTTGTTAATTTATGTAAGAATATGGTATTTCAGGATTGAAAGTTTGAAAATAAAGACGGGGGCTGGGATTGCTAAGCCGGTAGGCATTGTGGCATGTTTGGCTAGTGCAGCTACACTTGCCTTTTAAGTCATCATCATCATTACCTTCTAGGATATCTTAAACAACATGATCAAACCCATTCTCAATCTGATACTACATGGATAAAAGGTTGCTTCTTCTTGCTGCTCTCTGCCACGTTTTACGCCCTATGGTTGGTGCTACAGGCTTTTGTAATAAAGGACTACCCTTCAAAGTTGATCTTTACGACTCTCCAATGTTTCTTAAGCTCAACTCAGTCTTTAGTTGTTGCCTTTGCCATAGAAAGGGACATTCAGCAGTGGAAATTGGGTTGGAACGTCACCCTCCTCGCTATAGCCTATTGTGTAAATTAATCCTCTCAATTTCATATACTACTAATTTAATTTAGTATTATATACACTATGCATTATTTATAATATAATCAAATTGTGTTGGTAGGGAATTATTGCCACAGGGTTCGCATTTTACTTAATGACATGGGTTATAGAGAAGAAAGGACCTGTGTTTCTTTCCATCTCAACACCACTGGTTCTGATTATTACAATCTTCTCCTCTATAATTCACTTGGGCGATATAATATATCTTGGAAGGTAATTCTATCCACTGATTAATTTAATAAATTCTCAAATTTTATTTTATTTTTTGGTCTAGTGTTGTAGAAAATTACCAATAAAAAAGAGTAAATGAATATCCATGTCCTTTTTTAAATTACCAAGTTAACTTGGTGATTGCATGTTTTTGGTGTTTTTTCCGCATTTTAGGTGGGTTCATGTTAGTTGTAGGACTATACAGTGTGCTGTGGGGAAAGAACAGAGAGCAAACATAAAAAGCATTGCATTGCATGCAACACTATTGGAATGACGATGACTCTTTTTGTAATAAACGAGTTACATTGACTTCAGTTACATTCTCTTATCTTGAATTTTTTCTTTCTCTTGAATTAAGTATCGCTTTGTAATAATCAATTTTTCTTTCTCGTTATTATATCTTACGACAATAATAAAGATTAGGATATTTCATATCTCTTGACAGTTAATTTTAGATGACTACTTTGAATTCTTAACCCCTTTTGAATCAGATGGGTTTTTCTTGTTAGGTGTGGTTCATCTAAATTTACCATATACGAACTCATAAAATACCAACTCAGTGGCGTTTAGTTTTGGTCCAAGATGGACCGATGAAATTACCTGTTATGCTCTGTTTGGTTCTCTTTGGCATAATGCTTCCCATATTCACGAGACTACGTTATGAAAGAAAAGATGTCCTGGTTGGACTGTAGCAAGTGTTATAACAATATAATAACTTGCAACAATTATCAATTTTCCTCGAGAACCAAGTGTGTGACATGTAAATATCGGTACCCCCTTCTGACTACAGCAAAGCCTCAAATTCCATCCAGACTGATCTTGAGACAATCTCTCAAATATATCTTCTCCCATTTAACTACATCGACAACAAAATACACATCTCTGTAAGAGAGAGCAAATCGAAAACACACCTGAATATATCAATTCAAATACTATCTTATTTATGAGAAAGAAACACTGACTGCTGAGCGGCTTGGATGAGCATCAAGTAATTTTTCTTGAGGTTGGACCATTGTAGATCTTTCATACCAAATGACCTGTCATTTAAGCTGTGATTGATGATTTTTCTATCACTTTATAGCCCACTTTGCTGGAAAAGCATTTGATTGGAGAGGCTTCACTGAAATTTCTAAATTTCTCTCCTAAGGTACTGAAGATAAGGAAAGACCAAGTCTGCATGAAGTCCATAATAACGTGAGAAAATAGCACCTATTCGACCAATGCTGTTGACAGCACTATTGTCACCCAAGTAAAGTTGGACGGATGAAAGCTTCACAAGTTCATAAGCAATAACTATATCATCAGGATCATATATCTTCTCCAAAATCTGCAACGGAAAAAAGAATGAATTACTTTAACCATCATTCTTGGAAAGTCTGATTAGATTGATAACAAGACCATATGGGAAATGCATTCACTCAAACAAAACAGAATACAACAAACAAAAGCTTGCTTATGGGTGCATCCATGGCTCTACAAGACTTAATTCAATAACAACGAATCTGTAATTGCAATCGTCAATCTCAACAAATCAGACAGCCCAAGCTAAAAACATTCCTATGATAAAATGCTCACGACCTGTATGGCTATGTGCATTAAAAGACCTCTCATTTCTCAATGGCACCACAAGTCACTCAAATTCTACCCAGGACGTATATAATAGCTCCTCCTAGGGCTGGCAATGAACCGAACCAACTCGAAAATAGTTCGAGACTCGATTCGACAATTGAATCGTTGGACTTGGTTCATGAACCAAATGAGCCGAACTTGAGTTGAAAATTAAGTTCGATAAATAAACGAGTTGAACATGAGCTAAGTATGGTTCGACTCGTTTGGTTCATGAACCAACTCGATATATATATATATATATATAAATATATATATATATATATATATATATATATATATAATTGTTATTTTGTATATAAAAATATGATATGTAATTTATTACAAGTTTCTTATGTACTATTTTTTATATAAGTTACAACTAATTTGATTAACAAACGAGAGTTATAATAAAAAAGAGAGGAAAAACAAGCTTTTAAACAAATATGCAGACTAAATAAGTCCCACATCGGACAGTTTTGAAAACATTAGATAGGAAGAGCTTATATAAAGAGAAGTGCATCACATAGAAAACATATATCAGTAGTATTAGTATATAAATTAAGTTACAGTAATAGATGTAAAGGGCTACATCAGTCCAACATTCTCCATAGTTTTATTATTTATTATAATTATAAGATAATTATATTTATATTTTTGCTCATTTTAAAATAAAAACCTTTGAACTTTAAAATTTGAGCAAACGAGTTGAACCTAACGAGTCGAACCGAGTTGCTCGTGAACTTTAAACGAGCCGAACTTGAGTTAAAAAAAAGGTTCGTATCGAACTCGAGTCGAGTTTCGAGCCGAACCAATTCTTATCGAGTCGAGTCGAGCTCAGACAAGTTCGATTCGACTCGGCTCATTTTCAGCCCTAGCTCCTCCTAATGAACACATAAACCTGTGGAGCCTACTAGATCACGCTTCCCCTCTATCCCAAATGCAGCAACTAGCCATTTTTTCATTTCCCTCTCCATATGGCTACGTGCAGTTGGTTATCACGTTAATTCTCATTGCACTTCTCAGCGGCACCATAGGTCATTTCCCTCTCCATATGGTTACATGCACTTGGTTATCACGCTAATTCTCATAGCAAGGCATCCATTGTAAATGCACCATGATTTCCAGTGTAACGCTACAGGTAGGCCAATTTCGTGAGTTCCACCAAGAATTATTTATATTTCCACTGCCGAAAAAAGTTACTTGGAAACTGTCAAGTCCTAGCTATTCAGAAAGAGATACTAGTAGCTAAAAATATGCCAATAACCAAACTTCTACTCCCCCGCTTTTTTTTTTTTTTTTTTTTTTTTTTTGCAGAATGGCAGAAACCAGCCAAACTAAGATAGTAGGTTTGTTAAAAAGAAAATTACCTGAATAGATGCTTTACAATGATCCGCCGATAATTGTAATTCTCCCACTAAACAAAAAGCTTGGGCAAGGTTGTCTTCTGCCTGCAACAGCAGACCATGACAAGAAAATGAAAGTTAAATCGTCATATTCAAAACATGAGACCTTGTTTGTCGAACACAGTCCATGCCTTTCAATTGAGGTCGCACAAACACACCGAGAGAAAAGGAGGAGGAGATCTACTTACACTATCAAGTCTTGGACACTTAACAACATTAATAACATTTTAAAAAGCATAAAAATTAAGTTTCACTCATCCTATCTCTGACTGTGTTTGGATTAGCATATTCTGAGTTAAATAAATCTTTTAACCAAGCTTCAGGAGAATGCTTTTGCAGAACAAAACAAATAACCAAGCTTCAGGAGAATGCTTTTGCAGAACAAAACAAAAAACTACGCCAAACATTTCATGAATCTTGTCATACTATTATGCATGCCAAGTTTGATATTGTAGGAGAATCATAATATATCTGATTTGATTCTCCATGATTTTACTTTATTCTCTTTATTTTTATTTTATTTGACTATGTAATTATTAGTCCTAATTCACAATTAATAGGACAACTACTAGTGTAATTTTTTTCCAATATAAATAGTCCAACAAACATATGAAAACTGTACTTAGGATGGAGAACTTTTGTGAAGGCTTGAACTCACCTCTGCAATAACCTTATTGTATGCATGCAAATTTGATCTCAGCAAATGAAGAGATCTCAAAGCGTCTGAAATGGAAGTATTTGAAATTTCTTTTGACAGTATTGCATCCTGCAGCCTGTCATTTCCATATTTCAGTCTGTAAACTGTTGAAAAATTAAGCAGCCATCTAATATTTACTATCAGCTCATGCAGGATTGATAACTGGTGTATTTATCTAGCTAGCCCCCAATTGGAAACTATTCAATAGTAGTTCTGAATAATTTTCAAAGGTGAGGGAAAAGCTGTTATTAGGGTCCAAATTGAACAGTGTGTACCTTTTTATGCATATTAAGGCTTTATCAACTGTTGCACGTGAAGACTCCAGATCACGGTAAGAACTGCATTTCAAACAGACTCCAGGTTGAATATGAATAGAAGCGTCATTTTGGTTAAATTGAAGACAAACTTCATAGATGTCATCGTTCTTGATAACCTGAAAAAATGAAGTGTTTTAAAGGGAGAAAATAGTTCAAACATAGGACCATATATCCAAGCTCCCAACTCCTAAATGCTAAGCAACATATGTGACAGCACAGAAATGCCAAGTCACTCAACTCTACATATATTTATAATGTAGAAAAAAAGTAGTAATTAAGTATTGATAAATGTCCCTCAAAGTAGCTTACTTTATCAGCAACAGCTAGGTGTTTGATTTTCTGCTTTTCACATTCAAGTACTCTGCTTTCCAACACTGCGCCAGAACAATTTGGGTTCACACAATGAAAAGCATTGAGGACGATGTCAGATAGATTGACTTCTGAACAACCAGTACATTGACAATGAAATGCGTATTCATCTTTTAGAAAACTTTGGCGATCTTTACAATCCCACAACCCAACCTGCAAAACAGAACTTTATCTGTATATTGAACCATTGAACAAGGTGTTTATACAGCAGACTTGATTGTTGAAAGTCTGACAAAACAACTTTTTTTTCCATGTTTTGATTTATTTTATTTTTTTATGTTGAGTGGAAATGATCGGAAACCATATGTCGTGGAAATACAATTCCTATAACTTCCTAAAAGCTCAACAAAAAGTTGTTACAATTGCTTCAAAATGGTTATATGCCAAGATTGGGGTCAATGCTACTCATGTATAGAAGTGTGATTCATTTCAAATGCATATGATTTCTTTTGTCCTTTCCTCTAATTTTATGTGGGGGAAGACTACATTTTCTCTACGGGAAGATCAGTAGTCGCAGCAATCTTCTATTAGTGGGCTTGGGCTTGTACTAGTAGTAACAACAATACCTGACCTAACTCTTGGTATAAGATAATTTTATGTGCTTTATATCATAACGCACGCTGTATCAACCTACTACTATATTATTTTGAGCCTCATGTTTGCCTATCGTAGCAAAAATACCCCTCAATGCCATTATTAGCCATAGGAAAACTCACTCATGATCCTTCTTTTCACTCTTAACCTTTTGAAATTGGTTTCTTGACAAGACAAGAGAGCCTTTTCAGCCATGTTGTCAAGAATATGAACCATGCAACCCCAAATGTGCTAATTATGAAATCAATATTTCAACAGAAATTTTGCCAGGTCACTCTTTTATATATGCTTCAAGCACAAAGCGCATCTGTGCAAGGCATGCTTGAGATAAAAATAAAACTATTCTTTATCAGATCAAGCTTTAGGGATGCTTGATTACTGGCTTTCAATATCAAGAAAAATGTATAGACATAATTCAAAACTGAAATCTCAAACCAAAAAACTAACAAGTAATAATAATTACAGGTGTTAATCTCCAAAAATAAGTTACCTGTGGACCGTAAGACAATTCCAGCTGACACCCAGCTGCTACGGCTTGTGTTGTTCGTAAATAGAGTGTGCGCGAAAGAAAATATGCATGAACATTTGGTTGGCAAGAATGGTTGAATAAACTGCCAACTTTATAAATAGCTTTGCCCACTCTGACCTAGGAGATATAATGGAATATGGCTCAGAATCACGAAGGATATCACCCAAAAAAAAAATTGCCATCGCCAATAATGTCTAAATTATCATAGTAGGACTTGCAGTGAAAAATGCATAAATATAGAACAGGCTAATAAATGTATGAAGAAAGAAAATATGCAACCAATTGATAAGTATATGTGCAGCGAAATATGTACCTGTTCCACATTACTAGTTAAATGTACACTGGAATGAAATGGAAATCCTCCAGACTGATCTGACAGTCCATGAGCGTCTATTGATTTTAAACTAACAACAGTCATACAATTCACTTTAATCTGGGAAATAACTATGACCACCTGTATTGACAAAACAAGATGAAACTTGGTTATGATTTATTATTCTAATGATTATATCAAAATAAATTGATATCTTCAACAACAAATACTTGCCCTATCATATTGAAAAAATATTCTGCTACACAAGGTTTATGATGGTTCTATTATGATATGATTGTTATGTTATTGTACAAATAGACACATCCATACCCAAAAAAACAAAGGAAAAAAAGAGTGCCAAAACAACCTGTGATATAGAGATTCCATTGATGGCAAGCATAGCTCCATAAGAATGTTTAAGACAATATAACAATACAATGGCGTACAAATGTGAATCCAATTTACTTTCAAATGGCATATGTTCGTAACAATGAGAAAGCTCCTGCACAGTAAGAATAAAAGCTGTAAGCTTCCAGATACCTATAATCAGATAACAATGATGCAATCAGCTAACAGAAATGCAAGCAATTAAAACATACCAACTTTTCCACAAAACTTGTCATATCTCCAGATGAGTTCTTTGACAAAAACTTCGCTAGAAGTCTGCCAGCCAAAACTATGTCAGAAGGCAGTACAGCAGGCCAATGCACTCCTTGACATTCATGTTTATGTTCAGTAACATTACCAATCTTTTGCACACAATCATTGTATTGAATCACTTCAGCAGCATATTCAGCAAGATTGTTGGGTAAGTTTTTAAGAACGTAATTATCTTCTGTGGATATCATGAACATTTGCCCACCTGCCTTTATTTGGCATTGGTGCGAGCAGTACAATGGTATTGAACACGATATACAAGGAACTCTATCAGCAGGTAGGTCGTTCAAGCAATAATGGCAATGAGTTTCACGACATTGCTTTAATATTACCTGAAAAGAAAAACAGTATCAAGTTAAAGTTAAACAAACCCATTCATCTCAAGAAGACTGTGGATTAATGCTTATAAAATATGGACAAATTAAAATCATGTTCCTATTTGCTTACAGAATCGCCAATATAAGCAAACTCTTGTAGTTATTATAGATGACAAGTATGAATTTGCTTTGAATTAATTGGGTTTACAAGTTTGAGATCTGAACTATTAAGTACAGTTCCAAGGGAGGTCAGGAGTCTCCAGTTCTCTGGAAAGAAAACCAGGCAATAAAAAAATGCTGAATAACAGATCATTTGCAATAGAACCTCTTGTACTTTCAATTGAAGCATTTATTTCCCTAAACTTGCGAGATTGTAAAACACACATTTCTACTTTCCATTTATCTAAAAGCATTTTGTATGTGCATGTGTATGATAAAATAAACTCAATATTAAAAAGAAAATAGTTGTTTCTTACCATAGCATATGGTTCTTCAGCATGAACCAACGAACCTGGTGAAACATCAGATGGCGGCACCATGCCTCTTCCTTTATCAGGTACGGAGACACTTTGCAGCTTTATTTGAGGCATCTCACCTGCCACAAACGCACTGTACCATCTTATTATCTCAAAAAGGAGAGGAAAAATAAATGGATCTTTCATAAATAAATGCAAGGACTAGACCATAGTATAGAATGCATACGGATTACACCATATGTAAAATAGGATTGAATAGCGGTCAGGGCAAACAAAATGTGACCAACGAGGCAACGATTGTTTCTGAACAGCTTTACATATTAGAAACCTCTGATTGAAGTTTTCTAGCATATTAGTTTCTTAATATGGGATTAAAGTGAAGCATTTGATGTGAATTAGTACTGAGGTGAAGTTCTGAGAGAATGGAGAAGGGTTAGTTCAAGAAACACCTAACTCGTCTAGCATACAATCTCAAACGTTTGCACACATTTCATTCCAGGAATGAGAAGAATAAAGTAAGGTCCTCTTGATGTATGCAAGTGACTTTTTGAAGGCTTTTTAGGGATGGAAAATCAAATATGTAAAGAGAAAGTAAGCCACATGTTTAAACAAAGGCAGGGGGCTTTCAAGGGGAAGTATAAGTCTACTTCTGCTCCAAAACAGTGAGTTGTTCTCCCTAGTCCATAAGGTGCATAATTTAATTCTATAAGGAAGAGGGTGTTTTGGCTGAGTTTCTTGGAGTTGATCATTGAACCTTAGTTTCATTCATCTTCTAGTCTTTTGTGTTTGAATCTATTTTCTCATGCTTAATTTTGGGGAACTAAAGGTATCCAAGACTGAATAGGCACCTCAAGCTCTAAGCCGACATAAATATTTCAATCTTTCCTCGGAAACCCTAATTACCTACTATTGCTATAGGCTCATCTCCACGTGTATCTTAAATCAACATACTGTTTCAAGGATTGAAGTACATTTCTGGTTTTTGGCATGATTAAGAAATGATTGTGGACATATATCTTATGGACAGAAAAGTTGAAAACATAAGCAGCCCAAAGAATCACCCAGAATTCAAAAGTGAAACACGATGAATTCAAAATGCCACATGCTACTTTTTAAACATACTTCAAATGCTATTACTATAACAAAAGTGTCCTCAACAAGCCTTAACCAATTTGCTAGCTGCTTAACAAGGAAAGTTTCTTACCCGTAGTACTCAAGCTGTTCTCCTTCTGTCGCGGCTGTACTACTATATTTGTGCTCTTGGATTGGTCTAAAATAATTTTCAGCTCACATTCTATTTGTCGCTTCCCTCCTGTTGATGATTCGACACTCTTAGCTATATTTAAGTCACAGATTGCATCTCTATTATTTCCCAATGCAATATTTGCCTTTCCTCTCCTATACCATGCCTGATGCCAGAATAATGAAGTTATCAAAAAGAAGAATAAAAACTAGAATGAAAGTTTGCATCATTATTCTTTACAGTAGCCAACTACATCAAACTTCAATGCACACAAAAACCCCAAAATCTGTCTCTCGACAGAAACTTGATCATTCGGATGAGTAAGCAAAGCATTTCAAAATACACATAATTTCAAATTACGTTTGTAAGTGGAGTCAGCCCCAATAAACTTTCCCACGTGGCAATTAGGCAAAGAAACAAAACAAAAACCAATTACTTTGTTTTGATAAATTAACTCATATATAGACACATACATGCATATCTATGTTTGTATGTGTGTGTATTTTCATCAAATTTCTTTAATCGCTCATAAACAACTTAATCTACAAACATTTATTGCGCATATCAAAACAAACCTAATAGTACAAATAAACTAAGATTACAAAAAGGTAACTGAAGCAAAACACACCTTTGAATAGCTTGGACATATCTGAAGAGCTCGATCACAGTCGCGCAAACATTCTACTGAAAGATTCATTTTCTGCAGCAGGGCACACACACATACACATGAATAAATGGAAATTACATCAATCAAGACTTGTATTTCATAATTAAAAAGTGATTATGAATGTGGTTAAGGCTAATATTAAAAAATTTAAATTTAACTTACATGCAATACAGTAGCTCGATTGATATACAAAGTTGCAATGAGATTATTTTCAATTTCACCAACTTCAAAAGGAGCCTTTCGTAATGCCTATATTTCAAATTGCAAAAACAGATTAATTTCACCAAAAATAAAGAAAAGAGAGAATGTTAATATGTTATCATTATCATTATTAAATAAAAACAAAACAAAATAATACCTGAGTATAATAATCTAAAGCCTTGACATAATCAGCATTAGAGAAGCATTGATTACCAAGCTGCTTATATTTCAACGCAGCTTCTTTGCTTTTCCCGCACAGAGCATAGCTAGGGTCTGCAAGTTGAGTCATAGTCTGAAAACAACGAAAGAGTTAAGTTATTAATAGTGAGAAATTAGGGATTTAGTTGAAATGGGAGAAGGTAGTACGTACCTGGTGAAAAGGGTCGAAATGAAGAAAGAAGTTATGAAGAGAAGAACATGTGTCGCTAAGAGTGTTTACAGTGCTATCCCTAATTGCTTGTTTGAGTTTCTCTGGAATCGCAACTTTCAGAGTCTCCATCTTCTTCCTCTACACCACTTCCTTTGTTTTCTTTCCCTCTCTTTCTTCTTCCTTTGCCAACATCAAACCACCTCTCGTGTTGTTGTTGACAATATTAATTTGGAGCTTAAATACGTCTTTTCCTCCTATGAATATATACCCGTGCGAAGCACGGGTTTTTTAGAGTTTTATATGGAGCATTGTTATTTATCTAGAGAATTTTTATTGATCAGTCTCAACCAATTAAATTTGTTATTTGGCGGAAATCAAGGAGGTATTGGTGTGTAGTTAAGAAAAGGTGCTAACAAATACAATGACTTAACCTCTCAAAAAAAATACAATGACTTAAAATTTTCTTGATAAATTTTGTCACTACATCTATCATTTCCCTTTATATATAAGCATTAAATTGACTATATCATTAGAAATCATTCATTAATTAATCGGTTATAAGAAACAATCTACTATCATTTTTATTTTGGTATATCATTATTGATAAAATTTATTTGACCTAAACATATGGACGATCCCTTCCCCACAAATTAGTGCCGCACTCATGAAGGGATCGTCCTCTCCCAAGAAATTGCAATTATCTATGAAACTTATCTTAAACACATTAACATGTAGTTTTGTACACTGAGACAAATTGTGAAGTTGGAGAAACACATACATGTAGTAAACCTATCTTAGATATGTTGTAAGTTCACATTGTGAAGTTCCAGTTGGAGAAAGATACTTTACTTTATTCGAATCATTGTACGGGTAGCACTTTGGTGCCATTAATGGCACCGTGCCATTAAATCTGGGCCATTAATGGCACCAAGATAGATGTGTTGTATGACCCAGATGCAATGACAATGTGTTTGTGTGGCCCAAATTTAATGACACCAAAGTGCTACCCTATACTGTATGCTTTGAGTTTTGACGCAAGAAAACTTTTGCAGAGCAAGATTTATTTTCGTGCTGATTATATGTATGCTTTGAGTTTTGACGACTCCCTTTTATCCTTGAGCTTCATCAAAGGCACGTGATATCTTAATACGTACAGTAATTTGCATGTTGAGTAAGAAAACTTTTAGAGAGCAAGAATTTTTCACAATTACTCAACATTTGTCTCAAGTCTAAATGAAATTGTTTTGTATGTAGGAAATATCGAGTCCTTCTTGGAGTTCCTCTCCCCTATATAAGTAAATTTGATTATTTTATTGATTTCAAATTTCTTCAGTTTTAACAATTCAAATATGGATTTTAAATTTTTTATAAGCTAAAAATAGTAATATCTAAACAAAATTTAATAAAAGCAGAAGAAATACTACTATATCATGTTGAAAGATAATACAGTGTGCAATCGATGCATATATTAGCATTCAAAAAACATAAAAAGGCGCACAATATTAGGCTAGGTTTGTACCCAGAAAAAAAAAAGGATTAGGTTAGGTTTTCAAATTTTTATTTTGGCAATATTTAATCCCTTGTTTTTCATATCCGTAACTTTGAAAGTGGATTTTAGTGCTGTGCCTTTTGAAATCACATCAACCACGAAATTAAAATTGACTTTCTTATTAAATTGTCAAGTTCTAAAATTTGGAAACAATGAGATCAAGCGAGAAAAAGAGCTCAACCCTCTATTTTAGAAGAAATATATATAAAACATTAACTTTTACATGTAGCGGAAGTTTGGCGTGTGAAAATGAGGGAAGGTTAGTGTGTTTAGAAAAGTAAAAGGGATGTTTGTGTTGTTTAAGTAAAAAAAAAAAATTGGTAGAGTGTTTAAGTAAATTTTTGCGCAATTCAATGTAATTTGCTAAAAAATATACGAATCAGATAAGACTAACAAAAACATACGAACCGTATAGAGATTAAAAAAATATAGAATTTTCGGAAAGGATAATATTAAGTTTTTCCGATAGAGATATCAAACTAGAAATTTTCAATAGAGTTTTCCGAATTTTTCTTTTTACAAACCGGAAATACTCATTGAAGGTATCTGACAAATGTATCATATCAGATATTTTTTTATTCAAAATAAATAAGGGTGAACTTATATTGAATCTCGTAAGGTTGTAATCGAGGATGACAAATAAATGTGTGAAAAGATAAATGGAAAAAGGGTAAAAATGATATTTATGAAAGATCTAACACTATTTTATCTTGATTTAGTTTTAAAAATCTATAATGATATTTAATAAAGCGAACTATGGCACCATGGTTGTTATAAAATTTGTTCACGAACATATATACAATGATTCATTACTTGCTACTGCATTTATAAGAAAACACATACATGGTTGTTTTCTCAATGTATTATACAGTTCAAGCTTATATGTGTATGTGCGCGTGCGTGCGTATCTCCGTGTGTGTATGTGTGTTTTATTTCATTTTTTGTGAATTAATAGTTTAAAGTTGACTTGGAATAGAGGATTATGGACAATTAAGGTTTTTGCGAATTCTTTAAATGCAATTACACTTCTAAAAGACGGTTGTAGTACTACCCATCGACAACAAACATTAATAGAGAATATTCATCATATTCATAATAATACTAGTGAAGTGAATTGAAAGCATATTTTCAGAAAGGCTAACATCTTGTAAAATCTTGTAAAATCTGTCTTTGGACAACAGTGTTAACATTTTTGAATTTTCTATGTCTATTATTTATAATGTCTTATTGACCGACGTAGTCGGCGTTGCTTTCTTTATGTTTTTCTAGTTTTTTTATTTTTGGGCTTAGGCCACCTTTTATTCACACACAAATATCAAATATTAATTTAATTATCATCGTAAATAACACATTTTATTCAAAAATTATCATTAATTATATTAAAAATTAAAAATCAATTTAAAAGTAATCCCCCCTTCTACAACTTCTCCATTATTTTCCCGTCTTCAACTTCTTATGAATACACTCTCATACAATTTGAATTTAGTCGTAAAATTAATTTCTAGTTTGACATGAATTTCATATTGCAGACCTACTTTCGTAGGCATATATAGACATAGAAGCACACATGACTTTTCAGTGTTGCCATATCTGGTGGCGCTATTCAGTTGTGCTCTATGGCTCATATACGGATTGATGCAAGAAGATGTTACTATGCTTGTATCAATCAATTCGTTTGGATGCCTCATCGAGGCTATATATATCATTATATATATAGTCTCACCACTTCATGTTCGAGTAAATTCAAAATTCTAACCTCTATTTTTTATACTTATAAATTCTATTTTACTTTAATATATTATTCATATAATTACATTTCTTTAATTTATTTTTAAGGGTTAATATGTGTTTACCCCCCTGTAATTTGGGCGAGTTCCGGTTTTCCCCCTGTAATAAATTTTGTTAAAATTCAGCCCCTGTAATTTGAAGATTCCGTCGAAAACCCCCTGGTCAAACCTGGCACACGCCAGGTGCTGATGTGGCGTGCCACGTCACCTTTTTCTGATGACGTGGCACGCTGACTGTATAATTATTTTATTTTTTATTTTTTGATATTGTACACGTGGCATTTAAAAAAATAATTTTTTTAATTAAAAAAATATTATTTTTAAAAAAAAAATTTAAATTTTTTTTTTTAAAAAAACGGAAAAAATTCTTAAAAAATAAAAAAATGAAAAAAAATTCTGAAAAAAAAAAATACCGAAAAAATTAATAAAAATGAATACAAAAATCTGGTAAATTTTAAAAATAAAAAATAAAATCTGGAAAAATTAAAAAAAATGAAAACATTCGGGAAAAAAATAATAAATTTCGAAAAATTCATATTTCCAGATTTTTTTCAATACCGGAAAAATGAAAAAAATTCTTTTTTTTACGGAAAGTACTTGTCTTTCAACCGTATAACATGATTTATATACCGGAGTCAATCAATATACATTGTATCCTGTTATTAGGACATGATTTTTATAAATATGATTAATCTTGAAAATTTTGAAAATGATCAATCTTGAAATTTTTGAAAAAAGATTAATTAGCTCTTTGGGACTAGTTGTTTCTTTTCAAAAATGTCCTCAATTTTCAATACAAATAAAACATGTAACACATCGTAAATATTAAAAAAAATTCCAGATTGTTTTTATTTTTCAAAAAAGAAGTTTTTCAAATTTTCTCAACAAAAAAAAATCTTGAAAATATTTTTATTTTTAAAAATCTGTGTACAAATTTATTTAAAAATTTAGGAAAATTCAGATTTTTTTTTCAATATTTTTTTACGATGTGTTACAAATTTGAGAATATTTTCTAATATTTAAAAATTGAGGATAAAAACAATCTGGAAATTATTTGTATTGAAAATTGAGGACATTTTTGAAAAGTACTTTCTAAAAAAAAAGAATTTTTTTCATTTTTCCGGTATTGAAAAAAATATGGAAATATGAATTTTTCGAAATTTATTAATTTTTTCCCTAATGTTTTCATTTTTTTTAATTTTTCCAGATTTTATTTTTTATTTTTAAAATTTACCAGATTTTTGTATTCATTTTTATTAATTTTTTTCGGTATTTTTTTATTTTTTTCAGAATTTTTTTTATTTTTTAAGAATTTTTTTCTTTTTTTTAAATAAAAAAATTTAATTTTTTTTTTAAAAATAATATTTTTTTAATTAAAAAAATAAATTTTTAATAAAAAAATAAAAAATGCCACGTGTACAATATAAAAAAATAAAAAATAAAATAATTATACAGTCAACGTGCCACGTCATCAGAAAAAGGTGACGTGACACGCCACATCAGCACCTGGCGTGTGCCAGGTTTGACCAGGGGGGTTTTCAACGGAATCTTCAAATTACAGGGGCTGAATTTTAACAAAATTTATTACAGGGGGGAAAACCGGAACTCGCCCAAATTACAGGGGGGTAAACACATATTAACCCTATTTTTAATTACAGAGATCTACTCTTATACTCTTTGCGGGTATGAATGTGGGTACAACTGTATTGATCTTTTTGATTGTACGTTTTGTTGTACCTGCTTCTTACAGTGTCAGCACACTTGGTTGGATATGTACATACATATCCATCGATCTCTTTGCGGCACCGCTGAGTGTTATGGTAAGTCAATTTTTCTATAATAATTTTTATAAAATTATAATATTACAAATTTGCCACTAGTTTTATGTATCATTATTTTGTAGATACATGTGGTTCGGACGCGTAGTGTGCAGTCCATGCCACTCACCCTATCACTTTCCCTTACTGTGAGTGCAGTGATATGGTTTGGGTATGGATTCATGCTCGACAGCATTAACATCTATGTAAATATTTAATTAATTAAATTAAATTGTCATTTATACATTTATTTTTTTAGAATTTTCAGAAAGGCTAATATTAAGTTTTTCTGATAAAGACTAACAAATTGGAAATTTTCAATGTGGTATTCCGAATTTTTCTTTTTTCAAACGGGAAATATTCATTGAATGCATCCGACTAATTTATCATATCATGTATTTTTTTTATTCAGAATAAAGGGTGAACTCATACTAAATTTGGAAAAGTTGTAACCAAGGATGACAAATAAAAGTGTGAAAAGATAAATAAAAAAAAGGGTAAAATTGATATTTATAAAAGATTTAACACTATTTTATCTTGACGTGGTTCAAAAGATCTAAAATTGATATTTAATAAAGTGAACCATGGCACCATGATTGTTATAAAATTTGTTCACGAGCATATCCACAATGCTCCATCACTTGCTACTATATTTATAAGAAAATACATACATCATTGTTTTCTCATTGTATTATGCAATCCAAGCTTATATGTGTGAGTGTGTGCACACACGCGCGTGCGTGCGTGTTTGTTTTATTTCAGTTTTGGTGAATCAATAGTTTGAAGTTGGCTTCGAGTGAAAGATTATGGAAAAAGTTTTTGCAAATTCTTTAAATGCAATTACACTTCTAAAAGATGGTTGTAGTACTACCCATCCACAACAAACATCAATAGAGAATATTCATTAGAGTCATAATAATAATGGTGAAGTGAATTGAAAGCATTTTTTCAGAGAGGCTAATCAGATTGTTGACGATCTTATAAAACAAAGAGTTTATCTTTGGACAACAATGTTAACACTTTCGAGTTCTCTCTGTCTTTTTTTATTAATTGACTACAAGATCAGAACAATATAAGCATATATCTTCAAATAAATATAATAAATCAAGTGTTTAACCATAAAAAATAGTCAAAATGAAAATTAACACAATATAAGCATATACGATCAACAAACATACCAAACAACTGAAACAAAAAGGGAAAAATTATATCAGAACAATATAATTATACAATCAATAAAAAAAACCAATCAACAATTTAACCATAAACAATTTTGAAATATACGATTAGAACACACCTTCTCATCGACCATTATCATATTTGTAACGCCCTCTTTTTTATTTAATTATTTTAATTAGTTTTAGAATATATTTATATATTTATATGATGTATATGAGAGATATATGATTCGTTGAGATTAGATGTCTTTTTATAATTTAGTTAATATATTTTGTTGAGTGATATTTTGTTATGTTATATTTTGGTATTTACTAGCATAATATATTTGTTAATTGTTATAGATATATATTTGTTATTTGGTGTATAATTATATATTTAGTAGAGAAATATTATTTATTAGAATATGAGGATTATTAGTGTGAGTGGATTTGGGGGTTAGAATAGAAAGAAGAGTAAGTTGTTGGGCCTAAATAGATTTGGGAAGAATATTTTAGTATTATAAATAGAGAAGCTTAGGTTAGAAAGAGTTTACCCTAAAACCGCTTTTTTGGAAAAGAGGAGAACAAGAAAGAAGAGAAGAGAAGAGAAAAGTCAAGAGAAGAGGAGAATACCTTAGGAAAGAAGAACGCTGCTGCTGATTCAGGAATTAATCTAAGGTGAGGGTGAGACTATCTTGCATTAATATTAAGTTGTTAAATCATTAGATTGCATCTAACAAGTTGGGGAAAGTTTGTGAGAATCTGAGAATCAGGGTTTTGAGAGAGATTTGATGATTAGATGATGAAAACTTGTTGAATTGATGTAGAAATTGTATACAGTCCTTAGATAACCCATATGATGATTATTGGATGTAGTTTTGAGGTTAGAACCATGGAATTGGATGAGATGTTGGTGAGTTTAAGAATTAGGGTTTAATAATTGTAATAGGTTGTTAATAGATTTGAGAACCCTTTGAATTTGCATACAGTAAGTTGATGAATAATTAGTGTTCTAATGATAGGGTAATCATAGGGTAATGATTAGGGTCAAGTTTGGAGAGTATTGGATCGAATACGAAGTGGAAAAGATTTCCCCAAAGCGAAATCGCAGCTGAACTGCAATTTTGCGGTCAATGTGCAAAACACATTTTTATTGTCTCAGTTTGACAAGTTTAAGTTCCGAACTGGGTTTAGGTGCAAACACGAAAGTTGTAGGTATGGATGTTAGCTTTCTAATGCCGTTGGTCTCACGTCAATAGGATTTATAGAACTTGAGTTATGGTCAAATTACTGCACGTAGGTCACAATGAATTTTTATGGACTTTCAGCACAAATTTTCCGGATTTAAAATAAAAACTGGTACTGATCGGTACAGAATTGGTCTTAGGCGTAAACATGAAAGATTTAGATAATTTGTTAGCTTTCCAGTGGCTTTTGTTTGACGTGAAAGTGATGTTTGGTCTTTGAGTTATGATGAAAATACTACAGGGAGATCTTAGCAAAATTGTACGGTGACAGCCTTCTCTGTTTCATTTTTTTTGCGTTTTGTTCATATGTTTCTGTTTTGAATTGATCTTTGTTGTAAACATGAAAGTTGTTGATATTTGTGATATCTTTCCAATAGCTTTGGTTTGACATGAAAATATGTTGTGGATAATTTATTATGTTTTTACAAAGATACATAGTGAATTATTGTTGATGTTTAAATACGATGTTATATGAAGTTGTTTATGATTGATAAATATGATGTTTTAAGATGTTGTTTATTATCATTTGATATTGTTATGTTATGATATGACATGAATTATTTATGTGATCCATATGTTGTCAAGATGTTAAGACGTTAAGATGATAAGAGTTGTTAAGTCGTCAAGTCGTTATGAAGTCATCAAGTTATTAAGATGTTATGTTGTCAAGATATCAAGATGTTAGGATGTCATAGATGTTCATGAAGTTGTCTAAGTTGTAGGAAGTTGAGTCCATTGCATACTCATATACGTTGGTTGGGGGCTTGATGCTCTGGAATGCTTAGTCATTCACACGATTGGTTGGGAGCTTGATGCTCTGAAGAGCCTATTTACACTCATATAAGTTGGTTGGGAGCTTGATGCTCTGTATTGGTACCAATTGCATTTGCATATCAAGAAGTTTTAAGATGATTTAAGATGTGAAGTTGTCGAGTTGTCAAGTTGTTAAGTTGTCAAGATGCTAAGATGATTTGAGATGTTAAGAGTTACATAGTCGAGTTGAGTCGCATTGTCGAGTTAAGTGAGGTTTGATTATGAAGTTTGATTGTGATTTGATGATTATGATTTAATGATGATGTTTGTTTATGAAGTTGATTATGAACTTGATTATGAAGTTGTTTTCGATAAATGCTATGTTTTGATAATGATACTTATGTGAATTATATGATGATACTTACGATTATATTTGGTGTTAGATATTGATGCTTATGATCATGATTTAAGATAAGATGTTTTATGAATAATAATTGAGATTACTTGATGAAGTATATGACTAATGTAGGAAGGATAATGACACTAGTTAAGGAAGTTTAAGTTATTAAATATGATTAATGAATTATAAGATGTTTAAGTTGTTGAATGTACTTTATATGATTTATATGCTTAATATTATTGTTTGAGAAATCTCACCCCTCTGCTTGGAAATGTTGCTCTTCGTATGGGTAACTTGCAGGTAACCAGGATTAGTTGCGGTCGTGAGTGGACTCCTCACAAGTGTGTCTTAGGTGCTCTGATACGTAACGGGATGGGATTATGTCTTCTATTTCTATTCCTTACGTATTACTTATGGATTTTTATGAATAAATGTTGAACAAGACTTATGAGATTTTTATGCTGAGGCCTGCGTGCCAAAGATTATTTTTATTGTTGAACTAATTTCCGCTGCGAAGTTTTGAATTACTTATGTTAAATGATTTTGAAGAATAAATTGTTATTTATTCAGTTTATGAATTTTTAAGAAGTGTAGCATTCCGTTTAAAGTTGAAAAACTCTGATTTATTTATGAAATTTTTACGTTGGGAAAACGGGGTGTTACAATATTAATGGCATTGTTTTTATGATGACTTAGTTTTGTTTGGTACAGACCAAACATGAATGATGCAAACCCGCAGTTTCGGAAATACTCTCCCACCGGTTAAAGAATCAATACAAGTCAAGATTGATGTCATTTTTGTAATAATTATGACATTATGCATGAGAAATAAATGAATTCAAAGTGAACGGTTGCATAGTTGGGAGGTTACTACATATTTGCAAATTGAGTTTTGCTCACGGTTGCATAATGGGGTGGTTAATACATATTTGCTAATTAGAATTTTGCTCATGTTGAATAATTAATGAATGGAGTATGAGCGGTTGCATAAGTGGACGGTTCCTACATATCTTTTTAAAAGCAACGCTTAAATATTAGGGAAAATTGCACTCACCTCCCTTGAGGTTTCATTGAATATCACATACATCCCCTCTAGTTTTAAACTCAACACTTACCTCCCTTGGGGTTAACACCGTTACCAATATCGTTAAAAAAACATTCAAATCAACCAAAGAAGCTTCACAAGTCACAGGCCAAGACGCCTCATCAAAAGAGTCAGATTTTTTTTTTGTTGTTGATAGAAATCAAAAGAATCAAATAAAAGCAGTTTTGCTGTAGATTTCTATGGTTGTGGTTCCGATCGATTCGTTATCTTCCATGGAGAAACTGAAGCATGTGAATGTTCCCTATTTGGGGCTTCAGAAGAAATGTAAAAGATACAATTTGAACAATAATTGCACAGAAATTTGGAAATTGGAACCAAATGTTTACAATGCTAGTGACAGAGGAAATAAGAAAATGAATAAATAAGAAAATGAAAAATTGAAGTGGAATGTCAATATCGAATTTGAAGCAAAAACAGGAAAATTTAGAACCCAACTATCGAAAATCCAATTACAAAAGGATTTGAAATCAAAGAAATGTAACATGAAGATGATAAACATCAACTATTTCAATCTCAAAACATTTACAAACTTGAACCAATTGCCAAGGGATTATTTAATTGTGAGGGATTATAACGTGAGTGATATTTTGTTTTTTAACAGAGGGCAAGCACCGTTAGACTTAGAGGAGGTATGTGTCAATTGAAAAATTAATTAAGGGAGGTAAGTGTTGAGTTTAAAACTAGAGGGGATGTGTGTGACATTCAATGAAACTTCAAGCGAGGTGAGTGCAATTTTCCCTAAATTTTACAAATGTTAGTTAGTGGCTTAGTGGTATAAAGTGTGTAATGCAAGCATATGTTGCCCGGTTCGATTCCTTGCATAACCATTTTTTTTCATAAAATTTAATTAGATCCACCAGAAAGCATAACCATTTTTTTTTTCATAAAATTTAATTAGATCCACCAGAAAAAGGTGGGACTAGGGTTACGTGAAGACTATCTAACATTTATATATTTTTTTTTCAAAAAAAAAAAGAAAAAACATTTATATATATTAAGATAAGATATATATTAAGATTAAGATAAGATTTTTGGTTTTAATCTTCATAATTTTTTTTTTACTTTTATTTTTTCAAAAGTTTGTTATTGTCATTCTTAATCGATCCTTTTAAATCAACTTGTATGCAGAATTAACATTTTTTAATAAAATTATGCATAAATGTTTAAAATATTATGACAATTTTTCAACAAAAAAATAAAATTTTATAAAATTCATATTTAATGATAAAAATTCTAATTTATTTTAGATATTCTTATTTTAGAAATTATTATATTTGCACAATTTTATTCAAAAATATGAAGTCTCCACATGAATTGACTTAGAAGAATAGATCAAAAATCTTGTAAAAAAAAAAGATAAAAATTGTGATAAAAAACTATTGAAGAACTAAATTCGAAGAATTTTTTTATAGGAACTAAAATAAAAGTTGATATATTTATTAAAATAAAAAACATTTTTAACCCTTTTTTGGATGCTAAAACACCAAGTGAGTCTCCATGTTAACAAATGTATGCTTAAATAAACATTGGCACGTCCTAAATGAATGAATAAATCAATTTATAAAAAAAGGTTAAATATGTTTTTGACCCCTGTAAATATGTCAACTTTTCGTTTTAGTTTCTCTAAAAAAATTCTTTAACTTTTAGTCCTTCAAAAAATTTAATCTTCACTATTGGTCTCTCCTTTAAAGTAAACTCATATGTAGAATTCATAGTTTTTAAATAAAATTTTGCATAAAAATTTATAATATTATAAGGATCACTCCAAAAAAAAATTAGATTTTTTTACCAAAACGTGAATTAAATATGATTTTTTAGATTTTCCGCAGAAAAAAATACATATTTAATTTATGTTCTGTTAAAAAATTCTAATTTTTTTGAGTGATTTTTACAATATTTCATACATTTCTGCACAATTTCATTAAAAAATACAAAAAATTTACTTAAAAATATGGACCAAAAGTAGTGATTGAAAATTTTATAGGGACTAAAAGTTAAAGGAAAATTTTCAAGGGACTAAAACGAAAAATTGGTATATTTATAGGAATCAAAAACATATTTAACCCTAGAAAAGAATGAGACGAATGAGCAAAATTCCAGAAGAAATAATTAAAAAGGTGGACAAAAAACATATTTTTAAAATAGAGAGATAAAAACTTTATTTTGAAAAAAGAATATGAGGATATATAGTCCATTTAAACCTAATTTTTTAAGAAAATAAATGTAGAAAGTTATCTAGAAGTCAAAATAGAATAAATTAGTACTTCATTCAAAAAGAAAAATGAGTAAATTAGTACTAATTTTTATCATTTATTCTTTTCACTTTTTTTTGACAAATATTCTTTTCACTTTTATCACTTGTTTAAAATTAACCACACATCCTGATAAAAAAATATATTATATTTCTAAAATAAAACACTGTCCTTGATATTATATAGTTAAAACTCTATAAATTAATAATGTCAGGACCGGATAAATTTATTAATTTAGAGAGTTATTAATTTATCGATAAATTAATAATTATTACTCCCTCCATTCCTTTTCTTTTGATGTTTTAGAACTTAAACTTTATTCCAAAACTTTTGATGTTTTAGAATTTTTAATACTTTTTATCCAATTTTGCCCTTGTTGAAAAACACACTTTGAAAATTGGAAGTTTAAATAATAAATGCAATTTGTGTGGTGAGTTTCAATAATTAAGGAGATTAGAATTTTGAGAAAAAAAAAATCAAGGAGTAAGTAAGGGTATTTTAGTATAAACCATACAATTATTCCTATAATTTAATGATTCCTTAATATTTGTGCAATCAACTAAAACATCAAAAGAAAAGGAATGGAGGGAGTAATTTAAAGAGTTTTTAAGTAATTGTACTATACATACCAAACAAAAAGGCAAATTAGTCTATGCCTCTTAGAATTACGTTGCAGCGAACCTTGGGACTCAACGTAAATTAGTAATTATTGTGTTCATATGCATTGGAAATCAATAATGATTTTTGAAGTACAGTAAATGTAAACAAGAGGAACAAATGTGTTCAATGTATTCTTAATATATTTTTTCAGTTTCTATGAATTATTAATTTATGATTTTCTTGGGACCGAAAATTATAAAGGGATCTCTCGAAAAATTATTATCTTATTATTTTATCGAGTTTTTCAATTTTTTACATTGGCCCAAATCGGGACCGAACAAATTTATTAGTTTAGAGAGTTTATTAATTTAGCAAGTATTAAATTAAAGAGTTTCTACTGTAGACTATTTTGGAGAATTTTGATCACAAAATTGCGTGTTTAATTAAATTCAAAATAGAAATTTTGATGAATTATTATTTTTTTGCCCCCACCGCCAAATATTTATAGTTTTATCATTGAACAGACCTCAATGTCATTTCTAGAAGTCAAATGAAACTATTTATACAACATCAACCGATGAAGTAGTTTAACTAGTTTTTTTTTAACAAAAATAAATGATATTCATTTATTTAAAGGAAAATGTTAACGAGTGCCCCCGGACACTCTTTAAGACCTTTAAAAGGTAACTTTTTTTGAAAATTAATGTAATTAATGCATTGGAAATTGAAATTTTTGACTTTTTTCATGGAATAATTTCTTCTTTTGGAATGCTAAAAGAGTGCCCCAGGGGCACTCGTTAACAAGACCCATATTTAAATTGATAGAGTATACGGATATAATACAAATTTAAAGTCGTTAAGAATAAAATTTATTAATTCACAAACAAACTCGCAACATTCATATTAATAGCCGAAAACGACATAGTACATATGCCAACAAATATGATTTATATTCAGGTGTCTAGAACACTAATATATCCAGATTTGCAATGTTGACGCCGCCAAAGTCATTAATTGAATATGCACTTGCTCAAATTAATCTTTGAGTAATTATATTTGAACAACTAATATTTTGGTACAACTTTTGGGACAACCTTGTTGTTCTCTCTTTTTATTGGTCAAAAACAACAGAGAAAAAAAATGTAAGAGAGAGAATAAGAACAAAATGTGAGTATGAGAGAGAAAGTTGTACAAAAATGGTTGTACAAATATCTTTTCTCAATCAAATAAACACCGCACTAAGACAAAATAAAAAAATACAACGTACAAAGACGGGAAATCAAAACAAAGTCCTGCAAAGATGACAAAATCACTAAAATAAACGTAATAAGATTGAAAATATTGGATGATGTATTTGTGTCTAAAATGCGTCCACTTATCATTTCTCAATGATGAATGTCATATTGGATGATGATAACACATGCTGATATGATATGAACTGAAATCAAAACTAAAATTATTACATGGACAACAAGCAACAAATATTATATTATTAAGATTAACTAAAATCAAAGAGAGTCTCCGTGAGCATGATTCATTTTGTTTGAACATCACATTATATATGTAAGTGTTGGATTTTGAACCTCGATTTTCACAATTATTCACCTTAAGAGATGGATTTTTAGCCATTAAACTACTTGAAAAAAAAATCATATTTTGTAGAAAAATTCTAATTTTTTAAAAAATATTATTAGAATATTCTAAACATTTCTATAAATTTCTTTCACAATTATTAAAGCTACACATGAGTTACTTAAAACAAACGCGTTGAATGTAAAATGTTTTATGTTGAATACATTTATTTACTAAAAAGAAAATGTTTAAATACATTTATGTAAGAGTGAGCTGAACAACTTTAAGCGTAAAAGTCATGTTTACCTATAATTATAGTTTTATGTTAAAATCAATTCTACGAATAAAATCAATTATATATATAAAAATCAAACATGTCAACATTAATCCTATATTATACATCAAGGAGCAATCATACATTTGATTTTATCAAAACTCTGCAGTTTAATATGTTTAGACGAGAGTAGTCCCTTAACAAATTTTTTTAGGGACCGTAGAAAGTCCGTGCTGCACTTCTCCATCCGTTTTCTTTAAAAGAAATTAATTTTATCTGCTTCAAAGATAAACCAAAAACTAAACATACACTTCAAATAAATTTTTTTATATGTGCCTGTCTTCCGAGAAGTCATTTAGTTGAGGATTTCTCTCTACAACCTCAAGAAACTCGGTTTGAGACTAGGCACCCTGAGATTCTTTATGTGTGAAGGTAACCTCTACCAAAAAAATAACATCCTCATTTCCTTTGGTTGATTCTATCATTTGATTATTACAGCTGTCCCTGTATCATCATATTTTTTTTTTTTTACAGACGTCCTTATATGCACCGTCTTTTATCGAGCTGAATAGTAAACGGCAGGCAGGTGAACAATTGATGGTATTTTAAGAAATCTGAATGGAATCCTAGTATGTTAAGTTTAACATATCCCAGAAGCATATCCTAAACATCTTCGAACAGACAATTTTTCCTTTAATATGCAAAATAATAGACCATTAGACCAGTTTCGTTTATCTAGATAACATCCTGTCTCCTAGTTTTAAGGATTAAATAAATTTTTTGTCCTTAAAAATATATTGAATTTTAATTTTTTTCCATAAAAATAAAAATGGGGTTTTCACCTTCACAAAATTGTTTGTTTCAATCTATCAAAAAACTTGTTTTTTTTTTCATTTTTGGACCCTATTGGACAAAAAATGAAACAAAATATTTTGAGGAGATTAAAACATTATGTTTTTATTTTTAAAAACTAAAATCAAAATTCACTATATTTTTAAAGACAAAAAAAACTTATTTAACCTTAATTTAAAAAAACTTAATTATCAAACGTACGAATTAGAAGATAAATAACAATTGTGTTCTTTTTATTTTAAAAATCTAATGGTGAAACACACACACCAAATTATGACAAACATAGACTTTATATGTTGGAACTCGCGACCCATCACATCAAATGTATTCACAACCTTTTATCATTTTAGATTATGCATGGGAGACAAAAATTATTATTTTTTTGCTAAGTTGTCTAGTGATTAGAATTTAATATTTTTAAGGTGTATAAGTGGAAAATCCAGGGTTCAAACTCCGACTTCTGTAAAAATAATACAATGTATATTGTTCATATCAAATGAGTTATGCTCATGCGACAAGAACAATTATGTTCTAATCCCATCTAATCAATTTTTCTCATAATTATTTTGCTTTATGAAAAATCTACACCTTATTTGGGGGAGAAATCAAAACCATTTCATTTATGATTAAAGGATAATACATGTAGCTGGGTGATAAAATATTTGGGGATCAGGGGTCGTTCAAGTCATGAACTCAGAATTATCAATAAAGATAAAAGAATAATAGTATATCTTACATTTTGTACCAAAAAAAATAAATACTCCATCCGTTTCAAAATGAGTGTCGTTTTTGCCAAAAAAATTTGTTTCAAAATGAATGTCACTTTCAGTTTCCAATGCACTATAAATTACTTTTTCTCGATAGTACCCCTTAATTATTACTATGCACACTACTTCCAAAGTACCACATTTTACTTTAATTTATAATGATGGGAAATTCACCAATAGTTAACAAGGTTATTTTAGTAAAAGTGTCATGTCTATGGACAACATTATTGCATTTCTTAATATGTGTGTAACAACAAAAAACGACACTCGTTTTAAAACGGAGGGAGTATATCCCACATTAATGAAGGCGATGTCCTCACGTTGGTGGGGTTTTGGCCGGAATCTTAGAGAAGGCGATGTCTGACGGTGGGGATGTGCCTGCAAAATACTTCAACATTCAAGTCTATGCATGAGGATAAGAGATTTAGATTAGAATAATGGGTATTTTGTTTGGTAGCGACGTGGGTTTATATAGCATTAAGGAAGTAGTATTGGCTTGGGTTGGTCCAAAAGTGTATATCGAAAAGTTGCCCCCAAGTCGATTGCTTATGTTAACTCAGGACGAGTTAACTCCCGCTCGATATTTTTCAGTGTGAATTAACTTCACGTTTGTGTCAGCATCTCGTAGGATATGTGACTTTAAGGTTTGATGGGATGACCGTGGGTTTGAGTGCTTGTCTGGCTGGAAAACCAAACATATGTCTTTGTGCTGTAATAGAAGTTCTTAAAAGAACAAACGTTAACCGTGAAGGTCTATTGAAAAGGGTTGCAAAAAGAAAACAATTATTAGGATACAGGTAGCTTTGGTAAATTATTGCATGTTTTTTTATGTGCGTATGCATATATCTACTGTCAGCAACTTTGTAAACATCGACCAAACAAGTGAATTAAACCAATAACTCAAAGCCATTTAATAACAATTTTTTAAGTTAAAAGTAATCTTCTCAAGGCATATTCTTCCCACATTTCTATCATGGATATAATTAAATACAAAAAACTTGTCTATTTATACACAAGTCAATTAATAATAGTAGACATTCAATTTCAATCCCAAAAAAATATTTCACATTATTGTTGCCATAATACATAAATAATGGCACCACCAGGTAGACCCAAAAAAGTTGTGCAGATGGCAGATATTACTGAAGAAGAAAATGGTCATGATGATAATGAGATGAAGAAGAACGTGGTGAGAGCTTTGCCATTTTTTAAACTATTGAGCTATGCTGACTATGTGGATTGGATTCTTATGGGTTTGGGAACTTTAGGTTCGATTGTGCATGGCATGGCACTTCCTGTTGGATATTTGTTGTTAGGAAAAGCTCTTAATGCTTTTGGAAACAATATTAATGACATTGATGCTATGGTTCCTGCTCTTAAAAAGGTACTTCCTAATACTATAACAATAACACATTTTTATATAAGGTTTTAGATGTTACCATGCACAACAATATGTTATACTAGTTTCAAACGTTGCAGTATATGCACCAGCATAGAAATATTACTTTAGTAGAGTAAAAAAATACACTAGAGTTGTTATATACATGCTGACATAGTAAAACTGTTTTAACTAGTATAAATTCAGTTACAAGATCTAAGAAGTATTCAAAGAGAGAAACTTTATAACAAAGCAACTATTGTAGCATTAGATCTTGCAATATAAAGATACAATGCAACCAGACCACTTACAAAGTATTCCAAATTACACCATTACTTCAAAGCCAAAGCATTCCACCGATTCAGATACATGGCTCTCCACAGAAAAAAAAACGGAGTTCGATCGATTTTTGAAGTTGTCCATTTGAGAGTCAGTCCAATCTCATGCGTCAAAAATCAAATGTTTCACTCTCAACTTAAAGATTAGTCTCATAAAAGATACTAAAAACATGTTTATAAATGAGAGAAGTCTCTCATTTAAAAAGTTGATTTTGTAGGATTTAGACCAACCAAATTTTTAAAGTCTGTAAAAAATCTGGTGGACAACCCAGTATCATGTCACTCGAGTCATGCTCCAGATATCATCGTGGATGTGAGATATGTGTGTTGAAAGTCTCTTATTAGATGAAATATGACATGAAAATATGTTTGTAACTGAGAAACATCTCTCACCTTATAAAACAATTTTATAAGATTGAATTAGGTGTAACCCAAACTGGACCGAGAGAATTTAGGGAGTCAAAATGCCTAATTAACTTGAGTAAAAAAAGATAAACAGCAACTTATGGATTCCTTTAATTGTACCCTTGATCATCTATAGACACTCCTAGATACCAATTAGGTTTCCTTAAGCACTTGATTGATAGCAGAAAATAGGCCAAAATTATGCAATAGAATGATAGATATTGGAGTTCAAACCAGAAAAGTAACAATACATCATAGCACCAGAAGTCAAAGCAGTCAAACAGTTATATTATTATTGGAAAAAATCTTGTACATTCCACTAATTCATGAGTCTCATTTTCTTCATGGGAGCACTATCCCAAAGTTATATGACACAAATTTAATATAAATACTAAAGAAGTGGTCAAAAGATCAAATATGTTGTTACATTTCTTGAATACAAAATATGCACACTCATGGTTATCCATGTTTGAGATACTTGGATATTCACATGAGCACACACAGACAAACCTTTAAATTACAAAAAATTATGTGTGAGTAGAAATTTGATTTGAGTAAACTAATATAGATGTTCTTGTCGGTTTCAGGTTGTTCCATTTGTGTGGTACATGGCCATAGCCACATTTCCTGCTGGGGTACTTGGTATATTTTCCTTTCATGCTTTTCAAAAATTCTAATTAACTGTAATCATTCTTTTTAATTTGTAAAGTGAGTAATAGTTTATTTCAAAAAGTACTTAAGCGGGCAATGATCCTAATTTTTAACTTTTATGATGAAAAATTGAGAACTTAATGTTCTATAAAATAGTATAATTTATAATTCATGCATGTATAATATTTCTTTCTTTAAACTTATCATCAAACAATTAAAACTTATTTTATTTCACAAAAGACAACATGTCAACTTTAAATTTATAGCGGACAACTTATATCTTGTATGACAAAAATAAACTTTTTGATAATATTCATTACTTCACAAGCTTATTGTATTTTTTTCCCCTTGCTTACGGTGTTTTTTCATACGCTGCTTTAAATAATGTTTGAGCGTATAACTTTATAGCATATTATTTTTTATCTCAATTTTACCCTTTAGCTAAAATCCATTTTTACCTTTATAATTTAAAACCGCTTTTCTGCTAAAGACGCATAATAATTCATATTATGACAGTTAATTCTTATGTGTTCATATATATGAAGAAAGAAAAAAAAAAACAGTACTTCTATTCTACCATTCACCAGTTGCATTAATTTGGGTTATGAAATTAAAAATTATGCAGAGATTGGTTGTTGGATGTATGCAAGTGAAAGACAGTTATCACGTCTAAGATTAGCATATCTGAAAGCAGTCCTCAATCAAGAGATAGGAGCTTTTGATACAGAATTAACAAGTGGAAAAGTCATCACTGGAATAAGCAAACACATGAGTGTCATACAAGATGCCATTGGTGAGAAGGTAAGCAAATAAAATCATTGTCACAAGCTTCACCTTTTCTTTCTTCTTCCAGCACATTTCATGACTGAACACCCCAATGAATTTCTTGTTCACAGTTAGGTCACTTCACCTCTAGCTGTGCAACTTTCTTTGCCGGAATGGTGATCGCCACAATAGCCTGTTGGGAAGTGGCACTTCTATGTTTAGTGGTTGTCCCTCTTATTCTTTTAATTGGAGCAACTTACACTAAGAAAATGAACAGAATCTCAACTACCAAATTGTTTTACCATTCTGAAGCCACATCTATGATAGAGCAGGTACTCTACTTCTATTCTATGTTACATAAATGTACATTGTGTGACCTCGCCTAACTTAACCAATTTAAATTATAGCCGATTATAACAAACTCTAATATTGATATTATGACAGACAATATCACAAATAAAAACAGTATATGCTTTTGTTGGAGAGGGATTGGCGGTAAAATCCTTCACAGAGAACATGGATAAACAGTATGTCATAAGCAAAGGGGAAGCACTTGTGAAAGGAGTTGGAACAGGAATGTTTCAAACTGTTAGTTTTTGTTCTTGGTCTCTGATTATTTGGGTTGGAGCTGTTGTTGTCAGAGCTGGGAGAGCACAGGGGGGAGATATAATAACTGCGGTTATGAGCATTCTTTTTGGTGCCATGTAAGGAATCAAGAAACTTGTTGAGGCTAGTTTTAGAATGAAGAAAATAAAAGTTAACAATCCAGTAACAAAACTTTCTCTGTGAATTGTGTAGATCTATCACTTATGCAGCACCAGACATGCAAATATTCAATCAGGCAAAAGCTGCAGGATATGAGGTCTTCCAAGTGATCCAAAGAAAGCCACTAATACATAATGAATCAAAAGGGAAGATGCCTAATAAGATTGATGGTTCTATTGAGCTTCGAAATGTTTACTTTTCATACCCATCACGGTCAGAGAAACCTATCCTTCAAGGACTGTCATTGTCCATTCCAGCAGGAAAGACAGTAGCTCTAGTTGGTAGCAGTGGCTGTGGAAAGAGCACAGTTATTTCCCTGATAACTAGGTTTTATGACCCGACTAGAGGTTAGTTTAACTAGTTTATTTTTCCTTTGGTTCTATTCTATATTTTATCATGTGGTTAATGCTCGTGCCAATGTTCTTTCTTAACCAGTAAACAAACTATGTCAAGGCAAGAAAATATATTAAGTTAATATAGGTACACCTTGACTGCAATTTGTATTGTGTGCAGTGTGACTGCACACAGTCAGCCGCATCTGAACCATCCAATCATGTGTGCGGTCACAAGATTATAATATAGAGTCTAAAAAATATTGATATTGCATTACAAAAAATAGAACTGTAGGAATTGATAGTGTGATCTTGAACGCAATCAATGATGCCAAGCCTGACATTGTTCAATACATTCCAGGAGAAATTTTTATTGACAGTCACAATATCAAGGATCTTGATCTGAAGTTCCTTCGAAGTAATATAGGGGCAGTTTACCAAGAACCATCACTCTTCACAGGCACGATCAAGGACAACTTGAAACTGGGAAAGATGGACGCCAGTGATGAAGAGATTCAAAATGCAGCAGTGATGTCCAATGCACACTCTTTCATATCACAGCTTCCTAATCAGTACCTAACTGAGGTAAGCTACTCAGCCTAGCAAGTCATTTTTGTTAGCTTAACAGTGGCTTGTCTGATTTTTTTATATCTTGTAATAATTTGTATGTTTTGTATACGTTAATCATATTCTCATCCTTTTATTTTTGTTTTAACACTTATAACTAAGAAAGAAATGAAGATAAGAAACTAACAAAAGGCAAAATAAGGCCAGAAACATGTCAAAAACTCAAGGTTATCTGAACTATTTGGATCAGAACTCCATTCAATTTTGTAGTTTGGAAAATGAAACTTTCAACCTTTTATTTTGGCAGTCGTTTTAAAAGAGAGGATAGTTCTATCCAATATTCTAAACTTAAAACCAAAAATTAAGTTGATTTGCTACTAATAAAGTATCTGGTGCATACAGATTATAGAAAGCTTCACAAGATGAACAAGGTGATCATGGAACATGATTTTTTTATTATGTTAACATTAGCTAAAGTTTGAGCTGATATTCAGACATACTAACCCTACTTCCAATCCACACTGCAAAAATCAGTTAACATAACTCATTAACATTTACTTACTATTAAATGTATAAATAACATTTCAAAAATTATGATTTACTAATGCATCAACGATCAGTCAGTTACCACAAGAAATAGGGATGTGATTTGCTCCCTCACCCTATTATCCACCCAATATAACCTGCCCTGTTTCCAGCATAAATTTAATGTATTTTAAAACGTGCCTTCTGGCTATATATTTTTTCTTCCCATTCATTACGTTAACCACCCCATATGTGTGCCTGCCATTACAGGTAGGGCAAAGAGGCGTCCAAGTATCAGGAGGCCAGAAACAGAGAATTGCGATCGCAAGAGCTATACTGAAAAATCCTCCTATTCTCTTGCTTGACGAGGCCACTAGTGCCCTTGATTCGGAGTCGGAAAAGCTGGTTCAAGAAGCACTTGATACAGCTATGCAGGGAAGGACTGTCATCTTGATTGCACACAGGCTCTCAACAGTAGTAAATGCAGATATGATTGCCGTAGTGGAGGATGGACAAATTGTAGAGACAGGAACACACCAGAGTTTGTTAGACACAAGCAAATTCTATAGTACATTATTCAGCATGCAGAACTTTGAACCAGCTCCTGAGCTAAGGTAATTAGCCACTTTATACTCATATTTTAATCTCGAACCAATGGTTGTCGAGGAATAACTCTAACCAGATTTAAATGTTTAATGGATAGAACTACAACTTCCAAAAATAAAAGTGCCCGCCAAGAAGACACTATTGATGAAACTAGACCATTACCAGAGACACAGAGAGAGGTCCAAAGAGATCTCACAGAGCATTCTGTACTTACGGAACAGAACAAGACCTGCACTAGAGAAGAAAAAATATTTTTCAGAATTTGGTATGATTTAAAAAAGAAAGAGCTTGTGAAGATTGCTATTGGATCGTTTGCTGCAGCTTTCTCTGGCATCTCAAAGCCATTTTTCGGATTCTACATCATCACCATTGGAGTAGCATACTTTCAAGAAGATGCAAAACGAAAAGTTGGACTATTCTCAGCCATCTTTTCAGCAATAGGATTGCTTTCATTATTTAGCCACACCTTCCAGCATTACTTCTTTGGAGTGGTTGGAGAAAAGGCCATGGCAAATTTCAGACGCGCTCTATATTCAGGTATCGGATATTCCCTATTAGAATTTCTACATACTCACTTAAACTCTCTTTCCTTGAAGGAGAAAAAGAAAACTATAGCCATGAGCTAAAAAGCATAAAACAATGTGTCATATACGTAAAATTCCTGTTTTATTTAACAAATACCAGTTGATAATCATTTAAAAAAATTCAGGTGTGATTTGTAACGAAGTAGGCTGGTTTGACAAACCTGAGAACACTGTTGGTTCGTTAACATCACGCATTATCAGCGATACTGCCATGGTCAAAATCATAATTGCTGATCGCATGTCTGTGATTGTGCAATGTGTTTCCTCCATACTTATAGCAACAGGTGTTAGCATGTATGTCAATTGGAGAATGGCTTTGGTGGCATGGGCTGTGATGCCCTGCCACTTCATAGGTGGCCTCATTCAAGCCAAGTCTGCCAAAGGATTTTCAGGTGACTACTCTGCTACACATTCAGACCTTGTTGCTCTTGCATCCGAGTCCACAACCAACATAAGGACTATTGCATCATTTTGTCATGAAGAGCAAGTGCTGGAGAAAGCCAAAACATATCTGGACATTCCAAAGAAAAAGTACAGGAAAGAAAGTATCAAATACGGCATCATTCAAGGCTTCTCCCTTTGCTTGTGGAACATTGCACACGCTGTTGCTTTGTGGTACACTACAATTCTAGTTGACAGACGTCAAGCCTCCTTTGAAAATGGAATAAGAGCGTACCAAATTTTTTCTCTCACAGTTCCTTCTATCACAGAATTATACACATTGATCCCGACAGTCATCACTGCCATCAATATGCTAACCCCAGCATTCAAAACCCTTGACCGTAAAACTGAAATTGAGCCAGATATACCGGACGATTCCCAGCCTGAGAGGATCCAAGGAAACGTTGAATTTGAAAATGTAAATTTCAAATACCCTTTAAGACCTGCAGTAACTGTTCTAGACAATTTCAGTTTACAAATTGAAGCTGGATCCAAGGTGGCTTTTGTAGGACCAAGTGGCGCTGGAAAATCATCTGTTTTGGCCCTTTTACTAAGATTTTATGATCCGGTGGTGGGAAAAGTATTAATTGATGGGAAAGACTTGAGGGAATACAATCTAAGATGGTTAAGGACACAGATAGGGCTGGTACAACAAGAGCCGCTGCTTTTTAACTGCTCAATTAGAGAAAATATTTGCTATGGAAATAATGGAGCTTTTGAAAGTGAAATTGTGGAGGTTGCAAGAGAAGCAAATATACATGAATATGTCAGTAATCTACCAAATGGATATAATACTGTTGTTGGCGAGAAAGGCTGCCAGCTTTCGGGAGGACAAAAGCAAAGAATAGCCATTGCCAGAACGTTACTAAAGAAGCCAGCAATATTACTCCTTGATGAAGCAACAAGTGCTCTCGATGCTGAGTCTGAAAGAACGATAGTAAATGCTATTAAAGCAATGAATCTGAGGGAAGAAACAGGTTTGCGTTCGAGAATCACCCAGATAACAGTAGGTCATAGACTTTCCACAGTCAGAAACTCGGATACCATAATCGTCATGGAAAAAGGTAAAATTGTAGAGACAGGCTCCCACTCAACCCTAATAGAAGTGGATGCAGGACTCTATTCAAGATTATTCAGACTACAGAGCTTTGACGAAACCTCATAAGTAGTTCTAAAAGGTCTGATATCTGAAACAATGAAAATTACTTGTATCATTTCACAAAAGTAGATTTTTTTCTTAAATTTCTTTTCTGATGTAATAACTAAATATTGGCAGATAATATGCCAAGAAATGCAGTTTGATGAAAAGAAATTAAAGATAGATCCAGGACCTGGATATAGCAAAGTGTTTTATATATTTGCCTATAATTCAAAGAAGACACTATCAATTGTCTTGAGCTTTTCCATCTCCTCCTCGCCAGCAATTCCAGGATCAACGTAACACAACTGAAATAGAAACAACACCGTCAAACATACTCATTTATCAATCAAATGCAACTATAAGTTGTTTTGTTAAAAGAAGTAAGACCTGGTATTGTGGCTTCTTCAGTGTATTCCGGCCCTTTTTTATGAGTTTTTGCCATCCAATTTTCTGCTTTAGTGATCTTTCAAGAGCAGTCGTACTCTATAATGAAAAAATAAAAAGTATGGAACTTGAAATGATGCATAATCAGTACACAACATGCATGTGCAAGCGTGTGAAACAGACACTGGTATGATGTGCAATTGCTAAAAATAATTGAAATTACAATGAGTGCGGAACTGCGGATATTAACAACTAAATATTAAAAGAGTAAGACAGACAAATTACGTGAGCAGGGCCCAAAACTAGGAGATTATATGATAGAACTCCATTCTGTTGATGATTGGCTTGAATTCCAACTATTGTTCTCGAGTGACCATCATGTTGAAAGTACAAAGGCCTGTCCGACAAAGCTTTCAAAATTTAAACAGCAAGAAACAAAATTGTCTGTGTGGTTAAACACGCGTATCTAAAATGTGCCCTCACGTTTTCTCACTGATCACAACATGCTGCTGACCAAATTGGATTGCGTTTTCATCAGAAAAGTAATTCCACACGAAATTCATGAGAACTTGATAAGCCTCACTTTTTTTAAATTTACTGTTCGTCATCTTATCATTTCTTGTTTTATCCACGGTGTTATCAACACTTGTTCCTACAACAGATTGGGATTCTTTAGGACCAAAATCAACTATTCTTGCCCGAAGAGCAAAAGAACGCAAGAGAGTAGCACACTCAGTAGTTCCTATCCATTTTGTTGATCCGTAAACAACATGTTCCAATTGAGCAGCTCCTGGGGCATCAAAGCCCTTTTCCCAAGCAATCTCAAGCCATCTCTGCAATGAGGGGATATCAGGAACAAAGCCCGAACCACCAAACAAAACCTCTCTTGCTTCCGGTCTCTGTGCTAGTAAGTGAGAACTAAGCATTTGAATGTTACGCCATCCACAACCCCATCCAGCATCCTCAGAATTGAGGCTCTGGAAATGATCAATGTAACCGGACAAAATGCTTTTTGAATTCTCAGTTTCAGACTCCAAACAATTTCTCAATAAGGCCATCAAACCCGCTTCAACTTTGTAGAAGTTGCTCTTTGTCTGTAAACCAATTAAGCAGGAGATTTTTTCATCCATTTTGCATTCCCCATTATCTCTACTAGTCTCACCCCCGTGCCAATTGTTACAATCTCCAGAAACTGCTTCAAGCCCCGAGCCACTGACTGATTGTTCACTCTGCAAAATACATAATGTAAGACAATCTACAACACAGTCTGAATATATACCTCATCTGAATATGCAAATAAATTTTTCAATATGCATTAGACATCAGAACTTATAATCTAACGGAAAAGGGAAAGATGTAAAAAGAGCACTAAAGAAGATGCAAGCGCAAGTTGGATTTAGCAGCAATTGTTAAAGATAATCATAATGGTAGATAAAAACTATTGTAAACATTAAATTTATGTGTTTGGTTGGAGAGAAATAAAGAGGAGAGAAGTATTAAAGAGAGAAAGAGGAGAGAAGTATCACACTTCTCCTGTTTGGGAGACAGAAGAAATAGGGGAGAGAGGCTTATTTGACGTGGGCCCCATGCTTTTTCTCTTCTTCGCAAAACTGAGAAGAAAGAGGAGAGAAGCTCTTCTTTTTAATATATTTCCTTTTATACCCTTGTTTTCTTCACCGGAAGAATAACATAATATTCTCAAGCTCTCAATGCTTCAGGGGAATTGTTTGGCCACCATTACACCTTAAACAGGAAGAAGACCAACAACACACTCTTTATTGAAGGAACCACACACTCATGTCTATAAATTATTCTGGTTGTTGAGTTGAAGAAGGAGAGGTAAGCTTGGTTTGATTTTTCAATTAAATAAAATATAATTAAAAAATATTATTGTGGTGGATGCCTTAACGGTGAACAACAGTGGACAAGGGAATGAATAATGAGGGATTGAAATGGTGTGTATGCCTCAACAGTGGCGGTGGGAGTGCTGCAATCAACACATTGACATAATTTTTGTACTTTTAAATTTTTCAAAAATATTATTAGGACCTAAATAAAATCAAGGGCATTTTAGTACTTTTATAAACAATCAACATTTCTTTCTCATCAATTTCTCTCATCTCTCTTTTATACCAAACAATACATCAAATCCATCTTATTTCTCATCTATTTCTCTCTCCTCATACTCTCTCTCACCTATTTCTCTCTTCACACTTTCTTCTCGCTACCAAACACACCCTAAATAACTACTCTCTTATTTGATATAAGAGTCGATAAATTATTATTAATTTATCAAGTTAGTCTCTCAGCTATTTTAAGTTTCAAAATAGGAGAAAATGATGGTTTATGAGCTAACTTGATCTATTGAGAATAATTTATAAACTATTTATTAAATTACTGAGTGATAGTTTAGGAATCAAAATTCAAAACCTTAAGCCTTATTTGGATAAACTGTTTTGTTAGAATTAACGCAACTCAGTACAGAAGGATTAACAAAACGATAAATGCAAACAATTAACACATGATGTTTGTTAACAAAAATCGATCAATTGTACCTACGTCTCTGACTATAATTAAAGTAGTTGTAGTTCCATTTTCCGTCTTATTATCACTGAAAACTTAAGGTTTACAGTGTTGCAACTTGTATTTAAATATTACGGTCCAACTTACAACAATGCTCATGAACCCTACCTATGAGCCATCACACAACCCTTCCCACTTATCGGCACCTACGAGCCATACCCAACACGTTTAATCACGTGTTTTGTGTTATAAGCGCCAAGTGTTTATGTATAAGTTATTTCTATGACATGAGATAAAATAAAGTCAAATTACTTGAATGTAAATTATAAACTATTTTGATAAGCTGAAAACAACTAATGAGGTTGTTATAAGTTATTTTCATAAGCTCTCAAGCTGTCTCTCACAAATATTTACGTAGTTCAAATAAGTTAATCCAATCCAATCAGTTATTGGAGAAAGATGAACCTGTTGGAGCAGCACAGGATCATGAAAATGAGCATTGGCGTGCCTGCATGTACATGTATGTAGAATCATATTGATATATCATCATCATCATCATCATCATCGATGTCAATTGAGGAAGAAGAAGAAAGGGACAAACACAACATAACATAATACGTACCATTGAAGCTGAGAAGAGGGAACTGGTAAATCACAAAAGGGACACGTGCTCCATGAATCCGGATCCATGTTTTCTTTCTTGTCGCACCGACTCTAGTAAATTATATATTGCAAAATATCTACAAAAAAGTCACCTCATAAAAGATAGTACATGGATCACCCATAAATGACTGTATTGTAAATTATAAAGTCACCTTATATATTTTTTTTTAAGAACAAAAAGTCAACTTATATTAAAAAAATAATTTACGGATGTTTTTTCTCTTCTTTTATATGTATCAACCAAAAAAAATATATAAGAGAAAATCTCATTGGATATTAGATTTGTTAGTTTATTAATTATTATGTTGATTTTTCTCTTTGTTAAGATTTTCTTTTGAGGGACTCTTTGTAGATTTGAACCCAAACCTCCAACTCATTAATATTTAGCTCAAATGAGTTGAGCTATTTAATCTCCCACTAGACACTATATTTGATCACCGTAATTAATTAGGAACAATCATATAAATAAAACATCACAATTTCAGTCAAAACCTTATATATTGTTCAACTTTTAACTCTAATATAATTTACATTTGATTCATCACAACAAAAACAAAATGATTGCATTGTCAATTATAAATTGTAAAATATCTTCAAAAGGCCACCTTATATCTTTTTTTAGAGCGAAAAATCTCCTTATTAAAAAATAGTATATGGATCACCCATTAAATATGTATTGTAAATTATTCCTTCAAAACAAATGTATTGTAAATTATAAATTGTAAAATATCTACAAAAAGTTGCATTATATTTTTTGAATTCTGCAAAAAGTTGCATTACGTTAAAAGTAGTATATGGGTCACCCATTAAATGGCTGTAATGTAAATTCTAAATTGCAAAATATCTACAAAATTTATATTAAAAAAACTGTGTATAGAACACTTAAAAAATATCTACAAAAAGTCACCTTATATTAAAACATACTGTCTGGATCACTAAAAAAAAGTGTATGGATCACTTATCAACCGACTGAATTGTAGCTTACAAATTGCAAAATATCTACAAAAAGTCACATTGTATTAAAAAAAGGTTAATTAAGTTTTTAGTCCCTATAAATATTCACAGTTTTGTTTTTAGTTCCTACAAAATAAAATCACACTTTTTAGTCCCTGTGACATTTTCCTTAAGCATTTTAGGGACCAAAAATGTTGATGGAAATTTTTTACAGGGACTAAAATGTTGATGGAAAAATTTTATAGGGACTAAAAATGCTGTTGGAAAATTTTATAGGGACTAAAAAGTGTGATTTTATTTTGTAGAGAATAAAAACAAAATTCTGAAATTTATAGGGACTAAAAACTTAATTAACCCTTAAAAAAAAATAGTATATCGATCGCCCATTAACCGACTGAATTGTAAATTAAAAATTGCAAAATATCCACAAAAAGTTGCCTATATATGTAAAAAAAAGAAAAAACAAGTATATGGATGATAAATCACTCATATAATGAGCATTGTAAATTAAAAATTGCAAAATATCTTCAAAAAGTCACTTTATATTAAAAAATAGTAGTTTAATTGTGGATCACTAAATAAAAGTAGCAGTGCTTAATTGGACCCATACATAAAACAAAACATTGTATATAATAATATAAATAAGGTGGCGTCAATTGTCCAAAAAAAATTGTAATGCTCAAAAACAAAAAAGGTGGCGTCAAGTTTTTTCAGGAGTAATTAGAGTTTGAGAATTGTTTTTCCGATAATGAAAGTTTCCTATTGACACATGAAAATGACCTTAATGCCTCCAGCGGTAGTTAACTACCGTTGAGGATCCGGCGGTAGTTAACTACCGTTGAATTCATTTTCTGTTCCGCTGAATTCATTTTCTGTTCTCTTCTCTCATCCCTTCCATCTCTATTCTCCCTTCCATCCCAACCATTTTCTGTTATCACTTGTTTGTTTATCTATTAATCAATTACAATTTATTTTTGCATCAATTTGTTTATCATGTCATGATGGAAGTAACATCTTCAGCTCTCAATTCATTTTTCTTTTAAAAATGTTCTTGAATTAAAATAGAGAAATGAATATAAAAGAATTTAATCTGAAACAAACTATTCATCTTCATTAATTCATTCATTCATTTGTGTTCTTCAAACAAATCATTCATCTTCACCAATTTTTTCTTCCTCAAAGTTGAGATCTGGAACATCAAAACAACAAGAACAAATTGGGATATGGAAAACCACCACAACAAGCTTCATTGTATTTTCTAAAATTTGCATCAGCCAAGACAACAAACAAGAAGAGAAATAAAATTGTATAGGATAATTATTTTGATTTTGGTTCTGAAGGAAATAAATTGGGGAGTTAGGATTTATTTTGATAAGTTGTTATGTGTAATTGTCATTGCTTTCATTACTGTTAACAAGAATAAGATTGGTTGTTAACAAAAATAAGAGGAGAAGACATAAAGAGGAGAAGACAGAAGAGGAGAAGAGAGAAAAAGGTGTTTGTGAGGAAGAAGACACACTACCAAGAATAAGAGGAGAAGACAGAAAAATGTGTTTTTCAGCGGTTGTCAACGGTAGTTAACTACCGGCGTGTTTCCCAACGGTAGTTAACTACCGCCAGGGGCTTTAAAGTAATTTTCATGTGTCAATTGGAAGTATTCCTTGTCAAAAAAGCAACCCTCTTAGAGTTTTGTAACTTGTACAAAAAAAAAAATTGAGTTTTGTAACTTTGTATAATAACGTTACATATAGTAGTGGGTGTCATCATCTGTCAAAAAAACAAATAGTGGGTGCATCCCTTCAATTCAACAGTAAAATAAATTTTTTTTATTAAGTAGATCAACCATGTAAATTTCCAAAAACTTATAATTGTTTGATACTTTATTAAATTACTTCAAATAAACGTATACTAAGTTTCTTAAAAATATAAATAAACATCGACTATTAGATAACATAGGTAAAAAAAATTGGATTTTTTAAATTTTGTGGCTTGATTTGCTTGATGCATGTCTTGATCATTAATAATAGTATATGTCCTTGTTTTTTTAATGGCTAATAATTCATGTCTTGAAAATCATCATAAATAGAGCGAGGAAGATCAACAATCTACATGGAGTAGTATAGTTAGGAAGAATAGAGAATCGATTTAGCTAGAGTAACACAATCTACGAAAAAAGATGTTTACATTTTCATGTTTACATTTTCAAGTACTTAAAAACCTGTTCGTCTTTTTTAAGACCTCGTAGAAATTATCACAATTTACCTTTTAATGTATGAGAGAAACTCCAAGATATTTCTCAAGATATTCCATTTGACGAAAACCAAAACTCGTACTGATCTTAAAAAAATATCCTAGTTTTAACCAACCTAACTTTCTAACAGGTTGCTCAAAAAAAAAAAAAATTTCTAACAGGGATGGGTATAGGCTAGGCCGAGCTAGGCTTTGCAAGGCCTAAGTCTGACCTGCCATATTTTTTTAAAGTCTAAGTCTGGCCTGCGGCCTGTCAAAGGCCTACTTTTTAGGCCTGAGTCTGACCTTCTGAAAGCCTGATACGGCATGCTAGCCTGTTTAAAAGCCCGTATTTTATTGACATCTTTAAGTAAGCAATGTGATCTAAGTTTAAATGGACTAGCGAACTAATAGTTCAATTACATTAAACTCTCTTTTGATAATCAACACGAGGTTTTAGGGAATTCGGTTATATATTGTATCATATTTCTATTCTAGTTTATAATAATACATTTATATATGCAAATAATTAAGGTATACTAATAAAACTTAAATTATTGAAAAAAGTTTACAAATTTATATTTTAATTCAAAGTACAAAATATAATATAATAATAAATAATATTATTCATATTACTTAAATAGGCTGACCTAATAGGCTTAAGAGGTTTTTTGAGAGGCCTGTGGCCTGGCCTTTTAAGCTAAATAGGCTTAAAAAAAAGTTTAGGCCTTCTCTATATAAGAAAAAAGTCTGGCCTAGTCTGGTCTGTCGTAGGCTAGGCCGTAGGCCCCTGTAGGCCGGCCTGACATATTCCCATCCCTACTTCCTAACCAAAATTTTGACAAAATTTATTCAAAAAAGAAGATATATGACTTTCATATGTTGCATGTTAACCTCTACGTAAAAACAATATTGTTGGCGAATGTAAGACGAGATAGATTAGGGCCACCATGACCAATAGTAAGGTGGGATTTAGTATGGGAAAGGGGAGTTTTTTCCCACCATGGGAAAGTTAATCTTGACCATTAGATAAAGTAGGGAACATACTTCTATCATAGACACTCACCACCAGATTTTTTTTCTCACACTCACCACCAACATACGGCTGCTCCAACTCTCTTTCTTCCTCTCCTTCAAACCTTGTGCACAGAAAAATTGATTTTCTAAAAACCATTCCCTTGTCATCGTCACTGCAATTTCACAATTAAAATGAGTATGAGGTAGTAGATCCCCTTTTCTACAGGGACAAAATTTTCTTGGGCATGTGATTCTCTCTACAAGTGACAAATAATTAAGCATAAATAAATTAAAACATAACATCATGGAAAAGATTTCATTTAGAATTGAGGAAAATATACAAGTTTTTTTAATGGGGTTTGAAGTTTGTATCCAATCAGCTACCTCATACACGATAAAAAACTATTCATGACAAAAAAACTCTATTGAGCTTGTGCTTCTCTCTAATCCCTGAAGGCAATTCCCCCAAACTGAAAAGCCACACCCAAATCAAATCCATGGTTTTCTCTCTCTTTATTTTGCGATTCGTTTTGGGATTTTGGATCCTTGTGTTATTTTTATTACTTGATTTCCATCGATTTGTGAATAATTTTATTAATTGAGATTTGAAAGATGTTGCTTAGCAAACATAAGAGGTTGTAGATCAGCATCAATGTGTTTAAACTAGAAGAAGACTCCTTAGTTTGTTGGGGGGAAAGAAGCCATTCTTGGCTTGTTTTTTCTTTGAAAGCTTTATGAAGCTTTTGAAAAAGATCTGCAGACACGTGAAGGAAGGAGAGAAAGAAAAAAAAAAAGAAAGAGATTCAACAGCTACAACAGATGGTGGGTCAATGTGAAAAAAGAAATCTAGTGTTGAGTGTCTATGATAGAAGTATGTTCTCTACTTTATCTAATGGTTAAGATTAACTTTCCCATGGTGGGAAAAAACTCTCCTTTCCCATACTAAATCTCACCCAATAGTAATGGGGAACCAATTGCCATCTCCCATAGAAATAAGAGTGAATGAGTACCATTTAGTTCTTGAACCTACGGAGGGTCTTGAAGAATATTTCTAACGTTTTGACAAAGAAAATGGTCAAAAACCATTTCATTTTCTTTGATGAAAAGCAGCTTTGAATCCATCTAGATCAGGTGCCTTAAACATTAAACAACCCATCCCATCTTCCTCATTACTCCCTATTCTCAATCTTTGGTCAATTAATTTTTTTTTTTGGTAAACACTTTGAGTGTTATAAGAAATTAAGATTATGTTGCAGTATATTTTTCATTTCGTACCGAATAATTGTTTTTAAACTTTATTTACCTCTCAACCAAATTTGGGATTATCATGGCTCATTTCTCCCGAGTACTAGTGGGATAAAAAATATACATTTAGTGATTTTGCTCAATTTGTTAATAAACTTCATCCATTACCAAAGAATTAAAGTTTCATTTTTGGATGAACAATTATTGACGGAATTTCACTTATCTCGGTTGAACTTCAGACTACGAGATCTTCTTCCTTTAAAAATTAAAGGGTTATTTATCTCCATTAATAAATACATAGTTAATAATTTTTTTACAAATTGAATTAATTTTAAATGAACCTATATAAATTTATAATTTTTTAACATGTGCGTAAATCTTATGTAAACTGTCGTGAGCTTAGCTCAGTTGGTATGGACAATGCATAATGTATGCAAGGTTCGGAGTTCAAACATTGGCCATCACAAAAAAAAATCTTATGTAAACTATTAAAAACAAACATATTTTATCCTATTAAATCCCACAAAACTCGAGAGATTAATTTCCAAATTTACAAACAAAGACCATCCACTTAAAAAAAATATATACTACCGCCGCGCCATTCTCACATATAAAAGAAAGTTGATGTATCTACCTCTATTCTTAAATATAAGAGAAAATTGATGCATTTAATTTAATATTTGTATCAAATACATCAACGAATTTGGAATACTATTTAAAATTGATGTATTTGGTCTAATGTTTATACCAAATACATGAACGAATTTGGAGTAGAAGAAAATTTGGAATAGCATTTAATAGTTTGTTTTTACTTAGATCTCACACAAACGAACAAAGCAAGCAAAGCAAATGCGTCAGCAACGTTGAACGGGTTAAACTTAAGAAACAGTTAAGAGTAAAAACCAGGTTCATTGAACCTGGACACACTCGATTACAGTCTATTTATACCATACATCGCTACACAACATAATCACACAAATCACAAAGCTTCTTCCTTCCACCGCATCTCTATTATCTCCAAATACACATTTCTCATATTTATAATTTTCTTTTCTTTACTTTAATACAATGAGTATTTTCATTTCACCGATGATGGCAGTGATCGGCACCGGAGGAAAAAAAGAGTCTAAAAATGCGGTGCCGGTGCCGGAGTCGGAGCTGAAGAGAAGAAACGATCAGCTTGAGAAAGAGTTGAAGGAGAGTAGGGAGAGAGAAGAGCAAATGAGACGGCAGTTACAGAGCGCGTGGGAAAGGCTGCGCGTGGCGGAGGAAGCGGAGGAGAGGTTATGCTCACAGCTCGGAGAGCTGGAAGCAGAAGCTGTTTATCAAGCGCGTGATTATCACAATCGTATTGTTTCTCTGATGGATCAGCTCTCACGCGCGCAGAGTCTTCTTCATAATGCTTCTTCCAACTCGTTGTGATTGGTTTTGTGTATGAAGATAGCAAGGAATAATCATTGTTATTCTAATTAGTGTAAAATGTATATGTATGATTTTTGTTTATTTTGATGATTGAAGATCTATATTAGCGTGGATCCAATCTTGTGTTCTGTTGTTGTAACATTTTTGTTTGATTGGTTAAGTTGATTATAATTCTTAGAGTTTGATTGAATGGAAAAATGGTTTTGGAATTTCAAAGACTTTATTTTGGTTTCTCATTATGTGAATGTCAATTATTTTCTGGCATTCTAGAACTTTAACTGCCACATTTTTCAAACGAGATAATAGTCAACTTGATTATTTGATTTTTTTTGGTTACAAGGAAGAAAAATACAACATTCTACTGAACCAGGTTTCCTGTTTTCATGGAGGAGAGAGGGATGAATAATGAGATTTAGGCTTGAAGCACCAAACATTGCCTAATGAGAAAGTTGGTGTTAATCGATAAGGTAATTAAACACATTTTGACATATCAATATCAATTGTTAAACTTGAAACTATGACTAGTATAATTTGATAAAATACATGATATTTGAAATATTGATGCATTTTTTTTTTTGCTTATTTTGGTGGGTGCTAGATTTGAACCAAAGTACAAAATACCACAATATTGAAATTGATATTCCAACCAAGTGACCCCTCAAGACTCAAGAGGGCAAATATTAATACATTACTAGACCATCGACCCGTGCGACCCGTGTTAACGCACGGGTGGAAGGTAATATTTGACGGTAATAGGTAGCGACCCGTGTTAACGCACGGGTGGAAGGTAATATTTGACGGTAATAGGTAGCAAAATAGTTTAGATGATTGTCATATAGTATTTCATAATATTAAGAAGTATAGACGTTGGTACTGTACCATAACATAATTTTACTTTAGATAAACTTTAAATGCGAAAGTGTGGGGGAAAAATTAATTTAAAATTAGATGAAGTATAGCGAGATAGATTAACATTTATAAGTAACGTAACATAATAACATAATAGGTTAAGTATAGCGAGACAGGTTAAGATTTATATGTAAGAGATTAGGTTAATTATAGCGAGACGAGTTAACGATTATTCCTTTCCAAAAAAACAGCTTATAATTAGGAACATAATTTTATTTTACTTTAGATAAACATTAAATGCAAAAGTGTGGAAGGAAAAATTAGGTTAAAATTAGAGATGACATTTTGCATAATCTAGGGTTAATATAGTAAAGTCGCGCGAAAAAATTAGGTTAAATCTAGGGTTAATACTGCGTCACGGGTTAACTTTTAGAAATAAGAGATGGCATTTTACATAAATTAAATCTAGGGCTAATATAGTAAAGTCACGCGAAAAATTAGGTTAAATCTAGGGTTAATATTGCGTCACGGGTTAACTTTAAGAAATAAGAGATGACATTTTGCATAAATTAAATCTAGGGTTAATATAGTAAAATCACGCGAAAAATTAGGTTAAATCTAGGGTTAATACTTCGTCACGGATTAACTTTAAGAAATAAGAGATATCTATTAACTGTCTAATAATTTGTGTTCAAAGATGCATAATTCTTAGATGTTCAAATAATTTTATTGATAAAACCGAAATTAAATATATTAACGAAGCAAAGAGTTCTATCCAACACAAGGAGGAGTGTCAGGATAAAAATAAGAGTAATGATATTTTGACATCCATTTGATGACAACTTTGTTGACAACCTTGTTTTTCTCACTTCTTATTGATCAAAAACAATGAAGAGAGAAAAAGGAAGAGAGAGAATAACAACATCATGTAAGTATGAGAGAGAAAGTTGTCAAAAAGTGGTTGTCAAAATATCATTTCTCTAAAAATAAAGAAAACAAGCAACAAAGAAACCAACAAGCTAAGTGACAAAACTCGAGCATGGACTAGGATTAAGTCACCAATGATGAAGATCAAAATCAAAATTTTTATTTTTCGCCTTCAACCATAAAAAAGATAAACGTTTAACTTTCTCAAATAAGCGGGATATTAAATTCTCTTTCTGCTGAAAAATACGACAATTCTTTTCCATTTTAATAACTCAAACACAAACTAACCAGATCATTTGAAAAGAATATCGAATAATTTTAGAGAAACATCATAAATTATTAAATTGCACAAAATGATCAGTCAAATTTAACAGATCCATGTAGTGGACGCATAGCCCTTGCCTAGATGTTCAAATAATTATATTCACTAACTATGGTTCATCATTTATGTTCGAACTTACATGCAATTTTTTTTTTTAGGGATATAAAAATTTCAATACATGACGTTCAAACATTTAATAATAATTTTCTGAACGTTTGTGTCAAAAAAAAATAAAAAATTTCTGAACGTTATCTCTGTTAAAATAATTTTGTGAACGTGATTAACTATACTCCCTCTGGTCACATTTATAAGCAAAAAACACATTTTTAGGTACATTGAATAATTCATGTATTTGACCTTAAATGTGACCGGATACATTAATTATTTAATGTATCTAAAAAGTTGATTTTTGCTTATAAATGTGACCAGAGAGAGTATATTTCAACAACCGAATTAAACATATAAATAGTTTGTGTGTCCAATTAACTAAAGACAACGTCTTGCACGTATGCTCTTGCTTGGGAGCGAAGCATATTTGACTGTGAGTTTTTGATTTGTTTTGCTGAGATCTCATTTTATTACTATATGTATATTCCTATACCAAGGACGCGTGCATGTTTCTTTTCTTTATTCGATTCGATGATGACAAATGAGTTTCGTGTTTCTAACGCCCAACTCTCTGATTAAATATTCAATTAACAGTATGGAATTTCAACCTTTCGCTAATTTCTTTTAACTAAAGACAAACAACCGGCTCAAATCCAAACCTGACGCTCCCATCGCAATTTTCCTCATACTTTGTACCTTCTGTGTTTCATCTATTTGGTTTCTAGAGATTCTTAATTGAAGCAGTGGTTCGATATTCTCTCTGGTTTATTAAATAAAGAGTATTTAGTTTATAAGAACTATTTCATATATTTAAAGATTTTGATCTATTTCATTAAATAGCTCTTTAAAAATTTTGAAGATTTTTAAAATCTTTAAATATTGATCTATTTCATTAAATCTTTAAATATATGAAATAGTTTATATGAACTATTTCATAATCTTTAAATAGCTATTTAATCAAAATCTTTAAATATTGAGTATTTAAAGATATTGATCAAAATTTTGATCTATTTCATATATCGAACCACTGCTTCAAAATCTTTAAATATATTTAATGAAATTTTTAAAGAGCTATTAAATAGTTGTTATTTAATGAATTAAAAAAAAACAACTATTTCATATATTTAAAGAGCATTTTAACTCATTATGGCATCTCAATTGATTTAAACTATATGTTGTGCATTATATCAAACAAATTATACTCTAATGCGACACCGAAATGTAAAGAATAAAATTAGAGAAATTCTAACGAGTGTCTCTGGGATATTCTTTAAGAATCATAAATGATATTTTCGAACCTTTTTTTTAAGGGTCCTGCTAACCGGTGCCCCCGGGCACTGGTTAAGCATACCATAAAAAGGAATTATTACCATAAAAGGAAACTGTTTTTGACTTTATTATAAATTAATTACACAATTTCAATTCATTAACTATTATATAATTTCCTTTTTCATATCCTTAACCAGTGCCCCGGGTGCACCAGTTAGCATTTCCCTTTTTTTAATTACAAAGAGCGTTGAAACCCAATATATTTATGATTCTTATTATAAGAAGAAAAACAAAACAAAACAAAATCAAAGTTATTGTAACTTTTTATATTTTTTTATCGGAAATGGTAACGACTGTCCTTAGGACATTCTTTAAGCACCCAAATTAGAGACTTTTTTTTATCAAAATTTATGTAATTAATACTTTGAAAAGTGAAATGTTTGACTTTTTAAATGAATGATTTCATAGGGGTCATTTAACTTGCACCACTTATAGTTTTGGTCCAACTTGGACCACTTAAATGACTTGTTATTGCAAGTCTTTATCCTATAAGATATACCATGCACACTAGAATAGGAAAACATAGTAGTACCCCCTTTTTCTATATATGACTTGCTACTTTCTCTTTTACTAATTTGTCCTTTACAAATTTGCAACGACATATCTCGTTTATTTAACTTTTTTATTTATTTATTCTGTTTTACTACACAATGGCATTAAAATTATTTCTTTTTAAAGGATTAAATATTATTAAATTCAATATATATAATTTTTTATAACAAAATTACATTTATTTAAATTTCATTTTACAACTACACAATAACTAGTCCTCGTGAGCTTAGCTCAGTTGGTAGGGATAATGTATAATATATGCAAGGTCGGGATTCAAACCCTGTCCACCACAAAAAAAAACTACACAATAACTATTAATTTTTAATTATTACAACATTTTTTTAATTAGCATAATTTATTAATCTTACAACGGCACAAGACGTATCGGCATATCGGGTGAGCCACAAGATAACTGAACTACAAACGAGGCGTCATATATATGCGGTAGTCTCAGAACAACTCGCACGCGAAACAAAAATACAAGAAAAAAAAACAATTTTTTCTTTAAAGTTTAACAACAAAAAGACATAACATTTTCAAATATTTTTGTGCTCGTTTTCTTTTTTAATCTATTGAATACTTTTTTTTAAAAAAAAAACTATTCAATATTTGAAAGTTTAAATTTCAATAAAGTTTAAAGTTCAAATTTATGTGGTCTATATTTACTTCGATCGATAGTTAGGTAAAATCTGAGCAAAAATTATTCCACCTACAAATTGAACTCATCTTCTATTAAAAAAATCGTCTATAATTTCAGTCCTATTGTGTGGTTAATGCTAAGCGGCATTTGTTAAGAAATCATACTCCATCCGTTCCTTTTTAAGTGTCTTTTTAGGGTGAATTTTTCGTTCCTATTTAATTGTCTTTTTGGTATTTTAAGGGTACAATTTGTCAATTATACCCTTTGTCAATTACTTTTATCTTTTTCAATAAAACTAATTAATGCTATCTATTTGGAAAACTAAAGTTTTTTTTTTAAACAAAGTTTGTTTTTTTTTAAACAAAGTTTGTTTTTTTTTTTTTGAAAGATAAACAAAGTTTGTTTCTTGTTATCTTCAAATTTAAACAAAATTTTGTTCCAAACAATGGTTCCAAGAAGAGTTTTTTTTTTTTTGGATAAGCTAGGAGAGAGGACATACATCAAGAGGAAGCACCGACATCCCAACTAGGTTGGCACCCCGGAGAAGAGTTAAAATTCTATAAATAAGATGAGTAGCAATTGTTAGAAATTTCTAGTGTGACTCTAGCATTGGTTGAAGTCATACTTGAAGCTTTAACTTTAATTAAAGGAGTTAGAAGAAAGTTATTTTTTTCTAAACTTTTGATTAATGTGAAGTTGGAATAATTTTTATGTTAACTTAAAATAATTAAAAAGAATGTGTACAATATTTAAAAAATTGACAATTGTTTCTTATGAGAGAGAGATTGTGCAAAAAAAAAGGAATTTGTTGGAGAAAAAGACAATAGCTGACAATTGTTTGTTACGAGATAAGGATAACATATTAAATTTATTGGAAAGATAAAGCGTGCGCAAAAAAATAGGAATTTATTGGTGGATTAAAATGAGGGTATAATAGGAAGAAAATGTGCAAAAATACACATCGCTATTTTGGTATTAATTTTCTAAAAAGACACTTAAAAGGGAACGGAGGGAGTATATAATAAAATTTTCTTACAACTTATTTATTCGATTTCTTAAACATGAAAAAAAAAACTTTTCAAAACAATCAAAAGTGGATTTGATATTTATTAATGCTAGTGCAGTGCAAAGCTAATAGATTATTCCAACAAAATTGAAATTAATTTAATATAAGTTCTTATTACTTTTTATAAAAAAAAATATAAGTTTTTCAACAAAAAAAAAAGATAAGTTTTTCGCTTGAAAAATTAACTAATTAAAGTTAAATTTTCATTAAAAAAATTTGATTTTTTTTTTGTGGTGGCCGAGGTTTGAATTCCAGACCTTCTATATATTATGCATTGTCCCTACCAACTAAACTAAGCTGACGTGGACTAAAAAAACGAAGTTTTTCAACAATAACAAAAATTAAGTAATTTAAAATTTTAAAAAAAATTGAGGTAAATTTAAGTTAAGTTTCTGATAAAAAAAGACCTGTCCAGCTGCCACCTTTGCAACAGGACAAAAAAACAGGACATGAAAGACTGATTCACTGCAGCAATATATTACAATAAGTACAGTAGACATGCAAAAAATAGCCACTTGTAGTACAGGTTCCCTGCACTTAATCTGAACCGTTAGACATTATTTATAACAAATCAATGGCTTATATTCAATGGGTCCAAGTTGGACCCAAAGTTTTAGTGGTGCAAATTAAAAGAAACCTGATTTCATGATATGGAATATTTAAAGAGTGTCGTTAGAACACTCGTTATCAAAGAACTTTTTTTATGAATATACCCTTATAGAAAATTATGGAACATTAAATATAAGTATTAAAAAGGCAAACATTTAATAAGAGATAGAGAAATTTTTTAAACAATAACTACACTTTAAAAGTTATAACTTTCTTATAAATAATACCAATTTTATATATAAAAAAATATTATATTAAGAATCGAAAAGGAGTGAATTTTTACGAAAATGCACATATCTAATGTATTAAAAATTTAAGCATTTGACTATTTAAAAAAATATATTTTTAATTTAAAATAGTTAGTATCACGAAACGGTTGTTATCAAGATTCATTAAATTAAACACTATCGGCCGTCTAACGTGTTAAAGCATTTAAATTTTAAATATAATTATAAATGATCAAACCATTAAATTAATTTTTATTTTATAAGTCACTTTTAAATTAGCCCTATGTTATATTTCTTTTTTTGCAGTGTATATATATTTTTTGGTAGTGATGTTGTATTAATATTTCAAACTATTTCATTTTTTTTAGGAAATCAAACTAATTCATGTATTTGTCAAAACACATTTCTTTGTCGAATAAAGTTTATCGATTAAATTCTTCGTCATATGACAAAAGTAGAAAGAAGAGGATTTAATTGAGAAACTTTTGACAATTTAAAATATTAATAGAGTTGAAGATTAATTTACAAAAACACAAAGCCACTTGGGTTGGCATAGTGGTATTTGCTTGGGATCTAGTGTACTCCTCTTGAAGTCTGAGGTTCGATTCTCTCTAGTGTCAATTTAAGTGGGTTACTCAAACTTCTTAAAAAAAATGGTCTTGCTAACCATTGTCCTTGGGGCACCGGTTAAGGAATTTACAAATAGAAATTTTGTCTTGAAAATATAAGATGTTATTATTGATAGAGTAATAATTACACAACTTTTTCATGAAAACTTACTTATTTTGGATGCTTAACCATTGCCCTTTGGGGCACTGGTTGACATTCTCAATTTTTTTTTACAAAAACACAAATATCAATTTGATGGTTAACTCAGTTATAAATATTTGGGTTAAATATGTTTTGGTCCCTATAAATATGTTAACTTTTCGTTTTAGTCCCTCTAAAATTTTCCTTCAACTTTTAGTCTCTATAAAATTTTCAATCACTACTTTTGGTCCCTATTTTTAATTTAATTTTTGTATTTTTATAATGAAATTGTGCATAAATGTGTAAAATATTCTAAAAAAAATTATAATTTTTTAACAAAACACAAATTAAATATGAATTTTTAACCGTAAAAAATATAAAAAATTCATATTAAATTCATGTTTTGTTAAAAAATTCTAAATTTTTTTGGGAGTAATTCCTATAATATTTTGAATTTTTCAGGAAAATTTTATTAAAAAATATGAATTCCACATATGAGTTTACTTTAAAAGAGGGACCAAAAATGAAGATTGAAAATTTTATAGGGACTAAAAGTTGAATGAAAATTTTAGAGGGACTAAAACGAAAAATTGACATATTTATAGAGATCAAAAACATATTTAACGCTAGATATTTTAATTCAGTCGTGATCTCGGAGTTGATAAGAATCACGAGTCGACACATTTGAGAATATTCCCCTCAAGCGTGTGTCATGTGTGGACGCAAAGAATGTAGGACCTCCCACCACCATTCACTCAGCACCACATAGTTAGACACAAATGAAGGTGGTGACTGTCTGCAAAGTTGAAAATCGATGCATGGTGAGCAATGAACATTGTTGGTAACGAAGTTTGATTGAATAGACATTCATTATCTAATTTTTAATTTTATGTTGTATTTTTTTATAATATTTATTTAAAAATAAAATTACATTTTAAATAAGTTTTATTTATAGGAAAATGCTAACTAATATATGTGGACGTTAATCAGGGAAACAACTATAATAAAAAAAATTGGGACTTGTATAATCAAATTATTGAGTGTAAAAAACATTATTTTAAATGTAAAATTTTCTTCTTTTGTTTTCTTAACTAATGTCCCGAACATTAGTTAGGGAATCCATTAGCTAGTATGACCTAAAAAGAAATAAGAAATAGGTTTTGTCTTCAAAATATAGAAATATAAATGTCTAAACTTCTACAATATTAGATACATAATTAAAAAATAAAAACAAACTTCTGCCTTTATTAACTTCTTATAACTCGTATATTCAGAGCACAAGTTAACCCTAAACTTTTTTAAAGGATAGAATATGGAAGGTGACAGGATCCCATGATATGATTAATTACAATTTACAAATGCCATATCACGCTTCAGTGCATTTTAGTCTACTATAGTGGACCTTAAAGGATAGAATATGGAAGGCGACAGGATCCCATGATATGATTAATTACAATTTACAAATGCCATATCACGCTTCACTGCATTTTAGTCTACTATAGTGGACCAAATGTCCACTTCCATTACTCAGTAATCAAAACAAAAAAAAAATGATATTTAAAGTTTGAGTGGGTACCTTAAAATTTGGTCAAATATGGAGGGATTAGTTAGTATTTTTTTTTTTTATTCTTTAACTTGTACTTTTATGATACATGTTAAATTTAGATAAAAAATTTACATCCAATTTATATTTAAAAAAATCACATACAATAAATGTATAGAAGATAAGTAATATGAATTTAAAATTGTATCACAGGACATCAAATATTTCCACAACTTTAGCTTAGAAAAAAAAATCCACTCCTTTTGGTATTATTTTGAGAGATGTAGCTTTTTGGTTTAAGAGATCACCTTTTTAGAGGTTGCTTAATAGATTGTTGTTTTTATTGAATCGTATATCATATGCACGTAATTGAAAAGATTAATTTTTCGAGTTGAGTAAAATGGTATAGGACGACACAACTCTTGCTTAAGAAATTTAACACTTCTACATGTCTATGGTTGGATTCAAATCTAGAATCTTTAATTCGAAAAAGATTTCTTACCATTACATAATTTAATGCCAATTAAAATATCGGCTAAAAAACATAAATCAAAAAATATATTTTCAAATACTTACTTCATATTAATATAAAATATTCAAAAAAATATATTTTCAAATTATCTCAATTGTTATACTCAAAGTACATAATTGTTTTTTTTTAAAGCAAGTACTTATTTGATTATATGTCCACGCTTCTTCTTAGTGTTCTTCGCATTCTTGGTTCGCCGGAAGAAAAAAAAAATGTACAACTGAAACAATTACACTAGCATTCAATCATATATCACATCAATTTAGATATTAGTGTAATTTTTAAAAAAAAAATAGTGTAATTTTTTATATTTTTTTTTGGAAAAATATTATGATATTTTATGAAAGAAAAATTATTATATTTTATCATAGTGAAATACAATTGAATGTTGTTTAATTTCTTTTTCAGCAATGTAATTTTTAAACTTCTAAAATAATTCATAACAGAATTTATCCTACTGGATCGTGGGGGTTGCTGGATCGTGGATCTTGTTACCGTGCTGGCGGTCGATCCATACGCCAATATTAAACCCTCTTTTATCCTACTAACACTCTCTCGTCATATTTTTTGTAACTTGGTTTCGAGTCCGTACGCGGGCTCGCTGGATTGCGCTCGTGATGAGAGTTCCTTTTGTTAGGATTTTTTTTTTTGAAAAAATCATAATGGAATTATATTAACATCGGTGCTGGACACTCTTCAGCACAAGGTGTACTAAAGATCCAACCCGGTAAAAACAAACTGTCACAATGTTTAATTACACATAAAAGTCAATCGATACCCAGACAATGTAAAGGGTTCGACCACCAACTTTGAGAACCGTACACAAAAGTGGTTTTATTGGCTTTAAGCCACCACAACAAATGAAATTTGACTTTATCTAAAAGATGCTCTATAGGTGTTTCAGTGTTTTTGAACAATCTGTTGTTTCGTTCATTCCACACCAACCAAACACACAGAAGCCATAATAATTGTAAAAATGAGCAGCGAGCCTTTGAGTAACCCGAAACGCACATAGTGTCTGTGACCTGAGCAATACCACGCCTTCTAAGGTTGATTTTAGTTGGTAACCTGTCTTTCAGCAACCGCCACGCAACAATGGAAACTTTCAGAGGAACCTGTTTGTGCCAAACAAGGTTCGTTGTCTCGTCTAGATTGAGACCTGTCATATGTGTCAGCGCATGATAAGCATCTCGAACTTTGTATCCGTTATTTTTACCAAGCTCCCATTGCCACCTGTCAGAAACATTTGACTGCACAACAACATTGGCCAATAAAGCCCTACACTCTTCTACTAACTCCTCCTCCCACACCCACAAATGTCTCCTCCAACCCCACGCCTCACCACCCTCTTCTCAACCTCGATCAATCATATCCGTCACCGTACTAAACTTATTTGTTGTAAGATCAAATAAGCGAGCAAACCTCCTACACAAAGGAACATCACCTAACCACCCACTAGTACAAAAATCACTTTTTAACTCAGGGATATTAAATAGGATGCTATCCACCAGACTTAAAAACTTCATCCAGCGGTAAGGTTTTAGAAAAGATAGTTTTTAGATAGGCTCACCTGACTTAAAAAAATGTTTTTAATAAATTAAACTAAAATAAAACTAAAAATAAAACAAAAAACGCCAAACCCACACACTTCACTTCAGGCTTCACAACGCGACTCTCTCTCTCTCTCTCTCTTCACACTGAATTTTTCTTCATCTCTCTCTCAAACCCTAACAAGTTTCCCTTCAACAACTGAACCGGCTCCTTCAACAACAACGACAAACGCATCCGAGTCAGGTTCGTGAAGAAAGAAGTGAAGCAAAGCATTCAGAACCGAGTTCAACTCAAAGCGTGAAAAGCAAGTTCGACGTCGCTGTTAACGGATTTGTACAACTACTGAACCAGATCGAAGTTTTCCGGTGCGTTCTTTGCCGTTTCTCTCCGATCTAACTGAGGTAACATTCGTTTCACTCCCTTTTTCTTCGATCTGCATCGTTTTCGTGCTTGTATGTGTGATAAAATATGAGTTTGTGAAAAGTTTTGTTTGTAAAGCCCTTTTGTGGATCTAGGACTATCGGTTCATCTTTTGTGTGTTTTGTCTGGATTTTTTGAAAGGATGAAGCAAAAGGAGTTTAGGATCTACAAAAATTTTTTAAGAAAAGGTATAAAAATAAAAATTAATTAACTCCGGCGGCGGCGCCGCCACCCTAGGGCTGCCGGCCACCGCGCCAGAGCTTCTAAACTCCTTCTTCTCTGTTTGGTTCTGTTTTTGGTTAGAGAGAGATGAAAATCTCTGGTAGAATTTCGATCATCTTGTGCATATTTCTGTGATTTGCTGATTTATATTTTCGGCTCCCATCCCCTTCTATATTTTCCCATTATTCAGTTTCTTTCCTGCTTCTTGTTGTGTTTCATGAAAGGCCTGTAGTGATGCCTCCAAGTTTTTTTTTTGTCATTTTAATTTGGCTGTTTGGCACTCAAAAATTCTTATATAGTGACGTTCTACAGAGAAAGAAATGTGGTTACATAGTAATAAGGTTATATCAGTGATTAAAAAGGTTGATGTATTCTGCATGCCTATACATTGTCATAATGCTTATACATTTGTTTGCCGCTTCTATTCAGATTGGTCCTTTTCAAAGATCCGGTGAAAGTAAGGCGGGAGTTGAAGTTAGAATTGACCTAAATTTGCATGGCATTGTCAGTATTGAATCATCTATAGTAAGTAAGAAGCCTAATTTTAATCTCTTCAATGTTACATCATCAGTTCTCTTAGAGATCTAGCTACATACATGAACCTTTATTTGTCTTCAGTTGATCGAAGATCGTGTGGAAGATTCTGTTACAACGCGTGAGTATCAATCCAATTCTGAAGCAAGGGATGTTGAACCCATTTCTGAGACAGAACAAAATGATAATGAACAAAGTATCAATGAGAAGTGTGGATCTCCACGTTGTTCTGTAAGTATGTTGTTGATGAACCCCTTTGTTAAATGGAATATCTCAAATGTTAATGATTTCTTGCAAATCATTCTTCAAACATGAAAAACCGTATAGCTAAATTTTATCTGATCATTTATGATGTTAAATTATATGCAGTCTCTCAGGCTATAACAACTGCTCTTTAATATATCTGATAATCATATATGTTTATTTTTATTTTGTGAAGATTGTTTTGATTGCAGATATGATTTATGTTGGTGATTTGAGTAAATAAAGTGTTACTATCATGCCTTTTTACAGTCTGATGGTACAAGAAAAGATAAGGCCAACATAAGGGTTCATGTACCAATGAGTGAGAACGTCTATGGTGGAATGACCAAGGCTGAAGTCACGGAAGCTCAAGATAAAGAACGCCAATTAATGCAGCAGGATATAACAATGGAGTTAACAAAAGACAAGAGGAACTCTTTGGAGTCTTACATCTACAACGTGAGGAATAAGGTATAGATTCAATATCTTAATAAGATACATACATGGTTTTTGTGACTAGATAATTTCTATTGTCACACATTTCATATCTAGCTTTGACTTTTGCTATGATAATATGAAAGTATTGAATGTTTCAAATGTGAATGAGAAAAGGCTGATGTATATTCAATGATGATTTCGTTTTCAGTGACTTGATGTAGCAAATGTTAGGTAAAACTAAGATAATGAAGTTAGTGCAGTCACACATTTCATATCTAGCTTTGACTTTGGCCTTCGTAATGTAAAAGTGTTGAATGTATCAAATGAGAATGAGAAAAGGCTTCTGTATATTCAATGATGAATTGATTTTCAGGGACTTGGCTGTTCTGATTCATGAATAAATGTAAGGTTAAACTAAGATAGTGAAACTGGTGTCTAGGGATATTGTTTTATTCTGCTTTGTATCAAATCTGCATATGAAATGAAATTAAAATCTTTATCCTTCTTTGTCTTTTATGCCTATTATTTAATACATGGCTTTATGTGTGTATGTTCTATATTTCCTGATGGACTGGTATTTAATAATTTGTGCATTTTTATGAATAGCTCTTCAACGAATACCGAAAATTCGCAAGTGAACAAGAGAAGGATGGCATATCCAGGAGCCTGCTAGAGACTGGGGAATGGCTTTACAATGATTCAGTTGATGCTTTGGGTCATAGTGAGGTTATTGGCAAGGAGGAAAAATAGAAGGCCGATGATAAGACTTTGCAAATTCTAGGTTCTAAAGCTAGTGAATTGATTTCTTCTAGTAAGCTTGTCCATGTCATGTTAATAGCTTATTTTGTTAGGTGAACAATATTTCTCTTATTTTTTATTTTTTATGTTTACATGACGAGACATTGTGGTCCAGAATTATTTTGTAATTTGACATGTACTAGTAAGCACACATTAAGTTTTAATAAATTAATATTATTGTTTTATACCTTCATTGATTATATGATATTTCATATTATATTCAGCACCATAATCGTGTATAAAAAAAAATTAAAATATAGTGAGAATTTAAATGGGGTGAACCGATTTAAATTCAAAGATTTTTGACTCTGGTTAGCCTTTTTTAAATGGTATCAACCGATTTAACTTAAAAGATTTTAGATGGGTTCATCCGATTTAAATTAAACGATTTTAAATCGGGTAAAGGGGACGGACTTAAAATCAAATACACTTTTTAAATCGGCCACCTATAAATCGGATGTTCACCCGATTTAAAAAGTCATATTCACCTGATTTAAAAAGTGTTTTCTGCACTAGTGACCTATCCAACCAAAAAAGAGTATCTTTCCCATCCCCTATCACTTTCGATACCCTCTCTGCAAACCAGCCCCCATCAGTCTCACCCACACCGTCCCTAATCTTCGCTATCTCTCTCCACCACGGTGAAATACTCCGACCCCCAACCTCCAACCTCTCTGCCTCCTCACCATATCTCGCCACCAACACCCTATACCACAATCCACCTCTCTCCACCAACATCCTCCAACACCACTTGCCTAATAAGGCAATATTGAATTCCCTCAACTGCCTCACCCAAACCTCCTTCCTCCTTTTGTAAACAGATAGAGCTCCAAGCAATCTAGGAAATTTTCCTGTTAACCTCACTCCCACCCCAAAAAAATTTATTAAAAATAGATTCAATGAGAGAAATGATATCTGACGGAGCTTTGAAGAAAGAAAGGGCATAGACAGGAAGCGATGTCAGGACAGACTTGAGAAGAATTAAACGGCCGCTGAAGGATAAGAAGCGACTTTGCCACCGCACCAATCTAGTTTTAATGGTATTTATCACAGGTTCCCAAAATACTAACTTTCGAGGGTCCCCTCCAATCGACAAACCAAGATACAAGAACAGAATTTTACCCACTTTACAGTTTAATAATGAAGCCGCCTCAAACAACCATGACTCCCCTATATTGATGCCAACCAGTAAACTCTTATTAAAATTCACTTTAAGACCCGACATGTCTGTAAACAAAGTCAAAACACCCCGTAAAGCTCGCACATTTGCCCAACTTTTTTCACCTAACAATAGAGTATCATCCGCAAACTGCAAATGAGATACCACCTCCGAATTTGACGTGCCAACCCCGTATCCCGTATACAAATTATTTTCCACCACGAAGTTCATCAAAACATTCAATCCTTCAGCAGCCAATAAAAATAAAAAAGGAGAAAGGGGATCCCCTTGACGGAGGCCCCGTTGCAATGGAAATTCATCTGTGGGACTTCCATTCACTAGAACTGAAGCAGTAGCTGTACTCACACACTCTTTGATCCATTTTCTCCACAACACCGGAAACGCCATTTTATTCATGACCGTATCCAGGTAACCCCAATCCACCGAATCATATGCTTTTCAAAATCCACTTTAAAAAGCATCAACTCCTTTTTTGATTTTTGTGCTTCGTCAACCAACTCATTTGCTATTAAAATGCCGTCTAGAATATGTCTTTCTTTCACAAAAGTTGTCTGAGTATTTGATACAACCCGACCAATAATCAATCTCAATCTATTGGCCAACACTTTAGACAATATTTTATACAAGCACCCAACCAATGCTATAGGACGAAAATCATTTAATCTCTGAGGACTGTCAACTTTAGGAATAAGAGCTATAAAAGTAGAGTTTATACCTCTTGATAATTTTCCTTTTGTTAGGATTGATTAGGCCCGATGCCCGATGCCCCCCAGCTCTGGGTCAGGCCCGATGCCCCAGCTCTGTACCTTTTTTCTTTTATGTTATTTTATTTCTCTTTTGCTTAAAAAAAAACATAACAGAATTTATATTTATAAATAAGTAAAATAAGTATATTGAGGTGAGATTAAGACATTGCGAATTCCCCGACAAGAAACATGGATATATAGATAAATTGTAGTAACGTTTAGATTAAAAATTTAAACTTTAAAGGTAAATTCTTATCTACCGTGTATTTTGGTGGGTACTGATGCAACATGGATGAATGATACATATTCAACCAAATTTCATAGATACTATTGTGTTCATCAAATTCGAATGCTAACGATTTAGTCTAGATCACGTATAGCATGTCATGTCCTCTCATTCATCCACTTGATGTTTGCCACTTGCATATACTTGGCTAAGAAATAACCTTTTCAAAGTGATTTAGAAGCCTATTTGATGCAACATCAACGATACACTTTATTATAAGACGCAATTAAAATAAGAGCAAAGGTCCGACAACAGACTTGGTCTCACAATGCAAGCATATAAGAAACTTGTCATCTAGTTTACTGGCTAGTGGGGCTATAGAGAAGGATACCCCAACATGGAATGTTGTGTGTGATATCCCTCAGGGAAGCTAGTAGTGTCTTCCAATACCAAAGGCAGAGGAGGATGAAGTCTATGGCAGATATAGTAGTATTTTGTTATATTTTAACATATCTGGTACTGAGTTACAAGCAAATTGTATAAATTAACTTGAACAATTATCGTGATGGTTAATATATTTTTGTTCCCATATTGTCGTTTTAAACTTATAACTAATTACATGCCCAAATACTATTTTTAGGCGACTTTCAAACTGATTTCACAACCTTTTACACATTTGGATTCTATAATTTTGATGCATTTAAAATTTTAGAAACAAAACTTCTGAAAAATATGTTTTACACATCCAGACTTTACAACCCCAATACAAAATACGTAATTTTACACGTCCATGTTATAGAATTTGAACCTATAAAACACAATAAATAGTGATATACGGTCTAGAATGCATTGACAATTTTTGTGGACTAGAATACATTGAAACTTAAATAAATTTGTGTGTTTGATTCATGATCATTCACAAACCACCTTACCCATTCAAAATAAATTCTAACATAGTTGCAGTTTACTATAAGCGGTAAACCAAGTTTGTTTATGATCAATGATAATGTTACATTTTATGATTCAAAGAGCCAACTAAAATATCACAAAAAGTTTCATGGTACATTATGTGGAGTTCATGGACTATTGCTACAAAATATTGATCATGGACTGAAAACCGCCAATAAACCCAAAAAGGAATTTGCTCTTTATACATTTGGCAATTACTCACAGGCACCTCAAACTACTAAAAATACCTTCAACGACATCTAAAGAGCAATTGTTAGGTGTCTAAAGAACAAATCACACCCAATAATTGTATATGACAAGTCCACAAACGAGTCTTCTAAATCCAACGGAGACAATTTAGTTCATTGAAGCTATAGTTCTTTAAAAATTGGAATTGTTTCTCGCTTTCCAAAAATTATTGTGTACTTGAAGTTTTTACGGAATTTCATAAATGTAGTTTCTTATGAACTACTCCCTCCGGTCCTATTTACAAGAGAAAATTGATTTTTTAGATACATTGAATAATTTATGTATCTAGTCAAGAATCTAAACCAAATACATAAATTACTTAATGTATCTAAAAAATTAATTGTCTCTTGTAAATAAGACCGGAGGGAGTAAGTGATTAAAATAAGAAAGGGAAATGTTAACTTGTGCCCTTGGGGCATAAGTTAAGAAACTAAATATAGAAGGTTTTTCTTGGAACTTGTGCATTCAATATCTTAAAAGTTGCAAAAGTTATACTTTTAATATGAAATTTATTTTTAATTTCTATTTTAAGCACTTTAAGTTAACATGACCCAATAAGAAAAAACAGTCAATTTAATTTATAAACTATCACTTTCTCACAAATTCAGTTCATAAATTATTAAAATCAACTAAAAGGTGTTTAAATGATTCTCCTATCAATCTTATTTGGTCATTTGGTTAACGAAATTGATGTATTTTTATATAGTTTAAGGACTTTTTAGTTGATTTAAATGGTTTTGGAACTACATTGGCAAGATACCGACAATTTAGGGATCAAATTGATTGTTTTGTTCTTAAAATAGTGAGTTTGTGTACCTCTGAAGTCTAAATACTTCAAAATAGAGACGTAACCGTATAAGATACCAATATTCCGTGGATATGCATCAAAAAAGTATCAAAATTAGTTTTTAAATTTATTTAAATTATTTATCAAATATTTATAATATAATCCATCCGGTCACTATTATAAGCAAAATTCCACTTTTTAGATACATTCAATAATTAATGTATCTAGTCTTTGTTATAGACTAGATACATTAAATATTGAATGTATCTAAAAAGTGGAGTTTTGCTTATAATAGTGACCGGAGGGAATACTTTGCAGATAAATATAGATGCTTTAGGGATACATATTTTAAAAAAAAAAAAAAAGGTAAATGAAAGTGAGACAAGATTGTAAGAATTTAGTGTAAATAAGTCGATCTTTTCCTTGATAAACATACTTAAAAGGGTTAATTATGTTTCTAGTCCCTATAAAATAGCGACCTTGTAAGTTTAGTCCTTACTTAATTTTAATAGCATTTTTAGTCCCTATAAAAAAAATTACTTATAATTTTAGTCCCTGCTAAAACAAAGTTTGATTAATTATCCTTAAACTCTTAAATTTTTGAACGATTTTTTTGAGACAAGATTAGAACACTATGAAAGGTTCGTTTACTAAAATTTAGAATTTTCAGACATGAAATGAATTAAATATGAATTTTTTAAAACGACAAAAGTTAAAGATAAAAAGTAATAAAATCTGGATGTAGAAATCAAATTTTGCGATAATTTTTTGCGGAGGAACTTTTAGTAATGTTCTAAACATGTCTGCAAAAAATTGTTCAAAAATTTAAGAGTTTAAGCATAAATTAAACAAATTTGAATTGAGTAGGGACTAATACTCAGGGCAAAAAAACAAAATTAGGAACTAAAAATGCTATTAAAATTATGTAAGGACTAAACTTACAAGGTCGCTATTTTATAGGGATTAGAAACATAATTAACCCTACTTAAAATATATGATATGTGTGGACCGTGGTAATAAGAGTAAAGATAGTAGACATTCAATTGGCCAATATTAAACAAAATTAACATTAAATTCTTTCAACGACGCTGTTATTGACATGATAGGTATGAAAATAGGAATTCACACTAACCACAAGAATTATCTTTGTAAATTATGATCTTTAGAATTATATATTAATAAAGAAAAATTGAAGCATATTTCTTTTCACTATTTTACATGCATATATTGTTGGGTTAATTATGTTTCTAGTCCCTATAAATTAGCGACCTTGTAAGTTTAGTCCTTACTTAATTTTAATAGCATTTTTAGTCCCTAATTTTGTTTTTCTGCACTGAGTATTAGTCCCTACTCAATTCAAATTTGTTTAATTTATGCTTAAACTCTTAAATTTTTGAACAATTTTTTGCAGACATGTTTAGAACATTACTAAAAGTTCGTCCGCAAAAAATTATCGCAAAATTTGATTTCTACATCCAGATTTTATTACTTTTTATCTTTAACTTTTGTCGTTTTAAAAAATTCATATTTAATTCATTTCATGTCAGAAAATTCTAAATTTTAGTAAACGAATCTTTCATAGTGTTCTAATCTTGTCTCAAAAAAATCGTTCAAAAATCTAAGAGTTTAAGGATAAATAATCAAACTTTGTTTTAGCAGGGACTAAAATTATAAGTAAAATTTTTTTTTATAGGGACTAAAAATGCTATTAAAATTAAGTAGGGACTAAACTTACAAGGTCGCTATTTTATAGGGACTAGAAACATAATTAACCCTTTAATATCTTAGTCATATCCTAAACTATAAATTAAAATTTCACGTATCCCCGTATCCCATTGGGCTTCATATTTTTGTATTTACTCAGTTACTGGAAAACAACGAGTAATTTTGGTAGAGAACCATCCCTGCTGCAAAGTTTTTTTTAGGGGGTTCAAGTATGCTCCATTTGGGTAATGCTTCATTTAATCCATTTAGGCTTTGGATGAAAGACATGTGGCAAAATTAAATTTAAGGGTTGAGATTCATTTAATAAAAATAAAATACAAAGCACTGTCCACAGGCAAGTATTTTATTTAATAAAAAAATTTAGTTTCTTCTTCTCCTTCTCACGCTCCCACAATCCCCACTCCTCCTCTCCCTTCTTCTTCGTCGCCGCCGCCACCGTTTCGCCTCTCCCCATCATCGCCCTCTCTTCCTCCCATCATCATCTCGCAGCTGCCGTCGTAAACTATTCCATCGAAATCTACAAAATCAAAAACAACCAAACACAAATCTGAATTAGATTAGATCAGAACAGATGACGGCGATGGGTGGTTGTGGGCGGTGGTGCTGGTGGTGGTGGGTGGAGGTTTACCGTGATGAGAGGAGATGGAGAGAAAGATACGTAATAGCAGAAGACAGAAGGCTGCTTTGTTTACCTTCACCGTGTGATTAACTGTGGTGCTTTGTATTTTATTTTTATTAAATAAATCTTAACCCTTAAATTTAATTTTGCCACGTCTTTCATCTAAAACCTAAATGGACTAAATGGAGCATTACCTAAATGGAGCATATCTGAACTCTTTTTTAGGAGGGGTCATTTAACACTCAGAATCGCAAAAATTGAAAATTCACTTCCATTAACGGTTGCTAATGCTATTGTTAAAAGCGAGCCATAGTCTTTTTATTTTTAACAAAGCAAGACATAGTATTTACGCATAATCAATCGTTATAATTCTTCCACAAACAATGACTTATCTTATTTAAAGTGAACAAATCCATGCACCATAATTTGCTTTTGACCCCATTTGCGTTTCAGGGCAATCAAAATATGACTGTTAACCAAATTTTATCAAATAAACTGCAACAACAATGAAACATAAAGCATAATAAACAAAAATGACAAAACTCATTTGCAATGCAAACTCCCTATACTATGCTTTTCACCACTTATAGTTCGGAGGTAGGAGATTATGCATGTCAGTTAACGGCGGCTTCCACGCTTCTCTCTCAAATCTTGGTCCCTGAAGACAGACTTTAGCTTTAGCAATTAAGAGTATGGAACTATTACAATGTAAAAGCACAGAGTATCATTCCCTACCTATGGATGTGGTCAAGAATCAAAAGTCTGGGTCCTGGAGGAATTTTCACATCTCTCAGAGCGCTGAAACAACACATCATACGAAAACAAAGTACTTTAAGTCAATCAATGGTAAACAAAATAAGTGGAGAAAATCTGACAATAAATAAATTAAGCATCCTACCTGTCATTGAGTAGAGGCAAAGTGTTGTCTGATAATAAGCCTTTCTTAAAATTCTTCTCGTAATTCTGAAGACCAAGGTTTTGCAACATGTTTCTTGTTTTAGCATAGTGAGTATCTTCAGCAGGTGGTTGAGAAAACTTTTGTCCTATCTGCATGATTAATGTATAGTTTAAGACATGCTATGGGTTTACGGGGGTACCAAAATAAAAATCGGAAATACATATAACAACGAATCTAGGCAAGAACATCTCACTTGGGCAACAACCAATTAACCATGTCTAAATTTTTTAACAATAGGTGAAAAGATACACAACAAAGATTAACCCAAATAATTTGTTAATAATCAACAAACATTCACTGAGGTCGCCAACATGAAAATTGAAAAATGCAAGACACATAAGACCTGGACATTCCTTTATAAAAATTTGGCATAGCCTAAAAGGCTATTAAAAAGTCTATCTTGAAAGAGAAAAGGAAACATGCACTGCCAGTGTAAACTAGTTTTACATTGACATCCAATATGAATTGAGTATTTGACAGTTATTTTAAAAAATCGGTTATAATACAGACTTAAATAGCAAGCAATATGATAGTAAGTCATGGTGTGTCGCCGAGAAACCTCATCTTGCAATAAGGCTTTCAAGGTCATGGTGCTGTTGTAAAATAAATTCTATACATTGGCAAAAATGTTTACATCTTTAAATGGGTCAGTAAGTCAAAGATCTGATGCTATATATACACATACATGCACCTACCTAATAGGCCCTACAAGACTTTTTCGATGGATGGCCAAAAATCTGACATTAATAACTACCCAAGCTTGTATTTTACATAGCCCAGTTGACTTGGTAAATATAAGCCTTACACAACATAGATTTGGCATAGGGTAGGCACTACTCACTACGACTCCAAGGGTGGCCGACCGTTTTCCATTCCTAGTGCAGCATTTATGTTTACCACTGATGAAATGGGGGTACTACTACAAGATTATTTTGGTTTACAAAGCTGTAAAAAAGATGCATTTTGTTCGTGCTCACCTGGAAAAGCCCACCTTGAACGAGTGCAAAGAATAGTCCAGATGTGACTGCATTTCCTGCTTGATTTGGTCCACCCATACCACTTACCAACGAAAACATGGCCCCAGAACCAAAAGCTGCCGCCATGCTGCAATAAATAATTGTAGTGCTATTAAATTACTGCTATAAGAAGACACATCAATGATAACAAGGACAACAAATCAAAATACTGAGTAGAGCGTTAAGAAATAGGAAATGGAAAATAGCTGTTATATCCGATTTAAACCAAAAGCATCACCACAAGAGCAAATTCATTTTCATCTACAATAAATCTGTTGGTAAGATTGTCCAAATACCGGCATCAGAGAGCTCTTCAAGTACATGATATGTGTTTTTTTTTTTTTTTTTTAAAATTGATGAGTTGCAACATAAAGTTTGAAATTTAATATTGAGGCTACAACCAGTGATACTCCATCTTATATTGACTTATAAATACATACACCACACCAAGTGTATTGAAATATGCGTCATAAACGTAACCAGACCAATAACATAAAATGGTGATGACAACAATAACTAAAACCTTATAGCACAAGTTGTGCATGAATCATGTAACACCTTAACTTGACATGAATTTAAGTCCAAACCAAATAACACAAATGAGATGATTATTGCACACTGTTCCCACACTATCATGATTTATTTGACCCTTTTAGGCAATCTGTCCTGTCTACCCTTATAGGCTTTGGCTCTGCCTAATACATGAAAATATACCATCTTTTGAGAAGGGTGGCAGGTTAACAACTTTGATGCAACTGTTAAGCAGTAGTGTTGTACAAAGCATATGCCCAAACCCACTAATAGTAGAATAAGGCAAATAATCCTTAACGAGGAAATACAATGAAATCTGTCCCTCCTCTTAACAGTTGTTAACCTAAAACCTTTTAATATATAAATATGATTATGGACTTGTTACATATTAATTACAATCTTTTTAGGAGTTTATATCATCATCTCTTTTCCTCATGGTTCAAAAAAAATCTCTCTTCCTCATTTCCCCGACTGAATCCCCTATAATTTTAACAGTAACACACATGCTATTATTCAAAGTAGAATACGTTTTTATTCGTTTTCTGTCTTCTTCAGAAAACAGAGCTTTGATTTGTTGCAACTTGCAAATAATCACACAACCTTGATAGTTGTGGTTGTGTTGATGGTAGAAGGCTAATTCAAGTTGAGAAAACTCAATATCTCAAGGCTTATTACTTAATATTTTCATAAACTCTAAAAAGGCTATTTCAAGATTTGCCTCCATCAATTTATGCAATATTTATTTGGCTTACACTAAGGTTTTGTTTGTGAGTTTAGAGAGGAAGGGAAGGGAGGGCTTTGGGGGAGAAGAGTAGGGGGAAATAGATAAATCTTCTATATTTTTTGAGAGTGTGTTTTTGTAGAGAATGATGAATGAATATTATAACAACATAGATTAGGATTCTAAAATTTAGCTAAACCCTCCGAAATCCTCCTCCAATACAATTTTTGAGTACCTCCATTTTGAGGGGATGTTTTGTATGAGGCAAAACAAACCCCCTATTTAAGTTTAGGGACTATCCTTTCTTTCATTTCCCTTTTCTCCTTCCTTTTACCCAAAGCTCTCCCCTCCAATCCACTTGAAACTCGCAAACAGAGAGAACAGAGAAACTACATACATCATAAACTCATTGCATTTTATTTTCACCTTTTAAAAAAAAATACAAATACTACTTTCTGAAGAAAATCATTTCCAGTTATTCAACTAAACCACAATTCACAAAATTATAGCAAAAGAAACCCAAGAACAAATTAAAACTAATGGAATTGCATATCTATATATCACACCTAGCAGCAGCACATCTGATTGAAAGCATGTCCAGTGTCCAACACAAACACGGAACCAACACGTGTGATTATATTAAATTATGTCATTTTCTCAAAGCATTCTCAGTGTCAACGTGTCAGTGTTTCTTGTGTCGTGTCGGGTGCTCATGTCTATGCTTCATAGTATCATACAAATAGTTTAGTGTTAATAATTGGACACAACTATATACAGTAATTCAGAACAGAAAAATATGTATAATTTCACCCACAAGTAAACCAAACATACAAGAAAGAGAAAAGAAGAAAAATTAGGTCAAGAAATTTCACCTAGATTGAACATCTTCCTTTCCTCTCAACCTTTTCAAAACACAAGTAATACCAGCATTCACTCCGGTCATAACAGCAAAATTCCGAGCCTGAATCAAAGGACCTCCAGCAAGAGCCTACAATATCATAAACAACAAACCCTAACTTTTGAAATTCAACCAAAATTAAAAAAATTAGGTTATTAAATTACTCCAACATAGAAAATTCGATGAAACCTGTGCTTGTTGAAGAGAAGCCATGGCTTGAGGGTTAAGAGAAGCATTAGGCGGTGGAGTTGGAAAAGCGGAAGATGCATCACCGGTGAGAGTACCCATGAAAGCACCAATAGCGGCACCTTGAGCGGCGCTGGTGGTAGTGACGACGGCGGCTTCAACGGCAATGGACTGTTTAGAGAGCCAAAGCTTGAAACCATTTTCAAAGTGTTTGTAACGAGTTTGAATTTGGTCAATTGGGTTTTGAAGTTGTTGTGGTAAACCTTTCAACACCATTGCTCCTTGCTTTCCTTGTTCCATTTTCTTGAATTTCAACGCCGCAATGAAAGTGCGATGGAATGGAATGGATATTTTGTTTTTGATAACGTTTCGTTTCGTAGGAAACCTTTTATATAATTTTCTTTTTTGTTTTTTAGAGGATCTTTTTATGATTTTATTAAAGTTAATTAATACTTTCAATTTTAAAATTTAATAATTAGCAAACCGGCCATTTTAACTGGAAAAGCCGAAGCGGTGCCATTCGTTTTTGTACGCTACTTACCGGATCGCGCACTAATGTGCACAAGTATCAATGTATTTTTTGTTAAAACAAAATCAAATTGATTGGTATCATTTGAAATTCAAGAATATTTAGATGAGATGGTAAAAATACTTATAAATGAGAGAAATGTATAGAAAAGTGGTGTTGAAAGTCTCACTTATTTGAGAGGTAGTTTGAACAAGTGTTTATGGGGTAGGAACATCGGACACCACAAAAAAAAAAATGGAGAAAATTCACACTATTTGATTTTTGTGCGTTGTGTTAAACTCCTCGTGAGCTTAGCTCAGTTAGTAAGGATAATGCATAATATATACAAGGTTCGGAGTTCAAATCTCGGCCACCACCAAAAAAACTCATCCACAAACTCTAAAAAACCAAAATAGAAAATAAGGTATTGTTAGCGAGTACTTTTAGGACATTGGTTAAAGAATTCTTTAATAGAAACTTTATCTTAAAAATACAAGTTTTTATTTTTGTATTAACAATGATTACACCATTTTTTGATGCAAACTTACTTTAGAACTTTAACCAATGCCCCAAAGGCACCAGGTAACATTCTCATTTTTATTGGGGAATTGGTCACTTTAGTCCCTGAATGGGAGAGGATTCATCACTTTAGTCCCTGAATGAAGAGAAATTGCAAAACAGTCCCTGCATGGTCAATTTCATGGACTAAAGTGACTAACAGAGTTTACATTCAGGGACTAAATTGACTAACGAAGTTTGCATTCAGGGACTAAATTGACTAACAAAGTCTACATTCAGGGACTATTTTGCAATTTATCTGCATCCAGGGACTAAAGTGACAAATCCCTTCCGATTCAGGGACTAAAGTGACTAATTCCCCCATTTTTATTATTATGCGTGAAATGATTCCATGGTTCACTCGTTGTGAGAGAGACAGTTAGGGATGAGAATAGGCTAGACCTAGCTAGGCTTTGCAAGACTTGAGCCTGACTTGCCAATTTTTTTTCAGGCCTGCAGCTTGTCATAAGCTTATTTTTTAGGCATGAGTCTGACCTTCTGAAAGCCTAATACTGCCTGCTAGCCTGTTTAAAAACCTATTTCAACTGAACATCTTTAAATAAGCAATGTGATCTAAGTTTAAATAGACTAACAAACCAATATATCAATTAGATTAAACTCTCTTTTGATAATTAATATGAGTTTTTAGGGAATTTGATTATATATTTTATCATATAACAATTCTAGTTTGTAATAATACGTTTAAATATGCAAAAAAATTAATGTATACTTATAAGCTTAAATTATTGAAAAAGCTATCAAATTTTTATTTTAATTCAAAGTACAAAATATAATATAATAATAAGAAATAATATTCATATTTACTTAAATAGGCTGATCTAATAGGTCTAAGATGCTTTTTGAATGGTCTGGTCTTATAAGCTAAATAGGCTTCTAAAAAAGCCTAGACATTCTCTGTTTAAGAAAAAAGTCTGGTCTGGCCTGACCTGTCATAGGCTAGGTCATAGGTCCCAGTAGGCCGGTCTGACCTATTCTCATCCCTAGAGACGGTGTATCAATTATGAGAGAAAGTTACATCAAATAATATATTAAAATTTGTATAATTAATTGGATTAGCAGCTATCTCTTAACTAATCCAACCAATGTGTAACTAATTTTTACATATCTAATCGTCTCCTGCAAAGCTTGAAAGTGTTCAATTTGAGAAATACAAAAAAGAAATGTCGAAAATCACAAATTTCAATTAAAATAAAAGTATTTGTGTGATTAAATTCTAAGTCAAATCACATACAATTAGATGATGATATGGAAAAAAAAATTATATTAATGATGAATATGCATTAATCTGTACAAATATTTTAAACACATATGAAGATAAAAAAAAAAGGAAATAGACTAAAATCATATAATTATTAAAACTACAAAGGACAAAGCAAGAACAACAAACATTTTACATTAAAGAATATCAGAGTCCGATCCAAGTGACCGGTGATGTAATTTGTCTAAAATTTAAGAGGTAGCAGTAGATACTAATTAAAATTTTAAGTTTTTTTTTTTTAAAACAAAATGAAATATATTAATAAATAAGCGGAGATTTATACCAACACAAAGAGCATTAGGCAAGGACCTCAAAAAAGTTACAGTCACATACAAGGATTCAGAAGGGGAAATACTTGTGTGACATTAATGTCACGGTGACATTAAATCTGGACCACACATTGGGTGACATTAGATGTGTTGTGTGGCCCAGATGCAATGACAATGACAATGTGTGACCCAGATGCAATGGCACGGTGACATTAATGTCACTAAAGTGCCACCCATTCAGAAGCCACTTAAGATAACTTTTTAAACTTTTAAATATCAAATGTACAATTTTCAAGAATTTTTTTTCACGTTTCGCTTGACGAAAATCGAAAGGTAAGTAACTTTTTCTTGCTTGGAACCACTTAAAGATAATAATAATAATAGCTTCATACTATTGTTCAACTAGTATTGTAATGATTGAAGTTTTCATTTCTTTCTAAACATTTCAAAGAGAAGTCATCTGGATCACATGAATTTAAGCAAAATTATTAATAGGAAAATGTTAACTTGTGCCCTTTAATTACTAATAATAACATTAAAGGTGGGTAGATAATTTGTTGTGTTTTTAATTATGTTTGAGTCCAAAGCATTCATTTATAGTCAACAGATGTAACTTTTTTTTTAAAGATCCAACAAATATTACTGTTAATCATTCCTAAAAAAAAATAAAAAATAGAATTGTTAATCACTAAATTTTTACATGTATTATTGCCAATGACATGAGACTCTTTAGTAAAAAAAAGAACCTGTTATAATGGATATTAATAGTATTTTATTCTTGTAAAAAAATAGTATTTTATTTGACAATACTATTATATTTCATATTTAAAAAAATGAGCAAATATTTTTAGTGATAAATTATAATTCTTCGTACAGTTTGTAAATTTTATTTTATTTTTAGTCAAGACAGATTCTAAAATTATTTCCTAAAAAAAAGGTTCTGAAATTTTTGTGTATTAAGAAATACAAATATTTTATCTATCTGCTGGTACGACGTCGTTTCACGTTTGATAAAATGAGAAACCTGTCTTCAACCCAATTTCTCTTCATCTGTATAGTTCAGCAGTTCCCGCCTTTTCCCTCCGTCATAAAGGTAATTAGATCTATAAGCAAACACATCGATAATTGAATTTCATTTTATGTTATTTTAGCTTTCAGATTTTAGTTCGGTTAGTTCACGATCTTTACTCTTTCTCTAGTCAACATTGCTTTGCGTTTTACTCGTGCCCATTACCTGTTCGATCATTTGCTTCACTCACAACACCTCCTTATACACTTGTTTTTCGTTCTTTCAGTGATCAAAACCGCTTTCTCATCTTCATTTACCTAAAAAATGAGCAGTTCTGGAGATAGTTCGCCAGATTGGTTGCGTTCTTATCAGGTATCGAATTTCTCGAAGATTCTATGTTCTTTTTGATGTACTTTAATAAATGTAGTCTTCACATTGTACATCAGTTCCTAAGGGTTAGTTGTGCAATACTAACATCATTGGTGGTTACACATTTTTGTGCTACTAGGTGCCCACTCCTAATTCGCCGGTGACACTGTCATCTGATTCCGAGTATTTACATGATAGTCGCAGTTTTTCTGATGAGGATATAATTGACGATGAAGATTCATCTCCTAAGTCACCTAAGAATCTTAAGGCCAATAAGAACAAGGGTAGTGCCAAGTCTTCAACGAAAAAGACGTTGGAAGGAAAAAGTCTCAAGATAGAAGATGAAGCACCACCCACAAGAAAGAAACTGTACACGCGGAAGGATAAAAATGGTACGCTTGATATTTGATTTTAATTTGGAGTTTTCTTTAGATGAAATAGTATTTATGGTCAATCAACTTGAGTTATAGAATGTGAGAACCATTCGAGAGTGTTATTTTTACTGCATTGTCATTTTGTACTATGATGCAGGAAAGAAGGAGGAAAAGAAGATCAAGCTCGATTCAGACACCGACAAGGAAGCAGAGCATAAAGTAAGACCCATCGCATCTTTAAATGTTAGGTGGCATTTGTAGATTTGGGGAAAATAGCACATTTCTGTTTACCTTATTATGCGCATTGTGTCAAAAATATGGGTTGGTTTTGGCCTGCTATTTGTATTGTGATTATTGATTATACCAAATGTTTTTGCATAGGAATCCATTCATTCAATGTGGGAGCTGTCATCAGATTCCGAGTCATGTCGTGATCATAGCCCAAAAACTGAAGATCATATTGATCAGGTAGAAACTAAACCTCAACCTTCTGGTGAAGATGGACTTCGTGGCAATGACGGAAAATCTCCATCCACAAAGGCTTCAAAAGCGAAGGCATCACAAAAACAAATAGACGTAGAAGACTGCACACCAGTAAAAGGGAATAAAACAAAGGTTAATGCAAAGGGGAAAGGTACGAAATGGTTTATTTTTAACTTTTAAGAAAAAAAGGCAAGACATTGCTCCATCTTCATGCATATGGATATGAAATAGGCATTTCCTTACCATTTATACATGTTTCTCGAAATGGGACAGGTGGTGATGGAGATGTAGAAGTTAAAGATGAAGAAACTTTTGAAAAGCCTGTTGTACCTAATGTAAGAATGACATTGTTATACTGATTTCCTAAAAATATTTTACAGCATGGCCGTCACTTTGATACATGAACAAATAATAACTATCAAAGACCATATTGACTGCCTATCCAGCCTGGCATTCTAAATTGTGCTTTGCTTTCTATTTGTTCCAGGTTTCCTCCTCAATATTGCCTTTGATGCTTTCTGAGAAAGTTCATCGCACAAAGGTCAGGTGGCAACTATATAATTTATAGATTCCCTTTGCTACATGTTTGGTTTTATAGTTGTATGGGCCATGTTTAAATACTACCACAGGGACAACCAGATGAGTAACACATTTCACTTTCGAAAACATATAAATTTCGTGGAAGAAAAGTTGCTAGTCTGGCTTATAATTTTGTTTTGAATGGAACGACAAATGGCATGTGTTTTTTTTTCTTCGTAAAAATCACATCTGCTGTAATGATTTTCCATTTCCTTTTTTCATGAAAAAGGAAACGAGCCAATCCTAAAAAGCTGCTCTGTTTTGCAGGCTCTTGTTGAGTGTCAAGGTGACTCCATAGATCTGAGTGGTGATATGGGAGCTGTAGGGAGGGTTATTATCTCAGATTCCCCGTCCGGGGATCAGGAAATGTGCTTAGATTTGAAAGGTATCTTAGTACATGTTTTATGATTAACTAACAAATATTGTTGTCTTTACTGTATAAAGATAAACACACATATCCTGATGATAACACTGCGTATACATGCAGAACCATAATACAGCTTAGCTATTTTAAGTGCTGTTCTGATTGTTACGTGTTAAGTTTTCTAGAAATAGCTGACTGTATCTTACCTGTTTTAAAAAAAGGGAATCTCAGACTCGTAATCATAAAACCTTGATTTTTAGCGATTACCTCTTTTTGACATTTTGATTTCTTCTCCAAGTTATATTTGTTCTAATGTGTCCATTATAAGTCGTAATTTTCTTGTTACACTACTTTTGTCTAATAGTGGTAACCTAACTGATTGTTCAAATCTTTATTTTCTTTTCAGGAACAATATACAAAACATCTATAGTTCCTAGCCGGACGTTTTGCGTTGTATGTCATCTTGGATGTAATCTGCATTTATCATCACGGCCTTGAAAGTTTCTATTTGGCCTTGTAGCTAGTTACTTCCATGATTAAGATACCATACCTTTTAAATATTGCTTTCATACGAGTTTTCTTCTTCTTTTTCTTTCAGGTTAGCTTTGGGCAGACAGAGGCAAAGGTCCGTTGTTATCTAGATTTTACTTATGTGCTCACTTTACGTTGTAAATATGTCCGAATACATCTGGATTACTACTTATCAGTTATCTACACATCTCCTCATTTATTTAATTTACTTATCAGTGATTAGTCAGCCTTGACCAGGATTTTGTAAAATACGGTGCCATTAATATTTAACCTGTAACTTATTTTCAGATAGAGGCCATCATGAACGACTTCATACAGCTGAATCCACCGTCTGATGTTTATGAAGCTGAAACTATGGTTGAAGGTAATTTGCATCCACCAACAATTAACTGAGGATTTTATGTCTCCTAGTGCTGCTTTAAATATTATTTTACCGAAAAAAAGGAAAAAATATGATGCATGAATTCTTTGCTTGACATCTATTATTTTCATGTGAAAAGGGACATTGGATGGTTTTTCCTTTGATTCTGACGAGGAAGATGGTAAGAGGCAGAAAACCGCCCACCCAACTGATCAAAACGAGCACGCTGAGGAACAGACACCTGGTAAATCCAAAAGGAAGGTGGACAAAACATCGGTAAGTTTCCTAGTTGCTTTTGGTTTAGATTTGTCTGTATTGATGATTGAAATTGCTGGTGCATAAATTTTTAGTTGCTGAAAATTTCGATACAGGGTGCTGAAAAGAAAAGAGGTAAAAATACTGGAGGAAAATCACAGCCAAAGACAGCAAAGAAGAAAGCTCCAAGTTCCAAGAGGGCAAAGCCTAAGAAATGAGTCAAAGAAAGATTATATCATTTATTGTATATGTCTGTACTAAATAACTAATTCTTGAATTAAAAGTAGAGATGCTGAATCAATTTACCAATGACAGAGATGGTAAATCGGCGATAGTAGATCAGTTGCTGTTAGAATTCTTACCAAACCCCGAGCAGGAGAATTTAAAAATATAGTCTGCTGAATGAGTTATTATCAATTCCTTATTATGTTCCTCATTATCAGGCCTGTTTCGATACACTCATTGTGATTTTCTTTTTCAGTGAATGTTATTTCAATTTGTTTGCCATCTTTTCTTTTAATTTATCTGCACTAGCTAGCTGGTTCCAGTGGGTTATTATCACTGCTCATCATTTCCACCACATTAAGTGGCCTTTTTCTTTTGATTTACCGGGTTCTATTTTTTCAACAGGAATCATACATAACGGGTTTGGAAAAATGCAAATTAAATTGAACAATTATTAGAAACAACCTAGTTGTTTTACATTGAGTTGGTCAGGTCATCAATCATCATGTTGATTTGGACGCGTGCCCACCCCAGCTACCAATTAGAATGATATTAATTTGAAGGAAGTGATTCTTCATGAACATGTTTAAACATCGATCGAAAAGCTACGACTCTTCATGAATCATGAAACATGAATAGACACCAATTACAATAATATGGCTCTTATTAAAGACCCCCCACCCCAATATATGGACTCAATTGAAACATGATGTGGCTACCCAATATATGCATCGTCCTAATTAAGCGATAAAATTTATTGATATATTATTTATTACCAATGGAGTCATTTGCACCATTCATTAATAAAAGATTAATCGGCTTCTTATTTTGATGCTAATGCTGTATAATATAATTTGGGTAACACAATCAATACTTGCACATGGTTTGGACAGTGACATCCTGATAACATGTCGGGATTGTTAACGTGTATATATATACACAGGCAACAACTGGAAACAAAATTAAAATTCGTAAAACATTGGAAAAATATTCCTCTTTTGTGGTAAGAACAAGACGTAATAACCTATATAAATTAGAAAAATTCTCCCAATAAAAAGAAGGAACATTCGTAAAAAAAAAAGGACCTAACATTACTGATTCTCAACAGAGAGGAGTGAATAAGGATTGTAATCGAAAGGTAAATGGTCAAGAAAGAAGGTTGGTTATGATAATTGATGAGTAAAGAACCAAGGAATGGTTCTAGTGTGGCTGTGTGCAATGGAGAGACAACGGTAGCGAGAAAAGGCAACTTGGTGAGAAAGAAAGAGACTGATTGTGAGATGATTGTTCAGAATTAAAAAGTGTTAAATTTTTATTAAACCAAGAATAAACGAAAATTTCATGCATCACAATATCCGGATACAAACTTACATCTGCCTACAAAACAAAAGCAAAAAACTGACAAAAAAACATCATCAAAGTGTTAAAAACATCAAAACTCAAATAAAGGGAGTTGAAACTTGGAATCTTAATCTTAATAATATACAAACATGAAGCAACAAATAGCAACTTTTTTTACACCAATCCAATGTGGCACATACTCAATCCAATGTGTCACAAGCTTAAGCCATCTACGAGTCTTTATCACATTTTATAAAGCTCATTTTATCATCAAAAATAGTAAGTAGGAGCTGAAAATGATGTAATCCACATTTTTTAACAATTAAAAAAGCATCAAAATTCATTTTAGACCATAAAATTTTGAAAGTGTTTATTTCCCTCCAACAAACATCATTTTCAGGTGTATTAATAAGAAAAAAACAAATGTTGAATTTGAAATCAGGCCCAATGCACCCAGCCCAACAATAAAGTATACTTTATCAGATTTTTTTGCAGACATTAATGGTGTGTTTGGTTGCGAGAAGAAAGTAAGAAGAGAGAAATAGGTGAGAGAGAGAATGAAAAGAGAGAAATAGATGAGAAATAGAATGGATTTGATGTATTGTTTGGTAATGAAGAGAGATGAGAGAAATTGAAAAGAAAGAAGTGTTGATTGTTTATAAAAGTACTAAAATACCCTTGGTTTTCTTTAAATTTCAAAAATATTTTAAAATTTTACAACAAATCCATCAATGACTCCCACCGCCACTGTTGAGGTATCCATGCCAATTCACTCCCTAACTAGTCATTCCTTTCTACCACCTCTAGGCCTCAACAGTTCCGGTATTCCTAGTTTGAACACAAGCTCGGTCAGTTTCATTATTTGGTGATTGTTTTATCACTTCTACAAACCAAAAAAAACTGAAAACCCAATTTTTCTCATGCTAGATTCAAATTGAATTCACTTCAAATCCAAAATTACACTAAAATTAATTAATCAATCAACTGTTAAATAACACAAACTCATAACTTATCAGATCAGATCTATGTATTTCCAATCACAAAAATAAAAAACCTTAACTTTATTTCCATACATTCGATTCATAGGTAACTGCGAACAACAACAATAACAAAATCAATAAAAAGAAAAACACAACCAGTTATTAATAAGAGTGCGTGTGGTTGGTCTTCTTCCTCTTCACGGTGTATCAGTGGCCAAACAATTCCCAGCAGTGTTGTGAAATAATATGTCATTCATATGAAGAAAAAGCAAGGGTAGAAAAGGAAATAAATAGAAAATGAGAACTTCTCTCGTCTTTCTTCTCAGTTTTGCAGAGAAGATAAAAAGTGTGGGACCCACGCGAAATAAGCCTCTCTCCCCTATTTCTTCTGTCTCCCAAACAGGAGAAGTGTGACATTTCTCTGCTGTTTCTCTCTTCGATGTTTCTCTCCTCTTTATTTCTCGCGTACCAAACAGAGTGTAAATGCAAAAAACACAAAAGAGTTGCTTTTCCCCTCTTCTGCGCGTGAACAACCTTCATTATCAGACAAACACCATTAACACAAATTCTGCACATCTCAATTCAAATTCAAATTCAAATTCGAAATTTGAATTCTCCCCTTAAAATTTTCGCTCTCTCTCTTGGATTTCATTCTCTCATTTCCGTCTTCTCTCCTCTTTTCTTTCATTTTTTCTCAACTGCAATTTCACCAAATACAATTCTCAATTCTAAATCAACCGATTCCAATTTCACCAAATAAAAATCATTTTTTCGATTCAGAGGTAAGAAATCCAAAGAGGGAATGAAATCGCAGTTATCGGTTGAAGATCGATTTTACGAAAAAGCACGCGAACGGCGCGAGAGGTAAGAATTTTAATTTTTTTTCCCTTTGAATTCATGATTTGTGTTCATGTTCAAGATATTAAAATCCTCTCTTACTCTATCTCTCTCTCTCTCTCTCTCTCTCTCTCTCTCTCTCTCTCTCTCTCTCTCTCTCTCTGTTGTTGTTACAGTATGGAAACTACGAAAGCTTCTTCAGTTTGGATATTTTCAAGGTACCGTTTATACTCACTCGATAATAATTCAATTTTTTATTTCGGATTTATATTTTAGAATATTGGGTTTGTTGATTGAAGTTGGTCTAATTCTGAAAATGGTGTTGAATTTATTTTAGTTCTGTATTTGATTTGATTTATTTATGGTGAAATTTAGCACTCACCAAGTGTTTGAGAAAATGTCACAGTAAAAAGAATGTTAGTTTTGATATTGATTTTGTTTTGGATTTGTGTTGTTGATATTCTTTTGTTCATTTTTGTGATTTTTTTGCCATATATTTGAAGAATTCCTTTAAATCTCTGACTCACCGTTTTTTATCTTTCTTTCCATCTAAATTTTCAGATTTCTATTTCATCCACATTTTGACGTAATCGGTTTGTAGACTGAGAAGAAGATGGTTTGGTTTAAGGACTAAAGGTAATGGATTTTCCGATTCAAATTTTTTTTTTTATGAATTTGTGTTGTGAAAGGTTTTAACTTTTTGGTTTGTGTGTTTTCATTTGTGCTTTTTAATTTGAAGGTGTTGTGTCAGATTCAGCATCTCAACCTCACTATTGTTGAACAATTAAACTTATTGTTCTTTCCATGTTCATTATTTATAGTTTTGTATTCGGTTGCCATGAGATTGAGTTTTAATTATTTTCATACAATGATCTATTTGCAGATACTACATTGGATGATGTATATGGTCAACTCAGGAAGAAATAATGAAGGATCTCATCATTTATAATTGGGTTAACCAAAAATTAGTGCACAATAAGGTAAACTAAAAATTATTACAATAAAATTAGTTTCTTGCTCTATTGAATAGTGCAATGATATCTGTGCAGTAATGAAAATTTAGAGTCTTTGTATTTGGTGATAGACTATGTTTTTATTTGAGTGCAATGATATAATGTTTGGACTATTTTATTGTTTTCAATCATTGGAAGATACATATCAATGACATATTATCAATTAGAACCAATTATTGAAATTAGTATTTATTTTTAAATTGTTCACTCAAATGTAATTTTGAAGTTTTGGAGTTTAAATTGAATCAACTTGATAATTAATTCAATATAGTTGTTCATTATCTGTATTGGGGTTTTATTCTAAAGATATCACCATGAAATAAAGTTTACTAGCAACTCTATTTGTAGTGTATATCTGTCATAGGCATAGTAGTCTAATACGACCTTTTGTTTTGTTCATTACGAACTCGGAAGAATGAGAGCTGTAATTTATATTTGGGTAACTTTCATACTATTTGGGTAACTACATGAAGGTTTCATACTATTTGGGTAACTTTCATGAGTTTCCATTGTTATATTTGTGTTTTTTATATGTATGTGCTTGATTTGTTTTCTCTGTGTATGCCTCTTGCAAAAAGGTATCAATTTAGTTAAATGTTATATCATACAATTTGAATGATATTTATTATTTTGTTAAATGTTATATCCTGCCTCTTTCACATTTGCTTATTTGTTTTTTTATTTAGATTTTGATTGCAGGATAGTAACCGTCATGTAGATTTTTACTGCTTTCTTTTAATTTATTTGAATATTTTGTTTCTTTTGTACAAGGATTTTCTCAATGGGTAAATGGAAAGCAAATGGAGGGTGACTGAACTATTAAGAACAGTTAAATACTAGCCTTGGAATTCAGAAGGCCCCTCTTTGTATGGTAAATCTTTAGATCTTATGTATTTTGTTCTTTATTGAAAAGAATAAGTTTTAAAAAGCTTGGAATTCATTGAACTTCACTATAATTATGAATGGGGGGACATATATGGCCGAAAATATAAATTAATGTCTCAATATTTGAGGAAATAAAGGAATTCCAAGTGGTCTCCTTTTTTCATTGTGGTCTCCTTTTTTCATAAGGCTTATGATGTTCTGAATTTTCTTTCATGAGTAAGGTGTAGTCCATGAAGCAATGTGAAGAAATCTAATATGAGATCCCTTTTATGAAATTATTACTTCATTGCATCAGCACCACCTGTTAGGTCACATTTCATTTATTTTATAAAGTGAAATTTACTTTAATTTGAGCCAGTGCATAATAGAAAATTCTAAAAAAGTTTAATGTGTAAAATAGTCTAAATGTTTGCTAGCTTATTTTGGGTTCTACTTTACTTGATCTCTCTTGATGAAATAAATTGCTGTCATATTTTGTGTATATGAATAAGTCTCACTCCCTTCCTTAGTCTTTTTGAAGAATAAATTTCCCTATCTGATTATAGATTGAATAATTGCCAACTTTTGTTTTTTTTTGAAAGAAACTTTTTGTTCTTTTTTGTTTATCCTACTTTGATTCATCAACCATATTATAAAAACATTCATCCAGGTCTGTGTTTTCAAATTATAGCTATAAAGTTGGACAACTTATGGGGTCTCCTAAGAGGAGGCATGTTCCTTCATATGATTCTTCAAGGTCTTCATCTTTTATGGAATAATTACTAGGATGGAAATCTATCACAATCACCACATCTTCAGCAGAGTCCATGTCAAACAACTTAAGTAGTTTGTGGACTTATATTTTGAGGCCTAATTTTTTTTTATTAGTGATGTAATAGTTGTGATGTAACCGATGTTACTTAATTTTTGTTTTGTGTCTTTTAGTATAGTTTACCTTTATTAAAAAGGAAAGAGACAAGAGACTAGATAGGAATGAAATTATCAATTGATATGAAATATGAATCAATGCAAAAAAAAAGAAAAATCATGAACTACAAAAATACTAGGACGTAAATTATCGTCATTGTCTTCCATTTAAGAACTGTTGCAACAGGGAAATTAATAGATTTGGAGATACAGTCTTCTATGAGATTTATTTTGGTTTTTTATTTTCTACTTTGCTTTTTCATTTTCTACGTTGCTCTATAGCTTAATATTGTTTATCCATTCTTTATGATAATTTCTAAATCCGCCCCTAAATCACGGGAGGCTAACATAATTGTGCTTTCGATTCTTATTTAAATTATTTAAATAGAAATCATGTTCTTGATATATACTGGATACACTATAGAGCAATTTAATATTATTTAAATTAAAAATAGACAATTGAGCCAATGTTATGCCCTGCATTAGAAGGATGTTACTTACTAATTTTTTTCATTTACAATTTTTCTTTGGCAAATCTTATACATTAATATTACTTTATATATATTTCTGTAACATAAAAAAATATATTCCTTTCTGTAACTACAAAACTTTAAAAATGTTTCTAAGTTTGGTGCATTATCAAGGTTCCCCTCTTGACTATTTCCAATTAGACACAAGGCTTTAGTAGCATGAGAAAATCTATTTGTTTTTATCCATCATTATATTTTGCCACTTTTTACTTATCAATTTATGCATCACGGGAGGCTATAAAGTATTTGATTTAAATTTCTATTAAATGTCCAAAGTTTCATATTCCTTTAAAACATCGAGTTACATGTGTTTCAATTAAGTTTCTATTTAATTAAGTCTACAATTTCATATTCCTCAAAAAGCATGGGAGGCTATAAGTATTTGATTTAAGCCACAATAAATCTTTTCTAGCCCGTGCGTTGCACGGGTGGAAATGCTAGTAACACTATATACACTTAACAGACAGCTAGATAAGGTCTACAATTAAGTACATTGTTGATGCATATTACATTATTCAGGTCCTAAATCAAAATCAAACATCATAAAGGTGAAGGAAATGCATCTGTAATTAGATACAATCTTCTTCTCACTAATGTTAGCAAGAATCTAAAGTAAACTGAGATCTCACATACAACTGAATACTGAATAGAGCCTGCTAAAATCCTCATTCAACATTTAAGCTACATTAACCACCACATTACATTAATATTAAAAATTAGGAGTTCCAGCAATAGAAAGATGTTCATACAACGCGTCCATAGTAAGTAATCCATAATTGTTCAAGTTCCGTTATTCATACTCATCTGATAAAAAAAGGAAAAAAGACAGGACAAGTGAAAAGATGTTATATATCTAGCTCATATCCATGCCATCTCCAACTTGGCTGCAAATAGGACTGACAGCAGAAAAAGACTTCTCAAAAGGAGAAGGATGGCGTTGGGTATCCCGTCTGCGCTTAAAACCACAGCCATCAGTAGGCGAGTTCTCTGCATCAAGCTTCCTTCGTACACCTCTCACCGCCTGTTCCTCTGTCGGTGTAAGCGGGAAAATCTGACCACTAGCTCGGCAGAGGGAGCTGTGATTGTCATACAGAATTCTCTGGTTACAGTTTTTATCACAGATGTGAGTCAGCCCTGTTAACTTGCAGCGATACATGTTTCCGAAAACATGTTCGTTTTGGCACTTCCAGTCGCATTTGTGACCAGGAACCGGACTCTCTCGGCCCAAAATACTCGACAGGTAAATAACATTTGCAGGACCAGCTACCACAGATTCTCCATATACCTCCATTCCTTCGGCGAAAACAGCAACTCACTCCTAAGTAATATTTTACACTCCCACTTCAAGGCCTTGCCTGCAAGGCAGTCAAACTCAACATAAATTTACCTACTTTTGATTCTGCCCTGACAAAAATTTATTTGGTAAAATTGATTCCGACTAAAATGACTGGAATGCAAATTATTTATGTTTAGATACGTAAATGTAAAAGTGAGTTGAATAACAGATTCGATTGGAAAAATCAATTTTAGAATCAAAAACTCTAGTTTCTAACTTTAAGAAAGGAAAATCAATTTTACTCGAACCAAATATGTCAAAATCTACACCGCTAAAATCAATTTTGGCTAAAAGGCTAAATGAGAAACCGTAATTAATTTTGCAAAATCACGGTGACTGATATATGATAGTATATCATAAAACGCAAATTGAGAATCTAATATAGTTTTTACACAGCTAAGACAAAATTACATGTAACTAACTACACCATTGATTGACACGTGACAAACAGCTCCACATGCGTCAGATCTAAACCGAGTCCAGTGGGGTTTGAATTTTATTAATAATTTAATTTAATAAATAAATAAATAAATAACAAATAATTACATAATCAAATATGAACACGCGCGCTTTTTAGCAATTAAACGACAAAATACCCTCGTTGATATTCTACTTCCCAGAAAACCTAACATGAAAATCAAAACCAGAATTGCTTTACACATGAATACTACAACGTGCAGAAGAAAAAATTGAGAAAAAAGATGAAGAAAGAAAACGAACTTACACGCACGGTCTTCAGCAAAGTGAAGCTCCACCCGAACAGAATATTTTTTCTCCTCTACAGAACCTATAAGAAAAACAAAGAGAAATATCTCTCTATGAAGAATGAACCTAATGTAATGCAGATGCTAGTTAGATGAAACTAGAAAATAAGAGAAAGGGAATGGAAGGTATTTATAGATACTCAACGCTGAATGAATGAATGAATGCTGGTAGTACTCGTGACTTTACACATGTGGGGTTGACGTTCCACGTAGGATTAAATGCAACCCAAATTTCTCACAAATTTAATTTCACCTCACCTACAACTACAATTTTGGATAAACTAACGGATCCAACCATCTTTCTTAACCCATCATTTCATCATCATCACATTTGAGTTAATTAAGAATATAAAAAACAATATTTAAATTAATCTCTAACATAATTTTGATTCATTACTGTAGAGAAACTAGTTAATGTCAAACACATTTATTTTCACAAGGTACAAATTTGCTAGTGATTAATTTAAGAATAATTTTATATTTTTTGTAATAATTGAAAAAACTGCAAGCGGCGAAATTGAACTTTTAATCTAAAAATAAAAATAAAGTAGTACAGTGTGAAAATAATTTTATTATGGCTTGTTTGTCACGTGTTTCCAACGGTCACTCTTTCTTCTTGGGTGGCCTAGCTTTCACACTTCTAAGTAACGTTTCAATTTTTAATTTATCAAATTAGTCGAGTGAGAGAAAATGGGGCGGGACGCGGAGACTTTTTTCTTCTAATGGACCTTTGACACGTTTAAGCACCACCGTCCGCCTCTTGTGAAATTTCTTTAAGAGGTCTGTTAAATTGCTTAACGTTTACTCAAAATCTTAAAATTACCTCTCTCGTTTGTAACTCTCAAATCTCTTGGAACGTAACGCGTGATCGGTCAAGTTCAGATTTAGGAATCACTCCTGTTATACTCCATTCTGTCACTATTATAAGCAAAAATCAACTTTTTAGATTCATTCATTAAATGATGTATTTAGTCTATATTATTGACCAAATACATCATTTAATGAATGAACCTAAAAAGTTGATTTTTGCTTATAATAGTGACCGGAGGGAGTATATGTTATGTTAATATGTTAAATAAGCTTGGATATTATGTTAAATGAGTTTGAATCTCATCCTAAATGGTAGTTTAAAGAATGAAGGTATTCCTTCAAACATATCTATACACTCAACAACTCGGTAACCTGAATAACTAACTACAAATAATTACAAATAGCTTATTTAACCTGAATAACATATCTATACACTTGAAAAAGTGGTTTGAAACTTAAATAATGGTTTTGTGATCTAGGTGTTTGAGGAAATGCTTTACCGAATGTTTAATATATTTTTTCCTGTTGGTTGTTGTAGATATGACTGACGAAGTCGGTACGTTGAGACTTGGTAGAACGGTCTAACACAACTGCGTACACAAAGAGCCACATGCGCCAACACCACCACCACCATAGGATCCACAACAACCACCACCACCACCACCGGAGGACGTCCCGATTACATTTGGTGGCGAACTTTCAGATTGATCCTTATTGTCTAATTTCACTAAGCACGTTGCACCCAAAATATGAGTGGGAGATGCAAGTAGATTTGCATATTATTTATATTTGTTTTTAATATTTGTAAATTTGTATGTTTTTATGTCAGTGCATTTGTATGTTTGTACTTATGTTTTTATTTCATTTTTTTTTATTACTTTTTCAGGGATGTGAGAAACTACTCAGATGCATAAACAACATGAAGAGGATAACAAACATGGATATTGTCACATCATTTGGCATGGTTTTGGGATGTGGCGGAGATTTTCGGTCTTTTTGCGCATATTTTCACTCGGTTTAGTTGGATTAATCCAAGCTTGTGTACGGTGTTGACGGAGCGGTGGCATGAAGAGACTAGAAACTTTCACCTGTGGTGAGATGACCAGATGTGTTATGCCTTTTGCACTTGCTATACATGGAAAGATGATGAACCATTGAAGGCAAATGAGCAAAAATGACGGTGTTGTGTTGCTTAATGAGTTACATGGTTTGGACATAGAAGATGCTTATAGTGAGTGCAAAAAATTGAAAGGTACCCGCATAACCTACAATTGGCGTCTTGAAACCTACAAGTTTCATCACCACAAGCCTTGCAGCTCGATAGTGAACCAAGCATGAATCGGCTGAGAAAGATAGACACATGACTGTCTATACGAGCTTACTTACTATACCTTGTTACTGCATAATGCATTTGATTTTAGATGGGATTCGCGTGATAATGGATGGATAATACAAAAACGGGATCACCTCAATTCATATAAAATAAAGTCGTAGATGCATTTTTCGTAATAATTGAGAAAGAATTTGCTTATGCTTGTCGGATTTTTGATGTGGTTGCTGCTTTATTAACTTTGTATGTTACATTAGATATTGCCTTGCCTAATTTCCTTGTGTTTTTTTTTTTTTTTTTTTATCATTTCACTTCACTTTAGCACATGTATGCCGCCAACTAAACAAAACAAATGTCTCCCTTTCTACTGTTTTAGTAAGTAAATTATTTAAAATGTTCAAGAAAAATATTAATAAAAATATTTTTTTTTGGTACCAAATAAAAATAATTTTTAAAAGATTGATAAAAAATACAATCATATTTTTCGAAATCAGAAATCCTCATAGATAAATGAGATTTCAAAATGAGTTAGAGAGTCGTGCACTGTGATTGTGAATATATTTTACATAAAACAATCAATAAGAATTAAGAACTCATTAGTTTACACTCATACAAACAATTTCAAAATCCACTTAAAGAAGTGGAAGATTGTGGTAGAATGGTTAACTCTTGTCTTAGTGCAAAACAATTATATATTTACATTAACATTATATTTCTTTTAAAATACTTTAAAATATTGAAACAACCTTAAACGTCGTCAAACATCGAATTAAAGTTTTTTAAATTGGGTTAATTAAGTTTTTAGTCCCTATAATTATACAAAATTTTGTTTTTAGTCCTTATAAAAAAATTTGACAGATTTCTGTCCCTATAAAATTTTTCAGCACGTAGTTTTAGTCCCTGTTAAATTAAAATTTGTTTAATTATGCTTATAATTTTAAATTTTTTAATGATTTTTTACATACATGTTTAAAACATTATAAAACGTTCCGCCACAATAAGTTAGCTCAAAATTTTATTTTTAGGTCCAAATTTTCGTTAGTTTTATCTTGAATTTTTTGCGTTTAAAAAAAATTATATTTAATTCATGTTAAAAAATTCTAATTTTTTATAAAAGTTATTATTATAATGTTCTTAACATGTCAGTTAAAATTTATTTAAAAATATAAAAGTTTAAGTATAATTAAACAAATTTTAATTTAACAGGGACCAACACATACTTTTAGTCCTTGTAAAATTAAAATTTGCTTAATTGTGATTAAACTTTTAAAACTTTAACATAATTTTTGCATATTTAGTTAGAACATTATACAAAGTTCCTCCGCAACAAAGTAACTCAAAATTTTACTGTTAAGTCTAAATTTTCATTAATATAATCTTGAAAATTTGGTTATTAGAAAAATTCATATTTAATTAATTACATGTTAAAAATCTAAAAGATTTTATAAAAGAGTGTCTTACGATGTTATGAACATGTCTCTAAAAATTCTTTCAAAAATTTAAAAGTTTAAGCATAATTAAACAAATTTTAATTTAACTGGGACTAAAAACACTAATGGAAGATTTTGTAGGGACTAAAAAGTGTGATTTGTTTTTATAGGGACTAAAAACAAAACTGCAGATATTTATAGGGACCAAAAACTTAATTAACCTTTTAAATTTGAAGGTGTTTTATTTAGATTGACGAAAATTGAATCATGTCATATAAGATACAATTCATATGTGTGTGGTGACGTGGTGTCAGGACCAATAAAAGAAAAAAAAATTAAAACTAAGGAAAAAAATGATAAAGAAATGATGAAAACAACATAGATGAAGATTTGGCCCCTTCTCTAGTAGAGATAAGGTTAATGAACATTGACTAGCAAGTAGTACCAACCAAAGAATATGGTTATGCTTTTGCCAAGAGAATATCAAACTTTCTTAAATAAAAATTATTTTCATCAATTATTACCATGATTTTCATCAAAAGAATTTAGTAATTTCCATATAAAGAACGAAAAAGTTGATACAAAAAAAGTTTCATAATTAATAAATATTGGGATAAAATTTCCATAAGAGATAACCCAATTTTTAATGTCGAATATCGTTAGAATTGATACTTACATTTAAGAGTGTAGTGATTTGGTATTTTCATCTCACTGTTATTTTTTGTATTGATATAATATAATATAATATATATTTTTTTGACAGGATAATGTAAAAAGTTAGGGAAATGTTAACTTGTGCTCTTAAGGCACAAGTTAATGATTCAAATATGGAAAAAAAATTGAAATATGTGCATTACATTTAATATTTAACTTTTTAATGAATTGAATGCACAAAATTTTAGAAAACATTTCTTCTTTTGAGTTTCTTAACATGTGCCCTAAGGGCACAAGTTAACACTACCCAAAAAGTTATACAATGATTTTTTGACACAAAGTTATACAATGATGAATGAATTTTTTTTTTTTGAAGGAATACAATGATGAATGATGTTGATGAAAGAAACACAATAATTTCGCCTAAAGTTACTTCATTTCTTTTTTGGTGTCAATATCAAACGTTATCTTATTAATTTGTCAATGAAAATCCATTTTTAATGGTAATAGTAAATAGTTTAAAGAAAATGCTTAAACTCGCAAAAGAAGCCAATCACGAGGTTAAACTAGTTTAAGGGAAAATTGTTTCATTCCGTTTTTTCGGAGTTGAAATTTTGACCGCTATTTTAAGAATAAGACACGTAATGTTTGATCAGAATCCGAGATAAACGACGTTTTGGTTGTGTATTGCACTACTGTTTAATCTATCTATCCAAAATCCACTTTTTAGCGTCACCATCTTTTCATCAAAATCAATAAAGAATGAAATTGCCATGTTCATTCATTTTTAACCAAGACATATATGCTTTGCGTAAGCCTATTGAACATATGGTTCGTATGTTTGTGACAACAAATGACACAACGTTGCATGTAACTACAACGTTTCGCTTGTAAAAAAAAGAAAAAAAAACTTAACTCCAAATTTGTCACATTTTTAATTGCATTTACTGCAAAATTGTCCACATTATGGTGGTCAAATCTCAATCTCCAACTCCATAAATTGTTTCTTTCCCTTTCCATTCTTCATCTCCAATTCTGAATCTTTCTTTCACAATCTTCACTCTTTCACAATTTTCCAATGGGTGGTGTCGTTGAACATGAAGAATCAGCCACTCAACCACCGGAAACCTCAAAAACTTCATCACTTCTTAGATACAATTCACCTCTTTCACAAATCATCCTTATTGGGTTGGTTTGTTTTTGTTGTCCAGGCATGTTCAATGCTCTTTCAGGAATGGGTGGTGGTGGTCAAGTCAATGCAACAGCTTCCAACAACGCCTTAACCGCACTCTACACAAGCTTCACAATTTTCGGAATCCTAGGTGGTGGCATCTATAACATCCTCGGACCCCACTTAACTCTTTTCGCAGGTTGTTCCTCCTATGTCCTTTACACTGGTTCTTTCCTCTACTACAATCATAAACAACATCAAGCTTTTGCTGTAGTTTCCGGTGCTGTTCTCGGCATCGGAGCTGGACTATTATGGAGTGCCCAAGGTGCTATTATGACATCTTACCCACCCATGAATCGTAAAGGAACTTACATTTCAATTTTCTGGAGTATTTTCAACATGGGTGGTGTTATTGGTGGTTTAATTCCTTTTATTCTTAATTACAATCGTGGCGACCAAGCTGCTACTGTTAATGATGGAACTTATATAGGTTTCATGGCTTTTATGTCACTAGGGACTGTTTTGTCTCTAACTATTTTACCTGCTAGTAAAGTTATTCGTGATGATGGAACAAAGTGTACAAATATGTTGTACTCAAATGTTGCAACTGAGTGTGTGGAGATTCTTAAATTGTTCTACAATTGGAAGATGCTTCTCATGATTCCTGCAGCTTGGTCTAGTAATTTTTTTTACGCATATCAGTTTAATCATGTTAATAAGACACAATTTAGTTTGAGAACAAGAGGGTTGAACAATGTGTTTTATTGGGGAGCACAAATGATAGGGTCAATTGGGATTGGTTACACTATGGATTTCAGTTTTAAGAGTAGAAAGAAAAGAGGAATTGTGGGAATTAGTGTGGTTGCTGTTCTTGGATCTATTATATGGGGTGGTGCATTGGCTAATCAGATTAAACATAAACATGGCAAGGTCTTGGATTTTAAGGAGTCTGGTTCTGATTTTGCTGGTCCTTTTGTTTTGTATTTTTCTTTTGGGCTGTTAGATGCCATGTTTCAGAGTATGGTTTACTGGTCTATTGGAGCATTGGCTAATGACTCTGAAGTTCTTAGCAGGTAATATTGCAAACTAAATTTTGTTTGATTTTATTATTTAACTATTCCATTTGTTCTTGGTTGCATTTTTTTGCTCAAAATATCAACTTAAATATGTTTTGAACTAAAACAATTATGTTATTGCACCAAAACATAATATTTTTTTAATAAGTAGTAGAAACTTCAAGAAAATATTTGGAGCTGTGATGCAGTTCTTGTATATATAGTACTAGTATCAACCAGTATTTTTTGGTGGATTATTATATGACTTTAAATTTGTAATTAACTAATACTAGCATTAATTTGTAGTTTTAGTGATTGGCATTTCATTTGGAGTATCCCTGATAGTTGAAATTTGGAAATAAACTCATGCTACTGCTAGTACTAATGTTTGGACTTACACAGGTACACAGGATTCTATAAAGGGATACAAAGTGCGGGGGCTGCAGTTGCATGGCAAATTGATAATCACAATGTATCTCCAATGACACAGTTGATTGTGAATTGGGTGCTCACTACACTAAGCTATCCGTTATTGTTGGTTTTAATGATTTTGGTTGTGAAAGAGGACAATAACGAGGAAGAGAAATGATAATAGTCTGTAATATAATGTTTTTAGCAGTATTTAGAGTCATTCTAACAAGTTTTTAATTGTTTTAGTTGAGTTTTTGTAAATAATATAATGGATGGGTAAGGAAGAACTATTTGGCATACAAGACCTTTAAACATGCTAAATCACCTAAACTAGACAATTTTGTGGTCATGTTATACTTTCTTAGATGATATATAGGTGATTTTTTGAGTTATAGTCATTGCAGATGTTTCAGCGAGGAGAAATGTGACAAGGGATGAAGAAAATCAAAAGGACCAACTACTGTTACATGCACGATGCGTGCTACAAGACACATGTTGCGCAATTGTGATTGAAAGTGTCTCGTCACTGCTTAAGACGCATCGTGTGCTAGGAGTTGCGCGTCGCGCAAGAATGTTACCGAAATCATGGAGTGCGGATAGAAATAATTAATTTTATTGTGTTATTGGAGATCATTGGATAACCCAAATATAATGTTAAGTTGCTTAGAAATTAAGTCATAACATGCCTATAAAGTATAAATACAAGAGACAAACAACACAAGGTAAAATGATTAGCCTATCTTTTAATCGAAACATCAGTGTTCTTGTGATTAGTGATTGATACATGCATAAATTGTTTGTCTAATTTAGGTTAAAAGTGAGTTTAACATAAATTGTTTGATGTTCAGATACATTAAGGTAAACTTGATTCTCATCAAATATGTTGTTTGAATAGTTTAGGCAAAAGTTGATTTTAGATTTGTAATTACCAAAATTAATTTGTATATGTGTATTTAAAAGTTAGATTTCATTTCTATTTTATATAATTATTTATTTATTAAAGAAATGAGCCATAGAGCCCAATCTAGCCTCTCTTCTCTAACCTTGAGGAAAATGGTTTCTGCAACATCAAAATTGCAACAACAATGGCGAAGTCGAATTCCAACAAGGTCCCACAAAATGCAGAAGACATGAACCTCCTCAAGTCCGAAGTAGCTTCTTCTGCTTCTTCACTAAGCTTATCCACAACTTCCCAATCCAATTCAGGTTTCAACGATGCTGATTTGTTTATATGATATCATGTTGTACCTTTATCTTTATGGGTTTTTAATTTACTTACTTGCATAGAATTGAATCGCATGCATCACCAATGCACTGATTTACTTCAATTTTCCCCCTATGTTACTTATACTTATAGCTAATGACCAGATCTTAATAAAGTGAGTTAACACTTAGCTATGACTTGGTTGAAGTGAATATATTTGATATTTCATTCGATGGTGTTATAGGCTACAAAGCACGTCTTGCACAAAAACTGGACATATACTAGTAATAATTTAAGAAAATGCAAGTGATTTAGTACAATATGTGTCGGTGTTGGATACCGACTTGTGTCGGGCTCCAGACACATCTTCAATATGAAGTGTCGGTGTTACATAAATTTTAGGAGGGGGTAAGTGAGCGTCCCAGAACTCCAATAAACTGAAACTAAGCATTAATGTTTTTTTTTTCTTCAGCTTGGGGATCCAGATAAATAAGCAGCAGCTAATGCCAACTATCACTTGTCCAATCTTTTTCTCAGCACCCAAATATGAAGGTGTGTATACTTATGAACATCTATTGTTTCAACCTTTTCAATTTAGTTCTGTGAGTATCAATAATTTGTTTTTAGTCAGCTTTTGGATTTTATCAACGTTATTAGGAAATAGATATATACTTGAAGAAATGTTACACATGCTATATGTCTTACTTTTCTATTCTTACAGTTCTTGTGTCATTGAACGCAAATTTGGCTGCGCTTTGCGTCTTTTCTTCAGATGTACTCCCTATATCCCTCAATAGATGACCTATTTGACAATATACATTATTGATTTAACATACTTTGACTTTGACCATATTTTTTTACTAATTCACAAAGATAAATAATATCATGTAAGATTCGTCTCGATGAATATTTTTAAAATATTAAATTTTCGTAATTTTTTTTAGTAGAGAATTGAAGATATCAAAGATAAAACATATGCATTGTTACGTGTGTCGGAATCAATTAGGTCATCTAATATGGAACGGATGGAGTAATATGTAACAGATTTGTCGCACACATAAGCGCCTTGAATATTAGATCTTGCCACATATTGATTGTACCTGTTTTTATTGTCATCTCCATCTTCATATGACACTTTTGTTATAGAAGAACATTCTGTATTACAAGTATTTGAGTATATATAATTATACTGTAATTGTGTTTTAATCATAATAATACTGAATGCTTAAAAACAACCTCTGTTAAGACTTTTAAGATTCAGTTCTTATGTTTGAATTCGATTCCTAGCTGTCAGGCTTTCAATTATATGTTCTAATCTGTATAAATATGGTTTCTTGTAACTCAATTCATTCATTCAAATGAAATACATTTCAGACGTAAGAATTCTTCACACCGAAGAATTCTAGGAGCACACCCCTGCATATTGGGAAGCGCCGTGCCTTGTCAGGCTTTGAAGCACTTTTATTTATTGCAAGGTTTGCATTTCCCCATTGTCTCTCCCTCTAACATGCCCTCCTTATTATGAAAAAATCTTCTGCCATTAAGCTATAATCATGTAGGCTTTTCAAAAAGATTATGCAAGAAGAATGAGAAAAAAATCGTTGTGATGGTTTTGAAAGTGATAAAAAACATCAAATGTAAAACAATTAACCAAATTTGCTGCCGGCCAGAGTCGGCTTGGATTACACACTGCTTGACAAAACAAAGGATAGATAAGAAAACAACAAATAATGTGTTAATATTCTTTTCATTACGCAGGAAAAGTTCAACGTTGACAACAAATTTGGACTATTGAATTCTTTAAATATTCGATTTTCCTTCATGAATTATTAGGAACAGATTCAATTGTTTGTGCAACCATACAAAAGAAAAGTGTTGATTCCGTGGGCCAGTATGCTTTTTGTTTTGGTTGATTCCGTGGGCCAATATACAGAAAGATTCTTTACGTTGTTACTGCATAATGCATTTCATTTTACACGGGATTCATTTGGATAACGGATGAAGTGTTACCCGTGCTAGTAGTATTTTGGCATTTTTGATGTGGTTGCCGCTTAATTAGCTTTGTTATATCCTTGACTAATTTTCTTTTCAGGTTTTTGCTCTTGGCTTTAGCCTTTGTCTGTCACCAAAAAAACAAAACAGATGTCTCCTTTTCTACTATTTTAGTAAAATTATTTAAAATGTTCATGCAAAATATTGATAAAAAAGTAGTTTTAAATGATAAAAAAATATGCATACTAATTTTTAATCACTCGATCACCGAATTATTGGCCGAATCTTAGAATCACTGGGTTATTGATCAAACCGTTGAATTATTGATCAAACCGTATGATTGAATTGGATTAAACCGAATGACTTGATCATTTGTATATGTATTAAATCAATGACACCTATTATGAAAAAAAAATGTATATTTTATACCTAAATAAAAACTACATATCATATTTAAATAATAATTGACAAAAATTGTACCAAAAAAATATTGACAAAAAATTTGTAACTTCACAATGGTCATTTTTTCCTCAAAATAAAAATAAAAATGGTCACACAGATTTTTACAAACAAGAGTACTAAAACAATCGTATACCCCACGCCGCCTAAGGCTAGGGTGGGAGACCTCTTTAGGTCTCCTTAAGTGACTTGAACTTTTTTTTTTTGTTCTTTTGCAAAATAAATGTCAACCATTGGATATGTATGACAATGATTGATGGCTGTGATCTTTGGTGGACTGTGGCCCACTAATCTTTGAATATTGTTTTTAAAAAAGGCAATATAAGTTGGAATTATTATAGTTAGAAAAGGGTGCTTTCCGATTTGTCTCTAGAAGTCCCAGGAACGGTTATTTTCAAAGGCTTTATATATTTTTTTTACAATTGCTAATTTTCTTTAATTATAATAATTATAAGGGTTAATTAAGTTTTTAGTCCATATAAATATTTACAGTTTTATTTTTAGTCCCTATAAAATAAAATCACATTTTTTTAGTCTCTGTGACATTTTCCTTAAGCATTTTAGGGACAAAAAATGTTGATGGAAATTTTTGACAGGGACTAAAAATGTTGATGTAAAAATTTTATAGGGACTAAAAATCCTGATGAAAAATTTTATAGGGGTTAAAAAGTGTGATTTTATTTTGTAGGGACTAAAAACAAAATTCTGAATATTTACATGGACCATTTACTTAATTAACCCTAATTATAAATTCTCCGGTTAATGTTCAACGAAAATGCAAATTTTTTCTATCTTAATTATTTGGCACATCGACATATTTTAATCATTTTGTGTTTTTTTAACAAATAATCATATTTCGAGGCGAGAGAAAGTAATTGTTAAAAGATTGTGATGATTTTGTAACAAAAAATTCATTTTATGTAGTTGTATGTTTTTTTGGTAGTGTTCGAGGTTCGAACCTCGGACCTTGCATATATTATGTAGTTATATTCATACTTACTTTTTAATTATCTCAATTATACTCTCAAACAACTTTTTTTATAATAAAGATTGTTTTATTAAAGAACTGTAATGTCATTAAAAAAAATCGATTATATTTTTTTGTTATATTGTTGGTGTCATTGAAATAGATAATTATGGTTAGTTTGGTTTGTTATAACTTGAAAGCAACAACCATTTATATTTTTAGTTTCAATCAAAATCAAAATATCATTAAAAAACACCGTTCATAACTTTTCAAGTGTGACTCTAGCATTAGTTGAAGCCTTAACTTTATTAAAGGAGTTGGAAGAAAGTTAATTTTTTCTTAACTTTTCATAAATGTGAAGTTGAAATAATTTTTATATTGACTTACAATAATTAAAAAGATGTGCACAATATTTAGACTTTGAACTCTACTTGAGACTTTGAACTTTATCAAAATCTGAACTCTGGACTTAGTTAAAAAGAAGAAAAAGCTAAGAATTAAGAATTAAGATTCTTTTATATGAGAATATTTCAGATACTAATTATCGTTCTATGATAATCTTCCTAAGATTAACTTTCGTTTTCTGAGAATCTTTTAAAACAGACTTCTGTTTTATGAGAATCTTTCAAAGACTAACCTGTGTTCTATAATAATCTTATATTAGGATTAACTTTCGTTCTAAGAGAATCTTACAAAGACTAACTTCCATTCTACGAAAGTCTTCCTAAGAACTAAGATTATGTTATATGAGAACCTTCCAAATACTAACTATCGATCTATGAGAATCTTCCTAAGATTGACTTTCGTTCTGTAACAATCTTTACAAGACATGCTTTTGTTCTATGAGAATCTTCTGAATACTAACTATTGTTCTATGAGAATCTTTCAAAGACAGACTTCTGTTTCATGATAATCTTTCAAAGACTAATCTCAGTTCTAGAGAAACTTTCAAAGACTAATTTTTATTTTATGAGAATCTTATAGAGACTAACTATTATTTTATGAGAATATTCTAAAGACTAACTTTTATCCTATGTGAATCTTCTAAAGACTAACTTCCATTATCCGAAAATCTTCCAAAGATATTATATCATTTTATGAGAATCTTTCAAAGACTAAAATATTCGCACGAATTTTTTTAATTTAAATTTAGTTGTAAAATTTAATATTATTTTTTTCCAAGAAATTTTATTAAATTATTCCTTTCCACCATATATGTTATTATAACATAATAATTTGTCAAAATTGATGGTATTAAGTGACTAAAAATCAATTAAATATAATAAAATATTGATCATTTAAATTGAAATACTATGTTAATAAAAAAAAATTGGAACTAATGGATACGACACTTTGGGATATATATATGTAGTTTATAGTTTGAAGGATATTTTTTTTTGAGTAATATTGTTTGAAGGATGTTGATTATATGTGGTTCGATAATGATTTATATTAATTAATGCGAATTTCCAAAGCTGACCTTGTAATATTGGTAGCAACAAATATATAAATAAATCATTGAAAGAATTATTATAAATTATCTAACTTCCTACAATGGGTAAACAACAGTGCAGCCACTGAAAAAAAAAAAATTGTTCCCACTCCTATGGTACGAGACCTATGTGGCCCTCGCACCGTATACAGCGCCATACACAACACATGTATTTTAGGTACTATTACAACTTTTGGTAAAAACAAAAGTAAAATGAAGAGTAAAATAGAAATGTGCACGGGCTGAAAAAAAAAAACCCAACTTATCGTTTCATCTTTGTATTCCAAGTTTTAACTTTCATCTCCTTCCTTTTTTTCATCATCAACATTGTCATGATCTTTATCTTCATATATTTTGCTGACATCTTTCTCTATTCACGGTTTTTTTGCAACTAAATTTCAAACACAAATCACGTAATGGTTTTTATCTTTGACCCGGACCGGGCCTGTCCGAACCTACACTGAAAATGACACAACGTTGAATGTAAAGTAACCACGTAAAAGGTTTGACTTGTAAAATAAATTAACTCCAAATTTGTCTCATTGTAGATAGCATTTAATGCAAAATTGTCACATTATAGTGATAGTGACCAAATCTCAATCTCATCTCAAACTCCATAAATCATTCCATTTCATTCGTTCATTCTTCATCCCCAAATCTTCACTCTCTTTCTCAACTTTCCAACATGGGTTCAACTGAACATGAAGAATCAGGAATTCAAACACCAGAAACAACAAAAACTTCATCACACCTTTTCAGATACAATTCACCTCTTTCACAAATCATCCTTATTGGCTTAGTTTGTTTTTGTTGTCCAGGCATGTTCAATGCTCTTTCAGGAATGGGAGGTGGTGGTCAAGTCAATGCAACAGCTTCCAACAACGCCTTAACCGCACTTTACACAACCTTTGCAGTGTTTGGTATCCTAGGTGGTGGCATCTACAACATCCTCGGACCTCACTTAACTCTTTTCGCAGGTTGTTCAACTTATGTACTCTACGCTGGTTCTTTCCTTTACTATAATCATAAACAACACCAAGCTTTTGCTATAGTTGCCGGCGCCCTTCTCGGCATCGGAGCAGGTCTATTATGGGCTGCACAAGGTGCTATTATGACATCTTATCCACCCATGAACCGTAAAGGAACTTACATTTCAATTTTTTGGAGTATTTTCAACATGGGTGGTGTTATTGGTGGTTTGATTCCTTTTATTCTTAATTACAACCGTGGTGATCAAGCTGCTACGGTTAATGATGGAACTTATATAGGTTTCATGGCTTTTATGTCACTAGGGACTGTTTTGTCTCTAACTATTTTACCTGCTAGTAAAGTTATTCGTGATGATGGAACAAAGTGTACAAATATGTTGTACTCAAATGTTGCAACTGAGTGTGTGGAGATTCTTAAATTGTTCTATAATTGGAAGATGCTTCTCATGATTCCTGCAGCTTGGTCTAGTAATTTCTTTTACACATACCAGTTTAATCATGTTAATAAGACACAGTTTAGTTTGAGAACAAGAGGGTTGAACAATGTGTTCTATTGGGGAGCACAAATGATAGGGTCAATTGGGATTGGTTACACTATGGATTTCAGTTTCAAGAGTAGAAAGAAAAGAGGGATTGTGGGAATTAGTGTGGTTGCTGTTCTTGGATCTATTATATGGGGTGGTGCATTGGCTAATCAGATTAAACATAAACATGGCAAGGTCTTGGATTTTAAGGAGTCTGGTTCTGATTTTGCTGGTCCTTTTGTTTTGTATTTTTCTTTTGGGTTGTTGGATGCTATGTTTCAGAGTATGGTATACTGGTCCATTGGAGCTCTAGCTAATGACTCTGAAGTTCTTAGCAGGTAATATTACAAACTAAATTCTGTTTGATTTTATTATTAAATATTTGATTAATTAGCTATTCCATTTGTTTTGAGTTACTTTTTGCTCAATAAAAATATGCAAAGAATTATCTAAGCTGTAGGAATTTTTTATAAGTAAAATAAAATACCACTTGAAATATATTTTTAACTCATAAAAATATGTTTTTCATCAAAATTGATTAGCTTGTGAGCAGGTTCTTTGAGTCACAGTTGCAGTTACGGAACAAAGTATACTCATTTTTAGAAATGATGTACTTTTTGCACTAAATACAATTTTCTTTTAAATAAGTATTTAGTATTTGTTAACAAAAAGGGAAGCCTTGACGCATGAGTACCAAAATGGTGGGACCATTTCACGGATCCGTTAGAGCTTTAGTGCACGTGGGCTGTCCTTTTTTTATTTGTTAATAAATATTTAGAGTAGGGTCTATTTCTTGTCAAAATTTGGAAATTAACTAGTACTAGTAGTAACTTGTATTTTTAGTGATTAGAATTTCTTGTGGAGTATGATAATAGTTGAAATTTGGAAATTAACTAGTACTAATACTTACTTGTATTTTTAGTGATTAGCATTTCTTGTGGAGTATGATGATGATAATTGAAATTTGGAAATTAACTAGAACCAACACTAATTTGTATTTTTAGCAACTAGCATTTCTTGTGGAGCACTAGTATTGATTAATATGATATATGAAATTTGGAATAAACCATTGAAGTACTACTAGTACTGATTTTTACACATACACAGGTACACTGGATTCTATAAAGGAATACAGAGTGCAGGGGCTGCAGTTGCATGGCAAATTGATAACCATAACGTGTCTCCAATGGCACAGTTGATAGTGAATTGGGTACTAACTACATTAAGTTATCCCTTATTGTTAGTTTTGATGGTTTTGGCTGTGAAAGAGAACAATGAGGAAGAGGAGGAACCTGTCAAACAAGTTGCTCCTTCAAATAACAATGGGTCTGTCCATTGACTATGCTAGTATATCCCCCTTGGATTAAAAAAATCAAAGAATCATTTGGTTGTCTTCTTTTTGTTGTCATTTGCTATTGTTGTTATCATTGTTCGAAGTTCATACAATCATATTTAATATTTTTTCGGGGAAATTAACTTTCATCTATAAATTTTAGTTAAGGGTCTGAATTAAACCTAAATAAAGGAGAAAAAACTACTCTACTAATCTAACAATTAATTATAACATTAATCATTTTTTTTTAAAAAAACTTTGATTTATGAATGATCATGCAATACATTGATCATGAAAAAACTTGAATTTCAATTTGACAAAAATACTAATGTAGTTTGATTTATTTGTAACGACAAAAACTTGTGTTTTCTTCCCTCATGGATGAACTTCTACAGGATCATCACAAGGTCCACAAGATGCGTTGGTTCACTAGTTTAATGTATAGTTGTTATGATGTACTCCCTCCATCTCTATATATAAGCACCCTTTGCCTCTAATAAAAGGGTGCTTATATATAGGGACGGAGGGAGTATATACTATATATAGATTAGGGGTTAGTATAGTTTGATTCACTTAAAGTATGGGTCCAAGTTGGACCAGTTTTTTTTACCATCAAATTTAATCATGGTATCTCAACACCAAATCTCTCCCTCTCTCATTGCTCTCATAATGAATATGAACCTAGAAATGGGAGTCAGAGAAAGTTGAAAATCAACACTTTTTTTTGGTGTCGTTGAATGAAGATTGGTTGAATTTGGTCTCCCAGTAATTTGTTGAATTTGGTCTCCCAAACATCTTTCACCATTGTACTGTCGCTTCCTGCACGTGACTTACTTTCATCGCACGTTCAGAAACTCATCTTCCATCGCCGAACCTAAAACTCATCTTCAAATTCCCTAACCACTCTGAGTATATGGATTAAAAGTAGGAATCCTGAATTCGGTCAATAGAAACAGAAATTAGTACAACAATGTTATCTACCTCCATCCAAGCAAAGTTGAAGGTTGAAGCAACTCCTCCCCGGCAAGTTTTTTTCTCTATGATTCCTTGAGAAAGAGACAATGAGAGAGATGGATGTAGTGTAGATAGATCATCATGAAATTTGGTGGACTGATTTAATCTAATTGTAAAAAAATTGGTTCAACTTGGATCAATACTTTAACTGGTCCAAACTATACTCGTCCATAGATTATTTAGTAATTAGTTGGATAAGATTGAACTAGTTAGGGATTAACTTGAACATAGAATTTACTTGTTAGTCAAGTAACCATATTTAGGTAGCATAGTCCACTCTATATAAAGAGTAAGTGCCTTGCGTATAAGAGACACATATTGTATTGCGTGAGTTAGTTACTCAAGTTGAATGAACATTTTTACAATTCAATAACCACTTTTATTTTTTTTTCTCTAATCTCAATTTTCTCTCTTCTCTTTCTCTCACTTTATTTTTATTATTCACTTAAGTTTTTATCACAAATTACAAGCTTATCTCAACAATCACAACTCACAATTGGCGTGAGAAAAAAATATAACCATATGTGTCAACTATAACTGGTTAAAATTAAATAACTTAAAAGAGGCAAATGTGCTTGGTGTGCATTGCTGTATTGAATTAAATGTTACAAGATAAGATAAGATGACGTTTGAATATAAATTCTTTATAATTCTTTTGTAGTTTATTACTTGATGTATATTTAGCCTACGGGACACTTCTCTGTCAATAAAAAAAGACACTTAATTTCTCTATGGCCAACAAAAAAAGTAGTTGAGCCAAAACAAAGAAAACAAAATAGTAGTTTAATTTAACCAGTTAACATATAAATATAAAGCAAATATACTATTTCTGAAATGATATGTGTAACAATTATGAATGAAACAATTCCTTGGTCATGTTACAACTTCCTAGAACACACCATGAGTTCGATTTGGCTCAGGATATTTAGACATTAGATACTCAAGCTTTTCACAGGGTCACAAGATTTTTATTGGTCTCCTCAGCTTTTGGTTCCTCAGCTTGAGCTTCTTTCTTTTCTGCTTCAGCGGTCACAATAGCAGCCTCCTCTGGATTGGATTCTACTGGTTTCTCTGCAGGCTCAGATGAGTTTACCAAAGGCTCATCTTTCTTCTCAACTACTTCTTGGGTGTTTTCCTGCATAAACCCCCCACCAAATGTTATTACTTACTTTCTTTTTAATAGATAAAAAATAAAAGATAATCATCACATCACACACACATTTAGGGATGTCAATGGGTATCCATGGGTACGGGTACTATGATATCCGTCCCCGCCCCGTTGGATAAATATGGTACCCGTACCCGTCCCCATACCCGTGCGGGTATCTCTAAACGGGTATTTAGATACCCACGGATATTCGCGGGTACCCATGAATTTTTGAATTTTTTTTTATTACAAAGAAAATACTTTTTAATTACCTACAAACTTCTACTTTTAAACATCCATACATAACATATTTCATTCAAATTTCATAATCCATACCATAATCCAAAAAGCAACCGTTGAAATAAAATCAAAATATCCAAAATTCAAACAAACATCCAAAATAAAAGCATAGAAATCTCCAAATAAAAATCTAAATAGGAGGTATAGCTTGCTAACTTGCACCTTAGTGTTTTTAGGTAGGTGTAAGTTAGCAGCCCCCTATATATAAATATAAATATACACACACACACACACACACACACACTAGTTTAGAGATCCGGCGTTGCCCGTGTTAGATATTAAATAAGTTTTATAAGTTTGTGTGCACGAATACACGTGTCAGTATATTAGATTGAATTTATTTAAATTTACAATTATAATAATATCTTAAAAATAAATATAAATGATGAGATGAATGTCCAATGCAAGAATAAAATGTGTAACAAAATCAATAATGAATTAGTCAAAGTGGTAAGAGTTTTGGGTCCTTTTAAACATGTGGTCATGGGTTTGTTTCGTGACCCATGCGTATGAGAGAAAAATCGTTTGAAAGGGAAGAAAGTGATTGATATATATATATATATATATATATATATATATATATGTAAATATGTAAATAACGAAAATTTATTTATTTATAGTTAACATTTGCATTAGAATATGCTGCAAAAGGATAACATAATAACTAACAAACCTTTTTTTTATCAAAAAAAAAAACTAACCGAACCTTTTTTTTCCTCAAACATAAAAACTAATTGAATGATATAGTGCTAAAAGATTAGTAATAACTAATTGAAGCTTCTTTTCCTAAAAACAAATAAACAAATTGGAGTCTTTTAACCATAAAATAAGATCATATATGTAAACTTTGTTGAAAGTATTATGTGTAGTTTGTTAAGATATTTCTGCTAAATAAAATATTAGAAATTCAATAAAAATTTAAAGAAAATATTAAGTGGATAAGATCAAAATGTTGGTGAGATATTTATGTTAAATAAAATATTGATTTTTAAAAATAGAAAAAATAATAAAAATAATGAGAATGAATGTGGAAATGACACGTGGCATAAAAAACCTTACTTTATATATATACTATTGATATATATATAGACACACACACATACTCATACACACACATAGATATTTTAGTAATTTACATAATTCATTAACGGGTACGGATACCCGCAGGCACGGGTATTATCAAATCTGTGTCCATAAAATAACGGATAGTTAAATACCCATTTATTATACCCGCGGGTACCCGTTTAGCTACCCGCCCCGTGCCCATAACGGATTTTATCCGCGGATACCTGCGGGCACGGATTTTTTTCCACCCCTACACACATTTAAAAAAGACTGGGAGGGAGAAAATTATCATTAATTAAAACAACATTGTGAGCATTCTACAATGGAATATATAAGGGGATTTGAATTCGAACTTCATTCCTTAAAATTACATGGATACATCTTTTGAACAGTCATGCACAAACTCATTCTTAGTCTAAAATGTGTTAACTCAATCGAAAAGTTTGACTTTATAGTTTCAATGAATATGATTCAAATTCCATCTTAAACTATTGTCAAAAGACCATTAACATCATCATATTATTAATAATTTTTAAAATTGTGCGCACACACATACTTGTATGTCAATACAAAAATTTAATATTTAGCAATCAATTTAGATACCAAATTATTTTGATAAACCAATTTCAAAAACAATATTTTAAATTGGTAGCTAGATAGATATGTGACCAATTTATACATTGATTTGTAAAAATTTGATATGGAATATTGTTTCGTTACAAATTAAAATATAAGCGATTTTGATATAAAATGATTTAGAAGAAAATAAAAAATAATTTTGTGTTTGTTTACAATTATAAAATATGATTTCATATTTCTCATTCATTCATTGGAAAATACATTTTTTTCCCTAAAAAATTAATCAACCTTTTTATTTGAAGCACAAAATTAATTTCCTTGAACAAAATAACTTTTGAAAAGAATTTACATATACATAATTAAAACATTAAAAAAGTGATTTTATCCTTAAATTTTTTAAACAATGCACTCGTAAAAATCAGTGATAGCTAATATTGGCAACAAATTTTACATTTGCTCTCTAATTGTGTCCCTAAATTGATAACATTTTTTGTAGTTGTGTGCATGTAAAAGAATATTTTGGGAGATAGTATATGATTAAATGAGAAAGAGAGAAATGAAAGAAAAAGAACCTGAGCAACAGTCTCGCCATCAGCCTTCTTTGGTGAGGTTGGAACCTCAACTGGGGCTTCCCCTTCGTTCACAGCAAAATCCTTAGGAGTACTCACACAACCTCCCATAATTCAATTCAGATTGTTAAACAAAGAGAGTGAAAGGGAGGTGTGTGGTTTAAGGGCAAAAATAAAGGGTAAAATATATATAGCTGCATTGTATCTGTGGTTTAAATTTTAGGAACAATTTTCGGGTTGTAATAGAAAGAAATTAGCCTGGCAAAGAGGATGTTTTGTGGCCAAAATAAACCCGATTCTTACGTATGTATAGATGGTCGTTAAATTCATTATTCACTTCTTGTTATGTCTCTTTGTTTTCTTCCATGCATTTTCTATTTTCTAAAGTTGGGGTTGTGGCATAGTTGGAGGTTCACTTTGCGAGCAACTATTATAACCAAATTAAAGACAACTATTTACATCAATTTATAGGTTCATATTCTAGTTAATGCGGCTGCAAAGATGATCTGTCCTCAAATTTTAGAGGAAAATCAATTATAGTTTCTCTTATACAAACTATAGATCAATTCAAATTTTAGTATTTATTTCTCATGGTCTTTCTCTTTTTTCTCATATTCATTCCCTCTTCTTATATTACATCTTTACACCTTAGTTGTTGTTATTATTATTATTATTATTATTATTATTATTATTATTATTATTATTATCATTTTCCATATGTGGGCGCTAGAGCTATCAATAAATTGGTTGTAGATCAAACCGACCTTTTTATCATTATTACATAAACGAGTTAAATCATACTAACCTATTTGTTGTTGAACTAGTACATATTATTAAGTCAAACCAACCACTATGAGCTATGCCAAAGCTAATATGCATGATCCATTTTTTTAGTTTATTCAGTAATTTTTTTATGTCACTTTCATATATTATCTATTTAATCATTTCAAATGAAAAATATTATCTATTTAATGAAATATGATTGAATATATGTATAGTTTTTTTTTGCATTAACGGTGAATATCAATTAAACTGATATTTTATTCCTTCAGTTGAACCAAATTATATTTATATTGGGTGTTGGGCACTCTTGAAGCTTAATAGACAAGTATGACATATTCTCACAGTGCATAATATATGCAAGGTCCAGAGTTTAAACTCCGGCCAACAAAAAAAAAGACTAATACGACCTTACTCAATTTTTTTATTTGGATTAACTGGACTTTGGTTTAAATAAAACCAATTATTATTGTACAAATTATTTTGTTTTTCTCCCTATATATTTTCTCCCTAATTCTTATTGGGCACTCTTTGAATAATATATTTCCTTTCTTTCCTCCCTATATTTTGTTTTTCGACAAGCTCCTCTTTAAATGTTTATATAAATTTTACTTATGGAGTATTGAATAATAACAAGACTTTCTTTTTTTGAAAGAACTGATATCTTAACAGCACCTTTTTATTTTTGAAAAGAGAAGATATATCATATTTTTAAGGAAAAATAATATTGTATTGATCCTATATATGGCATTACAGCGGTGATTTTTAAGGTTCGTATATTGGCATTACAGCTGTGTTTTTAAAGATTGTATTTAAAGAGATTGCCTAAAAATGTTCAATGAATCACTGAATGATGAATTTCCTTTCTTTCTTATTCTCTTAGCATAAATTGCAAACGAGAGGTACATTTAGGATGGCAATGGGTACTCTATAGATAGGGTATTACGGTGCCCTTTTCCATACTCGCGTTTGTAAAAAATATTCGTATCCGAGTCCATATCCTTGCGAACAATAACTTTAGTTCCCTATGCTTTATACCCATTACCCGCATACTCTATGGGCACTTAAGTGCCCATATTCGTACCAATTACCCGCATTTTAATCATGAAAAGACAATAAAAACATCATAATTGAAATAAAACTATGGTCCTAAAGTTTTCAAATCAACTCGTAAATAGTACGAATCGTAGCATGTACCCAAATAAAAACATCCACAATATCCTTATTAGTTTTTAGGTTTGGGTTTAGAATTAAATAGTTAAATAAATTAATTGATTATACACAAAAAATAAATAAATGATTTATAATACTATATAAATATGTATATGCGAGTTGCGGGGTGAGCAGTATAGTACCCTTACATGTGCACATACCATTTAAATTTGCGTATAATTAGCTGAATCCAAGCCCAAATTCATCATATATAGCAGAGTTTTAACCTATCCATTGCAAGTATTTTATGCGGATATCCATCAGACCTAAGTCGAATTGCCATCACTAATTATTTACATAGCTTAAAAGGATATTAAAATCTTAAATTATGACGAAATTCATCTTTTTATATACTAACAAGGAGTTTTGTCAAAAAAAAAAAAAAACAAGGAGTTGCTTTACAAAAAGTATATATAATAAGGAGTTGAATTTTTATAATCTTATAATTCCTAATATTATATAATTAGGAACAGAATCATTTCATTAGTAATTTTATAATTTTTTTAAAAATGAATAAATAAAACTATTTATGGAATTTCTATAAAAAAACAATTTATGGAATAAAATATCAATTTTTGACAAATAGAATAATTTTTTTTAAATTGTTCTTAGTTTTCTAACACTAAATGATTTCCAGCAAAAATCATTAAGTTTTTTTTTTCTTCATAAAAATAGTTTTGCTTTTATTTTATTGATTTAAAAAAGTGTTAGCAACGAAACTCACAAATACTAAGTGTTGAGAAATGGTAAATTTCGTATTCGAACCTGCATTTCACCATATCACATATCTCCGAGTAACATTAAATTCATGAATCCATGAGCAAAAATCAATCAAACATTTTTTTTTGAAGGAAAAATATACTATCCTTAAAAAAACTACTAAATATTAAATTCATGAATCCACATTAAAAAATCCATTAAACATATACTATTCATTACAAAACATTATATATTTTTTTTTGAAGAAAAAAACATTATACATAAATAGTCATTAGTCAATACATGAAAACTTATATTTTTATATGTAATTTTTCAATTTATGTGTCAATTTAGGTGGACTAATTTAGCTTCTTCAATTTTTTTTTTCAATTTATGTAAATTTTTTGAAACTTTTAAATTAAAAGAACATATATACGTTATTATACCATAAAATATATTGGTTATTCAATTTAATTCTCAATTTTAATTATTTCTATAAATACATTATATTCATATTTTTCCAATGTGAATGTCTTTACTTATTTATATTTTTATTACAAAGAGAATCGCAACCAAAAAAGGAGAACTACAAAACTAGTACCAAACTAGGGTCACAACAATCCACACATTATTTATTTTTTCTACTTGTAAGGTATCAGTGTGAACTGTGAAGAGTTTTAATTTTACGCGTATAATGTTTTACATAGCAAACCAAAATCAATCGTGTAATGTATTTTAGAACAGATTACATTTAAAATTAAACGTAACAAGTTATTATCTTTTTTTGTTAAGACGTAACTAGTTAAATAACACCCATAAATAACTAATCGATGATATAAATTTTACACGAACAAAGCATTTGAATCAAATCTCTCTCATTAATGTACTGTAAATTTTTTTTTTACCATTGTTCCAATTTTTTTATTTTTTACAACGGATCAATCCATTGTTAATTTTTTTAAGGCAATCCATTATTAATGTAATGTAATTAAATCTTAGTTATCAATTTTCTTTTTTACTGATAATCTTAGTTGTTAAGAAAGGATTGTTCTTCCCTCAAGAAGAAATAAAAAAAGAAAAAAAAGATTATTCTAAAACTGCAAAAAAAAAAATATTTCATGTCTTTTTGTATTCAACATTTATTATCAACTTAACCCCATTTCACAAACAATCTCTCCTTTTCACAAAAATTTCGTCTTTTCGATTTCAATTTCAATCAAGAAAATTCATCTTTTCAATTGAGAAAATATATCCCATTTTCTTCTCCAATTCACCCGGCAAGCATTACGGAAATTCCCTACTCTCCGATCAATAAGACATGGCCGGAATTTCAGACGTAATAATCGTCATTTCCATTTTCTTGATGGTATTGGTGGTGGCAGAAGACATGTCGACGTCGTCGTTGTCGTCGTCGTCGTCGGTGATACGTTTACCGTCGTCGGAAGTAAGCGGAGAAGGGAAGAACGTCTGCGCTGGTGCGGCGGCATCGTCATGGTGCCCTGTGAAGTGTTTCCGAACGGACCCTGTTTGTGGGGTTGACGGTGTGACGTATTGGTGTGGTTGTGCAGAAGCGGCGTGTGCCGGTGTAAAAGTTGGGAAAATAGGGTTTTGTGAAGTGGGAAGTGGCGGTTCGGCTCCTCTCTCTGCTCAAGCGTTTCTTCTCTTACATATTGTATGGCTTATAGTTCTTGCATTTTCAGTTTTCTTTGGTCTTTTTTAATTTTTTAGTACTATCTATGAGGATCTCTTGTCTTCTTGTAGAATACTAGATTAGAATATGATTATAACCCAGTGGAATAGTGAATTTTTAATGCTAATGTAGTCTATGAGTTTGTCAACTTCAATCTTGAATCAACTTCTTTTTTATCAAGAACTTTCCGGCATGTTTTTTGGTCGGGTGTTCAACAAAGTTGAAAAAAAAAAACCATTTTTTGTCAGAAATCAAACTTGAATTCTCTCGAACTATTGTATCTTCTTCCATTTACATGTTACTATATGATATCTTTTCTTTAAAATGTCATGTGTGATATTCATCAAACATGTCCATCGTCCATACTACTTCCACCATTATTCTTTATTTATATTTATAAGTTTGTAAAATTATTAAATTATCGACCTTTACAAATAGGGTTATCTTGCATATGTTCTTGTTGGATCCCCTCTTGTAATTTCGTGATTAAGTTATAGATCTCGATTGTCTGATCTTAAATTAACTATCGAGATTGTTTAGAGTTAATTTATTGACCATGAAATATGAATCGTACGATCTCAAATCAACAATCGAGAATCATTACAACGTAGAACTGTAACATGTTACTACTTTCGATATGGACTCATTGTTATTGGATGCATGAACCTAGGCTCCATGGAGTCATTAATTTGATGCATTTAGTACATCTGTGATCATTTAATTGAGTTTGGACGGTTCAAATTTCAAATTCGATATTCATTTATTGGCAAAATTACACAGATGGTCCCGTAACTTAACTTCAGATAACGATTTGGTCATTTATCTATTTTTAATTGCATTTTGGTTCATTTACATATGAAATTTTAAACTTTAAATATATGGTTTTATTTTCTTATGAACTCTCAACCTTCAAATTTACGGTCTTATGTGAATATTAGATTTGAAACTTGACAATCCATATACAAATAGACAAAAAAGCAAAATTGAAATGAAAAAAAGAAGATAAAGAGTAAATTGTTACATACTAAGGACTGCCTGTGTAATTTTACCTTTTTTTTTATTTAAATTAAAATCTAGATCATCTGATCTTTGATTAAATGATCATTAATTTGATTTCTTAGGTGAATATATCGAGAACAATGATTGTGAATGTCATTGTTTTTGGTTGCAATTTGGATGGTGTGCAAACCGAATTTCATGTAGTCGTGTAGTCAAGTCATATCGTCAAGTCATATCGATGGATATTGAATTAGGATTAAAACCAAATCTGCATTGAAATTTAAATTGTCCAATCATGGTCAAATGATGGACGATTTAACTAATTGTGTGATTGCACGTAGCCCTAGACTGTTACCACGCACAATCCAAATCTGCAGAAGAAAATGGGGCTAATTCCAAATATACAAACAAATTAAACGGGTGAGTAAAAAACTAAAAACCTCTAAAAATGACAACACTCATGTCTCCCAAGAACACGGAAGGAGACAAAATAATGAATAGCATCAAAAGTTCGATCAAAACTAGTTTGTAAACCATAATGACTACACGAGAAAAACAAATTACGAACCAAATATATCTCCTCTTATATATACATGTATCTCTCTATGCTTCTCATTTTTTTCCTCCTATATTTCTCACTTTTATCTTCTCCCAAAACTTTTAATGTACACCTTCTCTTTACTTTTTATTTTTTTTTTAATTTTTTTTTATCCTAATGCACTCTTATTCTCTCCATTTCTCTTTACTATCCTCTTATTAATTCAACCTTCTCTATACTATATTCTTATTAATATAGTTAAAACAGTTTCCATAATTATTACAGTTAACATATTATCATGCTTTTTTTCGACAGAAGCGTATTATCATGCTTTGAATGACATATTATAAATGGGGGCTGCTAACTTACTCCCACCTAAAAACATGAAGGAGTAAGTTAGCAAACCTACTCCCACTTGTATTTTACTAAAAACTCCATTGTGTTTTTAATAAACACTACTTTTAATGCATGGACATTATTGTATTTTACTTTTTATAATAGTTTTTTTTGTTACATTATTATTTTTAAACGCTGCTTCCTGCGAGGTACGACATTGTTTTGTCGTCTGTTCTGTGCTTGTTTTCCTTAACCACCCCAAGGACTCCATAAGAAAAAAAAAGTGTGCTCAGTAATTAAAAAAAAAGTGTCCTCCATACATCTAGAAATTGAAATCCATTCATTTAACTGGTTTATTGGAACTGAAAATGATAGGTCCAAAATCAATAGTTTTGTATTTGAACTCTTATCAAATTGAAGCACAAAATTTCAAATCGAAGCACAAAATCATTAGCGATTGCAAAGTTTCCATGAGAGCCTGGGAAAGGAAGAGTGGGAACGATAGGTGTGTTTTGGGTGAAAGATATTTATTTTTAATTAATTAAAATTAAAATTACAAAACTACCCTTCTATTTAAGATTGGTTTCTATAGTAGTAATTGGTTTTTTTGTAAAATACAAGTGGGAGTAGGCTTGCTAACTTACTCCTTCATGTTTTTAGGTGAGAGTAAGTTAGCAGCCCCCATTATAAATTATCATTATGTTTTGAATGACATAATTTAAATATTGAATGATTCCTTAAAAAAAAAATTGAATGACATAATTTAAATATTATATTTTTAAAATACATTATGGTTTAATTTATTTTAAAAAATTTACATTATGCTTCAATATAAATTTGTAAACTATCCCTAATCGGTGTAATGTTATTTTCTTTATAAAATATAAAAAAAAACTATCAATAATCGCCATTTTGTGGCGGCAAAAACTACCAATAACCAATGGCAATCAAAGCCTCCTCCTAAGGTTTCTGGATGTCTAGGCCACGGTAACGTTAGACTTAAACCGTTAAACGTGAAAAAAGGGGGTAGTTTATGCTGGAAATTTCCATCAGTTACATTTATATGACGTCTCCTTAAAAAAAAAAATTATATAACGACCTCTTTTTTTTGGTTGAAAGATTTATATGATGACTAATGTGATACAAATTTACTACAAGAAAACGTTCCAAGTGAAATGAATTGTCAGCTAAATAGTTACTCTAGAATGTCGTTACTCTAGCATGTACTATTGCATTTGATTAAAACGCTTGCAAACAATTGCATTTTTAATATAACTTAGGGTCCTTAAAGAGTGTACCTAATGCTCAACCAGGATAACAAGTATACAAAAGGTGGAACAACTGATTATAATTTTGTTGAAGAGAAACTATGAGAGAGTACAGAGAGGTTCTGAGCGGCGGCCGTCCTAGGGCATTCTTAGGGCAACCGCGTCGGAGTTTATCTCCGGCAGAGAGATTCTTAGGGGGGGGGGGAAGGGGTCCCGCCAGGGTGGCAGAAATTGGGGGGGGATAGGGGAGATTGGACCGTGGTTAGGTCACGAAAGAGGAAAGCGACGCAACCGGAAGCGGGACGACGGGACAGGTCAAGGGTATCGGAGCGGCAAGGAGGAGCGGTTTCAGCTAGGGTTAGGGACAGGCGCGACTACAGAGAGTTACGACAGAATGATGGGAATAGACAGTATGGTTTCCATAAGGAAGGTAGGGTTTCCAAGACAGTAGGAGGTAATTATAACGCGTTGAACAAGAATGAAGATGTTGGCAAGGATGGTTCTGTTAGAGTGAATGAAGATGGCAGTAAGGTTTCTTTTTACTTCACAAACTTTCCTGAATTTATGTCGGTGGTTCAATTGCGACAATTCTTCGAAGTGTGCGGTATGTTATCGGATGTGTATATTGCAAGGAAACGGAATTATAGAGGTCAAGTTTATGGTTTCCTTCGTTTTTGGAATGTCAAAAATCCAGATAAGTTGGCTCTAGCTTTAAATAATGTGTGGATTGGACAGTGTCGAATTTGGGCTAGGGAGGCACGTTTTGACAGGTTTGCTTCAGTTTCTTCGGATGATGGGAGGAGGAAACGGGGGATGGAGGAGTCATTACCGGTGGTGAGGGTGACGGGTAAGGGGGTTAAAAATGTGAGGGTCGGAAGTTTGGAGGAGGGGACAAGAGGTGAGGGAGAAAAAATGAGGAATGAGGGGAATGAGGAGGTGAGGTTAGGGGGTGATGAGAGAAAGGTGAAGATGAGGAGGGGTGGGGAAGATCTTGCGGTTGTAGGGGGAGTGGTGGTGGAGGAACGAAGTGGTGCTGATGTGAGGGTGAAGGGTGCAGCTGTTAAAGTGCAGGGAACCGGCCAACATGTGTATGGTCATCAAGCTGTTCCTGTTCAAGCAGTAACACGTTTCATTCCGTCTTATAAATCCACGTTGGAGGATCGAAAGTGGGCAGAAAATGGTATGGTGGCTACGGTGTTCGGTGGTGAATCGACATTGTCGTTACAACAAAGAATTGAGGATGCCGGGTTTCAAACAGTAGTAGTAACTCCTATGGGGGGGGGATCGTGTTTTTTTACATTGCACCGGTGGTGATGATGTCTGGTCTGTGTTTAACAATGCACTTCATTTTTTTGGCATGTTGTTTCAAAATATACACAAGTGGTCGTCAAAAGATGTTCGATATGAACGGGGGGCTTGGCTCCGTATTTATGGCGTTCCCGTGCAAGCTTGGAATGATGCTTTTTTCAAGCTATGTGTTATGGATATTGGTAGATTTATTCGTGTAGATGACTGTACAACGGATAAGGCCCGATTGGATTTCGCAAGGCTTATGATAACAACAACTCAGTTAGAAATTGTAAATATGACGTCTGAGTTTTTTATTGATGGAAACAAATATGTTTTAAAGATGGTGGAGGAATGGGGTTACAATTTGGGTGAGGATGCATTTTTAACGGAGAAGGAATCTTGTAATGAGCCTGAAGCGTTACCACATTTTAATGTCGAAACCGGATTGGACGAAGTTCAAGGAGAGTGGGAATTGGATGAATTGGTGGATGATTTGCACCATGAGTGGGACAAACATGAAGCTGCTAACAAAAGGAATTCTAGTTCTAAGACTAAAGATACTGAAGTCAGCGGTTCGGCAGAGGATAGTCAGCAACAGTCCTTGTTTTTACCAGTTCTGGAACCTGTTTTATGCATAGAAAAGAATAGTCCAGCAGGCAATCAGCAAGGCGCATCTGCACAGTCTAAGGGGCACAACTCAACACCTGATGACAGTCACCAACAGCCACTGATTTCCCCGGTTTTGGAACCTGTTGTGAACAAAGATAATATACTTCCAACAAATACTCAGCAAGATGTTCAAGTTCATCCTATTCGGTGCAATCCTAAACCAAGTTCAGCTGGCCCTTGGAGTCTCGATTGGCTTGCGCAAATCCCATGTAAACCGACAGATAAAAGTGTTTCAGCAATTGTCAACAAGCATCACGACAATTTCACCTTTGCAGCACGTGAGGAGCCTTCTCACCATAGTCGTACACCGAAGAAGAATTCTGCAAATAATTTTAAGCTTACGGCGGGGTTTGTGAAACGTGTAGCTCGAATGCCGCCGGCTGATCGTAGAGATATTTTAAAAATATTAAAGAAGAAAGACCGGAAACGGAAGGTTAGTTGTAACGCCCTCCTTCTATTTAATTATTTTTATTAAGTTAGAATCTATTTATGTGATTTATTTATATATATGAGTTGTTAGTATTTTATTATGTGGCATTATTCTATTATTTATTAGAATATGAGAATTATTAGTGTAAGTAGAATTGGAGGTTAGAATAGAAATAAGAATAAGTTATTGGGCCTAAATAGATTTAGGAAGAGTGATTAGTATTATAAATAAGGAAGCTTAGGTTAGAAAGAGTTTTTTTACGTTAGACCACTTTTTGGGAGAAAGAGGAGAAAGAGGAGAACTCAAAGAGAGGGAACCTTATAAACGAAGAACGCTACTTTTGATTTCAGAAAAATAATCTAAGGTAAGGGTGAGACTATCTTTCACTAATATTAAGTTTGTAGATCATTAGATTGCATCTAACGTGTTTTAGGATGAATTTTGTAAGATTATGAGAATTAGGGTTTGAGTGATAATTGATAATTAGGTGATGAAAAACCGTTAAATTGATGTAAGGAAGAAGTAGTAATTTAGCAACGATGATAATATTTTATTGTCCTGTAACTTTCATCATACCAAATATGATAAGACGTGACCAAGTAGCTCAGTACATTCTGAATATTCTTGTTTGGGATAGCTATATGCCATGAAGCATATTCCTTTTAAAACTTGATCTCAATCTGATTCACTAACTGAATTTTTGACCAGTGAACATGTTAGTGTTAGCGTCTTTGTTTTAGTCAAACATTAATATACCAGTATTTATTTTTCATTAGGATTAGAACAAGATATTTTATTAGTCCCATAGAAAGCTTTATGATATTGGTTTCAGTGCACTTATTTCTTGCTGGATACATATACATACATGCTAAATTGAATGACTTTACTATAGTTATATTGAAGCATATACAACGTGAATAGTTATGCATCGTAGCTTTGGGTTTTAAATTGAATTCTCATGGTTAGAAAGTACATCATGCCTTGCCCTTATGTTTATCGCATCTGTTCTTCTTTTAATTAAAGTTGACCTTTAATTGTTACTCTTTTTCTATTGTGAAATAATAGTAGTTGCCGTGGCTAATTTCTTTTAGCTTATTTATTATGATTTCGATTCAAAAGTCTAGTTATTGAATTGATTAAATATTTAAAGATATGCCATATAGAGATGTGCTATTTGAAGATGTGTGATTTTAAGATGTGCTATTTTAAGATTGATGCAAAATTAGTGTACAAACCTTAGATATTCCATAAGGTGTTAATTAGATGCTATTTGGATGAAAGAATCATGAAGATAGGTGAAAAAATTGTGATTTTTAGGTTTCTGGCCGTACTGACATTCATCGCTCGCAACTGCGAGCAGTAACACTCGCAACTGCGAGCTAGGAGCCATCGCTCGCCATTGCGAGCAAAGTTACTCGCGTCTGCGAGCTAGGCCGTTAGTTGCCCAAAATTGTTCCGATGCGTTCCTTTCGCACGTGTAGTCCTGAGTTGATCCTAGAAGTAAGATGAAGATTGTTTAGGACATTAGGAGCTGTCCAGAAAACCAAACTAATATGGTATAGGTTGTGATTAATATGATGTTGATAAATATGCTTTATGCGATTCTTTTTATGATGTTAGATTGATATGATTCATTTCTTATTTGATGATATGATATTTAAGCACTGTTAAATGTTGTAATTACTGCTGTTTGTTGCTGTTGAGTTTTAGCGAAGATGTACAAGTCGGTCTAGGTTGTCATGATTTAAGAAGTTGTCTATTTTAATGGAGTTGTATAAGAGGTTCACGTTGTTGTCCAAGTTGCATTTAGAGTTGCGATGTTGCATAGTCAGCGATGGGGGCTTAATGCCTGACAGGTCCTTTATGACCTTAGTGATGGGGGCTTAATGCCTGACAGGTTCTTTACGACCTTGGCGATGGGGGCTTAATGCCTGACAGGTTCTTTACGACCTTAGCGATGGGGGCTTAATGCCCGACGGTCCAAATATGACCTTAGCGAAGGGGGCTTAATGCCCTGGTGGTACCACATGCATGTTGAAGTTGTCTAAGTTGTTGTTGAAGTTGTCTGTGTTGTTGTTGAAGTTGTCTGAGTTGTTGTTGAAGTTTGTCTAAGTTGTTGAAGTTGTCTAAGTTATTGTTCAAGTTGTTGTTGCATTGTAGAGTCGTCATAACTTATATTCGATGATTATGATTTAATGATGATGTTTGTTTATGAAGTTGATTATGAACTTGATTATGAAGTTGTTTTCGATAAATGCTATGTGTTGATAATGATACTTATGTGAATTAAATGATGATACTTACGATTATATTTGATGTTAGATATCGATGCTATGATTATGATTGAAGATAAGATGTTCTATGATTAATAATTGAGACTAATTGATGAAGTATATGACTAAAGTAGGAAGATTGATGATACTAGTTAAAGAAGTAAGTTGTTAGATATAAATAATAAATTATATGATGTATATGTTGTTAAATGTAGTTTATGAGTTACCTGCTTAATATTATTGTTTGAGAAATCTCACCCCTTCTGCGTATATGTTGCCTCGACCGTGGGTAATGTGCAGGTAATAGAGACTAGCTGTGTTCGTGAGTAAACTCCTCACATCGTGTCGTCTAGGATGCTCTGATACGTAACGGGATGGAGATTATGTCTTTACTTTCTATTCCTTACGTATTGTTTTTATGAGAATTATAATGAAGTTGTCGGATTGAACAAATCATGATGTTTAGACTATTTATGAGACTATAGTGATGAGGCCTTGGTGCCAAAGACTATTTTTATGATGTTGAACTAATTCCGCTGCAAAGTTTATAAATACTTTTTTGAAGGATAAATTATTATTTATTCAGTTTATGTTTTTAGAAAAAGAATGTGACATTCCGTTTAAGTTGAATTACTCTGATTTTTATTATGAAATTTTTATGTTCGAAAAACGGGGTGTTACATTAGTAATGTTACTAATAATTTGAGGAATGATTTTTCTTCCAACTCCGACTCTTCCAAGAACTCAACTACTTCAGTAAATAAAGAATGGGTAAATTGGGTGGCCTTGCATGATAAATCAAATGGGGGGACGGAGGATGTTATGGAGATGGGCAAGGTGCTTGGAGTGAAACACAAAGGCGATCCCAATAACCGCTTTAATTTGTTGACGAGGGAGGGAAGGAAAGAGGAGGTCAGCTGCTGGTGTTGGAGGGAGTTCGATAGGTGAGGAAGGGGGTTGAGTGTGGTGGTGTCGGTGACGGGTGGGGGTGGAGAGAGGTTTCCAATGAGGGTGTTATCTTACAATGTGAGGGGGTTAGGAGGGGGTGAGAAGAGGGTGGAGGTGAGGCGTTTGGTTCAAGAGAAGTGTCCTATGGTGTTATGTGTTCAAGAAACAAAGTTGCACTTAGTAGATGATTTTTGTGTTACATCTTTTTGGGGTGACGCACCGTGTGGCTATTCTTTTAAACCATCGGTGGGAGCTTCAGGCGGATTGATAACGGTGTGGGATACTACAAAGATTAATGTTTGGTTTTCATTCAGCTTTGATCATGTGTTGGTAATTAGTGGAACGGTTATTCAAATTGGTGTAGATTTTTTCATTTTAAATGTGTATGCTCCATGCGAGGCTGAGGCAAAAAATTTGTTGTGGGATCGGCTGACGACTTATGTGTTGAGTAAGAAAGATTCTTGTCTATGTGTCTGTGGGGATTTTAATTCCATCCGTAGCAGTAATGAGAGAAGAGGTAGAAATGTGGTTTTTCGACATGCGGATGCAGACAGGTTCAATAATTTTATTGAAGATGGCTTGTTGATTGATTTACCTATCTGTGGTCGTTTATTCACCTGGTATCGCGGTGATGGTATTACGATGAGTAGATTGGACCGGTTTTTGTTGTCAGAAAAATGGTGTGAGAGTTGGCCTAATTGTATTCAAGTAGCTTACCAACGGGGTCTCTCTGATCACGTACCTCTTTTTTTACATGCTGACGATTCCAATTGGGGACCTCGTCCTTTGAGGATGCTGAAGTGTTGGTCAGATTATCCAGGTTATGCTGAATTTGTTCGTGATAAATGGGGTTCCTTCAACATTCAGGGTTGGGGAAGCTTTGTGTTGCAACAGAAGCTTAAATTGATAAAAGCTTGTTTAAAAGACTGGCATCATAGACATTCGCAGAACACGGAAGGCAAGATGTTAGAAACAAAAAATCGCATTTCTTTTTTGGATTCTAAAGGGGAAACTTCTGTGCTACTCGATGAGGAAGTGCAGGAATTGCATGAATTATCAGTCAGTTTGCATTCCATGGCGCGTTCGCAAACTAGTATTAATTGGCAGAAGTCTCGGATGCATTGGTTACAGGAGGGCGACGCAAATACAAAATTTTTTCATGGTGTCATGGCTAACCGACGGCATCGTAATAACGTTATTATGGTAAATGTAGATGGCAGAAGTGTCGAAGGGGTCCAGAATGTTAGAACAGCGGTCTATAATCATTTTTCCCATCACTTTAAATCAGCACGGGTTGCTAGGCCGCAAGTGGACAGCCTTGCTTTTCGAAAATTAACATGGGGTGAAGCAGGTAAATTGATCAAACCTTTTTGTTTAGAGGAGGTGAAGCGAGCGGTTTGGGATTGCGATAGTTATAAGAGTCCAGGACCGGATGGGATCACTTTTGGTTTTTTAAAAGATTTTTGGGATTTGATGAAGGATGATTTTATGAGATTTTTTGTGGAATTTCATCGCAATGGCAAGCTATCAAAGGGGGTGAATTCAACTTTTATAGCTTTGATTCCGAAGGTTAATAGTCCTCAACGGCTTCATGATTTTCGGCCCATTTCTTTGGTGGGGTGTATGTATAAGGTGTTAGCGAAGGTTCTAGCTAATAGATTACGGGAAGTTATTGGTAGTGTGGTGTCAGACTCTCAATCAGCTTTTGTTAAGGGGAAACAAATTTTAGACGGTATCCTTATTGCGAACGAAGCGGTTGATGAAGCAAAGCGTACGAAGAAGGAACTTCTTATGTTTAAGGTTGATTTTGAGAAGGCTTACGACTCGGTCGACTTAAATTATCTTGATTCCGTGATGGCTAACATGAATTTCCCTACTCTTTGGCGAAAATGGATGTCAGAATGTGTAGGAACGGCTATGGCTTCAGTTCTTGTCAATGGTAGTCCGACAGAGGAGTTTCCTATCGAGCGGGGTCTCCGTCAAGGGGACCCTTTATCCCCTTTTTTATTTCTTTTGGCAGCTGAAGGCTTTAACATTTTGATGAAGGGTATGGTTGAAGCTGATATGTTTACAGGTTACGGTGTTGGTACTTCGGGTGAGGTTTTCCTTACTCACCTTCAATTTGCAGATGACACATTGATCATAGGAGAGAAGAGTTGGCAGAATGTGCGTTCAATACGAGCGGTTTTGCTATTGTTTGAGGAAATTTCAGGGTTGAAGGTGAACTTTAATAAGAGTATGCTTACCGGTGTTAACATATCAGGGTCTTGGTTGGCTGAAGCGGCTATGGTGATGAATTGTAGATTGGGGTCCATTCCTTTTGTATACTTGGGTCTTCCTATTGGGGGGGACTCAAGAAAGCTGAGCTTTTGGAAGCCGGTTGTGGATCGTATAGTTGCTCGCCTGTCCTCGTGGAATAATCATTTTCTCTCATTTGGTGGTCGCCTGGTATTACTGAAATCTGTCCTGTCGTCGCTCCCGGTTTACTTTCTTTCCTTTTTCAAGGCTCCCGCAGGTATAATCTCTTCCCTTGAATCTATTTTTAAAAGATTTTTTTGGGGGGGTGGTGAGGATCATAGGAAAATAGCTTGGATTAATTGGGACTCTGTGTGTGTCCCGAAGGAGGATGGAGGGTTGGGGGTTAGAAGATTAGGTGAGTTTAATATGGCGTTGTTGGGGAAATGGTGTTGGAGGATGCTGACTGATAAGGAGGGTTTGTGGTACCGTGTTTTGAAGGCCCGTTATGGGGAGGTAGGGGGCCGATTGACGGAGGGGGGTAGGCATGATTCTATGTGGTGGAGGTCTCTATGTCGAGTCAGAAGGGGAATAGGTGAGGGAGTGGGCAGTTGGTTTGACAACAATGTCCGTCGGGTGGTGGGTGATGGTAAGACAACCTTGTTTTGGTTCGATCATTGGGTCGGGGAAACACCTTTGCGATTTAAATTTCCTAGGCTCTTTGATTTAGCCATTAATAAGGATTGTACGGTGGAGGAGATGGAGCGGTTAGGTTGGGAGGCGGGTGGTAGGGCGTGGTCGTGGAGACGACGTTTGTTAGCCTGGGAGGAGGAAAGTGTGAGGGAGTGCTCCGAAGTGTTACATAACATTGTTTTGCAGGTTGATGTTACTGATTCTTGGAGATGGTATCTAGATCCAGTGCATGGTTATTCGGTGCGGGATTCCTACCGTTTTCTCACAAATTCTGGTGGACAGATGGATAGGAGTCTTGTTGATGATGTCTGGCATCGGAATATACCTGTGAAAGTGTCAGTGTTCGTGTGGCGTCTCTTGCGTAACCGGCTACCTACAAAAGACAATTTATTGCGGCGGAATATTATTCAAGCAACTGATATGGCTTGCGTTAATGGGTGTGGAGTCGTCGAATCAGCTACACATGTTTTTATAGATTGCGATTTGGCCTCCTCTTTATGGTCTCTTGTCTGGAATTGGTTAGGGATCACGATGGTTGCTCCTTGTCAGTTGCGTGATTATTGCATTCAGGTTTCTTTCATGGCAGGGATGCCGCGTGGTACGCACTTATTCTTTAAGGTCATATGGTTTGCTGTTGTTTGGGTAATTTGGAAGGAACGTAATAATCGTATCTTCAAAAATAGGATGGTTACTTCTTTGGTCCTTGTTGAGAAAGTAAAACTTCTCTCTTTTTTGTGGTTGAAAGCTAAACAGACATGCTTTTGTTATTGTTATCATGATTGGTGGAGACATCCGCTTCCTTGTATGGGTGTCCACTAATTCTTGTCTGTTTTGCTCGTACTTTTGTTGGCTCTTTGTGTCTGTAAACTTTGATCGGTGGTGTTTTGTGCACTCCTTGTGCATGGAGCTTCCACGTTGTTGATTTTATATATATAACATTTTGATTTCTCCAAAAAAAAAACAAGTATACAAAAGGAATATCAAACTTCACCGAAGGTAAATTACCAACGAAAACAGTAATGTTTATACCCTGGTAAATACTTGCAAATACTGTCTACTTTTGACATTTAACATAGCCTAGTTGCAAAGTTGGGAAGCACTGCCCGTGTACAGTACATGCTTTGCACAAAGCCACAAACAACCATCTACTACTGAACGTGCAGACAAAAATTATTTTTGGAAGAAAATACTAGAATCATTTCTACTCCACAAATTGTCTACTGTCTAATTATAAACTATGTATCCTGGGATCAATGTAACCACTAGAAATACGAAATAAAATCCCGTCAAACTCTTCTACCTCTCTCTCTCTCTCTCTCTCTCCGAACTCTGAACTCAATTTCACAATAACATTCATACACTAAAAAACAAATGAATTCACCAGAATGGCAAGTTCAGTAAAATCAAATACTACTCCCTATTTGGAGGGCGGGCTCTGAAGTGAAAACCCAGATGTTCCAGGATGAGCCGGGGTTCCTCTAGTTGTAGTACGGGTTGTTGAGCTCTCATTAACCTCACCAGATGAATGATTTCCTTCCTTTTGTCCTTCTATTGGAAGGGGTGTGGTCCCACTGTGCGTATTACTGGGAACATTACCAAGCAGGCTTTTATACATGGTAAGGGCTTGAGCCATCATGTTAGCAGGATTGGATGCAGAGCTAGGAAGCAACATTGTGGTGCCCTGAGGAAAAGAAAAGAAAAGAACAGAACAAATATAAAACAAATTTCAAAGTGGGCAAATTGTCCAGTGCATAAACTTGCATGTCAAACAGTTTGTAGGCTATTACCTCCTTGGCTATTTTACCGAAAGCATGAATATATTGCTCGGCTATCCTTAAACTTGCTGCCTGCAAACCAAATGACAATAATGATTCATTCCCTGTTAGTCCATGAGATTCAACAATGATTAAACAAATGTGTTGATTAAGATGAAATTTTATATTCCAGATGCTGAAGTTATGGGGATTGGGGATTTATATAAGAGAAGAAATAACCCCAATTTATAGGGACACAGGACCTAATCCTAATTGAATAGGGAAACAAATCACGATAATAACTAAATATTATGAAAACTGATCCTCTGAGATACTCTAACTTGAGAAACCGATCCTATGAGATACTTCAATCACAAACTTAATATCAAGATATTATAAGATATTTCCCTTATTCTAACACTAGATTCACAAGTTTTTTACGAGCTTCACAAATAACACAAACTTAAACATAAATAACCCTGTTTAATGTGTGTTTTGACAAGTATTTGCAAAATTAATTACCTTGATTTTGAAAAATGAATTTTGGCCAAAATGAAATGGAAGAGAAGTAATTTATGCTTGGAAACTTCCATCTCAGGCATAAGTTTGAAGTAAAACTAAGGGTGAGTTTGTTTCCTGACCGTAAAATTATTCCCAACTAGGTTCTGCCCTGAAAATTGTGACTGTAATGACCTGGTCTATACAAACATAGTCAGTCACTCACATGTTTAGTCTATCTGAGTGGAATGCTAGGATATCTAAAGTTTAAAATTTCCAAGTATCATTGGTAAACAAAAAACGAATCTCTAGGCCTGAGAAGTTTGCAATCTATATTCTATACATAACTTTCAGCCAACACATTGCAAAACTTAGATGAAAAGCTTCAAAATTACTGAAATGTTTATAACGACAAAATTGTAACAGAAAAAACTGCATAACCTCACCTCTGGTCCTCCATTTTCTTTTAGGGCTTGTGACACAAGACTAAGTCCTTCAGCTGTAGCTCTTGCTTTGGCAATTATGGCATCAGCCTCACCTGAAAAAGAATGGTGTTAAGTATTATAAGGTTTTTAAGATATCAAGTGGAACTGACAATGTAGTAAGGGAATATCAAACAAGCTTAAATTGATAGGATAAGGAAAACAGATGATTGACAGCACCCTAAATTGAACACCAAATTTATGGTGGCATGTTACAGTAACACATGTCAATACTCAAGTAAGAATGTTCCAATCTAATTAATCATATTTGCACCTCTTCAAAAAATAAAAATAATCATCTTTGCATGCAGAAAATCATTCATCTCAAAAGAGACTTAGACTCTACATATGAGCACACTAATATAAATAAAAGTTTCAAATTGAATATAAGAGTTAGCACATCAAATCCAGCAGATGTCAAAAGCTATCATAGAGAATAATATTGTCAAAGAAATGGAAGTTGGGACCAATATATAAACATGTAATTAACCTCTCGCTCTGTTAACTTGATCCTCCATAGCTGCTTCTGATGCCAAGATCACTGACATCTTCTTTCCTTCAGCTCTGTTTACATGAGCCTGCCTCTCTCCTGTTTAACACTACAGGTCGTCAAAGCCATAAACACAGACTACAAATTTGAATGACATGGGTATTGACACTAATTTCAGAATGATAATAATATAATGTCATCCTTGGACATCTGAAGAGTCGGAATATTAAATTGATTACCTTCGGACTCAAGAATTTGAGCTCTCTTTTTCCGTTCTGCTTCTGCTTGCATCTCCATAGCTGCTTTCACTCCACGTGGAGGAGAGATATCCCCTGTAGAAAGACAACCACGAAAGAAATTACACAGAAATTGTCGAGTAAAAGGTAAAAGATAAGTGTTCATACATTGCCAAAAACTCACTTATTTCATATCGAAGGCACTCAAGACCCCAGCTTTGGGCAGCCACGTTAATGGACTCCTGTAACAATTTTTTCACAATTAAATTAACAATTATTAAATTTGGCTGCAGATAACGAAAGAGTTATTCTTTATATAACAAAGACAGCAACACTGTATGGAAGAGCCGGTCCATAGCTGTTGCTTTGTGCTTGTTACCTACTGTAGTGTTGTTAAAACTCCACCATGGTGGATTTGTGACAGCCACCATAAGCCATAACATCAATTATATACGCCATGTTTCTGCCATAGGCAACAACACCATGTTTATATGGCAGGTTTATGGCTGGCCACCATAATCCGCTGTTGATAACACTTGTCATTGCTATGTACTAACATCTAAGCCGGATTATAAACCATGTCCAAACAAGGATGCGCAAACAAAAATCTGTTGTAGATTGGGCTGTTAGTTTCTGTACGTTATTTAGAGTTTCATTGTCATAAATATGGTTTTTGATATTATTAATTCGTACTTGCTATTTCAAGATTTCATTCAATTTTAGATTATCATGCTCCAACTGGAAAAAGAATAGCTTGTTAGGGCGTTTACCCTTGTAAGGTCTATAAATAGATTTTGAGTGTAATATTTGAGATGCTTTTGATTAATAAATAATGTTTGCTTCATCCAGAGTATCTCGTATTGAGTAGCAGTCCCACTTTTCCCAAGAAGAGGAAGAATAGCCCAAGTAAATGCACTTCTTACAGTTATACAATCTTCCGGAACGAAAGGGTCTAACAAAGGGATAGCATGCAAACCCGAACATTTTGAGGAACTTGTAGTCAGGAAGTTGATTAAACGGTTTATAGTAGGAGTTAGCTCCAGAGATTATATCAATAATATCCTACTATTGTTCACTAATTTTGTACCAGTTTCTTTCAAAATTGCTGAGTTTGAAAGTGGGTGTGAGGTAGTGAATGGCCCAATAGTTTACAAGAGTAGAAATAAGGGTGTAGCAGGAAAAGGAGAATAATTAGTTAGCAAATCACGTACAGTGCTGATGGATGTTCGAGGGGAAAGAAGATATTCTGTTTTGGATGTTGTTTTGCAGACGCTGACAGGTCATCTCTCTTTGAAAGGGCTTTGTCCTGTGAAGGTAGTTCCAAGGACTATTTTTGGTGGTAATTTCTTTCCTGGTTCCATTGTTGTAGCTAGCCATTGCTCTAATATCTGGTAATTACTACTGCTGCATAATTTAGATTTAGCAGACTTGTCAAATATCTAGTTATACCTGGTTGTTTCATGCCCTTGCCTCTTTCTTTATATGTGATCTAACAGACTTAATGTATTTAATGTATTGAAGTCAGGTTGCTGAAATGAATTAGCTTCATCCAATCCAAAGCACCGACTGGATCATGTATTATCATCAGTTAAGGACTTAAGGCCACACTGCATCTGATAATAAGAGGAAAGTAGCCAATACCCCATAACCAACAAAATATTTCAGTCTTTAGCTCTTGTCTCATTCCTTTAATTTTTTTCCCTCCTTATCTTAATATAACTAGATTCAAACAGGACTATTTTTCCCCCCTCCTTATCTTAATTTTAGCTCTTGTCTCGTTCCTTTAATTTTTTTCCCTCATCTTAATATAACTAGATTCAAACAGGACTATTTTTTCCCCTCCTTATCTTAATATAACTAGATTCAAACAGAATTATCAAGTTATAAGTCAGACAGGTTATCCTTCAACCAAATCCCTAAAGCTCCACATCTGAAAAGGCACATTTGTTTCAGAACTAAATGATGTTTGGATATCCGAGCTAGATTGGCACCCACAAGATTTTTAAGTACTCCCTCCGTTTCAAAATGAGTGTCGCTTTAGGCTTTGACACACAGATTAAGAAATGAAATGAAATAATCATTGGATATAACGCTTTTACTAAACTGCCCTTTATAAGAAAAAGACAAAATTAAATTTGCATTGAAAATTGTGTGAGAGAAAAGTTGAAGAGGGTAAAGTTGGAAGAAAAAAGTTAAAGTTGTATTGGAAATGTAAAGTGACATTCATTTTGAAACAAAGTTTTTTGGCTAAAGCGACACTCATTTTGAAACGGAGGGAGTATGATTTAAAACTGAAGTAACTAAATGCTTCCATGAAAAAGATGAACGGATGGTAAATCACCAGCATAGTACAAACAACCAGTTCATAAACTAAACTCACCACAATCTTTTCATTGAGCGTGTCCCTTTCCGCAAAGGTCTTGTCGAGAGTAATCTTACCAAGTTCACTACGCATTGTGGTTTGAGCCAGCTGAATGACAGCATACAGGGGATTCTCAACCCCATAAGAAGCAAGTTTAGGATCCACAATCTGCATTCCAAAAAGAAAACATTTAAAAACACAAAATTAAACTAGACTGATTCGAAAACCAGTTATTCGACATTGTCATGGCTTCTAAAAATACACACAACTGTTCACTTCAAAAATCTAGTATATCCTTGTCAACAACTAAAATTAACAATATTTTCGCGAAGTAAACCGAGCCTAGAGTAGCACGACAAGTTTGGTCGAAGGTGTGTCCTATGTACAGAGGCGTGACCAGTGTCTGACACGTGTCCGTGTCCAATACGACACATGTGATTATATTCAATTATGTCAGTTTCATAGATTACTACATGTGTCAATGTGTCCGGTGTCGGTGCTTCATAGGTCTAAATAAGGGAATTATGAAAAGAAAAAATAGACACACCTTAACATAAAGAACACCATCAATTAGAATGGTGACATTATCCTTGGTGATAGCAGACTGATCAGGAATACTGATAGCTTCTTCCTTTAGCGAATGAACATAAGCAATTCTATCAACAAGAGGGACCAAAAAATGGATTCCAGAAGGAAGAGTCTTAACGTATTTTCCAAATCGCTCAATAACAAACGCTTTCTTCTCCGGCACAATCCGAACCCCCCAATTCAACGGAGGAGTAATTTCATAATTCCTAATAAAAAAATTCAATCCAATTAAATTCAATAAAAATAAAATACGAATACGATTTCATAATTCCTGATTAGTGAGAATGAAATTGAACAACCTTGAGACAGGATCTCGACCGCTGCGAAGAAATCGAACGGAGGAGAGTCGAGAGGGGAGTGAAGAGGAGTAGTTGGTAGTTGGGGTGGACGCCGCCGTCAAGGATTGGGCGATAGAACGAAGTGCGATTCTTCCTGAATTGGATTTCAAAATGTTCGCCATTGTCGTGTGCTTTGAACTTCTCTGCAACTGCAACAAACCCCTTTTTGTTTTGTTCACCTAATTAACGTGTTCATCAATCAATTTTCTTCACCTTCTTTCGTGTTCCTCAATTTTCGTTTCTTTTTACTAAAGCCCTAGTAAAACCTCTTTCCTCTATTATTTTTTATTTTATTTTTACACAATTACTATGCTCCATCCGTCCTAAATTATAAGAAAAATACTCATTTTCTTTGTCCCAAATTATAAACAAAAAAGACCAACTTTTATCATATTTAATTATGTTTTTTCAAAAAATTATCTTTCCAAAGGAAAATTAAATGCAAAGTGCATTCAATTTGCTCTCTTTTTCATTTTCTCTATAATCAACTACCAATGAAAATTGTTTTTGCAACTTCTTATAAAACTTATTTCAAAGATAACACAAAAAACTATGTTACAAACTACTACTCCCTCCAGTCTCAAATGTAAGAAACAAAAAAATGCAAACGTATTAAGAAAGTAGATTGACCACATTTAAGTCATTAAAAAAAGTATTATTTTTCTAATTTTACCCTTGTCTTGGAGTAGTAAAGACATTAATGAAGTTGTTTTAATGAGGGTAAACTTGAAATAGTGGCATTTAATATGTTCATTTTACTATACTTTTTCTTATATCTGAGACCATCAATTTTATTTTTTTGTTTCTTACATTTGAGACCGGAGGGAATATGTTTTAGTTTTCTTAATAAATGTGATTTTTTTTTTCTTATAATATGGGACGGAGGGAGTATCTTATTAAAATTAGAATTTAATTAATATCTACAATTATTTTACACATAATGATGTGTTGCACGTAAATAAATAATGAATATGAAAATATTGAATCATCAGCTTTATCCTTGAATTTGTCCGAATCGGCCAAATTCGTCTCCCAATTTAACGAAATATCAAAACAGCCCTTGAATTTGTAAAATATCAATCAATTTAGTCCCTCCGTCCAATTGGAGTGTTAACGGTGCTGACGTGGCCGTTAACCTCTCACATGTCAGATGCGACATAAGCAGGGACTAATTTGGCTGATAGTGACCAAAATTTCAAAGGACAAAGTTGATTGATTTGTAGAAAATGTTCTTTCCTCCCCCAACGACTCTTTCTTTCTTCCCCAACGGCTCTTTCTTCCCAAAATATATAAAATTGGAACCCTAATATAAAAATTGTTCAAAATGTCTTGTAAAGTGCAATTCAATTGGTAGTTCTATAGATATTGAAATGCAGGGTTGAAATTTAAACTTTGAATTCCCCACTTCTATACACTTATAATTAGGCTTTGTTTGGATGGTAAAGAAAAGTTTAAGGAAAGGAATGATTGTTATAGGAAAAAGAGTGAAAAGAAAGTGAGTGGAAAGTGTGATAATTTTTTAGTTGTTTGGTATAAGTGATAGTGAAAGGAAAGAAAGATTTATATTTAATAAAATGACTAAAATATCCCTATAAGAATGTGATTATATATATATAACTATTTTTAAGTTATAATTTTATTAATAAAAAAAACTACATGTACGATTTTTTATTTTGATAGAACACAACCATAAAAATTTACTTTCATTACTTATATTTTAATTTTAATTTAATATATTCTATAGTCACATTGAAAAACATCTGCACTTGTGGGTTTTTATGTAATTTTGCTCAAAATAGTACCGTCTCCATACTTTCCAGGCTCAATTGAGGAGAAACATTTTTTATGTGGGACCCATCCATCATTACCCTTCCTCCCCCTTTTTAAGGTTGTTCCAAACAAAGGAAAGAATGTTAATCATACTACTTTCTATCATTCTTCAATCTTTCTTTCTACTTTCACCCAAAACAAACAGACCCTTAATGTGTGAGTTTAGTCACTGGACTATTTAAAAAATTCATTAACATAAGTGAATTGTCATAATGCATTTTGGTGATAAAACCATGCACGAGAGACTAGAATAAAAGATCTAATCTATTAATTTCAAAAGCTTAGGAATCGATTCACCATTGACAACGAAATTGTGGAAACTGAAGATTTTGTTTTTCCCCAATTCAACGACGAACCACGTTATGGATGTGTATTTAGAGGTTGGAATAAAGTTTGGTAGATTGAAACTTTGATGTTGTTTAAGAATGTCTTGTAGAATCATATCATATACAGTGGTAGGGAAATCAACTAGTTGAAGAACAATTTATTCATACCAAGATAAAGAATTCTGGAATAAAAAGTAAATAGTCATGCTCAATAATGTATCCATTTATTGAAATTTATTTTTTGTCCTCTGATAAAATAATGGAAGGCAAGTCTTAGAAGTGTATGGTTTCCGCCTGAGGATAAGCAAGACGAAGTATATGGAATGTAACTTCAGCAAAAGGAGAAGTAATTCTATCTTGGAGGTGAAAGTTAGAGATCATATCATACCACAAGTTACACGGTTTAAATATCTTGGGTGGAGAGAAAACCGGGTGTTTGAAATCATTAGAGAGAGCCTCATGTATTTTGTGCAATAAGAAAGTACCACTTAAGCTGAAAGGAAAGTTCTATCGAGTCAGACCTGCAATGTTGTATGGTACGGAGTGTTGGGCAGTTAAGAGCCAACACCAGAGTCAAGTAAGTGTAGCGGAGATGAGGATGTTGCGCTGGATGAGTGGTAAGACTGGGCATGATAGGATTAGGAATGACAGAGAGAGTGGGGGTAGCACCTATAGTAGAAAAGTTAGTAGAAAATAGGCTTAGATGGTTTGGACATGTAGAGAGAAGACCCGTAGATGCTATTTTAAGAAGAGTAGATCAAATGGAGGAGAGTCAGGTTAAAAGAGGTAGATGAATACCTAAGAAAACCATTAGAAAGGATTTAGAGGTCAATGAGTTGGATCCAAATATGGTTTTTGATAGAACACCATGGCGTCATTTGATCCATGTAGCCGACCCCACTTAGTGAGATAAGGCTTGGTTGTTGTTGCTCTTGTTGTTGATAAAATAATGGAAGGAATTTGCCTCAACCAAAAAAAGATAACCCCATAACCCACAAGGGGAAAAAATAGAATGACAAGAGTAAGAGTAATTGCAAAGCAATAATATCAACACCCACCACAGTTTTAGAAACTTTACACGGTCCTGCACAATTCACAACAATAAATATGATTTGATAACAGTTGCAGTAGCACACATATATTATAACTGATTTAGAAACCTATGAGCAAAGTAGAGTAATAGCAAACTTATACAAGGGCCTTGTTTTGATTCCGCTAACTAATCCATCAATCATCATTATCTATCCAACATCCAAGGCACTCTATACCCCACCTTTTTGCACCCACATTAATGGAATCCTGCAAAAAAAAAATTGCGACAATTAAATTAAACCATTATGAAATATGGCAGTAGAGATGATTCAAGGAGTTGTTCTTTATATACTTCTTCATGGAAAATTTTAAAAATCTTATCTTCATGTTTACATTTGGTAGACTAAAACAAATATACAAGGTTGACTTTTATGGAAGAACAAGCTCATAGCTTTTGATTATTGGCATGTGAGCCTCACATGTGCGCACGTCAATCCATTTCTGCAGTGAGCATTGTGCGCCAATTTCTTAATGCTCCTTGTGATAGTCATTGGAACTCAGTTATTCGTATTCTCAGATGCTTACGAAAAATGCACCCAGAAGAGGACTATTATATGAAGATGAAGGTGATTGTAAAATCATATGTTATTCAGATTTTTGTTATTCAGATTTTGACTGGACCAGGTCACTGTTAGGCAGGAGATCCATTTTTGGATATTATGTCATGGAGACGCAATCAACAAAACAAAGTTGCAGTATCTGGTGCGGAATTTGAATATTGTGCTATGACAGTAGCCTTAAAGAAGTTTGCATGACTTAAAAATGTACTCTTAGAGCTAAGAGTTGGTGGTCTTCACTATGTAAGGGACAATAGCCACAAAACTCAAATGCCACGATCAAGCTGCACTTCACATTGCATTGAGTCTGGTTTTCCATGAACAGACGAAGAACATAGAGATAGACTGTAACTATGCAAGGGACAAGGTACTTTCAGAAGAAATCACCACAGATTTTGTCAAGTTTGAAGACCAATTAGTTGATAATGTTCACTAAGTCTCTCAACGGCTCTCGAGTCGATTACATTTGTAACAAACTTGGCTCATATGACATATATGATCTGACTTGAGGGGGAGTGCTAAGAATCAATTAGAATAATTAGTATTGATTAAGTATTTATTGCATTCATTACACTACCTTATTATGCTTGGCTCATATAATTATAATTTTTAAATAAACACTCAGTATGGTCTTATTAGACACACAATCATTCACACAGATCTACAATCTCTACAGACTAAAACAAGATTACCAAATTATAAGTTGAATTGGTTATCCTTCAACCAAGTCCCTAAGCGCCATCTAAACATGCACTTTTTTTTCGGAACTTAATTATGAGCTGCTTATCCAAATGCTTTCATAAAAAGAATGAACCGATGCTAAAATGAAAACTCCCTCTGCTCTTTTTAATAGGAGCTTGTAACAAAAATCATGGTATTAAGAAAAGTTGTTAAATAAAAATTTAGTAGTACTAATAAAACGTACTCCCTCCATTCCTTTTCTTTTGATGTTTTAGCTCTTGACACAAGTTTTAAGGAGTAATTAAAGTATATTTTAGCTCTTGACACAAGTTTTAAGGAGTAATTAAAGTATATAAACATTTGTGTGTGTTTTACTTAAATGTCCTTATTTATCATTAAATTCACATGTGATAAACCAAAGGTCACAACTACTTTAATAGTTTATTGTGTTTTCCAACAAGGGTAAACTTGAGAAAACAATAATAAATTCACTAAAACATCAAAAGTTTTGGAATATAGTTGAAGTTCTAAAACATCAAAAGAAAAGGAATGGAGGGAGTATTATATTTAAGAACGGATGGAGTATCATAGCATAAACAAGCAGTTCAACGAACTAAACTCACCATAATTTTTTTAGGCAGTGCATCCTCCTTTTCCTTTTCGAAATTGTTCAAAGTAATTTTATGGAGTTCACTATGGATTGTCGTTTGAGCCAGGTCACGGACATCATTAAGGGGATCTCGATTAGATGCATAAAAAGCAAGCTTAGGATCCACAATCTGCACTCCAACAAAAGCAGTTACTAAACAAATAAACAAGCACCTAAAAAGTAATACCAGAATTAGAGACAAAAAAATCGATAGACCTTAACATCAATCCAAGCATCGATGGACAAGGGGTATTTTTCCTTGGTGGTAGCAGTCCGGGAATGAAATTTGAGGGTTTCTATCCTTATGAATTGAACGCAAGCAATTTTATCGAGAAAAGGATTCAAAAAATGGATTCCGGTAGGAAGAGTCTTGAAGTATTGACTGCATCGCTCAACTATGTATACTGTCTGCTCCGGTACAAAGTGAATTCCCAAGTTCATTGGAGGTCCGCACTTATACCTGATCAGAAATTCAACAAATTTAAATGATGTTATCTGGAAACCTCATTAAGAAGGATAACATTAACTAACTTGTAGGAATTTTTATCGTAATGGCTGCGAAAACAAATAGAACGAATGGAGGAGAATCGAGAGGGTTGGTTAACATTTGTAGCTGATTCCGCAGCTGCGAAGCAGTGGGTGATGGAACGAAGTGCGACTCTCGCTGAATTGGATTTCCAAATGTTGGCCATTTTCGTGCCATGGCATTTTCTGCAACGGTAGCCCCTTTTCTTCGTCCTCTCTGTAATGGTAGATCGTTTATTTAGCCTTCTTTATGCTCATCAAGTTTTTATGTTCTCAATTCCCCGATTGCTTAAAACCTATTCCCTCGGTTTTTTATTTTATTTTTCCAAACCGTTTTCATTATTTTATTTTTTATTTTTTTGAGAGACTTTTCATTATTCTTTTAGCATAATTTAATGACAAAACCTCATGATCAAATATCATATTTACATTTACCTCTATTTTAGAGTGAGTACTACCATGGCTATTTTATTCCTAAAATAAAAAAAAATATGACTATTTCATTAATATTATTAGTAGCATGCATACATAGGGGTATATTTTTTTTAGGGAGTTTCTACGGTGCAGTCAGGAAACTGACTTTTTTGAAAAAGTTAATTTTGATTTTAATGTTTGATTCATTTTTAAATTGTTGATTACTGATTAATGATCAATAGTAATTCATCTAGTAATGCTTGCAACATCTTGGACTTACATGTACTATTTTATCGTTGGAATATTTAACATGCAAACAGAGTTGATGATATTATGTGATAGTCTTAACACTTTGTGGGGTGTTACGCTTATAACAAGGTAGGATAAAATTAGATTAAGTGTAGTCTTGTTAAATTGATGAATTGATGATACTATGAGGACTGAACTTTTGATGCCATTGTACAAACAGTGGGGTGTTACTCATTACATTTTTGATGTAATTCTTATGACTTCACCAAAAAAGTCATTCTTATGACTTTACCATAGAATTTTCCTTTTTTTTTTTATGGGTTATGTTACTTGTTAAGGAATCTAAAAATAGTAGGTTGACATTGAAATAACAATTTTTTTATTTTTAAAAAACTTGCATCCACAACTTTTCACGATTTTCCAATACATTTTTTCTTATTTTAATTCTCTTAATCAATGTCCTAAGACACTCTTTAACATTTCCCTTTTTTATTGTATTTCGTTGTGTGTATCTGTATCTATTCTATATATAAAGAGAAAAGGAAATTGTAGACAGTCTTTTTTGTTATTCCAATTATACGCTTAAACAAATATTCCTATAATAATGTTATATTGTTGGTTGTGGTTATGGTTGTCAAAGTCAACAACTCAGGTAAACTTGTTGAGCTATGCTAAGCTTTGACCCGTAAACTAGTACTGTAAGAGTTACCTAATGTAAAAAGAGAACCACTATTTATAGCGAAAGGATGTTTCGTTAAAATAATAATGTAAATAAACTTGGAAGAAAAAAAAAACTAAATAGGTACCAATAGAAAGAGTACTGCTATTTCTTGCAAGGTACGACATCACAAACCTATCACGAATAGTGTCTAACGTACGATTCTCATTTGGCGGCATAAATGAGTGGTGGGATAGAAATTATGGCATTTGCTACAACAACTCATAGATATGACTAATACCGCTTGGGATGATTCGCGAGAAAAAAGCTTGCGATAAGGAGCATTACCCCAATAGAAAATTGCCACATCATTTGCCGGATCATTCGCGAGCCTCTTGTGATCAAGGTTTTCGTTATAATAAGCATTTTCAATGTAAAAAATATTTAAAAACTTATAATTGCATATATCTAGAATATAGTCACCCTAACGCGAATGACCAAACCAAACATACATATCTCCATGAAAACCCAATTTCCTAAAGCGAAAACATTTCAAGAAACAAGAGCTGATTCCCTCAAATTTTCACCATCCTCCAACATTATGCGAGACACACTCACTCGCAGCAAATAACAATCTCAAAGTTCAAATTAAAACAAACATAGTTTAGTTATCAATCCCAGATAGTGGCTGAACGCCTGAACCCAAAAACGTTATAGTGGGACAGTACATAGAACCACCTGAGTGCATGACCACTATGAAATCGGCTTAGTTTACAAGTCCAAATGCAGTTTTGTTCGGTTGGACTCATAAACTCAGCCAATTTCTTAAAATGACTCACTATTTTCACAACTATGATTGTCGTCTGTTTTTTATTACACTTCTTTATTTTCTATGTGATAGACAACTGCTGGAATCATCAGGGAAGTTAAACTTGCTGGACAAGATGATGGTGAAGCATAAAGAACACTTCCTTTTATCGACCAAACTTTTGAAATTGATTGTTTCAGTGTGATATTCAATCTGTTTTACTCTTGTTTCTCTTGGTTTTTAAAATATAAATAGAAATGGCATTATGAAAAGATATATGGCAAGGTTGGTGGGGCTGAAAGACAAATACGGATAGTTCGTTTTAATGCCAAAAATTCTTCAAGATTTTGCTTTCTTCTTTCTACAACAAGAGCTGGGGGTTTGGGAATAAACTTTGCAAAAAAAACATATCGTTTATAAAATTGTATGACTAGAAGAGACTCCTTCGATAACCGTCGTTTTCTCAAGTAGCTTATAACTTATAATTTTATCAACTTTTATCTCAATTTTACCTCTACATTCTTACATATATATTAATTAAATATATAACTTTTATGTCATTTGTTAAAAGACACCAACTAATTTTTATGAATGTGTCTTTTAGCAAAGTTATAACTAAAAAGTTGAAATCACACCTTGAGGTGTGACTTGCTAAAAAGACACATTCATGAGTGGCTTATAGCAAAACCTATATATATATATATATATATATATATATATATATATATATATATATATATATATAAGGGGAGATATTTTGACTCCAAGAGTAAGTGTAATAAATTACTCCAAATCTTGACCTTTAATTCCAATATTGATTAATGATTTAGATTAAATGATATGGTAGACTTTAATTTCATTTTCTATTGTAGTCGACACTTATCACCAAAAAATAACAAAATAATAAATGCCTTTTAATTGATTTTTTTTGTTCTTCTCCCATATTGCTTTTTTTTGTTTTCACGCTAACATTTATCTCCTTTTCAAATTTTAACACAAATTCTTGCAATGTTGCTGAAGCATTTACAAAAGAATCAAAAAAATGAATTAATGCTTTCACTTCTTTGAGTTGTATTCATCCCAGCAAAAAAAACACTTATATTATAAACCGGTATCCATGATTCTCTGATACTATATACCCTTGAAGCCATTCATTGTTTTGCAGATTATAATCATTAAACGCCTCCATTCATCTACGAAACTTTGTATACTCGATGAACCATGAATGCAACTTTTAAGTTCTCGCTTGAAAATGGAATTCTTATGATAAATATGAGCTAACGTAAAGTGTTGGGAGAAGTAAAAAAGAAAAGCAATGGGAGAATTACTTTTTATTAAAAAAAAGCTAATTTTTAGCGTGAAAACAAAAAAAAACAATGGGAGAAGAAAAGAAAAATCAATCAATTTTTTTAGGAAAAAAAATAGGGTTAATTATGTTTCTAGTCCCTATAAAATAGCGACCTTATAAGTTTAGTCCCTACTTAATTTTAATAGCATTTTTAGTCCCTATAAAAAAAATTTACTTATAATTTTAGTCCCTGCTAAAACAAAGTTTGATTAATTATCCTTAAACTCTTAAATTTTTGAACGATTTTTTTGAGACAAGATTAGAACACTATGAAAGGTTCGTTTACTAAAATTTAGAATTTTCTGACATGAAATGAATTAAATATGAATTTTTTAAAACGACAAAAGTTAAAGATAAAAAGAAATAAAATCTGGATGTAGAAATCAAATTTTGCGATAATTTTTTGCGGACGAACTTTTAGTAATGTTCTAAACATGTTTGCAAAAAATTGTTCAAAAATTTAAGAGTTTAAGCATAAATTAAACAAATTTGAATTGAGTAGGGACTAATACTCAGTGCAGAAAAACAAAATTAGGGACTAAAAATGCTATTAAAATTAAGTAGTGACTAAACTTACAAGGTCGCTATTTTATAGGGACTAGAAACATAATTAACCCAAAAAAATATCAATCAATTAAAAGACATTTATTGTTTTGTTATTTTTTTGGTGATAATTGTTGATTACAAGAGAGAATGAAATTAAAGTCTACCATATCAATTAATCTAGACCATTAATCAATATTGTAATTAAAGGTCAAGATTTGGAGTAAGTTATTACACTTACTCTTGGAGTCAAAATATCCCCTCTATTAACCTTGTTCATCTTCTCCAACTCACAGTTTCATTTGTTCACTCACAATGTTCATCAATCTTGAGCTTCGATTTCAATTGATAGTAAATCTGCCTTCAACTTCTTCTAACTTCATGGAAACTACAGAGATTTTAGAACTGTTTGTATCAATTTTAACTATTTTTACAATTACGATTGGATAAATTAAGATAACCCCACATCAATTTTAACAATTGAATTATTTGGGATTATATGTTTTGAGAATCAACCAACCAAGAATTTCAATACAAAACGACCAAAGCTATTTCTTTTGAATTATTAGAAACCAACATAATATATTATGATCAATATAATAGAAAGAAAAAACAAAAGGGTTATGAGAAGGTAAATGGGTTGTTTTCCGAACCCCAAACTCAAGTAATTTGTGAAAAATGATTGTAGATATTTTGGGTTGAAGAAAATGAAAAGGGAAATGAATTTATGAGAATTGATATAATGAAGTGAGGTGTATATGTGACTTTTTAATCTCAACCATTTATCTTTGATCTAATGATTGATGATCATTCTCACCGTTCTCATATAAGATAGTCATTCTCATAATATACATCTTTATATATATATATATATATATATATATATATATATATATATATATATATATATATATATATATATCAACAACAACAACCAAGCCTTATCCACTAAGTGGGGTCGGCTACATGGATCAAATGACGTCATAGTGTTCTATCAAAAACCATATTTGGATCCAACTCATTGACCTCTAAATCTTTTCTAATGGTTTTCTTAGGTCTTCCTCTACCTCTTTTAACATGACTCTTCTCCATTTGATCTACTCTTCTTACACCGGCATCTACGGGTCTTTTCTCTACATGTCCAAACCATCTAAGCCTATTTGCTACCAACTTTTCTACTATAGGTGCTACCCCCGTTCTCTCTCTAATGGTGTCATTCCTAATCCTATCATGTCTAGTCTTACCACTCATCCAACGCAACATCCACATCTCCACTACGCTTACTTTACTGTCGTGTTGGCTCTTAACCGCCCAACACTCCGTACCATACAACATTGCCGGAACCGCACACGATGTGCTAGGCTAGAATTCAAAGAGTGTTACATACCACAAACAAAGGACCAATACCACAACTAGGAAGCATAGTAAAACGCTGAATGAGATTTGTCCACCACCAATAATGAAAATCAAAAGTTAAGTTACTAATTTTTGTTTGTAACCATCTAAAAGAAGAAAGCTTCACGTTGTCCACCCAGTTGTTGTATTGATTGATCTATATCGATCTATATGTGCCGAAAAATGCGACTAATTCTATCCTTTCAAATAACCCAAACAACCGACAATGGGTGTGTGGTTGGAAGAACAAGTTGGTATGATGAAGAAAATTTCCATTTCTCAAATGAACAAAGTTGGCAATGATGAATAAATTTTGGGAAAATCCGAGTTTATTTTATTTTATTTTGGGTTTGGAAGATTTGAATTTCTTTTGAGAATAATAGATTGACTCTTTGTACAAAACTACAATTGGTCCAACCTAAATGGCACCTAAGAAGTTGAAGATTTGAGTTTTTTTGAAAGTATGGACTGTTTTTAATATTTGGGTTTTAGATTGGACAAAAGTTTGAATTTTTTTTTTTAAGATGAACTTTATGAGTTTCTGGATTTTTTTTAATTAACCGATGATTTATTTTTTTATGAAGATATGCATTTAGTGAGGTCTTTTCTGAGTTTTTAGGTTTTATTTTATTTTTGTAAAAAAAGAAAAACAATGTTAACATTTTTGAACGTAAATTAAGGATAGAAATAGAAGAAGAAAAAAAGGAAAAAGATTGAATCGTTACAGGAAATTTAGTTACGAAAAGAATTGTATAATTTTGTCATTATTTAACCAGCAAATAATCCAATTATTGACATGTTCTTCGTGTTAAACACTCAACACAAGACAGGTTGACCATAAGAGTGAAAAATTGATTGACTAAGTCTAAAAGCCAAAAAGCATAAAAAAAGCATTATTTTATTTCAAATGACAAAAAATTCCATACCCAAGCAAATGTAGATTGTGTTGTGTCCAAGTATTGCTTGGAACATTAAGCAATCCATGAAAAAGAGAAGCTAGAATTCATGTAAGGATTAGTTAAATCCTTAACCAAGGGATTTACCTTCCTTCCTTATTCGATTTTGTTAACTAATTCATCAATGACTTGCAAGAGTTATCTATCCAACATCCAAGACACTCCTCACCTCACCTTTTTGCACGCACTTTAACGGAATCCAGCAACAATTTTGCAGGAGTTATCTATCCAACATCCAACACACTCTACTCCCCACCTTTTTGCACGCACATTAATGGAATCCTGCAACAATTTTGTGATAGTTAAATTAACCATTATGAAATATAGATGCAGCTGATTCAAGAGTAGACTCCTATGGAAGAGCAAACTCATAGCTTTTGGTTCATATTTGTTATTTATTGTCATTGCTATTTTCTACTTCCTCCGTCCCATATTACTTGACCTATTTAGAATATTTGCACTATTCATATAACATGCTTTGACTCTATTTTTCTACTAATATATAAAAACAAAATATAGCATATAAGATGTTGTTAGATTTGTCTCGATTAATATTTTTAAAATATCAAATTTTCGTAATTTTTTCTACTAGATTATTAAAGAAATTTAAGTTTAAAATTGTGCATTGACATACGTGACAGAGTCAACTAGGTTAAGTAATATGGAACGGAGGGAGTAACATCTAAGCTTTAGTTTCTGTGTAAGTTATTGTTGGGTCACGATTGAAGCTCCTTGGATTGTCCATTCTATTGGATCTAAGGCAATTACATAAGTGAGTTTAGACACCACTTCTAATGATTTCATGGGTCTTCTTTCTTATAAAGTGTTCAACCTCTACTTTTATAAGCAATATATAACTTCTAACTCACACTTGCTACACAACAGTTATTTAGCGTTGTAGAATAGGGTACGATGCACGTAACATCAAGATTTTTATGTCCTTAATTTTAGCCCATACTCAGAAAATTAAATACATTACACCAATCAAATACTTTTTTTAACATAACTAACAAAAAATAAGCAAAAGAGTATAAAGATAAACCATAATTCAAACAAAATTGATAACAATTTGTTCAACTCAAAAAAAATAAAAATGCAATCATTAAAAAAAAGTTTCTGATTTCATACCCCAACACAAAATTAAACACATTACTACCGTTCAACATAAAAAAAAAAAAAGCTATCATGATTTCCTAAAAGAAATTTTATCATAACAATGTATACAGTGTGAATAAATAAAGTACCCCATAATTCACACAAAAATTAAATTAAAAAAATAAAAATTTAAATACCATGGTCCAATACATAAAAAACAACAATAAGTTACAATAATATGTTGCAATTAAGTTTGAACATAACCACTACTTTGCAGATAATTTAGTTTTAGATTGTTTATGTTAAACAAACTATGAACAAAACTTTACTGAAACTTGAATACAATACTTTAAGGTTTTGTTTGTGAGTTTGGAGGGTAAGTGAGAGGAAAGCTTCAGAAAAAAGGAATGAGTAAGTGGAAGAAATAGAGGAAAATGGGAGGGGAGGACTTGAGGGTTTTCTTCATAATACTAAACCCTCTTCATTTGGGGGAACTTACTAAACCCTCTTCATTTGGGGGAACTAACAAATTGTTTTGGAGGAGGGTTTTGGAGGATTTATATGAATTCTTCAAATTTAATCTATGTAGTTATATTTTTTTAAAATTAAAATTACAACAATCATATGCATTAATTTATCATTCTCTAAAAAACTAATCTTTTAATTTTTTTGAAAGATTTCTCTATTTTCCCTCATATTTTCCACCCCTCAAAGTCTTCCCTTCCCCTCCACTCAAAACTCGCAAACAAAGCTTTAAGACTACGAAAAGAAACCCTCTACCAAAAACATTCATGAAGTATTTAGCAATGTCAAACCAGCAAACCAAAATAATGTAGGAGTGCACCAACAAACACCAAGTTTTTAAGATTCATTACATAGCAGTAGTGTATGATGCAACGTCCACAAATGCTTACTACATTATACTTCCAAAATAAGCCATCGATTCTTAGAAAAAAAGTACATGATACCAAAACGATTCAACTTTGATAGTCCAATTACACATACTTGGATTTACTATTATTCAGTATAAGCTTCAACACTAACTATCAAATTATAAGTTGAACTGGTAATCCATAAACAAGTATATTCTTTTTAAAAAGTATTTTAATGTACGCCTTAAAACATAAGTATCTAAATATGCTTCCATAAAAAGAATGAACCGATGCTGCTAAGATGACTAGCATAGTATAAACAACCAATATAAGGAACTAAACTCACCACAATATTTTTAGGCAGAATATGCTCCTTTTCATTATTGAAATTGTCTAAAGTAATTTTGCGGATTTCACTACAGATACTGATTTCAGCCAGTTCATGGACAGCACTAAGGGGACTTTTCTGAGCTACATAAGAAGCAAGCTTAGGATCCACAATCTGCACTCAAAAAAAATAATGATAATAAAAAGGTTGCTAAACAAATCAACAAGCACCAAAAGAAGTAATAATTGGGGAAAATTGATAGACCTTAAAATCAACCCAAGCATCGATGGCCAAGGTGTGTTGATCCTTGGTCAAAAGAAAGTCGTGATGAAACTTTAGGGTTTCTATCCATATCTTATGGACGCGAGCAACTTTATCGGTAAAAGGATTCAAAAAATGGACGCCGGTAGGAAGAGTCTTGAAGTATTTTCCGAATCGCTCAACGATATATACTGTCTGCTCCGGCACAAAGTGAATTCCGAAATTTATCGGTGGTCGCCAATAATACCTGATTAGAAAATCAATCAACAGATTTAAATAATGTTATTACTATTATTATTGCAAAACCTCGTTAAGGAGATTAAATTTAACTAACACAGGCTTATGATCATAGCGGTGTCGGCTGTTAAAACAACAAATACAGCGAACGGAGGAGAATCGAGAGGGGATGGATGCAGGAGTAGCTGATGCCGCCGCTGCCGCGAACGGGCGGGGGATAGTACGCAGTGCGATTCTAGCTGAATTAGGTTTCAAAATGTTAGCCATTTTCGTTACCTGGGAATTCTGTGCAAGCGAAACCCTTTTTCTATCCCTTCTTTCGTGTTTATCAAGTTTTGCTGTTCTCACTTCCCGGTTGCTTTTACTAAACCCCCTACTAAAACCTCTTCCCTTTATTTTTGGTTATTTACCAAGGTTTATCTATACGAGTTACGATTAGTATTTTTTTTATCCCCAATTTTTTTAAATATTTTTTGTTTTGTTTAATTATAAAATTTTATTTATTTTATAAACATTTAAGCACTCTTTTGTAAAAAAAAAAAAAACTATTTACACACTCATTTAATTTTCATATAATTAATTGATATGAATTTTTATGTGTATGTATAAGTAATGGGGAGGGGATTTTATTTTATTTTTACGGGGAAGGGATTTGCAAACCCAACTCACCTAAGCACCGAATGCGATTTGCGATTCGGTAAGCAACTTTAAAAACGATTTGCGATTGTTACTCCTCTGCGTTGCGATTTGCGACTTGCGTTTTCAGGAAAGAGTGATAGACGATTTGCGATTTGCGATTTGGGTTACGAGTTAGAGTATGTCCAGCGTTTCGAAACCTCCGGAAACCTTTGTTTTTTCTGCAACCATGCAGCCGCCTCAAAAACCTCCAGATGGGGAGGCGAGCAAGCCAAAGAAGACGTCCTTTCGGGATATCCTTACAGAAGGACAGGGAACAACACAGGCCAAAGAGAGGGTTGATCTGATTGAGCAAGGTCTAATGAAGGTAACACTAGAGGATGGAAATAGACTACTGCCTAAGGTAACGATGGATGAAACGCTATTTCAGGATCTGTGCAACCCTTGGAAGGAGGCCTTGGTCGTGAAGCTCCTAGGAAAGCAGGTGGGATATCACCTAATGAAAGATCGATTGAGGAAGATGTGGAGACTCACGGGAGGGTTTGAAATTATGGATGTTGATAATGGTTTCTATATGGTGAAGTGTGAATTGCTTGCAGATAGGGAAAAGATTATGTCTGACGGACCATGGATGTTGTTCGATCACTACTTGGCAGTGGCAAGATGGACTCCTGATTTTGCTTCTCCCCATGCTAAGGTGGAGAAGACCTTGGTTTGGATTCGTTTCCCAGGTCTTAATTTGGTGTATTATGATGAAAGCGTCCTTCTGGGGTTAGCCTCTGTTGTTGGGACACCAGTGAAGGTTGATACTAACACTTTGAAAGTGGAGAGAGGCAGGTTTGCTAGGATTTGCGTTGAAATTGACCTCACCTTGCCGGTGGTGGGTAAGGTTAATGTCAATGGCCACTGGTACAATGTTCAGTATGAAGGGCTACACATTATTTGTGGCAGTTGTGGCTGCTACGGGCATCATACTAGAGATTGTACAATGAAGCCAATACAATTGTCGCAACCATCAGTACCCGTGGCAGCTGTGAATAATGGTCTGGAAGACACTGGTGCTGGTAGAGGAATGATTTTAGCATCAAATCAGGCTACTCACACCAAAAATTTGGGAACTGATAATGGTGAAATTAATGAGGTGCATGGGGATTGGCTAGTGGTGCAGCGAAAAAGAAGGAATAAAAAAGGTAATTATGGTCAAACATCATCATTGGCTAATAATGGGCATAAAGAGGTGGGGAATCCTAACAACAATGGAGTCACAGTTAGCTCAAAGGGAGCACATGAAAGTAGAGTGACAGGAGTGGGGCCAAACCATCCAGATACCAATCCCAAAAAGCGACGTTTTGACAAGAGTGGAGCCCACATTGAAACGCGACAGTTCAGTATGGTGGGAGATTCACGCAACAAAGAAAAGAAAGGGCAGTCTTTGGTCCAACAAATTGATAGTGGGATACACACTAAGTCTAGGCTTAGTCACAATCATGGCCCAGGCATGACAGCTACTAGAAACATTGCTCTCCACACCCCCAAGAGTCCCCAAGTTCGACATAATCCTGAAAACAAAGATTTTATGAGGCAGTCAAATGAGGATCCGACACATACCCCTATGACTAGTCACAACGCCATGGAAGAAGGAGGTAGCCAAGGTGAGGATATTGTCAGAGAGTCTCCCATTGAGTGGGAGCCTGTTACGTAAGCTTGTCTCTGATGTTGTCTTTGTTTCCTTCATCTTGTAGTTGTTAATGATGTTAGGATTCAAAGAAGTAACTGTGCTGTCCTGGAATATCTGGGGAGCAGCAAATAACAAAGCAAAAAGACATTTGTTAGATTTAATTAGGAAACACACCCCAACATTTCTTATTATTATGGAAACTCATGTTAGTTTTCTTCAGACTAAGGCTTTTTGGCATAAAGCAGGTTATGATTGTATTCATTATGTGGATGCCCGCAGACATTCTGGAGGTATCTGGTTATTAAAACATAATGGAAGCAGTATTGTGTCTACTGTACACGAGGTTTTTATGGATACTATTACTCTTAAACTTTCTTTGGGAAACAATTCTTGGTTTCTAACTGGTGTTTATGCTAGTCCGGTATATTCTACGAGGTTAGAACTATGGCGTCATTTTACGGATCTTAGGCAGAATAGAGATAGGCCTTGGTTATTGATGGGAGATTTTAACGATATTACTCATCCAAGCGAGCAGCGGGGTGGTAACTTTTCTCATTCGAGAGCTGCGAAACTTTTGAAAGTTGTGGATGATTGCAATCTTGTGGATGTAGGTATGACTGGTGGCAGCTTTACTTGGAATAGGAAGTGTGCAGGTAATCGTATGGTGTATCGTAGGCTTGATAGAGCCTTAGCTGATGTTCCCTGGAGAATGGCTTTTCCAGATGCTTATGTTGATCGGCTGTGTAAATTTCACTCTGACCATAACCCTCTCCTTCTTAGATGTGGCCTTCCTTTGCAAACTTATGGACCACGTCCCTTTAGATTTGAGGCTGCTTGGATTACTCACCCTACTTATACAGATATTGTGAAAGTGGCTTGGCAGAGATCTCCAGGGAATGTTGTTTCCTCCCTTCAAAATGTTCAGCAAGACTCGCTTCTCTTTAACAGGGACGTCTTTGGTAACATTAGGAAGAGAAAGATTCAAATAGAAAAAAGGTTGCAAGGGATCCAACGTGCTCTTGAGCGGATCGATTCGGCACGTTTAATTTATCTTCAGAGGGAGCTTCAACAAGAATATGATCAGATTCTAGCGCAGGAAGAGATGCATTGGTTTCAAAAGGCTCGAGATGATTGGCTTAAGCTGGGGGATCGGAACACTAAGTTCTTCCATACTAAGACAATTATTCGAAGAAAAAGAAATAAAATCCATGGACTGCATCTCCCTAATGGTGCATGGTGTAGTGATGATACTATGCTCAAAGAGGAAGCTCTTTCTTTCTATAAAAAGCTCTTTTGCCCCCATGATTCTCTTGTTACGGGGAGGATGTGTGATTTACCTTTTACTCCGGTTCTTAATGAGGAGGCGTATCAGTCCATAACCCAGCAGGTGACGAGGGAGGAAGTTACCCATGCGCTGAATCAGATGAATCCCTTTAAGGCTCCTGGCCCAGACGGATTTCAGGGTATTTTCCTTAAACAATATTGGCATATAGTGGGTGATGATGTTGTTCGGCTTATTTCGATTGCGTTTGAGACAGGGAGTTTCCCATCCTCTCTATCTGAAACTCTTATTGCTTTAATTCCGAAAGTGGACTGTCCTCAGAACTTTAAGGAATTTCGACCTATCAGCCTCTGTAATACAGTTTACAAGCTTATTACTAAGATTTTGGTGAATAGATTGCGTCCTTACCTGGATCAGATCGTGGGACCTTTTCAAAGTAGTTTCATACCTGGGAGAGGAACAACTGATAATGCTATTATTCTCCAGGAAGCTATCTACTCTATGAGGAAATCGAAAAGGAAGAAAGGTGATATGGTATTTAAAATAGACCTTGAGAAAGCTTATGACAATGTCAATTGGGAATTCTTAAAGTTTTGCTTGGAAAGGAATGGGTTTCCTCCTATAACTATTAAGTTGATTATGCATTGTGTTACTAGTTCCTCTATGACTATTCTATGGAATGGGCATCGGCTTCCTAGTTTTTCTCCAACGCGAGGTTTACGGCAAGGCGATCCTCTCTCTCCCTATTTGTTTGTGTTGTGTATGGAATTTTTGTCTCAAGTTATTATCAAACATGTGGAGGATGGTCAGTGGAAACCAGTCCGACTTTCTAGAAATGGTCCCCCTCTTTCACACCTTTTCTTCGCTGATGATGTGCTCCTTTTTGCAAAGGCGACTAATTCGCAAGCGTTAAACATTGCTAATACTCTTAAGAGTTTCGCTGATTGTTCTGGGTTGAAGGTTAATATTGCTAAATCCAAGGTGTTCTTCTCATCTTCCACTAAGAGAGGTAAGATGACATCTATTGTAACGACTACAGGTATCAGCCGTACTCTTTCCCTTGAGAAATATTTGGGTTTTCCCATGATGCATGGTCGCCTCCAAAGGAAAGATTTTGAGTTTTTGGAGGAGAAGATAAGCCAGCGGTTAGCCTCGTGGCAACACAACCTGTTAAATAAGGCTGGTCGAATGACTCTGGTTAAATCTGTATTGAATTCTATTCCTAATTATTATATGCAGGTGGCTTGGCTGCCCCAATCCACATGTGAGTATATTGATAGATTGGCTAGAAATTTCTTGTGGAAAGGTTCTTCGAATTCAGGTATTCACTTAGTTGGCTGGGAGAAAATAACCAAACCCAAAAAGCTAGGTGGTCTCGGTATCAGGAAGGCTAGAGAGGCTAACACGTCGCTGTTGGGCAAGTTAGTTTGGAGGTTACATCAAAATTGTGATTCTTTATGGGTGCAGGTTTTAACTCACAAATATATTCAAGCAGACAAGCTTCTCACCGTTAGTAGGAAACCAGGATCAGTCACATGGAATGCTATTATGAAAGCTAGGCTTGCCTTAAGAGATGGTTTTGAATTCCGCTTAGGTGACGGAAACTCTTCGTTTTGGTTTGTTAATTGGTCTGGCATCGGTAAGTTAGCGGAAAAGGTTCTTTATGTGGACATTCACGATCTCAATCTAAGAGTGAAAGATGTCTTCGTGAATGGGTCTTGGAATTTTAATCATCTTTACACAACGCTCCCTGCAACTATTACAAATATCTTAGAAGTGCTTCCAATTTGCCTGAATCCTCGCGTGGTTGATGGGTATACTTGGAAAGGTAATCTCAATGGTATTTACTCAGCGCGGGATGGATATTATTGGCTCAACAGGTTTGCTTTTGCTACTGGTGCAGTAGAGACTGTTTCGTGGACTTGGATATGGAAGCTTCCAGCGCCGGAAAAGATAAAATTCTTTCTCTGGACTGCTCTTCAGAACTCCCTGCCTACGCGTTCGATGTTAAGCCGTCGTGGTATGCTTCAGCTGAACCTCTGCCCAAGATGTAATCAGGAACCTGAGACTACGCTTCACTGCTTGCGTGATTGTGCTTTTGTGAATCGCTTTTGGAGATCAATTGGATTCTCAGGTAACTCCTTTTTCCAGACTGCTGATTTGTATGAGTGGCTTCGAACTGGTGTGAAAGGTTCATCTATTTATATGTTCCTAGCGGCTGTTTGGTGGCTTTGGCGCGCTAGAAATAAACTATGTATGAAGAATGAATTGGTTTCACTTGTCTCTCTGAAGGTCTGTACGGAGAATTATGCCCATTTGCTGATTAATTGTTTCTGGCAGCATCATTCGATTTCCCCTATGAGAGTGATTCGATGGAATGATCAGGGTGGCACCGGTATGATATTGAATGTGGATGGTAGTAGTCTCGGTAATCCCGGCGTTTCAGGCTTTGGAGGGTTGATCCGAAATTCTGATGGTACATGGATTCAGGGGTTTGCTGGAAATATTGGTTTCTCCAACATCCTTCACGCAGAATTATTGGGTGTGTATTACGGTTTGGTCATGGCTTGGGAGGTCGGTTGTTCGGAATTGTGGTGCTATTCCGACTCAAAACTAGCAATAAAGTTAATTTCTGAACCAGTTAACACTTGGCATCATTATGCAGCTATCCTCCATAATATTCAGGAGCTTTTAGCTAGGGACTGGCAAGTCCATTTATTGCATACTCTTCGGGAAGGCAACGCGTGTGCTGACTACCTTGCTAAGATGGGAGCTCGCAATCTCGAGGCTTATAACCGAATCATTGCTCCACCAGTTGGGATTAGTCTCCTCCTACTAGCTGACGCTAGTGGGGTTTCTTTTACTAGATAGTTCTTTTTTTGTTTTATTTTTTCTTTTCTTTCTCACCTTGTACCAAAAAAATAAGTAATGGGGAGGGGAGTGTAATTCAAGCATCTTAGAGGGGAGGGGAGTGTAATTTACTCTATATTTTAACATAAGAGGAGAGTGAAGTGTAATTCAAGCATTTTTTAGGGGTGGGGAGTGTAATATACTCAAAAAAAATTATATGATGCTATCTGATGTTAAACCTTGTTCGAATGAATTTGTAGTATGGAGAATATATATATATATTTTTTTGTCATATCCATCGAACATAATATATATATATATATATATATATATATATATATATATATATATATATATATTTTGACGGAAAAAAAGGATTTCATTAAGCAACCAAATCGGCTGCAATAGAAGAAACAATACAAGGAGGGCATTCCTCAATCCAAACAGTATCAGAGGAAGTTAAAGCAAATTTAGCTAAAGAATGAGCTGCCATATTAGCACTACGTTTAATATGACTCAATGAAAAGGAATTAAAACGGGAACTAAGACGATTACAATCAGCAACCACCATACCAAGGTAAGATTGATTATTTGAATGTTTGTGAAAACCACGGACCACGTTAAGAGAGTCGCTTTCAAACACCACCTGGAAAAACCCCATATCGAGAGCAAACTGAATCGCTAGCCTTACACCCAATGCCTCGCCAACATCAGGATCTGGAATGGCTTCAACAATCCAAGTAGCTGCTGCTGCAACATCTCCATATGAATCTCTAATAACAACGCCAATACCCCACATATTGTTAGTTGGACCAGCAGCATCAACATTAACTTTATAACAGTTTGGAGGAGGGGGGTTCCAAGAAACGGGGGAGTTGGAAGGCTCCGGATTATCAGATGATACATGTGTGTTCAACATTAAATTATAGTCATCCACTATAGCCCAAGCCTTACGAACAATATCTTCCACAAGATTTTGTTTCCCATCAAAACATGACTTATTGCGAGCAAACCAAATACCATAGCATAAAGAAAGAACATATGAGATGACATCTGATGGTGAATGTGAAATGACATGATCAAGCCAAGAAATGAAAGAGAGGGGAGAATCCTCTATTCGAACACCCAAAGGAGAGTGAAACCACACCTTTTTCGCCCAGATGCACCCTTTAAAGACATGATCCAGATCTTCGTCAGCATTACCACAACGAGAACAAAGAGGGTCAATCAACATTCCCCTACGGATCAACTTCTTTTTAGTGGGGAGGCTATCATGAAAAATACTCCAAGCAAGGTGGATATGTTTTGGGATGGTGCGAATGTTCCAAAGCTTTGACCAACACTCAGAATTGGCACCACGAGTAGAAGTTTGAGAAATGTTAAATTCCTCCCACTTTCGAATGGAGTGATATGCACTTTTAACTGAGAAAATGCCATTTTTGTTAGGTCCCCAAATTTGAGAATCCATATGTGTTGATGTTGGCAAAGGGAGTTGGAGGATTTGCATGGCTTCAAAAGGCAAGAAAGTTGCATTTACCAACGATGCATTCCAAATTCCAAGATCATGATGAATAAGTTGAGACACCTGAGAAAGTTCAGAATTGGGGGGCTTTGGAGACCACACTTTGTAGCCATTTTGAAGAGGGAGCCAATTATCTTCCCAAATGTTGATGAAATGTCCCGTTCCCACTCTCCAAAGACATCCACGATTCAAAATCCATAAAGCTCCTTGGATACTTCGCCAAGTATAGCTTGGAATATGTCCAAGACTCGCTTTCAATAAATTTCCACGTGGAAAATATCGAGCCTTTAAACACCTTGCAAGCAAAGAATCAGGATTTGATAATATACGCCAGCCTTGCTTAGCAAGCAGAGCAAGGTTGAAATCTTTGATATTTCTAAAACCCATGCCTCCACTCTTTTTGGGTTGACAACATTTATTCCAATTAATCCAATGAAACTTTTTCTTCTCCCCTTTACTGTAGCCCCACCAGAACTGTTTGATCATAGATTCAATATGCTCGCATAACCCTATTGGGAGGAGGAAACAACTCATGATATAGGTTGGGATAGACTGAACCACTGATTTGATCAAAACTTCTCGACCTGCTGATGAAAGAAATTTCTCCTTCCAACCTTTCAACTTCTTCCATACCCGTTCTTGGATAAAATCAAATACTTGTTTTTTCGATCTCCCGACATAGGAGGGAAGCCCCAAGTATTTTGATTGTGTCTCCACAGCCTTAAAAGGGATCCATCTTTGGAATTCAATTTTTTTCTCATTCGGAACATTTCGGCTATAAGAGATCTCTGATTTATCCAAGTTCACAAGTTGTCCAGAAGAATCTTGGTATAGTTGGAGAATACTTTGGATACTGGCAGCATTTGATTGATTAGCTCTGCAAAAAATGAGAGAGTCATCTGCAAAGAACAAATGAGAAAGAACTGGGGCTCCTCTTGCAATTTGGATACCATGAAGGGTGTTCCTCTCAATAGCTCTAGAAATAAGCCCTGAAAAAACCTCAGCACATAAAATAAATAGGTAAGGAGATAATGGATCCCCTTGTCTCAAACCTCTGTGGGCCAAGAAGGATTGACACGGACCACCATTCAAGAGAACTGAAAATGATACAGTTGAAACACAATTCATGATAAGGGAAATCCAATGTTGGGGAAAACCCATGCTATTCAAAACTTCCTTGATAAAAGGCCATTCAATTCTGTCATAAGCTTTGGACATATCCAATTTCATACCCACATAACCTTTACGACCCGTAGTTTTTTTCCTCATATAATGAAATGCTTCAAAAGCAATAAGTGCATTATCTGTAATCAATCGACCAGGAACAAAAGCACTTTGGGATGTATCAATAATGTCAGGTAGGATTGATTTCAGTCGATTAGCTATCACTTTTGTTATAATTTTGTAAATAACATTACAGAGAGAAATTGGTCTGAACTCACTTGTCAGAGTTGGCTTCTTCTTTTTAGGAATGAGACAAAGGAAAGTGTGATTCAAATTGCTCAAGTCTCCGCCATTATTTAGCACGTTTAGTACCAAAAAGGAGATCTCATCTCCCACGATGTGCCAATACTTTTGATAAAAGATTGCTGGCATGCCATCCGGGCCTGGAGCTGCTGTAGGTTTCATTGATTTTAGAGCAACAAAAACCTCTTCTCGGGAAAAAGTCTGGTTTAGAATCCCTCTCATTCGTTCAGTTACTCTGCCTTGCACAACATTCACAGCTTCATCAATCCTAGACGGCTCAGAAGAGGTAAATAAATTTTGGAAAAATTCAGTAAAAATTCTAGCGATGTCTTCTTCTTCTGAAATTTTTTCTCCATACTCATCATAAATGACATCCACCCAATTCCTACTTTTCCTTTGACAAGCCTTTTGGTGAAAAAATTTTGTGTTACGATCTCCATGTTGAAGCCACACAGCCCTCGACCGTTGCGCCCACCAAATCTCTTCACTTTCAAACAAATCATCAAGAGTAGCTTCGACCTCTTTGATTTTCCTCATGTTACCAGCAACATCAGAATTAGAATTTAAAATCTCAAGTTGTTTCTGGAGCTCTCGAATCTTTTTTGGGACATTACCAAAGCGATCATCACCCCATCTAGTAAATTCATCCACACAGTAAGGAATTTTGGAATTAAGTTGAGAAGAATTAGAAGACCAAACTTGTCGGACAACTTGCTCAAAATCATTATCTCTCATCCAACATTGCTCAAACCGCCTAGGCTTATTAAAACTTCGTCTCTTTACTTTTGGAGCTTGAAGACGAAGAAGAATAGGCATGTGATCAGATGCATACCGAACCAAGTTAGTCACCAAGGCTGAAGGGAATGAAAACAACCAGTCGGGAGTTGCTACACAACGGTCTAAACGAGCTTTAATATTATGCTCCCCATCCTGTTTATTGCACCAAGTATATGGATCCCCAACATAACCAAGGTCACTAAGATTGTAATTTTGTAAAGTATCCCGAAATAAATTGATAAGAGTATTTGAAGTCAAATTTCTTCCGCCTTGTTTTTCCTCGCTATTTAGAACCAAATTAAAATCACCCATGATTAACCATCTATTTATAGAGTAAGAATTAGCAAGATGGTTGATCAAATCACAGGTCTTGTGTTTATTAGCAGTTTCGGGAAAACCATACAATCCAGTGCACCTCCATTCCACATCGTCATTTGTGAGCTTTACTAACATATCAATATGATTAGATGAGAATGAAAGAATAGTAACATCAACCTCTGACTTCCACATACAAGCCAAACCTCCTGATCTCTCTCTACCATTGCCGGCGCAACTGACAGCAAAAACATTGGAAAAACCATTCCAATTTCGAAAAAAATTCATCTCAAAATCTTTTCTCCTTGTTTCAGAGAGGAAAACAAGGTTGGGCCCTTTATCTTGGGTGAGCTTCTGCAAAGCTCGAACTGCACATGGGTTCCCAAGCCCACGGCAGTTCCAAGCTAGACAACTCATTGGGACTGGCAGGCCTGCTGAACAGGACCCGCCATATATGTATCATAATGTGGTCTTTTTGGAGAAGAAATATCCATGTCTTCAAATTCATCATTTGTTTTTCTCTTAGTTTCAGTTTTTTGAGGGACACCATCAACATTAACAACATGTTGAACACTAATTCTTTTCCACCTTTTGTTAGAGGATTTTTTTGGAACTTCATGAATATGGTCTTTGTTTATTTCCACATGAGTACCCACTACATGGTCCACGTTTTCCTTAGCTGACTCATCACCATCATTCACATGGATTGCTTCTACACTAGCCAACAAGTCTCCATCATTCACATGGGTTATTTTTTGAAGAGCTAACACGTCACCTTCATGAATTAAATCTTGCTGTTCAATATTTTGAAGCTTTGTCACTTTTTCTACTTGGCTATCTATACCATGGTTCATAAATGTCTTTATATTATTATCATTCATCTCATTACCATGACTATTTTGTTGGATAACATTCATACGTGCTCCCTCCTTTTTTGCTCGGCCAGAATATGCTTCAAGTGAGGGTAAACTAGTGTTATTCAAAACTAACCCATTTAACTCCTTCTCTTCATCATTCTTTTCACTTTCTTTGAAAGAAATTGATGCCAACTGTGAGAGTATGTCAGCTGGAAGTTCTTTTCTACTACCACCCTTTCCTTTGACAGCATTATTTACTTTCTGTTTGTTCTCTCTCTTTTCCTCATGAACCCTTCTACCCCCTATTTGAGCTCTAAGCCATGGTCCTAAATTTAGTGACATGTTTCCATCATCATCGGCCCTATTTTCTTTACAATCTATCTCTCCATGGCCAATAATACCACAATAAAAGCAAAATTGCGGGAGTTTCTCATATTTGAAATCAACCCAAAAAACCCCATCCTTTTTACTTCCCACATTTGCACCTCTCTTAATTTTGTGAGAGATATCAAACATAACATAAGCTTTCATGATTAAAGATTTATCGGGCATCTGAAACAAACCTGTATCCAAGACCTCTCCTAACGTAGCCCCGATTTTGGTTGCCATATTCTTTGTGCGGCAATGAGAAGGTAATCCGTGTATCTGCACCCACAAAGGGGCCTTTGTAAATTCCATATCTTTAGGGTCTATTTCACGGCTCCATGGCTGAATGATGAACCATGAATTTCTGAATAACCATGGACTACCGTTAGCAATTCTCGCAAGGTCACAATCGTTATCCATGAAAATCTGAAAAGTTTTGTCGGCTACCTCCTCCATCCTCAAACCTTTGGGATTACACCATATGTTGGCTAGGGCACTATGAACAGAACCCTTGTGAATAGGTTTCTCAGTAACAATCTTGCCCACGAGGCTTTTTTGACACTCTTGAACACCTTCTTCTACATCCTCATCATCAAAGATGATGATGTGCTCCTCTGTTAATTGTTCACCATTATTGTTTTCAGACTCAATAAGAGGAGACAGAGAAGACGCCATGGAAATTGAATAGGAAGAAAAGCAAAGGAAATTGGAGTGATACACGTTCATATATATATATATATATATATATATATATATATATATATATATATATATATATATATATATATATATATATATATATATAGAGAGTCAGGATCCGTTGACACCAGGTGTCAACGGATTCGTTGACACCAAATCTTAACCATTTATTTATTTTCATCTAATGGTCCAGATTTATTTACTTAAAAACATCACGTGAGTTTGATCACACCATCTAGGTCACTGCATTTTCCCCAATTTATCGTTCTCGCTCTCTTCTGCACGGTCTCAGCACTCTTGATGCACCTTGCTTTCTTTTATTTGTGTAACCCATGAGATCTCTATAAGGATAAGAAGGTTTTTCACTTTTTGTAATCAAACATGATGATGACGATCCTCATTCAAAATCAGGGCACTGCATTATTTCTGCTTATAAAATTATTATTGAGATGTGTGAATATTTAATTTAACATTCAATATGCGGCAACTATTTTCTTTCCATCTTACATTAATAGAAAAATATTCATGCTCAAAAGCATTATCGAAAAGGGTAATGGAGAAATAGAAAAAAATAAAAGAGCCAAAGGGGGTTGTCAATCAAAAGCTTAATTAATTAATTAGCACCGTTTGATTTTATTTGGACGGGACAAAAGAATTAACCATGAATCCGTGACAATGGAGAGCGAGAAGAACAATTGGATTCCGTAAGATGCAAGGAGAAGATGTTTGAATCAAGGAGAAGATGCAAGTGGATTCAGTCACGTGAGATTATAAGTGAATAAATTTGGATCATTGGATTAAAATAAATAAATGGTTAGGATTTGGTGTCAACGAATTCGTTGACACCAGGTGTCAACGGATCCTGACTCATATATATATATATATAATCTTCCAAAATTAACTCTTTTCATATTATTAACATGTTATAATAAGGAGAAAATTTTACATGGTCACAAACATTTAGACACATTACTTATAAGATGCTTGAATTACAACCCTAAAAAAAAAAAAGATGTTTGAATTACAACCCTCTCCCTTAATAAATAAATATGCACTACACTTTAATCTATTTTAATCTATTTTGAACCACCATTTAAGAAAAATTAATTCATTTCTTTATAATTTAAATGTCAATGATAATTAAATTTAATTATTTTGCTATTGATTTTATAATTTAGAGTATGAAATTAACTTTTAAATTACCATGCTTTATTGTTTTTAGTAATTTTTCACGTATTTTAATTTTATTTTGGGTTGTTTCATACTTTATAATAGAGTTTAAAATTACATGTTAATGAAATTGTAATTAAAAAATAGCCAAAAATATGTATTCAATTTTTTATTATATTAAACTAGACCCGCAATACTATTTTTTTCAAAGTGTGTTAGATTATTTTTTTTTTCTACATTATTAAAAATAAAAAAAATAGGCTAAAACGCACTTTTTGCCCCCTAAGTTTGCAAAAGTTGCGATTTTGACCCCCTATTAAAAAAAATGGCAAAAGTGACCCCCCATGTCTACCCCCTTTTGCAAAACGTCAATTTTGACTCAGTCAACCTTATGTGGCACGCCACATGTGTATTTATTTTTATTTTGTATTTTTTTTAATTCCACGCGTGTAATTCATAATTAATAAAATGAAAAAAATGAAAGGGTAATTTGGAAAGGCACATGTGAGCTTCTTCTCCAAACCACACCACCCAACAACCATCACCTCCTTTTCTTCTTCCATTTGGGTTCTTTCCACCACCTCATAATCAAAAAACACAACCATGTCCTTAAAATCAACAACATTAGCAAACCTAATCCATATTTTAAAAACCCAATCCAATTAGTGAAAAACCAAATCAACCCACATAATTTCAGAAAAATTAATGGAAGATTGTGCTAGTTTTTGGTGGTAAATTGGGAACCTTTGGAGCAGATTGTGCTGGTTTATTGCTGCACTGTTTGTGTAGCAGCTGTGTTGCAATTCTGTTTTGCTGTTTCAGTTGTAGGAGTTTTGTTCCTTGAGGCTTTTTTCTGTTTTTGGAGCCCTGCTGTTGTGTTTTTGGAGCTCTGCAACTTTGAAGATTTCTAAAAATCAATACCAAATCACAAGTAAAAGAAACGGGGAAATAATAACAAAGAAAAAGGAATTTTTGTGCTTATTTGAATCTGAATTTCGGGATCCCACATGGGAGTACGAGACTTCATTTTCGTCATTGGGGGTTCGAAGTTGTTGTTGGAAGGGTCGTGATGCTGATTGTTGTTGTAGTACTTCATTTTTGTTTTAATGTGGAGGGTGAAATGATAACAAAGCTTAAGTTGAGCTTGATGAAGGAAAGTGGAAATATAAAGTTCACTACTTTTGAATCAATTGCAGGTTATGTGTGGAGGTCAAGAGCAAGAGCCTTAAAACTTAACAACAATGGTGAAATAGTGTTGACCATTGTCGCTCGTATTAGACGCAAGTTGAAGGATTTTGATCCCTTACCTAATGGTTATTATGGGAATTCATGTGTTGATGCAAACTCATGAATGGTGGGTATAGGCACCACGGTGGGTGGAGGAAAAAGGGGGTGGTGGGTTAGGAAAGAAGGAAGAGGAAGAAAGAATGGGGAGGAAGAGAAAGAATGGGAGAGAAAATCACGTGCCTCCCTTTTTTCTTTCTTTTTTTATTTTTTTTAATTCTATAAATACATGCGTGGCTTTTTCTTTTATTTTTTAATTCAAAAAAACCCAGGTGGCATGACACGTAGGATTGACCAAGTCAAAATTGACGTTTTGCAAAAGGGGGTAGACATAGGGGGTCACTTTTGCCATGTTTTTTAATAGGGGGCCAAAATCGCAACTTTTGCAAACTTAGGAGGTAAAAAGTGCGTTTTAGCCAAAAAATATTGAGGGAGTAAGGTGTATATTTTAACATAAGAGGGGAGAAGAGTGTAATTCAAGCATCTTTGAGGGGAGGGGAGTGTAATTTACCCTAAAATATACACTCCCCTCTTATTCAAAACATATTAGAAAACTTTTCACTTCCCTCTCCTGAGAGAAGCTTGAATTACATTTCCCTCCCCATTATGTTAAAATCTACACATGACTCCCTCAATATTTATTTTTTATTTCTAATAATCTAGAAAACTAATAATAATCCAACACACTTCAAAAAAATAGTATTGCATGTCTATTTTAATATAATAAAAAATTGAATACATATTTTTCGCTATTTTTTATTCACAATTTCATTAACATGTAGTTTTAAACCCTATTATACCCATGTAGTTTTAGTGACCAATTGAAAAGGTGTTTCATGCTAAAACACACCTTCACAAAAGTGAATATATATATATATATATATATATATATATATATATATATATATATAACTACTTAAAATATAACTTTTAAATTTGAGCCATTGATTTTAATCTAGGGGGTGTATTGGATTAGAATTTTATAGGACAATTTTCGCGTAAAAAGGTCTCAGATTTTGTAGGATTTTAATGACTTTCATGATTTTAAAAGACTATTAGGATTTTCAATTTGGATTTCAATGGATTTAAATCATAAGATTTTAAAGGATTTTATGGATTTATAAGATTTCAAAATATTGTATGAATTTTAAGGGTTCGTTGAAAAGAAATGATTACAACACATTCTCTATCATAATATTCTCAATACAGACTCTTATTTTATGAGAGAGGAGAGAGAGTGGGAAGGGAGAAAAGAAAGGAGAGGGCGAGAGAGAAGGGAGAAGGGAGGGAGGGAGGGGGAGAGAGAGGGGGGGGGGGGGGGGGGGGGGGGGAGAGAAGGGAGAAGAAAGAGATGGTAAACTTTTAAAAGAAAAACAATCCCAAGAAATCTCATGTTTTCATGAAAGACGTTTTCTTACTAAAATTTCACTAAAAAATCCCACAAAATCCAATTTATTAAACAATCCTTCGAAATTTGAATGATTTTAAATACCATGAGACTTTTTTTAAGTGATGAAAAGTCTTGATTGAATACCTCAAGGCTTTGAAAAAGTCTTTTAAAATGCCTTAGAATCTTAATTCAATACATCCCCTAATGGTGAGAAACACTTCCATAGACACAACGACAAATGATAAATATTTGGGCACACTAGCATCAAATGGAAAAATTTAAAACAAAAATAATCGGATCACATCAATCAACATCATTTAGTTTTATTCTCTTTTAATTTTTGTATTTGATGTGAATGTGCCCAAATATCTATCATTTGTGATTGTGTCTATAGAAGAGTTTCTCTCAAATGGTTGAGGTTTATTCCTTTCATCTTTCATTATAACTACTCCTCTAACTTGATACACTGTATATATATGTATACATTATTGATTTCCTGGGATTTAGTTCACAAATGTATCGAGAGTATATCTTGTAAAAGAAGAAAAAAAGAAAAAAAAGTATCAGAGTATATGTGGTGGACGTGTTTTTCTCATAAATTCTAACACCTCAACTATTAGATCGAGAAAAAAGGCAACTAATTTGCTTGCTAGTTGCTACCAAGTCTCTCTCATTCACCCCCTCAAATTTCTCTGCTCCAAAACAATATTAATCTTTCTCCCGCATGTAAACTCTACTTTTTCACCTCCAATTTCTCTTCTTCTCCCACAAGCACCTTTTCAATCTATATGCCAATGGCTTCCCGCTTCCTCTCCTCCCGTCTCCTCTCAAAGCCTCTTGCTGCTCTTGCGGTCTCTTCCGCTGCTTACCTCTGTGTCAAGAACAAAACCTACGTCGTCGTGTGCCCAAGAACGATCAAGAACGATCACCCCCGATTCAGTACCATATCTTCTATTTTCCTGTTATGTTGATTTGATTGATTGATTCACACTTAACTTTTTCTTTATTCTGTTGCTTATAGGTGTGTTATTTCCTTGGCAAATGTTATATAGAGTATTCCAGACAAAGGAACGTCTTTTTTTCCAACAACTATTCCAACACATTGATATGAGAGTGACGGAGGATAATCTGCTTCTTCGTCTACATTTGTTACAACTCGATAGGGAAGATGTGAAGATCTATGTGGATAACAAGACTCTTACCATTAAAGATGCTCTTGGTGGTAGTATCTTTGGCATATTTGGCGATAGTAGTCGATTCACTTGCACACTTGAGTTAACTGAGCAATATTGCAAATATCCGATTACAGCTAAGATGGAAAACGGTATGCTCGAGGTTGTTGTGCCTAAAATGAATAATGAAGAGGATATGCTCAACGTTGTTCTGCAAGAAGGTGTGACGATTGATGTCAAAGTTGAATAGAACATTATGGTATTTGATGCATTTTGTTTTTACTCTTTTTAGTGCAAATGGATCATCTAGGTTTTGATGGTGACGGACTCGTGTTGCTTAATTTTTTAAGCAAGCATTGTGACTTTAACTTCTCATTGTAATAATTATTACTTTGAAAGTAGGGTTGACAATGAACCGAATCAACTCGACAATAGTTCGGAATTTGAGTTATATATTAGTTAGTAAGTATATTAATAGAGTACAAACTTCCTATCATATTTATTTACTTGTTTGTTTGCAGAGGAAATAATACTAATTTGTTTAACAATTAACAATAACTATAATAAAAGAGAATGAAAAGAAAAGACACTAACAACATACTTGTACGGGCTTTGAATCAAAGATATTTGCACTAAATTTAGTCCCACATCGGGAAGTTTAACAACATTAGAGTGGAGCGGTAGTTATAAAAGAGGAGCGTATACTAACTATGCTACACTAATACTAACAAGAGAAATGCTAGGGTCACACCCACTAACACTCTCTTTTAACACACCCAGTAAAAATTAGCCATGTGTCCTACTTTTTTAATTCAATTAACCTGAAACCTGTTCAACTAGTTTCTAGACGAGTGTGGAGAACACGACGCAGTCATCTTCAATCTTGAAAGCTTGAAATTCCAGTGAACAATACGATGAAAACCTAAAAAGGGGGCAAGTTTCATTGTATCTGGAAACATAAAATCAGAATTCCCTATTAAAAAAAATTAATAGAACCCAAAACAATTTTTTTTCCAGGATTCGACCTTTCTCTCTCTTCTCTTCATTTCTGATTTTTCTTCAATTTAATTGCTTTAATTTTAATGAAATTTCACAAATCATAAAAAGAATTTCGGCACTCTTATACAGAATGATGAATTTGAACTTCAACTATAATCAACCTAACATCAATCTTTTTGTTCCGCGGCGGATTTCCCGATCTCCGGCAAATGTCCACCGTCATACTTGTTCCTCCCCTGATCTAAATGTGCTCCTGTTGTTGAATTGCAAAAAGATGACTTCAGTTTCTTTTAATTCATCACTTTCTTTTAAACCAGGAGTTACATGGAGATCCATTCTTTTCGTTATTTTAATGGTTTTTATAAGTAATTATTCAGGGATGATAGATTTTACTCCATTAGTTAAAAATGACTTGCATGAATTTTCTCCAAATCACATGATCAAAACACCAGGTAAATGATGATGCTCGTAGTGGATAGACGATGAACAATACCATTTCACGTGACTCTTTTAATTTTGGGTTCCTAAGCTTTCAAGCTTGAAGATAGAAATTGAAGACCCAGATTGTTTCTCAACACTCTTCTCTCCTCTTTCTCTCTCCAAGTGTTTACTAAGTTATTAAAAAAAATCAAATGTTTAGAAACTGATTGAACAGGTTTCAAGTTAATTGAATTAAAAAAGTAGAACACATGGCTAATTTTTATTGAGTGTGTTGAAAGAGAGTGTTAGTGGGTGTGACCCTAGCATTTCTCTACTAACAATTAGGTGTTACTACTATTTTCCTTAGCGGTCTTAAGACCGACTAGGTCAATGATTTTATTATATTTTAATTTTTGTTTTTTTTTAAATAAATTAAATGGTCAAAATATACAATTTTGACAAACAAAACGAGAAAAAAAAGTTTTGAATTATGTTACTTGAGTAAACGAGTTGAACCTATCGAGCTGAACCAAGTTGTTCGTGAACATTAAACGAGCCGAACTCGAGTTAAAAAAAGGTTCGTATCGAACTCGAGTTGAGTTTCGAGCTGAGCTGAATCTTATCGAGTCGGGTCGAGCTCAAACGAGTTCGGTTCGACTCAACTCATTTCCAGCCCTATTGAAAAGTAATGAATTGAACTTTTGGTTAATCCAATATTGTATGTATTCCCTTACAACCTGATTTCATTTCATGTGATGAAGTGCAGGACTAGCTATCTAGTAATGTGACATGTACATGATACTATTCCAATTATGATCATATTATAGGTTATACGAAGTTGAACTCTCTCCTGTAATAAGCTAGGTTCTATGCCTTTACATCCCACAATGCCTTTTATTCGAATGGTAGACTGATTCCATCATTCCAAAACACATGGTTAAGTCTTTATTTTGTTTTTGAAAGAAGTTTTATTTTGTTATTTTAAGAGATTGTACACATACATACACAACAGAGAAGAAGTAAAGGATAAAGAATACTTGTGTTAAGGATTTGTTTTTTCCCGATCCTAGAAGTCCAAAGTAATGGATTTACTTTTAAATGCGGTGTTGAATGCAATCTCAATTTTTTACCTTTCTTTTTTCAAGTTACAGGTAAAGGTGTGGAAGAGGGTGGTGAGAATTCAAAGAGAATTTCTTTGGGGAGGTGTGATGGGGGGTAAGAAGGTTTGTTGGATAAAGTGGTCGACGGTATGCCTACCTCGATCTAAGGGGGGTTTGGGAGAGACTTGAGGATGGTGAATTTTAGTCTTTTAGCTAAATGGAGGTGGAGGTTGATTCAACTATCTTTTGTGGAAGAAGGTCCTTTGTTGTAAGTATGGGAATCAAATTAACTATCTTTTGAATCTGGGCGAAAACTCTTGGCCATCATATGCTTCAAGGTGGTGGTTGGATGTTGTGTCCTTGTAAGGGGTGGTGGGGGTGAATTGACACAAGGTTGTTTTCAGGACTTGAATCCGTGACCTTTCAGTCACATGACAACAACTTTACCAGTTGTGCCAAGGCTACCCCTCTTAGTTTCAAATTCATTACCAATATTAAAAACATATTGTCATTCTAGTCCTTTAGACAAACCCCACCGGAAGTATGAACTTAATTAAAATGTTACAATTCCAAGGATCGTTTTAGAATATTGCAATGTTAATGACTATATTGATACAAATACAATCCTACAATTTTAAAGACATATTTGAGTATTTACTCAATATTCATGTCTATAAAGGAAACAAGAGAAATGGTAGAAAAGAATCATGTGTTGCAAAATGGCCATATTTGGGACTATGCGAATGAGCTTAGAAGAAGCAACCTTGATCAAGAGTAAAGATAAACGGTATCCTTGTTCATGAGGCTTCACCACAATTCCAAAGATTTTATATACTGTTATTAACAATAAAAAAAAGTTTAAGGGCTAAATAGTGGCGAATAACTGCCTAGATAGATGATTTTAAAAAGCTATTTAGCCAGAATATGATATTCCCAAATGACAAAAAATCCCATACTCAAGAACATGTAAATTGTGTCTGTGTCCAGAATTATCGTAAGGATTAGTAAAATCATTAACCATCCTTATTCATTTCGTAGGATTATGATTCAATTAATTAAGGAACTTGTATCCCTATGTTACTTCTATTTAAACTGTACTATTCAGCTGTAATTAAGGAACTTGTATCCCCATGTTACTTCTATTTAAACTGTACTATTCAGCTGTAATAAACACATGAATAAAGCAAATATTTCTACAACGAGCATAAAGAAATCTCATTTTGCACTTGTTCTCTTGAAAACAGTAGGTAGGGAAGGACAAAATATTACTCGTCGTCTGCACCATTCCGTGGCATCAATCTCGTGCCAGAGTCATTTATCTGACATCCAAGGCACTCTAGACCCCACCTTTTTGCAGCCACATTAATGGACTCCTGCAACAAATTTGCAACAATTAAATTAACCATTATGAATTATAGCTGCTAATGATGAAAGAGTTGTTCTTTGTATACTTCTTTGTGGAAAATTTTAAAGCTTTTACCTTCATGTTTACGTCTGGTAGATTAAAAGAAAAATACAAGGTTGACTCCTTTGGAAGAGCAAGCTCATAGGCTTTTGGTTCATGTTTGTTATCTACTATCATTTCTATGTTCTAACATCTAAGCAAGTTTAGTTTCTGTGTAAGTCATTTGGGTTTACAATGTCATAAATAGGGTTATTGGTCGTTGATATTATCTAGTATATATTGTTATTTGCTAATTCAGGATTTTATTCTATTTTATATTATCATACTCCAACTCGGAACAATAACAGCTTGTTTGGGTGTTTGGCTTTTTACTATTTGAGATGCTTTTGTTGATTAATAAATAGTGTTTTCTTCATTCAAACAGAACTATCAACTTATAAGCTGGACCGATTATCCTTCTACCAAGTCTCTAAGCTCCATCTAAACAGGCACATTATTTTCATAACTTAGTTATGTGCTTCTTATCCACGATTTGCACCAATGCAACTATCGAAATTCGAAATGCTCCCGTAAAAATAATGAACCAATGCTAAAATGAGTAGCATAGCATAAACAACCAGTTAAAGGAACTAAACTCACCATAATCTTTTTAGGCAGTGTATCGTTCTTTTCCTTGTTGAAATCATCTAAAGTAATTTTATGGATTTCACTACGGATTGTGGTTTGAGCCAGCTCATGGATAGCATAAAGGGGATTATCCTCGGTTCCATAAGAAGCAAGCTTAGGGTCCACAATCTGCACTCCAACAAAAACAGTTACAAAACAAATCAACAAGCACCTAAAAAGTATTAACCGAAATCAGAGACAGAAAAGTTGATAGACCTTAACATCAATCCGACCATCTACGAACATGCCGATGTTATCATTGGTGAAAGCGCTCTGACTATTAAGTTTAAGGGTTTCTATCCATAGCTTATGGACGCAAGCAATTTTATCAACAAAAGGGATCAAAAAATGGACGCCAGTAGGAAGAGTTTTAAAGTATTTTCCGTATCGCTCGATGATATATACTGTCTGCTCCGGCACAAAGTTAATACCAAAGTTCATCGGAGGTTCTGCATATTCCCTGATCAGAAATTCAATTTCAATAAATTTGAATAACAGTATTATTATTATTATTGCGAAACCACAATAAGGATAATAAATTTAACTAACTTGGAGATATGATCATAGTAACGGCGGCGAAAGTGAACATAACGAACGGAGGAGAATCTATATGAGGTGTGGTTAGTAGTTGAAGTTAACGCAGACGCTAAGGAGTGGCTGAAACAGTGCAATGCAATTATAGCAGATAATAACTGTTAAATAATGGTTTAATGGAAGAGAAACGTGATTAGTGAGAATGAAACTAAGTAATTACCTGGAAATAAGATCTCGACAACTGCGGAGATGACGGACGGAGGAGTGGCAAGAGGGAATGGAAGAAGTGAGGTGGTTAGCAGATGTAGCTGATTCCGCGGCAGCCAAGGACCGGGTGATAGAACGAAGTGCGACTCTCGCTGAATTAGATTTCCAAATGCTAGCCATTTTCGTGATTTGGCATTCTGAGTCCTTCTCTGCAACGGAAATCCCTTTTTCTTCATCTTCTTTCGTGTTCAACAAGTTTTTTGTTCTCAATTCCCGGTTGCTTTTTCTAAAGCACTACTAAAACTTCTTCTATCTTTTTTTTTTTTTTTGAGGCCATCAAATTTTTATTATTTATTTATTTGTTTAGATTTTGACTTTTTTTTTTGTTTGAGGGAATAGATTTTGACATTTGTATTATAAAAAAAATAAATTGACATTTTGTAGACACAAATAATTAAGTAAACACAAAACAAAGTTATTTTATACAAGACTTAAACAAACCCAATTTTACTCCCTAAATTTATCATATGGTTTTTTAGGAGACCACCTTAATCAAGTACTTTGACACTACCAATACATATTGGTTTGGTTGTTAAGGATTTGAATCCTACACTTTAAGAACGTGAGTTCAACTTTCATTGTTAGCGTTAAAATCTTGTTGGTAGACCATCTCTAAGTACCTCTCTGAGCCTTATGCAATGCCATAATCTTGGTGAGCCCCTAAGACTCAACTCACTTAAATTTTTAATTTATAAAAAAATATAAAATAAATAAATATCACTTCAGTAGCTCTATAGAGTGTTCCTACAAATAAATAAATAAATACTTTGAACGCAGACTAATATTTGCTTGGGTGCTAATGTCACAACTTAAACTCTTCGATCCTTCAAAGAATGTGTTTTATGGAAACCTAAATTAATCATTTCATGTCACTCTATTTTACAAATTCACGAAGAAAAAAAAAATCAATACAAGGGAAGCCTTGAGGCTGAAAACTATATTAGAACTCTACGACTAAGTACATACTACCACAATCCTTTCATAAAAGGTTAACGAAACCCATTAGAGGATTTCGAAATGCATGCGTATCCGTAGATATTAGAAGAGCGTAATCTACTATCTAATCAGCAACCTGGTTTGCCCGCCTATATGTATGATGGGTAGAAAGCTCCCACTCCTGCATTTTCATGTGATTGATGAGGTGATTATAGAGGCACAATCACAATGATTTCAAAAAATGTCTTTTGTACACACTGCATTAAAGGTTTTTTTAATGCAAAAGAGAACCGTTAAGCCCAAAGCAAGATACTAAACTATAACTCTACGCAGGGTATCAAGCCCCATAGCATCATGCAGCAGTTAAGCTCTCTCCGAAGGAATGTAATGAAACAACTGAACTCCAAGAGGGTAAGAATGAGCAACATTAACCATCCAATCCGCGACCATCTTAGCCTCTACGTAGTACATGTACCAAGCGCACATCTCAATATCTGTCACACCCAAGACGCCATTGTTGGACCATTCCATAATACGAATGATGATCATCACAATGTTTAGACATAAATTGAACATCAATTATTCACTCACACTACACTAGAATTTGACGAATACCATGCTCCCAAACAACCTCGAGCGTTGTGACCTCTCCCCACATTTCAGCCATAAGAGCTCTAGATGATCCTAGATTACGAACAATACTAGCTTATAGCATGAAAGATATTATACAGAAGCTTTGAAATCAATACGTCCATTGCATAGTTGGGGGATTCAAAAGTTTCAAAATATTTTGAAATATTCAAAATATTTCAAAATATTCGTTGAGACGAGTGAAACTTCGCACTCCTTCTGCCATTTGATTACTAACTTCCTCACGACTTCACATGTTGCGACCAGACACTTAACGTATCTAAGAAACTTTACGATATCCTTGTTCTTAACGGCATTTCTATTCCAAAAACAAAAACATTCAAAAACCATTGTCGGTTGAGTGAATAATTGTGCATAAGCTTCCAATCAATACTTTCATTGCATAGTGGGGTATTCAAAAATTGCAAAAAATTAATGAAGTGTTGTAGATAAGAATAAGATTATAATCAAGCTTGTTCTTCCATACACCAAGATATTCAGCGAGAATAATACTCAAATCAATCCTTAAAATTGTAGGGTTGTATTAGTTAGTCCTCGCAATATCAGTATTTTAAAATGATCTATTAAATTGCAAAATGTATATCAAGTTTTTCCCAATATATGAATATGTTATCAAATGCATCATTTTACTCATTTATCTTCAAATTCATCATTTATATTATCAACTTAATGTTGTTATTCTGGTGCCTACAAATAACAAGGTAAGGATGAATTGTAATAAATATTTTGCAAGTTCAGAGATCATTTTGGAATATCGATAGTGAACTGAAGGACTAGATTGATGCAATCCAACAATTTTCAAGACATATTTGAGAATTAGGTTGGTGGAGAGTGGGTTTGGGATTTTAGGTGGAGAAGACCCCTATTTGTCTGGGAATTGGCCTTGCGGAAGAATTACGCCTTCAAATTGTGGGTTATGCTCAGTTGGATGAAGTGGACCACTGGTCTTGGGTTCTTGATCCTAGTGGGAAGTTTTCAGAGCGGTGGTGGTCCCTGTTAGTCCAGAGGCTAAGGTGGTTTTAGCTTTAGCCAAGGTGTGGTGGTCGTGGGCGCCTTTAAAGGTGGCAGCCTTTTCTTGACAACTCCTTCAAGACCGTGTGCCTTCGGGTCAGAACTTCTTAGGCGTGGGATTGTGCTGTCTCCGAGTAGTGTTGGGTCTATTTTTTGTGGGCATCGGCGGACCACCTTTTTATCTCTTGCTCTTTAACTCTCCCTATTTGGTATAGGATTACTAGGTGGTTAGGGTGGATGTGGGTATCTCCTTGTAATCTGGTTGGGTTGTTTGAGTATTTTCTGGGTTGGGCTAGGTAAGAGAGTGAGGTTATGGTTGGTTTCTGTTTTGCACGTTGTATGGTCCATCTGGATCTCTCATAATGATCTTATCTTTTCTAGGGACGGGACCTCGTCTGGCATATAGTGAACAAGCTTAAGTTTTTAGCCTGAAAGTAATTCCTGACAAAGTATTCTGCTAGCCCCTGCTCCTTCTATGAGTGTGAGGTGCAGCCCTCCATCTGCTGGACTAGATAAGGTCTTATGGTGGTGTTAGTTCTGGTGTTATTTGGTGGGGGGTGGGGGGCGGTTGTCCATCTTGCCCATCCTATGGGTTCTACTTTTCTTTCTTTATTGGAGGGTGGAGTTGCAGCTTTTCGTTGGAGTGTCTCTACTCTAGTTCCTTGGATGGTTTTTGTTTGTGTTAGATCGTTGAGGTGTTTTGTTTTTCTTTTGTGTCGTGTATTTTGGTGTTGGGTGGTCTCGTTTTTGGTTTGAGATTTTGACTTGTACCTGTTTTGTTTTTATATATAATGTTTGCCATTCAAAAAAGAGAAAGAAAAAAAAAACCAAGATAACAAAGAAATCCGAATTTCCGTCAAAAAAAAAAAGAAAAAAAAAATCCAAACCCAACAAGTGTAAAAGATGTCCAAGTAATTGCCACAAAACAGTAACCTATCCAAGAACAAGAGAAGCTCATATTAGATTACAAAAGACATACTTATTTTAAGTATAACCTTCTATTCTTCAGTTACTCTACAAAGCACCAATTTTGCCAAGGCAAACTATGCTCCAATGTTATTGAGACGAGGCATTTACTTGACACGAAACGCACTCTAGACCCCAACTTTCTGCAGCCACATTAATGGACTCCTGCAACAATTTTGTCACAATTAAATAACCAGTATGAAATATGGCTGCAGATGATGAAAGAGTTGTTCATTATATGCTTCAAGAAAAGAAAAAAAATCTCAACAGCATATTTATATCTGGTAGGTTAAAACCAAATTACAAGGTTGACACCTATGGAAGAGCAAGCTCATAGATTTTGGTTCATGTTTGTTATCAATTGTTATTGCTATATTCTAACATCTAAGTAGGTTGAGCTTCTGTGTAAGTTATTTAGGGTTACAATTAATGTCATAAAAACTGGATTATTGGCTTTTGATATTATCTAGTATTGTTGTTTTCTATTTCAGGATTTTATGCTATTTTATATTATATCATACTCCAACTCGAAACTTATTTGAGATGCTTTTGATTAATAAATAGTGTTTTCTTCATTCATAGAGTATCTGATATGAGTAGCAGGAACAATTTTCCTAAGAGGAGTACTTATGGAAGGATGAATAACCCAAGAAAATGCACTTCTAGTTCTTAGAAACACAATACAATCTTAAGCTGCAAAAAGGGATAGCATGCAAACACTCAAATATTTTGAGGAACTTAAAAGTCATGAAGTGGACTAATTACGGTTTAAAGTATGATGAACTAAGCTGCAAAACAGTGGGTTGCATTCTGTAATTATGAGAAAAGCTTTGAGAAAGCCATGGTCCCAACATGTGAAATTGGATATTGGTCTGAATCAGTGAACTGCCCAACAATTTTGAAATTTACAAGAGTGGAATTAAGGTTGTTGCAGGAGAAGTAGAAGGGCTGCTGGATATTAGAGGGGAAAAAGATATTATGTTGGAAGTTGCTTTGCAGAAGTTGAGAGGTCATGTCTCTTTGTAAGGGGTTAATGTTGTGGGGGGTAGTAGTAGCTGCAAGGACTATCCTGCATCGTCATCTCTTCTCTGGTTCAATTGTATATTACTGCTACATAATTATGCGGTAGAAATGGTTGATATCTAGTTGGTATTAATACCTAGTGGTTTCCTTCCATTTGTGCCTCTTTTTTTTATCGGTGATCTAACAGACTTAAGAAATGTTTTTAAGTTGATGAAAAGAATTAGCTTGAACATATCCAAAGCACCAACTGGATCATGTATTGTTTAACGACTTAAGACCACATTGCATCTTTAGAAAAAGAATAAATCAAGGCTAATATGAGTAGCATAGCACAAACTACCTGTTCAACGAACTAAACTCACCAAAATCTTTTCATTCAGTTCCCTCGATTTCATGTTCAAGATATCCTCCATAGTAATCTCACGGAGTTCACTACGGATTGTGGTTTTAGCCAGCTGACCGACAGCATAAAGGGGACTCCCTTCAACTCCATAAGAAGCAAGCTTAGGATCCAAAATCTGCACTCCAGCAAAAACAGTTACTAAACAAATCAACAAGTACGGAAGAAAACAAATAACCGGGATTGGAGACAGAAAAATCGATACACCTTACTTACCTCAACATTAACCCAACCCTTGATGAACATAATGACGTTATCCTTGGTCCTAACAGGATGGCTAGGGATGTTGAGGAATAATTCTGTCTGTATCTTATGCACGTAAGCAATTTTATCGAGAAAAGGATTCAAAAAATGAATGCCGGTGGTTAGAGTTTTATAGTATTTTCCATATCTCTCAATGATATATGCTGTATTCTCCGGCACAAAGTCTATTCCAATGTTCTTTGGAGGTTCAATGTCATGAAACCTGATAAGAAATTAATTGAAAATTAAACAGTATTACATATAATATCGCAGTGAAACCTTGTTAAGGAGAATAAAATTAACTAACAAGGAGTAAGCATTAATGTGCCAGTTGCGAAAATGAGCATAGCGAATGGAGGAAAATCGAGAGAGGAAAAAAGTTGAAATACTGAGTGGCTGTGAGGAAAAAAGCATTAACAAGCAATATTTTTAAATAATTTCCAAATGACAAAAATTCTATACTCAAGCAAATTAAACTGTGTCTGTGTCCAAGTACTTGCAAGGAAGGAAACAGTAAGCAATCCATGAACAGAGAAGCTATAATTAATGTAAAGATTAGTCAAATCCTTAACCAAGGGATTTAGCTTCTCCCCTTATTTATTTATTAGGATTATGATTCCGTTAGTTAAGGAATTTGTGTCCCTGTGTTACTTCTATTTAAACTGTAAAATTCAGCTGTAATAGACATATGAATAAAGCAAATATTTATACACTGAGCATAAACAAATCTCATCTTGCACTTGTTCACTTGAATACAGTAGGTAGGAAAAGACAAGATATTACTCGTCATCTGCTCTATTCTGTGACATCAATTTTGCGTAAGAGTCATGATGTATCCAGCATTTAGGGCACTCTAGACCCCACCTTTTTGCAGCCACATTAATGGACTTCTGCAACAATTTTGTAACAATTGAATTAACCATTATGAAATATGACTGCAGATGATGAAAGAGCTGTTCTTTATATACTTCTTCATGGAAAATTTTAAAGCTCTCAACTTCATATTTACATCTAGTAGATTAAAACAAATATACAAGGTTGACTCCTATGGAAGAGCAAGCTCATAGCTTTTGATTCATGTTTGTTATCTACTATCATTGCTATGTTCTAACATCTAAGGAGGTCGAGTTTATGTGTAAGTTATTTAGGTTTACAATGTCATAAATAGGGCTATCGGTTGTTGATATTATCTAGTATTGTTATTTTCTATTTCAGGATTTTATTCTATTTTATATTATCATACTCCAACTCGGAACAATAATAGGTTGGTTGGGTGTTTGGCTTTGTAATATTTGAGATACTTTTGATTAATAAATAGTGTTTTCTTCATTCATAGAGTATCTGATATATTAGTAGCAGGATCAATTTTCATAAGAGGAGTACTTGTGGGAGAATGAATAACCCAAGAACACTTTGTAATGGGTTAGTGTTATGAGGGTGGTTGCAGTTCCGACAACTATCCTGCGCCGTCATCTCTTCTCTAGTTTAATTTTAGCTAGCCACTGCTCCATATTACTGCTGCAAAATTCAGCAGACTTATTGATATCTAGTTGAGACTAATAATACCTAGTAATCTAACAGCCTTAATAAGTTGATGAATAAAATTAGATTGATCCTATCCAAAGCACCAACTGGATCATGGATTATTTAAATGCGACATTGCATATTTAGCTCATCTCTTTCCTTTCTTATAATTGGACTCAAACAGAACTATGAAATTATAAGTTGGACCGGTTATCTTTTTACCAAGTCCCTAAGCTCCATGTAAACAGGTACATTCTTTTCAGAACTTAGTTATGTGCTGCTTATCCACGATTTGCACCACAAGATTTTAATGCATGCTTCAAAAAGAACTATCGAAATGCTCCCGTAAAAATAATGACTAAAATGAGTAGCATAGCATAAACAAACAGTTAAAGGAACTAAACTCACCATAATCTTTTTAGATGAATCGTTATTTTCCTTCTTGAAATCATCTAAAGTAATTTTGCGGATTTCACTACGGATTGTGGTTACAGCCAGCTCGTGGACAGCATAAAGGGGACGATCCTTGGTTCCATAAGAAGCAAGCCTAGGATCCACAATCTGCATTCCAACAAAAACAGTTACAAAACAAATCAACAAGCACCAAAAAAGTATTAACTGGAATTAGAGATAAAAAATGTGATACACCTTAAATTGAATCTGACCACGCATGAACACGCTGATGTTATCCTTGGTGAAAGCAGCCAGGCGATCAAGATAGATGGTTTGTTTCCGTAGCCGATGGACTCGAGCAATTTTATCGATAAAAGGGTTCAAAAAATGGGCGCCGGTAGGAAGAGTTTTAAATTATTTTCCATATCTCTCGATGATATATACTGTCCTTTTCGGCACAAAGTGAATTCCAAAGTTCATCGGGGATTCTTCATATACCCTGATCAAAAATCCAATCCAGTAAATTTAAATAACGGTATTATGATTATCATTATTATTATTTATTGGTGATTTCCAAAATAATGGAATCACTTTAAATCAAAAGTTGTAACTCTTCATGAGAATCATTCATATACATTGGAACTTTTCGCAAAGAGATGCTTAATGAACATTTGCATTGATTCAAATGTATATGATTATAACATTTGGCAAAAGGGTGCTTAATGAACCTTTGCATTGATTCAAGTGTATATGATTATAACCTTTGACAAAGGGATGTTTAATGAACCATAACATTGTTTCAAATCAAAGGGGTGTTTTCTCTCATATGAAGGGTCATATAATGCATTATAAATGCTTGGCATTTGGGCATTAGTTTGACAGAGAAAGAACAACAACACACAACTTTGGACAGAATTTTGTTGCATTAACAACATAGTTCTCCCTCATTCTCTTACTCTAAATCATCCATCAATTCTCGAATGCATGAGTGAATTGCTGGAACCATAAATCTGTAAAATACTGTTAGGAGATACGCTTGGTGTGGTTGTGCAATACACGTCAAGGAACTCATAGTATCCTGAAGGGGATTCGCCGGTCATTCCTTATTGCATCCAATATACAGTTATTGGTGGGGGCGAATCGAACCTAAAGGTTAGTATGGCAACCCCATACGCTTTGAGTTTACATGCATAACCATTAAACTTTTCAGGTTTCAAGTGCAGCGGCATCTTCCCAACAATCTAGATATACAACAATCTTTGGAATTTATGTGCACACTTCATTGTATTCATCTTCATCATCTTCTTGGTCAAGTTATTGCAGCAGACCCCCAACACAAGTTCCAACATTATTATAGCAAAACCTTATTAATGAGAAGAAAGCTAACTAACCCGGTAACTACGAAGATGACGGACCAAGGAGAGTCGAGGGAACGGAAAAAGTGTGGATAGCAGTTGTAGTTGATGCTGCCGAGGACTGGATGATAGAATGAAGTGCGGTTCTCGCTGAATTATATTTCCAAATGTTCGCCATTTTCGTATTGATTTGGCATTATGAGACCTTCTCTACAACGGAAACCCCTTTTTCTTTATCTTCTTTCGTGTTCAACAAGTTTTTTGTTCTCAATTCTCGGATGCTTTTTCTAAAGCCCTAAAACCTCTTCAATCAATTCTTTCTTTTATATATACTAGACTTTTCACCCGTGCTATCGCACGGGTCTGATATAGATGAAGATTATTTTTGAACAAATGATTTTTAAATTGCTAGTTGCGACTAACATGTATGACATTTATATTATATTCGCAATAAGACAATCGAATATAATGACATGAAACAAAATAAATTTATCACAACTTTACACTAATATAAGATTTTATCTTACAAAAGTAGTCTAAGTTATAAGTTTTTGCTGGATGGGGTAATAGGAACGTGATCACTACTTGATATTTTTTAGACAACTTGATCACAACTTAATCATATTAATGTCCTCCACATGTTTGATTGTTTCCTCTGTGATCCAATTCAATTCACTCTCTATACATCCAATAGCTTATTTTGTTGTTTCAAAAAAAAAAACCAATAGCTTGTCGCAAAAGTGTGTCTAAGAAGCTTATTAATGCATTGTTCAATATCAGTGATTTATGATTTTTAAGATTGAATTAGTAATGTGACATAAACACACTTCAGTGGAATACAATTGTATTTTACTCTTTATTCTCTTTCAATTTTACTAAAAGTGTGCCAATTGATTAGGAACATACCTAATATGCAAAACCTGTAGTTTTTGAAAACTTGGAAATAAATTGATACTTCACTTGCTGTTAAAAAATAAATAATTTGATACATCAGACAACAATAGAACCCTTATAAGAGTGTGAAAGCCACTGCTCCAAGATGACATCACTTCACTATAAAAAATCACGTGGGAGTGCTCTTGGCTTAAAACAATATGACTTTTTTAGGAGAATTGATGGTTGTTCTTTATATAGTTAGTAAAATTAATGTATTAGAATATTTCAGCATAACTATAACTATAGTTTACATAAGTATTCAACACCAATAAGTTGGTCACAGACTTACACCATTACAATGTGGGAAAAAGAGTGTTATAACACCAAAGCCACTAAAAAATTCATCAAGACACATTATTTGCCTCAATTGAAAGAAACTTGATCACTTATACTCAGCAAACTATACAGAGGCAACTTCTGCCACAGAGAAGCATGAGTTGCACAGTTATAAGGCACCACTCACAAAATACAACAGTCTAAATGAATTCGGCAAGCTGAAAAACAGTGATATGGATAGTCTGCTAGCTACGTCTCTCTTGATTGATACATCAACTCCCCACTGAAGATACAATATAGCAACCAAAATCCTGAAACAGTATGCATATATCAACACTGCAAAAACTACAACACACTACTCAGACAGAGCAACTCCAACTCGAAGACAGGCTAAATCAAAGGCAAAATGACCAAACTATCATGACTTGACTTCCCCTTTTTTGTATAAGAAAACATGTCAAAAACAATAAGATTAAAGAAAACATGTAGAGCATCTCATCAAATATAGCTTTAGTTGACCACATTATGCCAGGTTTTGGTTGTGATATGTCAGGGTAAAAACAACATACTCTATTATCATATATTTTTTCTCTATCGAGACATGAAAAACTCAGGGCATGTGAAAAAGTAAAATACATCAAAACAACTTTCAAAATTCCTACAGGAACCAAAAAACATGATAAGTAATAAGCCTCCAAATTATTCATCAATGTATATCTAAAGACTAAAGAAAGCAAAATATAATCAAGCATCATTCTCATATTACGACAATGACTTCAACATAAAGAGATGCAAAACTGGAGTAGCAAAGCTAAAAAAAATACATAATTGTGCCATAACATCTGAAACCAAATTGAAGAAAACAAAACCGACCTTAACAATTCTGCGAACCTGCTAATGGGCAACCACAAAACTCCAAGCAGAAAAATCACTAAGGCCACAAAACCAGTTGCTTGTCCCACTTAATATCAAGAGTAGAGTTTTATATTCTTAAGTTACCTCTAGAAGACAGTAGTGAAGTTTACAATCTTTCATGTCACAATGAAGCCTGTTTAATCAAAGGTTTATCCCAACAAACCGGGTGAAATGGAAATTGTGTAGGAGTTTATTCAATGGATAGAAACATAACAACATAAGACCAACTAAAGCTTCATTCCAATGAGATAGAAAAAATAAATAAAAAATTAACATAATTACATAAACAATAAAACTTATATACAACTGCATTATGTAGAATAACTTCCTTTTTTATAACTATGCACGAAATCTTATGATAAGATCCACCGCAGGTATTGACACAAAAACTAATCCAATTGAATTTAGTAATAGTTGATAGCAATCATACCAAATATCAAATCCGTTGAATCATCATAGTGGTTTAGGAGCTTGGAGCACTAAACATATGTACAATTAAATAAGAGTAATTTCAATGGAAAGAACTTCAGTACCTGGTTCCCTACAGTACTCACCTACCGGTTGTTGTAGCACTGCCACAATGTTCCCATCTCCCAAATACATATCCGTTGCCAAGAATCTAAAAAAATCACTACATAATTAGGGTCCAATTCTTTACAACTAATTCAATAACTAAGAAGCATCTTAAAAAAAATCAAGAAATAAGAAGAAAATTAATGAAACTAAATATGACTTAGTCATGGACATAGCAAATTAACATCAAATTAATGTCATATCATATTAAATTCACATTATATTTTTTATCAGTACAAAATCTGTGAAGGAAGAGACTTCTAGTCTAAGTGGTGTAGTCGCATAAATAAAGAACAAAAGAGAGATAATTTAGAACAAAAGAAAAAATGAAAGCAGCCAAACTTGTTGTGGGATAAAGAAAATCAAAGGATCCCCAATTTAAAGAGTTGGAATTGAAAAATTGAAGAAACATTATGCTAAAAGAAATCCATGTAAAATCAATAGCAGTGGCCAAACCTACCTTCTCTACTGAGACGGAAAGGAATTTCAGTTCCACCATTAATCTCAACAAAAACAACCAGCTGCGATACAATGAAAAATAACGTCAACCAAAAATTAAAAAAGATGTGATTTCAGATCTACCAAAAAAACATATACACCGCATTTCATTAAAGGGAAAAAAGAGGGAAATCATAAGCCAATTGGGTTGGCTATGGTGAGGGCAACATATCGTGTAGAGAGAGATATAGAGAAAGAACTGACCGTGGCGGTAGCAACTGATGTTATGAGTTTGTTGTGATGATCTGAAGCCATAGACGGTGGCGATGGAGTTGACGGCAAGGGTGGTGCCGGAACCGAGAGCATTGGCGAAAGGAAGTGATGAGAGGAGAAAGACAACAATGAAAGTGGAAAAGACACAGATGTGGCAAAGGAGCGATTTAGCTTTGCATGAGAATAGGTAGGAAACTATTTTGATATCTGTTTATCTATTTAGGAAAATCAGGAGCGATTGGTATGAGAGAAGGTAGGAAAATAGGAGATTTTGTTAAGCAAAGGAGCGATTTTGCTATGCATAAGAATAGGTAGGAAACAATTTTTATATCTGTTTATTTTTTTACGAAAATTAGGAGCGATTTGTTATTTCTTTATTTTATTTTATTTTATGTTTATCTGTTTAGTAGGAGATTAGGTGTGATCTGGCCGATTTGTTTCAACAAAAAAATAGGTTAAAATTAGAGCTAAAATAAGCTTTCGAATTAACTTTTATAGATAAATAGATTAACGATTTAGTTAGGGTAAAACAATAATTGTAGCCATTAGGGTTTTGAAAAAATTAGGGTTAATAGGGTTAAACAAATTGGAATTAAGCATTAGGGTTAAAACAGTAAATTTAAGCATTAGGGTTTAGGTTAAAATTAGGGCTAAAATAAGCTTTCAGATTAACTTTTATAGATAAATAGATTAACGATTTAGTTAGGGTAAAACAGTAATTGTAGCCATTAGGGTTTTGGAAAAATTAGGGCTTCAAAATTGGCTTGGGACAACTTTTATATCAGTAATTGTAGCCATTAGGGTTTTGAAAAAATTAGGGTTAATAGGGTTAAACAAATTGGAATTAAGCATTAGGGTTAAAACAGTAAATTTAAGCATTAGGGTTTAGGTTAAAATTAGGGCTAAAATAAGCTTTCAGATTAACTTTTATAGATAAATAGATTAACGATTTAGTTAGGGTAAAACAGTAATTGTAGCCATTAGGGTTTTGGAAAAATTAGGGCTTCAAAATTGGCTTGGGACAACTTTTATATCAGTAATTGTAGCCATTAGGGTTTTGAAAAAATTAGGGTTAATAGGGTTAAACAAATTGGAATTAAGCATTAGGGTTAAAACAGTAAATTTAAGCATTAGGGTTTAGGTTAAAATTAGGGCTAAAATAAGCTTTCGGATTAACTTTTATAGATAAATAGATTAACGATTTAGTTAGGGTAAAACAGTAATTGTAGCCATTAGGGTTTTGGAAAAATTAGGGCTTCAAAATTGGCTTGGGACAACTTTTATATCAGTAATTGTAGCCATTAGGGTTTTGGAAAAATTAGGGTTAATAGGGTTAAACAAATTGGAATTAAGCATTAGGGTTAAAACAGTAAATTTAAGCATTAGGGTTTAGGTTAAAATTAGGGCTAAAATAAGCTTTCGGATTAACTTTTATAGATAAATAGATTAACGATTTAGTTAGGGTAAAACAGTAATTGTAGCCATTAGGGTTTTGGAAAAATTAGGGCTTCAAAATTGGCGTGGGACAACTTTTATATATAGATAGATTTACCCGACGTTGCTCAAGTTAGACATATTCAAGAAGATCAAAAAATTCTATGTATGATATCCGCAAATAAAATTTATCACGGATTGGTATGTGACGAATATCTTAATAAATACACACGAATAAAATAAAATAAACCATATTATAAATACTCGTAAATTTATAGATGCACATACAGATAAAATTAACGGGATTTAGTAAAAATATTAAGAGAAATTCTTACATGAACTCTTACCTAAGAGATCATTCTTACACCCAACCAATTAAAATCAAACATCTCATTAAAATAATAAAAATAATTAATATCATAATTTTTTCTCATTATTTTTAATATTTCTCTCTCCTTTTTCTACTTTCTTTAACCAACAAAAACCACCCACCACCATTTATGTTTCCATTTCCTTAATTAAAATCACATTTTTTTTAAAGTTAATAACATTTGTCATATTTTTATTGGTTGGGTGTAAGAATAATCTCTTAGGTAAGAGTTCATGCAAGAATATCTCAAATAAACACATATAGAATAAATAACTTTTTTTAAGTTTTCGGATTTCCATAAATCCATATTCGTTATTAAAAGTTCTAGTCTTTATTCAAAAAAAAAAAATATTCGTTATTAAATTAATAAAATTATACAATTGTTGTGTTACATGAAATAATATATAACTAGATCTCCTAAGTAAAAAAATTTGTTTGAATAGTAATTTGTGAATATCTGGTTTGGAGTTATTGAACTTCAGGAACAACATCGTTAATTATTAGTTTTGAATTATTATAGGGTGTGTTTGATACTCCCATTTTTTTTTAAAGTCCAAAATATAAAAAAATAAAATAAACATTTGCAAACAATTTTTAATATACAAAGTAAACTTTAATTTGAAACACGTAAGAATTTCTTAAGAAAAATACCTCTATACAATTTAAACTTAGGCAATTGCAATATTAACGTAATGGGTACATCTCGATTTTCAGACATAAAGTCAATAAGTTGATTTGCATATTCTTTCGATAGTGTGCACGTGAGTTTCTCCCCTCCTCTGCGTATAATTGGTTGGTTGGACACCACTTTTGTATTCTGTAAGTTCTCCCTTTACATCTTTAAAAAAATATGAAAGGTGAAGTTGACATCCAATGCATTAAAAAAAAAACTAAAACAAATAAACAGACAATAGATATAAAAAAAAAAATTGACTCCATAAAAATATAGTCTATAGTCATATCCTTAAAAAAAAAAAAAAAATAGTCTATAGTCATGGCAAGTTGGATTAAACTTACAGTTATTCTTAGAAACTGAGATATTTGTTATCTCATAACACATTTCCTCAACCAGCATAAATTGATATTTTGACATTTTGTCACTCCACACAATGCATTGAATTTTGCTCCCGTAGAATATTAGAAACAACAAAATTCAACAGAATAATTATACATACAAATGTTCTAAAAACAATAATAAAACATAACAAATAAAAATCGTAAAGATTAATTATCATATCAAATAATTTTAAATAATGTAAAGTCATGTTAGTTTGTAAAAGTTAACAAAGAAAAAGAACTAATGCATATTTTTTTATCCATGAAAACCATATCGAATAAATCAATCTGGTCTCAATCTTTGAAGTTTGACATTCTCTATATTCAAACAATCCTAATCTTGAATCTCAATACTTTATATTTATTATTGATGGTTATGATATCAATGAGGTCAAATTTTGTAGTCATAATTTTTAGAAAATAAAAATAAAAATCCGAGTGATGAAATTTATTGATTAGTTAGGAATCAAAATTGAATGAAGGTGTTGTAAGTATGTGTGTAAACATCATTAGAAATTTTTAAGATGTTGTTTGAAAAGTTGTCTTCAAAAATAAAAAGAGTAAAAACACAGAAATATATTATATTAAAAAGTAGCATTAGAAGGTGGTTGATATATATAATATAAAAATCAAAATATAAGTAAAAGAAATAACAAAAAAAAATAGGTGTTTGCCAAGCCTGAAGAAGAAAAAAGGTTAGATAAAAAGAAGGTTTGTGTTTTGGATTATGCTCAAAATATGTGAATATGTGATTAACAAAAATTCCTTTATTTTTATTTTTTTAATTAAAAAACTCATTTATTTATAGTTAACATTTTTTTAGAATATGTTGTTAAAAGATAATATAATAACTAACCGAAGCTTTTTTTCGTTAAAGAAAAACTGATTGAATAATATGGTGTTGAAAGATTACATGGTAACTAATTGAAGCTTCTTTTCCTAAAAAAATGAAATATTTAATGGATATGAATGAAGGGTATCGTATGCAATTTGTTGAGATATTTCTCTTATATAAAATATTATGAATTCAATAAAAAGTTAAGTAAAATATTTAAAAGATAAAATCAAAAGTATGTTGAGATATTTATGCCAAATTAAATATTGATTTTAAAAAATAGAAAAATAATAAAAATATATTGAATAAACGTGGAAGGGACACGTGGCATAAAAAACCTTACTTTATATATATACTATTGATTTTTTAGGGTAGTGTAACTTGTGCCCTTAGGGCACATGTTAAGAAATCTAAAAGAAGAAATATTTTATAAAATTTTGTGCATTCAACTCATTAAAAAGTTAAAGATTAAATGCAATGCACACATTCCAATGAGCTATTTCTATATTTGTTTCATTAACTTGTGCCTTGAGGGCACAAGTTAACATTTCCCAATTTTTTATGAGACCAACATTTTTTTATTCATATTTTTTTTAGATTTAGATTTTTTTTTTTTAGATTTAGATTTTTTTTTTTGTTTTAGTAGTAGATCTTGACATTGGTATTATAAAAAATGACATTTTGTAGACACAAATAATATAATTAAGTAAACCTAAAACGAAATTCTTTTATACATGACTTAAACAAACCCAAATTTACTCTTTAAATTTATCATATGTTCTTTCATGAGACCACCGTAATTAAGTACTTTGACACTACCAACATATATAAGTTCGATTGTTAAGGATTTGACTCATACGTCGTAAGAACATGAGTTCAACGCATGTTGCCGACGTTAAAATCTTGTTGGTCGACAATCTGTAAGTACCTCTCCAAGTCTTATGCATGCCATAATCTTAGAGAGCTCCTAAGACACAACTAATCACCTAAACTTTCAATTTATAAAAAAGTATATATAAAAAAATAAATAAATATTTTGACACTTCAATAGCTCTATAAAATATTCGTACAAATAAATAAATAAATACTTTGAACGCATGTGAGACTAAATATTTGCTCACAATTTAAAACCTTTTGATCCTTCAAAGAATGTTTTATGGAGACCTAAATTAATCATTTCACGTCACTCTATTTTACAAATTCATGAAAATTTAAAAAATATCTCTCGTACACATAACATTGGAGGTTATTTTTCAGACATTATATTGAAGGTTTTTTTTTTAATGCAAAGGAGGAGCGTTGCCCAAAGCAAGAAACTAAATTATAACTCTGGGCAGGGTATCAAAGCCCCATAGCATCATGCAGCAATTGAGCTCTCTCCTAAGCAATGTTGTTAAAATCCCGACTTAAATCCTAAAATTCAGAATTTTGCGACTTTCTTCACCTTCAACGACTCAAATCCATAGAATCCTAAAATAGGCAAAATCCATCTATTTTGATTGCTATTTTACGATTTCTTATAAACTAAGTCATTTATGACTATACCATTTATAACATATATTTAGTATTATTATTTTTTGGTAAAATCCATCGATTTTGATTGCGATTTTACAATTTCCGATATCGATTCTACAAAAGTCCTTGAGTAAAATCCTTCGATTTTGATTGCGATTTTACGAGTCTCGATTTTTCTATTCCCTTTCGACCTGAAGTAAAGTCCCGATTTTGACAACTTTGCTCCAAAGGAATGTAATGAACAAATTGAACTCCAGGAGGGTAAGAATGAGCAACATTAACCATCCAATCTGCGACCATCTTAACCTCTAGGTAGACATGTACCAAGACGCCGCTGTTGGACCATTCCATAATACGAATGATAATCATCACAATGTTTAGACATAAATTGAACATCACTTCTTGACTCACACTACACTAGAATTTGACGAATACCATGCTCCCAAACAGCCTCAAGCGTTGTGACCTGTCCTCACATTTCAGCCATAAGAGCTCTAGATGATCCTCGATTACGAACAATACTAGCTTATAGCATGAAAGATATTAAACAGAAGCTTCGAAATCAATATGTCCATTGCATAGTTGGGGGATTCAAAAGTTTCAAAATATTCAAATAAGATCAAGATTATCTAGCTTGTTCATGCATACACTGAGGTTTTTGGTTTCTCGGAAAGAATTTGATTATCATGAGGTGATATTAGGATATTGAGGGCTATAAAGGAAACGAGTGGTGGAAAATAATCATGCGTAGCAAAATGGCCATATTAGGGACTACACGATTGAGCTTCATTTGAGCAACCTAAGTCAAGAATAAAGATAGATGATATCCTTGTTCCCAAGGCTTCACCACAATTTCAGAGATTATATTCCTAAAAAAAAAAAAAAAAAAAAACTAAATATAGGCGTTTAACTGCCATTGATAGATGTGTTTAAAAGGTTACGTTGATGGTCGATTACTCTATAGTTGTCAACAATGACAACAATCGCATACATATCTTTGCAAATCAGAGATGCAATCGCTGATGTTAGGAACAAGTCATAACTCATAAGTGGTTTTTTAACCTACTTCGTGAATATTTCAGGGTTTCAAAGCAACACGGTTAAAATACTGAGGTAGTATCAAGAATACGACTTTGAAATTTAAATACTTAAGTAAATAACTAGACTCATACTTGATATGGAACCAATAGACACATTTTCTAGTATTCCTTTATTTTTGTACCAATTTTCCTGAAGCTGATAGATTTTTTTTATTTTGAAAATACACTTCGCTTTCAATCAAATACCTGAGAATACCATTCATAAAACTATTTAACGACCGAATAATTCATTCATTCATCAACATGTTCTTCACATTAGACATTCAAAACATGACAAATGAGCGATAAGAATAGTAAGAGACTAAGAAGTATAAAGCACATAAGAGCAATGATTTAAATAAGATATCCCAAAAGAGAAAACCATGATGTAAAAAAATTCCATACTCAACGTCAACGAGCAAATGTTAACTGTGTCCAAGTAATCGCCAAAAAATAGTAACGAATCCATGAACAAGACAAGCTCGAATCAAACTACTAAAAGATATGCTTATTTTGAGTATCACCATCTATTCTTCAGTTACTACTGCGCCCTTCTCACTATCAAATACCATCAAGAAACTTTATGATATCCTTGTTCTTAACATGGTCCAAAAACAAAAACATTCAAAAACCATTGTCGGTTGAGTGAATAATTGTGCATAAGCTTCCAATCAATACTTTCATTGCATAGTGGGGTATTCAAAAATTGCAAAAAAAATTAAGGAAGTGGTTAACTTTTAGATAAGATTATAATCAAGATTATTTTCTTCTTTCTTTTTGATGGAAGTTAAAAATAAATTCCAAACCCAACAAGTGTAAAAATGTCCAAGTAATTGCCACAAAACAGTAAACTATCCAAGAACAAGAGAAGCTCAAATTAAATTACAAAATATATACTTATTTTAAGTAGGGTTAAATATTGTTTTTGATCCCTATAAATATATTAACTTTTCATTTTAGTCCTTCTAAAATTTTCCTTCAACTTTTAGTCCTTATAAAATTTTCAACAACTACTTTTGGTCCCTATTTTTAAGTAAATTTTTGTATTTTTTTTTAATGAAATTGTGTAGAAATGTGTAGAATATATCAAAAATCCCTCCAAAAAAAATTAGAATTTTTTAACAAACAATGAATTAAATATTTATATTTTTTGGTTAAAAATTCATTTTTATTTTTAGAGATTCTTGTAATATTATAATTTTTTTGCAAAATTTTGATCAAAAATATGAACTCTACATACGAGTTTACTTCAAAGGAGGGATCAAAAGTGAAAATGAAATTTTTTGGGAGACTAAAAGTTGAAGAAATTTTTTAGAGAGACTAAAATAAAAAATTAATATATTTATAGAGATCAAAAACATATTTAACGCTTTTAATAATCACCTTCTATTCTTCGGTTACTATACAAAGAACCAACTTTGCCAAGGCAAACTATGCTCAATGTTATTGAGACGAGGCAAACTATCCTTCCATGTTATTGAGACATCCTCTTTTACTCGACACGAAAGGCACTCTAGACCCCAACTTTTTGCAGCCACATTAATGGACTCCTGCAACAATTTTGTCACAATTAAATACCCAGTATGATTATGAAATATGGCTGCAGATGATGAAAGAGTTGTTCTTTATATGCTTCAAGAAAAGAAAAAAAATTCTTAACAGCATATTTATATCTCATAGGTTAAAACCAAAATACAAGGTTGGCACATATGGAAGAGCAAGCTCATAGCTTTTGGTTCATGTTTGTTATAAATTGTTATTGCTATATTCTAACATCTAAGCAGGTTGAGCTTCTGTTTAAGTTATTTAGGGTTACAATTGAATTTGATGTCATAAAAACTAGATTATTGGCTTTTGATATTATCTAGTATTTTATGCTTATATTATCATACTCCAACTCGAAACTTATTTGAGTATATTTGTTTAATAAATAGTGTTTTCTTCATTCATAGAGTATCTAGCAGGAGCAATTTTCCTAAGAGGAGTACTTATGGGAGGATGAACAACCCAAGAAAATGCACTTCTAGTTCTTAGAAACACAAGACAATCTTAAGCTGCAAAAAGGGATAGCATGCAAACACTCAAATATTTTGAGGAACTTAAAAGTCATGAAGTGGACTAATTACGGTTTAAAGTACGATGAACTAAGCTGCAAAACAGTGGGTTGCATTCTGTAATTATGAGAAAAGCTTTGATAAAGCCATGGTCCCAACATTTGAAATTGGATATTGGTCTGAATCAGTGAACTGCCCAATAGTTTTGAAATTTACAAGAGTGGAATTAAGGTTGTTGCAGGAGAAGGAGAAGGGCTACTGGATATTAGAGGGGGAAAAGATATTATGTTGGAAGTTGTTTTTACAGAAGTTGAGAGGTCATGTCTCTTTGTAAGGTGTTAATGTTTTGGGGGTAGTAGTAGTAGCAGTAGTTGCAAGGACTATCCCGCCTGCATCGTCACTTACTGCTACATAATTATTATGCGGTAGAAATTGTTGCTATTAATGATACCTAGTGCTTTCCTTCCATTTGTGCCTCTTTTCTATGTATTTAATGTATTTAAGTTGATGACAAGAATTAGCTTGAACATATCCAAAGCACCAACTGGATCATGTATTGTTTAAGGACTTAAGACCACATTGCATCTTTAGAAAAAGAATAAATCAATGCCAAAATGAGTAGCATAGCACAAACAACCAGTTCAAGGAACTAAACTCACCAAAATCTTATTATTCAATTCCCACGATTTCTTAGAGTTCCAAATATCCTTCACAGTAATCTCGCGGAGTTCACTACGGATTGTGGTTTTAGCCAGCTGACTGACAGCATAAAGGGGACTCCCTTCAACTCCATAAGAAGCAAGCTTAGGATCCACAATCTGCACTCCAGCAAAAACAGTTTACTAAACAAACCAACAAGTACGGAAGAAAGAAAAAAAAATCGGAATTGGAGACAGAAAAATCGATACGCCTTACTTACCTCAACATTAACCCAACCCTTGATGAACATAATGATGTTATCCTTGGTCCTAACAGGATGGCTAGGGATGTTGATGAGTAATTCTGTCCGTATCTTATGCACGTAAGCAATTTTATCGAGAAAAGGATTCAAAAAAAGAGAGCCGGTGGGAAGAGTTTTAAAGTATTTTCCATATCTCTCAATGATATATGTTGTATTCTTCGGCACAAAGTGTATTCCAAAGTTCATCGGAGGTTCAATGTCATGATACCTGATCAGAAATTAATTGAAAATTAAACCGTGATGTTACATATAATATTGCAGTGAAACCTCATTAAGGAGAATAAAATTAACTAACAAGGAGTAAGCATTAATGTACCGCTTGCGCAAGTGAGCATAGCGAATGGAGGAAAATCGAGAGAGGGGAGGGATGAAGTGTGGTTAGGAGTTAAAGTTGAAATACTGAGTGGCTATGAGGAATTAACGAACAATATTTTTAAATAATTTCCAAATGACAAAAAATCCATACTCAAGCAATGTAAACTGTGTCTGTGTCCAAGTACTTGCCAGGAAGGAAACAGTAAGCTATCCATGAACAGAGAAGCTATAATTAATCTAAGGATTAGTCAAATCCTTAACCAAGGGATTTTGATTCTCCCCTTATTTATTTATTAGGATTATGATTCCGTTAGTTAAGAAATTTGTGTCCCTGCGTTACTTCTATTTAAACTGTAATATTCAGCTGTAATAAACATATGAATAAAGCAAATATTTAAACAGCGAGCATAAACAAATCTCATCTTGCACTTGTTTGCTTGAATACAGTAGGTAGGAAAAGACAAGATATTACTCTTCTTTTGCTCTATTCTGTGACATCAATCTTTCGCCAGAGTCATGTATGCAGCATTCAAGGCACTCTAGACCCCACCTTTTTGCAGCCACATTAATGGACTCCTGCAACAATTTTGTAACAATTAAATTAACCATTATGAAATATTGCTGCAGATGATGAAAGAGTTGTTCTTTATATACTTCATGGAAAATTTTAAAACTCTCAACTTCATATTTACATCTGGTAGATTAAAACAAAAATACAAGGTTGACTCCTTTGGAAGAGCAAGCTCATAGTTTTTGGATCATGTTTGTTATCTACTATTATTGCTATGTTCTAACATCTAAGGAGGTTGAGTTTATGTGTAAGTTATTTAGGTTTACAATGTCATAAATAGGGTTTTCTCGATCGTTGACATTATCTATTATTGTTATTTGTTATTTGAGATGCTTTTGATTAATAAATAGTGTCCTCTTCATTCATAGAGTATCTGATATATGAGTAGCAGGAGCAGTTTTCCTAAGAGGAGTACTTATAGGAGGATGAATAACCCAAGAAAATGCACTTTGTAAGGGGTTAGTGTTGTGAGGGTGGTTGCAGTTCCGACGACTATCCTGCGTCGTCATCTCTTCTCTAGTTTAATTTTAGCTAGCCACTGCTCCATATTACTGCTGCTGCTTAATTCAGCAGACTTGTTGATATCTAGTTGAGACTAATAATACCTAGCGGTTTTTTGCCATTTGTGCCTCTTTTTCTATCAGTGATCTAACATCCTTAAAAAATGTACTAAAGTCAAGTTGATGAATAAATTTAGCTTGATCCTTTCCAAAGCACCAACTGGATCATGGATTATTTAAGGCGGCCTTTGCATCTTTAGCTCATCCCTTTCCTTTCTTATAATTGGACTCAAACAGAACTATCAAATTATAAGTTGGACCGGTTATCTTCCTTGAAACAGGCACATTCTTTTCAGAACTTAGTTATGTGCTACTTATCCAAGATTTTAATGTATGCCTAAAACAGAACTATCGAAATGCTCCCATTAAAATAATGAACCAATGCTAAATAAGTAACATAGCATAAACAACCAGTTAAAGGTACTAAACTCACCATAATTTTTTTAGGCAGTGTATCGTTCTTTTCCTTGTTGAAATCATCTAAAGTAATTTTACGGATTTCACTACGGAATGTGGTTAGAGCCAGCTCATGGGCAGCATAAATGGGATTATCCTCAGTTCCATAAGAAGCAAGCTTAGGATCCACAATCTGCACTCCAACAAGAAAAGTTACAAAACAAATCAACAAGCACCTAAAAAGTATTAACCGAAATCAGAGACAGAAAAATCGATAGACCTTAACATCAATCCGACCATCTATGAACATGCCGATGTTATCGTTGGTGAAAGCAGGCAGGCGATCAAGATAGAGGGTTTTTTTCCATAGATCATGGACGCGAGCAATTTTATCGACAAAAGGGTTCAAAAAATGGACGCCGGTGGGAAGAGATTTAAAGTATTTTCCATATCTCTGGATGATATATACTGTTTGATCCGGCACAAAGTGAATTCCAAAGTTCATCGGAGATTCTTCATATTCCCTGCTCAGAAATCCAATTCAGTAAATTTAAATAACCGTATTATGATTATTATTATTATTGCTGTAGCAAAACCTCATTAATAAGAAGAAAGTTAACTAACCTGGGGATATGATCTCGGTAACTGCGAAGATGACGGACGGAGGAGAGTCGAGAGGGAACGGAAAAAGTGTGGATAGCAGTTGTAGTTGATGCTGCCTTGGACTGGATCATAGAATGAAGTGCGGTTCTCGCTGAATTACATTTCCAAATGTTCGCCATTTTTCTGAGACCTTCTCTACAACGGAAACCCTTTTTACTCTATCTTCTTTCGTGTTCAACAAGTTTGTTGTTCTCAATTCTCGGTTGCTTTTTCTAAAGCCCTGCTAAAACCTCTTTCATCAATTTTTTCTTTTATATATTTTTTTTATAAGACCATCAATTTTTTATTCATCATTTTTTTCGATTTTGATTTTTTTTTTAGTAGTAGATTTTGACATTGGTATTATAAAAAAATGACATTTTGTAGACACAAATAATATAATTAAGTAAACCCTAAAACTAAGTTCTTTTCTACATGACTTAAACAAACCAAATTTACTCTTTAAATTTATCATATGTTCTTTCATGATACCACCGTAATTTAAGTACTTTGACACTACCAATATATATAGGTTCGTTGTTAAGGATTTGTCTCATATGTCGTAAGAACACAAGTTCAACTCATGTTGTCGGCGTTAAAATCTTGTTGGTCGACAATCTGTAAGTACCCCTCTCCGAGCCTTGTTCATGCCATAATCTATTTTGAACGCATGTGAGACTAACATTTGCTCACGATTTAAAACCTTTTGATCCTTCAAAGAGTGTGTTTTATGAAGACCTAAATTAATAATCTCACGTCACTCTATTTTACAAACTCATGAAAATTTAAAAAATGTCTCTCGTACACATTACATTAAAGGTTTTTTTTCACACATTATATTAGAGGTTTTTTTGAATGCAAAGTAGGAGTGTTGCCCCAAGCAAGAAACTAAATTATAACTCTGCACAGGGTATCAAAGCCCCATAGCATCATGCAGCAGTTGAGCTCTCTCCGAAGGAATGTAATGAACAAATTTGAACTCCAAGAGGGTATGAATGAGCAACATTAACCATCCAATCTGCGACCATCTTAACCTCTAGGTAGACATGTACCAAGTGCACATCTCAATATCCGTCACACCAAAGACACCATACGAATGATGATCATCACAATGTTTAGACGTAAATTGAAAATCAATTCTTGACTCACTAAACTAGAATTTGACAAATCCCATGCTCCCAAACAACCTCAAGCGTTGTGACCAGTCCCCACATTTCAGATGATCCTAGATTACGAACAATACTAGCTTAAAACATGAAAGATATATTTGTGGGTTAAGTGAAATTATACAGAAGCTTCGAAATCAATACGTCCATTGCATAGTTGGGGGATTCAAAAGTTGCAAGACATTCAAATAAGATCAAGATTATCTAGCTTGTTCATGCGTACACCGAGGTTTTTGGTTCCTCGAAAAGAATTTGATTATCAGAGAAGGTGACATTAGGATATTGAGGGCTATAAAGGAAACAGTGGTGGAATGGAAAACAATCATGCGTAACAAAATGGCCACATTAGGGACTACATAATTGAGCTTCAGTGGAGCAACCTAGGTCAAGAATAAAGATAAATGATATCTTTGTTCTCAAGGTTTCACCACAAATTTAAGAGATTATATTCCTCAACCAAAAAAAAAAAAAGGCTAAATGTAGGTGTTTACTGGCATTGATAGATGTGCTTAAAAGTGTTATGTTGATGGTTAATTACTCTACCGTTGTCCAAAATGAATCGCAAACAAATTTTTGCAAATACCATCGCTGATGTTAAGAACAGCCATTGTATATTTCGGGGTTTCAAAGCAACACAATTAGAATACCGAGGTATTATGAATACGAATTGACAATTGAAATACTTATCAACACCCAGACTCATGCATGATATGGAACCAATAGACATCCCTTTTTTAGTACCTTCATTTTTATTTTTTAGTACCTTCATTTTTATACAATTAATCAAATACCTGAGTTTCCCCATTCAGAAAGCCCCTGAATAATTCATTCATCAACATTGTTCTTCACATTAGACATTCAAAAAATGACAAATGGGCTATAAGAATACTGAGAGTCTGAGACTAAGTATAAAGCACATAACAATGATTTAAATAAATTCCAAAAGAGAAAAATCATTATGGAAAAAAGTTTCATAATCAACGAGCAAATGTTAACTGTGTCCAAGTAATAAAGTAACATTAATTCTTTTCGTGTGCGCTATATCTTATGAGGTATATGGGAGAAATGATGAAAAAAAGCTTATGAAAATTGCCATGTTTTCAGCTCAATTTTCATAAATTCTCCTAAAATCTTACAAAATGTACGTCTATATAAACTCAAGTTTAAGGCTAGGCTAATGAAGGCGTTTAACAGGGCTAGATAGATGTGCTTAAAAGTTGCCACTGATGAGCAAATACTCTAGAGTCGACCACAATGACAACAATCACACATAGTTTGAAATCAAATATGCATTCGTTGATGTTAAAAAGGAAGTTTATAGCAGATTTATTCCATGCATTTAAGGTAACACATGAAATATGGTTTTACAAATAAAATTGACCACGGAATACGTCCAAAATAAATAACCAGACTCATACTCTGAGCTTTCCTATCATTTCAAACATATAGAATATTGATATTGAAATATCAATCTAGCTGAAGCTGCAATATAACTTTTTAATTTGAAAATTTTCATCACATTGAATCAAATGGCTAAAACCATTCAGTGCATTATTTAATCACTGAATAATTCAATGAAAACAGAGTAACTAAGAAGCATAACGCACATCAACGCCAATAATTTAACGAACTGAGCTTAAAAACAAGCAGTAATTTAACTAAGAACCTTAAAACATATAAGAACAATAATTAAGAAGATATTCCAATAGAGAAAACCAAAATAACCAAAAATTCCAAACTCAACAAGCAAATGTAAAAGATGTCTAAGTAATCGCCAGAAAACAGTAACCAATCCAAGACCAACAGAAACTTGAATTAAACTACAAAAAGATATGCTTATTTTGAGCATCACCATCTATTCTTCAGTTACCACCGATCCCTTCTCACTAACATAAATACCATCAAGAAACTTCCTGATATCCTTCTTCTTAACATGGCATTTCTGTTCCAAAAACGCAACAACAACATTCAGAAACATAAACAAAGAGCAAAATGTACAAAAATAAAGCATGTTCATGGACCATGTTAAGGGGTGTACCTGGTTAATAAGTGCACATGACCTAGAAACAAGCTCAATGTCATTTCCATCCAAAACAACCTCATCCTTCACCTTCTCAGATCGAACAATTGAAACTCCATCAAGCAAATCTACTTTCCTCACCTAATACAACATTATTCGATTCAATACCACAGATTCACAAACTAGTAAATCACAAATAACTAAACCAGATAACCAAATAAATTAGACATTATCTCATTTTTAATTACCAAAATAAAAAAATTAACTCATTTTTAATCAACAGATAAAAGATTAACTCGTTTTTTAATCACAAAAAAACATTAGCACTAATAAAAATTAATGTTTAACGTAAGTAATATATGAAAATTATTACAAAATGATCTAATTACAGATTATAAATTAGATTAAAACTAGGGTTATCAAGTCTAAAATTGCATAAGATCACAAATTAAAGTGAAACTAAGGTTATTTAACCTAAAATTGAAGAAATTAAAGATAAAAATAATGATTACGAAAAAAAATTGAATACCTTCTTTTCTCCAAGAAAGTTTCGGATCTCAATCGACTTGTTGTCATTGGTGATGCTAGCGTTGATGGGGAAATGAGCATACACAAACCTCATCTTGTAGCGGAAACCCTTGGTGACACCAGTGATGAGATTCTCAACGTGGCTGAGAGCAGTTCTGATGGCGGCGGAGGTTTTCCTGGAACCGAACCAGGCATCGATCTTGAGCTTCTTCTTGCCTTCTTCATCGGTGATGAGATCAAAATCGAGGTTGAGATGCTTGAAATCACGAACAAGCTTCCCGCGAGGTCCTTCGACTTCGATGACCTTAGCATTAACCTTGATGCTAACGCCGTCAGGGATGTTCATGGTTTCGGAGGAGAGGATGGTCTTCATTTTTTGATACTGTGGAAATCTCACACACTCTACGGCGTTTCTGTGTTTGCAGCACTCTCCGGAATGAAATGCCAAAACCCTAGATGAATATATAGTGTCGTTTTGTTCACCTGGTCTTGTTCGGGTTTTGGGCTTGTAGTAGGTTTAGCCCAATAATCACTTTTTTACCTTTTCCTTGAGAAATATATATTTATAATCAGTTGCTATCTATAGTCTCCATTTACTTACGACGCATCCTTCCTTTTCACTTTTGAAATTAATTTATATATACGATGGGTGTCTACATTTTTTACATATGAATCTAATAATATGTTGTTACATCTACTAATAAGGTTCTTTCAAAAAAAACCTACTAATAAGGTATAACGTGTCAGTGGATGCATGTGTAAAAGTTGTGTATATGGTGTTTTTGAGTTTAATTTGTATACACAATTATTTTTTGAAGCATTTGTATACACAATTAGTATACAAAAAATTTACACATGCATCTAATAATATGTTGTCACATCAATTAATAAAATATGACACGTTATTAGATACATGTTAAAAATATTGTATATTAATGGTGTTTTTGAATTTAATTCAAAAATTATTTTGTGACGTGAGTGCGTATCTTAATTTCTCCATTTTTTTATAAGAACTTTGTTATTATTTTGAGTGTATAATGGATATGCAATCACGTTGTAAAATAGTTTTACACTTCTGTCTCATAAGAAACCAACATGTTATCGTGTATGCATGCTTTATAATTCACCTTTTAAAACAACCACCAAATGTTTCATTTTTATTGAACCTTAGTGCAAAACAAGTGCAAAACAACCTTACACTAATGGTATAGTCCTTTTTTCTAATATTTTTTGTTATACATTAGTGTTAAAACGGACACCTACATGTTTGTCTATTCATTTTACTATTGTGCTTAATCTATATGTATATATAAAAAGGATATATGATTTTGGGTTGATTTTTTATCTTCCAATCATATCCTTCTTTTAATTTATTTCAATCACAATTTTATCTTTTGTATTGGTTGATTCGAATATATTTCAACCCAACAAATGGACTCAATTGATCAATCTTGGACTCGAGTTGGATCCTTAAGAGGGTTTTAAGTTGATAGATTTAGAGTTAACAAGTGTCTAATCGTGAATCGAAGGAACGTCGAGTTTTAGAATAACATAAAAAAGGAAAAACAAAGGCACAAGTGTGCGAAAAGGGAAAACTATATATTATAAGTGAGTTTCATACATCGTTTTTTAATGTTGTCGGTAAGAGTAGTATTCATGTGAGGACGCATGTGTTTCTAACAGGTGTAGTTTTGTCAAACAAAAATGAACTCCTTTGCATGGAATTTTAGTTTACAATTTATAAAAAAAATAAATCAACTACTACAATTCATGTAAGCCAAGTGTCTTCTGACTTCTAAAAACTTCTTTCCTAAGTTTCTTCTTTTAAAATTTAAATATTTGATGCTCTCGGATGAATGTGAGTTGACTTGAGGCTTCTTAGACACTTTTCTTCTTCTCACATTCAAATTTGAATGAATAACGACTAACTTTAGGCTTTTTGACACTCTTCTTCTCGCAGTTTTCAGAGGTGGTATTTTTTACTTCTTTCGAGTATTTATGGTGGTTTACTTTGGCCTTAGAAGTATTTTGGTATTGAACTTCCTTCGTTTGGCTCGAAAACCGAGTGATATTTTTTGCTCAAAATATAATTTTAAAATCTGTATGTCGCAATAATATTATTATTTCATTTTTTATCAAAAAATAGTTAAATTTCATTATAGTAGGAACAATATATGTTAAATCTTCATTTGATAGTGGCATGTTCAAAAAAAAAATTAACAAAATACGATGAAATAAACATAGAATTAAGAACAATAGAAAAGCGAAAAGACGAACACCTTAGTGTCCGCCATAACACTAACTGTATATAGAAAAATATATCGATTTTGGCACATACTATGATCAAATACTTTTTGTAAATAAGATAAAAATAAGCTCTTTTAATAGTGTCAAATTTTATTCTTGATGCAATGTTGTAGTTCGCATTATAAAAAAAAAGTTCAATATTATATAAAATAGATTAAATTAAAGGTAAATTTGGGATATCAATGTCATCTCAAAATGGGATATTCCTTTTATGTATTGATGTAGATGGAGGGAAAAAGTCAAAGAATAATAATGTAATCTATTTATTTCGGACCGTGGTACCAATAAGATTGATTATATCGGAAGAGTTAAACTTTCACAATGTGGCAAACCAAGATTTGAATCCTCACCAAATGAGGTATTAAACTTTTAAAGTTAGTAGTTGTTTGGTTTTTAAGAAGCTCCAAATAGTGGTTTTAGTCAATCGTGCTTCTAGGTAGCGATGTATCGCAGAAACAAAGATACCATCAATCTTTTTTTTTTTTTGACAAAAACATACCATCAATCTTATGCAAGACATGTCACACACTAAATAGTAAATGTTGATATATCTTATAACTGTATAAAAAAATAGATATCGCTTTCATCATGATTTGAACATCGATTCGCCACATTTTAGAATCCAAACTCTTATCAAAGAATGAAAGTTAGCTTAAGTGTTACGATCAAGTAGCGCATGTGTAGCTACAAATGATCAGCCAAAGCCGAGCAGTGTTAGGGGTCAAAGGTGGTCGAGACCGGCGCCAAATAAGTATAAGTGTAATATTTACGTGGCTATTTCTTCATCTCTTAATAAGGTAGGGATTTGTATGCACGTAAGAGATGGTGGAGGATGCTTTGTGCTCGTTAAGACTGTCTAGTTCTCTCCTTGTTGTTTAGCGGAGGTGGTGGAAGCCATGAGATTACATAATGCATTACATTGGATGAAAGATTTTCATCTTGATAATTTGGATTTCGTTCTTTATTTAAAGAAAGGTTGTTGACTATTGTAGTACATGCAACAATGACATTAATGATTTGGTTGTATCGTGAATGTTTTAACCGTTGTTTCAATATAGCTTTCAAAACTCTTATGTCAAGTTTAACTCGAGTTAAGTTAATGGAGTCGCTCACACTTTAATGATGATAACCTTATTTTATGCTAGCTTTCATTTATGTATTTTTGTACCTTGATTTCAATGAAATGCAAGTTTGTTCCCTTTAAAAAAGAGTCCAACTCTTGGAGTAGACTTGATAATACACCTATCAATTTTATATGGTAGTATTAAAAAAAAATAGCAATTTTACACGAATAAAATAAAAATTAAAAAAAGGAGTAAAGAGTCAAAATGTGTTAGTTATGCGAAATAATCGCATGAAGAATCCGTTGAGCAGTTAAGTGCGGCGATGAAAAGCTATTTATAAAATCGAAAAAAGCAATGACGTGTTTCTAACTCCAATTCTGAAAGGGGACAACCGTTTCCTATTATCGTTCTTTTGGTCTCCAATCAATAATCAACAATCACCGAGGGAGGCAACGTTCAACTCCCTCCCTCCCTCCCTCCGCCCCTCTCTTCTTTTCAATTCTAAATTCATCACAAAAACCTGTTCAATTCCTTTCTGCTACTTTGCATAAAGCAAAATTAAATTAATAAAAAATATGAAATCATTATAAGCAAGCACCACTATATAAAGGGACACGTTTTTCAAGAGGGTTTTTGCTTTTGGAGGAATTACGCAAGCAAATATATAATAACATTGTTTATGTTTATGATCATAATTGATTATTGTTGTATCATATATAGAGGGACATTATCATTGGTGGGTTTTGAACGTAGAATGAGAACGGGTAAGTGGGCAAAAAGCATGGGAAGGATTTCAAGGATTGGAAGTTTTGCAATTGCTTCTTCCTTAAACGATACTAATCCACCACAACCTTGCATTACTTGCACCACTTTTAACATTCTTGCTCCTATTTACAAACGCATCAATGATGAGGTTTTTCTTCTTTCTTCTTCTTTTTCTTTCCTTTGTTTTGTTGTTTTTGTTTGTAAGAATAACCTCAAATATTTGTGATGATTGAAAACAGGACCCAACTTGTCGAGAGAGTGACTATAGAGCATATTGGTTGGCAAGGAATCATAGGATATTAGATTGGCTTTTGAATGAAAAGTCTTCTATTATTTGTCTTCAGGTTTGTGTCTGCTTATTTGTTTTGATTAAGGTTTTTCATGTTGTGTTCTACATTTCTATTATTGGCCAAGGGTGAAGGCTAATGTGTTGAATTTGTGAAGGAGTTTTGGGTAGGAAATGAAGAGCTCGTTAATTTGTATGAAAAGAGACTTGGAGATGCTGGTTATGTTAGTTTCAAACTTGGAAGGACGAACAACCGTGGAGATGGTATGCGCGTTCTTCCTCAATTTTGCTAAAATATCCCTTTGGTTGTCACAAATTCATCATTCTGTCATCATATTTTTCACGCCGGACGTTATGGATTTGTAATAATGTATTAAATTGGGCAAAGGGGGACACCATATAACATGTTTAAAAAATATTTACTGAGGGAAGCCATTTAGAATTGTTTTTACTGAGGAAAAATGCTTTTAGAGTTTAGGCAGCCAATGTAACCCTTGACATATAACAACCAGAATTACATTTTCCAAAAGCATGCTTTTGTTTAGGAATTGCTAGTTGAAAAGTTATGTATGCAAATTCTGATATAGTGTTATCCTTGGGTTACATAACAGGTCTTTTAATAGCAGTGCAAACGGAATACTTTAACATTTTCAATTATAAGGAGTTGCACTTCAACGATATTGGTGATCGTGTAGCTCAACTGTTACATGTTGAACTAGTCTTTCCATTTTCAAAATGGCGAAACGGTGAAATTAGGCAGGAAATTCTTATTGTTAACACCCACCTTCTATTTCCTCACGATGCAACGCTATCTCTTGTACGATTGAAACAGGTATCAAAATATTTAAATGTGGTATACAGGCATTTTTTAATGACCAGGCTTAGCTTAAAATTTCATCTTGTTGCAGGTCTATAAGATACTTCAATATGTAGAATCTTATCAAAATGACTTCCAACTCAAGCCAATGCCAATCATGCTATGCGGGTAATTCAACTCGATATGGACTACCGTGTACTTATTTTTCTTAATACTATTGAACAATGATTTATTTATAACAGTTTATTTCTCAGTGACTGGAATGGAAGCAAGCGTGGACATGTTTACAAATTCCTGAGGTCCCAGGGTTTTGTATCGTCTTACGATACTGCACATCAATACACTGATGCAGATGCTGACAAGGTCATTATTTAGCATTTTCTTTAGAATTTTTCATCTGGACAATGTGTCAATCCAATCATCTATACTTATTCTATATAATGTCGATGCAGTGGGTTAGTCACCGCAATCATCGGGGAAATATATGTGCTGTTGATTTTATTTGGCTTCTAAATCCTGACAAATATCGAAAATTACTAAAAGCAAGTTGGAGTGAAGCAGTATTTGGCATGTTCAAGGTAAATCGTATAACATTTGATCATAGACTTATTTATACCATCTTCGTTATGACTTTTACATGTCTATAAGGTTAGGCCACATGTGTTTCCTATACTACTGTGAACCGTCTACAATGATGTCCACTATGGTGCAATCTTTAGTTTCGTGGAACGAAATCGACGTTGACAAAAATTTCTCTATTTTTTCAGGATCTAGTGAGACGAGCTTCACTGACAGAAAGTGATGCATTCGCATTTCTAAGGGCCGAGAATGAAGATTGTATTACGTATTCTGGTTTCTGTGAAGCACTTCGACAGGTTTGTTGCAGTATTAACTGTGCGATTAGCACGCTAAAAGACCATTTAACGCACATGCTTATCTGAAAAATCCATGTGTTTATAAAGGTTTTTTTTTTTTTCAATTCTTTGCAGCTCAATTTAATTGGTCATTCTCATGAGTTGAGTGAGGAAGAGATAAAGGAGTTGTGGGTCCAAGCTGACATAGATGGAAATGGTGTTCTTGACTATAAAGAATTTCTGGTAAAGTATTTCACTTGAAATTATATTAACAACAATCTATCATACAGCCTTTCAAAAAAAAACAATCTATCATACAAGAAAAGATTCTGAATTTTGAATTATATTTTTCCTCAGAAAAATTATATCTACGCAATCAATGACTAGAGGCTTAGTGTAACTATGAAATTGAGTGCTTATCTCTACAAGGCATATGCAGTGCACAAAACATGTCACATGTAATTGGTCTACACGATCATCATTATTACAGTTTCCATTTAACTAGACATAAACTGCATGTGAATAAAAAAATTCTATCATTTCTAATTTATAGAATTTGCTACTGGCATTTGCCATTTAATCATGAGTGACCTAACAAGAACAATTTAATATGTCTATGCATGGTTTAAAAATTGTCATTCAGTGGTGTAAAATTTGTATAGAGTGGATTTTTTGTTTCTTTTGAGCAATGGCCTGCAAGACAAGCTTGTCTGCTATTATTCATAGCTTGTTTGTTAAATCATGGTCTTGAAATTACGTGGTTGCAGCAGCAAATATGGATTTCAACTGTTTTAGATCAAAGAGACGACAACAAGAATAAGGAGCAGGAAGATGGTTCAAATGACGTTCAAGAACAAACAATTGGTTTTAGTGTAAAAAATGCAGTTTTGTTCCCTCCTGAGGTGGAGAAAGGTAGATGGCCGGAAGACTACTCCCTTTCTGATCATGCTCGACTTACTGTTGTGTTTTCACCGATAAGAATGCCGTGCTCCCAGATGATTTGCTGACACAATGCTTTTTGGTGCTCTAGCTTAGGAGTTAATTAGAATCATAACTTGTGTACATAGATATCACATCACATGAAAGGGTGAAACAGTGGAATGAGTCAGGAAAGATACACTACAAGAGTTATTTTCTTGGGAGATTTTAAACACTCTGTGATTACTGCATTATGTTGTTGATGACATTTGCAGTGAGCAACACTCTGGCCCAAAAAAGAAAAGATTTGTATATATAGTTGTTTTGTTGTTATAGGTTTCTTAGGCATCAATCCTTTTTGTAGCATGGTATGATGCACCTCTAGCTAGAGCTTCTTTGAATAGATCAGAGTTCAGACATGTTGTATATCTTGTAACATATTTGCTCTTGATAGAGTATGCAAATTCAAATTGTATAAAGTTAAATTAAATAGTTTCTCATATATAATGCTAAGTGATAGCTATGTTATGCAATGAAATCATATTCTGTCTTAAGGTCCAAAAACAGAAAACAGAACTTCAAAAGAAAAGAAAAAAAATCACAAGAAATATAAATTAAATATGGTAAAGATTATACATTTATCACATCAATGCTAAAAGTACTTGACACTGACGTGTATTCTCGTTAATCTTAATGTAGCTATACTTCGAAGTAACGAAAACAATACCTGCGCAGCAATAGACTGTCATTAAAATTAACTTAAAGCCAACAGTTACAAAAGTTTGTTTCATTTTCTTGTGAAATTGAAACTTTTTGATCAAATTGTGGGTTAGTCTAACTGTCGCTTTTAACAGACTCTTGGCTAAGAGCAATGACTACTAATCCATACATTTTTAAGACTGGGAAGTACAAAATTCTAAGAATTGCAAGTCATTGGTGCCATTTTGGATATAATCACCAGCTTTACAAAATCAACTTCTAAACTGAATATTATGTAAGTTTTAAAATTTGTATGTCATATATCTACCGAACGTGAGACTTGAGTTTTTTCCAATATTTTTTTGCAATTCAAGTACTGACACCTTCGTGTTTGGGTACGTAAATCTGTTAGTTTTTGTGTATGATAATTTATGACTGTATTGAAAATCAACTCTTAAATACATCTAGCATGAAGATAAGCTTCAAATGGAATATTAAACAAATAATAATAAAGTTATAAAGCAAGCCAAGTGTTTGAATATGTTGGGCTATTCATTCTCAAGTAAAAGAGGTTAGGGGATATTTGATTATCTTCCGCCCACAAATTTGTGACAATAACTTCACCAGTCAATCCTGCAATCCATGCTTTAACTTACCTTTACTAAAGAGCATTATTATTATTGTTAAAGTTTGATTCTCTTAGACCCTTTAAAGTGACACTATTGATCAAAATATAAACACTGGAGCTTTTTCACCATCATCTTTTCCTCGGATGTTGCAAACAAAGAATATTAAAAAGTAAGTAAAGGTAATCTGAAATCTTAAGCCTCTAAATAATTGCAATGTTTATGTTCTGGGACGGTTCAAAAGCCTTAGCTCGCAGTCCAGGGCCCACTTCACACTCTCTCATTACGAGGAGGTGTGCTCACAGCGTTATGGAGCGATGATTCAAACACTGAATAGTAAACGCTCCAATCATCATCAATCCGTAAGTTTGACGGTTACAAATTCCATCATCTGGAATCGTCGACCAATGGTTACCCAAGCCATAAACACCGGCAATCAGCACCTGCAGTATATAAGAGGATCACTTGCATCCTCCAAGATACAATTCATTCTACTCTCAACCCTTTTTGCTCAAAATTTGAGCGTTAGAGTACGTACACCACCCTCCGCCGTTCCAAGCATCCAGCACAAAGCAAGTTCAGGTCAATATTAGTTTACATCTAGGATAACCCACAAGAGCATGTTTGGTTCATATTATATTGAAAACCAAATTGGAATTATATAAAGTAGATTACTTATTATTGCATTACTGCAGCCGTATACAACAAAAATGTAAAGCTTGCCATTTGCACCAACATCAAATGTGACTTGTTAACTCATAAATCAAAAGTAAGGGACATTAATGTGGCCTTGCAATCTTTTTATACATTGATGGGTTCTTTTACTTTTCTTTTTCGTCTTTGTCTTTGTCTTTGCCTTTCCTTTCCTGCACGTGAGATGAAATGTTATACCGTGTGCTAATATCCGCACCATATAATGCAAAAACTGTAAGATAGATTAGAAAATAAACATATAATTATAGATTCTGAAACTATTTATTTAAGAAAATATCTGAATCTAGATTGACCTTCCTCTACCAAATTCAAAAAGCTTTACAAGATCACTTTAAAGAGATAATTATATAGTGGCGCGGAAGATCCTAGTATGAGAGATATTTCTTTTCACTAGATACAAAAACAAACCAAGAACAAGCATAAGAGATGGGAATGAATGATATGCATAAGCTGGTTGCTAAAGAGACTAAAAGAAATTATATATGATAAATTGATCATGTGTAATGATCAAGTATAAAAATGAAACCAGAATAGCTACAAGATGGGAGGTGGCAGCTAAATAACTTAATATAATAGCTTTTACCAAAATAATTAAGGTTAAAATTCTCCATCAATTGAAGGTAATGACATCAATGAAACTTCAATTTCTGATTCAATTCATTACAGTACAACATGCATGCTCAAAACACAAGGAATGTGTAATACCGGTGCGAGTGTGATACCGCATTGATATGCGGATGCGCGAATTTTCAAAATTTATGATATGATATTAACAATTCTTTATAATATTAGGGTCATGTTAACTTGTGCCCTTAGGGCACATGTTAAGCAACCTAAAAGTAGAAATTGTTTCTTAAATTTTGTGCATTCAATTAGTTAAAAGTCAAAAAGTTAAATTCAAATACATTAATTACAACAAAACATTTCTATTTTTACTTCTTAACTTGTGCCTTGAGGGCACAAGTCAACATTAGCCTAAAACTTATATGTATGTAAAATACTTGAAAAAAATATGCATTGATTGTTCTTAATTAATATATAATTATAAAAATCACAATTTACAAAAAATAATTTTGTGATCAAAACACAAAGCACTCACATAAATCATAATTTATTTACATCTCTATGCGAGGATTTCCTTCAAAAAAAAAAAAAAAACTCCATGCAAGGATATTAACAAAAATATCATTAAAAGAACTCAAGACGGATTTTATCTAATCGAGTCCCTTCTCTCTTAGCAAGAGACAACTCTACTGATTCAAGAAGTCTACCACTATCTTGAATTGAATCATATACATCTCTAATGAATTCTTAGAACCTTGTCTCACCTTTGTTTTATCCCTTCGTCTTTTATAGGACATATTTTTGTGTGTAAAGTATCTTAGAATCACATTTGATAGAGGAAAAAAGAAATTATGATACTTCTAGAGCTAGTGTGTGTATCCGCGAAGTATTGGTATTTGATAAGTATCAGATTCATATACATATTCATTTTTTAAGCATCTAGAGTCTGAACTTCATATCAAGGAAGATATTTTGGTATGTCAAATGTGAGTAAAAGTTTCATATTTGATATTTTTTTTACAAAGGGAAAGTTAACTTATTTCATTATTTTTTAAATGGCAGATATGAGAATGTTAATAACGCCAAAATCAATATGAGCAAGAGTCTCCTCGAAAAAATTGATATTGAAAATCATATGGTTAAGAGCTCTCTATGCCCAATATCTCATGGTTTTGCTTAAATTAGCTTGTAGATAGTATTTTTCAACATTTATACTTTTTTCCTTTCAAAAAAAAAAAAAAAACATTTATACTTTTTTCCCATAATAATCATCACTATCAACAGATACTACTGTGCATTGAGAAGGATCATGGGAATGTCAACGAATATTATCTTGAATCTAGTTTCATTTTTAAGGTGTCAATTTCATAAACTAGAGGTTATATGGAGTACATTCCCACTGGTATTTCAAACTATATACCCTTTATAAAGAAGTGGGAATATATTCCGTTTTGCAGAAGGGATAAAAAATATCAAAGCTTGGACATTATTCTGTCAAAATTTAAAGATTCACTATGGTGATAATGTCTGAATTATTTATTATTTTATCCTGTCAGCAGCATTTTTCATGATTCTTGACTTTCCATGAGGTGATTTTTATCCTTGATTTCAAACATTTGTTTCTCAAAATCAGTGCTTGTTTTGTTAGCTAAAAAATGATAATCCTCTCCCTGATACCTCAAATATAAGTAAAGATTTTTTTTTCAGATTTATTAAATATAAGTTAACACCTCAAGTACAAGAAACTAAAGGCTATCTTCACTTATAAAACATAATAATCAAATTTATAATATAACTCTTATTCAATGTCAAAAATCAATTCTAAATCCTAACTGAAATAAAAGTAAAAGTATAGTATATAAAACAAAAATAGCAAATACTAACCGATAGAATTTCATCCAAAATTTAAAGCATAGACATCAAATGTTTATGCTTGAAAGTATGGTATAATTTTCTTTAGATTGCATAAACCAAATAGCAATAAAAGTATGATATAATTTGAGCAAGTACATCAGTGCTCGAATGTACGGTAGTATAAGTTATAAATTAAGAATCTTCCTAGATTGTGGCACGTCATCAAATGTTAGCCGTATAGACATCTCACTTTCTATATCATCAAAACCCAACCTCAAAATGGATAAATGAAGAAAAGATAGGTATTAAAAAAACTTGGGACAAAAGTCATAGATCTAGAAATAGGGAGATCATTATACCAAACAAAGAAAAAAATATAGGAGAAGCAAAAAATGCATTTAATTATATCTTTCACAAATTCTTTAGCAATTATCTATCTCATGTAAGACATGGATACTTACACTATAGTAACCATTGAAACTTGAAACACCAGTCGTTACTAGACAACCGAAAAATGGAAATCTAAAATAGCAATGTAAAGAAAATTGTTAGTAAATAATAACCTAATTAAAACTAAATGACTCACACTGCTCTTATTCTTCTTTTTTCGATAAGTGGAAATTCTATTAAAAGCAACTAGGTTGGTATCAATAGTACACACGCAAATTTACTCCAATAAGGGTGTGTTTCCCACACAATTGACATTTCTTCAATTGGAACTTCCTTAGTCTCCGGAAGGAACTTGTAAATAAATGCGGTCATCACAAAAAGAAAAAAGGCGAAAAAGATAAACAATCCAAACTTCATGTGACAAAGCATTGTAGTGAAAATTTGAGCAATGACAAAGGTGCAGACCATGTTAACAGAGACAGTAATACTTTGAGCAGCCGAACGAATTTCAAGCGGAAAAATCTCACTAGGCACCAACCAACTTAGAGGACCCCAAGACCATGCAAATCCTACTACATACACACAAATACACATGACAACCCCAATAGCATACCACTTTGACAGGGTGTCTGGGTCACCATCAACTCCAAACTTACAAGCAATAGCTATAGCTATAACAATCTACAAACAAAATCACAGATGCAGTTACTAACAAGTAAACTTTACGATTTAATATAGTGGGTATGTATTGAAAATAAGTTTGTTAAACAAACCTGACAAATGAACATTTGAATACCACCTTCAATGAAAAGAGTTCTTCTTCCAAACTTATCAACAGTAGCAATTGAAACAAGAGTGGCAAGTGCATTACAACCTCCAATAATTAAGGCTGACATGAGAGAAGCAGTGTTACTAAAGCCAATAGTCTTAAACAAAAGAGGGGCATAAAATGTAATCACATTCATGCCAGTGAGTTGCTGAAAGAAGGGAATGGCTATTGCCATTGTGAGGTGAGGTCTATATTGTCTCTTCAACAAAGAGACCCAAGGGTGTTTCACAGTTTTCGAAACATCACTAGCTATAACCAAATCTTGAAACTCCTCATCAACGTCAGTAGTTCCACGCATATTAATCAATTCTTGTTTGGCTTTGTCATTTTGACCACGCTCAATCAAAGAACTCGGTGAGTCCGGAAGGAACATTGCACCTAAGGTAAACATTATTCCAGGGATAGAAGCAAAACTCAAACTGTAGCGCCATCCCTCGCCGTTCTTCATTTTGGCAAACATGAAATTGAGGATATTAGCCACAAAGATGCCTATAGTGATTGCCAATTGGAACATCATATTAAGAGCTCCTCGGTACTTGTATGGAGCGACTTCAGACACGTATATTGGCACACTCTATCAAATAAACAAAAAAAAAAAATTAACATTAACTTTGACCTAAGTATATTGAGAAACCTATAAATATTAAAGAGATACGCACTAATGTTTGGTATGCTTTTTTTTTTCTTTCAATTTTTTTTATTTAAGCTATTTTGTGTTTTCTTAACTAATTAAAGAGAACAAGGATGAGTTCTTAAAAAAAAGGAACAAGGATAAGTAAAATAAAAAGACTAAAAAAGCTATAAATAAACATCCGAATTAAATAAAAATAATGTTAATTACCTGAATAGCACATCCTATTCCAAACCCAAGTAACATGCGACCAAGAATAAGCATCCAAAGCTCTTGAGCGATACCATTCAAGGCAGCACCAACAAGAAAAAGCACACCTCCAGAAATCATGGTGAGACGCCTTCCAAACAATCGAGTTACTGTGGACGCCCCAAGTGATGCTACAAGAGCAGCCAAATACAAAGAGGAGGTAAACAAAGTTAACGTTTGGCTGTCGAATCTGCAGTACTGGTTGGCAGAAGGTTTAATAGTGACATCTTGTTCATAAACGTGTGGGAAGAATTTCTTCAGAAAGGGACTCATAGATATAACTCCACCTACAGACAAACAATTAATTTAAAAATTAGTTATACAATTATTTATGTTAATGATTACGTTGCATGTTGTGCAATTAACAGATAAGCTAGATTTTGGTTTTTGAAGTTAGATACTTATACAATTATTTATGTTATGTGTACTTGAGCTAATATAGTTCATTATGTTGTTGTATAGATATATGATGTGTATAAACAATCACAACTAGTGATTCATCCATATTATGTTTTTTATCTCTATCTCCTTTTATTCTCTTTAATCTTATTCTTTTATCTTGTGAGAGTGTGCAAGTTTAACAAAAGTGAGTTTCTTGCACTAACATCTGGTACTTAGAGCTATTGGTTTGATCATAGAGATATAGTGCAACGACATCTCTTCCAAATGGAAACTTTCTTGCAAATCTTCTCATTCTTGATGGGAAGAATTATGATAATTGGTAAAAGCAGTCGCAGCTGAATGTCATATTTGGGTATCAAGATGTGTGAAATGAAGGAATAGAGTGATTGATGAAATGAAGGAATAGAGCTGGTGCAATAGTGTGAAGGATTCAATGAGTATATTGTGTGAAGAGTCAATTAATAACAACGAGGGGAGGTACCAATTCAAACTGAAATTGGAAGACCTCAAAGACATAGAAACATGTCTTGCAAAATCTAAACCTGTGAGTATGAATGAAACCCTAAAGAATCCTAAATGGATAAGTGAAATGAGGTCAATTGAAAACAACAAAACATGGTCACTAGTTGAGTTGCCACGAGGAAATAAGGCCATTGGAGTGAAATGGGTATACAGAGTAAAGATGAATCCTTAAGGTGAAATAGCCAGACACAAATATAGATTATAGATTGGTGGCAAAGGGGTTTCTTCAAAGAGAAGATATTGATTTTGAAGAAGTGTATGCGCACTAGTTGCTAGAATTGGAACCATAATATTAGTTGTTGTCATATCCAATATCAACAAGTGGTTTATACATCCCATGAATGTAGTGTGCAATTTTAGATATGTGTAGTTGTGTTGTTCATTAGACCCATTTTGGGGATTATTTGATGGTGTAAGTAGGTGGGAAAAAACATGCGAGCTTATGTTGTGGAAGCTGAAGATTTTTCTTTTTTTTTTTTTAAATTGGGATGGTTAGGATTTTTTTTTGTGGTGTACGGGGTTCGAACCCTATACCTTGCATATGTTATGCTTTGTCCCTACCAACTGAGTCAAGCTCACGAGGACGATTAGGATTTGGTTTAATACAAGGAATTGGGTTCGATAGTTTTTTTTGAAAAATACTAACGATTGTCCTTATATGATCAAATCAACAAAGTATAGTTCGAAGAGTGTGTTTGGACGAGGTAATTGAGAAATTTTGAATAATTTAGAATTCTAGACAATTTAAATGATTTAATTAAATTGCATTCATTTCTAAATATTTTTGTTTGGATGGGGTAATAAAAAATTTCATTGTCATATTTTTAGGCAACTTTTGTAAATTTTATTTTTTTTTGGGCCAAATTTGAAAATTGAAAGCAGGGTCAATTTGCAAGTTTCAAAAATTTTGAGGGGTCAAATTATAATTTTTGAAAATTTTGAGAGGTCAATTGTAATTTTTGAAGATTTATTAGGGTCAATTTAAAATTTTTAGAAAATTTGTGGATCAAAATGTAAAACTTGAAAATTATAACAATGAAGAAATTTGAAATTCTCAGCTTTTAGGTCTCATTTGAAATTCTCTAAATTTAACTTGAACAAAATACTTCATAAATTTTTATCATTTTGAAAATTCTTCAAATTCATATCAAAGTATTTGAATTCCCCTCAAAACATTACATTACCCCATAACATTCTTCAATGCAAACACACTCTTAGGGAATTATTTAAGCATCCAAAAATAGTAATTTTTACATTGAAAATTGCTTAGTTAACTTTTATATATGTTTGACTCGTATTTTTAAGACAATTTTTTTTATGAATTCCTTAAATAATGTTCTTAGGTCACTTTTGTTAGCAAAACCATTTTTCGTTTTATGGACTAGTGATATGCAAGGTTCTTGGAAACTAGATGGTGGTGGTGGGGGTTTGATGTTTAAGAAAAAAATTACGAATTTAATGTTTTTCATGTAGAAGTATATTTTAATAAATATATTAAAATCAAATCAATCGTTTTTTGGTAACAGAATCAAATCAATCTAATGATTTGGTACTGATTTAGGAATTTGCTTCCAAATCAGTTATTATACATATTTGGTAGAATAATTATTATCCACATTATATAAAAGATAAGAGTCCCCCAACAGCTTAACTCAGTTGGTAAGGACATTGCATAATTTATACAGGGTGTTCAAACCTTTGGCACCACTTAAAAATGTGTGAGCTCCCGCCACTAGACTACTTAACCAAAAAATAAATATAAAATATAAAAAATTACTTACGAGTGTCAAAAAAATAAAAACACGAGCGGAAAAAACCAAAAAATAGTTGGTCACGTTACATTGATCATAATTTATTTATTTTGTAATAAATGATCATAATATCCCTAAAACTCAAACATGTATAATCATATATTTTTTGTAATATTTTTCAGGAATTTGTAACATTTAGTTTTTCTTTTGAGAGGATTGTAATATTTAGTTTTTAATCAATTTTTTTAATTTAGAAATAATGAAATTTGTTTTAAGTCATTTAATCAAAACGAAAGATGACATGGTTGTGACAGATAATGAGTTGTATATCTATGTCACTTGAATGCTCAACACATCAACAAAAATTAAGGACCAAATCCAATGGAGACTAAAACTGAAACTACGGAAAATAAAATAAAAGGATTAAAACTGATCAAAGCTGCATTTACGTCTTCTTCTTTTATTTGGTGAAGCCTAAAGCCTCATTCTTAGTGAATGATTTGATGGTTGGGGGTGAAAAAATTATGAAATTGAGTGATTGGGAGATCGAATATAAACCCTTGAGTTTGATTTCATCCAATAGTAATAATAAAAATATAAAGAAAAAGAATGTCAAAAGAGATTGAACCTGAGATGCCAATATCGTAGCCGAAAATTAGACCTCCAAAAGTAGCCGTAAAACAAGTGATGAAGACTCTAAATGTGAGCTTTCCAGAATAATTTTTTCGAAGAGATCCACTGTTGATGATTATATCATCACTATTTCTTCGAAGAGATCCACTGTTAAAGATGATATCGTGACTCGACGACATTGTGATCAAAAACTTAAGACTAATTTTTACTCAAGAAACTCACAAGACATAGTAAGACTTGTGATCAAAAACTTAAGACTAATTTTTACTCAAGAAACTCACAAGACATAGTAAGACTAACATGTATAAAATTTGACGAGATTAACATGTCTATGTATACCGGTCCTTCTTTATTACTAGTCTACAACCTTTCACCGTGATCGTGCCTTAAATCAATACAAAATCCTTTGTTTCATTCATCACTAAAATAAATGATTTACTAGAAAAATTTAATGCCAGATTAATTTATTGAAAAATGACATTAATAGTGGAAATATTCCTATGTATAAGAAAATACGACCGTGACTACTAGTCTACTAGACTATTTGAAAAAATACTGTTTATAATCAAAGAAATAATAAAAAATATTTTTTTTTTCATAGATAAGAATTAAATAATTTTGTAAAAAAAAAAGAATAAATCAATAAATACTTAGGAGTATAATTTGTAGCATATATTTCAAATAGAGTAATTAACATGAATTCATCGTAGGAAATTTTAATTATATCCTTAAATTATTTGTTAATATTTAAAATAAAAAGTTGAATTGAGATTCACACACACCATTTTTTTTTACCAGTAGCATTCATACACCTTACTAATGGACTTTTGCCAAACGATAATAGTAATAAGGAAATAGTTTTGCTAAAGGAAAATGAATATGGAGTCATTTATTTAATAGCTTTCATTAGGGGTCTTATTCTTGACAAGTAAAGATCCTCCCTATTTTTTTTTTTTGAAATAAATGGACATTTTCATTACTATAATAGTTTTGATGTATAATTTTTATTTTTAAGAAGCTAAACAAAAATCTCTCAAAAAAAAAACTAAACAAATTATATTAAAAAACCAACACAAACTTCTCTAGCACAAGGTGTGCCAAAGGAAGCTAAAGTATTCAAAACTTACAGTATTATTATTATTTATTTTTTTAAAACTAAGCGAATATATTATAAACCAACACTTCACCAAAAAAAAATAATATTATAAACCAACAAAAGCTCCTCTGGTGCAAGATGTACCAAAGGAAGCTAAAATGTTCAGATGATACACAGTAACACAAACAAGTTATTACACAGTAGCCGAAAGAAGAAAAAAATATAGTATAACAAGAGCAATGCTAAGAGCAAACGCTCTAACAAACGCGGAACAACACACGCTCTTAAATTAAGCCACGTCACTCATTTCAAAACGTTAGTTACCTGTTTACCGGTACACCAGGTTTGAGTCATTTAAGTTTTTACCCAATTATATTATTCAAAAATAATAATTAATTTTCCTATATCAAAGATTCTCCTTCCTGCACATTCAACATGAAGCACCGAAACTCCATTAAAGCAAAACAAAATACCAAAACCTTTCATTAGCAACACAACACCCATCTCTCAAACAAACAACCATGAGACTCACGTCAAAACCACAACCAAGAAGTATGCAAAGGAGAACAAATTCAACCTCTTTGTTGGGAAATCAACTGGAACAGAGAAAGAAATAGAAAAGGGTCGTGAGAGATAGGAGGATATAACTCTGTTTTTGTCGGTGCCGTCTCTTTCGCCGCCAGTGTCATCTTTACCGTTACATAACTCAAGACCCGCAACACAACCATTCATTTTTACTGAACCATACTATCTCCACCATTCACATTTCATATAAGAGCGCCACTCCTTGCTACTAACCTGAACAAAAGAATCTGAGTGAAGAACCATGGGAATGTATTGCAAACCATAAAATTATGAAAAAGGGGTAATGGCGAAACTATTTGTCTGTTTCCACTTTCCTAATTGTTTTGATGATAGAATTAAAAAATAAAATAATAAAAAAAAAAAGTAATTTGATAGCCGGTAGCCAAGAGAGAATTATTGACGTGGCTGACTGTAGAAGCGTGTGTTGATGGGCGTTTGTCAAAGCGTTTGTCTATAGCAGTTCTCAGTATAACAAAGGACTTAGTCACCAATAAGCTTGAAGTTTAACCTTTTCCAATAAAGAGAGAAGTTGTTCCGCCTTATTATGAAAATGCCTTCTATTGCGATTCTTCCAAATAATAAAAAGAACTGAAATCCAAATTATGTTAAAAGGCAAACCGCAAACGAGACTTGTTTGCAAAGCCCCAAAGACCTCCAAACTAAATAAAATTGTCAATTAACGAACCATGAAGAGCCGTTGAAAAACCTAGTCAATCTGTTATCAATAACCAAAGTTGACTATAGAAAGCACATATAAAAAACAAATGATCTTGATCCTTCAGCATGTAGTAGCCGTGCACAAAGAATCATTGTAGTCCATAATGTTTCTTCTAAACAGATTCAATTTTGTTGCTAATCTATTCAAAAACTAACATCAAATAAAAATATTGACCTTAAGTGGAATTTGCTTAAGCCACAAAACATGATTAAAACAGCCATCAACACTAATTTCAAAAGTTGGCGAGAGATTATAAGCACTTTTGACTGTGTATCGATGGGAAGAATGAAGCTGTCAAATCCACTTGTTAGTCGCACCAACCTGCAAAACAACAAGTGACAGCTGCTCCGCACACTCCCTCACCAACCCCTCCTCCCACACAAACAATCTCCTACGCCACTCCCACACCCACCCTAAAGAAAACATCTCCGCAATTGTGAATAATTTATTAACAACAAGATCAAACAACCTGGCATATCTAACACCAAAAGATACATCATCTAACCAAGGGTTCTTCTAAAACAAAGTAGAAGCCCCATCCCCCACCTGACTTATAATATTATCCGACAGCCACCTGTCATCTAACAAACCACCCCCATTCGAATGTGTTGCAAGTGTTGCCATCATACTGAACCCCCTCCTCTACCAACACATAACCTCCCCCATCCTCTCCATATTTTGCACAAAGCACAATATACCACATACTTCCCCTTTCCTCCAACATCCTCCACACCATTTACTAAGTAAAGATAAATTAAACTCCTTCGGCCTCTTAAACCCCAAACCTCCATTCTCCATATTATTATTTTAATTTTTTTACAAAACATTTTATATTGTTCGTCTTTTAAAAAAAGAAAAGTAATCACTACTTCCCTTCTACTTCTAAACTCTCTACCTAAACACACATTTGCCCATTATTTCAATTTATACTGTTTTGGTGTGTTCCAAAATGATAGTTGCCGAATAGGTATATTTTTCAAACGATATTCTAGATAGACATTTAATCTTATAAGCTAGATTATTAATCTTATCAAAAGAGTTTCTTAGCGAATGATTTAATGCCTTAAAAAACCAATCAACATGCCAAAGAGGTTTTTACCCCTAAAAAAAACGCCAAAGAGTTTTTTGGTGAATGATTTAATGCCTAAAACAACCAATCAAAAAAACATATACAGTTATTTCCTAAAAAAAAAAAATATATACAGTTATATTATACACACCACCAAAAAAACATTGATTATTTATTATTTATTTTATTTTTACAAACAATATGTACCCTGCTTGCCAATGCCAAGCATGGTTTTCTTAATCAGCAAGTAAAATGTAGGCTCCATCCTCCAATTTTGACGCCACGTGACACACTCTAATTCGCGCACCAACATGTCCTTTTTTCCCTCCCATTACACACTTCTTCTCACCAAACCTTCCCACATTTTTCATCCCAATTTACCCTCCCGTTTCCTTCCTCTCAACGCTTCAGATAACAAGTACACTTTAGTGGCATTTCCGTAGTTTCAAATTAAAGAGAGGGTATAAAATCTTACGCGGTATATACGATGGATTTAAACGCGGTTTCTCTCCCTACGTAACATAACACTTCACAACACTGTCACTCAAACTAACTTTTCTTTCTTTCTTCCTTCATCGCGCACTCGTGTTCCTCCTTCTTTTACTTTACTCATTCTTATCTCATAAATATAAAAAAATAATAGATAAAAACCATCACATCCTTAAATCCTCTGAATTATTCCGTTGATTCTGATTTTATGCTTCTTCATAAATAATTCATCGAAGATCCATTCAGATTTTTTTTTTAAATATTTAATTTTGATTTTTACGTTATGGGTTCTCTTGATTGTGTTCCATCGGTCGATGATGGGATGGCGGTGTTGTCTTTGAATTCGCTTCCGTTAGGGTTTCGATTCCGACCTACTGACGAGGAACTTATCGATTACTACTTACGTTCGAAGATCAATGGAAATGGTGACGAGGTTTGGGTTATCCGAGAGATTGATGTCTGTAAATGGGAACCCTGGGACATGCCTGGTATTTTTCTTTTTTTTTTTTTTTTTTACTTTCTTCATACTCATAATTTCATCTTGATTTGGTAAAGTTGAAAATTTGTAGTTTATTCTGAATTATTTGTTTAATATTTGCATAGATCGCATCGGTAGTGTCTGTTTGGAATGAACTATTTATGTTTATTAACTGACATAAGCACTTATCAGATTGTTTAAAAAAGTTTTTGGAAACAGCTTGTTACATGTTCATAAACCGTTTTCAGCTTATTTCCGTAAGCTTTTCTGGAGAGCATGTGAAAGCAGTTTATAGCTTATATGAAAACATCTTATAACAGTTTGACTTTATTTTATTTTATTTTATTTTGTTATATAAATAGCTTATACACAGGCTCTGTTTGGATAAACAGCTTATAGTACATTTATCATGATAAGCGTTTATGTATAAGCTATTTTTACAATAAAATATATAACAAAATTAAACTGTCTTCGTATATGGAAGCTGTTTTTATAAGCTATATTGCAGAACTTATGAAAATAAGCCGGAAAAAGCTTGTGAAAATTATCGTAAGCTGTTTTCATAAGTTCTCCGGAACAGTCTCACAAAACTTATGTCATAAATTCAAATAAGCCAACCCAAATAGGCCTATAACCACTTATATGATAAGCACTTGAGCTATAAATTAAATTAAGCTATTTATCCAAACAAGGCCTTGATCTGTTTTTTCTGTTTTAAGGAATAGATCATGATGTTTTGAGTAATAAATAGGAGTCTTGAATTGCTTTTCTATTTTGCTGATTTTTCATCTGTTGGGTTTGTTGTAGATTTGTCAGTGGTACGAAACAAGGATCCGGAGTGGTTCTTCTTCTGTCCTCAGGATCGCAAGTATCCAAACGGACATCGATTGAACAGAGCAACAAATCATGGATACTGGAAGGCAACAGGGAAGGATCGTAAAATCAAATCTGGAACCATCTTGATTGGAATGAAGAAGACTTTAGTTTTCTACAGTGGTCGTGCACCCAAAGGGAAGAGGACTAATTGGGTTATGCATGAGTATCGTCCCACCCTCAAGGAGCTTGATGGTACCAACCCGGGACAGGTAAATTCTTTTCTATTCTCCTATTTTTACATCTAGCTAAGAAATTACTATAGGAATATGATTACAATTAGTACTAAATTGTTAACTGTATTTTTTTCCTTGTATCAGAATCCATATGTCCTCTGTCGATTATTTAAGAAAAACGATGAGAGCATTGAAGTTTCAAACTGTGGTGAAGTGGAGCAAACTACTTCAGCTCCTTTGGCTGCCAATTACTCTCCAGAAGAAATACAATCTGATCCGGCTCCTATTACAGTATCCACATCACAGGTCACGGAAGAGGATAAGCAGCTGGCTGTTATCCCTGATATCTCTGAGGAAACCATATCTAATGCTGTAACCTCGGTTGATTACCATAGCGATGGATATGATGCTCATGATGTCCAAAATCAAATTGCAAAACTAGCTGCAGAGGTTAGCTTAACTGAGCTTTAATCTATAATTACTAGTTTTTAGAGGTTGGTAATTGAAAGACATAATGTATAATACAATAATTTATTCAGTTGAGTCATTCTCATTCAGATATATTTCTTTTAGGAGAACATAATACATATTTTAAATTCAGTGTGGAGATTTATGATACTCAGTTTCCATTTTATTAGCATAAAAAACCTAATTTTATTAGCTAAAAAAGAGAAACTAATTATGAGAATGGTAGTTTTATGTTTATGTTCAAATTATCAACATACCTCCCTCTCTGAAAATTTTGAGAGTTGAATCTGCTTAAAATATGATTAATAACATTTATAGAATTGAAGTCAATCTTATTATATGTATCACTTTTGTTTGTTTTTCTCATTCCTCTGATTTGATTTTAATTGCATTGGATTTATTAATCGAGTACTTATACTTGATATTTCCTGCAGGAGGATCAGGCGTTGAACTTTGACATGTATTATAACCCGAAAGACGGTCTATTGTTAGATGACAGATTATTCTCCCCACCTTTGGTGCATATGCCACAAGAATTTCACTATCAAGCGAACAATGAATCAGATGGTCGATGTGGGCTTCAGTATGGTACAAATGAGATAAATATTTCAGACTTTTTAAATTATGATCTTAACTGGGATCAAATTCCCTGTGAGGTGTCCGTTAGTCACCAGCCGAACTTCCCCATGTTAAATGTTAAGGACAGTGGTTCAGGAAGCAACTCGGATGTGGAAGTAGCCAATATGACTGTAAGTAACTGCTCTAACGACATTTATTGTTCGGTCAATCTTGGCAGGTTATGCCATGATAATAACACACCGTAGTTTCCTAAACTTAAGTGGCAGCTCAAACAATTAAATGTGGGCTTGTCGTGGCTCTTTTATAATGTTATATTCTCATTTTATGATGTAGGGTATGCAAGCTGCTTATCCTCACGAGGCAATTGACAGAAGGATTCCTTTTGCGACAACACCGTCGTTTAGCCACACCTTTGATTACAGTGGTGATGATCAAAAGAGCAATGTTGTTTTATTACAAAACAATTTCCAGACGGCTTTTCCATCGGATGTTAATAATACTGGTGAAGTGTACAATGCCGTCAATGGATATGAGCAACCAAGGACCTATAATACAATTATGAGCAGTGAAAGTGGAATTGTAAGGAGGGCCCGGCCAGCACGAGACGAACAATTTAAGACAAATCCGATGCAAGGTACTGCTCAAAGGAGAATTCGGTTGTCAAAGATTGAACATGTCTCATGTGGGATGGTTAAGGTTAAAGATGAGAGTTGTACACAAGAACAACATAATTCAAAACCGATTATTGCTGTGGTAAGAAAAGTTTGCTTATTTTGCTTGCTTGGCCTAGAGGTTTTCTCTGCATGTGTTGTGAGGTTTGTTTCTATTTTGCAGGAGAAGAAAGCTGCGGAAAATCATGCTTCGGATGATGAAAGTGCTATTTGTACTAATCATGCATGTAAACAGAGGAAGGTTCACAAGTCAATTGCAAATGCAAGCAAGGGGTTAAGAAATTTTTTATTGCTAGGAAGAGCACCTTTCAGATCAAAGACTTCCTCCAACTGTGCTCTGTGGTCTTCTGTTTTTGTAGTTTCTGCATCTGTGCTGGTTTCATTAGCAGCCTTTACTAACATATGGGGATATCTTAAATTTTGAAATGCTAGCAGGTCATTCCTTTGTTTGTTATTTGTCTCCATTTCTTTTTTGGGACAGTTGAGGGGAGGCATGTAGGGTTTAACTTTCTTAGAATCGTTGATAACTCGATATATATATATATTTGTGTGTGTGCATATATATTGTTGGTGTATAATATGTATCACCCACCACCCAGTTGGCTAGTATGTAAGACTCTGTTGCTGTACATTAAGCTTGAACAGTTTCTTCATTTTAAGTTTTATTTCGCTTTCACATTTTAAATTTGTTGTTTCTAAATTTCATACTGATAAAAGGGATGTGGATAAAATTGCATGGAGATTCGCTCATCGACAAGCATCCATTGAAACTGATCGAACACCCTTCTGTCCATTTAGAAAAAGTAATGTGAATCCTATAATCATCTCATGTCCATTAAAACTCAAAACTAGGGATTCTTGAAACTATGAAACGGTGTCAAAACCGCCGAAGCGAGGAACATTCAGATGCAATGTAGGTTACCAGAGCTTCGAGCTACCAAAATTAGTGGTTTGAGTTTTTTAAATTTTGTTTTGTTTTTACATCTCCACAATCTAGGTTATATGATAACATTTTTTATTCTAATGTCCATCTTAGAGGGATCTACCATATCAATGGCAGAACACTCTCAACGAAAACGAAAGGACTAATAATGATAGAGAATGAAATGACAAACTAGGTATTTTTCTTCGGTGGCAGGTATTCCCCTAACAATTTTTTTCCATTGTAACCAACAGCGGAAATACAAACTCAACAAAATGAATAAGAACATTGCACCAAACCAAAATAACTATTTTTGTTCAAAACAACTCTTGAGAATAACATCACTATTTTTTGTTCTTTCAAAATAATCTAACACGAGTCCTTGATATACTAGTCAAATAGTCTAAAATTCTTTCCATAGAAGTAAAAAAAAAAAAAAAAAGAATCCATCGTTTATATATTAAAAAAGAATAAGAACCCATGATAAAAAAAAATTGGGACATACTGTGTATAGTTGATTTTTGAGAGGAAGAGACAACATTTGATGGCAGCCATTCATGTGCTTGTTGTGTTTCTTTCATGCACTTCCCTTTCTACCCTGATGGGGTGTGAGCATACGTATGCTCAAGAGATTGTAACTTCAGCCCAAAAAGAACAAGATTGGTTGGTTTCAGGGAGAAGGGAGATTCATCAACACCCAGAATTAGCCTTTCAAGAAAATACCAGTGCTTTTATACGCAAGGAACTTGACATACCTTATACATACCCAGTCTGCCAAAACAGTTATAGTTGCCCAAATTGGTTCTGGTTCTCCACCCATCATTGCTATTTGTGCTGATATAGCTGCATTCCTCCTGCAAGTTCCCTGCAATTACAAATTTTCTGCATTCACGCATTCGGCACATCCTCGGTCGTTGTCAAGATCGGATGGTCCTGATTTAGTGCTCGGTAATTTTTATTTTAAAACAAATTAAAAGTTGCATTGAATTATGGATTGTCTAATCTTCATTACGACGTGCCTCATGGGTGAGTGTGGCAAATTGGTGATTGCACACAATTTGATTTCACTCCTCTTGCAGGTAAGTTTAGATTACCCCTCTATAGCTTCTTTAGTCTGTATTTTGTTCTGCTGTTATTGATTAGGTAAAATTGATTTCGTATAAAAGTGAGTTGAATGTTAAGTAATTTTATGTTTGGATTATTCGTATAAAAGTGAGTTCAGCAAAAAATTTAGGCTTATAATTAACTACGGAGGCCAAAGCTACAAATTCTAGCTTCCTTATAATTAGCAACATCAATTAGTTCGGAGAATATTGTTTTTCAAATAAATGGATTTGATGATCATCAAATTTTGATCTGATGTCTGTGATGCTTGGTTAGGAGCTTACTGATGAGTGAGAACTCAAGAGCAAAGTTAATGGCAGAATGCATGGTTGTGGAGATGATGCTCATGCTACTATGCTACTTGGGGCTGCAAAGTTGCTCAATCGGCGCAAAAATAAGCTTAAGGTTCTTTTCAAATTCTCTGTTTCTGCTCTTCTTTTATATTATTGTTGTCAATTTTTTGATTATTTTGGTGTTTCTCCAATTAACTAACTATTTGTTTGGTCACCCATAATGAACTAACACAATACGGTGCCTTAGTGTTCATGTTAAATGTTTGACAAAATGGACTGTGAAATAGTTTATACAAATTGACTTCTAACGCCTCGCAGAATCCCGTCTTTCATTTTATAATTCGTCCATGTGTTCCAAATTGGATTTCTGGTTTGGGGTTAAGCATGGCCAGAAAGGCTTAGATGTAGGTATATGTATCTCAGCCCTGCTAGATAACTACTTAACCTTCCACAATCACACTGAATCTGGTGTGAGTTAGTAGATTATCTAGGTTTTGAACTATCTACTACACAACTTTGGGCTACCATGACATGCTAATTACCAAATCATAACTTCACCGGAAGTTAGTAACTTGAACCGCATCCATAATGAAAAGTTTATATAAAGTAGAATGGCATAAAATTCAAAATGTATAAACCAATAGTGTCCCAACTAGATCCAACTTACTAAATGTTCAGCTCTTTGTTCCTTTAGGATAAAATAGCTTAATAAAATATTATAGATTTTAAGCCTAGTGTGGAAGCACAGGTTCAGAAAGATGAAAGTAGATGTTCTATTCTGTTAGTGTGTTTGATGTTCTGATTCCGACCCTTGCATTAAAGGGAACTGTGAGACTTCTATTCCAACCTGCTGAGAGGGAGGTGCCTCACAAGAAAGATGTAGGTAGATGTTCTATTCTGTTAGTGTGTTTGATGCTCTGATTCCGACCCTTTGCATTAAAAAGAACTGTGAGACTTCTTTTCCAACCTGCTGAGAAGGAGCTAGAGGTGCCTCACAAATGATAAAAGAACTTGTTCTTCAAGATGTAGAAGCAATTTTTGCTGTTCATAATGATGCTACGGTATCTACGGGAAACATAGCATCGATTCCAGGGCCTTTTACAGCTGCTGGATGCATTTTTTAGGTAAAAGTTGTCGGCTTAGGTGGTCATGCTGCATTTCCCCACCTGACTGTTGATCCACTGCTGGCTACATCATTTGAAATATTGGTATGCAACAGCTTGTCTCAAGGGAAATTGATCCTCTTCACAGTTAAAATATTCGACAGCGCCCCTCAAGGGAAACCGATACTTTAAAAATATTGACTTTGACAATAAGATCCATCATAACATTTAGTTACAACAAGATCTTTTTAAGGAAAAATATTTACTCCATGATGTCTATAATAATGCTTACTGATTTTTTTTTTTTTTGGAAAGAATAATGCTTACTGTTACGAGATGCGGTTTATATGAAATGCTAGATTAGCAAGAGGCAGCAAATAACACTTTACAAATAATAACCGCCAACTGTCTCATGTATGGTTAGCCAAAATTTGATTGGTTAAATATCGTACTTTAATTTGATTGGTTAAATATTCTATTTGATTGGTTAATACTTTTCGGGATGAGATCGATATTCTTTTTTTTATTTTTTTTATTAATATTCAATTTCATTTTATATTATGGATGGTCTTGACTTTTGTGTTTTGTCCATTGCTTGACGGCAAGATGGTGACGTTTTCTCTGAATTCGCTTCCGCTAGGGTTCCGATTCCGACCTACGGATGAGGAACTTATAGATTACTACCTTCGTTCAAAGATTAACGGCAATGGTGACGAGGTTCAGGTTATCCGAGAAATCGATGTCTGCAAATGGGAACCCTGGGATATGCCCAGTATTTCTCTTTTCTTTTTTTACGCACATTATCTCCTCTTGATTTGGTAAAGTTGAAAATCTTATAGTTTTTCTTTGATAAATTCTTAGCTTACTATGCATAGATCACATGCTTAGGGTCTGTTTGGATTGACATAAGTTTATCCCCTTACATAAGCATTTGTGAAATTGTTTGAGGAGCTTATGGAAACAACTTATTACATGTCCACAAGTTGTTTTCAGTCTATTTCTTTAAGCTTTCCATGATAGCTGATGGAAACAACTTATAGCTTAAACTACTGATTTTTATGAAAACAATGACTCTAGTTTTTTTTTGGTTATAGGATTAACTTATACATAAGAACTTATGCCATGAACATTTAATTAAGCTATTTATCCAAACAAGACCTTAGACTGTTTTCGTTGTTTAAGGAATAGATCATGAGGATTTGAGTAACATATAGGAGTGCTGAATTGCTTTTTTATTTTGCTGATTTTTTTTTATCTCTTGGTTTGTGTTGGGTTTGTTGTAGATTTGTCAGTGATAAAAGACGACGACTCAGAGTGGTTCTTCTTCTATCCACAGGATCGGCAATATCCAAATGGGAATCAATTGAACAGAGAAACAAATCTTGGATACTGGAAGGCAACAGGGAAGGATCGTAAAATCAAATCTGGAACCATCTTGATTGGGATGAAGAAGACATTAGTTTTCTACATTGGTCGTGCACCTAACGGGAGGAGGTCTAATTGGGTAATGCACGAGTATCGTCCCACCCTTAAGGAGCTTGATGGAACCAACCCAGGACAGGTCCATTCTCTATAATATTCTCTCCTATTTTTATTATGTCAAATCATATGAAGATGATAACAATTACTAATCTGTTAATTTTTTTTCCTATATCAGAAAGCATATGTGCTATGTCGATTATTTAAGAAAAACGACGAGAGCCTTGAAGTTTCAAACTGTGGTGAAGGGGAGCAGACTAATTCAGCTCCAGAAGAAATACAATCCGATCAAGCTCCCATTACAGTTTCAACATCACAGGTCAGAGAAGAGGATAAGCAGCTGGCCATTATCCCTGGTATCTCAGAGGAAAAGTGATGGATATGGCTCACATGAGGTCCAAAATCAAACTGGAAAACTAGCTGCATTGAGTTTTAATCTATTAGGATTTATTTGATATGCATGGAAAGGGTGAAAATATTTTACATTGTCAATCATTCATACTCCGTTGGTGTATAATATTATGTTTTACCTATCACCACCCAGCTGGCTAGTCTACAGACTGTTGTTTTACATTTGAACAGTTTCTTCATTTTCAGTTTTATTCCAGTTTCACTTTTTAAATTTGTTCTCATTTTTCATACTGACACAAGTCACAAAAGGGAAGGATAAAAATTGCAATTTGACAGCGTGGAGGTTTGCCTGTGAATGGATGTATGTATCGACAAGCAACCATTGAAACTGGCTGATCACTCTTCTGTGCATTTAGAAAGAGGCAATGTGAACATCTCCACAATCTGGGCTATGGTAACATATTTGGTTTTAACTTCCTTCTTAGAGGGATCTACCATGTCCATGGTGGAACACTCTCAATGAAAGGACTAATGAGAAGGAACACGACCGGCCTAACACATATTGAGACCTAAGGCAAATTTTGAGATGAGATCTTTTTGAAGCTCATAATAGTAATAAAGTATAATTACTTTATTTTAATCTTAAAATTTTCTTTGTAGATACAAAGTCATATTTTTTTTTGAAGAAGTACCAAGTCATTTTTTTTTTGAAGGAAAAAAAATGACTTGGTACTTCTTCAAAAAAAAATACGACTTTGTATCTACAAAGAAGTACCAAGTCATATTAAGCTAATGTAACCAATTTCGTTTGATATTTCTTTTTGTATTGATAGCAAAATCAACCGATTTAATCTTTATTGAGATAATATTTTATCAAGGATTAAATAAGTATTTGGTCCTTATAAATATAACGAATTTTGGTTTTAGTCTTCATAAATAAAGTGACATGTTTGCGTCTCTACAAAATTCTCCAACATGCATAAAAATTGCGATTCAATAGCGAGGAGGTTTTCTATGGATGGATCTATTAAAATCCGCTAAAGGGTGTTAAAACCGCCAAAATGAGGATATTCAGATGCATTGTAGGTAACCCGAGCTTCTAACGATCAAAGTTTGTGGTTTGAATTTTGGAACATCTACAAAATCTAGGCTTTGGCAACATCTTTTGTTTTAATGTCCTTTTTAGTAGGACCTACCATGTCCATGGTGGAACACTCTCAACGAAAGGACCATTGATAGAGAAAACGAGTTTGGGTTTACTCCACTTATGTACTTTCCATGTAGTGTCAATTTATATGATAGAGATAGAAATAAGTGATAGATTAGTCGAACTCATCTTAATAAGTGGACTCCACTAATGGGTCATATTATTCTTCCACTAATGGTAAATAAACGAAGAGAACTTCGGAGAAAACGTATCTCTCTCTCTTTGACGGTAGGCATCCCCCTAACAAATTAGTTGTTTTTTCTTCTTACATTCTTTTTTAACATCTTGCCATAAAAACTAACTAAAAATACAAATCAACAAAAGGAAAAAGAACAATGCACCAAACCATGATCGGTAGAAGCAAAGAAGCGACTTTTGGGTTCATTAAGGACCGCATTTGGCACAAAATAAACTCTTGGAGCAGCAAGTGCCTTTCGAAAGCTGGAAGAGAAGTGTTGATCAAATCGGTACTCCAGTCTATTCCTTCTTATATTATGAGTGTTTATCTTTTACCAAACGAGTTAGTTGATGCCATATAAAAAATGATTAACGCTTTCTGGTGGGGACATGGTGGCACCACTAGAAAAGGCTTGCATTGGCTATCTTGGGAGCGTCTATCTGTTCATAAGAATTATGGTGGTATGGGGTTCAAGGACCTCACATCTTTTAATGTGGCAATGCTTGGTAAACAGGGATGGAAATTTCAAATGGATAACACTAGTCTTGTGTCTCGTTTATTCAAAGCACGATATTTTCCACAATGTGATTTTTTGAGTTCTAGGCTTGGACCTAATCCCAGCTATGTATGGCGAAGTATATTCAGCGCTAAAATTGTGGTTAAACAGGGTGTTAGATGGAGGATTGGTTCTGTTGCTAGTATTCCTTTGTTTGGTGCTCCGTGGCTTAAAGACGGTTGCTCCCTCTCAACACAAAGCCCTCTTTATGCGCCACTTGCTCATCTCAAAGTTCAAGACATCATCGAACCATCGACAAAGGTTTGGAATGCTACTTTAATTTCTAATCTGTTTGATCATAATACTTCCCAACTTATTTTGAATACTCCTCTCCATCCTCTTATTCATGAAGATAAAATTATTTGGAAGGCTGAGAAAAATGGTAGTTATTCTGTTCGTAGTGCATATCGAATTTGTGTTACAGAAATTGCAGATAACTCTCATTTGCATGTTCTGGGGAAGTGGAGTTCGATATGGAAGCTTAAGGTTCCTCCTAAGATTCGAAACTTTGTTCGGCGTGTGTGTCGGGGCTGCTTCCCTACACGCGCACGCCTAAGTAGCCGTGGTAATCATTGTCCTAATGATTGTGTCTTGTGTGGAACTAATTATGAAGATAGTATTCATGTCTTATTAGAATGTCCAGGTGCGATGCAAGCGTGGCGGGAGGTTAATTTATGGGGTATTATTGATAGAACTCTCCGTCGAAATTACAACATGGATGTTTTGATATTTTCTCTTCTTGACCAGCTGCCTTCTACGCAAAAAGAATTGTTTGTGACGATTATGTGGAGCTTGTGGAAGCGTAGGAATTTAAAATTGTGGCAACATCAAAATGAAACATGTGTTGCAGGTTGTTGAACAGGCCCGACACCTCTTAGATGATTGGAGAACCGCCCAAGAAGTCAGATCGCACAAAGCTACAGACATCCCTGCTCAGCCGAATAGTGTTATTCATGGTCCTATCATCGAGTGGACGAAGCCGGCATATGGTAGGTTCAAATGTAATATTGATGCCTCCTTTTCTGACTCTTTAAATATGGTAGGTATTGGCATATGCATCCGTGATGATCAGGGTGAGTTTGTCATGGCTAAGACGGATTGTTTCTCTCCTCTTTGTGATGTTGATGTTGGCGAGGCTGTTGGACTTCACACGGCACTACAATGGGTGGCTGATCTTCATTATGACAATGTTGATTTTGTTTTGGATTCCAAGTCTGTTGTTGAACATTTTAATTCAAACCTAGGCAATAGCAGTGAACTAGGTTGTATTATTCAGGCTTGTAGGCAGTTGTTCGATTGTAATTTTCAGAACTCTCATGTCGAGTTCAATAGGAGGCAAGCCAATGGGGTCGCTCATGAATTAGCTAGGGTAGCCCCATCTCATGCTAGCTCCCACGTTTATGATGATGTACCGTCATGTATCCGAGACTTGATAGCTAATGAAAAGCAATGAATTTTTTCTTTAAAAAACAATGCACCAAACCAAAATAACCACTCCTTGAAATCAAACAACTAATTTTTGTTAATTGAAAATAGAAAAATGATATTTGTACAACCACTTTTTAACAACTTTTAAAACAACCCTCTCTCTCATACTCACATGTGTTTTTATTCTCTCTCTTCTTCTTTCTTTCTCCATTGTTTTTGTCCAATCACAAGAGGAGAAAAATGGTTGTCACCAAAGTTGTCTAATATTAGTTGTACAAACACCAGTGCTCTTGAAAATAACCTAACCTTAGTGTGTGTGGAACTTCAAAATCTCTCATCTACTTGAGGTTGACAAGTTCCTTGACAAAATATTTGCTCAAACAATTTGTCGTTTTTGTTCAAGTTTAAAATTCTGACAGCCTTTTATGTCTAAATGTCATGGTAAATCGCAATTTACCTCTCCCTAATATATATATATATATTTAATTCCATAGAAGAAAAAACATAAGAATCCATCTTTTTAGCTCAACGTCAATGCCGATATTGTTAGACCGAAAACATTACTGGATTTCAAATTCAGGAACTTGAAGTTGTGCTTTCCACTTCAGGAACAAGGGTCAACGAGTGGCTTGGAAGTTAGAAGAGACGAACAATAATTTGGGACAGAGAGAGCTTGAACGTGGAGAGAAAGAGACAACATTTGATGGCAGCCATTCATGTACTTATTGTGTTTCTGTTATGCACTTCCCTTTGTACCTTGGTGAAGTGTGATGCTTATGCTCAAGAGATTCTGAGTTCAGCCCAGAAGGAAAAAGATTGGTTGGTTTCAGTGAGAAGAGAGATTCATCAACACCCAGAATTGGCTTTCCAAGAACACAACACAAGTGCCCTTATCCGCAGTGAACTTGACAAACTTGGTATACCTTATACATATCCAGTTGCTAAAACTGGTATTGTTGCTCAAATTGGTTCTGGTTCTTCTCCCATCATCGCTATTCGTGCTGATATCGATGCACTCCCTTTGCAGGTTACCCCACTTTAGCTCCTTAAGTGTGTGTTTGGTTGTGATAAATGATTTTGAATGCATTGATTTTGTAAAATTAATTTCTGCTATGAGTGAGTTATGTTTGTATGTATTTCTGGAAAATTGAGTTGAACAATAAATTTAAGGCTAAAAAACAATTGTAGAGGCAAAAGCTCTGAATGCCCGTTACCTTAGAATCAATTCTTAGTTGTTGAACCAAACATACACTATTCTTATGGTCCTTGAGGAGAATATTGTTTTTCAAATAAGGTATTATTTTTTATCTGATCTTGGTGATGCTTGGTTAGGAACTTGTTGAGTGGGAATACAAGAGCAAAATTGATGGCAGAATGCATGCTTGTGGACATGATGCTCATGCTACTATGCTATTAGGGGCAGCAAAGTTGCTCAATCAGCGCAAAGATAAGCTTAAGGTTCTTTTCTAATTCTCAGTTTCTGCTCTATTTTCATTTTTCATTTTTCATTTTCATTTATTAGATTGACCACTGACCTACAACGTGATTAAGATTGAGGCCTCATCCGCCGCATTTGAACGCGATTTCCTGCAATCTTAAGGATCACGACACGATCGCAACCGTTACTGTGACCGATATTTAAAACCCTGAGCATCCCTAATGAACTAACTCAATGTGGCACCTTATTGTTCATGCTAAGTGTTTGACAAAATGAATTGTGAAATAGTTTGGACAAATTGACAACTGATTCCTCAAATCCTTGTAAATATTTGCATCTCAGCCTTGCTAATAACTACTTAACCTTCCACAATCACACTGAATCTGATATAAGCTAATGGATTTTCTTGGCTTTGAACTCTACTTCACAACTTTTGGCTACAATGACGTGCTAATTACCGGATCATAAGTTCATTGAAAGTTAGTAATTACTTGAACTGCATCTATAATAAAAAGTTTAGATAAAGTAGAATTGCATAAAATCCAAAATGTATAAACCTAATGTTTAGCTCTTTGTTCCTTTAGGATAAAATAAATCAACAAAATATTATAGATATTAGCTATTGAATTGTCTTTTGCTTAGTGGTGTGGAAGCACAACTTCAGAAAAATGTAAGTAGATCTTTTCTTCTGTTGGTGTGTTGGATGTTCTGATTCTGATACTCATAATAACTACTCAAAAGTTAAATCTGTTGTTTGAAGACTGTCATCCTACTCTTTGGTATTAATTAAAGGGAACTGTGAGACTTCTTTTCCAACCTGCTGAGGAGGGAGCTAGAGGTGCCTCACAAATGATAAAAGAAGGAGTTCTTCAAGATGTTGAAGCAATTTTTGCTGTTCATATTGATGCTACGACATCTACTGGAGCTATAGCATCGATTCCAGGGCCTTTTACAGCTGCTGGATGCATCTTTGAGGCAAAAATTGAAGGCGTAGGTGGTCATGCTGCATTCCCCCACCAGACTGTAGATCCACTACTGGCTACATCATTGGCAATATTGGCACTGCAACAGCTTGTCTCAAGGGAAATCGATCCTCTTCATAGTCAAGTATGTGCTACTCTCAAAATCTTTACTTTCACAGCAAGAACTATCCATGGCTTTTAGTTGCAACAATTTTGAATGAGAAACGTCCCCAAACTTGTGGATTTGTCATAATGCATAAACTTTTATTCAAATGCTTGGCTTCTCTCTTTGGAACTGGTTGTTTTATATAGCTAGCAGTCTAGGTGAATTTCTCTTCTTTTTTAAAGAATAAACTTATTTACTCCATGATTCCTAGAATAATGCTTATTGTCACGAGACGAGGCTGATAAGAAATGCAAAAATAGTATGTCACACAGTGGCAGCACATAACATTTTATAAATAATAGCTGCAATTTCCCTTGTATGCTAGAATTTGATTGGTTAAGTACCATACTTTAATGCATTCTTCTATTTTGTAGTGAAACCCTTGGTAAGAAACAGCAACGTAGTTATGTCTAGACTTATGCTATTTCATTTATATAAGCTTAGGGTTTTTGCTTTAACTATGCCAAAAAGAGTTAGTATAACTTCAATTATGAAGTCAAGATGACAACTGACCATCATATATTGGCCACAGGTACTGTCTGTTACTTATGTCAAAGGAGGGGATGCATTAAACGTGATCCCATCATATGTAAAATTTGGAGGTACACTAAGGAGCCAGACAACGGAAAGCATGTACCATTTCAGACAGCGATTAAAAGAGGTATGGCGCTGACCAGTTTAGATATCATCATTTATATAAATGAAATTCTTTTACTAGTATTTTAAAAGCTTTGTAGTTTATCTTCCACTTGCAACATATCTATGGTTCAATAAATGCATAGCAGGAGTGCATTTCTTTGTTGTCAATAGAAAATGCATAAAGGAATTTGATAATGAATCTAAAATCACCTAAGTGATAGTGTTGAGCTGTAGGTTGTTATAACTCTCTGCTTGTTACAATACTCATTTTTGGCAATCTGTTTAGTTTAATTTTCTCCAAAATATGTTCTCTTTTCCTCCCTTAATTTGAAATTAAGGTGAAACTGTTGGCTTTTGTCTTAGGTCATGTTCCAATATTTTCTCTCTGCCATTATTTTTTCAGCTGTGAAGATTCAATTGAGTAGACTGCATGTCTAACTGTACTTGAATTGTTGATTCCAAAAGTGCATATCCCATTTATCTTTTCTAGGTTTTATACTATTGTTCTAGAACTATTTGGGTTTAGCTTATAGCTTAACTACTGGCATAAGCTCTTGTGAGACTTTCAGAAAGCTTATGGAAATAGCTTATTATGACATGTCCATAAGCTGTTTTTCAGCTAATTTCATAACCTCTCCATGATAGCTTATGAAAACATCTTACAACTTATATAAAAACAACTTGACTTGTCCAACTGTACTTGAATTGTTGATTCAAAAAGTGCATATCCCATTAATCTTTTCTAGGTTTTGTGCTATTGTTCTAGGCCTGTTTGGGTTTAGCTTAGAGCTTAAGCATAAGCACTTGTGAGAATATTTCAGAAAGCTTGTGGAAATAGCTTATTATGACATGTCCATAAGCTGTTTTTCAGCTAATGTCATAACCTCTCCAGGATAGCTTATGAAAACATCTTACAACTTATATAAAAACTTAACCCACTTGGGTTGGCCTAGTGGTATTGGCTTGAGATCTGGAAGTGTGCTCCTCCTCGAGGTCTCAGGTTCGATTCTCACCGGTGTCAATTTGGGTGGGCTAATTTAGCTTCTTCAAAAAAAAAACTTATATAAAAACTTGACTTTATTTTATCTTTTATTATAGAAATAGCTGATATACAAACCCTTATCTGGTAAGTGTTTATCTTATAAGCGCTTAATTAAGTTGTTTATCCATACAAAACCTATAAATCTTGTTTAGCTTATATTGATAGATAATATTTGCAGGTTATTGAAGGACAGGCAAGTGTCCACAGATGTAATGCATATGTTGATTTCAAAGAAGAGGCCTTCACGCCATATCCTGCTGTTGTCAATGACAAAAATTTACATCTACATGTCGAGAGAGTTGGCCGACTTCTGCTTGGTCCAGACAATGTTCATGAAGCCAAGAAGGCGATGGTAGGCGAAGATTTTGCATTTTATCAAGAAGTAATTCCTGGAATATTGTTTTCCATTGGAATCAGAAATGAGAAAGTAGGATCAATTCATTCCCCACACTCCCCATTTTTCTTTCTTGATGAGGAAGCTCTTTCAATTGGAGCAGCTCTGCACACTGCTGTTGCTGAATTGTATCTAAATGAGCACAGCATTTAGTAAAACTCCTTTTGTTATTACTGATGTATCATGTATGCACTTAAGATTCTGTATATTCAAAGAAAATGTAAAATTGAAATGAGTTAGTTATATTAATCTCAATATATATTTAGTATATCGTTTTTTTTACACAATTTTTTCTAATGACAAACGTTAGTAGTTGGTTTTTTGATTAATATTTACTCTTTCGTTCGGGTTTGAACCAGGACTGCCAACTCCTTTATCCCTTAGGTCAAATCAGCTAAGCTACCCAACCCCCTTTTTTTTACACAATTTAATTATATTGTTAATGATAGTAGACCAAAAACCATGACATGGATGAGTGGATTACTTATTCTGCAAGAGTAGTTGAAATGATACTAATGGTTAAAAGGGTAGTTCAATAATATTGCAGATTTTGCTTTACTGATCAAGAAACACTGATGTACATTTTATATGGTGCACACTACAAAAAGGAAAAGGAAAATTCAAGAATATTGCATGGTTTACATATGTCGACAGAATTGAAAGTGTCCTTCAGCCAGATCCTTTACTTTATGAATAATTATTTTGCTTAATTAGCTTCCTAACTGAAAATAACAGAGTGGATGGGCACATGGAATCTGGTGGCTGTTTCCCAAGTTTAGTATGTGTCACCAATACCATAAAGCAACGACCACATGACACTGATGAGCAAATAGCTATAAGCCAAGAGTTTTTCAATAATCAATTAATCATATAATTCATCATGTAATTGAACAGGCATATTTTGTACTAGGAAATGATAATATATGGTTGAGTATAATTGCATTCCTAATGCAACCGTCCAAATTTTCTTGACCAACCAAGCTAACAAAAGAAGGGACCACACTTACATTAGGATCTCTTAACAGTTAACTTTTCCATGTGAAAAGCAACCCCATTTTACCTACATGATCAAATTCTACAGCCCCACATTTTACATGGGGATTGTTAGTACAGAATGATGAGTCATCTCTACGTGTTACCACATATGCCTAGTAACTAGGGACTCTTCTTTTAGCACTGTTCCAAAAAATAAATATAAATGCATGCATGCATTAATTAAGTCGATATGGTTTTCAAAACTGTTGAGAACAATGCAGTAGCAGTTAAGAAAGGATCAAATTAAAGGGCCTAGTTTAGCTTTGAAGTTGAAGAAATTTACCTAACCAATCCATCCCGTTAGAAATTTCTTCTGGTTTACCATAATACTATATCAAATACTTCCATCATGATATAAAAAATAGGGAAATGCTAACCATGGTTAAGGAAGTAATTATAGTAGGTATTGTATTAAACACTGTGTAGTTAATTTTTCAAAAATCATAAAAGTGTCATTTTTAATTTAAAACTTTCTTTGTTTGGTTTCCTTAACCAATGTCCTGGGGGGCATCGATTAGTATGTCCCTAAAAAATACGGTGGGCTCATTATCCTTGGGTATTAGTGGTCATGATGAGTTTTTTGGTAAGAAGTTATACCACACCACAAAGAGATTATTTTTGTTTTGAGAACACCACAAAGAGATTATTTAATTTTTTCCATACGAATCATTCAGGAATTGAACCCCCGAACACATGTTTAAAGGACTCAAGTCCCTTATCACATGGACCAATATATTGTTGGTAGAGATTATTCGATTTTCTTTTTAAAAAAAAAAAAAAAGATTATTCAATTTTATGGAGGTATATTCTTCAACATGTCGTTTTTTTTGTTATTAATTACGAGAATCAGAAAAATGAAGAAGAGTAGACGGTTTAGATTAAGCTTAATCATAGAAACTATTAGATAGATATAAAGGTCACAAACAGAAACAGTTATAACAGTCCATGTGGGAAATGGGAATCATCAACTTTATTGCGTTAATCTTCACACGAAAAATGCAAGTGATTCCTTATCCTTACGTTTCATTCATCCCAATCAAATGTATGTCATGCAAATCCGAAATGCGTTGCATATTTTAAGCACTAATTCGTGTGGGAAGAGAATATGTTTATATGTTGAACTCATTTTAAGAAATCACGATATATATGTGATCACATGCTGGCTCATTAGATTTGTTAACTGCTCCTTAAATTAAACACTTTGTACCAAAAGAAATTAAACTTATGACTAAGACAAAGGAAAGGAAAATTGTGGTAGTCCCTCACTCTCAATCCAAAAAGCTTTTTTGTATCCATTGTAGTCGGAGTGACTATAACGGCGAGATCTTAACCATTGAAAAAATTAGAAGGTCTAGATCTCGAGATTTTATTTTAACGTCAAATTATTTAATCTCTTTTCTACTGTTTAAATTTACTTGCTTGAATGAAATCCAGGTCCTGTCCGTAGACATGATCACATATTTGAATCGGAACTAATGTCATTAATCTGATAATATTTTAAGAATGTGATATACAATGCACAGAGAATCTTAATGCTAGACAATTATAGGGTAGTAGACATTCCTTGGCAGAAAAGAAATCTAGCTAGATGGTGCTTTTCCAATAGTTTAACAGTTAAAATAATTCTGTAAATACATACACAAGTTTAGAAATAAAATGGACAATAAAATTGATAATTCAGACTCAAATAGGTGTCCACATCAAAGATCCCATACCTTGTATATTTTTGTTGGACAAAGATCAAAGATCCCATACCTAGGTACTATAATGTAATCCACAAAACTACATATTTGTCCAGGTTGTCCTAATAAACCAATACACTTTACACACATGCCATGCATGTATGACACAATGACACCTCACCACCTTGTCATGAAAAATCTACCCCGTCGGTGGATAATGACACTATCATCATTTTCAAAGCTTTCTTTTTCTCCTTCTTTGTCTATAAATCTAAAAACCACACTACAAGAATTTTGGTTATTACTGGTGGAAATAATCCCCCAGTAATGCAAAAAATCCCTCAGTAACACGCATTACTGGCGGATTCGAGTCCCTCAGTAATATGAGCGTCAGAAATGTTACTGGCGGAATTTTCCCTCAGTAATGGAGTGGGAGTTCTGACAAAGCATTACTGAGGGATTATTCCGCCAGTAATTACTGACGGAACAATTCCGTCAGTGATTACTGACGGAATAATCCCTCAGTAATGCTTTGTCAAAACCACCTTTCCATTACTGAGGGAAAATTCCGCCAGTAATGTTTATACTGATTTGAATTACTGACGGAAATTTCCGCCAGTAATTTACTTCCCCCTTTTTTTTATTCCTTTCCACTTTTTAATTTTAATTAAAGAAATAAAATTTATTAAACGCAAATAAATTAATGAAATACAATTTTAATTTAATACGACACAAATTAATTAAACGACATATATCATCATAATATTCGTACAATCCATAAATCATTTTCATACAAAACCATAAATATATCAATAATATTTGTAGTCTAAAAACTAAATTAATAAACTAAGTATCATAATATTTGTACAAAACCATAAATACAATTTTAAGGTCCTCAGCTGCTAACAACAAACAGCAGTAGGCACTCAACAAAATGTCAGGAAAAATAAAAAAAACAGCAACAGCAGCCGATCCAAAAACATCTAAACAGTCCCTAAACAATCAACTAACACTGTTATAAATTAGCCAAAGCCAGAAAATTCAGTAGCAACTGCAGAGGACCTTCAGACCGCGACAGCCTAAACAACACCGATCAAAATCCACCAACAGAAATACCTTCATGGCATGAACAACAATGTTATCCTTCATGGCATATCAAAGCCAAATTAAAGTTGCAAGGATGCTTTGATCATCACAAGGGAAAAACAATTGGAATTTATTTTTCAAATTATATGATCCAAAAGTAAAATGTTCTGACAAGTGACAACAATGAAAATGGATTGAAAAGCTTACCGGGTATTCACTAGCAAGGTCAGGTTTGTAAAAATCATAAAACTTAGAATGTTACCCTCAAAAGAAGTATGTGGACATACTATTTTATAAGCCAGTGATGACTAACCTGATTCCCGAGAGAAGGAATTACTTGATGAATAATCCATTGAGAATCAATTACACCAATTCTTTCATGTGCTGGCTGCTAAAAATAGGAAAAAATGGATTCATTCAGATAAAAGATTAAACCAATTTTCATGTTCTAAGAATATTTCATTTGATTGATGAGAATGTAACCCTGTTAAGTATGGATCATCAAAACAATAATCCTGCTTGTTGAATTCATTCATATTAAATACCTAGGTAGTGACTAAATGCACTAATCTATATTCACTATATACGCTCTTTTAAGACATTAATTTAAGCTCTGTTAAAAACCAAAAATAAGCAGAAAACCAATTATGCAGTAGAAACATAATTCATGCTTGAATTCTTATCATATGTCTAACCTTTCTCTTCCGTAGCTAGCTCCCATGTATCTTTTATCTACAACAAACTCAGCTTAATAAACAGCCCAGGTTGCACCCATGCCCACCACATATGTAACTAATTGTAAAAACAAGCCTCTGAAATGCAATCAATCTCCCATAATATAAGCCAAGCCATAACAAGTTACTTCTTTAATGAGGATAAGGCAGAATATACAATAAATTATATTTCTCTAGTTTCAATTAGAAATATACAATAACAAGTTACGTTGAATCAAACGTGCACTAGGCAGTTTAAATTGAAATTGCAGAAGAGTAATCACGAAAAAGCAACCCTGTTTAATCTTATTTCATAAAAAACACGATAAGTACGGACCTTAATTGAATGAAAAATGCCAAAAGCATCAGTAAGAAGAACATCAACATTAGAAGCCTGATCCTGCATACAAAGAAGGTAAGGAACGAGGAGTGAGGACTGTAACAGAACATAATACCACATAACAACCCAAAAGCCACACCAATATACAACTTGTCTTTACAATCAAAGAGAAAATTAGGATACACATAAGCTGAAAGACATAAGGAGATTATGAAAATTAGGGTACACTCTGCATAAGCTGAAAAACATATTATAAGGACTGCTCCATTAAAATAAACTGTCTAGAGGAGTTTATGTAAATAATATGAGTAGCTTATAAACATATCATAAGCCATTTACATGAGCTCTCACGAACACTTGCACAAGTGCTTATGTCATACGATAAGTCCAAATAAGCTCTTTCAATCAACTCATAAAAAAAAGTAATGTGCCAAATATATAAAAATTACATAAGAATGTTTTGTAGATTCAATGAGTAAGGGATACCATAACCATACGGACAGGTGAATAGGTAATAACCTTCGTTAATACAACAATATTCCCAAAGGATTCTAATAAAAACTGGTATGAGTGCTCGACGTATCCCTCTGAGCGCAAAGAGTAAAGTAGAAACTAGATAATTACCTTGATAAGAACCAAACTTCCAACTGAGTAGTATATGTCAAGCAGATTACTTGCATCATTGACGGTGGCTTTAAGTCTTGAGGCAATATCCTTCACAAAAACAAATAAATAACACTGACATCAGTTTTCAGCAAACTAAGCAACGACACAAAACAATTATATAAATGCACATCTTAAATTAACTCAACTCCGACAAGCATGAAGCCTAAAATCCGTCATGCCATGACTATAGGCAAACCATCATCAACTTAACAAGGTGGGCTTCTAATACTTTAAAACATCAATTAGATCAAAACAAACTTATGAACACCGTTCTTTAAAGTGAAGGTAATACTTCAATTAAAATAGAAGGCCAAACATCGAACTCTCATTATCAACCCATAAGCCCCAAAATATCTTTTGACCTTTTTCTATTGTCAAACAAACATGCCTAAAGAAGACATATATTCCCAATCCAAAATTTACATGTCTGTAGCTAAATCTATATCTCAAGAACATCTCTTCACAACAACTCACATCTTCAAATTCAAAAGAATATAGTTTCAATCTTATATCAACCTAACCTATGATTTTTAAACATATAATAGGATAAAATAAGGCTCAAACAACAACTAAGTCTATTATATATGCACTAAGACCTTACTCGGAAGCTTAAGCCATCAATTTAACAAAAACAACATGCTTAATTAGTGTATTTAATCAAAAATCCGAAAATAAATATAAAATTTCTAAAATATAATTTAGAAAAGAGGAAGAAGATAGAACTCACCAAGAAGAAGAAAAAATTGATTAAAATGTTAGTGGGACATGTTTCCGATGCGGTGGAGATGAGCTCCGGCGTGGTGGTCTTCGGTGAATATGCTCAGATCAAGAAATAAGTTTAGGGGTTTTGTTGCTAACATCATGAGGAAGAAGATGGTGAGTTTGGTTTTCCCAAAGGCAGCTCACGGTGGCCGGAAAACAGAGAAGTGTGAGGTCTCAAAAATTAAACTTCTCCAATCAAAAAAATAAATTGAGGGCTATTGTAGAGGAAGAGGAGATGATCACAAAAATGGCGTTTTCTTGCCTATAGGAGGTCGAATGATGGGAGAACAGTGGCTGGAGAAAGCTAGGTGGTGGTGCCCATGGAGAAGAAAGAAAAAAAATACAGAAATGAGAGAAGAGGAAGTAAGTACGTGAGAGAGGGAGGGGAAATGAGAGAGGGAGCAAGTGACCATTACTGGCGGATTTGGTTTCAATACTCGCGGATTGTTGCTTTAATTACTGGCGGACTGTATGCGTTATTGACGGATTCGTAAATAACAACATTACTGGCGGATCTTTTGAATTACTGACGGATTATAAAATTCCATTATACCATTACTGACGGATTATCTCCCTCAGTAAAGCAAAGACATATGTGTTTACATTATTGGCGGATTATATCCCTCAGTAATAATTCGTAGGTTCTTTATTGAAAATACTGACGGATTTATCCGTCAGTAATGTAACTCACTAAATTATTGTGGGATTTTTCCGTCAGTAACTTTATTGAGGGTTTTTTGGATGTTACTGAAGGTTTATTCCGCCAGTAATTACTGAGGGCCTAAATCCCCCAGTAATGCAATTTTGTATTGGTTAGTAGATTGGGGAATTCTTGTAGTGCCATGCTCCAATTGTTTCCCTCCTTTCTACCATCAACCTTGAAGTTTGAAAAAATTCCAATAGATATATTAAACTAAAAGGTTATTTGTAACACTACATGTGCATATATTGGAATTTGGAATAACAACTTAGCTTTATATTCTAATCACCCACCGTCCACCACACACATCTATAAAACTCCTACCCTTTCCTTATGACATAACTGCCTTCTATACAGTACTTGTTAACTCTCTTCATATTAGGCCAATTTTAATTCATAATACTAATTTGATTTCTTATTCTCTATTCATATATATAGAAAATGGGTGAAGAAGTAAAACAGGTGAGCCTTAATTTTTTTGGCATTCTACTTTGTTTTTATGATAGATTTAGTACAGACTAGTTTTTATGATTCTTCTTTTTTGAATTGGATAGGAACCACCTAAGGAAGAATCCAAGCCAGAGGAAACTCCGGTAGAGGAGAAGAAAGAAGGACAACCAGAGGAAAAGCCTAAACCACCAGCTCCATGTGTGTTGTTTGTAGACTTGCATTGTGTGGGATGTGCCAAGAAAATTGAGAAATATATTATCAAAATTAGAGGTTCTAATTTGTATAACTTATCTACTTGCTTTTGATTAATTAATCTACTTGTCATGCATGATCATTATCACTTATTTTCATTTGTATTTATCTTGTAACAGGAGTTGAGGGAGTGGTGATTGATATGGCTAAAAATGAAGTGGTCATAAAGGGAATAGTGGAGCCTCAAGGAATCTGCAATATTATAACAAAGAAAACAAAGAGAATGGCCAAGGTTATATCTCCATTTCCTGAAGCAGAAGGAGAACCTATACCAGAAGTTGTTAATTCTCAGGTATCACTAGAATTACTTTTCTAGTTCAAAAATACGAGCTAAATTAAATCTAATCAAGATATTTAACGAATAATTAATATATAATCGGTTTCTGTTCCAGGTTAGTGAACCAATTACCGTGGAACTTAACGTGAACATGCACTGTGAGGCTTGTGCTGAGCAGCTCAAGGGGAAGATACTCAAAATGAAAGGTATAGCTTAATTATCTCCACATTCAGCTCAATTGTATGGACTTATAATTAATTTTCACCAAATGTGATAAAATTGGAAGAAAAATAATGATTTCTTAATGATCAAGTTATGTTGTTCCATTATAATTTTGTGATTCTGATCTCGAAATTGCAGTAGTGATGCCGTTGTAGAGACCTCAAATTTATTTATATTGAGACCACAATTGCATTGCAGTCGCGGACAACAATTTAATAACAAATACAACTAAAAAGGCTACATAATTTAAAAACTATTCAAACAATTTCACCTAACCATTTTCCAATACTGTTTTCATAAACACGCTAATTATCAAAGCATGCTTTATACATAAATGCTAGTCATGCATATGATGTGAAAATGTGAATGTGTTAATGTAGGAGTCCAAACAGTAGAGACTGAGCATAGCACAGGAAAGGTTATTGTGACGGGGACCATGGACGGCAACAAGTTAGTGGATTTCGTTTATAGACGAACCAAAAAGCAAGCCAAAATAGTTCCACAACCAGAACCAGAACCTGAACCAGAAAGTAAAGAAGGAGAGAAACCAGCAGAAGAAGAGGCTAAACCAGAAGAAAAGAAACAAGAGGGTGGTGAAGATAATAAGAATGAGAGTAAGGAAGAGAAGGATGGAGAAGAGATTAATAGGGTTCATGATGAGGAAGACATGATGAAGAGGATGATGTACTATAACTATTATAATCAGCCACTCTATGTTGTTGAACGAACACCACCACCTCAACTCTTTAGTGATGAAAATCCCAATGCATGTTGCATTTCGTAAAACTCATCACATTCACATGATATCAAACGAGTTATTTGATGATATATCGTTCAGCCTTTTTATGTATGTACGATATATTACTACATATTAAAAATATTCTATTGTACACATAAAAATGTGTATCCTCAGCGGTTTTTTTCTTTCTATTTAGTTTGGACTTGGTTAATGGATGAATTTGATGTACGAATTTACAACATAATTTTTACGGGAGTAGACTATACATAGTCTACAGATTGATGATTATTGTTCCGGACTGGACCATGTTCAATCCTTAGCGCGCGGACTCTACTATAGAGCCGCACATTAAGTTGCATTGCCAAAACACTCTAGGGTATCAGCCAATCAATGTCTGACCAGGCACTTATCCGTAAATCACGCTGAAAATCTCTCAATGGTCTCAACGGAATTTACAGTTGCCTAATTATCCTAAAACTTCAATATAAAAAGACACTTGCACTAGGAGAAAGGTACAATTCTATCGTGTTAAACTTTTCACCCATCTCACTCAAAAACTGACTTGAGCATTTATGTGTCTGTCAATGCAATACCCATGCCGAAGAGCTCATCCACTCTCCACCGCATTTCATCAACTCCGGCCATCGATCTTGTTCCGCATCATATAAGTTATTATGTATATGACATGAGTTACATATTATAAAGAGCAGAAAAACAAATAAGTGAAGAGAGATTAAAAAAAAGGCTAGTTGATTATCATAGAGTAGTACATTCCTTGCACAGAATCAGAGGGTGGGTCTAGTTAGAAACATATCTCCATGATATCAGGGGTAGTTAGAAACATGTCTCCATGATATCAGGACTAGCATTAAATCCAGCATTATGTCTTGCACTACTAGCATTATTTTAGTATTATGCTTTTCACTTTAATATTGTATATATGTGTGTAAGTTGTGGTCAGTACCGCATATAGAAAAAATATATACAAATTATTCTTTCTTGGCATCAGAGCACTATTGCCAAAAGGCTCTTGATCCAAATAAAAATCATGGCATCTGCTGCAAGTGCAAATAACAAAAATGATCTTCCATCAACTATTTCTGTCAAGCTGGACAGAGATAATTATCTCTTATGGCAATCTTTAGTCTTGCCTATCGTTAGAGGCTGCAGGCTTGATGGATACATGCTAGGGACAAAGGAGTGTCCTGAGCAATTCATCACTAATACCGATTCAACCAAGAAGCTGAACCCTGCATTTGAAGATTGGCAAACTTATGACCAACAACTCCTTGGTTGGTTAAAGAACTCCATGACTGCAGACATTGCAACACAATTCTTGCATTGTGCGAACTCAAAGCAACTTTGGGAGGAGGCCCAAAGTCTAGCTGGAGCACATACAAGGTCCAGAATCACCTACCTGAAGTCCGAATTTCATAGCACCAGGAAAGGTGAAATGAAAATGCTAGATTATTTGACCAAAATGAAGAATCTTGCTGATAAACTCAAACTAGCAGGGAATCCTATCCCCAACTCAGATCTAATCATTCAAACTCTGAATGGATTGGATTCTGAATACAACCCTATGGTTGTTAAATTCTCTGATCAAATCAATGTCAGTTGGATTGATTTACAATCTCAATTGTTGAGTTTTGAGAGTAGAATTGAACAACTCAATAGCTTCAATAATCTAAACCTTAACGCCTCAGCAAATATAGCCAACAAAACTGACTACAAAGGAAATTGGAGAAGCAACAAGTTTGGCTCAAATGGAAACTGGAGAGGCTCCAACTCAAGGGGCTGGAGAGGAGGCAGAGGTAGAGGCAGGTCCTCTAAAGTAACCTGCCAGGTATGCTCAAAGACTGGTCATACAGCAGTGCAGTGTTTTTATAGGTTTGACAAAACCTACTCAAGGCCAAACCACTCAGCAGATGATGACAAACTAGCAGCACACAATGCATTCCTAGCATCACAAGGAGCTGATCAAGATTATGATTGGTACTTTGATAGCGGTGCAAGCAACCATGTGACACACCAAACTGACAAATTTCAAGATCTATCAGAACATTGTGGTAAGAATTCTCTAATTGTTGGAAATGGTGAGAAGTTGGAAATTGTAGCCACAGGCTCATCTAAACTTAAATCCCTTAACATGCATGATATCTTATATGTGCCTAATATCACCAAAAACCTACTAAGTGTATCTAAACTAGCTGCTGACAATAACATACTTGTTGAGTTTGATAAACACTGTTGCTTTGTGAAGGACAAGTTAACAGGGAAGGCAATACTAAAAGGGGTACTTAAAGATGGATTGTACCAGCTCTCAGGAATCATAAGGAACCCAAGTGCATATGTATCTGTCAAGGAGAGCTGGCATAGGCGACTTGGTCACCCAAACAATAAAATATTACATAAAGTCTTAAGAAATTATAATGTCAAAGTACCACCTAGTGATCATTTCAGTTTTTGTGAGGCATGCCAATATGGTAAAATGCATCTTTTACCTTTTAAGTCTTCTTCCTCTCATGCTCAGGAACCACTTGAGTTAGTTCACACTGATGTATGGGGCCCTGCACCAATAATGTCATCCTCTGGTTTTAAATATTATGTGCACTTTGTTGATGATTTTAGTAGGTTCACTTGGATTTATCCCTTGAAACAAAAATCTGAGACTGTGCAAGCTTTCACTCAATTTAAAAACTTGACCGAAAATCAATTTAATAAAAAAATCAAAGTAATTCAGTGTGATGGTGGTGGTGAATACAAACCTGTGCAAAAACTTGCAATTGAAGCTGGCATACAGTTTAGAATGTCATGTCCATATACCTCTCAACAAAATGGAAGAGCTGAGAGAAAACACAGACACATAGCTGAGTTTGGGTTAACCTTGCTTGCACAAGCAAAAATGCCCTTACATTATTGGTGGGAAGCCTTCTCTACTGCAGTATATCTCATAAACAGATTGCCATCACAAGTTACTCAAAATGAGAGTCCCTATTCACTCATGCTTCATAAAGATCCTGACTATAAACTTCTAAAACCTTTTGGTTGTGCTTGTTACCCTTGCCTCAAACCTTATAACCAACATAAGCTACAATTCCACACAACTAGGTGTGTCTTCTTAGGCTATAGCAACTCTCACAAAGGGTACAAATGTCTCAACTCTCATGGAAGGATTTTCATATCAAGACATGTCATCTTCAACGAAGATCACTTTCCATTCCAAGATGGGTTTCTCAATACAAGATGTCCTTTAAAAACAACAATTAACAATCCATCTACTTCTTTTCCTTTGTGTAGTGCAGGTAATTCCAACAATGATGAAAGCACACAAATGACTGAAGAAGAAATTCCAGTTGAGATGAATTCAGAAGAAGCACAAAATGAACCACTTCAAACTGAGCATTTTCAAGATGTGAACAGCGACACTGAACAGACAAATAATAGTTCATCAGAAGCTGACACAACTCATGAAGAGTCACCAGACATAGCTCAACAATATGTGAATGAATCAAGTCTGAACACAAATACAGGAAACACAATTCATACCAGGAGTAAGTCAGGCATTCACAAACCAAAGATACCTTATGTTGGACTAATTGAGACCCACAAAGACACAATGGAACCTGCAAATGCCAAGGAAGCTCTCACAAGACCTTTATGGAAAGAAGCAATGCAAAAGGAATTCCAAGCCCTCATGTCCAATAAAACATGGATACTAGTCCCCTACCAAGATCAAGAAAACATAGTTGACTCAAAATGGGTTTTCAAAACCAAATACAAGTCAGATGGCTCCATAGAAAGGAGGAAAGCTAGACTAGTTGCAAAAGGGTTTCAACAAACAGCTGGAATTGACTATGAAGAAACATTTAGTCCTGTAGTCAAAGCTAGCACAGTTAGAATTATCCTTTCAATTGCAGTGCACCTCAATTGGGAAGTCAGACAACTAGACATCAACAATGCATTCCTAAATGGATATCTTCGAGAAACAGTATACATGCATCAACCAGAAGGATTTGTTGATTCAACCATGCCCAATCACATATGCAAACTATCTAAAGCAATTTATGGATTGAAGCAGGCACCAAGAGCTTGGTTTGATAGTCTGAAAACTGCATTGCTAAACTGGGGCTTTCAAAACACAAAGAGTGATTCTTCTCTCTTTCTTCTAAAAGGTAAAGATCATATCACCTTTCTCCTTATATATGTGGATGACATAATCATCACAGGCAACAATAATAGGTTCCTTCAAGCTTTCATCAAACAACTCAATGATGTCTTCTCTCTGAAGGATTTGGGTCAATTACACTATTTTCTAGGCATAGAAGTGCAAAGAGATTCAAGTGGAATGTACCTCAAACAATCCAAATATATAGGTGACCTGCTGAAGAAATTTAAGATGGATAATTCCTCACCATGTCCAACACCTATGATAACAGGTAGGCAATTCACAGTTGAGGGGGAGAAATTAAAAGATCCAACTGTGTTCAGACAAGCCATAGGAGGACTACAATACCTCACTCACACAAGACCTGACATAGCTTTTTCAGTAAATAAACTCAGTCAATACATGAGTTCACCCACCACTGACCATTGGCAAGGCATAAAAAGAATCTTGAGATATCTCCAAGGCACCATCAATCATTGCTTGCACATCAAACCATCCACTGACTTGGATATAACAGGCTTCTCTGATGCAGATTGGGCCACTAGTGTTGATGATAGAAAATCTATGGCTGGTCAATGTGTGTTCCTTGGTGAAACACTTGTCTCTTGGTCCTCAAGAAAACAAAAGGTAGTATCAAGATCAAGTACAGAGTCAGAGTACAGAGCTCTAGCTGACCTAGCTGCTGAGATAACATGGATTCGTTCACTACTTACTGAGCTTAAACTCCCATTGCTAAGGAAACCCGTACTATGGTGTGATAACTTAAGTGCCAAGGCACTGGCTTCTAATCCAGTTCTGCATGCTCGTTCTAAGCATATTGAAATTGATGTTCATTATATCAGAGACCAAGTACTACAAAATGAAGTTGTTGTGGCTTATGTTCCCACAACTGATCAAATTGCAGATTGTCTCACCAAGCCATTAAGCCATACTCGTTTCAGCCAAATCAGAGACAAACTTGGCGTGATCCACTCACCACCAGTTTGAGGGAGGGAGTTAGAAACATATCTCCATGATATCAGGGGTAGTTAGAAACATGTCTCCATGATATCAGGACTAGCATTAAATCCAGCATTATGTCTTGCACTACTAGCATTATTTTAGTATTATGCTTTTCACTTTAATATTGTATATATGTGTGTAAGTTGTGGTCAGTACCGCATATAGAAAAAATATATACAAATTATTCTTTCTGGTCTGAGTTTCACATGGTAGTGTGGGGTCAACAGAATGAAGTCTGAATCATCTTATGTAGGCTAATAAGAAGTCATGGTGACAGTGTGACACGCCAAATCCACCTCATCAGATTGGAACCACCATCTTATAATGTTTGCAGATGTTGGCCATGAGAACGGCTATTGTTTATATTTGTACTATGGATTATTTTGTAGATCTTGTCGTTGATTGGATAATTTAATTTCCCTCCTTGATTCTCATAAATGGGAATGAGGGAACACAGATTAAAATCCTAAATGATATTCACACCTTTTTTTTTACAGAAAATTAAAGTAGTCACAGTACAACCAAAATGACGATGCATTAGGACATTTCCAATCCATGTATTGAAATCCGTACAAATGATCAAAATAGCTAGATGCAAACTAAAGATACATATAGAATTTTCAAAAGACAATAGAGCGTTAATAAACCAAAATTCAAATCTTAACAACCAAACAAAAATCTTGTGCATATGACCGAATGTCAGTAATAATTCGAGATCCATTGTCTTTGATTTAATCCAACTTCGAAAAAAGATATTTGCAGGTGTTCGCACAAAAAATCGACTATGAGTGGTCTTTGAGATGACCAATTGTGCCACGTATTGACAAGACCTTTGAGATGACCGTGAACTCAGTTGTGATAATAGCTTTAAGCTTCTTACTAGAGTCCTTTCCAAACAATTCAACAAACATATAGGGTGCAAACTTGAAGCAAAATAAGGAACACAAAACACAAAAATCAAGCATAACATGGAAAACAATAAAACACGAACGAAAGCATCATAGCTCAAACTCTGTGTTGTTGTAGTCCCGACACATTGTTACCATGGTAGCTTTCGAGGGGGCGTTCAGATGCGTTTCAGTTTCGGTTGAGATGACAACAATAACAGTAAGATATGAAGGTGGTGGATGCGGTGGCGGAGATAAAGCCTTGAACCAACATTGAGAAACCCGAACCAAAGCAGGGGTTGAAAGAGAAATCACTCACATAAACCCGAACGGCAGGGGTTGATCCAAAAAAATACTCCCACATTTTAAGTGTTAATTTGTATCTGACTTCTCGATATATACCGCATATCAGTTTGTTTCTCACCTCGGATTTCCGCAATCCAGAAATCTCTTCCTTTTCTCTCTTTTGTCTATCCCTTTGAATTCAAGGGTCGTAATCTATAATTCTCGGACAATGCATAGAGCAATTTATTAAGTATTCAACAAGTAAACGTCGATTACTTTGTTAGGGTGTAGATGTACCAATTTGTTCCTCTACTTTCATAAGATGTTAAGTTAGCCTTCCACTTTAGAGAAAGTCAAGTTAATAATATCTGCATAATTTCAAGGACCAAATAGACACTAAATATGTGTCTTAGCTCAGTTGATAGAGTTTAGCTAAGTTGATAGAAACAATGCAATAATATATGCAAGGTCTGAGGTTCAATCCCCGGCCACCACACAAAAAAGAACACTAAATATGTAGTAACTTCTAGAATCAACTCGATACTCCGTGGGTAAAGACATAGATAATTTCCCTAACGAAAACACTAAATATGTAGTAACTTCTAGAATCAACTCGATACTCCGCGGGTAAAGACATAGATAATTTCCCTAACGAGTATCAAAATTTGACAATCTAATAATCAAAACTATAGTAATTGAATAAATTAAGTTCCAAATATTAAAAGATTTTTTTTTTAAACTATTTGATATTATTAAAAGATTTAATTTTACACTATTTGATATTTCCTTTTCAATAAAAAATTATTTAATACTAACCAAGTTGCTTGGGTTCCGGTGGCAATGAGCTCCTTCCAAGGACGTATCCGGGTAATAGCGGGTTCGATTCCCACGGGGAACAACGCTTGGCCAGTGCGCATGCCTCTACGCATGAGCCGGATTAGTCGTCCATCATTGGTGGATCGAAAACCGGTGAGAAAGCCAAAAAAAATTATTTAATACTAGCGTTCAAACGTGTCCGTTTGCTTGCTTTTCTGTTGCGCTAACATGTAAATTATACGCAATGTTTTATATCAAATTTTGATTTTTATTAAAATTATATGTATAGATGTGTTACTTTTAAATAGTAACAAACTGTTTATATTTCACTAACAATATAACAAATATAATAAAGTTCATATTTTTTTTCAATAACACCAATAATTTCTTAAAATAAATTTGTTTAAGGGCGTAACTGAAATAATGAAAAATTCAGCCCATAAAAATCATTCCCTTTATATGTTGTTATAGATATTAGGGGTGTTCGCGGTGTGGTTTGGTTCGGTTTTGAGGGTAAAAGTCATCCGAACCGCAAGATAAAAAAGCATGCGGTTTGGTTTGGTTCGGTTAACTTTAAAAATAAAATCCGAACCAAACCAAACCAATGCGGTATGGTTTGGATCGGTTAGTGTGGTTTTTTCAAGACGATATAATTTTTTGTTTCCAACATTAAAATTAAGTTAAAAAGCCGAAACGGAACATATTTTTCCCAATGTTTTAAATTTCATCAAACATTACAATTTAAGTTTCATTTTACAATGTTTCCAACGACATAGACCAAGTTAAAAACGTGGACAAAAAGTAATCATATTTTGTAAGAAATGCAAAATACTAAGAATTTAACATTCTCTAAAAGTACAAGCAACACATAAAATACGTTTTTGAAATAAAAAGCAAAGAAGGAACTAAACAAGAGAAAAAATATGTCATTTTATAAAAGTTTTCATTGAGTTTATAGGAGTATTGGTCTAGGTGACATATGTTTAATTAATATTTTTCTTTGTACCAAAAAAAAAATTAATATTTTTCTTATGTTGCGGTTTGGTTTGATTTGGTTCGGTTGGTAAAATGAAAACCGTAAACCAAACCAAACCATGCGTTGAGTAAGAAAATGATCCGATTACATCCGAACCATAAGTGGTTTTTTGCGGTTTTGGTTTGGGTTGATTCGGTTTGCGGTTTTTTTTATTGGGTTGGTTCGGTTTTGAACACCCCTAATAGATATATATGTTTGTTATTTTTAAATAGTAGTAAAGAATTATGTTTTTGTGGGGAGTAACAAACTATGTTTATCTTTTACCAATAATATAACAAATATAATAAAAATTCATATATTTTTCAAACAAATATATATTAAAAATTCTTATATTTTTCAATAACATCAACAATATACTAGCATAGTAGCATTCTTAGATGCAAATTTGTTTAAGCGTACAAAATGAATAATGAAAAATTCAACCCATAAAAATCATGTATATATTCCATCAAATAAAATATAAAGGATGAAATAAAATAATTTTAGCATATGACAATAATTAGCAAAATAAAAATATAGTAATACAATTATAAAATTACGTAACCATAAATATCCAATTTATATAATATTTAGTTGGGATGATCATTATGAAACCATATGATACAATTAAATGATTAAATTGGAAAAAAAAAGAATTATTTGTAAATTTTTGTGTAGAGTTCAATATGCATGTTTCTATTTTTATCCATTTGTTTCTAATGTGCATGTGTTTCATCAAGAACAAGATTTATTTGTAAATTTTTGGTAGAGTTCAATATGCATGTTTCTATTTTTAATCAACATTTTATCAACTTGTTTCTAATGTCCGTGTGTTTTGTCAAGAACAATAACTATTTGTAAATTTTTGGTAGAGTTCAATATGCATGTTTCTATTTTTAATAATCAACATTTTATCAATCTGTTTCTTATGTGCGTGTGTTTTGTCAAGAACAAGACTATAGTGCGTGTGTGAGAAGCATGAAACAAATTATTAGGGAAAAAAAAAGAGAGAGAAGCTTAAAAGAAATCTCAAAAAAATAAAAGAAACTTTAAAAAACAAATAGATTATCGGAAAATTGCTTCAATTGATGGTTTTTTTTTATTTAAACTGGATGTTGGCATAAGAGGTTTGTATTTAAGTTTTTTTTTTTGAAGTAGTATTTAAGCTTTATTTAGCATTCAATTATTGCTTCAAAGATTATTTATTTTGTTAATCAAAGATAAAGATTACCCAAAGAAACACTTTGAAACAAAACAAATCAAAATAATTGAATAATTTCAAATTTGAAAAACTTCAACCTAATTCACCGAACTAGCAAGTTTATTTTATGGATAAGATGCACCCAATTTTTTAGGTAAACGGTTCAAATTATCATTTGTAACAAATTATGGATACGAAATTATATAATAGTGGACTCAACTCAAACCTTCAGTTGTTTCATCGAAGTTTTGTTTATGCACATGCTCTTTCTCTTTGGTACGTAAAACATTCCTATTTTCCTTTTTGCTAAGCACTTCACATCAATTTTGCTCTCAAATTTCTTTTCCCTTTGCATGATTTAGTTTTGTTTATGCACATGCTCTTTCTCTTTGGTACGTAAAACATTCCTATTTTCCTTTTTGCTAAGCACTTCACTTTAGTTTTGTTTATGCACATGCTCTTTCTCTTTGGTACGTAAAACATTCCTATTTTCCTTTTTGCTAAGCACTTCACATCAATTTTGCTCTCAAATTTCTTTTCCCTTTGCATGATTTACTTGATTTCACACACACATATATGTACAACATCAACAGTATCCATGTACTTTTAGTTTATGGAAGTTTTGGTATTAAATTTATTTTGAAGTTTGTTTGGATTGAATCTGTTTTGAGAAAATTTATTCTCTTTTTTTTTTTTACGCATTGTGAAAATTTACTTTTCATCAAGTTTGTTAAGTGTGGAGTACACATATAATTATTAAAATTTAATAACTCTTTTTAACTTGAGTAGCTTTTGTTTTAAAAAGTAGGAACATACGTAAATACAAATTAAGAAAAGGTTTTGCTTGTTTTAAAAAAAATTCAAAAACAGGATTAGGATTTGATCAAACCATAAAAACAGAAAGGTATATTTGTATTCTTAAAATTTTCTAAATTAATGCAAAAACGTAAGAATTTTTTTTATGTCAATCTAAGAATATATATGCTATTATTTTAAACTTTTGATTGAAATATGGATGAGTCAGTAACCAAAAAAAAAAAAGAAATATGGATGAGTCTCTATGTTAAGTTATGGAGTGAAGTTTTAGGAATACATACAAAATTAACTCAAGTTGTTTATTTTGTCAATAAATAAAATCTTTGTCAATAAATAAAAAATAAAAACTTAGCTGTGTATATAATTAATAACAATACCTGACAGCATGTTTCTACTTTCTAAACTCTTTAAACTTTTTTTAATTCTCTATTTTTTTGTTTTCTAAACTCTTAACTTTCTTTGTGATTTGAAAGAACACAATGGCTGGAGGTTACATAGCACAAGGATCTGGAAAAGAATATCCGGGAGAATTCACCTTTAGGGTGTTCATCATTTGCATGACTGCAGCATGTGGAGGCTTAATCTTTGGTTATGATCTTGGCATTTCAGGTACAATATTCTAATTTTTTTTTCTTCTTTTTTTTTTCCATTTAAGTGTTTGACAAAATATGTCTCAAGAATTGTTCATGTGACAATAATTATCTGATTAATGACATGATAATGAATTAATGTATAGGTGGAGTTACAGCAATGGATTCATTCTTAATGAAGTTCTTTCCAGATGTTTACGCTAAACAGCTAAACACTAAACCTGTAGATAATCAATACTGCAAATTCGACAGTCAGACACCAACGTTGTTTACATCCTCTTTGTATTTGGCCGCTCTTGTGGCTTCTCTTGGAGCATCCACCGTAACTAGAATCTTTGGAAGACGTCTTGCCATGCTATCTGGTGGTGTTCTTTTTCTCGCCGGAGCTGCCATGAATGGATTCGCTGAAAAAGTGTGGATGCTTTATGTTGGTCGCATGTTGCTTGGTTTTGGGATAGGATGTGATAACCAGGTAAAAATATTACGTGGTTAATTTTTAATGAATAAACACTTAGATTAATGTACATCAACCATGAGTATGTTTTTATTCCAGATAGATTAGAAAGAGTATGTTTTTATTCCAGATAGATTAAAAAAAAACATGAACAAAAAATGCAAGGATACCATAATTGTATGCCTGTTTGCTTTTATTACAAATTGAAATAAAATATATCACGAAATTAAGTTGTGTGCGTAAATTGTTAACTACTCTTTTCTTTTTTGACAAATGTTAATTACTCATATTGTTATATATAGTTCAACTGATTTATTATTTAGATAGTTTACTAATGTTGAATATTTTTTACAACAGTCTGTACCAATCTATATGTCTGAAGTTGCGCCCTACAAGTATAGATGACGTAGCTAAAAAGGAGTTGATTAAGATTAGGGGAACTTCAGATGTTGATGATGAGTTTAACGATTTACTTGCAGCAAGTCAAGCCTCTAAAGCCATCAAACACCCTTGGTCTATTTTGTTGACGAGGCAGTATAGGCCTTAACTTACCATGGCCACAGCTATTCCATTCTTCCAGCAACTCACTGGGATGAATGTCATCACATTTTATGCTCCAGTTTTGTTTAAAACTATCGGATTTGGTTCTAATGCTTCCCTTATGTCAGCCATGATCACCGGAGGTTGTAATGCATTAGCAACGTTTGTTTCAATTCTAACTGTTGATAAGTTTGGAAGACGTACTCTATTCTTAGAAGGAGGAGCTCAAATGTGTATTTGCCAGGTACATTGATTAAATAACTCCCTTAATTTAATTTTTGAAATATTTAATCGACATTAAATTAGATTTGACTATTGATTCACAAAAAAAAAAAATAGATTTTACTATTTTGGTATTTTCAACTCTTAGTATTGAGAAACCTACTAATTTTTTGTTTATCGTATTGAGAAGCGTTTTGACACACTTTTTGTCAATATACCTTTGGAAAATTTATTTGTTGCCTAATTTTATTTTAGTTTATTTGTTCATATCAATTATCATATGAACTTTGAAATTCACAACACACATAATGTAGACTAATGATTTGCGCTAGCGTCGGTGGTTAGGCAAATAACACATAACAATTTGTATACTTTTTATAGTCTTTAAACGGTACTTATATTTTGTTGCTAATACAAATTTATTAATTTTGGCTTTGGCACAGATCATTGTAGCCGTGGCCATTGCATCTAAATTTGGAGTTGATGGAAATCCTGGTGAGCTGCCAAAGTGGTATGCATTGCTTCTTGTGATAAGCATATGCGTGTATGTTATGGGTTTCGCATGGTCTTGGGGTCCATGTCGATTAAATATTTCATAAATTAAATTAAGGGAGTTATTTAATTAATGTACCTGGCAAATAGACATTTGAGCTCCTCCTTCTAAGAATAGAGTACGTCTCCCAAACTTATCAACAGTGAGAATTGAAACAAACGTTGCTAATGCATTACAGCCTCCGGTGATCATGGCTGACATAAGGGGAGCATTAGCACCAAATCCGATAGTTTTAAACAAAACTGGAGCATAAAATGTGATGACATTCATGCCAGTGAGTTGCTGGAAGAATGGAATAGTTGTGGCCATGGTAAGTTGAGGCCTATACTGCCTCGTCAACAAAATAGACCAAAGGGTGTTTGATGGCTTTATAGGCTTGACTTGCTGCAAGTAAATCGTTGAACTCATCATCAACATATGAAGTTCCCCTAATCTTAATCAACTCCTTTTTAGCTACGTCATCTAGACCTCTTTCAATCAATGAACTTGGTGAATCAGGAAGAAAGATTGCACCAATAATGATCATTATCGCGGGAACTCCAGCATATCCCAAACTATATCGCCATCCTTCCCCGTTCTTCATGTTTGCAAAAAAATAATTGAGGATGTTGGCCACAAAAATGCCTATAGTTATTGCCAATTGGAACATCATGTTAAGAGCTCCTCTATACTTGTAGGGCGCAACTTCAGACATATAGATTGGTCAGACTATTGTAAAAAATATGCAACATTAGTAAACTATCTAAATAATAAATCAGTTGAACTATATATAACAATATGAGTAATTAACATTTGTCAAAAAAGAAAATAGTAGTTAACAATTTACGCACACAACTTAATTTCGTGATATATTTTATTTCAAACAGTAATAAAAGCAGAAAGGTAGAAGCAATTATGGTATCCTTGCAATTTTTGTTCATGTTTTTTTTTTATCTGTCTGGAAACAAAACATACTCTTTCTAATCTATCTGGAATAAAAACATACTCATGGTTGATTGATGTACATTAATCTAAGTGTTTATTCATTAAAAATTAACCACATAATATTTTTACCTGGTTAGCACATTCTATTCCAAAACCAAGCAACATGCAGCCAACATAAAGCATCCACACTTTTTCAGCGAATCCATCCATGGCAGCTCCGGCGAGAAAAAGAACACCACCAAAGAGCATGGTAAGACGTCTTTCAAAGATTCTAGTTACGGTGGATGCTCCAAGAGAAGCCACAAGAGCGGCCAAATACAAAGAGGATGTAAACAACGTTAGTGTCTGACTGTCGAATTTGCAGTATTGATTATCTGCAGGCTTAATGTTTAGCTGCTTAGCGTAAACATCTGTAAAGAACTTTATTAAGAATGGATCCATTGCCGTAACTCCACCTATACATTAATTCATTATCATGTCATTAATCGAAAAAGGTAGAGTTGAAATTACCATTGAAGGTGAAGAATTTTTGTGGGGAGCTTGTCGGAATTGCCTGCCTATGAGAGTTTAGTTGCAAACAAAAGGTGTTAAGTTCCACGATCAATGAGCGACGTGTGTAGAATTTGTTGAAGACAGTGCTCATCTCTTTTTTATGTGTAGCAAAAGTATTCTTTTTTGGTAGTGTACCGGGTTATGGAATGCACAGTTGTCCGTTCTCGATCCTAAGGTAGGCTTCACGTCGAATGTGTTTGTTGTTTTGCAACATTTTGATAAGTCGCAACAGCAAGTTTTTGGTGTGACCCTTTGGAGTAATTGGAATCATAGGAACAATAAGGTATGAAATAATATCATCAAATAGGCTTAAACAATTTGTGTACGGGCAATTTTTCTCCTTGCTAGTTGGTTGAATGCCCAAATTATGTGTAACCACACTATCAGACAACCTAATACTCACGATGAGTTGCAATGGCATAAACGGAGTCTTGGCAGGTACAAATGTAATGTAGATGTTTCATTTTTTTCATGCTCTGAACAAAGTTAGACTTTGTACGTGCATTCGAGATGATGAGAGTAATTTTGTGTTGGCTAAAACATAGTGGTTGGCTCTGCTCCTTGATGTAGATTTAGGGGAGTCTTTAGATTTGTTATCGCACTTACGTGGGCGCGTGACCTTCAGTTGGGTATAATGGACTTTGAGTTCGGTTTGAAAACAGTGGTGGGCAGTCTCTGTGGTAGTAAACATGGCGTTTCTAACTACAACGTAGTGATCATCGATTGTAAACACCTTGTAGCTTTCGATTTAGTAGTCTCTGATGTTAGGTTTATTTAGAGACAAACCAATGAAGTTGCCCATACTTTAGTAAGGGTGGTTTTATGTCCTCCTAGTTGCCACGTTCATGTTAAGCCTTAATCTCACATCTCTACTCTTATTATAAATAAAAAAATAAAATGCACCAAGTTTTTTGCAGTAAAAAAAAACTAAAAGAAAGCAAAAACAATTGTGTTTTTTTTTTGTAAAAAAAACAATAAAGTTAAATTAATAAAACTATCCTTCAATTTTAAATGACATAAAATAGTGAAAAGTGGGTTTTGGGTCAAAAGGAAGTGGGAGTATGCTTGCTAACTTATTCTTTTATGTTTTTGGGTGAGAGTAAGTTAGTAACCTCTATGTAACATTATTTATTATTTTATGGCTTAAATATGTCATCGGTCCACACTTTCATCACATTTTGACATTAATCCCTGCATTTTTTTTTTTTTTGCATTGGTCTTTGCATTATCTAAAACTTTTGCCATTGGTCCTTATGTTAAGTCAAGCAAGACTAATATTGTGCCACGTAGACCCATCATTCCACGCCACGTGATGTACTAGAAGACAAAAAATCCAACTCCCACTAGGTCTCCAAAAAGTTTGTTTAAGAGGCTTAAGAATTTTTATATATAAGAAGTGTAAGATCAATTTTTCAAAAAAAATAAATAAAATCCTAACAACTTTTTTGGCTCAAAAAATTTGCTTAAGAGACTTACAAACATTTATATATATATATATATATAAGAGTTTTAAAATCATTTTTGAAAAAAATAAAAAGGCAAAAAAAAAATTGTAAACTCATAACAACTTTTTTGCTCAAAACTTTGCAACATTTTCTCTCCAAAAATTTGCTTAAGAGACTTGAGAACTTTTATATATAATAATAAAATATGTAAGATTGTTTTTTCAAAAAAGAATGAAAAAAAATTGTTTATAAATGTGATCGGAATGACTAATTCAGTCGAGAATATTTCCACTCCGTATTTTTGATTTAAAAATCACTTGGAAAACAAAACAGATGAAATAATTCCTTAAAAAAAACAGATGAAATAAAATATTTAATTAATTTAAATTTAAAAATCTAGAAATTAATAAATCAGATTTTTATTCTTCAAAAAAAAAAAAATCAGATTTTTATAGATTTGATTGACCCTCAATTTCGTGGAAAATTGTAACAGATTTGCGTTGCAACAACAGGATATGAACGACTACGACTACGAGAGCTAAGCAGAATTTACTGTATTATTATAGTCACAAAAAAAGTTTGTTAATTAATATTATAGTAATAAAAAAAAATCATAAAAAGCGAAACTGAAATATCACACTCAAACCCTTCACACTCACATTGCAATTTTCTTTCTCCGCATGCTCTTCCTCTTCGGTACGTAACATTACGCAATTTCAATTTCAATTTCAAATAATTTCTTTCGTATTTTTGTTTATGATGATGATGTTAATTAATTAATTAACTTTCATTGTTGATTATCAATCATAACCAGATCGTTAAACAATGAAGGGTTTTGGGTCATACAACGATTGGCCCTATTACGCTGCTTCATCAAATTTATCAGCTTCTGCTACACCTTTTAGCGTTGTTAATCATCAATATTCAAATCCAATCAAAGAATCTGATTCTGTTTCTGGTGATTCTTCTAACCAATTTGGCTATTCAGATGGAACAAATTCGCAACAATATTTCAATTCATCTGATCCTTGGAATTCCTATTATGGATTTACAGCTTCGGACGGGCCTTCTCGATTTGATTATGGTAAGAAGCCTTATGAGTTTGGGTTTGCTGGTAAAGGTAATCAGATTGGTGTTGGGAGTAGTAGTTTTGGCTCGAATCAAACTAATTTTACTGGTTCTGCTGTTGATGAAAGGTTGAAGATGAAGTTAGGTATGTTTGCTACTTTGTTTTGTGATTTTCTAGTTTCATGACCTCGTTGTAATTGTTGAGATATTAGAGTTGATCAAAATCAACCTATGATTCTATGAATCACTTGCATAGACGCCAGACACGACACTGACAGGTCAACACTAAAGTAATTTGAACAAATAACTTAAACAAATGTAATGATTACATGTATGAGTGTTGTATTGGTGTCAAACACATACGTGTCTCCTTCCATCTGTGCTACAGGGAAAGCAAAGGGATTTTTGAAAATTTTAACAGCGCATCATCGCACTCGTGGAGAAACTCTTTTGTAATTTGAATGTAATACAATATATAGACAATATCAGCATCGTTGGATTAATTTTATAATTATTTTATGTAATATAAAATAGTTCAGACAAAAATCTGGGATGTTGAGCGTCATTGGATTAATTTTATAATTATTTTATGTAATATAAAATAGTTCAGACAAAAATCTGGGATGTTGATAGTATTTATATCAGAATATGTATGTATGTTGTCTCTCATTAGGCGAAGTTTTCCTAAGAAAGACTGCATAATGTATTTGAAATAAGCACACATGAAGAATGGAATACATAATTCATTTGAAATAAGCAAGCCTGAAGAAGGGAACATATAAATGTAACAGTAGTTTATATGCAAATGTTTTTTGTCAGCTAAGCATTTTTACTGTTAGTCAGTAATAAAAAGTTGATTTTTCGAACTTGTAATAAGGCGTTTTTCTCCAATTGAAATGTCATCTTCTGAAAATATTTTTCAAGGTAAGCTTTCTTTCAAGTTGGTAAGATCAATGCTCTCTCTTTGTTTCTAATTAAAACAGAGATTGAAAAGTATTATTGAAAAATGTTCTCAAAGGGACAATTAAGTAACAAAAGAAATAATTCTATTTGGTGATGCCAAATAATAGCAAACCAAATTTTCATCTATGTCAAAATAAGTGTAGTTTTTATTTTAAATGCAGGGTGTCAAGATATAACTGACAGTCATGGTGAGGTTCCACATATGACTGGTTGGGAGAAACATAGCTTGCCTAAAAGTGTGGATCGCATAGATGAGAAATCTTGCTGGTGGAGAACTACCAAACCCATGCCAGTTGATTTTTCGCATACATCAGTTTTGCAACCCCCTTCGTTGTCTCCAGATACTCATCATGAGGCCCCTCTGAAACTGGCTGTGGATTCAGGGAACCACCACTTTTCATATAGTGGTGTATATGACAAACACTTGGGGAAGCAAGATAAGCTATCAAGAGTTGATACAGTTTCTTCAGCACCTATAACAGGATCAGTTACAGATTTAAACGTTGGCATTTTTGTGCCAGATGGAGACCTTAAACCCAATAATTTCTATGATATAAAGGAGGCTCACCCCAAGCCTAGTCTTGGGACTGCTGGTTACTTTGGTTTAGATCATCTCCGCATGCATCTAGATAGAAGTGAACATTCCTCATCAAACAATGCAATGATTCCAGACATGAACGTTTCAGGGGATGTTGTGGATTATCTGCATAAAGCAAGGCATGAATTTCAAAATCCTAATCCAAATCTCGGTCATTTAAGCTTGAGACTCGATGCTATTCAGGGTGTCAATTCTATTGATAATGCTATTCAGTGTGGTGGTGATCCATGTAATCCTTCTGTAGACTCACCTTGCTGGAAAGGAGCTCCTAATGCTCATTTTTCTTATTATGGATCTTCTGAGGCCTTACCTCCTGACCATCTGCCCAAAAATGAAAAGTACTTTGGTTCTGTTACTCAAGACCCTCAGAATTTTCTTCACGAAAGTAATGTCAAAAAGCCATGGGACAACGGCTTCCAAATGCACATTCCAATTGTTGATCAGGAAACAAGTTCAGCAGGTTCTCCCAGGAAATTTTCAGAAACAAGGTTTGCATCTGAAGATTGCAAGTCAGATGGTGCAGTGGGTGCTGGACCTTTTCACTCGGAGCCATGTTGTGATTACGGGCTTCAACATCAATATGATACCAAACTGAAGGAAAATAGTGTACCACCAACCAAGCCAATTGATGGTAAGTCTGGATCTTCACATGATGAGCGTCAAGTTACAGAGGAAAACAAGTTGATGACTCAAAAACTACATACCTTAGGCATAGGTGGTGTAGATGCTGGATGCAATAAAAATATATGCTCAATGTCTGGTACATCTCATATCGAAGGACATGCCTTGTCTTTGTCTTCCTCAGTGGGAGATGCACCTGCTACACCTAAACAATCAGCTGGGAAAGTATCAACTGAGAAATTGGATGTCCAGATGCTGGTTGGTACCATGCAAAATTTGTCACAATTGCTTCTTAATCATTGTTCAACTGATGCCTCTGAACTGGAAGAACGAGATTGCAACATCCTTAGAAATGTGATCAGTAATCTTAATACTTGTGTTTTGAAGAATGCTGAGCAAGTTAACCCAGATCAAGAATGTCTTTTCCATCAGCCAGAAACTTCCAGATGTACTGTGGAATCATGTGAGCCTCAACAGGTATGTCCTTGTTTCTTCTATTCAATAATAACCCACAGCCCAGCAGAGGATATCTGAAATACTTTTTTATACGAGTTACTGGAAATTTATATTTATTTGCCTTATTGATTGATGATATGAATTAAACAAAAACTGAAATTCATTTATTTCCAAACATTTAGCATAGAAAACGAAAACTTTCCAGACTTACATAAACACCTTTGCTGTCCATCACAGTAAACTGGCCTTCATTCAATATGATTATAGCTATTGCATCAAACAAAGAAATTACTGAATGAATACTTTAAAGTCCCCATCTATAGGATTAAACTTCGTTTGAAGCTTAAAAACATGAGGTCACCGGGGCAATTTGGCCTTGTAAACATTACAGCCCATGTGATTAGAGTGATTTTGATGTGTTTTCCTATGTTTGGATTGAAAAATGGATTGTAATATAGCTCAAAGAGTGCTTGTGTGGTAGGGAAAAAAACAGAAAAGTAAAGTGTAACAAGAAGAAACAGATAACAAAGATCGATACATACTTAATTTTATAAAATGTAATAACATAAAAAGATATATGCTGCTATATATGATGTATATAGTAATTTTCTTCTAATTCATAGTGTGTTGGCAATATTATGATAGAAACCGGTACCAAACATAGAAATATAATTAAAATAACTTACTTTTATTGATTATAGAATAGAATTACACAATGGGTTCCCAAGGAATTCTAGAGTTTCGGGTCTCTCCCTCCAAGAATTTGAGAGCTTCATTCTCCCAACCAATAACCTGTCCCAAATGAAATGCCTACCATTTTTTTCCTTCAGTTTCCTATTTCTTTAAAATCTGTCTAATAAATAACTGCCGGTCTAATTACATAACTGCTGCCTAAAACATAACTGACTGTTCTTGCCTAATAACATAATAATTACAGCCTAATATATAAGATGTCTTACATATTAGTTACCCATTTTTTTTTGAGAGATGAGGATAGGGTTCTGAGTTTTTTGGTTCCGTAATAAAATAAGCATAGCGGAGATGAGGATGTTGCGTTGGATGTGTTGTAAGACTAGATGGGATAGGTTTAGAAATGATAATACTAGGGAGTTGGGATAGCACCTATAGTAGAAAAGATAGTGGAAAATAGGCTTAGGTGGTTTGGACATGTAGCGAAAACCTATAGATTTTGTGGTAAGGAGAGTAGATCAGATGGAGGATAGTCAGATCACTAGAGGCAAAGGAAGACCTAGAAAAACTAGCAGAGAAACCATTAGGAATGATTTGAAAATATAAATGAGTTGGACCAAAATATGGTTTATGATAGAACATTATGGCGTAATTTGATCCATGTAGCCGACCCCGCTTAGAGGGAAAAGGCTTGGTTGTTGTTGTTGTTGTTGATATTGGAGGTAGTATTATTAACCATGATCTTTTTAAAATATATTATTCGCACTTTATCACCTGTGTATGTTCTCCAAATGTTTTCTCTGAATGTGTGTTTCAAGGCTGCCCAGTTAACCAAGATAGGATCGGAGAGCTCAATGGATGAGCTTGAAAATCTGCTTGCTCAAAAGAAAGATCTGTGTTTTGGATCCGGGAAGCCACATTGGATGGCTTCGGCTTCCATTTGCCCAAGCGGTGGGGCAGAAACGACAAAGGCAGAGAACATGACTACAGATGATGAGCGTGAAAATCTGCTTGCTCAAGCAGATCTGCCATATTGGATGCCTTCAGACTCCATTGCCCCAAGCGGGAGTGCAAAAATGACAAAGGCAGAGAGCATGACTAAGGTAATTTGATATCTCACCCAGTACTCTCTATCTCCTGATTCAGGTCTTCAACTAGAAAGTGGGGGATATATTACAGTGGAACTCAAAAATTCAATTGTTTTGGTCTACTTTTGATTTATAGGCTATAAAGAATATTCTTAGTGAGAATTTTGATGATGATGGAGCAACGGAGTCTCAGACTTTATTGTATAAAAATCTATGGCTCGAGGCTGAAGCTGCAATATGTTCTGTTTCTTTCAAAGCTCGCTATAATCAAATGAAGATTGAAATGGAGAAACACTCTTACAAGCAAAGAGGTTGGCAATTTGTTCCTAGTCTCAATATGACTCATTTTTTATCCTTGATTTTTTGAAGCTAAAGCTAATGTTTTTCTTTTCTATCTTATATAATGATGCTGTAGACATGGAGGAGCAATCAAAATCTGAGGTCATTCCTAGTTTAAGAAGTCAAAATTCTGCAATCGAAGTGAACAAATGTCCAAATTCTGGTTCTTCTGCCCAGGATTTGACTGGCTTACGTGCTATAAATCCAGAGGAACTCTCTCAGTTGAAATTTTGTTCTGACATGAACAGGCCTAATTCACTGACACCTGAAGCAGAGGGTAGTCAAAGCTTGTATAGTTTCATCCGGAATTATGCTGTTTCTGGCACAAACAAGAAGGCGGCTGGAAACGACGAGGCTTCTGTTATGGCCAGATACAATGTTATTAAATCCCGAGCTGATCAGCCATGCATCAATACTGATGATTTGGAGACACCATCAAACATAGCAGACAAGTTGGTGTCTAGAGAAATAGATAATCAAAACCAGGTCAATTTCTGTCAGGATTTTCCCATTCCTGGGAAAAACAAGGCTGACGATGAGACATCTGTTTTTGCCAGATACAATGTTATTAAATCCCGAGCCGATCAGTCATGCATCAATGCTAATGATTTGGAGACACCATCAAACATAGCAGACAAGTTGGCATCTAGAGAAATAGATAATCAAAACGAGGTTAATTTCTGTCAGGATTTTCCCATTCTTGGGAAAAGCAAGGCTGATTATGAGACATCTGTTTTGGCTAGATTTCATATTCTTAAATCCCGGGCTGCTGAAGATTCAAGCTCTGTATCTTCAACAGAGAAACTGTTTGAATTTTCTGGCAAAGGAATCGAGGACACAATAACTACAAAAGATGCATTAGAGGGTGAAAGTTTGGATGCCAATCTCAATTCTTACACTGCTGTGGACAAATCAATTCCAAAGGAGATTCATCTGGATTCGGAGGATATTGAAGAAGCTGAGCACTGCAGAACCTACAAGTTTCAGCTTCCTAATTATCACTCTGATGGCTTTGCATCAGATTGGGAACATGTATAGAAGAGGAGCTTGTTGGGCAAGAAACTGCTAAGAGTTGGATTATATGAATGAATAAATTTTCTTTCATGCATTAGTGCTCTTTATTATCTTTTATCAGACATAGATACTGCAGAATTTGATCCTTAACTCTTACCATGTTTTGTATATAACCCTGTCAGCATTTCTTTTCTTTATTATCTACATTGTGCGTACTTACTCAATATTGCTTGTGTGGTGTGACCATAATAATAAACAAGCATCGGGCTTAGATTGCATGTTTTCTCTGAGAACTTAAAGACATGTAATCTTTACCATTTTCTATAACAGCTTAAAAATGGAATGTTTGAAAATTACATACCATGTTTGTGCATTAGGTAACGAGGTTTCGGTGCAACAAATCCTCTAGGTATAATGAGGTTTCGGTGCAACAAATGCTTTAAGTATTCGAGACATTTTCATAATATAAAATTTCCACAAATTTGGTAGAGCTTATCATTTAGTATTGCTTGATTAGTTAGCAACTTTATTGGGATTTTTGCTTATTAATAGTTACGTTTTTATTTTTATTTTTTTTTGTAAAAAAACCCTATTTGTCTTTTCTGGTTTTACTTTATTGGGATTTTGGCTTATTAATATTTGCGTTTTTATTCTTATCACGAATTTCATTCTTACAATTGAAGTATTGGTTTGTATTTTTTTTTTTTTTTAATAAAATACAGAAATTGAATTGTACGCTGGAATTTGTAACACTCATACTTATCATGCTTATGTGCATCCATTACTTGTGTTAGACTTTGGTTCAATTAGTTGTGTGGTTGTACTCAGAAAAATTTAGTAACAAATTATGTCTTTTTTTAGGGGATTTATAATTCATTATGTTTGTTGACTAAAAAATGATAAAAGTTTTTTGACAACAGAAGAATTATTCGACGCCGTATTTTCATAAGATTGTCAATTTAATAAAAAAAATTCTCTCTTAATCAAACTAACATTGAACTTTATATGTATTTTTATATGATTGTTTCAAAAACTGACACGTTTTGGTTGTTCAAAAATCACACTTCTATTTGTCAAAAAAAAATATATGTATCACTCTTCTAATAAAATTTATAATAAAGTTATAATAACTCCTTTTCTTTTGCTGGCCTGGGCTATATAGGGCTATAGGTTGTTTTGGTCATGATACAACTACTTCTAAAATATAAGTTTGTTGTATACACAAAATAAGTTTAATAATATAACCCTATAATTATTTTGAGATATTAAGAGGACCTAATTCATCAAACCAACTCTTATACGAGTATTGATCATCACTATTTTTCAAAAAAATAAAGAGCTTTATACTCCAAACTTAGAGTAAGAGTAATAATATTGCTCGAGTAAAAAAAAAAAAAAAGTAACATTGCTCATCACAATTAATTAATCAATGAATATCGTTTATTTTTAGTTAAAAAATATATTTTTAAGATAACACTACTAATATATTATGAAATAAATATTTTTTTTAGGAAACAAATTAATTGTTGGCTTAAATATGGTATTGGTCCCTGCAAAATAGGCTAGTTTTGGTTTTAGTCCCTGCAAAAAAAATTTATAGTTTTTGGTCCCTGCAAAAATAGGCCAGTTTTGGTTTTAGTCCCTGCAAAATTTTTATTTTTGGAAATAGTCCCTGACACCAGTTATGTAATAAAAAAATATTAAAAAATTCTGGAAAAATGAAAAATTAATAAAAAAATTGAAAAAAAATATTAAAAAATTATGGAAAAATGAAAAATTAATAAAAAAATTGAAAAAAATATTAAAAAATTCTGGAAAAATGAAAAATTAATAAAAAATATAAAAAAATTCTGGAAAAATGAAAAATTAATAAAAAATTGAAAAAAATATTAAAAAATTCTGGAAAATTGAAAAATTAATAAAAATGAAAAAAAATAAGAAAAAATTAAAAAATTCTGGAAAAATTAATAAAAATAAAAAATGATTAAAAAAATAAAATAATCTAATAAAATGAAAAATAATGATAAATTCTGAAAAAAATAAAAAAGATTATAAAATTCTGAAAAAAAAAATTAAAAATTTTTTGGAAAAAATTAAAATTCTGGAAAAATGAAATTTTCGAAATTTTAATAAAAATTTTGGAAAATTTAATTAGTATATATGTCGAGCTTAAGTTTTTTCAGTGTATTTATTTCCAAAAAAATTTCCGGGAATTTTGTGTATTTATAAACCGAGAATAAGGGAAAAAATATGTGTATTTATAAACCAAGCTTAGGTTTTTTGTGTATTTTTCGAAATTTCGAAATTTTCATTAGTATTTTTTCCAGGAATTTTTGTGTATTTATAAACCGGGAACTTTTGTGTATTTATAAATCGAGAATAAGGGAAATTTCGAATATATACTAATCAAAATTTCGAAAAATACTAATGAAAATTTCAAAAATTTCATTTTTTTTTAAAAATGATTAATCTTTTTAATTTTTTTCGAAAATTTCGAAATTTTTTAGATATTTTCCAGAACTTTTTCAGAATTTTTATTTTTCATTTAAATTTTATTTAGAATTTTTCCAGAATTTTTATTAAAATTTCGAAAATTTAATTTTTCCAGAATTTTAATTTTTTTTAGAAAATTTCAAAATTTTATTTTTTCAGAATTTTTTAATCTTTTTATTTTTTCAGAATTTAGCATTATTTTTCATTTTATTAGATTATTTTATTTTTTTAATCGTTTTTTATTTTTATTAATTTTTCCAGAATTTTTAATTTTTTTCTGTATTTTTTTAAATTTTTTTCCATTTCTATTAATTTTTCAATTTTCCAGAATTTTTTAATATTTTTTACAATTTTTTTATTAATTTTTTATTTTTCCAGAATTTTTTATTAATTTTTCAATTTTCCAGAATTTTTTAATATTTTTTTCAATTTTTTTATTAATTTTTCATTTTTCCAGAATTTTTTAATATTTTTATTAATTTTTCAATTTTCCAGAATTTTTTAATATTTTTTTCAATTTTTTTATTAATTTTTCATTTTTCCAGAATTTTTTAAAAAAATTTTAGTGTTTTTATTAATTTTTCATTTTTCCAGAATTTTTGCAGGGACCAAAAACTAAAAAAAAAAAAATTGCAGGGACTAAAACCAAAACTGACCTATTTTTGCAGGGATCAAAAACTATAAAAAAAATTTGCAGGGACTAAAACCAAAACTGACCTATTTTTGCAGGGACCAAAAACTATAAAAAAAATTTGCAGGGACTAAAACCAAAACTGACCTATTTTGCAGGGACCAATACCATATTTAAGCCTTAATTGTTTTGAATTTACTTTTCGAATTCATGAGTCATTGTTTAGACTCCTAAACAGCTACAAATGTTGAGTTGAGTCTCAAGCAGAAATGAAGTTATCATTATTAATATTTGTGATATAAACTTAATGGTAATATCAAAATAGGGACTTTGTCATTGCAGAATATAGATAAAAACAAAAGAGATATGATATGATCCAAGTAGGATACATGAGAAGAACAATCAATGAAGGCAGGTATATGAATGTCATTCCAAACACCGACAGACAGTTCTCTAAGGTTTTGGTTTCCATTTTCATAATCACCCTGTCACAATCTACCTAATCCAGTTAAGGAAAAACTGGTTCATGGCAAATAAAATAGTAATAAATCTGAAAATCATTTTTCATAATGCATGCCTTCTTTCCCGGATTCTAACAAAGCAACAAAACTATCGAATAGATTAGGCATGCACATTATCTAACACAATTTTTGAGTCTATTATATTTACTAATCTACTCAACTTTAACAACTGATTTGGATTTTCATGCACTTAAGTCAACTAAAATTTTGAGATGTGGCATTATATGTAACTAAAGCTAACTTGTTCTGCTTGTCCTTTCTTATAGGCTATAGCTCTACTCAAATACTATGACGTTTAAGCATATTTATCACATGGCACTAAGGGTGGGATAATCTCATCAATCAGTTCCTTCTATTGTATAAATAGGCTATAATCATGTCATAAGCTTACCACAAACAGATATAGTATTCAGTGAAAATGAATCCGAAAAAACTTAATTATGCAATTATAGTTTTGCTCGTATGTTTTTTGAACAGAAGTGCTCATTCTCAGCTGGAGGTTGGGTTTTATACCTATTCATGTGGCATGGCTGAGTTCATTGTAAAAGATGAGGTCAGAAAAAGTTTCAATAAGAATCCTGGAATTGCTGCTGGCCTTGTAAGAATGCATTTTCATGATTGCTTTATCAGAGTAAGTTATAATTAAAAGCCATTTGTAACGAAATGTTGCACCTTGCACACAATGCTTAGTAGTTGCTCATTAAGATATACATTACAGTTGTTGTCATTAAGATATCATATAATTCCGTTATTTTGGAAATTACTAAACACAATCTACAAAGAAAGATTAACTGTTATGCCATTAACTTAACTGCGTTGTTAATTGTAGGGGTGTGACGCATCGGTACTTCTCGATTCTACTCCCTCAAACACTGCAGAGAAAGACTCTCCAGCCAATAAACCAAGTCTCAGAGGGTTTGAAGTTATTGATAATGCAAAGGCTAAACTCGAAGAAGAATGCAAAGGAATTGTTTCATGTGCTGACATAGTTGCATTTGCAGCAAGGGATAGTGTGGAGTTGGTAAGTGTGTCTACTTTGTTTGTGCTAGAAACATTTGAAGGTAAGTTCTTATTTCAGAATGACCCTAAATCATTCCTTATTTCATGCAGGCTGGAGGGCTTGGCTATGATGTTCCTGCAGGAAGAAGAGATGGGAAAATATCACTAGCTTCAGATACAAGAACAGAATTACCTCCTCCAACTTTCGATGTTAACCAACTCACTCAACTCTTTGCAAGGAAGGGGTTAACACAAGATGAAATGGTCACTCTCTCTGGTAGGATTTTCATGATAATTAATTTACACTTTGAGATTGTTTATCTTATAGCTTAAATTTGAATGAGGCATGTATTTTTGTGTATGCAGGCGCGCACACCATTGGTCGCTCTCATTGCTCCGCTTTCAGCAAGAGATTATACAACTTCAGCAGCACTTCAATCCAGGATCCAAGTTTAGATCCCTCATATGCTGCACTATTGAAGAGGCAATGTCCACAAGGAAACACAAACCAAAACTTGGTGGTTCCAATGGACCCTTCTAGCCCTGGAACTGCAGATGTAGGATACTATAATGATATCTTGGCAAATAGAGGCTTGTTCACTTCTGATCAGACTCTCTTAACTAACACTGGAACAGCCAGAAAAGTTCATCAAAATGCTAGGAATCCATATCTATGGTCAAACAAATTTGCAGATGCAATGGTGAAGATGGGACAGATCAGTGTCTTGACAGGTAATGCTGGAGAGATTAGGACAAATTGCAGGGTGTTCAATGGCTAGATATGGTGTTGAAGGATTGAAGTTCCTGATGTAGTAAAGATTTATTAATTCTGTTGTGTTTCATTTGTTTTTGGCTACTTAATTACATAGCAAACAACTTTGCTTTGATTTATTTTCTATGTAACTGCGGCATTCATTTGTCAGTTGATTGTGTCCCTTTTACTTTTCTTGAAATCCACAGCGTGTAGCCTTGTCATATGCAACAAGAATTTACTCATGTTATCAAATAAATTTCTGTTTGCATAATTGCAGAGATCAGTGGACACCCATCAAATATAGCTTCATCCCATTTTACAAAGGTCCAGGGATATGAGCCTTTAAATGTCGCACGTAAGGATACTGAAAACCAAACCTTAAACCTAAAAATAAGAGTGAACAAATTTCTCAAGCTGAAAAGTAGAAAAAATTTCCAAACGTCTCAAGAGATGAGCCCAGCCATGTTAAACCTCATCATATATAACGGCGCAATAAAATAGAGCTCAAATATAACAACAAAGGAATATGATAATTGATCATCCCGTACTACAATATTCAGAGCATAACAAAAATTATAAGGTAAACTAAATCTTATCATCATAGTCATAGATATGATTTGGCTACATTCTCTTAAAGGATTGCACTTGCTCCAAAAACATCCCAAAAAAAACAAAGCAAAATTAATTAGTTAGTTCCATGATGGCACCAACAATGTCCCCATTGTGAGTTTTGAGAGCCTTGACAGCCTTGGCTTTTGACACCCCAGCTTGTGTCATTACCAGCTCAATGTCGTGGGCCTCCACGCCAGTTTCATCAACCTCCTCTTCCTCTTCAGGCTGTGCTCCATCAGCTGCAGCACCTTGTTCTTGTTTTGCCATTATAGATCCCATATCTGGCATCCTGAACTGTTGAGCAGCTTGTGTCTGCAACTGAGAGCTCAGGTCCTCTATTTTTGCCTCCCCAAATATAACGTAGGTCTCTGAATTTGGACTCTTGAAGACATCAGGTTTCGAGATGAAAAACATAACCTAACAAGGTATAAAGTAATTCAGTTAGATGCCTCCTCATCCACCATAGATCACAGAAAGAACGTGTGTGTGTGTGAGTGTGTGTCTGTGTAAACAATAACTAGCCTTGTCGATCACGAATCGCGAAAGATAGTGGTTTGTTCAAGTTCCATTGTGCTACATGACAATAGCAGCAATAGACGCCATTTGATAGCACTTTGGACTTAATAGCGCATTGCAGAACAACAATAACCATTAGTCTAAATTCCTCTACGTCTATTTGACAACAGTGATAACAACTCACATTTTTTGTTCTCTTGATTGTTACCCTAGTAACACCATCAATGGGTTTTAGTCCCAGCTTCAACATTGCTTTTCGACTCTTCTTCTCACTTCTGCTTTGCTTTGAACCTTCAGTACCACCTACATCTCGAAGTCCAAAAAAATAAATCAACAGATAACATCAGAGGGCACACATGTATATGGTAATTGCAATTGAAGATACATAAGAAAAAGGAAATGCACATTGTGATTTATCTAGGTCAAAAAGCCCTATAGGTCATAACTATGACCCTGAAATTTGTGACACTTTCTGATTTTGCCAAAATTAGCATTGCACTTTGCAGTGAACTTTGTTTTATATCATTGAAAGAAAATATCTATATTCATCTACCTTTATAATGATGTGAGAATAGTAAGAAGAAACATTGAATCAAATTAAAAATGAAGGCGTGTTTAGTGTCTAACAAGTCCGTGCCAATGTCCGACAGCAACATGACACAGACATAATTATTCTATTTTCTCAAATTATTGTTGGGAGTTAAAGAATTAACGTCGTATCAAGTTTCTGTGTGTTTCAGTGCTTCATAGATAAGAATGGCAAGCACACAAGCATTAGCTGACAAAGATAACCTATGAAGCACGGGCAAAGACACGACCCATAAATTTTTGAGAAAATGACAATGCAATTACATGTATCGGTTTTGTTTCAGTGTCGGGCATTGACACGTGTCGAACAACGGGACACGTTTTCTATCTATAAAAATAATATGTTCAACTATAATCTATGTTGCATAGGTACGGGTATGATACCCAGAACAAGAATACAAGAATTCTAAAAAAATAAAGGTAAAAACAAGTTTTTTATTATAGTAATAGTTAAATTCACAACAAAACTATCAAAGAGTTTTAAAAAGTAGGCTTAATTGCACTTTTGGCCCCCTATCTTTCCAAAACTTGCGGTTACAGCCCCCTAACTAATTTAAATACAAAACAGCCCCCTAAGTATTGAATCTTTGGCAGTTTTGGCCCCCCAAGGCCAAAAAAAAAATTAAAAAAAATGACACGTGCACCTCATTTAGGGTGCCGCGTCAGCGTTGGGGGCCAAAACTGCCAAAGATTCAATACTTAGGGGGCTGTTTTGTATTTAAATTAGTTAGGGGGCTGTAACCGCAAGTTTTGAAAAGATAGGGGGCCAAAAGTGCAATTAAGCCTAAAAAGTAAAAGCTAAGGTTAGTTACAATAAGAAAGAAACTCAAATGCACAATTAATATCATATATTATTATTATTATTATTATTATATTAATAATTTATTAAAGAAAGTCACAAATTTCACTTCCAATAGAAACCCAAGTACGATACACATACGGGTATCAGGTATATATCTGGTACAGGTACGTCACCGATTTTACTTGCAAGAACCTGAGTTTTACATGTACCCTCTAGAACAAGGCATAGTACAAATGGAACAACAACATTGTCAAGCATAAACGTTCAGTAATTATATTTTAGAATGCCATTAAACGATGTTAATAAATAATACTATAAGATTCTACCTTGAGGAGATTCGTCGTCTTCTTCGTCCTCAGATTCGTCTTTGTCGTTATCGTTATCATCCTCGACAATAGGAGCATCATCTTCTTCCTAAGGAAAAAACAGAAAACAGATCAGAAAACCAAAATAGAGAATAAATATATGGAATCCGATGGAAAATGGAAAACCTGGGGAAGTGGTTTGTTCTTGAGCGTTGTTTCGTCGACGGAGGGAAGTTGTTGGTCGGTGGCTTCGTCGGCGGCAGCGTCAATGATGGGACCTGGAGACATGGCTAAGGATATTGCACTCTACTTTCACCCGAAAGAAAGAAACAGAGATTAGATAGGTTAAACTCTACTGTAGTGATAAAACACTCAACACGTGCGAATGGATGAAAGAAATGAGGATGACACCTTCGTTCACCACTCTCTCCACATCAAATGGTTCATATTGTTTGGGCCAAAACATTTAAGCCCACTTCCAACCAAACAGAAATGAAAATTGCTTTTTTGACATTGAATAGACACAAATAAACGACCAAATTACTGCGGTAGTTAACCGTCTCTGCCACATGCGCCGGCAGTTAACTGCCGCTGGCTCCTCCAGAGGCAGTTAACTGCCTCTGGCTTTGCTGCTTTTTATTATGATAAATCGAAATAAATCAAAACTTATTCAGAATTCTACGAAACTTTACAGACACCTCTATAAAAATACATATAGATAATGTGAAAAGTTTCGGAACATTCCGAATAAGTCAATTTTTTTTATTTTTCGACCGAAACGCGCAAAATCGCAATTGAAAAAATAAAAAAATCGACTAGTATTCGGAATGTTACGAAACTTTGCACATCATCTATATGTATTTTTATAGAGGTGTCTCTAAAGTTTCGTAGCATTTCGACTAAGTCTCGATTTATTTTGATTTTTCAACCGAACCATGCAAAATCGCAATTTATTTCAAGTGCGAGTCCGAAAAAGTGTCCTAGAGGTTGAACTTTTTCACGCTTTTTTGCACTCATGTTTAGAACAAAAAAATAACATCTCCCACAAAAAAATTGAATTTTTCGACAAGGGACGGATTAAATATGAATTTTTAACGCGCCTAAAATTTAAGACACGAAAACATCAAAAAATCAACCTAAAAATTGAATTTTTAGCTGTCTTTTTGCAGACACCTCTATAAAAATACATATAGAGGATCTGCAAATTTTCTTAGTATTTCAAGTAATCCTCAATTTATTTTGAATTTTTTACTGAAACGCGTAAAATTGCAATATTTTTCGAACTGCGCGTCCGGAAAAGTTATATAGAGGATGAATTTTTTCATAATTTTTTGTGCACATATTAAGAACATAAAAAAAAAACATTTCCCGCAAAAAATTAGAATTTTTCGACAACAGATGGATTAAATATGAATTTTTAATGCGACAATAACTCAAGAAACCAAAACATCGAAACGTCGACCTAGAAATTGAATTTTGATCTGGTTTTTTGCAGACAGCTCTAAAAAAATATATATAGAGGTTCCGTAAAGTTTCGTAGAATTCTGAATAAGTTTCGATTTATTTTGATTTTTCGACCGAAACGCGTAAAATCACAATAAAAAGCAGCAAAGCCAGCGGCAGTAAAAATAATCAGAATTTCACTCTTCTTGGAAACTTTTAACCCTACCCCCCACAAACCATAAAAAATATCAATTTTTTTTTAACCATTTTATAGTAAAAATACTCTTTTACTTTTTCACCTTTTACTTTCAACTATTTTGGAAAAGTAAAAGGATAAAATAAAATTTATTGAAATAGTTTAAAAGGTTAAAATATGATTTCGGGGTAATAGGTTGTGCTTAAGGTTAACAACATGGAGGTTTTTGGTTAAAATCCGAACAAAGTAGAAAAATATTAACATTCTCTCAAAAAAATATTAACATGACAACTAGTAATATTAATATTCCTTTCAGAAAGAAAAAAAAAACTAGGAATATTAATATTGACTGTTAAAAAAAAAGTTTTTCAAGTTTATGAGTTCATAAATTTTGTTTCAGTAAGCTTACTCCAAGTTTACCAGAAATCAATACGAAATACATTTTTGCTCCGATGAGCTTGATAGGAAAGTGAATAAAAAAAAATGAATTCAATGATGTTTTAGTTTATATATAAGGACAAGTGGGAGGTTCAGTCAAACTGTGAAGACAGGCAGAATTAAAGTGGTGTGGAGAAAAGTTTTCTTCTTGAGATAAACTAAGACAACAATTTGCAATATTTACAGATGAGTAAAACAATATTTTAGTCCTTCAAATGTAAAGACCGATCAATTTAGTCCAACAATTTTGTAAAATAGTTTTTGAAAAGAAATCTGTGAAAAAGTAATTTAGTCCAAAAAATTGATTTAGTCTTCTTTATTTTTCCCAAATTTAGGACCACAATTTTAGTTTTTTTAGAACACAATTTTAATTATATTTATCTTGATGTAGATTGTAGACTATTCAAAAGAAATTGTTCCTAGATATAAATCTCATTTTAAATATTATTATTATATTATGTTCTACATTTATCTACACTCCACACCTCTAATAATTCAGTCTGTCAAAGAAAATGTTTAATAGTTTAAGAATACACTTTTTTCCTTATCGATTAATACATGCTACAAACGGACTGATTACAAGCTCAGCACGGCTAGAAGCAAATTTAAAACAGCATTTTAAATGAAAACACTTGATTTACAAAATATCAAGAAACTGCAAAACAAAATATATAGTAAAAATAAACTTAACCAACAACTCTTGTACAATAATGGTTAAAAGAAAGAGGGATCATATATAGAAAGTTGCTCCGAGTATAGGGAAAACAAAAACAACATTATCTAAACAAACTTGTGATCATTCTGTCAAAAAAAGAACATGTGATCTTAATGTCACCCCTTGAATTTTCTGGAAAAAGAACATGTGATCTTGATGTCACCCCTTGAATTTTCTAGGAAACAGAGAACGCAACAAATTCATCAGGGAAATAGTATACCTAGTAAACATATATAGACGCTACAGTAACTTAAAATACTAGTTCCAAAATTATTCCACAGAAAAAATACAACGAGAACACAGACCCAATTAAACGCAAAATCCGATCAAGTAGTGAGCTCCATGATGGCACCAACAATGTCCCCATTGTGAGTCTTGAGGGCCTTGACTGCCTTGCTCTTGGACACTCCCGCTTGTGTCATAACCAAATCAATGTCATGGGGCTCCACACCAGTTTCATCAATTTCCTCTTCTTCCTCCTCAGGCAGTGCTCCGGAAGCTGTCGCACCTTGATCTTGTTTTGCCATTACAGATCCCATATCTGGCATCCTGAACTGCTGAGCAGCTTGTGTCTGCAGCTGAGAGCTTAAATCCTCTATTTTTGCTTCCCCAAATATGATGTAGGTCTCAGAATTGGGGCTCTTGAACACATCAGGTTTTGAGATGAAAAATAGTATCTGAGGCAGAAAATAATTTGGTTAGAAGCCGCACATTTACATAAATCACACACAGGAATATATGTACAACTTACATTTTTGGTTCTCTTGATTGTGACCCTACTAACGCCAGTGACAGGTTTCAATCCAAGCTTAAGCATAGCTTTTCGGCTCTTCTTCTCGCTTCTGCTTTGCTTTGAACCATCAGCACCAGCTGCATCACAATGTCCAACAAAACTGATTAATGAAAAATACAAAGACATAGAATGCCCCAAATAAATGCAATACAACATTGATTGAAAACAAATGTGAAAGAAATCAAGGGCACAAATTGTTATTTTGGAACAGTTGTTTACAGTGACAACATGAAAAGAACCACAAATATTATAGTCTGGAAGAACTAGTGTAGCCAAAGACTACATAAGTGGCCATCCCTCTTGGTAATAGGGCACCATCGATTCAGTAACTGCTAGTCTAATAGGATCACCTTTGTCTTTTGGGGTTGGGAAAGGCATTTGCCTTAATAATTAGATATACGGAAACTAAGACACCATCCGGCTAGTTTATCAGGGATATAGAAGTAACAAAACTCAGAACGTCAAAAAGTAAGCCGTCAATCGTAGGGTAGGGACTCACAGCTGCAACCAACTTAGGATATGGCAAATTGAAAACTTGTTTTTTTCCAAGAATATTATGTTTGGGAAATTCATTTATGTATAAAACATTTAATCAAATGTTTAAACATTCTTCTTCATTAACGTTCACCCCTTTCTGAACACAACTCATCTCTCTCACAGTCGAAGCTTTAAAAACATAAACCACCAAAGTAACTCTAGCAAAATTCTCAAGCATAAATTGACTGAATACATTACCAACAGTACATATGATAAATTTGAGCATCAACACTTTGTTAATTAAGACCAAATTAATGAAAATATTGCTTTTAGTAAGACCAAAAAAAAAAATAATAAAGCACTAACCAAAGACTAATTACTGTTTCTGATGATAAATTAGATATATGTATGCTTTTTGCAGATGATGTAGTCTTGCTTGGTGAGTCGAGGGAGGAGTTAAACGGGAGGCTAGAGACTTGGAGGCAAGCCTTAGAAGCGTACGGTTTCCGCCTGAGTAGAAACAAGACGGAATATATGGAATGTAACTTCAGTAAAAGGAGAAGTGGGTCTACCTTAGAGGTGAAAGTTGGAGATCATATCATACCCCAAGTTACACGGTTTAGATATCTTGGGTCCATAGTACAAAATGACGGAGAAATAGAAGCTGATGTACATCATCGTATTCAAGCTGGGTGGTTGAAATGGAGAAGAGCCTCAGGTGTTTTGTGCGATAAGAAAGTACCACTTAAGCTGAAAGGAAAGTTCTATCGGACAGCAGTCAGACCGGCAATGTTGTATGGTACGGAGTGTTGGGCGGTTAAGAGCCAACACGAGAGAAAAGTAAGCGTAGTGGAGATGAGGATGTTGCGTTGGATGAGTGGTAAGACTAGACATGATAGGATTAGGAATGACATCATTAGAGAGAGAGTGGGGGTAGCACCTATAGTAGAAAAGTTGGTAGAAAATAGGTTAGATGGTTTGGACATGTAGAGAGAAGACCCGTAGACGCCGTGGTAAGAAGAGTAGATCAAATGGAGGAGAGTCAGGCTAAAAGAGGTAGAGGAAGACCTAAGAAAACTATTAGAGAAACCATTAGAAAAGATTTAGAGGTCAATGAGTTGGATCCAAATATGGTCTTTGATAGAACATTATGGCGGCATTTGATCCATGTAGCCGACCCCACTTAGTGGGATAAGGCGATGTTGTTGTTGTTGTTGTTGATGATAAATTAGATCTCGTGGGTATTACTAATTACATAACTAAACCCAAACCCTAGAAAAAGATTGATGATAACGAGAAACATTTGATATGCAATTAATTAAGTTAAAAGTGAAGGGAAGGACCTAGAGCGTCTTCCTTGTCATCGTCGTCCTCATCATCATCATCATCGTCTTCATCATCTTCGTCGTCTTTGTCATCATCCTTCACGTCCTCAATAATTGGAGCATCGTCCTCCTAAATTAAAATAAATAACAGATTAATACACAGAACAAACACACGAACGAATCTTGAAATGAATGATAAATAAAAAGGAAGAAGGTGACCTCGGGTTGGGGTTTCTTCTTGAGGGTAGTTTCGTCAACAGAGGGGATTTGTTGTTCAACTTCGGATTCAGTGGCTGTGGCTGGTGCTGGTGCGTCAATAACTGGACCTGGAGACATGGTTTTTGAGATTGATTGATCACTGTGAGTGAAGTGGTGAGTACAGAAGAAGATGGATTAGATAGAGAAAGAGATAACAACACTCTACTCTAGCTACCCCTACTTATTCCGCCTCACTCAAGGGTTTCAACATTTTTTTGGGCTTTTCATTTTGAGGCCCGGTTTAGTTTACCCATTCATCTACTCTTCAATTTTATTTTATTTAATTTCACATATTAAACTTATTAATTTATACTAATATCTTACCTTTCACATTACAAATGCTTCCTATTTCATAGAAAGAATTTCATTTTCAATGATTTGATTCTAGTTGTTATATTTATTGTGTGTTTATTGTTGTTGGTTTCAGAAACATGAGTAAAACAAATTAAATATATACCAATAGTTAGTTTAATTGATATGTAATGTCAGTGTAAAAAATTGTATGTGAAACTCTAGGAATTGTGATCGATGTCGTGGTGGTTCACGGTGTTAAGGTGACGAGCAAATCAAGTTTCGTTGTCAGAGGTGGATGGTGTCAGCAGACATGTTAGCATTCCAATGCTCGACTCAATGTTTAAAAGAGGTGGGATATGTGCGAAATGTGGTGAAGGATAAAGTGTCCATGAGCGTGACGTTGAGTCACACTTATATAGCCACAAAGAACGATAATTTTCTTTGGGTTTAGCGGCATGAATCGTGGAGGCCGTTAGAGATTATCTGAACGATGGGGATCAACCTTATCGTGCTCATGTGCGGTGATGCGCACAAAGCTTTCGTGCATCTTTATCGTGCTTTCTTGAGGAAAATTTGACGAATTTTGCTCTTCGCCCTGCACTTTTCGCTCGCGCCCTGCAGCCATTCCAAAAAAACCCATGCGCTAGTTAACTAGCGCAAGTGTAAAAAAACGGGACTTAATGCGTGACTTAAGTCACGCAGCGTGAGTTAACTCACGCAGAAATTAACACCTGCGTGAGTTAACTCACGTGAATATTGTTTTTGCATTTTCAATCACTTTAACCAAAACATGTCAATCACTTTCATTTCTCAATTTTTTATTTTTTTTATTGGTGACGGTGACTAGTGCTTCCTAGTTTTTAATCGAGAAGCTCCTCTAAGGCCTAAGCTATAATCTAACTCAGTCAGGCTGTAGTTGACTTGGTATAATAACTGCTTAGTTACTTTATGCTGTCAATCAAAGACTGTTTTTATAATGTGAGATATATTCATTGTTTTTTATTGTATGGAGTGTGCAACCAAAAGTACCGTGTTGACACGAACAAAGAGCACTATTATGACATGAACAAAGAGTGTAAAAATGCAAAAACAATATCTACGTGAGTTAACTCACGCAGGTGTTAATTTCTGTGTGAGATAACTCACGTAAGTGTTAATTTCTGCGTGAGTTAACTCACGCTGCGTGATTAAGTCACGCATTAAGTCCCGTTTTTTTACACGTGCGCTAGTTAACTAGCGCAGGGGTATTTTTGGAATGGTTGCAGGGCGCGAGCAAAAAGTGCAGGGTGGAGAGCAAAATTCAAATTTGACTCTCGTCTTATTGGACCGTTTATTGGGATCTTGCATTGGGCTTTTAGCCGGTCTGGAACAATTATCGTTTCATATAAATTAAATTATATAATCTAACAAATTGACATAATTGTGAGATAATGTAATTAAAATTCTTAAGTAATTATTTACTTGTCGGTTTTTTTTAAAAGAATTAATTATTTTGTACGTCTCTGAAATATTTGAATTTTTTTATTTAAATAACCGAAAAACTAAAAAGAATTGTAATTGAAGGATAAAATGGCAAACCCAATAGTGGTTTAAATGAAGAATATAAATGAAGAAAATATATCACACCAAAACTATGTGTCCTATTTATTTATGGAAAATGCTACTTCTCAAGAAAAATAGCTTCAAGAATTTTTCAAGAAATAGTTGGCAAATTTTAATTGGATGATTTATTTGTCCACTTCCTATTTTTCAGCCACACCTCCTTGAATTGTGGTAAATAGTGCATTGTGATTGGTTATTCTTTATTCTTGAAGAATTCTTGATGTTATTTTTCTATTTATAGGTATAAATGTCGTATCTTGCACACATTAGAATTTGTATCTTTGTTGTATTTTTTCCATAGGGAAAAATACATCATTTATTACACTTATATGATTCACTAAAACATGAGAGGATGTTGATTCTTGAATAAAAAGAGTTGCACAAGAGTACAAAGCTGGAAAAAGTCTCATTACTAACTAAACTAATACAATACCTAAAAGATTAAGATAATTATTTCGCATTGGAAAAAACTTGAGAAAATAATGCGGAGAATATCCACATTATTTCCTCAAGTTGGAGAGAAACTTGATCTCACAACAGTGTTGAATGAACGTGACAACGAAAGTTTAAGGTAACATGTCACCATGTCAGCCAATTTTGAGCAGAAGACAACCCAGCTACTGATTTTAGCAAGCAAGGCTAGATAAAGTTTGGTATTCAACTTTAAAAACGGATCGAGAAACTGTGTTTGTTTTTGTTTTTCTAGAATATCAATGAATAACAGAATAAAACAGTAACTTGCTATGGAATTTCTAGAAGTTATTGTTTTCTACGAAGAAGGTTTCATGCCTAGCACCCACTTTCTTCAAGCAACACAATAGTATATTTGCCCTGAGTATCAAGAAGTTAACTCTCTGATTAAGCAATTTTGACCCCGACATAATTGAGTGTGCCTAAACCTATGATTACGAAATTCTTATCCCGACAAATTGATTTTCAGAATGATCGTCACTAGCCAAAACAATATCATCCAGATATACCCAAAAAATAGTAAACCGAGGGCCAAAACTAAAAATGAAGCGATCATTTGGGGATTGTTTATATCTTAAAGAAATCAAAGTTGATAACAACTTTGAATATCATTTCCTTAAAAAAAAAAAATTGAATACCATCGTCTATTGGCCTGTTTGAGACCATAGATGGAGTTATGAAACTTACAGATTGTAGTTAAACATGAACAGAACCAAGAACCTTGATACCAGATAAAGAGTAGTACTACCATATAGATGTTTTTTTTTTTTTGTTAAGGATGGTACGATGTAGATTTATTCATTGATGTCTCCAAGTAAAAAGAACATTATTAACATCAAGTAGCCTTTGATGGCAGCAAAGGCAAACAAATTTCTGACGATGCTAAGTTTGCTCAAAACAAAGAATGACAAACATTTGCTCAAATTTTAATGGTGTATTTCACTAAGTTTAATAGACTAGTAGCAGTGTAACACTTTGTAGCTGACAGCGCTAATATACCTTTCTCGTTTGATGCCAGTTCCAAATGTAATTAAGCATACGCCATTAAAGAATGAGATTTTACTGTTTTAGGCCCCAACATTAAAGGATGACCACAGTATCTTGTACACATAAAAAATTGTATCTTTGTAATCTTTTCATAGGGAAAAATACATCTTTTATTACACAATAACTATCATATAACACTTATATGATTCACTAAAACATGATAGGATATTGGTTCTTGAAAAACACCGAATTTGCACAAGAGAAGTGCAAAGCTGGAAAAAGTCTCATTACTAACTAATACAATACCAAAAAGATTAAGATAATTCTTTCGCATTGGAAAAAGACTTGAGAAAATAATGCGGAGAATCTCTACATTATTTCCTCAAGTTTAAGTTAGCACGTCAGCCAATTTTGAGCAGAAGAAGAAGCAGACAGTAAGTGAATGAGACTACTTTAAAAGTCTAACTGCAGTTTGTTTAGTGCTTTCGTGAAATATATATAGTGTTGTGTGCAATATTTTAGTCCTTTTCCCCAAAGAAAACAACCGAGCTACTACTGATAATAGCAAGCAAGACCGGATCCAGATGAAGTTTGATATTTAACTTAAAAAACGGATCGAGAAACTGTGGTTGTTTTTGTATTTCTAGAATATCAATGAATAACAAAGAATAAAATAATAACTTGCTATGAAATTTCTAGAAGTGAGACTGGTGGCCAACTCAGAATTATGCAAAACCTAAGACCTTAAGTGAAGAAGAGATAGTAGCAAGCCTTTACCCAGGGAACATGAGGTAGTAAAGTACTTTGGTAAAAGGTTGGTAAATTAGCTTGCAGTCAGTTTTTTTTTTTTTTTAATGAAAAAATCTAAATAAAAATGAGGGACTCAAATATATACTATTGCATGCAGTAAGCTAATTAAACATGATAAGGTGAAGAAGTTTCATAGATATTATACAACTTCAAGGAAGGATCACGAGGAGTTGAAGAAGGTTTCATGCCTAGCTAGCTGACCACTTTCTTCAAGCAATTCCATAGTATATTTGTACTGAACTACTGATTATCAAGAATTTAAATCTCTGATTAAGCAATTTTGACCCGAACGTGCCTAAACCTATGATTATGAATGAAATTCGTATCCAGATGGGACTTAACAAGTTGAGTTTCAGAATGATCGTCACTAGCCAAAACATTATCATCCAGATATACCAAAAAAACAGTAAACCTAGGGCCAAAACTAAAAATGGAGTGATCATTTGGAGATTGTTTATATCCTACAGAAATCAAAGTTGATAACAACTTTCAATATCATTTTCTTCAAAAAAACTTTGAATATCCTTGTCTATGGGCATGTTTGAGACCATAGATGGAGTTCTGAAATTTACAGACTGCAGTTAAACAAACAGAACCAAGAACCTTGACACCAGGATAAAAAGTAAAAAGAGCATTATTGACATCAAGTAGCCTTTGATGGCAGCAAAGGCAAACAAATTTCTGACAGCGCTAAGTTTGGCCACAGGATAAAAAGCATCATTACTTGAGGATAGATTACATACATCAAGGAGCCTCTAACTAGAAAAGTAAGTGAAAATGATAGGTCATTCTAATCCATCCCTAACATCTTGACTCAATTTCTTAGGAACTGATCAAAAAACGTGTTGGAGGCGTGTTTCATCTTGAAACACGGCTTCTAAAGGCATATACATGTATAAATGATTATAATTATATTTCAAAGATGAAACATGACTTCCAACATCAAACGCATTTTTTTATTAGACCCCAAAATTTTATTTAAAGATGAGTACAATTGTCATCTCAGTTGTTTGGTTACCTTTCCCTATGATCAATCTATGAGAAAGAATGTCAAACATTTGCTCAAATCAAAATTTAATTGGTATATTTAACTATGTTTAATAGAGACTAGTGGCAGTGTAGCAGTTTTTGTAGCTGACGGCACTAATATATCTTTCTCATTTGATGCCAGTTCCAAATTTAATTAAGTATACAACATTAAAGAATGAGATTTTACTGTGTTATGCCCCAAGATCACTCCATGTTGTATTCCAATGCATCTAATATATCTTTCTCATTTGATTCCAGTTCCAAATGAAAATTAAGTATACAACATTAAAGAATGAGATTTTACTCTTTTAGGCTGCAAGATCACTCCCTGCTGTATCTATACAGAATTGATAATTTCAGTAAATCTATACAGAATCTCAATATTGAGTTAAATTACTCGAAGCCTTGTACTGGTTTAATTTTCCTCTTTTCATTTCATTTATTCATATATACTCTATTCAAATTCAGTCACCAGCAAAAACCAAAACGAAAAGATGAATATAGAATTGATAATCTCGGTATTTCATATATTATATTGTACATTACATCTTGCATTCTACTTTAGCAGAACATAAGCATCCTTCTTCTAATGCTTCTGTTATAATAAATAAAGTAGCTTGAAGCATCCTTCTTCTGATGCTTGTGCTGTAATAAATAAAGTAGCTTGAAAAAAGTTGTGTAACGATCTGGTTGCAGAAAGACTCTTAAGATTCTAACATAAATCTCAAAATTACTCTAATCCCAAAAAGAAGCTAGCATAATATCAAATTCCTTTTCAAACAGAATGTTTGAGCAGGAAATTGACATTTTAATAAATTCGCCGCCTCACTCTCCTCTGATCCTTCCAGTGACCAGCACTCTCGGCATTGCAATGCATGGTCCAGTACATACAGGGTGCAGCAGTATCGCAAACATAACAATAGCACTGTGTTCAATCAAATATTGTCACAAAGTCAGTATAAGGGATATAAAGTCACAAGCTTTATTGTGAACATAACGCGGCAATTTCCATTACCTTATTGCAATAGCTTTCACGAGGAGTGGTCTTAAATGGAAATTTGAGGCATAAATGTCTTGAGTGAGGATAATCTCTTAGGGCTATCTGAATGATCATGAACCAGGAAAAAAAAAATTGAACTTTAAATTTGTATGCTGTTTTTAGTGCAAAACAGCATCAAAGCACCAATAGTACTATAGCCAAGATTTGCCCTTAAAAACTCTATCTTTAAATTAAATAAAATGAAACTGAAATACAAAAATCAAATTTGTGATTTAGGTTTTAAATTTTATCATCAAAATCTATGAAATCCAAAAAATAGATTTTCATAAAATTGAATAATTAGGGGTGAATTTACCTTGCCCTTTTCACCAAGAACGCAGAGATCATCATCATCGACATCGGCATCATTGGTGTGAGGTCTAGAAGAAGCATCGACGGGAGAGTTGTCTGAAGGATCAAAACCTAGGATGAAACAATCATCAGTTTCCTCGAAACGTTTGATGTCGTCGATTTTTTTGAGACAAGCGATGGCTCTGATGGGACTGTCGTCGACAACTAGCACAGCCTTTGATCGTGCTGAAGGAGATTTGCGACAACGCGATTTCCTTGCCGTTGTCGTCATTTTGCTTAAACCCTTGAAGGTGTGATTGATGATTCAGTGCAGTTGAAGTGTTATGTTAAATAGTCACATTCAATTCAAAATCAAAATACTTAAATTTTTTCCCATGTCAGAAATACGACCGTTTGAGGCGGGTCTCTTGTTTCTTTTTTATTTTATTTATTTTTAAGTTCAGTATCTATGGTTCAATAATCAATTAGCAAAAAAATTGAAAGAAAGAAAAAATACAGAAAAAGAAGCTGTTTTAATGTTTTTTTTAAATAGTTTAATTCATTTCAAAATACTTAATTTTATTCCATGTTAGAAATATGACCTTTTACTAGGGAAAGGGAAATGAAGTTGTTTTAATGTTTTTTTTTTTAAATAGTCCAATTCAATTCAAAATACTTAATTTTTTTTAAATAGTCACATTAATTAATTTATTTTATGTTTAAATGGGGAAGGGGAAATTTATATTAACGAGCATCTAGATGGACGCTAAGAGCATCATTATCGATTGAATATTGTCGTGTCACGGTTGAAGTTGAGAAAATTGAGTCAGAATTATATTGATGTTTAGTTTTGAAAAAGAATTCTCAAACTTGTCGTAGTTCCCCAATTAAACCACGAATCTGATCAGAATAGAGAGACATGATTTAATAAATATAGGGTTAATTAAGTAAATGGTCCCTATAAATATTTAGGATTTTGTTTTTATTCCCTACAAAATAAAATCACACTTTTTAGTCCCAGTAAAATTTTCCGTCATAATTTTTAGTCCCTATAAAATTTTCCATCAACATTTTTAGTCCCTGTAAAATTTTATGTCAGCATTTTTGGTCCCTAAAATACTAAAGGAAAATGTCACAGGAACTAAAAAGAGTGATTTTATTTTATAGGGAATAAAAACAAATTTCTGAATATTTAAAGGAACCATTTACTTAATTAACCCATAAATATATAATATATATATTTAAACCTCATGTTTGATGCACCAAATGTGTAGGATAAAATAACCAATTCTATAATCATATCTTTGTAATTTATATCTTGTAAAAAAAAAAAAAATTCTTTGTAATTTATATCTAAAGGCGATTTTTTTTTTTTTTTAGAGATCTAAAGGCTACGTTAGAAAGTGTCCAAATAGAATTAGAAATTCATTCCTTATGTTCCCGTGAGTTTAGCTCAGTTGGTGAGGACAATGCATAATATATGTAAGTATGTAAGGTCTGGGCTTCGAAACCCGGACACCACCAAAAAAAAAAGAAATTCATTCCTTAGGTTCCCGTGAGTCATTCCTTAGGTTCCCGTGAGTTTCGAAACCCAGATTCCTTATTTATTATCATGATATCTTGTCGTTTTTAAAATATTTTGTCATATTTAAAATAATGATATCAAGTGTTTGTTATTATATCAAGTGTTTGTTATTATAATTAATTCCATACCGTTTTAAAAATATTTTCATTAATTGCGAGAGTAACTAAATATGATAAAATAATATTATTATATTTGTTATCATATGTCTGCATCAAACTCATGATAGGATTAACGTTTATCTTATCCATATCATATCTCGATCCAACTATTTATCTAATCATGTATCTATCTTATCTTAAACATCAAACGAGCATTTATGTTTGTGATGCAATATCTAATCATGTACATGTACTTATCCTATCTTAAACCCTTTGGTTGCTAACTTACTTAAATCAAAAAACATAAAGGAGTAAGTTAACAAACATATTTTTTTACCAAAAACCCTACTCTCTTTTACAAATCTACTTATATGCAGAGATAGTGGTGTAATGGTTAAGTTTGGATCGGATTTTGATCAAAAAAATGTCTGATCCAATGAAATCTTCATCTGTTCGGGTTGGTTCGGTTTTTGCTGTTTTCCAAAAAAGAAACCAAACCAAACTATTTGATTTGGTTCGGTTTGAATCGGTTTGGTTGATCAGTCTTTTTGAAAATACAATTAAAAAAATCCATATTTTCACAAATTTGTATTCATGCATACAACATACTCAAATATTTCGTAGAACTTTGTTTTCCATGTTATCTATTTTTCAAACTACTTTGTATAACTAACATGAAAAACCTAACAAGAGATGGACGATCGCAGCAGCCGTGAGGAACGATGGGCTGCTTAAATATTTCACAGAACTTTGTTTTCCATGTTCTCTATTTTTCAAACTACTTTGTATAACTAACATGAAAAAACTAACAAGAAATGGACGATCCCAGCGGCCATGAGGAACGATGGGGTAGGTGTGACTAGCGGCTAGTGTTCTTTTTTAGTAGAAACGAAAGGGTTTAAGATAGGATAAGTACATGATTAGACATTGCACCACAAACATAAATGCTCGTTTGATGTTTAAGATAAGATATATATACATGATGAGATGAGATGTTGATGGGAGAAAGTGAATGAATTGAAGATCATTTTATGTTGGACTTTAATTTTGAGCTTAATCATAAGTGTGTGTGAGGAGATATAATATAACTAAAATGGGGAGTGAGGTTAGTATCAGTTTAATTCATCGGTTTTTTGGATCTCAAAACTAAAAACCAAGAACCGAACTGAACTAGATCGGTTTAGGTTGGTTTGGTTTTGTTTTGAACCGAACAAAACAAGGTCGGATAATTTTTCGAATTGATTCGGTTTCATGGTTTTGTACGAACCACTTACAACCCTATGGAGAGACATACATGTCTTTTATATTTGGCTTAAACGCACTTTTCACCCCCTAACTTTGCATAAGTTGCAATTTTGGCCCCCTATTAAAAAAAATGGCAAAAGTTACCCCCCATGTCTATCCCCTTTTGCAAAAAGCCAATTTTGACTCAGTCAACCATAGCTGGCACGCCACCTGGCAATTTTTTAATTTTTTTAATCAGTAAATTCCACGTGTATAATTAAAGAAATAAAAAATTAAAAAATTAAAATTAAGAGGAAAGGGCACGTGAGTGAATGAACATAACACCATTGTTCTTGACTTTTGTTCTTGACCATAACAATGTTTATCTTAGTTCTTAATTCTTGGCAAACACTACTCCAAGAGCAGCCCCTTCAATCAACCCTCCTACCATAACTGGATGAAGAAACTTTGCAATTCAATTATCTCTCTAGGTTTGGATAGTGTTCTTTTGATTTCTCTGGGTTTTTTCTTCCTCTCAACTCAAGCTAATAAAACTAATATTAATTGTGAGAAGGTAGCTTCCAGGAAATCATTGTCTATTTCCTCTCTATTAAGTAAGATATACACTTGTTTTTGACAGAATTTTGTAAGTGGAAAGAAAAAAAGAAAGTAGTATGTGTGAATGCATGAAAGATAGTCAACTAATGTGTGAATGCCTCAAAGTTTATCATGCACCCGGATGCTATGTCGTCGAGGAATGTTCAAGGCCAGGTATTTTCCTTGGTCTGACTTTCTTGAAAAAATAATTGGTCACAATATGGAGGAATCTGCTAGAATCAGAGGGCTTACTATTTTCCGGTGCGGTGGTGATATTTTCCGGTGCGGTGGTCGTCGGAGAAATGTCATCCAAACATGATTTTTTTTGTGGGTTTTGTAGGGAATACGAAGGAGAGTACTTTTATTGTGGCAATTATTCGAAAAACGTTTTGTGGTGGTCGAGATCTAACAATGAAGGTGGTGGTTTGAAAACCCAAAAAATATCTCCAATCCAAAAATAAATTTATGATGAGATAGAGAAGGAAGGGTGAATGAATATTATGTATTTTTTTTGACAAAGGATGGTTGGAAGCACCATGTTGGGTGGCCAAAAGAGTGGCCGGAAAAAGGGAAGAGGGAGGGGCGGCAATTAGGAAAGAAGGAAGAGGAAGAAAGAATTGGGAGGAAAAGAAAGAAGAGAGAGAGCAGAGAGACTCTCTCACTCACGTGCCTCTCCATTTTTTTTCTTTCTTTTTTGATTTTTTTAAATTCAAAAATACACGCGTGGCAATTTTAATATTTTTTAATTAAAAATTTACACATGTGGCATGCCACATATGGTTGACTGGGTCAAAATCGACGTTTTGCAAAAGGGGGTAAATATGAGGGGTCATTTTTGCCATTTTTTTTAATAGGGGGCCAAAATTGCAACTTATGCAAAGTTAGGGGGTGAAAAGTGCGTTTAAGCCTTTATATTTCTAACTAAAGAATTGTTGTTTTGTAGGAAAAACTAAAAAAAAAAAAAAAAAAAAAAAAACTAACTGACTAAAGAATTGTATCAGAAACTTTTTTTTTTTCTTTCGAGGAAATAATTGTATCAGAAACCGTTAATGCTTTTGTATTTTCCGTGATCGTAGCTTCCTCCACGCTCTGTCAGGGAAAGAGTATAAATGAACTACACCCTCCCTTCACTATTATAAGCAAAATTTCACTTTTAGGTTCATTCAATAAATGATGTATGTGGTCTATTTAATGGACCACATACATCATTTATTGAATGAACCTAAAAAATAGATTTTTGCTTATAATAGTGACCGGAGGGTGCATGAAATAATTTGCACATGAATTTGTACCTAATTTCCATTAATTTTATTATCACTGTATTAAATTTTTTGTCGCAAGATAATAAAGGAAGACCAACAACAACAACATTTATTAATTTTATAAATAAAACAATTAAAAAAAATGATTGAATCGAAATTATTGTTTGAGTCAAAAAAATGTAACACTGGTCTATGTAATTCGAACTATGTCACTTGAAGTTATAATGTCAAATTCTAACCACTAATTTGACATCTTTTGAACCATTTTTACATTAAATTAAATGTGAATTAGAGTCAGGAGTAAAAAAAAATCTTCTTTTTATTTATAGACAAAATGATAAACAACACCTAAACTCCCACACAGTCGAGAGTTCAAACTCGAGTGAAGATGTCCAACAAACGATATCGCCAAAACTAAATTCAAGGAGAAATAAAAAGTGTTTTGCGATGGAGGGATTTTGATCCTCTCCCCTCCATTCTCTTCCTATAAAAATTAAACCAAACAAAATTTTTCAAATATTCCCTCCCCTCGACCCACCTCCCAACCTAACAGACACTAGCTAGAATCTGGAAAAAAAAAAAATGCTACACGAGTGTATTTCTAGTTGCTACCATACGGGATTTTTTTTAAAAAAAATGCTACCATATGGTCCATACCTCAACAAAATAGATGAAATCCATTCCATGATTAGCAACAGATCAGATTATAATATTTACGCAATTTCATTCAATTCTGACTCCTTAATGAGATTCACCTAAAAGACCAGCGATTTTAAAACTAGACTATACATGCTGCTTTCACATGGCCATAGATCATCCAAGTCACTCAAAATGTAATTTATCATGACACATACAGACAGAAATAGTTTTGGAATTTACCCCAAAATCAAAATATTAACTAGGCTTCTTGTGTGCTATTTCCATCTACACACCATTCAAACAGGTACCAGTAACATTAAACATTTGTTAGTACATAACCAATGAGCCTATTCTTCTTCTTCAGCTAAAAACTTAAAAATATCCCTCTCATTCTTCCAGCCGCTATCAGCATCACAATCACAATGTGGTTTCTCAGAACGGGTCCAGTACTTACAAGGAGCAACTGAGTCACACACGTAACAGAAACACTGTATTCAACCAAAGACATTAATTAGAGACAATGTAGAGAAATCAATAAAAATTAAACAAAAAGAAAGTCCCACCATTACCATTTCACATGAACTCTCGTGAGGTGTAGTAGTGAAGGGAAATTTGACACATAGATGTCTTGCATGTGGATAATCTCTACAAGCCACCTATATATTTGTCAAAAGATAATCAATCAGCATGACTCAAAATGAAGATTAACACTATAGTCCGTAGCAATTACAATTATGATCAAAAGTGTGTCCAGTGTCCACAAGCAATTAGAACTCTATAAAATTATGTTTGATATTTTATTGAGAAATTGATTCCAGAGACTCGAGGCGATTTTACTTGAAATTACTATTTGGAGCTTTTGATTCTAGAATTGATTGTAACACACAAATTTATAATTCAACTCACTTTTACATGTGCATATCCGAATACAAATCACTTTTAAGTGCAACTCACTTATTAACCAGAATCAATTCACTCATAATCAATTCTTGTCAAAGCAGAAGTAAACACACACTTAAGCTGATGATTGATTTAACTTGTCCAAGACCAAAATTGCTTCCAACACACATTTCACTATGATTTTAATAAGCTGCATTTCCTAGCTTTTTTTTACACAGGTTTCGACCGCAGAAAAAAACAGCCACTAAAAAGTTACATCCATTTAATTCATTTTTCAAATTACTATCGGTGTCGACATGTTTGTGTGTTTTTGCTTGATTCATAAAACCCATTAGAATCCAACATAGAGATTAATTCCATGGAAGTAATCACATTGCATTATCATCTTGAAAAATGTTTTCAGCTACAGCAAAAACAAAAACTACTAAAAACATGCATTTTTTTTTAATTTGCAGGACTAAGAATGTATACAATAACTAAAACCATTTCCATTAAAAAACGAAAAACTTAAACAAACAAAAAATGTAAACTTTACGGTGATTAAACACATATTTCAAAGTTATCAATAACAAGAGAGTTCAATCCCAAATAACTGAAACCTAGTTTTGATTTTGTTCATAACCTTAAATCCAAATAAAATCCAAAATCAATGAAACATAAAAGTATAAAATGAAAGGTTGTATAGTGAAAAACATAGTTGAATTTTTACCTGACCCTTTTCAGCAACAACGGAGATATCAGGGCTGCCATCATTATGATTATTGTCGTTCTCTTTCTCCAACGAAAGCTTTGATAGAGAATCAGATGGGTCATCGAAATCTAAGATGAAGCATTCTTCAGTTTCCTCAAAACGTTTTATGTCTTCTTTTCTTTTGAGACAAACCACTGCTCTGATTGGGGTTTCCGACATTGGTGTAGAAAGGTCTATGCTTTCGTTGTTACAGTCTTTCTCTTCTGCCATTGTTTTCCACTTCTTCTTCTTCTGTGTTTAGCTTCAGAGAAAGAAAGGGAAATGATCAAACTTCGAAACTAAACAAAACCTTTCGCGTTCCCTGTTTAATGCGACGTCGTTTCGAGGCGAGTGCTGCTTTCAAAATATTTCTTGGGGTTTTCAAGGTTTCCCCAAAATTAATGTTTGAAAATTGCTCTTTAGGCACCCAAATTTTGCTAAAACACTCAGTGGTACTTAACTACGATAGTTAATTGCGGTTACGGTAGTTAACTGGCGTTAACAAGAACAATAGTTAATCTTCAGTACTCAACCACCATTCATTTGTTTCTTTATTTACATAACCACACAACCTAAACGAACAATCACATTTTCTTAACTCCGTATCTTCTATGTTCAATTTCTTCTTAAGTGGTTTGTACTCATCACTCTTTCCATAAACAGAAAATGATTTTTGTCTAATGTTAAAGTAAGGGGGGTGTATTGGATTATGATTTTAAAAGACTATTTTAATAAAAAAAGTCTTTAAGATTTTAAAAGACTGTGTGAGATTGTATTGATTCTGTGAGATTTTAAAAGACTTTTTATGTAAAAGACTTTATACACTCAAGATTTTAATGGATTTATCACACTGACTTTTAAGGATTTCAAAGGATTCTATGGGATTTTAAAATTTTAAAGGATTCAATGAATTTTAGGGGAAAAAAGAACAAACTTACAAGCGTGAATGATAAAAATAATGAACAAATAAATTCTAGCGTTTGAATAAAGAAAAATAAAACCAATAAAAAATTATTTTACTATTGATTTTAAAATTTTAAGGATTTTATAAGATTTTAAGGGACTAAAAAACACTCTTAACACATTATTCTCCATACACATTTTTTATTTGTTAAAAATGTTATTCCCACAAAATTCAATTGTACATATTTAAAATTATGACAGCCCTTACAAATCTTTCAAAAAAAAATATTGTGTCAGCCCTCATTTTGTATTTGAAATTAGAGAAGTCGTTTGAGTTTTTCTAAGAGAGGTGAGAGAGAGAGAAGAGAGGAGGGAGAGGAGAGAGAGAGAGAGAGAGAGAGAGAGAGAGAGAATGGAGAGATAGAGAGACGAAGAGAGAAAGGAGAGAGGGGGGAGGGGAGAGAGAGAGAGAAGGGAGAAGAAAGAGATAGTAACTTTTAAATGAAAAACAATCTCAAGAAATCTCATCTTTTCATGAAAGACCTTTTCTTGTTAAAATTACACTACAAAATCCCACAAAATCCATCAAAATCCAATTTATTAAACAATCCTTCGAAATTTGAATGATTTTGAATACCATGAGACTTTTTTTAAGTGATGAAAAGTCTTGATTGAATACCTCAAGATTTTTTTAAAATGACAAAGAGTCTTGATTGAATACCACAAGACTTTTTTTAAGTTGCAAAAAGTCTTGATTGAATACCACAAGACTTTTTCATAATTAAAAAGTCTTTTAAAATCCCATAGAATCCTAATCCAATACATCCCCCTAAATCTCACCTTTGTCGACGGAGTGGTGGAAGAAAGAAGCCAATGTTAGTGTTGGCTTGTGAAAGGAGTGGTGAGTCCAAACTACAAACCACCCAATAAAAAATTAAACTAAGAAGACGCATTGTTAAGAAAATGTGGTTGTGTGTTTAGGTTGCGTGGTTATATAAATAAGAAAATTAGGGGTGGGCATGGTTCGGTTAACCTAAAAAACCGAACCGAACAGAACCGAAATTTTGAAATGGTTCGGGAAAACCGAACCGAACCGTTTCAGGTATGGAACTAACCGAACTGAACCAAAGTTATGGTTCGGTTAACCGTTTTCTTACCTATGAACCGAACCGAACCAAAACCAATATTTTGAACCGAAATGTATTTTTTTTATCCTTTTGTGAATTTAATTGTGTTTTTTATCCTTTTTTTATCCGAAATGCAAAATATTTTTTTATTTACTTTTTTAAGAATATAATTTTTTTATTTATAATATTATTACACAAACACAGTAAAATAATAAGTTTAATGCAAAATATATTAAGAAATAAAAATTACAGTATGAAAATTATTATCGATTATTTTTTGAAATATATGAAGTATTAATAATATAGATTAAATTAAAGTAATATATAAGATTAAACACGGTAAAAAAATATGTATTAATATTTACTTTAGCCGTTTGGTTTAGTTTGCTTCGGATTTGAAAAAATGATCCAATCCTACAAAAGCTTGTTGGATATCAACACATGTCGGTCATTGGACATGCGTTTGATCTAAAGTGTCGATGCTACAAAAGTTATTGGAAGAGGATTTGAACTTTGAATTGAAGGTCAAAATGAATATCATATTTCTGAGGCTGCTGCAAGTGAACCAAAACAAGCTTTTAAAACAAAACCTCAACTACTAACTTTCAGATTTTAACCTTGGAACTTAGCAGATTTCTCAACCAAGAAATGGAACTAATAACAGTGACATTCTTTACTTCAAATAAAAAAACAGTGACATACTTTATTCTATAGTTTAATTAAATATTAAATAATAAATTGAAAACTAGATAGTCACATTTTCAACAAACAAAATTCTGGAAAATATGCACCAACATGACAAATAAATAATTTCACGTACCTTTTATATATCTGGAGCAAATGTAGAATGAATAGGGAACTATACTGCATATTAATTATTAAAATGCAGGTAGCTAATTGAAAAGGATTTCCCTATACAGTAAAGGAGACATCCTTAGTAAGTTGTACTACCACTGTACGATTAGTTTCCCTACGCCACAATATTAAACAGAAAAGGGAAATGTTTACTTGTGCCCTTGGGGTATAAGTTAAGGAACCAAATGTAGAAATTTTTTCTTAAAAGTTATGCATTCAATGCTTTGAAAGTTTCAAAAGTTATCATTTAAATATAAAATTGATTTGTTAATTCTATTTTAAGATCCTTAACTTGTGCCCTACATGACCCTAAACAGAATTATGTTAAGTCCAGAAAGACCTATTTGTTATCTTTTTTTTTTTTTCATGAAGAATAAATTGATGCTCTAATCTGATGAGCTTCAAAACACAGGCAGGTTAAGTTCAATCTGATTTTTATAGAAGCAAACGAAATGCGTAGATATTTCCAGCACAATGTATTAAAGTTCAAATTGATTTTTTTTACATTAGATCACCACAAGTTTCCAAAATATATACCATTCAATAAAAAAAAAGAACTCACTCATAAATTGAAATAGAATCCAGATCAGCATGCCAAATGAAAGAGAGTTAAGGATTGAAATGAAACTGGTAAAAAACAGCTTATTTTAAAACATCTTATTCAAAACAACTTATTTTATTTAAAACAATTTATTTTATTCAAAACATGTTTTGAATAAGTTGTTTTTTGAAAATAAGCTGTTTTGAATAAGCTGTTTTTAAAATAAGGTGTTTTTCATAAAATAAGTTGTTTTTGTTAAAATAAGTTGTTTTTTCAAATAAGCTGTTTTGAATAAGCTGTTTTTTTTTAAATAAGTTGTTTTTCAAATAAGTTGTTTTGAATAAGCTGTTTTTTTTAAATAAGTTGTTTTTTTAAATAAGCTGTTTTGAATAAGTTGTTTTAAAATAAGGTGTTTTGCATAAAATAAGCTGTTTTGAATAAGTTGTTTTGAATAAGTTGTTTTGAATAAGCTGTTTTTTTTAAAAATAAATTGTTTTCATAAAATAAGCTGTTTTTAAAATAAGGTGTTTTGCATAAATAAGCTTTTTAAAATAAGCTATTCAAATAAGTTGTTTTTTTGGAAAGATCCAACAAAGAGTTCAAGTGGTTTCTTTAAAATAAAATAAAAAGTTCAAGTGGTTTGGTTCGGTTCAAACGGTTCGGTTCGGTTCAAGATGGTTCGGTTATGGTTCAAGAACTGTTAATAAATTAACGGTTCGGTTCGTGAACCATTATAACGATTCGGTTATTTTTGGTTCGGTTCGGTTCGCGCGGTTCGGTTCGGTTCATGGTTCTTTTTGCCCACCCCTAAAGAAAATAAATGAATGGTGGTTGAGTATTCTTAAAATGATTTGTTTTCTAGAATAAAGAGTTAATAAGGGGGTCAAAAGAGCAACCATCTAAGGGTAAACTCTCACATTTAGAGTTGATGCGGTTAAAAATTTGGATATAACACTTTTGTTGACCAAAATGTCTCTTATGAATAAGACTGAAAGAAGTAATAATTTAAAAAAAAAAAATCCGGCTGTTGCATTTTTTAAAACATTAATCCGAAGAAAAGATATTTGAAAATTGTTTATAATGAGAAGTTATTTTGAGTTTTTTTTCCTTCTAAAAAAATAATGTTATTTTCATTATGTTTAACACCCATAAAACTACTTCTGTTTTTTTAAAGAATCTCTAAAAATCAATTTCTAAACGTCAAAAGTTTTTTATACAATTAGTTTAGGGTGTTTCTATGAGGGTTTGATAATATTTCTACGACTATATATATTTTTTTTTTAAGGAAATTCTACGACTACTTGTAGTTGGAATATGGGAATACGACTACTTTTCTATGAAGAGCAGGTTACGGTAGACACAAAAGCTGACTCTTGCGCAAAGCTTGTTCAACCCAATAGTGACATATTAGGAAATGAAAAATACCCTAATGCCTCCTTTTCAATACTCAAGAAAAGTCCTCCTTACCATATTGTCCCATTTTCTTTAAGAGCAGAGAAGAACACATTTGTTCACACCAACATGATTTTTGTATGCTTGTAAATGAAAAGCTTCTAGTTATCCAGCTCAACCCGTGACTAAGGTCTATTCAATTTGCTTAGAAATGAGGCATCAATTATGATGCAAATTTTTGTACTCATTACTCAATTCAAAAACTATATGAACTTATGGTGTCACGTAAGTGAATAACACTATCTAAATTTGAGTACAGTACTTCTCCTGTCACGGGGAGAAAAACACTCAAAATCAATTGTTAGAGATAAATTTTGTATCATAAATTAATTAATTTTACAATTACATCAATAAATGTCATTGTTTAATCAAATAATATATGACAAAACTTCTTTGAAAATATACTGAGCAAAAACAAAACTATTAATTGCATGCAACGGCAACACATTTCTGTTTACAATTATATTCGGTGAGTACTCAGTCAGTATAACCCAATTACCACATATGCACGAATTCTCTTAGTGGGTCCACATTGTGGTGGTTGAGTGGGACCCAATTGTAATGGATGGCCCACATACACCAAACTCAACCAAACAATTTCTCATAAAGTTCTATATAATAGCAATCCACTTTGCATCATTGAGGTCACACTCACACCTACACCTTCATTATCCCATATTCTTCAAATTACCACTACAATCTCACAAAAACCTCATCAATCACAACCATGGGTTCAACAGGTGAAACTCAAATAACACCAACCCACATATCAGATGAAGAAGCAAACCTCTTCGCCATGCAACTAGCAAGTGCTTCAGTTCTTCCCATGATTTTGAAATCAGCTCTTGAACTTGATCTCTTAGAAATCATTGCTAAAGCTGGACCTGGTGCTCAAATTTCACCTATTGAAATTGCTTCTCAGCTACCAACAACTAACCCTGATGCACCAGTTATGTTGGACCGAATGTTGCGTCTCTTGGCTTGTTACAATATCCTCACTTGTTCAGTTCGTACTCAACAAGATGGAAAGGTTCAGAGACTTTATGGTTTGGCTACTGTTGCTAAGTATTTGGTTAAGAATGAAGATGGTGTATCCATTTCTGCTCTTAATCTCATGAATCAGGATAAAGTGCTCATGGAAAGCTGGTATTTCACTATTTCCTAAGCTCTGTTTTTTACTCTGTTTTTATTTTGCTCTGTTCTCTGTTTTGTTGGTACGAAGAACAACATATAGATATAATTAATGGAGTAATAATCATTTTGGTCTCTGAATGTGTAGCAAGTAGTTATATTAGTCCTTCAATGTATCAAAATTCTAAAATAGTCCCTGATTGTCCACTTTGTTAGTCAAAATAGTCCCTAACACTTAAATAATCCTTTAATACTCACAATAACTCTATTTATATAGGGACTAAAATGACAATAAGTAAGTACGTATAAGGACTAATATGATAATAAGTAAGTCTATTGAAGGACTAATATGACAACATTAACGAAATATTTTAATATCAAGGACTATTTTGATTAACAAAATACACAATTATGGACTATTTTGAAATTTCGATACATTGAGGGACTATTGTTACTATTCGTTCCTCGTTCAGGGACTAAAGTGACTATTTCCCCCTATAATTAATGTTAAAAATCTAAAATTGGATGTGATATATTCTGAAAATGTGTTTATAAGTGATAGATAGTTCTGGCTTACTAATCAATTTTGTATGAAGTTGAGTTAGATTCAATCCAAATTCTAATTCTAAGACGAGGTTAGAGTCATCTTTTGGATCATTAAGACATGTTCCAAATGTTTAATCCGACCTAGACATGTTCTTTAATGATAATTTCCTTCAAAAAAATGTCTTTAATGATAATTGAAAACTAGCAGCATATGGAATTATTATTGAATCAAATTATGTATACACCATGTTTAACACATAAATAAGTGACCAAAGATGATTGGTTAGGTTGTTAAGACTGTGATTCATACTCCACTTTTGAGTATTTTGACAAATGTTCTTTAACTTTAAGACATATTGCTTGTCCAAAAAAAAAACTTTTAAGACATATTCTTAACTTTAAGATACACCTTAAATATAAAATAAAAAAACACACTTGTTAAGGAATTAGAATTTGTATTCAATATTCCAGTTAGTTTTATTTTTTTTCCTTCTCTCTTTCCGACGGTTATTCAAGTAAGTTATACTCCTTTCGTCCTAAATTGTAAGCAAAAAAAAAAAAATCACACTTGTTAAGAAAATTAAAACATAAAAACTTGGTGGAGTATAATTTTTTGTGTTTTCTTTAGAATAAGTTTTATAGAAAGATATAAAAACAATTTTATTAAACAAGTAACAAGAAAAGTAGAAAGTTCCTTAAAAAAAAAAGTAGAAAGTAACAAAATAAACATTAGGAGTATACATTAGGCATAAATGCAGAAATGTAAAATTCATATATATCTTGTAAAATAGGTAGAAAGTAACAAGAAAATCCGTAAAAAAAAAAAAAAAAAAAAAAAAAAGTAACGAGACAAGTTTCAGATCATACGCATTACGCATATTTGTTTACGAGAAATAATTTTTTTACATTAAAATTTTGATATCGATCAAATACCATCCTCCAATATTTGTGAGTATTTTTAGAATATGTGTGAGGTGTAAAAGATGAAAATTTAGAAAGAGATAGAGATAAATATATTACGTGTTGAGTAACACACGCATACGGTGATCCTCGCGAGCTTATCTCAGTTGGTAAGGACAATGCATGATATATGTAATATCACACAAAACAAACATAAGCATATGGTGTTTTATATATATATATGGGGTTTGCTAGAACACACCCACTAGTTTTTATGTGGGAGTGTTTTAGCAAGTAAATAACTAAAAAGTGGTTAAATACACCCTAAGGTGTATGTTGCTATAACACACCTTCTAACAATAACAAGTGGGTGTGTTCTAGCAAATCCTATAGGCATTTGCTAGAACACACCCACTAGTTTTTATGTGGGAGTGTTTTAGCAAGTAAATAACTAAAAAGTGGTTAATTACACCCTAAGGTGTAGCTTTGCTAAAACACTCCCACATAAAAATTAGTGGGTGTGTTCTAGCAAACCCCTATATATATATATATATATATATATATATATATATATATATATATATATATATATATATATATATATATATATATATATATATGATGTATACTATGAGAATGATTATCTTATATGAGAATGATGAGAATGGTCATCAACCATTAGATCAAAAATAGAAGGTTGAGATTAAAAATTCACATATGTACTTTACCTTACTACATCAATTCTCATAAACTCATTTCCCTTTTCATCTTCTTCTCCCCACAATCAAAATTTCTGCTACAATCTCTCCTCCAGCGACCACCTCTCTTTTCGACCATTACAATTCAATCTCCGGTGAAGAAATTAATAAACAATCGATTAGATTTTAAGATGAGAAGCAGAAATTAATCAACATTTAATCGTAAACGTGCCAACAAAATCCTACAATTTTCATCACTTTGGTTTTTATGGTTTTCCAATCACAATCGTTAAAGGTGAATGGTTTTTTTTTGTTAAGATCTATTTGTTTTTATGATAGGAAAAGTCACACATATTCTTTAAATTGAATTTTTGGGAATCTGGAAAAAAAATCGAAGATGGAGTACTTAATTGGAAGGATTATTTAGAACTTTTTTTTAACTGGAAAACAAATAAAAAAATAGTTGTTAATGTTGATGGCCCCAAATTTTCATCTTTAATCCTCTTTGCGTTCAACAAAATACGGAATCGAGAAGTGTAACCTTTTTACATACCCATTTTATTCCAATAAGTACAAATCAATATGTTGTTTAGAGACCATCAGAGTAATCTTAGTGATGTTGTTAGAAGATGACGGTGAATTGGAGAAGACGAGAAGGGGAGTAACGTTTTTGCAATCAAATTCATTTAGTTATTCATTCAAGATGATTTAATTAGATTGGAATATTAATTTAATTTAGTCTAGCTATGATTGTGGGGAGAAGAAAATGAAAAGAGAAATGAATTTATGAGAATTGATATAGTAAGGTAAAGTACATATGTGACTTTTTAATCTCAACCTTCTATTTTTGATCTGATGGTTGATGACTATTCTCATCATTCTCATATAAGATAGTCATTCTCATAGTATACATCCTATATATATATATATATATATATATATATATATATATATATATATATATATATATATATATATATAATAACGTTGTTTGTTTACATGCACATACATAAGCTTTATGTAAGCATGATCGTGGGTCAGTAACCGATTTAAATTGACAACTACGTAGATATCTCATAGTATGCGAGTATTTGTTTTGATGCATTAATGGTTTTAAAAAGAAGTGTATAATTAGTTTCTTGGAATGTAGTCTACTCCTTTCTCATACATTTTATTACTCTGCAGGGGTTGGAAATCTTAAATTTTGTATAGAATATACATTATTTTAAAATGTAACGTTTGAGACTCGATGAATATTAAAAAAACACAATCAATGGATTAAAAAATGAAATGTTTTCATTTGCACGGGAGGTTAACGTGTAAGTTAATTATTCGTAAGTTTTTATCACTCCATAATGGTTCTTTCGTAGAAAACTAAGAATGTTTATTTAGTTAATTTTATGGTTGGGTTTTTTTTAGAGGATTTTATGGTAAGGGATTGTTAAGCAATAAACTCGTGTCCATTATTAATTGACTTATGAATATAGTGTCGTAAGATTTGGATTTAGAAATAGCGGAAATGGGAGAGTAAGAGGAAATTGATTTATAGTTTTATACATGGACGATGATTGTCCACAAACACTAACGTCAAAAGCTTCAAATTATGACATTATGATGATGACCTAGAGGGACCCTCATTTTTGAGTGGCCACCAACTCACTATTCAACATTTCTGCATTTCACCTACCGCCAATGGAGTGTGAACCAATATTCCTGTAAAGCTTCCAAATTCCTATAGCAATATGAACAGTTAGACAATTTCGTAAAAGTCCAATTTGTTAAAGCTCAAGACTATTTTGGTTTTCTCTACATGTCAACATTACTACATTAAAAGAAATCGAGTAGTTGAACGAACTTGCATATAGTATTAATTAATTTTGGGTCTCAGATAAGCCTAAAAAAATGGATAGATCTTTGAACTTTAAGAAAACTTGGTTTGGATGTTACATATCAACCAAAAAAGTTAAAAAAATATGTATAGAATTTGTTTAATCACACCGGACATTGTAACAAAAATATTGCATTTGACGCATCAACATTAACACAGTTGTTTCGTAAATTGATAATAACATAGTGTCGTGTTGATCGACGAGGGTTGGGCCTAATGAAAAATGGTAGTTTTTCACAATGTTACAAACTAAGTTCTAGTTTACATTGTTAGAGGTGACCATGTTTAATGTTTGAATAAGAGTATTTGAAGTAAAAGGAATCTATGAAAAAGAACAAAAAAAATCTCTTGTTGTAAATATATAATTCAACTTGTCCTCGCTTAACTCAGTTGGTATGGACAATTTATAATATATGCAAGGTCCGGGGTTTAAACCCCGGTCACCACCAAAATATATATATATATATATATATATATATATATATATATATATATATATATATATATATAATTCAACTTAATCAATATGATTTAGTGAATAGAATACATTTTTTAATATGGAAAAATGCTCCTTAAAAGTGAGTGATTATTTCGAGTTAATTCACTTTTTGACATAAAGAGCTTATACAATTATTTTCTATTAAAAGTAACAAAATATCATCGTGTCAAAATTCATTATATTATTATATCAATTCATTTTTCCTCAAAAAAATAATATAATTATGTCTGTTAAGTTAATTAACTTTGTTGTGGTTCTATACACATAATTTTTTATCAATATCCTATGGCATGAATGAAAGATAACTAGATATCTTAACCATGTGATTAGGATTTTAATCTCCAGTGGTGTATGAAATAAATAATATATGTTTGGCGATGTCAACATTTTAAATGAATCTCAGCATCTTGAGTGATTAGTCATGGACGATTGCCGAAGTTAACCCAAATAATGGATTATAGTATACAAGTAATTAAATTGTATTCATCCCTCAAAAAAAAATCTCTCTTGATGTATGCTTAGATGACATAAAAACCTTCTTAAGAAAAAGATGACATAAAAAGACTTTCTATTTTGGAAAGACATCAACATCCTTCCAATTGCACACACATTCTCTCTATTATGAGAAATAGTAATCCTTAGTCCTTACTCATTGTAGGTACCACCTAAAAGATGCAGTCCTTGATGGGGGCATTCCATTCAACAAGGCTTATGGGATGACAGCCTTTGAATACCATGGAACAGATCCAAGGTTTAACAAGGTTTTCAACAAGGGGATGTCTGATCACTCTACCATCACAATGAAGAAAATTCTTGAGACCTACACAGGTTTTGAAGGCCTTAAATCTCTTGTTGATGTAGGTGGTGGTACTGGAGCTGTAATTAACACGATTGTCTCAAAATATCCCACTATTAAGGGTATTAATTTTGATTTACCCCATGTCATTGAAGATGCTCCATCTTATCCAGGTATTTTTTCTTAAGTTTAAATACCATTGTCTTAAACAATTAGTATTATGCTTTACATGCATATTTGAACAATATTACTTACTTCAATTTATATAGAATTAACATTTGATGTTTTGTGTAGGAGTTGAGCATGTTGGTGGAGACATGTTTGTCAGTATTCCAAAGGCTGATGCTGTTTTTATGAAGGTGCATTTTATAAATCTTACCTACCCTAACACAATCATCTGGCCTTCTTCTTTATGCTAACATAATCTCTATAGCACCGACACCTAAGATAGAGAACATGTTGGGTGTCATTGTCAACATGTTGGTGTCATGTTTAGTAGTGTCTGTGTTTATATCCGTGTTATGCATAACACAGTTGTTTTAGGCTTTAGCCTTTACATTTAATATACTTCAAATCATATTCCTCTTGTTTGTATAAAATTAGCGAACAGAAGAAATCCGTCACTAGATTTAGAAATGCAATGAAAGAAATTAGGTTTATTTTATATTTTTCTCAACTAAAATTTGTTACTACTTTAATTTTTCTAATGGTATATTCTAATTATGATATCATTTTATATGCATATAGTGGATTTGTCATGACTGGAGTGATGAGCACTGCTTGAAATTTTTGAAGAACTGCTTACTACTTTAATTTTTCTAATGGTATATTCTAATTATGATATCATTTTATATGCATATAGTGGATTTGTCATGACTGGAGTGATGAGCACTGCTTGAAATTTTTGAAGAACTGCTATGAGGCACTACCAGACAATGGAAAAGTGATTGTGGCAGAATGCATACTTCCGGTGGCTCCAGATTCAAGCCTGGCCACAAAAGGTGTGGTTCACATTGATGTGATCATGTTGGCTCATAATCCAGGTGGGAAAGAGAGAACACAAAAAGAGTTTGAGGATCTTGCCAAAGGTGCTGGATTCCAAGGTTTCAAAGTCCATTGTAATGCTTTCAACACATACATCATGGAGTTTCTTAAGAAGGTTTAAGTTCTTTGGCGTGTTGCATCTGAGTTTTGATATTGAGATTGTGGTTGTGCTTCTACTTACCTAAGCTTTCCCCATAAAAATATGTGATTTCCACTTCTATTCGGTAGGAAAATAATAATGAGAAAGTTCATTGTAATATTGCCTATATAAATGAACATTGTTTCATATTGTGGATTTTACTTCTCTGTCTTCTCTTTAATTCCAGCTCTTTAATTAATCATCATCAGTTTTTTTTTCTTGATAAATGATTTCCAAAATTTACCAATACATACGTAGATTTAGTAATGAAATTCAACGGATTAACAATGTCAATAATTAGCATTTTATACATAAACTTCATACTAATTTTATTTTTTAAAAGGAAACTGTTAAGAGTTCAAGTGCGATTGATTAGTATCATATCGACTATTGTCTAAGATTAATAAACTAAATTAATTATATATAAGAGAGATGGCTTATAAAAACGAATCAATTTGAGTTTCGCAGCTAATCAACTATAGTCTGACATAAATTTATGATACAAACTACAATTTGCAATAAGCAAAGAGCAACATTATTCAAACACATAAAATTGACACTTGTATACCCCGACACTGTATAAAATACATCGAGATTCAGTGCATTTTGTGTTACATTATTATTAAAACGGAAACGTATTTGTAGGAAAAACATTTACTAGGCAAATGCATGGACAATAGAAACTGCAAAAGCAAAAAAGGCATGGACAATAGAAACTGCAAAAGCAAAAAAGAATTGAAAATTACACGCTGCTTCATAGGACTGAGGATTGGATAGTAAGAAGGGAGACTGAAACTTTGTTTTGTCAAATAGCTCCCTCATTTTTCACCCTTATTTTGTACCTATCGCGTCTTAAAGGTTACTTGTTCTTGAAAAATTCCAAACAGTGTTCTTTCTCCAAGTCCCTACTCCAGAACTTGCTATAGTATTCTGGATATGTAAATCCTCTGTATACAGCTCCAGAACCATCTTCTGTGAGTGGTTTTGCAGGACATATCAATGCCTCATTATCTGGGCAGAGAAATGAAGCCACAGAAAGTCTTGGCTTCTCAGCATTGACAATAGCCCGATGCCAAACACTCTTATAAAGCCCGTTGCTCAAAGCCTGAAATCACGTGTAACATAAAAGATGTTAAAATTACAAACAGTCCAGGAAATTTTGTGTCAATATGAGTTTGAATGTGTACATATAGAAAAAGAGTAATGCTAGGAACATGCTTTTTAACATATACATTTCAACACACTCTCTTGGTTAAAATTGATAGGAGTTCCACCAAATTTATAAGGAATGTTTGTGTTTAAGAGTGCGTTCCTAGAATTATTCTTTGAAATAAATATTAATTTTGTGTTGTATGGTTCCAAACAATTTATGTCAACCAAATTACACTCGAAGTTTGTTAGAAGCTGGAGATGAAGAGCCCTCCAACAGTTACGCGTGTTCCTGTTTGTTGATACTAACTAGTCCATCAAGTGTGTCTTAAGGTGATCATGACTACTCAAATAACTGGCTCAAATTTAGTTACAATATTAATGTTGCATATATTTGTCGTAAATGAGTAGCTTATTACATACCTGCAGTTGATCACCTATGTTAATAACAAAGGCATCAGGAATTGGGTTAACAGCAAGCCACTTGCCATCTTTGAGGACCTGTAGGCCAGCAACATGAAGGTCTTGGAGTAGAATTGTAAGTGCATTTGGGTCTGTATGCCCTGGCAATCCATAAGTAAGTTCTGGTTGTGGGCATGCTGGATAGTAATTCACTGCCATGTGCTGCGCTTGTTCCCCTAAAACATTCCTTAAGTAATTTTTTTCTAGGCCCAAGCTCTCTGATATGTACTCTTCTATTCTCAACCCCAATTCCCTAACTTCTTTGCAGTAATTTGCCACTGTTTCCCTGCCACATACAATTACCATGCAACAATTGTCAATTATGTTGGACCTTAATTTGCTTATTAATTCATCATCTACTGAAACACAAATTATTGATGGGGGCTTGTTTATCATTTATCATAGAGACCCTCGTTGTAGCTAGGTTTAGTCAAAGAAACTGATGAGTATATGAATTTTTATCTTCCTTTTCTTTTCTTTTTTGAAATATCTATTTATTTTCTACTACAAAAATTAATGAAGCAGTAGAACTTATTAAGGAAAAAATTATGTATTTATTAATTACGTACGTAACTAACTTAAGAAAGGTTGTGATAATTGTTAAAAAAAAAAAAAGTTGTGATAAAATCATCCTCCTTCAAAAAAAAAGTTGTGATAAATCAAGGTTCGAATCACATTTACGAGGGGAAATCTTATTCAATGACTGACACATCTCGAATATATCCGCTATGAAAAACTATCGTTATGAGAAAAAAAAACTCTTATCTATTTGTTACATGTGTTATTTAGAAAGAAAAATTCAGTCCAAAAGTGTTGAAAGGGGTAGTTTTCTTTATATATAGTATAGATTTATCTTTGTAATATTTTTTTTTTGAAGAAATTTTTCTTTGTAATATTTGAAAGCCACGAGTAACTATAAACAATTAATTTTCTACAAATGTGACAATTAAAAATGTGGGGGCATCAATACTTAAATTTGGTAATGAAATTAAAAAAAAGGAAAATAGTATAAAATCCTAAAATATTATATTCTAAAAATATATGCATTATTAGGGGTGTAACGGTTCGGTTTGGATTGGTTTTTAGTCAAAAAAATGTCCGAACCAATGAAATCTTCATCGGTTCGGTTTGGTTCGGTTTTTACTATTTTTTAAAAAAGAACCGAACCAAACTAGTCGGTTTGGATCGGTTCGGTTGATCGATTTGTTTGAAAATACAATTTAAAATAATCTATATTTTCACAATTTTGAACAACATACTCAAATATTTCATAGAACTTTGTTTTCCATATTCTCTGTGTTTCAAACTACTTTGTATAACTAACATGAAAAAACTAATAAGGGATAGACGATCTTAGCGGCGAAGAGGAACGATGGGTTAGGTGCGACCGGCGGCTAGTGTTCTTTTTTAGTAGAAACGAAATAGACCTTGAGTGATGATATGAGATTATGATGAGAGAAAGTGAATTAAGGAGTATTTTATGTTGGCCTTTAATTTTGAACTTAATCATAAGTGTGTGTGAGGAGGGATAATATCACTAAAATGGGGAGTGAGGTTAGCATCAGTTCGGTTCATCGGTTTATTGGATCCCAATATTAAAAACCGAGAACCGAACCATACTAGATCAGTTTAGGTTGGTTCGGTTCGGTTTTGAACCGAACCAAACATGGTCGGATACTTTTTCGGTTTGGTTTGGTTTCATCGGTTTTGTCCGAACCACTTACACCTCTATGCATTATCACATCATCTAATAACTTGTTCAATATTCAACATTAAACAACAAAAATAAATCCAAAATTTAGTAGAGAGAAAAATATTAAAAATTGAGAGACTACATTTTTCTTTTTTAGGAAAGAGACTATATTTTTGAATTTAAAAATGAAGCGATCAAGGGTATTTTCGTCCATTCACACTAAGTTTTGGATTCATGGACTAAATTTTAAATGATTAAATTTTGCAATGACGATTTGAAGCATTTTAAATGATAAATTTTTATGAAAAGTTGTGCACTCAATGCAGTGAAAATTATAACAGTTGACTTTTTAAAATAATAATTACTCCCTCCGTCCCTATATGTAAACCCCTTTTACTTTTTTCACATTCCTTAAGAAAAGTTGTTAGTGTAATTAATGTGTCTAATATATGTGATAATTTTAACAAATTGTCCTTTGTTTCTATATGTATTAAATTTGAATTTTCATATTTCAAGATTAGTCAGTAGTATTAGCTAGGGGTACGTTTAGGAAAAAATAATAAATGCATCTAGGAACTTGAAAAGGGGTTTACATTTAGATACAAATTTTTAGTCAAATAGATGTTTACATATAGGGACGGAGCGAGTACTAAATTTAGGATTTGTTAACAAGACACATGTATACATAAGCAAAAAAAAAATTTAACTCAGTAGTTATACTTTTTTATTTGGTCAAGATTTTTCCTTTTTTTTTTTTTTTTGATGAATAAAAAACCTTTCCTTATTTATAGTGATTAGCCGAGCTGAATAGTATAGCAGTAAAGTGTGCATACACGTTTGATTTGACGAGACTATTTAAATCGTAAAGGGAAACAGATCCCAGGGCCCAGGACAGTAAGATCTGGACATTAATACAGTGAAGAGCTTACGTCAACACGGAAATATCTAGTGATGTCAGGACCCATCTTTTTCTTAACAGAGTACACCCTCCGGTCACTGATATAAGCAAAAATCCACATTTTAGATACATTTAATAAATGATGTATGTAGTCTTTATTATATGTCACATACATCATTAATTAAATGTATCTAAAATGTGGATTTTTGCTTATATTAATAACCGGATGGTGTACTTGCTTAAAATTAGGGTCTTAGAGATTCCTAATTTGTTCTTAAGCGCACATTTAAGGGATTTAAATATAGCAACTTTATATCTTTTTTTTTTCCCTAAGGGAAGCAACTTTATATCAAAAATATATTTTTTTTTTGACTAAATCCACAAATATAACATTAATAGATTAAGAGTATCCCTTCCGTTTTAAAATGAGTGTCGTTTTAGCCCAAAAAAATTGTTTCAAAATAAATGTCATTTACATTTTCAATACAACTTTAATTTTTTTTCTTCAAATTTTACCTTTAATAAATGAAAATGTTAATCGGTGCCCTAGGGGCACTGGTTAATGGTATGAAAAAGGAAATTATATAGTAGTTAATGCATTGAAATTGTGTAATTAATTTATATAACATTAATAGATTAATAGTATCCCTTCCGTTTCAAAATGAGTGTCGCTTTAGCCAAAAAAAATTGTTTCAAAATGAATGTCATTTACATTTTCAATACAACTTTAATTTTTTTTCTTCAAATTTTATCATTAATAAATGGGAAAAGTTAACCGGTGCCCCAGGGGCACTGGTTAAGGGTATGAAAAAGGAAATTATATAGTAGTTAATGCATTTAAATTGTGTAATTAATTTATAATAAAGTCAAAAACAATTTTCTTTTATGGTGATAATTCCCTTTTATGGTATGCTTAACCAGTGCCCCAGAGGCACCGGTTAGCAGAACCCTTAATAAATACTCCAACTTTTTTCTCACATAATTTTCAATGCAACTTTAAGTTTGTCTTTTTCATATAAAACAAGGGTAGTTTAGTAAAAGGGTTATGTCTAATGATTATTTCATTTCATTCCTTAATCTGTGTGCAATTGACTAAAACGACATTCATTTTGAAAGATAAAAGAATAATAATAATAATAATAATAAAAAAAACATTTACCATAAACATTTTGAGGTTTGTAACAGATTTGTTATTTTGGTCACACATAAGTCCTTTAAGTTTGTAAATATTTTCGACTTAGTCATTCTGTAACATCATCGTTTTTGTAATATTTGGTTAACAAAATGACTACATTAAAAACATTTATAAACTTAAAAGATTTATATGTGACCCAAATAATTTAAAGGACCACTCTGTCATAAACCTCAAACTTAAAAAACTTATGTGTAACCAAAATAACATAAATGATCAATTTGTTACAAACTTCAAACTTAAAGAACCTTATTGTAATTTAGCATTATTTTTATCATTTTTATCATTTTCACAAGTTATTTTTATAAACAAGGGAATGACCTCATGATGAATACATCATCACAAGTATAAAACATGTCACAAGGTGAGGCCTAGACCTAGTCAGTGACACTAGTCCGTTGATAGATACGTGGCTGAAATTAGAGAGACGGAGAAAAATGAAGAGAGTGGACTTACTTGAATGAAGGAGGATTAGAAGGCCATTCTGGCACATAATTATCCAAAGGATAGCAATGAAGTCTAAGGTAGTCCCTCCAATTGTGCACCTCCTCTTTGTTCACATTAAAACTTGTAGATAGTCTCATTGTCTTCGTGGGATCGTCTGAATACAACTTCATTTTCTCATCCACTGGCAACTTGAAAAAATCATATGCCACTTCTGCTGTTTTTTTCAATTCTTCTAGAGGCACCCCATGATTAACTACCTGTCCAATTAATTAACAATATATTAATTAGTCTCCCAAAACTTACGGTGTTTAATATATAAAATTAATTCAGTGACTAAGCATTACACAATCACTCAATTAGCTTTGTATTCACAATGTCACTTAATTACCAAAATGACATTTTATTCTATCACTAAAAATTGAACTGGGTTCCTGGCTCATAGACACTACGCATCAACCATTTATGTTACAACCAGTGGCATTTTAGAACCAGTGGCATCAGGCTTGCATGTGACAAATCAAATTGTATTTAGTAGAAATGAGGAGTTAATCCTATTCTTTTTTTTTTTTTTGGAGAAGGGAGTTAATCCTATGCTAATTACAATGAATAGCAAAAATTATGACTTATGCCTATCTAAAATAATCTTCATTGTTCATCTATGGTTATTGAATAAACAAAAAATTGTAATATTGGGCTAGACCTGGAAAAAACCATAGGAGCTGCATGCTTCACCAATTTGCTGCACAATCTGTGTTCTGTTGTGAGAACCCAAATCAATGATAGGAACATTTTCGAACTCAGAGACTTGAGAAAGACATGGTCTATCAGATTCGGGTCTGATGTAGCTTTCGGGTAATTTTGAATAATGGATTCCGGAAGAAAGCACTTTGGTGTCCATTATATATAATCTTTGGGGGAAAATACAAAGAAAGAACCAAGGAAAATGACAACCACTCAAAATAGAGTTCTTTGGGGTTAAGGAGCTGAAGAACGAGTAGCTTCCAGGAAGATGAGCTGAAATGTGACATAGCATGCATTTGTATATATACACTAAAAAATATTGTGCAAAAGGACTTGGGTGACATTAGCTTTTGATGACATTATTTCTATTTCTCTTAATCAATCACTCTCTCTCATCTAAATAATTTATTTATTATTTTTTCTCATCTAAAATACATTAATCTCACTGATGTCACCAAAAAATGTATGTGAATGATTGGGTCAGGTGTTTTCTCTTTAAAAGGTGTACTTACTTCTAAGGTGGCATTTCACATGGGAAAGGGGAATCCTTTCCCACCATGGGAAAGCTTTTTTTAACCATTAGATTGAAAGGGAACATTGATTTTATTATAAGCTGTCCACACTATATCTTTCTTCTCCCTATCTTCAACCTCACCAAAGGACCCACCATCACCACCACCACCACCTCCTCCAAGAGCCACCCCTAAACAATTGATTTCAGCCTAAATCTTATATGCTCATCACTTAACAGCACCGCTGCACTTTTTCTTGCCCTCATTTCTCGTTCTTCTTCCTAGCTTGTGCATCCCACATTACACAGATAACTCTAAATCTTACTTTGCTTCTATATCACTTCTTCAATTATGTGTTTGTTGTCTCATCTACAAACACCAGATCTGTTATCTTCGTCGCAAGTTCTCTTTGAACCACTTCTTCTTTCATTCTGGGCACATCGCCGGAGAGCCACCGCCAGCGAGATTCCGGTCATCTTCTCCGGCTTATGTTTCTTCGATTGATTTTTTAGAAAGCTTGCAATTTGCCTTTTTCCACTTACTCCAAACCAAACAACTTGAAAAGAAAATAAAAAACATTACATTTTCATTTTTACTTATTCATATAGATATGATTCCACAATTCATTTCTCTTGTTTTTTAATTATAATTTTGTTTGTACGTGTTCTTCTGATTTCTGCTATAAATGTTGAAGATTATTTTATTGTCTTTATCATTTGCCATTGATTTGTTGGTTGGGTCGTATTGATATTATTATTGCTTGTCTCGGTATGGCAGGAATGGAAGCAGAAAGGTAAGCCTATGAATGATATTGAGAGGTTGAAGATAGTGACAAGAAAGATATAGTATGAACAGCTTATAATAAGATTAGTGTTCCCTTTCAATTTAATGATTAAAAAAAGCTTTCCCATGGTGGGAAAGGATTCCCCTTTCCCATGTGAAATGCCACCTACTTCTAAATAGTAAATAAATAAACAGTTAAGAAAATTGACAATCGATATTCCGGTCGGTACATAAGAAGAGATTGAACTATCACAAGATCAATATTTAAATTTATATAAGAATATTCACATTTTAATCAATGATGCTGGACCAAACCAGTAAAAAAAAAAAATGAACAATTGACAGACTGTTACTATTTTAATCAATTTTTATGAGAGACGTACACATGAGTCAACGTTATTTTACATTGACTACTAATAGACACGTTTCGAAATCTTATTGGCTTACTGTCAGTACATAGTAGTAGTTTATTTAGTATTTTCTCTCAGCTGCTTTAAATGGAAAGTGAATTTAATTATAGCTCACTCGTCACTCCATGTATGACTGAAAGAAAGTATGAAGATGCTCATCTCTGTGCCGAATATTTAAGGGGGAAAATAGAGAATAAATAGAACTCAGAATTGTTATAGTTGATGAGAGTGAGAGTGAGATCTGTTGTAGTTGAATTGAAATTGGAAAAAGGAAAAAAGCTTGCAGAGTTTGAACTGAAAGTGCATCTCAATGAGTGAAAGTGTGGATCTCTTCTCTAATGGAGAGGTGGGAGGTTTATAAGAGAGGGTACAAATTAAAGATGGAGATGAAGACAATGATAATGAACTTTCTTTTCTAGGCTTAAAGATCGTGATGGAGTTGATGATTTTTTGTTTTGAATTTTTTTGTTTTACTTTTCTAAAAATTTAAATAATGATACTATTGTTTTTGGCTGATTTGAGGAAAATGCAAGCGCTCTTTAGAATTGAATGGAAAAGGGTAACTATCCCAGAAAAAAATTGGGAAATGTTAACTTGTGCCTTTAAAGCAGCACAAGTTTAAAAGTTAAATGTATAAGCTTATTTTTGGAAATTGTGCATTTAATGTTTTGAAAGATTAAAAACTTATTTTTTCAATACAACACTTATGTTTTAATTCTTTTTTAGATCCTTAACTTAGCATGACCTTAAAAAATTAGTTATATTTGTAATAAATATTAGTTATAAGTTCAAAAAAAAAATATTAGTTTGATTTGTAGTAAATAGATCTCTATTAAAAAAAAGTATGTGTGACATTTTAGTTGCAGTAAATAGATCTCGATTAAAAAAAGTATATGTGACATTTTAATATTGAAAAAAAAAAAGTATATGTGACATTCTAACATGTCTATGCCTTTTATTTCAATATTTTTTTTTTCTTTCAAAAAAAAAAATATTGAAAAAAAAAAGGCACAGACATGTTAGATCTGTTTATTTCTTTTCTCCAATACCCTTCCTCTTCTGAATCATTCATCTCTAACAAGAAGCATGTGATAATTTACATATGAATATAGTTCATCTCTATTTGTTACAATTATAAAATATATCATAAATGACCACAATGTAACATGAGCGATTTAAAAACTAATTGTGTAAATAAAATATAAAACACCAATTTTAAAAAATTCTTTCAGAAAATATCAATATAAACTAGTAGGTTCCCTAAAAATAAATAGTTAAACTTAAAAGTCACAGATATAATTTTGTCTTTATTTGTAAGAAGGAAAAAAATCAAGCTTCAGTGTTTTGATAGAGAAAAATCAAGCTTCAGTGTTTTAATAGAGAAATGCCTTGAGAAAGTTGTTCAATGTAAGCCTTGTACCCCTTGTACCTTTTCTCTTTTTTTTGAAGGAACCTCCTGTACCCTGTTATAATGTATTTTTTGTCAACCTTCTGAATTTCAAAATCTTTTGTCTGTTTGGGTCAAGAAAAAAATATATTTTGTCTGTTCATATTTTTTCTGTCTATTGATTTATTTTGCTAAAAAAATTCATTTATTTTATTCAATCTTTTGTCTATTTATCTAACTTTGATCCTTTGTCGTCTTTTTTTGGTGTTAACAATTCAGTTCTCAAAGAAAAATAACTCTAGTAATTTGGAGTTTAGTCAAGAGATAAGTAAAGTCTCAGTAAAGTTGTTTCATCCAATAATCGAATTCATTGATTATTTGAGCTTAATTGTATGATTTCATATTTAAGATTGTTTTCAATGTCCACACAAAAATGAAATTAAAAGATATCTCTATAAAATTGATAGTTTATTTAATCGAATATTTTTTTGATGTAAGGAAATCAAAATTGACCTTTAATTTTTTATTTTTTTTGTGATTCTCTTTGCTCTCTAAAAAAATACTTTCTCTAACTTCTCCCTAGATTTGGAACGCGCCGCCTCCCCTCTTGCTGGTCACGATGTAGACGACGGTGGGTGGCAGTGTGACAATGGTTCAACCGTCCACACTGCTTCTCGACCTTGATCTTTCAGCAGTGGTTCGTCGGAAGTGTGGGCTTGTAGGCGTGTTTGTTTAGTCCGGCAGTTGCGTCGGTGATTTGGGCTCGCTAAGATCGCACAGACGCGACGGTTTTTTTGTTTGGTCTGTCTTAAGCTTGCTGGATTTCTGGTTTGGGTTTTCTGTGCGATTCTAGGACATCTGGGTCAGGTTTTGGGTAAGCCGTGAGGTTTCTTCCTCTTTGTGTTTCTGAAAATTCAGTTTTGATTCGGATATGCTTTTTTAAAACCTCCGTTGGCACCGCCGCAGTGGTCAGTTTCTCTTGGTATTCCCAGAAACCATTGTGTTCAGATTGGTTGGTTGTAGTGGTCTGCTGTTCTTCGAACTATCGTCACCGTGGTGCTATGGTGGCAATGGTTGTTGTCATAAAAAATTGTTCTACTCTCTTCTTGAAGGTGGTGACAGCTGTGATGGGTGTTGCTTCATTTCAAATCCATTTCGTTGTTCCTTTAACTTTGGGTTGTGATTCAGACTTTGGGCAGTGCTCGAAAGGGCGATGGCTTTGTGATCATGGTCTGCTTCAGGTTGATTCTTGGTTGTAAATTTAATGTGGTTTTATTCGTAGTAAGTGGTGGGTACGTGAAGTTGGTTGCTTCCGTGCTGGTGGACAATTTCATTTACTAGTTTTGTTATAAAGGAACGATCTTTGTTATTGTTCGTGATTGTTAGGCTTGAAAGAGTGTAGTTGCCAGATGTGATTGTTGTGATTGTTACTAACAGGGGTCGTTGGAATGTGAATTTGATCGTGTTAGCGGTTGATTCATTCGTCGTATTGAGAAGTGAAGATCATCTTGATCTGATGTTGGTCAACCTATATGGTCTTAAATCCGTTTTGATCCTTTGCATTCATCGTTTGTTAATGAATTGTTGGGGTATGAACTGTTTTGGACTCGAAAGATTCATTAATGCTTGATGTTGCTGCTGATTCAGTGAGTTGATGATATGTGATCCATTCTGTCTTGACAATCAATTCATTCACCAACTTATAGACCCGGTTGGTGCTCACAAACATCGTTTGTTAGACTTGACTAGGGTTGATTCAAGTGTATCCACTAGGTCAGGTTTTATGTCCCCAATTTTTATGTTTTTTTTCCTTTTTTAATAATATATATAAGCATTTGACAAACGCATGCTTAAAGTGGTGTGTCAACTTCGTTGGAACGTCCTCTATTCCTTACATGTCATTTTGCTCTGGCCTTATCAAAAAATCCTTTATTCCTTACATGTCATTTTGCCATGGCTTTATCGAAAAAAATTGAAAACAAATTTGATATTTCAAAAGAGAAATGATATTTGAACAACCATTTTTGACAACTTTTGTGACAATTTTCTCTCTCATACTCACATTATCTTTTTATTTCCTCTCTCTATTGCTTTGGTTTTTGTGCCAATATCTCGTTTCCTTTGTAAAATTTTGGTTGTCACATATATAAATGTTTAAAGGGTCATGTTAACTTGTGCCCTAAGGGCACAAGTTAAGGAACTTAAAATAGAATTAAGTAATAAATTTTAAGTTAAAAAGATAACTTTTGAAACTTTCAAGACATTGAATGCACAATTTTCAAGAAAAAACTTCTATTTTTGGTTCCTTAGCTTATGTCTCAATGGCACAAGTTAACATTTTCCATATTTAAATAACACAACTTATTTCAAAAATACTTTCACACACTGTACACTAACCACCGAGCATTCAGCACTTGGCTCTCGTGCCAAATCAAATATGGAATGGAGTAATTAATGATTCTAACTTATTATCCAAAAAATTTCTTCAAAAAAAAACTTATTATCCAAATTTTCTTTCAAAAAAAAATATTATCCAAATTTGTCAAGACAAAAAATATCATCCAAATTGTTTTAAAAAAATAGTTTGTTATCTAAATAAGTATAAGTGTTCTATTTTGCCGGATTTGTCACGTTAATTCAACTTGACAATTACTCCTCGTTTTAATACAATAATTTTTTTTTAAAAAATACAATAAATCCTTTCTCGATCACTTTTTTTAGGGGTTTTCTTAATCACAAGTTACTATCATCTCTAGTCCATATTATAACCAAAAATCAATATTTTAGATTTATTCATTAAATGATGTGTGAAATCTACAATAAATATCATATACATCATTATTTGGATGAATATAATACGATAGATTTTTGCTTATAATAGTGATCAGATAATGTATAAACTACTCTTTGTGTCCTTAATCATAAGTTCTCCTTCAAAAAAAAGTTGTCTTCTCTATTATATATATTTGCCTTAATTTTTTTTGAAAAGTACACTTGGCACTCTTCTATGTTAAACTTCATTTAATGTATTACACACTTAAGCATCACTAATACACATGTGCACCTCATCATCTAATTTTAGCTTGATTATTGGCTATTGATAAATCATTGTTAAATATTAACACATGTTTGACCTTTCCATTTATTACAATTGATACCGATATGAATGTCAATACAAAAGTGGCATCCTATAAGAATATTCTCTCTATTGAACCTACAACCATTTCATTTTGTATGTGTATTTCCACTAATCAAACAATCACCCTTTAATGTCCATAAATGTCTTATAATTACGTGTGAAAAAAGTTCTAATTTAAGATATGCATCAACAATTGTATTGCTCAATTTTTCTCTATAAATATTGGTTCAACTTTCACCATTTCATATTCATTCAAAGAATTCAGAATGCTTTCTAAATATCGTAACGAAAGTTGTATATGATGGTGGTTCGGGTAAAAAGGTGTTTTCATTTATACTATTTTCTGTTAGTTTTCTCTCATTGTATTGTTTTTATTTGGTAGTATTATCTATCATTTTTTTTAAGTCACTTATAAATTCTAGACTTCTTTATCAAAGTCCAGGGATTATGAATCTAATATGTAACGTGGAGGCTAGACCTAGCAATTAGACATCTAAATTTTGAACTCACACCTTTCAAGCGATCATTTGATATCAAGATCAACACGTAGCAGCAGTACAATTTCGTCCAAGAATTTTTGAAGAATATTAAGATTGAGAAGGATTGATAAGGATCTATGAAACATGGAGATTTTTTTTTCTTTCTATGAAACATGGATATAAACATGTACTAATGTTTTTTTTAGTGTTTACTGGCATTATCATCAAATTGTTTGTTGATAATTTATTTTTTTGGCTGAAATATATAATTTAGTTTTTTTTTGAAGGAATAATTTAGTTGTTTCTCCTTAAAAAAATAATTTGGTCGTTTCAAATTATAATTTTGCTACGTTAATGTTGTTGGTTTTTTTTGAAGGAATGTTGTTGGTTGGTTTTTATTGTCTTTGTTTATTTTTTCATATTTTTTAATTATATTTTAAAACAAAGCAATTTGATTAGGTGCACCAATAAAACAAAGTGATTTGATATATCAATAAAAAAAATTGTTGGTATATACAAATTAACTCATTCACTATATACGAAATTACGAATCTATATTATTATAAAGATAAAAAAAAAGTACACATGACATTTTAATTTACTTACAAGACTTAATTGCTCTTAATTCTTCATTTGTAAATTTCCTACAATAAACACGTTACTTCTTTTTTGTTATTATTACTTACTCATATTAATTTAGTAATTTTTATGAACATTCAAAGTTATTATTACTTACTCATATTAATTTAGTAATTTTTATGAACAGTCTTAATCAAATCAAGAAAGAGAAGATTTTCACGTGCCAAAGCAATTGCCCTTTTTTATGGTGAAAATTTTATAATTTTTTGTCAATCATTTCTATACATGCTAACAATTCAATTAATAATCTTAAACAAAATTTAAAAAATATCTACTTCGAATCTCTATAATAAACAAAAGGCATGCACAGCAAAAATAAATCAAAATAGGCAAATAATTATTGATTTAAATTGTACTAAAAAAAACTGATTATGATTTTATTATACAGTTTCCACTCTATTTTATTACTCAATTATAACTTAATCTTTGTATTTTCTTCATGATTTTTTTAATCTATGAAAATAATATCCTAAGTAAATAGAAAATCATTTTAACGTATTAATTTTCCTACGAAAAATTTAAAAAAATAGTTTTCCAAATATTTGTTTTAATTTTTGGAAAAATAAATCAAGGAAGGCAAATTTTCCAATCAAACTTATTAGGCCATATTTTGTTAAAAAATTGAACAAGCAAGAATTTTGGTTAAGAAGTGTCCATTTAATCATACATTATCACTGCAAGAATTTTGTTTTGAATGAAAATTATATGCATTGATTTTAGTTGATTACATAATATGCATGTTCAAAGATAATTAATAACATTTACCTTCAATTCCTTAATGGTGATCATCATTTACCTTCAATTCCTTTTTCCTCTAAAAAATAATTTGTTCAATTCCTTCAACATGATAAATAATGGATGATTTGCGTTTTTAATCATATGTTTAATGTTCAATAATCTGCTAGCCTTTTCCCTATATATAGTCGATCCATCTTACATCATTTTCACTTGCTTATTCATTTCATATGATCTTATTACCTTTAAAAAATTTGCAATGGTACCATACACATCTTCCATTTCCGTTGTTTCTAAATATGAATCAACCATTAACGTTAGAAAAAAATTAATCAAACAACGTGTTTTACTTCTCTTGCTTGAAACAGAAATTTTATAACATCAAATAAAATGTATAATTAAATTAAATAAAGGATTAAATGACAATGAAAATTCATGAATGAGTTTGAATGAAAAATAACCGTTAAAATAAAGCTTATAAAATAAAGCTTAATTCTCTCGGAAAAAAATAAAGCTTAATGAAATTTTTTATTTAAAATAAAGCTTATAAAAATATCCAAATAAGATCAATTACATTGGACAAATCCTTTTGCTTAGTAATATTTGTTTTTTGATACATTTTACTTAGTATTTTAATCTCAACAAGAGTGCACTAAAGATCCTATGTAAATCTTCTTTCTTTTTTAATTTCACTAAGATAATAAATAAAACGATGGTAACCCTTTACCGCTGATTAAGGATCCATTTCCTAAAAAGAAATACCCTTCATTACCAAAAAAATATATTTATGAGTTGATTATTGTTTGTATAATACTACGAAGTTTACTCCGCTAATTATTTTTTACCAAAAATGGTAACAATCACATTTGGATTGAATCCGTGTGAGACACAACAAAATATAAAGTTTTTTTTAATTGTTTTTCTTAAAAAAAATTGGTATATGCAAATTTCACTATTGTAAACAAATAAAAAATAGCTTCATTTTTTTTTCAATGAAAAACTAATTGAATTTTTTATCACTTATTAATCATGTTTCAAAGGCAACCATCAAATTATCATCATTGTTTGATTTCTCAACCAATCAAATGGAGTCATGTATTCTTTGCCTTAACTTTCTACCAATTAGAGTAACTAAATCATCATAGGTTTCAATCATACACGTATTTGTTAACAAGTAAATCAAATATATATATATAGGTACAACAAATATAACTTTCTAACATGCAAAATCTTAAATGTTTTTCTGCTCAACTTTCAACTAGCATGGTGACGTGACATTTTTTTTTTCTTGGGCTTTCATTTTCATTTTTTTTTTCGTTTCTCAAATATGAAACGTATCATTGATGTCATTACAAGAACCATTGAATTGCTTCTAAAATGCAAGGACCATTGAGTACGAGTATATGATATAACATAATGAGTATGTGTAACATTCCAATTTGAGTATTAGAATTTAAAACTTTTTCAACTCAAATGGAGTTTTACTTTAAGATTTCAACTTAAAACTTCATATAAATGACTTTGAATAACTTTATTTAGAAGAATGATTTATAAAATATTTACATTTACATAAAAGACACCTTAAAAAATACAACGAATAATGAGACCCTAAACTAGACTCTACTGTGATCCGGCCTCTGATGATACTTTGAAAATTACTTATACCTGAAAAATAGAAATAAACGTGGGGTGAGAGTATGAGTGTATGTCATTGCAAGGACCTTTGAATTGCTTCTAAAATTGAATTAATTCAAATTATTTCTGGTCAATTTGTTTTGATAAAAAAAAAAGGATCCTAAAAATATGTCAGATTATATAGTTGATTTAATTATAATGCTATGAAGAGTATCATTTTATTTTTCTACGAAAGATGCAAAATCATCTTAGCATTTAATGAAATATCAATTGTCTAATTGAATGTATTTATTGATTTTCTTTGATTGTGTTTTTCAGATGATGTTAGAGGTTCTTGGTACAAACTCAGATGAAGAAGAAAAAAATTAATTTTGTTTTGAGAAAGAAAGAAAAATTAATCTAACAACTAATTATTAAAATTTGCCATTAAAAAGCCTTTGGTTAATAGGATATAATTTTTCTTAATTAAATATATAACTTTTAACCTATGATGATCAATAAAATCTTATGTCTTACATTTTAAATAGTATTCTAGACATTTTTTAAATTAAAAATAGAAAATAATTGATATTTTAAGGATCTTTTCTAATAAGTTTTCTTAAGAAAAAAATTTATGGAGAAAAAACAAAAAAAAAAACTAGGAGACGTAAACCTAATCTGATAAAAATTTAGGGACATAAATCGAATCCAAGAAAAGAGCTAACATGAACTAAGTTATATAATCACATTAGGTTAAGAACAACCACATTAATTAACACTGCATCTTCGTCAAAATCCTTAAGACATTAGATATATGGATCATCTCATTTATATGTTTCTCCTCATCTACTGATGCATTCAATGTGAAACTTTAACTCACATATGACACATTAGCACCACTTAGTGTGATTTAATGGATGGAGGTTTATACTCATTTCTTTCATGAGAAAAGAGAAAGTAAATTAGGAAATGAAAGATGATAAAAAAAATTGAACATGAGAGAAATGATAATGAATATCTCCGCAATCAATACATCATAGAGTTCAGAGTTATGAGGAAGCCTACAATGAGTTGGATCATTACATTTGTCTAAGAGAAACCCCACAAATGAGATTGACACCACATCTTCATTCAAAACCTTAAGACATTAGGTATATTGGACATCTCATTTATATGTTTCTCAATATTTACTCTTGCATCAAATGTAAAAGGTTAACTCACACATGTCACATTAACTTCTTCTCTCTAAGGGTGCGAATCTTGGTGTCTATGATTTGACGAAATATCCAACTAAGATTGGAGACACAACCTGTAAAAAAGATGGGTTGGTGGCACTTTTATAGAGCGGCGTTTTTACCCATTTCTTTCATGAGAAGAGCGTAAGTAAAATAGAAAAAGAAAGAAGATGAAAACGAAATTTAAACACGAGAGAAATGGTAAGGGAAAATAACGAGTTTTTGATAATTTATGAGTTTGTTGATGAAGTTATAAATTATTGGGTAATTTTTCTACCTAATATTAGAATCATTAAAAAAAATGTCACATAAATTTAAAATGTCTAATAAATGTGTATTTTGTCAACTCATCATAACACATCTACATTTTTCCTTTTTCAGATCCTCCAAAGACCAATAGAGAAGGAATTTTAAATATTGCTTTCACCAAAAAATAATTCCATCAAAGTGAATGACATCAAAAGTTTAAAATACAAGATAATAAAATTAACACAAATGACACCTAAAAATTAACAAAAACAAATCATTGTAATGCTGGGACTTCCTATGAAGCTTACATTGAATTATACTCACTATCAGACTAAAAGAAATCAAACAAATGAGATTGATACCACATTTTTATCCAAAATCTTTAGATACATGTATATGAGTCATTCACTTCTATGTTATTCATCATCTACTCTTCCATCTATTGTAAAATTTTAACTCATATCAAACACATTAACATCTCTCTCTCTCTCTCTCTCTCTCTCTCTCTCTCTCTCTCTCTCTCTCTCTCTCTCTCTCTCTCTCTCTCTCTCTCTCTCTCTCTCTCTCTCTCCCCAATGTGCGACCCTGTGTCCTTAATTATGTGACATACTACATTGTCAAATAAGGTCAAATTAAGACACAACATGGTCAAAAAAGTGGATTGATGTAATTTAATGGATTGAGGTTTATGTTCCTATCTTTCATGAGAATAGAGATAAAAAAATTAGAAAAAGAAAGAAGATCATGAAAAATAAATTTGAGATTAAGAGATGTGATAGTGGTAAAAAAAAAAGAATTGTGTGTTTTGTCCATGAGGTTATTACAAATAGAGTGATTTTATAGTAATTTTATGGGTATTGAAGGAGTTTGAGATATTTGAGTAATCGATTTACCAAAAAATTAAACTCAATTAAAAATACGCCACAACATTTAAAAATGTTCAATAAACATGTATTTTGTCAACTCAACATAACACATCAATGTTTTTCTATCGTGAAATCCCAACGAAGACCAAAACTGAAGGAAGTTAAAATAATATAGAGATTGATATTATAAAATATTGCTTGAAAGCGAACAACATCAAAAAACTTCAATTTAATATAGAAAGTATACAAACAATGTTGAAAAAACTAACAAAATAATTCATCAAAATGTTTAGAGTTTCATGGCCACCTACAATGAGGTAGATCATCACAAAGCACACAACTGAGATTGACACCACATCATCGCCCAAAACCTTAAAATATTATGTATATTGGTCATCTCACTTATATGTTTTTAAAGATCTACTTGCATATATTGTGGAATTTTAAGTCACAATTGGCACTTTAACATATCTCCCATAAGTGTGAGACTCTTGCGCATGAGGTCTGGTGACATAGCCAAATAAGGTCAACCAGAGGCACAACATGGTAAAAAAATATGGGTTGATAGTGTTTTGATGGACGTAGGTTTATGATCATCTTTCATAAAAAAGAGAAAGGAAATTAGAAAAAGAAAGAATATAAAAAATATATTTAAAGATAATAGAAATGATAAAGGAAAAAAGTAGTGTGTGTTTTATTCATTGAAGTGTTAGGAATATAGCGGGTTACTGGTAATTTTATGATATATTTGAAGATTTATTAGTAATTATTTCACCCAAAAAGATAATCAATTAAAAAAATATTACATAATTTTTAAATGTCTGATAAGCATGTGATTTTTTTTGAGGGAGATAAGTATGTGATTTGTTAACTTAACATAACACGTCTACATTTTTCTATTACTAGATCCCACCAAAGACCAAAAGTGAAGGTATTTAAAATAGTAGAGATTGAATATTTTTTTTTCTTTCATGAGAGTAAACATCTAAAAACTTATACTTAATATAATAAAATTAAACTAATGACATCCAAAACCTGAAATGAGATTGATCATCACATTTGACTAAGAGAAACCCCAAAAATGAGATTGACACCACATCTTCACACAAAACCTGAAAGACATTATGTATATTGGTCATCTCACATTCATGTTTCTCAATATATACTTTTGCTTCCAAGGTAGAAGTTTAACTCACACATGACACATAAACATATCTCTATTATGTGTGAGACAGTCCGTATTTCTGATCTGGTGAGAGAGCCAAATAAGATCAGAGGCATAACATGTTAAAAAATATGGGTTGGTAGTGATTTTATAGAGAAATGTTTTTGTTCCTTTCTTTCATGAGAAAGGAGAAAGTATATTAGAAAAATAAAGAAGACGAAAAAGGAATTTGAACATGAGAGAAATGAAAAGAGAAACAAGTAAGGAGTGATTGTTTTTCTCTAAGATAATAAAGTATATAATGAGTTATTGGTAATATTATACATTTATTGAAGGAGATAAGAATTAATCTGTAATTATCTTACCAAAATATTAGACTCATTAAAAAAATTCCACAACAATTTAAAATTTCTAATAAACATGTATGTATTTTTTATCTCAACAAAACACATCTACATTTTACTATTGTCGGATCTTACCAAAGATCAAAAGTGAATGAATCAGATATAACAGAGGTTGAATAATTTTTTGACATTTAAGATAAAAAATTAAACAAAACGACATTCAAAAACTAACAAATAAAAATATCACAACGTTGGAACTTCTGTGAGAGTCAAAATTGAGTTGTATGATCACATTAGGTTAAGAGCAATCACACGAGTGAGCTTAACATCACACCTTCATCCAATGTCTCAAGGCATTTCAGCATGGATCATATTATTTATTTGTTGGTCACATCTACTCTTTCATACAATGTGAAATTTTAACTTACACTTAACACATTAACATCTCTCCATTAAGTGTCAGACTCTCCGTGTTCGTGATCCACCACCTAGAACACTCCCGCTCCCCTACAACGTTGAACCATGATATCATACCACAGTTGGACTTTCTGGAGAAGCCAACAATAATGTGGATCAACTCATCGGAGAAAGGGTAACCACACGGTGAAAATGAGACTACATTTTCATCCAAAAATTTAAGGCTTGAGTATGAGTTTTTCACTCTTTTGATGTTCAACCTGTACTCTTTCATCTAATGTTGAACTTTAACTGACTTTTGCTACATCGCAATATTATCTCTTAAGTTTGACGGAATTCTAGCCCGTGCTTGGCACGGGTTTCCATGCTAGTTAATCATAAGTTCATATACAAATTATTAGATGCATTTATTATTATTTCTTAAACAAACATCTAATTAATACCTCATTCGTTTCAAAATATGTGTTGTTGTCAACCACTTCGCAATGCACAACTTTGACCGTTCATATATTTAATTATCTAAAGTTAAAAAATTAAAAATTTAATACTTCGAAAAATATTTGTCGAGACAAATCAAACAACATCTTACATGCGAACGTTTATATTTATGTATCAGTTAAAAAATACAGTCAAAGTCAATCATGTGAATAATGCACATTGCAAAAATACGACAAGTATTTTGATGCGGAAAAAAGTACTACTAACTTATTCTAATGTACAAAAGGTTTAATTTAATAGACATAGAAAAAACGATACTTTACAAATGTTCACACAAAATAACACACATTGATTATTAAAAACACATTTTAAGAAATGTAAAGAGTCATGATAATTTGTACTCTTATATACCACATGTTAAGGATTACATAATAAGTAAATATTTATCACAAGACATAAATTGATACAATTTTTTAGACAAAATTTTCACTTTAAATTTCTTAAAAAAAGAATATTTTAAACGAGTCATTTGCTCATTTCATACGTATTAAACTACTCCCGTAGTATTTTACATATAAAAAAGACAGAGAGTTTAGTTTGTATATAAGGACGGATTGAGTATTTTATTTCCCGTTCTAGAAAATTATTCTTTGATTTTAGTGCCAACACCAATGCTGATTCGCATGCCCTAAGGGCACAAGTTAACACTACCCAATAAATAAATTGAATTAGTGCATGTTTAATGTGTTACACATATTGTTGACAATACATCGTCCACTTCCAAGTATAGTTTTTTTTTTTTTTTTTTTACGTGTAGAAATTGTATCAGTATAGTTGAGGTCGGTAGAATGCAATACAATGAACATGGATCATATGGTTAATAAATTTTTCTAAGAGAAAATTTAAGTCAATAGATAAAGAGTTTAATGGTGGTGGGTTGATAGTCTAAATCAATTTTGTATATACAACCAATTAATTTTTTTTTTGTAGTGTTACAAAGTAACGAGGGAAAAAGAAAAAGAAAAAAAGAGGGAGAGGCAAAACTAAGTTCCAAGCTTATCTCTCAGAATGAGAGATTCCATGTCAGGCGGATGGTAGTTCCAACGAGCAGAGCACCTTGCATGTGATCCTTCCTTAGCCATGAAATCTGCACACATATTTTGTTCCCTAAGAACATGCACCAATGTTGTATTACCATTTCCATATAAAGCATCTCTAATATGAAGATGTCAGTAGCATAAGTGTGCAAAGTATGATCACGACCATCAATAATCAGGTCAATTGCTTCCAAACAATCACTCTCACAAATAATGTTGTCATAGCCTTTTAGACTACAAAAATGAAGACCTATCTGGATGGCACGTAACTCAGCTAATAACGCATCACCTCCAACTTCATAGTGAGAAAAACCAGCTATTCAATCTCCATCGTGGTTGCGAACAACACCACCAGCACCTAAACAACTCAAATCTTCTAGAAAGCTACCATCAATATTGAGTTTAAGTGTACCTTCCGGAGGGGGGATCCAATGACCTAAGAGGCGTGATGAGTGTGGGTCCAAACCAAGATTGGGATAGTAAGAAATGCATTCATCATGTAACAAAAAGGTTTTTCGCACCACATCTTGAATACGCCAGTGTTGATCCTCAAAAATAGTATTGTTTCTCCAACACCAAGCATACCATACTCCTGTAATAAACAAAATAGCAGAAGTACCCTTTGTCATCTCACGAAGCCAAACTTTGACATCAAATTCAGAGAAAAAATTATTATAGCGCCCCATATTCAAGCGGAGCCAAAGCTTTTTAGAGTACAGGCAATCACATAAACCGTGAAGAATGTCCTCTATGGGTAAAGAGCAACGGGTGCAGCTTGGAGAAGCTACCATGTTGCAATGATGCCGACGGGCATTAATAGGGAGGGCATTATGAAAACAAAGCCATAGAAAGTGCTGAAGTTTAGCTGGTACTTTAATACGCTAAAGCCAATTCATGTTACAATTCACATTCCAATTTCTATTTTGTTGAAGAAGCCAAGAGTATCCACTCGAGCAAGAATATTCACCTTTCTTTGCATGTCTCCAAGTCCACGCATCTGGAAGTCGTGCATCCAAGTTATTAGGAGTTGGAAGCTGATGAATGTATTGAACAATATCGGTTGGTATCATAGTGGCAAGACCTTGCAAGTTCCACCTACCATCCTCCCACACATCCTTCAAACACATAACTGAATCACTGATGTTAACAAATGGAACCAATTAACAGAGGGGACTGAGTTGTGTCCAGTCAATATTCCAAATTGATGAGTCTCCGGAGCCTACACGAAAACTATATCCTGCAGCAAAATTTGTAATGGCATGTTGAATACCGCGCCAAGTGATTGATGGTTTATTATGTTTCTTATTCGTCCATAAAGGCGTGTTGCCCAAGTATTTATGGGAAAGAACTTTCACCCACAATTTATCTTTATTATGAAGAATGTTCCACACTAACTTACCGAGCAGAGCTAAATTAGTAAGTCTAGCTTCACGAATCCCTAGACCACCAAAGCGTTTAGGGGTTGTAACCATATTCCAATTAACATGATTCCAGGTTCGAGAGTGTCCATCGCCCCCCAAAGGAAACTCCTTGCCATCTTATCTAACCTATAACCAATTAAAATATTTAGAATCACCATATCAATTCATGTTTTTAATTTATGTGACAATTCAAAATGTTTTGATTGTTTGCGTGTCCAAAATTGTTTTGGACTGTCAACCTACTACCATTAATCTCACAGGCAAATAAGAGTATGTCTAAAAAAGAGTTACCCTGATTATAAAACAATTTTTAGAAGTTTTTTTTATTTTTTTTTTTAAAAAAACCATTGAATGCATTTACACGAAAAGGACAATTTCATAATATTAACACATTTTCCAGACAAATTTATTACTCTAACAACTTTACTTAATATTTATGATTTTTGTAAAGTAGTACCCACTCCGGTCACATTTATAAGTAACTTTTATTTTTTTAATTTCATTAAATAATTAATGTACCGGAAATTTAACATCACTTATTTAACTAATCTAAAAAACCAAACATTGTGTTCATAGATATAAAAATGAACGGAGGGAGCAGTACTAACTTTCATGATTTGGAAAATACTTTATTCTCTAAAATCTTTGGAGTATTAATTATAGGGTTTATCTAACATGTGCAATGTACATTGCACATGTTAAAACAACTAATAGTATAGTAATTATAGGGTTTATCTAACATGTGCAATGTACATTGCACATGTTAAAACAACTAATAGTATAGTAACTTTTTTTTAGAAAACAACAATTATTTATTTAAAAGTTTTATATTTAATAATAAAAGTTTTATATTTAATATTAAATGTACAAGTTTAAATACAAAATTTCTATTTTAAACTTTTTAACATGTGAAAATTTGCACATGATAGAAAAATCTTAATATTATAAGCTGACAAGACATCTTAAATGAATATGTGATATTTTACATAAATTTGATTTTATACTCCATCAATAATTAAGTCATTTATAAAAAAAAAGAAAATTATCTCAAAATAAATGATATATTTCACTTTTCAATACAATAGGTGTATTAATTACTTTTTTTCAATTATATCATTCAATTAATACCCCCTCCGTCCCTATATGTAAGCATCCGTTCGACTAAAAATTTGTCCATAAATGTAAACCATTTCTCAAATTAATAGATGGATTTATTATTTTTTCCTAAACATACCCCTAATTAATATACTACTGACTTGTCTTGAAAAATGAAAAATCAAATTTAATACACATACAAACAAAGAACAATTTTGTAATATTAACACACAAAATAGACATATTAATGATACTAACAACTTTTCTTAAGAAATGTGAAAAAAAAAACAAATGAAGCTTACATACAGAGACGGAGGGAGTATTAATTTCACGACTCCTAATTCAATATCTTTTGTTTACCACCTCATAAATTTCATGAGAAATTTCTCTTTGTGATGTAGGGCTTGAATATTCTTTATGAACAAACGACTTTTTAATTGCTCTCTTTGATTCAAATAAACAGACGTTAAACATTTTTACCCAAATATTAAGAAAAACAATAAATTGGTTTGTGACTAAGATTTGCAACAACAAAAAATTACCCACAACCGTTTGCCTATCGATGAACATGAATAGTATAAGTTCTTTAGTTTGAGAGTTGGAGAAGAGAAACCGTCTCTTGAGTCAAAGGAAGAAAGACAACATTCTTCGAGAGCTTTGAAAAGAATCTTATTCAAAATTATTTTAGGGGTCAGGCTAACCCGTACGACTCCAAAAACACTTGTTAACATTTATCTTATTTTTAGGCTATATACAGTTGACTATTACTTTTTCTACCCTATGTCATTCTCGCGCACCATTTGATTTTTCCAAAAATACCCTTGTGCAATTCGGATTTTAAAATCCGAATTGGTGAAAACTCATTTTTTTTTCACCCTAAACACTCTATTTCAAGGAAAAAAACTGTTAGGATTATATAATCTGAACTCAGTTAGGATTATATAATCCGAACTGTATCACCATAAATTTTGAATATGTTTGTAACATGGATAGTCATTTTAAGAACAATATTAATTTTCCTAACTCTCATGGATAGTCATTTTAGGTCATTATAAACAAATAATACTTAAAGTATACTTATTATACACCGACAATGTAACATTATTTTATACATACATTCAATGATGTTTTGTCAGTCAATTAATGAATATAAAAACACATGAGTTGGTATGTTTATTACATGATGTGACAACACATCAAATAATACTTAAAGTATACTTATTATACACCGACAATGTAACATTATTTTATACATACATTCAATGATGTTTTGTCAGTCAATTAATGAATATAAAAACACATGAGTTGGTATGTTTATTACATGATGTGACAACACATCATTAGACATATGCATATAATAGATGAAGTCTAGACTACCTTTAAATAATTGTTGATAAATTTACCCTCAACCAATCAAAATTAGCCAAATGAATAAATATGCAGGTGGTTCCCACAATCTAACTTCCACTTTTCTTGCAATATTTGCTCATGTGACTAATTTTTATGGATTCATTAAGAAAAATATACCATCAAAGTCTCTTAAACTATATACTAAAATGTCGTTCAAAATAAATGGAAAAGGAAGCATCATCACGTATATAGTGAGGTGAGGGTGTGATTACAAGCCATGATGTGTACCGTGCCCGAAGCATCTTTCACAGCCAAGCACATGCTTATCATCATCGTCAATCTGTGGCCCATAAAATAGCATAGATGAGCAAAACATCATAGCACTTGTCACAATAATATAGTATGCATGCTCTGTAGTATAGTACTATGTAGATTTATCTCCAGAGTTTGTCAGTTATTTGCCCTGGAGTGAGGGACACGGTCTTAAAGTTTCATACATGTATTGTGGTGATCAGGACTCAGCCTTAAAATATCTAACCTAAAAATACTTGTCTGATTAGAGCAATAAAATTATGTCGGTAATTAAAATGTTAAGGTTTGTTAGTACTTAGTTATACCCCTATACTACCAACAGGAATGTGAATAGTCTTAGATATTTAAATCTCTTAATTATTTGATTCAAAATTTGATCAACGATCTGAGCGAGATTAGTTTTTGTAGTTGAACACGATAACAATTATATTTTAGGTCAAGTTCATCTCATATGATTAGTGGTATGCAGTCTGCAATATACATGGCGTATAGTTCGGTTTGAAGACTTGCAGACAATTCAATTTGATCAGTAGAATCCGCCCACTCCATGTGTGGATTTTGTCAATGGTTACCTGGCTACTTGGTTCACATTTATTAGACGGCTACTTGCATTGAACCTGAATAGAAATGTCACTACCATGTGCCACTTAGAATTTGTGGGGTCAATTTTTATTGTTTTGGTTTGTTAATATTTTCCTTTAGCTTGTGCTTGACCTGGTCTAAAAATCTAATCAACCAATAAGCCCTTCAGAATATTTGGACGTAATCTTCCTCAATGTCTTTTCAAGTAGTCTGTGAAACAATTCCATCTTCACTTCATTCCAAACGTGTTTTTTTGCATTTTGTCTAAACCGACCAGGTGACTCAGTTGAACTTAAATTACACTCTTATCGTTTGAATTTTGTGCCTCTTACGACTATAAGCATATAAGGGTCCAAGTGGTTGAATTTTGGCCAAATCTCTTTTCTTATCCGATATCAAATTTTATGGAATTGAATGTGTGTAGGTTTGGTTTCAATAATCGTCAAAATTGGTTTTAAAGATATATATGTAATTGTTTTTATATTTTAACTTGAAGTAAAATCATATTTTTTGTGATGGTTGAAAGCTAGTAACACTACCTTTAGTTTTGATACTCATTTAGGGTGGTCGATCAAGTCCTCTTGGGTGTTTGGGCATCGATTAGTTTTTGTAATTTTGACAGAATTGTGTTTTTTTTTCGTGATTGTTTTGGCACGCCTTGTGCTGAAGCAATTATGCGGTCAATGTTAATATAATTCATTTTTGTTTGTTCAAAAAAAAACTCGAAGTTAAAAGATAAATATAACTTTTAACTCTTAACGTGATTTTTATACTCAAATATCATGGTTAAATATATTTTTTTGTCTCCACAAAAAAAATTGAATTTTGTTTTTAATCTTCAGAAAGAAAAAAATTATATTACAAACAATTTTAGTATTTGTTGGTGAGTAGTCAACATATATTTTTGATTAATTTTTAGAACACTAAATAAAGTACAACAAAAAATAAGTTTAAAATTTGATTTTTAAATTCATATTTTGTTAATTTTATCTTGAATTTTTGACGTTTTAAAAAATTATATTTAGTTAATTTTATCTTGAATTTTTTACGTTTTAAAAAATTTGTTTGCAGAATAATAAAGTGATGATTGTTTATGAAGACAGAAACAATTTAAAAATCTTATAGAGATTATAAACATATTTAATTTAATTTATTTTTCAACTTAATTTTATTTAAATGTTATCTACAATTACCAAAAAAGAAATAGGTAAATAAATTACAAACAACAAAAATAAACATGATCGACTTTACATTCAACACAATTTTACTAACTAAAATCAATTATTATCATCACAAAACTAAACCCACACATAAACTATTTGTGATTTTTCTATTCAATCAGAACTAACCTAATCTAGTGATTTGTAAAATAAAAAAAAAAAACTTAATGATTAGTTTATTGGTTGGGGTCGTGTCATCTTAATGTGAGTCGTCTTTTTAAATTCCAAAAATATTAAGTAACTATCCTTCAAAAAAAAAATATTAACTTTCAAGTGGTTGAAGGTGAAGTTTGTCACTCTTCCCTTTAATTATCATGGTTGGTGGCTTAGTCCGCTTACTTTACTAGGCATAGGCTAATTGTTGTGTCTGCTTTCTGGTGGTTCTATGGTGCAGACTCTTGTCTTGTTTGTAAATTTCTTACATTGTATCACCTTTGAGGTTATTATTCCTTGGCACACCTTGCGCTAGGAAGGCCTTTGTTGAGTTTATATATATCATTTTAGCTTCTTCAAAAAAAAAATATTAAGTAACTAGGATAGTAGGATTGTTTGATAAACAACATTCTCACACCGCTAGCTTATAACCTTTTAGACTACAACAGTACACTCTTTAAACTCTACATCAAGTACACTGTTTTTACCTTTTTTTTTTTTTTTTTACTTAACGATGATAGACAGACAAGAATTGAAAATTGCTGTTCACACATTAGAGAAGGCTGGGACACACATGTAAAATACGCTTTTGCCCCCTCGGCAGTTAACTGCCGAGGAATTTGAAATCCGGCTGCAGTTAACTGCCGAGGAATTCCTCGGTAGTTAACTGCCGAGGAAAGCATTTATGCAGACAGCAGGTCCTGCATTAATGCTAACCCTTACCAAGCCGTTTTTAGGCCAGTTTTGACCTGTAATTTCACCAGTGCATTTCCATAGGCAATTCAAATTATACAACAATGAAACTCGGTCATAAACAAGAAAAATACAATATCTTTTACATATGTCCATAATTAAATCAAACCGACATTTGATTCAAACCACACAAAAGTTTGAAATTCATCAAAACGGAACATATTGTCCATAATCAAACAACACATTACAAGTCATTACACATCATTACACATCATTAAATTAAATCCCTACTTACATTCATTACAATTGCATATGGAACAAACATATATATATAATACATTATTTTCCACCATATTCCTAAACATAAATCCGACGTCGCTATCGTCTTTAATAATCCAAGGCATATAGCTTGCCGTTTTCCATGTGAATTCATCTCTATCTTCTCCTAGGTCTATCATTGGCATTAGAGCAGACAAGTGACGTGTATATTGATTTTCACCAAGATGCTCAAAATAAGTGTTAAGTTGTGTCTTCAAATCATCAATAGAGTCTGTCGGTGTTATCATAACCTTAACCGTCTTTTTAAACGCGCAATACCTAACACGACCTTCAATTCTTGCAACCTCTGACATGTTTCACTTGACAAAAGCTTTAACAAAATAATCATAGATTAGAACAAAATTAAATGGAATGTAATAACGAATAAATCAAATGCGTAAACATTAATAAGCTATAAATAAGTATTGCACTAGTTTCAAGTCAATAAAAATCATATTATCATATATATCAATATCAATTACATAATGTTACTTATATATTGGCCACAAAAAATTGGCATTACAATTTTGATCCCAAAATATACGTCGGTGTAATTTCTACCAAAAAAAAGGACTAACACCGACAAAAAAATCCCTTGTTAAAGGCCAAGTGATTGGAGAAGATCAAGTGACATAAAATCTTCCTCATCTTCCGCAATAACTTCAAATTGTTGCTTTGGTTTTTCGGGAGTGTCCAACAAAATAGGCGCCGCTTTGTTTGATTCCTTTTGTGGTTTTGGCGGTTTGTTTCCACTTTCAATAGCCATGAGCTTTCGGAATAACTCATGTTGATCCAAATACTCATCTTCCCAAGTCACCGCATCTTGTTTCTTGTGATTGTGCCACTCCGTAGATGATGGAGGTAGTGGACAACCATTCCTCAAGTAAATTAGCACAAAGTGATTAGGAATTACCCCAAGGCACATGATGGGAGTTTTTTGCTTACCCGGCGGTGGTGGCCCTCTTAGTGGAAAAAAAGATTCCGAGTTACCAACTTCAAGATTTGTCAACACAACCACACACCTTTTGTAATAATTGGCAACAATGTGCCCCATGTCCGGAAAAGTCAACCACTTATCAACAAGATGTGCACAACTTTTTGTATTTGCGGGAGGATGTAAGCCATTTAAAATGTAGTTATAACGATCCTCACCCGCAAATACTTCAACATAATCATCTCTATGATCTTTCAATTCTTGAATAAGATGTGTACGAATCATGAGATGATTTTGTTCGGTTAAGCCCATGAACTCGGCTATAGCCCGGAATCCACAATGTCCATCGCCAATAACATCCACCACTTTTTCAATAAATGGAAGCATGAAGTGTGGCATATAATCAATAGGCCTCATAACCGGGATAGCCTTAGGCTTTGGATACCGAGAAGGTGGTGGAAGTGGGGAAATTGGTGCTTTACCAAGACGAGCACCTTTTTTCCTTTTATATGATGATGTTGTTGGTGATGGTGACGGTTGACTATCCGGATTTTGGGAATCAACAACCTCCCAAGAAGAAGGGATCCGGCTAGTGGATGTAATTCTTCCTTTAGACCTCGCAATGTCCACTTTTTTCTTGGCTCCCTTGGTTGTTGCTTTTTGTGGTGGTGGAGACATCATGGTGGTTTCAGGAAATGCCAATTGCCGCAAAGCCTCCTTGACTTCAAGCTTCATTTGGAAAGGGAGTTTCTTGAGACGTTCTACAATACCCTTCAACTCATCATCCACCGAAAAACCAAGTTCATTACTTTCTTCTCCCATGCGTAACCTTTGCCAATGGTGGTGTATCTCATCCAATAAAATTGGCTTTTCTTCAAGGAGTTTAGTTGCAATTTCGCATGCACATGGTAAGCCGTAAGATGTCCTTTGAACACAACCACAAATTTCCTTGTTCATGCACAACGTTTCCCTACAACGTGACTCTTCCATAGCAATGTTGTCCAAAGCATATCTAGACATATGACCACCTAAGCCGGAGTACAATGTGACATCTTTGAATCTATGTTCCAACACGGTAACGCTCTGACCAAAGGCTGTTTGTATCGCAGTGTGTTGAAGCAACAACATGTTATGTATTTTCTCCCAACAAGTACCCAAATCACCCACACTATTGTCCAAATATTTCTTCACCAAAGCATGAGCCGATTCTACCCTATTGGTGGATCTACAACCAAGATGCAACACACGGTCTGTCCATACCCTCACTATTTTCTCCTTCACTTAATTCAAGGTGGTCATGGCATAGGCTAGGAAAGGTGGGAAATCACTACAAGCATCTTGGAACTCCACTAATGCATTTGCATATAACTCTTGAGTGGACGATTCAACCATATCTTTCCATGCCCTCATGATCTTCTTGACAACATCGCGATTACTCACCTCTTTCCCATCCTTTTTTCCCATAGGATATTTACAATCTAAGACGCACTTTTGTTTAACATTTGCTTGCACATGAAAGTAACAATTCATACCATAACTTTCCGGGAAAACAATTCCAACCGCTTTCATCAAAGACCCATCTCTGTCGGTAACAATCACCTTAGGCATATTCATCTTTGAAGTAAGAAGTTTACGCAACATTTTTAAAACCCAAACAAAGTTTTCCTCTTTCTCATGCATCAAGAATCCAAACTCAACCGAATATGTCAAATCGGTCGAAGTTACCCCAACTACCTCAAACATTGGCATCTTATACAAGTTGGTTTTGTAGGTGGAGTCCATAACCAAAACCGTTGGAAAATTGTTAAACAACTTAACGGATGTTGGATGAGCCCAAAAGATATCTTCGATTGTATTACTTTCACCATGTGTTCTTGAGTAATAAGTATAGTTGTGCTCCTCCAACTTCGAGATTAGATATTGCAACGGCTTCTTGTCACCTCTATTTGCCTTCCATATTTTTTGACGTTCATTGTACACTTGCTTCACATTTGTCATGCAATGTGGTCTTTTGTTCTTCAAGTGTATCAAAATATTTCTTGGAAGCATCTTGCTCTTGGTCAAGTCATGTACAATCTTCTTGTCATCCTCCTTTAATCTACCGGCAAGAATGTGTCCTTCTAAAGCCGGCTCCATCGCATGGTTGTGAACTCCATTAAGAATGTTCAATCCCCATTCCTTTGTTTGCGTACTTTGATATCCACTAATCATGAACAAGCACCCGCATTTTCTTGAGCCCGTTGTCGCATGCTTTGGTTTTTTTTTAGGCACTTTGTGAGCTCCACTCCTTTCACACACTAGGCGCAATATTGGATGGATCAAGCTTGATCTTTGTGTAACAATTGTAAATCCCGCCTTATTTGCTTGACAACGTACCCACCCAAGCAATTCTTCTCTATCTTGAAACATAATGTCGTCAAAAAAAAAAACCTAGCCGTGTCCACTTCGTGGGCTTGAAGTGGGACGACACCGGGGATAACATATTTAGAAGCTTGTTCAATGTTTGGTTTGACTTCAACCTTAGGCGGCTTGACATCTCCGGAAATTTGGACAAAATTACGTTTTGTCTCTCCCGAAACATCTTCCGCGTTCTCGGTCATTACTATAATTAAACAACACATAAATATGAATTAACAACTAACTAATGCATAAACATCAATGCCATAATGAACTAAAACAAAAAAAAAACAAAAAAAAACAAAGAAATTTTTTTTTTTGAAAAAATGGCAGTAGCTGCCATTTTTTCGTCCTTCAAAATTTTCCTAAGTGTTCCTCGGTACTTAACTACCGAGGTTTCCCTCGGCAGTAAGCTACCGAGGTTTTCCTCGGCAGTAAGCTACCGAGATTCCCCATGACAGTCTTACGTGACTGACGTTGTAAACCAACATGACAGTGTAACATATACAAAAAATAAACCGAATAAAATGCACAATACCTATTTTTTTACGTCAAAAGTGTGTTGAATCATCCTAGGCTTGATGTTTGAATCATTTGGGGGAAGATTTGATAGAAAAAAATTATTGGATTTGGGGGGAATGGATGAGTTTGATATGGAAGTTGATGAAAATAGTGTGTAGGGGAGCAGGTTTCCTGTTTCATCTGACGAAACATAATACTCGGCAGTTAACTACCGAGGAATTCCTCGGCAGTTAACTGCAGCCGGATTTCAAATTCCTCGGCAGTTAACTGCCGAGGGGGTAAAAGGGTATTTTACATGTGTGTCCCAGCCATATGAAATGTGTGAACAGCAATTTTCACAAGAATTTGCCCGAAAGTTCCAACTCAAATGACACAAAATCAATATTAATAGATTAGATGATTCACTCGGTTCGGACATAGAACTTTATAGCTGTTTGTGTAATTTTTTGATAGTACTCGTCGTTTCATTTGGATACCAAAAAAAATTGACAAGAATTTTTATAAGGAAAATGTTTATAAAATAAAAATAAGGATGATATTGCACCCTATTGAATATTATGAAAATACCATATTGAATTTCTCCACACGTCTCAATAATGCAATCCCAATCTTTTATCCTCTCTATAACTAATATAAATAAATCATCCAAGAGATAGGTTTAACATACACACATACTCCCTCCGGTCACATTTATAAGTAAAAAACAACTTTTTAGGTTCATTGGATAACTAATGTATCTGGTCATAATTATAGGTCAGATACATTAATTATTCAATGTACCAAAAAAATTGTTTTTTTTTAATAAATGTGACCGGAGTGAGTCCTGATTTGAGGTGATCAGAGGAACCGTGTCTGGCAAACTTGTGAGTCGTTGAAATCAGGGGCGAAGTTATCCATATCATTGCAGTAGTTTTGGGCTTTGGCGACCCCATTTTTTGTATTTACTTTTATTTGAGTAACTTAGCATATTTTATAATCAACTATCCCAATGAAATATATTTAAGGGTTAATTAAGTTTTTAGTCCTTATAAATATTCATAGTTTTGTTTTTAGTCCGTACAAAGTAAAATCACACTTTTTAGTGCATGTGACATATTCCTTAAGCATTTTAGAGACCAAAATGTTGATGGAAATTTTTGACAGGGACTAAAAATGCTGATGGAAAAAATTTATAGGGACTAAAAATGTTGATGGTATGGACGAAGGCGTGTGTGTGGTGGTTCCGAATTAACATAGTAATAATTCTCAAGTTTGATTGCAACATAAATCACAAAAGGTTCCGAACTTCCGATGCAAAAATTATTACTACGTTAATTTATTTTGGTTGAGTCAACACTATGTTGAATTGTTTTATTTTTTGAAAAGGTTAAATCAGCTCATATAAATTGACACAATTGAACGTGAGATTTTGAAGAAGAGGAACAAACTCCAAAGTTTTAAGTTAACACCATCCAACGACCAACCCAAATAGATTTAACTACATTGAATTGTAATACAAGTGTGTGAACATACTCCCTCAGTTTTAAAATGAGTGTCGCTTTAGCCAATTTTACACAGATTAAGGAATGAAATAAAGTAGTCAAATGTCATAGCAATTTTACCAAATTATCCTAATCAACTATTGGTTTGTTGTTCATTAAAGAAAAAATAATACTTTGGAAGTAATGTAACATAATATTAATTGAAGGGTACAATTGAAAAAAAAAAGTTATTATTGCATTGAAAACCGAAAGTGACATTCATTTTGAAACAATTTTTTTGGCTAAAGCGACACTCATTTTGAAACGGAGGGAGTATTTTTTAATACTAGTGCCAACTAACTAGTTTCTTTAGTACCAGTGTATACCAAACTACAATAAATAAAATTGAAGTTTTTATTCTAAACTGTGACTTCTTTGATATTTATTCTAAAGTTCTTATATATATATATATATATATATATATATATATATATATATATATATATATATATATATATATATATATATATATTAGTTGGGTAGTTGCATTTTAAAGATTGTTTTGTGCAAGAACAAAAGCCGGAGATCTAAAAATAAATAAATTACTACTTCAAAAAAAAAAATGTATGCATTGTATTGTGTCATTGATTTTGCGTCAACATATGACGCCATACTGTGACGTCTTTAAATGCGCGAACTGAATTTATCAACACAATTAAATAGCCACAAGCTGACCCTTTGAAATCACAAGAGACAATACTATAGTGAGAGCAAATCCTACTTCTCATGGCAGCATTTTGTTCGCAAGAAAAGTTGTGAATTGTTGACCCACATATATCTCAAAATATGGTCATTGTACCTTGTAATTTAACATCATACATCCATAAAAATACACCTCTAAGTATTGTACCTTATAATTTAACATCATACATCCATAAAATTCCATTAGAGCATTAAAGGTGGAGAATGTGTGAGTGCAATCTCCAACGGAGGTGTTAGGGTGATGGTGAATTATTTCAAAAATCATTTCACGTCAACTCCGTGGAAAAGACCAAGATTGGATGAGGTTCAATTCAAAATGCTTTTTATGGACGATAATACGAGACTTATTAAACCGTTCTCGGTGGAGAGTGAGTGGTTATAGAATGTGATGGGAATAAGAGTCGGGTTCACAGTTAAGGAAATTGATGGGAATAAGAGTCGGGTTTTGGACAGATTTAATTTTGTTTTTATTAAAGAGTTTTGGTATTTGTTAAAAGATGAAGTGAGAATTATGTTTGATCAATTTCATGGTAATGAAGAGGTTTCAATGAGTCTCTTATCTTATTTTGTGGCGTTGATTCTTAAGGCCGCATCTCTGTTCTCTTAGAAATATCTCCGTCACATTTCTCATTTAGGGAGTTTGTAAAAACTTCCATCAAAGGTGCTTGCGGTGAGATTATTTGGGTGATGATTTCTATTATATATCATTCTCAATCGGCTTTTCTTAAAGGTCGTAGCTTGGTGGATGGAGTCATGGTAATTAATGAAGTGGTGGATTTTGCGGAGAAAGGTAAAAGAAAATGTTTGATTCTTAAGGTGGATTTTGAGAAGGCTTATGACTCGATGGATTGGGAATTTTTAGTGATGGGAGGGTGGGGATGTGTCAAAAATTGGTGGTGTGGACGAAGGCGCGTGTGTGTGGTGGTAGTATGTCGAGTTTGGTAAATCGAATCCAACAGAAAAGATTAACATACAAAGAGGATTGAAGCAAGGGGACACCCTTGCTCCTTTCTTATTTCTTAAAGTGGCGAAAGAATTTAGTGGGTTGACGAGGAATGTAGTGAACCTTAATATGTTTAAGGAGTTCAAGTTTGTGCGGGAGGGGATGAAGATTTCTCATTTACAGTTTGTCGACGACATTCTTTGAATAGGAGAACCAACAATGAATAATCTTTGAATTTTGAAGGCTTTATTAAGGGGTTTTGAAATATTATATGGCTTGAAAGTAAACTTTTTTAAAAGTTGTTTGATTGAGGTAAATGTTCCTAGTGAGTTTATGAACACATCATGAAACTTTTTGAATTGTTGTGAAGTTATTATCTCTTTCAAGTATTCAGAGCTACCGATGGGGGATACAGTTTGTTGGAAGGAAGTGGGGATGTTTACACTTGGTATGCGTCTCAATGGTTGAAGGATCTAGTTCTTATGGAGGACATTGTTTCTCCAAATTGGTTCAATTTGGTGTTGGTAAGGCATGTGGGCCGGGAATGGTGGGAGTACAAGCTTTTGGAAAGATACTTGGAAAGGAAGTACTCTGTTGCCCATGCAATTTCCTAGATTTTTTTATATTGCTAAGCATCAACATGCAAGTATTCGAGATATGTGGGTCTTGATAGTGTTTGGAGGTTTAATTTGTCTTGGAGAGGCAATTGTCTGTTTGGGAGGAAGAGCTTTTCGATGCATTGTTGAATGTGTTGAGTGGGTTCTCTTGTTCGCAAGCGGAGGATTTGTGGTTTTGGAGGCCGGAGGAGAATGGATTGTTCTTGGTCAATTCAATGTATAGGTTGTTATATACAAAGTTGGTAACAAAGGATGGATGGATTGATATTTAAAAAATGTTATTTTGTTATTTAAGGAATGGCTAAACTCTTTCAAGAGTGATGGCTTTCTCATTGAAATTACGTCTTGATCCGATTCTGACGAGAATTAATATTGCAAGGCGAAACATTCTCCCCTCGGATACCTCGGTTACACGTGTTTTGTGTGATAGGTATGTCTGTTCTTCCAACCATTTGTTCTTATATTGTGATGTGGCTAGAGGTGTTTGTCATTCTTTGTGTGTGTTTGGTATGGCGGTGGTGAGAATTGATTTTGATAGAATTGAGTTTGAGAGAATTGATTTTGTTTAAAAGTGAGTTTGATGTGAATTGATTTATGTTTGGATGCACTCACTTAAAAGTGATTTTTATGGGTTGATGTTGTTTGGATAGTTTGAATTAAAATTGATTTTGAACGTACAATGACTAAATTATCCTTTTAGATAATTATTTTAACTTATCTAAAATCATAAATGCATTTTTATTGATTTATAAATTCACTTTAAAATGATATTAGTTTATAAGAGTTAATTTTTAATTTTCTTAAAAAAAAAAGAGTTAATTTTTAATTTTTTTTATTAATTATATATATTTTTTAATATAATATAAAAATCAAAGGGTGTGAAAAGCAAAAAATAGAAAACAGCATCTGTGAGATAATTGAATGGGCTTACTACAAAAAAAATCGAATGGCTATCTTGCTTCCCTAACCTTCAGAAACTGAACTGTAGCAAGCAACAGTGAAACAAAAACTAAACCGCGGAAGAAAACATAGCAGAAAAAAAAGGGTAAAACTGGAAACAAATTTGGGGCTTTTTGCAGAATTGATTTTAGCAGCCGCAGAAGCTCCAATTTATGGCTTTGAGGAAACGTGGGTTTGGAGCTAGAATCACGACTGATTGAAGCGCTTTTGCAGTTACCCAAACATCTTAAAAAATGGTGAAATCGCTTTTGAATCTCTAAACTCGGTTTTGGGGTCGGAAAACGCGTATCCAAACAGGTACTTTGATGTGTTGGGTGGAATTTTCCTTTATTACCCCTCTGAATTTTCGTTTATTCTTTGATGTGCACTTAGTGGTAGAACCCACAATTTTGTGTTTATCTCTCTCCAAATTGCAAACTTCATTTATTTTGTTAAATGAAGAGGATCTTAACCCAATTTTCTTTTACTACCTTCCTAATACTTATTGTACGGGTTGAGTATTAATAAATGTGTTGATTAAAAAAAATCTTAACATTAGATGGGGATAATTGTTTCGGCCCGATTCCAACCTTCAATCTGATTAAACTTGATGATATATGAGTTCAATAAGGAGGAAACAATATCATATTGATTCCAAGATAAGTCATCAAGTAGTACTCCCTCCGTCCCTTAATACTTGACACAATTGACTTTATTACGCATGACAATGCATAATTTTGAGCTTAAATATCTTGAATAATATATTATAAAAAATTATGAAAAATTGATATTTTGAAAATACTCATCGAGACAAATCTAACGACATCTTATATGATATTATTTATCTTTGTATGTTAGTAGAAAAATATGGTCAAAGTAAATTAGGTCAAAATTACACATTTTCAAATGGGTCATCTATTGCGGGACGGAGGGAGTAATATATAAACATTTTTAAAAAATAGTAGTAATAATCAACAAGTAACTCATAGTATGAATAATAGTGGACAATAGCAAGCCATCAAAAATTTGAATCAATAATTTGCCAATGAGTAGCATTGTTTTACAAAGTAATTAAGAGTGCAAATGTGATAGGAGGAGTAGGTGATACACATGATAGTATCTTAACTACTCTTTCTTGATGCTACTTTTCTTTTCTTCTTCCCTCATGTCAATAAGTGTAATGTAATTATTTTTATTTTTGAAAAGAGATATATATAAAAAATGTCTTTTTAGTCTTTTGGAAAGTGAGGAGTAATCTAAGGGTCAACTCGAGCTCAGTGTCATTTCAGTCTTGTCCCCGTTTTTTTTTATCCTTTTTCTTTCTCATGTTTGGGTTAGACATCACTCAAACCTTACATGATCGACTAACGAGATGGATCATGTTTTGTACATCCTTACCTCTAAGTAAATAAATAAATAATCAAACGATATATTATCCTACAAAATAATTGCCTCAAAAACCTTTGAAAAAAATTGGATTACTTAGCCAAATATATTCTCAGTAGTCTAAAGGGGTGTGGATAGAGGACATTCTCTGTTTTTGGGCTCAATTGCTATATCTGACTTGGCCCACATTGAATCCCTTTTTTGTGAGAACCCACGTTGAATCCTAATTCACGATAACTGTGCTTAATAAAACAAAAAAGAAGTTCTCTCAAAAAAAAAAAAAGAAGTATTAGCTAAAACAATTGTTTTTCAACAAAAAAAAAAGTTGAAATAACTTTTACAACAGAAAAAACTAGAACCAAAAAAAAGTTGAAATAACTTTTACAACAGAAAAAATACCAACATTAAAAGTGACGTTTATAGCGACAATACAAGTCTTTTTAAAGTTTACAAAAGAAAAAGTCTTTTTAAAAGTGATTTTTGCCGTGAAAATACAAATGAAATAAAAATATTACAGTTCACACTTCTACAAAAAATACGGCTGCCATTTGTTATAGAAAATGTCAGTTATTAAGTGTTTAATTTTTCCTGAAAAAAAGTGTTTAATTTTAATTTTATTGCCCAGCTTGGTAGCGTAGACTTGTAAACTAGTAGGGGGTACGAAGATGTTCAGATGTCATTCATAGTGTATCAAAAAAATTGATTAATTTTAGATCCGTGTTATATAATAGCACGACATCCTTCCCACACGACAAGCACGACAATAGTTTTTGTCAAAAAAAAGTACGACAATAGTTAACATGTAACTAGACTCTAACCCGTACGATGTACGGGTTTTGTAGAGTTTCTTATATAAACATCAAAGTGACTATATTATTAATTTTAGAGTTACATTCAAAGTAATAGAAACAATGAAACTAAGTGATGTTTGAGAGTGATCGACATGCAAAATCTCAAAAAAGAAAATTATAACATTAGTTTGCATCAACAAAAATGAACATGGAATAAAAGTCATAAATTAAATTATGTGAAATTAATCAAACATGAAAATAAACACAATAAAAATGAGTGTTAGTGGCTTAAAAAAAATGCCTTTAAGATTACATATCCATTTTAGAAGCAACTATATTTCAATAAAAATGTTAGTGGCCTAGTGGTAAAAGCTCTAAGGTGTTGTTATGGGTAGTTGGTTCAATTCCTTGCAAAACAATTTTAAAAAAAAAAATATTTAGACCAGCCAAAAAGGGCGAGATTAGGGTTAATTAAGGTTGATTGGAGAATATCTAACATTTATATATATATATATATATATATATATATATATATATATATATATATATATTAAGATATTCGTTCCTTTATAAAAATGAAAAAGATTAGTTAGGATTTTTATAGAATTTTTCAAGCATGTGATAGTTTTTTATTTTTTTTATTTTTAAAGAATGTGATAGTGAGGGATGTGATAGTTTTATTTTCACGGGATATACCACGTAATAATTTGATTTATTTTTAATTTAGAAAAATATTGATTTACATTATATCAACGTGTGGAAAGACGGGCATTCACATAGCCGTCTTTTTGTTTTTTTTATTACGCCAACACATATAGATTATGAACGATATTTTTATAAAAAAGTTTATATAGATTAAAATTATAAGCATAAATATTTATGAATTTCAAATGTAACAAACAAAAATTTTTAAGGTATAGTTTGAATAACAAAAGTCAGCCTAAAATCCTCTATTGTTTATAAATATAGTACAAATATATCATTAATAATTGTAACAAAAAAAATATCATTAATAAGTGTACAACAACTTGTCAGAAAAAAAGTCTACAGAAACAATAGATATATACAAACGATGACACAACAGGATATGAATAAAAAGCTTATCAGCGAGGAGAAATATTAGGGATTGCTGTATTTTAGAAGGAATTTGTTAGTTTAAATTGGTGCGCTGCATTTTAGATGGAATTTGTTAGGTTAAATTGCTGCTAATCTAATGCAGAATTTTAGAGGGAAGTTTTTAGGTTAAGTTGCTGCAGATCTAATAAAATTAATAAATAAGGATAAAAAAGGCATGAAATTGGTGGGTATGAAATTGGTGCGATGCATTTTTTTAGATGGAATTTGTTATGTTAAATAATTGCAAACCTAAAAGTGTAGAAAATATTTGATTAAAAAAAAAAGGAGGATAGGAATGAAATTTGTTAGGTTAAAAAATAAGGATTCGGCTGGCCAAAATTATAGCAAACTTGATAAAAAAAATTGGCTGGCATTAAGTAAGATGATCAATGGCTAAAATTGAATGGCACCTAAATGTGCAAGATCCAATGGCCCAGAAAAGTGGAAGGAAAAATGGGGGGAAAATATTAGGGCAACAATAGCTTGAGGGGGTTAAGCTTTAGTAAGTTAGGGTAGAAAATATTTGCTTCATAAAAAAAAAAAGGCAAGAGGAAAGGAATAAAATTGGTGCGATGCATTTTTTTAGATGGAATTTGTTATGTTAAATAATTGCAAACCTAAAAATGTAGAAAATATTTGATTAAAAAAAAAGGAGGATAGGAATGAAATTTGTTAGGTTAAAAAATAAGGATTCGGCTGGCCAAAATTATAGCAAACTTGATAACAAAATTCGACTGGCATTAAGTAAGATGATCAATGGCTAAAATTGAATGGCGCCTAAATGTGCAAGATCCAATGGCTCAGAAAAGTGGAGTGAAAAATGGGGGGAAAATATTAGGGCAACAATAGCTTGAGGGGTTAAACTTTAGTAAGTTAGGGTAGAAAATATCTGCTTCATAAAAAAAGACAAGAGGATAGAAATAAAATGGGTGCGATGCATTTTTTTAGATGAAATTTGTTATGTTAAATAATTGCAAACCTAAAAGTGTATAAAATATTTGATTCAAAAAAAAAGGAGGATATGAATGAAATTTGTTAGGTTAAAAAATAAGGATTCGGTTGGCCAAAATTATAGCAAACTTGATAACAAAATTCGACTGGCATTAAGTAAGATGATCAATGGCTAAAATTGAATGGCGCCTAAATGTGCAAGATCCAATGGCTCAGAAAAGTGGAGTGAAAAATGGGGGGAAAATATTAGGGCACAATAGCTTGAGGGGTTAAGCTTTAGTAAGTTAGGGTAGAAAATATTTGCTTCATAAAAAAAAAGGCAATATAGGAATAAAATTGGTGCGATGCATTTTTTTAGATGGAATTTGTTATGTTAAATAATTGCAAACCTAAAAGTGTAGAAAATATTTGATTAAAAAAAAAGGAGGATATGAATGAAATTTGTTAGGTTAAAAAATAAGGATTCGGCTGGCCAAAATTATAGCAAACTTGATAACAAAATTCGGCTGGCATTAAGTAAGATTATCAATGGCTAAAATTGAATGGCGCCTAATTGTGCAAGATCCAATGGCTCAGAAAAGTGGAGGGAAAAATGGGGGTGAAAATATTAGGGCAACAATAGCTTGAGGGGTTAAGCTTTAGTAAGTTAGGGTAGAAAATATTGAAGGTGAGAAAAACACAAGAAGGGGGGTTGAATTGTGTTTTAGAAAAATTCTTCGTTTCTCCTAAAAACTGAACACACTGATCAGAAGCTAAGCGAGACAGCTTCTGAAGTGATAATCAGAATCTAAATGCAGCGGAATAAAACAGAGAGAGAGAAGAAGAACGACACAAAGCAATTATACTGATTCCTTCCACAATCCGGAAGTAGTCCAGTCCCCCTTGCACTTCCAAGGAGATTTCACTATGAGTAATATCTGATTACAAATGCTCAAGCACACAAGCAAGAGACTTCCAATGCTCAAGCACACAAGCAAGAGACTTCCTTTGCTCAAGAACACAATCAAGAGACTTCCTGCTCAAGCACAACTGCAAGAGACTTCCTAACTAAACAAAATTACACAGAAAATTGTTTAAGGTTGAACACTTGATATACAATCAGAGGTGCTCACAATACAAATCAGATACAGACTCAATGGACTTAAGAATTTCTAAGATATGACTTTGAGACACAGAAATTCTAAGTGAATGCAGAACAATTTCAGCAGAGGTTTGGTACTTGTGAAAATCTTGTGAGTCTTTCGTTCAGTGTTCTTGCATTACCAATTCTCTAGGTCTTCACTCCTTTATATAGAGGTGTGAGAGAGACGTTGTGAAATTGCCAGCACACCAAAGAGTCGTTGTTGAAGCTTGATCTTTCACCAATAATCTTTTGCCTGATTTGGCTTTTGTCCTATGAAGAACAAATTTGAAATCCATTCCTTATCCAAAGGAACATCTATGCAGGCGAAACCGTATTCTGGAGCTATTTTCTTGTCCTGTAGCGCGGACACAAAACAGAGTAGTGGAGAACGTGGTTGTACAATTCGTACAAAGTACAATGTCAACGCTTTCGTCCAAATTGCAAACACACGCCTTCAAACACCTTTGAAATGACCGTTGCAAACTCCACTAATCCTTTGTTTGTGTTTTCGAATCCAATAGACAGCTTTTGCATTGATAATTCTTCAATTCTTGATTCTTTGCAAATCCAGTTGATATTCAGCTTCTGGTGAAATGGCTTCTGATGATGCAGCTTCTGATGATGCAGCTTCTGATGATATGACTTCTGCAGCTTCTGATGACGCAGCTTCTGATGATGTGGCTTCTGGACCTCTTGTCTTCAGAAGCACTATTCTTCAGGAGCAGCCTACTTCAGGAGCGCTATTTCTTCAGGAGTAGCTTGACTTCAGGAGCGCTTTTTCTCTTCAGTAGCAAGTTGCCTTCAGGAGCGTCCAAGCTTCAAATTTTTGTTGTTTCCATAGCTCTTTATTTGCTCATTCAGAACCAATGATGATGTAACTTTATAATTATGGTCCTGTACACTTGAACAAATATTAGCTAGTCCAATTTACAATTTTTAATACCTTGTTATCATCAAAACCCTTTAAGGTTCATTGTTAAACACATTTTGTTCCAACAATCTCCCCCTTTTTGATGATGACAAACAAAAGTATTTAAAATTGATCAATTGTTGTTAATCTAATTAACAAGTTGACTTTGGGGTTCTGAGGTTTGTAAGCTCAGAATCTGAGGTTTGTAAGCTCAAACTCCCCCTGAGTCTGATAGTCTTTAAGGTGAGGTTTGTAAGCTCCCCCTAAGTTCTATCCAGGTTAATTAAATTCATTTTTCGCGCAATAATATTATCAGAGCTTAAAAACAAAATTGAATCATTGAAAGAATTAACTTATAGATAAGAAGAATGGTTCAATTAATTTTACTTGAATTTTGATACTCCTTCGTTCGTTCATAGCTTATACCAATAAGGTAAAAAAAATGATAGAAGTTTTTCAAAAATTTCAAATGCCATTAATGGGGCTCAGAGCCTTTAAATACTTGTCACATATACTCCCCCTTTTGTCATTATCAAAAAAAAATTTAAGCATAAAAGACAAAAAGATATGAGAAAAACTCAAACAGGAGAGAGTATAAAAGAAAGTGAACTAAATAAGTCAGAGCAAAATATATGAACATGTATATCAATTGTCAGAAGCAGCTAAACAGTCAGAATCAGTAAGCATTCAGAAGCAAGAGAAATAAGACAAGATGGTTTCAGAAGCAAGGACTAAGAAATTTTAAAACAGACAACAAACAAAGAAAAACACAAGGGTGTGCAACTAAGGGTTGGTTTATTGTTGTTTCTTCATCTCTTCCATTTCTTCAATCTTCTTCTTCAACAGTTCTTCAAGTTGTTGTTGCCTCTGGAGAAGAGCTTGTTCCCTTTCTCTAGCTTCTTGCTGCTGCTGTGCCATCTGTTTCTTCAGAAGCTTACACAACCTGGCTTCTCTGGTCAAGTAATCCGTTTCAAAGAAGAAAGGCTGGTTTGCCAGGAGCAGTGTAGAACTTCTTACTCTAAGACTCTGATTCAGATTTTCCATTAGCCTTCTGACTGAAGCTTGCTTGACTCTGATGCATTTAGCCTTGATCTCTTCAATAAGCTCAGCTGCCCGGTTCTGAAGTGATGCCCAGGAGTCTTCATATGCACTTGTGAGATCAATTGTCCTTCGTTGATCCACAAGATTATGCATCTGACTCAAGATTGTGAGAAGCTCAGAATTAATATATCCAGATTCCAGGATGTTTGTGGGTGGATGATCAAGGGTTTCAAGATCAGAATCACTGATTTCTAAATCTTGAATGGGGTTAGGAATTGGAAAGGTAAGGTGTGTTTGTGTGTTTGAAGATGAAGGCTGGTCAGAATCAATGTGTGTGGTGGAGGTTGAGTCTTGAACATTGACTAGAGAGATGTCAACATCCATGGGAGTTGGTTCTGGAGAGTGTTCAGGTAAAGGTTGAAATTCAGTTTCAGTTGGTGGTTGTTGTAGTGAAGTTGTTGTTTGATTGTTGAGTTGGGGGTCAATGATGGCTATTGGTGATTGTGGGGGTGTTGTGGGTTTTTGTGGTTCAGGTGTTTGTTGATGGGGGTTTTCTGAAACAACATTTTCAGAAGCAGTTGCTTCTGGAGTTGTTTCAGAGGCCTTTTCTGAAGTAGATTCAACATTTTCTGGAGGAATCATGTTGAGAGGTTGAATGTTAAGGGTTTGAGGGTTAAGGCGAAAGATAGTCTCAATGACTTTTTCTCTCTGCACAGCCATTTCAGCTAACTTCTCATTAATTATGTGACCAACTGGCTCATAAGTAGTTGACTGAGAGTGCTTTTTGTTGGTTTTGGTTGATGTTGGCTTGCTTTTTACTGGTTTTTGAAAGAGTTGGGTTAAGGGTATATCATCATCAGAATCATCAGAATCTGATAATGGTGTGGATGCGGAATCTGATGATATATTAATTACCTTCTCTGATTCAGGATCAGAATTCTCTTTAACAGACTCACTGGTCATCAGCAACAGTTGCTTGGCTTCTGAAACTACAGACTCTTGTAGCTCAGCAGCAATCTCCATAGCTTTTCCAATAGCTTCTGACACAATAGTAGCAGCTTCAGTCTTCTTAGGAACATGAGGGAAGTTCTTGGTCCTCCTTACTGCTTGCTTCCTTTTCTTCTTTGGTATTGCAGGTTGATCAAGAGTAATGCCAACATCCATGATCATCCTGGAATCCATGTCTTCAATGGCTTCTTCAATAGAAGGTACTGATGAACTACCAATTTTGAGCTTGTTAGTAGCAACTTTTGCCTTTTTAACAGATTGTTCAACCTCTAGATATTGCTCTGCAGTCATCTTCCTTTTTGACTTTCTGCCTCTGGCTCGTGGCAGAGCACCACCATACATTTCCTCTGGAATATCTTCCAATCTGATTCTCTCATTGGTTGCCTCAAAATGTTCTTTGATATAGTACATCTGCACTTCAATGGGATCCTTCTTGCAGATGGGTGGAAAGTCCTTCATAAGATCAGACTTAACAAGTGATTCACTCAAATCTGTATGAAGCTTAGTGACAGCAGGGATCAACTTCATATTCTTGAGGGTTTGTGCATTAATGAACTTTCCAGTTTTAGTATCAAGCAGCTCATCTGTGAAGGCTTCAGCACTGCTTAGCTTGTCCAAGACTCCTCCTTGATAGAATATTTCTGACAAGAGTCTTCCATAAGGTACCCAGGTTCTATTCTGCAGCTGACTCTGTTTCAGACACTCTATCAAGTATTTGAACATATATTTTGGCACGTTCACTTTCTCCTTCTTAATGAAGTGTTGAAGAAAGACTTTTTGTGCCAAATTGGGTTTCTCACTACCACCACATGGAAGTAAGTCCTCATTCTGAATCTTCAGAAGCAGCTTCTTATCCATGCTTAGATCAGCATACTTTCCTGCTTGCGTTGAGTTGTACAGTGCCAAGTTTACTTTTTCCTTCCAGAGGCGTTCTTCAGTTGTATTTGAGAGATCAATTCCAGAGTATTTTCCAGAGGCCTCTCTACAGAGTACAGCTTCTATCTGCCATTCCGCAATTCTCACTGGAATACCACAAATACTTGACCTGATTTCAATACCTGTAAATGGCTCAAGTCCCATTTCTTCTCTGGTCTTCCCTTCCAGTTCGGGATAAATCAACACCATTTGACTTTCTTCAGTTATGGACGCAGCTTTGTCATAAACCTTAGCCCTTACCCAGAAGTGTCTTACCAATGCTTCGTATGTTGGTCCATTCAACATCTTGAAGTAATGAATAAGTTCCTGCTCTTCATAGTAGCTTCTGATCCAGCACTCATGGAAAGCGAGTGATTCAAAATCCACCGGATTTTCTATTTGAACCTGTAGTTCCCATTCTTCCAATTTCATGCTTCTTCCTTTGTAGTCAAATTCAGGGACCATCCGTGAAGTAGATTCTGAAACTTTTGAGCTTGATGATGCCATTTGATGATTGACGAAGATTTGAAGAAGATGAAGATTTTAGGGTTCTAAGTTTGAGAGAATGCGCTTACTTCGCAAGAGGTTTGAGAGCAAATGTGTTTGTTGTGAGTGAGTAGTGTGTGAATTGACAAAGTGTTAGAAGTAAAACGATTGCAATTCAAAAGAGACAAACAAACATAACATTAATGACAAAATTGGGGGCGCGTGAAAAGTACTTTCAAAGCTATTAAATCATCATTGCCCTTTTAGTTATACACCAACACATACAGGCCACGTAAGAAGTTCACAGAGTAACTACCAAGTTAGTGGGCCAGAAGTTACTTTTTAAAAGGTAACTTCCAACGTTTCCACTAATTCAACTATTCAGAAGCAACAAATCCAGCTTCTGGACTTCAGATGCTGACGTCATCATCAGAAGCGAGTTTTCCTCAGAACCTCAATAAAGAGCTTCTGATGGACTACCGCTTCTGAACTAACTTCAGAACCTAAAATCCTATTCAGGAGTAAGCAAGCATTTAATCAGATACAAAGTGCATGTTCAAATTTTTCTTTATAAAATCAAATCTTTCAACAGTTAAAGGCTTAGTAAATATATCAGCCCATTGATTTTCAGTATCAATGAATTGTATATCTAAAATTCCTTTTTGAACATAATCTCTGATAAAATGGTGTTTGATTTCAATGTGCTTCGCTCTTGAATGCAAAATTGGATTTTTAGACAAACAAATAGCAGCAGTATTATCACAATAAATGGGAATACTGTTAGCAGTTATCTGATAATCTTCAAACTGATGTTTCATCCAAAGTAGTTGTGTACAACAACTTGCAGCTGAAATGTATTCTGCTTCTGCTGTAGACATAGCAATAGTTGTTTGTCTTTTGCTAGCCCAGGATATAAGATTATCACCCAGAAATTGACAATTGCCACTGGTTGACTTTCTTTCAATCCTATCACCAGCATAATCAGCATCACAGAATCCAATTAGCTTATAATCTAAGGATTTCCTATAAAGGAGTCCAAGATTGGTCGTTCCTTTCAAATACCTGAAGATTCTCTTGACAGCAGTCATATGAGATTCTCTAGGATCTGATTGGAATCTTGCACACAAGCATACACTGAATAAAATATCTGGCCTAGATGCAGTGAGGTATAACAAAGAACCAATCATACCTCTATACAGCTTCTGATCTACTTTAGCTCCTTCATCTTCTTTGCTTAAGGTGCACGTAGGGTGCATTGGAGTGTTCATCACTTTACAATCTTCAAGTTTGAACTTCTTCAGAAGCTCCTTTGTGTACTTTGATTGATGAACATAGACTCCATCTTTGCATTGATTGATTTGAATGCCCAGGAAGAACTTCAGCTCTCCCATCATGCTCATTTCAAATTCATCCTGCATTAACTCAGAAAATTCCTTGCAAAGAGATGCATTAGTAGAACCAAATATTATATCATCAACATATATTTGCACAACAAGAATATCTTTCTCAAGGGTCCTTCTGAAGAGTGTAGTATCAACCTGTCCTCTTTTAAAATCATTTTTGATTAAGAAATTACTTAGTCTATCATACCAAGCTCTGGGAGCTTGTTTCAAGCCATATAGTGATTTCTTCAGTTTAAAAACATGGTCAGGATATTTAATATCCTCAAATCCAGGAGGTTGCTTGACATACACTTCTTCTTCTATGACACCATTTAGAAATGCACTCTTGACATCCATTTGATATAATATTATGCCATGATTAACTGCATAGGAAAGAAGTAACCTGATTGCTTCCAATCTTGCAACTGGAGCAAACGTTTCAGTGTAATCAATGCCTTCTTGTTGACTATACCCTTGTGCAACAAGTCTGGCTTTGTTTCTTGTTACTTCACCTTGCTCATTCAGCTTGTTTCTGAATACCCATTTTGTTCCAATAATGTTCTTGTGCTGAGGTTTGGGTACCAGATCCCACACATCATTTCTTTGAAATTGATTCAACTCTTCTTGCATAGCTAGGATCCATCCATCATCTGAAAGTGCTTCATCAACTGTTGTAGGTTCAATCATTGAGATTAGTCCAATCATTGACTCCTCTTGTCTGAAATGTGATCTTGTTCTTCTTGGACTATCTTTGTTTCCAATGATTAGCTCCTCAGGATGTGAAGACTTGTGTTTGAATGTGTTTCTGGGAGGATCTGCTTGATGTGAGCCATCTTGTGCTTCATCAGAAGCAGCTTCATCTTGTGCTTCTGATGTGGGTTCAGCTTCTGAACTATCTTCAGATTCAGCTATCTGATCAGGTTCTGGAGTAGCTTCAGGAACCTGTATCTCTGCAGAACTTTCACCTTGCTTTGAAGTTTTATCTTCAAGCTCCTTGTCATCAAATTTAACGTGCATAGATTCTTCAACACAAAGTGTTTCTGAATTATACACTCTGTATGCCTTTGACCTTTCAGAGTAACCTAAAAAGATTCCTCTTTGGGCCTTGGCATCAAATTTCTTTAGGTAGAGCTTGTTGTTCAGAATATAACATGTACATCCAAATTGATGAAAGTAAGAGATATTGGGTTTTCTTCCTTTAAAGAGTTCATATGCTGTTTTCTCCAAAATAGGTCTAATATAGATCCTGTTTTGAACATAGCATGCTGTATTCACTGCTTCTGCCCAAAAATGTTTTGGTAAATTGTTTTCATGAATCATGGTTCTGGCCATTTCTTGTAAAGTTCTATTCTTTCTCTCTACAACCCCATTTTGTTGTGGTGTTCTAGGAGAAGAGAATTCATGGAAAATTCCATGTTTTTCACAAAAAGCTTCAAATGGCTCATTTTCAAATTCTCCACCATGATCACTTCTGATTTTCAAAATTTTTGATTCTTTTTCAGATTGAATTTGAGTGCAGAAGCTACTGAATACATCACACGCAACATCTTTACTCTTTATGAATTTCACCCAAGTCCATCTGCTGTAATCATCAACAATGACTAATCCATATCTACTTCCATATAAGGATGCAGTACTCACTGGTCCAAATAAATCAATATGGAGTAATTCTAAAGGTCTTGAGGTTGAAACAATGTCTTTGGTTTTAAAAGATGATTTCACAATTTTCCCTCTCTGACATGCACCACAGAGTGCATCTGAATGATAGTCAATGTCTGATAGCCCTTTCACAAGTTGTAACTTACTAAGCTTAGAGATTAACCTCCAGTTAGCATGTCCCAACCTTCTGTGCCACATCCATTTCTTATCATTCACTGATAGTAGGCAAATCAACTTCTGATCAGCCAGTTCAGAAAAATTGATTTTATAGACATTGTCAACTCTCTTTCCCTTGAACACAATGGATTTGTCTTTCTTGTTGATTACTGTACAGTTGGGTTTTTCAAAAAGCACATCATAACCATTATCACAAAATTGACTAATGCTCAAAAGGTTATGTTCAAGACCATCTACCAACCATACATTATTAATTGAGGTAGAGGAATTACCAATAGTTCCTGTACCTATGATCTTGCCTGACTGGTTGCCTCCAAATTTCACATTTCCTCCCTCTTTCATTGTTAGGCTGAGGAACATGGACTTGTCTCCTGTCATGTGTCTTGAGCAACCGCTGTCCAGGTACCATGATCTTTGCTTTGGCACTGCTCTTAGACATTCTTGCATCATTGACATTTTTAGATTTAGGTACCCATTGTTCTATGGGTCCTGGAAGGTTAGTACTTAAGGCTTTACTCTTCACTTCTTGTACCTTGTGCTGTGAGTTGGGTTGCTTCTGATTAACCATCACCTTAGGTTTTGGTACTTCAGAAGCAGTAACTGTCTTCTTCTGAAACTTAGACTTCAGAACCCCAGATTTTGGTTTCACCAGACTCTGAGGAATAGGTTCTGATCTTTTCAGGATCCTAACCTTTGAAGTCTTGGAATCAGATTTGATCATAGCCTTTGACTTAGAGTTCTTTGGCTTTGAAGTAATCTTAGCCTTAGAACTAGAAGCTTCAGGTTCTGATTGAACAACAGTTTCCAATTCAGCCCCTTCTGGTACAAAGAATGTTTTCAGACCTTCCTTGATGCATTCACAACAAGACTTTAGATTGGTTTTATCAAGTTTCACTTCTGGAAAACCAATTCCTCTGCCATTGTTCTTGTAAATGCTATAAATCATAGAAGCTACTCTGCTTCTGTCAATGCCAGATATAATGAAATCTTCAAGAGCAATTTCATGATTACTTAAAGGTTTTTCATTACACTTTTCTTGTAGCTTATGACATAAGAACCTGAGCTGATCTTCATATGTTTTACACATGAAATCAAAGCCCCTAAGTCCTTGTTCAGAAGCTTTCAGATCCAATAGAGTTGATTTTTGCTGTTGTACCAAATCAGCATATTTTTCTTTTAAATCCTTCAACTCATTGGTTCTTACTTCAAAATGTGTAAGAAGTTCTTTAAGTGACTCAACAAGTTCATCTCTGGGAATTTTGGAATATACCTCGTTTTCATCTTCTGAGTCTGAATCTGATCCAGCTTCTGAAGTTGCTGTTGCTACCAACCCAACAGCTACCTTTGCATCTTCATCAGCTTCCTCTTTATCAGATCCAGATTCACTACCCAAATCATCCCAGGTTGCCATTAAACTCTGCTTAATCTGCTTCTTGAGTTTGCTTGGTTTGAATGTAGACCTCTTTGACTTGTCCTTTGACTTTTCTCTTTGAAGATCAGGGCATTCAGCAATGAAGTGTCCAGGCTTCTTACAGTTGAAGCATCCCTTCTGATCTTCTTTCTTTGAGCTTCTGGAGTTACCCCTTCTGGAGAGAAACTTTCTGTTCTTCTTGGCCAGATATTGAAGTCTGTTTGATAGCATGGCCATTTCAGCAGCATCTGGTTCAGAATCTGAACTTGACTGTTCTTCCTCTTCAGATTCAACCACTTTGAGAGCTTTTGATGACTTGCCTTTGGATGGAAGAGCTATTGATTTACTCTTCTTAGTAGACTCATGTTCATTAAGACTTAACTCATGAACTTTGAGAGAACTAACAAGATCTTCGACACTTAAAGTGTTTAAATCTTTAGCTTCCTCAATGGCAGTCACCTTTGGTCTCCATCTAGCAGGTAAGCTTCTGAGTATCTTGCTTACATGATCAGAAGCAACATAGCTCTTCTTTAGAATCTGTAGCCCAGAAACTAAAGTTTGAAACCTTGAGTACATCTCCTCAATAGTTTCATCATCCTTCATCTTGAATAACTCATACTGATGTACAAGCAGGAGAGCCTTTGCTTCTTTGACCTTCTTGCTCCCTTCATAATTTGAACAGAGAGAAGCAAACATAGCTTTAGCAGTGGATTTGTCACTCATCTTCATGTATTCTGCTTTGGGTATGGCCGTGACAAGAGCTCCTCTGATAATATGATGCTTCTTGTAGAGTTTCCTCAGTTTTGGAGTATGTTTCTTTCTATCCACAGCAGCTCCTTCTTCATCAAGGACTAAACCACCAACGCCGTCTTCCAGAATATCCCACAATTCTTCATCTAGGCTCATGATGTAACTGTAAAAATTGGTCTTCCACCAAGAGAACTCTTCAGCATCTCCATTGAACTTTGGAACTTTTCCAACACTGGTTTTCTTACTATCACTATAATCATGTGAGACATTTTTATAGCTAGTATCACCATCAGGAGGAGGAGTAGTCATGTTTTTCTCAGATCTTTGACTGTTGCACGGTTAAGTGATACACAACAGACCAAGGCTCTAGATACCAATTGAAGGTGAGAAAAACACAAGAAGGGGGGTTGAATTGTGTTTTAGAAAAATTCTTCGTTTCTCCTAAAAACTGAACACACTGATCAGAAGCTAAGCGAGACAGCTTCTGAAGTGATAATCAGAATCTAAATGCAGCGGAATAAAACAGAGAGAGAGAAGAAGAACGACACAAAGCAATTATACTGGTTCCTTCCACAATCCGGAAGTAGTCCAGTCCCCCTTGCACTTCCAAGGAGATTTCACTATGAGTAATATCTGATTACAAATGCTCAAGCACACAAGCAAGAGACTTCCAATGCTCAAGCACACAAGCAAGAGACTTCCTTTGCTCAAGAACACAATCAAGAGACTTCCTGCTCAAGCACAACTGCAAGAGACTTCCTAACTAAACAAAATTACACAGAAAATTGTTTAAGGTTGAACACTTGATATACAATCAGAGGTGCTCACAATACAAATCAGATACAGACTCAATGGACTTAAGAATTTCTAAGATATGACTTTGAGACACAGAAATTCTAAGTGAATGCAGAACAATTTCAGCAGAGGTTTGGTACTTGTGAAAATTTTGTGAGTCTTTCGTTCAGTGTTCTTGCATTACCAATTCTCTAGGTCTTCACTCCTTTATATAGAGGTGTGAGAGAGACGTTGTGAAATTGCCAGCACACCAAAGAGTCGTTGTTGAAGCTTGATCTTTCACCAATAATCTTTTGCCTGATTTGGCTGTTGTCCTATGAAGAACAAATTTGAAATCCATTCCTTATCCAAAGGAACATCTATGCAGGCGAAACCGTATTCTGGAGCTGTTTTCTTGTCCTGTAGCGCGGACACAAAACAGAGTAGTGGAGAACGTGGTTGTACAATTTGTACAAAGTACAATGTCAACGCTTTCGTCCAAATTGCAAACACACGCCTTCAAACACCTTTGAAATGACCGTTGCAAACTCCACTAATCCTTTGTTTGTGTTTTCGAATCCAATAGACAGCTTTTGCATTGATAATTCTTCAATTCTTGATTCTTTGCAAATCCAGTTGATATTCAGCTTCTGGTGAAATGGCTTCTGATGATGCAGCTTCTGATGATATGACTTCTGCAGCTTCTGATGACGCAGCTTCTGATGATGTGGCTTCTGGACCTCTTGTCTTCAGAAGCACTATTCTTCAGGAGCAGCCTACTTCAGGAGCGCTATTTCTTCAGGAGTAGCTTGACTTCAGGAGCGCTTTTTCTCTTCAGTAGCAAGTTGCCTTCAGGAGCGTCCAAGCTTCAAATTTTTGTTGTTTCCATAGCTCTTTATTTGCTCATTCAGAACCAATGATGATGTAACTTTATAATTATGGTCCTGTACACTTGAACAAATATTAGCTAGTCCAATTTACAATTTTTAATACCTTGTTATCATCAAAACCCTTTAAGGTTCATTGTTAAACACATTTTGTTCCAACAAATATTTGCTTCATAAAAAAAAAAGGCAATATAGGAATAAAATTGGTGCGATGCATTTTTTTAGATGGAATTTGTTATGTTAAATAATTGCAAACCTAAAAGTGTAGAAAATATTTGATTAAAAAAAAGGAGGATATGAATGAAATTTGTTAGGTTAAAAAATAAGGATTCGGCTGGCCAAAATTATAGCAAACTTGATAACAAAATTTTACTGACATTAAGTAAGATGATCAATGGCTAAAATTGAATGGCGCCTAAATGTGCAAGATCCAATGGCTCAGAAAAGTGGAGGGAAAAATGTGCAGAAAATATTAGGGCAACAATAGCTTGAGGGGTTAAGCTTTAGTAAGTTAGGGTAGAAAATATCTGCTTCATAAAAAAAAAGGCAAGAGGATAGGAATAAAATTGGTGTGATGCATTTTTTAGATAGAATTTGTTATGTTAAATAATTGCAAACCTAAAAGTGTATAAAATATTTGATTCAAAAAAAAAGGAGGATATGAATGAAATTTGTTAGGTTAAGAAATAAGGGTTCGGTTGGCCAAAATTATAGCAAATTTGATAACAAAATTCGACTGGCATTAAGTAAGATGATCAATGGCTAAAATTGAATGGCTCCTAAATGTGCAAGATCCAATGGCTCAGAAAAGTGGAGGGAAAATTGGGGGGAAAATATTAGGGCAACAATAGCTTGAGGGTTAAGCTTTAGTAATTAAGATTTGCTTTGTAAAAACAAACATGTCAAAACACCAAATCCTCCCGAGCAACGGCCTACAAGTTTTTTTTTTTTTTTTTTAAGGAACAAGCTTTTTTATTAATCATGATCCAAATTCTAAATCACTATTAGGAGTGCTCAAATCCAAAATAAAATCGCAAACCGATAAAAAAAAATCGAAGATCGTAATATTTTTGGATGTGTTAGGATGTTGTTTTGAAAAAACCGCTATGATCGGATCAGATTTCGGATTGCCTTTTCAAAATCGAATCGAACCAAACCGAACCGCAAAAGTAAATTTTTATACTTATTTGTTATTTTATTAGTATTATATATTGCATTAATATATTGCTTATTGGTATTTAATCTTATATATTGCATTAATTTAATCTATATTATTACTACTCATCTATTTCAACTACAATCAATCATTTTCATTGTGTAATGTTAACTTTTTAAATAAATTTGTGTCATATTTTGTATCAAACCTATTATTTTATTGTGTATGAGTAATATCATTATTAATAAAAAAAATTACATGTTACACTTTGGATATCCAAAAACCGATCCAAATTAAACCGCATATATTTGGATCAGATCGGTTCAGATTTTTTTAACATAATCATTCAAACAGAACCGAACAACACATGATTTTTATTTTGGATTAGTTGATTTTTTACCTCAAAACCGATCCAAACCGGACAGCGAACACCCCTAAGCACTATTATAGTAATAAAATAATACCCATACTATCTTTAGTCAAAAAAAGAAGATAAATACGGGTTGTATTAGACAGGCAAAACACACTCAATATATATAATATGGAAAGAAAGAAACAATAGAATTTTCAAAAACAAATTTTGCTCTATGACACAGGTGGTGGACAAGATCAAGTCTCTGACCTTCATGTGGTTGAAGGGGAAATATGTCAGCCTTCCCCTCAACTACCATGGTTGGTGGACTAACCCCTTCTCTGTTTTAGGCATTGGTTAACTGTTTCTTTGTTTCTAGCTATTTGTATTTTGGTGGTTAGGCGTTAGCCTTGTAAATATTATTGTGACTCTTGTTTGAACTCGGGTGTTTCTTCCTTTTGCACTCCTTGTGCTAGGAAGGCCCCTGTGGTGTGTTAATATATTTCATTTTAGTCTCTTCAAAAAATAATAATTTGGAGGTGCACCATTCACCACCACAGGATCCTTAGTTTGTGATTTCTCTTTGGAAAAGTGCGTCATTAATTTAATGGGTCATTTTGCTTCAAAAAATATTAAGAGAACTAGATCAAATGACCTTCGTGCAAATGTAACGAATTTTTTTGTCGTGCATATATTTCCCTTAATTTTATTGTAAAAAAAATATTTACTTTTACAGCAAGTTTGTATTGTTGGCGTAAATTAACGGTCTTACGATTTATATTTTCTTTCTTTTTTGACGATAAAATAAGATTCATGTATTAAGCGGCTAAATACAGTTAAAACTCTATAAATTAATAACGTCAGGACCGAAAAAATTTATTAATTTAGAGAGTTATTTTTTTTTGACGAATAATTTAGAGAGTTATTAATTCACTTGAAAGGCCAGACCATGAACTATTAAAAAACTCTCTCAAACCTATTAGATCGGCGTACTTAGGTAAATATGAAAGTATAAATCTAACCGTTAATTGTTTTGCCTTTAATATTTTTGAGTCAAGTATAAATTTTCAAGTTCAATGACATTTTGGACATAAGTGCAAAACTTCAGAGGGTATTTACAAAACGTCATGTTGACTAAAGAATTTGACGGAGGAGGTAATTAACGAAACTTACAATTTTGGAGCTAATCGACTCTTTACCCAATTATAATTTGGAAAACTAAAAGACATATGAGTCCACAAGAGTTGATGATATACCATAATAATGTACATCCATTGGACATGCTCTTGGTGGCTAACTCAAATTGGTGAGTTTAGAATTGGGGACGTGGAGGTACCTTCTCGTCAATTTTGGCGCACACCATATGCCAATGCTAGTAGGAATGAAGAATGTCAAGTGAAGAAGAATAAGTCAGTTGAGATTTTAAGGCTCGTGCTCTTCATTCTCACTCTCACCCCATCTTCTCATTTTCACTTCCCACCTAACTTTTTTCCCTCTCTCTCTTCCCCTTCTTCCACCATCCACCAAAAATGGACAATTCCACACAAGAATCCCATCTCCGATCCGATAACAACTCCGTAACATACGATTCCCCATACCCACTCTACGCCATGTCCATCTCTCCCAACACCAATTCCCCACAACAACGCATCGCCGTTGGTAGCTTCATCGAAGAATACACAAACCGCATCGATATCCTCAATTTCAACCCTGACACACTCTCACTCAAACCTCAACCTTCACTCTCCTTCGATCATCCTTACCCACCCACCAAACTCATGTTCCATCCCGCCACACATTCTTCTCTCCAGAAAACCTCCTCCGACCTCCTCGCTACCTCCGGTGACTATCTCCGTCTCTGGGAAGTTCGCGAAAATTCCGTTGAAGCTCTTTCTCTTTTCAACAACAGCAAAACCAGTGAGTTTTGTGCTCCTTTAACATCCTTTGATTGGAATGAAATTGAGCCCAAACGAATTGGAACTTCAAGTATTGACACTACTTGTACTATCTGGGACATTGAAAGAGGAGTTGTTGAAACGCAGTTAATTGCGCATGATAAAGAGGTTTATGATATTGCTTGGGGGGAATCAAGGGTTTTTGCTTCGGTTTCTGCTGATGGGTCTGTTAGGATTTTTGATTTAAGGGATAAAGAGCATTCTACTATAATCTATGAGAGTCCACAGCCGGATACCCCTTTGCTTCGTTTGGCTTGGAACAAGAAGGATTTGAGGTATATGGCGACAATTTTGATGGATAGTAATAAAGTTGTGATTTTGGATATTAGATCACCAACTACACCTGTGGCGGAATTGGAGAGACATCGTGCTGGTGTCAATGCGATTGCTTGGGCTCCAAGAAGTTCGAAGCATATTTGTTCTGGTGGGGATGATGCACAGGCTCTTATTTGGGAGTTGCCGGCTGTGGCTGGTCCGAATGGGATTGATCCAATGACTATGTATTCTGCTGGTTGTGAAATTAATCAGCTTCAGTGGTCTGCTGCTCAGCCTGATTGGATTGCTATTGCTTTTGCTAATAAAATGCAGCTTTTGAGGGTTTGAGTTTGAATTTCAGGTGAGGGAATAATTTACTTGTAGTTTTGGTAAACCAATTACTCATTGTGTTCTTGTTGTAAGTTGTGACTGATGAGTAGTTTAGTTTAACTTGATCATGTATTAATTATAGAGGTATGCCATGGCATGAATTCTTTTGGTGGTCTTAAATTATTGCTGTATCTCATATGTGAGAGTGGGTTGGGTACTGTAATTGTTGGGTGGGGGCGAACTATTTTAGTTTCATGTTTTACTTATAGCATAAATTGATGTTACATTTGCTTGTTCAATTGAAGATGGAATTGGCCAATTGAATAGTTTAATTACTGCATATCTAGCAGTAATGTCAAATAGCGGATAACGGAATTTGAACAAATAGCTGCTATTGTGGCGCGATAGCATAGCAGAATTTCAATTTCAACGAAATGCTATTTTCCGCAATCCGCGATTGACAACACTGACATCTAGATAGATCATCCTTGTTAAATGTCAAAGTTTATTCTTTTTCTTGTGTTATTGAACACCCTGCCTCCTTGTATGCATGTCTCAGTAGTAGTTTTGATCATGCACTTTGACACCTCATTAGTTTTTGAGAAAGATGGTTTATGTGCCCAAGTGGTTGCAATCTAACAGATGCTTATTTGTTAAATGTTGCCAAAGCCTTGATTTGGTTTGGGATTATCCTTGCAATTTATGTAGATATTTAGTCAAAGAAGTTCAGTAGCAGTTGAGCTTAAAGAAAACTTTACCCCTTGTTATTAGAGGTGTAGTTTCGTATATGATTGAATGTTGGTAAATATTTAAAAAGTATAATTGATACTGCAGAAATGATAACAGTGCGTGAGTGGTTATAGAATACAAGATTAAAAATAAGTGGAAATTGTGGTAGCCCCTAGTTTTGAAAACATGGTAGAGTATTGTTTTAGGTGATTTGAGTACGTGTGGAGAATTACTGTAGAGCTAAAGATGGTTAAATAGATGGAGAATAGTTCAGTAGTTAGAGTTGAAAGAAGGCCACCCTGCCAAGGAAAACTACTGGCTAAACATTATGAGAGATTTAGAGATAAAGGTTACATGACATGCCTTTTTACTCAAAGCTTGTTTGTTGTTGTTGTTGCTGTATTTACTCAAAAGAAGCATAGTCCTTCATCCTTAGTATTAATCTTAGTTCTGAAGTATAAAAACATGACATTCCTAGACTACTACAGTTGTGTACTTGTTGAGGTCCATTTGGTATTTGCTTTTCAGCGTGCTGTTCTGTATTTCGAATGAAAAAAAAAAGTTTAGTGCTTTTGATATTTTGTTATTTTTAAAAAGAAACTTATGCTTTGTCTGGATCAAATTTATTGACATGCTCCAGATTATTGTAATTTGTTACCCCCATGAACAATTGCTTCTTTAGGTATCACTTATCATTTATAACAATATTTCATTTTCTATATCACTTCCCGCCTTATACTTTCTACCCGTCTTCAACATTGATTTTCTGGTTTGATGTTTCGGCAGTCTTTATACTAGCTACTCTATGGTTTTCAACATTCACAGTTGACTTGTTCGTGAGTTGAATAGTTTACATGAACCATGAAACTTTCCATCAGAAGGATATACTCAATTCTTGGCGCTTTAAGTAGCTATGCCTACACTTTACCCCCCCCCCCCCCCCCCCCCCATTGATGTTTGAGTTGTACATAGATTTTTGTGAAGCTCATTACTCGAATTCAGTTAAAATTTTGTGCGATCAATTCTAGGATTTGATATATGGTTTATACACGTATAAGTTGGCTTTGTTAATTCTTTTAGCATTTTAGAAGCAATATAAACATATTCATAAATGCCTCACCTACTTGCTCATTCGTTCTTTTTCTGGAGACATCCTAGGTTCTTAAATACTTTGCTTGAACCACCTCCCTTTGTACTACTAAAGAATAACATTCCCTTCATAGAAATGTATTTCGAAGGATGCTTGCATTTTTAAAGAATGACTACTAATCTTTGTTTCCTCCACGTCAAGAATGGATAAAAGTTTACCAATTACCGATAAGTAATGTTCAGGAATATGTAACTGTTCTTGCTGAGGTTCTGGTATAGTGTAGAGTACTTGTATTATTGTCTAAACCAGTAATCAAAATTATCCAGCACCCCTAAACCAATGAATTATACTATTGGCAAACCATTTCTTTCAAACGTAATTTCAATCAAAAACTCAAGCAAAACCTCAAGAGTTGAAACAGACCATCAAACTTTCAAAATAAACAGCATAAACTTCAACAATATGAATCTCTACAAAATTTGTTGCGCCAAACCTTACAGCACAAGAAGGGAACTAGTGGTGATAACCATTGTTGACCACATACGAGGAAGGAGATTGCGAAAAAGGCACCAAGACCGACCGCATAAATCTCTTGAGCAGAACCTAAATGCTCAACGATCTTGAAATTTTCAATCTGGATTAATCAATAGTAGATGACAAGATTCTCATTTGCAATGACGTGTTGCTTAGACGATCTGATCTAGACATCCCGAAGAAACAAACTGTTGAGAAGTCGATCATGAAGTTGAGAGAACACAAAATCATATCAAAACTAGAATGAGATCTAAAACTGAAATTGAACTTGAAAATTATCCAACAACTTTTCTTACTACTCGTGATTTTTGTAAACTACTCCTATAAAAGGGACGGAGGGAGTATATCTATATATAAGTGAAATATATGATTTTGAGTGACTTTTTTTACTTTCAATTTTATCTACCATTTAAACTAATATATTTACAATGATACCCTTTTTTACCTTATTATTTAAATTATTAATTAAAAAATTGTTAAAATCCTATTAAAATGAGAACAACACCATTACAACAGAAATTTAATCTATTTTTACAAATAAACCATCAATTTAGTTTCTAAATTATCACTCTCTCTCACCATTTTAGTTTGTAAACTATTAAAAACAACTAAAAAGTCTCTAAACTATATTTTTATTCATCAACCAAGTCCTTTGGTATGGATCAAATCGATGTATTAGACCTTTCCAAAAAAAAAACATTACAATATGTGTTAGAATATAGTTAGGGTCCGTAGACTAAATTGATGAGATAACCGTAGTTTAGAGACCGTTTATTCGTTCATAAAATACTTTCTATACAGCGCAAAGTTGTTACCCAAATCGGGCTTAACTACTAACAGTAACAGCCCTCTCAGTCTGCTTTCCTCTTCGCCTAATCACTTCCCGCCATGTCTCAGACAGTGACATCACCATTATCATCTTCAAACCCCAACAGAAACAACCGCCGCCACAATTTTGCATCTCCACAATCCCTCTCCGAATGGCTCAAACCTCGTTTACCTTCAGACTCCTTCGCCACGTGGGGCGTTAAGCCTGGAACCAAGAACGTTCACAATCTCTGGCTCGAACTTTCCTAGGGAGAAACCTCACTCAACGATTCCATCCCTCCGGTTCGAACCGTTCAGGTCGTTATGGTTCGAATCACCGGAAAAGACGGAAAGTTCCTTGTGGAATCGCACCAGGAATCATCCAACGGTAACGTGATGGAGCGGAATCGGCCCTTAACGGAGAAGATGAAGTCAAACGAAGATCCTGAATCCACTGCCCTCAGGGGGATTAAGGAAGAGCTTGGCTCCGTGATCGACTCGAAAAGGGAGGTTTGTGATATGGTGACGATTGATCGCAATTCCTATGAAATGAGGGTGGAAGAGCGAAATTCGGAGACTTATCCTGGTTTGCCGGGTTTCTACGTTTTCCACACTTTTTATGCTACTGTTGAGGGTTTGCCCGAGGGTGATTTTTGCTCTTCTGAGGTGGATGAGTACGCTGATTCTGACCTCAAAGAAGTTGCTCACCAGGCTGTTTCTGTTAAGAAACATTATTGGAAATGGGTTAGTGTTGATTCTATTCAACCTTGATGTGTTTTTTTCGTATAAGCTGTTTTGTTAAGCTATCTTTGAAAACTTGTAGAAATAAGCTGAAAACAAATATGTTCTCTCAAATAGTTGCACAACCGGTAGATAAGTTCAAATTAGACAATCCAAACAGGCCCTCAAAATCTAAAGGGGCAGTGCTTCATATGACACAGTATGTTGTTGTTGGTATAGTGATGACTTCACATGATTTAGGATTTTCGAAGTTTGAGCATGTACCTAATGTATGAACTATATGCACCAATGAACTTATTTTCTTTATAGTGTAAACTGCAAATGATGTTGCATATACAAGATTATCAATTATAAATAAGTTGCCTCGTTATATCGACATATATGTGTAATAGTCACTCCCTATTAGAATACAGTGAAACTTGTGAGTACTGAGTAGTTACTAATGAAAATCATTTCTGGGAATACTAAATTTGCATGTGTTCTGCTAGAGTGGTCGTATTTATGTGTCCAAATTTAAGTATTTGATGATTGACAGTTCTTGTAGTCTTACTTTTAACCCTGTATTGTGGCAATTCTATTTGTCTTGATGTTACATATATCTGAGTTTCTTCTTGGCTTACAAGTGTATGATAACGACATAAATTAGTGTTTGCTAAGTTTTGGTCTATTTGGATTGGCTTATTTGAGCTTATCCATTGGCATAAATTTTGTGAGACTGTTTGGGAGAACATATGAAAAAACTAAGACATTGTTCATAAGCTCTTTTCAACTTATTTTCGCAAGTTCTCCAAGATAGCTTATGAATAACATCTTATACGAAAATAAGTTAACTTTATTTTATTTTTTGCTATAGAAATAGCTTATACATTAGCGCTTTTCATGTCAAGTGCTTATGCTATAAGCTAGAAATAAACTATTTATCCAAACAGGGCCCAAGGAGTTTAGGCAGACAGTAGAGGGTTGGGACTTGGGAATGCTGGAAGAATGAGTGTGCAAGATGTAGAGAGAAGTACCTAAGACTAGCCAAAGGATAAAAACGGATAATGGAACTGAAACATAAGGCTAAAACAGATGATAGCGCGATGTATTTTTGTACCATAACATCGTAAAAGATGCCTAAAAATGATAACCATACCCAAACTAGTGAACAAGAATAAAGAAGCTTCTTATGGGTAGATGATTTAATAATAGGGTCACCTAGGAACTCTGTTGTCAATAGCGGCCGCGTCGCCCGCTATAGCGGAAAAAATCAGCCCACCGCTCCTAGCCGCAACGGAGTGTGTCGTATGTGAATAGCAGTCAAATCGGCTATTCAGCAGTGCGGGGCGGATTCAATGCTGCCAAAGCGGCCACTACACACACACCACGCAGAAAGACTGTTTTTCCCATTACTTTAAACCGTTTTAAGGGCAGTTTTGTAATTTTAGAAACGTTAACTTCATGAATTATGAATACTTCATGAATTTTAAGTAATGTTTAAGGTATTTTAGTATTTCTTTTTGACCAATATGGTATTTTAGTATTAAATATATTAGTGTCCGCGCCACAAAATAGCGCCCGCTACGCGTCCTGCTTGCTCCCGCACCGCACCAATTTTTGGGGTGGCCGCGCCACATTTCCGCTTTGACAACAGAGCCTAGGAATAACATAAGTGTAATTCATAAAATTTGAACCAGATTAATGAACACAGGGAAAATTAAGAATAGACAATTTTTAAGGTAAAATTCTTGAAAGAGGCGAGTAATGTAACATCCTAAAACTAGCTTAAATTAAGTAAATAGGAATACGGTTAAATCAAGTGAATAGCTCAATTAATTAATCAACTAAGAACAATGCTTTAAATATAAGGATTTGAGGTATATGGCAGCTATTTTGATGGACCGTAATAAAGTTGCGATCTTATATATTCACAACTATATTGTGATCTTTTTACAAGAGACATACGAGTCAACAAGAGTTGATGTACCATACTTAAACTTTTGTTGACTCGTATGTCTCTTATAAAAAAGATCGAAAAAAGTCCTATACATCAAGTATTTTCCATGGATCCTCTCCTTCACTTTTTTCTTAACTCTTTATCTCTCTCTTAAAGACACTCTTTCTCTTGATTAAAAAATAAAAAATATAATCGAGAGTGTGAGAGTGAGTCTAAGAGATAGATAAAGAGTTAGGAGAAGCAATGAGTGAGAGTGAGTCTAAGAGATAGATAAAGAGTTAGGAGAAGCAATGAGAGAAAAGTGAAAGAGATGATCCAATTTGTCTTTAGGGGGTAACACAAATTGGTAAGTTTAGAATTGAGAACGTGGAGGTACCTATCTCGTCAATTTTGGCATACCACACCCGCAGGCGCTAAGTCTACAACCCCTATGTTTGGGACTTACGGGAATGAAGAACGTCAAGTGAAGATTAAGGAAGTTTAGAATTTAAGGCTCGTGTCCATTCACTCCATCTTCTCATTTTCACTTCCCACCCAACTTTTCCCTTTCTCTTCATCATCTTCTTCAACCACTTCCCCTTCTTCCACCATCCATCAAAAACGGACAACTCAGCACAAGAATCCCATCTCCTATCCGATAACAACTCCGTAACCTACGAGTCCCGTTACACTCTCTGCGCATTATCCTTCTCTCCCGACACCAATTCCCCGCAACAACGTCATTGGTAGTTTCGTCGAAGAATACACAAACCACATCGATATTCTCAATTTCAGCCCTGACACCCTTTTAATCAAACCTCAACCTTCACTCTCCTTCGATCACCCTAACCCACCCACCAAACTCATGTTCCATCCCGCCACATATTCTACTCTCCAGAAAACCTCCTCCGACCTCCTCGTTACCTCCGGTGACTATGTCTGTCTTTGGGAAGTTCGTGAAAATTCCGTTGAAGCTCTTTCCCTTTCCAACAACAGGAAAACCAGAGAGTTTTGCACTCCGTTAACCTCATTGGACTGGAACAAAATTGAGCTGAAACAAATTGGAACTTTAAGCATTGACAGTACTTGTACTATCTGGACATTGAAAGAGGTGTTGGTTTAAACTCAGCTTATTTCACATGATAAAGAGGTTTATGATAGCTTGGGGTGAATCAAGGGTTTTTGCTTTTGTTTCTGCTGATGGGTCTGTTAGGATTTCAGATTTAAGGGATAAAGAGCATTCTACTATTATCTATGAAAGTCCACAACCTGATACCCCTTTACTTCGTTTAGATTGGAACAAGAAGGATTTGAGGTATATGGCGACGATTTTGATGGATAGTAATAAAGTTTTGATTTTGGATATTAGATCACCAACTACGTCTGTGGCGGAATTGGAGAGACATCACGCTGGTGTCAATGCGATTGCTTGGGCTCCAAGAAGTTCGAAGCATATTTGTTCTGGTGGGGATGATGCACAGGCTCTTATTTGGGAGTTGCCGGCTGTGGCTGGTCTGAATGGGATTGATCCAATGACTATGTATTCTGCTGGTTGTGAAACTAATCAGTTTCAGTGGTGTGCTGTTCAGCCTGATTGGATTGCTATTGCTTTTGCTAATAAGATGCAGCTTTTGAGGGTTTGAGTTTGAATTTCAGGTGAGGGAATAACTTACTTGTAGTTCTGGAAAACCAATTACTCATTGTGTTGTTGTTGTTGTTGTAAGTTGTGACTGATGAGTAGTTTAGTTTAACTTGATCATGCATCAACTAAATACTTATGCATGTCTCAGTAGTAGTTTTGATCATCTGCTTTGACGCCTCATTAGTTTTTGAGAAAGATGGTTTATATGCCAGAGTGGTTGCAATCTAATGAATAACTTATTTGTTATATTTTGTTAATGCCTTGATGTGGTTTGGGGTCATCCTTGCCATATATGTAGATATTTAGTTAAAAGTTCAGTAGCAGTCAAGCTTAAAGAAAATTTTATTCCCCTGTTATCAGAGCTGCAGTTTCATATATGATTGAATGTTGGTAAAGAATTAAAAAGTATGATTGGTACTGCAGAAATTCGAACAGTGGTTATAGAAGACTACAAGATTAAAAATAAGAGGAAATTGTGGTAGCCCCGTATGGAAAACATGGTAGACTATTGTTTTAGGTGATTTGAGTATGTGTGGAGAAGTTCTGTAGAGCTAAAGAAGTTTAAATAGATGGAGAATAGTTCAGTAGTTAGAGTCGAAAGAAGGCCATCCCGCCAAGGAAAACTACGGGCTAAACGTTATGAGAGATTTAGAGATAAAGGGTGATGAAAACCTGCTACAACAATTGCATGTTAACTTTAAAGCTCTTCCCATAAACTCTTCTCTTCAATGAGAATTTCCCACTTGTTGAGGTCCCTCTGGTTTTTGCTTTTCAGCATGCAATTCTGTATTTCAAATGAAAAAAAAAAAAAGTTTACCGGTTTTGATATTTGGTTATTTTTGAAAAATAACTCATGCTTCTGTCTGGATCAATTTTGTTGACAAGTTCCTGATTATTGTAATTTGTTACCCTCCCGAACAATTGCTTCTTATAGGTATCACATCACTTATTATTTCCCCTGCCTTGTACTTTCTATATCACTTTCCCACCTTATGCTTTCTTCCCCTTTCTTCAGCATTGATTTTCATTCAGGTTTGATGTTTTGGTAGGTTTTATACTACTTGCTATGGTTTTCAACATTGCATTACACTTTGACTTGTCTGCAAATTGAATGGTTTACATGAGTAAGTCACATAACCACGAAACTTCCCATCAGAAGTTTATACTCAATTCTCGGCAGTTTAAGTAGCTATATACATACACTTTACCGCCCACGTCGAATTGGGTTACTGTATTGATGTTTGAGCTGTGTAAAAAAATTTTGCGAAGCTCGTGGCATGAATTCAGATAAAATTTTCTGCCCTCAATTTTAGGATTTGATATATGGTTTATTGGGGTGTAAGTTGGCCGGCTTAATTCTTTTACATTTTAGAAGCAAACTTATAAACATATTCATAAATGCCTTACCTACTTGCTCATTCGTTCCTTTTCTGCAGACATCCTGGTATTGGTCAGGAAGGTCTTAAATACTTTCCAGCAGTACTCAAAATTATTGAGCACCCTAAACCAACGAGTTATACCGTTGGCAAATAAACAGCAATCTCGCAAACAACAGTTTCATGAGAGCGTCAATCAATGGCAAACCATTCTCCTTTCAAACACGGTTTCAATTGAAAACTCAAGCAAAACCTCAAGAACCGAAACACACCATCAAACTTAAAAATAAAAAAAAAAATAAAAAAAAAAAAAAAAAACAGCCGAACCTTCAGCGATATTTGAAGGAGACAAAAATGCAAAAAGCAAACAAGAGAAACAAATAGAAAAGTGACTTGACTAACAAGGAAAAAGAAAGTGATTGAAGCCGTATTTAGTTGTTCATGGAGAATGCAATAATTGCTCTGATACTCTGATAAACATGACATCTATAAAAAATAAGAGAGAAAAACTTGAAATCAATTGTATTGATGATAGTAAAAAATTATACAAATGAAACAAAATTATACAAATGAGTCAACATGATGACTTATTTACCGACTATATTCTCAACAAAAAAACAACTTACTCAATAGTAAGTTAGTAACGTATTCAATTTTTTTGACAGTAGTAACTTATTCATAAACACTTGAATGTGCTTATTATGCTTATGCTTTTTATTTTATTTGAAAGGAAGTGCTTATGATGCTATAACTGCAAAATAAGTTGTTTAATGAAATCGGGCTTACGGACTAGCAGCATTCTCAGTCTGCTTCCAACCACCAAATTCCCGCCATGTCCACCATTTAACCACTGCCATAATTTCGCATCTCCACAATCTCTCTCCGAATGGCTCAAACCTCGTTTACCCTCAGACTCCTTCTCCACGTGGGGCGTTAAGCCTGGAACCAAGAATTTTTCAATTCCAATCAATCGTGTGTTATATATTGTTACCCTTCAAATTCAGTTGAAGCTGCTTCACAGTGAACATAGAAACGTGAGGAGTTTGTCACATTGAACAGACAAATACATAGTGTGTGTTCCATATTTTTAGTTTAAGGCTTATATTCCAAGACTTGTCACCTTATACGCTTTCTTAATTAAATGAAATCCTAAACATTTCTTTCTAGGAAGGGAATGACATTTTATTCATGCATAGTATGTTTAGTTTCTGAAGGAAATATATCTTAAAAGAATTGAGCAAAAATAACATTTCCACATAGATGAATTCAACATATCTTGCATAGATGGACTAAATTCCAAAATTGATGGACTTCTCAAAAACTCATCACCTAGTTAAGACTTAAGAGTTGAGTTCCATTTGGTATTGCTTTTTAGCATGCTGTTCTGCATTTCAAATGAAAATAATGTTTAGCGGTTTTGGTATTTTATATATTTGAAAAAAAATACTCATTTAGTCATTTTTGTCTGGAGTAATTTTATTGACAAGTTCCAGATTATTGTCATTTATAGCAATATCTATTTTCTATCTCACTGCCCAGTGTCCACCATATCCTTCTTCCCTAGCATGATTTTCTGGCAGTCTTAAAACCATGTGCTACGGTTTTCAACATGTACACTTTAATGTTGTTATCTGCGAATCATGTGGTTTACATGTACACGTCACATAAGCTTAAAACGTCCCATTAGAAGGCCATACTCAATTCTTGGCAATTTGAGTAACTACACACACACACACACATACATACAGTAGTTTTCCACCCCTTCAAATTGGTCCCTTGTGAGCTAAGGGACATTTAAGTAGTTTATATTGTAAGTTTAATAATTCAGTTAGTTAGAGTTTATCAATTGAGTTAGTTAAAATTTAGTAAACAAGGGTTAACTTGTAGGTTAAGTTAACTAAAGTTAACTCTAGTTGTTTCAGAGTTTGTTACACATTTGTATATAAGTACTTTATGCCTTAGTTGTTGATACGAATAAGAGAATTATATACTCAATTCAATAAAAAAAAATTAGTTTCAATTTTATGTTATTCTCTCCAATCTTCTCAAACCTTACACTTCTCAATTTATTCACTTTCTTTCAATTTGTTCTATCAAATTGGCACCAAGAGCCTGGTTCGATCAATATTGTTGGAGAATCTGTGAAAGATGGCAACTCCAACAATGGAAATTTCCCTGCACACCTACCAGTTTTCGATGGAAAGAATTATGATCAATGGATCATGAAGATGAAGGTTATCTTCAGATGACCAAGATGTTCTTGATGTTGTCAACGAGGGCGTACTAGCACTAGCAAGAAACACAACATAGGTTCAACAAACTGCAAACAAAGATGAGAAGAAAACAAATATTATATTAGACATGTGATTACTTTTCTAAATTACTGAGAGTTTATTCCGCTAGTAATTTTCCTGAGGCTCTAAATCCGTCAATAATACAATTTTGAATACGTGGAAACACAACCTTGTCCATATATCTACGAAGTCCTAACATTAATTAAAAGCAAAAGGACAACATCAAGGGGTAGAAATAAAAAACAGATGAAAATAGTGGAAATCCAGGGCAAACATATTAATGGACAAGACAAATGTACCAAATTGTTACCAAGTTATAGAGTGATAAGTGGGTATCATATCCAGAGGGATGGTCGTTCCAACTAGGCAACTCGCCTTACTTATTTAAAACGGAAAACAATTAAAATTAAAATAAAGTAAATGGGAGGAGTTTTTGCAATTTAATTTGTTTGGGTAGAGCAGTAGTTGAGCAGTATCCTGGTTTTTGATTGTAGAATGTTTGTGACAGTCAAGATTCTTCGAATCCCCTCTATTTATTTGTTGGAATTAAGTAACAATCAAGTCATTCATGGATTGGTTAAATGGTACCCATTTAAGTGACGAGTCTGTGAGGTTGTTATGCTCCTCCAGGTGTTGAGTTGCACTAGATTCACCTAAGGTTATACACGTTTTAACAGGTGTAGGGTTGTCAATTCGACTGGTTCAAGTTATGCCTACGCACAGAGTATTAGGTGGGGCCTTACTCTCTCAAAGGTAATGAAACGTAGACTTAAATTAGAGTTCCTAAATTTGTCCTAAAGGTTTCCTCATCTATGAATCTTAGAAGTACATCAGCATATACTCTCTTGGTAGTTCTACATATGAGCAACCCTATTTTGTCTACCTTAACAAGGATGAAAAGAGTAAAATTACCATGCAACGTTTGGATTAAGATTTCAGCCTTATTCTAGATTCAGACACCTTTCATAGGTATGTTAGCTCCCTAGGTCTATCAAGCATTAGGATCTTTGCATAATAAAATTAAATAGGACACATAAATTAATTGAATGAAAAGACTTAAATTAAATAGATCCAACAAATAAAATAGAGATTTATTATCCTAGAACTCTATTCAATGGGGTTTAGTTACTCATGGTAACTAAAGACAAATTATAAAAGAAATAATACATACCTTAGAGACTAAGGTTGAGGATAGAGACTCCTTCCTTGAAACTCCTAGTGTTTGCCTTTCTCTTAAACCGCTTCGTTTTAAACGAATAATTGTGAATGAGATGAGTTGTATTTATATGCTGATTTTCAAGTGGGTTTGGGCTGAAAAACTGGGATTTTTCCACCAACCCACGGAGAAAAACAACAAAAACTATTTCCCCCCGCTCTCGCACGCACCCTCGCACCCGGGGGGCGCGCCGGTGCAATTTTTCACACCCCGAGGAGCGCAGCATACACGTCCTAGTGGTGCGAAACATTGTTCTTTTGCGTGTTTTTGCCTTTTTCTTCGTATTTTTGAGTGTTTTCTTACATGAAACACGTATTGGGTTTTGGAATAGAATAGTTAAAAAGTTGAACTTCAATCCTTGTGTACTTTTCTTCAAAATAAACCATTTTTAGGAAAACCGCTCTTAGGAGTGCATTCAATAGAGAAGATCATACATCGACAAAGAAGTGACAAGAGCTGAATATGTGGTTACCATTGTATGTAGAAATGAAATAACAATGTTGATCCAGTGCCATACCTTCATCTCTGTTCCATCTGTCTTTCTCTTTATGTTAATTTTAAAAAAAAACAAACAAATTAGTCGTATAATAATATTGCAAGGACTCTGTTTTATATTTAAGGTCAAGGACAAATATAATAAACCTAATGGAATAACATTAGGTTAAAGTTACTGCTGTGTTTTATCTATTATAAAATAAAAATAAAAAAAGGAATAACATGTGGAGCTATAGCACCACATAGACCCAATATGGGTCCGCCCCTGGGCTCACCTTACCGTCTTGCTTCTTTTCGCCATTTTTGCAACAGTCCACTCCCACGACACAAACACTGAAGCAGATCACTTCCACACTTTTAAGATAAAATACAATAGAAACTACGCAACCTGAGAGGAACACGACTACAATTTCTCAGTTTTTAAGTCCAATCTTGACAATGCCAAGCTTCGCCAGAAGTTCGATCCTGCACAACATGGAGTGACAAAATTTTCTAATCTTACCTTCTCCGAGTTCGCCACTCATCTTGGACTCAAGAAAAGTGTTTTGTCGGCTCACGTTCAGACGGCTACAATACTTCCAACCTACAATCTTTCGGAGGAGTTCGACTGGCGCGCGAAAGGCGCCGTCATTCCAGTAAAAAATCAGGTATCTCTTATATTATGAGTGTTTGGATGAGTGAATAGGTGAAGTGAGTTAGAAGGGTCCTCTTTGTTGAGGGCTCTGCAATATTACTTCAAGGTTTTTTGTTTTTGCAGTTTAAATTTGTAAGAGCCTTTTAAATTTTGTTTTCCACCAACCCACATATAAAAACATCAAAAAATTGCTTTCCCCCGCTCTCGCACACACGCTCGCACTCGGCGGCGTGCTAGTGCAATTTTCACACCCCGAGGAGCGTAGCATACACTCGGTGGCACGAAACACTATTCTTTTGCGTGTTTTCACCTTTTTCTTCGTCTTTTTGAGTGTTTCTTTCCATGAAACATGTATTGGGATTTGGAATAGAATAGTTAAAAAAGATGAACTTTAGTCCTTGTGTATTTTTCTTCAAAATAAATCATTTTTTAGGAAAACCGCTCTTAGAAGGGCATTCAATAGAGAAGATCATACATCAAGAAAGAAGTGATACTTTTAAATGTTGTGGATTATAGAAATGAAATAACAATGTTGTGGTATTTTAGAATAACAATACTCTTTGCCCTTTGGATTAAACTGAGCACAAGTGGATATAAATTTCCACATATTGCGTGTTAGTGACAGGGTCACTTAGTCATACACATTTTAAAGTTTTGCGTGATTAATTTTTTTTTGTAAATTTTGAGTATATTTCAAAAGTTTTTTAATATACTATTAGTAGAAAATTATTGTTATTGTTATTTATGATTAATACTAATAGTTGACTTGGTCTAAACAAATTAGTCGTATAATAATATTGCAAGGACTCTGTTTTATATTTAAGGTCAAGGACAAATATAATAACTTAATGGAATAACATTAGGTTAAAATTACTGCTGTGTTTTATCTATTATAAAAAAAAAAAAAGGAATAACATGTGGAGCTATAGCTCCACATAGACCCAATATGGGTCCGCCCCTGGGCTCACCTCACCGTCTTGCTTCTTTTCACCATTTTTGCAACAGTCCACTCCCACGACACAAACACTGAAGCAGGTCATTTCCACACTTTTAAGATAAAATACAATAGAAACTACGCAACCTGAGAGGAACACGACTACAAATTCTCAGTTTTTAAGTCCAATCTTGACAATGCCAAGCTTCGCCAGAAGTTCGATGCTGCACAACATGGAGTGACAAAATTTTCTGATCTTACCTTCTCCGAGTTCGCCACTCATCTTGGACTCAAGAAAAGTGTTTTGTCGGCTCACGTTCAGACGGCTACAATCCTTCCAACTGACAATCTTTCGGAGGAGTTTGACTGGCGCGCGAAAGGCGCCGCCACTCTGGTAAAAAATCAGGTATCTCTTATATTATGAGTGTTTGGATGAGTGAATAGGTGAAGTGAGTTAGAAGGGTCCTCTTTGTTGAGGGCTCTGCAATATTACTTCAAGGTTTTTTGTTTTTGAAGTTTAAATTTGTAAGAGCCTTTTAAATTTTGTTTTCCATCAACCCACAGATAAAAACATCAAAAAATTGCTTTCCCCCGCTCTCGCATGCACGCTCGCACTCGGCGGCGTGCTAGTGCAATTTTCACACCCCGAGGAGCGTAGCATACACCCGGTGGCACGAAACACTATTCTTTTGCATGTTTTCACCTTTTTCTTCGTCTTTTTGAGTGTTTTCTTCCATGAAACATGTCTTGGGATTTGGAATAGAATAGTTAAAAAAGATGAACTATAGTCCTTGTGTATTTTTCTTCAAAATAAATCATTTTTTAGGAAAACCGCTCTTAGAAGGGCATTCAATAGAGAAGATTATACATCGACAAAGAAGTGATACTTTTGAATGTTGTGGATTATAGGACGAAGAGCTGAATATATGGTTACCATTGTATGTAGAAATGAAATAACAATGTTGTGGTATTTTAGAATAACAATACTCTTTGCCCTTTGGATTAAACTGAGCACAAGTGGATATAAATTTCCACATATTGTGTGTTAGTGACAGGGTCACTTAGTCATACATATTTTAAAGTTTTGCGTGATTAATTTTTATTGTAAATTTTGAGTATATTTCAAAAGTTTTTTAATATACTGTTAATAGAAAATTATTGTTATTGTTATGGCTAAAATATGCTTTTGATCCCTGCAAAATAGGCCAGTTTTGGTTTTAGTCCCTGCAATTTTTTTTTATAGCTTTTGGACCCTGCAAAAATAGGCCAGTTTTGGTTTTAGTCCCTGCAAAAAAATTTTATAGCTTTTGGTCCCTGCAAAAATAGGTCAGTTTTGGTTTTAGTCCCTGCAAATCTTTTATAATTTTTTTTATAGTTTTTTTTTAAAAAAAATTTAAAATTCTGGAAAATTGAAAAATTAATAAAAAAAATTCTGGAAAATCGAAAAATTAATAAAAAAAATTTAAAATTCTGGAAAAATTAAAAATTAATAAAAAATTGAAAAAAATATTAAAAAATTCTGGAAAAAATGAAAAATCAATAAAAAAATTCTGGAAAATTGAAAAATTAATAAAATTGAAAAAAAACGGAAAAAATTAAAAAAATCTGGAAAAAATAAAAAAGATTAAAAAATTTTGGAAAAAATAAAATTTCGAAAATTTTCTAAAAAAATTAAAATTCTGGAAAAATGAAATTTTCGAAATTTTAAATTTTAATGAAATTCAGGAAAATAAATTTTAATGAAATTTTAAATTTTCGAAAATAAAAATGAAATTCTGGAAAAATGAAATTTTAATGAAAAATTTTCGAAATTTTCATTAGTATTTCTCAAAAATTTTCCGGGAATTTTTGTGTATTTATAAACCGAGAATAAAGGAAAAAATATGTGTATTTATAAACCGAGCTTAGGTTTTTTATGTATTTTTCGAAATTTCAAAATTTTCATTAGTATTTTTTCCGGGAATTTTTGTGTATTTATAAAGCGGGAACTTTTGTGTATTTATAAACCGAGAATAAGGGAAAAAATACACTGAAAAACCTAAGTATTTATAAACCGAGAATTTTAATTTTTTCCCTTTTTTTAAATTTTTTTCATTTTTATTAATTTTTCAATTTTCCAGAATTTTTTAATATTTTTTATTGATTTTTCATTTTTCCAGAATTTTTTAATATTTTTTTTCAATTTTTTTATTAATTTTTAATTTTTCCAGAATTTTTTAATTTTTTTATTAATTTTTCTATTTTCCAAAATTTTTTAATTCTATAAAAAAAATTATAAAAGATTTGCAGGGACTAAAAGCAAAACTGGCATATTTTTGCAGGGACCAAAAACTATAAAAAAAATTTGCAGGGACTAAAACCAAAACTTACCTATTTTTGCAGGGACCAAAGGCTATAAATTTTTTTTGCAGGGACTAAAACCAAAACTGACCTATTTTTGCAGGGACCAAAAGCTATAAAAAAATTTTGCAGGGACTAAAACCAAAACTGACCTATTTTGCAGGGACCAAAACCATATTTTAGCCTATTGTTATTTATGATTAATACTAATAGTTGACTTGGTCTAGTTCTTTTGGCCAGATCATTTTAACTTGATTTAATCTAAGGTTATTTTTCATCTTAAATAATAATTATGACACATGGTTTTTATTTTGTAACAAAAATAAAATTAAATAAGAGACATTATACTTTGAGTATGAGCTGCTATTGTATTTGAGAAGTTAGTGCCTATTTTTTCTCATAAATAAACTGCCAGTTTCCACCTATAAACATGCAACATACCTTTTAGTTTAAGAGTATCGGCAATACCATACCATTTTCTTTTGATATAAAAACTTATGCACACTCTAAAACAAAAATTCCACTTTACTTTTTATGCTTCAAGCTATACGTGAATGGATTTTTCATGAGTCTGATGCATAACTTTGGGGTTACATATTAAAAGGTGAGACGTGTATCTGTTTTTCTTGGTAAAAATATGTTTAAAAATCATAACTTATCCGGCAAAAATATCAAAATTGTTAGGTTGAACATTATATTTGAAATTCAAACCTGATTACTCCACTGTATATACGTGTTAATTTCTAATCATTTCCTCTGTCAACTCAAAATAAAATAAATGTTACAGTTGCAAAGAAGTAGCTGAGCCGGATTTCGTATAAAATCTTTAATGAACTCTCGAGTCCAAATGCTATTTTAAGGTTTGACTCGGTGTGACATTGAATTGCTTGAGTCACATGATGTCGCATAACATATCCAGTTTTGATTAAAAGGGTATCTAACGGATTTAATTTAAGTATAAAATAAAAAAATTAAACTTATAAGGACTGAATTAGAATTTCGATTAATATACACAAAAATTAAAATATTGGATGACGGAATTATCTGTGATTGCATCCAATCATCCAACCATTGGTAACCACAGAGAGGCATGTGAGTGAATGAAGCAGAGAGAGTCCACGTTATTTAGAAAGAGAAGTCACACACAAAAACAAAACCACTGTGAAGCTGAAAAGAAATCAAACAAGAATCCAAATCAAAACCGAACCCGAACCGAATATTAACATCCTCAATTCCTCATCCCAAACAAACACATCAAAATCATCACACTTATTCCTTTTGACCTCTTTCGTAATACACCCCCTTCCACCCTCTATTTTCTCCTTCCCAATCCATAATCATGGACATAATAACCCTAACCCCAATTCAAATTCAAAACATTCAAAACCACAACTACAACAACTCAAACACAGAAAAAAACCACCTCGTTTGAAATTGAAATGTCCCCACCGTTACAACCACTAACAAATCTCAATCTCAATCTCCCTTCCTTACCTGATCTTTTACTAACTGCACTCTCCGTTTGCTTTCTCTTCACCTCCTCAAGATCTCACAACACCCCCACAACAACAAACTGTCCTTTCCTCTCTTTCCCTCTAAAACCACGTCGTTTCCTCAAAATCCCCGCCATGTCTAACAACATATCTACCTCATCATTATCATCATCTTCATCCTCAAACCCTAACAGAAATAACCGTCGCAATTTCGCATCGCCGCAATCTCTCTCTGAATGGCTTAAACCTCGTTTACCTTCAGATTCCTTCGCCACGTGGGGTGTTAAACCGGGAACTAAGAACGTTCATAATCTCTGGCTTGAACTTTCTCAGGGAGAAACCTCGCTTGATGATTCTGAACCTCCTGTTCGAACCGTTCAGGTTGTTACGGTTCGGGTTGTGGGGAAAGATGGTAAAATCCTTGTGGAATCGCATCAGGAATTGTCTGATGGAAAAGTGAGGGAGAGGGGTAGGCCGTTGTCGGAGAAGATGAAGCCGAATGAGGACCCGGAATCTGCTGCTGTTAGAGGGATTAAGGAAGAGCTTGGGTCTGTGGTTAACGGGGAAACGGAGATTTGTGATATTGTGACGATTGATCCGAATTCGTATGAGATGAGAGTGGAGGAGAGGAATTCAGGGTCTTATCCTGGTTTGCCTGGTTGTTATGTTTTGCATATTTTGAATGCTACAGTGGAGGGTTTGCCGGAGGGTGATTTTTGCACGTATGAGGTGGACGAGTATGATGATTCTGATGATAAGAAAGTTGCACATCAGGCTGTTTCTGTTAAGAAACATTTTTGGAAATGGGTTAGTGCTGATTCTATTCAACCTTGATGATGTGTTTTTTCTTGTATGGATCAACAACACGGACACCAGACACAACACTGACGCATATACATAGATATGGACGACTCTTTGAGAAAATATAAGTGATTAAATGTAGCCATATGTATCAGTGTTGTAATGGTGTCTAACACATGTTGGACACCTGGAACGTCTGCAATCTGAAGCATTGGTGTCCAACACATGCCGAACACTAGGGACTAGCCAGACTAGCCTTCAATGTGAAATGTTTTGTGCTATATAGATTTTTTTAAAAGATTTAAGTGACATTTATTTTGGGGTGGGGAGGATGCTTATTTATGTCTGTATACATATATGAATAATGGTTGTACCAACAGTTTTTGTACTTGTATATCATTTTGTACTGGAATAGAATTTTGGTACTTTTTCTGAAATAATAAATTGCATTACCTACTTGCTTTGGTTGTATACATGACATTTCATGTTTTTATATAGTTCATTATTTTCAATTCTGAAATATGAATGTGAGTTGTGAGTGTGACAATACTGGATGGCTTCCTTTACCAATATAAGAATTTCTGAAATTTCTAGCGTGTGTATTGACAAATTTTGACATGGTAGTATGTAGGTTTGTTTTTTTATATGGCAAAAACCCAATTTGATGAGATGTATATTAGAAATTTTGTAACAAGTTAATTGAGGAAGTATTCTAATTCTTCCGCATACATGTGTGTGTAAACTATTAACAGAATTGAAAACTCTATACCTAACTGTAAAGCAGTTAGCATAAAAATTCTAATTCAATATAATAAGAGGAGGGATATATTGACTCCAAGAGTAACTTAAGAAGTTACTCCAAATCTCCACCATTGATTTTGTTTTAATCCAATGGTCCAAACCAAAATTTAATTATACTCACGTGAGTCTACCATATTGTATCTTTGTCTTAATCAATTATCGGAGAAACCGTTCGCTTATCACTGACTGCCTCATCTTTGTACTACTTCGTTGGTGGTGGCAATGCATTTATAAAAGAAGAAAGGTTCATGCACAAAGAAAACTAGAGGCATCGACAATAGTTTCAAAATCAGTAACTCGTGTTTGAGAGAACCTTTAAAAACACGTTTAACATAATTTTTCTTTTTTTAAGAAGCCAAACTAGCCCGCCAAAATTGGCATTGGAGAGAATCGAACTAAGACCTTGAGAGGAGCACACTCCGAGGTCCCAAGCCAACACCACCAGGCCAACCCAAGTGGGTTATGTTCAAGAGAAATTGGATACTTGGGTCAGCCAATATCCAATGTTTTCAAGCTATTATGTCTAATTCCACATGTTAATTCGCAATTAGGGAATAGAAACTAGAAATTGCAAAGGTCAATTTAGGAACCAGCAGCAAGGACATGGATTTCAGTTTAGAACGCGTCAAAGGGGCTGCCGTCAATAGAATGGTAGAATTAGAAAGAGGACCTAAGATAGTGTGTATCGTGATTTTGATTATAATTAATATTGAGCCATTGGATTAAAACAAAATCAATGGTAGAGATTTGGAGTAACTCTTTTAAATTACTCTCGGAGTCAATATATGCCTCCTATACAGAACTGCTATAAATGTTTTGTTCTTCAAAAAGTTCTCATCTCTCTTTAAGGAGATATCAAACATTCTTTATTGTATGATAAGGAGTTGCTTTGGAGAAATATTTCAATATTCAATTTTGGTTATGTCTAAGGTGAACTGCCTACAAAGTGGCTCATGGTGAACCTTGACTAAGAGTAATTAGATTCAATAGTCCTACTAGATCGTATGATACACCCTTATACTGAATCCTTTTCTCCCCATACCCGAAGAATTCAGAAAACAAATCTTTCTTCTTCTTTAATAATGATAAATGTTGGAGTTTTAGGGGTTAATTTCGAAGTCATTTAGAAATTGCATTAACCATTTCGTTAAAATTTCAAATTGGATACATGATTCTTTAATCTTGTTTACTATTATAATTTGTACTCATTTCTAGAAAAAGCAAAACAAAACTGCAGATAACACAAGGAATTTTTAATTAATTTACCTTTTCTGATTGAGACCTAAATTTTCCAGAAAATAAGGCTGAGACAGTTAGGCGGCCTTTCGAAGTTGCTCTTATCTTAACATTTTCTTAGGCTTACGATAGAGGCAAATGAGGGGACACTTTGTTCGGTTTAGATTTGATGTAAGAGGTCGGATATAGTTGTAAAATAAGAGAATGGTGGCTGCCATGATTGTGTTAGGGAGAGATGAGAAAAAAAAAATTGGCCTAGACTGTGAAAGAAAGTAGATGGAGGTGAGATCTAGTGTGGCAGTACCTAACAAAAATCACACGAGCTTACTTAAGACGATGATTCTAAATTGTTGTTCATGTTGGTCCACCAGTGTTGGCCTGTTAGATGAAAATAGGACTGAATGATATGCTTTTAGCCTGTTACTTCTACTCCCGTATGGACTACAAATTACTCTATTCATTATTGACTGGAACTTTCATTAAAAGAAGATAGCCAGGGATATGAATTCTTTTCGCCCAAATCATATCTGAATAAATTTATACAATTGAAGGAAACAGGACGAATGGCTGTGGTGCTAAGTATTGATATTAAGATGAAGAGAGAGTGACAGAGAAAGGTTATAATGGAATAGAATGAAAATGCAAAGCATGAAAAAGAATAGAATGCTATGCTGGATTGCTAATGTACAATTTTTTTTCATGAGTAAAGGAAACTTTGTTGTTTCCCGTCTCGCACACAGTTTTGTTATTTTCTTATCATATTTTTTGTTTCATCTGCCCTTAACATAAATAAATCCAAGGATCAAAGGTTTCAGTTAACCTGATAGGAACAGGTAGATATAGTTGATAATTGACAGGTTGTAGTGAATAACAATTGTATTACATTGAACAATACTCTGAGAATGAACTTCTGCCGAGATGGTTACAAGGAAATACAGAAAATTTCAATCTGCTTGGGATAAACGAGATAATTGCCGGAAACTAACAACCTCTAGGAATTAGAGAGCCTAGTCTCTCCCAATAAATCACAGTGAACAATACTCTGAGAATGAATAACAGTTGTAGTACAGTGAACAATACTAAATGCCAGCCACATTCCTACTATTGTTCTATTTAAAGCATGCAATTAAAAATAATCTGGGCTCTGGCCTGCATCTAACATATACTTCTGTGATAGGAGGTCTACTAATACTCCTCTCAAAAGTTTTACCTTGTCCTCAAGGTGAAATCCGGAAACGGCTGATAAATCAGGTAAATTATTGAATCAAAACTTCAATACTTCAAGCAGAATTGCTGTGATTGCGAACTGCCTTGACTTCTTGGGGCTCCACCTAAAACAACAACAACAACAACCAAGCCTTATCCCACTAAGTGGGGTCGGCTACATGGATCAAATGACGCCATAGTGTTCTATCAAAAACCATATTTGGATCCAACTCATTGACCTCTAAATCTTTTCTAATGGTTTCTCTAATGGTTTGGCAAAGGCTGATGATTGACCACTAGTGACATCTTTCTTCAATAAAGAAACATGTGACACTGAATGGATCTTTCTCTCATAAGAAAGGTCTAGTACGTAAGCTACATGTCCTATGACCTTTGTGATTTGGTAAGGTCCATGGAACCTAGGACTGAGTTTTTCATTAATTTTCTTCGCCAGTGATTTCGGCTTATACCACAATTTGAGGTTGACCCAATTCCTAACAGCATAGGTGACATCCTTCCTATGTTTGTTTCCCTGAACTTTCATCTCATTCTATGTTTTTGACCAAGTTAGATCGAAAATCATGCAGCATAACGTCCACTACTTGAGTCAATCCATTCACCTCTTCTACTGTTTTAGGAGCCGTTGTTCCTTTGCGTAAGTGAGGAGGGTCACGACCATTGAAAGGGGTAGGTTTTTCGAAACATTAATGGTAGTGTATAAACTTTGAGAAAACGAGTTATCAATTGACTTAGGTGAAACTTATTTTATTCATTTCCCAAATTCCGAAATTACTTTATTTGTGATAGCCATAGAGACTTACCCAAGATTAAGGGAAACATTGTGTTTTGAGAAAACGAGTTTAGTTGAAATTTTTTGACATATTCTTACTCGCTTTCTGTACCTTGTGTGCTTTCTGCAACTGAAATTATGTCAACCATTAAATTAATTTAATGACTGAGAGCATAATTTCTCAATCTTATATTAATCCAATAACTATCATTTGATCGAAGAGAACAATAGGGCTGCACTGAACTTTGTTCCTTTCTGCTTTCTGCAATGTGTGTTTTTATTCTGTGTTTTCTACTACATGAATTATCCTCTGCTATCAATTGCCACCACTAAATTAATTTAATTGATAGCATTAATATTTTAATCGTTAGATTAATACAATGACTGAGATTTGGCTGAAGAGTTATAGAACTATAGGCAAGAGATTGAGTTTCCTTCATGTCGTTGAAGACCACTGCACCCTTTAGCAGGGGATCCTTTATTCTTTGTTCCTTTTTTATATCATGGATTTTTTTTTTTTATGACTTGAAGTTTTTATTTTCATTGTTGTTCCTCTATATGGATTAAGATTAATGGAAATGGAAGAATCTCAGGCTCAGCAATTGGTGAGAGACCTAGGGTTGAGCTACTTGTCTTCCATGTGCAGGGAAATTTATTTTTGAGTGATGTGGTTCGAACTGAGTTCGAGCTAAAAAAAATATTCTTCTACTTTAATCAAGTTTTGAGTTGACCTAATTTTTATGGACTCAACTTGTTTCTAACCCTGCACCCCCTTTCTTCCTCCCCCTGTTTCCTGTTAAGATCCTAAATCACCCTACATCCTCTTTCTTCCTCCCCTGTTTTCTGTTAAGATCCTAAATCACCTGCAAACACTCTTTGTATAATAAATTCACATTTTATTCATGAGCGCTACTTTTAAACACCTCATCCCCACTCATTTCTTGAAAACTGCACTCCTTAATTTTTTTTGTCCAATGCAAGCTCAATGTCTCATCTGTGGTAGGGGATGTTAAATGATTGTATATTAGGTCATGTAGGTGATTTTTAATATTAGGGAAAATTACACTAACCTCCCCTGAGGTTTTCTTAAACAACACATAGACCCCCTCTATTTTAATAAAAACACTCACCTCCCCTCTATGAATCAACTGTTAACACCGTTTAGACTTCAATTTTCCTAATTTCTTTATTAACAATTCTAATGTCCTTACACCATGGCACAACTCTGCTTTACTCTGATTATTGTGCTTCAATATTCACTTTACCTCAGTTCTCCGCTGACGCTCATCTTCTTCTTTTTCAACATTTTGATTTATGGAGTGAAGTGATGTTGCTGAACTTTTAAAATGCTGAGATTGTTATTCTGAGTGAGGATTATATAGTTTCATGGATTCTTTTTCATATATCTGATTTGTAAGGAATTGGTTACTGATAATTGGGGATAATGTAACGAGGTTGTGTCAATTTTTTTTTTTTTTATTTGCACCTATTGAACAATCTTGGTGCAGCAGAAATGAATTTTAAAAGATAAATAATGAATTTTGGGGATAATAAATTTTGGTGCAGCAGATAATGTAGCGGCAATTCCTTCATCCATAATAACATGTATATATACGCTATCCATTCACATTGATTTTGAAAGATAAATAATCTCTCTCTGTATTATGATACTTGTAGCCTTTTCAAACATAAAACCACAATCTAATTTTATGTAGGAAACAAATCCCTACTGCAAATTGCAGTCTTGAACCTCAAGGGAGTTATTTATGCTTACCGTAGAAGAAGGAGCACTCCGACTTATTCAAACTTCCGTTAAGAAGAGACTAACGGTGTTAACTTATAAGGGAGGTGTGTGTCAATTATAGAAATAAATAAGGGAGGTTAGTGTTAGTTTTTAAACTAGAGGGGGTCTATGTGTTGTTTAAGCAAACCTCAGGGGAGGTTAATGTAATTTCCCCTTAATATTATTATGAGAAAAAGTTTAATGAAAAATAGTTAAATGTTCAATAAGTTTAAGTGTCTTGTGACTCTTGATAACCATTAATAGAACAACAATGGATTCCATTTCAAAACGTTTAATGGATTATGAAAAAGTTTAATAAAAAATTAGTTAAATGTTCAATAAGTTTAAGAGTCTTGTTAAATGTTCCCGTAGATGTTACGGTCTTGCTAACTAGTCCCAAGGGTATTGGTTAAGGAATCCATTAATAGAAATTTTGTCCTGTAAATATTACTTTTAAAAATATGTATACAAATGTCAAAATAATAAAATGTATTCAGATATTATACTAATGAGTGTTTGGTCTAACGAAATGAGTTAGTTTTCACGGTGACAAGCTAATATTCAAATATCATTTTTTTTGGTAGTGGCCGGGGTTTGAACTCGGACCTTGCATATATTATGCATTGTCCAAACCAATTGAGCTAAGCTCACGAGAACATTCAAATATCATTTAAAAGAGTTGTTCGCATTTAGTGTTTAACATTGTCTGAAATAAGATTATTATGCATTTGGAAGTATGTGTATTACCGTATACAAATTACATTATAAATCAAATTAGCACACTAGTATGCATTAGTTGAGCAGTTGGTAACAAAAAAAAAAGTTTAGCCTATGAAACAGTGATTTTAAATATTCAAAACTTTTCCAGCATCAAGAAGTTACACATATTTAATTAGAATAATATCGCATCAACATAAATTAAACTAGCACCATTTCTAGATTGCACAATTTTTTTTGAAGAGGTTTTAGTGCTCAATGCTTAACAACTAAGTCTCTGTTTACCAAGTAATGATCGTGATCAACTTAGTTGCGTATATAGTAATGAATGAGAAGTAGGGGTTTGTAGTTGGAGATGGTAGAAGCAAGCTGTATATATGTAATAATATGCACACAACTTTTTGACAATTTTGTTTGATACCTTCAAAAGGTTACACGGCATTGGAGCAAATGAAGTTGAAATTTCAGTTTCGTCAATAACCAAGCCATTGCCTAACATGGTGGGAAGCGACTTTCATGTACATTAAAAAAAAAGTTTTTTCAAACGTGAAGTATTAAACTAATTTGCCCAGCAGCACTTTGAAATTGCTCGTTCTTTTCAAACACAAATAAATTGCTTGTTCTTAGCCAAGAAATCAACAACCAATTATTTGGTCACCCTTTCTCTCAACATCACGAGAGACTTTTAGTCAAGTTTGTTAAACATTTTTTCCTCAAAAAAAGTTTGATAGAACTTTAGCTTTATTTAGGGTTATTTAAACCTAAGTTAGATTGTAGTATTTTGTTAACCTCCATTTAGTCCTTAAGTTTCATAGAACTACTTCCATTAATAGAAAAGACCCCATGTATATTCCCACTTGCCACAAATCGATTTTTTTTTATCCCAATTTTAATAATGACAATAATATAATTGTCAGTGACAAACTTAATCGTTTTTCATTTCAGATATATAAGAGCTTATTTATTTATTTTTGTAAAGCCCAAATTGGCATTTGGAGAAAAATACATTCCGATCTATTTGATTGTATTTAGGAACATTTTAGTCCTTTGAGATTTTGAAGGACTAAACTTATATTTTCCATTTTTTAGAGACTAATTAAATAAGTATATGTGTTTTTAGTTCAAATTAAATGGAAGTTGGATGCCAAAATTAATGTTATTCGGAAAGAGCAATTGGTAGGGCAGAGAAGGGTAATACATGGTCTAGGATGATCAATGTTTGAAAATTGCTCAAAATTTTGAATATGTACAACATAAGTTCTTATGCCTAAGAAAATGATGGGATTTGATTCAACAAAAACAAGAGAAGACATATATTTCCGTCTTAGGCACTAAGAAACATTTTTCTTGTTTTTTGTCAAACCAATACCAATTAAGTCATTAATGTTTCACGAGCTTCTACTTATGAAAAGCATCACCATTCGTCGTTAATGTTTCGAACAACTTTCAACAATCAGCCAGACTATAGTTTGGCAGTATGCTCCATTCAAAGTATTGTAAAGAAAATGATTGAATAAAAATCAGAAACATGCAGGAGGTTAGCTTGTGTGAATGTGCGGCACATTATGTGCTATATTCATGGCCTAAATAAATAATGTTACTTGGAGACTTTTAAATTTCTCATGGTAGACAGTGGACTAGACGAGTTAAAGTTACTTTTTATTAAGATTTTCTATTGTGGTTGGTTTTCGAAAGGGTGACTTTGTTTAACAAAGATATGTGGGACAAACATCTGCCACAATAAAGTCTGTTTCTTCTCAATGGGAATTGGGAACAGGGCTTCCTCGGTTTGATTTGCTTTACATCCAGATTCCATTGTCAATGTTTTAATTTACTCTGCCATTCTAATGTTATATATCAGTTCCTAATGTAGGGACCAGTACGTAGTGGTTTGTGGCCTTTCTCTTTTAATCTTTAAAAAGTAACCTGACTTTATAATAATGTGCCATTTTCATTTTATGTTAGGGAGTAATATATATGTTAGCGGAGACATGTGGTCTTAAATTAATCAGCTAAGTTAAATGCGTTAACTTGTTTAGGTTCAAGTCATTAAAAACAATGCATATGTAGTTCGTAAGTACGCGTAAAAGATCGCAGAGACATTTGATATGTTGGGTTTCGTGTTATAACTTGCAATATCCTTCATCTTTTCCATATTTAGTGTGCAGTAGCTCTTATGGGGGTGTACTAGATTATAACAACCATCAAAACCTTTTCAACTAACTTTAGTGTGCAGTAGCTCTTGAGAGAGTTCAAGTACAAGTTCTTCAACCAGCAGTTTCATGATATCCGAGAAACCAAAAATGATGCTATAAATACTTTTATCAAAAAATATGATGATATAGATGAAGTTAGCTATTTCCTATAGGCAATCAAAACTTCTATTTTGGTCAAAATTCTGAAAATCAAAAGGGGATTTGTTACACACTTGCCAGTTCCTACTGTTAGCACTCCATAGTATATTCATTTGAGACATGCATGGACAATTATGTCATATCTTGGAGATTATTTCTCAAAAAAAGTATAAGCAGATTCACGGTTACTAAAAGTTTAATTAAAGTATACCATATATAATTCTTAAAGTTGAGGAATTGACATGTAAATTCTGCAGATTCTCCAAACAAAGCAACAAACTTTCCTCCCTTTAATTTCTCTCCTCTTCTTAGAATCTATCTACATATTCTTCGACCAAAATAGTTTTTTCCTTTGTATGCACCAACAAAGAAACAAATGTGACCCAAAATCTACTCATTCATCCACTCATAAAAGGTACGAGACCATGAAATCCATTCATCACCTTCTTTTCTTTTTACCCCGTTTATCATACACAAAACCAAACCAATTTAGACACACAAGACGACATTAAAAACCAAAGTGATAAAATTAACCAACTATCTATAAAAATATTCTTTCTTTATCATAATAAAAAATATCTAATAAGCATTCTTTTTTCATTTTCACTCCCAAAGTTGTAAAGTAACTTTTGGTCCTATATATTATCATTCATATATTTTATTTACAAAATCACATATAGTGGCCACAAAATACAAAAACCAACCAATATAAAATAAAAATAAAAAAACTTAAAAGAACTTCTATAACTCTATGAGATATATGAAGAGTACTTAGCAATATTATCATGCTTAATCTATGTTTAAATTGTGGTAGAACACAAAGCACCCAGTTTTGAATTCAGAGGAGGCACATTCAAAGTGGGTCCAATTCCAAAAGCCACTATAGAATCACAATTAACATTAAACCTGTAACGACCAGAAACCCAAGTACCAATTTTCCAACGAAGTTTTCCATTAGCTTTAAGACTCAAACCCAATCTTCCAGAAACTTGATCACGACTCATTTCGTAACCAATAGAAGGAGCAACAGGTAAACCATTTCCAATCAAAGAAGATGATAAAAAATTACTCTCTTGTGTTCCTTGGTAAAAAGGTGGCACAAATGAATCACTAGTTATTTGTTGATTCTTGTAAGTTGCATAAACTTGAAACTCGTCGTAGTAAATGCTAACTTTTTGGTTTGGATTTTTGGAGAGAAGAGTGAGTTGGATTGAGGAGTTGAGGATTGGTCCAGAGAGGTTTAGTTGATAGATGTCAAGTTCTTGGAGGGAGAATTGAGGTTTGGAGGGTTTAAGGATGAAATAGATGAGAAGTATGAGTAATAGGATTGTGGTGAAAAATGTTGAGAAAGCAAAGAAGATTTTCTTGTAGTTTCTCTCTATTCTTACTTGTTTTGTGGCACAGTGTTTTGGAGATTTTATTGTGATTTGAGACATTTTGTAAGAAGATTGGAGAGAAGGGTGTGAGAGAGAGAGAAGAGAGAGTTGAATGGAGGGATGTTTACAACGTTAAGGAAGAGAGGGGTGGGGTGGTTTATAAAGAGAGCAAAAGCAGCAATTATTATGTCTTACAGAATGCTTTTGAATAGCAGTTCTAAACTCTGAATAAAGTTGTGGTGGATTAGTATTTACTCCCTCAGTCCCGGAATAGATGACCCATTTGAAAATTTGCAATTTTGATTTAACGTACTTTGACCATATTTTTCTACTAATATACAAAGATAAATAATATCATATAAGATGTCGTTAGATTCGTTTCGATGAGTATTTTCAAAATATCAAATTTTCATAATTTTTTTAACATATTATTCAAGATATTTAAGCTCAAAATTATGCATTGAGATGCATAATATCGTGTTATGTATTATGGGACGGAGTGACTAGTATTCAGTAACTCAAAGAGATTAAAGTGGTAAATTGGAAAGTTGCTTGATGTTGGAGGGAAATTCTAGCATGTCAAACGTACACGCGTCTCACTAGTCATTATTTATGTAAACTCAGCTGAAATGTTGCGAAAATTCAGACTCCTCAATGAATCATGTATACATTTTCTCCTACTTTTCACAAGAATAATAAAGTTATTTAGATATAACTAGCATGGACACCCGTGCCAAGCACGGGCTAGAATGTCGTTATATTTGATGGAGGGAATATTGTGATGTATCAGGTGTTACTTAAAATTTTAGATGGAGTTTTTGTTGTATCATTATCACTTGTGTAATTTCTCTTTATCCAAATTGTCGATCTACATCAACGTAGGCTCCCACAGAAAGCCCAACGGTGGTATCACATCCGGGTTCTAGGGGAGCGAGAGTTGTTCTTGGTGGTGGACTACAGACACAAAGATCTTAACACTTAATGGAGAGATGTTAATGTCTCAAGTGTGAGTTAAAATTCCGTATTGTATGCAAGAGTAGATGTGAGAAACATATAAGTGAAATGACTCATATACATAATGCCTTAAGACTTTGAAAGAAGATAGGATGTGAATCTCACTTCTGTGATTGATCTTAGCTTAATGTGATAATACAATCCATTGTAGGATCCTAGCCTAATGTGATGATTTGTTTCGTTATTTTTTGAGTGTCATTTGTTTAATTTTTCATCTTAAATTTTAGTTTTTGAATGTGATTAGCTTTCATGCACACAAAAAAATAACCTTTATCATTTCGAATTCCTTCACTTATGGTATTTCATGGGATCTTGCTATGGAAAAATGTATATGTATGATGAGTTGACAAAATACATATTCGTTAGGCATTTTAAATAGATGTACATATTTTCAATAAATCTAATATTTTGGTAGCATTATTGCCCAGTAATATTCAACTTCTTCAACAAATCCATAAAATCACCAGCAATTCATTATGTTTCCTATGCTCTCACGAATAAAACGCACACTCCTTATTTTTTTTTCTCTTTTCATTTCTATCAAGTTCAAATTCATTTTTAATCTTCTTTTCTTTCATAATTTACTTTATCTCTTCTCATGAAAGAAAGAAACAAACACCCCGCCAACCCACTTTTTTTTACCATGTCGTGACTCTGACCTTATGTGATATCTCACCAGATCACATACATAATAGTCTCACACTTAAGGGAGAGATGTTTATGTTTCATATGTGAGTTAAACTTGTGTGCAATAATATACATTGAGTAACATATAAGCAAGAAGAACAATATACCTAATGTCTTAAGCTTTTACGCAAAGATGTGATGCCAATCTCACTTGTGGAGTTTCTCATAGTCAAATGTGATGGTCCAACCCATTGTAGACTCCCTCATAACTCTAAACATTATAGTGAGTTAAACTTGTGTGCAATAATATACATTGAGTAACGTATAAGCGAGAAGAACAATATACCTAATGACTTAAGATTTTACGCGAAGATGTGCTGTCAATATCACTTGTGGAGTTTCTCATAGTCAAATGTGATGGTCCAACCCATTGTAGACTCCCTCAGAACTCTAAACATTAATTTTTTATTTTTTATTTTTAGATTTTGAATTTCATTTGTTTAACTTTTTATATCAAGTATAAGTTTTTGGATGTCATTTGCTTTCATACAATTTTTTTTATCCAATCAATATTATATCAAATACCTCCATATTTGGTCTTTGGGTGAACGAACATGCTAATGGAAAAATACAAATGTGTTATGCTGAATTGAAAAAGTACATGATTATTAAACATTTTATAAAGATGTGGCGTTTTTTTAACCGAGTCTATTTTTTGGTGAAATATTTACTCTTAAATTTCCAACACTTTTTAATTGACCCATAAAATTGTCAGTAACTCGCTATATTTCCGATACTTCCATGGACAAAACACACACTATTTTTTTCCCTTATCATTTCTTTCATGTTCAAATTTCTTTTCATATTCTAATTTAATTTTATTGTTGCTAAATTTATTTCTCTCGTTTCATGAAAGATGGGAACACAAACTTCCCTCCGCAAAAACACCATTAATCCATTTTTTTTAACCATGTTGTGCCTTCGCCTAACCTTATTTGACTATCAACAAATTACAGACGCATTGAGTCTCACACTTTAGAGATATATGTTCATGTGTAAATTGTGACTTAAAGTTCCATATTATTGGATGCCAAAGTAGACGTTGAGAAACATATAAGTAAGATGACCAATACACCTAATGCCTTAAGGTTTTCGATAATGATGTGATGTCAATCACAATTGTGTGGTTTCACTTAGCCTAATGTGATAGTCCAACCTACTGTAGACACCCTTAGAACTCTCAACATTACGATAAACGGTTTCGTTAGTTTTGGGATGCCAATTATTTAATTTTTATATCAAATTTATGTTTTTGGGTGTTGTTCACTTTCATGCAATATTTTTTAATCAATCTCTAAGATATTAAATTTCTTATCCTTTGATCTTTGGTGGAATTTAACCATAGACAAACACTTAAGTGTTATGTTGAGTTAACAAAATATGTGCTTAGTAAATTCTTTATATGTTGTTGCGTTTTTTTACCCGAATCTAACTTTTTGGTAAAATAGTTTTTTTAACGCAATCTAACTTTTTGGTAAATTAATTACACAAAAATCTTCAACTCCTTCAACAATTTCATAAAATCACTTGCAACTTACTTCGTTCTTTATAACATCATGGACAAAATACACAATTCTTATTTTTTTTAACCGGTATCAGTTCTCTCAATCTCAAATTTATTTTTCATCTTCTAATTTCTTTGATCTCTTCTCATGAAATAAAGGAACAAAAACACACTTCTATTAAATTACCATTAATCTACCTTTTTGATCATGTTGTACATCGGTTTGACCTTATTTGGCTATGTCACGTAATTACGGACACAGAGAATGTCACACTTGAGGGAGATATGTTATCGTGTAAAATAAGAGTTAAAGTTCTACAATGAAAGGAATAGTAGATATTGAATAAGATAAAAGTGAGATGACTCACAAACGTGTTCCTAAATAATTTGGGAGAAATTGTGGTGTCGATATCATTTGTCTAGTTTCTTTTAGCCTAATGCAAAGATACAACCCAATGTAGGTTATGCTTGCAGTCCCGAAATTATGATGATTTGTTTTGTTATCTTTTGAATGTCATTTGTTTAATTTTTTTATGTTAAATATTATATTTTGGAAGTCGTTCGCTTTCATGCAATTTTTATTTGTCAAGGCGATAACTTTTTTTTATTTAACCTCTATTATTTTAAGTTCCTTCACTTTTAGTCTTTAGTGGGATATGACAAAGGAAAAACGTTTATGTGTTATGCTGAGTTGAAAAATACATGTTTATTGTACATTTTAAATTGATGTGACATTTTTAATGAGTCTAATATTTTTGGTAGAATAATTACTCAATGATATCCAACTCCTTCAACAAACTCATAAAACTACCTACAACTCACTCGTTTTCCTTGTCATTTCTTTCTAGTTCGAATAATTTTTCTAATTTAATTTCTCTCTTCTCATAAAATAAATGAGAAAAAAAAGACATTTATATGAAACCACCACCAAGCCACCTTTTTTACCATGTTGTGCCTCTGGCCTTATTTGACTATTTCATCATATCATAGACATAGAGAGTCTCACGTTTAAGGGAGAAATGCTAATTTGTCATGTGTGAGTAAAAATTCAATATTGCCAGCAAGATTTAATATTTATGAACATATAAATGAGATGAGTAATATACATATTGTCTTAAGGTTTTGGATGAAGATGCGGGGTTTCTCATTCTGAAACACAATACCTTGGTATATGTTCCTCATCAATATTATTGGACATCCAACTTTAAATCTTAATTTGTGGTTTGAAATATGCAACTGTTAATATCATTCAAGAACTCAATTGAATACCATTTGCTTTGTAACTTTTTATTTTGGTCAGATTGACAAACCGAATCAAAGCTAATATTTTCCTTCTCGTTTTCTGGAAACAACGATAGAATAATATTGTTAAAGTGCTCAAATGGGTCCAAAGTTTGAGCAAGTATCCCTCGCTCTTGATTTTTTTGGAGATCTATATATTTTCCAAATTATTTGGATAAACAAAGTCAATAAGGGAACACAATGAATAAGTTTGATCTAACCCACATGTTTTGGTCTGGGACTACTTTTAAGGTCTCGTGTTTGATTCTCTCTGCTGCCTTCATATCAATTTTAAGGTCTCGTATTTTCTTTTCAAATCCATGTATCAATGCTTCATTGATTTTCAATGGAATATTGAAGGATGAACCGGTTGTACGAACACCTGGAATTAACATGTAAGCTATGACCCTAGGAAAAAAATGGTCAAATTGATAATAGATTAGAGCCTCGTAAGTATGTGGATAGCAGTTCAATTTCTGCCTCATGTGTATGGAAAATATTCGGTTGAGATGAGAGAACTCGTCTTATGTATCCCATAGGTTTTCCAACTAAGATTAGTCACTGCTAAGCGGTGATGTAAGCTTTATACCAATTTCATGATAACTCGAAAAAATATCAAATATAAAATTAGTTACCAAACTTAATTGATACATTTAATTAGTATATCTAATAAACATTAAAAATCATTATTTATTATTATTAATAATAATATAATAATAATAACAATAATATTTAAAAATTGATAATTTCAGCAAGCATTTATTTTGTATTATTTTCGACCAAAAATTTTCATCAATAAGTTAATCGATTGTTAGAGCATCCACAATGGACCTCTCCTTTTGGTTGCTTAAATGAGTCTCTATGTACATGTAACTTGCTCTTATAATTAATACTTAATAAGATTTAATCTTTCAAACTCTAGGAGTATATATGTCACCAGAATAACTCAAGGACTTTCTCTTAGTTCGTTCCTTTTATTTTTCCTTTGGTTTTCTTTACTTTTTATTTTCTTGTTATTTACTTTTTTCTTGGTTTGGTGTTTGCCCCTCAGCTTTTTGCTTAGCTTTATTGAGAAGGTTTTGGTCCATCCCCCAACTCCTTTTGTTCTTGTTTCCTTTTATTTATGCATTTATAAAGTGATGCAGCTGGTTCATAATTGAGCCCCATTTAACTAAAAAAATAAAAAAAATCTCAAACTCAACACTTCAAAAAATATTAAATGGGTCTTAGTAATAAATAATTGTTGTGCATTTTATATTAAATGTGTAGTTTTTTAATAAATAATAGTTGTTTTCAATAAGAAGTTATTACTTTCAGTTGCTTTAACATGTGCAATATTGCTTCTAAAAACCCACAGGTCTAGCCACTGTATATGTTCTACACCTAATTTTCTAGTTCTATCTAGAGGAGGTTCGGTTTAAAATTAACATAAAAAAAAAACACATTTGTTGGCTAGTGCCCCTTTTAAAATAGATATATTTTGATTAATGTGTATATACACTCTTTACAACTTTGTTTGTATGAGAGGTAGTACAATACTTATATTATTGAGTAAACGTGTTTTATTCAAAATATTGATTGTTTAAATGATTTTTTTAAATTACCATTTACATGCTCTTCAAAGTCAAATGAGGTTTGGGTTTTATCATTTTTTAAAAGTGAAAACGAACCAAACTGAATCGATGGTGTACGGTTTGGTTCGACCAAAACTGCATTTAAATAAAAGAGGAATTCCCTAAAAAAAAATAAAAGAGGAATTTTTTCTTCTTCAAATGTTTGTATTTATTTAATACTGAAAATAAAATATATGAAATTCCGTGAGAACACATAATTCAGAAATAAAGTTGCAATAAAAATTTAGATTTTTTTTTAGCAAAATTCAGAAATAATCATAGTAATAAAATTCAGAAAAACTTTTGCAACGTAAGAATCTAGAATATGTCAAAAAAGAAACTTAAGAATCCAGAAGAGAAGCTGCAACAAAGAAAAATGAAACCCTAATTCAAAATTCTTATAATGTAACACTAATCCAAACAACAAAGAAGAAAAATAAACAAAAGCCTTAAAAAGACTAAAATACACACTTATTACATATGATTCGTGGGTATAAAATGAGTAAATGACAAATTATCAAAAAAACTAAAGTTTGGCCCTGACAGTTAATATAGGATGTGCGACCTTGAACTGAATATATAGATAGGAAACTACTTTGTTCTCAATATTATAAAGGTCTCTGCAAAATAATGAACACATTGTAAACAAAACCGACAAAAGAAATTTCAATAATGTTGAGTTTCCTCCCAATTAGAAGAAATACAACCAAACTGGAAGGAATTAAAGTCGATTAAACTGAGATATACTTTAGTTATAAATCCGATAAGTTCTTTGTAAATTTGAGGAACATTGAGTAGCAATATGGTCATCCGCAAACAAATATATGGGAAAATAAATATGTTACATTAATAGCAAAAGAAATTTAATGAATAAGATCATATCGTTATATGATGAAAATAATGTCTCAAATGAAGCATTTTCAAAAATGATATATAGTAGACAATTATTTGGAACAAAATATAAATCATGAGAGAATTGGAACAAAATATAAATCATGAGAGAAGATTCAAGATCCCTTTCGTTTATGCCTTTCTTCAGCTTCAAAATCAATTTCTCAACAAATTATTTGATAACTACATTCTCCCTCTTATTTTCTCCTGTACAGCTAAAAATCCAACTATTAGCAATAAAATCCTAAACCATGGTCACAAACCATGATGAAGGGGAACGGTCTGATGCAATCAACAATAAAATTTGATGAAATTGTAGGAACTAAAGGTGTTCTTGATCTTCTTACCGTTCTCAAAACCATTTTTGAAAAATAGTAATAGTGATGAGAATAGGATGGGAGATAAAGATCTGAGCTATTTTATTTCCTTTTTGTGACAAAAAGAATCATTACCTTTCACTATTTTAATTTGGTTTTAATTTGATTTTAATAGGTGAGAAACAATTCAACGATAGTTTTGAATTAGACCAATTGTCAACATTCTTTTTTAGGACTGTTATAAGTGTTGAATAATTTGAATTTAATTTCATTAATTGGCAGTTGATAGTTTCTTGTTTGATTTTTTTATGGGCAGTTTCTTGTTTGATTTGATATCAGGCAATTAAATTTCTAGATATCATTTTGATCATAATAATAAATCGAATGATTTCTTAAAATAGAGGCAATATATGGAAGTATATGTTGAGACTGAAATATCAGGTGCTAAGCATATACCATGTAATGGAAATTTGAATTTTTCTAGCATTAATTAGCCTGACATTAATTAGAATGACACTATAACATGCCATATGTACTTTTGAATGAAAATGGTTTCACTTGTTTATATTGTAGATGTAGATGTAGATTGTAGATGTAGATAAGGATACAGATAGAGATATTGATAGTTTAGCCGAGATTGTTGTCTTTTTTTTAATATAATTTTAAAATAAATAAAAAAATATGGGTATGAAATAAAGGCAAATAAATATTATCGATGTTGATGAGTGACTCAAACAACCCTAAGTATGTGTTTTATCATGCAATTTGTAAAAAAATTAACAAAGAAGTTTGAGTATGTGTTGATGGTAGAAATAAATAAATATGGGGAGATAAAAATGGAATGCTTGATTAGGTGATAAAGAGTATTTGATGCATGTGAACTAATTTATCAAATGAAATGAATGGATGAGATTTGATGTTAAAATAATTTATGTGAAATAATGTATATCAACGCCATGTTTAGTGAAAATGAGTGATTGACAATAGAAACGAAAAAACTTAATAAATTAAATCAGTTCTTTTGAATATGAGCAAATGAAAATAATAAAGAAAATAGTGAGGTTTAGATAAAATTCATTGAAAAAAAAATAACTAAAATAAATTTTCTACATTTTCGCAGGGGTCGGTCTTGTTTTACAACATACATGAATAGTTTGCACCACAAAAATGTAAGATAAAAATATAATATCTTAAGAACTATCAACTAATATGTTACCCAAAAATACTTGAGAATTCTCTGTTTTTTTTAAGGAAGAATTCTCTTTTATATGCACAACTTCAACGTTGGAAGAACAAAACATTGACATGCCTTTCACATATCTCTCATTATTAATAGTGGCAAAAAAAAAATAGTTTTGGAATGAAGAAATCTGATTCAAAACGTCTTTCAATTACGTCGCTTCAAATTAATAGAAAAATAATGAAATTCATTAAAACGTGAAGCAAACTTTTTCAAAAGGTGTAAATATATATGGGGATGAAAACCCTAAAATTAACAGAGCCGACAGCTAAACCTATAAAAGGGAATCAAAATTCGGAAGGAAAAAAAACGGTACCTAAATCAATTTGATAATAATGAAATCAATAAAATTGAATTGGTCAGGAGGTAGAAATATTTGCATTTCAAATAAATGATATTATAAACAATTTGTACGAAAGGAAGATGCATATACAAATGATGAAAGACAAATTGACTATATATAGGAAAAAAAACTCAAGACTGGCTAACTTAATATGATGATGTGTTGATTACAATTTGACTGGATGATAATTAAGAATTATGTACCAACATGTAATAATTGGTACATATCTTGTCATAAGCCGTTAGAACTCGAGGGTATCATAGGATGAATATGTGAATTTGAACAAAATACATGGATATATACAATATGTGAATTTGAACAAAATACATGGATATATACAACATGGAGTAATATCATAAATTGAATCAATTTTTGAAATTAGAGTGATGAAAAAATATGTTAAGAAGAAAAGTGTTTCAATAAAATAAAAGAGAGATTTTGAGAATAATTTTAAAATTTTAGTATGAATTCTAAATGATGTGAAGATGTTCGAGACGGACAAACAATATAGGAAAAAAGAAGCAAGTAAGTCACATCAATTATGCCATTAATTTAGTAATGAAATTAGTAACACATTAAATAGCAAAAATAATTTGAATAAAATATTCCATTTATTTTTTTGTCATTATAAGCCTTTTAGTCAACTTGCATAATCATGGCAATTACATAAGTCTTGCACAAATCACATAATATGTACCAATTACACAAAACATTAAATGCACCTTTCAATATAAGGATGCCATGTGTACTATCAAAATAAAATAGTGCAAATATATATAATAGAGATTTGGAAAATTTTCATTTTTAGTATTTTATGTTAATTTAATTTTTTCACTTTATATATTTATTTATAATTTTTTCACTTTATATATTTATTTATTTGAAATAGTTTAGTTACTTTTTTGTACTAACCCTTCGTTTTGCAGGGAAAAAAAAACTCTGGTAATCTAGAATTCAAGGTGAGATAATTATAAGTAGATTAGTTATTTAACTTGTAAATGTTTATATAGTTTGATCTTTGATCTACTCCCACTTTATTTTGTCATTTATTTTTCAAAATCTACTATGAATTTTGTTATCGAGAAAGTATTGTGTGGTCAAACTTCAAATAAATATTATTTGGGCACAAACACAAATGAAAAAATGTAGAGAAGAATTAAACGATGGGTAAGGGACACCGCGAGTTTCACACAGGAAAGACCCCTGTTTGGAGCCTCTTTGTAGTGTAGTTGCCCCACCGATTCTACACTGTAAACTTAGCGTGAAATAGGGATAATTTTCTCTCCACACACAAAGGAAAGCCTTGGAGAAGATCAAAATGGGAGATTGTCATGGACTCATTGCCATATACATATTTAGGTAATCCAAAGCATTTGATAGTTATGATTAGAATTATTATTTGTTCTTGTTGCAATATAGGCTTAGAAATTGTATTGATTGAGTTTAGCAATTTTATCAGTTAAGTCCAAGGGTGCAAATATTTAAAAACATAAATTATTAGCTTAACAAAAAAAAAATAACTGCTGAAAATAAAAGGCCAAAAGTACAATTTTGTCATTTAATTTACTTTGCAAAATTCTTATACTATTTTTTAGATGATAAGAACAATGTGAACTTTTTTTTTTTTAAATACATTTTTTTATATTTAATTTTTATTTCCATCAAGAAAAGTATAAATTTGGTGTATAAAACTATGGTATGAAAATTATAAAGCTCATAAAAGAAAAAGAAAAAGCCCTTTAAAGATCCGTGCGCAATGAGACACATAATGACCTATATTTTATACATCTAATTCAATCTACGCTTAATTAGGTGCATCTAAACTAGTTTTTTTTTTTTTTAAGGATGGTACATCTAAACTAGTTGACCCTACACCATTCTCCACTTTAATAACACAAAATGTTTTCTCCTTTTGCAAGTAATTACGGAGCAAAGTTTTAGTTGGACAAAGCTTTCAACTCTTCACCTGAAAAATAAAATGGCACGTTCATACATTTCAAAAGCTAACAACAACAAAAAGTTCCCAGAGATGAACTGTAGAAAATCTAGGATATAAGTTAGCTATGTTAATGTTAATAATATATGTTACATGTATTTCTTGTTGTTTTCACAGTACATCCTTTCTTTTCCTTAGGTCGTAAATAGCTTTGGTCGTTTTCAAATGTTTGGTTAATTAGGTTGATTGAGACTTCCATGTAACACAAGCAACCAAAGTTGGGGCCATAATTGTCCCCAATACAACTTTTTCTTTTTGGTGCACAAATGGGTGCGCTAAAGCTTTCTCAAAATGAAAAACAAAATCTACTTCAGACAACTTTGTTTGAGTATTTTAAGAAAAATTTGAATGGAGAATAACCAAACAAAACATAAGTGTGTACAAAACGAATTGAAACACAATATACATGCAAACTTTCATGTATTTAATAACTTTCTTTCATGTATTCAATAAAATGGTGTTACTTAGTGTAACACTGTCAATTAAAATGTTTGCATTAAGACTAAGGAACAAACCAAATTAATCAGCCGCAACAAGTGCATGTCACTAGTGGTAATTAGAGCATCTCCAATGGGAGAACTAAATTTAGGTTGCTTAAGTTGATTTTTGTGGATCCAAATTGCCACATTGCAACTAAGCAACTTTTAAGCAATCTCAATCAATTTTACTTCAATGGTGATTAACAATAAGCAACCCTATACATGACCCCACAATTTTGTATTTTTTAATCTTCACTTAAATTTGATTCAAATTTAAATTTAAATTTACATATTTTTATTAAATAGCTAAAAGAGTTGATGAAACCAATTCTGTTAATAAATAAATAGTAATAAAAATTCATTAAGAATTAATGAAAACATTTGACACAATTTTGTAATAAATAAATAATTAAAAAAAATAGTCATTGTGAATTAATGGTTCGGTTGACTTTCAACCCACCCACACTTTCTTCTTGTATCTAGACTCTCCACTCTGTTTTTCTTTCCTCACTCAAATCCAGCAATACAACAATCACCATTTTGTTTCTCTAAAACAATCACTATCCATCCACTCTAAATCCAATCCATTTCTTTCTCCAAAACACTCATAATTTTTTTGTTCCGCTCAAGCATGACCCAAGCCATAGCTTCATTTTTTTCTGGATCTATAATTCCCTTATTCCATTTTTTTAAGATCTACTACCTTTTTTTTGAGCGGTTTGTGAATTTTTATTTGTGGAAAAGTTTTTATTTGAGACTTTTTCATGAGAATTAATCTGAATTCCATTGCAATAGGTTAATCTGTTTATTCCCTCCTAATATGTGATTTTCTGTTGAGATTTCAACCATGTTTTATTGTTTTTTATTGAGAAGCAATCCACTTTTTACATTGCTTAAATAAGCAACGGACAGAAAAAATTAAGCAATGAAACAGCCATCTGTATTTGCTCCAACGCTGAAAATGTTAAGAGACAGAACTTATACATCCACGTACACAATAAGCAACTAGCGCTGGAGATGCCCTTGTAAGTTGTCATCATAGTAGTAAAATTACACATGGCATGGTACACAAGAAGTGAAGAAGGTTCTCCCATAATAAGTGGGCCCTACCCTAGGACTCCCCACAAAAACAAAACAATGTCACAGTATATATCGGATGTCTTGTGATACCTTAAGATAACGATTTTGCTAAATTTAAAATGATACTATACTAGTATATACATACATTATGATCCTGCCACGATTATTGAAGGAAGAGGATGGGGTGATAAGTCTTTAAACTATAATAAGAAAGGGTGATTAAGAAAGAAAAGCAAAAGTAACGCTTTTTAAAAGAGAGTTAGAGGAGGTAGCGTAAATAGCCTTTCTTCATGATTGGAATTGGAAATGGCCTAGTGGCATGCATGCATGCCCGATCCCATATTGTCATTTTAATTATTTTTTAATACGTAAATGTTAGAATAAGATTAAATGTTAGGGTAGAATTTTCTCCTTAATTGATATTTAAACTCTAATTTTTTAACTCCTACAATTTCCTTAGCTCAAATCAATCTTTTACCTTCATTCAAAGAAAATTACAGAAACTTGTGTTTGTTAGTTTCTTGTGCAATTTTCTTTCATAATAATAAGACAACGGGGTGAGCATGAAAAGGAGGGAACATGTAGAATCTATGAAATGACTTTTTGATGAGTCAAAAAATAAAAATGAAATGACTTTTTGCAAACAAACGAAATTATTGTTATTTGATGATTTCTTGACCTTAAATGTGTTTTAGTTTAGCTTTTTGAGTTGAGATAATTGTCCACTTTCAACATGATTTTTCAGCTTGCGGGGCCAGAGTCAGTTTCCATGGTTTTAATCGATATGATTAATCATCAAAGTCTTTAAATAGTTTAATAGCAAAATAAATAAATAATTAGTAAGAGATTAGCATGGGATGTTCATCATATGCATATATATATCAACACATGGTGATGGTGGACCATTTAATTGCTTTAAGTTTGGACCCTTCTAGTGAGTAGTTAACTTCAAATAGCACTTGTGGTAGAGACGTTTGACATTAAAAGTTCCTTTTTTTGTCAGTTATTATTGAGTATCAAGCCCTTCAATTCAATTAAGAGAAAGTTGAAGACCCCATAACTTATGTGGTTTCTTTCTCCTCTTCTCACCTTTGTTATCTTAAGACTCTCAATTTGCTCAAATTATATATAAGGGGTTCTTTCAATATGTACATTTGGTTAAGGTTCCTAGTAATCAAACATAATATAGAGATCAATAAAATAGATTAAGTGTATTGTGAAAACACAAGCAAAGTAAACAAACTTGAAATAAGGTTGTTAAGTACAAGCAATGAAATGAAAAAGGTACTCATTTACTTACCACTTCAAACAACTTTTGGCACTGTTTTTTCCAAGGGGTCCCCTGATTGAGTGTATGTAATATTTGGCTCTTTGCATTTGTCCATTTTCTAAAGTACGTATTCTTTCTAATTTCTTCTTAAATTTTATCCACAAACTTAAAGTGTAGCAATTCTTTGAAAGTGAGATTGAGTCCATAATTTTGAACTGCGCATTTCAAAATTTCAGGGGATAAGATCATTCAAGATATTAGCAAGTGAAGGAGAATTTTTTTATTTTTACGAAAAAGGGATTGTTTTTTATCTCCTTTCTTTTCTTATGCTAGCACCCTATATAAAAATGGGGTGGCTCAATAATTGTTTTAAATTCACAAAGTTACATATTCTAAATTTTTTGAAGAAAAAAAATATATGAAAATTACTTTCTGCAGGCGAGGATTTTGGTTTATTTTTTAATGAAAAAAAAACTTTTCATATTTTCCATACTATTATATTAATGTATATCAAATAATTAATCAAGCAATAGTGCATTCCAAAGACTTCCAGAATACTGATCAATGCAAATATCCTTTTACATTAAAAAAAATCTTTCATTTGAAAAGATACATCTTCTTTAAACTAACTTAAGAGTGATACTCATAAGATTAAACTGAATTTACTCTTTAAATAATACTAGTGTGACATCTTCATCAGGAACTTCAAAATGACTTCTTTTTTTAGGGGAACTTTAAAATAACTAGACAAAGCCTTAAAAAGACATACACGAATTTTTAAAAATAATTGAAGTCCTAAAAGAATAGAGGAATGACTTGTTCCAAAATATTTTTTCCTTCCTGAATTTGAAATTCAAGTTGATAGAGTGTGTTGTTACATGATTAGATGTGTTTAGTCATGAATTACTGCAACTTTTCATTTGAATTAATTTTTTGTCGATAAAAATTTAGGTGAATCGAGTCTCACACATGATATCAAGTTTCAATGATCAGTGGAAGTTAAACTCATGTTTCCATGATATCGAGTCTCACACTAGTCATGAATTTACTTCTTACTAACTAAATCAACCTCTATTGACTTTGTTTGAATTCATTTATGAAAGAGTATAACTCTTTTTCATAATTGTTTCCTCTCATCAAGTAGTGCATGGCATGCTTCTCTGTATATAAAACAAAATTTTGAATATGCACCAAATTATGTTTCAAAAAGGTATGTTTTAATGTCGATCAGAAACCTAGCCTCTTCTTCATGCAAACATATTAGTCAAATGTTTATACGAGTCCATAATTGCTTAAATTAAGTATTTCATGGTGAACTTACTAAGACCTCCCAACTTGTTTGTACATCAATCTATCCGGTACTTTGAATATCTAGTTGTTTTGAAACGCAGCACCATTGTTCCATAATCAAAATATCGGATAAATTGATGAACGAACGAGTATGGCATTCAGATAGTAAATTAGAATATCTAGTCTAGATTTTAATAGTTATGAGCACAGATCGGCTACCAGGGGCGCATAGATCAACTTTCATTAAATAAACCTAACAAGTATTTGAGACTTATTTTAAAAATAAAAAAAAAAATAAAAAAAATAAAAACTGAGATTTGAGATACTGGAGAATTTGAAACTTAACTAGCATAATTTGGAACTTGTTGTACAAGATAAAACAAAAAATTGGTAGAATAGTTGTACAAAACTTTGAATGAGAATATATTGTGTTGAAGCATTTTGTAAGAAACTCATTGGATAATTGATGTTGTATAATATTTTGTCACCAACAAACAAAATACAATTAACCGGTTGTTGTAAACACAAATAGAGTCATACTGACATGATATTGTACAGGAAGCTCCAACATTACATGATAAATCAGTGAGACCTAATAAGTACACATCCATAAAAAAAAAAAATTAAATAATGAGACACGACAATCTCTATAAAACTATATAAAATTACAACTGTATATCAGGTTGTTATTAAATATATATCAGGATCTAGAGGAAAGGCAAAAAAGAAAAATGGTTTTACACAGCATATACAGATCAAGTGGTTCTGATATTTAAGAAGTCAAGGAAACAAAATTTTGAAGCAACTAATGATAACAAAGCACACTATCCTCTCCACTAAGTCACATATTTGCTAATGTAATAATCAGTATTCTTAGCAATCTTTTTCTCCAGAAAGAGAATCGGGATTCGGTTGGCGAACAAATTGTCCTTTAACTCGAGGACGCTGCTCTGCTAGTTTCTTTCTGCTCTCATATCGAACCTGTTAAAAAGTATAAATAAGTTAGCATAATATGAAAACAATGATGATCATTGATCAATGATCATGCTAGTATAATTACAAGCTCATATTGATATTGATATACCTTCTTTTCATAACATCTCTCTTTTCGTTTCAAACGGAACTTGTTTAGAGCTGCTTCCCGTAGCATAGCTCGATGTGAATATCCACTGTTTGTGAGTTCTTCATTCTTTCCCTCTGAAACTGCTGCTGTTCTGAAAGTTGCAACTTGTTCAACATTGCCGCTACTTCCGCAATTACTTCCATAACCAATGCTGGTAAAATTGCTGGCATTTCCATTATTACAAATACTACTGGATACACTTTGATCAGTTGTAGGGGAGATAAGTCTTTGATCCTCCGGATGTTCTGACTTGTGTTCCTGTGTATACACAATTTGGTTTGGAGTGCTGTTTCCATTTAGACCGCGAGGTTCGTAAAGCTGCTCTGAATTATTTTCTTTAACATTTGACTGATAAAATGCATCTGCTTGAAAGTTTTGTTCGAGGAACACAACTGAACCGGGCATTGATGGTGGACCTGATTGTGTACGAAACCCTGGTGGAAGTGTTGAACCATAGGCCATACAAAGATCATTTAACCTTACACCTTTTACAGGAATCGGAAGAGAATGCCCTTGCTGAGAATGTGAAGTTGCAAGTTCAGATTCTTTTTGCATGCTTGGTATTGAACTATCTGAGTTATGGTTCTCATTATTTGTTTTTTGTTCTCTTTGTTGATCAGAGAAGTTAATTACTACTGCAGGTGACGCTTGCAATTGCCTGTTTGTATACCTGCATGAATGGAACACCATTTCAGTGATAAGCATGCAGAATTCAACAAAGCGGAGAAGTTATAGAGACCACAAGCATAAAAATCATACACTTGCTAGCTTCATCCGTATCATGTTTTGAAGTTCTTCAAACTCATCACTAAGAGTACAACAATTTTTAATTACACAGAAACGAAAAAATTAGAATAAAAAGGGATTTAGCAATTACCGTTTGAAAGCTGAAGCATTGGAATGCATAAGGGTGTGCCTTTCTTCGGTGAGATCCTTCTCAAAGTTGCTGGGATGAGAGCTTCTGAGAGAAAGATCCAACTGTGGAGAATGGTCAAACTTGCCTGTGCAATCAATTGATGAATTTTTGAGACTGCAATTCGGATCAGTACGAAATGCTCCAATCAAGTCAATAGCTTCCTTAGTAGTAGAGTAAATTTGAACATAGTGATTGTCATGAACCTCACCACTGATGCTAGCATTCCTAAAATGCTCTTGATCATCGCCGTCCTTGCAATTATTTGCGCTTGTCTCTCCATTTTTACAGTTATTTGTGCTTGCCACTCCATTTTTGCAGTTAGCCACGCTTAATCCTAAAAATAAAAGTTTGTTCAAATTTTTGACAATTCTTCCTTGCGAGTCGAACAAAATGATATTGCTGTGAAAGAAAGAAATTTACCTCCGGCGTGACTGTCCTGCGCAATCACTGCCTGGCCTAAATGAATGTCAAGTTCTTGTGTCTTTATTTCACTTGGATATGCTTCAGCACAAGAGCTCTGTGCATCACTTCCTTTCTCAATTAAGTCCTTATTTCTTTGAATGCAAGCAGCATCACCGCCGGAACGATTACTAGCAGCGTTGTTTTCAGCAGTGGCTTCAAACTTCTGTTGTGTATCACTTTCATCTTGAGGGCCATTTATGCCAGCGGTTGCGGCTGACTGCTGATAGAGTAAACAAATAATAAACATAAGTTCACCCAATTTTGTTAATAAATTCTTAGTATTTTAGAGAGAAACTGAAAACGAACTGAAAATTGAGAGAGCAGAAGTCCTACTGATTGTCTTCTCCAAACATGCTGCCACAAATTCCTTAGTTCATTTATTCGAATCGGCTTAACAAGATAGTCAGCTGCACCTCTCAACATGCATTTGTATACTGTGCTAACTGAATCTTGCGACGACATCACTGGAAAAGCATGAAAAAATTACAGAAAAATTAATTTAAGTATTAATAAGGAAAAAAATTGACAAGCAGAAAGAAAATTTATCTTCAATATCATACTTATGACAGGGATGCTCTTGCAAATATCATGCTCCATAATTAATGTGAGAAGTGCGTAGCCGGATATGGCTGGCAAATCGACTTCTGTAAGTATCAGATCAATACTGCGCGGTCTTCCTTTGAGTATTTCCCATGCCTTCAAGCCATCAGCAACAGCAGCAACTGCTCAAAACAGATCAAAGTTATTTTGAAGTTCTAGAACTTAGATTTACTTTCAGGTACACTAATTTTGTTTTTCAAATTACAATACAACCAAGATAATAAAACTCAATAATATAAAATCTTTATCGCAGATATAAATTGAATAATTGCACCAAGTTTATGGCTTAACCTAGTAATTTCCATACTGCTATAAGACTCTATTTCAAGGTGTCATAAATTCCTAAGATTCTCAGCTAACAAAATCCATGTCACTTCTCTTTAAAAAACATACATAATTTTTTACATTTTTTCTCATGAGTTAAAAATTTATCAAACTATATTAAAAACAAAATGTCTTCAATTAATTTGTACACAAATTTTGTTTTCCATCCCCTTAATTTTTGTAATTATTAAATCATCAAAATCTACAAATCTATCAGTACACCCTTGAGCCTTGATCCTTTCCAAAATTTGCAGTCCAAAGACTTCTAAATTTCTAATTACTAGTAGCTTTTATTTTATTTTTTTTTATTTTTGTCATGTCAAATATATACTCTTAATTAACAACTCAGCCTCAATATAACCTAATATTTACAATTAATTAAATCAAATTTAACACCAAAAAAAAAAAATTGTACATATGAAAAAATATGAATAATCAGAGCAACATGCTCATATGACAGTAAGCAATTGAGCACATAAAATTGAAAATTGAGAATACTTACAAAAAATTGAATAACCAATTAAACACACAGCAATATTACAAAACAAAAACAATGAAATCAGAGAAAAAATAATAATTATACAAATAGTACCTTTATAGTTGCATTTTCTAAGAAGTGCTGTAATAATCTGTCTTGTACAATCATCAGCTTCAACCAAAAGCACCCTCAAAACCATTTTTGGCAAGAATTTCTCCCACCTCATAAGCCCTTTCATTTCACCACCACCTCCTCCTCTACTCTCAGTTCCACTCCCTTCTTCTTCCCTCACCTTCTCTTCTTCTTCTTCCACTCTCACTATTTTCTCACCACTCATTACAACCTCACCCATGTTGTTGTTTATTGGATCCAAAGACAAGAATCAGCGTATAGCATCAGAATCTTGGTTGTTCAAGAAACCAAAACCTTAGCACACAACAAAAAAAATATCCAATTTGGAAGGTGAAAAATAAAAGAAAGTAAGAAGAAAGAAAAAAAGCAATATTTATATATGGATATTGTACAAGATTTTTTAAGGTAATAGAGTTTGATCCAATGGTATAGATTGTGACACCAAACTTAACTAGGTTCTAATCCAACGGTTAAAATTTTTATTCTTTTAGCACAAAATATCTAGAAACCATGCAGACACTGGCCCACATGGTCCACGTCATCAACTAGATCTATAAAGAAATAACCCGTGGTTGGTGCTGCTGTATTAGTGGTGGATATGATTTCAATCACTCATTTATTCAAACAATTTTTGTGCTTTATTTGTTTGGTTATAACTTTCTCTTTAATTCCAAGTTGTGTCCAAATGGAAAATATCAAGGGGATATTTTTGTGCGAAGGACAATTGGGAATGCACATGGACCCATTTGGAGAAAGATATTAATTTTTTTAATCCAAAAAAATGAAGATATTTTTGAGTGCTTTGAGGCTGTCCAAGAATCCCATGGACAATAGTGATACACGTGGCAATTTGGTTGAGGATGTCTTGTTTTGTGGCTTTGAAGTCGTCGAACGCTATCTATGTCTTCACAAATCACATGCTGCGGGAAGATGTTGGCTACTCGCTCTTTTATAGGTCAATATATATCTATCAAAATTTGACTTGCAAAATAGTAAAAGAATGGGTTAAATATATTTTTTTTTGTTGAAAATATTATGGTCCATGTTACCTAAATGATATATTGCATATTGATGGCACTGATAGGACCATATGAGAACCATATTTTTTGTTAAATATCATGGCACTGAAAATATTTTGGTTTCAGTGGACAAAATTAATGCCATATTGCATGTTGTGAATTTAAAATTTGGGAAATGATAACTTGTGCCCTCAAGGCACAAGTTAATGATTCAAATATAGTAAAAACTTATTGAAATGTGTGCATTGTATTTAATATTTAACTTTTTAATCATTTAAATGCACAAAATTTTAGACATTATTTCTTCTTTTAGGTTTCTTAACATGTGCCCTAAAGGCACAAGTTAACACTACCCTTAAAATTTTAATATATCATGAGAACAATTCAAATATACTAGTATTACTCTACTTTGCCGGGCTAATAGACCCAAATACACCATATATACTGGTTTTTTTGTTTTCTAGTATGCGAGATAAATTCAAGAAGCCATATCTAATAGGCTTAATTCAATAATTGGTCCCCTAACTTAATTGTTGTTTTCATTTTGGTCCCATAAGTTCTAAAATGAACGATTTGGTCCCTTTGCTTTTGCTCCGTCTGTCAATATGGTCCCATCCGTCAAATGCTACTCTTTCCCGTTAGTTTTGCACACGTGGACGATCCTATGTGGTTACAACGTGGCACATATATAAGGCTTTCATTCCATCTGAAAACCCAAAATTAGGGTTCTTCCTTCCCTCTTCATCTTCAATCACGCCTCTCTCTCTCTCTCTCTCTCTCTCTCTCTCTCTAATTCAATCTCTCTCTCTGAAAGGCAAATTCGAATTTGAATCAATCCTGTGGCCCTGTTGTGTCTGCTTTCTTCCTTCAATCCTTCAATTCTGAATCAAGTCAAATTTGAATTCAAACCCCAAAGTCGAAGCAGAAGCAATCCTGTTGCAATACATCTGGGTCGAAGCAGAATCTGAGGTATGTCAAATCATCTGGGTCAATCAGCCATGTCTGTAGGTTCGAATTTGAGAAAGAGAGCAATTACGGAATGCAGGTGTGGAGAAGAAACAGTTGTTAGAACTGTTACAGATACCTACAATCCAAATTGTGGAAAAAAGTTCTTGGGTTGCAGAAACTACAAAAATCAATTTGACAAGGGTTGTAGTTTCTTCAAGTTAGTTGATGAAGAGTTCTGTGATGAGAAGGATTTGAAGATTACAAAGTTGGAGAAAAAGAATCAAAAATTGAAGAATCAATTGGGGAAGACCAGATCTTGGCTTAAGATGTCAATTATTTTAGGATTATTATGTTTTGGAGTTTGCCTAGTGTTAGGAACAATGCAATTATGCAAACCTAATGGAAACTTCAGTAATGTTTATTTGAAATAGGAAGATTGTTAGAAAGTTGTAATATGATGGTATGTACTATTGGTTGGTTGTGTAACATGAACAAGTTTGAAATGAATGAATTATGTTGATTTGCCTTTAAATTGTTGTTTTGAAATGTGTTTTGAATTGAAGTTGTTGCTTCAAATGTTCTGTAATTTGATATGAAATAATGAAAATGAAAGATGTTTTGGACTGTCAAAGAATACCAAATTATGCACTAATAATTCAGATGAAATTGGTAAGCCTTAGACATCAAATTGCAGGAACAGATGTAAATCAGTAGCAGGAACAGATGTAAATCAGATTGCAATATTTCATAAACCACTTTGTCATTACTAAACCATATCAGTGACATGAGTACATCAAAATATATGCACTTAGGCATCAAAATAAGCTACCATTACATCAAAATAAGCTACCATTACTAAGCTTAAACCATATCAGTCTTAAACCATATCAGTGACATGAGTACGTCAAAATATATGCACTTAGGCATCAAAATAAGCTACCATTACTAAGCTTAAACCATATCAGTGAGTACATCAAAATATATGCACTTAGGCATCAAAATAAGCTACCATTACTAAACTTAAGCATAACATAACAAGTAGCTATGGCTGGCTTGAAGTTGAACCCTTGCCTCTAGCAGTTCCCTTCTTCTTTTTTGGCTGCCCTGCCTGTGTTGCTGAAACATGTTGCTTGCCCTTCCTTCTCCTGATATTTGAAGATGGTACAGTTGCAGGTGCAGGTGCAGGTGCAGCTGCAGGTTGTGGAGGCTGCACTGATCTTCTTTGGCTTGAAGATGGTGCAGTGGCAGGTTGTGGAGGATGCACTGATCTTGTCTGGCTTGAAGATGGTGCAGTTGCAGGTGTTGGATTCTGCCCTGTTGTGCCTTCAGATGCTGGTGGAGGTGCTGGCAGCTTGCAGGTGGACTTGTTATGTCCACTCTGTTTACATCTACTGCACTTTATACCCCACTTAGCCCTCTTCATCTGATTAGCATCAAGCATTTCATTAGCATCCCTGGTTCTTTTCTTCTTTGGCCTGCCTGCTTGCCTTTTGATTGGTGGTGGCTGAAGATCAGCATATGGTGTTTTTTCCCATAAACACTGCCCATTAGCTGGATAGATCACACTGCTGTAGCATGCTGCATACCTTTCTTTCTTGAAACAGTCTGGAACAAAATCATTGATGTTAATGTCCTGGCTCTTCATGCAGGAAATGGCATGACAACATGGTAAACCTGTCAACAACCATTTCCTACAATCACATTCCCTCCTAAGTAGATTGACAGAGTACTTCTCAGTTAATGAAGCAATGCGTCTGACTTCATAATCATATTCACTTGAACGCCTAAACAATTTAACAAATTGACAAGCATAAACAGGGTACAAATTAGACAACAAGCAACAAGCAATTTCAGGGTACAAATTAATCATAATGGCAGAAAGATATAAATGACAGTAGCTATATGAGATCACATACCTAAGTAGGGCTGGACATCGGTCGGCCACAGTCGGATTTCGGGTGAAAAACCCCAATCCGAAGGCAACCGTGGGTGAGATTCCAGCAACCATCTCCGTCCGTTCAAGCACGCGGTTATTTTCGGTGTCGGTTGTTTCGGGTGGCGGTTTATACGGGCGGTTTGTTCGGATCCTTCAAAGCCTCGGAAAAGAAAGATGAAACTTAAGATTTGAAACACAGAAGAAGAAAAAAAAAACCCAGATGAAACACAATGGAACATTGATATGAAATAGAGACGGTCTTTTGTCTCTTTGATTCAACATTCAGAGAACAGAAATGAAGGAATAAAGATGGAATCAACATTCAGAAATGAAGAAATAGAGATGGAGAAGAACTGAGAAGAAGCAAAATATTGGAGAAGAACTGCTATGAATTGACAACAACAAAATCTATATACAAAAGATTCACAGTTTGCCAACAAAAAAAATTGTTCATTCACGGTTTACCATCATGTGGAGAAGATCTACAGGCTTATGTTTTCATTCTACTAGTTATCAAATTCAATCCTCCATCTTCATATGCAAATCAAAAGAATGATGAAGATAATGGACGAAAGATGGAGATTTGGGTATATATTGATTTGTATTTGTTTGGGTTTAGACTCTGATACAAGAAAAGGGTGAATGAAGAGTCGGTTGGGAATAGTTTTAGTGTAGATTCAGAAGCAAAACAAGATCTTGGATGAAGAAAATGGATGAAGGTTGAAGATAATGGATGAAGAAACTCAAGTTCTTGAGAGCATAGAGGAAAAACAAAGCAGAGAGAGAGTGTGGAAGAAAAATTACTCACGACGGCTAGGTTTTCTTTGTTAGATGTTAGGTGAAATATGGGCTTTTTAAAATTGGACCACTTATGCGGGCGGGTTCGGATTTCGTTGGGCTTGATAAGCCCAACCGAAACCGACTGTTACTAACCAACATAACCCATTGAAAAGGGCCCGTTTCAACCGAATGACCCGAATTACCCGACCGAATGTGAGCGGGTATAGCGGACCGGACGGATTTGGGCGGTTTGGGCTTTTCTTGTCCAGCGCTATACCTAACCATCCAGTTATTGGTGTATGAAGATTCTCTTGCAATCCTTTTTTTGATGTTAGGCAAGACTTCATCCTCATATCTAGCAATTTTCTGCCTATTTGCTTCCCATCTCTCCATCAGGTACACTCTAATTTCTTCAAACATAGTGACCACTGGTTTTCCTCTAGCAATGATAATGGTGGAATTGAAGGCCTCTGACATGTTGTTCACCAGAGCATCACATAGTGGTCCACTTGTAAATCTTGACTTGCTCCAATGCCTAGCTGGAATTTTCTTCAGATACTCATATGCTCCTTCACTTATGGCTTTAATCTCATCCATAACATCATTAAATGCATTATCATATGTTGCCTTTGTTGCCTTCCACATTAGCTCTTTTAATTTCTTACCAGGATATTTCTTCCTGAAGTTGTTGTAAAGATGCCTCACACAAAATCTTTGATCCACTCCAGGAAGTAACTCATCCATAGCAGGCAGAAGACCCTACACAATATTAGGGATGGTTAAATTAATAAGACAATAAGGTTAAAACAGAAAATAAATAAATTAAAATTATTTACCTTTTGTTGGTCACTAATAAAAGTGTAAGTCAAGCACAATCCTGGTCCACCCAAGTCAGCAATGAGCTGCTCCAAAAACCATTTCCAAGATTCTTTTGTCTCCCCTTCAACCAATTCATAAGCTATTGGAAGCATTTGATCATTTGGGTCCCTTCCAATAGCAGACAGAAGTTGGCCACCATAGTACCCCTTTAAAAAACATCCATCTAGTCCTATTATTGGCCTACACTTGAAAAAACTTTCCTTGCAGGCTTTGAAACAAACATACATCCTTTGGAAATGGGGAGAGAAAACAGCATTAGGATTCTCAAGGTCTTCTTCACCTCCATGGTAAGGTTGAGTGGTAATAAAAACACTAGATTCTCTGTTAGACCTCAACAACTGTGCATAGTCATGAAGCCTAGTGTACTGCTCCCTGAAAGAACCATCCACCAGATCAAATGCTTTGCTTCTAGCTCTGTATGCCTTACTGAAGTTCACCCCAATACCCCATTTTTCATTAGCTCTATCCACAATTTTAGCCAACTTTAGATCTGGATTCTCCTTCACCCTATTATGTAGTTTGTTACCCAACCATTCTGAATTCATCAACCTTATTTTAAAATCCCTACTGCAGGTGTGCTTCCCCCCCCCCCCTTTATCTTCCTCAATTGCCATGTTTCTTCATTTGGTATCTTTGCTAAATATAGCTCCCTTGCACAACCAGGTTTACATGTAACCCTCACTCTCCTTTTATCACTCTTCCTGAACTTCATGGCCCTACCAGAATGGACTGCATAAGTTCTCACAGCATCTTGAAACTGCTTCTTAGACACAAAATTTGTCCCTGCCTCCCATTCATAGTCTCTCATGTTCTCAGGTTGCTTGAAGGTTGGAAACTTATGCTTCCTGCCTATATTTTCTTCCTCATCTTCAGTTTCAGCACCACTATCCAACTCATCACTATTGTACTCCTCATCATCACTTAAACCTCTATCCCTCACTATTGATTGACCAGGAACTGCCTCACCATTTTCATTTCTGCTAACTTGATGAGCTAAGACCTCATCCTCAAACACAGGCTCATTGCTTTTTTGTTTTTGTTTCTTTGGTCTTCCCCTTTTCTTCTTGGCCTTACTACCACTAGATTCACCAACAGTTGCAGAGGATGGACCAGTTTCTCCCTCAGTTGATTCACAAACAGTAACAGTTGATGGACCTGCTAAAACCTCATCTTCTTTCTCACCTAAAACGCCACCTGCTTTATCTGCTTCCTCAACTTCTGCCTCACCAAAGTTATCTTCATCCCCAACCTCTTCCTCTGAGTCTCCAAAGGACAGTTGCAGAGCACTATCTTCCTTTTCCACACCTACCCAGAAACCTTCATCATCATAATCTTCTAAGTTAAGATCAAGCCCATCCCTCAACTCTTCATCTAGACCAGCTGCAGTTCCCTCCTCACCAATTTTCTCAACCACAGAAGGGCCATCAACACTTATGTCATTATTTAATCCCTCACCAAACTCAGTGGACCTATCCTTTTCTGTTTCATTCACACCAGTAGGACCCACATCAGTTATAATATTCCCCTCAGTTACTCCACCATGTGCCCCATTGTTGGCCCCACCATCCATATCACCTTCAATTACCACATTACCCTCATTCAACTCATTTTCATGCATATTATCAGCATTTCCCTCATTTCCCACCATGTCAACAGCATTTCCTTCATCCACAACATTTCCTTCGTTTTCTTCCACCACTACAGGGTACTCAATCATAAGAACACCCCCATTTTCCACATCATCTACAATTTCCTCCAAAACAACTCCAACATTGGTTACAGCAAAGTCATTGGTTTCATCTAAAGGGTTCAGGTTTCCAAAATTTCGTGGGTCTACAGAGTGTATAACATAAACATGAACCATCTTATTCATTTCTGCTATATGTTGCATCCTTCTACAACCTTGGTCATCCCTCAACCTAATCAAGTTTTCCTCTAGATAAGGGTCATAGTACCAAAGGCTCGAAATCATGGGTTCCCCTAGTGTCTTAATAGTTGCTAGCAAAGAAAAGTAACTCCAGTAATCTGGCTCAGCTTCTAACACAGTTTCTTTTCCAATATACTTCGTATGGTGAAATTGAACAAACACCCCCCCATGATGAACCACAAGCATAAACCTACCTTCTAACTGTTACAAAATCAAAACAAACAACTCAACCCAGGAACAACAACATTATAACGACTTGCAGTTCATTTAATTTCGAAACCCTAAAAGGATAATCAGTTGATTAAAAAATTATTATTTTTCGAAAACCCTAACCCTAAACCAGATCCCAAACCCAGAAACCAGCATGAAAAACCAGAAACCATAACCCTAAACCGGAAATATGAACAAACCCTAAACCCTAAAGCAAAACGAAACAGAATACATACCTGGACAATCGGATCCACAATATCGGGATCTTCTGCAGCCATTTTCGTCTTCAGCTATCGAAAACGAACTTCTTCTTCCTCTTTGATTCTTCAGCCAAGCGTTTCTTCTTCTTCTTCTTCGCGCTCTCTCTCTCTAAAACTTTTCAACTTTCTAAAACCAGCATTCGTTTCTCTCTCTATGTCCAAAAACGCCTTATATATGTGCCACGTTGTACCCACATAGGATCGTCCACGTGTGCAAAACTAACGGGAAAGAGTAGCATTTGACGGATGGGACCATATTGACAGACGGAGCAAAAGCAAAGGGACCAAATCGTTCATTTTAGAACTTATGGGACCAAAATGAAAACAACAATTAAGTTAGGGGACCAATTATTGAATTAAGCCTATCTAATAGGTGTTCATGGAACCATGATATTTTCAAAAATAAATTATATGTGTTCTTCGGCACTTAAGTGCCGTGTTTTTTTTTTTTTTTCCTTTTTTCGTCGGCAGTTAACTGTCGAAGGAACTTCGGTAGTTAACTGCAGCCGGTTCTAAATTTCGGTAGTTAACTGCTGCAGGGGCATTTTCGTCTTTTACATGTGTTTTTCAGCCCTATCATATGTGTCAACAACAATTTTCTTTGGGTTTTATGTTTGGTCAAACTCAACCCAAACCGACCCACCTACGCCCCAAGGGCACCTTATTTATTCATTTTTAAATGTTAATTTCCAGCTATTATACCACTTGTTAAAAAAAACTTTGATAAAAAATTTAATGTGGAAATTTCATCTTGAAAATAGTGTCTACTTATTTTTTTAAAAATTTGAAACTTAGTTTTTTTCACAATTTTTTTTATTAATTATATAATCATTCACATGTACCTTAAAAGTACGTGCTAGTGTGACCAAAATAGTAATACTAATAAAGAACCAATTTAATTTCTCACAATCCAATTTAATCAGACTCAAATTAGTCTGTAACATTTTCATAAAAAGAATAAGTAAGTCATTGGTTCATTATAGTAAGAGATTAATTTGTCTTTTGTACAAAAAAAGGTTATAGACTAATTTAAATATTATTTTTCCTCGATGACTAAACTGAATTACTGAAATATTGTGATGGATTGAATTGAATTTTGATGTAATCACTATAGAACCTCAACAAAAAAAAAAAAGTAATCACTATAGAAAGAAACTAGCATTTTAACTATGTTGGCAACCTCGCGTGGAAAAAAAAATCCTATGTTTACAACCTCCAATCAAAATAAACGATTTAACCACCTTAACGACCATCAATAATTTGCCGCTTTTGAGATTATACAAGGCGGGCTTGGTAGTAGAACTGAGAATAAACTAGATCAACTCAAACATAATTTGTAGCATGATTCAACGGTCAATAAACTTGGGAATGCTATTGATTAAGGAATACAAAGGTGACCTTAAAAAAAAAGAATACTAAGATGTGATTTATTACATTCACAAGTGTTTGATTTATATTTTTAATCATGGTGATCAAACTTGCAAGTCAACTCGTGGACTTGGCCAAGTTTACTCGTATAAACTTACACGTAAAATTTGGTTCAGTAGTAATTCTATTGTGAGTTCAGGAGTCTGCGAAAAGATTAAAAAAAAAAAACAGTGTACCGTTTCTTGAAATTCAAGCGTTGTGAATCCTTACGCAGTTCATAATTCTCTTCCCGTTTTAGCATATCTTCCATCTGTGTGACGCCGTTTTGTCATCTCCGACGAGTTTCTTCGCTCTTCTCATGTGTTTGCTTGTTTTGTAGTTTCTCTGTTCAATGTGTGTTGTGTTATGCTCTCCTCTTCTCTTACTTTCCTCTTTTCTATTTTGCTGTGTTGTGCAATGCTTTGTTCTATTACGTGATGTTGTGTTTTGATTTTGTTTCATCTTTTTTTTTTGTATTTTGTTCTGCGATCCTCCTCAATGTCATATTTTGTTTCATTGTGTTTGGTAACAGTGCTTTGTTGTGTTTGTTTGCGCCTACTGTTGTTTGCATAGATATATTGATCCTCGTTTATTTTGTTTCTTTATTGTTTGCTTTTATTTGAAGAAATGCTTATCGTATGCGTGTGTCTCAAGATGTTTTCAAGCAACGCAGCCACTCCTGCTTTCTTTACTACTTACTACAAATAATGTTATTGGAAATCTTACCACAAATAATGTTATTGGAAATCAAACTTTAACTCGAAATGGAAACATAGGGCTCCAAGATTATTAATGAAAGAGTATTCAGATTCAAACATCACTTGGTCCGTTTCAAAAAAAAAAAAAAAACATCACTTGGTTGGTAGCAGAGAAAATTTTGAACCTTGTGCTTTTGTCCCAAACGCAGTGAAATATTTAAGATTGTTGCCAAAGTTATAGAAGCATACTGTATGTGAAAGGGAAAAAAAAAAACAATTAATGACATTGAGAAACATGATGAGGAAACTCAAGAGATAGAAATGTATACTTCTCAAAGAAAGGCAAGTTTTTATGTCGATGCTACGCTATCAAAGGGAAAAGTTAGTTGTTCTGTTGAGGTTTAATAAACAAATTAATTAAATGATGAAGGATCTCAAAGAAGAAGTTCATCAACAGTTAGTAACGGCTTTTCTTATACAAGTGCTACTCCTTTCAATTATTATAAATTATAATAGTAATGTGGACTGCGGAGTTTGCAAGAATGTATAAGATGATTGAAACGTATAATTGACTACAAAAGCTTAAAAGAAGATTCGGCGATCAAATAAGTTCAAATTGAAAAGATATAAATTTGAGAACAAGCCATTTGATTTAATTCAGATTCAAATTGAAATAAATTGAGTACTCAAATGAACACAATTGGTACATCACGCATGAAGTTTCATAAGGTTAATCTGTTCAGACTCATACATATTTTTGTGACAGCATCAATTTATGGATACCATAAAAAAGATGCTCAATACAAGTGGAGGAGCCTATTTGAATCAGCTTATTTTAGAGCTTATACAGTTTATGAAAATAAATAAGCTTTTATATATTATTTATAAGTTTGTTAAGGTATTTTGTGAAAAAACAGTTTATGAAGATATTTTGTTAAGGTATTTTGTGATAAAACTGTTTATGAAGATAAAATTTTCGTTGGTGAGAGCATATAAATTAAAATAAAAACTTGTATATTTACATAAGCTATTTTTCATAAGCACAGAATAAGCTAAATCCAAACGGGCCTAACGGTCTGTTTGGAATAAGAGAAATAGGTGCGAGAGAAATAGCTGAGAGAGAAATAGCCGAGAGATGGGGAATTTCTTCAGTTTGGAACAAAAGAGAGTTAGTGCAGAGAGAATAAAACCTTGTGGACCCCACACATTTTTAGCTTCTCTCCAAAGTGGGAAGAAAGAGCAGAGAAAGTATATTTTCCACTTGTACCCTTTCAATATCAACAAAGGAAAACGATAATTGCTATGTTTTTCACTAAAAATAATCACGATCATACTTTGCTAACAATCGATCCCACCACAGTCCTCAAGCCAGATCTGATGAACTTGCATCACACCGTGAAAAGAAAGATGCGGTGGAGAGTGTGGAACACTAGTGCCGAGTCTTCCTTCAATTTGCAGTGGACAAAGGCAGATGATTTTTGTTGCATATACTATGAAATGCTAAATTGTTAATTATGAAGAAAAAGGCTCTGGGTCTTTCGGTCGAAACAAAATACAATAATCTAGGAACTTTTATTAAATAAGTAGAACACCTAAAAAAATTGAAATATTTTATAGACCAACAAAGAATTCATTTTTTTTTCTCATAGTAATCTTTTAAAAGGGTATTTATGTCATTTCAAAAATAAATCCATTTCTCTCTCTCCTATTTCTCTTATCTTTCTCTTCAACCAAACTATACATCAAATCTACTCTATTTCTCACATACTTCTCTCTTCTTATACTCTCTCTCACCTTATTCTCTCTTGTCACTTTCTTTGTCAACCAAACACACCCTAAGTGAAACGATCTCTCAGTGTATACAAATGGATTACATAGACCCGAACTTTGTGTTACTGCTAATAATCCCTTATAAAATAGACTTGTACACATCATCATTACTTTTTCTTATCATGTATGTGACAACATTTTTTCAATTGATATGATGCCATGTTTCACACCTATTGTTCTGTTTTATTTTCTCAAACAATTTCAATAAGAGCTAGAAGATAGAAACAAATTTGACGAAAAATTTCAACCAGAAACTGGGACGAGAACGGTGACACCACTTGCACCATTGACATTAATACATAAGAAATATTATGATTATGAGTTCAAACTCATTGCTAGTATCGTAATTAATGTAAAATAAAAATAAAAAAACTTGCCAGTGCTATCACGTATAAACCAAAGTGAAAATTTCCAGCATGACCAAAAGAACGCAAATTGGTAATTCGCTTGCATGATACTAGTTTGATAAATTACTATGGCCAACAACATATCAGTCAAAAAGAAGCCTATATTACATTTAGTTTCATGAGTTCTTCTCACGTACACACTAACTAATTTCTGTTTAGATAATTTTGACAAAGCATTTCAAGAATGCATTCAAACATAACTAGCACTATAGTCCACATCAATACATACTCGGTTCCAACCATGTTAGAGATGTCACAAAGCCTATATTTACTTGTTTCACGAACGTTTGGGAAGCGTATATGGCACATGCTTATCCTCACAAATAGCCTGAAAATGGGCATATACGCAATAAAATAAATAAACAAAGTTCAACATGTAACTGTAATTCAGTGTAAACTGTTCGATAAGATGATACAAGAGAAAGGCAATAAAAAAAAAAATTACTTTTTGTGTATTAGGCAGCTTGCACGAATGTTAGAAAATCTTTTATTTTGTTATACAAGTTGAGCAACACTAACTTCTTCATACTTCGTAATAGAATAAACAACTGATTGCAAAAATAACCTAATCTTAGTTGCCATTGCCAAACAGTATAACCACTTGGGCATTTATTGAAAATCTCAACTCACAAGGCAACGGTGTTTCACATAACACAGCCTGTGTGTTTAGAGCTTCCCTAAATTTTTAACACCTTTGCAAAAGAAAAAGAATAAACTGCCAAATATTTTATATCCGACCAGTTAAATTAATGGATAAAAGCACAGCCTAGGGGAAAATCCCCCCCAAAAAAAACTAAAGTCAAATTATTGTTTTTGAGAGAGTGGCATAAAAAAAGAGGTGCACAATCTTATACTTGAAAAGAGACAACTATTTAATAACAAAAACAAAGTCTCTTTTCAAAAATAATAGTAATGTATGCTGAATCTATATTACACAAATAGAAAAATACAAACCTGCATATCGTCTGGAAGAGCCTCTGAGACAGCAAGAGTGTAAACACCAGGAACAAATTTTCCTGCAACATATAAGAAAAACTTAAATTTCCACATCTCAGTTGTGTGCAAGATTTCAAACTTCAAGCTAGATAGAGATTCTAAAATAGAAAAACTAGACGGCACTTCACAGTTGAAAGAAAAAAATAAACAAACAAGATAAACTTCAAAAGAAAAAAACAGCACAACAATTTCTCTATAATAATATTCACATTTAGCTCACACAAATGAAAATTCTCTCCAGGTGTCAATCACACAATAGTCAGTAGCCACTCACTAAATTACATTACCAGTTTTTTTAATTCAGAGGTACTAATACAGGCACCTTTCTTTATAACAAAAAAGGAAAAGCTTCTCTCTCACTCGCTCATTTTTTTTCTTTTCAAAATTCAAATTTAACTGGTACAATTTATATCACATTCCTCTTCTATCCATCTCTTTGCTCTCTGCCCATCTCTCACTCCTCTGCTCAGTGCCCAACAATCTGAACTTACTATCACAGGCTTTATATTATTTCTCTCGCCACCCTTTATGCCCATCTTCCATAATCAAAACATTGTATAACCTACATCTAAAATGTTTAAGGAGTTTGTCAGATACAACCACTAAATGGTTATATACTCCTTCCTTATTAGACATTATTGGCAAAATCTTTGAATGTGATTTCATGTTAGAATTTGGGTAGAGCCTAACTCAACCTTACAAAACTAGCCTGTAAGGTGAGGGGTGTCACTCTCTATAAACTAATGATCTAAGATAGGCTCTAATACCATAATAAGTACTAGAGATTTCTGCCATTAAGGACGATGAGAACAATATGGAAAATTACTGGACTTAAATACCAGACAATCTTAAGACTGCAAGGGTGCACAAATAGAAAAACAGAGACGGTAGCTTCAGACGATGAGTGAAGAGCAAGGGTTTGCTGGATAGTGTTGATAAAGACTGCATCAGACAAACGACCTCAAAAACAGGTTGAAGAGGCGCCCACAAGATGACCTGAACCGACGGCTTCTTGATCAAAACGATTTACGACGGCAAGTGGCCTATACGTGCCGAAAAGTCTGACGGATTGTTATGGTGAGTGGGAAATTCTCCGGCGACGAAACTTCAGAGGGTGGCAGATCAGAGCCTTATGGTGACGAAGCCGCCACACATGTCTACTGTAGAGGGTGGCAGACCAGACTTTAAAAGAAAATAAAAAGTATAACTAGCGTGACCAAGCTCTGAATACGATCTTGAATGAATTGCTTATGAGTATCACAAATCTCATAAATTAACACCGCGAGAGTATAGAATGTACTATTCACCTAAACATTAAACAGTACTATAATCTTCGTCAGCTCCAATAAATTTCATAATTAAATTTTGTATTCCTCTTTCTAGGACCTTACTTGAACCCTCTAACCAAAAGGTTGAAACTGCAAAGCATTACCATAACTCAACACATGTAATACATAGATTTGGTTGTGGTTGAGTTGCAATTTGATACTCATAGTATATGAACCATAACAAGAAGATGTGAATGCGAGACAACAGTATGTGGAATGCTTTTGAATAATCACTTTGCGATTACCAATTCGTTCAACAGCATTTGACATAATGTTGTTTCTCATTCGTATATGCTTCTTATAAGGATATCAAATTGCAACTCAACCACAATCGAAGTTATGGATTACATGTGTTGGAGTTATGGTAATGTTCTGTAGTTTCTACCTTTTGGTTAAATGGTCAAGTAAGGTCCAAGAAGGAGGAAGAGTACAAAATTTAATTAGGAAACTTATTACCATAGACAAAATATAAGTATTATTCAATGTTTAGGTGAATAGTATGTTGTTTACACTCATGGTGTTTAAAAAGAGTTAAAGAACATTCAATTCACTTAAACATTCCACATAACTTAATTTTTGTTAGTTACAAAAAAAATTCATAATTAAATTTTGCATTCCTCTTTCTAGGACCTTACTTGAACCCTTTTAACCAAAAGGTTGAAACTGCAAGGGATTACCACAACTCAACACATGTAATCCATAAATTTGGTTGTGGTTGAGTTGCAATTTGGTATCCATAGTAGATGTGAATGAGAGACAGCGGTATGTAGAATGTTTTTGAATAATGACTTTGTGATTACCAATTCGTACAACGGCATTCCACATAATGTTGTCTCCCATTTGTATCTGATTCTAAAGTAGTGCATCTACTATGGATATCAAATTGCAATTCAACCATAGTCGAAGTTATGGATTACATGTGTATGACTAGTTGTATATTACAAAGTAATGCTATCATTATAATAATGTAAAGGGAAAGAAAACTGAAAGGCAATGGGCAAGACAAATTATAATAAGTATTACAGAAGATAAATGTACATACCAACGCGCAACCAACGGGCGGCCCAGCTTCGAGTTGGATCCATTACAGAAATGATCCTGAAAATCAAATTGATGAAGAAAAAAACATGACATTCAGAAGCTTCAAAGGTGATTAGGGTTTTGATGTAAATAGATATGACAAGGACAAACCCGTTAAAATTGGGGGTGGTGCATTCAACAGCACGCTCTTGATCTTCTTCCATCTGTAAAAATGGGCAGTTCTCACAACCTGACTCCCTAAACTGCAAACCAGAACACGGGGATTATTTATATTTATGTAAAACAAAATCTGTGTATGTTTGGCTATGCACGAATTGAGTTCAAGTGAATTGATTCTGTAAAATTTTGATTCTGGTTAAAAGTGGGTTAAGGTGAAGTGATTTGTGTTTGGATAGGTTCAATTGAACAAGTGTAAAAATCAATTCTGTGATCAAAAGCTACACTTTTAGCTTCAAGTGAATCAATTCCGGAGACAATCAATACTACTTGAAAGCAACCAATAATGTCATAATCAATTCTAAACCTCCAGAATCAATAATGTCCCCTAAAAGGAGAAACAAACATATACTAAGAATAGTGAGAGAAAGGGAAGGTCAGTAAGACCTGATCGTAGGTTTTGACAAGGCGGCAGCGAAGACAAGCCCTCAATTCATGTCCAAAGCTTGTAGGAATTTGAGCAGGTGCACTTGCCATTGTTTTTCAGCACACACTGTTTGAACTGATTGTTAGATATAAAAATAACTAAAATTGTTATAATGAGCAAACTTCCACTAAATTATCTTTAAGCAATTTTATGGTTCATGCAACGATTAACCCTTCGTCATTAACCCAATGCCATCATTATCGCAAAGAAAAATTAAAAGGAACGACAAAAAATCACAACAAAAAACAGCAAACAAATCGACAAATGTTACAAGAAACGTGAATTAATACCTGAGAAGTACGACGATTGAGAAGACGAGATGCACGATTCTCAGGTTCGCGAGAATTGCTCCAACTCTAGGGCTTTCGAGAAGGTGAATTGTGATTTGTGAGAGTCTTTTATAGATCTTTTGGTTTTCTCGTAACGACGTCGTTTTTTTGTCTTACGTTTTAACAAAAAAAAGTACTTGTTTGGTTACATATAAAAATAAAAAAAATAATGCAGGCTGTGGGGTTCGAACCCACGCGCACTCAGTGCAGTAGGTCTTAAGTCTACCCCCTTAGACCACTCGGGCAAGCCTGCATGTTGTTGACGATACCCTTGTACTTGTATAACAAACTAGGTTAGGAGCCCATGCTTTCATTAATCTTGTAGTTCTTCGGGAAATATACCACAAATGATCAAAAATATCCATGCTTTCATTGATCTTGTAGTTCTTCAGGAAATATACCACAAATGATCAAAACGAATCATTATTTAAGAAATCCTTCATGGAATGTTTAATACACTCAAAGTGGACATTTTGAAACATGATTTGTAAACATCTGGTTTACAATAATATATGATTAATTTGTTGTAATCCATTTGAAACAATAACGAACAACAAAATAATTATGTTCAAATTATATAATAAATATATATTAAAATAACCTTGAATCATCTTTTGCATTATCATAGATATATCAAATATAAAAAGAACTAAACACAATTTTTCCAACAAATAAAAATTTATAAATCATACGCATTTATTAGGTGAGTAATTTAGACATCACATAGTGTGAGTAAGACATATTTTCAAGTTTGACATCTCCAAATTTCATATTATATGTAAGATCAAAATCGAATAACTTTATTTCATGAGAAAATATACATATCTACCATATAATAATCTTGAAGCATTTAGAAGCAATAAGAGAACGTCAATTCATAGAAGATGTTTTCAAGAGTTATGTAGGAAAGATTTTGTTCTTGCTTACCTTGTAATTCAGGCCTTCTAGAAGCCTTATGCAATAAGAAAGAAGAAAATCATAACCAAACTTTGATCGTAAAATAAGGAAACAGTATTGCACGTTTCAATCCATTTAATAGAAATATGATTGTATCAAGAAAATCATTGATCAAACACTAATTTCCCAAACGATCTAAGTTCATACTAATTGAATTTAATGATATTGACATGTATTGTATGAATAGTAGACTCTACTAAAATAATTGCCATAACCACAATAATGGTTATATGAAACTAATAGTATGAATCATTCACTTATGGGAATGACGTTCAATTTCACCATTTTGGTCAAGAGCCGCTCTTTGTTCAATTACAAATGTGACTAATCTTTCAAAAATATTCTTGAAGATACTCGCTTTTTTTGCTACTTCAGGAGCATTTCGAATGACATAAAAATATATTGTCTCATATGTTCTCTTTAAATGTGTTGTTCTTCGGGAACTCTTTTAATTCAACACAATATTGTTCTTGAATCTTAATCTTTCAAAAAGAAAAATATTGGCAAATTCACAACTATAATATTTACTATTTCATTAGAAAAGAAATTATGTGAAGCACAAATTATAAGTGTTGAATGTGCAAAGAGATGACATAGATGACAATACCTCTAATTTATATGCCTTCTAAGAACTCATTAGTAGCAAAAATCATAATCATCAAAAGTCATAATAAACTTTTACCATCTTCGCATGTATCATGTAAATGATAATATCTACTATATCAATTCTTGATATTATTTTCTCGATTTTGCTACTTCAGGAGCATATTCAAATTTTATTTTGTTAAACTTATACCAAGATCAAATAGACCTTATATATTTAATTTATGAACAAATATCTAGTTCTTCAAGAACTCAACCACAAACCTCTATCGGCATAAAAGAAAATCACAATATTTTTATTTTGCAATCTTTCAAAAATGTTTGATGTTGACTTATTAGTTCTTCTAGAACCATGTCTCAAATCTTCATAAACAATGATAAAAAAATAAATAATATTCATTTTTTGATCAATCCTTCCAAGATGCATTAATATTAAGAGAAAACGTAGTTCTTCAAGAACTATATCATAAGATCTTCATTGTTTGTACAATCCTTCAGGGATGTTTCAACGTTAAAATCTTCCGGAATTTAAAATGAATAAAAAAATATATATTTTCTTCATACCTATGGCATTTTGAAGAATTCTTTTTGAAATTTGAGAAAAATAAATCTATTAATTTTTAGTCACAAGACGCAAGTAGAAAAATATTTTATAAATATGGTATGAAACCTATAAACAAGTTAAATAAAATTCATAGTAAAATCTAAAAATTGTGATGCAATAATGTTAAACAAATTAAATATCAATATACCATTTGCACAAACTACAGGCATAAATTTCACCCAAATATATAACCAAGAAGTAAGGTGGAATAGATAACCTGCATGAAGCATATATATATATATATATGGTATAAGTTTTGCAACTTATTTGATTTTCACTTTAAATCAAAGGTTCACCACCACCACTACCATGATTTCCAACGTCAACAAGCATCCTCCGATTGATAGAGCTTCGTGACGTAATAATCATGTGCTTCAACAGGCTTGTAACAAATATTACATTGGTTGAATCTATTTCTTCAACGTAATGACATTTTTATACAAACATTTTCACCCAAAATATGGAAGGCACATGCGGCAACGTCGCTAATAAAAAAAATCAAGAGCACATCAGTGTCAATAAGTTATTATTATTTGAACAACACTAAAACCTCCATGAAAATCAATATTTTGACATAGAAACAACATTCTAAATGAAACCAAAATCTGAAACAGAGATCTGAAAGAAAAGAATATGAAGAAAGAGACTAAAGAATGATAGGGAAGAGACTTTGGTGAGAAATTTAGAAGACACTTTTGTGAAAGGATCAATGTAAGAAAATGAGAAAAAGAAAATCTATCTCCAAGCTTGTAATTAAGTCATCACTCCGGTAGAGCTTCTTGCTGATAACGTGTTAAGAAATAAACAAAAACATAAGATCAAAGAAGAAGAAGAGGAGGAAGAAGATGAAAACACTTTGTATTATTCTCTTCACAAGTGTGTCATTACACTGTAATGTAGGTCCTATTTATAGGACACATATAGGTGCACGAATAATCACATTATAACCCACTTACTAGTGGGAGTTACAAGCAAATGGAAGGGTAATGGATAGTGGGAGTTACAAGCATGTGGAAGGGTAATGGATGGACATCCACTAATAGATGTATTCATAACAGTTTTCATCTATTGTCTTATATTTATTTTTTCTTCTTTTTCCTCAAATGCATAAAATAAATACCATTTTACAAACACACGAAAACAAAAGATAGTTAATCTCTAATTATTTGACATACAATATTAAAAACAACCGGTGCAAATCTAAATATTTAAACTATATGTATGTTTTAATAAGCAAAATTTTATGTTATTTATAGAATCTGTGTTTTTTATGCTAATATATTTCCCATATATAAAAGGTCTAGATGTGCGGGTGGAAACAAAAGAGAAAATATCTTGATAAAGAGTATTTTGAAGGGTTGGGACAAGGAGCGAGGACCGAACCCGCGTTTGTTCCGTTAAACAAAACAATTTCAATTTATTATTGAAAGTCACTTATTTCACATATTTTCTAGCATATGCGCATGTGGTATTTGAAGGAATTTGTTTCCTAAAATTATACATACAAAAATCATAATTTCGGATAAGTACTATATACTTTATATAAAAATATATTGAAAATGAAAATCATTTTAACATTCATCATATAATTGTAACAAAATATATTATACAATACTTATAAAATAAATAAATGTTATTAAAAAATTATCTCGTGCATATGAACACAATGCACAATAGTAGTTTGCACAATACGAGTTGTTTGATTAAATTCATCAACCAAACTTCTTCCTTTACACTTGATTGACGTGGTTAATTACAAATCATGACAACATCTTTTTAATCAGTTGCAACCTATTGCAAAAATTTAATAATTATGTTTATTCCTTTGTGGCCATTTCATTGTTGAATGCTGACTACTCATATACACAGTTTAAAATATTATTTGCATATGTCTAGCATTCTTTACATGAAAACAAACACTTACTAAAGAAAAAAATGATAATTCTAATAACATACAAAAAATGAGATGTTATGTGTTTTGTTTGTTGTTTTTAGTATTATTTAGTTATAAAAGTAGAAGTAGCAGTAGAAACTATGTATATAAGAGTTGATCACCATCTGCAAGAACCATGTACCCCTTCCCCATGCCGACTAAAGTAGAGCATGAGGGTGTCTTCTGGTCCTGAAGCACAAGCCATTTCTTGAAGCTTCTTCACAACAATGACATTGACTTTTTGTGGTATGATTACACCACTTTGTCAAAATTAACTGCGTAATGGTGTTTAAGATTTACACCATTCCCGTCGATTACATTCAAATCTATGTTTCGGTTTACAGATAGTTGCAAGTTCAAAAACGTCGCTTTTCTTTATGTTGAAATCGTAAGTTCTCACATTGGGTTTCGGTTTTGGTCAAGTTTGCAATTGAATCAAGCATCACTTCAATGTTTGCTTCGCGAACACCATAAACTTCCTTCAACATTTTGTCACTCTTTTTACATTTTTTTTAGGAGCGAGTTTTGGTTTCGAAGAAAGCGAGGCAATACATAGAAGGAACACTCTGATTGTCAGCAAAACCCTTTTTTTTTCCTGAATCGATGACTTATGCTACAGAGTAAAACCCTGTTTCATCTCACCTTGTTTCATACTGTTTTAAACTAAACCGCCGTTTAGACTTTAAAGCACCTTTTAAAGATAATTGAAAAGAAACGTGTGTGTATATATATTTTTTACACCTTTCCTCGAGAAGTTTTACGAAGCTATAACTTCCATATCATAGTTGTAGCTTTCTAAACTAATTTTGCAAACCTCTATCTTTACCAAGTTAATTATTTAACCACAATTTTTCACTTGAATATCTTATTCCTTAATTATTTTTTCATTTTGATACTTTAATATCTTAAAACCCTGTCTTTGCTATTATCTTTTCTATCTTATACAATTAAACTTACTATTTTAAAGTACTTCAAACTTATTCGCAACAATCCTCGGGGGGTCGATACTCTACTTACTCTTTATTACTTGTTGCAATTGTGTATACTTACACTTTGTATGCATTGGAAAATATGTAACTATTTTTCGAACATTCAGTTTTTGGCGTTGTTGTCGGGGATTGTTAAGTGGTTTATTCTAAGTTATTTTCGTATTTCTTAGTTGATTTTAGTCAAGATCCTTTTTGGTCAGTTTCTTCTTCTTCTTCTTCTGTTTTGTGTAATGTTTATATTGTGTTTTGTTTGCTGTTTTCAGTATCATTTAATTTTTAGTTGCTTTGTGGAAAAAAAATACATGTCCAACAGTACTTTTTCTCAGTAAACTGATTATGGTACTAACAAATCTCACGTGAAGCCTAGGTAATCACAATCATAAGAGCAGTAACAATACCATATAGCAAATGTGATGACTTTATAGTAGAAACTTGAAAATCAAAACATAAAACTTAGCTAAAAAATGAAAACCGAGAGTTCGAGAATAATTTTGAACAGTATCAATATTGACTTCGCTGGGTTTTTGCCTCCACTCCTTGTTAGGAGTCTATTAATGGAAACTCAACATAGATTAGCTTTCGATGCAACCCTATGGAACTTGAAGTTGATGATTTCAGTGCTTTTGCAAAACCAATTGTTAGAGGTCATTATGGATGCAAAGATTGCAATAGGTGGTTATTCTTTAAGTAACCCACAAGCTGCTACTATTTGATCAGATGGCGGGTGTCATTTTTATCCTGTTTGTAGCCTTTGAAATCTGCATCACATGTCTTCCCATTCATGATAATGTTTTCAACGGTCTTTTTCTAATGAAAATTGTTCTCTGAACGAATTTAACGATGGTAAAAAAACAAAGATATCTCGTAATTATGCTACGAGAAAATCTTTAGTTTTATACTTCATGTTTGTACTATGAACACTTTTTTGTGTTTGGCTATTGAAAAAAATTGAAAAGGTTGATGGTTTGTTTTCAATGTAAGTGTTGTAAACTTTCTAGCCTCTTACGAAAATAAAATTTCATTGTCATTGGTCTTGTTGCAATTAATAATGAAATACCAAGAACAATGAAATATTCATAAACTCATATGACATAGAAGCAGAAAGAAATCATACAAAGTAATAGAAGGAGAAGGAGAAACAAATAAAGGAGGAATAGTTGAAAAACTTATTGTTGATTATGGGCTCCTAAAAAATTTAAAGCTTGCACTCAAAAATTTTGAGGCTTGTGATATATTTAAAAGTTATAACTTAACCACTTTGAAACAATTAACCATACAAAGTCAACTTTGTTTAAATCCAACAAAAATATGAACATACATACAGTGGTGTTGCCAGGACCCTAGGTCAGGGGGTTCAAACTTTTGAACGATCAAAGTTTTGATCATTGAATGTTTACTTCGTTGTTATATTAATTTACGGATGTATCGAAATTATGAGTAAATTTACATGTGTCTATTTTATTAGTCGTTTTAGTCCTTAAATTTGTTTTTAAATAGTTAATTTAGTCTTTAAAAGTGTTTTTGTTGTTCAATTTAGTCCATAAAATTACAATAATAGGGTCATTGGAAATATGTTTTAAATTTAGATATATTTAAAACTTATAGTATTAGTGTCCCACGCATCCGAGGATCAAAATAGTTGTTTGTCTATCTAGAAACAAAAGAGAGTTGGTGCAAAACTAGTATTTGAGGGGGTTCAAATAGAGAAATATATAGGATAATTGATATAAAATCATAGAGATGAGGGGGTTCAGCTGCACCCCCTGGGATGTTGCTGGCTCCGCCCATGCATACAATAGAGAGAACAATTGAAGTCAACGATGATGTAAGGGGGTGATGATAATGAGGAGATTGTTTTTTGATGTTATATCATGAATATGTTTAGATTAAGACACATGCAAAGAGAACAATCCAAAAATTTGATGTTATATCATGAATATACCATATCCATTTTCGCAACACGATGTCTCCTAAACATAAATCATAAAATCGAAATACATGTTCCAAACTTTGTTTTGACATCCCACTTGAGATGCATAATCTGTTGGAAATTTTATTTGGTTAAATATTTATTTTAAAATATTATTATATATATTAATTATTATTAATTTAATTAATTCTTCTGACTTAGTCATTATGATATGTACACCATTATGTTCCTTATGTTAATGTTACATACTTGATCTTGTACACATTTTTTCCTTAATTCCTACTTTTTGGGATTTATGGTTAATCAATCCTAATAATTAAGATTCATGAATTTGCCAACAACTTAACATACATATGGATCGATTTAACTATCTTTTTATTTGTGATTAATAAATACATCATGGGTGTGTGTAAAACAAAAGTATATAATGGGTGTGTAAAAATAGATCTATATGAAATATTTTGGCTAGTTACATTTTTGACCCTTTATGTTATTTTTGAATTTCGCGCCTTGGTTTCTTATAAGCGTCTGTTTGAAATCTATATTATATAAATTTATGACCTTTTTCCAAGACCCAATATGGAAGTGTTTTTCTATTCTTATGATATTGACATGTGGCACAATAACATAATGGAAGTTTTTTACAAGTCACCACATTCATCCTCACAAAATACTCTCACCACATTCATTCTCACAAATTTGTATTCAATATTTATATTTATGTATAAGACGAAGTTTTACAATTTCAATTTATAAATTTGAGATTAAATTTTAGAAATCAATCATTTCGAATTCAAAAAATACAAATTTTAATCAAATAATTTAATTTTTTTTAATAAACAAATAATTTAAATTAAAATATTTGAATGCAAAGATTAAAATAAAACAAATAATGGAATAATTATTTAAATGTCAAAGAGAATAAACAATTGATATATGTCAAATAATAAAAATATGATTTGATATGAGTGTATCTTTTTAAAATAATTCTAATTAGATTTTCGTAATAACCATTAATTTTTTATATAATTTGAATTAATATGTTCTTTTTTAAGGTAATATACTTTTGTTTCTATTTTCATATGTATATTGTATAGTAATAATACCGTATAATAGTGTTTGTTCAAAACAAAACAAAAATAATGTTATACATTTCTTAATTTTTATTTTCATGATAATAATAATCATGATGTTGGACATTTTTTTTTTTTTTACAAATGATTTTTTTTTGACAAAATAAAAGATATTCATTCATTCAAATTGAAAGAGTACATCGATATAATGCAAATTCGCTAAAAATAAAATGGATGAATATGTGAACAGGCTCACAACATCCATGTTAATAGCATAAAACGGCAAAGTACAAATGCCTACACATATGACTATATTTAAATCTCCGGAATAACCATGTTTTCGGATCTGCAACGTGGATGACGCCAAAGTCATTGATTGGATCTGCACAGGATCGAAGCTGATCCGACAATCTGAAGGGATCAAATACCTGAGAGAAACAAGAAAAACAAACAACGTCGCACAAAGACGACGAACAACCAATGTCGCACGAAGACGATGAAATCACAAAATAAAACGAAATAGATGTGAAAATCACTTATTTCAATAAAAGGGAAATGGAAAAACGAGTTAGAGGGGTGATTTTGGGTCAAAAATTGACCCTAAATCACCCCTCCTTGGTGGATGATGGAGAAGAAACTATGGTTTTTGTGACTGCTCACAGGAGAGAAAGGAAAAAGAGATCTACAAATGACATGAAACAATTGATTTGATTGTAATTATGTCAACGATATTTTATTCAAAGTGACATTAAAACAATTAAACACAATATGATTTGATTTTCCTTAATAATAAGGAAAAACCTTCCCTCAAAAAAAAGAAAAGAAAGAAATACCATATGTAAGGGATGCATATAGAAGTCAACCGAAAAAATAGCAAATCGATGAAATAAAACTGATTAAAAAGGGAAGCAAAAAAAAATAGTAAGACTTATGTTAGAAAATAAATGTAACCAAAAGTTAAAAACGACCGCGTGTAATTACTCTCATGCCAAATTAGATCCATTTAGTTTACCAAATTACCCACTAAAAATTACTATAAATTAGACGTATGGCTTCACCAATTTTCACATCACAACCTTGCCTCTTTTTCTGTTTGTTTAGTTTTTTCCTTTGTTTTTTCGTTGTTCATCTTTTTGTTTGTTTTATTATTTTTTTGATTCAATCGAATATGATGCTCATTGAATTCGTTCCTGATATATGTCGTTCACAAAAATTCAATCGAGTATGATGCTCATTGAATTCGTTCCTGATATATGTCGTTCACTAAAAGAAATTTGAAGTATCAATGGTCGAATCATGTGGTTGATTTTCTTAGAATTTTTTTTTCGCTTAAATCTGTTGGATTTATTATTTATACCTTAACATAATGTTTACATCGGGAACAAATTTATTATATCTAGTACTTTTAGATTAATTCAATTGTAGCAAACTCCATTTTTATCATAATTGTTCCATTGCCCTATCTATCTATATCTATATATCTATATAATATAAATTTAGGACCTATTTCATGTCTCATTATGGAAATTATTTTCTCTTCTTTTGGTTATGACATGTGGCATCATAAACTAAAATGCTAAATTAACATAAAATATTTCATAAAAAAATAAACATAAAATAATAGCAATAAATATCAAATGCATAAGAATGCTTGGTTTATCCTTCAAAAAAAAAGAATGCTTGGTTTAGTTTATGGTGCCATGTGTCACAATCATACTTCCAGGGGGATTTTATGGTGCCACGTGTCATAAGAATGCTATTTATTTTTTAGGTCATGTTAACTTGTGCCCTAAGGGCACAAGTTAAGAAGCTAAAAGGGGAATTAAAATATAACTTTTGTATTGAAAAGATAAAATTTTAAAACTTTAATACATTGGATGCATAATTCTCAAGAAAACATTTTCATGTTTAGTTTCTAAACTTGTGCCTCAAGGGCACAAGTTAACATTTCCCTTATTTTTTAAATAAATAGTTATAGTTGTATTTGAAATTTGAAATAAATAAATAAAAATATGAAAAAGTTATGGATAATCTATGAGTAGGCTGGGAAATGGCCCGCGTGTGAGACACAGTTGAATGTTCATGTTCATCGTCATCCAAAATGGAAAGAGACAATCGTTATTAAACGCTTTCACCATCATCATCATTATTTCCTCTTCCTTCTTTCTTCCATATATACAGACTAAACAGTAGCAGAAAAATCTTCATTCATAATATGTCAATGGCGACTCCCTTCAACTTCCACACAAACCTTTTTCCATCCTCCTCCTCTTCTTCTTCCTCTACGCGGTGCCTTTCTGTACTCTCTCTTCCTCCTCTACCTTCCTCCATAAAGACCAAGTCACCCTCCACAACATTCTTGACAGGAGAAGGAGGCACATCACAGTTGCTGAAATTGAAGTATGCCGCCACAACAACAACAACCAAACGCCGCGGCGGCAGCAGCGGCGGTTCAGTCTCCGTTGTTTGTATGTCATGGGACGGTCCACTCTCTTCCGTCAAATTAATCATCCAGGGTAAAAATATGCAGGTATAATCTATTCCCATTTCCATTTTATTATCATCATTACTATTCTAGATAGAAATTATTGATAAAAGTAAAGTAGAGAAAAATAAATATTATTGAAATTATATTCACAATGAGAAGAAACGGTTAGTGTAATTCTATAACTAATCTACTAGCTGTGGTTGAGTTCAGCTGAATGATGCGGTGAAACAGCACGTAGAGGAGAAAGTGGGGAGAGCAGTTCAGAAGCACAGCTACTTAGTAAGAGAAGTTGATGTGAGACTATCTACTCGTGGTGGAGGAGAATTTGGTCGAGGACCTAGAACACGTAGATGCGAGGTAGTAGATCTCTTTTGCATTTTCTAATTTTGCTTTTGTTGTAAACCTAGGATGGATTCAGGGTCTTGAATTAATTAGTTGATTTCTATGATTTGCATTAGGTTACTTTGTTTACAAAGAGGCATGGGGTGGTGCGGGCTGAGGAACATGCGGAAACTACCTATGCGAGTATAGATTTGGTGTCCTCGGTCATTCAAAGAAAGCTGAGAAAGATTAAGGAAAAAGAAACTGATCATGGTCGCCACATGAAGGGATCTAATAGGTTGAAATTTAGAGAGGCGGTATTGCCATTACCCACACAGGATGAGGAGGATGAAACTGAAATCTCCCCACAAAAGGAGGAAGAAGAAGAACTTATTGAGGAGGTTGGTACCTTCGTTGTTGATATTAATCATTATGTAGCTAGAAATATCATATCAGGCTGTGTCATTCTAGAAATATAACTGAAAATGTTCTGCAAATTGATTAGAAAAACTTCAATTTCTGGTTTGGAAGTAGATCTGCAGTTTGCTCTTACACTATTTATGTTGATTGATGATATATCATTACTTATGTTCTTTTGTTATTTATTGTTTATTTTCCTTACATTGCACTAACTCCAGTTGCGAGGCTGTTTTACAGGTTGTTCGGACAAAATACTTTGACATGCCTCCTTTAACCGTGTTTGAAGCAATTGACCAGTTGGAAATGGTTGCTCATGACTTCTATGCTTTTCGAAATGAAGAATCTGGTCAGTAAATACTACTGTTTTAGCTATCTTTGGTTTGACCATGTTTCTCACTACATTTTATTGTCTCTGCTCAATTTTATGCTATCTTAGGGGTAACAAAGTGTACTTCCTTTGTTTCAGGGGAGGTTAATATTGTATACAAAAGAAAAGAAGGAGGTTATGGACTCATTATTCCCAAAGGAAACGGTGAAGCAGATAAATTGGAGCCTATAGTGGTTGAACCGGCTAAAGAACCCTCTCTACAAGAATGAAAGGAATTTCAAGTGAAACTCATTTTCTAAGACCACAAGAGATTGTACATGATTAGCGGATAGTAATAGCAATTTCTTTGGAGCAAGAAGTTGCATATGAAATTCTAATGGAGACTCTGGGGTTTCAACTTTCAAGTGCAAACCAAGTTTTAAAGTTTTTAATAATGTACACTTGGATAGCCAGTGATTGTAAAATGAAAGAGATGCACCATTGAGTGTGCTGCACATAACTTCTACAATACATCTTTTCCTCTGACAATGTTGTCTGCTTTCTTTCATCATTGATTTTGTTCTGCTTTGTGTTATTACTTTCCCAGATTACTCAAAATTTTAAATAATTTTTCACTTTATTCCTTTACTTGTCTAGCAAATTTTACTGCGTTGAGTTTATTAGGTAGATGTTGGCTGCCAAGAGAAATCAAAGTGACAGGTATACAAATATACAATCAAGCAAGAGATTTATAGTTAGAAAGTCCTGTTGAAGTGTATGGGACTTGTATTTAATGTATATGGTTTGACTGCCACAGCTTTCTTCTTAAATGTGGACTTGAAACTAATGAATCTGGTTGTGATGCTTGTAACGATGCCGAAGTGGAGGATCAATATTAGTGGACTGGTTTTGTGAATTTTCTTTCTGAACTTTACTAGACATTGCAATTTTCTTTCTGAATTTTCTGCCTTGCCGGCAAACCTCACCGGCTTTATGGCTCCCCCACTTCCATTAAAAGAGGACGTATTAGTCTGTTGGTTTTGTTTTGAAAAAATTGTCTGTTTTGTTTTCCCTAAAACATATGTCTAACTTCGAAATTAGAGAACTGCCTTTCCAACGATTTCTTAAAAACCAAATTTGTCGGGATGAACACATCTGAACGATATGATTTTAGCTTCAAATACACGTATCCGAATCACTTTTGGACATAGTCGGTTTTTAAGAAACATAGGTGAAGAAGCTCCCTTGAAATATCACTCTTTCTTTTTGGACACCTACATAAGGATTTTGAGGTCCTTCTCTAATAGAGGCAGTAAAACACCATGTTCTAGCCAAATATGACCAATTAAATACGAAGGATATCCAAAATTCTGATGACCGAGATGTATTCTTACAATTTACAAACATGTAAGGCTAGGAGTTTTTCAACAACAGATACCTTTATTCAAAGCCACAACCTCGTTTAATTGGTCAATTCTATTGATTCTGTTACTTGTGCAGAAGAATTTAATTTTTAAATTTTTTGAAATAGTAATTTACTCCCTTAAATGAAAGAACCTCAGTCAATTATAGCTCCTGGATCAAAATATTGTTTCAGAAGACATTCGTGCAAACTTATAAATTGCTTTGAATAGTCGCTTATTGCATCAAGACAAACATAGAACCTCTAAAATTGTTCTAATTTAAAAATAAAAAAAAAAGACTTATTGCCTTAACGTTCTTTAATTTAAATGGCTAAATTATTGTTGCACAAATTTAAGGGACTAAATGGTCTAAATCATTACAATTTCAAGTATAAAAATGTTGATATAGGGATTTATGGTCGACATATCCATAGCTAAGCAGCAAATATTCTCAGGAGTTGTTGCTTAAATAAAGTATTTTGCATTAGAAAATTACTACTTCTAAAACACTGTCTTTAAGGCAACGTTTACAAGTTTTAGCAGTTTATTGTAGTAGCTAGTCTCAGCACTTTTTTTTTTTTTTTTTTAAATTCTTCTGTCAACAATTTAGGAGTGGGGATATAATCAAATAATGAGGAAGTATTACTCTTTGCACTAACTTTTCTTGGGATTAAAGTCCCTGAAACATAATGAATAAACAAAATAACTAGGGGCAGCAAAACTAATGTACAAGGAAAAGGGAAACAGGTTAAGCTGTTCACCTTTATTTCAATTCATATTTTACAGAAGAAGCTTTTTTTCGTTTGCCAGTGAAGTTCTCACTTGAAACAGTTAAAAGCTTATTGATAGACATTTGTTCCCACCTTAAACCCTTCTTTATTTCATACCTATGCTTAATTCTGTCATCAAGCTTGTATCCAAGAAATGCAGGAAAATCCAGTAACTCTTGAATGTCACGATTCATCTCCTCTATCAAGTACTCCATCTTCTTCTCTAGAGAGGCATGATTATACTGCAGTATCTGAGGATGCTTCTTGCTCATAACAAATATGTCTTCTAATGAAAACCCATAGTTCAAGAATAGGCTCACCATCTTCTGCATATTCTCACAGCTTATTCTCGTAGAAGCTGCAATCACCACTGCTAACTCCTTAGTCCTATATTTATACCCAATCTTGATCAAAAACCCAAGCTTATACGCAAGGTTCGCACGGAACGAAATGCTCAAAAACAACGCTGCTTTGGTCAAGAACTTGAAGATTTCGTCAGCGTCTAACCCACATTCCTTGAGAAATTGTATTCTAGGACGCAGTTTCCTCTCTCTGCTACTGGTAAAGATAGCCGGAAACACCAACACAATCTTAAATATTTGTTGATCATCAAGGTCTGCAAAACACCTCAGAAACTTTATATGTTCCTCAAGATGTTCCACACTATAATTCAAGATAATAGGAAACCTATTCAGCACTTTCCCAATACTATCCTCATCTCCACCACTTAACTCAGTAAGAACTCTAATTCTAGGAATAAGCTGATTATGCAAATCACAATTGAGAATCACAGGGTGCTTCACAATCAAATGAATACCACCAAAGGGTTTTAAGAAATCTATAATTCTTTCAATTTCATCTATTGACCTATGACAAATCGCCTTCGACAAATTTACTTTGTTAAGCACATGTACAATCTTATCAACAGGAATTCCACTATCAACAAGCAATCGAACCTTCTGAGGAAACCCAGATAAATTTTTCGGTTCATTAGCTAATAAAAGCCGCTTCAGCTTTGATTTCTCAAGTTGTCCTTGTAATTCATTTCTCAAAAAACTCAACAATGGATCAATTTCATTAGCAGTCAGCACAGTTAAACGTTCAGTGACTAAGTGATTGATGGAAACACGATCTAACCCGAGAGAGTATAATGAAAAAACGCGATCACGCAATGAATCCAATGGAATAGAGTTAAGTTCAGGGGCATTGAGTAAAAGCAATTCTGTTTGCTTGAAACTAATACCGAATTCTTCAAATAAAGAGACAAGTGTACCTGCAACATGAAAAAATAAAATACATTAGCGAATGCATGTAAGGTGTTTGAGAAAATGTGTGAGAGAAGTTTAATTACCGAATGACACATTGACATTGGGGGAGTAACTACTACAGCGGCAACGGATGGAGGGTCGAAAATGAAAACGGAAAAAGTGGTTGTTTGGTGGTGGTGATTTGGCGAGGAAGGAAAAGGAGGGTTGAGTTTGAAGATGAGGGGAAAGGGATGAGGGTGAACGGGAATGTGGATAATTTGATGGATAGGGATGAAACGTTGTTATAGAAAAAGGACAAGAAGCAAGTGCTGCTAGCGCCATTTCTGCAAAGTAGCACCTTCTCTAGTCAAACTGCAAAGCGCTGTGCAATCCTGGCCATGAGTAAAATAATGCTATGGATATGAAAAGAAAACCATGTTGGGTCTTTTTCTTTAATTTTTTTGCTCTAAAAAAACGGTCCATTTCTTATTTATTTGTTATAATAATATATCCAAAAAAAAAATATATCAAATAAACTAGATAAGCAATTTGACTCAAATGGTTAATATCAAGGATGAATTATTGAACCTGAATTCGATTCCTATATGAAATAATTCATTAGATGATAACTATGAAATATGTATATTCATATAGGATAATTACAATGACCTCTCCTAAAGTTTCTTTAAATGACACTGACATCTCCTCTAGTTTTATAATAGACATTAACCTCCCTCAAGATTTTCAAAATAGATAGATACCTCCCTTTTCAATTTAACGCCCTTTATTATTCTGTTAAAATAAAAGCACCGCTTTCCGATTGAAGAAGACCATCTTCATCCACCAACATTGAAGATTTTGCCGTTGATTGAAGCTTTTTGCATATTTTTCTTTTATTTTTTCCACCAAATTGTCATAACAAATGAGCTTAATACCAAATTGGTAATGAAATTCTACATGTACATTAAATCCCTAAAATTGTAAGTTAAATTATCTCCAAAAATCATTGCATCAACATAAACAATAGAAGAATCTCAGGAATTGAAATTCAAGGTTTCCCTCTTCTTCAAACCCGTCGATGAGCAGTCTCACGAGTTATTTGCCCATTTGTTGCTTAGAATGGAAATAGACTCACCTAAGCTTCACGCAGCTTGTGTTGTTTCCATGGAGAAATGTAAGTTTAGGGCGATAATTGCTTGGATGGAATGAAAACCCAGGCAACATGAGTTTTTAATATTTTTGTTTTTCTAAATAACTTGACGGAAGTTAAACAGTGTTAAAGGTAGGGGAGGTCAATGTTGAATATGAAAATAGAGGGGGTGTCCCTTTAAAGAAACCTCAAGGGAAGTGAGCGTAATTATCCCTTCAAATTATGGTGAAAATAAATAAAATGCCCCCGTGAATGTATCTTAATAGGTAATGACATTCCATAATACATGTAGAAGCGGATTTTGTTTTAATAACAATCGTTAGGGATTTGATTTTGAAAATACAACGAAAGCGCGAGAAATTGAAATCGTAAACCGCTCCCTAACCCTTATCGTTTCTCGTTAGTTTTTTCATCGCTCTGTCCATCTTCTTTAAACCTTATATGTTATCCTTCCTTAATTAGTTGAATACTGATTCTGGATAGTTGTTTTTCTTAGTTTGCACTTTGTGCGTTTCTCTGGTTTCTTTTAGTTTGCACTTTGTGCGTTCTTTCCTCTCTTTCTCTTCTTTGGTGATCCTTTTGATTTCTTTTCTTGTGGCTTGGTCTCCTTTATCAATGATGTGTGTTTTTCCTTGCGCTTTCTGAACCTTCTTGGTTTGCAAACCTTTCTGTCCAATCTTCTTCTTCCCTGTTGATTTCTTCCTCCCTCTGTGGTGTACGCTTCTTGAATTACTTCCTCCCTCTTTGTTGTACGATTCTTGAATTTCATTACCAATAACCTTCTTGGTTCTCATCCTTCCCTTATCATAAGTTGTCTCAATCTATATCCTGTCAACATGGAAACACCAAAAGGAAAAGAAATTCAAAAATCTGATGATCAAATTGATCTCAGCCACAACAACATTCTAAGACCATACAAAATCCAGAAACTTGATGTTCCTTCTCTATCCTATGGCAAGAATCAAGAACCAGATTCATCATCTTACCAGAATCTTGATATTCCTTCTCTACTCAATGGCAGAAATCAAGAACCAGGTTCATCATCATATCATGACCAACACTATGTGCCAGAATGCAACAATTCACCTGCATATGAAATTCCAGAAGATTATCAGACATATGGCAACCAAGAGATTGGGGGAGACAACATGAATTCTGAAGGCCCCTTTTTCATGTATGAGGAAGAAGTATTGGGTGAAGGTCTCAAACAATGCAAAAACAACATTATAGGTAAATTACTTGCACAAAAACAAATTTCAAAACAAGTCCTGTTCAGTTCTTTAAGTGGAATTTGGTGCAGTCCTGCTGGATTTAAAATCACAGAATTGGAAAACAACTTGTATCAATTTACTTTTGAGAAAGAATCTGATATAAACAGGATTCTCAAAGGAGAACCATGGATCATAAGGAATGTTTGGTTAAAACTTTACCTATGGAACAGAAACACAAACATCCAAGAGCTAGATTTTAGCCATGCTCCCCTATGGATTAAAGTCTGGGGATTACCTCTACATTGCAAGACTGTAGAAATGGGGCATCAACTTGGAGCACAGATTGGAAAGGTTGAGGAAGCAGCAATCTATGAATACCCAAACAACGCAAAAATCATTAAAGTCAAGATCCAATTCAACCTCTCCAACCCTGTTCTTGCAGGAATGTACATTGGCAACCAGAATGATGGGATTAATTGGGTAGACTTTAGATATGAAAATCTGCCCCTCGTTTGTTTTAAGTGTGGTTTGATTGGCCATAGTAATGAAAACTGTGAAGATTCCTCTGCTGAGCTACCTGAAGGAGCAGTAAACCCAAGGGGACCATGGCTTAGGTCCAATGTGTATGGTAGGAGGATCCATGACACCAGGGATCATAAAATTCATAGCAACCCTATGAAATCTGTTAGTGCAAAACAATACAGTCCAATACCCAAAGCAATGCTAGACATGATGGAAAATCTGAGAATTAGGAAGGCTCAATCTGGACAGGGAAACACTAATGGAGCATCAACTACCACTTCTAGCACTCATGGATGGAAAGATCAAAGTATGCAGAAACCCAATCCCCTCAAAAGGAAATCTCTCCCAGCTTCTCACACTATCCAAGCTCACCAAACTACTACACAAGATCTTATAATGGCAAGCCTTGGTGGCAAGGCTGGCCAGCAGCCATGAAAATCCTAGCGTGGAACTGCAGAGGGTTAGGAAAACCCTCTGCAGTAAGAGCCTTAAGACAGCTCTTAAAAGTTAACTGTCCTGATGTTGTGTTTCTCAGTGAAACTAAAATGTGTGAGTCTGATCCAAACTTAAAATCTAAGCTTTGCTCTGATAATTTGCCTAATTACTTTCTTGTAAATTGTGCAAAAAACAAGGGAAAAAGGTCTGGGGGTCTTATTATGTTGTGGAATAAAGATGTACATCTAAATATTCTAAATCATAATAATAGATTCATTGATTGCTACATTGTTTGCCCTATTACTAATTTTGAATGGTATGCTACTGGTTTCTATGGTTTTTCAAACCACAATGAAAAACTTAAATCCTGTGATCTTATCAATAATATTAAAGCTAGCCATCAACATGATAACTGGCTTATTTTTGGTGATTTTAACATGATTTTACATGATAAAGAAAAAATGGGTGGCAACCCTATTGATATTAATATCTCTGATCACTTCCATACCACTATTGATAATTGTAATCTGACTGATTTGGGGTATATAGGAGATATTTTCACATGGGCCAATAATCAACCTGACAATCACTATATTCATGAAAGGTTAGATAGATGTTTAGCTACTCCCAGCTGGATCTCTAACTATCCTAATTTTTACAATAATCACCTTTTAAGATATGCTTCTGATCATAATCCTCTGTTGCTAGAATTTTATGCTAACAATGAATGCAGATCTGCAAAAAAGCATCATATGCCTAGATTTGAACAGTTGTGGCTCCAAAATGAAGACAGCTCCTATATTGTTCAATCCTCTTGGACTCATAGCATAGGAGAGACTACTGAAAAACTCAAGAATACTCTCAATCACCTCCATCACTGGGGAAAGGAGAAGTTTGGTGATATTCCTAGGAAAATCAACAAATTAAACAGTAATTTAAAGAAGCTTAAGAGGCTCATTCCTACTACTCAAACCTTACAAAGTATTAGGGACCTTGAGAAGCAACTTGATGACCTCATAAAGGAAGAAGAACTTTGGTGGGCTCAGAGGGCAAAGTCCCATTGGCTTCAAGCAGGGGATAAAAACTCAAAATTCTTCCATATCAAGGCTTCCCAGAGAAAGAAGAAGAATTTTATAAAATACATTCAGGATTCAGAAGGACAGATTTGGAGTGAGGCTGATGATATCAGTAAAATCTTCACTAATTACTTTCAGGATATTTTTGCTACCTCTAACCCTGATAAGATGCAGGATGGATACTATTGATGTGGTAAAAGGCAGGATTTCCCCAACAAATCATGATTACCTACAACAAGAATTTAGCTCTATTGAGGTGATGGAAGCAATCAAACAGATGAAAAGTTTGGCTGCCCCAGGTCCTGATGGGCTTCCTGCCCTCTTCTACCAAGCTTATTGGGAGATTATTGGCTCTGATATCACTGACTTTATTCTTAATATCCTGAACCATAATGGTGACCCGGGTAATATCAATCATACTTTCCTTTGTCTTATCCCTAAGCTTAAGAAGCCTAATTTACCTTCTGATTACAAACCTATTGCTTTATGCAATGTTATTTTTAAAATCATTACAAAAACTATTGCAAATAGACTTAAAAGAGTCCTTAATGATATTGTTAGCCCTCAACAGAGTGCTTTTCTTCAAACAGACTTATTACTGACAACACTATTCTAGCCTATGAAGCCTTTCACTACTTAAAAAACCATAAAAATAAAGAAAGGTGTTGTTGGCATTAAGCTTGATATGGAAAAAGCTTATGATAGAGTGGAATGGGACTTCTTAGAATCTACTCTCCTCACTATGGGGTTCCCCATTAATCTGGTCAAAACTATTATGGTTTGTGTCAGAAGTGTTTCTTTCTCTGTTCTTATCAATGGTGTTCCCTCTAACAAGTTTCACCCTAAGAGAGGTATCAGACAGGGAGATCCCTTATCTCCTTATCTGTTCATTTTGTGTGCAGAAGTGTTGTCAGGTCTAATCACCAAGTATCATGAGCAGGGCAAGATCCATGGCATTTCCATTGCCAGAAATGCACCTGCCATATCTCATCTTTTCTTTGCTGATGATAGCATGATTTTTTGCAGGGCTCATAAAGATGAAGCAAAACACTTAATGGATATTTTTGCTGAATATCAAAGAGTATCTGGCCAAAAGATAAACCTCAGCAAATCTGAGATGGTTTTCAGTCCAAACATCAGCCAGAGTCAAAAGACAGGGTTTCAATCTTTTATGCCCATTCAGATAACTGAGAACATCACTAAATACTTGGGACTTCCTTCTAAAATAGGCAGATCCAAGAATTCCATATTCAATTTTATAATGGATAGAGTTAGAAGCAAGTTAAAAGGATGGAAAGAAAGGAATCTCTCTTTTTCTGGCAGGGGTGTGCTAATCAGAGCTGTAATCCAAGCAATACCTACCTATGTGATGAGTGTCTTTCTTATTCCCCACAATATCTGTAACAAGATTGAGCAGGCTATATGTAGGTTCTGGTGGGGAGGAAATGAAGATAAAAGAAAAACCCACTGGAAAAGGAAGGAGTGCTTATTCAGATCAAAAACTATGGGGGGTCAAGGTTTCAGGTCCTTAAGAAGTTTTAATGAAGCCCTGCTCGCAAAGCAAGTCTGGAGGCTTCAAAAAAACCCAACTTCATTTTTAGCTCAGTGCCTAAAAGCAAAATATTTTCCTCACACAGACATCCTTCATGCCAAATTAGGATATAATTCTAGTTATGCCTGGAATAGCATTTTTCATTCAATATGGGTAATCCAAAATGGAGGCTGCTGGAAGATTGGGGATGGTAATGATGTTAAGATATGGGAAGACAACTGGTTACCCTTCCAAAATGGGTACAAACTATATACTAAAGAAAACAACTCAGCTCAAATCTACTTGGTCAAAGATCTAATGGAGACTCATAGCAAGGATTGGAATCAAACAAAAATAGCAAGTATTTTTCCGGAATTTGAGGGTGAACAAATTAGCCAAATCCCTCTTATTCAGGAAAATATTAAGGACAATCTTATGTGGCTTTACACTAAGGATGGCAACTACTCAGTAAAGTCTGGCTACAATCTCATCAGAGAGTGGAATCAGAACAAGGAACAAGGATCCTCCAACACCGCTAGTATGCAAAAGCTTTGGAAAACAGTCTGGTCCCTTAACACCATACCTAGACACAAGGACTTTCTATGGAGAGTTCTCAATGAAGCTGTCCCTATAAGACAGCAATTACACAACAAAGGATTGACTCTCGAAATGTTTTGTTCCAGATGTGTCAATAAAATTGAAACTCTGAACCACAGTTTTATGGAATGCCCTTATGCTAGAAAAGTATGGTTTGGTTCAATTCTCAACATCAAGTTCCCTGATCACACAGAATATAACTTCACTGACTGGCTCCTAGAATTTATCCTCACGCAAGATAATAACACTCTCATTTATACTGCTTCCCTCCTCTACAACATATGGTATATGCGAAATAAATTCATTTTTGAAGATAGCAACATCAGCGAGGAAGAAGTGATAGCAAATATCAGCAAAAACATCCAAGAATATAACGCATGCAATACTATTATCTCCAGATCACAAATGTCTCAAATCCCTAGATCTCATCCTCAAGCAAAACAGAACAGGAAAGCAAAGTGGAAGAAACCTGAGCCAAATTTCTATAAAATCAACACAGATGCATGTTTAGCTGAAGATCAAACCTGGGGATTAGCAGCTGTTTGTCGTGACGAATCCAGAGATGTCCTCGCTGCAGCAACATGGCGTCGTAAGGGATTCCAGGATCCGGCATCTGCAGAAGCTTACGGGATGTACATGGCTATGGAATTTGCAGAGCAATGTGGCTTCAGAGAGGTGATGTTCGAAACTGATAATGAAACAATTGTGAAGATTCTCACAACAAAGGAGCAGAACATAAACCTTTATGTCGGCAACATCATCAAAGGGATCCAATTTAGACAACATAGATTTAGAAAGGTGGAATTTAGTCATGTGGGTAGGAAGGGAAATGGACTAGCACATAAGTTGGCCCATCATGCTTTAATTGAGCCCAATAAAATCTGGCTGGAGGAAACTCCCCCTTGTATTGTAACTGAGGTCCTTTGGGATCTTTTTAATCAATAAAAAGTCTAGTTTTATTAAAAAAAAAATAATAATACATGTAGAAGCTGATTCGAATCCCGAGCATCTTACTCCTCTACATTTAAAATGTGTCCATTATGATACTTGACAAATAAATAAATAAATAAATAAAACGGCATTAAGTTAAAATTTATGATGAAATAATCAAATATCAGTTGATTTAGAACAACATATTATCTCTACAAATAAAAATTATACATATTGTTAGTTTGTCAGCTGTAATATTTGTAAAGATACATTTTCATAAGGATATTATTCATTAGCAAGTTGAATATTATTCTATATATTAAGTTGAATCCATGTTAAATGACTTTCAATTACAATGTCTTTAATGAGATATCTAAGAATGTTTCATAAAAAAATATACAAATTACTTATTGATCTGTTCGACGAATATCAGAGAGATATAATGGTGGTTCTTCGGTAGAGATGGATGTTGTCCCAGTGGTGCGCAGCGTTCCTGCGTGGAGGAGAGCAAACTTATACGATGGAGGAGAATGGTGCTTGCATGCACGTTAGCACTGTAACGCTCAAGTCAGTATGTGAACAAGGTGGATTGTGTGTCAAAAAATGGGTGATTGAATCGTACCTAGAGCGTGATGCTAAGTCACGCTTATATAAACGAGGAGCTTGATAACTGCCTCCGAGATTTGCGGTGTTAGTTACACGAGTCGTTTGAGATGGTTTTAATGGCCAAGATTCAACATGGGCGCGCTTATGTGCGGTAAGTTGCACAGGGCTTCACGTGCACCTTCACGACATTGCCCTCTGAGTGATGCGAGCTTCATTTTTTTGGGTTGTTCTTATTGGGTCTTTTGTCAGTCTTGAACAATTATATTTTGAATACTGCTATTCTCCCTGCACTTTTTGCTCGCGCCCAGCTGTTTGGACAATTATACCCCTGCGTGAGTTAAGTCACGCTGCGTGACTTAACTAACCCACCTTGTAAGCCCTGCGTGACTTAAGTCACGCACCACTGTCCTGTGCGCGAGTCAACTCACGCAAGTTGGCCGGTGGTTAGAGCTCAAGAACATACGTTTTTTGGACTTTGTTCAATGCATTTTAATTGGTTTTGCACGTTTTTGTTAAGTTTTTTCACGTTTTTTGACTATATTTATGGTAGATATAACCTATGTTACAATCTCCCCATATAAATACACCTCTAAACTTCTCCATTTCCTCACACCATCTCACATTCTCACTCTCCTCCTCACTCTCTCCCCCAATGAATCTTCTTCCTTTCCTCTTTTTTTCCTTCTTTATTTTGGTGTAAAAAGAGAAAGAGGCCAATTCTGGGGATAAAATGATGAGTAGAGAGCAGCTTTCTTGTGGAAAAAAGACCATATTGGATAAAACTAAATGTGCAGATTTAGTTTTACCCCAAGAAGGCTGGTTTTCTTGTGGATTTCTTTTAGTTTTACCACCGGAAGCTAGGTTTTCTGGTGGTTTTTATTTTTTTCGCAGATTTAGTTTTACCCAATTGTAAATGTAATAAGAATTATATTAATAAAATGATATTTTATATCTATTATTTTTGTTTCTTTATTTTTGTTAATTTTTGCATTTATTTATGATTGCGTAATGAATTAATAAATTCGAATAAAGTAAATAAATGAATTAGAATAAATTCAGCGTGAATTCGAATAAAATTACATATTAAAAAAATCGAAAAGGCCTAATTAAACTCAACGTGAATTCGAATTAAGTTGCATATTGAATAAATTCGAATAAAAGTTACATTACATTACATAAATAATATGTATAGCAACTATATATGTTATCACATCAAATTCCTTCATACAAAACGAGTCATCACATATGAGGTGCATTCCGTGACACTCATCTTATATGAAGGAATTTGATATCATTACTTATATGACTGATTCTCAATAATACATGTTCCTAAATTATATAGACGAGTCATTACATTACATTACATTCGGGTTGCACCTTCAAACTACAACAATTGTCTTACCTCTGAAATGGGGTAAATTCAAACTTGCTAAACAGCAGGACTCAAACATTCATCCGACATCTCTATTGTTCCATTCAAAAGATTAAATTATTGTTAGGCTTGGTTTAAATGATGGTATTCAGGTGTCAAAAGAATGAGGTCCATTCCTTGACACTTCAATACCTTCATCTAAACAAGCCTAACAAGAATTGAATATTTTGAAAGGAACAATAGGAATGTCGGGTGAATGTTTGAGAACTGCCGTTTAACAAGTTTGAATTACCCCATTTTAGAATAAGACAATTGTTGTAGTTGGAATGTGCATTTCCCTACCTAATCACGATCTTCTGGCGGAATCAGACTATTGATAATATCTTCAATTGATCTCAGCAACGTTACCCGCTTATCGATCCACTGGAACATGTTGTGCTCCCAAAACATGCTCATCACATTTTCATCGTTCGTTAATTCCACCCAACTGAATGATACTCTCCCCTCGTCGAGCGTTGGACGTTTATACCGAACGTATTACACCCTCCTTGTGTCTCCCGGGTTGACTCCTTGGTTGAATTCATTCAGTTCATCCTTGAGACCTCTTAACGTTACACCAAGTCACCTAACCTTCAACCTCTGAGGCTCTTCGCCGTTGAATTGTGCACGAACGTCGATCCACCCGGCCATTGCTTCAAATCTACACAATAAGAAATTAAAATCAATCAATGAAAAACTCATTCAAACATTTCATCAAACACTTGGAGTGCAAATTATACATAAACCCTAAAACTCATAACTACAACATTAACATGGAAACATCTAAACACAATTAAGCAACATAAGTCAATTACATGTAACATTGTATCATCTCTTGCAAGCAAAATAAAAATTTAAACAAACCTTAACTCTAAAAAAATTCCTTAAAACTCAAAACTACAACATAAACATGCAAACATCTAAACATTTAAGCAACACAAGTCATTTTCTTGCCAAAAAAACCAAAATTTAAACAAACCCTAAATCTAAAAAATTTCTAATTTAAAAGAAAAAATCTAACATATAAACATAAAAGGTTAATGGTGTTTGATTATGAAAACTTACTTGTTATTGGAGTGTTGTTTGATTTGAACTTGAAGGAATTTTGAATTTGGGTGATTTGAGAGAGATTTTAGATGAGAAATGAGGAAATGAGGTGTTCTGCCTTGTTTAAAACAGCACGTAGCGTGAGTTAACTAACGCTGCGTTAGTTAACTCACGCGGCGTTAGTTAAGTAGCGCAGCATTTAACACTTGCGTTAGTTAACTAATGCAGTGGTATTTTCGGCAAGACAGCTGGGCGCGAGCAAAAAATGCTGGGTGAAGAGCAGTACTCTTATATTTTCTGCACAATGAAGAAATTTGAGGTAGAAAAATTAGTTGCATATAGTTTGTTGAAATGTCTTCGTTAAGGCTTTGTTTGGACAAGAAGAGAAGGTGAAAGGAAAGAAAGTAAAAGGAAAGATTGTTAAAAGATTGAAAGTGGATAGAAAGTGGGTAGAAAGTGTGATGATTCTTTAGTTGTTTGGTTTGAGAGATAGTGAGAGGAAAGAAAGCCTTGATTGATTAGTAAATGACTTAACTACCCTTGTGTGAACAAATTTATTTAAAAGTAAATATAAAAATATGTTTACAATGCAATATTATATATATATATATATATATATATATATATATATATATATATATATTTTAACCCAAATATATGTTTCTATTTATATTTATATTGTATATATTTACTATAAAATATAATAAAAATACAATATTATATTAAATGCAAAACAAATAAAAAAAATGCTACAAATGGACAAATCACAACACCCAAAGCATGGGTGCTTTAGGCATTTCAGCACAAATAGTGCTTTCCTTGCTTAAATGAGCGGAAAGTTTTCTGGCCATAGGTCCCACAGAAACCATATGCCTTCTTTCCACATTCTTTCCACTCTGACATGGAACAAAACGATGGAAACACAGATTCCAAAGAACTTTCCATCCTCTTTACCTTCCACCCTCTATCTTTCCCTGGAAACAACCAGACCCTAAATATTGTAGAGTTGAGATAAAAAAAGTTATACAAATAAAAAGATAGTAGTAGATTTGTTTTTTTTTTTTAAAAAAAAAGGCATTTCAATATGCACAAGGATGTAGAGAGAAGGTGTTCCCTAAACTGAAACATCAGGTTATAACTAAAAATATGGGCAGAAGCCCAAATACCGAATCATATATACCCTTCCTTCGCAAAACAAAACAAGGTTATTCCTTCCATTCAATTCAATTCCACAACAAACGCACGCACAATAACAAAAAACCAGGGTTCCAAAAATAACCCAATAAATCCTCCGATCGAATGGAAGTTAAGAAAAGCTTTGAAAGATGGCTGCGATTGAGAGAGAACTGGTGAACTCACGGTGTGGAGACGGTCGTGATCTCGACCGGCCTGACGAAAATGCAATCGAGAAGTTTAAGGGCGGCGACGTCTCCTCTGAACCCAAATCTCCTCCTCCTACCAAACTACGCTCATTGTTTTTTGACGAATGGTTGTCGCTCCACAGCGACCTCGACAGCATCGACACCGACAGCGACAGCGACGGTGAACGTGAGGATCTCGCTTTCCCCTTTTTTCCTATTACATTCAATTTTTAATATGCGTTTTAAATTTCCTAAGCAAATTTCAATATTGTTATTGTTATTGTTGAAAACTCGTTAAAGATGGTTTCGATCCCACCGAAATTGACATCAGGGGGAGGGTTCTAAGCCAACACCATCCTAGTTGGCTTTTACTAACCAGTCCAACAATATAATGAATTGAATTTCACTATTATTAACACTAACAAAGTTATTAATTGAATATCCGTTCCGATGTATCACAGACTACAATGAATTGAATTGAATTTCATGTCTATCAATTAATCTCATTTGTATCTACAGGTTTCGGTCCAACCCTAGTGGGTTAATATCACTATTATTAACACTAACAAAGTTATTAATTGAATACCTGTCCCTGTTTGTATCTACAGGTCCGGTTGCAATACATTGTCCTCGATGTACTTGTCAACAACCCCCCGAGTATGTACCTACAGTCAAGATTGGGAGTTTTCACGTACCTAAGTTTATGGAAGCTTTTGTGGATAAGATGATTGGATCCTATCTTGACAACGCTAATTCTGTTCTGGTAACCGACCTCTCCTTCGACGTCGTAAGTAACTCTGATTTGGCTGAACTCTGCCGTCCTTATGGAAATGTGACCAGTGCCGATGTTGCTATTGATCAAGAGTCTGGCCTTACTTGGTTCTTTGGCTTTGTTAGCTTTGCCACCAGGGACGATGCTCAGAATGCTATTAACAATCTCGATGGAGTTCAATGGCTCACCCCGAAAACAACTTCCTAAGAGGCATGAACGAATACTTTACTACAGAACTGCCCTACATGTGAAGTCATCATTTGTAAGTTTCAAATGCCAATCGATACTTGGAAATCTTCAAGATTTCTGATATATCTTCAGTGCTTTGTATAGAATTTAGTCTGGTGTTTTTTTTTTTTTTGAACAAAAGAAAATTTACTCTGGTGTTAATTTCATTTGCCTTCATTGCTTAATAAAAAAAAAAATATTCTATGAGAAATTTTAGGAGTTTGAACAATTAACTTTGCATTCCCATCAATGAAATTCCACTGGTGTTTTATAGTTTAATCCAATATTTTGGTATCAGTTCGTATGGAGAGATTACACAAACAAAACTTTGAAGAATAGTAAGCTGTGGATTGACACTGAATTAGAACCAAGATGTCAATGAAACATGTAACTTTTTACTCAAACCATAGACAACAGCTAGACCACTAATCCCATCTTTGTCAAATTTATTTTCAGGCTCATGAATCTTTTCTTAGTACAATACGTTCTGTTATCATCATGGCCACAAGGGCAATGGTCTTATTGAAAGGGAGATTAAACATATTGAACCATTGGAGGAAGGGTATTGAAGATGAGGTGGAGGAAAGAGGTGATGAATGCATTCAATAAGTTGAATCCTGTACCGGGCATGCCACGCGGCGTGTTTCTGTTGGTTAAGGCGAGCGCGTGTGATACACGCGCCGACAGGGCGCGTGAGTACCAGTAGGACGCGGAGAGAGAATGACTTTTGAATAAAGCTGTGACACGTGGTGCAACACGATTGGCTGCTTAGATTTTTATTTTCTTAATAATTTGGATTCAATTATTTCATTGCAAATAATTTTTTTAAATTTTTTTTTTTTACTAAAATTCGTGATTTTTTTTCCTCTACAAATAGAGACTTGGATCATTTAATTTGGACACAGAAAAAAAACCAAGTTTTTCACTCTCTTAATCTTATTATTAGTTTTTCTTGTGTGTCGCGGGCTTAGTTTGTTGTATTGCATTTTAAGTTAAGAAAATAAAAATAAATTATTTTACAAAATTTTGTTTTTTCAAAAAAACTTAAAAATAAATTGTTAATTGTGTTATTTAAATTTAATTATAATCGATAATTATAATTTTATATTATAATTTTATGTAATTATAAAAACAAAAATTAAATAAGAATAAGAAATAAATAAAAAGTGGTGGGGTAGGGTGTTGAATGAAAAACCATTGGAGAAGTAAAAATTGAATGAGTGTTGAATTAAGAGAGAGAAAATGATGTGGAGTGTTGGAAATTGAAAAAGTGGGTGTTGAAGGGTGTTGAATGGTTTTAACCATTGTACATGGTCTAAGAAATCAATATCTTCAATATTGAGTAAATTTTTGAGTACTGTTCACAATTGTTAGAATTGTTTATACTAGTATAACAACCCGTGCCAAGCACGGGATACATTTTATTTAAAATTCTTTAACGGGGTTTACAAATAAATAAGTTTTTCTAATTTTTGATATTATTTGGTACTTTATCTTCATATTTAAAATTAAAATAATAAATCACTGTTTTTTGATATTATTTGGTACTTTATCTTCATATTTAAAATTAAAATAATAAATCACTGTTTATTGAGAACAAAAAAGTTACACTTTATAAAGATATAACTATTTTTGTGAGAGCGATAAAATAGTGAGTAAAAGTAAAACTATGCTTAAAATATAAAAACACTATGAATAATTAATATATTCTTAAAAATATATCTAATTAATAAGAGTTCAAATTAACTTTGATTTCTCAGTCAGTCAATATATTAAACAGGTATGATTACCTATGTTTTAATCTACCACTATGAATAAAATTATTACGTTTTTTTATTTAATCACAATACTCTCTCGGATTTCAATTATAAAAAAATATCTAACTTCAAATTTCCTCATATGCAATTGTAAAAAAATAATCAAGTTGATAGTTATAAATACTTACCTCAGAACAACTTAACTTTTTTTTTTTTTTTAGGAAAGGAACGACTTAACTTATGCCAACAAAATTGTGAGAGACAGCCTTTTAAATTCACCAAAAGATAGAAAAAGAGTACATTCAAATAGATATCTCTTCAAAATTAATTAACAAATAATTAAAATAATAAGATGGATTCACATGTATTCCAAAAAATTCTCCTAATTTTTAAGTCATGCTAAATTGTAATTATTATACAAAAGCCGTTTTTAATTTCAAATAATTTTTTTCATAAAATACTAAGTCGGTTACATTCAGATAATTATTAATGTAATAGGTGTTTCGATTAACATTTATACGGTACATTAAAAATTTGGTAGGTTACAAAATTATAATAAATAACTTGAATAAATTATAGTTTGAATTTTGATTCGTTACACAATTACAATCACCTACTAATTATAATTTTAAATGTAGTAATTAGTTTTTAAGGTTATATAATTCATTTTCATAGAAGAAAATTATTTGAAATAAAAAACGGCCTTTTAATTTTTATATGTATTTTAGAATTTATGTAATTTTAAAACACAAGTAAATTGTAAATTGATAATCTGAAAATTAAAATATTTTTTCATTTTAGGGTCAATACATATAACAATATTAATTTATTCAATTGAAAATAGTAATTCCATTGTCAATGACTCGGTACCAACCAATTGTGCAATCTCATTGGGTAAATCATGAGATGGATCACCCTGCCAAAATATCATAAGAATAAAAGTATCATACATTAGTTATTATTGTTTGTGTACAATTATACATTTCCAAAATAAATATAATATTAGAGCTTTGTATTGTAAAAAGGTTGAACAAATACATACAACAATGATGTTGGACTCAATAATGTCAGAACATTATTTATTAAGCAATCCAGAAACATCTCGATCAAATAAACCAAAAAGTGCACTTACACTGTCATCAACTACTCGAATCTTGATTTTGAACCTGCATCGAACGGTTTGATGTGTTAATAACAAACTTAAGGATAGTGCTTTACGCTAATTAAAAATATCAACAAATTTAAGTTAGCATATACCTAGGCGTGACGCGCACAATATGACGATCACACTTTTCACAAAAGTACATGTTAGAATCAACATATACCTTTTTGTTGCATGAGCAAGCGGTGTCCACCATCCATCCTCGTCGATAATCTCAATAATTTTTCCCAACACAATAAAAGAGGTGCCCTGCATCACCATACAAAATACATTATACTAAAAGACGTACAAACTTTATCAAGATAGATCGCTAATGAAACAAAAAACCTTATTAACATTCTTCAACTCCTCAATACTGGTCCTAGGAGTAAGTTTGAGAAACTCCTCATATACAGGTATGCGAGATGAATCTGGTAACTGGATCAATCTCGATGCAAGAAAATTTGTATTTGCACTAAGAAAGCTGTAATAAAAAAAATATTTGTCAATAATATTATAATTTAATAAAAAAAATGTATTCAATAAATGAATCGTGCAAAAATGTTATATTAAAAAAAACATACCTTTTCCAAATGTTATATAAAAATGTTATATTGCAGAGAATTTGATTTTTGTATTGATTATGAAATTCAGTTTGTATTCGACGCATGATGGTCTATACGAACGACTGTTGCAAGCAACGTCAAATGAGAGAATCGTGAACACCATTCCCTCTTGGAGCTACTATACTTTAACCAAAAAAAAATACAAAAAAAAAACTAAAACGATACGAAAAAGAACCTTTCGATCCATTAGAACCAATTCCAAGGAAAATGGTAGTTTTTTTATTTTTGTAGTCTGGAACAAACCAAGCACGAACAACCCTCACAACCAATGTCCACGATTGTTTTCTTGGCGAAACATCAGAGATGAAAGTCGTGTTTCATAGACATCCAAGGAAAATGGTAGTTTTTTTATTTTTGTAGTCTTGAACAAACCAAGCACGAACAACCCTCACAACCAATGTCCACGATTGTTTTCTTGGCGAAACATCAGAGATGAAGTCGTGTTTCATAGACATCCAAGGAAAATGATAGTTTTTTTTATTTTTGTAGTCTTGAACAAACCAAGCACGAACAACCCTCACAACCAATGTCCACGACTGTTTTCTTGGCGAAACATCAAAGATGAAGTCGTGTTTCATAGACATCTTTCTTTCCAATAGAAAAAATTACAGAAACAACCAGAATATAGATATTAAAGAAGCAGATAACAAATGAAGAATAGCTATAATTTGTGATTGTTGTTTACTCGTATCCCAAGGCGCTACTATTTATATAGAAAAATAGTACCATAACAGTTAATATCAATTAGTTATTAATTTAACCGTTTTAAAATTAATATTAACAACGTCTTTAATTTTATAAAATATGCATTAAATGATTGTATTATATTTCATGTAACATACAAAAAATTAACTTCATAACATTTGAAATTTAATAATATCTTGCAAATTTTTAAGTAATATATTTTGTAACGAATAAAAATTAATTATACAACCTCAAAAACTAATTACTATAATTAATTTTTTTTTGAAGGATACTATAATTAAATTTTTAATTAGTATCACTGCCAACAAAAAAATTTAATTAGTATGTTATTGTAATTGTGCAACGGACCAAAATTTAAAATATAATTTATTCATGTAACCGACAAAACGATAATTATATAACAATTGAAATTTAATATCCCTAAAAAAAACAATTAAAATCTAATAGTAACTTACAAATTATTAGTTATTATATTAATTATAATTTTGTAACCAGAATTTTTTTTAATGTAACGTATAAATGTTAATCAAAATACTAATTATATTAATAATTATTTGATTGTAACGTATCAAATTTTTAAAGTAATAAGGTAACGTATGAATCTTAATCGAAACACTAATTATATTAATAATTATTTGTTTGTAACGTACCAAATTTTTAATGTAACATATAAATCTTAATCGAAACAATAATTATTTAATAATTATATTAAAAAACGGTTTTTAATAATAGTTATTATTATTTAGATTGCATTAAAAATTAGGAGAGATTTTTGGAACAAATGCCAAATAGGATTATGATGAGGTGAACATCTTTAGAGGAGAGAAATCTTGGAATGGTGCATTTCTAAAAACTCTAAAATGTTAGTATAAAGATTTGGTTGCATTTAATGCAGATGTGACAGATTCCACCCACAACTACTGTTCATTGCTTATTTATATTTTGTTTAAGGGTAATGTTAACCGGTGCTCCGGAGCACTGGTTAATGTAAGTATTAGAGAAACATTTACTTGAGAGACTCATCCGTCCTTTTGCATTAATTGATGTCATTTCCATGCTAGCTCTTTTGTCATTTTCAATGCAGGTCTGTATTTGCGGTCTACAAAATTTTTCTACTCGGTGAAAAGTTGAAATACAAGTCTACAAATTTTCCCTTCCACAATTAAAATTGAGTATAATAATATTCTACAATTTTTTTTAAGGGAAATGTTAACTTGTGCCATTGGGGCACAAGTTTAGAAACTATACATAAAAACTTTTTTTTTTGAAAAGTGTGCATTCAATGCATTTAAATTTTAAAGTTTTATCTTTTCAATGCAAAAGTTATCATTTAATTCTTTTTTTAGTTTCTTAACTTGTGCTCAAGGGCACAAGTTAACATGACCCCTTTTTTAAAGTTAAATATGTTTCTGGTCCCTATAAAATTGGAAACTCTTAAGTTTAGTCCTTTACTTAATTTTAATAGCTTTTTTAGTCCCTACAAAAAAACTTACTTCTAATTTTAGTCCTTGTTACAACAAAGTTTGTTTAATTATCCTTAAACTCTTAAATTTTTGAACGATTTTTTTTGAGACAAGTTTAAAACACTATGATAGGTTCATTTACTAAAATTTAGAATTTTTTTAACATGAAACGAATTAAATTTGAATTTTTTAAAACGGCGAAAGTTAAATATAAAATTAACAAAATCAAGTAAAAATCAAATTTTGTGACAATTGTTTGCAGAGGAAATTTTTAAAAAAACTATTAAAATTAAGTAAGGACTAAACTTAAAATGTTTCAATTTTATAGGAACCCAAAACATATTTAACCCAAATTTTTATAGGGGATGTCCCACAAGAGAAACCTACACGAGCTTGATGCATGAGTGATGAAAATGGTCCAACTCATTCGTTTCAAGTTATGCATATCTTGCTATAAATCAACATTCAAATCTTCAAACAATATATATTCTTATTCTTATAAAGTAGTTTCTAAGTTTAGTCCTTACTTAATTTTAATAGTTTTTTTAGTCTCTATAAAAAGAAATTACATGTAATTGTAGTCCCCGTTAAAACTAAATTTGTTTAATTATCCTTAAACTATTAAATTTTTTAACGAATTTTCGGACACACTTTTAGAACATTATAAAAGGTTCATTAACTAAAATTTAGAATTTTTTAACATGAGATGAATTAAATATGAATTTTTTTAAACGAGAAAAGTTCAAGATAAAAGTAACAAAAATTTGGATGTAGAAATCAAACTTTGAACTAATTTTTTGCGGAGCAATTTTCAATAATGTTTTTAACACGTCTACAAAAATTTCTTAAAAAATTCAAGAGTTTAAGCATATATAAACAATTTTGGATTTAGAAGGGACTAAAACTGAGTGTAGAAATTTTTCATAGGGACTAAAAAAACAATTAAAATTAAGTAAGGACTAAACTTAAAAGGTCCCAATTTTATAGGGACCAAAAACATATTTAACCCTATAAAGTATACTTTTCTAACCCCACTGCTTAAAATGATTTAATCCTGCAGCACACAAATTTTTCATGGTTCAAACTTGGGGTGCATTTAGTTTGCACCACCTTATAGATGGGTGCAAGTTGGACCAACTTTTTTTTACCTTTAGATTAAATCAGCTCGCAAGCATTATCATGGTCTGACTACAGCAAATCACTATCTCTCTCCTAATCTTATTGATTTGTTACCACAAAAAAAAAAAAAACAGAAGAATGAGCTGCAGGATTGAGTTATTCTTTCCAAGAACAAAATTAACTTAATTTTTTTTTTTTAAATTCATGCATACACATGATTAATTAATAAATATGTGTATAAATTTTTTGTGGATGGTGATAATTAATTAAGATTGAGAAAGATGGGTGTGTACACTATAAAGAATATTTGAATGGATAAAAAAAAATGATGATGATAATAAATTATAAAAAGGAAATAAATTAATTGGTGGTGATGAACCGGTGGTTGTATTTGAGGAAATTGAATTTGAAATTGACGGGACCAATTAAGATTTGAGGAACAATGTAGGGAGTTTTTGATTGTTTATTTTAAAAGTGTTTGATTAAAATTGAAGATGGTTTATTTCGTTATATGTCATTGGATGGATAATCTCTATGGGAGGAAGAAACATTGCCCTTGTCTCGTTGCTGACATTTTCATGGCCTTCTGAGTTCTTCTATAGAGAGAGAGAGAGAAACGAAGAGATGAAAGTAAGAAAGAACAAGAGAGGGATTTTCTGCAGGTAGAACATGATAAAATCTGGTAGACTAATTTAATCTAGTGGTAAAAAAAAGTGGTCCAAGTTGGACCAATACTTTAGGTGGTCCAAACTAAAATCACCCTCAAACTTGAATATTATTTTCTCTTTCACTCTTTAATAGATCAGCAATGCTATAGCTAGGGATGGAAATGGGCTAGGCCGGGCCGGGCTTTGTAAGGCCTAAGCCTGGCCTGCTTCAAAAATTATAGGCCTGAGCCTGGCCTATTACCCGTCATAGGCTCATTTTTAAGGTCTGGCCTGACCTTTTTAAAGGCCTGATGAAGCCTGAAAGCCTATTTAAAAGTCTATTTTACACTAAAGTCTAGCAACATCTATAAGGCTACTACTAAATAGGCCAAAACATATGAAGGCCTAAAACACACGAATATGTCTGCTACTAAATAACGAAATCTTACGAATGTCTAATCACACAACTATATGTGGTACTAAATAACCAAATCATATGAAGGGTTGAGTTTATGAAAAAATCTTCAACAATATCAATAATGAAATATATATTATATATAAAAAGCTTAATAGGCCGGCCTGACAGGCTTAATAGGCTTTTTTCTAAGCCTTAGCCTGGCCTATTTAAGTAAATAGACTTTATATAAAGCTTGAGCCTGACCTTTTTATTAAACGAGCTGGGCCGAGCTGGGCTTTAAATAGGCTAGGCCGTAGGCCCTTGTCGAGCGGCCTGGCCCGTTCCCACCCCTAGCTATAGCTGAAACTGACAGGAAGGAGTTAATGAGAAAACTGCCAAAGTTTATAAACTTGCTGCCTCCTGGGAATTTGTTTTTAAAATTCCTTATTATTTTTTTTTGACAAGTTGTTTTAAAAATTCTTATCAAGTAGTTTTACATATTTGTATCTCATATCCATTCATGTCAAGTAGTTTTAAATTTGAGGGGATATTTGCACTTGCACATAAATTTTAAATTTGAGGGGGATATTTGCATATAAGTGTTAAATATTAGGAGGAGTATTTATCTATTTTTATAATCACACATATTTAGACCCCAAAAAAAAAGCAACAAAAAAAAGTCAATTACCTCCATGTGACGTGGCATAATGTTTCAGTCTACGTGGAGGTGCCACATGTATAACTAATTGCCACGTCATAGAGTTTAACAGCCAAACCAAATGGAAGGTGGTAATTAACTAACATTTGACAATTTCATGGAGGTTTTTGAAGTTTCTTAAATGTTGGGGGTAGGGGGGAGGTTGACAAAAGTTACAATTTACCTATTCACTCATTTAGTTTGTATCAACATTCAGTGCAAACTAGTTTTTCATATGCAACCAATCAAATTGCATCACATTAGCATTTTTTTAAAATATATTTACGTCACTTGATTTAGTTGGATACAATGTGAAAAATATTTACAAACAATCCTCATATTCATACAATTTCTTGTGACTTTTGGTTTGTATTAATCTTTGATTATATCATTTTGGTATTGCTAAGTGACAGATATTTATTTTTGGAGAGAAGTGACAGATATTTGTCCTTGAGAAATAATAAAAAAATGTTCTAGACTTTTGTAACAAATAAATATAAAAAAATAAAATATAACTATTTGTCCCTCATAGATATAAAATCAAAATATGACGAATATTCATCAATGATAAATATATAATATAATTAGAGGAATTAATATTTGTCATCAATAAATATAAAAATACATAAGACAAATATTCATGACTAACAAATATAATATAAAAATGAGACAATTATTTGTCATTGATAAATAAAAAACACAACACGAGTATTTTTTTTACTATTAAATGTAAAAGAAATATGGGGAAATATTTGTCACCGATAAATATAAAAGAAATATGGGAAAAATATTTGTCAATGATAAATATAATAATAAAACACGGCACAAATATTTATCGCTAATAAATAGGAGAAAAACATATATGACACATATTTTTCACTAATAAATAGAATACAAAATATTTGTCACTAAAAAATATATAAAAATACACAGGACAAGATTTTGTCGCAGATAAATATAAAAAAGACAGGATAAATATTTATCGCTACTAAACACGAGAGCAATATTTATCACGGATTAATATAAAAAACATGGGAGAAATTTTATCACTGATAAAATATATATAAAAAAATGTGGGAAACAATTTGTCAATTGTAAATATAAAAGAAATGGGACAAACTTTTGTCATATATATAACACGAGATAAATATGTGTTATTGAAATATTAAGAGTTTGTTTATGATATATGAAAATAAAAAATTGAGAACCTTTCACTTTTCTTAGAAGAGCTTGTGTTGGGTTACACTTTGATGACTTTGATTTTGGTGACTCTGATCACTTTGTATTTATCTCTTTTCTACCTAATCATTATCTTTGATCAATATAATTTATTTTAAGGAGATGCTAACACGTGCTCTCAGAGCGCATGTTAAGGATCCACAAATAGAGATTATGTATTTGAAAATGTGCCAATTTATCTCTAAAAAACCTTGCTCTTTATCATTTTTTTTTGACAAGAACTCTTTATAAATTCTCTATCATGTGTTGTTCGGGCACATGTTAACGTGAATCTTTATTTTAATCATTCATTTATTAATTAAACACACTAAAGTCATCAAAAGTCAATGTGATCAACTCACTTTAACCTAAAAAGGTATGCAGTGTATGGAGATGAATACTTAGTTATGTCCTGCTTGGTTCCCCAACACAATGAAGGTCATGTAGTGCATCCTGAATATCACGATGATATGAGTTTGTTTCACACCTTGCCAAACTTTAGAGTTTTTAATATCACACCAAAAACAATCAATTAGAGATATGGTTAAGCGTGCATCGCACGGGATGAAAACAAGTTAACTTCATGCAGTCATGCATTAACGTGGATGACAATCACTATGGTTTAGTCAAAAGGCTAGTTCTAGATTGATGAGTGTAGTATATGTAAAATAAGTAAATTATTATAAAAGTATGTTCTGAAATAATGATATAAGCATGAATAGTTGTGTTTCATCTTTTAGGGTATTATGAAAGTATGTCGTGCATAATTGTAAAGCATGCATATAATACTTTTTTTTGTAGGTCAAGAACATGTGAATAATACTTAATGACGTATGTATGAATAGTTGTGTTTTTGTCTTTTAATGTACCACTTTAGCTATAAAATGAGAAGAGTTATAACATATTGGGTAGAAGAGAAACGAATAAAAAATTCAATGTGTAAGTAAAAACATGTCCTAAATCTCTCTCTTACCTATGAAATCTCTAATTATTATGTTCATGTTATTCTCCTAAAAAAAAATGTTCATGTCATTAATTCCTCCTGAGGCATCTGCTTATAGCAAAAGGTTTGAATGGTTCAGTAATCAGTAGTTTTTCAATGTTTTGTTCTAGTCTATCAATGACACTGTATATAAAAAATCAAAGATACTGAGATTTGAACTGGTAGCCATGTACATACACAATATTCATCAAACATTAAAGATTGACAAATTAAATACTTTATTTAAATTGTCTATGGGCAAAGGAAGAAATAGGGGGAAAAATGTTGGCTAATGAGTTGTGTTGGCCTAATTATGCTAAATTATTAAAATAATACACACTTTTCTGTCTATCATGGTTGGTAATTTTGATAAACAAGGTCAGTTGTGAAGAGTTTATCAATTTGTAACGGGGATAGATACTGAGTTTGCCTGAGATTTGGTCTTGGAAAGGTTGGCCACTAACCCATTCTTAATAGCTAAAGCTGAACTTGAGCCAATTCACTGTCAATGGGAATTATCCCAAAATATGACCATCCACCTCACATGACACGAAAATAGATCCTAGTAACAAATGACAACATAAAAGCAACAGCTGCAAATATATTGGGAAAGAATGTTACAAGTTATGGAGAATGGAAGAGACATTTACAGAGGTAAGTTTATTGACACTGTAATTGCAATCGTAGAACTCTAAACAAAACTTAAACCAAGCTCTTTTCAAGTAGTACCAACGCGAAGCTGTATCATTGCTCGCTGCAACCAACTTAAAATCTCGGGCAAAATGACCTGTAAAGACTTGAACTATTGTCTGGTTCTCTTGGCTTTTGTTAGACTATGTTCTTGTTCCTATGCTCTTTTACTAAACAACTGCTTTTATTAAAATGACAGATTTGTTTTCCTTTCATGATGTGTAACCCCTGGACAAAGGGAAGCAGCAAGGAAATCAAAAACAGAAAAGTATTTGCAGAGGAGAAATGAAAGGAAGAAGACCAATCCATCTAGACTACCATGTAGTCTTAAATCAATCTCCTTATGTTCTTTACTCGTCAAATACTTACCATATATACATCCTGATTAAAGCACCAAATGAAGAGTTAGTTACCACAAGAAGCTCGAAGTAAATGCACTTGCCTCTTTTTGGGATGAGGCATTAGATCACCTTCAGTTTCTTTACAGGCTTCTCTCCTCCTATGTTGACTGCATTATCCCTGAACATAAGCACAAGAAATATAAAAATTATGTGTACTCCATAATCAATCATGCGTGCTTGAAGAATTGCACATCCAGGAAATGTGTATGTCAGTTTCATGCAGTGGCCGTGAAATAAAAGAAGCTTATCAGTTGGTTCATTGCAGCTTATTTCAAAGGTTAGAGTATTAAAAATTGATGTATTGCATACTTGCTTCACAGCTTTAAAAAAACATGGTTCAGAATAATATATATCTACCATCATATCATCTGTATGATAGAGAAAGGATAAAAAAAACATAACTGCTTTCTAATTGTCACTCCCGCAGAAAAAAAATTAAAGAATATCAAGGACATACTGGCAGAGAAAACTAGGCACTAGGCACAAGTGCACAACTCAATACCAGTTGGCATACTGGCAGAGAAAACTAGGCACTAGGCACAAGTGCACAACTCAATACCAGTTGGCAGAAAACTAGCTTGCTTTCAAATTTACATCAAAACAACATATGGAATCAAATGAAAATTTCCTAAAAGTCTTTGATGAGAAGGAGCTGTAAAATGGTAATATTAAAACAAGCTGACCACCAATAACAGATTCACATATGTATACAGTATACTGGCGTTAGAGTAGCACATTGAATTGAAATAACTCTTGAAGCACAAGGGAATTTCATGCTGAACCGCAACTAAGTGTGTGTTAAAACTCATGTAAAAAGTATATGAAGAGAATAATATTCCCTGGAACTAAATACAATAAGGAACAAATAATGATAAAGTTATGAAAAGTGATCAATTGCCTCATAATGGTCGTGTGTGGATAACTTGTACCATTCAGATTTACAATGGCTAGTAGAGAAGGAGTAAGATGTGTCTCAGAGTATCATTACTTTGAGAAGCATAGGGGTTTATTTTCAAAATGCAGTGAGAAACATGTACATAACACTATAACACAGTCTTCTAGCAGTAAAATCAATCATCATGATATCACATTCTTCCATTCCTTCGTGTTATTTTTGGCCGTCAGACGGTGTTTAACCAACAGCTGTAGTATATCACTAATGGAATTTAACATCATGCTTATATTCTAGAAAGAGGACAGTGCAAGTGATAGTAACATATCTCCAAGTTAACTCCAACAAAAGAGAATTAGGATTATCACATAAAAGGGAATTGGAGACCAAAAGCACCACAACACAATAACTTCGACCCACAGTCCATTTATAGTAAGATATGTATTCTTTATTGTATTTTCTTGTGCTACTAATTAAGTAGCCGAAGGAGGATGTAAGCTCGTATAAAATGCTGAACATGGCTTCCTTAAAAGAATCACTAACTTAATTTGGTAACACCGTCCTTATAAGCATTTTATTCAACACCACATGCCTCAATATACTAAAAGCTATTGAAACATACAACAAGGTATGCTTCTAAGCATTACATAAAATTAAACTTGACATTTCTTTTAGTGGAAAACAAGAAAAGTTATCATAACCAATATGATTTATTAGACTTTAATAACATACAAAATCTACACTGAGCACACAAAGTGCTTGAAAGCAATTATTTATTATGTTATGAATATGAACAAGCTAAAGTAACCAGATATGAATCTGTAATGAAAATAATTGTCATTTTACAGCAATAAAAAGTAAAGTTATAGACTTAGGCCTCGTAAGAAAAATAGTGAGATTCCACTCTGATGAAAGTGATCATAATAAACTGCAAGGAAACTAAAGATTGTCCCACATTGCACTAACAGTTTCAAATCTATTGTTCACCAAAATGCTATCAAGTCAATGTTAACCTGAGATGGTGAATCAATCATAAATTAACAATTAAAAAAAGCATTTTCTTAGAATTGATTTTGAGAAGCTGAACCAAACATGTTGGAATTGCTAGTTTTCACTTTTGAAGTTGCCAGAATTGCTTTTGAAGGATGTAGAAGCTGAACCAAACATATACTTAAACCATTAGACGTCATCCTTGAATCAATTTGCTTTTGTATTACAAGTATGATAAAGGACCTATTTATAGCCTAGAACCTTAGATGAGGCATTAAACTCGGATTACAAGACAATAAAGGACAAATTCGAAGAGTTAGTAACCTCTTTTTTCTGTCTGCATAACGTGCACGGTCGTGTTTGTGAGGAACACAACCGTGCTCCCTTGAAAACTCTTCACATTCTACTGGAAAAAGGTGGCGCACGGTCGTGCGGTTTAGTTCGACATTGCTGGGCACAACCTCAGCAGGGGGCAACACGACCTAGTGCAATGATGAGCACGACCGTGGTGATTTAAAAATGGCTTTTTCTTGATATTTCTTCTCTTTCTTGGCTCTTTATCCATGCTTTTGATCTAAGTACACTAGGTTGGTGACCCGTGCGTCGCACGAGTCTTATTAGCCTAAATATAGTTGCTAATCTTAATATGAAATGAATACTCAAAGCAAAATACAAAGGAAATTTAATATCAATGTATCGTCAATTGATAGTAATGTATCGTTAATTAAAATGCAACACCAGCGAATAATGAAGTTTGACAATCTCCTAAATGTGGGTTTTTTATACTACACATTTCAAAATACTTCCTCATAGATGACGTTAGATGTCATTTTACTGTATTTACCGTCTTCACATGTGATTAATATCTTCAACCCTTCTATGGAAGTAACTCTAAAAAAAAACAACATACAATTGGCCATGCGAAAATAATTGTTAATAGTCATTGTAAATGATACAACCAAGGAGAACTGTCTACTTTGAAACTTGAAAGGAATTCTAATGTTTGAAGGTGTTAGAGACAATCTGGGTATAAATACTTTCTCACAAACATTACTTTCGGATAATACCTTCCCCTCAAGAACATATTTTCCCATTCTAGTGATAACCAACCTGGTTCCATTGCATAACCCATACTATAGATCTAAATTCCTTAACAACATTACCGACACTCCAACTTTTAACCTTAATTTGTGATTACAAAGACCCGAAGCAATAATTGTGTTGAGGAATTCGGGTGTGTGAACATCGTCATCTAATACATGCCATCTAACAAACAACATTTAAAGCAAATATAGTTAGACAAAAAACACTGCATGGGAATGTCATAAGCTTACAAACAACATTTAAAATGCTTATGTTATCAATGCAAAATGAAGGCAATGGTAAAGTTACGTATTTCATTATATGTACCTGATTTTATTTATTTATGGGACATAGCCAATTTAATTATTATGGGCTATAATATGTATAGACGCACGGTTAACAGAGGGAAACATGTTATTATATATCTTCATTTTCAAACATAAAACGAAACCCCTAATAAGTCTGAATGTTTTGCAGGCTTTCAAATTCCCCCCTTTTTTTTTCAAAGAACATGACATCAATAATGCTTTCAACTTCATTTTTTATCAAACAACATGACATCAACCATACTGATTAAAATTCTTTCTTTTTTTAAAACAGACATCAACAATATAACCATTAGATTTATACCTTTTATGAAATATGTCAATTACAATATAAAACATGACTATCACATTCGTATATCTTATGTGGTTCGCAGCTCCCTAATACATCTAGATGTTTTATAAGCAATGGAATATAATCAAAATGTAAAACATATTGGGAGCCTAATAGCGGAACATAATCTGTATTGGGAGTTTCAAGCAGAATGTAAATATAATCACACTGGAATATAATCTTTTTTTTAGAAGACAATGACAACATAACACATGCATCTCACGCAGATGCCAAGAGTGGAGTTTATAGAAAAATTATTTATTCATCCTATTGGTAGCTATTCACAAGCATTATAGACTGTTGTGTATCAAATTCGTAGTTGCTACATTAACTCTTAATTACGGTGTTTCCGAAACAGCGGTGCCATTTGACTCATATGCATCATCCTCGTTACCGGTTAAAGATTGTTTTTACATTAACTCTTAATTACAATAACATTGTTGTATTTGTCTAGAATGACGGAGTCAATACAAAAATAATAACAACTAAATAGTCAAGGCCAAATATGGATGCATAACAATAGAGGGCAATTTGATTAATACCAGAAACGTTGATTCAACATAAAGAGACAAAAGCTCTAATACAAAATAGTCTGACAAAAAAAAAAAAAATAGAACACACTTGCGACATCTCAACCCAACTTCAGTGAAGAGGTTATATATGAAACAATTTACCGGTGAGGCAGTGGTATGACAACAAAGTCTCTGCTTTACGTCCAGCAGCCATGGTATAGGGAGTGAAAATGGAGTGAAAAACAAGCAGGATAATATGACTCCTTATTATCTTGCATGTATATATAGCAAAGAGAAAGGGTTGTGTAACAATAACATCTGCATGGGAAACACACGATTGTGTGCTGAGTGGAGAGATGTGTGGTTTTCAATGGGATATCCCAATAGGCATTAACTGAAGTTAGTTTTCCAAGCTTGCATTATTGGAAATTAAAAAAGGTTATTAGAAATACAAAAATACTAATTTATCACTGTTAACCACAAAGACTTCCACCGAATTACTCCCTCCGGTCCTTATTATAAATAATACTCCCTCCGGTCCTTATTATAAGAAGAAAAACCAAAAAACATCAAAACCAATGCTAGCATTAATTGTTGTAACTTTTTAAACATTTTTACTAATATACCCTTATAGAATGTTGTGAAACATTAAATACATCCACTAATATTAAAAAGACAAACGTTAAATGAGGGATACAAAAGTCTTTTAAGCAATAACTACCCTTAAAAGTTGTAACATTTTCTTATAAATCGGACCAAATTTTTTTTTTTGAAAATTTTCTTATATTAAGGACCGGAGGGAGTATTATTTATTAATAACATATGCTTCCAAACATAAAAAATTCAATATTCAAATTGGCATGTGTCGCGTCATTTTTCGGACTGGTCAAAGGCCTTTTGATTGGCTTTCGAACCACTTTTGATTTCATGACTGAACATTTAATTCTTTTCAAAAGAAAGTGGAAAAAGGTTCAAATACCACATTTTTTAGGGATTAAGGGTTCGGGGGTTGGTTATATTTAGGGAAGGTGTTAAGCACCCTAAATATTCGTAGTACTCTACGAGAACCTCTTGATTTTATTTAACCTTTGTGCTATAAACTTGCTTGCTTTAAAAAATATGGAATTATCAATGATAAAAGAAAAGAGAGACCTAATTATCTACGTTTTATTGATTTGGAAGGACGCGTGTCCCTTGCCTACGTACCCGTGAGGGATCAAAACCTCGTAGTTCGGGGTAGAAATTGACGTTTGATTTGTTTTGTGTTTTTTAATAGTTTTTGAAACGGTTTTAAAATGCAAAGCCAAATGGCAAATTGGAATTCGTTTGTATTTTTTATATTTGAAAGAAAATAGACTTAAAGTAGAATTAAATTGATTGATGATTTGATTAAGAAAGAAAATAAAATGAACGATCACTTGATTTAAGATCAAGGTTTGTTTATGAAAATATTTTTGTGATTTGATATGTTTGCATGTTTTTGTTGTTTTGAATATTGATATGAAAATTATATAAGCAGAATGAGAAAAAATAATGTTACGCTGAAATATGAGGTTATTTTAACACGGACCAGAATACCCTGGAGAATGATTAAATAAACAGAAATATAATATTAACAGTTGATTTAGGACCAGAGCACTCTGGATTAATTTAATTAAACAAGGACCAGATCGTTCTGGAGAATAATTAAATTAAACAAAAATATAATATTAACAGTTAATTAGGACCAGACCACTCTGGATTAATTTAAATAACAAGGACCAGATCGTTCTGGAGAATAACATAATATTAATAGTTAATTTAGGACCAGAGTACTCTGGATTGAAGTGCGTATTTAATGACAAAATTTAAATATGCATATGATAATAGTAGACAATAGAATGTAATGCAAAAAAATAAAAGAAAAATGCATGAGATAATTCATAAATAATAAAATGAGATGCGAGCATGAAATAAATAAAAAAATGCATGAGAATGAAAGTAAAAATGCAAAAGAAATTAAAATGCATGGAAAAGAAATAAATTAGATGCTGGGGGAGTGTAAGAAGTGATATTGGGGGTGCAGGAATTAAAATGAAAGAAGTTGGGCTAAAAAGAAGCTGGGGCGCAGATGGGCTTGAGTTAGACCGGTTCGGTTCAAGAGAACCGAACCGGTTCAGCTAATGTATAAAGGGCATGGGCTGGTTTTTTTATTCATTTTTTCATTCCTTTCTCTTTCCTCTCTTTCTTTCTCTCGGCTTCCTCTCTTTCTTTTTCTTTTCTTGTTCTTCACCAACTCAAGAACACTTGAGTTTTCCGGCGAGGTAGGTGGTGGTGGGGGTTTCCGGCGCGGTGGCCGGCCACCCTAGGTGGCGGCGCCGCCGCTGGAAACCCCTTTTTTTTTATTTTTTTTTCTTTTCTTCTCGTTTCCTTCTCCTTCTTTTTCTGTTTCTTCTTTTTTTTTTTTTTTTACACAATAAAAAAATGTTTTAAACCTTAGATCTAAAAATTAGAAAGGATAAAAACCTACCTTTGTTAAACCTTTTAATTTGGTTTAGGATTTGAACCTAATGGCTGTTGAATCGGTTTGTTTTAGGTCATGGATTTGATTGCTGGATTCGAGTTGTGTGTGTGTGAAGTGTGTTGCTGTGCGTGCGTGTTATGGTGTGTGTGTTGTGATGATATGCGATTTGGATTTGTGTGATTTGCTGATGGATCTGTTGTGGTATGTTGTTGTTTGAATGCACCGATTTGCTTTGTGTGAAGCTGGCTGTGAATATTGTGTTTGATGGCTGTTTGGATCGAATTTTTCTCCTCTTTTTTGCTGGAAAAATCTTCTCTTTCTTTTGCTGTCTGTAGGTGTTATATTTATAGAGCTGAGTTATGAGCAATATTCTGTTGCTTGGAGAGGAACACGACAGGCTGTTTTGGCTTGGAGAGGAATGAAAGGGAAATGCTTGACAGGCCTGCGACAGCCTGTGTTGGATATTTTTGGACTTAAAATAAATAAATAAATAATAATAATAATAATCATAATAATAATAATAATAATAATAATAATAATAATAATAATAATAATAATAATAATAATAATAATAATAATAATAATAATAATAATAATAATAATAATAATAATAATAATAATAATAAATAAAACTATGAGAGAAGAGGGCCCGACTCGGAACCAAATATGAGGTATTTTAAAATACCTCTCTGCCGAATTTTTCGCTGAAAAGTCTAAGACTGATCAGGGTTCGAGGACACGTGTCTGTAATATCTTGGGTCAAAAATTGGGGTATGACAGATGCCCCTATTTAAGTTTTCTTCGTCCGGCGATTTGAAGATGAAATATTTGATTTGACGGGCCGAAGAGACTTAAATACCGAAAGTGCACCAATTTTGACCTAAGATGTTATGAATGCAATGCTTATGAATATCATGGTATGTATGTATGCGATGCAATTATGAATGCAACAAAGATGAACATATGCCGACTGAGGGACAAACGGATAATGATTGTTGGGGAGGAGAGAATGTCAATTACCTTTGAAGTGGTAATAATGAACATTACGAGGAAAGAAACCGTCTATTACTTTTGATGTAGTAAAGACGAAGTATGTTACCTTTGAACTGGTAAAAATGGACATGGTAGAATTTGTCAATTACTTTTGAATTAGTAAAGACGTGCAAGAAGTAAACTTGTCAATTACTTTTGAATTAGTAAAGGACGATGTCTGTTACTTTTGAATTAGTAAAGACGTGCAAGAAGTAGATTTGTCAATTACTTTTGAATTAGTAAAGGACGATGTCTGTTACTTTTGAATTAGTAAAGACGTGCAAGAAGTAGATTTGTCAGTTACTTTTGAATTAGTAAAGGACAATGTCTGTTACTTTTGAATTAGTAAAGACGTGCAAGAAGTAGATTTGTCAATTACTTTTGAATTAGTAAAGGACAATGTCTGTTACTTTTGAATTAGTAAAGACGTGCAAGAAGTAGATTTGTCAATTACTTTTGAATTAGTAAAGGACAATGTCTGTTACTTTTGAATTAGTAAAGGACAATGTCTGTTACTTTTGAATTAGTAAAGACGTGCAAGAAGTAGATTTGTCAATTACTTTTGAATTAGTAAAGGACAATGTCTGTTACTTTTGAATTAGTAAAGACGTGCAAGAAGTAGATTTGTCAATTACTTTTGAATTAGTAAAGGACAATGTCTGTTACTTTTGAATTAGTAAAGGACAATGTCTGTTACTTTTGAATTAGTAAAGACGTGCAAGAAGTAGATTTGTCAATTACTTTTGAATTAGTAAAGGACAATGTCTGTTACTTTTGAATTAGTAAAGACGTGCAAGAAGTAGATTTGTCAATTACTTTTGAATTAGTAAAGGACAATGTCTGTTACTTTTGAATTAGTAAAGACGAACAAGAAATAAATTTGTCTATTACCTTTGAAGTAGTAAAGACGCGTCTGTCACCGTGAATTAGGTGAAGACCCACAATGCAGGAGAGAAACTATCTATTACTTTTGAAGTAGTAAAGACGTGTCTATTACCTTTGAAATGGCAAAGACGAACATAATGAGAAATGAAACCGTCTATTACTTTTGAATTAGTAAAGACGTGTGTGTTTAACAAAAGACACTTGAGATAAGGTTTGAACAATTACTGGGGAGATTTGGATAGACATTGGTAAAGATGAATATTTGGTGGGACCTGCCACTTGAAACAAATTTGATTGGTGACGCTCTTTGAATCAGTCCTATTGGGGATGACACTATTGAAATTGAATTGTGATTCCAAACTGTTCATTAGTTGGAACTGGCCGTTTGAAACATGATGAAAGTAAACCTGATCGGTCCGTTGGTGGACTTGGTGACTTGAAACAAGATAAAAAGGTAAACCCAAGCGTCCGTTGGTGAACTTTGTGACTTGAAACAAAAAGTAAACTCAAGCGTTCGTTGGTGAACTGACAGCTTGACGTGATTGATATGTGAAGTGTTAATCTTTGTTCATTACCAAGAGGTGATTTATCTGTGTGTACCGTTCGAGCCTTCCAGCGTCTAAATAAACGGTTATATTCCCCCTTTTAACGGTCATGAATAGTGAAAAGTAACCCCTTTTTCTTTCCCCCTAACGGCTACATTCCTCCCTCCTTCTATAAATACTTCACATTCATCTCTTATTTTTTCACAACCTCCATCCTCATTCTTTCTTAAAATGACTATATTCCTTCTCATTGTCATCACTCTCCTTGCATTCGTTCTTCTACTCATCGACATCTTCCATTATGAAGAAATAGATGAAGAAATGGCGTTTCTAAGAGAGATTGAAGTCGCAATAGCGGTATTGCTTGGTTTACCGTTACTGATCCTGGCTTGGACTATGGAGATTTGTTCTCGTAGAAATCGCGGTTAGAATAATAATCTCTGCTATGAAATGTATTTTTTTCTTTTTTTTTTTTTCTCTTTTTTTTTTTTTTTGGTGTGGCTGCTGGAATTTGCGAGAATCCACCCGGCTTGGTAAGAGTTCGCCGGAATCCAACGGGCTCATAACGAGTGACATCTCTGGACCAGACACACTGGGGATGACACTTTTGATGACAAGAAGGTAAATGCAAGATGTTCATTTATAGAAACTTGCGGCTTGACACCATGATAAGTAAAGACCGGACTGAGGAGACACGACCGAAATGAGATTCTAGGTGACTGATGTAGTTATGTATGAATGATGTTGTATACGTGTTATGTATGCATGAATAAATGAAATGTGAAAATATTAATGTATGAATATATGATTGTTATGAATGTAGGAATGTATGCATGTATGAACTGTATATGACAGGTGACTCGGTGAAACGAGACAAGACAAGTAAGATGGGAGGTGGACTGACGACGCAGTACAAACACTCGGCAAACTTCCTTGAAGATGATACTATTGTGAGCAAATAGAGCCGTTGACGGTGTAAAATCTGGCACAAAGTAGCAACTGATGCCTTTTGGGGATAAAGCCCATTGCTGACGAGAAGTCTGGAAGAAGTTGTCATTTGTAGACCAGCGCAGAGTGTTCCTTCATTGGCATGCTTCAGCAGTCATGCTTTTTGCTTTGAAAATCCCTAATTTTTGCCTGGATCGCCCTTTCAGGTTTTCAATCCACCGGGATGCTCATTTTTGCCTAAGTCGCCTTTTCAGGTTTTCGACTCAGCGAGCTCTCTCTTTTTTTGATTCTTTTTTTTCTTTTTTTTTTGACAGAGGCATCATCCAACATTTGGTCAGACTTGCAGAGTTTAAATGTCCTTGAGATGGATGTTGATGTATGTTTCCTCTACTCATAAGTTCAAAGAAACCGTACAAGTTGCTTTTGCATTCCAAAAGACATGAAAAAGTTTAAAATTTTTTTGCTTTAAGTATTCATATCAAAAAATAGAAGAAAACTTTTGCACACCAAATAAACGAGAATTTCAAATAAATAAGCATAGGCTCAAATTAATGTAATGGAGTGGTAGCATGCCAAAGGCGTGGCTCTACAGATTTTAAAAAATTTGGAAAATGGTAATTATAAAGGGAAAGGTACGTTGAACACAATAACCGTTATACTCCCTGACAACTTTGAATTCCACTGTTCCGAGTCATTGATTTGCAGATGCTTCATAGCGGAGATCCTTTTGACAGTTGAAAATGCCCCAGATGAACCATGTCTGATTTGATGCAGTTACCTTGCCATAAATTGGAGGACTTTTTACGACTGAAATGCCCCAAGCTTCGAATTGGATGTTCTTTGATAGCAGGCATGCCCCAAGCGGATTGTTATTGATTGGATGTAGTTACTTTGTCATTTGATCCTTAATTTTTGCATAGATCGCCTTTTTAGGTTTTCAATCTATCAGGATAATCATTTTTGTTTATGTTTCTAATTTTTGCCTGGACCGCCCTTTCAGGTTTTCAATCCACCGAGACGCTCATTTTTGCCTGAGTCGCTTTATCATGTTTGTGACTCATCGAGCTTTCATTTTTTGACAAAGTATTTCTTGACTGCATCTGGACATACAAGTTTGCTACCATGGATTGTAATTTGGCATCCATTTGCCCCCGGAATTGGGTAAAACACTTTTGAGCACAAAGTCACTTTTTGACATTCGCGGGGACGAACTTTATTTGTCGCATACTTGCTTTATCCTTTTGACATAACTGTCCAAGACATACAGTGGCAACACTTTTATATCACTGGAACTTCTATTGACGGGACTTTGACTTCCACGAGAAGCACTGCCTTTACGTTGTATATTGAGGGATAGAGGGGGATTGCCCCTGTTGAAGTGTGTACTGAAGTACAATACCCATGTGAGGCAAATTGTGTCAGTCTTTGTACATGAATGTCCTCTCCTGGACAAATCTTTCTTGATAATTGCAGCTTTGACGACCAAAATGCCCCAGTATGCGAGAAATCTCATTGGAAATTTCTTCATCATCCTCCTCTTCAGTCATGGATATAAGGAACTCAAAGTCGAGAGAGAGTACAGGGTTTAAGTGTTCAACGGGTTTAATAATGCATGATTTGATTATTGATATAAACATTATGATTATGCAGATATGTGGAGATGATTAAAGGAAAATATTTTTTTGGTTTTTTTGTATTACCATTTTTTCCAGAAAAGCACAAAAATAAAACAAAGTCGGGATCGGAGCGACTTTTTATTAATGATGAAAATACATAAAGCAGAAAGCCCTAAACAAGTTCACTTCCGTTTCGGGTGGGACGGGAGGATTTTTTTTTGTTTTGAAAAAACATAAAGCAACAAACAAACATATTATTTGAACAAATGAGTAGTAGAAATAAACATCAACAAAAACCCAATTGCAGCTAATGCATCAACATCAGGTTCCAAGATCCGATAGCGGATTAACTTGCACATTCCAATTCAAACTCTTCAAAAGGTATGAGATCGTCTTCAATCAACTTTCGGACTTCTTCCTTCAAAGGATAGCACTGCTCAGTGTCGTGACCTAGTCCCCCTTGATGAAAGGCACAACAGAGGTCAGGTCTCCATCGAGCTGGCAATTTCTTTGGTTTTAGAGGAAGTGGCCTTGTCCGAACAAGGTTCCTCTCAAGCAAATACGGAAGCAACTTGGCGTACTTCATAGGGATCGGGTCATATTGCGGAGCTTTCTGAGCCTGTTGCCGAGGCTGTTGTTGATGTCGTTGAAACTGGGGCTGATGACCCGGATTTTGAACAGCATCCATGGTGGGCCTAACAGCGGCAATAGAGTGAGGAGCCAGATGATGTGGTTGAAGTAGTACTTTTATATCTGGGTCCTCAAAGGACCATGATTCATCTTTGATTAACTTCTGAACTTCATCCCTCAAAGCATAGCACTGTTCCGTGTCATGACCCGGCGCCACCTGATGGAAAATACATGTGTGGTCAACGCGATACCATGATGGTAAGGGGTTTGGCACACGAGGCGGTAGCCTGGTTTGAACAAGTCTCTTCTTAAGCAAGATAGGAAGCAAAGTCGCATACTTGATAGGAATTGGGTTGAATTGCGATACTCCCTGAGCCCGATTCTGAGAAGTAACCGACTGAGGGGCCGAACTCGGAGGAGTGCGCTGATGCAGAGCCTGTTGTCGAGGCTGTTGCATACACATTGGTTGATATGGTGGCTGAAGCCTTTGCTTGACAAACGGTGATTGCTTTGTAGCCATCAATGAAGATACTAGGCTAGTTAATTTCTCCACCTCAACCCGAAGTGTTGTTACCTTTCCACGAAGTTCATGGACTTCTTGCTCCAGCTGATCAAGTTGATGTGTTTGCACGAGTGTTTGCATATGCGAGCCGAATTTGGGTGAAGACATCGGACCACTCTACCTCTTTGTAGACAGAAAACAAAGTATGAGACACGGACTAGAAACTATGAATGAAGAATGATGCATGATATGTTTATGCAAAAAATGTATTATTATTTTTTGTTATCGAAGGATTTGTCAAAGTGAATTGTAAACAACGTTGATGAACGTGATTTCATTTGAAAATTTGTAAAGATATTGCAATCAGTTCGATTTTCCTTTCAATGTGAAATATTTCTGATGTTTACAAAAATCTTTTTTAGTCCTTCGATGTTTTGATGATGAAAAAGAAAGTTTTATGAGTGAATGCATGCATGCATGAATATGCTACACAAACGGTGAAAACACAGTGAGGTTAGGCCCATAATGATGGAGTCAAGGGTAAGAACGCCATTGGTAAGGACTACGGTTTTCAATTGTATCTGTATCACGGGTTCTACCAAGTTCCCAGAGTTATCAACCACTTCCGAACACTATCAAGTTACGGAAATACTTCCGTTCCAATAATGTTCGTAAGAAAGTCTCGTCTGAGTGTGGTATCGCGTGTCAACTAAACCAAGATTACTCATGATTAGCCACCGCACCACGTCCTAAAAGGCCAAGAGGGGTTAAAGGTAACTAAAGGTCCTCAACTTTCGACAGTCACTTGAAAATAACATGCCAAACACGAATACTCATGCCAACATAGTATACTTCCAAGATCCCTCAGTTGAGTGGGGTTATCACATGTGTCACAAACCAAAATTCACTCTTGGCAAGGCACTATGATTATACCACCGTCCTATCTTAAATTTCTCTCAAGTCCGGGTGTAGGGCTTATCTCACCACTCATATTAAGAAGAAAAGAAGAAAGAAGAACAAATATACATGGATTTCCATCTTTTATTTAAATTTTTTTTTTAGCAAGTTTATAGCACAAAATTTAAATAAAGCCAAGTTAGGCTTAACCCTCTTACTTTTCATCCCCAGTGAAGTCGCCATTTCTGTCGCGTCATTTTTCGGACTGGTCAAAGGCCTTTTGATTGGCTTTCGAACCACTTTTGATTTCACGACTGAACATTTAATTCTTTTCAAAAGAAAGTGGAAAAAGGTTCAAATACCACATTTTTTAGGGATTAAGGGTTCGGGGGTTGGTTATATTTAGGGAAGGTGTTAAGCACCCTAAATATTCGTAGTACTCTACGAGAACCTCTTGATTTTATTTAACCTTTGTGCTATAAACTTGCTTGCTTTAAAAAATATGGAATTATCAATGATAAAAGAAAAGAGAGACCTAATTATCTACGTTTTATTGATTTGGAAGGACGCGTGTCCCTTGCCTACGTACCCGTGAGGGATCAAAACCTCGTAGTTCGGGGTAGAAATTGACGTTTGATTTGTTTTGTGTTTTTTAATAGTTTTTGAAACGGTTTTAAAATGCAAAGCCAAATGGCAAATTGGAATTCGTTTGTATTTTTTATATTTGAAAGAAAATAGACTTAAAGTAGAATTAAATTGATTGATGATTTGATTAAGAAAGAAAATAAAATGAACGATCACTTGATTTAAGATCAAGGTTTGTTTATGAAAATATTTTTGTGATTTGATATGTTTGCATGTTTTTGTTGTTTTGAATATTGATATGAAAATTATATAAGCAGAATGAGAAAAAATAATGTTACGCTGAAATATGAGGTTATTTTAACACGGACCAGAATACCCTGGAGAATGATTAAATAAACAGAAATATAATATTAACAGTTGATTTAGGACCAGAGCACTCTGGATTAATTTAATTAAACAAGGACCAGATCGTTCTGGAGAATAATTAAATTAAACAAAAATATAATATTAACAGTTAATTAGGACCAGACCACTCTGGATTAATTTAAATAACAAGGACCAGATCGTTCTGGAGAATAACATAATATTAATAGTTAATTTAGGACCAGAGTACTCTGGATTGAAGTGCGTATTTAATGACAAAATTTAAATATGCATATGATAATAGTAGACAATAGAATGTAATGCAAAAAAATAAAAGAAAAATGCATGAGATAATTCATAAATAATAAAATGAGATGCGAGCATGAAATAAATAAAAAAATGCATGAGAATGAAAGTAAAAATGCAAAAGAAATTAAAATGCATGGAAAAGAAATAAATTAGATGCTGGGGGAGTGTAAGAAGTGATATTGGGGGTGCAGGAATTAAAATGAAAGAAGTTGGGCTAAAAAGAAGCTGGGGCGCAGATGGGCTTGAGTTAGACCGGTTCGGTTCAAGAGAACCGAACCGGTTCAGCTAATGTATAAAGGGCATGGGCTGGTTTTTTTATTCATTTTTTCATTCCTTTCTCTTTCCTCTCTTTCTTTCTCTCGGCTTCCTCTCTTTCTTTTTCTTTTCTTGTTCTTCACCAACTCAAGAACACTTGAGTTTTCCGGCGAGGTAGGTGGTGGTGGGGGTTTCCGGCGCGGTGGCCGGCCACCCTAGGTGGCGGCGCCGCCGCTGGAAACCCCTTTTTTTTTTATTTTTTTTTCTTTTCTTCTCGTTTCCTTCTCCTTCTTTTTCTGTTTCTTCTTTTTTTTTTTTTTTTTACACAATAAAAAAATGTTTTAAACCTTAGATCTAAAAATTAGAAAGGATAAAAACCTACCTTTGTTAAACCTTTTAATTTGGTTTAGGATTTGAACCTAATGGCTGTTGAATCGGTTTGTTTTAGGTCATGGATTTGATTGCTGGATTCGAGTTGTGTGTGTGTGAAGTGTGTTGCTGTGCGTGCGTGTTATGGTGTGTGTGTTGTGATGATATGCGATTTGGATTTGTGTGATTTGCTGATGGATCTGTTGTGGTATGTTGTTGTTTGAATGCACCGATTTGCTTTGTGTGAAGCTGGCTGTGAATATTGTGTTTGATGGCTGTTTGGATCGAATTTTTCTCCTCTTTTTTGCTGGAAAAATCTTCTCTTTCTTTTGCTGTCTGCAGGTGTTATATTTATAGAGCTGAGTTATGAGCAATATTCTGTTGCTTGGAGAGGAACACGACAGGCTGTTTTGGCTTGGAGAGGAATGAAAGGGAAATGCTTGACAGGCCTGCGACAGCCTGTGTTGGATATTTTTGGACTTAAAATAAATAAATAATAATAATAATAATAATAATAATAATAATAATAATAATAATAATAATAATAATAATAATAATAATAATAATAATAAATAAAACTATGAGAGAAGAGGGCCCGACTCGGAACCAAATATGAGGTATTTTAAAATACCTCTCTGCCGAATTTTTCGCTGAAAAGTCTAAGACTGATCAGGGTTCGAGGACACGTGTCTGTAATATCTTGGGTCAAAAATTGGGGTATGACAGCATGTAATTGGGAGGGAATTTTATTAGGGTTAACCACTTAAGTATTTAATGCAGTACAATTAGAGGGAAATTCTTAGGTTTAGTGATTGCCTAACCTAATAAGCTTTAAGAATAGGGGATTGTTTCTTCATTATTTTGACTCTGAAAACAAAACAAAAACTTTGAAGTAAAATAGCTCTAAAACAGGATGAAGATAAACTAATTTTTATTGAATTAGAAGCTAAAAAACAACATAAAATACGGCATATCAAGGCACAAGGTGTACAACCAACACTTAAAACCCAATTCAAAGAAAAGTAGAATGTCACAATGTTCGAGCCTCTCGTTGACAAAAATTCCATTTTGAGAACGAGTAGACGACAAACCCTTGAAGAAAGAGAGAATCTTTGCGAGCTCCCCTACTACATCAAGTTATCATATCCCCAAAAAGTTGAAGAGAGAAGAATCTACTACACTAATCGGAGGTGGCATTTAGGGTGGGTGAGGGAAAGAGTTTCCCATCATGGGAAAATAATTTCTAACCATTAGATCTAATGAGGAACACATTCTTATCCTATTCTCTCAACACTAGATTTTTTCTGCATTATCTTCTACCATCATGCTCTCTCTTCCATGCTCACTCACCCACCATCAACATCAAGCCAATCGACTGCTGTCCAAACTCTATCTCCTTAGTTAATTCAGAAGCTCTCTCCAGCACTTTATCTTCTTCCCTTCATCCATTTCCTTCCCACCCAGATCTATATTTTTTTAGTTGGATTATGAAATTCTAAGTTGGATGCAGGTTTGCGTTGGAGTTGGTTTATGGCAATGGCAAACAGAAGACATAGTAATTTGAACAATGATGAATCAATTATATGAGGAATATAATTAAAAGATAGCAATCTCATTTCTGCATGGTCTCACATAAAAAAATTAATTTGATCTGTTATGAAAAGGGTTTTCAAGAATTTGCTTTATGTGATTCCAGATTAAGAAGTTCCCAATAGCTAACTGGTTTCATTTTTTAGACATATTTCCTTTATCAAGATCTGATTTTCTTAATTTGAGTTGTTTGATTTTAATTTGGTTTCTGAATTATAGGTGATGAAGAGTTTTTAATTTCTGTAATTATTGAATATTAATTTTGTGAGTTGAAGATTGAATGTGAAATGGGCATTGAAGGAGAGAGTGGTGGAAGATGATGAAAAAATATTCTAGTATTGATGGTGCACAATAAGACAGTGTTCTTTACTTGATCTAATGGCTAAAATTAACTGATCCATGGTGGGAAAATCTTTCCCTCACCCACCCTAAATGCCACCCTAATCGGAAGTTGTAGTGCAATATTTTAAGGACGGTTGCCTCGAAGAGTTTTCAATTCTATTGGAAGCTGTCCATAAAAGAAGCTCCGTATGGTCGTGGTGAAGACATTAACTCCTTAGTGAAAGAAAACTTAAGGAGGCTTAAAATTCCAACAAGTTGAGAGTAGAAGAAAACTTGGTGGAGGCTTAAAATTCCACAGAAAGTCAAGGTGTTCCTTTAGAGGGCAGCTAGAGAGTGTATATTCCCAACAGATTTTGAGTGAAGTTGGAAAATGTTGACGACTTATTATCTTTTTTTCTTCTTATTTCCATCTAGTAGATTCATTAAGAAGCCCAAATACCGAATCACACACACATATATATATATATATATATATATATATATATATATATATATATATATATATATATATCCTTCCTTCGTAAAACAAAACAAGGTTATGCGTTCAATTCAATTCAATTTCACAACAAACGCACGCAGGCACAATAACAAAAAACTAGGGTTCCAAAATAACCCAATAAATCCTCCGATCGAATCGAAGTTAAGAAAAGCTTTGAAAGATGGCTGCGATTGAGAGAGAACTGGTGAACTCACGGTGTGGAGACGGTCGTGATCTCGACCGGCCTGACGAAAATGCAATCGAGAAGTTTAAGGGCGGCGACGTCTCCTCTGAACCCAAATCTCCTCCTCCTCCTACCAAACCACGCGCATTGTTTTTTTCCGAATGGTTGTTGCTCAACAGCGACATCGACAGCAGCGACACTGCCAGCGACAGCGACAGCGACGGCGAACGTGAGGATCTCGCGCTTTCCCCTTTTTTCCTATTATCTTCAATTTTTAATATGCGTTTTAAATTTCTAGGATTCCTAAGCAAATTTCAATGAATTGAATTTCATGTCTATCAATTAATCTCATTTTACCTGTTTGTATCCACAGGTCACCGACTTCGGGGTGCAAAACTTTGTCCTTATCATACTTGTGAACCCGAGTACAAACCTACAGTCAAGATTGGGAGTTTTTGCGTACCTGACTTTATGGAAGCTTTTGTGGAGAAGATGATTGCATCCTATCTTGACAACACTAATTCTGTTCTGGTAACCGACCTCTCGGTCTACATCAGTAGTAACTCTGATTTGGCTGATCTCTGCCGTCCTTATGGAAATGTGACCAGTGCCGATCTTGCTATTGATCAAGAGTCTGGCTATACTGGGTGCTTTGGCTTTGTTACCTTTGCCACCAGGGACGATGCTCAGAATGCTATTAACAATCTCGATGGAGTTCAATGGCTCACCCCAAAAACGACCTCCTAAGTATTGCCTACCTATCACTTTTCAAGAGGGTGTAATGTTCTAAGGAAAAGATTTTGTTACTCTTAACAATTTAGTTTAACCAATGTGTAACTTCCTGTTAATGTTTTCTTACTTCCTCTTGCTATAGTTTTACATTTATTTATTTTAATAATGCAGATTAATAGAAACGTAATGGAATGTTTACAGAGTACCATGTAAGAGGAATTCCGTGCCATTTAAAGAGTACTGTACCATGTAACTCAAAACCCTTTCACCTACTTGAGAAATGGTTCAAAAAAAGTCAAAACGACAAAGAAAATGTATTTTGTTCCTAATTAGAGATGGTACTGATAAAAGTGTATGATAGAAAATACCCCACATTTGGATCACCAAACATTCAACTGTTAGACATTGTCACTACTCTTGCATTGCATCGCATCTCTCTCATGGTGGTGGTTAAAAACACCATTCGTTGTCTTTCTAGAGCATAGAAATCATTCATCAAAATTTGGTTTCGACGTAAAAAATCATCATCATCTACTGATTGATGATAATAATCCACAACGCCACAACCAAACTCAACAAGTATATTTTTTGTTATATGAAATTGTACATACACCATCATCTATTGATTTTAACAAAACATGTTCAATGTGTCATTATTAAACAACAAATATTATCATTATTTGTTTCATTTCACGTCCAATTTTAAGAATGACCATTTTTATAGAAATTTGATGCACGAATACATAATGAAAATCTAAACAAAGTCCTGAAAGTGATCTTTATGATTCATCAGGAACCTGTTGTGGATGACAAATCGAGTAATAACGCGAATGGAATTCATAACATGTGATTGAATGGAGATGCATCAAGAGAAGATGATCTAATGATGAGTTCAATATTAGGATGTTGTTTATGTAGGCATAGAAGCTTAAACATTTCACGTTTAGCTTCTACGTCAAGAAACAACACAATCAATAGCAGAAAGAGGAACAAACACAAGACAAGCAGGAGCGTGGGAAGCTCTAATAATTTTTATTCCACCCCTTCTTCATTAAATAGCAGTACCAGTGGCAATTTGACAATGCCTCCTCATATGCAGTCAAGAAATGGTAGCTGTCGGAGAAGTGGAACTCCAATAATGTATTCTAATTCATCCGGGGGTTAAAACCTCCACCAATTGAGAAAAAAATTGAATGTACCCTTGATGAGTTGTGTCATGGTTGCAAGATAATGGTCATGATTACAAGAGATGTCCTCACAGATACCAGGTTCGGATATATCCATCCTCATCATTTGATTAATTGATCATTAATGTTACTTATTAATCGTTATTTTTGATTTGGTAGAAATACATTTTTAGTTATTTTTGCTTTTGATCCGTCAAAAATTTCGTCTCATAGTTGGTTTTTATGCATGAACTTGGATTCTATATAGATGTCCTGCAGCTGTATCGACCATGAGATTTAGAGCGGTCCTTACAGCTGCTGCAATATACTACATTTGTAGAGAATCCAATTTTAAGGAGTAGTGATATATGTACAACCATTTGAGACAACTTTGATGACAACTTTCATTTTCTCTCTTCTCATTGGTCCAAAACAATAAAGAGAGAAAAAGGAAGAGAGAGGATAAGAATATAATGTGAGTATGAGAGAGAAAGTTGTCAAAAAGTTGTAATAAAGTGGTTGTACAAATATCATTTCTCAATTTTAAGTGTTTGATGGTTGCAAGTAAGGATTCTGACACCAAAGATTCGGTAGCTTTTGTATATAAGCTCTCCAATTGACGGGGTTAGCTACAAGACTATAAATATATTTCAAGGGACTAAAAACACATTTAACCTTTATATTTTTTAGAGCGTGAGACATGTGTGGATGTATATGTAATTTAACCCGAAAGGGAGAGAGAAACACATGATTTAAGAATATGTTTTTGATGTTTAATTTGTTTTATCATGCAGGGGTGTAGTTCAAGAGGAGGAACTATTAACAATAAATGTACAACCTGGATGGAAGAAAGGAACAAAGATTAAATTTGAAGGAAAAGGGAATGAGAGACCTAATTATGCATACTCAGAAGACATAATATTTTATATAACTGAGAAAAGACATCAATTATTTAGAAGAGAAGGGGATGGCTTGAAATTATGTGTAGAAATTCCCTTACTTAAGGCACTTACAGGATGTACAATATCAGTTCCATTGTTGGGTGGAGAGCATATGAATTTGACATTAGATGAGATCATATACCTGGCTATCAGAAGATTATCACTGACCAAGGTATGCCAATCTCAACAGAACCAGGGAAGAGAGGAAACTTAAGAATTAAATTTTTTGTTGAGTTTCCAACACATCTCACAATAATCAAAGATCTGATGTTTTTGGTAGTTAACAGAATTCTTGTTAGTTAATTGAAAGCATTTTTGATTTGTGATGCCCTCTTTATTGTTGAATAGAGTAAACGTCTCAACCTTTAGAGCATCATAAACCACAAAAGTAAAACAACGCTTTCTAGTTAGGAAAGTAAAAAATTTATGTTGAAACCAATTTTTTATAAAAGGTCTGCAACCGTGATATGAAGCGCAGCGTTTTTTTTTATGGTTCCACCACCACAACATGACTGATGTATAACGTGCATTGGCCAAATTTAACTGCAATACCACGTTATTTCAAGGATCGCAACGCGACTGCGACTTCAAATATAATGCGGTATATAGCTTTGTTCTTTATACCACGTTGTCTTTATATATTGGTTTATCTGATAAGTAGGACTAAGAACTACTTGCATCTGAAAAGACATGTCACAACACTACCCATCATATATCAACAACCAATTTGCTTTTACAAAGCACAAGCCTCTCTTAATAAGCCTCTCTTAATTGTAAATGTAATTAATCTGGAAATCCATATATGATGCGTAAAGTTTCAATCTGTTCCCATATTTTATTAGTTTGTGCGAAAAATCTACACTGCTAGAATTTCTAATTAAGATATTCATACGTTATTTTGAATTTGTAACAACGGAATGGGTCAATTTAAGGGAACTCACTCGAATTTTTTTTATAGGTGATTGCCCATCTCCCCTCTTATATGCTAAAAAAATTATCGAAAACTTTCGGTAAGATTTCACATTTTAAGGGGGTTGGATGAGCAATCTCACCATTTTAAATTAAACAAGCCAACTATGGTTTCTGATTGCAAGATACTGAATGTCCTCTCCCCTTGCTACCCCCTCCTTAATATAACTTTGTTTACATTCCAATTTCCAACAGATTTGCCACATAAGCAAATTGTAACCAATTCTCTATGTGGCCAATTTGTTGGTCTAAAGCTCACACACAGTACCTAACATTTCAATTATTTTTATGGTCGTGTGATAAACAAGGTCAGTTGTGAAGAGTTTATCAAGTTGTAATGGGGATAGATACTAAGTTAGCCTTAGACTGGTCTTGGACACTAACCCATTCTTAATAGCTAAGCTGAACTTGATCCGATTCACTGTCAGTGGGAATTATCCCAAAATACGATCATCCACCTCACATGACACGAAAATAAATTCTAGTAACAAATGACAACATAAAAGCAACAACTGCAAATATATTGGGGAAAGAATGTTACAAGTTATGGAGAATGGAAGAGACATTTACAGAGGTAAGTTTATTGACACTGTAATTGCAATCGTAGAACTCTAAACAAAACTTAAACCAAGCTCTTTTCAAGTAGTACCAACGCGAAGCCTGCATCATTGCTCGCTGCAACCAACTTAAAATCTCGGGCAAAATGACCTGTAAAGACTTGAACTATTGTCTGGTTCTCTTGGCTTTTGTTAGACTATGTTCTTGTTCCTATGCTCTTTTACTAAGCAGCTGCTTTTATTAAAATGACAGATTTGTTTTCCTTTCATGGTGTGTAACCCCTGGAAAAAGGGAAGCAGCAAGGAAATCAAAAACAGAAAAGTATTTGCAGAGGAGAAATGAAAGGAAGAAGACCAATCCATCTAGACTACCTTGTAGTCTTAAATCAATCTCCTTATGTTCTTTACTCGTCAAATACTTACCATAAACACATCCTGATTAAAGCACCAAATGAAGAGTTAGTTACCACAAGAAGCTCGAAGTAAATGCACTTGCCTCTTTTTGGGAAGAGGCATTAGATCACCTTCAGTTTCTTTACAGGCTTCTCTCCTCCTATGTTGACTGCATTATCCCTGAACATAAGCACAAGAAATATAAAAATTATGTGTACTCCATAATCAATCATGCGTGCTTGAAGAATTGCACATCCAGGAAATGTGTATGTCAGTTTCATGCAGTGGCCGTGAAATAAAAGAAGCTTATCAGTTGGTTCATTGCAGCTTATTAGTATTAAAAATTGATGTATTGCATACTTGCTTCACAGCTTTAAAAAAACATGGTTCAGAATAATATATATCTACCATCATATCATCTGTATGATAGAGAAAGGAAAAAAAAAACATAACTGCTTTCTAATTGTCACTCCCGCAGAAAAAAAATTAAAGAATATCAAGGACATACTGGCAGAGAAAACTAGGCACTAGGCACAAGTGCACAACTCAATACCAGCTGGCAGAAAACTAGCTTGCTTTCAAATTTACATCAAAACAACATATGGAATCAAATGAAAATTTCCTAAAAGTCTTTGATGAGAAGGAGCTGTAAAATGGTAATATTAAAACAAGCTGACCACCAATAACAGATTCACATATGTATACAGTATACTGGCGTTAGAGTAGCACATTGAATTGAAATAACTCTTGAAGCACAAGGAAATTTCATGCTGAACCGCAACTAAGTGTGTGTTAAAACTCATGTAAAAAGTATATGAAGAGAATAATATTCCCTGGCACTAAATACAATAAGGAACAAATAATGATAAAGTTATGAAAAGTGATCGATTGCCTCATAATGGTCGTGTGTGGATAACTTGTACCATTCAGATTTACAATGACTAGTAGAGAAGGAGTAAGATGTGTCTCAGAGTATCATTACTTTGAGAAGCATAGGGGTTTATTTTCAAAATGCAGTGAGAAACACGTACATAACACTATAACACAGTCTTCTAGCAGTAAAATCAATCATCATGATATCACATTCTTCCATTCCTTCGTGTTATTTTTGGCCGTCAGACGGTGTTTAACCAACAGCTGTAGTATATCACTAATGGAATTTAACATCATGCTTATATTCTAGAAAGAGGACAGTGCAAGTGATAGTAACATATCTCCAAGTTAACTCCAACAAAAGAGAATTAGGATTATCACATAAAAGGGAATTGGAGACCAAAAGCACCACAACACAATAACTTCGACCCACAGTCCATTTATAGTAAGATATGTATTCTTTATTGTATTTTCTTGTGCTACTAATTAAGTAGCCGAAGGAGGATGTAAGCTCGTATAAAATGCTGAACATGGCTTCCTTAAAAGAATCACTAACTTAATTTGGTAACACCGTCCTTATAAACATTTTATTCAACACCACATGCCTCAATATACTAAAAGCTATTGGAACATACAACAAGGTATGCTTCTAAGCATTACATAAAATTAAACTTGACATTTCTTTTAGTGTAAAACAAGAAAAGTTATCATAACCAACATGATTTATTAGACTTTAATAACATACAAAATCTACACTGAGCACACAAAGTGCTTGAAAGCAATTATTATGTTATGAATATGAACAAGCTAAAGGAACCAGATATGAATCTGTAATGAAAATAATTGTCATTTTACAGCAATAAAAAGTAAAGTTATAGACTTAGGCCTCGTAAGAAAAATAGTGAGATTCCACTCTGATGAAAGTGATCATAATAAACTGCAAGGAAACTAAAGATTGTCCCACATTGCACTAACAGTTTCAAATCTATTGTTCACCAAAATGCTATCAAGTCAATGTTAACCTGAGATGGCAAATCAATCCTAAATTAACAATTAAAAAAAGCATTTTCTTAGAATTGATTTTGAGAAGCTGAACCAAACATGTTGGAATTGCTAGTTTTCACTTCTGAAGTTGCCAGAATTGCTTTTGAAGGATGTGGAAGCTGAACCAAACATATACTTAAACCATTAAACGTCATCCTTGAATCAATTTGCTTTTGTATTACAAGTATGATAAAGGACCTATTTATAGCCTAGAACCTTAGATGAGGCATTAAACTCGGATTACAAGACAATAAAGGACAAATTCGAAGAGTTAGTAACCTCTTTTTTCTGTCTGCATAACTTACACGGTCGTGTTTGTGAGGAGCACAACCGTGCTCCCTTGAAACCTCTTCACATTCTACTGGCAAAAGGTGGCGCACGGTCGTGCGGTTTAGTTCGACATTGCTGGGCACAACCTCAGCAGGGGGCAACACGACCTAGTGCAATGATGAGCACGACCGCGGTGATTTAAAAATGTCTTTTTCTTGATTTTTCTTCTCTTTCTTGGCTCTTTATCCATGCTTTTGATCTAAGTACATTGTTCTTCATTATTTTGACTCTGAAAACAAAACAAAAACTTTGAAGTAAAATAGCTCTGAAACAGGATGAAAATAAACTAATTTTTATTGAATTTAGAAGCTAAAAAACAACATAAATTACGACATATCAAGGTGCAAGGTGTACAACCAACACTTAAAACCCAATTCAAAGAGAAGTAGAATGCCCCAATGTTCGAGCCTCTTGTTGACAAGGATTCCATTTTGAGAACGAGTAGACGACAAATTCTTGAAGAAAGAGAGAATCTTTGCGAGCTCCCCTGCTACATCAAGTTATTATATCCCCAAAAATTGAAGAGAGAAGAATCTGGGGAGAAGTTTCACATGTACGCGTTCTAATATTAATCCAGTTTGTTTTTTTTTTTTAACTAAGCATTGCCACGTGCCAGCGCCTTATTGGGACAAAGGCACATGCCTTTTCCAGGTTAAAGGCACTGAAGTGCCCCTAGTTAGAGAGTGTATTCCCAACAGATTTTGAGTGAAGTTGGGAAGTGTTGATGACTTATTATCTTTTTTTCTTCTTGTTATATACATCTAGTAGATTCATTAAAAAGCCCAAATAGGCAAATACCGAATCACATCCTTCCTTCGTAAAACAAAACAAGGTTATTCATTCATTCCATTCAATTCCACAACAAACGCACGAACGCACGCAGGCACAATAACAAAAAACTAGGGTTCCAAAATAACCCAATAAATCCTCCGATCGAATCGAAGTTAAGAAAAGCTTTGAAAGATGGCGGCGATTGAGAATGATTTCGATTTGCTGAACCTTCCACACCGGCCTGACGACGACGTCTCCTCTGAACCCAAATCTCCTCCTCCTCCCAAACCCGAATGGTGTTATTCCGAATGGTGGTTGCTCGACAGCAACAGCGACACTGCCAGCGACAGCGACAGCGACGGCGAACGTGAGGATCTCGCTTTACCCTTTTTCCTATTACATTCAATTTTTAATAGAGCAAATAGTCACTTTAGTCCCTGACTTTGCATCACGCTGTCACATAGGTCTCTGACTCAGGATTAAATACAAACAAGTCCCTGACTCTACACTTCCGTTATCAATTTAGTCCCTGCTGTTAAAAAAACTGTTAAGTGATGATGTGGCACGCTGACAAGGAGTATGTCGTGCCATTTACTGTCAGTTAGGTCCCTGAATCGAAAATTAATATCCTCAATTTACTGTTAGGTCCCTAACTGTGTATACTTACTGTCAGTTAGGTCCCTGACAGTAAACACCAAATTTCACTAAGATCTTTGACAAGTTGTTAGTTTAACATGCTACTTACTGACAACACTAATATAATATATCTGTGCTAAATACCAAAATATTATTATAACACTTATAAAAATGATTCCATTGTTTAATAACAAATGTTTCCATAAACATAACTATTAATCAAAAATAATAGTTTAACCATTAATATTTCTATGAAATAAGCATAGAATAAGCAAGCACTAATAAGTAGTTAAGGATTAATAAGCATAGGATAAAAAGTAACATGCTTTTTTTTTAGAACAAGTACTGGAGGTAATAATACTAAAATCTCATTTCTTGGTATGTAGACTCACTTAAATCAAATAAGCATTAATAGCAAACTTAAATATAGAACTCAGTGAAGACACTGCTCTATAACTATCTTAAAGATAAAATCCCTTATATTTCTATGAAATCCAATATAGTTTAAGGGATATACAATTTGTTTTTTTAACTGCAATTGACTTTGTTTTAGTACTTTACAAGTCCTGCATGTGTCTGATATTGTTAGTCTAAACTATGGAATCATTATAAGCACAACTATGTGTCCGAGGCCAACTATGTGATGTTTGTTAGTTTATTTATGTACCGAAATTGCTAAATTATAAGCACAATTATGGTGCAATATTTTGTTTAATATTTTGCTGAATCATTATGTAATGACTTGTTGAATTATATGCCTAAATATGGTGCAATCTTTTGATTACTCCATGGTTGACATTAATGACTTAATAGTTATGTTATGGAAACATTTGTTATTAAACTATGAAATCATTTTTATAAGTGTTATAATAATATTTTGGTATTTAGCACATATACCTTAGTGTTGTCAGTAAGTAGCATGTTAAACTAACAACTTGACAAGGATGTTAGTGAAATTTTGTGTTTACTGTCAAGGACCTAACTGACAGTAAGTATCCACAGTTAGCGACCTAACAGTAAGTTGAGGATATTGATTTTCGATTCAGGGACCTAACTGACAGTAAGTATACACAGTCAGGGATCTAATAGTAAATTGAGAATATTGATTTTCGATTCAGGGACCAAAGTGACCATTTTTTACTTTCACTTTAGTCCCTGTGACACGTCATACTCCTTGTCAGCATGTCACATCATCACTTAACAGTTTTTTTTAACGGCAGGGACTAAAGTGATAACGGAAGTGTAGAGTCAGGGACTTATTTGTATTTAATCTTGAGTCAGGGACCTATGTGACAGCGAGGTGCAGAGTCAGGGACTAAAGTGACTATTTGCTCATTTTTAATATCATTATTATTATTGAAAACTCGTTAAAGATGGTTTCGATCCCACCGAAATTGACATCACGGGACGGTTCTAAGCCAACACAACCAAACCAGTCCAACAATATAATGAATTGAATTTCACTATTATTAACTCTAACAAAGTTATTAATTGAATATCCGATGCATCAGACTACAATGAATTGAATTTCATGTCTATCAATTAATCTCATTTTACCTGTTTGTATCCACAGGTCACCGACTTCGGGGTCAAAAACCTTGTTGTGAATGTATTACTGCTTATGAACCCGAGTACAAACCTACAGTCAAGATTGGGAGTTTTTGCGTACCTGACTTTATGGAAGCTTTTGTGGAGAAGATGATTGCATCCTATCTTGACAACACTAATTCTGTTCTGGTAACCGACCTCTCGGTCTACGTCAGTAGTAACTCTGATTTGGCTGATCTCTGCCGTCCTTATGGAAATGTGACCAGTGCCGATCTTGCTATTGATCAAGAGTCTGGCTATACTGGGTGCTTTGGCTTTGTTACCTTTGCCACCAGGGACGATGCTCAGAATGCTATTAACAATCTCGATGGAGTTCAATGGCTCACCCCAAAAACGACCTCCTAAGTATTGCCTACCTATCACTTTTCAAGAGGGTGTAATGTTCTAAGGAAAAGATTTTGTTACTCTTAACAATTTAGTTTAACCAATGTGTAACTTCCTGTTAATGTTTTCTTACTTCCTCTTGCTATAGTTTTACATTAGAGAAAGAGCAATGATATTCTAACAACCAAAAATCAACAACTTTTGTGACAACCACCAATTTTCAAAAGAAAAGTAGATAGTGACACGGAAACCAAAGCAATAGAGAGAAAAAGTAAAAAGATAATGTGAGTATGAGAGATAAAGTTGTCACATAGGTTGTCACAAAATGGTTGTTAAAATATCATTTCTCTTTACATTAATACCCCACATTTGGATCACTAAACATTCACCTGTTAGACATTGTCACTGACTCTTGCATTGCATTGCATCTCTCTCATAGTGGTGGCTAAAACCTCCATTCGTTGTCTTTCTGGAGCATACAAATCTCATTCATCAAAATTTGGTTTCGACGTAATCATCATCTACCGATGATAATAAACCACGCCGCCGCACCCAAACTCAACAAGTATATTTTATTTGTTATATGAAATTGTACATACACCATCATCTATTGATTTTAACAAATCGTGTTCAATGTGTCATTTATTAATAACAAAATATTATCATTATTTGTTTCATTTCACATCCAATTTTAAGAATGACCATTTTCATAGAAATTTGATGCACGAATACATAATGAAAATCTAAACAAAGTCCTGAAAGTGATCTTTATGATTCATCAGACAAATCGGGTAATAACGCGAATGGAATTCATAACATGGGATTGAATGGAAATGCATTAAGAGAAGATGATCTAATGATGAGTTCAAGATTAGGATGTTGTTTATGTAGGCATAGAAGCTTATACATTTCACGTTTACCTTCTAATTCAATACCTTCTACGTCAAGAAACAACACAATACAACAAAAGAGGAACAAACACAAGCCAAGCAGGAGCGTGGGAAGCTCTAATAATTTTATTCCCACCCATTCTTCATTAAATATTAGTACCAGTGGCAATTTGACAATGTCTCCTCATATGCAGTCAAGAAATAGTTGCTGTCGTAGAAGTGGAACTCCAATAATGTATTCTAATTAATCCGGGGGTTAAAACCTCCACCAATTGAGAAAAAAAAATTGAATGTACCCTTGATGAGTTGTGTCATGGTTGCAAGAAAATGGTCATGATTACAAGAGATGTCCTAACAGATACCGGGTTCGTATATATCCATCCCCATCATTTGATTAATTGATCATTAATGTTACTTATTAATCGTTCTTTTAGATTTGGCAGAAATGCATTTTTAGTTATTTTTGCTTTTGATCCGTCAAAAATTTTGTCTCATAGTTGGTTTCTATGCACGAACCTGGATTCTATATAGTTGTCATGTAGTTGTATCGACCATGAGATTTAGAAAGATAAAACTTCTAAATTTAACGGTCCTTACAGCTGCAGCACTATACTGCATTTGTAGAGAATCCAATTTTAAGTGCTTGATGGTTGCAAGTAAGGATTCTGACACCAAAGATTCGGTAGCTTTTGTATATAAGCTCTCCAATTGACGGTGTTAGCTACAAGACCATAGATATATTTCGAGGGACTAAAAACACATTTAACCTTTATATTTTTTAGAGCGTGAAACATGTGTGAATGTATATGTAATTTAACCTGGCAGGAAGAGAGAAACACATGATTTAAGAATATGTTTTTGATGTTTAATTTGTTTTATCATGCAGGGGTGTAGTTCAAGAGGAGGAACTATTAACAATAAATGTCCAACCTGGATGGAAGAAAGGAACAAAGATTAAATTTGAAGGAAAAGGGAATGAGAGACCTAATTATGCATACTCAGAAGACATAATATTTTATAGGGTTAATAGGCCTTTACCCCTGTAATATAGGTCACTTTTGGTTTTCCCCTCTGTAAAAATTTTTTGTCAGATTTCGTCATTGTAAATTTTTTTTGTTTTGGAATACCCCCCTAGGCCAACTGACTGTGCATTTTCGCTAATATAGCACGCTAACTCACCTTTTTCTGGTGATGTGGCGCGCTGACTATTTTATTATTTTTATTTTTTTATTGTGTACACGTGGAATTTGTGATTTTTTTAAAAAAATTCTTAGAAAATTTTAAAAAAACGAAAAAAATTAAAAAAATCTGAAAATATAAAAAAATACCGGAAAAATTAAAAAACTCTGGAAAAATTAATAAAAATGATTAAAAAATTAAAAATTAAAAAAATCAGGTAAAATGAAAAATAATGAAAAAATTCTATAAAAATTAATAAAAAAATTCTGGAAAAATTTTAAAAAATTCTGGAAAAGATTAATATATATCGAAAATTTCGAAAACATTATAAAAAAAATATTAATTAAGTTCCTGAAAATTTTTAAAAAAGATTAAGTGCTGAAAAAAAATTGAACTTTTTTTAAAAAATTTCAAAATATATAGTCTTATTAGTTTAAAATTTTTTGAAATAGTTTAAGTTCCTAAATTTTTTATAAGAAGTGTTATTTTTTATAAGAATTTTTATAAAAAAAAAAAGAAGAAAAATCCAGGAATTTAAAATATTTCGAAATTTTTTAAAATAAAAAGAAAATATATTTCGTAATTTTTTAAAAAAGTTCAAATTTTTCTTTCGAAATTGAAAAGTTTGTTTTTTTATTTTTTATACAAAAAATAAAAGTTGCGATTTTTTTTAGGAACTTAATTCAGATTTTTTTAATAACTAGTTTAGAGACCCGGCGTTGCCCCGGTTAGATATTAAATAAGTTTTATAAGTTTGTGTGCACGAATACACGTGTCACTATATTAGATTGAATTTATTTAAATTTAAAATTATAATAATATCATAAAAATAAATATAGATGATGAGATGAATGCCCAATGCAAGGATAAAAAGTGTAACAAAATCAATAATGAATTAGTCCAAGTGGTAAGAGTTTTGGGTCCCTTTAAACATGTGGTCATGGGTTTGTTTCGTGGCCCATGGGTTTGAGAGAGAAAAATCGATTGATATATATATATCAAAGTATATGTATGAGAAATAATAAAATTGGTGTTTGGCAAACCTGAAGAAGGAAAAATGTTAGATGAAAAGAAGGTTTGGGGTTTCTGTTTGTGCTCAAAATATGTAAATATGTGATTAACGAAAATTTATTTATTTATAGTTAACATTTGCATTAGAATATGCTGCTAAAAGATAACATAATAACTAATCAAACCTTCTTTTTATTCAAAAAAAACTAATCGAACCTTTTTTTTCCTCAAACATAAAAACTAATTGAATTATATAGTGCTAAAATATTAGTAATAACTAATTGAAGCTTTTTTCCCTAAAAACAAATAAACAAATTGGAGTCTTTTAATCATAAAATAAGATCGTATTATGTGTAGTTTGTTGATATATTTCTGCTACATAAAATATTAGAAATTCAATAAAAAATTTAAAGAAAATATTGAGTGGATAAAATCAAAATGTTGTTGAGATATTTATGTTAAATAAAATAGGGTTAATTAAGTTTTTAGACCCTATAAATATTCACAGTTTTGTTTTTACTCCCTATAAAATAAAATCACACTTTTTAGTCCCTATGACATTTTCCTTAAGCATTTTAGGGACCAAAAATGTTGATGGAAATTTTTTATAGGGACTAAAAATGCTAATGGAAAAATTTTATAGGGACTAAAAATGCTGATGGAAAATTTTATAAGGACTAAAAAGTGTGATTTTATTTTATAGGAACTAAAAACAAACTTCTGAATATTTACAGGGACCATTTACTTAAGTAACCCAATAAAATATTGGTTTTTAAAAATAGAAAAAATAATAAAAATATTGAGAAAGAATGTGGAAGTGACACGTGGCATAAAAAACCTTACTTTATATATATATTATTGATTTTTTCGAAAATTTCGATATATATTAATCTTTTCTAGAATTTTTTAAAATTTTTCCAGATTTTTTTTATTAATTTTTCTAGAACTTTTTCATTATTTTTCATTTTACCTGATTTTTTAATTTTTAATTTTTAATTTTTATTAATTTTTTCCAGATATTTTTAATTTTTCCGGTATTTTTTCATTTTTATTAATTTTTTTTTTTAAAAAATTTCTAAGATTTTTTTATTTTTTTAAAAAATCACAAATACCACGTGTACACAATAAAAAATAAAAAAAATAATACAGTTAGTGCGCCACATCATCAGAAAAAGGTGAGTCAGCGTGCCACATCAGCGAAAATGCACAGTCAGCTGGCCTAGGGGGTATTCCAAAACAAAAAAAAATTACAAGGACGAAATCTGACAAAAAAATTTTGCAGGGGGGAAAACCAAAAGTAAACTATATTACAGGGGGTAAAAGTCTATTAACCCTATTTTATACGACTGAGAAAAAACATCAATTATTTAGAAGAGAAGGGGATGGCTTGGAATTATGTGTAGAAATTCCCTTACTAAAGGCACTTACAGGATGTACAATATCAGTTCCATTGTTGGGTGGAGAGCATATGAATTTGACATTAGATGAGATCATATACCTGGCTATCAGAAGATTATCACTGACCAAAGGTATGCCATGCCAATCTCAACAGAACCAGGAAAGAGAGGAAACTTAAGAATTACATTTCTTGTTGAGTTTCCAACACATCTCACAGATAATCAAAGATTGATGTTTTAGGTATTTTACAGAATTCTTGTTAGTTAATTGAAAGCATTTTTGATTTGTGATGCCCTCTTTATTGTTGAATAGAGTAAACGTCTCAACCTTTGGAGCATCATAAACCACAAAAGTAAAACAACGCTTTCTAGTTAGGAAGGTAAAATTTTTATGTGGAAACCAATTTTTTATAAAAGGTCTGCAACCGTGATTTGAACCACAACGTTTTTATGGTTCCACCACCACAACATGACTGATGTATAACGTGCATCGGCCAAATTTAACAGCAATACCACGTTATTTCAAGGATCGCAACGCGACTGCGACGTCAAATATAACACGGTATATAGCTTTGTTCTTTATAGCGGTTTTACGGGTAATGCATCAATAAACTATATATTGATTTATCTGATAGGTAGGACTAAGAACTACTTGCATATGACAAGACATGTCACAACACTACCCATCATATATCAACAACCAATTTGCTTTTACAAAGCACAGGCCTCTCTTAATAAACCTCTCTTAATTGTAAATGTAATTAATCTGGAAATCCATATATGAAGCGAAAGGTTTCAATCTGTTCCCATATTTTATTAGTTTGTGCGAAAAATCTACTCTGCCAGAATTTCTAATTAAGATATTCATACGTTATTTTGAATTTGTAACAACGGAATGGGTCAACTTAAGGCAATTCACTCGAGATTTTTATAGCTGATTGCTCATCTCCCCTCTTATATGCTAAAAAAATTATCGAAAACTGTCGGTTAGATTTCACATTTTAAGGGGGTTCGATGAGCAATCTCACCATTTTAAATTAAACAAGCCAACTATGGTTTCTGATTGCAAGATACTGAATGTCCTCTCCCCTTGCTACCCCCTCCTTAATATAACTTTGTTTACATTCCAATTTCCAACAGATTTGCCACATAAGCAAACTGTAACCAATTCTCTATGTGGCCAATTTGTTGGTCTAAAGCTCACACACAGTACCTAACCTTTCAATTGTTTTTATGGTCGTGTGATAAACAAGGTCAGTTGTGAAGAGTTTATCAAGTTGTAATGGGGATAGATACTGAGTTAGCCTTAGACTGGTCTTGGAACGGTTGGCCACTAACCCATTCTTAATAGCTAAGCTGAACTTGAGCCAAATCACTGTCAGTGGGAATTATCTCAAAATACGATCAGCCACCTCACATGACACGAAAATAGATCCTAGTAACAAATGACAACATAAAAGCAACAGCTGCAGATATATTGGGGAAAGAATGTTACAAGTTTTAGAGAAGGGAAGAGACATTTACAAAAGTAAGTTTATTGACACTATAATTGCAATTGTAGAACTCTAAACAAAACTTAAACCAAACTCTTTTCAAGTAGAGCCAATTCATTGCTTGCTGCAACCAACTTAAAATCTCAGGCAAAATGACCTGTAAAAGACTTGAACTATTGTCTTGTTCTCTTGGCTATTGTTAGACTATGTTCTTGTTCCTATGCTTTTTTACTAAGCAGCTGCTTTTATTAAAATGACAGATTTGTTTTCCTTTCATGATCTGTAACCCCTGGAAAAAGGGAAGCAGCAAGGTATTATGGTATATTTATACTTAATAAAATCAAAAACAGAAAAGTATTTGCAGAGGAGAAATGAAAGGAAGAAGATCAATCCAGCTAGACTACTTTGTAGTCTAGTTAAATCAATCTCCTTATGTTCTTTACTCATCAAATACTTACCATAAATACATCCTGATTAAAGCACCAGATGAAGAGTTAGTTACCACAAGAAGCTCGAAGCAAATGCACTTGCCTCTTTTTGGGATGAGGCATTAGATCACCTTCAGTTTCTTTACAGGCTTCTCTTCCTATGTTGACTGCATTATCCCTGAACATCAGCACAAGATATATAAAAATTATGTGTACTGCATAATCAATCAAGCGTGCTTGAAGCATTGCACACCCAGGAAATGTGTATGTCAGTTTCATGAGGTGGCCGTGAAATAAAAGAAGCTTATCAGTGGGTTCATTGCAACTTATTTCAAATGTTAGAGTATTGAATATTGATGTATTGCATACTTTGCTTCGCAGCTTTAAGAAACAGCATGTTTCAGCATAATATATATATATATAGCATCATATCATCTGTATGATAGTGAAAGAAAAATAAAAAAAATAACTGCTTTGTAATCGTCACTCCACGCAGAAAAAAAATAAATAATATCAAGGACATGCTGGTAATAAATTCTATAATCTGTATTAACAAAGCAGTTTCCTAACACCATTAAGCATAAATCAATACCAGCTGGCAGAAAACTAGCTTGCTTTCAAATTTACATCACATATGAAATCAAATGAAAATTTCCTAAAAGCCTTTGATGAGAAGGGGCTTTAAAATGGTAAATTATAAAACAAGCTGACCACCAATAACAGATTCACATATGTATACAGTATACTGGTGTTAGAGTAAGCACATTGAATTGAAATAACTCTTAAAGAACATGGAAATTCCATGCTGAACCGCAACTAAGTGTGTGTTAAAACTTATGTAAAAAGTATAAAGAGAATGATATTCCCTCGAACTAAATACATCAAGGAATAAATAATGATAAAGTTATGAAAAGTGATCAATTGCCTCATAATGGTCGTGTGTGGATAACTTGTGCATTCAGATATACGATAGCTGGAAGAGAAAGAGTGAGATGTGTCTGAGAGTATCATTACTTTGAGAAGCATAGGGGTTTATCTTCAAAATGCAGTGAGAAACGGGTACATAACACTATAACAGAGTCTCCTAGCAGTAAAATCAATTATCATGAGATCACATTCTTTCATTCCTTCGTGTTATTTTATGGCTGTCAGGTGGTGTTTAACCAACAGCTGTAGTATATCGCTAACGGAATTTAACATCAAACTTATATTAGAGAAAAAGGACAGTACAAGTGATAGTAACATATATGTCTAAGTTAACCCCAACAAAAGAGAATTAGGAATATCACAGTAAAAGGGAATTGGACACCAAAAGCACCACAAACACAATAACTTCGACCCACAGTTCATTTATAGTAAGATATGTATTCTTTATCGTATTTTCTTGTGCAACTAATTAAGTAGCAGAAGGAGGATGAAAGCTCGTATAAAATGCTGAACATGGATTTGAAAAGCACCACAAACACAATATCTTCGACCCACGGTCCTTGTAAACATTTTATTCAACACCACATGCCTCAATATACTAAAAGCTATTGAAATATACAATGAGGTTTGCTTCTAAGCATCACATAAAATTAAACTTGACATTTCTTTTATTGGAACACAAGAAAAGTTGTCGTAAACAACATGATTTATTAGACTTTAATAACATAAAAAATCTACATTGAGAAAACAAAGTGCTTGAAAGCAAATATTTATTATGTTATGAATATGAACAAGGGAGAGGAACTTATATGAATCTGTAATGAAATTACGAAAATAACTGTAAATTTCCAGCAACAGTTAAGTAACCTTATGAAGTTTAAGATTAGAAATGAGAACAGAAATTCGATGGTTGAATCCCAAACCAGTCTAAAAAGTAAGGATTTGTCTAAAATGCACAAGCAAAATGATCTAGCACCATAAACAAGTGTCTTTTTCACCATTGGATTAATAAGTCGCATCATATCTCATTTAATTTAATGGTGAAATATATTGATCCAATGATATAAAATATCTGATGACAGAATCTAGGTTGTGCATGATGCAAGACTTGTTTAACTTGCGCACCATAGAATTGACCAAAAAGGAAAGTTATAGCCTTAGGCCTGATAAGAAATGTAGCGAAACCCATGCCGGGTAGAAAAGGTTGCGATTGAGATTCCAATCTCATGAAACAGATCGTAAATGATAACATATGATTAGTAAACTAAAGATTTTCCCACATTGCACTAACAGCTTCAATTCTATTGTTCACCAAAATACTACTATTATTGAGTTAAAGTTGACCGGAGATGGAACAATCATAAATTAATAGTTAAAGGAACGCTAACATTAGTCATTATAAACTCGCCATCAACACAATTCTGAAATAGAAAAGGAAACAATCTAACAAAACCAACATAAAATATAAAGACAACTCCAATTTCCCAGCATGCAATAACGATGAAAACAACACACAACATTCCATAACAGCAAAACCCAATATAGAAACACCATAAATTAAGTCAGTAACATAACATATATGGTATAACCGTATGATGATTATCAAAGTTAAAAAATTATATACTTTAGTTTGAATACAATAATGTTCTTACTTGGAGGACCCAATTCCATGAATGTCAAGCTCATGAGTCGATTTACTCTTCTTCTTGGCTACAAACTTGTTCTTTTGTTTCCTCTCTCTGATTTTCCAAACACTGTTCTTTCTAAACACAAATTTATCAACCTTCCACACTGGACAACTCGTGTCTATCACAGTAACCTCACTTTTCGTAAAACCCTCCAAATCTTCTTCGCCATCTTCACCTTCCACACCTCGATTTTCTACCTCCACCGCTGCATCGGCGCCGGTGGCAGCGGGAGCATTGACAGTGATGGTGGTGGTGGAAGAAGGGAGGAAGATTTTAGGGTTTGCTTGTTTCCTGGGACATTTCTTTGAGGTGAGGGTGGCGGCGCCGGGATTGAAGAGATGAGAGAGGACGGCGTTTAACGGTGGATCGTCGTTGGTTATTGGTGGACGGTGGCGAACCGGTTTAATGGGGCGGGGTTGAGGTGAATGGGTGGCGAGATTAAGAAGGAAAGTGTCGAGGTCGAGGTTATCGTCGGTTGGGATACCTTTATTGGACCGGAGACGGTCGAACCAGTTTAAACCGGGTTTATTGGACCGGGGCGAGCAGATCATGATGGACGGTGGACGGAGAAAGAAAGAGAGTAGTGGACTGTGGACGGAAAGAAAGAAGGAAGAATTTGGAAGCGAAGGAATTGAAAATTGTGAATGTGAATGAATGAAATGAATGGTGGTAGAGTAGAAAAAAAGAGCGGGTCGGTGATGCCACGTAGTTCACAAGAGTGAAATTCAAACATTGTTCATTTTTATCAACAAGGAGTGTTGATTGCATATGCCCCACTTTAACCATCACACACTAGTAGATGTTGACATCAAACTAGTTATTTCAAACTCCAAACTTTTGTATCAATGTGGCAGATTCAATGCATATTTTGGATTGCATTGGATTCTCAAAATTAATGTGCTAAGTCAATGTGATTTTCAAGCTTTTATGAAATTATTGTATCACTTTAGAACCACTTATGATGTGTTGTTAGAACATATGTAAGGCATTGTGCTTTGCCTTTGGAGCTTCAACTTTGCCTTTGATTGTCTTGGGGTAAATGTGTTTTGTTCATTGATAATACTACAAAAGAGTAGTAACGATATAAATCAAACTTTGACGTTCTAACAAAATGCACTAAATTTCATTAATAACTGCACAACTAAGAATTACATAAACGATTTTTTTACATAAAAAATTTGAGGGATGACATAATTTTTCGTAATTAAAATGACATTAGTGGTCATGTTAGAACGGCTCTCAATGGAAATTGTACTTTGTGCTTTAAAATTACAATGTTAAACTTTTATCATTGAGCTTAGTAGTTTAAGCGTGCACGTCAAATGACTTACACAATAAAGGCGGACGATGATTGTGACTAAATTTCTCTCCATATTCTTCAAAACATCATCCCTCTTCAGAAGAGGCTTGATAATATTCTTTTGTCTCTCATTCCTTTCCGCTAGCAAGTGTGGTTGTTACCGGAATTTCATAAAATTCTCGTTGTAAGCAGGACTTTAGTAAAACCCAAATGATTGATAATGATAAAATCGATTGTTTGTTTTTTTTTTTAAACTCGGTATCCGATCAAAGGACCGACTAATCCGAGGGGATCAATCCCACCGCCCACTTGCGGGGGACCCCGTTCTAAGCCAGGCTCTGTATGGATTTTTATAGTCCAAGCAATCAAGCAATGACCAAAGGGGATCAACGCCACAATAGATAAAAACCATACCATATCAGTTTTGATCTTGTCAAAATCAAAAGGTGCCTCCAAATTACAACTGAGGGATAAAGAATGAAGGTTAAAATTGCTCATTCAAAACATCATCCCTCTGAAGAGGCTTGATAATATTCTTTTGTCTCTCATTCCTTTCCATTAGCAAGTGTGGTTGTTACCGAAATTTCATAAAATTCTCGTTGTAAGCAGGACTTTAGTAAAACCCAAATGATTGATAATGATAAAATCGATTATTTGTTTTTTTTTTAAAAACTCGGTATCCGATCAAAGGACCGACTAATCCGATGGGACCAATCCCACTGCCCACTTGCGGGGCCCCGTTCTAAGCCAGAACAAGACCCTGTATGGATTTTTATAGTCCAAGCAATCAAGCAATGACCAAAGGGGGATCAACGCCACAATAGATAAAAATCATACCATATCAGTTTTGATCTTGTCAAAATCAAAAGGTGCCTCCAATGGGTGATTTGGAAAGCGCGGAATGAGTGCATTTTTAAGGATGTTGTGACTAGATGGGATGAGGTGGTTGAAGATATTAAGTTGTTGTCGTTGAAGTGGTCGTTGGCAAAACTTAATTTTCAACCTTGTTTATACTACGAGTGGCTGTGGAGTCCGCGAGAATGTTTGAGGCGGTGACTGGTTCTGTGGGTATAGCAGCAGCTTGTTTCTGCTTCTGCTGCTATGCTTTGGTTTTTGGCTGTTTAGCCTTTTGTTTAGCCTGGTTTCTTTGTGTGGCTCGGTTGTGGAGGCAGGGAGTGGTTTTTTTTCTTGCTGAATTCTGCTGGTTTTTGTGTCTTAGGGGTGCTGTTTTTTTTCTGGTTGTGTGGTGCGGTTTGTAGCAGGTTGCTGCTGTTCTGGTTGCGGCTGCTGGCTTCTTAGCCTCTGCCTGCGCGTGCTGGGGTTGGTGTGTTTGCTGAGTTCTCTTCAGGCTTAGCTATGGGACTGAATTTCGGTTTTGTGTGCCAGATTTCAGAGTCATAGCTGTTGCCATTTTGGAGGTTGTGTTGGGGTGGTTTTTTAGGGGTTTTTTTTTCGAGTCGGTGTTTTGTGGCAACCGATTTCCCCTTGTATTTTTTTTTATCCACCCGAGCTTATTAGTGCATCTTGCACGGGCTTGTTGGTTAATAATATTTTGCCGTTTCAAAAAAAATAAATAAAGGTGCCTCCAAATTACAACTGAGGGATAAAGAATGAAGGTTAAAATTGCTCATTTAAGATGTGTATGTTGGGTGGAAGGGTAAAATCGCTAGATCGTGATAGTGGCGGGACAAAACTGCAATTTAGTATAAATGTAACAATATCACACTTTTTTAAAATTAATTACGGGCATGTGGAGGCATCACTCTAACAACCACATTTTTGGATCGGACTTGCGTAACATTGTGGCGGGCTATGTCACATGACATAGCCAGTAATATTGCGCCACGTGTCACTTCATTTTTTAAAACCAAAAATCAAATCAAATAATAGAAAGGAACAAAAATGGAACAAAAGCAAGCAGAACACGTTCGCGCCTCACATTCTTCTTCTTCTTCTCAAAAACAAAACCCCACCACCATCATCATTTGTTTTTCCTCCACCACCGGTCGTCACCGTCAGTCGCCACCGCCTCCGCCGCCATCGACCTGCCATGAACCTGCCATAATAAGGTTTTTTTTTCTTTATCTATTTTTCTTTTGAATGATTGAAATGCTCATATGAATGAGAACAAACCTTAATAAAAATTTAAATTTCAATGAAAGCAGATAATAGGAACACTTGATTAGGAACAAAACAAACCTTTTTGAACTAGTTTCAATTCATTGGGATTTGATTTTAGGAAAGTTAGGGTTTTATTTGACGATGATACAGAACCCATTGCAATGTTACTTAAACTCTGTTTTTAACTCTGTTTTTAACTCTGTTTTTTTTAATGGCTTGACTAATGTTGCTGCTGCTGCTGTTGTTGTTGTGAAATAGGAAAAATGATTGATTGATCCTTGAGAATTTGTGTCCTTATCATTCATTCTTTATTAATGTTTTGTATGCATTGTTTTGTATGCACTGTTTGATTGATCACCATGCCATGCTAGACCCTTAGTTCAATTCATACTTCAAAATACCATGCCACGATAATTTAAGTGTTTTTGTTTCTTACTGTTACATAAACTCTACTTCTTCTTTGTTTAATAGCTTGACTTATGTTGTTCTTGTTGTTCCTTAGATAGTTTAATCAAACATGGCATCTATAAATGTTGATTGGAAGCCAGAGGTTGGAATGGGATTTGATAATATGGAAGAGGCTAAACAATTTTGGCTTGCTTATGGTTTACGTGTGGGCTTCGGAATTAGAGTACGTTTTACAAACAGGAAGAAAGACGGTACTGTAACATCATGTAGGTTCGTTTGTTGTAAGGAAGGGGTGAAGAATACAGGGATCAAAAATGCATATGAAGGAAAATATGAGAGAGCTGATATTAGAACAAATTGCCTTGCAAGAATTACACTTTCACGTTGTAAGAACGGAAAGTTGGTCATCCATGAGTTTCTAGATGAACATAACCATGACCTACAAAATCCAGAGGCTACACACATGCTTCGATCGCATAGAAAGGTAACTGAAGTACAAGCATATGAAATTGATATGGCCAATAACTCTGGATTAAGACAGAAGTCCACATTTCAACTTATGAGCACTCATGCAGGGCATAGAGCTAATGTAGGATTTACAGTGAAGGATGTAAGAAACTACATCACTGAAAAAATAAAAAGAAGTATGGCGTATGGTGAGATTGGATGTCTTTCACAATATTTTCAACGGCAATTGTTGGAGAATCCATCCTTCTTTCATGCATATCAGATGGATGCCGAAGAACAAATTACAAATGTGTTTTGGTGTGATGCACGTATGATTTTGGATTACGGGTATTTTGGTGATGTTGTTTCATTAGACACCACATATTGCACCAACCATGCCAATAGACCACTTGCTTTTTTTTTTTTTTCTGGTTTTAACCATTATAGAGGTTCGATCATTTTTGGTGCAGCACTAATGTATGATGAGATAATTGAGTCATTTAAATGGTTGTTTGATACATTTTTACAAGCACACAACAACAAAAAACCAAAGACGATCTTCACTAACCAAGATCAATCAATGGCAAGTGCATTTGAAAAAGTGATGCCTGAGACTCACCATGGTTTATGCACATGACACTTGTTACAAAATGGAGTCAAACATCTTGGGAACTTGATGAAGGGAGGAAGTTTTCTGCTTAGAGATATAAAAAAATGCATGTATGATATTGACAATGCATCAGATTTTGAGAAACTTTGGTTTGATTTGATCAACGAATATAATATTCGTGATAAATCTTGGATCAAGACAACTTATGGGCTTAAAAAAAATGGGCGGCGTGTTATATGAAGGAAGTATTAACACTTGGCATGCGAAGTACACAACTTAGTGAAAGTTTGAATGCTCACTTCAAGTCTTGTATGCAACCAAATGTGGATATCCTAGAATTCTTCAATCATTTCGAAAGAGTTGTTGATGAGAAGAGAGCAAAAGAATTGAGTTGTGTGTATGAATCCTCACATAAGCTTGCAAGGTTGAAATATGAAACTTCACCAATACTAACCCAAATGGGAAAAGTATACACACACACTGTCTTTGAATTGTTTCAAGATGAGTTTAAGTCACTATTAGCTCTATCTGTACCAATTAGACATGAAACTGACTCTCTTTGCCAATATGTCATCACTAAGGAAAAACACGAAGGATCTTGGAGAGTGTCATTTAATCATGTCTCAACTTTCATTGCTTGTAGTTGTTTGAAGTTTGAGACATTTGGCATACTTTGTTCACATGCATTAAAGATCTTTGAATTGAATGCTGTTAAGGTAATGTCTGATGTGTATATCTTAAGAAGGTGGACAAGGGAAGCCCGTTATGGCATTGTGCAAGATTTTATGGGAAATGAGGTTGAAGGAGATCCTAAGTTGTTAAGAAATCGAATGTACAGACAAGTTGTCTCTAAGTTCATTAGAGCAGCGGCTGAAGCATCAAATGATGAAGAAAGCCTCAAGTTTGTTGATAACAGTGTAGATGACATGCTAAAGAAAATGATGGAATCTCGCGCACAAGCTATGGATAAGAACGGTGAAAACGGTGCTCGTCCGGCAATTATGAGTTCTGATCCAATGCAAGCAAAGGGATTCAAGAATCGACCCGGCTCAAAAAGAACCAAGCGACTTAAAAGTTGCCTTGAAAAGCAGCATAGTCAAGCTACATCTAGCCGCGCTCCACCTAAACAAAGAAGTGCACAGGTATGGCTGTCTAGTAAGGTGTTTATGTTGGCCCAGTTTTGTGTTAATAATATGGCTAAAGAATTAATAAAATTAGCTTATTTTAATTTTACATAATTATTTTAGGTTAAAGGATTAACAGCTCATATGGTCGATGGAATATCTTGTTCTGCGCCTTCAACTTATGTGCCCTCACAAGCACAAGAAAATCAAGTTAACTACACAGCCATGTTAATGGTAATTTCACATCTTTTTCATTATGAAATATCCTTACATACAAAAGTATCAAGATACTAATTATCTCTTTGTTATTAACGTAGGCACCCTTTGACGGTCCAAATATTGGAGCACATTCTTACCTTGATTGACCGGCGATCTACATTGAAAATGTTTTAGAGATGCGCTAAAAAATATACCTTGATTTTGTATTTTGAACAAGTATCTGCTATGCTGTTAGCTTCTGGTGTCCTGGGCAGCTTGGTGTGCTTCTTCGGTGGTGGCACTTTGTTGCTGGGATGTTTCTGTTCGCTGGGACAGCATCTGCTATGCTGTGTTTTTTGGCAGGAAAGCACTTGTGACAGCAAATGTCTTGCTGGTTTTTTGGTGCAGTTTGGGGGTTGTTTATATGGGGTTTTCGGGTGTGAGGCTTGTGTATGCGTGTAGTCTGTTACATGTATACTCCGACATCACTGTTCGATTGCAATTGTTAGGTAGGGTTATTTGATTGTTTCTGGTGATAATTAAAGAAACTGCGTTTATGCACTTCTGCGTTAATACGTTGCATCATTTCTGGTTTTTTTACCTGCGTTTTTGCATTAATAATGTGTTGCAGCGTTTCAGGTTTTTTTTACCTGCATTTATGCGTTGCGGTTTTAGCATTTTTTTGTTTATGGTACTGCAACTTATAAATTGTGTCATTTTTTTTTTCCTTTTTCTGTTGTGAGTTTATTTTTGACAGGGCAAAGAAAATTTCATTAACTCTGTTATGAGTTTATTTTTGACAGGGCAAAGAAAATTTCATTAACTATAACAGCAGTGAGATTACAACACAGTAGTGATATTACAACATATAATGCTTGTTTATTTTTGAAAAATACAGTAGTGAGATTACAACATATCATCATCATATTTGAACTATAACAACAGTGTTTGCATTCTGCCAGAAATCTCACTTGAGCACACACCAAACATCACAACTTCACTTGAGCCCAACAGTGCTTGAACCTCACTTGAGCCCACACCAAACCTCACTTGAACCTCCACCATATGCATTTGATAAAAGCACATAATCCCATCATGATGTGGGTCAAGCTCAATGATCCTTTCCCTTTGCCTTTTCAGCCAACGCAAGATGATTATGATTCACACATGCCCCAAGCAAAGTCCTCCAAATAACAGAGTTTGGTTTCAAAGGCAGTCGAGGTGACTATATTTCTTTCCGGCATTTCATCAAACATCTTGAATACATATTAATAAGAGCAGTACCCGATGGAAGCCAGAGGTAACAATCCTCATCCTGACAATAAAAGAATGAACCCAAATACCCAATTCAATCACACTCAACATAATAGCCCTGTCTGATGTGCAAAGATGATCCCGACTTTACCTGTAAATTTTGTATCAGGGTAAATAACTAGAACTGGTGAATTCAACAGTGGAGAAAAAAATAGATACTTACGAATCAATCGAAAGATGCATAAAGCCAATGATTATTGATTTGTAAGATGATTAATGTTATGTGTAAGTTCAGAGACATACTCATTCATGCAGCTATTATAATTGTTTATATATCCTAGCGGAAATGAAATTTGCAATCCGAATAGAATGATGCAAAAAAGCGAATAGCTAAGAGAAGATGATTGACAATTTTTTCTTGAAAAAACTTAATGTTCATGCGAGTAAATAGAGTTTTAACTTTCTGATGGGTCCGGATCCAGATCGAGCTGGCATTGGTTGTTCAACCTAATTCCGGCGGCGGAGGGAGGCGGCGACGGAGGAAGGAGGTGGTGAATGGTGGAGAAGTGAAGGCGGCATGTGCACAGCTGATTGTGGGTGGGTAGCACAGGGAGAAGTGAGCGTTTTGAAGGAGAAGAAGAAGAAGTGAGTGAGGGAACGTGTTTGTTTTCTTTTATTTTATTTGATTTTTTTTATAAAAAAAAAAAATGACATGTGGCGCAATACTACTGGCTATGTCATGTGACATAGCCCGCCACAATGTCGCCTAAGTCGAATCCCACATTTTTTACCAGGTTGGCGCTCAACAATTTATTGCAATGAATGACAAACTATATATTAAAAAAAAAAATACTTAGTGTTTACTATTCATCATTTTTACCCTCCGTTTGATAGACTTCAGGACCTGTCCATGCATATTCAGCAGCTTAGTTGTCATTGGATGGTAGTAATATCTTGGTACCAATTTTTTTATTTTTTTTACTTGAAAATTTAATTTGAAACAAGTAATTTTTTTTTCAATTGAACTTAAAGATGCTCTTCATTACTTGTGAACGAATTGAAATTTAATTTTTTTGAATTGGGTTCAAATCCAACATAGATTGGAGTCACTTGGAGAATACATAGCAAGGCTTTATTTCGCGGACCTCATTCCAGCGTATCTTTCCATTTCACACTATGACTTTTAGAGCACAAGAGAATGACATCGAGACTTTGTTGAGAGAATCAAATATTAATAGAAAGCAAAGGAAACCAAGAGAAAATGAGAAAAAATATAGTGTGAATTGCATTGAATTTTCACATGATGAATCAATAACAAAGCTTACAAGCTACAATCACTTATGCTAGATTACCGATGTATCACATTAAATTATCATGTAAACCCTCCGGTCACTATTATAAGCAAAAATCAACATTTTAGGTTCATTCATTAAATAATGTACGTGGTCTATAATAAAGATTATATACATCATTAATTGAATGAATCTCAAATGCGAATTTTTGCTTATAATAGTGACCGGAGGGTGTACGCAGGGACATGTCATATCAACTCATCATAACTAACTTTCCTAGGATTAACGGAAGTAGTTATTTCTGTTTTACAGCTAAAAATAACTCATAGTGTGTGGTAACTTGTGTCACAAGTCACTGAGGTGTATGATCTTCTTCTTGTATAAGACTCTATCTTATCTTCATTTGACTTTAGTATTGATCTCTCTAATCTCCACTTACAAGATGATCCACATCTTGAATGAAATGCACACACATTTTTCATTATAAACCTCTCTCACGCTGCTCAATCACATATATATTGACTTGAACGTCAATTTTTTTGCAGCTACAACACCCCTTCTACGGGGAGCTCAAATCTTTAGATCTAGTTAGATAATAAAAAAAAAAAACAATTGATTTTATCATTAACAATCATATGGGTTTTACTAAAGTCCTGTTTACAATGAGAATTTTATGAAATTTCGGTAACAACCACACTTGCTAATAGGAACGGAATTAAAAATGAAATTTGTTTATATTATGATCAATGCTGGGTTATCCTGTCGTGGAGTACCTTGCCGGTTAGCCTGTGTTACATGCAACAATAACGACCTAGAAGATGAAATGCACCTTTTTATGCATTGCAAGTTTGCTATTGACTGTTGGAAAGCAACAAATCTTTCGGGCATGATAGCACCGTACATGACGTCCAGTGGCAGTTTTTCCGCTATTATCTTTGCCATTCTTAGAGTGCTTGAGGCAGAAAATTGTGCTAGATTTGTAGCTATCTTATGGAGTATTTGGCGCGCGCGTAATGCTTGTTTATGGGAGCAAAAACCAGTCAATGCAAACACATCTTGTGTCATAGCATTGGATATTGTTCGAGACTTCAAGTGGTGCAACCGTCCCAATGATAATGTGCAGTCTGCTACTCCAGTATGGTCTAGACCACCGACAGATTGGATCAAGTGTAACGTAGATTGCGCCATTTTTGAAGCTGAAGGAAAATTTGGTGTTGGTATTTGTTTTCGAGACAGCCTTGGACAACTTATCCAAGCTCACTCAAAGGTTTTTCCCTCTATTCCAACTGCAGTTGAATGTGAAGTTACCGCCATACAACAAGCCCTCCAAATTTCTCTTGATTTTGATCTCAATCGAGTAGTATTCGAAAGAGATTGTCAGCTAGTTGTGAATGCAATCCTTGGTAATAGCTCCTATGTGAATGAGTTAGGAATTTTACTCTCTACTTGTTGGACTTTGCTTTTTTCTAATGCTAGTTATGCTCTAGCTTATGTTAGGAGACAAGCTAATAGAGTCGCTCACAATCTTGCTTGAGCGTCTATATTACATGTTAGTCCCACTATTTTCTATCATTCTACATATTGTATTCACTATATTATTTTGGATGAAATGAAATGAGTTATCTTTCCAAAAAAAAAAAATGCTGGGCTATCCTAAATACTATAACTAAAACTTTCTTTAAATTTTAGTCACACAATTGTGGATAACTCAAAACCAACCTGCAGACCGCATAATACAATTATACTTGCATAGTGACATGGTTAACATTTAATAAACAAATGAAATCCTTAAAATATTTGGTCAATGGATTCCGGACAAATGAAAGCATGTACGAGTAAGAGCCTCTCAAATAAACATATATTAATATTTGGATAATATTAATTCTATATATATATATATATAGCTGCGGAATATTTTTTATATATAAAGAATATGGCTGCGGTGTTAGCATTACTCACGACTTGGTCGATCTTTGATCAAAATGATTTGTGTGGTGGGTGTGATTATTTTATTTTCTCCCTTTTCTTAATGTGAACTAACTAATCTGAGTCTTTAATCCTTAAGTTTGCTCTAATCATGTGCTTTCCATTCAAGAAAGAAACATTTCAAAGCCGTGTGGATGACTTTTCACTCGGAAGGCCACGCTGAACTTAGTTTATCATTGTTGAGTATTTTTTTATGCAGCACAAGTTACATTGACTAATTTTTTTTTGAATCAGCAAATATTATTAAACGTCATCCCAACAAGACGCAAGGTAAGGACGAAACAAGATACAAATGGTGCCGCATATAGACGGTACACCATAACCCCCAAACAAAGCCCCTGAAAATAAACCCACCAAAACTCATCACCACCTAAGACGGACACCTTAACAGAAACAAACACTGTAAACACAATATCAACAACCACCCATCGTCACTACTCACTCCCAAAGAACACCCCTCAAAATAAAACTCCCAGACTGCAACACCCAAACTGAGCCACATACGAAAAGCTCCTAACCGAATGAACATGCAGCTTTCACAACCTCTCGACCTCCGATCCACCGAAAGCACAAAACAAAAGCCCAAAAACCAACTTGAGCCAAAATAGCTGACTCCCGATCTCGAATCAAAAGTGATCGGCCCACCAGACTTTAGAACCAAATTAGCAGAGCATCCCTCGCCCCCGGTACACCAGAGAACACCATATCAAGTCAAACATGATTGCAGCTAGACGCCGACTCCCGATCTCGAAGAAAAATTAACCGGCCCAATGGACCCGTGTAACAGAAGTTGTCTCCAAAGGAAATCACCCCAACAAACACTAGCCTCCTCACCTAAACAACACTTGTCACCCCCTTAGGTAGCTCCAATCCGCAAACCGATCCGACACCCAAAACGAGTCTAGAAAACCACAACCACTACTCCAAACCTCACTAAGACAGCCCCACTAACCCCCACTCAAAGCTACCTCCACCACAACAAAAACCGACATGCAGTGACCCAAGGGGTCTGTCGCCAAATCAAGCATAATCTCAGACAACCACAATCACCACGATCCTTACGACAACCAACGATCCGGGAGTTCGTTGAAGGAGGATTAATCGTGTATGAAATAAGGCCACCATGCCCGCAACCACCGAAATCGGATCACACAGATTAGCACCACAACTCACCCCCTTCGCACTAGGGGTGTTCGCGGTGCGGTTTGGATCGGTTTTGAGGCAAAATGTCAACCGATCCAAAATAAAAATCACATGCGGTTCGGTTCGGTTTGGATGAGTATTCTAAAAAAATCCGAACCGAACCGATCCAAATATATGCGGTTTAATTTGGATCGGTTTTTGGATGTCCAAAATGCAAAATATATTTTTTTATTTACTCTTTTTTGAAGAATATAATTTTTTTATTAATATTAATATTACACAAACACGGTAAAATAATAGGTTTGATGCAAAATATATTAAAATAAAATAAAATTATAGTATGAAAATTATCGATTATTTTTGAAACATATGAAGTAATAATAATATAGATTAAATTAGTGCAATGTATAAGATTAAAATTTAACAAACAACATAATAATGCAATCTATAATACTAATAAAAGAATAAATAAGTATTAATATTTATTTTTGCGGTTCGGTTCGGTTTGGTTCGGTTTTGAAAAAGTGATCCGAAATCCGATCCGATCTTTAGCGGTTTTTACAAAACAACATCCAAACACATCCAAATATATTCGGTTTTTTGCGGTTTTCGGTTTTTTTGGATCGGTTTGCGGTTTTATTTTGGATCGGTTTGGATTTGAACACCCCTACTTCGCACCACACATCTGTCACCACCATAGTCCACCCCATCACCACCTACACTCCAACCGAACCACCCACCAAAGCCACCGTACTCAACTTCGAAAAGCACCCATAACCACCAAAAACCACCACGATCACCACCACTAAAAAACCCTGTATCAAATCCACTAAAATACCCCGCATCAACACCAATAATAAACCACCACAAAAGGACCCGACGACGAGAAACAGAACTTCCAAAAGGACCTCCAGACGACGAGAACCTTCGGACGCCGTAAGAGCCCACAGACACAAAACTGCGACTAGGAACAGACCTGTACTGTTGAGCATCCTAGGAAAAGTATCGGAACAAGGAAAAGAGGCGGAGCTTGGAACAGATCCGGAAACGGAGCACCACTGACCCAAAACGGATCAAGAAGAAGAGACACCGTCGGAAACGGATCTAGAAAACGGCTCGGACAGGAAAAATGGATCAGCAACTAGAAAAAACACCTTCTACCACCAACACTTCCATCGGCTCTGGAACAGGATCGGAAACAGAGCATCCCACGGACCCAAAACGGAGCACCACCATATCAGATTTGAGACGGAAAAATGAGCTGGAATGGAGATGAGCCGAACTGGAGGAGGGACGTCAAGTGGTGCGAAGCTTGAAGCTCATCGCACCACCACTAATGGAGGTTACATGGTGGAGGTAGAAATTTGGATTTGAGGAGTAAGAAGGCAAACGGCAGTGAAGGGTTGTGTTTCCTTTTGTTAAAGTTATTATCAATTAACTTTGAATGAGTTTACATTGACTAATTAACAAATATATATTTACTCTAAACGAGATCTTTAACAGCCATTTTAAAAAAATTATATACTTGAGTATTTTTCTTTAACAAATTTTACATGTTTTTTATCCAAAAAAAAAAAAATAATTAAACGCTGTACCGTACCATCTCTTTTTCTGACGAAAAAAACATTTCTTTTTGTTTACAAGATAATTAAATATTGGGAAATGTTAACCTATGTCCTCGGGGCTGGTTAAGGATATGAAAAAGAAAATTATAAAGTAGTTAATGCATTGAAATTGTTTAATTAATTTATAATAAAGTCAAAAATAATTTCCTTTTATGGTAATAATTCCCTTTTATGGTATGCTTAACTACTGCAGGCACCGGTTAGCAAGACTTTTAAATATTAAGGGTCATGTTAACTTGTGCCCTAAAGGCACAAATTAAGAAACTAAAAATGGAATTAAAAAGTAGTAACTTTTGTATTGAAAAGACAAAATTTTAAACTTTTAATATATTGAATGCATAATTTCCAAGAAAAAGTTTCTATGTTTAGTTTCTAAACTTTTTTTTTTTTGAAATTAAATATTAAATACTTACTTCATTGAGGAACTACTCAACTTCATATATTAAATGTTAATTCAATTTGGGTATGAATCAGGGGCGGTTCTAAGGCCCGGCGAGCCCCGGCATTCGCCCGGGCTTCGGCCCAAATTTTTTGCAATTTCTTATGTAAATCCCCTTGAATTTCTTATATAAACCCCTATAAATTGGACAATTTCTTTTAATTTTTTATTATTTGCTTGCAATTTCTTATGTAAACCCCTATAAATGTATTGCAAATTTTTTTTCGCCCAGGCTATATAAAAATCCTGGCTCCGCCATTGATATGAATTCAAGCAACGCAAAATTTTACGGAGCATCTCAAATGATTGTATTTAAGAGGGCTGCATAGACGTTTCTTATTAGGGAAATGTTAACCAGTGTCTGGGGGCACTGGTTAAGGAAGCAAATATAGTAATGTTTGCATTGATAGTTGTGTAATCAATGCATTAAAAGTTCAAAAAGTATCTTTTTTGACTTAGAATTTCTTCTTTTAGCTTCCTTAACCAGTACCCTGAGTCACCGGTTAACAAGACCCTTCTTATTATCTATCCATAAGAGAAATATGAGATAATAAAGTGAATTGAAGTAGCTTAATTAAGATACGTTAGCATTGAAGTGAAAATTTGTTTCATGATAAAAAAAAGTTGGGTTTTGTTAACCAGTGCCCGCGGGGCACTAGTTAAGCAATCTTTAAATAGAAATTTTGTTTTGGAAATGTAACTTTTTACTTTTAATGAAGTAATAAATACACTACCTTTTTATAAAAGCTTACCAATTTTGGTTGCTTAACCAATGCCCCGGGGGCACTGGTTAACATCCTCCAAAAAAGTTTCCTGCTAACCGGTGCCCCCGGGGCACTGGTTAAGCATAACATAAAAGAGAATTATTACCAAAAAAGAAAACTGTTTTTGACTTTATAATTAATTAATTACACAATTTTAATGCATTAACTACTATATAATTTCCTTTTTCATATCCTTAATCAATGCCCCCGGGGGCACCGGTTAGCATTTCCATAAAAAAAAAATATATATATGAAAGTGTTGGTCCTGTTTTTGTTTTTGAAAAAAAAATATATGAGTTATCTAAGTGTTACATTACATATTTTTTGTATAACTAGAACAAAATATGACGGGGTTTGTACAAATATGTTATAACATTGTGGAGACCACTTGGTAGTAGTATATAAAACTCAAAGTTGATTACTCAAAATAATCATTGAAGTCGTTCTAAATATTAATTTCACAATATATGTACATAAAAACTCGTTGTTATAAACTTACAAGTTCGGGTGTTTGCGGTGCAATTTAGTTCGGTTTTGAAGTTAAAAGTCATTCAAACTGTAAGATAATAAGACATGCAATTTAGTTTGGTTTGATTGACTTTTAAAATAAAAATCGAACTGAACCAAACTAATGCGGTTTGGAGGTGCGTTTTTTTCCAAGAGAATACATTTTTTTGTTTTCAGCATTAAAATCGAGTTAAAAAACTAAAACACAACATATTTTCAACAATATTTCGAACAGTGTTTTAAATTTCATCCAACAATGTTCCCAACTATAAAGACCAAATTAAAAACATGGACAAAAAAGTAACCATATTTTGTAAGAAATGCAAAAAAACTAAGATTTTATCATTCTCTAAAAGTTCAAATAGCATATAAATACATTTTTGAAATAAAGAGCAAAGAAGAAACTTAACAAAAGAAAAAAAATATATGTCATTTTATTAAAAGCTTCCGTTGAGAATCTATGAGTATTGATCTAAGTGACATATGTTTAATTAACGTTTTTCTTATGTTGCGGTTTGGTTTGGTTTGATTGGTAAAATAAAAAGTGTAAACCAAATCAAACTATATGGTTGGGTAAAAAATGATTCGAATATATCCAAACCAAATACTTTTTTTTTGTGGTTTCGATTTCAATTGGTTTAATTTACGGTATTTCTATTGGATAAGTTCGGATTTGAACACCCCTAACTACAAGTAACTAGAATTGGTTTATTAGTGAGGAGTTTGGGTAATATGCATGAAGTTTTAGGTTCAAACCTTGTTGCCTACCTTGTACGAAGAAAAAAAAATGTTCTCTTTTTAATATAATTTTCATTAGTTATTCAAAAACAAAAACTATATGCAAATAAAAATAATCATATCAGAAAATATCATATTCAATTTTCAAATATGCACACAAAAACTATATGCAAATAAAAATAATCATATCAGAAAATATCATATTCAATTTTCAAATATGCACATAAAAATAAGAGTCTTGTTAACGAGTGCCCCCCGGGGCACTCTTTAAGCATGTTAAATTAAGCAATTGTTTTTTTAAAATGTCAAAATTTTCAAGTTCCAAATGCACTGATTACACAAACTTTTATAAAAAGTTACTATTTATGGTCCTTAACGGGGCACTCGTTAATATTTCCCTAAAAATAATCATATAGTATCATCCTTTTTGTGGCAACGATCCACTTTGGTCTAAAATTCAAACTTTGAGTTAATGAAAAAACTGTGATAGTTTGCTTATGTAGAATGTTTCTTCTAAATGGTCAATATTAATTTATTTATTTTTGACAAAACAATAACAATATATTTTTTAAGAGGAAAACAATATTATTATTTTTAGGAATTACTCCCTCGGTCGATTTTTATAAGAGTAATGATATTTTGACATCCATTTGATGACAACTTTGTTGACAACCTTGTTTTTCTCACTTCTTATTGGTCAAAAACAATGGAGAGAGAAAAAAGAAGAGAGGGAATAACAACATCATGTGAGTATGGGAGAGAAAGTTGTCCAAAAGTTGTCAAAAAGTGGTTGTCAAAATATCATTTCTCTTTTTATAAACATGTCTTCTATGAGTGAAAATGGTATTTACAGACGACATAAATACTCCCTCTGTTTCAAAATGAGTGTTGCTTTAGCCAAAAAAAATTGTTTCAAAATGAGTGTCGTTTTTAGTTTCCAATGCAATAATAACTTTTTCTTTTCAATTGTACCCTCCAATTAATACTCTGCACACTACTTCCAAAGTATTACTTTTAAAACTAACCAATAGTTAATAAGGATAATTTGGTAAAATAACCATTCTTTTTCTTTTAATCATTGCATTTCTTAATATGTGTGTAAACACCTAAAACGACACTCATTTTAAAACGGAGGGAGTAGTTGTTAATATTATTATATTACGAATAAAGATCAAATTCTCGATTTTTTATCACTCCACTTTTTAATTTTGCCATTTAAACCATTAGACGTCGTCCTTAAATCACTTTGCTTTTGTGTATATTACTAATTTACTATGCCTTCATTTTAGATAACATAACTATAGAATTGACCCAAAAGCTATAATTTGATAGCGATCAAATAATAATCCAAATTCTAATACTAACAACTTGTTTACACACTTGTATTCCAAGGATAAAGGGCACCCATGGTTGACCAGAGGAAATTAATTATACGGGTGTTTGAAGATCGAAATTTCATGTAGAAAGTCACTTTGAACTCAAAGCTACAAACAGCGGCGAAGCTAGAGTCATTTTTACGAGGGGGCCAAATACAAAGATTTTTTTCGGTAAAGAAAAATTAATTTTTTTTTTAACGTTGTATATTAAATTTAAGGGTTAAATATGCTTAATCTCTATAAAATTAGGCTTCATGGAGTCAAATATATATTCATAATTGGATATTTGAAAATAGACTAACAATTTCTTTTTTTTTTGGTACAACTAACAATTTCTTTTTCTATGTAAATAAATAAACTATTTGTATTAACCTAATTTCTTTTTCTATGTAAATAAATAAACTATTTGTATTAACCTATCGTCCATTTTTTTTTGGTTACAAACCTATCGTCCATTTTGTTTGACTATTGACAATTTTGATTGCTAAAAATACTCTCTCTATAGTTGTTGTAGAGACCGAAATGTCAAAATAAGACAAATATGTTTATTAAATCAAATATTAGTTTGTTAATCTTTTTGTTTGTGCTAATATTTTGTGAATAAACTTGTTTGAGGTGGCCAAAAATATATTATTGGGGTAGCTAGCTAGGATAATACACTTAATCATTCAATGAAAATACAAATTTTGGGGTAGCCAAAGCTACCCCACCCTTCCGCAAGCATTCGCCCTTGGCTACAAACAACTACAATACTAGAGTTGGGCTAACATGAAGTAAATAGATACAAGTTTACTTATAAAACCATGATATTTGGACACCTCAATCATCACATATATCTCAGATAGACCCCATATTTCAATCGACGAGCAATTTTTACATGGGCACAAATCCAAATCAAATTTATTTTCACTGTTTCATTCCTTTTTTTTTAATAACACAAAAATGTAAAAAATGGATCCCTTTTAATCACACAAAAATGATGAATCAAATTTATTTGGGCACACACAAAAATGTAAAAAATTAAAAGAGAAATTATTTAGTCACATCATTTAAATCTATTCTCTTTTAATTTTTTTCATTTGTGAGTGTGTGCCCAAATAAATTTGATTTGGGTTTTTGTCCAAAATAGAATTTCTCTCAATAGACATTGTTTCTATTAAATTAGACGACTCTTTTCAACAAATTAATCTCAACCCTTCAAAACTTATAAACCGTCCAGATTGCAATTGCACTCAAAGTGACTGCATGCAATCCTTTTCCCCTCATTGGGATGATCTAACAAAGTTAAGTGAATTATTTTGATTAAAAAACAAAAGGGTAATGTTAACTTCTACCCTAAGGGTACATGTTAATGAACCCAAAAAAGAGCAATTTTACATTGGAAAACATAACATTTTACTCCCTCCGTCCCGGATTAACTGAGCCATTTACTAAAAAAAAGTGTCCCAAAATAACTGAGTCATTTCAATTTTCAATACTACTTTCATCATTCCCAATTCAATATATTCCACTTTTTCCCCTTTATAACTCTAATTAATACTACTTTCATCATTCCCAATTCAATATATTACACTTTCCTCTTTATTTATACATTTTTCTTAATAAGTGTGAAATGAGCTAAGAGCTCAATTAATTTGGGACGGAGGAAATAACTTTTAAGAAGTTGACTGCGACTTTTAATAGGTATTCCTCCGGTCTCAAATATAAAAAAAGATTCCTTTTTTAGGTTCATTGAGTAGTTAATGTATCTGGTCTACATTGTAAAGCAAATACATTAATTATTCAATGAACCTAAAAAAGGAATTTTTTCTTATATTTGAGACCGGAGGGAGTATTATACTCCCTCTGTTTCAAAATACATGTCCAATTTTTGCAATGTGCACTATTCACTTGACTTACTTTGACCATACTTTTTAACTAATGTATAAATACACATATTAGCATGTAAGATGTTGTTTGATTTGTCTCAACAACTATTTTTAAAATATTAAATTTTTATAATTTTTTACTTTAGATAATTAAAGATATTAACAGTCAAAATTGTGCATTGGCATATGTGAAGTGGTTGACTTGGACATGTATTTTGAAACGGAGGGAGTATAAGATACTAGGGGTGTTCAAATCCAAACCGATCCAAAATAAAACCGCAAACCGATCCAAAAAAACCGAAAACCGCAAAAAACCGAATATATTTGGATGCGTTTGGATGTTGTTTTGTAAAAACCGCTAAGATCGGATCGGATTTCGGATCACTTTTTCAAAACCGAACCAAACCGAACCGAACCGCAAAAATAAATATTAATACTTATTTATTCTTTTATTAGTATTATAGATTGCATTATTATGTTGTTTGTTAAATTTTAATCTTATACATTGCACTAATTTAATCTATATTATTATTACTTCATATGTTTCAAAAATAATCGATAATTTTCATACTATAATTTTATTTTTTTTAATATATTTTGCATCAAACCTATTATTTTACCGTGTTTGTGTAATATTAATATTAATAAAAAAATTATATTCTTCAAAAAAGAGTAAATAAAAAAATATATTTTGCATTTTGGACATCCAAAAACCGATCCAAATTAAACCGCATATATTTGGATCGGTTCGGTTCGGATTTTTTTAGAATACTCATCCAAACCGAACCGAACCGCATGTGATTTTTATTTTGGATCGGTTGACATTTTGCCTCAAAACCGATCCAAACCGCACCGCGAACACCCCTATAAGATACTACCTCCGTTCCTTTTTAAGTGTCACTTTTTAACATTTTACACAAACCAAGACACTCAATAAATGTTATTTTTTCTTATACAATAATCTATACTTTTACTATAATAGCCTTAGTCATTTAATATCTTATTTCATATATTTCTCTCTCCACAATAAATAATTAAGGGTAATGTTGGTAAAACAACATTTATTGTTGCATTGAACTTTGAAAGTGACAGTTAAATAGGAACAAAAAATTTCTCCAAAAGTGACACTTAAAAAGGAACGGAGGGAGTATTGAATTCCTTAACATGTGCCCTTGAGGGCACAAGTTAACATTTGCCAAAACAAAATTGGTTACGTGGAATATATGAGGACTTGCGCGTGAAACATTAAAAATGGAAGAAACCCAACGTGAAAAACAAGACCTAGGAAACTGAAAGGCTCGATTTCGGTATAAAAGAGACCACTACCACTCGCTTTGGCTTAGAATTCAATCACCACTAATACCTCAATTTCCTTCACTCCCATTTCCATTTAATTTTCCCTAGGACCAAGCAAACAATCAAACGCCGTTAAATTGACAAAACTTAGACTTCAATATTCCAAATTCCAAATTCCAAATTATTATTCAAACCTCATTTTCAATTCCAACATCAAAATCAACACTCTTCAAATTCACACGCTTCTCTCCTTCACATCACTCGTTTTACCACCACACTTTATATTTGGCCTCTAGATTCCCCAAATAACTCATTGGCTCTTCAAAAACTCATTTTTCAATTAATCTATTCCTAACAAATTCTCCAACACAAACACAACACCTAACATAAACCAAAACCACTCTAATTGGTTCATTCCTATTCCTATTCACATTTCTTCTTCATAGAATCAAACCCAAACCCATAAAAACAAAACCCTCTTCTTCTTATCTTCTTTCTACCCTTCATGTCTTAATCAAAACACCCCATATCTTTTTGTCTTTCTCTTCCTCTTCCTCTTATTTTTCACCAATTTTGTCATCTTTTTAATTTACTTTCCTAATTATTCTTCTCCTCAAATATTCCACAGCTCCTTCTTCAACCACATACCCCTTTTAATTTTTTCTCCTTAGTTTCCTCAGAACGCATTCTATAACGAAAAAAATCAAATTTTGAGGGTACCCTTTAGTTTATTTCACCCTCTTAAAGGGTTTTGAAACTTTTTCTTGTTACAATGGAAAACCCTGCAATTTGGGGTTTTAATGCAACGATGTTTATGAGTCCTATGTTGTTAGTGTTTTTCTTAGGAGTTATTGTTGGTTGGTTATGGAAACCGAAATGGATTGTTTCATTGGCTAAGTCTTTTGATTTAGCTTCACCAATTTCAGATTCTCCTATATTTTCGCCATTGAAATTCTATTCTTCTTTGTCTCCTTGTGTTAATTCTTCTATTACAATGCAAAATCCAAACCCTGATTCTTTGTGCATCAATAAAGAGATCAATAAAAAGGGTTCCTCTTCTTCTTCACCCACCAAATTTGATAGTTCCACAAGGTAATTTTCCATTAATTAAATAAATAAGTTAACTGTATATATTTAAAGTTCATGTTTTTCTGTTATTGAGGAATTAGGTAGATGATTTTTGGAATTTTATATATTGAAGAATATTAGTTAATTTATGAAATAACAATTGAATTAATCCATAATTGGTCTATGATGGTGCTTTATATTTGTTTTTTATCCTTAACTACTAGTGAAATTGGGAATTAAAGATAGTAGGATAAAGCTAATTTGGATATTTGGTTAACCAATTTTGGATAAGTTTGAAAATTTGGGTTGAATGGGTGGTTTCATAAGTTTGAAAATTTTAGCATTGTTTGAATGTTTAATTGGCTATGTTATGTTATTGACTTATTTTTGACTTTGTTTAACTATGCAGTTCTCAGAAATCCGGTGAAGATACTTCTAATGGTGTTACAATCGATGATTTACATCATTTATACAAGCTTGTTGAAGAGAAAGATGGAGGTCTTCCTTGGATACAGATGATGGATAAATCTACTCCGACTATGAGTTACCAGGCATGGCGTAGAGAACCAAAGGTATGTTACGATAGAAGGTTTCTAATTACTTAAATGAAATTCCTTCTATTGAGTTTTCAAATCACTGATTTTTGTATTGTTGATTCAATAGGACGGCCCTCCCCAATATCGAAGCAGTACTATTTTTGAAGATGCAACTCCTGAGATGGTGAGGGATTTGTTCTGGGATGATCAATTCCGACCTAAATGGGATGATATGCTTGTGAACTCAACAACATTAGAAGAGTGTCCTACCACTGGAACCATGAAAGTGCAATGGATAAGAAAGGTGCGAAACCTTTTCGCTTGATTTGATTTGATTTATACATTTGAAGTGTCATTCTTTGCTGTCTTTGTATCTGTTTTCATGTGCTTATGGCTGTTATTTGTCTGTGTTACAGTTCCCCTTCTTCTGTAAAGACAGAGAATACATTATCGGGCGAAGAATATGGGAATGCGGGAGGTCCTACTATTGCGTCACAAAGGTACTTGAAGAAAGTTCACATTTTTTTCTTTAATAGTTGAAGTCATTGATTGAAGATGGTTAAGTTTTGCTCTGTATATATAGTGTTTTGTTCTAATATTTGCTTTTCTTCCTTTCAGGGGGTAGATTGTCCTTCAATCCCAAGACAAGAAAAACCTAGACGTGTAGATGTGTATTACTCTAGTTGGTGCATTCGAGCAGGTTTGTTTTGTTAACTTTATCAATTGTGTAATTTACATAAGAGATTAAATTTGATAAACTGTTAAGAGTACACAATTTTACATTGTTAATAAATCACAATCATTCATATTTGTGATTTTAGAAGTAATTATGATTAAGTTAGATGATTTGACGATTACAATTGATAGACAGTTTAAAATTGTTTTGAGCTGATCATTCATTCACCGCTTGACTTGTTATATAGGCTTATAGCTGATCAATGATCATATGCTGTTTTTTTTTTTTTTTTACAGTTGAATCAAAGAGAGATAATGGTCAACTGACTGCATGTGAAGTTTTGCTCTTCCATCATGAAGAAATGGGAATTCCTTGGGAAATTGCAAAGCTTGGGGTGCGAAAAGGCATGTGGGGAATGGTACAAAAGATTGAGCCCGGTTTACGCGCTTATCAAGAAGCAAAAGCTTCTGGAGCTCCACTCTCTCGTTCCGCTTTCATGGCCGGTGTCAATACAAAAATAAGTCCTGAGTACTTGCAATCCATCGGATCCTCTGATGATGAATCATTACAAACCGGAAGTGCGATTACTTCTGACGACAAACCAAAGGGCATGACCGTACCGAAGATGCTAGTCATTGGTGGTGCTGTTGCTCTTGCTTGTAGTCTAGATAAAGGATTGGTGACCAAGGCTGTTATATTTGGTGTTGCTAAAAGATTTGGATTTGCTAATTTGGGTAAAAGATAGTAGAACTAAAGGTGGAATCAATCTCTTGAAGGGATTTGGATTTGTTGTCGTCACAAATTTTTGCATCCAAATGCGCATTACATTGGTTGATGTTGGATCAAGATCGGGCGGTGCAGAAAGCAAGCAGATTTTGACAATTTTTTTAAACTATACTATTGAGTTTGAAATTTAGACCATTGGATCTTGATCGAACAGTCACTGATGTGCTGACTACATGAAGCGTGTGATTTGTGACTACATGCAATCTACATCCCTCTTGAAGCCATTGTTTTGGATGATCCACGTTATCCATTATAGTTTCCTTTTTATTACTTCAAAATGTGGAGGCTCTTTTTTTGGCTAAATTATCAATTATAAAAAAAACAAATCTAGGGGAATGAGAAAGTCTCGGCTTGTTGATTTGGGAGAGAGGGTAGTTGATTTTATTTAAATTTGTTTTTTGAATTCTTAGACCATGAGTAGGTCAAAACCACAGAATTTATAAACTCTGTGTGGTTGTACAAAACTCCGTAGCAATAAAAGTATTCTATTTTTGTTACTTCACATCATGTATTGTAAACATTCACATGGTAAAGTTGGCTCAATACATGTATGCTATAATTGCAATAATCAATAAATTTTACTTTGTTCTGTTTACTGAATTTACCTTGCATTCTCTAACTGAGGAAACTATTGTTAGATTGGTCGTTTAAATGTGGAAACACTTTATCACTTTTGTCATGTAGGACATATCGTTTGAGGTAACTGTGGTCATGTATTTGACGTGAAACATTCATATAATACGTGTTTAATTGTTTAACCATATGTTTGATGTGAAATTGGCACATAAAATATAGACACGTCGGAAATGAAATAAGAATAAACACGCAAAAATTGGATATATATTAAACGTAAAAGCAATTTCAAAGATTATTGAAGTCCAAGTTCCCAACTCAATTCAATCTCTAGAGGATTCATGTGATATATTTGGCATCTACTTAGAGTAAAGATAAACACTTTCTCAACCACACACACTCTTTGTACGATCTACAATAGGGACACCTTGCATGTGACTCCATAAGTTTGATTGTACTCATCAGTTATGTGGTCTTGATGAACTCCAAGTGAGTGATGGAATTGGGTACTAACTTGAGGCAATCATATATTGACAAGAATGGGGACATCACTATCATTTTTCTTCTTTTTGAAATCTTCCTTGATATGATTTTTTGTTTTGTTTTGAATCTTGGTATGATCGATTGTTTTGCTCTCCATACATTTACCTGTGTTGGTTCTTGCTCACCATACATTTAACTCTCCAAGTTCAGTGCTATGCATAGGGACGTTGTTGTTCGAGTGTTAATGTTTTGGTTCCACAGTTATAAAAATTGATTTTGATTAAAAATGAGTTGAAAATAAAATGATTTATCTTTACATTATTCATGCAAACATAAGTTAAACAATAAACCTACGTTTAAAAATCAAAATTCTATCAAACTTCAAAATAGAAATAATTCTGAAAGCAAAATCATTTTAATGGAGCACAACCAAGCATACAATTTACATATTTAGAATCACTTTACCTCTTCTAAAATTGAAATCAAACATACACAAGTCATATTGTTTATTAGTTAAAAATATTAATCAATTTTTTTCACTTCGAATCAATCATATTATCTTTTTAGACCCAAACTCACTTGATGACCCGGTCATTTTCTTTTGATTTTTGAACTCCTGATTTTAATTTGAAATAGTAGTACTTTAAACTCTTCCGTACTTTCCTTTTGAACGAACTATTCCTTCCACAATTGCCACTTTTTTGACTCATTTTGATATTTATACCTCTGTTTGGTAAGCCCACCAAATGAGCTTATAGCTTATAGCTTATAGCTTATAAGCTCGTTTGACAAAATAAGCTCTGTTTGGTAACATTTTTTTACAACGAGCTTATAGCTTATTTCACGAATTTCCACGAGCTTATAAGCTATTTTTCAGAAGCTATTCCAAGTAGCGTTTGAGCTTATAGCTTATAGCTTATTATCATTTATTCCATTTTTACCCTTATTATTTTAACTAAAATCCATATTTACCCTTTATAATTTATTATACTTGAAAACTAATAATATAACGTTATTGTGCGACGTATTTTTTATACTACAAAGTATGCATGCTTTTATTTAGCACTCTTTCAATGTATACGATGCAAATGACATCATTTCGTTTCATGTAATGACACATGCAATTTTTTATATTTCTCAACTAATAAAAAAAAGTTTAATTTTCCTGGGTATATACTGACTACCAATTTTATTTTTTTTGTGTTATTCTTTTAACACTTTTTTCTTCTAATCTTATCGATGATTATTTTTAACTTTGTTTATAGGATAAAATTTTATACTTTAATCATTCATAAAGTATAAAAAATGAATGAAATAAACTTAAAATAATTTCTTAATGAAAAATATATGTTGATTATATTAATAAATTTAAATGACTAAACATCTTAAATATTAATTGGTATAGATTGTATTATAAACTCTTAAAAACATTATTATGAATAAAACATGTCCTTTTATGTCAATTTACAACTATCAGCTAGTTGAACCGCTAATTTTACCAAACACTTTAATTAGCTTATCAGCTATAAGCTATCAGCTAAAAGCTATCAGCTAGCTTATCAGCTAAAAGTTATCAGCTAGCTTATAGTGTTACCAATTATTTGTGGTTATATTTACAATCCAACAGTGTTATTTTACTTTATATAATAAAATTTAAAATTGATTTAATTATTGTTTTGAATCATTAACGAATAGATAGCACTAAACGACCCCTTCGTTGATTCCGTGTATCAAAAATCTTTTGGATTGTCATTGGCACTTGAGATTCATCATACTTGACGAGGAAGCAATAGAAGTGTTGATTTGCTAATTTCAGCCTTACCATAGATTCATGGAATTTTGTTGTTTTGGAGACCTCTCTTAGTGAGCTCAATAGTCTCCTCTTCAATGATATCTCTGAAACTTGCATGCTTAAGAATGTTCGTTTAATTGTTTAGTTTTTTTTCTTCTGGGCATTTGCCCTCTTTTGTAACGAAAAAAAAATGAATGGAGCTCTTTAGCTTAATGATCGTTTGATCTACTATTTTAGATTTTACGTGGGAATTTAGAACATGACAACATTAATTGTTTAAATATCATCCTCTTTTTTACTTCTTTTTTTTTTGGTTACAGAAGCAAAATTAAAGAAGAAAAGCAACAACAGAAGAAAGGAAAACAAAGAACAGAGAACAGAAACTAGGCCCTAGAGAAATAGGTTCCCGTCGCGTCGTTCCTAAGCAGTGGCAGAAGGTCGACTGGAGGCGAAGTATGCATGATGAAAAATCATCATTGATCATTACAATGAAGGTTTTCCCTCCAAAATGGAATTTTTGCTTTTAATCCCTTAAAATATTTCACACATTTTTATCTGCCATTTCTAAAAATGTGTCAATTTTAATCTTCATAGCAAACTGTTTGTCTAACCGTACCTAGCAAGCATTTTCTTTGTTTATTCTTCTCAATTTAGGAATATGTCAACTTTGATTTTTATACATATATGAAAATGTCGCTGGGAATTTAAGAGTAAATTGTGAAATATGAATTCTTGTTGCACATCATAGAATATGATATGTGTTAACTAAATTGATTATTGAAGATAAATAACGAGGCTATTTATGTGGGGAGGAAATACAACAGTATCACTAATTAACAAACATACAATTAAATTAACCATGTTCCAAAGAAATTAATCCATCACAAAGGTTTCAAAACAATGCAAACCATCAAGCTGTGGTGCGAATTTTGGATTTTGAATGCTCTTCCCTTGATCTTGCACTTGTGGCATCATTTTTTCATTGGACAATGAAAACTCTTTTTTGATTTCCTACAGATTAAACATGTTGAAATTCAGGTATATATATAAAACAATGCATACACAAATATTTTCTTGACATACCATAATGTTGTTTAATACGGGGTATAGATCAATATATATAACCATTTCATACCTTAACATGGTTTCTGTCTAAGAAATAAAATCCAACAGCAGCAGCAAGAGCAGGCACAGCTACATAAATATTTGCCATAGCCATATTGTTCCCCTTAAGTTAAATTAACATTTAACCATTTAGCAACATTGACTGTATTTGTATGAATGGCAAGGTAGACAGAGAGAATATGCCTTGGCAATGAAGAGAAGCAAACATACAAAAATGGATAAAATGGCTAGTAAAGTTGGGTTAGCATTGCCTTGAACCATGAGAAAGGGAAACTTGAAATGAAAGTAACGTATGAACTCATGCCAAAGAAAACCTTCCTTTATTTCTATGTTACTGCTGTATAAAGCCACTATTTTTCCCAAGCTTTAAGAAATCACATTATTACTTTTTATTTCATATGCATTTAAGTCCAACCAATATCCATTACATCCTTAGCTAAAATTGGTAGGAATATGTGCACTGACATTTAGAATATAAACTATGCACCTTTTGAAAACAGTCTTGTCATGTCTCAGCCAAATGGGTGGATATAATTTCTTTTGTGGTATGGTGGTGTCTACAAATGATGAGATAAAAATTCAAGAGGAGCTACATCATTGGTCGGAGATGCTATTATAGTATGCGTGTGAAAGTCACATCAAATTGGTTATGAAAAAATAGGCAGCAATCAAAACACATACATACATTGGCATGTGATTAGTTGAAAAAATGACTGAAAAAGAATCTTCAGCACATGCTTCATGTGTTACGCGCTGTTAGTATCAAATATAGTAACAAATTTTCAAACAAAATGTTTGTTGTGGATGAGGAATTAAACTTAGGTTGAAAATTAACAGTGAATTGTGAAATTGTCTCGATTGCAAGCAATCAATAACCCTAATCCTTTATTTGATCAATTTGCGAAATTAGTAGAATTAAGGAAATTAAAGACACCAAATTTATTAACCCAGTTCGGAGCAATTTTCTTCTATGCCTGGACGTCAGAATCCAAGCGACGAATTCCACTACGAATCAATGTTTACAATGATGTGGAATCAGAAAGCTTGACATTCAAAATCTCATCAAGCACACCATATTTCCTCTTGTTTTTCACTCTTTTTCTCTCTGTTTATTATCAAAATGAAACTGATATTTCATGATGCATTCAGCATCCTATAGGATAACTTCTAGCTCAAGCTACCTAGCTCTAATGGTTATAAGTTATAACTAACTTGATCATAACCTAAATGTCTCCTAGGTAGTCAGGAAAGTTAGGGCTACAAATCAAAAGTCGAGTGATGGCCTGTAAACACGATATCAATACAGCCCATGATCTTTGTAGCAAAGCAATCAACAAATCTCCACCTTGATACAAAGAGGCATGTTGTGAAGCCTTCAACATTTTGAATTTTGAACCAACAGAATCCTTCAACCTTCATTGATCCTTAGCAAGTCCAAGCAATGCCTAAATTTGCTAATTGGTCCAACCTTATAGTGATCATGTCTGCTGGATTATCACTTGTGTGAACCTTCTTCGCTTCAATATCGCCCTTTCCAATGATATCTCTAATAAAATGATATCTCACATCAATGTGTTTAGTCCTTTCATGATACACCGAGTTCTCACTCAAATGTATAACACATTGAATGCACGGTGTGGAGCGATCAACTAGTCCCACCCAATTCAAATGACAATCCCTTGATCCATGAACCTTCTTTAACAGCTTCAACGAGGGACATGTATGAATGGTGATTGGTGGTGGTCAGAGTGATAGTCGATGATGGTCAGACCAATGATCGTAGGTGAATGGAGTGGTGATCGATTGATGGTGGTTGAAGTGGTGGTCTACCATTGTCGAAAATGGTGATCTGCATGGTTAGAGTGGTGGTCATATGAAATCTGAGATGGACAAAGTGGTGATCAATGATCCAGTAGTTTTTAAATTCGATGTTAGATCACGAGAGAACAGAAGTAGAACAACAAGCACGATAATAGTTAACAAAAAGAATGCTATATATATTGTTTCAATTAATTTTTCAACTTGCAATTATACATGCTATTGCTAAACGTAATTTGAAGTCTGTGATACATTACAGTTCATAGCTTAATTTGTCAACACTGTTTATATGTTATACAGTAAAAATAATAAATGAATCGTATTACACATTATTTGACTTTGAATCCATTACTCAGAAGTCAGAAGGTACTATGAATTCAAAACAGTGTAGGCCATCCAACTCCGGCGCAAACCTTTGTCTCGAAGGAGCCGGGATTTGCTTGTCTCCACTAGGTGTTGATGTTTTTGGATCTTTCCCTGTGACTTTGGTTTCGGTGGCTTCCTTATTGGGCTTTGAATTTACATCCTTCGCCGGGCTCAAACCCAAGGAAAAGCTCCATTTCTGGGCCTGTGAGATCTCGAAGTGGCTGAACATAGACATAAACATGTTTGTTTGTTAAGTTGTGTCTGAAAAATTGATGAAGTAATTTTTTTGGTTGGTTGTTCTGTTACTGTGCTTTGCTTTGAATAGATGTTGTAGTTGTGTTGTGTAGGATATGCAGAAATGATGAGAGGATTTATAGTATTGAATTAAAATAGATGAGGATGAAGAAAGTGGAAGAGTCGTGGAAGGAAGACTAATTTGGAATTTTCATGAACTTTCCAAGTGGTGTTCTAGTTTGAACTTTGGACTCGAGAAGTTTCTTGCATTGACGCGTTGAACAACCACTTACGCGTTCAACCCTTTCTTTGGTTTGGTTTTAAGTTTTTTTTTATTGGTAATCGACCAATGGTAAGTCAAATTTGATTGATTCAATTGAGTATTCAACTTCTTTCTTCTTGACCATATACACTTTTTAACCAAGAGGGATTGTTGACTTTGTAGTTTACACAAAAATAAAAAATAAAACAGAGACTTTGTAGTTTAAATGTGTTTTTTATTCTTTAAAAAAAATTGTGTATGTCGCCTACTTGTGTTCTTTTTCTTTGTCAAGTAGCCTAGTGGGGGAGCGGTTATGGTGCGTAAATAAATCCTTATGCACCGTGCATAAGTCCCAGCACATTAGCCATTTTGCAGGGGAAATGGTTTCTGGGAGTTGGACTCCAAAACCATTTTGCAATGGAAATGGTTTCTGTGAGTTGGATTCTAAAACCATTTTGTTGTGGAAATGGTTTCTGTGAGTTGTACTCCGAAACCATTAGATGTACTTAATGGTTTCCTTGATCCTAATTCAAACGCCACAAACTCTTTCACTTTCTTCGCTCCCACTGATTCTTCACTCTTCACTCTCGACATGACGCAAACTGCGTCGTCTTACACCGATACTCTCCGTTATCACATCATCCCTCGCCGTTTGATTTGGCTCCGGTATATCCGATTTGTTCACCGGATCACCGTCATTTCACTCCAAGAAGGATTCCGCATTCGCCGGAAAAGCAAAATCAAACGGTTCTTGATCCGGTTCCAAGATCGGTTTCTTTCAATGTTACATGAAGGCAAGGCGGCGGACCTCGTCATTCGGTTGAAGCTCCGGTAACACCAACAGCATCGGCACCAGCTCAATCGCCGGAAATAAGAAGGATTCACGTTCATTCTCCGATGAATTTCGGTACCGCTCCTTTTGCTGCACTGGTTTTGTCTCCACAAGATTCTGATTCAGGTATATCTTTTCCACCGGAGGGATATTCTGATGCGAAGGCTCCTGCGCCGGTGGATCTGGAAGCGGTGGTGCAGAAGAAGAAGAGTAGTAGAGTTTCGTTGATGGAAATGTCGGAGAAATCTGAAGCGTTGGATGGAGTGAGAAAGTGTGAAACTGTAGCCGTTGGATTGAGGATTGAAAGAGCACATAAGTGAAATTTGATGGTTGTGAAGTCCTTATGCAAATGGCTTATGCACCATAACTTTTGCCGCCTAGTGGCTAGAGCTCGCACAATTAAATTGTGGAGAAGTGGAGTGTCCGGGGTTCGAACCCCGGCCCTTGCATATAATATGCAATATCCCTATCAACTGAGCTAAGTTCACGGGAATTCACATACATGTGTTCTAAAATATATGTTAAATAATTTAAAAGTAGAAATATAATATTGAAAAAAACAATCTATATACTATTACGAATTTGAATATACGATTTTAACAGAATTACTATGTTTAGATCATTAACATGATGTATCTTTATATTTTGTCAAAAAAAAACATGTATCTTTATATTTCATCTATGTCATAATGAACTCCACTTTTCATGAAGAAAAAAAACATGTATTTCCTAAAAAAAATAATTAAAAAAACATGCATCTTTATATTTCATCGATGTGATGTGATAATAAATAAACTCCACTTTTCATGAAAAAAAATTGATTTAAAATTATTCACACCTAAAAATAAATAATTTGGTAGTTGAAAAGCAAAGTTTCTTTTTTTGTGGTGGTCGGGGTTTGAACCCCGAACCTTGCATATTTTTATGCATTGTCCATACCAACTGAGCTAAGCTCACGAGGACAAAAAAAAACAAAGTTTCTTCCTCAACGTAATCTCTTACAAAAAAAAAAAGAATAAAAAAATCGTTGTTAAAAGCTATTAACTGATACATCAAAATACTTTTAAATTCAACAACAAAAATAAATGTTTTCAATTTTTTAACATGACATTAAAATATTATTTTTTTATCAATTGTATCATCTATCGAATCCGTACCATGTACATTACTAACAAAACATTACATTTCATTTAGTATTTTATGATAGTGAAAAATACATAAATGTTTAATTATTATTCTCTTTCATGTTTTATTTTTACACAATGTCTCTTTCATATCTATTTATAGTATTTTAATATGTGTGTAAAAATCTCAAATGAAGTTCATTTTGATATGAATGAAGTATGTTTTTTGCTCTTATAAAATACTCTCTCCGTCCTAAATTATATGTTATTTTGACAATTTTAAATAAATTAAGAAATATAGTTAGTTTTTCATGACAAAGAGAAATTTTGAATTACTCTACGAAATTATCCTTTATTAATTGCATGAAAAATAAAATTGAAAATGAAAAAATTTGAGCATGTATCCTTTGCTTTTGTCTTGTTTGAGAGAATAAGAAATAGAGTTAGAAAAGAGAGAAGTAGAAGAGAAATAATAAACTTTTCTTGTTTTGGATGAAAAGAAGTTGGGATGAGAGAATAAAGAGTGATGGGTCTGATATATTTATGTTTTCGCCTCAAACTATAGAAGAAATTGTGAATCATGGCAAGAGAAAAATGGTACACGCCAAACAATTGAACTTTAGCGGTTGATGAGTTTCACCAAGGACGAATCGTTCAGGATAATAAAATTCAATTTCTGGGTGGAACAATTCTTGACCAGACTATCCTTACTTCACGGCCGAACTTCGTATTACTACGACTGAACTCCGACTTTCACAATTTTGACTTTCTATGTGCAAGCATTGGACAAAGTCCAAAATTAGTGGATCAACAACCTAAGTTCCAAGTTAACATTTTAAGCTCTCTAAATCACAGGTTCTCATCAAATTGGTCACTCACCTCACAAGATCGCTTATTTAAGGATAGGGTGATCTTATTCCACTCATCTGTTCATTAAAAACTAAGTCCTGGCACAGACTTGGCTATAAACCTACATCTCTTGTGAAAGTCAACATGAATCAAAAAGAGAAATGATATTTTGACAACCACTTTTTAACAACTTTTGAACAACTTTCTCTCTCATACTCACATGATATTGTTATCATCTCTCTTCCTTTTTCTCTCTCCATTGTTTTTGACCAATAAGAAGTGAGAAAAACAAGGTTGTCAACAAAGTTGTCATCAAATGGATGTCAAAATATCATTACTCAATCAAAAAACACTTTTCATATGGTTGTAACATGGGATCATGTGTTGTTAGGGTTTCAAGGTGGGGATGTATCAAACAACATAACGTTTCTTTATAGGTGGCATTTAACATGGGAAAGTCTAAAACTTTCCCACCATTGGTCAGTTTGGTTTTAGCCATTTGATCAAAAGAAGACCACAGTATTGTCATGCTCTCTCAACAGTAGATTTTTTTGACACCATCTTTCCCAAACGTTCTCTCTCCTCCATCCATGTCTCTCTCACCCAACACCAACTCCCCTTCAAACATTCTTGGTCGATGTGGTTGTTGTAGCGACGGAGGTTAAAGGACCTGATACGGTTGAGGAGTGTAGGTGAACGATTGATTGAAGATGTTGTTATTGGGTTTGGTCGTTTTTGGGTGGACCATTGAAGCGAGAAGCTAGAGCTACGGTACCTATGACAAGGTTTACAATGATGAAAATAGAAGGTGTGTACCATGTTGTTATGAAAGATGTTGGGTCTGTCATCGTTGGTGAAGAAGTTAATTTCTTCATTTGGAGAATTTAATTGTTTTAAATGATTTTAATTTTATGGGTACTTGATTTTTAGTAGATGGATGCAAGCATTACAGGAAAAGATCCTTGTTGCAACTGTATTTCTTATTCTTCTTCAAGAGAGAAAAAAAAACTGTATTTCTTATTCCTTTTCTTTAATATTCCTTTGTTTTCATAATAAAAATCTTCTTTTTTCTGATTTGGGTTTGGCCGGTTTTTTATATTTTCTTCATTTTTAGAGCATGCAGCAAAAACCAAATTTGATTGCAATGAACTAGTTCGCTAGGATGTTGAGCAAGTAAGAATAAGGGTACCGTTAATTTGTTATTTTCATGATTTATTGGTTGTTGAGTCATTTGAAATGTTGTTGATGATGATTATAGAACTCGTGTGGTTCTTGTTGTGTTTCATGTTGTTGTTCTTCTTGAGTGTAAAATTTTGTAGGTAGAGGTTGAAGACAACGAAAGTGAAAGAAGAAAGAAAAAAAATATAGTGTAGGCAGATTATGATAAAATTAATACTCCTTTCTAATCTAATGGTAAAAATCAAGTGCCCCATGGTGGGAAAGTTTTAGACTTTCCCATGTTAAATGCCACCTTCTTTACAATGTTTCTTTTCCTTCTTTTCAGCCAAAGATGATTTGTTTTTTATATGTTCGCTTGCGTAGATTTATATTTATACTCTAATAAAAGTACTCAAATTGACGAATTTCAAGCAAATTATGGGACCAAGGAAATACTTTATTTTTCATGGCTTAAATGGGGCAACTAATGGATAACAACAAATTAAAAGGCCTTCCTTCAACAACAAAAAAAACAAATTAAAAGGCCAAAAATCTTTGAGAAATTAATATAATTAGTTATTAAAAGTCAATTTCTATACAGAAAAATGAATATTTGAGAATTTTCATTTAGGTTTTAAGGTGGGACATGAGCTTCCTTTACGAGCTCATTCTTTTCAAAGTCTTCTTCTTCCATATGTTTCACTTAGAGCTCTTCACCTTGGTACCCCAAGAATGTCATCCCAAATTTCTATATAGTTTAATTTGCAAATCCTATGAACTTTAAAAGGTTAATACCACTTTCTCTCACATTAACAATTTTATAGAATAAGCTTGGGAATTTGAAAAAAATCGAACCTTTTACAAAGTGAGAAATCCATTTGTTATTTTTATTTTTCACATTTTTTTTTAACTAAAATGATACAATAGGTGGTTTGTTTGTTGGAATTTGAGAGGTCAGACCCTAAGTAAATCTTCTATATCTCAAATGATTCATCAGACTTTCACCGGAGAATGAAGATACTTTGGGAAAAATAGAAGAATGTTGGTGGTTTGAGGGGTATGAGCGATATGTGAGGAGGTAGAGAGTATATTCACTCTTTTTTCCCTCCAAAAATGTGCAAATTGTTTGAAAAATAACTCCGAAATGTAATTTTTTATATTTTGAAGGCTTTGAGAGATAATTTTTAAAGGTAGTTTTACAGGATACAAGCAAATAGGGGGCCAAAAAAGCAACCATCATATTCTTCTATGTATCATGGGCTTCAATTATTTAAGGAAAAATGGCCCGTATTATTTTTGAAGGCCCAATCAATTAACCTAGGTTTCTGATAACACGCCACTATATATATCGAAACTTCACATTTTGGTGCTCTGGAATTCGTAAACCCTAGTTTGTGGGGCAGAACAATCACAATTCACAAAATGAGTTCCGGCGAATTGGGCTGCATTTACGCCACCTTGATCCTCCACGACGATGGAATCCCAATCACCGTAAGTCTATAATCCCTCTTCAATTCCATTTCTATAATCTTCAAATCGCTCATAGATCTCATTTTTCTTTTGTTACTGTTTGGGTTGGTTTTTGTTTAGGCGGAGAAGATCGGTACTTTGTTGAAGGCTGCTAACGTCACCGTTGAATCTTACTGGCCAAGCCTATTCGCTAAGCTTGCTCAGAGCAAGAACGTTGATGATCTCGTTTTGAACTCCGGCGCTGTTGGTGGTGCCGCTGTTGCCGTATCTGCACCCGCTGCTGGTGGTGGAGCCGCAGCAGCTGCCGAACCTGCCGCCGTTGAAAAGAAGGTATTGTTTTTAATTCTTTTTTTTATGATTATGATTTTTGTATGAAATTGTGTAATGATGAGTTACTGATTGGTGAACTAATTGTATTGAAATTAGAAACGGGTTTTGATAAATCGTTCATCTGTAGTGTTAAATGAATGCTAGTTCTGGAATTGTACAATAGTATTGCAATTTTCCTTAAGATAAAAACATATAATTGATTTTCTTACATTGTTTGTTCTGTTGAATTTGCTTGCAAATTGATGATTTTGTGCTGTGATCAAGTTGGGGTTATACCTATTTTGTAGAACTTGCATCTAGGTATAAAAGATATAATTTCCTCGGAGGGGATTCTGTATCCGATAAATACTGTCATTTGCTGCAATTACTCCAAAAATTATTTTGCATGAAAACATTCACTATAAGTTTTATGAAAACATGTAGTTATTTTGGTTTTTTGAAGAAATAGTATAATTGTTGTTTTTCTTCATTGGGATTTGAGAATTGGACTATCCTTTTAAAGACAACTCTGAATATAATTATGGTACTCTTTTGATTTGCAACTTATGTACAGCTTATTGCTCAAGCGCTTCTCTTGATATGCCCACTTATGCATAAGCTTACATTTTCTATTTTCTATAGAAAAGATAAAATAAAGTTAACTTGTTTTCCTGGGAAGATTGTCTTGTTGATTTCATTAGTTCTCCCTAACAGTGTCACTAAACAAACATAGCTTTAAATAAGCCAATCATAACTGGCCCTGTATCCACATTTTTTACTTTTGGGTGAGTTTTTACTCTTTCACAATAATTTAATGTTTAATGTTGTATTATAGCTTTGATGCAGTCAATTATGAGCACTGCACAGACATAGCTTATTACTTCAATTTGTTTTGATTATGTTGTATATAGCAAAACTTAATTCATTCCATACTGTGTTTGTAGGAGGAAGCCAAGGAAGAAAGTGACGATGACATGGGCTTTAGTTTGTTTGATTAAGTTTCTCTTTATAGTTTGTTGTAGCCAGATTAGGACTCCTTTCAAGGAGTGGCTGAATCCAAAACTTGTTTTGTTTTATAAATTGTTTATCTAAGTGAGTTTTAGCAATCTACTGTCTCATTTTATTGTTAAATTTTGGAGTTTTTGAAATATTTGTGACAATTGAATCTGAATGATATGTTTATTTTCTTATTCCATTTTACATCTGATGCGGGAATATATCATACCAGGTTAATTTTGAAAGATTTTACTATTTTGTTCAATAGAATCAATTTTTCTATTAACAATTTTACTTTTGCAGTAATTTGCACTGTCATTGCACTTATATACTGTTCTAAATCTATAATAAAAGTAGTTTTTATGACAATCTATAACGTATGTTGGTGTGAAATTGTACAATATAACTTTATACCTGTATCTTCTTGCATGTTATATTGGATTTGAAATGAGAGCAAAGCAGTTTCTGTTCTATAAGCACTTAGAAATGATCTATATGTCCTCTTTTCAGGGGCTCCAATGAGTCCCAAAGCTGAAACCTTTATTTAAGGGTAATAATGAGTCCCAAACTTGAAACTCTTCAAGCACCTGTTGACTATAATTTCCCATTTGAGATCTGTACATACATTATTATTCATTTATATTCCATTTGAGATCTGTACATACATTATTATTCATTTATATTGTGTATGTTTTGACGATAGTTGTCTCCAACTAGATTTCTCCATCCAGGTTTTAAGGTGATAGACCTGCGATAGTTGTCTCCAACTAGATTTCTCCATCCAGGTTTTAAGGTGATATCATGTATTCTTCTAGCTTGATCTTAATATGTTTTCTGCTAGCTTGATCTTATTTTATCTAAGGCTAAAACGCACTTTTTGCCCCCTAAGTTTCAAAATGTTGCAATTTTGGCCCTCTATTAAAAAAATAGCATTTTTCGCCCCCTTCGTCCAAAAATTGCTGAGAAGAGGCCACGTATCCCAAAAAAGGGGCCATAATTGCAACTTTTTCTAAAGATAAGGGGTCAAAAAGCATATTTCTCTTATGTTAGAGGGTCAAAAGAGCATATTTCCCTAACCATGGGGGGTCACTTTTGCCATTTTTTTTAATAGGGGGCCAAAATTGCAACATTTTGAAACTTAAGGGGTAAAAAGTACAGTTTAGCCTTTATCTAACTAAATTCTTAAATTCTTAAAGGTTGCTAATAGATGATTTCTCCGACCAAATTGTAAACATTTTTTTTTTTTCAGTTCATAATGAAATATTTGCTTACAATGGTAACCAGTGTGTTGTTACTACTTTTGTTGACCGTAGTAGAGCTTTATCCTCATCGATTGTGTTATCTTATAGGTGCATAAAATCATGCCAGTACTTTCCTCCCTTTTAGTTTGCACGATTCTCGATTTACCCTCTGATATATCATCATCAAAATTCACGAAGGTTCAAAATAAAAAAAACTTCAAAAATCTAAACAAAAATAATTAAAATTATGAATAGCAATTCTAATTCGTAGAAATTGACTTGTCTCCTTTTTTTTTGGGTTTATAACGATGATATGCCAGGTTCTGTCGGAAAAAAAATGATGATGTATTTTATAATCCCAATTGCCATTGGAGGGATGTGATTTGGTGTCACAATAAAATTTGATCATTTCTCTTTACAAAAATTAATAATGTGGACATCTAAAAACTTATATCAAATATATAACATGCAAAACATTTATTTATCTTGAACGTCATTCGATGCTGTAATTTTGAAAACTTATTTCAAATATAAGTACTATTTTTTCATTTTTCAAATAACTTTGAAAACGTTCACCAAATAAAAAAAAACTTTGAGAACTTCTTCCATGTATAATGTTTAGCTAAATTAGTCTTAGAAGATAATTCAGACTATTCTATGTTTTTTTGGTAATATAATTTTCCACATCACAGGTAAATTTTAGAAGGTAATTTAAATATTCTCTGTAAATTTTATCGTTTGTAAGTTAAAGAATTTTCAAAATAAAATTATCTTATGACTTTTTTTTTTTTTATCAAAAGTTTGATGTAAGAGATTAATTTTCATGCACTAACAATATTAAAATTTTCCCTAAAAAAACAATGTAAATATTAATTAAAAAAAGTAACAAAATTACAATATTTGTCTCTTAACTTAATTTTAGTCCCTTAACTTTTTTTATTGCTCTCAAAAAATAAATAAATTCTTTTTTTTAGAAGGTATTTAAGAAACTAATATAATCAATTCCTAAATATATATATTCTTAAAAAAAAATTAATTTCTATTTACCAAATCAATTTATTTTTGTCAATCAATATGATTACCAAATCAATTTCTTTAAGTTAGTCAATTTCGAAATATTATTACAGAAAAAACAATAGTTTTATAAAATAAAAACAAAATAAAGCTAATTTTTGATGAAAACGCGTTCAATTTTTTCATGCAATCTGCACTTTAAATTTTTACAAAAGTTGAATGAAAATAGATTTTATTTTAGGAAAGAAACATCAGCATCTATCGTAGGTAAATATTCAATTTCTAAATATGCTTATTGACCTTTGATTCGGTTGATTCATCAACATCGACATATCACAACAGTAAATCAGTAATGTTGAAGTTAATTCGAGAAAAGAAAAGAAAGAGTGTAGTTGAATAAAGATCCACGTGATTTTGATCGTTATTCTGAGGCTCATCGAGGAAGCAAACGCGACCGTGAACGTGATATTGGATTTTGGATCTTCAAGAACAAGAATCGCATTCACACAACAACAAAAAAAATCCAATCATCATCATCATCATCATAATCATATAATTATCATTATTTTCCACAATCCAAACACTCCTTTGCCCCATTCACGGGCAAAAGTGAAGAATCCAATCTCGTTGCCGCAGAGATCCAATCGGAATCGCTTAATTGATTAAGTTTCCAGCTGAGAACGCCAAACACTACTCGCTGGCTGGGTGCTCTACCCCTTCAAATTGCACCCTTCCAGAAGAACCCTAGGTATTCAAATCGCTTCTTATCTTATCACTCTATCCATCCATGAATAATTGAAAAACGAATTACGCTTAATTTTATGTTTTTTCACTTTTCCACCACTTACTCTGTTTGCATGTTTTACTCTGTTCCGTTAGTTTCAGTTTCAGCTATATCTTTTTTGCCTAATTCATGATTTTGCGTAATTCTGTTGATCTAACTAATAAAATAACTTATCTTTTCTGTAAAATTGTTAGTTTTTTTACCACCGTAGTATATGTGGCACTGTTCTGCATGTGTAATTTATGGTATTAAGTATATACCCCCTAATGGAAGGCTGATTAGGATTATTATGAAAAATGCCTACTAACCACAGACACTGACACGCCTACACCAATAATAAGCTGGGAAAATGACATAATTTTCTCAACTATATAATGTTGAGAAAATGACTAATCCAAGGAAAATGCAAAAAATCGTTGTCGTAATCCCGATGAGAATAATGGAAACCCTTGATTTTCAGCAAAATCCCTGCAAAGTCACATGAAAACAGGAAATCGTGCGATTCCTATGATTCTGGTTTTGAGTCGTTTATGTTTAAGCTTTATGGCTACGCTGTTTTATGTTTAAGATTTGAGGCTCTGAATCGTTTATGTTTAGGATTTGTGATTTGATTGTTATATGTTTGTTTAAGATTTGAAAGATAGACTAGTTCATGCACTATATAATATATATTTAGTATGATTTTTGTTTTGGTAGGATCCTTTGATATTGGTTGAGATGTTATGTTTTACGATCTTGCTATCCCCTTTCGATCTGATGCAAATTCTTGATTCTGACAACCTTGAAATGCTGTTATTTAAGAATGTAATTATGTTACTAAATATAATGTGGTAATTCAGTGGAGTTTTACAAATGTGGAGCATTCTTTTTGTATGCTATAGTTATTTTGTTAACTCGTATCACTGTGGTGTGTGCTTCTTTTGACGAACCTGTTTTCTTGTATATACTTTTCTTATAGATGTTGCAGCTAAGTTCAAAATCGGCCGTTCGGCATTGGTGATGTAGAGTCACAGAGCCAATATGGCATTTGTAACTAAGATCAAATGGGTTGTTCTTTCTGTAATCTCTTTATCTGTGGTGTCTATCATTATTCATCTGTCTTTGGCAAAGTTGTGGACTGTTAACATAGTGCCATATAGAGCAATTGCAAGTCTTCATGATGATTTTTCTTCTGTGGTGGTAAGGCAGGTTGGTTCTTATTATATACATGTATATGTTGCTTGTATATGGTCAAATGTTTTGCCTTTCACTTAAGCACATCTTTGGATGGGAGGAAAGGAAAGGAAAAGAGTGTGTAAAAGTGAATAAGGGCTTAGAACATTAAGTTTTATGCCAATATGTCATTTTTCCTTTCATTTTAAATTTATTAAATTACAGAATATATGTTCAAAATAAAAGCCCCCTTCCTTTCCCTCCAAAACCCTCTATCGAAACACCTCCCTAATATATTGAGTTTATTTGCTTCAAATGCTACAGGGTGTAAAGAATAAGAAGCTATGGGGTTCCATAAAGTCTTTGGAATCACTGCAGCCTAGTTTCGACGCTAGAAGCAATTATTCTGGTAATATATTCTGACTTAAATTTCTTTAGTTTGTCGAAGTGTTCCTATTTTTCATCTTGGTGATTAGCCTTTTTTTTCTTTTGAATTTATAAATTCATTTTAAATGAAGTCATATATTTATTCAGCATTGCCAATATCTTACCTAGTAACCAGATTCTAGATTGTTGTGGAAAAAAGGTATCATGGAGATGATTAACAGAAGTTGTTAGTTTGTGTGTTGAATTACAAATTGAGAGGAATGATGGATATCGTATAAAAAATGCTAAACAACATTCAAGACGGAGCTTATGCTATAGATGCTGTATTCATGACAGTTTAAAGTGCAATTCATAGTATTTGCTCTTATTTGAATGTGAATGATAAACAAGAGATACTCTGTTTGAAAAATAGACAAATGGAAGTTTTTTTTCCTCCATTGAAATTACTTTCATATATAAAATGATTTTTAAATGAAATTTCGATTATCTAATTTTTTTTTTTTTTTTTTTTGTTGACGAGTGTCATGTCTTTAAGTTGGCTGTAACTGTTGCCTTTTCTCTAGTTTGACTAAGAATGTACATAACTGAGCTACTATTATTTGGTGATCATGATGTTTGACAATTTTTTACAATGAGTAAACCGTATTATATATATTTCCTCATTGTGCCATTTCGTCCGTCCTCTACATTTTCCATTTCAAGTTTGTGTTTCTTTCCTTCCCAGGTCCAAAGGAAAAGAATAATGGTTTCATCTATGCAAAGGTTTTTGGTGGATTTGCAAACATAAGATCATCGGTATGATCCATCAGATGTGCAGAAGTCCTTTTTTATTTATTTTATTTTGAATTCATTCCGATTTCTTTTGCAATTTAACAACAGCTTTTTTTATTTTATAGATCCCTGATTTGGTCGCTATATCTAGGCTTTTAAATGCTACTCTTGTCATTCCAGAATTTCAAGAGAGCCTTCGCTCAAAAGGAGTAAGGTATGTGCTGCAAGTTTTATGCGGTCATTAGCATGCCACTGTGCTTAATGCTACTAATATTTTCTTCTTTCTGTGATGCCTTTATATAATTTATACATGTTTTTTAAATTTTTATTCAGCCCAATGTTCAAGAGTTTTTCCTATCTTTATGATGAGGAGCAGTTCATAGCATATCTAAAAAAAGATGTAATTATTGCAAAGACCCTGCCTGGAAGTTTGATGGAAAGGAGAAAAAGAAATGAATTTCCTACATTTAGGCCCAAAAGTTCATCTTCTCCAAACTTCTACATTCAAGAAATTTTACCGAAGCTAAAGAAATCTAAGGTTATTGGATTAATTATTGCCAATGGTGGAGCGCTGCAGGTATTTCGGTATCCTGAAATTGTCAACTTATGCTTCTGTTTTGTGTGGATACAAGATTTTATTGGAAGAAAGATAGTACTCCGTCCGTCCCTTTTTATAAGAGTATTTTACAAAAATCACGAGTATCAAGAAAAGTTGTTGGAGTAATAAATTTGTCGCAAATGCATGTTACTATTACCCAATTACCCTTTATCTATAGAGATATTTAATGTTAACTTTCATATTTCAAGGTACATTGATAGTATTAATGAGGGGTGTATTTGGAAAAGGAGTAATAAATGCGTCTAGAAATTTGACGATAGTCTTATATTTAGGGACAAAACTTTTTTGTAAAGTAGTCTTATAAAAAGGGACGGAGGGAGTAAAATATTTCATCTCTGTATCAAAAATATTTCATTAATGACTTCAGACTTCCACGTATATGCTTGATCTGCTTAGCTTCATTCTTATGCAAAAAAATCAATGTCTGAATATGATAACAAATGCACATAGTATGTGGCGGACTTACACTCGATCAAGTGATTTATGCTAAAAGTTTCTTAGATTCCTGCATCATATGTTTTTTACTTTGCTGGTCGAATTTATGTCAATTTTTTCTTTTTGGTTTCTCATAGGTTCCCTTGAAGGTAATCCTATTTGAGGAATTACAATATCTTTTTATTTCCTTCTACATTTTGCCATCACCTAAATTTTCCCATGTTCAAATGTTTGCTCATGTTCTTTTTCTTTTGTAGCAAGGGAATTGCTTCTTTTTTGTTTTCATTGTTTTTCTGTTCAAATCTTTGAAAACAGGAAACAAGTGAAAAACTCCAACAGATTTGTAATTAAATGCGAAAACAGAAAATATTTTCTGAAACTAATCAGGCCCTAGAATTTCCTTTCTTACACATTTTGTTTCTGCAGTCTGTACTTCCACCTACCATGGCAGAGATTCAGAGGCTGAGATGCAGAGTTTCTTTCCAGGCCCTTCAATTTCGTCCAGAAATTCAAATGCTTGGCCATCGTATGGTTAACAAGTATGAATGCCTTTTATGTAAACTAATTGATGTCAACGTGCTTTACTATCACATATTACTTCCTTGTTATTTGAAAGTTTTTTTTTTTTTTTTTGGGGGGGGGGGGGGGGGGGGGGGGGGGGGTGGGGGAGGGGTCTTTAAAAATCATAATTTAGTGTTTCTGTTATCCAATATAAGAAAATGAAAATGTAGTTTGTTAGCTATGGGGCTTATATTAGGACAGAGTAGTTACCTAGTTAGTCAGACAGAATTTGTTACATAATAAATAGGAAGATACAAGGGTATAGATGAATCATTTAGATTTATTTATAGAGTAAATACAGTCATGGCTCAGTAGTTAGTGGAAACCCAAGAAATAAAATAATTTCTTTCGTTTTCTATTTCTATTGTGAGCTCCAGACAATTTAGGTTTCCAGTAGAGTTTTATATGGATTTTCTCTATGGTGGTCGGTGGTCACACTTTGCTCATCAGAAAATAACGATTTCTGGAGTTGATGACTGGATGTATAAGAAATTTATGCTGTCTTTTTAGGTTGAGATCGTTGGGGCAACCCTTCTTAGCATACCATCCTGGCCTACTGAGAGAAACCTTGGCATACAATGGTTGTGCAGAACTTTTTCAGGTTTGTTGTGTTTCTCTTCCTTACCATTACTAATTGAAATATTGTCCTACTTTCACAGTATATAAATCTTTCTGTGGTACACCACTTCTGATTTTTTTTAGTTTAGTGGGTACATTAGAAACTTGTAATATTTCAGTTGGCAGACGCTATTTATCCTTACGCTTGCCTTGCGTTTCTTTTTTTCTCTTTGCTTATTTTGTTGAGGTTTTGTTTTGTTAGGATGTACACACTGAACTCATACAACATCGAAGGGCTCAAATGATAAAGGATAAAATTCTTAATGAGGATTTGAATGTGGATTCACACTTGCGAAGAGATAAAGGTCTATGTCCCCTCATGCCTGAAGAGGTATGTTAAACTTTCCAGTAGGGTATCCTGGTAGATTTTCGTGGTTTTTGTCCTATTTTCAGTTATAACCTTTTGTACTTCTAATAAAAAAAGTAACCTTTTGTCCTATTTCCTGGTAGAATTTTGTGGATTCACATTTCTAAAAAAATCTTAAAATTAACCTTTTGTACTTGGAGACAATGACAAAGTAATCCCTGACTCCATTTGACACTGATCCTGGATGGATGCCAAGTTTAGATGTCAAGTCTTACCATCTCTATAGAATATTTTATGAACTTATAATCAAAATAGTCCCCCCCACTTCCAAGAATTTGTTGGCTTGGGTATGATTTATTTTGCAACAACTGTAAAAGGTGAATATCCTTAAGACAGTTCCGAAAGAATGGGATATTCAATTTGCTTGTAGTAGACGCCAATAGTTGCAGGAGAGGGAAGTTCATTTTATTTTATGATTACACAGTAGACTAAGATCCTTGCTGAACATATTTAGAAATTGTATGTTTTCACTCAAGTATATGTACTGTGAAACAGAGTTATTCTCTTGCTTTTAATGTTTACTACTCTTAGGGGAAGTTACGAATCATTCTATAAAAACGCATAAATTTATTGGAGTCATTCGAAGATCTTATAACATTTGTTTTGCTGGTTTTCATTTTTATGCTGTTTGCACCAAAACATGTGATAAAAGTTGGGTTATCATGATTCCTTATCAATTTTCTTTGTTGCTAGGCTACAAGTAATATAACATGATTGGACCAAAAGATTTGATGAACAAATTTATTAATGATAATGATAGAATTGAAGTAATTTGGGGGGAGAGAAAAGACAGGGGATGTGTTTGAAGGTTTCAGGGGTATTAGAAATGCTAAATCAGCCATAATTTGGGGGGAGAGAAAAGACAGGGGATGTGTTTGAAGGTTTCAGGGGTATTAGAAATGCTAAATCAGCCATGATGTAATGACAGTAATTAGTGTTTACTACATTAAGCCCAAGGTGACCTTGAGTCGCATGATTGAAATCTATGAAGCGTTGGACCCACTATACGGGCATGTACTCTGTAGTCGTTAAGTGCATCCTTGCCTTCTATATGCAAGAGTATTGAATTTGGACCCACTATACGGGCATGTACTCTGTAGTCGTTAAGTGCATCCTTGCCTTCTATATGCAAGAGTATTGAAATTGGACCCACTATACGGGCATGTACTCTGTAGTCGGTGCAAGAGTATTGAAATTGGACCCACTATACGGGCATGTACTCTGTAGTCGTTAAGTGCATCCTTGCCTTCTATATGCAAGAGTATTGAAATTGGACCCACTATACGGGCATGTACTCTGTAGTCGGTAAGTGCATCCTTGCCTTCTATACGGGCATGTACTCTGTAGTCGGTAAGTGCATCCTTGCCTTCTATATGCAAGAGTATTGAAATTGGACCCACTATACGGGCATGTACTCTGTAGTCGTTAAGTGCATCCTTGCCTTCTATATGCAAGAGTATTGAAATTGGACCCACTATACGGGCATGTACTCTGTAGTCGGTAAGTGCATCCTTGCCTTCTATATGCAAGAGTATTGAAATTGGGGTCTAACTCATCCTTACAAATCTATGAGGGCCTCCTCTTTATAAACTCTTATCAGGAGTCCTATCTATCTGATGTGGGACTTGGGTTTTTCCCAATGAAGAGGCTGATTCCATGGCTCAAACTTGTGACCTCCTTGTCATGCAGCCATAACTCCGATCATTGAACTATGCCCGGCCCCACTCAACACTTAAAAACTGCTTGAGTAAAATTTGGAAAGAAGTATTAAAATCAAGATATGTGGTGGTTTTGGGGTGCCAATTTAGTTGAGATGTCATTTCTGCCATGTGTTGCTTTTGCACTCTAATTTTGTTTAAAAAACAAATCAAGAAATTTAAAACTGAAAATAATAAATTCATCTTGCACAAATTCATTTTGCACCCAAAACACCTGTCGAGCAACTCTAAAATGCTAATGGCTCTCAATTGTGCATGCAAGATCTAGCCTGAGTGCAACAAATTTTACAATTAAAATTGAAGTAATGTGGACTTTTGGGAGCATTGCTTCCATTTTTGTGGATAAATGAATTGCCTTTTGGAATTAATCTTTTTTACCATTCGGAGGTTAAATTTGTTATTTTGTTTCAACTTTTACAGGTTGGCATTCTCCTTCGAGTGATGGGTTATCCTTCCAAAACAATAATTTACCTGGCTGGCTCTGAAACATTCGGAGGTCAACGTGTTTTAATTCCTTTGCGGTCCATGTTTATCAATACACTGGATCGCACTTCCTTGTGCAGTGAGAAAGAATTGTCTGACTTGGTTGGACCTGAACCACCTCTTCCTCAAAATATTTTTCGGACACCTCCTACAAAAAGCGAGGAAGAACTTAAAGAAGAATGGAAGAAGGCCGGTCCTCGGCCTCGGCCTCTTCCGCCACCTCCAAATAGACCAATTTACCAACATGAAAAGGAAGGCTGGTATGGTTGGATCACTGAGACCCCTACAGAACCTGATCCTTCACCTATGGATATGAGGATGAAAGCACATAGATTACTTTGGGACGCACTAGATTACATTGTTTCTTTGGAAGCAGATGCCTTCTTTCCTGGATATAACAATGATGGAAGTGGATGGCCAGATTTTTCAAGCCTTGTCATGGGACATCGGCTATACGAGACTGCTTCTTCTAGAACATACCGACCGGACAGGTAAACGCTCTTTGGTGTTTGTCTCAATTTATTGATATTCGTTAAGATATAAAAAGGTTTCATATAAATCATCAAAATTTTTTATTTTATTGGGGAACTAGAGTTGCCAAGTTACCGAGTTCAATGAGCGGGTTAAAGATGGCATTATTTTGTGACCTCTTTCTTTTTGGGCTGGAACAATGTGGGGGAAAGGGTAAAAAGAACACTATTACACTTTTACAACTTTCTTCGGTCCTATTCCAGACATCCATACCTGTCAGTATTTAAACAAATGCTAGACAAGACAATTCTCTTGCAGCAGACCACAGACAAGCCTAGGGCCTGTCTTTGGCACTTTCTGGATAAATTTTATGCATATTTGTTGTTCTGTCAATAAATTGTGTGCATAGTATGCCTTCCTTCCTTTCCACCTGTTTTTTCGAATGCGGTAATTTTTTATTGATTGTCTTGATGCCTTGAGAATTGCATGTATGAATATATCTGAAGGTGATGAGTATGATGAACTTCTGTTTCCACGCTTTGAATTTCTCAGCATTCTAATTCTTTGAAAACCATGTAGTTGTTTGTGGTTTTGGTTAGTTGAATTTTCCCTGAATTCTACATTTTAGTGACCCTATTTCCTCCTGTTTCTTACAGGAAAGTTGTTGCGGAACTTTTCAACATGAACCGTGAGAATTTGTACCATCCAAAACACAATTGGACAATTTTAGTGCAAGAACATCTTAACAAAAGTATGACCGAGGAAGGCCTCATAAGGCAATCTCGATTGTCCAAACCAGCAACGTTCCTTTCACATCCACTTCCAGAATGCTCTTGTAGAGTAGCTTCTGCCAGCATTGCTAACCGTGTTAAAGGTGAGGATGGCCAATTTCTATACGGAGGCGAAGACCTTTGCCCCAAATGGATGCAGCATGCTAGTAAGCCAGGTTCGATGGGGAAAGAAGGGGTAAAATCTGAAGACGATGGGCTCCCCGATTATGAGAGTAATGATTTTGTTGATGAATCTGAGTCTGAAAAAAATGGTGGTAAAACTGATCAGACTCAAGTCTGGGATCAAGATGAGGAAATGGATCCAAATGACTAATAGTGGACGTGCATATCATAACTACAGTCTATAGATATACAGCATCCAATTTTTCTGAAATTTGAGAGGTATAGGTTATAAGGTGCTTCGGCAACGTACATGTCTCAATGCTATCTGTGCTGAGCATATCGGTATTCAAATATATTCTTTCATTAATTTTTTGGTTATTTCCATAGACAAAGATAACAATTTCTTTTACTTTTCACTTTCCACTTTCATCTGAATTTTTGTTGTAACATACACATTACGAACAGAAGGAAAAAAAGATCAGCTGTCCGCATAATTTGAGAACAGATAAAGTTAGAAGCAGAAATTGTTTAGAGATTAATCCATATATGGCTGCTATCCTTTTTTTTGTTTTACAAAACACCACATTTCTCCTCTTTTTCAGTTTTGTGGATGTATTGACTGCGATCTCTCTCTCTTTTTATAGTTCTTAGTGCGATGAATACAATTATTACTAACACGGCAATCCATGGAAACAAAGCTCTGAAACAAATAAGAACAAGAAACTTCGGGTTTCCATAAAATCTTGGCAATATAAAACTGATGAACAACGGAAGCATAAAAAATACTCCATTTTGCATCCTCTCCTTCCAATCACTCTCTCATCCTCCCCCTCATTCAAGATCTATGTCCGTCTGCCTGTCAATCTTTTTCCTTACTTTTTCTCTCCCTTGATATTCTCTCTAAAATTTAGAGAGATAGACACGATTAAGAGAGAGAAAGAAACAAACAAATATTTTTGAATGAGGGATGAGAGAGTGATTGGAAGAAGAGAATTCAAAGTGTAAAAAAAGTCAAAAATAGAAAGTTTATCTTAGAATTTATGCACTTTATATTAAATGCATAATTTTATAATAAATAATTGTTGTTTACAATAATAATAAATAATAAAAAATCAATTTTAGTTGTCTTAATCTATGTAATATTGAAGAGACCCGAAAATTATTTGGTTAGGCTATCGAATAACCATCATTTTAGTCTTGAACTATCAACTTCTCACCAATTTAGTCACTAAACTATAAAAAATACACTGAATATTCTCTAAACTATATAAAATTCATCAATTTAGTCTATGGTATTGAGATTTTGGGACAAATTGATGGATTTTCAAATACTCTAGAGACTAAATTGATGAATTATGTGTAGTTTAGGGACTAAATTGAAGTGAAATTGATGGTTTATTTTTAGGTTATCTGTACAACTCTATGAAATGTTTAGTCATGCTTGAATTTCAAAACAAAAGCTAGTCAATTTCAATTTCAGAAGTACATATATGCTACAGTCAATTTTAATTTTAATATAATTCATATTTCTTATTTATTTTACATTTTCAGTGTCAAATAAAATAAAAAAAAATTATTAGCCTTAAATCATAATATCAACTAATAATATATTTTTTAGTGGTTAATAGTACTAATTTTACACTGGAAATTTAGTTGTTCACTTTAGATGAGTTGGATGCCTCAAAAATTAACAAAGTACAAATTACACAATAATTTCAGAATAGATTAAGAGTATAATTCAAATTAAATCCCTTCAAAAAAAATCAAATTAAATAAAAAAATATAAAAATAAATAAATTCAAACACGCTGAAATTAAGTATATGCAAACACATCGACTTATGTTAATATATTTATCATACTAGTATCATACCATCATCCGACCTTAGCTCAGTTGGTAGAGCGGAGGACTGTAGTTGGTAAACAGACATCCTTAGGTCACTGGTTCGAATCCGGTAGGTCGGACTTTGCTTTTTTTAAAACATCAACGTTATTTATTTGAAATATTGATAAATCAACAAAACAAACATCCTTAGGTCACTGGTTCGAATCCGGTAGGTCGGACTTTGCTTTCTTTAAAACATCAACTATCCGGTAGGTCGGACTTTGCTTTTTTTAAGTCCGACCTACCGGATTCGAACCCGGTAGGTCGGACTTTGCTTTTTTTAAAACATCAACGTTATTTATTTGAAATATTGATAAATCAACAAAACAAACATCCTTAGGTCACTGGTTCGAATCCGGTAGGTCGGACTTTGCTTTCTTTAAAACATCAACGTTATTTATTTGAAATATTGATAAATCAACAAAACGGTGGACCGTTTTATTGTAATTTCAGCTTTTTACCAAACAATAAAAAGGGTTTTAGTCTATAAATATGAAGTGAGTTTAGTTAGGTCACTGGTTCGAATCCGGTAGGTTGGACTTTTCTTTTTTTAAAACATCAACGTTATTTATTGGAAATATTGATAAATCAACAAAACGGTGGACCGTTTTATTGTAATTTTAGCTTTTTACCAAACAATAAAAAGGGTTTTACAGACATCCTTAGGTCACTGGTTCGAATCCGGTAGGTCGAACTTTGCTTTTTTTAAGTCCGACCTACCGGATTCGAACCCGGTAGGTCGGACTTTGCTTTTTTTAAAACATCAACGTTATTTATTTGAAATATTGATAAATCAACAAAACAAACATCCTTAGGTCACTGGTTCGAATCCGGTAGGTCGGACTTTGCTTTCTTTAAAACATCAACGTTATTTATTTGAAATATTGATAAATCAACAAAGCGGTGGACCGTTTTATTGTAATTTCAGCTTTTTACCAAACAATAAAAAGGGTTTTAGTCTATAAATATGAAGTGAGTTTAGTTAGGTCACTGGTTCGAATCCGGTAGGTTGGACTTTTCTTTTTTTAAAACATCAACGTTATTTATTGGAAATATTGATAAATCAACAAAACGGTGGACCGTTTTATTGTAATTTTAGCTTTTTACCAAACAATAAAAAGGGTTTTAGTCTATAAATATGAAGTGAGTTTAGATTGTCTTTTAGAAACCTGTGTTTTTTTATCTTGTAATTCGGCCATTTGGTTCATTGGATAGAAGATTTGAGCATTGTATCACATATTTGGACATTTTAAATTTGTTGTTAAGTATTGGAAGAATTAGGTATTGTGTCGTACTAACTTGAAATTGCGTTGCTTACATCTTAAAACACAGTAATTCAAAATCATGAAATTATAAGTGAATAATTAAAAATCATTAGTTTTTAAAAGGTCAATAAAAAGCAAGTTTATGATAGCAATTTTTTTTGGTTTCATTGCTAAAATAAAAAGAAAAAAAACAAAGCAAAACAGGGAAAAAAAATGAGACACTAGAGACTACACTCTCTAGAATTAAAAGTAGATAGAATTAAAAGTTCCAATTGCGTCCATCCCAAGGAGACGCATAAGAGCTTCTGGAAGGGAGGCATGGAGAAGCAGCTCATTATCCGAAGAAGCACATTGATTTTCCTCTCTAAAAGTGTGGATTTTGCTTTTTTTAAAACATCAACGTTATTTATTTGAAATATTGATAAATCAACAAAACAGACATCCTTAGGTCACTGGTTCGAATCCGGTAGGTCGGACTTTGCTTTTTTTAAAACATCAACTTTAAAACATCAACGTTATTTATTTGAAATATTGATAAATCAACAAAACGGTGGACCGTTTTATTGTAATTTCAGCTTTTTACCAAACAATAAAAAGGGTTTTAGTCTATAAATATGAAGTGGGTTTAGTTAGGTCACTGGTTCGAATCCGGTAGGTCGGACTTTTCTTTTTTTAAAACATCAACGTTATTTATTTGAAATATTGATAAATCAACAAAACGGTGGACCGTTTTATTGTAATTTCAGCTTTTTACCAAACAATAAAAAGGGTTTTAGTCTATAAATATGAAGTGAGTTTAGATTGTCTTTTAGAAACCTGTGTTTTTTTATCTTGTAATTCGGCCATTTGGTTCATTGGATAGAAGATTTGAGCATTGTATCACATATTTGGACATTTTAAATTTGTTGTTAAGTATTGGAAGAATTAGGTATTGTGTCGTACTAACTTGAAATTGCGTTGCTTACATCTTAAAACACAGTAATTCAAAATAATGAAATTATAAGTGAATAATTAAAAATCATTAGTTTTTAAAAGGTCAATAAAATGAAAAAAAACAAAGCAAAACAGGGAAAAAAAATGAGACACTAGAGACTACACTCTCTAGAATTAAAAGTAGATAGAATTAAAAGTTCCAATTGCGTCCATCCCAAGGAGACGCATAAGAGCTTCTGGAAGGGAGGCATGGAGAAGCAGCTCATTATCCGAAGAAGCACATTGATTTTCCTCTCTAAAAGTGTGGATTTAAGATAGTAATTTAGTTGAGTACGTTTAATTATTTTCCTAATACACAGTTTATAGAATAGTATTAAATATCTGTGTAATAGTTGCATCCAATAAGAGAATTTTTTTCTAAATTGAAATGGTTGAAATCTTATTTGCTATTTACTTCTCTCTCCGTATTTTATCATATGTCACTTTGTCATTTTCACACATATTAGACATATTAGAAAATGTAATTAGTTTTGTTGATTTTGTTAAAAACTTACACTATGATCCTATATTACCCTTATTGACACTTTTATAATTGCACTCAATATCTCTCCTACCAAAATTCATACACCAGTCGCCATTTATTATTACCAAACCAATGTTTTTTGTCTTTCCCTACGTGCAGCAGGTTACTCTGGTCAGTTTTTCATTTAAAATTTGTCTTGAGTTTGTTAGAAATTAAATATCAAAAGAGTGTGTTGTTGGACCTTCTATTATAATTTCACACCTAAAATTTGATGAAACGAGTATTAGAATTTATGGTTGGATCTAACGTAACCCCACAAAATCAGTTTGTGAGGTGAGAATTGTCTCCACTTATAAATATTTGTTCAGGATATCCTTTATCTAATGTGAGACTGTTTAAGACACCCTCCTCACACCCAACATTATTGAGCTTGGTGTATGGATATAATTTGTGGGTGACCCGGTAGCGAAAACCTGATAGAAGGTGACCTAATAGATGTTTCACGAGGCTCTAATACCATGTAAGATTGTATTTGCCTCATCTATTTCATTGCATAATCATGTGTGTATACAAGAGTATCTTGACTATCAAGACATTGTCAAATCATACCTGTAATTTCTCAATCAATATAAAAGATATGCATACTACATATAAATTATACTTGCATATTAATCTTATAATTTATGGTTGGTCCTATCACAACCTTACAAAATTGGTTTATGAGGCGATGATTGTCCCCACTTATAAACACTTGTTCATGTCGTCTCTTATCCAGTTTGAGACTTTTAAGAATAAATAAACTACCATATTGAGTCTCAAAATTGTGAGTGTCAGACAATTTGGGATCCTAAATTACAAAATAGCAAATTTCTCCCTCAAATCAAATAATCCCAATCAAAATGCTCTTTATATTAAGTGGTTTTGTTAGGGTGGTGAGATGTAAGTGTATACGTCCTTTTGATTATGCTTTTGATTATATACCAATACTTTTAGTTTCGAATTTGTGTAACTAAGTGACTCCAATAATCTTAAGATGATAAACCATGTTGAAATCTCATACCTACGTGTTTTTTTTAAGCGCACACATCCACTACTTTTGCTTTTTGAATTTTTTAAGTTTTTTCAACATGTGAATCATTTCACTGTATATAGTTTTTAATCGCTTCTTCAAAAAAAAAATATAGTTTGAATCGCTTCACAAAAACAAAACAAAAGTGTGAATCGTTTCACATCTCTTGTTTTGTAAGAAATCTGTTAAATATTAATGGGAATCATTTCACACTAAGATGTGAATTGTTTCACATAAACATAAAGTTTATGTGAATTATTTTCACACAATGTACTGAATCATTTCACACTTTTCCACCTCATGTTTTAGAGCTTTATTTTTCTACTTTTCAAAAACTATACAAGTAACGTTACATTGTTTCTTTTACGATAGTGATTTGAAGCTCCTCATATATACGATAGTGATTTTCACCTTTGGGTGTACCGCATATATACGACACCTTGCATGTATCTTTTAAAAAATTTAAATAGAACATTGTTATTTAAAAAAAAAATACGTTTTTATTTTATCACGGGCTCCTTTTTACTTACAGAGCTGAGCATCCGGACTTGTAGGAACGACCCTGGTGATTTACATTGGTTTTTATCATGTGCAAATTTTGTATCGTGTATCTAATAAGCATAATTCGATATCTCAATAATTCAAGGTTAGAATCCTCTCCATTTGATAAAATAAATGGAGTATACAATTTGGAGAGAGGTAGAGACATAAAATAGATTGTGGGTCCTACATCATTAATTATTTTTTTACTTTTTTCAGAAAAATTTGAATATGTCTCTCCAAATGTAAGAAATGGAGAAAGTACAAAATGGAGAGGATTTTGACTCGATAATTTAGCTGCACAAAGTTTTAAAAACAATATTATTTTATGGAGTAACTATTCTCTCCTCTCTACATACATCTAAGTCGTACACATTGATACAACATGAGATGTCTTGTTAAATGGCGTTGTGAGTTGCCTATGTTGATGAAACCGTATGGATAAATTTTGGGAGTATCTTGCCCACGCACTATATATCTCTATCTTATTCCACAAATCCTAAAATCCCTTAATCTCGAAACCCCTAAATTTATAAATTGGGAAATCCAATTTTTTTCTTGCTAAATCTCTAATCCCGATCCTTAATTTTGATAAATGAACTGTAGTGGACCTTTATTCATAATGGACAAACAAAACAAGAGCACACGAAGTTGTCTTGGAAGCTTTGGTGTCAACAGGGTCGAAGCTAGATTCATTATTGGCTCAATTGCAACTAGGGGTGGAAATAGGCTAGGCCGGGCCGGGCTTTGTAAGGCCTAAGCCTGACCTACTTCAAAAATTATAGGCCTGAGTCTGGCCTATTACCCGTCACAGGCTCATTTTCGAGGCCTGGCCTGGCCTATTTAAAGGCCCGATGAAGCCTATTTAAAAGCTTATTTTACACCAAAGCCTAGCAACACATGTAAGCCTACTACTAAATAGGCCAAAATTTACGAAGGCCTAAAGCACATGAATATATCTGCAACTAAATAATGAAATCTTACGAAGGTATAATCACAACAATATATGTGCTACTAAATAACTAATCTTATGAAGGCTTGAGTTTATGAGAAAAAAACTTCAACGATATCAATAATGGAAGATATATTATACATAAAAAGCTTAATAGGCCGGCCCGACGGGCTTAATAGGCTTTTTTGTAAGCCTTAGCCGGACCTATTTAATTAAATAGGCTTTATAAAAAGCTTGAGCCTGGCCTTGTTAATAAACGAGCTGGGCCGAGCTAAGCTTTAAATAGGCTAGGCCATAGGCCCCTGTCGGACGGCCTGGCCTGTTCCCACCCCTAATTGCAACTGCTGGAGAAGAGATGTCAATGGAAAAGTAGTGCTTGAGGAAATATATAAAAAAAGCAGTGCTTGAGGAAACATCTAATAAATTTTATGATTCAAAATTATTTTCAAAGGCTTGTATATTCTGATATATATGCTTACTTTTAGATTTAGGTTTCACGATTTTTGAATTTGAGAATTTTTCATATTTAGGGATTTATGAATTTTCGGATATCCGAAGAAGATAAATAGGAAATCAAAATGCCCTCAATGTAAAAAGGCAAAATGTTCCACGTAGTTGTAAGTGGTAGGCAAAACACTAAACGAATTTAGTAACATATAATTTGTTTAAAAAAAAAGAAATTAGTAACATATAAACAAAATTTGTTTTATACGATGTCTCATCAACATGAACAAGTCACAATGTCATTTAACATGACAGTTCGACATATACATAATGCAACTAATCGATGGATGAAACATTTTAACCAACATTATTCAGTTTGTTATATAAATTTGCTATTTCGTGAATCATGGATATCAGACACTCACAATGTTGGGACCAAATAAGGTTCTTTACTAAAAAAAAATTACGATTATTTCTCATCCTTTCCCCCTAAAATAAGGTATTATATCGGAAGCACGTTTTAAGTAGTGTATTTCATCTGAAAATATACCGTCGTACAAATTTGAGCATGTAAGGGGTGAGATAAGCAATCATTAACAATTACTTTAATCGGAGACATGGGCCGTTTTCTTTTTCTATTGAAGCCCAAACCCGTTTTGGATCCATAGATTTAAACCCTAATATCTTGCCTCAAACTCTTCGTTCTCTCTCTCTCTCTCTCTCTCTCGAATTCGCAGGGATCTTGTTCCAGCTTCGACTTCAGTTTCGCTGCGATTGGGTGCTCAAGCTGTAATCTTTCTGGTATGCCGTACATAGAATCATCCCCTACTCCTTAAATTTTAATTCAATTTATGCTTCTATTGAATTTTGAATGTTCCCGTTTTGAATTAGGGTTTTGAGGTAAATTTGAACTCATTTCCATCGGTGAGCTCCAAGTTTGAATTTTTTTACAATTCGCAACTTGGGTTTTGCCTGACCCACGTTGTTTGCTATTGGGTGCAATTTCTGAAGACTCTGCTTAGTAATCACGTTAGAATTTTGAATTTTTATTATTCCGTATGTCTTAGTTATTATTGAAAGATAATCTCCAATTTAGGTGACTTGGTTGTGTATTTCACGGGGTGAAATCTGCATACGAGGTCGAAGAAGCTGGTAAAAGGGTAATGGTTCTAGTTAAGGATTTGTGAATTGTATACATGGGTAATTCAGATTGTGAGGTGAGGGTATAGAAATGTAGTACCAGTACTTGTCTCGGACAATAAGTAGCTAAAACTAGTGTGTATAAAATCAATAAGGGGTAATGTTTACACTTGAGGCGTTAGCTCAGTGGTAAGAGCTTAGCCTTGTTACCAATGGGGACGGTTGTAATATGGCCATTAGTGCTAGTTTAATCAATAAAAAAGGGGGTAATGTAGGGTTTGATTTGTCAAAGCGGTTAAAAGAGAGATGCGTAAGGTAACTTGTTGAGTATATGTTGATCATAATTTGATCTCATGACACAAATGCTTTCTTTATGATAGATGACAAGCGCTTGGACAAATTTGAGCTTTGCTATCAAACATAGGGAATATAGAGTGGGAGTGGGAGAATCGGGGTGGAGTTGTGGTTATTTTTTTAAATAATTGGAGATTCTTCCTCACTCTCAGAAGGATTATGCTTGCTAATTTTCTGGAAAGGATGAGGAGAGCAAATTTATTTTCAATATTGTTATAGCTTTGGAGCATCTTTGGAGCAAATGAGCAATGGAGTGGAGCACGGCTCTCTTCAAGGATTGCTCTCTTGGTTTGCTTCATAGTTTTGGTTTTATTTACTTTTGTTTGTGTAATCATTAGAATAATGATTATAGTTAGATGTTTCAGGTTTAGGTGCGGCTTCAGACAGTAATTGATTTCTAATTGCTGATGAGCTTCCATTTTTTTTGTAGAAGAACTGTACAATTTCTTTAATCAAATATGAGTAGTCGCTTTTCTCGCACAATCTATGTTGGCAACCTGCCCGCTGATATAAGAGAATCAGAAATTGAAGATCTGTTCTACAAGGTTTGATCTCCGTACTTTTCTTGTTTTCCATGTTATGGTGCTTTCAGTTCATGATATTTTGTGTTTTGTTCAATTTGTTTGGCTACTATATCTTCCTATTGTCTGGAACCCACCTTTACACCATTGGGAGTTTTGAACTGAATTTATTTTTTTTACTCAAACCTGCATTTCTACTTCTCTATTTAATTTTTGTTTAATTACTGGAAATCAATTAGAATTATGTTAACCGATTAGTAAAAGCCAGTAAACATGATTGAGTTCAGTTGATAACAGTTAATGAGAAAAGGTTTTGGTAGTTGTTTGTTGTTTTAAGTGACAAGCAGATAGTTTGCATTACTCAATCATATATTCTTAACTACCCACAGCCATGTATTTTTTCTGTTGACCTCCTTTTCCTTTGAATGGACTGTAGTTTGCTTAGCTTTGTTATCTTGGATTTGGATTTTACCCTTAGTTATAGCTGTCGCTTGATTCTTATCTTATATGTAGCTTCAAGGGTCAATGTGTGGGGTTGATTGTTATGTACTAACGCAGTGATGTTTCAATGGTTTTCCATTATCCTCTTAACAGTATGGCCGCATAATGGAAATTGAATTGAAGGTTCCTCCTCGCCCTCCATGTTATTGTTTTGTTGAGGTATTATAGTTACTCTCTTCTATACTTCTGTCTTGGCGATGCTCGTTACCCTTTTTCTCACTACTAGATTACTTGTATTTTGGCTTGGTAGTTTGACAATGCTCGAGATGCTGAAGATGCAATTCGGGGTCGTGATGGTTACAACTTTGATGGTTGTCGATTAAGGGTATGGGACTGTTCCAACTTTTATTTTCTGAGGTGAAAACTTTCTTCGGAATGCCTAATCTGCTCTTGTTGTAGGTGGAGCTTGCCCATGGAGGCAGAGGGCCATCATCAAGTGACAGACGTGGGTATGGTGGTGGTGGCGGCGGTGGTGGCAGAGGCGGCGGTGGTGACGGTGCTGGTGGGGGCCGTTTTGGTGTCTCTCGCCATTCTGAATTTCGAGGTGTGTCTATTCAGGGATTCATTTTTCGATATAAAAAAGATACATATGCTGAATGGTATTTTGTAACCAAATAAAAAACATGGAATTGCATTTTTATTTTTCATTTAGGCTGTTCACCCATTAAGCTCCGACTAATATCATGTTTATCATTCTTTAAGTAAGAATTAAAATTTTCTGTCAAAAAGGAAATTTTCATGCTGAGAACTCTTGAACCATTGTCCATGACTCTTATCTTCATGTTTATGAATTCAAAATTTTCAACAACTGTTACTGTATGTGTTTGTTTGTTTGCTTTATGTGATTCATAAATTGCAAATGATGTTTGTTCTACTTTTATGCAGTTTATTGCCAATCAGCAATAATTATTGAAGATATTTTTGTTTTCAAATGTTTTGTGATTTTCTATACACCATAGTATCTTAGTCTTTTTTTTTTTTTTTACTACAGTTATTGTTCGTGGACTCCCATCTTCTGCATCCTGGCAGGATTTGAAGGTATCAAAATGTTCATACTGAAAAATAAACAAATGACAGATACTCAAATCATCAGCACATCACCTACAGTTTTAATATTTGGTTTCAGGATCATATGCGAAAAGCTGGTGATGTTTGTTTTGCTGAAGTTTCCCGTGACAGTGAAGGTACACATTCATTTTGGTTTTTCTATATTTATGTTGTTGTATGGTGCATGTTTTGTATTTTCTGCTCCATATGAGTGACGTAAATAACTTGGGTTGAAGATCACCTCTGTTTTGTATTAAATTAATTTATTAATATTTTTATGGCTTGAGGCTCCCCTCAAATGGAAATCACAATTGATATGTAAAGAGTAACATGATCAGCCCCACAACTGGTCAGTCTGGCATTGGTAACCAATGACCATGTTAGTAGACATCGCTTGTGCGTCTGACATGTAGACCTTTTCTTCTCAATTGTTTCAGTGCAAGCTCTCATTTTAGTTTAGGGACTAAGTCTGTGGGGTACCAGAATAACCCTGTGGTGTCAGATGGCTAACTTTCTATTTTCTGGAGTATTGGCCTTTTGCATTATATTTTTGTGCTTGCAATATAGTTATCATTTCTTCCACTCATACTGCTCTTTTTTGCTCAGGGACTTTTGGCCTTGTTGATTACACTAATTATGATGACATGAAATATGCTGTAAGTGTTTCATTTTGTTGAGTTATTCCCAAATTTATACGATATTCGTTTTGCTGGAAGGGCCATATGTTTTCTAACATATTTTCTTTTTCACAGATTCGGAAACTGGATGACACCGAGTTTAGAAATCCTTGGGCGAGATCATATATTCGGGTAACCAGATCTGTAATAACATTTATAAAATTTATTCATTTATTGTCTGAGAGGGTTAAATCTACAGTAGTATTTTAAGACGTGATAATATTTTTTTTAATGGCTTTAAGATGTGATTGTTGCCGCAGATCTTACAAACTTTTGCTTGTTGAACGATCTTGCACCCTTATTTGTCTTATTTGTCGTGTCTTTGTTTCTTCTTCTATAAAATGAAGTTGCATGTCACTTGATGTTTGAGTGCGGGACTATTTCACTGTTTGTATGAGAAGGATTATCTGGAGAATTATACATAATTAAAAGTATTATCTTGCAGGTGAGGAAGTATGAGAGCAGTCGTTCAAGGAGCCGCAGCAGAAGCCCCAGCAGGAGCAGAAGTCCGAAAAGGGCCAGAAGGTATTGTGACTTTCTGATTTTGGCTTGTGCTACATTGTCATGCCTTTTAGTTTAGACATACTTATTATGATAAATCATGTTATTTCATTCTGCAGTAGATCTTTGGAGCGATCTGTGTCTAGGTCACGGTCTATTTCCAGATCCAGATCCAGATCAGCATCACCAATCAAGCCTGCCAGGTATATAAAGTTATTAGACATGGTTTTATTTTTAAGTTTATGCAAATCCACCATTTTTATGCACTTGAATTGTTTATCCAATTACAGGCCAAGATCACCATCACGTTCAGCGTCTCCACGATCACCACGCCAGGTATTTAAAGCTGATTATATGGTTCAGAATTTTAATGAGGTTTTTTTCATAATAATAAAGAATGGAACATAAGATAAAATTGAAAGCATTTCCGTTAAATCAATATATATTAAAGGAATTAACCTGTATTTGACATTTACCTTCGCAATCATGTTTTCACTTTAGAGCCAATATTACAGAAAGTAGGAACAATTGAAATTTTGGTTGTTATACAAAGCAGTTATTAAGTGAGGATGAACATCTGGGTGATAAATTTATTTCCTTATTTTTTTTTACCGGAACAGAGTAGTAATTTACACAAGTTTTAGGCTACGCATGCCTATTTCTTTTGCATATTTGTTATAGAAATTTGTGATGTTCGTCCTAATGAAGCATGGATTTTTTTTTGCAGGTTCCGTCTGGTAGCGGTTGATTTGCTGACAAATGCTGATCTCTAAAGCTCCTGCATTATTCTGGGATATTGGAATTATGTTTGAGTTGATTTGAATTATTTAATGGATAATTATGTACCGGAGTTGTTTTATTGGTTTTTATCAGTTTGGTTACTCTGTAGGGCTTAAACTAGACTAGACTTGCTGCTACCATTTTGGTCTTCTCTGTCTATTAAACATGAATGTTGGATATTTGCCTGGCTATTGTCCTTTTCAACACAAGGTACCTATAAATACCATTAGCATTTGGAGACATTTTTTAAGTTTTACTAGAGTTAAATAAGCGTTTGTTTAGAGTGGTTGGTAAGTAATGTTATATATTTGCATACCCTGCTTTATTAGACTGTTCTTGAGACAAGTGCAGCTTATGTATACGACACACAATAATTACTCTTGATGCTGTTCTCATGGCTTGATTATGAAAAAAAGGTATTTTTACCAAAGGAAAATATTTCTAGCTCTATAGCTAAATTTGGATTTGAACTTTGCGATTTGAATGAACGTTCTTTTGCCAGTTGCTAGTTCTAATGTGGTTCTTGCTGTAAATATGTTGTGTATTGTGGCGAGTTTGATGAGTTGCTGTAAATAGGTTTGGATTAGTGATGAGTTTGACTATGTTGGTAATTATGATTTTGCCAAATTTTGAAATGATTAATCACCTTGTCCTCAATAAGATGAAAATCATACTTCAATACAAATTTAGGTTGTAATGTTTGGGGCACTTGCTTAGATTCGAATTTGTGACTTAGGTGGTGTTTGTGATTTCGTTTATAAACTTTTATAATTAAAACATTATAAATCACTTCACAGTACTAAAAATTACAGATTAATCTAAAACATGATTGGTAACAGAGGTTCGTGAAAGGACATTTTTTCAACAAACCAAAGATGTAGTGATGAAAGATATTCAAAGCATAAGGTATGACAGATAAAAATTACAGATCACAAAGTAAATGACTATAAATAAATCTTAAAAAACTTTTTAACGTTGGTAAACGACAATCACCTGTCCTTCCCACCTATTCTCAAATAATCTACAAACCGTAATAATTAAATCTTAAAAAACTTTAAATAGTTAAACGACAATGAGCTGTCCGCTTAGTTCAGTTGGTTGGGACAATGCATAAAATATGTAAGTTGAACCCCGACCACTACAAAAAAAAAACGACAATGAGCTATCCTTCCAACAAATATTTTCTTAAAAAACTTTTTAACCAACGACAATCACCTGTCCTTCCCACATATTCTCAAATAATCTACAAACCTACGCAATAATTAAATCTTAAAAAACTTTAAACAGTGGTAAACGACAATGAGCTATCCTTCCAACAAATATTTTCTTACACTTCTTTTACAATTTACAATGTCACTACTAATGATTAATTCTGAATACTCTTTCATTGTTGTTTTATGACTTTGGAAGATAAAAATAAATTTTTAAATAATTATTACTTAATCACCTTTGAAACTCTATCGAAAAAAATATTTTATTTTTATTGCTACATAGCAAGTAGCACAAGAAAAAAAAAACTAGTAGTAAGTGTATTGAAATATTATGATAAGTCATAAACAATGAACAAAACTCACGAGGAGTCTTTCTTTAACGGAAAAATTCATACTGCAGATTAAATAAATTCTAACTTGAAGATTTTAATATTAATTGAGGAGCTTGCACCCCGTTTAAGTGGTTAGCTTCAAATTCTGATTTCTGATTTCTGAATCATGTGAATAAATAAAAAACTTAAAAAGTGATTGGGAATAGACTATCCTGTGTGTCTTCCGTAGCTCCACTAAATAAATATTGTATTCAATTTAAATACACCTTTAGTAAGAAAAGTTAACACCTATTATATATATTAATAATAAAAAACAATGTTTTTATAACTTTCATTAGGACTGGAATTGTCGTTTCAGTAATGATAGATGAACATTAAGTTTTTGACGTTTATATGATATATGATTTTTTTTTTGGTTACAAAAGCTAAGCAAAACAGAAATAAACAAAAAAAAAAAAAGAGAAAGAAACTATGGCCGTTTAAAATATAAGCTTTTTTTTTTGGTTACAAAAGCTAAGCATCCAGTCATGGTTTATATGAATATGATATATGATTAATCACGTTTAAAATATGATTAGTTTAATTAAAATATGATTAATTTAATTCTCGACTGTTGTGGTTAATTCATACTCCCTCCGTCCCATAATATAAGCAAAAAAAACATTTTCTTTGTCCCAAAATATAAGCAAAAAATACAAACTTTTATCTTTTCCAAGATTTTTTTTGTTTATTCTCATAAAATTAAATGCAAATTACATTAAATTTTCTCTCTCTTTCATTTTTTCCAGAACCAATAGCCAATGAAAATTGTTTTTACATCTTCCTATAAAACTTTTTTTAAAGAAAACACAAAAAACTATACTCCAAATTCTTATGTTTTAGTTTTCTTAATAAGTGTAATTTTTTTTTTGCTTATAATTTGCGACGGAAGGAGTATAAAATAACCATAATTTTTAACGTTAATCGATTTAACTATCTTTTTATTCGTGATTAATCAAATACATCATGGGTGTGTGTAGAACAAAAATATATTTTAGGCTAGTTACATTTTTGACCCTTAACGTTATTTTTGAATTTTGCTTTGGTTTCTTATAAGTCTACTCCCTCTGTCCCTAATTATAAGCAAATTTGACTTTTTTTGTTCGTTCAATTATTGATGTATGTGGTTCATATTATGGACCACATACATCATTAATTGAATGAATCAAAAAAGTCAAATTTGCTTATAATTAAGGACGGAGGTAGTATTTTGTTTCATTTTGATCCTTTAAATTACAAATGTTATAAAATTTGATCACTTAATTTTTTTTTTGCTTTCTTTTAACTTAACAAGAGGAAATTAGAAAGGTAGGTCCAATATATAGAAGGCTCCAATTGAATTTCAATGTTACGAGTTCCCAGGGCAGGTCTATGACCTCTCTTGGTTGAACGTTGAAAACGTGACTACTACAATTCAAGGTCAAATTGAAACAAACACTTACCACGTACATAAATGGCTTGCGTTGCGTTTGACATTTTAAATATTAATTTAATTTAGTGTAGATTTGATATCACGATGACTTTATTAGATGATGATAATCCACTGTGATTTTGTTGAAGTTGTAAAGAAGTTTTTTGAAAAAATCATTGATTTTAGTATGATTATCGTGATACCAAACATAAGTTTAATCGTTCATTCTTCACAATATAAACAATAAGTTTTGTTTATATTGAAGTTGTTTGGAGTTCCACGTCGAACAAATTTTTGGGCTGTTAGGTATATAAATATGTTTGGACACTTATCCTTCGAGTTAGTTTTTGAGATGAAATTCAACATTTAACATGTTATTAGAGTTTGGTTAATAATTGTAGTGTGGAAATTGGACACAAGATTCATGCTAGGCGATCGTTTTGAATCCCGTTGTTGCTCAAATTTCTTAATTGTCGGGTGTATAAATGTTCATGACACCTTCACCTTTTAAACTAACTTTTTCTTGTAAGATTGAAGTGCAATTGATAATTGGTTCAATTACAATTAATTTGCAACTAAAATAATATATTAATTCAAGTCATATAAAGTTTTTAATAAAATTTGATGTGGTAATATATTTCATTTTAGCCTCTTAAAAAAAGTTTTTAATAAATTACTTGTATAAATGATAAAACATAGTCTAACTACGATGTTAAAAAAATTAAAAAAATTATATGATTAATATTTGGTTTTCTAGAAAATGTTGTTTGAGAAAAGATATCGGTGAAAGGTTGGTGAAGGCTCTTTGATAAACATCTGTGATACTGACCCATGCATTGTGACACCAGCATCACATTTTTCAGCTATTTTTAGGACTTGTTGAGCATCATATTTTGAATATTTCATTGTCGTTTTAAGACTTTGGAAGTAAAATAAAATTTTAAATAGTTATTACTTATTTGACTTTGAAATTCTATCTAAAAATGCAATTATTTTATTTTTTACTTCTTCATAGCTAAAAATATTGATTGAACAAAATTCACAAGGAGTTTTTTTTGTTTTTTTACGGAAAAATCCATTGGAGTTTAATTATATTAAAATAGACAAAAACATATTGGAGATTAAAATCTGGTTGATAATTTTTTTTTTTTACGTCAACTCTGGTTGATAACTTAGCGTGCAGATTTTAAAATAAATTAAAGAGCTCGTACCTTTAAGTAAGTGGTTAGCTTCAAATTTTGAATAATTTGTGATTGGTAAAAGACAATATATATTGTCCAGTAAGTGTAGCTCAGTTGGTAGCTATCGGGGATAATTTGTGCAGGGGTTGGGGTTCGAACCTCAGATTCTCCACACATAATGTGTGTGAATTTAGTCACTAAACTACTTGACAAAAAAAAGACAATATATATTTCGCGTCTTCTTAAAAATCATTGCATCTTTCTCAAATTGACGAATGGATTTAAGGTATGTTTGATGTGCATGTATAATAACATTTGCCATTTAAATATGATGTGCACCAAACAAACTCTCATCCACCTTCACTATCACACACTTTTGTACAATCATTTTTCGTATAATTTTTTGCCACAACATTTTCTTTTCTCTTTTTTTGGAATAAAAATAATATAGAGAGAAAGGGAAGAAAAAAAGAGGAAGAATACAATAAGAAAGCATAAGAGAGAGCTTCTTCAAAGTATAAGTGAGAATATTATCTCAAAAACTGTTTCATAATGGTTGAAAAAAAATATCATTTCTAAATGCCATTTAACGAATTTGTTCTCCTTGCTTTTAACGGGGACGCCATATACAAAGGAGAAACGTCTATGATCTATCAAACTTTGACTCTATACAGAAGGAATAAATTGAAAACAAAATGTGCAAACTAAATTAAAAAATCTCAGGACTATAAAGGAGACACAATTAATTGATCAAAGATCTTTTTGTATTATGAACATATGAGTGCAATATTTCAAAAGAGAAACATATATAAACAAAATTAATGAATTTTATTCAATCAGTATTTACAAATCAAGATCTCCCATTATATTTATGATGATAATGTGTTATCGTCAAAACACCATTGAAGTCTCTATCTCAATCTCAATCTCTCAATTGTTGATGCAATATTTTTTTTTTTAAGCACAATAGCTATTATTGTACATAGACAAACTCATTATTATACACTATGGTGTATTTGAACGTGAGAATCCTAAAGCTCAATACAAAGCTTCTGTCTAGACGCAATATTCCACCGCAATCCATAAAATCCATCGGAGAACCAAACAAATGTAAATGAAAGTTGAGTTTTAAGTGATTAGCATAATATTAACATTTTATTTGTAAGAATGAAACAATATCATTTTAGTATAGACAAACCTACTGTTATAGATCAAATCTTTTACGAACATGTTTATACACATTAACAACACACTTTCTAACAAATGAACAACACACTTATATGAATTTCACCAAATTTATAAAAGACCATTATGATTTGGTGGAATTTGATTTTTATTTTAAAAAAGAGTATGTTGGAAAGTGTTTGTTGCCATCACTCCTCTTATACGCTGATGTTAAAAAGAATAAAATCATATGTATTAAAGATAAATCTTTAAGTGATTAACATGATACTAGTAGCAATTATCTGTTAAATAAATGGTACTACAAATGTAAGAAAAACTAAAAATTTGAATAAAATCATAATATGTATTAAAGATAAATCTTTAAGTGATTAACATGATACTAGTAGCAATTATCTGTTAAATAAATGGTACTACAAATGTAAGAAAAACTGAAAAAATAAAATTTAAATTATGAGAACTCTTGTGAAAGGATGTAAACATTATTGATATATTTAATTTGATGGAGTATTAACCAATGTTAAAAGGTTTCTGTCTTTTTTATTTAGTTTCTCTACCATATTGTCATTGAGATCGGGATCGAGTTGTGAGAAAGAACGAAAGGGAAAACAATAGATTTTTTTTTAATTGAAATGACAATTTTTACACTTTCAATAAATTAAATACACCACTTTTCAAACATAATATTTTTAAAATTGTTTCCTTAATCAATGATCAAGATCACTCGTCAGTGTTTAGATTTTTTTCCCGATTAAGATAATAAGGATACACATGGAAGAAAATAATTTTATGGAGTATTAACCAATGTTAAAAGGGTTCTGTCTTTTTTATTTATTTTCTCTACCATATTGTCATCGAGATCGGGATCGGGTTGTGAGAAAGAACGAAAGGGAAAACAATAGATTTATTTTTTTTAATCGAAATGACAATTTGTACACTTTCAATAAATTAAATACACCACTTTTCTTTTTTTTGGTTACAAAATACACCACTTTTCAAACATAGTATTTTTAAAATTGTTTCCTTAATCAACGATCAAGGTCACTCGTCAATGTTTAGATTTTTTTTCCCGATTAAGACAATAAGGATACACATGGAAGAAAATATAATACATCATGAACTATAAACTCAAAAGATATTTGAAGTAACAACTTAAAATGCTATAAACTCTTAAAAAAAAAAACTCTAAACTCGTGAAAGAAAAATATTACAAACTAACTTCATTTTAATCATACGAGTCGGTCCAAAGTGAACTCACGTCAACAACGGTCAAGGATTTAGTTTAACGACAAACATAATCATACGAGTCAGTCCAAAGTGAAATCACGACAATAACGGCCAAGGATTTGGTTCAACGACAAATATAATCATACGAGCCAATCCAAAGTGAAATAACGACAACAACGACCAATGATTAGGTTTAACGACAAACAAACAATGTCCAAAACACGAACTTATCTGTTACTCCTATAAACTATCGGCTACAACTTGAACTACTTTGGAATAAAAACAATCAATGTCCGAACCACGAACTTACATCTATAACGAAATACAAGTACTTTAAAATGACACAAACAATGTCAAGAACACGAACTTACATATCATAAGCTATCCGTTATAAACTAGTACAAGTACTTTGAAATGAAGCAAGCATTAGAAGTGACCTAGAAGTAGAAGTGATGTAACTAACTAACTAGTTAAAGGATGATGGGGTAAGTGATTGAAATGGTTGGACACATTATTTTTTTACCGTATATCCTGCAAGAATAAAAGATGCGTGACGTATTAAGAAATGTGGTGACATGCGTGACAAAATAAGGAGTTAAGGTAATTAAATGAAAAAATAAAAATAAAATATTGTATTGGGATTATATGTCCATGAGCCATACCATACCATACATAACATAGGTGTTCATTTTTTTCTTTGATACCTTCATCGTCATCACTTTCACAACCCAACACATCAAAACTAGAACAACAACGTTATTCTCACCAAAAAGTCAGTGCTGCGTTAAAACAACCTTCTTTATAATTACCCTTTTAACCCTTCTCTCTCTTCACCTTCAAATTTCTCACTTTACGATCACTTTGATCTTATGTCAATGGTGATTTTTTAGATACAATACAACCCAGGTATGTTTTTTTTTTGAAAAAAATCGATTTTTTTTATGTGGGTCGTTTTTTTTGTTGTTTTTTTTATTTACTAGTTCAATCTATTGATGCAGATTCACTGAAGAAATTGCGAAAGCTGATACATAAATCAATAAAGGTTGAAACTTTCGTTTGTTGAGAAGTGATTATGGCGGTAGCTGAGAATGTTGGAACCAAAATCGATTCTTCCAGTGAGAATTTGGACAACAGTGTTGTTTCATCGGACTCAACTGAGGTTGTTGAGAAATCCAAACCCAAAACCGATCAGAATCTGAACACCAACACCGTTAACACCAACGTTGTTGGTGTGATCAATCATCAACAACAAGACAGTGTTCCAAATGGTAACCATGGTTTCATGGCTCATCAAATGGGTCAGATGCATGGAAATGGGGTTCAGAATCAGCATTTGGTTGATGGGTATGGTGGGAATGGGGGTGAGAGTTTCAAGCGTGAAATGAGGGATTTGGAGGAGTTGTTGTCAAAGCTGAATCCTATGGCTGAGGAATTTGTGCCACCTTCACTGGTTACTAATTATCATGGCTACTTAGCTGCTGGACCTAATGCTGGGTTTGGTTACCCTAATAACAATTTTATGCTTCAGAATAATTTTGGAAATGCTAATGCTAATGCTAATGCTACTGCTAATAATGGACAGATTAACAGAAGGGTATGAATATTTTGTTTGATCTCTTTTTTATTCATACGATTTTTTACCTTTCGATATTGTGTTTAGTTTGTGTATTAATACAATATATTGATTGATGTTGTGTTGCAGAGGAAGAATGGCTATAATAATGCGAAGCGAAGAGTGTATCATAAGATGGATATGGAGAAAAGAGAAGAGATGATTCGGAGGACTGTTTATGTGTCTGACATTGATCAACAGGTAGGAATTTTATCTGTCTTGTTGAATCTATCATTTCAGCTTGCTTGCAATGTTTTGCACGTGTATTGATTTTAAGGATTGTTGTTTTTATGTTGGAATCTAGGTTACTGAAGAGCAGCTGGCGGCTCTCTTTCTTAACTGCGGCCAGGTAGAAACGGCTATATTTTGTATATGATGTGTATTATTTTTCTTTATAGAAATGATATGATGTACAGTAATAACTATCACTTGAAAAAGCAACGTAATGCAACGTATCTGTTTTGAACGAATCGCGACAAAGTTGTACTTTTGAGCTAATTAACCATGTATGGAGCTCTATCACATGAAAATGTAACGTAATGCAACGTATCTGTTTTGAACGAATCGCGACAAAGTTGTACTTTTGAGCTAATTAACCATGTATGGAGCTCCAATCAATAGTAAGACGCAGCCTTAGATACACGTGTTCCGTTACCTTGTCGTTTGTGTTGTTATAGTTTCCTTTTCTTAATGATGGTGGACCACGTTACTAAGTCAACTACTCTTACGTGAGCATAGGTTGTTGATTGCCGAGTATGCGGGGATCCCAATTCCATTCTTCGGTTTGCATTCGTTGAGTTTACTGATGAAGGTGATATCACGTGTTCCGTTACATTGTCGTTTGTGTTTTAATTATTTTTTGGCGTTTCCCTGAATTAACGGTTTTATGTCTACAGTTGGTGCTAGGGCTGCTTTGAACCTGTCTGGAACCATGCTTGGATATTATCCATTGAGAGTGCTGCCTTCAAAGACTGCTATTGCACCTGTTAATCCAACTTTTTTGCCCAGGGTAATTTTTCTTCTTAGAGATTCCTATTGCAGGTTCTACAAAACAATTTATCAGAGTGTCCTGATATTTTTTATCTTTTCTGTTCTACCTTTCTAACGATGCTGTATTTCTCAGTCTGAAGATGAAAGAGAGATGTGCACCAGAACAATTTATTGCACAAATCTCGACAAGAAGGTAGGTTGGGATTTGAACTTAGAATCTTGCTTGGAGGAACTCCCTGCTATTTTTCAGTATCTGTTTTGGAGCAATCGTATCTCATAATTCTTATTCTTCTTTTCTTGTTATTACTGATGCAGCTTACTCAAGCAGATGTCAAGCACTTCTTTGAATCTATCTGTGGCGAGGTTTGTGGCTATTCATTGAACTGGGCTTCTAGTTTTTATTGTTTCTTAAATTTAACGATCTTATGAGACATATTCCGTTATTTTGGTGTATTTATCGGGGTTTAGTGTTTGACTATTTAATTTTGGAGGAATTTGTAAAATATTTCCATTATTTTGGTTTATTCATGTAGGTTCAACGTCTGAGGCTTCTTGGGGATTACCATCATTCAACTCGGATTGCTTTTGTGGAGTTTGCAGTGGTAATTACTCATTAACTTCTCAATCATCTTATTTTTATCCCATACTAGTCCGGTTTATGTGGCTTTTTGGTACATTCTTTATCTATTTGTGAAATTATAATCGATAGGTTGTGTTCTACTGCAGCTTTTGCACTAAAGTAGTTATCCCACTTCCCCTGCTGCACCTTCCGAAAATAAATTCATTTTGTCTTGCTTTGATACGCACCCTAGCACTTGAGAACCATTCTGTAAAAACTAACTATCAAGGGGGAAGAATCAAGCTAACCTAAATACTCCGCCAAGCATTTCATATTGCTGAATGCGGACTTAGGCACCTCATAATACCCAAGTTCACTAAGTACTTGGGCGTTGCCCCTGACAGTCAATGTCACGATGCTTTCACTCTATGTCACCTCACTCATCCTTTTTTCTTGCCGACCCCTCCGTTGTTAGCCCTTTCAGAGGCACTGACAATCAGCCATAACACCATTTGATAAGCACCTTTGCACTTTGGGAACCCTCCCTTAAAAGCTAGCTAGAGCTATCAAGGGGAAACAAGCAAGACTAAGCATCTCATACTACTCGATGTGGAACTTAGGCTCCTTATAATACCTAAGTCTCTATTTGTTGGTACTCCCCAAAATAAATTGTTTCGTACTTCCCTATTAAACATTGGCCGCTTAAAAAAACTCAAAAGGGAGTTGCTAAGATCCTCCCTCATTCTTCTTTGGGAGTATGTTAGCAAGCTACACCTTTTCAAAAGGAGCTGCTAAGATCCTCCTGTATTCTTCTTTTGGAGTATGTTAGCAAGCTACACCTTATCTTAGGGATTAAAAACAGACTCTATCTGTCTCTAGAGTCTAGATCCTCTGTGCATTTCTCTAGTAAAAAAACTTCCAGTATTGTTTGATTCGAAACAAGATCCGTAATTTTCTAATGGTAGATCTGCAATCAAATATCGGGCATGGCTTCGCCTTGCTTTCCATTCACTGCCTCTTCATCTACATTGAAGCCATAGGTAGAAATTGTCAAGTTCTGTATCTTCGTCAATGGATTTGATGAAGATTTGGTCTATTTTCGGTTCTCATATACTTTATCCACTCACTGCAAGTGACTATGCTGGTCATGTTACTCTTTATTTTTACCAGCAAGCTTGTGCTATTTTCATATAGGAGCCGTGTTTTAGGTCGATTCTGAGTTCAAAGTCAAGCTCTCAGTTTGTGATGATGTTCTTGCATAGGAAGTTGGGGAGGTAGAAGACAATCTGATCAAATTGATTTTCTTTTGACATTCGTTACTCATACCCATAATTCGTTGTCTCCCCCCTCACATGCTCCGTTAACTATTTAATCGTTGTCAATTGACAGTTACAATGACCTGTATGTTGTATTCACTAACTCAGATGCCTTGAGCCAATGCTATCTCCTATATCTTTTCATGTGCACTCTCCTAATAGGAGAATGGCAGGTGGCTCTACCTCTGGTATATGTTTGTATCAAATGTTATTTTATGATGGTTAACGTTTCCTTTGTGCGATTATTTCAACCTTTCTGCAAAACTGGACCAATCTATGACCATAATGTGGTGAAAATAGGCTGTGAATCTGTGATGGTAAATTTCTTTGTATTAAGTAATCGAGGTTAATTGAATCTAGGATCAAGTGTATCCATTAGTTTTGCCCCTATTTTTTGGGCAATAATAATGTCAAATTCTTTAGGTAGCCCCACTCTTGGAAATAACAAATCCCTACCATTTAAGGGAAATAATCATCCACTCTTCATATGACATATGTGATGGTGACTTTTGGGTTGACAAAGTCAGTTTGTCTTCTAGTCTAGATATAGATGTATTTTTGCCAAATCTTGGGGTTCATTAGTTTTGGATTAATGGAGCTATTATGCTTGTTTGACCTTTAGTAATTTCAACAGAAATTTATATGATGGTGAATTCACTTTGGATAAAAACTTGCACTATAAGATCACGTGCCCCTAACCCCCTTGCATCCAAATACTATATATTTTGTAACCTAGGCTTACTTCAGTTGAGTCGTACTCAACCTTTTGTTGTTGACCCAACCTTCAGTTGCTTGCCCAATCTGGTTGCATTTTCTTCCTCCGTCTCCCACTTCTTTTTCGTTGTCTTCTTTTTCGTTTATTCCCATTTTCACTGATTATTTTGTTGAATGCAGTAAAACTCCCACACAATAAGATGTCGCGTCTTTTACCTTGCAATTTTATGCATTTCTGCGCCATCTTAGCTTCATTAGTTTCTAGGGGTGGACAAACGGTCGGGTTGGACGGTTTCGGGTCTGAAATCTCCAATCCGAACAATACCGTGGGTGGAGGAACTCAACCCATTCCCGTCCGTAGGTGTCTCTGGTTAGGTCGGTTAACGGTTTAATCGGTGTGGTTTTGATGGGTGGATTCAAATGGTTAGTGAATCATTCAAAAGCTAGAACTTGAAAGGGAAAAAAATCCAAAGCAAAACTGAAACACTATCAAACCCAGAATAATCACAACAACAACAACAAACACTTCTTTTATTCTTGATTCTTACAACTACTGCTTTGTAATGGTAAAGATGGGGAAGCGCTTGTGAGAGACAGGAGGTTGAAATAGACAAGGTGAAGAGAAGAACAAGAGGAGATTGAGATTGAGAGATGCATTGGATTGTAGTTTTTAGAGAGGACTTTTGGACTCTGGTGAGAAGAAATGAAAGTAGATCTCAGTAACTTATGAGTTTTAATAGTTAATAGTTAACTAGTAAAAATTAAAATACACAAAGAAAATGGTAAAGAATTGAGATGGGACAGGTGAGTTTATCATCTCACGAAGAAAGAGAATTTGTGACAGCCTGTGTGTTATATATATTTTGTTAATATGATAATTATATATGGATTGGTCGGTCGGCATTGAGTTCCACTGGGCTTACAAACAAGAACCGAACCGATCCACTCTTGTCCATCTCAATCCAATTCTTTAACCCATATGACCCGCCCAATCCGTTTCACCCGCCCGCTTCGATTTACACTGGGCCGGATTGCTCAGTTTGGATCGGTTACGGTTAATTTGTCCAGCCCTATTAGTTTCAACTTCCTTTTCTGTAAGATAATTCTGTAGAGTGACTATTCACTAGTGTGATCCTGATCTTTATTCCCTTAGTATAATACTGATTGGAAATTTGGAAGGTGGATTTAAATGATCAAAGTTCTTTGTATCTTCAAAAATTGATCAAATCTTTTGCTTTTAATATTTATATATTCGTGATTGCGAGTAATTATTAACATTTGTCTCAATAGGCTACTATTTGTTTTTCCATTTCTGTTAAAAAAAAAAATCGCTATTTGAATTATTATTTTTGCCTCATTCTTGCAGGCTGAGAGTGCAATTGCTGCACTGAGCTGTAGTGGTGTGGTTTTGGGTTCACTACCCATAAGGTTGGATCAACAAATTTTCCTTTCATTTCATCTGCCCTGTAAACTTAATGTTCCTTCAATCATTTGTTCTTATGTTTTGGCATGCAGGGTAAGTCCATCAAAGACACCAGTCCGAGCTCGTGCTGTTCGTACTCCCATGCACTGAATCATCCTTCATGTTTCTAGGATGAATGGCCGCCCAGAGATATATATTTACATATATATACATACATAGAAACATATATGTTTTAAGGTACCTGTGGCGTTTAGTTGAGACTTGTTGCCAAAACTTGCAGTATGGTATCTTTTGTTTCTCGTTGGGGCTATGAGTTATTATGTGTTTAACTTGTAGAGTTGGATATCGTTTTGAGGTTCTTTAAGGCTTAAGTTATGCTGGATAGTCTCGCAACGAGAGACTTCTATGGTTGGATGTTTGTAACATCCGGAGTTTACTGTTTATTTAAAGAATCTTGTGTCAAAACCTTTGTTAGTTAGTAATGAACTATTTAGTTTATGTCTGGTACTATTATGTTTGTGAATACTTCTTTTGATCTTTCTCATATGCAATGTTAAGAGTGGCTGATTCTCTGTGGCGACGGACAACCAAGTCTTTCGATGAAATCACTTGGCCATTTAAATTGCATGCACCAACCAAATACATTACCTCCATCACTTGTACTTTGTGTCTTTCTAGCATATCCTTTCTAAGCCAGCATTGGCTACTAGTGTTATGTTTCCCTAGTCACATTTTTTCCACCAACCTTATATTTTTAAAACATCGTACAAATGGACTTCTAGATTTCTGGTTGGGAGGAAGCCACCTTGGTTTGAATCTCCTAGTCCTCTAATTCCATTGTATATTTCAATAGCAACCAAATATATTCCCAATCACTCTTTCCAGGCTGGAGTTCATCTACCTACCATACCCTTTCTTTGATGACCAACCCTTTTTTTTATTATACAGATATAAATGTTGAGTCTGTTAGCATCCTGATATATTGTGTTTTGGCATCTCAGCTACCCCAATGCGTAACGTGTTTGTAGGTTGAATTTGACTGTAAACCTTGTAGTAAATTAGAGATTTCATCGAAAGCACTCATCGAAACCTTGTTAGGCTGGAGTTTCTCTATTTTTCTTTTCTCTTCCCCAAAGTCCTCCCCTCCCCTTATAATTTGCAAACAAAGCTCTAGGGTATGTATGTATGATAAGTGATGATTTAATACTTCAATAACTCTTGATTTATTTTTTTAGTTTACTTAATTGAAAAAATAAAAGTAAGTTTTCCCATCCTTTTTCAAAATTTAACTCACAAACAAAGTCTAATAAAATCACGAGTTCTTTCTTGCCACATTGATAGACGGTCCATTTTCTTGAAAACAAGATAGAGCTGTTCTGGTCTAGTTGAATTACTCAAAGGTAGATTATGTTAGGTTTATTCTTAAATAAATTAGTTTAGTTCTTTTAAAATGTATATTTCACTAAAAGGTTAAATTTAAGGATATTTCTTATTTTTTTCCAAGTCCATGCCGATGTATTTAGTTTGTGATGATATTTATTATTTTTGGATAATTTGTCTACTTTCACTCATTTCAATATAAAAATGAATCATATTATTTTACATGATGTACAAAATTCTTTGCATATCTTCCTTCAAAAAAAAATTCTTTGCATATCTAAAAAAAATATCTTTGCATATATGCTCTTTTTTTTGAGAGAGCATATATATGCTCTTAGTGGTAAGCTTTTAGTTAGTACTTAGTACTATAATTTTTCAGAGATGATTCGTGCACCGATAGAGTACTATTATGCATCATCACACACGGTCACGTTTTAGTACAAAGCTTAAATTGCTTTCGTATTGAAGCAACATATTGTACATGAGTTTGTATAGACAACATAGTTGACTAATCATTCAATTCAAGACTCAAGAGTATGTTAGTATATGTTGACCCCAAAAATCATACGTAGTACTTTCTGTAGACTATAGAACTGTTGAAACAATATGAGTTTATGCAGACAACATAGTTGACTAGTCATCCAAGAGTTAGTATATGCTGACCTCATAAATCATACTTTCTGTTTGATCATAAAACTGGTTTCTTATAGTACCTCTGTCCCTGTCTAGCTATTTTTGAAGGAAAAAAAATTTATTTCTAAATATAAGTTCCACCTCTAATTACTATTTTTAGTTGATTTAACATGGACAATATTGCACATATTAGTTAAACCTTTTGAAAAAAAATATACTAGTTCTTATTAATTTAACACTACGTCACTACTAATTTATCTTGAGCAATGAGAAGTCAAACTTTAACTTTTAACACATATATATACACTAAATATTTTAGGCATCCATATACATATACATAAGGTACATATTAAACATACCGCCTATATGTTTTTCTTAATAAATGTGAAAAGACAACGAAAAATTTATAATAAGAGACGTGGGTATATTCGTTCATTTATAAATATATGGAATTTAGTAGTACTCGTTTTTATTCAAGGTAGTATTACAGTTTTTTTTTTTTTATAGTTTTACTATTGAATTGAATAATGTACTTTAAACCATGCAATTTTTTTTTAAGACAAACTACAATTGAGAATTTTTGTTGGAATAATTGAATTGATTACATTCACATCTAACAAATTGCTAAAAATATAGATATACCCATTTTAATACTCAATGTCAAGGAATAATCGAAGGTTAGTGAATATATATGTAGACATGGATAGAATTGAAAATAAAATGAATTTTAATTGACTGGAGTTTAAGGGGTCCCTTTGACTTTCAAGATTACCACCTTCTAAGGGAAATGTCCCACCTACTACCTATCTTGGTTGAATATTGAAAAACTTGATCAGTATCTTTGATCTTGAATATAAATTCGTCAGTTACTCTATAAGAAAAGTAGTTGATATGGATTTGTTTTATATAATTAAAAAATATATGTTTTATACTCTTCATTAGAAATTTTCATTAAAATAAAAGTTTGAAAAGAGAAGCTAGCAAGTAGCAACAATGTTTTTCATTTTCAAAATTTTGAAAATACTATATCTATTTTTAAAAAAGGGTCGTGCTAACTTGTACTCTTATGATACAAGTTAAGGATTCCATAAATGACAAATATTAATTATAAAACATTCCTAAAAAAAATATTTATTATAAAACATTAATTTTCAATCTTTAGAAAAATAAATCGGCACAATTTCCAAGACAAAATTTCTTCTTTAAGTTTCTTGACATGTGCCCTAATAGCAAAAGTTAGCATTTTCCTATAAAAATTATTAAAAAGAAAAGTTAAAAAAAGTTGATTTTATATTCTCTAAGTTAGCATTTTCCTATAAAAATTATTAAAAAGAAAAGTTAAAAAAAATTTGATTTTATATTCTCTTATGTTTATAGGGATTATGAAAATGGAAACTATGGGAAATAAACAGACCCTGAATTTCATTTTCTTAAGGGGCATACTAAAAATTAAGATAAGGGACATCTTTTATAACATTTTATGTTATTTCCCTAAAAAAAAACATTTTCTTTTATTTATTATGTATATCTTCTTATGGCTTCGCCATTTTTTCAATCTGAATTCAATCCAATCTATTTGGCATATCCCAATTTCCCACCAAGATGCGATATTCTAATTTCACCTTTCTTTGCGAGACGTATTTTCCAAAACCACGCTACAAAACAAATCTGTCTTGTCAGATTTCTCATTCCGTGAGATTAAAGTATGTGAATGAAAAACACATGATTGTAACCAAAAAAACACATGATTCATAATCAAAATATAAAATTGTACTATTTATGACGGATACAAATATTTATTGGTCTAGATTTTGTTTAATAGACTAAGATAAAATATATTAACCAAACTAAAAACAAGTTTTTCCACCACAAGATGTATCGGAAAAAACTTACGGAGAACACAAAGATGCATTACAAATACTTAAAAAGACTAGAGAAACAAAGAAAGGAATAAACTAAGTAATAACCGACAAACAATAGAGAGGATCAAGCCTCCAACATCGGCAATCAAAATCAAAAGTAATGTATCTTGATTTCAACATGCAAAATGTTTGAAGCTTAATTTTGTCAAAAAAACGTTTGCAGTTGTTCCCCCTTTTGCAAAAATATACGCCCATTTCTTTCTTTTTCAAATAACAAACGCAGTAGAAAGCCAAATAATATTCATTGACAATCGAACCTGTTTCAAAAAACCGCCAAGACCACAAAAATGCACAATGTGGTCCAAAAGAGTACCATGAGTCATTGTATCAAATCCTAACCAATTTGAAACCAAACACCAAATTCTACCAAAAAAAATCACATCCGACCAACGAGGGATCCATGTCTTGATTCGTACCACAACCTCCTGGGCAATGTTGATCGTGATAATTAAGGACCCCCTCATGAACAAGTTGTTTCAGTAGGGATGCGATTGAGCAATATTAGAGCAAAAATAGTAGCTTTGAGAGGATCCACTTTTAGCCATAGAATATGGTTTTTGTCTGAAGGAATGATAGTATTCGTCGTTGTCAAGTAATGATAAACACTGATCACCGAGCAACTTTTTGATGAATGTAACTGTTAAACCCATATATCCTCCACATCAACTTGCAAAACGAAAGAAGATAACAACCTACTATATTTTTTCACAAGCTCTTCCTTCCAAGAAAAAAGTCTCATTCGCCACTTCCAAACCTCTCCTATCTCCCCCCAACCCAGAGTGCATATCCACCATCACCATTGCCACTTTATTCTCGACTAAGCCACATAACCTGCTGAACTTGACACTAAATGACCCTCCCTCCACCCAACAATCCCTCCACAAAAAAAAAGTAGAAGAGCCATCACCCACCACACGCTCTATATTATCAACCAACCAACTCCTACACCTTTCGTATCCTATTGATGTTTTGCCACAAAACTGATCCTACTCCACATCCATAGCATAAGCCCCCCTCCTCACCATCACGAGTAATTATCACCCTATGTCATAAACTCTCCATTTCCTACAACACCATTTACAAAGCAAAGCAAGATTAAACTCCTTTAACCTTCTAACCCCTAATCCTCCCTTTTCAAACAAATTGTGTCCCCTTTTAACCATGAAATTTTCTTAAAAAAAAACTTTAAAAATAGATTCAATAGTAGAGATGATACATATAAGAGTCTTGAAGAAGGAAAAAACGTAGACCGGTATAGATAACATGACATGTTTCAAAATTATTAGACGCCCCCCAATGAAAGATTAAACTTTTCCAACCCAACAACCTACTTATAATACAACCAATCAATTGATACAAAAAAATTCACCCAACACGAATCTCTATCAATAGACTGCCCCAAATATAAGAAGGGCAGACAACCAATTTTACAATTCATAACCAGAGGCACTTCATGCAGTCAAGAGTCGGCCCCAAATATAAGAAATGTAGACTATTTTTGTATATTATAATTATTGACGTTATTTATAATTTAAATAGAAGAAACATCATTTTAAAAAAGAAGGGTAGACTATTTTTGTATGTTATTGGTGTTATTTACAATTTAAATAGAAGATCTATCATTAAAAAAAAATCATTTTGTTAGGCGTATATATAAACGTGTTTCATGGCTATAATATGCTATCATTCCATCCACTGTAGTCTGTAACATAACCCTTTTAAATTTCGTAAGGGCGTGAATCAAGAAGTCAATACTCATACAGTAGTTTTTTTTCCATAAGTAAAAGGAAATTTATTTAATTAAAATGCAAGCCCAATCACAAGATGTGACTAGGAGATAATACAAAGAGTATCAGTCTACAATTAACTCCACCTGCACCAATCAAAACCCATCCAAAAGAACAAGACTCAAATAAAATTGTTACAATTCCAATCTAGCTCTTGAAAAATGGATAAAAGTATCAAAGCAGACAAGCTTCAAGCCACCTATTTTAGAATAAAGATAATAAGCATGCAGCCTGAAAGCCATGTCAATGTCCACCTCTAAGCCAACAATTCTGCCTTGTCTTTCACAATTCAGAATACCAAGATTTTCATCAACTATTGTATAACTAACTACTCTTTGAAGGGCACCTCCAATACTCATATAGCTGATGCTTTTTTTTTAAAAAAAAAAACCATATACCTAATCGCTATATAGCATTATTTATCATCCCAAAGTTTGACATTCCTCTTATGTCAAACGCTCGCTCCATGATATCATAGAAAACACGGATAGCTGCTCCTCGTTAAGATGATGTCAAACTTGAAAAACGAAAATCAAATCCCTCGACTAAGGGCACTAGTGAATGCAGCACCAGCCATAATGTGACTCATTTTGCCAACAACGATTGTTAGGGTAAACTAGAAGCAAATGCCATAATTTGTTTGTTCTTTGATCTCAATAGATGTACGAAGAAGGACAATAAACACCATTCTTACAAAAGTTAGGCTGCGTGGAAGAAGAGAAACTCTTGTGTGAACCAGGACCAAGAAATTTGGTTTGGTCACACATAGAGTTTTTGCCTTCTCTCTCTTCACAAATAAACAAATACTTTCCATTTTCTCTCTCTTCTCTCTTCTCTCTCTTCTTTCTTTGGTTGTGACCAAAGAAAATTTCTTGGTCCTGGACCACCTAAGAATTTCTCTGTGGGAGAATATTCCACACAAGTCTCCGCATATGGATTCACTTACACAAACTCTACTTTTAACAGTGTAGTCTCCTTTAGTGATGTTCCCGAGTTTGGTGGGGTAGGTTTTGGCCAAACATTCAACCCAACCCAATTAAGTTTGATTGGTTTGGGTAATTTTTTTTTCTTTCATTAAACCCAAACCAACTCAATAATGAGCATGTTTGTCTCGGATATGATCCAAGCATATCTTTGAGATGACAACCAATGTATGTTCGTTGCAGCAGGCTACAGTTGCCCTTCATTAAAGTAAGGTGGTTACCTGCAAGGACTAAAACACTCAAGTCACTGAGAGTTTTAGGAATCAAGATGTTATTCAAAGACTGACTTTTGTACCTTTTTACAAGGGAGGAACTTCTAAAATAGGTGGTTGGAGTCACCACATGGACGTGAGGCCATTAGACGGTTGTGTTTTACTTGACACCTTATTTAGACCACCGTTCGGTTGATATGGAAGTGTTACAATTAATTTTGGGCTCTTTTTTGCTACTCTCTATGGTGACCCGTATTTGAATCAAACACTTCGTCAGGCCTTTAACCCCTATGATTAGGCGCTGGCTCATATTGAAAAAGTCGTCCCCCAAGTCGTCGTCTTGTGGATTGAGACAGAGATTTGTAGTAGTTAAGCAACATAGAAATAATCTAAGTCGATGTGTAAGTTCCATATGGACAAGTCCTCATGGCTGCATTGAAAATAAGGGTTGGTGGTGACGTGTTCAACATGAAAGATGTGATGTCGTCTTTCTACCAGCATGTATGGGCATCCATTGTTCGGCTAAGATTCTTGTTGGATAAAGGGTGACGTGCGCATCATAAATGCGGTTCACATGTTTAATGGACTCTGTTGGAAGATCTTTGGGGATTGGGTTCAATGATTGTGGTTGTCAACTTGCGCCTATTGAATTGTCGTTTTGTCTAGCGTGAATGAGTTATTGCACAACAACATTAAATGCAGAGGGGACACGTGAGAGACCTTTTTGCTTCATTTTAGGTGAAAGTGAGACTTTGAATGTAGTTTGATCTCAGGGTGTTCAGAGAGGGTAGTTGGTGGCTCTTAGTAGTTCCCACATTTTCTTTTTCTGCCCTCCCTATATATAGGCCCAGGAAAGTTGTTGATCCATATACGGACCACCAAGGCCATCATAGATCCTTAAAGCAGCAAAAAAGAACCAACAACTAATATGCATTGTCCAATCTTAAATCAAGCAGTGGTTCAGATAAGACATCTGTTAAAGCATAACTGTTGAACACCTCACATCCATGTGTTTACTCTAACCACCTTTAAGGGACCCTCCTTTGTAGAAAACTACATAATAATTCTCAGAAAAATCTCTCGGTTGCTAAAACCATCACTAACCTGAGTGTTAGAGTCTTTGTAGATAAATCATCCCACTTTAGTGCAGGACAATCATAATCTATCACAACACATCTCTAACTGTCATCTTAGATCCACGCCCAAATTAGGTTGGACAACAACAATCTGCCATAACATCTCAAAATAATATACAATTGGGTCCATGATTTTCATATCATTCTAATACTTATATCCTTTCTTTTAATCCACTTTTCCTTAGAGGCTTTATATCATGTGTACCAAAAGACTCCAAATTCTAAAGATATACTCCATCCGTTTTAAAATGAGTGTCGTTTTAGGTGTTTACACACATATTAATAAATGCAATGATTAAAAAAAAGAGAATGGTTATTTTACCAAATTATCCTTATTAACTATTGGTTAGTTTTAAAAGTAATACTTTGGAAGTAATGTGCTGAGTATTAATTGGAGGGTACAGTTGAAAAGAAAAAGTTATTATTGCATTAGAAACTGAAAGTGACATTCATTTTGAAACAATTTTTTTTTGCTAAAGCGACACTCATTTTGAAACGGAGGGAGTAATATTTTTCATCTAGAAAAAAGTTAATTTCAATTTTATTAAGTTTTTGATACATTAAAAATGTGCAATTGTTTCCGACACATCATAATGATGGCCTTTGACGAATACATAAAAATTGAATATTTATAGCTTTTGTATAGATACTTTTGGACATTAATGATGTTTTAATATTCAAGATAATAGTGTAAAAAAAAAATCCATCAATAGCTACTCGTTTATTTGAAATATTTTGAACATTTTTTATATTCAGTTAGACGCAATATTTGTAAAGTCGAATTTGATAAACTTCTCAAAATAAACACTTAAAGAAAAAATGGAAAACAAAATGATCTTAAAAAATTATAAATATTACGTATGATAGCCTCCTATATGTTGAAATCAAATCTAGCCTCTTTACAGTTACATCGGTTTTTTTTTTGTGGTGGCCGGGGTTTGAACCCCAGACCTTGCATATATTATGAATTATGATTTGTTCATACCAATTGAATTAAGCTCGCTTAAACTTGTATCTAATCATACGACATTATAAATTTATTTAGGTGGATAATTATTTAAGAATGAATTTTACTTTACAGATATTTCTCCATATCAACTTTGTGATTCACTCTAAAGAGTTTATGAGATATTTCTCCATATCAACTTTGTGATTCACTCTAAAGAGTTTATGAGTTCCTAAGCTTAAGAGTTGTCGATCCCGTACAAGGGTCTTCCCAGCAGGAGGAGGAAAGACCATTATCGTACTAAAGATAGATTCAACAATTCGGCATATACAGGTATATTTGATCTTTTTTTTTTGTTTTTGAAAGAAGGTATATTTGATCTTTTAATTAATAGCTAAATAAGTTTTTTTTTTTTTTAGAAAAAACTACTCCACACTAGACATCGAGAGCGAACTAATCCACCTAAATTGACATTTAAGAGTGAACTTTGGACATTAAAAAAAACACACTCCAAAGTCTCAAGTAAACACTATTAGATCAATTCTAGTGAGTTTAAAAAACTATTCACTGTCATTCGAAAACTTATAATGACTCAATATTATTTCCTTAAAAAAAAAATAACTCAATATTATTTACCAAAAGTGCATCAACGAATTAACTTTTTATTTCTCTCTCTCCTCGATTTTTTATATTTTTTTCTATATTTTTATTACTCGTAATAGTGGATATGTTTTACGATCAAAAGTAAAAAAATTAGTATATTATATAAATAAGGTATTGACGCAAGGGTATGCTTGTGGTTTGTCATATGTATATTAATGCGTCATAACTATTTTGACTGTTCTGTTGTTTCGGGGTGGTTTTTAAGGGGATTTTGTTCGAGCCGGTGTATGTGCGGCAACCGATTTCCCCTTGTATGTTTTTTTCCACCCAAGCTTATTAGTGCTTCTTGCACGGACTTGTTGGTTAATAATATTTTGCCGATTAAAAAAAAGTATATTATATAAATAATAAAATGATGTTTTTTTTTCTTATGAAACGGTCATTCCTAAAATACAAAAGGTGAGAAATAGATTTTTGTTTTTTTCATAGACGGATTGAAAATCACTACCTTAAACTCACACAAACCACCGTAAGGTCTTGAGTTTTTTTTTTTTTTTTTTTTGTGGTGGCTGAGGTTCGAACTCCAGACCTTGCATATATAATATAATGCATTGTCCTTACCAACTGAACTAAAATCACGAGGACGTAAGGTCTTGAGTTTGAACATAAGTGAAACCGTCTAACATTTTTTTTTTGGACAAGTGAAACTTTCTAACATGGCAATAACAACATTGTTAATTGAGTGTTTAAAACATTAACAAATTATGTTTCATCTCTCTTATTTTAAATTATACTTTTGTCGACAAAATGACAATCACTTTTATTTAGTTTTATGACTATTTATATATGAGTTTTTCTATCATGTGCAAATTTGCACATGTTAAGAAGTTTAAAATAGAAATTTTGTATTGGACTTGCACATTTAATATTAAATATAAAACTTTTGAATATATAATTGTGGTTTTCCAAGAAAAATTACTACTATTAGTTGTTTTAACATATGCAATGTTGCACATGTTAGACAAACCCTTTATATATTATGTCACATCTGAATTTACGGTTAAAATTTTACCCCGACTTTATAAAATTCCTATCTCCGTCGGTACGACTTCTTATCCACAAATTGAATGTACTCACGCACCATAAGACAGAAAGCTGGATTTGCGTCATAAAAAACTTCAAATCAGGTAAAGGGATTATATAATTACCAAAGTTTATACTACCTCCGTCCTTGATTATAAGACCCTTTTGAGAAATTTTTTTGTCCCTTTTTATAAGACTCCTTTGCTATTTCCAACTACATTAATTATTTCTTTACATACATGCCCTATTTATTATACATCTTTTTCTTCCATCAACAATAAATAACATGTTGAAAACATAAACCAACCCTCTCTTAAAGGATAAAATTGTAAAAACAATAGTAATTACAAACATATTTAATACAAATATCCACAGTCTTAATTCCCGTTATTTTTTGAAAAGGACCCTATAATTAAGGACGGAGGTAGTATCTTTTTTTGTTGTTGTTTTTTTCATGAAAGCTTTTTTTCTTAACCATGTTGCAGCATTTAAATAATAGAATATTCTAAAACATATCTGCAACATCGTTTTATGTTTTTACTAATTCGTATACTAATTTATAAACATTTAAGTCAATATTTTAAATTTAGTCAAAAAAGTCAATTTAAAAAAAAAACGCTTATTGACACGTTAATAGTGATTTACTAAAAAAAATTGATTTCACAATGATTTAGTACATGAATATCTTATTCTGTTAAATCCAGGATTAATGTCATAATTGACTACATTCATTTTATCAAAAAAAGAAAAATAAAAAAGACTACATTTATTACATGCTATTTTCAGAATATTTGTTATTATCCATTACTGTGTGAAAAATGATGGAAGTATTCATTTTTATAATTTTCTTTGCATTTTTTTAAAACAAAAATACTTTATAAAGATTCTATATCAGATTTAATTCATATTTTTCTTATTTAATTTGTCAATAACTCAAATGACTTACTTTGAATTCAATTTTCAAATATTTTTAACTAGCATTAAGTATTGTGTAATATTCACTTGACCAAAAAAAAAAAGTACTGTGTAATATTCCTTTGTTGACTGATATTAATTTCTTTTTGCGTCAATTTTTTATTTTTTTTATTTTTAGTTTTAAAAGAAATATTATATAAATTAAACAAACATGCAGTCAAAATAATTATTTCAATCTTTTTCTTTACAATTTAAAAAAAAATTAAAACTAAACATGCTTTTTCATATCTTATTTGTAAGCAAATCAAACATTATCCTATACTTTTCTTTGAATTCAATTTTCAGATGATAAAAGATTCTATATCAGATTAATTCAATTTTTTTTTTCCGATAATTAATTTTCCCAATTTAATAAAATTTCTCAACATTATCAGTTTTATTACAAAAGTAATGTATTATAAATTAAACAGATATGCTGTCAACAAATTTAAACAGATATCCTCTTAAATATACATTCTAATAATTTATACAAAAATTCCAAATAAATTTTCTTACCTATTGTTTTTCTAGTAGACTTATTATTCAAAAATTACATATTAAGTCCCACTTATTTTTATTAATTAGTAAAAAGACCCAAAATCATACATGGCTAAAATTAGGCATGGCAACAAAACTCATATCCGCGGTTACACGCCCGAACCAAACCCAAATTGACGGGTTTTTCCCATTTTCACTAGGTTTGGGTATGAGTTTGGGTTTTCCCCGATTTCAAAACACGGGTATGGGACGGGTAACGGGCATATAGGTACCCACCCCGAACCCATATCCAAACCCGTCCCGAATGCACATAATTATTTTATGTTGATATGTCATGTTATTTTGTTTGATAATTGTCGTGTTATAAAAACTACCATTGATATTTAAAGGAGTAACTAAATTAATCGGTCTAACAAATGTTAAAGTGAACTTATTGCTGGATAATACATTAAAACATTTCTCTAGGGGTTGCAAGAAAACTTCTATTTCTTATTGAAAAAAATTATTCAATGTGAGGACGGGGATGAGGCGGGATACCCGAACCCGACGGGGACGGGTATGAGGTTCAATTTCTCATCCTCGTTAGGTATGGGTAGGGTAACGAGTAAATATATTAGAATCGGAGTAAAAATATTAAACTTAACAATATTGACATTGTCAACTGAGCCAACTCTTACAAACGTTAACTACCATTTTTTCATGTCAAAAACAATGAAATACCCCAACAAATAATCCTATACTCCCTCATTAGAGTTCACTTTTTAATATACAAAAATTGATATTTTGTTGTTGACTCAAAGATTAATCACATAACGGATTACATAACCTAAGCGAAAAAAAATACTTTGAGCCGTATACCGAAAGTCAAATACCCTAATTACAGCCGGGTAAAACAAAGAGTAAAATACATCTCAAAATTTAATAATCCATAACGCAATTCTTAAACAAAAGTGACTTTTGTTTTATTTTTGTATAATGAAAAAGTGACTCATTAAATATTTTTTTAACTCGTTATTTAAAATTTTGTATTGTGGATGACATGCATGCATAACATTTTTTTTCAAGATAGACGGATTTTTCAAGATAGACGGAGTAACAATAACATCTTAAAAACTAACAAACATAAATAGAAGAAAATCTTAAATTTAAAGTCGGATTATGACGTATAACTTAACAATTTTGATATTTATCAGTTGAATCAAAACTTATCGACCGCATAACACATCTTTATCATGTATGTATGTACTATGTATGGTGGATGAGGATGATGACATAGTTTCTTTTACAAAAAGAAAAAGAAAAAAAGGATGACATACTTGAATGGGTAGTTATGGAAATTAAATGAAAAATTGGGTCCAATATTTTTAATTAAATTTTTTAATATATTTATTTGTCACTTTGATACGTTCATCATCATCATAGTCACATTTCACAACCCAAGGACATCAAATTGGGACGTTCTTCTCAGGAAGGTCCAAAAAGTCAGTTCAGCGAAATCGGACGATCCGAACAACACCCTTTTCATTTCTCTTCACAATAATCTTCTTCATCAGTAAGATAAACCACTCTCTCTCTTTCACTAATTTTCACTTATTTATTTATTTATTTTTTCTGGGGTTTTAAGGTAGTTGTGTTTTTACCTTAAAATCTTCATGTTTGTTTGATCTTATGTCATTGGAAATGTTTTTGATATAAACTGTGTTTGATGTTTTTCTGTGCTCGTGTCTGTGTGTGTGTTTTGTTTTTTCTTATGATGTTTTGTGGGTCATGTTTTTTTTGTTTACTTCCTGGTTTGATAACAATTTTTTGATACAGATTTGAAGGGAAATCTGATATTAGAGAATAAAGGTTGAAACTTTTTACCTCAAGAGAAGTGATTATGGCTGTTGCTGAAAATGTTGGTGCCAAAATCGGTTCATCAAGTCAGAATTTGGACAACAACATCAACCACGTCGTATCATCTGACTCAACTGAGGTGGAGAAATCGAAACCGAGGACCGATCAGGATGTGAACAACAACGGTGTGTTCAACCATCAACACCAAAATGGTAATTACAGCTTCAAGACTCATCAAATGGGTCAGATGCATGTTCAGAACCAGCAGTTTATGGTGAACAATGATGGATATGTGATGAATGGTATGAGAAATGGTGAGAATGGAGGCGAGAGTTTTAAGCGTGAAATGAGGGATTTGGAAGAGTTGTTGTCAAAGCTGAATCCCATGGCTGAGGAATTTGTGCCTCCGTCGCTAACAAATAATCATGGCTACTTAGCTGCTGGACCTGCTGCTGGGTTTGGTTACCCTAACAATTTTATACTTCTTAATAATTATGCTAATGCTAACGGCCAAACTAACCGTAGGGTATGGATATTTTGTTTTCATCTCTTTCATTAATTTCCTGTTGGTTTTTTGATGCTATGTTTTCACTTTTTTTTTCCTTAATACAATGATGTGTTTTTCAGAGGAAGAATGGCTACACTACTAATGGAAAGCGAAGAGCGAATCATAAAGTGGATATGGAGAAAAGAGAAGAGATGATTAGGAGGACTGTTTATGTGTCTGATATTGATCAGCTGGTAGGAATTTAAGCTGTCTTGTAGATTATCTCATCTCAGCTAATTTACATTGTTTATTTTAACATGTGTATTCATCTAATTAATGATTGTTGTTTTATGTCGGAATCTAGGTTACCGAAGAGCAGCTGGCATCTCTCTTTCTTAATTGCGGCCAGGTAGTAACCGATACGTTCTGTCTATGATGTCTGTTTTTTCCTCTTTCTGAAGAGAACTATTATATATTTATATTGTATAAAAAATATCACACGAAAACTCTTACTGTGATGAATCTATTTGATCTGATACCATCGAAGGTATATTTTTTAACTAATTTAATCATATACAAAGGTCCAAACAATAGTAAATGACGTGTCAGATTCTTTTGTTCTGTTACATTGTCATTCCAAGCAATACTAAAATGATTTGTCGGATTATTTTGTTCCGTTACATTGTCATTTGTACTATTTAGGGTTTTCCCTTTCTTAATGATGGTTTACCATGTTACCGTGTCAACTCGTATTTCCTGGCTGTAGGTTGTTGATTGTCGGGTATGCGGAGATCCCAATTCTATTCTCCGATTTGCCTTCATTGAGTTTACAGATGAAGGTAACACCAACACCAAATATTTGTTGGTCATATGCTGCATTTATTATTGATATTTCACTTTTTTAGCGTATTAACTGTGTTGTACATGCAGAGAGTGCAAGGGCTGCTGTAAGCCTGTCTGGAACTATGCTGGGGTATTACCCATTGAGAGTGCTGCCTTCCAAAACTGCCATTGCACCTGTCAATCCAACATTTTTGCCCAGGGTAATGCTTTTCTTAGATATGCTTATTACATGTTCTAGAAAATGAATGACCAGAGTGAATAATAATTTACCTCTTTTCTTTCTTTCGTTTGTGATGACTGATGGTGTTGTGTTTCAGTCTGAAGATGAAAGGGAGATGTGCTCAAGAACAATTTACTGCACAAACATTGACAAGAAGGTAGTTTTGGGTTTTTACACTTTCATTTAATCTTACTTGGAGGAAATGCTTGGTCTTTCTCCGTATCTGATTTGTAGCAATCAAGGATCATAATTCTTAATAAGTTATATTCTTGTTATACTTGCAGCTGACTCAAGCAGATGTGAAACACTTCTTTGAATCTATCTGTGGAGAGGTTAGTAGTTTTTAATGGATCTTGGCTTACAATGCTTATTGTTGGTTGAATTTTTAGTATCTATTGAAATATTTTCCATTATATTGATATAGTCCATGGTTTCAATGCTTGAGTTTTTTTGTTATTAGTTGAATTTTTAGTATTTTGTAAAATATTTTTCATTGTTTTGGTGTATTATCTAGGTCCATCGACTGAGGCTTCTTGGGGATTACCAGCATTCAACTCGGATTGCATTTGTTGAGTTTGCAGTGGTAATTACTTGCGAGCTTTCCAACCTTCTTACTTTTATTTGCTCAACTCTGGTTTGCTTAGCTAGTTTTTAAATTTCCTATATTGCTTTGTGAAGTTATAGCCCTGAGATTATTTTACTACCGGGTTTGTAGTTATCATTTGTATTAATGCAGTTAGCCCTCCCTCCCTATAACTATACATCCTATTTTTACTTCTGTCAATAATCATGTTTCTTAGTAATAGTAACTCCACACTGCCTACTAAAAGTCCTGAAAAACAATCAAGAGAAAAGATAAATTTATTATGTTAGCTCTTGTGGGAGTCTTTAAACCTTTCCATCTTAGCTTTTCATGGCAAAAAAACATCTTAGCTCCTTGTTTATTTATGAATTTGGAATGGAATTAATCTGTGCTCATAATGCAGTGAAAATATGTTGTAATGGTGGATTTATCTTATGACATATGCACTCATGTAAGTCTGTGAAAGAGCTTTTGAAAATAGTTTATTCATGATCCCATAAGCTAATTTCAGCAAATTTTCATAAGCTCCTTAGAATAGATTATATAAACAACTTATTTTTATCTTAGATACTTTGATACAATTTTTCCTTATTCAACTCTTCAATTGTAAAAACAACTACAAAAGCACTTATATGACATACTTAACTAAGTTTTTCATCTCAAACATGCTCATAGTTATTAGTCAGCTATGCTTGGAACTCCTTAGTTTGAATTAGTGAAGTTATTAATTCTAAGGTAGTTTGACTTTGTTTTGAGCTTACAAATTTCAACTTAGTCTAATTTTTGCAGATTAATTTCAATGTTAAATTATTTTTGTTTTAAGATTTGAACTGTAAATACCTCCTCTCCTAAACAAACAAAACATTTAGTAAACTTACTTTAATGGAGCTATACTCAACCTTCTGCCGCTTACCTTGGTTGGCAGTGAACTTGTGTTGCTTGCATATTCTTTTGGGGTCTATTGCTTGCCCAATGCTTTTAATTTCCATCCCACTTTTTCCGCATCTCCTGTAGCTGCTTTACTTTTACTTTTATCAAATTTGCTCCGTCAATTTCAAATTCTCTCTTTTTGACAAATGTTAGTAAATTAGTAGTTTTGTTAGTTTTTAGAGTTTGAGTCCTGGACCCTCCTGCCTCCTGGTAAAAAACTCCTTTAGCATCCCCTAACTCACAAACCAAGCTGTCTGCTTGAGACTCAAGTTCTCTTTTTAGTTATCCTTGCAGTTGGTTTTGTTCTTAATTAATTGGTGTAGTCCTGATCTTCTCCCCCTTAGTAAAATGCTAAAATATATGAAGTATTGGAGTGAGTGATTAAATTGCTCAAGCAGTTGTCTCAAAATATATATTTTTACTGCTGTTTGTTTTGCCATGTCTTTTCTTTTTTGGCTGGCTGAAGATTTTCTTTGCCTCATTCTTTCAGGCTGAGAGTGCAATTGCAGCTCTAAGCTGCAGTGGTGTGATTTTGGGTGCGCTGCCTATAAGGTTCGCTGGATTTCACTTTGATTTCAACTGTCCTAAAAACTTCAGGGAACTCTTATAATATCATCTTAACCACTCTTATGTCTGGTGTGCAGGGTAAGTCCGTCAAAGACACCAGTCCGTGCTCGTTCTTCTCCTCGTAGTCCATGAACTGAATCAACTGTCCTTGCTGCTGGGGTTTGACTGCTGCTACATATATATACGTACATAGAAACATATATGTTCCAAAGAACCTGTGGCGTTTAGTTGATACTTTTGTTCTCTGTCTTGCACTATGGTATCTTTGTTTCCCATTGCGGTAATGGGTTCTTCGTTTAGCTTGTAGAGTTGATGGTACTTCGAGGATCTTGCTTAATTTATGATGCACAATGTGACGTGTTTATCTTGCATGTCCAGAATTTTATGGTTGGATGTTATCTGGAGTTTATTTTGAACATGTTACAAAAACCTTTTTTAGTCATGAACTGTTTATTTGGTTGTCTGCAATGCATTTCTGTATGTTTATTTGTTTTGATCTTTCTCTTACACCATATGAAGTAGATGCTGCTTCTCACCTTGCTATGCTGGTTATTGCGACTGCAATAACATGTTCATTTGGCTGGTAAAGAGAAAATTTATTGGCAGGTGGAGGATACCTTGTTTGGTTTAGGAATGATTTTGCGCCTAAATCTGTGTTTTACTAGCAGCAGTAGAGATCACTCTACTAACATTGCCCCTTTTCTTCTCATGAATACAAGTTTTCAGATTTTTGCTTATTCTGTTTAGTAGTGAGATTCGACCCATCATCAGATTAGAATTGGTTGTCTTGCTATTTGATTTACTTTGTTAAAACACAATGCGTTGAGGAAGGGATTATATTCCTCACTGAGGCTATGATTCAGGGGAATCACGACTCTAGCAATTTCTTAGTTTTGGGTTTCACAACTCTGGCTCTTTAAAGTTGTTATTCTTTATCAACTTTCTTTCAAAATAGTTACTAAATGTTGTGAGAATAGGGTCAATATAATTTCTTTTACTCATAAGTCTACTCAAACCTTAGATGTGCTATGATGGAGGGTTTAGGATGGGATGGGAGGATATATTTTTCTTTTTTTAAACTACAAAAACTTTTTTTTAAAATCAATCAAGTGTGGTTGATCTATTATATAGTCAATAATCATGATGTTCTTTTAATCTTTTTTGAAATATTAAATATATATATATATACGTAGACTTAGTCCTCCCAAACCCTCCCAAACAGACCTTAGACTTTGTGGCTTTGTTTGGGAGTTGGAGAGTAGAGCCTTGGGGTTGAGAAATATAGGGAAAAAGGTTTTATTTGGGAGTTTGAAGAGGAGGGCTTTTGGGGTGAGAAATATAGTATAAAAATCTTTCATATATTTTGAAGAAGTATTTTTGTAGAGAATAATTAATTAATACATGATTAATATTTTTATATTATTTTTAAGAATATTAAAAAAATAAGAATATTAAAAAAATATGATTGAATTTATATAAACCCTTCAAAATCATCATCCAATACAATTTTTAAGTTCTCTTAAATTAAATTGATTTTGTCTCAAGGTTCTTTATTTATTCCATCTGCTCCATTATTTTTTTAATGCTCTCCTCTCTTTTCATCAAAACTCGCAAAGAAAGCCTTACGTTCTTTGAAGTTTTAGGCTCAGTTCTACCATAATCGGCTGTGTGGTGTAGTATCTTACATTAGATAATTAATTCAACTATTAATCGTCTGCTGAAATCTTGAGTTAATTTGCTCTAATGAATCCGAACTATTCAATTGATTGGCTTGACTACACTCATTTTGTAGCCATGTACCAAATCTTTATGTTGATGTTTCATTTGTCTGGTCCATTTCAACTTAGAAGTTAGAACAGCTAGGCACAATATCATTTTGGTGTAAACTGTAAACAGACCCTAAATTGACGGGTTGTGTTCAAATGACTCTATGGTTTTTTCCTCCGTAGTTTTATTGCATGCTAGAATGCGGTAATTTTCTCTCAAACTTGTTTGCCCAAAAGAAGTAAACAATAATTTGGCATTACTTGCTAGTTTTGTTTCTTCTGTATTTTGTTGTATTCTTTGAAGTTTTAGGCTCAATTCTAGCAGAAATTAACTGAGTGGTTTACTTTAGTTTCTCACGTTAGATAGATAAATTATTTCAACTATTCACCTTCATTATTGTGAAATCTTTAGTTAATTTGCTTGGTCCATTATTGTGAATTCAATACATTCACATCAATTGATTGAATTGGCTATACTAATTTTGTAGCTTTGTACCAAAACCAAACCTTTTAATTGTTGTTTCATTTGTCTGGTCCATTTGAACTTAAAACAGCTAGGCGATATCTTTTTGGGGTAAAAAGACCCTAAATTAATAGCATGTGTTCAAGTGACACTATAGTTTTTCTCCTTTTGTGTTTCATTGCATGCTTTGACCTAAGAATGTGGTGATTCTCTCTCAAACTTGTTTGCCCAAAAGAAGAAAAAAAGAATTTGGCATTACTTGCCACAGTTGATATTTAGTGTTTCATTAAATTAAACACTAGTTTTGTTTCTTCTGTGTTTTGTTGTATTGTTTGATCTAATAATGTTGTAATTATCTCTCAAACTTGTTTGCCTAAAATAAGTAAAGAGGAATTTGGCATTACTCGCCACATTGGGATTTAGTTTGCCATTAAATTAAATTTGATAACGTTGATACACCAAGATGGAGACATACATATATTTTAAAATAGTTATGGTTATGGGTTTATGGCTATGCAGATATTATTGCTCGGTAAAATTGCCAGTTATGAATTCAAAGGCTTTTTAGATAACTTTGTGGTATATTTGGTTATTTATAAGTTTATTAGATCAAAGTAAATATGTTTGGCTAATAAATCTATTTTATTAGCTTGTAGTGTTCATTATTAGGACCAGTCACGAGAGACAAACTAAAATAATGGTAGAGATGAAAATATAGGTCAACCTGTCAATGTTTTTTTTTTAATAGGAAAGGTCAACCTGTCACGTTATTAACCCGTCTAAAGCGAATGAAGCCGACTAACTAGAGATGCATGGTTTAAAATCTTAACCCGTTCTTTTACGGTGGGCCTATAAATTAGCGGATCAGTATTTTTTAAATTTCTTTTTAAATATAAAGTTCTCAAAAACAATGCAAAAAGTGTAAATAATTAAGATAAAGACAGTTCAAGAAAACCAAACATGTAACTAATTAGAAAGTTAATGAGTTCAATTGACAAACTATTAGAAACTATAGGCTAAAACCAATTGACAAATGACTTTCTTCTCTCCGCTCTTTGAGTCAAAGATAGGAGCAAATAAGTTGTGACTTATATATAAAAAGATTAATAGATATTAAGAGACTGGATCATTGGAATTTAGTTTGAATAATTCTCCCTCCAATTTTCTCATATGACCTATATTATTTTTTATTATTTATTTTAGAGTGAAGACCCATTTTGGTCTATGACAAATTCCGTGGGAGCCAAATCAGTCCTCAACACATAAAAAGACCATAGTATTTAGTCCCTTACACAATTAAATCAAGACAATTTAGTCTCTTTATCAATATTTTTCTCCAACCAATTTTTTTCTTCCTACTTTTGACTCGTGACTGGACATATGTGTAGGGGTATTCAAAACCGAACCAACCCAATAGAAAAACCGCAAACCGAACCAATCCAAACCGAAACCGCAAAAAGCCGCATTTAGTTCAGATGTAATCGAATCATTTTCTTGCTCAACCGCATGGTTTGGTTTGGTTTGCGGTTTTCATTTTACCAACCGAACCAAACCAAACCAAACCACAACATAAGAAAAATGTTAATTAAACATATCTCACCTAGATCAATACACTTAGAAATTCAATGAAAACTTTTATAAAATGACATGTTTTTTCGCTTGTTAGATTATTTCTTTACTTTTTATTTAAAAAAACATATTTATGTGCTACTTAAAATTTTAGAAAATGATAAAATGAAATTAGTCATTATTTTTTCGATTTCTTCATGACAAAAAAATATAAAATGCAGTTTGTAAATTTTAAGAGACCAAGTTGGTACTTTTATCTTTTTGTCGGTCATCTTCTCCTTTTGAAACAGTTGTGGTCGCTGACACTTGATGAAAATGAAAGGGTGTCGAAGAAAACGAGATGCAGGAAATCAAAACAGAAGGATGTGTTAAATACGACCGTTCATTCTCATATCGTGAAGTAAGAAACAATTCTTTCATTCTATTTCAGCGTTAAACATGATAATTCATTATCTTATCGTGAAAACGTGAAATTTTTTGTTTTATTTTGCTTTTCTTTAAGTGGGAGACTAATTTGTCCCCTTACAAAAATTTAATTCCACGTTGCCACTTAATTGACACTGTTAACGCCACATAGTTAAACTAACCGTACATGTCATATGTTCAATGATAAAAACTGATTCAGATACTAAAATGTCTTCGTTTAATTTTATAAGGGATTAAATAGGGTTTTTTAATTGTTGAGGACTAGTTTGACCCTTATAGAATTTGTTGGGGACTAAAATGGATTTCACTTTTTTTAAATATATTTTTTTTAGCTCTTTTTCGTAATATGACACTTTAATTTTAAATTCTGAAAGTCAGATAGAAATTTAAGCTCTGGTGTTATCCTTCGAATTCTCAGAAAGAAATAGGCTATAATATGAAAATTCATTCAAAGTTTATTTAAAAAAAATTAATATCATTCAAACCAAAGATTAAATTTGGATACTGTAATAGATAGTTTAATTTTGAATTTAATCTAACATTAAGAATTTTCTTTTTGAGAATTTGAATACTTACCATTGATTGTCTCTTATTCTCATGTATTAAATCTGATTTTTGAAGTCATGCATGTTAGTTACAAAGAACACCGGAAACCAAACCATATCCATTTTCCCTTATTTTCATATTTTAATTATGACTCCGTACCATATCCATTTTCCCTTATTTTCATATTTTAAATATGACTCCGATAATCATGCATGCCATGTGAGAAAAAATGTTATATACGGGAGAATACAATTTTTTTTTTAAATTTCAGTCCTATTTAATTTTTTATTTTGAGGGATTTAATCCTATTTAATTTATTATGTATCTACTATATCTATCAATTTTTTTAAAATAAAAAAAAATTATCGCAAAGCTTTTTTAACATTCCTTTTTTTAGACGTATCTATTCTGGATAAATTAGAAAACTATTTGACACACTTCTATTCCAAATAATAACTTTTGTTATTATACTACTTCATATAAAAGAAATTCTAAAGTCATATTTATGATGTGCTAATTTAAAATATTGTTAAGCACATTTTTTCTATCATTTGAATATGACCAAAGTTGAGTAAATTAAGTACAATTGTTTATGCATGATATTATTGTATCATATTCTCTTAAGCATAAACATTATTTATTTGTATAATTGTAATCTCACCTATCGTGGGTACAATTATGCGAATTTTGTTAAATAGATTAGCATTATATTGGTAACAGTCATACCTTATCGGTGTGTTGTTATTAATATAATTGTTATTATTCAATGTACCTAAAATGTTTATACTTATGTCAATTATAATTAGAATACTCTATAAATGTTTAAATTTTGAGACATAAAAATTATACATTGTGATGATATAGTTCTTACTTATTATTTTCCTTAAGGTCCTTGAATGAGATTACAATAAGTAAGTTACTCTATTAAAAGACATGTAGAAAATTGTATAAATTTTGCAATCCAATATTATTACATTTTGAATTAAATTTCTACCTAAATGTGATTTTTTATATATATAAATATATCGGATTGCTACTATCCCTTTGTTATGTGAGTGACGGACATACCCTATCGGTGTGACGTTACTTAACGTATCATTTTGTGATAGAGAAATAGTTGAATATTTTATAAAAATATCTTACAAACTTTTTAATTCAACTATCATTGTCTATTCTCTATCAAGTGGGAGAATCATTGCTATGTATTGTGTAACGTGATGGACATACCCTATCGGTATGACATTACTTAACATAATCATCCTTTTGTGGGTAAGATAGTTTAACTATCATTTTTCAACAAGTGAGAAAAATTCTACATGTCAATTAACTATATCTCATAAACAAACATATTTATTTGTTTCATAACTTTAGATATGAAATTATTGTAGAGACTTATATTGAGGATATTAATTATGCTATTGCTATTTTTTAATACTTATGAAAGCTTATGACTATTTTCTTTTATATCCTCAGTAATAATAAAATATAAGTCTTGTGTATTTCCGCTGCGTGTAACCTGATATTTTTTCAAATGTGTTGAAGTATAATTGTAACATTTGAGTTTTGAGTGAGTTATTAAAATTGTGAATAGAGTCTCATATCATATTTTATAATAATAGAGACTTATCTCACTCATATGATGATAAACCTTTTATATAATCATCATACTATGTCATATAAAGGTTACTATATTTATAAAATTCTTTGGAATTTTAATTGTGAAAAAGGAGATTTTGTGTTATAAATTTCTTAAATGAAAATTTACATTCTCCTTAATTATAAATGCAGAATATGTGGTTAACTACGAAACACAATTCTTGATGATATTTGCCATTGATAAAATATGTATTTGAGGGGTTTTATATTATCCTTGAGTTACCACTTGTGTTAATAATTCTGCTATGCTTATGTGCAAAATATGTGGTTGAGTTCATGAAACTCTGTTAGTTAAAATTATATAACCACTTATGTTAATAATTTTGCACTAGCAATTAAGTATCCCACTGTTGAATATTACATTATTATAATATTTTTATATCAGTGATCACTAATGAGAATCTCACTTACTCTTGTTTATATATATGTGGGATTAGTGGGAGTGTGTACACAACATTATATATTATGAGCTCAAATGAGAAATCTCACTCTTGTTTATATATATGTGAGATCAAGAGAAATGTGTACACAATATTATTCTCGTTATCGCCATATACTCTTGTGCACACTATAAAATATGGTATAGCTTATGAGACTTTAAATTTTAGTCTCATTCTATTGAGATATATATTAAAATTCTATCAATCTCAATGAGCATCATAATTGGATGCTTAAGTCAATTTTGTTGGAATATGCACAATAACTTTTTGGCATGCAAATATACATTGTGCTTCTGTTTTACCAACATTCCACATTTTTGAGGTCATAAATAGTAAGTACAATGTATAATATCAATACTCCTATCGAGTATGATATTGTGTTCTTGTGGTACTTATAATTTGAGATAATCATAGATGTTCTTTTGTTATTGACATTCTAGTGGCCACATTAATCCACATTTTTTCTTTAAACTAAGTGTCTATGTTAATCCAATTTGGCAATTATTGAATTTCCTATTTTGCTTTCATGGATTTTCATAGTCACATTTTTTTTTTTTTATAAAACTTGGATTAATTGAATGTCGTAGAACATTTATCGATTTTGACTAAATGTAATTACTCTCTCTTTATAGGCTATCCCTATAAGTAATTACTATTCTTATACCTATGTGGATATATGACTTTTATGGAATTGAAAACTCATTGGCAGAACCACTAACCACAGACTTATATATACGAGTATTATAACTCATGATGATTTGATTAAGTCTATGATATTTTGGGTTTGTGGGAGTTTGTTATAGCATTTTAAAAATGCTTGGGCCATTCTTTAATGACACATTCTTTTTTTTTTTTTAATTCAAATGTGTCACTATAAATTCATCATTTGTTAGAAAAGTGAGTCTTTGATATGTATGATTTGTTTTCCCTATCGGATTCAATTTCTGCAGCATTAAAACTTACTTCTCTTTTTGAATGATTAGTGCTTTGACCATACATAAAAGTTTTAAAATAAATTTTATATTCTATAGTGAGTATTGTCATCCAAGTGGGAGACTGTTGGATTAATTATTTAATTAATCAATTATGGATTGACAATAATCAATTATTATAAGTTAATCTAATAATATAAATTATGGTCTATTGTGTTAAGCACTAATTAGTTGATGAATATGTGTGATTGGGCTATTGTTTCTAAATGGACCGTGATGGGTTGGACTATTTAGCTAAGCCCAATGAGAGGTCCCTGCTCTCAACCGTTTAGCTATTTAAACGTCATCCCATCAGACGGTTAATTATTCTGAATAGTATTGTGAAAACCTAAAGCTAAACGGAATGAGGGTAGTCATCCCTCTCATGCTTGTCGGCGGTTATCCTTCATCAACCTGACATAAAGGTACACAGTTCTTCTTCCTTCTTTATTGATAATATGCTATAACCTGTATCTATTGATCTATGGCTAAACACTAAAACTTTCATCATCTAAATGTTTCTACGCACGCTACATTTTACTAAAAAGTATTGGTGTCCTCTTAAACATGATCATTGGCGATCGGCACCACGACCATGTTCAAGGACACCACTATACAAATAAAACAAGAACAATTTTGTAGCATGTAGTATATAAATATATACATTTCTCACTACACACACATCTAATGAAAATGGGTTAATTATGTGAAAATGGAGAGAATACTTATCAACTATTAGATCAAAAATAGATGGTTGAGATCTAAAATTAAACAAAAAAGCTCAATGTTGTTGTTTTGACAGGTTACTAGTCATCATCTTCTCCAAATCCATACAAACCCAAAAATAAACTCATCTTTAATAATCCTTTTGAACCTAAATCTGAAAAATTAGATCTATAAATCACAAATAAAACCAAAAATCATCTTCATCTCATCACCATCTTCAACCCATAAAACTAAAATCATAAGGCGACAAAAAATTAAAATCAAAACCAACATGAAGATTGAGATTCGACAACATGAGGATGGAGATTAGGCATCCTATGAAATTCTCTCTTCCTTCTTTCTTTCTTAAACTCGCACAATGAAAATCATATTTTACAGATTAATTAAGAAATCTAACTTGTGGAAATTAGAGTCGCGTCGCTCTTTGCTGCACCACATATAATATATTCCCTTCATCTTCCACCATCGCGATTGAAGCGTCTGTAATCCCCAGACATTGCCGTATCAATTTTTTGCACGCTATCCATTTTACCATCCAAGTACTCGAATATCAAGCTTCAACAAGCGTTAGAGATGCAAGAGGGAAAAACAAAAATAAATTTCAAATGCAGTCAAACTTCAACTTTAACCAAAATTTGAAGAGATCCATATATTGAAGGTGATTATTAGTTTGTTTTTATACTAAAACTATTTGTTTAGTTTTTTTTGTTAGGTGTAACGATCATTAGTAGAAAATTAATAATGTAATAATCATAATGGAATAATATCTATTTAGCATTTTAATGTCAAATTATCCAAACAATTAAATAGAGAAAACCGTGACTTCTTGTCTAATTGTTTTTGTTGGTTTAATTATCCAAACAATTAAGATGTTTTTGTTGTTTTAGTTTTTGAGTTTTTGAAATTTAATCCCATAGTTAATATGTCATTTATCGGAAAATTAGAATCCACTTGGGTTGGCCTGGTGGTATTGGCTTGGGATCTGGGAGTGTGCTCCTCCTCGAGGTCTCAGGTTCGATTAGGTGGGTTAGTTTAGCTTCTTCAAAAAAAAATTTATCGGAAAATTATAATTTTATGTGGAAGACCTTATTTTAACGCTTTAAATATGTCTGCAAAAAATCATGAAAATATTCGACCTTTAGATCACTTTTTAGGGCTTTATGTCTGTAGCAAATATGATCCATTTTTTTTCTTTTTTATTTCAACCATTCAATTAATGTTAGAAAAAATGACAAGTTTGAGAAAGAAATGGAGGCAAGAAAAATTATTTGTCATGACAAAATTTCGGGTAGCACTTTGGTGCCATTAAATCTGGGTCATACAAACACATTGCCATTGCATCTGGGCCACACAACACATCTATCTTGGTGCCATTAATGACCCAGATTTAATGGCACGGTGCCATTAATGGCACCAAAGTGTTGCCCCAAAATTTTCCACCATGTCAGCGTGTTTTGTGTGACCGGATTGTTAGAGGAACAAAATAGCAAGAAAATCAAATTACAAAGTAAAATATGTGTTGTTTTTGTATTTTTCAGATTTCGTTTATAAAATTATATTATATAAATAATTTGAACAATTAACCCAAAAATGAAAATATGAAATACATAGAGTAAATATTAAATAAATGCTATAATTATTGACAAATCAGTACTTTATTGGTTTTTTGGTAGTGAGTACTTTATTGGTTTATCACAACTACAATAGGTTTAAGATTATGCAATACCTTTCATGTGAAAATGTTTCCGTAAATTTAACTCAATTGTTATAAGAATAGATAGATTGTAAGATAATGGGATCGGAGTTCGAACTTCGAACCCTCACTTATTCACATTTCTAATCACTATGACAAAAAAAAAACTTTAATATGAAAATATTTTCAGCACGTTCCAAGAACCATCGTAGCATGACATAAGTGGTGAATATCTATGACCTTAACAAGCATAAATTTTTTTCTTTCAAAACTTAGTTTTGCTTCAGCTAAAGGGAGATATAATTCCTCTTAAAAAAAGGAAAAAAGAAGATAGAATTTTTTTTTTGGGATAGAATTGTTGATTGTACCGCTGCAACACAAATTCGGATTTAAATATATGGAATGGAAAGTATAGCTGTGAGATTAAAGACAAGAACAATAAGCAACTATTTTCCTTTTTCAACTTTAACGTAGCAAGAAAAGATAAACAAGAAAAACAAAAGAATGAATGATGTGCATCATTATTCACAAAATAAACTTGTCAAGATAATGAAGAAATCCTGATTTATTTCATTAGTGACTGGCCTCTAAGATCACACCTATTCCGTGAATGGAAAACCTCAATAAGTCACATTGTCATTTCATTGCTTGATTAATATATATAGTTACTTTGCTAGACCACATCATTGAAAATCTTCTTAAAAATTTATACATTATTGACCAATGCCATTTTTCTTTTTGCTTTCTTTCTTCTAGTCAATTGATGGAAAAGCTCCTCTTAAGCTGAAGATGTTTGATCTTTGGAAGGTTCTACCATTCTTGTTGGAGCTACTGTTTCTGTGATAACCCCTGTTTTAATCCAATGCACAATTATAAATTAGTTAACATTCAAAAAAAGTAGTCAAAACAAAATCATAGTAATTGATTAGATATTAATTAACCAACCAGTGCTGGAAATTGAAGTAGAAGGTGAAATAGGTTCTGATATGCCAACAACATCATGGAATTGTGTCTTTTTCACATATGCTGTTGGAATTAACTGTCTACTAAGGCCATAATATGGTTCGTAATATGCGGGAAACCAGCGAAATGGAAATTGAGGTCCACCACCATATGCATTATTATAGCTCTGCTGAGAAAAACATAATTTAGATTAGGAATATAATCTGATATGGAAGAACTATTTCTTGATAGAAAACTAACCATTTCATAAATGTCTTGTGGACGAAGATAACCAGGGTGAGGGTACCTGAATGTATTCATTCTTTAGCATATGTCAAATTGGTAGATAAATATGACAGCATAAAAGAGCTATCACCAACGAAACAATTTTACAGACACAGACACCGACACTGAACATGAACCCTAACACCACTGATAATAATTTGAGAAAATGGAATATTTGAAGGTAACCACATGTGTGGGTTGCGCCGGTGTCAAACACCTGTCATGACACACATACACGCTTTTGATCTGAAGTGTCGGTGTATGCTATTACTTTTTACGTATGTTTCAATTGTGTACCTGTAAACTGGATAAGGAAATGCATATTGTGGAATATGTTGATTGTAATTAGCGGAGGAACCTTGAAATTGGACTGGTGAAGTATTCCTTGAAGGACTATTGAATTTCTGCCTACCTAAGTTTTTTCATTTTGTTTGCAATTTTGCATGCAAGACATATAATATAAATCAGATTTACAAGACTATCATCAAGAAATTTCAGAATTAATTAAAAAAGATTAAAAAATAATGATCACCTGTTAAAGATGGATCAGGTTTTTGATATGCAAGATTACAATTAGCTCTTCTTCCATCAATCATAGGATTAGGATTTTGACAAGCTAGTATTGCAGAATTTGGATCCTTGAAGGTAACCTAATAGTAAGAAGAAAATTAACACCAAAGATTAAATTTAAGTGATTAATTAGAGTAATAAAACAAATTAAAACCAAAAGAGTAAGTGCACATTACAAAGCCATATCCTTTTGATTTTCCAGTGGTTCTGTCAATGATGACAACAGCTTCTAAAATATCACCAAACTGATCAAAATAACGTTTGAGTGTGTCTCTTTTGGTCTCCCAAGCTAATCCTCCAACAAAAATCTTAGTATACGTTGTGTCACCTGCATGTCTGGGAACAACGTTTGGACTCATCATCTTATTTTGCCTTGTATGTGACATATGAATTTGATTCACAAAAGCACTTAAACACTTAATAAACGAAGAGACAGAGACAAAAAAAGTCAGAATAGCCGTTTGGTTTGTTGTAAAGTATGAACAGTGATTCTAATCATTATCAATATTTTTGGAGGAAATCTTGCACTAACAATGTGGTCTAGTAATTTTCGTTCAATGTGGTCTATTCATACTGGTAATATTTCCTCAGATTCTACAACATAATATTCCTTTAACAAGAAACTTTATGAATAAATAGTAATAAATGGTTGAAAATGTTTGGGTGTAAATTGAGTGACAGCTATTACTTGGTCGGAATCCTAAATACAAATGATTTCGACACATACACATCAAAATATACTAATTAATTGATTCAAAAAGATATATTTTACACTATGAGGTTGTGATCAAATCTCTATGCAATATTTTTGCTCTTTTAAACTATGAAAATATACATTGAAACTAATACAAGCCTCGATAATAGAGCAGACATAGGTGAAAGATTGTTGATGAACATTCAGCGCCAAGACCACATTAGAAACATATTATGCTATAAGATTCATAAAAGATTTGTCTTTCGCAAATTTCAAACACTTCCGCATAGTTTAAACTTCTGCAACATTTTAATTTGGGATTGACAAGACTCATGAGCAACCAACAACAACAATAACACCTTCATTATCTCTCACTACAACATAAATACTACAAAGAGGTGTCCACTAAAAGTGAGAAAAAACACAAGAGAAGGAGAGGAGGGTTTGAATTATGTTTTCTTTTTCAATTTTTTTAAGTATTTGGTAATGTTGTTCAAAGTCTGAGCCAGAAACAAAGTTCAGTTTAGAGTCTGAAACAAAGTTTATGTGTAGGAGAGAGAGAGCTTTTATAATTATTGTGAAATTCCTTGAAAGTGTGAGGGCACTTGTAAAAATTCAGAGAGTTGTATTTATTCTTCAAGTCTTCAACTCCTTATATAGGGGAAAATCTAAGAGACGTTGGAGAATGGCAGCACATAAATTTGAGTCCTTGAGAAGCTTGATCAGAGACTTTGAAATGTTTCTTGATTTGGTTAATGTCATTGAAAGGTCATTTGAAATTTCTCTGCTTCAATTAGAATCATCTGTTTCATTCCCTTTGTCTCTAAATTTCTTTGTTTGTTTATGCACGTGGTCAGAAGAAGACAAATTGTACCACTAGTGTCTGATAGCGACCTTCCATCGAAAGATGACCAAACTAGCCAGAGGCCTCTGATGTTGATGTGGCCTTCAAAGCCTGAGAGTCTTTAGTAGCTTCACTCCCTCAAAGTCTTGTGGCCTTCAGAGTTGCTTCCAAGTCTCCAGCTGCTCACTTGTATCAGATGGTCTTAAATGTGCTCATAACCTTGTTCTTTCAGAACCAAAAATTGACCTAACATTTTGAATTTAATTCCATGGTCCTGCACATTTGAACACATATTAGAATATCCAATTGTTCTTTTCATACTTTGTTAACATCAAAACATCAAATACATTGTACAAGATCCATTTTCGTTTAGCAACCACTGAACATCATATATCGATAAATTTAAACCTCCACTTAGTATCTACATCAACATCATACTAACACTCTTATAATTCACAATAGATCTTTGAATAAATAACATTTGGATCGATAATGCCATTTTAACATTGTGAGATCAATAATTTCACAATAGATCTTCCACAATATGGATCAATATTGCCATTTTATTTTAGGGTATAATTTTTATACACTTGATAAAATAAATTCTCTTATACATCCATTCGATCAAATTACACCATGTGTAAATAAATGACACCATTTTAACATTTGTAGAGATATTTTAAGAACACGCTTAAGATAATGACACTTTGTTATAGAAGCATTCACAATGGAGCTCCGTGTTTAAGTGCTTAAATAAGTCTCGTATGTACACATGATTCATTTTTTAATTAATAGTTAATAAACATATAATATCTTCAACCCAACACTTCAAAAAACATTATTTAATTCCCAAAATTTGAAAAATACGTGTACTATTTTATCGATAATTTATCTATTCATTCATAATTATCTAATTTTCGAAATACTAAATTAATTCAATTTTAATTTATAAAAACATGTGTACTATTTTTTTCCTTCAATTTTATTAATAATATGAAAAAATAATTAAAACTAAAAAAACATAATTTAAAAAGATGGTAAATTACATAATTTAAATAACAACTTGCACCTGATCAACGTTATATTAAAGGAAAAAAAAAGGATCATTGATGGAAAACAAAAATGCAACATTGATAAAATAAACAAACACTTGCATATATTCTTTTATTAACTAAAGACACTCTCCATTGTTAACTAGGGGTACCTATTTAACACGAAAGCTAAAGACTTTCTCTCAATGAGGAATGGAGAAGATCTTGACTCCTCAATGAGGTACTTATTCAACACGATCTTAACTAGGGGAAATAACCATATCCATTGTAGACGTTGGATTGAACACGAATGTTAAAGAGTTTTACACATGCACAATTTTTTCCCGTACAAACTCCATGTAATATATATGTTTCCAAAATTTGATTCCAGAGTTTTACATATGTTTGACGTTATTAGTTCTTTCCCAACATTTCAATGGGTCCAAAGATACGAATCTATCTGGCTGTATTTAATTTTCTATTTCTTCTTCGTTACAGTAGGTACCAAAGAATTTTTCTATTATTATTTAATCCCATGTATTCCCTTCCTTTTCCATATTTATATTGTATGGAATCACCACCATGATAACGATGCTTAACGCGTGAAATTCATGTATACCAAGGCAGAATAATGATATTTGTACATTGTAATTGGTGACAATTTAAACTGTTTTTTTCCTTTTTCTCTTTCCTCTTTTTATTGCTTAAAAACAATAGAGAGAAAATGAAGAGAGGGTAATGACATAAGGTGAGTTTGAGAGAAAGTTCTTCAAAAGTTGTCACAAAATGATAATATAAATATCTTTTTTTGAGAGATAGTATAAATATCATTTCTCATTAATGTCAGTGTTATATTATAGACCATTTTTACGCTCTTGTTTATAGAAGACTTACAAACTATATTCTTAACGGAAAAAAACAAAAAAAGAACTATATTTTTATCCACAAAAACACTTTAATGAAATGATTAGAGATCTATTGCAACTTAACCCCATTTAAAAAAAAAGTATATTCTTGCCCTCACAAAAATAAATTTATGAACCCGCCACACTACATAGGTTTTTTGTTTGGACAATGTATTTTTTATTTTAAACCATTTTGGACAACGTGCATATTTTGGGTAGGTTACTTTCAATATTATAAAAAAAAGGTCATTAACATGGTTTATTGCTATAGTGAATTCACACAGTTGGTCACAACAACTCACAATGCACAACTTGAACATCGATAGTTTTACACATTGGTGAAGTCTCTCGGGCATTCATTTTCAGTTGGATAGTCCATAACAAGTACTGTATCTAAGGGTGGGTATATTTCAGTTTGGAATAAAAATTGAATCGAACCGAACTAAACTGTTTGTTAAATTTAAAATAACTGCATCAAACCGAACTGTTTTAAACCAAACCGAATTTTATTTTTAAAATTTTTAAAATTGAACCGAACTGTTTTAAACCAAACCAAACTATTTTAGTTTAGTTTTAGAATTATTAGTAATAATTCAATTTTTTTTATTTGGTTCAGTTCAATAGATTAGTTCGATTTTTTGGTTTTTTTTTCCACCTCTAACTGCATCCACCTAGTAGCTGTTTTAAATCCAATTTCCATAAAAGTGGTGTTTTATAACGTTCCATTGACATGATGATGATGAGGCACTCATAATTGGATAAACGAGAGAAAAAGAAACATGAAAATGATTTTGATGGTCTTTACCCAACCGCATCCTCTGGATCAAAATCTATTATTAGTTAGTACTAGTAGCATTTGTTTTTGCATCCTCCGTAGCGTGTGATAATTTTTAAAAGTCATTTCAATGAAAATAACATTTATTTTGTACCAATATATCATATAAAAGAAAAAAATTAAAAGTGGCATAGTGCTAAGAGTTCAACATTGAATGAAGATGACTTGGAGATATGTTTATAATTGGGAACAATTCTCACTTTATTATTGATTTTGTGGGGTCGTATTGGACCTAACCTTCAAAACCCGTTGAATCACATGCTATCAAGTTTATACATCTAGCCACCATCCATGTATATAAAGTTCAATAGTGTTGGACATGGGGTAGGTGTTAAGAGTCTCATGTTGGATGCGAGATGGTCATGAAATTTAAAGACACAATTAGTTTTATGGGATTGTGTTAGACCTATTCACAAATTTTAAGACATAATAAACTATATTCACAAATTTTAAAATTTCAGTCCTTTTAATTTCTTGGTGAAAAATATGTTTTGCAGCTAAAATGATGTTGCTCTTTCAATTAAAATTTGTTTTTCATATTCATCTTTTTGTGTAGCCACAACTTGTTTGTAGCATCTGACTAAACGACATAATTTATTTTGTGCCATCGACATTTTAGTGCCATCAGTTTTCTCTCTAAATAATTCTTGTTATGATGCATGTTATAAGCTTCACCAATCCTCATATAAAAACTATCTACTTTTTTATCAGCCCCATGGATTCTTTGAAATGTTGAGCCATGATTGCATCACAATTAACTTCATCCTCCTTCGATTGAAATCTTCTTTTTTGGTATATTCACAACCGATGGCGATACAACTTTTTCATTTTAATAGTTTCCAAGCCACCTTGAGTGAAAAATTATGGTGTTTTGGACTCTTGATCATATTATTGCACACCACTATTATCTATTTGAACCCAATAAGACATAGTGGGGCTAGTTGATTTAGATAGAAATTGTTAATATTGATATGGATAAGGTGATGTATGATATATGTAATTTCTAAAGTGTGGGTTATTTTGTGAATTTCAATAAAAAGAGAATTTTGAAAATTTTGGGTATGGTGTGGATTTGGGATAAGAGTTGCATTTCCAAAATATGAGTTGTTTTGGAATACAAGGAGAACTACCACCATTTTGCATAAAATTGGACCGGGAGCTTATGGTGATTGGAGTTTATGAACAAAAGAAATGTGTAGAAAGAAATTATGATGAAATAAAGTGGTTGATTTTTTTGTTTATTCTAAAGTTAAATAGCCGTCGAGTGACATAAAATAGTTGTCTTTGCGTAAAAATACTTGTTGAATAAAGCAGTTGTCTTTGTGTTTTTTAATTAAAATAAACTCTAACCAAAGAGCCTGCTAATGTAGTAAGAACATTGTTGTGCACACTCCCACGACAAATTAGAGAACCATGGTCATGAGTGAAGTATCTATATGCCTCGATCACGGTATTGTTGGTTTTTGTGAAAACACTAATCAAGCACACCGATGTGGGTTAAACACTATATACAATACCATGTCAAAGGAAAAAAAGGGAGAAAACAAAACAAAAAAGTCATGTCTTTGAACTCCGGTGGTGTCTGGGTGAAGCTGATTTTCCATATCTTATTTTACGATAACTAAAATAAAAAAGGAAAAGAAAAGATCTTTCGTGTCTAGAACCGATATACTATCACTACAAATTTTAATTTCCAACAAAAAAACAAATAAGATTTGTTTGATTGAGCTGACATATTTAATTATTAACCACGTGAGTTTTTGGAATTTGGATTATTTAAATATCTGAATTTTCTGTATTTAAACAAAAATTTAAGGGTTTCTTGTTTTGATTGCAGTCAACAAATGTAACCGTAAATTTTTGTAAAAAAAAAAAAATGTAACCGTAGATTGACAAAATTTGAGTCCAAGCTCTTTTCCTTTGTTGTGAATTCGATGAGAAAAATCACACCAATAACAAACTTGATGTGTGAAGCAAGGAATAATCAAGCAACCAAAACAAAGTGTATGGAACAATTATAAACACAAGCCAAAAGTAGAAAACAGCGAGAGAAAAAAGAGAGAACACAAAAGAATTTGTTGACCCAGTTCGGTCTAAATTGACCTAGTCTGGGGGAGAGAGCAGCCCTCCGTTTCACTATAATGATGAGTAACTTTACAAAAGAGATATCAATGAGTTACAAGAATAAGTCTCCCGCCTAATTCTACCCAAAGTCCCAATCTCTTCCTGTAACCAAGAGACTCAATCCTAATAGTGTTTCCCAAGGTGAATCAACCCTCAAACCCTAGTGTTTGTTGCCAAATAGACAAACTCTATACAAACCCTAGTTTTGTTGTTGCCTTTTTAAACCCTTGTCTCAGCCCCCTCTATCTCAAGGTTTACACTGATACAATGCCTATATTTATAGTAAAAGTAACTCCCATAAAATTGTAACAAATCTAGCCCAAAAATATGTTTATGAAAAAAACTGTTACGCAAAACCGGGACCCGAATTTACCAAATCGGGCGCCGATTTTTCCAGAACAAGAAGCCTCCCAAAGGCAGCCAAAATCGGGCCCCGAACTCCAGAAATCGGGTGCCGATTTTGGGTCTTCCAGCAAACATGATTTTGCACTCCAAACTCCAATTTTGAGTCACTTCTATAACAATCTCCACCTTGACTCCAAATTAGTGATGATGCCAATTTAACATCAACACCTTGCTGCTCTTTCCCTTGCTTCCCATTACACCAAGTAGCTCCACAAGTTTACACCTCAACCCCTTCAGCCATCAGAATGTCTTCCGCCTTCTCGAAGGTCCTTGCAGTCCAACTACACTAGGAATTTTAGGTAGTTCCACAAGCATTCACCTTAACCTCTTCAGCCATCGAAAGCTAAAGACTTTCTCTCAATGAGGAATGGAGAAGATCTTGACTCCTCAATGAGGTACTTATTCAACACGATCTTAACTAGGGGAAATAACCATATCCATTGTAGACGTTGGATTGAACACGAATGTTAAAGAGTTTTACACATGCACAATTTTTTCCCGTACAAACTCCATGTAATATATATGTTTCCAAAATTTGATTCCAGAGTTTTACATATGTTTGACGTTATTAGTTCTTTCCCAACATTTCAATGGGTCCAAAGATACGAATCTATCTGGCTGTATTTAATTTTCTATTTCTTCTTCGTTACAGTAGGTACCAAAGAATTTTTCTATTATTATTTAATCCCATGTATTCCCTTCCTTTTCCATATTTATATTGTATGGAATCACCACCATGATAACGATGCTTAACGCGTGAAATTCATGTATACCAAGGCAGAATAATGATATTTGTACATTGTAATTGGTGACAATTTAAACTGTTTTTTTCCTTTTTCTCTTTCCTCTTTTTATTGCTTAAAAACAATAGAGAGAAAATGAAGAGAGGGTAATGACATAAGGTGAGTTTGAGAGAAAGTTCTTCAAAAGTTGTCACAAAATGATAATATAAATATCTTTTTTTGAGAGATAGTATAAATATCATTTCTCATTAATGTCAGTGTTATATTATAGACCATTTTTACGCTCTTGTTTATAGAAGACTTACAAACTATATTCTTAACGGAAAAAAACAAAAAAAGAACTATATTTTTATCCACAAAAACACTTTAATGAAATGATTAGAGATCTATTGCAACTTAACCCCATTTAAAAAAAAAGTATATTCTTGCCCTCACAAAAATAAATTTATGAACCCGCCACACTACATAGGTTTTTTGTTTGGACAATGTATTTTTTATTTTAAACCATTTTGGACAACGTGCATATTTTGGGTAGGTTACTTTCAATATTATAAAAAAAAGGTCATTAACATGGTTTATTGCTATAGTGAATTCACACAGTTGGTCACAACAACTCACAATGCACAACTTGAACATCGATAGTTTTACACATTGGTGAAGTCTCTCGGGCATTCATTTTCAGTTGGATAGTCCATAACAAGTACTGTATCTAAGGGTGGGTATATTTCAGTTTGGAATAAAAATTGAATCGAACCGAACTAAACTGTTTGTTAAATTTAAAATAACTGCATCAAACCGAACTGTTTTAAACCAAACCGAATTTTATTTTTAAAATTTTTAAAATTGAACCGAACTGTTTTAAACCAAACCAAACTATTTTAGTTTAGTTTTAGAATTATTAGTAATAATTCAATTTTTTTTATTTGGTTCAGTTCAATAGATTAGTTCGATTTTTTGGTTTTTTTTTCCACCTCTAACTGCATCCACCTAGTAGCTGTTTTAAATCCAATTTCCATAAAAGTGGTGTTTTATAACGTTCCATTGACATGATGATGATGAGGCACTCATAATTGGATAAACGAGAGAAAAAGAAACATGAAAATGATTTTGATGGTCTTTACCCAACCGCATCCTCTGGATCAAAATCTATTATTAGTTAGTACTAGTAGCATTTGTTTTTGCATCCTCCGTAGCGTGTGATAATTTTTAAAAGTCATTTCAATGAAAATAACATTTATTTTGTACCAATATATCATATAAAAGAAAAAAATTAAAAGTGGCATAGTGCTAAGAGTTCAACATTGAATGAAGATGACTTGGAGATATGTTTATAATTGGGAACAATTCTCACTTTATTATTGATTTTGTGGGGTCGTATTGGACCTAACCTTCAAAACCCGTTGAATCACATGCTATCAAGTTTATACATCTAGCCACCATCCATGTATATAAAGTTCAATAGTGTTGGACATGGGGTAGGTGTTAAGAGTCTCATGTTGGATGCGAGATGGTCATGAAATTTAAAGACACAATTAGTTTTATGGGATTGTGTTAGACCTATTCACAAATTTTAAGACATAATAAACTATATTCACAAATTTTAAAATTTCAGTCCTTTTAATTTCTTGGTGAAAAATATGTTTTGCAGCTAAAATGATGTTGCTCTTTCAATTAAAATTTGTTTTTCATATTCATCTTTTTGTGTAGCCACAACTTGTTTGTAGCATCTGACTAAACGACATAATTTATTTTGTGCCATCGACATTTTAGTGCCATCAGTTTTCTCTCTAAATAATTCTTGTTATGATGCATGTTATAAGCTTCACCAATCCTCATATAAAAACTATCTACTTTTTTATCAGCCCCATGGATTCTTTGAAATGTTGAGCCATGATTGCATCACAATTAACTTCATCCTCCTTCGATTGAAATCTTCTTTTTTGGTATATTCACAACCGATGGCGATACAACTTTTTCATTTTAATAGTTTCCAAGCCACCTTGAGTGAAAAATTATGGTGTTTTGGACTCTTGATCATATTATTGCACACCACTATTATCTATTTGAACCCAATAAGACATAGTGGGGCTAGTTGATTTAGATAGAAATTGTTAATATTGATATGGATAAGGTGATGTATGATATATGTAATTTCTAAAGTGTGGGTTATTTTGTGAATTTCAATAAAAAGAGAATTTTGAAAATTTTGGGTATGGTGTGGATTTGGGATAAGAGTTGCATTTCCAAAATATGAGTTGTTTTGGAATACAAGGAGAACTACCACCATTTTGCATAAAATTGGACCGGGAGCTTATGGTGATTGGAGTTTATGAACAAAAGAAATGTGTAGAAAGAAATTATGATGAAATAAAGTGGTTGATTTTTTTGTTTATTCTAAAGTTAAATAGCCGTCGAGTGACATAAAATAGTTGTCTTTGCGTAAAAATACTTGTTGAATAAAGCAGTTGTCTTTGTGTTTTTTAATTAAAATAAACTCTAACCAAAGAGCCTGCTAATGTAGTAAGAACATTGTTGTGCACACTCCCACGACAAATTAGAGAACCATGGTCATGAGTGAAGTATCTATATGCCTCGATCACGGTATTGTTGGTTTTTGTGAAAACACTAATCAAGCACACCGATGTGGGTTAAACACTATATACAATACCATGTCAAAGGAAAAAAAGGGAGAAAACAAAACAAAAAAGTCATGTCTTTGAACTCCGGTGGTGTCTGGGTGAAGCTGATTTTCCATATCTTATTTTACGATAACTAAAATAAAAAAGGAAAAGAAAAGATCTTTCGTGTCTAGAACCGATATACTATCACTACAAATTTTAATTTCCAACAAAAAAACAAATAAGATTTGTTTGATTGAGCTGACATATTTAATTATTAACCACGTGAGTTTTTGGAATTTGGATTATTTAAATATCTGAATTTTCTGTATTTAAACAAAAATTTAAGGGTTTCTTGTTTTGATTGCAGTCAACAAATGTAACCGTAAATTTTTGTAAAAAAAAAAAAATGTAACCGTAGATTGACAAAATTTGAGTCCAAGCTCTTTTCCTTTGTTGTGAATTCGATGAGAAAAATCACACCAATAACAAACTTGATGTGTGAAGCAAGGAATAATCAAGCAACCAAAACAAAGTGTATGGAACAATTATAAACACAAGCCAAAAGTAGAAAACAGCGAGAGAAAAAAGAGAGAACACAAAAGAATTTGTTGACCCAGTTCGGTCTAAATTGACCTAGTCTGGGGGAGAGAGCAGCCCTCCGTTTCACTATAATGATGAGTAACTTTACAAAAGAGATATCAATGAGTTACAAGAATAAGTCTCCCGCCTAATTCTACCCAAAGTCCCAATCTCTTCCTGTAACCAAGAGACTCAATCCTAATAGTGTTTCCCAAGGTGAATCAACCCTCAAACCCTAGTGTTTGTTGCCAAATAGACAAACTCTATACAAACCCTAGTTTTGTTGTTGCCTTTTTAAACCCTTGTCTCAGCCCCCTCTATCTCAAGGTTTACACTGATACAATGCCTATATTTATAGTAAAAGTAACTCCCATAAAATTGTAACAAATCTAGCCCAAAAATATGTTTATGAAAAAAACTGTTACGCAAAACCGGGACCCGAATTTACCAAATCGGGCGCCGATTTTTCCAGAACAAGAAGCCTCCCAAAGGCAGCCAAAATCGGGCCCCGAACTCCAGAAATCGGGTGCCGATTTTGGGTCTTCCAGCAAACATGATTTTGCACTCCAAACTCCAATTTTGAGTCACTTCTATAACAATCTCCACCTTGACTCCAAATTAGTGATGATGCCAATTTAACATCAACACCTTGCTGCTCTTTCCCTTGCTTCCCATTACACCAAGTAGCTCCACAAGTTTACACCTCAACCCCTTCAGCCATCAGAATGTCTTCCGCCTTCTCGAAGGTCCTTGCAGTCCAACTACACTAGGAATTTTAGGTAGTTCCACAAGCATTCACCTTAACCTCTTCAGCCATCGAAACGTCTTCCGTTTTCTCGAAGAGTCCTTGCAGTCCAACTACACTAGAAGTTTTACGTAGTTCCACAAGCATTCACCATAACATCTTCAACACAGGACATCTCCAACTTCCTTGAAGGTCTTCTTGCATCCAATCACCCTTGGCCTTTTTTTAAGGTAATCCCGCAAGTCGTGCTATACATTCTTTAACCTCCGGAATGCCTTCCGTCTTCATGAAGAAATCCCTTGCTCACCATAGAGCATAGCATCCAAAGTCCTCGATAGTTGTACCATTACCAGTGTGTTCAACTCCACCTCAAGCTGAGCGTACTCTACCTCAACTAGCAAATGCATACATCCCACTATGTCTTTAACCTTGAAACTCCACCTCAACAGGTGAATCAAGAGTATTGTTGCCTCCGCCTCTCCAGACTGATCATGAGTATTCTTACCACCACCTCTCCAGGCTGATGTGGATTGTTTAACGTCTCTCCAGACGACCACCGCTCCACTAGGCATCAATCTCAAGGTGAGACACATCACCTTCTTCATCCTCCAAACAACACCACACCATTAGAGCACCTGCATCCTCAAGACGCACCTCAATGTTCTCCAAATCACCAATGATTTTATTGAACTCCACAAGTAGCTCCATGATGACCTTTGACTTTACCATCTTGAATGAGTAAAGTTATTGCTTTAGGAATTGTCGATGAGCCAAAGACTTTGTCATATACAAATATTCGAACTTTGACCACATCGATGTCGCGGTTGTATCCTTTGCTACTTCTCTCGAAACTTTATTCCCGAGGCACAAGACAATGGCACTCCTGGCCTTGTCCACCATCTCGGTTTTCTCCGCTCATGACATGGTGACCGAGAAAGCACTTTCACCCTTCAAAGATTTCTCACACTTTTGTTGTATTAACATCGCTTCCATCTTTACCTTCCATAACCCAAAATCGTTATCTCCGGTAAATTTCTCAATATTCCACTTCGAACCCATGGTACTAGATTATCCTTTGACCCTTGTCCCACGGTGGGCGCCAATTGTTGTGAATTCGATGAGAAAAATCACACCAATAACAAACTTGATATATGAAGCACGAAATAATCAAGCAACCAAAACAAAGTGTATGGAACAATTATTAACACAAGCCAAAAGTAGAAAACAAAGAGAGAAAAGAAGAGAGAACACAAAAGAATTTATTGACCCAGTTCGGTCCAAATTGACCTAGTCTGGGGGAGAGAGCAGCCTTCCGTTTCACTATAATGATGAGTAACTTTACGAAAGAGATATCAATGGGTTACAAGAATAAGTCTCCCGCCTAATTCTACCCAAAGTCCCAATCTCTTCCCGTAACCAAGAGACTCAATCCTAATAGTGTTTCCCAAGGTGAATCAACCCTCAAACCCTAGTGTTTGTTGCCAAAGAGACAAACTCTATACAAACCCTAGTTTTGTTGTTGCCTTTCTAAACCCTTGTTTCAGCCCCCCCTATCTCAAGGTTTACACTGATACAATGCCTATATTTATAGTAAAAGTAACTCACATAAAATTGTAACAAATCTGGCCCAAAAATATGTTTCTGAAAAAAACTGTTACGCAAAATCGGGACCCGAATTTACCAAATCGGGCGCCGATTTTTCCAGAATAAGAAGCCTCCCAAAGGCAGCCAAAATCGGGCCCCGAACTCCAGAAATCGGGCGCCGATTTTGGGTCTTCCAGCAAACATGATTTTGCACTCCAAACTCCAATTTTGAGTCACTGCTACAACATCCTTCTTAGTTATTGTAGGTGCCATGGTGGCATTTTGTATAGAGAAGTTTTAAATTTTTCAATTATGGTCCAATTCATCTTTTTGCCATGCCACCGTCGTTGTATTCTCATGCAATCCTACGTCAAGGACAAGCAACAACATTACAATAACTCTCCATTCTTTTGGAAAGAAAATAATTAAAGAACTATAATACACAGTCCCTCACGTAAGTTACGTAACGTGATACAGCACATATGATTCAAAACACAAGAAAATGGAAAAATGGAAGTAAAGTAAAAAGTAATTTTAATCTTCATACATTTTCAACATAAAAAGTTTTATGGTGTCAGCAAATCATACTTAATGATCTTTTACATGACTATAAAGTAACTATGATCGAAGTCCAATATTTTTTTGATACTTTAACGATTATGATTAATTGAAGGTATATCATATATTAACAACCACAATGTATATAAATTAAATTCAAAATGTACTAGGTTCAAAATGTATTTTACCTCTTTGTGCGGTCTAACACATGATAACGTAGGTTTGTGCAATACTTCTTAAAAGGTGGATAGACTTAATAGTATATCGGAAAAAAGGGTTTGCTCATAAGCAAAAAGCTTTAACCGCCCCACTCATTTTTTTCATGTTCTATTAACGTGGGTTGGCTCTCCATCATCTCCTTTTTTCCCTAATAACAACCCATTGCAATGAAAAGAGCTTGTGTGCTCGAGAGAATTCCAACGTAATCATACAAAAGTGAAAAGCAAAACTAAGATAACAAAGCGTGTGGAATTGTTGATCCTACAATGGCATGGCACGGAGACTAACCAAGAAAATGGTTACATGGAAATAATATTATTTGAATCTTTACGACAAACATGTGGAATTATTTGAATTTTGCAAGCCATAATAAGTATGGACCACGGTTCTATAGATCGAATGGATTGTGGATGCCTCTGGAGGTAGACCTTTTGAGGGAGACCTAATTGAAAAGACAAACACAAGCCCCTTTATTCCTAGGATCCTACCTTTCCACCCAACATAAATTTGGTATGCACATTCAAAAAAATCACTAATTTAGTACTTTAAAAACATGGAGATATTTTTCGGTAGTACTAGTATACCATAAGATACTGGTAATTGTTTTCATGTGAATTACTGTAAGTATATTGATATATTTATGCAAGTGATTACTCAATAAAGTATCATGCATGTGGCCTAATTTCCTTTGAAGGTACAATAGACCTAACACTGGATAAATGTTATGTTCCAATTCATTTATCAACAGAATTCTCGTATTGAATTATACTACGTACATTATGTTATATTGACAGTGATGGGAATGATAATCGCATGAGATGACTTCAGATAATTAGAAAATTTCATGTAGATTTTGTTATGATTACATTATGCATATGAAAGAATATATCTATTGAAATAGGTTAATCTCTTACATGAATCCACATATCTCAAAGTATTAGATGCTAACTTTTGATTTGGAAAATCCTTATGGAAAAAGAAGTTGACAAAAAAAATCATTTGGCTAACTAAGGAGACACACTTTCTTATTTAATGACCAAAGACACCCATTCCTTCTTTTAGTTATTTAATAAAGTAGAAATTGTTGTCTATTGCTACTTGAAAACCGTCTTTTGAGTAAAAAATAGAGTAAGATTGCATACAATACATCAATTGGTGTGACTCCTTCCTAGACACTGCGTATGCGGGAGCGTGCACTGGGCTGGCCTTTTGATGTCTACTCCTAGAAAGATTTATAATCTTTTTAAAGAAATATGAATGTCTAATTAAAAGGATACACATGATATATACTACTATTTTTACATGAATAATAACTTTGTATAAGTATTAGTAAAAAAAAAACTTTGTATAAGTAGTTCATTAACTATACCTATTTGCTTTAATTTATGTTTTCTAACAGAAAAGAGTGTGCTTTAACAACTATGTTTCACCCTTTGGCCGCCACCCTACTGAAGAAATATTATCAAAATAAAAAGATACAAATGTGCTTGGAGGTATTAGATCAAAACTCCATAATAACCAAGAGAATTCAACATCTACCTTATTAAAAATCTTGCCAGAAAAATCTAGAGGAATAAAACTTGTTAAGGGAAAAAAAGTATAGAGCAAACAACAGAAAAAACAAGAAAGAAAATCCTTGGTGAATTCCTCAACAAAATAAGAACATAGGTGAGAGTTAGGTCCATTTGATAGCAGCTGAAGAGGGGGTTAGGAAGCTTGCAAGTCAGCAAATTCTAAATAATTTAAAGAATAAAAACTCAATTTGATCCTCACAGTTTTTGTGGTCTAATTCAGTTCCTAAAAAAAAAAAAAACTTAAATTAGTCATTCAGATTTTAATATAGAGATAAATTAGTCATTTTTGAACAACCATTTTTTGACAATTTTTATGACAACTTTCTCTTTCATACTCACTCACATTATGTTTTTACTTTCTACCTCTATTGTTTTGGTTTTTGTGTTAATATCTCATTTTCTTGGTAAAATTTTGATTGTCTCAAAAGTTGTCATATAAATGGATATTCAAATAACACAACTCAATTAACAACTAATATGTCGCTTTCATAAAAATGTAATGGACTAAATTGAGTTTTACAACCATGAGAAAATTGAGAGTGAATACTCTAATTTAAATTAAAGCACTTTGTGGATTTAGAAGATCTTTGTCTAATTATGTTTTAGCAAATGTGACAGCGACATTCTTCTATTGGTCCCAAAGCTACCTACTGGCACTCAAAGCAATTGGACTTGTTTATTGGTTTTTGAGAGTGCGTACTTGGTAACCAAAACCTATAACAATTTATAATTTTGTATATCACACATTAATATTTGGATGGTTTTTGCACTACAGCAGATTTTCAGATTAAAAACTGTGTATTTGCAAATAATGTAACACACTATAACAACTCAAAGATTGTGACACACTTGTCACGTTTATATGACCAATTTAGTTGTAGTAGTCATGAAATGTAGATACATGGTAGTACTTACTGTTTAGTATTTATTGAAGAGAAATAACAAAATAGCAGTTAGCAGTTAAATTATGTGAATTTAAAATATAAATATAAAATCTAATACAAACAAAACTATAAATCAAACTAAAACCTACTACCTAAACTCTTAGGCCTTATATTACCTGAACCATATTAGATGATCAACTTCATTTGTTACGTCACTGCCTCAGCATGACATAAATTAATCTTAATCTCTTCTCATTCAACTATCCAATCCAATTTCTCTTTTCCTTCCCTCCGAAAACCATTCATTCTTGTTGTTGCATCACTTTTGTTGTGTTTTGCTATCGTGTCTACGAAACCATTCTTTTTATTTAATCGTCTTTGACGTTACAAAACTATGAGCTGACGCATGCCCACAAAATATATTAAACAAAATGCAATATATATGGTCCAATACTAAGATATCTCATATGAATGAATGAAAGGAACAAAAATATCTCTCTCAACTTCATGTCTTCATCTGATTGTTGGAGTTATTTTTTGTGCTACACCAAATTGGGACATTGATATTTGATAGTTTAGTTCAAAAGCAAAGCCTAGCTGCACACCCACCTTATCATATTATGATCACAAGAGTAAAGTTGTATCTTGGTCTAAAAGGTGCTTTAAAAAAATACTAGGTAAAATGAGCAAATGCAATTTTGCCACTTTCCACTAAACCGACCTTTTATTGCATGCGTGTGGACAAATATTTCATTTCAATTCTCACATACTCTCACTCATTGAATTTGGATACCATATATTTTGTATTCAACCATATTTAGATTATCCGATCAAAATCAGACGGTCTAAATTTTAATACAAATTTTTATTTTTTTTTAAAATATCTGAAATACCAAACTTAAAATAATCGTCTGTTTTTGATTGAATGATCTAAATTAAGATACACAACCTAGATTTTTTCTTATTATCATTCTCTCCCCACTCCACAAGTTTTACACTTAACGGAAAAACAGCATTCTACTCCACTCCACACGAAACAAACCCTTCTATTTTTTTTTTTAAAAGACCTACCACACTAGTCACTATATATCTTCCTTTCCCTTAAATCCTACATAACTTACATTCTCCTTTTCTCTCTCCCATACTCATTTAACTCCTTCCATTTTTTTATTATCTCTATCAACAAAAATGGGTAATTGTCTTGCTCTTTGTAAACCCATTTCAGGATCATGTTGCATAGCATGTACCATGAGAAAACATGTTAAAGTTGTCAAGGTAGCCAAAGAAGATGGTAAGATACTAGAGTTTAGTTCACCAATTCATGTGAAAGATATTTTGATAAATTTTCCTGCTAATGCTATTGGTAATTCAAAGAATGAAACAGAAACTCTATCACAAGATCATGAATTGAAGGGTGGAAAATTGTACTACTTGATTCCACATAACAAAGAGGCGGAAGAACAAGGTAGTGGTGGGGCAAAGAGGATCAAAGTTTTAATAACGAAACAGCAGCTTCAACAGTTAGTGACCAAGGAAATGTCATTACAGGAACTATTATCAGTTGCTAAAACAGATCGGAAGCCAATATTGGATTCTATACCTGAAGAAAATGAGTAACTTATATAACTGCATATTTTTTTTTTTTCATTTTTGATTTTCTGGTTGTTTGTTTCAACCTTTGATTTCCTAGCTTTCATCCTGTCTTATGGTTCTTTTTTTTTTTTTTTTCTGTGAGGATGTGGTAGATGTTAAGGTTTTGTTTTCTGTTATATAAGGACTCACAGAAAGAAATTAATGTAAAGGCAGAAATATAACCTGATATGAAATAATGATTTAGATACAGTATGTAGTTTACACGTGTGTTTTTAACTTGAAGTTGAATCATGGTCGTAATTAGTGTATGCACATATTTGATGATTAGTTCTGTTTCTTTTCGAATCTACTTTGAGAGACAAAAATATTGTAGTTGTAGTAACGTTTAATGGATTTTGAGTTTTTGACATGTTTAGTGCTCACATATGGAATCAATTTTTGTCTGATTTGGTTGGGAAGAAGTTGACCTATAGCTCATGAGAGTGAAGTTCAACCTCTGCAGTTAGTGTAATGCTTTTTTTGGATGTTTGATCTAATCGTACGTACATTAACACTCCACCAACCTTGATGTCCGCTTTGAAACCCAACTCATCTAAACTTTTATTCATAAAAAAAAAATTGATTTTGACTTAAAGAATTGATTCTAAATTAAAATTTTCCCTAAAAAAATTAAAATTTAGAACTTTTATGTCTACAATTGATTTTTAATCTTAAGTTTATTGTTCAACAATCTTATATTAGAATACAGAGTCATAAATTATCTTAATTTTAATATAATTAATTAATTCAAAATCAAATTTCGTTATCATAGAATTATATAAATGCTAAGGCTCAGTTTTGATAAGCAACTTTATTTACACTTTATAGCACAAACACTTATGAATAAGCTATTTCTATAAGAAGATAAACAAAGTTAAATTGTTTTTCCTTTTTAGAGTTAATTAAATTATTTTCTTATAAATTACAAGTCATTTTTGTAAACTAGTTTAGAGAACTTATAAAAACAAATTAATCAAGTGTTTAGATTGAAATTTGCGCCATGTTTCTCACTTCCCAACACACTCTTGACGTGATTTTTGTGAAGCTACAATCAAAAGTTTTTATGTATTCATACATTTGTGCCCATTTGAACGTTGTTCCAAACGAGGGCTAAAATTATGAACATGTCATAAACCATTTTTATAAGTTCTTCCAAACAAACTAACAAAGACTAATACCAACAAATAAACTCAAAGAAACCAATACCTAAATATAGAATGAGAAGTAGACATTTGCATTGTACACTTATAAAGTAGTAAAGTATCTTATTTATTTTTCACTTAACAAAACATTGTTACACGGTAGCAAAATATATAAGCACACCAACTCAAGAGGACACTATAAAAAGTCTTGACATGTCACTGAATTTGAACATCAATAACCTTGCGTTCAACTTTGGTCTTAGGAACAGTGATATAAAGCACACCATTTTTCAACTCTGCCTTAACCTTATCCTTCTCACAGTTATCAGGAAGCTTGAGCCTTGTATCATAAGAACTATAGCTCTTTCTTGACCAAGAATCTTCTTCACCACTTTCCTCCTTATGCATGTCACTCTTTATGACAAGAACATCATTCTCAACTGATACCTTAACATCTTCCTTGGAAAGACCAGGCATGTCAAAACGCATTTTAATTTCATTCTCTTCATCTTTAATGTCCCATGGTACACGGATTTCACCACCACCAAGGTTTCTTCCAGGGAATGTCATTGTATCTTCAAAGATTCGGTCCATTGTGTCTAACATTTGACGCATGCTTCTCATAGGTGACCATGGGTCCAATAAACCTATAATAAGCCACACAATAAGTTATTAGTAGTGTTAATGAACCACTTAATTCTAAATAACAAACACATTTTTTTCCTTCTATGAATGAAATTGGATTAGGACTTTCCTTTACTTATTCTTAGCATTTTAAAAAAGTAAAAAGAAAGTTCCATGATTGTTATGTTATTGAACCATAGTCCATCTTAAAAATGCATTGATCAATGTTGAAATGAAAAATAATAATATAATCACACATTAAAGATGTATTTTTCAACATACTCTTTTATTGGTTAAAATCCAGACGATCTCATCAAAAATATATATATGAGACGCACATGATCTAACAGGAATAATAAATTTTAACAGACGAAAGAGAGTGTATGAGAAAATGTGTTGCTAGCTAGTATTCTTGGTGTTGATGAAAAAAGAGATGAAAACTCACCAAATGGTGAAATGTCCATGGAACCTCTACGAGGCTTTCTCTCTACAGCGGAACCTTGACCTTGATCACCTTTGTTAACATGTTGAACTTCCACAGAATTGTCTCTGTTATCACCACTAGCTTGAGCTCTCACCCTTCCTAGTCCTAGCTTTGGCAATTGCCTCCTTAATGGAAATGAGGCCATGCAAGGCGCAGTAGTCTTGTTAGAGTGCCCTGCTGCTTTAGGGGAAAGCATAGGTGAAGTAGTTGCTGACAATGACACTGCTTGAGCCATGACTATTATACGTAGGAAAGTAGAAAAGAATGAAATGAACAATGAACAATAAAAGATTAGTAGCTTGCTAGAATCAGTTGCTTGCAATTGTTGATAAGAGTGGGAAATGTGAGTGTGAATATATAGAGAGTTGGTGTGAAAGATGGAGAAGGGTCTTGAGAGTTTGAGAGAAAATATGAAAGTTCTGGACACAACTCTTGTCTCTTGCTATATATGTTTTTGTTTTTATCTCACTCTCATAGTTTCGGGAACCATCTTCGAAAGTGATTTCACATCATGTTATGTTCATGGGTCCTATATGATTTTAGGATCGAGCCTCTTTGTTCAAATTTTCGATTCATAGATCCAACTATTTCTTTCGCCAATTTTTAAATGTCTCTTTATTTTCTATTTTCCTAGAATAGTTGCCACTTTGCTAGTGCTAGCTACATAAAAGATATCAATATTTACCTAAGAATTTATAATATTATCGCATTTGTTGATGGATTTAGATCATCGTGTGATTTTATTTGCTCCCTCTCTCCCTAATTATAAATCCTCTTAAAAAAAATATGTTTTTCGTCCCTATAAATATACCAACTTTTCGTTTTAACCCCTCTAGAATTTTCCTTCAACATTTAGTCCCTAAAAATATTTCTATCTTCACCTTTGGTCCATCTTTTAAAGTAAACTCATATGTACAATTCATATTTTCGAATAAAATTTGGCAGAAAAATTCAGAATATTATAAGAATCTCTCCCAAAAAATTTAGATTTTTTTTAACAAAACATGAATTTAATGTGAATTTTTATATTTTTTATGGTTAAAAATTTATATTTAATTTATGTTTTATTAAAAAATTCTAATTTTTTTTGGGAAAAGTTTATACAATATTCTACACATTTCTGTATAATTTCATTAAAAAGTACTAAAATTAACTTTAAAATAGGGACCAAAAGTAGTGATTGAAAATTTTATAGGGACTAAAAATTGAAGGAAAATTTTAGAGGGACTAAAACGAAAAGTTGATATATTTATAGGGACTAAAAACATATTTAACCCTAAAAAAATATAATTTATCGGTAAATATAATCTCATATATAAACTACTAGATTTTTTTTTTAAAATTTGTCAAATTTAACACATATATAAACATTCCTTAAAAAAAAAAAAAAACACATATATATATACAAATGATAATTTAGTAATATTCACACACAAAACATATAGACACATTAATTACATTAACAACTTTTCTTAACAAATGTGAAAAAGGTAAAAAACAAACTTATATATATGGATGGACAATTATTCGGGACAATTTTTCTTCATTCTTCGGATGAATGCTTACTATTGGGAACAAAATGCTTATTATTAGGAACAAAGAGAGTATATAATGGGGCTTCTAATTAAAATATAAAAATTAATAATTGCTTTAATTTTTCTAAAAAAAAAATGATTCAATTTCTTCATGTATTAATTGCAAAAATTAATAATTGCTATAATTTTTCTAAAAAAATTTGCTATAATTGCGTTCATGTTGTATAGTGAATGAGCGGAGTATAAAAAACTTCTATCCCAAAATAAATGACTTAGTTTACTCTTTCGCATGCAAATGTACATAAAAATTGTAAAAATTTGATATTTCAAGAATATTCACTAAGATAAATCTAACCACATCTTATATGCTATCATTTGACATTATATGATAGTAAAAATAAAGTCAAAATATGTTATGTGAATAAATGTACATGGTCAAACTAGATCACTTATTTTGGGATGGAGGAATAATTTGATTTCAATTATTTCACTTCTAAAAGAATTATTTCAATCATCACCGCACGTTATTTCAATTATTCCTGCTACAACCCTTCGGAAAAATAATATTCCAGCTACTAAACAGCTCCTTTTTCTATATTAAAAAAAAAAAAGCTCTGGTAATTTTACATATGGTTTGGACATTCCATATAATTCTAATTACCAAAGTTGTTTAAAAAAATATATAAAATTCTAATAGTACTACGAAATAAGATACAATATAATTTGTACAACTCCTTATTTAGAAACATTGTAAGTACTTTTATAGATATCCTAAGTAATAACACGCCCAGTTTAGGTACGCAGCAGTTGGGACTTGGGAGAGTGAGTGGTTTCCTCCATGGCTAATAATTTTATGGTGCATATCCTCCACCTCCAGGATATCCACCATAAGCTGGTACAGATTCTTGGAATAGTTTCCTCCCTGCGCCATATATAAAATTAAGTCAATGATTTAATGAAACAAGAAGAGAAAAAAAAAACAAAGAGACCATCATATAAAACATGGATTCATTTATAGAAATCATCAGTGATCAACCTCATATTCAAGATAAGGGACATGATTACATGAAGCCTCGAATACGCATATATGTATATGGTTATATTTTGAATGCATGTATGTATGATTATCACAACTTTAAATTACTCTCTCCATCCCAAAATGATTGATTCAACAATAGAAATTTATCGATAAAAATTCAACAACCACATATCCACTTATTTTTATTAATAGAAAAATATTGTCAAAAGTCAAAATAGGTTATGTAAATAGTGCGCACATAACCAAATTAGTCACTCATTTTAGAATGGATGGTGTATTATATATTAAAGGAGCAACATACCGTGTTTGAAATTGGATTGGGCAGAACTAACAATCATAGACGACATGATAAGTAATAAAAGTAATACTAAATGATTAACAAATGACTTCAATTTGGAGGCATTGAAGATAGGCGCCATTGCTAGCCAAAAATAAAATCTATGTATGCAGTATGTAGTTAATTGCAAGTTTAGGATGAGAAGTACATATTATTACTTGATGAATATGTATTTATAGAGAAACAGAAATGTTTAGAAGCGTGTGATCATTCCCTACCTGACTAATTCCTCCTCAAATACATATTTAACAGTGACCCGAGTAATTAATCAATGGGGTATAGCATGTCACATGGAATTAAATAAAAGTTCTAGATAAACTGTGACAACAACTGTCCATTTAATTTAACTGTTTAAAAATGCAGTGACTGATATTATTGGACCAAATAGCCAATCATAAAAACAAACTAGTTGGAAAGTCAACAACAGAAGGTACGACTAATATTGCTAAAAGAATAAACTAATCTCAAACCATACATACATTGGTGTAAACTTCAGGGTCAAAGTAAAGGAACTGAAATGTGTGTTGATCGTGATTTGTATTTTTTGTCCAAGTTAGATGATGTTAGCCTAAAAAAAGTGATCGATGAGTTGTATATATTTATTTATTATCTCGCTTTTAATTTGAAAAGGTCAATGCAACAAAAAATCTCCAACTTGTGTGTTGGTCTAAAACTTCCATGACTTTAGTCAAGCAAAGCAGGACTTTGTTTCGCCATGTATGTGGCGCCTAGGCACGATGACGAAGACCGATTGTCTGTGAACCCAAGACACACGTAGGTATGAGATTTTACGATGAAATGAATGTTTATAAGAATTGATTGATATTTATCTAAAGCAACAAGATACAAGATACTAATGGTCTAGGACTAAAGAGATTGACACATTACGTCTTGACTCAAAATCTTAAAGATATTAAGAATAACAGTCATCTTTCTAATATATATATATATATATATATATATATATATATATATATATATATATATATATATATAACTCAACATTTAACTCATTTATAGTTCATGTGTGAGAAAATCTTTCACACTTGAACATACATCAAACAATAATTCAGTTATAATAATACCAACAAATTCCCTTCAAAAAATTATATAAATAGTACATGCTTGCACATTGAGCTGTACATGAATTGTGTAATATGTATCATTTAATCATTATCACTTCACCTCCTCTGTGGTCCTCACACGACTCATTTTGCTCCTATGTTTCCTACTACATCATTTTCATGGCATCATTTGCAACAACACAGATGAGTTTCCATGAAAAATGAATGGAGAGGGAAGCATTTGTATAAGACAGGTAGAGAATTTTTGGTCAATACAATTACACAAGTCATTACCACGTATTTGTATAAATTTCTAATACCTCTACCTTACTACCTCTACTGTAGAGGAGAGGTATAAGATATCGATAGATAAATAAAAAATGCACATTATTGTTAATTTTATAAAAAAAAAAATATTGTATAATTTACTAATATATATACTGTTTATAATCTCTGCTATTAATTAAGAATTGAAAACGAATTTGTCCAAAAAAAAGAATTGTAAGAACCACATTGATAAAAATATGTTATTAGACCAACAATAGATTAATGAAGTCATAAAGGAATAGAACCGTTGCAGTACGTGACAAGAGTTTGATTCTTGAATCATACGTATAGAAAAAATTTGGTTGGAAGAAGATAACCCATCTTATGTACATCATAGGTTCCTTGTCGGAGATTAGTCGGTATTAAATAGCAATGAAAACTTCGTATCCATATCATAATAAAAAAAAAAATTGTTAGTAGTTAAAATTAAGTACTCCTTCCATTCCTTTTCTTTTGATGTTTTAGCTTTTAACACAAGTTTTAAGGAGTAATTAAAGTATATAAATATTTGTGTGTTTTTTTACTTAAATGTCCTTATTTATCATTAAATTCACATGTGATAAACCAAAGGTCATAACTATTTTAATAGTTTATTGTGTTTTCCAACAAGGGTAAACTTGAGAAAACAATAATAAATTCACTAAAACATCAAAAGTTTTGGAATATAGTTGAAGTTCTAAAACATCAAAAGAAAAGGAATGGAGGGAGTAATACTTTATTGAAATTGTAAAACATCATATAAAATTGAACATTTTTTTTTCTCAAACAACTTTTCTTTTTTGTAAAGAGCTTATACTCATATATTTGGATTATAAGTGTGAGTTGTTAAGTCACACATCGTTTATGAATGAGTAAAATGCTGATATGGTTGAAGAGTTTGTTGTATGATTTTCAACATGTTGAAATTTTGGAGTCGTTTAGTTTCGAGTGAAGTATACTCCTTATGATAGACTTTTAATATGATTGTCAATGAAGACAATTTAAAAAGTTTTGGAGTGGTTTAGCTTCAAGTTACTATACTCTTAGAGTATGATAGTTGTTTTGAACTATGATTCTCGGTGACAACAATGGAGGTGAATCTATCATTTTCAATCAAGGTGGAGATGTGACGTCTCAGTCTCTTGTGCTTATTGAGTGTTGACTCATTGTTGCTCCCGCGTCTCTCGGACTCCCAACAAGTGGTATCAGAGCTTTTGGCTTTGGTCTAGCGATATGAGTTTTTAGTATGTTATGTGGTTGCAGAATTGCCTGACCTTTTACATGAAAAAAGGGCATTGTATCCGATGTTGCTATCGTCGCCTCCATATCCGCAACAAATGGTATCAAACCCCCTGGCTCGTTGTTGCTCTCACGCCCCCTACTCCCCTTGAAACATTGGTCGGTTGTTTTATCGCGCTCCCCAACAGATGTATACATTTTTTAATACGATCACCTACCTCTTTATTCATTATCCACTTTTTCTATATATTCATCAAAATTATTATTAAAATTGCGTAAAAAAAAATCCAAATTATTAAAGGTGCATGAAAACTAGCTCTCCAAGCATACTGGATTGTACCAAGAAATTGGATCGCCCCTTTTTAGCTTGTCAACCAAAACGATGTAGGCACCGGTGATGATTTCTTCAAAATAAATTTAGTTGACTCATATGATTAAATAAATATACATTACAAATCTCCAACAAACAAATAAAAATTCCCGCATATATATTACATATGATCGCGTTGACTGTAATTCTTCCTCACATATATTACTGTCGGTGACAAAATTAATTAGTTGGTTGGTTTGTCACACCGAATTAACTACTCCCTCCGGTCCTTAATATAAGAAAATTTTCAAAAAAAGTTTTGGTCCTATTTATAAGCAAATGTCACAACTTTTAAGGATAGTTATTGCTTAAAAGACTTTTTTTACCCCTCATTTAATGTTTATCTTTTTAATATTAGTTGATGTATTTAATGTTTCACAATATTCTATAAGGGTATATTTGTAAAAATGTTTAAAAAGTTACAACAATTAATGCTGACATTGGTTTTGATGTTTTTTGGTTTTTCTTCTTATATTAAGGACCGGAGGGAGTACTACCAAATAAAACAAATCTATATATGTTGTTTGTTAAGCAAGTTTGAAGATGATCAGAAATATATAGTACATGACTTGTTGAAACGTGTGATATCATCTTGCTGACTGTAATTCTTCCTCACATATATTACTGTCGGTGACAAAATTAATTAGTTGGTTGGTTTGTCACACCGAATTAACTAAGTCCTAAATATGTTACAGCTGATCATTTAATTCAACCGTTTCAAAACGCCGTCACTGGTAAAGTGATACTACTTGATATACCATTGGACCAAATAAAACAAGCTAGCTTGGCAATGTCAACAACACAAGGTATGACTAATATTGCTCAAAGATAAAATCAATCTGAAACCATACATACATTGTTGTAAACTTTAGGGTCAAAGCAAATGAACTGATATACTACATGTTGATGGTGATTTGTATTTATTGTCAAAGTTAGATGATGTTAGCCTAATTAAAGTAAAAGAGGATGACTGGATGAGTGGTAGATTATCTCACTTTTGAGTTGAAAATGTCAATACAACATAAAAGTCTTCTACTTGTGAGTATTTTGGTCTAAAATTGCCATGACTTTTCTCAAGTAAAGTTGTTGTGCTTTAACGAGATACAATAAGTTAAGGAAAATGTTAACTAGTGTCCCGGGAGCACTGGTTAAGGAAACTAAATATAGTATAAAGACCTTGGAATTTATGCAGTCAAAGTTAAAAAAGTGTAAAGAATTATGTTTTCAATGCAAATATTACCTTTTTTGTTTCCTTAACTAGTGCCCCGAGGACACTAGTTAACAAGACCCATAAGTTAATGATCCAAAATTACAAAGATCATGACTTCATATTTTCACTCAAAATTTTAATGCATTAAAAGTAAAAATTATTTTTCTTGTACTATCCGATATTAAACTTATTTATTGTCCAACCATTAAAAGTAAAAATATATTAATGTGTAGATGCTTCCCTGGAAGATACCAAAAATAAAATAAAAAATCTCGCATACTGGTCAACGAAAAATCTTAATGTACAGATGCTTTTATATTTTAAAGGATGAATTAATGAGGAGGAAACCTTTCCCTTGGGTTAAGAGGGTCATATTATCCTAAAAATCAGAAGATTAACAACAACACAATAAAAATTTGTCCCATAAGTGTAGCTCAACTAATAACTAAGTCAACAACGAAAAATAAAACATTTTTTTTTAATCAAACTTTATTATTATTTTTATAAGCAATGGACTTGAGATTACATATGATCACGTTGAAATTGAACATTCCAATTTATTCTTATAGTACAATGCCAAATAAGATACAAATAATTTGTATAACTCCTTAATTTGAAAGAATTCATAAGCTATATATTGAGTACTAATTAACGGCTCCAGTTTAGTCACAGAACAGCTGGGAGAGTGATTATTTTCCCCACCGTGGGGCTATTAATGTGGAGGATATTTATATCCTCCACCACCAGGGAATGAACCATAAGAGGGTGCAGAATATTGTTGGAAAAGTTTTCGCCCTGCGCCATATATAAAAAAGATAAGTGAATATAATTTTATGAAAAGAAGAAAAATAAAGAGATCGTGATATAAAACATAGATGCATGTATAGAAACCATCAATAATCAATCCCAAATTCCAATTGGTTAAATGGAGCCTCGAATAAGCATATGATTATAGTATATATTTTGAATCAGGGAATGAACCATGTGATATGATTCTTACTATTTAAAATTAAATTGTATAAACAATAACATATATACCATGTTTGAAATTGGATTGGGCAGCAATACCCATGATAGATGACATGAGTAGTAAAAGTATTGCCAAGAGAGCAACAAATGACTTCAATTTGGAGAGAGGAGTCATTTCTAGCAACAACAAAAAAACTAGTATCTATAGATGTAGTTATTTGCAAGTTTGGGATGAGAATATTATCACTTGAAGAATAGGTAGGTATTTATAGAGAAACTGAGTTTTTTCTGTTTGAAAGGTTAGAGGGAAACAGAGATGTTTAGAAGCGTGTGCTGACTAATTCGTCCATATGGATGCACTCACCAAAAATATAGTTTATACAAAATAATAATAATAATTCATACTTTGTTAAAAATAATAATAATTCATGCATATACCTTCTTATATACATATAATATAACGAGATATATTGCTTTGGTGTGATTTTTACTCCTTTCATTTTTAATTTGATTTAAACAATTTTGTTTACATTATTTTTTTTATAATTTAATTTAAATTATGAATTTTTTTATAATTTAATTTAAATTATGAAAAAAATACTTAAGTCTCATTAAAATAAGAAAAACATGTAAGTTATTTCATAAAGAACAAAAGAAATAACTACTTAAACAGCGGAAACTTAAATTAAAAGGATCAAGGCATACCTCCGGCCATTGCTCCTGTTTGAAGAAGTTGAGGCTCTTCTAAACCTTCCACAATCTCACTTTGATGGTGTAAGTCTTCTGAATAGAGATGTTAGGCTTAGAGAACCAAAACAAATGAAGTGCACTCCTTTATATAACTTCTGCCATCAAGAAGTTACTGAACGTGCAAAACAAAAACTGCTCCTCCACTCACTCATAATGGGCAGTTACCAAAATTAAGGGAAAGAATAAAGACCATTTTCTGATTAATGGGTAATTACCACTATGTGCACTTAGTGGGTAATTACCACTTATTTATTTAAATAAATAAATAACTTAATTAGGGAAAAATCCAACATTCTCCCACTTGGTCGACATATTCTTTCACTTACAATAATAAGAAACAAAAACACACGGATCATAGCGACAAGTCCTCTTTAATTGAGTATTATCTTCTATGTATCACAATGTATTATGTCTCTAACCAAATCATATAACTTAATGAATAAACTCATATCATTTATGTTTATTCTGGTTCCAAACTTAATTGATATTTCTCAAAATTAAATGTATACACTTTAGAGATCAAATATGAGAAAATATCATACATAGAGTTTAAAAAAAAACTAAAATCGTTCTTACAACAAAAATCAGATATGGGAACCAAGTCCCATACTTTCTACATGATCCTTAAATTTTGACGGTGGCATGCCTTTAGTCAACGGATCAGCAATCATCAATTCAATGCTAATATGCTCAATAACAATTGTTTGATCTTTAACGCGTTCTCTTATGGCTAAGTACTTAATGTCGATATGCTTACTTCGACTTCCACTTTTATTATTCTTAGCCATAAAAACAGCAGCTGAATTGTCACAATACATCTTTAGTGGTCTAGAAATTGAATCCACAATTTTCAACCCAGAAACGAAACTCTTCATCCATACACCATGTGATGTAGCCTCAAAACAAGATACGAACTCAGCTTCCATTGTGGAAGTGGCGATCAAGGTTTGCTTTGCGCTTTTCCAAGAAACAGCCCCGCCGGCTAACATAAAAATGTAACCGGATGTTGATTTTCTTGAATCAACGCAACCAGCAAAGTCTGAATCAGAGTAACCTTTGACCTCTAAATCTTCAGTTCGCCTATACATAAGCATGTAGTCTTTGGTTCCTTTAAGGTACCTCATCACTTTCTTTGCAGCTTTCCAGTGTTCCATACCTGGATTACTCTGATATCTGCCTAACATTCCAATAGCAAATGCAATGTCAGGCCGTGTGCAAACCTGAGCATACATTAGGCTTCCAACAGCGGAAGCATATGGAATATTAAGCATTTGTTCCCTTTCAAAGTCGTTCTTCGGTTATTGTTCCAAATGGAACCTATCACCCTTCACAATAGGTGCTACACTTGGTGAACAATCCTTCATCCGAAACCTCTCTAAGACCTTATTGATATAAGCCTCTTGTGACAAGCCCATAATTCTACGAACTCTGTCTCTTTGAATCTTAATGCCAATGACATAAGAAGCGTCACCCATATCCTTCATATCAAAACTCTTAGAGAGAAATTGTTTCACCTCATAAAGTAAACCTTTATCATTGGTAGCAAGTAAAATATCATCCACATACAAAATAAGGAAACAAATTTTACTCCCACTGATCTTCTGGTATATACATTGATCCATAATGTTCTCTACAAATCCAAAAGAAGAGATGACATCATGAAATTTTAAATACCATTGACGGGAAGCTTGTTTGAGTCCATAAATGGATTTCTTAAGCTTGCATACCAAATGCTCATCACCACTAGAAGAAAATCCTTCTGGTTGTTTCATGTAAACCTCTTCTTCTAGATCTCCATTCAAAAATGCAGTTTTCACATCCATTTGATGTAGTTCTAAGTCAAAATAAGCAACTAATGCTAAGATGATGCGAAGAGAATCCTTCTTAGATACAGGGGAAAAAGTCTCCTTGTAATCTATTCCTTCCTTTTGAGTGAATCCTTTGGCAACGAGTCTAGCTTTATATCTCTCAATGTTGCCTAATGAGTCTTTCTTTGTCTTAAAGACCCATTTACAACCAATGGCTTTTAAACCATTAGGCAACTCGACAAGATCCCAGACTCCATTAGATGCCATTGAATTCATCTCATCTATCATAGCATCATACCATAAATTCGACTCTCTAGAACTCATGGATTGTGAAAACGTTTCAGGATCATTTTCAGCACCAATATTATAGTCCGATTCTTGTAAATATACAACATAGTTACTAGGTATAGCTGACCTTCTCTCTCTAGTAGATTTCCTTAATGTTGGTTCAACATTTTCCGGAGGATCATGTTGCTCAACCATTTGTTCAACAATTTCTGGAAATTTCTGAACATCTTTATTTACTAGATTGTTATCGGCCGCTTGTGGAACTTCAACAACTGATTGTCTAATACCCATTTGATCTTGAGGGGCACTCTGAATGACAATCAATCTGTCACTTGAAGTGGACGGTTCAGCATCAATTTGACTTTTATCAGAACCAGTGTCCTCAAATTGATTGCTCCCACTAATCAAGTCATTTTCAAGAAACTTTGCATTTCTTGATTCCACAGTGCTATGAGATGGACAATAGAACCTATACCCTTTAGAATTTTCGGCATATCCAATGAAATACCCACTTATAGTTCTAGGGTCTAGTTTCTTTTCTTGTGGATTGTAAACTCTTACTTCAGACGGGCATCCCCAAACGTGTATATGACGCAAACTCGGTTTCCAACCTTTAAATAACTCAAACGATGTCTTTGGGACAGCCTTGGTTGGAACACGGTTCAATATATACACTGCCGTTTTAAGAGCTTCAGTCCACAAGGATTTTGGAAGTTTTGAGTTGCTACGCATACTCCTAACCATGTCCATTAAAGTTTGGTTTCTTCTTTCTGACACCCCATTCTGGTCCGGAGAACCAGGCATGGTATATTGGGCAACAATCCCATTATCTTGAAGAAACTTTGCAAATGGACCCATGGCTTGTCCATCCTCAGTATATCTACCATAATATTCTCCACCTCTATCAGTTCTCACGATTTTAATTTGCTTTTCGCATTGTTTTTCTACTTCAGCCTTAAAAACTTTAAAGGCATCCAATGCTTCGTACTTATTATGAAGCAAGTAGACATGCATATATCGTGAGTAATCATCAATGAAAGAGATAAAGTATTTCGGACCTGGTATGTCCATATCTGGACAACATATATCTGAATGTATGATTTCTAATATTTCAGAACTCCTCTTTGCACCTTTCTTATACTTGTTAGTCTGCTTTCCCTTAATGCAGTTTACACAAGTTTCAAAATCAGTGAAATCTAAAGTACCAAGTACTCCATCATTCACTAGTCTTTTGATTCTCTGAATGGAGATATGTCCTAATCTCCGGTGCCACAAAATAGAGGATTCCTCATTTATAACACAACGTTTAGTTCCAGCGTGAACATGCATAACATTATTAGTGGCATTATTTTGTAAATTAATTGAGAAAAGACCATCAGATAATACACCATTTCCAACAAAATTAGATTTATAAAACAAATTGAAGGATGTTTCATAAAAATTGAAAGAGTATCCCAAAGGTACAAGTCTTGAAATGGAAATTAAATTTCTAGAAAAACTAGGAACATAAAAAGTCTTTTCCAAATTTAAAACAAAGCCACTACATAAAACTAAATTGCATGTTCCAACAGCCTCCACATGAGAACGCATCTTGCTTCCTGAATAGATGCCTTGCTCACTTGGAAGTGGTTTCCTTAGGCTTGTCATACCCTGCAAGGTATTCGAAACATGGATTGTAGAACCAGAATCAATCCACCATGTGTTATAAATAACATTAACCATATTAGACTCATAACAGACAAGTGAGATTGATTTACCTTTGTTTTCAAGCCATTTCTGAAACTTAGGGCAATCCTTTTTCATGTGTCCCTTCTTTTTACAAAAGAAACACTTGGATTCTTTCTTAATTCCACCTTGAGGTGGTATTTTGCCTTTCCCCTTATGTTTCGCTTGATTCATGTTCTTTCTTTCAGTTGCAACAAAAACACTCTCACTTTTTTCCATAGTCAACCTTCCTTCTTCTTGAACACACATGGTCAGGAGTTCATTAATTGACCATTTGTCCTTATGTGTGTTATAAGAAATCTTGAAAGGTCCATATTCAGGTGGAAGAGTGTTCAGAATGTAGTGCACAAGAAAAGAATCAGACATATCAACCTCAAGAGTCTTTAGCTGTGCTGCTAAGTCCCTCATTTGCATGATGTGCTCACGCACACCTTTCACAGTGATAAGCTTCATGGATGAAAACTTCATTATAAGGGTGCTAGCAAGTGCCTTATCTGATGTTTTGAATTGTTCATCAATAGATTTAAGCAATGCTTGGACATTATCATGCTGATCGACACAACCACGGATACTAGCAGAGATGTTGGTCTTTATGAACATCACACTGAGACGGTTAGACCGCTCCCACATTTCATAAAGATCAACGTCTTCCTAAAGGCTAGTTTCAGTAACTGCAGGTAGGGTTGGGAATAGGCCAGGCCGGCCTACAGGGGCCTACGGCCTGGCCTGTTTTGGCCTGGCCTGGCCTGGCCTGTTTCGTAGATAGGCCTAGGCTTAGGCTTTTTAAAAAGCCTGTTTAGTTAAATAGGCCAGGCTTAGGCTTCCAGAAAAGCCTGTTAAGCCTAATAGGCTGGCCTATTAATACTATTTATTAAAAAATGTTTTTTTTTATATTAAAATAATTGCATATATTAAAAATATAAATATCTTTTTCTCTATCTATTAGTCCCTTAATAGGCTTTGTTGTTATAGGCTTTTAAGTAGGCTTTAATCTAGTTAAAATTTACTTGTAGTTAAATAGGCTTTTAAGTAGGCTTTAAGGCTTGTTTAGCTTATTTAGTAGGCTAAATGAACTATTTGATGACCTTAATATAAAGTAGGCCTGTAAGTAGGCTTTCAGGCCAGTCCAGGCTTTTAAATAGGCCAGGCCAGGCCCAGAAAAACGGCCTATGATAGGCCATAGGCCAGGCTCAGGCCTGTAAATTTTTTCGTAGGCCAGGCTCAGGCCTATCAAAGCCTGGCCTGGCCTGGCCTATTCCCACCCCTAACTGCAGGTGGTTCGTCTTTCCTAATAGCATAATCGATATCCATCCACCCTAAGTGAAGAAGAATTCTCTCCTTCCACACCTTATAGTTTTCACCCCTTAGTTCGGGAATTTCACACTTAAAATCAGAAAAATTCATAGGCTGCATAGCTGCAAAAATTAAACATACATGCTTATAATTAAAATTGAGACTACTAAACAAATATCATGTTTTACCAACGTAAATCATGTTTCAAACTATGAACCTAGTGACATAAAATTTACCTGTGGGCTAAAATTTTATTCAATTAGATTCATATAACCGAATGACAAAACTATCAATTTATGTTCCTTTTTCTAATTCCTGAGGGTAAGTTAGAAAATATAAATTGATATTTCATCCTAATTAATTATACAAAACATAACAAAAATTCCTGTGGGATAAGATTTACTATGTTCAATATAACTAATTACCATCAATGTCACAACCATGATCTTAAAACTTAATATACAATTTTGCATAATTAAAGATGCTGTGGCTACTCCCTAATTAATTAAAATTATATAGATCATCTAGACATTTAACTCAGTACTCAATTGTATAAACAGAAATCAATTGATTTTTCCAATATGTTAAAATTCCAAATTTGCGTGATTATACCATAATATCACACATCCAATGCAATAGTAAAACATGCAAACCAAAGGAAATTCTAAGCAGATACAGAAGACACAACAGAGGTACACTGTCTACCCACCAAAACAATAGTACAACAATAATACTAAAGTGTCATACAAAACAAATTAAACCATATACACAATAGCATATCATTTTATTATAATAATAATAAAATCAAGCAATGCAAATCAGGTTGTCGCAGCATATAAACCGAACATGAATAATAATAATATTGTGTTCTCTCAAAAAAAAAAAAAAATTGTGTGCTTGAGTCGGTTCGAAAAATGGGGCACGCCCACACAACTGAACCCCTGGTTATTAATTTTGATTTGGGTCTTTTGATTGAAAAATTTTCGATTTCAATTTCCAGTAGTTAAATTTAACCACAAAATTATGAAATAGGAATTGATTATAAATCGAAACTTAATTCAACATAATTACCCAAATACAGAAAACTAATAGCAAGGCAGAGGTATAGAGAAGGCTCTGATACCACATGTAAGTTATTTCATAAAGAACAAAAGAAATAACTACTTAAACAGCGGAAACTTAAATTAAAAGGATCAAGGCATACCTCCGGCCATTGCTCCTGTTTGAAGAAGTTGAGGCTCTTCTAAACCTTCCACAATCTCACTTTGATGGTGTAAGTCTTCTGAATAGAGATGTTAGGCTTAGGGAACCAAAACAAATGAAGTGCACTCCTTTATATAACTTCTGCCATCAAGAAGTTACTGAACGTGCAAAACAAAAACTGCTCCTCCACTCACTCATAATGGGCAGTTACCAAAATTAAGGGAAAGAATAAAGACCATTTTCTGATTAATGGGTAATTACCACTATGTGCACTTAGTGGGTAATTACCACTTATTTATTTAAATAAATAAATAACTTAATTAGGGAAAAATCCAACAAAACATAACTGCAATAGGAACAATAATGAACACGCTATAAAAAAAAGTTTATTTTAATCATATTCGTCAAAAATATTTGATTATAGCATATGTCAAATTTGATATCTCTTTTAATATACAATTAAATTCGACAGAAAAGCTACTAAATTGACACGTTATAGTGCCCATATCTTTCCGCTTATAGATATATAAAATAGTTTCATCTATTTGTAAAAAAAAATAAAAATCACATGTTTATTTTATTTCTTTTTGGTAGAAAAAAAAGGGCAAAGCCCAAAGAGCAAAAAAAAAAAACATATTATGAAATTTAACGAACATTCTTAGACATACAAACCATGAAAATGTCCTCAAACAAAATACAGCTCTCTTGGAAGGACCTCTAAAACAATGGACACAAAAGAATCTTGTGTTAGACTATACGCAACTAACCAATCTACATTTCTGTTTCTTTCACGTGTGTTTATTTAAAACGTATAATTAGTGCTTATAATTAAGGGTGGATGGTGTATTTATTTAAATCTTCACGCAAGTGTGCGTATAATACTACTATTGCTAATAATCCCTCTGTTATAAAATATGACACTGCTGACTGGTGCACACATGACAATGTACATCTTTAACTTTTAATATCTTTAGTTATGTATTAGAAAAAATTATAAAAATTGGGTATTTTGAAAATATTAATCAAAACAAATTCAACAATATCTTATATGCTATAACTCATTTTTATATAATAGTAGAAAATTATGGTCCAAGTTGGATACGCGAATAGTGTATATAAAACTATGTCAGTTATTGTGGAATGGAAGGAAAGAGGTATATGAAATTAATCTCAAAGTCAAACCATGCACAAGTTGTGTAAACTTTAGGGTCAAAGCAAAGAAGTAACACGGGTGTTGATATTTGTGTATTTTTTTGAAAATGTAAGATGATTGCATGACTTTAATTTAGAGGTGCCAAGTCTCCAACCAACAACACAACCTACTTTTGTCAAAGGCTAGATGTTACATCCTGGCCTAAAAATGTATACAAGTAAACAGTTGAAAGGTCAAACAAAAAAATCTTCATCTTGCCTGTGTGTGTTGAATTTACAACGTTCATACCATGACCAGTTCTTTTCCAACTACTACTAAAAACCAGGATTTCAGCTATAATAATTTGATAAATACCTGCAAGCACATTGAGCTACATACATTAAAGTGTAACGCCACATTATTACTTTACCTCCTAAGCTACAATGATCCATATACGACTTATTTTGCTCATATGCATCATACTTCATAATTTTCATGTCATCATTTGCAACAACAACACAGACAAAGATGTACTTCTATCATTCAAATTACAAGTAACCGATCCAAACAATGCTTTGTCCAGTTGGAAACAAGATTCTAATCACTGTACCTGGTATGGAGTCAACTGTTCCAAAGTTGATGAAAGAGTTCAATCTCTCACACTATCAGGACTTAAACTCTCTGGTAAATTACCTTCTAATCTCTCCAACCTCACTTACCTTAATTCACTTGACCTTTCCAATAACAGTTTTCATGGTCAAATTCCCTCCCAATTTTCTCATCTCTCACTCCTCAATCTCATTCAGTTAGCTTTGAATGATCTCAATGGTACACTTCCACCACAATTGGGTCAACTGCATAATCTACAAAGCTTAGACTTTTCTGTCAATAATCTCACAGGTAAAATTCCTTCAACCGTTGGCAATCTCTTATCTCTCAAGAATCTTTCCATGGCAAGGAACATGCTTGAGGGTGAAATTCCAAGTGAATTGGGAAATCTCCACAATCTTTCAAGACTTCAACTCTCAGAGAATAACTTCACTGGCAAGTTTCCTACTTCTATCTTCTTCAACTTATCTTCTTTAGTTTTCTTATCCCTCACAAAGAACAACCTATCGGGCGAGTTGCCACAAAATTTCGGCGAAGCCTTTCCGAATATAGGAACACTTGCTTTGGCAACCAATAGATTTGAAGGTGTAATTCCGAGTTCCATAGCCAATTTATCACATCTTCAAATTATCGATCTTACTAACAATAGGTTTCATGGGCCAATACCTCTTTTCAACAACTTGAAAAACCTCACTCATTTGTATCTCAGTAAGAATAATCTCACCTCCACTACATCATTGAATTTTCAGTTCTTTGATTCCCTTCGAAACTCAACTCAGTTGCAAATTCTTATGGTCAATGATAACAACTTGACCGGGGAACTTCCAAGTTCTGTTGACTATCTTTCAAGCAATCTACAACAGTTTTGTGTTGCTAATAATCAGCTAAATGGAAGCATTCCTCATGGAATGAAGAAGTTTCAAAATCTCATATCCTTCTCTTTTGAACAGAATTATTTCACAGGAGAGTTACCATTAGAATTAGGAACACTCAAGAAATTGGTGCAGCTTTTGATACACCAAAATAGATTGTCTGGTGAAATTCCAGACATATTTGGCAATTTTTCAAATCTGATTACTCTTGGAATAGGAAACAACCAGTTCTCAGGTAAAATTCACGCGAGTATAGGACAATGCAAGAGATTGAATTATCTGGACTTGCAAATGAATAAGCTTGTTGGTGTCATACCAATGGAGATTTTTCAACTCTCTAGCTTGACAACTTTATACTTACATGGAAATTCTCTGAATGGTTCGCTTCCTCCTTCGTTCAAGATGGAGCAGCTAGTGGCCATGGTTGTTTCAGACAACATGCTGTCAGGGAACATTCCTAAAATCGAAGTTGACGGATTGAAAACACTAGTGATGGCAAGAAACAATTTTAGTGGCTCAATTCCAAATAGTCTAGGGGATTTAGCATCCCTTGTGACTTTAGATCTATCATCAAACAATCTCACTGGTCCAATTCCCGTGAGTTTAGAAAAGCTCAAGGATATGGTGAAATTAAATTTGTCCTTCAACAAATTGGAAGGGGAAGTTCCTATGGAAGGTGTTTTTATGAACCTAAGCCAGGTTGATCTCCAAGGTAACAACAAACTATGTGGCCTTAACAATGAAGTTATGCACAAGTTAGGAGTCACATTGTGTGTTGCAGGTAATAAAAACAATTTACTCCCTATCATACTAGCAATTACAGGCGGTACTGTTTTATTCACGTCAGTGCTCTATCTGCTGTGGCTGCTTATGTTCAAGAAGAAGCACAAGGAGGAGAAAACAATTTTGTCATCAACCACTCTATTGGGGTTGACTCAAAATATATCCTATGGTGATATTAAGCTTGCTACAAACAATTTTTCAGCTACAAACTTGGTTGGAAAAGGAGGGTTTGGATCTGTTTACAAAGGTGTGTTCAACATAAGCACTTTTGAAAGTCAAACAACTACACTGGCTGTTAAAGTTCTTGACCTGCAACAACGCAAAGCATCTCAGAGTTTCAGTGTTGAATGTGAAACTTTAAAAAATGTTAGGCATCGGAATCTGGTAAAGGTGATTACTTCTTGCTCCAGCACTGACTACAAGGGGGATGATTTTAAGGCCCTTGTTTTGCAATTCATGCCTAATGGTAATTTGGAGATGAGTTTATACCCGGAAGATTTTGAGTCAGGATCTTCTCTAACCTTGTTGCAAAGGTTAAACATTGCCATTGATGTTGCATCTGCCATGGACTACTTGCACCATGACTGTGATCCACCAATAGTCCATTGTGATCTGAAACCTGCCAATGTCCTACTAGATGAAGATATGGTTGCACATGTGGGAGATTTTGGATTGGCAAGGTTTCTATCTCAAAATCCGTCAGAGAAACATAACAGCACTCTAGAACTGAAGGGATCAATCGGCTATATCGCGCCAGGTAGTTACTGATGATTATCCTCCTTTTATTTTCACTTTCTTTTACCATCTACCAGTGTTATCAACCACAAATTGCAGAAAATAGCGGTTTGTTCAAATTTTTGTGTAACAATAGCGAGATGTTCAAATTCCGCTATGCTATAGCGCTATGGCACCCCTATTTTAGAACGCTACCTTCTATTTTATATATAGCTACCTAATATTGGAGTGACATGTTTCAGAATATGGTCTAGGAGGCAAGGGTTCAACTAGTGGTGATGTGTACAGTTTTGGGATCCTACTGTTGGAGATGTTCATAGCCAAAAAACCAACAAATGAAATTTTCAAAGAGGAATTAAGCATGAACAGATTTGCATCAGACATGGATGAAAAGAAATTATTGAAGGTTGTTGATCAAAGACTTGTTAACCGTTACGAATATACGACACAAAATTCCAGCGGTGATAGTCATAGTAGTGAGTCTGGCAACATCAGCTCTAGTGATGGTAGTAATGCACATTGGATGTATAAAGCTGAAGAATGCATAGCTGCTGCAATGAGAGTTGGCATATCATGTGTAGCACATCGTCCCAAAGATCGGTGGACCATGAGAGAAGCCTTATCAAAATTGCATGAAATTAAGCGTTATGTGCTAGGCCTGTGATGTTGGTCTGATGCCTGCTATTTGTAATAAACCTCATATGGTTCCTTATAAAAGTATACATTAATAGGAATCTCAAAAAAGTTATGAGATGTATTTAAATTCACAAACAAAATAATTTTGTTCCTCTGCTAATTTTTTCAGGGGTGAGAATGTAAAATAAACATGCTAATAGCTTATTGATATGAAAAGAACAATATTTAAATCATTAAGAAATAGACTTATAGTGATATTTTTCTACCCAGTACATGGGAATTTAGCATTGTAAGATGAGTTTTGAATTTTAATTCTTATTATTTAGCTACCTTTTATTTTTTCCAAAGTTCACTTTTTTCCATGAATTTTCGGATTAGAATGGATATGCAGTTGTATAATAGCTTGGTTCTTTGCTCTAGTAATAAATAACTTTTTCTTTCATATTTTTACTTGAGAAAAGAAAATAAGATAGTTTCATAACCTGTTCTGATTCTTATCATGTGAGAGACAGCAAGCTAGCTCATAAGATGCAACAAAGTTTGATGATGCCAGTGCAGAAACTTCTAAATCTGTGAATACTTTGTGGTATTGGATGCAATTATTTTCTTCAAAGGCGATGTAACTACAATGCAACAACAACAAAAAAAAAATACTAAAAATCCTTAGAGAACAAAACTACATTTGAGCTTATTAGAGTTTTTGTCAGCAAAATGTTTCGATCATAACTCAGATATTATCAAGGAAGATAAAGGAGCTCATAGTGATGGTGGATCGGTGGAATAAATGCTCCGTGAACGGTGGCATTCGGCTGGAATCCGTGGCAGAGATGTTGCCTGCAGGTGGGGTGTGCCTGGAAACACTCCGACGCTTAAATTAGTATATGATTGAGTTGGATGAGAGGTTTAGAATGAGACATACCTTGACAGGTGATGATGTGAGGCTTATAGCCTAAAGAGGTGGTACTGGGCTTGGACCAGCCGAAAAGTTCACTCTTGAACACAATATTGAGTTTGATTTAGGTGGTTTAGTTTAGGGAAAGGTGACATATTGGTGGGAAGTCAAATCTGCTAAAGTTAAAGTATGAAACTAAAAAATTGTGATAAAACCATTACATCGATTCTAATCAAACTAGAGCACAAGAGAGCACAATACTTCCTTAACTTCTAGTCTTGAATGCATACACAACAATATAGCACAGCATTTACACAAACTAAAATAGCAATAGAAGACTGAAGACAAAAAATAAAATAATATACAGAACAAGACTTGAGTTGGTTCTACACCAAAGACACAGAATATTTCCATCATCACCTATGGTTTTGTTAACTGATCATCTGTATACTTCTATGATATCCTAAACCACTTGTCATTTTTGAAATGATTCATTTTTAGACTTATATAATAACATATAACGATCAAAGTATGAGGTGCTAATCCTAACCCCTTCCAAAATCAACTTTACATGCCAATGCCATCAAGTACCACTTTCCATACTTCTAATTCTCACGTAATTGATAAATTTTCAAACAAGAATTGAAAGCATATTATAACAGAACCTCTCGTCATACAACAACCATCATCATCATATTTATGCAGACATATATAAATTGTGCATACTTGTAGGGCATAAAAAAACTTTGATACACAAAACCAAATCATGTAATCTCGATAACATGTTAATCACTCACACAGACCTTTAACTCTTCATGATCAATGATTTAAAAATAGTAACTATTGATTCAAAAGCATCCAATGTTGTCGTTTAAAAAAATATCCAATGTTGTGTTTTCTGTTGAATAACTAATGATGCCTATTATTTAGTGAACAAGCATAAAATCTAGACTTCAGCCCAAATTGTGGCAAAGTGTTAAAGGACTAAATCTCCCAAATACATCACATAAGCCATAAAGGTCCTCTTGTTCCAAGTACAACTAAATACAGAACTGCAGTTGTATAAAAGCATCATGAATTTGCCAGTGCTTGAGATAATTGGCAGAAAGTGTTATTGCATAAAGAAAAACACATTGTTACAGGAATTATAACAAAGCAATCACCTTTAAATCCCCATCAGGTTATTAATGGTTAATTTGACAATTGACAGAAGTTGAATGGTTTACAGCATTCAAAATCCTACTGTTAATAAATTTGGCAGCATGTTCAAAGTTCTTGAGGGTACGCTAGCACACATTTGCAAATACATGCATTGTTACGAAACATAAAAGCCAAATTAAAGCCTTGACATTGTTCATACATTTATTTCAGCCCTAGAAAGTGTGCATGGTAAAACAAATCAACCTTGATACCTGTGTGTGATTCTCTCCTTGAGAAAGTTCCCACAATCTGTTACTGTTCCCTAGTTTTTATCCTGCAACCAAAGCATTGATTAAAGTGCAAGACAAGTAATATAGAAAACTTGAATTTCTGATGACCAGCAAATTCCATCTAATAAAGCCTGCCTGAAGTAAACTACAACCAACAGATTGCACATCATACGCCGAGACTCAGTTTTATAACTGTCATAAAAAGATCATATTACCATTTAATTCATTAGAGAATATCAAGCAAGATAGGATATCTATTTGCAGAAAAATCTTTACTTAGGATGGAGATGGAGAGTACTTTTATGAAATACAGTCTCATGAGCTTTGAATCAATCCAATAATCAAAGGGGAAATTGAGCTATACTACAATGTAACCAACAAATAACTTAAGGGACTACATCATTAATTAAGCCTAATCAATTGGAGCATACTCCCTAGAGTCTCCCTACAAATAGGGGGTTCATGTCCCATATATGATCTCACTCACATACTTGCCACTGACTCACGCTATGTCTTACTTTGACACAAGAGTGTTTTAATTATGATAAATGTGTTTAATTTCGTGGATAATGAAATTATATTAGTGATTAATGAGTTTTGATATCCAGTATCCATTAACCATATATTTAACCACATGATTTATTTGCACTTAAGAGTTAAATTGTTGCAAAAGATATCAATTGGTTATAGAAAAATCATTTCTATTTTTTTTCTTCCGAAAACTCTACCAATGAAAGTCATATACAGTCAATTGCTAGGATTAGAAGGTCATCACAGTAACATGGTTGTTGTGTTTGATGGTTTTTTTAGGTGGTTTGTGTTAGTGGCCTCTTCTAGTGTGTTTGGTAGGTGGTCCTTTGAGGCTCCGCCTATATACACGGTGCTTTTGTATTTTTCCGTTTTTTAGCAAATAATTTGTACAACTCCATAATTTGTACAACTCCGTTTTCATTGGTGGCCTCTACCAATGAAAAGCTATATCATTTGGCGCTGACTAATTCTTCTTACACGCTGGATTGTACCAAGAAAGTAGAAATTCTAGCATATTACATATTGATATGATCGCATATTTACATATGATCGATCGTGTTGAAATTGGACATGCCAAATTATTCTAATAGTACAACCAAATTAAATAAGATACAAATAATTTGTATAGCTCCATACTTAGAAATATATCAAAACTAAAGCTATAGACTATAAGTACTAATTAACACCTCCAGTTTAGGCACAGAGCAGCAGTTGGGAGAGTGTGATTATTTTCACTTCCACGGGACTAATATATTTCATGGATATCCTCCACCTCCGGGATATGGACTATAAGTGGGTGTATCATCAAAAAGTTTTCGCCCTGCACCATATATAAAATTAAATGAATCATTCAATCAAACAAAAAAAAAAAAAAAAAGAGATCATGATATGGATATGGTTATATTTTGAATCAGTGAATGTAATATGTATATATGCTTGTCACAATTTTAATATAAAGGGCAACATACCGTATTTGAAATTGGATTGGGCAGCACTGACCATCATAGATGACATGAGTAATAAAAGGATTGCTAAAAGAGCAAAAAATGACTTCAATTTAGAGGCATTGAAGAGAGTCGTCATTTTTAACAATATGTAGTACATGTATGATTTGTTGAAGAATATTGTATTTATAGAGAAACGTAGATGTTTAGAAGCTGATGATCATCCCTTTGCTGACTGATTCTGATTCCTTCTCAAATTACATTACATGACTGTTGTGCATTACAGTTAGTGACATAAATAATTAATTACTCCAATTGAGAAGTATATATGTCACACGTCAAATTAATTAAAAAATCTAAATAAGTTACAGCTGCTCATTTAATTCTGAAACACCCCTACTAGAAAATTACCTAGGATATCTAGCATGAGTGTTATACTTGGTATCGGGTACATTAAAATTACAATAAATAAATAAAAAAAATTTCTGAGCAAATCATAGAATTCATCACCTGTTAACTCAGAAATGGTACCACTGACGTATACTTTATATTATCCAGCTACTTCTGCTTCTTCAACAAGAACCATCATGTCGTATAATAACTCGTATATCTGAAATAAATAAAAAGGAATTGGGGTGAGACGAGATGTCTCAGTGAGTTCCACCTATCCTAGGTTGTAGGCAATCTCGGGGAACCTAGGATCGCCATCTGTTTCTAATCTTAACCCATTTCGGGTTTATAGGATTTCATTAAACATAACTCAGCGATTAGGGGATAACTAGAATCGCTGTCTAAAATACTACTTTGATTATATAATAAACATAATCATACTCGTAACTTTAAACATAAACATAGTCACCATATTCATATTAATAAACACAATCATATATCCAATATATCATATTTTGATATAACTTATACTTTGACATACTTATCTGAGTATGTCTCTGATCCTTTACCGATAACAACTAGTTTCGGCTAACTAAGTCGAAGTTCCATAACTAAAATTTCTCCAACTTTTGGTATAATGTCTATGAAATATTTCTCTAATCATTCTAACATAACTTTCATGTTAACATGTGTATGCTATGTTAGTATTCATGTTGGAGGGTCTTTAGAATTTTTCCTTGGTTCTATAATTGAAAATTTTATTTTCTCTTCTCTTTCAAATATTATTCGAATAATTCTTGACTTAATTTCATATCATTGATTATATATTTCATTCGTTACTATGACCCGTACGTCATAGGCTACATTATCTCTCGTTGTAGCAAACGGATTACTATGACCCGTACGTCATAGGCTACATTATCTCTCGTTGTAGCAAACGGATTACTATGACCCGTACGTCATAGGCTACATTATGTCTCGTTGTAGCAAACGGATTACTATGACCCGTACGTCATAGGCTACATTATCTCTCGTTGTAGCAAACGGATTACTATGACCCGTACGTCATAGGCTACATTATGTCTCGTTGTAGCAAACGGATTTTTCATATTTTCTTTCTTTCTTTTTCTATGAGCATGTTACTCATTTCAATTTTTCTTATCATTTCCATTTTCTGTGACTTTCCATAATCCAATGTGAACATATTACTCATAGATTGCATTTCAAATTTTCTTTCAAATCATTTCTATAATTTTTATACATCACTTGTCTTAATAGAATTTTCCTCCAACATTTATACTAACATCAACATACTTATTAACTTCAAAGATATTTAAAACATACATTAATAAGGATAACTAATTCCGGAATAGTCATTCTACTAACTCATATTTATTCTACTTCAATTGTACCACTCATATGGCATAATAATCATGCTATAATTATGTCAACTTATTCTAATAATTTATAATCACACATTAACAATTCTAATGATATAATTTACTACCCAAAGGTGGGTTTACTAACTAAAGGAACTCACCATGACAAATTCTGAATTCTCTCAATAACTTTTGCCGAAATTCAAAGCTCCTACCATTGCTTTCCCGTCAACCCTTTTCTCTTGCTCGTAAACCTTAGTTTATAACCTCCGCTTCAGTCCTTATCCTTTCATTCTAGCCGGCGAAACGAATATTGTAACATGAACATTCCAATCCACATTAGTGCAGATTTTCGATTCAACAACTGAAACTTGTAATTCAGTTTTCTCCATCATAACATAACTTAATTAAACCATTCCAAATTCTACTTAATGTTAAATTTTGTCTACTTTCAAATGGTCCAAGTCCCAATCCAGAATGATGTGTGTACAAAAAGATATGACAGAAACATTCCAACACAACAGTGCAGATTTTCACTTCGGCAACTCAGACTTCTACCTTAATTTTCTCAGTCATAGCATAACGAAATTAAGTTTTTCCAGAGCCTATTTCATATTAAATTGTGTCTATTTTCCAATGGTTTTATTCCCACTCAAAAACGATGCTTGTACATGCATTTACGTCAATTTTTCTGACAGCAGGTCTATACGAAATTAAATGGTTAAATTTCCCTTTTTTCTCAATTTTTAACATAATCCCACTACCATTAACTTTGATTTCCAATTCAGCCCAACAACAACAATATTATGAACACCTCAACATAGTGATCACTAATTTCCCAAATTCATAGTTAACAATTCCCATTTAAAGCATAACACTAAATTAATCACGTTAATCAACAATTTCAACTCCGTACAATCAATTTCAAACCTAAAGGAAGAAACTCACCTTGCTAATTAATTTGAATTCTTTCACAAGCTCCCAACCAATTCTCTAGCACCCAAGCTTCTGTTTTGGAATTTTTTTTTCCCTTTTTCTACTTGATTTTAATCACCAAACCAAGCATAATCATCATCCCATTCAAGCATGCAAGTTCCATTTCAAGTCTGATTTTGCAGAACTTTCAGCGACCCAGGATGGAGGAAGGCTCGGTCAACAAGAGTAAGAATGGATAAAACAAAACTTGCTTAAGCTCATTAATACATCAAGGGTTCATTTTATGCATTTGTATGTTAGTTGAAGTTAAAATTTGATGAAGATTGAAGGGTTAGGGGGAAAGGCCGAAGCAAGAGGGAGGAGAGAAAAGGGAAAACGTTTTTTTGTGGGAGAAATGGAATGGAAGAATGTAGAAAATTGTGGATTTTTTCCACTTAAAAAAAATCTTGACTGGTAAAATTACAGTTTTGCCCCTTGCTAAAAAAAATCTTATGGAGGGATATTACAAATTCAATCGCTTAAAAACGCAGTAACTAATAGTATGATACTATTGGACCAATTATGCAATCTTAAAAACAAACAAGCTTGGCGGTCAACAACAGAAGGTAGACTTATATATTGCTAAAAGATGATATCAATCTCAAACCATGCGTTGTTGTAAAATTTAGGGAACTGATATGTGTGTTGATCGTGATGTGTATTTTTTTGTCAAAGTTAGATGATGTTAGCGTAAAATAAAGTAAACGAGGATGTGTTGTATATTATCATCTCACTTATTTTTTAGGGATTTCACTTCTTAGTTGAAAAGGTCAAATATACAAACAAAAAAAAAAAACAAAATTTTCAACTTCATTAAAAAAAAAATCTCCAACTTGTATGCAACTTGGTATAAATTATATCTATGAATTTATTTAAGGAAATGCTAACAAGACACTTGTGTCCCTCAAAAAAAAAAAAAAACAAGACACTTGTTAAGAAGTTCAAAGAATTTTTTTTCCTTAGGATTTGTGTATCTCACGTATTGAAATTTTAAAAAGCAACTTTTCATACATTAAATTTGTAAATTATTTTCTTTTTTAAATCTTTGCCAAGTGTCTTAAAGGCATTTGCTAACATGACATTTACTCAAGCAAAGTTGTTCGACCGTACATATGGGGTGTGGTGTGGTGTGCCTAGGCACAAGGACAAAAGAGTGATTGTTTGTGAATTATGATCCTAAGACACATAGATACACCGTCGGAGCCATAAATTTCAAAGAGTCTGAACAAAAAATTTATCGTAAATGTGGCATAATATATACTAGCAAAAAGACAGACACTCACGTACCCGTTTTTCCACTTTTTTTATTGCTTCAACGTTTAAAAATTATAAACGGTATTTTTTTTATGAAATATATACACACACAATGCGTATCTTTTTCGCTCTTTTTATAACGTTTAAAAATTACAAAACGGTATTTAAAAATATCGTTTATAATTTCATAAAAAATACTGTTTAGAGTAAATATTAATTTCATACAAAACGGTATTTAAAAATATCGTTTATAATTTCATACAAAACGGTATTTTATGTTTTTTGACAAAAAAAAACGGTATTTATGTTTTTTTGTTAAACTCAAGTAATTTCATTAAACTCAAATATTTTTTCTTTCTGATCATTATTTTTTTGTTGCTGTACAGCAGCAAAAAAAACGGTATTTATGTTTTTTTTTTGTCAAGAGATATATTATTTATGTTATTGTTTGAAATAGTCATAGTATTGATAAATAGTCATAAATCGAAATAAAAGAGGTCCGTTATTCCCTCAAAAAAAAAAAAAGAGGTCCGTTATTTTGTCAATAAAAGTGCAATTTGAAATAAAAGAGATGAAATATAACCTACCGATAGTGTGCTAAATAAAATTAGGAGGTAAATGATCTTTCCGAGATCTCTTTGCGGTGAATGTTCGAATAATATCAACATCATCAAGTGACTTTTGTTATGCGCGTGTGAAAAAACATTTGAGTTTGCTCAATTTTTTATTTTTTTTAAGTGGGTTAATAGACTATTGGGTTGGTCCTAATATAAAGAAAGTGTCGATTGAGCCCGGACGAATCCCTGGGCTCGCCGGGTGGTGTCTCCGCCTATGCATAGATATGAGACTATTTTTAGTTGTTAAATGGTTGCATTAGATGAGTGTTTTTAAGAATTGATTAATACTTATATAAACCAACAAAATCCAACAAGCTAGTGTGATTTAGAACTATCAAGAGATCGAGATACAACATCTATACTCATAAGAAATATAAGTCTAATCTCTTATACATAAAATAATGAACTTATTCATAGTGCATGTTTTTATGATTAATATGTACACATGAGTTGGTAACATATCCCAACACAACATTGGTTGATCTATTGGAATTGGTAAGAATGGTGATATATTCTTTAAAAAAAATGATGAATTAGTTTGGTTTCGTTTAAGAACACAAAGGATCCAAAAACTTTGTGTTAACTGAGCTTATAAGAAGTTGGCCGAAAATTGTTTCAAATCAGAATTCAAACTTAGATTTTTCAGAACAATATATTTTTAACCAAAGTTCATTAATAATAACTTGAGTTCAATCACTTTTAGTATTCAATTGAGATTTATAAATCTATACTATATATAAAGAAAACTACCCCTTTCAGCATTCTTTTGGGTTGGACTTTTCTTTCCAAAAATACCCTTAATTTTTAATTTTATTTTTATTTTAAATACAAATAACACATGTAACAAATATATCTATACTATATATAAAGAAAACTACCCCTTTCAGCACTCTTTTGGGTTGGACTTTTCTTTCCAAAAATACCCTTAATTTTTAATTTTATTTTTATTTTAAATACAAATAGCACATGTAATAAATATATAAGAATAAATTTAATATAAGGAGAAAACTCACACAATTCCGTATGAATTGTTCTTACTGATAGCCAATTATAAAATAACACGTGGATTACTAATGAAAACTCACACAATTCCTTATGAATTGTTCTTACTGATAGCCAATTATAAAATAACACGTGGATTACTAATCCATGTCACTAATCGTTACTAATATTTTAGAAACAAATAACTCACGTTTGTTACTAATAAGAATAAATTTAAGATTAGGACTCAAAATATTTTAGAAAAAGATTTGTTAGCACTATCTCAAATATTAATAATTAGGGTTTTCACAGTTCATAGTTCGTTCCCGCATTGTTTAGTTTTTGTCAACCTCTCTCAGACCTCTGCATCAGAATTCAGTAACCTGTAAGTTTTTTTTTTCTTTTTCTTTCATGTTACAACTAATCAAAGTCGATTAATTTTATGATTATATTTGACTTTGCTGGTTTATAAGTGATTATGATTCAAATTGTTTACGATTAATTTTAAGGATTATTTGACTTTGCTGGTTTATAATTGCTTATACAAACTATGATAGCGTTTTTTTTTTATATAAAGAGAACTGGTTTTTTTAATTATTAAATAAAGGGAAAATTATAATGACTTCCCTTGAGGTATATGTAAATGTAACAAACACCCCCTCTAATTTTACAATAAACAATAACATCCTCTGTCGTTAAACTCCTTTCACAGTCTTTTAAAGGAATAAAAGCATCGCTTTTTTCTTTGTGATTCCAAACGTTCTGCATGTATACAATTGATAAACTGCTCACATGGCCCCATCCAATATCCAACAAAATACATTGAAATCAAAGTGTTAAATCATTATTTTCTTTAATAAAGGCAATATAGCTTCAGCAACGTATGTAACGTCGGTGCCGATGATGACATTGAAAACTCTATCACTCAACTCCTTTATGCTTTCTATGTGATTTTTGTTTCCCCACTCAAGCGTTTTTGTAGTTAGTTTAGTCAGCAATGGTTGTCCTCTTCACATGTAAGTTGTGACACCCCACCATTAATAATTAAGGACCTCCAATATTTTCAAATGGCCTTCCCTCACTGCTGCTGCTGTTGTAGCATAGCCCCGAAACAATCTCACATTTACATTAACTCCCACATTCTATGTAATCATAACACTTAAATTTGTTTTGGCGACATGTCACATATCTATGGCTTGAAATTGGGTAAATAGATAGCACTTAAATGGAGCAATGATGGATGTCGCTATTTGGACAAATATCACAGTCATACATTGATAAAAAATATTAAAAATTCTTGTACCAAAAAAAAAATATTAAAAATTCATGTCTTCTTTTGTTAAAAAAAATTAAATATATGCATGGTACTTTTACTAACTCTTTCATTATTACCCTTTTAAAACAAAAAACACAAATCTCTTTCATTATTAATTATTAATCTTTTAATTTTGACGGTTCCTATTAGAAAAATGGGAAATAGCAAAAATCAACTATCGAGGGAGGATCACCAAAAGGTAAGGACAAAATATGAAAGGAAAAGAAAACAAAGAATGGACAATGAGCAAACACAACAACACTACTTCAAAGACGAGAAAATTATAAACGACGAAAAGAAAAAGAAAAAGGAAATGAAGTTGAAATATCATGCACTAATGATATCGTTAAGGCAAACGTGCCCAATCAAATTTTCACAAAAATAATGTTGAGTTCAAAAATAATTTTGTTATATGCCTTGACAATATTTTGTTTATAAATCAATATATTAATAGTTTCAATTAATATTTAAAAATTTAAAAATTTTAATCAAAATTGTACAAACAAACATAATAAAATAATCACATACGTTAACGCAGTAGAAAGAGCGGACAGACGGGCACGATAGTGCCCGTCTTTCGGCTAGTACTTATAAAAAAATCATTGTATTAATTTAAATTTGTCTGAATATCACTATTTTAAATTAAAGGCTTAATTGTAGTTTTGGTCCCCTTATTTTCACTATTTTGCAAAATTTGTCCCCCTATTTTGAAATTCGACAATTTTGGTCCTCTATCTTAAATTTTGTCTAAAATATGGTGAAATAACATGTTTTAAATGAAGTTGCCAAGAAAATTTTCTTACAATTTTATAGATGTTGATATTTTCTCATCTTCGGGTTATATACCGCAACATTTAAAACCTATCACATCACCTTTTTTTGTTAAAAAAAATGATTGAAGGACCAAAACCGTCAAATTTTAAAATAGGATGATCAATTTTACAAAATAGTAAAAATGGAGAGGTCAAAACTGCAATTAAACCTAAATTAAATTATGTAAACTATAAAAAATACAGCGTTTGTCGAAATTGGATTGGGCAGCAATACCCATCATAGATGACAAGTAATAAAAGGATTGCTGAAACAGCAACAAATGACTTCAATTTGGAGAGGTGTCATTTCTAACAAATTAAAATCAATATATATGTTTTTTTTATAGTGGCCTTTGAACCTTGTATATATTATGCATTTTCCCTACTAACTGAGTTAAGCTCACAAGGATATTATATATATATATATATATCTGGGTTATGATAGAAGACACCTTTTATGAAGGTGTCTTTTATCAAGTTACTATATGAGCATTTGCGAAAAGACACCAACTTACTTTTATGAGTGAAAATCACACCTTAAGGTGTGACTTGTTAAAAGACACCACCAAAGGGTGGCTTGTAACAAAACCCTATATATATATATATATATATATATATAGACACACACACACGTATACGAAGTTGATTGCAAGTTTGAGAATGGGAAGTACATATATTACATCAAGAATAGTTATTCATAGAGAAACATATATATATGTTTAGAAGCGTGATCATCCCGTTGCTGACTAGTTCTTCCCCTGGTCCTATTGGCGCAGACTAATTCTTTCTCACATCACATACATTACTGACTATGATTACACTACAATTAACCATGACAAAAGTAATTACTTAATTGGGTAGTTTGTCACATCGAATTAAATAAAAATTATAAATACGACTAAGTGACACCGACACATACTATTTTGGACCAAATAATCAATCATAAAAACATACTATCTCCAGCAAGTCAACAACTGAACATACGACAAATATTGCTCAAAAATAAAATCAATTTCAAACCATACATATATTGTTGTAAACTTTATGGTCAAAGCAAATGAACTAATATGTGTATTGATCGTGATGTGTTTCTTATTGTCAAGGTAACATGTTACGTCATAGCCTAAAAAGTATTCAAGTAAACTATGTGTTGTGTATTATCACACATTTGAGTTGAAAAGGTCAAAAAAATTCTCAAGTTTTACCACGTCCAAATACCAAAATTCTATGACCAGTTCTTTTCCTAATACTACTAAAACCAAAGTCCAAAGGCACCATTTAGCAGACATCAAAGATCAAACAAGGATTTCAGTCCTACTACTACCACATTGAGCTATACTATTATCACTATGATCCAAATACGACTTATTTTGCTGCTATGTTTCCTACTTTCTCATTTTCATGTCATCATTTGCAACAATAACACAGATAAAGATGTTCTTCTATCATTCAAGTTACAAGTAACTGATCCAAACAATGCTTTGTCCAGTTGGAAACAAGATTCTAATCACTGTACCTGGTATGGAGTCAACTGTTCCAAAGTTGATGAAAGAGTTCAATCTCTCACACTATCAGGACTTAAACTCTCTGGTAAACTACCCTCTAACCTGTCCAACCTCACTTACCTTAATTCACTTGACCTTTCCAATAACAGTTTTCATGGCCAAATTCCCTTCCAATTTTCTCATCTCTCACTCCTCAATGTCATTCAGTTAGCTTTCAACAATCTCAATGGTACACTTCCACCACAATTGGGTCAACTGCATAATCTACAAAGCTTAGACTTTTCTGTCAATAATCTCACAGGTCAAATTTCTTCAACCTTTGGCAATCTCTTATCTCTCAAGAATCTTTCCATGGCAAGAAACAGGCTTGAGGGTGAAATTCCAAGTGAATTGGGCAATCTCCACAATCTTTCAAGACTTCAACTCTCAGAGAATAACTTCACTGGCAAGTTTCCTATTTCTATCTTCTTCAACTTATCTTCTTTAGTTTTCTTATCCCTCACAAAGAACAATCTATCAGGCGAGTTGCCACAAAATTTCGGCGATGCCTTTCCAAATATAGAGAAACTTTATTTGGCAACCAATAGATTTGAAGGGGTAATTCCGAGTTCCATATCCAATTCATCACATCTTCAAATTATTGATCTTGCTAATAATAGGTTTCATGGACCAATACCTCTTTTCAAACACTTGAAAAACCTCACTCGTTTGATTCTCAGTAATAATAGTCTCACTTCCACCACATCATTGAATTTTCAGTTCTTTGATTCCCTTAGAAACTCTACTCTGTTGCAAATTCTTATGGTCAATGATAACAACTTGACCGGGGAACTTCCAAGTTCAGTTGATTATCTTTCAAGCAATCTACTATGGTTTTGTGTTGCTAATAATCAGCTAAATGGAAGCATTCCTCATGGAATGAAGAAGTTTCAAAATCTCACATCCTTCTCTTTTGAACAGAATTATTTCACAGGAGAGTTACCATTAGAATTAGGAACACTCAAGAAATTGGAGAGGCTATTGATATTCCAAAATAGATTGTCTGGTGAAATTCCAGACATATTTGGCAATTTTACAAATCTGTTTATTCTAGCAATAGGAAACAACCAGTTCTCAGGTAAAATTCACGCAAGTATAGGACGATGCAAGAGATTGAATTTTCTGGACTTGCGAATGAATAAGCTTGCTGGTGTCATACCAATGGAAATTTTTCAAATCTCTGGCTTGACAACTTTATACTTACATGGAAATTCTCTGAATGGTTCGCTTCCTCCTCAATTCAACATGGAACAGCTAGAGACCATGGTTGTTTCAGACAACAAGCTGTCAGGGAACATTCCTAAAATCGAAGTTAACGGATTAAAAACACTTATGATGGCAAGAAACAATTTTAGTGGCTCAATTCCAAATAGTCTAGGGGATTTAGCATCCCTTGTGACTTTAGATCTATCATCAAACAATCTCACTGGTCCAATTCCCGTGAGTTTAGAAAAGCTTGAGTATATGATGAAATTAAATTTGTCCTTCAACAAATTGGAAGGGGAAGTTCCTATGGAAGGTGTTTTTATGAACCTAAGCCAGCTTGATCTCCAAGGTAACAACAAACTATGTGGTCTTAACAATGAAGTTATGCACAAGTTAGGAGTCACATTGTGTGTTGCAAGTAATAAAAACAAAAGAAACATTTTACTACCTATCATACTAGCGATTATAGGTGCTGCTGTTTTGTTCACTTCAATGATCTATCTATTTTGGCTGCTAATGTCCTTAAAGAAGAAACACAAGGCGGAGAAAACAAGTTTGTCATCAACTACTATAAAAGGGTTGCATCAAAATATATCCTATGGTGATATTAGGCTTGCTACAAACAATTTTTCACCTGCAAACATGGTTGGAAAAGGAGGCTTTGGATCTGTTTACAAGGGTGTGTTCAACATCATCAGTTATGAAAGTCAAACCACCACGCTTGCTGTTAAAGTTCTTGACCTGCAACAAAGCAAAGCCTCTCAGAGTTTTAGTGCAGAATGTGAAGCTTTGAAAAATGTTAGGCATCGGAATCTGGTAAAGGTGATCACTTCTTGCTCCAGCACTGACTACAAGGGAGATGATTTTAAGGCCCTTGTTTTGCAATTCATGCCTAATGGTAATTTGGAGATGAATTTATACCCGGAAGATCTTGAGTCAGGATCTTCGCTAACCTTGTTGCAAAGGTTAAATATTGCAATTGATGTTGCATCCGCCATGGACTACTTGCACCATGACTGTGACCCACCAATAGTCCATTGTGATCTGAAACCTGTCAATGTTCTACTAGATGAAGATATGGTTGCACATGTAGCAGATTTTGGATTGGCAAGGTTTCTCTCTCAAAGTCCATCAGAGAAACATAACAGCACCCTAGAACTGAAGGGATCAATCGGATACATCGCCCCAGGTACTTACTTACTAACAAGTCTTCTCCTTTGATTTGTACTTTCTTTTCCTTCTACCAGTGTTATCAACTGCATATCACATAAAATAGTTGATCAAATTTCGCTGTGTAACAATAGTGATTTGTTCAAATTCTTCTATGCTATAGTGCTATGGCACCGCTATTCAACAGCACCTCCTTCTATTTATGCATAACTATATATATTTGTGTATATATAGCTATCTAATATTGGGTTGACATGTTTCAGAATATGGTCTAGGAGGCAAGGCTTCAACTAGTGGTGATGTGTACAGTTATGGGATCTTACTACTAGAGATGTTGATAGCCGAAAAACCAACAAATGCAATGTTCAAAGAAGAATTAAGCATGAACAGATTTGTATCAGACATGGATGACAAGAAATTACTAAAGGTTGTTGATCAAAGGCTCATTAACCATTACGAATATTCGACACAAATTTCCAGCATTGATAGCCATAGTGGTGAGTCTGGCAGCATCAGCTGTAGTGATGGTAGTAACGCACATTGGATGCACAAAGCTGAGGAGTGCATAGCTGCTGCAATGAGAGTTGGCTTGTCATGTATAGCCCATCATCCCAAAGATCGGTGTACCATGAGAGAAGCCTTATCAAAATTGCATGGAATTAAGCAGTCTATACTAGGCTTGTGATGTTGGTCTGATGCCTGCTATACTTTGTATAATCTGTGTACCGGTACGATCTGTAAAAAGCCTCATGTGCTTCCATAAAAAATATTGTTATAACAGAACCTCTTGTCATATAGCAACTATCATAATCATATTTATGCAGGCATATATCAGCTGTACATATTTATGGGACATAACAAAACTTTGATATACAAAACAAAAGCTGCACTATGATATAGCTCTGAATCTATGCTCATGTCCAACAATAATCAAAGGGGACATTGAACAATATTTACTAAAACACAATACAGTCGCATTCTCGTGTTAGATATTATGATTTAGAAGAATTAGCAGGCACCTCTATCATAAATTTGAGAGATGAAATCAAGCAAAAATATTTGTAATTGTGGGTGCAATCTGTAAATATTTGTACCTACTGGTAAAATCGATAAATACTTGAAATTGCATTGAAGGCCACAATCAAACCTTTAGATTATGAATGAAGAGTTCGTAATGCATTTTACTTTGTGGTCATTGAATAAAACAAAGTGAGCATGTTAGGGATCATGGAGAGTTTGTAAAATTTGCCGAAGTGATCTCGCCAACCCAACTAAATGCCAAATATGCATTTAAGTCATCCATCTTTTCATACCGTCGGATTTGGCGTTACTAGAGTCATATATGCTACCCTTATCAAAGTATGAAAAAGACGCACTGATTCAGTCTTATAGGGTTTATTATTACCCTGTAAAATTTTGACTTACAAAATTGAAGGTTCACTTTTATTTGAAGCAGAAGATTGAATGTTCTTGAATAACCAAGAACAAGAAAATAGATAACCCAACATTGTTCCCAATAGGCATCAATTATAAACCATTTGTGGAAACAAATGTAAAAACGTGGGAAACTCTATTATGGTAACAAATGTAAAATATCTTTCAAAAAAAATTATGACAAACAGGGACTTGGCATAGAGTAAGTTTACTCAAGTTTTCTTTTTTTCAAGCAGAAGATTGAATGTGCTTAAATAATCAAGAATGAAAAAGAGCATACATCAACGTAAATACGTTGGAATCAAAATTTCAAAATTTCCGTAGCGAACAAAAAAGTTTATATTTCAAAACATTAGCGTAAAATAGAGTCGTGGGACTGAGCACGGTTCTTTTCTCAAAGCAGAAGACTGAATTTTGTTGAAAAATCAAGAATGAGAATATGGGCATATCCCAACATGTATCAACGCAAATGTGTTGGAATTAAAATTCCAAAATTACTTAGCAAACGAAAAAGATGACTGAGGGACCCAACATTCATAAAAGTTTTGTTCTTTTCTTGAAGAAAAAAGAATGAAACCTCGATAAAAGTCTGTTTACACAGTCAATTTGAATTTTGGTATCGGTTTCTAACAAAACTCACGCAAAAGGATCTAAAATGCACTCTCCTTCAGAGGTTGAACAGATGTCACACATGTTAGTTTATCCGTCACCAAACCAAGGGATAGATACATTTTCTCTGCCCAGAATCAACTTCATGTGATATATCAACATTGGTGTCTACTATCCAACAAGAAAGAGTGGAGTGATTAGAAGAGTTCCTAAAGCTTTCATATGCTACATGTAATTGACCAATTTTCAAACAAGCACTCAAAGCATATTATAAAAGAAAGGCTGCACAACCTAAAGGCTGCACCACTATCATATATGATCAATTCATCAATTGAAATTTGTGTACCCACTTATAAGAGCTCACCTGTATTCAGTTACTAAATGTCTAAATCCAAGACTTGCATTTGCAATTTTCAGCACAAGGGTTCACATCAAATCAAAATAAAATACAGAAAGATGAATATACAGAACCATGATGCCTACTGCTCATAACAAATTCATACTATTCAAAGATACCACATAATTACCCTCGACCCCATATAAAAAAACTAAGGTTTCCTCTTTGGATGACTCTAAGTGGACCTTGGACATATAAGATACTTACCAGAAACCCTAATCGGTAAGCTAATCCAACATAAGCACACCATTTTGAAATTGCAAAATCACTTCGAATTGTAGCTGCAAAACTGTATTTAGGGATTAGGGTCACCAAAGCACAATAGATACCATCCATGCCTTACATTAAAATAAAAATACATGTTAATACTGCAATTAAGGCAACAACTAGCTTTCTCATTAGGCGTCATCCAGCATTTTACTATGAATAAATTTTCATATTGAAATTTCATTGAAGGCCATCATCCAACTTTTACAGTATGACTAAAGAGTTCATAATGCATCCATCCCTTACGAAAATTTATGAAACGAGTATATGCATCAATTCCTACCCTCAAATTTGAGGTTACTGGGGCCATATATGACACCCCTTTTTTAGATTATGAAAAAAGATTCCATCTCGCAGTGATTCACAGTCTTATAGGGTTTGATTTACATAAATTGAAGTTTTTTTTTTTTGAAGCAGAAGATTGAAAATCTTGAATAATCAAGAATGAGAAAATGGGTAAGTCGGCATCGTTTCAAATAGGTATCATTTAGAAAACAGATAGACAAATCTGTTGAAATAAAAATTCCAAATTCGTACGAATCTCCATTATCTTAACATACAAAAAAATTGTATTTTCAAAATATTGGTGCCAAACAGGGTCTTGGGACATAGCAAGTTTACTCCATAAACGTTTTTTTTTGTTTAAAGCAGAATGTTCTTGAATAATCAAGAATGAGTAAACGGCTATCCCGACATTTTCAATGAAAAATCCAAAATTACCATAGCAAATAAAAAAGATGAATGAGGGACCAACATTCAGATGAATGTCATTGCAAGATTTTGATGTTACAAAATTGAAGATTCTCTTTTAATTGAAGCAGAAGATTGAATGTTCTTGAAGAACTATAAAATAGGTAACCCAGCATCGTTCCCAAAAGGTATCAAATATCAATTATAAACCATAGACAAATATATTGGAGTAAAAACTCTAAAAACGTGGGAAACTCCGTTATGGTAACAAATGTAGAATATCTTTCAAAAACACTTATGCCAAACAGGGTCTTAGCATAGAGTAAGTTTACTCAAGTTTTCTTTCTTTCAAGCAGAAGATTGAATAATCAAGAAAGAAAAATAGGCAGCCGAGCATGTATCAATGTAAATACGTTGGAATGAAAATTCCAAAATTACCGTAGCAACCAAAAAAGTTTATCTTTCAAAACATTAGCGTCAAATAGGATCGTGGGACTGAGCACGATTTTTTCTCAAGTAGAAGATTGAATTTTCTTGAAAAATCAAGAATGAGAATATGTTGGAATTGAAATTCCAAAATTACCGTAGCAACCGAAAAAGATTATCAAGGGACCCAACATTCGTACAGTTTCTTTCTTTTTTTCTTGAACAAAAAAGAATGAAACCTACCAAACCACAAACACGCATAAGCATTGTAAGTTCGAAGCGTAACATATAAGCAACCGTGAATGGGACTGTGCTGTTTATAAAGGCTTTTTTTTATGGGCTTTTTGTGTTTACTGAAACTGAGCTTCGGCCCACTACCTTTTTCTTTTCTTTACAGTGATTGCTTTATAAACCCCTAGCATTATTTTAAGGGAAATGCGCCCTTGCATAAGTTAACGAGTGAAATGCAGAATTTTTTTGTTGGAATTCATGCATTTAATTTAATTTTTTAACTTTTAATTAATTGAATGCACAAGTATTAAGAGAATATTTTATTTTTTGGTTGTTTAACATGTGACCTTATGACACAAGTTAGCATGACCCTTATTTTAATATTGTAGTAGAATTTGACTTAGAAACTACCTTGAAAATATTATGAATAATACCTAAAAGATTATTTATCTGTATAAGTTGTTTTATATAAGATAAAAAAATAAGTCATTATATACAAACCTTTGGGGGGAGAGAAATATAGGAAAATTGAGAAATCTTTCACATTTTTTGAAAGAGTGTTTTTTAGAGAAGAGTGGATGTTTATCAGGGACAGTGAAATTTGGAATTTACCACAAAAGATGACGACATTCTGCCTGCTATCAAATTAAGTTATGCTCGGTTACCTTCTTATTTAAAACGATAATTTGCTTGCTTCTCCCTCTTTGAAAAGGACTTTGAATTTACTAATATGGATGTTAGCGTGCTTTGGGAGGCCCTTGGTTTTCTTCCGCCACCAAACAGGGGTAAAATCTTGGAAGATATTAGCATTCAGTTACTACACGAGCTTTGGTCAAGATCATTTCTTCAAGATTTTATGGACTGTGGTGGTGGTGTTTGTGTATTTCAATTGCATGATTTAGTGCGTGATCTTTCATTGTATGTTGCAAGAGATTTCAATGGATATTGATTCTTGTGGGAATCTAAAGTCTATGTCACTTCATCTTTTTCCCAACTTAGAGGCTTTGGGGATTGATGATTGTCATACTAAGTTGAAACTGTCATTAGGCAATGACAACCAAATCCCAAAGTTAAAGCTGAAGTTGTTAAATCTTGAATTTTTAACACAACTTGTGAGCTTTCCTGAATGGTTGCAAGGACGTGTCGACACATTACACACCTTGTTAATTGATGGTTGTGAAAATCTTGATGAGCTTCTTGAGTGGTTATCAACTATGATTTGTCTCAATAAACTCGCAATTCTAAACTGCCCAAAATTGCTTTCGCTCCCCGATTAGTAATTGAAGGTTGTCCTGAATTATATAGAAGATACCATCTTGGAGTTGGACGTGATTCACACAAGATATCACACATCAAAAAAGTGATATTTGAATCGACGGAATTTATTTTACATATAACATGATATTTATTGATTGAATGAGAGGTACATATTTGACTAAACTTCATGGATATCATTGTGTTCACCATTCATTTTACTGTTGGTGTGTATGTATGTCGTGTGGAACTTTTTTTTTTTTTTTTTTTTTACTAATGAGATGCACAATGAAATATTGTAAACTTATTAGTTTGAAGTATGGTATAAATAATATAGTGTTTTCATCAACAACAAAAAAAAAATATACTTAGGGAAATGTTAACTATTGCCCTCGCCCTCGGGGCACTAGTTAAGGATCTTAAATGATAACTTTTTATGAAAGTTTGTGTAATCAATGCATTGAAAATTGAAAACTTTAACATTTTTAAAGAATAATTTTTAATTTAGAAGACTTAAAGAGTACCCCGAGGCCACTCGTTAACAAGACCCTTTAACTTAGATGTTAAACTCATTTGCATTTGACACTTTTGACTTCCTAGCATCAAAGGTAATTTGACATTCTACATAGAGTTCAAATGGTCATGCATAGAAATGTAATGTATCTTAGATTCATGAACGTTGTATTTATGATGATTGATTTTATCATCTAAAAAGGCTAAGCGACGCAACTTTTTATCCTTCTGCCTTCCATAGGGGGTTGCTAACTTAGACCAACCTAAAAACAATAATGTTTAAGTTAGCAAGTGCGACCATTTTCATTTGGACATAAAAATCCATTGCCGCTAGTTTACACCCACTTTGTTAAATTACACCAACTTTATTTACGAACCAAAAGAGTTAATGAAACATATTTGTATACATTTGTGTTTATTTTAACGTATTTCATGTTTATAATTGTGTGTTCCAAAACATAATACCTGGTTCAGTTCAAAACTGAACCGTAAACCAAATTGCTTTTATTTTGTTCTAGTTTTTAATTTTGAGATACAAGGAACCGACGAACAAATGCTAATACCGCTATACATTTTATTAATATCCCTCTTCACACACCCTCACGCTTACGCTTCAACCAACATTTTGTGGCTTGGAAAGATAAATAATGAAAGCAATCTAAGGTTAACATTAATTTGATGATGTATTCAAATTGAAAATAAATTCAATGGTCTATATTCTAACCATGTGTTTATTTGATTTTAGGATGGTGAATTTGTGATGCAAGTCAATAAATATGTTTGAAGTTCCCTAAAATAAAAAATAATGTTTGAAGTTGGAAGTTATTTTTTTTACCAAGTCATTTGAGTGTATTATCAAGTCATTTAAGTGAATTCCCTAAAAAAAAATCATTTAAGTGAACTATCATTTTAATTTATATTGAAAATATTTGGTATAATTTTACGTGAACTATCTGATTTGTAATTTGAGATTCGAAGTTGTACGTGCTAAAGTTTGTAATTCGAGATTTAATATGCAATATGTGTAATTTGAAATTTAATATGCATGTATGATAGTATAAGTGCATGTATTATAATAAGCAGTGATTATAAAACTGCATGGTATGCATGATGGTAAAAATGTAGGGATTTAAGTATAATGAAACTGGTTTAATATGCAAAATGCAAGAAAAATAGTGCAGCAGAAATATTTGAGACATCTTTCAAAAAAAACGACACAAAATTCATATTCATTCTTCAAGTTAGAATCAACTCTACAAACAAAAATAATTTAACTCCACAACCAAATTAAAATCAATTAATGATATGGTTGCTGAAATGACTTTTGTCTCCCCTAAATTAAAATTAAATCCATACATACTACTAATCATATTTGTTAATTACAATTTCTATTTCTACAATAATATGATAAAGGAAAGTAATTTGTCGGTGTTTGATTGACATATGTGTGTGTAGCAGGATGGTAATTAGCTGGTGCTTGATTTACAAATGCGTGCGGGACAGGATTCCAAACTTGCGAGTATAAACTGAAATTAAAAATACAACAAGCACCAAAACATGCATAAAAATTCAAGTACCGTGACAAAAATTAAGAAATATGAATTGAAAACAGATAATAATAACAATAATGAATAAAAAGATATTGTGTTATTATGGTGATTTGTGGTTAGGATTGATCACTGATATACTTGTGCAAATTTGGGAGCTGCTTATAATCAATAAAGCACATACACGATACCGGCATATCGTCTGATATCGATGATGATAACTATTTGAAAAAATAACATAATTGAATGTAATCATGTGTATAAATATTGTAGGTGTCGGGTACTAACTGACGTGTCGGACACCGATAAACATTTTGATAGATGAGGCTCATCTTAAGTTTGAAAAGATTAAATTCAAAATGAAAAATAAAATTATATTTCTTTTAACTTCAAATGCAAATAATAATTTATGTCTTTCATAAAAATAATTTATGTCTTTCATCTTTTTTTTTTTTTAACTTCAAATGCAAATAATAATTTATGTCTGTCATCTATTTTATTCTCTACAATAAATAACTTAAGGCACTAATAACAAATCAATCATTAATGTTCCTTAAAAAAAATCAATCATTAATGTTGTATTGATCTTTGAAAATGAACGACAAATAAAACAATATTTTTTTACAAGTAAAAAAATCTGCCTCGATATAATTATATCATATTTTAAAGTAGAAGAAATAAATTATATTTTGCATGTTTTGGGAAACATATTTTAGAAGGAAAAAATATATATTTTGTATGCCGAAACCATTATGAAAAACATAATAAGTTTATAGATTAATCATCCTTAATTTTCCAATTTATTTTTCATATTACCTTGTAGACTGCCTGTACTGATTATCGGTTACTTGAACATTGTGGTTCCAACACTTCTGATCAATAATCTGAAAAACAACAGAAAAATAACTTAAGTCTTGTTGTCATTAACATGATAAGCTAACACATATTAGTGAGATATTTTTTCTCTTGCGATTTTAAAAATTCATGTAACACCAATATGGCCAAAACATCCTTTAGCAACTGATCATACAACACAAATAATAATATATGGCCAAAATAAAATTTACAAAATTCTGAAAACCTTATCAAAATTTAAGATGTTATTAATCTATTATAAATAAGTTTTGCTAACACCAAATCCAACAGCTCTATGTGACGGTATTTTTTTTTTTTTTTAAGATTTTAAAAAGTTTAAATGAGTTGTGTTTCGAAGGTTCACTAGAGTTAGGGCAGACTTCAAAAAAAAAAAAAATAGAAAGGGCAGGCATCAAGACTTAACTAACATTATTAGAGGTAGTTAAATATATCATGAAGGTCGGCAATGGTATGTACCAAGAATCGAGAACATAATTGAACATTTAGTGATTTAGGAATAATAAAAAAAAACAGAGAAAAAAATTACCTCATAAGTAAAATAGGATTCTGGATGAAAAGAAAGATACTCCTTTTCTTTGGTAGAATTAGTCTCATTCATGGAAGCATTGGGGTCCCAACTCCAAGGTGTGAGAAAAGAATTATCTTTCTCAAGAAAAGATGTGAATCTTGCATCAAGCATTGTTTCCTCAGTAGCATGATCATCACTAGTAACAACCATATCAATGGATTCACTTTCCTCCGTCAAAGCATGTTTGCGCTTCATGATTCTTGGTAGGAGTATTGTATACTTTATCAGATGAATCAAATTATAGAGTAAGTACTGTACTTATAACTTGGTTAGTCCAATACAAAAACAAAAAAAAAATATTGGTAGGCACATAAATATATAGTGATGTTGTTAATTTACTTTCAAATATCCAAAAGATTATGTCAAAAAATAAATCAAAAAACATAAATTTTGAATGAAATAATAATAATAAGGATTTTGTCAAAAAATATATATCTACGGAAATTTTTCTTTTACAGAAATATTATCGACGATTTGTTAAAAAAAAAAAAAGGATCTACGAGATATGGTTTTCTTATAAAGATTTTGAATGCAATTGTAATAATAATAATAATAATCTCTAACAATATATAAAAAGGATTTTTGTCTTTCTACCAAAAAAAAATATAAAAAGGTTAGTATACTTTGGATTGGCTTTTTATTTGTTTCAATTATGTCATTCATTTAAACAGTTTTGTTTATCATTTTATCTTTTTTATAATACAACAACAACGAGGCATTTCATAGAGATTCGACAAACCTTTATGTTGACCGTCAAGACGTAACACAAATTTCCTCTTTCATCCGGTCTTTGAACCTGCATTGCATATCAAGGCTATGCCTAAGCAGAACTTTTATCATTTTATGGTATTATTTAAAATTTTGATTAAAAAATTAGTTAAAACGCATGACAATAGAAACAATTTGAAATAATACCTTATCCAAAATAAGAGGAACAATAAGGGAGCTTATTTTGATTTATTTACAGAAGAAAAAAAATTAAATGCAAAGAGAAAGGGAACCAAATCAAAACTTTTCGAATAGATAATAAATCTAAAGTTAGGAATCACTAATTTATTCCTTACGGAAGCTTCTCTAATAACCAAGGGTAAATCATTCCATAAAAACAAAAGAAGTTAAATTAAGACCAATATTAGTTAAAGTGACTGAAACTTGATTGCCTCCCATAAAAATGTGTGTGACTAAAAAGTTCATATCTCTAAGAAGGATCCTACAACTGTTCCATCTATTTCTTAAAGGCCAAGGAACCAAATTAGAAGAGTTGAAGGATAAAACCACCAAAGTAGAGTTAGTTTCAGCCACAAATTTCTGCAATTTATCTCATAAGCTATTTCAATAGCTGTCATTGCTCCAGCCAATTATGCTTAGAAAGATAATCCATTACCAAGAAATTCAGCAAACAAGCATTACTATTTCTAAAGATGCCTCCACATGATGAAGTGGCCGAGTTAGCAATGTAAGCACCATCGGTGTTGCATTTATATTTTATACCAGTTGAGAATAAAAGAATGCCAGATTATTTCCTTAATGACCGGAGCTCTTGGGTGATGAATATCTACCTTAAAGTTCTTTAAGATGATGAAATCTCCCATTGAGGAGATGGATGACTTCTTGAAGGAAAAAAAAAATGCAATTCTCAGTTCTTCAATTTTTGTCTCTGTACCATGTCTATCCTAATAAAAAGTTCAAAGTTACATTCCAAAACTGAATTAATCTAAAGTTGCAGTCCAAACTGAAACATAATAAAAAATTACAATCCAAACATATTCAAAATTCTTTATTATCGGCTAATAAAATTTCATTAGTTCCAATTCCAACCACACAAGACGAATCCGGAATTGGTAAAAAGATACTGAGCCGTCACATGCTAGGGAGCATCCAAGTGACTAAAAAAACACACAACGTATTCCACCACTGACAAAAAAAGCCAAAAAACTAAACTAAAATGCTTCCAAACAGAACCAACTCAATATAACCTAATAACAAAACACTGCACCAAATTTAAAACTGCAAGTCAGAAACAAATAAAAGACACAGCAGAAGACAAGCCGCAAAAACTGCCGACAAAACGATACCAAACCGAGTCATAGGTTCAATCAGCACAAACTGCCATAAGTTAAATACTAAATTGTTATAGTACAGCAATGTAGCAGAAAACCTCTCCAAAAGACATCCAAAGGCTACCAAAGTTCACCCTTCATGGACAATTGGCTCTGCCACAACACTAGATCCTTGATCTTGATTAGAAACTAAGATACATACTTCAACAAACACTAGATAGCAATAATTTACAAACTCCCAATACCTGCAATTAGAATTTAGAATAACTCCACAGGAGACAATTATTCAAGTTAATCCATTAACACAGTCCCTAGATACACCATACTATATATCCTAAAGAACCAAAAAAGTCTGCTCTAAAACCTACCAATGCAAATGGAAATTTAGCATCACAAACTATGTGTGAATCTGTCACACAATATCCAGATTGCAGAATCCTGATCAAACCAAATTGCTCACATCCACGGTTTAGAAACCACATTAAATGTGGCATACAAGCAACAACTTCCAACTCAGAAAAATGTGGTCCCAACTTAAATAAAATGACTTTGGACTGAGTTCATTAAAAAAAGAAAAAAAAAACACCGAATTCATTAAAAGAAATAAAAAAGCTTTTACTATTCTTACCCTATGCATTTTTGCGCCTTTATTTTTTCTTTCAAAAAATACCCTTGTGATTTTTGGATTGTATAATTCAAAAATCTCAAGGACATTTTCATAAAAAAAAAAGGGTGCATAGAAAAAAACATAGAATGAAAAACAGTATTGGCCACGGTTCGAAGAAAACAGCTCCTTAGTCACATGGTATTGATCTGGTGTAGGATCAACAACCTAGGACATATCAGGTTGTGAGGTCTCAGCCCCATCGGGGTTCCTGCGCCCCCTTTCCCTTAGGCCTAGGGTGCACCACCATCCTATGCTACTGAGCGCTACTAGTCATGGTCCTTGCTGAGTCGGCTTCTACGTGGGTTCCTAGACATACCTAAACAAAAAAAAAATGAAAAAAATCAATAAAAAAACTCATTTAAACATTTCATCAAACGTTTGGAGTGCACAATATACAACATTGATTCACTTAATTATTTCAACTTTTAAACAACCACATTGAACTTAAACCTACTCTAAACAACATTGGCAGTCAAAACATTCAAATGTATGACCAAAAACTAACTAAAAAATCAATAATTTATTCGACCCTAACATTTCACCATTTTAATTCAAAATAACTAACGTATAAAACAAAAAATTTGATTGCAATAGGTTTAGGAACACTTGGTAAAAAAGAGTAGCTATAGTAAAAAAGAGTCTTATAAAGTATAAACAATTTATTATTAAAAAATAAAAACTTAATACCTTTAAATCTTGAACGTGATATCTGTAATTTCCTTTTATTTTCGAATTATGTTGATTCAAGATACACTTTTTTGATGTGTGATATCTTGTGCCAATCACGTCGAACTCTTCTACATAATTCAGGACAACCTTTAATTGATAAATCTTCAAGGTTTGAAAGGCAATGTGCGTCTTTGGGGAGCGAAAGCAATTTCGGCCAATTTTCAATTTTAAGTTTATCGAGGCAAATCAGACTTGATAACCATTCAGGAAGCTCATCAAAATTTTCACAGTCAGCAATTACCAAGACGTGTAATGTCTCCGCACATCCTTGCAACCATTTAGGAAAACTCACAAGTTGTGGTCAAGAATCAAGAGTTAGCAACTTCAGCTTTAACTTTGGATTTGGTTGTCATTGCCTAATGACAGTTTCAATTTATGGCAATTTTTAATCCCTAAACACTCTAAGTTGGAAAAATTATGAAATGGCGTAGACTTTAGATTCCCACAAGAAGAAATATTCAACCACTTGAGATTAGAAAGTTGTATTCCTTCAAGCAACGTCTCTAGATTGCCACAAGAATCGACACTTAAACCTTCTAAAGCAATCAATTTAGCAATCTCTTTGTCTGGGAAATTAAATTGCTTTGTAGTTATAAATAGATGTCGTAGGTTGATCAAGTTTTCTATTCCATTTGGTAATTTTTGAAGCTTTATGCATCCACGGAGTTTCAAAATGTGAAGATTCTGGAGTTTGCACACTGAATCAGGGAGACTCTTCAATTCTTTATTATTTTCAAGAAAGGGACATCTTAAATGTTTCAATTTGCCAATAGAGCGGGGCAAACTCTCATATGTAGACTTAACTAACCGTAAATCACGCAAGAATTTGCACCTTGACGCTAAATTATTCAAGAAAGCTTCATTGTTGGCTCCCTCAGGAAATATCATGGTTCTCAGACCAGTGGGAATTGGTGTTAGGCCAATCAAATCATTTTTATTAAATGACGGATGAAGAACATTCTGGGATATATTTTCATCAGGAAATTTCAACAATTGAAACTCATCTCTTGCAACATACAATGCAAGATCATGCACTAAATCATGCAATTTAAAAATACAAATACCACAACCAAACTCATGAAAATCTTGAAGAAACGATCTTGACCGAAGCTCGTGCAGAAACTGAATGGTGGCGGAAGAAATCCAAGTGCCACCCATATTATACTGACATTATGAGTAAAAAATTGAAAGTCCTTTTGAAAGAGGGAGAAGCAAGCAAAACATCGTTTTAAATAAGAAGGTAACTGATCATAACTTAATTTGAGAGCAGGCAAAATGTCATCTTCTTTTTGAGGTAAATTCCAAATCTCACTGTCTCTGATAAACTTCCACTCTTCAATATCAACTTTTAAGAATAGAGAACTCCCCAATGTTCTTAGGGCCAAAGGAAGCCCTCCACATTTTTTTACAATTCCATTCCCAATGTCCATCAATTCTGGATAGTTTTTCTCTTCTCCGTCTTTAAAAGCCCATTTGACAAATACTGACAACGAGTCCTTTGAAGAAAGACCTTTCAAAATGTATGATGTTCTGGTGCCCATCATTTTAGCAATTGAGTGGCTACGTGTAGTCACCAAGACTTTACTTCCTTCAGCACCTACTTGTATTAAATTCTTCAACTCAACCCATTTGACACGATCCTCGTTCCATACATCGTCCAAGACAAGCAAGAATATTTTACCAGCAAACATATTCCTGAATTGAGGATTTTAACAAGCAGATTCTGAAGTACAAAATCATCAGAGACACACACCCACATCTTCAATGGAAAAGTCTCATCTAACCTCTTATCATTAAACACTGCCTTTGCAAGTGTAGTCTTTCCTAATCCTCCAATTCCAACAACTGGAATAACAGAGAGACTATTACTATCACCACTATCTTGCAATAACAGATCAATGATTTTTTGTTTATCATGTTCCCTTCCTATCACATCAGAACCAATCACATATGAATGTGTCAATTCACGCCTTTTTACAACACGATTATCACTATCATTGATTTGAAGGCCAAACTAAAGCCTATCAGCAGCAACCTTATCAAATCTCTCTTTGATATGTTTGATTTGATGCGCCATTTTAAGGCGATAAACAAGAGGATTAGAATTTGAGAAGAAACGTTTTACCTTCCTTCTGATGCTACCTGAAGTGTTGATGATGTGCTTTCGCAAGGCCTCGCACTCAAAATCATCGATAACATCTTCGGCATCATTGAAAACACGCTTAATCTGTTTCAGCCATTCACGTAGCTCATGGTTCTGCCATTGCTTTTGTTCAGCATCTAATAACACGGCTTTGACGAGTGAGACGGTGGTGTTTTTGATTTGTCGAAGATCGTTATAGACACCCAGCGCTAGAGAAGCTTCATTGACAGCAACAGAAGCAAGTTTACAAATGAATGACTCTGCAACTCCGAAGAGTAGTGATTCTGCCATTTTTATTGATTTTGGAATGGAAATGAACAAACAAAAGTGAAATGAGAGCAATCATGTAAACCTCATACTGTAGCACTTTAGAAGATAGGAGCCAAGAAGAATCGAATACTAATACAATGTCTATTAGTCTAGTCAACAACACTAACATGCATGTTTCTTTGACTATTACAATTACTCTCTCCGTCTTTATTATAATAAACAAAATTAAAAAATATCAAAACCAATACATTTGTTAATATTAAAATGAGAAAAATTAAATATGGATAAAAAAGTTTTTTAAGCAATAACTACATCTTAAAAATTGTGACATTTTTTTATATATAAAAGACCAAATTCTTTTTTAAGATTTTCTTATAATAAGGAAATTACAAAGCGCAAAGTAGATATAATAATTGTCTCAGTTGGTTTGGACAATGCATAATATATGTAAGGTCCATGGTTCAAACCCAATCACTAAAAAAATATAATAATTCCACCATCTCTCAAAAAAAAAAAAAAAAAAAAAATATATATATATATATATATATATATATATATATATATATATATATATATATATATTGTAACGGGGCTAACCATTTCTACTAGTAACAATTGATGTTTGGCAGTGGTAGTTGTCTGACAGAACCGCGTGGGATTTAAAAGCTATGGGGCTCACCACTTAGATTCTGACAAATTCATCCACAAGAGTTTGCTTTAGATGAGTTTAAATGAAGATTAATCAATGTTAAAGTGAAAGGGAGGTCTTTGTCAATTTAATAACAAAATAATTGAGTTTAATGTCTAGTTAAAAATTGGAGAGGATGTTTGTGTTGTATAAGAAAACCTCGCTAGAGGTTAGTGTAATTTACCTTTATAAAACTAATCCTACTAGACTATTATCGAGTTATTTGAATAAGAAAGAAGAGAAGAAAAACAAACAGATTCACTATGATGAGAATGATATAATAATCAACTTTAAACAATTGTTTTTTTTAGGGAAACTTTAAACAATTGTTATGTTCCATCTTTGGTTATCTAGAGTGCATTTTTTTTATGTAACATTAATAAGATGGTTGATTCGATATAATTTGAATCTAAGCATCTAATAAACACCGTTTATAAAAACTAAATTGAGTTCTTGACATCAGATTAAAAATATTCATGGGACATAATTGATGGAAAAAAATACCTAAAAAAACTCCTATAAAAAGTTGAAAGAAATTGGAATAACCTATACAAAGTTGAGCTCAAAGTGAATGAGAGAGCCAAAACATGTCGAATTAAATAGCTAACAAATTACATTAATACTTACCCAAGTTTGTCTTAGTTTTTCTTCAGGCATTGCAAGGTCAAGAAAAATTATGACCATTAAAATTCATGTCTAAGAAAGGTCTAGGGAAAAAAAAACCTTGTGATTACGCACTATAAAATCATCATACAATAAAGCCAAACACCTATTTAGTCCCAAATTGACCCTCTTGTAAGCACCAATAAAAACAATTCTTCTATTATAGGCAAGTCATAAACTCGGGTTTGAAATTCTTCAAGTCCCACTTGTGAGGCTTTGTTCTCCACTTCATGTAAAGAGCAATAACATCTATTCTTCACCCATGGATGAAACCTGGAATAAGTTTAAAATACTAATGAAAACTCATAGCAATAAAAAATAACATGGCATTATTTGAAGGATTTGAGGATGAAGATAACACTTTTATAGAACTTACATTGCATATTTTTCAACCTTTGCACTGGAGATGAAACTAAACAACATATCCAACAAATGTGTAATTTTAAACTCCCTTCTCCTCAATTTACTACAACAAAAAAAAAATAAGTATTATCAGTTACAAATGAAATCAAATGTGGAAGGCAAAAGTGAATGAAAAACGAAAAACAAATTTTGGAGCTTGCTTCAGTTTATGTGTGAGACTGATATCAACTGAGAAAGGGAAAAAACACAGTGCAAAAGGATTCATTTGAAAATAGAAAAAAGAAATCAATGCTAAGAAAACTTTTAGATGTTGAAGCAAAGAAATCAGTGGACCACCCATATATAATTTTGTCTCCAAATTCATCCTTATTCTTGTCTCACCCCTGTCAAAATAACAAATAGAGAAGAAAAAGGTGAAAGATAGACCCCTCACAAAACAAAATATAATTTATTATAAATTAGTAGTAATAGCATGAATGGTTGAGAACTGCAAACCACTTGCAAGTGGCAATGGAAAAAAACTGAGAAAATGATTTAGAATAGAGAAAGTTGTGTCGGTTTTGGCATGACGATAAAGATGTGAAAAAAAACTAACTAAAAAAGAAATGATAAAGAAATCAGGATGACCTACCGAAAACTAAGTGATTTGGAGAATCTCTATCTTTTGCTTTAATAAAATGATGAGAGTTTCTAACTGCAAAAAAGAAGAGGGTGATAGAAATCTGATGAATGTCTTTGAAAATGTGAAAAACAAAATTGAATAGGTGAAACAATTAAACCAAGAAAAGTAAAGAACAATAACAATAGAATTAAGAAATAAAGCAAACATTGGCAAAATTAAAAGTTCTGTTTTAGGGGAGAAATTGTTAACTACATAATAAATCTAACAGTTTAATCATTAATTGTTTTAGTATGAAATATAGAGAGAAATAAGTATGTTGGATTGCCTCAAAAAGTTGCAGGCAGAATTTTCCAAACCATTCATTTGTGAAATTCATTAGTATCCCTCGTTGCAAGGGTAACTACATTTTTTTTTTATAGTAATGGAAATGTTGCCGTGATATATAGTGAATAATGTTCATGAGGAATAATGCTAGGATTGGTGTTTTGATCTACTGTTATAATAATCGCTCAACTGAAATGCATAAAAAATAAATACACATGATCCATGCATAGAAGTTATTAGGCCAAGCCAAAGTAAAAGTTTCTTCGATTGATGTTAATCTTTAAAACCTGGTGGCATTTAACATGGGAAAGGATAAAAGTTTCCCACCATGGGAAAGTTAAATATAACCACTTGATTAAATAAAGAACACACTTTTATCATACACCCACAACACTAGATTTGTTTCCACACCACTGTTCTCCCCCCACCTCAAAGACTTCGGCTATGGCAGAAAGAGATGACTTGCTTCCATAACAGATTCATAACTTAGTATCGTTTACAATGACCTCAACAAACAATTTTTATTTTTTTTAAAAAGGAAAAAAATTGGAGGAAACAAAGACATCGATTCCAGGGAGATCAGACATCGATTCATAACTTTTTTTTTTTTTAATCTTTCATAACAGACAAATCAGTAACTCTGTTCGCAAGGCACGGCTTTGGAAGCTGAACAAGAAGCCATGAAAATGCAAACCATGTTCACAAGATTTTTCAAACCATTCTAATTAAGAAAAAAACCTTAAATAGGTATTCTGGTAAAGATTGATGAAAAGGGGGAAAGTTGATTTCTGGAAGAAAATAAATAAATTCATATTTGATTTCTGATTTTATTGTTAATTTTACCAGGAATTTATTTTAGGATCTGCATTTAAATTCCTATTCAAAAAAAAAAAAAAAGGATCTGCATTTAAATTGGTTACATGATTCTGTTTTTTATTTTGTTGATTTTGAAAGGAAATTGCTGCCAATTCTATCAATAAATATGTTTTAAGGAATTTGTTTTGGGATGTTAGATGTAATGAGATCAACATGAGGGGAAGAAGCTTTGGTAACAGTCCATGGTTTCCGTCAAAAGGCTAAGAGTTGAGGAGAATGTAGGGGAGAGTAGTGGACTAGTGGTGGAAGATGGCGAGGAAACAAATCTAGTGTTGTGGGTGTATCATAAAAGTGTGTTCTTTATTTGATTAAATGGTTAAGATTAACTTTCCTATGGTGGGAAACTTTTAACCTTTCCCATGTTAAATGCCACCTTAAAACCTTGTATCATTTCCTGACTATCGTTATTGTTTATGATATGTGTTGTAACGTAACTCTGAAATTATTGAAAGTGAAATTGTAAAAATTGGAAAAACAAATAGAAAATAGGATTGAGAAGTACAAAAGAATCCATTGAACACAAAAGGAAAACAATCGCGACAACAACCACGAAAGATGTTATTAAGAAAAATAAACCTGGTGCAGACAAATAGGCATGATATGAAGCACCTCTGCAACAAAAATTGGTCAAATAGAAAGAACATGCGAGTTAATTATACACAACAAAAAAAAAACCAAAAAAAAAAAAGTAAAAAGAGAATAAATCAGATTATAACGAATGAAGGGAGAATTTGGCAAGAACTTTTTTTTCTTTCAAAATACTTTGTTAAATCTACACACATGACATGGTTTCTTAGAAAAATCAAGGGCAAAACAACAACAAAATAGATTCATATCTGATTCATCAAATTCTGAATTGCCAATTTCACTACATCTGTTTATCTAAAGAGAACTTGGACCAAATTTCAAATACCAATCTTGTCTTTATGGACCATCTTGACATTTTACAACCATCTTGTAATCAAAATAAAGCTCAATTTTACTCTACTTCATCAGACACAGTACCTCAATAATACAACATCACTAATACCATTATATATCCAAATCCCTCCCTCCCATACTTAATGAATCTTTACCACTCAACAACGCCAAATATTAACAAATTTTGCTTGTGCCTGCATTTATATATTATTAAAAAAGCATACAGATCAAATATAATCCCCAACATAAGATAGTATACCTTCTAATATGAATTTGAAGCAATCAAAAAGCATTAAGTATTTAGTATAGTTGGATTCTCGTATTTAGTATTGGGTTGAGCCCCAAGGCACATGATTTGAACTAAGCATGACTATCCGAGTAATTGTGCGACACAGTTACATATCTGAACCTTTGATCTTGAATCAATAACTGAAATAGTTTGAAGTTAATTTATCATACTTATTATAAAAGCCAGTTAGGTCAAGCAAATGCTTAACCCTAATTGCTTTTGTGTTTTCCCTCCCAAACACATCTCCTAGGTGTGTTATGCAAGCTTTGGTACCATCATTTAATGATGCATTTAATGTTGATTTCAAGTTTTCAAATTTGTATTTCCCTCCCAAGTGTGGACATGTCATCATTAATGTCTCCTTGGTGTGTTATGCAAGCTTTGGTACCATCATTTAATGTTGATTTCAAGTAAATATTTTTTAGTAAAAAAGTTTCGGTAAAATATTTTTTTACTTTAAAAAAAAAAATATTTCGGTAAAAAAAAAATTCCAGGTAAAATTTTTTTTCATATTTTTTTCAAGTAAAAAAAAATCCCGGTAATTTTTTTCCAATAATTTTTTTTTAAAAAAAATAGTTTTTTTTCGGTAAAAAAATTTATTTGTAAAAATTTTGGGGCTTAGGGCCTTTTAGATTGATTCACATATGAAGGTCATATGCTAATGCTCTCCATTAGTTTCTGTGGTGTTTTTGTTTATTGATGCACTTCCTTTACATGCTCTTTTTTGCCGTTGTTTAGAAAAGTTTAATTGACGTGTTTTTTTTAAGTAATAAATTTATTTAGATCGATTCACAAACTAAGGTCATAAGATATTGTTGTTAGTTTCTGTGCTTTTATTGTTTATTGATGCACTTTGTTTACAATGCTCTTTTTGCCGCTATTTCAAGTAAAAAAAAATCCCGGTAATTTTTTTCCAATAATTTTTTTTTAAAAAAATAGTTTTTTTTCGGTAAAAAAATTTATTTGTAGAAATTTTGGGGCTTAGGGCCTTTTAGATTGATTCACATATGAAGGTCATATGCTAATGCTCTCCATTAGTTTCTGTGGTGTTTTTGTTTATTGATGCACTTCCTTTACATGCTCTTTTTTGCCGTTGTTTAGAAAAGTTTAATTGACGTGTTTTTTTTAAGTAATAAATTTATTTAGATCGATTCACAAACTAAGGTCATAAGATATTGTTGTTAGTTTCTGTGCTTTTATTGTTTATTGATGCACTTTGTTTACAATGCTCTTTTTGCCGCTATTTAGAGAAGTTTAATTGACATTGCATTTTTTTGTTATGCAATATGTGTCGCATGATTATATGCTTTTGGGTACACACCATACAATAGACATTGGTTATGAGTTGTACCGTTATGTAACTTTGGTGGATTCAAAATGCAATCATGCATAAAACGAAGAGTTGTTATTGTATTGAGATACACAAAGCACATATATATCAGCAAGCATGCACTGTTTTTACATCTATAATTGTGCAGTACTTATGATATGAGCCGCATGTGTATGGGAGGACTCCACACGTGTGTGTGTGTATACCTAACTGATGGACAACTAATCGGCATTGCAAAAAATGAACCATTGACTTTGTTATCTAAAGCATATAAGGAAAAAAAACCAAACTGAGCATGAAATAGGCAAAAAGTTTCACAAGAATCCTCTAAAGAGAATCATTGTATTCATATGAGGTAAAAAAGTCGTAATATAAGTTCGCGCACTCCTTTTGCCGATATCACTAATGGAAAGCAATAATAATACTATAAGTTATAATGAACACAAAGAATTCTATTGCGACTATTGTCAAGATCACCTATCCAAATATATTAGATAGCATGACTGATATAGCTTATTTTCAAGACAAGTCCATATTAACTCCAAAGCATTCAATTGTCAAACAAATAAACGATTATATATTGGATTTGATTCCAGGCGAAGCAAAAATGTATCTGAGTTAAGATTCGCCGTTAGCAACAAACCCGAATGGCGATGCAATTGATGTTGTCCACACTCCTGAATTTCTCAACACAATTAATACACCTGGTCTTCCAAATCACAAACTCAGGTTAAAGGTTGGTGTTCCAGTGATGTGGTTAAGGAATACAGATCAAAGATCAGGATTATGCAATGGCACAAGACTAATCATAACTAGAATGGGTAAATTTGTGCCTGAAGGAAAGGTCATATTTCGAAGCAATATATGCAAGAAAATTTTTTATACCAAGATTATCTCCTACTCCTTCTGATGTCATGATACCTTTCAAATTTCAACAGAGACAGTTTCCGATAGTTGTTTCTTTCGCAATGACTATTAACAAAAGTCAAGAACAATCTCTGAAGAAAGTTGAGATATATTTGCCAAGTCATGTGTTTTCACATGGTCAGTTATATGTTGCAATATCAAGAGTTACCTCCAGAGATGGATTGAAGATGCTTACAATGGATGAAAATGTTCAAGATACCAATGTGACTTCAAATGTAGTATATCCAAAAGTATTTCGTAATGTAAGATAAGTTGTGCTAAAAATCAATGATTTTTGTACGATATTTTGATTTATTGCATTCCAATGGTAGCAACAAATTATATTACTAAAGTCACCATTATGCGACTAATATTTATCGTAATTGGAATTTTATAAAATATTACTTACATATTGATTCAGTTATAACCAATTAATATAGGAAGAGACTAATAATCGTAACTTCAAACGCGCATGTGTAAGCTGGTAGGACCCGTGCGGAGCACGGGTCGATGGTCTAGTTGATTGTATAATCTCCAACATCATCCAAAATCAATGACCGATAGATCCCATGAACTTGCTATTGAAATAAAGATGTATACATTTTTTATTATGATCACCAACCTTTTTTTTTATTCATTATTCAGAATCCTCTTTTTCTATATTTATCAAAATTCTTAAAACTGGTTTTCATGGCAAACGGATTTGTACCAAGAAATTGGATCACTCCAGTCCTCTCCTCTGCTTTTCAACCAAAACCATGTTGACCCATTGACTTGTGAATATGATGAAATATTATTCGTTCTAAGTTTCCAACAAACAAGCAGGGAAAATTCTCGCATACAAGGCATGTCTTTTTTTGCATTTTTCCTATCTCACATCTTATGACTTATATCATACTCCACAATAATTGTCCATTTGACTGTTTCAAAGAGATTAAAAAATATGATATCTATCGTCCCACAATAATTATTGCATTTTACTATTTCAAAAGAAAATTATTATTTTACTAAATTATTCTTATTAATTATTGTTGTATTTTCATTATTATAAATGTAAAGTGAAAAATAATAACTACAAGTGATACATACTACAATTGGAAAAAAAATCAATTAAAAAAATGAAAGTGACACCCTTTTTGTGATATATTATTTCTTACAAACATGACATTTATTATCCAACATAAAAGAGTGAACTTGTTCAAAAAAAAAAAACATAAAAGAGTGAAATATTTAGCTTGAGTGATTAATTTTGAAGGATGAATTAACGAGGAGGAAAACTATACCTTCTACAAAACATCTCTGATCATCATTAATTTACTATTATTTTTATAAGCAGCTATCTCTGGTCATGATATTACATATGGTTTCGTTGAAATTTGACATGCCAAATTATTGAAATAGTACAAATACCATTTAAGTACTAATTAGCACCTCCAGTTTATTTTCCCTTAGCTCCATGGACCATGGGGTTAATAATTTCATGGATATCCTCCAGCACCAAGATATGGAGGTTCAGTAAAAGGCGGAGTAGTATAGTCTTGGAAAACCTTTCGACCTGCGCCATTTATAAAATGAAGTGTAAGATTTTTTTTTTTTTTGAGCAAAAGTGTAAGATTTTAATGAAACAAGAAAAAAGAGATCGTGATATAAAACACAGATGGAAAACCTCGAATATACCATGTATGAATATGATTGTCACTATTTTAAATAAAAAAATTATATATACAACAACATATACCATGTTTGAAATTGGATTGGGCAGCAATACCCATCGTAGATGACGGGATAAGTAATAAAAGTATTGCTAAAACTGCAACAAATGATTTTAATTGGGAAGCAAGGAAGAGAGGAGCCATTTTGACTAAATAATCAAATATATATATGTTAATTGCAGGTATGAGGATGCGAAGTATTTATAGAGAAACGGAGATGTTTAGTTGCGTGATCATCCCGTTGCTGAATAAATTCAGTTGACTGATATATGATGAAATATTCATGTTTTCAAGAAACATGGAAAAAAATTTATTAACAAGCTTTCGACTATATGGATCAAATTATGCAATAATATTATATCATAAATTATATTTGAATCCAACTCATTAATCTTAAAATATTTTTTAATACTTTCTTTTATAGTTTTTGTAGATTTTTCTCAGCTTCTTATAATCTGACTATCCTCTTAAAATCTTCTCTTTACATGCATAAACCACACAAGCATACTCTCTCTCTCTCATGTTGTCATTTTTAATCATATCTCGTCTAGACTTAGACACATCCAACACAACATCCTCATCACCGTTACTCTTACTTTATTCTTGTGTTGTTTCTTAATCGTCAAACACTCTGTTTTATACAACATCACTGCTCAAATAGCTGTTTGATAACATTTTCCCTTCAACTTGAGCAGTATTTTCGTATCACATAAAACATCTGAGGCGCTTCTCCACTTCAACCACCTAACTTGAATACAAGGATTTATATTTGCTTATATTTCTTCGTCATTTTGTACTATGAACCCAAGATATTTAAATTGTGTAACGTCGTGTATCATATGATATCTAACTTTCACCTATAATGTAGAACTAATTGCCTTTTGTTGAAATTACATTATAAGTCTCAAACCTCCCATTCAATTTTCCTCTCAACTCTCCAAACAGAACTACAACATCTACAAAAAGCATACATGTCGGTGTTAAATCTTGGATGTGATTAATAAGTACATCCAAAAGTAAAGTAAAAAGACAAGACTTTAGGGTTAACCCTTGGTGCAATTCTATTTTTATGGGAAAATCATCTGTAACCTTATCTTGCGTTCTCACATTAGTCGAAGTTCCCTCATACATATCATTGATAGCTCTAATATAAGCATTCTTAATCTCTTTCTTCTCTATGGCTTTCCACAAAATCTCTATGGACACTCTATCATACGTATTCTTCAAATCAATGGAAACTACATGCAAGTCTTTTTATCCGTCCAATATCACTACATCACACGTCGAAGTAAGTAAACCACTTCCGTAGTTGACCTCCCAAACAAAAAATCAAATTGATTATCAGTAACCTGAGTATCTTTTCTTAGTCTCCATTCAATCACTTTTTCCCATAACTTCATGGTATGACTCTTAACTTTAATTCCCCAATAATTTGTGCAATTTTGTATACCTTTGTTCTTATAGATCGAAATTAAAGTGATTCTTCTCCACTTATCCGACATTTTCTATGTCTTCATAATTTTGTTAAAATATTTGGCGAGCCACACATTCTTCTATCTCAAAGACTTTTCATACTTCAATAGGTATATTGTCTGGTCTAACTGCCTTATCATTACTCATCCTTTTCAACATATTTTACCATATGTTCTTGAATCCGATGATAATAGTTATAGTTTTGATATTTCTCTCTTAAAAGCTACTTTTAAAATAACTAGCAACAAACCCGTGCTAAGCACGGGTTAATTCAAAGTGGGGGGGGGGGGGGGGGGGGGGGGGGGGGGGGGGTTATGTATTTAAGCGCATTGCAATACTATATAAATTGAGAAATTAAGAAGAAAAAAAAACTAATGATAAAGCCGACGTTAATGATAAAAGGGCAAATTACTTTGACTTCCCTTGAGATTTTCTATAACACAAGCAACCCTTCTAATATTCAAACACATCAATCTCCCATCATTTTATCCATTTCAATAACTTTGTAAATATACAATTTAATTTCAGTCATTTTGGTTTGTTTGTATCTGTTTTCTGCTTTCACAATTAAGTTAAATAAGATTTTTTTTCTTGATTTGTTTGTATCTGTTTTCTCTTTTCAAAATTAAGTTAAATGAGGTTTTTTTTTCTCGCAATGGAGAAACAACAATAACATTTGTTTTTACCACCAAATAGAATCAAACATCGGCAATTACATAAGAGATCAAAGGAGAATATAGAGATGAGAAGAATTTTGGTGGATGAACATTGTGGTTGATCAATGAAAAGGAAATAATCTTCGATATATCTGTTTTATTACATTAGAGATTAAAAATTAAACCACCTTGACTGAGGAACAATAAGTTGAGAAAAATCACCAAGTGAAAAGTGGAAGAAAAAATTGTTGAAAATTAAATGAAGAAGTTAGTTGCTCAAAATAAATAAAATTAACAAAGTTTAAACCGTGTTATATTATAAGAGAAATGCGTGTCAATTTGATAAAAAATAAATAAGAGAGATTGGTGTTTAGTTAAATAATAGAGCGGGTGTTGTGTTATTTAAGAAGACCTTAAGGGGGTTAGTGTAATATTATGTAGAAATATTTAAAATAGTAAAGATTTCATTATTGATATAGATGTCGCTATGAGTCACGTGTATGAATTGTGCAACAATATTATATAGTGACTCATTTATCATGTTTTCATTGTTTTTTATAGTCATTTTTCTAAAATATATAATAATTAATAATCTACAACAATAAAAAATAATATTTTATAATATGACATGATGGTCTGACTTCTTTGATTCTCAGTTGTTTTCAAATATGTTGAGATATGCAGGTTTCAAAGTGTGTTGTCTACACTCAGGTTCTTCAAGCTCGAAAGAGTTTTTATGCTTGTTGATTTGTTTAGGGAGTTCTTGGCACTTGGATTTTGATATTGTGCTCACGGTCAATCCATTAATTGTTTTTAGCAGAGGTCCACTTTTCATTTTTTTTGTAACCTGGTTTCGCTCCCGTGTATATGTTCGCTTGTTGATTAGTGAATTTTTGTTACGATAGATTTGGGTTGATCCACTTGGTCTGATTTATTATGTGGTATCCCCGTTTTTTGTTGTACCTGAGTAAGGTTTAATGCCCTTGGTCTCTTTATCTATTTTTTTTATTTAATATATTTTTTCTTTTGACTATAAAAAAGATTAAAAAAAAACAAATGCAAATTCTTTTTGAAAAAAAACGAAATTGAAAATGTGTAATTTTTTGAAAAGTAGGTATATGCCTTGTAATAAATATTTTGTAATTTTGTTTAACTCTTTAGATATTTAAAAGTTGAATTATAGAAAAATTTGTTTTAATTGGAATTAAGATTAAATTTGTTTGTTCTTTAAAAAAATATTCAGTTGGTGTGTTTTATTGAGTGAATTTGTTTTATTTTGTTTTTAAGAGAAAAATATATGGGGAAGTTGAATCAAAAAACACATAAGGATATAATTTTGATGACGTGTCAAGTTTAATAAGGGGTATGATTGTATTTTTGGTAGACATTAATTTCATAATCAAAGAATAGAAGATTGTATTTTTTTTAACTCTTGATATTCAGAAGTTGAATTATAGGAAAATTTGTTTTGATTGAGATTAAGATTAAGTTTGTTTGTTTTTAAAAAAAAAGATTGAGTTAGTGTGTTTTATTGAGTAAGTTTGTCTTAATTTATTTTTTGAAGAGGAAAAATAGGGGGAAGTTGATGCAAAAGACACAAAAGGATATAATTTTGATGACGTGTCAAAAAATTAAGAAGGGGTAAGATTGTATTTTTGGTAGACATTAATTTCATATATAGAGAATAGAAGTTTAAAAGAGGAGCCTTAAGAAATAAGTTAAAGTAGTTTGTTAAAAAAATCTTTAGCTAAAGATTACTTTTTCATTATTGACGGTTCTTACTTCTTTCTTAAAATATTTTTACTAAAAAGTATCATAAATGACTTAAAATTGTATTTTTTTATTGTAACAAATAAAAAACTAATTTTATTTTAAGTTGGTATGTCAAATTCACCGCTCTCAAACTATATCTTATCTTATGTTTTACATGTTGAAATTATGAGTGTTTAGGTATTGAAGTAACTCATGAGAAATAATAAACTCATCAGTTAACTTGACCTTTAAGCAATCGAATATTGTTTCCCTAGATAGCCGAGAAAAAACACAAATCACAGTCAATACACATATTAGTTTAATTTCCTTTGCTTTCTTTGGCGACCAATTCTTCCTTAGTTTTTTTTTTTTTTTTGTGATATCCTTAATTTTTGACCTTTTCAACTCAAAGTGTGATAATATACAAAAGGAAAATTTTGTCAAAAAAATATATATACAAAAGGAAAATGAAAAGTAGTGTCCATTGGAACACTAGTTAAGGAAGCAAATAGGATTAAACTTTCTTGAAAATGCGTAGTCAAATTTTTAAAAACATAAAAAATACTAATTTTTTGTCAAAAAAATCTCATTTTAATACAAAATCCTCATTTTTTATTTTCTTAACCATTGCTTCGAAGATACTAGTTCACATGACCCCAAACAAAAATACTTAAGTTTTACATAAGAGAAAAATGATCATTTTATCCGTCCCTTGAAAAACACATTGACTCATACTTTTTGGACCAAATAATCAATCATAAAAACATACTCTGACGTTTGCTTAAGATTTTTCAAAAATCATTTACAATATTTAAGTTATTATTGTGCGAAAGTTTTTTTTCTTTCAAAAATCAATGTTAAATATAATCTTTATGTAGAAAGTGAAGCAGTTATTTTGATTAGCTTTTAGAAAGAAAAAAAAAATATCATATTTAATAGAAGAGAAAGAAAAGCAAAGTTTATGGTATTTGTATGTTTTCATTCATATTAATGAAAAATTATTTATAATTTTCATTTGGATGTTTTTTCAACCATGATTTATACTTTTCTTAAAAATCTCTAGAAAATAATCCTTTATTTATTTATATCAAAGTCACACTTTTTTATCGTAAATCTTTGACAAACGAGTCCACTCTCTCCGGCTGTCAACAACATAAGGTACGACTGACATTGCACAAAGATGAAATCAATCTCAAACCATAGAATAGATTTGTTGTAAATTTTACGTTCAAAGCAAAGAAACTAATATTATGTGTATTGGTCGTGATTTGTATTTTTCTGCCTAAGAAAGTAATACAAGTAAACGATGAGTTGTATATCATTATCACAACTTTGAGTTGAAATGATCAAAGAAGCCTGAAGTTGTGTGTGTATGCTTTACAGCATCCAACTACTAAACAGTGTTTAGTAAACACTAGTAAAATAATTTATAAATACCTGCAAGCACATTAAACTATTAAAGTGTGAAGCAGCATTATTAATTTACACACTATGTTCCATATAAGACTTATTTTGCTCCTATGCATCATACTTCATAATTTTCATGTCATCATTTGCAACAACAACACAGACAAAGATATTCTTCTATCTTTCAAATTACAAGTAACTGATCCAAACAATGCTTTGTCCAGTTGGAAACAAGATTCTAATCATTGTACCTGGTATGGTGTCAACTGTTCCGAAGTTGATGAAAGAGTTCAATCTCTCACACTATCAGGACTTAAACTCTCTGGTAAATTACCTTCTAATCTCTCCAACCTCACTTACCTTCGTTTACTTGACCTTTCCAATAACACTTTTCATGGCCAAATTCCCTCCCAATTTTCTCAACTCTCACTCCTCAATGTCATTCAGTTAGCTTTCAACAATCTCAATGGTACACTTCCTCCACAATTGGGTCAACTCCATAATCTACAAAGCTTAGACTTTTCTGTCAATAATCTCACAGGTAAAATCCCTCCAACTTTTGGCAATCTCTTTTCTCTCAAGAATCTTTCCTTAGCAAGGAACAAGTTTGAGGGTGAGATTCCAAGTGAATTGGGCAATCTCCACAATCTTTCAAGACTTCAACTCTCAGAGAATAACTTCACCGGCAAGTTTCCTACTTCTATCTTCTTCAACTTATCTTCCTTAGTTTTCTTATCCCTGACCAAAAACAATCTATCAGGCAAGTTGCCGCAAAATTTCGGCAACGCCTTTCCAAATTTAAGGACACTTGCTTTCGCAACCAATAGATTTGAAGGGGTGATTCCTAATTCCATATCCAATTCATCACATCTTCAAATTATTGATCTTGCTAACAATAGGTTTCATGGGCCAATACCTCTTTTCAACAACTTGAAAAACCTCACTCATTTGACTCTTGGTAATAACTATCTCACTTCCACCACATCATTGAATTTTCAGTTCTTTGATTCCCTTAAAAACTCAACTCAGTTGCAAGTTCTTATGGTCAATTATAACAATTTGACCGGGGAACTTCCAAATTCTGTTGAATATCTGTCAGGCAATCTACAACAGTTCTGTGTTGCTCATAATCAGTTGAGTGGAAGCATTCCTCAGGGAATGCAAAAATTTCAAAATCTCACATCCATTTCTTTAGGACAGAATTACTTCACCGGCGAGTTTCCATTAGAACTAGGAACACTCAAGAAACTAGAGAGACTGTTGATATACCAAAATAGATTGTCTGGTGAAATTCCAGACATATTTGGCAATTTTACAAATCTGTATATTCTTGCAGTAGGAAACAACCAGTTCTCGGGTAGAATTCCTGCCAGTATTGGACAATGCATGAGATTGAGTATTGTTGACATGGAAATGAATAATCTTGCTGGTGCCATACCAATGGAGATTTTTCAACTCAATGACTTGACAACCTTGAACTTGCAAGGAAACTCTTTGAATGGTTCGATTCCTCCTGAGTTAAAAATGGAGCATCTAGAGACCATGGTTATTTCGAACAACTGGTTGTCAGGGAACATTCCTAAATTAGAAGTAAGCGGATTGAAGATACTTGTGACGGCTAGAAACAAATTTAGTGGCTCGATTCCAAATAGTCTAGGTGATTTAGCATCACTTGTGACTTTGGATCTATCATCAAACAATCTCACTGGTCTAATTCCTGATAGTTTAGAAAAGCTGGAGTATATGGTGAGATTAAATTTGTCTTTCAACAACTTGGAAGGAGAGATTCCTATGAAAGGTGTTTTTATGAACCTAAGCCAGGTTGATCTCCAAGGTAACAACAAACTATGTGGCCTTAACAATCAAGTTATGCACACGTTGGGAGTAACTTTGTGTGTTGCAGGTAAAAAACACAAGAGAAACATTTTAATCCCTATCATACTACCAATTACAGGTGCTACGGTTTTATTCATGTCAATTCTCTATCTACTGTGGCTGCAAATGTCCTTAAAGAAGAAACGCAAGGAGGAGAAAACAAGTTTGTCATCAACTCCTCTAAATTGGTTGCCTCAAAATGTATCCTACAGTGATATTAGGCTTGCTACAAACAATTTCTCAGATGCAAACTTGGTTGGAAAAGGAGGGTTTGGCTCTGTTTACAAGGGTGTGTTTAACATCAGCACTTATGAAAGTCAAACAACGACGCTTGCTGTTAAAGTTTTTGACCTGCAACAAAGCAAGGCCTCTCAGAGTTTTTGTGCAGAATGTGAAGCTTTGAAAAATGTTAGGCATCGGAATCTGGTCAAGGTGATCACTTCTTGCTCCAGCACTGATTACAAGGGGGGTGATTTTAAAGCCCTTGTTTTGCAATTCATGCCTAATGGTAATTTGGAGATGGGTTTATACCCAGAAGATCTTGAGACGGGATCTTCACTAACTTTGTTGCGAAGGTTAAACATTGCCATTGATGTTGCATCTGCCATGGACTACTTGCACCATGACTGTGATCCACCAATAGTCCATTGTGATCTGAAACCTGCCAATGTCCTACTAGATGAAAATATGGTTGCACATGTGGCAGATTTTGGATTGGCAAGGTTTCTCTCTCAAAATCCATCAGAGAAACATAGTAGCACTCTGGAACTGAAGGGATCAATCGGCTATATTGCCCCAGGTACTTACTAATGAGTTTTCTCCTTTGATATGTACTCCTTCCGTCCAAAAATAAGTCTCAGATTTGACCATTTCACACAGTTTAAGAAAAGACGATAAATAAAAGAGAAACAATAGTGATTTTACTAAATTATGTTAAGTGAAAGAAAATTAATTGGGACTGAAGCACATGGTATTAATTTGAGGGTACAATTAGAAAAAAGAAATTAAAACTGCATTGGAATCTAAAAACGACACTTATTTTGGAACAAATTATTTTTTCAAATGTGACACTTATTTTGGGACGGAGGGGGTACTTTATTTTTCCTTTTCAGTGTTATAAACTGTGGATTGCCCTTTCACAAACAAACAAAAACAGTTGATTGCAGAAAATAGCAGTATGTTCAAATTTTGCCAGGTAAAAATGCTATAGGCTATAGCTCTAATATAGGTTATTTGACAATATTTTGTTCTAAATAGCGTATGTTAGAACAATAGTGATTTATTTGAATTTCGCTATGCTATAGCACTATCGCCGGCGCCGCTGTAGCCCCTGTTCAACAACGCTTCCTTCCATTTATGCATAACTATCTATCGATGTATGTATAGCTATCTAATATTGGGGTTACGTGTTTCAGAATATGGTCTAGGCGAAAAGGCTTCAACTAGTGGTGATGTGTACAGTTTTGGGATCCTACTGCTAGAGATGTTCATAGCCAGAAAACCAACAGATGAGATTTTCAAAGAAGGAATAAGCATGAACAAATTTGTATCATACAAGGATGATAAGAAATTACTGAAGGTTGTTGATCAAAGGCTTATTAACCATTATAGTGATGGTAACACAGATTGTATGCATAAAGCTGAGGAGTCCATAGCTGCTGTGATGAGAGTTGGTTTGTCATGCGTAGCACATCATCCCAAAGATCGGTGGACCATGAGAGAGGCCTTATCAAAATTGCATAGAATTAAGCAATCTATCTTGGCTTGTGATGTTGGTCTCATGCCTTCTATACATGTTTAATCTGTACTTACCGGTGCAATCTATACATGTTTGTAATAACTAATAAGTCTCATGTGCTTCCATATAAATAAATAAATAAAAATATACATTAGTAGCGATCTCAAAATAGTTATGAAATGTATTTTAAATGACATGATAATTTTGTAGGGTTGAGAATGTAAAAAAATATGCTAATAGCATACCGATAAAAAAGAAACAAATGAAGCACCATTTAAGATACCAAAACATACTATCATTCAAGTACTCAGCAGTCAGCACCCTACTAAACATATAATCCCCTCAAACTTTCACTTTTGATTCCAAGGAGTAATCTAAGTTATTTATACATACCTTATTTTGGTCCCATAGTTTTCAGCCTAATCAATTTTACCAATTTAAAACTGTAGAAGGTTTGGACTTGAAAGCTTATCACATTTGAGTTTCATACCAAAAGTCACTTTATGGCTTTCATGAAGCCAAACTTCGAGACTTATCATGATTTCAAACTATATGGATCAAATTCCATGTGATGCATCTGTACATATTTTTTCACCTGTTTTAAATGTTACTTGTATCATATTTTGAATTTGGAGTAGCACTGTTATACCTCTTTAATGCATTGGGACCTGAGGGGAAATTATGAGTTCTAATGCCGCTATATTGGTTCCTCTACTTGCATCCAAGTTTAATTTCACCTATTGGGATTGATGGTGAAGTATAATTTCTACATCAGATTTGAGATTTAACTATTTAAGCCAAAATTTAACTAAATCGACAGATTCGGATTGGACTGATAATCTACGTATGTACGTACCTGGTGTGTGAAAGGACCATCTGGAGTATGAAGGACAGCCTTTGATACAGAACTGCTCACAGAAATTATGAAAACAGATTGGCGATGAGATGCCTTAGACAGTTTGTATATAGAGTTCATCACATCCTGCAAAAGAATTAATTCCAAAACCATATATTTAATTTATTCCTCGTTCTATAGTAACACACAATCAAATACATCTGAATTCAATGTAAACATTGCTTAAACAAATCAACTACCTTAACTGAAAGTAGCTAGGGAGTATGCCCTCCAAACAAAGGTCAGTTTCAAGGCAACTGCCTAGCTAGCACTTCCACCTTATTTCATCTTCAATTGATCCACCAAGGTTGAAAACACTCATATTTAAGTATGATTTCTGCAAAATTGTGCAGAAAAATTTTGTATGCTAGAGGAGACAAAATGTGAGAGTTTAGGATCTTGAAATTGTAAGCTATCTAGCATCATGGCCTACGGTTTCGGTAACTAATCATCCATATACTTGTATAATGACCTAAACCACTTGTCACTTTCGAAGTGACTCATTTTTTAGACTTATTATCTGAGCATAAACCAATTAAAGTCTGAGGTGCTAATCCTTATAATTGCTTCCAAAATCTGAAATCAACTTTACAATCCATCAAGAACCGCTTGCCATACTTCTAATTCTCATGTAAATTGATCAATTCTCAAACAAGCATTCATAGCATATTATAACCAAACCTATCGTGTCATACAGCAACGACCATAGTCATATTTATGCAGGCATGTATCAATTGTGTATACAGTTATAGGACATAATAAATCTTAGAGAATAGAGATACATTTGAACTTATACTCTTTGAAAAATGAAAGCATGAATTATATCACAGGTATGTTACAATATGAAGAGCTTTTCTCAATGCAAAATGTTCTGATCATTACTCAGATATTATCAAGGAAGATAAATAAGCTAGAGTGATGGTGAATCGGTGGAAGAATTTCTTTGTGAACCGTGGCGTTGACGGGATTATCATTTATAAGTTAATTTATTGAATCAATAACAATTATCATTTAAAGTTAATTTATTGACTCTTTGATTTGAACTGTCCGATTTAAAATGATCAAGATCGTCTACAACATGTAGCATGAACTTGCTATTGGTATTGGAGGTGATCCATATATCACAGTCACTAATTTAATAGAGAACTTGACTGAAAAAAATAAGGTGTACAATGCTTTACATGTTCTCCTACTTCAGAAAAGCAAAATACACTAACCAGCACTTGCTTGGGCCTACAATGAGTTAACTGTCGTTTGTCAACAACAAAAAAGAGTGCATTGTGGTTGCTTATTGGTCGGATGAATGGACATCAACATTACACTACACATGAGTGTAATGTAACAGTATTGAATCTTTCATTTAGATCACATGTTAACTTTTGCTGCTTCCTTCCTCCCGACTTCAAGATAAAGAATATCATGTGCCAAAACATTTTGTTAATGTGTCTTGCCAAGGAGACAAGATAATATTTCACATGGTCTACTATATATATGAAAATGATTGATGCTAGTATACAATTTGACATAACATGGACATAACTGAAACCCCACCACCTCACCTCACCCCAACCACACACACATGTTTGATGGCTAGGATTTTTGTCGTTACAGCAAAAGCTAAGATTGTACTCTACTCACAAAGCTTTAGACTTCATACATGTTTACTTGATGCTTATTTTATATATTTTAATAGTACATCAAAATCAGCTAGGTTCCAACAAAGTACGAGCTATGTTAATTATTTGCAGAAGTCTCTTTCCATAAAATAGTGTAATTTAAACTATTCTTTTAACAGGTAAATTTTTCCAAGTAAAAAAGACCATATATACTTCAATTTTCACCCATATGGCATTTATTACACATTTAAATTGTTGCTATAAAAAAAGATACCAACAAATATAATAAGCATATACACAGGAAAATCAAAATGAGTAGGCATGTTAGTACTTGATATTTTGTTGGGAGATAGAATATATAAAGATATTGTTGGGGGATAGAGAACAAAATAGTGGAACAGGTCCATGGTTGACATAGTCAAAGTTAGATCTATGATCTTATCCGACAGACAACAATTGGATCAGGACCACACAACAAACAACACTATTGTATTGGCATTCATTAATTGTTAGTATTAGTACACTCTCACAGGCAGAGACTAGAGATGGAGTACAACACAACACAACACATCAAAGAGTCTTATTCACATAAAACAGAAACACTGGTTGTTGACTTCTTGTTTCATCTGTGTTTTTCTTCTACTATAATATAACAATAAACATCACTAAACAATAGGCTATAAGGCATAGTTGAATTTTGATAAATATGCAAGCACAATAAGATTACATTACAGAACAGAACAATAATCTTATGTTAAATTGAAACTTAAGAAGCAGAAGGTGCTAATTAATTAATTTACATATGAAATATGATTAAACTTATTGAGTAAGGCAATTTCAGAATTAGCCCTTGATGATGCAACATTTGGACTGCTATTACCACTACTATCAGAAAATGAAGCAAGTGTTTTATTATGCAAAACACCAGATGGAGATGATACCATTCCTGTCCCTGAAGTGCCAATGGATTCGACACGATTTGTTGTTGTGAGAGTTGATGATGAATTAGAATTTGTTGCATCACTGATGGAAGTAACATTGCTTGGCCTTAGAACTTCAGCTAGTGGACCACCAGGTGTTGAACCTACCCAAGGTTGTGCTGGATTGAGCCAACTTGAGAATGCTATTTTAGTACTATCATCATCACTCGCAGCATTCATTTCAATAGTACTCATTTCTTCACTCACAGCACTACCTCCCATTGATAGATCAAGTGATGAAAGGGATAATTTACCAACTGATGCAGAACCATTGTTGGAGGTGGTGGTGGTGGTGTTGGCATTGTTTTCCACTGTCTCTGCATTAGACCAAGCATCAATGAAACTAAAACCTCTTGGTTTCTCAGATTGGAGAGTTTGCATTGGAACAACAAGGGGATTAAGTAAGAGAGGAAAGGGTTTTTCATGTTGAGCTAGTTCAGAACTGTTATATAGTGGAAATGAATTCAGATACTGGGATTCAGTGTTATTATGATAGGAACTTCCATTGGTCATTCCAAGTTTGTTGTTATGCATCAGAGGATTCCATCCCGAATTAGAAGCACCAAGGGAAATTGGATCTCCATTCAGCATCCACTCCAAGCCCCTTTTCATTCAATTCACCAAATCAATAACAAACTAGAAAAATTCCATAATACTAACACCATAAAACAATGCATTTATTTAAGAGTGAATTTCATAGAGGAAAAAAAAATCAAGCTTTATTTGGAGTCTTTAGACCAAATCAAAACAAAACATGAAAGTGAATAAGGAAAATCCAAATCAAAACAAACAAAGACATAGTACATGTTTGGTTTCATGATAAATTTAGAAGAATCACAGATAATTTTAGCAAAAGCTACACTTAGAAGATCCAAGCCTTAAGGGATTCAACAAAATCACAATGGCAACCTGATTTAGTCAAACTCAATATGATTCAACACATGTGATTCTAAACAGATATAGCAAAATACAGATATAAACTCACCTTGGTTGCTTATTTGAAGCCTCAAAGCTGCTATTATGCAAAGAAAATGAAGATTGGAGATAAGGATGAAGGGGAGTGGAAGCAAGAAAATGTGATGAAGATCCATATTTTCTTGTAGTTGGATTAGGAGGAACAGCCACAGTAAAATCAGGCAGTGAAAAAAAATTAGAAGAATCACAACGAGCCCTTTTGATTTGATGATGACTATTGCTATTGTTATTGTTATTTGTGTGAAGTTCCACAGGCTTTCTTGAACGGGGACGACCTCTATGCATATGTCTTTCACAGTACTTGTTATTAGGAGCTACATCTCTTGAACATCTCCATTTTTTACCATCTGTTCTTCTGCACCTACCAGCCTCTGGATCAGTATTGTTCCTATTTGATAGCCTCAGATTGAAACCACCATCCACTGCTTCAAAAACAAGGATACAAATTTCAAGAAACAGTAAGAACAGAAAGCAACACATGATGAAAAAGGCCACACATTGATTCAATGACAAAAGGTAAATAGAATGAAAAGTGGTAAAAATACAAACTTTAGACTCAAAATGGACTTAAAAAAGCAGAAAAATATGTTATTTTCTTTGTCTGTACATGAAAATATGAAATTAATTAAGGAAGAAGAGAGAAAAGGGTCATATCATACATGAAAGAAGATGAGAAGGAACAGGAAGTGAAGCCATCAAGTACTTGTAAATCATAGCTTGTCTTTCAAGCTCTCTCCATTGAGCAATTGTGAAAGGAGGATACCCTATTCCTATTGAAGCCGCCATTCCACCTGCTGTGACCGCCACAAACACAAAAAACACAAGTATGTTCAGAATCAGAAATTTGTACAGAACTCTTTTTTTTTTTTTTTTCTGACCACTACTTATTTTTCTATATATTATTGAACAATAAGAAATAAACACAAACTAACCTTTAAGGGTTGTGTTGGAAGCAGAAATGTTGTGAAAAGGTTGAAAATTTAAGGATACACCGCCATTATCAATGATAGCATTAGCACCTAGAGCAGAAGAATCACCCCCAAAAGACATGTTGTATGTTGTGGGACCATAACCTTCAGCATCAACAGCAGCAGAAACAGAAGAAGAATCATGATTATCAAAGAATGAACGGTGGTGATGATTATGATGTTGCAGTATCATCATGTTCTTATTAGAGAAACCTTCAAAACTCTGCACCGACCCAACAACACTACTAGTGTTATTGTTGTTGGTTTTTTTTGTAGGTTCCTTGTCTTGAACGCGAAACTCACCCATAACTAAAATGAAAGCAAACACACTTTGGTGAAAAAAGAAAACAAGTTTCTTTGTTTCTAATATTACTTACTTACTTGTTATATTATAACAATAGTAAAAAGAATCAACCACCAAAATTAACTTTTTGAGGTAAGGAAGATAGATAGTGGTGTTTATGGCATATGGATTGAAGTGTAATTTTCTAAATATATATATATATATCTAGGAGTAGGAGTAATGAAATGATAATGCGTATGATAATATAAGTATAGTAGTACAGCAACAAAGGCTAAGCTTGAGGCATGTCAAGAAGACAGGTGTTGGAATGGAGAGATTTATGATTGTGTTATGGGTTGCCGCCATTCTCGGCCTTTGATTTGCTTCCATGCTTCCAACATTCGCACCAATCCACTAGCAGACAAATTGGTAAAAAAGAAAAAAGGTGAGTCTGAGTGACTTGTTTCTTTCCTCTTACTCTTGCTCTCTCTTATCCATTTTTTCATCTAACATCATTATTATGGGGTGGTATCTATCTATCACTTTCTATATGTAAGGTTAAAACCAATATAGGACACAATTTTAGGGGGTCTAATTACAGTTTACTCCCTCCTATTTTAATCTTTTCACCAAACTTGCCTCCATTTTAAAATCATCAAGTTTTGATCTCTTCTAAGGTATTTGGCCTAATTTTCATTTTAAGATAATAAAACATGAGATTTGATATTTATTTCATCTTTATATATGGTAAAATCATTCATTGATAAAATCAATTATCTAAAATACACATTCATTGATATAGGTGACGTTACATTTATAAAGAAGAAGAAGAAGAAGAAAACAGTCTCTGATGCTAAGAAGTCAAAAGACCCAATTAAGTGGTTTGTTATTCTTTCAATGATGTGACACTTTCTATTGACGTTCTTAATCTACTTGTCTTAATGGAATCCATGTCGTTAATTACAAAATTAGAAATTATTATATCATAAAGGATTTGTAAGAACACTAATTCTAAAATACCACTATTCATCATCGTTATTTTTCACTGTTTTTTCTTCGTTGTTCTTCTTGTGCTTTTTTGTGTGATCATTAGTGAATCTCACTAATTGTAAGAGCACTCCTCTTACTAAATATCATATGAAATGGACCCCTCTCGGTCACATCTAAGTAACAATCATCCTCTTGTTATATATCATTCCTCTTAAAATTGCATTTAACAACACAAATTTAGACCATAGTATAACTCAAAAGGGGTTTAACAATAAAAGCAATCAACATATACATACTCCAAAAAAAGAGATACATTCTTAATGCATAACTTGGGATCCTCTTTTGTTCATGAAGATGGAGAGCATTAAAAAAAATGTCATTCGCCATTTTTTGCTATAAAAAAAACGTTTACAAAGACCTGCACCGACTATTAAGGTTGGTCGAGTTCGAAGAAGGCGTACGATTTAAGGTAGTTTGAAGAAGAGTTAGTCGAATAAGACTTAGGTGAATTTATGACTTAATGAGAAAACAGTGTCTTAGGTCATTGTATTAGAAAAAATTGAGGCTCAAAATAAATTATAGTAATTTCCTTTTTAAAAAATAGCATTGGTACGTGGTACAAGGCTGTATGTTCGTGAATCTAACCAATGATGAGATTCTTAAAGTTGGATTGCTATAACTTTCGAATTTTGTAGAATTAAACATGGCAACAATACCCGTCCCCATGGATACCCGCCCAAACCCATCCCGATTTGACGGGTTTTCCCCGCTTTGACTGGGTTTGGGTTTTCCCCGATTTCAAAACACGGGTATGGGACGGGTAACAGGGTTATATGTACCCACCCCGAACCCATACCCATACCCGTCCCAAATGTAAAAAATTATTTTTTTTACCCCTTTTTATATAAATAGAAACACAATCCTAGATCATGTTATGTTATTTGGTTTAATAATTCCCATGTTATAAAAATTGCCTTTGATTTTTAAAGGAGCAACCAAATTATTATGTTAAGGAAATGTTAAAGGGAACATAATGCTTTACAAAATTGCCATTGGGGTTGGAAAAAAAAACTTTTTTTTATTAAAAAATAATTCACTGCGGGTACGGGGATGGGGATGGGATCCCCGAACCCGTCGGGGACGGGGATGGGGTTCGATTTCTCATCCCCGTTGGGTATGGGTAGGGTAACGGGTAAGTATATGAGAATAGGGTATGGGGATGGGGAAGGTAAAACCCGTCCCCACCCCGCCCCATTGCCATGCCTATGTAGAATAAAGTTGTTGTGAGGGCATAAAAATTGGTCAATGTAATACCACATCCTTCATTGATTTTCTTTTCGTCCCAAAAAGCACTTATATTAGAAAAAAATTAACGGGACTCAAATACAATTTCAAAATATAAATTTGTCTTTTTATCAATAGAACGGTTTATAACTAACCATTTTAGTGGAGCTTCTATTTTCCAACCACGTTTTTTTTTTCAATGCATAAAGTTGAAGCCATAAACCATATTCAAAGGATCTCAATCTAATCCTACTCACACCTAATGTTCGCTCTCACAAATATCCACCGGTTCATCTATTGAAACTGCTTCACTTTGTTTCATGTAGTACGCGATCTCGGTCGTTAAAATCATACCTAACAAGTCTGCTTCATTCGTTACAATTTAACCAATTTCACACACATAAAAAGTTTTACACCAATATTCAAGTTATAGGTCGTCGTTTGTTTATGTCATAAAATCAATTTCTAAATAATAGTACGAGTATGAATCATTTTATAGGTAAAGTTGTCTCGCATTTAGCTCTATGTTGTTTGTGAGTTTATTTTCACACATGTGAGGATGTCAACCTCCTTTCAACTTTCGTAATTTTCCAACTTTACCAAAGATGTACGAATATTCAAACTGCTTTTGTCTTCTGCTATTGATTAATTCAAAGGAAAAAAATATGATTCTACCTATAATAACAAGCCATAATGTTTGTTTTGCAAAGAAATAACAAGCCGGAGTATTTTGTCAAAAAGAAAAAATAACATGTCATTTGGAGCTCGAGATTTCAAGTTTAAGTTAAATTAGTGAGATAAATGTAAATTTATTTGTAAGTGCTCTTATAACTTATCTTTTCAATCTTAGACCGGACATCATTCGTTCGTGTTTTATCTTGGTTTTCGGGTGTCAAACATTGATTACGTTTGAACCTTTTAAACCGGTGATATCTTATTTTTTCTTGGGAAGGGAAAAGTAAGCAAAACCCTTGAGAATCGAGGTCCGGGAGTTGTTTTCGCTACGGGAAGGTGTTAGGCACCCATAACGACTATAGTATCCTATAGGAACCGTCTTTAATTTCTACGCGCGCGCTTTATTTTTAAATGCTATTTGAAAATATTTATTTAAACCTAAGAGTTTCTAAGTGAAGAATTGGAGGGAGAAGAATGTTTTTGGATTTTTATTTTATTTGAATTGAAGGAATTTTGTTCCTTGCCTACGTACCCGTTTAAGGGATCAAATCCACCGTAGTTCTCTCTCAAAAATGTTTTTGTTTTTGTTGGTTGATTTTAAGTTTGAAAATGGATTTTGAAGAATAGAAAGAGGCCTCAAGGGCATGAGATTTAGAAAAGAGTGAGGTTCGATTAGTTATTTGCAAAAACAAGTCAAAGTATGATTAAAGTTTGTTGAAATTTGATTAAGAAAGTAAAAGGAAAATTCAATGGGGTTTTGACCCCAAGGTTTATTATGAAAAATGTTTGAGTGAAGTTGTTCATATTTGTTTGGAAAATTGGTTTTTTCTAAGTATAAGTCCTAGGCATTCATCTAAACATACAATCCTAAACATACATCTAAACATGCATATTCTAGCTATATTATAGTGATGTGTGTGCTTGTGTCGGTGCTTGTGTCGGTGTACATCATTAGAGTCCATAGTCCTTTACATCATTGGCCTAGATACATTCTATGGTCTTGCAAGAATTTTAAATTGCATAAAAGTAAAGTACAAGAAAATCCTAAGTTTTACATTCTACTTTTTGCATGAATTAATATGGCAAGAAATTAAAGGGCAAGAAATAAAAGATGAAAATAAGATGTGGAATGCTATGAAATGGGACATGAAACAAGAAAGGTTAATAGCACAAGATATAATATGGCAAGAAATAAGGCAAAAAGAATGTTACATAAAGTGGTAAAATCAACAAGAATAAAGTGTCAAAATACATTAAAAATTTACCATAACATCTCAACATGCATATGACCTATAATTCTCTTACCATAGCAATTTTCAAAAGATTTTATTGCAGCCATAATGTAAGAATTATAGGAACATACCCAAGTCAAGAGTTATGCTACATTTTTAGACACATTTGGCACTTTATTTTCGCAAGGCTTGTAAAACAAGTAACCAACCACAACACATTCACAAAAAGTAAAATATACAACAAAACAGAGATAAACTCATCACAAACTCACATGTCACAATTCAATATCATGCATCAAGATTAAAAACAAGATCATGTAATTTTTCACAAGACTTAAAACAACACACCACAAAAATAAGCAAGAAAGATATCACATTATTTTTTACCAGTTTTTATTACGTAAAAACAACACAAAATTATCACAAATGTGTCAAGACATATTCACAAATTTTTTAGAGAATTTTCTAAAGATTTAAAACCTGCCAGAGGTGTGATTAGCAAAATCTTGCGTGGGAAATAGCAAAAAATCAACAAAAATACCAGCCAAACAGATTTGTGAATCCAAGCCCACACACATGGTTGGATCTGGATCGTCCAAGAGCCTCAGGGGCGTTGGATCGATCCAGACCTTACAAACCCTAGATCCGACCGTTTCAGACGAAGGAGCACGATAAAAACTGTGTACGTGCGCGCGTGGAATAGCAGGGAGGGTATATAAGCGCTTCTCTTCACAAAAAAATCATTTGAGAGTTTCCTTTCTCTCTCTAAACTAATTGACTCTCCCTTCTCTCTAAAATCTGCAGATCGGAGAAGAAGGTGGGGACGGCGGCCGGACTTGCTCCGACGCGGTGGTTGGCCATGGCCGCCGCCGTGTCGGAGCTCATACTTTATTTTTTTTCGAAAATTTTATACCGACGGCTTCCTCTTCCCCTCCTCTTCTCAAATCCGAAATTATTTTTTACGTAGACTACATCACAAAGCCTAGATCTATGTTTTTTGGTTCGAATTTTTTTTGAAACAAAACTTATGAACATGATAACGAAATAAAGAGAAGAGAAAGTTATTTACCTTTGTGTTAGATCGGAGGAAGAGGCTTCAAGATTCGCGTCCTCTTCTCTTTGTTCACGATTTGTGTTTGTTACGGTTGCCTTCAATCTTTGCGAATCAATTCCTCTTGCTTGCTGCTGTTATGATCTTCTCTTTCCTTTTTAAGATCCGTTTCTGTTCGATTCGGATCTGCTCTCTTTGATACAGCTTTGTTCGAATCTGTTCCAGTGTTGTTGATTTGCGGTTTTGACGTGTTGAATTGGTGGAAAATTCGTATGTGATTGATGTTGGTGAAGAACGATTCTGGTGTTTTTTTGATGAATTTCTGGAACGAACAGTTGAAGGTTCAAGAGGTTGAAGATGAAGTTCTTCAATCCTCTTGAGGCTTTGATTCGTTTTTTGTGGAGAGAGAAAAGTTGTAACTGTTTCTGAGATTTTTTGGGGAATGTGCAGAATGAGAATCTTGTTGACCCTTTGACTGTGATGTGTCAGCTTTATAGCTGATGCAGTGTGATGACTGGACCAATGGACTGTTGACACATGGCACTGGACTGTAACTAACTTTTGGATTGAACTGCAATTATTAAAAATTAGGGACTGAAATGCAAAATGACACAAAGGACTAAAAAGTAATTAATAATAAAATTGGTAAAAAAACGTAATTTGGAAATAACGTAAAGTGAAACGATTAAAATTGACAAAACGGACTAAAACGAACCAATGGCTTAAATGAGGTACTTTAAAGTAACCTCTCTCTGCCGAAATTTCGTGTGAAATGACCAAAATGCCCCTGAGGCTAAAACGACTAAAATGACTTCAGATGCAATTTTTGAAATGGATTTTGACATAGAATTGAAGTGAAGACTTATTCTAACCAAATGGAAAGACTCAAACAAATTTTTACAAGACTGAAAGTAATTTTGACATAGGAAATGACTAAAATACCCCTTCATGTGAATTCTGCAGATAACATTGAAATAAAATGCAGAGAAGGATGCAATTGATCAGAGACAGTTCAAATGACTTATGATGCAAGAAAAGGAAAATTGACTAGTATTTTTAGGTCCAAAATTAGGGTATAACAGCTGCCCCTATTTAAGTTTCTTTGTCCGGAGAGTCAAGAGACGAAGTCTTAGAGTTGACGGGACGAAGATACTTAAATATTAACATTTGCACTGCTTTTGGACATAAAAATACGCTTTCAGAGTTTCAAAAACATGAATGTTATGCAAATACTTTGATTATGAATGCAAGACAAACAAACGGAGTCTATGGAACCTATCATGTCACTGGGGATTCAGATAGACATTGACAGGGTAGACAAACCAGGGATAGAGAATAAGGCACAAGCTGTTCTTTGGGTCGAACTAGTCACTTGACCAAGGGATACAAAACGAGAGATAGGTGCAAGCTGTTCTTGGAATCGAACTTGGCACTTGACCGGAATACAAGACAAGAGATAGGTACAAGTTGTTCTTGGGATTGAACTTGGCACTTGACCGGAAGCATAGTCATATAGGCAGATACGAGTTGTTCTTTGGATCGAACTTGACACTTGGTTGAAAATACAAACAGATAGACAGACACAAACTGTTCTTTTTGGATTGAACTGGCTGTTTGGCTGGGGACATAAAAAAAGGGTTGATACAAGCTGTTTCTTTGGATCGAACTTGCTTGTTGGATTATCACCACATCATGTGGGAATATGCAGACTGTTCTCTTAGAACGAACTTGTCGTTTGACCGATAACAAAGCATAAGCTGGGGTACAAACTGTTCTTCAGGCTGAACTTGCCGTCCGACTGATAACAAAGCATGAGCTGGGTACAAACTGTTCTTCAAATCGAACTTGCCGTTTGTCCGGAAGCATAGGTATACAAGTAGGTTCAAGTGGTTCTTTTTGGCTCGAACCTGGCACTTGACCAGTAACAAGATACCAATTGAAAGTCTGGCTTAACAAGATACCAATTGAGGGTAAATTGTTATTGACTTGATTTGGAAATAGACATGACCATTTTTGTTGGCCCAAAAGTAAATTGAGAGTACATTGACATTGATTTGAATTGAAAATTGACATTGACATTGGCTTGGAAATTGAAATTGACATTGACATTGACATTGACATTGATTTGAATTGAAAATTGACATTGGAAGTTGACATTGGCATTGGATATTGACATTTGACATTGACATTTGACATTGATATTGGAGATTGTCATTGGGGATTGACATTGAAATTGGAATTGGAATTGGAGATTGACATTGACATTGACATTGGAGATTGTCATTGAAATTGGAATTGAAATTGGAGATTGGAAATTTGGCATTGACATTGGATTGAAATTGGAGATTGACATTGGAATTGTCATTGGATATTGTCATTAAAATTGGAGATTGGAAATTGCTTCGAATTTGACAGCTGACATGATTGGAATTGAGATTGCTTCGAATTTGACATTTGACATGGTTTGAAATTGAGATTGGAAAATTGAGATTGCATCGAATTTGACGGTTGAAATTGAATTGAATTTGACATTGGAATTGGAATTGAAATTTGAAATTGAATTTGACGGTTGACAGTTGGATATGCAACATGTATGCATGGTATAGCAAGATTATTGGATGTATGAGCACATAAAATGCATGATTATGCATGTATGAATGCTTGAAATGCATGATTGATTGGCAATTTGGCAGAGAAAATTTCACAGGGATAGACAAAACATTGGAAGTTTGGGCACGTAGTGGCTCGTGCTGCGACATATTCACAGGGGGGAAAACCTCTTTGGAGAGACCGTCGTTGAGAGACGTATTGAATCCATGGCTGAGGGCAATAAACTTGTAGAGGAGGGACCCTTGGAAGGTTCTTGGATACAGGTCGCCGTTGCTAGGCGTGTCAGTGCTGAGTAATCATTGGATGTTCGCATCTGTGGTCAATGCTTTTCCTATCATTTTCATTCTTTCATTCTTTCATTTTCAACCCCATTTTTGCCTGAACCGCCCTTTCGGGTTTTCGATTCACCGGGGAGTAAAGATTCTTTTCATTGCCCCATTTTTGCCTGAATTGCCTTCATAGGTTGTCAATCAGCGGGGTGCTCATTTTTGCCTAAGCCGCCCTTTCGGGTTTTCAACTTAGCGAGCTCTTCACTTTCATTTTTTCAATTTTTCATTTCCATTCTATTTTTTCATTCTTGCCATTGACCACAGATCATCCTGGGGAGTAACCTGCTTGTAAGATGTATTGAAATAGACATTGATATTCATTTATTCATGCATGTTTCATTGAAATGTACCCTATTGCTCAGGTTTGCTTTCAAAATAGACATAAAAGATTTTTCAATTTTCAAAGATGTTTGTTTCAGACATTGACGTTATCAAATAGAAAGAAAATGTTTTGTATATAACATTGAAAGTGGAAAGAAAAATAGAGTTTCAAACAATAGAAAGGCTCAAATTGATGTAGAAGAGTGAAAATCAGCCAAAGGCGTGACTTCACGGATTTACAAAGCTTGGAAGATGGTAATTTTATTGGTTGGTGATACATTGAACACGATGACCGCTACATTTCATAGAAATTTTGAATTCTCAAGTACAAAAGCTTCTGATGAAGAAGATCATTGACAGTTGCAGATGCCCCAAGGGGTGATGGTTATTCGCCAGATATAGTTACTTGTCTTTTATTGTCAACCTCATTTTTGCATGAACCGCCCTTTCGGGTTTTCGGCTCATCGAGGCGCTCATTCTTGCCTGAGTTGTGTACAATCTCAGCGAGCTTTTTCATATTCATTTTTTTGTCCCTAACTTTTGCCTGGATCGCCCTTTCGGGTTTTCGATCCACCGGGAAGCGCATTTTTGCCTAGGCCGCCCTTTCGGGTTTTCGACCTACCACGCTGTTCTTTTCTTTCTAGACAAAGTATTTCTTGACTATATCGGCATTAACAGGATTCGGAAGCTCAACACCATCCATGTGTGTAAGAATTAAAGCACCACCAGAGAAGGCCTTCTTGACAACATAAGGACCTTCATAGTTAGGCGTCCACTTGCCCCTTGGGTCGGGTTGCTGGTTTATTCTTCTTTTCAATACAAGTTCGCCTTCCTTGAATTCTCGAGGTCGGACTTTCTTGTCAAAAGCATTCTTCATTCGCACTTGATACAACTGTCCATGAGTCATAGCATCCATACGTTTCTCTTCAATCAGATTCAATTGGTCGTAACGACTTTGACACCATTCAGCCTCAGTTAATTTTGCTTCCATGATTACTCGGAGAGATGGAATCTCCACTTCCAGAGGGAGAACTGCTTCCATACCATACACAAGAGAGAAAGGAGTTGCCCCGGTTGAACTGCGCACCGTAGTACGGTAACCATGCAAGGCAAACGGTAGCATTTCATGCCAGTCTTTGTAAGTAGTGACCATCTTCTGAACAATTTTCTTGATGTTCTTGTTAGCGGCCTCAACTGCACCATTCATCTGAGGTCTATAAGGGGAAGAGTTGTGATGTTCAATTTTGAATTCTTCACATAAAGCTTGCATCATACTATTGTTCAGATTGGAACCATTGTCAGTGATGATCTTGTTGGGAACACCATACCGACAGATGATGTTATTCTTGATAAACTTCACTACTACTTGCTTGGTCACATTTGCATAGGAAGCAGCTTCAACCCACTTGGTGAAATAATCAATTGCCACTAGAATGAAACGATGTCCGTTGGAAGCCTTCGGTTCAATTCTTCCGATCATGTCAATGCCCCACATAGAGAAAGGCCATGGGGAAGATATAACATTGAGAGCATGGGGAGGCACATGAATCTTGTCAGCATAAATTTGACACTTGTGGCATCTCTTAGCATGTTTGTGGCAGTCACGCTCCATAGTTATCCAGTAATAGCCGGCTCTTAACAGTTTTCTTGACATGGTGTGACCCGAAGCGTGGGTCCCAAAAGTACCGTCATGTACATCATGCATCAATTTCTCAGCTTCTTGTTTATCAACACATCTCAACAAGACCATGTCATAGTTCCTCTTGTATAAGATTTCTCCGTCCAGAAAGAATCTACTAGCCCATCTTCTCAAAGTCTTTTTATCCCTGTTGGAAGCACCAGGCGGATATTCACGATTCTGCAAGAATTGTTTGATGTTTTAATACCAAGGCTTTTTATCACTCATGTCTCTATCAGCTTGATCTGGCATATTTTTGATAGTAAACACATGAGCGGGTCTATCAAGACATTGCACTTTGATTACAGGCACATCATTCCAGTGATTGACACGAAACATGGAGGACAAGGTAGCAAGAGCGTCAGCCATCTGATTTTCATCCCGAGGGATGTGGTGCAGTTCGACCTTTGTAAAGTATGTCAACAGACGTCTTGCATAGTCACGGTATGGGATCAGCTTCTCATGATGAGTCTCCCATTCACCCTTTATCTGATTAATAACAAGTTCAGAATCTCCATAGATGTCAAGGTGCTTAATTCTTAGATCAAGGGCTTCTTCAATGCCCAAGATGCATGCTTCATATTCAGTTATGTTGTTCGTGCATTCAAAAGTTATTCGAGCAGTGAAAGGAATGTGGTGCCCCTGCGGAGTCACAATGATGGCTCCAATTCCTTTACCATAAGCATTGACAGCACCATCAAACACCAATCCCCACTTGCTATTGGGATCCGGCCCTTCATTGATTAGCGGTTCTTCACAGTCTTTTGCTTTCAGATACATAACTTCTTCATCAGGGAAATCAAATTTAATTGGCTGGTAATCATCAAGAGGTTGACAAGCAAGGTGCTCAGCAAGGACACTTCCTTTGATTGCTTTCTGAGCTTTGTACACAATATCATATTCGGACAATAACATTTGCCAACGTGCGATCTTTCCAGTAACAGCAGGCTTCTCAAAGATGTACTTGATTGGATCCATTCGGGATATCAACCAAGTTGTATGATTCACCATATAATGACGCAGGCGTTTGGCAGCCCAGACTAAAGCACAACAGGTCTTTTCAAGCATCGTATACCGAGTTTCACAGTTGGTGAACTTCTCGCTCAGATAGTAGATAGCATGCTCTTTCTTACCAGTCTCATCTTGTTGACCGAGAACACAGCCCACTGAATCGTCTAACACTGACAGATACATAATCAAAGGCCTCCCTTCCACTGGCGGGACAAGGATAGGTGGTTCCAACAGGTATTCTTTAATGCTATCAAAAGCTTCCTGACATTCATCATTCCATACAACAGGCTGATTCTTTCTGAGCAATTTGAAAATTGGACCGCAAGTAGTAGTCATGTGAGATATGAATCTTGAAATGTAATTCAGACGTCCGAGGAAACCTCTGACTTGCTTCTCAGTTTGAGGGGCCGGCATCTCTCTGATGGCTCGGACTTTGTCAGGATCAACTTCAATGCCTCTTTGACTGACAATGAAGCCAAGCAATTTCCCAGATCGTACACCGAATGTGCACTTGTTAGGATTCAACCGCAGCTTGTACTTTCTCAGTCTTTCAAACATCTTTTTCAAATACACAACATGCTGCTCTTCATCACTTGACTTCACAATCATATCATCAACATATACTTCAATCTCTTTGTGAATCATATCATGAAACAGAGTTGTCATACCTCTTTGATAGGTAGCACAGCATTTATCAAGCCAAACGGCATCACTTTATAACAGAACGTTCCCCACGGAGTGATGAAGGATGTCTTTTCTCTATCTTCGGGAGACATTCGTATCTGATTATAACCAGAGAAACCATCCATGAAAGAGAACACTTTGGATTGAGCAGTACTGTCAACAAGCACATCAATATGAGGCAATGGGAAGTTATCTTTTGGACTGGCTTTATTCAGATCTCTGTAATCAACACACATTCGAACTTTCCCATCTTTCTTCGGTACTGGCACAATGTTGGCAATCCACTCAGGGTATTCAGTTGTCATGAGGAAACCCGCATCAATTTGCTTCTGTACTTCAGCCTTGATCTTAAGGGCCATGCCTGGACGAGACCTTCTCAATTTTTGTTTGACAGGAGGACATTCAGGTCTTGTCGGTATCCGATGTTCCACAATCTTGGGATCTAGACCCGGCATATCTTCATAGGACCATGCAAAGACGTCTGGATAATCATGAAGAAGCTGAATAATCTTCCTTTTCACTTCTGGCTCAAGTGCAGCACCAATCTTGATCTCTCGCTTGTTTTCTTCAGTACCCAAGTTGATGAGTTCAATCTCTTCCTGGTGAGGCTGAATGGCTCTTCTTTCTTGCTCAAGCAGTCGGGTGATCTCATACGGTATCTCTTCATCATCATCCCCATCTTCAGCTTCATATACAGGGAATTCAAAATTTGGATGAACCATAGGGTCACTGTGTTCAACGGGTTTATTGTGGTTCAATCTGCATAATATGATTGGGATGATTTTAGAAAAAGTTTTTCATGCAGATTTTTGAAATTAATAAGAAAAATACAGATGTTTTGGTTTTTTCTGGCATTACCATTATTTCCAAGGAAAAAGGCACTAAAAAGTAAAAAAAACAAAGAGTCGTGAGAAAGACGACAACTTTTATTGATAACGGCAATGCCGAAACAAACATGCCCTTACAATGATATCACTTTCGCCTTGGGCAGAGCGAAAGGATTGTTATTTTGAAAACAAAGAAAAACATGAGCAACAAGACACATTACATGGAAGCATGCATGATCAAAGGAACATCAATGGCCTCCCAATTTCTCACAGTGCCTTCTGGTACAACAAACGTAGGCACGTAACTACTTTCAGCAGCATCCTCAACAATAGCATTAATAAACCCAGCACTGTAGAAAGTTCCTGTTGAAACACCAGAGGTTGGGGAGAATCCAAGGCCCTTTTTACGCTTGTTTTCCAGAATCTGAATCACTTTGCCCCAGCCAGCGGCTTGCCCTTCTTGAACAGCCTTCCGGGCATCTTTCAATGAAGCTATGCTAGCTCCAGCCCTCCGGGGCTCTGCACCCTCGACAATCAAGCCTTGAAATGACGTCCCTTCAGCGGACCCTGCTTCAACACAAGAGAAAGATGACACTTGGCTAACCAGATATGCTTCTTCACCATGCACAGTGACAATCTTACCGTTCCTCATGAACTTGAGTTTCTGATGCAAAGTAGAAGTTATTGCTCCAGCGTCGTGAATCCACGGTCTTCCGAGGAGACAACTGTAAGAAGCATTGATGTCCATGACCTGGAAAGTGATCTGAAATGTCTCAGGACCAATGGTAATTGGCAAGTCTACTTCCCCAAGAACATCTTTGCGAGATCCGTCGAAAGCCTTAACCAAATAACTGCTTCCCCTCAGAGAAATTCCATGATGACTCAACTGTCTTAGTGTAGATTCAGGCATTACATTTAAGGATGATCCAGTGTCCATCATGTCAGACTTGCAGTGTACTGAGATATGCAGAGCCAAGTTGTGGTGTTTCCCTGCTTCGGGGAGCTCATCATCACCAAACCCCAAGTTGTTGCAAGCAGTAATGTTACCCACTATTCCATCAAACTGATCCACAGAGACTTCATGATCAACATAGGCATGTTCCAGTACTTTCATTAACACTTTCCTGTGAGCTTCTGAGCTCAAAAGCAGAGACAAGATGGATATCTTTGACGGAGCTTGCAGCAGCTGGTCAACAATTTTATAATCGCTCTTCTTGATGAGCCTCAAAACCTCGTCCAGATTAGACTCTTTAATGGGCTGGCCCGAGGGGCTGGCATTCTCTTCCTCAAGGTTAGCCATGTTTCTTCTCTTGTACAATCTTGTTTGATGAATTCTAGCCGGTTGGTAAACCTTACGAGCACGAGCCACCTTTCAGACTGCGGCGGAAAAACCAGGAGATAATGAGCACGGGAAGCCATTTGTGACCGATGAATGATGCATATGATGCATGATATGCAAATGCAAAAAGACTCTTTTTTTTTGTCAGAAGACTTGTCAAAGTGGTTGTGAACATCACGGAGAAACACGGTTTTATTTGAAGATCTTGAGCAAAATTAGAAGTTTAGTCGAGATGGTATCACTTGGTGTTCACATCTGTGATGTTCAAAAGATGACTTGTCTAAGTCCTCCGATAAATGCATGGAAAAAAGTTTATGCATGTATGCATGTATGCATGAATGCATGATTATGTTCAAGTTCAGAGAAAACATGGTGGGTTGACGTTCAAAGTCAAGGAGTCATGGGTGGACACGGTGTCCGGTGAATCTAGGGCTTTAGGATAATAGTAACCGGGTTCTAAAAAAAGGTTCCCAAGCTGCAACCTCTCCGACGTATATCACGGTGTCACGAGACAACATTCGCTCCATGATTATCCGTGGAAGGTCTAACTTGAGTGTAGTATCGCGTGACGACTAAAACTCGAGACAACACTCGGTTTAGCCTCCGCACTACATCCTAGAAAATGGTCATGGATGGGTTTGGTTATCTACGGTTCATAGCGTCATAGAACAATTAGAAGTAAAGTGCCTAAACGCGACAACACGCGCCGACAACATCACCCCCAAAATGCCTCAGCTATGTGGGATTGATCGCATAATCCAAAACACGAGGCAACCCCTGGAATGAATTGTCGATTATATCCCTCCTAAATCCTAAGTTCACTCAGCCCGGGTGCAGGACTTTTGATATTCTCACCCCACACGTTTGCAAGAAATTAAACATTTATTCACATAGGAAAGCAAGTAAAAGAAACAAGTAAAAATACAAGCGCAAGCGTGGAAATAAAGACTAGGCGTAACTCTCGAATCTCCCCAGTGAAGTCGCCAGCTGTTTTATCTTGGTTTTCGGGTGTCAAACATTGATTACGTTTGAACCTTTTAAACCGGTGATATCTTATTTTTTCTTGGGAAGGGAAAAAGTAAGCAAAACCCTTGAGAATCGAGGTCCGGGAGTTGTTTTCGCTACGGGAAGGTGTTAGGCACCCATAACGACTATAGTATCCTATAGGAACCGTCTTTAATTTCTACGCGCGCGCTTTATTTTTAAATGCTATTTGAAAATATTTATTTAAACCTAAGAGTTTCTAAGTGAAGAATTGGAGGGAGAAGAATGTTTTTGGATTTTTATTTTATTTGAATTGAAGGAATTTTGTTCCTTGCCTACGTACCCGTTTAAGGGATCAAATCCACCGTAGTTCTCTCTCAAAAATGTTTTTGTTTTTGTTGGTTGATTTTAAGTTTGAAAATGGATTTTGAAGAATAGAAAGAGGCCTCAAGGGCATGAGATTTAGAAAAGAGTGAGGTTCGATTAGTTATTTGCAAAAACAAGTCAAAGTATGATTAAAGTTTGTTGAAATTTGATTAAGAAAGTAAAAGGAAAATTCAATGGGGTTTTGACCCCAAGGTTTATTATGAAAAATGTTTGAGTGAAGTTGTTCATATTTGTTTGGAAAATTGGTTTTTTCTAAGTATAAGTCCTAGGCATTCATCTAAACATACAATCCTAAACATACATCTAAACATGCATATTCTAGCTATATTATAGTGATGTGTGTGCTTGTGTCGGTGCTTGTGTCGGTGTACATCATTAGAGTCCATAGTCCTTTACATCATTGGCCTAGATACATTCTATGGTCTTGCAAGAATTTTAAATTGCATAAAAGTAAAGTACAAGAAAATCCTAAGTTTTACATTCTACTTTTTGCATGAATTAATATGGCAAGAAATTAAAGGGCAAGAAATAAAAGATGAAAATAAGATGTGGAATGCTATGAAATGGGACATGAAACAAGAAAGGTTAATAGCACAAGATATAATATGGCAAGAAATAAGGCAAAAAGAATGTTACATAAAGTGGTAAAATCAACAAGAATAAAGTGTCAAAATACATTAAAAATTTACCATAACATCTCAACATGCATATGACCTATAATTCTCTTACCATAGCAATTTTCAAAAGATTTTATTGCAGCCATAATGTAAGAATTATAGGAACATACCCAAGTCAAGAGTTATGCTACATTTTTAGACACATTTGGCACTTTATTTTCGCAAGGCTTGTAAAACAAGTAACCAACCACAACACATTCACAAAAAGTAAAATATACAACAAAACAGAGATAAACTCATCACAAACTCACATGTCACAATTCAATATCATGCATCAAGATTAAAAACAAGATCATGTAATTTTTCACAAGACTTAAAACAACACACCACAAAAATAAGCAAGAAAGATATCACATTATTTTTTACCAGTTTTTATTACGTAAAAACAACACAAAATTATCACAAATGTGTCAAGACATATTCACAAATTTTTTAGAGAATTTTCTAAAGATTTAAAACCTGCCAGAGGTGTGATTAGCAAAATCTTGCGTGGGAAATAGCAAAAAATCAACAAAAATACCAGCCAAACAGATTTGTGAATCCAAGCCCACACACATGGTTGGATCTGGATCGTCCAAGAGCCTCAGGGGCGTTGGATCGATCCAGACCTTACAAACCCTAGATCCGACCGTTTCAGACGAAGGAGCACGATAAAAACTGTGTACGTGCGCGCGTGGAATAGCAGGGAGGGTATATAAGCGCTTCTCTTCACAAAAAAATCATTTGAGAGTTTCCTTTCTCTCTCTAAACTAATTGACTCTCCCTTCTCTCTAAAATCTGCAGATCGGAGAAGAAGGTGGGGACGGCGGCCGGACTTGCTCCGACGCGGTGGTTGGCCATGGCCGCCGCCGTGTCGGAGCTCATACTTTATTTTTTTTCGAAAATTTTATACCGACGGCTTCCTCTTCCCCTCCTCTTCTCAAATCCGAAATTATTTTTTACGTAGACTACATCACAAAGCCTAGATCTATGTTTTTTGGTTCGAATTTTTTTTGAAACAAAACTTATGAACATGATAACGAAATAAAGAGAAGAGAAAGTTATTTACCTTTGTGTTAGATCGGAGGAAGAGGCTTCAAGATTCGCGTCCTCTTCTCTTTGTTCACGATTTGTGTTTGTTACGGTTGCCTTCAATCTTTGCGAATCAATTCCTCTTGCTTGCTGCTGTTATGATCTTCTCTTTCCTTTTTAAGATCCGTTTCTGTTCGATTCGGATCTGCTCTCTTTGATACAGCTTTGTTCGAATCTGTTCCAGTGTTGTTGATTTGCGGTTTTGACGTGTTGAATTGGTGGAAAATTCGTATGTGATTGATGTTGGTGAAGAACGATTCTGGTGTTTTTTTGATGAATTTCTGGAACGAACAGTTGAAGGTTCAAGAGGTTGAAGATGAAGTTCTTCAATCCTCTTGAGGCTTTGATTCGTTTTTTGTGGAGAGAGAAAAGTTGTAACTGTTTCTGAGATTTTTTGGGGAATGTGCAGAATGAGAATCTTGTTGACCCTTTGACTGTGATGTGTCAGCTTTATAGCTGATGCAGTGTGATGACTGGACCAATGGACTGTTGACACATGGCACTGGACTGTAACTAACTTTTGGATTGAACTGCAATTATTAAAAATTAGGGACTGAAATGCAAAATGACACAAAGAACTAAAAAGTAATTAATAATAAAATTGGTAAAAAAACGTAATTTGGAAATAACGTAAAGTGAAACGATTAAAATTGACAAAACGGACTAAAACGAACCAATGGCTTAAATGAGGTACTTTAAAGTAACCTCTCTCTGCCGAAATTTCGTGTGAAATGACCAAAATGCCCCTGAGGCTAAAACGACTAAAATGACTTCAGATGCAATTTTTGAAATGGATTTTGACATAGAATTGAAGTGAAGACTTATTCTAACCAAATGGAAAGACTCAAACAAATTTTTACAAGACTGAAAGTAATTTTGACATAGGAAATGACTAAAATACCCCTTCATGTGAATTCTGCAGATAACATTGAAATAAAATGCAGAGAAGGATGCAATTGATCAGAGACAGTTCAAATGACTTATGATGCAAGAAAAGGAAAATTGACTAGTATTTTTAGGTCCAAAATTAGGGTATAACAGCTGCCCCTATTTAAGTTTCTTTGTCCGGAGAGTCAAGAGACGAAGTCTTAGAGTTGACGGGACGAAGATACTTAAATATTAACATTTGCACTGCTTTTGGACATAAAAATACGCTTTCAGAGTTTCAAAAACATGAATGTTATGCAAATACTTTGATTATGAATGCAAGACAAACAAACGGAGTCTATGGAACCTATCATGTCACTGGGGATTCAGATAGACATTGACAGGGTAGACAAACCAGGGATAGAGAATAAGGCACAAGCTGTTCTTTGGGTCGAACTAGTCACTTGACCAAGGGATACAAAACGAGAGATAGGTGCAAGCTGTTCTTGGAATCGAACTTGGCACTTGACCGGAATACAAGACAAGAGATAGGTACAAGTTGTTCTTGGGATTGAACTTGGCACTTGACCGGAAGCATAGTCATATAGGCAGATACGAGTTGTTCTTTGGATCGAACTTGACACTTGGTTGAAAATACAAACAGATAGACAGACACAAACTGTTCTTTTTGGATTGAACTGGCTGTTTGGCTGGGGACATAAAAAAAGGGTTGATACAAGCTGTTTCTTTGGATCGAACTTGCTTGTTGGATTATCACCACATCATGTGGGAATATGCAGACTGTTCTCTTAGAACGAACTTGTCGTTTGACCGATAACAAAGCATAAGCTGGGGTACAAACTGTTCTTCAGGCTGAACTTGCCGTCCGACTGATAACAAAGCATGAGCTGGGTACAAACTGTTCTTCAAATCGAACTTGCCGTTTGTCCGGAAGCATAGGTATACAAGTAGGTTCAAGTGGTTCTTTTTGGCTCGAACCTGGCACTTGACCAGTAACAAGATACCAATTGAAAGTCTGGCTTAACAAGATACCAATTGAGGGTAAATTGTTATTGACTTGATTTGGAAATAGACATGACCATTTTTGTTGGCCCAAAAGTAAATTGAGAGTACATTGACATTGATTTGAATTGAAAATTGACATTGACATTGGCTTGGAAATTGAAATTGACATTGACATTGACATTGACATTGATTTGAATTGAAAATTGACATTGGAAGTTGACATTGGCATTGGATATTGACATTTGACATTGACATTTGACATTGATATTGGAGATTGTCATTGGGGATTGACATTGAAATTGGAATTGGAATTGGAGATTGACATTGACATTGACATTGGAGATTGTCATTGAAATTGGAATTGAAATTGGAGATTGGAAATTTGGCATTGACATTGGATTGAAATTGGAGATTGACATTGGAATTGTCATTGGATATTGTCATTAAAATTGGAGATTGGAAATTGCTTCGAATTTGACAGCTGACATGATTGGAATTGAGATTGCTTCGAATTTGACATTTGACATGGTTTGAAATTGAGATTGGAAAATTGAGATTGCATCGAATTTGACGGTTGAAATTGAATTGAATTTGACATTGGAATTGGAATTGAAATTTGAAATTGAATTTGACGGTTGACAGTTGGATATGCAACATGTATGCATGGTATAGCAAGATTATTGGATGTATGAGCACATAAAATGCATGATTATGCATGTATGAATGCTTGAAATGCATGATTGATTGGCAATTTGGCAGAGAAAATTTCACAGGGATAGACAAAACATTGGAAGTTTGGGCACGTAGTGGCTCGTGCTGCGACATATTCACAGGGGGGAAAACCTCTTTGGAGAGACCGTCGTTGAGAGACGTATTGAATCCATGGCTGAGGGCAATAAACTTGTAGAGGAGGGACCCTTGGAAGGTTCTTGGATACAGGTCGCCGTTGCTAGGCGTGTCAGTGCTGAGTAATCATTGGATGTTCGCATCTGTGGTCAATGCTTTTCCTATCATTTTCATTCTTTCATTCTTTCATTTTCAACCCCATTTTTGCCTGAACCGCCCTTTCGGGTTTTCGATTCACCGGGGAGTAAAGATTCTTTTCATTGCCCCATTTTTGCCTGAATTGCCTTCATAGGTTGTCAATCAGCGGGGTGCTCATTTTTGCCTAAGCCGCCCTTTCGGGTTTTCAACTTAGCGAGCTCTTCACTTTCATTTTTTCAATTTTTCATTTCCATTCTATTTTTTCATTCTTGCCATTGACCACAGATCATCCTGGGGAGTAACCTGCTTGTAAGATGTATTGAAATAGACATTGATATTCATTTATTCATGCATGTTTCATTGAAATGTACCCTATTGCTCAGGTTTGCTTTCAAAATAGACATAAAAGATTTTTCAATTTTCAAAGATGTTTGTTTCAGACATTGACGTTATCAAATAGAAAGAAAATGTTTTGTATATAACATTGAAAGTGGAAAGAAAAATAGAGTTTCAAACAATAGAAAGGCTCAAATTGATGTAGAAGAGTGAAAATCAGCCAAAGGCGTGACTTCACGGATTTACAAAGCTTGGAAGATGGTAATTTTATTGGTTGGTGATACATTGAACACGATGACCGCTACATTTCATAGAAATTTTGAATTCTCAAGTACAAAAGCTTCTGATGAAGAAGATCATTGACAGTTGCAGATGCCCCAAGGGGTGATGGTTATTCGCCAGATATAGTTACTTGTCTTTTATTGTCAACCTCATTTTTGCATGAACCGCCCTTTCGGGTTTTCGGCTCATCGAGGCGCTCATTCTTGCCTGAGTTGTGTACAATCTCAGCGAGCTTTTTCATATTCATTTTTTTGTCCCTAACTTTTGCCTGGATCGCCCTTTCGGGTTTTCGATCCACCGGGAAGCGCATTTTTGCCTAGGCCGCCCTTTCGGGTTTTCGACCTACCACGCTGTTCTTTTCTTTCTAGACAAAGTATTTCTTGACTATATCGGCATTAACAGGATTCGGAAGCTCAACACCATCCATGTGTGTAAGAATTAAAGCACCACCAGAGAAGGCCTTCTTGACAACATAAGGACCTTCATAGTTAGGCGTCCACTTGCCCCTTGGGTCGGGTTGCTGGTTTATTCTTCTTTTCAATACAAGTTCGCCTTCCTTGAATTCTCGAGGTCGGACTTTCTTGTCAAAAGCATTCTTCATTCGCACTTGATACAACTGTCCATGAGTCATAGCATCCATACGTTTCTCTTCAATCAGATTCAATTGGTCGTAACGACTTTGACACCATTCAGCCTCAGTTAATTTTGCTTCCATGATTACTCGGAGAGATGGAATCTCCACTTCCAGAGGGAGAACTGCTTCCATACCATACACAAGAGAGAAAGGAGTTGCCCCGGTTGAACTGCGCACCGTAGTACGGTAACCATGCAAGGCAAACGGTAGCATTTCATGCCAGTCTTTGTAAGTAGTGACCATCTTCTGAACAATTTTCTTGATGTTCTTGTTAGCGGCCTCAACTGCACCATTCATCTGAGGTCTATAAGGGGAAGAGTTGTGATGTTCAATTTTGAATTCTTCACATAAAGCTTGCATCATACTATTGTTCAGATTGGAACCATTGTCAGTGATGATCTTGTTGGGAACACCATACCGACAGATGATGTTATTCTTGATAAACTTCACTACTACTTGCTTGGTCACATTTGCATAGGAAGCAGCTTCAACCCACTTGGTGAAATAATCAATTGCCACTAGAATGAAACGATGTCCGTTGGAAGCCTTCGGTTCAATTCTTCCGATCATGTCAATGCCCCACATAGAGAAAGGCCATGGGGAAGATATAACATTGAGAGCATGGGGAGGCACATGAATCTTGTCAGCATAAATTTGACACTTGTGGCATCTCTTAGCATGTTTGTGGCAGTCACGCTCCATAGTTATCCAGTAATAGCCGGCTCTTAACAGTTTTCTTGACATGGTGTGACCCGAAGCGTGGGTCCCAAAAGTACCGTCATGTACATCATGCATCAATTTCTCAGCTTCTTGTTTATCAACACATCTCAACAAGACCATGTCATAGTTCCTCTTGTATAAGATTTCTCCGTCCAGAAAGAATCTACTAGCCCATCTTCTCAAAGTCTTTTTATCCCTGTTGGAAGCACCAGGCGGATATTCACGATTCTGCAAGAATTGTTTGATGTTTTAATACCAAGGCTTTTTATCACTCATGTCTCTATCAGCTTGATCTGGCATATTTTTGATAGTAAACACATGAGCGGGTCTATCAAGACATTGCACTTTGATTACAGGCACATCATTCCAGTGATTGACACGAAACATGGAGGACAAGGTAGCAAGAGCGTCAGCCATCTGATTTTCATCCCGAGGGATGTGGTGCAGTTCGACCTTTGTAAAGTATGTCAACAGACGTCTTGCATAGTCACGGTATGGGATCAGCTTCTCATGATGAGTCTCCCATTCACCCTTTATCTGATTAATAACAAGTTCAGAATCTCCATAGATGTCAAGGTGCTTAATTCTTAGATCAAGGGCTTCTTCAATGCCCAAGATGCATGCTTCATATTCAGTTATGTTGTTCGTGCATTCAAAAGTTATTCGAGCAGTGAAAGGAATGTGGTGCCCCTGCGGAGTCACAATGATGGCTCCAATTCCTTTACCATAAGCATTGACAGCACCATCAAACACCAATCCCCACTTGCTATTGGGATCCGGCCCTTCATTGATTAGCGGTTCTTCACAGTCTTTTGCTTTCAGATACATAACTTCTTCATCAGGGAAATCAAATTTAATTGGCTGGTAATCATCAAGAGGTTGACAAGCAAGGTGCTCAGCAAGGACACTTCCTTTGATTGCTTTCTGAGCTTTGTACACAATATCATATTCGGACAATAACATTTGCCAACGTGCGATCTTTCCAGTAACAGCAGGCTTCTCAAAGATGTACTTGATTGGATCCATTCGGGATATCAACCAAGTTGTATGATTCACCATATAATGACGCAGGCGTTTGGCAGCCCAGACTAAAGCACAACAGGTCTTTTCAAGCATCGTATACCGAGTTTCACAGTTGGTGAACTTCTCGCTCAGATAGTAGATAGCATGCTCTTTCTTACCAGTCTCATCTTGTTGACCGAGAACACAGCCCACTGAATCGTCTAACACTGACAGATACATAATCAAAGGCCTCCCTTCCACTGGCGGGACAAGGATAGGTGGTTCCAACAGGTATTCTTTAATGCTATCAAAAGCTTCCTGACATTCATCATTCCATACAACAGGCTGATTCTTTCTGAGCAATTTGAAAATTGGACCGCAAGTAGTAGTCATGTGAGATATGAATCTTGAAATGTAATTCAGACGTCCGAGGAAACCTCTGACTTGCTTCTCAGTTTGAGGGGCCGGCATCTCTCTGATGGCTCGGACTTTGTCAGGATCAACTTCAATGCCTCTTTGACTGACAATGAAGCCAAGCAATTTCCCAGATCGTACACCGAATGTGCACTTGTTAGGATTCAACCGCAGCTTGTACTTTCTCAGTCTTTCAAACATCTTTTTCAAATACACAACATGCTGCTCTTCATCACTTGACTTCACAATCATATCATCAACATATACTTCAATCTCTTTGTGAATCATATCATGAAACAGAGTTGTCATACCTCTTTGATAGGTAGCACAGCATTTATCAAGCCAAACGGCATCACTTTATAACAGAACGTTCCCCACGGAGTGATGAAGGATGTCTTTTCTCTATCTTCGGGAGACATTCGTATCTGATTATAACCAGAGAAACCATCCATGAAAGAGAACACTTTGGATTGAGCAGTACTGTCAACAAGCACATCAATATGAGGCAATGGGAAGTTATCTTTTGGACTGGCTTTATTCAGATCTCTGTAATCAACACACATTCGAACTTTCCCATCTTTCTTCGGTACTGGCACAATGTTGGCAATCCACTCAGGGTATTCAGTTGTCATGAGGAAACCCGCATCAATTTGCTTCTGTACTTCAGCCTTGATCTTAAGGGCCATGCCTGGACGAGACCTTCTCAATTTTTGTTTGACAGGAGGACATTCAGGTCTTGTCGGTATCCGATGTTCCACAATCTTGGGATCTAGACCCGGCATATCTTCATAGGACCATGCAAAGACGTCTGGATAATCATGAAGAAGCTGAATAATCTTCCTTTTCACTTCTGGCTCAAGTGCAGCACCAATCTTGATCTCTCGCTTGTTTTCTTCAGTACCCAAGTTGATGAGTTCAATCTCTTCCTGGTGAGGCTGAATGGCTCTTCTTTCTTGCTCAAGCAGTCGGGTGATCTCATACGGTATCTCTTCATCATCATCCCCATCTTCAGCTTCATATACAGGGAATTCAAAATTTGGATGAACCATAGGGTCACTGTGTTCAACGGGTTTATTGTGGTTCAATCTGCATAATATGATTGGGATGATTTTAGAAAAAGTTTTTCATGCAGATTTTTGAAATTAATAAGAAAAATACAGATGTTTTGGTTTTTTCTGGCATTACCATTATTTCCAAGGAAAAAGGCACTAAAAAGTAAAAAAAACAAAGAGTCGTGAGAAAGACGACAACTTTTATTGATAACGGCAATGCCGAAACAAACATGCCCTTACAATGATATCACTTTCGCCTTGGGCAGAGCGAAAGGATTGTTATTTTGAAAACAAAGAAAAACATGAGCAACAAGACACATTACATGGAAGCATGCATGATCAAAGGAACATCAATGGCCTCCCAATTTCTCACAGTGCCTTCTGGTACAACAAACGTAGGCACGTAACTACTTTCAGCAGCATCCTCAACAATAGCATTAATAAACCCAGCACTGTAGAAAGTTCCTGTTGAAACACCAGAGGTTGGGGAGAATCCAAGGCCCTTTTTACGCTTGTTTTCCAGAATCTGAATCACTTTGCCCCAGCCAGCGGCTTGCCCTTCTTGAACAGCCTTCCGGGCATCTTTCAATGAAGCTATGCTAGCTCCAGCCCTCCGGGGCTCTGCACCCTCGACAATCAAGCCTTGAAATGACGTCCCTTCAGCGGACCCTGCTTCAACACAAGAGAAAGATGACACTTGGCTAACCAGATATGCTTCTTCACCATGCACAGTGACAATCTTACCGTTCCTCATGAACTTGAGTTTCTGATGCAAAGTAGAAGTTATTGCTCCAGCGTCGTGAATCCACGGTCTTCCGAGGAGACAACTGTAAGAAGCATTGATGTCCATGACCTGGAAAGTGATCTGAAATGTCTCAGGACCAATGGTAATTGGCAAGTCTACTTCCCCAAGAACATCTTTGCGAGATCCGTCGAAAGCCTTAACCAAATAACTGCTTCCCCTCAGAGAAATTCCATGATGACTCAACTGTCTTAGTGTAGATTCAGGCATTACATTTAAGGATGATCCAGTGTCCATCATGTCAGACTTGCAGTGTACTGAGATATGCAGAGCCAAGTTGTGGTGTTTCCCTGCTTCGGGGAGCTCATCATCACCAAACCCCAAGTTGTTGCAAGCAGTAATGTTACCCACTATTCCATCAAACTGATCCACAGAGACTTCATGATCAACATAGGCATGTTCCAGTACTTTCATTAACACTTTCCTGTGAGCTTCTGAGCTCAAAAGCAGAGACAAGATGGATATCTTTGACGGAGCTTGCAGCAGCTGGTCAACAATTTTATAATCGCTCTTCTTGATGAGCCTCAAAACCTCGTCCAGATTAGACTCTTTAATGGGCTGGCCCGAGGGGCTGGCATTCTCTTCCTCAAGGTTAGCCATGTTTCTTCTCTTGTACAATCTTGTTTGATGAATTCTAGCCGGTTGGTAAACCTTACGAGCACGAGCCACCTTTCAGACTGCGGCGGAAAAACCAGGAGATAATGAGCACGGGAAGCCATTTGTGACCGATGAATGATGCATATGATGCATGATATGCAAATGCAAAAAGACTCTTTTTTTTTGTCAGAAGACTTGTCAAAGTGGTTGTGAACATCACGGAGAAACACGGTTTTATTTGAAGATCTTGAGCAAAATTAGAAGTTTAGTCGAGATGGTATCACTTGGTGTTCACATCTGTGATGTTCAAAAGATGACTTGTCTAAGTCCTCCGATAAATGCATGGAAAAAAGTTTATGCATGTATGCATGTATGCATGAATGCATGATTATGTTCAAGTTCAGAGAAAACATGGTGGGTTGACGTTCAAAGTCAAGGAGTCATGGGTGGACACGGTGTCCGGTGAATCTAGGGCTTTAGGATAATAGTAACCGGGTTCTAAAAAAAGGTTCCCAAGCTGCAACCTCTCCGACGTATATCACGGTGTCACGAGACAACATTCGCTCCATGATTATCCGTGGAAGGTCTAACTTGAGTGTAGTATCGCGTGACGACTAAAACTCGAGACAACACTCGGTTTAGCCTCCGCACTACATCCTAGAAAATGGTCATGGATGGGTTTGGTTATCTACGGTTCATAGCGTCATAGAACAATTAGAAGTAAAGTGCCTAAACGCGACAACACGCGCCGACAACATCACCCCCAAAATGCCTCAGCTATGTGGGATTGATCGCATAATCCAAAACACGAGGCAACCCCTGGAATGAATTGTCGATTATATCCCTCCTAAATCCTAAGTTCACTCAGCCCGGGTGCAGGACTTTTGATATTCTCACCCCACACGTTTGCAAGAAATTAAACATTTATTCACATAGGAAAGCAAGTAAAAGAAACAAGTAAAAATACAAGCGCAAGCGTGGAAATAAAGACTAGGCGTAACTCTCGAATCTCCCCAGTGAAGTCGCCAGCTGTTTTATCTTGGTTTTCGGGTGTCAAACATTGATTACGTTTGAACCTTTTAAACCGGTGATATCTTATTTTTTCTTGGGAAGGGAAAAAGTAAGCAAAACCCTTGAGAATCGAGGTCCGGGAGTTGTTTTCGCTACGGGAAGGTGTTAGGCACCCATAACGACTATAGTATCCTATAGGAACCGTCTTTAATTTCTACGCGCGCGCTTTATTTTTAAATGCTATTTGAAAATATTTATTTAAACCTAAGAGTTTCTAAGTGAAGAATTGGAGGGAGAAGAATGTTTTTGGATTTTTATTTTATTTGAATTGAAGGAATTTTGTTCCTTGCCTACGTACCCGTTTAAGGGATCAAATCCACCGTAGTTCTCTCTCAAAAATGTTTTTGTTTTTGTTGGTTGATTTTAAGTTTGAAAATGGATTTTGAAGAATAGAAAGAGGCCTCAAGGGCATGAGATTTAGAAAAGAGTGAGGTTCGATTAGTTATTTGCAAAAACAAGTCAAAGTATGATTAAAGTTTGTTGAAATTTGATTAAGAAAGTAAAAGGAAAATTCAATGGGGTTTTGACCCCAAGGTTTATTATGAAAAATGTTTGAGTGAAGTTGTTCATATTTGTTTGGAAAATTGGTTTTTTCTAAGTATAAGTCCTAGGCATTCATCTAAACATACAATCCTAAACATACATCTAAACATGCATATTCTAGCTATATTATAGTGATGTGTGTGCTTGTGTCGGTGCTTGTGTCGGTGTACATCATTAGAGTCCATAGTCCTTTACATCATTGGCCTAGATACATTCTATGGTCTTGCAAGAATTTTAAATTGCATAAAAGTAAAGTACAAGAAAATCCTAAGTTTTACATTCTACTTTTTGCATGAATTAATATGGCAAGAAATTAAAGGGCAAGAAATAAAAGATGAAAATAAGATGTGGAATGCTATGAAATGGGACATGAAACAAGAAAGGTTAATAGCACAAGATATAATATGGCAAGAAATAAGGCAAAAAGAATGTTACATAAAGTGGTAAAATCAACAAGAATAAAGTGTCAAAATACATTAAAAATTTACCATAACATCTCAACATGCATATGACCTATAATTCTCTTACCATAGCAATTTTCAAAAGATTTTATTGCAGCCATAATGTAAGAATTATAGGAACATACCCAAGTCAAGAGTTATGCTACATTTTTAGACACATTTGGCACTTTATTTTCGCAAGGCTTGTAAAACAAGTAACCAACCACAACACATTCACAAAAAGTAAAATATACAACAAAACAGAGATAAACTCATCACAAACTCACATGTCACAATTCAATATCATGCATCAAGATTAAAAACAAGATCATGTAATTTTTCACAAGACTTAAAACAACACACCACAAAAATAAGCAAGAAAGATATCACATTATTTTTTACCAGTTTTTATTACGTAAAAACAACACAAAATTATCACAAATGTGTCAAGACATATTCACAAATTTTTTAGAGAATTTTCTAAAGATTTAAAACCTGCCAGAGGTGTGATTAGCAAAATCTTGCGTGGGAAATAGCAAAAAATCAACAAAAATACCAGCCAAACAGATTTGTGAATCCAAGCCCACACACATGGTTGGATCTGGATCGTCCAAGAGCCTCAGGGGCGTTGGATCGATCCAGACCTTACAAACCCTAGATCCGACCGTTTCAGACGAAGGAGCACGATAAAAACTGTGTACGTGCGCGCGTGGAATAGCAGGGAGGGTATATAAGCGCTTCTCTTCACAAAAAAATCATTTGAGAGTTTCCTTTCTCTCTCTAAACTAATTGACTCTCCCTTCTCTCTAAAATCTGCAGATCGGAGAAGAAGGTGGGGACGGCGGCCGGACTTGCTCCGACGCGGTGGTTGGCCATGGCCGCCGCCGTGTCGGAGCTCATACTTTATTTTTTTTCGAAAATTTTATACCGACGGCTTCCTCTTCCCCTCCTCTTCTCAAATCCGAAATTATTTTTTACGTAGACTACATCACAAAGCCTAGATCTATGTTTTTTGGTTCGAATTTTTTTTGAAACAAAACTTATGAACATGATAACGAAATAAAGAGAAGAGAAAGTTATTTACCTTTGTGTTAGATCGGAGGAAGAGGCTTCAAGATTCGCGTCCTCTTCTCTTTGTTCACGATTTGTGTTTGTTACGGTTGCCTTCAATCTTTGCGAATCAATTCCTCTTGCTTGCTGCTGTTATGATCTTCTCTTTCCTTTTTAAGATCCGTTTCTGTTCGATTCGGATCTGCTCTCTTTGATACAGCTTTGTTCGAATCTGTTCCAGTGTTGTTGATTTGCGGTTTTGACGTGTTGAATTGGTGGAAAATTCGTATGTGATTGATGTTGGTGAAGAACGATTCTGGTGTTTTTTTGATGAATTTCTGGAACGAACAGTTGAAGGTTCAAGAGGTTGAAGATGAAGTTCTTCAATCCTCTTGAGGCTTTGATTCGTTTTTTGTGGAGAGAGAAAAGTTGTAACTGTTTCTGAGATTTTTTGGGGAATGTGCAGAATGAGAATCTTGTTGACCCTTTGACTGTGATGTGTCAGCTTTATAGCTGATGCAGTGTGATGACTGGACCAATGGACTGTTGACACATGGCACTGGACTGTAACTAACTTTTGGATTGAACTGCAATTATTAAAAATTAGGGACTGAAATGCAAAATGACACAAAGAACTAAAAAGTAATTAATAATAAAATTGGTAAAAAAACGTAATTTGGAAATAACGTAAAGTGAAACGATTAAAATTGACAAAACGGACTAAAACGAACCAATGGCTTAAATGAGGTACTTTAAAGTAACCTCTCTCTGCCGAAATTTCGTGTGAAATGACCAAAATGCCCCTGAGGCTAAAACGACTAAAATGACTTCAGATGCAATTTTTGAAATGGATTTTGACATAGAATTGAAGTGAAGACTTATTCTAACCAAATGGAAAGACTCAAACAAATTTTTACAAGACTGAAAGTAATTTTGACATAGGAAATGACTAAAATACCCCTGCATGTGAATTCTGCAGATAACATTGAAATAAAATGCAGAGAAGGATGCAATTGATCAGAGACAGTTCAAATGACTTATGATGCAAGAAAAGGAAAATTGACTAGTATTTTTAGGTCCAAAATTAGGGTATAACAGTTCGCCTTAAAAAAGTCTATAAAAAAATAATATAACTTAAATTAGACTATTAAATGATCAAAATACTTATTGCATGTTTGAAATCACAATAAATTTGAACAAATTGCAGTAACATTATACTTATACTATGATTTTGTTTTAAAGGACTTATGCTATGATTTTGTTGAAGCTTAAATTATAGTTTGTCAAACGGTGGCTCAATATAGTTGTTTCAAGCTCACTGTTAATCAAAATACAACAAGCTTGTAGTACACGTTTGACGTTCCATTAATTTTTTTTTTTTTTTTTTGTAGTGAGGTTCCATTAAATCATTAAAACAAGGAAAAATATATTCAGCTCTCCTGAGGTTTCTCTGAATGACACAGACATCCCTCTATTTTATCACATGACACTAATCTTCCCTTCTGTTAGAACCTTCCCTTCCCTTTCATGCTTAAAAGTAGGAACTACCACTAACTCATCAAGTAACTTGTTGTCCTTAATTTTCTCTTCAGAAAAAATGGTCATGATCAGTAACACAAGATACATAAAAAGAAAATACATGTATAGCTCCAAAAAAAAACAAATTGTTTTCTTCTCCTCCATTTTACTTCATGGGATAAATATTTGTCTGATAAATTTGTGATTCTTACCTCCATACCTATCTTACTTGTATGTTACCTCCATAACTATCTTACTGCTCCGTTACCTCCATAACCAAGAGAAGGGGCCTGTTGAATTATGGGGAGAAGGGTCTGTTGAGATAATTTTGCATGTTTACTTTCTAGTCCATCTTGCAGAATCTGGTTCATTGTTATTTGAAGTTGTGGTTTTTGCGTTCAAACCAATATTACCGACGCATCAAGTACAACAACGGTAAGTTGTCGTCAAATGAAAAATAGAAACGTTGTCAAGCCTTTTATTATTTATTTCACTATGTTTATAAACTACATGCACACCTTTTCAGTTTCTCTTCTCATTGTTGTTGTAACTTGTTTTCATTTTTTTCATCATCGATGTTGTTTCTCCATGGAAACATTGGACAAAAGCTAAATCATTGGGTATAATTGCTTTCATACTTATCCTTGTTCGTTGCATTAATATGTATCTTTCATCATTGTTCTCATCCTAGCTCGCCGTTGTTTTCATCTTACCGTCGTTTTCTGCAAATTCGTGGTATTCTGTTCAATATTCTTTTTTGTTCACCGTTGTTTTGGACCACGTTTGTCTCACCGCTGTTTTCGTCCATTTCGCTCTCATTGGGAGCTAGGTTACCTTCAATCTTCATTCTATACATATAAATGATATGTTTGTTTTGATTAATTTTAATAAATTACTACGATCATATTCTATCACCGCCGTTTTAAATTCATATTGTAATTAGTTTACATAATAAGTTCATATATTGTAATTAGTTGTAGTAATAAGTTCCTCTTGTAATTTAGATTGCAGCGATTATTAATTTGACTAACTCAATCATATGATGTATTTATTCATAAATTATTGCAATACTCATTTGGTGTGTTTCTTTTGTTGTCACTTCTCTTCATGACTAGTTGATGCCTCTTATTTACTCATTTTTTTCATTTTACCCGATGTTTCAGGTTCTTACGATAAAAAACGTTGAATAATGAATGTGATAAACCCTATCCAGGATGTGTGCATTTGCTGGTACACTTTGATGGAGAAGTGAGTATCACAATGTTGAATATTGATCCTGACTTTTACCTTAATTTGGTTGACGACATCGCGGTGTGTTGGCTACTAAACGATGTTAAGTTTATAGGGGATGTTTTTATCTATTTTAAGAGACCTCATAGGAGGTTATTGTCTGTTATAAAAATAGAGGAGGTTTATGTGTCATTTAGAGAAACCTCAAGGGAGGTGGGTGTATTTTTCTCTTAGAACAGCTGAGTGAGAAAGATGTCTAACAGTAAATTCTAAAGGCGCACACAGTTCTACTTCACTCAAATTTCCAAATATACACAAGAAGAATTCAATGTCCTTGGTGAGCATCTCCAAGAATATTCTTCCATGCAATTCCATCCAGCTAGCCACTTATCTAAAATAAACGTTTTGGTATATAAGGTTGAGGCATGTGTCTAAAGTTTGACTTATGAACAATATTGTTCTTGGCATACTCACTGCCATGTAGACATGTGATGTTCACATGGAATTCATATGAACTATAATAATGTTAGCTCAGTGTATGCAAGTGTTGTTTTTATAGAGCAACTAACGTAGTAAATGGTGCGTAGACAAAGACATTCGGACACATGTAAGTAACATCAGGATCAATTAACGTTCTTTTCTAATCACTGTGTTATTAAATATTGTTGGGGAGTGTGGACACAACCGCATCAAAGTCATTGATACTAGTATTAATACTATCAAATTATGACGTTTTTTTTGTTTTTTATTTGATGAATATGACGTTATTTTTATTTTTAATGAAAACAACATATAACATTAAAAATATGGGTCTTGGTAACGAGTGTCTCCGAAAGAAGAAATTATTTCATAAAAAAAGTCAAAAATTTCAATTTTCAATACATTAATTACAATAATTTTAATATAAAAAAAGTCACCTTTTAAAAAAAAATTCTCTAAAAAATATTACCTTTGTCTTGCAAAATTTGTAGAAGTAGATTAGTGGTATTTCACGTGACTTAAGATGCTATGAAAGATGGAGATCAATTAAAGTATTGCCTTTATTTTACTTTTATATAAATCAATGTATCATCCGCCCACAATTGTTAAGGTTAACCTCTCATTAAAAAATTGAGATCAATTAATTTTATGGGTTGGTCCCTTCCAATAAATATATCTTCAAACGTATCGGGCAAATACCAAACTCTAAACCAAATATATAGGCTTGTCAAAAAAAAAATTATGTATATCCAAGGACATCAAGTATCTACTCTTCCACCAAATATATTTATTGATTACACCGTAACTTTATATGTTGTCACACTATATTGGTTACACATGCCTTTATTGAAATGTGAAATGAGAAAAAATGAATTAAATTTGATCACAATGTTCATGGTCTTCTAATTAAATGTGACGTAAAACAAGTGTTTCAAATTCGAAACCATGCACAAATGCACATATGGCTAATATGGCTTTATTGAAATGTGAAATGAAAGAAAATGAATTCATTGGATTGATTCTCAATGTACATGGTCCCTTATAGGAAAATACTTGAGTGACATAATGTCACCGTGACATTAAATCTGGGCCACACAAAGGTGTTGTGTTGTGTGACCCAGATGTGTTGTATGTGTTGTGTGGCCCAGATGTTGTGTGACAATGTGTGTTGTGTGGCCCAGATTTAATGTCACGGTGACATTATGTCACCCAAGTGCTTCCCGTCCCATATATATACACATGGATAGACAGACAAATAAAATTGTAAATAAAAATAAGTGCTACTCTTGTCTTATATTATGTTTATATATTTAGAGTTCTTATTTTTCCATCAAAAAATGTTGCACATAAATATATAAACATTAAATAAGACAAAATTGCAATTAAAATAGTAAGTATTTATCATTTTTTTCAAAACAAAATTTATTTCCATGAGTTCTTTAAACAATACGGCTTTATTTCCCCACTAATTTTTTTTTATTTTTATAATAAGTTTTTGAATGATATAAGGTTTATCTCCATTAAGAATTAAGTGTTGCCCCACATAAATTTATTTATTAACAATTTATATTTTTCAAATTTAATCTTTTTTTTTGTGACAAGTTTTAAATTTAATCTATATTGTTATAATATTTTTAGAATCAAAAACATATCATTCATAAACATTAATTTATCATTCTCAATATAAAAAAAATACTTTTTAAAAAATGTAAAAAATTTCTCAATTTTTCTCTATGTTTTTCATCATCAAAGCCCCCATTCCTCCGCTCTAAACTCTAAAGGAAAATATGAAGGTGCTTCTTAACAACGACCTCTTCAAATGGAATTTCACTTTTGAAATAAATAAATTAAATATACTTGTATGCACTTAGTTGATTGTTCATGTGCAAGTCCAAAGGAGAGTTTGCATGCAAAAAGTACTTAGCAACACCTCTCTCGTTTATCTAACTAATCAACGTTTAATTACTTTTGTCTGCAACCATTCCCAATTTGCAAACCGTGAATTGCACTCCACTTCATTTCACTTCCCCTCTTCCATTCCAAACTCTATTATTTCAAATGCACTCGTACACACACATGCATGGAGTATTATGGAGTAACCATGACGCTTAAGAGCACATGAATATCGACACAAATTTTGTTTTCACCACATGGATCAGTACTTCTCTTATACGTACCTTCCGCGTCTTATACGCTATTGTTCTTTATTGGTCACTAGGTTGTACTACTATTACTAGTACTAGAATTTTCGATTACAATAGATTAGTTGTTGTTTCCCCTGACCTCACTTTGGAAAGGTATTGAAAAATCCGTTTGAGAATTATTAGTAATATAATTCTAAAAATGCAAATAAGTGTTTTATAAGATTAGTTAAAGAAACAAAGAGAGTAAAAAAAATCTTAAAATTTGTAGTGTTATCTTAAATGTTTTAATTTGTTGTATTATTTTATTGACAAAATTATTTTATGAATCATTTATCTTATTTATTTGTAACAGTTGAGTATTTATTTTTTGTCCCGTTCAAATCCTTTATCTCTTAAAATGTTTGCAAGTTAGTCCTTTTTTTATTTTCATTAAAAAACATTGATGAGGCTAGCCACATGTAATTATTAGGGTTGGTGTTTTTGAGGTTTTGATTTGAATTTTATAAGTTTGGAGAGAGTTGGAGAGTTCGACACATGTGAGAGATGATGAACAAATAAACCAAAACAATAAACGATGGCATGGGATGCTTGGGACGTGTGTGTTTGGTGTTATGCTATCTATTCTTGTTTGCAATGGTCCCTCTTCCTACCACATTTGTTCTTTTGCTTTGATTCCAAAGCTACCACCGCCAACGAAACACCGACTTTGCAACAACAACAAAAAAAAACTAAATAAAACATTTTAGTTATCTTACTTTTTAGCTTGGACTATTCCCTTTTGCCTACTCTAATTCAATAATGTAGGAAAAGAAGTAGTAATTCAATAATGTATTGTGGAACTTTGCTTTCCCAAAAAGAGAAGGACCATGTCTATTTATATCATCTCTATGTATGGGTTTCCGCCTCGTTATAATGTTTTGGTTAGAAATAAAGATGGTGGATTCATGAATCTCGATCGAGGGTCAAATTATACGTACTCGTGTTTTATAAATATATTTTTTTAAGAAATTATAAATATGTTGTTACTCATTGGACAAAATATAAATATGATGTTACGTTGTTACATGGTAAAATTCCAGATGATGATATCTTGTGAAGAATCTTTTTTTTTTTTTTTGTTTACAAAGTGTTGTTTCTCATTGGACATAATCATAGATATGTGGCTAATAAATATGTAGTTTCTTCTGCAAAAAATATTTTTTCTTCAAAATGTTGTTTATCAACATGTGGAAGTATTGTAAATCTCGAGTGGATAGCATGGAAGTATTGTTCATTTAATTCAACATTAAGGTTTCAATACATGTAAGGTTGATCACACCCTTTTTTTTTTTGAGAATTTAATGACCACCCTTGTAGAGTGTGAGCAATCTTGTGTTGCGTATCTTTAGACGAATTCAGCATGAGAACTTTGTAATAAAAAAAAACGACATAAATCTTTTAACCTTGAGATAGTAGTACATGTGCGGAATAGAACTCGGATTATAAGAAAACTCACGGTGATGGTGGATCAATGGAAGAAATGCTCTCTGAATGGAGGTGGTGATGAGATGATGAAAGAGGGTATCTTTGCAAACACTCTAACGTACAAGTCAGTATAAACTTAATGTGCGTGCTAGGTTAGATTGAAGCGTCACTAGTAAGGTTGTAACATTGTGTTTATATAGACAATTAGATGTTGTATTGGACTGAGATGTGATATTAAACTTGGCTCAGCCCAAAAGTCCAGTCTAACACCAAATTTAGATTTATGAAAGTGTGATATTGATGCTGTGAGCTACCATCCTGTACTCTATCTCAAAAATCACTTTATCCCACTCGATAGAGAAGTTGCCCATTCCATAAGACCTTTTTTTTGTTAGGATAAAAAAAATAAACTTATGTTGTTCTTGGGTTAAACAGAATATGCTAATCTTGAAAATAAAAATTTGGGGTTTTTCAAGTAATTTTTATAATTAGATTACCAAGTCTTCATAAAAACAGAATGATATATAAGTGTAATTTTATGTATTTTTTCGTTACAAATTTTTTTAGGTTTAGTTGAACTGTGTTCTAAATTGAGGCGTCCAAAACACAACTGAAATTGAGTACCAACAGCTGTAAATGTGCACCGGCATTTTTCACCAAAATAATATGTACCAAGTCCAACCGCAATTGAAAATTAAAAATGTGCATTGACAATTTGAGTTCCCAATCTTTAGTTTACTGGACAATATAAATACTTCGAATAATTTATAGTAGAGGTATAATCTACTAACTATCTATCAAAATTTAAGCTTTATGAATTCCAATTTTGCCAAAATTTGGTAATCCAATAAGTATTTAAACTTTAGGAGAGTGCCACCTCAATATTTGGTCTATTTATATGTAGCATTCTCAATATGTCTCTCCCACAATACACCTACTTCATCATCCATCATACCTGGAGAGCTATTTCATCCAAAAATATTGTTTCAGTTTTTCTTCTTCATCACAGGTACTGTTTGTATTTTTCATGGATCTGTGAGCATGCATGGTTTATATTGAATGGGTTTTATGCATTTTGGGGTGTATTTTTTGTTTTTCCTTTTGATTTCATGTTAAAGCTTTGATTTTTGCATTTTTCTTTTTTGATTGTGATTGGATTTCAAAGAAAAGATTGTTTTGTTGCATGTTTTTAGAAAGATGCTTTTTTTGACCTAAAGGTATCATCTTTGCATGTTTGTTGCAATTTTGGTTTTGCATAACACAACTGTTATTTTAATCTCTGGTATTATAGTTGATCCTGGGTTCGATGAATCATAGGGTTTTTCCACATATTCATAAATTTTAGTTTTTTTAAATTGCAGATCCTGAGTTTTTCATTTATTTGAATTTATTGGTCAATTTCACTTCAAATAGATTACGCATGTTTAAGAGTTTGAGACACTATTAATAACTGTTATTGAAAATGGTTGTCTCAAACAGAAAATGGTTGTCTCAAACAATTGATTTTATGTTTATGTTGAATAAAGGCCCATTGTGGAAGGTTGTATTCCTATAGTATAACTGACATTTGAATAAAAAATTATTCAATGTCATTGATTTACAAAGAGTTGATGGATTTATGTTTTAGAAAATGAATGTGATAAACACATCTTTAGCTTGCTACATTTTTTTTCTCTTTCATGGATATATGGATATATGTTTTACCAAAAACGTAATAAGCACTATTTTGTTTACATATTTTTTCCTCTTTGATGGATATATGTTTTACCAAATGCCTGTAATAATTTATCCTTGAACCATTGTTGCAGTAAAATTTTGTCAAATGGCTTGTTTCTTTTATACCAGTATCAATGAACCTTTGTGGCTTAATATTGTTTCAAATGTCTTATTGCTAAACTTTATTTCACATGTCTGTAATAACATTTTTAAGGTGCGACATCTTGGTTTTCTTCTTCCTGTTACAATGTTTTAGCAGTGGAATTGGAGGTTTTTAATTTACAAGTTGAATTGCTTCTGAACTAATTCTTAAACCATTTAAAAAACAGCTTGGTTTTATGGTACTGATTTAACCGGTTCAAAACTGATTCTTTGGTTTCTGAACTAAATTTAATCAGTTAAAACTAAGTTACTTTGTTTATGAATAAGAAAATCATCTACTTGAAGAATTCACAACCTAAGGGTCATACTAACATCTTGTGGCATTTTGGTTTCTTCTTGGAGAATTCACAACCTAAGGGTTTGAGAAAATCTTCTCTATTTTTATTTCTTATTTTCACTTCTGATTACAAAAATGACACGCTGATTTCACATGCCTATAATAACAACATTTTTAAATTGCGGCATTTTGGTTTCTACTTGAAGAATTCACAACCTAAGGGTTTGAGAAAATCTTCTCTATTTCTATTTCTTATTTTCACTTCTGATTACAAAAATGCCACATTGATTTCACATGCATGTAATATGAACATTTTTAAACTGCGGCAGTTTGGTTTCCTCTTCCTGTTTCAATGTTTTAGCAAATGAATGTGATAAACACATGTTCAGTAAAGAACACCGAACCAAATCAGAATTGTTGATATGTCGTCGGTTGTCAACAAGTTCAAGTCAGAACATGTTGAAATGGTGATTATGGATGCTCAGATTTGCATCTATATCACTTTTTGGTTTTGACTTTACTCATCTTATATGTCTATGTTAAACTATTTGTGAATTATGTAGAGTGGTACAATTCACCTTACGTTGCCTAAGGAAGTCGTCGCAGAGTTTAAGCCTATTCTGATGTATAGCAAAACTTATGAAATGGAAAAGGTCAGCAATAATGACATTGTAGTAAAAGCAACAAGTCATCAATACTGACTTACTGTCACATGGGCTACCGTCATCACCTCTGAAGATTTTCCAAACATTCCTATGACATCTCTCCATTTCAAAAGTTTTGAAGAAATACTTGTAGGGAAATATAGAACTGACTTGATTGTTGGTAACTTATTTATGTTTGTTATACATATATGATCTTAATAGTTTGATTATGTCTTTTAGGAAATTATCCTCTTTGCTTTACTAATACTTGGGATGGCACCCAAATTCTATTCAATCCTGATATCCCCGAGGTTGCTGAGTTCAAATCTAAGTAAGAGTTATACTCATTCTTTATCAAACTATTTGATAAATATTGAAAATATCACTTACATTCCAAAGATGTCAATATCTCCATCACAATCGCAATGGCCTTTTAAACTTATCAGAAGGCAGTTTCCTATCATTATTCCGGGTTAAGATCCTCTTCATTTATAAAAATAAATGGAAGATGCAATTTAGAGAGATATAGACACAAAAAATAGGTGGTGAGTCCCATCATTAAATGGGTCCCACCATCATTAATTATTTTTTACTTTTTATGTATTTTTATCTTTCTAAATGGAGGAAATGGAGAGGAAAATAAATGGAGATGATCTTTACTCCATTATTTCATATGCAATGACTATCAATAATTTAAAGTATGCAGGTCTATAAATGCTTGGCAAACAGTTGCGCTGTTACTTCAAAGTCTTCCTCAAATAAAAGCGCAGAGAACTACTAGAGCAAAAAACCCAGGGTCTCAAACTCTCAATTGATGAACGGATACTACAGCCTTTTGATTAGATACATAACAAAGTAGTAACAAAAGATAAGTCAAAGGGATATGCAAGAGAATGAAGATGATGCAGACATAGGTTCAGATCAATTGCAAGGAGACAAATCAAATTCCATAGGTGTTGCTCATATGTTAGCATAATGAGTCACATTCATATTTATCAATGAAAACCAAAAATTAGAAACACTTTAAATAACTTTAAATAGTGGAGGGACCATAAAAAAAATGTAAAACCATGCAAATTCAGAATGGATCACAAAGCCGCACACTTATTTGCAAGATTAGATTGAGTTTCGAATCTCTTGGTCATTCTTAGACGGATGAGTTTCAAACAATCAACAACCAAAAGAAGAGACCTCAAAATCCAACCCCACGGTAAAAATTAAAATGTGTTCACACAAAAATTCATAACAAGTTAACAACGGAATGGGTAGATGCTCTGGAACAGAAAACCAAAACTGCAACATCAGTACAATTTAATCATATAGTGATCAGTAACCTTCATCCAAAAATAGTAGAAATTCATTATTATTCTTTTTATGGTTTATTGGTTTTTCAGTTGGTCTAATCATTGAAATTGAAAGGATGTAAAAGATAATAATTCAAGCAATGCAACTGGCAAAAAATATATCCAAAGAAGTAACTTGATACATGAATAAGACAGGCTCTGCCGTGCATCTGTTCAAATTGGCCGAGAACCCTATATAATTAAGTTGCATGCGGAATTCCACTCACCACATCATCTTGTAATCCTTTCTGCTCATTGTAAGCAATAGCTTCTGTTAGGTGGCTCCACTTCTAGTTTTGAATTTCAAAGTTTAGGGTTAGGCTACCACAGATTTCATCCCAGTTGGATTGGAGTTGGTCTTGGCACGTCCTGAAATATTGTTTTAAATTACTTCAAAGCAGTCACCAATTGAAGTTGTCAATTTCTTGTCATCTTCACCAATTATTTCCAGCAAAATGGACTATGGATCATAGTACTTAATTTAACTTCAAAAGTGTATCCGTCTGAACCTTTTTCTCTATCTGAAAAGTAATAGATTTGCATGACTCTTTAATTTATAAGTTCAGAATGGGTGGAAAAACAAAGACATAAAATTGACGCGTAGATAACAATTTTGTATGACATAGCTGGTGTTTTACAAGCAACCAAACAACATCAGAGTTGGCCTTCACCAGCTTCTCTGATGCTGAAGAGATTCTGTTTTGTCCACATTCAAAGTTGATCCATAGTTGATAACTAGACTTCATTCCATACTATAACCAACAAAATGTCATATACAGAACCCAAGTTGATTTTTCTTGCTCACTGGGTTATCGAAAATAGTAACGTGATGAAAGTAATGTAATTCCATATAATGTGTCCGTAGATAGTCATTATGAATAACCCATTAATCAGAATTAAAACTAAAAGCCATCTATTATAATGTCAAACACCTGTTTTGAGCGGTGATGAAGAACCAAGAGAAGCATTTGGTTTCTTCAGTGAGCATGATGATTTACAAGCCACGATCTGTAACTTGCATTTGAAAGACACCAAAGAGAAGCATTTAGTTCTCTTCCAAAAAGGTTTTTAAAGCCTCAAAGTCACAAGGTGAAATTATTTTCTTTTCATTGCAACTATTTCCTTGTTTATGAATTATGATCCACAAGACTAAGTTTGCACTGTTTAAAAATAAAAAGGTTCTGCATTTTAAATAAAATTGAAATGAGGTCAATCAAAACAACAAAGCCAAGCAAAACAATAGCTAAAAAACAAACAAGCTTCACTGAAGTTTTGAAATTCAGAGTATGAATGGCAGAATAAGAATATTCAATAAGCCAAATACAAAAGGCAAAGCATGTTATATGTCAGTTTGAATAGATTGACAATGGGAAAACAAGAAAAATGTCACGGATTAATAACCTTCATATTCAAATAAAAAAATCACAAATCCATAAAGAAACAATAGCACCAATAGCCATGGCGAAATAGAACAGGAACCGGCCATCAAAATGCCTAATCTAAATCTATACAAGAAAATACCAGCTTTCCTATCCCTCTTGAATAACTCTTCAATCCCTCTTCTTCACTTGGCTATCAGCTTCCTCCCATGCCATGCAGATCATCATGGAGGTTTATGATGAATGATCAACAAGATTAAGTAGCCTTCGAACTCATCATCTTTATGGATGTTTTACACCATTCAATTCAATTCAATTCAATTCCAGTATATACAACATCCCATAAGCACTCTGAAATCCAAAATGATACAAGAACATTCGATAACATATCACTACTAATCTCTTAAGCATGCAACGAATAGTCATAAATTTAAAACACAGGGCAATCTCTTGAACACATAATAGAATTGAATCACAATTGGTGCGAAATTGACGTACCATTTCGTTAACACTTTGGTCGAACGAGTGGGAGCAACAACCCTAACAGTTTTCCAATCTTCCTCAAACCCTAATTAGGAATCATTGAACAACGAAGGCGAAGAATGGCGAAAGAGATCATAAGGAGCCCACAAACTATCCAACGGACATGGCTTCTTGGAATCAATTCTAAGCCAAGGCTTCCCTTTCCCACTCCAATGCAAAAGACTCACCGGACCAGGATGCAAATCACGGCAAAGACCTTCCACATTATCACCACCTAACCCATGCTGATTCCACCTATGCTCCACTCTCTCAACATCACCGGCGAAAACCAAAAGAAACGGTGGAAGAGATCCAAGCTCATAGATCCGACTCCGTTTCTGAATCCGCATCCAATTCTCAAGCTTCTCCGTGTATCTCCCTTCACGCCATTTCCATAAATCAATCACCATCACTCCAGTGTTAAAGTAACACGCATCGCGTCCCTTAAACGACGCCGCGTAACTCGGATTCGACCAGAACCGATGCGTGAAGTAGGTAGTGAAGTTCGCGTGACAATACTCCGGTGCACCGAGAACGTGATTTCCTAAATCGATGCTCCAGAGTTTCGCCACGTCATCGACGACGATGAGATCGGAATCGAAGTAGATGATTCGCTGAGCGGTGGCCGGAACTAGATCGGCGAGGTACATACGTGCGTAATTGAGTGGTTGATCGAGCGCGCGGCGGATTGAGTATGAGATCTTTCCGCGAACGAGATTTGAATCGAAGTGGTAGATGTGGAAGTTGAGGTAAGGGAAAGTTGAAATGATGATGCGACGGAGTTCTTGACGGCGGCGGTGTGTGGTGGTGACGAAGTGGAATGCGATGTTTTCTGGACAGGATGCATGTTGCAGGACGGAGAAGACTCCGGCGATTGAGCCGCGGAGGTAGGTTGCGTCGAGTGTCATTGCAATGTGGATGATAGATGAGGTTTCACGTGGTGGACATTCGCGTCCATTGCGGAATGCTGGTGCTTCTCGGAACGTTTGAACTTCGCCTGGAAATGCTGCATCCGCCAGTGGGAAAAAAACCGCGGTGGCGAATATGAGAAACACGACGGCGCGTGTGAGTGTCGGTTGCATTTTGTTAGTGAAGTGAAAAATGAGTGTGGAAAGTGAAGAGTGTTATTGTGGAGGATAAGGGTAGATTTGGTATTTAAAGTTTATTTGGATTGGTGTGGGTCCCATTGGATGGAACAGTGTGGTTGGTACGAAGCCAGGCTGGAAAGAATAAAGACGGGACCCGAGGATTTAGCGTCGTAACGCGCGCATTGTTATCGTTATTATGGATCTTGCGGTTGTGTACTGTGTCGTCCGTGACTGATGCGGTGAATTTGATCAAATCAACGGTTGTTATTTCATGCTGGCTTTGAAGATTTGGATAGGGGCAATTGTGTCCGGTGGGATTTGTCTGCTACTCATTATTGAGATAAACTCACATTAATCTATGGTTGGTGACAAAATTGCGAGTTAGACATTCGAAATAGCTATATAAAATTGAATAAACTTAATTAAAAATGTCCTTAAGCCATTATTCTCACTTCAATTTACTCCCTCCGTTTCAAAATGAATGTCGCTTTAGCCAAAAAAAATTGTTTCAAAATGAATGTCGCTTTCAGTTTCCAATAGTTAATAACTTTTTCTTTTCAATTGTACCCTCCAATTAATACTCTGCACACTACTTCCAAAGTATTACTTTTAAAACTAACCAATAGTTAATAAGGATAATTTGGTAAAATAATCATTCTCTTTCTTTTAATCATTGTATTTCTTAATATGTGTGTAAACACCTAAAACGACACTCATTTTGAAACGGAGGAAGTAAATTTTAAAGTTGAATGTTAAACCGTGTCCTCAAAGTATTGGTTAAGTAATTAAAACAAGTAACTTTTTATTAAAAGTAATGTGATTATTACTTAATCAAAAATAAAAACTTATATTTTTAAGACAAATTTTTTACTGTATTTATAGATTTATTAATCATTGCTCTGAAGGCATCGATTAACGACTCATCTTTAAATTGTGTATGGCTCTGTTTGGTAAACCCAAAAAAAGAGCTTTTAGCTCTTAGCTTTTAGCTTATAAGCTCATTTGACAAAAAAAGATCTGTTTGGTAACACTTTAGCTCTGTTTGGTACAACGAGCTTATAGCTTATTTCCTATTTTTCAGAAGCTACTTCAAGTAGCTATTGAGCTTATAGCTTTTAACTTCTCATTTTTTCTTTCATATTTACCCTTATTATTCAAAGCAAAAGCTATCAGCTAATTTTACCAAACACTTCAACTAGCTTATCAGCTAAAAGCTATCAGCTAGCTTATCAGCTAAAAGCTATCAGCTACCTTATCAGCTATCAGCTAATTTTACCAAACAGAGCCATATGTATTGACTATTGAATAGTCTCTACACCATACACCCTCCGGTCACTATTATAAGCAAAATTTTATATTTTGGATTCATTCGTTAAATGATGTATGTGGTCTATAACAAAGACCATATACATCATTAAATGAATGAATCTAAAATGCAAAATTTTGCTTATAATAGTGACCGGAGGGTGTATAAAATTAGTTAAAGTGTTTTTTTTCAAAAAAAAAAATATGTACTTCATTCGTTTGTTGATAAGTAAATATGGGATGTTGTCGTTCTATTTAAACAATAAACAACTTCATTCGTTTGTTGTTCAATAAAATCCATCTTAGAGTTTGTGAAAAAATATGGAAAAAGTTTGTCGACAGTTTGGTTTTCAATTTTGGGAAAGGTTAACAAGTGTTACCGGGACACTTGTTAAAGAATTATAAAAAGAAATATTAACTCGAAAATTGTATATTATACTTTTTGATAGTTGAAAAAATGTTCTTTTTAATACAAATCTTGTCTTTTCTTTCTACTTTTAGTTTTTTAACCAATACTCCGGAAGCACCGGTTAACAAGTCCCTTCAATTTTTTAGAAAATGTAACAAGGAGTATGCTAATTTATCAAAAATTCTCTATCCTATACGTAAAAAAGCAAGTAGAATAATTGTTTTATTGAAAGCAAGAAAATAAAAGAAAAGAGAAATATTTTGTAGATAAAAGAAGAGCAAGATATAAAACACCCCCTTGATTTGGACATTGTCCTCGATATTTAAGCATGAAAAATTAAATTAAATAAAAAGGTGTAAAGAAAGCTAACATTTTGTTTTGAAGAAAGATTGTCTTATTTTGTGTTTTTGGATGGGGTTTGTCGTTGATGGTGCTTTGATTATCATTTTTGGAGTGTGCGTGGTCGAATATTTTGACCGACCAAATCATATCCATATATAAGCTAATTGATGATTATTAGAATATACTAACTAGAGAAAATGTATTTCTAAAAACCCCAAACACAGGCAAAGAAAATGTATTATGAGTATAATATAAAAGCTAATTATTTACCATCCTCTTCTTATGTTCACTGAAGGATTTGGTGGATCACTAACTATAGCATGATTGAGAAGGATCTGGTGGATCACTATGACCACTATGACCTCTCCCTTGACCATGTCTAATTCTTCGGCTTGATTCCCTCATATTGTTGGAAAATCCAAAACTGACTCCTTTAAATTTTCTTATGTCGTATGAGAACCTAGCTTATTCCGTTTTCTTATGCCAAAGCTCTTAGCTTTTTTGTTTCTAGTTAGGTTTTGCCTTTAGAATGATCCCAAGGGTCTTATTTATAGTGTTTTCAGCTCCTTTTTAGTCGCAGCGACTTGGGAGCTTCCTTTTAGAGTCTAGTAGATTAGTTCCTATATTGGAGAACGTGTAGGCCTTATCTTTATCCACATACCTCGTCCAAGAAATCTCGACTTAATCTATTACGTTTGGGTTAAATGATTAGGGCGCCCACATGTTGCTTTATAGGCACCCTTGTCCTCAATATTTGTCGTTATCCTAAAACGGATGTGCTTTTGGTGTCTACCCCAATACGGAGGTCCACAACCCCTAGACATGAGTCATGCTTAAAGACGAAGTGGTTTAAATAAGATATAATAGTACATGTAGCATTTTCCGGCTGTTTCTTGGTCCCCTTTCATTTTATATAAAGCTCATGTTTTTGGATAAGAGTAAGTTAGAAATACCTTATACACACACTATTATAGGGAGATATATTGACTCCAACTGCATCTCTACCCTTCTTTTTATAGAAATCTAATGGACTAGATTTAAGTCTTCTTTATAATATCTCATCTACGTCAAATCCAATACTTTCCGTCCATTGTTCGTTCAAACGAACGTACGGTGTTCTTCTGGTGTCGTGAATCCCAAGGGAACACTTGTCCAAACCGGTGGCTACAAAGGTGGAGAACGCGTCGTTCGAACATTTGAACCGTGTAATAAGTGTGATTAGCTGGAATTTAAGGGAGAACTTTCCGTAAAGAGATGGTATGCTGCCAATCACGTTTTACCAGACCGTCATCAGATTGTCATCGGTGGTAGAGGACATTTTAACTTTGAGTTCTTAGACTAACGAAGTTGGTGCAGAGAATAACTTGCATCCTTTTGTTTTTCATAACGTGGATGGTAACATCTTCATCTTTGCTAACAACAGAGCCATTTTGCTTTATTACACATAAAAACAAAGTTAAATATTATCCTACAATACCTGGAGGAGAACCTAGAAATTATCCTAGTTGTGGTTCTGCAGTTTTGCTTCCAATAACAAACTTACAAAAGCCTGAAGGTGAAGCAAGGCCGGTTCAATGTATTTTTAGGCCTAAAGTGAAATTTAAATAGAGGTTTTTTAATTGCGTTAAGAGAGAATAAGACAAAATTAAGAAAAAATTTCCATAAGGTTCCTCAATTGAAAGTAATTCTATATGATGTGTGTGAGACCTTAAATATGGGTATTTTTACCGCTAGAAATCGAACTTTGGTTTGTCACATTATGAGAGTATATCCTCTTTCGCTATAGTCAACTCCGTTAGTATGTGACCTTTTTAATATGTGTGTGTGCGCGCGCGCATGCACGCGTGTGTGTGTGGGTGGGTGCGCCCGCGCGTGCGTGTGTGTGTTGAAAATAATATTTAATATAGAAATTATTTACCAATTGTCAAAGATCATAAAATAACAAAATAATATTGAAATGATACAAATATAAATTAATTTTTACTTTTACAAACTTTGATTAGACACTACTTGTCTTAATATATTTAGAACAACCGACATCGAATTAGATTGATAGGAATCTTAAGGTAAAAAGAATTTAAGGTTCAAATAACCAATAAAATAGCTAGCATTTTTTTTGGTCAAGTAAATAGCTAGCATTTAAATCGAAATTGCAACATGAACTCTGACTCATCATTTAGATATCACTTGAATTTCAAGTGAACATTTTTATAAAATTGGACGAACGAAAATATTTTCAAAAAACAAAAAATGAGGTCTAATACGCGGCCTAAAAAACTTGGGGGCCTAAAGTCCTTGCTTTAGTGGCTGCCTGCTTGGACCGGCCCTGAGCTGAAGTAATGATATGTGGAGGAGGTCCCAAAGGTTCGTATCAAAAAACAAAACACGATAGTTTGTGGGAGCTATGAACACATGTGGACTGATCAAAATCGCTGACCACATTTTGTGTTATGGAAACGATGTCCGGTGGGTGAGTAATGAGAGATATGCTTCTACTTTTGAACGACCACATTTTGTTAATTAATGGGGGCAGGTATGGGGTCTGCCGGTTGCGAAGTCGTTCGAAACCCAAATTTGAGTCTGCTTCTTTATAAACCAAATGATTTAATTGGATCTAGATTCCAATTACAAAAACTGTCTACCATTCCAAGAATGTATCATTCAACAGTTATTTTGCTACGAGACGGTAGGATCCTTATTGTTGGCAGTAATCCCAATGTAAACTACAATTTTACCTGTTTGTTTCCGACGGAATTTCGTTTAGAAGCATTTTCACCACCTTATTTAGAGATAAGATTTAATAATTTACTTCCTATGATTTCACCACGGTCACAACAAAAATTGAAATATGGTCAAAAGTTGAAGGTTAGGTTTATGGTGAAGGCAACATTGGCGAGAAACAAGGTGTCGGTGACACTATTTGCGCCACCTTTAACACCCATTCTTTTTCAGTGAATCAGATGCTTTTGATGCTTGATGAAGTGAACCCAAGTAAAAATGTTGTTGTTTCAACATACGAAGTTGAAGTGGCAATACCAAATTCACCAATTCTTGCACCTCTAGATATTATTTACTATTTTCAGTGAATCAGATGCTTTTGATGCTTGATGAAGTGAACCCAAGTAAAAATGTTGTTGTTTCAACATACGAAGTTGAAGTGGCAATACCAAATTCACCAATTCTTGCACCTCTGGATATTATTTACTATTTGTGGTCTATCAAGAAGTTCCAAGCCAGGGTGTTTGGGTCCAATTACTTTAATTTTCAACAACATATTATTATAGTTCACCTCTTCAAGACTAATTCACCTTGATGAATAATTAAAATAAATTATTTTAAAGGTTCGCTTTAATCGAGTGCAAATTCGATCAACGACTTTTGCGTCGTCAACCTTACAAATCCGAAAAACATGATGACTTGAATATAATCATATTTGTAGGCATATGTATTTTGCCTTTGTATGTTATTAACATGGATGTTGTGAGTTTGTGCACAAATTCATCCTTTTTATATTTAACGATTTTGAATTTGTATTGTGTCGATATACTCTGTCAATTTGAATGAATGAATATCGTTTATCTTTATAAAAAAAAACTTAAAAAACGTTTTGTTTTAGGTAAAAAAAATTATCAGTTTTAGGATAAAACACGAGTTTTTACCAAACTTGTAACAAATATGGAAATATGTAGAGGATAAAAAGTATGATTTTGAAAAAGGAAACTATTCTCGTTGGTTTGATAAAACGGGGACCAAAAGAGTATTTAGGAGTGACACCTTGTTGTAATTTAATTTGATCCTATCCCAATTTTGTTTTTCCCTAATTAGTTTATTTTTTTGATACAATCCCAAATTTTAAGGGCAAGATATCGTAATTGGTATTCTTTTTCGTTAATTTATGATTTGATTTTTTAACTTATTATGATCAAGGACAATTTATTAGTTTGTTGAGATTATTATGCAATTTTCACTTATAAAATAAACCTACCCACATTCAACAATTTCCCTCATATTCTAAACCCTTGTTTTCCAAAATGATATCAACATCTTTTTCTCATTTTTTCTTGAATCAATCCGTGAAACAACATGGTTGCAACTCCAATTATTCCATCGATTTGCCCTAATAAAGGATGTGGCGTCATTGATGCTGCTGGGGTCACTAATATCTGTGCAAATTGTTTCAAAGAAAGTTACATCAACAAAATAGTGGGAACAGAATTTGAAGGCCGTGTTTACGGAAGTCGCAATATATACCCTAGCCCTGCTATCGTTGCTGACTCTCAAAGACTATCAAGCATGAAGATGAATAAAAAGTAGGTGCAAGACTTGCAACGAAAAAACTGGACTAGCATATAGGATGTCATCATAGATAGGGATAATCAATGTTTTCTCTTTCTCTTTGTTTAGTGAATGATTATCAATGTTTTTCTATACTATGTTAGTCGAGATTTTTTCTTTTCTTTTTATTTATGAATTTCTGACCCAATATTAGTCATTAAGCATTGTTTGTTTCTGCTTATGAGTATCATGTGATATGATTATCTTCTTAATGCAAATATTGTACTATTGTTTTTCTTTCTTGATTTCTTGACGTGTTACCGCCCATTCGTGATCAATTTTAAAATTCTACTAGTATGTTGAAAGATTAACTGGTTTGGATTTTTTTTTCCCTCGTTTATTAGAAACTTTTTTTTTTTTTTATCAATATTAGAAACCTAATTTTAGTTTGTGATAAATGTGGGTGGATATGAAATTTCCTAAACAATGAAATTTCCAGTACAATACTATATGACCAAATTTAACAAACGGTAAGATTGAAGCACAAAGTTTCTGCTAAAATGATTTATGCATTAAAGTGATTTTCACTGTTTTCAATTTTTCCTGCATCTATGAATCGTACATAAGTGCAAAATGAATTCACGTATATATAATTTTATATCGGGCGACGGGCGATGATGTAAATGTAAAGCAGTGTATATTTGTTTTGGCTTAATTGCACTTTTGACCCCCTATCTTTTCAAAAGTTGCGATTTTGGTCCCTTAACTAATTAAAATACAAAACAGCCCCTTATGTATTAGATCTTTGGCAGTTTTGGCCCCCAAGGCCACTTTTGACTTAAGTGAGGTGCCACGTGTCGACCATTGTGGGTGCCACGTCAGCGAAGACTAAGTCAAAAGTGGCCTTGGAGGCCAAAACTGCCAAAGATCCAATACATAGGGGGCTGTTTTGTATTTTAATTAGTTAGGGGGCCAAAATCGCAACTTTTGGAAAGATAGAGGGCCAAAAGTGCAATTAAGCCATTTGTTTTCCAAAGAAGCAATAGCCTTACACAAACTGAAACAGGAAGAAAAAAAATAGCCCACTAAACAATTCCTAATAACGTTGGCATGATGACTAAGGAATACTTCCTCCGTTTCAAAATATAAGCAAAATTCACCTTTTAGGTTCATTCATTTAATGATGTATGTGGTCCATATTATGAACCACATTCATCATTAAATGAATGAACCTAAAAGGTGAATTTTGCTTATATTTTGAAACGAAGGGAGTATGTAAAAGAAATAGTTTTTTTTTTTATGCAAAATGTGATTAAGGAATGTGTAAAAGAAATAGTTTTCTTTTTTTGACAATATGTGAAAAAAATAGTTATATTTGACAGCAATATTGTTGATCTTATTCTAACTAACAAATTAAGGATTTTTCTATCATGTGCAAATTTGCACATATTAAGAAGTTCAAAATTAGAGTTTAGGGTTTAGTAAACCCTAATTTAAAAAATAAAACAAATACAGCTTTAACATGATTATTAAACTAAACAAACAATATAGTGAACTCAATTCACAGATAAACTCGTTTTACATGTGTGCATATTAACTCGTTTCACGTATATCACACTAACGCATAAAAGTAAGAATTAAAAACTCAAAGGAAATACTTGACAAAAAAAAAAACTCAAAGGAAATAGGCAGACGAAATGGGTTGAAAATAAAAAATCAAAGGAAGAGAGAAAATGGATGGAAAGTGGGAGGGAGAGATATTAGAAAGTGGTAATTGATGAAAAATTGAAATGCCAGTAAGAGAGTATTTTTGTCAATTTTAGGTGTAACCAAAAGTTTATAGATGTAACTAGAAAAAGTCTAGATCGAAATATCAACTTTTCCTTATCGAAATAGATCGAGATATCATTTTTCCTTAATTATGGAAGAAAAAAAAATTAGATCAAGATGTCAACTAAAATTATCACAATTTCGATGAATTTTTTTTTTACAATGTTCGATTTTTAGTTAAACAAAAACAAATTCTCACATGTTCGATTTTTTTTTTTGAAGGACACATGTTCGATTTTTAATTGTAGTTATGATTATTTCTCTTGTAAAAAAAATTGTATTTATGATTATAGTTACATAATATTTATATTAGTTTTTTAAAAAAAAAGTTCATATTTAAAAGAAAAACTTGCACTTTTGGATGGATTAAGTTCCTTAATTTATTTATTTTTTTGAATAAAGTTCCTTAACTCGTTGAAAAATGTATTTTAGACGCAAATTCCATTTTATGTTTGGGAGGCTGCAGATTGGAAGAAAACCAAATTACATCAGTTTGGTTTTAGTAAAAAAACTCAAGGTTATTATAAATCAAAGGAAATATGTTAACTCTACACATCCGAAGATTTAAAAAAAATTATAGACCAAACTCAAAGCATCCACAAATTCACAATGGTTGATGATATACCTATTTAACACCATAGTAAATAAGCACCTTGGTTGCGGTTATAATTTTGGATGTTTGTAGAGAGCGCGACTATATTAACACTTTTTTTTTTGAGAGAACTATATTAACACTTTATTTCTTCACTTTTTGAGGTGATTAGTCGATGGAAATGAACATTCATTAAATATTAACATTAAAAAAAGAATTATAAACATATCATGTGTACAATATGCATTTTTTTATGTCTACCATACACAGTTAAACACCCAAAATTGAGAATTTTATAGTGGTCGTAGATGATCTTAAAATTTGGATATATTTTGTTTTAAGAAGTTAAATTGACTCAACGAAATTAACACAAGGGATAATCGAACTTGAAGTCTTGAAATGACCACACTCTAAGGTGTCAACCAACACCAATAAACCAATCAAAGTGGTTAAAATTTGGGTAAAATTGATTGTGTATTGAATAATATATTTTTTTTTTCAAATAGTATAGTGATTAGAAACTAATTTTAAAGTTGAACAATTGAAAAATTTGAGGTTCGAACTCCGCAGTCTGCATATTGCAACATGTTCACCAATTAAACTCTTTTTTTTTTTAAAGGAAACTATTTATACCTATTGTATAATTATGCTATACATCAGATATATATACGAGGCTTGCAATATAATTGTTTTTTTGGTTACACTTGCAATATAATTTAAATATAATAAAAACTCAAGCTAATCTAGGAAATATAATAAAAATTCCAACACAATAAAAAAAAAATTCAAACAATCAAATCTTTTTTTTTCAAACAATAAAAATAAATTATAGACGAATTGACAAATTACTATTGAACTCACACACAATGGAGTTCACCATCCCTTCAATATTTTTTAATTTTTCTTATATTAGTATGTTTATGTTTTTAATCTCTATATTTAATTTTTGTGAACTTTATAGAATATTATATACTTGGTCATTTTTACTCAATATATTGAGTCTTAAATACTTAATTTTGTGAACAAAAGGAGCCAAATGTTCATAGCAAATTAAAAATCTCTAGGAAGAGAAATACAAACTTAATCCCCCGAGACGAGCAATATAGGAAATACGGTACTTAATTAAACACCTTCAAAGAAACATAATGATTAAGACCATACTTTGCAGGGTCATTTACTTGATTAACCTAATGAGAAATATGTTGACAACGAAAACCAAACGACATATGACATAACACATTAACCTGGGACAACAAATGATGAAAAATATGTAAAACATTCGCACCATCTTCACTCATTTCATTTTGATGGAAGAGAGATAATTTTCTTTGTGCAATGACTTAATGAAATCTATGCTGGTTGCCTATCAAAAGACCATGGTAAATGCCTTACAAAAAGCCTTTTTAACTAAGCAAGCTATAAAACAAGTATGAAGATTAATTTATTAGAAGAAAATGTTAGTTCTTTTTATATTTGTTTGACAATATTAATTTTGTACATCTTATAATTTCTTAATTCTTTTATAAGTTGTACATTTGAAAATTTATTTTTTTCTTTACTAAATCACACTTTTAAATTTGATTTTCTCTAAACTTAATTTTTGGCTTCGTTCTTGCTTGAACGGAAAATACTTGGGGGGCTTTGAGTTTTAAGGCCTTTGGTGACTTTATATTTAGTTGATATATGAATTTTGAGTTTTCGAGACTTTTTTGACTTAAGTGTATTTAGTTGATAGATGAATGAATAAAATAAAATATTTTGATGAGAGAGAATTAAATTAATTAGGAGAGTGATAGAAGCAATATTGCCAAACTCAAAGACGCCGAAGTGAAACCCACCTTGAACGCATTGTTGATTTAACACAACATGCCATGAATAAATCTTAGCTTTATTTTAAAGACAAAATATCATTTTTAAGATTAAAAGTTGTTTCGTTTTACGTAAAAAAAAATATATAAAAAAAAAACAGTTTTAGGGTCAAAAACACGAGTTGATGCCAAAATTGTAACAACAAATTTAAAAATAGAGGATAAAAAATTGATTTTGAAAAGGGAAACTATTATCGTTGTAACAAAAAATTAATTTGATCCTATCCCAATATTTTTTTTCCTAATTAGTTTTTTTTTTGTTACAGACCCAAACTTTAAGGGAAAGATATCGTAATTGGTATTATTTTTTGTTAATTTATGATTTCATTTGATTTTTTTCAACAATTTATTTATTTGTTGAGATTGTTAAGGAATTTTTTCTTATAAATTAAAACCTACCCGTTCAACAATTTCTGTAATTCGTAAGCCTTCTTGTTTTCCAAAACCGATATATCAACAACATCTTCCTCGGTCTTTCTTGATTCAATCCGTGAAAACATGGTTGCAACTCCAATGGTTCCACCAATTTGCCCTAATAAAGGATGTGGTGTCATGGATGCTGCTGGAGTCACTAACATCTGTGCCAAGTGCTTCAAAGAAAGTTACAAAACAAACATCACTAAGATAGTGGGAGCAGAATTTGAAGGTCGTGTTTTCGAAAGCCGCAGTATGTACCCTAGCCCTGTTGTCGCTGCTGACTCTAAAAGACTCTCAAGCATGAAGATGAATAAAAAGTAGGTGTACGGCTTGCAACAAAAACAATTGGAGTAGCTTATAGGACATTATCATCGATAGGGGTTATCAATGTTTTATTTTCTATGTTAATCAAGATTTGTATTCCCCCCTACCCAATATTAGTCATTGTACATTGTTTATTTCTTTGTTATCAGTATATGCAAATACAGTACTATTGAATTTTTCTAATATTCTTTAAACCTTTTGTTTATCTAAGTTTCCGGACAGTTAGGGAATTGCATTCGATATGTTTTCAGCGAAAATCGTCGATTAAGATACAGGGTTCAACTCGATCAAGGCTGACGATCAGAAATTGGTTTTTATATCTCAAATTATTCAGAGCATTCTAATTCAATTTCATAAATATTTTTGGACTCGTTTCGTAATTAAAAAATCATAAAACATTTTAATTGAAAATTTCAAATAACTCTGACACTAATCTACTCTACTTTACCTTAATATGCAGTTTTGGTTAGTTGATTGATAGTTTTTATCATTTTTATCATAGCTAAATATTGTGTGTTGAAGTAATCGTTTTATTTCCAAACCATTTGCAGTAACTAAATAGAAACGCAGTTCCCAGCTTCAAAAATAGAATGCAAATGTCTCCCATCCCAGATGTTCATTAATCACCAAATGCAATGGCGATAAAAACTGTAAATTCACTTAGCTAAAATAATAATCCAAAATACATTTGTTCAAAAAAAAATCCAAAATACATCCGGATACAGAACCGATCCGAAGACTTATGGTGACAAGTTGAGGAAGCTAAGATGTCATAAAATGAGTGAAATAGAACTTGCAGCTTCTGCCTATTGTGAAGTTTCAGTTTGTTTCAGTTTTTCCAGGGATGAAATTCGACTGTCTAGTGATTCGTAGAGACCATTCACCTGCAGAAGAAAAGAAAGTTCAGTACACAAATGAAGCACCACACAAACTCTTCAAACAAACCTCACTCATTCCCTCCATTCAAGAAAAGGAAGGATCAAAGAGACAGTTGCTAATGGCGAAGAAAATGAAGGATTGAAGACATAGTTCACGGTTCAGATAGATTGATACATGCCTAATTCCAAGGAAGTCGCGACTACATAGAGCATGCTTTGGCATTGTGCCATGCAAATGGAAATTATAGAAACAAAAACGAACACAAAGGAACAATTTTACTTATTGATTATTGAAAATAAGAAATACAATTCTCCTTCAAAGGTTTCTCCCTTTTGCAACTGAATCACTGCTGTATTTTTCCAAATTAACAAATGTTCATGTTTACTTTTTACTATTTCCCCCTATTTATTCATTAAGTATCCTCAACTAATTACCCTAACTAATTCTCCAAAATTACCCAGTACAGTGCCCCTCCTCTTCATCCCTTCAAACCAGTTTAACTCCCTACCATCGCTTTACGGTCTAAAGTCTGGGTAGGGCCAGTTGTGCTTTTGGTTGGCCCCAATGAGGTCCAACCTTGAACTGGACTGGGTGAATATACACAAGTTGTTCCAATAGCTATCAATTTGGCAATAATCTCCCCACCCGAGTGTTTGCTGAAATATAATACAAAAAATTGAATATGGGACCTGATGCAATCATGCAATCCTTAGAGAAATTTTTTGCTCAAGTCTTTTGGGGCAGGGGGAGAGGAGCTGTGTGGATGATCCTGGGGGGACTGGCCCCTGTTGTTTTCTGAACAACCAAAGCGGAAATGGAGCAGCGACCCACTGTGGAATAAAGGCTTAAAAATAGAAATAGTACATACATATATCAGAGAATAAATAGAGACCAAAACATTTTTGTTGGTCTGCAGACGAAGTGTCAAACACCACTATAAACTCACATACAAAGTGGAAGATCCCGGGCTCGAACCTGGGACATCACCGAAGATATCCATCCTAACAGTGTCGGTATTACCGCTTCAGCTAGGCCTTACAGATAAAGTTTTGCCACCACACAAGATCATGTTATTGTTTTGTGAAACATGTATCCGAGACGTGTCAGTGCTGAAAACTTTCTCTAATGCCTTACTGCTCTTAAAGTATAATCTATTAAAGAAATAATTAGATGCATAGACAATAAGAGTAGACTACCGACTTAATGCCCTAATTTCCCTTTCCAACTTCGAACTTCTTCCTTCAGTTAGTTGTGTTCTTTAGTTTTGTCTAACACTCAATTTACCCCCATTTCAATTTCAAATGTCTTCAGAAAACTTATACTTATTATCTTCAATTGCAAGGATTAGGTGTACCTCCATTTCTTTCTCTACTCTTTATTGTTTTTTTTTTTTTTCTTGAATTATATGGACCCTCCCACCACTCAGTCCTAGCTCCGCCCCTGCTTTGAGGGACCTCTGATTGAGAGATATTTGATTGTGGGATCTATGATTGGGAGCTGATGCTCAGGAGCCAATGCAATATTCAGCTTTAGGAAGGAATAGAAACCATCTCCTGTTTCCTAATTGTAGTCCATTTGCCTATAGGTTTCAGCTTGGCAAGTTAAAATATTAACCACAGTTGACAGATTTGCAATGCGCATCTCCGTGTACATGAACCTAAATAATGACACCAATTTGGGGCAAGCCCATTGGGAATAAGATCCACTTTGCAGGATGCTACTGCTAATTCTGCCCCTCCCTTTATCTCCCTCTCCAGAACCAAACCACCGATGTCACTAAGGCTATGTTTGGGAGTTTAGGAGGGGAGGACTTTCGGAAAAGGGGAGGAGGAAAGGAAAAATGGAGGAACTCAAAAAATGTATTGGAGGAGGATTTTGGAGAGCTTAGATAAATTCTAAAAATTCTTTCAATGATTTTACAATACTCTCAAAATTAAAAATATATTAATTATAAGCATTTTCTTCTCATTCTCTACAAAACACTCTCTCAATAAGGTGAAACCGCCTTTTCCTCTCCTTATTAGAAACTGAAACCGCCATTGATGAACCTTGAAGGAGAAGTTAGTTGCAGAAGTTTGTTAGAGGAGAGAGAGAGCAGGAGAGAGAAATTGAGAGAGAAAATGTATTCTATTATTGTTAACTGAATCTCAGAGTTACAGGGGTATGTATAGATGAACATAAGAAGCTAGAGATATGTGACACATGTCACACTCTGATAGGCTAATTACTAAAGCTTAAGACTAATGAGTCTTTGATACTTAACTATTACAAGCTTAGCTATTACACTCTAATACTCCTCACCTCCCCCCAAATTCATCCCCTTCCCTTCAAACTCTCAAACAGACCCTAATATGTGTGCCTATCTTACACACCTGTGGCAGTTTGCTAATGCCAACCTGTTAGCCGCAACACAATATGTCAGCCAGCGGCTGGTGGCTTCAATGGCGGTGGGGGTGGTGGTACAGCTAGACTCCATAAAACCTGGATCTCTAAGGCAGCTACTGCTTGAACCAAAGCTTGTATAAGAACTTTTCCGTAAATGAAGAACCATAAATTATTTTATAAAGAACTCCTATAAGCTAGAAGATAATCAAGACTGGGCTACGTTATGTTTCAAGTTCGCCGTAGTATGAAGTTATTTCAGCACGTTCTCAAAAAGGGTTTGTGTTTGTTTAATGCACCAGAAAGAGTATATTTGGTTCCGGCAACAAACAACTGCTGTCGAGATTAGGAAATTCAATCTTGTTTTCTCAGAACAGGATTCTTGGTTGTTAGTTGCTACACGCCTAATTGAATATCGGAATTTCTTCCTATTGTTGCAACAAGGCCATATCTGGAAACGGTCATGTCTCCAACCTTTTCGCCTTGCAATCATGTATCTATTTTTTCATCCGCTCACCCAATGTATGCTTGATTCCTCCCATCCCTTCAATACTCTTAATTTTAGGGGGTGATGTTTCCTACCTTTTTCCAAATCAAGTTCTTGCATCTTTATCAACCGATGCTGCATCATCTTAAGCTTGGAAATGCTAGAATCCTATAAACAAGGTTATAATACATACTTGTGGGTCACTTCTTTGCAGAATAACCTCAAATTCTACATTTCTTCCCCAAAATAGATCCACTAGGTCTAGGACAGACCCATTTGTTAAGAACTCAACGAAGAGAAAAAGAAAATGGATAGAAACAGATGTAACATACAATTTTATTGAATGCTTGAGAATAGGAAAAAGACTTCTCCTCCAATGCTTTCCCCTTTTACAATTGAACCACTGCTATGTTTTTCTCATGCAACAAATCTAAACATCTCCTTTCTACTATTTCCCCCTATTTATTTAATTGAGTCTCCCCAACTAACTACTACCCTAACTAATCTCAACTAACTCCTTTTCATTCTACTCGATTCTCCTCGGTGCCAATTTTGGTGGGCTAGTTTGGCTTCTTCAAAAACACCTCTTCATTCTACTCTACCTTTCTATCCTAACAGAATACTACCTTTAAAGCTTTTTCAACTTTTCGTGCAAATCAATACACTGTACACACATGTCTCAATAGCATGAAGTGTGACGAGAATTACGCAGCTGAGACAAGTGAGGAAGGAGTTGTTGCCATCATTTTCTACATGGTAATGTGATTAAGGTTAATTTCAAACAAGCAACTATCTGTGAACCATGAATTCCACACAAGAGAGTAGAAAGAAAAAAGATTATTACAGAAGTGTTAATAATGTACTATCCCAAAAATTGTTTGTAAAACATAATGTTTTGTTGTATAATATTTTTTGTGGTGCGAATCATAAACAATTAGGGGGGGAAGGGGACACCAGCCGGATTCCCTTTATTTGACAATGGAAAACCACATTCATTAGGGAGATGACAGAAAATCATTAAGCTTGTTAGAAGCTCTCATTGCATTCTGCACACAAGCTAAACTCCCACACATGACTATAAATGTATATTGATAATAACAACTGAAACGCTAACAAAAGGATATGTTTATTATTTAACTAGAATAGAATCATCCCAAATTTAAAGTTCCAAAGAAACACCTTTCACGAAAACTTTGACTATTTTGTTTGTCTAACAAGCAATACAAATTTAACAAAGTCAACAAAAATAAGACCACTTGCCGTATATCCAAGAAGGTGAGAAACAAAATCGCAGGGTCCAAATTAAGGAAATAAAATAAATCCAGTAGATGATAGGAGGAGATTTTACAATGATCAAAACAAGTCTTAAAGATAAGGAATTTTATGAGACCATGCACTATTTGAAAATGGAAAGGGAGAAGCATAACAATTTCAAGAGTCTTAAAGATAATGCTCAAATTAAAGGCAAGCTCAAAAAAAAAAAATTGCATATGACAATTATGTTTTGGTTGTATCAAGTAGGAAAGAGATGAATGATCTATCAAATTTTGGTTTTACTTGACAAGGTGCCCAAATCACACATCGAGTGGTATGGGATGGAAGGTATTTAATGATCTTCCCACTGGATAGCTAACTTTTTAGGCTCTGTTTACGAGTTTGGAGGAAAGGTTGGGTAAAAGGAAGGAGGAAGGGAAAATGATAGGCTCCCAACTTGAATGGGGCTTCATAACACAAAATCCCCTCAAAATGGGGGAGCTAAAAAATTATATAGAAGTAAAGGTTTTGGAGGGTTTAGATAAATTCTTCTAATCTAAATGATAAACATTCATTTATCATTCTCTGTGAAACCACTCTCACAAAAAAATGCCTTCCCTTCTCTTCCCCTCCCCTCCAAACTCGCAAACAAAGCCATAGGGAATGTTCCCCAATTCCTTGGAAACTTATAACATAGATTACTGCATTGGGCAATGACCTCTAAATAACTCATACATGCCACTCACATATTCTGCAAAATGTAAATGGCAACATCAAATCACAATAGCCCCTCGAGTATTATCTAAGCTCAATACACATATGTGCATATCCCCAGCCCTCACTCCCAATAAACAAGAATCCTGGTAGGTGGAGTCTCTAACCCAAGATAAACCATGTACACTATCTCCGTCAACTCACTCATACATACCCTATAAAACACTAACACAAACACTGAACATGACATGACACTGACAAGTACATACATCAATAATTTTTTTTTTTTTTTGAAACGGCAAATATTATTCACGTCGAGAGAATGCAAGGCGCACAACTACTCGCGGATAAAAGGAATAAGTAACATACAAGGGTGCCGCATATATACGGAACACCCAATAGCCCAAAGCTTCAGACAATGAGGCTAAAGTATACTCTCATGAAGCAAGCATACCCCAGCCTCACCGCCGAAAGACCCCAAAAACACCAACAAAGCAACAGCCCAACGAGAACAGCTCCAAACAAAAGAAAAGAGCTCCGATGACCACACTGGCCCGAAACAAAAACACAGAAGCACAGCCCCAAAAAACAGCCTAAGCATAGAGAGCCATGACAGAAAACAAAAACAAACAGGCCCACCAAAACCACACAGCAGAAAACGCAGCAGCTGGCCAAAAACACATAGCAGAAAAACACGCGCTGCTACAGCACTACAGCAGCTGCTACACACGCGCTGCTATGCCCTTCCAAGTCTGTCATGAACCAGCACACCAGCAGGAAAACATACTCATCTGCTGCTAGACTCCAACAGAGACCCCAACAGCAAGCCACGCCTACCTCCTCCCTTCTCTGCCTAGACACCAAATCGGATTCCAACTCCATTCATAAAAGAGGCAAACCCGGATATTTGTTCTACTCAAAAACCACCGCCACGACAACACCTTAATCTCCTCCACAATCTCATCCACCTCAAAATTACATACATCAATAATAATTTTAAAAAAAAAAAAATAGAAAATATTGAAATGTAACTACATGCATAGGTGTCGTGTGGATGTCCGACATCCCAGAGAAATAATTATTCAACTAAAAAAAGGATTATCATAATCGCATAGGTTGTGTTCCTATTTCTAACCAAAAATCAAAAAGCTAAATCATCTTAGTCTAATCTAATCACTGCGTGTTTGAATTAATAGATATGTTAATCGACGTGATTAACTAACATGAATCTTGTGGGAGAATACCTGTTGAGTATGGGATTGGTGGGCAAGCTTGTAATCACGATGAAGGATGTAGAGACCAGCAAACGACGCCGTTGCAGCACCGGCGAAGAACGAAGCTAATCTCACTCGAAGCACGTACCCCATTTTCTTTCTCTCAAGATTGATTGATTGCAGGAAAACGCGTTAACCCCTTTCTTCTTCTCACGATGCTTCGGAAAAAAACGACGCTGTCTCAAAAAACTACAGTGCCGAACGCGCGTGCCCCTTTCTTGCAGCGACGTCGTTTTTGTGTCCTCCTCGTTAATTTTAATTTTTTTTTTACAGTAAATTTTTTAAGTTGACTTTTCAAAATATTTGCAAAGTAATTAAATATTTTATTTTATTTAAAAAAAATATTTTTTATTTATCGGAATATCAACGAAATAAAAGTTACCTTTTTCTAAATTGTTTTTACGCATGCGTCTGGGTTAGCTGATGTTATGGGGATAGCGACTCCTAGAGTTATATCTGTTTAGTTTTCTTTTTTCTCGAGCTTATGCCTCTTTGTTTCCCAAAAACAAAATTGTTTTTACCCGACTTAAAATAATCAACACAATAGATAATCATATATTCCCTCCAATCACTATTATAAACAAAAATCAATTTTTTAGATTCAATAAATAATGTATTTGGTCAATATTATTAACCAAATACATCATTTATTGAATGAACCTCAAAAATTAATTTTTACATTGTGATATGAGGTGAAGTACTTCTCTTTATCTAAAAACAATCAATTTTTTTTTTTTAAGAACTAAAAACAATCAAACTTGTTGTAGCAAATTGAGGGATTGTATTAGATATCGTTGATTTTACAACAAGAATGCATTAAACTCAAAACTCATTGCTTCAAGAGCCTTAACAACATTAGATTATTAGCTAATGATGCTTTTGGACACAAGATATTTTTCTCGTGTATCAGTTGAGAATTGATCAAGAGATAGGATAAAAATAGGGTGAGAGGGCGGTCAAAATTTATACAAATTTTAGTTCCAAAAGTAGTCTAAAGATGAATATATGAATATTTTTAGGATTTGTTTGAGAGTTTGGAGGGAAGAGTTTTGGAGAAAAAGAAAGAATTTAGTGGAAGAAATAGAAAAAATTGGAGGGAGAGGGTTTTAGAGGTTACTTTTTTTTTCATAATATAAAATCCCCTTATTTGGAGGAACTCGAAAATTGAATTTTGGAGGGTTTATGTGAATTTTTCAAATTCAATATATATTGTGATAATATTCTTAAAAATAAAAATATATTAAACAATAAACATTAGTTTACCATTATCTAAAAAATTGCTCTTTCGAAAAATGTGAAAGATTTTTCCATTTTTCTATATATTTTCAAACTTTCAAAACTCTCTCTTCTTCCCCCCTTCAAACTCCCAAATAAAACATTGACAATTGTTGTTCTGACATTCAATGTGTCTTAGAGACACAAGTAAATGACCAAAAAACCCAGCGGTAGTTAACTGCTGCCGGTTTTCTAGTTATAAGTCAGCGGTAGTTAACTACCGCTGGGGTATTTTAGGATTTTACTTGTGTTTTTAGGAAGTATTGAAGGTCAGAAAAGCAATTGTCTAAAACCTTACTCACCAACTTGGGCTGAGTAAATTTCACTAGCCTTGATATCAAATAGGTACTCTGATTCAGAAGAAGAAAAAAGGGGGTGTTATATAGAAAATAAGAGTTTTTTTTTTTGACAAAAGTAAACGATATTCATTCATTCAAATTGATAGAGTACATCGATACAATACAAATCCAAATTCGCTAAAAACAAAAAGGATGAATCTGTGAACAAACTCACAACATCCATGTTAATAGCATAGAACGGCAAAGTATCTATGCCTACAAATATGATTAATATGACTATATTCAAATCTCCGGAATACTCATGTCTCCGGATCTGCAACGTTGACGACGCCAAAGTCATTGTCATTGATCGGATCTGCACTTGCTCAAAGCTAATCTTTCAACCTGAATCAAATAAACACCGCACTAAGACGGGAAATCAAAAACACACCGCACAAAGAAGGGAAATCAAAACAAACAGAGTCGTTCAGAGACGACGAAATCGCAAAAACAAACGAAAAAAATTGAAAAATATGTGAAATCACTTATTCAATTAGGATAGAAGAAAAAACAACTCAGAGGGGTGATTTTTGGGTCAAAATTGACCCTAAATCACCCCTCTGACAAGAAGAAGAAGAAGAAGAAGAAGAAGAAGAAAGGGTGACGGTTAAGGTTTGAGAAAGAGAGAAGAGAGAGAGGATTGAAAATAAGAGTTTTGTTAAGCTCTCTTCGTGGATCTCACATCATTTTAATTTTAAAATATTAACATTTAACTATATTAGATTAGATTATTGATCTATAACATTGAATTATTAGTGATATTCTTGTAATATTTTTTTGGGTATTGGGTTGGAGGGATATGGTGTTTCTTATCTCTCCCCTCAGTATCTTAGCTCCCTTATCGGTATGAGCATAGGACATGGTTGCCATTTCTTTAAGACTCGGGGTAAATAAATAGTAAACAAGGGAAATGCTAACAACTAACAAGTGTCTTGGAATACTTGATAAAAAATTTAAAATGGACGTTTTATCTTGGGATTTGTATATTCAACATATTGAAACATTAAAGAGCAACTTTTTTTTGCATAAAAATCATTAATTATTTACATTTTTAAATCTTTAACAAGTGCTCTAAATACCCTATAATTATGTTCTAGCTATATGTGTTATCGATATAGCCATATATGTTTTGAATTGTATTATACTCCCCGTTCGTTCAAAAACATTGTTACATTAAACTCTGTAATTAATTGACAGTGTAAGATATTTGTATGCTTTCTATACATATGAATAGGGCTGGAAATGAGTCGAGTCGAGTCGAACCTGTCTGAGCTCGACTCGACTCGATAAGAATTGGTTCGGCTCGAAACTCGACTCGAGTTCGATACGAACTTTTTGTTAAGCTCGAGTTCGGCTCGTTTAAAGTTCACGAACAGTTCGGCTCGACTCGTTAGGTTCAACTCGTCGGCTCAAATCAAATAATTAAAATGCCAACTTTTTTTTTATAGATATTTTGACCTTTCAATTCTTTTAAAAAGTATATATTAAAATAAATTAAAAGCTCTCACGCAAATTATAAACTTGGGTACTAAAATATAATTATTTGACCCAGCGCTGTTTTAACTAGCATGTTACTGTTGAATCTTAATACAATGAAGTTGGGATACACACACTTCTTTTTATACAGTTAGTCTAATCTCTATGTTTCAAACCCACCGATGTGGGACTATTTTATCTTGTGTAAAAGCTTAGACTATTGACAATGCATAAGCTGTTAACTTTCAATGTAAAACTTTTTTCACCATTTATTATTAAATGAGACTACTCTTATTTTATTATTGTTGGGCATAATTCTTTTTACGTTGCCGAAAAAACTTAAAATTATTATTAGAATATACCACCAACCAGCAAATTTGTGCATATAAGAGAGACAATATCCAACTAAATTAAACGATTAAAATTGAGAATATACTCAAAATATTCTTCCACTTTCAAACCAATATATATATATATATATATATATATATATATATATATATATATATATTATCGAGCCAACTCATGAACCAATCGAGTCGAACTACATATAGCTCAAGTTCGGCTCATTTATTTAACGAACTTAATTTTCAGCTCAAGTTCAGCTCATTAGGTTCATGAACCAAGTTCAACGAGTTAATTGTCGAGTCGAATTCCGAACTATGTTCGAGTTGGTTCGGTTCATTGCCAGCCCTACATATGAATTAACTTCATATGTAGGGATGGGAATAGCTAGGCCGAGCTAGGCTTTGCAAGGCATAAGCCTGGTCTGCCATATTTTTTTAAAGCCTAAGTCTGGCCTGCGGCCTGTCATAGGCCTACTTTTTAGGCCTGAGTCTGGTCTTCTGAAAGCCTAATACGGTTTGCTAGCCTGTTTAAAAGCCTATATTTTATGAACATCTTTAGGTAAGCAATGTGATTTAAGTTTAAATGGACTAGCGAACTAATAAATCAATTAGATTATACTCTCGTTTGATAATCAACACAAGATTTTAATGAATTCGACTATATATTGTATCATATTTCTATTCTAGTTTATAATAATACATTTATATATGCAAAAAATTAATGTTTACTAATAAAGCTTAAATTATTGAAAAAACTCACAAATTTATATTTTAATTCAAAGTACAAAATATAACATAATAATAAATAATATTATTCATATTACTTAAATAGGCTAGCCTAATAGGCTTAAGATGCTTTTTGAGAGGCTTGTGGTCTGGCCTTTTAAGTTAAATATGCTTAAAAAAAAGTCTAGGTCTTCTCTATTTAAGAAAAAAGTCTGACCTGACCTGGCCTGTCGTAGGCTAGGCCTTAGGCCCCTGTAGATCGGCCTGGCATATTCCATCCCTATTCATATGTATACGTGCGTGAGAACGGGTGTGAGTGTTTTTGTGCAAAAAGTACCAAATTTAGAGATATTCATGTTTAGAAAAGAAAACAAAAAACAATTTTTAGAAGTTTTTATCTGTTTATTACATCTATTTACAAAAAACAATAGTTTACGGAAAAAAAATGTAAAAGTTGGTTCAAATAAAATGATGTTTTAAGTGGTTTTTCATAAAAATCATTTTCGGTTCCAATTTTTAAATTAAGACATCACCTTAAACAAACAATATATAATTTCTACTTTTCTTTATAAATTTTTATTACATTTCAGTAAAAAAAAATGAATTTTTAAAATATAATCTTATTAAATAGCACAACTAGTGTTCTTGTATGAATAAACACGGTAGGTCTTAATGTGAACTTCAAGTCTTGATGTTGTATGATCACCATGTCCTATGCTCATACGCTCTTTCTTCAAATGAGAGGGATGTACCCACAAAGACACTTTTTTACCAAGGTAAAACACGGTGTAAGTAGGCAGCAAGTAGGACGGGTTGAATGATCATATACGAGGGGTAAATCCCCTAATTTTAGAATATATTTGAACTTCTATTTGCTTTAATTAGTTGTTATCTTCATTGAAGTGATCATTAAGATCATACTGAGGTAGCTGTTACACGCTAGTGTACCTGAAACCCGTGATAGACGGAGGCGTTTATATGAGAATTAAACGGATCTCTTATATTTTGGGTGGGGTTCTTGGACCCATACCATTACAACCATTTTCTTATAATTCTTTTTTAAAATGGAATCACTTTCTTGTAATAATCTCCACAAAACTCCCCTTAAATTATATACATTTTAAGTTATATTTTTGTTATTGTATTTTAATATCTTAATTTGCTAAAGATACGTCACTTATTTGAACCAAGAAAAATCTTTCAAAGGCACAACCTTAAATCAATATTATTTGAACACAATTAATATACTTTTTAGATTTAGATTAGAACAAGAATAAACTTAAAATGAATAAACTTTTTAGATTAGAACACAATTAAGGGGGTCAAAAAGCCTAAAATTTAACAAATGAATAAACTTTTTAGATTCATCGAATAATTAATGTATCTTGTTGTAAATATAGACTAGATGCATCACTTACACAATGAACCTAAAAAGTCAATACTTTATTATAACAAGGACCGAAGAAAGTAGTATATATTTATGAATAAACGAAGAATTCAGAATTCATATTTGACCCACACATATTACATACAATGTCTCTGTCAATTGAGTTTCACATTATTCAATTCAATTCAATTTAATTTTTATTTTACTTTTTAATTTTTTATGTGTCCAAATAGTTTGATTGGGCTTGTGCCAAGTAAGCATCACCACTCTTCTTAAACCAACGCAGAAAGAATAAAACAGCGAAAAGTGCACACATTTGAACTCGGAAGGAAAAATAGTTTCAGTGCAAGAAGAACAAAAACGCTAGGGTTTTTGCGTTTGATCCGTGTTTTCACTTTCGTTTCACACTCTCAACTTTTTTTCAAGAAGCACAAAAATGATGAACGTTGATCCTTCTCTCCCCGTGTTAACAACCGAGCAGATTCAAAAGGTGCCAACTTTTTTTCCTTTACCAATCTATCTTCTTCGTTACCCTTTTCCCTTTACGTTGAATTTGAGGCTGTAGATTTATCTATACGCCTATTTTCATTCTGGGATCCCATAAAAATGTAAACTTTCGCGTTTTTTCCGTCACCCATTTTTTATTGTCTCATTCACGTTTACGAAAATGTCACCAAATGTGTGTGGTGTTGTTTTCTCTTTCTTTCCTTGTGCCCTAAGCTATTAATTTGTTTTTTTCTCTTTCGTTAAGTTTTTCACGTTCATTGAATCCAATGTACGCATAAGCTTCATTTAATAAGTTATTTCAAACTTGGTCATGTTATTCATCAGTATATCAACTTTTATGAATCAATTTGATTGAATGCATAATGCACTTTTGTTGAAAAGTTTGGACCTTTAATTGAAATAAGGATTTGATTTGTTTATACGGACAGTGTAAAACTTTTTTTTTTTTACACGTGCATCCAATCAAATTACCATAATGATGCCACTTTTTCAGATTAGTTTCCAAGATATCTCTAAAAATATTTACTTTGATGTGATTTGATTGAAGTAATTATGTGTTACCTTACCTGAGTTTATCCATGTGCAGTGCTTGGAGGAGAATGAGGAGTTGATAATGACAATACTGGAAGGTCAAAGGCAGGGGAAGCACGGCGAGCTAGCTCCGTGAGTAGCCTTTTTTTTTTTTACTGTGTTTAATTTGTATTGCTTTTGTTTGTTTCTAGGTATTATCAAGTGGTTTAAATTTCAGTTGCATTATCTTTTTTGCTGTCATGGGTCTGAATCATTTTCTTTGTGTTGATGAATTTTATTGCATACATTTTAGTACTCTGTGGTAGTTAGTTTGGAAACCCTCTACTTCACATAAACATGTTATCCCTTTTTGGTTGTTCTTTGTCATAGATTATGTATCATTTCATATGGTCATTAGCAGATTTATTACTGAAGCTGTGGTTCAGTTGACAAATTGCTATGTGTGCTTTGCTAACCCTTGAAAAAAAAGGAATATAAGTTATGGTTCTTAGTACTATTAATGTGATCTGATAAATGAAACTTAATTAACGTGAAAGAAAGAATCAATGAAAAAGTGTGTAAAAGTAGTATGTTTCATAATTCATATGCAGCCAACATTTAATTGAATGATGAATCTAGAAGCTAAAGTTTTAATACAAAAGGTTGCAATTATGAATTACATTATCATGAAGCACATGGTAGAAATAATGTATTTTTCCATCTTAACCATTATATCCTTTTGTACCTTGTTCATTCTTGCAGTGGTGAATTATCGGTCCTAAGCTAGTTAAATTATATTAGTTCTAGGAAGAACACGGTTTTAGAAGTAGCTTAAACTGATGCTAAAATAGATTTTTTTGTAACAAAGTGTAGTGTGCTCAAACTAAGTGCTCTGAGTAGAAGAGGATGATAGATTTTTTCTTTCTTTGATGTTGAGGATGATAGATTTTACTGCTTCATGATTTTGGCTATAAATGCATATGTATTTTATCACATTATCACCCATTCAATCAACAATTTAAATTGGTAACTCTATGTCTTCAAATGAATTTCTCACTTTAGAAGAGTTAAATCCATAGAAAAAATGTCTGGTATTTATTCTTCTTATTCTTTTTGTCATATGAGCACCATGAGCTGATATCCACTTGTTTGATTGCGCTGCCAAGTATTTGGGTTGCCTAAGTAAGTGCTCTAGATTCTCATATATTTTATTATGGCCTGTTACATTAAATTGTAATTACTGACGCCATTTCACAAAACAGAATAGTATTTATGTTGTCCCAAGTTATTTGTCTTTCCGGTTGAAAAATATAAGCTAATGTTTGGCAGACAAGTTAGAACAGAACAGAAAATGTTCGATACGTGTTAAAAATAAAACATGACATAAAGAAAAGGAGTGCTTATACATTTTGACTTCATTGCATAGAACGGAAGCAAAGATATCAAGTTCCATTCTTTTCATATGCCATACACTACCTCGGTTGTATTTGTTATTTAGTTTGAGTTTGTTTGTTGCAAGTGTCATTTATTTACTATATGCTGTGGTTGCCTTCTTAATTGTTATCTATGGCTTATGGCTTTATCATAATTTGTATCTGCTAATAATAATCAAGCTTGCACACTGGCTTCTTTATGACATATTCAATTAACATGATACAGATATCAAGCCAAGCTTCAGCATAACCTGACCTTTCTCGCCAAACTGGCTGATTTTGGACCCCGGGCTAGGCCACAGGCACAAACACATTCTCAGGTTGTTAAGATCATTTGATTAACCAGCTAACCTTAGGTTTGAATTATAATTTATAAGATTTCGTCACTTATGTAAAAATTGTTCCATAGGGGCAAGGCATGCAGCAGCAACATCAAGTGCCAATGCCACTGCAACGACCAGACTTTGCTGTAAACTCAGCTTTTGATATGAATGAGCAGCAGCAGCTGCAACAACAACACTTGACAATGTCTTTACAACAGCCTGATCTTTCCACTTCTAAGTCTGCTTTCCAGATGAATGAGCAGCAGCACAATAAGCAACCAACTTTCTTCCAACATCAACTTTTCCCTGAAGGCATGAATAGCTTTACTGGTACCAACAACAGTGGCATGCAAACAGGAAACAACAATCTGCCAGATATGCAATCATTCGAGTACCAAATTGGATCAGACGTAAGTCCTGGTTGGTCTTAGGAGTAGTCTGAATTTGGATATTGTGAAAAACTGGACATATACAAAACCATGAATTGTCTCTCAACTTCTGAAACTATATGTGAGACTGTCTTTCAAACTTTAACAGTGATATTTTTCTTTGATATTGAAATGGGAAACGTTTATTTTAGTTGAATTAGCTGTTATTTTTAGTTTTTTTTTTTTTTTTGAAGTTCTACAATGTTAATGCTGTTTTTTTAGTTTTTTCCTACCTGTTATGATATGCATTCCGTTCTGTAAAATGCTAGCGTGTAAAGTAAAAGATAATACATTCAGCTCTTCAAAAAAGAAAGATAATGCCCATCCAAGTGTTTGATAATACTATTATATGCTTTTCTATACCCTTACCAACATTGTTGTGGCACAAGTGGGAGAAGTTTGAGTCTCTTAACTATTTGATTAAGGGTTCAAAAACATGTGTTGTGAAAGTTCAACCCCTTTAATAAGTCTTGGTCCCATTTTAGTCTCTGCAGTTGTTCGTGGTAGACATCTTAGTTTAAAAAAACATACTAAATTATTAATTCATAACTATGTTATTTTCATTGGAAAAAGTTGGTTATTTGCTTCAACATTTTTATATAATTTGCTATTTTTGTATTTCTTACAAATTCAATGCAATTTACTTTAAAATGATTCATTTATGTTGTAATTAAATTGATTGATCATTTTAAGAAATTATAAACGTGTTTAAAACCGTGCAAAGTAGACTCATGAATATAGCTTAAATGGTAAAAATTTGTATAGATATTTGATATGTTGGGACGTAGGTTCGAACTCTCAACTCTTCACTCATCAACACTTGGTGTGTAGTTGGGCTGTTAAGTTTTTTAAAATAAAAATAAAAAATATTGTGTAAACTAGTGTGTTATTAATAGTGGTAGGGTGGGAGAGGTGAGTGAAAGGGGTTTAAATAGATGGAGATGGGAGAGTTGAAGAGATCTCCAAACCATCTATCTTTTAATAATACAGTCAAAATAAAGAAAATATTAATCTAAGTCTTGTCATTTCCTACTCTTGCAAGACACTCACCCAAACAATGAGTTTCCCGCTCCATTTTGCTCCCTTCCGCTCTCATCAATGCTCTCCCAAACAAAGCTTTTAAGTTTTATTTGAATTGGAAGAATATGATGCAATGAAGTAATACGAAGTATAGATTTTAGTGTTTGGATTTGTAAGAACAATGAATTTCATTCCATACCACTTGATAGAGTTGGTTGAAATGAAACATCTTGAAATAAGTCTCACATTATCTAAGAAATAGGGGGCCAAAACTATATATATTAGCTCAAGTCTTTTGTTACGGAATGCACCAATAAAAAATACTTTAAGTTTGTATTTGATTTTCTTATTTTATCCCATAACACTCTTTTATTACAATATTGAGAGATGTAGTATGAAAGTATTGTTTTGAAAAGATAGGAAAGACTTGGAACTTAAGTATGTCCACTGTGAAAAACCTCTATGGTGCATAATTTACGGTAGGAATAAAACTGCAATGTCAAATTATGCTGTGAAGTTTGTCCTAGATAAATTTGATAGAAGAATTAATTTTTAATTAAGAAAATTCAAGTTCATAGTGTATTAACATGAAAGTTGCACCATAAATTTTCAGTATAATTTTGGCATGCAAAAATTCTTAAGAGTGATTTAGCATTAAGTGACGTATGTTTTTCATAGTGAAGTATGATAGTTCTTTTGAACTATGATTGTTGGTGTAGACAATGAAAGAATGTTGTTTTGCTTTTAATATATTTGATCGACTTATTATTTACACATTTTTAGTATAATCATTGGTTATGTATAGAAATGGCAAATGATGTTCAACATTTGGTCATAGAATTTGTGGTTAGGTCTAGCACAACCCAACAAAACCGAATTGTGATGTGGGAATTGCCTCCACTTTTAAACACTTATTCAAGTCATCTTTCAACTGAAGTCGGAGGAGATGATTACCCCCACTTATAAACATTTATTTAGATTATGTCTCAACTGATGTAACACTCTTTAACATTAGGAAGTTACTACTATGAACATTGTTACTTGCAGTTGGATTGGGTGTTGAACCAACAAACTCTACATCATCGAATAACAGTAAAAATGGAGGTTATAAAGACACACGAATAAGGGTCAAATGTATTCATAAAATATCTCCTCTATTATTGCTCTATTCTGCTTTTTGCATTCATTTTAAAAAATGGAAATATAGCCTTCGTATTTTAATAGTCAAATACCTCACTTTTGAGTTCCGTCTATAAAGTGTCTAATTAATGTCATAAATTTGAAAACATGTGGCTATATATTCTGTATACACCTGAAAATTATAGTAAAGAAAATCAAAAGAAGCAAAGAGAAAAAAAAATTAGTAATTGTAATTGGCGTCTTAGTTTTTTTGAGAAATTGAGAGAAATCTAACTTTAACAATATAAGGATTGATTGGTGTTTCCTTAATTATAGGACTGCTTTAAATCTTGATAGACTCAATCCCATCCCAATCTACAAAAGAGAAATAGTTCCTATGTAATTTAAACATGGAGAGATCATACACTCGTGAATATTACACAGGTAGCCGACTGCAGGCATGTGAGAGAGGTGGGTTGGGGGGAGGGAATTGGGCGACGCTACGTTTAAAAGACTTTTTGTACCAGCTCTTCAACAAAACGACGAATGTGTATTGAAAATAGGGTGTTAAGAAATTAAAAATTAAGGTATCTTTTCAAAATTTGTACCAGATGCATCAGCATATGTTGATCCGTTTTTGCTTACATTTTAGGACTAAGGAAGTACATCATTTCCAAGATATAGTTTCTTTTTTAGATTTTTTATCAAGTGCCAGTTTTTAGCATTTCCCTTAAAAATAGGTAAAAAGAAGAGGAAGATGAGCATAAACCAAAGTAAGATAAGGGCGCCCGAGTAAAGATTTTTACACTAAAATTTGTACAAGCTTACTTTTAACTTCATTCTCTTAAAATGCTCATTGAAATTGTAACCCATCTTTACGCGCCGGTTGTAAATACTCAAGTACGCGGCAATTAAAACACAGTTTGCGCGGTGAACCAATTTTCATGGTGAGAGATCACACTTTCTCTAGTGTTGAATCAATTTACGTGGTGAAAATCACTCACGTGAAAATTACATCCGGAGGTTGTTAATTTAATATGCTAAGCACGCAGCAATTATAAACACATGAATAATTCATTAATTTTTCAGAACATTAATTGAATTTTAAGCAAGAAATCTTCAAATAAATTTTTGGGATTGATCCATCCTTACCTCCTACCATCTTGCTATAGGCAGACCAATTTACCAAGCAATAGAGAACGGGCTAATGGAGCGTTGGCAATTAGAAAATGGTAACTTCATTGATATTAATCTTTCAAGCATTCACAAAAAATCAGTCAAAAGATGCAATGCAGGCATAAATATCAAAGAACCAGACCCAAATTTTTGGAAGCACACTAAATTGAAACCGAAGGGGAGAAATAAATTACTACAGAATATGTGGATAGCACCGACAACTCAAATCATAGTTTGCTCGGAACACAATACTCTGACAATGCTTGAGAACGATCCCCCGCAAACAGGTAAAACAGGACTATATATGTTTCCATCCTCGACCTGGCGACACAGGTTAACCTATGCCCTCCACCTTCCCTGAATATAAACAGCAATTGAAATTATGATGCATGGCAAAATTAATACATGTGCTTGAGCTACTCAAAATACCGAAAACTTATATTCAGTAAAAAGTATTAATACTATACTCGTTCAGATAAGATAAATCTTGAAAAAAAACGGCACGATTGTTCCCAGACAGAAATACCAGAAACACTGTATGTTTGTATTCTTAAATTAGAAATCTGTGAGTAACTACGCCGGAGTCATTCAAATGCAGTTTTTAGGGTGCCAGAGACTTACCGTTGAAAACTAAGGCTGGTCTTAAGGATTCAAAAGAATTAAAAAGAAACTATATACTAGCAAACATAAATACATCAATGAAAATTCAAAGCGAGAATAAATAGAAATTTAAGTGTAAGTAAGAAGACTCACTATCTTCGAGAAGGGTATGCAGCGGCAGTTGACCTGTTTAAAGAAAAAGTTAAGTATGATTCCATTCAACTATTATCGTTTCAACAGCCAATGTATATTATCATTCAGCAGCCAATGTCAAACTGGGTCTGCTGTTTAGAAATGAAGTTTGAAACTAACCTTCCATTTACTGGGACTGAATTTTGGGCACTGATCATACTAAGTCTGTCGAGGCTTCCCCCGTTTCCAACAGATAATTGTGCAGACGGCTGGACATAACTATTTTCAGGAGAATCCTTGGGTTTACTCAAAATTTTAACATTTGTAAGACCTCCAGCAACACTGAAGCACGCCCCATTGGAGTCGGTCGAAGGAGATTTCTTTAGGCGGTGAGATTGAGCCATTGGAGTAACTGCTACAGTAGGCATATATGAAGAATAAGGAGATGATGCTGCGGCAGCTGCAGCAACTTTTGCAACAGCAGCGGTTGCAGCTATCATTTTGTGTGCCCCGTCACGGAGTTGAATAAAGTCACCCTCAATCAAAAATAACTGAAATGATAAGGGGAAAAAACCCATCAACCTCTAATCAAATATGTTGCCGGTGAAAAATGTGAAATTGAACAAGCAGACAACTCAATGAAAATTGCTGGCCAACCAAAAATATTGACAGACAACTTGGCATGCAGTTGTCTTGGATGGATGACCAGATCCCACCACTTCATTGCATCCAACAATCAGCATTTAGTTTCAGTGTTGTCAATTGTGAATCGTTAAAAGAATAGTGGTTTGTTCAAACTCTGCTACACAACATTGCTATAGTGCAGCTATAGTCGTTATTTCACAATATTTAGTAGAAAGTGTATCGCAGAACAATAAGGGTTGGTTCAAACCCTGCCATGCGCAATATAGCGCCACTATAGAGCCTTATTTGATAACACGAGCTGATTGGTCTAAAATTTTAGCAAATTACATCCAGTTGCATATCACTACACTAAATTCTATCTGTCCAAACGGTAACTTCTAAACTTACTTCAGGATGACTAGTTACAAAATCTTCCAGCTTCCCAAATTTTCTTTTGTAATCATGCCAATGTAGAGGTGCAAGCATTTTGCCCAGTCTGTTAGGGAGCTGTTTTTAAAACACAAACCAAATAAATTACACTGAGGTAAGCAGGGGAAGACAGTATCTTTCATAAAATGTTAGATGGTTCACACTTAAACCACAAACACTAACCGTTGAACTGATTCGAATTCGTCCAGCAGCTGGAATAGTGCGCACAATGCATGCTAACAATGACCTTTCATCAAGAAGAGCAGCATCTGGAGCCTTTGCAATGGTTGTTGAAGTTGTCTGCACAGTTGAGGCGAATGCTTCAGGCAAGACAGTATCAGAATTGTTCTGAATCATTTCACCAACAGAATGACTTGCAACAGATGATGTATTTCCAGCAGAACTTGCTTGCTCAGCTAATAATATTTGGCTCGCAGGTTCTTCATCGTTAGATGATGTCACTGGATTCTGCTCATGTGGAAGAGGAAAAATTGTTAGCTCCCACCCTCTCAGCTGTAAAAGCATTATTCTAATTGCTTTTTACCCAGCACCAAAAGAAATTAAGTTCTCAATAAATTCCTTAAAAGGCGCTTCTAAAATGGGGAAAAAAATAATATGATTTGTCATTGAAGATAATAAGGGTGCATTCAAATTTTGATGTTAATAGGTAAAGAAAGCATTTTGAATAAAATCAAGGATGAATATGCCTTTTTACCATCTTCAAAACAGCCTAATATTTTCAAAAATATTGTGGTGATTCCTGAACAAGCTTCAAAAGCATGAAGACTCTTTGAAAGCTACTGTGTGCTTTAATTTAGTAGGAAAACCAAAATATCTTGACATCTTTGTAAATTAACCACCATTTAAAGTAGCATTTGAAACCACCCCCCAAATGAACTTTAGTCTATCAAACAAAGAAAAACAAGTAAAGCATCAAACAGGGCGGAAAATTCCGAACAAACCTTCATTTCACCATTTGGTTTAAAAGAGTTCAACCTCAAGGCCTCAGAGAACTGCGAAGAAATCTGTTGTAAGCTTTGTTGGGAAGCAATAAGTTGATCTTTATCAACCGACTGAAGAACCTTAGAAAAAATCAATTATTCATCAGCTGTTATATTTAAAGACAAATATTGGGAGAAAAAAACCTTAAAAATCAATAGTCACCAAACCTGTGTTTCCCCAGTGGATGATGAAACCACAGTATGTGCCTCCTCGCCTTGGTGAACATGAGCATCCAAATAGTCTCTAGTAAGAGTTTGCCCATTAACAGACATTTCATAATTAAACTTTGCATCTGATCTGATCAAATTTTGATCAGCTTGTGATGAGGAGGCATTATCCTGTATGGATACCTGCAAACCCTCTGAAACAGCCTGAAAAAACAAGTATAAATTTTAAAACTCCAAAAGTTAAAAATAGAAAGAAAAAAATAATAAGATCTGGCATATATGTAAACACTAGATACCTGTTGATTTTGCCACTGTTGCATAGTTGACATTGTGGGCACTGGATGAAAATGTCCAACATGAGACTGAGGGACATGTGATGCAACAGAGTTGGGCACTCCTTGTTGATGCATAACAAATGGATGCAATGCAGTAACTTGACCAGGTGGAAGGTACGGGTGGGGGACAATCAGAGATGATGGAGCAATAGCGACACCATGAGTATGATCAGTCTGAAAATAACCACAACAGTATTGTAAATGGGTAAGAAATGTCATTTTCCAATCTCCTGACAAAACATGTCTATTGAATCTTATACCAAAGTAAAAGACATGGACTACAAGTTTACAACATAATAAAAGTATTGATCAAACAACATAATAAAAGTATTGATCAAAGTCAAAAGGTATAACCCACCTAATAACATGGGACAATTTTTTATGTACTTAGAAAAATTAAAAGTAAATATAAGTTCTATAAAAATTAATTCCTTATTAATAGGGCTGAGGCTGTGGTATGTACTATTAATTAACATCCGGGTTTGTACTAAAAGAACTGGTAAGATACCATAACTTCCAAGCATTGGGGGGGATGGGTTGCTCACTTGGTTGAGCTAAGGGATTAAAGGAGTTAAGAGTTAAAGGTTCAGGGTTCGAATCTTGGCAAGGGAGAAAATACTAACATAACTATCAACATACTAACATTTGTCATTAAAAAAAAGCACCATCAGTTTTATCCTCATAAATTATCTCATCTGTCAACCAAAAGATTCAACATTCCTGTTTAACAACTATCTCAATCTTCAAATCAAACCATTACATGTATTGCATTTTCGGTAGTTTGTTTTGAAAACATATCAATTATCATTTTTAGTTTGTTTTGAAAACATATCAATTATCATTTTGAACCTCCTTGTCTGGGCACAAAATTTTCAATAAACCGACACAAGGCAGAGCTAAAGAACACCAACAGCCATGCATAGCTACTCAGTCTCAAATTTTGTATTCACTTCAAGAGGAGAGAGGAGCGAAAGCCATTTAATGAAATATCAACAGCTGAAATTAAGTGTGTATAACATGTATGTCAAAATATAAAATTGTTCAGATCTAAACTTCGCATTGATGGTGTTAGCATCTCACTTCTTCTCTAAAGCTCCTCATTTTAAAGGAGCAGATTCCCTTGCATTTGGTTCATGAGAAGATATACAAACTACATAATAGTCATTCATAACCTACGTCATTATGAATCTATGATCTCAAATGACATCTTCAAAGAGTTGTTTTAGGTATAAAATCAAATGGCATGTAAGACGCGTTGCAAATAAAATTTCTGGGAATAAAACAAAAGTAAAATGCTTAGCTGTTTATCTATAATTCATTAAATGAAGCACTGCACCTGAATTGACGGATTGCCAGAAGTTGAAAATGGAGGACCATTATCTGAGTTCTCATTTGTAAGGAGACCAGTATTTCCACCTGAAGCATTGCCTCCATTCAAGTCAAATTGATTTCCATTTTCCTGTCCATATGGAGCTACGTTACTTTTCGAATTTACTTGGGACAATCGAGAGTCATCATTGTAAGTTCCAGTCCTCTCTCTTGCATCAGCTAGCTCAAGCTGTAACTGCTGCATAGCATGCAAATGATGTCTCTCCATCTCTGCAAACTACCGCCACCAAAAAACAAGTATAAAGTTAAGCAGCATCCACCATTATTTTAAGTAATGACATGACATACTATAACAAACCAAAAATGCATATAAAGCTCACAAGTTCAAATTCTTTGAAAATAATTCAAAGAATCTACAAAACCAAATCACAGCTGTGAATTGAATATCTATTTCAAAACGGTGCAAACAGAGACACAAATACAAAAGGACATACAATAATAGTGGGGTAAAAAATGAAACATAATCCTTGTAGAAGATAAGAAATGTAGATCAACCTGTCTCTGTACATTCATCCATAGCTGATTATATTGTTCCGTGCGCTCTCGCAATTCAGCCTGTAATGACTGGTTTGTTGTTGATTGGAAAACATCCATCTCACGAACACGGGTTATCCATGCTTGAGCCTCTCTAATCTGTTCCTCTTTAAACATAATTGTCTCCTGCGCAACCCTATTCTGAAAGAAACATCAGCTGGCCACGTAAGCGAATAAACTTTAAATAAATTATTTTCGAAAGAAATTACATAAAATAAGCATGCTACCTGTTCCTGCAACTCAATAAGTTGTCTATCTTTTTCTTGAATATGTTCTTGCAGATCATGTATTTGTTGTATATGTTGAGCTCTTTCCGCTTCTGAATGATCACGCTCCCTTCTGCAAAACGATTTGCTCAATGAAGCAAGCAGCGAAGGATGAAAGCAAAACTTAAAGCATCGCATAAATAAATATGGATAAAAGAATAACCTGAAAGATGCTAGTTCTTTGTTTTGCTCACGGAGGAGGTCTTGTTTAGCCCACGCCTAATGAAATAATTGAAGAGATTAGCATGAAATCAAAAGACTAAAATAAGATCCCGAAAACCGAAATAAGATAGTTAAGAGGCATTCAACACACCGCTTCATTATCTAGTTTAATTTTATGTAGCTCCCTGTCTTTCTCTTCCATTTTCCTTTCCAGCTCATGAATTGCACGCTCCCTTTCACAAAGTTGCTCCTGCAAGGCCAGATAAACAGTTTTTTTTAAAAGCAACCAACAATTCTTAACCAGTAGGAGGCTAGGAGCAAATCTTTAAACTTAAAAGTACAGTAACTTAAGGATAAAGTGCCCCTTTAAGCCATCAGAATATAATAGTTATGTCTGCTACACCATACTATTTTGTGTCACTAAAATTGTTATAATCTCCTAGGTGTTGTAAAGGATGCAATTAAGCATCTAAAAGTTTGGTTTTCTTTTAACACCTGACCTGAGGAAACCAATTTTTTTAGAAGTTATAGATTAGCCTAGTCTTGAGTATCCAAATATACGTATAGAATGTTTGAATATACACCTGAAACTTGCTGGCATTGTTAGCATGCTCCTTCAGTTGAGCCTCATAGGTGTTTCGCATTTTCAACAGCTCAGATCTGGCGATGATTTGAGCTTTTAGTTCAATCTCCATCTGAAGTATTTCACGCCTTTGACTAACAGCATTAAGGATCTGCTGCTGTAAAATATCTATGTCTAGTGTTCCATCCATTGTCATCGAACAAAAATCAACATCCAGGGGCTCTCTTCCTTGCTGCACCTTGAAAAACAGTAAAGAGATTATCTTCGGGATCTAGATTCCTTAAAACTTAAAAGCAGCTTCTCACACCATCACCTTACCTCATATATAGTTCTCTCGTCCGATTGCCCAAGTTTTGGGTTTTCTAACTCCTGCACCTCAAACTAAGCTAATCAATCAACAACGAAATCAACCAAACACATAACAATTAACAGCAACAAAAAAAATCAAAATTAAGGTCCCTTTTACATATCCAATGACACAACGGTAAGTTATCAAATATTCGGTACTTAAATACTAACAATCTTTGCTCGGTAAATGAAACCATAAGCTCAAACTTTACAAGGCAGTAACCTTAAACTTCAACAGCAAAAGTCTGAACTATAAGCACATTCAACTTAAAAATAGCAATCAGACTGCATTGTTCAAATGGCCAGCAACTTGAAAGTAATGCACATTCTAATCTAAATTACAATTTGGATTCAATGCCAGCAAAGACAACACAAAAAACATAACTAAATCCGACAGTAAAATTATAATCTTTGCTCCAAATATCATATGACATCGATTTTCGGATGCTTGAGTATATAAAAAGTAAGAAAACTTGCTTATAAAACGACAACAGCAAAAAAGCACTGCTAAAAATGGTAAACCCTAATCATCATAAAATGGTAAACCCTAATCCCAAATCAATGCCTAAAAACACCCAAAAACCCAAATCAACTACGGTTAACTCCAATTTCAAAAAACAAGAAAAAAAACTCGGTCTTCTCCATCACACGCAAACCCACACTACAAAAAAACAATGTGAAGTGTTTTAACATCAAATCAGTACCTCATCGTCAGGGTTTCTCGCAGAATGATGATGTTCAGCAACAGCACGCCATTCTTTCCGTGGCGGAGTCTGCAACTGAAGAGCAACGCCGCGAGCGGCGGCAGCTGCGGCGGCCGTGGCCTCCATAAAACAACAACAGTCGACGGTGCCCCAGAAGGGGGAAAATAAATAGAAAATTAGAAATCCCTAACCCTAGAAATTGAAATTGAAATTGAAAGAAGAAGAAAAAACAATCTTCAAAGTAGAAAACGATGAGATTAGAATGAAATGAGAAAAAGGGTTTTTTGGTGAAAGATGATTGGTTGTGGCGAATTTCGACCGGCACGGTGTGAACACCATTATATACACCTTTTTCACTACGTTGTTTTACTTACATTTTATGTTATCGTCTCACGCTACTTACATGCGCGTGCATCGCACTCTCCATTTTTTTGTCTGTTTTCTCTTTGGGCCTCTATAATGCCCACTCATAAGTTTCTTGAGTTACTTTTTGCACCTTGTTAAATAGCATCACTACCAACGTGATTGATTCCCGTCAAATCTGGAATTAAAGTGAATAAAACGGTTTTTCTCATTGAGTCATGCTTAGGGGTGTTCAAATCCAAACCGATCCAAAATAAAACCGCAAACCGATCCAAAAAAACCGAAAACCGCAAAAAACCGAATATATTTGGATGCGTTTGGATGTTGTTTTGTAAAAACCGCTAAGATCGGATCGGATTTCGGATCACTTTTTCAAAACCGAACCAAACCGAACCGAACCGCAAAAATAAATATTAATACTTATTTATTCTTTTATTAGTATTATAGATTGCATTATTATGTTGTTTGTTAAATTTTAATCTTATACATTGCACTAATTTAATCTATATTATTATTACTTTATATGTTTCAAAAATAATCGATAATTTTCATACTATAATTTTATTTTTTTAATGTATTTTGCATCAAACCTATTATTTTACCGTGTTTGTGTAATATTAATATTAATAAAAAAATTATATTCTTCAAAAAAGAGTAAATAAAAAAATATATTTTGCATTTTGGACATCCAAAAACCGATCCAAATTAAACCGCATATATTTGGATCGGTTCGGTTCGGATTTTTTTAGAATACTCATCCAAACCGAACCGAACCGCATGTGATTTTTATTTTGGATCGGTTGACATTTTGCCTCAATACCGATCCAAACCGCACCGCGAACACCCCTAGTCATGCTTAAGCCCAACACAAGTTTCATGAGATTTCACAAATTATTCATTCGCGCTGTATAACATTGCTCTAAAAAAACATACATGTTATTTTTCTCATTGTAGTTTATGTAGTTATTTCAATAGTATTCAAATATATATATTCGTTGAAAATGAATGTAATACTGTGATTTTCATTTTGTTACATAGAATCACCACTCAACGTGATTTCCGTCAAATCCAAGATTAAAGTGCATGAAACTGTTTTTTTATTGAGTTATGTTTAAACACAACACAAGTTTCATGAGATTTCACAAATTATTCATTCGCGGTATATAGCATTGCCCTATTTATGATTCTAGTTCTAGATTTAGATATTGTTTTACCCCAAAACTGAATTAAACCGAACAAACTCAGTTATTATTGGTTCAGGTATCGATTTTACATCATCGTCAAACCAAATATGTTGTATTTATATACTATTTTTTAAACAATCTTACATGTTCATTTTTTGTTGCAGTTTATGTAATTATTTCAATAGCAACCAAATATATATTCGTTGAAAATAAATAATTTTCTTAATTTTTAAAAATGTTTTACAGATCTAAAAAAAATTACATCCAAGCATTATGACATTTTTTATCGATGATATGTAAGTACAATTGTAAACGTGCTTTGAGTCTTGAGACTTGCGATGTCCCTCATGAGATCCTGTTACTCGACTAATCTAAACTTTTTCTCATAAAAAATTGAATCGGAAAAACTTGTTCTTCATTGATTGTATGGGATTGAGAAGGTTACATTATGCACATGTTCTATGTCGTTGTATTACTCTTTGGTATTTTCTCGTGGTGAAAATGGTTTTGAGAAATAGGGGTAAAGCCATCCATGTTATTGGGGTAGTTTTGGCTATGAACTTTTTTTGAATAATTTAGTATATTTTTAAATTAGCTACCTCAATAATATATATTAAGCTACAACAGATAAGTTTATTTGTTAAAAACTAATACAAATTGGAAAGTCAAAAGATATCCATTTGTTTGATAGATGTACTTCATCTTATTTTGAGAGTGAGAGAAAGCCTCGTCCTTATACTTCAAAATATTTGTAGAAGGGTTGTTTTGTCGACCGGCCCAATAGATTAAGAGGCTTAAAGCAAAAAATTTAATGTGGTCTTTAAAAAATATATTTTTTAACAAAATGTTTATATAAAATCAATTTTGTAGAGACCAAAATTTGAATTCATGACCAAGAGTAATTGATGCCTTTTTGGTAATCAGTTAAACCATGCAAGTGTCTGTAATTTATCTGTCATATAATATACTTATAACCAAATTAATTTTTTAGAGACCTTTTTTTTCACCCAAAATGTTGAGGCCTAAAGCCCTTGCTTGGGTTACTTGGCCCTTAGGCCGGCCCTGTTGTTAATACTCTAAGGTTTTGTTTCAGAGTTTTGAAGGGAAGGTTTTGAAAAAAAGGGAAGGAGCAAGTGAAAGAAATATAAGACATTAGAAGAAGACGGCTTTGGGGGTTGAGTTTTTATTCATAATACAAAATTCTACACATTCGGGAAACTCAAAAATTGTATTAGAGAGAGTTTTGGGGTTTATATAAGGGTTTATATGAATTTTTCAAATTCAATCTACGTTATTATAATATTATTAAAATTAAAAATTGGCTTAATTGCAGTTTTGGTCCCCTAAGTTTCAAGAAGTTGCGATTTTGGCCCCCGAACTAAATAAACTACAAAACCACCCCCTAAGTATTGACTTTTTGCAGTTTTTGCCTCCAGACCAATTTTGACAAAGTCAATGCACACATGGACGCCAAGTATGTATTTATTTATTTTTTAAATATTTTTTAATTTAAAAAAATATATATTTTTTAATTTAAAAATAAAAAAAATATTTTTTAATAATTAAAAAATAAATAAATACATATGTGGCATCCACGTCAGCTTTGACTTGGTCAAAATTGGCATGGGAGGCCAAAACTGCAAAAAAAAAAGTCAATACTTAAGGGGCGGTTTTGTGGTTTATTTAGTTAGGGGGCCAAAATCGCAACTTCTTGAAACATAGGGGGCCAAAACTGCAATTAAGCCTTAAAAATATATTAATCATAAACATTAGTTTAACATTCTCCAAAAAAATTGCTCTTTTGAAAAATGTTAAAGATTTTCCATTTTTCTATATATTTCTCACCCTTCAAAGCTCCCTCTTCCCCTCCCATCCCCTCCAAACTCTCAAACAAAGCCTACTTGATGTTTTGTTGGAGCATACTCAGAGGATCATAGTTATTAAAAAGGTTAACTTTGATTCCTTCTTGTTGGACTGTCCAGACGAATTCTTTAGACTAAATGATGATTATGATCTCTTAAGGTTTAGGTCATCTAGATGATTACTTTAATTTCCTTCATAGTGAATCTTCCAAAGCAACGTTTGATGCATATGACATTTTATCTTTTTCCTTTGACTTTCATTGACCCAGAGGAAATTGTATCTTTGATTCAGCTTGATCAACTTCATCTTGATCTTGAAAATCCTCATCGTTCATTTACATTATGAATAACTTAGATGTTATGTACATTCTTGGATCTCCTAACAATCATGAATTTAACTTGAGAATGTAATCATGCACGCTTTAAAACAATTTGATTACGTTGCCACCAAATAATCAAAAAGCAAGCCATCTACATCAAATGAAGAAGCTCCTTTGTTTTTTTCCCATGAGAAACCAAATCTATAAATTGTGTAACATGACTAATGTTGTTGTTCAACAAAGCAAAACTAATGCCTAGCCAAGAGAAAACATTTGACCATAACTTAGATGTTTACATGTTTAAATGTTTCATTCATAATACATAACTCCTCACACAAATGGAATATTGTATTCTCATCCGACTATTTCAACCCCCTATCACCTCTATCGATACTACAAATGTCTCTCCCCCCGCAACAAACCTCTTCTTCCATATTTACCATCCCATTTATTTACCAAGTTTTTATTCTAAAGATATTCATCTTCTCTCCTTATTAACCTCTAGCACCACTTTCCTAAGAGATCCAAACTAAAAGCTCTTGAATTTCTCACCCCCAACCACCTTTCTCTTCATGTAAACACATTTTGTCTCAATGAACTTAATGAGTTTTATGAGTTTCCTCACTCCCACGCTATAAAAATTCTCATACCACCCTTTATAAAATAATCAACTATACACTTGCTTTCATATCAGATCTATCCACATTAAAACCTCCACAGACACATCAAGTCGGACGAGAATCACCTACTACCTTATCATATAATTGTTGCCATAAAAATATTTTTTCCTGCAAATCATAATGATTGATGTGGGTCACAAATATATCTGATACAATTAATGTGTTATTCATATTATAGGAATATTTCGCAACAAACACAATTGTGTCCCGTATATTTAAGATACCACATGATCTCCCTTCATAAGGTTTAAAGGAGAACTGAAAGTCTTTCGACCCTCGCAACATCTTACACATGAGCTTCTCTGTAACACCCCGATTTTCACATAAATATATATTTGAATATTTATGTAAAAATGTGTTCATCTTATAATTCAATAGTGGTTGTTTTGAATGATTTTACCTCTTATGTGTGTTTGTCATGATGTAACTCTTTTAGACCTTCATATCATGAACCAGTGGCGATATTATACTTATTTATTTTATCATTTTATTATTTATGAAAAGTGATAGAATTTTAGTATTTTGAATGAAGGACATTATAAATTTGAATGTATGTAAAATAAAATAAAATAAAATAACGACTGTGGGTTTGTTGGTGAATGGTCTAAACTTGTTAATTAATTAATTAATTAATTAATTAGAATAGAAAGAGAATAGTAATAAGAAAGAATAACTGGTTAATGGGCTTGGCACACTAAAATGGTCAAAAAGGATTAAACCTAAACCTAAGAGCCTGATACACCGATAAATAGTAACAGGAAACCGGCGCACACCACTAATAAACAAATGTCTCTTTGTGATGCTCCACCTCTATCCTCTGTCGGTTATGATTCTTGTAGCTAGTTTCATCAAATTAATCAATGAAGTATTTTCCATGTTGATGATATTTTTATTTTCACCTCCGCTACCTTGACGAAAAGGAGATGTAAATTCTTAACTGTTTGGACTTGTTGATGACGCTGAGTTTGCTATTATGAGAAAGCTTCAATCCAGGTATGGGGTGAGAGAGAAGAGTTCGAGATTATGAGTGTAAATTAATTGGGATGAGCGGGAAAGCCGTATTTCCCAAAGTTCATTCGGGACTCACCGCGACGGTTGTAGCCCTTTGAAAGAATAATTAATTAATGTGTAAATTTAGATGTGAGAGGTTAAAAGAAGAATTAGAAACATTATTAAGGTGTTGCTTGATTTAAACTATGTGAATATGTGGTATTTGAAGTCATGGATAAATTTGTGGGTGCTTATACTTGATTTGCTGCAACTATTTAGATTGATGACTTATTTAATGATTGATATAGATGTGATGTTATGTATTAGAAGTTGGAATTGTAGTGGTGCCGTATGCCTAGTATAAATAATAGTTTATTTTTTTATGTGATTTTATAGAGATAATAATTGAAATTATTCTTACTATCTTTGAATGTGTTTGAAATAAAATTTATTCTCCTTATAGATGTGTCTTGGATACCATAGTGCTAAATGTATTATTTTAAGATGTGTAAATGAAATATATTATTTGACTATGTGATATTTGAAGATGTATATAATTTAAAGATGTGGTATGTAAAGATGTGATATTTAAGAAGTAGAGTTGATGTATTATTTGACTAAGTGTAATTTGTGAATTATTTGATGATGTGAAATTGATGTGTTAATTGATGATGTATAACTGAAGTGCTATTTAATGATGTGTATTTGATAATGATGCTATTTAAAGATGTTAATGTTTATCGTTTGATGCTGTTGACCATTAATGTCATAAAGTTGTAAGTGTCGGTCTAAGTTGTGAAGTCGTAAGAAGTTGTCCAAATTATTGGAATCATATAAGTTGTTTAAGAAGTTCAAGATGTCTAAGTTGTAGGAGTTGAGTCCATTTCATACTCATTAAAGTTGGGGGCTTTAGGCCCGGCAGCCCTTGTGCTCACACTACGTTGGGGGCTTTAAGCCCGGCAGCTTTATGCTTACTTGTTGAGGAGCCTAATTACGCTCATATATGTTGTTGAATGGTACCACATGCATTTGCATATCAAGAAGTTTCACGATGATTTAAGTTGTTAAGTTGTTAAGAGTGCATTGTCAAGTTGAGTCGTGTTGTCGAGTCAAGTTGTTGAGTTGTAATGTTTTAACGAATTACTTTGTGATGTCTATTAATGTAATTGTGTGAGACGATGAAGGTGATTATTTGTTGATGTCCTTATGAAGATGGTTATTGGTGACTACATGTGTTGTAACTAGTTGGAATTGAATTGTGACATTGTGTTTGTGAAGTTTTTTTTGGTCTTTAAGTTGTGATGATATTTTCTACTAATATAGATTGAGATGATATAGTATATTCTTCAAGGTTCTGAATATTATGTTTGTGATGTGAAACGACGTTGACTTAATTGCTTACGTGTTCTTCTCATTTTTTTATACTATTACATGTTCTCCGAACTCACCCCTTCGTTGTTTGTGTTTGCTGGCTTGGCCCTGCGGTTGCGAAACCGTAGTTATATAGGTTATGAGTCTTGGAGTCAAGTGCATGCCTTTCGTGAGGACTGAAGGTGAGAAAAAACACAAGAAGGGGGGTTGAATTGTGTTTTGAAAAATTCTTCGTTTCTCTAAACAACTGAATACACTGATCAGAAGCTAAGTGAGACAGCTTCTGAAGTGATGATCAGAATCTAAATGCAGCGGAATAAAACAGAGAGAGAGAAGAAGAACGACACAAAGCAATTATACTGGTTCCTTCCACAATCCGGAAGTAGTCCAGTCCCCCTTGCACTTCCAAGGAGATTTCACTATGAGTAATATCTGATTACAAATGCTCAAGCACACAAGCAAGAGACTTCCAATGCTCAAGCACACAAGCAAGAGACTTCCAATGCTCAAGCACACAAGCAAGAGACTTCCTTTGCTCAAGAACACAATCAAGAGACTTCCTGCTCAAGCACAACTGCAAGAGACTTCCTAACTAAACAAAATTACACAGAAAATTGTTTAAGGTTGAACACTTGATATACAATCAGAGGTGCTCGCAATACAGATCAGATACAGACTCAATGGACTTAAGAATTTCTAAGATATGACTTTGAGACACAGAAATTCTAAGTGAATGCAGAACAATTTCAGCAGAGGTTTGGTACTTGTGAAAATCTTGTGAGTCTTTCGTTCAGCGTTCTTGCATTGCCAAATCTCTAGGTCTTCACTCCTTTATATAGAGGTGTGAAAGAGACGTTGTGAAATTGCCAGCACACCAAAGAGTCGTTGTTGAAGCTTGATCTTTCACCAATGATCTTTTGCCTGATTTGGTTGTTGTCCTATGAAGAACAAATTTGAAATCCATTCCTTATCCAAAGGAACATCTATGCAGGCGAGACCGTATTCTGGAGCTGTTTTCTTGTCTTGAAGTGCAGACACAAAACAGAGTAGTGGAGAACGTGGTTGTACAATTCGTACAAAGTACAATGTCAACGCTTTCGTCCAAATTGCAAACACACACACCTTCAAACACCTTTGAAATGACCGTTGCAAGCTCCACTAATCCTTTGTTTGTGTTTTCGAATCCAATAGACAGCTTTTGCATTGATGATTCTTCAATTCTTGATTCTTTGCAAATCCAGTTGATATTCAGCTTCTGGTGAAATGACTTCTGATGAGGCAGCTTCTGATGATGCAGCTTCTGATGATGCAGCTTCTGATGAGATGACTTCTGCAGCTTCTGATGATGCAGCTTCTGATGATGTGACTTCTGGACCTCTTGTCTTCAGGAGCACTATTCTTCAGGAGCAGCTTACTTCAGGAGCGCTATTTCTTCAGGAGCGCTTTTTCTTCAGGAGCAAGTTGCCTTCAGGAGCGTCCAAGCTTCAAATTTTTGTTGTTTCCATAGCTCTTTATTTGCTCATTCAGAACCAATGATGATGTAACTTTATACTTATGGTCCTGTACACTTGAACAAATATTAGCTAATCCAATTTACAATTTTTAATACCTTGTTATCATCAAAACTCTTTAAGGTTTATTGTTAAACACATTTTGTTCCAACAATCTCCCCCTTTTTGATGATGACAAACAAAAGTATTTAAAATTGATCAATTGTTGTTAATCTAATTAACAAGTTGACTTTGGGGTTCTGAGGTTTGTAAGCTCAACTCCCCCTGAGTCTGATAGTCTTTAAGGTGAGGTTTGTAAGCTCCCCCTAAGTTCTATCCAGGTTAATTAAATTCATTTTGCGCAATAATTATTATCAGAGCTTAAAAGCAAAATTGAATCATTGAAAGAATTTACTTATAGATAAGAAGAATGGTTCAATTAACTTTACTTGAATTTTGATACTCCTTCGTTCATTCATAGCTTATACCAATAAGGTAAAAAGATAGAAGTTTTTCAAAAATTTCAAATGCCATTAATGGGGCTCAGAGCCTTTAAATACTTGTCACATATACTCCCCCTTTTGTCATTATCAAAAAAAATTAGAATAAATTTAAGCATAAAAGACAAAAAGATATGAGAAAAAACTCAAACAGGAGAGAGTATAAAAGAAAATGAACTAAATAAGTCAGAGCAAAAATCATGTATATTCAATTGTCAGAAGCAGCTAAACAGTCAGAATCAGTAAGCATTCAGAAGCAAAAGAAATAAGACAAGATGATTTCAGAAGCAAGGACTAAGAAAATAAAACAAACAACAAACAAAGAAAAACACAAGGGTGTGCAACTAAGGGTTGGTTTGTTGTTGTTTCTTCATCTCTTCCATTTCTTCAATCTTCTTCTTCAACAATTCTTCAAGTTGTTGTTGCCTCTGAAGAAGAGCTTGTTCCCTTTCTCTAGCTTCTTGCTGCTGCTGTGCCATCTGTTTCTTCAGAAGCTTACACAGCCTTGCTTCTCTGGTCAAGTAATCCGTTTCAAAGAAGAAAGGCTGGTTTGCCAAGAGCAGTGTAGAACTTCTTACTCTAAGACTCTGATTCAGGTTTTCCATTAGCCTTCTGACTGAAGCTTGCTTGACTCTGATGCATTTAGCCTTGATTTCTTCAATAACCTCAGCTGCCCGGTTCTGAAGAGATACCCAGGAGTCTTCATATGCACCTGTGAGATCAATCGTCCTTCTTTGATCCACCAGATTGTGCATCTGACTCAAGATTGTCAGAAGCTCAGAATTGATATATCCAGATTCCAGGATGTTTGTGGGTGGATGTTCAAGGATTTCAAGATCAGAATCACTGATTTCTAAGTCTTGAATAGGGTTAGGAACTGGAATGGTAAGGTGTGTTTGTGTGTTAGAAGATGAGGGCTGGTCAGAATCAATGTGTGTGGTGGAGGTTGAGGCTTGAACATTGACTAGAGAGATGTCAACATCCATGGGAGTTGGTTCAGGAGAGTGTTCAGGTAAAGGTTGAAATTCAGTTTCAGATGGTGGTTGTTGTGGTGAAGTTGTTGTTTGAGTGTTGAGTTGGGGGTCAGTGATGGCTATTGGTGATTGTGGGAGTGTTGTGGGTTTTTGTGGTTCAGGTGTTTGTTGATGAGGGTTTTCTGAAACAACTTTTTCAGAAGCAGCTGCTTCTGGAGTTGTTTCAGAGGCTTTTTCTGAGGTTTTGTCTATGGGTAACTCACCTGAGTAGTGGAGAGCAAGATTGTCTAAGACAGAAGTGTCTTCTATTGGTTCAGGTGCTGATGGTGAAGAGGGTGAAGTGGGGATAGAGGTGACTGGAATCTGGATTACCTGATCTGCAGGGCCAGCTTCAGAAGTGATAGTACTAGGTGCTTTCAGAACCGCTTCTGAAGCTTTAACAGCCACTTCCTTGACTTCTTCAGACTTCTTCTTGAAAAATTCATCACAATTCTCCAGACCTGAAGCCTTGAGCCTTTGATCCCTCTCCAAATTGTATTGAGCTTCTTTCCTTTTTAATTCAGCTAGCATCTGAACAGCTTGCCCATCAGCTTCTTTCTCCATATCAGAAGTTACTTCAACCATTGGAGTGAAGATTAGTTCAGATGCCTTCTTCTTGTGCTCATTTGCCTTTATCCCATCAAGAGCTTTATTCAGATGCTCTTCTGTGATGACTGACTCTGATCTGTCCTTGCTTCTTTTTATGGGAATAGAAGCAGCCCTAATTTTCTTCTTCTCCATTCTATCTGCTAACTTATCAGCAGCGTATTCCTTAGCCATCCTTTCCATGACTGGAGTTACTTCAAACATAGAGTTTTTCAACTCAAGAGGAGCTTTCTTCTTCTTCAACTTGGGATCAGCTTCTTCTTTCTCTAACTCGTCCAGAGCTTCATCCAACTTCTCTTTATGGTAGACAGTTTCAGTCTTTCCTCTCTTTCTCTTAACAACTTTCAGTTGCTTGACCTTATCAGCAGCAGCTCCAGGAGCATTTTTAACTTTCTTCACTTTAACAGGAGCAGCTTCATCCTGAGTGCTTGCATCTTCCTCCAAGATGTACTCAGCTACTAAATTGGCTAAGATTTCAGGGTTGCTTTCTTTAAAGATGGGAGGAAAGTCCCTGATTATCTCAGTCTCAGCAGTTGTCATCTCTAACCACTTCTCATATTTAGGGGCTTCTTTGAAGAACTTCATAGAGTGTAAGCTCCTGCTACTGATAGTCCTTTCAGCAGTAGAGACTTTGAAACATTTATCAGAAGCACTCCTTGTCCTTTTTAAGAACTCCAGCACCCTTCCTTGATGAAAGATTTCAGACAGCAATCTTCCATAGGGTACTTGTTTTCTTTCTCTTGTAATGCTTTCGTTTATGGCCCAGCAGAGATGATCCATTACATATCTTGGGAAGTTTATCTTTTCCAAAATAGCCATGAAGTAGATTGCTAGCTTCTGTTGATTGTTGGGTTGGTCAGATCCTCCTGCTCTTTGAAAGAAGCAATCATTACTGAACTTCACCAACATCCTGTTGTGAATCTCCATTTCAGAAGGCTTTGCATCCTTCTTCCTACCCAAAAGAGTGTTGTAGTAACCTTGTAGCAGGACATCTTCCTTCCTGACTATTTCTTGGAATCTTCCCTCTGCATGCCTTCTACAAGCTTTAGCTATAACTTCCTCAGTGATGGTTATAGGAATGCCCATCACTTCAGACCTTATTTCTAAGCTGTCAAATGATGTAGGATTCATACCCATGACCATTTTCCCTTTCTTTGACCCAGCTTGTTTGCTTACAACTTTTGCAGGCTTTTCATTGTACACTTCAGCTTTTAACCAAAAGTCCTTGACCAAATTCACATATGTTGGCCCATTTAGCATTCTGAAATACTCAGACAGCTCCTGTGTTTCTATTAAACCTTCCATGTTTACTTCGTACTTCTTGAGTGAGGTAAAATCCACTGGTGACTCTATTTGGACTATCAAGGATTCCCATGGAATATCCATAGTCTTTTCTTTGTAGATGGACCCAGATTCTGATACGCTTTGCTTGTTTGATGTAGATTCTGAAACTTTTGAGCTTGATGATGCCATTTGATGATTGACGAAGATTTGAAGAAGATGAAGATTTTTAGGGTTCTAAGGTTGAGAGAATGCGCTTACTTCGCAAGAGATTTGAGAGCAAATGTGTTTGTTGTGAGTGAGTAGTGTGTGAATTGACAAAGTGTTAAAAGTAAAACGATTGCAATTCAAAAGAGACAAACAAACATAACATTAATGACAAAATTGGGGGCGCGTGAAAAGTACTTTCAAAGCTTTTTAAATCATCATTGCCCTTTTAGTTATACACCAACACATACAGGCCACGTAAGAAGTTCACAGAGTAACTACCAAGTTAGTGGGCCAGAAGTTATTTTTTTTTTTTTTTTTTAAAAGGTAACTTCCAACGTTTCCACTAATTCAACTATTCAGAAGCAATAAATCCAGCTTCTGGACTTCAGATGCTGACGTCATCATCAGAAGCGAGTTTTCCTCAGAACCTCAATAAAGAGCTTCTGATGGACTACTGCTTCTGAACTAACTTCAGAACCTAAAATCCTATTCAGGAGCAAGCAAGCATTTAATCAGATACAAAGTGCATGTTCAAATTTTTCTTTATAAAATCAAATCTTTCAACAGTTAAAGGCTTAGTAAATATATCAGCCCATTGATTTTCAGTATCAATGAATTGTATATCTAAAATTCCTTTTTGAACATAATCTCTGATAAAATGGTGTTTGATTTCAATGTGCTTCGCTCTTGAATGCAAAATTGGATTTTTAGACAAACAAATAGCAGCAGTATTATCAGAATAAATGGGAATACTGTTAGCAGTTATCTGATAATCTTCCAACTGATGTTTCATCCAAAGTAGTTGTGTACAACAACTTGCAGCTGAAATGTATTCTGCTTCTGCTGTAGACATAGCAATAGTTGTTTGTCTTTTGCTAGCCCAGGATATAAGATTATCGCCCAGAAATTGACAATTGCCACTGGTTGACTTTCTTTCAATCCTATCACCAGCATAATCAGCATCACAGAATCCAATTAGCTTATAATCTAAGGATTTCCTATAAAGGAGTCCAAGATTGGTTGTTCCTTTCAAATACCTGAAGATTCTCTTGACAGCAGTCATATGAGATTCTCTAGGATCTGATTGGAATCTTGCACACAAGCATACACTGAATAAAATATCTGGCCTAGATGCAGTGAGGTATAACAAAGAACCAATCATACCTCTATACAGCTTCTGATCTACTTTAGTTCCTTCATCTTCTTTGCTCAGATTGCACGTAGGATGCATTGGAGTGTTCATCACTTTACAATCTTCAAGTTTGAACTTCTTCAGAAGCTCCTTTGTGTACTTTGATTGATGAACATAGACTCCATCTTTGCATTGATTGATTTGAATGCCAAGGAAGAACTTCAGCTCTCCCATCATGCTCATTTCAAATTCATCCTGCATTAACTCAGAAAATTCCTTGCAAAGAGATGCATTAGTAGAACCAAATATTATATCATCAACATATATTTGCACAACAAAAATATCTTTCCCAAGGGTCCTTCTGAAGAGTGTAGTGTCAACCTGTCCTCTCTTAAAATCATTTTTGATTAAGAAATTACTTAGTCTATCATACCAAGCTCTGGGAGCTTGTTTCAAGCCATATAGTGATTTCTTCAATTTAAAAACATGGTCAGGATATTTAATATCCTCAAATCCAGGAGGTTGCTTAACATACACTTCTTCTTCTATGACACCATTGAGAAATGCACTCTTGACATCCATCTGAAATAATATTATGCCATGATTAACTGCATAGGAAAGAAGTAACCTGATTGCTTCCAATCTTGCAACTGGAGCAAACGTTTCAGTGTAATCAATGCCTTCTTGTTGACTATACCCTTGTGCAACAAGTCTGGCTTTGTTTCTTGTTACTTCACCTTGCTCATTCAGCTTGTTTCTGAATACCCATTTTGTTCCAATAATGTTCTTGTGCTGAGGTTTGGGTACCAGATCCCACACATCATTTCTTTGAAATTGATTCAACTCTTCTTGCATAGCTAGGATCCATCCATCATCTGAAAGTGCTTCATCAACTGTTGTAGGTTCAATCATTGAGATTAGTCCAATCATTGACTCTTCTTGTCTGAAATGTGATCTTGTTCTTCTTGGACTATCTTTGTTTCCAATGATTAGCTCCTCAGGATGTGAAGACTTGTGTTTGAATGTGTTTCTGGGAGGATCTTCTTGATGTGAGCCATCTTGTGCTTCATCAGAAGCAGTTTCATCTTGCGCTTCTGATGTGGGTTCAGCTTCTGGACTATCTTCAGACTCAGCTATCTGATCAGGTTCTGGAGTAGCTTCAGGAACCTGTATCTCTGCAAAACTTTCACCCTGCTTTGAAGTTTTATCTTCAAGCTCCTTGTCATCAAATTTAACGTGCATAGATTCTTCAACACAGAGTGTTTCTGAATTATACACTCTGTATGCCTTTGACCTTTCAGAGTAACCTAAAAAGATTCCTCTTTGGGCCTTGGCATCAAATTTCTTTAGGTAGAGCTTGTTGTTCAGAATGTAACAAGTACATCCAAATTGATGAAAGTAAGAGATATTGGGTTTTCTTCCTTTAAAGAGTTCATATGCTGTTTTCTCCAAAATAGGTCTAATATAGATCCTGTTTTGAACATAGCATGCTGTATTCACTGCTTCTGCCCAAAAATGTTTTGGTAAATTGTTTTCATGAATCATGGTTCTGGCCATTTCTTGTAAAGTTCTATTCTTTCTCTCTACAACTCCATTTTGTTGTGGTGTTCTAGGAGAAGAGAATTCATGGAAAATTCCATGTTTTTCACAAAAAGCTTCAAATGGCTCATTTTCAAATTCTCCACCATGATCACTTCTGACTTTCAAAATTTTTGATTCTTTTTCAGATTGAATTTGAGTGCAGAAGCTACTGAATACATCACACGCAACATCTTTACTCTTTATGAATTTCACCCAAGTCCATCTGCTGTAATCATCAACAATGACTAATCCATATCTACTTCCATATAAGGATGCAGTACTTACTGGTCCAAATAAATCAATATGGAGTAATTCTAAAGGTCTTGAGGTTGAAACAATATCTTTTGTTTTAAAAGATGATTTCACAATTTTCCCTCTCTGACATGCACCACAGAGTGCATCTGAATGATAGTCAATGTCTGGTAGCCCTTTCACCAGTTGTAACTTACTAAGCTTAGAGATTAACCTCCAGTTAGCATGTCCCAACCTTCTGTGCCACATCCATTTCTTATCATTCACTGATAGTAGGCAAATCACCTTCTGATCAGCCAGTTCAGAAAAATTGATTTTATAGACATTGTCAACTCTCTTTCCTTTGAACACAATGGATTTGTCTTCCTTGTTGATTACTGTACAGTTGGGTTTTTCAAAAAACACATCATAACCATTATCACAAAATTGACTAATGCTCAAAAGGTTATGTTCAAGACCATCTACCAACCATACATTATTAATCGAGGTAGAGGAGTTACCAATAGTTCCTGTACCTATGATCTTGCCTGACTGGTTGCCTCCAAATTTCACATTTCCTCCCTCTTTCATTGTTAGGCTGAGGAACATGGACTTGTCTCCTGTCATGTGTCTTGAGCAACCACTGTCTAGGTACCATGATCTTTGCTTTGGCACTGCTCTTAGACATACCTGCATCATTGACATTTTTAGATTTAGGTACCCATTGCTCTATGGGTCCTGGAAGGTTAGTACATAAGGCTTTACTCTTCACTTCTTGTACCTTGTGCTGTGAGTTGGATTGCTTCTGATTAACCATCACCTTAGGTTTTGGTACTTCAGAAGTAGTAACTGTCTTCTTCTGAAACTTAGACTTCAGAACCCCAGATTTTGGTTTCACCAGACTCTGAGGAATAGGTTCTGATCTTTTCAGGATCCTAACCTTTGAAGTTTTGGAATCAGATTTGATCATAGCCTTTGACTTAGAGTTCTTTGGCTTTGAAGTAATCTTAGCCTTAGAACTAGAAGCTTCAGGTTCTGATTGAACAACAGTTTCCAACTCAGCCCCTTCTGGTACAAAGAATGTTTTCAGACCTTCCTTGATGCATTCACAACAAGACTTTAGATTGGTTTTCTCCAGTTTCACTTCTGGAAAGCCAATTCCTCTGCCATTGTTCTTGTAAATGCTATAAATCATAGAAGCCACTCTGCTTCTGTCAATGCCAGATATAATAAAATCTTCAAGAGCAATTTCATGGTTACTTAAAGGTTTTTCATTACACTTTTCTTGTAGCTTCTGACATAAGAACCTGAGCTGATCTTCATATGTTTTACACATGAAGTCAAAGCCCCTAAGTCCTTGTTCAGAAGCTTTCAGATCCAATAAAGTTGATTTTTGCTGTTGTACCAAATCAGCATATTTTTCTTTTAAATCCTTCAACTCATTGGTTCTTACTTCAAAATGTGTAAGAAGTTCTTTAAGTGACTCAACAAGTTCATCTCTGGGAATTTTGGAATATACCTCATTTTCATCTTCTGAGTCTGAATTTGACCCAGCTTCTGAAGTTGCTGTTGCTACCAACCCAACAGCTACCTTTGCATCTTCATCAGCTTCCTCTTTATCAGATCCAGATTCACTACCCAAATCATCCCAGGTTGCCATTAAACTCTGCTTAATCTGCTTCTTGAGTTTGCTTGGTTTGAATGTAGACCTCTTTGACTTGTCCTTTGACTTTTCTCTTTGAAGATCAGGGCATTCAGCAATGAAGTGACCTGACTTCTTACAGTTGAAGCATCCCTTCTGATCTTCTTTCCTTGAGCTTCTGGAGTTATCCCTTCTGGAGAGAAACTTTCTGTTCTTCTTGGCCAGATATTGAAGTCTGTTTGAGAGCATGGCAATTTCTGCAGCATCTGGTTCAGAATCTGAACTTGACTGTTCTTCCTCTTCAGATTCAACCACTTTGAGAGCTTTTGATGACTTGCCTTTGGATGGAAGAGCTATTGATTTACTCTTCTTAGTAGACTCATGTTCATTAAGACTTAACTCATGAACTTTGAGAGAACTAACAAGATCTTCGACACTTAAAGTGTTTAAATCTTTAGCTTCCTCAATGGCAGTCACCTTCGGTCTCCATCTGGCAGGTAAGCTTCTGAGAATCTTGCTTACATGATCAGAAGCAACATAGCTCTTCTTTAGAATCTGTAGACCAGAAACTAAGGTTTGAAACCTTGAGTACATCTCCTCAATAGTTTCATCATCCTTCATTTTGAATAACTCATACTGATGTACAAGCAGGAGAGCCTTTGCTTCTTTGACCTTCTTGCTCCCTTCATAATTTGAACAGAGAGAAGCAAACATAGCTTTAGCAGTGGATTTGTCACTCATCTTCATGTATTCTGCTTTGGGTATGGCAGTGACAAGAGCTCCTCTGATAATATGATGCTTCTTGTAAAGTTTCCTCAGTTCTGGAGTATGTTTCTTTCTATCCACAGCAGCTCCTTCTTCATCAAGGACTAAACCACCAACGCCGTCTTCCAGAATATCCCACAATTCTTCATCTAGGCTCATGATGTAACTGTAAAAATTGGTCTTCCACCAAGAGAACTCTTCAGCATCTCCATTGAACTTTGGAACTTTTCCAACACTGGTTTTCTTACTATCACTATAATCATGTGAGACATTTTTATAGCTAGTATCACCATCAGGAGGAGGAGTAGTCATGTTTTTCTCAGATCTTTGACTGTTGCACGGTTAAGTGATACACAACAGACCAAGGCTCTAGATACCAATTGAAGGTGAGAAAAAACACAAGAAGGGGGGTTGAATTGTGTTTTGAAAAATTCTTCGTTTCTCTAAACAACTGAATACACTGATCAGAAGCTAAGTGAGACAGCTTCTGAAGTGATGATCAGAATCTAAATGCAGCGGAATAAAACAGAGAGAGAGAAGAAGAACGACACAAAGCAATTATACTGGTTCCTTCCACAATCCGGAAGTAGTCCAGTCCCCCTTGCACTTCCAAGGAGATTTCACTATGAGTAATATCTGATTACAAATGCTCAAGCACACAAGCAAGAGACTTCCAATGCTCAAGCACACAAGCAAGAGACTTCCAATGCTCAAGCACACAAGCAAGAGACTTCCTTTGCTCAAGAACACAATCAAGAGACTTCCTGCTCAAGCACAACTGCAAGAGACTTCCTAACTAAACAAAATTACACAGAAAATTGTTTAAGGTTGAACACTTGATATACAATCAGAGGTGCTCGCAATACAGATCAGATACAGACTCAATGGACTTAAGAATTTCTAAGATATGACTTTGAGACACAGAAATTCTAAGTGAATGCAGAACAATTTCAGCAGAGGTTTGGTACTTGTGAAAATCTTGTGAGTCTTTCGTTCAGCGTTCTTGCATTGCCAAATCTCTAGGTCTTCACTCCTTTATATAGAGGTGTGAAAGAGACGTTGTGAAATTGCCAGCACACCAAAGAGTCGTTGTTGAAGCTTGATCTTTCACCAATGATCTTTTGCCTGATTTGGTTGTTGTCCTATGAAGAACAAATTTGAAATCCATTCCTTATCCAAAGGAACATCTATGCAGGCGAGACCGTATTCTGGAGCTGTTTTCTTGTCTTGAAGTGCAGACACAAAACAGAGTAGTGGAGAACGTGGTTGTACAATTCGTACAAAGTACAATGTCAACGCTTTCGTCCAAATTGCAAACACACACACCTTCAAACACCTTTGAAATGACCGTTGCAAGCTCCACTAATCCTTTGTTTGTGTTTTCGAATCCAATAGACAGCTTTTGCATTGATGATTCTTCAATTCTTGATTCTTTGCAAATCCAGTTGATATTCAGCTTCTGGTGAAATGACTTCTGATGAGGCAGCTTCTGATGATGCAGCTTCTGATGATGCAGCTTCTGATGAGATGACTTCTGCAGCTTCTGATGATGCAGCTTCTGATGATGTGACTTCTGGACCTCTTGTCTTCAGGAGCACTATTCTTCAGGAGCAGCTTACTTCAGGAGCGCTATTTCTTCAGGAGCGCTTTTTCTTCAGGAGCAAGTTGCCTTCAGGAGCGTCCAAGCTTCAAATTTTTGTTGTTTCCATAGCTCTTTATTTGCTCATTCAGAACCAATGATGATGTAACTTTATACTTATGGTCCTGTACACTTGAACAAATATTAGCTAATCCAATTTACAATTTTTAATACCTTGTTATCATCAAAACTCTTTAAGGTTTATTGTTAAACACATTTTGTTCCAACAAGGACTTGTCTTGTGTCGTCGATTATTTTGGGGAAAAGCACCGCTCTGATAGTGACACGGGAAAAGGGATATGCTTACTTATTTAATTTTGTGCAAGAAAACCATTGTCTATGATGTAAAATGAAATATTTTCAAAAGAAAAAGATTCGATGTTATTATTACTATAATTTTTAATGAAGTGAAATATGAATTATGTTTGTTATGAGTCAATGTGATATCCTAAATTTTGTGGAAGAATTCTTATATTATGAGAAAAAATTTTATTTGACACTTTCCGCTGCGAATCAAACTCTATTTTTAATTAAATAATAGCAATAATTATTCTTGGGATTTAGGGTGTCACAATTGGTATCAGGGCAGGTCTGTCCAATCAAACCGTGTGCGTCATGTGTCAATTGTTTTAGTTAAGAGTCCATTATGTTTGGGTGTATTTTTAGATGCCTGATTTGTTGTTCATTTTGATTGTGATGTGAAACTTGTATTATTATTTTGACTGCAATGTGAATTTTGTATTCTTGTTTGAGTAGAATAATTTGTGTAGAGTTGTTAATAATATTCTAATCTTGCGGCATCATAATATGCTAAATTGTTTCATTCATCAATAAATCAATATCAATATATTATAATTCTTTGCTCTTAGTTCTAGACAATTTAAAGTGCGCCTTGTTATCTTGCTTGATTATTTTAATGTGTGTTGTTCGTATTGTTTAGTTCTTATATAATTTTAATTAACTACAAGAATACATATGTAGTTTTTTTAAGCAACTTTATAGCTTTATTTACATAGGTATACAAAATTTAATGAGTTCAGACATGTTTAGCAGATAAAGCACGTTAAGATGGTCAACTAGCTTACTTTGGAGATTCTGGTTAAGAAACTATGTTCTTTTATCTATTTAGTTGTGTATATTTATTTAGCCAATGTGTTTTGACGCTTACTGAAGTCTGAGATATACATATATTTTGTAAGAAATCACAAGTACTAATCAATGTCCGCCCAAGGCTGAGTGAGACGGTGTTATGGTCCCACCAGATTTGATCAAATGTGAGAGACTTATTGAGATGTTAGGTTAATGTCGAGTTTGTTATCTTGTATTCGTGATTTGTTCAGAATTGTCAAGAGTTCGACCTATCCACATGGGTCAAGTAGTCTTGAGTTGTTATGTGTGTTGTATTTGTGTCTCCTTGTTAAGTGTACGATTGCTGCATACATACTATTATTATTATTTTTAAGGAGTATACATACTATTATTGATTTGCATGTGTGTACTCTATGTATTTGTCATATGAAATTGTTGCAGTCATATGTGAAGTTCTTGTGCGTGTAATTCACTTGAGTTAATTTTTTTTTTTTAGATCAAGATGATCTTAAGTTCTTTAACTCAATGATTTTTAGCAGTGGTGTCAGTATGGTTTGTGATAGCATTCCTTGTAGCAACATGCCTTGTTAAATAAATAAATAAGTAAATGTTTTATATGGCATAACCATTTACATGATTGAATAAGTGACTTATGAAACTTTGTTGATTACTTGAACAAATAATCTATGAAATGTTGTCAATTATTTTATGTGAGTATAAAATTGTTTGAAGAGTTAAAAAAAAAAAAAACTAGCCTCTATATTCTTCAGAATGTGATTATACATAATTTGATTTATTCTTTTGATATCTATTGTTGCTGTACTCTCCTTGCTGTCAAGAGATGTTTGTTTTAGTTTACATTTCAGATCGTGTGACCTTAATGAATGACTAGTTTATGTCTTGTTGACCTTTGTTTTATTTCCATCAATCCTTTAGCAATTTTGGTTCGTAGGAATAGTGTACCTTATCTTTTTAACTGTTTGATAGGATAGGGTGGCTAAGAATAATGTCTTTTAAAATTCGTATTGAGGTTTTAGTTTGGAGCTTTGGTATGATTAATCATTTGAATATGGTTGGTTACTAGGAACATTGAATGCGTGAAAGAGATTAGCAACTAGATGATATGCACTTAGAGTCAATTTATTTATGCCTAATTTATTTGCCTATGGGATTCTTGAAGTTTTTCCTTTTTTTGTTGGGAGTCTTTAAGGAATTTTTTTATTTTTATTATTTTTCTTTTTGTATTATTGTGAGGTATATGATGAGTTAATGTTTGAAATACCATAGTTTAAGATATTTAAGCAATAATTAAATCAATTTTCTCTTGTGCTATGAATTTCGAGGGCGAAATTCTTTTAAGGGAGGTAGAGTTGTAACACCCCGATTTTCACATAAATATATATTTGAATATTTATGTAAAAATGTGTTCATCTTATAATTCAATAGTGGTTGTTTTAAATGATTTTACCTCTTATGTGTGTTTGTCATGATGTAACTCTTTTAGACCTTCATATCATGAACCAGTGGCGATATTATACTTATTTATTTTATCATTTTATTATTTATGAAAAGTGATAGAATTTTAGTATTTTGAATGAAGGACATTATAAATTTGAATGTATGTAAAATAAAATAAAATAAAATAACGACTGTGGGTTTGTTGGTGAATGGTCTAAACTTGTTAATTAATTAATTAATTAATTAGAATAGAAAGAGAATAATAATAAGAAAGAATAACTGGTTAATGGGCTTGGCACACTAAAATGGTCAAAAAGGATTAAACCTAAACCTAAGAGCCTGATACACCGATAAATAGTAACAGGAAACCGGCGCACACCACTAATAAACAAATGTCTCTTTGTGATGCTCCACCTCTATCCTCTGTCGGTTATGATTCTTGTAGCTAGTTTCATCAAATTAATCAATGAAGTATTTTCCATGTTGATGATATTTTTATTTTAACCGCCGCTACCTTGACGCTGAGTTTGCTATTATGAGAAAGCTTCAATCCAGGTATGGGGTGAGAGAGAAGAGTTCGAGATTATGAGTGTAAATTAATTGGGATGAACGGGAAAGCCGTATTTCCCAAAGTTCATTCGGGGCTCACCGCGACGGTTGTAGCCCTTTGAAAGAATAACTAATTAATGTGTAAATTTAGATGTGAGAGGTTAAAAGAAGAATTAGAAACATTATTAAGGTGTTGCTTGATTTAAACTATGTGAATATGTGGTATTTGAAGTCATGGATAAATTTGTGGGTGCTTATGCTTGATTTGCTGCAACTATTTAGATTGATGACTTATTTAATGATTGATATAGATGTGATGTTATGTATTAGAAGTTGGAATTGTAGTGGTGCCGTATGCCTAGTATAAATAATAGTTTATTTTTTTATGTGATTTTATAGAGATAATAATTGAAATTATTCTTACTATCTTTGAATGTGTTTGAAATAAAATTTATTCTCCTTATAGATGTGTCTTGGATACCATAGTGCTAAATGTATTATTTTAAGATGTGTAAATGAAATATATTATTTGACTATGTGAAATTTGAAGATGTATATAATTTAAAGATGTGGTATGTAAAGATGTGATGTTTAAGAAGTAGAGTTGATGTATTATTTGACTAAGTGTAATTTGTGAATTATTTGATGATGTGAAATTGATGTGTTAATTGATGATGTATAACTGAAGTGCTATTTAATGATGTGTATTTGATAATGATGCTATTTAAAGATGTTGATGTTTATCGTTTGATGTTGTTGACCATTAATGTCATAAAGTTGTAAGTGTCGGTCTAAGTTGTGAAGTCGTAAGAAGTTGTCCAAATTATTGGAATCATATAAGTTGTTTAAGAAGTTCAAGATGTCTAAGTTGTAGGAGTTGAGTCCATTGCATACTCATTAAAGTTGGGGGCTTTAGGCCCGGCAGCCTTTGTGCTCATCAAAGTTGGGGGCTTTAGGCCTGGCAGCCCTTGTGCTCACACTACGTTGGGGGCTTTAAGCCCGGCAGCTTTATGCTTACTTGTTGAGGAGCCTAATTACGCTCATATATGTTGTTGAATGGTACCACATGCATTTGCATATCAAGAAGTTTCACGATGATTTAAGTTGTTAAGTTGTTAAGAGTGCATTGTCAAGTTGAGTCGTGTTGTCGAGTCAAGTTGTTAAGTTGTAATGTTTTAACGAATTACTTTGTGATGTCTATTAATGTAATTGTGTGAGACGATGAAGGTGATTATTTGTTGATGTCCTTATGATGATGGTTATTGGTGACTACATGTGTTGTGACTAGTTGGAATTGAATTGTGACATTGTGTTTGTGAAGTTTTTTTTGGTCCTTAAGTTGTGATGATATTTTCTACTAATATAGATTGAGATGATATATTATATTCTTCAAGGTTCTGAATATTATGTTTGTGATGTGAAACAACTTTGACTTAATTGCTTACGTGTTCTTCTCATTTTTTTTATACTATTACATGTTCTCGGAACTCACCCCTTCGTTGTTTGTGTTTGCTGGCTTGGCCCTGCAGTTGCGAAACCGTAGTTATATAGGTTATGAGTCTTGGAGTCAAGTGCATGCCTTTCGTGAGGACTTGTCTTGTGTCGTCGATTATTTTGGGGAAAAGCACCGCTCTGATAGTGACACGGGAAAAGGGATATGCTTACTTATTTAATTTTGTGCAAGAAAACCATTGTCTATGATGTAAAATGAAATATTTTCAAAAGAAAAAGATTCGATGTTATTATTACTATAATGTTTAATGAAGTGAAATATGAATTATGTTTGTTATGAGTCAATGTGATATCCTAAATTTTGTGGAAGAATTCTTATATTATGAGAAAAGTTTTTATTTGACACTTTCCGCTGCGAATCAAACTCTATTTTTAATTAAATAATAGCAATAATTATTCTTGGGATTTAGGGTGTCACATTCTCAATTTTCCCTAACCTAGTATCTTGAATACAAACAATATTTAGTTTTTCTACCAGAATCAATTTCTGATTTTTTTCTTCGTCTACCCATCAAACGCCCTTACATTGTAACATAATATCTTCATAATATCTCTGTTTGACCCTGCATACACTGAGGTCCAACTCAAATGATTGTTGAGTAACGTCTGAGTTTTGTAAAGGATATTGGTAATACATTCTTTAATAAAGAAGCAAATGAATGAATATTGGTATAGTTGATAAGGAATGACTTATATGCAAAGTCCTTCTTAAAAAAAAAACTTATATGCAAAGTCGTGAGTCCAACTCCCACTATGAATGCGAGGATCTATTTGATAAATGATCTATAAATATCTCTATAAGTATGTTTACTCGACCAAAGTGATTTCTCGAAGTCCAACTCGCGTAATTTTTTTTTGTTATAAAAATAAATAAAGGGAAAATTCAATAGATTTTAAAAGAGAAATGCATATTTGGTTCTTCTTCGTTTTGGTTCAGTTGTTGGAATGATTTTGGTTTTCTCGGATCCCAGGTCCCTGTTATCGACGTCCATGACATCCATCTCACAGTCAAAGACGTTCTCACCATTAATGGGTAGCAGTCTCTATCTATGTACACCTCTCTTCCTCAGGCAGTAGTGAATTTCATCAATAACGCCAACATCAGATTCAATGATGCAATAGAAGATGCCTTTGTTTGACCGATCAACAAAAATGGAGTATATTCCACCAAAAGCGGTTACAACCGACTCCTATCTATCCCTGAAACAGACACCGTCACAATGTTGTCCCCATTTTATCTATGATTCACCATAGAAATATCGCTCCATCATCGATCTACTCTCATCGTGGAGTGCACAAAGATACCTTTTTCCACTGCATCCGTGACTGCATGGAACGAAGGGATCTAATGCTATCACTTTCTCAACAGGTTTGAGGTGGACTTGGAGATGCCGCAATTCAATGTGCTTGAACAAAGATTCAATGACTCTTAACTAACTGACATTGAACATCAAAAGTTTAGTGGAAGATATCAGGTTAAGCTTATCCCCTTCCGAACCGGTTGTACCTCTCAAAAGGCATATAAGGTAGAATAACAATAATAATGATTATGCAACCCTCAAAGTTGATGGGAGTTGTATTGGCAGCCCGACTCGAGCAGGTTTTGGTGGCATTATATGTAACAACGCATGCTTCTATATAGCAGGGTTCTCAGGCTTCCTGCCCTCCTCGGACATCCTTCAAGCCGAGCTGACATCAATTTTTAATGGACTCTTCATGGCAAGATAGACTGGTATCGCTGAGTTGGTTTGTTATTCAGACTCTCTCCTCTCTATCAACCTTATTGTTGGCAACACCTCAAGGTTCCATGTTCACACGACTCTCATCAAAATAAAAGTGCTTCATTCCCAAGCCAACTATGCGCTCTAGCACACGTCATTCCCAAGCCAACTATGCGCTCTAGCACACGTCATTCCCAAGCCAACTATACGCTCTAGCACACGCTCCATGAAGACAATTAATGCGCAAATTTTCTAGCTAAGCGAGGAGCCTCTTTAGATGATGGTTTCGTTCTTCACCCGTCTCCCCCAAATGACCTGCTTCCCTTGCTGAGGAATGATGCTGCCCTGAGATATTAGTTTCTTCTTTTTGTTTTTCTTGTTTTTTTGTTTTCTTTGCCATTGTAACCAAAAAATATAAAAGAAATGCACAAAAAATGTATAAAGTCCGATGATGATAAGATGACAGCGTAATTCCGCGATTTGTTTCAGTCAACGTAGATGCATGGTCATAAATTCCTACTTAGTATCGTATTTTTCTCTTTTTTTAATACTACTACTTGTCTCGTCAACCCTTAGACCATGTAGTAGAGATAGAAAAAGTAAGCACACGGAAACCATTTGCAACACTACAGAATTATAATATGGTAGCACAAACTTTTTCAGTAAAAGGAAAGAGAGTAGCACATACTTTTGTATATAATTTGAATTCAATTTGAATAATACTCATGGTGTAGTATTTAATCTAATCTTATAACAAATGGTTTGCAGGAATTTCATGGCATTAAACTACTAATTTTGAAATTTTGGTACGTTAATTTTATCAAAATTTCAGTTTTTAATTTGCTTGAACCGTAACCCAAAAGAAAGTTGTATCCAAGTGCCTTTCCCCTTCTGCTATTGCAATTAATGTAGTTCAACAACACCAAACCCAAATTTCAATGCATGTGGCATATTCAAAGAGGAAAAGAAAAAACCGTAACTAGACCGAAAAAGGAAAAAAAAAAAGACCACATTATTCAGAAAAGTATACCACAAAATTGTCAAATGTTAATGTGATGCCATTCCTTGATCAAATACCAATAGTTTCAGCCAAAAGACAATAAAGTTGATGTTGAGAAATGTGGTTTTCTTTTCTTGGCAAAATCCTCGAATATTCCTCTATCTTCCAAGGCAATACTATGTTTTTATCTCATTAGCTTTTTTGACAACAAAATCATAATTAAATAATCATTGTTTCCAAGCCTGTACAATTTTCCAAATTTGATTAATCTTTGGTTATTTCAAACTAATTCATACTGTAACAAAAAAAAACTATTTCCTCTAAAAAAATAACTAATTCATTTTTTTAAAGAAAAAATAAATAACTCATATTCTGGCCTTTTAAAGTATTAATTTTTTTATTCTTATTTTTATACATTACTGTTCAATGAATTTAGTGAATTTTTCAAGTATGAATTTACCTGCCATGCACATTTTCAGTTTTTAATTATATATTATAATAATAATTAAATATTCTTTTATCTTTGTTTATAAATTTTAATTAATTTTTGTTGACTAATTTTAATGAAGTTTATTCAGGGATGAACAAATTGTATAACCAGTAATCTTACAAAACCTCTTCATCAAACAACAAAAAAACCTTGCAAAAAATCCAAAGAATGTAGACTTGATAAAACTTTGAATAAAAGAAGACTCGGTAACATTTGGCCAGATATACTAAGTTGCATAAAAAGATCCAAAGAATGTAGACTTGATAACACTTCAAATAAAAGAAGACTCGGTAACATTTAGTCGGATATACTAACTTGCATAAAAAGATTTAAAGAATGTAGCTTTGATAACACTTCAAATAAAAGAAGACTCGATAACATTCTCGATAACATTTAGATGAGATGATAAATAATCTCTTTAAAGCATGGAGAGTTCAAATCTAAATATAAGAATTAAGAATACAATAGTGATAAATCTTTTAAAGAAATTTTTATCAACATTTTTAACTCGATAAATTAGCATATACAGTTGCAAGGAGACAAAAAGAGCCAACCAACTAACGTAGGAAGCAATTTACTTTCACACATAAATGAATACAGTTGGACTGTGTCAAAAAAACAAGTCTCTCTCTCTCTCTTACAACTTCATAAAAATTTAACTCATTTATTTGCGTTCTGTCTTAATAATTTTTCTCTTCTGCTACTACTTTCTCTCTCTACACTATTTTCTCTTCTCTCAAATTCTCCGGCGACATTTCTTCTCTCTATTTGACTACCACCGATCACAATCCACTACCGCCGACCTACGCTACCTAACCATGGGTCATTGCTGCAGCAAAAGCATCGCAGTCGACAACGAAACCGTCGCCACCGATCACCACCACAAACCACCACCGCACCACACACCATCACCGCTTTCGGCTTCTCAACCTGTCTCCGGTGTCAGTGATGCTACTCCGGGAAGACAAACTCCGGCAACCTCTTTCTCCACAAGTCCCTTCAACAGTCCTCTTCCGGCAGGTGTGATGCCGTCGCCGGCGACGAAGACTCCGGGAAGGAAATTCAGGTGGCCACTTCCTCCACCGTCTCCGGCGAAGCCGATAATGGACTTATACCGGAAGATGAAACCGAAAGATGGACCTATACCGGAGGAGCATGGAGAAGGCGGTGGTGGTGGAGAGAGAACGTTGGATAAGAGCTTTGGTTATGGGAAGAATTTTGGGGCGAAATTTGAGCTTGGGAAGGAAGTTGGTCGAGGGCATTTTGGTCATACTTGTTGGGCTAAAGGGAAGAAAGGTGAACTCAAGGGAATTTCAGTAGCTGTCAAAATCATTACCAAAGCTAAGGTGAAAATTAAGATCATATTGTTTATTTGTTTTTGATTATTATTATGATTATGATTGCTTTGAAATTTGAAAGTCAATTGTTAATAATTTGATGCGTGTTTAGTACTCTTGGTCAATTAAGGATCAATTGTTGACTTTTCTGAGTATTTTTCTAATTGATTTGAATTTTGTGATCATATTGTAGTGGGAAATGTAATATGTGATTAGTGTTTTCAATTTTACCTTTTGAATTTGGAAGCTCAATTTAGCGGTTAAGCACTCTTCTTTGGAAAACTATGATGCTGAATTTGAATTTGTTTCGAGTTTAGTCTGATATATTCGGAATGGATATCATACCAATACCATTAACACGTTACAGAATTTGGTTAGGTAGTAGTTTTGCATTGATATTCGAAATGGATTTATTGGTGATGTAAGATGTCGTTTTCCACAGTGGCTGCTACTATAGTGGTGTTGTGTACCATATATGCGCTAAACAAGAAACTCCAATGCGTTACATTTTGAGTAGCGGCTGTAGTGGCCGAACAGTTGCCGCGAAAATCCGAACATGCCGCCAAATTATAGTCAGGGCCTCCGCTTTTTTGCTTTTGAACTTGTTGGTCATTTTACCTTGAAACTTAATTGATTCAAATTGGTTTGAATGTTGGTAACAATAAATTTTGATTATTAACCGTGAATATGTCTTTAATTTTGGGTTAACTTTCTCTCTATTTTTTAGCTTTTATATGTGTATGGTATATATTTCCTGTATTATTTCATTAAACTTCGTAACGGCCATACTGCTGCCCGCCATACCACTATAGCGTTTTGGGAGTTAGCCGCCACACTCAACTATCCGCCATTATCTACGTAGATGCTATTACGAGAAAGGAAAATGCTTGAAAACCTGTTTTTCCAATAAAATTCGAAAGTACGGAAAGCCAAACATTACAGGATTAATCATGCTAGATAACACCTACATTTGAGATTAGGGTAGCAAAATTGTCGGAGGTTTTAGTATGAGACTAGAAGTAGAAAATCATGGCTCTTAAAATCGGGTTTCTGGATATACTTTACAAATGCAAGGTTAGGTTGCTTACAGAACACCTTCAAAGGGTCCAACCCTTCTCTAGATCATGCTGTAGTGGGAGCTTTGTAGCACTGGGTGGTAAAAATTCTTATATGGCATGAGACAATTAAGAAAAATGTGAAGTTGCAACCTCTATAGCAAGGGCAAATCATTGCATTTTTGGTTCTATTTGTGCCCAATTGGTTGTGGTTCAATCGGTGCAGGCTCCTTTGTTTGTGTAGTGAAGCTCATTGGTCATATCCCTTTGTTACCAAAACACATGGATGGGCGAAACCGTTTTGTTTGTACAGTGAAATCGTTTGTTTGACAAAAGCTGTTTTAGGCTTCTGGTTTGATCATTAGTAAACATATTGGTGTTTAGTAAAAAACACATATACCCAACCTTGGTATTTATAATTGTTTTTCAACTCCATTATGAACTGAATTGGAGTGTAGCATGTATGAGAGGAAAATTGAGATCACGGAGAAAGGGAACAAACAACACCTTTTTTATTGATGAACATTACAAGAATTGTACATTTTTAACTTTATTGCAAGTTCTATAGGAATCAGACACGGAGAAAGGGAACAAACAACACCTTTCTTATTGATGAACATTACAAGAATTGTACATTTTTAACTTTATTGCAAGTTCTATAGGAATCAGACAATTTAGAACTTTTACTTTAGCTACTTGGGCTTTGATGGGTGATGTTTCTAGGACGAGCTTGAACTAAAGCTTACTCTATATTCCCGCAACTTTTCATTATTCTCTAAACAATCAAATTGGTGTCTGAGAGTAAATTTTAATTTGGGGCGGGGGAATCACTTATTGTTATGTTGTGGTTGTTTGTCGCTTTATTTTTTTTATGACATATATCAACATGAATTGAGATTTGATTTAAGTTTTTTTTCTTTTCCCGATCCCGCATTGTAATTTTTGCTTGGTGATGTTTATTGCGATTAACTTATTTTCATATGGCAGATGACTTCAGCAATAGCAATTGAAGATGTGAGGAGAGAGGTGAAAATGTTGAAGGCCTTATCTGGACATAGGAATTTGGTCAAGTTTTATGATGCATTTGAGGATGTGAATAACGTCTATATTGTGATGGAGTATGTATAGAAACAACTATATCTGAAAATTGCTTTCAGTCTTGATAGGATTTTATGATTATCAACTGGTTGATTTATGTTCTCATGAAGTTAATGGGTGTAAAGGACTTCATCATAAGTACATGTTTTCAATATTGTTCCCAACATGAACCGATTTTGCAGCTGGGTAGTACATACAACTGTTAAATCCGTAATTTATGTCGAATTAATGAGATATTCTTATTCTTGTCAGGTTGTGCGAGGGTGGAGAATTACTGGACAGAATTCTAGATAGGTAAAACCGAAAGATTGTTTTTTATTTATTTATACTATCTGTTACTTTGTTGTCCCTCCATACTTTTCTTGCAGAAGTTCGGTTTTTAAATAACATGCTGGTAATTGGATTCTTTTGATGTTAATTATTTAATGAAGAGGTGGAAGATACACAGAGGAAGACGCCAAAGTTATTCTTCTACAAATTCTGAATGTAGTTGCCTTTTGTCATCTTCAGGGAGTTGTTCACCGCGATTTAAAACCAGAGGTACGGCATTGTGAAGTTTGAACTACTTACATTACCTGGCCACGCCTTTCAGTGAACAAGGAATTATTTTGTTTGTATAATTACTTCTCTAATCTATAAACTTGTAACCCTAAATGTTTTGTCTATTTTGCAGAATTTTCTTTTTGTCTCAAAAGATGAGGATGCTGTTCTGAAAGTTATTGATTTTGGTCTATCTGATTTTGTTAGACCAGGTAATGTGATCGAACCAACCTAACTTTTATGTATTTAAGTTTCTTCCTAGTTTCAGCTTTAGTATATTATGCACTTGCATGGTAGAATTCTCAGTTCTCACATTCAATTTTTTCGTAGAATAACTGAGGAATAAAATATCACATGTTTTGTGCAATATGGTCCGACAGTTCCTTATTTTGTGTGATACCTACACAGTACATTTTAGGAACTGTGATATTTTACCATATTACAATTCATCAGTCATTAGTTTTGTGATGGACATCTAAATCTAAGGGTGAGTTTGTGAGTTTGGATGGGAGGGCTTTGAAAAAAAGGAAAGAAGAAGTGGAAGAAATTGAGGCTTTTGGAGGAGGACTTTGAGGGGTTTATTTTTCTTTATACTACAAAATCCTTCCGAAATAAAGCAACTCAAAAATTGTACTGGAGGAGGAGTTTGGAGGGTTTATATAAATTCTTTGGATCCAATCCATGTTGCTATAATACTCTTAAAATTAGTAATTATAAACATTAATTTATCAATCTCTACAAAAACACACCATAAAAATAAATCTAAGATTTCTCTATATTTTCTTCTCAATCCCACCCTACAAAGCCCTACAGGCCTACATCGATTTGCTTGTCAAATGATTTTCACTAATTTACCGGCTTAGATGAATCTCAGGAATGCCTCAGTTCTAGGTTTATGATTCCCTCCACTATTCAGAATAAGTACTCCTATATATCATTCATTCTGCCTTATGAACATTTCCGTTCTCCTATTGATTTTTGCATTGATAGCACTGACTTCTTATAAACATGCAGATCAGCGCCTCAACGATATTGTTGGTAGTGCCTACTATGTTGCCCCTGAAGTGCTCCATAGATCTTACAGCGTTGAAGCAGACTTGTGGAGTGTTGGAGTTATATCGTACATATTGTTATGTGGAAGTAGACCGTTTTGGGCACGGACAGAATCAGGAATTTTCCGGTCCGTGTTACGAGCAAATCCTAACTTTGATGATTCTCCTTGGCCATCAATATCACCGGAAGCTAAAGACTTCGTGAAGAGACTTTTGAACAAGGACCACAGGAAAAGGATGACCGCTGCTCAAGCTTTATGTATGTTTCATTTGAATATTTTGCTCAGACCATGCCTAACTTAATGGTTAATTGTTTGTATTGAATTCTCTCACACACAAACACTCCTAAATCTTATTCCGTGATTTGTAATATTAAATTGCCTCCATATTTGCAGCTCACCCATGGTTGAGAGATGAAAAAAATGCCGTTCCTTTAGATATTTTGATTTACAAGTTAGTCAAGTCATATGTGCGCGCCTCACCATTGAAACGTGCGGCACTGAAGGTAGTCACCTATTATGCTACCATTATTACAAATGCATTTTTATCCTCCCCTTCTTTTCCCTTTGTGAGGTCTGTGGACAATGAAAGAAGAGTAATGTTTTCTGTTTTCAATTTTCTCTGTATATATGCAGGCTCTCTCAAAAGCATTGCCGGAGGACGAGGTTACCTACCTTAGAGCACAATTTAGCCTTTTGGAACCTAAAGATGGTTGCGTTTCACTTGAGAATTTCAGAGTTGTAAGTGCACGATTTTTTTCAAATGTATTCCTTCTATTACATTAAGACATGTTCTTAAACAAACAACCACAATCTCTAAACTGAAATAATAATAAATTCAGGCTCTCATGAAAAATGCAACTGACGCCATGAAGGAGGCAAGGGTCCCTGACATTCTAAATTTGGTAAGTCGTATTTGTTTTGAGATATATATGTATTTATATTTTTCAAACTTCATCCATTTGCTCCATATGATAAACTTAAAACAAGTTAGATGATATAAGGGGTCACTGTGAGCTCATAAAGGAAAGGGGCCACTGTGATGAATTAAATGTTGTAACCTTTAAGTCCTGCTCATTTTCTTGATAGAGGTATTTAGTGAAAACAGGTGGTAGGAAGCAACTATAATTTTTTTATACTTTAAAAATGTTCAGATGGTATCAGTATATGATCGTATTTGGATTTTATCATTAGGTGAACTATTATAAATTTTGTTGTTTTCCTTGAAAGAATTTTTCTTTTCTTCTTTGAATGCAAATATAATATGAAATATCTGAATTGTGTGTTTCTTGAAATAAGATGGATCCACTCTCCTATAAAAGATTGGACTTCGAAGAGTTTTGCGCTGCTGCAATCAGTGTATACCAGCTGGAAGTTCATCCAGAATGGGAAAAAATTGCCACCACAGCTTATGATTATTTTGACGAGGCAGGAAACCGTGTCATTTCAGTCGAAGAGTTGGCACAGGTTTGCACATTCGATTTCTAAGAGCACACCTACTTGTGTTAGTTTTATCTAAAACGCCATGAAATGACCTACTTAACACGTCGAGATATTGTGTTTTTTCAGGAGATGAATTTGGGTCCTTCTGCTTACTCTCTAATGGGTGATTGGATCAGAAAATCTGATGGAAAACTCAGCTTGGTCGGATATACAAAGTATTTGCATGGTGTCACAATTCGTTCAAATACAAGACACAGATAGCTATGATGATTAAAAGGAGATTTTATTATTATACTTATTGAAATTGAAATTAGTTTGTGTCCTTTTCTTTTTAAATTTGAATTGAAACATTTTTCTTTTTGAATTTGAATTGAAAGGGAAATGGTACAGAGGGTCGAAGCAATTTTTTTATAGGGCGTTGGAGATTGTATCATGGAAAAGTAGAGGCAGCTAGCATATTGTTTTTGTTCCTCATGTGACTTGTGGTGCAAAGTAAAAATTCTCCCATTTTACTTGTGAGCACAAATGCAACTTGCTTTCTTGTATGATTTCGTGTGAAGATTAAAAGATACTTCTACTATTTGGGTCAACTTTATCATACGCCAGAAAATGTCACACTTTGTTTTGTTTCACAAGAATATTGAGGCAGAGAAATGCGTTAACATGGGCCATGAGCAATGTTAATGTGTGTTTGGTCTAGATCCTTGTTTGAAACGATACACATTATTCTTTGTAGCACTGGTCAAAAACCAAAATAAAATATAGACGCGCTTGTATTATGTTCATAAATGGTTTACCTTTTTTGGGATAAGCAAAAGGGAATTAAAGAGAGTAAATGGTTATCAACGACGACCAATCGATATCCGAATAATGGCTAGAAGAATTATCTAAATAAAGTGTCTGTCACGTTTCGAATAGAATCGTCTCTAGTGGAGGAAACCTATGATGAAAAAAAGAGTAAATGATTTACTAGATTGCTTAATGCTTACTTCCCCTCGACTATTATTCCATTCCTCCTACAATAATCGATATACACCTGGGTTCCTTAATTTGGTCCAATATTCGATCCATAGGCGGTGTTCTTTAAATGTATCACATTTACCCTAAGAAATTAGTCTTCAAATTTTACCGTGAAGATATTAAAAAAATGAATAGTACGTTTTACAAAAGTACTCTAATAATTTTGGAATAAATTTTATTTGCAAATAAATTGATTATTGTAGAATAGATGAAGTACTATATTAACCAAAATAATCAATTCTACACTAATTATAAAATTTATTAAACATAATTTATTTTTCTAAATATAATAAGTATTTTCTAAATTATCATTTGTCATTATTTAATTTTATATTAGAGTTTGGTTTATTGGAACATTAATTGAAGGATTTTTTTTTTGAAGAGTAATGTTAAACATGAGTAATGTTAAACATATTGAAGTTAGTTGACATGTATTTATATTGAAGGAATCTATCAAATATCACTTGTTTTCTATGTTCTGTCAAAAGAATAATATGGAAGGAATAAGTATTGACATTGTATTTGTCCCAAAAGTAGCGCGTTGAATGACATTGCATTTTCACGTTTTCCATTTGCCTAGCTAGGTGAAGAATGACAAATAATGGGAAGTTTGAATGGGTATGAGTTTTGATGACAAATACGTTACGTTTAGATTAATAAAAAGAATAGTATAAAATAAAATGATTTGCAGAACATGCCGGTTTAGTTGTTCAAGGCTGGATTGACTGCCGAAACAAGTAAAAAGCTGCTGTTTAGTGAAGGCACGATTCAGATTGGAAGGAAGGAATTTGGACAACAATGTATGTATGAATATGAAGACTCTCTCAACAAGCATTATTTAATAATAGTTTCTCATAGATACTTATTTATTCTTTTCACAAATGATGAACTACAATTAATTTTATTTGGTCTATAACTCTGGCTTCCTGGTCAAGTTAGGTTACAACTACTTTTTAAATAGGAGAGACAATGATAATTTAAAGACTAACTTGATTGATATTAAAAAAATTATGAATCATTTTACATTTCTTTAGTTTAAGGATTAAATTGGAGATATACGGATAATTTAAATATAAAAATGAAGGTTCATGCGTTTTAATTATAATCGAAAAGATTGAGCTCGAATTTGATCCATGAAATAATCATTAGCCAAACTTTACATGCTTTAGATGAATTCCAAATTTTTGAAACTAATCTTTCTTCAAATAACATTTGATTAATACTACAAAATAACTGACATAAATCCGACCCTTTGGAGTGCCGACCGCCGCGTGTCAAAACAAGTTTCTTTTCTTTTCTTTTTTTTTTAGAGAAATTTAAACAAGTTTTTAAGGGTGTAAGCTTGAGAATTTGATTTACAAGCGTGAACGAACGAGCCCTGTCGAGGGAGTAATTTTTTTTTTGGTAAAATATGCATTTCATCCCTGCAATTATAGGCCATTTGATTTTTCATCCCTGAGCTTACTAATCCACCCATTTTGCCCCTGTAAAAGTTAATCATTTGAAAATTCGTCCCTCTTCCCGGTTAATCACTGCCACATCATCAAATTAGCAAAATGGCATGGGAATGGACGAAAATACCCCTGTCTTATTTTTTTTTCCATAATGGCTTAAATATGATTTTCCTCCCTATAATTTGGGTCAGTTTTGATTTTCGTCCCTGTAAAAAAAATACTTTGAAAAACATCCCTGTAAATATGGAAATAAATTGGAAATTCCAATATTTTTTTAAATATGAAGAAAAAAATTGGAAATTACTTTTTTTTAAATATGGAAATAAATGTTTAAAAATTAAAATATGAAGAAAAATAAATTTAAAAATTATATAATCTCAAAATTTATAACTTTTGAAAATATAATTTCCAGTATTTTAAAAAAAATGTAATATATAATATTCAAATTAAAAAAAATTAATTTTTGAAAATTTAATTTTCACTTGTTTTTTCATAAATTTTAATTTTAACAGTTTTTTTCCGAAATTTTTTTATGATTTTTATTTTTTTCAGATATTTTTAATTTAAAAAAAGATTTTTCAGAATTTTGAATTTTTTTTTTAATTTAAAAAAAAAATTTCCAATTTATTTCCATATTTACAGGGGTGTTTTTCAAAGTTTTTTTTACAAGGACGAAAATCATATTTAAGCCAATCTGGGAAAAAAATAAGTCAGGGGTATTTTTGTCCATTCCCATGCCATTTTGCTAATTTGATGACGTGGCAGTGATTAACCGGTAAGAGGGACGAATTTTCAAATGATTAGCTTTTACAGGGGCAAAATGGGAGGATTAGTAAGCTCAGGGATGAAAAATCAAATGACCTATAATTGCAGGGATGAAATGCATATTTTACCCTTTTTTTTTTCTTTACAGGAGGGAGTAAATATCATACAAAACAAATTTCATGCTGCCTGTGGTTACTACTCTTAGCAAACAAAAAAATTGAATGAAAAAATAGGCCAACAAAATACTACTACTTCTCCGTATCATTTTGAGTAAATTATAATCGCCTCCCTTTAAAGATGCTTAAATTACATTCTCCTCTCCTCTTATGTTAAAATATACACGTTTCTCCCTTGAAAAGTAAAATTTACACTCCCCTCCCTTATAAGATGCTTGAATTACAACACTCTCCCTTAATAATTAAATATGCACTACACTACACTTTAATCTATTTTAACATAAATAAATATTTTTATGATTTATATTAATTTTGAACCACCATTTAAGAAAAATTAATTCATTTTTTTATAATTTAAATGTCAATGATAATTAAATTTAAATATTTTGCTATTGATTTTATAATTTAGAGTATAAAATTAAATTTTAAATAACCATGCTTTTTTTTCTTTAGTAATTTTCACATATTTTAATTTTATTTTGGGTTGTTTCATATTTTATAATAGGGTTTAAAACTACATGTTAATGAAATTGTGAATAAAAAAATAGTAAAACATATGTATTCAATTTTTTATTATATTAAAATAGACTCACAATACTATTTTTTTCGAAGTGTGTTGGATTTTTTTTTTTTGCTAGATTATTAGAAATAAAAAAAATATTGAGAGAGTAAAGTGTAGATTTTAACATAAAAGGGTAGGGGAATGTAATTCAAGCTTCTCTTAGGGGATGTGAGTGAAAAGTTTTCTAATATGTTTTGAATAAGAAAGGAGGGGAGTGTATATTTTAACATAAGAGAGGAGGAGAGTGTGATTCAAGCATCTTTGAAAGGAGTAGAGTGTAATTTACTCTATATTTTTTTTGAAAAAAATCTATTGATGACAGCCAACAACCTCAAAAAACGAGTATTTTTGTAAGATTAGCATTTCCTAACATAGTGATTGCTTTAGATTTTTATTTTCAAAGTCAAGATCGCCCATATTCGGAGGAAAATGTGATTGCCAATATACCCAATGTGGTTTTTTTTTTGAAAGAATATACCCAATGTGGTTGTTGACGTAATGATGATGAATAAATAAATTGCTTTAACTTTGTCAACAAAAATATGCTTGATATTTATATCAAAACAAAATATATATAAATTGCTAAACACTATAAGGAAATTAAATAGGAATTAGCAAGAGCATAGAGGACAAATGTAATGACATAACGGGTCGACGCATACACGCCAAGTATGTTGAACCACAACTATCCCACCAAACTTCCTAGTTGCTACCATATTCCTTATCATAATAATCATACAAAAAACCCCACCATTAAGAAATCAAAGGCAAAGCAACTATACCTTATTACATATAGAAAAAATTAATTAAACGGAATATAATTGCTGAAAAACAAGGCCAAAAACCCTTTCGTACGTCCAAGTCCTCCTTAACGCGGTTATTGTAATAATAATATATGCATATATTAGATTTCTTAAAGTTAATCTTTCTTTTGCGTAGGGCCAAGCTAAAAGGGCAAAAACGAATGAAAAAGAAAACAAAATAAAGTTTATCTTTATCTTTATTCCAAATTCCAACCGTGTCTTTCACGCTAGGAACTTCCAACAGCTATCACCTTTTTTTTTTTTTTTTTTTTTTAATTAAGAACCTCTATCTACTTTAAAGTGTTCACATTCATCATATAAGATTGGATTTTTTTGTTTTTGTTTTGAAATGTAAGATTCAAGTTTTTGATACAATCATAAGATTGAAATTGCAAACAGACGGATATACATACATCATTATTATTGAATTTGATTGAGAATACATGCGTAAAAAAAGATTGAGAATATATATATACACATTATTGTTTTTTTATGGTAAAATAAACACAATATTATTCACACCACAATATGATTCTCATTCGATTTTTGCCATTGATATCAAACAATTATACCCAAAAATAATTCTACAAATTAAGATCCAAGATTTTTGTTACTTAATGATATCAACACTATTGGAGAACATTGAGAGAGAGAAATACACATAAAAGTTTCATGCATACATAATAATTAGCTCAAGCTAGTAATGATAATATTGAATCAAACTTTAAAGCACCAAGCATGATGATGGTGGTGAGATTTCTCCATATCAATCATTCCTTGGACGGTGCGAAACTCTTCGACATGGCAGGGAATGATGATTGGTCCTTTGTGATCGAATCCATATTCTTCTTCAGCTTCTTTCAACAATTGCATAAACAATGGATGGTTTATGTAAATCACTGGGATCACAAACTTTTGTTGCTCTTCTCCTTGTCCCACCATCACTGCCAAACACCCTTTTGGAATGTCCTTATTCTTTTCATGGTGGTGATGAAAATTGAGGTGAGGAATGTGCAAATGAAAACTCAAGTGATGGTTATGATGATTACTACTAATCCCCATAATTAAGAAGAATAACAAAGAACAAAACCCACAAAGTTGAAGGAAACAGCAATAACTTCTGTATTGAATGTACTTCAAGTAGTTGTTAAACAATGATTAATTGGTTTTGGGAGGTTTTTTCTGTTATAAGAAAACAAAAGAGAAAGGCCAAGGATCAGAAGATGATATGGTGAGGTTAAAGAGAGTTAAGGAAGAGTCGGTGAGAGATTTTGGGATATTGCTCATGATAGATGGAAAACAAAATACATAACAACAAAAAAAGGAATGATGAGGTGGATATGAGGAGGGTTGTATATATAGGTGGGGAAAGTCTAGGTTAGGTTAGGGTGTACAAATATTGATGTTAGTGTGAAAAGGGTGTTTTGTATTGTGGTGGTGGGTCATTGATATATGAGAAATGTTAACCAATGCCCCCGGGCACTGGTTAAGGCCTATAAATAGTAACTTATCATGAAAATATGTGTAATCAATGTATCGGAAATCAAAATCTTTGACTTTTTTATAAAATATTTTCTTCTTTTGGAATCCTTAAAGAGTGCCCCGGGGGCACTCGTTAACAAGACCCTTGATATATTAATTATTAATTAATATTATGATGATGATGATCATGATGATGATTCTAGGGTTTTGGTTTGCTTACTGTGTACACAAAGATTTGTTCTCGAAAGGAAACAGCTAGAGAAATAATCCCAAAGATTATCCTTAAAAAAAAAATTCCCAAAGATTAGGAGAGTCGTTTTTAATTCACAGCTGGAAATTTCAATTTGATACGGGAAGGTTAACATGAATTGTCAGGAAAAACACATGGAAAGAGTCGTAAATTAAATTAAATTAGTATTAAAACTCAACTCCAAAACTTTCAGGAAAAAAAAAAAAAATCAACTCGGAATGTAAATACCAGTAATAAAATATCAATTAAAACCATTTTAATAACACCTTTAACTTTTAACTGTTTTTATTCTTCATAAAAAATATACTCTTAACTGTTTTTGTCGGTAAACACCTCAAGTTCCCGGATTGTTCCAATATTGTTTTATGGGAAAGCCAATTTCCAAATATAGTATGTAATACAAGTTCAAAAAAAAAAAATGATTACGGCAGGCTCCATCTGCAATATTGTTGGAGTTAAGTAACCGTGTTTTTTTTTTAATCCCTAAAAAAATAATAAGTAACCGTGTTTTTATGTTTCTTCTTATTATTTTTTTTTTCCTTATCGGCGAAGGAATTATGTTTGAGGCAAAATTAGATATTGAATGCGAACGTCTATTTTTATAAGAATTTGATTTTTTTTTTTAAATAACAAGAATTCGAATTTTGAATATATATGTTGTCGAAAACTAATTTCTTTTGTCACGTTAATTACACATAGTTATAAAATTCATTGTGTAAGCTACTCAGTTGGCCACTTCAATTGCTCATAGGACCCCTTAAAAATTCAAAAATATCCCTATTGCGAGTTACGAACCTACCTATCGGGGCATAACTCTTGATCGCTCTGGTTCAGGGTTACAACCCGATCAACCTTGGACTAATACGGCACTAGGGACCATTATTCGCATATGCGTTTTCCTCGATCTATCATACCATATCCTTACAACTTGAAAATGAACCAGCGATGGAGGTTGTCAAAGATGGGCATATGACTAAGTGTATAAGGGCTTATCAGTTTTACCTAGTTGGATGCATCCGCTATACTGACAAGAGTCAGCAATACATCGATGTGTTGTACGTAGAGTACTTATGGGATCTCACCGCAGTTAATTAATCAATGGTCATAGGGCGTTGCCGTTGTAGCCTACCTCTACTACTACTACATGGGTGAGGTGACTAAGCCTCATAGAATGCAGTTGACTGGATACTTGATTCTAATGCATGTAATTATTTGTTTGTAGTATTTCAGATGTACCACATGTATAATGGTTAATATAGGTGTTTGTAATTTAATGTTTGTACTTTTTTTAGGCTTGGGATATGGAGAATTTTAGAGACATACACACCTTTGTAATCAACTCCAACTATACTAAGGCCAAGTTGTTTTCAGCACAGTTCATTCCTGGAAAGGGCCATAAGTCACCAGATTACTAAATGAACATCTTCAATCGTTTTTCAGATGGTTCATGCATTTCAAGATTAATTGTTGCATATTTTTGGCATTCCAAGAATATGTTTTATTTTACAAGATTATTAAATGTCTTTCAGACGGTTAGGCATTCTAAGACTACTCATTGCCTCATGTAGAGGGACACCCACCTTGGTCGATAAATATGGAGGTTTTGATAGAGTAGGAGAATGCAATTGAAACTCTAGGTACTTTACTATAATTATGTAGGGGAGTTAGAAACATAGCCTTGGAAGGGATGAATATTGGTACAAAATACAACCATCAATATTCTACTATGCAACATAATGTTCAACAAATAGAGTTGACCGTCCATTATCGAGTGAAGCGTAAAAGAAAATGAGCTACTCATAACTTGCACACCTAGCGATTCAATAGTTGATTTTTTATTTTGTTTATGTATCTTGATGTTTTCATGTCGTAATTTTGTATATTGGTATTTTGATATCGCGACATTGAACTCGTTCCGTTTATGAATTTTATGCCAAGCCAAAAACCGTTAATGATTTTTTTGTACTCTACCAATTATCAATGTATATGAATTTTATGTGTGAATGATTTAAAAGAGAAATGATACGATTATGCACTTTACAGTTCTACGCATCAGGCGTATCAGTTCATAAGTCCTGATCTAGGATCAAGGCTTATTCCCCTAGATGATTGGTGCTTAGCTCATGAGCAATTGAAAGTTATGATCTGCTTCTGTTAAACAAGTGCATTTTAGAAAACTTGAGGGGCCTATAAGCATTTTGAGGGGTCTATAGAGCAAAATTTATTTTGTATTGTATCTCAAATCTTAAATGATCTAGGCCTTTTCTCTCTTTAGCGGATTTTGTTTTGAAAATTGTTTTTCCATTTTAGAAATGGCTATGAAACATTTAAAAATTACGCATTTACCCATAACTGCACTTAACAGTTAAACTGATGTTGGGGGTAAATTCGTATTTTCTCAGTGTGATGGCAAATTCTGAAGTAAAAAACCAACAATCTCTTCTTTTTATTCTATAAAAAATACTCCTTAGCAACTAGCTCTTTACAAATAAATGCCTTACTTACCATTCTTTTTTTTTGAGGACGTAAAATTTATTTGGAAACACACAATTATTAAAAATTAAAAGAGAAATGATTTAATCACATCATTTAATTTTTTTCTCTTTTATTTTTTATTTTTTATATTTGTGAGTGTCTGTCCAAGTTAGAATTGCTCTATTTTTTTATAACAATATAAATTAATTTGTAATCACGAATGCAAAATGTATATTGTTTAAAGAATAAAAAATGTTTCTGATATTTTAAAAGAAAATAAAGTAATGGTTGGGGGTTGGTGATCTATTGTTGTTTGGACTATTGTTTAAGAAATCAGCTTGTGTAGTACATGTTCAAAAATTAGGAATGGTAAGGAAATCAATTAAATAAGGTGAAGTAAAAGGAACAAGTGTGTTAAGGTGATTCAATTGCCGTTGCAAATGAAATGGAAGACGATTGTACATAAAAATGGGATGCGAAGGAACGTGCAGAAAGGATTAAGCTTAGAGACATCATATCTTCTTTACGTTTTTATTTGGTTCTGTAATCAGAGGTAAAAATTATGCACTATATATAGTTGTAGAAATTTGCTTTGGATATAAGAATCCATTAATGAGAATGGATGCTCTCAATTTCTCTCTATCATACTTTTCAATTGTTGCCAATTTCACTATTAAAGTTATGCACTATGTCTATCATATCATACTTTTATTGAATGTGCTTGATATGAGAGAAAAAATTGAAAAGGTCCATTCCCTCCATTGATTGCTTGTTTGTTTGCATTCTTACATCCCACACACTTCTAATGTGGTAATAGAAAAGCTATAGTTTGTAGCTTCTGTCTAACAGTATGTTAACATGGATCTTGCTGCGATAACAAACACTCGCTAAGTATAATATTGAGATTGAGATGATGATTTTAATTTCAAGATTAAGTATTTTCATCATCATTCTCTTATGGAGTGGAATACTCTCCATTTCAGATTTTTTTTTTTTTTTTGGATCCTAATCTAGTTGAATTAGATTTTAGCTTTCTCGAAATACTTATAACATACGTTTGGTTTTGCATTTGAAACTCTAAAAACACATTTAGTTAAGCTTACAAAACTAAGCTTCCATTTAGATATGCTAAAAGTGTCATGAATCTTGAGCAAACGCAGAAAATTGGCCTTATAACCAAACATAGGCTTAGTACAATAAGTCAAGAAGTGCTACAACTTGAACAATGAGAAATAAACCTGAGTTGTAGTGCTTGATCGTATCGTACAAGAATGGTAAAATAGAGAAAAGAATAACACAGTAAAATTAACTAAATAAATGAATGAATCAATAACTCTTACAAAAGATATTACCCAATTTTGCCTGATTTCTCCTGTTCATCTCCATTTCCGGTGGGTTTCGTTTTTTTATTCCGTCCAAATTTTTTTTCACATGGTTTTGCGGTTTTTACGGAATCTTGGAGGGAGACATCTTTTGATTTGAATCAGGTATGTTTCTGAAGTTGTTTTTTGTCTTTTAGGGGATATTTTGTCTCTTTGGGAAGATCTTCCCACATGTTAATCTTCTATTTTGTTTTGTTGTGAAGGTACCGATTCCTTTTGTGTCATGTTTGTCTCTTTGTTGAAATCTCCCTATTACCCTCTTTGTAGTGTATAAATAGTTGTTTGGTCTGGTTGTTGTGTTCAATTTGCTGGGTCGAATTTCTTTTTCTTATTCATCTGGTTTTGAGTTCCTGGTGTTTTGTTTTCAGATTTGTGATGGATAACGGTTTTGATTCAACAACTAGGCTGAGGTCCAAGGTTCAAAACATCAACAATTTGTTTTCATTGGTTGAAATCTCCCTATTGCCCTCTTTATGTAATTATCTGTGTTGTCAAATTTTTGGTGGTTCTTATATCCGGTTCCATTTCTGTGATGGAGAACTCCTTCGATTCTCTGTCTGCGGTGATGCCCGAAAGAGAAGGTTGGTGTTTTAAGGTTAGGGTTCTGAGGATGTGGGAGGTTCCATCCTTTTTGAACCCTGAACAACCAAACTCAATAGAGATGGTACTTATAGATGAAAAGGTTAGTAAATTGTTCATTCTATGTGTTGTTTTCTATTGGTGCATCGTTTAGTGCATATGGTCCTTTAGTTCCTTTTTAAGGGTGTTCTCTGTTTTGTTTTATTTAGGGAACCAAGATTCACGCAACCATTAGGAAGCAGCTGTTGTATGTTTTTCAGAAGAAGTTGGCTGAAGGAGATGTGTACAAGATGTCTTATTTCACTGTTGCTCCCAATGATGGTTCATATCGTACCACTATTCATCAATACAAGTTAATCTTCCGTTCCAGATGAAGACAAAAGGTGCAGAAGAGTGAAAGCTCCATTATTCCAAGCTATGGACTTTCTTTGACCAGGATTGAAGAATTGTATGGAAACGCTATTGATTATGACTATTTGGATGGTGAGTGAGTTTTCCTTGGGCAATTATTTCTATTGTTTTTTCATTTATTATAGATGTTGATTATTTGGGTCTGTTAGATGTGATTGGCTTGATGACTGGGATATCTGCTGAGATAGTATGTTAGGGATGGTAATGTTACCAAAATGATTGTGTTCGAGTTTGACTGATCATAGGTACTCCTCTACATTTTCCTTTTGCTGTTAGGTTTGTATGTATTTCGTGTTTTGACATTTTTCCGTTGTTGTGTTCAGTGGTAAGATTGAGTGTGCTTTGTTTGGTGCCTATGTGGATAATCTTCAGAAATTGATGGGCAAGAGCACTCAGGGAATTGTGGAGATAGAAATTGAAGAATTAACGAGGAGAACGGATGTCAGACTCGGTTCAACACCTAGACGGGATGCACCATTTTATAAGCAAAGCTTGAGGCCGTGGACCATTTCATTGTGCAATTTATCACATTCTTTGTTTGGGACGGTTTTGTGATTATGTTTGGACTCAGTTTTTTCATTATGAACCCTACTTCTTTCTAAGATCTTGCTTCTGTGTTTCTCAAAGGTAATAATATGTTTTTCAATCAAATTTACTTTATTATTTTGCTTTGTTGTGTTCTAGCTGCATAATTACACGAATATGCCAGTAGTGAATGAATTACTTTTCTCCCATTAGACAATGAAAACATGGGATTCAAACATACTTCAACGGTGGCTCATGTATGGAAGCCAATGTTCAAGCAATATATAATATCAATGGGCTAAGTACTTGCACTTTCTTCCATTCAACTATCAGAACTTTCTTCATTGTGTGTTCAACTATTTTAAAGCAAACATGTGTGTTCAACTATTTTAAAGCAAACAAAAACATGGCTCATTGACTTAATCTTACAGGTTGAGTGAAGACTATAATTTGTTAATGTGGATTTTGTTTGAGTTTGCTACTAACTATTAATTACCAAAAGAAATTAAATGACACAAATGAAACATGAAAGCCTGCTTTTGCAATTGTTGATCTTAATAGAAGGAGAGGCTTAAGTTCAACTGTCTTCCTTTTTTCTTCTTCTTTTAAGCATTAGAAGCTTCTCACCATTTTTTTTTTTCAGGTTTAAAATGACATGTCTATTTCCTTATACTACAAACAAAAATAAAATTCCAAATATGAAGCAGCCAACCAAACTCAGAAGCTTTGCAAACAAGTGCCATGAAGAAGTTTTGGGGTTAAAGTCTTCAAAAGCATTTGTGAGATATATAGTATGCAGCAGGAATTGGGAGTTGGTGTGAGATAAATGTACATGACTGCTGCAGTTATATTCATATTTAATTTATTTTTTATTCATGAAAGCCAACCATTAGGTGTTGAAATTTTGGATTATTTTATTAGTGTAGTCTATTTTTTATTGGTTACTTACCTGCTTTTTTATTTTTAAAATTGTTTGTCGTTGTCTAATTCAATTGCATTGTTTTCTTTGTTGGAGATGGAAAACTCATTTGACGAAAGAACGAGAAATGGGAAACTGCCCATGGAGTTTCCGGTCAGTTTAATTTCAGGTGTTCTGTTCTTCTATTCCTTTTTTATGGTGTTGTGTATTTGGCATTAGTTTTTTACTAAAGTAATGCATTTGTAGTTTTGTTCTTTAAAATCATTCCACTAAAGTAATCCATAGACTCATGCAAATGGTTGTTTTCAAAGACAACCACAAACAGTGGTAGGGCTGGCCTCATGTCTTGCTAAAGCTTAAAATGATTTTGTTAAACTGTATATAAATTTTTCTGCATTTGTTTTGTTAATTATTTACATGACAGGTTCTTCAAATTTATCTATACTTTTAAACAATGTTGCCAAAGAGATAATTTAAGTGTAGTGGTAGTTCTGATGTTATTACTATATGCATCACTCGTAGCTTAATTATTATCACACGATGAACATCATTTTCAATGTTTCTCTGTTATTTTGTAACAAAATGAGTGTTATTAAAGGGTGTTGTTGGCTTTGGTATAGTGGTTTTTTGTGTTTCTTTATTGTTCAAATGAATGGTGGAATTGGTTTCACGTGTCTACTAATATTAGAAAATATTGAATCTACTTACTGCCATGTATTTAATCATTTACATGTTTTGATAATCGATTTTTTTATTACTTACGTGGTTTTCAAGAAACATGATTGAGTTTTGCATTTTATCTTTATACTTCAATTTTTTTTTTGGGTATACCATTATTGTGATGAACATTGTTTACCAAACCACTTAAGCATATTAGTTATTAATTTTTACTTTATACTTCAAAGCCTATATTTGACACTTCCAGGAGATTACTAATGTTTTGTGAGTTAGTGAAAACAGAATTGTATTGTGACCACTTCTTTTTTGCTCATTGGTAACATTTTTAATTGGTGATAGCTAAAAATTGCAGGTATTGAATGGTATAAGCATTTGTGTTTCAAACCTGATAGCTAAAACCAATAGACAAGTTATGATGGACTCTTCTTTTAATTTATATGCCAATCAGTTTATCCTAGAGGACTATGTAATGAACTTTGTTTTATTGTTTTCTCATATTCTTGGATGAAATGGATATCGTCTTTGCAACTACTAAGGGTTTGACTTGAGATTATGACATTGGGGACTTTTTTAAATTCATTTGCAGTTGCTACCAATGGCCAATTCCATTTTCGTGTGCATCTAACAATATTAAATACGGTAGATTCAAAGTGTATTATGAGAACTTTCATTCCTTAGATCCAAAAGATATAATGGGTGATTGGGAATGATAATGACATTGTGGGGATGAAGACAATGCAGCTGCATTGGGGAAGTAGTGATAATGGCAATGAGGGGATGAAGGCAATGCATATGAAGGCAATAGCCAAATCGAAGTATATATATGTGTAGCACAAGTTTTTGGGGTTGTTTAAATAATCAAAGTCGTGAGAAGCTGATGTATTTTGTATGATAAAGTTTTGAGTTACTATTTTTTTTTTTGGAACTTTGGAGACATTTGTGTTTTGTCATAATATGTAGTGTATTATAGTTAACCATATTCTTGCATTTTCTAAATCAAGTTGTTTAGTACGGCCATGTGGAAATTCTTTTGTACGTTTTTGTTGCTCAGAGATATATGTATGTTGTGTCGATTGATCAATGTTAATACCACATGTGCATCGCTCGGGCAAAGCTTTAATTATCTTTATCGCTTTTCCATTATTTTGTAGAAGATTTTGAAGTCTTAGTGTTCTACGCTTTTGTGTCCGTGTAATGTGCACATCGTTCAGTATGTGTCGTGTCATCCGCTGTAACGCACGTAATATTAATTTCAGAACGATGTGTCGTGTAGAATGTCGACGACGTGTAGTCAAATGTCGATCGTTTTCCACCCGTGCGTCGCACGGGCACGACACTAGTTATATACAAAACAATAAAAAAAAAATACTTTTCACCAAAAAAGTAAAGAAATACCAGTTCAGATTCAGATTACAGAATTATAAAGAGAATGAGAGAATCATCAATTTTGTTTTTCTTTTCTGTAAATAAATAAATCAGTTTACATGTAGCACATGTAGCCAAAAAAGTCCTTCCTCAACAGGAGAAAATTACCACCCTACCCTCGAACCACACCTCCCTCTAAATCCACCATAGCAACTGTCTCCTCCTCCATCTTCTCTTCCTCCGCCGGCAATGAATCTTGACGACGTGTGGGCCACATACAACAGTTTCCACCAGCAGCCAACGCATCCGAAACAGGCTTAATTACCAAAATACCCTCACCAGCAACAGCACAGAAAAAAGCACAGAAAAACACCACCAACGAAATGACACCGTAAATATCATCTTCAGGACTCCAAAGAACGGTGAAGGCCAAAGACACAACCTGAAGAGGAAGAGCCACCAAAACGACAGAACCCAATGCGTAGATTCGAATCCTTAATCCTTTGTTAATCACCAATGATAAAACCTTCCAACATGAGAACAACAACCATGCACAATACGCAGCAGCGAATGCTGCGAAAACAACGCTGTTTAAGAACGGGTAAGCACAGAGAACGGTGTCGTCTTCTAGAATCACAAAGGTTTGTCGTAACAACGCCGGAACACGATGTTCCAATGGATTGAAATATACAAGTAAACCTTGAAGAATACCTAATGGAAGACACGTGCTGAACACAAAGGTTACAGCCCAACCGTCGTTTGGTGTCTTTTTTCTGATGGAAGCGTTGAGGAGAAACAACAAGGTTAAGAGAAAAGCTGGTTCAAAGAATCCAAGAGAAAAAACAATGTGGATTTTGCAGAGGTTGGCTTGTTGAGTAATACCTAGAGAGGGTGAAAGTGGATATAGATATTTTCGACGGAAAAAAGGTAACCGGAAAAGTTCGATGATGCACCAGAAGAAGATGAAAAGTACAAGGAGGAAACGTACGGTCCAAAGAGAATTAAAGCCTTGGAGATAGGTTAAAGATTTAGATTTCAAACGGAGATGGAAAATGAAACAAAGAGATAAAACAGAGAGGACTATTAAGGATGAGATTAATGTCACGGTGGTGAGGTCGAAAGCTGAAGTAAGGATTGGTGATACAGTATTCATGAACAACATCGATCAATAACGATCAATCTATTTTTTTTTTTTTTTTTTTTGTATTTTCTTCTTTTTCTTTTTTTTATGTAGTATCTACATAAATCATTGATGATTAAGATTACCCCACAAATTGATGTTGGATGGTAATAATAATTACTTGGTGATGGAGGTGATATGGTGTTGATTCAGGTGGTGGTGGTGGAACTGGTGGTGGAGAGAGAGTGAGGTTAAGCATGGGAGATGAATAAGAAGAAGGTTGTTATGAGAATGAAAAGAAGGCATAGATAGGGTTTTAATTATGGGCCGGATGGGACAGCGGGGATAAGAGGAAACACTTTGATGATTAATGTGTTTTGTTTCTCTGTCTCCCCACTACTCCCAACCCGGTGGGAGAGAAACAGCTACAAAAAAAGGATTTGGGTTTTTTGATTTGATTAGAGTTAAAACCTGGCGGAGAGGATTATGATGAGAGAGTTTAGCAGATACAAACAGAGAGAGGGTTTTTTTTTTTTTTTTTTGCTTTTCCTTTTGGATCGGAGGAAGAAAGCTGGCTTTGTGGTGTAATGTGAAGGATCCTTTATTTTCGGTATTTTGCGGTTAACGACAACTATATCTTGCCATTTCTTTTCTGGTTAATAAAGGATTATTAATGGGGTAGTGGGTTGTACTATTGTGCTAATCGTATAATTTTGATTAATTAATAATCTTTGTTTTCCTAATTCTCATTGATATTTACAACCTTATATTGGTTAATGGACCCGATCGTCAAAATAATTTTTGCTGCTTTATTTGGGTATATTGTTTTCCTATGTATGTATATAGGGTATGCTATATTATATACGAATGAATATACGATGAAATTCCATTTGATTTATACTATTAATGGTTGTTAATTGTTACGTATCCTACCTAATTGTTACCATTGTTTTGATTTTTGATGCACAACATGCGCACTAGGAAAGTATATTCATGATAGCATTAGTTTATTGTTTTTTTGTGTAATTCCAGTTGTTAAATTTAGGGAATTAAGCATTTATGGTCTGATTTGGTGGTTGATTAAGTAGGGTGACGTGTGAAGTAATCTGATTTGTTGACTCAAATTGAGTTACGAAACAGATTTTAGGATTTTTGTACTCAATTATTTGACGAAAAAATAGTACTGAAATAGTGAAATGACAACTAATGTTTGTGTTTGTGTATGTTTACGCCTGTTTGGAAGCTCAGGTGAGGTGCTAATATCAGATTCAGTTATATGGATTATCACTTCTATTAAATAAGTTACTGTTAAGTTACCAGTACTATTTTTTAATTACAATGTTTAGGTTTTTATTTAGAGATATTCTTTCATGGTCACAAGACCAAATCAATAGTGTTTGGACACACACATAAAAAGATGATCCTTAAAATATTCAATCATTTTTTTATCAATTTCCTCTTTACTATTAAAAAATATTTTTTTATGTATGTGTGTGACCAAACACTTTTTATTTGGTCATGTGATCATGTTAGAATTTCTCTTTTATTTTTTAGTTTGAAGAGACGATGTTTAGGTTCTGTTACGTGGAATTTGGATTAGGCTTTCTCTATAAAATAGTAGTTCTTTTTCCCATACGTGATAAAATACCATCCTTTGGTAAATTTCGGCTTATTTAGACTAAAAATAATTTTTATACTATTTGTTTTAATGGATTTGACATTATGAATCTTGAATTTTGAATTTGACCCATGAATTTAAAATTTTCCATTTTAAATTTACTAACATTTTTGTCTAGATTGAAATTTTACTTTATAAAGAAGAAGTGATAAAATAATCAACATGGCATGTATTTTTTCTTTTGAAGGGATCAACATAGCATGTATGGAAAGTCTATTATATCAATTCATTATTGTCACGATTTCTATTGACTAGAGGCGGAGCCAAATCGTGGCTTAGACTTTTAAATTTTTCAGTTCTTCAATCTTTTGAACCAATGGTGTAAAAAAAATCTGGGGTTCCAAATATTATTATTGTTTGGGTAGAATGTTTAGGAGGTTTAGTTGAACCCCGTCGAAATCCTGCCTATTCCATTATTAACTATTGTAAGCCACATGTGCAATCTAGCAGAAATGATTAATCTCTTCTAACATGACCCTAATGTGGGAGGTTTCATTATTTATTGTCTAACAAAACTCAAACAGATTACCTCAATTTAGGAGTGTAACAGGTCGGTTCTATTTTTGAGAGAAAATAAATTCAAACCAATAAAAAATATTTGGTTTTTACAAATATCAGTATTTGTAATAAAATTAAAAACAAATAAAATATTAAAATTGTAATTAAAGTTGTGGGACCTAATATGGGTTGCACCATTGGAGCAAAAAACGAGTGAGTTGCTTCGAGATGACATGAAATATGGACCCCACTTAAAATATCAATATTGGATTGTACCATTTGAGGGTGCTCTTAGGATCGTGGTAAGCCTTGAAGAGAAACCTATGTTGAAAGATGGTCGCCTGCTCAGCTTGGCCCCCAAACCCAGAAAAGCAGAGTATGTTACGATTGTTCGTAACGCCAGTTTACAACCGTAACAACCTAAGAACTTCAATTTTGTTGTGTTTCTTTGAGCAATTGATGATCATGTGTAAAAGTCATTCGAAAGGCTTTGTAATCACCAAGTATTTCACGAGTTCATTAATTAACACCTAGAATATATTTTTTTTGGTGGTGAAAAAAATTCGTGAGTGTTCACTTCGTTCACAACAGTGGGTATCCTAATGACAATTAGCGTCTATAATATAAATAGGTCTATCATGTAAATAGGTTTAGTTTGCTTTAATTTTGAACCACTTTTCACTATAAAATCATACAACACTCTTGTACTTAGTTCTTCTTAATTTTAATAAAAATTTCGTTGTTTCATTTTCGTGTCCTTTATTTTTATTAAGAAGGTCATTACTATGATGAGCGATTAGTTTTCTCTTGTCTTTGGATTACGGAAAATAGTTCTATGGAGAACTTTTCATGATCCTTTTTCTTTTCTTTTGCCGAGAACTGAAAACTCTGATCCATCCTTAATGTTTTTAAGAAAAACAAGGCATCATTCTTGTTGAAAGACAATACAGTTGCTAGAAATATAGGCTAGAGAAAGGGGTTGAAAAATGAGAGTAGCCTAAATGTTTTTTTGGATGAGACGAATAATTTGGCTCAATGAGTCTTATCAACATTAAAACCATGAGAATATGGAGCTATGTTGGTAAGACACACACCTTGTTTCTTGAAAGAGGACAAAAAGTATTTTGAGTTACCTCATTTTTAGGCAATGATTTCTCATAACATTAGAAAATATTCCATTGTAGTGATAAACTCCAATGAATCAAAGACACTTTATTAATTTGCATATTTTTGAAAAAAAAATCAAACATGAACTCTAAAAAAAAGTCAAAACAAAATCTAGTTAAACACTTAGAAGAAAAGGTACATCGATAATCACAAATTCATTAGGATTGACACTTTTTATTATGACGATATACTCATGCACTTGCGGCCGTATCAATGTCTATTGAGATGGTGCAGGAGGTCGGATCATGTGCTGCACCGTATAATAAGATGAGGAGTGCGCAAACCGTTTGGGAGATAACCCCTGAACATTTTTCTTTGTGTTTGTTTTTAAAAGGCTCTTGAATATTGTTTTTTAGAAAAGAACAAATATGAGATCAAATCAACAACCATCTAAGACGTGGACTTAGACTTAACTCGATTATTGAATCTTCACATCATACTCTTATTGAACTTTACTATCAGATGACACAAATGGTAATCAGATCACTATTTTGGTCCGTTCCAATACACACTCTAACACCATTTTTTTTGTCAAGTAGTCTAATGGCTAGAATTCACCTTTTGCAAGGTGAATAAGTGGGGTGTCTGGGGTTCGAACCCCGACCACTGCATATAACAATGCATGTCGCTGCCAACCGAGTTATGTTCACGGAGACCTCTAACACTATTCTTCTATATTTGGTGAAACAAACATGTGGGTTCTATATATACGTTTAAAATAGGTTTAAATGTGTAATTGGTCCCTGCACTTTTAACAGATTTTGACATTGGTCCCTGCACTTTTTTTTGTTTGGCATTGGTCCCTGCACTTTGTAAAAATATTGGTATTGGTCCCTGCACTTTGAAAAAATATTGGTATTGGTGCCACGTGGCATGAAATGATTGGGACCAATACCAATATTTTTTCCAAAGTGCAGTGACCAATACCAATATTTTTACAAAGTGCAGGGATCAATGCCAAACAAAAAAAAGTACAAGGACCAATGCCAATATTTTTACAAAGTGCAGGGACCAATGCCAAACAAAAAAAAGTGCAGGGACCAATGTCAAAATCTATTGAAAGTGCAGGGACCAATTACACATTTAAACCTTTAAAATAAGGGTCATGTTAACTTATGCCCTGAGGGCACATGTTAAGGAACCCAAAATAAGCAATTTTGCATTGGAAAACATGATAATTTAACTTTTAAAAAATTGACTGCACGACTTTTGATATGTATATTTCTATTATGAGTTCCTTAACATGTGCCCTTGAGGGCACAAGTTAGCATTTGCCATAATAAATCAACCTAAAATTGTCGGACTCACATAAATCTGTGTGAGTGTTATGAATGTAGAAAAATAAATCAACCTAAAATTGTCGGACTCACATAAATCTGTGAGTGTTATGAATGTAGAATTTATTGTTGTAAAGTGAAACGTATCTTTTTCACTTGGTCTCTGATGCCAATCTTGCAATTTAATTTGTTAACAGAAACGAATTGTTAAAAAAAAACAAAACAAAAACGTACTGTCGGTCGGCAACCTTATTTTAATCACCCCGTACCTGATCCTCCTATACACCCAACGAAGTTAACTAACTAATACTATTATTTTTTTGTGGTGATAACTAACTCATACTATAACTATTTACTCAAAAAAAAAAAAAAAACTAACTCATTCTATAGAAATTGGAATATTTCTTTGGTAGCATAGCAATTGGATTTTTAACAAAATTTGTAAATTTTAGTGGGAAAAGGCAAGGAAAAGTGAAATCGGGTATAATATATGATTCTGCCAACAAATGCATACCATAACTATAAATTTTCAGGGATCACTTTCTGTTACACCGATTGTATTATCTAGACACCTTATATTCCTCTTGTGCGTCTGTTCACACCTGCATCCCACTGGGAATAAAAGTTTTCACATTTTTGGCACTTTAGTCAACCGTAATTAAAATTTAGTGGTCCAATAATTTTGACATAAAATAAGTTTAATGGGTATGCGTAAACATTCATCCAATAAAAATCATCAATATATCATGTTTACAGCTAATTTTAAAATATCTTTGTGATTTGACAAAACTAGTATGGACACCCGTGCCAAGCACGGGCTACAATTTAGTCATACTTAAGGGATAAAATGTTGTGATGTATCAAGTGTCAGTTATAGTCCAACATAATATAGATTAGTGAAGATTGAGCAATATATAAGTGAGAAGACTCACGTACAATAATGCCTTAAAATATTGGGTGAAAATGGGTTATCATCCTCACTCAAATGACTGAAAATTGCTTTTCTCCCAACAAAAACGCTCACTCCTATACAAACTGACCAAAATACCCCCCACATGAATTAACTCATGCAAGTGTAAAACCCAGCGTGACTTAAGTTACGCTCGGCACATGACTTAAGTTAGCGTGAGTTAACTCATGTAGGTTATAACCTCATCCTGAGTTAACTCATGTAGGTTATATTTCAGTTTACCGAGCGTGAGTTAACCCACATTAGGTGGGGTATTTTGTTCAGTTTGTATGGGAGTGAGCGTGTTTTGTTGGGAGAAGAGCAATTTTCCAAAATGACTGTTCTCTATCCAATGGGCTGATCACGCCAATGTTGGCTCCCCTAGAAAGCCCAACGGTAGTAGCCTAGTTTGGTTCGACTTTGTTAAGGAAGATAGAGTGTTGCTTCTTGATTATAAGTCACGGGTGCGGAGAGTCTGATACTTTAAGGGGGAGATGTTAATGTGTTAAGTGTGACTTAAAGTTTCACATTGGATGCAAAAGCAAATATTGAACAATGTATAAATGATATGACCTATATACATAAAGTCTTAAGGTTTATGCTGAAAATGTGGTGTCAATCTTACTTATGTGGATTCTCTTAGTCTAACATGATGATCAACTTATATGTAGAATCTCATGGTAGTAACAATATTATGACGATTTTTATTTTATTTTTTATGTCATTTGTTTATTTTTTTATCTTAAAATTTAGTTTTTAGACGTCATTCTCTTTCATCCAAATTTTTTCATTCTACCTATGTTATTTCAAATTCCTTCCCTTTTTACCTTATATGGCAAGTGACAATGAAAAATTGCAAATTTGTTATGTTGAGTTGACAAAATACATGTTTATTAGACATTTAAAATTATGTGTCGTTTTTTAATTTAGTCTAATTTTTTGATAAAATAATTACCTAAAAATCTCCAACTCCTTCAACAACCCATAAAAATACCAACAACTCTCATTATTCTCTTTACTCTGACGGAAAAAACACACAATATTTATTGTTTCTTCTTGTCTTTTCTCATGTTCAAATTCCCTTTTCATATTCATTTTTTTTTCTTCTAATTTTCTTTCTATCTTATCGTGAAAGCAAGAAACATAAACCTCCGTTCGTAAGACCATCACCAACCAACCTTTTTGAACATATTGTTCCTCCATTTGACCTTATCTGACTATGTCACATAATTATAGACGTGGAGAATCGAACACTTGATTAAAAGATATTATATATTATGTTAAGTGTGAGTTAAAGTTCTATATTGGACGAAATGATAGATTTTTAGTCAACTGTAATTGAGATGACCCATAGACCTAATACCTTAAATTTTTTGTTGAAGATTTTGTTATCAATTTCACTTTTCTGGTTTCTCTTAGTCAAATGTGATGATCAAACTCAGTGTAAGATCCCTAGGAAGTCCAAAAATTATGATAATATGTTTCGTTAGTTTCTAGATGTGATTTATTTAACTTTTTATCTTATATTTTAGTTATAGAATGTCATTTTCTTTGATGATATTTTTTTATTCAACCTTTATTAGTTTAAATTCCTTCGCTTTTGGTATTTTTGGAATTTCAAGATGAAAAAATGCAGTTGTTTTATGCTGACGCGGCAGTATACATGCTTATTATAAAATTTATATGATGTGATTTTTTTATTAGTCTAATTTTTTGGTAAAATAATTACCCAAAAGTCCATAACTCCTTCAACAAACCCGTAAAATTTCCGACAACTCACTCTATTATTTTCAATACTCACATGAGTAAAGCACACACTCCTTATTTTTCTTCATATCATTTCAATAGTTGTCAAATTACTTTTCTATCTTCTTATTCTTCTTTAATGTATTTGATCTATTCTCATGAAATAAAGGAACAAAAGATCCTCCATTAAATCATCCACAACCCACCTTTTTTACCATATTGTGTCATTGTCTAGCCTTATTTGGCTACGTTATCAGGTCATAGATGTGGATAGTCTCTCACTTAAGGGGGATGTTAATATATTATATGTAAGTTAAAATTCCGCATTGGATGCAATAGTACACGGTGAGCAACATATAAGTGAAAAGACTCATATACTTAATGTTTTAAGATTTTGGATGAAGATGTGGTGTCAATCTCACTTTTTTTGTTTGCACTTAGTCTAATGTGATTATCCAACCCAGTTTAGCCTTCCTGAAAGTCTCACTATTATGATGAATTGTTTTGTATATCATTTGGTTTAATTTTTTATTTTAAATTTTAGTTTTTGTAAGTCATTCACTTATTATAAATTTTATATGGGGTGTTTTTTTTATTTAGTCTAAATTTTTGGTAAAATAATTACGCAAAAACTTGTAACTCCTTCAACAAACCAATGAAATTATCAGCAACACACTCCATTATTCCCTATACTCTCATGGATAAAGCACAAACTCCTTATTTTTTTCCTTATCAATTATCTCATTGTCAAACTCATTTTATATCTTTATTTTTTAACTTGTTTACTCACTTCTGACAACAACAAAAAATGAACAAAAAGACCTTCCATGAAATCACCCACAATCGAGCTTTTTTTATCATGTTGTGCCATCTTCTAACCATATTTGACTATGTTACCAAATCATAGATGCGGAGAGTCTCAAACCTAAGAAAGAGATGTTAATATGTCATATGTAAATTACAATCCCGCATTGGATGCAATAGTACATGGTAAGAAACATATAAGTGATAAGACTCATATACCTAATGTCTTAAGGTTTTTGGTGAAAGTCACTTTTATTCTTGTTCTTAACCTAATGTGATTGATTATCCAACCCAGTCTAGGCCTCCACGGAAGTCTCAATATTATGATGAATTATTTTGTTTGTTTTAGATGTCAATTGTTTATTATTTTTTTCTTAACTTCTAGTTTTTGTATGTCATTCGCTTTGATACTTTTTTTTTATTCAACCTCTATTATTTTAAATTTCTTCACTGTTAATCTTTAGTGGAATCATACAATGGAAATCAAACTCAAACTCTTCTACACTACCAAAAAAACTCAAACTCTTCAAAACAATTCATTTGTTATATGCGTCATGTTATGAAAAATGAATATTAGAATAGTGGACCTAGACCAAAAAAAAAAGAATAGTGGACTGATTAGCAAAAACACGATATGAATTGATTAAATTAAGTAATTGACGCACATATGAGGTTGCAAGATCAGAGAAATAAAATGACAGATTTTCATCATTAAACCTATTCTTAGTGTTTAGGTGTGGAGTAAATATTTTGATCAGCCAATAACTCATTCACTTAATTACTCAATAACTGATTCACAATTTACTTATAATTATTTTTGATCACTCAATAAATTAATAATAATAATTATATTTGCGTTTATGAAATGCAAATCGATTGAACGGAAAAATGAAACTTTAAATACAGTGAGAATGGTTAAAAACATGAAAACACATGATTAACAATAAAAATAAAATCATAAATATATAAGTTAAGTTAAGATAAAATGAACAGTGGATACGTGGTTTAACTCTTTAAACTTACACTTGTAGTTAATATATCACTCCTCAATACATATCAATTTTTATTTTTTAAAAACTTATTAACATGTTTTTTTTACAATAGTTTAATGTCAATTTAAAGATAATCGAAAATATAAACAAACCATTCTTATAACACATGATTTAAATTATAGATTCATGTACCAAAAATAAAATAAAATATAGATTCATAACAAAATTGAAAGTAAACATCAAAGTAGAATTATTCAAATGTCACACAAAGAGGAGAGTGACAAAAAACAACAAAGTCACGCAAACCAATAAACATTAAATTATAATTGACATCACCAATGCATCCACCAAAACCATGTCAGGCGAAAAGGGGTGTACATCGATTGACATCAAGAACAAACCAAATACGGACAATTCAAATAACTATGCTCCATGATTTATTCATTGGATTGATCTCAGATATGTTATCAAATAATGTTGCCATTATATATTTTTTTAATATTGATAACACTCTATAAAAGAGAAACAGACAGATGAAATGGTTGAATAAACATGGAGTTTATATAGGCTAATAGCAAAATTAAAGCATTATTTGAAGGAATAAAAAAAATTAAATTATGATGTAAAACAACAAAATGATGCTATCTGATTGGCCCAATAATATAAAAACGACACATGTTAAATAAACATTGGATTAATAATCATCATTTACGTATGAAAGAAAATTGTCTAATTTGATTGCATATATTTTTTTCTCATTTAAATGATAAATTAATTTGATTGCGTTACAAAAACCATTTCCAATTACATCACTAAATTCAATTCTCATTGTGTTTCTTTTTCCTTTGTTTTTACAGTACACACTTATGAGGAATGCTATGGTCAGTCACTCATACACTCTCCCATAAACACTCTCTCCATAATTGGTGCCGCGTGTCCACTTTTTAAACAATTTACTTGTAAACCGGTTTCTGATACTTGATACTGGAGAAAATTTTAATACTTTTTTTTTAATTATTATTATTGGTAACTCAAAAGTCATCTATGAAAACTGTTCACCACCGTCACTTTCACCACCCTGTGTGCTGCAAATTCTCTTCATGTGTAGTGCAAGTTCTCTTCTTGGTTAATATTCTTTTTGGTATAAAAAATTACACACCAACATTTAAAGAAACACAAACAAAACAAAAATTCACAAGTATTGTTCTTGATTTCTTTCCACAACAAATCGATAAAAGAAAGTCATTGATTAGATGATTTATTCATTGTATCAGTCACTAAGAAGCATTATGAAGCCTGTTCCGACAACCATCATTCTTCTTCTTCCATTCATACTTAATTTTTTTTTGTTGCAAAAAACAGAGTATTTACATTTTAATTAACAGCCTAACAAGCAACAACCTGCGGTTGTGGTCAATAGGGCTCCGCCGTCGTGCCTCACTCAATGAATCTAACCGGCAAAGACCATTAAAGTAGATCTAGGACCACAAAGGATGTTCCATACTTCCAGTTGGCTAGGTGTTCTCCGTTTGTTTTCAAGCGACGGTGGACATAATAAAAAAAGTACTAAAAAAAAAGTTGTTGAAAAGAAACCCAACCTGTTGAACCGGTTACCAGGTTAGCAATAGAAAATGAAGGTGAGGTGGCACCATACATTAAGAGAGTGTTTAAAGGAGAGTGTGTGAGCAAGTGTCCTTAGCATTCCTCCACACTTATTGTCGTTTAATATTCACTTTATGGTTATTCATTATTCATTTAATGACTGTCTTTTTTTTTTTTTTTGGTTACAACATTTAATGACTGTCTAATGAAACATTATGCAAATAACATGATTGATTATAGTTATATATAAAAAAAAAAAACATGATTGATTATAGTTGAAAAACAATTTTGGTTGCTTGAAGTGAAAAATTAATTTTTCTGAGAATGCATGATTTTTTTCGAAAATTAAAACAATAATTTTAAAAAATATAGTAAAATAGAGATGAAATCATAAAAAAAAATAAAAAAATCATAAAAAATTGAGTTGAAATTTTGTTTTGTTACGTAGCCCAAATTTTAAAAAAAAATCATAAAAAAAAAACAAAATTACTAAGTTGAAATTGAGTAGTAAAATTGAGTTAAAATCACATAATAAAATTGAGTTGAAATTTTGTTTTCTTATGTAGCCCAGCTCAACTACCTAATAATTTTTTTTGGTGCAAAATTGAACTTTGTTAGTAGCATAAATTAACCAAAAAAACCACCATTAATTACAAACCCATGCAATATAATTTTTTAAAAAGGAAAAGGCTTCCATGTCCAAAGTAAAGATTCGATCAAAAACAAAGAACATATAAACACCAAAAGAAAATTTTGAAAGAGAATATGATTAAGAAAATAGAAACAAAAGAAATCACAATAAAAAGTAACATAAGAATAAGAAATGTTAAACAAACAATAAAAAAATAAAAAATTAGAAATAAACAAATAAAGGAAAAGAGAATTAATGGGTTGAAAGCAATGATTTTTTCTTGGAGGAAGATGTTGATGAAAATAATGAAAAACAAATTATCTATATATAGGAAAGAAAATCACGACATGATCAATTTTAATTGGCTCATGAAAAATAAATGCATCATAATCCATTTTGATTGGCTAATATAAAATAAATGATTCAAGATCCATTTTTATTGGTTGATAGAAAAGTATTAAATGAGAAGAAGAATGTGAAGACGCCACGTGTACTATTGCTTTTAGATGTATGCTTTTGTATTATATAAAGATACAATTAGAAATGTTGATCGATCGCACCAAGCTAAAACGAAACCACAATCGATCTAGAAAAACCAAAAAATAACAAAAAATCGAATATTTTTTGAAGTGCTGGATCTTGTTCAAATTTTGATCACCTTTTCAAAATTAAACCAAATCGAGCTAAATCGCAAAAGTAAAATTTAATACTTTTTTATTATTGTATTAATATTATATATTGCAACTTTTTTAAACAAAGAGTTATACCCAACACATAAGAGTGTAATGATAGAAATCAAAAGTACAAACAATTAATTAACTGAAAAAACGATATAGATTATTATAAGCTAAGAGATAAAATCCAAAAATATAATATGATTAAGCCAATAAAGATATGTTGTGTGGAAGTGTGAGTTATATGTCTCACATCAGATAGAAAAGTAAAGGTTGAACACCTTATAAGTAAGAGGACTCATAAACTCATTAGGTTTTTGGTAAGAGTGTGGTGTCTCTCTCACTAGTGTGATTGTTCTAACCTCGATGTGGAGGGTCCCCCGAACTCCCTTAATGACCCAACAAGATAAAAAGCAAAAGTTAAGTTTAAAATTTTATTTTTCAACTAGGGGTGTTCAAAACCGAACCAACCCATTAGAAAAACCGCAAACCAAACCAATCCAAACCGAAACCGCAAAAAACCGCACTTGGTTCGGATGAATTCGGATGACTTTTGCACTGAACCGCGCGGTTCGGTTCGGTTTGCGGTTTGCATCTCAGCAACCGAACCAAACCAAACCAAACCGCAAGAATAATGAATATTACTTAAATATGTACTGGCCCAATTACATAGCTCAAGAATGATCTCTTTTGATTCGATTTTTCCATCGTTGCACCATCAGGTTCAATTATAATTCATTTCCATCTCTTTCAATTCATTTCCAGTGATGAATTTGTTTTCTTTACTTCCCAATAATTTGTTTCATGTTTATGTTTCTTCTTAATTTTACCTATTTTGATATAAGTTTTACCTAATATTTTATCATATAAACATCAAAATAAAATGTCCTATGTTTATTTTGTAACAAGTTGGCAATATTAGAGTTAATGTAATATTTTTTTATCTCGCGATAAACCGCACAAACCGAACCAATCCAAACCGCATTGGTTTGGTTTGGTTTGGTTTGGATGGCTTTTTAAAAATCAACCGAACCAAACCAAACCGCATGCTTTTTTATTTCGCGGTTTGGATGACTTTTTTGCTTAAAACCGAACCAAACCGCACCGCGAACACCCCTATTTTCAACCACTATATTGATATATGATAAACTTTATCAAACTTATCAAACAAGTGAGATATCGAGTCTAAATACTCTAAAAAACGCCGCAGCCCATATTGATATATGATAAACTTTATCAAACTTATCAAACAAGTGAGATATCGAGTCTAAATAATCTAAAAAACGCCGCAGCCCATATACATATGATAAATACTTTCCGACATCCCGCATCCGCTCATGAACGAAGTAGCATCAATTGAAATAATTCCTGGCCTAGCTATCTTGTACTTTGCAGTGATCCGATTACGCAGTTAGTGCCAAGCAAAAAGAGAAACTTTAAACAAAATTGTTTTTTTTTTTGAATAAATAACATTAAGGGTTCGTTTGATGGTCAGGATAGGATAGAGACATGATATGATATAAAGCTGGATATAGATAGGATATGATAAGGACATGATAAACATTAATTTTATCATGTGTTTGATGCCCACATGATAACAAACATGATATCATTATAATTAAATGAAAAAATTGCCCTCATAATTAATTAAATATTATAAAAATGGCATGTTATTAATTAAAATAGAAAATACATAAGGAATGATTTTCTAATCTTATCAGGATAATTTCTAACCCAGCCTATACTCAGGATAGAAATTGCAAAGGAAAATCAGGATAGGATAGGAAAATGGCTTATTTTATCCTATCCCTTTGGTGCATCAAACATGAGATTTAAGCAGAATATGATTAATGTATCATATCTTGTCTCCCTATCCTGACCATCAAACGGACCCTAAACGGAACCGTTTTCTTCCAAATTAAACCGTATACATTTAGATCATAACAAATTTTATTAAAATAGTCATCTAAACTGATCTACATGTGATTTTTATTTTGATTCGGGTAACTTTTTATCTCATAATTGATCTAAGATGCACCACAAACATCTTAAATACAATATGTTCATAAGATGCCCGCATAAAATTAGTTTATATTGTCAGTACATCATCTATTTTCTCAAATAAAAAACCAAATGATTGAAATGAAATAGCCAATTTGATTTCAGAGAGGCAACCGGATTAATATGCTTTTAATTGTATATGATAGAATAATATTCTATCATATTCTATCAGTATAGCTGGAATGTAAAAGATCAGAGAAAGACATCTTTATCTCGCACACAAGAAAAATAAAAGAGGGTCTGGCTGAGACCTCATCAGTACTTTAGGGACAGACGTCTTTTTTTATACATATGTGCCATTAAGCTTTGTCTTTATAACCAAGCAAACTGACAGTCCCTTTGTTGAGGCTTGGATAGAGTATAGCATAGCAAAGCAGCATGATCTAATTTTGAGGAAATTGAGGATACATAAATTAAGCAATGAAAGGGAGAAAGAACGGTGCAAAGGGATTGCCAGAACTCAAGAAGCTATCTCTTTCATTTCATTATATTGTGGGATCATGTGTGTCTGGTTTTGTGTTAGACAAGAATTGAAAAATTGACTATGGATAAAAATGGCCGTAAATTTATTTATGTTTGAATGTTCATGTAAAAGTGAGTTGGATAATAAATTTAAATGTTAAAATCAACTCTGAAACCAATTATAGAGAGAAAATCAATTATATCCGAGAGTAACCAAACATGTTTAAATCAATTCTACACCTCTAAAATCAATTTTGGATCATCTAGAAGTGAAAGTAAACCTATCTAATATTATTTACCATTTACAAAAAAACCAATAAATTATATTACTGATAAATTAACTTTATTTTCTAGATAAGCAGAAAAATTTATTTATGATAAATATTAATTCCGTCCTCCTAATTTCCTTTATGAGTGATAAATTGAGTTATTTCACGAAAAAAAATTATAAATGAAAAAAAAAAGATAATAATAATTTTTCAAACATAAATTAATTGGTTGATAGAGAAACATAAATTAATTATTAATTTTACTAACATCACTCATGTCATTTAGCATCACTCATGTCTCAATTAACTGGTTGATAGAACAAATTAATGTTATTTAAATCTATTAATTCATGGCATGTGTGAACTGGAAAGATTTTTATTTAATTTTTTCATGTATTTTCTCCAATGATGGTTAATCTCATTGTACATTATTAGTATCTTCCGCTAGGCGAGTTCACGTTTAGATCTATGAATAACATTTATTTTAATCCATATAGTTTTCAATATCCAATTATTTATTTATTGGTCTACGTATCAATAGTTTCTCCCTTTTTTATCTAAACTCTTGTTCTCAAGGGAAAATATGGAGAGTTGCGTCAAGAGATAAATAAAAGGCAAAATTACACAATTAGTCCCTTAACTTAATTTTAGGTAACACTTTCGTTCTTTATCTTTTTTTTTGTAACGATTTAGTCCTTTTTGTTATAAAATGACAATATTTTATCATTTTTTATGATATTTTTTCAATGAAATTTGATTTTCTAGTCTTTTATGACGAAGATTTGCGTTTGTCTATGAGTTTGATGAATTTTTTTTGGAGTTTTTGATTATTTTTTCATAAAAAATGATAACTATGTTGTTATTTTATAACATAAAGGACTAAATCGTTACAAAAAAAAAAATATAAAGGACGAAAGTGTTACCTAAAATTAAGTTAAGGGACTACTTGTGTAATTTTGCCTAAATAAAATTTGGTCCAAGAATTATAGGGATCAAATATGCGATGTTATATCTCAATTACATTCTTGACATAAAAGATCTTTGGATTTGATGTATGGACAACGTATGAAAGATGATCCTAAAATATATCAAATAGCAGAACAAGGCACATGAATCAAATAAAATGTTAAACTATACTCCATATTACATTGATTGAGCAGCACAGTCATCAACAATTATTATTAAAAACACTACCATGAAAGCAGACCCGACTTTACCAACCCAGAAACCAACTCCAAGACTTTAGCCTCGGTGTAACTTAAGTAAGAATTAATCTGGTAATTAACTGTGTAACTTAAGAATGTAGTTAAGTGTACTGTAACTTGATATGAATAATAAACATTATTGAAACGTAATTAGAATTAATTTGTCATGAAGCAAGGGAATAATATATTTATTTAGCAGATTCATAAAGAAGAACTTAAAAGAGAGCTTGAAAAGAAAGATATTTGAAAAAGAAGGCAGAAAGACATCTTCTTTTATAAAGGAAGAAAAGAAAGAAAGAAAAGATAGCAATAAATAAAATAGAATCTATTCTACAGAATTATATGCTTCAACTACTATCTCCTTCAATATCAATGTCTTTCTACCACTCAAATAAAACTTATGTACTACCGATCGAAAAAAATGAAAAGAAAATAGAAAGAAAGTGAAGCAAGAATAATTTTATAATGAATAAAGCTGAGATCAATAGGGCAGATAGCAGGCAGCCATCAGAACTTAAATATTCTTGCAAGAAGAAACAAACTTGAAAATCTATATATATAATTGATTTGTATGTTTTCGAGATTTAATGAAATATAACAAATATACATAGGTGCATATTTACATACCCGAAATGAAAGTGTGAGAAGTTTGTTATATATATATATGTATATGAAAACCTAGGAAAACTAGAGGAAAAAGGATATCATATGATCATACAAGCAAACAGACCTATAAATAGAAGTATACAGAATCATGAGTACCACTCACTCATGCATAATTAATTAATCATATGAATTTTGGACCAAATTATGATGGACAAGACCCAAAAATAGATGTAGAACTTGATAAAAAAAACTAATGATGGTTACCTTTTCCCTATTAATATAGCTAGATCTGTTGAAGAGAAGAAGACAAAGGACATATGTGATGTGAAGTCAAATCTCTTCATCATTAAAGGGATCCACCAGTGAATCACACACACACACACACCCCAATAAAACTCCACAAATAACAAAGATCTTTGAGAAAGATTAAGGATTGATAACTGACCTGGAGCGTAGGGAAACCTGATCTACCTCATAAGAGAATAAGAGAAGATCAAGAATTTGTTTAGAAGGAAGCTGTAATTGAGGGGAATGAAGCCTGGTCCGAGGAGGAAACAATAACAAACTCAATGATATTAATAATTCAACTTTTTCTGTGAAAAGGGATTAGTTTCCATGGATGCTTGAAGTAAAATTTATGGTATATATATTGTGACAGTGATCATATATTGATCTCCTTGGACCAGGCAGCATTCCCCACAAAATATCAGAGCTTCCAAGTCGATTGATCTCTTTATATTTGCTAGCTATCTCAAATGATCTGATTCTGAATATGTTATGAATACTCTAGGTTTCATCTTGCGGTATATTATAAGGAAATAGTGCAATGATGAAGATAATCATTAATTTGGTTTTAATAGAAAAGTAAAAGTAAAAGCTACTCCACAGTCCACACTATCATCAGCATAAGAGAGAGAATGAGTGAATTAATAAGGAATGGGGTCTGGCGGTCGTGGGCATTTCTGGAACACAGCTGTACTTGTTGGGTGAGACTTAAACTGCCTCCTCTTACTGCTTCTATCTTTCAATTATAATATAATAATATGATAATTTATTTTCTCATCCTACTCACATCTCACCATTACCCTAATCAGTTTATTCAAAAAAGTGACGTAAATTATTAAAATGACAAATTTTAAAGAGACGTGATACAAACTAACAAGAATTGAACATGTTTTATTATTTCATAAATAATTCATAATATATTTACATTAACATAACGATTATTACAACAAAATATTATACATCTAATGTTAAATATATAGTGCAAGAAGATGGAAGATGAACGAGGGAAAAACTTGTCATCCATCTCGCACATCCTCGTGAGGGATAAGATGGGAGTACAAGATGATAGAGTGGAGAAGGAGACTCTAATGAGCAACCTCACATTCAGATGGAGGGTGCATTTACAAAGCGGGACAACACCATTTGACCATTCATATTATCCACATAAGATGAATGAAACCTTTGTATGAAAGAAAATTAGAGAATGTGAGTTGGAAGGAGAAATTGTGAAGATATGTAAGCATTTATAGGCACAATTCATACATAGACTGTAACGACAATCAAGTGAAGTGTTAACACGTGGTCAACATTGTTGACCAATCAAAAAATACATGCAACATGCATGGAACCAGCCAGACTTACTGACCAAGGCACCATCAACATTCTGAATTGATTCCGATCATATTATATGATTTCATTTCGAGAATATTTTGGATTATATAATCTGAATCATTCTCAAACTATGTAAGAACTTGTGTTTTGGAAGGTTTGGAATGTTTATATTTTATAATTTAAACCAGTCATGTACATGATTTTTCTATGGTCAACACTACACTAACAGTTTTTGTGGTCCACATTGCATAAAAACTTTTATAAATTGGTGTGTTTGATTCTTTGCAAACCACACATCAAAACCACGAACACTTGTCAACTATATGTAAATATAAAGCTAGCTACAATATGCTAAAATAGGGGAAAACCTAATTTGTTTAGGGTGCACGTTGATCAGGGCCGTTCCTAGCGTTTTAGGGGTCTTAGACATAGTTTGAAAAAATGGGCCCTTACATAATACATCATAAACTTTTTTAGTTTCTTGTTATGATTTTACTAGCGCTTCATTTCTTTTTTTTTCTTCGCTTTTCACTACAAGATAAAAGTTTTTTTTAGGCAACATCTTCAAATAAATCAAATACTCTATAGAAAACAAAACTATACAAAATACAATAGAATTAGAGAATAATAGCTCTTGCGAAGTAGACTGAAATTTTAGCTTCTAAATAGTAGACACTGAATTTTTGACATCTAATGATAGTAAAACCAAAAATATAAAAGTATATCAACACGTAATTAATTAAATTTTAGACATTTGAATACAAAGTTCTCCAATGTTAAACTCATAACAACAATAATACTTGATAAAAAAATCAATGTTAGACTTTTTAGAGTAATCTAAGATACAAGAACTCATTTGTATGCTACAAGTAAATCATTCCTCTTTTTATATGCTACAAGTACCAAGTTTATATTACTATATTGATATAATTAATTTATTTTTGATCCTTTAAAGGCAAGATTAAGATTAATTTCTCTAGTAGGCCCATTTTCAACTAAAATATAATTTGTTTTGTTATGAAGAATCTCCCAATTTTCTAGATAATAAATATCACAAATATTTTTAATATGTAAGACACATTATTAGGAACAAAGGGCCTCCAAAAATATAAAAAAAAAAAAATTTGGCACATTATTAGGAACAAAGGGTCCAATTTTTTTTGGGAGGGTTTATATAGAAAGCTTTGTTTTATATGGGGTATATATAGCAGATTACATCAAAAAGGCCAAAACAATAACAGACTGCAGCCCAGCTTTTCAATTCAATGTTTCGGGCCTGTTGGTATAATTGACTATATAAACCCCCAATAAACCAATTCCTACTATATGCACCCCCAACGATAAAAAAAAATTTAGGGCCCCCTACCGGCATGGGCTCTAGGCCGTCGCACTCCCGGCCTATGCCTAGGGCCGGCCCTGACATTGATGTCACACTGTCTGACTTGAAATACCAGCTAGACAAAATTCACGGTCTTATCAACCACATAGAAACAAGAAGGGTGGACATTAATGTTGAGTATCTTCATCTATCGATGGACTCATACAGGCGTGTATGGTTCACTAAACTGAAGTTCTGAAAAGACAACGACGTGGGAACCATGTTCTTTATATTTGTTCAACATAGTTCGAAGGGACCAATTGAGTTAGATGTTTCCTTGACCATATTTTTCCAAGATATTCGTGAAAATTTGATTCGGCCTGGAACCTACAAAGAAATCAGTACTTGCATGGATAGACCAAATGAAAATTTATAATTGCATAATTGATAATGTTGTGTATGTTTTATTGTTGCTTTAGGTTATTTTTCCAAGATATTCGTGAAAATTTGATTCGGCCCAGAACCTACAAAGAAATCAGTACTTGCATGGATAGACCAAATGAAAAATTATAATTGCATGATCCATAATCTTGTGTATGTTTTATTATGTTGCTTTACGTTATTGAAATTGTTATGTTTAACGCGTGTTGTTGTATAATTTGATTTAATGATATAATTTTTTTCAATTGGTGTGTTCTGCATTGGTTCATATTATATAATCTGAACCCTCCAATTCTCAAGTTTAAACAAAATATGTGAACGTTTTAGAAAATATAATATGAAATATTATAGGAATGAAGTCAGATTATATAATCTAAATTAGTTTGGAATATAGATTGTGGCGTTACAAGCAATGTTTGTGGCGTGTTTAATACTTTTTTTTAACGTTTCATTTAATTGTAGTTATGATATAGAACAATTTGTGGCTATGAATAACATTACTTTTGGATTGTATAATCCTAAAAGGTATTCGGATTATATCGTCCAAACAAAGATGTTTTCGAAATTTTGGAGGGCACACGAGAATTGATGAGGGTGGAATAAGAAATTCTCAGCAAAAATATCATTAGGGCTAAAAACTTTATTCATGTTTGGGTCTACTGGTGCGATTTGATATATAACACCTCATATAAATCAAGTTTTTCTATACAAACACCCTGTATGAAAAAAAAAATGGGCCGCCTGCAAACTTGAGCTCTAGATCGTCACACTTTGGGCCTATGCCTATGGGCGGCCATGATTAGAAGCATTGGCCTCAAAAAAGTACGAGTTCTATGATAACTGTGATAGTTGTGTTGGAAACACCTTAGGCCAAATGGTCTCAGGCTGTCGTTCATGTTGCAGCGTTACTAACGCATTGCAAACTAACTTTATACCTGAGTTACACCCTTAGCTACCTTGTCACATTTAAATTTGAAATCAACTTTAAACGACGGACAAATTGATACATAACCTAAATTATTGCCAAAGAAAATTAAATATGTATTTGAGCAAAATACATCTATATTATGAAGGAAATACATAGTCTTTGGATGATTTTTTCGCTTCCAATTACACCTTTAAACAAATTTTCTTATATTTTTTTTTATCTATTCTACACTATATATAATGAGAATACATGTTTTGAGGTGACTTTATCATTTTCCATTATACGCTTAAATAAATTTGCTTATAAGAGTGTTATATTGTTGGTGTTATTCAAACATAAAAGAATTTATATATATTATTGGTGTCATTGAAAAAGATAAGTATATTTTGTAATACTATAATAGTGCAAAATATCTATAACTCTAATTTTAATCAAAATCAAAATAATTTTAATCAAAACCAAAATTTATCACAAAAACTATTATTCGTAATATATATTCATTAGTGCAATAAAAAGAAAAAACATTATCCCTTAAAAAAAGTTTATTATATTAGCCAAAAAAAAGAAGGTTTTTTTTTATACGTAGATCCTGAATAAACATAAACAAAAAAGTAATTAAAAACCTTCAACAATGTGATTTCTCCCTCGATATTAATATTAATAATTAAAAAGGGGAAAAACCAAACAGCAACAACAAATTGTCAGTTAATTCCCTCAAAAAAACAAATTGTCAGTTAATGGAGAAAAAAACTTTGTTACTTTTTTTGACAAAAAAACTTTGTTACTTATTAGGTACAATTCAACTTGATGGATTTTAACTTGTACAATTGCCCCTAGAGGATATACAATTTAAAAGAAAAAATATCATTCGAAGTCATTTTCTTTTTAGGTAATTTGTTATTTGAAGTAAAGTTTTATTACACACAACCTTTCATAATAAATAAGGAATTAGTAATTACTAATAAATAGTAAAGCATTAATTTGAACGTTATGCACATACTACATATAAAAACATTAGACCCATCACCCATTTAATTTGGACCCGCTCCAACAATGGAGCCTACTAATTTTAGTGATAAATTTTATTTTATTTTTGAGAGGAAAAAATTATTTTATTATTATAAATTTATTTTTTACAAGAAATTTATAAGGTCCGCTTTAAATAATTTTTACGAAGTTTATATTAGACGCACTCAATGAAATGATATATTTTTTATAAAATAATTTTTTTTTAAATATAATAGTCGATAAATAGCTCTTTAGAAAACAAGTATACAATACTTGATTACTTCAGTTTACAAGTGTTTCATTCTTTTGGATCCAACTCAGCACCAATGTTCGTTTTTCCTTTTGAGATTTGCCTTAATGATACACTTTAATAGCCCCGCGTGAAACCATTGATTTATTTTGCTACAATTTGGCAATGATCCATTCTGCTGCTTAATACTCCTATTTGCCTTCAAGTTGCATATGCCTCTTTAATATCATCTTTCCCTCTTAAAAAATTTCCTTTTCATATGTATGGTAGTAATGATAATGAAATGATAATAACATTAAAACACGGCTAAAATCAATAGCATGATCATAGGAGACTGCCTCTACGTAGTTTCGGGTAATGATTTATATGGACAATTCACTATAAATACATATTATTACCCTCATCTACATCTCAATTCAATCATCATATAGAATTCTTTATCTGAATAACTTAGCAATGATGAGATATTGTTTTCTTTTGCTTGTATCAATTGTTATTCTCAACACTTCATTGTCATCTGGATACACATCTAGGGTTGATGGCAAAGAAGGCTACAATTTATTGACTAGCGGAATCAAACTTCTAATACACGACACCATTAGTAAGTCCTATCCAATTTTTCATTTCTAATATACATATATTTCTATTGATTTTTGTCCTTATGAAACAACCAAAATTTACGTATAATAATCAAAATAAAAACTTTTTAAAAGAAATTCAAAATTGGGCTTAAATATATTTTTAGTTGTCTGTGTAGCTTGTGCTAGGCGTTAGAGTATCACTGTTTCTCTTGGTTTTGTTGCTTTGGATTGGTTTTGGGTTTGGTTTTATTGTGCATGCATGGAAGTTATTTCGTGTTACACCAGTTTATTTGGCAGGTTTTTTAGAGGGGTTTCGGTTACTGCGTCTTGTGGTTTGGGCTTTATGTCCGTGTTTATGCCACTTTTATTGATGTGGGGTGTAATTTGTGGTTAGTGAAAGTAAAGATGTGTTTTGTTTTTTGATCTGGTCAACGACTAAAAACAAAAATATAGAACTTTATTGAGATTCAATTCTCATATTCAAACTTAAATTTTTGTTTTACTGTTACTTTATATGATATGACATGATTTGTTTTTGGGCATGCAGATTTCAAGTATAACAAAGAAACTGATTCAGTGTTGGTTGTAAACAAACAAGATCATGATTCATGCAACACCAAAAACCCTATTTACAAGATGGAAGGTGGAGATTCAACCTTTCTATTGGATAAGTCAGGTCCCTTTTACTTCATCAGTGGAAACATTGAGAATTGCCAAAAGGGTAGAAAGTTAAACGTTGTCGCTTGGTCTCCACAACGGCGATTAATGTCTCTAGCAGCGGATGCTCCTTCGCCAAGTATGGTACACGTTCCAGCAATGTCTCCTGCAGTCAATGCTCCGACACCAAATGTCATTGGTTGGAATGCTCCAGCGCCAAGTCCTGCCGACATTCATGCTCCATCACCAAGTCCAACAACCAATCATGCTCCGGTACCAAGTCCTACCGACAATCATGCTCCGACACCAAATCCAAGTGGCAATCATGCTCCAGCACCAAGTGCTACCAATATCCATGTGTCACCGACACCAAGCGCCACCCATAAAAAGTGCCATCGACGTCGGCACTGGGGTCTATGTTTTGGCTCCAAGTGCCACCGGGATTCATGCTCTGACACTGCGCCATCTCCTGGTCATTCGGGCTCTACAAGATTGAGTGGTTCTGTTGGTGTCAATGTTGTGGTGGCATTGATATTAGGAAGCCTTGCTTTTTAGAATGTTAGTTTTCGGACATTCATATGTTGTTACTTTCCTTTTTCTTGTCGTTGTATTTGGTCTTGCTCGTAGTTTGTGGTGCCTTCTAAAACATTTTATTTTAGTCGTTGATTTTAACTATTAATTATCAAATATATTTCCATTAAAATAAACTATTTGAAGAGGAATGATCCAAAAAAAAAACTATTTGAAGAGGAATGAGTTAATGTAACAAAAAAATGAACTGCCGCATGTTTTTCTAGGAGAATAATAGTTTTTTTTTTGTGGTGTCCGAGATTTGAACCCTGACGTTGCATGTATAATGCAACAACTCTTCCCGATGTTTATTTATGACTTCAAACTAAAAAACATTTGAGTTCTAAGTCTTCACATTTTGATTCCTCCCATCGATCCATATATCCTACATAACACAATATTTAGATTTACGCAGCTTTGCCTTGAGGAATGATAAAGAAACAACCATAAGTTTTTAACAATTTTTTTGAGAAATGATAGATCATTGAAGTTTGAAATATTTCTAGCTTCTTAACAAATTGGAATAGTTAGCTCGTGTTATTATAATATAAAAACTACTTCCAGTCTTTCTGATGTATGTCAAAATTAGTTTCACCAATTTGATTAAATTAATTGAGAACTTTTGATAAATAAGTGTTGAGGACAGCTTTGATAAATATCGAAAAAAAATCTGATATTCATCTTCAACACTCGTGTCACACAGAAGGCAGCTTTGAGGACATTGAACTTGTCCTTGTAACCACCTTTGATGCGTCGCCAAACAACCCCTACACACCCGCCAATAGATGAGATTTTCGCGGCGCAAGAACTCTCCATATATGTGGTTCCAACTTGGCAGCAGATCCTTCAAAATTAAATCACCCAGACTTAACGGAGTAGCACCCATTTCGATCATCTACCCACATAATTTTATCGTTACCGACTCAAATAAAGGAACTCCCAAAATGGTTTCCGCTACATCTGCCGTAAATAAATCATAAATTTTATCAACATTCTATCTTTTTTCTCCATCCATCGTTAATTGATTAACACACATATTATACACACCTTGGGTTTGAGGAGAGTACACCCAACTTCCTTAACCCCACGAAGCCATGGATCCTTCATGACTCTCACATTTCTATCATCACCAATCCTCCATCTACAACCATGTAAAAAAAACCTTATGTTTGGCTTCGAACTTTACATTGTGCTTGTAGAATATAGCATTTGGTTATCTTTCAAGTTTCGTTCCCCTCCTTAATTATTTTCGCAACTCAAAATATCATTAATGATCAGTAAAACAAAACAAAAATTGAAATACAAAAGCATTTTATTAAAAGAAAATGTCAAAATATAATATTATCTAATTAGTTGTCAATCCAAGATTTAAAAGAAACTTAAAAAAAGTTGAAAGCAAAATGGATTAGACCTAAAAACACAACACAAGTCAGACTAGTAAGTAGTAACTTAGGTTTCCACAACCAAATATCTTTACTCCTACGCGTTTAAGTGAATAATCAAGTTACTAGGACACGGTTTAATGACTCTCATCTTAAGAGGATGTACAATGAAGATTGAGAAACATGTTCATGACTTCTTTTATGATAGTCCTTTTTTTATTTCTCTTTTCTCATTCATGGATGTTCAACGAAAACATCTCATCGTACCCGCTTCTTCTTTTTGAACCATATTCCATGTTATTTTCTAGGTTTGCCATTGATGCTCTTATCATGTGTTTCATACATAAAATATCCTCATTTGAATAAATTGTCTTCAACACACAATGATTTCTTTTTAATCTCACATGATCGAGTATAGACTCTATGCTCTTCAACACACTCAATGGTACATATTCTTTAACATGTATTTTGTGTCATTTGTTATAAAGACCCAAATTTAATAAAATAAGATAAAATAAAAACAATACTTCTATTTTATGATCCATAAACCTGTAGTCATAGGACACGGTTTTTTCTACATTAACCCCTGATGAATTGGGAATAATTTACCCCTTTAAAAAAAATCATTTTCTTCATCTTTATTCTTAAAATTAGTTGTTGTTTTCATCTCAAGAACATTAAACTTCTTCATCTCCTACATTCAACATGTGATCTCCATCTCGTTCGTTTCATAATCAAGTCTTAATTGTGATCAGCGGTAATTTACCTCCAATTTATCACGGGGTATTTTATGCCTCACAAATGTTTTTTACTTACAATCAATTACCATTTTCATTTCAAAAATATCAAATTTTTTCATCTCTTTCATTTAACGTATGATTTCAATATCTTTCGCCCATTGACACCCGTTAACAATGCCCCAATATGGCACATTACACACCTAGTTTTTAAAAAATTAAAGTGTAGAACTTTAAAAACCACTCAATCAATGTAAGAGTGAAGCAACAAGAGATTGTGACTGTCTGTATTTAAAGTTTTGTTGCTGATATCACATATGATTCCTATGCTATCCATTGCCAATGTTTTCTCCATTAGCTTTGATTCTTTTCACAATCATTAGACGAATCTAACAGTAACACACGCAAAAAATGATTGGAAGACCAATCACTTCATCTTGGACTTTGAGGCACCTAATACCTAACTTTGCTCCCCAATTGGTTTGAGGGCCACCCATTTGGTACAATTGGCTAGGTGACACCTATCCTCTCTTCAAAAGCAAGAGGACCCCTCATGGCCGTAAAAATAATAGCTAATGAAAATGATATTCTTTACAATAATAGTTTGACGTTTACAAAAAGACTAGCTTGTGTGGAAATTCATCATACTTGCCCAAACGGAAAGCAAGGCTAATCATGGCCGTTTGAAGACAAAATTGGTGTCCTTTTCATGAAGAAAAAAAAAAGTTGGCATGGATGGTGAATGCATCTCTCCCCACGCAGTTTCTAGCACAAAATAGATGAAAAGAAAGGAAATAGTAGAGATTTAAGGGCATGATCCTGCCCTAGCTTCCTGGACTTGGACAAGACTCCTTAACCTGTCCGACCTTTGAAATTGAGAAAACATAAGTTGACAATTAAAAGATTATCCAACTGTATATGTTATAAATTATGTATTTTTATACAGTGTCAAATATGTTGATGATCTCCTCTCCAAAAAAAATGTTGTTGATCTTTTGATGTTTAAATAATATTGTTATTGAAATTTGATTTTCTTGGACTTTGGTTACAATATTGCATTGTTTGTGTTGTGTGCTTTTTTCAAAAAAAAATTAACATTTTTTCGTGTATCCCTACAATTTCGTTTTATCTAAATAATACTCTCTCAAATTTCATCTTAGTTTCTTTTTTCTCAAAATTTGTGTATTTTTTGCAAAGATAAATTTTACGGTACATAATTCTTTGAAAAATCAATACTTTAAAGCTTAATTTTATGGCGTTGAAAATATGAATAGTAAAGATAACTTATAGGTTAAAAATAAGAATTGTAAAGACCATGTTCTGGACCGGGCTTAGGCTCAGTCTATCGATAATCCAACGAGAACGCACAATTCATTCAAGAGTTTTACTTTTCCCACCCTATGATTTTCCTCACGCGCCCTATTTTTTCCAAAAATACCCTTACGTTTCCGGATTTCATAATCCGGAATGATGTTTTCCTTTGTTAAAGGGTGAAAAAATGAGTTATGAATTTTTCCGAATTTTGTAATCCGGAAACTTCATTTTTCTGGATTTTGTAATCCGGAAACTTCAAAAAATAGGGTGTGCTACATGATTTTTTCAATAAAATAGGGTGTTATGGCTAGGATTCTTGGTGCTGCTTGTTTGTCACGAACACCATATGATTGGTCAATTTCACAGCTATAATTTTTTGTTCTCCATCAAACATCACATTGGAAATTTGTCCACTCTTAAAAAACATGTATCAAGAGGTAATTGCTACTTGATGCGTGTTGGTGGTGTAAAATAGGAACACCATATGTCTGTTCGTGCAAAATAGGAACAACCAAATAGGGCGCGCGAGAACCCCATAGGGTGGGAAAAGTAATACTCTTCATTCAAAGGGTCAAGCTTCTTCAACATGCCAACAACGGCTAGCGAGGACAAAGGCTGCCCGGGACAGAGGTGGTTAAGGTCAAGAGATTGTTTTCAACCGTTATGGCCGCGACCATAAATGACTGGCTCCTTGGAGGCTTTAAAGGCCTATGTAAATGTACTTCTTGAACCAAAGAGAAAGGCACACAATTTTCTATCTCACACACTTGATATTTCCGCTTCGCTTATTTACTTGGGTGTTGGAGTGTTTGTAGGTATCAATATCACCCCATCAACATACTTGAAGCACTGCGTGTTTGTCTCTCTCAAAATTATCCTCTTGGTCATGTTCGGATCAGATGATATTTATGATACGCTTATTTTGAAAAATGACTATCGTAAATATATTTTTGCAACACACGTATTTTTAAAACTAATACTGCTACGATGACAAAAAAATATGCAGGGCTATTTTAATCGCTTCATGTGATTTGGTAGAGATATACTAAAAGGTGTTGGAATATATTTAACAATTTTCCTTTGGAAATTCAAATCACAAAGACAATTGGGGTTTCTAGAACTTTTGGTTACATTGCATATGTTTGTTTCGCAAAATGTTACAAATTCAACTCACTAGGGGTACAATAATGATCCTTAGTGTAGGGGCACCTTAGTTTCTGAACTTGGGAGTTTTTGTTTTGCTTGTACATGCGCATGTGACACTTCACCAAACACCAACATAGACAAACCAATTTGCGAATGTAATTAACCGTGGACGGAGAGCTTGATATATAAAGCGAAACTAAAACATTGTAAAGCTTAATATGACAAGGACATGTAGTGATGCAGCCATAATTTTTTGCTATAAAACAAAATCAAGGAATCAAGTGGTGTTCTTTAAGACTAATTAGTATGATTGGTAATAAATGTAAAAACTCGCTTTCTTTGATTTAACTCCACAATGGGACAATATTTTGTTTGTATTAGGCGACATTATTTGACCCTTATCTTGTGTTCTGTGTGCTTGAAAGTGTGCACTATTAAATTATTTTTATCTCATCTTATCTTCTATCTAACCGTCACTGCACAGCTTCTTTCACTACTTGTAGCTAACTGCCTCGCTCCAATTGTGTATAGCAACTCTTCCGTTGTAGGTAGTATGGTGTCGGACACGGACACCCCACAAAAATAGATGATACCATTCAAATATTTTATTTTTTAAGATTATCGTTATTGGTGTGGACGTGTCGAGAGTATTTCAAAGTCGTGTTCATGTTTGTGTCGGTGTTTCATATATGTATATTGTGGAAAATATTGCTAATGCTGCAACAAACCGTCCATTCTGAATTACTAGCATTTTCTAAAATATCTTGGCTTTTCAAGCAGACAAACAAACAAAAGAGTTGGTCCTAAGTTCAACTTTGTGGACACTACAGGTACAAACAAAGTTGAACTAGCTACTAAAATTAAAGGCACAAAAAATAATTTGATCTCTATTTTTACCTTTAAACTTTCGTTGCTACATTCAATTTATTCTAGTTACATGAGGTAGAAAAGATATCAAACAATTTTTATACAAATGCAGTTCCTTCATTTAACACGTGTAGAGACCAGCATTTGACTCAGCCATCAACTATGAGTAGAAAGTGTCTCTTGTCCTAATTACATTAGCCCTTTGCTATCAGATGTTTCAATAAAAACAAAAAATCCAGTCTCAACGATCTACATTTCGACACCTAATTAACTTCAGAAAACAACTTAAGAATAATGACATGAGATAAGGTTTTCTAGTCTCAGATCGAAACAACAAAAGATAGATAGATCCAACTATTGACAGAAACATTAGTCCTTGCGTAACAATCTAACCTCCAATTTAGCTGGAACTTACTATCAAACATCACTTAGTGAGAGTTTAAATGATCATCTTAATGTGCCTTAAATGTGTTGCCTACCTATCTAATACTAACACTTTAGATTGAAAGTGCGTGGTCGTGTTACCCAATTGATACCGAGACATGTTCTATTCAATTATTTTATTTTCTTAAATTATACAGATGTGGTGTCGATGTGTTAGTCTCTCGATGTCTTGTGTTAGTATTTTGTAGTGTATATATATATATATACTTTTTTTTTATGTGGTGGTCGGGGTTTGAACATGAATCTTGCATATATTATACATTGTTCCTACCAACTGAGTTAAGCTCACGATTGACTATATATATGGAATTTATATGGACCTTTGTTTGTGTTGGTTTCTTATATATTAATATTATTGACCATTAATTAATTATGTATAATCATGTGAGTTGTTATTTTATATTTCTTGAACGTCTAAAACAATATAAAACATATACACGTAAATATACCCGTTTATAGATATTTTAGAGGATTACTTCACACAAGCAAAATAATGATACGGCTGTTTACAGCATCGAAATGCATCTAGTCAAGAGTTCTAAAACTTTACAATACAACAATTAGGTACTAATGATATACCAAAATTGTGAAATTAGAAAGATTTTCCAACAATTTATTCATAATGTCAATTAATTATTTAAAGATGTAATTTACTAATTAGTACTAACAAAGAAATGAAAGCAACAGAGACGTGTGGCATGAACGTGACAACTCGTGACAAGTAAAGAGTTCCTTCTACAAATGAAATAGATAGGGCCATTAGATGTCCTACACCAAGTAAACTAACAAAGATAATTTCTTCACCGTTTCTTTTTCCACCCTATGAATTTTCCGCGTTTCTCGCGTGTCTTATGCAGTTCAAATTATATAATCCGAAAGGCACAAACACCCCATAAAAACTTCAAAAAACGCGTTGAAATGTTTCGGATTTTAAAATCAGAATAGGGTGCGCGAGAAACTCATAGAGTGGGAAAAGTATCGGTCTAATTTCTCTCTACATAGCAAATAAAAAGATAGTAAGCACCACACGTTTTCTAGTACCATAAGTCACTATGATCCTTCCTTTACAAGTTCCAATAACGTGATACAAATAACCTTGACATACATTCTTTTTTAGCTATATATATTCTACACCCTATTCCCCCTCACCAAATTTTAATCTTTTTTATTATTAAACAAATCTTCCTTCAAATTCCAAAAATTCAAAACTTAGGCCTTGGCCATATATAATATGATGGAGGAAGAAGAGAATATTCATGAAGGGTTCAAAGGAAAAAATGTTGAAAGCATGAGTTGCTTAGAGACACCTCAGAATTCAAAGAAGAAAAACAAGAAGATAGAAAACAAGAGAAGGTTTAGTGATGAACAGATAAGATCATTGGAATGCATATTTGAGTCAGAATCAAAGTTGGAGCCAAGGAAGAAGATGCAACTTGCAAGAGATCTTGGTTTGCAGCCTAGACAAGTTGCTATATGGTTTCAGAACAGAAGAGCAAGATGGAAATCAAAGAGGATAGAACAAGAATACAGAAAACTCAAAGATGAATATGATAATTTAGCTTCTAAGTTTCAGTGCCTTAAGGAAGAGAAAGAGTCTTTGCAATCAGAGGTAAGTTAGTAGTTTGGTTCTTGTAATTGTAACATAACTAGAGTTGTGTCTCGATAAACAGCTTAATTTAATTTAAACGAGTTGAGCTATTCGTGAACTATTCAGACTCAGCTCGTTAAATACTCGGTTATGTTCGTTTGTTTAGTTAAATAACATGCTCAAGCTTAGTATTAGGCTCGATTAATTAAATGAGTTGAACTTAAACCTTATAGACTCGACATTAACTTAACCCTGTGAATTTTTTTTTCCTAACAGGTTCAGAAGCTAAGTTATATGGTGGAAACATCGCATGATGGAGGAAGGGAAGCTAAGGAAAATAGCACAGAAGATGGTGGTTCAGGAAATGGATACAACAATTGCAGGTTTGAAGAAACAAAGCAAAGATTTTCAAATGAGGGTTTGGAGGATAAAATCGTCATTTATTCAGATGATCAAAATGAAAGAAGCACAACATGGACAGAGAAAATTGAGGACAGAGGAAATCAACTTTTAAGAAATGATGATCATACAGAAATTCCCTTGACAACAACACTTGAAAAATGGTACAATGTTGATCCATGTGGTATGTTAGATCAATCATGCAATAGTTCTCAATGGTTGGATTTTTGGACTTGAAAATTGCACCATGTTCTTCTATGTTGCAATGTTTGGTGTTTCCTTGAAAAAGGAACAAAGAATGGTTCAAAACATGCAAGTTCAAGGAGAGTGTCCAAGCTCAAAAAAATGAAGTTTTGTAGGCTTGATTTGATAGGTAGAGAATTATGATAGCCTCTCTTAATTCATTTGTTTAGAGATTTGGAAGAAGAAGGAATAATGTGAAAATTTCTCTGTTTTGTGCAATGCACACGCTTACATGCCTTTTCCATCCATTTGCTTGTGTCAGTGTGATGTATTTTACCATTTCTAGTTTTATAACTTTAGCCACCACCTTGTTTATTTGTATGATCATTGTAACATATGACTTGGACTCACATAACATAGGTGCAAAATAAATATTGTGAATGAGATATTGCTTGACTTTATGAAGAAATTTATAATGTATAATGGATATTTTAATTTCTTATCTTGTAGTAATGATCAATTGCCTTTTTACACTGAGTTTGGAATAATTATGCAGGTGATAAATAATCAACTGTATCTGACAGTATTATTTTAATGTTGTCCTATAATAAGCTGCTAAAACTAAATCATGCAACATTCTCAAGCCGTATAATTTGATAAAAACTAGTGAATCTCATATGGTAACTTCTCTAAAAGGAGTAGAGTTTTGTATATGCATTATTACAGTTTTAAACAGTGAAATAATCAGAAAATATAAAATAATTAATCAACTATATATGATCGAGTGTGTTTTATGCGATAAGAAAGTACCACTTAAGTTGAAAGGAAATTTCTATCGGACATCAGTCAAACTAGCGATGTTGTATGGTACGGAGTCTTGGGCGGTTAAGAGTCAACATGAGAATCAAGTAAGTGTAGCAGAGATGGGGATGTTGCGTTGGATGAGTGGTAAGACTATACGTGATAGGATTAGAAATGACACCATTAGAGAGAGAAAGTGGGGGTAGCACCTATAGTAGAAAAGTTGGTGGAAATTAGGCTTAGATGGTTTAGATATGTAGAGAGGAGACCCGTAAATGTCGTCGTAAGAAGAGTAGATCAAATGGAGGAGAGTTAAGTTTAAAGAGGTAGAGCATGACCTAGAAAAACTATTAGAGAAACCATTAGAAAGAATTTAGAGGTCAATGAGTTGGATCCAAATATGGTTTATGATAGAACACTATAGCGTAATTTGATCCATGTAGCCGATGGTTGTTTTTGTTGTATATATAACCGAGTGATAATTAATCAGTGCATACTTAACTTAGTGAAACCTTGAGTTAAATAAAACTTGTGAAACTAATGATCCAATGGAATATCATTTTGTTTGCTTTTAACTCAACATCATATCCATATCCAATACTTATCCTAGTCCCTATAAAAAGCGGTAATTTTCATTACATCATAAATACACATTAAGAAGTGAACAAAGTTGGTTAGTTATTTCTAATTGGTCCAACTATATTTAAAATTAATACATGTTTTTTTTGAAGAAAAAATTAATACTCCCTCCGGTCTCAAATATAAGAAAATATTTCTTTTTTAAGTTCATTGAGTAGTTAATGTATCTAGTTTACATTGTAAGGCAGATACATTAATTATTCAATGAATCTAAAAAATGAATCTTTTCTTATATTTGAGACCGGAGGGAGTACATGTTATGATGCGTTCTTTTCTACCAGCAAACATATTCCATCAATTTGATTTGATCCTCAACAGTTTGAAAGGAACGACACGACCCTGTAGTTATAACCTTATTATTTATCAAAAAAAATGTTTGTGATTTATTTCACTAGAAAAAATTTATTATTTCATTTAGGTCATGATCCTCTATCAAACATACACTTCAACTTAACTTTGTGAAGGCTTTTCATCGTGGTTCTTGCTTATTCTTAGCTCTAAATTGGTTCTGCTTGGATTTCGTATTTGTATCACAAAATGTTGTAACATATTTCTACCACAGTCCGGTCTTAAATTGATGGTCGAAATCATTTGTAATTAATTTTATCTGTCTATAGTATGAACCATCCAATTTTAAATCAACGGTCGAGATCGTCTATTGAATCAAATTATGTGAGCCTGTTAATGCAAACAGTTCGGATAAAAAAAAATCGTTGCTCTAACATAGTGCTCACTTAATCTTTGATAAAAATAGAGTGATTTTGTTTTCATAGAAGAAAAAGATATTGTCATATCAAGAAAAAAAATGTGAGAAAATAATGCACTAAGACAATATTTGTAGTTAAATTTGTTCACAGACAAACAACTCTTGTTGTTTTCATACTTTAGCTAAGACAATTGATTTTGGACCAATTGTTATGTACTTGACGTTGTAACATATTGCTTGAAAATAGTACATTAATTGATGACACTTAGTCGTGATGGCTTCGCGATAATTACTACTAATATTTAGCATTTTACAATACATATACAAGAAAATAGTATACTAATTATTTTTACAGTTATTTCTAGTGTGGTACTCTTTTTTTTTTTTCCAGATTCAACAACTTAAGTCGTACACTGACACACATCAGTTTCGGAACCTGATTTAGTATATATGTATAAAACATGAGACAACACAATCAATACAGACAGTTTGGCCGAGTGGTCTAAGGCGCCAGATTTAGGCTCTGGTCCGAAAGGGCGTGGGTTCAAATCCCACAGCTGTCAAATCAAATTTTTTTTTTAATTTTCTTATTTTTAATATTAGACTATTTTCTTTCTTAATCGACCAAACTGATCCATAACACGATACCATGATGTTTCAACAACAGTTAGTTTACCACCACACAGCGAATTAACTACCAAAACTGATTTGTGTTATGTTACATAACAATAACAATGGCACTCTCATCTTGCTGCAGTTTTGTTGTTGGTTCATCAAATATTAACAACCCCTTACCATCGTTTCCTTTCAAATTCCCTTCCCTATGGCCATCATCCACCCAAAACCAGAAGCTCAAGATGGGGCCTCTCAGTGTGTCTCCAATGGGTTTTGGAACTTGGGCATGGGGTAATCAGCTTCTTTGGGGCTATCAAGAATCTATGGATGATGACCTTCAGCAAGTGTTTAACATGGCTGTTGAGAATGGTGTTAATCTTTTTGATACTGCTGATTCTTATGGTACTGGAAGGTTTAATGGTCAGAGTGAGAAACTTCTTGGGAAGTTCATTCAAGATTTTCGAGGTTGGTTCATCATACTTTTCCTTTAATTTGGTATAATTTAACTGAATTCTGCTAGATGCATGTGCCTTTTTATCAATGTTAAATGTAAATATTAGTGTGATGAAAGAGGAAGAGATGATGATATGGATTATGAATTAGATTGGATTGGATTGGAAAAGGGAAGGAAGGCGATATATAGCTCAATTAGGGGATTTATAATGGCTCCTTCATACATGCCTTACTGACTGTTTGGATAAGTAGCTCAATTAAGCACTTAAAACACAAGTGTCTATGCATAAGCTATTTCTATAACAAAAGATAAAATAAAGTCAGCTTGTTTTGATATAAGCTATTATGGAGAGCTTATGAAATAAGCTTAAAACAACTCAAGGACATTTCAATCTGTCATGTTATTTTTGTAAGCTCTACCAAACAGTTTCGCAAGTTCTTAAGTCAGTATATAAGTTCTAATAAGTCAGTCCAAGCAGGCTAATGAGAAAACATAATAGACATAGTACTAAATTTTGTATGCACTTCCTCAGAGAAAAAGGGGAGCCGGAATGAAATTGTGATTGCAACAAAATTTGCTGCTTATCCATGGCGCCTTACACCGGGGCAGTTTGTCGATGCTTGCAGGTAGGCTTTTGATGTTGATATGTTCCTATTCTGACTGAATGATATTACTCGACTAATATACTCATTCCTATTATCAAGTTCTTCCTACGCGGAATTCCATTACAAATATTTGCTTTACTTGTTTGCTTATGCCATTGAACTTGAATGAAATGAACTTTCAGGGCATCACTAGATAGGATGCAGATTGAGCAAATTGGGATAGGACAACTGCATTGGTCAACTGCAAATTATGCTCCTTTTCAAGAATTAGCTCTTTGGGATGGTTTAGTGGCAATGTATGATAAGGTTACAATAATTCATGTTTAATACTAGGATCACATTAGGCTTTAAGTGAACCATACTTTAAAGACATTTGGGGTGCTAAAGATAATTTTTTACTTGCAATTTTCATATTTCTTCAATGATCAAAGTTTATGTCTTTATTTTATATTGGCATCCAGGGTTTAGTTCAAGCTGTTGGAGTAAGTAATTATGGACCAAAGCAGCTTTTGAAGATACATGATTACTTGAAAAACCGTGGAGTTCCGTTATGCTCAGCCCAGGTAGAGTGTAATGCATAATTGTAATGTTAACATTCAAATTTTGCTTTTGGAGAAATGCCTTTTAATCTCATTAGTGACTAATAACCATGGTTTAGTTGTCAAGTTAGACACAAATTTCCTTAAGAAACTACAACAAAAAAGGAAAATGATAAGGCAGAAGAAATGAATTGATAACAAAACTAGTGACTATAATACAGCATCATGCCTCATTGAGTTTCTGAATGAGAAATGAGTTAAATAAACATGAGTTGCCAGAATGACTAAAAGAAAAGTGATTCCTTCAAATTATGCTGTCATTATGCCACAACCGTTCATTTATTGCCTTGGTCTTCTGGTATACTTCCATTAATCATTTTAACAATTTTAACATTTCAGGTGCAATTTTCTTTGCTAAGCATGGGGGAAGATCAACTAGAGATCAAGAGTATATGTGATTCTCTGGGTATTCGCGTAATTGCTTATAGTCCTCTAGGACTTGGAATGCTTACTGGGAAATACTCAGCATCCAAACTTCCAACTGGACCAAGGTGTGTTGACATCTACGCAAATATTTAGAACATTATTAAGTGGTTAACATTATAGCTTAGCATCATTAACTTTTTTTGGTGTACCTTTGTTATTAATTGCAAATCACAGGGGATTGCTATTTAAGCAAATACTTCCAGGACTGGATCCTTTATTGAGTTCCCTGAGAGATATTGCAAATAAAAGACGCAAAACCATGTCACAGGTAATCTTTTTCCTATTTTTACCTACTACTTTCGTTCTTTTTTATAAGCCCCTTTAGCATTTTGTGTATAAATATCACTCAGTTGCTCAGAGGTAGTACTAAAATTCTCATTGATGTCTTTTGACTGTCAATTCATTTGAGGCAAATAAATATGTTCCAAGCCTGAAGGGCCTGAAGGTGTACTGTGTAGTGGTATATCTTGCATGAGTGGTTTAAGGCATTTTTTTTATCAGTAGGAATCGTACTTGGTATTCTGAAGTTTACAACACACACACTGCGCATCAACCACTTGTGCTAGACTTCGGTAGTGGTTTAAGGCATTTACCATACGTATCTTTCTTTTAATCCATTTTATCTAATGTGGAATTAATCACTCACCTTTGAATTCCAACAATAGTGCTAGTGAATGGGGTCAATGAATAGATAGTGCTATAAATGTTCTCTCCATTTTGTAGATTTTATTTTCCTCACACTTATTTGACAAGAGCGTTTCAACTACCAAAACCTGTAATTTTCACATTAATCAACCGCATGCTTACAGTTCCGTCTACTTTGGCACCGGTAGGCCCTGCAGGCTTGGCCCATCTTCTGGAGAACATAACTTTATCCTATTATGCTGTCATACTCAGGCTATATGCTTCTTCCTTCGGTCTTCTGATCCAATCTTTTGTACACTACTACTCCGTGTCCTTGTTCTGAGCTCCAAATGCCAATATTAAAAACCCGGCACAACAGAAAACTAAAACCATGCTCTGATGGTCATAGAAAGCTTGTGAATAATAGATTATTCAATTAAAGGATTATATGATATCATACGTCATTGATATTTGATGTCACAAAGTAACTGTTTTATCTTGTCCGTAACAACATCAGAACTATTCCCACTTCATTATCAGGATCATCCACCAAAGAAGACAAACCTTAAATGTCAATTCATTCACTTTTTAATGTCGTGCTTGCGAACACAACTTACTTTTTTAAAGGTTTTAAACTTCCCTTTAAAGAAAGACCAACCAACCCACATAACTGTCCTTGTCCTAGGTGTGTTACAACTGACAATGTCAGTCACTTACTCTGACCAACCTTGCCCGATCAAATAAATTCATTGTCTAACGCATCACATTGTTATGTCAGGTTGCAATAAATTGGTGCATATGCAAAGGTACAATTCCAATTCCTGGAGTCAAGTCAATAACACAAGCAGAGGAAAATTTGGGTGCTCTGGGTTGGCGTCTCTCCTCAAACGAGCTACTTCAGTTGGAGGATGCAGCACAGCAATCGCCTCGCAGGATGATCCAAAATATTTTTCAAACCAGGTATACATGTTATCCAGTTTATCAATTATAGGCCAGATATTTCAAGGTTAATAAAATTTGTAATTATTAGTGTTTCATGCAACTTCTCTTTCATATGCTAGATGATATCAGCAACAAAGCCCCAGCAGCACAAGTTGCAGACTGAGAATAACAAGACAATGTCTCGTGGTTTTTATCATCTCATAACAAGAAAACCAGGGTAGATTGTTTAACAATTTCACTTGTACTCGTCCAGAAGAGATACATACGACGAACAAATCGTCCCTAAAGCAATCGTCATTTTTAAAGTATTGTAGTTACGTGCATATTGTGAAGAGTTGTGTAACTTCAAGAGCACCAATCATGATCATCCAACTTAATACTTGGACAATCATATAATGTCATTAATTTAATTTTTTGATCAAATATTATAAATTTATCAATATGATTCAACTTTAACAAGGTTGTTGACAATCATATATTTTTAGGATACAAAAATATGATTCACCATTCAAACAAACAAAGTCCCAAGAATGCTCAATAGTTTTTCTTTCATCTGCAAAAGGCAACACTACATTCTTAAAAAAAAACTAAAACTAAAAAAGTCCAACCTAAACCGATTGAAGACTTATACAAGTAATATCAATTTTATAAGGTATTTACAGATTACATGTTTCATCGCCTTAAATGAGGATATCCTACAATTCCATGTAGTATACACTATTCAAAGTACTGAAAACAAAATATAAAAAAATATTGGAATTAATTTGTTCAATGATTGATGTTTACAAAATGAATTAGAATTTCTCAAAGACATTTTAAGACTTGGTAGAAGTGGGGCTGAAACTAAAAATTGCCAAACACCTAGAGGCTGACTGAGATTGGCAGAAAATACATCAGATCAGATAGAATAACAATGCATCAGATTGAATAGAACAACTGGAGTGCCAACTTTATGCAGAATGGATCACAATCACTCGCGCTAGAATTCTTTTGTGTATGAATGTCACTAAACTGCGGTAGTACTAAAACTCTCATGGATGTCTTCTGACTGTCGATTAGTTTGAGGCAACTAAATATGTTCGAAACCGATGTAAAACTAACCACTCACCTTTGAATTCCAATAATACCAATTACTTAATGAGGTCAACGAATAGATAGTGTTGTAACTGTTCTCTCCATTTTGTAGAATTTATTTTCCTCACAATCATCTGAAAGGAGCATTCCAACTACCAAAATCTATAGTTATCACATTAAGCATGCGCATGGTTACAGTTCCATCTACTTTTGCAAAGGTAGGCCATGCAGGCTTGGCCCATCTTCTGGAGAATATAACTTTATCCTATTCTGCTGTCATATTCAGGCTATAAAGCATCTTTCTTCAGAACTATTCAACTCTTGTCAAAAAAAAAAAAAACCAAACATCAGAACTATTCCGACTTCATTATCAAGATCACCCACCAAAGAAGACAAACCTTAAATGTCGATTCGTTCGCTTTTTAATGCCGTGTTTGCCAACACAACTTACTTTTTTAAAGGTTCTAAACTTCCCTTTAAAGAACTACCATCCAACCCGCATAATTGTCCTTGCGCTAAATGAGAATGTTGATCGCGTACTATGACCAACCTTGTCCGATCAAATAAATTCACTGTTTAATGTATAACATTGACATGTCAGGTTGCAATAAATTAGTGCATATGCAAAGGTACAACTCCAATTCCTGGAGTCAAGTCAATAGCACAAGCGGAGGAAAATTTGGGTGCTCTTGGTTGGCGTCTTTCATTAGACAAGCTGCTTCAGTTGGAGTATGCAGCACAGAAGTCACCTCGCAGGATTAAAGGATTTTCCAAAACTTCAGTTGGACTGTTGGAGCTGCTTCAGGCCAAAACATTTTCCAAACCATGTGAACATGTTATTCTTTTCAAAAATTATAGTTCAGATGTATAAAGGTTAATGAAGTTTGTAGATATTAGTGTTTCACACGACTTCTCTTTCTTATACCAGATAATATCTACATCAAAGCTTCGGCGGCACAAGTTGCACACTTGAAAATTAGAATAACAAGCAAAAGCCACATGGTTTTATCATCTTGTTACATGAAAACCAGAGCAGAATATTGAAGGACTTCATTTGAACTCGTCAAGAAGAGATACTATACGACGAACAAATCGCTGCAAAAGCATGATCATCCAATTAACTATTTGGATAATCGCCATTCAAAGGAAAACCTATTTGGACAATCATATAGTGTCGTTGATAAGTAATTTTGATAAAATTTATACAGCAAATTTTACTCACAAGATAAAGAAAGTTTAATTCAAGAATGATTTACTTTGATACACTGATAATGCATTCCTGAATCCGTCCCTGCCATTGACTCTTTAAATAGGAAAATTTTGTAGTTGGTGCATCTAAAAGCAATTGAAATAACAAGTAAACATCCTAAATGAAAAATGGACAACCAAATTAGTTTAACAAATATCATTGCGTTCCCAAAGAGACAGAATATTTAGCTTGGGCCCTCTCAACCATTCACGAACCAAACGATCAGGACAAAAAGTGATTATCTTTGACCAAAAATATGCCACTTCTTGAAATCAAATTCATATACAGTCAGAGTGAAGAGTTTGCACACCATCAGCAGATTATAGTCATCAAATCATTAGACACTTTGAACTTTTCAAATGACCACTTCTAAAGTCACACATTTGTGGTGTGCCAACAATGTAACTTTTTACTCTCACAATGCATGAAAATTAATAGGTAATAAAATGTGTACTACTTGGTCCCACTTGTAAAAAGAAGTAATAGGTAAATTATTTTTGTTTAATGATGTAAAGATGGTGGAACATATTTAAGTACTTTTCATTAGAGTCCTTATTAGTGTATTGGCATTGGAGTCATTGAGTCCTTAATAGATACTTTTATTAAAAAATTATAAATAAGTGATGTGTCACGTGAGGTCCATTTAAGGAGTCCTTGTTAGGGACCATTGTGGATGCTCTAAGTTTCGTCCCGCAGAATATCACCAAAAAAGCAACAAAATTATTGTACCAAAAAAAAATAAAAAGCAACAAAATTATGTCATCGCATACAAGAGTAGCATAATTGATTTAACATGTCTCAATCCAAAACAAAATCATCGACAAAACTGCCAGTTCAACTTCCAACAGAATTCAAACAATACTAAGAAGCTAATTATCAAAGGGCATTTTCCAGTAATGACAACAAAAAAGTCCTTCCAGCAATCAAAGCAGTCTACTTGATCTTCTTCTTTGGCCTCAACTGCAATACAAAAAATATAATCCATTAAGACTAAATAATAATAACAACTTGCAAGATTTCATTCAATACGACAGGCGCAAGTGATAGAACACTGTACCTGGTTGCTGTGTCCGCACTTCTTTTTCCTGCAGTTGACAGCACGAGGGTGTAAACGTGCATAGCACCTGCACAGCACAATTATAAGTAAGCACACTGGTTGTACACATCAATGTAGATTAGCCCCGCTTCCAATAATAGATGGCAATTATAATTCAAGTGGTCTGACATTGAACAGAATAATACAATATAACTAGGTAATCATATAGTATCACATAAGATGTAGGGTATCTAATATTTATCCTCTAACATGCACCCCCTAGGCAATTACTATTATTTTGCAAATGAATACCTTTGGTTTCAAAATCATGTGTTTTTGAAGTTCACACGTAAGCAGATATCTAAGGCAATACAATTTACTGAATTGAATGCTTAAGTCACAAAATCTCAATCCAGACAGGTTTCAAACATTAATAGATTTGCCAGTAAAATAATCTCTTTTTATGGAACAGTTTTAAGACAGTTGGCCAATTGTTTGAACGAAGATGTGATTCATACACTATGAAGTATGGACACAGACACCAGACACGACATTGACACGAATACGTCGACAACAATAAGATTTTGGGAAAATGACCTAATTTAATGTAATCAGAAGTGTCGGTGTCGCGTCGAGTCTGACAGTTCACGAGTCGGACAGCGGGACACACTTTCAATCAGAAGTGTATGTGCAAACAGAGTTCATACATCTGTTGTTTCGGAAATATTCTAGCTCTTAGTCTAAATTTATGCCCAGCAAAATATCAACACAACCAAGGTATTTAAATATAAAAGGTATTGTTATCACGGAACGAGGAGAAGAACCTATAAGTGTATGCCATGCCAAACTGAAGAAAACCATCATTTTCGAAGAGGCTGTGTTCTTCCTATCCCATATATTAACTATTTGGGTCTTGTTAACCGGTGCCCCCGGGGCACTGGATAAGGAATCTATAAATAGAATTTCTGTCTTGGAAATATAAACTGTCACTTTTTATCAAGTAATAATTACATTACTTTTTAATAAAAACTTGCTTCATTTGGTGCTTAACCAATGCCCCGGGGGCACTGGTTAACATTCTCCTAACTATTTTAACATAAAACCTATGAATTTGCACTTATTGCAAAACATAGTGCCAAAGAAAAGTAACCTTTTTAAACATTCAGATGATTTTCCTACAGTTGTCAACGAGGAGCACTAAAATCATGTCAAAGGCACCAACAAGGGTATGTGCCTCAAAAAAATGTACAACCTGAACCTTAACTAAAGTCTAAAGTGTTCATTTTAGCAAATTTTATTACACATCAATCATCAAACTAGTTATTCAGAACATAAGAACTACATTTGCAATTACTTCTTTTTGAATTAACAAAATACAACTGCTTGCACATCAAAATCCAATCCAATACCAATAACACAAGAGCCAGATTGTGCAAACTTACTTGCGGCAGATAGTCTTATCCTGGTTATACTTCCTGGCCAACGCCATCAAAGAAGGCTCAATGATTCCACCACGAAGCCTCAAAACAAGATGCAAAGTTGATTCTGTAAAATCAAAAAAGATCTCATAAACCCCAATTCAGACAACAGTCATTCAACGTAACTAATAACATTCAATCTAAACAAGCATATCAAATAAAATTTCTCAAAAACATGAAATTCAGATATTAACCTTTCTGGATGTTGTAGTCAGCAAGGGTACGTCCATCTTCCAACTGCTTTCCGGCGAAGATCAACCTCTGCTGGTCCGGGGGAATTCCTAAACAATTGAAAGAGAGAAACAAATGAATCAAACAAAAACGAATCAAAGGAAAAAGAGAAAAAAATGGATCTGGTTATTTGAGTAAGGACGAACCTTCTTTATCCTGAATCTTAGCTTTGACGTTGTCGATAGTGTCGCTTGACTCCACCTCAAGGGTGATAGTCTTGCCGGTGAGGGTTTTCACGAAGATCTGCATCTTCTCTCTTCCGCCGCTCAATTTCTCTCTTCTCCAATCTGGTGTCAAAGTTTGTAACTTTTTCTAATAGGCGTATATATACGAGGTGATAATAGATTAGGGTTTTTCAGCGGAGTATTTCGTAGCCCATTTTACTTTTTTTTTTTTTTGCTTACATAAATATTTGATTTCTATAATTTCGATAAGGGTTAATTAAGTTTTTAGTCCCTATAAATATTTACAGTTTTGTTTTTAGTCCCTACCAAATAAATTTTTTAGTCCCTGTGACATTTTTCTTAAGCATTTAAGGGACTAAAAATGCTGATGGAAAAATTTTATAGGGACTAAAAATGCTGATTGAAAATTTTATAGGGACTAAAAATGTTGATGAAAAATTTTATAAGGACTAAAAAGTGTGATTTTATTTTGTAGGGACTAAAAACAAAATTCTGAATATTTATAGGGACCATTTACTTAATTAACCCTTTCGATAAACATGTCAAATTTTGGTTTTAATCCACTAAACATTTTCAACAATTTTGATATCGAAATTTTTTTCATCGCAATTTTGTGTCTCTATTTTTAAGTTAACTCTTTTTTTGACAAGATTTTTAAGTTAATTTGTACTTACCATTCTTGTTTTTGGCTGAATTTTTACGTAGATGTATAGAATATTATAACAATCTCTTGTATAAGAATTTATAAATTTTTAAGTAATTTTAAGCGTTAAAAATTTAAAATTCATATTTAACCTATAACTACAAAAAAAAAATTCAAAATTCTGAAGAATAAAGGTGAGTTTATTTAGGAGTTGTCACGAAAAACATTTGGAACAATAAAACTTGCTAAAAAAATTGAGACATATAAAAAACAAAATTTAAGATTTTTTGTTACAAATATTTGAGGGGAAATGTTAACGAGTGCCTCTGGGGCACTCTTTAAGGATTATAAGTAGTAAGTATTTGTGAAAAAGTGTGTAATCATTACATCGGAAATCGAAATAATTGACTTTTTAAAAAAATAGTAATTGCTTGTTTGGGATGCTTAAAGAGTGCCCCGGAGGCACTCGTTAACAAAACCCTTCATTAAAATTGATCTCACGACCTTGCAAGTGAGTCAGCTCCAAGAAAAAAAATAGAGTGGACAAATTTTCATTAGCTCAATTATGTAAAATTGAGTTATTTTTTGTTTGTATACCAACAAATGTATTTTTAGTTTTTTTTTTTTAAGTAACAAATGTATTTTTAGTTGTTAACATATATAAATTATAATTTTTTAAACATAATGATAATTATTTTGTCACCAAAAGCTTATGTGGCAAGGGTTTGATTATGTGGCATTGTATGAGTTGATATGCTTATTTTCATGTGACTATTTTTGTGTTTGTTACGCGTTAAAAACAAAATAACAAAGAAACAAATGGTTAGACTTAGGGCCACAATTTTCTAAATCGTTAAACCTTTTTCGCGAATTCACAAAATGTTATGTTATCAACGAGGGTTCGATCCTCCATTAAGAAATTCAGGCAAGGCATACTTCCATTGAATACAGTAAGTGCATATTTTGAAGATGCATCTATATATCTTTGAATTAGAAACTTGAACTATTCTTAAGCTTCCATTGTGACGATGTGGCATGCTTTAGAGATGTTTCTCATCTCTATTTTTTTTAAAGCTTCTCATCTCTAATTAAACATGATCCACTATATTTTACAATAATGTCATTCTTTAATAGTTCCTAATTGAATATCCCTTCATAGTCCAATTGAATAAATTATGTAACAGTTTAAGAAATTTTAACATAAACCAATTAAAACCACAAACCCCACTATCATTGGTTTGTTACAGAAGGGGAATGGTGCTGTATTTCCCCACTATCTTTATTGACTTTGATCATTGGTTTGTTAAAGAGTGGCTTAAAAAAAAACCTTCTTAATAGATAGATCATAGATATGTTACTAATTCTTCCAATTCCATTTCATCTTTTGGTTCATTTTTGTTTCTACTACACTATTTCCATTCCATCAATTAATTCCTAGCCACCACTAACCTTTTATTTTCCCTCAATTAGTAACAACTCATGTTACTTATTATCCTCCTTCTATTTCTTCTTTCATTTCATTTTTTGTTGGTAGTTTTATTTTCATTCCTTCTTATATTTCTTCTTTTATTAGTTTCATTGTAGGTTTTGGAAATAGGTGAATTTTGTAGAAATGCAACTTCTTATACGAAAAGGTTGTCCATCTTTACATTTTCTTTCATTTCATTTTTTTGGTAGTTTTCATGTTCATTCCTTCTAATATTTCTTCTTTTATTAGTTTCATTGCAGGCCATAGAAATAGGTGGATTTTGTTGAAATGTCACTTCTTATATGAAAAGGTAGTCATCTTTACATTAATATTGATTTTTCTTCCATAATTTTTTACTTATTCTATAATTTGGTGGTTTGTTACATTTGTCATCCGATTTTTGATTATATCTAGAATCACTCAACTGAAATTATATATTTTTTCACTCGGAATCTCATGTCTTTTATCTATATCAATTGTCTATGATAGATATATATGTCCTCCTAGAACTATTCTTTTATTATAAAAAAAAAGGTCAATTCAAGTATGTTGGACAATGTAAGCTGGCATCGGGGTTACAAAATTCATTGTTCTCACATTACTCTATAATTAGTAAAATCATAAACAACTATTAAGATAAGGTTTATAGTGTGGATTTTCAATTGAAAAGTTAAGAACTATTAAGGTAAGGTTTATAGTGTGGATTTTCAATTGAAAAGTTTGATTTATGTGCAAACTTCCCAAAAACTTTTTTCCCCTCACTGTAAAGGTGATACTATATGCATGTCATCATCAAAGTCAACAAAGATTAATATCAACCTAGATATCCCACAAACAAATCAGCTAATGCAATTATTCAAGTGAGAAAATTCTTATCTATGTTTCATATTTATTTTCATGCCACACTATATATTTACAAGTCATTATGCTATTGCAGAAGTACCAATGATATGCATATGTCTGAAAATTGGACTCATGCCTTTTATTGTCCATTCCAAATCAGATAGGACAATAAAATGACTATATTTGAAATTTTTTGTTTGACAACATCAAGGAGTAATATTTTATTTTTTTAATTTAGGCTATTTTAAAAAAATATTTTTTTAATGTATTCTTTTCAATTGACTTTATTGAATTGAAAATGTATGTGTGTGTGTGTGTGTGTGTGTGTATATATATATGTGTGTGTGTGAAAATTGGAAAAGTATGGACTCAATTACAATGATAATATTCAAGCTGGATGCAAAGAAAAGATGAAATAACCTATCGCATTTTTCAGTTTTGCTAAATACAATTTCATATGCTTTGTAGATAATAATATTTTTATTGTAATAAAAAAGTTGTTTTTATCTTTAGCACTAAACATGCTAAAAATAACGTGCACCCTTTATATATACAATGTTGAAACTATAAAAAATCAGATTAAATTTTATTTAAAAATATTCTTTGTAGAGGGGATTAAGATGAATATAGTATTACTACTCTATTAAAATATTCTTTTAAAAAAAAATTATGTCAAAAATATTTTTACTTAAAGGGGGTTATTTCATTTTTTTCATAAAATTATTCCATCGACTAAAGTTAGAATAACAATCTGACGTCTAAATAAAATTCACTATTTTTTCATAACGTTGATGTTAGATTAAAATAAAAGGAAAACAACAAAGCATGAGGGGATAGAAATAAAACCGATGAAAAAAGGAAACAAAAAGAAAGTTTTATCACCACTACTTTTTATTGAATAAAAACATATTGTAAAAGAAACTATGGACTAAACCGTCCCCTGACTATTGAACTACACTTTTGTTGATTTTTATGTAAGGTGAATACACAATATTTAGATCAAAAACAATTTTTATTTCCTTATATTTTGTATTCACTTGACGAGGACATAAATATAAAAATTCAGTACGGTTGTCAAAAATATTATTTTTGATAAAAAAAACTATTAAAAAATTTAAACAAACCCGTGCAACGCACGGGTTGAACACCTAGTTAACTAGAATGCAAATATCATGTTCTTTTTTATTTATTGTTATCTATGTGTTATTCATTTCATGGTAATCAATATTTTTTCAAAGACAACGATGTTTAAGTTATCTGTATAGGATGAAGAACTTGATGCAAAAGTATGACCCATTGTGGATGTTTTTGATGCAAAAGTATGACCCATTGTGGATGTTTTTAGATGTTATATAACAATTAAAATATATCAACAAGCAACCGTAATGGTAGTTGAATTGTCCTTCAATTTTAAATGTTTTGATATTATGAAGTAATTGGAGTTAAAATATACTGAAAAGTTGACCCGTATATCGGAGGGAAAGGAATAAGAAAGTGAATGGTTTATTTTTTATTTTTTAAAAGAGAGTGAATGATTTATGGTGATGCTAATGATGGGTTGATTTGTATTGTTGTTGGATAAAATATGATGTAATAATTGTTTAAATTGTTTAAATTGTTATGATGTTATATAACAATTAAAATATATCAATAAGCAACCGTAAAGGTAGTTCAAAATCTCGCAAACCCTAAATCAACAAGCAGCTGAAGTCGCTGTCGCCGTCACCGTCGTTGCCTCTGCCGCCCAATGGACAACAGTTGTTTCATTCCTCCTAATGACGAAAAAGATGCAAGAAAACTTAGAGAGCACATCGTGAAAGTCAGAGAAGCTGCTGACAAGATCCTTGATCCTCACATGGACCACCTTCACGTGAAAAATATGAAAAAAGTGTGCGAATGTTGTTTCAAATGTTATGACCAAAAATGGAGTGCTATAGACGGTTTACAGGAATGTTTAAGTATTTGTGGGTCTGCTGTTGATGGTGACAAAGTCACTTTTGACACTGAGTTCTCTCAGTTTCAAAAGAGGTTGGGTAAATCCTTGAAAATTTGTCAACATTCTTACAAGGGATCTGATTTTTCGAGGAAGATGGTGTCTTGCTGCGTCAGAGCAATGGAGAATAGCACCGATGAAGAACTTCCTAAGCTTGCAAACAAGCTTAATGCTTCGTTTGGTCTTGATAAGCATGTTGGAAAAGGTAAAAATATTGCATAATGATTTGGCAGACTTGTTATCAAACTTTTAATGTTATCAGACTTTTATGCAATGTTTCACGCCATTGAGCGTTTTAATTAGTTGGACTGGGTTATGTAATTCCTTGAGTCTTTTGGGTGACGGTAGTTGTTTATATTTTGGAACCGAAGTGTAATATGGTATCTTAATTTTGAACTATCTTTAGTAAAGTCTAATTTCACTTCTAAAAAAAATAAAAAATTGCTATTCTTATTTTTGACTGAATTTTTACGTAGATATATAGAATACTATAAGAATCTCTCGTATAAGAATTTATAAATTTTTAACAAAATATAAATTTAATTTTAAGTGCTAAAAAATTAAAATTCATATTTAACCTACAACTACAAAAAAAAAATGGACAGCACAACAAGTTTACTACATCTAGAATGAAAAAATTAAGCTCTTTCCCAACGCATAATTATGTCCACACAATTTTGGTTTCAATGTAATTCAAAACTTAACCCAAAATGATTCAAAACATTTTCTCACAATAACAAAATCAAACAATTTCCCTTTCTCTAACATTTGAAATCTTCTTAAAAAGGGAATGGTAGGTATGAGTATCAAGTTTAATACTTGAAACCAACATTTTACAATAAAAAGCAAATGCATGTGTAAAGTCTTCACTTTCAGATTAACCTCTAATCATTGTATTTCAAAAGATCATGTTTGTTTTACCTGGTTGTTTGAAAATGTTGTAAGCATAAGACATGAATGACGAGAGGGAAACAATCTTTAAAAGAAGTTGCTTACCCATTTATGGGGTTGTTAACTGTGATACTGTGACTTATTGAAAATGCATGAATTTGTTTGATTCTCTACGATGAAGAAACACATAGATGTAAAAACGTATATGTACGAGAGCTTTACATTTTATTAAAATGCTTGGAAAAAATTTGATCCACCACGATTCATTTTTTCACATGTTCCTTTTTGATATAAGTTATCAAATATCAATAGTTTTTTTTTCCATCGTATATGAATGCACATAAAAATACAAATCTAGCTCAAAGATAAACATTGATTAAACAACAAAACTTTATACACGAAATCTACAGGGTTATCGGGCATACACACTTCCATAATGCACACAAACTAAAATATTTTTTGTTTTCAATCTTATAACACAAATAAAAAAACGATTTATTGCTGACTTCCTCCAAATTTTCTATTCGTAGAAAACATAGATCAAGTGGAAAATATTATATTTTGATCACAACCAATGTAATTTTGAATTTCAATTAGTTTTTTGTTTTTTCAATTATAAACTAAATCAATTGACGTTTCAACACAAATCTAACATTACATTTAAAAAACTCTCAATTCTTTTTTTATAAAACTCCATTTTCAAAATCAAAACGGTAAACATTTTTCACTCCATTTGCTATAATAACTCTTCTAAATGATTTTGAAATGTAAATGCCAAAGTGTTTATATTTTGGGTTTATACATAAACACTTTTCATTCTCAATCGAGAAAGTTATCATGGATGTTGAGGTTTATGCCGTATCAGAATATAGTGAATAAATCATGGTTAGTTAAAAGTAAGCTAGAGTCGGTTACAAAATCCAACCCAAACCGACCCATGTACACATCTACTATTATCCACAATTTTCAACCAATTCAATCCTAGTTTCAAGTCATTCATCCTGTCTGTCAATAGCATATCCGGTTCAATAACACGACCGAACCAAACCGATCATAGGTTCGGTTCTCGGCCCATCAGACCGGTCCGAGTTTTAAAATACTATCCTTGGTTGGGTGTATCGCCAGGTAATGTAATAAAACGGTGGTAGTGTTACCCTTCACTTTTTGGTTTGGTGAATGAGTGAGAGCATTCCCTTTTGATTTGACTTATAAGAACAAGACGCATGTCTTCCACTTTCACCCACTCTTGGTTACATCTCAACACTCCCCGAATCGCATCGCTTTCCCTTTCAAACCCAAACTTGCGTCCACTTTCAGCTCAATTCTCTTTTCGACCCTTCAGATTCAAAGGTGTCATCGCCAAACACAACAACAAACGGTTCGTTTGCAAGGTGGTGAAATCTTCAATGGCTGTTGAAGTTGAAGTCTTCGAAAAAGAACAACTCGCTGTTTCTCTCGCCAAATATGTCGCTGATCTCTCTAATAAGTTCACTCGCGAAAGAGGCGCTTTCACTGTTTGTTTATCTGGTGGCTCTTTGATCAACTATCTCCAGTGAGTTTCTTTTCTCTCTCTCTCTCTTGATGATGATTAGTTGAATTGAATTGAATTAGATGAATATTATTTGATTTGTGTTGTGATTATAGGAAACTGTTGGAAGATCCGTATGTCGATTCTATTGAATGGGCTAAATGGCATGTGTTTTGGGTTGATGAGAGAGTTGTACCAAAGACTCATGATGATAGTAACTATAAGCTTGCTTTTGATGGGTTTCTATCCAAGGTATGTTCTATTTTTTTATGTTTTTTAAGGAGTTGTGCTGTGTCATAAACTTATTTATTATTTAGATTGAACTTGTTTTCCAACTATTGGAAGATTGAACCTATTTAAATTGAACAACGCTATTGATGCAAAATCATGTAGAAATCAGCAATAAATTGAGAAAATAGAAGTGAATGAATGTAACCACATGGATTGTGTCTTGTTTTTGTTTGACACCAACAAATGTCAGACATCAAACACACATTCAATCTGAAGTATAAATGCTACTTAGGTAGAAACAGTCAGTATGCGAGGATCCATGACAAACTTTGGCAAGTATATTAAGTTATTAAATGTTAGGAAAGTATGACTAATGTTTTTGCTAGAATGAAAGTTATCAATCACTAATTCATAAAATTAAGACATGGTGGATGGTACTAAGTGTGGTTTGAAGGGATTTTTTATATCACTCAACAAGGGATGTAGGTGGAAAGCATGGCAAAGTGATGAAATGAAAAAAAGATGAAGAGTCATAGGTTAACCTATAAGCTTCCCCAGTCCAGCCTAGAAAGTGTGTTTCAGGTGCCCCACATATGCAAACTGTTCTTTCAAATCCTTTCCTTCTTCTACTTATAGCCACTAGTAGTGTAATGCAATTAGTGAGATTTTACTTATGGTGCTCAAGTGCCAGGTACTGCGAAACAAATGTCATTTTGTTTGTGCAGCCTTTGGTCAAGATTTGGCTTCCTGGTGCTTAAACACTGGGTATACACAAAGGAATATAAAGTTTGTTCTGTGAATTCTGAAGCACCAGCTTTCTGGAGAAAATTTCTTGTACAATACAATGGAATTTGCATTGCCACCTGTCTTTGCTTCTTTCATCAATTATATCACCTATTAAACAAAAATTAAGTGAATACTCTGTACTGCCAACATTAAGTTCCATCAAGAATAGATAAAGTCAACACTAAAGTATTTTTAGGAAGAGTTGAAAAAGAGGCGTGAATTTAGCGCACGAAATGATATTTTACTTTTAAAAATCACAATTAGAAAACCATTTTGGAATTGGACAGAGCACATTATATAGGCATGTTTTTATTCAAGTGACCTGCAAGATGTTGAGGGCCGTGGTATGCCCTTCAGAGAATGAAGGTTTGAGCCAATTTGTCAATCACGGATCGCAAAAAATAGCGTTTTGTTCAAAAAACACTATGCTACCGCGCTATAGTGACGCAATGGCAGCCGTTTGTCAACACTTTGTACTAAATAGCGGATCACAAAATAACAGCTATTCATGCAAATTGCACTATGTTATAGCGCTATAGCCGCTGTTTGACAACACTGGTTTGAGCATTGGAAGACTCCACTTGTGGGCTGTGGCGTAACCGTTACTCACATTCAGAGAGATTCATATCAAACTAGGAGGTGTCAGAATGTTATTGCAGACCTAAAAAAAGGGCATCTATTAAGTGGTGAAGTGAATTGACAAGTACAAGCATTTCAGGGAGAGACTATCATGCGTAGATGATCCGACCAATGAATCTCTGTGTAGGATAGGATGGTATTGTATCAACAAGTGTTGAGTATATTGATCATTCCTATAAAATAAGGCCAGAGGGGAATGAATTTTAGGGAACTCATGATATTGCTATGCAAGTCCACTTTATAACCGCAATGTAAAAATAACTACAAAATGTTGGATTGAACATAGTGTAAAATTAGTTTGACACTGTCTCATTTTCTCATATTTTATTTATGTACTGTCTGCTTTAAAATGACTGCATGATCAGAGTATGCTGTCCCCTTACATAGTCTTCTATTAGTATATTTTTCTGTTAAGTCTAACCTGTTAATGCTTACATCACGATTCTCTTGGCAGGTGCCCATTCCACCTGGTAATGTTTACGCAATCAATGATGCCCTTTCAGCTGAGGGAGCTGCCGACGATTACGAGACATGTGTCAAACACTTGGTCAATAGCAATGTGATAACCTCATCATCAACCAGTGGATTTCCAAAATTTGATCTCATGTTACTTGGCATGGGCCCTGACGGGCATGTAGCTTCTTTGTTCCCAGGGCACCCTCTTGTGCACGAGAATAAAAAATGGGTTACCTCCATTAACGACTCACCAAAACCACCACCAGAGAGAATAACATTTACCTTTCCCGTGATCAATTCCTCTGCTTACATCGCTCTTGTGGTGACTGGTACCGGTAAAGCGGATGCAGTTCACTCTGCACTACGTGGATCTGAAACTTCTGAAAAGCTTCCTGCTGCATTGGTTTCACCTGAAGGGGAGTTGAAATGGTTCTTGGACAAAGGTGCAGCGTCAAAGCTGTAGATCCTAAAGCTAAGCCAGTTAATCTTTGTGTTGTGCTAGTGTTTATTTTGGCAATAATGAGTTTGTGTAATGGATCACACATAACTAGTACTGATTCTCCATATCTCAGTGATAGTTGACACTGGACAGTGGTCTTTGTAGCAATAAGAGGATAAAGTGAAGAAAGAGTGCAATGCGAAGTTCTTTTGGTTCAAAATTTCTAAAATTTCCCTTGATAGGTTTCCCATTAATGTGAAGTAACTCACCCTACCCCTCATCTTTCGTATTCATTTCAGTTGAGATGCTTCCAGCGGAAGCCTGAGTTACGTTCATTACTTAGCTGATCAGATTGGTATGATGAAGGACATAATAACTAAGCAGTGGACTTCAGTGGTGTTCATCTTAATAGAATGAATGCCTTTTGCTCCACCGTTGTCTGAACAAATGACCAGAAAGTAGGTCGCGCATGTTTTGGATTTAAAAAAAAAATGATTTAGTTTTAAATAAGTAAGGATATTTTTGAAAAGATTAAAAAAAAAATCTGCAGCTAATTTTCGTGTGTTTACTATCTTCGATTTTAGAAGACGAGGTGGGGCGAGTATTCAGGCACTGATACCCATCCAAACCCGACCGTTTGCATCAGACTTACATTTCTACTTCACTTAGATTATAACCCCTTAAACTAACTTTTAAATTACACTTATATATATTTATATTTATATTTTTTCTTTTAAGGTGACTTAAAGGTGAAAAAAAAACTACTAGCAATAAACCACAACTTGAAACACCTCCTTGTTAGATTCGGCTGCTTAAAACCACTACTTGGAACAAATTCAACTCATTTAGGTGCAACACACAGAGTTATACATTAACTGATGTTATCAATAATAACAAGGATTAATTGATTTTTCTATTTCAATCTTTTTTATATTTGTGAGTTTGCTTAAGTTATTTAAATTTGTGGTTGTGACCGCACAAACATTTGTTAGAAAATAGAATAATGTGACTTGAAATCAAGTCCTTATTAGTACATTGTAAATTGACAACATGTTGGTTTAAATGGCAGAGGAGCTTACTTCAATTTAATCAAGGTTTTATTTGAAGTCAAATCAGTATGTATCCTCTTATTTTAAAAACATTTCAAGAGCGTAATTGGCATTTAGCATGGTTTATTTTTTATTTTTTTGAATAGCAGCATGGTTTAACTACCTTTTTATTTTATTTTCCATTCAACCAAATAAAAGGAAATTTTTTTACACATTTCTTTCTTGTGTTTCCTATACCATCAAACATTACATGCTTTCATCTTTCTTTTTTCCTTTTTCCAATCCATTTTTAGCCATGATACTTGTTTTTAACTTCCATCATTATTTTGGGGTCATGATACTTGAATACACACATACTACTTCTTTAGACTTGATCTCAAACTTAACAGCCACTCCAAGAGAGAATATGCATCCACATAAAACAAGTTGCAATTAACTTATAAAATGCATGAACATATATGCAAGAAACGTACTCTGAGCACATGGGCACCGCAAAGTTTGCAAACAATGTTCTTTTTTTTTTTTGTGGACTGCAATGCAATGCAAACAATGTTCTCTTCACCTCACGTTTCATATTTTAATTAATTTTTCACACAACGTTTTATGTTTCTTCTGTGGTTTTACATGGCATTGGTTTCTGAACACCTTTAAATAATCACAAACCTATACACTCAATTTCTCAAACGAATATTTTTTTTCCTATTGCAATATGTAAGCAAATTTGATGGTTAGTCCATGATGATAATGTTTTGCTTAATGTGGTAGTTTATCTTCTTTTTCCCCTCTCTCTCCTCCTTCCCTCCAAAACCCAATTTCGGTGGTATCAAATGTCACTTTTAGTGCATGCTAGTAAAACAGTATTTGATGCTTCAAAAAAACAGTAAAGGAGTATTTGACTGAGTACTTTATATAATAAAAATTTTGGAGCTTTTTTTCTCAATTATATAATTTAAAATATTTTTATTTTTATTTTACTTTTAACATCTTTATTCCATGTTTCATAAAAATGAATCTATATGACCGTGTCTTCTTCTTTTGACTGGAAGTGAATGGATCTCGTATAAACAAGTCTTATCATTCCCTCAAAAGTATTTACTTTTAAGTTATATATTTGAGATAAACAAACAAAATTAAAACCATGATCTCATTGTTCGTAGTGATTTTTCCTTTTCCGACCAGAGTATATACCATTTACATTCACATTTCCACATGTATAAAGATTAAAGACCATTGCAGTTCATATAAATTCCTAGTTGTATATTTAATTAAGCATATCTATATGACAAGGTCCAAAAGTAAAAAGGGAATAAAAAAAATATACTAAGAAGACCAAATAAACAATCTATTGAGGAGCTTGCGAAGTTAAATCCCATGTTATTTAATTGCTAACAACGTTATTCTTTCTTTGAAATCCAGTAATTAGGCTAAGATGATGACGTACGTATTTATCTTAGCTGGTTTAAGATAGAACTAATGGAGTACCCTTTATTGCTTCATTGAAAAAGTCAAATTTAATCTATGCTCTCTGAGTTTGCTTAAAACACCAAACAACCATTTCATCATTAGCAAGTTTTGACCGCAATCACTTCACATAATTAAGGCAATAACTTTAGGATAACAGCAAGTGCAATGTGGTAATTACGACACACCCTTGGCATGGTGGTGTTGTCTTTATCCTACAGAAATCAAGCAGACTCACTTTAGACTTGTTGTTTATTCTTTGGAACCTCTTTCATCATTGTGTTAGATGATGAAAAGGACCTATAAAACATGAAGAATTTCAAAAGGTGAAACATATGGGCCTCATAAGATTGATCCCTTTTTTCCCTTCTCATTTTTCAATAAAGATATCTAGCGGGCATGTCAATGACCCGATTAATATATGCTTATTTGCTCTATGGTTGACATTTAATCATGTTTAGGTTTGTGATTGAAGTCATAGTAATAGTATCAAGTTTCTGATGTCTCTACAACTACAATATAACCACAGTTGAGATTGTGTTAGCAATATTAAACTAAAATTCGCTCTAATATCAATAATTACAATGTACCATCAGTGCGACCGTTTTTTAAACCTAGCGGAACACCTTTATGGTCGGATATCTTCTCTCAATCATATTTTCTCATCCATAAATTCCGAACACAAAACCTTATTTAAGAAATCTGAATCTAGTTTTAATCGGATCAATGTAATGTCTAAAATATATTATCCATCATGATGGTGTGGTTGCTGTTATTAAAGAAATAAATCATCGGGTTATCCCTAAAGAATTGTGTAGAGGCAGCACATGTCATTTTTAAAGGCGTCTCTTCAATCTTCATCATGACAATGTTGGAGGGTTAGTGCCAAACAAACAAAAGGTCTTCATTGTATATGTGGGATTGTAGACGGTGTGTATGATAGATTATGGAGAGCAATATATATCTTCGGGGTAGAATTTTTTATAGTTCATTTGTCGGATCTCAGAGTGGCAATAAATGAGAAAGCAATAAACTTTGAAAACCATGGAGCCCACAAGGGTATATCTAATATCATATCCTCTCGAATATCCAATGTTTAGGATTGTCCCATAAAAAAATCTGGAGATTGTATGTGAAGATAACCCCACATTGTAAAAAAAAAAAAAACCTTAAAAATTGGATCACAAGCTATTCCATTAATACAATGTTGCTAGTGAATTTCTATTTTTAAGATAAATTATGCATTTTCGTTTTGTTTTCTAGATATCATAAGATAACTTAGTTCATCCTATTTGTCATTAAGAATAAGTAGTACAGAGTGATTTTGTAAAAAAAATAAATAAAGACAAGTGATAGTAACTTTTGCGGTTGAAAGAACGGGAAAAACTTTAGTGACATAGAGCCAATAAAATTTTGACACATGTTTATGTTTACAAGATTCTATGGACCAAATGCAATGACACAAGATTCTATGAACCAAAATTAATGGCACCATGCCATTAATGGCACCGAAGTGCTACTCTGAAAGAACCCAATCAAATATATTCTGGATGGCTAAAATTATCGAGGCCAATTGCAAAGCTGGTAGAACCGTGCTATGCTAAAAACAAATAAAAACTTCAAGCGTTATTTAACCTTTCTACAAAACTATTACTTCCTCCGGTCCTATTTATAAGAAAAAATTAACTTTTCAGATTCATTGAGTAATTGATGTACTTGGTATAGAATATAGACCAAATACATCATTTATACAATGAATAAAAAAAGTCAAATGTTTCTTATAAATAGGACCGGAGGGAGTACCATATTTAACATGTTTACCAAAAGTGATATGAGATTCGGTTGGATTACTAGACAAGTCGGTGGTATTCTCTGACCAAATTCAAACTCCTTTTGAATGAAAATGCAATGTTAGGGTAAGGTTATTATTATTGTATTGCCCATGATCAAACACATTTTGATAGTACTAACCTACTTTTGTGTCTTCTTTCAAAAACTAACTTACTTTTATGTTTGTTTGGGCATAACAAATTATGAAGGTGGTTAATAACTCAGTATCGCTTAACTAAGTAACTCATGTCATTATAGTTGAATTGAGCAACTCATAAGTCATAAGAAAATTTGAATTCAATATATATTTTTTAAAAAATTAGCATTAAAGTCACTCTGAAGCTTTCTTTTGCAATAACATTATTTCCCTGGCTCTTTAAAAAAAACATTATTTCCCTTGTATTAAGTACAATCAAATCAGTTTGAATCTTCTCTAGTAACATCTATTAATCCAATGATCTCCAATTATCCACTATAAATAAAAAAAATCGTTAAAATATATAATGTAGAGAATATAGGTTTAATGATGGAGACATTTATTCCCGCCCCTAAGAAAATTATATATACTAGACCATCGACCCGTGCTCCGCACGGGTCCTACCGACTAAAATATGTACGAATAAGTTATATCATAATAATAAAAAAAATAATGAAATATTCATATGATAAAAATGTATTACATTAATCATATCATCTTGACATTAATATAGTTTGAAAACCGTACATTTTACATTAGTTATTATACGTTACGAAATACTATAAAAATGACATTTGAAGTGACATTTGAAGTGGTATGGTGAGTAAAAACTAAAAATATACATTTCTATTAGTATAAAAAACAAGTAAAAATAATCCTTAAAAAAGTCAAAATATATTTTTTCCTGTAACTAGTTAGTGTACCCGAAGAATCAATTTTGAATTGGTATTTTCTGTTTTTTTTAACTAGTAGATCTAATTGTGTATTTTAAAGTAATAGTGGATCTAATTGTTCTAACAACATATTTAAAATGTTTTATTGCACAGTTAGCTATAAATCTTGCAATTTCTTGTAGAATTGAATGATATGCAAAATTATATTAAAGATTTTATTTTAAAAAAATCAATAAAAATATTAAGGAAAGAAAAATTATTATTAATTGCGGTGGTAATGTCCATTTTAAAACTTTTTTGAGTGAGATTTAAACTTTGTTTCTTAAGGTTATATAGTCAAACATTGAAAGTATTTGGTCCAGTAATGGCCTAGACGATAAAATCCAAACAAAATGCATGGCAAAACTATACTTTAAGCTTTGTCAAGAAAAATCTATACTTTAAACAGTTCGAATATGAATAGTGTAGATAATGCATATTTTATGCGGGGTCAGAGTTCGAATCCAAGACACTCTACTTATTCACCTTTAAGATGAATTTTTCTAGCCATTGAACTACTTGACAAAAAAAAAAATCTATTAAAACCTCGTCATCTTATAAAATATTTAGCATCACTTACCATGGTAATATTTTAAGCAGAATTGTATATTGTTGAGTATAATTTAAAATCCAAGAACATGACTTGAGGCCGAAAATGACATTGAATATATATTTTTTGTTTACGGAAAGATGACATTGAAGTTTACACTTGCGGTAAGGCAAATTAATTATATAATTAAAACAATATTATTTACAATATAATAGTGCTAACCAATTAAAAAAACTAAAACACGTCAATTATATTTCATTTTTAGGACAATGAAATTATAAAAAAAAATCTAATCTAATCTAGGGATACTATATCCCATTACATCAAACCGAAATTTAAGAGTTAAAGAAGAAAAAAGAGATCGAGTCCAAAAGCATGAACCATGTTGATAAATATATATAAGATGGCGAAAAAAAAGGCTAATTTTGCATTTGACTTTTATTTTTGTTGGACTAATTCCCTTGTGTGTTTGGAAGTGGTCATTTTTATTCTCCTTGTTGCAGTTTCATGCTTTCTATTTTGGTTACTGTGTGTAATGGTTTGAACATTTTCTGAGTATTTTCTTTAGTACATATATGTCCTGTGTTGGGTAGGACTCAACGTTTTGGTTGTTATATTTCATTTTGTCATTTTTTTAAAAAAAAGTCGGCAACAAAAAATGACAAATTAACACACATGTTGAACTCCTTATATACATCAACAAATATTTCAATTTAGAAGATGGATAAGACAAATAATAGAGTAAACGAGGATTATCGTATGAGTTGAAGTATGTCGAACAATCCGAATATCAACTTTAGGATCACATTCCATAAAAAGGGAAGTAATATTCTTATCACTAACGAGCTTAAGGCGCAATTATAGACGTCAAAACTCGACAAAAATAGTAGTAAAAGTTTCAACATTATAATGAAACACTTGTTAAAAAAATTATTACAATGGAACATTTGCCGAAGTTGCCCAAAAGAATCACATATCAAGCCATTGTTAGCCGATGAGCGAGTAGCCATATAATAACAACATAATATAAACTCAATTTTAACATAATTACCGTAATACATATTTTGGCCATTTTTTTGCATAACTCTTTTTAATTTGAACCAGATATAATTTGCATGTAATGATGGAGACTAATCCCTCAGATCAGGTAGCACCCAAATGAATGATAAAACTTTTTCTCATAAAATTTAATAGGCTTAATAGCAGTTTTATCCTCCCTAACTTTTCCAAAGTTGCGATTTTGGCTCCCTAAGAAAAAACTACAAAACCGCCCCCTAAGTTTTTGCACATGTGGCAGTTTTGGTCCACAAGGCCAATTTTGACTCGGTCTACGCTGACGTGACACCCTAAATGAGGTGCCACATGTTATTTTTTTATTTTTTTTTTGGCCTTGAGGGGCCAAAACTGCGACAGTTGCAAATTTTAGGCGGCGGTTTTGTATTTTTTTTAGAGGGCCAAAATCGCAACTTCGTGAAAGTTAGGGGACGAAAACTGCTATTAAGCCAATTTAATATTACTGTATTCTCAAGATTGAATTTAAACGCATAACCTTATAAAAAGTTGAAAGAAATTTGTCTCCATCTCATACAAAAACTCTTGATTTTTATTCTTTTATAACTCATTTACTTATGACAACATTTTTCTTATTTAAATTTAAGGAGAACTCATTCGATAAAATAATGACTCAAAAAGTAATTACGGGCTCTTCAACTAGACATTTTTCCTGAATTAATTTGATTTTAGAAACACTTTTTTTCTTTCCGATATAAATTAAAAAAACTTCGAGTCAAAATAATTAATTATAAAAACTTAATCAATATATTCTGTTATTGTATAATTATTTTACTTCAATAAAATGTACTAATTAAACTCTTAATTACAAACTTACAAATATATATTAAAACATAAATTTAAATAATATAAATATTCTTCTAAAAAAAATATAAATATTGAGAAATTGAAATAAATAATAAAAATAAAAATAATACACGACATTGTTCGTACAAAAAAAGAAGAAGACAAAATCCTTGAGAATAATATTTGTAACCATTCCGATAAAAAATATTTGTAAACATTGTTTGCAAAAGTCTAAAGTTACGTATTTGTCTTGTCGGAGTACTACGTATTTGGTGGATGAGTACGCATGTAAAGCAGCAGATGGAGTGAGGAGGGTTGGCATGTGACATACGTATTCAACGCTTAAATCGCTTTACTCCTATATAAATATTCTGACCCATAATTATAATTTATAAGGCAACTTATATATTGTAATAAAGGCCAAAGAAAGAAGGCAAGTAATGAGTATTATTCAAAAGGAAAAAAATAGTGAGTAGAGTAGCGAGGGAGATTAGTCATAGTCATCTCAAAACAATTTTTATTATTTTACTAAACAAGTATAATTTATCAAACAAATAAAATCCTATCTACATTTAGAAGTTTGAATACTTAATTTGAAGTTAAAAACATCATTTTATTCAATTGATCTAATGGTTAGATATTTATATCTCAAAAGATGAATAAATAAGATGTCAAGTTAAAAACATACATTATACATTTTTCTTTTACTCATCCTCATTGTTTATTAAGAATCGCTTACAACATAAGGAGAAGAGTTAACTAATCGTTTTCGTTAAGAATCACTTACAAGATAATGAGAAGAGTAGTGATTATTGCAGTGCTTCTCCCCTTACTAGGAAAGTAAAAAAGCCAAAACAACCTCTCCCCAACAAACATATAGGGAAAGGAGATTCTTTCATTTGCATCTCACTCCTCTCTCTCTTTTTCCCTCTCTATTATCTATCTCTCTTCATAGTGGGAGAGAGACAAAGCAATAGTACAAAATAAGTGGCTTCTCAATCAATCCTCAAAATCAAAACAAAACAAAACAACAAAGTCTTGTTTGTTTTCATCTTCACTTCTCAAACAAAAACACGTTTTGCGGAATCATTTCATAAGAAGAAGAAAACGAAGAACAATCGTGGAGGGGTATTCAAGTAATTTCAACCCCTCTCCTCCATGTTCCTTTCCACTAACTTGAACGCCAACAACGAAACTCCGTTCTTCTCCGACGGCGCCGCCGCTGCCAAGTTCACTTTCATGAGCACGGTGGCCACCTCTCCGACTACGGCGGTGCTCTTCACGACGGTGGCCGGCATCGCTCTCGTCGCCGTCTTCTTCTATGGTGCAAGTAGGTAAACACCAAAATTTCCTCAAATGAACGAATCGCAATCTCAAAAACCCTAGCTCAATTCTTCACTCTGATTCAAGCATAGATGAAATTGTTTTCCGTTCCGATTTTGTAAACAAAGTGAATATAGAAGGAATTATTTATAGATGAATCCTCTTAGAAGAAGTAACAATTCATCTTCAAATAATTCATCTCCTTCTTCATCATCATCGAATTCATCGTGGATCCATTTGCGTTCGGTTTTATTCGTTGTTACTTCTTCTTCTTCTTCCTCACCAGCTTCCTGTTCATCCTCTGATCGGTGAGTTTTTCTTCTCTCTCCTCTTTCTTTCACTTCATTTTTTTTTCTATTACTTTGTTCTGTTTAATTCGCGCCAGATCTCGAATTTTCGATAACACCGATCTTGTTATCAGTGTCAGTTTAGATTAATCAGCATGTGTGTTTCTAATTTTGGGGCGTTTTGTTCGCTTGTGTGTTGTTCTGAGTGTGTAGAAATGGTTAATTTGTGGAATTGAAATGCTTTCAAGAATGAAAAACAAAACAAGTTTTGATTTTTATGTGAAAGGGGAAGAAGGGTTGAAAAGGACTAGATAATTAGAGGGAGATAGATCTCTATTTTGGTTTATTTGCGGCATTTTATTTTTCTGTCTTTTTGCGTGTAATTAGATTTCTTCAATCTGAAGCTCCTTTTATCTTGTTTTGGATTTTTTATCCTTTTGATTTTTATATAACTTGAGTCCTGTCAAATCAAGTTGTCTATGATAAATTACCATGTTTAGGGAAAATGTAATTTGATTGTGATGATTGTGATCTTGATTGGATACCAAAACCCTTTTCTAGCTTTGTATTTTGCTTAGATCTTCCTATGCTAGAAGGAAGATCTATGCATAAATCATATTTAAGTGAGTATGTTCATTTGGAGATTTAAGAAAGAAATGTTTTTTCTGGACAAAATCAAATCTTTTGGTGTTTAACTTGATTTAAGGAAATATATCATGTTGTATCAAGCATTACAATTCTTTAGGCTTTAGTATTCTAGATATTTTCTGGTTGTTGATGTGTGATGTGTCACAAGTCTTCAAGGACAATTTTTTACTTTTTGCCCTCTTTCTTTACTCTATTTAAATCAGATCCCATAAATTTTTGCTTGTAATAGTTTGGTTCATCCCTCCCTCATAACAAGTTAATTTTTTTTCCATATGCTCTCTCAAACTCTTTGTCAAGTGCTTATTTATGTCGGTAGATAAGTCCATATAAGCTTTTCATAAGCCAATCCAAACTCACCAGTATTTTGATTTCATATATACATTTATAGAGGCATATTACTATATTGTCTATGTAAGTTGAGGATTTCTAGAACTTAATGCATTTAATCATTTTAGCATTATGGAAACAAGATAGCTATACATAAAAATATTTTAGTGTGGAATCCATTAACAGTAATGAAATGATACATGTATGAAATCTGTGAGAATGATTATTCACATAAATTTGTAATTCAATGCTAAAATATGTATCCACTTTTTTCCAATGTGATTGTAGAAAGCCACAATTGGCTTGGGCAAGTGTGTATATATATATATATATTTTTTTTTTTTTTTTTTTTTTTGGGTACAAAGCTTGACCAAGTATATCTATTTCACTGGAGTATTGTGACATGCTTTTAAAATGAAATAATATATTTTTCTGGGTACTTCTTCACTCGCCTAAATGTCATAAATGATGTTTTCTGCCTGCTCTCTGTTCCAAAACTTATTTACATTCAAGCAGTAGTAGTAACGAGTAATTCTTTGTGACAATTTCAGAGGTCGTCTTAAATCACCGTGGTCACGCCGAAAAAGAAAACGTGTCCTTTCTCCTCAACAATGGAAAAGCTTGTTTGCCCCCGACGGGAGAATCCGCGATCGTGGAATGAAATTCCTGAAAAGAGTTCGCAGCGGAGTGAGTTTACTTATTTATCTGTTTAGATTTCAATTTAGTGGCTTTTGGTGTTTCATTTTGATATTGATAATGCTATGAATGTCTGATGCAGGGTGTTGATCCTAGTATCAGAGCTGAAGTTTGGCCTTTCCTACTTGGAGTGTAAGCATTCTTTCGCGTTTCACTTCTAAATGATGTTTATTTATTTGGTGCATCTAGGATGCATGGATTTTTAGACAAACACGTCTTCTAAAGACGGCATTGCATATAGATTGAGCAAAATTTAAAGCTTCCCATTAGTATTTGATCTTTCATACTTATTTTTTTTTTTTATTCTTTTTCAAAATTCAGTGTGATGGAATGAACAAGATTGTCTGTCAATTTTTTTTAATATTTTTTTTCTGCTTCATGTTATGCATTAGGATGAATATTGATTACCTTGTCATTTATTATATTTTCTGTTATTTGAATTTATCCTCCAATTTTTTTTCTTTCTATTTTCATTTATTTAGACATTTATATGGTTACTGATTACTTTTTCGATTAAACAGATATGATTTAGATACTACCAAACAAGAAAGAGATGTTATACGAACTCAAAATAGGTATGCTTACAAGTTTATATGCAATCCATGCTTGATTCATCATATTTCTTTGGTCTTTAAAACTTTTTGTTTGTACTTCCCTTTATCCTTTTGTTCAGTTTAACATACTGTTACTTTTATTCTAAATCTTTGAACACAGAAAGAAGTATGAGAAACTCCGCAGACAATGCCGACAACTGCTAAAATCCAACAGTGGGAGCTTTAAGTTGATTGACATAGGTGAAGTCAACTATGAAGGAGATGGTGTGAGTTTTATTCAAGATTCTGGTTCTCCTAGTTCTGAAGAGGCAGCAAGTGCCAGAGAATCCCTTTCCAGTGGGGAACAGAGCCCAGATTTTGAATATTCAGATGATCCATCCGTTTCCCTGTTGGAAGGAGATGATGCTCCCAGCAGCAGCAACGCTGATGCCTCTGCCCTCGATACAGATTCCACTGACTCGGATTCCTCAGAAAGTCCCGAGGTATTTCAGACATTTCCTTCTGATGATGGTCTGGAAGAGAACAATGCCAAGACAACTTCTAAGGATAGTTCTTCTCCCTCACAAATGAAAGGTGGGTCAACACTACGAAGTAGGGAAGACTTTGCCACATGGCAACGGATCATCCGACTTGATGCAGTACGTGCCAATGCAGAATGGATGCCATACTCTCCCTCTCAAGCTGTTGTTCCAGAAAGTAGGGCACATCGATCTGCTGAGGCTGTTGGCTTGAAGGATTATGGTCACCTAGATTCTGGCAGAATTTTTCATGCTGCTAGATTGGTTGCTATTCTTGAAGCATATGCACTATACGACCCTGAAATTGGCTACTGCCAGGGTATGAGCGATCTGTTATCTCCTATAATTAGTGTTGTATCAGAAGATCACGAGGCATTCTGGTGTTTTGTTGGATTTATGAAAAAGGCCAGGCAGAATTTCAGGCTTGATGAGGTGGGTATTAGAAGGCAACTTGATATAGTTGCAAAAATAATCAAGTTTAAGGATTCCCACCTGTTTAGGCATTTGGAGAAGCTCCAGGCTGAGGATTGCTTTTTCGTTTACAGGATGGTGGTAGTATTGTTCAGAAGGGAGTTGACATTTGAACAGACTCTCTGCCTTTGGGAAGTAATGTGGGCAGATCAAGCAGCAATCAGAGCTGGTATAGGGAAATCTGCCTGGAGCAGAATTAGGCAGCGTGCTCCACCAACAGACGATTTATTGCTTTTTGCAATAGCAGCCTCAGTGTTACAAAGAAGGAAATTGATCCTTGAGAAGTATAGCAGCATGGATGATATCCTTACGGAATGCAATGGCATGGCAGGACACCTTGATGTTTGGAAGCTTCTGGATGATGCCCATAACTTGGTGGTCACCCTTCATGATAAAATGAAGATAGAAGCATCATTCCAATGACCGCAGTTGATACGTAAACTACTTTATTATATTGTCATCGAAAGATCTTTACTTACAGGCTGCTGGATTTCTCCTCCGTGTCTGAAAATAAGCACTGCAAAGCCTGGGTTTATTAAAACGAATCTTGGTGCTTGCTAAACTTTCCACTGCTTATTTATGATCTTTAGTTTCGATAGTGTTGTGGCTTAAAAGGGGATTGAAGTTAGTTAGGTTTTACATATCATGGTTATTTCTCTTTTTTTTCTTTTGGCTCCATCCTTTTCTTCCTTTTAATTTCAATTTCAACTCTGATTTGAGACCCATTTCGGAGTGAGTACACCTTTTTCCTAAAGCAGGTGGGTAGGTGCATGTAACAGTTACTAGAAGAGACTGAGATTTCCTCGACAATTACAATTATTGTCCTTTTTGACTGAATCTGAACTCACCAATCCTTTGACTCTTAAAGATGCCGACTGAATAAGCATATCAAGTGGAGTTTATTTAATCTTTGACTGGACATATGCTAGTTTAGAAGTATATCTTGGTTATATTTAATTAAAGGGTCATTGCTTTAAGGTGCAAGTTAACGACCGCATAATTTGGATGCGTACTGAAACCGGTCATATGGGGGCTATCTCCATTAACTATTGATGGTCACTTTTACACCACTACAAAAGATAAAATTTGTGAAATTAAATAAATGTAATTTGTTTAGTATAAAGGGACGATGTTAAAAAGGATTCCCTAAATTATTTGTCCTATAGTCCATTTAACCGGTCTATGCTTGATTTTGGACCGCTGCTTTTTCACATTTTAAGCTAAAATGTTCTTGTCTCTAGAACAAATAGTCTCTTATCTTAATTTTGTAATTTCAACTTGAATTTTTTGTTCTTTAATTAAGAAATGGTTCCGTAGTTTGCAAAAGTAATACCGGTGTGAATTTTCCTAACACAATTTAATGAAAAGCTACATGGATAAACTTAAACTAAAAAAGAAATGCGATCAAAAGTGAATTTTAGTCTATTGATTAAGTTCTTTTGCCGGGTTTCGTCAAACTTACTTTAGTTATAACATGAGAAATCATATCTGTACAGTCATTTTGTGACAACTTTTTGACAACCATTTTTCATTCTCACAATATGTTTTTATTCTCTCTCTATTGTTTTTGACTAATAAGAGAGAAAATGAAAGTTGTCACAATTGGTTATACAAGTATCATTATCCTTAAAACATACAACATTGATTTTTTTTTTTTTTTATGACGAAAAAGGGGTCACCCCCAAAATCAAACAACAACCTATCAAAGAGAGAGTGTGCCAGCTCTATCGGCTAGCAAAACACTTTTACAAAAATTAGGAACAACCTCAAAATAGTGAGTCGGAGTATCTTAGTTAAGCCCCCATTTAACTAAAGCATCCACCACTTTATTTGCTTCTCGGTAGACATGAACAATCTTGATAGCTTCCATGACCGACATCAATCTAAATATATCAGACAATAAAGTACTAAATGCACAAGACATTATAGTTCCACGCCTGAGATAATCAATTGCTTCCTTGGAGTTTGATTCAATAATAATTTGATTATACCCTTTATCTAGAGCCAATTTAATACCGTGAAAAATAGCAAGAAGTTCAACTGTGATAATGGTACAACCTTCCAACCTCACCGAAAATGTTGAGATAAACTCTTCGTCCGAATTTCGGATAACTCCGCCACAACTTGCACTTAAACCACCTTGATTCACACACCTTCACAATTTAATTTCACCCAATTTAAAGGTGGGCAGACTCAAGAAGTATCAGATTTCGTGGCCTCAGTATTTAGAAGAGAACGAGAATTTTTCAACTTACTCACTTCCACCAATTCATGTGTTATGCAAGATACCTGATTCACTAACTCACTAATTGAATTATGTGTGTTTTCAAAAACAATCATGTTCCTAGCTTTCCAAACACAATCTAATGTCAACCACAAATTTGATTCTCCACTCACACGATTTATCAAATACGTTAGTTTCTATCCACTCAACTATGTTGCCTCGGATAAAACTATTTAAATTCTTTCATCTCAGCAGCTGCTGCCAAAGTTTCATAACAAATTGGCAGTCACGAAAAATGTGTAAAGAGGATTCAATATCAACATTACAAATTGGGCAAGTTGGGTCAAATGTCATTCCTCATCGCATGCGTTCAACATTAGTCAAATTAGCACCTCTCACAATAAGCCAAAGAAAACATATCAACCGTGAATTTTAGCTCTCCAAATAACCGGAAAAACATTCATGTTCATCACAAATTGTTGATTAGTTAGAGAAGCATGAGAGGAAGCATTAGAAAACATACCATCACTGTTCAACTTCCAAACCACTTTTTCTTCAGCATGAATTTGAGCAGGATCTGCCAGAGTGATGTTGTTACTAACCTGATCCCAGTTCCGACACAACCCTCTCCAGAAATTTGAACCATTACGCTTCTTGTCAATTCGAGGAATTATGTCGTTTCAGCATTTGTACTTTGCTCTAAACCCAAAGATCTGATCTGTTATTACATAATTGCCAACCAGCTTTCATAAAGGACACTTTATTCATGTTTCTTGCTGAATGCAACCCCAATCCACCAAACTTTTTAGGAATACAAAGCTTTTCCCAAGAAATAGGGTGGATTCGGTTCACTATCTCCCCAAATGAAATTCCTGCACTTCCTATCAATTTCATCAAAGTTTATTGCATCACATAGTTAGGCATTGTTTGGATAACCGATTTAGCTAGAGTAAGTCTTGATGCAAAAGATAGAGTTTTTGCCTTCCACTTACTAAACCGCTTGGATAACCATGTGTGCAACATTGAAATGGCGCACACATGCATACACCTTTCTTTGATTGGACTGTCCTCGAACTACCTTTGGGGTACATTTTTTTAAATTATTAATCTTATTTTAAATTATTAGATACATTTATTACTTCTTTTAAAAGTATGCACATACTTGATATTACAAGTTTTGGCATATGAGATTGAGTAATTATCAATGGAAAGCGTCTGACTTGGGTAAAATATGTCCTCTAGTCTCTCCCTTCCTATGTAATGCAGATCACTCTTTCCAAGTCAATTTGCGATGAATTGGATGAGAAGCGTCGTAATTTTATGTGGGTGATACGGATCATAGTAGGAAATTACATCTGGTTAATTGGAAAGCGGGGTGTAGACCAAAAAAATGTGGAGGTTTGGGTGGATGCTTTGTCTCAGCAAATCAGACATGGGGGCTAAAACTATTTGACCTAAATACCAATGTGGTAATGATATCTTTTTCAATGACAAATGTAACTATGTTAATTGTTGTTATATTAGTATTTTCTGTGTTTGTCATGATTCGTATCCTAAACTTTAACTCTTTTATTTTAATCCAAATGTGAAAATGATCTAATTCCTCCCATCAACAGTGCTAGACAAGGATCAAATTTTTTGAAAGGTGTTTCGTCTTGTTAGGAAGAGGTTCAAAAGAATTTGGTTTGGCGTGTTGCTGATGGTAAGATGGTTGACTTTTGAAGTTGATAATTGGTTCTAAAAAAGATGTTTTACTTCCCCGCATGACTGATTCCTCGTCTCTGGCTGATAATTGCAAAGTCATGTAAATAGTACATATTGTAAAAATGCGGCATGTATTTTGGAACGGATGGAATATCTCATTATCTTCCTAAAGCTATCTATGACCATATTGTTACGCTTGTATTATCTTGGTCCAGATAGTATAGCTTGGTCTGGTACATCTAATGGTACCTTCTCTGTTGCTTCGACTTTTAATTATTTAGAACAGCTGCACCAAGCTCCTCATCTTGTGTTTCAAGCTGTGTGACGTTGGCAGGGATCTGAACACATCAGAATTTGTTTGAGAGGGTGCATGCAATGCTCAAACTACAAACAACATCTGTAGGAAATGCAACGTTGTTGTCGAGAATTCTATCCATTTGCTTGGAGATTAGAGATTTGTTAATCTGTTGTTGGAGGTTGAATAACAATGAGAATCAACCTAAGCGCTGCAAGAAATTTCTCCCTCTTATTACAACCAAGAGAACCTCGTTGATCTGGCTTGCAACAACCATTTTTACCAAGTTTGTTCTACTGCTATTCATCCCCCAACAGAACACATCTGCGACCCTCTCAAATCAGTGCAACAACCAATATTAATTCGCACAAAATGCCACCTAAGATAGCAACAAATCCACCTAATTTTTCAGCCTTTGTTTAGATTGTTTGGTGGGTTTTGGTCGCAACATATGGACCAAAAGTATCACTAAACAATTCTGGTTTGCAGTTAAACTGTTTTCTGTTCTTACAACCTTAAGTTAGGCTCTAATGGTCCATGGTAGCTGTAACCACTTACTGGTGGAAGTGGAAAAAGTTACCGAAGACCACATGTAATAATGGTCCGTACTCCATAGTAGTTGTAGCCTCTTATGGTATCACCTATAGGGACTACGGGGAGAATTATTCATCACTTAAGCAAGCAAGTAGCCCCAGAACTAAAGGACTTTTAATTGAAGTACACTGGTCACCAGGTGTAACGCAGTAGTACCATTACAGTCAACCTGGGACAATAATCTAGTTGCAGAGTATCTTGCACTTTGCATCCCCATAAACAGGAAAATTAAGGGTCTTACAATAAAACTCATTAAATCAGAATTAGAGTGATCCTTTAAAAAAAAAAAGGCTTGAGAAAATACCAATGAAACAAAGATGCTAAACGAAGAGATATGAAATTCACAATCCAACATTATTAGGTTTTTCAGTCACAATGACACCAGTACCATTACCAGAAAGTTGTAAAACATTATAATCCAGTTTCAATGCTCAAGACACCAAGAAGAAACTAACCACTGTCCTTTGAATGACCCTCTATAAATAGCTAACAGACCCCTCACAAGGGTGCAATATGATGATAAAGAAGGAACTACTCTTTCTTGGTGTAGTTTCTGACAACAAAGGCTAAGCCCAATATCAGGAGAGGCACCAGGAACTGCAAAATCTTGATCACAAATTCCGAAGTCTTGTCCGGATTGTACTGAGATTGCTGAGGTGGAACGTAGGTGCGCTTAAGGGGAACAGTGGATGGATCAATCTCACCAATGTAGTATTTGTCCATCATTTCTCTAGCAGAATCACTGTGTCCCACATCTTCAAAATCATTGGTTGCATCTTTCCCTGTAATTGATACAGTATAGTACAATATAATCAATATGGTTATCCTCAGTGCTTTAGTAGCATACCCTTTTCGAATGATATAAGCATACCTGTTGCAGACAACAGAACCTCATCACCTCCGGGATGATCCTCCATAAAAGGGGTGACATCGTACACCTAACATGATTGAAGAACAAATTATCGTTAAGAGGCAGATATTAACATTAACATTATCACATACTAAAACTATGTAGAAAAATTTATGTATTTGGCCCAATAGTGACCATTCAGGCCAATATACATGGTGCTCTGCATTTTTCAGGGAATTAGAATAGCCTCACAATTGGCCATCGCAATATCAGGCAACGTTTAAAATAGTGAAAGTGGTTTTCCTTCTGCTAGATTTTCGACTAGCTAATGTCTTATAGGAAGATAGGTTAGGGGAAGGCAACATTAAAATAGCCAATGAAAGCATCTAAGCTATATAAAAGGAAGATTGAGGAAGACCACCTCTCAGAGCATATTTGACTAACATCTTGCTATTTGACCAACACTCTCCCCATTGTGTTTCGACGTCACAGGGAACAGAAGGATAAAGAATCAAACTGTGGAAAGGAAGAGTATGGCGCATAAATTAATAACCCATTATAGGAAGACGGGTTTATGAAGGTTACATGTTAATCCTTTTTTTCCTCCCTCCATTTTAAAAGGATACCAATAAGAGGTAGATTAACTTAAAACTTCCCTTCCCAAGTCCCACATGGCATCAAACATCAGATAGATCTCAAGATCTGCAGGTAAGTTCAATGATTCAAATATTTCATGTATCAACTGACATTCAATTTCGATACACCCCACAAAATACAAATGTAATATAAGAGACTCTCATTATATTAATATCTATTCCTAATATTCATTCTTCTTATTCATTCTTCTTACACGTTCGGGTGTGCTAGTTTTTTTCATTTGTTTGCGATACTGCTCGCTTATGAAAGGTATGGAATCAAATTGACCATATTTTACGTGACAGTTAAAATATTAGTACATATGGACTAAAGCCAGTACACGACTAGTAATGCACATAAAGGATGATCAACTTCTCATGATAATTTGTGTCAACCAGATGCTATATTCTTCTACTCAACCACTCTCTAGCATGCAAAATTACTGGTGTTAGGATACTATGAAACAGTAACACGATGACTCATTTTATTATTTGGTCATCTATGAGTAAGAGGCAAAGTTTAAATTGCAGCATCTATATAACCGTTCAGATTTGAATAATTCAATATGCTACAATAAGATCCAAACTTAAGGTGGTGGTTGACAAACGAAGCATGTCATGTAGGCAAGCTTGACTCTAGAATATATCATATTTAAAGTTGAAATGTCAAAATATATGAAAATGAAACAATTATTAACCTCAAACATGTAACATAAAATAAGATGCATAGAAAAAACCTAAAAAATGTAATCTGTCTACAAGTACAGAAGAACAGGAACCATAATTTGTTAACCACACTGATCTAGACATAGCATGAACAAAACCTCAACAACATTCAATCTTAAAAATAGGAAACTAAATAGCAGATAAAATTGTTCAAAAGCAAGATAAAACAAGTTCACTACAAATGAATTACAATTAAGAACACTCTGCAACATGCAATGCACAAGATCCAGGAAATATATGTAACATGCATGATCCCAAAAACTTGAACTTCATCTTCAACAAAAAAATTAAAATCAAAAGAAGCATTTAATTAGCATAATCACAATTTTGTTTGTGTTTTATCAGTGTCGATAATTCCGAAGAATAATCAATCATGGAAAAAAAAACTTTTTGCAAAAAAATATACCTTTCCAGAGAGAATAAGCCAGCAATCTTTGGTCTTGTTGTGCTTTGACACATCATCGAAAGTGTGAAGCTTTGGATCTGAAGCCATTTTTTTTCTTTCACTGCCACAAAATCAAAGACCCAGAAAAATTCAAGTCAAACCCACAAATTAATTTTATCTGAATAAGAAAAAAAAGATCTAAAGAATCAATAAAAAGGGGAACAAGCATGCATCACATCAAATCATCTTCAAAAGAGAATAAAGAAGAAAATGAAAAAGTGTGAATTTTATTATCGATGAAAAATTGTTAGAAAAGAATCGATGCAAAGGGAAAAGAGAAGAATTTGAAGGGAAAAAACAAGAGGGAATTACCACTTCCGGTCCTTGGGAGATTCTGAGTGATGAGTTGAGTTGTGTTGTGTCAAATCTCTTCTTCACTTTGGGGTTGGTGACACTGAATTGCCCATGTGCTTGCTTATAAACCAAATTCTTTTGGACTTTAACATTAACCTCCTACTTTATCCATATTTACAATATTACCAACACAATTGTTTTTTTTGTTCAATCAAAATTTTGTTTATATCGCTTAATTATGTAAAAAAAAATTGTTGCAAGGCTAATTAAACAACATGCAACATGTCCTCAAAGTTCTCGTGAGTTTAGCTCAGTTGGTATGCATAATGTATAATATATGCAAGGTCTGGATTCAGACCTCGGCCACCACAAAACAAAAACTATTCCACGAGAAAATAGGTTCATGATGCGCCATCAGATTGACAATGTCGTCCAAAGATGACACGTAAATTAGCAAGGTAGAATATAATGAAGTTCTATGCCTTAACTAGAAGATTGCGGTTCCCTTCTCTTAAAATATGATTGACAGAGTTGTTGCTTTGAGAGAAGGTGTTTTTTATGTCTTCGATTTAAAAATGTTTTGAGAGACGTTGCTTAACGACGTAAAGGGTCATGTCAATCAATGTCTTTGGAGCACTAGTTAAGAACGTTAAAAATATATTTTTTTTATTAAAAATAACAACTTTTTGACTTTCATAAAGTAGAGCATTTCACTTTTCATCATTTTCGATGTAAAAATTTCCATATTAGTTTCATTATCTAGTGCTCGGAGCACTAGTTAACATTTTTCTTACGTAAATGATGTCTGTAAATGTGGAGCATCACATTTTAACCACCTTAAAACTCATTTTTAAATACACTCGCAATTTAAAAAAATATATATTGAGTAATTTTTTATAATTTTTAAATGTCGATGTGGCAATTATTTGATGACCTGATTGTATGTGAGATAATAGTGTAATTTAAGTCACTCTGAACTGAAGAGAGTGTTTCTTAAAAAAAAAAAAAAACGAAGATAGTGTAATTTATACAGCTCACATACCTTTTAAGATGTGTTTGATGGTCATGATAGAGAGTCAGGATAGAAAAGATATATCATATTTTGTTTTAATCCTTCGTTTGATATATCAATAGGATATGATAAATTGTATTTTCTATCCTGAATTTGGGCTGGATTAAAATTAACTTATGTTTGATAAAAGAAATCCTAAATTTACCCCGAGCCTTATCCTCTCTACCTGATTCATCCACATCTTCCTCTCTTCTTCTTCTTCTTGTTGCTCTTGCCATCATTTTCGAGTTCAATGATAAAAGTTTTAGTGTTTTTTAGCCATAGATCACTAGATACAAATTATAGCATATCGACAATAACAAAGAAAGAACAAGAGATTGTGTACCTTCGAATTAGATTGATGAAGGATAACCGTAGACAACGCCGACAACTATGAGAGGGGTGACTACCCTCATTCCGGCTAGCTCTAGTTTTCACCAATATTCAGAGTAATTAACCGTCTAATGGGATGACGTTTAAATAGCTAAACGGCTGAGGGCAGGGACCTCTCATTGGGCTTATCTAAATGGTCCAACCCATCACGGTTCATTTAGTAACAAAAGCCCAATCACTCAAATTCATCATATAATTAGTGTTTAACACAATAGACCATAATTTATATTATGACATCAACTTATAATAATTGATTATTGTCAATCCATAAATGATTAATTAAATAATTAATCCAACAATCTCCCACTTGGATGACAATACTCAATTACTGAAAGAATAAAAAAAATTCACTTGTCATAAAGAATTTAAAAATTTAAAAATACATGTATGGTCAAAGCACTAATCATTCAAAAGAGAAGTAAGCTTTAATGCTGCAGAAATTGAATCCGGTAGGGAAAACAAATCATACAGATCAAAGACTCACTTTTCTAACAAATGATGAATCTATAGTGACACGTTTGAATTAAAAAGAATATGTCACTAAAGAATAGCCCAAGCATTTTAAAAATGCTATAACAAACTCCCACTAACCCAAAATAACATAGACTTGATCAAATCATTATGAGTTACAATACTCATATACATAAGCCTGTGGTTAGTGGTTCTGCCAATGAGTTTTCAATATTACAGAAGTCCTATATCCACATAGGTACACGAATAGTAATTACTTATAGGGATAGCCTATTAAGAGTGTAATTACATATAGTCAAAATCAATAAATGTTCTACGACATTCAATTAATCCAAGTTTTACAAAAAATGTGACTATGAAAATCCATAAAAGCAAAATAGGAAATTCAATAATCCCCAAATTGGATTAACATAGACACTTAGTTTAAAGAAGAAAAAAAATGTGGATTAATGTGGCCACTAGAATGTCAATAACAAAAGAACATTTATGATTATCTCAAATTATAAGTACCACAAGAACACAATATCATACTCGATAGGAGTATTGATATTATCCATTGTATGACCTCAAAAATGTGGAATGTTGGTAAAACTGAAGCACAATGTATATTTGCATGCCAAGAAGTTATTGTGCATATTCCAACAAAATTGACTTAAGCATCCAATTATGATGCTCATTGAGATCGATAGAATTTTAACATATATCTCAATATAATAGAATGAGACTAAAGTTTAAAGTCTCTTAAGTTATGCCATATTTTATAGTGTGCACAAGAGTATATGGCGATAACGACAATAATATTGTGTACACATTTCTCTTGATCTCACATATATATAAATAAAAGTGAGATTTCTCATTTGAGCTCATAATATATAATATTGTGTACACACTCCCACTGATCCCACGTATATATAAACAAGAGTAAGTGGGATTCTCATTAGTGATCACTGATACAAAAAAAAAAATTATAATAATGTAATATTCAACAGTGGGATACTTAATTACTAGTGCAAAATTATTAACATAAGTGGTTATATGATTTTAACTAACAGAGTTTCATGAACTCAACCACATATTTTGCACATGAGCATAGCAGAATTATTAACACAAGTGGTAACTCAAGAATAATATGAAACCCCCATAAATACATATTTTATCAATGGCAGATATTATCAAGAATTGGGTTTCGTAGTTAACCACATATTCTGCATTTAGAATTAAGGAGAACATAAATTTCCATTTAAGAATTTTATAACACAAGATCTCCTTTTCACAATTAAAATTCCACAGAATTTTATAAACATAGTAACCGTTATATGACAGAGTATGATGATTATATAAAAAATTTATCATCATATGAGTGAGATGAGTCTCTAAAAATAGGATATAAGACTCTGTTCACAATTTTAATAACTCACTCAAAACTCAAATGCTACAATTTATACTTACACAAATTTGAGAAACAATTAGGTTACAAGCAGCGGAAATACACAAGACTTATATTTTATTATTATTGAGGATATAAGAGAAAATAGTCATAAGCTTCCATAAGTATTAAAGAATAGCAATAACATAACTAATATCCTCAATATAAGTCTCTACAAAAATTTCATATCTAAAATATGAAAACAAATAAATATATTTGTTTATGAGATATAGTTAGTTGACATGTAGAATTTTTCTCACTTGTTGAAGAATGATAGTGAAACTATCTTACCCACAAAAGGATGATTGTGTTAAGTAATGTCATACCGATAGGGTATGTCCATCACGTTACACAATACATAGCAATGATTCTCCCACTTGATAGAGAACTAATCATGATAGTTGAATTAAAAGTTTGAAAATATTTTAAATAAAATATTCAACTATTTCTCTATCACAAAATGATATGTTAAGTAACGTCACACCGATAGGATATGTCCGTCACTAACAAAGGGATAGTAGCAATCCAAAATATTTATATATATAAAAAAAAATCACATATAGTTATAAATTTAATTCAAAATATAATAATATTGGATTTCAAAATTTATACAATTTTCTACATGTCTTTTAACAAAATAACTTACTTATATTAATCTCATTCAAGGATCTTAAGGATAATAAGTAAGAACTATATCATCACAATGTACCATTCTTATGTCTTACAAAATTTAAACATTGATAAAGTATTCTAATTATAATTGACATAAGTATAAACATTTTAGGTACATTGAATAATAACAATTATATTAATAACAACACACCGATAGGGTATGACTGTTACCAATATAATGCTAATCTATTTAACAAAATTTGCATAATTGTACCCACGATAGGTGAGATTACAATTATACAAATAAATAATGTTTATGCTTAAGAGAATATGATACAATAATATCATGCATAAACAATTATACTTAAATTTACTCAACTTCGGTCATATTCAAACGATAGAAAAATGTGCTTAACAATATTTTAAATTAGCACATCATAAATATGACTTTAGAATTTCTTTTATATGAAGTAGTATAATAACAAAAGTTGTTATTTGGAATAGAAGTGTGTCAAATAGTTTTCTAATTTATCCAGAAAAGAACTCTTAGAATAAAATTTTTCAATACTCCCACTATAAATTAGAAAAAACACAAATACAAAATGGAGCATTATAGTAAGAAAATAGTATATAACAACAGAGTTCTGTTTAGAATATTCTGAAAAATAATTTCACTTCTATATAGGATATCATAATTGCACAACAAAAGAGAAGAAGAACTAAATTTCTTCATATGTGCAATAATAAGCAATAAGTCACAAGAGGATAAAATAATTAAATAACAACTTACCTCGCAGAGTGTGACATTCATCCTTATACTTAGAGCCACTGAATTTTGATGGCTTAACAAGAATATCTTATAATATAGTCATCTCAAAAATATTCATCAATAGAGAATAAGCAATTATAAATAAGCATATGTGAGACTCTAATTATAAATCAATATGATTTATATAAGAATTCAGATGTAAGGATGATACATATTTCAAAAAATTGCCTCCATTCTTCATAAGTTGTTTTGATAATAGTTAACAGATAAACAACAAAGAGGCTTACAAATTTTAATTCATCATTATGATTTTAGCATAAAAAAATGCAACAATGCATTATTTACTATATACAAAAATACATAGTTTAACATAATTGTGATCCAAATATTTAATTGCGACAAGACACACTAATAGTATTTATCACAAAATTTAGAGTAATAAATTACGGGTCTAGATTAGGGAGTATAGCAGAAAGCATAATGTATATTAAAGAGAAATATGTCAATATTATATTCAATTAATATAAATGACACATATATACAACTCACTATACTCATTTTGAAAACAAAATATTATGAGGACCCTTCAAAACAATTTGTGACAAGAATCAAAGACAAGTGTCTTAGTTTTAAATATGTCGCCAAAAGAATGATGAATTAGTGAACTTTGGATCTTTATGCTAAGACAATATGAATTCAAGAATATCTTACATTAGAATATTTATAATGCCAAGAATATTTAAAATCGTAAAATATAAATTAATTATACTTGGCATTAAAATTAACAAAATTGAGCCTTCTATAAATTCACAATAGTAAATATAAGAGAGAATTTTCAAAAACAGTTTAAGCTCAAATATTGAGAATACATGATTTGAAATAAATTATTCTCAATTTAATCGATATATGATCTTTTCAAGATTTGACAAAATTTTGAAATCCATGCATCAAAAAATACAATATCAACAATTCTCAAAAAATATATTAGTTTATACAAGATATTTGAGACAAGAATATAAGACTGAGTCTAAAGATTCTTCACAATACTAACACTTTAAAAGAATAATTTACATAAGTGTTATATTTTAGACTCAAATCTAAAGAATGCATGATTTAAAAGAACATATGATTCTTTTATTAGTATACATCAAATATTTAGAGATCTCATAAACTAATTTAAATCCCAATTTTTATGAGTACAAAATAAATCAAATCTCCTTAAGAATATTCTGGGTGGAAGAAAAAATATATTTTTATCCCAAAATAATATAAGATTTACTAGTTAGTTTGGGGATGAAAAATTTTTCGGTGACACATTAATCACAAATTAGGGAGAATAAGATTTTCCATAAGTGTCAAAAGAATAAGGAATTTTCACACAAGAAAATATGATATTTTGGAAAACAATTCATCCCCTAATTATTATGCATAAAATATCTACATTATCAACAAATTCCAAAATTATACCACACCAATGAGAATATAGCAGTAATAATAATTATTTTGCATAAAGATAGAAAATTTGGAATTTTTAGAATGGCATACGCGCATCACGCGCGCGTGGGAATCTTAGACCTTTTTTTTTTTTCCTTCTTGCGCGTGTGAGTCACGCGCTGTGGCTTCCTGCTTCGCCCGGTTTCAGAGAAACGGGTCGTTTTCGACCCGTATTTAACCCGATGCGTTCTGGTGATTTATGCAGCGGAAATCGACGATTCAAAAGGCGTTTTGATCGAGATTGAGAGACAAAGGGAAACCACATATCAATTTTGAGAATTATTGATCGAAATCAGAGATTGAAAATTTAGGGTTCTTGGCAAAATTCGAATATAAATCATTGATTTCTTTTAGAATAATACCCAGCGATCTACTTTGATTTTAGCAGGGAACACGATCGCATTCGGGAGAAATTTCTGATTGGAATTATAGGGTTGGTAGCAAATCGATAAACATCCAGTTCTCATTATTTGACAACAGGCAATCTCATGTGTTTTTATTTCAATTTAGTGACAAAACAAAGCCACAAGCCAAGTGATAAATAAACAGGATTAGAATCGTATCTCAGGACAATTGTACGTTGATTCATTCATTAAGATTAATTAACAAGTGATAATAAAATCAACATACCATAGTTTACGACCAATAAACAACTAGGATGAATCATATGAATACAACAATGATAAACTGATTCAATAGTATATGATTCACAGATAAACAAATAGTCATAACATGTATCTAATTAGGCTCTGATACCAATTGATAAAAGTTTTAGTGTTTTTTAGCCATAGATCACTAGATACAAATTATAGCATATCGACAATAACAAAGAAAGAACAAGAGATTGTGTACCTTCGAATTAGATTGATGAAGGATAACCGTAGACAACGCCGACAACTATGAGAGGGGTGACTACCCTCATTCCGGCTAGCTCTAGTTTTCACCAATATTCAGAGTAATTAACCGTCTAATGGGATGACGTTTAAATAGCTAAACGGCTGAGGGCAGGGACCTCTCATTGGGCTTATCTAAATGGTCCAACCCATCACGGTTCATTTAGTAACAAAAGCCCAATCACTCAAATTCATCATATAATTAGTGTTTAACACAATAGACCATAATTTATATTATGACATCAACTTATAATAATTGATTATTGTCAATCCATAAATGATTAATTAAATAATTAATCCAACATTCAATTCATCCATCATTATTATCTTCTTCTTGCTCATGCCATCATTTTCAATTTCATTCATCCATCATTATTATTGATATCAATTTATTTTTGTATGGATTCGTATCAATTTTTTACGTTATCTCTCCGTTGCTTTGGTTTTCGTGCAAATACATTTTTTTTTTTGTAAATTATGATTGTCATATAAGTTGTCAACAAAATGGTTATTCAAATAACACTCATCTTTTGTAATATGTACAATATGAAAATTTGTTAAAATATGTTAAAAATGTAAATGATATAAAGGTAATTTTGTCATTTAATATGATAAAATAATTTTATACAGGTTGTTATCATGCGTACATCAAACACATAATATGATAAGTGTTTATCTTGTCTATATCATATCATATCCTGACCATAAAACGACCCCTTATACTTTTTTATTTGACAAAGCCTTTTATAGTTTTTAATACGTTTTGTTTTAAAAAAAAAATTTAATGCATTTTTTTTTGCCCGACTCGTTTTCCATGCTGTTCATTTGAGGAGGAGAAGCTATATGATGTCTCTATACCGTGTCCACCACAAAGCTGTGTTTCAATATCAGCCATCTATTTTCGTTTTTTTTTTTTTTATAGGAAAATGTCAGCCATCTATTTATTATTAGTTTTTTTTTTTTATCATAATTCGGCTGGAGAGGATAAAAAAAAATTAATTAATCAGCTGAGTTTAATCATCAATAGTATATATATAAAGTAAGGTTTTTTATGCCACGTGTCACTTCCACGTTCATTCTCAATATTTTTATTATTTTTTCTATTTTTAAAAATCAATATTTTATTGGGTTAATTAAGTAAATGGTCCCTGTAAATATTTAAAATTTTGTTTTTAGTCCCTATAAAATAAAATCACACTTTTTAGTCCTTATAAAATTTACCATCAGCATTTTTAGTCCCTATAAAAAAATTTCATTACCATTTTTAGTCCTTATAAAAAATTTCCATCAACATTTTTGGTCCCTAAAATGCTTAAGGAAAATGTCACAGGTACTAAAAAGTTTGATTTTATTTTATAGGGACTAAAAACAAAATTGTGAATATTTACAGGGACTAAAAACTTAATTAACCCTATTTTATTTAACATAAATATCTCAACAACATTTTGATCTTATCTACTCAATATTTTCTTTAAATTTTTATTGAATTTCTAATATTTTATGTAGCGGAAATATCTCAACAAACTACACATAATACTTTCAACAAAGTTTACATATACGATCTTATTTTATGATTAAAAGACTCCAATTTGTTTATTTGTTTTTTTGAAAAGAAGCTTCAATTAGTTATTACTAATCTTTTAACACTATATCATTCAATTAATTTTTATGTTTGAGGGAAAAAAGGTTCGATTAGTTTTTTTTTTTGATAAAAAAAAGGTTCGATTAGTTATTATGTTATCTTTTAGCAGCATATTCTAATGCAAATGTTAACTATAAATAAATAAATTTTCGTTAATCACATATTTACATATTTTGAGCACAAGCAGAATCCCCAAACCTTCTTTTCATCTAACATTTTCCCTTCTTCAGGTTTGCCAAACACCACTTTTATTATTTCTCATATATATATATATATATATATATATATATATATATATATATATATATATATATATATATATATATATATATATATATATATATATATATTTCAACCACTTTCTTCCTTTTCAATCGATTTTTCTCTCTCATACGCATGAGCCACGAAACAAACTCATGACCACATGTTTAAAGGGACTCAAAACTCTTACCACTTGGACTAATTCATTATTGATTTTGTTACACTTTTTATTCTTGCATTGGACATTCATCTCATCATTTATATTTATTTTTATGATATTATTATATTTGTAAATTTAAATAAATTCAATCTAATATACTGACACGTGTATTCGTGCATACAAACTTATAAAACTTATTTAATATCTAACCCGGACAACGCCGGGTCTCTAAACTAGTTGAATTTAAAAGAAAAGATTACTAACTAGTACCAATTGTACTAATTATTTTTCAGTTCACCACCAAAAAAAAATTATTTTTCAGTTAAAAATATCTGATCTTTGTTAACATTTGCTAAATGACATGGATGTTTTTTATTATGTTTTATGTTATAATAACGATACACTTTGAATTCGACCGGAGAATTATCATGTTGAACTTGAACAAACTCAAGTTGAGTTGAATTCAATGGCAAATAGTGATCATTGATTTTTTTTATGTACTTAGACCCTCCAAAAAAGCTACAATATGTATTTCCTTTTTTTTTTTTTTGAGGGATACAATATGTATTTCCTATATACCCCTTTTACATTTTCATGGTACAAATATACTCAGGCTCTGTTTGGTAAACCCAAAAAAAGAGCTTTTAGCTATTAGCTTTTAGCTTATAAGCTCATCTAACAAAAAAAGCTCTGTTTGGTAACACTTTAGCTATGTTTGGTACAACGAGCTTATAGCTTATTTCAGGAGCTTATAAGCTATTTTTCAGAAGCTACTTCAAGTAGCTTTTGAGCTTATAGCTTTTAGCTTCTCATTTTTTCTTCCATATTTACCCTTATTATTCAAAGCAAAAGCTATCAGCTAATTTTACCAAACACTTCAACTAGCTTATCAGCTAAAAACTATCAGCTACCTTATCAGCTAAAAGCTAGCTTATCAGCTAGCTGATAGCTAGCTTATCAGCTAGCTGATAATTTTACCAAACAGAGCCTCACTCTAGTTTATTTGCATGAGCTTAAACTTTTTTAATTTTAAAATAAGACAGGTAAAGTAAAGAATGTAATTTTTTTTTATTTTTTTTTTTGAAAGAAAGTAAAGAATGTAATTAGAAACACGTTTGGCTTAGCTACCCTATTAAGGACTCCCATCCTAGAAGGTGGCTACTACTATAGGAGTAAGTAGGAACAAAAATACACAAAATCAAAATTTACTAAAAAAAATCAACATAATCGATATCGTTGTTGTACTTTAAACTAGTTAAGTTAAACTAGTTCACAACTACCACTCATATGAAAAAGAAAAGTCCACAACTACCACAAAAACAATGGGCTAGTCAATTCAAAGTGAACAAAGTCAAACCACTGTGTCGTAACCTGCACACAAGTCGCGCGAGACGTATGTGTGCTGGGATAGCACTTTATGTTGAATATTTTGTTAGTATGAAATTTTAATACTCTTACAACACTTTATTTGAAACAATCTTTATTGTCCACAAGTCATAACTTAACCCGTTAAAAATATCAAAATTGTTACGTCGGATACAATCGATGTTCAAACCTTGACACATTCATTTATGTGTGAAAGTTTATAATAATTTTGTCATTTCATGTACCTAAAAGAAAAATCTCTACTACCTATTCTCTAAGCTCAACCTTTACTCGCTTCACTTCACATAATAATTCTAAAATGCAACTCAATATTCTTAAAAACTTATCTCTATTCTCCAATATAGAAAATTCCTGGAGTAAGTTGAAGCCGCCAAATTTTAAAGGATGTATTAATCTATTAGTGGCTTAAGAATGATAATAGAAAATGAAGAAAGACTTTAATGTATCCCCTTGCACCAAAGAGAAAGTGATTTTTTCTACCCGCATGCTCAAAGGAGCGGCAAAGGCATGGTGGGAAGGTGGAAGGGCCTACATGATTTATGTTCCCATTCCCTTAGACTAGACCGTTTACCCGTGCTACCGCACGGGTCATTTACATTGAAAAATAATATATGAAAATAAATGTGATGGACTTCATGGAGTTACCTATTAACATCAATAGAGAAAAAATGAAGCTTGCAAGAAAAAAAAAATTAGTTTGAGTTTTGCGATAATAGTTGTTTCAGAAATATTTTACCAATACATACATGACCAAACATAAAAGATAGTCACATATATTAGGACCAGTCTCCCTTGAAGAAAAAAATATTAGGACCGGTCTTGTGAAATAAGTTTAGATTCACTTGTGACAAATTAAAACATTAGTTTCACAAATTTGTTACACCATAATATCAATAGAGAAAAAAATGAAGCTTGCAAGAAGTTGCATATAATGAATGCATTGTTCAATGGCCAATAATAGCATGACTAATGTATTCTCGGACAGCCACTCCACCGTGAGGCAACTTTGTCAATTTTTCTTTGTCTTTCTCTCGGATCATATGAACTATGCTTATGACTGGCTTTGTTATTCAAAAACTTAACTTATAATCAAATGTGGTTTGACATCTTTCTTTTTTATAATAGAATATGTGATTCACACCTGAAAATTCCCAAAAAAAAAAAAAAAACTACAATTGTTCAATTACCTATGTCATATAATTAAAATTAGGAATGTAAAAAAAGTCAATATATTCTTAGTCATTTTATTCCACTGTTTTTTTTTTGTCGTCACACCATCTCCCTATTTTTGTTACTTAGTAGCTTTCTTATTTTGATTATATGGGTTTTTTTATTTTTCCAGCTAGAGTATATTTTTATATATCTTTATCTCTTAATCGGGTACATCTTGTGTTTGGATTTGAGTTCTTTTAAAATATATTTGATGATTAAAAAACAACTTGTGAGTAGCAATATATATATATATATATATATATATATATATATATATATATATATATATATATATATATATATAGAGAGAGAGAGAGAGAGAGAGATCCACATGCAAAAATTTATGTTAGATTAATATAAGTTGTCGTCACTATTATTTGGGAACATCTTGTGCTTGGATTGGAGTTCTTTAAATACATCTTTGCCAATTTTTAAAAAAATACAAAATGTGATTCCTCTTGTAGAAGGCGCAATATATATATATATATATATATATATATATAAATAAAGAAATTTGCATGTAACGATTTATGTTAGACTGATATAAGTTGTCATCACTCAATTAACTTCAGAATAAGTAGAAAATTAAGTTACATGATAAATCCACTTGCAACGAATTATGTTAAGACTGACATAAGTTGTCATCGCTCAATTCAATTCATAAGAAGTAGGAAATTACATTACTTGACCATGAGATTATTTTGGTACAAATCTAAATGCATTCTACTTTGATTTCCTATTTATTTCCTTTGTGGCCTTCATGTGTATTGAGTTGGAGTTCTTAGAATCATAGAGAAAAATATTAGAAATAAACACTTGAAACAACTAAGAAATTTCTTAATTTCTTAAACAACATCATATTCATATAAGAGAATAAACTGAGCAATACAAATGAAAGAGGATAAGTATAGATAATTACATAACCTAACCATATGGTCAATTTAAGAGGAACAACCAATACCTTCTCATCAATTAGCATATTAGAGAAATCATCCACAAAGGTATGCGTACCTTTGTTTTTAACTACTCTCAGCTGTGAAAGTAAAGATTATACAATAAGATTAGAACACTTGAATAACATGGTTAAAAAAAACATAGAAAATAGCTTACTTTGTGTCATTGACATCAACAACAAACCTGGTGGTAAAGCCAAAAGATCAGGAGGAAAATGATCAAATGCAACATATAATGAGTAAAAAAGGAATATGAGAGATTAGTGTTGGTTATATACGTGAAAGGGAAATAAGGGAATTAAAATATGAGAGATTAGTGTTGGTTATATACGTGAAAGGGAAATAAAGGAATTAAGATGATTTAAAGCCTAACATTTTTTTAGGTTTTACGTGGAGGAATGTAAAGGGACACATCCTATAGTGATGGTATAAAAATAAAAGGAGTTACAATAATTAATTGTTATTTCTTTATGTACAAACAATAATTAATTGTTATTTACATATGAATAGGAATGTAACTGACTGTTTATTTATTTTTTTTATTTTTTTAAATGAATGAGTTAGCACTACTTGTAGATGAATAAATCGTACAAAAAAAACAGCCAGATGTAGTTGAAAGATGTAAGAATAGATAGTGGAAAGTTACAAAGCTCAAATGGTGATATATATATATATATATATATATATATATATATATATATATATATATATATATAGAGAGAGAGAGAGAGAGAGAGAGAGAGGGAGGGAGAGAGAGAGAGAGAAATCCACGTGCAAAAATTTATGTTAGATTAATATAAGTTGTCGTCACTATTATTTGGGAACATCTTGTGCTTGGATCGGAGTTCTTTAAATACATCTTTGCCAATTTTTAAAAAAATACAAAATGTGATTCCTCTTGTAGAAGGCGCAATATATATTAATAAAGAAATCCGCATGTAACGATTTATGTTAGACTAATATAAGTTGTCATCACTCAATTAACTTCGGAATAAGTAGAAAATTATGTTACACGATAAATCCACTTGCAACGAATTATGTTAAGACTAACATAAGTTGTCATCGCTCAATTCAATTCATAAGAAGTAGGAAATTACATTACTTGACCATGAGATTATTTTGGTACAAATCTAAATGCATTCTACTTTGATTTCCTATTTATTTCCTTTGTGGCCTTCATGTGTATTGAGTTGGAGTTCTTAGAATCATAGAGAAAAATATTAGAAATAAACACTTGAAACAACTAAGAAATTTCTTAATTTCTTAAACAACATCATATTCATATAAGAGAATAAACTGAGCAATACAAATGAAAGAGGATAAGTATAGATAATTACATAACCTAACCATATGGTCAATTTAACAGGAACAACCAATACCTTCTCATCAATTAGCATATTAGAGAAATCATCCACAAAGGGATGCGTACCTTTGTTTTTAACTACTCGCAGCCTGTGAAAGTAAAGATTATACAATAAGATTAGAACACTTGAATAACATGGTTAAAAAAAACGTAGAAAATAGCTTACTTTGTGTCATTGACATCAACAACAAACCTGGTGGTAAAGCCAAAAGATCAGGAGGAAAATGATCAAATGCAACATATAATGAGTAAAAAAGGAATATGAGAGATTAGTGTTGGTTATATACGTGAAAGGGAAATAAGGGAATTAAAATATGAGAGATTCGTGTTGATTATATACGTGAAAGGGAAATAAGGGAATTAAGATGATTTAAAGCCTAACATTTTTTTAGGTTTTACGTGGAGGAATGTAAAGGGACACATCCTATAGTGATGGTATAAAAATAAAAGGAGTTACAATAATTAATTGTTATTTTTTTTGGTACAAACAATAATTAATTGTTATTTACATATGAATGGAAATGTAACCGACCGTTTATTTTTTTTTTTATTTTTTTAAATGAATGAGTTAGTACTACTTGTAGATGAATACATCGTACAAAAAAAACAGTCAGATGTAGTTGAAAGATGTAAGAATAGATAGTGGAAAGTTATAAAGCTCAAATGGTGAGTTACATAATAAATATAAGAATTAATATATGTAAATGGAAATATTTAGTAAATAGATGAGTTACAAAATCATGTGGACCAATAACAACAAAGCATCTTTGGCAAAAACAGCCATGTAGTTGAAAGATGTAAGAATAGATAGTGGAAAGTTACAAAGCTCAAATGGTGAGTTACAAAATCATGTGGACCAATAACAACAAAGCATCTTTGGCACCAAAGAGTAGTAGAATTAGGGTTGGCAATTTTTCTTAACATTGTTATTAGTATTAGAAATAAGTTAGATTGGGATAATTTCCAGACAATGTTTCTCGATAAATACCTTTTAGAAAGTCTCAAAATTCAAAAATAACAAGCAAGGATGATAGAATAGAATATTTGCCATAATTAGTTTTGATATGATTTCCCTGTAATTATGCTCTAACATAATTAGATAGTTGACCTACACTTGTATATGTACATCTGATTCAGTAATGAGAAAGAGGACCATTTTCATTATCTTACATGGTATCAGAGCTAAAATTAACCCAAAAGCTTACCGCAGTGTTGCCACTTTGATTCGCCAGAGTAATCCTCTTCCTGCTTTCTATCAGGCTCGCTCCATGCTCACTTTAGAAGAAGCCGGTATGGCTAAAATGGCAAACACAGGTTCTCATGCTGCCATGCACACCACTCAGCCGAAACTTACTGAAGACACCTCTCAGCGTGGCAACCGCCGCCCCGGTAACCGTTCTCGCTCCCGTGGCAACCAGGGTCGTGGAGGGGGACGTGGTAACCGCAGTGCACCTCAGTCTGGAGCTCCCAACGCCCAATCACCTTGGTCCGCTCCTCTTTGGCAACAGCAACAGCAGTACCCAACCTGGCAACCATGGGGTTGGACTCCACCACCATGGGCTATGCCACCGTGTCCGTATCCCACCTCTCAGTGGACACGCCCTGTTGGTCCTCCTAAGCAGCCAGGCATTCTAGGACAGCGTCCTCAGGTGTATGCAGCATCTACCTCATCTCAGATACCGACAGACATTGAGACAGCAATGCACACCATGTCACTCCAGACTCCTGACAATCAGTGGTACATGGATACTGGTGCAACATCTCACACGGCCGCATCACAAGGTAATCTCTCGTCTTATCTTCCTGTAAGTAATTCAAATCAGAAAGTTATTGTTGGCAATGGTCATGGAATTCCAATTCACGGCACCGGACACACACAAATAACCACATCTCACCAACCCCTTCACCTTAACCATGTCCTGCATGCCCCAAAAATTATTAAAAATTTAATTTCTGTGAGACGACTCACCACTGACAACAATGTTTCTATTTCTTTTGACCCTTTTGGTTTTACTGTCTCTGATTTTCAGACGGGGATCACCCTTCTCAGATGTGATAGTCGTGGAGATCTTTATCCAGTTACCAGTCCTTTCAGTTTTGCCGGTCTCACATCCAGTCTTTGGCATAGTCGTCTTGGTCATCCTGGCGTGTCTGTTTTGAATTCCCTTCGCAAAAATAAGTTCATATGTTGTGAACCTTTTAATTCTTCTGTTGTTTGTGACTCTTGTGTTTTAGGCAAACAGGTTAAATTGCCATTTTTTGATTCTCAAACTATGACGTTGATGCCTTTTGACATTTTACATAGTGATTTATGGACGTCTCCAATTTTAAGTTCTGCTGGTCATAAATATTATGTCTTATTTTTAGATGATTTTACAAATTTCTTGTGGACTTTTCCTATTAGCAGAAAATCTCATGTGTTTGAAACGTTCAAGTCACTTACTCAACTCATTCAAACCCAATTTTTGCAAAAAGTCAAAACTTTTCAATGTGACAATGGCGGCGAATATAATAATGAGCTTTTTAAAAAATATTGCACTGATCATGGCCTTATTTTTCGTTTCTCTTGTCCCCACACATCCTCACAAAATGGGAAAGCGGAGCGCAAAATAAGAACCATTAATAATATGATACGCACTATGCTAGCTCATTCTTATGTTCCCCTGTCATTTTGGCATCATGCTCTTCACATGGCAACTTATCTGTTAAACATACTCCCATGTAAAACACTTAAAAATCAGTCACCAACACAACTCTTATATCACCGTGATCCCACTTACACACATCTAAGAGCTTTTGGTTGTCTATGTTATCCCTTATTCCCGTCACCCACCATTCATAAATTACAACCCCGCTCTACTCCGTGTGTCTTCTTGGGTTATCCCTCGAATCATAGAGGTTACAAGTGTTATGATTTGTCAAACAGAAAATTAATAATTTCAAGGCATGTTATCTTTGATGAAACTCAATTTCCCTTCACCAAGATGCATTCCCCCTCGCCGAACTCTTATCAATTCCTAGATAATGACCCACACCCTTACCTTATACATCAGTGGCAACATCAAATATTACCACCTGTAACACACAACCAATCAACACCAACAACTAAAATTGATCAACCAATCTCATCAATAAACCAACAGTCCCCATATACTGCCTCTCCGACTAGCTCGTCCACTACACCTTCCTCTCTCCCACCATCACCAATCCAACCGCATCCACCTCCATGTACACGAACCATCACTACCCGTAGCATGAAAGGCATTGTAAAACCCCGCAAGATTTTTAACTTATCAATCTCTCACTCCGATCACACCATCTCTCCCATACCTAAAAACCCCAAACTAGCCTTATCCGATCCGAATTGGAAATCCGCAATGCAATCTGAATTTGATGCTCTTACTAGAAATAAGACGTGGGATTTAGTTCCTCGTCCTTGTGATGCTAATCTTATTCGATGTATGTGGATTTTTAGACATAAGAAAAATTCTGATGGCTCATTTGAGCGATATAAGGCTCGTCTTGTAGGTGATGGCAGGTCACAGGTTGCAGGTGTGGATTGTGATGAGACTTTCAGCCCCGTGGTTAAACCTGCTACCATCAGAACAGTGCTCACCATTGCTCTTTCCAAATCTTGGCCCATTCATCAACTGGATGTCCAGAATGCCTTTTTGCATGGTGATCTTAACGAAACTGTTTACATGCATCAGCCATTGGGTTTCCGTGATTTTCATCATCCAGATTATGTGTGTCGTTTGAAGAAGTCACTTTATGGTCTCAAGCAAGCGCCCAGAGCATGGTACCAACGCTTTGCTGACTATGTATTCACCATTGGTTTCCAACATAGCACATCAGACCACTCTCTCTTCATATATCGACAACAGTCTGACATGGCCTACATTCTTCTTTATGTGGATGACATCATACTTGTCACCTCTACTCATGCTCTTCGCAAAACAATTATGTCACTTTTAGCATCTGAATTCGCGATGAAGGACCTGGGACCCCTGAGTTATTTTTTGGGGATTGCTGTTTCTCGTCATCCTGGTGGCCTTTTTCTTAGTCAAAGTACCTATGCTTCTGAGATCATCGAGCGTGCTGGCATGACATCTTGCAAACCGTCTGCCACACCTGTCGACACCAAGCAAAAACTCAGTACCTCCTCTGGCACACCGTATGAGGATCCTTCTTTATATCGCAGTCTTGCAGGAGCCTTACAGTACCTCACATTTACTAGACCTGATATCTCCTATGCAGTTCAACAAATTTGTCTTCACATGCATGCACCCAGCACGGAACACATGATTGCTCTTAAGCGCATTCTTCGTTATGTACAAGGTACCATACACCTTGGTTTACATTTATCACCATCCCCCATTACTAAGCTGATCTCCTACACTGACGCTGATTGGGGTGGATGTCCTGACACTAGACGTTCCACATCCGGGTACTGTGTTTTTCTCGGTGACAATCTTATCTCTTGGTCTTCCAAAAGGCAACCTACTCTCTCCCGTTCTAGTGCTGAAGCTGAATATAGAGGTGTTGCGAATGTTGTCTCTGAATCATGTTGGATCCGCAACCTTCTTCTTGAGCTCCATTTTCCCATTCCTCATGCCACTCTGGTATATTGTGACAATGTTAGTGCCATTTATCTATCTGGTAATCCTGTGCAGCATCAGCGTACCAAACATATTGAGATGGACATTCATTTTGTTCGGGAAAAAGTAGCTCGTGGTCAGGCACGCGTACTTCATGTTCCCTTCAGACATCAGATTGCAGACATCTTCACCAAAGGACTCCCTCGTATTCTTTTTGATGACTTTCGGACCAGTCTAAGCGTCCGTGAACCTCCCGCTTCGACTGCGGGGGTGTGATAGAATAGAATATTTGCCATAATTAGTTTTGATATGATTTCCCTGTAATTATGCTCTAACATAATTAGATAGTTGACCTACACTTGTATATGTACATCTGATTCAGTAATGAGAAAGAGGACCATTTTCATTATCTTACAAAGGATAAGAGAAAGGCTATAGGAGCAAAACATCATTAATGTCTTTAGGAATGTTAAATGATAATTGTATGATTAAGAAACCTTAAGCCCTCATAAGATTAGAGATAAGAAGATGGATGTGTGGACATTCGTACCAGTTATGACTATGCGGTCAAAACATAGAGATTAAGAGAAGAAATAATTAGTAGTGATGTTCAATGGTTGTAGATTTGTAGATAAAAAATAAGTATTTAGAGTCATCGTATCCGTGTAGATTCATGTGATGCTAAAACCTTCCAATAACTTATAGTTTTGAGTATAGAAAGAGGTTGATTGTACAAGAAATTACCCAATCATTAAATAGAGAAACAGTATTAGAAAGATAGTATCCTTGGGATTATATTTCATTAACTATTCTTCTAAAGCATCTGCTTGACCGAATATATCGTAATGTCTCAATTATACCTTCACCAATTGTTCACCATACCAAACGATAACGTGAGACATATCATATCTATTAATTTCTGATACCTCGCTCAGTTAATCAATATGTTAACATCAAGTTCCTATAGTGGGTTGTGATTGTAAACCTAACCCGATGTCTCACAACTAGCATCTAAAAATGAATCTATTACATGTACCTTAGATAAAATTAAAAAATCTATGTCCAACATTTTCTAAATCAAACAATCAATTTTAGAGTTTAACATCAGAAAAAATTAAGTACAGAAATAAACTCATCAAAAGTAATGAAACAAAAATTATATATAATCAACCAGATCAGGTTTCTACATCAGAATCATAGTAATTGCACTTAATCCCAAATGATAACCCTACAATACATAATGAGATGAAAAGGGATTTGATATTAAAGACGACTTTGACATTCACCACCTTCCTCTCTCTCTCTGGTTTTTTCCTCACCCTCTCCTTCTCTCATAGAGTTTTGTTCCAAAGTAAAATGAATTGAATGCTGAAAATGAACCTCAGGCCCCTTATTTATAGATTTTAGAAAAGTGGGAATTCTCTAAGTGAATTGACGTTTCTTCAACTGGAGGGAAATGCCAACTCATCCTTCTGGTCAAACGTTGCCGTGAATCTCTAACGAATTGATATTCACTTAGCGAATCAGCTCTCATGAATTTTTTGATCTTTTTGTTTTCACTCGCTTTGTACTTGCTACTCCTCGCTTAGCGATTTGTTTTGCCCTGAAACTTCAATCTTTTCGACTTAACTCGCTTCCAACTTGCTTAGTGAACTGCCTTGAACTCATAATCTTTGATTTATCCAATCCATGTATCTTTATGAGTTATGAAAATAACCCTACAAAATGTATGGAATTAGGTCAAAGCATCTATATTGGCTTTCAAAAGCTAGTTTACTGATATTTACAATAATTTTATGAATTTTCCTTTAGATTACTTGTAAAACAAGTCGATAAGTACCAATAAAATATGTGTAAAAGTATGGCACTTATCAATGTTCAATTTGAATTACTAGGTTAAAAGTTAATCATCTACGTAGAATGTTAGAATAGGTTGATGAGACAGTACTGTGGATTATGCATTTAGGTAGAGATTTCTGGAGAGTAATGAAACTACTAGATTGTAATTAAACATCTAGGCATAAAATGCTATGATTAATAAAAGTTACTGGTTATGCATTGTGGGACTAGGCAGTGTGAACTGTGAAGTATTTTATTGCAGGGTAGATTAGTTAAGCTAAGACATTCCTCCAAGCACATCGGAATACCTTAGATGTCAGTTACATTATAGGCAGGTAAATGGGACGCTACTTGCAAGCTTGTATATAGCAACTACGTTGATGGTACATATCACGTTGAATTACCCACATCTGAGTGATTTTGCAGACGCATCAAGGAGTTTTGCTCATGATAGTTAATTAAGTTAATATGCGAGTTAGTGTATGTTACGATAGTAATAAGTGAATTGCTGTTAAACCGAAAGGGCAGATTCGATCTAATCTATGATCTAAAGTAAATTCACTTAAAGGGATATGTCTTGTGCTCAAATTGGTCATCCTATTCAAATATGTCAAAATTTGTCACAGTATTTTTGCTATAAATTTTTGTACACATTCTTCTTGTATAATATAAGCTGGATTTACATATTAATCTGGACTACAAAGCTTGCACATTTTATGTATGTATATAATAACTATAAGCAAGCCTCCTATCCTATGGCATTATAACCATAAATACCTTAGGTAGAGTAATCTAACTACATCTAATTCCTCTAATCTCTATAAGTAATATTACTGAATGTGAACTTTGAACTTGCTGCAGTAAACAAAAGATGCAGTTACACATAGATATCTATCTCTACCGAATGATCTCAGATTGGATGCTCTTGATTGCGCAATAACAAAAGCAGTTTAAAATTATCCCGGCAATTAATTTGAGATTGAACGGTTGAAATAGATAACCTTGGGACGCAGTTATTGCACCAAATCCAAATCCGAACATTCTACCTAGATGGGAAGAAGCTCATACATATTGGGGGACGAACCTTTAACAAAGCGAGAATGGATGAAGGAAGAATCCACAATCCATCTCCACAAATCAAACCAGAAGCAACTGCAGGAATCATCAAACCAGCTTCCTTTTTGTTCAGCATATGCCATGCAAACACAATCAAACTGCCTACACACATATCAATGGCAAAGTAGCCACCAACTAAAAAAGGCACAGCCATAGCCATTGGAAGTGGAACCCATCTCCCAATTTTTTTGGGGCCAAGATCTCTTACCAAATTAGCTACTATAGCAAATGCAAAAAATCCACAACACAATTGCAAGCAATGATCTGGAAGAGCAGAAAAGCCTTCCACACCCAAAATTGCCATGTTTCTATATATAATAGCATATGGAGCCTTGTAAATACCATCTGGATTTCCAACATCAAAAGCCTTGTAAAAAAGGAAGAATGTGATAGGAGCAACAACACATCCTATTGCTGTTCCAATTGCTTGGCTTACAAGCATCGAACGTGGCGAAGTCAGAGTGAGATGGCCAGTCTTCAAATCATGCATCAAATCAGACGAAATTGAAACAATAGATTTAATCAAACCACACCCTACAAGTCCAGCAACTACACCATCACTTTTTCCAGCTAAGGCGGCAAGCACAAAGAGAGCTACTTTCCCGTAGTTATAGGCCATGTTCATATCGGTTAATCCAGCACCATAAGCATTGCAGAAGCCGAGCGAGGGTGCAAAAATATACGCAAAAAGGACAAAATACCACTTCACCTGAGGGAACATCAATGGGATTACAACGATTGAGACGATGGAAAACAAAATGTACCCTGTACATGCCAACCATATAGGAATGTTTTCTCTTGCAAACATTTCGTTTCGTCTGAGATCATCAAGAGGCAACGGTTTCTGGTTACTGGAGACTGCAGTGACAAAGAAATATTAGATTTTACAGGCAAATATGAGACTCAATGTGAACAGTATGTTTAGAATCTGAATGAAATCCTCAAGGACAGGAAAAATTATAAGTGATCATTTACTTACATGTATTAAGATCCTTCTTTTTCATGTTGGCATGGATATTTGTGGCAGTGAAATAGAGAACTTTGATAAAATTGTAAAGCCCATCACCAAGAATCAAGGCAATGGAAATAAAAACCTGTAGCAAGGATACAATTTGATAAGATCTAAAAGCAAATACTATAGATTCGATAAGGTCTAAGTTTAGCTAAAACTGAAGGACCTTATAACCATTGAGACTCCTCATGCTACTTTCTGGTATACTAGCAGGGAACCATTCTCCTTTTAGTCCCTTGATTAAAGGCCACATGATGCCCCAAGAAACCACAGCACCAAGAAGTAATGATAAATTAACAAGATGAGAACAAATCATTCCTGCTCCAACATAAGTCATACTGAAATCGAAGTAAAATCTGCGAAATTAAAGTGCTTTAATCAGTAACAATTGGATAATTGTTCCATAGTCGACAACTTTTACAACTAGTTGTAGAACAAAAAACAAAGGAATACACACGAGTTTTTCCATGCTTGCAATCCAAAAGTAGGAAATTGAACAAATCCACAATTATCTCCACCGGTGAAGAACCACTGAAAGAATGCCCAAACAAAACTTGCCGAGAAGAATTTCACGAATCCATGAACCTGCTTCCTGGGAAAGAAGTTGAACTAGTTTGAGCTCCTAAAAAATTCATTAAATTAAACACTCCAAAAAAAGTTAAAAAGAAAAGGCAAAGGAAGTACATACTTGGCCATCACATCTCCTTTAGGAGTATGGAATCCATTAATAAGAACAGCAGTAGCAGTTCCACTGGGATAAGTTAATTTGTAGTCTATTATCATGATCTGTTAAACAACACAAATTTCATCATCAACACCATTCAAGTCAAATTGGGGAAGGGAAATTTTTTATTATTTAAAGTGATACTAAGAATCATTCTACAACCATGCTAAAAGGATTTAAACTTCTTCCCTTGAGATAACAAGATTAAACTCTTAAGACTAAACTGACACCTTATACACCAATTCTTTAGCAACATTTGAATAAGCAATTGCATTTGATGAATCTAGTGCGAAATCATGAAATTCATTCAATACAATACTAAAATGAAATATTACTACCTTTCTAATGGGGACCAAAGCTAAAAGTCCAACAAAACTGGTCACAAATAGAAATGCTGTCATCCAACCAATTGCAGGCTCCTTGGTACTACCAGGAGTATTCCCTGGTGTATCAATCCCTGCTTGCTCATAAGTCCTCCTATTCAACCCCAATAAGTAAGATCCAAAACCACCTACAATTATCACACAAGTTCACTTCAACAAATCACAAACACACACAAACTTTATGTTACACCAAATATCTATTTGGATTGGATTAATTGAGCTTATTTATCGGCATAAGCACTTGTGAGGCTGTTTGGGAGAGCTTACATAAGCACTTCAGCTTATTTCCATAAGCTCACTCTCTGGGATAGTTAATGAAAACAATTTACAACTTACATGAAACCAATTTGACTTTATTTTATCTCTTGCTATAGAAATGGCTTATACATAAGCATTTAATTAATCTATTTATCCAAAAAGGGTCCAATTCAATGTCTGTAAGCTGCTTTCAGCTTACTTCTATAAACTCTCCACAAGATAACTTATGAAAATAGCTTATAGCTTATATGAAAACAGTTTGACTTTATTTGATCGTTTGTTATAGAAATAACTTATACAAAAGCACTAGATTAATTTGTTTTTCCAAACAGGACCCAATACAAGGTAAAATGATTAGAATAGAATCATAGAGCAAGAGAAATGCAGTCACTAACCTCCTACAGCGATGCTATAGCAAGCTACTGCACAAGTTTGAATGATGGTATTCTCTTGTCTAGTGAATGGAGCTGAAACAATATTAGCTTTTGAAAGAATCTTAGTCCAACTTCGAATAAACACGAAACCAAGTAGAGCAGCAGAAACATTGAGATTAGGGACTAATCCAGTAGTGAGATTGAGTTTCATCACAATCACACTATAAATTATTCCAATTATAAGACTAGCTATTAGTCCTCTAACTGTTATTTGTTTCCTCCATGGTGCTATTCTATTCAACTCTTCATCCAAAGCCACTTGACCCTCTTCAATGTGATGATGATTCTCAATCTCTCTTTCTTCTTCATTGCTTCTAGGATCCATTGGATTCACAGATTCCTCCACTGTGATTGAACCAATCATCGATGTTAGACAAAAAAAGTTTAAGAGAAATGGGAAAAAGAATTAATATTCAATGTTGATGGCTTAAACTAAAACTCTTTGACCATGTGTTTAAAAACCATTGAGATGGAAGAGAGGTAATAAATAATCATTAAAGCAAATCTGAAAGATAGGTGTGCGGTTGTGTCAGAATTAGTATTATTCTGACATAAGCTTTTATTAGAATCTGATTCTTCAAAGTATTAGAAAATTTGTGACATGTAATGTAAAATCAGAATATACGATCCACAAATGAACACATATCTTACCTTCAATTATTGTTTTGACAGTAGAACGTTGAATGTTTGGGACAAGGGCTTGAAATAATGAAATGCAATGTAGAATTCTCAACTGGGTGTGAAAAGATTAAGGTAACAATAACATGGTCTAATTTAGAAGTTGTAGACCCTGAGCACATGAATTTATATTTGGCATGGCTAGAGGAAGACAAAATAAAGTCCACTCCCTCCTCTCACCATAGCTTGCATGTAGTACAACGTAGTACTACAATAAAAAGAAGTTTCCTTAAATTTTCATGTTTATTGTACTACAACTTTGTTTTAGTGGTAAAAAACCTACTTTCCAGATAAGCTTAAGATCATGGGCATATTTGTTGGGCTGAAAATAATTGTGAAATCAAAATAGTCTACCATTGACTCATACACAGGGATTTTAAGGTGGTTGGAATAAAAAAACAAGGGTCACCCTTGAAAAAAAAACAAAGGGTCTACTCACAACGACTTATTATAGTGGAGATCAAAAGAGTTAAAGAATGAAGTGATAAAGAGTCTAGCTAACGATTAATCTCTAGCCGACGAAATAAACTAACAATAATAACATTTGAAAATGGTTTATTTAGAACTGTTGGCTTGTTATTGTGTGTAAGTTTTTACTATGTTGGTGAGTAGCGTGTGGCATAAACATGGGAAGATGAAAGGTCAACCACTCCACCAGTAACCAAAGAATTATAATAGGATGCGGCGGGACCAGGTTGTGTGGTGGGCCCTACACCATTTTTTCTATTGGATTCTCCACAGCTAACCACCGTTCGATTTTCAATCACTCCTTTCATATCCAAGACAAGATTGGACGTGCGTAATAGTCAAGCAACAACAAGAGACACCATTCACACAAAATTGCACATATAACATTTATTTCAGCCAAAAATGAATATGGATTTTCATGTATATAATCTACAACTTGTTCTTATTAATTTGAGAAAAAAAACAATACTAATTGCTTTCTGAGGAAAGAAAAAAACAATAGCAGTAACTTTTTTGTAACAAAAATAGATGTTATGAACTTTAATCTAATTTCCTTTCCCAGTTTGCTAATATGTCCTGTTGTGGCCGTTGCTTTCAGCTTTGGCCGATATTTCTTCGCGGCTTTCTTGTCTCGTTTCGCTTCAAGTACTCGTTACTCCAATGATAGGCTAACCCAATATATTATGAATAAATCAAGTTAATTTTATATAATATTTAAATTATATATATAATTTTTTTTGTTAACTTTCATGCTGATGAACCCTAGTATATGAAATTCGGTCATAAGGTATGTATAGTCTGATAAAAAATTTGTTTCACCTAAAATTTGAACTCACTCCTTCAGAACAAGTTGTTCTTTGGTGGAGCTCATTAATCATTTGAGCTCAAACATTTATTTTTTAAATAACTTGAACGAGCTTAGTGCTTGTTTGTTCGGCGGTGAGTGACCGTGCACATTCAAAGCCATCTCACCGTGGTTTTGAGAAGCTAGCTTATGTAGCTTTTTGCCTACTGTGTCTTCTCAGTTTTGTGAGTTCTGAAACACATGCTTGATAATTTAGTTATATTATTTAAAATACTTTGACGACTCTTTGATAATTTAAAATATAATTGTAAATAAATCAAGTTAATATTATATTGTTTAAATACATTGATGACTCTTTTATAGTTTAAAATTATTTGTAAGTGAATCATTTTAATTTTATATCTCGAAATATTAAACACTAATCAAAAGTAATCATAATACAAACTATATATTTTGTATAATTTAAATTCTATTTTGTGATTTCATTTGGCCTTCAACAAATATATTTTTTAGAGTTAATCGTACTCACCTCCTCTAAGTTTTAACTAAATAACACACACTCTAGTTTTAAAAACACTTGTTACCCCTCTAAGCTAACATCCGTCTGTTTTAACATGAGATTTTAATGAGTTTTTTTTCCTGGGTTTGTCTAACATGTTTAATTACACAAGTTAGTTAATTGGGTGGGGTGTGATAGAAAAGAATGGGGTATAGGTAGAAGCTTTATTGAGGCCCAACTATTTTGATCAAGTAGCAAAGCCCAACGAAACTCTATCGTCATCATCATCAAACTAACACTAACTCCTCCTCCAAGCATGGAGATTCGTTTTCTTCTCGGTAGAAGAGAACGGTTCTGCGGCAGAGAGAATTGAAAATAAATAAAACAAAGAAAGAATGTCGAATTCACCAGAATCAGAATCGAAGTTTGTAACTGATTTGATTTTATTAGCGGCGAGCGCGGCATTCAGTTGCTTAATATTGTACACCGGTTATTCATATCTTGACCCGAACCGTCAATCATCCAAGAAAGCTCTTGAACACAAGAAAGCAATTGCAAATCGTCTTGGTCGTCCCCTCATTAAAACAAACCAATACGAAGATGTAATAGCTGGTGATGTTATAAATCCTGACCACATCGATGTTGAGTTCGACAGTATCGGAGGATTGGAAGCTATTAAAGAAGCTTTGTTTGAGCTTGTTATTCTTCCTTTAAAACGATCAGAATTGTTTGCCCATGGAAAACTATTGGGTCCTCAAAAGGGTGTCTTGTTGTATGGACCACCTGGTACTGGCAAAACCATGCTTGCTAAAGCTATTGCTAAGGAGTGTGGAGCGGCTTTCATTAATGTTAGGATGTCCAATCTCATGAGTATGTGGTTCGGCGATGCAACTAAGCTTGGTAAGTCTGCGCTATTTCTGAATGATGATTCTTATGTGCAATCTTTTGAGTGTTTGAATTCCAGTGAATGTGCATCATTAATATTTATAAGTTACCCCCAAAATCTTGCAAATTGATTAAAGGACTCACAATGATTTTGGTATATTCTGTATTTATCAGAATCTTCTGTATTTTTGCTTTGATGTATCTATGGCCCTGGCCAATATTAACCTTTTCTGCTATAAAACCGGCTACCTTTTTGAACGACAAGACAAACTGCTGTTGATGAATGTTCTCTAGACAATCTATTTAAATTCAATATCTTGTGAGAGAATATGTAGCCAATATGTTGCTGTGTGTCTAATGGTCACGGCCTCACAGGTGCACGTCGTGGAATAAGCCTCTTGTAAATGTAATATAACTTATAGAAGTCTGCCTACAATAGATCCGTAATGGTTCAGAACCTTTCCTAGATCCCACCACAGTGGAATTTCGTAGGTTGCCTTTTTTATCATTGAGGTTGCTGTTTTTTGCTTTCAGTTTCCGACTGAACTCCCTGCAGGTTTGTTTGACGCGCATGCAATTTATATTGCTTACAATAGATTCATTCTGTTTGATAGATAAGGCCATCTGTTTATCTAATGGCAATGTGTTGTTCTGATAATGATAGTGACCTTTATATTGGGAAACAAGTTTATAACATATGAATATCCCTCCCTCGATCGATTTATGGGCATTTGAAAAACTTTTTAGCTGCTAAGACTGATATTGGAACTGGTTTCTAGGATGAGGCTAAAATATTATAAACAACTCCAGTTTTGGAATTAGTAAAAGGGTTTCTGTTTATGTTTATGCTGTTTGAGTTTTTTTGTCCCTGTATGTTCCTCGTTCAGGAGTGTATCTGTATAGCGATGGCTGCCCTTGTTGGTTCTCTAATTATTGTTGATTAGCAAAATGTGTGGTTATTTGGTTGAAGGCTAGAAGCTGTTTGTGCGCACATAGGTCAAATTCTTCATTAGAATATTTAACGAGGGCATCCTGGCATACATAACTATGCTTCATTTATCAAACCCTAATATAATTGTATCTAATCTTTCATGCGATCAATGTTATTCATTTTGAACGTGGTTTTGGCCTATCGTTAATATTATGTTTTTCTTATGCAGTGTCTGCCATATTTAGCTTGGCTTATAAGCTTCAGCCTGCTATCATATTCATTGATGAAGTAGACAGTTTTTTGGGTCAACGTCGTTCATCAGAACACGAGGCTTCGCTAAATATGAAAACTGAGTTCATGGCTCTATGGGATGGGTTCAGCACCGACCGTAAGTTCTAAAGTAGTTGACACTTAATTTTCATCCATGGCATAAATTTTCAAAATATGAGGATTTTCCTAGCAACGTCTACTACTTTAAATATTTTTTCTTTTGGTTTCCGTGTAGAGAATGCTCGAGTTATGGTACTTGCAGCAACTAATCGCCCTTCAGAACTTGATGAAGCGATACTTCGGCGTTTTCCTCAAGCCTTTGAAGTTGGAATTCCAGACCAGAAAGAGAGGGTTGAGATATTGAAGGTTATCTTAAAGGGCGAGAGGGTTGAAGATAACATAGACTTCAATTATATAGCTGGTTTATGCAAGGGTTACACAGGTTCAGATCTATTTGATCTTTGCAAGAAGGCTGCATATTTTCCTATTAGAGAACTGCTGGATGACGAGAAGAAAGGGAAACAATCTCAAGTTAGTATATGTGTCATTATCTTTGACTTTCTTCTCTGCTATAATTTAAAATTTTCACAATAGTGAATAATATGCTGTGCACAGCTGTTGGCTGACTTGACTGGACTGCATTTCTACATCTGTTTCAGTTTCTGTTGTCTAGAAGAGAAAACTAAAGGCTTAATTGCACTTTTGCCCCCCTAAGTTTTAGATTTGTGCGATTTTGGCCCCCCAAGTTTAGCCCCTTTATGATTTTGTAGCCCCTCACGTGTTTTTCCCTAATTTTGAGCTGATACGGCAAATTTTAATGACATGGAAGCTTGCTATGTTTGCCATAGTGGATATTATCATTTTTATTTTTTTTTTATAAAAAAAAACTGGTAAAATTGGAGAGCTCACATGCCTTTCCCTTCAGTTCTGCATTTGCTTGTTTCCCGAATTGTTTAAAAGTGAAATCTTGCACTTCAAATAGCCTTTCCCTTCACTTCAAAATTAGGGAAAAGCATGTGAGGGGCTACAAAATCATGAAGGGAAAGCCACGCGAGCAGAATGTTGTGCTGGATGTGTGGCGAGACTTGACGGGATACAGTTTCATATAGTCTTGTACTCTTGTTAACTGGCGTGCCTTTGGTGATCGAAATTACTGAGCCGTGTTATTTTATTTTTATGTTTCAGGAACCTAGACCTTTGTCGCAGTTTGATTTAGAGAATGCCCTTTCAACTTCACGGACGACGGCTGTTGCAAGCGAGTACGGCGTGTCATCATCAAGACGAACGTTTTCTGGTGAGTCAGTTGATTATCAGGGTCAAGCTGCAATCAATGAATTCTCTAAGCTTATGGTTTCTTATATGCTTAACCTCCAACAAGATTCCCAGGATTCTTAAGCATTTGAATTTTTCTAGAGCATTTTTATACTTTCGTTTAGCTTAGTCCGGATTGCAACAGCGATTACTTTGTTAGTTTTACTAGTTTTAGAACATTTATTATTTATTATATTTATTTATATATGTTGTTTACAAAAGTGCCAAGGTTGGCTGTTGCATTTTGTTTAGTATATTTGATGCATCAATTCTTCTTGTAGCTCTTCTAGTTCCATACATGCCATACTTTATTTCTTCTGATTACTGTTGGGGTAATGCATATATATATATATATGATGCAGTCAAATGACATAAAACTGAATAATATAAATTTCCACCGGGCCTCGGTTGTTAAGTGGACACCCGTCATTTATAGAGCTGAATCACGCATTCTGCTCTGTTCTGTTAAAGATTTGTGATAGAGGAAAACATAGTATAATCTGGAATCAACTCTAAAGAACACTTATTTTTGGTCCTGGTGATGCTAATACAACCAAAAGTTCATCTACATTGCTGTATTATATAATTTGGTGCAAAATAAGTGGTTTAATTGGGGATCTAACACTGAAATGCCTAACAACTTTAACAGATTAAGCTAATATTCACCAAGGCAATGCAGTTATCAAGTTGCCAACATCCATCAATGGTTGAGACCTGGGGGGGAATAACTGGTATTGGAGTGGATGCGGCATGGTTAATCTCTCCAAATTCATATCTTTTGATAACTTAAATATTTCACACAGATTAAAAAAATCATTTAATTGATGTATATATGTATGATCCAACCATTTTGTTTTTCAATTGAAACAAAAATAGGTCATCCAAATCCATACAATTTGTTTGTTTAAAAAGTTGTATTTTCAATCACTTTTTACGCTTTAGTGTATTTGAAATTATACCATTTGGTACTGAAAAGTAAGAAGTCGTAAACAAGTATTGGGACATTGTTTGTAGAGATAAAAGGCATGGTCGCTTAGGCTTGAGGAAGATGCACACTGTTAATATATCCTATATATGATGCGGACCCAAGGTTTTGCGTAAAAAATACAAATGTGGTGTTGACGTGATTCCGAAAGTCGATAAAGATAAAGAAGGGAGCAATTTTTGGCGAGGTATATGCTCAACTTGGGACGAGTTCTTAAAGTTTACAACCTGGAGACTTTGGAATGATAGATGGATCCCCTCATGATCTTCATATCTTATATGGAGAGAGAGCCAAGTGCCTATGCACGAAGCTAATAGATCATTTGCCAATTATGTTGATGCTGTAGGGAATAGGAGACTTCGGGATATAAAGAATTGGCTGCCTCATCATGTAACATAAATGATCAGTAATTTGTTGCCTCCTTGTCCATCAAGTGGTGATAATTGCTTAGCTTGGAGGATGAATAACGATGGTTCCTTCTCCTTTTCTTCCGTGCTTATGAATCTCTTGAGAAGAATAATGTTCATAAGTGCATCGTATTATCAATCTTATTTGGAAGTAGACGAGTCCTTATAGAATTCAATGTTTGTTATGGAAACTTAGTCATGCCTCTCTCCTAACTAATGAGAAGCGTTGTTGGAGGAAAATGGCTAATATTGATATGTGTCCATTATGTCAAAACGGTGTTGAGGACCATATGCATGCATTTCGTGATTATAGAGTGGTGAAAGAATTTTTGAAGTTGTTGAACCCTCATATCACGACTCATTTCTTTGATATCTCGGATTGGTAAGATTGGTTGATGGTTAACATCCTACACGAAGGTTGTTGTGATGTTCAGCGTGGTTTGAGTTATTTTGTGTGGGTTCTAGATAATATTTGGTGGAGGCGTAATGAAGTTGTGTTTCGGTCCGAGATAGTGGATAATTCAAAACTAGTTCACAAAGTTTGAAGAGTTTTCTCTAGTATTGAAACTACTTTGAATCATGATAAGGTTTTGCAAGATAGGCAAAATGATTTGGACCCTATAAGCATATAGGAGTTTCTTAAAAGAGGGTTTGTAGCATTAAACACATATGGAGTGGTCACGAGAGCAGAGAACTTGGCATCGTGTGACGACATCCTTCGAGATGATGATATAAGCTTTATATATGGTTTTGCTGCAAAAATTACTCCATGTTCTGTTCTAAAAGTTGAACTTTGGGGGATTTTACACTAATTGAAGATTGTTTAGAGCAGAGGTTTTAAGAATATCAAAGTGTACGCAAAGTCGCAAACTCGGAGATTGTGATTAAATTGATGCATGAGGTATTCATTAATACCCATACTCATATGACTCTTGTAGAGAATATTCGTAACATTTACGATGAATTATACTCGTATGACTCATATAGAGAATATTCGTAACATTTACGGTGAATTAGGAATCATCGCTTTAACCCATGTTTATAGGGAAGTCAATCAGGTTGTATACGGTCTCACCAAATATGGGTTGAGTTTGACTCTAATTTTGAAAGTGTTTTGTTGGCGGATGTCACTTTTACTGTTTTTTTGAGAGGTTTCAGGTTTTTTCTGTAAGCCATATCCCGTTTTATTAAAAAAATGAAGAGGAACTATGTGTTCAAATCCTCAATATACTGCGAATATCATATAATTTTTTTTTTAGTTGAACAATATCATATAGTTTTTGTCAAAAAAATAAATAATACTATCATATAGTTGAACAACCACATGTGATATGGAATAGAACGACAAAAATTGTCTGAGAAATTAAAAGTTTTTTTTGAGGGAAAAAAAACTTTTAATTTTAATTTCTTAGACAATGTTTGTCGTTCTAAGAAATTAAAAGTTAAAACTCTAACATACTTACTGTACCTCCTTAATTATAACTTGTCAACTCTGTCCTCGTGAGTTTAGCTCAGTTGGTAGGGACAATGCATAATATATGCAAGGTCGGGGTTCAAACCCCCGACCACCATAAAAAAATAACTTGTAAACTCTCATTCAAATTTTTAGATGTATTTTTTTAAAAAAAAAAATATAACCCTAATTAATTTACTTAAAATATGAAAAGTTAACATTGAACACATCACATATAGAGAACAATTTAGTATTTAATATCTTTAAATAAAATAAACACATTAATTGCACTGTCAATTTTTTTTTAATATATGTGAAATTTGCATAAAAGACCTATATTGTTGGTGTAGGGTCAACTAATGGTTGCAAGAAGTTCTTTAGGAAAAAAAAGTTTTCAAGAAGTTAACAATAAGAAAATTTGTAGTGTTTCATAACATTCTTTAGGAGTATTTTTGTAAAAAAAAACATTATGTATTAGAATACATAATGCTATTGACCATGTGATAATACAAAAAATAATGCTAGTCCCTTGAGAAGTCATTTGGTTGCAGACTTGATCTTGTGCCTTGAACCTGTGCATACATCGGTTTAATGTACAATCCATTTAAAGTTGGATCGAAAGATAAGTAAAACATGACAAAAAATTGTTTCATCCAAAATTTAAACTTAGGTTGTCGCGGACAGTTCATCCTTTGATAGAAGTCATATTCTTGAGAATTTTTTTACTCACAATTTTTTAGCAGGTTTAGATGGTTTGTTTTTTACTATCCTCACCCGATCCCTTGCTTTTGTACGAAAATAAAAGCCCTGTCCAATATATTTTGATGGAGCAGCCCACCTCAGAAACTTACGCGAAAGGACGAAATCTATCGTCATCCGCAAGTATTGATTGAATATTAGATTCTTAACTTTTCAAGAAACATCCCTCGATTTTCGCAGACCACAAATTCGGTGGTTGGATACTTAACAAGAAAAACCAACTTTAACTTCAAATTTCGATTGTTCTTTCGTTCGTTCGTTCAAAGGACATGGGAGGTTTTTCAGATACGAAGGTTTTACAAGACCTGTTGTTATACGCGGCTAGGGCGGCGCTAAGTTACTGGGTATTGGTCACGGGTCTCCGTTATCTCGACCCGAACCGTGAATCATCGAAGAAGGCTCTTGAACAGAAGAAAGAGATTGCTAAACGTCTTGGTCGTCCTCTTATTCAAACCAATTCCTATGAGGTACCCATTTTTTAATACTTTTTTCATTTTAATTTTTGAACCAATTTTCAATTGTTGGTGATAATTCTGTGTTGTCCTGCCTAAGACTAGCATAATTTATTAGGGATGAGAGCATAGGTTGGTTTCGGGCTGAAAATTGTCAAACGGATGAAAACTGCAGCACTAATTTCGGGCTGAAATGTGTTACTACATATAGTTGCATAGAGCAACACAAGGTTGAAGAAATAAATGAATAAAATTGTAATAAAAAAAAAAACATTTTTGCCCAATCTTTGTGCGCGTGAGGGGTTCCTTTTTCTAGCTTATATATAGGGCCATGTTCCGTATTAGTTTTCAAAGGCTATACCAAGCATAAAACTATCATATGCGGGACCTGGAGTTTTTGCATAAAACCATTCTATGCTAACTTATCTCCAATATTACTTTTCCTTTTATTTAAGTGATTTAATTTGCGCTCTTTACTGTATACAGGATGTAATAGCCTGTGATGTTATAAATCCTGACCACATCGATGTAGAATTTGACTCTATTGGGGGTCTTGACACAATTAAACAAACTTTGTTTGAGCTTGTTATTCTACCCCTGCAACGACCAGACTTGTTTTCGCATGGCAAACTTCTTGGACCACAAAAGGGGGTTCTGTTGTATGGACCTCCTGGCACTGGGAAAACCATGCTCGCAAAAGCTATTGCCAAGGAGTCTGGAGCAGTTTTCATTAATGTGAGGATATCAAACCTGATGAGCAAATGGTTTGGGGATGCCCAAAAGCTTGGTAAGTGTGTTGCATTCATATTGTAGCATATTTTAATTGTCCTTTTGAGCTTAGCTCAGTTGGTAGGGACAATGCATAATATATGCAAGGTCCGGGGCTCAAACCCTGGCCACCACCAAAAAAAATATTTTGATCATGAATTAAATTTTTGCTAATACATATGGATGTTTTTATTTTCTTAGTTCAGTAATTAGAACACTTATATTTTTCATAAAAGGCATGTCTACATGCAAAGATCCATAAAATTGTCGATGCTTTCTATGCGAGTGTATAAAAGCTTGGCATGCCAACTATTGTAATCACACTGTATAACTTCTCTGTTGCTATATTAGTTGAATGTGTGTTGCAATCTTGTTTCACTCACTGTTACGAGTGGTATCACTTGCAGTTGTAAGGTTAATTATGTCTACATTTGATAATATATGATTAGAGCTGTTCCAACGACCAACATAGTTTCTTTTGCTGAGAAGGGAATTTTTGTTCAACAGAAATTATAGTACAAATCAAATACCATTTAGCCCAGTGGTAAAGGCACAATATATTTTGTATGGGACAGAGTGTTGGGATGTAAAGAACCAACACGAAAATAAATCAAGCATAGCAGAGATAAGAATACTGTGCTTAAGTGGTACTCATAGTAGGAGAGTTGGGGTAGCACTCACCGTAAAAAAGAGGGTGGAAACTAGGCTTAGGTTGTTTGAGCTTGTAGAGAGAAGAGTTGTAGATTATATAGTAAGAAGAGTAGATCAGATGGAGGATAATCACATCCCTAGAGACAAAGGAAGACCAATAAAAACTTAAGAGAAACTTATTAAGATTGATCTAGGGATTAATGAGTTAGATAGAAATATTATATATGATAGAACATTATGGCGTCGTTTGATTCATGTAGCCGACCCCACATACTGTGATAAGGCTTGGTTCTTGTTGTAGAAATTATAGTACAAGTTTAATCTTTATTTTTGAATGTACGACAAGCTAATTTGCCTTGAGATTGGTTTATTGATTACCTTAAAAGGGCAAACACTCCTCAGGCTTTCCGTTCTGCAACAAACTCATTGCTCTATTCACTCAATGATATCCCTCTCCCCCTGTGTCCTATTTATGCTTGTAAACCTCTTTAATTAACTAACGAACCTAACATTAAGAGAATGACATCATAAAAACACCTTTTTTTTTTTTTTTACATTACCGCCCACCTCAAAATCAACCTAGCCCTCATAGCTCTAAAAGCTGGAAGATATAAACATTTTTGTCTTGATTATGATGTACGTTACTGTAGGAATATGGCTGCAAATATTCTTCATATTCCATTTGCTTGGGCTTGATCTGCTGTGTATGTCCTAAGCAAAGGTTATAGTAGAACTTTCCGTTTGATCTTTTTCTTTAATATTGTAACTGTGGTCAATTTGGGTTTGGCTCATTAGCCATTAGGCCGAGAGAAACAGACCCAACATATAAAAACCCACATCCAGGCTCCATTTGTTGTTCTTCATTGAAACCCAATATTTCTTGTGAGATTCTGTTGTAGCCTGGGGGAGAGAGATGCATGAAAAAAGATCAGAGAGAGATGTGCGAACAGCTCGCACAGGCAAAAACCCAAAGATGAGAGAGAGAGAGAGAGCTAAGAAATCCTGTTAACCTTTTTCACGATCACGATCGTGAATCAAGATTGTAAGAAGGCACCCGTCCACTAACTGCCGGTGAGTTGACCGCAATACCCGTGACCCAAAAAATCTCTGCCATCACATGCTACTTCATCTATGCTTGACCACACTAGGGTTAACCACAATGTTACATGTGACATTCAGGCACACAACCACAGATATAAAAAAAATAGCTAGTATTCTTAACAAATGATGTAGGACTAAGAGTAAAGTACAAAGATCTCAAATCGACTATGCAGAAAAGCATTTGTCACCTGGTGGGATTTTAATAACACCAGGTTGCCTTGCTTTGTCTTGTGAAATAATATGTAGGTATACGATGTGACTGATCATTGAACTTGTTTGTTTAGCTTCCAATTCCTAATTGTATTTCCAATAGTTTTGTTTTCTGTGCATGTAATTTATGTTGTTGAGTCTCTCTCTCTCTCTCTCTCTCCCCCTTTTGTGATTGGCTATTGTGGTCAGGGATCTAGGGTTCCTATTTTTATTGGCTAATAAAATGGACGTCATATTAGGGTTGGTTCTAGTGGCTTAGTTCAGTTTTAAAAAAGTGGTTCAGTTCAAAACTATATAAAATGGTTCAGTTTTTTAAACTATTTGAACACCCTTATCGAGTGCTGGTGTTCTTTTAAACTGAACTTTGAAGTGAAGTCATTCTTTAAATCAAACTCTCAGTCTGCTTGATGGATAAGGCCATCTGTTCATCTAATGGTGATCTGTTGTTTTCAGATGGATAACAACCTTACATTGGGAAAATGAGCTTATAGCAAAACAACATCATTTGAAAATTGAAATAGAAGGGAATTCCGCTTCTTCCATCCATCTATTTAAGGCCATTTGACAAAATTTCTAGCGTTAAATGTAAATTCATTCCGAATGCACTATTTCTGAAAGAAGTTATTATTGGAACTGGTTTTTGAAATAAGGTTAAAATATAGCAAGCAATTCCAGTTTAGAAAGAGTAAAAGGTCTCCCTTATTGTTTTTTTCTGGTTGAGTTTTTCATCGTTGCAAGATCCTTCTTGAGGAGTGTATATATGCTTAGTGATGGCCACTCCTGTATTGGTTCTATAACAACAGTAGATTAGCAAATGTGTGGTTATTTCTTTGAAGGCTTGAAGCTGTTCGGCTGCATATAGGCCAAGTGCTTATTATAGCAGTTAATAAGGGCAACCTGGCATACCTAACTATGTTTCATTTATCAAATCCCGACTGATTATACAATATAAGTTTGTGTATAATTTTTTATTTTGTATGTGATCAAATTATTTTCTGTTGCTTTTTTCTGCGTGTTCTTTGTTTAGGTCTATCACTAATATTTGTCTGTTCTGCAGTGGCTGCCGTATTTAGCTTGGCTCATAAACTTCAGCCATCCATTATATTCATCGATGAAGTAGACAGTTTTTTGGGTCAGCGTCGTTCATCAGATCATGAGGCTGTGTTAAACATGAAAACTGAGTTCATGGCTCTATGGGATGGATTCGCCACCGATCGTAAGTTTTTAAGTAGTTGTCGTTAAATTTTCATTTGCTGCGTAAATTTTCAAAACAAGTGACAGTTTTGACATATTTAGTTTCAGACTGTTGCTTTATGTTATTTTTTTGTTGTTGTGTAGAGAGTGCTCGGGTTATGGTACTTGCAGCAACTAATCGCCCTTCAGAACTTGATGAAGCAATACTTCGGCGACTTCCTCAAGCCTTTGAAATTGGATATCCAGACCGGAAAGAGAGGGCTGATATATTGAAGGTTATCTTAAAGGGCGAGAAGGTTGAAGATAACATAGATTTCAGTTATATAGCTGGTTTATGCAAGGGTTACACTGGTTCAGATCTATTTGATCTTTGCAAGAAGGCCGCATATTTTCCTATTAGAGAAATACTGCATAATGAGAAGAAAGGGGAACAGTCCTGTGTTAGTATATTTTTCATTTTCTTCTACTTTATTCTCTGCCATGTTTTTTGAATTTTCCCAGAAGTGAAAATATGCTGTTTACAATATTCAATTTCTGTTAACTAGAACAGAACAAATTAATTGAGTATGTTTGTTTTATTTGATACTAGTATGCACCCAAAGTTATATTTGTCTGATTAAAGCATCTCATGTTAATGAGAGCAATTAATGTGAAAGATCAATTTGTGATGACGTGGATAGTCATTTAGTTGTTTTTTCATATCATGAGCGGTGGAGATGAAAATTACTGAGCTATTTTATTGATTTTTCACATTTCAGGAACCTAGACCTTTGTCGCAGGCAGATTTGGAGAAGGCCCTTTCTACTTCGCGGAAGACATCGGTTGCTGCAAATGAATACAGTAGAATGACATCAAGAACGTCGTTTCATGGCGAGTCAGGTGATTCTCAGGTTGAAGCTGCAATCAGGGAATTATCTAAGATTATGGGGGTTTCTCACATCCAAGTAGATGCTCAGGATTAAAATTGAGTTTCTTTAGAATGTGTCGTTTAGCATAGCCCAGATTGCAACCGCAATTACTTCCTTGGTTATTCTAGTTCCCAAACTTGTATTATTATACACTATTTATATGAGTGCCAGAGTTGCCTTTAGCTCAGAATTTCATGCATCAATCATCTTGTATCACATAACATACCATGTATACTAGACTTTATTTATGATTATGCATCAATTTTCTATGTCATTTTATAATACATCCTAATATGTGTAAATGATGGGATAATATATGAGAGCTGCTTCTGTCTCCCCACCTATTATAAAAGTCCACCTAGTACTGAAGTACCGTTCCAGATGGTTAGAAAGCACAATTTTTCACAATTGTTTAAACCTCTGGATGGATGGATGAATCCGTACAGAATTGTGTTTTTCGCCTGTCCGGAAGGCTACAACGGTTCTTGCCTAGGCCTTGACAGTTAAGCGGACTCAAAGTCAAGGGTATATATAGTAATTGTGAAAGAAACATATGCTAAAAATCTGAAATTTCCGAAGAAAACTTAACTTTGATAATATTGATACTAACATGACCAAAAGTTTATAATGCATTGCTGTATTATGCATGATTTAAATCATGAGTGGTATAATTGGATCTAACACAGAATTGCCAACCAACCTATGATTCACTAAGATGGTGCAGTTATAAAGTTGTCAACATCCATCAACGATTGAGAACTTAGGGAAATAACTGGCTTTGGAGTGGGTTCAGCATGGTTATACTTTATGCAACGTGGGTTAGTAATTCATACATGTGTATTTGTTGTCTTTCTGGTCCACCAGCATATGGTAGTGATGATTAACTTCAACATTTGAAAGTCACTAGCTCTTCCCATCCGCATTCATTCATTATGATTAAGGTCTTAAGGACCACAAATTTGAAACTTTCCACCATCAAAGCATATTTTTACGGTGAATGCAGCAGGACCACCATTCAGGAAGCATATATCATCGAGTTTTTACATCATTACTTAACAACTTTTAACATCGGACTAAAAAAATGCTTTATAAAATATACAAAGAATGACACATTTGCATGTATGGTTGAGCATAACCAAGATGTAAGATTAATGTTTATCGGGTCAGACTTTAAGGTTATGAATTGGTATTGGCTATTCTGTCGCTATTGTTATCGAAAATCTCGAATTCTTGTGGAGATAATATGCCTTTGCAGATGGTTGAACACAAATGAATGAAAAATAATATGGTACTGAAAGTGGCGTGACATCTGTACTATTCTTTAACAAACATTAGTATACTACTAGTTGTCAACATAAAAAAACATTGAAATCTAGTGTATGGGAAATTTTTGATCTTCTTGTGACCACAATTATTTTATCGTAGGTGTTAATTTTTAAGGTTATAAAGCTTATGATGCTGACTCTATCCTAAACCCTATCTTAACATGGAATTGTCCCTATTATCACACGGCGCAAGGAAATGATTGTGTTCCACTAGAATATACATGAAAATATTAACGGGTGCCCCCGTGCATTAGTTAAGTAATTATAAAAGGAAATGTTTTCTCAAAAATTGTGTATTTTACTTTTTAAAAATCGAAAAGTATTGCTTTTGACTTTATTTTTTCTTTCCATTTTTAGTTGTTTAACTAGTGTCAGGGGCACTAGTTAACATGACTCATACATTAATAGGGACGTCACTTGTGTACCATTGGGATATCAATGTTATATAACATTGGTCAATGAAAGTGTGCCACGTAGCACTTCACATGCATAACTTTTCTATTTTCTCTCTAGATCTTCTTACGTGGCACGCCTTCATTGGCAAATGTTATATAACATTGGTATCACAATGGTACACAAGTGGATTTGGATCCTCTCCATTGAAAATTTTCTCAAGTTTTCTCCATTTTTAATCTCCACCATTAAAACCCACTAACCACTTTTTTTATAATTTAACACCCATTTTCTCTCTCATATTTGATGGTTGAGATTTCAATGGAGAAAACTTGAGAAAATTTTCAATAGAGAGAATCCAAATCCGTACACAAGTGGTGTCTCATTAATAGCTGGAGTTTTTTATTTAAATAAATATCTCTTGAAGATTTTGATCCTTTATATGTATGTATTTGAGTGTAAAATAGTGGTAATAAGATATAAATTTATAACTTCATGAAAACAAATTGAAGTTCACATTACTGCTTAATTTTAATGAGTTGATCCTCTTACACTTTTTTTTGGTGCAAATCCTTTTATGTATTTTTATTATATAAGTAAATGGATTTATGAGTAAGAGAAAAATAGAATTTGTTTAATATAGCTAATGAATTCTACTATTACTCCTATAGTCAATGTTTTTTTTTTCAAAAAAAAAAAAACATTGACTATCATCCTATTTTTCTCTTCAAAATGAGAGCGCTAGCGGTTGAAAGTTGAGAAAATGTTTGAATTGAAGAGTTCAAAATCAGAGAGTTGCTAGTGCAACCTTCAAAAACAAAGGAGAATGATAGATTATATCTTCGTTGTTCTTTACTTATTATTCTCTTTGACTCCGTCTTATTTTCTTCTTTTTTAACAAGAATTTTCCATTTGTCGTCGGGTATGGTATGAAAAGTAGCACTATATTTAATTCTTCATGTTTTTGTTGAATAAGAAAATCAGAATATGGTTTTTATGATTCACGAGTTGATGAATACTTATGCTATTAATAAAATCATCATTTTTTTCTCTCGGTAATTAATGGCAAATCATCGCTGACCAGCAACTTTTCTACAAAAAGAATGAACGATATTCGGAATATCTACATGTATCCGAGAATGTTACTATCATAATAGCTTAACATACCTTTTAAGTTGTCCTGATCTAAGGATAATGAACTCATAAGCTTATCACTTCACCATCGCGAAAGGAAAGAAGACTTTCCTCTATTTTTTCGAGCAAAATTCTTCCCATTGCAATCCATGTTGTATCTCCTTGATTCGGAATATCTACATGTATCCGAGAATGTTACTATCATAATAGCTTAACATACCTTTTAAGTTGTCCTGATCTAAGGATAATGAACTCATAAGCTTATCACTTCACCATCGCGAAAGGAAAGAAGACTTTCCTCTATTTTTTCGAGCAAAATTCTTCCCATTGCAATCCATGTTGTATCTCCTTGACTTTGTCATAAACAAAACGATAATAATGTTTTGTATTTTAAAAGAGTTAATTTCCATGTGGACATTTAGTGAATTAAATTATTCCAACTTCATTTAAAAAAAAGTCATTTGGGTATACTTTCTTTTTCATGTTCGAGCTTAGATTATTTTTCATTTTTAGTTGGCCAAGTGACACTCACAAGCCATTGTGTGTGTGTGTGTATTAACGAATTTAGAATAGACATGCCAAAAGTTTATTACGTGAAACTGTTTATTTAATATTAAAAAGTAAAATTGATGTGAGCCGAGCGTAAATCAATTAGGGACAATGCGTGATAAACTTATAGTAATATACAAGTTGTTAAAGTTTGAATTCTGAAGAAAGAATGCTTCAAAAAAAAAGTTTGAATTCTGAATAAAGAATGCTCGCAACACTCTCTTTTTAACATTCACTCTAATACACACTTTAGTATTGGTTGAAATCAATGTGGACTCCACCACTTTATGTGGAATCCATTTCCAAAGTATGAGATCCACATTAATTTTATCCAATAAAAGAGTGAGTGTTAGAGAGAGTGTTTAAAAGAGAGCGTTAAAAAGAGAGTGTTGCTAGCACTTCTCATTCTGAATTTCCTACTTATTCAATTGAAAAGATGTCAGTTTTTATCCATTAAGCTATTTAAAAAAATAATATTAAAAAGTAAAAATCAACTTGTGTCAAGGTTAAATTTTGGATTTACCATCCTCACACCTTAAATTTTATTATAAAAAAATTGTATTTGAATAAAAAATAATTAAATTTTGTATTGACCTTATGCTTATTTTAGGCTTCACTTTAAACCCCTTGTGTATTAATTAAAAACTTAATTTTGGACCTTGTATTTCAAATTTAGACCTTTGATCCTTTACGTTAAATTCTCACTTTTTTACATCACTTTGACCCTTCAACAATATAGCTCCAGACTCCCTCCAAGTTCAACGCTGCATTTTCTTATAGCATCACAACAAGTACTTAACCTTTTTCACAAAATCAACCATAACAAGCATTAATAGTTCTAAATAACAACAATTTTGGGTTGTTCTAGTTGTATTAACATTAGATCTGTGAGTGTGCTCCTCCTCAAGGTAATAACTAAATAATAGTTAAAACTAAATAAATTCACACATATTAGATGATTTAAACTATACAATCACTCAAAACATCATTAGAGTAAGGGGATAATTAAAAGGTCGAAACGAGATAAAATATGATACAATTATCTTATCTTTTTTGTTATCATGTCCACCAAAGAGATTGTTAATGCATTAGAGACTAAATTGAACCCTATAATAATAAGTGTAAGAAGCCCTCTAAAAAATATATAAGAAACCAAAAATCTAATTAATCCATAAATTAATTATTGTAGAAAAAAAGTCCTTTTGGTCCTTCGAAATACCCACAAGAAGTTCATTTTTAGCACATTACTAACTAATATAACATAGATGTAATATTTTTTTTTGGTTACAGCATAGATGTAATATTTAAAAACAACCCATCGTTACATGGAGTATTATCTTCTTAGCACATTAAGAAAACCCGTGATATAGATTGTTGGCATAATAACAGTAACACATATCACAAAAAATACATAAGCCATTTTGATGTAAGACAACTTACCAATAGGAAGTATCCTTTTTTATTGAATTAAGGTTCCCCACTACATGAAATGATTTAATATGAGCAATCTATCATAAGAAGTCATCGTCATTATTCGATAATAACAGAATTTATAGAAAAAAATAAAAAAATAATTCTAATTCTAAAAAATGAACAATAATAGAGAAAAATGTGTTAGCGTAGGAGGCCGTAAGCTTCCCAAGAGTCAAAAAAATTGAAAATCAAACACCAAAGGAAGAACACACGTATTAAATTAAATTCATTATTAACAATATTAAATTTGCCGGCAACTGACCTTACGGAAACAATGACCTGTTCAAAGTTTACACTGATGATATATACAAAGTGCATCACGTTTACACTTTAGCATCAACAACATTACACATTTACATTCCAATATTCCCAAATCCAAACGCACGCACCATTCATTGATTCTTCAATCTAACCCTATCTTAGATCAATATTTATTTAATTCTCAACTAAATTATGATTTGGCTTGGGGTCACTTCCATGACAATCTCTTCAATTTTCTTCATCTTCGTTTTTTCTTACTTAATCCTTCGTTTCTTTCGTAAAACCTCTGCTTTACACTTTCTCAAACATTGGTGGCTTTCGTTAGAAAATCGTCTTCATCTTCATCAATCGTTTAAAATTCCTCTCTATGATCATAATTTCCGAGAAAATCAACTTTACCGGAAAATTCTCAGCTACCTTGATTCATTACCTTCCGTTCAAGACGCAGATTTCACAAACCTGTTCTCCGGTCCCAATCCGTCGGATATTTTTCTCCACCTCGACGCGAATCAAATTGTTCATGATACTTTCTTAGGAGCTAAGCTTTCATGGACGAACAACACCGTTGCTGGCGACTCCGCTTCTGCGCTCGTGCTTAGAATGAAGAAAAAGGATAAGCGTAGAGTTTTTCAGCAGTATTTTCAACACATTCTCTCAGTAGCAGACGAAATTGAACAGAGGAGGAAGAAGGATATAAAATTGTTCATGAATTCCGGCGCCGGCGAGTCGTACAGGTGGCGATCAGTTCCGTTTACGCATCCAGCAACCTTTGAAACGGTGGCGATGGATGTTGAACTGAAAAACAAAGTGAAAACAGATCTAGATCAGTTTATTAAGTCAAAGCAATACTACAACCGTTTAGGCCGTGTTTGGAAGAGAAGCTACCTTCTCTACGGTGCTTCTGGTACCGGAAAATCAAGCTTCGTCGCTGCGATGGCGAAGTTTCTCTGTTACGACGTCTACGACATCGATGTTTCAAAGATAATCGACGGTTCAGATTGGAAAACACTCCTGATGCAAACGACGGCGAAATCAATGATCTTAATCGAAGATCTCGATCGTTTATTAGCTGGAAAATCAACGGGTGTAAACATATCAAGCGTGTTGAATTTCATGGATGGAATCATGTCATGTTGTGGTGAAGAGCGTGTGATGGTTTTCACGATGAATGGTACAAAAGATGAGATTGATCAAGCGGTGTTAAGACCTGGAAGAATCGATGTTCACATACACTTCCCCTTATGTGATTTCTCCACCTTCAAGATTCTAGCGAGTAGTTATTTAGGGTTGAAGGAGCATAAGCTTTTCCCTCAGATTGAAGAGGTTTTTTCTCAGACCGGTGCGCGGCTTAGTCCTGCTGAGGTTGGTGAGATTATGATATCGAACCGGAATTCGCCGAGCCGGGCTTTGAAAACCGTTATAACTGCCATGCAGGTTCAATCAAACGGTTCGGGGCAGAGGTTGAGTCATAGTGGCTCGGGTCGAAGCTCCGAAGAGGTTAATGATACGAATGCTGTGATATGTAGAGAGAGTGTTCATACGGTGAGGGAGTTTCGGAAGTTGTATGGGCTTTTGCGGTTGGGAAGTAGGAGGAAGGAGAAGGATGAATCGGTTCCTAATTCGGGTCCCATTGAGAAAGAAACTCCATCAAGAATTGAGGGGCGGGTCGGATAAATTAGATCCGATTGGAATATTTTAGTTTTTCTTAAGAAAATTGTAAAGTTGTTTGCCAGTTATTTGCTAGCTGCTACTAACAATTATTGCAGATTTTTATTTTAGATTTTTTTTTTATTTTTTTATTTTTTTTATAATTTACAATTCGTTTGTTGTATGTACACAGATAAATAATTATGGTTAGACAGATTGAACTAGAATGAATTCATATTGTTTGTTTGATACTTTAAGTTTTGATATAAGAATCCATATTCAACCTCTCGTGTTATTCTTGTATTCCATTTTAGGGTCATGAAAGAAGAATCTACTTTAATAAGTTCATTTGGGTCAACATTCCTTTTAAGATAATGAGACAGTAAGACTTGTAATTAGGTCTTTAGAGCCATTGACTAACGAATAAGAGTTCTCCAATTGGAGGCCGTTGATTTGGGAATGTGCCCTACAACTTACGTTAATTTGTGGACTTTTTGACCATGAAAGAAGAAATCAAATTCTTTTGGCTTCAAGAATAATATATAAAGAAGGTGCTCCAATGTATACACGGTTTGGATGTTTTAGGATGGAAATATGTCAATCCATAGACAATGGTCAATAAATTAGCCTATATCAAGTTTAAATTACACTAGAATTATTTCACCCCGACCAAAAAATCAACTCTAAAATTATTTTTTTTAACTAACAAGCTGGTTTTTTAAAGTAGGTTAACATGCTGGACAACTTAACCAAAATCCCGTAATAGATAACTATGATTTGGCCCTTAGATTTTTTGATACGTCATAACTACTTAAGTTAAGTCTTGCCCAATCTAACTTGTTTTCTACGCCTATGATGTTAAATCTACAATATAAACAATTCAATCATCCTCTATTCCAAAGTACACGTGGCATTGTTATGAAATAGTTCGCAATTAATGCTAATCAAATTCAATTCTTACTCCCTTTGAGAAAAGAAAAAAACTGATAGTTGAATATCAGCACGTACGTCATTAAATTCTCAAATGGTCAATATCTCTATTATATATATTTGCACTATTTTATTTTGATAGTACACATGGCATCCTTAAATTGAAAGGTGCATTTAATGTTTTGTGTAATTGGTACATATTATGTGATTTGTGCAAGACTTATGTAATTAACATGATTATGCAAGTTGACTAAAAGGCTTATAATGACAAAAAAATAAATGGAATATTTTATTCAAATTATTTTTGTTATTTAATGTGTAATTTCATTACTAAATTAATGGCATAATTGATGTGACTTACTTGCTTCTTTTTTCCTATAAATATTGTTTGTCCGTCTCAAACATCTTCACATCATTTAGAATTCATACTAAAATTTTAAAATTATTCTCAAAATCTCTCTTTTATTTTATTGAAACACTTTTCTTCTTAACATATTTTTTTCATCACTCTAATTTCAAAAATTGATTCAATTTATGATATTACTCCACTACATGTTGTATAGATCCATGTATTTTGTTCAAATTCACATATTCATCCTATTATACCCTCGAGTTCTAACGGCTTATGACAAGATATGTACCAATTACATGTTGGTACATAATTCTTAATTATCATCCAATCGAATTGTAATCAACACATCATCATATTAAGTTAGTCAGTCTTGAGTTTTTTTTTCCTATATATAGTCAATTTGTCTTTCATCATTTGTATATGCATCTCCTTTCGTACAAATTGTTTATAATATCATTTATTTGAAATGCAAATATTTCTACCTCCTGACCAATTCAATTTTATTGATTTCATTATTATCAAATTGATTTAGGCACCTTTTTTTTTTCCTTCCGAATTTTGATTCCCTTTTATAGGTTTAGCTGTCGGCTCTGTTAATTTTAGGGTTTTCATCCCCATATATATTTACACCTTTTGAAAAAGTTTGCTTCACGTTTTAATGAATTTCATTATTATTCTATTAATTTGAAGCGACGTAATTGAAAGACGTTTTGAATCAGATTTCTTCATTCAAAAACTATTTTTTTTGCCACTATTAATAATGAGAGATATGTGAAAGGCATGTCAATGTTTTGTTCTTCCAACATTGAAGTTGTGTTTTGCCACTATTAATAATGAGAGATATGTGAAAGGCATGTCAATGTTTTGTTCTTCCAACATTGAAGTTGTGCATATAAAAGAGAATTCTTCCTTAAAAAAAACAGAGAATTCTCAAGTATTTTTGGGTAACATATTAGTTGATAGTTCTCAAGATATTGTATTTTTATCTTACATTTTTGTGGTGCAAACTATTCATGTATGTTGTAGAACAAGACCAACCACTGCGAAAATGTAGAAAATTTATTTTAGTTATTTTTTTTCAATGAATTTTATCTAAACCTCACTATTTTCTTTATTATTTTCATTTGCTCCTATTCAAAAGAACTGATTTAATTTATTAAGTTTTTTCGTTTCTATTGTCAATCACTCATTTTCACTAGACATGGCGTTGATATATATATTATTTCACATAAATTATTTTAACATCAAATCTCATCCATTCATTTCATTTGATAAATTAGTTCACATGCATCAAATACTCTTTATCACCTAATCAAGCATTCCATTTTTATCTCCCCATATTTATTTATTTCTGCCATCAACACATACTCAAACTTCTTTGTTAATTTTTTTACAAATTGCACGATAAAACACATACTTATGGTTGTTTGAGTCACTCATCAACATCGATAATATTTATTTGCCTTTATTTCATACCCATATTTTTTTTTAATTTTAAAATTATATTAAAAAAAAAAAAGACAACAATCTCGGCTAAACTATCAATATCTCTATCCGTATCCTTATCTACATCTACAATCTACAATATAAACAAGTGAAACCATTTTCATTCAAAAGTACATGTGGCATGTTATAGTCTCATTCTAATTAATGTCAGGCTAATTAATGCTAGAAAAATTCAAATTGCCATTACATGGTATATGCTTAGCACTTGGTATTTCAGTCTCAACACATACTTCCATATACTGCCTCTATTTTAAGAAATCATTCGATTTATTATTATGATCAAAATGATATCTAGAAATTTAATTGCCTGATATCAAATCAAACAAGAAATTGCCCATAAAAAAATCAAACAAGAAGCTATCAACTGCCAATTAATGAAATTAAATTCAAAATTATTCAACACTTATAACAGTCCTAAAAAAGAATGTTGACAATTGGTCTAATTCAAGACTATCGTTGAATTGTTTCTCACATATTAAAATCAAATTAAAACCAAAATAAAATAGTGAAAGGTAATGATTCTTTTTGTCACAAAAAGGAAATAAAATAGCTCAGATCTTTATCTCCCATCCTATTCTCATCACTATTACTATTTTTCAAAAATGGTTTTGAGAACGGTAAGAAGATGAAGAACACCTTTAGTTCCTACAATTTCATCAAATTTTATTGTTGATTGCATCAGACCGTTCCCCTTCATCATGGTTTGTGACCATGGTTTATGATTTTATTGCTAATAGTTGGATTTTTAGCTGTACAGGAGAAAATAAGAGGGAGAATGTTAGTTATCAAATAATTTGTTGAGAATTTGATTTTGAAGCTGAAGAAAGGCATAAACGAAAGGGATCTTGAATCTTCTCTCATGATTTATATTTTGTTCCAATTCTCTCATGATTTATATTTGTTCCAAATAATTGTCTACTATATATCATTTTTGAAAATGCTTCATTTGAGACATTATTTTCATCATATAATGATATGATCTTATTCATTAAATTTCTTTTGCTATTAATGTAACATATTTATTTTCCCATATATTTGTTTGCGGATGACCATATTGCTACTCAATGTTCCTCAAATTTACAAAGAACTTATCGGATTTATAACTAGAGTATATCTCAGTTTAATCGACTTTAATTCCTTCCAGTTTGGTTGTGTTTCTTCTAATTGGGAGGAAACTCAACATTATTGAAATTTCTTTTATCGGTTTTGTTTACAACGTGTTCATTATTTTGCAGAGACCTTTATAATATTGAGAACAAAGTAGTTTCCTATCTATATATTCAGTTCAAGGTCGCGCATCCTATATTAACTGTCAGGGCCAAACTTTAGTTTTTTTGGTAATTTGTCATTTACTCATTTTATACCACAAATCATATGTAATAAGTGTGTATTTTAGTCTTTTTAATGCTTTTGTTTATTTTTCTTCTTTGTGTTGTTTGGATTAGTGTTACATTATAAGAATTTTGAATTAGGGTTTCATTTTTCTTTGTTGCAGCTTCTCTTCTGGATTCTTAAGTTTCTTTTTTGACATATTCTAGATTCTTACGTTGCAAAAGTTTTTCTGAATTTTATTACGATGATTATTTTTGAATTTTGCTAAAAAAAATCTAAATTTTTATTGCAACTTTATTTCTGAATTATGTGTTCTCACGGAATTTCATATATTTTATTTTCAGTATTAAATAAATACAAACATTTGAAGAAAAAAAATTTCCTCTTTTATTTTTTTTGAGGGAATTCCTCTTTTATTTAAATGCAGTTTTGGTCGAACCAAACCGTACACCATCGATTCAGTTTGGTTCGTTTTCACTTTAAAAAAATGATAAAACCCAAACCTCATTTGACTTTGAAGAGCATGTAAATGGTAATTTAAAAAAATCATTATAACAATCAATATTTTGAATAAAACACGTTTACTCAATAATATATGTATTGTACTACCTCTCATACAAACAAAGTTGTAAAGAGTGTATATACACATTAATCAAAATATATCTATTTTAAAAGGGGCACTAGCCAACAAATGTGTATTTTTTTTTATGTTAATTTTAAACCGAACCTCCACTAGATAGTACTAGAAAATTAGGTGTAGAACATATACAGTGGCTAGACCTATGGGTTTTTAGATGCAATATTGCACATGTTAAAGCAACTGAAAGTAATAACTTCTTATTGAAAACAACTATTATTTATTAAAAAACTACACATTTAATATAAAATGCACAACAATTATTTATTACTAAGACCCATTTAATATTTTTTGAAGTGTTGAGTTTGAGAGATTTTTTATTTTTTTAGTTAAATGGGGTTCAATTAACCAGCTGCATCACTTTATAAATGCATAAATAAAAGGAAACAAGAACAAAAGGAGTTGGGGATGGACCAAAACCTTCTCAATAAAGCTAAGCAAAAAGCTGAGGGGCAAACACCAAACCAAGAAAAAAGTAAATAACAAAAAAATAAAAAGTAAAGAAAACCAAAAGAAAAATAAAAGGAACGAACTAAGAGAAAGTCCTTGAGTTATTTAGGTAACATATATACTCCTAGAGTTTGAAAGATTAAATCTTATTAAGTATTAATTATAAGAGCAAGTGACATGTACATAGAGACTCATTTAAGCAACCAAAAGGAGAGGTCCATTGTGGATGCTCTAACAATCGATTAACTTATTGATGAAAATTTTTGGTCGAAAATAATACAAAATAAATGCTTGCTGAAATTATCAATTTTTAAATATTATTGTTATTATTATTATTATATTATTATTAATAATAATAAATATTGATTTTTAATGTTTATTAGATATACTAATTAAATGTATCAATTAAGTTTGGTAACTAATTTTATATTTGATATTTTTTCGAGTTATCATGAAATTGGTATAAAGCTTACATCACCGCTTAGCAGTGACTAATCTTAGTTGGAAAACCTGTGGGATACATAAGACGAGTTCTCTCATCTCATCCGAATATTTTCCATACACATGAGGCAGAAATTGAACTGCTATCCACATACTTACGAGGCTCTAATCTATTATCAATTTGACCATTTTTTCCTAGGGTCATAGCTTACATGTTAATTCTAGGTGTTCGTACAACCGGTTCATCCTTCAATATTCCATTGAAAATCAATGAAGCATTGATACATGGATTTGAAAAGAAAATACGAGACCTTAAAATTGATATGAAGGCAGCAGAGAGAATCAAACACGAGACCTTAAAAGTAGTCCCAGGCCAAAACAAGTGGGTTAGATCAAACTTATTCATTGTGTTCCCTTATTGACTTTTTTTTATCCAAATAATTTGGAAAATATATAGATCTCCAAAAAAATCAAGAGCGAGGGATACTTGCTCAAACTTTGGACCCATTTGAGCACTTTAACAATATTATTCTATCGTTGTTTCCAGAAAACGAGAAGGAAAATATTAGCTTTGATTTGGTTTGTCAATCTGACCAAAATAAAAAGCTACAAAGCAAATGGTATTCAATTGAGTTCTTGAATGATATTAACAGTTGCATATTTCAAACCACAAATTAAGATTTAAAGTTGGATGTCCAATAATATTGATGAGGAACATATACCAAGGTATTGCATTTCAAAATGAGAAACCCCACATTTTTATCCAAAACCTTAAGACAATATGTATATTACTCATCTCATTTATATGTTCATAAATATCAAATCTTGCTGGAAATATAGAATTTTTACTCACACATGACAAATTAGCATTTCTCCCTTAAACGTGAGACTCTCTATGTCTATGATATGATGAAATATTCAAATAAGGCCAGAGGCACAACATGGTAAAAAAGGTGGCTTGGTGGTGGTTTCATAGAGATGTGTTTTTTTTTTCTCATTTATTTTATGAGAAGAGAGAAATTAAATTAGAAAAATTATTCGAACTAGAAAGAAATGACAAGGAAAACGAGTGAGTTGTGAGTAGTTTTATGAGTTTGTTGAAGGAGTTGGATATTACTGAGTAATTATTCTACCAAAAATATTAGACTCATTAAAAATGTCACATCAATTTAAAATGTACAATAAACATGTATTTTTCAACTCAGCATAACACATAAACGTTTTTCCTTTGTCATATCCCACTAAAGACTAAAAGTCAAGGAACTTAAAATAATAGAGGTTAAATAAAAAAAAGTTATCGCCTTGACAAATAAAAATTGCATGAAAGCGAACGACTTCCAAAATATAATATTTAACATAAAAAATTAAACAAATGACATTCAAAAGCTAACAAAACAAATCATCATAATTCCGGGACTGCAAGTGTAACCTACATTGGGTTGTATCTTTGCATTAGGCTAAAAAAAACTAGACAAATGATATCGACACCACAATTTCTCAAAAATTATTTAGGCACACGTTTGTGAGTCATCTCACTTATATCTTATTCAATATCTACTATTCCTTTCAGTGTAGAACTTTAACTCTTATTTTACACGATAACATATCTCCCTCAAGTGTGACATTCTCTGTGTCCGTAATTACGTGACATAGCCAAATAAGGTCAAACCGATGTACAACATGATCAAAAAGGTAGATTAATGGTAATTTACTAAAAGTGTGTTTTTGTTCCTTTATTTCATGAGAAGAGATCAAAGAAATTAGAAGATGAAAAATAAATTTGAGATTGAGAGAACTGATACCGGTTAAAAAAAATAAGAATTGTGTATTTTGTCCATGAGGTTATAAAGAACGAAGTAAGTTGCACGTGATTTTATGAAATTGTTGAAGGAGTTGAAGATTTTTGTGTAATTAATTTACCAAAAAGTTAGATTGCGTTAAAAAAAACTAATTTACCAAAAAGTTAGATCCGGGTAAAAAAACGCAACAACATATAAAGAATTTACTAAGCACATATTTTGTTAACTCAGCATAACACTTAAGTGTTTATCTATGGTTAAATTCCACCAAAGATCAAAGGATAAGGAATTTAATATCTTAGAGATTGATTAAAAAATATTGCATGAAAGTGAACAACACCCAAAAACATAAATTTGATATAAAAATTAAATAATTGGCATCCCAAAACTAACGAAACCGTCTATCGTAATGTTGAGAGTTCTAAGGGTGTCTACAGTAGGTTGGACTATCACATTAGGCTAAGTGAAACCACACAATTGTGATTGACATCACATCATTATCCAAAACCTTAAGGCATTAGGTGTATTGGTCATCTTACTTATATGTTTCTCAACGTCTACTTTGGCATCCAATAATGTGGAACTTTAAGTCACAATTTACACATGAACATATATCTCTAAAGTGTGAGACGCTCAATGCGTCTGTAATTTGTTGATAGTCAAATAAGGTTAGGCGAAGGCACAACATGGTTAAAAAAAATGGATTAATGGTGTTTTTGCGGAGGGAAGTTTGTGTTCCCATCTTTCATGAAACGAGAGAAATAAATTTAGCAACAATAAAATTAAATTAGAATATGAAAAGAAATTTGAACATGAAAGAAATGATAAGGGAAAAAAATAGTGTGTGTTTTGTCCATGGAAGTATCGGAAATATAGCGAGTTACTGACAATTTTATGGGTCAGTTAAAAAGTGTTGGAAATTTAAGAGTAAATATTTCACCAAAAAATAGACTCGGTTAAAAAAACGCCATATCTTTATAAAATGTTTAATAATCATGTACTTTTTCAATTTAGCATAACACATTTGTATTTTTCCATTCGCATGTTCGTTCACCCAAAGACCAAATATGGAGGTATTTGATATAATATTGATTGGATAAAAAAATTGTATGAAAGCAAATGACATCCAAAAACTTATACTTGATATAAAAAGTTAAACAAATGAAATTCAAAAACTAAAAAAGAAAAAAAAATTAATGTTTAGAGTTCTGAGGGAGTCTACAATGGGTTGGACCATCACATTTGACTATGAGAAACTCCACAAGAGATATTGACAGCACATCTTCGCGTAAAATCTTAAGACATTAGGTATATTGTTCTTCTCGCTTATACGTTACTCAATGTATATTATTGCACACAAGTTTAACTCACTATAATGTTTAGAGTTCTGAGGGAGTCTACAATGGGTTGGACCATCACATTTGACTATGAGAAACTCCACAAGTGAGATTGACATCACATCTTTGCGTAAAATTTTAAGACATTAGGTATATTGTTCTTATTGCTTATATGTTACTCAATGTATATTATTGCACACAAGTTTAACTCACATATGAAACATAAACATCTCTCCCTTAAGCGTGAGACTATTATGTATGTGATCTGGTGAGATATCACATAAGGTCAGAGACACGACATGGTAAAAAAAAGTGGGTTGGCGGCAGTTTCATAGAGGGGTGTTTGTTTCTTTCTTTCATGAGAAGAGATAAAGTAAATTATAAAAGAAAAGAAGATTAAAAATGAATTTGAACTTGATAGAAATGAAAAAAGAAAAAAAATAAGGAGTGTGCGTTTTATTCATGAGAGCATAAGAAACATAATGAATTGCTGGTGATTTTATGGATTTGTTGAAGAAGTTGAATATTACTGGGCAATTATGCTACCAAAATATTAGATTTATTGAAAATATGTACATCTATTTAAAATGTCTAACGAATATGTATTTTGTCAACTCATCATACATATACATTTTTCCATTGCAAGATCCCATGAAATACCATAAGTGAAGGAATTTGAAATGACAAAGCTTATTTTTTTGTGCATGAAAGCTAATCACATTCAAAAACTAAAATTTAAGATGAAAAATTAAACAAATGACACTCAAAAAATAACGAAACAAATCATCACATTAGGCTAGGATCCTACAATGGATTGTATTATCACATTAAGCTAAGATCAATCACAGCATAGAGATTCACATCCTATCTTCTTTCAAAGTCTTAAGGCATTATGTATATGAGTCATTTCACTTATATGTTTCTCACATCTACTCTTGCATACAATACGGAATTTTAACTCACACTTGAGACATTAACATCTCTCCATTAAGTGTTAGGATCTTTGTGTCTGTAGTCCACCACCAAGAACAACTCTCGATCCCCCACAACGTCGAACCCGGATGTGATACCACCGTTGGGCTTTCTGTGGGAGCCTACGTTGATGTAGATCGACAATTTGGATAAAGAGAAACCACACAAGTGATAATGATACAACCAAAACTCCATCTAAAATTTTAAGTAACACCTGATACATCACAATATTCCCTCCATCAAATATAACGACATTCTAGCCCGTGCTTGGCACGGGTGTCCATGCTAGTTTTCAAATAAATTAAATAGGTGTTTGTCTCCCGTGAGTTTGTCTCCCGTTTTCTCCAGTGGACAAATCTCTGCCCTTCATTCAATTTAATGCTAGATCAATGGCTAGAATTAAAAACTCTTAAATATGTGTTGTTTTGGATCTACTCCTTTCCTTCCCTTTTCACGTCTTTGCTTTGCTTTGTGTAATAATACAAACCGCTTCATCTTTCGGTTGCCGTCGCCGTCGCCGTCGTGCTCCATTGCAGTCAGTATTTCTAGTACCATCATTAACCATACACCCCTTCCAAATATGTTGTCCTTCAGGTGCCATTGTCATTGCAATTTCAATCATGTTTGTTGTTATTGTTGTGGTCATATAACAGAATAAATACAAGAAATCTTGTAGAAGAATCTTGGAACATCTTTATACGCTTTGACAGAAGAATTTTTACGCATTTAACATGGTGTTTCTGAGATTGGTATTATATTTGAAGATGTGATTTTGCCAAAGTTTCAGTCCAAACTTCAATTCAATTTCTACCTTTGTCAATCACCTAGAGAAAATTAAAATTGATGGTTCAATCTTTCCTATTGGATTTATTAGAAGTTGGTTTGATTGTGATGTATGGTGCTGGTGGTGGATAAAAAGGAAAGAAGAAAAGGTGAAAAACGACACAAAACGAGATTTGTTCACCAGTACAACACATATTTAAGAGTTTTTAATTCCAGCCATCGATCTAGCATTAAATTGAATGAAGGGCAGAGATTTGTCCACTGGAGAAAACGGGAGACAAACTCACGGGAGACAATCCCCTCCCGTGCTTGAAGCTTGATTAGAGGATATTACAAGTTTATTGTCTCCTAGCTTCCAGAATTTGCAAACCATACAAGAAGATAATGTTGAAGCTCTATTGGATGTTGACCTAGCTCTATCTAACCTCGGGTAGTTGTGTTAACTTCAGAACATGTGCCCTTATGACATGTAATAACATTTGTCTTTTGTTTAGAACAAACCTATCTTCAAGTTTTATTTATCTGACACCATTATGATTTTTTTTTTGAAGCAACACCATTATGATCTATATATTTCTATAAGGTATAAAAACATTTGAACTCTAAAAATTTGTTTATTTAAAAAATGTTCCAATAATTAATTTTTTAAAAGTTGAAAAATGGGTTTATGAGTGTTTCAAGTGGTAACGAATTGGAGTTTTTAAACAAGTGATCAGCGTTCAATATTTGAATTTTGTGTATGAAAAAATTTAATTGAAAGGAGAAAATTCACCTTGTGTTCCCAATAAATTCCATGACGGAGGTATCTATAAATATAATATACTATGAAGCCCCGATACGGATACGGATACGGGTACGATACGATACGGGTACGCGAATACGTCAAAAATTTGAAATTTAGGATACGATACGGCTTGGATATGTTTACAATTTTTTTTAATATATATATATATATATATATATATATATATATATTAGACATAAACGCACAAAAAATAAATAGCGTGAAATCTTAAAACTAATTACACCAAGTCAAAATACAATGGACCATTCACCAACTAAGATAGCATCCTTTAAACCAAAACATATCATATAAACAACCTGCACCATGATGATACTAAGGTAGTATGAAGATAGTCACCCTTTTCAAGTAATGGTCAATATAATGATCCCAATTTACAAAAATTAATACTTGTGATCAAAATACAAATAAAAATTTCAAATAAAAATTAAATTAAATTAAATTAAATCATTCGTATACTTATGGGATACGTATCCGGGAGTATCCTTAACGTATCCTTAAGGTATCCAATATATTTTTAAATAAAAATTAAATTAAATCATTCGGATACTTCTGGGATACGTATCCGGGAGTATCCGCGGAGTATCGGTATCCGATACGTATCCGACACGGGTACGGCACCATTTTGGAGTATCCGGGCTTCATAGATAATATAGCAACAAAAAATAAAATGGGTGTGGTTGGTAACTTGATAACGAGTGAGGGTGAAAATAGTAGAAGTAAAATCCTTAGTATTCAAAACGAAAAGAAAGGCCCATCTACACAGCCCAAAGTCCAAACTATGTCTCTCTCAAGAAAAACTGACAAACGACGTCGTTAGACAGTTTCTTCTTCTCCCTTGCTCTCTGAAACACAGTAGAGAAAGTTGAAAAAAAAAAGGTCGAAGTTGCGAAAATGTGGCACAGGACATTTCCGTCATTTCGAAGCATTCTATCATCATCTTTCTCCACATCACGCGCGAAGCGCGTGGGCACTCACAATGGAACCTTCCACTGCGACGAAGCACTCGCTTGCTTCATGCTTCGTCTTTCTAACCACTTCTCCGGCGCCGATATCGTTAGAACGAGAGACTCAAACCTTCTCGCAGCATTGGATGCTGTAGTCGACGTTGGAGGCGTTTATGACCCGATACGACACCGTTACGATCATCATCAAAGGGATTTCGATCAAGTCTTTGGGAACGGTTTCGCTACTGAGCTTAGTAGTGCTGGACTTGTCTACAAGGTTCTTCTTCCATTCTCATTTAATCACTTGCTGTTTTCGTTTCATTATTCAATATTAATTAATAATTCATGATTATATAATGTAGCATTTTGGATTGGAGATAATTGCAAATGTGCTTCATCTTGATGAAGATCATCCTCATGTACACCAATTATACCCAGCTATATATAGAAATTTTGTTGAGGTAACTAATTTTAATATGAGTTGTGTTATTTTTACACAAGTTTGACATCAAATTTCAACAATAGATTATATGGTTAACACATTTAAAATATGTTGATGATTAAATTCAGTAGATTGCTAATAAATATAACAAGGTGTCACAATTGATTAACCGTCACTAATCATAATTTTCAATTGTTAAGTATATCTATTATTCATATAAATTACAATCAAATATATGTGATTTAAGTGTTAAAATATGCATGAAAATTCGTTAACTACATTATGTGTTTAAATATACACCTGAAAATCGTGGTCATTTTCGTTCAAAATTGTGATTTAGTGAGTTACGATCACGTGTTATATTCATTAACCCTAGACTGAATCGCTTTAACTAACTAGTTGAATTTGATGTCAAAGTATTATTTCTGTTTTGCTATGCATTCACATTTTCGTGTTCATTCTTGAAATCTTGGCGGTTAAAATTAATTAGTCTTGAGATGTTTCTGTCTGTTAAAAATACTGTTTTATTTTTAAGGCAGTTGATGCTGTGGATAATGGAGTGAGTCAATATGACTTGAAAGAATCTCCTAAATACATAATCAACACAGGCTTGGCATCTAGAATAGAACGATTGAATTTGGACTGGATAGATTCTGATCAGTCAGCTGATGCAGAGAATGAGGCCTTTCATCGGGCAATGGCTCTGGCTGGCGGTGAGTTTTTGGAGGTGAGACTGTTTTGGAATGTCCATATTTGATTTCTGCTGCTCCCTGTGTTTAATTGTTTATATTGTTTCTTACTTCCTGCTGATCAATCATTTGAGTTTCTGGCAAAAAGATAATATTTTTTTTCCTCTTGTGTTACAGAATGTGAATTATTATGCAAAATCATGGTTACCGGCACGGTCTATTGTTATGGAGTGTCTTGCAGCAAGAGAAACTATTGATTCTAGTGGAGAGATCATAAAACTAAATCGATCTTGTCCTGTAAGCACACAAGCCATTTAATTTATCAGACGTAATTTTTTAATAACTTCATAGCAGTGATACTTTACTCTATACATACCAATCAAGATGTATAGAACAATATCTGTTAGGGAAAGCAATATTTGGTTTTGGCTTTTGAATATCCTTTTTAGTATTATTTTTTCTCACTCATTCCACAGTGGAAACTTCACATACATGAGCTCGAGGAGGAAATGAAAATCAACCCTTCAATCAAATATGTTCTTTACCAGGTAGGTTTGTTTGGCTTAGTTAATCAATCAATCTGAAATTGAATATAAGCATCTGTCATTTTTAGCATCCCCTCCCAATAAATCCTTTACACTTTATTTTGAATATCCTATACACTGGTTATTTTCTGTTAAATCTTAATCAAGGAAACTTGTAAACTTCCAAAATTTTCTTTATTTTCCTATTCAATTATAAATTACTATTTGATCTGTGATTTAATTTAAACAAGAATACAATTTCTACTTGTAGGATGATAGGAGTGAAAAATGGAGAATACAGGCAGTGGCAATTTCCCCTGCTAGATATGAGAACAGAAAACCACTACCATGTCTTTGGAGGGGTTTGGAAAATGACAGGCTATCTGAGGTTGCTGGAATCCCAGATTGTACTTTTGTGCACATGAGTGGTTTTATTGGAGGAAATCGAAGTTATGATGGAGCCCTAGCAATGGCAAGAGCATCTTTAAAGGCTTAGGAAATGGTAGGTTAAACAAATACTATTTTCTTATTGAATCAGTGTGCTTTAGTGGTTCCAAAACATGGTTCATGTGCATCGGTGCATCGCAAAATGCTGATAAGTAAACCATTCCATGTTAACGCCATGGAGGCAATCTTTAGACAATGTAACATGACATTTTCTCTCATATTAAATTTCTACACCAGTTCAACGTTTACATTTCAATTCATCCATTCTGTCCTTTGTGTATCAGCATCCTCATTATGGTCAAAACTAGGTCCAGGTTTCTCAGCATGCACAATGTTGGCAATAGATTCACTCCTCTGCTACAGCTGGCAGGTCCTCTTTAAACCATTTGTAAAGCCCACCTTCTAGATGGAAGACGTTGTTGTACCCATTAAGGACTAGCAAGTAAGCTGCTATTAGAGACCTACGAAAGTACAAAAATGTGATCATTAGAGCAGCCAATCGATGATTTGAATATTATATTTCATAATTGCATGAAAAGTGGTATGCACCATGCAGCTTTCAGCTATATCACTTTCTCTGTTCTTACATCCATGCAATCCAAGTTATTAAAGGCACCTTCCATTGTGTATTTTAGCCGATAAAGAACTAATTTGTCTTTTTATTACTCTCTCTGGTCTTATATCACATGTAACAAATTGGCAGGATGGTTTACAATAATATGAATGTCATTCATCCTGTCCTCTAAAATTTAAATGTCTTTGAATCTGATGTTGGTTATAAAGTGCAAACACACTCAAAAGGTGGGTTGGGATCGGTTTGCGTAAATAATGGAGTGATTTCATAAATTGTTGCCAACCAGTTTTGGTCTGTATATTCTTACAGCATATATGAAATTATATATTCTTACAGCATATATGAAATTATATGAGCAATATTGAAAAACCAAGGAGATGAAAGCATGCTCAGGAAAGGGACAGACTAGAGAGATAGTTTAATACCTAGATTGTTGACCTTGTGGCAGATTTTGTGTTGGTTTCATTGTTCCTCCTGCTGAGCAAGCTACTATTATCTTTGCATTTTTATCTAATTTTTCATCGACAGCTGGCCGCATGAATCAAATATTTAGTTTTAGAAAACAAGAAATGCACGAATTCAAGAAATGCACGTTGAGGCAAATTCATCTTACACTTGATAAACTCGGGATTTTCTTCTGTGCCAGAGAAAATACCAAAAAATGCAAATGCAGCACGTCTGGCAATGTCCCAGGCTGTCCATTCTTTTATAAGCCTGTAAACTTGCACGTTAATTGCATCTGGGGGATGGCCCTGCATTCATCATAGACAAATCCATCAGTTTTTTTTTTCCTTCTTAGTACCCTATATTACAATCAATTAAACCCAAGTAGAAGCCACAAGAGAGACACAGAAAATGTAACATGAATGTACAGGTACATTGGAGCTGGAAAACAAGGCTTCTAAAACTTGTTCACTAACCTCCTTGAACTCTGCTTCTGGCCTTACATCAAGAATCACAAAATTATTTTCTTTCTGAAGGCGCAGAGCTTCCTTTGGCTCCACACTTTTTACCTACAATATTAGATCAAAGATAAACTTGCATGTAATATAAACGAGAAATCACATTTCCTTAGACTGTACTCTGTCCGATCCTTGCTGTTTATTAGTAAATAGAATTTCATATGCTTCGCCAAACATTTCAATCTTTTAGTTATCATGAAATTTCTCATTGCGCACTTTAATATAAATGCTAAAGATGCAGGTATTCTTATTTGTGCATTCAGGAGAGTATGCGGGGCACAGATGATAGAGGTAGAGCTTTACCCTTTTTTGCAGCAGCAATTCTCGCTTAACTTTCCATTCTTCTTCAGCTATTACCTCCAAACAAAGTGAAGTTAAGTTTCTATCAAATCTTTAAAGTGCTGTGACGGTTTAATTCAGTAAGAGTAACTCAGAACAGATACCTGGTGACTTGGCTGGTTTTGTGGCTGCGCTCTGGATTGTAATCCCTCTTGCAAAGTTCTGTTGTGATTTTTGAGAATTGGGTTTGTATGATCTCACTCTGACGCACCATGAATTTTGATCACGTGTACCTTCTAAGGAAGGTACCAAGGATTGTAAATATGATGTGGATGAATATTGTAGAGCAGTTGATGTAAAAGCCATGCTTTGAAGCTCAGTCTCAACAGAAAAAACAGATATTTAAGTGTAAGTAGTTAATTCAATGGAAGTACTTGGGATCAGACTACTGCGGCTGTTGTCAAGTGAGTTGTTTGGTTAGTTGTGAGAAATGTGCATCTGCGTATTGTAGATATTTTTGCCACAAAATCTGAATTTGTGGTCGATGTTTTAGGAATCCCATGCTATTTGGATATCCTCATTATCATCATTTTTGTCCTTTTTTCTTTTCTTTTTCCTTTGCTTACTTTGATACGATATTTTTAATCATTATTATGTCTTTGGCATAAATGTTTTGATGTATTGTCCCTCTGCCTTGACACTAGTACTTTCTATTTTTCCTATGTTTATGTTTTAAATATATTTTTATCTCGTTTTTTTTTTTACAAAATTTATCTTGTTTTTTACTGCTTTATTTTTTTTTGTAGGGTTTCCTGCTATATTTTGTCTCTTAAAATATTATGATTCTTTTTACTTAACATCAGTTTTTCATATACTCCCTCCCCTCTGTTTCAAAATGAGTGTCGCTTTAGCCAATTGCACACAGATTAAGGAATGAAATAAAATAGTCAAATGTCATAGCAATTTTACCAAATTATCCTAATCAACTATTGGTTTGTTTTTCATTAAAGAAAAAATAATACTTTGGAAGCAGTGTAACATGGTATTAATTGAAGGGTACAATTGAAAAGAAAAAGTTATTATTGCATTGAAAACCGAAAGTAACATTCATTTTGAAACAATTTTTTTGGCTAAAGTGACACTCATTTTGAAATGGAGGGAGTATGCATTTTTATTTCAATTTTACTATAAATAAGATGATGGTATTGGTATCAAACTTTTTAAAAACCTGGTTAACTCAAGTAATAGTCGTTTTACAGTCGTCCTCGAAGGGATTCGAAATCAATACCTTGAGTTAATACATGGCAAAACTTTTACCATTGGACTAGTATTCAACGAGTCTTGTGATATGCCTTAACCGTGGTGAGTCCCTGAAACCCAATACACCTAAGTTTTTTCATATCTAAAAAGTGAAAGAGTTGTTTAGAGGTAAAAATGAGAAGTTATGATCAATGCTTATACATATATAACAAGCTGTATAACCATGTTTAAAATCTAATTAACTCTTTAATCAATCAATAAAAAAAAAACTCTTTAATCAATGATCATAATTTTTTTTTTTCAGCGACTTCTCACTTTAGAGGAATGAAATATAATTTATCCATTGCCATATCTATTCAGAAGATATGGAACCATTCAATAGAATTATCCTTAAAGGAGGGGACGGTAATGGTTAAAGGAAAATCAGAAAAAACACCTTGAATTTGATCGACTTTCTTTACTTGCACAGTCTCATACTCCAGCTGAACAAGTTTCTGTTCTGACGTTCTGTAATCTTATCTTATGCATTTTTCATTATTGTCATGTTAACAAGAGTTGCATGATGAATCGCATCTGACAAATGAAGCTATAACTTCTGCAGCAGAAGATGAAGAATCATGCAGGAAATTCAGCCCATACCTAATAGAAACAGTAAGTTAATGAAGCTACAAACAATCCCTGCTTTTAGCCCATTGGGATATTCTGAGCATCTCCTCGATCTGTCTCAAGTGCATTTCTTAATGACCAAAAAAATAATAATCCAAACTCGAATTATGCAAAATAGATTGTACAAAAGATACCATATGCTAAAAAAACATACATATGCTGACTGATACCTGTTTTATGCTTGAAAACAATGGCATGATTAAAAATTCAGTACTATAAAATTGAGTATTTCCTTAATCAGAGGAGGAAACTGGGAAGGAAGAGGTTGGCACGATTGTTATTAAGAAAAGTGGCTAGTGTGCGTCTGTCGGTCAATGATTAGTTGTGCATAAACGTGAGTGTCAAATACTACTAGCTGTAGTAGTAGTACGTACACTATGCAGTTTAGGAACAAAACAAAAAAGTTAGGTGCATATATGGTTAATGAAAATGTCAATGTCTGCCATAAATCGTGACAATGACTGGCTAAGCACTAAAGTAGTACTACCATTCTAGTTCCATAATGCACCTAATTGGAAGATTGCCGACAATTTATTAATTAATAATTCCATTCATTTATTTCTTTACACTAGCACCTACCTACCCAGCTTTTCGTTAAGACAAAGGAGAATCAGGAGATCTTGTTATTATCCCTCTATATATTCGTTGTACTATAAATAAATAACTGGATGAAACATTTAATTTAAACTGTTCATAAACTATGGTACTATAATTTTAGGATAGCTTAAAACTTTTTAATACACGAGCTTCATTTTAACCTTATTCAAACATGATGATGATGATGGACATAGAAAAACTGATGTTGACTTAGAAAAATGTTTGCAAAAACTTCATTTTATCGCAATTCGAAAATGATGTTTGTATAGTTTCATTAATTAATTTGCTCCTAATTTTATCATTCACAATTTCTAGAAAAAAAATTAAAATTAAGTTGGCAGTTACCGACAATTCTTTTTTCGCACTTTAGATTTGAGTTTTATTTTAGTCTGAGTTTCAGGGTGTTGGAATTTAACTTCAATATATTGCAACTTACTACTTGACAATTACTTGAGAACGTACATTATTGATCTAACATACTTTGACTATATTTATACTAATATACAAAAATAAATAATATCATACAAGATGTTATTTGATTCGTCTCGATGGATATTTTTAAAATATTAATTTTCATAATTTTTTTTCTAATAGATAATTAAAGATAAAAATATGTATTGGTATGTATGACAAAGTTAACTGTGTCACTTAACATGAGACGTAGGGAGTATAAAACAGGAGGCGGACCTGGACTAGGTTCGGTGTGGCAAGTGCCACACCAGTCCCCAAGCTCAATTATTATTTGTATTTTATTTTTAGCTAAAAGTTATATTATATAAATCAATCTTTGTAAATTAATCGCATGTGTATGATGTACTCTAGTGGTAAAGGCACATCCTATTTAGGTGGGGAACTTTGGTTTGATTCTTGTTTTGCCCATTTTAACTTTTTAACTATATTATTTTAACTAAAACTACAATAAAAAATACACAATGCAAGTGATTAACCAGAGTAGCTGACGTAAAATCCAATAGTAAGTACCACTATACCACTTAATATGGGACAAAGGGAGTATAAAACATGGGCGGGCGTGGATTAGGCTTGATGTGTGCCACACCAGACCCAATTATTATTTGTATTTTATTTTTAGCTAAATGTTATATTATATAAATCAATCTTTGTAGATTAATCGAATGTGTATGGTGTACTCTAGTGGTAAAGGCGTATCCTATTTAGGTGTGGAATACAAGTGTTGAAACAGAGTACCTAACGTAAAATCCAATAGTATTTACCACAATACCTACAATTTTTTTATGAATAATGTTGTGAGAAATAATATATATACACTAAAGAAATTGCCCTCTTAAAAGATTACTTCTGGCTTTGCAATTGATGTAGATCTGCAAAAAATTGTGCCTCACTGATTTTGTGAGGCGAGATCCGCCACTGGTATAAAAGAAGAAACAATATACGTATAATATATTACAACTTGATTTTCACTTTGACATAATTGAACCAACTAAAAAGATTCCATCAAGACTCAAAACGTGAAATGGAATTGTACTTCCCAGCGAGGCTTGTTATAACAAGAATTTCGTGTGTTGGTTGAAAAACACTACGCTCAAACAAGCACTTCACGTAGTCGATAGGTACAAAACACGATCCTAAGCATTTGGGGATGCTGATGATTTTCTTGGTACGATAAAGCTGGGATAATGGGATTGGGCAGGCAGAGCCAAAGAAAAATATGACAGAGAGGAGAAAAGCAAGCTGACAGTTTACTTTTGGTATTCATTGCATAGAAGAAGTGCATTTGCAACGATGACATTGTTCCTTTCATTCTTGGTCAGCTTTTTGTGTACACCAAGACTTTTGAGACAACCCCAATTGATAATATGTTTGCTCACTTCCGTCAAAAAATAAAGAGAAATGATATTTTGACAACCATTTTTTGACAACTTTTGGACAACTTTCTCTCTCATACTCACTTGATGTTGTTATCCTCTCTCTTCCTTTTTCTCTCTCCATTGTTTTTGACCAATAAGAAGTGAGAAAAACAAGGTTGTCAAAAAAGTTGTCATTAAATGGATGTCAAAATATCATTACTCAAAAATAAATATGTTTGCTCACTCATGTGAGTCATGTCGCCTTGACATTTATGACATTATAACATGTGACCGTCAACATATTTAGGTAGGGTAGTTGTTTCACTCAAGAATTCAGTTCACACACATAGTTACACTAACGAAGCTTCTTTAGGCAGAGTTAATTGAAGAGGCATAAAATAGAAATTACTTATTACTGATCCATCGAGTAACATTGATTGTTATCTTTTATAGGACCAGACATAACTAACTATTACAACTTAACTAACTCAATACCTTATTAACTAACGTTTTGTTAGTTAGTTGCACACATTCATGAGATGTTTCTCCATCTTCTTGGTATCATCTACTCTAAAATACATGGTGAGAAATGTGGTATTATGTTCCTACAGACCAGTCCGACAAATTTAAGCCTCATTGATTCTCTCGACTCATCCTAAGATTTCTTAGGTGATATGCAAAGTACTAAAGAGTGGTATAGTAGCTCAAACAATTAGGGTGTTCCTTCAAGTCATTTAGGAATTCCTCCATTTAGGAGTTGAAAATTACGAGTGGTTACCTCTTATTTTGATGAGTTTTAGTGTTGCAGAAGTATCTTCATTTAGTTCAACATCTTTTGGTTACTGCAAACGAGGATTCAAAGATTTCTTTTACTCCTTATCTGACGAAAAATCAGAGAGAAAAAATACATCAAACCATTGTAATCAATCTCTACAACACTCGCTCAGTGGCGGAGCCACATGAGGACTGGGGTATGCCATGGCCTACCCATTAATTCTATGAAAAGACTAAAATGCCCCTGAGGTTAATTTTAATATTACTATCATGCCATGCCACTCATGATATATCACTTGATTAGTTCCTTTGTTAATTAGATTTGCAAATAATCACATGATTGTTTCTTTTGTAAGAATTCTCCATAAAGAATTTTCAATTTTTTCTCTGAACAATGCGAAAAATCCTTAGTTTGTTCAAAGGTTTTGTATATATCAATGCTATAAATACCAATACTTGTTAAAATAGTGATTCAATGTTGCAATTGTTGTTATACACCTGCAGCTGCGCCACTACTATTCTTGACAATGCTGATTAATTTTAATTATATGATATATCATTCCAAAATGATGATTTGTTTTATAGAATTCAAAATAAACCTAATCTCATTTTCCGAGTCAATTATTGATGATTTCAAGTCACTCGGAAAGCGTAAAGTGCATCTTTAGGTATGTAATGATCGACTTTATATATTATTACGACTTAAGTTCAATATAATTTATATATTATATTTTAGTTTATTTTGATGGCGGGATGTCGGCCACCCCAAACTTTTTTGTCTGGCTCCGCCACTGCACTCGCTCCAAGGGTGAGTAGTATAGCTGATATTTAGATGTTATAATTTAACTTCTTTTTTTTTTTGGCAAAAAAAAGGTGTTCTTTTATTATTAATTTTTTCAAACAAAGTTTTGAAATAAAAATACTAAAAAACTTGGATGGAAGAAGGTAAGTTATCACTGAACTGAAAGTCTGAGTGCACATTCAAGTGTAACTAAAGTCAAAATAAAATACTACAAAAATAGATCTCAGCAATTTTGGAAAGAGGGGAAGGTAGGAACTAGGGAGGGGTCCACTGCACATTAGCACATTATCCATTTATAACTTTGGCAGAGTACTAGATCCGAGACAACGCCGCATGGAGCGTTTCTCTGCCGCGCCACAGCCAATTACCACCGACAGCATCAATTTCTTCAATTGAATATTAATCACACGTTTAATAGAACGCCACGTGGTATCCAATCTCAGTTAAGGGACGATGATTACCATATCAACAGTAAACCGCGTCGTCGTACACTTAATTATCCTATGCTATGCAACGTCACCCTCCCAGATTCACGCGTCTTAATCTTTTACTATCTTTTATTTTAGCATTTTCTTTATTATTTTTTGGTACAAACATTTTCTTTATTTTATTTACACCTTCGACCAAACAAACAAATGTGTACTTATGAGCTTAACTCAGTTGGTATGGACAATGTATAAAATATGCAAGGTCCGGGTTCGAACCCAACCACCACAAAAAAAAAACAAACAAATAGGGTCGAAAAATTGAAACGAGGATGGTAAAAACGAGTGCCCATAGTATACCTATTCCTTACTACAATTTTTTTTTTGTTTGAAAAATATCAACTATAGTATTTATGAAAAAATGGTTAATTTATTTTTATTTTAAGTAAAAAGTTAAACAATTAATATTAGATGTACGAAGCATATTTATTGTCAAAAAAAAAATGTACAAATGAATACTACATTTTACGGTAAATTGTTATTTTTTGGGTAGGATGACATTAAAAAACTTCTATATTTTGAATCCTTAAATAATGCATACATTTATTAATATTTGAGTTTTTTAGTTAAAAATCAAATACAATAAAAAATTTACTTTAAATTCGTTAATCCTTATCTTGACAGCTACTAGTACTGTTTAATATGATTTTGTTGCGAAATAATTATTTGATAAAAAAAAGTTATTTTTTGTGCTTATGTAAACTTTTTTTTTAATGCCCATGTTTTTGAGGAAAGATGTTTACACAATCTAGAATTTGAATAAAGGTAATTAAAGTCTGATAAATAATTATATTAGATTTAGTATCAAAACATATATTGAGTATCAAAATATTTCAAATCATGTATTAAAATATTTTAGATTGAGTACTAAAATATTTTACATTAAGTACAAATATATCAGATTGTGTACCAAAATATTTTAGATTGAACACCAAATTTTTTCAGCAAAACTTGAGGATTAAGAAAACACTTTTAGATAATATTTGATTGAACATTTTTAGGTAAAAATAATGATTTTTAAGAAAATTAATAACGAGTGCTCCCGTGATACTCTTTAAGGATTTTAAAATAAGAATTTTATAAAAAAAAAGTTAAATATTTCATTTTATAATATATTAATTATACATTTTGTCAAAAAAATAAATATTAATCATACAAATTTTCATAAAAAGTTTCCGTTTAAAAACTTTAAAAAGTGCCTAGGGTACCCTGGTTTGCATTTTTCTTTACTTAAGGAAAATGCTAATTATATACCCCTTGCAGGTACACCCTCAAAATACTAATTATTTATATTTTTTGCGAATGCTTACTTCGTTCACAAAATTATTTACCTTTCAAAGGTACATATTCTACTATATAAACATTACCAATGTGTGTGATTTATCATATCTGAGACTTCAACTTTTTGTTTAACCCACACAATACTAGTTATATGACATGTGGGACTTCATGTTTAGTGTTTTAATTCCAATTTTCACACTTGTTTCAATATAAACAAGTTTAGATGAGTTGAACTCCAACAACTTATCATATAAAATCTTCCTTATAGGCATCCACAAAGGAGTCCTTACCTTGATAGGAAGAGTTAAACTCACGCTCTCGCAAATGTATTAATCAACTACTCTTTACCCACAAAAAAAAAGTAAGGTAATTACAAAAACAGACAATTTATCCAACGCACTCGTCGTAGCTGATCACAACACCCATCACAAAACCACTATATAACCTTCTTCACCCTTCTCTCTCTCTTCATCTATCTTTCATACCACTCGTGTCTCGTGGTACCATCTCACACAAATCTTACAAACTCACTCTGCAAGAGAGACTGGGATCCAATCCAATTTTACAACATTTCTCTGTTAACTCGCGATAATGGAGTTGTTCTTCTACCTTGTCTTCGGTGGATTAGCCGCTGTTGTTGCTGTTCTCGAGCTTAGCAAAAACAACAAAGATCGTATCAACACTTCTTCTGTTTTCAATTCCTTCAAGAACAATTATCTTCTCATTTATTCTCTCATGATGGGTGTGTAGATCTCTCTTTTCTCTTTTAGATCTCTTCTTTTTCTTTCTCGATCTGCTTTTTCAAATCGATTCAATGTTTGTGTTAATCGTGATCGCCATCTTCTGTTTATTATTTCTTTCGTGAATCGTGATTGATAGAATTATTATTATTACTAAAAGAAAGAAAAAGCGATTTTTGTTTTTTTTTTGAAATTGAATTTGGTGTGAAAACGATGTAATTGAAATGGATCTTTGCGTGATTTTGAAATCTGAATGGACAATGATTCTTTCTTTTATGATTTTCTTAGCTTTGGTTGCTTGTGATAGTAGTGATGTGTTTTTTTGGATCCTTGAAGTTGTGATTTTTACTCTTTTTCTTTGCTTTTTGGTTTCAAGATTGTTTTGTACACTATACTTTGCTTATTTATGATTTACTTTATTTTTACTGTGATTACTTTTTTATTTTTTAAATTAAAGTGTCGTTTTCATTATTCAAATTTGAATAATGTTGGATGGGATCATACTTTTTTTTTTTTTTTTTATTTGAACAAGTTATTATCCTTTAAATATAGTTGATTTGATTCAATTTTACATTATTTGAAGTTTTATCTGATTTGAGTAACTATGTTGATCGTGAGTTATGCTTTCGATGACATTGTTGTTGGTGAATATATTGCGCAATGAAAGATCGTAATTGTTAGTAGAGATGTTAGTTTTAGTGATCTTAATAGGTTTCGTTTTTGTATGGCTATAGCTGGTGATTGGTTACAAGGTCCATATGTTTACTACCTATACAGTACGTATGGATATGGAAAAGGGGAGATCGGACAACTCTTCATTGCTGGATTTGGGTCTTCGATGTTATTCGGAACAATTGTGGGATCTCTTGCTGACAAACAGTGAGATAAATTTTTGATTTCTAGTTATTTTCTTGCCATACATATGTCGTAGCATTTTTCAGTATCTTAGACTTCTTAATATGAAATCAGGGGCCGGAAGAGAGCTTGTGTGACTTACTGTATAACCTACATTGCAAGCTGCATCACCAAGCATTCTCCTCAATACAGAGTCTTGATGTTGGGCCGTATCTTGGGTGGCATTGCCACTTCACTTCTATTTTCGGCATTTGAGTCGTGGCTAGTTGCTGAGCATTTCAAGGTGAGAAATAATTTTTGTTTTTAAAGTTGTCTGCTCTTTATTATCAAGTTTTATCTGGATATGATTACTTTATACACGCAGGAAGTGCTATAATTTGAAGGTGGTCAGTGACCTTTAAATATGTTAATCATATATGAAGGCCGTAAATGTCTTATATAATAGTAGTTATTATAAGTACCACGAGGAGAAAAGTAGGTTGTATATGCTCTAAATAATAATATTAGTGTGATTGTTTTGAACAAGAATTCAAATTTTGCTAATATTGTATGTAATACTTAATACGTGATTATATTACATGAACTCAATATGTTATTCTAAACAGAACTAGCTAGTTGATAGATCTTACAACTACAAATTTTGAAAATGGTTTTAGATGTGGATCATTATGTTTAGGTCCTGCGTGTTGCATAAATTTAGTAACTATTAACTAGGAAAATTGTATCTTTGTATTCTGTATGTAAATATCAACTATGTGGTGTAGTGGAGTCACTGAGGCATGGTTTTTGGTATAGACTTGTTTATTTTTGTGACTCAATATAAACAAACACACTAGTTGCTATCGGACAAATTCTGCATTGTTTAATTTAAATGCTGCAGTTCATTTAACGAAACAATTAAGGCAGAGGCAATACAGTTTGATGGCATCTGGAGTTTGATATCTTCATTGCTTGTTTTTGGTTTTCATATCCAATTTAGGGTCCATTAGTTGTTTCTTCTGCTTTATCTTCTTACTTGTCTACTTCTAGAAACTCATGTTTTCTGAATCAACGTGTTCCTGCAAACTAGGTTGATTCCAAAAGATGTTGATTTCTGGGGTTTATAAATTTATCATATCCCTCTAAACAAGATAAACATGCATTTTACAATATCCTCCAAGTGGCCAACAAAGTGATTTTTGCTCACCACAATACAATTTTTACCCTTAAAATCTGACAAAGGGTTTTGTTATATACCTTCGTCTTGATTCCTTCATTTTACATTTTGTACTTATGAATGTCAATTTTTTCCACATGAATCTATTAGAGGGGCTTTGATCAGCAATGGCTATCATTAACATTCTCGAAGGCTATATTTCTTGGAAATGGTCTTGTTGCCATATTTTCTGGGCTGTTTGGAAATGTCCTTGTTGATACATTGGCTCTTGGACCAGTGGCCCCCTTTGACGCTGCTGCAGGTTTTCTTACAATTGGTATGATCGTGATATTATCTACATGGACAGAAAACTATGGAGATGCTTCTGAAAACAAGAGCTTGCTTGCCCAATTTAGGGGTGCTGCGGTGGCCATTGCTTCTGGTATAGTTCTTACCTTAGATAGTTTTGTCATTGTTTATACAGTGGTTCATTACTATGAATTTGAACTTTGGAACTCTTAATGTGTGGCATTAATCTACCTAACGAGTGGGCTGGCCATTATTTTATTTTTTCCGGGAGTGATGTATGTTGAAATGAACATATTCATTTTGTCTGTCCTTATTCTGTTATCATTTTTTATTCACTCTGTCTTGTATTTTGTTCATTTCCTAGTACAGATGTTCATGAATTTATGATTCCATTCATTGCGTTTCAGATGAAAAAATAGCTTTGCTTGGTGCCATACAGTCTCTCTTTGAAGGTTCAATGTATACCTTTGTGTTCCTATGGACTCCTGCATTAAGCCCAAATGATGAAGAGATCCCCCATGGTTTTATTTTTGCAACATTCATGTTATCTTCAATGTTGGGAAGCTCGCTTGCATCTAAGTTGATGGCTCGTTCATCATTCCGTGTGGAGAGCTACATGCAGATTGTTTTTGCAGTTTCTTCTGCTTCTCTAATGCTTCCCATTCTTACCACTGTATGCTATTCTTCCAATATACTCTCCCTCCACCCATTGGTACTGTGATTTACATCTCACACTATTCTGCAATAATTTGACTTTGTTACTGTGGAACAGTTTTTTGCAGTTCCTACTAAAGCAACAGGTGGTGGTCTCTCATTCGCCGGGTGCATTCAGCTTTTGGGTTTCTGTACTTTTGAAAGTTGTGTTGGCATATTCTGGCCATCCATTATGAAGATGAGATCTCAATACATTCCTGAGGAAGCCAGGAGCACCATCATGAACTTTTTCCGCATTCCTCTGAACATTTTTGTGTGTGTTGTGCTGTACAATGTATGTTGCACAACCTACCGCTTAGATATAATGCTTGATCTTCAAAACATTACATTTCTGTTTATTTAGATTCCAGCTTGATCTTAAACAATCTAACCAACTTTTATATTGCACTAATTTGAACCTGGAATTATAAACCCTTTCTTAAATACGATGTCTGGGTGGACCAGTTATCTTGTTGAATTCTACACCTACAACCCCTTTCTTGCAAAAAGCAAAAGATATAGGCTCTCTTTATCTGCCTCTCTCTCTATCTCTAACTGTTTGTAGATCAATTGTTTATTTTTTTCTCTAACTGTTTAGATCAATTGTTTATTTTTTTATGTACAGGTTGATGCATTCCCTATCACTGTTATGTTTGGCATGTGCTCAATTTTCCTCTTCATGGCTAGTATCTTACAAAGGCGACTGCTCGTGATTGCGGATAAGCCAAGTAAGACCCTCACACTATGATCTGTTGCTTATGTTGAATTTGTACCGCAATGGGATCAAAACTTATTTATGCTACAATCCTGTCACTGTGTGACAAAGATACAGTTTTAAGTTATAACCGCGTCTTATCTGAGAAATTGCTCCTACACCTTTGGCTTTGTGTAGTGTATATGCCCTTATGTTATATATCCTGCCTCAAGCTATTTTTGGTAGATCTCTGATACTGCAGCAAGGCCAAACATGTTTCAAGCTAGATGATTGCCCACTTTGGTTAATTGGGCATGCTTGTTTTGCCTTTAAGTAAAAGTCCATGGGTTTTTTCTTTGCTGCTAAGGCTTGCCCTGCCTATATTATCTGGCATATCAACACATGGCAATACGAGTGACATGATCACCAGCTACACGAACCAAATACATTTTCTTTACAAACAATATTTCCCATTTTCATATAAAACAAAAAAGAAAGTTCTTGGTGCTGACATTTTGTTCTTTTGTTTGAAAACAGAAACAGAAGATTGGCAACTCAAGGAAAGGGACACCGAGTCAGAGCCATTGAACCTGTAATTGATTAAGTTTTGGGAAGGCACTGAACGCTGCTGCTTCAGCCTTACATAATGCAGTTTCTGTCTAAACTGTGTACTACGCAATTTGAGTGTGAAGGTAAATCTGGTGCCCACCAACCAAGTGAAGGAGTTCAAGCTAAAAGGATATGTGGGTCAATTTCTTTTTAGTGTTTCTGATTATCAATACTTTAGTACGTTAGATTTCTATTGCCTATTATTTTACTTGAGGAGAAATCTCCATTTTGGTAGTAGTTCTTACTTATGTCAATTCTTTTGGGGGGCGGGATCTAAGTTTGTCTCGTTGGGAATAGTATATGTACCCTTTAATTGTCTTAATTTTGTAATTTGTAATGAAACCACTCTACATTTAATTAATGCAGCACTAAATCTTCATTTATTTGCCCTCATCAAACTTGATATGAGTAGTGCGCTTTTGACGGTTTACGACTTCTAGCATTGTGCTCACGAATGTAAAGATCCTCTCAATCCGTTTAGAGTGGTTGTTGGTAGTATTTATAATGAAAAGTGGCCATTCCCCCACAACAACACAAACAAACAACGGTTTGGATATACTTCATATTCTAAAATACAAATTATTTTTTTAATGACTTGTATTTTATTCTGCTTATAACAACTGTCAATCAATCTCATAAAAAATGGCATTCAAGCAAATAATCTTGGAATTTTTTCCCTTTTGGACCCTATTCTCACAAAAATATTACAAAAACTAATCACTTCCTCTAAAAAAAACAGAACCTAATCAATCTTATACATTTGATATTAAGTGAATAGGTAAACTAATGTTCAAAATTGTGCACATTGACCAAAATTATATCCATGTTAAATTTTGTTATTAGAATGTGTCTATTGTTTATTCGATTAAGCTGGCAAAAAATGAATGTGTCTATTTCCACGTAGACCCTACATTAATTTAACATTAACTGGTGCCATTTCATACAAACTCTAGAGCTGTGACATTGGAATAATTTTAAATATGGTAAATACTTTTTGCCTCTTAGTAATATTTTAGCCTACAATGATGTGGGATTGATGTAAGATCTATGTATAAGATTACATGTTCATTTAGTGTGCCACATCATAGTCTCTAAGAGTAGAATTCAACAAACATACCATATGGATTGACGCTATACAATTTCAAGAATGTATTTGTCAATTCACAAAAAATTAGAGACTATGATTCTAATTTATAGATCTTACATCAATCCCACATCAATGTATTTGTTCATATGGATAGACCTATTATAATGATTCTAATTTATTCACTTAATTCAATGTTAAGCTACCAATTTTGATGATACGTCAAGTAAAGGGTCTCCTAGGGTCCTAATTGAGAGAAGGATATTTTAATATAGCATGGCGTGAGACGATCTTTAACTTTGCTTGTTACACTGTCAAATAAAGGATTTTATGCTCAAGAGACAGACTTCAAATCCCTTCAAAGACAATTGTGAAATGATCGTTAATGTCAATCAATAATATCTTTTTTTCCCAACCTTTTTTTTAATAAAAAAACCTGTAAGATTTATATAAGATTTTAGATTACACCTAGTGAAAGGAAATGATGACACTAACAATCTAACATAAGTACGCAACTCTTGTATATTGATAATGAAGTGTCCACCCTAGTGATTAGATTACACGGCATAATTGGTCTACAAGTATAACTTTATGACAGCATAAACACTACTTATGTGATCCTTGTCTGAAATACAACTTAAAGTTCTGCAAAATAACTGAATATATAATTTAATTATCAAGGACTAATACCACAGTTTTTTATACATACATATGACCAATATTGTAGTAAGATATAACTGAACACTGAATGTTTGTGTAAAACATTTTTACGCTATCAAATTATCTTTACATATTTATTAAACAAGCATATACATAAATAATGCTTACATACAAAATAGTTCCATTGTGAACTTTCACTATTGGGTTGAATGGTAGAGATGGTTATATCACACGGCTGCGTTTGGCATCAACAGAAGCAGCTTCCAAATCCCCAATGAAAAAAAGAATTTTGTCCAAGATTCCTCGACATGATCTCTCTTCAGCTACAGAACTTTCTCCAGTGAAGTCTGTTTCTGAACTAGAAGTATGACCAGATACTTGTCGCCGATTTTTTCTTGAACCTAGATATCGTTGTACCTCACCTTGGTGAACAAGATAGTAGTCACTTCCTTCTCTAACAATCTTCAAACCCCTATTTTGTGAAGAATTAAAAAAGTCATTCCCTTTGTGTCAGAGTTCAATAAGACTTTCTATTGTAAGACTGCAGACTTTATTTTACTAATGTCTGTCAGCAAAGTTTTGAGACAATAATTTGTTATGTTGAATATGGTTCATGCTAGATCTAAAGCAAATCCAAGTAAGAGGAAGCCAACACCAATGTTATAAGTGTGCAGAAATTAGCAATTATGTTGTTTTAGAAGAAAAAAAAATATGGGAAGCCAAAATTATTATTAATTAATAATTTTCACGCCATCTCAAGGGACAAGAATAATTGCAAGCGTGTGATTAGGCAAGATAAAGTAAAATCTCCTTCAATAATCATGGCATTTAAGATGAAATATGAATATATATGTGTGCTTGTGCATGCCGTACTACTCTCAGCAGAGTAAACTAAAGAACTTACAATCCAACTCGATCGCATCGATCTTGCGCCTCATACACTTCTTTCCATGATTTTGAACCAAGAGGAGCATAAAAAGCAGCATGATCTCCTCCCCATCTCTCCTTAAAAAGGTTTGACCATAGAGCATTGTCCGAGGCCATGAGCTTCCACTTCCTACAGACTGTAAAACAATTTGTCAAATTCAAGGCTTATCCAAAATAATGTAATAAACTCAGAATAATCTAAACAGAAGATTAAATCAAAACTTGTCAAATATCTTTTTAGAGGGCGATATTTATTCACCGTTAACACTCAGTTGCCAAATACCAAATCGTCGGTTTTAACCTATGTGTAACATTAAAAGGAAGATATAAAAAAATTAACAAATTGTTTTGGCAAATCAGCAAGACATATGCGGACAAGATTATAAAACTACGAGCTTCATCAACATGTTTTCGTTCTCGACCTAATCCAATATTATGATTGATTCAATTGACTGTAATGATATAAAAAGGTGAACAACATAATTCATATATCCAATGTATCATAAAATCACAGTGATCTGTTAATCACCGATCAAAACAATAAAGATTGAATTTTAGGAAGAAAACAGAAGAAATATGAATCAAGTCCATGTGGCAAATTTTGGTCAAATTCCAGATCATAATGGAAGCTGAGGTTCTGTGTTTCTTTGAAAAGCATGGTGAAAGTTAGAGTCTGGCCCAAGAAACATAGCGGTGTGTTTTATTGCTTCAAATTAAACTAGGTTCACAGAACACAGTTATTGGAATTGTATAACAAAATTTGTTGGATATCATATAGGATTAATATTATGTGACAGAGGTAACAATTTTTAACCATTTCTTCGCAGAAAACAAAAACTATATATATATATATAGTAACAAACAATTGTGTTCCTGTTTTCAATTCCACCAACACTGTTTTATGATAAAGAAAAGTGTATCAATTTAGACATTAAAATTAAAGACAGAAATAATTTGAGAAAGACAGACAGAAGAAATCAATGAACATATTTTAGACAGAACAAATCACATGATCAATTTCCATACAGATTCAGATCTAATAACAATATTTCAACCGATGGAACATGCAACTGATTTGAAATTCATAAGTCAACGGAATTGTAATTGAATTTTAATACAAAATGATAATTTTTGAAACACAAGAATATAAAAATGAAGATGGCATGATCATGATCATGATCATCATGACTGACCTTGTTGAGAAACAGCAAGATGGGTGTGGTCTAAGAAACAGAATATCTTCATACAGATTTCCAAAGGTAAGGTTTCCATTTTGGGGATTAGATTATAGAATTCAGTTCATTCGTGCAACAAAAACAGTAACTGGTTTTGTTTCAAGAAAGAGAAAAAAAGGTAGCAACAGTTTCCTTGGATTCTGTTTTTGTGGTCCTGTTTCTAATCTAACACTCTATCTATCTGTCTTTCGGTTGATTCAACCAACAACTGCTTCCTCCTTCTAACAATTCCGGATACTATTGGCAATCTCCATTTCCATTCGTAATAAGTTGACACGTGGCTAAAAATTTCAATGGCTCACTTCTCACACTTAATTTTTTACTTTTCCTATTCACACAAATTTATGTGTACTAGTATAGTGACCCGTGCCAAGCACGGGAAAATAAAAAACTTTTTTAATCAAATTTATAGTTTTTATATTATGTTATCTTAAAGTTATAAGTGTGGTTATAATTTAAATTTGACATGGAAAAAAATATCATCTTAATTTTGTATATGTTTTGAAATATTTAAACATTGCACATAACGATTAAAGTATTTAGATTTATATTTATACTAATTATTTGTAGTATAAGATGTACTCATTGTTAAACTTAGCATATGTAATATTTTTGCAAAAATACGCTGACGTACTGTATGTTATTATTTGTTGACATAACGTATTTTATTAATCATAAAACCTAAAAAATTTGTATTTTTTTTTATATAATAGTCAGTGTCAGATGTATACACCTAGTCTGTGAATGCAAACATTAAATTTTTTACGGGTGTGTATAAATATAGTTTGGGATACAGAAACGCCGATTGTTATTTGTTTTTATTTTTTACAAAACCAATGGTCTAATGTAAATATTGTATTTTAGGGTAACACCGATGAAAAAAAAAAAGTTCCGCGCATTGTTATACCTGAAAAGTTCATCTATTAAAAGTCAATGACAGGAGGATCTACTTATATAGAAATTGCATGTCATGTAATGACCAGTACGCCTAGGGATGGCAATGGGTACCCCATGGGTAGGGTACTATAGTACCCATCTCCATACCCGCGTTTGTAAAAATGTCCGTACCCGAACTCGTACCCATGTGAGAAACAACTTTAATACCCTTCCCCATACCCTTTGGGCATCTAAGTGGCCATTACCCGCACTTTAACTATGAAAAGACAATAAAAAACATCACAATTGAAATAAAACTACGATCCAAAAAATTTCAAATAAGTTAAGCAGTTTTTAGTCTTAGGTTTAGGCTTAAATACCTAAATAAATTAATTAATAGTACACTAAAAGTAAATAAATTATTTATCATATTATATAAATTCGTATATGTGGGTTGCGGGGGCTGGGTAGTATAACACCCTTACCCGTGTCCGTACCCATTTAAATCTGTGGATATTACCCGGACCCGTGCCCAGGCCCATGAAAGCGGGGTTTTATCCTACCCGTTGTCGGTATTTTTTGCGGGTACCCACCGGGCCTGGGTCCAATTGTCATCCCTACGCTTTACAAAGAAATTAAAAAAAATGACTTCCAAACAATACACAACTTTAGTTTTCTAAATTATAGCAACAATTCTAAAACATAACCAATGATCATACTTTTTGAAAAACTTCACGATACACAACATTTGTGGTCTCCTTGCAAACATTATTATTTTCATCCAATATAAGCAGCTTAAAACCTTTTCTAGAAGTAACTCGAGAGACAGCGACATAGAGTTGTCCATGCGTGAACACGGCTTTAGGAAGATAAACTCCCAATCGAGATAAAAATTGACCCTGACTTTTATTTATTGTCATTGCAAAACAAAGCGTCAATGGAAATTGCTTGCGCCTGAATTTGAAGCGTAGTCCTGGATCACTCAGAATAAGATTCATCATGGGAATGAACACCCTAGTACCTGCCCTTTTTCCTGTAATTACGGTAGCAACTATCGTGCTCTTCCCTAGATTTGTAACTGTCAGCCTCGTACCATAACACAGTCCATTGTCCTGATCGATGTTTCTCATCAGCATAACTGGACATCCTACCCTTAGTTTCAACCGGTGATTTGGAATTCCAGAGCTCTTAATACGTTAAGAAATTTCGTTGTGAACCACTCGCTCTAGACATCAGAATTTTCGCCTGATCGACAAACAGAATCAGAGCTTAAATACTCTTTCTCTTCACCTAGAATTAGTGACATAATATATTCGTTAACATGGGAAATTAGCATAGTGTTTTCCCTGTGCTAAGTTTTTCCCCCTAGTATGATACCCGTGCTAAGCATGGGAAATTAGCGTAGCGATAAAATTTTAATAACATAAATATTATTTTAAATAAATTTGAAAAGTAAATGGCACAAAAAAATATCTCTCGAGCAAAATTAGTGTACATTTAAGTTATTTGTCATATAAGTCAGCATAAATTTAAAGTGAAGTTTGTATAAATTATAAAGTTAATTGTAATATTGTCTATTTTTTGTAAAAGGAAGTATTATATAATTGTATTAACGTATGTCATTGAAAGTTGCCTCATTTAGTAAGTAGTTGAATCACTTGCAAGGTCGTGGGTTCAACTCATGTTGTTAATCCGAGAACCTCTTTTATGAGTGATTGTAAGTAACTTTGTAAGCGCTGATCCTTGAGGTGTGTCTTGACCCATAAGAGCCTCAAGAGCTCAACTCACAAAAACTAATATGTAACAAAAAAAATATGCAAAATCTATGAGGTTAAAAAATGTCTATCTTTCTTTCACCATTTTCATTTGCATTGTTGTCACCGCCTTTAATTGAAAGTATCCATTTTCCAAACTTTACAATTTCTTCGTGCTCTGCTAATACAATATATACCCCCAAACTCATATTCACAATAAGTCTCGACATAATGCAGTTTTCATATAGAATGGGTGAATTAATTGAAGAAACAACAATATCATGTCATGATCTTTTCCTGATTACAGGCAATGTCTGTCCGAAATTGCCACCTAAAACTATTATGATTCCACCAAACTGCTGATACTTATTGTGATGATCTATTTTTTACATGATGTTATGTACTCCATGGCCAACTACTCAAAAATAACAGCGGTGCATCATTGATGCATCATCCCAATTAATAAGTTTAATTGACAAAGTAGTTTTTCCCTAGGACTATCCTTTTTCATGGTTAACATTGATGACTTCTTAATCTCAATCATGATTGTAAATAATGAGTGTCGAGCTCTTTCACCCAGTAATGATAGAGCTACAATATCGTCGGAAGCAACGTTCAAAAAATTATCCCTTTAGATCTAACAGCTGCATGCATTTCCATATAAATGTTTTCCTAATATACCACCATAACTATATATGAAAAATAAATCACTGCTTCCAGAAAGAACAGACTTCGTGATCTTATCATATACACATCTAAGTTCGTAATTCAACATAAATTGTAGATCCTCATGTGTCTTTGCCGATTCAACTTTGTCATACTTAGCTCATCAACAATAAGCTTCTTCATGAAGGTTGGCATATCATTAGTGTTTCGTCATGACATATATTTAAATTTTTTAAGCAACATTTTGTTTAGTAGATGGAGCTTTTCAATATCGATTAAACATAAATTTTTCAAATAATTGTGACGGATCGAAGATCTACAAATTATAAATAAAATTTGAAAAATTAATTTTAAAAATGTATATACAAAAATGAATGATAAAAAAGTGTAAAAATACATATGAATAGAAATAACCATTAATTTGCAACTGCTTCCTCCTTTCATACATAATCTCGTATAACAATAGTTGTCATGTGGCATCCCATACAACATTAGTGTTGCTTCCTCTATTCATATGGAATATCATCTAACAATAGTTGCCACGTTGCATCCCATGCAACACTAATGTGTGTCATTATGCTCAAAGTTAACAGAGTCAAAAATAACGTACACAATTGTTGATCCAAACCCAAAACACTTGATTCTGTAATTCAATATATAAACACTTTACCATCTTCAAGTAATCTCAAAGCATAATATGTTTCTGGGAAGGTGTCATGTGTAGGACCATCAACTATTTTTATGCATTTGTATTTCATGCAACCTTTTTGAATGATTAATTGTATCCTCATGTAGTATAGTTCACTTACACATGTGAGCGTATAACCAAGTCTTGCAATACAATATTTTTACATGGATGTCATTGTTTATTGTCCTTAATATCTGTAAATCTCGTTGGAAATTCAACATATATTAGGTCTCGACCCTATTCATATTGACAATTTCCACGAAACCAAATAGGAAACCTAATGGATGCTTGTTCATTATACCCCATAATTAACTTAATGTCGCGATTATCTCCAAATGAAAAACACTGTTCATTATGCAAATTTGTCGACTTAAGGACAATATTCCATTTTTGGTGCATATCAAAAGAAAATATTCTTCAAATAGCCTCGTAGAGTGAAATATATCAACTATCATAGCACTGATTTATTTCATCCACTAGCTTAAATTTGTCATGATTTTCACCATCAACTTGCATCTTTATTGTTGCCTTATCAGGACCTTAGTTCACATAATTAAAAAGGTACTTAATGGAGTTAGACTTGTTACGATATTCCATGTTAAGATGGCATTCTTACATAATCATAATTAAAAAGGTACTTGTTCCGACTATCTAACTTGACAATCAGTTTCTTAATATTATCCCAAAATCGTGATACTTATATTTAGGTTAACCATCTTCATCTATCGTGGCAGTTTCTTGAAATCTCTTAGGATAATATTTTGAAAATCTGCCATCTTTCATGCGAGGAGATTTATGTCTAGCATAACCACATGACCCATGCATCATATACAAAGAAACAACATCAGTCAATCTTGGATAAAGTGTACCATCAGACAACTCATCCAATTTGCAAAGAAGAGTCTTATGTATCGTATTGTAAAACTCAACAGATACGTGGTCAATCCTATCAACATCTGCATAAAAAAATCAAATATTATATATTCAACCTATAATAGAAGTCAACCTCATAGAGTTGGATAAAAAATTACAATAGTTGATTATATGTTACTTCAAGTCATTACCATTCCGTTGGAACGAACCATCTCAGCACAAGGTTTTTGAAAAAATATTTCATGACATGTCATATATGACAAAAGTTGCATTCTAAGAATTAAAAACCTTGAAGAAATAATACCTCTAACTTCACATTGTACATATGTCGATTTAAATTTTAATATAATAAATTGAAAGTGTTTACATATTTTATAACATATTTATAGCATCATATCATAATAACAAAATGAATTAAAAACATTAGAGAAATATTGAGAACATGTTTGTTATATTTAAAAAAAAATACATTCTACCATCTCGAAATATCCTTCTGCAAACACATGATTCAAGTAAATCAATGGAATTTAGTTAAAAATAACAAAGATTCAAAGTGAAAAAAAAAATTGGTATATAAAATATGTACATTTTACACACACAAAAAAAAAATTTGATTAACTAACCAACAAAGTAGTTGCAATTCTGTAAAAAAAAAAAAAAAGTAGTTGCAATTATAATCATTAGATAAATATATTTGGTGATTGTTGAGATAGGATCTTTTTTCATCGGATTCCAATTTTTCACCTGATGATATACATTAGATGATTGGAGAAACATATTTCGTTTTTCATTTGCATTAAATACAAAATATCTCCCATGAAGCATGGTTTATTTGACTCAATTGATCTTTGATTTCCTTCTTGAATGTTATGATTGCATCAATCAAGTGTAAATTAAAATTGCCGCTGTAACAACAATTAATTAATCATATACGCCATTAAAATTATCTGACTCAAATGAAATTAAAACTTCACTTGTAACAATAGGTATACATCATTAAAGATAATTGACTATTTCACCAATTTTCCTTAATCTTTAAGATTTTAACCTTTTTCTAAGTTATTTTAATATATTTATTTTGTATCTATTCTATTTCTATTTAACTAATGCGTAAACTTGTATAGGAAACCAATAAATTAATATACTAACTTTTTAGGAAATTTAAGAATCTCTTAAAATCGGAATCAATTTAAGGATATTAATGCATTTCAAAAAAAGATAAGAAAATTAAGAATCTCATAAAATATAAACCAATTCGATTTAAATCAATTAAATGCTCTTAATGCAGGCAAGAATTGTAAAAATTTGATCAAACTTATTTTATCAACAATAAAGTAATTTTGTTCATTTTTTTATATATTTTGATTGTATTTTTTAATTTTTATATGTATTTCGTATTTTTATTGTATTTTGATAAAAAAATTAGATTTTAATTATAAATTGATTTAAAAATTTTAAATTTATATTTTGAAATGATTGCTTTTTCATAAATTAAATTAATATGAATGCGGCAACTAATGAAAATAATTGTCAATTAATATTCATCAATTTATATATTTGAATCAAAATTATACAAATTCAAATCCATGATTTTTTTTTTCTGTTATTGAATATTGATGATCTTTTTTTCTTGAAAGATGAATATTGATGATCTTATATCTGACATTTACACACATTATTTTTTAACCAAATAGAAGGTCGTATTTATTGCATGATACTAAAGAAAAGAAATGACTTTATCAAAAAAAAAAAAACATCAAAAGTCATAGCGTGATTAAAAAAAGAGACAAAATTGTAATAGATATTTACAAAAAAAATAGACATCACACGTGTTTTTTAATATTGTTACACGTTTATTCCAAATTGTTTTAAAGGCTATTTGATAAATATATAAAAAAAAATAGACATACGACCCTGTTTCATCATGACCATGACAAACCCATCCTTGATTCTCTATGCCATATCTAAATTTCTAATTGAAAAACGAAATTAATTTTAGAAAGGAAAAAAAAGTAACAAATGTAGGCAACAAAAAGAAAGTAAATTTGGAATCATATACAATAAACTGTGATTACCATAATCAAATGATATCACTATAATAATCTTTTATTCAATATAGAACATGTTGAATCTCTGCCTAAAGAGACGTTTTTTTAAAAGAAAAATATAAAATACAATGGAGTGATCTTCAATGACGTTCATTCTTCAATCTAGATATTGCAAGTCATTTATATTGTTTCCTCTATATCCAATTAGAATGAACTTTGATATCTTGAATCCACGCACCACCGCTCATGTCCACCTAAAATAAATCAAAATACACGCATTCAAAATATCAAATTTTGTTCAAGCTCTTGTGATTAAAATAAATAATTCCAAATCCTTAAGACTTAACAATAATAATAAATGTAAATAAAAAAATATAATGAATATTAAAAAAGATAAGAGATTTCTATAGAAAATGACACAAAGAAGGGGATATATCAGAAACAAAGTCAATCTTCGGAGCCATTCGGATTGGAGAGAGATACGAAGATGACATAAAGAAACAAAACAGAAATGAAGGCAACTGCAGAATTGGAGTTGTAATGTGAACAAACTGCTGGCTAACAGGTCTAATTTATGGTGGATTTTTCAGGACAATTTTGTAAAACAACAACATTTAATTTGAGCTCATATCTTAGCTATTAAGCAAAATATATTATTATTTTTTTGTTTGGTTAAAGCCTTGCAATGTAACAAAAAAAATAATAGAAATAACCACATTCAATTCGACCAATCAAATGCAAGCTCATATCTTAACTATTAAGCAATATATAATAATTTTTTTTTGTTTTGAAAAAAGTTTATTATCAATATGTTTGTAGTCGAAAATAGAAAATCAATAGGTCGTAATGTTTTTTTTTTGTTCAGATCGCATAGAAAGTTGCTCAATAGGTTGTTTAGTTTAGAAAGTTTTAATCTGATTTTAATACCAATAAATTCCAATAACCTGTATTTATTTGGGTCAAATAAAAAAGCTACAAATTCATGTTTATGTGATTTTATGTGATTGCAGGTCAAATTGAGAGGCAAGATCATTATATACTGCATTCGAAAAAAAATCATGTTTACCATTTTATAATGCAAACAAATGCTGGAAAAAAAAATCAATAGGACTATTAATTTAATGTCATCTAATTAGTTTAATCGGTTTCACTCAAAAAGAAAATCAGTTTGACATGTCAAATAAAAAATATAAGGAGTCAATTTGTTGATTTGTTATATTAGGAGTTATACTTATTATTGAACATTATTTCATTCATTTATCACTAATGATACGTTTCTAACTCCAATTAAATATATCCAATTCCCATTTTTTATTTTGGTTTAAGGTTTATTTTTTTAGGGAAGGTTTAACGTTTATTTTAGCAAGTCCATCAAATACAATCAACTGAAATCAATTCTGATTTTGTTTCACATCATTTGTCAAAAAAATAATTTATCTAACATTATTTGGTTTTTTTTAATAACCACTATTATACGTTATTCTTACTATGTTACTATACAATATATATTTTGAAAATAGAAACAAAAGAATATAAACTTAAATTATACAATATATATTTTGAAAATAGAATCAAAAGAATATAAACTTAAATTATATAAAAAATTAATGGTTACTACCAAATCTAATTAAATTATTTTAAAAAGTTACACTTTTATCAAATCATATTTTTTTTTGACAAATCAAATCATATTTTTATCATTTGACATATATCAATTATTTGATCTCTTTGATATTTAAATAATTATTCCATTAATCGTATTTTAATTAGATATTACTTGTTTTATTTTAATATCTGAATTCAAATATTTTAATTTAAATTATTTGATTATTAAAAAAAAGAATATTTTATTAAAGTTTGTATTTTTTGAATACGAAATGTTTGATTTCTAATTTAACTTCAAATATTAGAATTTGAAATTGTAAAACTTCCTTTTATACATAAACATTAAATACAAATTTGTGAGGGTGAATGTGGTGAGAGTATTTTGTGAGGATGAATGTGGTGAGAGTATTTGAGAATGCCACGTGTCATAAGAATAGGAAGAGAAAAAACATTTCCATAAAGGGCTATGGAATCGGCCGTAAATTTATATTATATAGATACTCAAATTTAATTAAAATTAAAATAAATTTTAATATTTAGAAGTTGGTCTTTTTTTTGTTACATGAGATAAAATAAAAGAAAAAACGAAAAAAAAGAAGAAAAAAAGACTAAGACAAGAATTATGCTATCAACTTTTTAGATTCATTAAATAATTAATGTATCCGGTCATAATTATAAGTCAGATACATTAATTATTCAATGTACCTAAAAAGTTATTTTTTGCTTATAAATGTGATCGGAGGGAGTACACTCCTACAACATCAACCAACAATGTTAAGAGATAAGGTAGCAGTTTCTGAACCATCATAAATGAACATGTATGATTAGCTCAAAACTTGGCTAGAATATCCACATATGAGTTGCTTTTTCTAAGAATGTGGTGAACAAAGATGTCTCAATTCTTGACAAGACAATTTCGAATTATTTCAAAGAGGTTAGCATAATAATGGAGCCTCCGTGTTTCTTTTACTATTAAATGAACTACATGGAGAGAATTAGAAAAACATATAAGTTTTTTGAAGCCTGCTTTCCTAGAGAGAGTAATTCATGTTAATAGAGCTTGAATTTGGACCTAAAAATCATATTTTGATATTATAGGGATTAAAACCTTATTTACTTTTTTTTTTTATGGTTACTAGCGTTCAGACAGACACTCCGTACTCGTCTGTTTGCTTTTTATATTGCGCTAATTCGTATAAATTACGAACAATAGTTTTTATGAAATATTGATCACAATTATTTTGATTTTAATTAAATTATAATTATAGATAATAAATATTTTCCATTTTCATATATTGTAACAAACTACATTTATTTTTCAATAATAGCAGCAATATAATAAGTATAATATAAATTCTTATATTTTTGAATGACACTAACAAACCCAAAATCATGTATTTTATTTATATACCGCATAATAAATCACATTAGATATAGAGAAGAAAAGCTCCAAGTTCCATTTTACGTTGTCTCTGCTGAATTATGTCTTTGAAGTAATGGTGTAATTTGGAATACTTTGTTAGTGGTCTGGTTGCATTGTATCTTTATATTGTATATTTGGAATACTTTGTTAGTGGTCTGGTTGCATTGTATCTTTATATTGCATATAACAACTCTAGTGTATTTTTTGTACTCTACTAAAGTAATATTTCTATGCTGGTGGCATATTATTATAAAAATGTGTTATTGTAGTATTAGTAGGTACCTTTTAAAGAGCAGGAACCATATCATCAATGTCATTAGTATTGTTTCCAAACGCATTAAGGGCTTTTCCTAACAACAAATAACCAACGGGAAGTGCCATCCCATGCACAATCGAACCTAAAGTTCCCAAACCCATAAGAATCCAATCCACATAGTCAGCATAGCTTAATAGTTTAAAAAATGGCAAAGCTCTCACCACGTTCTTCTTTATCTCATCATCATCGTGACCATTTTCTTCTTCGGTAATATCTGCCATTTGCACAACTTTTTTGGGTCTATCATGATAGAAATGTGGGAAGAATATGCCTTCAAAAGATTACTTTTAACATAAAAAATTGTTATTAAAATGGCTTTGAGTTCTTGGTTTAATTCACTTGTTTGGTCGATGTTTCAAAGTTGCTGACAGTAGATATACATGCATACGCACATAAAAAAAATGCAGTAATTTACCAAAGCTATCTGTATCCTAATAATTGTTTTCTTATTGCAACCCTTTTCAGTTGAGCTATACCTTGACGGTTAACGTTTGTTCTTTTAAAGAACTTCTATTACAGCACAAAATAAAGGCTAATAAAGGAAGACACCAATTAATTGTAGAATTAAATCTTACCGTGACCGCAAAAGCTAGAAATCACTGCTTCAGCTTGAAAATCACGTCAAAATTTGGAGAACCAAACATGTTGCTTTAGTGCTATAATTGATTCTGCCAATGGAAACGCATGTCTAAGGCTTACCAACGGCATACCAAACAAGCAATAAATCTCTTACCCTTGTACATGGACTTGAAGCATTTTACGCATCCCTACCGCCAGACATCATCTTTTCTAAGGATTCCGGCCAAAACCACACCAACGTAGCTTTTCTTTCATTGATCTACCTTCATTAATGTTGGATATATTGTTATATTTTTTGGTACAAAATGTGAGATATATTATTCTTTTATCTTCATTGATAATTCCGAGTTCATGACTTGAACAACCCCTAATCCCCAAATAACCTACATGCATTATATATCCTTTAATCATAAATGAATTTGTTTTGATTTCTCCCCCAAATAAGGTGTAGATTTTTCATAAAGCAAAATAATTATGAGAAAAACTGATTAGATGGGATTAGAACATAATTGTTCTTGCCTCCGTGAGCATAACTCATTTGATAGGGATAATAGACATTGCATGATTTACATATAGGTCGGAATTCGAACCATGAATTCCCCACTTATTCACCTTAAAAATATGAAATTCTAATCACTAGAAGACTTAAAAAAAAAAAAGTTTTTGTCTCCCATCCCATGAGTAATCTGAAATGATAAAAAGGTTGCATATTCATTTTATGTGATGGGTCTTGAGCTCCAACATGTAAAATCTATGTTTTTCATAAGTTGGTGGTGTGTGAATATATCTTCTATTTCATATGCTTACATATGAAAATCATGTATTCTCAATTAGTATAATATAAATTCTTTCTAGGGTTTGTTTTTTCTTTTCTTCTTGCTATAGAGAAGAAAAGAAAAGGAGAAAAGAAGAGCAGCATCCATGGCCACAGCGGAGGCAGACTGGTGTCATCTAGATGCAAATCTTCTCAATTTGATATCACAACGATTCGACAATGATCTTGATCTCATTCGTTTCCGATCAGTTTGTTCGACGTGGCGGTGCTCTTCCATCTCAAATCACCACCGTCCTAATTTAGTGCCCTTCAAGATAAAACATTTTGAGTTTCACGGTCCATCATCATCCTATTTCCTCTCAAAACACAGTCTCTTACTCATCAAACCACCACCACAACAACAAAACCTCCGTCCCTGGTTGATTATAATTACCCAAAATTCACGTGGCGAAACACAACTCTTCCACCCACTCCCCCCATGTGAGTCCTTGCCCAGTTGCCCTTATGATTTTCCTTACGTGCTTGACTTCAACAAATTCTCCCATGTCGTCCATTTGGGAACCTCCTTCATCATGGAAGAAGAACCAGAACCGACTGAGTCACAACTGTGCATGGAACTGCTCCAGGAGAGATTTGAATTCCATTACTTGAACTTACAAGATGAAGCTTTTAAACATGCAATAGAAAAAAAGGAAATGGAAAATAAGGCAATGGGAATAAAGGTTGTTGCTGTCACGTGCCATGGGAAAATCCTCTCGCTCTTGTCACATTGAACTGTGCCTGCCATCCGCTACTGTTCCATTGCCGCAAAGAGTGTTGGACGCCGATCCTTGCATGTCAACGTACTTTCTAGACATCTGCATGTTTAAAGACCGGTTTTGTGCAGTTAATAAAATTGGCAGGACAGTTGCTTTTGGACCGGACTATAGTGTCGAGTTATTGGCTGAATATGTGGATGGATGGGACATGAAATTCCTGGTAGAGAGTGAGGGTGAGTTGTTGCTAGTAGACATATATGACTCTCATTGTTTTGGTTTCCATGGTGAAAGATGGTTTAAAGCTTGATGTGTTCAGACTTGATGAGAAGGAGAAGAAATGGGTCAAGTTGGCGAGTTTAGGGGATAGAGTTTTGTTCTTGGGGAATGGATGTTCGTTTTCTGCTTTTGCTTCGGATTTGTCTGTTGTCAAAGGAAATTGTGTCATCTTTAGTGATGATGCATTCAACGATTTTGACCAGATGCTTTGTGGGATGTGTGTTTTTCACTTGGATCAATGTCGGGTTTCCCCTTTGTCTGATTATCCTGAGTACTCCACCTCGTTTTGGCCACCTCCGGAATGGATCGTGAAAAGCTGCATTCATGAAAAGATAAAAAGAGTATGTTTTCTTGCATTCTAGTGTGATTGTGATATGATATGCATTATCGTGCTTGGTTTCTGTTAGATTAGATAAACGTTCTGTCTGTCTTGTGTGTTATTATGAATTTGCTTAATTATTATGAATTTTCCATGACATTTTTTTTTTTTTTAGAATTTGGATCTTCTCATTTGGTTTTTAACCGAATAACTTGCTACTTTAAACAGGAAGAAGAGAAAGAAAGAGGACATGAGACAGACAGAACATCGGGTTTATTGGAAAAACTTGGCACTATGCAAATTTAATCTTGCATTACTTATGTCCTGACAAAATGACAATGATTTCCATAAGTATTCTATTAGCTTGAAGACTTTAGGGTTTTGTGTCATTTCCTAGTAATTTTCATGTTTGATACATTATAATTTTGTTTCAATCCTAGACATGGTTTAATCTTTTACTATTATTGATGTCATGGCAATATGACAGTGATATCCAACACTGTTCTATTTTCCAGAAGACTTGGTATTTTGTTTCAATTCCTACTGTTTATGTTTGATACATGATAAAGAGTTCTAATTAATTAGTAATTTCTAACTTATTGTTGATTCTCACTCTTTATTTCTGTATTTATTTTCAATGAATCTTCTAATATTTTCTTCTCTTCTTGGTAATGTAAAACAAAGCCGAGTTTCCTATTTTTCTCCTACCGTATCATCATTTGAATGAAATGATCATGTGCATTTTGTTTATTAAACCAACCTTTTAAAATTAAAAAGAGCAGATGAAAGTAAGGATTTGGTAGTACTTTTACATAGTAATGGCAAAATTTTACTGAAAGAAGGAGGAGCCAATGATACAGAAAGTCATTTTGTAGCAAACAAAAAACTTGATTATACAAGTATGCTAACCCATACCTCACGAGGGCTCAATTTAATTAGATAAGCATAACTTATCGTGGTACTAAAAAGATATTTCCCCAACAGTGTAATTTGTACCAACATTTGAAAAATATTAATTTCAGAAGCATCAATCTGGCCAAAATATATTGTTGAGATAATTATTAGGAATCTTAAATAGTCATATTAACCAATATGTGAGTTCTTGGAGCAACAATTTGCTTTTGAGATCAGTGTTGAGCATATGAGACCATGTGCTGAGTTGAAAAACTCAGCTCAGAGAGTCATTGTGCTGCTTGCAATATTTTGAGAAGATTGCTGATAAATGTGTTTTGGCACCTTATTTCTCTCCCACTGAACCTGCCAAGTTTACCATTTCTGAGAGTCTTTGGTTCTAGCATCATCATCAAGTTCTTACTGGTAGTAATTTTAGGACCAAGGCTATCAATTATAAATCAATGGCACCACCTACATGACTTGGATCCTCTTTGGCGCTCCATCTTTTTCTGCCTAATCTCGCTTATTCGATTAATCTAACCAATCAAGTTTTGATCTCGAAACCGTCAGATCAATCCTTCGTCTGAGATTTTGTTGGAGCATTAGTAGGGCCGTAGAGGATCCAAACATCTGTCCATGTTATCTTCTATCTTAGTTACAGAAGCACCTCGTAGCAATTGTTTTGTATTTGAATAGAGAGAATCATCTCACCTTTTACAACTATATAGATTCAAATCGTAGTCTGTATCGTTTCATTGTATGTTGATTTTTCATCGTTATGTTGTTTATTGATTTTTTATTGTTTGGTTGTTTATTGATTTTCATCAAATTCATTCAGATGTTTATTATATTAAGATAAGATTCATGTTACAATATTGATTTATTAACTTATTGACAAAAGTAAGATCCAGTTGCTTCTAAATATTTTATTTAACATTGCAATACGAGGTAAAGGAACTAGACATTGTCAAGGGAGAGGTTGCAATCCATCCTAGAATTCACCTTTCCCATGTATAGTTTGTAATTTATATTATTTACCTCCTTGGTGGTACTGCATATATTTGACTTAGAGTTGTTCATATCTGTTGGTCCTATTGGTCGGAGTGCTAAGAAACTCCAGCTCCTTAAGTATATAGTCAAATGTTTAATTTTTGCAGCAATCATTTAGAGTATCTGAAGGATCATAATTTGCTTACTTTTTAAGTTCATTCTAATCTTACATTCCTTGTCAATGGTATGGTTAATTCTATTTGTGAAAGATCTTCTCAAGTCCATACCTAATTATTTTGGTAAGCAAGATTGCTTCGCACCCTCCCCATGCTCCCTCTTTCATATTGAATGTTGACATGTCTTATAATTCTCGTAATCATTCTTCAGTTTGTGGTGGTCTTATTAGAGATCATCAAAGTCATTTCATTAAATGTTTCTATTGCAAAATTAGAACCCCATCTGCTGTCCATGACGAGTCGTGGGAACTTTATTACGACTTAAAGCTCGCTCATCAGCTCCACATTTTCTCTCTTCTTGTTGAAGTTTGATTCCCTGAGTGTGGTTAACTTTGTCAACATTAGATTTTGCGCTAGTGCCGCCCTCCGGCCTCTCGTTGCTGATGTGCTTCACTTGCTTTGTGCTCTTAATTAAAATGTCTCCCTTGCACACATTTATAGAGAAACAAACACTGATGTTGATTTTCTTGCCAATTCTACCCATGCTATAGTTTCTCTTAAAATATCGTTGATGCTACTTCTGACAATTGCGCTTTAATTTTTATGTTCCTTAGTTTTTTTTTTTTGTTATTCCTATTTTTATAAAAAATATAAAATTTATATCTATACTATATATAAAAAAACTACTCCTTTTAGCTCTTTTGGGGTGGATTTTTCTTTTCAAATATGCCTTCAACTTTGAATACATATGTAACAAATAGATAATAATAAATTTAAATATTAAAAAAATATAACAAACACGATATGAATATAAATATGTTTGGTTTTTTTTTCCTTTATCATTTAAAAAGTGTAATAAATTAGATGAGTATATTTATACTTACTTTTTCATGATCCCAAATATACCCTTAAACAACTTTTTCTATAATAAAGATCATTGTTGGTGTCATTAAAAACAAAAATTTAGATTATATTTTTTTTTGTTATATTGTTGGTGTTATTGAAATAAATAATCATGATTAGTTTGATTTGTTATAACTTGAAAGCAATACATATTTATATTTTTGGTTTTAATCAAAATTTCATAAAAAAAAACTGTTCATAATTTTCAAACATTAGCGCAATAAAAAGAGTGGAAAGACGGATACGTGAGTGCTTGTCTTTTCGCTAGTTTAAGTAGACTAAAATATCACACCTCTAAAAGGAAGTAGACAAAAATATCACACGAGACTTAAAAAAACATTAGCGCAATAAAAAGAGTGGAAAGACAGATACGTGAGTTCTTTTCGCTAGTTTAAGTAGACTAAAATATCACACCTCTAAAAGGAAGTAGACAAAAATATCACACGAGACTTAAAAAAATTACGGATCCAAACCTAGAAAAAGCCCACTTAAAGCCTATTTAAACGAATTTCAACCGTGGAGCAGTTTCTCTCTCTTAGGGTTCTTTTTTGCAATGTTACGATGGAAAAGAAGAGTGGAGCAGGATACATGGCGTATTGGTCTAAACTTGATAATGATCTTCTCAATCTGATATCACAACGATTCGACAATGATCTCGATCTCATTCGCTTTCAATCGGTTTGTTCACGGTGGCGTCGATCTTCCATTTCAAATCAGCATAATCTCATTTTACCCTTGAAATTACCACGTTTTAACTCGCACCCCCTCTCGAAACACATCCTCCTTCTCATCAAATCACCACCACAACAAGAACAACAACAAAACCTTTCCCCTGGTTGATCAGAATTACCCAAAACTCACGCGGCGAAACACAACTCTTCCACCCACTCAGTGGCAGAGCCAGACAAAAATGTTTGGGGTGGCCGCCATAAAAAATAAACTAAAATATATAAACCACATTGTATACATAACTTCTATTAACCTTTGAAGGACTAGGCTCAGTTTCTCCAATTATTGGATTCTCACAAACTTGTTTAGGTTCGGATGAATACATCATAACTTCTTCATCTCTTTCAATATCAATGGTCTTCCTATTGTTCAAAAAAAATATCAATGGTCTTCCTCTTGTAAAATGAATCGATTTTTTGGCTCTTCATCTTGTAATTTCTGTTGCAGAGAAACAAAATTATCAAAGAAAAAAGTAAAAAATATCTTGTAAGTGCAAATTGGATGGTAGCCTTTAGGACATTACGAATTCTATGTACAACATTACATTAGATACAGGCCAGAGAGAATATTCCACAATTGAGAGGTGCAGTGAAGGTGTTCAAGTTCAAAATAGCCAAATGAATGCATATTGTACTCAACTAGAAACTTCAAAGTTTAAGTCTGGGTAGGACACTTCTTGCACCAGTGGCAGCAGTAACATGTGAATATGACAATGAATATTGAATTGAACATTAATTGTTGATTCAAATAACTTATAAAGTACTATGGAATCTAGCTAGCAACACTACGGGCTGCTAGGGGTGGGAACGGGCCAGGCCGCCCGACAGGGGCCTACGGCCTAGCCTATTTAAAGCCTAGCTCGACCCAGCTCGTTTAATAAAAAGGCCAGGCTCAAGCTTTATATAAAGCCTATTTACTTAAATAGGTCAGGCTAAGGCTTAGAAAAAGCCTATTAAGTCTGTCAGGTCGGCCTATTAAGCTTTTTATATATAACATATCTTTCATTATTGATATTGTTGAAGATTTTTCATAAACTCAACCCTTCATATGATTTAGTTATTTAGTACCACATATAGTTGTGTGATTAGACATTCGTAAGATTTCGTTATTTAGTAGCAGACATATTCGTGTGTTTTAGGCCTTCATATGTTTTGGCCTATTTAGTAGTAGGCTTATAGATGTTGCTAGACTTTAGTGTAAAATAGGCTTTTAAATAGGCTTTTAGGCTTTATCAGGCCTTTAAAAAGGCCAGGCCATGCCTTAAAAATGAGCCTATGACGGGTAATAGTCCAGGCTCAGGCCTATAATTTTTGAAGCAGGCCAGGCTTAGGCCTTATAAAACCCGGCCCGGCCTAGCCCATTTCCATCCCTACGGGCTGCCAAACAAATTAGAAACTACTAAAAGTGACCAGGATTTGGAATTTCAGTGGCATCAAAAACCTCTATATTCTTAAGTCATAGTATGAATGTTACTACTTTGAGTATCAAACCAAGCAATTGTTCTATCCTCAATCAAAACATAATGCTATATGTTCAGGAGCCTCTTTTCAAGTCACCAATGATTCCCATAACATACAAAAATCAAAAATCAAAACATAATGCTATAATGCTATATGTTCAGTATCATTAACAAAAATCAAAAATCAAAAAACCCCTTTTATGTTGATTAGGGTTATGGGAAAATTGAAATTGAAAACAAAATAAAAAATTAAATTAATTAACTAACAAAAAGAAATCAAAAAATCAGAGATACACTTACAATTTTTTAACAGTTTTAGGGTTTGTATAAAGATTGAGAGAAATGAAGAATCAGAGTAAGAGATTGATGCTGAGAGAGGAGATGGAGGCTTTGAGTTCAACGGAGAATTCGCCGGTTGCGGACTGATTGACGGTGGGTGAGGGTGAGTGATGTGCCGCCGGTGGGTGAGGGTGAGGAGAAAAGAAGCGTTTCCTTGGTTGTTCCCGTGTTTTGGAGAAAAAAATAGTAATGAGAGGGACAGTTTTTGAGTGGCATGAGTGTAATATTAAAATTAAGCCAAGGGTATTATAGTAATTTCATGAAAATAATGGGTAGGCCATGGCCAGTCCCAGTCCTCACGTGGCTCCGCCACTGCACCCACTCCTCCCAACTGACTCGCTTTCCCCTTATGACATCCCTTATGTCCTTGACATCAACAAATTCTCTGACGTTGTCCATTTGGCAACCCACTTCGTCATTGACAGGGACAAAGAACCGACCACTGTGCTGCCGCCACAACTATCCGAGCAATTGAAACTCTCTATCTCGAAGCTAGAAAATGAAGATCCTTCCATTGAGCTGACACTGCAACGATCCAAGCAACTTCGTCTCTTGAAAGACCTGGAGAAACGTACAATGAGAAAGAAGGGAGTGAGAAAAAAATACAAAGGTTGTTGCTGTCACTTGCCAGATAAAGAATCCTATTGCTCTCGGCATATTGAACGGTGAAGGCCCGATACTGCTCCATTGCCACGAAGAGCGCCAGACGCCAATCCCTTGCATGTCAACATACTTTGATGACATCTGCATGCTTAAAGAGAGGTTTTATGCAGTTAATAAAAGTGGGCTGACAGTTGCTTTTGGAGCGGACCATAGTGTCCAATTAATGGATGAAAATGTGGATGGAGGGGACATGAAGTTCCTGGTAGAAAGTGAGGGTGAGTTGTTGCTAGTGGACATCTGCGACTCTCATCGTTTTGGGTTCCCTGGTGAAGATGGTCTAAGGCTTGATGTGCTCACGCTTGATGAGAAGGAGAAGAAATGGGTCAAGTTGACGAGTTTAGGGGATAGAGTTCTGTTCTTGGGAAATGGATGTTCATTTTCTGCTTCCGCTTTGGATTTGTCCGTTACCAAAGGGAATTGTGTCGTCTTTATTGATGAAGCCTTCAACTCTTTTGACAATATGCAATGTGGGATGTGCATTTTTCACTTGGATGAACGTAGGTTGTCCCCTTTGTCCGATTATCCATACTACTTTAACTTGTTCTGGCCACCTCCGGAGTGGATCGTCAAAATGCTGCAGCATTCATAAAAGGGAATTACTTTTCCCACCCTATGGCCTTCTCCCGCGCCCTATGTAATTTTTAAAAATGCCCTTGTGCATTCCGGATTTTAAAATCCGGATTCATGTTTACTATTTCGGATTTTATAATCCGAACAATTCTTATGTATAATCAGCCATCAGACTCTCTCACATTTCAGCAGTTTTGAGTTTTGCTTTTAAAAACAACAAAAAAACTAAGTAAAAAATGGTAAAAACCTGCCAAATAAAATCATAAAAATATAAAAATAGCACCAAAAAATTCTAAAAATCAAATCAAACTAATGCAAATTTTTTGGGATTTTTATGAGAATATGAAAAATTAAAAAAAATGAAAAATGGGTCTAAACGATGGAATTTTAGATTTTGAGGGGCGGAGTCCCGTAAGAAGTTCCTTCTACGGGAGTCATGGTCCATAAATTTTTTCTGATTTTCTGGGGAAGTTTCGGAGCAATCCGATCAAGTAGCCCGAAAACCCGATTTTTGACTAAGAACAGGTAAGAATGACCCAAAAACAGAAGGATGAGAGTTAGGAAGATTGATATTGTCCCTAAAATGACTATTCATGTTACAAACATGTTTATAATTTGTGCTGATACAGTTCGGATTATATAATCCGGACTGTTTTACCTTGAAAAAAGGTGTTTCGGGGGTTTCCGGATTATGTAATCCGGAAACATCATGTAAAACGCCCCATTTTTTGAAGTTTCCAGATTACAAAATCCGGAAAAGTCCGTTACTCATTTTTTCGCCCTTTAACAAAAGAAAACACCATTCCGGATTATAAAATCCGGAAACTCAAGGGCATTTTTGGAAAAAATAGGGCGCGCGAGGAAACCCATAGGGTGGGAAAAGTAATTCCCTTCATAAAAAGTGTATGTCATCTTGCATTGCAAGGTTTCTAATGTCATTCTGATATTGCATTATTGTGTTTAGTTCTCTTTCTTAGAGACGTAGATAAACTTTTTGACCATGTCTTCCCTGTGTGTGTGCATAAACATGTGCAATTCTTAATATTAGAGATGGACAATCAATTTACTCATTACTATAAGTTTTTCAATAAATTATTTATTAGGATTTGGACCTTCTCATTTAGTTTCTAACTGAAAACCTTCTCACTTTTAAACAGGGGCAAGAGAAAGACAGAGATATGGTGAAAGACAAACATGACACCGGGTTCATGTGCAATGGCAACAATATGGCAATTTAATATTTTACAAAGGAACATGTAAACACAAATCTTGTGTTTATAAAATGTCCCAAATGTTCATCCATGTAAACACAAGATAATTACAACAGGTGTGCTGCTCAAGGAAAAATTCCCAAGATGTTCACGTATGTAAACAGTTTCCTAGAAGACTTGGTATTTAGTTTCGATCCGTAGTACTGCATTATTAGTATTTTATTTCAATTCCTAGACTTGGTTTGATCTCTTGCTATTATTTATGGGGAGGCAATATGACAGTGATTGCCAAAAGTGTTATATATCCTAGAAGACTTGGTATATTTTTTTTTTCTTTCAATTCCTAGTTTTGTTCATGTTTGATACATTATAAAGAGTTTTGCTTAGTAATTATTAACTGATTATTGATTCTCACACTTTATTATTTCTGGGATTTTTTATAATGAATCTTCTTATACTTTCTTCTCCACTAGGCAATGAAAAAACAAAGCTTAGTTTCCTATTCGTTTTCCCATTGTATCATAATTTGAATGAAGGGACCATATGCATTGGTTTATTAAATTGTTATTATTATGTTAACAAGTATATATGATTTATGGCTACTGTTTATTGTTATTTTATTACTGCAGTTGCTTTCTTATTTTAACATTATCAGCACTTTCTTTTATCTTAGTTAGAAGCTACTCTTGTTGCACCATATTGGGATATTGACAAAAGGTGTTGGTTCTATTGCAAAAGTTACAAAACCAATTAAGAATAACCAACATCTCTTAAAATCAAATAGAGGTTCTGAAAGTAAGGATTTGGTTGTACTTTTACTTAGTCACGGCAAAATTTTACTGTAAGAAGAAGAGCCAATGATGCAGAAAGTCATTTTGTACCAAACAAAAAACTTGATTATACAAGTATTCTAATTTCTGAGTTAGCACATACCTTATGATGGCCCAGTTTAATCAGATAAGCATAACTTATCATGTTACTAACTAAGAAGATGTTTCCCTAGCAGTGTAATTTGTTCCAACATTTGAAAAATATTAATTTCTTTCTTGCTATCTCTACAAAACATCAATCCGGCCAAAATATAATTATTAGCAATCTTAAATAGTCATATAATTAACCATTGTGCGAGTCTGTTAGGATCCAATATGAGAGTTTTAAGTAATTAGTAAGCGGTTAACTAGGTTTAATTAAGTAGATTATTAGTAAGTGACCCAATAGGATTAAATAATAAGAGGCCCATTAGGGTTAAACAATAAGTGTTATCTTTATTTGTATATAATGGGATATCTTAGGAGTAGTTGATGGTAGGACGGAATAAATTTTATGTTTAGGGCCAGAGTATGATTCTCTCCGTTTTGTGTCTAAGTTTTGTTCTGAGAGTAGTTAGAGAAACACTCTACTACTATTATCGTTCACGTATATAAAATATTATTATTTATCATTCACGTGTGTAAATACAAGATAATTACAACATGTGAGCTGCTCAGTGAAATGTCACAAGATGTTCACGTATGTAAACACAAGATAATTATTTAATTATCTTGTGTTCTTATCAGAGTTCTTGCATCAACAATTTGCTTTTGAGATCAGTGATGAGTGATGTAACTCGTGACTAGTTGAGCATATGAAACTATATGCCGAGTTTACCATTTCTAAGAGTCTTTTGTTCTAGAAGCATCATCAAGTTCTTACAGGTAGTAATTATAGGATCAAGGCTAGCAATTATAAATCAATTAAAGTAGTTTCATTGTTTCTTCTAGTAAGATAAGTTACCTTTCACATAATTTTGCTCATAATTGAAAACATAAATATAATTGTTTCTAAAGATGATTTTAACATTGTAGAAACAGAACCAAGATATGAATCATATATGAAGATGTGTTGAGATATATTACTCATATCTTAATACAGGTATTGTTTAGTATTGATTTATAAGATCATATAAAGTCTAATTGTTTTTTATTTCTTTGAGTGTGTGTTTGGCCACACGTTATTCCCAGCCAAACCTGCGTTTCCATTCTCAAACGCGGTTTCCCCATTTTTTTATCTTGTTTGGATGAATGAAATCTGAGTCTAGAAAACGGAGTTTACAGCTCAAAACGCCATTTCTGCTGAAGCTGGTGTTCCTAGCTTTCACGGTAGAGAAACGTGGTTTTGGCTTTAATTTCTCTAGTGGAAGGTGCTTTACCAAAATACCCATAATATCTTCCCCATTTTCCTACATAAACATGTTTCTTTGCAGATCAAAACATCTTTCTTCTTCTTCTCCAAATTACCCATAACGCGTGGATTGCAGATCTGTCCTAATTTTTCAGATTTGCCGAAGAAATAGAGAGAAGAGAGGAAAACATGATAAATTAAACTTCAAACAAAGAAAATAAAACAAAGCTGTTTGATTTTGTTTGATTTCTGTTGGAGTTGTTTCTTGGGTTTATGCAGTGAGTGCCTGGGTGTGGGAGTAAGCTTTTCTCTTGGTTTTGAGAAGACAAAGGATAACGGGTATGGGGATAAAGGCCCAATCCTTTTTATTTATTTTTTCATAAAATGCCCAATTTTAAACAAAAAAGTTGAAAATTATTTAATAGTTTTTTTTAGGGAATTTATTAGTTATAATAATAATTGCAACATATTATTTTAAGATGTTCTAAAAAAAATACAATTAAAAGGGTAAGTTGGTCATTACCCATTTAAAATCAATTTTGATTCAAACTACCCAAACAACATCAACTCCTAAGAATCACTTTTAAGTGAGTGTATCCAAACATAATCAATTCACATCAAACTCACTTTTAACCAAAATCAATTCTCTCAAACTCAATTCTATCAAAATCAATTCTCACCGCCGCCATACCAAACACACACTGAGTTAACGATTACAAGTGTAATAAAAAGCTATAGGAATCTCCAGTGTAGCACTCATATCAGAATTATCTCCTCGGGGACAAACATATTACTATCAGGCTAGTTTGCATACACCATGCACATATAATCTACAATCATTTTATATGTTTGATGTGATTTCTGAATACATTAAGGAACTCTTATTACAGGGTTCCAATGCCCCTATTTATAGAAGAATATGGTAACTTCAAATGACATGCATGTTTGCCAAGTGTCCTAGGTTGGTAATTGTCGACTTAGACACCACATAGTCATGCAAGGCTCACTTGTTTTGACGCACATAAGTCTGGATGATTCGACGCACATAAGTCTGGATGGTAACCACTCATGTTTCGACAACCTTTGCTTGTTGTGTAAGGCGTGTAAGGCTCGTTGTTTTTTTATTTATGTGCTAAGTTCGCAAGCATTCTCTTGCACATCACAGACACTTGATTTCTCATTTCTATTTATTTTTTTAATTTATAAAAATATAAATAAATTTACCTCGCCAACAAATAAACCCCAAATTTCGACTTTTGAAATTCAAATGTTGATACTTTTTATTTTGAATTTTGAAGAAGCTAATTTTGAAATTCTGAAATTCAAATGTCTCAAATTCAAATGTTGATACTTTTTATTTTGAATTTTGAAGAAGCTAATTTTGAAATTCTGAAATTCAAATGTTGATACTTTTTATTTTGAAGAAGCTAAATTAGCCCACCCAAATTGACACCGGAGAGAATCGAACCTGAGACCTCGAGGAGGAGCACATTCCCAGGTCCCAAGCCAATACCACTAGGCCAACCCAAGTGGGTTGCCAATGCTGAAAGTAAATTGCATAAAAAGTAAAGCCAAAGTAAATGTGTAGAAATTAGCATGATATCATGGAAACTGTCTGATTCTTCAAGTTTTATTAATGTGTGTTTTGTCATTTAAGCACTCATTTAATCTTTGCTTTGCAAAGGTCAATGCTAATTTTCCCATATCTATTGATTCTCACAGCGTCACTTCCTCTGACTCCACTCAGAAGGTGTTGCATTTGTGGGAGAGACTTAAGGAAGTACTTGAATATAGTTTTGAAGTTGTCATGGTTGATCCTGGTATTATTTGAGTCCTCTCTCAACTTATCAATGACATCAGTAGATCGAAGGGTCATCTTGATGTAACTAAGATGGGTATCTTCACTGTTGTTTAAAATGATGTCCTTTACTTCAGGAATGGCACTCCAGTTATTTGTTGTGTTTGGTCAATCTGGATAATGCCCAAAGATACTATACCACGTTCATTAATCACCTTAATTATCTTAAGGAACATAAAGAAATCCTCAATGAATCCAACGACGTGCTTGATGACACATAATCGTTGATCGACGAACGCATAGTCATCCTTGAACCTGAACTCCAACAAGAAAAATAGGGAAAAATGAAGATTATGGCGGACAAGGATGCGACTTTAATTATATTTTCATCACAGGGGTATGCGTATGTCACATTAAACGAAGAATGCCTTATAGGAAGGAAGGAGTATGTCATTTGTGGAGTCTCTTGTCACTTGTGGAAACAAATGATAAGTCACCTTATTTTTCTGATTTCGACGCATCTATCATAGTGTCATTATTCAGATTCGTTGCATTGATATTGTTTCTCAGTCCAGGTTGGCCATTTTTTCTTATGACAGTTGCAAGTTGGATATAACTTGAAAGCATTCCATACATAATTTTGGCCATTGTAGATCGAATACTCGTTTAAGCCATATTTCCAATAAGATTTGAATCAAATGGGTGAACGTTAGTTTTGTTTCCAAAATTCAAATTCTTGATATGCAACTCACAATGATGGTTCCATTGACTCCATCATAGAAATAGAAACAATTATCTCTTGTCTGTTATTTTCAAAAAGTTTACTTCCTCATGGAAGTTGCTGCTCAAATTACTCCAAAAGTTTCATTAGTAGCAACAAAAACCATTGGATAGGATCTAAGAGCTGGCGTTCGATGTGCTTGAACTTGAAGATGCAGAATTTACCATGAACTTAGAGCACATATATTTTCACTTTTTAAGGACAGTGAGTGGTCTTCAAACTTTTCTGTTCCTCAATCCCTTTCAATACTCTCTCCTTAAGATTTATTAAGTCATAAGTTTGTTCTTGGTTTTTAATATTATCAGGGCGAGGGTGCGTATACCAACAATCACAAACAAATATAATGTTTAAATGTGGGTACTTTACAAGTTAAAAAAATAAAATAAGATTCCACTGCTTTTTTTGCCCAAGAACGAGTCGATATATGTGATGCCCTTTGCTCGCATATGTCATGGAAATTAATAGTGTCGATGTTGTCTTTGAATACCCGAACTAGAGAATATTAGTGCAGAGATTAAAGTGTATATTTTTAATGGAAAGACTTTCACAATACAATGAACTTGAAGTTCAAGGCTTTGAAAAAAGAAGTAGTGTGAGGAAAAACATAAAATATTGAAAGTAAAGTGCAGAAAAAGCAAAAGTCTTGAAAGTAAGTGTGCAGAAATTTAAAAGTACAACATAGTAAAGTGAAAAAAGATAAAAAAAAAAGTTCAGAAAGTGTAAATGTGCAAGGAAATTAAAGTTTAAAAAGAGTAAATGAAACAAAAAAAAAAAAAAAGGAAAAAATGACAGTTAATCATGTACATATAATCTAAGATCGTACATATAATCTAAGATCGTTTTATGTGTTAGATGTGATTTCTAAATAAATTAAACAACCATTATTACAATGCCCCAATAGAGCTAGTTATAGAAAAATATAGTATCTTCAAGTGACATACATGTTTGCCAAGTGTCATAGGTTCGTAACTGTCTTGATACTGCATAGTCATGTAGGGTTTTGGCTTGTTGTTTTGAAGCGTGCGAGTTTGAGTGGTAACTGCTCATGTTGCCGAAAACCTTGCTTGTTGTATAAAGTTTGTAGCTTTTTAGTTGTGTACGAAGTTCACAAGGCTTCTCCTGCACCTCGCATGCACTTGATTACTTATTTATATTTTTATTAATTTATAAAAAAATAAAAAAATAAATCCCGCCAACAAGCAATGAACCTAATTTTTTTAGGATTAACAATGATTTTACACTTTGTGATATAAAAGGACCAACTTAATGGTCTTCTCAACTATGACGATGTGAGAATGGTGATCAATGTTGATTATCGTTGTTTGTCAATTGACTTCGTTGGAAGCGTTTGGTTCACCAAAATGACACGATGTGCGAGCCATGTTCTATGTTCTCTATATTTGGTTTGTCTAGTTCCAAGAGGCCACTCAATTTAGACACTTTGTTCTATTCAAGAAAGTAGGTTGACTCATCCATGATCTTCTTTGGTTTACTTTATGTCCTTCGTTCTAGTCTTTTAATTTCTTTCATGTATTATGTTGATGTATTTGTTTAAATAGACCAATAGTTTTTTTTCGATTTCATCGTTATGTTATGTTATGTTGGTATCCCTATTTTATGTCTTGTTTTCTGGCTTCCAATGTGCCTGAATTGCAAAATCGAAATGTGCCTGAAATTGATTATTTTATTTTGTCTTCAGAATTATGGAATCCAAACAAAACGCTTCCCAAATATAATATCTGAATAGTTGTATTTTCGGAAATTTGAGGGGGGCGCGACTGGGGAAGAATTTAACAATTTTTCATGAAAAAAAAGAAAGAAAAGAATTTAACAAATTTCTCTTCTGGAACACTACTCTAATTTCCAAACGTGGAGCATTTGCTTTTTAGGGTTTTTTTTTTATTTTTGTTGCTATTTTACGTTAGAAAATAAGAGAAGAGCAGCATCCATGGCGGATGCAGATTGGTCTGACCTTCCTAAGGATCTCCTCAATCTGATATCACAACGATTCGACAATGATCTCGATCTCATTCGCTTTCGATCAATTTGTTCGAGGTGGAGGCAATATTCCATCTCAAATAACCACCATGGCATTTTACCCTTCAAATTATTTAGAACAACAAATTCTCCCAAGCCCCTTTTTGACACTCTTTTTTTGAAGGATGATTTTGACATTTCAATCCCCAAACACATACTGTTCCTCATCAAACCACCACCACAAAAACAACCATCACTAGACCAACAAATCCTCCTCCGTCCCTGGTTGATTAGAATTACCAAAAACTCACGAAGCACAACTCTTCCACCCACTCCGCCCAACTGACTCGCGTTCCCCTCATGATTTCCCTTACGTGCTTGACTTCAACAAATTCTCCGTCGTCCATTTGGGAACTGACTTCTTCATTAAAGAAAAAACTAACACAAGCCATGGAAAAAACCCTCTCGCTCTCTGCAGATTGGCCTATAAAGACAAGTTGCAACTGTTCCGTTGTGGCGAAGAGCGTTGGACCCAATGCCTCACATTCCAACTTATTTAGAAAGCATCTGTGTGTTCAAAGAGAGGTTTTGTGTTGTTAATAAAGTTGGTCGGACATATGCTATTGGACCGGATTACAGTGTCCAGTTAGTGGCTGAACATGTGGTGTATGGAGGAGGGGACATAAAATTCCTGGTAGAGAGTGTGGGTGAGTTGTTGCTTGTGGACATCTATGACTCACATTGTTTTGGGTTCCCCGGTGAAGATGGTTTAAAGCTTGATGTGTTCAGACTTGATGAGAAGGAGAAGGAATGGATCAAATTGACGTGTTTGGGGGATAGAGTTTTGTTCTTAGGGAATGGATGTTCGTTTTTGGCTTCTACTTCATATTTGTTAGCTGTCAAAGGGAATTGTGTCGTCTTTGTTGATGATTCATTACTTCCTTTTGGTTGTGGCATGTGTCTTTTTCACTTGGATCAAGACCGGCTTTCCCGTTTGTCTGATTATCCTGACTACTTCAACTTGTTCTGGCCACCTCCGGAGTGGATTGTCAAACACTACAGTCAGTCGTAAAAGAGTATGTTATCTTGCATTGAAAGGTTTCTAATGTAGTTGTGATGCTGCATTATTGTGCTTAGTTTCCTTTGCTTAGTTTCATGTACTTATTACTTAATGTGCCATCTCAATATTTGAGATGGAAAATCAATTTACTTATTACAAATTTTCTATACATTATTCATTAGGATTTGGATTTTCTCACTTAGTTTCTAACAGAAAACCTCGGTACTTTAAACAGGGGCAAGAGGAAGAAAGAGCACGTGAGACGGACACGACAATGATTCATGCACAAAACATGCAATATGCAATTTTAATATTTTTCTACTATTTATGTCATGGCAATATGACAATGATTTTCAAAAGTTTTCTATTTCCTAGAAAGCTTAGTATTTTATTTCAATTCCCAGTATTGTTTAAATTTTTGATACATTATAAAGAGTTTTAATTAGTTACTTCTAACTGATTATTGATTCTCATTCTTTATTTATGTATGAATCTCAGTGAATCTTCGCCTCTTTGGTAATGAAAAACATACTTGAGTTTCTTTTTTGTTTCTTCATTTTATCATCATTTGAATGAAGGGACCCTGTGCACTTGTTTATTAAATTATTCTTACTCTGTTAGTATTTGGCTTAATACATCATTTGGTCCCTTAACTTATTTTTGGTTTTCATTTTGGTCCCCTAACTATAAAGTGTCTCAATTTGGTCCCATAAATCTTCTGCCGTTTACTATTTTGGTCCTCTCCATTAGTTTTTAACCTTAAATGTCTAAGGTGAACCAACTTTATAGGTGGTCCACCATAGACCTTATTAAATCTTTTATTTTTAACGGTTGATTTTTTTTTAAATGGAGACTGTTGGATCATGGAAGGATATATTGTAGCTTATAATAAACCACAAACACCTAATCCTCCACCTTCTTCCCTATGTTCTCCTTCATCCCCAAATAACAACATAATCAAACTCTTAAATCCATAAAATGAGATTTAAAAATACCCAAAGTAATCTTTCCCTTCCCAATTTTTTTTTATTCAACAACAGCAACAATAACAACAAATCTTTCAACAAAACGCAAGATTTGATAGTAAACAGCAGAAGATTTATGGGACCAAATTGAGACACTTTATAGTTAGGGAACCAAAATGAAAACCAAAAATAAGTTAAGGGACCAAATGATGTATTAAGCCTTGGTATTTATATATGGTCTATATGGCTTTTAATTTGTTCATCGGTATTTCATTACTGTTGTTGAGCTTAGCTCAGTTAGTTGGGACAATGCATAATATATGCAAGGTCAGAGGTTCAAACCCCGACCACCACCAAAAAATCTTCATATTATCATCACTTTCTTTCATCTTAGTTAGAAGCTACTTCAAAAAATATCTTAGTTAGAAGCTAATCTTCATATTATCATCACTTTCTTTCATCTTAGTTAGAAGCTACTTCAAAAAATATCTTAGTTAGAAGCTACTTCAAAAAATATCATATCTAGGTACCTTAGCAAAAATGGTCCCAAAATTGTTTCCAATTTTCTTTTTTCATAATTTTGCTATTCTTAATGTAATACTTTTAGGTAAAGGGTAGGCAGCACTATTCTTGTCACACCCCACATGGATATTGACAAAAACTGTTGGCTCTGTTGCAAAAGTTGCCAAACAAGTTGAGATTACTAACATCTCTTGAAATCAAATAGAGGTACCAAAATTAAGGATTTGGCTGTCCTTTTACTTTGCCAAGAAAAAATTTGACTAAAAGAAGGAAGAGCCAATGATGTAGAAAACCATTTTATACCCCAATTTTTTATTTTATTTTACGAGTATGCTAATTTCTGAGTTACACACATACCACAAGAGGGCTCAGATTAATTAGATATAAGTATAATTTATCATGGCACTAAAAGGATGTTTCCTCAACAGTTTAATTTGGCCTAACATTTGAAAATATTAATTTGTTGCTACCTCTGCAGAAACATCAATCTGACCAGAATGTATCGTCAAGGTAATTAATATGAATCTTAAATAATCACATAAGCATTATGCAATGTGTCAATCACGGATTGTGGAAAATAGCGGTTTATTAAAATTCCGCTATGCTACTACGCTATTTGGAAACATTTTGTTCTAAATATTGTTTTGTGGAACAATAGCAGTTTGTAAATTTAATTGTTGCAGGATTGGCCCACGGTTCCTGTTGTAAGAGGATGCATTTGATTAATTTTTTTGAGTAAAACTGTCTGTACTTTGCTTGTGTGTGTAAAGAATTGTCTGGTTTGGGTTTGGTCTAATTTAGATGGTATTGAGGGTTTTTTTTTTGTCCAATCTGATGGTTTCCTGGTGTGCAATTGTGAGCATGTTCTCTTTGTGGTTTTGTTAGTCAGACTTGAAAGATGTTACACATATCTTCATAAAAGTATTAATTTTTGCAGTTCTTTAGTATTGATTTATAAGATCATATAAATAGAGAAATTCATTGTAATTCAAAGGATATGGTGGAGAGACTTATTAGATGTTGGTACTAATTTTGCTGTTGAATCTGCTTGCTTTCCAACAAATTTATGTTGTAATCTTGGCAATGGGTTTGAAATTTCACTTTGGAAGGACCAATGGTTTAGAACCTTTAAAGGATGTTCTTCCTTTCCTTTTCAATCTATTGACCAAATCAGATGGGTTTGTGGCGGATATGGGTTGTCGGATTAATTCAAAGTAGTCATGACACTGTTGTTTGCCTAATGATATGTGTTTGGAAGGGAGAAATCACTTGGCAGAATTATCTCTTTTACTTGAAGGGAGTTGTTCCAGATTTGCAAAGGTGTGATAAGTAGTTTTGGATGCATGATAGTGTTCATGTGTTTTTGTTCATTCTTGCTATCTTTCTCTTTTGGCTTGGTCTCAACAGGTTGGCAACTTCTTTCCGTGTCTCCGCATTCTAAATCCACATGAATGAAGAAAAACAAGTTATTGTTGAGCACATCAAATTTTAAGAAGCCATCCACCTGTTACATGTTATCTTCAGTTTGACAAATCTGAAACCCCCTATAGTGTGTTGGGATGAGGAAATGTTTTGACATGCACTTGAACTTTTTTGCTGATGTTGATCAAGTGTTGCATAATGTCACATCTCTCTCTTGGTTTTGGTTTTGATTTGTCGGTTAATCAAAGGTTAAGCCTTGGTTTATTTGTCTTGGTTTGACATTTTACTATTTTAGTCTCTACAACTATAGAGAAATCTTTTTCAATAATATAAATTGTAAGGACTACACTCAAAAATAAAATAAATGGATAATGAGAATCTTGCAAATAACTTATCATTTTTTTGGTACGAACCGGGTATCATCCGCGTGCCTGCAGAAACTCATTCTTCGAATCGGGTAGGATCACAATGGATAAAAAATTTCTCCCTCAAGAGATTTAGCATTACTGCAAATAACTTATCTATTTACAATGAAAAAGTTATTATTAGTCTTTTTTTTAGGAAAGTTATTATTAGTCTATTTAGTAAATTGTGGATAAAATTGACTTCTTGAAACATGTCGAGCCCAACTTTTCCTAATAACTATTGCTAATTTTTATTTCCTTTGTTGTTGCTTTTATTTACACTTCATGCAAGTAAAACTATTGTGAATTTTTTATTCTTTCCCCATATTGGTTAAGTTGAGGATTGAATTTGTTTTTGAGTAATGATATTTTGACATCCATTTGATGACAACTTTGTTGACAACCTTGTTTTTCTCACTTCTTATTGGTCAAAAACAATGGAGAGAGAAAAAGGAAGAGAGAGGATTACAACATCATGTGAGTATGAGAGAGAAAGTTGTCAAAAAGTTGTCAAAAAGTGGTTGTCAAAATATCATTTCTCTTTGTTTTTGGTCTCCATAGCATCACGATTTTTATGTTTAGGTTCTAAAATTTTGTTTTATTCTAGTCCTAAATTGACTATTACAGATATTAAAGATAGATATTAAATGCAAGACTAAAAACACTTTTTTTGTAAAAGTTTAAAAAGTTAAGATAAAATGGCTTAAGGTCCAACAATATGGTCTATCGTAAAGCTAAGCCGATGTCTCGCAACTAGCATAGCCACCACAAATGCTCCTATCCAAGCATGTCTCTTACAGTAAAAATTTAAGTCTAGCACTTCCTAAGTCAAAATATCATTTTCTATGTTTAGCGTAGTTGTTACCATTGGCTACTCTCAACTTTAACTTGTTCGTCAAACTTTTGGGACTAACCCTTCAACCACTCGTATTCATACACCAATGATGGTGAGGTGGCATTGTGGAGACGAGGATATTGTGATCCTTAATGTTGATGGAAGTGCTTTGACAAATCCAGAAAAGACGAGTTATGGTGGTCTATCTCGTTAGCATGATGGCAGTTTTCAACTTGGTTTCTTTGGCACTATGGGGATTTCTAATATCTTACATGCTGAGATCCAAGCCCTCTAGGTTGGCATCAAGTTGTGTTGGAAGGCAGATTATAGAAAAATTATGTGTTACTATGACTCTCTTCATATGGTGCAGTTAGTGACGAATGACAGTCCACAATTCCATCATTATGCAAATCTCTTAGATCTCATTCGAAACTATATTGCTAAAGATTGAACTATTTCTTTTCATCATATCCTTCGAAAAGGTAATTTATGTGCAGACATCCTTGCTAAACTGGAAACTAATAGTTTAAATCATCTTGTCACATTCTAGGAACTGCTGTTTTGTTTTCTTTTCCTTTTTCCCTTCGTATATATCATTGGGTTCTATCCCATTCCACCCTTTTAATGAACAACTATTATATTTGGACTCTCATAAATTCCAAACACTCATTCTAACACCTCATTTATCTTTTCCCCTGCTGTAACATCACAAACATGTCACATATATTCACCACTCTATTTATTTCTCTTTTAAGGTGTCAATTGAATGTTTTCGTGTCCATCAAACATTTTTCTTTGATGAATATCCAAAAAATGAGCAATTAAAAAATAGTATCCAACACAATGAAATACTACTAATTAATTTGTCTCTCCGCTTTTTCATTGCGCTAACGCTTCTAAATTATGAACGTTGTTTTTTTTTTTTTATGAAATTTTGATTTGATTAAAAGTATATGAATAGATGTTTGTGACTTTCTAATTATAACAAACCCAACAAACCATGTTTATGTTTTCAATGATACCAACAATATAACAAATATAATATAATTTTTTTCTTCAAAAAAAATATAAAATTTTCTTTTTAACAACAACAACAATATAACATTATTACAGTGAACAACAAATGAGAAAACTGGATCGGGAGTCATTATATATCCAACTTTATCGAATCGTGTTAACCCCCAAACGTTTAGGAGTTAAAAAACTAAGAGGGGTATTTTGGAGAGTTTGAGGGGCACATGAGCAAAAGAAGGGGTTACATAGAGCAATTTTCTTAATTTAAAACACGATTATTTTTTAGGGGGAAAAAACTTCCAAAACGGGCCTAAAAAGTCAGTCCAAAATAATGTATTTCCTTGTATTTAATAAGAGTATTACTTTTCCCACCCTATGGCCTCCTCGCGCGCCCTGTAAAAATTCCAAAAATACCCCTGGTCCGGATTACATTTTCCGAACCAGATTGTTAGTGTTTCCGGATTATACAATCCGGACCAATTCGATATGCATATTTTGTGTCTTTCTTTGATGTCAAGGGTCTCTGTTGGCCGTTATACGACCCCCGCATAAGCTGCAAAGCAATTGCAGTGGTCGTATGAGCGGTCAACAATGACCATGACACCACAAACTCTCGTAAAAAACTAAATACATACGAAGAAAATTGAAGAAAAGTGGTGAAGTGTTTTCCGGAAAACTTAATCCGGACCAGAGGCTATACGCTTTTTTGTGTCTTTCTTTGATGTCAAAGGTCTCTGTTGACCGTTATATGAACCCCACACAAGCTGCAATGCAATTGCAGGGTTCATAGGAACGGTCAACAATGACCATGACACCACAAACACTTCTACAAAACTTAAAAAATTTGAAGAGAATGGAAGAAAATAGGTGAAGTGAAGAATGATGGTGTTTGTTGAAGATGGAAGCCTATTTATAGCCTTAAACAAGTCCTAGGTCATTAATACAGTCAATGAAAATGTGGTAGTAGTTGTAACCGTCCAACCACTAATTGATGACACTCTTTGAAAAGAAGCCAAGCACTCTTTCAAAAGAAGCCAATGCTGAAGCATTCCGGATTATACATTCCGAAATGTCCTTAGCCTACAAAGAAGTTCAAACGTTTCCCTCGTTCACCATTAGAGCACCATAATCGCACTAATCCGGAAAATATATTCCGGAATTTAAAGGTTCATTCCGGATTGTATATTCCGGAACTCCTTAGTGCCATGGCCGGTGGTCTGCACCACACGTTTTTGTCGGTGGTCAAGTCAAAAAAACATGTTTTACCACGTTTTTTGACTGCATTAATGGTTTCCCAACCATTTTTCACCCACCCCTCCCTATAAATACCCTTCCAAACCCCACCATTTCTCACACCATCCCTCTCCTCCTCTTCTTCCTTCTACAACCATGGTTTTCCATCGTTGGCCTTTCGTAGATAAGGGCCTCGTTGAAAACTTTCAGGGTTTGTATGAACGGTCAATGAGGATGGAACCGCGCTGCAACGAAGGGCGGTTCATCTGAGGGTCATGTGGGTCAGTGTGGTTATTAGCTTCGCCTGTCGGGGCGTAAGTCTGAGCACCCCCCACCTCCCTCAGGGGCATTTGTTTCTTCTTCCCGCCCTCCTCTTCCCTCCTCCTCCGGTTTTCCTCCAATAGGCAAACTACTGGTATGTCCCATCACATACCAGTGGTTTGGCACTTAGGAGATTAGAATTAGGCTCTTAGGAGATTAGAAATAGATTTAGGATGTTATGTAATAAGCTTAAAAAGCTTGAAAATTATTGTATTGTATTGTTCATATATTAATAAAATGAGTTGTTTTTATGTTTGTGTCTTTTTATTTATGTTTTTTATTTTATTCGCATTTTATTTTACGAATTGTAGAGCTTAAAATTGCAAAAGTTCTGCTAAAATACTATTCTGGATTTTAAAATCCGGAACTATTTGAAGAATACTAACAATAAGTTCCGGAAAACGAAATCCGGACTAGGGGTAAAATTGGAAAAAAATAGGGCGCACGAGGAAAGACATAGGGTGGGAAAAGTAATACTCATTTAAAAAAGGAAAATGTTAACCGGTGCCCCCGTGGCACTGGTTAAGGAAGCAAATGTAGAAGCTTTTGCATTGAAAATTGTGTAATCAAGGCTTCAAAAGTCAAAAAAATGTCTTTTTCTATTTAGTTTTTCCTTTTTTAGATACCTTAAACCAGTGCCCCGGGGCACCGGTTAACACAACCCTTTAATAAATAGAGCATAGATTCCATCCTAGACCATTTCATCTTATCAAACATGACCTCAAATGTTTTTGGGAAAGACTGCGTAAACAAATTTCAACGGTGGAGCATTTTTTTTAGGGCTATGTTTTGCTGTTTAACAATAGAAAAGAAAAGAACAGCAGCATCCCTGGTCGAGGCAGACTGGTCTAAACTCCCTAAAGATCTTCTTAGTCTGATATCGGAACGACTCGGCAACGAACTCGATCTCACCCGATTTCGATCTGTTTGTTCATCGTGGCACTCTTCCGTCTCAAATCACCATCGTATTTTACCCTTCAAGTTACCACTCCACACGTATCCACAACCCAACAAGATCTACTCTAACATCAAAACTTCATCATCATCATGTTTCCTCTCAAAGCACAGCTTCTTCCTCATCAAACCACCGCCACAACAAGAACAAACCCACCACCCTTGGTTGATCAGAATCACCCAAAACTCTCGTGGCCAAACCAAACTCTTCCCGCTATGTACACGCGACTCCACTCCCCCTTATCATTTCCCTTACGTGATCGACTTCAACCAATTCTCCATCATCCATTTGGGAACTGACTTCCTTGCCGACAACAATGAAGAACACCTTCCATGCCCTAAAAAAATAGTTGCTGCAACGCGCCATGGGAAAAAAACGGTTCTTGGCACATTGAACTATTTAGGTTATCCGGTGTTTCTCCGTTGTGGTGACGAGCATTGGATGCTGATCTCTGACGACATGTCAATGAACTTTAAAGACATCTGCGTGTTTAAAGATCAGTTTTGTGCTGTCAACAAATTTGGTCGGACGGTTGCAATTGGACCGGAGGACTCCAGTGTCGAATTAGTGGCTGAACGTTTGGTGGATGGAGGGAACATGAAATTCCTGGTAGAGAGTGAGGGGGAGTTATTGCTAGTGGACATCTATGACATTTTTGGTTTTAGGCTTGATGTGTTTAGGCTTGATGAGAAGGAGAAGAAATGGGTAAAGTTGACGAGTTTAGAGGATAGAGTATTGTTCTTAGGGAATGGATGTTCGTTTTCTGCCTCTGCTTCGGATTTGTCTATTGCCGAAGGGAATTGTGTCATCATTGTCGATGAAACATTCCTCCCTTCTGGTCGTGGCATGTGTCTTTTTCACTTGGATGGAGGATCGATTTCTCCTTTGTCTGATCATCCTCACCATTTAAACTTGTTCTGGCCACCTCCGGAGTGGATTATCAAAATGCTGCAGCATTCATAAAAAAGTAAGTTATCTTGCATTGCAAGGTTCCTAATGTGATTGTGATCTTGCATTACTGTGCTTAGTTTCCTGTCATTGATTAGATACACTTTTTGACTATGTTTTCCTTGTGTGTGCATAAATCATGTTCAATTCTTAGTATTATAGATAGAAAATCAATTTATACTACTTATAAATTTTCCGTGACATTATTTATTAGGTTTTGGATTGTCTCATTTGGTTTCTAACAGAAAACCTTGTCACTTTAAACAGGGTAAGAGAAAAGAAAGAGGTGGTGGTGAGACAGATGCAACATTGGGTTCAAGTGCAAAACATGGAAATATGCAAATTCAATATTTTACTATTGTACTATGTCATGAGAATATGACAGTAATTGCCAAAAGTGTTTTATTTCCTAGAAGACTTGGTATTTTGTTTCAACTCCTGATACTTTTCATGTTTGATACATTATAAAGGGTTCCAATCAGTAATTTCTAACTGATAATTGACTGTCACTCTTTATAGCTGTGATTTTCCTCAACGAATCTTCTAATGTTTCCTTCTCTACTTGGTAGTGAAAAACATAGCTGAGTTTCCTTTATTTATTCTTCACTGTATCATCATTTGGATGAAGGGATCCTGTGTAATCGCTTATTAAATTGTTCTTATTATGTAACTAACTACATATGGTTTATGCTTTTTGTTCATTGTTATTTTATTACTGTTGTTGCTTTCTTATCTTAATGTTATCATCACTTTCTTTTATCTTAGTTAAAAGCTACTTCAAAAAAATTCCATCTCTAGATACCTTAGCAGAAACAGTCCAAGCATTGTAAGGATTTTAGAGGTAATGTTGCCGAAACGGATTGTAGCAGAAATGTAATTCTCTGTGGCAGAGATGGATTTTTTTTATGTAGTATCTAGAAGTGGAGTTCTCTGTGGCTCTAAGTTCCATCTTTAAATAAGGTTGTATTAGAAATGGGTTTTTATAGAAGTGTCACATTAGCATCAAGTTAATTATAGATTTCTGTTTAGAGGTTTTCCATAGAGCCTTCAAATATTGAGCCAGGGAGATATTCAAGGAAAACGGCCCACGAGTTCCATAAAGCTGTGGCAGTATTCGACATCAGCAAGTAATTAAATTTTTCCCTCTTTCTTCTGGGTTTGTATCTCGAACATATAAAATCAATCGGAGATCTATAGATAGGATCCAATCTTGCTGTTTTGTTCTGCAGGCATGAAAGGTATTTTACTAATTAAACTTTGAGATGCTCTTATTATATACCTATTTTTCTTTTTTATTTTAACTCCTCTTAGTCTCTAACATTTGTATTTTTAAATGTTAGTGTTTCTTTCATCATTTAGTAGAGGTTTGAACCTTGTAATAATGTATCAAATAGTTGTTTTTTTAACCAAGTGTATCAGATAGCTTATTTTGCAATAAAAAAAAAAGAAGTTAAATCTAAAAATACTTTGCAATAAAGGTGGCAGAGTTTTAAGATTTTTCAACTATTGCTGCTTGTAAGCTTGATTCATGTGAGAATGCAGGTTCTTACCTTTATTATTCTTGGTTTAAATAGACATGTTTATAGTTCTTTTGGTGGTGATGTTTTTATCTTGTTGTTGCATGACTTACTTTCTCATAAAAAATTCATTTGAAGTTTTTTGTGCTAGCTAATTCATGATTTTAATAGGTAAATGTGTTTATCTTGTTGGTTTTATTCTTCATGCTATAGATTTTATCAACTTTGACTTGTATGATTGTGCTAGTTTTAGACCTGTGCAATACAGGAGTTAAAATTATAGTGTACTAAATTTTTTAAACACAAAGGCATGTTATATTACTCGCAACAAATTCTTTCTATATAAGCCAAACATATATTAATCAACAAAGGTTATTGCTGTAGCAAAATATACCAAAGCAAAACAAAGTCAAAATGTCAAAACATATATTTTGTTACAGACCATAAATTTTAGAGACATTGCAAATCAAATAACTACAACATTAGTTATGTTACGTGTCCCAAGGGAGGCAGCAGAACAGTGACAGAAAGGAGAACAGTGAACACGAGGGGATCATGTTTTGGTATTGTTAAAGACTAGAATTAGAGGATCTACTTACTGTGTTGGATGGCCATCTGCAGTAACATGGATTCTGCTATCGAAGTTGTTGGGAAGGGTGCTGAAGTTCGTGTATGGTGTCATTCGTATTAGCAGTGTGTATTGTGACGACCATATACTATAAAAATTGTTGCAGAGGAGAATATGGGGTTTTGGGTAAGTTTACTTGAAGGTTGATTTCAATTGTTTTGTCTGTAATGTTCTTTCCTTCTTTGCATTGTAGATATCATTTGATGAAATGGTAAATAAAACATGTCTTAAATATGTTCACTTTTATCAAAAATGTTTTTGTTTTATTTTGAATTCAATGAAAGAAACTTACGTAGCTCACATCTATATGAGAGAATTTAGCCAATACCTACAAGAAACTTTCTGTTCTGATACAGATAAGAGGCTCTTGTGAAGCTTTATTTATGTTCTGAAAAATTATAAGTTTAAGAACTAAGAGTGTGTTTGGGTGAGGTAATTGGGAAATTTTAAAGAATTTAGAATTCTAAGCAAATTAAATAATTCAATTAAATTACTTTCATTTTTGAATACTTTTGTTTGGATTGAGTTTGGTTTGCAGTAAAAAAAAATGAATAACAAGATAAGGTAAGGAGAATGATTAGGTCATTTGATTCCCTTTTCTGAACCATTCAGTAACTACAAACTATGAATGAAGTATTATTGATTAGTTGATTTTAGTACATTTGAACAAAATAGTTATTTCAATTTCTTGGTCACTAACTATCTTCAATGGTTATACTCCATAATGTCTTAAGTGAGGAATAACCATTGAAGATTTAAGAACGTAACAATTATTATTATTTAGTTTTATGTTTAAACATAATCAATAATTAAACTGTTAAAATAGGTAAAGGCAACAACATTAGGATTAATATTATCATTTAGTTTCATCTCTAAACCCAATCAATTATCATTTAGTTTTATGTCTAAACCTCAAATCACAGTGACGTTGTTTGGAACTCGTCTTACATATTGCAGTGCGTCTGCTGTCTTGTTGTTGTCACTGGTCACCTCCGTCATCCTAGGGTCCATATGCGGTCATTGTCGTACAGTTTATGGCCCCTTCATCGGTTTACCAACGACTTGTAATGACCATATATTACGCTATTCATGGGAGCTCTCGGTAACGACTCTACCATCACTACACAAAGGCCTCTTCGGTGCCTATATAAGGAGCCTTTCACAAACTCACAAGGTATGCATTCTTCCATGTTTAAACCCGTTGTTGCTCGTATATTGAATTGAACGTCAGAGTCTCTGCAGATACACACACTTTCTCCTTCTCGGACTGCGGTCACCACATCCTCGAAGCATTTTCATCAACAATCCACTATTGTTGTGAGTATATCTTTATTCTCTTCGGATGAATTCTATGTTTGTTCTTAACAATTACTATGACTCAAATAGTTAAATTTGTAATGATTGTTTTTGATTAAAACTAAACTTAACAGAAGTAAAAATGTAACTAAAAAAAACAGAGGTTAATTTTATAATTTTCCAAAACCCTCTTTGCTGACTATAAATACTTCATAAGATTGCGCCGACATAGATATCTGGTACTTTCTCTCTCTGCAACGATGTTGTCAAGGTTAGTAAGGTACGGTGCTTCCACTTCTGTCTCTATAATTTCCAACAAGTTGTTTCCTCCTCGTCCTTTTGTTTCATACCTTCGTTCATTCTCTTCAATGACAACATCCTATAACAATAATATTGATCCTGAAACTCTTAGCCCTTGTTCTGCTTATAATACATTCACATCCATGCTCTCCAGACTACTTTGATTGCTATTCCATATCCGATTATAACTACCTTTTTTCTTCCCTTCATAAAACGGGCCATGACTATACTATTATTCAACTTGCTCAACTATGGGAGAAATCCCTAACCTATAATAATGTATTCCCAAATGTTGATACTTAAAAAATCCTCATCAATTGTTATTGTCTCACTGGAAAATCCGGTGACATCTACTCAGCTTTCACTCTATTCCGTCAAATCATCAATACCGGCCATCTTCCAACTACTTCCACTTTGAATGATATTTCTGAAGGTTTATGTCGCAGAGGCCTGATTTATAAAGCAATTATGTTTTATAATTACACCGTGCTAAAGGGTTTTCAGTTGAACCATAAGACTTATTATATTCTAATCGAGGGTTTATGTGAGTTAGGAGAAACTAAATTAGCCATACACTTGTTGAGAGAGGCACTACAGATTGACAAGGAATTAAAAAAGGAGATAGGAGAAACTAAAACAGTCATACAATTGTTGAAAGAGGTACTGCAGAGTGACAAGGAACAAAAATATGATGCTTTGGCTTGCAGGTCCTTGTATGAGTTGATCATACCAGACTCTGCAGAGATCGACTTTTAAAAGAAGCTCATGATTTATTTTCTGAAATGATTAAGAACTTGCCTGGTCTTTGTACTTCCACATATAGCTACCTAATCTATGGCTATTGCATCAACAGTCAATTTAAACAAGCAATTGCCTTGTTTAAAGAATTGAAGAAGATAGTACCAGTTGGCTTCTTTAGAGAATTGGAGGGGGCACCGAAAAACATCAGTACTTTAGTTACAGAACAAGAGGTGACAGCTGCTAAAAGAGCAGCAGATGTGCTGATAACGCGGTGTCAAACCTGATTTTGCTGGTTATCAATCCGTGAGGGGTGGACAGTTCAAAGGTGGAAGAGTTAAGGTTGCTAGAAATGTGGAAGAGTTGAGTTTCTCATTTTCCAATCGTTTTCTTGGAAAATATTACGGAGGTTAATTATTATGATTATGTTTATTTCAAGTGTATTCTTGTTTGACCTTAGCATGACTGATAAAAATAATAATTTGGTGCTAGCTGTACAATATTGAAATAAGGATGGATGCTGCAAAGGAAGGACAGAAGGAGCTACTTGCCTGTGGAATATTGTAGATTACATGCTTTCTAGTTTTCTAATTTAAGGACCATGCTTCTGCTTTTACTTTCACTTCTATAGGTTTGCTTCCAAGTGTGTGCACTGGAAAATAATAATGTTTAATTAATGTTATTCTAATTTGATCATGTCTGCATATTTGGCCCATATATGTTCGACAGATAGATAGTTTTTTTGAAGGATTCGACAGATAGATAGTTAGCATCTATGTTTCTTGTTTTATATTTTCTCTTCAATTATGCCTTATGATTGTCTTGTCTTGTGACGTTTTCTTTGGATGGATATTACTCTCAGGTGGAAGATTAAGTTGGTTAGCCACTTATGGTCTTGTTGATTTAAATTTGGTAGTAGACCATACAATCTAGGATTGCGTTTCTGATTCATCTTTTTTTGGTTAATACCTTCAGTCTGTGTGGCTACAATTTCGTGTAAACCCAATCTCCTACTGCATATGTATTCCACCGTTGTTACCATAAAATCTCATTTGATTAATTAATGTATTCTAATTTGATCATATCTCTATTTGGCTAATATATGTCCTTCAAACAAATAGTTGCCTATTTTTCTTGTTTTATGTATGCTCTTTGAATCATTATGCCTTATGATTGCCTTTGCCTGTGACATTTTCTTCGGATTGATATTATTCTCTAAACTAGACCTTTGTTCAACTTAACCATTGACAACCTTATTTTGTCCATCTGCTTGATAGATCGTACTAAATTTAAGTTTGGTGTCTGCCAACTTGAACAACAGTGTGGGAAGATTTTAGCTATGGCTCATTTGCTAGGGTTCACATGTTCATGTTTTGAGAAATGCTGTTTAACAGAACCATGGAATGAACTTTGAGTATGTCTAATGTTTCATAGTTCTATGTTCTGTCATAGGATGTATTGGCTGAGTAGTGAATTTCCATTTCAGGATCCAACCCTGGCTTTTCTTCCAATCTGTATGAGTTTGAATAGCAGTTGCAATCACATAACTGCACAATTATAAACTTGTTTATTTCCTTCATTTAATATTTCTTCCTGTCAGCTGTTATCATCCGTCCAAGACTGTCTGATATTGCTTTTCACCACAAATGCTAGAGTGTAGTTCCGATTTCTAATATATCTTTCCTGGGACTATTTTTCTTGTAGGTATATCAGTTGTCACCAACATAACATTTGTTTCATGCTTTTTTATTTCCTAAACCTGTTGATGTTTACTTTTCTGCTATTCTTTTGTGAGATGTTAGTCTCTTAAACCACTTATTCAAAAATGAGATAATAGTTTCAGCCATATATATAAGTTTTACCACATTTCTTTTGATTGCAGCATAGTTTAAACAAATTCAGTAGAATTAGATTATCTGCTGGATGGACGGGACATTATGAACAATAAATGGGGTTTCATTGTTGAAACATGGTGTAATGGTTCTCAAAATTGAAAGTGAAATTAAATGGATAATTGCAATTGATTAATACATAAAGAGAAAGAGAAAGATAAAAGAAGACGACTTAGACCAAAGTTACTCTCAAAGAAAGTACCAAAGGGAGAAGGAGACTTTTCTTCAATATTCTTCCCCCTCACTAATGATCCTCATTTTCCTATTTATACACAACCCAAGCTTCCTTGATTTTAGAATCAATAGCCACGTGTCCATTTACCTCAACCAATTATAATATGGCAAGTGTAATTCCTTATATTCCACTTTGAATCATAACACATGGCGGGGAACTCAAATTGGGTTTGAACACCAAAATTGTCTTCAAATCAGGATTTGTAGTCAGTTTCTTGTCACAAGTTACTAGTTGGGCAGCATAGTTAATATTCTTATGCCAAAATAGCACGCTTGCAATCACTGTCATGAGCTTTCTTAATTATTTGACTCCTAAACTTGCTCAGTAATTTATTCATCTAGTTACATATAAGTTAGATATCATTTGATAAATACCTGAACACTTGGTAACCATCCCTTAAAGACTAACTCTTAAGAGGGAAGAACCAAACCACTTAAGTACTCCACCAAACCACACATAATACTTGATATGAAACTTAGGCACTCAATAATACATCAAGTCCCTGTCAGCATATAAATTCAAAACAAATTTTGATATTAAACAATTTACTGTTTCATTGATACTCAAAAAATCTTATATTTTTTTGGCTACTTAAGAACATCAATCCCATCTTATGTGGCTCTGTACATCAAGGAAGCAAGAAAAAGTTAGTCAGTATTACACTTTGTTTAATTTCCTGGTGTTGGAAATGAAAAATAGTCACCTTGCTGATCAGTTTTCTGTGCAAGATTAAAAGAGAATAGATGCGTTGTTTTTACTTCTTGAGATGTGTCTTTTGAGTGAGTAGAACTGCTAACAAACCAACAGAACAGACAACTGTTACTAACCGTAAAGAAACTACATCAAAGTGACTAAAGTTACTTTACATAAATTCCAATATATCTTTGAAAAGGACCGAGTATCATTATGGGTTTTCCTCTAGGCTCTACACAGTACACATTTTTGAGATTTGTCTTCCATCTCATAATTATAAAACGGTTGCACCATATGGATTTGGGTTAGGGGCCATGCTCATTGAGGGTGGAGTAGAACTGTCTTGGAGACACGTTGAAGGTGGTAGCGTTCTCCCATCTTTGAATTGAGGCTTGTATCTTCTTAAGTCGAGCATCTTGTGCATCAAAACATTGACCCACATATAGACGCATCTCTCTACGGGAGTCCATAACTTCATTCATCCCCACAACAGGTGCAAGAGGGTCATACTCATAGTCAAAATCATCCTCCTCATTTTCAGTATCCGGAGCTTCTTCCATCACCATATCATTTCACCCTATTCAGTTGTTTTCCTAAGACAATCTTGGTATATCACTTCAACCTGTTCAGGAAACGTCTTCTCAAGAACACACACGATCATAGTACCACAACCATTCCTATCATCATAGTATCAATTTTTCTTATTGTCTTTATAGTAGTGCATTTTAGCAACAATCCTTGAATTAAATCCACTTGCTTCAGAGGGATTGATGAGCAAATGTGAGGGACTGGTGTCTGGTAATGTCTTGAGACTTTAGCGATCTTCAAAGGAAGCAACAATAAGGAAGAGCACGAGTGGGATAGTTCTAATACTCCACCATTCAGTTTCTAAGGGAAAGAGGCTATAGAGGTTAGTAAATTCTTGCTAAGCATTGTTCCAAGTCAAATTTGGACTCCTCTAGAGGATTCAACCTTGGTGAAGTTTATTAATTAGTTGAGTTCAATCACTTGGTTAGTATGATATTCTAATCTATTTAAATACTTGGGTGTATTTTATACTAAGAGTAGTAAATTATAGTTTTTCCTCTTAAAATATGTTTGAATTAAACTCCATTCCCTCTCATGTTAAAATATGCACTCCCTTTCTGTCTTATGTAAAACATATTATAAAAAGTTTCACTCATCTCCCCTGAGAAACTTGAATTATATCTCATTTTTCTTTTATGTCAAAATCTATACTTGCATCCCTTAATAATATTTTTTTATTCTAATATCTATATCCAGCGAATAAATCGAACACATTATGAAGAAAAATAGTATTGCGAGTCAATTTTAATACAAGTAAAATTCTAATGCATATTTTTCTCTATTTTTTATTCATAATTTTATTAATATATAGTTTTAAACCCTGTTATAAATATTAAAAAACACAAAGTAAAATTAAAATATGTAAAAAAAAATATCACTAAAATTGATAAAATATGGTTATTTAAAATGAATTTTATATTCTAAATTATAAAATTAATAATAAAATATTCAAACTTAATTATCATTGACATTGAAATAATAAAGAAATGAAATGGTGGTTCAAAGTTAGTAGATATCATAATATATTTTTTTGACAATACAAGTATTTATTTATGTAGTACATATTTAATTATTAAAGGAAAGGTATATATTTTAAGGTAAAGTGGAGGGAAGAGTAACTCAATTATATCCTTAAAAAAAAGTAACTCAATTATTATATTAAAAATTACAATATCATATTGGGTTGCAAAATTTTCAAACCCAAACGTAAAAAACAAACCCACCCAAAGGCATCCTTGTTTGTATGAGCACATACATACATAAATGAATAGTGTTTAGTCACACATACATAAAAAACTTTTTTCTCAAAATACTAAATTATTTTATTATCAATTTCTTTTTTATTATTAGAAAAAAAATCTGTTGATATGTGTGCCCAAACACTATTCATTTATGTTTGTGACCATGATAGACTTTTCCATCCCCCTAAGCCTTAGATTTTTTCTCTCGAGAAATACTTGCATAGAAGCGTGTCTAACACCTCATTTTTGCACACATCCAATAAAAAGATTGCAACACACTAAATAATTAAAAATTAATTAAAATTTAAAAAACAATACATAAAAAGTGATTTTTAAGTGAACTTTAACTCAACACGTCATTCTTACCCTCATCCGATTTTAAATTTTTATTTTATTTTAATTATGATGAGTTGTGTTTTAATTGGACGAGCCTAAGAACATGACGTGTTGGGTTAGAGTTGTGTTTTAATTGGATGAGCGAAAGAATATGACGTGTTGGGTTAGAGTTCACCTAATAATTTCTCTTTTCTGTGAGTGAGCAGTTTCATTGTTAGGGTTAGAAGAAGAGAAGAGAAGAGAAGTATCAATGACGGCGGCCGATTGGTCCGAACTTCCAAAAGATCTTCTCAATCTGATATCAAAACGAATCGACAACGATCTCGATCTCATTCGTTTTCGATCTGTTTGTTCACCGTGGCGGCGCTCTTCCATCTCAAATAAGCACCATCAATTAATATTACCCTTCAAGTTACCACCTTTTAACAATTTACCACCCCGTTCCCTCTTCAAATACATCCTCTTCCTCATCAAACCACCACCACCACAACAGGAAGAAGAAACCCCCTCCGCCCCTGGTTGATTAGAGTTACCCAAAACTCGCGTGGCAAAACACAACTTCCACCCACTCCTCCCAGGCGAATCACCTTTCCCTTATTACTTCCCGTACGTGCTTGACTTCAACAAATTTTCTGACGTCGTTCTTTTGGGAACCAACTTCGTCATTGACTGGGACAAAGAACCGTTACCAACGCCTGAGGGCTTCCATATGTTGCAAACGCTCGAGGGCTTCCATCAGTTGATGTTGCCAACGCCCGAGGGCTTCCATCGGTTGATGTTACGACATGAAAGACATGAAAGACGTGTATTGAGAAAAAAGGGAGTTATAGTTAGTAATCAAAGGCTAGAAAAGGTTACTGTTGTCACCTGTGGTGGAAAGAATCCTCTAGCTCTTGGCACATTGAACCATGAAGGCCATCCAGTACTGTTCCATTTCCGGGAAGAGCGTTGGACGCAGATCCCCTGCATGTCAACCTACTTTATGGACATCTGCGTGTTTAAAGATCGGATTTATGCAGTCAATAAAATTGGTCGGACAGTTGCTTTTGGACCGCACTATAGTGTCCAATTAGTGGCTGAATATGTGGATGGAGGGGACATGAAATTCCTGGTGGAGAGTGAGGGTGAGTTGTTGCTAGTGGACATCTATGACTCTCATTGTTTTGGATTTCCTGGCGAAGATGGTTTAAAGCTTGATGTGTTCAGACTTGGTGAGAAGGAGAAGGAATGGGTCACGTTGACAAGTTCAGGGGATAGGATTATGTTCTTGGGGAATGGATGTTCGTTTTCTTCTTCCGCTTCAGATTTGTCTGTTGTCAAAGGAAATTGTGTTATCTTTATTGATGAAGCATTTCGCTGTCTGGACAGCATGGCATGTGGGATGTGTGTTTTTCACTTGGATCAACGTCGGCTATCCCTTTTGTCTGATTATCCAGAGTACTTAAGCTTGTTCTGGCCACCTCCGGAGTGGATCATCAACATGTTGCAGGGTCCATAAAAAGAGTATGTTATCTTGCACTGTGAGGTTCCTAATGTCATTTTGATATTGCATTATTGTGTTTAGTTTCCTTTCGTAGATTAGATAAACTTTTTGACCATATCTTCATTTTGTGTGCATAAATCATGTGCAATTCTCCGTTTTACAGATAGAAAATCAATTTACTCATTACTATAAATTTTCCATGACATTATTTATTAGGTTTTGGATATTCTCATTTGGTTTCTAACGGAAAACCTTGTCACTTTACATAGGAGCAAGAGAAAGAAAGAGATAGTGGTGAGAGACGGGCACAGCGCCAGGTTCATGCTCAAAACAGGGGCAAGATTTTACTATTATTTATGTCAAGGCAATGGTTTTCAAAAGTTTTATTTCCTTGAAGACTTGGTATTTCGTTTCAATTCATAGAATTGTTCATGTTTGATGCATTATCATTTAGTTTCAATTCCTAGACTTGGTTTATCTTTTGTCTATTATTTATGTTGTGACAATGACAATGTTTTCTAAAGTTTTCCCTTTCCTTGAAGATTTGGTATATTGTTTCAATTCATAGTACAATTCATGTTTGATATTTTGCTATTATTTATGTCCTGACAATAAGCATTGATTGCCACGATCTTCAGCAACAACAACAATAACAAAACCTGTGATTTTCACTCTTAATTTCCGTTATTTTTTTCAATGAATCTTCTAATACTTTCTTCGCTGCTTGGCAATGAAAAATCAAACCTGAGTTTCCCATTCTTTTTCCCATACTTCTAATACTATTGTTGTTTTCTTATCTTTAGTATTAGGCTTAAATGCGTTTTTAACCCCTTAACTTATTAAAAGTTGTGATTTTGGTCCCTGAGAAAAGAAAAAAAAAACAATTTTGTCCTTTATCTTTAGAGAAATATGCTCTTTTGACCCTCTGTCAACAGGAAAATATGTTCTTTTACCCCTATATCCTTAGGCTTTGTTTGAGAGTTTGGAGGGGAGGAGAAGGGAAGACTTTGTGGGGTGGAAAATATGGAGGAAAAATGAACTAATGCATGTGATTACTAAATTTTTAATTTTAAAAATATTATAAAAACATATATTTTTATTTTTTTGGTACAATAACAACATATATTAAATTTGAAGAATTCATACAAACCCTCTAAAACCCTCCTTTAATACAATTTTTTAGTTTCCCCAAATGAGGAGAGTTTTGTATTAGCTTAAACTGCACTTTTTTCCCCTAAGCTAAGTTTCAAAATGTTGCAATTTTGCCCCCCTATTAAAAAAAATTACAAATTTGGCCCCTTTCGTCCCAAAATTGCTGAAAAGACGCCATGTGTCCCAAAAAAGAGGTCATTATCGCAACTTTTTGTAAAGATAAGGAGTCAAAAGAGCATATTTCCCTAAATATAGAGGGTCACTTTTGTCATTTTTTTTAATAGGGGGTCAAAATCGCAACATTTTGAAACTTAGGGGGCGAAAAGTGCAGTTTAGCCTTTGTATTATGAAGAAAAGTTAACCCCCAAAGCGCTCCCCACCTATTTTTCCTATTTCTTCCGATTGTTCATTCCTTTTTTCCCAAGCCTTCCCCTCCCTTCACTTACAAACTTGCAAACAAAGCCTTAGGGAAATATGCTCTTTTTCCCCCTTATTTTTACAAAAAGTTGTGATTTTGCCCCTCTATTTTAGGACATGTGGTGTCTTCTAAGCAATTTTGCACCGTTTTGTAAAGTCAGGGAGCAAAATTGTTATTTTTTTTGTTAGAGAGCCAAAATGCAACTTTTTAAAAGTTAAAGGGTTAAAAATGCATTTAAGCCTTAATATTATCATCACTTTCTTTTATCTTAGGTAGAAGCTAATCCAAAAAAATAAAATCAATCTCTAGATACCTTGGCAGAAATGGTCCAACATTGTTGTTTTTTTATTTTTCAAAATTATGGTATTCTCAATGTAATTCTTCCAGGGAAGGATAGCACTAACTTTATCATGGTACAAAAAAAGATGCTTCCCCTATAGTGTAATTTGTCCCAACATTTGAAAGTATTAACTTTTTGCTCTCCCAGCAGTGAGGTAATTATTAGGAATCTAAAATAGTCATAAAATTAATCATCATGGGACTCCTTGCTGCAACAATTTTCTTTTGATATCAGTGATGAGTGATGTAACTCGTGACTAATTGAGCATATGAAACCGTTTGCTGAGTTGAAAAACTCAGCTCAGAATGTCATTGTGCTGCTTGCGATTTTGAGAAGATGTGCTGATAAATGTATTTTGGCACCTTATTTTTCTCTCACTGAACCTGACAAGTTTACCATTTCTTAGAGTCTTTGAAGCTAGCAATTATAGTTCATTTAAACTTGTTTCCTTGTCTCTTCTAGTAAGGCAAGTAGTTACCTTTCACATTATTTTGATCATAATTGAAAACTTAATTATATTTGTTTTTAAAGATGAGTGAATATTGGAGAAACAGGATCAAGATGTGAATCATATATGAAGATGTGTTGAGATATTTTACTCCTGCTTTCATACAAGTATCAATATGTGCAGTTCTTATATTGACTTATAAGTTCAAATAGAGTTTAAAGTTTTTTTTTTTTTGCCTTTATGCCACTATTATTAAGCTTGACTCATGTGAGAGAGAGTGCAGGTTCTTAGCTTTATTATTCATGGTTTAAATAGACATGTTTATATAGTTCTTTTCGCGGTGGTGCATATCTAGTTTTGTATGATTTGCTTTCTCATCATAAATTCATTTGAAGTTTGGAGTGCCGGCTAATTCATCATTTGAAGTTCTCATCATAAATTCTTTGTTGGTTTTATGATTTTATCATTTCAGAACATAAAGACATGTTATATTAATCACTTCAATTTCTGGCTATATATAAACCTAACATAAATTAATCAGCAAAGGGCATCACTTCCCTCAAAAAGAGAGGGGGGGGGGGGGGGGGGGGGGGGGGGGGGGGGGGGGGGGCATAACTACCGCAAATGCCAAAGTAAAACAAAGTGGAAAACGTTAGAACACAAAATTTGTTACAGACCAGAGATCTTAAAGACATTGTGAATCAAATGAATACAATAGGAAATGAAGAGTTGCATAGAAAAGTAAAAAAGTGAACACCCCAAAGCAAGGTTTCGCAACTCGAGAGTTTACCTCAACTTGTTTTATTAGGTAAACTTGAATCGTAAACTCGTACGAGTTTACCTAAAATTAAAATTACAGAAGTGCTATTCAGTACGGACAATTAATCACGAAATTTCACGGACGCGTGATAGCAGCTATTTTGCACGCGCTTCAGTTTCTGATTATTCAGTTAAACAAAAATAAAAAAAAACTCATCAACTCTTAACCCACATTCTCCGCTCACTCCTGCCGCAATTGTTTCTCCTTTCCCGCTAATGAAAACTCTGATTGGAATTCAATATCATTTGTTGTGAACTAGCGGCGTCGTCGTTTTCTCGTTTTCTTGCTCTAGCCTTTGTGAATCAGGTATGTTAAGGAATTGTGCACGTATGTGTACCCAATCTCTGCATCGTTGATTTACCATCTTCTTCCTAGTTTTACTGCTGTATTGTATTGAATATTCTGTTTCAGAAACGAGCAGATTGTGCCTATTGTGCCAGGTGTTTGTGGAAAGTCCTCACAGACAACATACAACTTTTGCGTTCAGTTTTTCCTGCAATGGTTATTGGTGCAGTAGTATTTTGAACTACATGCAATCTTAGTCCCTATCATAGAAAAAACTATAATTAGACACACACAGACGTATACACACACACACACACACTACTATGTTCAACTACATAAATAGTAGTATATAACCATTCAACCATTTAGGACTATAATCACACTAAAATATTTACATAGAAATAGACAGACCAATGAATCTTATATTTGCACCTGATTTGCATGACTAGTATATGCTTTGTTTACTTGAATGCTCTCTTGTGTGCCAATTCTATCACCAAGTTGAGATCTGTAAAACATTTCGTGTTCAATTTCTTGACCTCTAGATGTACATTGGCCCTGCCATAAAAATTCTTAAATTAGACATCTCAACTATTATACCTATAATATCAATAAATGCTATAAATTTCACACTCACCTCTTCTTGAACTTGAGTACATTTTGTATTGCTTCAGCATCTCCTGTCCCAAGTCGTAGTCGTCTTGCTTTGTCTATGTAGTTTCTGCAGTCTTTTTCTCCAAATGTGAGATTTTCATAACCATTTGCTTCAACGACAAAGGATCGGAAATTTCTACTTACATTAATCCCAGCTTGATCATTGAGTTCTAACCTCCTCTTCATTTGTGCCCCTATATTCTTGTTCGATCTAAAATACCTTGCTTTCCCTGGACTTAGATCATGATTATGCTCAAAAAAAACACTTTTAATTTTAGTTGTTCCATCTAAATAAATACACGCATTCAATCTAGCCTTACACTGCGTTTGAGTTATAGGATTTGGCTCTAACAGATTCTTTGAGCGACTCACATACTTTCTAGCTCGATTACATGCTAAAGTAAAATACATTTTCCCCTCATCTCCTTTTTTTGAACTTATTTTTTTAACTCCAAAACCCACCCGTTCAGCATAATTCTTGTAATACTCGGTAATTTCCTTTTCAGATCCGAATGACATCCCATCACAAGGTGTTTCTTCTTCACAAGTACCATTTGCTTCTAAACAATCATTAGTTTCCAATTCATCAATAGACTCAAATCCTTCTTGCACTAATACAACAAATTAAAAAAAAAAAAACCTATATTAATTAACTAACACAGTTAAGTAAATGAAAAATCAATCAATCGGCACAAAATTCCTACTAATGATCTATAAAAACAACAAATGCACAAAATACTTACTTGTAAGTAAATTAAAACTGAAATACTCTGCTTTAGTGCTATGAATCAATGGATGTTGTGATGGTAAGCAGAAACAGAGTTATGTGAGGATGAATATGAGATCTGATTCACAGAGGCAAGAGCATGAAAACGAGAAATCGACGACGACACTATTTCACAACAAATGAAGTTGAATTTCAATCAGTCTTTGATTCGTGGGAAAGAGGAAACAATTGCGGCGGGAGTGGCTAACGTAGCCTTGTTTTTGTGAAGGGTATCATTTCTATTAAAGGTTTTTTATTATTTATTTAATTTAATTTTCATTTCTCTGGACAGTGAGAAACTACAGCGCGTGGAATTGGATTTTTGCACGCGTCCGTGTTTATTCTTGTCAAAACATCCGTACCAATTATCATTTCCCTTAAAATTATATAGTAAATAGTTTGTCAAAAAAATAATAATTGTAAATAGGTCAATAATACAAAATATGACTTAATCATAAAGGCAAAATATACCCAACCACCATAATAAAGCGTTATGCTTAACTTAACATCAAAATACAAAATTAACTCGCAAAATAAAAAATATTGTGTATTGTGTTGTTCGTTTAAGAAGGTTTCAGAAGAAAGAAAGGCAAGACAGCGCAAGAAAGTGTTAAGTGTAAAAGGCAAGACAATCACTTGGGGCTATCGGGATTGAAAAAAGGAATTGGATTTTAACAGAAAACGAGAGAAAAAATGGCCAAAACCTAAACAAATTGTGTTTGTGAGTGAATTGAACCAAACATCAAATTAAAAATATTTCCTCCCATCCCCTCCCCTCCCCACCAAAAAAAACTCGAACAAACTGACCTAAGCCTTGGATTTGTTTGTGAGTGAATTAACGTGGAACAGCTTCATTGTTAAGGTTAGGGTTCTGTTTTGTTATTTCACGATTGAAGAGAAGAGAAGAGAAACATCCATGACGGAGGCCGATTGGTCTGAACTTCCTAAGGATCTTCTCAATCTGATATCACAACGATTCGACAATGATCTCGATCTCATTCGTTTTCGATCGGTTTGTTCACCATGGCGGCGCTCTTCCATCTCAAATGAGCACCATCAAATATTACCCTTCCTGTTACCACATTTTAAAACTTCACTACCCCGTTCCCTCTTCAAATACATCCTCTTCCTCATCAAACCACCACCACAACAACAAGAAGAACCCCCCCTCCGCCCCTGGTTGATTAGAATCACCCAAAACTCACGTGGCAAAACACAACTCTTCCACCCACTCCTCTCAAGCGACTCGCCTACCCCTTATGATTTCCCTTACATGCTTGACTTCAACAAATTTTCTGACGTCGTTTTTTTGGGAACCAACTTCGTCCTTGACTGGGACAAAGAACCATTGCCATCGTCCGAGCGCTTCCATCCGTTGATGTTACCACATCAAAGACGTTCATTGAGAAAAAAGGGAGTTAAAGTTAGTAAACCAAGGCTAGAAAAGGCTGCTGCTGTCACCTGTGGTGGTAAGAATCCTCTAGTTCTCAGCAAATTGAACCATGAAGGCCATCCAGTACTGTTCCATTGTCGGGAAGAGCGTTGGACGCAGATCCCCTGCATGTCAACCTACTTTATGGACATCTGCGTGTTTAAAGATCGGATTTATGCAGTCAATAAAATTGGTCTGACAGTTGCTTTTGGACCGCACTGTAGTGTCCAATTAGTGGCTGAATATGTGGATGGAGGGGACATGAAATTCCTGGTGGAGAGTGAGGGTGAGTTGTTGCTAGTGGACATCTATGACTCTCATTGTTTTGGGTTCCTCGGTGAAGATGGTTTAAAGCTTGATGTGTTCAGACTTGATGAGAAGGAGAAGGAATGGGTAAAGTTGACAGGTTTAGGGGATAGAATTCTGTTCTTGGGGAATGGATGTTCGTTTTCTGCTTCTGCTTCAGATTTGTCTGTTGTCAAAGGAAATTGTGTTATCTTTATTGATCAAGCCTTTCACTGTTTCGACGACATGGCATGTGGGATGTGTGTTTTTCACTTGGATCAATGTCGGCTATCCCTTTTGTCTGATTATCCAGACTACTTAAGCTTGTTCTGGCCACCTCCGGAATGGATCATCAACATGCTGCAGCGTTCATAAAAAGAGTATGTTATCTTGCACTGAGAGGTTCCTAATGTCATTTTGATATTGCATTATTGTGTTTAGTTTCCTTGCGTAGATTAGATAAACTTTTTGACCATGTCTTCCTTTTGAGTGCATAAATCATGTGAAATTCTCCATATTAGAAATAGAAAATCAATTTGCTCATTCCTATAAATTTTTCATGACATTATTTATTACGTTTTGGATATTCTCATTTAGTTTCTAACGGAAAACCTTGTCACTTTAAACAGGGGCAAGAGAAAGAAAGAGGTAGTTGTGAGAGACAGGCACAACACCAGGTTCATGCTCAAAACATCGCAATATGCGAATTTAATGTTTTACTATTATTTATGTGGTGACAATGATTTTCAAAGTTTTTTACGTCCAAGAAGAATTGGTATTTAGTTTCAATTCATAGAACTGTTTATGTTTGATACATTATTAGTATTTTCTTCCAATTCCAAAACTTGGTTTAATCTTTTGCTATTATTTATGTCCTGACAATATGCAGTGATTGCCAAAAGTGTTCTATTTCCTAGAAGACTTAGGTATTTTTTTCAATTTCTAGTATTGTTTATGTTTGATACATTATAAAGAGTTTTACTTAGTAATTACTAACTCGTTATTGATTCTCACTCTTCATTTCCGTAAATTTTTTCAACGAATCTTCTAATATTTTCTTCGCTACTTTGGCAATGAAAAAACAAACATGAGTTTCCTATTCTTTTTCTCATTGTATCATATTTAGAACGAAGGGAACATGTGCATTGGTTTATTAAATTGTTATTACTATGTTAGTAAGTATATATGGTTTATGGCTTTTGTTCATTGTTATTTTATTCCTGTTGTTGCTTTCTTATCTTTAATATTATCATCACTTTCTTTTATCTTACTTAGAATTCCATCTCTAGATACCTTAGCAGAAATAGTCCAAGCATTGTTGTTTTTTATTTCTCAAAATTTTGGTATTCTCAATGTAATTCTTTCAGGTAAGGGTAACACTAACTTATCATAGTACAAAAAAGATGCTTCCTTAATAGTGCAATTTGTTCCAACATTTGAAAATATTAATTTTTTGCTCTCCCAGAAGAATTATCAATCTTGCCAAAATATATTGTTGAGGTGATTTTTAGGAATCTAAAATAATCATAATTTAATTTAGGGGTGGGTAGAAACACTACTACAGAAATGACATTTCACATCAGTCGAAAACGACATTTCACATCGGGTGCCAACCGATGTAACTAAAGGTGATGTTATATGTCATTCACTTTTCACATCGGGCCATGACCCGTTGTGATATGTCGTAAACCGCATCGGGCGGACAGCCACTGATGTGATATGAGCTGCAATAGCGTGAAAAGATAGGATTTCACATCGGCTGTACAAAGGTAGCCGATGTCAAATATGTGTTATTCACATCGGCAATAATCTGCACTGATGTTAGTTTTAGTGTGCTATAACAACTTTTACATCAGGTGAATTCACACCGATGTGAATTACCACGTTTTTTTTTATGTTTTGAATTTTCTGCTTACTAGCCTGGTACAGTACCAAATAAAATATGCCTTTTTTTTCTTTGAATGGACAAATTTTCACAATGGTACAAATCATTTAAAAATTACAAAATTAGAGCAACTCAACTCAAATTTTCACAATGAAGAACTCATTATTATGTTTCAATAGAAAACACAGATTAATAGGTACAGTACTGACAAATATTAGATGCATTATACAGAGAATCATATAGCCAGTTTTCGTATTAAAATTAAGAGATTAAAATTTATCACTCAATGATCACCTCCATCTCAAATTTTTCAATTCCAACAGGCCCAAACCTAAGTAATAAAAGTGCAGGGCAAGCTGTGATTTATGTGTGTACAATATGTCATCAATAGAAAACATCGGCCAACAAACCTAAGTAATTAGACCAACAAGAACCCTGTATCTGGTCTGTTTTATGAAATAATATATGATAGCATCAATCATGGATACATACTAACAATATCACCACTGAATGCATCCAAACTAATTTGCCTCTTGACAAGATTTCAATATGGTCTACCTAATAGCTAATATGAAAATGACAGTACATGAACGTTAAAAATGGTCTGCAGCAGCAGAACTCAATATTTTTCATTAATCTATCTAGACAGGGGGCACATATAAGAACCTTTTCTCCAGAAACAGGGTCTGTGACCGGATCCTCAACAGCAGTCTGCCTCAAAAATACATTGCCTCTAGTAGCACGAAATAAGATTCTCTCAAATGCCATGGACTTTTCCCTGGGAACAAGACCTGCTAAAAACCCCAGCTTAACCGGCTTTGATGAATCACCTGATAATTCCTTTAAAACAAAACAAATTGCAGGCTTAGATTCATTAAATTAAGGTTGTCCAACATTATACTAGAAAAAAGTTAGATATGAGCAGGTAGGATATCTACTTGGTCCTGTAATAAAGGTGCTTGTTCCTTTAATTAACCTATTCATTAATTAACCTGCCATAAATAAGATTTGTATATCTAAAAAACTAAGACTTCAATTCTATAAAATCGCAAATATACAATTTTAAACCATATGCATTTCTTATATTTGGAGTGGACATATTAAATTTTAGCATCCAAAGAAGTGTTGAGAATATTTACTTATCTAAGAGAGATTTGGCAGCACCCAAATCAATATACAGAAACAATCAGGTAGAATCAGATTATATTATAAGCACTATTCAATCTTTAGTATGTCCTTTTTTAGCTTGCAGAAATACAAGCCTTGGCACATTGTCAACTCCATTTTGCCTTCTATCAGTCCTAGCTTCAGACAACCATGCAAGAATTAAGGTAGGGACTAACTTGTTTTGATGTGTTCAAAACTTAAAATTAAGGTGGGAAAATGAATCCGGGCATCCAGGTTGTCTGTGAAGATATGTGTGCGGGCGCGCGTATATGTGTATGCATGAGGTATGTGTTTACAAACAATAAACACGCATATTTTATATCCTCAAGAGGTGTACACAAAACATTTTCCTTTTTTATATACTCTACAATACACTAACACACATTTTTTATATACTTTTCAATACACTTATTATGGTTAGTCCATTTATAAAAAACTAAAAATAAAAAGTCAATCCAACTTTCTCATAAATTGATCACTTATTAAAAAATACTTCAACTTAATAAAATATAGAATAAAGTTAGAGTGTGTTGAAGAGGGGTTGAGACTCTCTTCAGTTTTATTAATCATTTAAAGTATGTGTCTACCTCTCTTCTATTGAATCCGGAGAGGATCTCAACTCGTTATAAAGTATGTCAAAAAGAGTGAATCACTAACGTTTTTGTGTGTGCAAATGCAATCGTGTAAAGTTTATACCTTGGTATATTCGAGAGCTTTCTGAACGACATAGTTTGCATAAGGGTCTTGCAGCAGACGCTCGAAGTGAGGAACATAAAGCAATTCTTGGACAATCCTTGCTCTAGTGTCTGCAATATATATGAGGCATTTTTCGACCACATGGCTGCTAAATTTGTGTGGAGAGGATTACATAGTTCCCTTTGAATTGTGGAGTAAGTTTGGCCATGGCACTTGGAATCTGCAACTCTATAATGTACTGAATAACATAGTTTCTGCAAAACAATGATTGAGAATGTTTTATCTTGATGTATAGCATGCAAAATTTAGAGCAATGAACAGTCATAAGTTTCAATACGAGATGTAAATTACAAACATACATACCAGTGAACCTGTTTAAGAGAGCTTATGAAAATAGCCTATGACATGTCCATAAGCTCTTCTCGACTTATTTTTACAAGCTCTCCAAGATAGCTTATATGTAAACATCTTATAGTTTAATTGTTATAAAAATAACTGATACGTAAGCACTTTCGGTAGAAGAGCTGAATTAAAGTGCTTATCCAAACAGACTTTTAATATATTAAGACTAGTTTGTTTTGTAGACACACACTCGCACAAAGATGTAGGTAAGAAATTATAATTACCCATATGGATCTTGAGCTAGGGAAAAGCCATGTTTGCAAATTTCTTTAACCAGCTTTTCTAGACTCTTTCCCTTTGAGAAATCAATGCAGCGTTGAAGTACACAACAGCCATGTTGATGTGTAGCAACATCAGTCAAGAACTTTGTGGCAGCATCAAAAATAAACTGCCATTTATGATAGAAGAAAACAAAATTCAGAAAACTTTTCAATTATTTTCTATCAAATCCACAGGTCAAGAGTAAAATTGAGGATAAATCATAAGTTAATAAATATAACAAAGCAACTCTAGTCACTTTGCAGTATGTAAATTTTTTCCATCACATAATATTGGTTAATAAATAAACAGAGCTATCTTAGTAGCCACTGACAAATAGATACTTAAAAAATTGTGACAATTGTATGAAAAATTTAAAATGGTCACTTGTAACTTCAATTTTAGGCTTGTTTCAATGGTCAATACAATCAAAAAACATTCATGCAAAATCAATTGTAAAGGTAAAAATTTCAGATTCTACCTTTAAGTTATAAGTAATTATGAAGGCAAAATCAATTATGCTAAAGGGAATTCCGGATAAAAGTGAGTTGAATGTAAAGTTATCTTTTGTTACATTCATGCAAAAATGGATTAAACAAATACATTAAAAATCAATTGTATTGGATTTTTTTTTTTATAGTTTGTTTAGAATCAATTTTAGAGACAAAATAAATTCCACTCAATATCATCTAAACATAACAAAATCAATTTTTTTATCAGGAGGAAATTAACAAAATCAATTTAACATATCTAAAATAAATTTTAAGCTTTTAACTACTACAGTTCTAATTTCAACTTAGAATAAAAATTCACTAAATGGCATGTGACAAAATCAATTATGCAGCTCTACTAGATAAAAGGAACAGTGTTATATTGGAGAATATATATATATATTGATATATTAAATTACCCATGTGTGTTGAATGAGGTTCTAACTAGCTGACCAGGTACTTTAGTCAACATGAGAACAATCTGCAACCTTTGATCATCCCTACAAAACTCCAGCAATTTCTGCACAAGATAATTCCCAAAAGGGTCCATCATAAGCTCCACAACATTATCAATAACTCCATTAAACACCATTTCCATATCTTCAATAGTTTCTTTCGTTAGCCAAATATAGTAATTACTAAAAGCAACCCAAGTGCAGCCTTAAAAAAAAGTTTTAACTGGTGTTCAACCACCAATTGCTGCAAAAACCAGTAAACAAAAGCTTAAAAAGAACTGAAGAAGATAATGTGAAGGTGACCAGGCTTTCAATCAAGTCTTAAGAGTTAAATTTTCTTACTGCTGAACAAACAAAGTGCTGGCAGCTGGCTTGCATTTCTTAAAAATAATACTACGACAGATTACACTTTGTTGATACATGAAGCAAAGACGGATATGATAGTTAATAGAGGAAGATGTCTCTAGAAAGATTGGTTAATTCCTACCAGAGGAAAAAGTTTAATTCGAAATAGAACCACTCAGTTTCTATTATCATTAAAGTACTAGTTTGATAACATTTATACTTGGTTGAATCCCTCACACTCCCAAAGAAAAACAAGCCAAATATTTATACCCACATTGAAACAAAACACCCATTGTATAACAACAACAACAACATAAGATCATAATTAAGATTTTCATCGATACTGGAACCCATATTACATTTGAAGATATTGGATGCAGCTAAAGCATATCAGCTAAAGAATTTAAAAATGTTGATACTTAATGATAAGAAATAGAATAGGAAGACATACCAATTACAAAACCTTTGTATTCAATGATGGAGTCATCTGGCCTTGCATTGGCCCTGTCCTCAAAATCCATTGTGTATGACATACCAGAGCACCCACCTTGTTTGACACCTATCACAGATCTTGACTACGTTCAGACCTCATCTTATTCAAGTGATTGAGTGCATTATCTGTAAGCGAAATTGCAGGTGCCACGGCCCCAGGTGCAGGTGCAGCTAAAATATAGAATGAAAACAAACATTGAATAAATACATGGTAGAGACAGACAGGGATAAGGGAAATTGGACATTATCATACTCATCGCTTAATCAATAATCACAATAACCATAACAAATCACGGCAAATCCTATTTTTTCTTCCTTTAAAAAATACACCAGTATCCCCATAGCATATTTCAACTACAAAACTAAACATACCCATCACCCATATTTACATTTAATTAAAATTACCCGTCATTGTTCAGACAATAAATCACAAAAATCTTATTGTTATTTCTTCCTATCCAAAAATACTAAAAAAAGATAAAAAAAAAAATAAGAGAGAGAAAAAAATACCCTGTCTTTACGTTCTTCTTTCTTTTGTTCCAATTCAACAATATCACTTTCTCAACGAGCTTCAAGTAATTTAACCTCACGTTCCTTCAAAGGTCAATCAGTAGGAATACAAGATCTTTCTCAACCTTCTTCTTACCACTTATTTTTGAAAGGGTGCGTTGCATCATGATAAAAGCAAACACACAATACCAACTTGTCAATAATGAGCCAATATTTCTACTAGAAATTTAAAGCATTATTTGAGCATTATTTGGAATTTATTGATGCAATGACCCATATTAAAAAAACCCCAAATTAAAAAAATCCCCAAATCAAATAACCCTAAATAAAAAAAATCCTAAATATGGAAAATAGAGATACATACATAGTTGTTCATACTCTGTTGGAGGCCGAACTAAAGGCTGGAGTGGTTCGATTCACTCAGATTATGCGACGGTAGATGGAGGAGGAGGATAGTCTCACGAGAGATGGAGAAGAGGTGAAGATGGTCGCGCGAGAGACAGAGAAGAGGTGAAGATGTTCGCGACAGTTAGAAACGAAGAGGTGTAGTGAAGAAAAGATGACGAGAAACGATTGAGGTGCGGCGGATCTCGGCGAAGAGATGGACTTGGGGTTTGTGTGAAAGGGAAAATGAAACGTATGTTTGGGAATAGGGAAAAGGAATATTGTTAAAGTGAAATGTTTTTGCCTTCAGGTAGTATGTCACCGATGTGATCATAATTCATCATAATAACAAAATTGCCACCGTGTGTCTTTCTCCCTTCAGCTATTATATCCACTGATGTGAGAACCAACTGCAAAATTCTAAACAATTAAGAAAATGTCACCGTGTTAGATTTCCCAACGGGTATGTTCTCCAATGATGTGAAAACCCTGATGTGAAATGTATATTTTCTTGTAGTGAAAACCAAAAAACCGAACTGAACTACTGAACTGAACTGAACCTCTACTAACAGTTCTGAAACTGAATTGAAACAGTTCACTTCGGTTCAAAACAGTTCAGTTTGATTCGAAACATTTCGGTTCAGTTCGGAACAGTTCAGTTCGGTAACTAAAATTCGATTTCGTTTGTTTTTTTTCATATTTTTTTTTAAAGGTATCAATAATAACAATTCGGTTCAGTTCGAAATGCAAACAATTCAGTTCAATTATTTTAAATTTAGCAAACAATTCAGTATGGTTCGGTTCAGTTTTCATTTCCCACCCCTAATTTAATTAACCATTATGTGACTCCTTTGATTGCAGCAACAATTTTCTTTTGAGATCAGTGATGTGATGAGTGATGTAACTCGTGACTGGTTGAGCATATGAAACCATTTTCTGAGTTGAAAAACTCAGCTCAGAGATTCATTGTGCCTCTTGCTAGATTTTGAGAAGATGTGCTGATAAATGTGTTTTGGCACCTTATTTCTCTCCCACCAAACCTGGCAAGTTTACCGTTTCTAAGAGTCTTTGGTGCTAACAATTGTAGTTCAATTAAACTTTTTTCATTGTCTCTTCTAGTAAGGCAAGTTACCTTTCACATTATTTTGCTCATAATTGAAAGTTAATTATATTTGTTTCTAAAGATGATTTTAACATTTGAGTGAATATTGGAGAAACGGAACCAAGGTGTGATTTGTGAATCATATATGCCACTATTATTAAGCTTTGACTCCTGTGAAAGTGCAGGTTCTTACTTTTATTGTTCATGGTTTAAATCGACATGTTTGTAGTTCTTTTGGCGGTGATATATATCTTGTTGTATGATTTACTTTCTCATCATAAATTCATTTGAAGTTTGGAGTGATAGCTAACTCATGATTTTAATAGCTATATATGTTTATCTTGTTGGTTTTATGATTTTTTTTTTCCCTTATGCCACAGAAATTATTATCTTTGACTTGTTTGATTGTACTAGTTTTAGTCCTGTCCAACGAACGAGTTAAAATTATGGAGTGACTTTTCAGAACATAAAGACATGTTATATTAATCACTTCAATTTCTGGCTATATAAACCAAACATGATTTAATCAACAAAGGGCATCACTACCGCAAATGCCAAAGCAATACAATGTCAAAAATTAAAACACAAATTTTGTTCGCAAATACCAAAGAAATACAAAGTCGGAAGTTCAAACACAAATTTCGTTACAGACCAGAAATCTTAAAGATAGATAACTATGTTTAAAATAAAGGTAGATAACTACATGAAAGCCGGCCATGTATGTTTACTTTCTGTTAGGATTTGAATCGCAGAGTGTTTTGCATCAACTGGAAGCATTATAACAAAATTGTTGTCTTGAAATTGAATGCGATAATTATTCAATAATCTTATCAATTGACACAAAAGGTTTACCGTCATATAGTAGCATTATTTTCTACAATATTTACATATGGCATATATTTTCTATAATATTTTCTTTCATATTATCATTTATTGAACACCTCTTTGTATACAATATGTTCAAAGCAACTAGTTTATTTACCTTTGCATACAATATCATTAGTATACACGGATATGAATCCTCCGAGTTGTATTTGTAAAAAAGTAAGAACCTTCTTCCCCTGACATTTTTATTATTATTGATTATGAAATGGGTATGTACTTCTCTCTAATTAAAAAGCTTAATTTCATAATCAAAGATGCTTGAATAGCAAAACCGCCACTTGGCTAGGGTTGGAGGGAACCAGAACAAGATTCAAACAATCATCGTGGCTCATCTGGAGTAACAACACTTGCTACAAAACTTGCTTAATATATGGCCTAACAGCTGGTGATGAAACAACACAATGTAGAGCTAATTTCAATGTATTAAGCAGCTCATCGCCTATGGTTGGTACACCCTTCACGAGTTCAAAATTAAACGCTTCATTGTTGATTAATTACGTAATGTGCTCAAATTGCTTGAAAATATTCATAAGCAAAAGAGACAAACCATTAATAAAAATGAAAATCATGAAGGAAATAATGCACAACCAAAATCCCATTATTATAACTAGTGTTGGTTTTATAAATTATGAATTGTATTTTATAGTACAAAATTTTGATTTTGATTAAAATTCCAAATACAAATATTTGTAACTTTCAAATTGTAAAAAGATCCAAAAAAATCATGTTTATGTTTTTCACTTTGGTCCCTTAACCGAAAATCAATATCTCCAAATTGATTCTCAAATCCCTGAATCCTAAATTTAATTCCCAAATCCTTAAATCTCTAAATCTCATCTAATTCTCTCTGTTCAAAATCAATTTCTTTTTTTGCTATTGTTAAGGATTTGGATCATCTCCAACCATTTCTCTCATGTTTTTTGTTTTGCTATAATCTAAGTCATTCATTCACCCTTTTCTCTTTCTTTGGTGCTGTTTTTTTGTTCATTTATGAGTCAATCAACCATTGGATCAAAGAAGGGAAGGGGGCTGCATAAAAAAGGCAGGAGAGAATCCAATTCCTATTGTTAATCGGTGGAGAATTGTGGTAAAAAAGGAACAAATCTTTTGTGTTGCCAATCATATGAGTCTTGTTTATATGGTGTGGACTATTATAATTAATAGTATATCTCATGTCAAATGCCTTCAAACTTTGTCTTAACTAAACATGACCGCCTTCAAACTTTGTCTTAACTAAACATGATCGAAAATAGTTTCAACCAAAAGTTATTTTCTACTAAAACACATTTATCAAACATGCATGTAGAAACATACTAATCAACTTCACGACACTTACACTATAGAATGAGGGAAAGAATATAATTTTTGGAAGAGGAGTAAAATGTGGTTATTTCTTATAAACATTATAATTCAATACAATCTAAATAATTAACAACAACAACAAAAGGAATTGATTTTGAACAAAAGAGGAAATTAGATGAGATTTAGGAAGATTTAAGTTGGGGATATTGATTTTTGGCTCAGAGACCAAAGCGACCATTTTGTACATTCACTTTATTTCCCTATAACACCTCATTCACATGAAGAAGTTAAATTAACCCGCCCAAATTGACTCCAGAGAGAATCGAACCTGAGACATTGAAGAGGAACAAACTCCCAGGTCCCAAGCCAATACCACTGGGTCAACCCAAGTGGGCTCATGTCACCTTATCAGTTAACAGAAGTTTTTAGAATTTTGCTCTCCACCCAGCAACTTTTGCTCGCACCCTGCAGCCATGCCGAAAATGCCCATGCGCTAGTTAACTTGCGCAAGTGTAAGTTACTGCACAAGTTAAGTCACGTGGCGCAAGTTAAGTGGCGCAAGGATACTTTTTCAAATTATTTTTATTAACTTATTCAAAATTATTTTGTTTATATTAACTTTATTCAAATTATGTTATTTTCTTAACTTTATTAACTTTATTCAAAATTATTTTATTAACTTTATTTTGAAATTATTTTGTTTACATTAATCTAAATTATTTTCTTAATTTTATTCTAAATTATTGATTCGATATTATTCTTTAAATTAATACAAATATAAATAAAGGTAAATACAATACAAATATAAATAAAGGTAAATACAACAAATATAAAACAAAGGAACAAAATTGAGGCATAAATAATCTCTCATTTTATTAATAATTCATAAATTACATTACAATAATTCATATGATAAATTTGAACTTATTCACTAAATCTACTTATTTTCTCCTTGGGGTAAAAAGTAATCAATCTTCGTGGGGTAAAATAGTGAGCAGCCTTCTTGGGGAAAATACATCATCAACCCTTGGGCTAAATTTAAATATGTTTTTTTTTTAACACAAGAAGATCTTTTTACCCACGGTAAAAAGTTTCTGCGGTTAAAAAAACAGGTTTAAAATTATCCCAAGGGTCGATCATTTCCCCAAGTCGGCTACTCACTACTTTACCCCGACGAAAATTGATCACCTTTTACCCCAAAGAGAATATTGAAAAGAAAAAAAAGAAAGAAGAGAAATAGAGGGAGAGAGTGATGAGGGGGAGAAAGTAGTATGGTGTGAGGAATTAGGGAAGTATGGAGGGGTATTTATAGGTGGGAATGGTAGTATAGGTGGTAAATACCATTAATGTGGTCAAAAAACGTGTAAAATTTGGTAGAAAACGTGTGGATTGAATATTGAAACATTGGCCACAGACCAAAAAAACGTTTGTTCTTCAGTTCTGACCACCGGCCAACGTGCGTGAGTTAACTCGCGCATAGGCCAGTGGTGCATGATTTAAGTCGCGCATGGCTTACAACGTGCGTTAGTTAAGTCACGCTATGTGACTTAACTAACGCAAGGGTATATTTGGAAGCAGTGCAGGGCGCGAGCAAAAGTTGCTGGGTGGAGAGCAAATTTCAAGTTTTTAATGTCACGGACTAAACTGATAACGGAAATGCATGTCCAGATATTATTTTGTATTTAATCCTAAGTCATATACCCTTTGTAATAGGGATGTGCAGAGTCAGAGACCAAATGTGACTATTTTACTCCATAACAAATCTTAACAACACTGTTAGAATATCCATGAAAAATGAAAATTCTCTTCTTCTTTTTTTGTCGTGTACGTGGTTCGAACCCCAACCTTACATTCTCTTCTTGTACGCCTTTAAGTTAAACAACGAATATCTATAAAACTTAACAATTAAGTGGTAACGAACTTTCCCTAAAAAAAATTACCTGGTAACAAACTATATTTTTTTTAGGATACCAATAACATAACAAATATAACATAAACTTTTCTAGTTCTCTTCTACTGTGTTACGATACAAAAGAGACAAACGAAAAGCACCATGATCATGGCGGAGGCAAACTGGTCTGAACTCCCTAAGAAACTTTTCAATTTGATTTTGGAAAGACTCGACGATGACCACGACGTCATTAGCTTTCTATCGGTTTGTTCGACGTGGCGGAGTTCTCCCGTCTCAAATCACCACCACCATCCTAGAGTTCCCTTCCATCTACCACCACATATTAATGCTGAATCAATATCCTTTGAGTGTGAGTCTACCAAAACAGTCTCCTCCTCATCAAACCCCCACAAGAACAAGAACAACAACAAAACCTCCACCCTTGGTTGATTAGAACTCAAAAAAACTTTCATGGCTAAACCCAACTCTTCCATCCACTCTGCCCAAGTAACTCGTCTTCCTCTTATTGTTTCCCAAACGTGCTTGACTTCAAGAAATTCTCTTCCGTCCATTTGGGAACTGACTTCTTCCTTGACATCAAAAAAAGTTATTTTAAACCAAGCGCAAACCCACTCGTGTACTCTTATGAAAACCCACTAGCTGAATTTCTACCTTTAGGACGGTTTAAAAAGGTAGTTGCTGTCACATGCCAAAGGGAACCTCTTGTTCTCGGCACATTGAACCGTGATGGCCATCCAATACTGTTCCGTTGTCACGAAGAGCGTTGGACACCGATGCCCCACATGCAATGTGTTTTCAAGACATCTGTGTGTTTAAAAAGAGATTTTGTGTGGTCAATAAAGGTGGTCGGACATTTGCGATTGGACCAGACTATAGTGTCCAGTTAGTGGCTGAATCTTTGGTGTATGGAGGAGGGGACGTGAAATTCCTGGTAGAGAGTGAGGGTGAATTATTGCTAGTGGACATTTATCACTCTCATTGTGTTGGGTTCCCTGGTGAAGATGGTTTCAGGATTGATGTGTTTAGGCTTGATGAGAAAGAGAAGAAATGGGTCAAGTTGCCGAGTTTAGGGGATAGAGTTTTGTTCTTGGGGAATGGATGTTCGTTTTTTGCTTCTGCTTCAGATTTGTCTGTTGTCAAAGGAAATTGTATTATCTTTGTTGGTGATGTTGGATTAATTATTTAATTAATCAATTATGGATTGACAATAATCAATTATTATAAGTTGATGTCATAATATAAATTATGGTCTATTGTGTTGAGCACTAATTATATGATGAATTTGAGTGATTGGGCTTTTGTTACTAAATGGACTGTGATGGGTTGGACCATTTAGATAAGCCCAATGAGAGGTCCCTGCCCTCAGCCGTTTAGCTATTTAAACGTCATCCCATTAGACGGTTAATTATTCTGAAGATTGGTGAGAAAACCTAGAGCTAGACGGAATGAGGGTAGTTACCCCTCTCATAGTTGTCGGAGTTGTCTACGTTTATCCTTCATCAACCTAATTCAAAGGTACACAATTTCTTGTTCCTTCTTTGTTACTGATGATATGCTATAATTTGTATCTAGTGATCTATGGCTAAACATTATAAATTCATCAATTGGTATCAGAGCCAAATAGATACATGTTATGGCTATTTGTTGAATTGCAATCGGTCTTTGTTTTACGTGGCTGAATAATTCATAATTCACACAAACCCTTAAATATTTGATTGCAATTGAAACCTTTTTTTGACTGATTGAATTGTGTGAATATATGAATTTTGTGTTTTCCAATTGTACCGTGTTCATTCTCATAAAGTCGATGCATTAATGTTTGATAGTTTTATTGGAATATACATTCTCAATTACATGATGAGGTATTATAATTTTGTTTTACCTACATAAACGTGAACACCATCTATGATTCAAGCCAATTCTTTTATGTTCCCTGTTCAACGAGATCGTATCGGGTCGCAGTCGGGTCAATAGAATCCGCTTAAGGGGAAAATTGGTAAATAATAAAAAAAAAATATAATAAAAATATAACACTTATGAACATCTTATGTTCTTTTGAAGATTTGAGTCTAAAATATAAAACTTATGTAAATTTATTCTTTTTAAAGTGTTATAATTGTGAAAAATTCTTAGACTCAGACTTATATTCTTGCATCAAATATTCTATCAAATATTCTATATTAATATATATTTTGAGATTTGTTGATACCCTCAAAATTATTTGTCGTGTCAAGAATAACTTGACTATTTTACTATTCTTGATTTATGGGTTTCAAAATTTTGTCAAATCTTAAAAGGATCGTTGAGAATAATTTCTCTTCAAATCATATATTCTCAATATTTGAGCCTAAACTATTTTGAAAATTCACTCTTACATTAGTAACACTAACTATTTAATCAATTGAAATGTTACTATTGTGAATTTCTAGAAGGTTCAATTTATTAATTCTAATGTCAAATATATTGAATATAATATATTCTTTAATTCATATTGTTTTAGCATAAAGATCCAAAATTTACTAATAGATCATTTTTTGGCGACATATTTAAACTAAGACACTTGTCATTGATTCTTGTCACAAATTGTTTTGATGGGTCCTCATAATATTTTGTTTTCAGAATGAGTATAGTGAGTTGTATATATATGTCATTTATATTAATTGAATTTAAAATTGGCATATTTCTCTTTAATAAACATTATGCTTTCTACTATACTCTCTAATCTAGACCCGTAGTTTATTACTCTAAATTTTGTGACAAATATTATTATGTGTCTTGTCGCAATTAAATATTTGGATCACAATAATATTAAACTATATATTTTATATATAGTGAATAATGCTAAAATTCTAATTATGAATTAAAATTTGTACCCCTCTTTGTTGTTTATCCGTTAACTATTATCAAAACAACTTATTAAGAATGGAGGCAATTTTTAAAATATGTATCATCCTTACATCTGAATTCTTATATAAATCATATTGATTTATTTTTTTAATTAGAGTCTCACATATGCTTATTTATAATTGTTTATTCTCTATTGTGGAATATTTTGAGATGACTATATTATAAGATATTCTCGTTAAGTCATCAAAAGGCATTGGCTCTAAGTATAAGGATGAATGTCACACTCTGCGAGGTAAGTTGTTATTTAATTATTTTATCCTCTTGTGACTTATATTGCTTATTATTGCACATATGAAGAAATTTAGTTCTTCTTCTCTTTTGTTGTGCAATTATGATATCCTATATAGAAGTGAAATCCTTTTTCAGAATATTATAAACAGAACTCTGTTGTTATATACTTTTTTCTTACTATAATGCTCCATTTTGTATTTGTGTTTTTTTCTAATTTATAGTGGGAGTATTGAAAAATTTTATTCTAAGAGTTCTTTTCTGGATAAATTAGAAAACTATTTGACACACTTCTATTCCAAATAACAACTTTTGTTATTATACTACTTCATATAAAAGAAATTCTAAAGTCATATTTATGATGTGCTAATTTAAAATATTGTTAAGCACATTTTTCTATCATTTGAATATGACCGAAGTTGAGTAAATTTAAGTATAATTATTTATGCATGATATTATTGTATCATATTATCTTAAGCATAAACATTATTTATTTGTATAATTGTAATCTCACCTATCGTGGGTACAATTATGCAAATTTTGTTAAATAGATTAGCATTATATTGGTAACAGTCATACCCTATCGGTGTGTTGTTATTAATATAATTGTTATTATTCAATGTACCTAAAATGTTTATACTTATGTCAATTATAATTAGAATACTCTATCAATGTTTAAATTTTGTAAGACATAAGAATGGTACATTGTGATGATATAGTTCTTACTTATTATCGTTAAGATCCTTGAATGAGATTAATATAAGTAAGTTACTTTGTTAAAAGACATGTAGAAAATTGTATAAATTTTGCAATCCAATATTATTACATTTTGAATTAAATTTCTACCTAAATGTGTTTTTTATATATATATAAATATATCGGATTGCTACTATCCCTTTGTTATGTGAGTGACGGACATACCCTATCGGTGTGACGTTACTTAACATATCATTTTGTGATAGAGAAATAGTTGAATATTTTATTTAAAATATCTTTCAAACCTTTTTAATTCAACTATCATTGTCTATTCTCTATCAAGTGGGAGAATCATTGTTATGTATTGTGTAACGTGATGGACATACCCTATCGGTATGACATTACTTAACATAATCATCCTTTTGTGGGTAAGATAGTTTAACTATCATTCTCCACCAAGTGGAGAAAATATCATTCTTCAACAAGTGATAAAAATTCTACATGTCAACTAACTATATCTCATAAACAAATATATTTATTTGTTTTCATATTTTAGATATGAAATAGAGACTTATATTGAGGATATTAATTATGCTATTACTATTCTTTAATACTTATGGAAGCTTATGACTATTTTCTTTTATATCCTCAATAATAATAAAATATAAGTCTTGTGTATTTCTGTTGCTTGTAACCTAATTGTTTCTCAAATTTGTGTAAGTATAATTGTAACATTTGAGTTTTGAGTGAGTTATTAAAATTGTGAATAGAGTCTCATATCCTATTTTATAATAATAGAGACTTATCTCACTCATATGATGATAAACCTTTTATATAATCATCATACTATGTCATATAAAGGTTACTATATTTATAAAATTCTTCGGAATTTTAATTGTGAAAAAGGAGATTTTGTGTTATAAATTTCTTAGATGAAAATTTACGTTCTCCTTAATTGTAAATGCAGAATATGTGGTTAACTACGAAACCGAATTCTTGATAATATCTGCCATTGATAAAATATGTATTTATGGGGTTTCATATTATCTTTGAGTTACCACTTGTGTTAATAATCCTGCTATGCTCATGTGCAAAATATGTGGTTGAGTTCATGAAACTCTATTGGCTAAAATTATATAACCACTTATGTTGATGATCTTGCACTAGTAATTGAGTATCCCACTGTTGAATATTACATTATTATAATATTTTGTATCAGTGATCACTAATGAGAATTCCACTTACTCTTGTTTATATATATATGTGGGATCAGTGGGACTGTGTACACAATATTATATATTATGAGCTCAAATGAGAAATCTCACTCTTGTTTATATATATATATATATATATATATATATATATATATATATATATATATATATATATATATATATATATATATATATATATATATATATATATGTGAGATCAAGAGAAATGTGTACACAATATTATTGTCGTTATCGCCATATACTCTTGTGTAGGGATGGGAATAGGCCAGGCCAGGCCAGGCTTTAGGAGGCCTGAGCCTGGCCTACGATAATTTTCAAAGGCCTGAGCCTGGCCTATGGCCTGTCGTAGGCTCATTTTTTAGGCCTGGCCTGGCCTATTTAAAAGCCTATCTGGCCTTTTAGCCTATTTAAAAGCCTGTTTTATTTCATAGCCTATTTTATTTTGAGATTGAATACACGTTCATTTTTTCACCTTCATATCTACGTAGTTGTTCAAGCATTACTCCAACTTTTTGTAGATAAATTTCTAAACTAATTTTACCAACAATGGAATTAGCATTATTTTCTACAAAAACGTTAATTTACAAAACATTTCATGACACTTATCAAAATCATCATCGTCAAAATATCACAATATATTCTAAATAAAAATTACAGTATTTTTACAATATTTATCTTTGTTCAAGATCTTATGAAAAAATAAAAGAATGATTCAAGCAAACAGAAGGCCGTTCCAAATACTTTGGCTTAACCGTGACAATGAAATCTATGGATTGGTTAGTGTAAAACAAACATGGTATTGATTGGAAAAGAAAAGTAGATGTATGAGAAAAGGGATGAAATCTCTCAATAGTTACATCACAATACTTGACAATTAATTTTACATAGACTTTGAAACTGTGATATAATCTAGACCACCAAACGTAGATCTGAGAAATTGATATAAGCTGGACAAACGTAGATCTGAGAAAAAAAATAGAGACACGCCAATTGATCAAAATAAGGATTGGTTGTTAGGTACTTTGCATCTAATAGCCAATTTCTATAAACTAGATATTGTTTTTTAGATTTATTGGTTTGGAATTGAAGAGGCAGACCAGAGGATGTGGGTATGAAAGAGTGAGGAAGTGGAGGCATTTCTATTAGGGTTTTCTATCATTCTCAATTTATATTAAGGTGTTCTAGAGGTTGGAGCGGATCATTCAGCCCAAACGTGAATTGGTTAACTAAGGCCCAATTATTATGAATGCTTCATCCAGTCCAAATATAGAGGCTGGCCTGTCAGGCCTAATAGGCTATTTTACTGGCCTAAGCCTGGCCTTTTTAATTATATAGGCTTAAAAAAAAGCCTAGGCCTGCCATCTTTTGCTAAACAGGCCAGGCCAGGCCAGGCCTTAAAAGGCCAGGCCGAAGGCCCCTGTAGGCCGGCCTGGCCTATTCCCACCCCTACTCTTGTGCACACTATAAAATATGGCATAACTTAAGAGACTTTAAACTTTAGTCTCATTCTATTATATTGAGATATATGTTAAAATTCTATCGATCTCAATGAGCATCATAATTGGATGCTTAAGTCAATTTTGTTGGAATATGCACAATAACTTCTTGGCATGAAAATATAAGTTGTGTTTTTGTTTTACCAACATTCCACATTTTTGAGGTCATAAATAGTAAGTACAATGTATAATATCAATACTCCTATCGAGTATGATATTGTGTTCTTGTGGTACTTATAATTTGAGATAATCATAAATGTTCTTTTGTTATTGACATTCTAGTGGCCACATTAATCCACATATTTTTCTTTAAACTACGTGTCTATGTTAATCCAATTTGGGGATTATTGAATTTCCTATTTTGCTTTTATGGATTTTCATAGTCACATTTTTTTGTAAAACTTGGATTAATTGAATGTCGTAGAACATTTATTGATTTTGACTATATGTAATTACACTCTTAATAGGCTATCCCTATAAGTAATTACTACTCGTGTACCTGTGTGGATATAGGACTTCTGTAATATTGAAAACTCATTGGCAGAACCATTAACCACAGACTTATATATATATATATATATATATATATATATATATATATATATATATATATATATATGAGTATTGTAACTCATAATGATTTGATCAAGTCTATGTTATTTTGGGTTAGTGGGAGTTTGTTATAGCATTTTTAAAATGCTTGGGCTATTCTTTAGTGACATATTCTTTTTAATTCAAACGTGTCACTATAGATTCATCATTTGTTAGAAAAGTGAGTCTTTGATCTGTATGATTTGTTTTCCCTATCGGATTCAATTTCTGCAGCATTAAAGCTTACTTCTCTTTTGAATGATTAGTGCTTTGACCATACATGTAATTTTAAATTTTTAAATTCTTTATGACAAGTGAATTTTTTTATTTTTTTAGTAATTGAGTATTGTCATCCAAGTGGGAGATTGTTGGATTAATTATTTAATTAATCAATTATGGATTGACAATAATCAATTATTATAAGTTGATGTCATAATATAAATTATGGTCTATTGTGTTAAGCACTAATTATATGATGAATTTGAGTGATTGGGCTTTTGTTACTAAATGGACCGTGATGGGTTGGACCATTTAGATAAGCCCAATGAGAGGTCTCTGCCCTCAGCCGTTTAGCTATTTAAACGTCATCCCATTAGACGGTTAATTATTCTGAAGATTGGGGAGAAAACCTAGAGCTAGACGGAATGAGGGTAGTTACCCCTCTCATAGTTGTCGGAGTTGTCTACGTTTATCCTTCATCAACCTAATTCAAAGGTACACAATTTCTTGTTCCTTCTTTGTTACTGATGATATGCTATAATTTGTATCTAGTGATCTATGGCTAAACATTATAAATTCATCAGGTGATGCATTCCTCCCTTTTAACAAAATGCTATGTGGGACTGGGATGTGTATTTTTCACTTGGATCAAGGTCGTCTTTCCCCTTTGTCTGATTATCCTGAATACTACAACTTGTTAGGGCCACCTCCGGAATGGATCGTCAAATCACATAAACCTATAATCTTTGTGAGTATCAATAACATCTCAAATTATTTTAAAATTTTAGGATTTAGAATTGAGTATAAAGAGAGAATCAATTTACTTATTACTATAAATTTCCTATGACATTATTTATTAGGATTCGGATCCTCCCATTTAGTGTCTAACTTGAAATCTTGTCACTTTAAACAGAGGCATAAGAAAGGAAGAGGACGTAAGCCAGACACAACATCAGGTTCCCGCGCAAAGCATAGCAATTTGCAAATTTAAGATTTTACTACTATTTATGTCACAACAACATGACAATGGTTTTCAAAGGTTTTCTATTTCCTAGAAGACTTGGTATTTTGTTTCAATTCCTAAACTTGGTTTAATCTTTTGCTATTATCTAAGTCCTGACAATGTGACAGTGATTGCCCAAAGTGTTCTATTTTCTAGAAGACCAGGGATTTTGTTTCAATTCCTAGTATTGTTCATGTTTGATACATTAAAACGGGTTCTAATTAGTAGTTTGTTCACTCTTTATTTCTATGATCTTTTCAATGAATCTTCTAATATTTTCTTCTCTACTTGGTTATGAAAATCAAAACTGAGTTTCCTATTTTTCCACCACTGTATCATCATTTGAACGAAGGGATCATGTGCATTTGTTTATTAAATTGTTCTTACTATGTTATTAAGTATGGGGTCTATGGTTTTTGCTCATTGTTATGATATTACTGTTGTTGCTTTCTTATCTTAATATATCATGACTTTGTATATCTTAGTTAGAAGCGGCTTAAAAACATTTTCATTCTAGATACCTTGGCAGAAATGGTCCAAACATTGTTGTTTCCAATTTTTTCAAATTTTTTGTTATTATCAATGTAATACTCTTTCAAAATTATATTTGTTAGCATAGTTTATCATGTTACTTAAAAGATGATTCCCCAACAGTTTAATTTGTCCCAAAATTTGAAAATATTTATTTCTTGCTACCTCTGTAAAAACTTCAATCCGACTAAATATATTGTCAAGGATTAGGAATCTTAAATAGTGATATATCATTAAGCAATGTTGTCAATTCAAGATCAGGAAAAATAGTGTTTTGTTCAAATATCGCTATGCTACAGCGCTATAACCGCTGTTTGACAACACTTTTTACTAAATAGCTTTTCACGGAACAATAGTAGTTTTTTCAAATTCCGCTATGCTATATATTTGAATACACTGTCATTATGTGACTCCTTGCAGCAACTATTTTATATTGGGATCAGCGATGAGTGATGTAACTCATGACTAATTGAACATATGAAACCATGTGCTGAGTTGAAAAACTCAGCTAATTATTTTCTGTATTTAGTTATTCGATTGCACAACCTCTATCATCGGCAGTTGATGGAATAGACATGCAGTTAATTTTATTTTTTTGAAACAGCGCATTTTATTAAATTCGCCACCCATACAAAAAGTATATGATGGCTTCAAGGAATAGGGATTGAACAAAACACACTCCCTGACCCAAACCAGTCACGAGAGGCGCTAACCAGCAAACAATAAAGTTGTTCTGCATAAACCAGAACAGAGCCCTAACTAACAGTGGCGCTAAAGCACAAAAACCACCTAAACAATGCCAAAAAAACACCCCCCCCCCCCCACAACCCCCTAACACTTATTACCTTAACATATAATCTCTAGAATTCCAGCACCATTCATAATACAAACAAATGGGAACATTTAATCTAGCCAAAAACCACCGCCAAGACAAAACTTTAATTTCCTCTCCTAGCTCACCTATACCACATTTTTAAAAACTTTCATATTCCTCTCATTCCAAATCACCCAAATTGTTGCTTGTTAAATAAACTGAAAACCCTTTCGCAACTTTTAATTTGACGTTTCACTACTCCAACATTCTAAATGCACAAACAAATTAGTTTATGGAATTTGGGCCTAAGATGCTTTAATGTCATGTATCCAACCAGAATCTATTTTTGCTTCCAAGGATACTCCTTCATTCCATGAGGTGGATGTGGACCAAGTTGTTTGGAAACCATATAGATCCAGGGATCATAGTGTTCGTTCTAACTATCGCTTTTGTTTTGAGGAATTAATGAACACTTCTGGTTACAATATACCTGGAAACTTGAAATTGCTTTGGAATCCGGTAGTACCACCGAAGTTAGATCCTTTGTTTGACGAGTGGTTCGTGATTGTATTCCTACTTGTGTTCGTTTGCAAGTAAAGGAATTGAACATTACACAGATGTGTAAAAGGTGTGGTGTGGAGCAAGAATCTTTGTCTCCTTTGCTTCTTACTTGCTCGAAAAGTATGGCTATGTGGAGAAAGTTGGGATTGGTTGAGCTATTTATTCAATCTCTTAACAAATTTCCTTGCATTAGGGAGTGTGTTATCATGCCATGGAGCAGTTGTCGAAGCATGGTAGAAGTGTATGCACAATCACGATGTGGAGCCTATGGAAGAATAGGAATTTGACAGCTTTGGAGAACAAAATTCAAAGCCCATCAGAAATGTTGTTTAGAGGAAAATCGATGTTCGAAGATTTGAGGGCAGCTAGGCGCATGGAAAGGAATCGGTGGTAGTGAATCATAGCAGGCAAAGTAATTGGAGTCTTCTTCCCACCAGTTTCCTTAAATGTAACTTGGACGATTCCTTCTCTGCTCAATACAATAGAGTTGGAATTGGAATTTGTATATTAGAGATGAGTTGGCCATGTTTTTGGGGAACGAAGACGATTTGGTTGGAGCCTGTGATATCGATTTGTGAAGGTGAAACTAAAGCTTTGTTAGCTGCTATATTTGTTGGATCAAAGAGTTTGGTTTTGATAGAGTTATTTTCTCAGTGCTATTATTCATCACTGTCGTTACCTAGTTGAGTCTTCAAACTCTCATGTTGAGTTCTCGAAGAGATATATAAATGAAAGAAAATTATTGTAAATATAAGAATAAATTATTTGTCAAAAAGAATAAGGTAATTGAGGCTTACATGATAATTAAAAGTGCATTTTTAATTTAAGTCATTGATTTGTATCTCACGGTTAATACTAATTTTTCTTACGTCTCATATTAGCAAAATGTTCTCACCAGGGCTACTCGCTATATTATATATAACATTTAAATGATAAGATTATCCTTGTGAAACAATTACATTTCTTTGAGGATTCATGTTCAGCAAAATTGAAAACAGCAAAATTGAAAACAGAATAGAGGGCATGGGGTCATTAATAAAATCTCTTTTGTGAAGTGCTTCTATTTTTGAAAGTCTGTCTTGTAATAGTTTCCAATCAAACACTTCTATTTTTAATAGAACTCCATTCTTCCACAACAGGTGTGCTTCTATTTTTGTATTTCCACTTTTATTTATAATCCAAGTCTCTTGTTAGGTTAATTTTATACTGCTTTTACACCTTCCAACAATAATTGTAGTTCATCCATCAAGTCGAATTCATGCTGATTGGGAGGACTTTCCACTGCAAAGACCAACTCCAGTTTTCATCATAAAAAACTCTTGTTTCTGCTTGTCTGTCCTTGGCTTAATAATGAGTGTAGAGCTAGGGATAAATCCTTCAAGATTTTGTTGTCTATCCATTTTTCCTTTCAAAAGAAGATCTGTGTACCATCACATAACGCATTGTTGATATTTAAAGTAAACCAATGTAATCCAAACTCTTCAGTGTTTACGTAATTTACTCGCTCAAGACTTTTCGTGCAATATTTTCATATCTGAATTGTAACAAAACAAACCACAGTGCGTCTATGTCATTCAAACTCCACCTTCCATTTGCATCAACAATGCCATATTGAAGTTTTCTAGATCCTTAACTCCTAGTCCACCATCAACACATATTAATTATAAAAAAGATAATTATAAAAAAGATAAGTAATAAAGAGGAAGACTATTTGGTACTGAGTTTATTGAAGTTACTCTTTCTCCAATTTGATAAATGACAACCACTCCAACTTCACAACTACTTTTGCATTAGTTCCACAACTGGAGTCCCCGTTGAGTAACACTTCAGATTGACTCCTACAAGAGGTCCTCAGAACGCCTCAGAACGAGGCAATAGAGGAAAGTTAACGAAGCACCCAGACATCTATCTTTAATATTGATTCCTATTAACGTGCTTTTTTAAAAGTTAAATTTTTAACTTCAAAATCAATTCAAAATTTCTTAAGATAATTTTTAGGCTCTTTAGATTTTACCAAGTTTCTTCACCCACAAGAATGGTTTCATCAACAAAATGAAGAATTTGAAAGTTTAGGTCATCATGTTACTTGAATTATGCGAAGCTTCCATTTTCAACAACCTTTTAAATCAATGTTGTAAGTCCCCTTGCAACAATTAGAAAAAGAAATGGTGCTAACTGATCACCATGACACAAACTCGACATTCCAACTAGAGAAATGATATTTGTACATCCACTTTGTGACAACTTCTTTACAACTTTCTCTCTCATACTCACATTATGTTTTTATTCTCTCTCTTCCTTTTTCTCTCTCCATTGCTTTCGACCAATAAAAAGTGAGAAAAAAGAAATTGTACCAAAAGTTGTCTAAAATGGCTGTTCAAATATCACTACTCCTCCAACTAATATAAAGCCAAGGAAAACTAATTCGAAAAATAATTATTTAAATAAGACTCGATTTGATCACTCACAACTCCAGTGTTATTTTTCACAAAAAAATAATACTCGAATTAGACCTTGTTTGGATTAGCTTATTTTAGTGCTTATACAAAACAACTTACGCAAACAAATAAGCTTTTATGTATTATTTATATGTTTGTTAAGGTATTTTCTGAAAAGACGGTTTATGAAGATACAATTTTCGTTAGTAATAGCTTATAAATTAAAATAAAAAACTTATCTATTTACATAAGCTATTTTTTATAAGCTCAAAATAAGTTCAATCCAAACGGGGCCTTAGCCTGTGATACTTTCATACAATGTCAAATCAATCATTTTTTTTATTAATTAGTTCAGTAGTTAGAATTTAACCTTTAAGATGGATAAGCGGATAATCTGAGGTTCAAACCCCGACCCCTACACATATAATGCAACCTCCCTATAAACCATGTTATGCTTACTGGGACAATTGTCCCTCTTTTATAATGAGTCCAGATTAACATCGGGACTAATCAATTATTAGTCCGACATTTGAAAATGTTAGGGATTAATTCGCGTATTATTTTTTGCGAGGCTCGGCAGAGAAAAATTGTGACATTCCAAATTGAGTCATTTTTTCTAAATAATCATGTATTAACATTTTTTTCCTCAAAAAAATAATTATATATTAGTAACATTTAAAAATGATAATTTTGAGATGTGTGAGTAAAATGTGGTGCAAATAACAATCCCATAATTTAAGCATCGTTTCTACATCGCTGCAAAAGCCCAACTCACGGAAAAAAAAAAGAGAGTATTACTTTTCCCACCCCATGGTCTTCTCCCGCACCCTGTAAAATTTTCAAAAATGCCCTTGTGCAGTCCGGATTTTAAAATCCGGATTCGTGTTTACTATTTCGTATTTTATAATCCAGACACTATTATCAGTCATCAGACTCTCTCACATTTCAGCAGTTTTGAGTTTTGCTTTAAAAAACAACAAAAAACCTAAGTAAAAAATGTTAAAAACTTGTCAAATAAAATCATTAAAATATAAAAATACTACCAAAAAATTCTAAAAATCAAATAAAACTAGTGCAAATTTTTTCGGATTTTTCTGAGAATATGAAAAATTAAAAAATAAATAAAAATGGGTCTAAACGATGGAATTTTGGATTTTGAGGGGCGTAGTCCCGTAAGAAGTCCCTTCTATAGGAGTCGTGATCCTTGAATTTTTTTTCTGATTTTCTGGGAAAGTTTTGGAGCAATCCGATCAAGTAGCCCGAAACCCGATTTTTGACTAAGAACGTGTAACAATGATTCAAAACAGAAGGATGAGAGTTAGGAAGATTAATATTGTTCCTTAAAATGACTATCCATGTTACAAACATGTTTAAAATTTGTGCCGATACAGTTCGGATTATATAATCCGAACTGTTTTTCCTTGAAAAATGGTGTTTAATGGGTGTTCGGATTATGTAATCCGAAAAAAATCATGTAGTTTTTTGAAGTTTCCTGATTACAAAATCCGCAACTCATTTTTTCACCCTCTAACAAAGGAAAACACCATTCCGGATTATGAAATCCGAAAGCGTCAAGGGCATTTTGGGAAAAAAATGAAATGATATTGTACAACCATTTTGGTACAACTTTTGTACAACTTTCTTTCTCATACTCACATTATGTTTTTATTCTCTCTCGTCCTTTTTTTCTCTCTCTCTATTGTTTTTGACCAATGAGAATGAGAAGAGAGAACAACAAAGTTGTCTCAAAGGTTGTACCAAAATGGTTGTCAAAATATCACTACTAAAAAAATAGGACGCGAGGAAGGTATAGGGTGGGAAAAGTAAAACTAAAAAAAAAAAAAAAATATTCCATCATCGAAAAATGAGAATGAACCGAAGCACAATTCACCTGCATTTTCACTTTATTGTAGCTAGTTAGCACTCGAATGTTCAGTTTTTGAGGTGTGGGGTTTTGGAGAAGAAGATACAGCAACAGTTTCAACATGAAGATTCCACTCTACGAAACGCAACGTCATGCTTCCAATTACCCTCCTCAACACCACCAACAACAACACCAGGTCAATATTTCTTCAATTTCCTCTCTCAATTCCAATTCACATTCTCTCAATTCATCGTTGAATTTCACTTTTCAGGCAAACGAAGATTCAAAGGAAACCTTGCTTTCTCTTCTCTCACTTCGAGGTAACGTACTTTACCGAACGAATTCGGTTACGGAATTTCTCTGATCTCGATTAACGTTTATTTGGATCCAATTGAAGGTGTGAATCAACTCAAGGAAAAATGGAATGAATATAATGAGCCGAAGAGACTTCGAAAATTAGTGTCCTTGTTTGTTTCGCGGACTGCGAAATACGTTGCAGTTGCTGCGGGAAATCGAATTACGATTTTGAGTAAAGAGGATGATTATCAACAATCATATTCAATTTTCACCGGTAAGATGTGATTAGATTGTGTTTATTTAGAATTTAGAAAGTAAAAATAGACGTGATTTGATTTTGATTTTGATTTTGATGTTGAATTTGTTTGTTAGGTTCGGATTTTAGTACATTTAGTGTGGGAGATTGGTCCGAAGATGATGAAATTCTTGGAGTTGCTGATGATTATGATACTTTGTATTTTATTAAATTCACCGGCGAAGTTGTGGCAGAAATTACAAAGAAGGATTTGAAAATATCTGCGCCTATTGTAGGTTTATTTTCTGATAATGACTCTAATATGAACGACGAGTCTTACTTGTAAGTATTTTTGTTGCCTTGCCTAATTTGTTTCTTGTATGCTATATCAAATGTTTGAGACATGATTAGTTTGTCCATAGATCTAGAGATTTAATGAGTTGGAGAGAGATATGATATATGATAGAACATTAAGACGTTGTTTGATCTATGTAGCCGACCCCACTTAGTGGAGAAGGCTTTGTTGTTGTTATTGTTGATGATTAGTTAGTCGGTGATCTTGAAAATATGTCCTTGCTGTCATAATTTGGTAAACTTACATGGTTAATGTTAGGAACTAAGTTTTGACATTGTTTGAGGTGTAGGTTCACTGTCATTACATCTGATGGTTCACTTCAACAAATTGAGATCAGTTATGGAGGTGTTTCCACCTTTCCTAAGTACATTTGTAAACACAGGAGTCATCTCCGCAACAACGTTTACTGCTTTGACCGCCACCATGAACTTAACCTTTTTGCAGCTGTTCACACGAAGTCTGGTATGTGTGTTTTGGGGTATTTTCTCAATTATTTGCTAAGTTACTCAAGTGTTGGTTTTGAATTTAAGACGTACATCATGTGATATACAATTAGATATAAGCTCTCTTTCCCTCGGACTACTGGGTTGGTGCTGAAAAGAGTTCCACTTCTTCTATATGATAATAGATTAGGAATTGTTTGACTTTTGACTATTGTTTCCATTGATGCTAGAAGCCAAGGACTTGTTTACTTCGAGAAAACACTTTTCGTTTTCAGTTTTAATTCTAAAATTGTAAGTTTGTTTCAAATATTTGTACATGAATACGGAAAACAATTTTTTTTGTTCATAGTTTCCTTTACAAGGTTTGAAAACAGGAAACAAATTGAAAGCAAGGTGATAGTCTCGTACATAAAAGTGACAACAGGAAATGTTTTCTTAGACTAAACAGACCCTAGCCTTTCACCTAATTAGTTTGCAGTTCAGTCAATAAATTTTAAGAAGGGATAGAAAGGAAAAGAAAAAAAGAGAAGACGTCATAAATATATTTTTTTATAACAATATAAAGTTCTTGTATCATCAACAACCTTTGGGTTGAGTTGCTTGCAGCTGATTGCTGATCTCCATACTCTGCTTGAAGTTTCCATAATACTTTTATGATTATACAATATCTTTAGTTTGTCTTATCTTTATATAAATGATGACTAGTATTAACATTTCAAAAAGTTCTAATATATAGTCCTTATTTTTTTATCTTTCTGCTGCATGACTAGGACTTTTTACATTTCAGAAGTTTGTTGTTATTTCATGGAATCTTTATTTTTTCTTTGATCACTAACAATGAGTAATTCATTACTGAACTTGTACTATGTAATTGCAATTCAAATTTCAAACACACCTTATCCTTTTCTTGCGTGTCTCTTCTTTTATGTTCTATAAGCATTTTGCTTCTTTTATCAAATAACTTATTCTTAGAACATGAAGAATATACCGTAGAGCTCACATAGTATTTATCTACTAAATATTGCTTGTTCAAGTTCTTGGCTAACTAGTGTTGTATATATCATCTAGGATCTTGCCATGTTTCTCTTTGGCATAAAACTTCAAGCACAGACCTGGAGCAGGTATTCTCTTTGCAGTTTGAGGGATTATATTTAAAACCAAAAGGTTATAAAGGTCAGCTAATATATCCAAAGCTACTAATCTCGCCACAAGCCACATTCATTGCAACTCTGGATTTAACAGGATGTTTGCATATTTTTAAGCTGGACAAAGAAGGCTTTACACTCTCCCAATTTGTCTTGGGAGAGAGGGATGATTCATCAATGTCTGATAATTTATCCGTTGGCGGTGGTAAATCTTTTGCGGGTTTTATGGATTTTACTTGGTGGTGTGACCATATCATTGCAATTGTAGATAGGAATGGTGTGGTTATGTTGATAGACATTCTAAATGGTTCAAAGGTTCAGGAAGAGGATCCTGCATATTTTTTCCCTGCTCTGGGAAGAGCACAGAAATGTAGGGGCTATCTTTTTCTTTTAGCAAGTTTATCATCAAAAGAAACATCCAGTCCTGATTTTGCATTGTCAGAGGACCTGCTCCAGACAGATTGGATTGTTGAAGACAGGCTTAAACAATTTCACCTTTCTAGGTTGCTCTGGTTCCTTGTTTCATTTTCTGAGAAATCTGTCCCTGAAATGTATGGTTTACTGATTAGGAAGAGAAATTATCAAGCTGCTCTAGACTTTGCTGATAGTCATGGATTGGATAAGGATGAAGTTCTGAAGTCACAGTGGTTGAATTCTAGTCAAGGAGTAAATGAAATTAATATATTTTTGGCAAATATTACGGATAGAAATTTTGTAGTTTTTGAATGTGTTCATAGAATTGGACCAACAGAAGATGCTGTGACGGCTTTGCTGGCTTATGGTCTACGCATCACTGACCATTATAGATTCTCAGAAGTAGATAGTGATGATTCTAGTGAAGTATGGGATGTTCGCTTGGCCAGACTTCAAATTTTGCAATATAAGGACAGGCTGGAAACATTTCTTGGAATAAACATGGGCAGGTATGAGTTCTAGAAATCAATTTTGATAACATAAACAAGTGTTTTCCATGCTTTTGCTGCGATATTTAAAGTTGTTTGAATATATTTTTGCAACTCTTATTTAAAAGTTAAAAAGGAATCATTTGTAAGTGGAAGAGAAGAAATTAGAATGGGTTGGAAAACAATAAATCCTTTGACAAAATTACAAAGAAACAAAAGAGGACATCATTCAAACAAAGTTGCCCAACACCCCAATATATTTGTTGAGAAACCCTTTTAAAAACTGCACTACATAGATGGAAGCCATGAACTCAATCTTGTCCCAGTTCCTACACAGTAAAAGCATCCTTAAAGATATGAGAGATACTATCATCTAACCATATTCATCATATTGTTAAGCATGAAGTGCAAATCGCCACCAGACTGTTCCCTCTTTACTTCTATCACAATCATTATGATGATATCACAATTTGTCCAAGGACATGCCACATATTTAGCTTTGACCAAAAAATTCAGAACATAGCTCAAGTAAGGCAGAAGCTTCATTATAAGACGAGATGCGAACCAATTTAAAACTAGCATCACTTAACTCACAGATCAGGGTAAATAGCTCACATGGAACCTAAAGTAGGTTTATATATCACTTTAGTTTCACTTGATTCATTTAGTCTCACAGCAACTTTAGTACTGACTTCATTATAATATGCATTATTGATTTTTGAAATCTGTCATTTTGTCATCCGCAAGATAAGTAGTAGCATTTATAAGATAAGTTTATTTCAAGATCTCCGTCCATAATTTGCCTATTTGAGGGAGCAGAATGTTGAACAAATGGTCAAGCTGGTTAAACACCCCACCATCTATTTATTCGTTCTGTTTTTACTACATGTAGACAATAGACACATACACAAGAAAACCTTCAGTCCTTTAACTCTATGAAAAATTGACATATTTTGTATTTTTAATTGTGAAAAATTGAAAATTCACAATTCTGTAATTTTTTTTTTTTGGTGTTGCATAGCTTTTGAGCAAGAATTACAGGCATACACATAGTCCCCTAAATGGCTACAAATGATAGAATTTTGAAAATTCAAAATTGTTCAATAATTCTGATAGTTTCCACTGACTCAAAGTTCATTGACACAGTTTTCTGCAGGTTTTCTGTGCAGGAATACAGCAAATTCCGTAGTATGCCTATTAACGAAGCTGCTGTAGCACTTGCAGAAAGTGGGAAAATTGGTGCATTGAACTTGCTTTTCAAGCGTCATCCATATTCTTTGTCTCCCTTTGTTTTGAAAGTTTTAGCCTCTATCCCAGAAACAGTTCCTATCCAAATGTATGGGCAGCTTCTTCCTGGGAGGTCTTTTCCGTCTGGTGTTGCTGTGAGGCAAGATGATTGGGTTGAATGCAAGAGGATGGTGAACTTCATTAATACATCAGTTAAAAACCATGATATTCAAATTCAAGTCAAAACTGAGCCTCTTGTTAAGCATTTTCTTGGACTTCTTTGGCCATCAATCGATGAGCTCTCAAAATGGTATATGGATAGAGCTAGAGCTATGGATGATTTTAGCGGGCAGCTTGATAATTGCCTGAGCCTACTTGAGTTTGCTCTTCGCAAAGGCATATCTGAGTTGCAGCAGTTCCATCAGGATGTCTTATACTTGCATCAAGTTATTTACTCTGACGACAATGATAGTGAAACAGGCTTCAATATGAGTCTTGTCATGTGGGGGGAATTGCCAGACTATGAAAAATTTAAATTTATGCTTAAGGGAGTCAAAGAAGAAAATGTAATTGAAAGATTACACAACAGAGCTATTCCATTTATGCGCGAAAAGTTTCACAGGGTGTCCTTAATTGGAGAAGTCACCCATTCTATAAATCAAAATCTGGAGGAATCATTTCTAGTAAGATGGTTGAAGGAAATAGCTTTGCAGAATAAATTGGACATGTGCTTGGTGGTAATTGAGGAAGGGTGCAGAAATTTCCAAAGTAATGTCTATTTTGAAACTGAGGTTGAAGCTGTTGATTGTGCTTTGCAATGCATATATTTGTGCACAGTTACAGATAGGTGGAGCATCATGTCAGCCATATTATCTAAGCTTCCTCAAATGCATGGTGAGTTAGGTTTCATGTTTATTCTAATATCTTAAGAGCAATGCGATGATGTAATTTTAGTAATTTCTTGGGGGTAGTTTATTGCGCTTGTTAAAATTTTAGGGCTTCACTACAATAGTTGTAAAAGAGACATTACAGGGGCAAAACTATAAGCTGCGAGGTTTAAGAAAGCATTGGCATTTAAGAGGGCATCATCGTATATTTAATAAATTGTCATTCATAACCTTGAGGGAGTTTCAGAAACAAACAAAATTCTCGAGGAGGGAGGTCTGCGGGTGATCTCTCAAAGTTTAGTTCTACCCTGGAGTTTTCTTCGATGTAGAAATCTCAAAATATGCATTCAGATCAGTGGATGCATTTATACGTAGCCATTTGCCATACTTGGTTGGGGATATTGTCTACATGATATATTTGCAGCAATGAAGTTAGTTAGCATGTGATTTGATCTAGAAGTAATTGAGATTTCGAATCTTTAACACCCCCACCATTACAACAACAACAACAACAACCAAGCCTGATCCCATTAAGTGGAATCGGCTAAAGAATTAAATTTTGGATTTCCTGGTATAAAATTTTCCAGTTTTGAACAATTCATCACACCAAACTAGAGTATGGTTAATTAATTCAATACATTGTAAACCCATTAAGTGAACATTGTTGACCGTTGTCTATTAAGATATTTCATCACTAGTACATCAATCGGACCTGCTTACCAGCACCTTCATTTCAGGTTCTCATAGTTTTACTGTTATTCTCCTTACATAACAACCTTGATAAAAATGTTACTTCGCCTGATGGCGAGAATTCTAATTGATCACTAACTCACATCCAACCTGCCTGTTCTACCCTTTTATGTCAACCGAGAAAATGTCTTCAAATGAATCCGTGCCATACTTTCAGATATTTTGAAATCCCCAGTATCTATTATTCTTTTCTTGGGCATATTAATTACAAAGAAGTATAAAAATAGTTACCCAAACATTTTCTATTAAGCCTATACTATAGCTTTCTGTGCCAACTCTATAAGCTTTTGAAAATTTTCAGTCTGGTGTACTTTTTGGCCCATGTTTAAATCAGCGTTGAATTCCCTGTAATACAATCATGTGAATTGTTCCCTACCTGATTGATTTCCTTTTTCGGTCTTGCACCAGCATCTTTTGTCAACCAGAGAGTACTGACTTTGTATGTTGACAATTTTTTATTTTTCATGTTTTTGCTAATTATTCGGTGTGGATGAGTATTCTGCCAGCAGTCTGGCTATTCAATATCATGTAGCTTTCCTTCAACTGTATATACTTGATTGGCATAAACCTGTGGAACTGTGTTGTTGAGCTGGAGTGCATATAATTTGAGTCCCAATTCCCAAACCAAAGATAGATGCTTCTTGTCTGTGTATTTTTGCATTTGTTATTGAGTAAATTCTTGAGAATATTGTTGATTCAGTCGCATTTTCTATCAATCTGTTTGAGTACACTAAATTTTTATTAATGTGCAGATAGTGCAATTCAAGCTGAGAGCCTTGAGAAAAGACTTAGAGTTGCTGAAGGGCACATTGAAGCAGGGAGACTTTTGGCATTTTATCAGGTTGGTAGTTTCTCCTCTGTGACAATCAAACTTTGTATGTCTCATTCATGAAGGGGATCTCTAAATCTTTTAATTTAACATCGGAAATGAAAGTAACTGTACTTACAATGTGTGTGTCGCCATAATTTGGATTGCACTATTTTTGTTTTGCATTGTTTTCCTCCTCTGCTACTTAGCAATAATATTATGAAATTCCTGTCATTGCTTTTTAGCCAGGTTGTGTTTACTATGTTATCTTTCTGTTCTATGCAGGTCCCAAAGCCATTAAACTTTTTCCCAGGGGCTCAGTTAGACGAAAAGGGTGTGAAACAGATTATCCGCCTTATTCTTTCTAAATTTATTCGCCGTCAGCCTGGCCGATCAGATAGTGAATGGGCCAGCATGTGGCGTGATATGCAGTACTTGAGGGAAAAGGCATTTCCTTTTCTGGACCTGGAATATATTTTGATTGAGTTTTGCAGAGGATTGCTTAAAGCTGGGAAGTTTTCTCTTGCACGTAATTACTTGAAGGGTACAAGTTCTGTTTCTTTGGCATCAGAGAAGGCTGAAAGCCTTGTAATTCAAGCAGCTAGGGAGTACTTTTTCTCAGCTTCAAGCCTTTCTTGTTCTGAAGTAAGATTGAGTGCATTGACTTACTAAATGCAACATCTAGTATTATTATTTATTTTTTGTGGTTGAGTGCATCGACTTGAAGTAAGGGAGTACATTATGTTAACTAACGTCTAACACTAATTCATAAAATACCTCAGTGCCATTTTCCAATTATATTGAAGCTTTCTTTAAGCTGCTCTGTTTATGCTAACCTAACCTAATCTGCACCACATGAATTGATTAATTATGTTGCTCTGTTTTGCTCCAGATCTGGAAAGCTAAAGAATGCCTTAATCTATGTCCAAGTAGTGGAAATGTGAAGGCAGAGGCAGATATTATTGATGCGCTTACAGTTAAGCTTCCAAACCTTGGGGTGAATATTCTTCCCATGCAATTCAGGCAAATAAAAGATCCTATGGAAATTGTAAAGATGGCAATCACAAGTCAAACTGGAGCATATTTTCATGTTGATGAGCTTGTTGAGGTTGCCAGACTTCTTGGCTTGAGGTCTGCTGATGACATATCAGCTGTTGAAGAAGCTATTGCTAGAGAAGCTGCAGTTTCTGGTGATTTACAATTGGCATTTGATCTTTGTCTTGTTTTGGCCAGAAAAGGACATGGTAACATATGGGATTTATGCGCTGCAATTGCAAGAGGTCCTGCCCTAGAAAATATGGACGTGGATTCTCGAAAGCAGCTATTAGGGTTTGCCTTGAGCCACTGTGATGAGGAATCCATTAGTGAGCTTCTCCATGCATGGAAAGACCTGGATATGCATGGCCAGTGTGAAACATTAATCATGTCAACTGGGACAAATCCTTCAAATTTTTCAGTGCAAGGCTCAACTGTAGAATCACTTCAAAAGCAAAGTTTTCAAAACATACTAGATAGAAACGTGAGCTTTCAAGAATTTGATGCTAATAGCACTGACAATCAGGATGTTCATCTTGAGAAAATTAAAGAAACACTTTCCATTGTTGCTAAAACCTTGGCTGTGGGAAATCTAACTTACTGGGCATCGGTCTTGACTGAAAATGGTAAAGTTCTTTCTTTTGCTGCTTTACAACTCCCTTGGTTGATTGAGTTGAGTAACAAAAGATATCTTAATGAAAAGTTGAGTACTGGAAAGCAGTATTTAAACATCAGAACACAGGCTGTGGTGACCATTTTGTCCTGGTTGGCTAGAAATGGATTTGCCCCAAGAGACAACCTGATCGCCTCTCTAGCAAGATCCGTCATGGAACCTCCAGTCACTGAAGATGAAGATATAATGGGGTGCTCGTATCTTCTGAATCTTGTGGATGCTTTTAATGGGGTAGAAGTTATAGAAGAACAACTCAAAATAAGAAAAGACTACCAAGAAATATGTAGCATTATGAATGTTGGGATGGCATACAGCTTGCTACACAACTCTGGATTAGGTACTGACCCCGTTCAGCGAAAGGATATATTGAAGAGGAGGTTCAAGGAAAAACATACATCACCCAGTTCTGGTACTTGGCTTTTCTGTTATTTTCTTCTCTTCATACATTTATTAAGTAGTTGACTCCTCGGTTGCAGTTTTTTTGCCTTATGTATGCCGTGTCTATTTGTAATGTTGTTTATCATGCTTGTACTGATTGTGGACTTGATCATACTGACTAAGATATTGTTTGATTTTTTTTCCAGAAGATATAGATAAACTTGGCAAGGTACAGTCTTCATTTTGGAGAGAGTGGAAACTGAAGTTAGAAGAGCAAAAGAGACTCACCGAGCATTCCAGAGCTCTACAGAAAATAATTCCTGGGGTTGAAACAGAGCGCTTTTTGTCCAGGGACTCCATATACATTGAGAATGTTGTTATCTCTCTCATTGAGTCGGTAAAGTTAGAAAAAAGACACATTTTGAAGGACATTTTAAGATTGGCTGATACTTATGACTTAGACAGTACTGAGGTATGAGCATTTGCATAGCTTCTTTGAAACATAAATGTTAAAGAAAAATTTATTGATTTAGATGAAACCATTTATCTGTTAGTTCCTTGGCTCAATGGCAATGTTGTTGAAGTTCTGTACTTAACCTCTCCAGTCTCTCACTTAGATTTTCAGTGTCACGTAGCATTATTTTTTAGTATAAAGTAATTATAAAGTATTTTGTCCATGTTTTATAAGAAAAATGAGCTTTCACATGAAGGGGTGTTGAGTTGTACAAGTTATTTTCAGGTCCATGTTTAACTGCTTGTTCCTTTAAGTCAACAAGTTCTTTGGACAAAATGCATACATATTGATGAGACCTCACCGTTTCTTTGTTTTTGTGTAGGTGCTATTGCATTTCCTAAGTGCTGTCCTTGTTTCTGATGTTTGGACAAATGATGATATTACAGCCGAAGTTGCAGGTTATAAAGGAGAAATAATTGTTAATGGTGTTAAAACCATTGAAACCATCTCAACAAAGGTGTATCCTGCAATCGATGGGTGCAACAAACTTCGCCTTTCTTATGTGTATGGTCTGTTGTCAGAGTGCTACTTGCAGCTGGAAAATACCAAAGATATATCACCAATAGCACATCCTGAACATGAAAATGCCAATATAAGGTTTGCTCATTATTACAAGGTCGTTGAGCAAGAGTGCAAAAATGTTTCCTTTATCAATAACCTGAACTTCAAAAATATAGCCGGGTTGCGTGGTTTGAACTTTGAGTACTTTGGTGATGAAATTTATGCATGTATTGAGCAAAGTAGCTTGTCTGCATTGTCAAAAATGATACAGGCTTTTGTCAATATTTATGGCAATTCATTGCCCGAGGGTTTCATGTCATGGCAGGATGTCTACAAGTATTACATCCTGAGTTCGCTAAGTGCTTTGGAGACTAAAGCTACAACTGATTCTAGTAGTAGAACTCCTGAATGCCTTCAAGGCTTTTTAAGTAAGCTTGAGCAGAGCTATGATTCATGTGGAAAGTATATTAGACTTTTGAACCAGTCTGATGCTTTGGCTATCATGAAGCAGTACCTCACTGTAATTGTGCCTCTTCATAGTTCATATGGATTCCTACCTGACAATTCAGCTTTGCAAGAGTGCCTTATTGTTCTTTTGAACTTTTGGATGAGATTGACAGATGATATGAAGGAAATTTCACTGGAGGAAAGTTCAGGAGAAACTATTAGCTTCAACCCACAATGTTTAACGAGTTGTCTAAAAGTATTTATGAAATTGGTGATGGAGGATATCATCTCCCCTAGTCAGGGCTGGGGCAGCATATATGGCTATGTAAACTGTGGCTTAAGTGGTGATTGCTCTGTAGAAATTTATAATTTTTCCAAAGCTATGGTTTTTTCTGGTTGTGGGTTTAGTGCCATCGCAGAGGTATTTTCTGTTGCCTCATTGGAAACTGGTTCATCTTCTGATGGTGGCACAGGTTCTCAAGACCTTCCTCGTTTCTATTCAGATATTCTTGAAGCTGTTCTGCAGGAATTGGTCAATGGATCGCATGAGAGCCAGAACCTGTATCATATATTGTCATCTTTAAGCAAGATAGAAGGTGATTTAAAAGTTTTGCAATGTGTTAGACATGTCATTTGGGAGAAAATGGTCCAGTTCTCTGACAATTTACAGTTGCCAAGTTCCATTAGAGTTTATGTGCTAGAGCTTATGCAATTTATCTCAGGCAAGAATTTTAAGGGTTTCTCTACAGAAATACTTGCCAATGTCCAACCATGGGAAGACTGGGATGAATCGCTTTATGCTAGTAGGAAGAGTGAGACTGGTGTTGACAAGCAGTCACCAGATCACAAAGATTCTTCTAGTAGGTTTACAAATACTTTGGTTGCCCTTAAATCATCTCAGCTTGTGACATCAATCTCTCCTAGCATAGAAATAACCCCTGATGATCTATTGAATGTAGACACGGCTGTTTCTTGCTTTTTGAGGTTGTGTGGAGAAGCTATTGAAGATCCCCACTTTGATGCCTTGGTTTCTATTTTGGAAGAGTGGGAGGGACTTTTCACCACGGGTAAAGACGGAGAAATCACTACTGAACCATCTGATGGAGGAAATGACTGGAACAATGATGATTGGGACGAAGGATGGGAAAGTCTGGAGGAAGCAGATAAGCCTGAGAAAGAAAAGATCGGGGACTCTGTTTCCGTTCACCCTTTACATGTTTGTTGGGCAGAGATTTTAAGAAAATGCATGAGCCTGTCAAGGTTTAGTGATGTGCTGAGACTGATTGATCAATCATCATCAAAACCCAACGGTATGTTACTTGATGAAGATGATGCCACGCGCTTAAATGAGATGGCATTAAGCATGGATTGCTTTCTGGCTTTGAAGATGTCACTCATGCTGCCCTACAAAACATTACAGTTGCAGTGCCTGGGTGCAGTTGAGGATAGCGTAAGACGGGGTATCCCTCAAACAAGGAGCAAGGATTGCGAGTTATTAATTCTAATTTTATCTTCTGGGATTCTCACTTCTATCGCCACTGGTTCTACCTACGGTACTACTTTCTCTTATCTTTGCTATATGGTTGGAAACTTATCCAACCAATGTCAACAAGCTCTGGTGTCAGGTAGAGGATTTACCAATAGTGAAGATAGTGAGAATCAATTTTTCAGAAGGATCCTTTTCCCTAATTTCATTACGGAACTTGTGAAGGCTGATCAACATGTTCTAGCTGGATTTATTGTCACGAAATTTATGCACACTAGTGAGTCGCTTAATCTCATTAACATTGCCAATGCAAGTCTTAATAGGTATCTGGAAAGGCAGCTCCACATGTTACAAGCCAATGAGTTTCAAGTTGAGATGGAGTGTAAAACATTGAGGAATACTGTGAGCAGGTTGATAGGCAGACTGATTAATTTGATTCAATCCACATTGCCATTGCTGTCGGGTAGTGTAAGTTAATAGAAATTTCAGTAAGACCAGTAACCCCTTTGTGTGACCCCTTTAAGCATATTGTTTTAGGATTGGTTTTGTATCAAATGCAAGAGCTTTGTCAATTACTATTTGCATAGACTTTAGTTTGAAATGTTGGGTTTTGGGGGTTCAAAAGAAAAGCTGTTCAGATTTTCATTCAAACATGTATAGGTGTTAAAATCTATTTGACCATGTATTGCTGCCCTTCTCTTTTTCATATTTACTTTGGGCAATTGAAGACGTCTTCCAAGTTGGCTTTACGGCGAGTGTACTAAGCGAAGAACTGTAGAAAATTAAGTTTATCCTTTACTATTGAAATTAATTTAGGAAGCTACCAATCTGTCCAACAAAACCAATTATAAATATCAATGCAATACTGAATTTTACTAGCCCGCATAAGAATGCAATGGTTTTTTTGGTGGCAGGAATAAAAGAGAAGACAAACCATCAATGAGACAGACATCAGAATATGATAAGTTATATTGAATATTATTTCATTCTGCCTCTTTATTCATTATAAACGTAATTAAAAAAATTTGACATATACATCATTCGTTGTCAACAAACCAAAGGAAAACGTGATTTTGAATTTTCGCTTCACATTTTTTAATTTATTTCTACTAATAATTCTCCAAGTCTCACAATTCAACTCAACTATTTCATTCAGGTGATGTACATAATGACTTTCATGGCAATTTTATTGAATTCTAAATTTGAAGGACTCTAAAATTTAAATTCAATTCTAGACGATCTTCATGACATGAAAGAATGTAATTTTTTTCCATAGTTTCATTGCAAGAGAAGACGTCAGATACTTAAGCACCCTTTGAGCCGCTTGCTATTGATTTCTAAATTTTAAGGACTCTAAAATTTAAATTCAATGCTGGATGGTTTTCGTAACATGAAATAGAGACGTTCAATATTTTTTTTTTTGTAGTTTCCTCCACATGGATTATACCTATTTGAGGTATATCAGTTACTAAATGTAAGTTATGCCCTAGAGAAGAAAAGACAAATTGTAAGAGAAGACTTGAGATACTTAAGCACCCTTTGAGCCGCTTGAAATGAGTTATAAAGAGTGACATTATCTTAATTCTTACATGTTGATTTTGTGAGGATGAGTTAAGATTAATATAAAAATCTAACATGGTATTATAGTCTATTCATTTAGAGTCATCCACCATTTATATCCACGTATCAAACTCGATAATATTGGACATTAACGGGTGTATTTGAAAAAGTAAGTTTCACAAAAAATATAGATAGAGCTTGAAATGAATTTATAAAGAGTGACATCATCTTATTATAAGTTAGTTTTTTAGGATAAGTTAAAACTAATATGGATATTTCTCCCAACTAGGATTTGAACTTTAATTCGTTACATTGTAACATGGTAACTTTTTCTGCTAAATCAATTATATTTTAATAGGTTACTAATGTAATTATAATATTTTGAACATTGGAAATTCACTAAGAAATTTGTTAAACATATATTTGTTGGATGAGTTTTGACTTATATAGTGTTGGAACAAGAGAGTCCAGGGTATCATTCATTTGGTTATAAACTATTTTAAGGAGGAACTTTTTTCATCCACATAAACTTTTTTTTAGGGCTTCATCCACTTACGCTTGCATCATGCAGTAATATGATATACATATAACGATTAAAATCTATGATTTTAAATTTTATTGAAGAACGTCTACTTCACGTGTAGATCACACTACCACTAGTCATGGTTTTTGTGTGTTTAAATTTAATTACCTTGTCTCGTATGCCAACAAATAGGTCACTCATTTTGTTCCTCAACCCCACTTCTGATTCTGCAATATCAGACTTATATCGGACAATAACAGCTCAATTCATTCCCCCCGGTCGTTTTAACTTACCATTTTCTCGCACATTGCCTAAATGAAAAGAAAGGGGAAAGAGGGAAAGTTTCTAAAAAAGTTCTATGAGAATAACCTTATTATATGATGATGTAGAAATTTAACGTGCATAAATTGGGAGGATAAGTAATTATTTTATTTCGAGAATCTAAAGCCCTTTGATACATATGATTTAACAAATGGTCATTATGATTATGTTACTAGTTTTTTTATCTTCGAGGATACTTTTTTTTGTTGCTTTGTTTACATAAAGTGTAGGTAGTTAGTCTCCAAGGTACATCAGGGTGATATGTCTCAAACTTCAATAAGAGTTAACAAATATATTTACATATCACTTATTAAAATATTCTCACATCAACAACGAAAGTTGAAACCACAACCTTCACGCAAGGAGAAAAGGTGGTGGCGGCTATATTCTTGTTTGGTAAAAAGTGGTTCTATTATATTTTAAATGTTGTGGTTCAAAATTATGTCCCTTGTTTTCCCAAAACGTCCTATGCTTGGACAGTTGATTAAAGGCACAACATTACAGCTAGAGGGAATAGAATTTTGACAAGTATGAAATATGATAATCCATCCCTCCTTCAACCTTTTTGCTGTTTTAATAATACTAGTCTGTTTGGTATAGATTCCAACAAAAGCAAACATGAAATAAAATTTTCCAATGCAATTTTTATCAAAGGAACAATAGGTATGTTAGATTTGGTCAACGTTTCGTTTGATCTTCTTAAACAAAACAAGAAAGCATGAAACAAACTTTTCCAAAAACCATGGCAATTGGTTAATGGGCGAGAAATTATTTCGTTAGAAAAATATTTAGTTGAAATCTTCTTACCTCTGAATCACTATTGAATTCCGAATAAATAAGATCTCTTTCCTTAGAAATTGGTGCGTTAAGATATTTAAAAAAAAAAAAAACTTTTCTAATATTTGCATGACATGTGAGAGACAAAAGTGACTATAATAAATATATAAAATATGTTTGCAATGTTCAAGTGTTTTGAATTAAATTATTTTTTACTTGAAATTGGGATTTAGAGTATTCATCTTAGGGAGTCCCTAATATGGACTATAAAAATAAAGGTTGACCCATGGACCTGTGCATATTACCTACTACAACAGGTTACCCTAAAAAAAAAATTAGAAAAGGTTAGAGCAAGGAATGAGAGGGACAATTTGGTAGTTTCACAAAAGGCATTGGAAGGTGGAAGGAACTGGAAGAGAGTTGGAAAGGAAGATTTCGTTGAATCTTACAAGAAAATAACCATTGAAAGTTTTCTACATAGATCTATGATGTTGGATTTTGAATTTCCATCATCATCATTATTGCATTTTGCACATAAATTTTCTCTGGATGTCGTGAACTTTGAACTTATTCCTTCTTCTTTTTCGGTAGCTAAATTTTTTCGTAAGAGAAATGATATTTGTACAACCTTTTTTGACAACTTTTAGACAATTTTCTCTCTCATACTCACATTATATTCTTACTCTCTCTCTCTCTCTTCCTTTTTTTTCTCTCTCTATTGTTTTTGACCAATGAAAAGAGAGAAAAATGAGGTTGTCATAAAAGTTGTTAACAAATTCAAATATCATTGCTCTTTTCTTAAACATTAACTTTAATTCTCATATGTCAATCCTTTTATTTTCCTGCCTTGTGTAATCTCTTCCTGTATAACAGAAACAAAAACCCAACTAATTTTTGTTATTTTAATTTTAATTCCATTTAAATGTAAAAAAAGGATTCCCAGGGAGAATTAACAAAATAAAATAGCAACCCAATGTCACTTAGTTGTCGTTAAGTTGTATCCATAAGCTTGCTTATCAAATCTCAAATGACTTTACTGCAAATCAATGTCATGCTGGCTAGTGCTTGGAGAAGAGTGAAGTGGCGTTGGGTGATTTTGTGATGAAGATAATAAATTCAATTTTTTTACTAAACTTAGGGTAACCTGCTGTAGGAGGTAATATGCACGGGTCCATTGGTGGACCTTTATTTTTGAGGTCCATATTAGGGGCTCCCTTCATCTTAACATGTAATTTTTTGTTATAAATCTATTGTTCAAATTATATTTATATAAATGAAAAATGCTATATATCGCGACACTATGCATAACGAATGTATCACGATCCTGTTGTATAACCCCACTAATTAAGGTTATTTCCACCAAATCCAAAATAAAAGCGGCCCTGCTATTTTTGTTTGAACTCAAAATAGTCATCGTGGAATTTTACGAATGAAAAAATCGTGATATATAGCACTCCTTTATATAAATTTATTCAAACATAAATTACTTCGTATTTAGTTCACTTTAACGAAAATCCATTTTACAAAATTCATTTATTCAAAAATTAATTTTTATAAAATTGTACGTACTAAACATGACATATACAATATTACACATCTTTGGAGTTTTGCTGAACTAGTGTTTCTTTCAAGTTGCAACATTTATGCTCTAATTGATCCCACTTGTGAGCATGGTAAGGTTGGGAACCGTTGAACCTTATGCTATAAAGTCAATTTCCAATCCAAGATTTGCTTCCTTTTTTTTTCATAGACTAAATTGTGTTCTCTTTCGACCCATATTCTAATGAAAAATGATTTATGTTGAATTGATAAAAATAAATCATATTATTCAAGAGTAACTCGAATCGTTCCAATAATACTCAAATTCGATTTTTAGGAGAATTTTTTACTGTTTTACTTATTTTTCTCTGATGAACACTAAACTATTTATTTCCCAAACTAACACATTAATCAAGTCATAGTATTAAACATTATACTAAGAAAAAATCATGAACTTCTACTTTCAAAGGATGACATCAATCATTCTTAATGTTTTAAATGATTTTCAAATACGGATTCAAAGTATACCACCATCTATCAAAGTGGTTCCCCTTAAAATTTGTATGTATATCACATTTCACGCCCCTAATTAACCCCCACTAATTCCACATGTTATGAAAAAGTTTTTGTAGTTAAATTGGACAGCAGAGTTCTAATTTATTTTGTGAGTAAGTACTATCATATCCTATATCCTATCTTATACAAACTAGGACAAAATGAACTATATATTTTTATTTGTAGATGACATGGCATCCATAAATATAGTAGTTTCACGTGCTAGATGTAACTAAAATAAGAATTAGTACTCCTCCTCCTCCATTATGCAGAATCAATGATAAAAATGCATGTTGATTGATAGTGGACTAATTAGTTTGTGAATCTTATTTATCATGATAAATGTTCTAGATGCTTATAGACATTATGTTATCTCACATCCTTAATTGGGTTGGGTATCTAGCTAAACTAGAAATGTCATAGATACCTTGATAAGTATTTGAGATATAATAATATAGATAGATATGATATGATATATTCCACAGTGCTTTGGTCAGTCCTATTTATAGGAGGGAGAAATTGTCATTCCTTCCACAAATAAAACTAACTATAGCTAGAAGCTTTATAAATATGGCTTCAGCTGCAAAAGTATACATGGCGTGATATTGATCCGGCTCATCTATATTTCAACCATCCATATTCATATCAATTTCAGACGAGCCGAATCAATATCACTCTTGTTTGCTTCATTGCATATTATATACTTTATTTGTAAGTTAGTTTGCCCTATATATATCTAATATCTGATCAGCAATATTAGATTGATTCTGCAGAAGTAGACAGGAGTGGTGTTGTTTCTGCTCATCTTATTAAATAATGAATGAATGACATTTGCTTAATTATAAGACGAGCCGAATCAATATCACTCCAGTACACCTCACTGCATGCATATACTGTTACTGTATACCTGTTATGTTCCTCTATATGCAAGTCCAACCATATCCCCTGGTATTTTTCTCCTTCTGATTATAGTATATATATATATTTCTGATTTTATTCATCTTTTTTAATTGATTTTGTTTGGCTGCACTTATTAACCATTAACTGTAGCTTGTATTCTGTCCTCACATATTCAAGGAGAAAGCATCATCAAAAATCAATTTGGAGGATACATAGACAAGCAGTGACAAGTATGTTCAAGGGGATGTTGATCATCATGTAATTAATTAACTTGGCCGAATATCGTTGTCTGATCGGTATATAATAATATACTAGTCATTCTTTCTTTCTTTGTTCATTTGATCATTTCAATGGATGCACTATTTATGTATACCAGCGAAATTGAATCAACTTAGATGGCATGACAATAACTTATATGTGTGTGTATTTTCAAAGCTCTTGAGTGCAGTAATATACTTTGGGATATCATCTGGTTCAACTCAATGTTTGGTCTCTCTTTGAGATTGTTATATATGTTGGTCTTACCCAAGCCCAATAAAAAAAAAATCAAGTAAATATGAGATCATATAGTATGTTCCAATTAGATGTGTACCTAACATAAAATAAATCCACTGATACTTGATGGCTATGAGTTTAAAAAGTATAGAACAAAAAGATGAGAGAAATCACACTCTTTGCTAATATTTTTCATGTGCTAATTACTTAATAGGACCTGACCCATTATTGTTTATTCACAACCAAAGCTTAATAAATATCAATCATAATTTGGCATATATAAGAAAATTTGTTTTTATTTTATAAAAAAAAATGTTTTTGTCCATGTAATAAACCATGTTTTAGTCCCTTTAAAATGAATTGGTATGAAGTCTCTCTTTTATTAAAAAAAAAAAAGTGTATTTATTAAAAAATGGAAATGTTTCCTTCTCTTGTTCATTATAGTCTTCCTTATTTTGATTTAGTATTTGTAATAAATATATATTTTTTATAAGTCCACTTCATAAGAAACAAAATTAAAATGACCAAAACAAAAAAACCAAATACACTCTTAGATCTACAGTATACTTTTGACAGTAGATCAAAAATATACTTAAACCAAGAAAATAATTTTTAAAGAGTAACTAGGCAAATTGGTTGTCAAAATTTTAAGCAATTGTTCAAATAGTCCCTAATTTTTTTCTCCAAAATTAGGACATGTAAACTAAAACAGGTAATATTTATGTTAGTTTCTAAAGCCCATGTTGTGGCACACTAAATGGTACTCCCTCCGTTTTTATTTAACTGACGTTTTAGAATACTACCATGAAATTAAAGAAGTGAATTTTTGGAGCTCTTTTTTTTTACTATACCCTCATTCTAATCTACCAATAAATTTTTATTTCTTTGAAAAATATTTTCTCTTTTCAATAAATTTGAATTCATATCTTTCATATGTAACAAACAATGTTTAAAAAATCAAACATGAATTTTCCAAATAGATAGGATGGATCCGTTATTATAGGTATCAAAAGTTTGTTTAAAAAAAATTGTTAAAAAAATAATAAACTTGAGGTTTCCAAATACATATGATTAATTAGTTTTATCTTCGGATGATTAATTAGTTTTATTCAAAATGAGTTTGAGTAAGTGAGAAATTGTATAATTGACAAATCATACCTTAAAATATCAAAACGACAATTAAATAAAAATACAGGATCAAACATCAAACGACGGTTGAATAAAAACAGAGGGAGTAATACGTATTCCACGTGAGCCCACGTCAATGTCATATTATCAAAAACTTTTATTTTACATTGAATTCATGTATTTCAAGTGATTTTTATGGCTACCACCGCAATATCTAGTACATTAAATAATTTGTATCTTATAAATGTTATACTACTACAATTTAGTCTCTAATGATGTGGCATCGATGTGGGATCTACTTTTTTTTGTTGAGTAAATCGATGTGGGATCTACTTAGAAGATCATTTGTTTATCCAATGTGTCACCTCATATCTTTTTTAATGAAAATATAACTAATTAAAAGGAACTATTTTGGTGGCCATTTTACAATTTAGTAAATGTAGTGTGGCCAAAAAAAATTATAAAATTCATAGTTATTTTGCTCAAAATTTAATTTGCATATTTCCTCTCCGCTTTTAATTTGATTTTTGTCAGTTTAATTGTTTTGTGATTGTAACCTGAACATCCCCATATATCATAACATGCACATTCATCATAGGCTCGGAAAATCAAGCTGTTGATTTAAAATGTGTAGTCTAATAGTACTAAGTTAATTGGAATGTTAAATAAGTATTAATAAGAAGATATAGTGTCGACTGTCAAAAAAAAAAAAAGATATAGTGTTCAATCTCTTTACCGGCAAGTTCTAATTAACCTTAACATTTGCCTATTAAAAGAACTTGTTGATTTGACTTGCCTTAGTAATGACTACTTAGTGTTGGGGTTCATGAATGAGTTGTTAGTCTCACATCGATTATGAATGAATTAAAATGTTAGATATATAAGAAAGGTGACATATATACCTAACTAGTGGATATGTGGTGCCTCGGTCTCTTGTTTGTCCTCGATCATTAACCATTTGTTTCTCTCAACACTCCTCTTAACTCTCCCAGTAAATGGTAGTTGAGCTCTGGTTTGACTTGATGGGGACCAAGTGGGGTGAAATTATGGTTTTGGATCCTTTTATCGAAAGTCGTTCTAACAATGCACTCGAGAGGCGTGTTTCATTGGTAACAATGGTGTGCAAGTATAATAAGATGTGTGCGACTCGCACTTGAGGGAGAAATTGTTATGTTCAAGTGTGAGTCATATATCGAAAGTTTTAAGATTTTGGTTTGAGATGTGGTGTATGACTTTTGTTTGTCATAAAAGATAAGCTCTTTGTTGCTTTCGGAGATCCCTCGATCTCCCAACACTTGTGATTTCCAATTTCATTTAGACTTTTTGGATGAGTTTGTGTTGGCTTATTTTCTCTTATATTTATCACCACGATCAAGCGTAAGTAGTTGATGTCTAATATGTGAGTGTTAGTTGTAAATTTTGGGATATTGAGTTTGATTTTTAATGATAAAGTAAAACTACTCTTATAATATATATGGTGCCAATTAGCACTCCAAATGGACCAAATTAAAAAGTTGTTAGCAACTCTAAGAAGTTTAGAATGGTTGCAATGTTCAATTGATAATTAATATCGAGTGTACGAAGTTTGCCAGAATAATATGACCCCTGTTGTAATCTTTTTCCACATACAATACAAAACTTGTAGTTTTCACTCTTGCCCACTCAATCCATATAGCTATCCCGTGATTCAAGCAAATCCCACTTCTTTAAAAATAAAAAAAAACTTCACAAACTATACTTTTAAATAATGCCTTAAAATTTTAAACTATGTTGATGTTGATGTATGACAAAATAGTGTTAAGTTCCATGAATCGAAGCAGTCTTAATAAAACTATGGAGATGACTAGATTTTGGTCTACAATTAAAAGTGACTGGAACAGATTAGTTAGCCGTATTACAACATTTGATGTTGACTTAAAAACATTATTATCATTTTTTGCAACACTGTATACACTCGTGTTAGAGATTTATTAGCTGGGACACATAGGTGGTAAAGGTTTTTCTATGTCCCTAAGAAAAATCGGTAGATTCAAATCTACTACTTTTTCTATTTAATTTATTTAAACCAAATTAAATCATGAATTGTACTTGTCGTCCCCATCAATGAAATCATCTCAATTCAGCTATAGTAACACCGTTATGATTGTCATTAAAAAAATCAAAAAGTCATATCTTCGTGATTTACATGCATGTTTTAATTGGATAAAATAACTAAGGATGATTTCATAGTATTCTGTGATGTTTCCAGTCAATCACCAAATTGTTGATTCTTTATGTCATCAAATTTATGGATGATTTTTCCAGCTGAACAATCACTGTTTCAGCAACTGCTCAAACAAATTAAATTTATTAGCGTACATAATAACCGTCTTGGGATATTCTTCATTATTACTCAAAAGAAATAAACGACTTTATTTACGAGAGATAGATATAAAATGAAGTTTGGTAGGATCCAATTTTAAAATTATTTTTAAATATGTGTCTCATCATACATTTATATGTATGTTTATCTCTTGGATGATTCTATTTTTTTAGAAATAGAGAATATCTCAACTCCCACGCACTTTTTAAAAAAAAAAAAAACTCAATTTGAAGGGAGATAAGCATAAAGAAGTTTTAAAAATTAAAATATTTATTGATGAAAAAAATAGTCGTAATGAGATCCATTATCCACCTTTTGTATTTGTTTCTCTTCAAATGAAATTCGTAAGGGTTCTCAAGAATAAGAATGTGATAAGAAGAATAGTTGGAAATGGATTGTTAAATCAAAGGTAAAATTGATAAATGAGAACTCAATTAAAGCTAGTGTTCTTAGTACATAAAAGAGAAGACTTAATAGCAGTTTTGGCCCCCTATGTTTCAAGAAGTTGCAATTTTGGCCCCCTAACTAAAATAATTCGATTTTGGCCCCCTATGTTTTGCCCCCTTTGCACTTTTGGCCCCCTAGGCCAATTTTGACCAAGTCAATGCTGATGTGGCGCCACATGTGTAATTTTTTTTATTTTTTATTTTTTTATAATTATTAAAAAATAAAAAAATACTTTTTAAAATTTTTTTAATGAAAAAATATTTTTTTTATTTTTTAATTAAAAAATAAAAAAAAATACATATGTGGCGCCACGTCAGTATTGACTTTGTAACGCCCCGTTTTTCAAGCACCAAAATTATGTTTGTTTTTTTTTTTTTAACGAAATCGAAAGAATAAAGTTTAAACCTTTTTAATCACAAGTTATATAATTTTATTAACAAAATAAAATAAAGGTTCCTTTTCAAAATGAACGTCAGAGTTATATAGAGCTTTACATGACAGTTCAACAATTTACATGACATGATTACATCCCTACGCAGAGGGAGGATTTCCTTTCAAAAGTTTTAAAAAGGAACATTTAATATATTTTCTTTCGTTATATATAAAAAAAAAAACAGACACAATTTTTGGTGCTAAAAACGGGGCGTTACAGACTTGGTCAAAATTGGCCTAGAGGGCCAAAAGTGCAAAGGGAGCAAAACATAGGGGGCCAAAATCGAATTATTTTAGTTAGGGAGCCAAAATCGCAACTTCTGTAAACATGGGGGGCCAAAACTGCTATTAAGCCAAAAGAGAAAGGAAAAGATAGAAGAAGATTAAGTGTAAGACTTAATCATTACTCTACAAGAGAGTATCAAAGGGAGAGAGGAGAGTCTTCATCAATATTTTTCATACCCATCATCGATCCTCATTTCATTATTTATGCACAACCTAAAGTTCCTTGATTTAAGAATCACTAACCATGTGTTCATTTACCTCAACCAATTATGTTATGCTAAGTGTATTTCTTCGTATCTTATTTTGAATCATAACAAAGTCCTACTTTTCTTTTGATAATGGATAGGATCCTTAGTCAATGGAGATGATCCCAATCATTCCCAAAAGCCTAAATGGAGCAAGGGTGATATTTTGAAATTCTAACCATGAAGGATCATTCAAGTTAAAAAAATAAATAAATAATCCGAGTTTGGTGTGCTTGGAAGCAAGAAAATGCTCATGCATGAGTTTGAATTAGAATTAATCTTTTTTTTTTAGAATTAATCTCAAATGAATAATTGGTCAATTTGGATTCGACACCATCTACACTTGGTATCTATCACTTTGTAAATGAAGTCTTCCATTTTTTTCGAGAAATAGAAAGAATCCCAAATCATAGTGGACACTCCAAATCACATTTCTACCAAAAAAAATCCAACAAAAAAAGCATCACCAAATCAAGTACTTTTAAAATGTTTGTGTCCACAATTCAATACCAAGCTGTAATACTAAATTTAATATCAGATATAGATAAATTCATTTATAAATATCGATGAAATTATGTATGGAATATACAAATCAATTTAGGTAAAAATAGTAGAGATACAAGTTACATAAGATGAGGCTTGGGGACTCCATAGCAAACACTCAAATGGATTGGCTCTTTAGGAACTCCAAAAGTTATCCTTAAAATGGATAATAACCAAGTTGTAGATGACATGCTTATTGACAAAATTAATTGCACCAAGTATGAATGTCTTATTGATGATTGTATATTCTTGTCAACAACTATCTAGTTGTTTAATTTTGCTAGGCATCATCAAATTGTGTGCTCACTCTTTTGATTGAGCATATATCTCATACACTCCTTGTAATACTTTTGATTTTACCCCTGATTTTTGGCACTTCAATTATTATTAATGAAATTACATGAGTTCTGCTTGAGACAAAAAATTGTAGAGAGATATCGATTGAGGCGAGGCGTTCATTAATTATTTATATTTAAATTAAAATACCTTTATTTTATTTTTTTTGGTACAAAAATACCTTTATTTTATTTATGGACAATTGTGAATCACAGTCAATAATTCTTCTAATTGTTTAATTTTAAACTAAAGGTTGACTCAACTATAACGCAGATGCGAATCTTTATCAACAGTATATGATCACTAATGGTGGTTGTATTAAGGAAGGAATAACGACAGTTCGTTTGTGTTGTGCTTGTGGATGTGGACCAAACCCATGGTCTTACTTCTTTAGGGAGAAGTTGGTAGTTTAGTTAGAAGCCATGCATTGGCTCCAAGCTTGGGAGTTCATCGTGTTATATTTGAGATGAGTTAAATAAGGGAGGAGCTTCTGAGTTTGGTTCTATTGTTTCTTACATACTATATGGTTAAATTCACAACTTTACTAAGATGTCATTTCTTGAACTACTCTCATACTTTTTGATTTTTTTACCGTCTTGTATTCAACAACTTTTGATTGATGAAATAAATTGAGTTTGCTTTTGTAAAAAAAAATATTCAACAACTTTTGATTGATGAAATAAATTGAGTTTGCTTTTGTAAAAAAAAAAAAAAAAGTATAATTGAAGATGTGTGTTATTTAGACACACAAATGAGACACCAAATAATTTTTATTTAGTTTTTAAAACATCAACCTATTCAAATTTAATATGGCAAAAATCAAAGAATAGGAATGAAGATGGAACAATTTAATCATCATAAGAAAAAAGATAGTACTCCTTTTGTTTTTAAATACATATTCCAATCAATCACTGCATATACGTCAATATATAATTTTGACCATTGATATTTTTAATCATCTATAATAAGAAATTATAAAAAAAAAATGATATTTTGAAAATATTCATTGAAACAAATCAAACAACATTTTACACATTAACAGTTGTATTTAAATATTAGTTAAAAAAATATATCAGAGTAAGTTATGTAAATAATGTACATTGTAAAATTGCGTCATATATTTAGGAACGGATGGAGTAATATCTAGATAGACCTAAAATAAGTATATGACAAATAAACATGTCGGTATAAACCTTGAAATTCAAAGTTAAGTTTGAGTCTAGGGTTTACAATTATTTCTTATTTAAATATTTTAATATGAAATCAGTTTATAAGTAAGTTAACAAGGCATAACGAACTTTCAAAAAGGCCAAACTAATTGATCCTTAAAAATAAGTCTATGACAAATAAACATGTCAGGTATAGACCTTGAATTTCAAAGTGAAGTTTGATATCACCGATTTATTAATTCGTTAGTCTATTTAAAAATATGTAAGATTATTACTTATTTAAATACGTTTGTATGACATAAGTCTTTAAGTAAGTTAACAAATCATTTAAGACATTCAATTCAAAAAGGTCGTACAAATCAATGACAAAAATAAGTCTATGATAAATAAACATGTCAGGTATAAATCTTGAATTTTTTTTTATCAAATCAAACTTAGGTTTTACAAAGTCTAGCTCAATTTAGCCTGTTCATACCAAAAAAAAAATCTAACAACAATTTGAACTTAGATTTTTTTTTTTAACGCTTCTTCTCTAAAACTATTAACTACTTAAGGTCAATAACATTAATGAGATATATTACTTATAATAAGGTCAATAACATTAATGAGATATATTACTTATAATAATGAGATATATTACTTACCGCAACGAAAATTGAATCAACAAATCAACTCCTTATTAGAAAATGCTAACAAGTGCCCTAAAGATATTGTTTAAGGAGTCAAAAGAAGATATTTTTGCATAGAAAATTGTGTATTTATGAGTGTATTTCTAAGACACATTTCCTTTTATGGATTCCTTAAATAATCTTTTTGTCTATCGCTAAAGCTCCACCGTCGACCAACGCGAGGTCACCAAAGTACAGCTTTTGACCAATATGATACAACCGGATCTCCACCGTATTGATCTCCGGTCGGTAGCCATCAATCACCACTATGAGAGAGAGGGATGTTAGATGGTAGGGTGTCAAATGGGGTGCAATATTTGAAAAACAGGTGTAAGTAGAAAACGAAGGCGTAAATGCATAATGTATTGACAATGATATTAAAGTTAGCAAAGGCCCATAATGGTTCAAATACAGAAACACCCTCGAGAGTTACACTGTTGCGTTTTGCATCTCTTTCTCTCTCTACAATACAATTTCAGACACAGACACAGATTCACTTTCATCTCAAAATCATCACCTTCAACTCAACGCACCATAAGATGTTCAAAAAGTACACTCTCTCACTCTACTCTCTGAATTCTAATTCATTCATTCACCATTTTCTTCTATATTAGTTTTTTCATTTTATTTAATTTATTTTTCGGAGTTATTCTGTCAGCAATTGCACCATTGCTCGTGGTGGTACCCTAAACCCTAAAAAAATGATTTAATTTCGTATTGAAATTTCCAATGCCCACTTTTTTTTTAGTACCTCTTTACACAATTGTTCATTAATTTATTTTATGATGTTGTTGCTTCAATCTACAATTGTTTATTGAAATTATGATTTTTCAATGCGTATCTTTAGATTCAAATGTCAAAAAATTTTTTTTTTTTGCTTTTCAGATTTTCATCTGAAGAGGTGTCTGCACAGAATCAAGTGAAAGCATCTGTTCAAAGAAGAATACGTCAAAGTATTGCAGATGAGGTGATGTCGCCTTTTTTTTTTTTTGTGTTGGTTTTTGTTGTCCTTAGATATCACTAATTGTATGTGGGTTTGGTGCCGTGATTCTGTTTAAGCTTCAAAATGTTGTTTTTGCCTAACCACGGTGGCTCATCGTGATTCTGATAATTTTATGGTCAATCCAAACATGCATTAATTCACCAAACTATGCATCTTTTTTATTGCACGTGAGTTTGTGTTAACCATGTGACTATTAATTAACCTAAATTACTAAACTGCAGTATCCAGGACTTGAACCAGTGTTGGATGATATACTTCCCAAGAAGTCACCTCTTATAGTTGCTAAATGGTTCGTTTGTGAATTGTAGTTCTATTTGCTTTGAGGTTTTCGACGCATCATAAGTTTTATAGCTTCTAACTAGTAGTATTTGTTTTTTCCGTTGTTCTTGTAGTCAGAACCATCTCAATCTGGTTGTGGTGAACAATGTGCCTTTGTTTTTTAGTGTTCGTGATGGTCCGTACATGCCTACCTTGCGACTTCTCCATCAATGTAAAGTTCATATTTCTTGCAATTTTTAACTTGTTTGTAATATTCTTTCATTTGGGAGGGGAACAAGTCATCAGTAATGAATATTTCACTGTTTTTTTGAGTAATGCATATATGGATATAAACTACTTATAGGACGCAGCTGATCCGTGTTCAACACATATGGTGAATACTGAATAGGATGTTGAAAATTGAAATGTATTATAGAGAAAAACAATAGCTGTTTGGCTACCGAGAAACTTTCTAGTATAGAGAATACATGATAATGTTGATTGGTTGGATTCTCTTTCTTTAACTGTACTGTTCATACCAAAGGGCTATAAGGTTGAGCAACATCAATGTTCTGATTGGTATAATTTTCATGACACAGTGAATTAAGCTAGCCTCTTTTACTTTATATATGCATCTTTCTCTCAAGCATAGTGATGGAATCCAGATAATATCTTCAACACATAGTGAAATATTAAACTCATTCTGCCGTCTTATTATTGAATGGTAGTATCTATAGAATGTTTGCAATTTAATCCAAGAGTTTTGCTAGTTTTAATGAACAAGAGAGAACATAAAGATCATACGGTTCTTCATCTATTTGTGATCTTATATTTATTTGTTAGATTCTCCTGAACCTTTGAGAACTGAGAAAACTTTCTTGACTTGCCCCTATTTATACTCCTCAAACCTTTTAATCAAGATAATATATGTGTTCTTCTCCTCAAACCTTTTAATCAAGATAATATATGTGTTCTTCTGACAGTATTTTTACCCCACATTTAGATAACCTTGAGACGGAGGGAGGGGGAAAACAAACCATTCTAGGAAATGGAGGGGGAAAACAAGCCATTGTTATTGCCTTGGTGGTTCCATTTTCTCACTTTGGTCATTACAATCCGCATTCGTCCTCTTTTTTAAAATGTAGGAAGTCGTCCGTAATTTATCAATTATCATTTCCTCCCTATACTTTGACCAAAAGCACCTATAAAACATGGAAGAGTTTCTAGGCTCACACACAGACATTATGCTCTGCAGTTGGTCTTTCTTATATTGCTTGTGAACTGTACTACTGTTTTTTATTTTTCAGATCCAGATATAATGAAGAAATTACAAGTTGACCGTGGTGCAATAAGATTTGTTTTGGCGGGTGCAAACATAATGTGTCCTGGTCTTACATCTCCTGGGGGTGTTCTGGATGAGGAAGTGGGGGCAGAATGTCCTGTGGTACTGCCATTGTGTTTTGTAGATTGTTTGTAATACACAAAAAGTGAGCATTTTCTAGTGAATTTATATTAACATTCCTCATATCATGTATTTTTCTCATTTCAGGCCATCATGGCTGAAGGAAAACAGCATGCCCTTGCCATTGGATTTACAAAAATGTCAGCAAAAGACATGTAAGAAAATTGTTTCATCGCATGTTTTGTCTACATGTCTGTTGAATGAAATAAATATGAATGTTTTCCCAAATAAATGAAGAGCCTCTTTCAGAAACTCTGCCTCTTACCATTATACTCTCTGGTTGACATTCGTGAACATAGTAAAATTAGCATAAATAGCTTTTTATGTCATATTTCATTATCAGCCACAACCTCGTGCAATTAGAGGTGGAGCTACATGTTTAGGTGGGGGTGCAACCACTTCCTTCCACAAACAAGTTTTCCACTTTATTGCCATGTAGTATAAATTTTAATGGAAGCTCCCTCAAATAAAACATAGGGCTAATGTGGAAATAGAGATTAGAGATAAGATATGGCTAGCCTAGTTTCAGTTTCGATGATTGATTGTGCACTCAAGAAGTTCAACTACTTTCGTGGTTTCAGAAAAGCAATCAACAAGGGAATTGGGGTCGACAACTTGCATTATCTCAATGATGGTCTTTGGAAGGTATAAATTGATATATGATCTCCTTTGTATTCATGTACTTATTAAATAAGTATACATACATAGTGGACATATTTATGTTATTCACTTATTTGATGTGCTACCATCGTGGCTTTTCTTATCTCTTTTGTTTATTTGGAATTTTGGATAGTATAACTTAATTGGGCTTACCAGTTACCGCTGATTTTTAATATATTATAGCCTAACAATCTTTATTTTATTCTATATTGTAGATGGAGCGATTTGATTGAAGATGTTGCAACTTGCGAGAGCTGCGATGCCAACTTAGGGATGCAGTCCTGTTTTCTGGAACTTGATCCAGATTTTAGGGATCATAAGCGAACCTGCTAGTTTGTTTTATTATACTCATGTAAACAGTAAAGAAAGGAATTTTGATACAGAAATTGCTCTTCTTAGATATTTATGTAGATTTTATGTAACTTGTGGAATACACTGGGTGTTTGACAAATACAAAGTTTTCTTCAGTTCTGTACTCCTATTGAGTGGCTGAACCACGCACACAAGTTTATTCAAAGATGGTCCTGCCATTTGATCTTTATTTTGTTTGGTAGGAGGAAAAATTAGTTGTTGAGAAAAATAAACTTGCTGCATTTATGCAGATTTTTCTCTTTTCCATTTACTTAAAATTTCTAGTATTGTGTTAGGTATATCACATCCATGTCATGTGTCTCAACTGCTTGTAAGTTACAATTTAGCATTTATTGTGACCATCGATATTAGTGTTGAGTCTTAAGTAACACTACCAAAAGGCTGCTACTACTAGCTTGATTGAATTTTATTTGACAACTTGAGAATCACCAAGACGTGAAGTAGAAATTTAATACTACGAGAACATGTCTTAATATAAACAAAATTTCCTTTATGTTGTTGATGTATGCCTTCTCATGGTTAACTCAAGTTTAGTTCTTGAAGATATGTAGACTCTGCAACTAATTCAGTAGCTGCCTAAATTTGAAATAAAAAACATAAGCACTATAAAAAAAATATTGATATAAGAAATCTAAAATCGTATTGAGATAGTTAAAATACTAACATAAACTTTGTCCATTAAAGAGATTAAGAGAGCATAGTCTTGCTGACCATATACACAACATCAATGAAATTGCAGAAACCAAAAAGCAAAATCTTATAAAGAACCTCTCCTTCCTAGATAATACCTCTCCGTTCCAAATTGTAAGAAAAAAAATAAAATCACTCTTATTAAGAAAACTATAACTTAAGAATTTGGAGTATAGTTTTTTGTATTTTCTTTATAATAAGTTTTATAGGAAGATGTAAAAACAATTTTCATAGGCTATTGGTCAAGGAGAAAATGGAAGAAAGAGAAAATTGAATGTACTTTGCATTTAATTTTATTAAAATAATCAAAAAAAATCTTGGAAAATATGATTTTTTTTTTAAACAAGATTAAATAGAATAAAATTTTGTCTTTTTTGCTACACTTTGGGACAAAATAAGTGAGTTTTTTTCCTTACATTTTGGGACGGAGAGAGTATTAGCATTGCCAAATAGGATGACAATAGCCAATTATCGGAAGGCATTGGTTTTCAATAAATTCTAAAGCTACTATTCTAAACTAACTATATATTTACACGAGCATAACCAAAGTATATAGTAATTAATTTGAATGTCTTGTAATTATTCACAGAAAAAGTAGCCAAAACAAAATCTTGAAAGGATCCATCATCAAATAGTTATAACTACCTAATTTTTGACCACACTTCACGCATTTTTTCAATAACTTTTATAATTATCTTATCTTTTATCCTCTTACGGGACAAAGTGTGTGTCTTACCAATATAGCTTTCTATTCTCGTGCTTTTTGTGTTGGAAAAACTCTTTCCACCCTATTATCCATTAATGTCTTTCACTATAAATAATTAGTACACATTGTTCTAAATTTTCGTTTTACTTTTCTCTGTTGTCTTGAAAATAGTTTCCATATTTAATCTTGGTATGCAAACTGAGATTAAATGAAAACTATTTTCAAGGCAAATCATAAAGATTGTGTTTTTAGTTATTATTATTAGATATGTTAACTTTATACTCATCCGTTCTAAATTATAAGCAAAAAAAACTCTTTTTTTTTGTCTCAAATTATAAGCAAAAAACACAAACTTTTACTCCCTCCGTTTCAAAATGAGTGTCGCTTTAACCAAAAAAATTTGTTTCAAAATGAGTGTCGCTTTACATTTCCAATACAACTTTAATTTTTTTCTTCCAACTTTACCCTCTCCAACTTTTCTCTCACACAATTTTCAATGCAACTTTAATTTTGTCTTTTTCTTATAAAGTAAGGGCAGTTTAGTAAAAACGTTATATCCAATGATTATTTCATTCTATTTCTTAACCTGTGTGCCAAAGCCTAAAGCGACACTCATTTTGAAATGGAGGGAGTATTCTATTTAATCATGTTTTTAAAAATCATCTTTTGTAATATTATTTTTTTACTTATTCTCATGAAATTAAATGTAAATTGCATTCAATTTTCTATCTCTCATTTTCACAATAACCAATATTGTTTTTACATCTTCGCATGAAACTTATTCCAAATAAAACACCAAAAGTTATACTCTAAATTCTTTTGTTTTACTTTTCTTAATAAGTGTGATCTTAAACAATTTTTATTAGTTATTAGTTATAGAGAAAATGAAAGGGAGAGCAAAATGAATACAATGTGCATTTAATTTCTTTTTGGAAAATATGATTTTTTGAAATAACATAATTAAATATGATAAAAGTTGGTCTTTTTTCTTATAATTAGGAACAAAAAAAAATGGGTTTTTTTTATTACTACCCCGTCCCTAAATATAGGACCCTAATGCTAAAATCACGGGAATTAAGACAATTGAAATTAGTATTAAATTTGTTTATAATTACTATTGTTTTTACAATTTTATCCTTAAGATAGAGTATTAGTTTATGTTTTCAACATAATATTTATTGTTGATTGAAGAAAAAGATGCAAAATAAATAGGGGTATGATGGTAAAAAAATAATTAATGTAATTGAAAATACCAAAGAGGTCTTATAAAAAATGACAATTTGTTTTATTTGAAAGGGTCTTATAACTAGGGACGGTGGTAATATAATTTAGAATAGGATGGAGTATATGGTTAACACAAATAAGCTAGCTTATAGCTTGTTGGATTAGCTTATAAGCTCGTTGGATGAAAACGTGACGTGTTTGGTAACAAGCTTTTTTCATGAGCTTATAGCTTTTTGTGAGAAGCTATTTCAAGTAGCTTTTGAGCTTATAGCTTGTAGCTTTTTATATTTTCTTCCATTTTTAACCAATGTAACTACCCACATTCAAAGTAACTACCCATGTTCTCTTTTCTACTAATACCATCCGCGTTATCCATTTGCTTGCTCTTATTTTTCCATTGTATCAGCATGCATTATCATTATGCACTTTTTATGACCTTGGGATTCATAAAATATATGTTTTTTCTTTTTTTGGTAGTGGAATATATGTTTTTTTCTAAATGGAAACAAAATTTATAATTGTAAATAAAAATATGCAATAGTAGAAGTTAAAAACGGTTAGTTAGATAAAAAATCTCACGCTTATATAACGTATTTATGATTCTAAAGATGAAAAATAATTTAAAATAAAATAGAGCATGTATTATGTAAAAAAAAAAAAAAATACAATTTCTAAAAAAATTAAACAATGTGTACTTTTATGTCATTTTATATTTGCAACAGCTAAATTTACCAAACACAATAATTTGAATCAACCAGCTTTTCAGCTATAAGTTATCAGCTATCTGCTATCAGCTAACAGCTAGCTTTTCAGCTATCAGCTAACAGCTAGCTTTTCAGCTATCAGCTAGCTTTTCAGCTATCAGCTAGCTTATAGCTTAATTTTACCAAACAAAGCCTTAATCTTGGTATGCAGACTGAAAAAATATGTTGAGATAAATTTTGTTTCCCCTCTTTTACTTAGGCTGTGTTTGGTAACGACGAAAAGCTAGCTTATAGCTTCTTGAATTAGCTTATAAGCTTGTTGGATCAAAACATGACGTGTTTGGTAACAAGCTTTTCTCTCGAGCTTATAGCTTCTTTTGAGAAGCTATTTCAAGTAGCTTTTTAGCTTATAGCTTGTAGCTTTTTATATTTTCTTCCAATTTTAACCTTCTTAATTTTATTTAATTATTTTTTAATAAAAAAACCACCCATGTTCATATGCAATGTAACTACCCACTTTTTATATCCTTAAAAAAAAAAACTACCCACTTTTTATATTTTGGGCAACCAGCCCCTTCCATGGATACCACTCATGTTGTAGTTTTTTTTTTTTTTTTTATATTTTCTTTGTTCACATTTTTTTTACGTTGCTTTTAATTTATATAATATAATATATAATTTTAAATCAGACCTACAATAAATAGTGAAGCCATTTTAGTTAAATAAAAAATATTAATAGAATTCATAAAACACATTTATCATTTTGGAGATGAAATTAATTTGATTTGAATTTAAATATTTAAAAAGAAATGAAAAAGTAAAAAAATTATATATAATTTATTAAAAAAAATAAACAAACATGTCCTTTTATGTCATTTTATATTAATCAGTCACTTCAACAGTTAATTCTACCAAACACATTATTTTTAATAAGCGAGCTTTTCAGCTATAAGCTATCATCTACCAGTCATCAGCTATCAGCTAGCTATTCAGCTATCAGCTATCAGCTAGTTTATAGCTTATTTTTACCAAACAGAGCCTTAGCCTAATTGTGATTGATTTGTTTTAGTCGTAGACTAATTCTTTCACTGCATTTCATGTTGTTATTGCAGGTGCCTTAATTGGCAATGGACATAGTTTTATCTTCTGTTGTGATGAAGTATTTCCCTTGAAATTTATTTATATTGTTAATTATTTACTTGCTTTTTTCTTTTATAATTTTTTCTGTAGTGCTATCAAGAATAATTTTTCTAAGAGTAATTGATAGTATCTCAAAAAGAAACTTCGATAACACGATTAAATACATTTAATGTAATTTATTCGGCAATTGAAGAGTAGTGTCAAATAAATTACATTAAGGGTCCGTTTGTTACGGATTAAAATAAAAGTGATTTTGACATATAATAATTTAGAGATTTTATGAAAAATCAGAATCTATTTTGCCTTTGTTTACTGTAATAAAAATCACTCGTTTTTTTTTTAAAACAAATAATTTAGTTTGTTGGGATACAACTATATAAAAAGGTGCTCGTGAGCTTAGCTCAGTTGGTTGGGATAATGCATAAGATATAATATGCAAGGTCCGGGGTTTGATTTCCGGCCACCACAAAAAAAAAAAAACAACTATATAAAAGTAAAAGGGATTTTTTGTTAAAAAGTTAGTTCAATCTTTTAAATCATATTTTCTCTCTCCTCTAAAAAAAATCTATTTTTTGATAAACTGCTCTTTACAACTTCTCATTTGAAGTTGTTTTTAGATTTTTTTTAGATTCTGATTACTTTTTTTAAAACTGTAACAAACGGATGCAACATTTTTAAAAGTGATTATTTTGTTAAAAAAATGACTTTTTTTCTTAAAAAAAAACTATAACGAATGGGGTCTAAACACTATAAAAAATCATAACCATTGATTTACATATTTTTAGTTGAATTGATTTTGCCTCCATAATTCATTCTACCTAAGCTATAATTTTTAGCATTTGATTCTTAAACACAAATTTATGATTCAATTCATCTTATATGAATATATTCAAACACAAAAGTAATGTTAACAACACTCTCTTTTGAACACCCTCTTTAATACTCACTCTCTTGTTGATTTAAATCATTATGAGTGTACACTTTGAAAATTGAACCGACACAAAGTGGTAAGACATATAATGATTTCATCCAATAAAAGAGTGAGTGATAAAGAGAGTGTTGAAAAATGAGTGTTATTAGCATTTCTCTCAAACACAAATCACTTTACCTATTGTTCACTTTTAGTCTGAATTAATTTTACAAAACCAATTCACTCAAAACTAATTTTAGTCTTTTAGTATTTCTATTTAATCCATTTTTTTTTTTGACCAACTCTATTTAATCCATTTTTATTTTTCATTCCATGTTCTTTTTTTCCTGCCACATTGTATTTAACTTAATATGATTTGTAACCATTCCGATTACTAATTAACAATTTAAACATGTGGTTTTTTTTATCACTTTACTTGATCAGATTTTAAGAGGTGATTTATTAATACGAAAAATAAAATTAAGAAGTGAAACGTTGTTTGTTGTCCATTTTGTTGTTTCTTAAGAGGTGTCTGCACAGAAAGTGAAAGCATCTGTTCAACGAAGAATACGTCAAAGTATTGCAGATGAGGTGATGTCACTTTTTTTTTTTGTGTTGGTTTTTTGTTGTCCTTAGATATCACTGATTGTATGTGGGTTTTGTGCGGTGATTTTGTTGAAGCTTCAAAATCTTGCTTTTGCCGAAACCACGGTGGCTCATAGTGATTATGACAATTTTATCGTCAATCCAAACATGCATTAATTCACCAAAATATGCATCTGTTTTATTGCGTATACTTCCCAAGAAGTCCCCTCTTATAGTTGCTAAATGGTTCGTTTGTGAACTGTAGTTCTATTTGCTTTGAGGTTTTCGACGCATCATAAGTTTATAGCTTCTAACTATATGCTTTTTCCATTGTTCTTGTAGTCAGAAGAACCATTTCAATCTGGTTGTGGTGAACAATGTGCCTTTGTTTTTTAGTGTTCGTGATGGCCCTTACATGCCTACCTTGCGACTTCTCCATCAATGTAAAGTTCATATTTCTTGCAATTTTCTTTAACTTGTTTGTAATATTCTTTCATCTGGGAGGGGAACAAGTCAACAGTAATGAATATTTCACTGTTTTTTTGAGTAATGCATATATGCATATAAACTACTTATAGGATGCAGCTGACCCGTGTTCAACACATATGGTGAATACTGGATAAGATGTTGAAAATTGAAATGTATTATAGGGAAAAACAATAGTTGTTTGGCTACCGAGAAACTTCCTAGTGTAGAGCATACATGATGATGTTGATTGGTTGGATTCTATTTTTTTAACTCTACTGTTCATACAAAAGGGCTACAAGGTTGAGCAGCATCAATGTTCTGATTGGTATAATTTTCACGACACAGAGTGAATTAAGCTAGCCTCTTTTACTTCATATGCATCTTTCACTCAAGTATAATGATGGAATTCAAATACTGTCAACATATAGTGAAATATTAAACTCATTCTGCTATCTTATTGAGTGGTAGTATCTAGAATGTTTGCAGTTTCATTCAAGAGTACTTTTGCTAGTTATTATGAACAAGAAAGAACATAGTGATCATACGGTTCTTCATCTATTTGTGATCTTATATTTATTTGTTAGATTCTCCTGAACCTTTGAGAACTGAGAAAACTTTCTTGACTTGCCCTTATTTGTACTTCTCAAACCTTTTAATCAAGATAATATGTGTTCTTCTGACAGTATTTTTATCCCACATTATAGAGAACCTTGAGACAGGGAGGGAGGGGGGAAACAAACCATTGTTATTGCCTTGGTAATTCCATTTTCTCACTTTGGTCATTACAATCCACATTTATATTAACATTCCTCATATCATGTATTTATCTCATTTCAGGCCATCGTGGCTGAAGTAAAACAGCATGCCCTTGCCCATCGGATTTACAAAAATGTCAGCAAAAGACATGTAAGAAAATTGTTTCATCGCATGTTTTATATACATGTATATATATACCTAAGATTAAATACATATGTAATTTATTTGACACTACTCTTCACGTGCCAAATAAATTAGATTAAATGTATTTAATCCTCCATATTAGAAATAAAATAAAAACATTTAATCATTCATATCAAAGGCATTATCGAGGTTTCTTTTGAGATACTATCAATTACTTTTAGAAAAAATGCTTCTTGATAACACTATGGAAAAATTTATAAAATAAAAAAGCAACTAAATAACTAATAATATAAATAAATTCCTAGGGAAATACTCCATCCGTTCTAAATTATAAGGAAAAAAACTCATTTTCTTTGTCCCAAAATCTAAGAAAAAAGACCGACTTTATCATATATAATTATGTTATTTCAAAAAATCATATTTTTAAAGAGAAATTAAATGCACATTGCATTCATTTTGCTCTCCCTTTCATTTTCTCTATAACTAATAACCAATGAAAATTGTTTAAGATCGCACTTATCAAGAAAACGAAAACAAAAGAATTTAGATTATAATTTTTTGCGTTTTTATTTGGAATAAGTTTCATGAGAAGATGTAAAAACAATTTTCATTGGTTATTGAGAAAATGAGAGAGAGAAAATTGAATGCAATTTGCATTTAATTTAATGAGAATAAGTAAAAGTTTATTCTGGGAAAGATATTTTTTATCAAAAACAACATGATTAAATAGAATAAAAATTTGTGTTTTTTGCTTATAATTTGAGGGAAAAAAAACAAGTTTTTGTTGCTTATAGTTTAGAACTGATGGAGTATATAGTTATCGTGCCTATAATTGACCTAGAAAAGTAAAGCGGAAATTTAAAACAATGTGTACTACTTAGTATTTACAGTGAAAGAGATTAAAAGGATAATAAGGTGGAAAGAGTTTTTCCAACACAAAAAGCACGAGAATAGAAATCTATGTTGGTAAGACACACACTTTGTCCCGTAATAGGATAAAAGATAAGATAATTTAAGAGTTACTGAAAAAATGTGTGAAGTGTGGACAAAAATTAGGTAGTTATTATTATTTGATGGTTGATCCTTTCAAGATTTTGTTTTGGCTACTTTTTCTGTAAATAAATACAAGACATTTAAATTCACTATTATTTCCTTTGGTTATGCTCGTGTAAATAAATAGTTAGTCTTAGAATAGTAGCTTTAGAATTTATGGAAAACCAATGCCTTCCGATAATTGGCTATTGTCATCCAGTTTGGCAATGCTAATATTATCTAGGAAGGAGAGGTTCTTTATCAGTTTTTGCTTTTTGGTTTCTGCAATTATATTGATGTTGTGTATATGGTCAACAAGACCATGCTCTCTTAATCTCTTTAATGGACAAAGTTTATATTAGTTAGTATTTTAACTATCACAATATGATTTTAGATTTCTTATATCAATATTTTTTTAGTGTGTCTTATGTTTTGGGTTTCAAATTTAGGCAGTTATTGAATTAGTTGCAGAGTCTACATATATTCAAGAGTTAAACTTGAGTTAACTATGAGGAGGCATACATCAACATCATAAAGGAAATTTTCTTTATATTAAGACATGTTCTCATAGTATTAAATTTCTACTTCACGTCTCGGTGATTCTCAAGTTGTCAAACAAAATTCAATTAAGCTAGTAGCAGCCTTTTTAGTGTGTTAGACACAAACCCTAATATGGTCACTGAGAATGTAAATTGTAACTTAAAAAGCAGATGAGACACAAGACATGGATGATTTTTGGGTGATTTAATAAACTTGTGTGCGTGGTTCCATCTTTGAAATTTAATACTATGAGAACATGCCTTAATATAAAGAAAATTTCCTTTATGTTGTTGATGTATGCCTTCTCATGGTTAACTCAAGTTTAATTCTTCAATATATGTAGACTCTGCAACTAATTCAATAGCTACCTAAATTTGAAATCCAAAACATAAAACACACTAAAAAATATTGATATAAGAAATCTAAAATCATATTGTGATAGTTAAAATACTAACTTCTATAAACTTTGTCCATTAAAGAGATTAAGAGAGCATAGTCATGTTGACCATATACACAACATCAATGAAATTGCAGAAACCAAAAAGCAAAAGCTGATGAAAACCTCTCCTTCCTAGATAATATTAGCATTGCCAAACTAGATGACAATAGCCAATTATCGGAAGGCATTGGTTTTCCATAAAGGACAAAACTTAGGTACAATTATGTAGGTGCTTTTTGTATGGTTTTTAACTAAAAATACAAATTTTTTGGATATAACAAACTTTGAGAAAAGTATGGATTTAAAGAAATCATGGTGAATTTAGTTAAGAACCATACGAAAAACACATAAGGAATTGTACCTTAGTTTTTTTCCTTACATAAATTTTAAAGCTACTATTATAAGACTAACTATTTATTTACACGAGCATAACCAAAGTAAATAGTAGTGAATTTGAATGTCTTGTAATTATTTATAGAAAAAGTAGCCAAAACAAAATCTTGAAAGGATCAACCATCAAATAGTAAGAACTACCTAAGTTTGTCCACACGTCACATATTTATTCAATAACTCTTAAATTATCTTATCTTTTATCCTCTTACAGGACAAAGCGTGTGTCTTACCAACATAACTTTCTATTCTCGTGTTTTTTGTGTTGGAAAAATTATTTCCACCTTATTATCCATTTAATCTCTTTCACTATAAATAAGTAGTACACATTGTTCTAAATTTCCGCTTTACTTTTTTAGTTCAATTATAGGTACGTTAACTATATACTCCATCCGTTATAAATTATAAGCAACAAAAACTCGTTTTTTCCCCTCAAAATATAAGCAAAAAACACAAATTTTTATTCTATTTAATCATGTTGTTTTTTAAAAAAAAATCTCATAAATGCAAATTACATTCAATTTTCTCTCTCCCATTTTCTCAATAACCAATGAAAATTGTTTTTACATCTTACCATGAAACTTATTCCAAATAAAACACGAAAAGTTATAATCTAAATTCTTTTGTTTTAATTTTCTTAATAAGTGTGATCTTAAACAATTTTCATTGGTTATTAGTTATAGAGAAAATATTTACAATAAAAATTTAGGTAGCTATTGAATTAGTTGCAGAGTCTACATATATTCAAGAGTTAAACTTGAGTTAACTATGAGAAGGCATACATCAACATCATAAAGGAAATTTTCTTTATATTAAGACATGTTCTCATAGTATTAAATTTCTACTTCACGTCTCGGTGATTCTCAAGTTGTCAAACAAAATTCAATTAAGCTAGTAGCAGCCTTTTGATAAAATTAAACTATAAAAATATTTACAATAATTTTTAATAAAATATTAAATTGTACATATAAATATATTTCAATGTAATATGAAAAAAGAAATAGATTATGTGTTACATTTGTTGTGCCTCAAAACTTAGGGAATAAAATATGTGTGCAGATTTTATGGCTAAGGAATGATCACATGCTAGGTGGTCTGCTCACTGGAACTGTCTTCCGTCTGGCATGAGATCTCTTATCCTAAGAAATAAGTTTGGAACTTAATTTTTTCTCTCCCTCTTTTTTTTCTTTTTTTTTTTTTGCCTCGTTTCATTGTAACCTTATAACAAAACTTATAAAAACGTTAATTCAAGAATATACTGGAGTGCATATATAAAAAATTATTTAAAAAAAAGCACTGTTGCAATGTAAAAAAAAAATAATAATGCCACATCATTTAATGAATTAAAAACACACAATTTATCATACTTCTCACTAATTAATGTAGTAACGATGCATGTATAAAACTTAATATGTTGCAAAATATCAATGTGTGTCATATGAATAAATATAACAATAACAATAGGATTACCAGAATTACATTGATGATAGGGGTGGGAATAGGTCAGGCCGTCCGTCAGGGGTATATGGCTCGGCCTACTAAAAGCCCGGCTCGGCCTAACCCGTTTAATAAATGAGTCAAGCTTGAGATTTTTAAAAAGCCTATTAATTTAATTAGGTCGGGTTTAGGCTTATAAAAAAACCTATCAAACCTATTATTTATATTTATATATATCAAAAAAGAATAACTATCCTTCAAATTATCATACCACAATTATTATTATTTAAGTTTTTTATTTATTTTGTATTTGGGATACAACACAACTCTTTGTTTTCAGTTTCGTATTGTTTGGAATCTTGTTAAGTTATCATTTAAGACTCATATGGTTATTTCATTTCTGTTGTTAAGGCTTGCTACTGATATGCCTAAGGTCAAGTATGGTTCTTAAATTAAGTTTGAAATTCTTGTTGTTATCAGACATGATTATTCTTGAATTTCTATCCATCTATAAATTTTACAATTGTGTTTTATTAGTTTAATTTGTATCTAATTAATGTTTATCTCTATATTAAGTACGTTGCACAAATTAAAAGGAAAAAAAATGATGAACAAACTTTGTTTGAAATTTGTAACACAAACTAGGCTTTTAGACAAGCTAATAGGTCAGGCCATGCTTTTAAAAAGGTCAAGTCAAGCTTAAAATAAAGTCTTTGACAGGTAAAAGGTCAAGGCTTAGACTTTAATTTTTTCAACTAGGCCTAACCTATTTAACCAAAGTCCAGCTTGACCCGACTCATTCCCACTCTAATTGATGATGATGGAAAGAAACTTATCAATAATAGCACAAGTTTACATATAAAATTTGCTTTAAATTTCTGATATCTTCGAACAATTGCTATATTCTCTCCCCAACAAACTCCAATTTTTTCACATTCAATGTCTCTCCCATAATTTTTTTTTTTTAAATTTGTAAAGCAAAATAAAAAAATTCAACTTCACATTAACATAATCATGTTCTTCAACTTCCCTCCAACTCCTTCAATCAAAATTTAGGTTTTAATTATGACTTCGACCGATAATAAATCCACATTTTGTGACATAAATTTAAATGTTGATATTATTCTTTTGCTATATTTAAATATTGGTGTTGAAACATTAGTAATGAACCAACAAATATTTGATTTAAATGAGTCAGATGAAGATGGCGTAGAAGAGGAGGTAGAAGAGAGAAACAATCATACTACTCTACAATATTTATCTATTATAGATAACAAAATTTTGTTAAAAAATAAATAAATTTGAGTTTTCCAAATACATAATATTAGTTACTTTAATTGAAAACTAGTTACAAACCCGTGCTTCGCACGGGGGTTAGCTACTTTTTTGACAAAATATTATATCGGACGGATAGATTGCGAAATGACAGATAATTGTAAACCATAACACAATATTTAGAGTACTCCTGCATCACGGGTTAGAAAATGAAATGTTAAAAACGGCTTATCACGAGTAACAAATGAAAACGTCAAGGACTTTATTGTAGAGAGAGATAGAAAGCAAGTTGCAGCGAAGAAAACAATTGAGAAGGCTAAACATGCATTGGAAAAGTAGTGGTTTTCAACAACTCAATAACCGTAAAGTTAATTTAGTAGAATAATTGTGAACTGTGTACTTGATTTGATCCACCACCCCTGCACTATGCAGAGTCAATCTAACCTCATGGGTACCCATTATACGGGTACTCGTGGGTATTCAGGTATCCATGGGTACCCATGGAGTTTTGAATTTATTTATTTTTTGGTACAAATAAAAACTTTTTTAATTACCAAAAACCTCAACTTTTAAACATCCATACATAATCCGTTCAAAATTTCATAATCCTTTTTTATGGAAAAAAAATCAAAAACTCCAAAAAAAAATTCATCAAACTCATAGACAATTGCAAATCCTCATCATCCAAGCCTAGAAAATAAAATTTCTTTGAAAAAAATCTCATAAAAAATGATAAGATATTGTAATTTTATAACATAAAGGACTAAATCGTGATAAAAAAAATAAAGGACGAAAGTGTTACCTAAAATAAAGTTAAGGGACTAAATGTGTAATTTTGTCTATAAAATTCGATCGGGGCAGTGAGGAGATAATTGAATGTATTTGAAATCCACGCATCAATTATTCTTAAGAAAAGTAAAATAAAATTATTCATACAAAGGTTATACATGTGAAATTCACATCAATGCTAATAACAAAAACAGAATTGCTATAATGTGTACTCACATTGAACCTATAGTGACATGCCATTTAAAACAAAAGTCATTGGTGAGAATTGTAGAAGAACAAACTGCTAACCAAAAATTACATCAGTAAAAGTCTTGTCTATGAACTATAGCTGATAACCTTTTGAATTGTAAAAGAATGGATAATAATTATTGTAACAAAATCTCTAAATTCAATTCAAACTTTAAAATAAATGTTTGCTATGAATTCAAAAATATTAGAATCAACAAAACGATAAGATTTTAACGGTTAAAATCATTGATATTGTTTGTATTGCTTCCAAATTTTTAGAATGTAGGCAAAAAAGTAGAAGGAAAATGGGCTCAAAGGAACACAAGGGTGAGAAGTAACAATATAAAATGTAGTGCACAATCTATCTTGCACCAAGAAAACTTATGCAGTCAAGAGCTGGTGCTCATTCTTAGTTTAGCAACAGTTTAAACTTCCTGGTTGGCAAATACTAAAACTCCACCCTGTCACAAATTGGATGTAGGAAGAGGATCATTGAATATTTTTTAAAACCATTTATCAATTATTAATTTTTTAACAGAAAAACCCATTTATCAATTAATCTTAAAGACAAATAAAATATAAATTATCCAGACAAGAATCAGACATGTGGAATTCACATCACAGAAAAATAAAAAGAGAATTGCAATAATCTGTACTCACATTGATCCCACAAAAATATGACATTCAAAACAAAGTATAGTCAATGGAAAGGAGTCATTGGTGAGTATTGTGAAATAAGGTTAGTTAAACAATAGAGGACATCAATGGCAAAAGCCTTTTCTAAATACCTTTGAACATAACATTAGTTCAATATATTTCAGTTACAACTTACAATACAATGATTGTGCCAATCCTGTTGGCATTATTGCTGAAACAGTAAACAAACATTTATGCAAAAACTATATCAGAAACTCTGATACCAACATTAAAAACACAGGTGCATATTCTGATTGTTTTGACGTTGCTCAAAGATCATCCACCAATACACATGCGTGGTTTTTTCAAACACAACCAACTGTTGCAGATATTAGGCCTACCATCATCTACAAAACAAGATGAAAAAATTAACGCGGATAAAATGATACATGATCGAACTATGGACCAAAATAATAATATGCATTTCAGATGCTACATATCACCACTACTGATCTATATGCTCATGCTATATAAGGATTTTCAATTCTGATTATAAGAGTATCATGTGTGTGAAATATTTTGTCTGCTGTATGCAGTGCTGCTGCATAATTCTACTTATAAGGCCTTAGGCAAAGAGCTGTATTACTTTGCAATTAGATTTATGCATCCATTATAAGGATTCGCGCCACAGTTTCTGTTATGCATTTCCATGTCTTGAAATATATCAAAGTTCATAAGAAACTCCAGTTAGATTTTGTTAAACTAAGAATGGGATGTTCTTGATACCATATGAAGGCAATATATAAAAACTCATATTTGATATTATTTACATGAATAAGGTCTAGAACAGTACTACAGAAATTTGTGCACTATCACAAAGTGCTTGTTTCATGCCTTGAAACTAAGCAAAGGTGAAAAATTGAAAATAAGTCTTCCAAGATTACATACCATGCTCTCGAACGCCATGTGCAAAACCATCAGCTTTTTTTTCCAAACATGTTCATCTTAGTCAGAACTGAATTTAATTTACCTGAAAATATAAAAAAGACCATGATCAATAATATTAAATATGAAAGAAGTATTTGATGAAATATAGATTTAGTAATGTAGATGTGTCTAACCCTTCTTTGATTTTGTGATAGACTTGCAGTATTTGCCGGTAGAATCAGGCAAGTATCTCTTTGCAGCCTTCTGACAGTTTAATATGTTCAACATAAGAGCATGTTTAGTAAATAAATCAAATTTGAACCAATTGTATTTACTAACACGTGCAGCGCGTGAGTTTGCATCTAGTCAAAATATAAGAATAATTGAGACAGACGCTAGACATTATACTCACACATAGACAGTTGTAATAGTTTAAGAAAATAAGTATATGAATAAACCACGTGTGAGAATCATATCGACGTCAGACACTAAACACGCATTCAATCTGAAGTATCAATGCTACATATATAGGTCAAATTTGAAAAATTAGGAAAAAGTGATACTTTTGAGTTAGTTCCGAAGATGCTTACCTCAAGAGTAGTAGCGACAGACGAAACTCTAGCAGGCTCTTTCCAGGCTCATTCTCTAGCATCTGATGTATAATAGCCAAAGAACCAACATCATCAACTGAATACCATTGTTGTTATAACTGCATCCAACAGTCAACCTGATTCTTCTTCTGAATTCTACTATTAAGAATTTGAACCAAGCACTTACCTTTAATCCTCCCATGTAAAGTTATGTAGTTAGCCTCCATGGTTAACAAAGCTCTAATATCTCTTATAGCACTATCATAATCATCTAATGCAATATACAACCAAGCCTTCAACTCTAAACAATCAGGTGAAAGCTTAAATCCTAGAAACTTATCTAACTACATAATTCATTCCTTTATTTGCTTCTCCTCAAATTTTTCCAATGCTCTATATTTATACGAAAATGAAAGGGAAAGATCAAGTTGAGTTGCAAAATCCAAATCAAAACCTTTTTCTCTTCCCATATTGCACAATGCTCTCTCTTGATACATCCAACCAACTGGTTTATACTCGAATATGAGTGAACTAATTAACTTACTTTTTTTTCTCTTTATTAATAGTCGCTATTGAGATTGCTTCTACAGACAAAAATGGGGTCCTCTGATAATTCTTATCCCCTGAATAATCCTCGTAGTTAGCTGCACAACCTAGCCATTCCATAAACAATAGTAACTCGTAATCTTCGCTCCCTCTCATAGCTGAAAGCAGGAACGAAAAGAGGAAAATAGATGAACTATGAGTTAGCAAAGTGATTTATAACCAAATTAACCAATTTGGAAATTAATATATGATAGCTTATGAAAGTTACTGGTCCAAATTATGAAACAATGATCCATCAGTAAGTAGGCTTCTGCAAAATTAATCAAGTCATTGAGATATTTAAGAAGACTGAGTTGTTTCAGAACTTACCTCTTAAGGGAAGAATCAATGCCAATAATAGAGCCTGATTTTGCACTTTGCTGCCATGCCAATATGAACTGCAAGTGCAATAAAGAATTACAAAGATTATGATAATAAGATATTCCATTTTCGATCATTGGACAAATGACAAGTTCGAAAACGAACGATTATATACCTTTGTAGGGCATTTTGCAACAACAAATGTTTCTGCAAGCTGTGCGGCATCTGTGTTTGATGTCACACCTGATAAAATACAAAAGTCAACATTTAGAAACGACTTTTAAAGATCTGATTGTTGCCATAAATGAAGATCCAGGAAGAATTATAATAAAATGGAAAATTAATTTGAGACAGATTAGAAATTATATAAAATTCAACTATTTAACATATAAATGGAGATTAACATTGTCTATGCTTGTCACCTATTACAATAAAAAAGATTATTCTAACTGTATAGATTGTGAGAAAATTATATGCCTCTAATTTAGATAAACTACAATGAATTTGAAATAGAACTCACCATGTGAATCAATTGAACCACTTTCTATTGTCCTTCCATTTCTCTCTCTCATAGTAAACACCTTCCAGATAAAGGACTGAAATCACATTCAAAGAATAATCAAACCCAGAATAAGCAACTGTTAAATTAACCTTTGTTGACTGCTTGCCATCATATCAGAAGTTGCTTGTCCATCCTCAAATTCATTGTCCATCTAAAAAAACAAAATAATCAAACCCAGAATCAGAATCAGAAAATCACAAAATAATCAAACCCAAAATAATCCAACAACATTAATTAGCATCAACATTTCATATCAGAGAAGCTAACTCATTCGTGGAGCAAATTACAGGACTGATAACATTTTTTAAAAGCGCACAAACAAAATTTCTATAACAATCAAGAAATAAGCTTCTATACACAACCAATATAAACATTGATCTTTTCATCATTGGCTTAATAGGGTAAGAGTGAAAAGAAATGAGGAATTTAGCACTGATAGAAATAGTGAAGGAGACTTGAATAATCATACAAAATCCTCATCACTTCATAGTTTGCTAGCTGACATATTGCTTCTAAAGAAGGCTACCACAAAATGCCAGATCAAACCTCTCCTCAGGAGGATCACCAATGAAGTCAAATACAACGTCTGCATTTAAGAAATCTCCATCTGCCGTATACCTGCATAATGCATTTGAGATTAAGAAGAAGTCAAATGAAAAGTCACTACATGTTTAGAAGTCCCACACTACGAAGGCAGCTCGGTTGGTGAGCTAAGGGACATTGAAGGAGTTTAAAGTCAGAGATCTCGGATTTGATCCGGGAAACTAACATAACTTACTATTGTCTGCCTATAAAAAAACATAAAGTTGCTTTCCATTCAGTAAATAGAAATATACCAGCTCTTTGTTACTATACACTTCATCCCAGCTACTTTAGCGGCTGCTAGACCTATAGCGCTGTCCTCGACCACGACACATCTGTAAATAAGAAATAACAACATTTCATATTCAAAAGTTGCACACTCCATGCAGTTCAAAAACAAAATTAAGAAATCATATGATTCTAACTTGCTCTCATCCAAATAAAGTATCAGATAGGTTTATTTGTTTTTGAACTTGCACTCCATACACTTCAAATAGGGTTGATAATAAGTTGCTCTAAAATTTTGGTTCAAATAAATGCCATAAAATTCTACTGTTGGTGAATAGGTTTCAGAATGTATATAACTTTCATATCCTAGAATACTCAGCACAACTAATTAACTAATCTTGCAAACAAAATAGAATGAATTCTATTCTATAATGTCTAAATGACGATAACTTCACAAGCAGACAAGCACCACCTTACAAACTAACAGAGATTTGCCATAATCTATATCCTTCAATTCATTAAAACTATCAAGGTACCATATCTAGAATGACGTCCCTTCCTCTTGGCCTCCTTCATGCGCCTAGCACAGGATAGGGAGTGAATCTTAGTTGGCTTCCTGATAATGAAGCCATCCTTAAACAACTTCCTGATGTTTTGGCCTACAAAGAGAGAGCCACCAAACCATTTAAATAAATTGAACAAAGTTATTGTATCAGGAAAAAGTTAATGTATCAGAGCTGGAACAGGGTAACCATCATCCTCCAGGAAAGAAAATGAATAGAAAGGAGGCAAAAACAAACCATCATCTTGTAGATTGCGTCATGTAATGCAGCAATTCTCTGTTATATCACGGACCATGGCGCGGCCACAATTTAAAATGTTACACTACATTAGCCAGATACATGATGTTTCAATATCAAGCAAAATTATACAAAGCCAATATAAACTAAACCGTGCACAATTTTGTTGGTAAGTTACTCCTAAATAACTTCAGTTAAATTAAAAATAGGTTCTCACTTTTTACCAAGGAATTGACCCATTCGAGCTTCCCAACTGCCACATTTGTGCAGTGTTACTCCTCTGTACTTCGAACTCCCTCTTGAGAAAACATTGATTTGTAGACGAAGTGTTTGCAAAGACTCATCTTTCGATAAATTCTTCGTCTAAGTAACAAAATATCGAAAAATTACATGATATAATCCATCTAGTTTCACATTCATCAAGTATACTTGAAAATTCTCTAACCTGTTTAAGATCATCATCATAATCATTCAAATTGAAATTTATGTAAGCACCAACTCCCCTGAATTTAATCGCAGCTCGATCATAGGCTCTGATATTCAAAATTTGGAATCAACTCAACCATAAAAAAATTAATTACACAAAAAAATTGAAAAATATGTTCAAAGATATACCTAGCAGCAACATGAGCTGTGTTAAATCCACCTACAAAAATCAAATACAAAACTAAAACAATGCCTAAAATAGTAAATCATATAATATACTAATTAGTTCCAAAATCAAAGAAAAAAATAGTCAAGTATTTATACCGTCCACCCCTGAGATGATCCTAATGATCTGTAGGACTTTTGTGTGTCATCTGATGCTGAGAAATCAAACAAAGCACAAACAAATCAGCAATAGAGAAAATCAAAAGGAAGAGAAGCAATCACACAGACTGATCAAATATAACTACAAACTCATAAAAATCTATGCAAATACAATCATAATTTCCTAAAATGAACTGAAAAATAAAAACTTGGAAAGATAGGAACAAAAAAAACCAGTAACATCCCAAATTGAAACTTACCCATATCTGATCCATGCCAAATGGTATTTTCAAATTCAAGGTCATCATCTCAGAACTGCAATCAACCAAAGACATACCAAAAAATCTAAATCGATTAAAAAGAAAAAATGCCTCAATCAATTAGATGAACAAAATCGCACCAAAAAATGGGACATGCAAGCAGATCAAAGTTAAAAATCCAACCTTTGATTGATGATAGAGACAAATGGAAGAAGGAGCAAAACGAAGAAGACGCCGCACACTGAGAAAGAAGAAAACGGTGGAGATTGGTGTGTTCAACGGCGAGGTCGACGGAGGAGACGGCAAGGTGGCGGTGTGAGGAAGAAGAGAACCGTTTTTTTGTTTACCGTGTGAGGAGAAGAGAACCGGACTGAAGAAGAAGGAAGAAAGAAATTGTACCACAACATATATATATGAGGGAGATGGCCATTTACCAATTTACCAAAATACCCCTCCAAGGGCAAAATTGTCAAACGTACGGACAAGCATTTTCCTATCTAGTTTAGTAGACGAGTATGTATGAATAATTGACAAGGGTATCCTTAAAAGATCAAAAGGATGGTTGAAGAGAAACACAGGCATCAAACAACACTAAAAAAGACGGATGGAACATCAATTAAGCGAACCCTTTCCAAAAAATAAATAAAAATATTAAGCAACTTTTTTATGAGAGTGCTCCATTTTATTAGTTAAATCCAGTTTTGTTCTTGAAACTGGGAAAGACTCCGTAACTAATTCAAGAGCTTATAAAAACTGTGTCCATTAAAGAAACTAAAAAACCAAACAGATGACAGTAGCCAATTATCGGAAGGCATTGGTTTTCCATAAATTCTAACGCTACTATTCTAAACCTAACTACTCATCTACATGAGCATAACCAAAGTAAACGGTAAATTTGAATGTCTTGAAATTATTTACAGAAAAAGTAGCCAAACCAAAATCTTGAGAGGATCAAAGAACTGGACAACCTTCAACAAAAATTCCCTTTGCAGTAGGACAAGTAGCCAATGGGCAGCCTTCACCGTCATTTCCCCACCACTTCAGCTGAATTGATCCCAAAGTAAGAAACAGTAAGATTGTCATGAAGGCAGTTCCAGCATCAAGACCACCGGACAGAACATAATTGTAGCGCTTCCACCAATCTTGTTTATATTTAAATATAATGTACCCAGAGATAAAGGCAACAATAATCCAACTAGTGAAGTTGACTGCAGTTGCAGGAGGCATCATTGCTGTAGCACCCAACAAGACAGGCATGTGAATTTGACGTATCCATGTTTGTCCCGGGAATGCCTTGTGAGCAAGCCAAACTAGAAAAGGTGCAATGGCTCCACCAAGGAAAAACCAATTCACAGTTGAATATTCACCAAGGTTTCCAAAGATTCTGCGTGGTCCAACAAGTCCCCATATAACTGATGCATTATAGAAGACATGATCCTGTGGGCATGTCCAAGGGCTATCAGATGGTAGTTTGGAAGCATCACAAAGATCAGGGACCGTCGCCATCAACCACCAAGCAGTTACTGTGTAGACAAGTACTGATATGAACGTACCTGCCATCTACACACAATGCCGACGGATTTAGTTTCATTAACAAAAAACTCATACTCTAGGAAAAAAAAAACCAACACAAACACGGATATATCGACATTGTGTTTACGTTGGATTTTCGTAAACAACCGCTGGTTTACAAATGGTAACTTGCAAGATCAACCAGTAAATCTTAGGACATATTGTGTTTGTTCTTGTTGTTAGAAATTCTGTGTTTTTGGTGTCAAAAATGTAAGAAATATGACAAAAAACAATCGAATTCAATCCACTTGAACTCAATCGAACTTGATAAAGTAAAGTGCAAGAACACTTAAAGAACAAAGGGTAAATTGCATTGATTAAACAAAAGTTGGTACACAGATTCATACATTGCAACTTGTGACTCGTTTCTCGCTTCCATACGGATACTTTGAGTGTAAGTTTGTATGACGGAATTGTGACCCGTTTTTCCTATGAAAAACTACTATTTATACTAAGTCTAGAAATAACTACATTTCTTTGAAACTAAAACTACAACTGCCACAAATCGACAGTTTTCCTTATTTGAAAACAAACTTAAAATAAAAACTGACTTAAAGAATAACTGCTGATAACCACCTTCGAAAACTGCTTTATCGAAGTCTTCTGCCATCTTCGAACCCATATTTGCTTTCAACACAACACTCTGTTCGAATCTTCTTTGAATCTAGGTCAACTATACTTTGACCACATTTATTACAGCTAGTAAAATATATTGGCCAACAAATTGCCCCCCAGAAACGCCATTTTCGATTTCTCTGAAGAAGAAAAAGACGTTTTTGAAAGAAAAAACTAACATTCTCCATCGAAATGAATGATGTCAGTATTTAATTCAAAACTAATTCAAATTCCCTTTAAATACTGACCCCACAATCTTAGTTAGTGGGCCACGTTCTCTAACATTGGAAAAGACAACACTTTAATGGTAAAACTGTCAAAATAAGATCTTGACATGTGTCATGATCAAAGGTCCATATAAAAGCAAACTCACCTTTACTCTTTTCACTTTTCACCATTTCATTTTCACTTTCACTGTTCCTCTTCTCCGCCAAAAGTTCTCCCGAAGAAAAACTTTGAATTTTCTGCAACTCCTATCTTTACACACGAACTATTCATCAAATTCTCACCAAAACACTTAAACAATGACGAACGCAGCAGGAATTTCTCATGTGAATCGCGAAGAACCCATTGATTTTACCAAAGAAATCGCCAGTGCTGCTCCTGCTTTTATGAACGAACCAGAAATCAATGAAGCTGAAAAAGCTATCTGGAAAACCCAGGTAATCATCCCTTGTACTGATACTCCACATGCATTTTTAGGCCCCATTTCTCTAGAACCTGAAACTCCAGAAATTAATTCTCTTTTCCCATGCATTGAAACTCAACCTCCTTTAATTTTCACAAAAGGTCCTTTTGACCTAAGTTTTGTAAAATCCAAAATTAGGACTGAACCAAAAACTTATCCCGAATATATTGCTTGGTTAGACAAAGTTCAAAAACAAAAGGGCCAATTTTGGAAGGAGAAAGGGCTTTTTGATCTCATCCAAATATCTCGATATGGTCCAAAATACCATAATGAATTGATATTTGCTGCTTTACATTTTTGGAACCCATCGAACAACAGCCTTCACTTGAAATGTGGAATGCTCACTCCTACCCTTTTAGATGTGGCTGGCCTTACTAGCTTAAAACCAACTGGATACACCTTTAATCCAGATGTTACCACCTCTCAATACTCAGTCAATTTCGATAGCCCTGCTTATGGTATGTTTATAGCTAACAACCATGATACCGAATGTGCTGAAGTATCTGCAGATGAACATGTAGCTTTTTTGACCTACTGGTTATCTATGCATGTTTTTTGCTCAAGGTCAGTCCAAGTCCCTAAGAAATTCATGTGTCTAGCTAGTCAGTTACATGAAGGAACAGATATCTGTTTAAGCAAACTGATTCTAGGTTCTTTATATGAAACCCTTAACCAAACAACTAATAATCTTAGAGATTATCCCCAAACTGGTGGAAATTTAGTTGTATCAGGACCCATATGGTTGTTCCAACTATGGCTTTTAGCCATTTTTGGATCAAAACTTGCTTCGATCCTACCTTCCTTTTACACATCAGCATACTCAGACAAGACCACTGAAGGTATAGGCTTAGCTATGTTTCACCCCGATGGGAACAAGTCTTCACAACAACTTTTTGCAAATGCTTATGAAACCCTGCTTGATTGTCCCATTTTCACCCCTATGATGGCACCATTTACCACTAGGAAATATGGACCTAACTGGTTCAAAGAAGACTTTCCCACCACTTCGAAAAAAAACCAATAAAACAGAAATCAATGCTATATGGGAAGCTTATTTGACCCCTACCTATCTATCTAGCAGACTTACACCTGGTAGCCCTTATGGAGTATATGGTTATCAACCTAACCATGTAGCTAGACAGTTTGGTATGGTTCAATCAAAACCCAGCTCTTTGTTCAAAAGTATAAGTGAATGGAAAATTCCTCTGATCGAACCTGTATGGAAATCCATAATTCAAGCCAAGAGAACAACTGTGTTCGAGCCTACATATTTCTCAACATCATTTGCATGCTCTGAAGCATTTTTTCGATGGTGGCGAAATTATTACATACGCCAATCCAATCGAGGGAATCCTGATGAATTGCTGCCTCAACTGATCAGTACTTTTCACACTTTGCAGAACAAAGACAAGAAGACTAGAGGTACGCACATTAAAGAAATTCAGCAATTTCAAAGATATTATCAAACAACATATGACCCTTTACATCCAAAGAGGACAGTATACTATGCTGCTCAAACTCTGAGAGATAAAGTTCGAGAGAAAATTTCAGAAACAATTTTTCCCCCTGGAACACCCAATAAATATCTTTATGTTTTAGAAAAGAAAATGAGACTAGCAAGACTTCCATCTTGTAATCTTGCTTTGGCCTTCAGGCCACCATACCCAAAATGGTTACTTTATAATTTCAAATTCCCACAAAATAATTTAGTAACCTATGCTAAATGCAATTTATACCAATATAATGGTGAACTTGGCTATGAATTGTCCCAAGTTCGAATCGAAACTCCCAGTATCATGGGTATGATTTTTTCTTTCGCTAAAACACATTAATACTATTGTTAAAAGAAATAGTACTTATCTGTATGATCACATATTTCAGCTTTGCCTTTAACTCCAGGAGAAGCAAAGCTTGATGATGCCAGCACCCAGAACACTTCGAAAAGCAAGTCTGACAAGAAGAAAAAGAAAGCTTCTCAAACTAAAGAAGTTGAATCGAAGAAATCTGAGGCTGCATCGAAGGAACCTCCTAAATCAAAGGAACCCAAAGTGAAAACAACTTCATCAAAAGGACATTCTAGATCGAAGAGCAAGAAAGAACAAGCAACTGTTGATCTCTCTGATGATGATAGTGAGGTGGAGATAACTAAAGAACAGATCGAAGCTTCCAAAGTAACACTTCCCAAAGTCCATACTGAAGGAAGAAGGAAAAGAAAACAAGAACAAATATCACTTGTCCAAGAAAAAGAAGTCGAAGTGGAAGCTTCTGAAAGTTCTCCCCCCATCTCGCCATCTAAACCACTCAAACGTCGTCGAAAGACTTCTCATTCTAGTGCTCATTCACATGTTGGTGATAATGGTTCGAAGGTATTTTATCAAAACCATATTTTATACAAAATATCTCTAAATGTCCTGTTTTTTAAGCATCTATCTTATTCTTTTTAGGGTATCGAACAAGAACAAACTACTCCATCACAACATGGGCAAGTTCTTCCTTCTTCGAAGACCACTTCACCAATTGCTGAAGATAAAGAGGATGAGCATGATGATGCTAGCAGTCCAGAAGGTCTTAAAGTGGATCCTCCTCAACATCAACAGGCAGAAACACCCACTGATGACTTGGTAAATGATGAATCACTCAACAATGACCAATCTCATTCTGCACCCACCCTTGGAGATAATGTATCGAACTTTGTTACTGAAGATACAAACATAACTACTCGACAAGATGCTCCTGGTGATGCAGAGATGATTGCTCAACAAGATGCCCCTATGATCGATCTGGAAGAAATCGATCGATTGGCCAAAGATGATCCTTTCAATGCCTTTGCTTTGATAGCTAAGAGTAATACTCTTTTCTCAACTAGCACTGGCCAAACTTCTGATTCATCCAAGGGAAATCCCTCTGAGACTTCAAAAAACAACCTGCTAGCAGAATTTCAAAAGAAGATCATCGAAGCCAACTTGCTAGAGTTGATTGAAAAGGATGCTGGAGCTCTCGCTGAAATCAAGAGTTTATTTGAAAAACTTGATGCTCTCCCAACTGGTTGGAAATTTCAAAACCTGTTTAATTATCTTGAACCAATGTTGGAGAGTGCTAATCAAAATTTCCAGAAGAGGAAAACTGGTCAAGCTCAAATGGCAGAGAAGAAAGCGCATCATGATCAAATTGTGATCGAACTGTCATCCTTCCAAGAGAAATTTAAAACTCTTCAGCAAGAAAGAAACAATGCGAAACAGCAAGTGGTTGACATCGATGCCAAAATTAAAGAACTGGAAGCTCAGAAAGCTGAAATTTTGGCTAAAGATGAAGCCAGAAATCGAGAAGCCAATGAAGCTGTTAACAAATTCAAGCTCTCCAAGGAACTAGAGTCTACCATTGCTCAACTTGCAAATGACAACCATACTCTCGATACCCAACTGGCTGAATACAAAAGCCAAATTGAGAAACTCATCTCATCATTTGAGATTTAGTTCTGTTTCTATTTTATTCTCTAAGACTTTTATTTTGTTTCAGCCTTATCGAATATCTTGGTCTGTAATGTCTTTATAACAATCTGTGGACCATTTTCTATTTCGAACGACAATTTCTTTTCAATCATCGAAATTCCTTTCTTATTTTCTTGTATCGAATTTAAATTTTATTTAAATCCAAATAAGATTGGAACAATTTCCAAGACATTTTAATGATGAGGAAACAAAAAAGTAACTTTTTGTTTAACCCAACAAGTTAAACTTGCCTAGGAAGTTGAAAAGAAATAAAACAAATAAATGACCTTTTAATCATGAATTAATCCTTTTTAAAATAAAACCTTTAAAACTTCCCTCAGATTACAAAGTTAAGTAACCATTGGCCATCAGAATAACTGCTCCCACGTGTCATCATCTTCAAAGCAAGAAGAACCGTTTGATTGAGCCACTTCTTTCAACTTCCCTCCATTATAAATATGATTTTCCTTTTTATAAAAATCATTCTTTTCTTTGTTTCGTCTTCGTCCGAAAAAATCCTTCTTACTCAAAGCTTTTCTTTCTTAAATCATCATGACCACCATTGATAATCTGAGTGATGATCTTTTAGTCAAGATTGCTACAAAGATTGCTGCTCAAAGCAGGAAAGATCTTTTCGCCTTTCGCCATACCAATAGCAGGCATTGGCGCGTCAGTGAGGATTCTGAAGTTTCTAAGGCTTTTGGAGATGATGTCCTCTACTTCCTCTACGACCCCAATGAATGGTACAACAATGCTATGGTGGCTCATTCTAAGTTTGCTTTTAAACTTAGACTCTGGAATCATGGCAACGCCATGTTCTGTATTCTTCGAAGCACTCAACACATGTTGGATGCTAATCCAAACGTTGAAGAAATGAAACGCCTCCTTACTACTGCTATCAATGCCACTGGCTCTCTGAGTGCAAGGTACTACCTTCTTCTCATCAATGCGCTCTCCATGCCTATGCCAGAAAACATCCTCGAAGACTTCAAAGATCTTGCATGGACACATCGATTGGCAGAATTTCGAAGCGATATTTTGGGAGGAACTTCGAGTTATCGATTTCGCTGTCCTTGGTGGAATAGGCCCATGCCTATTTGGCTTACTAGGCGTCGTTTTTGCAACAACTACCACAACTGTGCAGGAGATGGGAGAATTGGAGGCTGGTATTCACTTCTACCTGGGCCAGATCATGACTACTACCTGGTCAATGCTTGCTTCAGGTGTCGTCTCGATACAGAAATTCGCTGGTTTCTCGATCGCTTTGGGATTGTAACTGAATGGTGAAAACCATTTCTAAATGCTTTTTGTCTTTAAGTACTTTGTGTTTTCTTTTGTAATGGTTTTTCCGTTTTAAGCATTTCGATGTAACCTGCCCATCAGTTGGCATTTTTAAATTAATGCCAAGTTTTATTTCGAATCAAATTACTCTTGTGTAATTTTAATTTCTTGTAACATCGGTTTATATTTTTTCAAATATTTACCGTTTATGCGTAGAATTCTCTGATCTTCTTGTAGTTCCTCGATCTCATACGCATTATTCGAAAAAACTCTTAGAATTTTCCATGGTCCTTCCCAACTAGGAGACCATTTTCCTAAACATCGATCCTTTTTATCCATAGGCAAAATGACTTTCCAAACTAAGTCTCCTTGCAGGAATAATTTCGATTTAACTCTTTTGTTATAGGCTTTTGCTATTCTTTCTTTTTGCTTTGTAAGCACTTCTAAAGCCATTAATCTTTCTTCATCAATATCTACTAATTCATCCAACATCATATCCAAATATTGATTTGTTGGGATTTCGATTTGTCTTTGAATTCGAGTAGATTGAAGTAAGATTTCTGTTGGCAATACAGCATCATGGCCATATGTTAATCGAAAAGGAGTAGTATTTATGGATTCTTTAGGAGAAGTTCGAACTGCCCATAAAGCTTCATAAAGAAACTCATGCCATTCTTTGGGTTTTTTCTTTTGGCTAGCTTTTCTTTTGATTATAGTAATCAGATTCTTATTTGCTGCTTCTACCTGACCATTTGCTTGAGCATAATATGGTGTTGAAGTCAACAATTTATATCCCATTTCTTCAGCAAATTTTGCCATCTTTCGACCAGTAAATACAGATCCTTGATCTGTAGTAATAGTTTCTGGTATGCCAAATCTATAAACAATAAATTTTTGAATGAAGTTTATAACTTCATCTTGAGTAACATCTTTTAGTGGAACAACTTCTATCCATTTAGTGAAATAATCTATTCCAACCAAAATATATTTGTAGCCTTTGGATGACTTAGGTTTAATTTCCTCAATTACATCTAAAGCCCATCCTCTGAATGGCCAAGGTTTTACTATTGAATGTAATTCACTAGCTGGTACTTTTTGAAAACCATTTCTAAATGCTTTTTGTCTTTAAGTACTTTGTGTTTTCTTTTGTAATGGTTTTTCCGTTTTAAGCATTTCGATGTAACCTGCCCATCAGTTGGCATTTTTAAATTAATGCCAAGTTTTATTTCGAATCAAATTACTCTTGTGTAATTTTAATTTCTTGTAACATCGGTTTATATTTTTTCAAATATTTACCGTTTATGCGTAGAATTCTCTGATCTTCTTGTAGTTCCTCGATCTCATACGCATTATTCGAAAAAACTCTTAGAATTTTCCATGGTCCTTCCCAACTAGGAGACCATTTTCCTAAACATCGATCCTTTTTATCCATAGGCAAAATGACTTTCCAAACTAAGTCTCCTTGCAGGAATAATTTCGATTTAACTCTTTTGTTATAGGCTTTTGCTATTCTTTCTTTTTGCTTTGTAAGCACTTCTAAAGCCATTAATCTTTCTTCATCAATATCTACTAATTCATCCAACATCATATCCAAATATTGATTTGTTGGGATTTCGATTTGTCTTTGAATTCGAGTAGATTGAAGTAAGATTTCTGTTGGCAATACAGCATCATGGCCATATGTTAATCGAAAAGGAGTAGTATTTATGGATTCTTTAGGAGAAGTTCGAACTGCCCATAAAGCTTCATAAAGAAACTCATGCCATTCTTTGGGTTTTTTCTTTTGGCTAGCTTTTCTTTTGATTATAGTAATCAGATTCTTATTTGCTGCTTCTACCTGACCATTTGCTTGAGCATAATATGGTGTTGAAGTCAACAATTTATATCCCATTTCTTCAGCAAATTTTGCCATCTTTCGACCAGTAAATACAGATCCTTGATCTGTAGTAATAGTTTCTGGTATGCCAAATCTATAAACAATAAATTTTTGAATGAAGTTTATAACTTCATCTTGAGTAACATCTTTTAGTGGAACAGCTTCTATCCATTTAGTGAAATAATCTATTCCAACCAAAATATATTTGTAGCCTTTGGATGACTTAGGTTTAATTTCCCCAATTACATCTAAAGCCCATCCTCTGAATGGCCAAGGTTTTACTATTGAATGTAATTCACTAGCTGGTACTTTTTGAATTCCAGCATGTTCTTGACATTCTTTACAACCTTTAGCAAAGTTTATGCAATCTTTTAACATGGTTGGCCAATAAACACCTTGTCGAAACAAAAGCCATTTTATTTTATGGCCTGCTTGATGTGTACCACAAGCACCACTATGAGTATTCGATACAGCCAAATATGCTTCTGCTTCACTAAGGCATTTAAGTAAAACTCCTTCTGGAGTCTTTTTAAATAATTCATTGCCTATTATCACATAACTCAAGGCTCTATATTTGACTTTTCTACAAGTTGTGCCATCTGGATTTTCCAAAAAATTGACTATGGGTTTTCGCCAATCATCATCATCCAAATTGTTAATGACCAAAATTTCAGAAAATTTTGCACTCTGAAGGTATCCTTGAGATGCTTCCATGCCCCCAAGTTTTGGTCTTAACAATTTGTTAGGCACAATGTCTATCGAATTACGCTTTGTTTTAATTTCAATTACCTCTTGCTCTTGTCCCTTCGAAAGTTTGTACCCAGAAGCCAATTGAGCTAAATCATTAGCTTCTTGATTTTCTGTTCTAGGAACATGTTGAACTTCAATTTGAACAAAATGTTTAAGTAATGCATTAACTATAGTGTAATACATTATCAAAGTTTCTTTGAGGCATTTATATTCTTTTGTTATTTGCTTTATTACTAATTCAGAATCACCTCTAATAATTAAACATTTTGCCCCCAGTTCGAGCAAAATCTCTAAACCATTTATTAAGGCTTCATATTCTGCCTCATTATTCGAACAATATTGGCTAATTCGAAATTTATATTTGGTTACTTCATTTGTTGGTGAAACTATAACTATACCTATTCCAGAACCATTTTTATGACTAGACCCATCGAAATACAATGTCCATGGAAATGTTTCGATGCCCCCAGTCACAGGTTCTTCAATGGAATGATCAGCAATAAAATCAGCCACTATTTGGCCTTTCACAGTTTTCAAAGATTGATAAGTTAAAGAATATTCTGTGAGTGCCAAAGCCCATTTACCAACTCTACTATGTAGAATAGGTTTAGACAACATGTGCTTAATAATATCGAAATGGGAATAAACATAAACATCAAAAGGCTTTATATAATGTTTAAGTTTCATACATGAGAAATATAAACAAAGACATAGTTTCTCACTAGGATGATATCTTGTTTCAACATCACTTAAAACTCTACTAAGATAATAAATGGCTCTTTCTATACCATTTTCATCCTCTTGTGCTAACATACTCCCTATAGTTCTTTCAGATGATGCTATATATAACTTCATCTTCTTGTTTTTCAACAAAGGTGAAAGAATAGGAGGATTAGATAAATATGACTTTATGTCTTCAAATGCCTTTTGGTGTTCAGGCTCCCATCTAAAAATTTCCTCTTTCTTTAATCGAAGTAATGACGAAAATGCTTGCGCTCTGCCACTGAGATTAGAGATAAATCTTCTGAGGAAATTTATTTTGCCTAATAAAGACTGCAACTCTTTTTTGGTAGAGGGTGCTTTAGCCTCCATTATAGCTTTAGTCTTATTTTGATTGATTTCGATGCCCTTTTTATGGACAACAAATCCTAAAAAATCACCTGCACAAACACCAAACGCACATTTTAATGGATTCATTTTCAATCCATATTGTCTCATCCTTTCGAATGATAAACGTAAATGTTCTAAGTGTTTGTTTTCAGAAGATGATTTCACAACAATATCATCAATGTAAATTTGCATAAAATCTTCAATAAAATCATGAAACATTGAATTCATTGCTCTTTGATATATAGCACCAGCATTTTTAAGACCAAATGGCATTACTATCCACTCATAACATCCTAATGCTCCTGGGCATCGAAACGCTGTTTTAGAAACATCTTCTTCAGCAATAAATATTTGATTATAACCTGAATAACCATCAAGCATACTCAAATATTCGAAACCTGCTGCAGAATCTACCAACATTTCTGCTACTGGCATAGGATATTCATCTTTGGGAGTAGCGAGATTTAAATCTCTAAAATCAATACAAACTCTTATACTACCATTTTTCTTTTTAACAGGAACTACATTAGCTAACCAATCAACATACCTTGCAGGTCTGATGAAGCCACATTTGAGGAGTCTTTCGATCTCTTCTTTTATTTTTGGTAGAATCTCTGGTGCAAACCTTCTTGGAATTTGCTTCACTGGTTTCTTGTCTGTCCTGATTGGCAATTGCAACTCTACTACCTTTCTACTCAAACCAGGCATTTCATGATAATCCCAAGCAAAGCAATCCTTGTAATTTTTCAAAAGCGCCACAATTCGATCTTTGAAGCTCTTAGGAATCTTTGAACTTATGTATGTTGGTCTTTTTACAGAACCATCTCCTATATCCACTTCTTCAAGAGGATCTTGGGCCTTCATTTTTATTGTAGATCCCATTGGATCTTCTTCAAAACCCAAAGGTTCATCATCATAAATACAGTCTAATTTTTTATCATCAATGAGGTCATCAGAATTATTTCCTACTGAAGCATCGAAGACCTCTTCTTCTTTGGCTGTTTCAGCCAAATCGAAGTTTTTCTCGGCTACATAAGCCGTAATCTTTTCCCATATGCTGGGCTCAACCATTGATCAAATATTGATATCCCACCTGGTTGGTGAGATTCCCTTTGCTGAACATCCTTGGTCATCAGTAACCCTCTTGTACGAAGTACTTCTTGTCTTCAGCAAATCTTTCTCCTTTACAGGTATTTTCTCATGGCAATCTTCGTTGTTCACCACTACGAAGTCATCGTCGAATGCAGTTTTCCAACGAAAACCCCATTCTGGAGCAAGTTTTACAAAGAATTTTTCTTCTTTAGTCATAGAACTTGATGCATCATTTTCCATGAATGGTGCAATAAATTGAAGTTGTTTGTCAAAGTTCTTTTTGTTAATATCTTGATTATCAACTTCAGCTTTGAAATAATAACTCTGATCAGCCTCAATATTCTCTACCAAACCATCTTTCCTCCAAATCACAATCCTTTGATGCATTGTAGAAGGAACTGCACCTACAGCATGGATCCACTCCCTTCCTAATAATGCATTGAAATTGGCTTTAGAAGGAACTACCAAAAACACAGTTGCTCTGGTTATGCTTCCTACTACCAATTCTAGTTCGATGGCACCAAGAGATTGTCCAGTAGATCCCTCATAATTAGTGAGCACTACATTATGTGGTTTCAAATCACATTCAGAAATACCAAGTTTCCTTAGAAAAGATTGTGGTAGGAGATTAACAGTAGCACCACCATCTACTAATACTTTGTTAATTCCAACACCATTTAATTTAGCTTGAATAAACAAAGGCTTTAAATGAAGCTTCATGCTATCATCAGGTTTCTCGAACACTGCATGTTGATCTTCGATACAGCCATTATTCATAACATAATAACATAGAGGCCTATGACGAGCCATTTCCTCAGTGAAATCACATTCATCATCATGATTGGCCTTCGAAGATACATCATGTGCATATTCAATTGGTAGTACAGAAACCACACATATAATGTCAAGACTTGGTTCAGAATCTGAAAAAGTAGAAGTTAGAATATCATCATCCCCTTTAGGGATGTTTAAAGCAGAAGATAATGGAGGGAAAATTCTTTCAGTAGCTGGTTTTTTAACCATTTCGAAAACTATTGGTTGTTTTCCCTTACTTTTGTCACCATTAGTGACGTCTTTCAAAACTCCTTCCTTTTTCTGGCGTTGAAAACGGCGCCATTGAGTTCTAGTCATAGGATTCTTACCTTTATAGTTATTTTTGTAAGCATACTTGTTAGGATTAGAACTCTCTGGTTGGTCTGGAACTTTGACAACTCTTTTTACCCATTTTGTTGGTGGTGCTGGAGGCGCAGAATGACCAGTTTTCTTGCCTCCAGAGAAAACCCAAGTATCAATAGGAGACTTCGATGAAGGAACGAACGTCTTCTTATGGTTCTTCACTTGATACTTCTCTGAAGTTTTCATCTTGTAAGGAACACCTCTTTTGTTAAAGCCAAACTTAGAACGGTTCTCGAACCACCCTCCTTTACGTTTTGTTTGAGGTTGATATCCTTCAACTGATTTCGCAGCTTCTTTATCGAACACTGCACTGCATCGAGGACAAAGCATAGCATGGGTGTTAGATATTTTACATCGATTTAAAAAATCAACCAAATCTTCTTCAGCCTTTGGATATGCTTTCTCCATTTCCTTGGCCAATTGATCTTCAGTAACCACTGGCTCTTCAATTCGATGGTCCTCAGTAACCATTTCTACATCAATATTATCTGAAATTTCCACCATATTGATAGAAATACCAGCAAACATGGATTCTACCACATTGGTAGACACATCAGCAAACATGGACTCTGCCTTTTTCATAGGATCTCCATCCACTTGTTGTTTTGATTTCTCTCCAAATTTCAGCCTCCCTTCATCAAGAGCTTTTTGTACAGAATCCCTGAAACGAGTACATCGAGATAGGTTATGACCTAAAAAACCATGGAATTTACAAAATCCTCTTTTCTTCCTTTGTTCCAAAGGAGGTAACTTCATATTAGGTGGCACTAATATTATGCCATCATTAACTAAAAGATCAAAAATTTCTTCACTTTTAGTAATATCAAAAGTATAAGTTTTAGAAGGATATTTATCATTCTTGGGATCTTCAGGATTCTTTCCATTGGATGGCCTCAACATTTTACAAGCATATGGAGGTCCATCTTTTAATTCTGCCAGGTTTATATCATTGTCTTCAATGATATCTAAACCCCAATCGAATTCGGGTTCACTATCTCCTGTTTCTATATAGGCAATTTTTTCTTTTTTGGGAAATTTGTTATGAGTTCTAGTTTTTTCAGCTTTAAGTCTTTCAACTTGTCGAACTCTGTCTGCCAATTGGGCCATGTCTCTTAAGTACTGGGTATCTAATTTCTTCCGAACAGAATAATCGAGGCCACCAGCAGCCATTTCGACTAATTCATATTCTGGAACAGAAGTAAAACATCTAGCCTTAAGGAGACGAAACCTATTGAGATAATCATCGATTGACTCATGACTTTTACGTCGAACACTGGCCAATTCTTTCAAACTAATCTTAGATTGACCCATGTAAAATTGTTCATGAAAGGCTTTTTCTAATTGGTTCCAACTATAAATTGAATGAGGAGGTAAAGTTGTAAACCAAGTAAAAGCATTTTTTGTCAAAGAACTTGGGAAATATTTCATTCTCAAATTTTCATTTTCTGCAATATTTCCTGCTTCCATGAGAAACCTAGCAATGTGTTCGACAGTAGATTCATTAGTTTCTCCAGCAAATTTGGTAAACTTTGGAATTTTCCAATTTCTAGGCAATTCAGCGTCTAAAACATACTCAGACAAAGGAGACGCAAAATTTGGTCTACGTAAACCCATATTAAAACCATTTTGGGCTAACAAAGCCTCGACAATACCCGCTATATTATTCTGACCATCGAAATTGTTCCGACGGGCTTGTAAAACCACTTGATCGGCATCTTGGTTTCTGTTAACCAAAATGGGTTGTCTTTCAGGTTCTGCCTGAACTTGTGGTTGTACTACTTGTGGTTGGACAAAATTTTCATGATTTCGAACCACTGGTTCATCAGCAATTATTTCAATTGCCCTCACATTTCGATTTTGAGGCAATGGGTTATTTTGGATTGGTGGAGCGCCAAAGAAATTGGCAATTCTTTCCATTTGATCAGACAACCGTTGATAACTAGTGTTGGTATCTCGAATCAAAGGATTTATGACAGTACCAATTTGTTGGGTCATCATATTAACCATATCATGATTAGTTTCTTCCATAGTTTGCCTAATGGCAGCCATAGAAGCGTTGGTTAAATTTTGTTGGGGACTTCTATATGTTGTAGATACCCCAGGACCAAAAAGTTGTGGTAATGAAACATTTAAATTCTCTGAAAACATATTACCACTAGTTTGTAAGCCTTGCATCAATGATGATGGCATACCATACGGCATTGATCTATGATCCCAAACCCCTTGAATAGAAGTATTATTTGGATAATCATGGGAAGTTTGGGTAACCATCGAAGGCATGGCTTGAGAAATTACTGTGGCCATCGAAGGCATGGCCTGAGACGATATTTGAGTGACTGTATTACTAGTTGGAACAGCCTGTGATGTTCTAACATTCCCTGGGGATGAAACATCATCTTCAACCGTCACTTGATCCACATCTTCATTTGAAGATGTTGGATTTGTTTTCTTTTGGTTGTTAGCGCGTGTCATATTAAGAAGCAATTTCTTGTTTCTTAATTGCATACACAACAAAACAAACCAGAATTAAAAGAAACTCTAACAAAACTATAAACAAAAACACAAACGGTCCCACTGGGCGTGCCAATTTGTTTACGTTGGATTTTCGTAAACAACCGCTGGTTTACAAATGGTAACTTGCAAGATCAACCAGTAAATCTTAGGACATATTGTGTTTGTTCTTGTTGTTAGAAATTCTGTGTTTTTGGTGTCAAAAATGTAAGAAATATGACAAAAAACAATCGAATTCAATCCACTTGAACTCAATCGAACTTGATAAAGTAAAGTGCAAGAACACTTAAAGAACAAAGGGTAAATTGCATTGATTAAACAAAAGTTGGTACACAGATTCATACATTGCAACTTGTGACTCGTTTCTCGCTTCCATACGGATACTTTGAGTGTAAGTTTGTATGACGGAATTGTGACCCGTTTTTCCTATGAAAAACTACTATTTATACTAAGTCTAGAAATAACTACATTTCTTTGAAACTAAAACTACAACTGCCACAAATCGACAGTTTTCCTTATTTGAAAACAAACTTAAAATAAAAACTGACTTAAAGAATAACTGCTGATAACCACCTTCGAAAACTGCTTTATCGAAGTCTTCTGCCATCTTCGAACCCATATTTGCTTTCAACACAACACTCTGTTCGAATCTTCTTTGAATCTAGGTCAACTATACTTTGACCACATTTATTACAGCTAGTAAAATATATTGGCCAACACATTGATAATAATTTGAGAAAATAAATTAATTGAATGTAATCACATGTGTCAACGCTACTTAGCTTATACTATGAGACTCTTGTAGTGGTTAAAATTTATAATGGGAGTACTCATAACTAACCTGAGCCATGAACATTGTTCTTGGTGGAATCTTCATATAGTGACCAAGTTTAAAGTCTTGCAAAAATGTTAGAGCCTGGGACATGCTAATGTAGCCATACACCTTAAAGCACATGTTAGCCACAGGGCGCTCCGGATACATATATCCAATGATGTATTCTGTTATAATGTTTAAGCCTGGTTGCTGTTAAAAAGAAAGAGAAGAAATCTTAGCCAATTTTCATTAGCACAAATATAAAGTTAGCTACCTTTGTAAGTAAATTGTTAAGAAAAAGATACCTGATTTGTAGTGGCTACTATTATACCGATTGGAAGCGTGAATAGAATAGCAATAGCACAAGCTAGCAATACACCCCACCAAGGCAACTGAAGTGATTCTTTGTAGTACTCACAAGTAAAAATAATAAGAGCTATGTTCACCACCAGAATGATGAGAAACCACCACATGGGGACCGACTTGTACTTCCTCATAAGTCTCGTATGTATGTCAATCTTTTTACCGTCTCCAAAGGCACTTCTACTTTGCTCCCAAATTTTTCTGCATAGTTCAAATGGCAAGTGTAAATGAATTTAAAATTTTGCAAGACATCACATATTTTCCGATAAAATTTGAAGATGGTGAGGAGGACTATGCAGATTTTCATATTAAGTACATAAAAATTTACATCTTTACTTAGTCTAACATATTCAAACACACAGATCTGAATAAGACAATTCACGAAGTGATTACCTTCCATTGAAGAGAAGAACGTGCACAATTGTAGCAGGAAGTGTGGCAAATCCAAGACCATAAGTAATTGCAAAGAATGTGCTGAGATGTAGAGGTCCATTCCTTGCATAAGCCTCCCGATCAAGATGGAAATCAGAGTTGACAATGGACGAAATGTCATACAACGAACCATTTCCCTTAAAAAATTTGATTGAAAATAGTGAAAATTTCTTGGCATTGTAGACATTGAACCAGTAGGTAAGTGGTGTGATCACATACGTAATGAGAACGAATCCAGCGGCAATATTAGCTGTGGCAAACCATGGGCTAGCTAGTGGACTGCCAAGGTAAGAAGAAATTGTAGACCAATCAATTCCAAATGATGCAATCCCAAGACCACTCGCACCAGAACCAAGTTGTTGAACAAGGACAGACTTGGGAGCTAGCCAACAGATCCAGGAGAATGATGTCAACATTGAAAACATATAGCCTGGTAACACAGAGTATGCCATTCCAGAGATCAAGACCAGGAGGAAAAACTGAGTGCGGGTTGTTACTCCTTTTGGTCTTTTTTCTTTCTCATGTAGAGCACTGCATTCACATACAAGCTTAGTTACATTTTTGAACAAGTTATCAATTTTGCAACGGAAGAAGACATTAATTGAATAAAACTGACCTGAATAATGAGACCTGTACCAGATTAGTAGGCCACCACATTTCCGCAGGCTCGACAAGAAATTTCCTAAATAGTCCAGCCCAACCAAATCCCAACATCTAAAATTGAATAGGGAAGCATAAGACAATAGAAAATTGAAGAAAATAAATTAGAAAAAATGTATAGATATTATAGATAGAAGAGAACCTGAGTGGTGATCATGACTAGTATGGCTGGAAGGAATGTGAGTTTCCTTTTGTACAAGAGCTTCACAGCACTCAAAATATGAGTAGCATAAACGGTTCCAGCACCAGCATTCGCAAAGATGGTTATGAGAACATGCTCCTTGATATTGAATGGCCCTCGATTCATTGAGAATTCAAAGTATGTATCTTTGAAGAAGACGCGAGTTGGCAAGACTCTTGCCATGAAATGACCAAGTGGAACAACAGCAATCTGAGCACAAATTGAGGTGACATTTAAAGGGTTTTTTCTGTACCAAAAGAACTGATTCACAAAGGACAGCAGCACACATGAAAGAATTCCAAGAACCCACATTCTGAATGTGGCTATAGGTAATGTAGGATCATCAGTTTTGGGCACGGTGAGTTCGACTTGTTTGACAGGACACTCTTCAGTCTCATTCTCCTCCCCTGAAACACCCTTGGTTGATTCAATCTCAAACGGTGAAGCCATGGCAATGATATCCTATCCTTCTGTTGCACAAAAACAAAATCATCAAATCAAATATAAAAAAAAAAAAAAAGGTATATATGAAATTCAAGTCAAATCTTATTATGACTACAAGTAAATAAATAGACAATATGATATATCATACACAACGACAATATGAATTGTTACTAGTATATTTATGGAAGAAACACATGACGTTTTTTTAACTAAAAATAGAAATAAATGACTATATGAACTCAGCAAAGTTGACTTTGGCATGTGTGTTGCGTTTATCCAAATTGGAAAAGGTGTCAAATTAATTACTAGAATTTCCTTTTGGCTCAATAGCTAATAATTATTCAACAAAAATATGATTAAAAAATTTTCAATTCCATGAAAATAAATTTATACGTTCAGAACCCTTTTTTAACTTAAAATAAAAACTTGTACGGTAATAATTTGTTAGGTTAAAAAACTTCATAAAGATGTCGCAATCGAAATCACTAACGAGGAATAAAAGTTAGATACCTTTTAAGCAAAATTTGATTTTATTTTTAAGCAAACTTCATTGTGTTCACCAAAATTGTTTAAGCAAAATGACTATAGAAGTTTTGTTTTATTTTGTCAATAAAAAAAAAAAAATAGGAACTGAAGTTTAAGCAAACTTCAGTGTGGTCACCGGCTAAAAGATAGGAACTGAAGTTTTGTTTTGTTTTGTTTTGTCAATAAAACTAGGGATACCATAAATAGATAGGGTCTGCAAACTTAACCGTAACAAACCTAGCGAACATAAATATTGCCTTGTTTTTAGGCAAACATAAATATGAGTTAGTTGGTTGTTTAACAGTCCAAAGTAGGTCAAAGGATTTCTTAAAAAAATTATTTTTATTTTTTATTTTTTTATTTCTTTTTAACCTAATCTTAAAATATATTCAAGTAAAACTAAAAAGAGTCTTTATCGATTTTTTTAAAATTATTTTATCGCCGTCGCCATATTCAATATTTTAAGGAAAAAAATAGAACATTATGATAAAACTAAAACTTTTCCTAAAGTACTTTTGATCTCTAGGTTAAGAACCTAAACACAAAGCTCATCGCGTCACACTAACTTGGAATATACGTTGAAAAAAATAACTGATGTTAAGATGTAACCTATGTGATCCATAAATCGGAATCAAACAGTTTAATATTCGATACGATGAAATAGTTCAATGAATGAAAAGTGAAAGAAAACTTAAAAACAAAAAGAGAAGACATTGATATCATAATCATGGATTAATGAGTGAGTAATGCATGCAATAGTTTTAAGAGGACTTACCTTTCAAGAGGATAGATATCAGAATGATCGATCACTCTCTTCGACTCTGCTTGCTCCTTTTATGCGATTTTTCTCTCACTGTTCTCTATTTGTTGTTTTGCTTATGGAGTTACGATGCTTTTATAGCTTATGTATTCACTCCCATCCTTAGTCTTCGGATACTCTTTTACTAGTATTTATTAGTAACAAACTTGTATCTTTTTGAGTAAGATCGACACTCATTAAACGCTTTTTTCTGTTTTTTTCTTTGAAGAGTCAAAACAAAATTCTCCTTAATTATCTATCTATTCTCTAATTATGAAATTTAATCTCTACCAAAAATAGAATCTTACCCCTTTTTAATTTTTTAACACGTCATCAAGATTATATCATTTTGTGTCTTTTGCATCAACCTCCCTCTATTTTTTCTCTTTTAAAAACAAATTAAAACAAACTCATTCGATAAAACACACTAACTTAATCTTTTTTTAAATAACAAACAAACTTAATCTTTTATTTTCTAATTATCTATTCTCTAATTATTAAATTTAATGTGTACCAAAAATACAATCTTACCCCTTCTTAATTTTTTGAGTCGTCATCAAAATTATATTCTTTTGTGTATTTTGCTTCAACCTCCCTCTATATTTTCTCTCTTAAAAACAAACTAGAATAAAATCACTTGATAAAACACTCTAACTTAATCTTTTTTTAAAGAACAAACAAACATAATCTTAATCCCAATCAAAATAATTTTTTCTATAATTCAACTTCTAAATATCTAAAGAGTAACAAAAAAAATTACAATCTATTATCTTTCTCTAATTATTAAAGTTAATCTTTCTCTAATTATTAAAGTTGATGTAGTTTTGTAACAAAAATCCATTTTTTTATAGTTGCATCCAAAAAGACATGTGAGTTTAATTACAATAACCAAACAAAATAAATCGTGATTTGTTTTATAAATTTTATTTTATAAATTCTCTTAATTAATAGATATCAAAATCACTTTTATAAATTATACACGGGGTTAGTATTTATTATAAGAAATACAACTACTTTACATAAAATTACACATCTTCAAGATTACTTCTTTTGTATAAATGATTTTCATACATTTTTTGGTTTATCTTAATGTCATATTATAAAATTATTATTTTTAATCGTTATTCATTATTAATCATTATATCATTTCAAAGAATGACTATAAAAAAACACAAGACAAATGTTACTATCTAATTAATTAGACACTAACTAATATTGTTGTACAAATCATACATGAGACAACAATCAGTCACATATTAATTTGTTAAATTGATATTTTTTTTATGTATTGTATCTAGGCATGACAACAAAACCCGTACCTGCGAGTACCCATCCAAACCAAACTCAATTTGACGGGTTTTCCCCCGCTTTGATTCAGTTTGGGTTTTCCCCAATTTTAAAATACGGGTACGGGATGAGTAACGGGGATATAGGTATACCCACCCCGAACCCATACCCAAACCCATCTCGAACGTAGAAAATCATTTTATTGCCCCCTTTTATATAAAAAGAAACTCAAATTATAAATCATTTCAGTCACACAATCAGAGTCTCAGTCTATCAGATGACACTCATTTCTCAGAGTTCTCTCTATTCTCCATCACCATAGCCTTGATCTATCGTCGTCATTTCTTCGCAAGATAATGCATTGCAACAATGCATCTGAGGCAGAAAAATACTTCTATTTTATTAAAAAAAATATCCATTGCTGGGATGGGGCGGAGATACCCTATAACCTGTCGAAGACGAGAATGAGATTCGATTTCTTATCTCCGTTGGATATGGGTAAGATAGCGGATATGTATATGGTAGTAGGGTATGGGGACGAGTAAGGTAAAACCTGTCCCCACCCGCCCCATTGCCATACCTAATTTTATCTTCTAAATAATAGTGGGAGTAATTATAATATACTAATTATAATTTGATATAAGAATCTTGCACGATATACATATTTATTGTTTATAAATTCATATAAAAATAAAAAAATGCTAAAAAAATTACAAATAGTTTTCAGTGATATATAAAAGTCACGGGGCTTATTAACGTCCCCGTTATCATTATTGTGATTTTATTATTTATAATATTTTCACATATTTTTAGTCTACCACTTTATAATATTTAATAACAACTATTTCAATGTTTTTATTATTATCTTCATCTTTATCATTAATTTTTTTTCTTATTTCTCAATGTAATTAATATTGTAAACGCGTTTTGACCCATAAATCGCGATTTAAGGATCAGCCCGTGCGAAGCACGGACTCCGTGCTTAGCACGGGTCTGTTGCTAGTTTACTTTAAATTTGATTTTTTTTTCTTTTTTTCTTCTCAAAATCCCGATCAAAATGATAAACACTAAAAGCACATTTTTTTTCTGACAAAACTAGGGTCCGTTTGTTATGGATTAAAATAAAAGTGATTTTGACATAAAATAATTTAGAGATTATATTTTAGAGATTTTATGAAAAATCAGAATCTATTTTGCGTTTGTTTACTATGATAAAAATCACTTTTTTTAAACAAATAATTTAGTTTGTTTGGATACAATTATATAAAAGAGATTTTTTGTTACAAAATTAGTTCAATCTTTTAAACAATATTTTCTCTCTCCTCTAAAAAAAGAATCTATTTTTTGAGAAGCTGCTCTTAACAGCTTATCATTTGAAGTTGTATTTAGATTTTTTTTAGATTCTGATTTTTTTTTTTTAAAGTTGTAACAAACGGATGCAAAACACTTAAAAGTGATTATTTTGTTTAAAAAAGTGATTATTTTCTTAAAAAAGATATAACAAACGGGCTCTAAAAGCACATGATCTTAATCAAATGATCTTGTATTTATTTATTTTTATTTTTTTTAGGAAACGTATTTAAATTTTATATGAATATTTTGCACTTTTATTTGTAACAAAATATCTCTTTTTTCAATAGCACCAATATAAATAATTTAGAAAATATAACATAAATTTTTATATTTTTTTAATAAACAAACAATATAACATTATTCTAGAATTTTTTTTTATAAACCAACAGTATAACATTATAGAATTCTTCAAAAAAAAAACATTATTCTAGAAAGAATTGTTTAATTTTTTATAAATAGAATAATAAAAACCATAGTAGTCAATAGCGGGCAATAGCGCCGCTATAGCGGCCGCGCGGTGCGGTGCAGTGCCGGAGCGCTACGCAACAAGCCATAGCGTTGCGGTGTGAGATAGCGGCGCTATAGCGGCGCAACGCTTCGTAGCGGTTTTGCAGTTTAGAACCGCTATTTCATTTTAAGAGAAAATACAACATTGTCCTCGGTTTAAAAAAAACAAGGGTATTTCTGTAAATCTTCCTCTGCTTTTCTGCTGTTCTGTAAAACTTCTTCACCTCTGCTGTAAATCTTCCTCTACTTTGTCGTGTTTGCTCTGTTTTCCTGTTACTTTTTTGTTTAACAATCTCAAAACTCTGTTGTCCTGTTACTTTTTTGTTCTAGTTTTCTTTGTTATTATTGATTCCAAACTCCATTCTGCTCTCTCTGTTTCTGTTTGTAGTTTGTACAAACAATCCTCTGTTTTGTTCATATAAAACCTTATTCTGCTCTCTCTGTTTCCTTATTTTTGTTGTTTTTGTTTTTATGAAATAGCGGTCATAGCGCTATGCGCTATCCCGCTATAGCATTTTTGGGGTCAGCCGCTACGCGCCGCTATCCGCTATTAACTACTATGATAAAAACCCATTATGAAATCCTCTATTTCCTTTTTATATAGTACAGATTTTTAAAACTTAATGTTTGATAAATATTTATTTTAAAGTGAAGAAGTATTGAAAAACTTTGTGATCTATGATAAAAATACCCAATGTGGTCTATGACAAAAATAAAAACAATAACTCCAAGGGCATGAATTATTAGTGGAAAAAAGATAGGGGTATTAAATATGGGAGATCTCGATTCGAGCCCTGTTATTGCCTTTGAAGGGAGATAAATGTAAATACATTTGTAAGTGTGGTTTGACTCTATATGTGGAGGGAGTTGTCTTCATATAATGGTGTAGATATTAGATTTTGACTCTATGAAAAAAAAGATTTTGAGTTAGTCCATAAAAAAAAAATTAAAGTTAGAAACATAATATTATATATTATTGATATCATTGAAAAATATATTTTTTTCTACAATCATGGGCTAGGTGATGTGTTTGCTTGTCATGTAAAACCTTACCAGATTAAGAGGCCTAAAGCAAAATTTTAATGTGGCCTTTAAAATTATTATTTTTTCATAGAATATTTATATAAAATCAATTTTGTGGAGACCAAAATTAGAAGTCATGACCAAGAGTAATTGAGGTTTTTTTGGTAATCAGTTAAGCTATGCAAATGTCTGTAATTTATATCTATCATATAATATACTTATAACCAAATTAATTTTTTAGAGACCTTCTTTTCACCTAAAATTCTGATGCCTAAAACCCTTACTTAGGTTGCTTGGCCCTTAGGCCGGCCCTGCTAAGAATGAGATTCTAATGAGGTGTGGTCACTCATCCCAAGTTGATGGTGGATGACTTTAAGTACTCTCAAGAGGATATCACCAGGTTTTATTTTTTGATTACTCAAGTGTTGGAATATTTTTTAGGTTGAGTTCACTGTGGTTCAACTACAAACTAATATGGTTGCTCATTAGCTAGCTATAGCAACCATCTCAAAAATTTGTTCTCAAATTTTTATTGGCGTTCATGGTTGTAAATAAAATGCACTACATTTTCCTATATAAAGAAGAAAAATGTTTCCTAAAAAGGAAAACAGAAGTAAAGTTAAAAAATAAGATTCAGCAAAGAAACAAGTCAACTAAAAGATCCAAAGAAGGACAAAAGAATGAAAACAATAAGAAGTCAAATAAGAAGAAAAACTGAGGCTGAGCGTTGAAAATTCAAAAACAAACATCCAAATACCAAACTGAACATTCTTAATTAGTAACAAACAAACATCCTAATCAAGTAACCAGAAGCATGAAAAGTAAGTTATGGTAATGAGATGAAGAGCAAGCATTCAAACTAAAGAAACATAACGTAATGCGACGAAAAAATGACAATTACTCGATCTGTTTTTTTTTTTATTTAATCATCCTTAGGATTATTGTTTCTTCTGGTAAGCACTACTACTTCCGATCTTATATATAACAAAAGTTCAAATCAACAAAAATTGATGAATTTAGTCTAAAATTTAATTTAAATGTATCAATTTTTATTGACTCAAACTTTCTTTTATATATAATATCAAAAAAAAAAAAACTTTCTTTTATATATAGAACCAAAATGAGTAGTAGCCGTCAAAAATCAATTGATATTTGATAAATCGTGGTCATGTACCACTACTTGTTGGTTTGGTGTGTACCGGTGAGTTATAGATGGGTGTAAAATAAGTGACGTTTATGGATGTCGTGACGTGATAACTTTACGTTTCAAATTTCCAAATATACTAAACAAACTTCAACCTAATTTATTCAAACCTATAGCACTTTAAAACATGTAAATTATGAATCGTATTTTATTCTTCAAAAAAAAAAAATTATGAATCGTATTTTTATGAAATTTTGGTTTCGGTTTTTTTATGACGATTACAATTATTTTCTTTTTATGTGGCACCAATGTCTCGGATCTCATCAGACCTCTATAGTTAAACATGTTTAGACGATAATATTACTATGATGAAAAGGGTGACCGCCCAGAAAATATGTGTTGCACCTCACATTTAATTCGAAAAAATAATAATTCATTTTCATTAAAATTATAAGCAATGTTCCACAAATCGAGTGTTAACTCGTCGAGTTTACCGAGTTTACGTTTTTAGGTACCAAAATCGTGTCAACTCGGAGGTACGCTCGATTTCTGGTAAAATCGGAATGTTTGACGAGTTTGACTCGAGTTAACTCGGGTAAACTCGGGTAAACTCGGGTAAACTCGAGTAAACTCGAGTAAAATCGGAATGTAAGTATTTTTTTTTATAGTTTTATTAAAAACTTTAGGAACTTGTGAAACTTGCCTTTTTGGATGGTTAAGACTTTAGAGACTTGTGATTTTGCAAGTTTATTTTGTAGTTTGATGTTTAGTTGAACATAATGCTTTATTATGGTGGCTGAAAACCTTTATAATTTAGTCATATTTTGCACTATTGGACTATTTACAATATTATATTAGTTTACATATGTCATGTAAATAATAAATTTTATTGAATTTTAATTTTAGGTAAACTAGTATGAGTTCTCGAGTCGAGTTTACCTGGGCAAAACGAATTTAAGGTAAACTCTCGAGTTGTAAAACCTTGATTATAAGTGTACATGTTCGTGACTTTCAAATTCTAACAAACTATAGGTATCTCTTTTTTGTTCACCACCTAGAGACAAATACTCTATTTGATACAACTAGGCTTATTGTCTCCTAATGATTGGTCGATCATTTGGAATCCTCACGTTCCCATGTCGGATATTCGGATCCTCTGCTGTTGCACTCCCCAATTGTCTCTATATCTCGTCATTTCCCTCTCATTCATCCTCGACTCTTCATTTCTCTCTCCTCACTCACAAACTGGATTTCAGGATTCAATTGATCTGGTTATCCTTGTCTTCACAAATTTTACTGACTTTTTCTTCAAGTATAGTGCCACCTTGTGCCATCACCGATGTTATTGTCAAGTCATTAGCGTGACAAAAACTTACAACTGTTAGGCGACATTGTGGAAGAACATGCTGGTGTACGTGACCGTGTAGCGGTTTTTTTTTTTTTTTTAGCAGTGGCAAGCTGCTAAGAACAACTAAGTGACCATCCAGAATCGCAGCCTGCTCGCTCTTGGACAAAACCACCTATGGTATGTTGTAGGGTAATAACGATGCCGCCTTTACTAATAGAATGGTTGGTTTTGGCATGTCTTTAAGAGATCAATGTGGCCATCTTATTCGAGTAAAAACTGACATATTTGATAGCAAACTGAGTGTACCAAAAGATGAAGCATATGACCTATTTATATTCATTTAGTGGATGCTGGTGCTGGGTATCGATAATGTTATTTTTGAACGACTGAAAAATGGTGGTAGACCAATTCCATAACCTCTCATTTGTTATCTCTTATTTTGGGAGAATTATTCATAAAACAAACTTGTACCGAACAAGTTGGTGGAGTTATCTTGTGGACAACTATATAAACAGCAAAATAACAAGTTTTATCTATTCCTCGTTAGTTTGTTTTTTGTATACCTGAGTATAATAAATATATTTTAGTGTTCCTTCAAATATATATATATATATATATATATATATATATATATTATATTAGTTCGAATGGATCCTCTTATGTTTTCCAACTCATGTTTTTTTTCCAGTTGATGTATTTCCACACTTAAGTTCCCGCCTCCCTATTTAACACAAAGTCTCTTCTACTAAATTGATGTTGAAACTTGAAACTGAACAGGACTCTCACGTGATTGGAGAAATTAATTTCCACAATTTAAACGTCTAATAATTTATTCATTGGAATAGAAGAATTTGGTATGATTTGTACCCAAAAAAGAAATACTACAATTCAGTTTGATATTGCTGTTTAACGTGAACATAAATCTAGCGTAGTCTGTAGTTATTAATTCTTATTGTCAAACATGTATTATAGTATATTAAATTATTTTTCATTTTCCACAGTAATTGAGAAAGAAAGTTGCTCTGCTTGGGTTATTTAGATGAACCCCTATCGTGAGCACAACTTAGCATGTGTTTGAAAGAGTGGTACCACCACACAATTTCAGGCTACTTACCATAAAGTTTTTGGTTTTTTGTAAATACTTTTCATTCTTTCAAACGAAATCGTGTAAATACTTGTAGCATACTCATTCCACACCGCTCTGGTATACTCACAGACTCATACTCATTCATTGTTTCACAACAACTCAATTTCATAATTGTGAGGCTTTTGTGTTGAGCATTGCTAAATTGTACGAAGCAAAATGACACAAGAATGTAACTTGTAGTGTTCTTAAAAAAAAAAAAAAAAAAACAACTAACGAGTCCTACTTTGATAGAAATCATGGCCATGTGTGTTGAAATTCGACAGTCTGTATCATGTGTGTTTCGTTTTCTGGGTTTTCGTAATAAGGGGGAGCATTATCCTTTTTGGTTTGGGAGTAAAGGATCTACACGTGTACCAATGCATGCTCAGTTGAAATATCTGAAAGGCAAGGTAAATGTCGTAGTAGCAAGGTGTTTATCCGGTAAAACCTTTTACTACTTTTTAATTTACTTTGCGAGTTCGGTTTATTTCCTATATATTTGCCAACCGCAACAAACATAGCACAATTATCTGGCGTTACCAGAGTCTATACCAGACAAATCATCACTAAATCCAAAACAAAAGAAGAAAAAGCAGACTATACACACCACAAAACATCGGACTCCCAACATAGTAAACCATGGTGCAACTTCAGAAAAGTTCATGTAGGGTAGAAGAACAATGTGAACAATTGCTATAGTGCGAAGTGAAAAAAGGCGCAACATACATTAATTTTGATTTATTGGTAATAAAAAAATAAAAAACAATCAAATTTGAAGTTTGAAGCCTTCATACCACAAGCAGAATCTTAATAATATTACATAATACTCTACAAATTGACAAGCCATGTCGAAATGCAATCTCACAGAATAAATCATGTAATAACCAACACTAATCTGATCATTGAATATGAAGGCTATGATTAGCTAGTCATTGCTCACGGCATTATCATAACAGATCGATAATAACCTTCAGTGACTTCTCAAATATTTCATGTCCCACAAACACAATTCACCAAATAAATCAGCTCTACAAACACAACCCTAACAACTTGGAACATGGGAATCAAAAGTCATCCCACAATGAGGTATGTTTTCAAGTGCGGCTAGAAAAAAAAAATATTGGAAAGGAAAAGAATAACATTGTACTTAAAAAGCTACCACCACGGTGGAATCCGGAATAGATCACACACCAGACCAATAATGTATCTACTGAATGCTTGCATGTGCACAAATCTGAATCTTAATTGTGAAAGCAAATATGCCAACATTTTAAATTGACTACAATCTAACAATTATATTTTATCGACAATTAGAAAGTTACACGGATATGGAATGCAAGCGGGCAACGATTAAAAAAAATAATAATAAAAACATAAATGAGGGAAAAAAATTTGGTAAGTTGGTTTTGGGACAAAGCAAGTACTATTATTGAACATTACTTGTATGATTAGCCACAATTAATAGTCATCTAACAACTTAGGAAAACATAAACAATATTAGATATCTAAAATGCTCACTACAAACATGTATGGAAAACATGTGTCTTACCTCCCAGATATTCGCAGGAGCAGTAAAACACCTTCAAGAAACAAACTTGTACCAAACAAGACAATTCAGAGAAATTTATATCAAATAAAATTAGACAATCTTCTAGAACAAATACGCAGTCTGAATCTCTAGCGAGCGCGCCTAGCAAACGAATTTCAAAAGGTTCAACTTGTTCCTAACGAAAGCAATTGTAATTCTCGACTGAAAGGCTGGTCACTTGCCTCTCACAAACACAACCTCCCCAATACGCGCGATTCCTACATAGAATTTTCGTTTTACGATTAAGCACGAGTACCATTCAAATTGAAGTTTTAATTCAGCACCCACAGACTATTAATAACAGCGTGAACGGATCGAAATGACAGCATTAATCACCTGTAGAATGCATAATTCAACGCTTGCCACGATGCCCGCCACCTGACCTCCCAGGGTTGCGAGCGAATTGGAACCGTAAATTGACCGAGTTGCGGTCAAGCTCATCAAATTTGTAACCTGCAAAATTAAGGTTCATTGTTTTACGATGAAAAACTAACCACATCTGGACAGCCAAAGAGGGTGGCAGCAGGAAGATGCTATAAGACGTGTACTGTACCTTACCTCAGCTTAAAACAAAATAAACCTGAAATACGTCTGCTAACGTTCAAACCCAATATCCAACATAGGGGAAAATGTGATACCTTCACTTAGTACGAAAGGGATTAAACTTTCTGGTTAAGAGAAGGAAGAGGAAGAAGAGTGAGCAACCTTCAGTGAGTCTCCATTCCCCATTGTTGGACTGTCTGCTTTTGGGTATTTGGCGAAACGAAGAATACTTGAAGAATATATCCTACTATAGTTTAAGTATCTATGCAGCATTAAAATAACTCGACATGAAAGGCTGATCACGCTGCTAATAGTTGGAAATGTGATAGTCCGAAACAAAGAAGGCTTAATTAGTCAGGAAAGCCACATATTTTGTGCAGCAAACAAACGCAGATGAATAGCTCAAACCAGGCCTCCATAATTTGGAAATATCAAAATGGATGGCATTCATGATTGGGATAGATAAGAAAATATATTCACACGGTTAAACACGGAGCTGTTTCTTAGTTTATTGCGAACACTACCTAGTACTCCCCACTCTTATCTGGATGCTTGCCTAGTATCCTTGCCATAAATTTTCAAAATATATATATATATATATATCCTTGCCATAATTTCTTTATATCATTTCCACTGTACACTCTCCAGTCAGACAGTCAGTTTTATCTATTACTAAAACCAATTATGCATCGCTTATCAGTTATCTAAGAGTAATTCCACGCTCTTGATGCAGTGCCATGAGAGGAAGGTTGATCATAAATTACCAAAATACACACTGTTATTACCAACTCCACGACAGGACATACCAGGAAAAAATATTTTACAGCAATTTCACTAAAATCAGCTCATGAAGGGAATAAAGAAATTGAACACACTGCCTTGGAAAAATGTATGAGGTTGTCATTACAAGGATAAAAGAAAAGGAAATATTACCATGCAATGCATCCATGGCAGTTGCTGCATGAGCCGGACTTACAAAATCAACAAAACAAAGTAACAGTGGATCACCCCCAGGCTGCACATAATCCCAGTCAAAAATCAATCAATGCAAATAATATAATTTTTTATTCTTTTTAATTTAACTTACCTGTCTTGATTCCTTGCTGACAAGTCTAACTTCTTTGTAGCCAACAAAAGGACGAAAAATATCTATACAGTGTGTTAAGGCCTTGAGAAAGAGGAATCGACAATGAAAACCAATGGACTAAGGGTAACCAGATGAAAGGATACGGGCTACTTCGCGTCTTGTACAGTTGGAAGGTAAACCCTCCACAAATAGTGTATTGGTAGCACCAGGTGGAAGTGAATGGTCAGGCCTTCCACCACTTAATTCCAGGATTTGGTCTTTTACATTTGTTCTTCGGTCAACTCCCCCCATACTTGTGACATGAGAATCATCAATAGAATGACTGGGAACTCCCCCATCAATGGTTCTAGTAGACTGTCCCGAACCATGAGATGAAATCTGCTGCAACATATACAATAAATTAACCTAAAACATATAGGTTTGTTTACATGCCATATTCGTCATGGTGTGACGAACCTAGATTAAACAGGTGTCCAGTCCAGTTGCATAAGTTATTCCATCACATGCTCAGAGTGAATGGATGGAAATTCAGAAAAAGGAAGATTCTAAAATCTCGCACGCACAATGTAATAAATAGGACAGAGTAATCCCACATTTTTTCTAAAATCTTCTTTCAAGAAAGGGCATTTCAATTTTTACCATGAGCCCTCGAAATCTCCGAGAGAGAACTTTAGAGCTAAAACATTACTTAATGAAAATAATTTGAGCATGAGTCTAAGGATTAAAAATGCACTTAATTAATTTTGTATCTTATCAGTATTCATATACATAGCAACGGCAAGATAAAAAAAAAATAGATCCTAGTGGCCTAAAAAAATCAACATGCCGAATAGGGCTATAGAAAACAAGAACAGATAATTGGTCATTTAAGGACAGGAAAAATAATTAATACCGCATTACGGAGGTAACGCTCATAGGATGCATCAAGGGATTCGGTATCTCTAATTACTTGGAGCCTTCCTCTATCATCGTCGTGGGGAAAGTAATTTGCCAAGTTATGAACGCCCGAGACATCTTCAAAATTAAGCAACATTGAAATTAATGAGAAGAGAAAGACTGAAGAAAGGAATCATTTGCATGATGAATGTAGATTAATTAATTGAGATATAAGCCTAACAATGCCATAATTTTGAATTTGAAACTGTATGACTTGGCTGTTTATTCATTGTTGAATTATATATCTCCAAATGAAAGATTTTCCAAAACGTTAGACAGATCTAGGCTTAACTGCTTAAGGATGTATATGAGGGTAAGTTTGAAAAATAAATAGGGAAAAAACCATTTGGAGTCTTAGAATTTGTGGTTGGGCCTAACACAACCCCACAAAACCAGCTTGTGAGATGAGGATTGCCCCCCTTTATAAACACATGTTCCGGTCATTTCTTATCCAATGTGGGACTCTTTAACATACAGAAAACTCTTACCAAATCAACAGAGGGGCGTCAACACGTTTTGCGCCCTGCAGTCTATTTCTAGTTTTAAGTCCAACAAATTCTCATGTCTTTATTACCGTAAATCAGTTATGATAACTGGCAATTTTAGTTGCTTTTCAATTTCATTTAGTATGAGATGTGATGAATGATTCCTGGTGGCATAACGTTGGACAATGTTTTCAAAGGTGAAAAATAATAGGCTTAAATGCACTTTTGGGCCCCCTAACTTTGCAAAAGATGCGATTTTAGCCCCTCAACAAAAAAAAATAGATTGCACTTTTGCAAAGTTAGGGTGTAGTTAGATATAGATACCCTAAAAGCTTGTTTTTGCTAAACATTAACATGGTTACCAAAGAGTAATTCCAAGGTTAACCTGATACCAATTATATTACTTTCAATCTCATTGATTGCAACATTAGAAAAGTTGGGAATCAGCTTGTGACTGGTGTTCAAATGATTAACTCTTCAACTGGTTCAAATCCATTATCATATGCATCAAATTTGTAATCTTAAGACAGTTTGATTGTTAATGCATTGACACAGATCCATAAAAATGGTTTCACAATTAACCCAAATACATTAATCAAATACTCTTGCATGATTTTCATTTCTTGAAAATTTGATATTTTAAGCAGTTTTCAACTGTTCAAACTAGATATATAGGAGTATCTTTTTTGAGGGAGATATATAGGAGTATCTTAGAATGTAATACAGTAAAAGTTAAAATAAAACTTAGAAAATAATAAACTAAAAAATAAAGAAAACATTTTCAGTATTCAATAAACCAATAGATTGCCCACATCAAATCTTATTTTTTTCATTTAATAGCCATGACTCATGTAAAGTTTACTCCAAAGAAATATAAGTCCACCACTGCTTAAGATAGAGCAGAACTGTTACATTTTTCCTACTTACTAATTACTATCAATTAATAATGTGCGATTAATACTAATAAACCATACCACCTTTTATAGAAAATGGCAGTGTCAGATTAATATTTATTCAATTGCATTATATGGTTAAATTTCAAATAATAAATCAGATAGAGCTTAGAAGCTGTGAAAAGACAAAAACAAGATGACAGGGCATGTTGTTGAATTGAGGAATAAGTCGAGAAAATAGTGAAAAATATAATTGCAATTTGCAATAACTTCAAGTCAACGATTTTATTCAATAAGTAAAGGCTATTAATTGGAAAAGAAAAAAAACACATCACAAAATTCAGCATCCAAAAAATAGCTAGCACAATAAAAGGCATACAGATGAATTTCCACAACCAAAAAATAAGGATCCGGATTCTCTTAACTTTGTGGCGCCGAAGATACCGTAACTTTCAACTCATATAAACCGCCAGATCGATCTTATGCTTCATACTGTGCCATCTGGCTTTACCTTTTAATTTATAAAAAATTAAAATTAAAAAAAATTAAAATTAAAAAACACAAGTATTACCCACAAACTCCATATTCTTCCTCCACCATACAACAGCCATTAGAGAACCATAATCGACTCCGACCACCACTATAACCACACCTCTCTTACCGACTTACATGCCTGTGCCTCCACCGTCACCAACCCATATGTAATATGTTTTAACAAGTCCATAAATAAACCCCTTTTAACAAGCTATTTTCACCGCCATGTTAATCTCTTCAGCGTCATTTTTAATTTACAAACAGCATCGCAATTGGTGTCTGCTGTAAAATTCAAACCAACATATGCATTACATACTTCCATCCAAAAAGGCTTAGCGGCGCATATGTTGCTCGCTTGCCTTCCACTCGTCTGTAATTTGTGTATATATATATATATATATATATATAAATAATTTTATTAATCTTTTACATTTTGAAGTTACAATTTACATAATTAACATTTACATGACAACAAAGTCATATGTTGTTCTGTGGTGCCTTTGTCTTGTACAACACATATTTTTCAGCGAGAAATTTAAAACTAATAATTTGTATGACTTTGTTGTGATGTAACCACAAAGCTCGTGATCTTAAATGGTTGGTTTTGTTTCATATTTTAGTGGTCAGAGTCTACAGACACAGTGCATAAAAATTTGGATTGGTCGAGTCAAGACAGCGGCGGTAGTCGAGAAAGACGATAATGCTCAAAGTTAATCGTGGAGGTTTGGTTTTACCTAGGGCAGTGGTGCAGCACAGGAGCCGAGGGAGAAACATGTATTTTTGCTTTTGTTGTTTCGGTTTTTTACAGAGAAAAAAAGACATGGCACCGTGTGAAGCATAAGATCCATGTGATAGCTTATAAGAGTTGAAAGTTAGGGCAACTTTGGCGCCACGAAGTTAGTGAATCCCGATTCGAAACATAATTAGGCACTTCTTAAAGCAGACAAAAATAAAATAAAGGGTTAATAGGTCTTTACCCCCTGTAATATAGGTCATTTCCGGTTTTCCCCTGTAAAATAATTTTTTTGATTCACCCCCCTGTAAATTTCTTGAAAAAAAAATTTGGTTTTTGTTTGGCCTATTAGGGGGTAAATCAAAACAAATTTTTTTACAGGGGTAAATCAAAAAAAAAAAAAAAAAAAATATTACAGGGGTAAAGACCTATTAACCTTAAAATAAAAAATACTAATAATTTTCATTGAAGTGTATAAACCCAACTTAGTTTGACAATTGCATTTTCATTGTAGGCAACTGAATTCACTTGTTACATTCCTTATTTATATTAATGCACAATCAAAACATGATAGTGATAGCGTATCCAGATTAAAACAAGTAAACACTAAACAGCACTAAAATTAAAACATTAACCCAGATCAAGAATTCTTAAACATGTATACAAAACAACTAACATCCAGAATACAATACAGATACCTATAACTAGGAACAACATGAGATTCCCAATACGTGTACAAAAGGGAAAATATTGTAAATTATTTCAAAAAAGTTAAGATAGTCTAGTTAATCAGATTCAATCCTCGTACAAAACAGTGAAAATCACGAATGGGAAAGCTCAATGGTTTAAACGCACGATTTAGAAATCCCGAGATTGAAATGGGGAAAATTATGTAAATTTTGATAAGAAAGCCTAGCGAATGAAAAATGATAACTATGGGAAGTAGAAACCCTAAATTGAAAGGAAAAAAAAAGTGAAGGGTAAAAATGGAAGAAGAAACTGAATACCGTAGTCAGTACGGGGACGTTTGCCGGGGATGGTAGGGGGAGCGTGCTGCTGAGATTCGGCGTATCTCCAATAAGCGTCAGACATGACGGTGTTGGCGACAGACAAAGTACGATGAGTTAGATTGTGAATACGAATGGTGTGTTCGTTCAAGTCTACACGAGGTGCTTCCTTAACTCAACAGAAACACAACACAACTTTTGTTCGATATTGTGAACTACTCCTATCTCGATTTGTCTCCGTTTACTTTTTGTCCTTTATTTTCTTTAATTCTTTTTTTCTTTTTAGGGAAATTTGTAAGTTCTTTGTCATTTTCACATTTACAAAATTATCCCCAATCAATGATTATGGAATGATAAATGGTAAAGGATATGATTAAAAAAAAAATAATCAGGAATGATGTATTGAAATTGTAAAGCGACTTGGAGTAAAATCAAAATAATATTTTTCAAAGGTGAGTTATGATAAAATATGGAGGTGTGTCTTGAAATTTATGAATTCTATTTTTTGAAAGTTGTAAAGTGTTTTTTTCGATGCAAAACTTCTAATTTTTTAACTAGTGTCTCGTGACGATTAGCAAGACCTTTCTTTTTATGATCACAAAAGAATTTTTTTATTTTTAAAAGGCTAGACGAATATATTAACAAACCCAAAGAAGCCTCTTTAGCACAAGAGAAAACTTAGAATTTCAATTATTACAAAATACAAATCACGCTGCAGCAAGTAGCCAAACCCAAAAATAACAAAGGATTACGAAAACAAACACAGTAAATGGTCTGACCTCCAAGTAGAGTAATCAAAATCGAATAAAATATAATACAGTTTTAACCACCAAAAAGTTTGGAGTTTAACCTTTTCTGCTAAAAAAATAAGTTGTTCAGTCTTATTATGAAAAATCTTTCTGTTATGCTCCTTCCAAATTATATAAAGCACCGAAATTCAAATGATGTTAAAAGTCATGCAAGAATGATTTACTCCCTCCGTTTCAAAATTAGTGTCGTTTTAGCCAAAAAAAATTGTTTCAAAATGAGTGTCGCTTTCAGTTTCCAATGCAATAATAACTTTTTCTTTTCAATTGTACCCTCCAATTAATACTTTGCACACTACTTCTAAAGTATTACTTTTAAAACTAACCAATAGTTAATAAGGATAATTTGGTAAAATAATCATTCTCTTTATCTTAATCATTGCATTTCTTAATATGTGTGTAAACACCTAAAATGACACTCATTTTGAAACGGAGGGAGTAGTACATTCCCACGAGAAGTTGTTGAAATCTCTAACCAATCATCAATCAATAACCACAGTCGATCATATGACACGCATTTAAAAAATATTTGGTCCTTGTCCTCTGTAGAGCCACATTCCGCTGAACATAAGTCTCGTCGTCCCCCAAAAACCATAAAAGAAAATTAATTGTGTATGATTTATCCAATATTTAAAATAATTTTTTAATTTCAAATTTATGATATATTAATTGTTATTTTTCTAGATAACGTCGTACAAAATCTTAATAGTCCAAACTTGCAAATGACTAAAACAATTAAGAAAAAGCAATTATCAATAATATTGATTAAAACAGTTTTTACAATGATGCAATCAACAATTTTAACATTGAGAACATGGTGTAGAAGAACGTTGTAAACACAAATTGTCGTCCTCAATTGTGAGATAGACTAAAAAACATTATAGTCGAAATCAACGTAATTCTAGCATGGTGAGAGTGCATCTCTCTGATCATAAAATATTGGATGATAGTGTTGAATAATCTATATTGGCATTGGATTTCATGGCAAGTTTCAGGAAGAGATAAGAGATGAATTACCTAACGAGTTTGTTGGGAACCACCATTGTTGTCGCCTCCTCGGCATTTTCTTCTTCCATAAAACATAGTTTTATTTTCTTCAAATGTATTTTTATGATGTTTAACTAATAAAGTAGGTATTCACCCAAGTCCCTAAGATAAAAAATCTAGATCTTAAATATACAACAAATGTGGTGTCTGGGGTTCGAACCCCGAACCTTGCATATAATATGCATTGTCCTTACCAGCTTAGCTAAACTCACGAGACATCTTGTTATCTTGCATAATATAGTTGTTGATATTATATTATGTTGTTTGTTGTGATTTTTCTTAGACTTACATCTTGTTATCTTGCATAATATAGTTGTTGATATTATATTATGTTGTTTGTTGTGATTTTTCTTAGACTTATTTGAACATCTTTTCACAAAGTTTAAACTACCTCCAATCTCTCTGATGCATGTCAAAATCCAATGTCACCACAAGATGAACTTGATTTTGATTTATGTTTTCTCCTCTTTGATGAATATTCCTTTTTAATAGAAATTCAATAATGAAAAAATTTCATTAGATAATCTTTAAAGATACATTCATGAATTTTAGAGAAAGAAAAACAGCTTTTTGAAAAACAATTTAATTACACTATGATATAGATAATTGAAACTAGACAAAGTTTCTACATATATTACAACAAATAATTTGTTGAAATATCACCATATACCGTATCGATGATATCACAACATCTCGAAAATAATTAAGAACATAGCTTTATTCTAATGTTTGTTTTCTCCATAAGCATTTTTCACGACTTTGTTTTCTCCATAAGCATTTTTCACGAGCTTAGTAAATAACTTCACAGCTCAGTATATCGAAAAATTATTTAAGGAAATAAAGTTAAAAAAAATTAAAAATAAAATATTTTTGAAAAGAAAATGTTGTGTTTCTCACTCAATCCAATGTTTAAAAACAATTTATGAAGGAGTTTGAAATATATGATAAATTGACTCAAAACTCAAAACATTTCAAATATTAATCTTTAAGGTTTCCATCCTTGAATGTCTTCCCATTAAAGTCAAGTGCATAGTTAATTGAGTATATCTCTGGTATTAATTGAAATTGGAGGAAACACAAGAAAGAGAGATTGACCTGTGTTGACCCTTTTCAAAATATTTATTTAACAATATATTATGAAAGACCTTTTTTTTAACATATATAATACTTATTCTCACACGACACGCATGAGTCAAAGAGCCGTATATAACACAGGAAGAATGAAGAAAATATGTACATATGAAAAATATACTGATGGGTTGTACATGTAGTTTATGGCGGTGTTTGCGATTGAAATGCATTACTTTGTGATTCATATTTAATACATGAATAATAAGATATATATGTGTTATTTGCAAGATATATTGGTCGTCCGTGCTTGTAGTTGATGATGTTGTTTGTGATTAAAATGTATGACTCAAAAAGTTGTGTTGAATTCATGGGAACAAGAGAAAATCAATTGTGCGTTATTTATCTAATATTCAAAATGTTTTTTAATTTAAAATGAATGATATATTAACTGTGTTTTTCTTTTACAACAACACCAGACAAAGTCTTAGTCAACCAAACTTGGATCTTTCTATTTCTGTTTTGAAGGCTGTAAGCAAGGGTTCTTGAATGGTTGTAGACCCTTCATAGGTGTGGATGGATGTCACTTGAAGACACAGTATGGTGGTCAACTCTTGATAGCAGTAGGCAGAGATGCTAATGACCAATATTATCCTATTGCTTTTGGCATTGTTGAAGTTGAGAACAAGGAATCATGGAGGTGGTTTTTGACCCTATTACTTGATGATATTGGTACTGAGAAAAGATGGGTCTTTATTTCAGATCAACAAAAGGTAAATTTTAGTTACTCTTTGTCAATTTTAATTGATTTGTTATATCTTTCTATTATGTGCTTACCTCTTCATTGTTGTGTTTATTTTGAAGGGACTTGTGTCTATATTTGATGAGTTACTTGAAGTTTGTGAGCATAGACTTTGTCTGAGGCACCTATATGCAAACTTTAAGAAAAAGTTTGGAGGAGGTACTGTTATTAGAGACTTGATGATGGGGGCAGCCAAAGCAACATATTACCAAGCCTGGGAGCATAAGATGCAAGAACTGAAGGCACTTGATTTGGCTGCATGGGAGTGGTTGATGCAGCATCCTACCAAGCTTTGGTGTAAGCATGCTTTTAATTATTACTCTAAGTGTGATGTTTTGATGAACAACTTGTCAGAAGCTTTTAATTCCACTATACTGTGTGCAAGAGATAAGCCACCCATTACCATGTGTGAGTGGATTAGGACATATCTGATGAATAGAATTTCAACAATTAGGTATAAACTTAGTTCATGGCAACATAGGATAATGCCAATGCCTAGGAAAAGACTAAATGTTGAAATTGAATTTAGTGGAAACTGGAGGGTCATTTGGAGAATACATGATGAATATGAAGTGCATAAATTATATAGGGGCTATCAGTACATAGTTGATATTGGGAAAAGGACTTGTACTTGTAACTTCTGGCAGCTAGTAGGTATTCCCTGTAGGCATGCTATTGCTGCAATGGGTAAAAGGTCTCAGAGACCTGAGGATTATGTTGATGACTGTTATTCTATAGCAACCTATGAAATATGCTATAGTTATGGTATAAGTGCACTTAATGGTGAAGATATGTGGCCAAATGTGGATGTGGAAGAGATGTTGCCACCATCTTATAAAAGAGGACCTGGAAGGCCAAAAAAATTAAGAAGAAGAGAGCCTGATGAAGATGGAAATGGTAGAAAATACAAGAGACAAAGTACTAGATACAGATGCACAAAGTGTGGTCAGTCAGGACTTAATAACAGAGGATGCAAAAGTCAAGTTGTTAACCCAGATGCACAGAAAAGGAAGGTAAAATTGTGATTACAATTACATTTATATTTATGAATAATCTTAATATATTGTAAACTACTAATCAATTATGGTTTGGGAACTTTAACAGAGGAAGCCACCAAGGAATGCAGCAAGGATGGAAAACCAAGATGCACCAACTGTGGGAAACCAAGATGCACCAACTGTGGAAAACCAAGATCCAGATCCTGTCATTGCTGAACCTATCATTGCTGAACCAGACAACACTGCAAATGGAAATCCTGCAAAGCCATCTGCTAAACCAACTAAGACAGTTGTCAAAGCTGCAAAGTCATCTGCTAAACATGCAAAGCCAACTGCTAAACCAACCAAGACAGCTGTTAAACCTACAAAGTCATCTGCTAAACATTCAAATCCAACTGCTAAGCCTGCAAATCCACCTGCTAATTACAATAACCCTGTTAAGCCTGTTAACCCTCAGTTCAAGCCTCCATCAAAGGTTAGTCTAACATGATGGTTAACTTTTTGAATTTTTATCTTTGATGAATTAATCTAACATTATGTTTATTTTTAATTTACAGAAAAATAAAGAGGTAATCTATGATGTTACTCAACTCAAAAAGAAGGCAGCCACGAACTTGACATGGAAAGGAAGGACTTGAGAAGGATCTACTTCAAAATCAACTTCCAAAGTGCCAGTTTACAATTTCAATCATCTTAGAAGGAGTGGGAGGACATGTTATTTTGGACCACAACCAAAGGCAGGTGCACCAGGAACTGTTGAATCAAATCCTATTGAAATTGGAGTGGAAGATAATGGGGAACTCACTCAGGAGAACTAGCTGAATAGTATATTCCATATTATGATGTAATGGCTTTAGATAATGCCTTATCTTGATGCAATGGCTTTAGATAATGCCTTATTTTGATGCAATGGCTTTAGATAATGCCTTATTTTGATGCAATGGCTTTAGATAATGCCTCTATTTTGTATGTAATGGCTTTAGACAATGCCTTATTTTGATGCAATGGCTTCAGACAATGGCCCAAATGCCTCTATTTTGTATGTAATGGCTTATATGACAGTGCCTTATTTTGATGCATATATCTATTTGGTATTTCTCTATAACAGTTGCTTTTAGTTTAGATGCACCAGGTGTTTTTACTTTTTGCTGTATGAATAGCAGTTGCCTTCATGGCTTGACTTGTGACAAAATAACACAATGAACACTATCTGTTAAGGCTTATGCAGAGTCGTATATGAATAGCACAATGAACACAATTAACACAATGCAACTTTTTCATTCAATTAACCATGGAGGTACATTAAAGTTCTTACACATAAGTACTTATAAATAAACATACTTAAACATCAACGTACTAAAACATCAAATTACAAACAAACTAAGATAACTTCTTATCAACCTAGATTAAGCTAACTTCTTATCAACCTAAAGAAAGCCAACACACTTAACCCTAACAACCACCTAAAATTTTTGAAACCATACAAAGAAAACCCAGCTAATGATCATGATCAATGACATCCATTTAACCTTCTTATTCATGGCAACATATTTTGTCTTCCATTTCGCAATTTCATTCGACTCCAATGCCTTCATGACTTCATCAATGTTTTCACATTTGCTGCAAACTTGATTTTCCCTTCGATCCATTGACCTATCTATTGCAGGTGTAACTTCAATCATTGCTGTAACACCAGGTATAATATCATCATCCCAGATGTACAAGTTGCAGGTATGCATAGTCTGTTGAATAAATCCAGTGCACAATTAATCAAACAAACAGGACAGCAATACATTATTAATTCACATGATTTGTGCATAAACTCACCTTGCTGTTCCAGTTACGACACCTCCAAAACATCCGACCTCGATTCGCGTAAGTGTTGGCAATGTAAGCCTTCATTGGTAAAGTGCAGCCACAAGCTGGTAGCATAACTGGTAACGAATCAATCTCATCTTCCGACATACGGCTGCGACGACGACGACCTTGACTGTGACTTGCTCCATTCCTTGAAATCGAATACGACTGTGACCCTCTACTTCCTGAATACCCACCTCTGCTACTTGACATTTCTGGGTCGATGAAAAGTCTGAAGAACAAGGTCGATTAGCAAGAACAGAATGAACAAGACAGGGCAGGGCGATTGAAGGTAGATTGACGGGAGAAATGGAACGGCGATTGAAGGAAAGGATGAAGATCGATGGAACAATGGAGAAGAAAAGGGGGAATGAAAAACCCTAGAATTTTCCCACCAATTCTTCAATTATATATATATATATATATATATATATATATATATATATTTCAATTAAAAAAATTATTTGTTTTAATTTTATTAAGTAAATATGTTTTTAGTTTTTAAAAAATTGATTAATTGATTAAATATGTTTTAATTTAACACATGGCAGCCACATGTGCAAAAGTGAACGGTCAGCAAGTGACAAGTAGGCAAAAATCTGACACATAGGCAAGAAAGTGGGGCCAAGGACCTTTTTAAAAAACAAAAAATTTTGCAGGGACTGATTTCAAAATTTTTTTTTACCAGGGACCAAAACCCAAATTAGCTATATTTGCAGGGACCAAAAGCATATTTTAGCCTTAAACTAAAATGTTTTGAAATTTCATGATCTAATTGAAAGGATTTGGTTTTACCTAACTAAAATTCAAATCAACCCTACTTACATGGACAATTTGCAAGCTTAAACAACAACAACAACCAAGCCTTATCTCACTAAGCGGGGTCGACTACATGGATCAAATGACGCCATAATGTTATATCAAAAACCATATTTGGATCCAACTAATTTAATGGTTTTCTTAGGTCTTCCTCTATCTCTTTTAACTTGACTTTCCTCCATTTGATCTATTCTTCTAACAACGGCATCTACGGGTCTTCTCTCTACATGTCCAAACCATCCAAGCCTATTTTCTACCAACTTTTCAATTATAGGTGTTACCCCCACTCTCTCATCACCAATGGTGTCATTCCTAATCCTGTATAGTCTTATCACTCATCCAACCAATCTTTTTCTCTCTCGGTTCTTTTTTGTCATTTGGGAGCGCCAACAACAACGAGTACAAGGTGAGGGATAAGCCACCATTTCCGCTATTCACTTCACGGCTGAGGACAAAACAAGAAAGGCAACCGTTGCAACCGTATCTATCACCGCCGCCGTTCACCTGGTGAGTTTGATATTTCATATTCCTTCCACTATTCTATGTTTACCAAGTTCTGGGCCTTCGATAGCTCGCGGTTTCACTTGTGTACGTGTTATATTATATCAATTTAAGCGTAAAGATAGTTTCACATCTGCATTAATTTGACAACCGAGTATGATATATCTAATGAGAGGACCATTTTTGTGTTAGAATAAAAACATTTAGTTGGTCCTTATTCCTTAAAGTTATATAAGAAGTGCTTGTTAACAGGAAGAGGGAGTATTCGGTCAATAAATAATGTTTGGTCTTAGAGAAGGAAGATGGTATTTTTGAAGTTTGAAGTCACTATTTTGTTCAAGGAACAAACTTTTCCTCTGGCAGAGTATTTTCCCCTTTTCTGTCTCTGCTTCCATTGCCATCATGCCGTGTTCTTCTGTGATCTGATGAATGGAGAGTGAGCGGCTTTATGTTGCATTAGTGTGTGACTGTGTTCTAACTAGGATGCATGCCTATGCAGACCAATATTGATAAATTATACTTTTGGAAATACAAGTGAATGAAAACATGGAATCCTTAATCTTGAAAAAATGAGAACATACGATCTTGAGAGTTAAGAAAAACTCTTATTCTAGATTGATTGTCTAGATTTCAATGTCCATTTGAGAAACTTGAAGTCAATCTTTGCAATCTTGCACACACTCCGACTCTCAGATAACTTTGGGTCTAGCATATACCAAGAGTTTTCCCAACAGTTTAAGGAGTGTCTGAATAAACATTTTTTTTTAATAAGCGTTTGAATAAACTATTCATTTAAATATTTAATAAGTATTTGCATTTGTATACGAAGATTGGATAGCTATTTGTGTTCTCAACATTTGCTTTCACTATAATAAAATAGAATTGGGTATACTCTGTCTAGTTAAGTTGTTACCATAAGGTATCTCAAGGAACTTATCAAAATAAGTTGAAGATGATTTATTGGATTTTCATAAGATATTTTTGTAAGCTTTACTAATACTTACAGAAGTACTAATTATGTTATGAGATACAATTAAAAAAACTCTTAAAGAAACTCTTGCTCTCTTTAGATGTGATCCTTATGGAGATGTAGGGATAATAACATGCAAACTGCAATGCTACTTTCCATCGCTGGAGATGTTAAATAAGAATGGTGGAGACGTATAAAAGGTACTTGCAAGTTACAGGGCAGTTTTTAGCTTAAATTGGTAAAGAGACTGAGTACCAAAATGTTGAGCAGTGATTATCATACTTGAGGTCATGTGCCTGTAATTATAGGGATATTGTGTTTTATAATAGGGACTTGTTTGCCACCTGACTGGGTTGTTTAATATTTGTTTCCTTTTACGAGTCTCACTCTACTTCATAAGGTTTGTTCGACTATTTGAGTGATGAGACATCCATGATTCCGTTACCTTTTTTACTTGCTAGCATGTTAGGCTGTAGTTGTCAGTTGTCACCAACCATGACTCTGAATAATGATTTGCATTCACTGAAGTGATCACACTCATAAACACATAAGAGCTTCTCATAGCATAAACGCTGTCATATTGGACTATCCAAAAATTAAGGTTTTTTGTAAGGTGGGTCAATCAGCTCAATCCACTCTAATCCATAAGAGCTGAGTTGGATCCATTTTAATTTGATTGTACAGTGTTTCCATTTTCTTCGCAGAAACCCTAAAAAACATCCTCGTATTGGGTTACCATACTACATTGTCCTAGAACTATTCCAATTTGAGCTTCTCTCACATTGGTTGCTTGAAGTTACTGCAGAGTTAGCTTTTTGGATCACACATGGATGCCACACCAGACGCCCAATCTCAATGGGATTTTAGCTGGTTACTCTCTTTTTCTTTCTCTCAATTTTATAATTCTTCAATGAAGTTTTTTATTATCTTTTTGTTGCCCATGCTTTTTAGTCTCAACTTTGTTGAAGTGTAGCAACATGTACTCGAGGATATCTGTTTCAAATACTAATGGTGTTGATACTGATGTTTTAAAAAACACTCCATGAGTTTTGTGTATGTTAATCACATCATTGATGACAGTGTTTTAGTGACGGGCACTTTATAAAATGGTGTCATCTCCATATTAAGTTAAACTTTAACTACAATCAAATCTTATTCTACTTGGGTTATAAACTTATACTACAATGGACTGCTAAGAGTAGTTTTGAATTTCCTCGGGTGCTTGATATTTCCCTATTTTTTTCTGTTTTTCAATGCACGACTTCGTTTTGTATCCTACTAGTTCTTGGACTTTGAAACGAAAATTGTAGAATTTAGAACTTTGTAACTGTTTTTTATGGCTGATAGGGAAAATAAAAATCTTAATTTTGTAATTCATCAGTTAAATTTGTAAGGTTAAAGAATTAACATTTTCTTATTATTTTAAGAATCATGTATATCTAGTAAGCATTAACAATATATGTAATACATTTATGGGAAGATTTTCATAACTATATAAACATTCACTGCAACAAAAGATTGCTACTTAAAGTGTGTGATTTTGTGTACTGAAATTATTTAGTACTTTCGACAATTGTTATTAATAAAGATGGAATGACAATTGCAGTGACCTGGAAGTAGATTTTGGATCCGAAGAGAATGCTTCTATTGTGTATGCTACCTTAATGGTTGACAAGGAGGTGAGTGTTTGAAGATACAACTTTCTGATTCTTTAGCAGTAATTTCTCAACTAGTTTTTCATCATTTCTATGTCTTCTGCAGTTGCAACCTGATAAAGTAAAACGACTCATGACAGTTTCTAATGGAAAGCTATCAGTGTGAGTATTTCATCATTTCCTGCAATGCAATGAATGTTATTTTCTGTTACTCCTTGATTTTTGTCCGTCTTTTATCCGAAAAGGTTATTATATTGCTGTCATTGGTCAATTTAGCTTTAAGAGCATATTACTGAATGTGTAATCTTGCTTAATTCTTCCTCTCCCTTTGACATCCTTCTCTTTAGGCACTTTGAGGCAACAGAAGCCAGATTTCTTCGTGCATCATTCAGTGCTTTTGTAGACGTCCTTACACTAGCAACCAAAACAATTGAAGAATTTGGTCAAGGAATGGAGTTGTGAGATTTGCTTCTCTCTTAGACTGTTGCATTATTTGAGTGTGTACTCTTCAGATGTTCAAATGTACCATTACTTTTTGCATGATTATAAAGACGACCTTTTTTTATACATGATGGATGGTTTAAGCTATTATGTGTGTTAGATTTTTCAGTATGGAATGTTTTACCCGCTTGGCCACTATTGTTTACCATCTAATTTTAACGATGGATGCTAATTGCTGTCAAAGATGATCGCTGAGGGTTATTTTCTAATAGAAGCATCAGTTTTGTACAAGCTCACTAGCACCTTTTTCTCCAATTTCACCTCCTTTTGTTTTGTTGAATTCACATCATCTCTCTTCTCACTTTTTTTCCTCTTGTTTTTGGTGATGAAATAATTTTTATTTTATTTTTCTATCAAACATACTCCAAGTGAGAACTCATTCAATTTGATTTTACTCTCGATGTTTCAACATTTGAATGAAAGTTATTTTATCGTTAAAAAAAGGGTTAATTATGTTTCTAGTCCCTATAGAATAGCGACTTGTAAGTTTAGTTCTTACTTAATTTTAATAGCATTTTTAGTCCCTATAAAAAAAATTTACTTATAATTTTAGTCCCTGCTAAAACAAAGTTTGATTAATTATCCTTAAACTCTTAAATTTTTGAACGATTTTTTTGAGACAAGATTAGAACACTATGAAAGGTTCGTTTACTAAAATTTAGAATTTTCTGACATGAAATGAATTAAATATGAATTTTTTAAAACGACAAAAGTTAAAGATAAAAAGTAATAAAATCTGGATGTAGAAATCAAATTTTGCGATAATTTTTTGCGGAGGAACTTTTAGTAATGTTCTAAACATGTCTGCAAAAAATTGTTCAAAAATTTAAGAGTTTAAGCATAAATTAAACAAATTTGAATTGAGTAGGGACTAATACTCAGTGCAGAAAAACAAAATTAGGGACTAAAAATGCTATTAAAATTAAGTAAGGACTAAACTTACAAGGTCGCTATTTTATAGGGACTAGAAACATAATTAACCCTTAAAAAAAAGAAGTGAAATTGGAGAGAAACATAGGTGAAGTGATTAAATGTATTAACTTATTGTACAAACAATTTTCAAAAACTAATTAATGTTTTCATTTCTCGGTTGGAATAGTTAGATTTTACTTATCTTTGGACGGAACTCTCGGTTATCAAGACCATCTGTTGGAGGGTGATTTTAGTTTGGACCACCTAAAGTATTGGTCTAAGTTGGACCACTTTTTTTTAACATTAGATTTGACCATCCCACCATATCTTATTATGGTTCACCCACACAAAATACAAGCCATCAACCCTTTCTCTCTCATAGTCTCATTGCAAACACTCTTTCTTTCATCTCTTCATGCTCTCTATAGTGTTCCTCACAGTATGTTTTTCTTTCACCAACCATTGTAAAATTAAATGTGTAATGGTATAACTTAGAGGATTTAGCACTTAATTAAAAGTGTAAAATCTAATTGTGAGAGGAAACACTCAAGTAATCTAATTAGATGTAAAATCTCCTTGATTCATTGTTAATTAATAATTTGTTTCTTTTGGTTCATCAACAACAACAAATTTGATTTTTGTTATGGGTAATGCAGGAAGACATATAATCTAAAAAGAAAAGGAAAATATTGAAGTATAAACATCCATTTTAGACATCCTTGCCATTGTTTGATCTCTAGAAACATAAGCTAGTCAATGTAATGATTCTCAAGCTAGCAATGAACTGGAAATTTCTGAAATTTAATCCAATATATTGATTCCTTTCTGTTACACCACAAAGCTAAATAAGAAGAAGGAACAAAAAGAAATCGATTGCATTTTTTGAACCATTGTTGAGGAAAGGAAAAAAAAACACAATTGTTGAAGAAGCTCAAAGAAGAGAGAATAATGGAAAAGTGAGGAGTCATTTTTAGTTCGGGAGAGAGAGTTGCATTGAGAGAGATGGAGTTAATGAGTTTGATTTGGTGTGGATGGACCATAGCAAGATTTGGTGGTATAATATAATCTAACCATGAAAAAAATGGTCCAAGTTGAATCCATCTAATTGGTGGTGCAAACTAAACGCACCCTTTGTTGGAGAGGCTATGACCAATAAAATATGTATAACTGTACCAATTGACAATATTTTTGAGATATCCTTTCAAAAAAAATCTTGAGATATATCGATATAGGAGTATTTACGAATGACAAATTGTAAATAAGAACAAAATATTTTAATGTAAGATTGATGAACATGAGATGGAGTAAGATTTTTTTTTTATGAGAAATGGACTTTATAATCTGTGAAGTTCGGTCGTGAGGTAAGGATAATATAACCAAGAATTGTTCGAATCAATTCAAATTCTTTCGTCTTTGGTGAAACTCATTTATCATTTGAGCATATTTGCTTGGATAGAGCGAGGAAATTTTTGTTTTCATTAGAAATAGAAAAAATCAACAGTCAGAGGTGTAATGAAGGTCAGGTTAGAGAGGCAGCGGTGTTCAAAAGCACCGAGATTCCGCCGCTTTCACACCGTTTAATTTAGTTTTGGTTTCACAAATAATAAACCACTCAAACACGCGCGTAGTGATATTCGCGTTGGAGCGTGTGTAGTGTACTAATTTCCATAACAATTTTTTAATCACCTACTTACTCAAAAGTAATTATGCCCAAAATAGTAAAGTTGATCCCCTTCACCTACCTAACGATTTGTTACTAGTTCCACACTCAAAAGTTCAACTATTACTGAACAGAGCCAGGTAACGCTCAGACTCAGGTGAGTGAGTCACGTAACATCACATTCATAGATTTGCAATCCTAATTACCGTAAACAAACAGCTAATCAAAGTCATGTTTTCACGGCTGAGATCAGATTAAATCGTCCTAAATGATCTAGTATCTATTATCTATATCTAAAATCAAATTGGATTTATTTAATTGTTTATCAAATTGCATTTATTTTAACTTTTTGTTTTTGCAGTTACAATACAAAAGTTAATTATAAGCGGCTCTGTCTTTATCCAATGAGATATTTTTATTTTGAGAGAGAATATTCACATTTCACACAACTCATCTTTGCGATGAATTAATTAAGTGTAGCACGCTAACTCTTGTTCTTATCTTCTTCTTATTGCAGACTCACCTTTACGATCGAATTGGTCACTCACGTTATCTCCATATCTGAAATATATAGTTAGTTACCAAATAATTAATTAATTATGGCGGAATTTATAGTGCCTCGCTTGTACTGCTGCTGTAATTGCAGAAACCATGTTTCACTTCATGATGATATTATTTCCAAGGCTTTTCAGGTAACCCAATTATTTCCATTTTTTTTTTTTTTGTTAAGGATCATCGTCTACAATGAATTTCAGGCTATTTTTGAATTTATCACCTATTGTATGTCATTGCTGATTAATTTCTCTTGCACTATAGGTCCAAGTTTGATTTTAAAAATTACATGATGAAAGAATAAGTAAAATTCCTAACTTCTAATCAATTGCGAGTTTTCCAGATTATCATATATCAGATGGTTTCTGTTTGTGGTACTAGGGTCATATCTTGCAACATAATATCATCATGCATATCTTGTATTTAGGGATTGGTAGAATATGTTTTGTTTGTAAATAGAATTTTTAAGGCAACTATATTTAGAATGAATGCACGGACTGTACAAGCCGTACAAGTACACATGTCAGTTATCACAGTAGCAATTTAGGTTGTTAATGCTGAGAACATGTTTGCTATCTATTGTTTGTCTGCAGAGAAAGTGACGGTCACTATAGATGTTGTTTGCAGTGACCGTCACTGTGATTTTAGAGGCATTGATTGTTATTGTATCTGTAAAGTTGCTTTTGGTTGAAAAACGGCATTTTAAATGTGCTGGGACGACAGTGACACAATTAAACATATGGGATATGTTGAGAAGGTGATTAAGATTTTCGACCTTGTTAGGATGTAGAGTTAATTTGTTAGGATATGGGTTATGAAGGAGTTTTAATTGATTAGCTTGTGAGTATCTCATATGAATAGGAGAATCAAAAGGGTACAGAGGGGATATTCATATTTGTAAACAATTTAGTAAAGAAAAATGCTAAAGTGCATGAGATAAAATTTCGTGTTATTCCTGCGAATGAGTTATAACTTGCATAGCGGTCAGATTTCCTTCAAATTGCCATTTTATCCAAAACGCCAAACTTATTTCATAATATTACGTCATCACCTCTCCCTTGTGTTGTAACTCATCCCTCGTATTAACTCATGCCATTGTAATTAAACCAAGTACCGTGTATGTGAAACTTGTTGTAGCAACAAAAGGTCAACTACCGCAAACAAATGACCGAGCTTAGTTGGTTAATGAGCACCACCAATGATGAATCTTTCGCGAGAATCTGAATTTGACTTCTGGGTGGAACAATTCTTGACCAGACTTTATTTAGCTCGCAACCAAACTCCGGAATACTAGCGCCCCTCTCCCCTAAGAACCGAAGGGTTAACACAAAAAAAAAAAAAAAAAATCCAACTACTATTGTAAACCTGTCCCTCTCTATATAAACTATAGTATTCAAGACCAATCTGTAGTGCATCCCTCATGTTTAACCCCTAATTGAATATGCAGTCTGTTTTCAATCAGATCTACCTCATTTGAAATTGCAATTGAAGGCACTGAGCGAGATATATTGTGTATTAAATAACATGTTCATGCAATCCACGCGCAACTCTTGCGGTCATATAGCAATACTCTTTAGTAAATAAAGCAATGGCTCTGTTATAAAAGGGGGAAATATTGGGTAAGAGTTTTCTCTCATTCTTTCCTGTTTTATTAGTAAAAGTAATTTTTGTATTCCGTACAATTTCTAGGTTCATAACAGACCTTTAGCATTTCTTTTTTTGTTTTGTTTGTTTCTTAAATAGAAAATGGTTTTTGACATAACAGCCAAATATCACAAAGATTGGCAGCATTTCAATCGATACTGAATGTTTGATAGGCATAAACATTCCAAATGGATAGTTGTTTTCTCCAACTAAATTCTTCTTTTGATGTTACTCTTGATACTTGCATTCTAGTTTTATGATTTTGTCTTATACAAAAGCTTGCCTTGATCATTTACTGATATTGTTTTCATTAATTTTGTAACCAGGGAAGAAATGGCCGAGCCTTTCTGTTTTCCCATGCAATGAATGTTGTCACTGGGCCAAAAGAAGACAGGCATCTCTTGACTGGCCTCCACACTGTTGCCGATGTTTACTGTGGTGATTGTCGTGAAGTGCTGGGTTGGAAGTACGAAAGAGCGTATGAGGCGTCCCAGAAGTACAAGGAAGGAAAATTCATTCTTGAAAAGTCAAAAATTGTTATGGAGAACTGGTAGCATTCCCTTCTGCAGCTTTGTTCCCCAATCCATTCATTTTATTTATGATGTAGATTTATTCATGCTTTGGGATGTGCACAATGTACAGGAAGTACTCATCTTTACCTATTTTGGATTTGTCATTGCTTATCCAATTTCATTATATTTCCTCATGTTGTGACTAGAAGTGATATTGTAATATAAACCGTTCATTCCTTGTCAATAAAATCATGTAGTCATTTTCTGGTCTAAAGAACAATATCTGATCTAAACCATACCAATTTATGGATATCTCTTTTGGAAGATGAACCTTGCTGACATGAAAAGTTCTGCTTCAGCTTCACTTATGGATTATGTTGGCAGAGCTTCAATATTTGGAATTTTGGCTTTGGATGCTCCCATTCCATCATGAATGGTGGGTGATTTAGATGTTTGGCTTTCTGTTCTCAACAAGCATAAGCTGCTCATAAATTACAGCATATTTTTGTAGCAGAAGCCTAGATTGTCAGGTAATTTTTTTTTCCCATTTCCCTAGTACATTCGTCGAGTTCTCTTGACCATTTAGGAGGTTCCAATCTAGGACTAAAAGATTCAGTTAATTGGAGGGGAAGAGAAGTGGAAGAAAATGTTTTTTTTTTTTAAGCTAAACTACCCACCTAAATTAGCACGGGGGAGAATCGAACTTAAGACCTTGCGGAAAAAATTGATTTAATTGAAAAAAAATCATTCAGTTTTGACAGAGACAACATAAGGAAATAGAATAAGGCAAACCTACTTTTGATCTAACTTGACTTGGGTTTAGTTTGAAAGAAGGGAGATAATTTATTTTAAGTATGCATTTTGTTGGTTCACAATGGTCAATGGGTAATTGCAAAAAAAATTAATAAAAAACTTATAAAATTAATGTTATATTTAATATTAGAATATTGAAGATGTGTTAAAAATGTTTTAGACATGTCTTTTTTCCATCTAAATTCTTCCAATTTTTGAGTGGAGTCACAAAATGAATGAAGAGGGATTTTGCTTTTTTCCCTTTCAATTATTCCAAACCAAATAAGTATTTCTCATAAGGATACACTTGGATGGATCGGTTTTCATATTACCCAAACCAAACAAATTTTATCGATTTAAGATTTTGGATTGGGTTGAAACATATTGCTTTTTTGTTAATTAATCTCTGAACTAAACTAATTCAATGATCAGCGAGTTGGTTTGGATTGTTTCATTCGGATTTATGGATTACAAAACACTTTTAATTTGTATAATTTGTGGTGTTTGGGGTTCGAACCCCTGACCTTGTATATATTATATATTGTATTTATCAGCTGAGTTAAGTTCACGGGTACAATTAAAAAACATTTAGTCACACACACTTTAGGACTGAAATTTTAGCAAAATATATAAAATTGAAAGTAGAAAAATTAATTGTTAAAAAAAAAGCCTCACCATAATAAACACGGGGCATACAAATCATAATAGTAAGTCCATTATATGTTGGAAACTAGTGTACAATCCTCTGCATTGCAATGGGTAAAAATGTAACTAGAGCCTCTGCATTGGAATGGGTAAAAAATGTAACTATAACAATTAAAAAATAATAATTTGATTTAAATAAAATTGAGTATAAGTTTGCATAAATATAAATATTATCGTTGTGTTCACATAAATATAAATATTATCGTTGTGTTCAAGTTGTAAAGCATAATACTTAGAATAAGAAAAAGGTTGTAAAGCATAACAAAATAAATGATACTCCCTCCGGTCACTATTATAAGCAAAAATCAACCTTTTAGGTTCATTCATTAAATGATGTATTAGGTCAATAATATAGACTAAGTACATCATTTAATGAATGGACCTAAAATGTTGATTTTTGCTTATAATAGTGACCGGAGGGAGTATCTGTGAAGAAAGAAACATATATGTTGCCAAAAGTAATAAAATATACCAAAGAAATATATCTCCGTCGTTTTTTCCTGTGGACCAAAGATATATGAAATGCGTCACTTTGTGTTATGGTATGATCTACAACTTTTACCTCTAAGGTAAAACTACTAAACCTTTTGTTGATGTTACAATTCACATACTTTGTGTTGTTTCTACTCCAGCAGAAGTCATACACTTTTAAGGTTGTCTCAAAGTCTCCAACCTTACAATCCATTCATCCCTCTATTCTTCTAGGAAAACTACATCATCTATAAAAAACATACATCTCGATACTAGTTCTTGAATGTCTTTCATAAGCATATCCAAAAAAAGATATACTTCAAGAACTAATAGTAAGATTAGGAAAATAATTCGCCTGTAGATCACAATACTTCAAATTGAGATAATATTTGAATATCAATAAAAATACATTTCACGTATAATTAAGGAAAATATTTATTGTTAGTTTGTTACCGGAGAAGTGTGTGACAAGAAAGCGCAAGAATCCTAGTTGGCAGCATGTAACACCTTCCAAATAATAACCAAGTACTCTTCTGGTCAGCTATCAAATATCATATTTTATGCATTCTAGACGTGCTAATAGTCCAAAGTGGAGAATGGATCAGTGTACAAAGATTTTTTTTTTAATTACTAGTCAAAACTCAATTCCGTATTTCTTATGAAAAAATTCTAACAGAAATAGTTTCTTAACTGAGTTTTGAAGATTTATTGTAGACAGACAAAGACAAGTGCTTAGACTGTTAATTTGGGAATTGGGATGACAGGCAATCCATTCCCATCATCATGATCATCATCATATATATGATAAAGTTATGCAATTGCTTATGATCAAATATACTATATTATATGACGCAACATCGTGAATTGCCCAACATCCATTAAAACTTCACAAGCATCTTTCATAGAGTTAATTCGGGGAAAAAATGTACGTAATAATTAAACTTTTTTTTATGGATGGTACAGATTAATTCCAACAAGATAATTTATGTAAAGCATCTAGGTACGTAGCCCATTCATTCTTGTGCCTTGACTTAAAAATGTTGCCATTTGTAGCCAAACAAATTGCTTAGAGTCGATTCCAATGGTGCACATTTCTTAACATGATTCCGCTAGAAAAATGAATGATCACCTGCTTACACATAAATGGTCCCGCATCTACATGAATAATTACTCTTTCTGTCCTTAACGTTAGAGCTTGTCTAGTACGTAGAAGCCCTAATGTACGTAAATTTAAAAAGGTCATGATTGGAGAGAAGCTATAGGTTAAAAAAATCCGTCCTCTAGGTTTTCATATCCAATGTCTAAACTCTACATACATCAATTCTCTCCATGCGATTTTGTCATAAGGAATGAGAATTTTTCCTTTGGTAGATGAGTCCGATCCCTATAAATAGATGACTCGTTTTTCGAGAATTTATTCAAGATCTATAGCCGCGGAAATCCAAATGAATAATATTAAGTACACATTATTCTACCAAAAATACACTATACTCCTATTTATTTCAATTGACATGCATGGTGGGTGCATTGTGGAGTGTGGTCTGTGTGGATGTGTGTGTCTATATACACCGGTCACTATTATAAGCAAAAATCTACTTTTTAGGTTCATTCAATAAATGATGTATGTGGTACATTAAATAGACCACATACATCATTTATTGAATGAACCTAAAAAGTGAAATTTTACTTATAATAGTGACCGGAGGGTGTATATATTAGCACAAAAAGAAGGAATTAAATTGTGTTTTGTGTGATTGTATGCGATCATTCACATCTCGATTGTCTGAAATATAACATAAATTGTTTACATTTTAATGTACATTTAATTTTGTTGTTCTAGTTAAAATATCAAGCTTGAAATATGAATGGTTTGATTTTAATTAGAATATCTAGATGTGATCAATTGTATGCGATAGCAAACGAGTTACCGCACACAACCCATGTTTAATAAAAAACCCATGATGCTAAGTTGTAGAAGCTTGATTAAATTATAGATATGTGCATATGCTTAACACGTTACACTAAAGTAAGGTAGAAGCATCAATCCTAAATTGATATTTAAACAAGCTGTATATGTATATAATATGTGATCGATAATTTTTTTTAAATAGTATAATTACGATAAGTATATCTCTACGAAGATGAATTGCAGTGTAGGATATCATTCTTGCACGGTTACCAATAGGAATGTTTGTAGGACCCCTACCCCACTGCAATAGAAGGAGACCAGAGTCAAGCACCAGCTTCTTTGGCTTTCAATATAAGAAAAGGAAAAATAATTGATGGCCATCATGTGGGGGAATATACAAAGTGAAATAATAAATCTTCAAAAAAATAGAGGAAATTGAATGAAACTCAACAACAAAATGGTAATATAGTGAGGTCATGAAAGACATGGGAACCCATCTGAGAGAAAAATTCGGTACATATATTTTTTTTTTTTTTGGGTACAAAATTCGGTACATATTTAAACCCAAAGCGAGATGAAACCTTTTTAAATTTTTTTTCGTTTAACTTTTATTCTCATGTTTTCATTAGATAATAACAAAATCATTCATTAAATTAACGTAATGGATTTCACCATATATTACTTTTTTAAAAAAATATTGGTTACAAGGCTAAAGCAAAGAAAACATCAAACAAAAAGAAAAAGATTACAATGTTAGAAAGTTCTTGTTGCATAACCTGCAAGGATGTCTCTAAACTTAGGTGGAGAAAAAACATGAAATATAGGATACAACGGAGTAAAGGATTCATCCTAAATACTGCAATGAGTGCACAAATTAGACGCGTACATATTACGACGATGCAATAACATGGATAATTTAAGTTAGAGGATGGGGGTTGTATGAGTAGATCACATATTTAATCATTAATTAGGTTGATATCATTAATATGAAAAGACGGGACAAGAGCGGCAAATGGATCGAGAAAAGACCAATTGTTGAACCAAAACGCCAGATCATGCACGCCAGTTAAAGCCATCTATGAGCACATTTTCATATATTTGATAATGGAATTCCAAATTGGAGAACCCATGCTGACAAAATGAGACAGAATTAAGGCACCACACACATATTTGTTTGGAGAGGTGTTAACTCAAAGCTTATCTAAGACTTGAAGCATGTCTCAAACAAGTTTACCAATAAGAAAGACATTGACATCTCTAGTTAGACGAATTCCAAGACCATGCGCACTCTTAGGTCAAACAATCTTATGCCAACCTACCAAGTTGATGTTAGAGGTGTTGAAGTTCTTCCAAATAATTTTTTGAGTTGTTTGGTCAATGTAGTCACGAATGCTTTAAGATATCGAAGTGTTTTACATGAAGTGTTTTACATATAGTAAGCTGAGATGGAAGAGAGCACAAATGAGGCATGAGATATTCAGTATAACATGCTTGTTCGAAAGCTTGTTCTTTCAAGAGGTTAATCGGGTTTGAATTTCCTCGATGATGAAAACGAAATCACTACTTTTGGCCATATCTTTGAGTATGGGAAAACTTAAATACTTGTCCAGAGAGGTGATGTCGAAGATGGAAGACAATAAATTAACTTCTTTTTAGGGGTACCAACATTGAAAAAAACACGAGACTTGACAAAGTTGATCTTCAGACATGAAGCATGATCGACACAATAAAACTAATAACAATAAACCTAATTTTAGACTTCTTGACTTTAACAAATAGGAGGACATTGTCTGCAAACAGACGATGGGATATGTGAGATCTGTTGTAGGAAATACATATTGGTTTCCAAGATTGACTATGACTTGCACCATATATAACAACAAAGATCTCTTTATTATCAATACTTAGAAATCATTTAATAGTAAACTCTTTATACATATAAATGTTATATTCGTAAATAGTCGTTTAAATACAATCTTATTCATGTACTCATTATTGCGGTCAAGACGCCTATTTGATTGATGTTGTTTCAACCAATTAATATTTTATTTTATTTTGCCTAAAACCCAATTCACTCACCCAAGAGCACCTGAATGAGATGATAATAGATCTCTTCTAGTTTAGGCAAAGGTCCTAGGATCGAATGGGAATGCAACAGTGTTACATTACTTAAGGGAGAGATTTGTCGCCCTTTACCGTCATACTTGACTCGAGACATTAGTCTGTGCAGTTGCACGTAAATGATATCCGATTTGCAAAGTTAAAAAGAAATTCATCCATATTTTCTTTGTTCAAGCAACATAAGTTAGGTATCAGTAACAAGAACGAAAAAGATGATGAGCTTCAATTTTCTAAAGTTGTCATCTATCATCAACCATATTTTAGATAATATTTAGATATCGGTCTGCCATAAGATAAAACTAACTATTGTATGTGTTCATGCCAGCCATAAGTTGGTTCTAAATTTTTGGTTGAATTAAAATTTTAATTTATTTTAAAATGATTTTCACTTAAATTTTAATATTATAAAAAGGTTTGTCTGACACATGCAATATTGTATACTTTAAAACAATTAAAAAGAATAGAAGTATTATTACATTCTACTGCAATTTTTTTTTAAAGTTTTTATATTACGACTGTTATTACATTAAGCGTCATGTTAACTTGTGTCCTAGGGGCACAAGTTATTACATTAATTTGTGTTACTGTTCCAATGAACCTAGTTTAGTTAGGTGAACATTAATTAATGAAAGGCTCGTGGATCGTACTTACTGGACAAGTTATGTATATCACTGTCACGTTAACAGATCCCAGTTTGGTTGCTTTGTGAAAACTGAATGGAGGATGGATGGAAGGAAGAAGAGAAGAGAGAAGGACCATGGCGGCACTGTTATAGGATCTGACACTTCTGATCAGTTAGTAAGCAAAGCAAAAAGAAAGGAATGCATAGGGAGACCACTTTCGCTGTAAAGGATTTGACACCCATCATTCCATCTCCACTTTCTTGTCCCAACTCTATAGTATTACTTACTATTATAAAATTATTATATAGGAGTACTCAAAATAATCAATTAAATTAAATACCCTCTTTATAAATTTAAAATTTATTTATAAAAAAAAAATCTTATAGTAGCATTTTATCAGATATTAGATAAGTAATATATTATATGTACATCAATAAAATATGGATTAACTCAAGATATGATTACATGTGCGAATTTTTTTTTTCTACCCTACTTTTTTGCCAAAAATCCAAAAATAAATAGACTTAAAAACATTATTTTTAACACTTTCTATAACATTTTTAAAAAATAAATAAATAAAACATTCTATTACAATCATTTTTAGGTGAATTTTATCCCTTGTTATAAGATCTTCAACAAAATTCACATATTAAAAAAAATATGTTGGAGTGGTGTGTGTTAATTACAAGTTAGGTTATTACAAGAGGCTTAAAATTGTCGTGATTTCAGAAATTATAGCATAACGGAGTTTCCACCCGACATCCAAACATATGTCTAATAATTTTGTCAACAAAATTGTATCAATTTTTACATGTTTATATTGACATCATAAAAGAGAAACAATATATGTCTCTAATGGTACTTTAAATATCAATACTTCTGTAAAGGTATCATTAATGCATGTTAGAAAAACGGTCTTATATTAAAAAAAAAAAAAAAACAGTTGGAAAAAGTCTTATAAACAAGTAACGGAAAAGGGAGAATATATTCTGTATTTTCTGTATTTTTATTTAGATAAATATTACTCCGCAGTTAATCGGTTAAAAGAAGAAGAATTTGTAAGAAAATTAGGAAACTACCACTGAAGTACGTCGTGGGGGACAAATATCTGGTGAGATGAATATTATCACTTGGTGGCTTCTGACAGTGGTAGTAAGTATTGATGGAAATCCTCCTTTCACTTGCTGTAGTAGCAGCAGCAAACCGTGCACCATGATTTTGGTACTAGCTAGTAGCTAGAACCCCAAGAACAATAGTAAGAGTAACAATAATATTGTCATAGGAAAACTCAACAAATTAGTTATCTCTTTTATAGCTAGGTTATATATAAGCTTGGAATAACACTGATAATTTATAACCTAAAATAAAACGAAAGGTAGCTTTTCAAGATGCTGCAGCAGCCACATTAATCTTCTGGATCAAAACAAGATAGTTATAGAAGAAATAAAGCAAAAATTAAATAAGAAAAAAACACCAAATTAAAATAGATTAAAAAAACAAAACAACATCCATCCATAAATAATAATAACCTATGTACCCTATTTTGTTAGTGGTTCTGATCATGATCACTCCAAATTTCAAACTTCCACTCCCCCACATTACCAAAAGATAAAGATGAGAAAAAAAAAAGTAAAAATAAAAATAAAATAAAATAAAATTAAAAGGATCTAAACTAAATTAAAAGCACCAACCCCTTGTTTATCACTTTCTTCACTTTTTTCTTCTTCTTATCCATTATCTACCATGATCCTCCACCGAACATTCCATTCCAATAACCAGTAGAATCACCTTGAGTTCTATTTTGCTGATGTTCAAACTCACCACTATTTGGAATTTGTTGCTGCTGCTTATTATTCAACTGATGATCATCTACAACAGGAAACAACATCCTTGCACCACCACCACCACCACCACCACCAGCAGAACCCTCTTGATTATTAATCCCTTGCAAGCCACCATAACCATTCTCAAACCCTTCTAAACCAAAATTAACCCCAAGCTTAAAATCTTGCAAAGCAAAACCACTTGAATTATACATTGCACTAGACTCAGACAAAGTCATAGGCATAAAAGAATTCAAACCCCTTGATGAAGAAGCAGTTTTCAGAAGCTCCATAGCACTTGTAGTTTTGTCTTGATCAGTTGTGTAAGGAAGCTCAATGAATTTAGATATGGTATTATAATTATCCTCAGTTGTTTGTGGTGGATAAGCTAGGTTAAGATCTTGTCCTTGATGGATCTTAGGGTTTTGAGAAGCAGATTGAGGGAAATTATTTTGTGCTGTAGCAAGATCAGGATTAATGATAATATTTTTTGTTATTGATGATGGAGGTTGTGATTGTGAGATTGAAGGTGATGATGATGAGGTTGATCTTTTGTTTTTTCTTGAACCACCACCTACAGGAACATTTCTTAAAGAACCACCTTCAGTCCAATACCTTCTACAAGTTTTGCAAAAGTACCTTGGTTGTGAGAGGCTATAGTTATTGTAGTAACAGAATTTTGTGTTAGTTGAATTGCACCTTGGACAGTTTAAAGCTTGATCTTTTTGTGGCCTTGCTTTTCTCTCTAACATAGAAGGTGTTGGTTTTGAATTTGAAGTTGATCCATCCATTTGTTTAACCAATCCAATATTCCCCTAAATTTTTCAAAAATAATAAATTAAAAAGTATATAAGAAATAATAAAGGAAACAAACAAGAAGGAAGTTGCTTTTTTACACTTTGAAGAAGAAGTTAGAAATAATACAAACAAATTCATCAACTTTTTCTTGGGAAAAAGAAAGGTGTGGTACTAGTACGTTTAAAAGAAGAAAAAAATAAATGAAAAGGATCTAAAAAAAGACAAGAACAAAACAAAAACTGAAATTTTTAGTTGAGGATCAGGAAAAGTAGTAAAGGATATAAAGTGAAACTTTCCTTAGAACTAACAATAATCAACATAATTTATGATACATAAAACTTTATTATGGTTAAATCTTATAGTTATAGTATGATAGATTTTTTTTCTTCATGATTATAAGAAGGAAAGAAAACAGAAAAAGGTAAGATGTTTACCTGTGCCCACTGAGCTGTGTCCATAGATTTAAGAAGAAAAATGGAAAAAAGGAAAAGGTGTATGAGTCTTGTTCAGAGAAAGAAAAACACCCACTTTTTTCTAGTTTCTAGAGGAGAGTGAAAAGCAAAGTGCATAAAGCTTTTGAGACTTGGAATTGGAATATAGTAGTAGTGGTAGTGGTTTCATTTCCATTTCATGGTGTATTATTGCGCATGAAGGGGGTGATATAGTCATTTTGAAATAATTCTAATTACTATATGATGTGATGACACGTACTTGAAATTTGTGTACATGACATGAAGCCTACTTGTGTGATAAATAAAGTACAGTAATTTTACATGAGTCAATAATATTCTTCCTTTGGTGTCTTTTTGTAGAAGCTAGCACAGTGGCATTTTAGTCGGTTAAGATCAGAGAAGGAGAAATGCCTTTTTCCACATACTATTCTTTCTCATCAAGTGTTTTGACTAATTACTCATACTTTTTACTTTTTCTTTCAAAAAAAATAATTATATTACTTTCTCTATTTTAGGATATTCATTATTTGTAAAAAAAAGTTCTACACAATTATTGATTTTTTTATGTAAATTAATATCGTCTTCGTGCAGCTGTAATGACAAATTCTTCAAGTTGGATAAAATCGGAATGAAAGACAAAATTGTTGCGTAGAAATTCAAATTGAAAAAGTTTGGTTAACTTGAATGAGATTTTTTTACCATACCAACAAAATAATCTTAAGTACAATTAAGATAATTTATTAGAGAAAAATAGTTATTGTTACTATTTACTACTCTCTCCGTTCCATAATACTTGACACAGTTGACTTTATTACGCACGTCAATGCATAATTTTGAGCTTAAATATCTTGAATAATATATTAGAAAAAATTATGAAAATTTGATATTTTGAAAATACTCATCGAGACAAATCTAACGACATCTTATATTATATTATTTATCTTTGTATATAATAGAAAAATATGGTCAAAATAAGTTAGGTCAAAATTACACATTTTCAAATGGGTGACTCAGGGAGTAATATTATGATTCCAAAGAAAATTAAATGAAGAACTTTTATATGAGAATTATGTACAGAAGATTATCATGTATTAGTTGCACAAGTACTAGCTACTACATCATTCTAGATCAGGTTCTGCAGAGTTCTTCTGTGAAGAGGAATTCAACCGTACGCACGTTAAATTAAAGTTATATATGTACAGTAAAATATGAAAGCAAACATTAAATTGAGCCCCTCTCTATGGGTCCTTGACTGCAAAGGATATGATATATTCGATATCATTGTATCCGTGCATCGGTGATCAATGCATGCATGCCAACAGTGTTGTCAAAGGGATTTTAGTTTATAAGTCAAAAAATAAAAAGAGAATGCAGTTTACTTAACGAGATTTAATTAGCAATGTTACTTAACGTCAAAAAACTAATTCCATATTCTTCTACGGCAAAAAGTATACTAATTATAACAACTAATGTAACTTAAGGAGGAAGAGAAAAAAATACTCTATAATTTTTTGAAAGGTGAATGCTAGTAATTAGTGTTAAAGTTGCTAGAAAACACAAGAAATCAAGGGTTTAAATTATATTGATCAAAGATCCTGATTTCAACAAACTTTTTGAGTCTCCTGCAAAGATTGCGATTTAACTTAAGTTTCTTTATCTTCTTAAAGTTAATAACACAACTAGTCCTTCAAGGATTCACTCAATCAAAGTGCAAAAGTGTTTATCATAACTGAGAGTAAGTTTGCATCGGAGTTGATATAAAGTTTAAGCTAAGGATTCTAATTAGTGCAAAGTGAAAATCTAATGGATTTACATCACGATTTAATGATCTGAATGATTTAATGATTCTCAACAAAGAAGATCTGAAATAATGCTTTGATAACGAGTTCGTAATTTTCTTGAACACTTCATTAATTATGATGAATTGCCTTTTTCTATTCTTTTCTCACATTCATCGACATTCAATCGACACATCTCAAGATAACTTTCACCATATGAATTATATTTAGTAGTTAGCCTTAATTTAGGTATTGAGTTCTAGTGGCCATTGGTCTTCGACACGCTTGATCATTTTTGACACATAGGTCTTTCACGACCGCCAAGCCGGTAAAACAAGGGTTTTAAGTATATTGGGAAACCTATGTCGCACATCGGATAGATAAGACTATTGATAAGAGTTTATATGGAGACAATCTTCACGCATGAACCGGTTTTTAAGGATGAGTTGGGCCTCCAATTTCATTACTAAGCCTCCTAAAAGAATTGTTTTTTTTTATTCATATAAAATGTTTAAGTATAACAAGTAAAATGTCTCGAAGTGTAAAAAGATACACCGATTGTCAAATTTTATGTAAATAAATGTTAAATAAGTTTTTGATGCCTACAAATATTTGAAATTTTGTTTTTAATTATTTAAAAAATTTCAGCAAATTTTAGTCCTTCAAATATTTTTAGTCATGATTTTTTGTCCATGCTACTTTGAAAATTTGAAATAGTTTTCCTACTCATGTTTTTTTTTGGTGGTGTTTCAAAAAGTGGGGTGTTTCAAAACACGATTTTCTTGAATTAATTTTCTTGAACACTTCATTAATTATGATGAATTGCCTTTTTCTACTCCTGTTTAGTACATATACAAAAATTTGTTGGAAAGTTTATTATAATATTATAAACACCTCTAAAAAAAATATGCAGGGTACACGTTGATTTAAAAACAAAGATTAAAAGTCAAAACGAAAATCATTTAAAAGACCAAACTTATTAAAAAAAATTGAAATTACTAAAAGTGAAATTGAGATATCTATAAAGAACAAAAACTTATTCAACCCTTAAAGTAATTTGCATCTCCGAAAGTAAGAAAGGTAAAATTTAAATAAAATATTATTATAAATCTATATATATTTTTTTTTTTTTGCCAATATCGTTCACTTTACATCTTCATAAATGTTGGGCCGACACTACCTTTAGTTAAACAAATCCTCCTCCTTTCCACTCCCTTGAATCAAATGTGTTTCTTATTTGTTTTTCATTCACAAGAACGTTGAGTGTCTCCACTTTCCAATTTAGTTATCAAGTCCCTGTCATTTTTTTGGTGCAGATTTACAAACCAGTCATTTTCTTTTATCATGAATGGGAAAACAACCTCATGCATAGTCTAGAATCTGGATGTAATTTCCCTCTCAAAAGAAGCAAAATTATTTTACGGCCGGTAAGCTCAATCTCAAAGAGCCAGGCCATTCTATGTGCCCGTTTGATTCAGCTTTGAATATAATTGATTCTGAGAGAATTGATTCTGATAGAATTGATTCTGACAGAATTGATTCTGAGAGAATTGATTTATGTTTGGATACAATTATGTAGAATTGATTAAACAAAATGATTTATGTTTGGATGCAATTATGTAGAATTGCTTTTGAATGTATAATTACTAAAATAGACATAGCTAAAGGAGAATTGATAAAGAATGAGAATTGATAAAGGGCAATAAAGTAAAATAACGTGTTGTAATAATAAAATATACAAACCTATACACGTTGTTCAAGGAGAATTGATTCTAGAAAAGCTAGAAGCTAGGATTTGTAGCTTCATGGAGAATTGTTTTTGGAGGACAAAAGCAATTCTGAAAAGCTGAACCAAACACATTGTTTTTGGCTAGAATTGCTTTTGGCACTGTCGAGAATTGATTTTGGGCTAGAATTGCTTCTCAGAAGCCAAACCAAACAGGCCCTCATCACTATCTTTTGCATTAGGTGGAACCCACTAAGCACATAACATAATTAATAATACTGAGTGACTCAATGAAAAAGAAGACCCTTCCAATTAAGAATCATTGGAGCACAAAATTTATGCAGAAAATCTACCATTTCTAAACTTTTGTATTAGTAGGCTTTTTACTTGGCCACTCCTTTCTTGACTTGTATGTATAGTGCTTTTCCTAACAACCAACCCTTCACTAATTATTTAATTGCAACGCCAATTAAATCAAAGCTTTGTGATTTAGGATGGCCCAACTCAACTTTGTTTATTATATAAAAGACATAAAAGTAATTAGCATGCTTATGAAATTAGTAGGTCTCAAAGTCGATTTGAAGGTGAATGAATATAAAGAATGAAAATTATAGTATATAATATTGTATACTTGTAATTACATGATGAGAAATTTTCAGCATTCAGCAACCTATAATTTTGAAGTCAAACTCGTGATGACCTTTGAACATTCTTTTGGCAAAGGATAATCATATAAATCCACCACCAAAGCCGTTTACACCGGTTCTTTTGTCCCCTATTTCCGTACAAATAGGTTCCTTTAAGTTCCGCTGTTCTAATTGGGACACATTCTTACACACTTTTTATTTAGGACCACTTATTATTAGATGAAATTTTACTAATTTATTTAAGTTTCATTATATATGCGGTGAGATCATGTTCAAAGTGGGTGATCTGTAAAAAAGTTAACAAATTTTAGGTAGAGCATTGGATGGAGAGATCAAAGAGCATTTGGCACTTATTTCTCAAAAAAATTCTTAATATTGGTTGAAACTTATGCATGTCTTATTTTGTTGATCCTATTTTCTATCGGTAGTTAGTTTCTATATGAATCTTTCTATACCGGTAGGGATGGTAATAGGCTAGGCTTTGCAAGGCCTAAGCCTGGCCTGCCATATTTTTTTTAAAACTTAAGTCTGACCTGCGGTCTGTCATAGACCAACTTTTTAAGTCCGAGTCTGGCCTTCTAAAAGCCTGATACGGCCTACTAGCCTGTTTAAAAGCCTATATCTTATGAACATCTTTAAATAAGCAATGTTATTCAAGTTTAAATGGACTAGTGAACTAATAGTTCGATTATATTAAACTCTCTTTTGATAATCAACACGAGGTTTTAGGGAATTCGACTATATATAGTATCATATTTCTATTATAGTTTATAATAGTACATTTATATATGCAAAAAATTAATTTATACTAACAAAGCTTAAATTATTGAAAAAGTTTACAAATTTATATTTTAATTCAAAGTGAAAAATATAATATAATAATAAATAATATTATTCATATTCCTTAAATAGGCCGGCCTAATAGGCTTAAGAGGCTTTTTGAGAGGCCTGTGGCCTGGCCTTTTAAGCTAAATAGGCTTAAAAAAAAGTCTATGCCTTCTCTATTTAAGAAAAAAGCCTGGCCTGGCCTGGTCTGTCGTAGGCTAGACCGTAGGCCCTTGTAGGCCGGCCTGGCCTATTCCCATCCATATATACCGGACAAAAGTACAAGAGAAAAGAAGAAGATCGTATACAAACTTAAAGTCATTCAATTGGTCCATTGTAACTAAGAACTTGAGACAATAGAAATAGTATTGATCTTCTTCTTCTTTTACTATACCAGACAATGTGAGACTTAGTTTCAATATTTTTCATTTCAACAAACTTTAACAATCTACACCTTAATTGAAAATGGTATGTCTTTTACCGTAATTGTTGATGGGTAGTTCAAAAGAACTATCATATTGTAACCAAAAGAGTATACTTTATTTGAAGCTAAAATTAGACTAAAACACTATGGTGTAATTTTCATGTTGCGAAGTATTTATCAATATTCAACATAATATCACTTCACATCTTGCACAAATGTCAATAAACTAGGATTTCCACCCGTGCAACGCACGGGGCAAAATAATATTTATTGTGGCGTTAACAAAATATTACTCTGAACGTATTACCAAATAAAAACATATAATGCACTTCTTAAATAAATAAGATGTTGTCATCATCAAAATAAATGTCATCATTTGACATAGTTCAATTTAATTTAAAGCAATTACATAACCTTGACCAATAATGATTAAATGACTACATAATTTAAAGTATTAAGAATATATAATACCTATATATCACATGTCTTTTGAGAATATGTTTAGGTTTTACTAAACAGAAACTTAAATCAAATATTCATAGCCTCCCGTGTTTTGGAATTTTTTTCCACTTTAAAAGGGAAATCTCATCCCAATCAATCAATTTAATTGATTGTTAAATATCTGATACATGACAATGGTGTAATCACAAAGTAGCCTTGTCTATTCTAAAGAAATTTCTAAAGAACATAGTATTAGGAAGTGTAAGAGGGTTTCATTTACATCACCATTATAGAGAGACATTACATATGTAAATCTAAATTAAGATAGCAGCAGGATAAATTGATTTTCAAAAAATAATGCACATTGAATTTGGTCCTTCGTAGATAAACTTTCATAGATAAACTCCCTCCATGCATGCACCTAACTCCACTTGTACGTTAACTAATCTACCAAGTATTCTTACCCAAGATTCAACATAGAGCCTTCCTAGTAGATCCTATTCCTACTAAACACTTCAAAGTTAAAATAGAGAGAAAGAAAGCGGTGCAATTTATAGCTAATCATCAAAGTTCAATTTATAGCCTTCTTTAAAAAAAAAAAAAAACAGACTTACTCCATAGTCAAACCCTTTGTAAAAAGCAAAAATCATGTCATCTTTCCAATGAAAAAAAAAATACCTTCCATAACATTAGTAAATAACATTTTCCGAGAAACAGGGGCAAGACTGCCCTTAAGGTTAACCTTATCATCATATGAACTACTATATAACCAGTTGATAAAGTTTACATTAATTAAGCAATGAAGTTAACACAATAAAAAATTACAAACCAGTGCAAGGTCTAGCAAATTTAAAAAGCAATTGTTTAGCATACTTAATTTCAGGAATCAAACTTGAAGTCTGAAGGTAAAGCAATGCAAAGCCTAAAATTCAAAACTTAATGTTGTTGCATATGGGAATCCCAATTTGGAATCACAACCAAATGAATATCAACCCAATTTTTAACACAATGAAACAATCATCAATAGAAGTAACCAAGCAAAGGCTAACAAACACTGTAAAAAAGCACAAACCTTCCTTCAAATTGTTCTACTTTAATTTCAAACAGGACAACAAAGCTACAATATTGAACAAAAAGTTTGATATTCCTAAAGTGCAAAGCTACTGCATGAAAATGAAAATAGAAAATCAGTCATTTATATCTGAAATTAAAAATGAACAGAAGCAGAGGAGTTTATGATACCTGGAATCCATAGGCGACTCAGAAGTAATGAGACCATTCCGGTATCCAAATCGGTTTTCTTTCTTCAGATCTTTGAGTGTGCGACCGAAGTATCCCTGGAAAGTGGTTGTTTATTGAGAAATTTTAAATGAAAATGAATTTTAGGTTAGGCCTGTTGAGAGAGATAAGAAGAAGGAAAGAATGATTGAGAGAATGTGTGGTTGTCGGAGAGAGGAGAGTGCAAGAGTCTTCTTTGGGAAGAAGATAGGATAGTTGCTGATTGAAGAGGAGAATGATTTTTGAGGGGAATTTGAAATTTGAAAGATAGTATGAAGGAGATTGGAATTTGGCTCTGCAAAGCAATGAAAGGTGCTGCATATTCTGAATTTCTGCAAAAGGGAGGAAGATATGTCTTTTTCACCTTGCCATTTTTCACCAGCCACAATTCATACTTCAAATAAACCATATAAGCATGAGCTCTAAAATTTGAAAAACTAAATATTTATGTAATCTGCAGTATACCAAACAACATGATTAAGGCCATTCAGAAATATAAACTTGAAGCAACAAAGGCTTTCAATAATTCTAAGGCTTTCAATAATCCAAACAGGGTTATAAACTGTATATCTAATATTATTTTAGATATAAGAAGTAACATCAATTTTGCAATCTATTAATGCAGAATTCAAACAATAAGATGACAGATATAAGAAACCTCAATTCACAAATCTATTAGTGGAGATATAAGAAAGAACAACAATGATACATGAGCATGGTACACTCACAGAAAAACTACAAAATAGGAATTCAATTGTGAACTTTTCTCAATATCTCCACAACCTATTAAGTGTATGTAACCTTTGTACTATCTTACTCTTTCAGATGCCTTAAGCAAAACAACAGACTTTAGTTCTCTTGTACTATATAATTAAATTTCATAGCTTTTCTATATCCCATGGTAATTGGAAAATGAGTTGTTTCAATAAATAAATAAAAAGATGCTTTTGAATTGAAAGTGGATTCAAAATGTTCATTGCAAGAAGTTCTTCCTTCATAGCAATCGTCATAAACTCTTACGGTAATACATATCTATTGTCATTCAATACTCGAAGTAGCAATTCACAATAAAGTTTGAATTCACTTTAAATTGTATAAAATCTAAATAGAGGACCAATGAATAATTTCATGTAAACATAATATAATGATTACAATTATTATAACAATAACGAAGAGCGACCCAAATTCATATATTAATATTAACCTGTTGCAAATTGTCATTGCTCCAAATCTTGAGATCTTCATAATTTGTCCACCTTTAACTACACCTAAAATAAAAAAGAAAATGGTTCTATATTAATATCAATCAAAATCAAATTGGCAGAGGAGATGATATATTGAGACTAACAACTTATATATTTGAAACTAAAATAGGTAGATTATAACCAAACAATATCGATACTCAGAGATGAATGATATGATAATTAAATAACAAATGAAAACAAATTTCATCAGAGAGATGGGTAATTTCGGATCTGATAAAAAAACAGGTTAAGATTTTGAAATTCAAATATTACCTTGCTTATTCTTCTTCCTTGATATCTTCTTGAAAGAACCTGTACACAAACAAATTAACTCAAAACATCATAAACTAAATGCGAAAAAGGAAGAAGAATAACTATGGATTGAAATTAACAACTTTATCGATTCAAATACCTTCAGTTATTCAAGACTGTGTTTTAAAAAATATCAATGGATTATATTGAACATTAATTCACCTAACTAAAGATCAGAACCTGATAGCAGTTGGTAAAGGTAAGTGCACATGAGTAGAGCTAGACCATAAAAATGGAAGCAAAAGGAAAAAACACAACACTGTAAAGCATACCTTGTTATTCTTTGCAAATAGTCGCTCCGACAATCAGTCAAGCAAATGAAATTCTCCACTCTGTTCAAGTATCTCATTCAATGAATGATAAAAACCAATAAAAAAAGCAAAATATAGGTTAATGTTCACCTATGAATATTTTGTTTCAGAAAGTCAAAACAATAAAAAATCAAAACCAAGAGGAAAAAAAGAGAGGAAAATTAGGATTGGAAAGCTATATGTTACTCAGCTCTGTCTAAAAGGTACCAATCAATGGTCTCATTCATCATAAAGGAATGGAAATGTGCAGATGCTATTAATATTGAGATTTCATAACTAATTGCTACTTCATATTCATCCTTACTCCCTAAAATGAAGCTAAAAGACTACTTGAAGTTTTCTTTCTAGTATTCAGTCTTTGATATAGAGAACAGGAAAGATATATAATTATAAGACTCACTATTAAATCAGTTTCGCAAAAACACTTTGATCTTATGGCTTATACCAACAAAAGAAACCTTTTAACCATTTCAAGAAATAGCATACCAAATTCTTTCTCCTCCTCAAAAGTAAAAACTAAAAGGAAAACAGAAGCAATCCTTTTTTATATAGTTCTAAATTAACAAAACACCCAGAATTGTTTGTTTAAATAATTCAAGACTTCAACAAAATCAAATAAAGACTTAAAAAGGATGTTGGCTTCTGACATACTCTTAAAAATTTCAACCTAATACAGATAATGAAACCTGGAACCTTACGAATAAAAAAACCAGTCATTCAAATATTCATAAGAGATATATCAGGACAGAGTGAAACCTGAAACTGTTGAGATGTGAGATTCTGAAATTGCATTCACATTTGTCTTCTGCAAAAATCAAAACACAAATTATTCTATATCAATACTAAAACTAACAATATCATTCATTTTCTTATTTAGACGTATTCTCAAACACTTTGAGTGCTCAATTTCACAACAAAAGAAAAATCAAATTCAGAACCATGTAAAAATAAAACAAATTCAATAAAATTAAATTTTTTGATTTCATTAAGCAAGCAATTGCAATCCATTATCAGTGCAATCCAGAATATGATATGACACTACTAATATAATTTCTACCAAAACAACAACCAACAAAACAATAGTAACATCTGGTTTTATTACTCCAAATAAATCATAAAAGTTACCTTAATAGCATGAAATCCTTATGCAGATTATTGTTGTCCTGAGAAATGGTTCTTAGAAAGGGGTTGATTCACAAAGCAAAAGAACCAAATGAAAAACATATTAGATATAGAAAGATTTAAACTCAATCAAACTTGAGAAAAACGAAATCACTCATTCAGTAAAACGAAATGAAATCATATAAGAGATGGAGAAGCAAGTTCATACCTTTGAATGTTTGCTTCTGATTCATGGTGCCTGGTGTTAGAGATGGGAGAAGGAACAGAGAAAGGGTTGAAGAAACTGAAAGGCGATGGAATTGGAGAGAGAAATCGCATATAGAAAATGAAAATGATTTTGGGGAGAATTTGAAATTTGAAATTTGAAGAAACTGAAAGGAAAGGAAGAAGGAAAAGGATCTGTCTTTGGAAAGCCATGAAACACGCTGAGTGCTTTCAAAAGTGGAGGAGTTGTCTTTTTCATCTTGCCCTTTTTATTTGCTTTTATTTAATGTTTCAGAAGTAGAAGTGGGTTAGAGTAATGGGCTGGGTATGTATTGGGCTTCATTTCAAATTGGCCATTTGTTTTTTTCTATATAATAGCACCGAAAATGACATTTCTTAGAGGGAAATTAACACATTCAAACATTTATACTCTAAATTGAATTTTGATGATTTTAAAATTGTTCCAAAGTTCCTACTTACTATAAATGATGTTAAAATGAACTTTATAAAATGTGATAAAGACTTGTAGATGGCTTAAGCATGTGACACATTGGATTGAGTATGTGCCACATTGGATTGGTGTAAAAAAACTTGCTATTTGTTGCTTCATGTTTGTATATTATTAAGATGCTCATGTATCGTTAAACACCTTATCTAATCTTAATTGAATCAACACACAATTGACTTGGGTTTTCCACAAGCGAAATTGATTCTTCCATCAAAAAATTTCATGTCAAACTTTATAGCATAACTTGACATTGCAATTGTAGAGCTATAACATGATAATGATCTATGTTATTGTAAATATGAGTCACCTCTCTTATAAATTCAATATTAAGCCCTTTAATAGTCGATCCGAAACTATCCCTCAAACTTGAACTTAACAGACTTCACTCTCTTGCTCTTAGTCTTCTTTTTTCCCATGGGGGGTCATTGAATTCAATGACACCTTAAGATAATTAAAGTTTGATGCTATGTAAAATGAGTAACAAGATACGAGTTTTGGATTTGTTAAGATATCATATCATATCAGATTTTTACATAGGAGTTAATCCATTGTGTGAATTATATTTGTTTTATGTGAAAATTAAAGTTTTCCCAATACATCTTCCATCAATTCAGCTTTCAATGATTCAGTTCACAAATATAAATAGGACCATTTCGGCCAACACAACACACTCACATTAAAATGATTTCCGCGATTTGAAAGGAAAAAAAAAGTAATTCAATAGCACACAAACAAGAAACAACCAACACATGCGAACCTAGTATTTTAAAGGTTTCCAGCTTTGGGACACAACTTTGAGTTGTGTTATTTGAACATCCATATATATGACAACTTTTGTGACAACCAAAAAATTTTACAAAGGAAATGAGATAGTGGCACAAAAACCAAATCAATAGAGAGAGAAAGTAAAAAGATAATACGAGTATGAGATAGAAAGTTGTCCCAAAAGTTGTAAAAAATAGTTGTTCAAATATCATTTCTCCACAACTTTAGCCCATTGAAAACAAATTAAAGGGTCCACTCAACGGAATACATAACAACAAGTGTAGGGTCACTAACAGTGTCACAAGTATGATTGCATACCTTAAGGGACAAGTTAAATAAATACATTATTACAATTGCAAGATTATATTTCACATTTGATTCGTTAGGACCTGAGATCTACGTCCTGCGAAGGTGCTGATGACTTTGAGTCGTCAAACTTTGATCAAAGATTTCTTCTTCCACGGGAGGAGGAAGTGTACTTGCAAACACTCTACGATCATAAAAATTTGTCATACATGCACGATGTTTAAGGAAAAAAAAATGTGTAAATCAACCTTGAGGGAGGTTGAAGGTGAAGGATCTCTGGTGATGGTAGTGGAGAACTGTGGAGGTCACCATCACTAGAGTAGACATACCTTCAGAAGTAAAAATTAGTCACTCAATTTGCAAGCGTCAATGAACTTTGCATTATGGTATTGGGTTCACTGTTTGAAAGGCAGGCATAGAACGTGCAATTAGAAAGTTGGCTTTTACGTCATACACCTTTGTACTGGAAATGTGCATCTCAACAACTAACAATGCCCGACTAAAAAAAATCATGGTACGTACAATTTTTATTAAAGTGAGTTGGTATTGTTATTGATTATTACTTAATTTATTTTCACCTTCATTTCTTCTTTTGTTTTCTCTTTAATGATTTAATCATACAAATGACTGAAAGTGGAATGCATAACTGATGTTTCCTACATAAAAAGTGAAGATTCCATCTAATTTTCCGAATAGCGTTTGTGTCAGTTCAAATTATACAAGTCTGTTTCCGTTTAGTCGTTGGTATTGAGTTGAAGCAACGTTGAAAGTAGCAAGGATTTCGTATCTAATTGGTCTGTTCTAAATAAAATACCTAGTCTTTACTAACACAAAATTGGTAAAGAAAATATTATTTAACTAGTAAGGGTATTTTAATAAACGATAAAAAAAGTTAATATAACAATTAAGTTATTGGATTTAATGTTTATACAATTAAGTTATTGGATTCGACATCGGTCTCAAATGACAATCAAAGTTGTTGAAGGGTGCGAGTAGGATGACAGTTCGATCTCCTATGTGGGATTGTGGTAATTACAAGTTGGATGCTTACGATTTTGATTGACATTGAAATAAAAATCCACCCAGTCCAAAAATTAGAATACATGTTTGATTCGATTTTGGATGACTCATTTTAAAAAATTGATCTTCTTTTTTTAATGATCGGAACCCGGATCATGCATATATTATGCATTGAGTTAAGTTCACGAGAACTTTAAAAAATTGATCTGATCCAATTCAGTGTAGTTTAGACTTTAGATTGAAACCGTTTTTGGTTTATCCAATTTATAATTGTAAAAAAGTGTATTCATACTAATATTATAAAGTTACGGTGAAGTGTCCTCGTAAGTTTAACTCAGTTGGTAAGGACAATGCATAATATATGCAAGGTCCGGGGTTCAATTATAATGACTTAGTTATATTGAACGCATGAAATAGTAAAAAATAGATAAAATTAACTCGGTTGAGAGAATTACTATACCTTGCTAATGAAATGTGGTACCAAACTCATCCTCTCGTTCTTGTTGGTGATATTTTGGGTGACATTGTGGTTGGTGACATTGATGATATTGGCCAACCACAATGTCACAAATGTCTTTCTTCTCTCTCTTTCACAAAGTTTTTTTTTTTTTTTGTTTTTTTGTACATTTGTGATATTGTGGTTGACCAATGCCACCAACCACAATGTCACCCAAGTGCTACTCCTCATTCTTCTACCAAGTAAGTAGGATCTACACAACCCTTCACTCCACCTCTAGCAATTGAGTTATTTAATAACCATAGTAGAAATGCGTGATTTGTTTGTGCATTGGGCATGTTGGAGTAATGAGGGGAGAAATAAGAGGATTCGAAAGGGGTTGTAGATGATTTGGCATGCTACCATTTGGGCTATTTGGAAAGCTAGGAACCACATTATTTTCTGAAATGAGGTGAAATATGTTGATGAATTATTACCGGAAATAAAGGTGATGTCGTGGCGGTGGAGTTTGAGTAGACTCTCTATGCAAACATGTTTATACTATGAGTGGGATTGGAACCCGCAAGTGTGTTTGATGCGGAAATAGGTATTTGGTTGGCTAGGGGTTATTTGTGCAAAGTATGGCGAGGCTGTTGCGGAGTGCTTTTTCTGTTACTGCTGTGCGTTTTTATGGGTGTGGGGTGCTGTTATCAACTGGAGGTCTGCTGTTTGGTGTGGTTTAAAGCATGCTGTATTGCTGTAGGCGTCTGTTCTGTTTTAGGCCCAGGCAGGTTGTTTTTGGGCAGCAGCTGGGTTTTGCTGTTCTACCCCTTGGTGCTGTTCCCATTTCTGTTACTAGCGCCCCCCTTTTGTTCTGTTTGTGCTGGCTGTGATGCAGGAGTATGCGTGGTTAGGCTACTGTTCAGGGTTTTTTTCCGTCGGATTTTCTTGTATATCGCCTCGTGTGTACCCCAGCATCATATTTTTAGCTTTGATTAGGCCTCTTTTAGCGCTTTTGTGGCTTTTTAGTGGGGTGTGTGGGGAGGTTTTGTTGGTGGCCTCAGGTGTTCCGCATATATACGGCACCTATTGTATGCTATCTTTATCGCTTTTGTGCTTCTTGCACTCATTCGTTGTGAATAATATTTGCTGATTCAAAAAAAAATGCGTGAATAAATTAGAAGTCTAATTTAGATTGACTTATTCAAACTTATATGTATTTACATAAGAACTTATTAGCGTATTTAGAAGAGATCATCAAAACAACTGCTTGTATAAAAAATTGTTCAATTTTGCCTACAAATTCTAACTCAACTAACAATACATATACTGTTGTGTGAATTTTAGGCGGTTCTTACCACTTCAGCTATAGACAAACAATAATGTTTGGTTTTATTTTATTCTTTGTTATACGGGATCTTATACATTTTTTTTTTTTTACAAAAAGAAATTTAGGAGAATTCATAATACAAGTTAGAATTTCATCACAATTTTGGAGGATAGAAATAAATGTAGTTACCCCAACAAGAGTGGGAGCGTTCGTGAAAAGAAAAGCTTACAGGAATGTAGCTTCTTATAAGATTTTAGAGTATAATAAAATACAATACCAGAAGATAGCTTCAGCCTTCAGGTGGGAGAGAGGGTGTTCAAGCAATTGGGGGTGCGGAGAGCCTCACTCATTATTGTTCTATTGAGCTTGCCATTTTGAATATCAAATTGGGCCTCCACTGTTGTATAATGAACTGAGCCTTCACAAAGGTTGGAAGTAGAAAATTGCTGTATACACTTCAACTAAGGCTGAAACACATCAAAAAAAGACGTAAATACCCATCGACAATTAACTACCGCCGGTAAAAATCTATCGGCAGTTAACTTCCGATGAGGTTATATTTTTAAATTACTTGCATTTATTTCCTAACATTGAGTGAAGTGTGAACAACTTATTCTTGGAAGTGAGCAGTACTCTACTGAATGATAGGGGGGACTTCTATTTTCATCTAGCATGTAATAGATAAGGTTTCTTATAATTAATTTATTTAGCATGCTGAATAAGATCTTTTTTGTAAAGATATAACCTGATCCACGATATATAAAAAGAGATATAACCTGTAATGGTGAGGGTAAAAATTAACTTGGGTTCTTCGTTTTGAACTAAAGCCACAAAATTATTGTATTGAGATTTGACCCAATACTGGATCCAACATATGTTTTATTTAAGCAAAATAAAAAATATTGATTAATGATTGTTCGAGCTATGGATTTAGTTGGGTACTTGTAAATGATTTTTTAATTGAAATTAACCAGTTAAGTTAATCCGCATGATCAGAAAAAGAGTTTGTCTGACCCAAAGAATGTGTGAAAACACATAAGAAAGTAAGTATATATATGTCACGTAGTATGCATATAGCTAAAATGATTTCTTACTAATTGCAGGATCATTGGCAAATTAATTATCATCATATGTTTGTCTGGCTTCTTCCTTCTCTCTCTCTCTTTTTTTTTTTTTTTTTTTTTTGACTTATTGATAAAATTTCCTTGTAGTTGTTAGTTGATCTACTTATTTGGATAAATGATAACACAAATGTGATGTACATATATTTACAGAAATCAGTCCAATTACGATAGCTCAATGAATGATAGAATTCTATGTTATATATATCAACATAGCCGAACTAATATCACCTGGGATCTGTGGCGCAATGGTAGCGCGTCTGACTCCAGATCAGAAGGTTGCGTGTTCGATTCACGTCAGGTTCATATTTTTTTATCTATTTTATTCTTTGGATTTTGCCATATTACTGTGTGCATCTTTTGTCTGGCAAAGTACAACAAAATGCCAACCCATCATCTATATATAAATATTTTCCATTAACATAACGTTTGACTGGATTCCCTGACCCTATATTTATTAAAAAAATTATTTTCTTTCCCTCGTTTTGGCTTCTTGTAATTTTCTTCTACAAATTGTTAGTAATAAAAAAACAAAAATCTTAATATTGACAACAAAGTATTGTGGGACACCGTATAATGATAATAATATTATGCCTTTTACTTTCCATCACATTCACAGTTGTATTTGGTGTATTTTAAATTTTCACACTACACACTACTAGGAAAAACAAAATTAGGGAGAGGAAAATAGGGAGAGGAAAAAATTAAATTTAGTGATAGAATTAGAGAGGGATTTCATGTTTTTCCCTCACTAAATTTCCCTCACTAATTTTTGTTTTTTTAGAAGTGACATGTATAATATTGTGATTTTTAAATAACGATGCCCCATTAAAATATATATCCCATCAATGTGGCAAAGCTAAGTTATAAATGCTTGCCAATTATATATGATTTTATATATGTGTTTGAATAAATGATGGGAGGGAAGGATTGTGAGAAAACTAAAAGTGAAAAAGGTGATGCTGCTTGAAATATATAGGCGAGTGGGGTTTATTGGTGGGCAACCATATATTGGAATCAACTCTATGCATATATAGGAATGCAATTAACTGTCATGGGTAGACCCACAAGGTATTATCCCTACACTTTTTATTGACATGCCCGCTTGTTTGGTGGAAACTAAACCGTCTATACTACCCTAAACAGAGGACCTTCCATTTCTCACACGAAAATTGATGTTGACACATATACAAAGGCTGAGACACACATGTAAAAGACGAAAATACCCCTTCGGTAGTTAACTGCCGAGGAACTAAACCGGCTGCAGTTAACTACCGAGGAAAACCTCGGTAGTTAACTACCGAGAAAACCAGTTTCACAGCTTCTTTTGGGTTTGTGAACGAAATGGTTTATAAAACATATTATAGAGAAGGTTTGTTAGCCTCGGTTGTTTTCTACAATCGTTGTTGTTGTTATCAGAATAAGTGCTACACTTTACATTTTTTATAATATTGGTGTCTCTCCAAATTGAATCTTTCACCCTTGTTGTTGTTGTGTACGTTCATAGCTTCTTCTTTTGGACAAAGCTCAAAAGATAGGTCAAAACAAGGTGCAATCACAAGTTTATTCACTAATTTCTGCTTCTTCTCCTTTGTTGCGCCCATTCCAAGACCAAGACATAGATCTGTATTGCATTCTTCATCACTTTTCATGGCTGCAATAGTTGGTTGAGAAAAGAGAAAGAAAAGTAGAAAAGAAGGGTGTTGGAAAATGATAGTATGATCTAGTCAAATAAATATTATTGGGATCTTCTTGTGGGTTAACTGGCTGAAACCACATCTCAAAAAAAAAAAAAAAACTGGCTGAAACCACGAGCTTGTGGGTTTGTGAACGAAATGGTTTTCAGGATGGTGAAACTGAATTTCGGCAGTTAACTGCCGAGGTTTTCCTCGGTAGTTAACTACCGAGGTTTTCCTCGGTAGTTAACTGCAGCCGGTTTAGTTCCTCGGCAGTTAACTACCGAGGGGTATTTTCGTCTTTTACATGTGTGTCTCAGCCTTTGTATATGTGTCAACAACAATTTTCTTCTCACACTCACATTTCACCCCACATTTATCTGTCCAAAGTCGTGGTACTTTTGGAATGACACTATTGTGAAAACCAATAGCATTATATATCTTTTTTTTTGTTTTGGATAAGCATTACATATGTTTCAATATAACCTCTCCATGAAAGGAAAAATATCTCACTAGTATTATGAAATTTAGAAAGGGTTGTTTCCCTACATGAATTTCATACTTGTATGTGCTAAATTTCTGCCAAAAATATTTTTAGGTCAATTCTTCTCAAATTTGGAGGTCTCTAAAGTGTTTAAGAACCCTAATTCCTGCATATACTAATTTTTAGGGGCCCAAATTTGAGGTATAACTTGGATAACCAATTGAAACTCTCAAGAAATTGCTTCTAGCAAAATACCTTGTTTTCAAACATTGTGAGATCAATAAATCGTCATTATGCATAATACACAAACCTTATGCAGACAACAATGTAAGGTTAAAATGATGGAATGTTCTGAACCTTATTCCATGAAACCTCCTAATAATGCATTAGCGAAAATTTTCTCCGTGCGAACTTATACCATGAAATTAAAAGATTCATTAAAAACTAAAACTTATATTATATGAGGATTATTTTAGGATTAATACCAACAATCAATTGGTAAGGGACTTGAACCCCTTTATAAAGTAGTCAAGAGTTCAATTCACGTCTCTTGTGCCCCCCCCCCCCCCCCCCCCCCCCCCCCACTCCAAAAGGAAAAAGAGTTAAGTCTGCTTTTATTTAAATTAGAACCACTAAACATAAATATATTTTTTCTTATATTCAAGGTTGTGATTAGAAAAAATATAAATAAATCTACTAATCATTAAAAAAAATTGAAATTGTTTATCAATAATTAATGTATTCCAAATTACCATCAGTAAAATATATATGATACTCCCTCTAATCTCATAAATAAAGTAAAGATTCTTTTATCGGATTCATATGGGCAAGAATTCGAGAATATAATCAAAGGACGGCAGACGAGGGATTTACACAAGTCTTAACCAAGAAACAGAAGCAAACGGTGAAAAAACAGATCTTGGGGAAAGTCGCATTATAAAACCCGTGCAAGGGGTGCTCCTCCTCCATCTGCCCAATGAATTTATTATATTGGAATGTGAGAGGTATTGGCAATTCGGATACAAGAATTGCGTTAAAAACTATTGTTATCACATAAGCCGTTGTTAGTTTTTATTGGTTTTCCTAATTACAGATTCCCTTAGTCTGTTTTTGGTTGCTCTCGCATTTTTCTGTTTGTTTTTTTCTTTGAGGGTCTTGGCCTAGTCCCCCTCTTCTTGTATATATTTTTCCCTTTTTCTAATAAAATTTTAGAGTTTGGCGGCATAGGACGGGGGTTTCCCGGGATGACAACCTAGTTGAGATGTCTGTGTTTCCTCTTGATGTCTGTCCTTATTCCCTGCTTAGAAAAAAAATTATTGAATAAATTTGATGTAAAAAAATATTTGTTCATATATGAGATTGGAGGGAGTAATAACTTAGACGTCAGACTCTTTTTTTTAACTAAAAAACTATATTCGTTGATTCAAATTGGTAAATAAATACATTTCGTGAGAACAATTCAAATATCAAAGTCTATAAAATTGAAAATGATGAACTTGTGAACAAACTCACAAGTGTATAGCAAAAAACAAAAAAATGTCTGCGAATGTGTTTATAATACCCATGTTTTCGGATTTGTAATGTTAAAGATGTCAAAGTCATTACTTGAATTTGTAATAAACACCATACGAATAAAATCTGTCAACTTGAAACCGACCCAACACCTCAAGAAGACGGAAAATCCAACGCCACCACCAATACCAATACGACGAACAAAACAACATTGTCACAATTAGATGGAGAAACTACATAAAAACACAAGAAAAACTAAATATCCTTGACAACCGCTTATTAATATATAAGTAAAAGTAAAAAAGGATTTAGAATCACGATATCAACCGCTTGTTAACATATTTTTTTCAAGTGGTTAGTGGCTAAAAATTCTCCTTTTAAGAAGAATAAGTGGGTGTCCAAAGTTCGAACCCCGATCTCTATATATCATGCAATACTCATACCAATTGAGTTAAACTCAAGACAACTTTGTAATAATTTTAATCCTTAATTTTTGGGATAGATATTTGGACAACATGTAAGTTGTCCGATAACGTGTATACTATACCATCCAACATCCATGCACTATTTTATTTTTTTAATAATTTATTTCTTCACCTTGGTGCATAAGGCTAAAAACTTGTAAAGAGACATCCGGTGTACATACTTACAACTCTTTTTAGTTGTTCATATACCACAATCTTTTTAGTTGTTCATATACCATGATCCTTAATTTTTAGATCTAACCACTAAGTCAACCCTATACTTTAAAATAAACACTCTAAGTTGTTCACTTCAAACAACAACACCAAAAAAAATTAGAGACCTAATTTGCATCAAATAATGACCAAATAATTCGTTTGCCTAACAATAACCTTCAAATTTTATGCCTAAATATTAACTAATGAGAGTAGATTTTCTCTGTTTCTTTAAAAAAAATAGAGATCTCCATTCAAAGAGGAGTGTTTCAAAAACTTTATTTCCTTAAATTATTTGACCATTTTTAAAAATTGTTTAAAGGTAACATTTGTATCCATTTCTTTTTCAATAGAAATGAACATCAACTTATCATTATTTATGTAGTTGTGCAACTCTTTATGAACCAAAATATAGCTAGTTGAGCAACACGAGTAAATAGGCAACAATATGGTTAACAGATTGCTGGTAGAACCGACTGTTGCCCATTTTGCTATCATGGGATGGGAAGTCAAATGTATAAGGTTGAGAAAGAAACAGTATCTTTGTATTGTGCTGTGTGTGTGAGCCACACGCCGTCCACATGTCACGGCCATGGGTTGAGTATGGAAGGCATCATTTTTTTTTTTTTTTCCATCTTGAAAACGAATGACCCTTAATTTATAAGCCGTGAAAACGATAATTCGCAAATCATGCATGGAATTGGAATGTTTGTTTACCAACTTTCTCATTTTTGTTTTTATACGGAAAGTCGATTTAGGAGACACTTTCCACATCCCTAAAATTATCTTGGATTGTACGTAATTATAAAATATATGAATTTTGAAATACACTTCTAATGATTTCTAAGAAAAAAAATACTACAAAATACATTAGTTGCTCTTTTTATAGAGTGACTACAAAACCGACTTAAGGGTAAGGCCACCGAAACCTTTACTTTAGATCCACCAACAACAATTATTTTTCATTAGATTTTATAAGCAAAAGACATCATGCTATAACGAGAAAAGTCTCATATTTCAACATTACTTTAAACTCGACTTACTATTAATAATCATTAAACTGGCACTAGTTGAGTGAATGGTACTTCCATGCGTATCTAAGACCTATCTTTTACGGCTAAACTAAACTCATGAAGATAAATATACATTGGTCGGAAGCGCATGCATTTTAAAATATACATATAGTTGTTTAGAAATGTATACATCAGAAAAGTTGCTCCTAACTACCGGCCAGGAGCGACGAGAAGTGTTAATTAACAAAATGAAACTACCGGCCATTGGCTCATAAGAAAAGTAAACATTGTTTCTAGAAAGATACAAGAAAGTAAAAGACAAACTATAATAGAAAGAAAGTTAAATTGATCATGAAGTCTTATAAAAAAAATACAGGGTTGAATGCAATTTTAATCCCCTATTTCGGCTGAATTTAGATTTGACCTTTCCTTTTATAAAACTCGGAATTTTACCCACTATTTTATATTTTTTAGAATTTTGCCCCTTTCCATCGCATTTGAGTTCATTTTTGCTGATGTGGCAGTGCTGATGTGAAATATATTATATTATTTTTTGGTTTCGCTCATTTTCTGCATATTAAAATAATATAATATTTATCTTATAATGCCTTAACTTAATTTAATTTCTGTTAACGATTTAATTATTTATCTTATTTTCAAGTCATTTTAATTTTCATGTCATTTTAACTTTTTTCTTTTAAATAAAACTCCGGAAAAGCATTAATTAATTTTCGAAGTTGATTAGTCGATCACACTAAAACGCTTTTCATAACCAATTTCTCAAACTACTAAATATATGCGACTCAAGTCTCTAAATATAAACATCTTTTAACCAATTCGCCCCAACTAAAAAAATTAGGTATTACACGAAATCTATTCTATATATAAAAGTTGTCCCAAGCCAATTTTGAAGCCCTAATTTTTCCTAAACCCTAATGATTAAAATTCCTGTTTTAACCCTAACCTAAATCTTAATTACGAAACCTAATTTAAACCTAAACCTAACAATTTTTCCTCTCTTTCTCTCGCGTTTCTTCTTCTTCCTCTTATCATCGTCACCACTGCCATCCCTCTCCCCCCATTCCTTATGCAATCACGTATTACCGCACGGTCAGTTCTCTCCCTCTCTCCTTCTCTCTGCGACACTGCTGCTGTGACCATGGCCTTTTCGATTTCTTTTTCTTTCTGCTTCAATCATTTAAGCGAGTTACTCGCTTGCACGCATCAATTTGTTGAACGCACAAATTGATGGATCCAAGACGGCGACCGAAGGGTGATTGTTTACGTTATGAATTTGTTCTGTTGAAGTTCGATTTGATTCTGATGATTTTTGTTTTATGATTTTTAGGTCTGAATTCAGAGAGAGGTTTACGATAGAGAATCCAAGCAACAGATCCGTTGTTGTGGTGAGTTTTGTGAAGCGATATAGTTTTATCTATTCTATATATAAAAGTTGTCCCAAGCCAATTTTGAAGCCCTAATTTTTCCTAAACCCTAATGATTAAAATTCCTGTTTTAACCCTAACCTAAATCTTAATTACGAAACCTAATTTAAACCTAAACCTAACAATTTTTCCTCTCTTTCTCTCGCGTTTCTTCTTCTTCCTCTTATCATCGTCACCACTGCCATCCCTCTCCCCCCATTCCTTATGCAATCACGTATTACCGCACGGTCAGTTCTCTCCCTCTCTCCTTCTCTCTGCGACACTGCTGCTGTGACCATGGCCTTTTCGATTTCTTTTTCTTTCTGCTTCAATCATTTAAGCGAGTTACTCGCTTGCACGCATCAATTTGTTGAACGCACAAATTGATGGATCCAAGACGGCGACCGAAGGGTGATTGTTTACGTTATGAATTTGTTCTGTTGAAGTTCGATTTGATTCTGATGATTTTTGTTTTATGATTTTTAGGTCTGAATTCAGAGAGAGGTTTACGATAGAGAATCCAAGCAACAGATCCGTTGTTGTGGTGAGTTTTGTGAAGCGATATAGTTTTATCTATTCTATATATAAAAGTTGTCCCAAGCCAATTTTGAAGCCCTAATTTTTCCTAAACCCTAATGACTAAAATTCCTGTTTTAACCCTAACCTAAATCTTAATTACGAAACCTAATTTAAACCTAAACCTAACAATTTTTCCTCTCTTTCTCTCACGCGTTTCTTCTTCTTCCTCTTAACATCGTCACCACCGCCAACCCTCTCCCCCCATTCCTTATGCAATCACGTATTACCGCACGGTCAGTTCTCTCCATCTCTCCTTCTCTCTGCGACACTGCTGCTGTGACCATGGCCTTTTCGATTTCTTTTTCTTTCTGCTTCAATCATTTAAGCGAGTTACTCGCTTGCACGCATCACTTTGTTGAACGCACAAATTGATGGATCCAAGACGGCGACCGAAGGGTGATTGTTTACGTTATGAATTTGTTCTGTTGATGTTCGATTTGATTCTGATGATTTTTGTTTTGTGATTTTTAGGTCTGAATTCAGAGAGAGGTTTACGATAGAGAATCCAAGCAACAGATCCGTTGTTGTGGTGAGTTTTGTGAAGCGATATAGTTTTACCGTGAATTTGAATTAGGTTGGGAAAGCTGATGGAAAGAAATGGAATGGATATAAAGGTTGAATTAGGTTAGGATGTTGTGATAATTTCACCTCTGTTCCACTGAAGAAAGTTAATATAAATCTTAATCCGTGTTTTGATTTTAAATCATTTTTGTGATTTATGTGTATTTTAAGATCCGGGTCATTTTGAAGATGTGATGCAACATGTATTTGTTTATGGTATATTAAGAGGATGTAGTTGGTTCTGGAATACAAAAAGGAGGTAACAAAATCCTAAATTTTGTTGCACTTTTTCCATTCAAATTTGTATGTCTATTGTTTTGATTTAATTGTTGTGTCGTTCATGTTGTCTATTCATTCCATTGTTCAAAGAACTAGCTACAATCATAAGCAAAAAAGGTACGAAAATTGTATTTTTTGGTTGTTTCATTGGTATCACTTCAATATCTTTTTATAAATATTATTTCATCTCACCAACTTCGCAATTTGATAGAAGTGATTTAACGTGGTTTCAATTTTACTATTTCCTTCTCACACAATTTATGCTAGCATATTTTTTTTCTTCTGTTTCTTTAGGAGCTGTAACTTCTTGACTAGGTTTGAGTTCATATGTTGAAGATGATGATGGAGAGTGAGGCTTTGATGAGAAGGTGATGCTTTTACAGGTTTCTTTCCCCTTCAGGTTTTTCACTTATAGTTCTTTCCTTTTTGTGTCCTGCTTTTTGAAACATTGTATTTGCATCAGGCTTGCCTTGATTTAAAGCTATATATGTTTTGTTGTTCTCCACTTCTTTGTGTGTGTCGCTGATATTTGTTGTAGTATCTTGCTTGACAATATGTAATTACCTCTTAATTATTTAACATATGATTTTGGTTTTTGAAAGGAACATATGAATCTGCTATTATTTTTCATTCTGTGTTGCTAATCATTTGGTAAGAACATATGAAGTGTGTTACATATTTTTGCAAGTGGGCATACTTATGAAATCACATTGTAGCTTACTTTATATCAAGGTACTTTGCTATGTTCTTCTCTATTGACTTCAACCAAGGCACGAGTATTTTCTCATTTCTCTATAGTTTCTTTTTTTTTTTTTTAGGAATCATTTCTATAAAGGTGTTTGCTCATTATCTGTATCATTTTATGAAGGCAGAGTGACGTATGAGAACGATCAGAATCTTAAGGCGACTAAGCTTGGTTTGTGGCTTCTAGGGACAAAGGAAAATGAGGAAGAAACAACATTATCCATTAGAGTCTGCTCTACATGTGTAATGTCTTCCTTTTTCATATTATTTCAAGTTGCAAAGGTAGTTTTCTTTGACTGCTATAAGGAGCTTATTTCATAAGGTTATACTTAGATGTGTATATTTTTTATCCAAGCTTATTTTGGGTTTCTGTGGTGACTTTATCAAAATCACGGTGCGCCACCGTGATTTAGAAAAAAATTATAAGGTGCAGCTTTTACAATAACCATTATTCTATCCTTTGTGTGCATTTAAAAAATTAACTAATGATTTGCCTAAAGTTTCTAATTTGTTTTACTGGTCTGATTACAGTCCCTCTCTCTGATAATTTTCTACAACTATCGAAGATTTGGTTGAATCAGCTGAGGTTAATTATTTTGTTCATGATTTTCGCAAGATTACTCTTCATTCTACTGTTTTATGCCAAAATTAATTTATTTTGTGTGTGTAACAATGTTGCTTCATAGATGCTTCAGTTCAGTGTTGGCAAGAACCTGTGAGTTTAAGACTGGTATAGGATGGTCTATCAGGCATACAGTAAATGTGCATCGAGAGTTATTACTATTATTATGAAGATTTTATGTGAAAAATGACAAGGTCTGCAATTCTGAGGCAAGTTAAATAATCTCTAATTTTAACTTAAAAGTGTATTGTCGATAAGTTTATACTTTTTTTTTTCTACAATCAATGATTTAGGATACTACTGAAGGATGTTTTCTTTTTAAGCTTGAATCTCATGGATTTGATATTCGCTCTAGAGTAAACCATGTGAATCTGTGGATGCCTATTTTATCTTTCGATGAACAGCAGCGACATCCAATTTGAGTTTTCTATATCAACTCATATTTTGTATGTTTAAAAAAGATAGATATTCACCCAAATAAATAATGAAAATCCATTTCATCTTAATTTTATATATGATAGTAATTGCTATCATGATTCTCAATCTTTTTGTATGATGGACAACCAATTAAGTTAACAATCCTTAATCAACACATGGTTGACATTTACTTGCCGTGCATCGAAAAAAATTATGGTAAGCTAGAAGTTTGATCATGTCAATGTGTATGGTTGTTGAATATATGGTATGGTAGACTATTATCTATTTTTACCCTCAGTTGCAGGGGTAATAGTTGCTGAATAAATTATGGTTGTTGAACTTTGGTCTGTTAGTAAAATGAGTATGTGGTAAAATAGATATCAATGAATGTGGTCAGAGATTACGCGCTTTCTGAATGGCAGTTTATCAGAGTTTAAAAAATATACATGAAAAGGACATTGAAAAAAGTTTAGTTTCATTAGTTTATACCAGATGTTATGAACAAAAACTCTTCAAAACAAATTCATGGAAACCCTTCAATCACATTAAGTCCTTATCTGTTGTATCATTAAATTTAATGATTGGATGAGTGAGGGTCATTCATGTTCTGATGTGAATGATGCAGAAAGGATACATGAGGATGCGCAAATCATGTATATTGTAGGTGCCATAGTGTCATGGTTAAACCAGATGTCCATAAAAATGGCTGATATACCTGAGCCTTTTTTTTTTGTCACATTTTTTTTGGAAATTAGGTTAAGGTTTTACCATCTACAAGCAAGCTCTTATATAGCAAGGTTATCAATCTGAGTGTGTTTATAAGGATGCCTGTCAATTAAATCCATTCATTATGATTTCAATTGGATGTGAGCTATAGGCTATCAGAAGGATATTTGCACAATTTGTTAAAATGACACAATGGACTTGCTTGCACGTTTTACCACATATTATGTAATTAGTGCACTCTATTCTATGTTGTCATAGTTTTTTATTTATTTAAGCAATCACGATTTCTCTTGCACAGGTTTATGTTATCAATGAGATAAGTACTCATCATTTCTCTAAATACATGTGAAGGTGTTGGCATGGTTTGATTTCCCTTGAAGGGCGGCTGCATTCCCCCATACATAAGCCACTACCATTTTGGATAATCATGATTATCACTTCCTGTGATTGTTTTGTAAAACTTCAGGTAAAGTTCCTAAATCTTTAGTCTTAAAACTTTTATGTCAACTATAGTGTTTTTATATAAAATTCATCATATATTGATTTCAACCTCTGAAGTATCATGAACTCGATTCGAGATGTGACTATTTTTAGTAGTGAAATTGAGTAGTTGTGATGTGATGAAGTGTAGTATTGATCAAGTGATGTTGATGGAGTTTTGTGCAGAAATGAAGAAATTAATAGGGAATACTTCTATGATATGGCTGAGTTCAAGCAAAGGGGTCGACTTCATCTGAAATTATTGTTATTTTTATGAAATTGCATTGCAGGTTTGTGAAGATGAACCTTTATCAATTATATTAAAGGTGCAAGCACAAATGAAGATAGTTTTTTTGGTACCTGTGTTGAAGCTAGGCTCCCATAAAGGATAAGTATACAAGATTCTCAAAGTGGGTTGGAAAAGCGGGCAAATGTTTAAGTCTTCCATGTAATTAGTGTACATAATGAAATTTTCTGTTATGTTGCTTTGATAGTGGATTGTACTAAAAATGAGGGGTGAACATCATGATGTGCTCTTACTTATTGCATGTAGGTGGGCAGTGGCTCTGTTGCTGTCATGACAGTGCAGCACCTGTTTCACCTGTTTTTTTTCTGGTTCGGCACCTGTTTCTGCTGCTGTTTTTTGACTGATCTCTCCGCTTCAGGTGCTTGGGGGGTTCCGGTTTTTAGTGTTGCGATTTCCGCAGGTTGTGGCATAGTTATGGGTCTGAATTCCGGTGGTTATTATTGGATTTCAGTGTCATATCTTACGCTATTTCGCTTCGTTTCGTTAGTGGGGCTGTTATGAATTTGTGTGGGATTATAGTTTTGGTTGTTTGGGTGGATGTTACACATATATGCGGCCTCTTTGTTTTTATTTTCCACCGTCTCTTAGCGTCTTGCGAGTGTTTTGGTTATCCATAATATTTTGCTGATTCAAAAAAAACTTATTGCCACTTAAGATCCTTTTCACATTGATATTTTTTTGGTTATACTTAGTGTTTGATTATATTAGTGCACATTTGAAGCTTCAATTTTTTTTAGTTTTTTTTTTTTTATACTTAGTAATATCTTTTGTAATTTTTTTGTTGATCCTTATTCCCTTAAAGTAAAGCATTTTTTCACTGATGTTAACAGTATGAATGCATGATTCAATGATATTGAAATCACTATAAAAAAATATGATATTGAAACCATTGTCCATTTGAAAAAGCTATTGAATGAATGATTATTTATTATTTTTTGCTAATATGAATGAATGATTAAATGACATAGCAAATCATTTATGTGATTGCTACTATTTTTAAGCGTCTTTCTAACAATTGCTTCAATGATCCATAAAATGAAAAATTGGGTTAAAAATAATTGTGTATTTTGTCAAGTAATAATTATACCATCTTTTCTTCCAAAAAATTACACCACTTTTCTTTCTATTTATTTTTGTAACAAAAAAAAAAATTAGAAGCAACTATACATTTTACACATGTTTTACAAACATTTCATGTGTGCATCACAAAGACCTGTGCATCAATCGTGATCTTTCAAGTTTCAAAGACGACAGTTTCTTTTAGTTGTCTCATTTTTCGTGACAATTAACGAGAGCCAAGGGCAATTACTGTGACATGTTGGATTATATTTCTCAACGCCAGTATTTTCACATTGACAATTATATGTTGTTGTCTTGAGAGTTACATCCAGAGGAGGGCGATAACCAATGAAGATGGTGAAGATATTGATGTGACGTCTAATGTTGTGTACGAAAAAGTATTTCGAAATGTGTAATATTCCATAATATATGCTATGTTGTCATTAAAAACCGTTTATTTCTTTGGTGTAACATGTTTGGTTGGCAATACAATATTTATCGATATTGTAGCTTTTGTTTGGCGATAAATTTCATTTATGTAGTTTAATTATTTAAATTTCATTCCACTATATCTCGGTCTATTATATATCAAATTATTCTAACTCATAAGACCCGTGCGGCGCACGGGTCTGCGTTCTAGTTTGTTTATAATGTGTATTGATTTTTTTTCAAATTGCCCTCTGATCAGTGGGATGACTCATACTTTTTTCACTTATTCAATGATTTACCGTGGTTTTTAAATAATTAAGAGTGTTTTGTAAATAAAAAATTAAAAAATCATGCAAATAGTAATTTGGAAATGGTGCTTATGAAAATGGATAATTTTTTAAAAATAACATTATATTTAGGAACATTATTTACTATTATCGCCCATTTTTATTAAAAAAAAATAAAAAATCAGCAATGGGGATGGATCGCCCATTTTTATTAAAAATAAAAATAAAAAATCAGCAATGGGGATGGGGCTAGAGCCCATGCATGTCTCCTCTCTATTCCGTCCCTCAGCTTAACGGAAAGGTAAAAATTTTCTACAAATAATAGTACCAAATACCCGCATATCATATCATGTAACAATAACTATATACAATTTGGTTGTACCAAAAATAATAAAAAAAAAACTATATACAATTTGGTGGAAGCAAAGCACAATAATGACAAAAAGAAAGAGAATGGGCGAATTCTGGTAGCCCATCTGCTACTTCATTTCATTTCCAATAAATAAATGTTGTAAATTCAAACCTTTAAGCGTATATTTGAAATCACATGTCAGAATCACATTGATCCGATGTGATTTTGTAGAAGCTACAAGTGTAGCTTTTGTAAAATCACGATGGATCGTCATGATTCTGACATATCTACCGTGATGTTAAACATATATGTTAAATCTTTGAGAAGAAGTTGAGAATTGTGAAAGACAATAGTGCCATGATTAGTCATAAACTGATAATGGAGACAACAGTGGCTAGATCACTTGCTAAAAATAAATTATTGGAGCCATGATTAGGTCGTTGATGCCCCAAAACCTCTACACCATACCATGTGGATAGAGCAAGATCCTGAACGCATGGATAAAATTTTCATTCATGACCGATGTTTATGATGTTGTTTTGCTCTAAACTTGTTTATAACTGAATTTAACAACTATGTATTTACAATGTAAATCTTTTTATTACTCACATCATGACTTGTGTATGTAGATAAAATGAATCACACTTTTGAATATGAACGTGTCTAAATATTCATTATGAATTATGATGTCCCAACATGTATTTAACCTATTAGTATAGTAAATAAATAAAATGACTTACTTTGCCATTTCCAAAAGAAAAAAAGTAGTGATGTTGTTACTAGAGTATCATTTAGTTCATGTTTATGTTGAACAATATGCATATAATAGCATTAATCATTGCCAATTTTAAAATTACAAAACATATACTATTAAAACATAATAGTACTATTAAATCACCAAAACATCTGTATCAATAAAACAAGAACAGAACAAAAGGTTGAAACATTGAATCATTTTGTTGGGTTTTCAACTAGAGTGCCCATTTAATTGAATAAAATACATTTTATTCCTTTTTTTACCTCTCTTTTTCAGTACTCTTTGTCAAGCTTTTGTCATAATTATACTTGCTTTTACACTTTAATCAGGCATAATAAGACAGGTACCAAACATTTTGAAGTTATACTTGAGGGTGGCTAGTAATAAACGCTATTGCAGGGCATTTAACAACGGTGGCAAAAGAGTTAATGAGCAATTGAAAGCATGTTGTTGGATTAAATGGAAGCAATGGTTGGCATCTTCTTTTGACTTTCTTGGAGTTGTATGGTCCTAAAGGAGACAAGAAGCCCCCTAATCCGACTTCACACGGTTGCATAATGCTCTCAAATAATTAAGTTGCAAACTTTAATTTTTTAGACACTTTGATCATTTAAATATTTTTGGTTTCCCTTTACTATTATAAGTAATAAAGGTTAGATATTTTAGTCCTTTAAGTTACTAATACTACTCAATTTGATTTATTACAAACATTAGATATGACATAAATGATCAAAGTGATTGATATTTGTAATTTAAAGATCAAAATATCTAATGTTTGTAATTTAAAAGACTAGATAATAGTTAAAGGATCAAAATAGAATGCTAAAAACTAAAAAGATCAAAGGAAAAACCTAAAAATAACTTAAATGATCAAAAATAAAATTTAACCTTTTTTAATTCTCAACATTCTAGTTCACATAACCATTCAAAAAAAATATTCTGGATCACATAAGAAAGACATCGGTGTAATCTAGAATTTGACCGTAATATAAATAAAATTTGATCAAACATTATTTGCAATTTTTTGTGTGCAACTATCTTGTACTTGAATTTAAGAAAAACCAGTCCTCACTTATTGATCCTGTGATTAAAATTATTGTCTCACAGCTCTCACCTAACACGTTTCTTATACTATTATATGATGATATGATAGTAAGACTCTGAGAAGAAGAATAAATCTTAAGGTTCCATTAAATGATTGTAGGGTTGTCATTTTGGCAGGTCTGTCACGATTCAATGTACTTCCTTAGTTCAATCGTTGCATATACTCTGTGTTTATTGCATACATTTCATTATTTATTTATTTTCGATTCAAGAAGGGAAGTTGTTAGACCAAATTACAGACGAACGCAACGATTAAAATAGACATTGGTTATATCATGCTATAAGAGGTTAACACAATTCGACGTGGATGATTTATAGTAAATACCCGTAGGTTTTGAAAGGACACACAAGCCAACTATCGGTTTGCTTGTCTATAAATGTGAAACGATAATATGTCAATCCTTCTTCATAATATGACTAATGAGGGAGACAATAGAAAAGCAATGATGGATCGGGACACCCCTTATTAACCAATGAAAGAAAGAAAATAATTAGTAAGAATATTATGAAGATTAATTGATAAAAATAATAATTAATATTAATTTTGAAAGTGACATTTTTTTTAAGTTTTTTTTTTTTGGGAATGAGACAATTATTATGGGATTCAGAAGTTTTATTTTTATACGAGCTGATGCTACTGTTTTTAAATTACTCTTCAGTTAATGTAAATATGGGGTATTTTCTAAAAACTCTTTTATTCTTATGGAACAATATTCTATGAGGGGCAATTCAAAATATGTAATAACATATTGAATGAGTTCGACCAAATTTCTTAAACGATGTAAAAAAGAAAATATTGTTTATATATGAGAGTGAATGAAGTATATGATTAACAAATATAATTAATATCAATTTAAAACTGAAAAGAACAATTATTTCAATATTCTTTTTGTTATAGATAATCAATTATTGGGTGGTGAATTGAGTAAAATGAGTAAAGATTTAAGAATGTTTCAAAAAAAGAACAAATAGTGGGTCGTATCTGATGGTTGACCAGTTCCTCACCCACCGTCTTTCATTTTTGTTTTTGTATGAATATCACGGCCATTCAAACAAATATTCATATTTTATAATTCAATTCAGCCTTAGAATAACGTTGATCAGCAAAATAGGTGGGAATATTAACTTTTGACTTTTCAGGTCAAAAACAATGTGGCCATGACTTGTTATTAGGAGTTGATGAGAGTGATCTATTTTGACTCATCAACAACAATTATCTATTTTTTCAAATATAATTTAAATGTAACGAATTAATGTACGAATTCACAATCTACTCAATAATGACATTTTTTCACATGTTAAAAAAATACCTACTCACAATATAAACATTAAACATCGCTCGTCCCCGTGAGCTTAGCTCAGTTGACAGAGACAATACATGATATATGAAGGGGTCGGGATTCGAACCCCAAACTCCCCACTTCTCCATGTTAAAATGTTTGAGCTCCAGTCACTAGGCTACTTGACAAAAAAAAAACATACATCTCTCTAAGAGCAAAATACAACAAATTCAAAGTTCATAATTTCATATATTTCTAAAGAAAAATGTTTAACTGTGATCAATTTTCATATACAACCAATGTCTTTTTGTTTGTTTTTTTAACTGTGACATGCTTACATGACACTCCGACATATCATGTAACATAAACATATATTTTAAGAAAATTAAGAGATATTTAGGTCCCTACAACAACAATATTTGAGAACAATTTGGTCTTCAAGAAACTTTTAACATTCACGTCTTCTTCCACATTATTTCCCTTCTCATTTCATCTTCATCGATTGGGATGATCAAAACCACAGAGTTTGTCTATACTTATGCTATAAATGTGACAAAGACTTCTCCTTCTCCATCACTCTCCGATTAATACATGACTAAGTTGGAGTGGAAATTCTTCAAATTGTTGCCATTGATTGCAAATGTGAGATAAAAGCACATTTGTATGTTGTGAATAAAAACAAGAATCCAAATAGACCTTTCTATGGCTGTTCCTATTTCAAGGTAATTTTTTATGTGGATTATGTTATTTTGTCTTTGCGGGTTCCTATTCATTTGGACGTTCCTGTTCTTTTATGTTCATCCAAACTAGTTGGATTTTTATTGTTAAATGATGTTGTACAGAACCTAAAATAACATTTATTTATTTTTTTGTAAGGAAATTAACATGTTTGCCTAGTGATAGACTATAAAAGAAATCATTTATTTATCATTCTCTCATTAAAATACATTAATATCATCAAATTCAACGTCACTCAAGAATTGTTCAGAAAAGTTCAATTGTCAGAAGCTAAAATTAATCAATCATTCAATATATTTGCGATAACTGTCTTATTTAACCATTTTACTTGGATTAGGAAAAGATGATAAACAGAAGAAATATAATTTTTATTTTAGCTAATTTTCCTTATCAACTATTACTAATGCAATATAAAAATTAATAACTTGAGAGTGATGTACATAGTATTAGTTAAAGTATACAGTTTTAAAAAAATCAATTAAAATTACATTTAAAATTGGAAGTGACACTTTTTTTGGACAATTTAATTTGCAAGTGTATTCTTTAATATGCGACAAAAGAAAATTGAAAAGCTATAGGTTTTAGATTCAAATGTGAGACGGGGTGAATATGACTTCTATGAAAACTCTATTGAATGGAATGTAATTGATGTTGGAAGAGAAAAATTAGAGACATTTTGTATGTCTTGCTCGTGTTTTGATTTTGATTTTGATTTTTGTTGTATTGTGTTATGATTATAAATTAAAGTTAGAGTAAATATTAAAGTAAGAGTTAAATATGTTTTTTTCGTCCGTATAATAAAATTGTATCTTTTAGTCTTTACAAAACTAACATGCAAATATTTTAGTTATTGTTACATGTTTTTTGAATGATTTGTTGGAGGAATATTTAAATTTTTAAAGCATTATAAAACAGTGTCTCCACAAAATTCAATCTACAGGTCCAAATTTGTTACGTTTTTCTTGAGCTTTTCACGTTTAAGAATTTATATTTAATTCATCAGGATAAAAAAAAAACTAAACTTTTGTAAACATGCTTTTAAAATATATTCAAAAAATTTAAAGTTGAAGGATAATTAAACATATTTTTATTTCAATAGAGACTAAAATTTCTTGCAGAATAATTTGCTAGACTAAAAAGTTTGATTCTTTTATGAAAAAAAAAGCTTAATGATTCAATAGAGACCAATTTTGTTTTTTGAAAGAACAAAATATTTAACCAGTAAAAAAAAAGTGGCCTAGTGTGTCTTATCTAAATTATTCCTTAGGGGTAAGTTTGATGGGCATGATATGGTACATTTATCGTATCATGTTTAAATCTCATGTTTGATGCACAAAAGGGATAAAATAAAATAAATAATTTTCTTATCATATTATGACTTGTCTTTGTAATTTTTATCTTGAGTATATGCTGAATTAGAAACTACCCTCACATGATTTGAAATTTATTCCTTATTTATTACCATGATATTCTGCCGTTTTTAAAATGTTGTCATTTCTTACTTATTTAAAATTAATTACATGCTGTTTTTAAAATATTTAATAAATATGAGAGTAATTTTCTCATTTAATTATAGTAAAATAATGATATCCTATTTGTTACTATGTGTGCATCAAACACATAAAATTAATGTTTATCATGTCCATATCATATCTTGTCTGCATTCAGCTCTATATCATATCATGTCTCTATCATATCCTGAGCATCAAGCTAACCCTATAAAAGTAATGTGTCGTAATTTGATAGATATTAACAAATAAATGTATTTCCCTTAAAAAAAATGTATGTGTAAATACGCATAAATCTCTTTTAAAATAGTTTTTAGGAAATTTGTAAAAAAAATTCAATTTTTGAGAATAATTTTAAATATTGACTAAACACTTTTTTAAAGTATCTACGAATAAAACACTCATATCATGTATTCTAAGGAAATTTATTCCCATAAATAAATTTAGTAAAGTTGAAATAAATAACCTATTAATTAATTGATTACAGTAATTTATTTTTAAATTTATTCCTTACACTTTTCTTTATTTAAAAGAGTTTAGCGGTGAAATTCACACTCCAATAAAAAAATACGAAAAATTTAAATTTGCCCTCTTACATATAAATTATCATTAAACTAGTTGTACTTTAAAGGAATTTTTTTAGGAAAATATTTCTTAGACAACACAAGGTGTATAAGAGATAGAGATACAAGAGATTAATACGTAGATGTGATAAGTTGACGATGTAATATAATAAGTGTAAAAAAACATAGATTTTCAAATATCATTGTTTTTTTATTATTGTATTAGATCGGCAAAAACAAGAACAAAACACTTAAATGAATGTTGATAACAAATAATTGAACTCAGTTTAAGCATGGTCGTCAATCAGATTTTATTTATTTGTTTGGCTAACTTCAGATTATTCTGATCATTTGCAAAATAAAAATAAAAATGCATAGTAGTCTCTTCCAATCAACCAAATATCCTAATTTAAATCCAACTTGAACTTCGTGAACATGTAATTACATCCGGTTGATATTTAATCTAAAAATAAATAAAAAAAGAAAAATGTTAATCAATGTCCCCGGACGGACACTGGTTAAGGGTCAAATATAGTAGAATTTGCATTGAAAGATGCATAATCAATGCATTAAAAATTAAAAAAATATGTTTTTTTATTTAAAATTTTCTCTTTTGTCTTCCTTAACCAGTGCCTGGAGCACTGGTTAACATGACCCATAAAAAAAATAACAAGACAGACAACATAGCTAGGATATAGCAGAGACAGACATTACTCACTTTTTATATTCTCTTTCCTCTAGATTTATAATTTCACTTTTTACTACTACTATCCCCTTTTCTTTCTCGTTTGTTCCATTCAAAACGAACGGATTTTCCTCCTTCATTTCTCTCTCTTTTCACTACAGTACTTTTACACACGCACCCCATATATATATACACTTACATACACATGTCCACTTTGTATCATCGTTTTCGCTCATTGTTCTTCCCATTTTTGCTTCCTCCTCTTTCGTCATCAACAACACTATCATCCTAATTTTCAAACACACACTCTTCTTGTGATCATCGACATACATGTAAGCACACTTCATCATTTTTTTTTTTACTCTAAAACTTGTCTCCTTCCAACAATTTATTCATACCCTTTTGTCTTCACAGCTTTTAATGTTCTTACCACCGTTTTCAATCTCCGTGTTTGTTTTTTTTATTTTCATTCTATATTGTTAAATGCTTCTTCTTTTTATATCATACCTGGTTATTATGGATTGGGATCTATGTTGGATTGGATTGGATTGGTTTGAATCTATCGGTTTCTGTTTTATTCTTATTAAATTATTATTACTTTCTTTGTTCTGTGGTTTTATTTAGTTTAGTTTTGTAAACAAACAAACACTACTAAGATGTTTATTATATTTGCTGATATTGGTTTTCGTGCTGTTTTTTTTATTATGTGTAGTTGTTTATGATCTGGGTGGCTTCGTTTGAAGAGATAAAAATTGGATTTTGACGCATTCACAGGGCTTAAGTTTTTGTTTCCTTGAAGGGGGATTTCATGGGTTGAACTTAAAAAATCATATGGGTAGTTTCAGTGGAGAAGAAGATTGTCGGTTTTTTGATGCTGAAGAGGATGTTGTGTCTATTAGGGATGTAAATTCCGATGATGATGATAAAGGGGTGTCTGTGTCTGTTGATTTTGATTATGAAGTGTGGATTCGGAGTCCAAAGAGTGTGAGAGAGCGTAGGGGGAGGTTTATGAAGAGCATGGGAATGAGTGTAGATGAAATTGTAGTTGAAAATTCATTGTATTTTGAGAAGGAAGAGATTATGGAAAGAAGAAGAGATAGTAGTGGTTCTGAAGAGGAATTTAGTTCATGTCGGCTGTCAATGTCTTGTTGCTCTAGTGTGAGTTCTTCGGAGGAATTTGGTTTAGTGGATATTAATAACTTGCCATCTCAAGATGGAAATTTGGAGAAAAGAATGAGGGATAATGAGAAGATGAGTGATTGTTCAAATCAGTTGGTAGTTGCTAAGGAATCTGAGGATTGTGTAAATGTCTCTGGGGTGTCTCATTGTCAAGGATTGATAGATAGAGAGTTTGAGGATGCAGATGGTGATGTGGTTACTAGAACGGTAAATAGGGCGAGAAGGGGTTGGTTGAGAAGATTGAGATCGATGACGTGCGTGGTTGATAATGATAGAGAAGAAGGGAGCTATGCAGTCTCAGGGTGTAGGCTTCAGAAAGTAAAGGTCCGTCAATGTAGGAAGAAAATGAAGGAACTTTCATCGCTTTACTTGAGGCAAGATATCCAAGCGCATGAAGGTGCAATTTTGACCATGAAATTTAGTTCTGATGGGCAGTATCTGGCTACAGGTGGTGAAGATGGGGTTGTTCGGGTGTGGCAAGTGGTTGAGGAGGATAGATGTAATGAAATTCACATTCCTGAAATTGACCCCTCAAGCATTTACTTTACAGTGAATAATCTCTCTCAATTGACACCATTGTTTATGGATAAGGAAAAACTTGGTCAACCGAAGAGCATGAGAAAGACCGCAGATTCAGCTTGTGTTGTTTTCCCGCCTAAGATCTTCCGGTTGTTGGAAAAACCATTGCATGAGTTCCGTGGGCATAGAAGTGAAGTTTTGGATCTCTCTTGGTCAAAGAAGAATGTGAGTGAATGTTATTAACTACTAAGATATTTAATTTAATGATATAGATGAAGCTATTAGAGAATTAATCAGTTCTCATCTTCCTTTTGAATGCAGTATCTTCTTTCATCATCAGCTGACAAAACTGTCCGACTATGGCAAGTGAATCGTGACCATTGCTTGGAAGTGTTTTCACACAGTAATTATGGTGCGTCTTGCTGCATTTCTATTCCGATTTGTAGGCTTCTTTAGGTGTTTACCTAATTTGTTTGACTACAACAGTTCATCTCACAATTTGTTTGTATTTGATGGTGTTGTGTAGTGACATGCATACAATTCAATCCTGTTGATGAAGATTATTTCATTAGTGGATCCATAGACGGAAAGGTGCGCATCTGGACGATACCCGATTCTCAGGTTGTTGATTGGACTGATGTCAGAGACATAGTGACTGCAGTATGTTATCGACCGGATGGGCAGGTATTATTTAAAAAAAACAAATTTCCATTCAATTTAAACATGTGCTTTATAGAGGAAATGATTTGATACGAATAATATGATGTATAACAGGGAGGGATTGTTGGATCTTTAGAAGGAAATTGTTGGTTTTATAAAATATCAGGTATAATCTTTATACATATATCTCGCCCATATATCTCCATATTCCATTTAAGTTATTTTTTGACCCTTCGATTTTTGGTACTTCTGAAATGTAATTAGTTTTAATAATCAAAATGTTAGGTTTTGCTATTAAACCACAGATTTTGAATAAGAAGTAACAAGATTAAGTCTACCGCAAAATGTTAATCAAGTTATATTGGGATGTTGTGATTTTCATTAGTCTTTTAAACTACTAGAATCACTTAAGACTTGAGCTTGGTCCTAACATTTCTGGTTTTCAATTTTTGCTTGAACCAGATAATCACTTGCAGCTGGATTCCCAACTATGCTTAATTGGTAAAAAGAAACTTCCTGGCAGAGGGATAACTGGCTTTCAGGTATTTTGCTTTTGCTTCTTGTGTTAAGTAACATTTGTGATTATCTTTTTCTCTGACAATTTTTTGGTGATTAACTGAGAATTTGTTATTTATTTCAGTTTCTTCCTCAAGATTCCAAGAAAGTTATGGTTACATGTGCTGATTCACAAGTCAGAATCCTTGATGGGCTTAATGTGATTTGTAAATACAAAAGTATGTTCCTTTGTTAAATCCCTACATACTTGTTGATTTCGCAGCCTCAAATTTTAGATAGTATTCTTGTTATTGATTTAGTCTTTAATTTGAATTTAATTATATGTTCTGTCACTAAGGTTCATTACATTTTATTTTCAGGCCTTAACACAGGCAGTCCAATGTGTGCATCATTTACCTCAGACGGGAAACATATTTTATCAGCATGCGAGGACTCTAATGTATATCTATGGAACGTTAATCAGGAAGAGTCTAATAACCCCATGAAATCTAAGAAAGTTAGGTCTTGTGAGCGGTTTTCCTCAAACGCATCAGTTGCGGTACCTTGGCACGGTTTGAAACCTCCAATCTCCGAAAATGAACAATTGAATGTCTTGAATAAAAAGTCACCACAAGTTGTTATGCAATTACACCCCAACCCACCTGCTTCTTTCTCTCTGAACCAAGATTTTTTCTTGGAGTCTTTTCCAAAGGGATCTGCAACCTGGCCCGAGGAGAAGCTTCCTGTTTCGGGCTCCAAGACCAAAAAAACATCATTGCTGCGAAAGTCGGAATACAAATTCTTGAAATCTTCATGTAAGAGTACCAACAATGCTCATGCGTGGGGTATGGTCATTGTGACTGCAGGCTGGGACGGGAAGATAAAAACATTCCAAAATTACGGGCTACCTGTACCCGTTTGAAATGAAGTGTGACTTTTCCTAAGTTGGAAAATAGAATCAAGATTCATTGCTTTGTTGGACATGTTGTCCTTTAGAAAACTACATGCTACAAAGTTTATGGAAATAGATTCTCTATTGTAACTGCAAGACGCAGTTAAAGATCTCAGTCATCCAATTCCAAATCAATCGCAGGATCATTTGAAATTAATTTACTGCCTATGCAATGTGAACCGTTCGATCTCAAATCAATGACCGAAATTGATTACCGCATGATATTTGAAGTGCAGGGAATCCTGGTCCAAAGTTTATGGAGGCTTGAGAATGATGTTAAATTTGGCAGCATAAGGTAACAAGCAATTTGAGGTCAAAACCATGTGCAAGAAAATCAGATTATTGAGGTCAATGACAAGTGGTGACACTGTTCTTGTTGTAATGTAATGTAAATGGCCAAGCTTTAGCTTGTCTTGATCTTAAAGTCGTAATTAGGTTTTGGTCCACAAGAATCTACTGGCCCCTAAAAGAGATGCAAAGTCATGTGTTAAAAAAACTTGCAAGGGTCCCTAAAAGAGACGATTTTGATATGTTGTGGGACCATGGGACCTTTGAAAACCCTTTTAGTTGCTAAGATGAAAGGTGGAGATTTCAAGAGTTGGTGGCTCAAGTTCACTCATGATCAATCAAAATGCTAAGGGTGAATCTCTTTGTCTGCCAATTTTGCCATCCATGTGATCTTGTGGCCATTTGTACAAAAGGGTTAAACTTGGAAATGTGTGGCAGTTGTTTTTGCTGGAATAAGTGCTTTATTGCTGCAATGAGAGTAAACAAACAGTACGAACAAGCAATGTGATTATGATCGGTTTTAGTGGCTCGAAGTCTTTGTTTGGCAATTGTTGTAGTGCTGACAAATATCATCATTATTTTACTAACAAAAATATTCTGTACATGGTCTCAATTTTAGGCCAACATCACCTTTAATTTGTTGAGGTACAACTATGTTGGTCTTTCCTCATTTGATGTAAATTTGTAATTTGCTCGTGTAAGTAATAGTAATATTTTGTTGGTTTGCCTTTTGGTTGAGAGAAATAGAAAGTGAACAGAAGTTTATCAATGATGATATCTCTTTTTGGTCATCAGGAAAAGAACAACTATAAGTACATTATTATAATTCTTAAAGTAGCATATTATTATTGTGTATAGTTTTTTTTTTATGAAGAGCATATTATAATCCTTAAAGTAGTGTATGGCACGTGCATGCATAATAGAATGGAAAAACTTACTCTACTTCATTTACCTTAAACTCATTTATTCAAAAAATCATACTATTATAGAATTTGAATTTTTAAATCTGTTCTAATATATTTGCCAAAAATATAATAATTCAAGGAATACTCGTTTTCAACAAGTGATAGGCTTTGTAAAAAAAATAAAAAAATTGACAAGGCTGCAACAAATATGGTTGTTCACTCTTTAGCAATACCATGAAAAAGTTTAATGAATTATGTCGTAGTACTTTTTTGTAAAGGGACACTTTAGGGGAATAAACCAACAAAGTTAACTTTGTCCCTTGTCACAACAGTTGCATAATAGACGCATTGGTTTGTCTTTCCCTCAAATTATGAAGTCTTTGGTGGTGTTTTGATCGCAAATGCAAATAATTTGAATCATATGCTTCTTTCAGCCATGTGCTACAGTCTCTTGTGTGGTTGGAGATTCGGAACAAGTCTTTTAACAAAATGTATCTTTCCAGATCATATTCCAATGCAATGAGGGATCATACTTGGTCACTAAGTCACTAAAGTTGTGATTTGCGAAAATAAAATTAAATATACTAGTGCAAATTTACCTGATCAACCATATAGTGATTCATGAACTATGAACTTTTGTACACAAAATGCTAATGGAATTTTGCCTACCATCTAATTTTAATGCTCAAAGGCCAAAGCCGTCCTTAAAAAAAGATTTGCTCGTGAGCATGATCAATGTTTATCTAGGTTTTAAGTTAATTTAAAAAAAAAAATTAGAGTCTTTAATTTGTTGGGAGATGATAGACCTATTAAGAACAAAATGTTATAATGAGATGATTAATTTATGCTTAGAGGCGACTCAAAGAAAAGATTTCAAACGGTGTCGGGTAACGAGGGAAGCCCGGAGTATCACTCATTGGACTTATAATAATTATACAAGTGAGTTTGACACCACATCTTAATCCAAAATAAGGTATTGAGTTTATAGTTCATCTCACTTGTAAAGTATTCAACTTTCACTTTCTAAGCAACATGAGACTTCTAACTCATATTTGGAGTAATGTTGACTTCCAACTCACATTTGCTACACATCAATCTCCCCTCTTAAGTGTGAGTCCATCAGTTCATTATGAGCCCCCCTCATGTGAAAGCTCTTTCATCCACATACACCTGTACTTGCACCATCCTGTTGACAATGGGACACGTTGCCTGAACACCCTCGGTCAGGAAGACTTTCGATACAAGGAGTCAATCGAACTCTTATCAAACCTCGACTCTGATACCACTGTTAGGTTGTAAGGGGGGCCCATGGTATCATGTATATTGAGCCCAAAGAAACCACACAAGTGAGTTGAACACCACATCTTAACCAAAAACCTTAAGACAATGAGTTTATGGGTGCTATCACTTATAAAGAGTCAAACCTCTATTTTTCTAAGCAATGTGAAACTTCTAACTCACACATTTTACACAACAAATGTCCTTACCCGATGACTAGTATAAATTTGCAATTAAAAAAAGATACTCCCTCCGTCCCGGAATAACTGACCCATTTTCTAAAAAAAATGTCCCAAAATAACTGACCCATTTCAATTTTCAATACAACTTTCATCATTCCCAATACAATATAACACTAAATAATACTACTTTTATCATTCCCAATACAATATATTCCACTTTCCCCTTAATTTATACATTTTTCTTAATATGTGTGAAAAACAAAATTGTGAAGGTGAGAAAAACACAAGAAGGGGGGTTGAATTGTGTTTTAGAAAAATTCTTCGTTTCTCCTAAAAACTGAACACACTGATCAGAAGCTAAGCGAGACAGCTTCTGAAGTGATAATCAGAATCTAAATGCAGCGGAATAAAACAGAGAAAGAGAGAAGAAGAACGACACAAAGCAATTATACTGGTTCCTTCCACAATCCGGAAGTAGTCCAGTCCCCCTTGCACTTCCAAGGAGATTTCACTATGAGTAATATCTGATTACAAATGCTCAAGCACACAAGCAAGAGACTTCCAATGCTCAAGCACACAAGCAAGAGACTTCCTTTGCTCAAGAACACAATCAAGAGACTTCCTGCTCAAGCACAACTGCAAGAGACTTCCTAACTAAACAAAATTACACAGAAAATTGTTTAAGGTTGAACACTTGATATACAATCAGAGGTGCTTACAATACAAATCAGATACAGACTCAATGGACTTAAGAATTTCTAAGATATGACTTTGAGACACAGAAATTCTAAGTGAATGCAGAACAATTTCAGCAGAGGTTTGGTACTTGTGAAAATCTTGTGAGTCTTTCGTTCAGCGTTCTTGCATTACCAATTCTCTAGGTCTTCACTCCTTTATATAGAGGTGTGAGAGAGACGTTGTGAAATTGCCAGCACACCAAAGAGTCGTTGTTGAAGCTTGATCTTTCACCAATAATCTTTTGCCTGATTTGGCTGTTGTCCTATGAAGAACAAATTTGAAATCCATTCCTTATCCAAAGGAACATCTATGCAGGCGAAACCGTATTCTGGAGCTGTTTTCTTGTCCTGTAGCGCGGACACAAAACAGAGTAGTGGAGAACGTGGTTGTACAATTCGTACAAAGTACAATGTCAACGCTTTCGTCCAAATTGCAAACACACGCCTTCAAACACCTTTGAAATGACTGTTGCAAACTCCACTAATCCTTTGTTTGTGTTTTCGAATCCAATAGACAGCTTTTGCATTGATAATTCTTCAATTCTTGATTCTTTGCAAATCCAGTTGATATTCAGCTTCTGGTGAAATGGCTTCTGATGAGGCAGCTTCTGATGATGCAGCTTCTGATGATATGACTTCTGCAGCTTCTGATGATGTGGCTTCTGATGATGTGGCTTCTGGACCTCTTGTCTTCAGAAGCACTATTCTTCAGGAGCAGCTTACTTCAGGAGCGCTATTTCTTCAGGAGCAGCTTGACTTCAGGAGCGCTTTTTCTCTTCAGTAGCAAGTTGCCTTCAGGAGCGTCCAAGCTTCAAATTTTTGTTGTTTCCATAGCTCTTTATTTGCTCATTCAGAACCAATGATGATGTAACTTTATAATTATGGTCCTGTACACTTGAACAAATATTAGCTAGTCCAATTTACAATTTTTAATACCTTGTTATCATCAAAACCCTTTAAGGTTCATTGTTAAACACATTTTGTTCCAACAATCTCCCCCTTTTTGATGATGACAAACAAAAGTATTTAAAATTGATCAATTGTTGTTAATCTAATTAACAAGTTGACTTTGGGGTTCTGAGGTTTGTAAGCTCAGAATCTGAGGTTTGTAAGCTCAAACTCCCCCTGAGTCTGATAGTCTTTAAGGTGAGGTTTGTAAGCTCCCCCTAAGTTCTATCCAGGTTAATTAAATTCATTTTTCGCGCAATAATATTATCAGAGCTTAAAAACAAAATTGAATCATTGAAAGAATTAACTTATAGATAAGAAGAATGGTTCAATTAATTTTACTTGAATTTTGATACTCCTTCGTTCGTTCATAGCTTATACCAATAAGGTAAAAAAAATGATAGAAGGTTTTCAAAAATTTCAAATGCCATTAATGGGGCTCAGAGCCTTTAAATACTTGTCACATATACTCCCCCTTTTGTCATTATCAAAAAAAATTAAAATAAATTTAAGCATAAAAGACAAAAAGATATGAGAAAAACTCAAACAGGAGAGAGTATAAAAGAAAGTGAACTAAATAAGTCAGAGCAAAATATATGAACATGTATATCAATTGTCAGAAGCAGCTAAACAGTCAGAAGCAGTAAGCATTCAGAAGCATAGAAAAGTAGAACAAGATGGTTTCAGAAACAAGGACTAAGAATATAAAACAAACAACAAACAAAAGATAACACTAAGGTGTGCAACTAAGGGTTGGTTTGTTGTTGTTTCTTCATCTCCTCCATTTCTTCAATTTTCTTCTGCAACATTTCTTCAAGCTGTTGTTGCCTCTGGAGAAGAGCTTGTTCCCTTTCTCTGGCTTCTTGCTGCTGCTGTGCCATCTGTTTCTTCAGAAGCTTACACAACCTGGCTTCTCTGGTCAAATAGTCCGTTTCTGAGAAGAAAGGCTGGTTTGCCAGGAGCAGTGTAGAACTTCTTACTCTGAGACTCTGATTCAGATGCTCCATTAACTTCCTGACAGAAGCTTCCTTGCTTCTGATGCACTTAGCCCTTAAGCTTTCAATTAGCTCAGTTGCCCGGTTCTGAAGTGATGCCCAGGAGTCTTCATATGCACTTGTGAGATCAATTGTCCTTCGTTGATCCACAAGATTAAGCAATTGACTAAGGATTGTCAGAAGCTCAGAAGTAATATATCCAGATTCCAGGATGTTTGTGGGTGGATGATCAAGGGTTTCAAGATCAGAATCACTGATTTCTAAATCTTGAATGGGGTTAGGAATTGGAAAGGTAAAGTGTGTTTGTGTGTTTGAAGACGAAGGCTGGTCAGAGGCAAAGTGTGTGGTGGAGGTTGAGGCTTGAACATTGACTAGAGAGATGTCAACATCCATGGGAGTTGGTTCAGGGGAGTGTTCAGGTAAAGGTTGAAATTCAGTTTCAGTTGATGGTTGTTGTGGTGAAGATGATGTTTGAGTGTTGAGTTGGGGGTCAATAGTAGCTATTGGTGATTGAGGGGGTGTTGTGGGTTTATGTGGTTCAGGTGTTTGTTGATGGGGGTTTTCTGAAACAACATTTTCAGAAGCAGTTGCTTCTGGAGTTGCTTCAGAGGCCTTTTCTGTTGTAGACTCAACATTTTCTGGAGGAATCATGTTGAGAGGTTGAATGTTAAGAGGTTGAGGGTGAAGGCGAAAAATAGTATCAATGACTCTTTCTCTCTGCTCAGCCAGTTCAGCCATCTTCTCATTAATTATGTGACCAACTGGTTCATAAGTAGTTGACTGAGAGGACTTATCGTTGGTTTTGGTTGATGTTGATTGGCTTTTTACTGGTTTTCGAAACAGTTGAGCTAAGGGTATATCATCATCAGAATCATCAGAGTCTGATAATGATTTGGATGCGGAATCTGATGATATATTAATTACCTTCTCTGGTTCAGGATCAGAATCCTCTTGAGCAAACTCACTGGTCATCTGCAACATTTTCTTGGCTTCTGAGACTACAGACTCTTGTAGCTCAGCAGCAATTTCCAAGACTTTTTCAGCTGCTGCCTTCTTCTCTTGTAACTCCTTTAACTCCAAATCAGAAGCATCTTGAGCTGTAGAGGTGATATGAGGAAAATCCTTGGTCCTCCTCAAGGCTGGCTTCCTCTTCCTCTTTGGTATAGCAGGTTGATCAAGAGAAATGCCAACATCCATGATCAACCTGGAATCCATGTCTTCAATGGCTTCTTCAATAGAAGGTACTGATGAACTACCAATTTTGAGCTTGTCAGTAGCAACTTTTGCCTTTTTAGTAGGTTGTTCAACCTCTAGATATTGCTCTGCAGTTATCTTCCTTTTTGACTTTCTGCCTCTGGCTCGTGGCAGAGCACCACCATACATTTCCTCTGGAATATCTTCCAATTTGATTCTCTCATTGGTTGCCTCAAAATGTTCCTTGATATAGTACATCTGCACTTCAATGGGATCCTTCTTGCAGATGGGTGGAAAGTCCTTCATAAGATCAGACTTAACAAATGATTCACTTGAATCAGTTTGAAGTTTGGTGACTTCACTGATTAGCTTCATATTCAAGAGAGTATGAGCATTAATGAATTTTCCAGTTTTTGTGTCAAGTAGCTGATCTGTGAAGCCTTGAGATTGACTGAGACTGTCCAAGATACCTCCTTGATAGAATATCCCTGAGAGGAGTCTTCCATAAGGAACCAAGGGTTTATCCAGTAGCTGACTCTGTTTCAAACACTCTACCAAGTACTTGAACATGTATTTGGGCACATTCACCTTTTCCTTCTTGATGAAGTGCTGGAGAAGGACCTTCTGAGCTAGATTTGGTTTCACACAGTCACCACTTGGAAACAGGTTCTCATTCTGAATCTTCAGAAGCATCTTAGTTTCCATGCTCAATTCAGCATATTTCTTCTCCTTCTCAGAATTGTATATCACCAAGTTGGCTTGCTTTTTCCAAATGCGTTTTTTAGCAGCATCTGAAAGATCAATTCCAGAGTAGTATCCAGAGGCTGCAGCCTTGAGAACATACTCTATGTGCCATTGTGCAAGTCTTACTGGAATACCACAGATGCTGGACCTGATTTCATCTTCAACAAATGGCGCAAGACCCATTTCTTCTCTTGTTTTCCCTTCTAATTCAGGATACATTAGCACCATCTGACTTTCCTCAGCTAAGGATGTCGCTTTGTTGTAGAATTTTGCTCTTACCCAGAAGTGTCTAACCAGAGCTTCATATGTTGGTCCATTCAACATTTTGAAATAATCCATGAGTCCTTGCTCTTCATAGTAGCTTCTGATTGAACACCTATGAAAATTCAGAGAATCAAAGTCCACTGGATTCTCTATCTGAACCTGCAAATCCCATTCTTCCAATTTCATGCTTCTTCCTCTGTAGTCATATTCAGGGACCATTCGTGAAGTAGATACTGAATCTTCTCGTTGCGAGCTTGATGATGCCATTTGATGATTGACGAAGACTTGAAGAAGATGAAGATTTTAGGGTTCTAAGGTTGAGAGAATGCGCTTACTTCGCAAGAGGTTTGAGAGCAAATGTGTTTGTTGTGAGTGAGTAGTGTGTGAATTGACAAAGTGTTAAAAGTAAAACGATTGCAATTCAAAAGAGACAAACAAACATAACATTAATGACAAAATTGGGGGCGCGTGAAAAGTACTTTCAAAGCTTTTAAATCATCATTGCCCTTTTAGTTATACACCAACACATACAGGCCACGTAAGAAGTTCACAGAGTAACTACCAAGTTAGTGGGCCAAAAGTTACTTTTTAAAAGGTAACTTCCAACGTTTCCACTAATTCAACTATTCAGAAGCAATAAATCCAGCTTCTGGACTTCAGATGCTGACGTCATCATCAGAAGCGAGTTTTCCTCAGAACCTCAATAAAGAGCTTCTGATGGACTACTGCTTCTGAACTAACTTCAGAACCTAAAATCCTATTCAGGAGCAAGCAAGCATTTAATCAGATACAAAGTGCATGTTCAAATTTTTCTTTATAAAATCAAATCTTTCAACAGTTAAAGGCTTAGTAAATATATCAGCCCATTGATTTTCAGTATCAATGAATTGTATATCTAAAATTCCTTTTTGAACATAATCTCTGATAAAATGGTGTTTGATTTCAATGTGCTTAGCTCTTGAATGCAAAATTGGATTTTTAGACAAACAAATAGCAGCAGTATTATCACAATAAATGGGAATACTGTTAGCAGTTATCTGATAATCTTCCAACTGATGTTTCATCCAAAGTAGTTGTGTACAACAACTTGCAGCTGAAATGTATTCTGCTTCTGCTGTAGACATAGCAATAGTTGTTTGTCTTTTGCTAGCCCAGGATATAAGATTATCACCCAGAAATTGACAATTGCCACTGGTTGACTTTCTTTCAATCCTATCACCAGCATAATCAGCATCACAGAATCCAATTAGCTTATAATCTAAGGATTTCCTATAAAGGAGTCCAAGATTGGTTGTTCCTTTCAAATACCTGAAGATTCTCTTGACAGCAGTCATATGAGATTCTCTAGGATCTGATTGGAATCTTGCACACAAGCATACACTGAATAAAATATCTGGCCTAGATGCAGTGAGGTATAACAAAGAACCAATCATACCTCTATACAGCTTCTGATCTACTTTAGTTCCTTCATCTTCTTTGCTCAGGTTGCACGTAGGATGCATTGGAGTGTTCATCACTTTACAATCTTCAAGTTTGAACTTCTTCAGAAGCTCCTTTGTGTACTTTGATTGATGAACATAGACTCCATCTTTGCATTGATTGATTTGAATGCCAAGGAAGAACTTCAGCTCTCCCATCATGCTCATTTCAAATTCATCCTGCATTAACTCAGAAAATTCCTTGCAAAGAGATGCATTAGTAGAACCAAATATTATATCATCAACATATATTTGCACAACAAGAATATCTTTCCCAAGGGTCCTTCTGAAGAGTGTAGTGTCAACCTGTCCTCTCTTAAAATCATTTTTGATTAAGAAATTACTTAGTCTATCATACCAAGCTCTGGGAGCTTGTTTCAAGCCATATAGTGATTTCTTCAATTTAAAAACATGGTCAGGATATTTAATATCCTCAAATCCAGGAGGTTGCTTAACATACACTTCTTCTTCTATGACACCATTGAGAAATGCACTCTTGACATCCATCTGATATAATATTATGCCATGATTAACTGCATAGGAAAGAAGTAACCTGATTGCTTCCAATCTTGCAACTGGAGCAAACGTTTCAGTGTAATCAATGCCTTCTTGTTGACTATACCCTTGTGCAACAAGTCTGGCTTTGTTTCTTGTTACTTCACCTTGCTCATTCAGCTTGTTTCTGAATACCCATTTTGTTCCAATAATGTTCTTGTGCTGAGGTTTGGGTACCAGATCCCACACATCATTTCTTTGAAATTGATTCAACTCTTCTTGCATAGCTAGGATCCATCCATCATCTGAAAGTGCTTCATCAACTGTTGTAGGTTCAATCATTGAGATTAGTCCAATCATTGACTCTTCTTGTCTGAAATGTGATCTTGTTCTTCTTGGACTATCTTTGTTTCCAATGATTAGCTCTTCAGGATGTGAAGACTTGTGTTTGAATGTGTTTCTGGGAGGATCTTCTTGATGTGAGTCATCTTGTGCTTCATCAGAAGCAGCTTCATCTTGTGCTTCTGATGTGGGTTCAGCTTCTGGACTATCTTCAGACTCAGCTATCTGATCAGGTTCTGGAGTAGCTTCAGGAACCTGTATCTCTGCAAAACTTTCACCTTGCTTTGAAGTTTTATCTTCAAGCTCTTTGTCATCAAATTTAACGTGCATAGATTCTTCAACACAGAGTGTTTCTGAATTATACACCCTGTATGCCTTTGACCTTTCAGAGTAACCTAAAAAGATTCCTCTTTGGGCCTTGGCATCAAATTTCTTTAGGTAGAGCTTGTTGTTCAGAATGTAACATGTACATCCAAATTGATGAAAGTAAGAGATATTGGGTTTTCTTCCTTTAAAGAGTTCATATGCTGTTTTCTCCAAAATAGGTTTAATATAGATCCTGTTTTGAACATAGCATGCTGTATTCACTGCTTTGGGTATGGCAGTGACAAGAGCTCCTCTGATAATATGATGCTTCTTGTAGAGTTTCCTCAGTTCTGGAGTATGTTTCTTTCTATCCACAGCAGCTCCTTCTTCATCAAGGACTAAATCACCAACACCATCTTCCAGAATATCCCATAATTCTTCATCCAGGCTCATGATGTAACTGTAAAAGTTGGTCTTCCACCAAGAGAACTCTTCAGCATCTCCATTGAACTTTGGAACTTTTCCAACACTGGTTTTCTTACTATCACTATAATCATGTGAGACATGTTTATAGCTAGTATCACTAGAACCAGTAGGAGGAGGAGTAGACATGTTTTTCTCAGATCTTTGACTGTTGCACGGTTAAGTGTTACACAACAGACCAAGGCTCTAGATACCAATTGAAGGTGAGAAAAACACAAGAAGGGGGGTTGAATTGTGTTTTAGAAAAATTCTTCGTTTCTCCTAAAAACTGAACACACTGATCAGAAGCTAAGCGAGACAGCTTCTGAAGTGATAATCAGAATCTAAATGCAGCGGAATAAAACAGAGAAAGAGAGAAGAAGAACGACACAAAGCAATTATACTGGTTCCTTCCACAATCCGGAAGTAGTCCAGTCCCCCTTGCACTTCCAAGGAGATTTCACTATGAGTAATATCTGATTACAAATGCTCAAGCACACAAGCAAGAGACTTCCAATGCTCAAGCACACAAGCAAGAGACTTCCTTTGCTCAAGAACACAATCAAGAGACTTCCTGCTCAAGCACAACTGCAAGAGACTTCCTAACTAAACAAAATTACACAGAAAAATTGTTTAAGGTTGAACACTTGATATACAATCAGAGGTGCTCACAATACAAATCAGATACAGACTCAATGGACTTAAGAATTTCTAAGATATGACTTTGAGACACAGAAATTCTAAGTGAATGCAGAACAATTTCAGCAGAGGTTTGGTACTTGTGAAAATCTTGTGAGTCTTTCGTTCAGCGTTCTTGCATTACCAATTCTCTAGGTCTTCACTCCTTTATATAGAGGTGTGAGAGAGACGTTGTGAAATTGCCAGCACACCAAAGAGTCGTTGTTGAAGCTTGATCTTTCACCAATAATCTTTTGCCTGATTTGGTTGTTGTCCTATGAAGAACAAATTTGAAATCCATTCCTTATCCAAAGGAACATCTATGCAGGCGAAACCGTATTCTGGAGCTGTTTTCTTGTCCTGTAGCGCGGACACAAAACAGAGTAGTGGAGAACGTGGTTGTACAATTCGTACAAAGTACAATGTCAACGCTTTCGTCCAAATTGCAAACACACGCCTTCAAACACCTTTGAAATGACCGTTGCAAACTCCACTAATCCTTTGTTTGTGTTTTCGAATCCAATAGACAGCTTTTGCATTGATAATTCTTCAATTCTTGATTCTTTGCAAATCCAGTTGATATTCAGCTTCTGGTGAAATGGCTTCTGATGAGGCAGCTTCTGATGATATGACTTCTGCAGCTTCTGATGATGTGGCTTCTGATGATGTGGCTTCTGGACCTCTTGTCTTCAGAAGCACTATTCTTCAGGAGCAGCTTACTTCAGGAGCTATTTCTTCAGGAGCAGCTTGACTTCAGGAGCGCTTTTTCTCTTCAGTAGCAAGTTGCCTTCAGGAGCGTCCAAGCTTCAAATTTTTGTTGTTTCCATAGCTCTTTATTTGCTCATTCAGAACCAATGATGATGTAACTTTATAATTATGGTCCTGTACACTTGAACAAATATTAGCTAGTCCAATTTACAATTTTTAATACCTTGTTATCATCAAAACCCTTTAAGGTTCATTGTTAAACACATTTTGTTCCAACAAATTGTGTCAATTAAATTGGGACGGAGGTAGTAATACATAAGCATGTTTTGCAATATCCAATCATATTTTACATAGATTTAAATAGTAACATTAAAATATAATTAGATGGATCAATAAAGTGTGGCAGAAATGATCAATTCATATTAATGTTTTCAAGTTAAAAGATCACATTGGCATTTTTAAAAGTTATGAGAGGACCAACTTGCACTTTCAAATAAGTTAAGAGAATGCAAAGTGGTTAAACATAAAAATAACGAATCACATATGTATATAGTTGAAAATTTTGGTATCGCTTGCATGGAAATAGTTGGGTTGCGCTTAATACCAGTACTAATATTTAAACGCAAAACATACTTAAAATATGATATACTAGTACTTGTAGAAGAAAGCATCTTAGAATAGATGGAAACCAAACCCTTTGTAGAAGAAACAAAAGATGATCATTAAACCTCTACGGGGAAACCATAAAGCACACGAACAGACAAACGAAATCAAAAGCACATGGTAGTGAACATTACAAGCACATATAGACATTAAAATGGAATCAAATCTAATCAATGACATACTCCCTCCGGTCACATTTATAAGCAAAAAAAAACATTTTTAGATACATTGAATAATTAATGTATCCAACCACATTTATAGGTTAGATACATTAACTATTCAATGTATCTAAAAAGTTGATTTTTGCTTATAAATGTGATCGGTGGGAGTAACAAATAAAAAAGGCTTAATTGCATGTTTGATTTTTATTTTAGTTTTCAAGTTGGTCCCTTATGTTTTAAAAGTTTCAAGTTGATCCCTTACGTTTTAAAAGTTTCAAGTTGGTTCAAAACGTTACTCACGTTGGAATAAGTTAGTCCCTTCCGCGACATGATATTGAGTTTAATAAAACAAAAAAATTAAACAAATGTTTTAAAACTAATTTTATAAATAAGTTAAGTTCCATCACCCATATTGTTAACCTGAATCTTTAAACATTAAGTGACTGGAGGGACTAACTTATTCCAACGTGAGTAACGTTTTGAACAAACTTAAAACTTTTAATACGTAAGAGACCAACTTAAAACTTTTAAAACATAAGGAACCAACTTAAAAACTAAAATAAACAAAAGGGATCAAACATGCGATTAAACCAATAAAAAATGGGTGATTAATTTCTTGAGGAAGTGTTAGACTTTGCTTGCAATCTTACTTAACTTTCTCTTTAGTCATAAATTGAACATAAGAAAACTCATTTGTTTATTATTTTGAACTGCTTTATCCGTGACAGTTTTACTTTTGTGATTAGGCCAACCTAGCTAGAACACAGTGTTACCTACCAAAAGAACATTGGTACATAGAATCAAATGCTAAAAGTTGTGTTAATCAATGAGTAAAGGACAAAAAGCATAACTTTGTATTAACCTTGCAGAGAGATATGTTTTGATAAAAATACGCATAAACCCGACAGAGAAACATGCAACAATTGCCTGTGCTCTATCGGTGGTGTACATAATCATTATAGCTAATTAATTGTTTAATAATTACATTAGAATAATGCTTTGGATTTACTGTGTATATACTATCATTTTGATCTCCACCCAGTTATTAATATATTGTTGGAACATGTGTGGAAATTGAGTAAAAAGACTAAACACAAATTCCCATGTTGGGTAGAACTAGTGTTGTGTGAATTGAAAAAAGTGGAAGTCCCACATCGGATGGAACACACACATTATAGTGGGGGTGTACCTCTAATTAATGGGGGTACATAAGCACTAGAGAAAAAATATATATTGATATATATTTTATTATTTGGAAATGATAAATTAAATAATTAATTTAATCATTATTAGAAAGTGCTTTCTTAGTCCCCAAGTTTTGCTAAAATATTTTGGTACATAATATAATATATTTTTGTACTAAATTTAATATATTTTAGTACTCAATTAAGATATTTTTGTACTATATCTAATATGTGAATTACTTAATCGCAAAGTAATATGTTACTTGTTCCCAAAGTTTCTCATATTACTTGTTCCCAAAGTTTCTCACTTATTAGTTGTGAATTTTTTCTATAAATAGAGAGCTCACACAGTGCATTCCACACACCGAAAAGAATTTCATTGAGTTGTCGGGAATTCTTTTCTTCTCTTCTCCCTCCGACTTGTGTTAACAAGTTTCTTCTGCTTCTACTCCTTTCTGTCCCTTTCGGTTTCAAATAGAGCGGTTACGTACCGTATCGAGTGGCTTCGATCAATCGATTGAACCATATTTTTAAGAGTGTTCTTAAGACCATAGTCCCTTTTCGGTTTAATGTCCCTTCGGAATTAAGAGTGGTCTTAAGCTCATAGTCCCTTTCGATAATATATGTCCCTTCGGAATAAAGAGTACTATTAAGATCATAGTCCCTTTCGTAATAATAATGTCCCGTCGGAATTATGAATGATCTTAACAGTATATAAATTATTTAAATATTTTTCTATTTGAGGAGAAATGGTGGTATCACCATATTTGAGTGGTCGTAGTACCATATTGAAAGTTTGGAGAACTTAAAGGTTAGAATGGTGGAAACACCATATTTGAGTGGTCTTAGCACCATAATAGAATGGTAATAATACCATATTAAAGTGGTTTCAGTATTAAAGAGTGGTCTTAGTACCATATTTGACGGTGTAATTCTCGAACGATTTTCTACAGTGCAGTAGTTAATCGAACAGTTGTAGCTGAGCTTGTTTTATCCTGGAGGCGGCGTGGTTGATAGTCTACCTTGCACAATTTTGGGTAGTGCCACGAAACGTCTTAAAGAGAGCGACCTGGTCGTGACTCAACCTAGTAACAACTTCGGTAGATAATAGAATTTGGAAATCCAAATACAACAGTTTGGAAATCCAAAAACAACATATATGAAGACTAATGATACAGCAAAAACAAAAATGAAGAATAGTGATTAAAACAAGGGGAACCCCTAATATGGACCTTATTTATAAGGGTCCACGGGTGAACCCATCCTTTTGACCTGCAATTGAGGGTTAAGGCATATGTGGCAAATCCTCTCTCCCCTTGAGACCTTAAACCTCTCTCAAATTGGAAAATTTGTTTTCTCACGTTCTTCCTTTGTGACTTAAATTACAACAAAGGTTAACTGTGTTTCCAGTGTCAAAGCATCAAACATGGCTTAGATGTTATGTTCAGCAACCTGTAGTAGCAAAATCAATCGTTGATGCTTTGGCCTTTGACTTTTTCTTCTGCTTCTTTTAGATTTAAAGATTAGCATCATTTTAATAGGTTTTCATTCTCCACTTGTTAGAATTTAGAACCAACAGCAAGCTTCAACAACAACAACAACAATAAATTGATTCATCAAAATAAAATGAAAAATTAACCACAATAACTTGGTTTTCACTAAGAAGGTTCACAATGCTGGTGCAAGATTGTGGTGATTAATACTAATGGACCGTGTTCATTCTCCAAATCAGTATTTTGTTCGAATAATATTATGAACTGGAGGGTTATCGTTTTCATTATTTTCAAAATGGTCTATCAACAATTTGTGGATTGGAAATTTTAAAATATTTGATATTTTTATTAAAATAAAATAATCAATAATCTAGTACAACATCTGCAGATTTAACAGCTATTAGAGTAGAACTTCAACAAACACATGGAAAAAATCAAATCTTTATTCTTTCCACAATTATGGGTCATAGTTGTTGATGTTGAAGGAGATGAAGGTTGGGTTGTATATTGATTGTTGAAGAAAGATGAAAGAAGTTTTTGTTTTTAAGTAGTTTTTATTTTCCTTGTAAAAAACGGTGAAGGTTGTTGACTGGTTATAGCAAGTCATTCTTTGAGGTTCATGGATGATCCCTGTAATTTGGGGTCCATATCAGGGGTATCCTAAAATAAGATATGAATAGGACAAACAAAAGATACGATGAAAGGAGGGATCATCATCTGTAACTATTCAAAAACGTGGTTTCGTCCCACCTCTCCGGGTCCCATGCAAAGGATTTTTCCCTCCGAAATACTACTCCATGTGCTTATTCCATCAAATGATGATATGAGGCCCGTGCGGTAGGTTTGTGCTTTTTTGAAAAGTTTTAAGGACGTTAAATCAACATTGCTGATATTATTTTTTTAGCCAAGCAAACTAATCATTTCGTTGATAACTGCATCTTGCATACAACTTAGGTATTAGGTATTGTTGTGAGGTAATTCATGTCTTAGAAGGATTAATTGTGATGTAAGTAAGTTGTGATTTTTTATATTTTTTACAGATGATGTTAATTGATTGCAATTCAATATATATTGTATGATAGTTGTTTTAGTTAGTTGGTTGGTGACTTGTTGAACAAATCAGAGAAGTTAGTCTGTCTCTGTTATCTTTGAATCAAGCTCAAATATAACGTTAGCAAAACCCAAAGACCCTCAAACCAAATGTGTCACAAATCATTCTTTTTTTTTTGGGACAAAAGAGGGCCTTAGGCCCCACAAATCATATTTTCTAATTACCCCTATTGTGGTCTAACATATTCGTTTTTAGTGTCTGGTACTATGGTCTAAAGTCTGTCATTTGTAATTGCTTCAACCACAATATTTTTTGTTCTTCATGAAATAAATAATAAAAATAATAATCAAATTTGATATTGAAATGGAAACGAGCTTTTTAATTCATTTGATTAATTCTAAAGAACCTCTCCAGACAGTTAATCGAGTCCAAACTGTTTGGCTTGATTTGAAAATTACTCATTTCATTCTCAATTGCAGGATCATATATAACCTACGAAGAGTGGGATATTTTGGACTAAAGTTCCCCTTTGGTTATTTCAAATGTAACATACTAATATATAGATAGATGTTGGGTTAATGTCATAAGGTTTAACAGTTAAATTATAATGGGCACTTTGCAGAAGCTTTAACTTGTTGGTTTAATTCGACATATGAGGTGCGTGAAGGAGAAGTGCTAGCAATGCTCAAGGCTATTCGGTGGGTTAGACTAATGGAGCTACCATTTGTAGTTTTTGAGATGAATAGCATTTAAGACAAACATGTAGAAGGGACGAAATACGGATCCATTATTCATTGGTACAAGGAGCTTCTTCCAGTATTGCCAAACTTTATAGTTGAGTTTATTTTGAGACAGACAAATGTGGTTGTACGCACTCTAGTTCAAATAGTCACTTCTTAAGCTAATCTTTTATATGAAGAAACACACAATTTCAGAGTATAAATCGAATAACCACTTATCTCATTGATTGGAAAATGAAAACTGAATTACACCAAAAATCTTGTTGAAGCTCTAACAATCCCTGGTAAACTGAAGGATAATGCCAATTGACTTTAAAAAAAATGCCTACAAATGACAAAAATTGGTTTTGCATTGAGTTAAAAAGTTTGTCCTCAGGAAAATGGAGGAACAAAAGAGGTGGAAACAAGGGATCTCCTGCCAATCATGATCAATCTCTTTCTGATCATGAGGGGTATCATCCTACTGCCTACTGGAGCATATAGGCTGTATAACCTTTCAATTCAGAAAATTCCTTACAATAGAGAAGTGATAACTGGTAATTGATGAGACAACCGATGGGATTGCCGGATTGGGAAACGAAGCACAACAAGATTGGAACAGCAGAGACAATCATGCTTGAAGAAGAGTAAAACAATGAAGAGGTGAAATAAATAGCAGAGAGCATACAAATCAGCGTTAGAGACTACAAAAGCAAAGACATATGCCAGCAAGATAAGATGGCGTTGAGTTACTTTCTCATGGAAGACCTAATACATTTTGACTTTGAATTGTTTTCTTATAGTGCAGCAGCTGAGGAAGACCTGGTATATTTTGCATTATTGGCGGATGTAGAGCCAATTGATTTGAAGATGAAATACATTAAAAAGTTTGAAAAATAAGAAGCCATGAGGAGGGTGGGGGGCTGAAAGCCATAGTAAAATGGATTTACAACAAAATTAAAGCAAAATGGATCTATTGCCAAGTACAAAGCTAGATTGGTGGCAAAAACGTTTCTCTAAATGGTTGGTTTGGTATACTCCAATGTATTTGCACCAGTGCCCATAATTGAAACTATAAGATTGGTGATTGGTTTTGCAGGTATGAGAAGTTGGCCACTATTTGAACTTGATGAAATTTGTCTTCTTAGCCATCAAAGTAGGAAGTGCATGTAGTGCAGCCACCTCAATTAGAGGTTGGTGGCACCAAAGACATGTGTATAGGATGAAGAAATCTATATATGGGCCAAAACAGGCACCAAGAGCCTATTGCAACAAAACGATAGGCTCCTTCTTATTGTAAGAAGGTTTCACCAAATGTGCAATAGAAGAACTCAAGGTTTCTCCAAATGTGAAGAACAAAGCTAAAATGTTGTTTGTATGCTTGCATGTTAATGAAACACCTGTGATTGGAAACCATCTAAATGGCACTGAGGAACTCAAGGTAACATTGAATTCATAATATGATGAGAAATTTGTGTGTGCTATATTGCTAAGTATCATACTTCTAGAGAATGAAATTTGTTGTTACAAACAAAACAAGGGAACAATTCTACTTCAGAATATGTATCCTGCAAATGTGTTCAAAATGTTGAATCGCAACCCAACACACAGTCATGTATAATCAAATGTGAGACTACTGAAGAATTGTGATGAAAGGGGGATTAAAGGAACTTTGTTTAAACAAAATGTTGGGATCCCTCAGAAATTTGTGAAACAGTAAACTGGATATTGCATTTAGTATCTATTAAAAACTTACATAGACGCATACAAGTACACGCGACACAACGCTGATACATGTCAACATGTAATAATTTGAGAAAGTTAATTAATTGTAATCACATTTGTTGGTGTTCTTGTGTCGACCAGCAACACATGACCGGACAATATGTGACCAAAAGTGTTGGTGATACATGGTGTTCACTAGTTTTGGATTAATTAGTAGATTTCTGAAGATCCGACTTGTCAAACAAATACTAGAGCAAATCGTCAAGAGTGTTTTTGCTACCAATTTCTTGCATTAAATTAACCAACGAAATACACATTTGAATATCAAACTAACTAACAAGTAACAACATACACATTTGAGATCAAATTTGCTAAGTAAAGGCACATTCAACAATGTTTTCATAATTTTGATACATTGAAGAACTGCTCTCACCAAATTTGATAAATTCAAATGCAAAAACGACTCTTTCAACGGAGGCATGAAACTCAAGTCAAATGCACTAACGTGCAATGGCTTGTGATCCGCATATGGTTGACAAATTAATAGCAGGTTATATAAAAATTTATAACATTGAAAACCAATTAAAATGTTAATCACGGATGAATATTAAAAGAATATGAAAAAAACAGGAAGAGGCATGTTAATTGTTAATTGCTATGTAAATAATAAGAAACTTTCATATCCAAATTTACTCACAATCACAATCCATATTGTTTATTGAGAAAACACAAAACAACAGAAAGGGTGATAGTATTAAAACTACCCTAAAACTCAAACAGCGGCGTTGTTGTTTTTGTTGTCGGAAGGAGGAGGAGGCTGTGGTTGAGGATGAGAAGATTCATCGGAGAATCTGTTGGAATCAGAGGGAAGGATGAGAAGAGGATCGTCAGGATCATCGGAGGTGGAGAGATTGATGCAAGAACACCGTTCCAAAGATGCAAAGAAAGCCGTTGCAAGATTCATCCCTATCCAGCTCGCCATTCCGTTCCAGCAATACCCTTCACCCTCTGGTCCTGGTCTCTCCATGGATGATTCTCTTGCTTCTTCTGATTAACGATGGAATCAGAAAGAGAATTAAGAGAATGAAATTGTGAAATGGAATTAACTAATTCTTTATCGTGAAAACTGGGATATAATCGTTATTATTCAATTTCATTATGTCTGTTTTGGTCAACACGTGACTCTTGTTCTTACACAATATTTTCGGATCATGGCTGGCCGATTGACTTGACTTGCCATCTAATTTCCAATTCCCATTCCTATCCTTTATCTTTTCTTTTTATTTTGATTTTCAACCACTCCCCCGTTATTATGAGTACATGTATGCTCCATTTACCTACCACTTGATTTAGTCCATCTACATGTGGTAAACAAATTTCTTCGAGTTGAGATGTTAATAAATTAAAAAAATAAACATTTGTTTAATTAAAAAAATGTGTCTCCCACTTCCTCTGAAACAAGTCCCATCCTCTTTCATCTTTATTTGTACCGTCGTCCCTCTCCCCATTCGCCGTCGCTTTCCTCCTTCGTCGTCGTCGATTGAAAGTGAGATACTCAAATTTTATGTATTTGTTACGATTTGGTTTACTAATGAGATACTTGATTTTGAAAGTGAGATACTTAATTGAGAAATTCTCAAGATGCAGTGAGAATTGATTACAGTGAAATATGACCCAAGATAAATTGAGATTTGGGTCTGAGAATTTTAAGACTACAAGAAAGTGATAGGTTTGAGAGAAATCAACAATTTGGGAGTAGAGAGGAGAGGTGCTGCAATCGGTCGGAGAATCAAGTTTGAGAGATCAACGACGGTGAAAGAGCCAGAAGGTGGAGATGGGGAATAGGGATGGTGGTGTTGATAAAGATGGAAGAGGAAGGAATCTGTTTTATTAAACAAATGTTAATTTTTTTTTATTTTTAATTTAAAACATTAAACATTGGATTTTTTTTGTTGTTGACAGATTTATCCTTGGATGTTTAATTGTCACATGTCTTGCCTCCAAACCTTAAATGAACTAAATGGAACATCCATTAAATGGAGCATACCAAACTCCTCGTATACAAGATAACAAAACAATCAATATGTCAGATCGGTCCGTTTAACTTGCTTTTCTTGTGGAGCAAGTTAAGATTTTGAAGCGGTTGCTACTCGTTTCGTCTAATCTGCTAGAAAACACAATAGAGATGGGGCAAGTTGACAAAAAACACATTTTTATTTATAAATCACAGTATATTTGTCAATTTTCTTCTATGATTTTAGTCTCATGTTTTTAATAGTGTATCAATTGGAAAACTAATTAACTTTTTTATTTTGATTGTTTTATTGATTTTTTATATATAGATTTTTAGAAGATGTAACACAGTACACAAATGTTTGAATGATAATTTTCATATTTTTAGTGGACTCATTATTTACTATTTTAGTTTAATAAAAACTACTCTCGACGTCACTTAACTTAATTTTAGGTGATGCATTCATCATTATTTACTTATTTTTTATTTATATTAAAATATAATTTATATTAAACATAAAAATCAAGAAACAACATAAATAATAGACTTTTTAAATAGGCATTAAGGCTTTATAGTAAAATTGCCTTTTCATGCCTTATAGTGATAGACAAACCTTACAAGTGAAATAAGTTTTAAGGCCGATTTAGCTTATTTAAAAGTAGATAAAATTGACTATATAATTATTTTAATATGAAGGATGCATGTAAATAAGCTTTCAGATCAGATTCTTAAATAGGTTAAGGTAGACCAACAAAATAATCCTACAAAAAATCATAGGTCAGATTCAGACTTGCAAATTTTTTCGAAGGCTAAAGGTCAGACCTATCGTAGCTTAGTCTGACATGGCTTATTCCCACCCCTTCTTGTAACATGGAGATTAAAATCTGTTTGAAATAGGAGACCACAATGTATTTGAACATTCATATTTATAAATGGTAGCTTTTCTCCTGAAAAAAAAAAAGGTAGTTTTTAAAATTTGTATATTTTTTTTGGTTGTCGGAGTTTTAACTCCGAACCTTATATATATTATGCATTATATTTATCCCTACGGAGCTAAGTGCACGGGTTTGAAATTTTAAAATTTGTATATTGATAAAATAGATATTATATCATAGTGCCACGTGTGATGCCAGGTAACATATTTATCCGCAGATAAGCAAAGGGTGTGGAGTGGTCTGTCTGATTCTGAATGCTCCAAAAATTGAAGTGCAGAAAGAAGAATGGCCAACCTTTCAATTCAACTCCCGCGAACCAATTTGTCCATACGCAACTACTCAACCAAACGACCATGTTTCACCACTTCTGCTTCACCCTTCACAATCACTTGCTCTGGTCTCACTCTCTTTCATTTCTTTCACTTGATTTTATAGCATTGCTTACTTCATGTAAAATATAACCAAGACATTTAAATTTGTTTGTTCTCTTGTAGTTGTAGGAGAAGGCGAAGCTGAGTTAGATGGAACTGTGAATAAACCAAGGTTACTTAGTCTCAACAAAATCAAGGGTGTTGCCTGTGGTATTCTTGCAGCTTATGCTGTTACTTCTGCTTCATTTCCCGTTACTGCTGCTACTCAGGTTCAAATTCACCTGAAAATATTAACACTCACTTATCACTCAATGCAATCATTAGTTAGGTATCTTATATTTCAAACATATTTTGATTTATGAATGAGAGTGAATAAAACAATCGTATAAGATTATTAGGCTAAGGCCCAGTTTGGACAAACAATTCAACTAAGCTCATAACTTAAATAATTTTTCATGTGTTTATGTATAAGCTATTTTTGTAAAATATGTTCACTTATTTTTAATCATTCTGTCACAGTGCTATACTGAATAAGGAAGTTTGAAATATGAATTTTCGACAAAAACAAGTTCAATGAGACGCTTGATTTGGCTATTGTTTTTTTTTTGAAGAAATCAAAATGACTTGATTTGGCTATTGTAACAACTTACATGTGCATGATAGTACTGAACTTATTAGGTGTTTTGTATAAGATATATAGCGATGATTTAAAAATAGATTTTACTCTCAACATATGCACTCAGGGGAAGAGATCAAATGGTTTCTTTCTCGATGTATCTTCTGTTTCTCTCCATGCTAACATGATACCGAGTGTCACAGTTGATCAGGAGAATTTTTCTTTGGTTAACAAGTTAGTTGTAAACTTGCAAGTGACACTGTACAAATTAAAACATGTAATATAGGACCAAATGGTTTTGACAAGTTTGTGCACTTGTAATTAAAAGTGACTTTCTTTCTCAATGTATCTATAAATCCAAATGGTTTTGACAAGTTTTGGCACTTGTCGTTAATGGCAATTGTCTGTGGAATGTGGTCATAGGAACCAACTGGTGTAGAAGAAGAAAGAAAGAATTCTTTATTGAAATAAATGAAAGATGCATTCTCAGTTAGTTCTAGAAAATCTGATCCCTTGTTGTCTCAATTTGGTTTACTTACTGAATACCCTTCCTAACCCTGCTCCTTTTTTTTTTTTTTTTTGAAACGGCAAATATTATTCATCGACGAGAGGGTGTAAGACACTCCCAAAACTCGCGGAAATAGCGACAGAAATACAACAGTGGCCGTATATAGGCGGCACACCAAAACACCCAAACCACTCGAATATGACTCCGGGATATACTACGGAAAATAGCCAGCAGCAGCATACCTCTGCGTCACCAATGAGCGTCCCAGGAGCCAAAACCAAAGCGAAAACCAACCACTGCAGGGCCTAAAAACACCTGAGCCCCAGCAAACCAAACCAAAACTAATAATCCAATCTAATTAACTTACTAACCTTCTCCACTAACAGTAACATAGCAGACCTAACACATGGTCCCCTCTACACATGGGTTTGGTTAGGAAGCCTATTACAAGTTTGGGTGAAAATTAGTCCATCTTTAGAGACATTTACGTCATCATTTCATTCAAATGGTCATTCGGGTAAAATGTCAAGAGTCTGAGGTTGTGTCCTTCTAAGCTTTGAAATATGACCTACGATTTTCATTGTCTTTCTGGGATCTGGTCTTGTACTAGGAAGTCTCGGAGTAGTGTCACTTACCAACCCAATTTTTGTGTGTTTTTTCATTGTGATTGGTTCTTGTTTATATATCTTTGTTCTATATTTTATCGAACTATCATTTTTTGATCAAGCTCAAGGCAATTTTCCATTTAGGTTGGTATTGAATATTTAATAACATGTCATTTTTATTTTCTTTTGATGAAATATGCAAATTTATTATGTTTCAGTGATGTATCATGTTATAAAAATGTTATTAAGTTTAAATTTGTGAGAGCCTTAGCCAAATGTGATTCACACTTCTTTTGCAGAGACTGCCCCCATTGTCAACTGAGCCCAATCGCTGCGAACGTGCATTTGTTGGCAACACAATTGGTCAGGCAAATGGTGTGTACGACAAAGCATTAGATCTCCGGAAATGTGACTTCACAAATGAAAAATCCAACCTGAAGGGGAAGACTCTGTCTGCAGCACTAATGTCAGATGCTAAGTTTGACGGTGCTGACATGACAGAAGTTGTAATGTCAAAGGCTTATGCAGTTGGGGGCAGCTTTAAAGGTAACCTTGTTTACTAGTACAAAATCAACTGAGTCTGAATGTTGAGGATTTGTTAGCCTTCATGAATGACCAAATACATGTTTCTATACATTCTTACGATTCTAAACACCTGGAGCACGTATAAACTTATATCTATGAAGAATAACTTTTATGTTGGAAACATTTACTAAACTTGAATGGTATACAAGAATATAAGATACTCATTTCCTGATAATAATTACCTCTGATTTTATTCATCTTTCACAACTCTTGCTCAATTTAGAGATGTTTTGCTAATAGCTGTGAAGCTTAAGCCATTATGTTGAATGCCATGTATATTACTCCATTTGTCTCTTATTAAGTGTCACATTTAGAATACTTGTTTGTCTAGCATTATTTGTCATTTTAAATTATTAATAAAACATTAATTACTTTATTTCACTAATTCACTAACTACTATTAATAAGGGTACTTTTGTTAACGAAGCTTATTTTATCATAGAAATTGGTACATTCAATGATCTTACTAAAAAGTGTGCAGAACTTTATAAACCGTTTATATGAGACTTCTGTCAATGAGTATGCTCAATTTTGAAAGTGTTCAGCCACTTGGAAGTTGTGATTCATACTAATACTATTTGGTATTTGCCATATTACAAGACACTGACTCAATTGTGATCTTTTACAGGTGTGGACTTCTCAAATGCAGTGTTGGATCGTGTTAATTTCGGGAAAGCAGATCTTCAGGGAGCTGTATTTAGGAACACAGTTTTGTCAGGCTCCACCTTTGACGATGCTAAACTGGAAGGTGCAGTTTTTGAGGACACTATCATTGGTTACATTGATCTCCAAAAGATATGCAGAAATACAACCATCGGCGACGAGGGTCGAGCTGAGCTAGGATGTCGATGATAATTAAGCAGAATGTCTTCATTCATGTCTTATTTTTTTCTTTTAAGCTACTTTATCATGAATTCGTGATATATAAGGGTGCCTTGATGAGGAGAACTAGTAGATGTTTGCTACATTACATCCAAAAGTAAATTGAAATGTTTTCTTTTCCTTTGTAGTGTTTTATTATTTCATTTATGTTCAGCTCAACTTACAAATTGAAGACATTAATAATGGTATGATTGATATAGTTGCACTTGTGCTGTTCAAAAATAACAAAAAAATAAAATAAATACTTGCACTTGTTTTTAAGATGTCTTCATCATTCTTTCAAATACAAATACGTTAGTTTTTCAGTTTCTATCATTAATGGGGGTGTGAAATTAATTAGTTTTTATTTAAAATAATAATGATGTAAAATATTGGTACTGAGCGGAATATACTTTGTTAAATAGCAGTTTTGTTATCCGATAACAACAAAAAGCGCATCTGGTGTAGTGGTATCATAGTACCCTCCCACGGTACTGACCAGGGTTCGATTCCCTGGATGCGCATACTAGCTTTTTAATTCTAATTCTTAATTTTTCTAGCTTTTTATTCCTATTTATAAAAATAAAAGTGACTTTTTTATTTTCTAGCTTTTTATTCCTATTTATAAAAGTGACTTTTTTATTCTATCTTATTTTTTATCGACAGAAGAAAGTGACTTATGTTATAGATAGGAACAATTATATACAATTATATATTTCAAGATTTTTACCATTGTATGTCCCAAAAATAGATGATAAGTTAATATTTACGAATAAAGTGACTTTTTTATTCTATCTTATTTTTTAGAATTTTTTTTTCGTCTGCCCCTATCACCAAAAAAATTGATATGTCTACCCCTAGTTCAAAATTATTGATACAAATGCCCCTGTTCTTCTTTTAACTTGGCGAGCATCAACATTTTTTCAACTTCTTCGGCAAGCTTGCAGGCTTTTTCAGAACTTTTATGTAAGTTCTGCATATGGAATGGCGATCAATTCTTTTTTAATTTTTTTTTTGATGTTCTTGGATTGAAATGGCGAGCAAAGCCATTTTTATTTGGTTGCCATGGTTCCATATTTAAATTGCCGAGCATGCCATTTTAAGTTCATCTAATTTAAAAAACAAAAAAATTGAAAGAAGGTTCATCTAATTTAATGAATACGTTGTATTATTATTTTTTAATGGAGTTGCGATCATCGTTTATCCTACGTTGTATATAAATATTTTTAATTAAAAAAATTAAAAGTATTAATAAATACACAAGTGAAATGATAATAATAATAATAATAATTATATTAAGATAATTCGGAATAAAATACATTACGAAGAAAATTAACTACTGATGATTAACAGTTGGACAATTCCTGCGAATATGACTGGTTGGATGTAGTACTCATGGACACAAAATTAAGATAAGATAAATGTAATAGATGTTTTAAGTTTGTAACAACGTTTCATTTTAATGTATTTTTGGTAAATGCTTAATTAAAAAAATTATTTTAGGTTATTTTTTAAATTCAAGAAAAGTGATTTTTTAATAAAAAAAATTGTAAAACAAAAAGAAAACAAAAGTTAGACCGAAATAAAAAAAAGGAAAAAATATAGAAAAAAATGGCATGTTCGCCTTTGAAAATATAGAAATGCAATCTTTCAAAAAAATAATATAGAAATGGCATGCTTCCTGGTAGAACACAAATAAATAGGAATGACATGCTCGCCATTTTACAAGTAGAACACAAATAAAAAATGGCTTGCTCGCCAATTCAAACAAAGAACATGAATAAAAAACTTAAAAAAAAACCTGCTCGCCAACTTAATTCAGACAGAACCTGCAAGTTGCAGAGAATTGTTGAAAAAAGGTCATGTTCGCCAACTTAAAAGAAGAACAAGGGTATTTGTAACATTAATTTTCAACTAGGGGCAGACATAACATTTTTTTTTGCGATAGGGGCAGAAAAAAAAATATTCTATTTTTTATCGACAGAAGAAAGTGACTTATGTTATAGATAGGAACAATACAATTATATATTTCAAGATTTTTACCATTGTATGTCCCAAAAATAGATGATAAGTTAATATTTACAAATTAAAGTGATCTCCGTGATTGAAAGGTTTTATAGGATTGTTTAGCAAGTGCAACTCAAACGATAAAAAATTGTAGTGACATTTGATATATTGATGGACTGTTCAAACACGTAATATTCATCTTCTTTGTGCACTTAGTGTGTATAAGTTTTTCCGTTAGGTTTTTTTTTTTGTAAAAAAAAAATGGTTGTAGTCCACAAATTCTAACTCAATTCGCAAAATTGTTAAATTAGATGTTGTGATTGAGACTCGTACTCCGACTTCTCCACTTGTGTCTGTGAGTTTCAATGACTATTATCATTCTATTTACCGACCAAAAGATAAGGTGTTGTAAGATTTTTACATTTACAACACTCTAAAATATAATTTCTCATTTTATGTCGCCAAACAATTATTTGAAAAATCATCCCATGATTAGTCACAATTGATAGATGATAAACTTTCATAGCCTATGTGAGAGCAAGACATTTTTTTAAGTGGGTCATACAATAAAATATCATGTAATTAACAAAATTAAACAAAGTCTGAGCAATGCACTGCTCAGTTGTCAGAGATAATGTATTGTTATATGTATAGGTTGAGGTTCGAACTCGAACTCCAAACACTCCACTTAAGCATGTCAATGGGTATGGAGTCTCAACTTATTCACTTTAAAAAGTGAATTCTAGTACCTAAGCTACTAAAAAAAACAAAGTGCGGGCAACTACCCCTAATTAGCTTGCCTTGAACTCGTCCCTGCTACCAAGTCTATAGTACCCTATGCGGCACACAATAAGGCCTCGTTTGGATTGAGCTTATTTTGAGCTTATGAAAAAGAGCTTATGCAAATAAATAAGTTTTTATCTTAATTCATAAGTTCTCACAAACGAAAATTATACCTTTATAAACTGTTTTTTCATAAACTACATTAACAAGCTTTAAAATAATACATATATGCATATTTATTTGCATAAGCTGTTTTGCATAAGCTCTAAAATAAGCTAATCCAAACAGGGCCTAAATCAACCTATAGAAGGGTATTTTTGTTTTATAGTAGTAATCAAGATTTTTAAGTCTATAATATTAATATATAATATATTGTGAAAGTCTGAGATCAAACTAACGAGATAATCATATCATGACTAAATTAGTTTGATGGTAAATTTATATATTGAATACCCAGTAAATTACTATTTATTTTTTGAAAGTCGCATTTAAACTAGTTTTCGACCTTATTAATATTTTAAACTAATATATGTATTTGTCAAACATCTTACAATTAAGTCTTTATCCTTATGTTATTATCATATGACAATGGACTTAATTGAGAAATCTTTTAAATAAAAAATGAAGATAATCTCTACCTAGATATTTTTTGACAAGATAATCTTTACCTTGTTAGGGCATGTACACATTTCACCCAACCTAAGTATAGGACCTACAAAATTTAAAGAGGCAGTTAGAGACAGATTAGATATGGCACAACACCGCGTGGTCCACCGCATTAAAAAAAGCCAAATTGTTCCAATCCTTTTCCGTGACATCACCACGATTCTCTTCAAATAATCAATGATCATGCCACGTGTCACTCTTAAACAACGAGTCCACAAAACCACAGTTACCCCTCGCAACACCAGATAACTCCTTCAGGCGCCAACACACAGAAAGACCAAACAATATTCTCTCACGGTTCATCTCATTCTTGGTTCTTCTCACCTTGATCGAAATTTCCTCACAAAATCTTCCTCAATATCTTCGTCATTCACAAAAAAAAAAAAAAAATAGTACTAATTAGGGTTTTAGCTTAAACAAAAATAATTTTCTTAAAACCTATGTTATTTCACAGTATTTAATCTGTGAATTGCAATATTTTTCTAGGGTTTCAAGTTTCATTCACGAAAAATGGGTGAATGGCATGATTGGCAATCTCTTCTTCAATCAATTTTCCTCGGTTTAATCTTCTCTTACCTTCTTGCAAAACTCATATCCATCGTCGTTTCATTCAACAACGAAAATCTCACAATCACACGCAACACAAACTCCAACGCCGTCGTTTCACACGATGATACAAAACAAGACGACGTCGTTTCTGATCCCGGACACCGTCCCGAAGCCGAAGCTGAGTCGGTTATGGCTGAGCAAGGTAGCATCAGAAACGAAAGCGTTGACGGTGGGGATGATGATTATGATGATGATTGGGAAGGTGTGGAGAGTACTGAATTAGATGAGGCTTTCAGCGCTGCTACTGCTTTTGTTGCTGCTGCCGCCGCGGACCGGCTTTCGCAGAAGGTGTCGAATGATGTTCAGCTTCAGCTTTATGGGTTGTATAAGATTGCTACTGAAGGTCCTTGTAGTACGGCTCAACCTTCTCCTCTCAAAATGACGGCTCGTGCTAAATGGTATTCAATCTTGCTTTCTTGAAACTGTTTTTGTTTGAGTTTGTATCTTGTAGAAGACAATAAAAGAAAGGAAAAAGCTTTAACATTACGCAACAATTTTAAAGGGTTAATAGTGTATATATTTGGAATCTTTTGTGTGCTGTGCTGCCTCTATGAGTTTTTAATAGCAGTTTTTTTTTTTTTTTTTTCCTTGGGTATAAGTTCAAATAGATTCTTTAGCCTATTTTGGATGTATTTGTATTGTAGTTTGCACTATTTAAAGCTAGACCAACTCTGCTGTAAATTAACGTTTGGATGAGCGGTTAGTTTGGAAAAATCACAGTTATACTGCGATTTTATTGAAGATTTAGAGAGGAAGTTGGGGTAGCACCTATAGTAGAAAGATGGTGGAAACTAGGCTTAGGTGGTTTGGGCTTGTAGAGAGAAGAACGGTAGATTTTGTAGTAGTGAGAGTAGATCAAATGGAGGATAGTCAGATCACTAAAGGGAGAGGAAAACTAAGAAAAACTATAAGAGGAACTATTAAGAAAGATCTAGAGATTAATGAGTTAGATCGAAATATGGTTTTTGATAGAACATTATGGTGTAATTTGATCCATGTAGCCAACCTCATTTGGTGGGATAAGGCATGGTTGTGTAGTGGTACACAATGTAGCTTTTGCGCCAAAATCACGGGGACTCACCATGATTCTGGCTATCTCAAATCTCAATGCAATCCAACATACACAAGTCTTTTATTTTGAGAAATAGGCATCATTTATAAATTTTGATGTGCTGTTACCAACAATTGCATGCAGTCATTTTTCCTACCTGGTCAAGTATGGTAATCTCGCTGTGCGGTAAAAAGAAAGGTTATTTTGTTAATTGTTTTGGTTCAGTGCTAATATACCCTTCAACTTTCTGTAGGCAAGCGTGGCAGAAATTGGGTGCTATGCCTCCTGAGGATGCAATGCAGAAGTACATTGACATTGTGTCGGAACTATATCCTACTTGGCTTGATGGTGCACCTTTGGTGAGCTAATAAGCCGTTTCTTGTGCTCTAAATTGATGAATCACTATTTCTTTCTATACAAGGGAGAATGATGTATTTTCTTGTGCTCATTGATGAATCACTATTTCTTTCTATAAAAGGGAGAATGATGTATTTAAAAGGAAATTATTCTTTACTAGTTACATTCTTTATGTGTGTGTCAGTGTAGTTTTTTTTTATTCAGTCTCTAACTACCCAACTCGTGTTGTTTCTTTGACAGAGAAGTAAAACCGGCGACGGTGGTGGCCCAAGTTCAGAGGCTCGGGGACCAATGGGACCAGTATTCAGCTCTTTTGTTTACGAAGAGGAATGTGGCAGTGACTCGTAAGATTTTGTAAAACTCAAACTGTATCAGTTTTTCTGCATATATCACCTGTAGATGGCCATGCGTCACTAATTGGTTATGAATTTATGTATATAATGTTAAATGTAATTGCTTTGATTGATGTTTCCCTGATGTCTCTCCAGTAGTTAGATTGGTGGGATGTCTTCAAGTGGTAATTATAACGGTCCCGATTCTTAGGAGGTCTATCAATCTATCTGAAGTGAGATTGATTCTCTACGGAGGCTCCTCTCCCCTTCTCTAGTCTTGCCTTTGTTGACTGAATCTTTTGCGTATTGCAGCTCCCCTATCTAATGATAGGTCTTTATATATTACACGGTTGGCACCTAGAATAATTTATTATTTTTAAAAATAAAATAGAAAAATCAGACATCATTTTGGTAACATGAAAGTACATTTTGCTGCTTTTTGCAAAGCAGCTTGGTTCATAATATACTGCTTCTTTATCTTTTCTTAAAGGTGTTTTTTTCAAGTTTTTTTCTCAACTCAAAATTAGTTGTTTCCCCTTCCTAAATTTGTCTTGTTATATGCTAGGCTTTGGATACACTCAAAGTGATAATAGGCCTTCTTAGTTTTAACTTTGAAATATTACAAATCAAATTGTTGTTTCAAATTTGAACAGAGCAAGGACAATATTGCTTTGTGGGTTTCTGGAATTAAGGCAACCTTCTGCAACTCAATAATTTTTTTGGAGTTTTGAAACTAATTGTCATATAAGTATTTATATCAGTTTTATGTATTATCAACTGATTCAATTCTTAAGTTTCTAAGCTTTGCATCATAGGGGATAGAATACGCATAAAATCTTTGGTTTGCTTTTATGGAGAGTCCTTTGATTTGGCTCTTCTAACATGAGTGATTTACCCAATGAACCAAGATATCATCACTTTGGAGGAGCCAAGCATGCTTGATAAAACTAATACACACCCTTCTCATTAATCTGTCTCCTTGTCGCGCTTTTGTCATCCTTCTTTTGAACCACCTTTTTTATTTACACAAATGATCAATTCTCACCGATGCCACGTGTGTTTTTTCCCATTAAACTATTGGCATTTTGGAGGAATGATTTCAGGAACTGATCACAAGGTTACTTTATTAATCAGTAGGCTATAATATTTTAATGACATTATTTAAATGTACGGAGTACTAAGGTTATCTAATGAATAACATTTGAACAATAAAAATCAGAAGTCGTGAAGCTTCTTCATCAAAAGGCAACAATTTATTGGGAGAAAAAAAAATTGATAGATATTAATGTTTCGTTATCTTCCTTTATAGGAAAATGGATGCCATTCACGGATTTGCTAGAGAGGGAGATATGACTAATCTACTAAAGTGTATCGAAAGTGGAGTTTCAGTGAATTTGAAGGGTGAGTTATTTAGATATTTGCTTTTCCAAGTGTATACATTATCCTTCAGTGTGCTGCAAGTTGTTAGTTATTTATTTTATCTTAAGTCTTTTGGCTTTCAAATAGACAAAGTCCCTCATTAGCAGCTTTTGTTCAGTGCAAATCACCGACTTCAGTATGACAACATAAACTTAAATTTTAGCGGCATTGCGTGACAAGCCTAACACAAGCATATGTATATTTCAGTGTTTTGGAATTGTTTAACAGCTAAGTCATGAGCTATGTCTTTCTCAAAAAGCCTCAGCAATTGGCCTAAAAATGCCTATTTGAAGATAGAAAGTTGATTGATAACTGAATTGACATTACATGGAATTAATCTTGCTGGTTGTGTTTTGTTTCCTTTCAGTTATAAAAAATTAGCTTAAGTGAAGAATTAGCTGGCCTAAATGAGCTATGTCTGTCTTGTCAGACGTCGTATTTCCATTTTAACTTTCACTCCCACATGCATCTCTCTTGCATCTTTGTACTTAGGAAGGAGTATACCACAGATTCACTATTGGCACTTTAAAAATGGGAAACATGTAGCTATAATCAGACCATAACTTTAGTGTCTTCAACATTATGTTTCCTTAAGAAATGATTGATCTTGTAAGAAAATGTCTGTAAGTAAAACTTATGAAGTTCAATTTATAATTTTAGAAGTTGAATTGTCAATGTAGCATGAGATAATAAATCTCGTAGATCTCTACTAATTTGGGAGGTCTTTATTATTTTGCCCATAGAGGAGGATACATCAAGATTTTTCATTACATCACACTATTTGGATTGTAGTGAAAATATCATTTTCTTGATTACGATTGAAGTCCCATAAATATCTTCAGCATTCTTATTGTGATTGATTTTGCTGTCTCGTGCCAGAGGTTTATCAAATTAATATTAGCTTTATAATGCTATTATTACTTTTCCTTTTCTTTAACAATATGCGTTTTTTGAAATATGTGCAGACAGTGAAGGCCGGACACCGCTACACTGGGCTGTGGATCGTGGTCACCTTAATGTCACAGAGCTGCTGGTTGGCAGGAATGCTGATGTAAATGCCAAGGTATTCATTCAATACTATATGTTTTAATGCATTCCTTCAGGGGATTTCCATCTGCACTATTGGCTTAATTGTAACTGTTTAGAATGAAAACAGGATGGAACTTTAGTTGGATTTTGAGTAAACCTCACTGCATAAGTTGCATAATGTAGTATAGTTTAGGCTTTGGGATATGGTTTTGTGCATATTTTTTACTCAAGTCAAACTCAAATTTGCTACTGTCTGTTCTGATGTTTTCTTTTTTGAAGGATAATGATGGACAAACTCCACTGCATTACGCTGTTACGTGCGAGAGAGAATCCATAGCTGAATACTTGGTGAAGCATAGTGCAGACATCCATTCAGAAGACAATGATGGCAGTTCATCGCGTGACATCTGTAGTTCTAAGTGGCCGTTTATGCAGCATGAGGAAGAAGTAAAATGATTGTTCATTATGTATGTTGTTGCTTCTGGCTACTACATCCTTGCCCAAATCCCTTCAGGATGTACGTGTCCATATAACTTGATTTTTTTTCTCCTTACTCTTGGTGTATACACTACACCCTTTTCACTGTAGTCTACACCTATGCACCGCTTAGGTAATGGTTAATGAAGTATATTCTGTTTTATTGTTTCCTCTGCTCAAACTCCTTATTTTGGCCCCTCGTTCCTTAATATTTAGGGATGAATATGAATATATTCGGGAAAAAAGAAACAACTATAGGAGCAACAAGAAAAGGGTTTAGGGTCCACAAGTGGTGTAAAATTGGAATTTGGATGGCCGTATCATATCATCGATTGATTTTGTGGTCACGAATAAGCAGAATTTCTTTTCTTGACTAATCAGTGGATATGTACCGGATGCAAGCATTAAGTTGGTTTTGCCCTTGAACGATTTTGATTTTGATTATATACCTAGAAAGCTGGTAAATAAATACATCATCTTCATGTCTAAGTGCCTGTTCGTATTCACGGCAAAAGCCTTCTAAACGTACGTTTGGTTTGAAGCTCCAATTAGTAGCTTCCTTATTTCAGCGTTTAGATTGCATTGTGAATTGATAAATCATCCTAAAACGCTATACCAAACATACAATAAGTAATGATATTTTCATGAATTTCAATTTAATCCATACGGTTTGAAAGACGCTAGAAAACAATAAGCATTTTTATTAACAGGTGTCCTCAAAATGTCGGTCCATGATTATATATTTGTGTACTCTGAATAGGTCATTCCCCCTTTTTGTTCCGAGAAATGATATTTGTACAACCATTTTGGTACAACTTTTGTACAACTTTATCTCTCATACTCATACTATGTGTTTATTCTCTCTATTCCTTTTTCTCTCTCTATTGTTTTTGATCAATGAGAAGAGAGAACAACAAAGTTGTCTCAAAGGTTGTATCAAAATGGTTGACAAAATATCACTACTCTTTTGTTCCTTTAGCATCTCTGCCTTTGCACTTTTTTAATGCGTGCAATACAAAGGTAAATTCCAATTTTTATATGCGGAGTGAAGTTCACTGTCAACACAAATCAAATTCCCACGTTGTTTACTGCCAATGTGCAGCTCTTTGTAGTGGCTAACCCGGCAATGTTCTTCAACACATTGGTCCATGCTGGGAGGCGTGGCAGTGGGTAGGACCATGGATGCCGAATCAAAATTCATAAAGTCTACAAAACAAAACTCCTTTGTCCCAAGCATTTTCCAAGTTGACATTTTGGATGCTCATCATTGTATCATCTACCGACTACCATGGCCTGTGTCTTTCAGATTTGAATTAACATCAAGTGTGTGAACTAGTTGTTGCTATTGCAATTGAGATCTAAATTTGCATCTTTGTTTAGTTGTTTGCCGAAAGGTAGGGTAGTTAAAGTAGTTTCCCACGAGAGGTTGTCATGCTAAGTTAAGAGGAATATATGCGACTCACCCTAGAATCTTCCTATAGGACTTGAGAGTTTCACCTTAATTGTGTCTTGTTCTTTTGCAATATGCCGCTACTTATGTTTTTGCGTGAGTGTAAATATAAGTGTGTGTATACGTGAGATCCATTAAAAGCATCTTTGTAATGGAAGTTTTATCCATGGTCCTTGAAACTAAAAGATGTAACCATAAGAGTTTTACCATTGGACACAATTTAGGTGGCAAACTCATAAGTTGAAAGTTACTACATGATTTAACGATACTTCATCGGTACTTCATCAGACTTTGATAATACGATATTTTAAAGTATCTTTAATGGGGTGAGCAATATAGAACCAAAATAGGTAAATTAAGTAGTTTTTACTTCAATGGGGGTTGTTTAATCTAAACTTGATTTCACAGGTTTATGTTTTTTTTTTATTTGTAATTAGTTTTGGTTCAAATTTAATACAAAATTAACTGTTTTAATAAAGATGCATAAAAACATTAATTATTAAAGTTGCAGACGAATTATTTTAAGAAATTCTAACAAATATTGGCTGAATGAAAGAATTTGAAAGATAAATAATAATTTTGTATGGTTGATGATGGGTAGTTACCATTGTTTATGTAGTGCCCAATGAATTAATTTTAGTTCACCCCCTATGTCATGTCACCTTTCTGCAATGGTGGTCAACAAACTATTCGGAACACTCTTTCAAAAAAAAAAAAACTATTCGGAACATAGCCATTACACAACCAACGCTAAAGCTGCCTGCTCTTAAAGATAAAATAAAATTATGTGGGGTTTGTGGGATTCATTATGAGTTCTTAAGAGCATACATAACGGGAGACTTGGTGGATGTCTTCACGGAAACCAATAACACCTTGTTATGGGTTAATGGATAGAGAATTGCTTTTCCGACAATGAAAGTTTCCTATTGACATAAGTAAAATACTAAAATGCCCCCAGCGGTTGTTAACAACCGCTCTGCAACTCGTCGGTAGTTAATTGCCGCTGGCACTCAGCGGTAGTTAACTACCGCTGAAAAATGGCTTTTCTGTTCTCTCCATTCTCTCTCATCCCTCCCATCAGCCTGCAACTTTGAATTTCTGCATAACAGTGTTTCAAAGCATGTTTGTTTAAGATTGGGTTCTTTTCTTTTTGTCTATCCTTCAATTCATCAAAGCAAATATGTGATTTGATGAAAATACTCATATTCCATCAAAATTTGAAAATAAAAAACGTATCCTCAAATAAAGAGAATTGGATCTCCTGCATCACTTGTGAAAATCATTAGATCTATTAAGAGAATTTTATTTTTATCTAAATCTAACGACATTCATTAGTAACACATAAGCAGTATAAATCCAAATCTTCCTTTCTTCTTTTCCCTTCCATTCATCTTCTTTTTTTTCCCTACAAATTCATTAAGAAATGAATCTTGAAGAAATCACTTGTAAGCCTTGTTGTTGTTGATAATGAACAAAACATTTGTTGTGAATGGGGATTAAAGAAATGAAAACTTGATGAATTATTTGATAACAGAATCTGAAACTCTTTGTGAATCTTGAAGAAATGCACGCAATTTTTTTGTTCAAAGTTGCAGGCTGATGGGAGGGATGAGAGAGAATGGAGAGAACAGAAAAGCCATTTTTCAGCGGTAGTTAACTACCGCTGGCAACTACCGTCGATTTGCAGAGCGGTTGTTAACAACCGCTGGTGGCATTTTAGTATTTTACTTGTGTCAATTGGAAATATTCTTTGTCAACAAAGCAATTTTCTAATGGATATTTCACTCTATTTCATAGTTCTCTAATTTAGAACTTCACTCTATTTCATAGTTCTCTAATTTAGAACCGTGATTTAGCACATATTTGATCACTCTCTTAACATTTCACTATTGGGCATATGCATTTTGTTTATTTTAATTAAAATACACATAGTGTATTTGATTTAAAAGAGTTGTGTTATTTGAACATCCATATATGTGACAATTTTTGTGACAATTAAAATTTTACAAATGAAATGAGGTAGTGACACAGAAACCAAAGCAATAGAGAGAGAAAGTAAAAAAATAATGTGAGTATGAGAGAGAAAGTTGTCACAAAAGTTGTAAAAAATGGTTGTTCAAATATCACTTCTCTTTAGAAAATGTGGTTGAGTGTTTAAATAATTGAAAATTGTGAAGTGTTATAAAATACACCCTCTGGTCACTAATATAAGCAAAAATCTATATTTTAGGTTCATTCATTTAATGATGTATGTGGTCTATAATAAAGACCATGTGCATCATTAAATGAATGAATCTAAAATGTAGATTTTTGCTTATATTAGTGACCGGAGGGTGTATTGAATAGGATCGATTTATATTAAAGTGTCTTACATGTGTATAGTAAATTATTTTAAAGTGATGTGACATTACACAACCAATTAAAGCAGAGTTCTTTATTATGGATGTTGTATTAAAATTGTTCATCGTAGTGAGATTCATTCAAAATATGCGCTAACATTTAGAAAAATCATACTAGTATTTTTATATAAAAACCATGCTGGATTGAAAAGGTAAAAACGTTATCGTGTGAGATGAAATATTTCGAAGAAGAATGAAAGAATATGAAGGAAAACCTTGTAAGTTGTAAATGTATTGAATGGAGAAGATATAAAATCAGTGTCGTTCTTTGGGGAGTGCAAAAAGCTCAATCGAGCTGGGCCTCCTAAAGCGATGGGCCTTAAAAAATATTTTTTGCTCAATATCCCCACCCCACTCAAAAAAGAAAATAAACATGTTTCATGTTTCAATTTTCAAGTAAAAAATCATGTTCCGTGTTTCTATTTCTAAGTTAAAAAACATGTCTTTAGTAAAAATAATTGCTAATTTTGATTTCGGTGGCTAATAATAATTATACGAGTGTTATTTTCAGTTTAAACAGAAGATCAATCTTTTAAAAAAATTATGCGTTTTTTTATTAGAGGCTTATTTTTACTATGAGAGTCGAACCTCCAATTTCATAGGGACAACCCTGTATAAAATACAAGGTGCATTATCCTATATGTAAAGAGGATTATGCTAATAAACTACACTTACCTGATTAGTAAGTAACCGTGTAATCAAGTTAATCTCTAACCAACTAATTCAATCTTATTTGGCTAACTTGTAGCTTAAGCAACTAAGAAACCGACTACTTAGAGTTTCAATTATACATCTAACAAATCAACTATACTGTTCATTCATCTTCTTCGAACTTTTTGTCAAAAAAATCTCTTCCGCTAACTTTTGTTTGTATTAATGTTGTCACCACTTCATGTACTATCTGTACCTGTGAGGCTGTGATTGATTTCCTCGCTTGTAATGCAGAATGTTCAAATTGGCAAGTTGTACTTCAATTATTATGAACGAAGGACACCATAAACATAAAGGCACAAACAAATCACAATAATGCACAGTATCATTTATTTATTGCTTCATTCATTGAATTCAAATGCTGGCCCCCGTCACCCAGGCAAAAGACACCGCCTTTACGCGCTGTACACAGCACACATTGCACACCCTAAAGTTTATCAATTAATTAATTAATCTGGTAATGAAAAACATTCATATTTAAAATTTATTAAATTAAATTTAAATAATTTAATAGTTTCACTTTATTTGATAAATATTATTCATAAAACATTGTTCCAACTTTATTTCACAATAACTCTTTATGTTTACGGAATAATTTTTATATCAACACTTTCAGAGATATTCTTATTCTTTTAATTCTTTATACTCTAAAAAACTGATTATTAGAAAACCTTATTTTGGCTGGGATTATTTAAAAAAAAATGAAATGCCATATCCATTCTTTTGTGTTTTTTCCCATTAAAGTGTGCTTCTATAATATTATTATTTATACTCCTTTTAAAAAAACATTATTTATACTTATTATTGTTTTTAATTCAAACCCAATCTTGTGATTATAGGCTAAGCTCAACTAAATTTTATAAGCGATAAGTCTGATCTAATAAAAAAACTGAATGTCAAAGTCCCGTAAGACCATTTACAATGGTCTGTTTAATCTCACTTTCAACAAGGAAAAGCCATGCAATGGAGTGTTTAATGTGCAGGTGAAACTGACGTGGATGAGAGAAGTGTTTAACGCGTTCAACACAATTGAATGCTGTCGAAATGTCACGCGTCGCAATTTTATTGGACAGAAAATGGGGATGTTGCACATACGCCAACATCACGCGTGAAAAGCAGAGCTGGGAGAGAGAAGAGGAATTCTGGAAATAATGGGGGACACTTGTTGCTAACTTATTGGTTGCCCGATTTTTAATAATTTTAATAATAAAACCTCAATTATTTAGTTTTAAAATAATTTAAAAAAAATAAAAAAATACCAAAATTCATGATTTTTCTTTCTCTATAAATAGAGACTTGGTTCATTTGATTTGGACACAGGAAAAAAAAATCAAGTTTTTCACTATCTTCTTCTTATTATTATCTTTCTATTAGCAAACTAAGTGAAATTTTAATCTTCTTTTCAGTGAAATGAATCCCAATAAATTTTGTTTTTCAAAAAAAATTGTTAAGTTTTTCTTTATTTTAATTTAATTATAATCGATAATTGTAATTTTATGTAATTATAAAAACAAAAATATAAAATTAAATAAGAATAAGAAATAAAAGGTGGTGGGGTAGAGTGTTGAATGAAAAAAATCATTGGAGAGGTTAAAGTTGAATGAATGTTGAATTAAGAGAGAGAAGATGATGTGGAGTGTTGGGAATTGAAAAAGTGGGTGTTGAAGGGTGTTTAGTGTTGGTGACCATTGTAAATGGTCTAAGTGTGTCATTAAATTTAAGTTTAACCTTTTGAATTTATCTCCCTCCTTCTGTGCCGGTACCAAAGTAAGGCAGAGTGGAATTTGACGAACCAACATAGAGTCCTTGGGAAGTTGACACTTTTTTAAAAGTTTGACGTGGTAAATTTAAACCAAATTCATTTTGACTTTCTGTTTATATCCGGAGAAATGATAACAAATGTTCTTAGGAAGTTAGGGTACTATTCCCTCCGGTCTTAAATATAAGCAAATTTGACTTTTTAGGTTCATTCAATTAATGATGTATGTGGTTCATAATATGGACCACATACATCATTAATTGAATGAACCTAAAAAGTTAAATTTGCTTATATTTAGGACCGGAGGGAGTACTTGTTAAATGTTTAAAGAAGAAATTTTGTTTTGAAAATGGTGTATTCGATGTATTGAAATTTTAAAAAGTAATTTTTTTCTACTTAAAATTCACCAAATATTTCAATTTTTGCAAGACCTTGTACAAATATAACTTGAAACAAACATACCCAAATAATTGGTTTTGGGATGATTTTTTCACTTTTTTCACTTCTAAGTATACTATTAACAATGTTGTCTATAAGACTCCTAACCTAGCACTCCTTGTGCAGGTTAAGATTCATTGTTATCTTAATAAATTCCATTTTAGTTTTTTAAAAAAAAAACAATGTTGTCTATAAGAATATATAATTTCCAGTGTCATTGAAAAAGATAATAATTTATACCATAGTTGCTATATTGTTGGTGCTATTGAAAAAAATAAGTATAATTTGTTAGGAAATGAAAGTGCAAAATATTTATACGTATATTTATAATTAAAATTAAAATTTCATAAAAACTAATGTTCGTAATTAATACTCATTGGCGCAATAAAAAAAACAAACAGACGTCTATGCTAGATTATTTTTGTGTAAACAAGGTATTCTCTGCGCATGCAACTACAAAGATTAATCTCTCGAGCCTTGTGAATTCAAATGGGCGACAAACTCTCATTAACGTTGATCCAACGCCCAAGACTGAATTCGATCCCAACCCAGACCTTGATTAAAATATAAGAGACTTGTGTCATCTCATTTAAGTGCTTTTGAGTCATCAACGCTAGATTAAATAATATTCATTATTCATTAGCGCAATAAAAAGGAAAAAACTTAAATAAATTTCTTAGGTAATTTTCATGTGATTCATAATCAAATTCACATCATCAACTCATATTCATAATTTTTTCTGAAAGTTTGCTATGTTAAAGAAAATATTATCTTTTAGAAATGTTTTTATTTTATTTTTATTTTTAAATGTTACTCTGAAACAAAACGAGTATGACCTGGCATCTCTACTTGCGATTGTAACCGCTGTTCCTTCCTTCCTTCCTTCGCTCTTCTTCTCTCTCATTCATTCACTCCTTCCCTCGCTACTCTTTCAGATCTCTTCTCCGATTTCAGGTATCTTCATCGCTAATCCGATCTACGTTCTTCCTTTTTCGTTATTTCCCTTCCGATTTTACTTTTCTGGTGTTATTTTTATCATGAATTTTTGTTTATGCGATTTAGGTTTTGATATTAGATTGCTTTGATTCGATACGGTTAGTTTATGATCGATTGGAATTGATTTTCGTCTTTACTAGTATTCGATCTATCATCGGTTTATCTGAATCTATTCATTCCCTTTGATATTGAATTTGTGCGAATATGAAAAATAATAAGTATAGTATTTATGAAATTACATGGAATGGTTCCATTCATACAAGTATTTGGACAGTTTTAATTTATCAGGAATAGTTATTTATTTTCTGTGGTAGACAGAGATATCGGCGGGTGTGAATAAATAGGTGGAATCTTGCAATGATTAGATGAAGTGAATTTTGGATTTGGTTTTATTAAATCCTAAAATTTCGGGATCGGTAGGGTAACGTAGTAGGACTAAGTTTTGGAGCCTTCGAGGCTATGTAGCACCGATACTACACAGACACGATACCTACACATGTGATTACATGTAATTAATTCATTTTTTCAAATTTTTACCGGTTCAACGTACGTGTGTCAGTGTCGTGTCCAGTGTCCATGGTGTCCGCATTTGTGTCCGTGCTTTATAGCTTCAAGGTTAATATCATATTGGCTTTCATCAAGTCTGTTGGTGTGATATGCTAGATGAAACATATTTGATGTTAATAGGTGTTCTCAATATGGAAAAACTGATTAATCTTTGTCACGTATTAACTAGATGCCATTAAATAACATATTTTGTATGTTGTACTTTGAGAAATTCAATTTTAACTTTTATATAATATTTGTCGTTTGTCTTTTTTCCTGGTTTGTTTCGTACCACACTGTCATATGACTATATTTTTGTTTTATTTTTCTGCTTGATTTATAATGAGTTTAATTTTCATATACTGTTAGTGTAAAAAGTTTTTACACTGTCGGCTTATCACAATCATCCATATATGCGTCTTTAGAAGTATTTTGGATAAAATGAAATGTTTTTAATGATTCGACGGGTATGATTTATTGACAGTGTAAAATTTCATTACACTGACGGCGTATATAAATTAAATTCTTATAAAATTCTCCGACGGAGTATATTGTTGTTATAGTGTGGCCATCTTTATATATTGCTTTGTTTCTCTCCAATTGGTTAGTCTCTGGATCTAAATAATTTATTTATTAACTGTAAAATAATGGCCTCTTCAATATTATAGACTCCTTATCCTGTTTTGCCTTTTGTTTTTCTTAATTTTTAATTTTTTTTTTACTTTAAAGTGGAATATTAAAAGCCAATTATTCTGTGCCATCAGGTATAGCATAGCGATGGAAGTTACTCAGGCACTTTTGAATGCTCAATCCATTGACGGAACTGTACGTAAGCATGCTGAAGAAAGTCTTCGGCAATTTCAGGAGCAAAACCTTCCTGGTTTCTTGGTCTCTCTTTCTGGGGAGTTAGCAAGTGAAGATAAACCAGTTGATAGCCGAAAGTTGGCAGGTTTGATACTTAAAAATGCATTGGATGCCAAGGATGAAAACAGAAAGCGGGAATTGGTTCAGAGATGGTTGTCATTAGACACTGCAGCGAAGGCCCAGGTTAAGGCATGTTTGCTTCAAACACTCTCCTCTCTTGTACTTGACGCTCGGTCTACAGCAACTCAAGTTGTTGCTAAAATTGCTGGAATTGAGCTTCCTCAGAAACAGTGGCCTGAACTGATAGGATCACTATTATCAAATATTCACCAAGTTCCTGCTCATGTCAAGCAAGCAACTTTGGAGACTCTGGGGTATTTGTGTGAGGAAGTCCCCCATGAGGTTGTTGATCAAGACCAAGTAAATAAAATTCTTACTGCTGTAGTTCAAGGTATGAACTCATCTGAAAAGAACAATGATGTCAGACTTGCTGCTGCCAGGGCATTGTATAATGCTCTCGAATTTGCGCAGGCTAATTTTAGCAATGATATGGAGCGTGAGTACATCATGAGAGTTGTTTGTGAGACAACTATGTCTCCTGAATTGAAAATACGTCTGGCAGCTTTTGAATGTTTGGTCTCCATTGCGGCCATGTATTATGTGAAGTTGGCTCCTTACATCCAGGACATATATAACATCACAGCAAAGGCTGTTAGGAGTGATGAGGAGCCTGTTGCTCTCCAAGCCATTGAATTCTGGAGTACAATTTGTGATGAAGAGACTGATATCTTGGAAGAATATGTGGGTGATACCACTGGGGACTCTGATATACCTTGTTTTTATTTCATTAAGCAAGCCCTTCCTGCACTCGTCCCTCTGCTGTTGGAAACATTACTCAAACAAGAAGAGGATCAAGATCTGGATGAAGGTGCATGGAATATTGCAATGGCAGGTGGTACATGCCTTGGTTTAGTTGCTCGTACTACTGGAGATGATATTGTGCCACTTGTAATGCCTTTCATTGAGGAGAATATTACCAAACCAGATTGGAGACAGAGGGAAGCAGCGACGTATGCATTTGGCTCTATCTTGGAGGGGCCTTCTCCAGACAAATTAGTACCTCTTGTTAATCACGCCCTACCATTTATGCTCAGTGCTCTAGTGAAGGATCCAAGCAACCATGTTAAAGACACCACTGCTTGGACTTTGGGGCGGATGTTTGAATTTCTTCACAGTTCAATTGTTGGCACACCTATTATTAATGAGGGAAATGCCCAACAAATTATTACAGTTCTCCTTCAGAGCATGAAGGATGTCCCTAATGTTGCTGAGAAAGGCTGTGGAGCCCTGTATTTTCTCGCCCAGGGTTATGAGGATGTGGGAATAACATCCCCTATAACTCCCTTTTTTCAGGAAATTGTTCAAGCCCTTCTCACTGTCACCCACAGAGAGGATGCTACGGAGTCACGGTTAAGAACTTCAGCATATGAAACATTGAATGAAGTAGTAAGATGTTCAACAGATGAAACAGCTCCTTTGGTGTTGCAACTAGTTTCTGTCATCATGATGGAGCTGCACAAATGTCTTGAAGCACAAAATCTTTCATCTGATGAAAGAGAAAAACAGAGTGAACTTATAGGCCTTCTTTGTGGGTGCTTGACAGTCATTATTCAGAAGCTAGGGTCTTCAGAACCTACCAAATATGTTCTCTTGCAGTATGCTGATCAGATAATGGGACTATTCATCCGGGTCTTTGCTTGTAGAAATGCCACTGCCCATGAGGAGGCCATGCTAGCTATTGGAGCCCTTGCCTATGCGATAGGCCCTGATTTTGCTAAATACCTGCCTGAATTTTACAAGTTTCTTGAGATTGACCTTCAGAATTTTGAGGAGTACCAAGTTTGTGCCGTAACTGTTGGTGTAGTCGGCGACATATGCAGGGCATTGGAGGATAAAATATTCCCTTACTGTGATGGGATTATGACACAGCTTCTCAAAAATTTGTCGAGTGATAACTTGCACCGTTCTGTGAAGCCCCCCTTGTTTTCATGCATTGGTGATATAGCACTAGCTATAGGAGACAACTTTGAGAAGTACTTAATGTATGCAATGAAGACACTACAAATTGCTGCAGAGATGTACGCCCACACATCAGGCTTTGACTTGGAAATGACAGAGTACATTAACTCTTTGAGAAATGGGATATTAGAGGCATATTCTGGGATCTTCCAAGGGTTTAAGAATTCATCAAAATCCCAGATCTTGATTCCTTATGCTCCCCACATTCTCCAGTTCTTGGATAGCATATACATGGAAAAAGACATGTGAGAAAGCAAAATAGTTCATTTTCCAATTTAATTTTCATAGCAATAATATATTCATTGTTTTAGTGACTTCATTGACTTTTCTTACTGCAGGGATGACATTGTTATGAAAACAGCCATTGGTGTCGTTGGAGATCTAGCTGATACACTTGGAAGCAATGCTGGTTCCTTAATTCAACAGTCTTTGTCAAGCACACAATTTTTGAATGAATGTCTGACCTCAGATGATCATATGATTAAAGAATCTGCCGAATGGGCCAAGTTGGCCATCAATCGTGCTATATCTGTTTGAGGTTCATCTCAGTAAGCATATCCTTTGTCATAAACTACTTGCATGCATTTGGGTGTGTCGAGGTGGGTCGTGGGATTGCATGTGTCAAATTGTCTCCATGGTCAGACAACTGAAAGTATCTGTTTGAAGGTCTTCCAGTTGTCACTAACTCTTGCATCATCTCCAATGCATCACTGACCTTTGCATGAGCACCATTAAGTCCAGTACGTTCAAGAATGCATCACTGACTTTTGCATGAGCACCATTAAGTCCAGTACTTTCAAGAGGAAGAAGTTAGCGACGAGATTACAAATGTGGGTTTAGCTCTTCATGAGTGTAAGTTGAATGGCTGAGCCGCTGAGAGGAGGTAGCTGGTCCGTGACTGAGAAACTACTCTACTCTATGGCTTGGATGTTGAGTTTGAAAGTCAAGATAATCCCATTCTATGCTAAAATTGATTTTTTTTTTTCCTGATCTGGTCATGGGTTATTTGGAATAGATGAACTCCCAGGGTTGAACTGGTTTTCATCCACTCCACCCAAGTGCTTTATTTTTAGATATTCTCTTCCTTTTTCTGACTATAACCCTGCATCTTCTTGAGTCATTTTTTTCATCACCTCACCGTGTATCCTTAGGCTACCATCCATATTACTTTTTCTTCACATAACTGCTTTTCTATCGTTGGAGTCATTTGTGATTGTTGACCCAGGATAGGAAAGGTTACTTCCTACCGCGCATTATGCATTCCCATTTTGATGTTAGTCGGTTTCTTAGGTCAAAATCATTTTGCATTCATGAAATCATCAAACCTTTATTTCTTTGTTTTGAATTGCGTATGTAAAATCATGTATTGGCTACTCCGTGGATTGGTACAAAAGATGGTCGTGATGATATCAAAAGAACCAACTGAATTGTGGTGGACTGCTGTTTCTCTTGTTGGCAGGCAGTCTGGATTTGGCCTGTACTTGATATCTTTCCCTTGTGTCTATATAAAAAATTGTGAATTTTGGTTTGCCCGGGCATTTTGTTGTGTGTCCTTTATACCTTCTTATGGTTTGGTGATATAATTTTTTTTATACTGAGATAAGATGAAATTGTATAATTTTGTTTAATTACTTCATAGGCAGTTTTCATTTTTATACGTTCAATTTTTTATTTTTTATATTTTATACTTTCATGTTTCCTGCATTCTTGAATTTAGCTATTTATTTGCATATATTTGAATATTATAAACTGGAATGTTACAAAATCAAAATTAGTTAGCATTTATGCATAATTGCATATATCTTATAAAGTTTGTGGCGCAGGAAGCAAATTAGAGATATGCATAAAGTTTCACTGCATTTTTTTATTTTCCTTTTGTTACCAAAAAAAAGTTCACTATGCATACTATTCCAATACAATTATTTTGATTTGAATTATTATTTAGTGAGCATAGATCAATCCCATTTAATGAACACTCCTGATGATCAAATTCATTCACTTATTTCCAACTGTAACAAAACTTGATATTCACAATGAAATTAAAAATCATCACTTATTTCCTGAGATGTTGTATGGTGGGTTACTAAAATTCGTCACCTATTTCCTGAAATGTTGTATGGTGGGCAACTGATGAATAGTACGAAGATTTTCCGATATATGTATGGTCGAATTCAGTAGGAGAAAACAGGGAGGAATTTTAAGACACTTTGACTAGATGACACCTTGCAGAAATGCAATGGTGTCTAGCTAATGGAGTAGCTCCTGAAGCATGTGTACAAACTTAGAACGAGGGATTCAAAAAAACTTGTTTATATAAAAAAAAAAAGTATGTCTAGTGAGAGAATTGGTTTGTTAGGATGCAATCATGCAAATAAAATCACTTGATAGTTGCTGTCAATTGGTTTGAAACTCTTCATGAAAATATTGACAATAAAATATGAATATAGTAAATCCGTAAAAAAAACTTATCGTTTTCCAGAATTCATTTTTAATAATTTTCTTATTCTTTCTGTAAAAAATGCGCATTCAAAACCAAAACACAGATCGCAATCAAAACTTTATACCTGCTTTTCCATGCCATGCTTTAGATTCTAAACCCCTAAAAGTTCAACAGTTAATCTGTCAAGTGCTTATAATATGAATAGTTGGATTTTTGTCCCATGAGACCCCTGAAAAGCCACCTTGATATGTAATGTAAGGTAATGTCTTACTTTATTCTAAAGTGGCAGCAATAGTTCAAAGAAGAAAATGATGAGTTAGGTTTTTTCCATGTTCTATATAATTTGAGTTTTAATGGAATGGAGAACAAAAGGATCAAATGTGGGTGGGTAACTCTCTTACTTTCAAATTAGTTCAGCGAAAGTGCTTGTGACCTTTTTTGATCTGACTGCCACCCAGGGGCGTAGCCCTTCAGCACCATGTGGTAGCCAAGGCTACCCCAAAAAAATTATTTTTCTTGAATGAGTTGGTATGATTTTATATCTAGCTACCCCAAGTAAAAAATATTTAGCTACTCCAAATAAATTTATTTGTTAAATTAGCATGAATAATAAAGTAAAAAAATTACTACATGATTGATAGATTTATTTGTATTAATTTATCGCTTTCGGTCGCAACAACAAATAATGAGTTTCTTGCAAATAACTTATTTGTTTACATTGAAAAAGACATTATTACTATTTAGTATATAAATCAATTATGAATAAAATTGGCTTTTTTTTTAGGAATAAAATTGGCTTTTTGAAATATTGTGTCCAGCTTTTCTAAATAGTTGTTGTCAATTTTTATTTTCTTTGTTATTGTTTTATCACATTTCATGTAAGTAAAAATTATAGTGATTTTTTTTTAACATATTGGTTAAGATTAAGATTAAATTTGATTTTAGTCTCTAGAACGGGTAGCACTTGGGTGACATTGGAATGCCAATGTCATGTGACTTGGGTGATTTTAACACTCTTCTTTTCTGGACTACAATTATATTTTATCTTTAAATTTAATATTTTGATTTTAAAAATATTTTATTTTTCTTTAAACGTGGCCCCCGCGTAATATTTCTGCTAGCTTCGCCGCTGCTGCCACCAATGTATATAACACCAAATAAAGCAGTGATTTGGATGTGAATGAGATTCTCCATTCTTATTTTTATCTCTCTTTTAATTTTCTCTTATAATATAACTTTCAGTTCATCTTCCATGTGAAATTACTTTATTAGAATTTGTAGTCTTTGACTACTATATGATATAGAAAGGAAATCACAGTAAGCTTCCAAAATGAATAGCAACTCCACTTTTCGTATCCCATTTAGTGACTTAATGCATTCATCTATACTAGGCTCTTCAGTTCCAGCATTGAGAAAACAGTGTCACACACATATGTATATAGTAGAGGAGAAGTCTGCACCAGTTTCTGTTTACTCCAACGAAGAATAAGAACCGTGCATATGCCGACACTTGATGCTCACTGTTCTGTGATGGAATTGGAAGTCAAACCTCCTAAAAATAATTGTATACTACCAATTTAGAAAGGGAATCCTGAGTGCATGTGCAACATTATTTATCTGATTTATTTTGGTTTTTTCTATTGAAACAATGAATAGTTTATTCCATTTGTTGGCATGAGCAATGCTAAGCCGCACAAATCAAAGACTCCCCTTTTCCTAAGTGATAAGCATAAGGACTTATGAAGAAGGCACATGGGGGCATTGATAGATATATGCACGTATTACGTATATATACAAGCTTAGCTCTAATTATTTTGGTTGGAATTAACTCCACAATTACAAAAACGATATGTAAGGTGAATACTGCCCACCAATTATATAGACACATTTTCATGTCATATTTCATTCAATATGAATTCTCAATACACATCTCTAATATTTTGGGCTAAACATATGGAGTGTGACTTGAGACTTGAGTGGCCCGATAGCCGATAACTCAACATGTATTTGTTTATGGGATCACCCACCACCACCATCACACGTTGAAACGAAGCTAACAATTGTAGCTTTCATGTTGATTACAATTTCGTTTTTACAAAAGTTACACCGCAAACGTGAGTATAGAGGATGTAACACTAAACCAAACAAATAATAAATTTAAATACGATGTGATGCCAGTTTAAAATTTAGGTTGGACCTACCTCATCTTGTTTGTTGGGTGAATTATATCATACCTCGTCTAATCTAGTGTGGGATTTTCAATAAAAACCATGGCCCTGCAAAAATCTATCATATGAAAAAAGAAATATCCCATCCAACACCAAAGAAACTTTTTGTTGGAAAGTTACTTGCAGGATGGTAGTACATAATACATATGGTTGTCGAAAATATTTTAGGCCTACTAGCCTTTTTTTGTTCACTACTGCCAAAATACCATTAATTACCAGAAACAGGAATAAAGCAGTTTATATTAGTCTATTAGTTAGACTCCATTATTGCCAACATACATTATGGTCTCCAAAAGGATGATTAAGTTAATATTTATCTGTTTAAATTTAGGGTTAAAATAGTAATGATGTTTCCCTCTCCTTATTGCTAGTGCACCCACTAAGGGCATTCCACATTCAACTCTCTTCTTCTGCAGCCCACTCTACATGCCTGTCTCCATCCATTGACTAAAAAAAGTGATGAAAGCCTAAATATGAGGATCAAAAGCATCATTTCATTTTTAAGTGGTGATTGGTACCACGGAAAATTTTCAAAGCTACGAGAAGGATTTAGCAGCTTTCACCACTATGTGAATGCGGTTGATTTTCCATATTGAAACTAATTGAGATTGACCTTATTAGAATATGAACCATATATATTATTAATTTAGGATTAAAAATTGACAAGCATATAAGAATATAAAATAAACTATTTGGCAATGTTGCAACTTACTTAGAAAGTAGAAAACAAAAGTTGACTTATTAAAAGGTGGACAGAAAACACAAGATGTAATGTCTATCTAATTTTAAGCCATGCAGGAGAAATGTTAGTAATGTGCACATGCAAATTAAAATATTGAATTGTTTATCTTTTTCTTAATGCAATTATCATATAGTCCATATATAGAATAGTATAGTTGACTTACCCAAGTGTTGTGACAAGTTATTGCATTTCATCATCACTATGTTGTTATTGGGTGGGGTGCACCATGACAAGGGCACTCTCTCTCAATTAGCCAAGTTTAAAAAGGGGTGCCCCTACATTCATTTTCCTGCCAAGTCATTTATATTCATTTTAGCTTCTCATAAAGAGAGGAACAATAACACACATATCTCTTCATTGCATATACTTGCCATGGAACACAAAGTCAAAACTTTCCTTTTAGTCATCCTCTTGGTTTTCATTCATTTTCCTTTGTCTTCAGGTAAATAAATCTTTACTTGATATAAGTGGTTTATGTTTTGTAGAGATTAATTCAACTCATGTAACATAATTTATTTTTTGCTCTTTTAGGATTGGCTGAAGGATTCAGAGAAAATATGCATCCTACTAATAACTTTCTTTACAAGGTACCTTACTATCTTTTTTCATATAGTTTTAAATGGTAAACATTAATGAAGCTAATTGCATGCCACAATACTTAAGATGAACATAAAAAAGAAATAAAAAATTAAGATGAATACAGATGGAGCTACATTCACATTGAGGCAAATGCTAATATTTGCTTGGATTTACTAATCTCCCATATAATCCCACAATAATGTTTACAAATAAATTAAAAATTGTCCTATAAAAAAAAATTGTAATCTTTTTGTGAATTATTTCAATTTAGTATTTGATGATTAGATGTTAATTTTTTTTACCTAACAAGTACTTTGGTATTGAATGAAGGATGGTGTAAAGATGAACTCGAGGAAGCTATTGTCTCATGCTTTTGTGTTGGATTATGATGAAGCAGGACCCAACCCAAAGCATTCAAAGAAACCTGGCAAGGGTCGTTAAACACCTTAACAACTAATTACTAATCATATTCATATCATCATATAATATAATAAAACTATATACTAGTATAATATTATGTCTATCCCCTCAAAATGTTTTGTTCATGTAAGAGGAGACATGATATGATTATTATATAGACAATCGAGCTAGTTTCTTCACCGGAGCCACTACTTGAGTGTATTGTAACTTATGAGGTATTAATAAATAAAGTATGGACAATTAGACCATTATATATATTGCAAGAAATTGAGGATAAAGTCTACCATTGGACTTTCTTATTACTTGGAATAAAACTTGATCTAATCAAAATAATAAAATTCATTGGCATTTTATAGTAACATGTAGTCATTGAGATTATCCCACGAAAGGGAAATCAGAGACTGCAGAAATAAATAGCCACAAACATTAGTTAAAACATATTCCACTTTCGGTTCTGACCTTCTGTGCATTACTTTGATTTCCAATTTGATACCATTTCTTTTATAATTTAGTCTATGAAATATGTTTTACAGTTTGTGCATTTGTTGTCATTACCATACCATACAAATTTATGGAATTACATTTCAGAATATAGGATCAATTAGCTTTATTTTACGGTATTAAATAAATACAAGTAACTCTTCTAAAGTACTCTTTAGAGAGTAAAACAAAATATATTGGTACACAATTCATTGTTTATCAATATTTAGTGTGTGTGGTGTATGAGTTCTGCCATTAGATTCTTTAGAATAAAAAATATATTAACCATCCAATTGTAATAATATATTATGCCAGCAACACACTCTATAATTCAAAATATTCAACATATTTTTTTTCTATTGACTAAAATTTATATGGATCTCGTATATAATTGAAGAGTGCTTGGATGAGATGGTAAAAAATCTCTTTCAGCTTAATCAGAGATCGTAAGCTCGAATATAACGTTGAGAATGCAGCAATGTTAAATATCTTGAAGGAGCGTTTTTCATTCATTACGGTCCTATTCAACTCGGTAGATTACTCTCTACACTAACACGCATAGGATACCCAATTCAAAAATAATAATAATATGGATTTCATATAAAGTTGATGAGATCCATATAAAGTTAAATCAATCAATAAAAACCAACGTATTGAAAACTGTAAGTCAGAGATTTTGTTGCTAGCATTGCTCTACTGGTCTATAATATTTTCCCAAACGTTTCTATTCAAGTAGTAGTTGAGATTATGACGTATCATATTTCCTCTACTTTTATCTTAATTCAAAATTTAAATATTAATTAAAAATATCGATTAAAATTTAGCAATTTGTTCATTTCCTATATCTGATCAAACATTTCAAATTCAACCTACTATTTTATATACCACTCCTTTTCTATTTTATTGTATGTTACTTTGACATATATTAAGACATGTAGTTAATTTTGTATGAAAAATAAAAATTATAAATGATTTTATAAAATTATCTTTCGTTAATGACATGAAAATGAGAAATTAAATGAATTGAGAAAAGAGAGAATAATAAATAGTAAATGGTATGATAGGAAAAGAAACGTGAATGCTTAATTGATAGCGTGGCTGTCAAAAGTGACATAAAATAAAATATAGAGGAGCATCACTTAAAAAAATGACAAAACTTAGGTTCATTTCCATATAGATACTTTTTGTATAATTCTTAATTAAAAATACTCATTTTTTGTTACAACAAACTTTGAGAAATTTATGGATTGGTGAAAATCATGGTACCATAGAAAAAGCACTTACGAAAATGCACCTAAGTTTTTTCCTTAAAAATATATATTAATATTGTTAATAGGAAAATTCTATGGTGAAGTCATAAGAATGACTTTTTTGGTGAAGTTAACACTATAACATCAAAAATGTAATGAGTAACACCCCACTGTTTGTACAATGACATCAAAAGTTCAGTCCTCATAGTATCATCAATTCATCAGATTAACAAGACTACACTTAATCTAATTTTATCCTACCTTTTTATAAGCGTAGCACCCCACAAAGTGTAACTTAAGACTATCACATAATATCATCAACTCTGTTAAAGATTCCAACGATAAAATAGTACTTGTAAGTCCAAGATGTTGCAAGCATTACTAGATGAATTATTATTGATCATTAACCAGTAATCAACAATTTAAAAATGAATCAAACATTAAAATCAAAATTAACTTTTTCAAAAAAGTCAGTTTACTGACTGCACCGTAGAAGCTCCCTTGTTAATATTATATTAGGATGTGGAGAGAAACATTGACGATATCATTATTCCTTCACCAATTTCTTCAAACCTTTCTTCACCTTAAGGTAACCATTTTCAGCCACCACCCCCGCTAAAACCACCATGTTTGGATATGGGTCAACCTACTTATCACTCAACTTCTAACCTCTTCATTCAACTATCAAACCAATCTTATAACTTATTTGCTTTCATTTATTAGCGCTATCGACTATCAATTAACTTGTCTTATCAACTATATGTTCATTCAATTTATATCATTTAGCTTATTCACTATCTTCCATGAAAAAAGAATTTATTCATTATCTACTATTATTTTTTTTTAGAAAAGAGAGGCTTATTCTTCTAAAGTCGTCACTTACATGAAAAAGAAAATAGTTTTTTTAATATCAATTCTGCAATTGGCTTATATTATACTAAATGAGGCAATTGTCTAGGTGTGTGTTTGGTTGGGCGGTGGCGAGAATTGATTTTGATAGAATTGAGTTTGAGAGAATTGATTTTGGTTAAAAGTGAGTTGAATGTGAATTGATTATGTTTGGATACACTTTAATAGAAGTGATTCTTATGAGTTGATATTGTTTGGATAGTTTGAATCAAAATTGATTTTGAATGATGACTAAATTATCCTTTTAATTAAAATTAAATATCTCATTCTTACTTAAATTAATTATTTGAACTTATTTAAAATCATAAATGGATTTTTATTGGTTCACAAATTTATTTAAAAATAATTTCAGATTATAAGAGTTTTTTTTTTTTAAGAATTTTTTTTAAAAAATTGATCAATTTAATACTCCCTCACGTCTCTCATTTCCATCCTTTTCTCCGCTATCAGTACTCTAAATTTTCTCCATCACTATTTTCCTTTTCTAAATTTTCCTTTTCCATCTTCTTCTAGCCTTTCTTCTTCCCCATTTCACTATTTTTCTCTCATACCATTTATCCATCACTCACCAATTAAAAAAAGATCTCCATCACTCATCACTATTTTCCTTTTCCATTTCCATCCTTTTCTCTCTGTTTCATATGCAGATCTGACAAAGATTAGAATAGATCTGCAAAAATAAAGAAGAAGAAAGATGTTCTTTTTAAGGAAGAAGAAGAAGAAGAAGAAGAAGAAAGATGTTTATTTGTAAGAAATTGGAGAAAAAAACATGGGTATATTGGTAACTATACATGCCATTGAAATCAAAACTGAGTTTCACAAAAGCAGAAGCTAGGAATACCAGCTTCAGCTGTACTGGCGTTTTAAGATCAAAACTGAGTTTTCTAAAAGCACTTTTCATTCACCCAAACAAGAAAAAAGTTCTGGAAACCACGTTTGAAAAAGGAAACGGAGGTTTGGCTGCTTCAAACTTGTTGCCAAACACATACTAGGTTGGTTGTGGACTGCCTAATTAGAACATTCAAAGGTCAACCAAAGCAAGTGGCAGAGCTATTTTAGGGCATAAGTGAATCACTGGCCATAAAAAAAAAATCAGAGAGGGTACCCTAAAAAAATCAAGGAATTGCATTGAAGCAAGCATAAACAAGCTCTTAGATTGATTTGTGGTTGGTAAAAAATCGTTGAGGAAACACTAAAACACATGAAGGTGCATGACACGTTTCATATGACATGTCTGCGGATATCAAAGAAATTCGAGAAAAATCACAATTTTTTTAAAAATGTTGACCAAAAACCCATCACCCCGAGTGAGAAAGATATTATAAAGGACTGCTTTGGGGTAACGATAATTATCTTTTTCAATTGCATATTCTAAACCTTCATATTTTAGTGTTAAAAGATGACTTCAAATTATAACCACTTTTATCATTAGAACAAATAAAAGGACTTGAGGTGCTAGAGCTTAACCAGTTTTGGAATCATGAGATACCATTAGCTATGGGATCTTCTTTTTCAATTAAACTAGTCTTTTTTAAAGCCTTTTTTGTGTTTCTTTTTATATAATTTAGTAAACTGTAAACCAACTTATCTTTTTTTTTCCCTCTCTCTAATTGATATTATTGGTTGTTTCTATTTTTCTAACTTCTACTTCACATCGACATTTGAGGTTTCCAAAGTTAGTCTAAGATTATATAATTACCTTTTGTCCAAAACGATTAGGAAAACTGGCAGAAATTATGTAAAGAGAAATTAGTTCAGAAGTTGATAAAGAAATAATCAATTAAGATTGTCATTTTCATATCTACGATTGGATTGGAGTTCCATTATATTGTTTGAGTTATTTCGTGATCAATATTTGGCAGTACACATCTCTTGAATGTGTCTATGCAGTATCTTATTTAACTATTAATGAATCTATATGGCTCTTTTTTTATTTATTTAAATCAGTTATTAGTATAGTTATGCGTTCGGTTGTTATGACAAAGGGCAAATTTTTTTATTTTTTTTTAGGGATGAAGGGCAAATAAATTTTTTTTAGGGACAAATGGCAACTAATTCAAAAGAGTACATTTTACAGCGATTATTTCAAGAGAAGTTATGGTAAGTATTACTTTTGATAGCTCAGTCATATGATCGCTATTAAATGTGATCCAATAAGCATCACAATTCACAAATCTTCACTACTACAGCACTTGCTGGAAAAGGGCTACGAAATGTAGACTTTTGATAGCTCCCAAAAAGCGCTGTAATAGGTCATCTGTTTACAATATTTTTCCTCCATTTCTTTCTAAGTGTCTAATTCATTAATTATACTCTTTCTTATTTACTCTTTTTAAAGAAAGTTTGTTTTTTTTTATATCAAACTTTAAACAAAATTTTGATTTTTGATTAATGTGAGATAAATTTTATTTTGATTTACTATTATTAACAGTGTGTATAATATTTAGACTATTGAAAATTGTTTGTTATGGAAGAGAAATAGATTGTGCAAAAAAATAGGAATTTGTGGGATAGAGGAAAAATCACTAACAATTGTCTGTTATGAGAGAATGTGTGTGCAAAAAAAAAAACATAGAAATTTATTGGTGGATTGAAATGAGGGTATAATAGAGGAAAAAAGTTCACTTCCTGAATTTGATGTTACTATATTTAAACGAGTCTTAAAAATGGATGAAGTAGGGGATTTTATAGTGCTATAAAGGGAACTCTCTAAATAACTAACATGTTAAACACCACAATTGAACTTAACCTTGTTAAGACATTAACTCGTTAATATATTTAAATATATGTCAAATTACTGTTTTTAATAGTAACCGTCAAATACTTAATTTTCATTGAATGACAATGTAAAACTAGCTTACACTTTACACACACACACTAGACTGTTTTGCATTGATTTTTTCTCCTTCTAATTATACCCTTAAGCAAATTTGACTATATAAATGCTATTTTGTTGATGTCAATTCAAAAACATAAGAATTTATGGTATATTAGTCATATTTTTTCAAAAAGATATCATATTTGTTATATTATTGGTATCATTGAAAAAAATAAGTTTAATTTGTTATCTTATTGGTGAGATATGAGTTGATATGTCGAATGAGGGTGGTGGTGACATCGAGAAGATACTGTGAGATAGATGGAAAAATGACAGAGATGACGAAATGGGTGGTGGGTGGTGTGCGAGGACAATGGGTGTTGGGTGACGGTGGTAGTGGTTAGTGAGATAAAGAAGGAAGAGGTTGGTGGTGTTAAGGGGAGAAAAAAAACGAGGGAAAATGGGTGGAAGAAAGTGAATGACTTGAATTCAAAGGATATAGTGAAGGAAGAGAAAGAAGAGAATTCAAAGGATATAGTGAAGGAAGAGAAAGAAGAGAATGTGAATGGACATTATTACACTCAAAATAATTAATAAAAAAAATGCCACATAAGATGTAGAAGGGGGATTTGCCACGTAATGGTGTACACATATCAATTCTCCATCACGAATAACATGCATTATAGATTCATCACAAAAATTGCAGCGCATACAAATACCATCAGAGGTTATGCGATGGGGATTCCTTTCCTCATTAGTAAGAAGTTTACCATGACAAACGTTCCACAAGAGTGCATGAATATTTGAAGAACCATACCATTGCCAATCTAAGGGGAAAATAGGATCATGGTTATTTCCATCTCTAGAGTCATTAGAGTTATAAAAGTAAGTCGGTTTGATAGTAAAATCCATGTCACTAGTCAATGACCAACACATATTGTCATCATCTTTCATATTGGGAGGTTTGATACTAGCAATTGCAGTGCCAATATATGCAGAAAGACTTAACCTTGTTCTGATTCCAGTTACATGCAGAGACATGAGAAGAAACAAAGAATTCTTTTTCACCAATAAAGATGGATGATGTGACTCATAATGCATCTTCGATTTTCTCTTAATTCATTTACACTATTATTGTAAACTTTTTTTTTATAATATCAATCAACCATAATCGTCTTATCAATTAAAAATATTTTAATTACTAATTACTTTTAAAATCACACAAATGATTAATTATTATTTGTTGTGGTGTGAAAATTTTCTCTAAAAATGTATCAATAATATTTTTCTTATTAAAATAAAAATATGATATGTATTCATATTCTCTAAAATAACATGTAAAATATCTAAATAGATTTTAATCTCATTTTTTATGAGTTTAATTAGTATGCTCTAACAATATACATTTATTTTATACATACATACAATGATGTGTTATGAAATCATTAATTGATATGCCAACAAATTATTGGATACATGTATAAAATAATTATACAATCACATAATATACTGAGTAATTTTTTGTTTTATTATCTCGTTAGTCTATTAAATAATTGAATTATTTATGGGTCAAGCCTCGAATTAGGAGAACCCATAACCCGAGGTTAACACAAACAAATGTTCATCTTTACTTAGATTAACCGACGGGCTAGGTCTTGAACTTTTTGACCAAATCAAATATTTTCAGCCCAACCCATTTCCAACCCTAATCTAGGGGTGTAAGTGGTTCGGACAAAGCCGATGAAACCGAAAATCCAAACCGAGAAAATATCCGACCTTGTTTGGTTTGGTTCAAAACCAAATCGAACCAACCTAAACCGATCTAGTTTGGTTCGGTTCTCAGATTTTTATTTTGAGATCCAATAAACCGATGAACCGAACCGATGCTAATATGATTCCCCATTTTAGTAATATTATCCCTCCTCGCACACACTTATGATTAAGCTCAAAATTGAAGTCCAATCTAAAATACTCCTTAATTTATTCACTTTCTCTCATCATCATTTTATCTCATCACACACACTCTAATTCGTTTCTGCAAAAAAAGAACACTTGTCGTCGGTCACCCCTAACTCATCGTTCCTCACCGCCGTCGAGATCGTCCATCTCTTGTTAGTTTTTTCATATTAGTTATAAAAAGTAGTTTGAAAAATAGAGAATATGGAAAACAAAGTTCTATGAAATATTTGAGTATGTTGTATACATGAAACACAAATTTGTGAAAATATGAATTTTTTTTATTGTATTTTCAAACAAACCGATCAATCGCGAACCGATCCAAACCGAACCAAACCGACTAGTTTGATTCGGTTTATTTTTTAAAAAACAGAAAAAAAACCGAACCAATCCGAACCGATGAAGATTTCATTGGTTCATATATTTTTTTGACTAAAAACCGATCCAAACCGAACCGTTACACCCTAATCGGTATAAGATTACTGTTTATTTACTATTATTGGCCTTTTTTTTAACTACTTAGATTAACTAATGGGCTAGGTCTTGAACTTATTGACCAAATCGGATCTTTTCGGCCCAACTTATTTCCAACCATAACCGATATAAGATTACTATTTATTTACTACTGTTACTAGTTGTTTTCTTTTAACTCGAACGCAAAGCTTGCGATTTTAACCGGTGTTACAGTTGTGCCACTCTCTCTTCTTCTCACTCGCTCACTTCCCTCGTTGCGATCTCTTCTACAATTTCAATCCTAATTTCAGGTACCGTCGATATTCCGATATACTCTTTCTGTCTTAGTTCTTTCACGTCAAGTTTTACTTTTCTGCTGTTTCTATTTTCATCATGAAATTTTAACTATGCGGTTTAGTTTTTCATTCAACGGTGCTTCATTACGTTAGTTTTATTCTTTGTTTCCATTATGATCTATTTGAATTGGTTTCTGTATTGAGTTTGATTGATGATTCTATTCATTCACTTCGATGTTAAATTTGTGCGATGTGAAAAAGAAAGGGAAAAAAAATCTGTATCGTTCCTATAACAAGTTCCAGAACATTAAGCTAACTTTGAATTTAGTAGTAGATTATTTTAGGTTAATTATGTATAAAACAAGTGGGAGAGACTAACTTTGTATTCGTGACGTTTGTATGCGTGACGACAGTGTAGATTGCAAGATAAAGATTGGTTCCATTTATGTTGATATTTTCAAAGCTTTTGCTTTGAATCAGTGAAGTAAACAATAGGTGTTAAACAAAATAGGGAGAGAAAGCAACCTACTGACCTAGGAATAGAAATAGTTTATGTACTCAAAATAAATAATTTTGTTTGTTGAAACTGAAAAGAAAGCGAATTCCCTCGTTTGGATGTTGTCTTCTGCATTCGCAGTAGAAAACCGTGATTAACACACAGATCATACAGTCAAGTATGTATTCTAATTCCGTATCCTGCATTCGCTTAACTACAAATTTGCTTGGTTTTCTAATTTATTGTTAATAGGTGTTATCAATAGGGAAAAACTCATATTAATCTTTGACACATATGAACTATCTGCCATTAAATAACATATCTTGTATGTTATACTTTGAGAAATTCAATTTTAATTTGTATATAATATTTGCCATTCGTCTTTTTCCTGGTTCGTTTCGTAGTTGTATTTTCGTTTCATTTTTCTGCTTAATTTATCATGAGTTTAATTTTCATACACTGTCGGCTCATTGCAGTCATCCATATATGTCACTTTAGAATTAGTTAGGATAAAATTCAAATGTTTTTAATGATCTGACGATTATGATTTCTTGATAGTGTAAAATTTGTTTACGCCGCCGGTGTATATAAATCAAATCCTAGTATATTGTTACATGGTAGCCATCTTTATATATTGCTATGTTTCTCTCAATTTTCTGGCCAATGGGTTAATCCCTAAATCTGGATAATTATTTACCAATAAAATAATTGCCTCTTCAATAGACTCAATATCTTACTTTAAAGTGGAATGTTAAGCTGATTGTTTTGTGCCATTAGGTATAGCATAGCAATGGAAGTTACTCGGGCACTTTTGAATGCTCAATCCCTTGATGGGACTGTACGTAAGCATGCTGAAGAAAATCTGCAGCAATTTCAGGAGCAAAACCTTCCTGGTTTCTTGGTCTCTCTTTCTGGAGAGTTAGCAAGTGAAGATAAACCAGTTGATAGTCGAAAGTTGGCAGGTTTGATGCTTAAAAATGCATTGGACGCCAAGGATGAAAATAGAAAGCGGAAATTGGTTCAGAGATGGTTGTCATTGGACACTGCAGCAAAGGCCCAGGTTAAGGCATGCTTGCTGCAAACACTCTCCTCTCTTGTACTTGATGCTCGGTCTACCGCAACTCAAGTTGTTGCTAAAATTGCTGGAATTGAGCTTCCTCATAAACAGTGGCCTGAGCTGATAGGATCACTATTATCAAATATTCACCAAGTACCTGCTCATGTCAAGCAAGCAACTTTGGAAACTTTGGGGTATTTGTGTGAGGAAGTCTCTCACGAGGTTGTTGATAAAGACCAAGTAGATAAAATTCTTACTGCTGTAGTTCAAGGTATGAACTCATCTGAAAGTAATGATGTCAGACTTGCTGCTACTGGATCATTATATAATGCTCTTGGCTTTGCCCATGCTAATTTTAGCAATAAAGAGGAGTGTGAATGTATCATGAAAGTTGTGTGTGAGACAGCTATGTCTCCTGAAGTGAAAATACGGCAGGCAGCTTTTGAATGCTTGGTCTCAATTGCTGCTATGTATTATGTAAAATTGGAACCGCACATCCAGGTTATATATAACCTCACATCAAATGCTGTTAAGAGCGATCAGGAGCCTGTTGCTCTCCAAGCCATTGAATTCTGGAGTACAATTTGTGATGAGGAGACTGATATCTTGGAAAATCATGCGGGGGATACCAGTGGGGACTCTGATATGCATTGTTTTTACTTCATTAAGCAAGCCCTTCCTGCACTCATCCCTATGCTGTTGGAAACATTACTTAAACAAGAAGAAGATCAAGATCTGGATGAAGATACATGGAATATTGCAATGGCGGGAAGTACATGCCTTGGTTTAGTTGCTCTTACTAGCAGAGACGATATTGTGCCACTAGTAATTCCATTCATTGAGGAGAATATTACCAAACCAGATTGGAGACAGAGGGAGGCAGCCACCAATGCATTTGGCTCTATCTTGGAGGGGCCTTCCCCAGACAAATTAGCACCTCTCATTAATCATGCTCTACCATTTATGCTCAATGCTCTAGTGAAGGATCCAAGCAATCATGTTAGAGCCACCACTGCTTGGACTTTGGGACGAATGTTTGAATTTCTTCACAGTTCAATTGTTGGCACAACTATCATTAATGGGGAAAATGCCCAACAAACCATTACAATTCTCCTTCAGAGCATGAAGGATGTCCCTAATGTTGCTGAGAAAGCCTGTGGAGCTCTGTATTTTCTAGCACAGGGTTATGAGGATGTGGGACTAACATCTCCTATAACCCCCTTTTTCAAGGACATTGTTCAAGCCCTTCTCACTGTTACCCTCAGAGAGGATGCTACTGAATCAAGGTTAAGAGCTTCAGCATATGAAACATTGAACGAAGTAGTACGGTGTTCAACAGATGAAACAGCTCCTTTGGTATTACAACTAGTTTCTGTCATCATGATGGAGCTGCACAAATGTCTTGAAGTACAAAATATTTCATCTGATGAAAGAGATAAACAGAGTGAACTTATAGGCCTTCTTTGTGGGTGCTTGACTGCAATTATTCAAAAGCTAGGGTCTTCAGAACCTACCAAACATGTTTTCTTGCAGTATGCTGATCAGATAATGGGACTATTCATCAGGGTCTTTGCTTGTAGAAATTCCACTGCCCATGAGGAGGCCATGCTAGCTATTGGAGCCCTTGCCTATTCGATAGGCCCTGATTTTGCTAAATACCTGCCGGAATTTTACAAGTTTCTTGAGATTGACCTTCAGAATTTTGAGGAGTACCAAGTTTGTGCCGTAACTGTTGGTGTAGTAGGCGACATATGCAGGGCATTGGAGGATAAAATATTGCCTTACTGTGATGGGATTATGACACAACTTCTCACAAATTTGTCAAGTGATAACTTGCACCGTTCTGTGAAGCCCCCCTTGTTTTCATGCATTGGTGATATTGCACTAGCTATAGGAGACAACTTCGATAAGTACTTAATGTATTCCATGAACACACTACAAATTGCTGCAGAGATAGCCGCCCAGACATCAGGCTTTGATTTGGAAATGATCGATTACATCAACTCTTTGAGAAATGGGATATTAGAGGCATATTCTGGGATCTTCCAAGGGTTTAAGAATTAATCTAAAACTCAGCTCTTGATTCCTGATGCACCCCACATCCTGCAGTTCTTGGATAGCATATACATGGAAAAAGACATGTGAGAAAGCAAAAGAGTTAATTTTCCAATTTATTTTTTCTTTGTTATATATTAATTGTTTTAGTGACTTCATTGACTTTTCTTACTGCAGGGATGATGTTGTTATGAAAACAGCTATTGGAGTCCTTGGAGATCTAACTGATACACTTGAAAGCACTGTTGGTTCTTTAATTCAACAGTCTTTGTCAAGCAAGGAATTTTTAAATGAATGTTTGACCACAGACGATCGTTTGATTAAAGAATCTGCTGAATGGGCCAAGTTGGCTATCAATCGCGTTATATCTGTTTGAGGTTCATCTCAGTTAGCATATAATGTGTCATAATTGCATCCATTTGGGTGTGTTGTGGGGTTGCATGTGTCAAATTGTCTCCATGGTCAGACAACAGAAGGTATCTATCTGTTTGAGGTTCATCTCAGTTGGCATATCCTTTGTCATAAACTACTTGCATGCATTTGGGTGTGTCGTGGGGTTGCATGTGTCAAATTGTCTCCATGGTCAGACAACGGAAGGTATCTGTTGGAGGGTCTTCAAGTTGTCGCTAACTCATGCATCATGTCCAATGTGTTACTGACTTTTGCATGAGCATCATTAAGTCCAGTAAGAAGTTGGTGACGCGGTTACAAATGTGGGTTTACTCTTCGTGAGGAGTGTAAGTTGAATGCTTGAGCCACTGTGGGGAGGTAACTGATGCATGACTGAGAAACTACTCTACCCCTAGTGAAGCTTGGATGCTGAGTTTGAAGTTAAGATAAGCCCGTTCTATGCTAAAAATGGTTCCTGATCTGGTTGTGGGTTATTGGAATAGACGAACTCCCAGGGTTGAACTGGCTTTCATCATCACCACCCAAGTTATTTGTTTCTAGATATTCTCAGAGCCAAGGTCGGAGTTTATTCTCTTCCTTTCTGACTTTCAATCACATGCTCAAAGTCATTTTTTTCACCAGCTCACTTTTTCTACACATAACTGTTATTCTATTCTTGGAGTCATTTGTGATTGTTGACCCAGGATGGGAAAGGTTATTTCCTCCTTGGATTATTATGCATTTCTGTTTTGATGTCAGTCGATTTTGGAGGTCAAATTCATTTTCCATTCATGAAATCATCAAACCTTCTTTATTTCTTTGTTTTGAATTGCGCATATCGGCTATTCCAGTGGATTGGTACAGAAACTGGTCGTATATTTTGATGGTGGATTGCTGTTTCTCTTGTTGGAAGGCATTCGTCTGGGTTTAGTCTGTACTTGATATCTTTACTTTGTGTTCATAAAAGTTTGTGAATTTTGGTTTGCAAGGGCATTTTGCCATGTGTCCTGTATACCTTATTATGGTTTGGTGATATTGTTTTTTTTGAGACTTGGGATAAGATAAATTTGGTCAATTTTTTGTTTTACAGTTTTCATTTGGATACTATCCTCCTATTTGCATTCTCTCGAATTTAGCTATTGATTTTCATATTTAAATATTATGAACTGGAATGTTACAAAATCAGATAATGTACCATTAAAATATGAAACGAAATTCATTAGTATACGTTTCTTCTTACTATTATTATCATCATCAAAAAATGCGATGCGGGAAGCAAATTGGAAAAGATCCAAATCCAAAATCTGTGTAATCTAGTTGAAAATATAGATTGGATAATGAAATTAATGACAATTAATTTGTTTTTTAGATTGGATAATCAAATTAGTCACGTAGACTCTGCTTTTTGGATGCAGTTTGTAATGCAGTTCACACTGTACTTTTTCTAACGATGATATAACGTCCCCATAAGTAGAAAGACACATTATTCAGTTGACAAATATCAACATCAAAGAAAGTTAAACTTGACTTTCCAATTCATGCGGCTGACACATCTTTTCATAAAGAACTTGAATAGAATAATTAATAATTTCAAACAGATGGGGCATTTTTTTCGTGTGTTATGGATTCATGATCATCAGACTTTTATATTCCTTAATTTTGGTATCAAATACAACAATTATGTTCGAAACTAATCTGCCCTGCTTGCCTAATTTTTCATATGAGAGGATCATCCAAGTTAGTGAAATTAGAACAACCTTTTGATTGAATGGGGATCCAGTTAAAAAGTCTTAAATACAACAAATCTCTGAGAGTTACTTTCACCTCTCAAAGTTTTCTTAAAAGCTACACCTCTCGAGACTCAACTCACTTAAACTTTATTTCATCAAAAAGAAATAGAAGGCTTCGGCAATAAAATCGTCTAGAAAAGCCAAATTTTATCATGCAGCTCAAATAAAAACAAATCGAAAATTAAGGCAGAAGGTATAAAGTAGAGTTTTGGTCATGAGTAAATGCTAATATGGCATTTGATGGTAACAACATAGTAGGATCCTTTAAAGTCAAAATCAGTATTTGAATCAGCTTATTTATATATTGTAAATAAATTGTCAAAACATTTAAAAGAAAATATCAGGATATTTTCTAAACCAAGTAGATTCTACTAAGATGTGTGACATGTACACTAAATATTATACAGGCAGGAAGTAAAGAAGTATGCATCTGGTTATTTACATGACTAGTATGTTATTGATCTATAAAGAAAGCTGTGATGAAAACCAGATTCCAATAGACACAATTCCAACGGTGGCTAGGGCTTGGACTAGCTCAAATGTGACATTTTGTTGCTGCAGTGGTACACTCTTCCAGTCTGTCTTCCTGCAAGCACTCAATATAAAACGCATGGTAATTAATATAAAAATAAAAAAAATTATTTACAAAATATATGTTTTCTATACATGTGTATATAACGACCAGAGCACTTCTGTGCAACATGTTCTAGTTTTTCATATTTGTTTAAATCCTAAACCTTTGGACCACATTAATGCTCTAGTGATATGATAGTATCTAGAAAGAACTTCCATGACCAGAATATGAGTTTTATTAAATGCTAATCACAGTTTTTTTTTTCTTTTCACAAAGGCATAGCGGTAGCCAATTATAGAACGTAATTGCTGATGTCCAAAGTCATATATACATGACAAAATACATACCCTAGATCGGCAATTATAATGCTGACATTATCCTGTGTACGTTGGTCCTGCAGAGTGTATCATAATGGATTACTAAAACTGTACAAGTTCATGATAATAACTGCTACATAATTTATTATAACTTACCAAAACGACTTGTGCAAGGGATTCACAAGCTAGCTGAAATATGAACAAGCAGAATATTATTGCGGCTGCTTCGATGGTTTATCAATATGAATCAAAATGCCTCAAATATAAAGTTTTTGGCATACCTGTGTGTTTCCATGTTTTCGTAGTTGATCCCTCACAAAAGAAACTGCGTCTGAGCTGCAAGGATAGCAAGATTGTGAAGGTAATTCTCTGCGGAACCAAAAAAAGAAGGGTAGCAGAAATGATTTTGGGGATCAAAAAATAAACCTGCTCATGTAATCCCATAAGCCATCGGATGCTAACACTATAAATTCTGCATCTGAGCCAAGAGTTACTTGATAAATATCAGGGCGTGCAACAACCAAGTCATCTTTGAACTGTACACTGGTCAAAAGAAATGATTAGATTAAAACTTAAATTAGTTAAAAGCTCAATTTTAATATAATACAACACGCAATTTTAATGCGTTTGTTATAAGACATACATAAGATTACCTACCGGGAAATGAACTTTTCTGTCCATCTTCCTTCCTGAGCTCCTTTTTGTAGCATCCTTTTCACACGCAAAAGGTAGATAACACTTAGGAAGCATTTTAACAGGAGTAGAAGATATTAACAATTTAGAATAAATAAATTCCTTTATACTAGAAGGAATGATTTAGAGATTAAGGAATGTACTCGATCTTCTTTGTTTTGAATCGCATGTCCCCAAATGCACGGGATACAGCAATATCTCCGCAAATCCTACCGTTGGTAATCTAAAGAAAAGGCAGTACACATTTGAGTAATCATCAGCCATGCACCGTGCTTTCATTATATAGAACGGCGACAACGTTCATTTCAAAAATGGTCCAAAATTGCACCATCAAGGTAAATTAAATAAAAACTATGAAAACAAAAGAGACTGCCAACCCAATTAAAAGAATGACCTTCAATAAAGTGTAGTTTGAAGCTTATACTATAAACTAAGTGAGAATATGAGCTCCTAAATATCAATGAAATTCAAAATGAGCACCTAATTTGTAGTTGGATATTAGCTTTGATTTCATGATTTTGTTTTGGGAGTTATCTGTCCGAACTGTCCTATTTTATTAGGATTGTGTTTTTAGAGATAGGTATCGTGTACGAAACTATTTGTTTTTTCTTTTGTTTCTTTTTGCTTTTGTTTGAGTTTGGTCTAGTCCCCTCAACTGTTTTTGTTATTTCTTTTCATCTCTTTTTTAATAATATTGGATAGGTGCTTTTGCACTTATCAAGTTTACCTAAACAAATTATTCAAAATGACCAATTAATTTCCTATCACCTGACAGGCTAAAGGGAGACCATAAATTGATGTCTTTTTGACAGTGGTAACTGATTGGAACCTTATTGGAAACAATATATTTCATGTTCTCAAACAATCAAACCACAACACTTGGTAAAACTAGGAAATGGAAAATAGCTATATGCCCCATAAAACATCAGATTAATTATCCACATCCTAAGTTGTCACAACTCATAATTTTCGAACCAGAATTTTATTTTCATTATATAGAAATATGACCAGAGTCCCGAAAGTCAGCTTAGACGGTAAAAGGTTGCGGAGACATTTGATGTGTTGGGGCGTGGATTCGAATCGCCAATAACCCTCTTCTCCACACTTTGTAAGTGTGATTTTTGCTCCTAGACTCTTTAAAACCAAAAAAATTGACCAAACTCAAAGAGCATATAAAAAATGAAGGAACAAGGAAAACACACCCATCCACCTGCTTCTCTGATTCTTTTGATTTCTTGAAGAGAGGCCTTGTTGCTCCCATATGGACGGTGAGGACTAGTTAGCAATTCTGGTTTTCCAGATCTGCATAAAACCTACATGAATAAAATTGATTAATCATGTGATTTTGATGACATTCAATCCCCTAGATATTCTAGTTGAATGATAAATATCATAAAATTGATTAAATATAAAAAAGTAGCCCTAGTCAAATGTATGATTTATGAGTTGTAGATACTTCAAAAAATGGAAAAGTATCGGGGTCCGACGCTATCCAATATCGATACATGTCTGATACTTCCCGATATGTAACTAAGTAAGTAGTATACAGCAATACTTTTAATTCTCTTCAAAAAAAAATTAATAGATACTTCTGAGAAACATTTTCAATACTTCTTACCAACTAAAGACACAAATGTCATTTGGATACGACACACCTTCGATACATTACTACCTAAGAATACAAAATTGGTTTTGTGACACATTCATGGTAGAAAGAATATTCTTTCTACTATGAACATTGTGCATGTTTTATGAGAGGCACAATAAGGATGGATTATAATACATACCACAGATGAGTCACCAATATGTGAAATTAGCAGCTTATTATTTCCTAGGAATATGGCAGTTGCTGTAGCACCTGATTCATCCTCCTCCTCCCCTTTCATTTCAAGCCTTTAAAAACAAAATACTGTCTAAAGTCTAAACCTTCAATGTAATCATAACAAATCTAGAATCATTTGGAAACTATTGAATTAGACACGTTTTATGTATTAACTGGCTTACCATTTTAACAACCTCATGTCAGCTTTAACAAATGCCTGCTTTAATGCTTCTTCAACAGCTTTGAAATCTTTCTCAAGCAATAGTAACCCACCTTGTAGAGCTTCAAGACACTCCTTGTATAACTCATCCCTGTAGTTGGCATTTGGCACAGAAAATCAACAATTTAGATTATGCAAATAATTATAGTGTGCATTTGCTCTTATGGTAGAGAATTTCAAATGTGTTTGGTTCAAAATTTACACTAAGCTTTAGAACATGTTTGGATTGGCTTATCTGAGTATATCTAGTGAAATGAACACTAGTGAGATTGTTTGGGAAAGCTTATGGAAACATCTTATGACATGTCCATGAGCTGTTTTCAGCTTATTTTCATAAGTGGTACATGGTAGCTTATACATAAGCACTTAAATGATAAGCACCTATGTTATAAGCATTTAACTAAGTTGCTTATCCAAACAAATTACACCGGCTTTCATAATAAAGAAACATCGAAAGATCACTAACTTCACTTCAAACTCGATTATAATCAAATCAAATCAAATTTACAAAATAAATACAAGGCTATTTTGATCAAAAGCTCGCCCCAAACACACATAATTAATTAATTAAGCTAACAAACATGAGAAAGGAAAATTGAATATAGCTAAGACCTGAGGAACTGGACAGAAGCAAACCCTCCATGGCCATCAAACACGGCCGCGAAAGAGAAACCTTGGAGACTATTTGGCCTAAGAATAATATCATCTTCCATTTCATCACGTGGACCCTGCAAAGATACTGATCCCCATCTAATAGGAGGAGAGTCTGTCAATGATGAAGGTGCATCAATGGCTATGGCAGAACAGCAACGGTTTCTTCTTCTGATGAATCTGTTTTTGTTTGTGTTTGTGTTTATGTATTTGGAAGAGGTGGAGTGTTTATGGAGCTTAGTTAAGAGGAATCTTTGTATATGTGGTGTTGATAACGCCATCACCTAAAGCTTTCAAGTTTGAAGCTAAATATGAAGGGTTCTTTCTCACTGCTTCTCAGTTCAGATACTGAAGAAGGTGAGAGAGAGAGAGAGAGAGAGAGAGAGAGATAACAGATTAATACAAGCCTCTAACTGATTTTAACGGATTGGATTCTCTCGGTGGGATGTGGTGAGATGAGAATATGAGATTCTCTCTTACCTTTATTTATTAACCTTAAATTTTGGTTTTAAATGTCACTCTCAATACAATTTAATTTTTAAAACATACTCCCTTGTCATTTTGTGACCTTCTAACAAAAATCACGAAGGTAAAAGAAGTCGTTGAAATAATAAATTTGTTTGAATGTCTTTAACTATTTTTGTTACGATGATAAAGGATAGGAAAAACAAAACATAAAAGAAAAAAAAACACACTATCTACTTCCTAAGGAACAAAGTGTCAGCTGCATCGTTACTTAGAAGATTAACAAGACCAGCAGGGTTACGTTGGTTTGTTGAAGCATTCGTTTTATGTCTTGGATGAGAAAGCATAGATATGATATCTCTCAATGGGACCATTAATAAGGTTGATGTAAGTAAGAGAATCATAGTAGCAAGCAATTTCTACATAACCCAAATCTTTAGCCATGACCAGCCCGTGATAGATAGCAGAAAGCTCACCTAGCAGGATGTCATCTGAACCTGGAATAAAACCAGAGAAGCCCGCAAGGAAGAAACCTGTGTCATTACGCAAGAGCCCACCAAACCCGGTTCTAACGGGAGTACCATGGCAGCTACCATCCACATTAAGAATAACACCTGTAAAATTATTATTGTTCCATCTGATGTACCTGTCAGTCGTAACAGCAGAAGCAGAAGGAGAAAAGCTGATTACAATGCTCTCAATTAGGGATGACAATGGGTACCCTATGGGTAGGGTACTACGGTGCCCTTTCCCATACCCGCATTTGCAAAAAATACCCATACCCGTGTTCGTACCCTCGTGGGCAACAACTTTAGTATCATTCCCCATACCCTATGGGTACCTAAATGCCCATATCCGCCCCCATTACTTGCACTTTAACTATAAAAAGACAATAAAAACATCACAATTGAAATAAAACTATGGTCAATTTTTTTTTTAAATTAACTCATCAAATCGTACGAATCGTAATATTTAGTCAAATAAAAAAATCCAAAATATCCCTAAAAAATTGTACATCGACAGGATGGAGTTGTTATTGTATTAAATAGTTTTTGTGGTTTAGGTTTAGGTTTATCCTTAAATAGTTAAATAAATTAATTAATTATACACCAAAAACAAATGAATTATTTATGATATTATATAAATATGTACATGCGGGGTTGCGGGGCTGGGCAGTATAGTACCCTTACCCGTGCCCGTACCCATTAAAATCTGTGGGTATTACCCGGATCCGTGCCCATACCCACGAAAGCGGGGTTTTACCCTACCCATTGTGGGTATTTTTTGCGGGTACCCATCGGGCCTGGGTCCAATTGCCATCCCTACTCTCAATAGAATTTTTTATGTTACAAGTCAGACGTTGTAAAGACCAAGTTTCACCACCCAAACACATAAGATTCTGATGCTGCCAAGACCACCAAACTCCAGCAGGAAAAGTGTTAGCCTGGGAACCCTTAGCTCCCCTTCTAAGCTATTCGTAAGCATCCATAGAAGAGAAAAATTCAGAATTAGTGAAACCTAAGTGGTGCCATAACAAAGTGGAGAAAGTACGGTCACGAACACAATGGAGAAAGGTCTCGTTATGAAGACCGCAGCGGGGGCAAGTAGCAAAAGGAGCTAAATTCATATGATTCAACAGAGATAAAGTTAGTACATCATCATGGCAAGTCAGCCAAAACAAGAATTTATACTTTTCGGGCAGCTGGAGCTTCCAAATCCAAGACCAAGTGTATAAAGACGGATTTTGACCAGCTGAATCGGTATTCTAAAGGAGCCAAATGTAGCCACTTTTCGGAGAATAGGTACCATTTTTTTATTGCTCCGGATGACAACATTTTCAATAATATCATTAAAATTCATATGAATGCGGTTTATGTGTTCAGAAGCCTCAGAAGATAGGTTGGTATAGAGAATATTTGTGTGCGGGTCATTAGCAGAGAGAACATCTTTAATGGTGAGCTGCAAATCATGGATATCAATGTAAGGAGCAAGAGACCCAAGGATGCCAAGAGTGCTCCAGTTGGTGAACCAAAATGACGAAGATCAGGACCCCGTTCGCCAAGAATAGCCATCTTTAAGATATTTTCTATATTAACTTTTTATATTTTAAGATATATCGATAGTATTAACAAAGGATATATTGGAAAAATATAACGAATGCATCTAAAAATTGGTAAAAAAAATCTTATATTTAGGAATAATTTTTTCTTATAATTAAGGTATGGAGGGAGTATAAATATAAGTAAATGGGTCATGTTACTAATGAAATTTTTTTTTTTTTGAAAGGGCTAATGAATTGTTGAGCTGTAATATGTAAGGAACTCTATTGTGGATGCCGACTAACCCATGGTACCCTTTAGCGGTCAAAGTATAATATCTGCTTTTCAACACTATGAATGGTTGAGGTTCGATCAGATATAGTTTGGCTGATACTGGAGACAACAAGCTAGCTTTCTTTTGAATCCAAAACTAAACTATCTAAAAAAACATTTAAGTGGCGCAAAACATGACTTTTGGTTCTTAAGCTCAGTGAATAGATAATTCAAATCATTGCTGCGTCTACACTACAGGGAAATGGATATATAATATATACACACACACATTAATATAATTATGACAGTTAATATATATTACTATGTATCACAGCAGTTAACATGTAGTACTATCATTTTTCATTTCATTTCTTAAGTGAGAAAAATATCAAATCAGAAGGGGCTATTAAATGAGGGGATAAATGCTATGAGTAATTGAGAATAGTAAGTAATAGTTTTCCCACTACACAAGATACGGAATTAGATTTCCACGTGCTCTCGATGACTTTGATTTGCATGCATACAAACAACAGCGGCTAATTTAGACAGACATGAAGACATCAATTGTGCTAAGTGAGACAAAAAAATAAATTACTATCCGTGATGTAACATCTCAGCTTAACAATTGTCATCTAAAGTTATGTATAAAACTCTTTCAAATAATGAGGCCCAGGTTTGAAGGGATCAGACTCGGCATACGCCTCTGGACGGTAAAATCCGGCATCATTCACTCGATTACTCAAAACATGAAGAATGGCTTTCTTCTCACCTCCATACTCATCCATGTTGCTCTCAACATAAGCGTTGGCCTCAGCTGCTATCTCATTCACAAAATCATACTTATTATCTTCTGATAACAATAACCTCTCTATGTCCAATTGCAAGAGTTTTCCCTCATCCTTTATCTTCCTCACCTGCTCCTCGAGAAAAGGAATGCGCTCCATTTTGTAGGGCAGAGAATCATCCTTTTTTATCTGCAGCAAAATGAGTTTCTGCTTAAATATTCAAGTTCATCGGGCCTGATACTCGTGAAAACCTGTGTCAATAGCATGAATCATGTACACCAGCATAACCATTATGCATTCATTCAATCAAAATAGTTAGAAATGAAGAAATAAAAGCATCTTGATGTGCATACCACTTCACTATGGCATCAAAATTCAACAGAAAATGAGTATCTGTTGAGTGAGACATATACCAGATATTGGGACGGATATGTGCAACCATGATAGAAAGAAGCAAAGACACAAATCAAATTTAATTTGGTTTATCTTTACCACATGAAAGCATTTTTTGCAAATCATTATGTTCATATCGACAAACACCTCGGTAGCAACAACAGTTGGGTCATTAGGGGGTCCGAGGAATGATCACACTAGACTAAGAGCAACTACATAACTGACTTGAACACCACATTTTAACCCAAAACATTTAGACATTGGGTATATGGATCCTCTGGCACTTGATACTCCAACAGCAACTACAACAACATAAAGGTCACATGCATGGCAAAGAATCCGCGAGAGAATGAAGCAAGGTGGTGATATCATGCAAAACAACAGGGTGCAAATGTAAATATAAATGATGTGAAAAGTACAAAATGTGATCCTTTTATATATCCTCTCTTGGCTCTTCTCCTCCTCATTCCCTGTCACGCTACCTTTTCCCTTATCGTGTTCCTTAATGAATCACATCACTAGAGACTCTTGTAATACTTTTATTTTGTAAAGAATACACGTACAGCTCAAACACTACTTGTTTTTTTTTTTTGTTTCCTATGTTCGTCCTTGCAGCAACACATTGCAATTCACATCGCAAATGTCGTAGCATGTTTATTTACTTGTAACAGTAAAAATCTATAACATACCTTCCAATAATCCCTTGCATCATCACATCACAAGTGTTATAGCTGTTAATTTGGAACACCACAAATCTATAATCCAGATCGCTAATTCTGTTTCACAATTCCAGCTCACTTCCGTAACATGCAATCCAATAAATCCATCCACGACAAACTCTTTAACCTCTAGTCCCCTAACTTTCCAACTTTAGAATATTAGAATTATAAGTTTAAAACCTTTCCTTTCCGGAAAATGAGCAAACGGGGGAAAACATTCAGCGCCTCTTTGTATTGAGCCTAATGTCCCAAGAGAACTACAAACACATTTACTCAACATAAATTCTTCCTAACCCTTATTTAATTAAAATTAAAAATTTGTTACAATTTAGCCACTACTAACTACTGAGAAAGTTTGACAACACAATCTTTTCAATGCATATTCTATATTAATAGATGAAATTCATGTTAATGTCATTCATTTTATTTTACGATTATTATTTGGGAAATTTATACAAACAGGTAAGAGGCAAGCATAAAAAGAAAAACATTGTGAGACAAGAAAGATGGATGCAGAAGATACCATTTTCCTTCGCCTCCATATTCTTCGTCCACCACTTTCCTTTCGCATTTGGATTACCATCTTGCAGAACAAATGCATGAACAAGTTCAGTTTCATGATGCAAACAAAAAATTCAACAACTTTCGAAGTTATTATATTTATACCTGCGAGTTAACACTCAGGCTCGGGCTACGTGAATTTCCAGCTCTTAATTCTATCTTCTGCAAGAAAATTATTTGATTTTGAAGTAACAGTTTGGAAAAATATAAAGATTTGAAAAGAAAGATATGAACATTACAGGTAAAGTCGAAGAGAGAGTAAATGGGTTTACGCGGAGAGCCATAGCTGGTGTTTACTGAACTTTGGTTCGCCTTATCTCAAAAACTTATAAAGGAATTTTCTATATAATATTTGGATAAATAGTTTTTTTTCTACAAATAATCATTTTCATCCCACGATTCTTGAACGAATAATCATAATAGTTTTAAAATGGTTTTTGTCTATTCTATTAATCAAAACAATATCAGACGTTTTAATTGTTTATTGTTTACCAATACCCTATAACTACTAGGGACAAAACAATTGTCACCATATTGTGTCAAACTTAACACTATAACATCGACGATAATTCTTTATTGTATAATTGTTTTGCAAGACCGATCCTTTGATTGAAATAATTTTAATATCTTTGTCTTCGTTAATTTGTTTTATTAAACAATCATGCTTTCTTTTTTTTAAGAAGCAAAAATGGTATCAACACAATCGTTTCTTTAGCACAAGACGTACTAAAAAGGTCGCTCAAAATACAATATGTCTATCAAATAATTAAAAAAAAACACTGGTTAGCCGATACCCAAACAAGACAACGGGTTCAACCACCATTGCTGACAATTATTCACAAAAGTGGCATTATTAGCCTTCAACCACCAATAAGCATGAAATTTAACTTTATCCATAAGCTCTCTAATGGAAGTGTGAGAATTATTAAATAGTTTGTTAATGTCAAAGTAACTGGAGGAATGATCGACGAGCCCTCAAGCCACCTAAGCAGTGAGTGAAATGGAGAAAGTGAACACAAAGACTTTGATGATCAACAACTGAAACGCCAATCCAAGATCGGACCTGCTGTCAAAGGGATCTGTAAGTGTCGCAATGAAGAAACAGATGTTGGGCACTTTCAACCTGCCCACATCACGCCATACAAGAGGTATCCTCGAAAGATATCATGCCGCGATTCAATAAATTAAGTTTTGTTGGCAACTTGTCATGGAGCAAACACCAAGCTAAAATAGAAAACTTTAAGGGGAGTATGTCAAATCAGGTTCTCTAAAGCATCCAAATAAGGGGATTCATGTGAAGTAACAATCATATTAATCAATCATAATAGTGGAACCAACCAATTGAATTTCAACCAAAGAATGAACAATAATCAAAGAGAGTGACCAAGAAATAGAAGAGCAACGAGAGAAGGAGCAACAACCAAAGAGATGAACTAAGAGAGAGACGAACAATCAAAGAATGAGAAAAACCAAAGAGATGAATCAATACAGGGGAAAACAACCAAAAGAAGGATTTTCAACCATATTAAAATGCCACAATAAAGAGAGCGACCAACCAACGAAAAACCTATTTGTAAAATTTTACCAAATTAATTAGACAACTGTCCCAGAATATAATTATAAACCAATAGAGAAGCACGTAAATATAAGTAGAAGCATGCCAAAACAAAACCAACTCCACAATATAACAAATCCAAGTTGCAAGAAACAAATTTCCTAAACATAAATAATACCTACAACAACATTTGCAATAAAAAAATTGCACCGAAATAATACCAACGCTGGAGAATCACAACAACAATATTCATGTTCAAAACAACCAGATTGCATATAATTGTTTCTATCATCGACTATTGCAAAGTATATATCAAAGTAAGAGATAATCAGAAAGCAACTAAAGTGTGTCGAAAAAGAGAAATCAAAGCACCAAAAGAGAATACAACAATGCATTAAACTAGTTGCAAAACGAGACATGAAACCAAAAATCTAAACTGGGTTTCAAAACGAGATCCAAAAAGCTGATATGATCAATTACTATTTGCAACGATCCAAATTTTCTCATTTCATGCAATGAAAATTCTTTCGAGCAATTACCTATGGAATTTATAACAGTAAAAACTTTATCCAATTTCGGAGATCATTTACTACTATGTAACATTTAATTGTTGATACCAAAAAGTAGTTTCTACTATTCAATTTTTTTTAATAGAATCAACCATCAAAATAAAAAACAAAACAAACATATTCCCAAACTTTTAGGAGCTCAATACATAATAGCGACGAGTAGTTCAAAGAGGATCAAACCTGACCCTAGATATCATGTTAACGATAACAAAATAAAGGAAGGAGAAAGAGTCTAAGGTTTCACTAATGTGAATATCATGATAATGATTATGAATACGAGAAATAGAAATACAATATATAGTAAAACAAAAAATGACAAGACTACCCTTAACCTAGTTATAATAAGTTTAATAACATATTATACAACATGATCATATAATATAAATTTATAGTTAGATTCTATAACAATGAAAATAAAGTCAAGGTCTTTGAACCATAAAACAATGTGTAAAATTCTAGTTGATTATCTTTAAATAGCCGATAACATAAAGAGAAGATCGACAATCCTAACAAGAAAACTTAAAATTCATTCAAAATACAAATTTCAATGTCAATGTATTATTGCTCATTTAATTTGAAAAAGGTTGGACCAATATTATACTCATAGATAAGGTGTTGGCTTAAATCCTGCCCCTCAAAGTAGTATCAACAATGAAGAAGACATTAGACATGGGTAATAATAAGTTTTTTTTAATCTCAAATGACTTGGTTTATATGCCTTCAAATGCTTCATTGAATCATGCTAAAAATGTTTAACTAAGTATATGAATAAGGAGTTCAGGTATGCACCATTATAGGTTCTAAAAACAATATATTCTCAACAACCAATACTCGTACGACAAAAGAAGAAAGTGCGCCAATTATTTCTAATATTATATATAATTATAAAACACAAAAGAACATGGAAAAACAATATCTTTCTTATGGAGATTGGCGCGATTTGAGAGTCGGTCTTTGCAAGTTTTAAAGTCAAAATTTCTTAATTTAAGTGAAACTATGAGCTTCCAAATGAAAGCCCATTTCTCAGAAATATAAAAGATATCATATTTACATCATTTGTCGCCAAGGGACTGTATTAATTATTTATCAGACACATACACCATATTTTACGTTCCCTAATGCATTTATATACATATTTAGAATGAATTACAGGTACGATTGAGGATGTTATTGGTTTCATCAAGAGGGAAAATAAAATGGATCAAATAAGTGTTCCATACATTGATACGAGGCTGCAAGGATCTCTGACTTTTAAATTATTGAAAGAGTCATTTGAAATGTTGCTCAAACAATAATGCTGGTAATTTATTGGCCAAAGATAATTTCATAATTGAATTTGACAACGATTACCAATCCCTCATCAATGTAATCAAAATTAGAGAAGCACGAATATTAAACTATACATGTAAAAGGGTCTATAACCAAAAACAGCTTTCAGTAAATCCAATCGAATATTTTTTTCTAACTTCAAAGATATTTCACATTGTAGTATTCGGAAACAAATTTGCTGTAGTAATTGCATCACATAAATTTAAATCTCAATCGTCTGATTCAAATCAACAACAAATATTATCTAAAATCAATTTAGTTATAATGTTCTGATTCACCAGATCTCAAATTAACACCAATACACAATTTACTTTTTTTTTTTTTCTTCTGTACAATGACTAAATAATACTATAATTTACTGTGTGTAAATATGCTTGTTTTACAGCAGCAAATCCATAGTATTTAGATGAGAAATAGTTTTTGGTTAAATAAATTTGTTTTGACCAAATGATTAAATAAAATATAGTAAAAAGTCTAAATATATTAAACCAATTTACTATTTGTTTCCATCTCCTTAGCTGGCAAAGTTTGAACCTTGACTGTTTGAGTTGAGTAGCAGTGATATCTCATGAATTTAAAATTAATAAAATTTTAAAATACAACATTTTAAGGCGAATAATACAGTACATCATACACCAATTCTTACCACACACAACCTCATCATCATCGTGTAATAATCCTTCAACTTTTCTGAAATTACAAACCCACCCTTCTTTCTTTCCTCACATAATTTTCATTTCTCTCTTATCTCGGTTAACTGTCACGCATGCACTTCCTTCTAGAAAATCGAAGAAATCTATAACCGTTGATTAAAATAGTGAGAAAAATCAACGGTTAAAAAGTGGATGAAGTGATTGCAGTGTAGCATAGAAGTGTGAACATAGTAAAAAAGTGAAAAGTCTGAAACGCAGATATAAAGCAGTAACGTTGGGGTCTTTATCGCTGCCTCACCTCAACTCAAGAAAGACTCTGAACTCGTATCTAGGGTTTGTACTTTGCAGAAGAAAATGAACTTATCATAATCATCACTCACTTCTCTTCACTAATTTCCCATTACTACAACATTGCAAGGATTGGATTGAAATTGAAATTGAATTTGATTTTGATTTGATCGATTTTGATTATTTGATTTGATTTGAACAACAACTTTGTGATGGAAAGGTCCAGATCTAAACGGAGTTACTACTATGACCAGGATTATGATTCTGAAACCGTTGCAAGAACAAGGCCACGTTATAACCACCACCACCACCATCATAGAGACTCTCACCGTCATCGCGGCGGCGTTGGTGGCGGCGGCGGCGGTGGTCGTCATTATAAGACGCAGGACTCGCCGTTAACAGTGACAACTAGTTACCGTTTGTTGTGTCATGACTTGAGAGCTGGTGGTGTGATTGGGAAGTCAGGGAGTATTATTAAGTCGATTAGGCAGCATACTGGCGCGTGGATTAACGTGCATGAGCCTGTGGCTGGAGATGAGGAGAGGATTATCGAGATTTCTGACACGCGCCGCCGTGATCCGGATGGTAGAATGCCGCAGTTTTCACCGGCGCAGGAGGCGTTGCTTCTCATTCATGAGAGGCTGTTGGAGAACGATCCGGGGTTTGAGGATGAGGAGGACTACGGCGGCGGAAGAGGTGGTGGTGGTGGGAAGCGTGTTTCTAGTAGGTTGGTTGTTTCGAAAATGCATGTTGGGTCATTGCTGGGAAAAGGTGGGAAAATAATTGAACAGATGAGAATTGAGACAAAGACACAAATTAGGATTCTTCCAAGGGATTCGTATCTACCTCGCTGTGTATCCATGTCTGAAGAGATTGTTCAGGTGCATGCATGATTCAAACAAAACCCTTGATTTTTTATGGACATTGGAGTTTTTGAGGACATTACTTATTATATACTTAAAATTGCTGAACCAACTCAAGTGAAGATATTAATGGCAATTTCACGTTTCATTTTTGTGTTTTTATAAAAGAATGAGATAACGCAATGAGTCATAATCATAAGTCATAACTGATTTTTGATAAAGGCATCAATAACATTTCAATGACCCTTATTAATTTGAGCTTCAAATGAGGAATAACGAAAAAAGGAGGCCATTGTAATGATCTAAAGTGTTTTTTTTTTTTTTTTTTTAACTGAAGACTATTAATTGTGTGCAGGTTACAGGTGATATAAACAATGTGAAGAATGCTTTTCTGGTCATATCTTCCCGGCTGAGGGAGAGCCAGCATCGTGATCGTAGCAGTGAGCGCGGTGGAGGTGGTGGTGGTCATTTCCATGGACGTGGACATTCGCCCGAGCGTTTTTTCCCTCCTGAGGACGATTATTTACCTCATGTGTCTAGTGGTTCCCGGAGATCATCTGTGGAGCGTTCTGGATTTGGATCACGGATAGCTTCCACCAATTCCCGAAACAATAACCATGCTTCATTAAGTTATTCAATGGATCAGGGGGCTGCTCCTGTGGCTCATGATGAACAGCCCTTCTACGAGGACCTTATTTTTCGTATACTCTGTCCGGTTGATAGGGTTGATCGTATTGTCGGGGAATCAGGTGGAATTTTGGAGCTCCTTCAGGATCGAGTTGGAGTAGATGTTAAGATTTCTGATCGTGTTGGTGGTTCGGATGAACAGATGGTTATCATTACTTCAGAAGAGGTACTTTTATTCTCTTGTTCTCTCTGCCACTGTCAGTAGTGTAGTGTGCATAACGAGTGCAAATTGTTTAAGGTCTCTAGCTAGGATTAGTCGTAGTGTTCTAATTCTAGGGGGAAAAACTCCTGCCTAAATATTAAACCCTTTTAGATGCATATCGACATGTTTTTCACATAAATGTGATATAGATCGTATGCTCAAGGTTCTAACTCTTATTATTGTGTATTGTGTACTTAAGGGTCCCAATGATCCGATGTTCCCAGCCCAGGAAGCTCTGTTACATATACAAACTCACATTGTTGATCTTAGCGACAGTATAATTACCACCAGGCTGATTATCCCTTCTAGCGACATTGAATGCTTAGATGGAAAAAATGCATCACTATCAGAAATAGAGAGGTCGACTGGTGCTAGTATTCAAATACTTCCTAGAGAAGAACTACCGCCCTGCATTGCAAACACTGATGAACTGGTGCAGGTTTGTTATTTACTTTCATCTTGCTGAAGTATTCTATTAGATTCATTTGGTAAATGTAGTCTGAATGAATGAATGGTAAATGTTGAGCTTTATAACGAGAATAAATCTTATTCTTAAAAGCATCATACTAAGTTCACATGTATCAAATTGTCTTGTCATTAATTGTACAAACCAAATAATGTACAGTTTCCTCTGGCTTTTGTTGTTAGAAAATTTCCAATGAATTGTATAGAGAGGATCCAAAACCCCATTCCACAAGACGAGGGCAAAGAGCCAAAGACTTAGTATTGAAATTATGCTTTTGTTCATTTCTCAATCACTTCCCTATTGCCTCTACAGATTGTGGGAGAGATAGAAGCAGCCCGGAATGTTATTCTCGATGTGACTGCAAGATTAAGAAGTTATGTGTATAGGGATATCTTGCAAAGGGACACAGTACCTCCATCCGCCCCCTTATCTAGTGTGGAGGCATCTTCTTCTAATAGTATGGCTGCAGTTGCTGAAACTGCCACTGCCAATCAGAATATGCAAAGTGTGGCAGTAGCCCTTGCATCCAAGGTACTCTTTTGCCAGGTCTATCTTCAAAATTACCCATCTTTATTTAGGTTATTTATGTGAATGGCATTTGGGAGATTTATTGGCTGTTTTCAGTGTATATTTCTTGTCTAGTCTGAGCAGTTTATTTTCTTTCCGTATTTCTAATGAATAAAGCGTGATTTAAACACAACACAGCAATAAGTGTCATAAAAAAACAATGTGTCTGTAGCCGTTGATACATTAAGCCATCATATGAACTTGTTGATTACTATAATATTTTATCCAAAAAAATAAGCTCTACTTATGTCGAAGTTTGCAATTTGAAGGAAAAAACTAATTTTTCTTTCTTTCTTTTCAAAAGGAATCTGGAGGATCTAGCACTGAGATGGGAAAGATGAAAGAAAGTGACCGCCCTGATGATTTGCCTAGTGGTTTAAATCGGTAATTTCCTCATACCTTATTTCATGATAGAATGTTTGATATTTAGTCTGGAGCGACTTGCCATTTGCCAACATCTCATTCTCTTCCCCATCACTAATGGTTTTCCCCCACTTTTTTGTCTGTGGTTAGGACTGTGTCTCTTGTCACAAGGAGTATACTTGAAGTTGTCATACCAGAGTATGCAGTTCCAAGGCTTTTAGCAAAGTCCAAAAGCAAGCTTGCACAAATAAGTGAGGTGTGCGAGATCAGATCTTTCTTTTTTCCCTACTTCAATATTTGAATTGGATAGTGTTAAATAGGCATTCTTATATCGAGTAGTGGTAACCTTAAAATATCACTGTTAGATTTATATTGCTACCTTCTCTATCATATGACATTGAAACAATAATAACATGACTTGTTTTTTCAATGATTAATGAGTTCTTTATATTGTTGTACTACACTACATGGTTGCATCTTTATCATTCTTGTACATTATTTCTTGTTTTAGCTTCTAGAATTAAAAGTAAATCCCCTAATAAGTAATAACTTCCCTACAAATTTTTGTCACGTATTTAGATTCTGGAATCATGTCATCATATTAGTATTTTAAATTTAATAGAAAGTGATATATTTTGATGGAAACAGTTATCGGGAGCCAATGTAAAGCTTGTAGAGGATAGACCAGATGAGAAAGAGAAGATTATTCAGATATCTGGTACTCCAGAGCAGGCAGAGAGAGGGCAAAGCTTGCTCCAGGGATTTATTTTGAGCAGTAAGTCTTAATGTGTTGGGTGTGTCTATGTTTATTCTTATGCGTGCGTTAGTCTCACTTCTTAAGCAGCCACGTTCTTGTAATTGACATGGTATTCGTTTTTCTTGCAGCCCAAGAAGATGGTCCTTAAGTGATGGTTGTACCTAAAGCCGGTCAGTCTAATGAATAGTTTCATTAATTTTGTTGCCTGGGGCATTTTGTTCCATGCGCTGATTGGTTTTACATATATTTTTGGTGTCGCGGTGTCGCCAAGAATTGGAATTTTCATTTTGAAAGAAGCAATCTACTGTAAATGTTGTAGTAAGATAGCTTCTTGGTTATTTATTTTTTAGTATTTTGACTATTTTCAGCTAGTGCATGGTTGCACTTTTTGCCTACATTGGAGTTTTTTCTGGTCTATTAATTTATTGATCAGGTCATGAAAAGTTTTTCGACTTAAGTTTCAATCACATGGTTTCCAATTAATCGTGATTCCTCAGCTGCAACAACAGCTGTATGGTCAGTTGCAATGGTTATCGTAGCACCTTATTTAACAAGACATTTTCAATCACAAAAATGCAAGTTGGAATGGTTTTCTTTTTCTTATTTCAATTGCTTAATCACCACCAAGTTCTAGATTTTGAAAAATTTAAACATTTGAAGTTGGTGTGTGGGTGGTTTCAGATGGAGAATTTGCAAATATTAAAGTGATGGTTGTTAACCAGTACTATCTCCGTCCCTTATCCAAATTAATACAGCTAAGTTAGAAGAACTTTGTAGAAACGGTGATTTTATTTTATTTTTTTGAAGGAAAGAAACAGTGATTATTACCTTGGATTGGATTTCATTTTGTCAAAAAAATTAACTTGGATTTCGAAGTCAACCAAAATTATACTAGTATATGGTATATGCACATTGTTTCTTTTTAATTTTAACTTTCAAATTCGTCTTAACACAATCAACAACCAGTTTTAATTTTTTAGCTCAGCAGTTAAAGGGAAGGAATATGATAGCTAGTGTTTGTTTTAGTTCGGTGGTGGATGGTATCATTCAAATAGTAAATACGTGTCATATTGGTATTGGATATTGGGCTTGGTTGCTAGTTATAGCCTTCTCTAACGTGTAAACTGTAGTAGTGTATGGTGATGTCAACGGTATGGAGAAATTCAATGCCTATCCTTTTAGATGATAAAAGCTTCCATCACAACCCCATTTTTGGCCCAACTTTATTAACTGAAGTATATATTTTTTTTTTGAACAGCTATTAACTGAAGTATATATGAAGTGCGTGTTTGAATTTTCGGTGTCATCGTATCCTATCGTGATACCAAACATAAAATTCATTGTGATACTAAATATGCACAAATATTGCCTCACCCCTTAGTCCAAGCAAATTGGATCCTCTTCATAGGATTCAGGTTATAGGCTAAATCCCCTTACTCGAAGTAAAAACGGCAGAGATGAGAGCGGAATGAATGAAAAACTAAGGCATATGTCGAATAGGGTGCATATGATATAGACTCTTTAAAAATTGGTCCAAAGGTGGACTGTGTGGTTTTATCTGAAATAGTTTGTTATAACTTCTTTTTTTTTTAGGTGTCACTTCTAAAATGTAGAATTTTAACATATGGTCCATGGACCATGGTGGTTCATGAAATTTAACACGTTGGTTCATTAGTGGAGCAGGATTAACAGTCATTAGATCAATTGAGCTCACAAGTATATCAATACATTGCTTTTTTTTTCTCTCTTTCCTTGCCGTAGTCGTAAGATATGCAACACCACCACCCCCTTGTTTTTAACCCACTGCACTGTTTCACCTGGTTCACCTGAGCTTGAAACCATGTTTCAACCTATAGCTCCAACGCCTTTTCTCCCTAAGTTTTGAAATCTGCTCATTGGACATTCTACAAGCCAGCGACACCGAGTCCACAACTAGACCATTTATGATACCACCATGGTTAGCCATTTGTGACCCATTGATATTGGGTTTGACCACTTTCATTCTTGATTACAGGATCATTTCTATTAAATCAACTTTTCTGGATAATTGTTAATGGAAATCATAGTTTTGTTCACATTGCTGAAAAATGAAGGCAGAGTTAACGGTAGTTTGTCTGCACATTAGGTTTGCAAAAATGGGTGCATGCATACCTTTAAAGGCTACATTCGTTTCCCTGCATATATTCTTGAGAGTTTTTTGTAAAATTTTTATTTAAGAACTAATACTATTACATTCGCATGGAGCCGCGATGGTCGCATGATTATTATATGTAAGGTTTGTTGAGATTCGTAAAACCAAAATAAACTCATTTGTTGCATCACAATAATAGCCGGTTTATATTTGTTATTTTGGAACATGAAAGACAAATGGAACCATATAGAAAATACAATGACTTGAAATGGAAAACTTAAAACAGTACATATAGGGCAGTTGAAGATGTGGATTGGAAGCAGAATCTAATACATGAACCAAATTGCTACTATTATTAACTTTGACAAATTTAAGGTGACTGGGTACAAAATTCCCTCCATCTCATTCCTATTTTGGTGCTCCTTCTTGGCCAGTTTTTATTTTCCTTCCATAGACTTTTACCATTTGAAGGAAATTCTATCTGAGGTGTGTCACACTGAATGTTAGTATGTACCTCTCCCAATCATAATTTCAATTGATTCCACACGTTGTGGGAGTGTAACATTTTTTGTGAAACTCAACCCATGTTGGTCTTTGCTAGTCTTTGATAAGCATTGAACACATGACGTTTTTACCACCTCGACCCGAGATAGTAAGAGTCTATGTTATATTCTATCACATAATCAGCAAAATCTCTAAGGAGGGTCGGTATAAATTTCAGAAAAAATATTTAACATTCACAGATGAAATAATAAATATAAAATAGAAAAATAATAGAAATTCCATAGCACAATATTTAATTAATTGTGAACTTGTAGTGGTATAATCCAAAAGAGTAACCTCAAGTAGGTCGTGCAACCTATCTTGGTATTGCGAATATAGCATGATGGAAAGCGAGTTGGAGATTAACTAAACAATTGAACTTTAGTGGTTTATGAGCTCCGCCAAAGATGAATTATTCACAAGAACTTAATTTTAATTTGTGGAACAATTTTTTGTCAAACTATATTTACCTCTCTGTAATACTTGAGCCCTTTCCCCAAGAAAAAAAGGAGTTGGGAATTCTAGTGTGTTTCCAAAGAATAGGTAATTCATACTGTGTCTCAAATAGGTAGTTAAAATTTGTTTCTTGACCACCAAGAAATCCATAAAACTCTGATGCCAAACCATCGCCAGTGAAAAGTGGGTGATTGGAGTCTTTGTTGAAATGGGTTAAATATGTTTTTAGTCCCTATAAATATATCAATTTTTTCGTTTTAGTCCCTCAAAAAATTTCCTTCAACTTTTAGTTCCTATAAAATTTTTAATCACTACTTTTGGTCCCTCTTTTAAAGTAAAATCATATGTAGAATTTATATTTTTGAATAAAATTTTGCAGGAAAATTCATAATATTATAAGTAGGGTTAATTATGTTTTTGGTCCCTACAAAATTGCGACCTTGTAAGTTTAGTCCTTACATAATTTTAATAGCATTTTTAATCCCTACAAAAAATTTCTGCACTCAATATTAGTCCTTACTCAATCCAAATTTGTTTAATTTATGCTTAAACTCTTAAGTTTTTCAACAATTTTTTACAGGCGTGTTAAGAACGTTATTAAAAGGTCCTCCGAAAAAAATATCGCAAAAATTTGATTTCTACGTCCATATTTTTGTTACTTATATCTTAAACTTTTGTTGTTTTAAAAAATTCATATTTAATTTATTTCATGTTAAAAAATTATAGATTTTAGTAAATGAACCTGTCATAGTGTTCTAAACTTGTATAAAAAGAATCGTTAAAAAATTTAAGAGTTCAAGGATAATTAAACAAAATTTATTTTACCAGGGACTAAAATTATAAGTAAATTTTTTTTGTAGGGATTAAAAAAGCTATTAAAATTAAGTAAGGACTAAACTTAGAAGGTCGCAATTTTACAGGGACCAAAAACATATTTAACCCTTATAAGTATCTCTCCCAAAAAAATTAGAATTTTTTTACCAAAACATGAATTTAATATGAATTTTTTTATTTTTGATGGTTAAAAATTCATATTTAATTTGTGTTTTGTTAAAAAAAATTATTTTTTTCTAGAATTATTTTTACAATATTATACACATATCTGCACAATTTCATTAAAAAAATACAAAAAATTAAGGGTTAATTATGTTTCTAGTCCCTGTAAAATAGCGACCTTGTAAGTCTAGTCCCTACTTAATTTTAATAGCATTTTTAGTCCCTAATTTTGTTTTTCTGCACTGAGTATTAGTCCCTACTCAATTCAAATTTGTTTAATTTATGCTTAAACTCTTAAATTTTTGAACAATTTTTTGCAGACATGTTTAGAACATTACTAAAAGTTCGTCCGCAAAAAATTATCGCAAAATTTGATTTCTACATCCAGATTTTATTACTTTTTATCTTTAACTTTTGTCGTTTTAAAAAATTCATATTTAATTCATTTCATGTCAGAAAATTCTAAATTTTAGTAAACGAACCTTTCATAGTGTTCTAATCTTGTCTCAAAAAAATCGTTCAAAAATTTAAGAGTTTAAGGATAATTAATCAAACTTTGTTTTAGCAGGGATTAAAATTATAAGTAATTTTTTTTTATAGGGACTAAAAATGCTATTAAAATTAAGTAGGGACTAAACTTACAAGGTCGCTATTTTATAGGGACTAGAAACATAATTAACCCAAAAATTAATTAAAAACAGGGACCAAAAGTAGTGATTGAAAATTTTATAAGGACTAAAAGTTGAAGGAAAATTTTAGAGGGACTAAAACGAAAAGTTGTTATATTTATAGGGGCCAAAAACATATTTAACCCTTGTTGAAATTAATGACGTGTGTATTGCCTTCATGATCAAGTAAGTTTCATGCATCACTCAATTCATCATAAAACTCTTCTGCAAATATTGGTGCTACTTCATTATATTTCTTAATAAAACTCTTAACAAAAAATAGGATATATTTTATAAAGATCAAATTTATGTGGTATCACTAGGGATTTATTTTTATTACTTTGTACTAAACAAAATTAGCAGAAAATTAAATAGAAAAATTAATTGTGCACAATCTAAAATACATAAATGCAATTTTCAGGGGGAACAACGCTTGATCAGTGCGCATGCCTCTACGCATGAGCCGGATTAGTCACCCACCTTTGATGGGTCGGAAACCGGTGCGAAAGCCAAAAAAAAAATACATAAATGCAACGAATTGTGTTAAAGATATGGATTATATACTAAAAGTGTAAATTTATTATTTTGCACTAGACAAAATTAGCACAAGAAAAAAAAATAGGAAGAAATTAAGTATGCACAATCTAAAATACATAAATGCAACAGACTGTTAAAGATATAAAATATATAACTCACCAAAAAAATGATATAAAATATATACTCGACGTGTAAGAAGCTAAATGTTATAAATCAATGAACGTTGACAATTTTTGCTGTGCAATTCATATTTGTAGTCTGTAAAAGTTCAACAAAATTTATATGATTTCAGCTAACAACCTTCACTTGATAGGTGGACAATTGAAAAACTTCTAATGAAACCCTTTGAAGAAGCTTGTAAACTGCTTCCATTTGTAGTAAATGAAGATTTGTTTTGTAAAACAATGGGTACTTAAACTACAGTGATAATCGCTGAATTGTTGATATTGACATTGTTAAATTTGAACTTCAACTTTTCCAAACGTGTGGATTGATTCTTAGCACGTAATTATTTTTATCTAAATCCAAATTTAGTCATTCGCTAAGGGTAATCAATATGTATGTATTATTAAGTATCACATTCTATCTATTGAAGAGCCACGCAATGAGTCAGGTGTAGGCACTTTTTGGCAAAAAGGCAATTATTGGTGCAAAAATTTTGATGGACGAAAGGAAAATTATTGGCAAGTGCGTCAAATCGTAACAAGGAATAAAATAGTAAGTTTATGGTCTTCACAGAGATTGTCGTTCAACTCGGTAATTAGCGGAACTTATTTGAAAGTAAATGAAGAAAAGAGAATAAAAGGGTTGGAGGATTAAATTGCCCTGCTCAATTCGAGATTAGGTTGGTTTGATTCAGGTGTGTAACAATGATTATGGAATCCTTGAATCCCCCTTCCATCTTTGTTGGAATTAACTTGGTAAATCATTAGTTTATGTCCCGTCTATTTGATTTAAGAAAGTAGAGTTAAGACCTTGTAATGTATCAATGGAAGTTTTATTTAATATTCTCGCAATTCAACCAGTTACAATTGGGGCGTTCCTTTAAGATGAGTTAAAATCCTGAATTCATACTTAGATTCCATTAAAAGAATTTAATTAAGAAAATAAGCAACTTACTACTGTCAGGATCGGACGAAAGTAGGGTTGTCAATCCTATAATCCATCTAGAGATCAGTTTTAAAGATTACCGTTTCGGATTTTCGATGAAAAAGCATTAGAGACCAGACATATACAAATTAAATTTGACAATCGAAACATAAACTAAATGAAAAATTTATTAATTGAATCCAACAAATAAGAAGAGGCTAATCTTAGAACCCTAATCGAGAGAGGTTTAGTTGCACATGACAACATGAATCATTACAAAACAATATAAAAACATACCCTAGACAGAACAAGAGGAGGATGAAGATCATCTGCCTTGAAGCTCCTGATGTTTGACCCTTGCCTTGTACCACTAGTTTTGTGAATGGATTAAAGTGTGTGCAAGAGTCTCTATTTATAGTGCATCATTACTTAGGGGTTAAGAGAAAGTTAATAGGGGTTTACGACTAAAATCAGCTTGGAAAACAAGTAAAAAGCGCCTCCTGACCACTACACACGCACAAGGTGCATGGAGTGAGGCGCAAGGGCGTATGAGGCAGTAGCCAAGGCTTTCTGATGTAAAGGGGAACATGGGACATCAGCTCCAGTGCAAATTTTGCAATTTTTGTCCTTTTTTCGATCGTTCTTCCGTCTTGAAACGAATTTTCCTCATCTTGTATTGTCTTCAAAAATCTTCCAGGAACCATTGATCTTCAATCATCATATCATTGATCTTTCACGTGATGTCTTGTTTTGCCGATTTACATGATTTCTCACTAAAAAGACTCAAAACACCTGTGGAGTTGCATGATTTACGATAAAAGTGAATTATAACGACTCGAATGAAAACAATACAATTTTTCCTCAAACCATTGACAACTCCTCTGCATAACATCTTATTTGCCTTCAAATGCAAAGATAATAACTAAAAACATAGTCTAAAATATCATATGATGTTCCGTTACCACAACCCCAAACGTAAACCGTTGCTTGTCCTCAAGCAACATAATAGCAAGAAGTTAGGATTTACATGAATTTAAGAAGAGAAACATACCTTTTTGGAGATTGTGCTCAGATTGTAACTCTTCCCACTTCTAGACTTGACTAGCTTACCACTTCCATGCAAGCGAGACAGGCTTAGAGAAGATACTCTTACTTTCAACCACTTACAATTCAAAGATACAAGTATCTACATCCTAAAGTCAGTAGGGTTGGTTAAGACATTTTCCACCCTTCATTCGTCATGTGATTGTACCTTGCTATGAGATTGAAGTAATTATAAACAGACATTCGAGGTACATATTATCATACATGCATATAGAGGTCTTTTCAAGGTTATAACATGACTTAGGTTAAGGTGGGATATATTTAAGAAAGTAGGCTAACAAACAATTTGGCGTTAGTTCCTAAAGATTCCTTACTTGAAATACTTTTCTTCCAACCTATAACTTTCATTCACAATGTCACAGCCAATGTTTATGACGTACTAGCTTTTGTGCCAGTCAAGAGAAATGGGTACTAATAGAATTACCTTTTTTTTTCTTTTTTCTTTCAAGAGACTAAACTTTTGTTTTTGGCTCTTGATTTTCTATTTTTTTTTAGACCATCATTTTGATGTTTTATCTACATTTTTTTCCCTTTTTCTTTTGATAACCAAGTTCTACCGGTACTCCACCCCAAACTTAAGATGTTTCTAATTTCAAAGAGCAACCTCATACTTAATTTTAAATCAAGACAAGTATTTCACTAATTTATCTAACTCCAGAGAAATCAAACAAATATGACATTATAGGTTTCAAAACTTGTGACATGATTTAATTCACATAAGTAACCAAGAAATAAATAATGCATGGAGGCTCAATGTGGTTTCACAAAGGATATAGCAATAAATCAGGGTGGCTTGAAAAAGGCTCTAGGTACTGAAACAAAGATCTCGTGTGTATGACAATATAACCGATAGTCCGTAGAGAACAACCAAAATTTTGAGCAAAAATAACAATTCACATGGTACACTCATGAAAGAAAAAATATTAAACACTAGAAATATATTTGCCTGAAAATCTCCACCTTTTGTTCTATACAGAATTGTAATGGTGACCTTTTCTAAGTATCTTCTGTAGCAAGTCTCAAAAGTTATCGTGCTATTGAACTTCAGAAGTAAGCTAACCCTCTGTTGTTAATGGTTGGAATAATTCTCCAAGACTAAAACAAAAATTTTGAAATTTTTTGAAAAGGAAAGGTTATGCAGTTCATGTAAAAACAATTAGTCTAGTCGCGAGTTAGCAAACAATAAAAGTAAAGAATTATGAGATGGAGTAGCTATGTAAAATAAATGACTGAAATAAACTTAAGGGTTGCCTCCCATGCCAAAGAAGAACCATTTATATGTCACGCATATTGGATTGCATTGCACCTGGTGTAGATGTAATATAGTAAAATTTGAGTCATGCTATTGTGAACGACATATTGCACCAACGAAATCGCACAATACTCACGTGCCTTTAATTTAAATAAAATTGAAAATCTAAAATTTTCTCAATGTGGAATATATGTTGTGTGTATTACACGTCATATCATGTCGTGCATTTTTTATTTAAATATCAAGTGGGAGATACCAGATATTTATTGCAAACTAATTAAAATACTGGTGTATGAGAACAAAATCATTTTATTATATCTTACAATGCTTACAACTTCCAATATTTATTAATTTCTAAGTAGTATTTAGATACCAAGTGGGAGATACCAAATACTTATTGCAAGTTAATTAAAATACTAGTGTATGAGGACAACATTATTTTATTATAACTTCCAATCATTATTACTTTCTAAGTAGAATAGATTTTGAGATAAGGTTTTCTTATACAATTTCCTTTCTCATGTTTACTATAATTTTACTGCAAAATATCAATTGAATAGGGCGACTATAATTGAACCTGGAATGGATCTCATTGAAGCAAAATTTTGGGTTTAAGGCCTTAACAAGTGAGTTATAAGACCAAAATTTGTAATTGATACAAAAATGGTTCAACTGTCTACGACTAGTTTTAAAAAGTGAAAATATACTTATTTATAAAAATTGGGATCCATCAAAGTAGTGCAATCTACATTGGCTGTGTACTAAAATCAAGTCAAATTAAGGCTAAAATGAGTTTTATGCGTATAACAAAACAGAAAAAAAAATTGAAATGAAAAGTTCACTCATAGTTTTATATTGTCAAAATAAGCTTGTATGTTAAAGACCACGCCAAGGGGTATTGTGTGAAACTAGGAGAAAACTTGATTAAATTATCTACTCAAACCAATCATCACCCATCTTAATTTACAATATAAACTTAGATACCAAAAGTGAATTGAATATGAGGATAATCATTTATTTTTGAGTGTCTTTTGCAAAACAATAAGCAAAACAAAATTGTATAAGGGGCTCTTCATAAACATACGTGAACATGTCATGATGTGATTGTTTAAGAGAAACTAATTTGTATGCAAAATCATACAATTTAAGTCTTCTTCCAAAAAGAGATACACTTCTTGAAAGTTCTGAAATTTGCTAAAATGTTTGGTTCAACAAATTGTCACAATACGACACTAATCTTATAGTAGAGATTTTCTTTTGAGACTTATTTAGATGTCTTCTCCAAGCTATTATGGTATCCATGGCCAAGAAAACAAAGCTCCACGGATCCAAAAGCCATTATTAGATACATTAACCCTAAACATAAGCTCGTGTTCAAATTATTAGATACATTTATTGCTTATATACATCTAGACATGAAATGGATACACTAAATAACACTACAATTTTTTTTTAATAAGAGTGAGATATGCAATAGGTGTTTAATAATTATGATATTTTCTTATTAGGTGTGCTTGAATATCATGTTCATAAATTATATTTGTAACTTTTAGATTGAAGAGGGAAATAGTGGAATAATGTTTGTCAAAACTGTTTATAAATGTGTCACTCAATGTTGTCAACCTAAAGTTAGAGATGTTTGTGTTAATTTTGCTATATACTTGAACAACAAGGCAAACGATTATACAGAGGTATTATTGCTTTTGAAGTCTTTCTTATTTCCTATTATTAATTTATACAACTATTGCATATTTGTAATCTACTTTTTATTGAAGTACATTTGTTGGTAAAATCTCATGTTGAATCAATATTGAGGAGCATTGCTAAGGGGTTGCACCTTGTTAATTGGAACAATGAAGAAATAGAAACTTTATTTGAAAAAAAAAATACGAGCCACCATATTATTGCAGGTGCCACACCTCCATTGATTAGCGACAAACGTCCAAACATGATCTTTTGACTGAATTTTCCATACCCTCCATCCCCCCACTTCACTCCATGGGAATTTCTAAGCCAATATCTCACCTTATCATTCTCAGATTTGACTCCAATACCAACAACAACTAACACATGCCAAGCAAGTTCTTTTATATTCTTGAAGGCCTCCTTAGGATTAGTTGGTCCTTTGCAAACTCTAGTCTATAATTGTGGTAAAAAATTAATTAATTTAAATGGTAATATTAAGAGCTCATTTTTATCTTAGTCTGTAATAAACAGACCATAAATTTTTACTTAAAGAAAAAAATACTTACCCCTCTTAATTCGCCCATCTCAAAGAGCCAAGGAATAGAAACACAAACTGGGCCATGCGTTTGGATATACTTCTCCAATCTTCCAAGTGAAACCGGTACATATTTTTTTATTCTAAAAAAAATGGATGTTTGATTGGGGCTTTATGAGGGGCGGAATCCTTAGCAAAACTACCCATCACAAATTTAACTACAACTAAGTCAATATTCTAAAATAATATTTTCATAGTTAACTTCAATTAAGTAGAAACACAAACTACAATACATATCATATGACAAAATTATAAGGTACAAATTATGTTCCTTATAATTTTGTCCTTTAATCAATTGTGTTTTTTAATTATTACTTTCACCTATCATTGTGTTTATTTCATTTCGTGTTATTTGCAATGATTAAATCCCAAAATTCCATTCTTTTTCTAGTTGTAGTGTTAACTCTGAAAAGAAACGAGACAAAAAGAGATAGTTGTGCATTAAGCATAGAACATTTGAAGATGCAGAAGCATTGTCTGAAAGTATAATGATTATGATTAACAGTTGTTTGACTTGTGAAAAATTATATACATTATAAAGATACAATGAGACAACCATTAAATACTACAAATAATATATGCTATCTATAACGACGTGTTTTAAAATCTATAAAATATACCTATAATTATTAGAGTAACAAACTTATTTTACAGTTGACATAAATACAACAATATTTTCCTCAAAAAAAAAAAATACAACAAATATCTTTATCACGAAATGTATATTTTCTTAATTATGTAATTGGAAACAAAACTGAATATGATCATTCCTTCGTTTACCATATGATATATTGATGTAATTATAGGTTACAAGTGAAACACTAAATCCAAAATTTAATTGAATAATATTTTTCACAAGACAAGGTTTATGCAAATTTAGTGTTGTTAGATTAATTATATATTAAAATCTCTACGGCTTGAGTTATATCCGGTAATTGTATAACTACATTTCTAAATAAATTATAGTTTTAGTTTTAATTTAGTATTTTTTTAACGATCTAAGTTGATGGATTTTAGTAATTACAATGATATATAAAGTTTCCTCTAAAAAATATCTATATAAAATTTTATTTAGTTTATGTTTAAATTTAGTTTTTTTAAAAACAATTTACTAATCTAGTTAAATGTGACTTATCCATTCATTTCTCATCAATTTCACATGAAAAATTCTTCAGAAATATCTTGATAACTTGTGAGAAATAACAATACGTATTAGGATAAAGATATTGTTATGTTTATGTAAACTGAAAAATAAGTTTGTCATAATAGTTACATATTTACAATTCTTCATAATGTATTTAGGATAAAGATATTGTGAGAAATAACAATACATAATTTTAGAACACATGTTTGTAAACAACATTGTAATTCTAGTATTCAATGGTTGTTTCGTTGTATCTTTTGTTCATCTTTGCTTTTAACTCTTGAAATTTCATAGATGTGATTCAAGAATATGCAATTATAAACATGGTCCAATGAGATTTGTTTATTGTAATATTACAATGGTCAATGATAGGAAATTAACTTCTAATAGTAACGCACAAAGTATACATGATAATTGTACTATCAATTTTTTATGGGTCTTGTTAACTTGTGCCCAAGGGCACAAGATAAGAAACTAAATAAAGAAATTTAATTTTGAAAATTGTGCATTCATAACCTTAAAAGCTTAATAATTTATCTTTTCAATACAATATTTATTGTTTAATTCTATTTTAAGATCTTTATCTTGTGCCCTTAGGCACAATTTACCATTTCCCTTTTTTATATATAAGTAAAAGAATGTCAGTAAATGCTTATAAAAAGGGTATGTCGCATTTAATTGTGTTACGAGTTAATGAGCAATAAATGGATATGTCACATTTAGCTAGATTCACAAATCTTTTTTAAAAAACCTAAATTCGAACACAAACTAGATAAAATTATATATAGAATTATAGTGACTAAAATGATTTCTATTAAATTATATTTAAAAACATGACAAAGAATTATCGGTCAAACTTTACTAATATCTCGGTTGAACTTTGGATTATTACGACCATATTTCCCTATGAACCGAAGGGTTGACAAAAAAACATAAACTAAACTTTACATAGAAATGTAGTTACGTTATCATTAGATATAACTCAAGCTCCACAAGTTCTAACGTATAACTAATTTAAAACTCTATCTTGTGCATAATATTGTTTAATTAAATTTTGAACATGATATTTCTCTTATAACTTGTCAAGTACTTCAATATACACTATGATAAACCAATGAGTGACTATATTCAATTTTGTTTTCCGTTACATGATAAATAAAATGTACATATCATAAGCAATAAAAGTATCTTGATACATTATGAACAATAACAGTACACATCATCATAAATACATTTTTGTATTTATGTCAACTGTAAAATAATTTTGTTACTGTAATAGTTATGGTTAGAAGTTGGATATTTTAGAACATTTCTTTGTACACAATATTACTTTGTTGATCGATATGTTCGTGTATTATGTTAAAAGTAAAATGCAGGTGAATTGTTGGAACATGAAATCTTTTATATATTTTTTTCAAATTTCTTTAAAGAATATTCTGTGAGATTTCATGTATATCCTCAGTTTATCCTAAACAAACATAGTTGCACCATAAATAATGCATCAATGGTCGCCTTTTTTTTATTAATTGACAAAATAAAGGAAATAATATGTATTATTGAATCTAAATATAAAGAAAACCACTAAGGTTCTTTACAAAGCAAGTATACACTTTGATTTTCTGATAGAAAATATCTTTAGCTGAAGTCATCAGATTGTTCATAGCTAACTTCCACCTTCCTCGTTTGTTATCTAGAATTATCTCCTTTATGTTTAAATGCATGTGAGGGAGGCTTAGAAGTTTTGAAGGGGGAACTATTTGTCAAGAACCTCATCAAAAGGACGTAGTTCAGCTTGAGCTTTTAGTTGGAAGCCTTCGTCAGCAATGTTGTAGGCATCCAATGCTCATACTTCGTATTAGGAACACTGATGGGACTTAGGTGATAGAATACAGAGCCTTGTCATCTGTGATAGAATACAAAATCTTGTCATCTATGACAAAAAAAAATATCAATTCCTTTGATCCCACTACAATATCATCGACTATCAAAATTCCAAATGCATTAGATGCTTTTCCCATGAAGGTAGCCATTTTCACCTTGATGGAGATGAAGTACTCCATGTTTTTATATAACTTATTTAATGTTAGAAGTTGCATAACATTTAAGACAACACCATCATCTACAAAAACTCACTAAACATCTTACCATCAATAGAAGCTTTTATGAATATATAGAGGCTTAAGATGTTCGACCGCGTCTTATGTGGAATTTTAGAATAACATGTCTTAATTTCTTTTTCTCTAGATAATGTGTTATCCTTAGTGTCTTCAACAAATTTATCACCTTCAAGCTCCTTCCGATGAAGATTGCTTTCATTGAATTCAAAGAGATTAAGTCAATGGTGTCTTGTCTTCTATGATGCTACCAATATAGTCCTTAAATAGGATATCCAACATTGAGTCCTTCTTGTATTATGGGCAGCCACCACACTTTTATTCACCCATTCCAAAATTTAGATGATGCAACCATATTTTCGTACTCAACTATATATGGGAAAGTTTGTTGATGATATGCATCTTTGCCTATATGTTTTGACCCATGAATGTCTGATTATGGGATATCAACAGTATCATCAAAATATTATTTTTTTGGTATCTGATCATTAGTATTTGACTCATCAAGGATCACACCCTTTTTAATGGGTGGATCTTCAACCTCAAATAAAGGAAAGACTCTGTCAAGAGCTTCCAATAATTTAGACAATGAGATCTATTTTTCTCTCTGGATCTGAACCTTGGAAATTAGTTGCAGAGTTTGTACATCTTTTCTAAGGATTAGCTCATCTGATGCCTCCTCTTTCGAGTTCTGGTAAGAGTCGCCACCAGTTGCGTTGTTTCACATGCCTTCTGATTCATCATTCCTTATCCTTTTTGAACTTATGTGGAGGATATATTCATCGGGCTACTAGATCTCCATTATTCTTGACTATGATCTCTAATGACGCCATACATTATTCTTTTACAATGGCTTTATCAGTTTATTTATCTTCTTGTATGAATTTGGCTGATCTAGATTTAGGGTGTCAAACCTGCTTCACCACCTTTTTCCAAGGTGTTCTAAACTATGGTTTTAGAGAATGATATCATGGTCATTTCCATGACTTGGAAATGATCATTATCAATGACCATCTATATCATCCTTTTATCGACTAATTTAAACATTCCATCATTAATAGCTTTTTAAATAGTTTTTTTTAAGACAACATGATTAATCATGGTGTGGTTGTATGTGTTGTGCCATTTGCAACACCTTTTGTCTTTGATCTTCTCGGTCGAAGGAATTTTATGAACATATAATAGCCGAATCTATTGAAAAATATTTAAATAATTATGTAATTCATCGCACATAATTTTGACAATGAAATATATGAAGGTAAAATTATATTATTATTTTATTTAGTACAAATACCACTATGATATAATATAATAATTTTTAATGATATTTCTATCATATTTAAAAATCTTCATCTAGTTTTACACATATTCAATTTTAAATATACCATTTTAAAAGTTCAACATAATATATATTGAATAAATGAGAGAAATGGAAATATTATTAAGGGTTAAGTTACTCTAGTATTTCTTGTATATGTCATACATATATATTTAATACTTTTCAAGCACATGATGTGTTTAAAAGGAAATATTACAAAAGTTCAGGATACTAAGTTAAAAAATGAAAAGGCTAAATAACCAAGTCAAGTAGAAGAGTTATTCAACCACAAAATTAATTTAGAAGACATTCATAATTTCTTAACTTTTATCCACCATCAAACAATGATCTTACAGTAACAATTATGTTGGCACCATTTTGAATGTCGACGGAAGCTGCATCGGTGTTCCTATTTGCACAGGATTTGGTGGTGTTATTCGCAACCACTTAGGCATTTACATAACAAGCTTTTCGGGTTTCATATCCATTTCTAAAGACATCTTGTTTGCTGAACTAGCAACTCTTCATCAAGGTTTAACATTGGCAATCTCCTTAAATATTGAAGAAATGACTTGCTATTCTGATTCTCTACTCACTGTCAATCTCATCAAGGATGATATCTCTCAGTTCCACGTTTATGCGGTTCTCATTTAGAACATCAAAGACATCATGAGCTCTAGAAATTTCACTCTTCATCATACTCTTAGAGAGGGCAATCAATGTGCAGATTTCATGGCCAAACTCGGAGCCTCGACTGATGTAGACTTGACAATTCACTCTTCTCCTCCTGAGCTATTACTCCCTCTGTTGAGGACAGATGAAATAGGGTCCCTTTTTATTAGGCAATAGCTTATGTTCTTTTTTTTTTTTTTTTCTGTTTCTGCTCTTCCGTTGTTTTTAGTTTTGCTTTGCAACAAAAAAAAATGATCTTAACTTTATCTAACAACTGCATCAAAGACAGTTTCGTTAGACAGAAAATGCGAGAAATTTTCTCCTTTTTCAGATAATTCAAACACAAGTCAATCAAATCAACTATAAACTCAAACAGACCTTTTTGTGGAACAACTAATAACCACAAAATTGAATAACATGCTCAAATGAATTACAAGGGAGAGTACACAATATATCCAACCTTTTGAGAACATTATGTCATACACCACCAAAGAGATTGCATCCAAAAAACAAATGATTCATATTTTTCTCCTTCCCATACCTGCCATAACATAACAATGAATCTTTGTCGAGTCAAAATATCCTTTGCTGGAATCTTGTTACTATAAAGTCTCCATGGGCATAAAGAAACCTTTTAGGAAAATAGACCTATTTTTTAAATACCATTTACCAGGATTAAGTTTCTGGACCCACTTATCAATATGCTAACTTGAAGGAAAAAAAACATTATCCAATAGAGAACAACAATCCACCAAATGTTCCTCCTTCTAAGTAAAATGCCTTCGACACAACTCACTAACCCCACCTGAACCTACCCTAGGCTTGCAACTAAGGGCGTACATAACCTGTCATGATCTTGCAACACGTCCCAACCCTAACATAATGAGTTGGGGTTGACTCGATAAAAAAGTAATCTGAGACGAAAATAAAGGACAAGACAAGAACATTGTTGAAATTGGGATTGAGTTCAGGTTACTCGTCCCAATTATTTTATGGGAAAATACTTTTTTTTTAATATTATTTTATATATTAGTTTATAATATTTGCTACCTGTTGATCTATTGATCCATGGTAGGGTGTTAAAATCAACAAATGAAATTACAATTTTGTTTGGAAGCTTTGTCTCGATGATCCTCATATAACTGGAATGGCATTTTATTGGGAGTATAGGTGCGGTGCATTTTTTTATTAACTAAAACATTATATAGCTGTTGGAACTAATATTAACGTTGTCATATGATTAAAAAAAGGCAAAATTACACAATTAGTCCCTTAACTTAATTTTAGGTAACATTTTCGTCCTTTATCTTTTTTTTGTCACGGTTTAGTCCTTTATGTTATAAAATGACAATATTTTATCATTTTTTATGAGATTTTTTCAATGAAATTTGATTTTCTAGACTTGTATGATGAAGATTTATGTCTGTCTATGAGTTTGATGAATTTTTTTTGGAGTTTTTGATTATTTTTTTCATAAAAAATGATAACTATGTTGTTATTTTATAACATAAAAGATTAAATCGTTACAAAAAAAGGACAAAGGACGAAAGTATTACCTAAAATTAAGTTAAGGGACTAATTGTGTAATTTTGCCTTAAAAAAAGTAATGATTATATATATTTTTTTAAATGTATGGTTTTATTATTTGTCTTGGGACCAACCCGATTTCATCTTTATTTGACCCGAACCTTGCTGGATTTGATCGGATTTAATTTATATTAACTACTATTAAAATAATTTTACTACGTGAAAAATATAAATGGAATTTGATAGAGGAGAGGGGAGGTAGAAAAAGTAAAAAGGAGAAAGTGGGAAAGTATCTTAATAGCCCACAGCCCAATACGGCGCTTTATCCTCTTCTCTGTGTTCCTTGCGAAGTTATAGAGGTTTTGTGTGCTATGGAAGCTTCATCCTGTTTTGTTCCATCACCCTCTTTCATTGGATTCAGGTTCCTTCTTTTCAAATTCCATATGTTTTACTCTTGCTTTATTTAATCCACCCAACTCTTGATAGTTGTTCATAATTCAAAATTTATAGCATTGATATCAAATTAATCATATGTTATCTGTTCTTCTATTAGGACGAGCAAAGAGCGTCCACATGCTCTCTCATTGCAAGAATTCAAAAGAATAATAAGCTTTTCAGTTTGTAATCAAAAGCAAAATTACAATCAAAAGCTATACATTATACCCATTAGGACCATTTCTAGCTTCTGCATTTCAAGATCTTTCGCGAAGTCATTGGAACTTGGAGGGACAGGACTACAAAGTGATGCTCGTTTCAGTTATTCAGCTCCCGACGAAGATAATCAGAGGTGTGAATTGGTTTTACTTTCTTATAGTATTATTTTTAATTCTTAGATTAACATTATCCGTTGACTCTGCAAATTCTGCATTCCACTGATGCAGCAACTTTGAGAAAGAATTGGAGGAATTGTTCGGTGAAGTGAAAAAAATGATTAAGATGGGAAAGAAAAGTGATGCCATAGACCTGCTTAATGCAAATTATGAAATGGTGAAAGAGCGGCTTAATGCTGGCACTAAAGGCATAGAGGAGGCTGCAGTTTTAGACATATTAGCACTTGGTTACATGGCTGTTGGAGACTTGAAGTATGTTGGTTATCTGTTAAATTCGGTACTTTTTTCCTCCACCCTTCTCTTGTATACTCTTCAGTACTAATTTTGATATTTTGATTTCTTGTTGTGTCCGCATGGTATGAATTAGTTGAAGTCTCAGAATCAACATCATAAGTATAGTAATCAATGTATTCTATGTTGTTTTAACTGTTTCGATAGCTAATACTTAAGAATCCAGATTTATTGGATGATCATAGGACCAGATTTTTGTACAATGAGAATAAAGGAGGAGTCAGTTGTTGGTTTATTTCATTTTGTATTGTTTGTTAACAAATTTGTCACGATTTGTTAAGCTTGAACGAATAAACGGCCACCAATAATATATGCAGTCAAATCATCTGCAATCCTTGTCTTACAAGCATATTTTCATGTACAAGACTGATTGCTTCCACCCACGCTATCTTTCTATCAGCATCACATCTTTGACTCTCTTGGATTGAAGTAGTTTTCTTTGTATCTGTCTTGGTCTATATTACTTACCAAACTCATTATTGCAACATTTTTATGTTCCAAATTGTTGTTAAAATGCATCTGGCGTGCATTTGAACCACTTTCTGTTGTTGTTCTCTCTAAAAAAAATTATGCCTCACTCCACTTTCTCTATGGTGTGGATTTATATATTGTCTTTAATGCCCAGTTGAAAGAAGTTGTTGATACCTTAAAGGACGATGCACCACATCTAGATTCAATACTTATGCATATGGGAAATATGTATGCGGCATTGAACAAATTTGAAGACTCACTGGACACATATCAAAGGGCTGTCTACATTGTGGAGAGGATTTATGGTGAGTGCACTTTTCCGTTAGCAATGTTTTTCATGTTTATGATTTGTTTTCACTCAATAAGAGAGTGGGTGTTAGGGAGAGTGTTAGAAAGAGAGTGTCCATAGCACTCTTGTTATTATTTACCGACATTTTTCAATTGGGCACAACAAGTTAGAAGCTACTTTAACAGTTTTCCATTTCTAGACAGATACCTTAGAGGAAATTATCTGTGTATTGCTGTGCCACATTTTTCAAAATTCCGGTATTCACATTATAATTCTTCTTTTAGGTAAGGATAGCACTATTCTTGTTACGCCTCATTTGGGTATGGCAAAAGCTCTTGGTTCAATTGGAAAAACAACAAAAGCAATAAAGATATACCAGCATGTAATCACTCTTTTGGAATCAAATAGAGGTGCTGAAAGTAAGGATTTGGTTGTACCTTTACTTAGTCTTGGCAATCTTTTACTGAAAGAAGAAAGAGCCAATGATGCAGAAAGTCATTTTTCTAGGTTAAGCTTCCTAATTTTTTTTCTCCTTCAATATTTAGTGTATTAGTTGCTCTGCTTTTTTCTATTATTAACTCTTATTTATTGTTTTTCACTAGGGTTCTAAACATATACACAAAAGTATATGGAGAAAATGATGGAAGAATTGGAATGGCTATGAGCTCTCTAGCTCAAGTGAAGTGTGCTCTAGGTAACTTCATAATTACCGGAGTGATGCTTTTGTTCTCTCTTCAAATGGGGTCCAAGTACAGGCCCTGGGTTTTTCTTACCTTTTTTTTTTTTTTTTTTTTTTTTTTTGTGTGTGTTATCAAGCTTAGCCACTTATTGATATACAATATATTTTTGCAGGGAAGTCAGATGAAGCGATTCATTTATTCAAACGTGCTCTTAAGGTCATGAAGGACTCAAATTACATGTCACCGGAGAACAGTATAATGGAAAAGATGAGGGTAGATCTTGCTGAATTACTCCATACTTCTGGGAGGTAAGCTTTATAAACTTGGTAGTAGGAGCAAAAGATTAAGACCAAGAGGAGTAAGAACACAGTAGGCTCATTTATTGAAACTTTATGCTGATGTAACTCAACACTTACTGTGGTTCCTATTGCCTTACTTCAAGAGGACAAGAAGGAAGAGAGATATTAGAGGAGTGCCTATTGATTACAGAGAGGTACAAAGGAAAGGAGCATCCCAGCTTAGCAACACACATGATAAATCTCGCAACTTCGTACACACGGTCAAAGAATTATGCAGAGGCTGAGCATTTGCTAAGAAGAAGTTTGCAAATCATGATAAAGCATAACGGAACTGATGACCAGTCCATCAGCTTCCCTATGTTGCAACTTGCAGCTACACTATACCATTTGAAAAATGATGAAGAAGCAGAGAAACTCGCCCTGGAGGTTTTACGCATCCGTGAAAAGGCATTTGGAGATCATTCTCTTCCTGTTGGTAAAATTCCCTTCTCCTCCGTGAAAACATGGTCACCCTGAAGTTTATAATAGCTCTAGATAGCAATTATTCAGATGATCCTGTTTGGTTTCATTCACATACTGTTTTTTCTCTTCCTTATGAAACTGACATTGATTGTATATTATGCATGTCAGGGGAGGCTTTGGACTGCTTAGTGTCTATTCAAGCCAGACTTGGTAAAGATGACAGTGAGTTACTTGAGCTGCTGAGAAGAATCCTGATTATCCAAGAGAAAGGATTCGGACATGAGAGTGAGCAGGTTTTGCTTACCCTTAAAAAAATTGTATACTGCTTAGATAAGTTAGGAAGAAAAGATGAAAAGCTTCCCCTGCAGAGAAGGTTATCCGTGCGTAGGAAGAAATATAAGCATATGGTTCATCACTAAATTGGTAGTATAATGTTTGTGATATTTTATCCTTCCTTAATGCATGAAGCATTTTGTCCATATGTTAATGTGTGTTGTCAATCATGGTTTTTACTTCAGTGAGGGGAACTGCTGTCTGCCTTGGTGATATTTCTTTGTGAGGTTAAATGGGATTGTTTTTGTTCAGGTTTGGATCTGCCAATTCACACTCCTTAGCCTTTGTTTGGGACTTACGACTGAAAATCATACACCATTTCCTAAACATGTAAAAAAGTCTTGAGATTAAATTTGACAAACTTCAACATTTCTCATAATCTATCAAGAGATTATTATTATATTTTGAACAAAATTATTAGTAGATCATTTAATAATAGATAAAAAAATAATCAAGGTAAAAAATTAAAATATACTACAAGGTTACTTGAGTGTCATGTCCCGTACAAATGAATTTGACTTCATACATCGCTACATGCAATGCAAGTAAAAGTAAAGTTTTGAAGGGGTTAAGATCCTCTCGATTTGTAATTTGTTCCATTTGTTGCAATTTGGAGAGAGATAGAGACAAAAAAATTAATAATGGTGGGATCCACTTAGTGATAGGACCCACCACTTGGGTCCTATCACTAAGTGGATCCCATCATTATTAATTTTTGTGTGTCTATCTCTCTTCAAATTGCAACAAATGAAACAAATTACAAATGGAGAGGATCTTTGCCTGTTTTGAAGGGAGGTCGTTGGTTGTACGAACGAGAGTGACGTGCAATAATTGAATGGATTGTTTAGGTACTAATCAATCTGAGATTCGTTTTATAAAGGTAGCAATTGGCATCAAGAGAATATCAAATTATATCGCCTTTCTATTTTTTTTTTCTCTTATCAGTTGATTTTTAATTAATTAAGAAGTAACATTATAGTTTATCTATCTTCATTTTTAAAGTTTTGGTAGTATTTTTTTTTTTTTGTGGTGGCTGGAGTTTGAACCACATACTCTTGCATATTTTATGCATTGTTCATACCAACTGAACAATTTCAAAATTATAGCGCCTTTTAAAAAAATATCAAATTATAGCGCCTTTTTATTTTTATTTTTAGGGTTAAATAAGTTTTGGATCTCTATAATAAGTTTTCCTTAAAAAAAATAACAACGATTTTCGTTTTTAGTCATCTTAAAAAAAGTGCATGTTTATGTCAATATAAAATTATCCAGCGTATTAAATTCAAATAAAAGTTTAAATTTTTGAATGAAAATTTTCACAAATATTTATAACATATAAAAAGTTCATCCATAATAAATGAGTTCAAAATTTGATTTTTAGGTCCAAATTTTTATTACTTTTATTTTGAAATCTTGACGCTAATTAACATACATGTAAAAAACCATTCAAAATTTTAAAAGTTTACGCTAATTAAACAAATTTTAATTTTTTTTTGTGGTGGCCGGAGTTCGAACCCCAGACCTTGCAATTTCATGCATTTGTCCATACCAATTAAGTTAAGCTCACAAGGACAAACAAATTTTAATTTAACAATAACTAAAAATACGCTAAATTGTTACTAACTTATTTAAAATGTTACTAACTTATTTAACCCTTATTTTTCTTAGTTGATTTTTAATTATAAAAGTAACATTATTTATCTTTCTTCATTTTCAAAGTTTTGTGTAAATAGGACTGAACAATTTCTTTAATTAATTAATACTACCTCCGTCCCAATTTAATTGACACAATTTTGTTTTTCACACATATTAAGAAAAATGTATAAAGTAAAGGGGAAAGTAGAATATATTGTATTGGAAATGATAAAAGTAGTATTATTTAGTGTTATATTGTATTGGGAATGATGAAAGTTGTATTGAAAATTGAAATGAGTCAGTTATTTTGGGACACTTTTTTTTAGAAAATTGGTCAGTTATTCCGGGACGGAGGGAGTACATATTTATGGAAAAAAGTTTTTAAATTCATTAATTAATATATTTATTTGCTTGCAAATAAACAAGACAAAGGGACTCCTGCAAAAGTATGCGACAGGGACATGACAACAAAAGTAGTGCATATGAATCTGAATCTCTCTTATGCTTCCGTTCCGTGTAATATGGGATTCCATTCCACATCTCAATTTAGCAAGGCAAAGTCTTCTGAGTTCTGAATTAAGCAAGGTCTGTCTTTGCCTGTGTGTCGCCTTTAATTTAATCATCATCATCATCAGTAATCACTTTTTTGTTTTGTTTGAGAAATCATCAGTAATCACTTATTTGTCGATTATTATATGTGAATCCAAACATGCATGAAGAACCATTGTAAATTGTATTTTAATTTAATGTTTTTCTAAAGTCTACTCTGGACCCTGTTTTATTGAGATTTCTGCCAAACACTGCTCTTATGTACACTGCACTCCTTTTTCTTCAATTTGGCTGTTTTAGGTAATGAATTTGGCAGTTTTAAGTCAGGCTCATTAATTATTTCTGTAGCTGGAAGGAAATATGAAAGTTGACTTCTCTGCTCTTTTATTCTATCATAAATATTTTACCATCATTAGTACTATCATTCACTCACAAATTATGAACTTGATCAAACTTTAACCATTGCTTTTTCAAACATATCTACTGTTCTAACTGAGTTCAGTTCATTGGTTTCTTACTGATTCACCAGATGCTGCTTGATCCATAGAAAACTGTTTTTTATATTAATTAGGCCATTACTTGAAGATCAAGAAGTAATGGCAAATTTCCAGATTCCAAAAAAATTAGTATCTGATTGGAAACCTAGCAATTCAATTAATGATCAAATTCGGGCGGATTCAGTCTGCATGCCCGGTAATCGAAATTCTGATAAGCTACCAGATATGAAATGGTGGCTACATGTGAAAAGCAATTTGGATTGTGAACCAAATTATTCCTGCAAGATTGAGCTTGGTTCCTTCTATGCTGAATTTCTTGATGGAAATGTCAAGAATGGGGAAGATCAATCTATCATTGACTTTGATGATCTTTCTTATATTGGAAGTGATAATTTATCGGTTGATCAGCCACATCATGTCTCTCCTACTACATGTATGAAAAACAACAATAATGCAAGAATGCGAAAAATTGAGGCTTCATTGAACAATGATTTTCATTTTACTCCCAAGAAGAAAGATCAGAAGGACTTGGGATTTTCAGATGTTGGTTTTTTGGACTGTGATGTTTCCAATTTCTTGGTCTCAGAAAAAACGGCATCACATTTGATGGGAAACGAGAAACCCGGGCCTTGGTGGCGCACTGCTGGTAAAGATGAGTTGGCTTCCTTTGTTGCTCAGAGATCTGTTGAGCATGTTGAAAATTGTGATCTCCCTCATCCTCAGCCTAAGCATTTTGATCAGAGATTCTCAAAGGGTGTTGATACTGATAAGATTCTACCATCATCTTTAAGCCAGAAAACTGAAACCGGTTCTTCCAATGCCGCTGGTTATGCATCTGGAACAACGCCTACTTCTGGCTGTTCTTTTCAGGATTCAAACAGTCATTTCAGGTAATGCTTAACTGAATTTCTTTACAGTTTTTTTTTTTATTTCCTGTGATATATGCCATCATGGTCATTTAATTAGGAAGAAGATTATGTTTCTTCATGTTTAAATTATTAAACTGCTAAGGCAACTGTGAAACTTGTCTTGGTCTCGGGTTATTATTCCATTGTTCGTGAGACGGTGCTTATTTTTTAAAGCTTAGTGCTAATGCTACTGAATCCAATGTTCCATACTTCAGCTTCAAAGCCAAATAAGCTAGCTATCTTCAAGTAATATGAGGACGCCCGCCTCTTCATAATTACTAATTTGAATGGGTTTCAAAGTTGATTTTATCCTTTTTTATACCTCACTACTGGGGTGGTAATGAATGATGATAGTCCTTCCCATCACTTAGCCAACTGTTATGTGTTTTTGAATTCCCATGATAGGAGAAAGTTGTCGTAAATTCAGACCATGCACCATTAAGTGGGATCCTAGACCCAATTCACTCATGGCTAACCCAGGATAAGGATATTTATGGGGCCACCAAGTTAATTTTGTTGGATCTCCTTGTTCGACAGACTTAATTTTAAATGTATAGAGCTGGTAACATATGCAGGGTATCAAACAATTTGTGAATTTAATTTTAAAAAATTGTGAGTTTTTCTAAAGTTTAAGGAATATATTCACCCACTCTCTTCTCATTATATGCTTAAATTCCTTGAAAGATATGTTTTTCCTTCTGACTTTGCCATTCCATTATCCCCCCATGAGATAAGATATTCTTAGTCATGGACATCCACTAGTTAATTTTTAACCACTGTTCTCCAATATTACACTAGTTTTAGTTACAGACCTTTAAATTGCATTTTGTATGCCACCAAGTTAAACAAGGTGCGTTGACTGTGGGTTCTGTTATGTTTCAGACGCTTATATGGCATGCTTGCATAAGTTTTGTTGAAGTCATAAATTGAACAACACAAAGATTGCTAGTCCTATTTCAATTCGAAACAAAAATGAACCCAGTTGATATAAATCGTTATACGTATCTATTCTGGACATGAATTACCGCAGGAATCTCAATTCATTTGAATGAATCTTATGAATAGCAACTTCCCTCCGAATCACACTATTTATATTCTGCTGTATGTGCAGCCTTGAAACGGGCCATGTCCCCGCACCTGGTTTCTTAAAGGCATGTTAGTGTTGATCTTTTCCATTTCTTTTATAAAAGAACAGAATTAGCTGAAAACAAATAATCCAAGATAGAATCATCATTGAAGAGCTCTAGAATACTGTGTTTCTAGTCCCTTCCTACAGTATTTTTTTCCCACCCTGTCTAAACAGTGTTTTGCACTCTCTCTCCTCCTTCTCCATTTTTGTCCCCCTTTAGTCGCCTTATCTTGTTTGAAGATGGTGCTCTTTCTTTGGTCCTTACCTGTTTTCTTTTATTTACTGCTCTGCTGTGTTTTTTTGTTCACGTCGCTTATTTTCTTCGATCTACGATTTGGAAATTAGGTCTTCCAAATCACGATTTGAATATTTATTCGATAACCATGATTTGCAGCCGTTCAGTTTGTCAAAATTCAGAATGCTTGTCAAACATTGATGACATTTGACAGGCCTGTGTAATAGAGGGAAACAGTTAGAAGGAGATGAGGGATTAATATAATGGGATAGGTCACATTTGTCTAGTGGAGAGAGAGATTGAGTATCATTTCTATATGTTAAAGAGGTGGGAGTCATAGGTCACATTTGTCGAGTGGAGAGAGAGACTTGAGTAGTCATTTCTATATGTTAAAGGCTATTGTTCCATTGTTTTCACCATTAATATCATCTAGTTCACTGGATTTCTAGTCCTATCAACATTGTTTCTTTATTTTTTTTTGGGAAGTAATGTTTTACAACTTCTATAGAGTTCAGTAGAAATTTCCTGATTATGCTAACTTAAATTTATTGTCAAACTATGTGGTTCTTCACGTCCAGTTCCGGCAAGATCAAAGATTCTGGTTTAAGCAACCAAGATTCTCAAATAAATCCTGGGAACAGCAGCATTACTGAGCTGTTAGAAGCACTGTGTCATTCTCAAACAAGAGCAAGAGAGGCTGAGAAAGCAGCGCAAGAAGCCTACAACGAGAAGGAGCATATCATGAGTCTTTTCTTTAAACAGGCTTCTCAACTCTTTGCATACAAACAGTGGTACTACATGCTGCAGCTCGAGAACCTCTGCCTTCAACTTAGAAACAAAAACAAACCATTGCTAAATCTCTTTCCACACAGGCGAATGCAACTTGAGAAAAATCGCAACAGAGCTGAAAAGAGAAAGATCAATAACAAAAAATGTGGGATTGGAAAATGTGTCGTTGCTTTTGCAGTGGGTTTAAGCCTTGCTGGTGCTGGTTTACTTCTTGGTTGGACCATGGGATGGATGTTTCCTTCATGTAAATAATGACATCTGGATTCAGACATTGACTAAGGTTGTTTGAGAACTTCTGCTATGCTCTTCTTGAGTTTTAGTTCTTTTGTGTTGATATAATTCAAAAGAGTGTATATATGATGGTATCCATTGGTTCAATTTCCATCATTTGTAAATATTCCTCTTTTGTTAAGAACCGTTAGTTGTAAGTATATATTTAAAGATGACATTTGTGTAGAAACAATGTGTGTGATGTTTGCCATGCAAGGCTTTGTATATAATGTTTGCCTGACTGTTCACTTCCTCGAGAAAATTTTGCATTTTTTAGGAAATTGGTTCGAATAAGTTTGTGTAGAAAAAGAAATTGCAGTTATAGAGACCAGGAAGTAGATTGTGGTGGGTGCAGGAAATATCCTCATTCAACTGTATTATGTATATATGATGTGAAACTTTCCAACACTAAACCAGCAATTTCCCTGGAGGTTTTTGATTTAGTTCTGTAACTGCACAAAGTTTTTTGTATAGGGAAAAAAAAATACTGTCGCTTGTAGATTCCTTTATTTAGAAAGATAATGATGGTATGGTAGGTTTTAAGTAGTTGGCTACAGTTTATAACTTAGGCAATATAAATTGATGCGCATCCACTTCAGGTACGATAAATTATGGGAATTGAAAAGGGCAGTTACTGTAAAAAAAAAAAAAAAAAAAATCTCAGCAATAATGTCAATACGGATGAAAATTAAAAGAGATGAAAATACCAGTGTAACATAACAGAAATTCAGAGGTTAATCTGAGAACACACAACCATATTACTTTTCTCCTAAGAAAAATATTACTTTTGTAATACCATATTTTGATGGAAGGAGGAAAACAAAAACTCCAAAACCAAGCATGATACAAGAAGTCATAAATCCATGTTTCCATTACTATTGTTGTTCACTCCCTAGTTTTGTTTGCACCTGAGAATATACTCTGGTGGAAATAAGTGTAAGGGAACAGTTTCTCAGCTTAAACGAAGTTTAATTAACGGTTCAAACACCATGAGCTTCATCTTTGCTTCCAGCTATAGCACAAAAGGAAGAGAAACAGAAAGAGGAATGAAGCCAAATTTACTTTGATTATATAATAACTACATGATCCAAGTTTAAAATGATTTTTGAACTATTACATATACTAATTTTGGGAGCTTGCAATTGTAAAATACTGGAAAGTAACAATTATATTATACAGTTCAGATGATATGATGATGTGCAACCTATCAAACAAAAATTGACTTGTTTTCAAGATTCTATTGACACCTTTGCCCTGCTTTCTATAGGTTATATGGTATCAGTACTCATCCAAGTATGTATAAAGTGTGTCATCCTTCTTAGACTTCCGTCTGCTTAATAAGGCCTTCAGGAGACGTTTGCTTTTACTCGGGAATTGTTCTACGTCTTTACCATTATCTCTTTCAGCCGATAATCGCATTGAAGCTGATTTTCGTGGCTCAGAAGGGTACTGGTAGGAACATAAATGAAGAAGCAGTTAAATAAACTACAGAATTCATTGCCAATGTGTCGAGTAAGCATACAACCATGATTAAGGTCACTTACCCTTTGTTTTGTATTAGAAGGATTTGGTGTGATTGGTCTGCTTGGTTTTGGAGTAGTTGATCTGCTCATATTTGGTGTTGTGGATCTACTAGTCCGAGATCCAGTACGCAGAAGTGGGAACCGGTACGGTGAAACTGACCGTTTATCTTCAATACATGTAAAAAAAAATGTAAATTCAAATAGTGATGAGTTTACATCTTCAACCTTTATGTGAAAATGACAGAAATGTGGAGTAAATCAATATGGAAGAAAACACTAATAAGTAATGGATTTGGATTGTCTGGTCACAAATCTCACGGAGTCAACGCATTTGTGACCATTGGATCAACATTTGAGTCCAGATTTCAAGCTTGGTATTTTAGAGTTCTAAAAAAAATCAAAATCTGCTTGGTTTCTGCACCATCCAATATTTTTATAAAACAACCACCAAAGTGCTGACTGCATAAATGAATTTGTGACTAGAGCAAATCCAAATCCATAAGTAATAACCAAATCAATGAACTTCTGGGGTAACATTCTATAATATGCGTACAGACCTAAATCTTTCTTGGGCATGGTGGAAGTGAATGAAAAGGGTCCAGGTCTCTGAGGTTGTACAGAAGGTGATGGGGAACACCCTTTACTGCACCAAAATAATAACAAAATCAAGATCCTCATTGAGCCATTAACCAACTTAATCCCATAATATAATGCAGCATTTGTAGTTACCTTGTTGTTGTAGATGTTGGTGTTTCTCTAATTGCAGCTCGAACAGCTTTGGGATACAAACAGAATAAACACAACATAAGATTTTATATAGTAGGCTCTTACATAAGTGAAATCAAAATATTATGGAGTAAAAAGAGATACCATTCCTAAAGTGAGGCCACTCATCTTCGTCATCAAGGCTGCATCCTACATATTTCGACTTTGTGAGGTTGGCACCAACCATGGTCTCCCCAACTGAAATTATATAAAGAGTGTGATCATTTAACAACATATACACAATTCTAATAGTAATAGAATTGAAGAAAATGTTATACATGCCTGGCAAGACGTAACGCTTGTGATATTTTGGAGTACTGATCACCAATGACTGTTGGGAACGCCCCCCGTGATCTGCAAACCCTTGGTAACTCCTCATTCTCTAGTGTACCACATTAAGGAAAAACAATGTCACAGATATTCGTAAGATATATCTTTTCCAAGATAATAAAGAATTCAAACTTCAACAATTTCAAGAAAGGGACGATCGTTAAACCCAGCTGCAGTTGCAAAATCATGCTTCGAATTGAATGGAGCAAAGTAAGTATCTTCATAAAGTTTTAAAATCCACACAAATACCAGGGTATTGTTGAACTTTCACTCAAAATCAATAACTAAGGACGACAGTTTCGTATGATCTTTCATACTTCCGAGGATACAGTTATTGAAAGGAATGTTCATACTACCAAATATATGAGCAATAACTTCATGCACTCTAAGTTGTTATTGTACTTGCTATTGATGAAGAATTTAGTTTATCTATATTATAAAGTTCATTTAATAATATTATAATACAAGATTAAGCAGCATAGAACGAGAATGTACTGTCATGACAAAACCGAAAGTAAAGATGTTCTGTGATTGCAAAACTCTCACTTTCTACTCCTTTTTTCATAAATAATTGCAAAGAACTTCAATAAGCACATAATAGAGAGAACTCTTAGTTCTCTTCAGTGAATACAACGCTAAGCACTAAAAAGATTTAGGTACTTAGGTGTTTTATGAATGTTTTGTTGTCTATCAGTGAAAAAACGAAATGAGCTAGACATGAAAAGCTTTTCAGCATACTTTTAAAATATCAAATATCAGTATCTCAAAGCAATAAGGATGTTATTTCCTATCTCAAGAAATAAATGTTGCCTAAAAGTCATGTCGATGATTTCAGTATACGATGATAGCAGCAGTCAATTATTCATCTCAGCAATTACTTTCAACATTGATTTACTAAATATAACTAAATAAATGCAAAGATCTTCAATAAGCACATAATACAGAGAACTCTTAGTTCTCTTCAATGAATACAAAGCTAAGCAGTAAAAAGATTTAGATACTCATGTGTTTTATGAATGCTTTGTTGTCTATCAATGAAAAAACGAAACCAGCTAGAAATGAAATGCTTTTCAGCATACTTTTATAATATCAAATACCAGTACCTCAAAGCAATAAGGATATTATTTCCTATCTCAAGAAATAAATGTTGCCTACAAGTCACGTCAATGATTTCAATATATACGCAATCCAATTATTCATCTTTGCAATTACTTTCAACGTTGATTTACTGCACTTTATCTGGAGGTGATCGATTATACCTGTTCAATACAAGACACACGTAGCTCTGCTCCAGAAACTTCAACAACCTTCTCGTCCAACAAGTCATTCACTTTATAGGTCACAGAACCTAGATGGTCTACTGTATTTACAAGAGCTTTGATGGCATAGTCCTTCAGTGTTTCTACGACTCTGAAAACATAAGATAGAATAAGAAAACAAGGGTATAGAGAATATCACAGCATTGGCAAATAGGCATGATTATATACCAGCTTTAGCATAGCAACTCACATCTGTTTTTGGTCGTCATTGGTGTATGAGAGTTCAAAATACTCAGCTGCTGAATATAACTGTGTTCTCAGATTTTTTAAATCCTACGCGAACAGATGAAAAGTTAAATTCAAAAGTAATTAACAAAACACTAAGCTCTAATCTACTCTGAACTAAGCAAAATATGCATTAGACTATGATCTTAACGGGGAAATCGAGATTCGAAATAGCCAAAAAAGTAGTGAAACATATGTACCTTGAGGCTATCATCAAATAGCAAGCTCTGCTGCATATAAACCTCATCAAAATTGGAAGCTTCTTGAGAAAAAGGCGGTGTTGAAGAAGTTGTGACCTTCCCCATGAATGAAAGTAAAGGAAGAAGGACCACCTTATCAACCAAATTAAAAACTAAACAAAATTAATAGGAAATTCAAATTCAAGTGAGAGTGAAAGAAAAAAAGATCAAAACCAAAATCAACACTTTCCTTTAGACTAAGGTTGTGTAAACAAAAAGCCCTAAAATAAATAAATAAAATATACAATTCACAACAATTGAATCTAAGAAGCTGAATAAAGAAGGGGACAAGCTCATTTCTAACAAATTATAAAATACCAAAAAGCTGATTATGTTACAAAAGAATAGCTGTAATGTAACAACATATATAGTAGTGCTTTAACAAAATCAAGTGCACATTAAAACTAAAAACTAAACAGCATATACATAATTGTTCTAAACAACTGAGACAGTTCTGCAACTATAACAGACAAAAAGTTAAACTAAACAGCATAATTGCAACATTGTTTTTTTTTTTCTAAATCTTCACCAACACAACACTCACATTTTATTAAATTTCCCTTAAAAGCAAAGCCGACCCTTTCCTTAAAATCATCAAAATTTAAAACAACATGTATAAATAAACAAGGAAATATAAACTGGGTTTAAGTGAAGTTTTGTTGCATCATCAATTACCTGTTTTTTCCACAAACACTAAGAGCGACCAAGTTGTTTACTTGAAGTGGTTAATAAAACAAAGGAAGTAGCTTTTGAGAGAACCTTGGAAGGTGAAAAAACCCACTTTTGTGTTTGAAACAAAAAATGTCAAAGAAACACGCTTTGAGAGAGCACTAACTAAAACGGTTAGGTGTTTTGGTTTTTGACCAAAAACAAAGGATTAAAATAAATCAAAAGTTTCAAACATTGTACAGTTGGAGAATAGAAAGAGGAAAGCAGGTCTGAATCAATGAAGGATTAGGAGAATAATAATTTTGAATTTATTACTAATTTTTTTTGTGTTTTTGTTAATAAAAATGAAAATAAAACAAAAAGAATTGTGAATTGTGAGTAGCTGTGGTGGTGGCTGAAGCTTAAGGACAGGCCCACCTCTGATAAATTGGCTCCTTTTTTTAATATTATTATTTTTTGTTTTTAAAATAATATTATTTATTTATTTTATGAATTTAATATCTTACTCGCGTAATTGATACTATATTAATCTATTGAACTAGTTGGAACTAGAATGCAAAGCACTATTTTTTGAAAAATTTAATACTGTTAATTCTCAAGGTGAATTTAATTCAGTATTTTTTTATTAATTCATTTTGTTTTTGTTTATTTAGGAGTACTTGTTTTCTTAGATTTTGGAACGGTGTGTTTGATTTTTCAAAATGGAGCAAGTGGAACTGTGGAAGACACAAACACAAGGTTTTACGGTTTTACCTTTACGGGGTTTCTGTTTCTTGACTTGTTGTGTTTGTCCAGTTGTGACGGGAATGATTGCAAAAATATAATTAAATCATTCCACATGCAAACTTTGTATATTTTTTTTCAAATGAATACAACTAATATGAGTCAAGCTTCAGGGTACACAAGAGAATCTTCACATTCTTAATTTGAATTATTATTATTATAGTACTTCATATGTTAATGCCTCTCGACTTATTTTGACCAGAAATTATAATTGATAAATGAATGTATTTTGAATTTGAAATAAATCGAAGTCTATGTTTTTCAAAATAAGAATTTGAAGGACATTCCGTCACAAATTGCACTAGTGTAAATTAGTATTTCAAAATTAGTATTTCACTCTTTTTTTTTTTTTTCTTGTTTTGGTCTGCAACCAATATAGAGGTATTACACTTTATACCTAAAAAAAATATGAAAATTACTATTCTTCATTTCAAAATTGTTCGTTCTTTTAACTCGGTTAGAGTTAATTTTCGTTCGACGGTTTTCAGTTAAAGTTAACTCTAGTTAGTACTTTTAAAATCGATTGAACCGATTTAAAATGTGATTGAACCGATCTTAAAAATGTCAGTGAGAGTTAACTCTAGCTGAAAAATATTGAGCGGAAGTTGAGTTAAAGGAATGAGCAATTTTAAAAAAAGTATAGTACTTTCCACTAGGCACTAGCTCAAGACTCGTGTATATTAGGCTCGGACACAAAAGTCCATTCATACTGAGGCCATGTACTCAACTATCCATTCATACTGAGACTTTGTACTCAGGCCCGCTTCAGAGATTTTGATGGCTTAAGGCGAAACTACAATTTGGACCATGTGAGCAATTGTAGATGCAAAATCATCGACGTAACAATCATCGACGTAATTAAGAGAATTCGATAAGCAATTGAAACATTTGACAAAATTAAGAATTTCAAATGTTGCCATCAAAACATTTGACAAAGATATTTGTAATACTTTCAATACATAAAAAAAGATCATTTGCATCAACATCCGACAAATCCTTAAGAGAAAAATGCAACCTTGAAATTTATACAAGATTATTTTAATTCATTATTATCCAATGATTTTAAGGTTCTTGCATCAAATAAAAATCCAACAATACTTTAAAATACTTCTAACCGCTCAAATCTAATTTTTAACGAAGTTATTGTCATATCAACAACCATAAAAAAACGATTGATTCTAAAAGATTTAACAGAGGTGATTGTATTTGTTTATAATTATACTTCTCATTATATTGTCTTTTCTAAATCTATGACACTTTGTTAGAAGTGTCAGCCCTATACTCATATCAAATGCAAGGCCAACTCTATACTCATATCAAATGCTAAGACTTTTGACGGTAGTGATACTATATTCAAAGTCTTCATTTATGTACTTTTTAAAGTATAACATTATACCTTATACTTTAAAAAAAGTTAATTAGGGCTCATATTCTATACTTATAACAAAGTAAGCCCGTCTCTAACAAAAATAAAATAGAAATTAGTTTATGTTATCTACGTACTAAAAATAAAATAGTCCTAAACTGACGGTTAAAAGTAGAATTGACAAAATCACAAAATATATATATAATTTAAAAAGAATTGGTTAATGATAAAAGTGGAGCGTATGTACGGTTTTAAAGGAGGAAAATGAGGAGAGGCAAGACACACACTAAACTGACGGTTGTAAGTAGTAGAGTAGACTCTGAGCCAACAACCAACAAAAGGCTCAGTCCCGCCGATTGGAGTTACAGGTCACTGCACTGCTCAACTCTGTCTATGTCCAGTCCAAAAAGATTAACAAAATGAACCAGACACGCAACTCTTCCTTCATACACTCTCTTTGCCATTACTATCTTTAAATTCTTTTCCTAATACTCACTCTAATAATAATAATTTAATGCAAAATATTACTTCCTCAACTCTCAATTACTACTATAAGCAACTTTTTTTACATTTTAGGTTTATTTAACATACAACATTTAACTTTTTTTATTGAATGAACCTAACAAAAAAAATTGTTTATAATTGAGATAGAATAACAAATGATTTTGGGCATTAGTAAATAAATAAAATAAAAATATTTTAAAATTTGTGTAATTAAACTCTTAAAATGTAAACTTGTTATTTCAATACAAAATCTTCTTTTTTGTATTTCTTAACTGGTGTCAGTATAATGGTCTGGTCTTTATTGAATTAAAAGTTTTTTTTTACTTTATAACCATCGCTCAATCGATGACCTTTGAATCTGTTTTTTAGAAGATGAGTGTTATATTTTTTTTTTTAAAGTTAGAAGATGAGTTATAAGAATATGAGTAAATTATACTCCCATCCCTTAAGAAAAGCTTGGATTACACTCCCCTCCCCTCTTGAGTTATAAGAATATTTTAAAACTTTATACTCCTCTCCCTTATAAGATGCTTGAATTACAACTCTGTCCCTTAATAATTAAATATACACTACACTTTAATCTATTTTAACATAAATAAATATTTTTATGACATATACTAATTTTGAACCAACATTTAAGAAAAATAAATAAATTTCTTTATAATTTAAATGTCAATGATAATTAAATTTAAATATTTTGCTATTAATTTTATAATTTAGATTATAAAATTAACTTTTAAATAACCATGCTTTGTTGTCTTTAGTAATTTTTCACATATTTTAATTTTATTTTGGGTTGTTTCATATTTTATAATAGGGTTTAAAAGTATATGTTAATGAAATTGTGAATAAAAAATAGTGAAAAATATATATTCAAATTTTGATTATATTAAAATAGACCTGCAATACTATTTTTCCCAAAAGTGTATTAGATTATTATTATTTTGCTAGATTATTAGAAATAAAAAAAAAATATTGAGGGAGTAAAGTGTAGATTTTACCATAAGAGGGGAGGGGAATGTAATTCAAACTTCTCTTAGGGGAGGGGAGTGAAATGTTTTCTAATATATTTTGAATAAGAAGGGAGGGGAGTGTATATTTTAACATAAGAGGGGATGAGAGTGTGATTCAAGCATCTTTGAGGGGAGGGGAGTGTAATTTACTCTAAAAATATTCTCTTTTTAACATTATCTCTTCTAATATTTGTTGGATAAAATCATATGGATTTTACACTTTAAAATTGAATTTCACATAAAATGGTAAGACAAAGTTCATTCAATATATAAGAGTGAATATTGAAAAATGTTAATGTATACCTAACATTTATCAAATTTGAATATCACTAAAAACAAAATGTTCCTAATCACCATCTTCATCATGCTAACGAAAAATGTTCCCAAATCCTACTCAGCAATTTTGTATTCTTTTACAAGGGTGCTAATATTTAAAAGAATGGATGATTTAAACTCGTACTTTTATTTGAAATATATATTGCATTTCAGCGGTATTACTATTTAGCTGTTTTATTTGTTCAAAAAAAAAACTATTTAGCTGTTTTGAATTTGTCAAAAAAAAAAAGGAAAAGAAAAACGTTTTTGAAATGTAGTTTAAATATTAAGCACAGTTCAAAATTGATTAGTGTAGGACACTTGTGCTAAAGATTCAAGTTCCTCCTAACTGCGTTTGGTTACAGATGTTTACCAAAAAGCCCACCGATCTAAACGCAGTGTCAAAAGATAAATTACGCTAAGACATCGCATATATTTTTTTATAATTGTTGATCCCATATTTGAGTTTGTTAAAAAACTTACCGACGGTCCTCGTAAGCTTAACTCAATTGGTAAGACAATGCATAATATATGTCAGGTCTGTGGTTAAAACCCCGACCATAAAAAAAAAAATAAAACTTACCCGACCGCAGTTAACTGCCGAAATTCCTTATTCCGCGGCAGTTAACTGCCAAAGTTTTTTTTTTTAGTGTAAATCCGACGGCAATTAATTGTCCATGAGCGTAAATGTGTAATTTTCCAGCATTTCCTAGCAATGGCTGAAGTGGAAACAGAAAGTTTCTATTTTATTTTTTTTTCCTTCAAAAGTCTCTCAATCTATTAAAACATATCTTTTGATGACACAAGCCTCTCGGAACATAATATTCTCATAGGCCAGAAAATTGAGTTGAAATGTTAAAAAAATAAAAATAAAAATCCAGATCGAACTTATATGTTATATAAGTAATTGGTCAATCTAGAAAAATTCCGTATGAAAAGATCGATCCCAATGAGGGTAAAAATTGGAATTTTGGGGGTTCTAGTAATAGACAGGATGAGAAACTCACACAATAATCCAACTCTTTCTTGTTAACCTAGTTTAAATTAAGGCTTAAATATGGAAACGGTCCCTGCAAATATCTGGCGTTTTGGTTTTCGTCCCTGTAAAAATATTTTTTTGGTTTTAGTCCCTGCAAATATAGAATATTTGGTTTTGGTCCTTGGTATTTTGTTTTAATCCTTGTAAAATCATTTCATATTGAAAATGGTCCCTATAATATTCATTTTAGTCCTCATTTTGAGGGACTAAAATCAAATATTCTACATATTACAAGGACCAAATCCAATATGAATCAATTTTACAAGGACTAAAACAAATTACCAAGGACCAAAACCAAATTTTTTATATTTACAGGGACTAAAACCAAAAAAATATTTTTACAGGGACTAAAACCAAAATGTCAGATATTTGCAGGGACTATTTTCATATTTAAGCCTTAAATTAAAAGGTACTGTAATAAAGTAACGTAAAATGTTAATTTGTGTTTTAAACATGTTAAGATATCCAAAATAGAAGTTATGTATTGGGAAATTGTGTCTATTTATTTCTCAAAAAGTTAAGATTTAATTTTTCATAATAAATATTTGCTATTAATTACACTACCAAAAAAATACTTTGCTATTAATGAAATTCTTATCTTAACATGTCACTTAAGAACACCGGTTACCATGAGCCTAAACTAATTTACCTTTTTAAAAGTCAATTAATTAATTTCCATTTTGCTGGGTAATAATACTTCGCTTCTCCTGTATTCTCCTTCTCATCGCATTCATAATCTCTTTTTTAATTTGACATCTTCTTTTCTTTCAAAACATGGATTGAATTAGTTATTAAAAATCTGAAGTAGATTGCCAGCATATCTGGATTGTAGCAACTAGCCATTACATTTGTAAATAAATGCTTGATTTTTTTTCAATACCTTTGTTTTTCAAAATAATAAAATAATAAAGGTGTAAAAGAAAGAAAACAAATATGAAAAAAAAAATAATCATAACAAACACTGATACAGTTTAAGATAGAATTTGTGTCATTGATCGGTAATAAAGGTGTTTGATCAGTGCGGCTATGTTTAAAAACAAATTTACACATCTAATCTTTAAAATAGTAGAAAATGTTTTTTTTTAAACAAATGAGAGTAGATTTGCTAACTTACTTGCTCATGTATTTGAGTAGAGTAAGTTTGCAATATATATATATATATATATATATATATATATATATATATAGGGATTTGCTAGAACACACACTAGTTTTTATTTGGGAGTGTTTTAGCAAGCTACACCTTAAGGTGTATTTAACTACTTTTTAGTTATAACTTGCTAAAACACACCTTCTAAAAAATAAGTGGGTGTATCCTAGCAAATGTCTATAGGAGTTGCTAACATACACCCACTTATTTTTTTAGAAGGTGTGTTTTAGCAACATTCACCTTAAGGTGTATTTAACAACTTTTTAGTTATATCTTTGCTAAAACACACCTTAATAAAAACTAGTGGGTGTATCCTAGCAAACCCCATATATATATATATATATATATATGGTACTCACATATATAGTTACTTTTGTCCACGCAAATTTGTATTTAGTGTTGGCTAATTATTCAATTTAGTTTAATCAAATGACAGAAATAAATATTTTAATCTCATATGTTTAAGATTAAATTTATTTTAGATTTCATTAAATTTATTTACATAATAAGTAATCACCCTTTTTTCTTTAAAAAATAAACTTAGTTTAATCATATGACAGAAATAAATATTTTAATCTCATATGTTTAAGATTATATTTATTTTAGATTTCATTAAATTTATTTACATAATAAGTAATCACCCTTTTTTCTTAAAAAAATAAACGGGTAATCACCATTTGGACATTTTTTGACGGAAGTAATCACCATTTGACCATGAAGAGCCTCCTCATGCTTGCTTGGCATTTTTTTAGTCAATGTTTTAAGAGACACTCATAAGCATTTTTTCAAGTACTTTTTGCGGTCTCAAATTATATAAAAAATTGTTTAATGGAAGCTGTTGTATTTGAGTCAAAATTTGAGCTAAAATATATCAAATTTATTTGACTAATATGAAGTAAAACAAAGGCGGGGGAGTTACAACACAAATACTTCCGAATATATCCATCAAAATGCTCTTTTATCATATTTCTATTATATCTTGGGCCTCAAGCTTACCTTTTTACACTCACATGTGCTTCAAAGTTAGTTAAGTTCAATCGCGATTACAAAAGGCAATATTTGTCTTATCTTTTTCACTTGATGCGTTAGTTAATTAAGTAATTAGTGTTTTGGCGAGTCGGCATAAACGAAGTCTAGTCGTTCATGACACCACATCAAATTTGCCTTTTCAACGAAAAAATGACCGAGGAATCAAATTAAAAGCGATTTGAAATTTCATTATTGGTGTTAACCGTCTTTGTTCTCATGAGAAATGGTTCTTGTAATCTAGAATTCGTTCGAAAGGTAAGTAAATTATGATCAAGAATTGTTTTATCAGGAAAACTCTTTTGAATAATTTGTTTTTGATGGAGCTCATTAACTACTTAAATTCAATTGTTTGGTTAAAAAAAATATTTTCTACATATATTAAAGGGTTAATTATGTTTCTAGTCCCTATAAAATAGCGACCTTGTAAGTTTAGTCCCTACTTAATTTTAATAGCATTTTTAGTCCCTATAAAAAAAATTTACTTATAATTTTAGTCCCTGCTAAAACAAAGATTGATTAATTATCCTTAAACTCTTAAATTTTTGAACGATTTTTTTGAGACAAGATTAGAACACTATGAAAGGTTTGTTTACTAAAATTTAGAATTTTCTGACATGAAATGAATTAAATATGAATTTTTTAAAACGACAAAAGTTAAAGATAAAAAGTAATAAAATCTGGATGTAGAAATCAAATTTTGCGATAATTTTTTGCGGACGAACTTTTAGTAATGTTCTAAACATGTCTGCAAAAAATTGTTCAAAAATTTAAGAGTTTAAGCATAAATTAAACAAATTTGAATTGAGTAGGGACTAATACTCAGTGCAGAAAAACAAAATTAGGGACTAAAAATGCTATTAAAATTAAGTAGGGACTAAACTTACAAGGTCGCTATTTTATAGGGACTAGAAACATAATTAACCCTATATTAAAAGTATATCCTATTTGAAAAGACCATTTGCACATATTTAAACCAAACTGTACGTCCTCGTGAGCTTGAACAATCATATATATATGTAAGAACAATGCATAATATATGCAAGATTCAGGGTTCGAATCCCGGAAAAAAAATCAAATTGTACATTCGCACATGCTCCAAAGTTAAGTTCAATTGCAACATGCAACATTAGTCTCAACTCCCTAAAATAAGTAATCTCATTTCACAATGTGCACTATGTATTTTGATAATATTTTTCTAATACTGTATAAAGATAAACAGTAGCATATAAGATTTGTTTCGATACCCCTAAAAAAAAAGATTTGTTTCGATAAATATATTTAAAATATCAAATTTTTATGTTTTTTTCCTAATAATTTACTTATTTTAAAACAGATGAAGTAAAAAAATGCATATTTACCTAAAAAAAATCAGTATTTGTCTTTTCTTATTCTCTTGGTGCGTTAATTTCTTTCGATGCGTTACTATGATAATAATCATTTTTACAGAAAGTATTTTCTCCAAATCAAACCATTGATAAAACCAAGTAACATATAAATTGACAAAACCTGACTAGTCATATCCTTCAATTTTGTTTCTTCAAAAAAAAAAATATCCTTCAATTTTGTAAAGATGAGATAGAATTAATATAACAAATCTATGATGATATTCCTTAAAAAAAAAAAAAAATCAAACTATGATGATATCAAATCTTTTCAATTTGGTTCATCTATCATTTATATTAACGCACCAAATCCAATATTAATAAGCGCTATCATCTTATAAGTCCGATTGTAAGGTTGAGTAAAACCCAATATTAAAATTTAAGGACATCAATAGATACATAATGGACTTCCACGAATTAAAACAGAGAAATAAGAATTGTTTTTCAATTCGTTATTTGGGTTTTGATTTATTTATTTTTTTGACAAAATTTGGGTTTTGATTTTTATAATATGATGTTTCCTTTGAGATAAAATTAAAAACAATGTGATGGTATGTGAGCTCACATATAAATTGACAAACATTTCCAAATCAAACGGTGACACCGGCCAGAAAAGAAACACACAAAATAATAAATTTCCACTAATATCTTGTTAAAAAAAAACCACTAATATTAACAGGTTTTGATTATGAAGACAAATATAGCAATTTCATAAATAAACCTTAAAAAAATAAAGGGTTTTGTACCCAAAAAACATTTTAAAAATTTAATATTGTGTAATTGTGTTTTTCATATAAAAGTTATATTTTTTCTTCATTAACATTAACAATATTGTTAAAGCACTTTCCCTAAAAAAAGTAGTATTCTTAGAGCATTCGTAAGCTTACCACTTTTGATCCTTTTAGTTTGACATAATTCACAAGTTACTCCTTTAAGTTTCGTAAGTTTCAATTAGGTCTTTTTAGTTTGACAGAAATCTCAATTTAGTCCTTTAAGTTTCAAAAGTTTCAAATAGGTCCTTTTAGTTGATAAACTATTTCACCGTTACCCCTGCTGTCAGTATCCGTTTAACTGATGCTGATGTAGCCGTTAAGTTGTAGACTTTGATCAAAATTCTGCCTTTTAAAAGATCAAGGGTGTCAAAACGCTATGTTTAATGATTACAAATAGTTTATCAACTAAAATGACCTATTTGTAACTTTTGAAACTTAAAAGACTAACTTGAGAATTCTGTCAAACTAAAAGGATATGTTTGAAACTTTTGAAACTTAAAGGACTAACTTGGGAATTATGTGAAACTAAAAGGACCAGATATTTGACCTAAAAAATATATTGTTACTTGGGTTTGGATTTTTGTCGTGCGAATTTCGAGATACAAATGAATAGGGGTGTTCGTGGGTGGGTTTGGGTTGGGTTTGGCCAAACCCAAAACCAAATCAAATAGGGTACTCCGGTTTGGGTGAGGTAAAATAACCACCCGTTATACTATTGGGTGGGTTTGGGCAAACCCACTAATTTTTGGATTGGGTTGGATTGGGTAATGGGTTACCCAACTTATTTTTATATTTTTTTAATATTAAATGAATAAATGACAAGTTCTCATAATTTTGTTTTAAAATAGTACTCTACTTTTTAATTTTCTTAAAAAAAATGTTTAACTTATTTTACTATAATTTTATGCATCACAGAATATCAAATAATAAACTTTATCGTAAAATACCTGCAACAAACTAAAGTTGCATGACATAAAATTGCATTAGTATCAAAATAACCAAAAAGTTCAACATATTAATTTATAACTCTAGTATGTTTTGATTTTCAATATATAGGGTACAATGTGTATGTTTTAAAAATATAATTTTCTTCTACCATATGAAAATAAAGATAAAAAATATTAACATTATTGGGTAAGTGAGTTTTTTTTTGGTTTGGGTCTGGTTTTACTTGAAACCATTTATTTTTATGGGTTTTCTATTTTTAGAAATCATACCCACCCATTTACCCAACCCAACCCATTTTTTTTGGGTTTTTTGGGTGGGTTTTTTATTTTTAGAAATCATACCCACCCATTTTTCTGGGTTGACCCAACCCATGAACACCCCTACAAATGAAGATGTATGTGATGGCATGCAAATGGTACATGTACGTATACCGTATACGTATACTTGAGGGTGAATGAATGAAAAATTAAGGATTACTCTCCCTCTCGTAGTGGACGCTGCTAATGAATAAGTAAGTGACTGTGCGTAAATTGAAAAAATTCATATGATTAAGATGCAAATGATGCAAACCTCTTCAACAATTGCAATTGAATGAATCCAAAATTCACTGCCAAAATTTAACTCACCACTTTCCTCCATGCAGCTCCCTTGGAAACTTACATTTATAAGGGTTATGCTAATTAGTCTTTTTTTGGTTACATGAGATAAGAAAGAAAAAAAAAAAAAAACAAAAGAAAAAAGAAGCAAAGAAAAACTACGTCCTAATAAAGGACACTCCCATAGCATCAGCTAGTAAGGCTGATGATAGGCATGGTAATGGTTGATGTACCATCACAAGAGTCTCTGATTGATTAGCACCTATTTTTGCAAGTATATATGCGCAAGAGTTTCCTTCTCGAAAAATATGATGAATGGAAATATCCCACTGCTTATCCAAATACGTCTGAATGAGCTCCAAGAGGTTCGCATAGTGATGAAGCCTCGACACTTTATGCTAATTAGTCTAGACACTTGTTATAGAAACAAATAAGTAGTGTAGACACTTTTTTTCTTATGAGCAAATTAGTGTAGGCATTTGTTAAAGAAACAAAAACTAAATTTTTTGTATTAAAAATAGATTTATTTTAAAGATTGATTATACGGATACATTTGATCTACTCCCTCCGTTTTTAAATATAAGTACTAAATAAAACATTACAAAACATAACTATACAACGTAAGGTAGAACAATACATGTTAAACTTTTATGTTATCCAACAATTTTTTTATATGATGTTTGGTAAACAAAATATTGTTTTGATATTTTAGACAACTTGTATTCAATATAAAATTATGTTGTGTTTTAAAGAGGAACAATAATTTTAGTTTTTGTCTTGTCCTTTACCCCTATTTTGTCAAATCCTTAAACAATTTTACAAATATAGTACCATTGAAATTATTCCACCTATATTTTTATTTTTTAGCATATAAAAAGCATCTACAAATTTCAATATATATTTTTACAATATTTAATTATTTAACCAACATTTCCTGATTTATAAATAGACACATTCTGACATTCTCCCATTTGTGCCTCAAACACACTCTTGAGTTCTCTCCCAATAGCAACCAACTCACTACTAACACACACACACACAAGTACACTCACTGCCATGGAGTTCTTCACCCAACCTGAAATCGCTCAAGGCTACAACTGGTTTTGCAATGTTCAATCTCAACCAAACAACACAGACAAGTAAGCATTGCTTCCAGTTTCATTTCAACAACCATGATTCGATGTTCATTCTTTTTGTCTTTTCATTTCACAACGTTTGTTTGTACCTTAATCTACATCACCCTAACTTGTTCTGTTTTTTACCTCTGTTCTTATTCAATTTTTATCTATTACTTTGACTATGGTGATGATTGTGTACTAAAAAAATGACATGATAATTTACAAATAGTACTGTAATAGAATAGAATAGTCTTCCGAGAATGATGTGTGGAACATTGCCGTTACGACTTTCGAGGTTGATATGTGATTTGTTTTCTTGTTTTCTATAATAATAACCGTTTTCCCCTTTTTTAACTTTTTTTTTTGTGTTCTTTGTTTTTAATGTGTACAGAATCATGGATATTTCACCATTTGATGATTTCATTGAGTTTGATTGGGCAACTCAGTTTTCATACCAAAGTAATCATTTTTACACCAATGGGTGGTTCAATGATCTTGAAAACTTCAACTTTGATTTCAACCAATACCTTGATCAAAGTAGTTTTGAGATCGATCAAAAGCCCTTAAATGTTGCTTTACCTGAAATGGGGCATTACACCGACAAAGGGAAGAGTATTGCTGAGAGTGGTTTTGTTGAGGCTTCCAAGAAAACAGGAAATCAGTTTGTGAGTTTTGTGAACAAACAAGAGAAATGGGAGAATCAAGAGCCATTGTCATTGACATTGAGTGCTGCTGAGAGTGGATTTGTTGAAGCTTCGGCAAAAACTGAAAGTGGGTTTGTGGATTTTGTGAAGAAAGAGGTTGAAGGGGAAAATCAAAAATTGCCACTACCATTGCCAAGTAGCAGTACTAGTACCAGTATCATAAGGAAGAGGTCAATTTCATTGCAATTTGATGATATAAGGAAACATTTTGATGTTCCTTTAAAAATGGCTGCTAAGAAAATGAATGTTGGTGTGACCCTTTTGAAGAATAGATGCAGGGAGCTCAACATCACTAGGTGGCCTCACAGAAAATTGAGGAGCTTGACTGTACTCATCGACAACCTTAAGGTATATTCTTTATGTTGTTTGACTTCCCCCCACATTGTTAAGTACTTCAAAATTCCTAACATTATCTTTGTTTGGATTACTTGAGCATTAGACTCAAATTGTAGGACCAGGACCCACTTTGAATGACAATTGAAATTAACATTGAAACTTGAAACTGTAGTTTGGGTGGAGCATTTTTGTTGGCTGTTATGAATCATAAATAATTTTTTATCAACTGGTCATAGGTTTCAAATTATTTTGTTGTGTGATGCAGGAAATGGGTTTGGCAAACGAGGTTGCTATGATGGAGAAGAAGAAAAGGATGTTAGAGAAACTTCCTGAAATGGAATTGAATGAAGAAATCAAGAAGCTGAGGCAAGCATGCTTTAAAGCTAAATACAAGAAGAGAAGATTAATTGCCCTCAACCCTTGAGCTTCAACCTCTTTTGCTTGTAGTTGGATATAACCGTAAAAGGAAATGTGAAGAAGTCTCACACAAAGAGTATAGTGAAGGACTCATTGACATACTAGTACTTGATTTTAATGTTCTATTTTTTTGGTTTTTTTCCCCTTATGATTGGGATCAAATTGAGTAGCAGGTACTTAGAACTATATTCTATTGACTAGGAAACTAATTTGACTAAAGCACATGTATTAGGAGGAGTTTATGAGTAGGAATTCATTTTGCCATTTTCAGCAAATTTCTGAAGCCTCTCTTTATACAAGTTACAACCTTTCATATTTGTTTCCTAGCACCTCAGAAAACATGTTACTGCCTCTCTGAAGCCTCTCTTTATACAAGTTACTGCCTTTCATAATTTTGACTAGGCATGGCAACAAAACTCATACCCGTGGTTACCCACCCGAACCAAACCCAATTTGACGGGTTTTCCCCGTTTTGACTGGGTTTGGGTATGAGTTTGGGTTTTTCTCGATTTCAAAACACGGGTATGGGACGGGTAACGGGTATATAGGTACCCACCCCGAACCCATACCCAAACCCGTCCCAGATGCAAAAAATTACTTTTATGTTGATATGCGATGTTATTTGTTTGATAATTGTCGTGTTATAAAAACTACTATATTGATATTTAAAGGAGAAACTAAATCAATCGGTCTAACAAATGTTTAAGTGAGCATATTACCGGATAATGCATTATAACATTTCTCTAGGGGTTGCAAAAAAACTTCTATTTTTATTAAAAAAATATTGAATACGGGGACGGGGATGGGGCAGGGATACCCGAACCCGTCGGGGATGGGGTTCACTTTCTCATCCTCGTTGGGTATGGGTAGGGTAACGGGTAAGTATATGAGAATCGGGTATGGGAACGGGGAATGTTAAACCCGTCCCCACCCCGTCCCATTGCCATGCCTAATTATGACTAGTCTCTATCTATGGTAAGTTACATGTTAAGGAATCTAAAGTGAAAATTTTGTCTAGAAAATTGTGTTAATTTATTCTTTTAAAGATTGAAAATTAATGTTTTGTAATAAATATTTACCATTTATGAAATCCTTAACTTGTATCATAAGGACACAAGTTAGCATGATCCTATAACTAATATAGTTAATTAAGTAATTAGTGTTTTGACAAATCGGCATAAATGAAGTCTAGTCACTCATGACACCATATCAGATTTGCCTTTTCCATGAAAAAATGACTAAGGAATCAAATTAAAAGTGATTTGAAATTACATTATCAAACTAAAAGAAAAAGTTTGTTTTTTTATTGGTGTTAACACTCTTGTTCTCATGAGAAAAGGTTCTCGTAATATATAATTATTCGGAAGGTAAGTAAATTATCATCAAAAGTTGTTTAATCAGGAAAGCTCTTCTGAATAATCTTTTTTCAGTGGAACTCATTAATCTTTTAAATTCAATTGTTTGAAAAATTTCTTTTCTACCTAGATTAAAAATATCCCCTATTTGAAAGGAACATTTGCACATATTTAAACCAAATTGTACATTCGTACATGCTCCAAAGTTAAGTTTAATTACAAAATGCAACATTAGTGTCAACTCCCTGAAATAAGTAATCTCGTTTCACTATGTGCACTATGTATTTTGATAATATTTTTCTACTCTTATATAAAGATAAATAGTAGTATATAAGATGTTCGATTTATTTCGATGAATATATTCAAAATATAAATAATTTTTTTATATTTTTTGCTAATACACAATTAAAGATATTAAAGATCAAAGATATGTGTTAACGCGTATAAAAGAGTTAATGAAACCACTTATTTTAAAACTGATGAAGTAAAAAAAAAAAAAATGCATATTTGCCTAAAAGAATCAATATTTGTCTTTTCTTATTCTCTTGGTGCGTTACTTTCTTTTTCTTAAACTTTTCCATGCGTTACTCTGAGAATAGTCATTTTGCAGGGAGCATTTTCTTCAAATCAAACCATTCAAAAACCAAGTCACATATAAATAAATAAATGGACAAAACTTGACTAGTCTTTATAAAGAAAGATATCCTTCATTTTATAACTTAATTTTGTAAAGATGAGATAGAATTAATATAACAAATCTATGATTATATCAAATGCTATCAATTTAGTTCATCTACCATTTATATCAACGCACCAAATCCAATATTAATAAGCGGCATGAGTTTATTTGGAAAAACAAAGTCACATAAATATGACCTGACTAGAATTAGGACTTACTCCCTCTGGTCACATTTATAAGCAAAAAACAACTTTTTAGGTACATCCAATAATTAATGTATTTAACCCATAAATGTGACCGGATACATTGATTATTCAATGTACCTAAAAAGTCATTTTTTGCTTATAAATGTGACCGGAGGGAGTATAAGGTTGAGTAAAATCCAAAATAAAAAATCTAAGGACACCAATAGATGCATAATGGACTTCCACGAATTAAAAAAGAGAAATAAGAATTGTTTTTCATTTAGTGTTTTTTTTTTTTTTGAAAGTGTTTTTCATTTAGTTATTAGTTACATTTGGGTTCTGATTTTTATCATATGATGTTTCCTAGATAAAATTAAAAACAATGCGATGGCGTGCACATGAGTGAGAAAAACTAAGGATAACACCCCATCGTAGTGGACGCGAATGAGTAATGAGTAATTAGCGTTAATGCTAATGCAAATGCAAATTAAAATGCATACACTGCATATGATTATGATAATGGTGCAGCTTCGTTCTATAATTGCAATTAAATGATTCCAAAACTTATTAACACACCACTTTCCTCTGAAAATTCGTAACCCCACTTAAATCCTTTTCCCTTTTTTTTTTTTTGGTTGACAAAATCTTTTTCCTTGTAACACACATTTATAAGTAGACACATTCTGACATTCATACATTTGTGCCTCAAACACACTCTGATTTCTCAGTTAGCAACCAACCAGTGATCAAGTACCCTCTCTCTCTCACACACACACACACACAGCTATGGACTTCTTCACCCAACCTGAAATCACTCAAGGCTCCAACTGGTATCACAATGTTCAACCTCAACAAAACGACACAGACAAGTAAGTATGGTCGGTCTCTAGTTTCGTTTCAACCATATGATCACTACTTTCAATGTTCCTTCCTTTTCTGTTTTTCATTCCACGACATGTAGAGTACCTTAACCTGTCATATCTTTGTTTTTTCCTTCTTTTTTTTTCTATGTTCTTGTGGACTGTTAACTGTTACTATGACTATGATGATGATTCTTTATTAAACAATGACTATGATGATTCAGAAAGAACATACATAATATAATAGTTTTCTTATAATGATGTGTTGAAGTGTGGAACATTCTCTTTGTGACTTTCGAGGTCGATATGGAATTTGGTTTCTTGTTCTCTATGTAACCGTTTTCCCCTTTTTTAATGTTTTGTTTTTCTGTTTTCTTGTTTTTAATGTTAACAGAATCATGGATGTTGCGCCATTTGATGATTTCTTTGAGTTTGATTGGGCAACTCAATTTTCATACCAAAGTAATCATTTTTACATGAATGACTTCAATGATCTTGAAGATTTCAACTTTGATTTCAACCTCCCACACCTTGATCAGAATAATTTTGAGGTTGATCAAAAACCCCTCAATGTTGTCTTGCCTGAGCTGGGGCATTACAACCACAAAGGTGAGACTATTGCTGATGCTGAGAGTAGTTATGTTGAAGCTTCTGTGAAAACTGAAAGTGGTTTTGTGAAGAAAGAGAAGGAATGGGAGAATCAAGAATTGTCATTAGTTCCATTGGCATTGCCAAGTACAAGTAGCAGTACGAGTACTAGCATCATTAGGAAGAGGTCATCTTCATTGCAGTATGATGACATAAAGAAACATTTTGATGTTCCTTTAACAATGGCTGCTAAGAAAATGAATGTTGGTGTGACCCTTTTGAAAAAAAGATGCAGGGAGCTCAATATCACTAGGTGGCCTCACAGAAAACTGAGGAGCTTGATGGTACTCATCGACAACCTTAAGGTATATTCTATGTTGTTTGAGTTTGACCACTCTGCCCCACATTTTCAAGTACATGAAACCATTATTTACTCTGTTTGGATTACTCATTTTTATTTGTACCTTAGACTAAGTTTTTGGTCCATGACCCGCCGGGAATGATAATTGAAACATAGTATATAGTTGTCAATTATGTGTCATTAGCTATGAAACATCACAACTCTAGGATCAAATGTGTCGCGATGTCCTACACTTGTATGATACTCTTACGACGTGTCAGATATCTCATACAAATCCTTAAGAATATTCTTTTTCTTTGTTTCGACACTTAAATCGGTGTCTGACGTGTCACACAAACTAAGACAAGTGTTCCAATTTTTTATGTTTTTTACTTCCACACATCTTATATTCTCTTTAGGCACATTTCAAATACATCTACAATGGTTAAAATTAAAAAAAATGTATCGACGCAACAATGGATTCATTACATTACATTAAATTTGACTACAATATTTTTAGTTTCTTCGATAGTAGATGGATAAATATATATCAAATTTTATTGCGTGTTGTTTTAATTTCTTTAATGAGACGAGTGACTCGATTTAAATACACATCTATTTATTTTGATTCTCAATTATTTTTTTTTTTTTTTTATAATTAAGAGATTAATATACGTGTATGCTGTCTCTGTCTTATGATTTTTACATGCTTCATAGTTCATTAGTTATTTATTGTCAAATGGTCAAAGATTTCATATTGTTTTGTTGTGTGATGCAGGAAAAGGGTTTGACTAAGGAAGTTGCCATGTTGGAGAAGCAAAAGAAGATGTTGGAGAAACTTCCGGGAATGGATTTGAATGATGAAATCAAGAAGCTTAGGCAAGCATGCTTCAAAGCTAATTACAAGAACAGAAAACTAATTGCTCTCTGTCCTTGAATTTCACCGTCTTTGCTAATTGAAATGTTGGATATAACAGTAATAAAGAAATGTCTCACCCAAAGGGTATAGGGAAGAACTCATTGAAATGCTAGTACTTGGTTTTATTGTTTTTTTGGTATGATTTGTAACCAATTGAGTAATAGATACCCTTAGAACTATATTCTATAGATTAGGAAACTAAGTTGACTGAAGCACATGTATTTTGATGAGTTTATGACTTCCAATTCAATTTGTCAGGAGGATGACATTTTCGTCAAAATTCTAAAGCTTCTCTTTTATACATGTATAGCCCTTAATAGCAAATATACTTTTTGGAACCTACTAGGAAATTCTTCTCTTAAATTTTTTGGAGTTAATTGACATATATGGTTCGTTCTTAAGTAACACGTCTGCATCTTAAAGAGGCAAATTAGCAAGCAAATACGCGGAAACTGATCAATCTTATCTTCCTCGAAAGTCATTTGGTAATGCTATTCATAAACAACCGAAACCATATAAATAAACCATAGTATAAAAATGTTGAATCTAGTTTAGTTATAATAATAAAAATGACATCTTATGCTTGAAGTGTATGGTGTATTTCTGCTACGATGTACAATTATGCTTCAACATATTTCAAATCTTTCCAAATTGTATTTCATTATCTGGTCCAGTCAATGATATTCGTTATCAGTCCACCAACACGGACGGATTCATACATTTTAATAAGTGAAGATAAAAGTCTATACTACTATAAATCTATACAAGACCGGGCATAAGGGCCAAGCAACTCAAGCAATGACTTTAGTCCTTAAAATTTTGGGTAAAAAAAAGGCCTCTAACAAATTAATTTGGTTATAAGTATATTATACGACAGATAAATTACAAACATTTGCATGACTTAACTGATTACCAAAAATGCCTCAATTACTCTTGGACATGAATTAAAATTTTAATCTCCACAAAATTGATTTTATATAAATACTCAGTTAAAAAAATATACTTTTAAATTAAGGCCATATTAAAATTTTGACTTCATGCCTTTTAATCTGTTAGGCCGACCATGAATCTATATATAAAAGTTGATTCACACCTGAAGAAAAGATTTTCCTCTGCAAATTACTTCACCCACCTTATTAGGCGACCATACAATATATCTTTCCACCGTATATCCCTTCAAGACATATTTTGCTTGCATTTTGCACAACATTTTTGTCTACGTGGAAGGTGGAACCAACAAAGCAAATTAACAATATTTGAAAATAGGTCAACGCCTTTCATCAAACCAAAATCTCTATCATTCAAAATCATTTGGGAAAATAAGTCTTCTTCTATAGAAACATTTTTTTTCAGCTCCTCTAATAAGAGCATTTTAGGATATTTAGAGTGGTCTGTGAGCATTTGAAGGGTCTATTGAACAAAAATGTAAGCCCAAGCTAGACATTACATAGCTCAGCCCACACCCGCTTTTAACATATTTTCTTGATGAGTTTTCTTATTTTATTTTTATCTATTAAGCTGAAAATTTAATCTAAACGTTTAAGATAAACAACTAATCTACTTGAAGATATCGAACTATAATCTAAACTCTTGTGTTGTTATCATATTACAATAATTTCCTTTTGAATAAATGTCTTAAAGTGGTTACAATCTATCTATAACTCTATACAGCAAAATATCTCCATATATATATATATAAGATATAAGAGAAAAGTTCATTTATTTAGATACTAAATATCATTTCATTTCTTAAATATTCCGTTTAATAGGAGTAATGAACATGAGTAAAATCTAAAGGATTAAATGGTGTCGGTTATGGAAACCCATTTTCTCTGTGTTTCTTTCCTGCGTCTCCAAGGGACCACTTGCTTGAAGCTGTCATAAATGCTTGCCTGCAGGTATAAAATTATTATTACATGATAATGTTTCAACCTAACTAATTAAATCAGTGATATTCTTGTCCTCCCCAGTAGTATACACAATGAAAAGCAAAATTGCAAAACCGTGGGTTCAAAAAAAAATATCATCCTCGCAAAGTTTTCTCTTTCCAAAGAAAATTTTATCATTAAATTGTTGACAAGATTTTTATAACATGTGAAGTGTATGCAAATATTTTATGGTAGTGATATTACTAAAAGAGTCATTAGTTGTGTGCTGCAATATACTCCATCCGGTCTCAAATGTAAGAAAATTTTCACTTTTTAGGTTCATTCAATAATTGATGTATGTGGTCCATATTATAGACCACATACATCAATTATTGAATGAACCTAAAAAGTGAAAATTTTCTTACATTTGAGACCGGAGGGAGTAGTATACTACTACAATTGTACATTTTTAAACCTTTTTTGTTTTAAAAAATAAAAAAGTTAACCTGTATTATATTTAAAGTTCAATATTTACACGCAACAAAATCAAAAGTTGCATGTTTTTTTCCTGAAGCCAGGTAGTGAAAGTCATCTTTCGGTGCCCAACTGTTTCTGCTGTTTGTTTTCAACTTCTAGCTTGAAAGGAAAAATTTCCATTATTTGCATAAGTGTAGGGTCGATTAGACTTTCAACAAATACTACCAATATCACTATCACTTATAATTTTACCCAGATCGCAACATTTTCCATTATTTTTTTAACAAATACTGTACTGGTAAACTTTAACCTTTTATAAATTTGGTGGCCACATCGAATATGATAAAAGCAAAGGGTATATATTTAGTCAAACTTCACTTATCAATCAGTATGTGTTTTACTGCAATGCATACCTAACGCCTCAACTGCTCTGCATTATTATGCATGATTTTTTTTTTTCAAGATTATATTTTATTTTTTTACGTTAACTATCCAATTTCCACAAAAATGATCATGATAATTTAGAGTTTTACTCTAAAATAAAAGTCTAAACTCTAAACTGGCCAATGATTTTCACACAATACTTATGGCAACAAAAAGAGGGAAATGCATAGATACTACTACTCTATAGCAAACGGTGATGACTTTAATATATATAGAAGTCAAAGTTTTATTTTAAGCAAAATACAAGCCAAAGTAGATGCTATAATTGTGTCGTGATCATTATTTCGATGTGTTACATAGAATGACGTATATTGATTATTGAACCCAGCACAGTCATCTTACCTACAATTTTTCATCATTCTTTTGAGAAATTTTATTTAAACTGTAGTAACCTACCAATTTGTTACTACCTAGAGTTAGAAATTAAATGGGAACATACCGACAGAATATTATAGCAGGTAAATATGCATGGTCCACAATTAGCCCAAAATGGTTAGTAAGAGAAAAAACAGAGTAATCTAGTGTTGTGTACTTTGTAGCATGTAGAAATTCCACTAGTTTGATTATGAAAAAAAATTCATAATATGAAGTTTTGTCGGGTATCATTAATTCAATATTTATATTGTTTTAAAAAAATTAAATATAGAAAATGTATAATATTAAATGATTAGATATCATATACATATGTAATAAAATTCTAGGATACCAGAGTATAAAAAATATCAAAACCTTTTTAATCTCACTAATGTTTGCAGTCGTCTAAACACGTATAGTTTTGAAACTAGCAATGACTAACAAATGGATATAAGAACTACAAACAAGATTTAAAACCAGTGTTTGGATAACTCAACTAGTTTGAGACTAGGGCTAAAAGAGTTGGAGGTCAAAAAAGAGTTGGAGGTCATAGGTTCAAACTTTTACGAATGATTAAATATTAATCTAACAAATAATTACTAACATTTGTCATTAAAAATTTAAAACTTCAAATAATTATGGAGACTAAAAATATATTTAATAGGAAAAAAAATATCCTTTCAAAAAATATATATAATTAGTGGTAGAATTTTCTTTGTTTTCAATATTACAATTGATTTTTTTTTCAATATTACAATTGATATATACAAAAGAAAAAAGATTTTTTGACAAACAAAAGAAAAAAGATTTCTCAATTATTCACATAATTAAAAGATTCTTAGTGTAAGTCATATATATTAAAATCTAAATTTGCAACAAATTAATTATTATAGATTAAATAATAATTATTATAAACCATAAATCCAGTCTATAAATGGTCACTCTCTCACCAACTATATATAGAAATAATTAAACTATTATTGATCCATCAAATTTGTCTTTCATTTTCTTTGAAAATAAAAGAGAGAATGATAATTTAGGACCATCTTGATAGATTAAAATTAGTTTAAGGACTATCTGGTACTTCCTCCGGTCACTAATATAAGCAAAATTTAACTTTTTAGATACATTGAATAATTAATATATCTAGTCTTTATTATAGGTTCGATACATTAATTATTCAATGTATCTAAAAAGTTAACTTTTGCTTATAGTAGTGATCGGAGAGAGTATATTTTTGAAACGATAGTTGGTTTAATTATAACACTAGTTAAAGATTGATTTTTGATATATTGATGCAAAAGCATTTGGCAATAGATTATTGAAGAGTGAAAAGAAAAAAACAGTAGAGTCATTATGACTTACCCACAAATGTGATTTTCCCTTTGAAATGGGACTTCCTCCTTTAGCTGCCCGTGACATCTTCACCTTATTCTGACCCGAAAAGTCAAAACTACCCTCATCTCCTTCCTTATTAATCTTCCTGAAACCACTCCACCTGCTAGACCCAAAATTGGAATTCCAGTTTTCCCTTGGAGTTCTATAGGAAGAAGTGAAGGACATGGCCCGGCCCACGTAAGGCCCATCTAACACAGTTGTAGGTGAAGGAACATCAACCTTGCTGGCTTCCAAAAATAGCAACCTAGGAGGCAGCTCCAAGGTTGTTCTAACTGTATTGTCGAGCTCTGATTGGGTGTGGTAGTGCCTAGGCTTTCCTGGTGCTTCCTCCCACTTGAAAGGAATTGAAATCATGGTTTGAGGTGGTGACATGGCAATCTCCGATGACATTATTGGTTGTTGATTTTTCTCAGTGGTGGTATATGGTAGGGGGAACTTTACAATAAGCTAATGAGAGTGGGTTGTGTATGCTTATATATAGTATATAGAGAGAAATATGGTCAACATGTTAAGAAAGAGAGTTGATATTTTATTTTATTTTATATTATTTCATTGAATTTTTTTGTTTTATAGGAGTGCAATGTGGTCCTTTTAAAAGTCATGGAGATGAGATAAAATTGAGTTTGTTTGGTTTGAGATATATAGATGTACGTGGTAGGCTAGGGATGATAAATAAATGTAGAAAGGAAATGAAATAGACCCACCCTGTCCCAATTATTATTATTATTATTATTATTATTATTATAAGGTAATACTATATACTACTCCCTCCGTCCCGAAATATCTGACCCATTTACTAAAAAAAAGTGTCCCAAAATAATTGAGTCATTTCAATTTTCAATACAACTTTCATCATTTCCAATACAATATAACTCTAATTAATACTACTTTCATCATTCCCAATTCAATATATTCCATTTTCCCCTTTATTTATACATTTTTCTTAATCTGTGTGAAAAACCAAACTGACTCAGATATTCGAGGACGGAGGGACTAATAATCTAGGAAAGGAGTAGATAGAAACTGTTCAATCTCTATTACTAAGATTTTATAATGCAAATAAAACCAAAATAAAACGTCATTTTTTTTTCTTTCTTTTTTATTTTTTGTGGAAACGACTACATAATCCTCACTGTCATCATTTTATCATTTGTGTGTTTGTTTCTACAAATGAAAATGATGTGTGTCTATTATTTTATGGAAAAATTATTGATGATATCAAACATCTTGTAAGTACTAACATGGATTTGCTAGGGCCTGTTTGGTTTGGCTTCTGAGAAGCAATTCTAGCCCAAAATTAATTCTCTACAGTGCCAAAAGCAATTCTAGCCAAAAACAACGTGTTTGGTTCAGCTTTTCAGAATTGCTTTTATACTCCAAAAGCAATTCTCCATGAAGCTACAAATCCTAGCTTCTAGCTTTTCTAGAATCAATTCTCCTTGAACAACGTGTATAGGTTTGTATATTTTATTATTACAACATGTTATTTTACTTTATTGCCCTTTATCAATTCTCATTCTTTATCAATTCTCCTTTAGCTATGTCTATTTTAGTAATTATACATTCAAAATCAATTCTACATAATTGCATCCAAACATAAATCATTTTGTTTAATCAATTCTACATAATTGTATCCAAACATAAATCAATTCTCTCAGAATCAATTCTGTCAGAATCAATTATATCAGAATCAATTATCTCAGAATCAATTATATTCAAAGCTGAACCAAACGGGCACTAAGACAGATCACGAATTTGCTAAGACAAATCACTACATATCAGTAAAAAAAAAAAAGTGAATTTGCAGAAGTAACACATGTCTAAAGGTGGTCGTGAGTTGGTCTTGGATTCGGAAGTTTAAACTTTTTGAAAATGTTCGTCATTTTATGTGGATTATTATGCTCTTCTTATTGATAATATTTTTTTTTTTTAGGAAATTATTGATAATATTTGTTCTCTCATGTTGAGAGATTGAATTGTTGTGTTGAATCATACACTACGCGGAGGAAAAACGTGTGTAAATTGACTCATTAAATTGGGTGTTTCGCTTTCTCCTAAGTTTAGGATCATCGTAATTTATCCCTCTTTAATATCGAGTTCTTATTTAGCTGATTATATAAGAATTCAGTTTCCACGTATGTAGGTTTTTTTTTCCTTCATGTTTCTTTACGTTTCCCATTGATAAAAAAGTACTAAAATAAGTCAAATGTTTGAAAAAAACAATATCAATATCAAATTTTGTATTCGATTTATAGTGTGTTTGGATATGCAACGGTCCTATCACATTCCACGATTAGAAGGACTCATTCATAATTTAAGGTGTTTGCTGAAAATATATGTAGTGAAAAAATTTCACATTGTTTAAAATTGTAAAGAAAGATGGAGACTAATATTATACAGATTTTAGTTAATTGTTACACATCAATCGAAAACACTTTAAATTCACACCTGACTCTTTTGATCGAAAACACTTTGAAGGGTGTGTGGTCTGGGGTTGATAGGCAGTTTAGGATACATAGTCTATTTTTGTATAGTTTTGTTCTCTAATTGTCATTAGTATTGGTCGTGGTTTTTTCTCTGCTTTGAAGTTTTCACTGTACGTTATTGTGTCCCTTTCTTTTCACTAGCCGATTTTTCCCCAAAACTTCAAAATACACTCGAGTTGTTTTTTTGTGAAAACAAACATAGGCCGTCTGAATTTGTATTTGTTTCATGTTTTTCGCATACCAATGTGACTGAATTTTGTGAGAAGCTACATTTCCAAAAGACACTCGGTCATTTTTAACACATTTGAACACTCCTCACTAAGTTAATGTTCATAAATTAGTTATTGAAGTGGCATACTAGAATATGTAAACTATGTCTATATGTCTGGCATGTGGAAATGACGAGAACGTGTGGAAATTATCTAGTATGGATATGGTATGGATCACGAGGTTGCACATGTTTTCCTTATAATGTGTGCGCTATATGAATCATCATCACTCAAATTGGTGAGACTTGGATTATTGTAATTGTAATTTAGTTTTTTCAGAAAATGCTAACTAGTGTGTTTAGGGTATTGTTTAAAGAACCAAAATAAGCAACTCTTGTATAGATAATGATGTAATTAATACTTTGAAAATTATTTGACTTATATTTTCAAAACAAAATTTCTTTTTATACATTTAGCCGAATGAATTACATGAAAATATTCAAATACTGTATTTTTTTAGGGAAGGGAAATATTTGTAACTTACCTCGCATTCCAATTTATCAAATAAAACGAAGGAGTTTTGTCATCCAAAAAAGAAGGCGATTTGCAGCTTTTCTTTTCTTAATGTGAATACAAACCACTATTAGTCATTTTATATTCGTTCAAAAAAATTAGTCATTTTATATCACAAGCTGGCGAATAAAAAAGCCATGAGGCAATTAGCCGTCAAATAAAAAGTCCATGCTTCCGTCAAAAGAAGTTCATGGCTTGATGATGGAATATAAATTATTATTTTTTGAAAAAGAAAAGATTATTGAAGCAAATTATTAGAATAATTCAACAATGTGCAAACTATTTGCTACTATGTACTCATTGTTTTTTTATTAGCATACTCATCGGGTTGTATTGTAAAGCGGTTTTGAATTTAGTATGATTGTCCTTCACTCGGTAATTTACATGCATGATGAGAAAACTTCCAAACAGAAAAAAATTTTCACTCTAACTTATTGAAAGGAAATAGAGCTAAAGGAAAGTGGCGCAGATCAATGATAGACACGCCCCTTTCTCGCTTTGTTGTTTAGTGCTATCATTTTCCACTTTTTTTTTTTTTAACTGAATTATTTTCTACTTTTAGAACGTGTGGTGGGCAATATGTGTATTATTGTATTCTTCAATTACAAGACCTTAAAATAGTTCCCCAATAAATAAATTGATAGTGTTCTTATATTATATTTAACGTAACATGATTTTTCATTTCCTAAAAAGACATGTTTTTTTCGAAGGAATATGATTCTAATTCTTAATTGTGTGCATTGAAAAGGAGTCGTGTTATTTGAACAATCATTTATATGACAATTTTTGGACAACTATAAATTTACAAAGAAAAAGAGGCATTGATACAAAAACCAAATCAATAGAGAGAAAGTAAAAACATAATATGAATATGAGAGAAAAAATTGTAACAAAAATTGTCAAAAAATAGTTGTACAAATATCATTTCTATTGAAAAGTATAACCAATCTGCCAAAATCAGGTGTCACTATAATTTTGATAACGCTCAAAAATTTATCTTTTGAAAATTGATCTAGACACCCAATGTTTGCTCCAGATATCATGAACAAACCATTTTATCTCTGGCGACAATTAACTACCGTTTGTCGGTCTACGGTAATTAATTGTCGTTTGTTCAATATCAATATCAACTCCAGTTAATTGTCGTTCCAATCTGATATATACAAACCTACACTTTCCCTTCTTGATATGAAGTTCTGAAACGACGACGACTTGAGAAATGTTTTTGATATTTGGTTTGTACAGTTCTAAAGGACCAATCAAGTTGGACGCTTCCTTGGTCAAATATTCCCAAGATATTCAAGAAAGTTTGATTTGGCCAAAGACCTAAAAAGAAATCAGGGATTGTATGGATATACCAAATGAAGAAGTTCGGTTGGTTGATATGTGATCTTTTTTGTGTTTTATTATGTTGTTTTATGTTGTACTCCATTATGTTGTTGAATTTAAGTTTAATGTATGTTTTTATTGTTGCTGTAGAATTTAATTTAATTAAAGGAAGTTTCTTTCAATTTTCGATAGTTTTACATGCAATGTTTGTATCTAGTTCATTTCATTTTATTATGATATTTTCTCTCGTATCTAGTTCTCTCAAGTGAATCATGTATCAGGATGGAAAAGTCGAAGGTCATGTCATATATTAAGTTTCAAGAGGACAAATAAGAATCTTTTAACCCCCACCAACAAGTTGGAAGAGTTGAAAACACAACTTAACAAATACTTTTTTCATCTTGGTGAAAATCAAAGTTGCATAGAACTCGGAGAAGATACCGACATTTGGACTACCGTTTATCGTCTTGGGATGCTTAAGGATGATGGCGATGTACTATCCATGTTTTTCTACATGGTGGGAAATAATAAGTTATATATTTGGGTTCGTTTGTGTTCAAATTGTCGGTAGAGATTTTGTGTCATTTTGTGAGGTTTTTAAGTTATTTGATGTAATGCTTTGTAATGTTATTTGATGTAATATTATGTAATTTTGTTCATAATGTTGAATTTCAATCATTTGGGTTCGTTTCAACTGCAAGTGTCCAAATTGTCGGTAGAGATTTTGTGTCATTTTGTGAGGTTTTTAAGTTATTTGATGTAATGCTGTGTAGTGTTATTTGATGTAATATTATGTAATTTTGTTCATAATGTTGAATTTCAATCATTTGCATATTGTTGATGTAATGCTACGAATCTAATGATGCAACTTTATTATTTTGTTGTGCATGGATATCCAGTGGTATTGTCCAATTTTGATTAGAAGCATTGTCTCATCTTTGAATATCCCTTTTGTGTGTTCTGTACAAATGCATTAAGTGGTCTTTGAATTCCCCTTTGCTTGCACATTCTTGCTTGAAATGCATTTCTTTTTCTCCAAAACTGATAGTTAGTTACCGTTTCTGCCAACAACAAAGGGTGCCTAAAGAGCAATTTTCTTATTAACAGCGTATATGCTTTTGGCAATATTCCTAAACGTAGGAAGAGGGTAGCAGTTTTCATTCAGGCAAGTGAAAGCCATTGACTATTGAGAGAACGGTTCCCAGAGTTGAAACAAAAAACTATTGCCCCTAGAGTTATTATCAGTTATCAGGTGGCAGGGGTTAATTCACTCTTCCAGCAATGACTTTTTGCTGCTTTCTTGAGAAGCTGAATTTCTCATTCCTATTGTAGGATGTGTTTTATCTTGGTTTTCGGGTTTCAAACATTGATTACGTTTGAACCTTTTTAACCTTTGATATCTCATTTTTTTCTTGGGAAGGGAAAAAATAAGCAAAACCCTTGAGAATCGAGGTCCGTGAGTTGTTTTCGCTACGGGAAGGTGTTAGGCACCCATAACGACTATAGTATCCTATAGGAACCGTCTTTACTTTCTACGCGCGCGCTTCATTTTTAAATGCTATTTGAAAGTTATATTTACACCTAAGAGTTTACTAAGTGAAGAATTTGGAGGGAGAAGAATGTGTTTGAATTTTTATTTTAATTGAATTGAAGGAATTTTGATTCCTTGCCTACGTACCCTTTTAAGGGATCAAATCCACCGTAGTTCTCTTCCAAAAAAATGTTTTTTGTTTTTGTTGGTTGATTTTAAGTTTGAAAGAGAGGCCTCAAGGGCATAAGATTGTGAAATTGTGAGGTTTGATTAGTGATTTTGGAAAAAAAAAAGTCAAGTATGATTAACTTTCATTGAAATTTGATTAAGAAAATAAAGAGAAAATGTAAAGGAGTTTTGACTCCTATATTTTTTGGAAAAGGTTTTCAAGTGATGTTGTTCAAGTTTTTTTTTGGAAAATTGATTTTGCTAAATGTAAATCCTAAGCATTCATCTAAACATACAATCCTAAACATACATCTAAACATGCATAACCTAGGCATACATCTAAAGTAACCATGTGATATGTGTGTGCATGTGTCGGTGCTTGTGTCGGTGTACATTATTAGAGTCCATTGTCCTTTACATCATGCCCTAATTACATGCTATGGTCTTGCAAGAATTTTAAAATTGCATAAAGTAAAGTACAAAAATTCCTAAGTGTTACATTCTAATTTTTGCATGAATTTTGAAATAAAGACCAAGAATAGAAGATGGAGGATGAAATGCTTTATGGAATGCATGAAACATGAAGTAAAGTGGTTAGTAATAATAGGCATAGAATGAAAATTATGAGCAAGAGAATCACTAAAAAGCTTGACAAGAATCAACAAAACTATTAACATAAAAGTAACAAAATATATCTAAAATCTATCATAATATCCAAAGCAAGCATATGACCTATGTCTCTCATATCATTGACAATTTTCAAAAGGGTTTATTTCAGCCATATCATGAGAATCATAAAGAGATATCAAGCCAAGAATCATGACATATTCATAGATATATTTTCTACTTCATTTTCACAAGCAAAATTCACATAACTTGTAACACAAGAAACTAACAAATCTTATTTACACACAGTAAGAAAGAGACACAAATCAGAGGCTAACATATCACAAAGTCCATGCTCCAAGATTCAACATCATATACTCAAGTCTTAACATCAAGCACATGATAAAACTTCACAAAAAAACTTAACAAAACAAGTGAAAATATTGACAAGAAACATCACTTACATCTTTTAACCATTTTTATTATGTAAAAACACCACAAAACATCACAAAGTGGATAGGACACATGTATGAAATTTTCTAGGATTTTTAAAGGATTTTTAGACTCAAAAGTATACAAAAATTCACAAGTTTTAACAAGAATAGTAAACAAATTAGCAAGAAATACTACATATATTTTCCTCAGGTTTTAACACATGAAAATATCACAAAAAGGTCAAGAAAAATATCAAGAACATATGGAAAATTTTATAGAATTTTTACAAGAATTTTAAGCAAGGCAGGGGGTGTAAACATCAACAAACAGTGTCAAAATAGCAAGAAAATGAGGGAAAACGAAATCCAGTACAAATAACAGGCCCAACCCACACACACATGGATCCTGTATCCTCAGGGAGCTTCAGGGACCGTTGGATTGATCCAGATGGATCAAACCTAGATCCAACGGTCAAGGAACGAACCAATTGAACCAGACCGGTCCAAAGGCTTATATAAATGCCTGGTGTGACACCCTATTTTTTTATGCATTATTTAGTGTGTTTTGCGGTATTTTACTCTGAATTAACTGATAATTAAATTCTTTTCTAGAAAGTGAATTTAGGAAAAATAATGTTATATATTAGAACTATAATATTATAACAGGCTATGTTAAAAATTCCGGCTTAAAATTCTACCGGATTTCGGACAGCGATTTGCTCGACTATATAAATTTTATTACCGAAATAAATAAATAAATATATTTTTGAAACCATAAAAATATATATGATAGGATTATATGATTAATTATATTATTTATGATTTTTTTAAAAACAGTATTAGATAAGAATGTACACTATGCTGATAAGAATTAGCTTATCCAATGGCGTGGCATGCATGAATTTTACTGAATTAGCAACTTAAGCATATCTCTTACTGTGAATGAACTAAACACATGTTGTTTCTTTGCACCACAAAAGATTTCACTTGTTTTGCTATAAATAGGCACCTTGCACTCTTTGTTAATCACAAGCCTGCAAACACACAACTATCATTATCTATCATTATCAGAGAAGTGAAAACTCAAGGTTTATACTCTCTTTCCTTCTCTTTCTATTCTTTGTTTTTGTTTTTACTAGTTTATTCATTGTCAAACCTTTGACTACTTAGAAGACTACAAGTCCTATTCAATATCACATTCAATAACTTATTTTAGTTTGGTTTGCTTTTATTAGATCTAAAACAAGAACTTTCACCAACTTAAGTCCTTTATTTGTTCCTGAAAAATGATTTCATAGGCACATATACACTGTTGAATACCAATCTGTACCTTACATGAGTAATCTCTACATAAACCAGTTTTATTTTTTTAGCGTGAAAAACCCATGTAAAAAGAGGGATATCTATAAAATGATGTTTTGGAACTCCAAAAGATTAGTGATCATGTTTGACATACTAATTTCTATTAAAATGAAAACATACAGTGCATGTTAATATATATAGAAGAGTAGTTATTTTCTGCATGGCTATAAATGAAATGAAATAAAATAAGATATTTCCTTATAGCTACAACAACACAGTAGAGTATTATCACTTGATTCACTAATTTAGTCAAGTTAAGATGCCTATATTTCTAGTAATAAATTGGAGCTACAGATCTGACTTATATATATTTAATTTTTCTTTTAACTAGGAGGTACTCATGTGTTTGTAAAACAAGATTAATAAATCTAAGTTAGAAATAAGTTTAAACTGTTTAGAATATTTGTTAACATAGTAGTAGCTATTAGAAGTTATTTTTAAAAGTTTTATTAACTCATAATTATTTATGGAAGTTTTGGTTAAAACTAGTAGAAATTCATCATGTTAAAATTTCTAAAGTTATTCTTTTAGAATAAGAAAGAAAGAATAAACTGATATCACCACTTGTATTAACTAGTTCATTGTAGCTATTGGAAAAATTGTCTTTAGAATATTTTTTTGTTCATGCTGTTACGTTCCAAATATATAGTTAACTCTATAATTCTTAAATATTTAGCATTTAATAATTAGTGTTTATTACAATGATAGCTAGTTAAGAGATAGTTATTTTGATGAGTAATTAGGTGATTGAAGAAGGTGATTACTCAAGATTTGAAAAGCTGAAAGGTAAGGGGATATACTTTAGAGAACGCCCAAGATATATATGTATATTATCACATGAGATTAAGAAAATTTGTGTATTTAATTGTAGTATTAATCTGTTTTAAATATATATTATTAATGAGAAAATTTGATTATTTATAGCATGTACCGAACTAATCGACTTTTGAGTTACAGGTTATTAGTGTATTACGTTCATATTAAATCCATGTGTGTCTTTATAATTGTAATATACTACTATGTATTTATAATTATGCTGTGTGTTATCATATATTTATTTTGTACTAAATATTGATCGTGACCTATTAATAAATTTTACAAACTAAGCTAGTGTCGCTATGTTTCTTGGTGCAGAACGCTATGTTTCTAACATGGTCTTATACGCATAATATAATATTATTCTTATTAATTTAATTACTTAATTTATATGAGTAATAATGAAATAAAATAAATAACAATAAATTGGTTGTTGATGAAAATAGTTGTGTTGAAGATTTACATAACTAATAATTTTTGTAAAGAGTAATACAGGTTGTTTCTTATAATACGATAACGTATATAAGACTAAGGATAGGTTCGGTTGGGTCGACTACAGACCTTCTGGGGATCACAGGCGTTTTGAACTCCTACCAATAGTTAGTGATAGCTTCTCTAACTGGAGGAAATCATAATACCCGATGCAGTGATACCTGACTGTGCAGGACTATCTATAATAAGGTGCAGCGATCGGGCCAGAATGGTTGGAGTAGAGATTATATATCTACTCGTTGCAAACAATCATGTTATGGCAGTTGAGACGGCCTTACACTCATAATAGAGGTCTCCATGGAGTAGGTTTAACCAAGATGCTACTAACAAGTCAAAACTATAACCTTTGTATTGATTATGATAAAGTGTTAAGTGATCTTTGTTTTGACTAACTTTGATGTGTGTGGTTGCCATAAATTTTTGTGTTCTCAATTGATTTATATTTTCTTGTGATTATTTAATTTCTATGTGGTTATTTAAATTTTTGTAGGATTTAATAGTGAAAGAAATTACATGTATAATTTTATATATTTCTTTATTTGAAAAACATTATATGTAACTATAAAATATTATATATCATCATGTAATATTATTAGCATTTAGTTAACCTTGTGTGCGAGTATTTCACCCTTACAATTTGCAGATAATGTCGGGGAAGTCATTGAGTCACTCGGGGAACCAAAGGATTGAGGGTCTGGAGGAAATAGGAGATGCAGTTTGGGAATTGGATATGGTGTCCCAAACACTGATATGCACAGGAATAAGTAGGACAACCATAGGAATCGAAAAACTAGTTATCTCTCCTTATGTTTAATTAGTTTGACTTAAGTATGACGTACTTTAACTTGCAGGTGTTTGTAAAATATCTAACTAACCCCGACAAGCCTGAGTATGTAAGCCTAAGGGCAAGATAATTAACGGCGTGTAGAATATATTGATGCATATTTTATATCCTTGTGTTTTATTTATTTTTATGTTTTACGATCAAGAGCTAAAACTTTTATTTAAAAAAAAATGCAAGAAAGATATTTATTTAAATTAAATTTTTAGTAACCAAATTAATTTACTAGTAAAAGTAAGACTTATGAACTTAATTCGCTTTAGACACTCAAGTATTAAGACGTAACACCATTTTCTATCGTTACGGAAAATGGGGCGTTACATTAGTGGTATCAGAGCACGGTTGATTCTTTCGGGAACGTTAGAGGATGTCTGTACTAATTACGTTTGTTTGTACTAACTTTGTATAGATTATTATATTATTTAATAATTAGGTTCTAACCAATTAGGACTTTTAGGAACGCAATGAGTCTTAGAAATAATCATATAGAAGCCGAAAACGGAGAGGCAAGCAATACCGAAGGAGGTAGGGCTGGACATCGGTCGGTTTCGGTCGGAAATCGGTCCCAAACCCTCAACCCAGACTTAACCACGGTTGCTACTACTAGACCCAATTCCGCCCAATTAATGACTCGGTTTAGTCGGTTTCGGTTTTATCGGATAAGCCGGTTAGACAGGTCGGTTAAGTCGGTTAATTTGTAAAAGGGCCAATTTTAAATCAGACTTTTTTTTAACATTTCAAAAGATAAAAAAAAAAATATGGTCTAGATCCATAATAATTCTAAAACATGGCCTGAGTGAAGATTAAAATATAATATCTTTTTCTAATTGATAATCCAATATTATATTAAGCCCATTCATATTCAAGGGCTAATCAATTTCACATCCTAAAATAAAACACCATTTATTTAGGGTCCAAGTGATGTATAGGGACCAAGGCCAGGTTGTAAGATGCCTGCTGATATATCAGTTCAAAGAAAAGCGCACACAGGCACAACACAGTCGATCAATTACAATTTTACTCCGCTTTAAAAGCCATATTAAACCAGAAATTACAGTCATCCAATATTAAACTAAACACTAAAGTTTTCACTATTATTTCAAATGAATTCTGCAGCTTGTTGAGGCTTCAATTTGGTAAGACTTGAACCTTGCAGCTACAAAAAAAAAATGAAAACTCATCATCAAATGATAATTATGCTCAATATTAAAGAGAAATAAAATAGCAGAAAGAAATGGTAATGTCATTCTTAATAAACAATTGATACAACTTCTAAATGATAGGTATTCTCAACAATCCTTTTATACTAAGCAATAAAGCCATAAATATACATACTCCCTTAGCAATTAACCTGCGTAGTTACATAATACAAGAGCAGTAGATTAACATAAGAATGTACATTAACAAACTTATAAAAAGCAAAGAGAATAAAAAATCATATCATAAGCAAAGAGAAACAGAACCAAGGTATATTAGAAGCAAACTTATCACTTGCAAACACACATTTGAATGTTCATAATCAAACTTATAACATTTATAATTGAGAATAAGGCCCAATTTTCATGCATATTTCAAATTTCATTACCATACACAACCTACTTGCATAAACTCAAACTCACATACCTTAATTAAATACAAAAGAAAACATAACAATTTTCACTTACATACACATTTGGATGAACTATTAAAAAAAGCAGCAGAAGACAATTTTATACACTTACATAATTACGTTGATCCTGATCTGTTATTTCTTGGCCAAATCCTTTACCAATCAATAAAAATCGAGAAGAATGTCAAAATATTAGTAAAAATTAAAAACAATAATCTTTAACCTATCAAACACTAAACGAAAAAATAAATAAAAAAACATAGCTTAGTAAGTTTTACCTTTTATCAATCAATGAGTGATTAAACGGACCACCTTGATTCTGATTTGAAGATGATAAACTGAAAAACAAATAACAATAATAGAAAATATGTGTTAATCAAAGAAATAACAAAAAAAAAAAAACAGATGTTATTTAGAGAAAAACAAAATCTTTACTAAATAATATCTTATGTATTGTTCATCGAAAACCCTAAATTGAAAAGCACAAAAGAGAAATGTTAGAAATTACCTGTTATTAATTAGTGACGAAAAATGCACTTATTAATTAGTGACGAAAATTCACGATAAACCACCATTTCATGACAGCTTAGTATAGGCCATGAAGAGAGTGCTTGGACAGCAGATTGAAAAACAAAGGAGAGAAAGGAGAAGAGGAATGTCTGTGCGGCTGCTAGGGTTACCACTGAGGGAGGAAGTGAGAGAATGAGAAGTATTTATATAAAAGCCAATACGACATCGTTGCATTCAACTAGTTTTTGTGAGCATAAAAAATAAAATATATAAAAATATGTATTGTGGGTCGGTCGGCAATGGGTATCGATGGGCTAATAACCTTGGGCCGAACCGAACCATTCATGTCCAGCTCAATCCGGACTTCTGTGCACCGCATAAACCGCCAACCCGCTTGACCCGACCGATTCGGTTTCTTGTGGGCCGGATTTCCCGGTTTCGGGCGGAAATGAAAATCCTGTCCAGCGCTAGAAGGAGGTATGGGAAGAGCTATTCAAGCTATGGCAGAAATGGCAGCAACCATTGCAGAACAAACTGCTGCAAAGGCTGAAAGGGATATTCGAAAGCAACAAAGGGAAGAACAAAACGCTGAAAATAAAGGATTGGTAGATTTCAGACGTCACGATCCTCCACAATTTCTTGGAGAAACCGAACCAGAGAAAGCTGACTTATGGCTCCAAGAGATAGAAAAGATATTCACTGTGTTGAGATGTCCTGACGAAGTAAAGGTAACATATGCATCTTACTTACTATTGGGAGATGCCGAATATTGGTGGAAAGGAACTCGCAAGATGATTGAAGCTAACAATCAAGATATTACTTGGGAAATATTTCGTACGAAATTTCTCGACAAGTATTTTCCTAGAAGTGCTAGGACTGCAAAGGAACAAGAATTTCTGACCCTGAAACAAGGAGGAATGACGATTGGAAAATATGCAGCAAAGTTTGAGTCGTTGGCAAAATATTTTCGTTTCTTTCAGGACCAAGTGGATGAAGATTGGCTATGTGAACGATTTGAAGGTGGACTGAAGCATAGCATCAAAGAATCTGTCTTGCCACTGGAAATTCGTCAATTCCAACCACTTGTAGAAAAATGCAGGAAGATAGAAGCAATGAAGGAAGGTGGAATCAATCGAGGAAGTGTGGGTGGACCATCTAGGCCTAAATATCCAACTCAAGGGTGGAATCATAAAGGAAAGCAGCCGTATAAAAAGCCTTACTCTCGAACTGCGAGTAATAATCAGAATCAGCGACCCTATCGTCCAGTTACATCAGCCATTGGAAATGGATCAAACCAAAACCAGAATCAAGAACTCGTTCGAAGGTGCTACAAATGTGGAAAACAAGATCATTTGGCTAACACTTGTCCCGAAACAGGAATAAAGTGTTTCAAATGTGGGGATATAGGACACATGGCCAGGGAATGCAGGAACCAAAAAGTTGAACCCGTGGTGAACAATGTGAGAGCTGCAAGGCCAAAGGAGAAAGGAAGGGTTTATACTTTAAGTGGTGTTGAGGCTTCTCAATCTGAAAATCTTATACAAGGTAGTTGCAATATGACGGGTAATCTCTTAACTGTACTATTCGATTCTGGAGCAACTCATTCTTTTATCTCAATAGATCGTGTGAAACAATTGAGTTTGTTTGTAACACCACTGCCTTTTGATTTAATCATTTCTACTGCAACTGCTAAACCCATAGTTGCAAATGCTATTTGTTTAAAATGTCCTCTTGTCATCCACAATAGGAAATTTCTTGTTGACTTGATATGTTTGCCTTTAACACAATTAGATGTGATTTTAGGCATGGATTGGTTATCTTTCAACCATATCTTTTTAGACTGTGCACGTAAAACTGTAGTGTTTCCTGATTCCGGGAATTTTGAGCTTATATCTGCTAATCATGATATAACTTCTTCAAAAGAAGGAGCTCAAGGGTACATGTTATTATCTTCTGTAGAAGTTGCGAGAGAAAACGTTTTGAACCAAGTCCCAATAGTGAATGATTTTCCGGAAGTATTTCCAGAATACGTTCCTGGTTTACCCCCGGTAAGGGATATCGAGTTTTCGATCGATCTAATCCCTGGATCAGGTCCGATCTCCATCGCACCATATAGAATGTCACCTACTGAGTTAGCAGAGTTAAAAACCCAACTTGAAGATTTGTTGTCAAAACAGTTCATTAGACCAAGTGTATCACCTTGGGGAGCTCCAGTACTGTTAGTGAAGAAAGAGCAGCATAATTCAGTTTGGGAACTGATGGGATTTAGAGATGCAATGGGAGAGTTTGTATCCCAAATAATTTAGAAACGAGGAAACTAATTTTAGACGAAGCACATAAGAGTACATTGAGTATTCATCCAGGAGCAACCAAAATGTACCAAGATTTGAAGCTAAGGTTTTGGTGGCCCGGAATGAAAAAGCAAGTGGCAGAGTATGTTGCTTCATGTCTAACATGCCAAAAAGCAAAAGTGGAACATCAAAGACCAGCCGGTATGCTTCAATCGTTGGACATTCCAGAATGGAAGTGGGAGAGTATTTCGATGGATTTTGTTGTGGGATTACCGAGAACCAGACATAATTTTGATTCAATTTGGGTTATCATAGACAGACTGACCAAATCAGCACATTTCTTACCAGTAAATATTAACTACAATGTGGAGAAGTTAACTGAGGTTTATATCAAGGAAATCATCAGATTACATGGGGTACCTTCAAGTATTGTTTCAGACCGAGATCCAAAATTTACATCTCACTTTTGGCATAGTTTACAAAAAGCACTGGGGACAAAATTAAGATTAAGTTCAGCTTATCACCCTCAGACGGATGGACAAACTGAAAGAACAATTCAATCTCTAGAAGACTTGTTGAGAGCATGTGTTCTAGACAATAGAGGAAGTTGGGACGATCTACTACCATTGATCGAGTTTACATACAATAATAGTTTCCACTCAAGCATAGGAATGGCACCTTATGAAGCTTTGTATGGGAGAAAATGTCAGACACCGTTGTGTTGGTATCAAGATGGAGAGAGCATCATGTTTGGACCAGAAATTGTTCAACAAACAACGGAGAAAGTTAAACAAATTCGCGAGAAGATGAAGGTTGCACAAAACAGACAGAAAAGCTATTCTGATCAGAGAAGAAGACCTCTTGAATTTCAGGAAGGAGAACATGTATTTTTGAGAGTCACATCAACGACTGGGGTAGGTAGAGCTATTAAGGCCAGAAAACTCACTCCAAAATTCATTGGGCCATACCAAATTATTCGTCGCATTGGTCCAGTAGCCTATCAAATTGCTTTACCTCCTTTTCTTTCAAATATTCACAATGTGTTGCATGTTTCACAATTAAGGAAGTATGTCCCTGATCCATCTCACATAATTGAACCCGATGAAGTCCCGTTAAAAGAGAACTTGTCATACGAGACGTCTCCTGTAAGGATCGAAGATAGAAGAGTCAAACAACTAAGAGGGAAGAGATTTTCTTGGTCAAAGTTCTATGGGATCAAGTAACCGGAGATTCAACGTGGGAGTTAGAGGATAATATGAGATTGCAATATCCATATTTATTTCGAGGTATACAATTTCGAGGACGAAATTTTTTTTAAGTGGGTTAGTAATGTGACACCCTATTTTTTTATGCATTATTTAGTGTGTTTTGCGGTATTTTACTCTGAATTAACTGATAATTAAATTCTTTTCTAGAAAGTGAATTTAGGAAAAATAATGTTATATATTAGAACTATAATATTATAACAGGCTATGTTAAAAATTCCGGCTTAAAATTCTACCGGATTTCGGACAGCGATTTGCTCGACTATATAAATTTTATTACCGAAATAAATAAATAAATATATTTTTGAAACCATAAAAATATATATGATAGGATTATATGATTAATTATATTATTTATGATTTTTTTAAAAACAGTATTAGATAAGAATGTACACTATGCTGATAAGAATTAGCTTATCCAATGGCGTGGCATGCATGAATTTTACTGAATTAGCAACTTAAGCATATCTCTTACTGTGAATGAACTAAACACGTGTTGTTTCTTTGCACCACAAAAGATTTCACTTGTTTTGCTATAAATAGGCACCTTGCACTCTTTGTTAATCACAAGCCTGCAAACACACAACTATCATTATCTATCATTATCAGAGAAGTGAAAACTCAAGGTTTATACTCTCTTTCCTTCTCTTTCTATTCTTTGTTTTTGTTTTTACTAGTTTATTCATTGTCAAACCTTTGACTACTTAGAAGACTACAAGTCCTATTCAATATCACATTCAATAACTTATTTTAGTTTGGTTTGCTTTTATTAGATCTAAAACAAGAACTTTCACCAACTTAAGTCCTTTATTTGTTCCTGAAAAATGATTTCATAGGCACATATACACTGTTGAATACCAATCTGTACCTTACATGAGTAATCTCTACATAAACCAGTTTTATTTTTTTAGCGTGAAAAACCCATGTAAAAAGAGGGATATCTATAAAATGATGTTTTGGAACTCCAAAAGATTAGTGATCATGTTTGACATACTAATTTCTATTAAAATGAAAACATACAGTGCATGTTAATATATATAGAAGAGTAGTTATTTTCTGCATGGCTATAAATGAAATGAAATAAAATAAGATATTTCCTTATAGCTACAACAACACAGTAGAGTATTATCACTTGATTCACTAATTTAGTCAAGTTAAGATGCCTATATTTCTAGTAATAAATTGGAGCTACAGATCTGACTTATATATATTTAATTTTTCTTTTAACTAGGAGGTACTCATGTGTTTGTAAAACAAGATTAATAAATCTAAGTTAGAAATAAGTTTAAACTGTTTAGAATATTTGTTAACATAGTAGTAGCTATTAGAAGTTATTTTTAAAAGTTTTATTAACTCATAATTATTTATGGAAGTTTTGGTTAAAACTAGTAGAAATTCATCATGTTAAAATTTCTAAAGTTATTCTTTTAGAATAAGAAAGAAAGAATAAACTGATATCACCACTTGTATTAACTAGTTCATTGTAGCTATTGGAAAAATTGTCTTTAGAATATTTTTTTGTTCATGCTGTTACGTTCCAAATATATAGTTAACTCTATAATTCTTAAATATTTAGCATTTAATAATTAGTGTTTATTACAATGATAGCTAGTTAAGAGATAGTTATTTTGATGAGTAATTAGGTGATTGAAGAAGGTGATTACTCAAGACTAGTATAGTGACCCGTGCCAAGCACGGGAAATAAAAAACTTTTTTAATCAAATGTATAGATTTTATATTATGTTATCTTAAAGTTATAAGTGTGGTTATAATTTAAATTTGATATGTAAAAAAATATCATCTTAATTTTGTTAATTTTGTATATATTTTGAAATATCTAAACATTGAACATAACAATTAAAGTATTTGGATTTATATTTATACTAATTATTTGTAGTATAAGATGTACTCATTGTTAAACTTAACATATGTAATATTTTTGCAAAAATACGCCGACGTACTGTATATTATTATTTGTTGACATAATGTATTTTATTAATCATAAAAACTACAAAATTTGTATTTTTTTATATAATAGTCAGTGTCAGATAGGCATGGCAAGAAAACCCATACCCGCGGTTACCCGCCCGAACCAAATCCAATTTGACGGGTCTTCCCCGTTTTTACAGGGTTTGAATATGGGTATGGGTTTTTCCCGATTTCAAAACACGGGTATGGGACGGGTAACGGGTATATAGGTACCCACCCCAAACCCAAACCCATACCCGTACCAAATGTAAAAAATTACTTTATGTTGATATGTCATGTTATTTTGTTTGATAATTGTCATGTTAATAAAAACTACAATTGATATTTAAAGGATCAACTAAATCATTTAATCTAACAAATGTTAATGTGAGCGTGTTGTTCGATAATGTATTACAACATTTCTCTTGGGGATGCAAAAAAAATTCTCTTTTTTATTTAAAAAATTATTCAATGTGGGGACAGGGATGGGGCGGGGATACCCGAACTCGTCGGGGACGGGGATGAGATTCAATTTCTCATCCTCGTTGGGTATGGGTAGAATAACAGGTAAGTATATGAGAATCGGGTAGGGGGACGGGGAAGGTAAAACCCATCCCCCCCCCCCCCCCCCCCCATTGCCATGCCTAGTGTCAAATGTATACACCTAGTCTGTGAATGCAAACGTTAAATTTTTTACGGGTGTGTATAAATATAGTTTGGGCTACAGAAACGCCGATTGTTATTTGTTTTTATTTTTTACAAAACCAATGGTCTAATGTAAATATTGTATTTTAGGGTAACAACGATATAAAAAAAAAGTTTCATGTATTGTTATACCTGAAAAGTGCATCAATTAAAAGTCAATGGCAGGAGGATCTGCTTATATAGAAATTGCATGGCCTGTAATGACCAGTACGCCTTACAAAGAAATGAAAAAAAAAACTTCCAAACAATACACAACTTTAATTTCTAAATTATAGCAACAACAATTCTAAAACATAACCAATGATCATACTTTTTAAAAAACTTCATGATACACAACATTTGTGGTCTCCTTGCAAACATTATTATCTTCATCCAAGATGAGTAGCTTCAAACCTTTTCTAGAAGTAACTCGAGAGACAGCGGTATAGAGTGGTCCATGCGTGAACACGAACTTAAGAAGATAAACTCGCACCCGAGATAAAGATTGACCCTGACTTTTATTTATTGTCATTGCAAAACAAAGCGTCAATGGAAATTGCATGCGCCTGAATTCGAAGGGTAGTCCTGGATCACTCGGAATAAGATTCATCCTGGGAATGAATACCCTAGTACCGTCCCTTTTCCTGTAATTAGGGTAGCAGCTATCGTGCTCTTCCCTAGATGTGTAACTGTCAGCCTCGCACCATTACACAATCCATTGGCCTGATTGATGTTTCTCTCCAGAGCTCTTAATACCATTAGGAAATTCCGTTGTTAACCACTCGCTTTGGACATCAGAATTTTCACCCGATCGACAAACAGAATCAGAGCTTAAATACTCTTTCTCTTCACCTGGAATCAGTGACATCATATATTCATTAACATGCTCAACTGAATCAAGTGTTGGTGCGAGTATTCCCCTTTCTTGGAAAAATAACGGGTCACCAAGATTATCATTCAAATCGGGATACTCATGCTAAGCACGGGAAATTAACATACTTTTTTTTATATTTTTTTACTCAAGGAATTAACGTTAATGTTTAATAAAATATTATTTAAAATTGAAAATTAATTTACATAAAGTTTGTGAGTATTTAAGTTATTTGATCTATAAATCAATATAAATTTAAAGTAACTTTAAATAAATTATATAGTTTTTTTTTTGACAAAAAATATAACTTAATATTAATAGTTTTTGTAAAAAAATATAATATTATATAGTTGTATCAAGATCTTTTCTTTTACAATTTTTATTTTGAGGGAATATTTTCTTTTACAAATATAAAGTATATATATAGTTTACAACTATATTTTATTTTAAATTGGTATTTTTATCCTAAATAATAAATTGTTTTTGGGGTTGAGTAGTTCAAATGATTTGAGTTAAGCAATAAGGAGTTAGAGGTAGTGGGTCAAACTCAAACGAAGGAGTAATATTAATTTAACAACTAATTACTAACATTTGTCATTAAAAAAAGGGCAATTGTTTTGATCTCTCCAACATGATGATATTTGCCCCAAGAATATATTATATTGACATTTAAAAAAAAATATATTTATTATTGTCAAATTCATCTTTTGAAAATGGATTTTTTTTATAAGATCTATGGTAGCCTGTGTTCCTATTATGATTGGCAAGTATTTAAAGATATAGATACCCATTTCGAACCTATACCGATAGAAATATATTAATATGTAACATGTAAATCTCTAAATATTATCTCTACTTTTGAGATATTTTTGAACTTTTAATCACTGTAATCATTACCCTAATTTAAAATTGACTAATTACTTTGTGAAGAGGTTCGTTTGATATAAAATATGGTGTTGTGTGTTTTCCTACCTCAAATGGATTAGGTTAATAAAAAATGGTGGATATGAATTTCTAGTAGTAGGTTCGGGTTTGGGAAAATGTTTAGGTTGGGGACGGGTTCAGGTTTGAGGATGAAATTTCTCCACAACTTTTTTGCACTTCAATAGATTTATTTTCAAGCTCAACTACCTTATTGTCTCATCCGTTTCAACACTTCTTTTACCTCGTGTTCTATAATACGATGATAGTAGTTATAGTTTATATCTGCCTCTCTAATATCTATCTTTTCTTTCATTCTTGTCCTTTGGCAAGAATATATATATAAATTTTTCTCCCTCATTGGTATGTAAGGATTGGTATAACCCATCAAAAGCTTGTGTTCTTGTTGCGTTTAATGCCTTTTTTGCCCCTTTCTTAGGTCTCTTATAATTTTCCTAAATATTTGTACGTGTACACCTATACCACACTTTAAAACACCCCCTTTTGATTCTCATTTTAATTTAAAAATGTTAGTGCCACCATGATTCTTTACTCCTAGTTAGGTCCAAAACCTGTTAGTTTTTCTATTGTCTTTTATGCTACTTTTCTAATCTCATATGTCATCTTGTTCCACTTATCATTTTCGCTTCTATGTAGCTTGACGCAACCTTCCTTTAAAATCTTTTGTTGGAAAACACTGTTTTTCATCCTTTAAATGCCACCATTTGATCCTTGTACCCCAACTGTGGCATCTCCTTTTCTCTCTTCTCTTAACCCTTGCATCTATAACCAATACTATATGTTGGATAGTCAAACTCTCTCCAGGTAAAACCTTAAGTTCATCAAATCTTATTGTCATAATTACTAATAAGAAATACATCTCTCTGAAAACATGACATCTCACTCTTGTATGCAATAAGACTCCCTTTTGTTTTCCTAAAGTAAGATTAGAAGACAACAAAAAATATGGGATAAATTTACCCTGTGCATTTATCTCCCCGAGGCTATACCCTAATTCACACCTTCAAAACTTATCAAACACTCCTAACATGCCCATTTAGACCCCCTCCTAGAAAAATATTTTCTTCTTGTGGTATATCTTGAATTAAGCCTTTCAAATCCTTTCAAAATTTTACTTTAGGACATTCTTTAAACCATACCTAAGATGCATAAACACTAATAACATTAAAGTTGCCTTATTTCCTTTCAAAAAATAATAATTAAAGATGTCTAATTTAGCTACAAATTTGTGGGCTACAATCCAATCTCCTATCCTCTTTACATCCATAATATCTTTTTTCCTTTATTTATTCACAATAATGCCTACACCATTTCTTGATCCAACTTTTCCAGTGTATCAATGCTTAAATCTTGAACTATCTAATTCTTTCGCCTTTTCACCCACCCACTTAGTTTCTTGTTGGCACATAAAATTAACCTTCCTCCTAGTCATAGAGTCAACTATTTCCATATATTTTCAAGGGTGCTTTTATTCCATGTTCTAAAATGGGTCATACTCTCGTGAACTAACTTATTTACTCACACTCATTCACAAAGATGTTGAGACTCTTGCTTATTTTTTACTGCATCCAGGCGGCGATGTATCGACCCTTGCTCATTTAACATTGTACTTGACTTATACAACGTGTTTCCTCTAAGCACTGACCTAGTGTTCACACTATTAATACTCGGTTCATGTTGTTTTATCTTGGTTTTCGGGTGTCAAACATTGATTACGTTTGAACCTTTTAAACCTGTGATATCTTATTTTTTCTTGGGAAGGGAAAAAGTAAGCAAAACCCTTGAGAATCGAGGTCCGGGAGTTGTTTTCGCTACGGGAAGGTGTTAGGCACCCATAACGACTATAGTAACCTATAGGAACCGTCTTTAATTTCTACGTGCGCGCTTTATTTTTAAATGCTATTTTGAAATGTTATTTACACCTAAGAACTTACTAAATGAAGAATTGGAGGGAGAAGAATGTTTTTGGATTTTTATTTTAGTTGAATTGAAGGAATTTTGTTCCTTGCCTACGTACCCGTTTAAGGGATCAAATCCACCGTAGTTCTCTCTCAAAAATGTTTTTGTTTTTGTTGATTGATTTTAAGTTTGAAAATGGATTTTGAAGAATAGAAAGAGGCCTCAAGGGCATGAGATTAGGAAATAGTGAGGTTGGATTAGTGAATTGCAAAAGAAGTCAAAGTTTGATTATTTTCATTGAAATTTGATTAAGAAAATGGAAAAGAAAATACAATGGGATATTGGATCCCAAGGTTTATTTGGAAAAGATTTGAGTGAAGTTGTTCACATTTGTTTGGAAAATTGGGTTTTTTCTAAGTATAAGTCCTAGGCATTCATCTAAACATACAATCCTAAACATACATCTAAACATGCATATTCTAGCTATATAGTGGTGTGTGTGCATGTGTCGGTGCTTGTGTCGGTGTACATCATTAGAGTCCATTGTCCTTTACATCATACCCTAGATACATTCTATGGCCTCTTTGCCAAGAAATTAAAAGTGCATAAAGGAAAATATTACAAAACTCCTAAATGTTTACATTCTAACTTTGGTACAAATTAAATTGCAAGAAAGTTAAACTAGAATATGAAATGAGATGAGCTTATGGGATACATGAAACAAGAAACAAAAGGGTTAGTAGCACATGACAATATCAAGAAGTAAAATCAAGTAAAAATTACTATAACAAAAGCAAAGAAATTACCACAAAAAAAAAAACATAACAAAAATGATGCAAAATAGAGCTAAAACCCTACTACAAATGCAAGGTTCACATGACTTATAATCCTCACATTTTAACACATTTTGAAGACATGAACTCAGATTGTAAAATGGGGATCAAAGGGATGTGATAGACCATGCATTTTAATAGTGAATTTAAGCATATTTTACATTATTTATTCACAAACGAATCTTGCAAAGCAAGCAACTAGGCACAAGACACACATTCAACAAAAGACATACTCACAGTAGCAAAAATCCTCACAACATCACATATCATGAATTACTAGCATCTATCAAGAAATGGAATTGAAACTAGGCAAGAAAACCACAAGTTTTTAACATAAAATCATACAATTAAAGCAAGAAAAATCCACACTATTTTCTATCAATTTTCCAATACAACTACTATCATAAAAGAGTCACAAAAAATAAAGAAACACACAGGAATTTTTTATAGAATTTTTCAAGAGGTTTTCAATCAAGCAGGGGTGTAAACAGCAAGAAAATAACAAAACACGCAGGAAAGGGGGGGGGCGCATAGCAAGACTGGACAAAATGAGCAAAAAACGTTGGGCCTAGCATGGGTCATGGAGCAGATTACAATAGGAGGGTAGTATATAATAGAATTTGCTGCATAAGACCCCATGTTATTAGAACCTTCATCTCTCTAAAATACAAAAGCTCCCTCTTCTCTCTCTAAGATGATTCTGAAGAAAACAAGAAAGAAGATGAGTCTTCATCTTCTCCGGTGAACCTTTTCACTCCGGCGCGGTGGCCGGCCACCCTAAAGTGGCGGCGCCGCCGCCGGAGTTACTTACTTTCACCTTTTTTCGAAATTTTTTGCACTTTCAAACGTCTTTTCCTCTCCTAAACTCAAATCCGGTACTGAAATTTTCAAAACATAACACAAACGCCTTGGATCTATGATTAAACGTGACACACAAAAGAGGGAAGAATTACCTCTGTTTGAAACAGAGAAACCGAGCTTGAGAGGTGAGAAAAGCTTCAACTCTTCTTCTTTGTTTCGATCTGCACCTCGCTACCTCAGCTGAAAACGGTTCAGATTTGAATGAAAACGGTTCCGCTTTGATTTCGTGATTTTTCTTCTTCTGCGTGAATAGTGAATTCGCGTGAACAGTGACGCGTGAATAGTGAATTCGCGTGAACAGTGAACGTTGTTCTTCGACACCGATTTGGAATTTGTGAGTGTTGTTTGTTTGTTTTTGGATTGATTTGTGAATTGGTGATGAATTTGTGTTATGATTTGTGGGAAAATTGTGATGGATTATGGTGATGATGATTGTTGTTAGTTGAAGGTGATGATGAAGGTTTTGGCTATGGAGGATTGTGGTGGTTGAAGATTGAAGATGGTTTAGGATGATTGTGGTGGTTGAAGGTGGTGGAAGCAAGTTGTTATGGATGAAGATGAGTTAGTTAGGGTGGAGAAAGTGGTGGAGGAAATTAGTTAGGGTGGTGATGGAGGTGGAGAAAGTTAGTTAGAGGTTGTTAGGGATGAAAGTGAGAGAAAAATGGGAGGGAAAATAATTAGAATGATCTTTGGAAATTTTTTGGGGATTTTTGTGTAAAATGATTGGTGTTGAAAAAATGACTAGTTTGACTTATATAGGCTAAGTCATTGACCTTGGACCAATAGGATAGAGACATGTGGCACTAGACTTGTAACAAACTCTTAAGGACCAATAGCATTTGGACACGTGGCACTTGGACTCTAACAAACTTAAAAAGGGATTAAAATGCAAATGACAAAAGTGCGCGGACTAAAATGAAAATTAAAACTAAAATTGAATTAAAAAAAGTAAATTGAAAAATAACGTAAAGCGAGACGATTAAAAACAACGAAGCAGACAAGAGATTTTACGTGAAATGACCAAAACGCCCCTAGGGACTAAAACGACTAAAAACGACTCAAATGCAATTTTAAAATGATTTTTGACAAGGGATTAAAGCAAGAGCTTATACAAGCGAATTAAGAGACTCAGAGACAATTTTTAGAATTTAAACAGGGTTTTGACACTTGAAATGACTAAAATGCCCCTAGGGGCTAAAATGACTAAAAAATGACTCAACTGAATATTTTTTGAAATGAATTTTGACATGAGCTTAAAACAAGGAAAGACTCAAACAATTTTCAAAGATTAAAATGGGTTGAATGCAGGAAATGACTAAAATACCCTTTTACATGAATTTTGCAAATAACATTGAAATAAAATGCAGAGAAAGATGCAATTGATCAGAGACATATCAAATGACTTATAATGCAAGAAAAGGAGAATTAAACAAGTATTTTTAGGTCCAAAATTAGGGTATAACAGCTGCCCCTATTTAAGTTTCTTTGTCCGGAGAGTCAAGAGACGAAGTCTTAGAATTGACGGGACGAAGATACTTAAATATTAACATTTGCACTGCTTTTGGACATAAAAATACGCTTTCAGATTTTCAAAAACATGAATGCCATGCAACATTTCATTTATGAATGCAAGACAATCGAACCGGAATCTACGGGCTGTGTCACACCACCAAGGGATTTATAGACATCAAGGTAGAAAGAACGGGCAACAAATAGACAGGTACAGATTTTCAAACAAACACGAATGCCATGCAATATTTCATTTATGAATGCAAGACAATCGAACCGGAATCTACGGGCTGTGTCACACCACCAAGGGATTTATAGACATCAAGGTAGAAAGAACGGGCAAAAAATAGACAGGTACAAGCTGTTCTTTGGATCGAACTTGCCACTTGACCGAGAGATACAAACAAGAGACGGGTACAAGCTGTTCTTTGGATCGAACTTGCCACTTGACCGAGAGAATACAAACAAAAGACAGGTACAAGCTGTTCTTTGGATCGAACTTGCCACTTGACCAAGAAATACAAACAAGAAATGGATACAAGCTGTTCTTCGGATCGAACTTGCCACTTGATCGGAGACATAGACAGAGGGTAGATACAAGCTGTTCTTTGGATCGAACTTGCCACTTGATCAATACCACAACATGTAAGCAGGTGCAAACTGTTCTTTGGATCGAACTTGCCGTTTGACCGGAAACAAAACATAAGCAAAGGGTACAAACTGTTCTTTGGATCGAACTTGCCGTTTGACCGGAAACATAGACATATAAGCAGGTACAAGTGGTTCTTTTTGAATTGAACCTGGCACTTGACCAGTAACAAGATACAAATTGAGAGTTTGGTTTAACAAGATACCAATTGAGGGTAAATTGTCATTGACCCGATTTGCAAATAGACATGACCATTTTTGTTGGCCCAAGAGTAAATTGACATTGATTTGAGTTGAAAATTGACATCGACATTGACATTGACATTAGATATTGACATTGACATTGAAATTGATATTGACATTGGCTTGGCAATTGAAATTGACATTGACATTGACATTGGCTTGGCAATTGAAATTGACATTGACATTGACATTGACATTGACATTGGCTCGGCAATTGACATTGACATTTGACATTGACATTTGACATTGACATTTAACATTTGACATTGACATTGGCATTTGACATTAACATTTGACATTGACATTGACATTTAACTTTGACATTGACATTTAACATTTGACATTGACATTGGCATTTGACATTAACATTTGACATTGACATTGACATTTAACATTGACATTTGACATTGACATTTAACATTGACATTCGACATTAACATTGACATTGACATTGACATTGGCATTTGACATTAACATTGACATTGACATTGGCATTTGACATTAACATTGACATTGACATTGGATATTGACATTTGACAGTTGGATATGCAACATGTATGCACGGTATAGCAAGATTATTGGATGTATGAGCACATAAAATACATGATTATGCATGTATGAATGCTTGAAATGCATGATTGGTTGGCAATTTGGCAGAGAAATTTCACAAAGGCAGACAAGACATTGGAAGATTGGGCACGTAGTGGCTCGTGCTGCGACATATTCACAGGGGAAAAACCTCTTTGGAGAGACCGTCGTTGAGAGACGTATCGAAACCATGGCTGAGGGCAATAAAACTTGTAAAGAAGGGACCCTTGGAAGGTTCTTGGATACAGGTCGCCGTTGCTAGGCGTGTCAGTGCTGGGTAAACGTTGGACATTCGCATCTGTGGTCAACGCTTTTCAACATTTTATTTTTCATTTTTCATTCTTTCAATCCCATTTTGCCTGAACCGCCCTTTCGGGTTTTCGATTCACCGGGGAATAAGGTTCTTTTCATTGCCCCATTTTTGCCTGAATTGCCTTCATAGGTTGTCAATCAGCGGGGTGCTCATTTTTGCCTAAGCCGCCCTTTCGGGTTTTCAACTTAGCGAGCTTTTTATTTTCTTTTTTTTTTTTTCATTTTTTCACTTTCATTCTGCTTTTTCATTCTTGCCATTGACCACAGATCATCTTGGGGAGTAACCTGCTTGTAACATGTATTGAAATAGACATTGACATTCATTCATTCATGCATGTTTCATTAAAATGTACCTTATTGCTCAGGTTTGCTTTCAAAATAGACAGAAAAAGATTTTTCAATTTTCAAAAATGTTTGTTTCAGACATTAACATTATCAAAATAGACAGAAAATGTTTTGCATATAGCATTGAAAGTAGAAAGAAAAATAGAGTTTCAAACAATAGAAAGGCTCAAATTGATGTAGAAGAGTGAAAGTCAGCCAAAGGCATGGCTTCACGGATTTACAAAGCTTGGAAAATGGTAATTTTATTGGTTGGTGATACATTGAACACGATGACCGCTACATTTCATAGAAATTTTGAATTCACAAGTACAGAAGCCTCTGATGAAGAAGATCATTGACAGTTGCAGATGCCCCAAGGGGTGATGGTGATTTGCCAGATATAGTTACTTGTCTTTTATCAACCTCATTTTTGCATGAACCGCCCTTTCGGGTTTTCGGCTCATCGAGGCGCTCATTCTTGCCTGAGTTGCGTACAATCTCAGCGAGCTTTTTCATATTCATTTTTTTTTGTCCCTAACTTTTGCCTGGATCGCCCTTTCGGGTTTTCGATCCACCGGGAAGCGCATTTTTGCCTAGGCCGCCCTTTCGGGTTTTCGACCTACCACGCTGTTCTTTTCTTTCTAGACAGAGTATTTCTTGACTATATCGGCATTAACAGGATTTGGAAGCTCGACACCATCCATGTGGGTAAGAATCAAAGCACCCCCAGAGAAAGCCTTCTTGACAACAAAAGGACCTTCATAGTTAGGTGTCCACTTGCCCCTTGGGTCGGGTTGCTGGCTTATTCTTCTTTTCAATACAAGTTCGCCTTCCTTGAATTCTCGAGGTCGGACTTTCTTATCAAAAGCATTCTTCATTCGTACTTGATACAACTGTCCATGAGCCATAGCATCCATACGTTTCTCTTCAATTAGATTCAATTGATCGTACCGACTTTGACACCATTCAGCCTCAGTTAACTTTGCTTCCATGATTACCCGAAGAGATGGAATCTCCACTTCCAGAGGGAGAACTGCTTCCATACCATACACAAGAGAGAAAGGAGTTGCCCCGGTTGAGCTGCGCACTGTAGTGCGGTAACCATGCAAGGCAAAAGGTAGCATTTCATGCCAATCTTTGTAAGTAGTGACCATCTTCTGAACAATCTTCTTGATGTTCTTGTTAGCGGCCTCAACTGCACCATTCATCTGAGGCCTATAAGGAGAAGAGTTGTGATGTTCGATCTTGAATTCTTCACATAAAGCTTGCATCATACTATTGTTCAGATTGGAACCATTGTCAGTGATGATTTTGTTGGGAACACCATATCGACAGATGATGTTATTCTTGATAAACTTGACAACCACTTGTTTGGTCACATTTGCATAGGAGGCAGCTTCAACCCACTTGGTGAAATAGTCAACTGCCACTAGAATGAAACGATGTCCATTGGAAGCCTTTGGTTCAATTCTTCCGATCATGTCAATGCCCCACCTAGAGAAAGGCCATGGGGAAGATATAACATTGAGAGCGTGCGGAGGCACATGAATCTTGTCAGCATAAATTTGACATTTGTGGCATCTCTTGGCATGTTTGTGGCAGTCGCGCTCCATGGTTATCCAGTAATAGCCGGCTCTTAACAGTTTCCTTGACATGGTGTGACCCGAAGCATGGGTCCCGAAGGTACCATCATGTACATCATGCATCAATTTCTCAGCTTCTTGTTTGTCAACACATCTCAACAAGACCATGTCATAGTTCCTCTTGTATAGGATTTCTCCGTCCAGAAGGAATTTGCTAGCCCATCGTCTCAAGGTCTTTTTATCCCTGTTGGAAGCACCAGGTGGATATTCACGATTCTGCAAGAATTGCTTGATGTTATAATACCAAGGCTTTTTATCATTCACATCTTCATTAGCCTGATCTGGCATATTTTCAACAGTAAACACATGAGCGGGTCTATCAAGACGTTGTACTTTGATTACGGGCACATCATTCCAGTGGTTGACACGAAACATGGAAGACAGAGTAGCAAGAGCGTCAGCCATTTGATTCTCATCCCGAGGGATGTGGTGCAGCTCGACCTTGGTAAAGTATGTCAACAGACGTCTTGCATAATCACGGTACGGGATCAGCTTCTCATGATGAGTCTCCCATTCACCTTTTATCTGGTTAATAACAAGTGCAGAATCTCCATAGATGTCAAGGTGCTTAATTCTCAGATCAAGGGCTTCTTCAATGCCCAAGATGCATGCCTCATACTCAGCTATGTTGTTCGTGCATTCAAAAGTTATTCGAGCGGTGAAAGGAATGTGGTGCCCCTGCGGAGTTACAATGATGGCTCCAATTCCTTTACCATAAACATTAACAGCTCCATCAAACACCAATCCCCATTTGCTATTGGGGTCTGGCCCTTCATTGATCAGTGGCTCTTCACAGTCTTTTGCCTTCAGATACATAACTTCTTCATCAGGGAAATCAAATTTAATTGGCTGGTAATCATCAAGAGGTTGACAAGCAAGATGCTCAGCAAGGACACTTCCTTTGATTGCTTTCTGAGCTTTGTACACAATATCATATTCAGACAACAACATTTGCCAACGCGCAATCTTTCCAGTAACAGCGGGCTTTTCAAAGATGTACTTGATTGGATCCATTCGGGATATCAACCAAGTTGTATGATTCACCATATAATGACGCAGGCGTTTGGCAGCCCAGGCTAAAGCACAACAGGTCTTTTCAAGCATTGTATACCGAGTCTCGCAGTCAGTGAACTTCTTGCTCAGATAGTAGATAGCATGCTCTTTCTTACCAGTCTCATCTTGCTGCCCGAGAACACAGCCCACTGAATCATCCAACACTGACAGATACATAATCAAAGGCCTTCCTTCCACTGGCGGGACAAGGATAGGTGGTTCCAACAGGTATTCTTTGATGCTATCAAAAGCTTCTTGGCATTCATCATTCCATACAACAGGCTGATTCTTTCTGAGCAATTTGAAAATGGGACCACAAGTAGTAGTCATGTGAGATATGAATCTTGAAATATAATTCAGACGTCCGAGGAAACCTCTGACTTGCTTCTCAGTTTGAGGGGCCGGCATCTCTCTGATGGCTCGGACTTTGTCAGGATCAACTTCAATGCCTCTCTGGCTGACAATGAAGCCTAGCAACTTTCCGGATTTTACACCAAATATGCACTTGTTAGGATTCAGCCGCAGCTTGTACTTTCTCAATCTTTCAAACATCTTTTTCAAATACACAGCATGCTGCTCTTCATCACTTGACTTCACAATCATATCATCGACATATACCTCAATCTCTTTGTGAATCATATCATGAAACAGAGTTGTCATACCTCTTTGATAGGTAGCACCAGCATTTATCAAGCCAAACGGCATTACTTTATAACAGAACGTTCCCCATGGAGTGATGAAGGACGTCTTTTCTCTATCTTCAGGTGACATCCGTATCTGATTATAACCAGAGAAACCATCCATGAAGGAGAACACTTTGGATTGAGCAGTACTGTCAACAAGCACATCAATATGAGGCAATGGGAAGTTATCTTTTGGACTGGCTTTGTTCAGATCTCTGTAATCAACACACATTCGAACTTTCCCATCTTTCTTTGGTACTGGTACGATGTTGGCAATCCACTCAGGGTATTCAGCTGTCATGAGGAAACCCGCATCAATTTGCTTTTGCACCTCAGCTTTGATCTTAAGAGCCATGTCTGGATGAGACCTTCTCAATTTCTGTTTGACAGGAGGACATTCAGGTCTTGTCGGTATCCGATGTTCCACAATCTTGGGATCTAGACCCGGCATATCTTCATAAGACCATGCAAAGACATCTGGATAGTCGTGGAGAAGCTGAGTAATCTTCCTTTTCACTTCTGGCTCAAGTGCGGCACCAATCTTGATCTCTCGCTTGTTTTCTTCAGTACCCAGGTTGATAAGCTCAATCTCTTCCTGGTGAGGCTGAATGGCTCTTCTTTCTTGCTCAAGCAGTCGAGTGATCTCATATGGTATCTCTTCATCATCATCCTCATCTTCAGCTTCATATACAGGGAATTCAAAATTTGGATGAACCATAGGGTCACTGTGTTCAACGGGTTTATTATGGTTTAATCTGCATAATATGATTGGGATGATTTTAGAAAAATGTTTTTCATGCAGATTTTTGAAATTAATAAGAAAAATACAGATGTTTTGGTTTTTTCTGGCATTACCATTATTTCCAAGAAAAAGGCACTAAAAAGTAAAAAACAAAGAGTCGTGAGAAAGACGACCACTTTTTATTGATTAACGGCAATGCCGAAACAAACACGCCCTTACAAAGATATCACTTTCGCCTTGGGCAGAGCGAAAGGATTGTTATTTTGAAAACAAGAAACACGGGCAACAAAACACATTACATGGAAGCATGCATGACTAAAGGAACATCAATGGCCTCCCAATTTCTCACAGTGCCTCCTGGTATAACAAATGCAGGCACATAACCACCTTCAGCAGCATCTTCAGCAATAGCATTGATGAACCCAGCACTGTAGAAGGTTCCCTTTGAAACAGCAGATGTCGGGGAGAATCCAAGGCCCTCTTTACGCTTGTTTTCCAGAATCTGAATTACCTTGCCCCAGCCAGCAGCTTGTCCTGCTTGAACAGCCTTCTGGGCGTCTTTCAATGAAGTCATGCTAGCACCAGCCCTCCGGGGTTCCGCACTCTCAACAGTCAATCCTTGAAATGATGTCCCTTCAGCGGACCCATTCCTCATGAACTTGAGCTTCTGATGCAAAGTGGAAGTTACTGCTCCAGCATCATGGATCCATGGTCTTCCGAGGAGACAACTGTAGGAAGCATTGATGTCCATGACTTGGAAAGTGATTTGGAACGTCTCTGGACCAATGGTAATTGGCAAGTCTACTTCCCCAAGAACATCCTTGCGGGATCCATCAAAAGCTTTAACCAGATAGCTGCTACCCCTCAGGGAAATTCCATGACGGCTCAATTGCCTTAGTGTGGATTCAGGCATTACATTCAGAGACGATCCAGTGTCCACCAATACGTTGGATATCATATCAGACCCACAGTGCACTGAGATATGTAGAGCCAAGTTGTGGTGTTTCCCTGCTTCGGGGAGCTCATCATCACCGAATCCCAAGTTGTCGCAGGCAGTAATATTACTCACTATCCCATCAAACTGATCCACAGAGACTTCGTGGTCAACATAAGCTTGTTCAAGCACCTTCATCAACACTCTCCTGTGAGCTTCTGAGCTCAAGAGCAGAGACAAGATGGATGTCTTTGACGGAGTTTGCAGCAGCTGGTCAACAATCTTATAGTCACTCTTTTTGATAAGCCTCAAAATTTCATCCAGATTAGACTCTTCAACGGGCTGGCCCGAGGGGCTGGCATTCTCTTCCTCAAGGTTAGCCATGTTTCTTCTCTTGTACAATCTTGTTTGATGAATTCTAGCCGGTTGGTAAACCTTACGAGCACGAGCCACCTTTCAGACTGCGGCGGAAAAACCAGGAGACAATGAGCACGGGAAGCCATTTGTGACCGATGAATGATGCATATGATGCATGATATGAAAATGCGAAAAGACTCTTTTTGTCAGAGGACTTTGTCGAAGTGGTTGTGAACATCATGGAGAAACGCGGTTTTATTTGAAAATCTTGAGCAAAACTAAAAGTTTAGTTGAGATGGTATCACTTGGCGTTCACATCCGTGATGTTCAAAAGATGACTCGTCTAAGTCCTCCGATAAATGTATGGAAAAAAGTTTATGCATGTATGCATGAATGCATGATTATGTTCAAGTTCGGAGAAAACATGGTGGGTTGAAGTTCAAATTCGAGGAGTCATGGGTGGACACGGTGTCCGGTGAATCTAGGGCTTTAGGATAATAGTAACCGGGTTCTAAAAAGGTTCCCAAGTTGCAACCTCTCCGACGTATCTCATGGTGTCACGAGACAACCCTCGCTCCATGATTATACGTGGAAGGTCTAACTTGAGTGTAGTATCGCGTGACGACTAAAACTCGAGACAACACCCGGTTTAGCCTCCGCACTACATCCTAGAAAATGGCCATGGATGGGTTTGGTTATCTACGGTTCATAGCGTCATAGAACAATTAGAAGCAAAGTGCCTAAACGCGACAACTCGCGCCGACAACATCACCCCCAAAATGCCTCAGCTATGTGGGATTGATCGCATAATCCAAAACACGAGGCAACCCCCGGAATGAATTGTCGATTATATCCCCCCTAAATCCTAAGTTCACTCAGCCCGGGTGCAGGACTTTTGATATTCTCACCCCACACGTTTGCAAGAAATTAAACATTTATTCACATAAAGAAGCAAGTAAAAGAAGCAAGTAAAAATACAAGCGCAAACGTGGAAATAAAAACTAGGCGTAACTCTCGAATCTCCCCAGTGAAGTCGCCAGCTGTTTTATCTTGGTTTTCGGGTGTCAAACATTGATTACGTTTGAACCTTTTAAACCTGTGATATCTTATTTTTTCTTGGGAAGGGAAAAAGTAAGCAAAACCCTTGAGAATCGAGGTCCGGGAGTTGTTTTCGCTACGGGAAGGTGTTAGGCACCCATAACGACTATAGTAACCTATAGGAACCGTCTTTAATTTCTACGTGCGCGCTTTATTTTTAAATGCTATTTTGAAATGTTATTTACACCTAAGAACTTACTAAATGAAGAATTGGAGGGAGAAGAATGTTTTTGGATTTTTATTTTAGTTGAATTGAAGGAATTTTGTTCCTTGCCTACGTACCCGTTTAAGGGATCAAATCCACCGTAGTTCTCTCTCAAAAATGTTTTTGTTTTTGTTGATTGATTTTAAGTTTGAAAATGGATTTTGAAGAATAGAAAGAGGCCTCAAGGGCATGAGATTAGGAAATAGTGAGGTTGGATTAGTGAATTGCAAAAGAAGTCAAAGTTTGATTATTTTCATTGAAATTTGATTAAGAAAATGGAAAAGAAAATACAATGGGATATTGGATCCCAAGGTTTATTTGGAAAAGATTTGAGTGAAGTTGTTCACATTTGTTTGGAAAATTGGGTTTTTTCTAAGTATAAGTCCTAGGCATTCATCTAAACATACAATCCTAAACATACATCTAAACATGCATATTCTAGCTATATAGTGGTGTGTGTGCATGTGTCGGTGCTTGTGTCGGTGTACATCATTAGAGTCCATTGTCCTTTACATCATACCCTAGATACATTCTATGGCCTCTTTGCCAAGAAATTAAAAGTGCATAAAGGAAAATATTACAAAACTCCTAAATGTTTACATTCTAACTTTGGTACAAATTAAATTGCAAGAAAGTTAAACTAGAATATGAAATGAGATGAGCTTATGGGATACATGAAACAAGAAACAAAAGGGTTAGTAGCACATGACAATATCAAGAAGTAAAATCAAGTAAAAATTACTATAACAAAAGCAAAGAAATTACCACAAAAAAAAAAACATAACAAAAATGATGCAAAATAGAGCTAAAACCCTACTACAAATGCAAGGTTCACATGACTTATAATCCTCACATTTTAACACATTTTGAAGACATGAACTCAGATTGTAAAATGGGGATCAAAGGGATGTGATAGACCATGCATTTTAATAGTGAATTTAAGCATATTTTACATTATTTATTCACAAACGAATCTTGCAAAGCAAGCAACTAGGCACAAGACACACATTCAACAAAAGACATACTCACAGTAGCAAAAATCCTCACAACATCACATATCATGAATTACTAGCATCTATCAAGAAATGGAATTGAAACTAGGCAAGAAAACCACAAGTTTTTAACATAAAATCATACAATTAAAGCAAGAAAAATCCACACTATTTTCTATCAATTTTCCAATACAACTACTATCATAAAAGAGTCACAAAAAATAAAGAAACACACAGGAATTTTTTATAGAATTTTTCAAGAGGTTTTCAATCAAGCAGGGGTGTAAACAGCAAGAAAATAACAAAACACGCAGGAAAGGGGGGGGGGCGCATAGCAAGACTGGACAAAATGAGCAAAAAACGTTGGGCCTAGCATGGGTCATGGAGCAGATTACAATAGGAGGGTAGTATATAATAGAATTTGCTGCATAAGACCCCATGTTATTAGAACCTTCATCTCTCTAAAATACAAAAGCTCCCTCTTCTCTCTCTAAGATGATTCTGAAGAAAACAAGAAAGAAGATGAGTCTTCATCTTCTCCGGTGAACCTTTTCACTCCGGCGCGGTGGCCGGCCACCCTAAAGTGGCGGCGCCGCCGCCGGAGTTACTTACTTTCACCTTTTTTCGAAATTTTTTGCACTTTCAAACGTCTTTTCCTCTCCTAAACTCAAATCCGGTACTGAAATTTTCAAAACATAACACAAACGCCTTGGATCTATGATTAAACGTGACACACAAAAGAGGGAAGAATTACCTCTGTTTGAAACAGAGAAACCGAGCTTGAGAGGTGAGAAAAGCTTCAACTCTTCTTCTTTGTTTCGATCTGCACCTCGCTACCTCAGCTGAAAACGGTTCAGATTTGAATGAAAACGGTTCCGCTTTGATTTCGTGATTTTTCTTCTTCTGCGTGAATAGTGAATTCGCGTGAACAGTGACGCGTGAATAGTGAATTCGCGTGAACAGTGAACGTTGTTCTTCGACACCGATTTGGAATTTGTGAGTGTTGTTTGTTTGTTTTTGGATTGATTTGTGAATTGGTGATGAATTTGTGTTATGATTTGTGGGAAAATTGTGATGGATTATGGTGATGATGATTGTTGTTAGTTGAAGGTGATGATGAAGGTTTTGGCTATGGAGGATTGTGGTGGTTGAAGATTGAAGATGGTTTAGGATGATTGTGGTGGTTGAAGGTGGTGGAAGCAAGTTGTTATGGATGAAGATGAGTTAGTTAGGGTGGAGAAAGTGGTGGAGGAAATTAGTTAGGGTGGTGATGGAGGTGGAGAAAGTTAGTTAGAGGTTGTTAGGGATGAAAGTGAGAGAAAAATGGGAGGGAAAATAATTAGAATGATCTTTGGAAATTTTTTGGGGATTTTTGTGTAAAATGATTGGTGTTGAAAAAATGACTAGTTTGACTTATATAGGCTAAGTCATTGACCTTGGACCAATAGGATAGAGACATGTGGCACTAGACTTGTAACAAACTCTTAAGGACCAATAGCATTTGGACACGTGGCACTTGGACTCTAACAAACTTAAAAAGGGATTAAAATGCAAATGACAAAAGTGCGCGGACTAAAATGAAAATTAAAACTAAAATTGAATTAAAAAAAGTAAATTGAAAAATAACGTAAAGCGAGACGATTAAAAACAACGAAGCAGACAAGAGATTTTACGTGAAATGACCAAAACGCCCCTAGGGACTAAAACGACTAAAAACGACTCAAATGCAATTTTAAAATGATTTTTGACAAGGGATTAAAGCAAGAGCTTATACAAGCGAATTAAGAGACTCAGAGACAATTTTTAGAATTTAAACAGGGTTTTGACACTTGAAATGACTAAAATGCCCCTAGGGGCTAAAATGACTAAAAAATGACTCAACTGAATATTTTTTGAAATGAATTTTGACATGAGCTTAAAACAAGGAAAGACTCAAACAATTTTCAAAGATTAAAATGGGTTGAATGCAGGAAATGACTAAAATACCCTTTTACATGAATTTTGCAAATAACATTGAAATAAAATGCAGAGAAAGATGCAATTGATCAGAGACATATCAAATGACTTATAATGCAAGAAAAGGAGAATTAAACAAGTATTTTTAGGTCCAAAATTAGGGTATAACACATGTCATAGAGATTCAAAGTGTTTCAATTAATTGTATTCAAGTGTTCAAATTTTAAACAATAGAATCTAGTCTAAGTCTTGAAGTTTTTATAATATAGAATGTCATTTAATTATATATATATTTTAAATATTTTTTAAAAAAGTTATATGTAATGATTTGTTGATCAAACCTAACGAAACTTCATTGCATCGGGTAATATATTACAATGAAAAGTGACCCATCCTATGAACACATGTAGGTGTCGATGCAAAAGCATTTATAACAACACCAAGTATATAATCACAAATGGTTTGACCAATTTTTTTAAACTTGCAATTCTACTGTTATCTTGTAGACATCTTTCACATGTAAGTTTATTTTTAGGAAAAATTTGGTGTGACTATAGCCACACCAAATCCATATGGTGCATCCACCCATGGAAACACACTCATAAGAATGAGATAAAATATAAAAAAAAAAAAATTAAAATCAACCGATGATATATTAATATTAATGTAATACATTTGTAAATGTTTGGTCTAGTGGTAAAGAGATAAGATCTTGGACATTAAAGACAGATCAATAAATTACATCAACATGTGATAAAAAGAAATGAACTGGTTTTCCCTTTTTATTTTAATATTACTTATTATTTTAATTTATTAATGTATAATTGTAGTTATAAAAAATTAAATTTTTTATTTATTATTATAATTATAATTATTAAAATTCGACGGTAAAGAGAATGTCCTGATTAATATTCAATTTTCTGTTATATATTATATTGAGATGATTTATTAGAAAAACTTCATTAAAATTTATTAAAAATATTACAAATTGATAACTTGTTTAGAAAGCTGGTATCACAATATTATAATTTAAATTGCTTCTGATTCTCTTAGATATTTGTCTACCTTCATTAGTTTTTTTTTTAATATGACTTAAAAATTATATAACTATAATAATTTTTTTTAGGAATTTAATTATAATATTTAAAATCTTAAGAAAATTAAAAGATAACAAAATTATTTTAACCATGTTGTAGATTAAAAATGATTTAAATTTTAAAAAAAATCAAATTATCTTTATTTATACTTTTTCAACATATAAAAAATTAATTTAGTGGTACAATTATTAAAGTAGATGAATGTTGTTTAGAAACCGACAAAAAAGATGAATGTTGTTTCAATTTATTTAAAAAAATAAGATTAAAACAATTATATTTATAAAAAATTCAATTTTCTTTTTTAGTTATAATTATTAAATTTTTGTTTGGTCCAATTAGTGCCTACATAATGAGAAAAGAAAAAACCTTAGAATGGTAAAATTATTTCAATGCATACATCATGACCAAATAAAAAAAATTATAATAAAGAAATAACCGCCACATATGTTAAATGCATGAAAATGTTTGGTTTGGTCCATGGTGTCGTGTGTCAAGAGTAGGCTTTGAAGAACTTTGTTTTCATATATACATTTGAGAAATATATATATATATATATATATATATATATATATATATATATATATATATATATATATATATATATATAATATAGGCAATAGAGGATATAGGCAATAGAGGTCTATTTTTTTTTTGTGCTCATAATCATCTAAAAATATCGGCATAAAAAAGGTATCATACCAACCAAAATAGAAACACTACTATTTAGAATGTAAAATAACATTTAGAACACAAATTGTATTTCTAAAGCTAATTAGATGAATAATTGTACAAAAGAATAATCATCGCTTAAAAAACTAATAAAATACATTCATTCTAATCAAAGTGTACAATCCAATCTCTTCAAAGTTCACACCATATGCTGATTCTTTCATCATATTCGTCGTTTGAGATGCACTTCTACAGCAAAAAAAATAGAAGGTGAATAAAGATAAAAATGAATTGACAAAAAAAAAATAGAAATTGAACTGGTAATGAGAATTAGATCTAAGAAAAAAATTATAATAAGTAATAATGAATTAATTAAAAGAATGATCTCCAGAAAATTTTCAAAAAGAACAATTTATAGCACTGATGTGAAATTTGTGAGTTGTAACTCAAAATGGTGTGAAAAGTGTGAGTCTCAAACATAATATTTATAGCCAATATGTATGAAACAATCACAAAAAAATTTCCCTTAATTTATGGATGTAGTAATTGAAAATAAAATGGTACATTAATTATCAACAATTTATACGATTAAAATTAGAAAGAAAAAAAAAGTACTGATGATTTTTTTTAGGGGAAACAAATACTCATGATGCATATCTCTATTTAATTTTTTTATATAAATACATAAAAAAATTGTAAATGTGTTCAAAAACCAGATGTATAATTCTTTTTATGTAAAATGTATTTAAACACAATTTTTTCCACATAAAAAAAAGAAGATCAAAAGATTTGAACTGGGTCCGTTTGGTTCGAGAGTTTTGGAGGGGAGGGGAGATTTTTAATTTGAAATGTTTGGTTCAATTTTTAGAAGGGGAGGGGAGGGGCGGGGAGGGGAGCAAATTTTATTGTACTGCCAAAATTATCATTATATTAATTTAAAATCTCAATATTATCCTTGTAACAACATTTATTATTATTAGGTTATATTATTTTGAAACAACTTTTACTATTATTAGGTTATAGATTACATTATCTTGTAACAACTTTTATTCCGTATTATTAACATTTCTTTCTTGTAACAACTTTTATTACTACTTGTAATTGTAAAAACCCTATTACTAATCCATTATTTCATCGTCTACATTGTGTTGTTATCGATTACATCGTTATTGTTTCGTTACTTTATTATCCTTATTTAATTAAGTTTAAGGGTAAAACAGTAAAATAATTTTAAAATCTCTCCCCTCCCCTTGTGAACCAAACACACTTTTAATTAAAATATCTCCCCTCCCCTCCCCTCTGTTAAAATTCCTCCCCTCCCCTCCCCTCCCCTCCTAATTCTCGAACCAAACGGGCATTCCATTCTATCCTTGTTCTAGAAATAAATACAATAATATACTCATTTACGAATCATTCCACATTTAATCATATTTTATTAAAAAATTTGACAAAAATGGTTATAAATATTATGGCCTTTTAATTCATAATAACGATTTCAATAACTCAATACACCTTCAAAATCTTTATGTTAAATGGAGATACAAATTCATTATTATCACAATTTTAAGTAATATTAAAAAAACATTTAAATTATCTCAAATTCACCCATTTATGATTTTAATTCCAATTAAATACCTCAAATTCCAAAAAAATTCTGTCCTAAAATAAAGTATCCAATTTTCTTTTGCTATATCACTATATCGTGCCACTTTTATAATCGTGTTTTTAGATTTTGGCAATAAAATATGAAGAAAGAAATTACTGTAATGGGGTGTCAGTTTATGTAAAGCTAATTTTTTCCGATCATATATGCTCATTAAACTATTTTTTCATATCATATTGTAACCATATTTTTCATATTTGTTGCCAATCACCCATTTATGATTTTAATTCCAATTAAATACCTCAAACTCCAATATTTTTTCTGTCCTAAAATAAAGTATCCGATTTTTTTTCCTTTCCTAAAATAAATATTCAACGAAATTTATTAAAAAAAAATATGGTGGATCACGGTCACTATACTTGGCCCAGGGATAAAACAAAAAAATATGGTGGATCACGGTCACTATACTTGGCGCAAGTATAAAACAATATTTATATTTTTGGCACAGGGATAAATATCAGCGTGAGTTAACCTTTTATTTTCAACGATATTTTTTATTTATTCTGCACATATTTTCATGTTATAATTGAAATATCATATTATATAAAACAATCTCGTTAAAATTTCATTCCTTAATACCAACTATAAAATATATGATAATTAAACACTACATTACACGATTATACAAATAATTTAATAATACAATATCATTGGTCTTCCAAAAAAAAACATTGAATTGCAACATTTCCATAAAAAAATAACATATAATATATAACACAATATAATTGCTCTTCCAAAAAAAAAACATTGAATTATAACATTTCCATAAAAAAAATTAGAATAGAAGAACATTAGAGCGCCACATGTCGCTATTTGAAAGAAATCTTAAAACCTTGAAATATGGTGACACTTGTCATGAAAAGAAGAGAAGAAGCTATGAAACAGGTCGTAAATTTATATTATATAGATTTGAAAAGCTGAAAGGTAAGGGGATATACTTTAGAGAACGCCCAAGATATATATGTATATTATCACATGAGATTAAGAAAATTTGTGTATTTAATTGTAGTATTAATCTGTTTTAAATATATATTATTAATGAGAAAATTTGATTATTTATAGCATGTACCGAACTAATCGACTTTTGAGTTACAGGTTATTAGTGTATTACGTTCATATTAAATCCATGTGTGTCTTTATAATTGTAATATACTACTATGTATTTATAATTATGCTGTGTGTTATCATATATTTATTTTGTACTAAATATTGATCGTGACCTATTAATAAATTTTACAAACTAAGCTAGTGTCGCTATGTTTCTTGGTGCAGAACGCTATGTTTCTAACATGGTCTTATACGCATAATATAATATTATTCTTATTAATTTAATTACTTAATTTATATGAGTAATAATGAAATAAAATAAATAACAATAAATTGGTTGTTGATGAAAATAGTTGTGTTGAAGATTTACATAACTAATAATTTTTGTAAAGAGTAATACAGGTTGTTTCTTATAATACGATAACGTATATAAGACTGAGGATAGGTTCGGTTGGGTCGACTACAGACCTTCTGGGGATCACAGGCGTTTTGAACTCCTACCAATAGTTAGTGATAGCTTCTCTAACTGGAGGAAATCATAATACCCGACGCAGTGATACCTGACTGTGCAGGACTATCTATAATAAGGTGCAGCGATCGGGCCAGAATGGTTGGAGTAGAGATTATATATCTACTCGTTGCAAACAATCATGTTATGGCAGTTGAGACGGCCTTACACTCATAATAGAGGTCTCCATGGAGTAGGTTTAACCAAGATGCTACTAACAAGTCAAAACTATAACCTTTGTATTGATTATGATAAAGTGTTAAGTGATCTTTGTTTTGACTAACTTTGATGTGTGTGGTTGCCATAAATTTTTGTGTTCTCAATTGATTTATATTTTCTTGTGATTATTTAATTTCTATGTGGTTATTTAAATTTTTGTAGGATTTAATAGTGAAAGAAATTACATGTATAATTTTATATATTTCTTTATTTGAAAAACATTATATGTAACTATAAAATATTATATATCATCATGTAATATTATTAGCATTTAGTTAACCTTGTGTGCGAGTATTTCACCCTTACAATTTGCAGATAATGTCGGGGAAGTCATTGAGTCACTCGGGGAACCAAAGGATTGAGGGTCTGGAGGAAATAGGAGATGCAGTTTGGGAATTGGATATGGTGTCCCAAACACTGATATGCACAGGAATAAGTAGGACAACCATAGGAATCGAAAAACTAGTTATCTCTCCTTATGTTTAATTAGTTTGACTTAAGTATGACGTACTTTAACTTGCAGGTGTTTGTAAAATATCTAACTAACCCCGACAAGCCTGAGTATGTAAGCCTAAGGGCAAGATAATTAACGTCGTGTAGAATATATTGATGCATATTTTATATCCTTGTGTTTTATTTATTTTTATGTTTTACGATCAAGAGCTAAAACTTTTATTTAAAAAAAAATGCAAGAAAGATATTTATTTAAATTAAATTTTTAGTAACCAAATTAATTTACTAGTAAAAGTAAGACTTATGAACTTAATTCGCTTTAGACACTCAAGTATTAAGACGTAACACCATTTTCTATCGTTACGGAAAATGGGGCGTTACACCTGGAGACCGGTCCAATTCATTCTTCACCTCTCTTTCTCTCTCTTCTCTCCTTCTAGTGAGAGAAGCTCTCACTTCTCTCTTCTTCTTCGTTCATCCTCCACCGCCGGTTTCTGGAATGAAACGGCTGGAGACGATGAAGATTCATCGGAATCTTCATTGTCACCGCTGTGAATTCCAGATTCCGGCGACACTCAAACTTCTCTGATCTGCTTGGATCTAAACCCTAACTTGTTCTATTTTTTGTGCTAGTTACGAATATGAACTCAGATTCAAGAAATAAACGGTGAATCTTCGTAGATCTACATCTTAGGGTTTCGGTTTCAAACTTTTTCAAACTTTCTCAAACTTTTTCGAAAGAACAAGTTTTAAAACTTGTTGATCTACTCTGTTTCACCGTTTATTTTTGCTTATGGACCTTCGATGAAGATTTGAGATGAAACGAAAAGGTTTTTTTATGTGTTTACCTGTTAGAAACTTGGAGGTTCGAACCGAAAGGAAGGTGAGAAAGATGTCGAAGCTTCTTCTTCGTCTCTGATGTATATTTTGATTCAAACTTCGAAAATAAATCGAAGTTTCTTCGTCTTCTCACTCTTCGTCTTTTCAAACCTTTCTGGTGCTTGATCCTTCTTCGTTTCTACTTCGATTCTCTTCTTCTCTTCCCCTACCAAATCCTTCGTGATCGCAAACTCGTCTTTGACGAATCTTTGCTTGAATTGCGAAGGTGAAGATTCAGTGATGATAGTCTTTCTGAGAATCTTCTATGAATTCGAACCAATTTTGTGTCGTAATTGTTGAATTGAATTTTTTTGTGGTGGAACTGGTACGAATTTGTGATGAATTGAAGTTGAATTGAGTTCTGGAAATTTTTAGGGTTTTGAGTTGTTCATCGTGTTCTTCATGGTTTTGGAAAACGGTTACAGTTTTGATTCTCTTGGAGAAGAGAGAGAAATGGGAAAGGTGTTTGTGATGATTTGGCACTTGATGATTGATTATTCTGTTGTGCATTGATGAGTTGGCCTCTATTTATAGGCCAGGTGTGATATTCTAGACCAATGAGCTTGTAACACCTGTACTGGACTGTAACTTATTCGGCCTTGACTTGAAAAATGACTTGAGGACCTTTTTGCAATTCTTTGAGATTCAAGGACTGACCTGCAAAACTTAAAAAGATAAAAACAAACTTGATAAAGAAAAAAACCATTCTGCAATTATTTAAAATTTGAAGGACCGAAAAAGAAAAGATAAAGAAAAAAGAAAACAAGGACTAAAAATGCAATTTTGGAAATTTTAGGACTGAAAATTGAATTAAAATTGGTAAATGAAAATAACGTAAAATGAAACGATTAAAAATGACAAAACGGACTAAAATGAACCAACTACTTAAATGAGGTACTTCAAAGTAACCTCTCTCTGTCAAAATTTCGTGTGAAATGACCAAAATGCCCCTGGGGACTAAAATGACTCAAAACGACTCAAATGCAATTTTAAAATAGTTTTTAACAAGGAATTAAAGCAAGAGTTTATACAAGCAAATTAAAAGACTCAGAGACAATTTTTTTAGGGATTAAAAGGAATCTTAACACAGGAAATGACTAAAATGCCCCTAGGGGCTAAACTGACTCAAAGACTTCAAATGCAATTTTTTTGAAATGGATTTTGACATGGAATTGACACAAGGACTTATACAAACCAAATGAAAAGACTCAAACAATTTTCAAAGACTAAAATGAGTTTGAATGCAGGAAATGACTAAAATACCCTTCTTCATGAATTTTGCAAACAACTTTGAAATAAAATGCAGGGAAAGATGCAATTGATCAGAGACAAATTCAAATGACTTGAAATGCAAAAAAACATAGACAAAAACACAATTGAAAAGATTTTTGAAGCCAAATTGAGAGATAAAGCAGAGTAAAATGTCAGTGTAAACAATAGCAAATTGGCAATTCTTCAAAAGTAATAGATATACATCAAAGATGAAAGAAAACTTTGAACAAGTATTTTTAGGTCCAAAATTAGGATATAACAGGATGATCATGTAAATAAAATAAAACTGTCAACTATATCTATATCTATATCTATATCTATATCTATATAATATGTTATATGTATAATGCAAGCATGGAATAGTATTTTGTATGTCAGAAAAGGGGACAATTTACTACTACTGTTATTGACATTTCCAACGTTTCAGTTGAGTAACTTTATGCGCTAAGATGCATAGAGCAGACTGAAGACAGCTTAAACTTTCTGCTCTTGGAAGCATTTTTGACCTGAAAGATGATCTCAGTACTTGATCTTACAGTCACTTCTTTCCACTCTGGTGCTGATACTAGCTTGGTTCTATAGTCACACAAAGTGTATAAAACTTGAAGCGTAGACGGAGCTGTAAACAATCTCATGTTAGTTTAAGAAACAACATACTATTAGACAATAATAACAATGCAACTATAGAAACCTTCCCTTGAATGGTTTATCTTCCATCAAACATGTAATTATCAGTTAAAACTACAATTTTAAAGCCTCAACTATAGAAACCTTCCCTTTTGGATTATCATCTGACCAACTTTTGATCTTCTGATATGTCTTAAAGCCTCAACATCTTCCTCCTTGCCCTTAAATTCAAGGAACTCTCCCAATACATAATTGTTGCCATTCAGTTCCAACCTGCAAGCCAAACAATCTGTTCCGTGAGTAAAAACTAAGATTTGGTGGTATTAGATAGTGCCAACAATGCTCCAAGAGTACACTAATCCAAAGGCAAGCACATCTGTTAGGACCTGGGTGAGTGTGGGCTGAAATAGGAAAATATCTAAGCAGTTGCCCAAGCCTATTATGTAGGGAGCGATGTTATGAGAATGTAGAAAAATGGGTGGGAAGATCTCTCTCTTATAAGCAGTTGAACAAAGTCTGTGACACATTCGGATGTGAAGAGTGAAGATCTCTCTCTCTCTCTCTTCTCATCCTTTTATAACAAAATGGGGAGGGAGGCAGTTGTTCCTTTTAGCAAACCGACTTATAATTTGGGATGGAGGCCGTTGTTCCTTTTAGCAATCAATAATACTATTTTTCTGTTCTTTCATAATTTGGGTCCCTATCAATATTAGCTATGCAATCTCCTTTAATCAATAATATGAAAAAGGGAAGAAAAAGAACTTCTGATTTGATTCATAACTTCAACACAGTGTACAACAACAGATAACCCCAAAATGCTCCTTTTGCCAACTCAGTCAAACAGAATTTGTGTACACAGTGTTCAACTCAGTCAGGGAGTATCTATATTTGTGACAGAATTAGAGGCAAACATTAATCAAAACCTCGAGCCTTCTCCAAATAGAGTTCTGGGATTGAATTGGTTTTTGACTCATAAAGCAAAGCCTTATCCTACTACCAATATTTAGAAACGGGTTGATATATTTCCACCCCTAAACAAAAGTATTGTCAAGGCACCATTAATAACAGGGCTGGACTGAAATGTGTTAACTGACCCAATCCGGCCGACCTGGAAGGCCCGTTAACCCGCGGTCGGTTAAAACGGATAAACCAGCTTACTCGGGTAAACCATGTATGAACATTGTTGGACATCAATGGACGGATGCGGATGGTGGGAAATGGACCAGCGAAAACTGACCCGAACCGCTGCTATACTAGTATTGGGCTACCTGCTATCCAAGTTAAGAAGGCCCAAGCCCAGACACAACTCCACAAAACAAGAAAACCACTTAGTGAAACCCTAGCGCCGTTTCAGTTCAGATATTGTTTCTCTCTTGTTCTTACGCTTCAGATCTGAGAAGAAGATTCAAACACCAAACCCTAAAACCATGGTCCTCTTTCGGTTCCTTTTTGTCACATAAACTGGATTCTTCACACTTTCCTGTTGCTAAAACTTTGGTTTGTGTTGTTTCATCAATGGGTTTCAGAAATTTGTTTCCCATTTCGTCACCTGGTGAGATTTAATTAATTTCTCGAATTTTTATTCTCTGTTTCATGGGTTTTGATGCTATAAATGTGTTTTATCTCATCTATTACTTGTTATAACTATGTCTTAGGTACGAAGATCAACAATCTTCTAACTGTTCAACACCCACTGAAGGTTAGGGTTTTGTTTTAGTTTTTTTTTACTTTGAATCTTTTTAATCTTGAGTGTTTTAGTGCTAACTTTTTTTTTTTCCCTTTTTTTAGTGTTTGTACGTGGTTTGATAAAAGATGGAGGCAGAAACCGGAGAAGCTTTGGCTGGCCAACCTGTAAGTTTTGTGGTGATTTGTATTTTTTTTATAATGAAAATCTATGAAGTTGTTTGTTTGGCGTGTTCATATCTATGGAATTTAAGAAATTATGAGTCATGTGTATAATTATTTGTGTGTACGTGTTTGATCAAGTGTTCATTAGGCCTTCAATGTGGTTTAGTCCTATGTAGCTTATGTTTATTTGCATTCTGTTTACTACTATTAAAATTCTACATTATGTTTACTACTATTTTCATAATTTGGCAGTTGATAACACTCAATTTGCTACCCAAAATACTTCTCTAGATCCACATACAATGACATCTTTATTCATGGCAGTAGCTATTTCAGTAGCAAAAATTTGTTTCCAAATGGTGACTATCTGTGTGATTTAACTGATTTTCCTCTTAAAATCAACTATGGAAGGAGTAAATGGAGTTACAACTATGGAGGGGTAACTCAAGTTGCAGCAGCTACTGGAGCAAAAACCAACAATGAGTTTTAATATGCTTATCTGCCTTTAAGATGTGTTCAACAATTAACATGTGTTATTAAGTTCTGTTATGTGTAAATTTTTTATTCACATAACAGTATGTTTTAATATGATTATGGTGCAGCTGCAATTGTTGAAACTGAAGCAGCTGCTGCACCCTTGCAAGGTGATGTTTTTAGGAAGGCAATTGCTAGATTTGTTATCTTTTCTAAACTTCCTTTTAGAGTAGTTAAGTCTCATAGCTTCAAGCGCTTATGTAACCATTTGTAGCCTCATTTGAATACCCCTTCAAGAAAGGTTGTGTTTAGGGATTGTTTTAAGATGTATCAAGACGAAAAAGTGAAGCTCAAAGCTTATTTTAAATCTGAATGTAGTAAGCTAGCATTCACTACCGACCACTGGACTTCTATAGTAAACTTTAGCTACATTTCCCTAACTGCCCACTTCATTGATACTGAAGGGAAATATCAAAAAAGGATTATTAGCTTTAGTTTAGTTTCAAACCACACGGGTGACGCAATAGGTCAAAAAGTTTTAGAGTCATTGAGGGATTGGGGTCTTAGGAATGTGTCTACAGTCAATGCTTCGTCCAATGATGTGGCTACAATGGTTAGAGATGTTTTGGCCATACTTGTTTCATCAATAGCTTTAGAGAGTATTTTCAGCACAAGAGTTAGAGTGTTGGACACTTATAGGAGTTCATTGGGTCCGAAAATGTCCAACACTCTAACACTTATAGGAGTTAGAGCATTTTCAACTTTCGGGCCCAAGGAACTCCTATAAGTGTCCAACACTCTAACACTTGTGCTGAAAATGTTTTCTAAAGCTACTGACAAAACATGTATGGCCAAAATATCTCTAACCATTGCAGCCATATCGGATGATGCATTGTTAATGGTGACTGTAGACACATTCATAAGACCTCAATCCCTCAATGATTCTTCAACTTTTTGACCTATCGTGTCACTCGTGTGGTTTGGAACTAAACTAAAGCTAATAATCCTTTTTTGATATTTCCATTCAGTATCAATGAAATGGACAATTAGGGAAATGTAGCTAAAGTTTACTATAGAAGTCCGGCGGTCGTTAGTGAATGTTAGCTTACTACAATCAAATTGAGCTTCAATTTTTCATCTAGATACATCTTAATACAATCCCTAAACACAATCTTTCTTGAAGGGGTATTCAAATGGGGCTGCAAATGATTACACAGGCGCTTGAAGCTATGCGACTCAACTACTCTAAAAGGAAGTTTAGAAAGGATAACAAATCTAGCAATAGCCTTACTAAAAGCATCACCTTGCAAGGGTGCAGCAGCTGCTTTAGTTTCAACAATTGTAGCTGCACCATAATCATATTAAAACTTACTGTTAAGTGAATACATTTTTTACACATAACAGAACTTAATAACACATGTTAATTGTTGAGCATATGAACATATCTTAAAGGCAGATAAGCATATTAAAACTCACTGTTGGTTCCAGCTCCAGTTACCTCCTCAGTAGCTGCTGCAACTTGAGTTACCCCCTCCTTAGTTGTAACTCCATTTACTCCTTCCATAGCTGATTTTAAGAGAAAAAAACAGTTAAATCACACAGATACTCACGGTTTGGAAACAAATTTTTGCTGCTGAAATAGCTACTGGCATGAATAAAGATGTCATTGTATGTGGATCTAGAGAAGTATTTTGGGTAGCAAATTGAGTGTTATCAACTGCCAAAATATGAAAATAGTAGTAAACATAATGTAGACTTTAATATAAACATAATGTAGAATTTTAATAGTAGTAAACAGAATGCAAATAAACATACCAGACATAAGCTAGATTCAATCTACATAGGATTAAACCACATTGAAGGCCTAATGAACACTTGATCAAACACATACACACAAATAATTATACACATGACTCATAATTTCTTAAATTCCATAGATATGAACACACCATACAAGCAAACAACTTCATAGATTTTCATGAAAAAAAATACAAATCACCACAAAACTTACAAGTGTCCAAAGGTTGCCCAGCCAAAGTTACTCCAGCCAAAGCTTCTCTGGTTACTGCCTCCATCTTTTGTCAAACCACGTACAAATACACACAAAAAAGGGAAAAAAAAGTTAGCACTAAAACACCCAAGATTAAAAAGATTCAAAGTAAAAAAACTAAAAACAAAACCCTAAGGACCATGGTTTTTGGATTTGTATTATGGGCCACATGGTTAACCGAGCAACCCTCCCGTTAATCCGTCTTAACCGAACAAACCGAACAAAGTGACTGTTATAACAGTCGGAATTGGGCCACATGTTCTCAACAGTGGGCTTGGATGGATTGAGGTTTTGGGCCCGACTACCGACCTGAACCGACCGATGTCCAGCCCTAATTAATAGCATCTACATCCAACTGCATCAAAATCTGATTGCAGGAGGTTTTACTAGAAGAATAGAACATTCGAAAGATAAGAACAAATGGTAACTAAAATACCTATCCCATATGTTGGAGCTGTGCTAAGGACAAATTCAAGATTCTGATTACTAGATTCTTTCATATCCTTCTTCCAGCTAAGAAGTGCACTCTTTACCCAACTAGAGAGCAACCTCTTTTTTATTTTGTTTTTGATGGAAGAGAGCACATTCTTTGTTCCTAGCTTCAATTGCACCAATTGTTCACGGGTAAGGGTAACAACTTCAGATGGAAAATCACCAGCAGAAATGGTACTGCAAATACAAAGAGAAAAATATTAACATATACTATATTACAAAACAAGTAAAAAAAATAAATAAATAAATTACTCAGCTTTTGACTGGATAAACCAGATGGGCCGATACATTCTTTACGTCATAAATACTGGTTTGCAAGGGTTTAAACTGTAAACTGATGCTAACAATTTTTTCAACGTATTTCCAACTTATTCACAACGCAATTCCAACTAGAAATTACAGAGTATTAATTTCTTCATTTCTTGCCAATAACAATTTAAAAGAGAATGCGTGAAACGTGAATAGGAAGAATGACCATTACATGTCAATATATATGAAACCAAATCTGGCAAATTTTGAAGTCTGTAGCAAAATCATGAATTAAAAGAGTATCTTCTAAAGAAATTGACAATATTTGCATAAAGTACATATATTTACAGAAGATTCAGAAACATACCATAGTTTAGGATTTGGTAGTATAATTTTACAAGTTAGAAATTTTCTAGGTAGAACAGCCCCTCTCTGTTCAAGATAGGATTCAAGAATAGAAGTTTGCTTTCTTACTTCTTCCACCTCTATACAAGTTCAGAAAATGACTAATGAAAGAAGTTCTTCACCGATATCAGTCGTAGCTCTCTGCAGTATTAAAGTAAAAAAAATATTTAAAAAAAAAACAAATTTACCATTCATTACTCTCAATTGTAACTGAGCTTAATTGGACTCAATTTAACCTAATCAGAATAGTAAAAAAAGCAAGTAAATGATAAATACCCTAACCTAAGTGCTTGTTTGGATTTTCGGTGAGCTTTGCAAAATCACGGTGGTTTACCATGATTTTGCAAAAGCTGCATTTTGGAGTTTCAATGAAATCACGATTTGAAACCCCCCTAGATTACAAACATACATACAAACAACTAAAGGAAAAAAAATGGATGTTCCATCAATGTGGTTTAATGTTTATGTTGTTTCATGCATGTTTAAGAAATTGCAACACCTTAATCTCAACCACATTTGTACCTGTGAAGCATTGACAAAGACATGAACACCAGACACCATAATAAATTGTAAAAATGACATAATTGAATGAAATTACATGTGTCGACATTGACACGTGTCAAACACCGGACAAGCTAGTAAATAAAAAAACCTTTTAGTAAGGAGAACAAGATCAATGGTTTGTGGTGAAGAAGAATCAGCATGAGGAATTGGAAGACCCACAAAAACCTTTCCTCCAAAAAGGTTTTGAAGCCTGCAACAATGAAAAAAGAAAACAGCAAAAATAGGATGATGAAGCTGAAAATTGATGGGTTTAACTAAAAAATAAAAAATTAGTAAAAGAAAGTTGAAAATGAAAGACCTATTAGCAAGGGAGAAGAGCACAGTGGAATCAGAAGCTTGAATGTCTAAAACGCCGAGGTCATAAAAGACATTTGAGAGAGACATAAAGGAAGCCACATCTTGAAATGAAATGCAACCAACCCAATTCAGTGTGTGAAGAAGGGAACTTAAGAGCAACATTATCGGTTGAAATATTGGGTGGTAACACACTGACCAATGCATTTGTGTCATAGTGTCTTGGATAGTTGGCATTGTATATGAGTAGCTAAACCAACCATAGTGGTGTTCTGTTCCAGAATTTGTCAGAGGTTGCATTACTTTTGAGTTCTTTTCTTTTAAATAATATTTATATTATTAAAGTATAATGTAATTGTAAGATAAGTGGGACCCATTTTAGAATTTTAGAGGAGTGATATGGATATTTAGAAAATGTAGTTGAGTGGTTTAAATAATTGAGAAGTGTAAAGTAATACTCCCTCTGTTTCAAAATGAGTGTCGTTTTAGGTGTTTACACACATATTAAGAAATGCAATGATTAAAAGAAAGAGAATGATTATTTTACCAAATTATCCTTATTAACTATTGGTTAGTTTTAAAAGTAATACTTTGAAAGTAGTGTGGAGAGTATTAATTGGAAGGTACAATTAAAAAGAAAAAGTTATTATTGCATTGGAAACTGAAAGCGACATGCATTTTGAAACAATTTTTTGGCTAAAGCGACACTCATTTTGAAAGGGAGGGAGTATAATATATTATGTGGATCCCATTTATACCACCCATTTGGGTGGCATGGATGTGGGTGCTCTAACTATCTTTCTCCACTTCTGGACCCACCCACTTCTGTCAACACAACTAGGGCTGGACAGCGGACGGTTCCGACCGGTTTTCGGGCTGAAAATGGCAAACCGATCAAACCGGCGGTTCCAAAATCCCAGTCCGCAGCCGTCCATTTGTGTCAACGGTTTCTGTGTGTGGCGGTTTGGCGGTTATCGCGGGTGGCCGGCCGGACTGTGTCGGTTGTTAAACCAAATCTTTAAAAAAAAAACATCAAAAAACGCAGGTGAAACAAGATGTGGAGGAAGCAGCTTTTCATTGAAATGGAACAATAAGAACTGAGATTTGCATGGCGTTTAAGTGTGGGGATACAGAGAAGCCAACAAGATTTGTAATAGAGTGATGATGACTCTTTATTAAGAAGGGAAGTATTTGAACATGTGACAAAAAAAATGAGGATTGTGTATAAAAGAAGAAGAAGAAGAAGAAGAAGAAGAAGAGAAGGCTCGTAAGAGAGAGAGAGAGAGGCAGTGAGGTTCCAAACTCAGAGAGTGAGGCTACTATGTTTCAAATGGAAAGTATAAACAAATGGTTTAAATGCAAATAAAAGAAATAAATGTAATAATAACTAGAATTCATTGGTAAGTAAATGGCAAGTAAGTAAATTATTAATAAAATTACATAGGAATATGTGTATTATCCTTCCAAGTCACGTGAAAGGGGAACCACTTTGGTGCCATTAATGGCACCAATGCCACCATACCATTACATCTCCACCACACACACACACATTCCCACACACATTCACACACATCAACGGCCAGGATTTCTCCAATGGCACCAATGGCACCTAAGCTAAGTCACTGAAGTATTTCCCACGTGAAAGGGAAAGGGAAAGGACAACACAGCTGGTACACTGCTCTATGTATTCCCATCCACTGTCACTTTGTAAGCATTGGCGGGCGGGGTTCGGTTATAAGTGGGTGTGAATTGGTGGGCCGAAACCGTTCACCGTAACCCAACACAAACCGCTTATTTAACCCGCCCAACCCGTGTAACCCGGTTTGACCCGCCCGCTGCCCTTTTCTTGCTCACGGGTTGGCCGGTTCCGGGCGGGGCGGACCCATCTGTCCAGCCCTAAACACAACCCAGCTAATCCCTTCTTGAAATTAGTTAATGAATGATCTATTTGCTCTTTCAGCTTCCATGTCAATGGTACTTTGTTGCAGTGAGTGGTGAGTAAATTGACATGACATGCATTGGAAGAACCAATTGAAACTGGGCTTTCACTTTTTATTATTCCGAGGTTTTGGCCACATCATAGAAAAATTCACATGACAAGATTTTGTGCCACATCAACGCCTCCTATGTGATTAGATTGTTGAAGGATCGCAGTAAGAATAACCTCAAATAACAGAAGTAGAATCTCGATTTTTATTTTTATTTTTACAAGAATTATTTCTAGACTTCACATATATTATTACATGGACTATTTCAACGATTAACCCTTAAATATATTATATATGGCTTTTGTCTCAAACTGGATTAGAAAATACTAATTCAAATAACATTTAAGAAAGTTTACAAATTTAACATTTGTGAATACCATTCATCTAAAAGAGTCTAAATGGTCCTACCATGTGCTCAAATATCTAAACCAATCTAAAATAGTTTATATTTCAACAATAAAATCTTGATGTTGAAGTTGAATCTGAAGATTGAACAAAACATATGTTTTTATTACTTGTTAAAAAAACCAAACATGGACCACTTCTCCTAAGTGTCTTGGATAACATGACAAAGAACCAATCAAAATCTCACATTGTTGACTTTGTAGACATAAAAATAACAAGTCTTATTCACTGTTTAGTTTTTTTTTTTTGTTTTCACCAGTCACATTTGAATTATTTTCATGTGCAACTTCCATATACAAATTTATGTTATTAACTGCAGTAACAAGTATACTATATATAGACTATAGAGTATAGACAAATAAACACTTGAGGAAAGGACGATTAATGTGATCCCTTTTAAGTTCCATTATTGCTACCTTCTCAAACATATCATTCCTTCACGAGCCAATGTTCCCTCAAGGTCACCTATAATTCTGGCTGTCCGAACTTCTAAACCTCTTTGAACTTCATGGAATAGATTCCTTATACTGTCAGAAAATCGTTTCATGTCAATTCCAGCACTTTTCTCCATCTCTTCTGCCACTCCAACAAATCCAGAAACAATCTTTGATTGAATTTCAAACAATTTTTGTCCTGTTGCAACAATATATCTTTGTAATTGAAATGTCTCCTCCAAAAAATGCTCTAGTGTTGATGTTTTCTCCTTTTTTCTTGCATTATTCAATTCTCCGCGATTTGCATAGAGGACATTCTCTTGCTGAAATAATGTGCAACAAATTATTGACTCATGCTCAACTTTGCAATACCAAATGAAGTTGGACACAAGTAGAATTTAGATTGCAATTAATGCAACATTGCTCCATTTTTCAATATCATAAATGAACATTAAAAAGAAGCCAAAAAGGACTCACACGACTCAGAATATTTTTTAGAATATTGCAAATGGATTCTAGTGTCATAAGAAAACTAGTAAAAATAGAATTAAATCATATCTCATCATGGAGATATTTTAAGAAAAAAAATATTATAACATGACATTAGACGCCAATGCAGAAGGCATAAAAATATACAAGAATATATATGATTAGACGCCAATGCAGAAGGCATAAAAATATACAAGAACAATGCTTACCATTCGTTTGCAAAGATCGTCGGTCTTTTCTTGGAGAGATTGATATCTTCCAATTTGTTTATTCAGCAAAGTAATCAAGGAAAGATAAGTCTTCATACCAACTTTGCTATCTTCACTAATTTCTGAATGTTCATCATTGTTTTGCATTCCTGTCAACCTTTCAATTAGAATTAGTTGCTGCTTAAGCCTCTTGATCTTGTAAGATACTCCAAGCGCATGAAGATCCATCTTCCACTGGAATTGTTTTGCATCATTAAAGGGCTTGCTAGTAGAACCTATCTTTTCAGCAGCATCAATTTCTCTGTGATTTGGACTTTGATACTGCACAGGAGTAGGATTATCCTCCCGACAAACATGCTTTTCTTCTTCAATCTTATTTTCTGGAGATTGAACTTGTGAATTCTCATCGTCAAATTGATCATGATTCAAGGGCTGCACCTCCTTTTCACAAACTTCCTCAATCAAAGTTTCCATCATTTCTAGCTGTTTTTCACCTGGTTTTCTCTTCACAATCTTGACTCTAGACCAGACAGGATCTTGAGTAATTTCTGAAGATTGCGGAGACAGATTAGAGTTGTTTCTAAAGCAGTTTGAAGGCCTCAATTTTGAAGCAAATTGGTCTTTCAGAGAATTAATTTCATCCTCTCTCTCCAACAATAAGCTCTCCAATTTCATCTTGTCATGTCTCAGCTGTGTCACATCCTTCACCAATCCCTCCAAGTGTGACTGAAGCTGCTTTGTTTCTAATTCTGTTCTCAACAATTGCCACCTAAATGCCTCTAACTTCTCATCTTTGATCCTCATTTGTTCTGCAAAAGCATCTAACTCTATGTGATGCCTTTGTTCAATCAGAGTTGCATACCTTTCTGTCTCAGCTCTCACCCAATCTTCCAAACGTTTAGCATTAGCAGGAATGGCTAGAGACCAAATAGGAGACAAAAGGGTCAGCACAACAAATAGATATTGTAGCTAGATATTGAACTTTGTACACTAAAGTTATGTTTGGATTAACTTATTTGAACTTATCTACTGATATAAGTACTTGTGAGACAGTTTGTGAAAACTTATGGAAACAACTTATGACATGTTCATAAGCTGTTTTCAGCTTATTTTATATAAGCTCTCAAGGATAGCTGATGAAAACAGTTTATAGCTTATATAAAACCAATTTGAATTTATATTATCTTTTGTTATAGAAATAGCTTATACTTAAGCATTTATATGATGAGCGCTTATGCTATAAACATTTAATTAAGTTGTTTATGCAAACAAGGCCTAACAACAAATAAACTTGAGACAAAAATTTGTAGAACTTATAAATCTTACATAAGTCTTCATTTCTTTGTGGCAAGTAGTGATCAGAAATAGGCGAAAATTGTTCTTGTTCATTTGAAATATGTGAGGAGCCTGTTGAAGAACTATGCTGCATGCCTCTTGAACTAGGGAAAACATCCTTTCTCGAACTCAAGTTCAACAACATGTTTTTAAAGGAATGTCTGTCATGTTTTCCTTCTGAAGCTTCTCTCCACTTTTCTGTTTCATGCTCAGCATGCTTCCTTCTAGCCTTTGATAACTTAACCTCTTTCAACAGCATTTGCTTTTCTGCAGTATCAAGTTTAGATTTCCTCAACATTGCTGACAAAATCTTATCTTTTTGTTCCAAATCCTTGTGAAATTTTGCAATCTCCAAAGTTAATTTCTGAACCATCAAATCAGACTCCTCTTTGTTCTCCATGACAGAAATAAGTTCCTCTTTTGTAGCATCCAAATGCTTAACAGCACGACCGAGTTCAGCTTCAAGATGTCTTTGGTTAGAAACCAGCTCAATGAAAGCAGTTTTGTGTTTCCTGAGATCAGAAGAATGCTCTTGACCTTCACGTTTAGCAGATTCTCTCAATTCTTCTGCATCTTTTTCAGCTTTTTTCGCCTTTTCTTCTAGCTCCTTTCTCTTTTTCTCCTCTTCTTCAATCTTCTTATCTTTTTCCTCCACCAAACCCTCCATTTCCTTCAATTTCTGATTCAATTCAGATATAGCTAAGTCCCTATTTTTCTCAAACACTCTTAACTCGTTCAATAGAGCACCAATCTGTTGTCGAAGTTTCCTTCTTTCGCTAAACCAGCTTTGTTCTTGTGCAGCAAAAATCCCTACAACTTTTTCATTTGCTTTTGCATCTTCATGTCTTATCTTTTTCAAATTCTCAATTTCCATCTCAGCACTTTTCAGCTTTTCCTCTCCCCCATTTATCACTTCCTTTTGAACTTTCCACGCAATCAACCCCAAAAGCTGTGCACTTCCTTGAAGCATAGTTTCAACAATTTCAGTCAAATTTTTCTCAACTTCAACATGTGGTTTTCTAATAACTTGAAGTGCTAAGAATGCACAAGAAACACCAAAATATATTGGATACATTCCATCATCATCAATATTATCACTCTTTTTATACACAATTCTATCCATGAGATTTAATTTTCCTTTTCCTCACACTGCAACATAAAACAAAAAATTAGAATACAATTCCAATAACTATAAGTCTTACATTACAACCAACTCACATGAATCAAAATTCAATAAAGTGTTATAGATCCTAAATAATTCATCAATAATTGACAACAAAATATGCATAATTGAGGAACATAAAATTGATGGGTGCTGTTAAGAATGTTGAAGAAGTAAACATGTTTGTTTTACCTTATGCAATTGACATCCAAGGACAAAAATGGAAATAGTAAGTTGAAGAAACTGAAAGTAGAATAAGGAAAAAAAAAGTATTTTTCCAACGGACAAGTTAACTTCAGCAGTCACACCAAACAGCAAAGACTGATATGTAACTGATGTGAAATTGGTATCTTCTATAATCTATAAATAAATGGTTAGAGAATGCAGAAAATAAAAAAGATAGGTGTTTACATTTACACGTGTTGGACTGCACATTGTGTACTCTATACTCTATAAATTATAGAATTATAATGCTGAAATGAATGGAAGAAAAAAAAAAGTACTATATGATTATGCATTTTGGTTCCTGGTTTTCAGTGAAAGACTTGCCTAATGTCTGGTAACCCCACATGCTCCTTCCCTTTTTTCAGCTTTTTATTTTTTATAATCATGATATAGATACGAAGTATCAAGCGCCGTTAAACATTAATCAATCTAAGTCGAAAAAAATTATTTAGTAAGGTGGATTCTTCTCGATCAACTGAGTAAGTTTTGTCTAGTTACGAATTAAACTCTAACCACTTGTTTAAGGTGTCTGAGTCATTTACCACTCGGACCATCCATATGATTATAATCATTTCTTTATTTTATTTTCTTTCTTTGTTTTCTTCTCCTACCACCACCAACCCTCAATTGCCACTCCTTACTCTTTGCTTCAATTCTTAACAATTTTAGCAAGCAAAAGCACTTGATTCCTGGATGGATGCTTGTCACAATTTCTGACAAAGAAAAAGAAATCTAAGAACCAAAGATATAGATATCTTGAATCAAGTTGGCTATAAAATATTAAATACAATTAGTATTGCTTACCTGTATATTGAATATTAGAATGCAGAAAAAGACACTTTTGTAATAATAAAATAAAAGACTTGTAGGACTAGGCTTCTAACAAATAAAAAGAAAATGAGAGACAGTGCATATATTTGAAAGTGCATGAATAGCAGTGATATAAAGTTATATTTTTTTGTTCTTTTTTTATAAACGTATAAAAGGTGGGAACAAGTACCGGTTGCTTTGCAATTTGATTAACCCATTTTGATAAACTGGTCCCTGTCATGATTGTAGCATATATTAAAACAAAATCAATACAAACAACACCACCAAATTAATACCTTATGGACCACGTATCTTATCCGGAAATTATACCTAGGAGTTGTCCACATAACGCACTTCACAAGTAGTATATCCAACTGGAAATTTTAATACCCAAACAATGCTACCATAGTAGCCAGAAAACATTACTTGGTGAGTGACAAAAATATATCTTGCATTAAGTACTTATTTCTCAGTTTACAAGCAACAAAGTATATGAGACTAAAAGGATATGCTTCTCTGTAACTCACTTACTTTTGTGAGTTAAGATCTGTAAAAGATAAAGATGTGACGTAATTAAATAATACAATACAAACATCATACACTAAATTATGAAAGCCAGGATCATGTGGCAAAAAAAAAAAGGTTTCTATTAGTATTAAGTAGGAGGAACTTTCTTAAGTCTCAATAAAACCTAGTACTATACTTTCTTTTAAATAAGCTTCCTTTTCGACTTGTGTTGTATGTATTTTTATGGTTGATTTTTTTTTCTTATGTATCTTTTCTGGACACATTTTTATGTATTTTTTCTGTTGAAAACTTTGCATGTATTATTATACATTATGCAGTAAGTGAACTTTTGACTATTTGTTTGATCAATATTTTATTTTTTGTCAACAAAGAATCAATATTTAGATTTCAAACCAACAGTAAAACAGTAAAACCCGTGCATTAGCAAGATCTAGGAAACCAATGAGAAACATAGTCAAGAACCTGCCACTTATCACTGTGGTGTTCTTTTTTTAACTTTATTTATGTGAATGTTTCTGCATATAATTATAGAGATTAATTTTTCAAACCGGATAGAACTGCAATGAATGACAAAATTCTCTTTCAACAAAATTAAACTATGTTACATTTTTAGAGTTGGCTTTAAACATATAAGTTAACTTATTAAATTAGAAGAGATCATTTACCATCTTTTTGAAATGCTCTAGACTTTAGTGTTCTATATATTGACAAGAAAAAATTAGTGTTCTTTATTTTATACTTATAGTAAGATTTTTTAGTTTTTTTTTCTTTTCAAAATTACAAAAAAGGAAAAATTTGTAAATATATTAATTGTAAAAATTATTTTGATATCGTTGAAAGTGCGTTTATTTTTGTAAAAATATTAGTATCAGAATTATATTTTATTTAAAAAAAAATATATCAAAAATATATTTAGCCTTGGTACTTTTTTTTTTCCTATGAGAAGGCTTCTTTTCTTCATATATTTAGCCCTAACATCATTTCATATCTTCTATTGATAGAACATCATTTCCTATCTAAAAATAATGCTCAAGCATTGGAATATTATTGAATATTAGACTAATTCTATCATTTTTCAATAATTAATTGCAAAGTCAGCAGACAGAATCATCAGAACAATGATGTCAAAAAAAATTTCACAAATTTATTAATTTTATAAGGGACAGCTAAGGATGAATAGAGATCCGGGAAGGTGAGACTCATGGCCGAGAGCATACATAAGGACCAAATCAAGCTATATAAGTATCAAGTTTTTTTCATTAAAAATATTAGATTAGATTTTAGACTATCCAAAAATTCTTTTGTACTTCACAATTATGTCTATGCAACCTCTAAAAAAAATATATGTCTAAGTAACTTCAAAATAAATTACAGTTAAAACTTTATAGTAATCAGTTCGATCACTCTAAATAATAAGTAAATTAACAAGTCAAATTAAATCTTCAAAAAGATGTATCAGAAAATTTGACAATACCTTAAAAACCTTGTGACAACCGACAAGTAATAATACCTAACTTAAACTTTTTGGCTAACAAGTGTTAAAAAATACATTGTAAATAACAAGTCCTTGAATATGGAGATCTAATTACAAAATATTGAACCAGATAAACAAATTACACATTATTGCAAAATTTAGAGATTAAGTTATAATATTTTTAGTTTAGACACTCACTTAAAACTTTGAAAAAATATATCCCCCGGATTGTAATAGACGTTATAGCCAAATTCGTTACAAGCATATACTCCCTCCGTTTCAAAATGAGTGTCGCTTTAGCAAAAAAAAATTGTTTCAAAATGAATGTCACTTTCAGTTTCCAATGCAATAATAACTTTTTCTTTTCAATTGTACCCTCCAATTAATACTCTGCACACTACTTCCAAAGTATTACTTTTAAAACTAACCAATAGTTAATAAGGATAATTTGGTAAAATAACCATTATCTTTTTTTTAATTATTGCATTTCTTAATATGTGTGTAAACACCTAAAACGACACTCATTTTGAAACGGAGGGAGTATATCATAACAAGAAGACGCAAAATTGTATTTGTAAACCTTATGCGAAGAAAGTCATAGCCTATGATCCCACCACAACAAATCTCAAATTTAATGTTTATTTTGGTTACAGCAATATGATGTGATATCACATGTGGTAGTTTCACCAGAAAAACATCACTGATTATAGTGTTGCATCAAGCCATAGAGATGGGTTGCTTTTTATTTGTTTCGATAAATAGATTGCGTTATTTTTTTTTTTTAGGGGCGATTGGGTTATCTTTTAAAATGAAAATTGAACTGATTAATATATAAATTAGTTTTATCTAAGACTTGAACGAGGGATAGATTGTCAAAGGTGCGTCTTTTTTTTTTTTTAGGGAATTGTCAAAGGTGCGTGTTTTTCATACTTTTTTTTTTAAATTCTTGGTGAGTTTTATACTTGTTTCTTTAAAAAGAAAATAATCAGAAAAAAAAAAAAAAAAAAAAGGTATGGATTTTGTGCGGAGGATGATTTCACTATAGCAATCTTCCTTGGTCTGAGATTTGATTTGAGCCAACATTTTGACATTGCAAGCAAAATAATTAGTAAAAATAAGTAGATTTGTCTTATGAATAATAATAATGACTCGTGCGTATGCAAAAATTCTTTTGGAAGGAGAGAACCAAGTTTTGTGTGACCCACAGATTTTCGAACAAAGATTAGTCATTGCTAACAACGGTGGAAACTCCGTATCAATATCATAATAATCCAAAAAAAAAAAAAACTAGTCATAATTAACTTATCATTAACGTAGTCTAATGACTGAACTCACACATGGAGGAGTCGAGAATCCGGAATTCAAACTTTCCCTCTACATTATTGTCTTTGTAGTTACAAATGACCTCTGCTAATATTGGACGAGTAAAAAATTAACTGATCTAGATAGTTGGAAAAATTAATAGATGAATGGCAAATTGAACGGAACCTAAATTGAGGATGATCAGCGCAAAACTCAAAAGAAGCATATAATTATCATTGTAACAACAATAGTCAATAATATTGCAATGATTCAAAAACGCATTCCTTATGTTCGTATTAGATGGATAAACAAGGTTTATAATTTCCATATCAGTTTCCTACTACTTCATAGCATATTTTCATTGTAGTCTTCCCGTAAACTGAGGTAAAATCGGGAAGACATCGTGATTCTAAAGTAAAATTTGAGGAATTCAATTTTGTAATCAAGACTGCAGCGAAGCAACTTCTTGATGTTGCTACTCTCCCGAGGGGGAAAAAATGTTTTGTTGCATAAAGTCATCATTTTAAAGGAAATCCCACTCCTGGTTGAGCTATATGGCAAATTAAACAAACTGGTTATCTAAGTCCATGTGAAGATGTAAAACATAGAATAAAAGAAGGTGAGATGAGGTGTGACCCTACGCTGCACTCAAAAAATATACACATGTAGTCAGATGAATTTCCAGGTATACAAAATCTTTAACACAGACTAGGAGCAAATCAACTATATAGATAATGAGATTTCGTGACAACTATAGATTCATCCCTTGCTCATTATTCTTCAACCTGGGAAGAATAGATTCAATTAGCCGCAAGGGGTAAGCTTCGAATTTCCGGCACCCCGCGGATTATCATCCTTCCAATCATCCAAAGCTCTAGCTCTATCCTGTGCAGCATCGTCATCTTCATCCTCCTCCTCTTCACCTGGCTTAAACTTCCTATCATTGTGCCAAGATGAATTGGCTTCTTCAATGAATCTGGCAGTATTCTCTTGCCATGTATTCATAATTTCCATTTCTTTTAGTCCTGCTTCCTCAATGCTCATAGTGGGCATCCTTCAACAAAATATTCAACTCAGCATCTCAAAAAAATGTGACTATGTTACTATTGATCCTCTATCATTCCTAGGTTAGAACAACAAAACTGCAAGGGAATTGAACTTCATTTTCTTTCAGGCATAAAGTCTTTTGATGGACTTTTTTACATTTCCCTATTCCAAAGCTTTCCATTAGCTAAGAAATGTGCATTTATTGATAAAGGGGATAAATATGTACCTATGACTGGGTTGGAAGACCTGAGCTGCCATTCTTGCTCTCTCATTTGTAAAACTTCCATTCACAAGACTTTGTGGCCCAAATATCAGTGGTTGGTGTTTGTGTTCGTGTGCTTGCGAGGCTTGTGCTCTTCCTTCCAGAACATCTTGAGCGAAGGTAGCACATGTGATTGGTGGAGATGGCTTCGTATACTGTGCACGAACTGCAGCATTGCGATGCCAAGCTTCTGCTTTTTTGGCACGTTCATCCATAATATCCTTAGAAAACTCCTGATCCCCATCCTAAACATGGCAAAATTACAAGAAACAATGAATAAAACTAGATTTCATCCCGCAGAAAAAAAACAATTTCCCATTCTTCTTTAAAGCAGAACATGGCTCATAGATTCACATCACATCTATATGTCTCAAAGCCTGGTATTCCATAATTATCAAGTGAAATGTGAAATGTACAAGTCTAATAAAAGTTAAGTTCTACCAGGTTATAACAGTTCTTTAAGCATTAACATTGAACTCAACAACATCCCATAAAGATCTCCACCATAATTATGGCAATATAAAACAGTGGCAGTATATAAAGATCTCAACCACAATAATGGTACTTCGGTAAGGAAGGATACTAAGCATTTTACTACCTTGGATTGTCTATCCTTTACAGCAGAAAGCATCTCCTCCTCTTTCTTAATCATTTCCAGAAGATCAAATGCCTGAACATTTCAAGACAACCATGAGAATAATCGAAATATAAGTTTAAACAAAGTGGAGCTCTTGCATAAGTTTGAACAAACCTTACAGATTGCCAAAGATATGCTAGTATTCCAAGCCTGAAAAGGAGAAGAAAAATAAGTGAATGGCATGATGAGCATTGAGCAGGTATTGTTTATACATGTAGATATGCTTTTGAAAGTGTTGAATCGCCAGAGTCCATTTCATAAATCACAAGCTAGTCCAATAATATGTAGGACTGCTATAGGTCCCACAAACCTACTTTTAAGCCCATCTAATGGTCGATAAATCCACCAGGCAAAAACACATTTTCAGGGAAGCGGTCATATACAGCAGAAACCCACTAAATAAAGTAGCAGTAATGGAGTTCAGCAGATCAAAATACAAACCTCTCTTTCTTCTTCTCCGTCATCTTCCAATAGTTCTTCCTCTCCTGCCTCAACAGGGGTGGACAGGGCAGCTGCTTTAGTAGAACGCCCACGCCGTTCCTTTCGCTCGTTTATTTCTAACAACTTCGATTCTGCAGCTTTTTGTCGTTTAAATCTAGCTATCTGCATAACAGATACACAATTATTAAATAAATTATTAAATAAATTAATATGCTCGTCATTCAAATTTGCTTGTTCAATTTTCATAACAAGTGAATAATGGGAAGAAGAGATGAATATACAAACATATAATGTATGAATTGTATGAATATCATATCATAACATTGCAAAAGAAAACATGACACCTTTCTGGCCCTCTGATCAGCAACAGCTTTTGGTACCCCTTGCATATAAGATTCTAACTCCTCTTTTGGGACCAGCTCCATCGCCTCACAAAATGAGATAAATTCCTAAAAAAAATGTTTTCAGTAAGCTTCAATAAAAGGACATTAATTAAAATAATATTGAAGAAATTAACAAGGATTGTGCATATAGTGTTGAATTGGGTGTTGGGGGAAGGTGTTTCCTTTCAACAGATCAGCTCTCACCTTCAGTTTTGCCTGGGAAGCCTTTAGAATCGGTATCCTGTCATCATGTGCTATTTTCTCGGTCAACTCAGCAAGATAATACGGCACCTGAGGGAATGATAACAAAAAATTGGTAAATGGTAAAAAGATAAATATTAATTCATAAGTTATCTTCAATATTCTGTACTTAAAGGTCACATGGGAATATGGGATAAACAAATATTCTATAGTGCATTTGTCCAGCCAGCTTTCCCATATTAATACACATTAGGATTCTTAAGTGAAAGAGCTGCATGTGCATGATAGAATTTATGCATAAATACTAAATTGAAAGTACTAGTTGTTGCACATATTTAGGACGAAATAATGTACTAAATTTTTCCAGTCTCACTCGGTTTACTTAACTATTAGTTGTTGCAAGCATGAATGATGTTTGGGAACCCATTGTGTAATCGTGTTTTATTATCGATAAAAGTAAGTTATTTCTACTAGATTTCTATGTTTGGTACCAGTTTCTATCACAATCATGAACCATCGGTTCCATGGAAGCTACCAAACATCTCTTAAGAACACAACTGACCACAGTGACCGCATTACAATAAATTGCACAGCTCAAGTCAACATGCTCAAGCTCAACCCCAAGCTTCAGCATTCGGTTTCTATATGCTCAAGCTCAATTTTACATGCACCGAAGATGGTGTCACAGCCTTGGATTTTTATACTCATTCCCAACCCGTGCGGCTATCAGCAAAACAACCTTATAATAACTAGATTTACTACATACTATATATCAATCATCATAAAGCTAAATTAAATTTCTATCTCACAAATTATGTATAGATGTAAAGATGAACATCACAACAGTAAAACAAGCAACAATCAATCAATCAATCAATCAATCGAAAAGCGTGGTTATTAAGAAGCATAAGAAGAAGTACCAGGATGTACTTGAGATCGGTTGTGCTGATATCCTCTTTGGTTTCATTAGCAGAGAATAAACCAAGCCTATTAATCATGTTTTCGCATTTATTGAGAGCCTCGCATCCCTTCTTGACAAGCTCCTGAACAAATTACACACAACTCAATTATCAATCAAACAGAAACATGAAAACAAATAATGAAGAAGAGGAAGAAGAGAAACGAAAGCGTACTTGGTCGGCACCGGACTCAGTGGCGGTGGCGTGGATCTTCCTTGCTTGTTCAAACAGCGCCGGTAACGGCATGTCCTCCATCTTCATCTCACCCATCGGAAAAGAAAATTAACGTCTGAGATTTGATTCTGTTGGTAGTGTTTCCGGTGAAAGATAATAATTGGAACTGTCGATGAGAAGGGGAAAATGAATAAGTAAAGGTGAATCGAGAGAGAGATCCGGAAATTGGGATTTTCGCCTCGCCGTTGGATTTCATTTTTCAAAATTTAATCAACGCTTCAGATTTTATTATTATAGTCTAATTCTTTACAAACAAATTGTGAATTGCCAACATATCTTTTTACCTGACCGAGAGCCAAACCAAATGAACAGCGAAATAGAGACGTTTTAAAATCAAATTCAACAAAATGAACCAAAGCAATTAATTAGAAAATTTACCTGAAAACGATGTGGAATGTTAAGTTAGCTCCCATTGAGAGTTTAGACGGGAAATGAAAGTTTTGGAAAGAAAAAAAATATTGGAAGAAATAGAAGATGTTGAGAGATGAAGGTTTTGGAGATTAATTTTTAATACATAATACAAAATCTTTGAACTAAAAAATTGTATTCGAAAAGCTTTTTGCGGCTTTATATGAATTTTTCACCCTTAACACAATCTCTTAATATTTGTATGAGATTAGTTAGTTTTTTTTTTCTTCTTCGAATCTTGCAGATAAAGTGGCAAGCTACATATATGAGGTCGTGCGCTCAAGGCCAAATTATTGAACTTCAACGTAACAATATTAACATTGTCGATTTAGCTATGCTTAATGCTTTAGTTAATTCTTTTTTGGTGTTAGGCTTTAGTTATTTTTCTTTATATCAAAATCAGTTCAACAAGGATAAATAAACATCTTTTATTTTTCTACACACATTTAACGCATCATTTTCTCTTTATCTCTCTTCTTCTATCGCATCACCAAACTACCAAATCTAACACATCAATCTTCTTTTCTCTTTTTTTAAGGGTGTATACACCCTTAAAGGTGTGGACAAAATATTTCTCATATTGGATTATGCTTGTTAATGAGATTTGATGAAGTATTTTTGCAACAATGGCTTTATGTTTGTACTAGGATGTTTATTTTTGGGACGTTGAACCATTGGGTTTGTTGAAATAAGGCACAACTATAACGTGCTATAAAATTCAAACAAGAAATATAGCTCATTGTTTAAGCGAAAGCTAAATTGATATATAAACTGATATACATTACAGCTCTATTTTAATATGTCAGCTACAACCAAAATATAGATTTAGCCTGCTTGCTCATTTTAATGTAGCACAAACTGATCCACAAACTTGAGCACAAAGCAAAATAAGAGCTATAATTTGTAAATCAAACCAAATGTTAAACAAAAAGTAAACCACTAAATCGATCCGCCACTCTCAAATTAGTTTCCAACTCTATTAATATTTAAAATATGTTTGTCTTTGTCAAAAGTTTCTCAATTAAGTCTCTCATCATGTGACAAATACATAAAGATAGTGACCTAATTGAAAATCTTTTGACAAAGATAAGGACTAATTTGAAATTGTTGTAAATTCGTTGTGAAAAATACACCAATAATAAACTTGATGCGTGGAGCAAATTAAAACCAAACAATCAAATCAAGCGGGTGACAAAATAATTCAAACAAAAATAAACAGCAAGAGAGGAGAGAAAGAGAACACAAGAATCTGTTTACCCAGTTCAGTCTAATGATGACCTACTCTGGGGGAGAGAGCAGCTCTCCGTTCCACTATAATGATATGAGTTTCTCTTTACAAAGAGATATTGAGGGTTACAAGAATCAGTCTTCAAACCTAATTCTACCCAAGTCTCAATCTCTTCCCGTGACCAAGAGACTCAATCCTAACAGTGTTTTGTTCAAGGTGAATCAAAACAATCCTAACCCTAGAGTTTGTTTCCAAGAGAAATTCTCTATAAACCCTAGTTTGTATGTTGGCTTCTAAACCCTCTTTTCTAGACACATAATCATCTGATACAAGGTTTATATTTATAGTGGAAAACATCTTTTAAAAATTGGAACAAAACAGGCTCAAAAGCTGTTTTTTTTTTTTTGCTCATGCGACAATTTGGCCACCGAAAAATTACGAGACAAAAGTCTACAAAAAACTGGTCAAATTCGGCCACCGGACAGAACCATTCGGCCATCGAATTTGACAGACAGGATGCATTATTTTTTAGTCACTTTTCAACAGAAATATTTGATAAAGTCATGGACTAATTTTAAAGTGGCTTACAATATAATGCAGAAGCAGGCCACTTCATAAGCAAAACCACCAATTTTGAGCTTTCAACTTCTCTTAAACCAGAAGTGCTGCATAACTAGAACCAAAATTAGGCTATAATCTTCTACTGCATACAAAAACCCAGCAGCCAATTTCAACTTCTCTTTAACTTCTTTTATGTTCTTGCCTATCTTGGAAACCACTAGTTGGAGGGTTTTTTTTATTTTTTGAATCAGCTTAGTAAAATTAAATACGCCTAGCACAAGATGTGCAAATAGGCAAAACTAAAAGTGTTACAACAGGCCAATACAAAAGCGCAATGGCTGGACAGAAAAAGCAGGAAACCAAAAACAAAGCCTATGCACAAAAACCAGTCCCAGCACACTTAAATTACAGCACAAGAAACCTATCATGACAACAGAAAAAGCCAGAAAAACTAAGCCCCTTAGCAGATCCAAAAAAACAACTACCTTAATCTCCTATTAAGACACTCTTTAGGATTCCAAGTCCACTCATAAAAGAATACTTGAGCAAGCACACGTGTTTAAGTTTTGGATGAAGTTATGTTTTGACTATCTACATACCTGAAGACAACATAACCATAACAATAGTAGAACATGACATCTTGTGCTTGTCTATTTTGCAGGGGATTGATTAAAGATTGGGCATCTCCACCTTGAATTAATTTAATCTTTTCGGTGTAGATAAAATCATGCATATCTTTTATCGTCATGCCAAGCTTATCAAATCCACCTGCCTTTTTCTCCTAAATATCTCCAAATATTAGTAACTTTCTGATACCATTCTTATAGAGAGTAACAAATGTCTTTGCTCGAGCGGCACAAAAGCATGGTTGTGATTCATTATCAACTTAGTAATTCGCCATTCTCCATCCTTGCTAACATTAAATTGCACGATCACTTTTCAATTTGTCCTCGAATCAGCCCTTTGATAAGCAATTTCACCTACGATTTCTTCTTCCGGTTCATTGTTCATAAACCCTTGTTTGGAACGGTAATAATCTTTCAAAAGTGTGTTCTTTTTAGCATTATCATAGTGCACTTGTTTCCCTTTTTTTACACTAAAACCCATCTTGAAGCCATGTTCTTGGTATAAGTTATAAACTTCGTCCTTGCTATGCACAAATTGACCAAGGAAAATATCTCTGGGATTGTCAATTTCAACTACTTGACACTCACTATCCTCCATATTTATCCTACAAATAAACCAAAGTCATCATTTCAACTTGCATAAAACTTAAGAAATTTGATTTATATTAAAAATGTCTCTTTACTGCCGTTTTAATTTGATCCATACTAACATGTTCTATTGAAAACAACTTTAAAAGTAAATTCTCTACATACCAATTTGGTAATGATAATTTCAATCAGTGAAGGAACTACATGTAATAAAGGCATTAAAATGTCACAACTATCTTTAGATGACAAAAAAAAAATAGTATAACTTATTGAATAATATTTTTTTTTTGGTTACAAGTATAACTTATTGAATAACTTGAAACTTCTTCTACAAAATCATAAAATAAATAAGTGACTTATGGAAGAATGAAAAAGGAAAAAAGAAGTTCGTACATGATGAAAATAGAGAAAAGGAGAATGAGTTGATGCTGAAAGAAAGACCAGAAAGTGAAATAGTTTGTTGCAACTTATGGATGTATCGTACAATCAGACGAGGAAATCAGAATAAATAAGCCATTGAAATTAAACCATAGAGAAAAATGGAACAAAAAAGGCGGGAGAAATGATCCCAAAACGACAAAAGATTTTTTTATCAGAAAATGAAAAAAGAGTAAAAACTTCAATTTTTATGCGTTGTCGTGTGCCCAAAAATTAGGTGTAAAGACTATTGAAGACTTTTTCTCATTAAGGAAACTAAACCCAAAAATCCAATAAAACAGAAACCCAATTTCACAGCATACACTTCTCTTCTCTTTCCACGTTTGAGAGCAAGTCTCTCTCTCTCAGTCTCAGTAACAACAACACAAACATCACACATAATTGAATTGAATCTCTATTCTTTTCCCTCCCCTGTTACCATTCTCATCAACCATGATTTCTCCAGCTCAGCCACCAATGCATCACCATCAAGCTCAACCCCCATTTTCTCCACTGATATCAAAGCCATCATCATCATCTGGAGTAGACTTCAGTCCACCCCTAATAGCAATGGTTGTTGTCGTTGCTGCCGCATTCGTCCTCGTAACCTACTCCCGCCTCATCACCCGCCATCTTTCCCCTCCCATCCACCGTCTCATCCAACGCTTCCACCGCCCTCCTCCCTCATCCTCCTCCTTAGGCGACATTGAATCCCTTCAATACGACTCAACATCCTTCGAAACACCACTCACCTACGGCTTAGACGAATCCATCATAAAAACCATTCCATTCTTCATTTACACAACAAAATACGAACAAGAATCTCGCCGTGACTGCGCCGTTTGTTTACTCGAATTCGAAGATCACGATTACGTTCGTACTCTTCCTCTCTGTTCCCACACTTTTCATCTTGACTGCATTGATGCTTGGCTTCGTTCACACGCTAACTGTCCTCTCTGTCGCTCTCTTCTTCTCTGTGAATCTCCCTTCAGACCTCTCATGGCTGCTAGAATTCGTCCTTCGTTTCATGACCAAACTAATGTTCTTCATATTGATACGCCGGCGCCGGAGATTACTCCTCATTCTCCTGTTAACGGTGAAGAGAATCGGTTTACCAGACGAGAGGATTTTCTGTTGAAACGGTCTTATTCGTTTGGTTTTGAACGGAGTTTACCATCGGAGAGGATGGTTATTGATCCTGCTACAACCTCACCGTGGCGGTATCGAAGAGGGAGTAACAGTTTCTGGAGTAAAAGACCGTCGCCGTTTGGTTCATTAGGGAAGTCTAGAGTGTTTTCGTTCAGATATTACAGAGGAATGAAATCACCGTTTTTCCGGCGGAGAGGATTCTTTCCGTTATCAGAGTCAAGTGTTAGGTACGCCGGCGACGGAGGGAGTTCATGGCGGAGAAGTAAATCAATAGCGAGTCCGATGTTTTCGAGATCATCAGCGGCGGTTTTTTCGTCAAGCCGGCTGAGGTGCGGTGATCCAGAGGCGTTACTCTCGCCGGAGAGATTCAACCGGCGACGGTGAAGTAAAAAGAGGTTGGGAAATGAATTACGGTTATTAATGAAGGAAGAGGAGGACGTACACGTGGAAGAAGGTGATTGGTGAGAGAGGTCAATGAAAGGGAGTATTAAATGGTTGTGGTGGCGTGTGCAGTGTAGGTCTGGCAAATTGTAGAGACGAGACGAGAGTCATTAATTGAATGGTAGGAAAGAGCATTTAATTTTGATTAATTGGTTTGAGATTTGCATGTGGCTATCTTCTGACATTGGTGGGGGTGGATTAATTGGTCATAAATGCTTGATTTTAAATGTGCATTTGACAAATGTGCATTCAATCAAGAAGAAATTGGATGCTTTTGTAATTAAGGAGTTTGAGGAGGGAGGAGGACAGACCCAGGGCCAGCCCATTAATTTAATAGGCCCAGTACTAATCATAATCATTACTGATAATTGTGTAGTACTAATTACAGTTTACACACAATGTAGTTACTGCTAAGTCACACATTTATTAGTACTGTGTAATGTGCAACAACCAATCTTCAAAATTAAGGGTGTGTTTGTTTCTATGGAAAGATTGGGAGGGGGAGAGAAAGATTGTGGAAAGAAACATTTTCCATGGTTTGGAACAAGTGAAAGTAGCAAAGGAAAGAAATGAGACACATGGGTCCCACATTAAAATACTTTCCGTTCAAGGATGAGGAGAAAGTGGAGGGAGCTAACTTTTCTAATGAAAAAGACAATATTGCCCTTACTACCATGTTTTAACTTTCTAAAAATTACTGTAGTCCACATAGTGGTGTAGTAGGATGGTACTAGTAGCTTGTACTCGATTCAAAAAAAAAAAACTAGTAGCTTGTACTTGTATTTAAATTACTAACTATAAATTTTATGAATATACATCTTTCTTTAGTTAAATTACTAACATAGTGGTGTATTATAAATTTTATGAATATAATGCTTGTACTGGTAGTTAAATTTTAAATAACAGTAGTTAACTTACTAACTGTATTTAAATTTTTATTTAAAAAAAAACTGTATTTAAATTTTATAAAATAAATATGTAGAAGTAAATTTTATTTTTTTACACAAAATATGTAGAAGTAAATAACTAAATATAATTATGAATATACATCTTTCTTTTAACCTATCAATTATTTTTATTCAGGGTTATATATGTCAATTACTAAAAATATATGTTTCTTTCCTTTCACTTTCTTCTCTACTTTCTCTTATACCAAACAACCAAATCAATCCTCTTACTTTCCATTCATTTTCTTTCCTTATACAATCTTTCCTTTCACTATCTTTCCTCACACTTTCTTTTTGCAACCAAACAGACCCTAAGTAAACTACGAAGTGATCGCCGGTGGCAGCTGCATGTCCGTCAGGCATTAAGTTGAAAGTGTTTTTTGGATTTGAGGTAAGTGTTAAATTTGAAAGAGTTTGTTAATTTTAATTCTTTATGTATACTATGATTCAATAAAGTCTGCTGCATAAAAAAATAACCTGCACGTAACACCAGACATAAATATAAAATTTGTCATTTTGTGGAGAAAATAATGGTTTTTAGTGTTGGGTGTAGAAAATGATGTTAATAGACAATGCATAATGTGTCTGTCATTTTGTGAAGTCGCTCTTATGAAACAAGAACGTCCCTGATATATGTCTGTCATTTTAGAAATTATTTTTAAAACTGATTGGTTAAATTAGATCTTTTATGAATAATGTTAAAAAATATATATGTACCACTGTTATAATTTAATTTTTTTAATGTTAATAGTGTGACGTGTTTCTGTCAAAGTCTAAGTTTTATATGGCTTTGAGACTGGGTATCATCAACATCAAGCCAATTTCTACATACCCAAATTATTTGAGTAGAACTTCTCTACCTTTAAAATAAAGGGAAATGTTAACTTGTGCCCTTAAGGCACAAGTTAATGAATCAAATATGGAAATGATTTATTGGAAGATGTGCGTTATATTTAATTTTTAACTTTTTAATGATTTGAATGCACGTAATTTCAAAGAATATTTCTTCTTTTGAGTTTCTTAACATGTGTCATAAGGACACAAGTTAACACTACCCTAAAATAAATTATTTGGATGTAAGAGAATGACTTGTTAAAACAGAGATAGACCAAAAATTAACAAAGATTGAGGATTGAAAGGTAAAAAGTTTTGGTCCCAATTATTGCAAACTGCAAAGGTTAAGATATGTCAAATGCATTTGATTTACATTAATACTTCATTTATTTGTATGATTTCTTCCTTTTTATTTCACTGTTGTTTTGTATGATTTCTTCCTTTTTATTTCACTGTTGTTGCTTATACTACACACTAGGAGTAACATTATGTTCTACTAGTTAATTAGCAAAAGCTAACTGTATACTCTGATTTCAGTGGCTTGTTGTTGATCTACATCATCAATTCATAATTCTTTCCACTATTGCACTCCAAAGAAGAAGAATCGCTCTCTTTCAAGAGTAGATAACCAACCCTTGCCTGCAGAAGATCGCAAGTATCACTCTTATTTTCTGGGGAAAAGGAATCACTTGTGATATGTTTGTTTCACAAGAAAAATTGCGCTGAATCCATCTCTAAGTTATTGTATTTATTTCTGATGCATGGACTGATGCCTTTAAGTTCTATTTTAACCAACATGTTTGCATAGGATTGAACTACGCCAAACTAAACAATTAACAATATTACATAGATGTGCCTAAATTGGATTTCTGATGCATTATGTTCTATCGCAATAATAATTAAACAAAGAGGATTCACTTCAAAGAGACAGAGGGAACAGCGATGTGAGAAGAAATGAGATAGAGATTATTTTTTATCTCTATCGCAATAATAATTAAAACTCAACCGTTTCTTTTTTTATCTCTTCATTGTATCTATCGTTCTTGTGCTCAGGATATGACTTTCATATTGATGGTTGATTTCTCCCTCATAGCAAGCACTTTCCATTAACATTTCAACAAAGGATCCACCGTCCAAATAAAAACAAATTGTACAATTATAGCACTGTAAGTTCATTATCAACTACATTACGTTACACTTTCTATTGATATTCGATATGTAGTTTTTGTTGAACAAGTGACTTCAAACACACAAGAGGGGGGTGAATTGTGATCTTTAAGAAGTTTATAAAATAAGCACTAAAAAATATTTTAACCAAAGTAGAAAAAAAGTACTTATAGAAGTTTTTAATAAATGAGGAAAATAAAGATGTTAAGGTAAAATAAACAACAACAAAAATAAAAGAGATAAGGGAAGAGAGAAAAGACACAAGAAATTTATACTAGTTCGGCCTAAAACAACAAGGCCTAGTCTAGTCCCCAAGGAAAAGCCCCTTGAGATTTTCACTGCTCAAGCTTTTAATTAGGATAAGCCGGTAACCTTTACAAATAACGAGCACTCTCCAAACAAAACAATCCTTTGTAGAAGAGTCTCTAAAACCAAGAGATATCACCTCTCTTGAAACCTTGGGATCGCACCCAATACAAATAAGAGTTACAATAATTAAATAATACACCAAATGTGTAGATATGACAAATTGAAGCACAAGTACTACAACTCAACTATGTAGTATAAAATAGCTCTCAAGATAATAAATTAGCAAGTGTAAAAATAATGAGAGTGACGAAATAATATTTTTCACAGAGTTTGAATGCAAATGTGAGTTCTTCAAAAGTGATAGCACGAGGCACCTTTTATTTATATGAAAATGGTAATGAGGAGCTTGAAGAAAAGGTAGCCGTTGTACAAACATGAGATTACCCGTTGATGCCATTTTGTGAAAGATCATTGTTTTCAAAGTGAAATCCAATTATGGCATATAAAAATATTTGCAACGGTAAGAAAAACAATTAATTCCAACGGAAATAACCTTGATTGACCATAATCAATTGTATGAGTGCATAATCAATTTTGTAATTAAAACAAATAACATTGCAAGATATATATGATGTATTTTTAGTAGCCGTTGACACATTTGTAAACTATAATCAAATATACCATTTTTAAGCCATCAAGAAAAAAAGATGTTGTGCCAACGGTATCATTATCATAGGCATATATATAGTCATTACAAATTTGAAAGCATGCTGAAATATATTTTTATGAGTCAAAAATAGTTATGCAATTTCGGTGATAAATTATGGCTTTTCATGCAAAAATATTTTCATGCAAAATCACTTTTAAATAAAAACCATTGTGAGTGTGTGATTTATTTTAATGAGAGCTTTTTCTACTACTTACAAATATTCCTAAAATAAATAAAAATAAAATTCAAGACTTGAAAGCTTGAATCTTCTTTTCCGCTTTTTGCATCTTTGTTCTTCTAGGACTTCTTTTGTCAATCATCAAAACCAAAGTATTCCTGTCAAGGCATATATTCACATTCTCCCCCTTTTTGATGATGACAAACATCTCTTGGAGTGATTTGCTCAATGAAAGGGTTAGTACAATAATAATCAAATAATAAAATATATGACAGAGATAAGCGCAGTTTAGCTCCCCCTCACTATATGCAAACAACTAAAATCCACTCCCCCTGAAACATGCAAATCACATAACTCTCCCCCTTTTGGCATTATCAAAAAGCGGGAAAGAAACAATCATGGCAAGGCATATATTCAGGAAAATTTAAAGCAAAAAATAAAAGAATTATGTGAAAAGAGTAAACCATTTTTCCTTCTCTTGAGTTTGCAATTTCATTTTGGAGAAGAATTTTTGATAAAGCTCACCATATGATGCATAGCCAATATTGTAGTAATAATAGGAGAACTTCTTTTTCTCCCCCCATTCATGTGCTTTGAATAGCCTCGATAATTGTACCAATTTTAGTTCATGGCCTTCAAGCACACCTGCAAAACAAAATCAAGTTTTCGCTTTTGGTACCCAAAACATTTTGGGTCCTTGAGAGTTAGCATTAGGCAAAGTGCCCTTTGGAATCCACTTCCATTTACCATTCATATCAATGTTTTCTTAAATTACAAATAGAGGATGTATGACCTTCTCTTCCACAATAAAAACATTTAACAAAAGGGGAACTTGAGGTTTTGTTTGGACGAAAGAATTTTCTAAAAAGTTTTTCATGATTTTTTGGATGATAGCCCAAACCGGCTTTATTATAGGTTCCCTTTTGATTTCCCAAAATGACGTTCAAGTTTTCTCTTCCCATTGTGAATTTTGCAAGTGTGTTTTGCAAATCCTCAATTTCAATTTTCAAAATATTGCAATCATCACACTTTAAAATATTTTCCTTTTTATTTTCACAATAGGTACAAGAAGAAACTTCACTTACAAAAACTTGTTTCTCTTTAAGAATTTCTATTTCCTTATTTAAAATATCAATTTTTGATTCAAGAGTAGAAATAGTTTTCTTAGAGGTAGAAACAATTTTTCTAAGCTTAGTTGACTCATCATTTAATTCTTTACAAATAGTAAATAACTCATCATAAGTTAAGTCATATTCAGATTCAATAGAGTTTACCTCATCTTCCTCATTGTTTGCCATGAAACATGAATATGCTGCTTCATTTGTTGATTCATTGCATGAGTTTGTGTCTTTGTCATCCCAAGTGATATAATCCATCTTTCCTTTTGTATATCTCTTTTGATTTATAGGACAATTGGATTTTATGTGACCCTTTTCACCACACTTATAGCATTTTGGATTGAAGGAAGTTCTTTCATTGTTCCTAGCTTTGAGTGCAAGACCATTCTTCTTCTTTTCACCTTCTTCACTTTCAACGAGTCGATTCAATTCAAGTTCGTGTTCTTGCAATTTTCCAAACAAAGTTGCCAAAGACATAAAAGATAAATCTTTAGATTCACAAATCGTGGTCACTTTTGGTAGCCAACTTCGACTCAAGCATCTAAGAATTTTATTAATTAAATCCTCGTTATTGAAAGATTTTCCAAGAGCTCTGAGATGATTTATTATATGGATAAATCGTTTTTGCATATCTTGGATGCTTTCTCCCGATTTCATCCTAAATAATTCATACTCATGAATCAATGTGTTCATTCGAGCCCTTTTGACCTCGGTAGTACCTTCATGGGTCAATTTAAGGGTGTCCCACATTTCCTTAGCGGTTGTACAATTTGATACACGATAGAACTCATCAATGCTTAATGAAGTGGTGATAATGTTCTTAGCTTTCAAATTATATTGAACCTTTTTCTTTTCATCTTTGGTCCAAAGGGATCTTGGTTTATTCATCACAACATTATTGACTAAATGAGTGGGAATAAATGGACCATTTTCAATAGCATCCCAAATATCACAATCAACTCCCTCAATGAAAATTTTCATTCTCTCTTTCCAATAACCATACCCTTCACCATTGAAAGATGGGGGACAATTTATGGAATTGTTGTTTGAAGTCATCTTGCCTCTTGAGACGATTAGTCCTTAACAAGAGTTCAAGCTCTGATGCCACTTGTTGAACAAGTGACTTCAAACACACAAGAGGGGGGTGAATTGTGATCTTTAAGAAGTTTATAAAATAAGCACTAAAAAATATTTTAACCAAAGTAGAAAAAAAGTACTTATAGAAGTTTTTAATAAATGAGGAAAATAAAGATGTTAAGGTAAAATAAACAACAACAAAAATAAAAGAGATAAGGGAAGAGAGAAAAGACACAAGAAATTTATACTAGTTCGGCCTAAAACAACAAGGCCTAGTCTAGTCCCCAAGGAAAAGCCCCTTGAGATTTTCACTGCTCAAGCTTTTAATTAGGATAAGCCGGTAACCTTTACAAATAACGAGCACTCTCCAAACAAAACAATCCTTTGTAGAAGAGTCTCTAAAACCAAGAGATATCACCTCTCTTGAAACCTTGGGATCGCACCCAATACAAATAAGAGTTACAATAATTAAATAATACACCAAATGTGTAGATATGACAAATTGAAGCACAAGTACTACAACTCAACTATGTAGTATAAAATAGCTCTCAAGATAATAAATTAGCAAGTGTAAAAATAATGAGAGTGACGAAATAATATTTTTCACAGAGTTTGAATGCAAATGTGAGTTCTTCAAAAGTGATAGCACGAGGCACCTTTTATTTATATGAAAATGGTAATGAGGAGCTTGAAGAAAAGGTAGCCGTTGTACAAACATGAGATTACCCGTTGATGCCATTTTGTGAAAGATCATTGTTTTCAAAGTGAAATCCAATTATGGCATATAAAAATATTTGCAACGGTAAGAAAAACAATTAATTCCAACGGAAATAACCTTGATTGACCATAATCAATTGTATGAGTGCATAATCAATTTTGTAATTAAAACAAATAACATTGCAAGATATATATGATGTATTTTTAGTAGCCGTTGACACATTTGTAAACTATAATCAAATATACCATTTTTAAGCCATCAAGAAAAAAAGATGTTGTGCCAACGGTATCATTATCATAGGCATATATATAGTCATTACAAATTTGAAAGCATGCTGAAATATATTTTTATGAGTCAAAAATAGTTATGCAATTTCGGTGATAAATTATGGCTTTTCATGCAAAAATATTTTCATGCAAAATCACTTTTAAATAAAAACCATTGTGAGTGTGTGATTTATTTTAATGAGAGCTTTTTCTACTACTTACAAATAGTCCTAAAATAAATAAAAATAAAATTCAAGACTTGAAAGCTTGAATCTTCTTTTCCGCTTTTTGCATCTTTGTTCTTCTAGGACTTCTTTTGTCAATCATCAAAACCAAAGTATTCCTGTCAAGGCATATATTCACAGTTTTTTGATACAACATACTTGTTATGTACTTGTCTTGGCATATATTGTTTATTATTATAGTAATTAATTAATGTTGTTTGGCTTTGATATCAGTATTATATTTATTATATGGCTATTCATTTTTGTTTAAGGTAGTACTATTGGTAGGAGAAAATGGAGATAAATGAATGTCAATCAGTTGAAATTGATGGATGCAAAGATATTTTTCTTGGTCAAGTTGTGAATAACAAAGATGAAGCTTATAACTTATATCAAGCACATGCCTTCAAAACAGGATTTAGTGTAAGAAAAGGGAGGGAGTTATATTATGATAATGAGAGAAAAATCACCCGTTTTAAAGAGTTTTACTGTTCCAAAGAAGGGTTTAAGAATAATGAATATGGAGGTGAAGTGGCTTATGAAAGAGCTGATTCAAGGACAAATTGCAAAGCTATGGTGAGGTTTAATGTTAGCAAGGAAGGAGTTTGGAAAGTTACAAAGTTTGTATTAGATCATAATCATCAACTTGTACCTCCTGAGCAAAGACATTTGTTGCGGTCCATGAGAAATATGTCAAATGTCAAAGGAGACCTCATAAAGTCTATGGTGAATTCTGGTATACGAGTTACAAATATTTGGAATTATTTAGGGGAAGAGGTCGGTGGATATAACAATCTTGGTATAACATTGAAAGATATGCATAATTATGTCTACACTGAAAAGTTGAAATTGATTGAAGCTGGGGATGCTCAATCTTTAGTAAATAACTTACAAAATAGACAAGCACAAGATCCTATGTTCTATTACAGTGTGCAGCTAGATCAGGAATCTCGTTTGACTAATGTCTTTTGGAGAGATGGTAAATCTAAAGTAGATTATGATTGCTTTGGGGATGTTGTGATATTTGACACTACTTATCGTACCAATAAGTATGACATGATTTGTGCCCCATTTGTTGGGATAAATCATCATTGACAAAATGTCATGTTTGGTTGTGCTTTGTTGTTGGATGAAACTTCAATTTCTTTTAATTGGCTGTTTAAAGCATTTTTAGAGAGTATGGGAAACAAGCAACCAAAAACAATATTTACAGATCAAGATCCAGCTATGGGCAAAGCAATTGGAGAAGTAATGCCAAATACACGTCATCGACTGTGTTTGTGGCATATATCAAAAAATGCTCCTTCACATTTGGGATCTCTCAATTCTAATAACAAGTTTCAAAGCTTATTTAATAAATGCATGACAGGTTGTGACTCAGAAGAAGAATTTCAAACCACTTGGGATGAGATGATGAATACATATCAACTTCATGGTCACAAATGGTTAAGAAGCATGTATGCAATTCGCAGCAAATGGAGCACGACATATAGTAATCATGTATTTTCTGCTGGTATCAAATCTTCTCAAAGGAGTGAGAGTACAAATAGTGCTTTAGGAGATATTGCAGGAAAAACAACATGTCTCTCACAATTTTTAGTGGCATTTGAGAAGATGGTGAAAAGGTGGCGACAATTAGAGGTTGAGAACGAATTCAAAAATAGTCAGAGTGCGCCTCCTCGTGTTATAAACAGCAGTGAAACTCTACGACATGCATCCTTGGTATATACTCACAAAATCTTTACACTTTTTTTAAATGAGTATCTTAATGGGGCAGGTGGAAGCACTTCCGTGGAGATTGGTCGATGTGATAATGTGTCATATCATAAAGTTGTGTTGAACATCATCCCGAATAAAAAGTATATCGTGACTTTTGACTCAGCCACTTCTATGGTTAGCTGCAGTTGTCACAAGTTCGAATCTATGGGCATTCTTTGCAGTCATGCTTTGCGGATTTACAATATTAAAGGTATTTTAAAAATACCTGAACAATACATCTTAACAAGATGGTCAAAAAATGCAAGGTCTGTGATTTATGAGCATGTAAATAAGAGTTCAGAAGAAGATTCTACCTCCAATTCAATGTCTGATGGTGATGATTCCGGTCTTCTTTACCGCAACGCTATTCTGAAGTCTTTATACAATTTAGTTTTGGAATCCCAGGAGGACAAAAAAGCACAAAAAATCATGTGGAAATTGCTTGATATTGGAGTTAAGAGGGTTCGAGAATGTGTCAGCAAACCTGACTTAAATTCAACTGAAGAAAACATTGAGAACAATTTCTCACAAAATGAGGATAATGAAAGTTGTACAGTTTTGAATCCTCGTTTCGCAAAGACGAAAGGAAGGTCTAGTGTTCGCCAGAAAGGACATTTTGAGAAAAGAAAACGATCAACTACAAAAGAAAAAAAAATAAAGGTGAAAGATTAAACATATTTTTTTATAGAGTACATTATAGTTATATATATTTAATGTAAGAACTATTCAATATCTGCTTTATTTTCAGAGAAACGTAATGAAGACTATGCAAGTAATTCTCAAGTGGGTGGAGTGGCAAATGTTCAAAATTGCACAAATGAACCTTATACTAATTGTCGCGTCATTTTTCGGAGATCAAGGCTATTTGATTAGCTTTTTGACTCACTAATTATTTCACGACTGAACATTTTATTTTTTTAGAAAAAGGGGAAGAAAAAGTTCAAACTGCCCCATTTTGAAAAGATTTAGGGTTCGGGGGTTAGTTACATAAAGGGAAGGTGTTAGCACCCTTTATGTCCGTAGTACTCTACGGGAACCTCTTGGTTTTATTTAAAATAATGTGCTATAACTTGCTTGTTTTTTGGAAAAAAGTATTTGAAATAATTAAAGAGGGAAGACCTAATTATCTACATTTTATTGATTTGGAAGGACATGGTCCTCTGCCTACGTACCCGTGAGGGATCAAAACCTCGTAGTTCGGGGTTAAAAAACTGACGTTTGATTGGTTGTGTGTTTTTTATTAGTTTGAAAAAGGTTTTAAAATGGAAAAGCCAAATGGCAAAATGAAATTTGGTTTGTATTTTTTATATTAAAGAAAGAAAAAAACTCAAAGTAGAATTTAGATTGATTAATGTTTGATTAAGAAAATAAAATGAAAAAAGACGGTCACTTGATTTAGGATCAAGGTTTATTTAAAAAAATATTTTTGTGTTTTTGAAGTATTTGCATGTTTTTGTTGTTTTTGAATGATAATGATTAAACTAAAATTAAAACTAACGGAGCGAGAACATAAAGCGTAGGTGTTATGGTGGTGTTGGACCACCACAACGACCTTTGACCTAAACTACGAAGCAATAAAAGTAAAGCACACACACACACACACACACACATGCACCTAAGCTATTACAAAAACCTATTAATACATTCTATAGTCTGCGGGAAAAAAAAATGCATGATAATAAGCCTAAACTAAAGATGTATTTACATTAAACCTAATATACATTCTAAAGTTCGTGCGATAAAAGTAAATGACATAAAATAAATATACACGAATGAATGATAAATATGCAGCCTAATCTAATAAACATAAAAAAAAAAAGGAAATAAAAAATGCAAGAAAAATTAAAATGCATAAAGAAAGAGGGATAAAAAAATGAGATGCAAAAAGGGTCACCAAGTTCTCTTTATGATGGAATCTTGTTAACTTTGGAGAGCAGCCACAACAACAATACTAGTTTCGAACCATTGAAGTTGAAGGAGATACCAATTCTGTTATCAAAGGGCAACTTGAAATAAAAGGTAACTCTAAGCACATCATTGTTAATGATGGAAACTTTAACCTGAAATGATTGCCACGGTTAGAATCAATTTTTGCAACTGAAATTGGAGAGCTGAATAGTGACACGGCAACAATAAAAACATATGGACAATTGGAATTGATGCAACTAGCAATTAGAATTGCAATTGGAGCTGAACAATAACCTACAGCTATGAAAATATATGGACAGTAGCACACATGCACATCAAGCAATCTTATTAAAGCCAAATCATGTGAAACAGTAATAATGGAATGGATTGATTCAACACGGCAGCAATGCAATATGGATTGAATGAATTGGAATTCAACAATATAACATAAGCGATGGAAAATAAAAGAACAATATGGAACAAGATCATAAAACGACAATGGATTTGAACAGTTACGTGACAGCAATAATGGAACCTAAATGGAATAACAAAAAAAAAAAAACTTGAAATTGAAATTGGATGAATGGATTGAATTGCAGCAACACAAACGAACTCAATATGTAAAAGCACAACGGCAATGGAATTAATGGGATTGGGAATGAATTAACATGGCAATCAAAACTAACAAGAATTGGAATTAAATAAACGTGAAACAAAGATTCTCAAGGTTCTAAATGATGCAATAGCTATAGTGAATTAAAGGTTAAAAACAAATGAGCAATAGCAACGTGAATGAGCAATAACAATTGCAGCATGAATGCAAAGAATAGAGACACAATTGAAACTGTGAATTAAATTGAAAATAGTTCGGAGAACCTAAATAAAAAATAAATTACGGAAGACTAAGATTTTTCTAATAAAACTGGAATTAAAATAAGACTCGGTTCCCCCTATTCTTGATGAATTGGCTTCTTCTTTTATAGCATCTTGGGTAGGGTTAGGGTTTGTTCAAGAGAAGCAAAAAATTTGTGGCTTGGGGAGAAGGAAAGTGTGTTTGTTCCTGAATTTGGGACTTGGATGCAGATGTACATGAAGTTGTTTTTTGGATGAGGATGAGGATGAACGGTTGTGCCTTTGAACTTGGACCATTTTTGGCTTAAACACTTAATAATGAACATAAATAAATAAAAAATAAGGAGTAAAAAAAAGAAAGAGATAAACATGCATATTTTTTGGATTTTATCCTCTAATTAATAAACAAATGAAAAAAGAAAATAAAGACTTGGACTTATCTAAAAGGAAAAAAAAGAATTAAAAGAAATAATGACTAAATTAAACTAAAGTTAAAATTAATAAATTAAAAAAAGAAAAAATTAAAAATTAAAATATGGAAATAAAGACTAAAGAAAATAAAAAATAATAAAGGGAAGAGGGCCTGACTCGGAACCAAATATGAGGTATTTTAAAATACCTCTCTGCCGAATTTTTCACTGAAAAGTCAGAGGCCGGTCCGGGTTAAATGGCATATTAAGGTAGGGTCCACCGACACGTGTCAGTAGTATCTTAGGTCAAAAATTGGGGTATGACAGATGCCCCTATTTAAGTTTCTTCGTCCGGAGATTTGAAGATGGAATCTTTAATTCGATCGGAGCGAAGAGACTTAAATACAAAGTACACCAATTTTAGACCTAAGATGCTATGAATGCTCGTGAAGTGCTTGTATGAATGCAAGACGACAAAGATGACTTGACTGAGACGAGAAACAACAATGAGATACCCAAATTCGTTGAAGAAAAAGGGATCTGACTCCGCTAGGGGGAATGTAGTTTCACTGGGGAAAGATTGTCTACTACCGTATTGATGGTTGTATGAAGACAAAACTTTTTAGCGACATCTCTTGAACAGCTATACTGGGGATGACACTTTTGAAATTGACTTGATTAGTGACATCACTAGAACAGCTAACGCTGGGGGAATGACACCATTGAAATTGAAATTGATTGGTGACGTTTCTAGAACAGAAAAACTAGGGACGACACCATTGAAATTGAAATTGATTAGTGACACCACTGGAACAGCTAATGCTGGGGATGACACTTTTTGAAACTGAAATTGATCAGTGACATCTTTGGAACAGATAAACTGGGGATGACACTCTCGAGAAGATAAAATGTGATTTCAAACTGTTCATTGGTTCGAACTGGCCGTCTGAAACAAGATGAAAGGTAAACTCAAGTGGACCGTTGTTTAGGACTGGTGGCTTGAAACAAGATAAATGGTAAACCCAAGCGGTCTGTTATTTAGGACTGACAGCTTGAAACAGGATAAACGCAAGCGGTCCGTTGTTTGGGACTGGAAGCTTGGAACAAGATAAAAAGTAGACTCAAGCGGTCCGTTGTTTAGGACCGGAAGCTTGGAACAAGATGAAAAGTAGACTCAAGCGGTCCGTTGTTTAGGACTGGCAGCTTAAAACAAGAGAAAGTAGCAAACTCCAGCGGTCCGTTGTTTAGGACTGGCAGCTTGAAACAAGATAAACTCAAGCGGTCCGTTGTTTGGGACTAGCAGCTTGAAACAAGAAAAACATTTGCGAGAATCCACTCGGCTTTTGCGAGAATCCACTCGGCTTTTGATAAAAGTTTGCCAGAATCCACTGGGCTTTTTGCGAGAATCCACTCGGCTTTTGCGAGAATCCACTCGGCTTTCGCGAGAATCCACTCGGCTTTTGATAAGGTTTGCGAGAATCCACTCGACTTTTGCGAGAATCCACTCGGCTTTTGATAAGGTTTGCGAGAATCCACTCGGCTTTTGCGAGAATCCACTCGGCTTTTGATAAAAGTTGGCCAGAATCCACTGGGCTTTTGCGAGAATCCACTCGGCTTTTGATAAAAGTTTGCCAGAATCCACTGGGCTTTTGCGAGAATCCACTCGGCTTGATAAACATATGCGAGAATCCACTCGGCTTTTGAAAAAAAGTTGGCCAGAATCCACTGGGCTTTGTAAGAGTTCGCCGGAATCCACCGGGCTTATAATGAGTGACATCTCTGGACCAAACACACTAGGGATGACACTTTTGATGATGAGAAGGTAAATGTCAGATGTTCATGTGTAGAAACTTGCTGATTGACGCAATGATAAGTGAAGATCGAACTGAAGAGACACAACCGAAACAAGATTTTGGTGATTAATGCGATCATGTATGAATTGATGTTGTGTATATGTTGCGTATGCATGAGTGTATGAATGTGTGAAAGTATTAATGTATGAATGCATGATTGTATGAGTGTATGAATTGTAATTTGTATGACTGTATGAACTGTATATGACAGGTGACTCAATGAAACGAGACAAAACAGGTAAGATGGGAGTCGGACTGACATCGCAGTACAAACACTCGGCAAACTTCCTTGGAGATGATGTTATTGTGAACATATCAAGCCGTTGACGGTGTAAAACCCGGCACAAGGTTGCAACTGATAGCAACTGATGAATCTTGGGGAGAAAGCCCATTGTTTAACCAACAGCCTGGAAGAAGTCGCCATTTGTAAGTCAGCGCGGAATGCTTTTCCCTTGTCATGCTTCGACAGTCATTTTTGTATTTTTCTTTGAAAATCCCTAACTTTTGCCTGGACCGCCCTTTCGGGTTTTCAGTCCACCGGGAGTATATTCCTTTTTTTGTGCCCCTAATTTTTGCCTGGACCGCCCTTCCGGGTTTTCAGTCCACCGGGACGCTCTCTATTGCCTAAGCCGTCTTTTCAGGTTTTTCGACTTAGCGAGCATTGATTTTTGTATATTTTTTTTTTGACTGTGAAAGCATCTTGCTTGAAGCAGAGGTCCCCTCCATTGTGTTTAGACATGTTTCTCTTCCGGAATGTAGCCGTTCTCGAGGCGGATGCTGATGTACGCTTCGACTACTCACAAGTTCAAAGAGAGTGCGTTTGTTGTTCACACTTTTCAAAAGATGTAAAAAAAAGGTTTTTGTATTTTGAAAATTTTTGCTTCAAGTATTGCCATAAAAAATAGAAGAAATTTTGCAAATAGAATAAATGAGAGTTCCAAATAGATGGGCACATGCTCGAATTTGATGAATTGAGTGGTGGCCTACCAATGGCATGGCTCCACGGATCTTTGAAAAATTTGGAAAATGGTAAATATATGGGAAGGTACATTGAACACAATAACCGTTATACTCCCTGACAACTTTGAATGCCCCAGTTCCGAGTCTTTGATCTGCTGATGCTTCGAATCGGAGGCCTTTGATAGCAAATATGCCCCAAGTGAATTGTGCTGACTGATGCAGTTATTTGTCATGATCCTTAACTTTTGCATAGATCGCCCTTTTCGGGTTTCAACCTATCAGGATAATTATCATTTTTTTTTTGTCTCTAATTTTTGCCTGGACCGCCCTTTCGGGTTTTCAGTCCACCGAGACGCTCATCTTTGCCTAAGCCACTTTTTTATGATTTGCGACTTATCGAGCTTTTATTTTTTTGACAGAGTATTTCTTGACTGCACCGGCATTCATGGGACGCGTGAGTTTGTCACCATCCGTAGTTGTAAAGTTTTTGCACATGAACCTTCATAATTAGGCATCCACTTGCCCCTGGAGTCTGGTTGGAAAGTAGTACAAAGTTCCGTTCTTGAAATTCATGGGGACGAACCATTTTGTTAGAAGCTTGTTTCAAACCTCTTTTGATATGTTTGTACAAGGTCGTCATGCGTTTAAATTTGATCAAGCTTGGACTTTAGCAGAACTCCTATTGATGGGACTTCGATCTCCGCGGGAGGCACGACCTCCATGTTGCATATCGGGGAAGGAGGGGGGTTGCCCCTGTTGAAATGTGTACTGAAGTACGATATCTGAGCAGAGCGAATGGTAGCACCTCGAGCCAGTCTTTGTCAATGAATGCCATCTTCTGGACAATCTTCTTGATGTTTTGTTTGCGGCTTCGACTGCTAAGATGCCCCCAGTATATGAGAGATCTCATCAGGAGTCTCTTCATTCTCTTTTTCAGCTTCGGACACAGGGAACTCAAAGTTGGAAGAGAGTACATGGTTAATGTGTTCAACGAGTTTATTAATGCATGATTTGATTATTGATTTTGACAAGTGAGTATAAATTATGATTATGCAGATATTTGAGAATGATTATATTTTTTGGTTTTTTGTATTACCATTTTTCCAGAAAAAAGCACAAAATAAAAACAAAGTCGGGATCAAAACGACTTTTTTATTAATGATGACAATGCAAGAAGCAAAATGCCCTACACAAGTTCATTTTCGTCTCGGGCGGAACGAAAGGATTTTTTTTTTGAAAAGCAGCAAACAACAAACCAACGCATTATTTGAACAGATAAGTAGTAGAAGGAACATCAAAAACGACCCAAATGTGGCTTATAAGTACGAATTCAATCTTCGAAGAGAAATATATTGGCTTCAATCAGCTTCTGGACTTCAATCTTCAAAGAGAGACAGTGCTCAATGTCATGGCCAGGTGCTCCTTGATGAAAGGCACATGAGATGTCAGGTTGATACCCAATCGGCAACTCGTTAGGCACTCGAGGAGGCTTTCTAGTTTTGACAAGGTTCTTCATGAGCAAGATGGGAAGCAGCTCCTCATACGTCATTGGGATTGGGTCAAACTGCATCTTTGGAGCCTGTTGTCGAGGCTGTTGTTGATGTTGGCGTTCTGGCCCCTGCTGGAACTGCGTCTGCTTTGACTCAGCCTGGAGTGTTGTGATCTCTTGTCCACACTTCTCTCTTTTGTTTGCACGAGTGTTGTAGGTGCGAGTCGACTTTGGAAGAGAACAGTCGGACCACTTTGTGAAACGGGTTGACCCTTTTATGGAAAAGAAAAAAAATCTTGAGACTCGGAATTGAGACTATGAAATGCAAATGATGCATGATGCAAAAATAGACACATTTTTTTTTTGAAGGACTTGTCAAAGTAATTGTAAACATCATAAGGAATATTGTTTCATTTGATAATTTGAAATGTTTGAAAACAGTTCCCTCAAAAGCAATGCCAAAGACAAAGTCCCCGACAAAGCTAAGGTCTAATTTAAGACTTTTGAAATTGTATTTCTTGGTGTTCCTCTTTACAAGGTCAATACCTCTGATGTTTACAAGACGACTTATCTAAGTCCTTCGATGTTTTGATGAGAAAAAGTTTTTATGAATGAATGCATGTATGCATGGTGAGGTTAGGCATACAATGTTGGAGCTTAGGGATAACAACGCCATTTGGTAAGTACTATGGTTTTATTTTCACTTGTAACAAGGGTTCTACCAAGTTCCCAGAGTTGTCAACCACTTCCGAACATTATCGGGTTGCGGAACTACTTCCGGTCCAACAACGTTCGTAAGAAAGTCTCGTCTGAGTGTAGTATCGCGTATCAACCAACTCAAGACTACTCTTGATTAGCCACCGCACTACGTCCCAAAAGGCCAAGATGGGTTAAAGGTAACTAAAGGTCCTCAACATTAACAGTCACTTGAAAATAGCAATGCCAATCACGACTACTCATGTCGACATAAATTACTTCCAAGAGACCTCCGTTGAGTGGGGTTATCACATGTGCCATATCCCGAAACCTACTCTCGGTATGGGACTTTGATTATACCACCATCCTATCTTATGTTTCCCTCAAGTCCGGGTGTAGGACTTATCTCACCACTCACGTTTAAGAAAGGAGAAAGAAGAAGGAAGAACAAATATATACACGAATTTCCATCTTTTATTTTTTGATTTTTTAAGCAAGTTATAGCACAAAAATTAAATAAGACCAAGTTAGGCTCAACCCTCTTAGGGGGTCCCCAGTGAAGTCGCCATTTCTGTCGCGTCATTTTTCGGAGATCAAGGCTATTTGATTAGCTTTTTGACTCACTAATTATTTCACGACTGAACATTTTATTTTTTTAGAAAAAGGGGAAGAAAAAGTTCAAACTGCCCCATTTTGAAAAGATTTAGGGTTCGGGGGTTAGTTACATAAAGGGAAGGTGTTAGCACCCTTTATGTCCGTAGTACTCTACGGGAACCTCTTGGTTTTATTTAAAATAATGTGCTATAACTTGCTTGTTTTTTGGAAAAAAGTATTTGAAATAATTAAAGAGGGAAGACCTAATTATCTACATTTTATTGATTTGGAAGGACATGGTCCTCTGCCTACGTACCCGTGAGGGATCAAAACCTCGTAGTTCGGGATTAAAAAACTGACGTTTGATTGGTTGTGTGTTTTTTATTAGTTTGAAAAAGGTTTTAAAATGGAAAAGCCAAATGGCAAAATGAAATTTGGTTTGTATTTTTTATATTAAAGAAAGAAAAAAACTCAAAGTAGAATTTAGATTGATTAATGTTTGATTAAGAAAATAAAATGAAAAAAGACGGTCACTTGATTTAGGATCAAGGTTTATTTAAAAAAATATCTTTGTGTTTTTGAAGTATTTGCATGTTTTTGTTGTTTTTGAATGATAATGATTAAACTAAAATTAAAACTAACGGAGCGAGAACATAAAGCGTAGGTGTTATGGTGGTGTTGGACCACCACAACGACCTTTGACCTAAACTACGAAGCAATAAAAGTAAAGCGCACACACACACACACACACACACACACACACACATGCACCTAAGTTATTACAAAAACCTATTAATACATTCTATAGTCTGCGGAAAAAAAAAAATGCATGATAATAAGCCTAAACTAAAGATGTATTTACATTAAACCTAATATACATTCTAAAGTTCGTGCGATAAAAGTAAATGACATAAAATAAATATACACGAATGAATGATAAATATGCAGCCTAATCTAATAAACATAAAAAAAAGGAAATAAAAAATGCAAGAAAAATTAAAATGCATAAAGAAAGAGGGATAAAAAAATGAGATGCAAAAAGGGTCACCAAGTTCTCTTTATGATGGAATCTTGTTAACTTTGGAGAGCAGCCACAACAACACTACTAGTTTCGAACCATTGAAGTTGAAGGAGATACCAATTCTGTTATCAAAGGGCAACTTGAAATAAAAGGTAACTCTAAGCACATCATTGTTAATGGAAACTTTAACCTGAAATGATTGCCACGGTTAGAATCAATTTTTGCAACTGAAATTGGAGAGCTGAATAGTGACACGGCAACAATAAAAACATATGGACAATTGGAATTGATGCAACTAGCAATTAGAATTGCAATTGGAGCTGAACAATAACCTACAGCTATGAAAATATATGGACAGTAGCACACATGCACATCAAGCAATCTTATTAAAGCCAAATCATGTGAAACAGTAATAATGGAATGGATTGATTCAACACGGCAGCAATGCAATATGGATTGAATGAATTGGAATTCAACAATATAACATAAGCGATGGAAAATAAAAGAACAATATGGAACAAGATCATAAAACGACAATGGATTTGAACAGTTACGTGACAGCAATAATGGAATCTAAATGGAATAACAAAAAAAAAAAAACTTGAAATTGAAATTGGATGAATGGATTGAATTGCAGCAACACAAACGAACTCAATATGTAAAAGCACAGCGGCAATGGAATTAATGGGATTGGGAATGAATTAACATGGCAATCAAAACTAACAAGAATTGGAATTAAATAAACGTGAAACAAAGATTCTCAAGGTTCTAAATGATGCAATAGCTATAGTGAATTAAAGGTTAAAAACAAATGAGCAATAGCAACGTGAATGAGCAATAACAATGGCAGCATGAATGCAAAGAATAAAGACACAATTGAAACTGTGAATTAAATTGAAAATAGTTCGGAGAACCTAAATAAAAAATAAATTACGGAAGACTAAGATTTTTCTAATAAAACTGGAATTAAAATAAGACTCGGTTCCCCCTATTCTTGATGAATTGGCTTTTTCTTTTATAGCATCTTGGGTAGGGTTAGGGTTTGTTCAAGAGAAGCAAAAAATTTGTGGCTTGGGGAGGAGGAAAGTGTGTTTGTTCCTGAATTTGGGACTTGGATGCAGATGTACATGAAGTTGTTTTTTGGATGAGGATGAGGATGAACGGTTGTGCCTTTGTGCCTTTGAACTTGGACCATTTTTGGCTTAAACACTTAATAATGAACATAAATAAATAAAAAATAAGGAGTAAAAATAAGAAAGAGATAAACATGCATATTTTTTGGATTTTATCCTCTAATTAATAAACAAATGAAAAAAGAAAATAAAGACTTGGACTTATCTAAAAGGAAAAAAAAGAATTAAAAGAAATAATGACTAAATTAAACTAAAGTTAAAATTAATAAATTAAAAAAAGAAAAAATTAAAAATTAAAATATGGAAATAAAGACTAAAGAAAATAAAAAATAATAAAGGGAAGAGGGCCTGACTCGGAACCAAATATGAGGTATTTTAAAATACCTCTCTGCCGAATTTTTCACTGAAAAGTCAGAGACCGGTCCGGGTTAAATGGCATATTAAGGTAGGGTCCACCGACACGTGTCAGTAGTATCTTAGGTCAAAAATTGGGGTATGACACTAATGTTTATCCTTCATTTGATGAATCTCAACAGGTTTACCACATTCTACCATCATTATAAATTTAATATTTCTTACAATTGTATTTTAGCTGACAATATTTTCGATATCCTTAACAGCAACAACATCCTTCAAGTTGGGGTTTAAATGCTACATCAACTTCATTTAGTAACTTGCTACATGGAATGAACTCGTTCAATTATTTCAGCCAGGTATTTTGATTATAATTTATTCTTGTTTTTTAAATGATATATTTGACTGAAGTATTGATATTTTATCGGTATCATTGAATTTTATTGTTGCAGGAATCTTGTAATTTTGGTCGGATACCTCCAAGTAGCAATTATCAAGGTAGACAATGATCAAGTGATCTGAGATGATACTTTTTGTTGGTACTATTTGGGAGTCCAATCAAGTGGTTTTTCCCTGCTGTTTTGGTCTGTGTTCTCTGTTTGCAGTGGTGCCCTGCTGCTGCTTGTCCTTTTCTGTTTTGCTATTGTGCCTGATCGTTAGGTTTCTGATTTGGTTTTGTGCCTTATTGTGTTTTTTGATGGCGTGCTGAAGATGCAGTTTTTTCACTACAAATTCGGTTTTGGACAGTCTGTAATGGGAGGTTTCGGTTTTTACGTTCATAACTCAAGTTCAGTTGCGCTTCAACATCGTTTTTTTGTGTTTGGAATGCACGTTCATGGTTTAAGCAAGTATCAGTTTTCATTAGTGTTGTGGCTGATCGCTTAGTTCCTTGTCGAGGAATCTTTTATTTGTGTTGTTTTCTTTTGTTTCATATTTTTTTACCACTGATGCAGCTTTGTAAAAACTTTGTTACTACCTCAGACTATATATATTTTCTGATTCAAATCTTGATGTCCTTTGTAAAAAAATTATGTGAGGCCTCACATGATTATATTGCACTTTCTGATTCACTTGCCATCAGAGTAGTCATAAAATGGAGTTAAATCTTATGAATGGAATGTCATTACATGATACTTTAATGTATTTTTACATATTTTGAAGTAGAGGCTCTGTATATTATTGTTGCGTTAATTATAGCTCAATTTCATCAACATATTCCTTTAAGCATGTTATTTACAAATCTGTAACATATTGTAGAACTCGAGTGGTTCATCTAAAGGATAGTGGATTAAATTAAATCTTCACCATTCAATCTTCATATCCCCCACACCTATGATGATACATGACTTATCTCTAACACATTGTGATCATGATGTGTTTCCTTCAAAGCTAAAATATGATAGGCAATAGAACCATATCCAAGCAACTTGACCATATTTTTGTGCTTTACCCATCCAATTGCTGCTAATATTAAGATGTCTCCACGTGTGGCAACAAACCATGACATGTGTTAAAATTTCAATTTAATTACTAACTAAATAATCACACAAAACTTGATACAATGAAATAACCAATCTAAAATATATAACTTTTAGGTATAAGTTGGCAATGAACTAGCATATTTGTTATCAATCAATGTTAAGAGGGCTGACAATTTTTCATTTTCAGTGATGAGCATAATAATATAGACATCACATACAAAACTAAATTCAAGCACTCTTAACTATTCAGGATAAAAATAAGTAAACGCATTAGAATCTATCTTGCTCTCCTCATCACCATCGTTTTCCTTTGGAGTCATACCAACACAATCCCCATCCCCACCAATCTTCTCCTCCTCATCAATTCTAAGACCCAACTTCAAAACAATAGTTTTAGAAATAGCAACACAAAGTCCCTAATGGGCTTTTCATTCATGTCAACTTCAGCCCTCCACCTCAAATCCTCCAAAATCACATCAAATTTTCTTTCCTAATTGTTATTAATAAACCATACTCATCTGTCACATGGTCTACTGTACAACCTATTCTTCATACCAATGCAATTTCTATTGCCTTTTATTTAGCAAACAAACCAAGAAAAATGCATGTATTCCATTAAAACAAAAAACAAAGAAATCGAAAAATCCTAATGAAGGGATTACATTTGCGCACAAGTGTAATTGAAAGTGGGAGTTGGAGTATAATTTTCATGAAGGGATTACATGATGGCAAAAACCCAACACCAGTAATCTACATATACGTACCACGAAAAATTCAATAGAAAAGATTGAAATTTTAATCGATGGGCAAGTTGCATTTAAATAAGAAATTGAGAAATAAGGATGTTGTAAGAGGAAGAAGCATCATGTAATTGATCATAGTTAGAGTGGGGTTTGAAGAAAAGAAGGAAAAGGAAGCATATGCTACTAGGATTTTGGTTCGGCGAGAGAAGAAGAGGAAAGAACGTGTCTATTTTTTAATTTTAATTTTAATTTTATTAAACAAAAATTTATGATTGGTTGTTTGTACAGGATGATGTGTTATGTTCGTTTGCACACAAGAATTTCTCTACTATTTACTATCAAAATTACTAGTTCCTTCGATTTTTATTTTAAATTTTGTCCACAATACAAGATGATCTCACATTTAATCATATCTTTGTTTATTAATTTTGTTAAGTCTGCAATTTAACCTAATATTTTCCAGTCGCTAGCAATAATTTAACCTAAAAAATTTCATCTAAAAAATGCATCGCACCAATTTCATATCCTCTTGCCTTTTTTTGACAATATTTTGTGCACTTATTTAATACTAAAAAAATGCATCGCACCAGTTTCATGCCTTTTTTTTTACAATATTTTGTACACTTTTTTTTTAAGGAAATATTTTGTACACTTACTTAATACTAAAAAAAATGCATCGCATCAATTTCATGCCTTTTTTTTTTACAATATTTTGTACACTTTTTTTCTTGAAGGAAATATTTTGTACACTTATTTAATACTAAAAAAATACTCCCTCCGGTCCTATTTACAAGAGAAAGTTGACTTTTTAGATACATTGAATAATTTATGTATCTAGTCAAGAATCTAAACCAAATACATAAATTATTTAATGGATCTAAAAAATTAATTGTCTCTTGTAAATAGGACCGGAGGGAGTACATCACACCAATTTCATTCATATCTTGTTGCCTTTTTTTTTCACAATGTTTTCTACACTTATTTAATACGTTTACAAACAGAATACCCTGATTTCCATGCAAACTCGGCTACCCTAATCCTTATTTATTAATTTTATTAGGTCTGCAGCAACTTAACCTAATAGTTTCTGTAACACCCCGTTTTCCCAACATAAAAATTTCATTTAAAATCAGAGTATTTTGATCACAACGGAATGTCACATACTTCATTTAAATCATAAAACGGATAATAATAATTATCTTTTCAATTCAACATCATGAAAATCTTAAAATTGTTGCAGCGGAAAATAGTTCAACATCTAAAAGTCTTGGCACGCAGGCCTTATTGGAAAATCTCATAAATTAGTTCATAAAAGAGACACGTAAGGAATAGAAGTAAAAGCAAGCCCCCATCCCGTTACGTATCAGAGCACCTAGACACCAACTGAGAGTCCACTCATGAACGCCTCTAATCTTTATTACCTGCACATTACCCACGGTCGAGGCAACATATACGCAGAAGGGGTGAGATTTCATAGTCAATACATTAAGCATATAATCCAATAAAATGCATTTAACAACTTAAACATTAATAACATGTCAACAATTAACAATCAGTATATATTTCATTTCATAACAAATACAATCATCAAATATCATTACTAATTTTCATCACAATCATAATCAACTTAACACTCAGCTTGACGACACAACTCATCTTTGACCATGCAACTCTATCAACTCAACAACAACTCGACAACACAACTCATCTTAGACCATGCAACTCTATCAACTCAACAACAACTTGACAACTTAACATCATGAACTTCTTGATATGCAAATGCATGTGGTACCAATCAACAACAAATGAGCATAATAGGCTCTTCAACGTGTGAGCACAAAGGCTGCCGGGCTTAAAGCCCCCAACTTTAATGAGCACAAAGGCTGCCGGGCCTAAAGCCCCCAACTTTAATGAGCACAAAGGCTGCCGGGCCTAAAGCCCCCAACTTTAATGAGTATGCAATGGACTCAAACTTCCAGCAACTTAGACGACATCATGAACGACTCATACGACTCATAATCATGGACAACTTCTTAATTTCTTGCAACATAGACCGACTCATGCAATCTCAAGACATTAAAGGTCAGCAGCAATGAACAGCAACAGATTTACAACATATAACAGTGTTGGAATATCTCAACATCATTTAAGGAATGGATTACATCAACATAATATCATAAAAACATCATAACATTATTCATGCAACATTACTAATCATTTCAGTCATATAAACAGACTTCTGTAACATCTGGAAACATTCTAAATCACCCCCATTCTTACTTCTAAGGTCAGCTCAAGACTATACGTGCGAAAGGATCGCATCGGGACAATTTTGGGCAACTAACAGCCTAACTCGCAGTTGCGAGTAACTTCACTCGCAATGGCGAGCAAAGTGTGCATTCTGGGTTCCTACGTATTTACTCGCAGTGGCGAGTTATTCTGCTCGCAGTTGCGAGCTCACAGGTCACTCGCAGTTGCGAGTTGTGTTGCTCGCAGTTGCGAGTTCTGGGTTCTAGCTCGCAGATGCGAGTGTTCTTGCTCGCAGGTGCGAGCGATGAATGTCAGTACGGCCAGAAACCTAAAAATCACAACTTTTCACCTATATTCATGATTCCTTCATCCAAATAGCATCTAATTATCATCTTAAGTCATATCTAAGGTCTGTACACTAATTTTGCATCAATCTAACATCTGTTCTTGATTCATTCATCAAAATTGATCCTAAACCTAATTCTCAATTCTCACCAAAACTTAACCTAATCATGCTAAATTCATCCTATAGAATTATACCCTTAATAATATTGAAAATTAGTCTCACCCTTACCTGATAATAGCAGAATCGCAGCTCTCCTTGGTTCTTCTCTCTTTCTGACTTTTTCTCCAAAAACGTACGTACTACTTTTCTTAACTTATGTCTGTCTATTTATCTTTCCTAATTACTCTTATCACTACTAATTGCTCATCTCACCACACAGCCCAATTTTTAATATTTTTATTTTATTTGTCAAATCTTATTTTATTTAATAATAAAATAAGTCATAACAACCTAGCAACTTCACCACAACAAAATACTCCACATTATGCAGTTATAAATCATGTAACCCACTCAACTTCATGAATCATAAAATTCACACATATCAATCATGAAAATCACGTAAATCATATATATAAATATATTTTTAAATAATCGAATAATTAAGACGGGCGTTACAACTCTCCCCAACTTATAGAATTTTCGTCCTCGAAAATTTACCTCAAGCAAACAACTCTGGATAAGACTCCATCATCTTACTCTCTAGCTCCCATGTCAGGCTTTCACCAGTCGTTCCACTCCAAACAACTCTCACTAGAGGTATCTCCTTGCCTCTCAACGTCTTCATCTTGCGATCATCAATCCTCAAGGGTAAGGTCTTCACCGTAAGGTTGTCTCTAACTTGCACATCATCACTCTGAATCACATGGGACGGGTCTGGAACATACTTCCTCAATTGCGACACATGGAATACATCATGCAAATTTGATAAATGCGGTGGTAAGCCAACTCTGTAAGCCACCGTGCCAATTCTCTCAGATATCTGATAAGGACCAATAAACTTTGGAGTCAACTTCTTTGACTTCAATGCACGACCAACACCGGTCGTTGGAGTAACTCTCAAGAACACATGGTCTCCCTCTTGAAACTCTAGGTCTTTTTTACGCTTATCATGGTAACTCTTCTGTCGACTCTGCGACGCTTTCATCTTCTCTTGAATCATTTTCACCTTCTCGGTAGTCTGTTGAACAATTTCTGGTCCTAGAACCACACTTTCACCTGTCTCAAACCAACACAACGGAGTCCTACACCTCCGACCATACAAAGCCTCGAAAGGTGCCATCCCAATACTGGAATGATAGCTATTGTTATAAGTGAACTCTATCAACGGAAGATGACTATCCCAAGTTCCACCTTGCTCAAGCACACATACTCTCAACAAATCCTCAAGTGACTGAATCGTTCTTTCCGACTGACCATCTGTCTGAGGATGATAAGCCGAACTCAATCTCAACTTAGAACCTAAAGCCTCTTGCAAACTCTTCCAAAATCTAGAAGTAAATCGTGGATCTCTATCTGACACGATGCTTGAAGGAACACCATGCAATTTCACTATGTCTCGAATATAAATCTCTGCCAACTGAGCCACAGGAAAACTAATATTAATCGGAAGGAAATGTGCCGACTTCGTCAATCTGTCAACAATCACCCAAATAGCGTCATTTCCCTTAGGAGTATTCGGCAAACTTGTCACAAAATCCATGGATATACTATCCCATTTCCATTCTGGTACATCTAACGGTGTCATCAACCCAGCAGGTTTCTGATGCTCTACCTTCGACTTCTGACAAATCAAACAAGAGTACACAAATTGTGCCACATCACGTTTCAATCCTGACCACCAAAACAGCTTCTTTAAATCATGATACATCTTTGTAGCTCCCGGATGAATGCTCAAGCTACTCCTATGACTCTCTTCCAGAATCATCCTTTTTATCTCATCATTGTCTGGAATACAAATCCTACCTCGGAACCTCAACACACCTTGATCATCGACTTTAAAGTCACAATCTTCAGTTTGATTACTAGCAACCAACAAGTCCACAAACTTAACATCAACCTTCTGTGCATCTCTAATACTTTCCAAGAAATCGTTATCAATTTTCAGCATTCCTAACTTAACGCTCCGAGACGACATTTCACAAACTAAGCTCATATCTCTAAATTGTTCAAGTAATTCAAATTCCTTCACCATCATAGCAGACATATGTAAACTCTTCCTACTTAAGGCATCCGCAACAACGTTAGCTTTACCCGGATGGTAATTCAAGCTAAAGTCATAATCTTTCAACAATTCGAGCCACCGCCGCTGTCGCATATTCAATTCTTTCTGATCAAACAAATACTTCAAGCTCTTGTGATCACTAAACACCTCAAATCTCGAACCATACAAGTAATGTCTCCAAATCTTAAGGACAAATACGACTGCAGCTAACTCAAGGTCATGAGTAGGATAGTTTCGTTCATGAGTTCTCAACTGTCTTGATGCATAAGCAACAACTTTACCATCTTGCATAAGTACACCGCCTAAGCCCAATTTGGACGCATCACAATACACTGCAAAAGGTTCATCAGGTTTTGGCAAAATCAAAACTGGAGCCGTCGTCAAACGCTTCTTCAATTCATTAAAACTGTTCTCACAATGAACATCCCACACAAAGGTTTTACCTTTACACGTCAACTGTGTTAACGGAAGTGCCAACTTAGAAAATCCTTCTATAAATCTCCGATAGTATCCTGCCAAACCCAAAAAGCTTCTAATCTCTGTAACTGACCTAGGAGTCTCCCATTGTGATACTGCTTCAACTTTAGATGGATCAACCGCAATACCACTACTAGAAATAACATGGCCCAGAAAACTTACCTCGTTCAACCAGAATTCACACTTAGACAATTTAGCATACAACTTCTTCTCCTTCAGCACTTGCAGAACGATTTTCAAATGTTCTGCATGTTCTTCTTCTGTCTTAGAGTAAATCAAAATATCATCGATGAACACAACCACAAAGCGATCCAAAAATGCATGGAAAATGCGATTCATATACTCCATAAACACGCCAGGCGCATTACTCACACCAAAAGGCATCACCTTATATTCATAATGACCATATCGCGTCCTAAAGGCCGTCTTCTGCATATCTTCATCTTTTACTTTAATCTGATGATAACCCGACCTTAAATCAATCTTGCTGAACACACGTGCACCCACCAGCTGGTCCATCAAATCATCAATTCTAGGAAGTGGATATCTATTCTTTACAGTCACTTTATTCAGTTGTCGATAATCAATGCACAACCTCATACTTCCATCTTTCTTCTTAACCAACAATACCGGCGCTCCCCAAGGTGAAACACTCGGTCTAATGAACTTCTTCTCTAGCAAATCCTCCAACTGTTTCTTCAACTCAGCCAACTCAGAAGCTGACATACGGTAAGGTGTCATAGACACAGGCTTCGTTCCCGAAACAAGGTCAATAGAAAATTCAACTTCTCTTTCCGGTGGTACATCAGGGATTTCATCAGGGAAAACTTCAGGAAAATCACACACCACTTGCAACTTATCAATCACTGCTTGATTCTCCAATAATAAGGATGCCATCAAGGAAAACATCAAGATCCCATCACGTTCTAATTGCTTCAGCTGCTTAGTAGACAAAAATTCTGCTCCACTTTCCTCTTCGGCAGAAGAGAAACGCACCGTTTTACTAAAACAGTTAATGAGAACATGGTTGTACTCTAACCAGTTCATACCAAGAATTACATCCATTCCACTCAGAGGCAGACAAACTAAATCAATCTCAAAATCACGATCAAACATAGACAAAGGACATCGTAAGCAAACAAGAGAAGTGGTCACCGAACCCTTAGCTGGAGTTTCGACGACCATTTCTCCACTCATATCAGACACAGCAAGACCCAACTTAGAAGCACAATCAAAAGCAACAAAACAATGTGTAGCACCAGTATCAATAATAGCAACTAAAGGAGTATTGTTAATATAACAAGTACCTCTGATCAAACGATCCTCATTTTTAGTCTGAGTACCAGTCAAAGCAAACACTTTCCCTCTAGTCTGAGTCTTCTTCGGATTCGTACACTGAGACCCAATATGACCCTCTTCTTTGCAGTTAAAACACACAATGTCCGCATGCTTACACTCTGCAAGTGTATGTCCTTTACTGCCACAACGAAAGCACCGTTTAATATCCTTAGTACAAGCAGTACTCTTATGGCCTTTCTCGCCACAAGTGTAACAAACAACCTCAGCACCAGCATCCTTCTTATTAGACCTCCTCTCATCATTAGCTCTTCCTTTTCCCTTGTCAGCAGGAGCACTGTAAGGCTTTGGGCGACTTTGTTGGCCCTTACCCCTCTTCTCACTCATAATCTTATAATGAGCTTTGCTGTCATCTTCATAGATTCTGCATCTGCTCACCAAAGCAGAAAAGTCACGGATCTGTTGGTAACCAATGGCTCGCTTAATATCAGCACGCAAACCATTCTCAAACTTGATACACTTGGAGAACTCAGCATTGTCCCCCGTGTAGTGTGGATAGAACTGAGCCAGCTCCACAAACTTTGCTGCATACTCTGTCACCGACATGTTTTCCTTGCTTTAGCTCAAGGAACTCGATCTCTTTTCTCCCGCGAACATCCTCAGGAAAGTATCTGTTTAGGAATTCTCTCTTGAACACAACCCAAGTAATAACTGCATCATCCTGCTCTAGGGTAGGTTGGAGGCTCACCCACCAGTCATCAGCTTCCTCAGCCAGCATATGCGTTCCAAAACGCACCTTCTGATCATCAGTACATTGCATAACTCTGAAAATTCTCTCAACCTCCTTGAGCCACGTCTGTGCTCCATCAGGGTCGTACCTTCCTTTGAAGGTAGGAGGATGATTTCTCAGAAAGGTCTCCAACATTCTCACATCAGCATTCGCACCAGCACCAGCATTTGGATGTTGTCCCACAGCTTGGGCTACAGCTTCCAAAGCAGCAGCAATCGCAGCATCATTTCTTCCAGCCATTCTAGTCCTCTTATAGCAAATAAGATTCGCAGCCTCCAGGTCTCTTCTCTGCACAACACACAACGTTTAGAATATCATAATAGTGGTATTCCAACTGCTAAGGACACAACTCGACTCACTACTTGGCCGGACGGACCGACCTGCTCTGATACCAATTGTAACACCCCGTTTTCCCAACATAAAAATTTCATTTAAAATCAGAGTATTTTGATCACAACGGAATGTCACATACTTCATTTAAATCATAAAACGGATAATAATAATTATCTTTTCAATTCAACATCATGAAAATCTTAAAATTGTTGCAGCGGAAAATAGTTCAACATCTAAAAGTCTTGGCACGCAGGCCTTATTGGAAAATCTCATAAATTAGTTCATAAAAGAGACACGTAAGGAATAGAAGTAAAAGCAAGCCCCCATCCCGTTACGTATCAGAGTACCTAGACACCAACTGAGAGTCCACTCATGAACGCCTCTAATCTTTATTACCTGCACATTACCCACGGTCGAGGCAACATATACGCAGAAGGGGTGAGATTTCATAGTCAATACATTAAGCATATAATCCAATAAAATGCATTTAACAACTTAAACATTAATAACATGTCAACAATTAACAATCAGTATATATTTCATTTCATAACAAATACAATCATCAAATATCATTACTAATTTTCATCACAATCATAATCAACTTAACACTCAGCTTGACGACACAACTCATCTTTGACCATGCAACTCTATCAACTCAACAACAACTCGACAACACAACTCATCTTAGACCATGCAACTCTATCAACTCAACAACAACTTGACAACTTAACATCATGAACTTCTTGATATGCAAATGCATGTGGTACCAATCAACAACAAATGAGCATAATAGGCTCTTCAACGTGTGAGCACAAAGGCTGCCGGGCCTAAAGCCCCCAACTTTAATGAGCACAAAGGCTGCCGGGCCTAAAGCCCCCAACTTTAATGAGTATGCAATGGACTCAAACTTCCAGCAACTTAGACGACATCATGAACGACTCATACGACTCATAATCATGGACAACTTCTTAATTTCTTGCAACATAGACCGACTCATGCAATCTCAAGACATTAAAGGTCAGCAGCAATAAACAGCAACAGATTTACAACATATAACAGTGTTGGAATATCTCAACATCATTTAAGGAATGGATTACATCAACATAATATCATAAAAACATCATAACATTATTCATGCAACATTACTAATCATTTCAGTCATATAAACAGACTTCTGTAACATCTGGAAACATTCTAAATCACCCCCATTCTTACTTCTAAGGTCAGCTCAAGACTATACGTGCGAAAGGATCGCATCGGGACAATTTTGGGCAACTAACAGCCTAACTCGCAGTTGCGAGTAACTTCACTCGCAATGGCGAGCAAAGTGTGCATTCTGGGTTCCTACGTATTTACTCGCAGTGGCGAGTTATTCTGCTCGCAGTTGCGAGCTCACAGGTCACTCGCAGTTGCGAGTTGTGTTGCTCGCAGTTGCGAGTTCTGGGTTCTAGCTCGCAGATGCGAGTGTTCTTGCTCGCAGGTGCGAGCGATGAATGTCAGTACGGCCAGAAACCTAAAAATCACAACTTTTCACCTATATTCATGATTCCTTCATCCAAATAGCATCTAATTATCATCTTAAGTCATATCTAAGGTCTGTACACTAATTTTGCATCAATCTAACATCTGTTCTTGATTCATTCATCAAAATTGATCCTAAACCTAATTCTCAATTCTCACCAAAACTTAACCTAATCATGCTAAATTCATCCTATAGAATTATACCCTTAATAATATTGAAAATTAGTCTCACCCTTACCTGATAATAGCAGAATCGCAGCTCTCCTTGGTTCTTCTCTCTTTCTGACTTTTTCTCCAAAAACGTACGTACTACTTTTCTTAACTTATGTCTGTCTATTTATCTTTCCTAATTACTCTTATCACTACTAATTGCTCATCTCACCACACAGCCCAATTTTTAATATTTTTATTTTATTTGTCAAATCTTATTTTATTTAATAATAAAATAAGTCATAACAACCTAGCAACTTCACCACAACAAAATACTCCACATTATGCAGTTATAAATCATGTAACCCACTCAACTTCATGAATCATAAAATTCACACATATCAATCATGAAAATCACGTAAATCATATATATAAATATATTTTTAAATAATCGAATAATTAAGACGGGCGTTACAGTTTCCCTCTAAAATGTTGCATTAGGTTAGGAACAATTTAACCTAACAAATCTATTCTATATATAAAAGTTGTCCCAAGCCAATTTTGAAGCCCTAATTTTTCCTAAACCCTAATGACTAAAATTCCTGTTTTAACCCTAACCTAAATCTTAATTACGAAACCTAATTTAAACCTAAACCTAACAATTTTTCCTCTCTTTCTATCACGCGTTTCTTCTTCTTCCTCTTATCATCGTCACCACCGCCAACCCTCTCCCCCCATTCCTTATGCAATCACGTATTACCGCACGGTCAGTTCTCTCCCTCTCTCCTTCTCTCTGCGACACTGCTGCTGTGACCATGGCCTTTTCGATTTCTTTTTCTTTCTGCTTCAATCATTTAAGCGAGTTACTCGCTTGCACGCATCAATTTGTTGAACGCACAAATTGATGGATCCAAGACGGCGACCGAAGGGTGATTGTTTACGTTATGAATTTGTTCTGTTGAAGTTCGATTTGATTCTGATGATTTTTGTTTTGTGATTTTTAGGTCTGAATTCAGAGAGAGGTTTACGATAGAGAATCCAAGCAACAGATCCGTTGTTGTGGTGAGTTTTGTGAAGCGATATAGTTTTACCGTGAATTTGAATTAGGTTGGGAAAGCTGATGGAAAGAAATGGAATGGATATAAAGGTTGAATTAGGTTAGGATGTTGTGATAATTTCACCTCTGTTCCACTGAAGAAAGTTAATATAAATCTTAATCCGTGTTTTGATTTTAAATCATTTTTGTGATTTATGTGTATTTTAAGATCCGGGTCATTTTGAAGATGTGATGCAACATGTATTTGTTTATGGTATATTAAGAGGATGTAGTTGGTTCTGGAATACAAAAAGGAGGTAACAAAATCCTAAATTTTGTTGCACTTTTTCCATTCAAATTTGTATGTCTATTGTTTTGATTTAATTGTTGTGTCGTTCATGTTGTCTATTCATTCCATTGTTCAAAGAACTAGCTACAATCATAAGCAAAAAAGGTACGAAAATTGTATTTTTTGGTTGTTTCATTGGTATCACTTCAATATCTTTTTATAAATATTATTTCATCTCACCAACTTCGCAATTTGATAGAAGTGATTTAACGTGGTTTCAATTTTACTATTTCCTTCTCACACAATTTATGCTAGCATATTTTTTTTCTTCTGTTTCTTTAGGAGCTGTAACTTCTCTTATAGTTAGTGTGACTAGGTTTGAGTTCATATGTTGAAGATGATGATGGAGAGTGAGGCTTTGATGAGAAGGTGATGCTTTTACAGGTTTCTTTCCCCTTCAGGTTTTTCACTTATAGTTCTTTCCTTTTTGTGTCCTGCTTTTTGAAACATTGTATTTGCATCAGGCTTGCCTTGATTTAAAGCTATATATGTTTTGTTGTTCTCCACTTCTTTGTGTGTGTCGCTGATATTTGTTGTAGTATCTTGCTTGACAATATGTAATTACCTCTTAATTATTTAACATATGATTTTGGTTTTTGAAAGGAACATATGAATCTGCTATTATTTTTCATTCTGTGTTGCTAATCATTTGGCAAGAACATATGAAGTGTGTTACATATTTTTGCAAGTGGGCATACTTATGGAATCACATTGTAGCTTACTTTATATCAAGGTACTTTGCTATGTTCTTCTCTATTGACTTCAACCAAGGCACGAGTATTTTCTCATTTCTCTATAGTTTCTTTTTGTTTTTTTTTAGGAATCATTTCTATAAAGGTGTTTGCTCATTATCTGTATCATTTTATGAAGGCAGAGTGACGTATGAGAACGATCAGAATCTTAAGGCGACTAAGCTTGGTTTCTGGCTTCTAGGGACAAAGGAAAATGAGGAAGAAACAACATTATCTATTAGAGTCTGCTCTACATGTGTAATGTCTTCCTTTTTCATATTATTTCAAGTTGCAAGTAATTTAAATTGAGTTTTAAGGTAGTTTTCTTTGACTGCTATAAGGAGCTTATTTCATAAGGTTATACTTAGATGTGTATATTTTTTATCCAAGCTTATTTTGGGTTTCTGTGGTGACTTTATCAAAATCACGGTGCGCCACCGTGATTTAGAAAAAATTATAGGGTGCAGCTTTTACAATAACCATTATTCTATCCTTTGTGTGCATTTAAAAAATTAACTAATGATTTGCCTAAAGTTTCTAATTTGTTTTACTGGTCTGATTACAGTCCCTCTCTCTGATAATTTTCTACAACTATCGAAGATTTGGTTGAATCAGCTGAGGTTAATTATTTTGTTCATGATTTTCGCAAGATTACTCTTCATTCTACTGTTTTATGCCAAAATTAATTTATTTTGTGTGTGTAACAATGTTGCTTCATAGATGCTTCAGTTCAGTGTTGGCAAGAACCTGTGAGTTTAAGACTGGTATAGGATGGTCTATCAGGCATACAGTAAATGTGCATCGAGAGTTATTACTATTATTGTGAAGATTTTATGTGAAAAATGACAAGGTCTGCAATTCTGAGGCAAGTTAAATAATCTCTAATTTTAACTTAAAAGTGTATTGTCGATAAGTTTATACTTTTTTTTTTCTACAATCAATGATTTAGGATACTACTGAAGGATGTTTTCTTTTTAAGCTTGAATCTCATGGATTTGATATTCGCTCTAGAGTAAACCATGTGAATCTGTGGATGCCTATTTTATCTTTCAATGAACAGCAGCGACATCCAATTTGAGTTTTCTATATCAACTCATATTTTGTATGTTTAAAAAAGATAGATATTCACCCAAATAAATAATGAAAATCCATTTCATCTTAATTTTATATATGATAGTAATTGCTATCATGATTCTCAATCTTTTTGTATGATGGACAACCAATTAAGTTAACAATCCTTAATCAACACATGGTTGACATTTACTTGCCGTGCATCGAAAAAAATTATGGTAAGCTAGAAGTTTGATCATGTCAATGTATATGGTTGTTGAATATATGGTATGGTAGACTATTATCCATTTTTACCCTCAGTTGCAGGGGTAATAGTTGCTGAATAAATTATGGTTGTTGAACTTTGGTCTGTTAGTAAAATGAGTATGTGGTAAAATAGCTATCAATGAATGTGGTCAGAGATTACGCGCTTTCTGAATGGCAGTTTATCAGAGTTTAAAAAATATACATGAAAAGGACATTGAAAAAAGTTTAGTTTCATTAGTTTATACCAGATGTTATGAACAAAAACTCTTCAAAACAAATTCATGGAAACCCTTCAATCACATTAAGTCCTTATCTGTTGTATCATTAAATTTAATGATTGGATGAGTGAGGGTCATTCATGTTCTGATGTGAATGATGCAGAAAGGATACATGAGGATGCGCAAATCATGTACATTGTAGGTGCCATAGTGTCATGGTTAAACCAGATGTCCATAAAAATGGCTGATATACCTGAGCCTTTTTTTTTTGTCACATTTTTTTTGGAAATTAGGTTAAGGTTTTACCATCTACAAGCAAGCTCTTATATAGCAAGGTTATCAATCTGAGTGTGTTTATAAGGATGCCTGTCAATTAAATCCATTCATTATGATTTCAATTGGATGTGAGCTATAGGCTATCAGAAGGATATTTGCACAATTTGTTAAAATGACACAATGGACTTGCTTGCACGTTTTACCACATATTATGTAATTAGTGCACTCTATTCTATGTTGTCATAGTTTTTTATTTATTTAAGCAATCACGATTTCTCTTGCACAGGTTTATGTTATCAATGAGATAAGTACTCATCATTTCTCTAAATACATGTGAAGAAATTAAGTGTAGTATTGATCAAGTGATGTTGATGGAGTTTTGTGCAGAAATGAAGAAATTAATAGGGAATACTTCTATGATATGGCTGAGTTCAAGCAAAGGGGTCGACTTCATCTGAAATTATTGTTATTTTTATGAAATTGCATTGCAGGTTTGTGAAGATGAACCTTTATCAATTATATTAAAGGTGCAAGCACAAATGAAGATAGTTTTTTTGGTACCTGTGTTGAAGCTAGGCTCCCATAAAGGATAAGTATACAAGACTCTCAAAGTGGGTTGGAAAAGTGGACAAGTGTTTAAGTCTTCCATATAATTAATGTACATAATGAAATTTTCTGTTATGTTGCTTTGATAGTGGATTGTACTAAAAATGAGGGGTGAACATCATGATGTGCTCTTACTTATTGCATGTAGGTGGGCAGTGGCTCTGTTGCTGTCATGACAGTGCAGCACCTGTTTCACCTGTTTTTTTTTTCTGGTTCGGCACCTGTTTCTGCTGCTGTTTTTTGACTGATCTCTCCGCTTCAGGTGCTTGGGGGGTTCCGGTTTTTAGTGTTGCGATTTCCGCAGGTTGTGGCATAGTTATGGGTCTGAATTCCGGTGGTTATTATTGGATTTCAGTGTCATATCTTACGCTATTTCGCTTCGTTTCGTTAGTGGGGCTGTTATGAATTTGTGTGGGATTATAGTTTTGGTTGTTTGGGTGGATGTTACGCATATATGCGGCCTCTTTGTTTTTATTTTCCACCGTCTCTTAGCGTCTTGCGAGTGTTTTGGTTATCCATAATATTTTGCTGATTCAAAAAAAACTTATTGCCACTTAAGATCCTTTTCACATTGATATTTTTTTGGCTATACTTAGTGTTTGATTATATTAGTGCACATTTGAAGCTTCAATTTTTTTTAGTTTTTTTTTATACTTAGTAATATCTTTTGTAATTTTTTTGTTGATCCTTATTCCCTTAAAGTAAAGCATTTTTTCACTGATGTTAACAGTATGAATGCATGATTCAATGATATTGAAATCACTATAAAAAAATATGATATTGAAACCATTGTCCATTTGAAAAAGCTATTGAATGAATGATTATTTATTATTTTTTGCTAATATGAATGAATGATTAAATGACATAGCAAATCATTTATGTGATTGCTACTATTTTTAAGCGTCTTTCTAACAATTGCTTCAATGATCCATAAAATGAAAAATTGGGTTAAAAATAATTGTGTATTTTGTCAAGTAATAATTATACCATCTTTTCTTCCAAAAAATTACACCACTTTTCTTTCTATTTATTTTTGTAACAAAAAAAAAATTAGAAGCAACTATACATTTTACACATGTTTTACAAACATTTCATGTGTGCATCACAAAGACCTGTGCATCAATCGTGATCTTTCAAGTTTCAAAGACGACAGTTTCTTTTAGTTGTCTCATTTTTCGTGACAATTAACGAGAGCCAAGGGCAATTACTGTGACATGTTGGATTATATTTCTCAACGCCAGTATTTTCACATTGACAATTATATGTTGTTGTCTCGAGCGTTACATCCAGAGGAGGACGATAACCAATGAAGATGGTGAAGATATTGATGTAACGTCTAATGTTGTGTACGAAAAAGTATTTCGAAATGTGTAATATTCCATAATATATGCTATGTTGTCATTAAAAACCGTTTATTTCTTTGGTGTAACATGTTTGGTTGGCAATACAATATTTATCGATATTGTAGCTTTTGTTTGGCGATAAATTTCATTTATGTAGTTTAATTATTTAAATTTCATTCCACTATATCTCGGTCTATTATATATCAAATTATTCTAACTCATAAGACCCGTGCGGCGCACGGGTCTGCGTTCTAGTTCCATCTAAAATGCAGCGCACCAATTTAACCTAACAAATTCCCTCTAAAATGCAGCAATCCCTAATATTTCTCCTCACTGATGAGTTTTTCATTCATATCGTGTTGTGTCATCGTTTGTATATATTTATTGTTTCTGTAGATTTTTTTTTGACAAGTTGTTGTACACTTATTTAATACATTTACAAACAAAATACCCTAATTTTCATGCAAATTCCGCTACCATAATTTTTGCAGCAACTAAACATAGAAAATTTCCTCCAAATGATTCACATTAATTGCTAAGTGCTAACCCAATTATGTACCATTTCCTTCCAACACTTCTTCAATTTGAAATTCAAAAAAATTTGTTAGGAACCATGAATTGCATTAAATTACATTTATTGCTAGACCCCTTGGAAAATACATAGCTCTTCAACCAAGCACATATCTTCAAAATAATTAATTCATTGTATAAGATCTCTTCTATTTGGTTGGATATGGTATGTATTTGGTTGGAAAAATATATTATTACTTTTAGTAAATATCAAAGTGTAATTATTCTTTTTAGAGTTGTATGTGTGATTTAGAAATTCTATTAATTGAAGTGACTTTGTTTTTCATGTTAGTAGAAATTTAAAACAATTATTACAAGTCAATTTTTGATGTTTAACTATAAAAGTAATAAATAAAGTTGACCCGTGCAACAATATAATATTGTATTTTTTTTATCTTTTTCTTTATAATTTTAAAAAAAATGAGAAGATAATTCCCCAATAATATATTGTGATAAAATAAAATAACATTCTTTAATTGATTAATTTTTCAAAACTAAAATGTAAAATTTGATAAGATTCAAGTGTCATTGAAGGACATAGTAAGACAAATTTGATTGTAATATTGTATCTCTAATATTCTAATTTGCGTTTATTGATCGATCCATGATCTTATGGGATAAAGATTATTCATTAGTCTATATTATAGTCGACAAGACTCGTGCGTCGCACGGATCAAAAGTCTAGTATATTAGTGAAACTTGACCATTTACAAACGAGGTCAATCTAGTTTTAGTTCCTTCCATTTTTATTTTAAATTTTGTCTATAATATAAGATCCTCTCACTTTTAATCATATATTAGTGAAATTTAAGCATTTTAAAGATGTGACATTTTTACGAAGCGATTTGATCTTTGTAGCCGATCCTATTTAGCAATATAAGATTTGATTGTTGTTGACATTTTTATAATATTTAAAACTCCACTAACAGTTTGAAAATAAAAATAAATTTATCACAATATATTATTCATATTTCATCTTTGTTCTTAAATTATCCTTACCTACTTCATTGTTATCAATAGTAAGAGGAAAAGTTAAAGAAAGGACTACATTTTAGGGGAATACACCATAAATAGGATATATTCAAACCAAAAACGAAAAGAAATGGGAGAAGGTGAGCATGATTTTACCGACGTCAAAGATGGCTATTTTAGGTTTGAGGTGGTTGTCGGAAAATTTGCTCTTACATATGAAATTAATTAGGGGTTTTGTCGTAGACATCAATGCTTTGTTTTGTTTGCTAGTTTGGAGAGAAGAGCTTTGGAAAAAAAAGTAGGAGTAAGTAGGTTGGTCCTAACATTTTACGCCTGAGACATAATATGAGAAAATGACCTCTTACATAATATGTCATAATTTTTTTTCCTCTTTTGATAAACGATGAATGATACGTGCATTAGTTATGGCGGTTGACAAGATATTAGCAATTTTCGATCACTAATCTCATCATTGCTTAATTTTCCTAAATAACCGGCATATGATAAATGTCTAAAATATTTGTCATTGGAAAAATTAAGATTCATTTATCTAGAAGGTCCATTTTCAACTAAAATATCCATTGACGTGTTATTACGATTCTCTTAATTTCTTGGATCATAAATATCAAAATGAGCAATTTAAGTATTAGATGCATTTGGCACATCATCACCAAGATAGGAGACGAAGGATTTGACACCCTTGATGCGTTTTGCCGATTTTGCATTTGTGTTTCTGCAAAGTTTTCGTTTCTTAGTTTCTGTTGTGTTGTGTTTCGGTTTGATAAAGCTTTGAGTTTCTATATAGACCCCCCCCCCCCCCCCCCGCCCACCCACACAAACAAACACCCCCCCCCCCCCCCTTTTCATTGTTATGTATGGGCCCTTTCGATGAAAATAGAGTTGCACTTGTGCGACATAATGTCACACATGGCATTGGCCAATTCAAATACGACATGTGGCAATATAAGTTTTTTAAACATAAAAAATATGTGATATGTGAAAGAGAGTGTGAAAATAGTTGAATTGACTTTTGTGTCGCTATTGGATTGGTCAACGTCATGTGACTTTCCCTCCCTTATGGTATGGGCTGAAGTTTTGGCACCGTTGACTTTTGGACCTTTTAGATTCATTTGTTATACATTCCCCCCTTATAAAGCACGTATTGTTGTATACACCCCGATATAAAAAAAATTGGACCCCTTACATGTATAGGCCTGGGGTTGCGATGGCCTAGGGCCAAGGGCCGGCCCTGGGAGCAAGTGAGCGAGTTCATATGAATTATTCAAATTCAATCAATATCGTTATAATATTTTTAAAATCAAAAATATTTTAATCATAAGAATTAATTTATCATTCCCTCCAAAAATTCTCTTTTAAAAATGTAAAAAATTTCTTTATTTTTTCCTATATTTCAAACTTACAAAACTCTCGCCTCCCCTTTAAACTCTCAAACAAAGCCTTAGAGGGCTTTGCTTCTCAACTCAATTTCGTCAATGGAGAGCTATGGTGGAAGCATAACTGTCTTAAAAGTGGTGGTTTGAAATAAACTTCATTTAAAAAATGTTGGAATGTGTGAGAATATCCAAACATTGAGACTGATAACTGCCAAATTTTCTTCATTTACCTTCACAACTATTCAACTTCTATCGAGCAATGTGAGGTACACTATTTGATATTAGCAGAATAGAAGATTTGAGATGATGTTCAAGACAATGTACTTGTCATTACAACTCGAGGTAATACTACTCTCGAAGAATGGAACAATGCCCGTGGAGGAAATTATGCAGGTAATTCTAACACATTGACTTCTAGTGGGGATTAATGGTCTAAATCGCCTTTTGTTTTCCGAAAATGCAACACCAATGCCTCTCTCTCTCTCTCTCCATGGATCAAAATATTATTGACATTGTGTTTAAGGAGTGAGCATAGAGCGCTTTCATAGCTATCAAAACTTTCTGTTGCTCATTTTGGTTAACTATTCATGAAGGGGAAGCTTTTGGTCTATATCAAGCTTGTTTGTGGATGATGGATCTAAATTTCAAGAATGTTATTTTTGAGTTGGATACCAAATTTGTGCTAAATAGTTTCATTCATCGCCAGTGTTTATGTATGAATTCCGTGTTATTTTAGAGAATCTTAGAGGTTTACATTATTTCTATTTAAAAAACCCCCATGCTGAATCCTTTTAAGAGGAAAACAAACACACTCATATTTTAGAAATGTACCACATATGCACTAAATCCTCTGCGCTATCATTATATTCCTACATATACATGCATTGAACATCATCAATAAATATGACTATTATCTGTAAAACCAAAAGTGAAGACCGTATATGACAGTGTAACATTTCACGCGGTCATAAACATCTTTCCTCTAAGTATGCCAACCTGAGATGCATTCTAAGTATGCATCCTGATATGCATAAAAAAGCTGAAAGAATGTAGTGTGGTTGTTGATTTTAGTTTTCACATAACATTATTGTTGATAAAATACGTTTTTTTCTTGTAAAAAAAAATACTAATAGTAAATACAAATAATTAGAAATACAAATATTTCAAAGGTGACACTCCACATCACATAAAGGTAGGTGGGTACTATTAAAAGCAAAGACAAACTTTTCTGCGTTACATTACATAATGTTTGCATAAAAGAGAAACAGGTTAAGTGGAAAATAGAAAAGGTTGGACATATTCATATCAAATGAACCACAAGTATGCACATAAAACACTATTATTGGAAACGTTAATCAACCAGATAATATTTCAAGTACTACTACTCAATATCCCTTCCCTAGATCCAAAGCTAGCATGCCAACTTGTCACAACGATTGCTGTATTTTTATACTATTTTAAAATAAGATGCATCTCATCTTTATCTTGTGTTTCTATTCTATCTATCTATGCCCGTAACGTGTTAGCTGTACATGTGCTGGCCCCTTGAAACTGAATTTCTGTCTATCAAACAAGGACCAACCTTACACAAACACGACACACAAAGAATCCTTCATACTTTGCCACATCAAGATGCCAACTTCATATTAAAACACTTAAAATCCTCATTCCCAAGTCCCTACAACACCGACCCCGCTCACATATATTAAACCAAAGTTATTACTTACACATTTAAATTCTTATAAAATATTTGGTGCCACGATTAATCAATAAAACGTGAAGCCTTAACTAATGAGCTTTTCAGAACTAACAGAACTTCATGAGCAGCTGCATTGCATTTCCCTAAGGCTACATGTAACAAGCTGATGGGAAATGAATTTCATTTTGAGAATCAGAATATGCTCAATAACACAACAGCATTTCTAATACAAATGTTTAACCATTAATTGTTCAAATAAAACCTTATAATTACATCAAGCAAAGACATAACAAATACTACTAAGCTAACTCAATAACTAGAGATTAGATAATCCATGAAATGAAATCAGAAAAGACTACAGCAACAACATAAAACTTATGTTAAACTTTATGAAAAATAAGTTACAATAATGCTCAATATGTAAAACATATATTAAACATCATAAATCTGTAATTTTTGCACAGTTGAGCAAATGCAAATTCAAATTCTCACAAAAGTGTATGAGATACATCATAATCAAACCATGAACCGGAAAATAACAAATCTTTGGATTGCAATTTCCATAAAGAAAAAACGTAGGGAAAATATAAGAAGAAAAAAAGACAAAAAAAAACTTATGAAAAAGCAACCCAAAGATTCCAATTACATACAGAAAAACCGGTTTCATGTTCTTAAAGTTAAGAATCCCTTTATAGAAAGGGACAAAAAAAAACATGAATATTAAAAAAAGTTGCCATTTTTTCTTCTTTGAATTCCTTCATTGATTCAATAAGCCATACATTGGAATCCGCTGCAAACCCACAACCAAATCACAAACAAAACCGCACAAACAAACAAATCAAGCAGCAACACAATCCACACATGTTTCTTCCATATATGCTTCGCTTTCTGACGATCATTCACCTTGTTAAACGGACACAAAGAGGCACCATCGTCGGAGGATAAATCCACCATTGCAGATTCCTTCCCATCATCAACAATTCTCTTCTTTTTCTTCAACCCTTCACCGGAATTTCCAAGAAGAGGAAGTGTAGTCGGCTGGGAGCTTTTCCCGTTATCGGAATTCGGAGATAAATCGTAGTAATTTAGGGTTTCGTTTAAAACGGAATCGAATTGGGGCTGAAGGGAGAAAGGGGTAAAGTTGTCATTTTTATTGAGGGTTTCGATGAGAGAGGATCTGATACGGTTGAGGAAAGTGATAGCATGGGATTTGAGAAGGTGGGTGTCGAAGATTGCGAAGAGAACAAAGGGGGGTTCAATTAGGAAAGTGTAGGTACGATTGTTGACGGTGTGAGAAAAGAAGGAATGATTTGGAGGGGATTGTTCTAAGCATTTTGATGCTAATGTTTCTATGTTTGAATCTTTGGGATTTTTATTGATGTGATGTGCAAGGATTGTGGTTGATTTTGCAATGCATAGATAGTGGATTAGGTCTGGATTCCAAATCATTGAAGCTGCACCCATTTGTTTGATTATTGATTAATGGGTTGGAAAGAGGTTGAATGAATTGAGATGGCGATTTCAGAATTCAATCTTTGTTTGTGGTTTGCATGGGTTTTGGTGTGGACATTGTTGGATTGAAATTAAGAATTGAAATTGAGATTGGGATTGGAATTAGGGTTTTGGTTTCAATTTAGGGATGGATGAGCATCGCATTTGATAGAGAAGACGGAGAAGGAAAAATAAAGGAAAACAGAGAGGGGTGGGGGTGAGGTGGTGGGGTGGGCAAATAGAAAAAATGAGATGGGATGAGATTGGCTGCTCCTAACTACAGGCAACTATCGCTGTCTTGACTTCTAAATTACCAACTTCTCCTAATTTTATCTTCTCAACTCATACTCCCATTTTGGGAAAGTGGAAGGTTGAGTTTTTCTAGATCCTCTCCATTTATAAAAAAACTAGTTTAGAGACCCGACGTTGAACGGGTTAGATATTAAATAAATTTTATAAGTTTGTGTGCACGAATACACGTGTTAGTATATTAGATTGAATTTATTTAAATTTACAATTATAATAATATCATAAAAATAAATATAAATGATGAGATGAATGTCCAATGTAAGAAAAAAAGTGTAACAAAATCAATAATGAATTAGTCTAAGTGGTAAGAGTTTTGGGTCCCTTTAAACATGTGGTCATGGGTTTGTGTAACGCCCTCCTTTTTATTTAATTATTTTTATTAAGTTAGAGTTTATTTATGTGATTTATTTAAATATGTTATATGTTGGTATTTACTAGTATAATATATATGTTATTTGGTGTAGAAATATATTGGTTAAATTGGTGTAGAGATATATTTAATTTAGAAATAAAATAAGATTCGAAAATAAAATAAATATACGAGGTGTTAGTATTTTATTATGTGGCATTATTTTATTATTTATTAGAATATGAGAATTGTTAGTGTAAGTAGAATTGGAGGTTAGAATAGAAAGAATAATAAGTTATTGGGCCTAAATAAATTTAGGAAGAGTGATTAATATTATAAATAAGGAAGCTTAGGTTAAAAAGAGTTTTTACGTTAAACCGCTTTTTTTTGGAGAAAGAGAAGAAAGAGGAGAACTCAGAGAGAGAGAACCCTAGGAACGAAGAACGTTGCTTTTGATTTCAGAAAAACAATCTAAGGTAAGGGTGAGACTATCTTACTAATATTAAGTTTGTAGATCATTAGATTGCATCTAACGTGTTCTAGGATGAGTTTTGTAAGATTATGAGAATTAGGGTTTGAGTGAGAATTGATGATTAGGTGATGAAAAACCGTTGAATTGATATATGGGGGGAGTCTCTATTCATGACCTTTTAATGAATTCATGTTAAGATTCGTGCTTGTTGTGATTATACTTTTGAATAGTTGATGATTTAGATTGCCTTCAATTAAATATGTGCTATTTCGTGACAATTTTCTTTTAAAGATCCAAACAGTATTGTGCGTGTCTTGCTTTATGTGTATATCAAGATTTAATATTCTTTTTGTTTAATAATTTCCAATACATGCATATAAGCATGAACTTGAAGCTTTGTTTTGTTTTCGATAAGAAGCATGTCTTCTTAGATTAACATGAAATTGTGGGTCTCTACTTTTTGTGATAAAGATTTCAGTTTTAAACTTAAGTAATAAGGTCTAAATGTTTCTTTATCTGCGATGTTTTTATATCAATTTCTTTTATGAATGTGAAAATAGAAGTAACACACCCATGAATCTAAAGTGAATACTGTAATTGGTTTAGTTTTGATTTAATTGCATTGAATCCTTGAATTCTCTATCTGTCAATAATTCATCGGTTAAGGTATTTTATTTGGATGGATTGAATAAGTTTTTATTTTTTTTATTCAAAGAACAATTTTTATGATCAGGACAAGAAATTAATAGAAGCAAACAAAACTGAATTTTGTGTAGTTATTTATCATGCTAATTGATTTATATATGCCATGAGGTGATTAGAAAATACGGTAATTTTGATTATTGATTATAGATGAACCATCATTGTATTATCTTGGTGACTATTAAGCATAAGTTTAGAATTCTTTTGAGAACGGAAGAGAATATTTTTGACGAATTTTTTTTTTACCTGACCCTAATGCCAAAAAGAACTCCATGTCTGACCCCCTATGAATATTATTCACCAAAATGACATACTTTCTCAACTTTTTTTGTTTGTTTTGTCTTCTAGTGCCCATTACCGCCATTTAGAATGGCGGGACTGGCGCGTGTCAGTCATATAGTGGTGGATACTAGTAGAACTGCAGAAGTGGCAGAATTCTGACTTTTTTTTTTGTTTAATACCGCCAGACGGAACGGCGGGAATGACCAATTTTTTTTTTATTTTTTTTTGTTGGGTTAATTATGTTTCTAGTCCCTATAAAATAGCGGCCTTGTAAGTTTAGTCCCTACTTAATTTTAATAGCATTTTTAGTCCCTATAAAAAAAAATTTACTTATAATTTTAGTCCCTGCTAAAATAAAGTTTGATTAATTATCCTTAAACTCTTAAATTTTTGAACGATTTTTTTGAGACAAGATTAGAACACTATGAAAGGTTCGTTTACTAAAATTTAGAATTTTCTGACATGAAATGAATTAAATATGAATTTTTTAAAACGACAAAAGTTAAAGATAAAAAGTAATAAAATCTGGATGTAGAAATCAAATTTTGCAATAATTTTTTGCGGACGAACTTTTAGTAATGTTCTAAACATGTCTGCAAAAAATTGTTCAAAAATTTAAGAGTTTAAACATAAATTAAAGAAATTTGAATTGAGTAGGGACTAATACTCAGTGCAGAAAAACAAAATTAGGGACTAAAAATGCTATTAAAATTAAATAGGGGCTAAACTTACAAGGTCGCTATTTTATAGGGACTAGAAACATAATTAACCCTTTTTTGTTTTCTTTCTTTGTGTATTTTATTGTTAATTTTTTTTGCAAAAAATTGCATTAGGGAGGGGAGGTCTTGAACACGTGACCCTCCAGGCTTTTTGAAAATGCAATACCACCACACCTCAACTGCACATGTGATATACCTTTGTTTAGGCTCTTATACATACAATGCAAAATAGGAGAAATTTATAAAGAAATTACTCCTTAATTTTCGTTTGGATTTTTCTTTTCAAAAATAACCTTAATTTTTAATACAAATAACACATGTATCAAATAGATAAGAATAAATTTAAATATTAAAACAAATGTAACAAATATTTTTGAAAAAGATTTGTTAGCACTATATTAATTTGACTTTGTTGGTTTATTTGTGATTACGATTCAAATTGTTTACCTAACAATAGTTTGATAGTAATTTCGAGTTTGAGTGATGAATCCGCTCTGCACTCTTCAATTGCTTTCTTTAATAGTGTTATTTGTTTTGAGCTGTGAAGCCTCGATACTTCAAAATGGATGACGTATCGTATCCCCTGCGTATCTTGCACTGATACCTGCCTGATACTTTCCGATACGTATAAGGAGAGTATCCGAAGATTAAAATTTTAAAATTTATTTTTTAAAAAATAATTATCCGATACTTCCCGATACGTATCAGGAGAGTATCCGATAAAGTAAGGTTTTTTATCCCACGTAAACTATCTGGTTAATATACTATTGATAAAAGATAAACATAATTGATTTTTTATTTGAAAAAAATCTTAATGTATAGTAACACATGTACGTAAAAAATAAATGACAAAATTAATTTAATTTAAATAATTAACTCATGTTAAACCAATTGATATAATATTTTAAAATCAATTGTATATATAAAATTTATAACTTCAACTAATTATAATATTTTTTTGTCAAACTAATATGATAAAAATTGAAAGAAAAATTTGAATGCTTGTAAAACAAATTGAAAATTAAAAGATAAGACAATTAGTTTTAAAAATATTAATAAATTTGAGAGTTCGAGAACTAATAAAAAAATAATTATATTTATTGAAACAGATAAAGAAATATTAATATAGCTTGCCCAATAGAGGTGAAAGGGGATGTTTTCTTTGTATTGAAACTGTATGTAATATTAATATTAATAGTTTTTAGATTGCTTAAAAATCAACTTGTTCATGATAGTTCAATGGTTAAGGTGGAAGGTGTGCAGGGTTCGATTCCCACCAGGCCTATGTAAATTTTTTTTCCCAATTTTCAGTTAGACTTGGACAGGTGGCGCACTAGTATTTGATGTTTGACTGACGCGCAAAAAAGTCATTACCGCCATTCCATCCGGCGGTAATCAATAATTGACAAAAAATTCTGCAAATCAGAGAGTGACACGTGGCATGTTCTAGTAAAAAAAAAAATCTGAAAGAGGGTCATTTCTGTATATAATTCTCATAGGGGGCAATGTTGGAATTTTTTTTCATAATAAGGTCGGAAAAAAAAATTCTATTTTTGAAAACTACAAGGATTGTTTACTTATAAAATATTTATATTCCTTAAGTTAACTTATAAAGAGTTAGTTTCAGCCAATGGAGAATGGATTTATGATTTACGCGTCGGGATGCTTTGCCCTCTTATTTTTTTTATATCAGTTTGATTTTATATTGGCTCATAATAATTTTATTAATTATTTGATTTTGTCGATGAACCATTTAACTTGACATGTTTTGAAATAATATGTTTTAGATTATGAATTGAATTGATATGTTAGTAACTGAGATGGAAATCAAAAGAGAGAATCTGAATATGTGCTTTCTTCCTAATTTATAGTGTGAACTCTATTATATATATTCGTGTAATATTTGTTTTAATAATAAAATAATTGACCATGTGTTATTTGAAGATGTGTGATATAAAGATGTGTTGTTTAAAGATGTGTAATTTAAGATGAGTTATATAAAGACGTGTTATTTGAAGTTGTGTGATTTAAAGATGTGTTATATAAGAGTTGTTATATGCTGCACTTGTTGCTGTTTGTTGTTGTTGACCATTAATGTCATAAGTTGTAAATGTCGGTCTAAGTTGTAAAGTTGGAAGATGTCGTCCAAATTATTGGGGTCATATAAGATGTTCATGATGTTCAAGTTGTTCAAGTTGTAGGAAGATTGAGTCCATTGCATACTCATTAAAGATGGGGGCTTGAGGCCCGACAGCTTAATACTCAAACGACGTTGGGGGCTTGAGGCCCGGCAGCTTTATGCTCACTTGTTGAAGAGCCTATTTACGCTCATATTATGTTGGGGGCTTGGTGCCCTGAATGGTACCACATGCATTTGCATATCAAGAAGTTTACGACGTTCTAAGTTGTGAAGAGTTGCATTTGTCGAGTTAAGTTGCATAGTCGAGTTGAGTTGCATTGTCGAGTCAAGTGCTAAGTCGATTTATCAAGTGATGTTGCCGAACGAATATGAAATTGATTATGAATTTGAATATGAAGTTGTTTATGAATTTGATTATGAAGTTGATTATGATAATGTTATGTGTATGATAATACTATGTTTAGATAATCCTATGATGTTACATGATTATTGTTAAGATATGTGATGATATTTAAGTTGTTAAATGTAATTTATGATTTATAAGCTTAATATTATTGTTTGAGAAATCTCACCCCTTCTGCTTGAAAATGTTGCTCTTCGTATGGGTAACTTGCAGGTAATCAAGATTAGCTGGTCGTGGGTGACTATCTCTCACTGTGTCCTTAGGTGCTCTGATACGTAACGGGATGGGGGTTTTGATACTATTTTCTGTTCCTTTACGTATTACTTTTGAAGTTTAAGAATTATTATTGAACTAAGATTTATGAGACTTTTATGATGAGGCCTGCGTGCCAAGACTATTCGTATTACTTTTGAAGTTTAAGAATTATTATTGAGCTAAGATTTATGAGACTTTTATGATGAGGCCTGCGTGCCAAGACTATTTCTATTGTTAAACTAAATCCGCTGCGAAGTTTTTAAATATTATGTTGATGAATTTTTGAAGGATAAATTATTATCTATTTTGTTAAAATTTTATGAATAAAGAGATGTAGCATTCCGTTTATGTGAATTACTTTGATAATTTATTATGAAATTTCTATGATGGGAAAACAGGGTGTTACAGTTTGTTTCGTGGCCCATGCGTATGAGAGAGAAAAATCGATTGAAAAGAAAGAAAGTGGTTGAAATATATATATATATCAAAGTATATGTATGAGAAATAATAAAATTGGTGTTTGACAAACCTGAAGAAGGAAAAATGTTAGATGAAAAGAAGATTTGGGGATTCTGCTTGTGCTCAAAATATGTAAATATGTGATTAACGAAAATGTATTTATTTATAGTTAACATTTACATTAGAATATGCTGCTAAAAGATAACATAATAACTAATCGAACTTTTTTTTTATCAAAAAAAAAAAAAACTAATCAAACCTTTTTTTCCCTCAAACATAAAAACTAATTGAATGATATAATGCTAAAAGATTAGTAATAACTAATTGAAGTTTCTTTTCCTAAAAACAAATAAAAAAATTGAAGTCTTTTAATCATAAAATAAGATTGTATATGTAAACTTTGTTGAAAGTATTATGTGTAGTTTTTTGAGATATTTCTGCTACATAAAATATTAGAAATTCAATAAAAATTTAAAGAAAATACTGAGTGCATATGATCAAAAGTTTGTTGAGATATTTATGTTAAATAAAATATTGGTTTTTAAAAATAGAAAAAATAATAAAAATATTGAGAATGAATATCGAAGTGATACGTGGCATAAAAAACCTTACTTTATATATATACTGTTGACATGGAAGATGCAATTTGAAAATATATATATTCTTAAAAATATGTAGTGGGTCCTATTATTAAGTGGGTCCTACCATCATTAATTATTTTTTATTTTTTGTGTGTTTTTATCTCCCTCTAAATGTTATAAGTAAAAATTTATATTTTATTTTCATTCTCAATATTAATGAATGAATCTAAAATGTTGATTTTTGTTTATAATAATAATCTAATAATGTATTTTATTACTGTAAGATATGTTTTGGGTGAACTTTATTATTGTTGTAAATTATAAACACCGGATGATTTTAATAGAAATGGTTAAACTTTCACAGTTTAAGGAATTTACATTTAAGTTTCGATCGAGAGATATTTATACTAGTATACTTCGAATAGGTCCTAGAATTTGAATTTATCTTTTGATTTAAACTTTGGGTTAAATATGTTTTTAACCTCTATAAAATTATAAGATTTCAAATTTAGTCTCTACAAATTTTTTATTCACTTTTAATTCATATTTGCATTTTATAGGGACTATTTTGGACGACATCTATTTTTTATAAAAGGTTTTTAAAATATGGACTATTTTTACAAACTACAATATTTTAGAAAATTAAAATTACCATTAAAATTTTATAGGTAGTAAACTTAAAAACTCATAATTTTGTAAGAGATTAAAAATATATTTACCTCTTAAACTTTTTATGCATTATCTTTCTGTTTGTCTTAGATTTACCACATTGTTGTTGACACATTGCATAAGGCTGTGACACACATGTAAAATACGTTTTTGCCCCCTCGGCAGTTAACTGCCGAATTATCAAACCGGCTGCAGTTAACTACCGAAGAAAACTTCGGCAGTTAACTACCGAGTAAAATTGAAAACTTCGGCAGTTAACTGCCGAGGAATCCTCAAACTTTTTTTTTTTTACAAAAACCATTAATTCTTTTTATTCTTTAAACTTAAATTTTCCTTAATTAAATTTAATTCTTTAATCCTTTTAAGGAATTAAACATAATTCTTTTCATGATTTCATTCATGTGATTTTGTTGCCATAAATGAAGAAATATGAATTTTGTTGCCATTAAATACACGATTCTTTTTATAAAGTTGTTGATTTCATTCATACGATTTTGTTGCCATAAATAAAAAATATGAGATATTAAAATTGCTACATATTCAATCACGTTTATTAATTAAAAAAATATTTTTTTTGAAGAATAGAAAAGTGGTTTTATTTGTACAAAAAAAGGTATTATTGATAGAATAATTACAAATATAATTATTTGAAAGAGAGATGAATAATATCTGAAATATTATAATTTGTGAACAACAAAAAAATATCTTAAATATTATAATTAATTATTAATAATTACAAATATAATTATTCTATCATTTGTAACGTTTTTTGTTGTTGAATTTTTTTTATTGAATTATCATTTTAGGTCCATTAACTACCGAATATTATTCATCTCTCATATTTCTTCATTTATGGCAACAAAATCACATGAATGAAATCATAAAAAAAATTGTGTTTAATTCCTTAAAAGGATTAAAGAATTAAATTTAATTAAATAAAATTTAGGTTTAAAGAATCAAAAAAATTAATGGTTTTTGCAAAAAAAAAAAAATGGGTCTGAGGATTCCTCGGCAGTTAACTGCCGAAATTTTCAATTTTCCTCGGTAGTTAACTGCCGAAGTTTTCCTCGGTAGTTAACTGCAGCCGGTTTCATAATTCGGCAGTTAACTGCCGAGGGGGCAAAAACGTATTTTACATGTGTGCCACAGCCTTATGCAACGTGTCAACAACAATTTTCTTATTTGTTCCCAAAAAAAAAAGATTTACCACTTTATGATCAGTTACTATCTTGTCTTGGCTTAAACAAAATTATCTGATAAAACTCCCAAAGAAGATAATACATTAGGTACGACGTCATATCAAGATGTTACATCAATAAAAAATTAATATGAGAGCTTCGAGAGATAGAGAGAGAAGGAGCGGCGGTCCCCTTAGGGCACACCTAGGGCAACCGCGTCGGAGTTATTCTCCGGCAGAGAGGCACATAGGGAGGGGTTGGGGTCCAGCCAGGGTGGCAGATATTGGGGGGATAGGGGAGATTGGTCTGTGGTGCGGTCGAGGAAGAGGAAAGCGACGGAACAGGAGTACAGAGGACAGGACAGAGCTAGGGTACCAGATTGGCACGGAGGACAGGTTACGGGTTACGGTCAGGGACGGCTTTGCGATTCAGATAGGGTTTCTTTTGATCAGCTTCGGTTTCCTCCAATCAGTAGGGTTCAGGAAGACAGGCGTCCTTCCAAGGATGTGGGAGGCCGGTTTTCTACGTCAGAATGGCATGGTAAATCTGTGGTTAGTGCAGCTGATGATCAGGGCAGAGAAGCTTCATTTTACGTCACTAATTTTCCAGACAACATGCCGCTTTTTCGTCTTAGACAAGCATTTGAAGTGTGTGGCATCTTAACCGACGTTTACGTCGCACGGTTCAGAAATGCACGTGGTCAGGAGTTCGGCTTTGTAAGGTATGCTAATGTTAAGAACTCAGAAAAATTACTTCGAGCTTTAAATAATGTCTGGATTGGGGAATGTCGTGTGTGGGCAAGGGTAGCTCGGTTTGATCGTTTTGCGCATAACGATGTCGGAACTACGGTGTATGTTATTCCGGTGCAGGAGGAGGAGGTTAAGGGTGGGGCGGTGGTGCGGACTATGGGTAAGGGAGTAAAAAACACCAGGATAGGAACTTTGAAGAAGGTGGACATCGGTGAGGGAGGAGAATCTGTGAGTTTCGGTATTGTGAAGGAGGGAGTGAGTGGTGAGGGTGTTGTGGGTGCGGTGGGGATGGAGGGAGAAAGTGGTGGAGGAAAGGGGAGAGAGAAAAAAGTGAGGAGGGTGGGAGATGTGAAGGTTGGTACGGGACGGTTCCTGGAGGAAGGTTGGCCGGTGGTGAAGTCAGGGAAGGTGGTGGTTCGTGGGAGGGGTAAAGAGCAGCAGGGTAAAACAGTTAAAGTTAAGGATACTGGTGTGTTGAAGGAGCAGCATGGGGCCTCTGTTACTAAATTTATTCCTTCTTTCAGTTCAGATTTAGAGGATAGGACATGGGCTCAGTCTGGAATGTTGGCTTCAGTTATTGTCGGGGATTCGGCGTTGGCACTTCAACAACGTGTCGAGGACGCTGGTTTCCATCAGTTGGTTGTTACTCCCATGGGGGGGATAGAGTTTTTCTTCATTGTAAAAATGGGGAGGATGTTTGGAATCTATTTAATGAGGCTGTGCACTTTTTTGGAATGTTGTTTGATAGTTTAAAGATGTGGTCGGATGCAGATGTGAGTTATGAACATGGGGCTTGGTTGAGAGTTTATGGAATCCCCCTTCATGCATGAATGACAAGTTCTTTAAGTTATGTGTTTCCGGTATAGGGAGGTTTCTTCATGTTGATGAATGTACTAAGGAGAAGGCGCGTTTAGATTTTGCAAGGATCCTTATTTCGACATCTAATTTGGAGATAGTTAATTTGTCTTCAGAATTTTTTATTGATGGACGTAAATTTGAATTAAAGATTGTGGAGGAGTGGGGATGTAACTTGGGGGAGGATGCGTTTGTGACGGAAGAGGTGCAGGAAGATATGCCGGAAGCGTTGGCACCACATATTGCTACAGGTTTAGATGAAGTGCAAGGGGAATGGGAGTTGGATGAGCTAGTAAATGATTTACAAGAAGAGTGGCGACAACATGAAAATAACAATGAGGATTTACCAAAAACTGTTGTTGCTTCAGCATGTATTATTAAACCGCAAGAGCAGGAGGGTGAATTAGAGCAGCATCAGCAGCCAGGGAAGTCACAACAGGTGTCGAATCAAGTGCAGGAGGGTGAATTACAGCAGCATCAGCAGCCAGAGAAGTCTCAACAGGTGTCGAATCATCCTGCATATTCTGCTTCGGCTTCAGGTTTGGTCAACAAACAACAACTTTGTAATGAAAGCAAGAATCTCAACGTATCTCAGCAGAAACAGGTGGGTGCGGGCCCCTGGAGCCTTGAATGGCTCTCTCAAACTCCAATATCTGAAGGTGGCAATGTATTTTCCTCTCCATGTCTGAATGATGCAGACGTTACTTCAAATTTAAAGGTGGAGCATTGTTCTTCTAAACATTCTAAATCTGTTGCTAAACACAAGTTAGGCAAACCAGTTACTAGATCAGTTGGCTTCATGAAGCGTGTGGCAAGGATGCCAGTAAAGGACAGAGATGAAATATTAAAGATTCTGAAAAAAAAAAAGGAAAGATTAAGGAAGGCTCGCAAGGTGTCTAGTGTTTCAAAGGCAGCAGCAAATTCCACCACTAATTCTTCAAATAACTCTTCATCTATAGGTAATAATGATTTGGCTAATTGGGTGTTGGTGCACGGTCAACCGAAAGAGGTGGCTGATGATGTCAGAGTTATTGGGAAGGCAGTTGGTGTGCAATATAGATGTGATACAAATAATAGTTTTAATTTGTTGACAAGGGAGGGAAGGAAGGAATGACGTGCGGCAGGGGGCGGTGAGGGAGTGCGAGGGGTTTTGTGTGGGAGTGGGGATGGAGGTGAAGATTGTTGAGTAGATGTGGGAGTGGGTGGGGCGAGTAGGTGGTCGTAATGAAGGTGGTCTCTTTTAATGTGAGGGGGTTAGGAGGTGGTGAGAAGAGGGCAGAAGTTCGTCGGTTTGTTAATGAAAAAAATCCTTTCGTGTTGTGCATTCAGGAAACGAAGTGGAGCGTGGTTAGTGATTGGATGATTAAATCAATATGGGGTGACGCCCCTTGTGGTTATTCATATCAACCTTCGGTGGGGGCCTCAGGTGGTCTGGTTACGGTGTGGGATAGCACGCTATTAGATGTATGGTCAACAACGAGCCTGGGGCATGTTTTGATTATTAAGGGTACGATTATTTTGACGGGGGAAGAGGTTGTTATTTTTAATGTGTATGCTCCCTGTGAGACGGCTGCTAAAAGGGAGCTTTGGGAGAGACTGGTCCCAATGGTTCTTAATTACAGTGATATTTGTTTATGTTTGTGTGGGGATTTTAATTCTGTTCGGTATATAGAGGAACGAAAAGGAAGATGTTCGGTGTTTAGACAGGCTGATGCAGACAACTTTAATAATTTTATAGCTGCTTGTTTACTGATTGATTTACCAATATGTGGCCGGTTATTTACTTGGTTTAGAGGTGATGGTGTGTCTATGAGTAGGCTTGACAGGTTTTTGTTGTCTGAGAAGTGGTGTGCGGTATGGCCTAATTCTATTCAGGTTGCCTACCAACGTGGGCTATCAGATCATGTTCCGTTAATGTTACACTTAGATGATGCAAATTGGGGGCCTCATCCGCTTCGTATGTTAAAGTGTTGGTCCAATTTTCCAGGCTATGATGACTTTGTTCGAGCTAAATGGCGTTCTTTTGATATATCCGGTTGGGGTGGTTATGTGTTAAAACATAAGCTGAAATTAATGAAAGCAAGCTTAAAGGAGTGGCATCAGAATCATTCTCAGAACCTGGATGGGAAGTTATTGGAGGTGAAAAATCGTATTGCTCTTTTGGACTCTAAGGCAGAGGAGACAGCGCTTATAGAAGAAGAGGAGGAAGAGCTTCATGATTTAGCGGTAAACATGCATTCTTTGGCTCGGGCTCAAAACAGTATTAATTGGCAAAAGTCGAGGCTGAATTGGTTAAAGGAAGGGGATGCAAACTCTAAATTCTTCCATGGGGTAATGTCTTCAAGGCGTCGTCACAATGCAATCAATGTGGTGTCTGTTAATGGTGTTAATGTCGATGGGGTTCAAAATATTCGAGCAGCAGTTTATCAACATTTTTCGTCTCACTTCAAGTCTGGTGGGGAGGAAAGGCCGGGGCTGGAGGCAAGTCATTTCCGTAAATTATCTTGGGCTGAAGCAGGTACATTAATTCGACCTTTTTCCTTAGAAGAAGTCAAGCAGGCAGTATGGGATTGCGATAGCTTTAAAAGTCCCGGACCAGATGGTATCAGTTTTGATTTTATTAAACATTTTTGGGATTTATTGAAGGATGATTTGATGAGGTTTTTGTTGGAATTTCATCGAAACGGAAAGTTGACAAAGGGTATAAATTCTACTTTTATCGCTTTGATTCCGAAGGTGTCTAGTCCACAGCAGTTTAATGACTTTCGGCCTATTTCTCTTGTGGGATGTCTGTATAAGGTGTTGGCTAAGGTTCTTGCTAATAGGCTGAGGAATGTGATTGGTAGTGTGGTCTCTGATACTCAGTCGGCTTTTGTAAAGGGTAAGCAAATACTAGATGGGATTCTAATTGCCAATGAAGTGGTAGATGAAGCGAAGAGAGCAAAAAAGGAGCTTCTAATGTTCAAGGTTGATTTTGAAAAGGCGTACGACCCTGTGGATTTAAAATATCTCGATATGGTGATGGGTCATATGAATTTTCCAATTCTTTGGCGCAAGTGGATTAATGAATGTGTCGGTACGGCAAAGGCTTCAGTACTAGTTAATGGGTGTCCAACTGAAGAGTTTCCTATTGAGAGAGGTCTCCGTCAAGGGGATCCATTGTCGCCTTTCTTATTTTTGTTAGCTGCTGAAGGCTTCAATGTTTTGATGAATGCAGTGGTGGGGGCGCAATTGTTCAGGGGATATGGTATTGGGAGTGCAGAAGAGATCCGCCTATCTCATCTTCAGTTTGCAGATGATACTATTATTTTTGGAGAGAAAAGTTGGCTTAATGTTCGTTCTATGAAGGCAGTGTTACTTTTGTTTGAAGAGGTGTCTAGTCTGAAGGTCAATTTCCACAAAAGCATGTTAACATGTGTTAATGTTTCTGATTCGTGGTTGACGGAGGCTGCTTCGGTTATGCATTGTAGGAAAGGCTCCCTTCCTTTTACTTACTTGGGCTTACCGATTGGTGGTGATTCGCGGAAGTTGAGTTTTTGGAAACCTGTTCTTGATCGCATAGTGGCTCACCTATCGTCCTGGAATAATAAATTCCTCTCTTTCGGTGGTCGTCTGGTATTGCTCAAATCTGTTCTGTCCTCTCTTCCGGTTTACTTTCTTTCCTTTTTCAAAGCTCCCACAGGTATAATTTCTTCTATTGAATCTCTTTTTAAATTTTTTTTTTGGGGGGGATGTGAGGATAATAGGAAAATATCTTGGATAAAATGGGACTCTATTTGCATGCCTAAGGAGTTTGGAGGTCTGGGGGTTAGGCGGGTGGGTGCTTTTAACATAGCTTTGTTGGGGAAATGGTGCTGGAGGATGTTGTTAGATAAGGAGGGATTGTGGTATAGAGTTTTGAAGGCTCGCTACGGCGAGATTGGGGGGCAGTTGCAGGAGGGTGGTAATCAAAGCTCTATTTGGTGGAGGATGATCTGTAGGGTGCGAGAGGGGATAGGTGGGGGAGTGGGGCATTGGTTTGATGAGAATATTCGTAGGGTGATTGGTGATGGGAGGGACACTCTGTTCTGGTATGATTCTTGGATTGGGGAAGTACCTTTGAGAGTTAAATTCCCTAGATTGTTTGATTTAGCAGAGAGTAAGGATTGGACGGTAGAGGAGATGTCGAGGTTAGGGTGGGAGGAGGAGGGTTTGGCGTGGGTGTGGAGTCGCCGTTTGTTAGCTTGGGAGGAGGAGAGTCTGAGGGAGTGTTCTTCTATGTTACATAACGTTGTGTTGCAGGGTACTACTCGTGATGCTTGGAGTTGGTTACTTGACCCATCACGGGGCTATACAGTGAAGGAGGCATACCGATATTTAACCCTTCATGGCGTTACTCTGGATCGGGACCTTGCGGATGACGTTTGGCTCAAGCATATTCCTACAAAGGTTTCTTTGATGGTATGGAGACTTCTTCGTAACAGACTTCCGACTAGAGATAATTTGTTACGAAGGGGTATTATTCTTCCAGATGCGGCGACTTGTGTAACAGGATGTGATGCTCAGGAAACTGCTATGCATTTATTCTTCAGTTGTGATTCTTCTAGCAGGTTGTGGACTGATGTGCGGTCGTGGCTTGGTATTTACGACGTTTCTCCAGGTGATATTCGAAATCATTTCTATCAATTCACAAAAATGGCAGGCATGCCAAGGACCTCTTATCTATTTCTAAAAATAATATGGTGTGCTGCTGTTTGGGTTCTTTGGAAGGAAAGAAACAACCGTGTATTCCAACACACGGTTGCAACTCCTTTTATGCTCATCGAAAAGGTTAAGTTGTTTTCGTTTTTGTGGTTAAAATCAAAGCATGTTCTTTCAGTTACAGTTACCACGACTGGTGGAAACATCCGCTTCCATGTATGGGCACTATTTTGTAATCTTGTTTGTTTGTCTTTTTGGCACTGTAGTATCTTGACTTTATAAATATTGGTGGGTGATTTCTTCCCTTTCACATCTTGTGTGGGGCGATTCACCTTTATTAATGTCAATCTCATTTTGATTTGTTCAAAAAAAAAAAAAAAAAGATGTTACATCAATGTTTTCTATTATGAATTTGATGGAGATGTAATCGAAGAGCCTTATTATAACACCAGAATAATTCTTATATGAATACAAATATTTGAACACAAGTTTTAGACACGCACGTAAAAAGTTCAAAAAAAAAATAAAATAGATATTTTAAAATAGTTATACGATATACATTTTTATAAACATTTTTATAAGTGTATAACTAAATAATGTGTCTAAATCCTATATCTATGGAGTATAAGATTATTTTGTCAAAAAAAAAAAATGGAGTGTAAGATTATCTTTCATCGTCATGCGAAACTTATCAAATCAAGAAGAATCTAACTTGATATTTGAGAGGAACTCACTCCAAGGCCTCAAACCAATATCATCAGAACAATTCGAAATAAATTTTTCATCCATGAAACAAGCGTCCCCTCTAATATTTAGAATACTCGATAAGACTATATATAATAAAACGTTTTATTTTGGGTGCTTACGTACACATTTTTATTTTATATTTTGCAATTGTGTAATTTAATAAGCATCTAATCTATCCAACACAACACCTCAAAAAAAGTTACTCAATGGATCCCATTAATAGTTCAATGTCATTGTATTTCGATAAATTTTATTCATTTTTATACAATTTAATAATCATGGGCCCTAAAAAATTGAAGCGAAGAGTGTTTCCAAAGACACCATTCTCTTATATTTAGTCGGTTGCCAAATAGATGAAGTGCTTTAATATGTTTGATTTATTGATGGAAAGCATTTTAAACATGTTTTGCGCCAAGGCAAGAAATAAGTGAGATAACTGCTAGCATAAACAATTCAAATAAACTACTACTACTTATTCAAAGATTTGCCAGCTTGATTTTATCTGAACTTTTAATTACCAAAAAGAAAGCAATTCTTTGTAGATTCAAGTGAAAAGACTGATCATATTCAAAATAAACAAAAATCAAACTTCACACCAGCAAATCCCTCCTTGCTAACATCCATGATATTTTTATTTTCTCCATCTGTGCAAGCCATCTTTTCATTATTTCCATCTATGCAAATTGCAAACAAACATTGTGAGCTAACATTTATTCAGTATTTGCATCACATCATAATAACCTTTGTGAAGCACGTGATACGGTGAGATCTCCTAACCGCCGTTGAGAGCTCGTCCTTAGACTATGAAAAGGATGAACATTTTACAATTTTTTGATAGGATGAACCAATCAAAGCTCAAGCTTGTGTACAGTTACATTCACCATTGCTTCATACATAGTTACAAAAAATTTCCACAGGGACTACTTGGCTGATTTTATGCACCATCGTAGAATACATACAGCCCAACAAGGGTAAGATATAATATGTGCAACCCTCAACAAATGGTAGTAAAAAATTTATGTTCAATAGTAAAAATTAATAAGCAGCTGGTCTCAAATGAGGCAGAGAAAGAAGGCCACCTTCCTGTTATCACTCGGTCACGATTATCATTATCATGAACAAGAAAATTCACATATCTAGCCTTGATAATCGGAGGAAAAACTTTTGCTGATCTTTGATGCTTTGTGCAAACTTCATATCTGCTTTCAGCAATAGGGTGGATCCATGAATGCCCACTCAATGATTTGCTCGTATTGAGCGGCGGCCTTTTCCCAGGTGTAATCTCTCGTCATACCTCTTTTCATCAATCCCTCCCATGAAGACTTGTGTTCATTATATGTTTGAATGGCGTATCTTAGAGCCTGTCAAAATTTGATAAAAGTTAACCACAAATAGAAGATGACACAATGAAAGATAACAAGGCATGTGCTAGAAAAGTCAAAATCAATGTGCAAAATAGAGAGATACAAATATTAAATTTTATATATTGAAATATGAAGGCGCTACCAAAGGATGCTTATATATAAAAATAATGAATTTGAATGAACAAGAAATGACGGGCATGTAGATCATGCTTACCACTAACATTCTCTCCTTTGTCAGTGGAGAAAACGTCCACCTGTTAATGAAATTTATAACAATGTCAAACAATCTGAATCGAGTTGTTTCGCTTGGACAATAGAGTTGTAAGGCACTAAGGTCTATTAAGAAAAATGCGACAATTGAATACTTGAACGGAAAAGAAATCCAAGTTCTTGAACAACAACATACCCCGTGCCTTCAGCATTGCATCCTTCGGCATCGCTTCCTCCAGCAAATGGATTAAAATTTTGAACAGTATCCTGTAGAACAACAAAATCAAACATGTCAAGGCAAAGAGATAATATTGAACAAGTCAACAACTTTATAATTTCTTGACTTACTCTTAGTCCCCCTGTTTCATGAACTACTGGTATAGTTCCATATCTCATTGCATACAACTGATTTAGTCCACACGGCTCGAATGTTGATGGCATTAACAATATATCACAGCTGATCATACAAGAAGTAAATTAAAAAGAGTGATTGATGCAGAAACATTGAAACAGCAAGAATATTTTTATTTTTATTTTATAGGGCAAGAATATTTTAAATGACCCTGCAATTATTCAATATAAGATACATATATTGTGGATTTACCCTGCAGTTATTCTATGAGATACTGGAACATTAAATCCAACCCAACCACGAAATTTATCTTTATAAAGTGATTCTGTTGCTCTCATCCAGTCTTCATATATAGGATTTCCCGAACCAAGCATTACCTGAAAAGGGGAAAATAATTAGAGGCTGTCTAACATATAAAAGACCAATAATACAACATATAGTCCTATAAATTTTAGAGGGCTCATATATACTCTGAAATGAAATTATTAATACAAGGAAAGAAGCCACATGATCAAAAATGATCATTTACCTGGACTTGTTACTGGTAAGTATCAAGATGTTTAATTTTTTTTTTTTTTTTTTGAAAGGGTGTTTAAATTTTATTTAGCAGGTAGTTATATCGTCAAATATATTAACGTTCCTATAAAAATTGGGAAAATGTTGATTTAAATCTCGATAAACATTTTATACATTTTAGTCCTTAAAACACAAGATTATGAACTGACAGCCCGGGTAAGAGCTTCATGAGGGACTCAACACCACTTTTGTTAAGTGTAGAGATTTAAAACAAGCAAAATATTAATCGGGACCAAAATCATATTTTACCAATTTTACATGGATCAAAACCTATTAAACCCTATATTATCTTATACCCCAAGAGAGATCACAGATTGCAGATAGGTACCAGGAATCCAAGGACTTAATTATTTGCCACAACAAACGTATTTATGAAACTAATTCACAAAATCACTTACGAATTGAACATCGTCTTGCATAAGCTCTGGAATTGCCTGGCGAATCAAGTCAATACCTTTCTGGTAATCAAGTCTTCCAACGAATCCAATCTACAAGTTTCAGCCACGGTCAATACAAGAAAGAGTGAGCAAGAATTTTACCCAGTAGATAACATGAGCTCACCACTGGACAATCAGGTCGCACTGGAAGACCCAACTCCTTCTGCAAGGCAATCTTACATTTCACCTGTCCATTGCAGAAAGTTAGGGTAAAAAAAGTTCAGCTAAAGATACAAGGGAGAGGTGATACAGCAAGAGACAAAATCAACCTTCCCAGAAATGTCGTCGGCAGAATAGTTGGAAGCAATATGTTCATCAGATGATGGGTCCCATTCAGTAACATCAATTCCATTTGTGATCCCTGGTCAATAATAAAACCGTTACAAGTTTGAGCATTAAGGTGCATCATTCAATAAAGAGTTAACAATATCCTAACAATTATCCTCCATCAACTTTGAAAAATGCCAGACTAGGCAATTTAATCTGTTTTCTATTAGTTGATTAATTAATCTCTACCACTACACTTATGACCAATTCATCCATTAACATTAACACAACATGCACATAAACAATTAATTAAATTTTCATGTGCGAAAACCAAAGTCTGCAAACAGCCACTTCACATGAACACAACATAGCAATTAACAATTAATGAACAGAGGTGCGATATTGCAGAAATTGTAAGTTGCAGCGAGATTTTCTTATTTTCTTTTTCTGGAAAGAAAAATTGATAAGAACTGGATCAGAAGGAATGGTTGAGCTGAATTTTTTGAGCAATCCTAATTTCAAAGTTAACCTACTACTATTGGTGAAAATGAAACAGTGATATTGTCAAATTGTCCAATATCAATATTTACCACAAACACACCAACCAAATATGATCTAAAACTTAACAAGAGACGAGCATTTTCACTGAAGGGAATGAATATAAACATCTATCATCAATCTAAAAATACTTCAACCATAATAAGTATTTCATTGCATGAGCTTGAAAATGTATGAACAAGAAAACTAAGGATAAAGAACATACCGCTCAGAATACTCTTTCTATCTCGTAGTATCTCCTGTAGACCAAATCCACCCTCTGTAGTTGTTATCTCCCAAGAATAGCCCTGGAAAAGGAAGGCATCCCTTTAAGCATTCCACACAATAACACACTCATACAAACTGGAAATTCTATTAAACCTGAAAAAGAAAGTTACCCTGCCGAACCCTGGGGCCTGCAACCCCCTGCTTAAAAGACTCCAAAACCCCACTTAGGCTATATTTGAATGGAGGATTTTAGAAGGGAGGGCTTACTTTTATTTTCTAAATTAAAAAAGCTATAAAATAATTTTAAAATTAATTTAGCATTACAATCTCTGTTACAAGTTATAACAACGTGATACAAGCTTTTAACAATTGGTGGGTGATTTAAAAACTTGTAGATTGAGTATCCACTATGAGGAACGGAAAGAAATTAGAGTAATTAACAAATACCCCAATGCTTGAATAGATAAAAGAACGGGAAGAAAAATAAGTGATATGAAGTATAAATACCTTGCTTACTGTTACTATCCGATCAGCAGTAACAATGGCGCCTTTTAGAAAATTGACAGCTTCGCCTGTGTCAAGAGCATGTGTCCTCGCCCAAGTAGGGAATACCCATCCCAGTGCTCCATACCATTCTTGAGGCAGCCCCAAATTGCTATATGTAATTGCAGGTTCCACTCCCTAACACAATTACACATCAATTTATCAGCTTCTTTGCTGATTTAACAAGACTAAACAATTTAAAGATGTGAGGTACCAAGGTATACCATCTAAGCATTTGTAACAACTTTTTTTTTCTTTGACAAACAGAATTTGTTATAACTAATTAAACATGTCAATAGTGTTGTATTTTAGAGTTTTACTATATATTTCAAAAGTTAATTAAAACAAAACTGAATTTTTCCACGTTTATCATTCCCAAAATAAGCTAACCTTTGACTTGGTTTTCTTACTTATTCAACTAAGCATTGCCTTATTTTCTCACTGAAAAATGGTTTTATCATGTGGCTATTTTTATGGAATATGTGCCAGTCTATATTATATGCCTTTTGACTTGGTCCATAATGGGTGGTTAACTAACTTCGTTTACTCACAAAACCCGGTCATCATATTTCTATATAAAATCTGAAGCATACTTGTTACAAAAAGAGACTAACTCCAAAATATTTTTCTTTCTTTGCTGATAAATAGTTTTTTGGGTGCATCTCCTGTGTTCATAACAAATTCAAGCTGCTCTGTAACCTCCGAATATGATTCATATCGGGGAAGGACATGTTGAATCTGGGGGATTTGCGTGGATAAATCCTTAAGGACAGCGACTACACGCCTCAGGTTTTGTGTAACGTTTCCATTCTTGCAGGCTATCAATCATTCCTGATCACGGTGGCAGTTCGTTACTTAAATTTGCGGTTGTCAACATCAAATTACAACAACCTTAATGACAGATGAGTTTACTTGATCTCTCTTGTGATTATATTTGATTGATGCTTATATTTATATGTTGATTAGTATTTTGAGATAATTTTTTGCCTAATTTAAACCACAAATACTTGCATTGTTTCTTCCTGAACTCGTCACAAATTTCTTGTGTATATATAAGTTACATTCAACTAAACATTATTCATCCTCTTTGTGGCATTACAGATCAAAGACAAAATCACTTCCCATACTGTTCAGTAGCATATAAGAGCATCTTTGATATGCATGTGCATGCACAGCCAAGCGAATCGTGTTCAAATAATCCAATTCAATGTGAAAAGGACCAATGAGATCATATTTTATATGGTTATGAACTTCAAAATAAATCCAACCTAGGGTCTGTTTGGGAGTGGAGGGAAGGGCTTTGGAAAAAGAGGAGTAAGTGGAAGGAATAGAGGGCAATGCCTTTTGGGGGGGTTCTTCGTAAGCCAAAATCCCCCTAATTTGGGGGAACTCAAAAAATGTATTGAGGGAGGGTCTTGGAGGGCTTAGATAAAAATATTTCGTGGTTATCATACTTCAAAAATATATTAATCATAAGGATTCTCTTATCATTCTCTACAAAATCACTCTCTCAAATAAGGTAAAAGATTTCTATACCTTTCCCTGTCTTACTCTCCCTCCAGAGACCTCTTCCCTACTCTCCAAACTCCCAAATGGAGCCTAACAGGACGGTCCTTGATTATTTGTTGTTGGCATAAATTTCAAAACGAAAGCATTATAAAATGCCGTGATTAACAGAGTATTTATTTCTATCACAGGTGTTTCAGGGCCTATGATCTAATTTATAGAATGTGGCTGGATAATTTTCAATGAGAGGCTGCTAAGCTGAAGGCATGTTAGTGAAAAAAAAGCTCATTTGGGAAAGAGTGGACATCAAAGTATACTGTTATAGATGCTATTACCTAGCAACACTGCCAAAAAAACTAAATAAATAAACAAATGGATTAACTTACCTGGTGTGCAATATTGTGAATCACTAATATACTACGTGCATCCTTATATACCCCATATGGACGATACTTTGATGCCAAAAGTCTGCAATACAGTATCAGTAAATCCGTATCAACCCCAACAAATCACAAGAAGCTTTAAATAAAACTTAAAATGTGAAAACCCACATAACACTGAGGAAGCTTAATAAAAAATGTATTTGGAAATAAGGAAAGGTGAGGTCACCAAATAAATAGCAAATTGCAAGACTGCAGGGAGTCATTGGAAGCAATATAGGCTATAAAGAAAATTATTTACTCCAACATTTTAATAAAGAGAAAATTTGACAGATATCTTGCTTGGAAAAAATTGTATCTCGTCAATGGAAAATAAAAAGATTAAAGGTAGGCGTGCATACACTGAAACTAAACTGGCATGCCAATCATTAACGAGGAATAGGCATTTTTCTCCGTAAGTGAACCCTCCCAATGGAAGCACTAATGGTGCTTCACATGCTGCATGGGAAAGTAAAGTGAACCTAAACTGCAAAACCAAAGGAGAAGAAAATTTATTATTATTCATATATCAAGGATGGAAGTAGAATGCTAATCTACCATCAAAGCTAGAAGTAATATTATACCTGATTATCCTTAAACGTCCCGTGCTTGTCTCCATAAGGATTCCCTGGTCTATGGAATGAAGGGTGATCCACAAATACCTAAAAACAGTGATTCAGAACAGAACTGAGTATCTTCAACGCAGACACAACGTAAATTTTATGATGCAAGAAATCAAATGAAAAAGTAGCAAATGTCTAGAACAAAAAGAAAAAAGACAGAAAAGGAAGTACTCACCCAGTCAACACCTTCTCTATACTCATGGAAAAAACCAACTTCTTGAGCGCCTCCAAAGCAAAATACATTGATAGGGCTAGCAAGATCAACTGCACTAGAAAACTTACTATCAGCGGCAGTACCATGTACGTATCTAGGAGAGATAACCATAACACGGTGTCCGCGACCCGCCAGTGCTATTGGCAAAGAACCACAAACATCTGCAAGGCCACCAGTCTTAGAATACGGTGCAGCTTCAGATGTAACAAAAACAATGTTGCGGGTTACTATAGTTTGAGCCTTCTCATCTTCTGCATTCCCAATCTCTGGTTTTTCAACGTCATCGCTCCTTAAATTCCCTTGAGTTTCTGCAGTTGTCTCTGCATGTAATACTCTCATCAAATCTTCATGACAAGACAAAAATGATAACAACAGCATAATTTTTGTTTCTAAAATGGTAAATGTTAGTAATTACTAGTTATTAGAAATATTAGTGTTGATGCTAATCCACGATACCTTATGTCTCAAATCCTATGTCCCTCCATTAAACCACCTTATCACTCCTGTAACAATAATATGATCTTAGGATTGGGTAGCTCAGCTGGTTTTAGCTAAGGATTAAAGAAGTTGAATGAGTTAGCCTGTTTGAATACGCATTTCACTTATGTTTCTTGCGTCCAATTGCATTATACCCAAGCTTTTGAGTAGTCGCGCGTTTGGAGAATTTCTCACTGTGTGTGAAAATAAACGACTGTGTAGTGCATGTTTGTACACTCACAGTGAGATTGTCAGAATAACGGTGAGCCACCACAATTTTGGTAAAAGCTATGGTTTGAAGCATCAACAAAAAATCATGGTGCCACAGATACCATGATTTCGCCAAAGCTACTGCCCATGGAAACATACACTTAAAACCAGGAGAAAACACTAACATAACAAATAATATAATAACACTTCCCTGTTGAATAAAACAATAAGATCATCATCTAAAATTTGTTGTGGCAGGGCAATTGGGTGGGGACACAAGGTGATTCTAATCCATTATAACAAGTAACATACTAATTGTGTTTTTAGTTTGAATGAAATAGAATTAGAATAAGACTAGCAAAAGAATTTCAATAACATGGTAATGCATATGAAAACAGAAACAGTAAGAATATAGAAAAGAGGAAATAAAAAAGAAAGGCATAGATAGTAGATACCAGAATCATGAGGAGTCAAGCGAAAGGCAACAAGAGAACCAAAATCGTCAATCTCTCTGGATAATAAACGACCTCTATCTTGATCATCTTCAAAGGAAATAGGTCCGTCTGGTGAAGCAGGGGAAGCACCGTCAGTGTCACCGGAAATAGAACGCAAGGTGGCATTTTTGGTAGGTTTCTTGAGCTTAGAAGGGAAAGCCAATTGCGGTAAGAATCGTGAGGAACTGTTGGTATGAGAAGGTCGAGTTGGAGCTGAAGAAGTGCGGGTATGATGGAGAAAGAGACGAGGGAGTTCAAGAGACTCCATGAGACTATACGAAAGAAGGAAGGAAGGAAGACCAATGCAGGAGGAAAGGGATCGTGAAGAGACAAACAAATGAGAGACTGTTGTATTTGTGTTGTCTATAGTAGTGTGTGTGTGGTGTTAACAAAAAGATACACAGCCAACAGAATGCACGGATCACATCACATGAGATCAACCATGAATTAGATATGGAAAGAGAAAAAGGCCAATACTAATAAGGCTTAATTGCACTTTTTGCCCCCTATCTTTCCAAAACTTGCGGTTACTGTCTCTTAACTAATTTAAATACAAAACAGCCCCCTAAGTTTGGATTCTATGGCAGTTTTGGCCCCCTGGTGCTTTTTTGACTTGGTCAGTGCTGACGTGGCACCCAAACCCCTTATGTTTGGTGCCACGTGGATATTTATTTATTTATTTATTTTTTTTTTATAAATCTTGCAGGCTTTTTTGGCATTTTTAAATTGGATAAAATTAAAAAAAAAAATAGAACAAATTAAAAAAAAAGGAAAAAGAAAATAGACCTCCAATTTCCTCCCTCACTTCACAACGCAGCCTCCTCTCAGTTCCTTCCCTCAACCCTTGTCACAATCCCCACATCAACCACACTTCCCACCTCGTCACAACCCTCAAATCCCACAACAACTCTTCCTACACCTCCTCTCTCACTCTCTTCGGCAAATTCCTTTTCACCGGTTCATCCGACAGAGAAATCACAACATGGAACAGAACAACCTATGAAGAAGACACAACAACCAACAACAAAGTAATAGCAGGAAAAGGTGCTGTTAAATCCTTAGTAATTCAATCATGGGTTAATTAAGTTTTTAGTCCCTATAAATATTCACAGTTTGGTTTTTAGTCCCTACAAAATAAAATCACACTTTTTAGTCCCTGTGACATTTTCCTTAAGCATTTTAGGGACTAAAAATGTTGATGGTAAAATTTTATAGGGACCAAAAATGCCGATGGAAAATTTTATAGGGACTAAAAATGCTGATGGAAAATTTTATAGGGACTAAAAAGTGTGATTTTATTTTATAGGGACTAAAAATAAAATTCTAAATATTTATAGGGACTATTTACTTAATTAACCCTTCAATCAAACACAAACACCCTTTTCAGTGCTCATCAAGACCATTAAATCCGTGTCTGGAAATTAACCAACGACCAAACAAAATACACTCATGTAGCAACACTTCCAACACTTGGTTCGGATCCAAATTCAATTTTTTGGTTCACACAAGCACAGCAGCCAAATCCAAATTCTTCAACAACTCTCATCACAACAATTTTTTGGTTCGGATATGCCTCAAGCATCAACAACATCCGCCGTTCACCTTCATAGAACTGAACCACAACAACAACACCGATTCACTGAAATGGCGAAAGAGGAAGTGAAAACTGTTGTGTCTGAATCGGTTTTGAAGAAATAGAAGAAGATCGGAACCGGATTGAGCAGGACAAGCAATAATCGAGCAGTTCCAAATTGAAGAATAAGCAAGCCGAATCTAACAGGTAAGGTAGAGATTTCGGCGAAATTTGATGGAATAGCAGAGGGTGTGTCGATTGGAGTATCGGAGGAGGGTTGTTGTTTGGGAGAGGGAGGGAATTGAAGAGGGAATAGGAGGAAGAAGATGATGATTTAGGTTGAGGGAGGATAGAAAAGAGAGAGGAAGAAGAAGAAGACGGCGTCGTTTTGGATGGGATCAACCCCTATTTTCTTTTTCCTTTTTTTTTTAAATTTCCTCCAATTTAAAAAAGCAAAAAAAAAGCCTGCAATATTAAAAAAAAAAAAATAAACAAATATCCACGTGGCACCAAACATAAGGGGTTTGGGTGCCACGTCAGCACTGACCAAGTCAAAAAAGCACCAGGGGGCCAAAACTGCCATAGAATCCAAACTTAGGGGGTTGTTTTGTATTTAAATTAGTTAAGGGGCAGTAACCGCAAGTTTTGGAAAGATAGGGGGCAAAAAGTGCAATTAAGCCTACTAATAAAACTCTAGATTTTAGCTCCATCGACATGAATATTTTTTATTTAAATATATTACTGACTCCGTTCCAATTTAATTTCCAATTTAATTGACACAAAAATGTATAAATAAAAGGGAAAATTGAATATATTGTATTGAAAATGATAAAAGTAGTACTCCCTCCGGTCCTTATTATAAGAAAAAGTTGACTTTTTAGGTTCATTGTGTAAGTGATGTATCTAGTCTATATTTATAACAAGATACATTAATTATTCTATGAACCAAAAAAGTCAATTGTTTCTTATAATAAGGACCGGAGGGAGTATTATTTAGTGTTATATTGTATTGGGAATGATGAAAGTTGTATTGAAAATTGAAATGGGTCAGTTATTTTGGGACACTTTTTTTTAAAAAATGAGTCAGTTATTCCGAGACGGAGGGAGTATTATTTATTATTATAATTATTTTTATTTTTATTGGTAGCCTCGTACGGTGCCACCACATCCCATCCCAGCTTCCTATTTCTAACATTATCGTATTCATTCATTTATTCTGGTATACGCGCGTCCTTTATACCGCCAAGGCGCCAGCCAACTTGCAGGTGCCGACATACGACCAAATACTAGTACTGTATTTGATAATTTTGCGCAATTTTTTACTATTAAACATTTTGAGTGTGTATGAAGTTCACCCTTGGATTCCTTAGTTAGAATAAAAAGTGCGTGTGCCAGAAAATTACCAAGAAAGAAAAAACATTAAACAACAATTCCAAACGACTTTTAATACTCCTATGCGTGATAATACTCCTTCTGGTCTCTCATATAACATTTTTTTTTTTTGTTTCAACTCTAATAAAAGGTTGTAAATTTTAAGGTGTATTTATTTCATAAAATACTTATAACCTTTTATATTTATTGGAAATGCAAGTAATACTCATTTTAGTGGCTGTGAAAACATTTAATGTCAAAGATACTCTAGTAAAAAACCTTTTAAAATTACAACATTTAATGAGTCTCATTGATTTTGATTTTTTTTGTTCATATATAGGACCAGAAGGAGCATGTCGAATGTCCCCAATTGCTCTTATATATTACTCCCTCCGTTTTAAAATGAGTGTCGTTTTAGATGTTTACACACATATTAAGAAATACAATGATAAAAAGAAAGAGAATGGTTATTTTACCAAATTATCCTTATTAACTATTAGTTAGTTTTAAAAGTAATGTGTGCAGAGTATTAATTGGAGGGTACAATTGAAAAGAAAAAGTTATTATTGCATTGGAAACTGAAACTGACATTCATTTTGAAACAATTTTTTTTGGCTAAAGCGACACTGAAAAAGACTTGAGTGACATTGAGTTTTTGTGATATTGATGATTTTAATGTATTTTGACGAGATAAAATGGTTGATCATGGAAGAGACAGATACAATGTCATCGATGTCAAAAAAAACAATGTTTATGTCACCTAATTACAACCCATATTATTTAGCTTCTGACAATGAGGTGTGGTTTGATTTCCACATACGACACCAATGATCTGAAGTGGACTCTGTACAATAATTGAAGTTGGGGAAGCACGAATGAGGACGATAGTAGCTCCTTGAAGGAGGTGGTGGTGTACCAACAAACACACACACATTTGTGATCAAGGGTGTGATGTTTTTAAGTGAAATATGTTGAGTTGTATCAATCATGTTTGTGGATCAACGGTTGATTGTCATCATGTACCACTAATGTGATCACCAAACTCGCTAAAATGTGTTTCTGGTGCATCTTCGCAGCGCAGTGATCCAATTCATTAGCAGATTGAGCTTATGTCCAGTCTGCAAGAGAGACTAATTCATACTTACAAACTGTTTTCAAATATCACCTCTTTTCAATATGAAATTTAGGCTTTTTTATTCAATAAATATTACCTACTATGTTATCTTGGGTTAATATTGAAGAGGCTAAGTCAGCAATGCACATTTTATTAATCAACGGGCGAAAAAAAAACTATACATTAACTTTTTTATTTTGTAACTAAAAGACAAAATCTTATAACATTTTTCTAAGTGACAGTGACACAAAACATATGGAATCATAATATTCGTTTTCGGGTGTCTTTTGGTGTGGGGTTATACAATTTCATTGACATCACACTTTCCATAAATAGTAATAATTAAACTATTACAAATACATGCCCAAGGTTTAGACCACACACAATACATGGTATAGTATAATTATAAGGAGGTTTATAAACAAATCAATCAAATCTTGTCCAGCCATGACCTCCAGGGGGAATTGGCCAATCCTCAACACCAGCACCCGAAATCCGTTTAGATTGAAGGCGAATCCCATTAATTTTTGGGCTTGGGCTTCTAGTAATTGGATGAGCAGCAGTGGCCCCACCAGAGCCAGATGAATCATAGCCCATCCCAGTCGGAGGACTCCGTGCTGACGAGCTCCAGTAAGATCCAAACGACGCCCGATGCTTTGATGGGCCTTGACTCTTAATCTTGGCCTTTGCAGACTGTGTTGGGGCCATATAGCTAGGTACACCTCCACTGTGGTGTCGTTGGTGGTGTTTAGAGATAGGACTTAAATCATGAAATTCTTGGTTCATGAGGCCCATGTTTGCATGGATTGAGTCTCTTGGTGCAACCATGTCCATGTCAACTGTTTTTTCTTCAGACATATCATCAGTGGGTGTATATGGTGGGGTCTCAAGTGGCCCCAACCCTAAAGGCCTAACATTGTTTGATTGTGATAACATCCAACGCTCCAACCAGTTCCAATCCAATTGGGCTCTTTCACGCTCATTGCTGTAACTTTCACTATCATCAACATTTGGGTCTATGTGCAAATATTGCTTCTGCAGTTGCTGCAAACAAAATTGTAAACAGTCAAAACTATATTATATATTGTGGTAATGATTCTTCAGATGGAATTGATTCCTTTGCATGTGGTTTTCTATGCAATGCATGAATTGAGTCCGTTTTTGTGTAGTCACCAAGCATCAAATATGTTAAAAGGTTAAGCAAAGTACATGAATGATTTTTTACTTTATTTTTACAGACAAATATTAATGGTCAATTTGTTAGGGGGGTGGAATTGATTAGATATAGAGATCTCTGCACCTACTTCACAATACTTCCTTAGCATCCTAACGACCGACTACATCAGTACACCATCGGGATCTACATGAAAGGTATTCGATACGATTCCTCTAAATTGAGCAACTAACTTTAGAGTATAAAACAAGTAATATGAGTTGGTACACTGTAATGAATACATATGCATTGAAATAACAGTTCTTCATTTTTTTTCCACTCTACACTCTATTCATTTTAATTAGATGGGCCCAATTCTCTTGTATTTAACAAAACGTGATTTCTAAGAAAAAATGAATAACCTGGCAGTTGAAAGCGTATGGAAGAGCTTTCTCCTTATTCATTGTAGCTCCATGTTTCCTGAAATCAGTGTCCTTAATTTTCTGGCTACTTTGACGCCTATAGTTCCAACCATTTGTGTCTAACTTTGTCGTAGGATGTTGTTCCTCTACTGTCCGCTCGTGTTTGTCGTGAGTCAATTGGAGTCTGCGAGCTCTTACTCTTGCCTGAACCCTTACCAATGCTTGCATGCATCGCATTGTCATCTGTGCTTGCTTCCGCACATTATGTCCCCTCACAAGTGCTTGCAATCTCACTAATCCCTTCAAAGCACGCAGTGCACGTCGAGCCTATATACGAAATGGAACAGCTAATGAAAAACTAAGTAAAAGCTAATGACAGAAAAACATAGGTAAATGCGAATAAAATAAGTTGTTTAATTGATTGAGTGTGTTCAGGGTTAATTTTTAGTTAATCCGTACAATCTAATACAAATATTTTCCATGCAGGTTTACTACAATGATATGATAAAAATCAATGTGACTTTAATGTTGGAAGCAGATAAAACCGATCATATATTGCAAGTGTCATTCATATGCTATTAATACATGTAACTGAAAGTTTGAAAGTAGGTATGAGTGTATGACATATTTATGGACCATACTGAACCACAGAATTAATATGATGCTGCACTGTGAGTAGTATTAAATAATGATCAACAACTTTACCAAAACAGATAAAAGAAGACTTACTAGGTATCCTCTATAGTAGGACTGAATGAGTATTGCTGCTTTTTCAACCTTAGAGTTATGTCCATGACCTGCCAATCTCACAACTCTAGCAGCTGCTTGAGCCGCAGCCACTGCAGCTTCAGCTGCTGCTGCTGTTGCTGCAGCATAGGCAATTGCATGATTTCTCTCTTCAGTCAAGGGTGTTGATGTGGTGCTTCCTTCATTCGTGATATCTGGTGAACTATATGCAGGAAAATGCTCCATAGATACCTCCTCTGCTGCTTCATGCTGCCAATTCTCTTCCTTTTCCTTCTGAAAGTGAAAAAAGTCCCAACATAGATTAAGTCATTGTTTAGATAAACAACTTAGTTAAGTGCATATAGTCGTCTATTTGGATGGACTAATTTGAGCTTATCTGCAGACTACACTTATGAGACTGTCTGCGAGAGCTTACGGAAATGGGCTAATGATATATAAGTTGTTTTCAACTTATTTCATAAATTTTTCAACATAGCTTATGAAATCGACTTTCAACTTATATGAAAACAGTTTGAACTTATTCTATCTTATAAAAATAGCGTATACATAATCACTTCTATGATAAGTGCTTATTTTATAAGAGCTTATTTAAACTATTTATCCGAACGAACACAATTTATTTCAATAACAAAATATAAGATAAATTTAAATTGTTTTCATATAAACTGTAAGCTATTTTCTTAAGCTATCCAGAGAGCTAATGGAATTAGTCGAAAATAACATACAAACATATCATATATTATTTACACTCCCAAACAGTCTCATCAGTGTTTATATCAGTAAATAAACTTAAACATACCGATCCAAATAATCCTTCACTCATAATTAACAATCATTTGGAAAATCATCATGCATAATAATTAAGTGATTAACCAGCTGGATGGATTTGTTTAGCACTATGGAAATCTAACATTGGGAAACACATGATAATCAAGATGAATGATGTGATGTGTTAGGTTGTATGATAACTATGTGACAGAAACAAATACTAACAAAATTATGTGATACATGTTAAGTTCACATGATAGGGGACCATATACACATATAATTACATACTGTATAGGGTTGCTGGTCCTAAAGGCAAGGTAGATTCATCCTTTATGTGGTTCCATAAAAGACAACAACTACAACTAAAAAGTTCATTTACTGTACTTATATGTAGGAGATGTTATCCTTTATTGTGAAAGGTACACTGCCATAATATGTAGCATTACTTATACTGCAGGTAAGCAATTTATGCTTTCTTTTGGTTTCTTGGTGATTGAACAAATTAAGTGTCATGCATGACTCATTATGACTAAATACTGATTATTATGGCAGATTAAAGTCATCAAAGATAACCAGATTCTTATTGTCTATGAGAAAAATCTATTTTTTGGTAAAAAATAAATAAATAAATTAAAACACAAACATTTTTTTTAAACAAATGCTAGCTAGTGATGAAATTCAATTAACATATAAATGTAAAATCTTTTGTTGTAAAAAAGTGTCACTTAATGTGCAAATGACTAAAGAAATATAATAAAATATGTCCCAAAAGAAATTTTAACTCAAATAATGAGCATTTGATTATTATGTTTTTGAGACTTGATCAAAATGGAAAATTCTAATTCAGTAAACAAACAAATTTTGGTGAATGGGAAGAAAAATAACATTGATTGGTCCTGATAAATGTTTTCAAAAAGAAAAAAGAAAGAAAGGCTCTGAAAAATACCTTGTTCTCTTGTAGAGTTGAGTCCTTAGAAGAAGACTTGAAAACTTTCTTCACAGATGAGAACCAACTGCTTCCTTTCTTACCCATCTGAGAGGAAAGGCTATGTCTCTTCACATCACATGCATCAACAACAATTCAGACAACATGTTAGAGGAAACCTTAAAAATTAAATAGGATTGTTACCTTGTCTTTTAGGACATACACGTACGTACACCTTATATGTTACGAAGAGAATGTTTATGTATCTAAATTTGAGGCAGATGAGTTGTGAAACAAACCTGTTTCTGAGATGAATGTTGGTAGTTACTGGTCCTTCATGTATGGTGTGTGGTGGCATTTTTGAGATTCATGGGACAGTAATGTTTGGTCATTTAGCAAAGTGTGAGAATTCTGAAATCCTAATTGTTGTTATGGAAGATGAGGATGGTGAGGATACTGTGACAGAGCGTGTGTACATAATAAAGTCAAGAGATTGATTATTAGTAACTCTCATCGGTGGTACACTACAAATAAATAGAATCCATATAAATAGAAAATTATATTATTATTTTTATATTAGAGTGACAAGTAGCTTTCACTCTTTTAGATTTTAACCTTACTCCTAACTAGAAAAAAATTTGTCTCATTCTTTCTTCTTTTTATTATTATTTTTTTTACCCTCCAACTCTTAGAGGAATAGAGACTAATAATTCTGAGATTCGATCTAATCAAGAATTGTTTCGTTAGAAATTAAACTTGAATTCTCCTAAATAATTTGTTCTTTGTTGAAACTCATTAACCATTTGAGTCAAATTCTTTGAATTTCTTCACTTTATTTCTCATCCCACCACTTTACACTTCGCTTTCACCTTTCAAGGGTGTCACTTTATTATCCTAATAATAGTTTTGGATTACTTAAGCAATAATCATATATGTATCATTTTTATTGTAAACATATTGCATCTATCACATCACCTTTTTTTCTTCTCAACGTGTAGAATAGAAATGCACGTCCATTAAATATTTTCCTTAAGATAATGAATCATAAATTTAGACAATCAAGTAAAACTAGATTATTGGAAAAAGTTCAAATAGTTGATATTTATTTCGTTCCACACTTAAGTACACCACATCATGTGCTTAGGTATTGTCTACTTTAGGTGCAAGTCATTCATAGTTTTGTCCTTTGTAAAAAGTGTCTTGTTAGAAAGAGGAATGTGAGTGTTGCATATAAATTATCATTGTCTCAATTTCCAAGCAATGTGAGACTTTAATTGTATCGGAACAAGTGTACCCTAGTCGAGGCTAAGGGAAAGTTCATGGATATCCTTACCATTGAAGTTGACAATGTTCACCCTTAAGTACGTCACACCACCTTATGTGATATTGTTCGCTTTGGGTGTAAGTCATTCACAATATTGTCATTTATAAAATGTGTCTCGTTGAATTGAGAAGTGTGAGTGTTCTATATAAACTAACATTTGTCTCGATTCTCAAGCAATGTGTGACTTTAAGGTGTACCAGAACAATCTTTAACAATTAGAAAGAAAAATAAAAATCAACATTTCGAGCTTCTGATTTTGTAAAGGATTGATATCACTCTCGTAGTCACTTGACCCAAAAGGAATCCATCCATTTAATAACAGTTTCACACAAATAAAGTGTGAGAGTTATCGAAATAGAAGAGTGGCTCGTAGCCTATATAGAGCATCCATACTCGATGCTAGTCTCACAATCTGCTACAATAGTTCATTTTCAATTATCTCTTTAATGTTATTTACAATTCTCCTATTTACAAATAAAAAACATTACTCTTGGTGATCTTAGCACGATATTAATTATTCTTGCGGAGAAAGGAAGGGCCTACCGGCCTAGCTATGATGGCACAATGTTGGGCAAGATTTGGGTTGAAGGTTACTACTCATAACAGAAAAGTCGTAGTAGTTGAACAATTCATGTAGCCGTGTGTATCATAAATGGAAAAAATGTTTTTTTCTGCGATAGGTACAATATATACTATTACTAGCCAGCCATTGATTTTTGTTTCTTTTGTTCACGAGGCTTCAACGTAAAATCCCTACCAAAGTGTATGTGTGTAACTAGAATCATCTTGAAGTTGCTATGTGGTGCTAGTGTATGTCTAACTAGAATCATCTTTAAGAGACCATTAATTTTTATCGCAATATGTAGCAAACCATATAAACTCAATTAAGAGGTCAATGCACCGTATGATGTTGTGCTCTAGAAATAAAACATGGACAAAGAAAAAAAATTAGGAAAAACCTATTTTGGCAACTTCTTCGTTCATGTGACTCACGAGTCACCACCCATGAGCTTCATCGTACCCTTACTTGCATTGCACGTTGTATACCCCACTGTAGCCCTGTCTAATTTTATTTTTTTATATCCAATCAATTTGCATAATCCCACGACAAGTCCCTTTGAAGAAAAATCTGCCAAACCACCACAATAATGAGTGATTGTTCCTCTTGTATCATACCAATTTTTGTTTGGGCTGAGTTGTGGCGGATTCAGAAATGTTGACTTATGGATAGGGCTGGACCTTGGGAAGTGTAAGGAGCTCAACCAAGCCGGGTCTCTAAAAACTATGGGCCTAAAAAAAAATTAAGTATAATACCCACCCCCATTTAAATTAAAAAATTACATGTCACTTCTTTTTCTTTCTTCGGTACACGTATGAGTTTTTTTTTATACTTTAGTTCTACTTTCTAGACATAAATTTGATGTTATCAAACCACCATCAATTTGAAAAGTTATTTATTTGAAAGAATCACAACAATCATTTCTTTTTCGCATAAACCATTTGTGTTCCTCTTTCTCGCGTAGGAATGACATTTCAAACGACATTGTTAGGTAAATTTCACCTCTTTTTCACTTTATTTTATTTTATTTTATTTTGTTTATGATTAGAAGTTCTTCTGATACTGATTTTTTAATGAAGCTTAGCTACACAAAAAAAATTGCGTTTTTATTTTACTGGACCTATTTTAAAAGGAGAGTCGAGCCTCTTATTTCGTAGGAATGGCCCTGCTTGCGGGGACAAGATTTTATATGATATATATTTATAGAAAATTTAATGCAATGCAAAAGTGATATTATAATAATAAAAATAATAATAATAATAATAATAATAATAATAATAATAATAATATTATTATTATTATCATTATTATTGAGCAAAATACTCAGGATTATAAATACTATCCTATTATATATTAAAAAAAATTAAATACTCATCAACATCTACAAATTAAAATTGTTTTTTATGTGTCTTTGTATTTTAAAAATATGATAGAAATTATTCAAAATTTCATCTCAAATTATTCTTTACGTGTCTCTATATATAAATAAAATTCTTTTTATAAATATAAAACAATTGTAAATAACATATATTTTTTTAATAGTTTTTATCCAAAATCTAAAAGTATATTCTTGTTCATTTAGTAATAATTGGTGATAAAATTTTATTTTAGGAAAAATCTAAATTGTTATTTAATAATGGCTTGACATAGACAACATGGAACTGTTAAAAATAAAGTTAACATTATATCAACTCGATGTTGAGTACAACAAACAGGGATAATTTTCTACAACACTGTGAATTAAGATTCGAACTATTATGATGATGGATTATCTAATCTTCTTCTCGAAGGTATTACCAGACACGTTTGTTGACTGTCACGGCTATATCATGATGGAAGGGTCCTTGTCGATTAAAGGTGTTGTTATGGAAGATTATTCACAATTACTTCCTCACTTATGACAATCATGTTCATCGCAAAATGCCACAGGTAAATATTTGTCCAATGTGTGTTTTGAAGACTGCTCAAGGACATAATTTTGAGTTTTCGCTTGCTCTCCGTAGGTCTATATTTTTGTCAAATAATTAATGCATCTATTTGTCCTCTTTTTGATGGTTGTCTGATTACCTATGTGGTGGCTATGGATTGCATATGGATGACTCGAAATGAGAAGGTTTTCAACAATGTTAGTTTGATTGTGAAAGTTTTATGTTTGTCAAGTAATTGTGAAAGCTTTGTTTATGATGATTAACCATTACTGAATTTTCATCATAAAGACTATGAGTATTAAGATCTTTGCAACAAATTTATCTTGTGAAGCATGACTTGATTTGGAGAACTTTGAGAGGATTTTTTATGTTATCTATAATTCGTAATTTTTTTTACTGAAGAGAGCCAAGTAAGTATCACAACACATATTTTGCAGTAAAAACTAAAAAAACACAACACATCTTAGATTGGTCACTGGTCTTGGGCGCTGTCTAGGTTGAAAAATTCATAGAGCCACTGATAGGAGTAGGACCATGAAACAAAATTAATTGATTTAGTTATTTGAATCTTATAGAACTCAATTTTGAATAATTAAATACACAAATATCATGGAAAGAAACATCAAGTCGTTGTAGTATAGTGGTAAGTATTCCCGCCTGTCACGCGGGTGACCCGGGTTCGATCCCCGGCAACGGCGTTTTTTTTTTTTAATTTTCGCTTTAAAATAGACATTCACAAGTCAAAGTCACGGTTTAACGTCAATCGTATGATTTTAATCTAGCGGTGCAGTAGCAAGATGATTGCGAGCGCATGGATCCAGATTCCTAAATGTGATGATTGTTTCAATACTCATCTATATGCTTCATTTAATTTTACAAACTCATTTTAGCCTTTTTTTTATTTACTAAAAAATGCATTCACACAAAAATCGAACAAATACATAGATTATTCAAAAATTGGACAAATACATAGATCATTAAAGATTGCTAAAAATTGAACAATGTAAATCTGCAAACAATCTTGCAACACCTAGATCAATAACAAACAAAAAAATGATAGTGCTTGCAAATATATATTTTTTTAACAAGCAAAAAGAGAAATGTTATTATACAATCAAAACAAGTCCAACTAGCACAGGTTGTACCGGAGTAGACTTGATAAAGGTATAATTACAACCACCCGGACTAAGCGCAAAAAGATAAACAATCTACATGATAACAGATAAACAGGGAAGAGGATTAAGACGCCAAAAGTGGTAATCGAAGTCGAAAGTGGCATATTTCAACCACTAAAAAAATTGAAGCTTAACCCTTTCAATTAACCTTGACCCAAAAAAAAAATCAAAATCTCACGTTTTAAACACTCGAGGCTTCGAAAGAGCTCATGAATAAGACTTGAGTTGGTGGTGGTTGCAATCACTCAAGATCACGGGCCACATCAATGAGCATGACGAGAATATCTCGATACCACATTATCTCATCTCATGTATATACCATGACCTAGGCTAACCCTAAATGCATCCACCTTTTACCCCATAAACACTCATTCTCAAACCATGATCATGATACACCAACAACAAGGTATCACTTATATATTATCCCAAGAATACTTTATCACTCATATGGCATAGTATTTTCCCTTAAAAAACCTCATATGGCCTGGTACTTTGTGCCATATATCGACATTTTCATTTGTTGTACTTACGATCAATTGACATGCTCTTGTTGTCTTGTAAAGAGTACCACTCTTTTTACCACAGACAATCATCGTCTTGCTCTTTGGAATATTCCATCCATTGTAGTAGAAGATTGTTGTGCAACCTTCACTGGACAACTAGTCTACCAGGGTTAAATTCTTTGATAGGTCGAGAACATTTCTGACATTTTTCATTCCCCATACATGCACATTCAACTTAATCTTTACCTTACATTTCATTCGTTTGCGACCATCACTCCCACACAAATACAACTTCATCGTGATAGTCTTTGATAATGGAACCAAAGATCTCGTACTGATTTTTAGTAAACTACGTTGAATATCCATGTACTCAAATTAGCGAAAGGCGATAAATGTGAAATAATAAAACACGAAGATTGATAACATAATTCAACTAAATATGCATATGTCTACGAGTTGTTGTACACCTTTTTATTAAAAATATAAATTTACACAAGTGTTTACAAGCACTCACAATCCCTCACTCTCGAAAACAACTCAATTACACCCCATGGATTTCACAAACTAAAAATCTCTTTAGGTCACTCAAGACTTTCTCAAAGTTGTACTTATTTTTCTCAAAGTTTGAATGAATTAAACCTTTATATATCACCTCTATTTATAAGTGATTATCTTTCTTTACTTCATGATCAAGTTTTCTTGCTTCGAGAGTAAAGTATCTTTGTGACTGAGTGATTTTGATGGGTAAGAAACTCCCTTCTCTTTGCTTGTTGGTTTATAAGTAAGAGTAATGCTAGCAACACTCTCTTTTAAACACTCTCTGTAATACTCACTCTTTTTATTTGTTTAAATCATTGTGGGTCTACACTTTGAAATTTGAACCCCCACAAAATGGTGCAACATACATTGATTTCATCCAATAAACGAGTGAGTGCTAGAGAGAGTGTTAAAAAGTGAGTGTTACCAGCATTCCTCTATAAGCAAACCTCATGGTTAAGCTTCCATCCTTGATGACCATGTTTCCTATCTCGGTGGCTAAGTTTACTTGGTTACTAAGTAAAACTTAGCCAACACTCTTGTTTTGAAAATAAGCCATTTGAAGATTCCCATCACGAATGCTATGTTTATCAAGACAAATATCTTTCATGTTAACGACAATTCATCTCCCGTATGTTGGGTCCGTCATAATTTAGTTTAGATCAAGTTGAATGGGGATGTTACATTGACTAACCATGGGGACATACCAACTTGTGGCGGTGTTCGTCGTGATTATAATGAAAAAATATTGTTTGGTTCTTATGACCTTACTGGAGTGTGTACTATAACAATGATTGGGCATTGAGCTATTTTGAAGGGCTCAAAGGTTTGAGTTGGTTGAAGTTTGTTTTTGATCCACCGATTTTTTTTTTGATCCATCGATGTTGATTCAAACTTCCTACTGATTATGGGTTGTGTTTTGAACAAGTGTCGTGTTTCTCGTTGGTGTATCTAATCCAAGATTCTCTACATCAACTACATCATTTCACTACGAGGCATATTTTTTGGTGAGGTCAAGCAAGCATCAATTTCGTTTGCAACGTATGGTTCTTATATTGAAGAACCCATGAGTGACTTTTTTATTTTCTTAGAGCCGTTTGGTAATGTTATATTCTCAAAATCTTGCAACATTTAAGCAGAGTTTATAATTTAAAGTGTATCATATTTTCTAAAGAGAGCCAAAATAACAAACGCAATCTGTAAAAAAACAAAATAAAATAGCAGTACTATATACTAGCACTAGTATATACTCGAGGATAGCGCAACTGATAGGAGTAGGACCATCATGCAAAAATTATTGATTTATTTACTTTTCATTGAAGTATTTAATAATATAAGAATCACCTTTAACATCAAGCAGGTCGTTGTAGTATAGTGGTAAGTATTCCCGCCTGTCACGCGGGTGACCCGGGTTCGATCCCCGGCAACGGCGGTTTTTTATTTTTGCTAAAAAATACACATTCGCAGGTCAAAGTCAAGGGTTAAAGATTCCCTGCGGTTGGAAAGATATGCAGTAAAGTGATTTAAACCGTCCGATCTTAAACCCAACGGATCACTCCCGTTATGCTTCATATTTCTCATTTAAATTAATTTACAAAATAAAAACGTCAATCGTATGATTCTAATCTAGCGGTACAGATTACATGACCGCAGCAAATAGTACGTGATTGCGAACGCAGGGATCCAGATTCCAAAATGACGAGTCAAATTACTCTCATTCATATGCTTCATTTAATTTCACAAACTCACATTGTCCATATTCATTTCTGAAATTTCACATTTCCACAGACTCACTCGTAGCTCCAACTCACTGAGTCATGTTTCCAGTTCCACCACCAAGTAACAGCAACAACCAGGTCAATTTCTCTCTGCATTTTTCCCTCCTCTAATCGTTTGCTTTATTTTCATCACACCAATGTTCTCTAACCATATCCTTCGTGATTTACCGAGTTTTTCTTCACTAATTTTTCTGGGTTCAAAATCTCTTGAAATTATCAGTCGGAGAATTGTTATGGAATAGCGATTTTAATTACTCGGTTGTATTTTAATTTAGGGTCTGTAGCTGTTTTTTTTAGCATGAAAAAAGAAAATTAAATTTTCCTCATATAACCTACATTTTTTTTTGTATTTCACTCGCATTGGAGTTACTATGTGATATTGCATGTTAGATAGAGCTCTTTTATGATAGAAATTTGGTTTACAGTCTTTTTTTAGTACGCATTAGAACTGCGGGAACAAGACGAACTGGGTTGAGTCTAACATAAGGGGCTAGACTCTCACAACGTGATAAAATTAGGGGAAACTAAAAAAAAACTGCTGAAAAAGTATCATATTATTATTATTAATATAATATAATATAATATGCTACCTAAGATGCATACATCTGTGTGAGTGTGTCAGATGATTTGATGAATTATTTTACTTTTCTTACCCCCTTTGTGAAAATATTTTTCGGCATTTTCATTGTTTTCGAAAAATGTACACAATTGGTCTATTATCTGTTTATTAGCAAGTAAAATTAACAAAAGTTTTAGAAAATGAAAATGTTTTCGCAAAGTAAAGTTAGCCTAATTTCTCTTCTTTCCCCTTCGAAATTTGACATGGTTTACATGGAAGCAATTAAATTTTAAAATGAAAAAGAAATAGTGAAATGAAGGATAAAGTGAATAAGAAATTGATGCACACACCAATAGTATGATTCTATGTGTTTAAACATCCCAATCCCTCTTTAATTAAAGACTGGATAATGATCATTCATTTGGGGATGGACATGTATCTTGGGAAATCTACCTGCTGAAGTAGTGCCTAGTAATTATTTTTCATGTGTGCAAGCATTAGCTGTATTTATTATGTGTGTGAATAAGTTATTCTTGTGCAGCATTTGGTTTATACAAAGCCATTATCTGTCCAAGGGTCTTCGGCATTGGTGCCAGTGGAATTGAATGAAAACTTCACGGACACAAAGGACAATGTGAAAAATGGAGAATTTACAAAAGCAGATATGATCATCCGACAGTCCCAGGTTGCTTATATTTGATGTTTTTATAAACAGAAAATGTTGCTTTTGTGAACTGTGTGTGTATAGTATATACTATATAGACATTTTGTTTTATTAAGTTTCTGTATTTCAAATGAATGATGATGATTTGTACAATATTAACTTCCACCTAAATAATATTTGAAGAAACTACAAGATGATCTACGCTCGCTTGGGATGAAAATTAAGCAGCATGAGGACAAACTGAGTCTTTTGACAACTGAAAAAAGCCAATTAGATGACGCCATTCTTCATTTGCAAGGTAAATTTGTTTGTACTTTTTAAGATGACTTTTCTTCTTTGTTTGGTAAGTAGATAAGAAGCTACTTATCATGAAAAGTATTGACAATCCGATTCTGTAGAGTTCATTCACTGAATCAATGGTTTAAGCTTTCTTGATTCTGAAGGCTGCACGAGTATTATCGGTTTATCGAAACATTAATCTTTTGATTATGAAGTTTATGCGGTGTTGAGATCCCCCATCAGCAAGAGATTGAATAATTCTTACAAGACTGGGCCAATCCTCACCGCTTGAGTTAGCTTTGGAGGTTGAGATTGGCTGACCCAGAGTTTTTAGATGGGGCATTGTTAATATGTTTCCGTATGTATAGGCTGAAAAGGGAAGTGCATATCTCAAGTGTTAACTATCACTATTAAGAATGCAATAAACTTCAAATTGCCGCTCTTCATTTTTTTAAGGAAATGATATTTTGTTCATTTCGTTCTGTAATATTTCTCTATCAACAAACGTCGTTCTGTAATATTTCTCTATCAACAAACGTAGGTGTCTTATATGCTTTTCCTTTCTTATTCATAGTTGCTATTGGGAAATCAAAGTCTTCAAGTACAACCAAGATTGGTAATGCGGACGATCTCCACATTACAACTGAGGAGGAGGTAAATAAACAGATAATGCAGCATGAAAAATCTGCTGCTGGTATTCTGTGCCAGGTGAAGACTCATCATGGAGCACAGGCTTCTCTTCTTGCACTAACACAGGATGTTGTTGGTGTTGTTGCTATGCTAGGAAAAGTTGAGGATGACAATCTTAGCAGGTACTTTCTGTATAGATTATTTTCTTTTTGGCTTACGAAATCCTGCACTTATTTCACAGTCTTGTAATAGGTACTTTGTTTCTTCGGTCTCTGTCATGTTATCTCTAAGCAAGATGCAAAATGATTTATTTTTTTGCTTTGTTAATATCTATGAACTGTAAGTATACATACCGATAGTTTCACTCGACTTATTTGGAATGCAGACTTTTCTCGGAGTATCTTGGAGTGGAGACTATGTTGGCAATTGTTTGTAGAACTTATGAAGGAGTTAAAGCTCTTGAATTGTATGATAAGGAAGGCAGCATAAATAAAAGCTGTGGCCTTCACGGGCTAGGTGCCTCTATTGGAAGGCCTTTGGATGGTCGATTTCTAGTGATATGTCTTGAATCTCTAAGGCATGAATACAAGAATCATGTTTTTGTCTTTTATTTGTGGTTGTGGATAAATTAGTGTTTTTAAACTTTTTTCCTGTTTTGTTTTAGGCCTTATGCTGGTAAATATGTGGTTGATGACTCACAACGAAAGTTGGACATCTTAAATCCAAGATTGCCCAATGGGGAGTGTCCGGCTGGATTTATTGGGTTTGCTGTGAATATGATTAATATAGACAACCGGAACCTATTTTGTCTAACGCCAAGTGGTTATGGCCTCAGAGAAACTCTGTTTTATAATCTCTTTTCTCGTCTACAAGTATACAAGACAAGGGCTGAAATGATACGAGCACTTCCTTGCATAAGTGATGGAGCTCTTTCTTTAGATGGAGGAATGATTAGGAGTTGTGGTGTATTTTCCTTGGGTAATAGGTAAGAATATGAAAAGTCGATTTATTTATAAATTATTTATTAACTTAATTTTTATTATCTTCTGATAATTATGACAGGTTGAAAACTTTGCCCATCCTGGGATAGGAAATAACATGTGTTTCTATTTTTACAAGAAAGCTAGAAAAGATAAATGGGAGAATACTTTTTCTTGAAACTGTATCATGTAGAGATATTTTCATTAATCTTTCAAGTGGTTTTGCTAGATTAACTACAGTTTACTGGAACAATGCCATCCTAAACAGGGTCTGACAATGCCAATTATTTTAATCTTTTACTACATTTATAATGTGTATAGCAACTCGTACCATATGAATTATGTAAGTTTGATATGTTGTACAAAATGGCACCTCAATGAATAATAATTGTAACTTCTGAAATAAAATATTTTGTAGGTTTTTGACTTGATATATATATATATATATATAGTGTTTAAAAATCCTTTAAGAAAATATAAGCTTCATTTTAGAAAACATCAAATTGCTGTTTGTTGTAAACTGAAAAAACTGTTGGGGTCTGCAGGGAAGCTGTTGATGTGAGATTCCCCAGACCAGAAAAAACATTGGGGCTTGATCAGCACATTGAAATGGAAAGGCAAATGATGAATACCCAATGGAAGAAGGACAAAGTTTTTGACGATTTAAAAAGAGAAAAGACAATGTTGGACATGGCAAAGTTCAGTTTCAATAAGAAGAAGAGCGACTTTCTTAAGTATTTGGCTTCAAGTTCATCATACGCAACTCAGGTAATCTTTCTGGATATTTGAATTTTAAGCCTAGGTGGTTTATAAGACATTGGGCGTAGTTTGATGTAGTTTGTTATTTATTTTATGTTTCAACCTTATCCTAGTCATTTTGACTGTGTTAGAACAGTTTACATTGAAATGACTTCTAATATTTTAGGAATTTATTCTACTCTTGAGAGCACTGAAAATCCTTTTTCTCTGTGGTAACTTTGTTTTGTGGTAATTATATTTGAAATTATTACCAAACTCAGCAATGGGTATTCACTATTGATTCTGTGTTGCACGGGTGCGGGTACGGGATACGACATTTTTTAAAAAACAAAGGTACGGGTACGTTAGGATAATTTTTTTTTTAATTTAAAATAACATAGCATGAGGAAATTATATCGCTCAACCGGCAGAAATTATATTGCTTTTTCATTAGCAATTCTGTCAAGTTCTTTCATCTCAGCAAGATATTCATTTGTCGCTTTTGGACAAATAGCTATCCCTTTTTCTTTTCTCGGAGCAAATGACATCTTATTCTAAAATAAGAACCCTTGTATGATATATTGCAATAGTTGCAGTTCCAGGTTGCATTATTTCCTTTTCCTTCATGCCTTTCTTGCATAATTCTCATGAAAAAACAAAAAAAAAAAACTATAATTGCTATTAATTTTCATGAAAAGCGTCATTTTCTCAAGGAAAAAAACAGTTATGCGTACCCTAAGAGTACCACCGCCGTACCGTAACTGTACCAAGGTTTAAAAACAAACAAAAAAAAAATTGGTACATCATGGGTGCGTACAGTACGAGTACCAGTACCCGCGGAGTACCCGGTACGGGTACGTTTTGCAAATTGGAGTACCCGTGCTTCAGAGCTATTGATTAATCAACAATTGAATTTCTGACTGATGCATGCTTATTACATTATCAAATTGCAAACTTGTGCAAACATCTAGTTCATATAGTTGTTTCAAATGAATGGAGCTTTCCAATAAGATTGCTGCCGATTGTGATATAATGGCACAATCACCATTTTTAAATGATTGATTAAAGCTTTCCAGTAAATCTTGAATCATGATATAATTCACCATTGCTGATTTTTTTTTTAATCTAATGACACTATCAGGTTCAGACTGCTCCTTACCTACATCAATGATGAAATTAAGGCCGATGCAAAGCTATGAAGAACATAGCCTGTGGCTAACAACTTATTTATGTTATTGAGCATATAGCGCATATCCATTTTGTAGACTGGCTCTGGAAGGAGAATGTTCTCATTCTGATGAAGGTCAAAAAAAGGTAGCACATTGTTTTTCAAAGCTAGAGTCCTTTCTTCAGTTAAGGCTTCCTTTTTTCTTCTTCTTCAAGGTCTGTTGCAAAGAAAAATCACATTTGCCTTCAAGACACTCATATGAGCTATATCCAATGGTATGCATGATTACCCCTTCCCCAAAAGACTTAAAGGGTGGTACAACCGTTTTCTTGGTTCCCTGTACATGAATTAGCTCGTTAATGTTGTAGATCTTTGTCAAGCCTTTTTTTTTTGCTTGTAGCTCTATAATTTCATTTGACCTTGGCTCTTCGTAGAAATTCAGTTATTCTTCTATACAGTTTTTGGAGAACAATCGTCTTTATCTTCTCGCAGAGATTAGGTTGAGAATTTCATGAAGTCTGAATCATTTGAAATGGGAAAAAAATCTTTATAGATTGGAAATCATTAATTTGATAAAAATGGGTAATTTAATTTACCAAAAAAAGCAGGGTGAGTCTTTTTTTCCTTATTTCTCCTGTTCCCATAGTTAAATGATCATGATAATCTGGAGATAAATAAAGCAGCAGATCTTTTTTCTTTTTTTGATGAAGAGCGGAAAGACGTAGAAAAACACAAAGCATGTGAAAACTCTAAAGATACAAAACTTTAGGGCTACACCAAAGCATGTGAAACTCTCTTCCAAAAGAAGACCTCCATTGTTTTCACCAAAAACATGATACCAGTGCTCATCCTCCCTCTGGCGAGACAAACGACACACTTCAGAAAAACATTGTAGCAAGAAAGGTAGATATTTCTTGAATGCTCTTCTTTAGGATGCAAGACTTGCTCCACACACAGCTATGGACCTATGGTTCACATCAACTAATCTATGTATTACTCCAAATGTGACATTTATCTCTAAACTCAAGTATCGTTGAAAACAAGATCGTTCCTCCTTCACCAAAGTTGGTTCAGAGATAATTCTAACGTAATATTCCAATGAATAATGATTATAATGTGCCGATACATTGATGGATAGCTAAGACGCTTTACCTCCGTTAACAAATATAGATAGATTGAGGATTTACGTGATCCACAAAGACCTAGATTAATTAAGGACTTTCATTAAAAAAAGATGCTGTATGAACCAATATAAAATTTTGTCAAAACTGAATATAAAAATGAAAGTATACTTGATTTATATAGAGTATTATGAGTGTAAGACTATTGAGAGTTATAGAACATTCCTCTTTTGGTTTTTTTCTTCTAGTAAATTTTCCCGAATGAAAATAATTTTAACGAATTACACAAACTCTTCAGCAGAGTTTATAATTTTAAACCCTCACTTCAATATATCAGTATCATATAGAACTAGTATTTTTCCTATTAATTAACCTCTATAGATCAAAAGGAAAAAGAAAATCCTTTTCTTATTTGACGGGAGAAAATCCTTATTTAAAACATTATTACAACATTGTTGTTTTATTTATCAACAATGATATTTAAACACCTCAAATTTCTTCTACACAAATTCAAAACTTTATTTTATCTTTATATCACTCTTCTTATCCTTTTCCATCACTCTCTTCATCCATTTTTATCAAAGTGCATACAAGCATACAACCATCTAAGAAGTTGAGTGTCTACCAAATATTTTCTTTATTTAGTAAAAAAAAAAAAGATATTGTATTGTGGTAGTGGTTATTTAATTAGCAAGTTGTTGTGGCGGTTTTGATGTTGAGTCATGAGTGGTGCAACATTGCAGTTTCGAGTTTGGACATGAACCACTGTAAATAAAAATCCAAAAGATAAAAGGAAATAAATAAATAAATAAAAAACCCTGAAAATGAAAAATGTGTTCAATCCCTTCCCGCAACCGCAAACTCGATTCTCAGAATAAGACAACAACACCATATTCATAGATAATAGATTCACTTCACAAATCCTTGAACACAAAAAATACATACCCACACGAATCAATGTTCTGTTCATCTCTCTAGAAATCTCAAATCTAATCAATTAATTCAACCCTATGGCTGCTGCTGCTGCGTTTCGATCAAAACCTTCAAAGGAAAAAGCAACCCTCGCGTTATCTCAATTACGCTACTTCGCATTCAATTACACCCACGCTGGTCACTCACACTCTCCACCACGTTCACCGTTAATCAACACCCCTTATCACTTCACTTCCTTCAAACCCCTTTCTCTCCGCGGCGGCGATTTCATCCATAAGGGTAGTAGTAATACTACTCCTTCTACTGCCTCCACTTCCAACACCCTTGTCGAAGACTCTAATCAAAACCCTAATCATGTTCCTTATGATGTAACCGCTTATAGGGTTCTTGTTTCTTCCTTTGTTGATCCTCCTGAAGTTTGGTCTGGTGGTGGAATTGTTGTTCGTCCTGGGAATTATGATGTCTCTGGTGGTGGTGGAGGTGGTGGTGCTGCTAGCTCTGGTGATTCGGGGAATTCGAAAGATTGGTGTTGGGGTGGGTCTAATATGGGAGGTAGTTTTCCTACTCCGAAGGAGATTTGTAAAGGGCTTGATAAACATGTAATTGGACAAGAAAGGGCCAAGAAGGTGCTATCTGTGGCAGTCTATAATCACTATAAGAGAATATATCATGAAAAGTTGTGGTTGGTATATTACCTCAGCATGTTATGTTATTACTTTCATGCACATGTTGTACACTTTTTATTTTATTTTTGTTGCTTATGTAAAATGATTTTTTTTTAATGTTCTTACTATCTGGAATGTTAGGCATGCAGGAGATTCAAATATTGATGGTAAAGCCGATGTTGTTGATGATGACGACGATGTTGAACTTGAGAAAAGCAATATTCTTCTAATGGGGCCAACAGGATCAGGTAAACGGGTTTTTACCATTTCCACTCTCGACGTACTTATGGTTCTGTGTTGTCGCGTTTCTGTGTTGTAAGATGTTAATGTGTGATGCTTTTGTTCTTTAAATCACAAATTGTTCTAATGGATTGAGTTAGTATATTATTGAATTTTGTGCTCAGCATTGGTTTAAAATTCTATCCAGAAATCGTCATTTTCTTAAATAGACGGGGGAGGCAATTGAGTTTGGGACTTTTGCTTTTTCCATGATCATTTCCTTGAAATTTCGTTAATGCCTCATTTCTCATGGCAACCAGTTTAACTTGTTTTTCTTTGATGTTGTTTCAAGGACAGGGAAGACATTACTTGCCAAAACCTTGGCTAGGTTTGTAAATGTTCCCTTTGTTATTGCAGATGCAACCACACTCACTCAGGCAAGTTAGAACACTTTATTCTTGTTTTCTGATTTATCATATGTTAAAGTAGATAAATATAACTTAAAATTAGAGGTCAATGAATTGGATCCAAATATGATCTTTGATAGAACACTATGGCGTCATTTGATCCATGTAGCCGACTCCACTTAGTGGGATAAGGCTTGGTTGTTGTTGTTGTTGTTGTTGTTTCCCCTCTATTGAAAGACTTTCCAGAAAAAAAGAAGAATGCACATAATTGGGCCATTGCCATCATCTAATCTTATGGACTTAAAGCCATTTTCTTATATATAAGAACAAATTTAAATGTACATAGATGGACAATTTATGTAAATTCCTAATGAACAAATGTAGATATATATAAGAAGCATTTCTTTATGATAGAACTAAAAGCACCGAAAGTACCTCATGGAATTATCACTTCCTTTTCTAGGTGGTTGGAATTTATAAGACACATTCAGCATGTCTTTTTGCATTTATATCGTTTTTTATCTTAATTTATGTTATGTGAAAGCTTCATGTTTGTGTTTAAGGTCTTAACTCTAACATTGCCCTTTGCAGGCTGGTTATGTTGGAGAAGATGTGGAGTCCATATTATACAAGCTCCTTGCGGTAAATAATTTGTGACAACTGTTAAATTTAGACAATATTACAATGTGGTTTTTCTTGGCGCAACTGGTAAAGTTGTTGTCATGTGACTGGAAGGTCACAGGTTCAAGTCCTGGAAACAACCTCTTGTGTAAAAAACAGGGTAAGGTTGCGTACAATACACCAAAATGGTGGGACCCCTTCCCGGACCCTGCGTATGCGGGAGCTTTAGTGCACAAGGTTGCCCTTTTATTGCAATGTGGTTTTTCCTTAGACAACCCAAACACGACCCATGTTACTGTATCCAATATTTGAGTGTTTTTTGTTATTGAACAAAAGATGTAAACTTATTTAGAACATTCACCTGGTTTAATGTGTGATTCATCAAATTTTGAATTTTTTGGTGTTTCTTTCATGAAATCATGTAACTAGCTACTCTTCGGTGAAAGAAACATAAATTAGCAAGCATAGCATAATAAATTATAGTCTGAATCAACATTGCATAAATTTATTTCAGGCTGCAGATTATAATGTGGCAGCTGCACAGCAAGGCATTGTTTACATTGATGAAGTTGACAAGATTACCAAAAAGGTTCCCCATTATTTTCTATATTTTCCCTACCGACTATGTATTTTTTCACTGTTCTAAATCACTTCTCGTCATTTCAGGCCGAGAGCCTTAATATCAGTAGAGATGTCTCTGGTGAAGGTGTTCAGCAGGCATTACTGAAGATGCTTGAGGGAACGGTTAGTTCTTTTCATGATTACCAACACCAAAAAAAACTGAACAGCTGGATTTGAAATTTTATGAAGCTGCTTATAACATGACAATGAAACAGCAAAGTCTAAGATAGTTGAAATTTTATTTTTAGTATTTTTAGCAGTCCTTTGTATGTTGATCTTGTTCCATTCTTTCCAATCCAGATTGTCAATGTTCCCGAGAAGGGAGCCCGAAAGCATCCGAGAGGTGACAATATTCAGGTACATGTACATTATTCTTCATGAATTACAGTTTCAGGTATTTATTTGCTTGTAGCCTGTAGGGGCTATCAGATATATTCATGGAACTGATACATGGGTGCAATTATATTTCAATAATTAAGAATGTTCATTATTTAAACCTTTAAGTAAGTTTATGTCTATATGTATCATTGTATCTGTGCACTCTGGATTGGTTGAATTTCACGTCTTGAATTCTTTTTAATTGCAAAGAGCTGTCTGTGGTGTTCATTTTATTTATAAGTGTTGTGCTATCTACGTAGATTGACACCAAGAATATACTTTTCATCTGCGGAGGAGCCTTCATTGACTTAGAGAAAACAATTTCGGAAAGGTTGAACAAATCCTGAAAATTATATAGCAGCAGTTTTATAATGTGGTATGCGCCGTGTTTCTATAACCAGTCAATCTGTTGATCACCTTTCAGGCGCCAAGATTCTTCTATTGGATTTGGAGCACCTGTACGTGCAAAGATGAAGGCTGGAAGTGTCACAGAGGCTGCAATTGCATCATCATTATTAGGAACTGTAAGTTTCTTGTGACCAATCTTGTAAGCATACTGGCTTTTAGTACTATCCAAGCTAATTTCAAGTTTGATCTGTACATCATTGAAAATTATTATTTTTGACAGGTTGAAAGCAGTGATCTTATAGCATATGGTTTAATACCTGAATTTGTTGGACGGTTTCCTATTCTTGTTAGTCTGTCAGCGTTAACTGAAAATCAACTCATTCAGGTAGGCTATATATTTGTGATCATTAAACTTGGTCACTCAAGTTTTTTTTTTTACTTGAAATGCATTTCTCTTTTTTGTGTGTTCATTATTGAATGAAGTAGTCAGTAGTGGGTTGAGTATTTATTTATTGATAGTGAAATTGAATTGGTTGGTGAGGAATTCAGAGGGACTATTGATTCTCAGTGTGCAACAGCATTCGGATCTGGCATTGTTTTTCGTTTTTTGTCTTTCCCTTTTTCATTCAGTTAAAGTGTGCTGTTTACTCGAATTATGTCCGTAAAAGTGCTTTGTTTTTTTAACTTTACAAGTCATTTTTAATGTCACCTGATACCATTAATTTCTACAGGTCCTCACAGAACCAAAGAGTGCTTTAGAGAAGCAATACAAGAAGACATTCCAAATTAATGGAGTAAGTTTCCACAAGGCTCCTAATTCCTTGTACATTTCACTGCTGACAAGTTTTCTCTCCAATAGTTTAAGCACGGGAAGCTACAATAGCAACCTAACATTATATCTATAACACAAATTAAACTGTTCTAGTATATATATAAGCTGTTTTCATAAGCTATCATAGAGGTCTTAAGGAAATAAGCTGAAAACAGCTTATGAAAATGTCCAAAGTTGTTTTTATAAGTTCTCCTAAACAGTGTAACAAGTGCTTATGCTAGTAGTTAAGCTCAAAGAAGTTAATCCAAACGGGCTCTAGGTCTATGGGTCTTTTCACTTATAAATAAAACTTATTTCTTGTTTGTTTATGCCTTTGTGGTAGTTTTAATGATTGAGGATCAACCAAATAAAAAAGTAGTGGAATTGGTTGCTCATTTAGATTTTGAATTGTTGGCAAAGGCTTTCTTGGGATGGAAATGGCTGTTCTGACAACAATATGTTGTGCATTTCATTTTCAGGTGAAACTACATTTTACGGAAAGCGCTCGCAAGTCAATTGCAAGACAAGCAATGTCTAAAAATACTGGTGCTCGGGGATTACGGGCAATAATAGAGAGTATTTTGGTAGATGCCATGTATGAGGTATGCTTTTATCTTTATTTTCTTCAGATGAACAATTTTTTCATAGTGCGATATGGAGTGAAGGTGTAGCCTCTGATCAGAGGGTGCATAACATCAAAGACTAGACATAATTACCCATCGGATCTTTGTACCCACATGTGTGTATTAACCTATATTTTATGTTTATTTAAATATCAGATAACATAGAGAATAGACATTCAAAACTTCACACCCCTACCTACAAACCATGAGTTTACTTGCTGTTTGCTGGTGGCCGTTTTATATCAGAAAAATGCTCTTCTTTAGGTTCCACAACTGGCCAATATTGAAGCAGGGCATTAATTAATTAATTAATTGACTTCCTCCTCATCCTCATATTTAAGTGTCTTCTTGGAATATATGCATGTCTTAATTTATTTTGTCACTTTAGAATATCGATTATAATTTTTCAATAATATTCTTATTGATTTGTATGTCAACTACCCTATATTAATTATTCATTTCACCTAACTTCCACTACACTAAGGACATATTACTCAACGAAGATTATTGGCTTGATTGGGTCAAATTTTGTGCAGATTCCCGATATCAGAACAGGCGACGATGTTATAGATGCTGTTGTTGTTGATGAAGACTCCGTTGGAGGTGAGGCTTCAGTGAGAGGCGCTAAAATCCTTTATGGCAGGGGTGCATTCGATCGTTATCTTTCCAAGGAGAAGAACGGGTCGGAGGTATGTATAATTTGCAATGACATGAATATTGTCTTTTTTGTTGTATCAAATTAGTTCATAATCATGTTTGTTTTCTGTATTATAGACTACGGAGGTTTCTGGTGGTGATCAGGAAGCAGAGACAGAGCTTCCTTCCATTGTGGCCAGCATGTAATCAAACCGTTGCTGATATTTATTATAGTTTATCTTTGTACATAATAACTAGTTGATACATTTGTTAAAATAATATAAAGGGTTAGATTCAGATTTTCCCATGTGGATTGGGTTGAAATCAATGTACTATAAGTCATAAGAGTAGTTCAATAGTGACTTCCCATGGTCAGTTTCATAATTACAAATCATGGTGAGGTAAACCAAATGTCGCATACGTTTTCTAAATGTGAGAATACCTTATTCATTGATGTAGTTTTGGGGCAATACTGGTGGAAGGAACCAAAAATGTACATCACTTTATTTGATTCCTGTTTGGTCTTTTTATTTTATCCAATCTCCTCGGACATTTGACGTAACTTATTGAGCAATAGAGCAACAGCCCATAGATTCAACACTGCCTTCTTTTACGAGATAAAACATCAGCATTTCAGTCATACAAAATTAAAATAAGTGGCCAACCCCAACAATTTAACGATTCAGTGGCAATTATTTGATATTTATATAGTTTTTATCATAGGGTGCAAGTATATACTCCCTCCATCCCAAAATGTAAGCAAAAGAAAAACTCAATTTCTTTGTCCCAAAATGTAAGCAAACATTTATCCTATTTAATCTTGTTTTTTTAAAAATGTAAATTACATTCAATTTTCTCTCTCTTCCATTTTTTCATAACTAATAGCCAATGAAAATTGTTTTTACGTCTTTCTATAAAACTTATTACAAAGAAAACACAAAAAAACTATACTTCAAATTCTTATTCTTATGTTTTAGTTTTCTTAATAAGTGATTTTTTTTTTCCTTACAATTTTGAACAGTACTCTTTTTGGATATTGATTACATTGCGATTGTAAAAACTATTTTTTTTTTTCACATTTAAGCTGTCGTGGGTTTTATTGCTTCTACAACAATTTTTCAGCTCACTGCCTTAAGCATTTAAGTATTTCAACTGAACTTACCAGTTGCTATTGTAATAGCTCTAACACTTACTTCTTTTTTCATTGATTAAATTTGTGTTCCAGCAATTTACAAGATATCTATGATTTGTTGGGGTTCATATAAATATAACAAATAAAAAAGAGTATATTAAAAAGTGTGTATTAGAGAATATGTTGTTAACGCTCTTCATACCTGAAATATGTGTACTCTAACTATGTCGATATTTTAATGGTATTAGAAAAGAACCATAAATTATACACAAAAAAAAAAAAAAAAAAAAAGAACCATAAAAAGTTGCGTGGCTGAATAGAAAAGCAGTGATGGAAAAATGAGAGCTAAATAAATACACCTCATCAGATTCTTGGTGTGAATTTGTACGTAGTGATTATTGAGATGGAGCTTCATCCTGTGATTACAGCCTTCCATCGACTTGAATAAGATATCTTGCCAAGCTTTGTCTTGGTCGATTTCTTACGGTTCGAGTTTTATCAACAATAGTTTTGTTACTTGTTAAGAAAAAAAATGGTTTTGTTGCCTTTCAAGTTTTATTTTTATTTTTGAGGCATGTTGCCTTTGTGTTTTTTGTTGTTATCTTCTTGTCTTATTTTATTTTTTATTAAAACTTAAAGCATTGTTTTTACTTATGTTATTAATTAAAATATAGAATTAATATGTAAATATTATTTCAATTGATGAGAATATCATTATTTTTGTTATGATTTCGATATTACAACCTTTAAATTTGGGTAGGATCACATTTGTGATAAACTCTATCAGTTTGGTCGTCAAGGTAAAATACATAATAAGATGTTCACGTGAGCTTAAAATATTATAGGGTTGATGTTTCGAACCTCGAACACGCTATTTATTCTCTATAAAAGGAAAATTTTTATTTACTAGACTACTTAATCAAAAATACATAATCAAGTAAATGTTTGATGAGACAATAATATATTATAAGTTAACCCAAAAATTTATCATATCATATCATATCTTAGTCCTATCATGATATATATTTTATCGTGTCATCATGAGGTATGTATAAAAAAACATGGTGAAATAAAATAATGTTATCCAATTTGTCTCGTGGCTTGAAACACACGATAATAATGGTGTTATCTAATTGGTATCATATCTTATAAATACCCAACTCTATATTTTATTGTATCTCTATTCTATCCTACCGCAAAACATGTTTAATGTTGTTGTGTTTGTAATCTGTAGGGTGTAAAGTTAAAAACTCTTGTTAAATTAAGAGATACTTATATAACCATTACATTACATTGAGTAGAGTAAAACATAACTGAGATTTTTGTATCTCTCGCCAAATTTTTGGTTCGAGACTTGTGAATGAAAAAAATAAACTTGAAACTATGTTAAAGGCTGACAATCAAATTTCTTAACAAAGATTAATAATAACAAATCCAACCTTGATTGATTTGGTAATATGTAGATTTGAGATGTTAGAGTGTGCTAATCTCAAAGTCTCAAGTTAAAATTCTTATAGTTTTAATTTAGCGTTTTGCTAGAAGTCATCCATGAAAGTGTCTTTTAGCAATCCACACTTCAAGGTGTGATTTCCACTTTTTAGTTACAACTTTGCTAAAAGACACCTTCATAAAAATTAGTTGGTGTCTTTTAACAAATGCTCATAGAATAACTTGCTAGAAGACACCTTTATAAAAAATTGTCTTCTAGCAAAACCCTTTAATTTATGTGTTAGTCCATACGAAATTTTGTTATCGTTTTAAATCAAACTCAAGATAAGTAGTTTGGATTAATCAGTCATTAAGGTAAATATCGACTTTTATTTTTTAAAAAAAGAAAAAGTAACAATAAAGATGACGTTTACACCAACAACGTCGTTATAAACAAAATTAAACTAAAAATAAGATATTGTGTTGTCATCTTATCCGACGCTTGTGGTTAAACTAAAACCCATAGTTTTCAGACTCGGCTCGGTCATCGACTCGGCAGGGGTACTGGGTCACTGGGTCAATGGTCGAACCACTGGGTCGTTGGTCGAACCGCATGACTGAACCGGAACCACTCGGATGACTCGGTTAGATAACTCGGTCCTTAGATTAAATTTATATAGTTATTTAACCGGATTAACTCGGATTGAATCGGTGACTCGGTCACTTTAAAAACTAAAATAATGACCCCTGTAAAATAAGATAAAAACTATCCAACAATAATAATTTCATAGGCTAATTGCTCAAATTCAAAACATAGTCATAACTCAAAATACATCTTGGTAGTAAAAATCCAAATAGATCCCAAAAAAGTATGATTCCAATTCCAACATAAATTCAAGTAAGCAGAGATTGCCCCAGTTATAAAAATCCAAAAAGATCCCAAAAAATCATAATTCCAACACAAGTATTATCATCAATAACATTTAATTCCAAGGAGTCAAGATTGATTGAGCAAAACGACGTCGTTTCAGACTTTCAGTTAAGCAAAAAAAAAAAAGCAAAAAAAAAAGAAGCAAAAAACCAGTATGACCCATGACTCGGCCGAGTCACCGGTTTTGACCGGTTTTGACTGGTTTTGACCGAGTTTGACCGAGTTAACTGCATGGCCGATCCAAATGTTGGCTCGAACCGGCTTACCCACCGGTTCACGGTCCGACCGGCCGGTCCGAGCCGAGTCTGAAAACTATGCTAAAACCTGTAAAATATGGATAGTGAGCTTGAATGATTTGCTTACACTTCGCACCAATTCAGCTATTAGCCTATCATCATTTCATACTACTAGGTTTTCTCGTTCACTTTGCAATCATTTGGACCCTTTATCATTGAGTTAAAAAAATGAATTAGGATTGAGACTAAACATGAAATGAGGTATTTAAGTTAAATTATTTTGAAAAATGATATTTGTATAACTATCTTATGATAATTTTCTTTTTTAAATTCATACTGTATTTTTACTTTCTCTCTATTGTTTTAGTTTTTGTGTCCATGTCTATTCTTCTTTGTATATCCTTGATTGTCACAAAAGTTGTTCCACAAATGAATGTTCAAATAATATATCTCAATTAGTATTTTATATCTCTTCTAATGAGCAATGCTAATAACAACCGCTTGTACAGTCGCTTTTTAGCACACGCCCATTCACAGGGCCACGTATTCACATTTTTTTTCATCTATTACTTGATAACCGGCTAAACCAGTTAGTGTAATTTTTTTTTATGACTTGGTTTCTGAAAGAAAAAGAAAAAAACAACGACTGCGGATGGTCTTTGGACTCCATAGATGACTGCATATCCTTGTACTATTTAGCTCCACCTTTCTAGATTCAACATCTTAAACCTTCTGATCCATAACTCATTCAAAATCAAAACCCATAACTGCATATATCGCTTCAGCAGAGTCACAAACCAAAATCCATAACTCATTCAAAATCCACAACCCACTAAGATCCTCACTATCCAAATCAAACCCATGAAATAAGTTTTCTTTGAAACACCCATCTTCAAACCTACCAAGTTCTGGTTTTGATGGTAGAAACAAAGACCCAAATGGTTTATAATTTAAAACCCATCTAAGTGAAATTCCAAACAATGGTTTCCATTGAGTAAATAACAGAGGATGTTTTTCAGCAGATCCTTGACTCTTGAGCAAAGATTTTCAATTTACGAAACCATTGAAATTGGTGCAAATTGGCTTTATATTGGTTTTATGCAACTTGTTAATTTTGTGATTATTTGGTCACCCATTGCTAAATTGAACATGTGTAGGTTATGATGAAGTTTTAATTAGAAAGAATGGTGGATAGTGGCGGTGGTTGGATGGAGAAGGCACTTCTCACTGTTACAGGCTTACGGCGTCGTAAAGGATGAAAAGTTGAAGTGGTTAAAAAAATAAAATTAAAAAATAAGCAAAACCTGATTAACAGGTAGCCAAATAAACTAGTCAAAATTTAGATGACGTGCACCAATTAAAAAGCATGTGACTAAAAGAGAGTGGTTGAGCATCTGTCGCTAGCATTGCTCCTCTTCTAATATATGCTCTCTTTCTTTCGAGATCAATATCCACAATTAATGATGACTGACGTCAAGATACAATATTAGCAATTTTGTGTCTAAATAATGAGTTAAGATTCTTTCTACTTGGTATTATCTCTATTTGTTTCATCATCAAAGTTTTGATGTATAAAGGTTAAATCAATGTCTTCAGTTTTAAAAATATGTATATTTATATAATTTATTTAGTTTAAAACTATAATAATTGACATTTTCATTTTAATTTGAAAATGAAGAGGATCTCAACCCCATGTAACACTATAAATCAAACACTCCATCAATATCTATCTATACTACTAGGAAAAAAAATTATAAAAATTTGATATTTTGAAAATATTTATCGAGACAAATCCAACATCTTATATTTTAGAGTAAATTACACTCCTCTCCCCTCAAAGATGCTTGAATTACAACCCCCTCCCTTAATAATTAAATATGCACTACACTTTAATCTATTTTAACATAAACAAATATTTTTATGATATATAATAATTTTGAACCATCATTTAAAAAAAATTAATTCATTTCTTTATAATTTAAATGTCAATAATAATTAAATTTAAATATTTTGCTATTGATTTGATAATTTAGAGTATAAAATTAACTTTTAAATAACCATGCTTTATTGTCTTTAGTAATTTTTCACATATTTTAATTTTATTTTTGGTTGTTTCATATTTTATAATAGGGTTTAAAACTACATGTTAATGAAATTGTGAATAAAAAATAGCGAAAAATATGTATTTAATTTTTTATTCTATTAAAATAGACCCGTAATACTATTTTTTCGAAGTGTGTTAGATTATTATTATTTTTCTAGATTATTTGAAATAAAAAATAAATATTGAGGGAGTAAAGTGTAGATTTTAACATAAGGGGGGAGGGGAATGTAATTCAAGCTTCTCTTAGGGGAGGGGAGTGAAAAGTTTTCTAATATGTTTTGAATAAGAGGGGAGGGGAGTGTATATTTTAACATAAGAGGGGAGGAGAGTGTAATTCAAACATCTTTGAGGGGAGAGGAGTGTAATTTACTCTATATTTTACAATTTACATTAGTATATTAGTTGAAAAATATGATCAAATTATGTTATATGAAGAATGCACATTTTCAAATTAAGTCATTTAAAATGGAACAAAGACTATATATATATATATATATATATATATATATATATATATATATATATTTCACTTTTTCTTTGTCTTTTAATACAAGATCTTGTAGAATTTCGCTTGCATTAATAATTTTTTTATTACATGCGAAATTGGTCCAACAAACTTACAATAAAGAACCAATGAAAATAAAAGTAATCCATATTTGAAACAAATTTATTGTTACAACTATTTGTTTCTGTTTCTTCCCTCAAAAAACTATTTGTTTCTGTTTTTAAATTTGTGAATTTTGTTAGAGTGTGGAGGAACTATTAACAGGTAAATTTATTGGAATTGAAATTGTGTGCTCTACCGGAGTCAGTTAAGTTTCTTTTAATTGTGATTTTCTAACTTGAAATTGAAACAACCAACCAAAATTACCCAAAAAGAAAAATTACCAAAAAAAAAAAAACCAACAACAACAAAAAACACGTTCCTTCAAAAAAAAAAAATATTAAATCTCTTACCGTTGGATTAATCCATCAAGTATCTAATTTCAGAAATTTAACGGTTCATCTTTCATTCTCTTTTTCTCTGTCTTGTTGTTGCACAGAGAAGAGAGAGAAAGAGAAAAACAGAGACAACGAAGAAAAGAACCTGTTCTGTTCTGTTCTGTTCTTCCCCAGAACAGAGTTTGGTTTTCTCCGTGTTTTGTTTCTCTCTCTTTCAATCTTCCTCTATTTTCTCGTTTAAAATTTTCCTGGGAAAAAAGATAGAAAATAAGGGAGACAATTGGGGGGAGAAAATTTTGAGAAAAAGGGGAATACCCAGATAATTAATTTGGTGAAATTTGCGATTTTGATTAGTGGGTTGTTTTTGTTTTAACGGTTTGGTGAGAGTTGATGGAGTTGGATAGCATTGAGTGTGTATCATCTTCTGATGGTATGGATGAGGATGAGATCCATTCACATCATCATCATCATCACTCTGAATTTTCTTCCACAAAGGCTAGAAATGGAGGTGCAAATATCAATAATATTTTGGGTCCTACCGCCATTGCTCCTGCAACTAGTGTTCATGAATTGCTTGAATGTCCTGTTTGTACTAATTCAATGTACCCTCCAATTCATCAGGTCTGTTTTTTGTTTTGAATTATTTATTTAATTATCATGATTTCATTTGAATTGGAAGATTTTAGGGTTTTCATAAAAAAAATTAGGAGAGGGGGGTACATTTGAATGGATTAGTCTTTAATATGATTGTGAAATTATAAATTTCTGAGTCTGTAATGTGATTCAGGTTGGTTATGTCAAGTTTGGATATCTTTATTGATAATGTTGAAACTGATTCATTCAATGTATTTTGCACTCAAGCCTAATGCACCCCAGAAGTGTATTTCAAGGAAAATTCTATTTCTTAAACTATAACCTAAGTGAAGTTGAAGAGGTTATTGAAATTAATCAAATTGTATTCAATGACAACACCATAAGGCGTAGTCTTAGAATATCTATTTTATGTTCTGATGTCTGTGCATTTCCATTGTCCAGTTGTCAATATTTGTGTGCACGTATGACTGCAACCACACAATAGTGAATCCAGCGAAATTTTAACCATTAAATCTATGGGGTGTTGTATGTTGAAATATATTCATGTCATAGAAACTTTAGCCAGTCTTTGATTAACTCATGTTAGTATCTTTAATTGAGCTGTGAGGAAGTTGATCTTTGCCATGATTAAGCTACAAAAAGTGTATGTTTGCCAAAAGGTGAGGATAAAATATGACAATTAGTTTCTTTGCAGTGTCACAATGGCCACACACTATGTTCCACATGCAAAACACGGGTGCATAACCGATGTCCGACTTGTAGACAAGAGCTTGGAGATATCAGGTGTCTAGCACTGGAGAAGGTGGCTGAATCACTTGAGTTACCGTGCAAGTACTACTCCCTCGGATGTCCAGAAATCTTTCCGTACTACAGCAAGCTTAAGCATGAGACAGTATGTAATTTTAGACCTTATAGTTGTCCTTATGCTGGATCAGAGTGTTCCACTGTTGGCGATATTTCCTTCCTCGTTGCTCATTTGAGGGATGATCATAAGGTGGACATGCACACCGGATGCACATTCAACCATCGTTATGTGAAGTCAAATCCCCGTGAAGTAGAGAATGCAACCTGGATGCTCACAGTAAGTGTTTAATCTAGTATTTTATCGTTTTAGATGGCCGGAACATATTTGTGTACCATTTGATTGGTTAAATGGTTTTATATTATTTTTCTGTTGACGGGTGACAGATGAGGACAACTTCATATCAATTCACCCTCTCGCTGCAACATGTAATCTTATCTCAGTATATATATACTCCTCACTTTCTCTGATTCTTCTGTTTGCCGACTTTACTTTTGTTTGGTAGGTATTTCATTGTTTCGGCCAATATTTCTGCCTTCATTTCGAAGCTTTTCAGCTCGGCATGGCCCCTGTTTACATGGCATTCCTTCGGTTTATGGGCGACGAAAACGAAGCTCGGAACTACAGCTATAGCCTGGAAGTTGGGGCCAATGGCAGGAAACTAATTTGGGAGGGTACGCCACGAAGTGTTCGAGATAGCCACCGTAAAGTTAGGGATAGCCATGATGGTCTCATCATTCAAAGAAATATGGCACTATTTTTCTCTGGTGGGGATAGGAAGGAGCTGAAACTTAGAGTCACCGGAAGAATATGGAAGGAACAGAATCAAGATGCTGCAGTGTGCATACCTAATCTATGTAGTTGACATGTTATTTGGGGAGCATTTTTTATTGTTTGTGTATTTGGTGGACTCTTTTAAGCTTAATTACACCAACTTTGTGCTTGTTGTAATAGATTAAGGCACTAAAATGGCATTGTATTTTTCAGTTTTCTTGAGCTGTTTAATAAACAAAATTCTTCTTTCAAAATTTGCCTGATCAGAATTTAACACTACTGGAAACTAAAATTTGTTTGGTCTAAACACTGAAATTTGCTGCCACTTGTCATCTATGCAATTGCATTACTTCAAGATTCAAGTAGTAGAAGCAAAAACTCATAGAACTATGGCTGATTGGTCCCCTCTTGCTCCATTTATAATTATGTGTGTTATACTCTTCACATAGATTGAATTGTAAGATATTTGTCTTAGACAAACTACGGTAGTTTGTGGTTTGTTCAAATTATAAAGAGATGTTTGGAAGAGTGTCTTTTACCCCAATATCAATATCGCTTCACTTGCAGTTTAAGAAAGTCTATATCATATTTTTTAAAGAGACGCTATTCTATTTAACAAAATTTTAAATATGTTTTTGGTCCCTATAAAATTGAGTCTTTATACCAAAAAAAATAAAATGAAATAGAGTTTAAGTTTAAGGGTGTATTGGATTGAGATCAGTTATGTAATTATTATTACGACAACAGTAAAAAGGGTCATGCTAACACATGTTAAGGATTTCATTAATTGCAAGAATTTATTGAAAAAATGAATGTTCAACCTTTTGAGAAATTCGGTCAAAAAAAAAAACTTTTGAGAAATAAATAGGTACAATTCTTAACATGTACTTCCTCCGGTCACATTTATAAGTAAAAAACTTTTTAAGTTCATTGAATTACTAATGTATCTCGCCTATATATAAACCACATACATTAGGTATTCAACGAACTTAAAAAGTTGTTTTTTTTTGCTTATAAATGTGATCGGAGGGAGTAGTACCTTAAAGGCACATGTTAGCATTTCTCAAGTAAAAACTTGTATTTCTTAAATAAAGTTTTTATTAAGATTTCTTATTCAATGCCTTTAAAAAACTCGTTAGGAAGACCCTAAAACTTTTTACAATCACGAATTTAAAGTTCAAATTATAATGTGCTTATAACACAAACTTTAATCCCTAAAAAAAACACAACCTTTAAGATTTCAAAGTATATGAATTTATAATATTTGAAAGAACCCTGTGGAATTTTTGCAAAGATTAAAAGTTACAAGACTGAATTAAAAAAGATAATAAATACAGTAAATTATAAGGTTTTCATGATGTAAATAAACGATACAATTTTTGAATTTTTTAACAAGCTTCGTATATATTTCTCTCAAAAAAAAAAAAAAAGCTTCGTATATATTGTAGTAGTATTTCTCCGTATATTGATTTATGAGAATTTGATTCATACTGCTCAACTCAACTTTTCTGGCGAAGGCTACGGTAGGCCACCTCTTTAGGTCTCGTACTGTAGGAGGCTTAAATGTATCATTAGTCCCTGCACTTTTACCATATTTTGGGATTGGTCCATATACTTTTTTTTGTTTGGTTTAAGTCTCTGCACTTTGTAAAAGATTTGGTATTAGTCCCTCTGTTGATCAAATTGTTAAAAAAAAAAAAAACTAACAGAGTGCTATGTTGGCCAATTATATTACGACACGTGGCACACTAATGACAAAAATAATAAATTAAAATATATGTTACTTGATTCTATCATTTTTATTCATCAAATATAATGCATTCTGATATGATATACGTATTATACAGCTAGAGTTGTGTTATTATGTAATAAATTATGCATGCAACTAATGATCTAAGTTGGATGTTAAATAATCATGATATATAGCTGCTGTTCAATTACTGTGATGTAAATGGAGATGGGAAGACATCGTTGGCAGAGTTACAACAGTGCTTGAAGGTCATCTATGAGAAGTTATTTGTGGAGGATCTAGAGGCGGTTGTGGCATTTCAAGACGGTGATGGACTGTTGGGGTTTGATGAATTTCTTAGGGTCCGTTTGGTTTGAGAATTAGGAGGGGAGGGGAGAGGATGGAAGGGGAGGAATTTTAACGGATGGGAGGGGAGGGGAGATATTTTAATTAAAAGTGTGTTTGGTTCACAAGGGGGGGGAGGGATTTTAAAATTATTTTACTGTTTTACCCGTAAACTTAATTAAATAAGGATAATAAAGTAACGAAACAATAACGATGTAATCGATAACAACATGTTGTAGACGATAGAATAATGGATTAGTAATAGAGTTGTTACAAGGAGTAATAAAAGTTGTTACAAGGAAAAATTGTTAATAATATGGAATAAAAGTTGTTCCAAGATAATATAACCTATAACCTAATAATAGTAAAAATTGTTTCAAGGATAATATAATAATAATAATAATAATAATAATAATAATAATAATAATAATAATAATAATAATAATAAATGTTGTTACAAGGATAATATTGAGATTTTAAATTAATATAAGGATAATTTTGACAGTGCAGTAAAATTTGCTCCCTTCCCCTCCCCTCCCCTCCCCTTCTAAAAATTGAACCAAACACTTCAAATTAAAAATCTCCCCTCCCCTCTCGAACCAAACGGACCCGCTTTGTGGAAGCTCGAGGGAACAAGGAAGATAAAGGGCAAGGTTTTAAACAGGCTTTTGGAATGTATGAAATGAATGGAACAGGTTGCACCACTCTAAGAAGTTTTAGGGGAAAAGATAATTTTTTGACAAACTAATATTATCAAGTACTCCATCCGTTTCAAAATATAAGCAAAATTCACTTTTTAGGTTCATTCATTTAATGATGTATGTGGTCTATATTAATGGATCACGTACATCATTAAATGAATGAACCTAAAAAGTGAATTTTGCTTATATTTTGAAACGGACGGAGTATTTTGATTTTGAATGTTTTTGATTAATTCTTACCGGTTTCGTAATCTAACTAGTTTTGAGAAAGATTTGGAAGAGAGATGGGAGGGAGGAAGAGCAACGGGGAATTGGTCCAGAGATTATTTTTTATTTATTTTAATTTATTATTTTTATGTGCCACGTGTCGTAATATAATTGGCCCACATAGCACTATGTTAGTTTTGCTTTTTTTTTAACAGGGGACTAATATCAAATCTTTTACAAAGTACAGGGACTTAAACCAAACAAAAAAAAGTGCAAGGACTAATCCCAAAATATGGTAAAAGTGCAGGGACTAATGACACATTTAAGATTTTTTTTTTTTTTTGCAAAATAAATGTTAACCATTGATATATTTGAAAAAAAAATTATGAACAGGAATACCACAAACATCAATTGAACAAGAAAGTCATTAAAAAATAATTCAATTAAACAAAACAATATTGGGCTTTTTTGAGAGAGTTCAGTGGGAAGGTTGTCTTCTTGATTAAGAAAATGATGGGGTTTGGTGTTTGTGTAATGGGTGGAAAGCAACGACAAGTCGGATGCACCGAAAGAGTTAACTCATTTTTAAATTCCTTAAAGAAAGATTGGTGATTGATTTTAGATTTGGATTATTAAGAACATATTGGTGAAGATGAAAGAATATTGGATTTGGGAAGAACACGTGAAGATAAATAAATTAATTAGGAAGAATATGAAGTATATAATTTGACGAGGATGGAGGATACAGTGGTGGGGACGGAGGATGTCCTCGTCGGCGGAAGAGATGAGAGAACGGAAAGAGGCAGAAAATGTTTCTTTTCCTGGGCTTGTTTTCGCTGAGGTTGAAGAAAATGGGAAGAAAAAAAAAAATCAATGTGGAGGGATTACAGTACTGTTCTTCAACAATCTAATGGTTACACATGTCATTTTTGTTGTAAAATAAAAAAATCAATCTTTTATAATGTCACCTACCGTAGGAGACCTATTTAAGTCTCCTACCGGAAATGGCGCCAACTTTTCTTCTATGAATTCTTTTTCCTCTTTCACTGAACATAAACTATTAAAGTGCCAAGACAAAATGGCACGGTACACCAAATGCATTAGGATGCAGACTACCAACTATGTAAAAGTATGACAGCATCCATTTTGCATTGCATAAGTTATCTCATGTTCACCAAACATAACTAATCTCATGTTCACCAAACATACACCCTCGTTAGCTTTGTGATGAATACCCAACTAGTCATTATCATATATGTATCAGGATCTGGTCAAGATAACCACCCTATAAAGCACCAAAAACAGAAAGACAAACAGTAAGCACCATATTTAGAGCAATAAAGTTAGATATCCTCACATGATTACAACATATATAAATTATGAACTCCGCGACTTTAGTGAAACGGTGGAAAAATCTAGCTTAATTTGGGAGAGCAATAGATACGAGAGAAAGGGGGAAGGAGAGAAAAGAGATGTAGAAGCATAAAAGAAATAAGATTATGAGAATTCATATAAATAAGATACGAGGACGATGGTGGTAGTCATTTGTCGAAAAGGTCACAAGATTGGTAGTTACAACCACGACAATGGCAAATTTCACAAGATACGCTCGAAACAAGTGTCGGAATAGGTTGCGGCAACAGAGAAGCGGGAAGCCAGAGTTAAAACACAGGGGTTCACCGGGCAAGCACAATGTAGGGTTGTCACTCATTAGGCTCTCAATATCATATTGAGAGAAATATGTATGAAAAAAAAAATGCTGAAACCATGTTTCTGGATGACATCAGAAAATTCTACATAGGCAATTTTACAATAAATAACATTAATTACAAAAAGAATATACCAAGAAATGTGCTAAGAAATATGCTATACTGAAAACATTCTACAATGCGCTAGAGTATATTTACAAATTATTTCTACATTATTTAAATGTCAACATAATAAAGAACAAAATCTGCACCCATGTATTGATTAAGAAGCAGTTCATACTCTGCTGTCAGAAGTTGGTTTACATCACTAAAACGGCATGAAGATAGACAATTAGCTTTGCGATAATGAATTTTAACAAAATATAATCAATGACATTTAGAATAGTGTCATAGGCCTAATCAGACCATTATAGAGTTGCATGGCAGCGACAGCGTATTGATTTTCACTTTGACACCTTAAACTGTAAGCACAACACAATTTTGCATCATAACCATTCTTCTCCGCAACCTGTGTGCATCAGCTGCATCCTCTTTTGAGCTTTGATGTCTATCCATAGCTGTTTCAAGATCGTGATAAAGAAACATTTGTGAGAAATCAGTGAGCCAAAAATGTAATTAGTCTCATCTTATAATTCAATATAAGGCCTAATGTTACCATTATTATGCATTGCTTAGGTAAGGGTTCATTTTCACTCCTACTCGCATGTTTTTCCATCAGGACCCGTCGTCTCTTAAAACGTGCAGCACCTTCTGCATCCTTTGAATTTTGATGCTTATCTGTGACTCTGCAAAAAAAAAGCATAAAACTGCCAAAATACTAAATAAATGTCTCTTCTTGTTCTAGGTCATTAATTTTATATTATGTTGCAGTTAAGACTTAAAATGTGGTAATCATATTCTTGGTCATAAAGCACTGACACAGACTCCGAAAACAACCCTAACAGTGATATGTAGATACAAATAATAATTTTATAAAAAAGAAGTGATTTTATTACTTGCGTCAGTGTCATGTCGGTGTCATACACAAACACGACACAAATAGTAAAGTAAAATATTATATTGATGGGAATAAAAGAGGGGAGAAAGAAAAATAATACATACCTTAGCATCCATCAAAAGCATTTCCATTGTAGTAGATACGGGAGGAATCTGGACAGGCCAAAGCTTTACTACTTGGACTACATGCTTCCAAGCTTCTTTGCCGCATTAATATCTGCAATGATGCTACCATCTGAATAACAAACTTTTGTTAATGGAAGGTAAGGGAATGAAAGAAAGGACCTTAACAAAAAAATTACAGAAAATCTTGAAAAATCACTTAGCTATGGAAGGTATAACATGAAAAATCCCAATTTAGCAAGAATAGAGGCTTAATAAAAAAAAATACCGACAAAAAACTGACTAATCACTTAGCAACGGTGAAAATAATATTAAACATAATTTATAGGCGAAACATGAATATGATTAAGAGTCTTCCGATGTTAATTGAACTGCATTCAATGCTTGGCAGCTTCACATTAGTCCAAATCAGCTATGCAACTAAATATGCAGTCAGATCAGATACTCCTATTTGCAAACTCAAAAAAGCCGACGAGTTAGCTTGAGATAATTAAGTGTAAAACCTAAATTTCAGTAAGAGCAAATCCTTTTCAATTACTACTTTGGTCTCAAATATAAGACAAAAATAAGACTTATCAGATGGTTCTAAATATAAGCAAAACCTAACTAATTCTATCATTTTTAATGCTATTATTCTCAAAATACCCTTCAATGAAATAAGTTCTCATACAAAACTAAATGAAAAGAAAGAGTATTTTGGGAAATAAAATTAAGTTTTGGATTACATCAAGAAAATTAAATGAATTTAACCACTACTCTTAATATGTGTGTGTGGTTAGTTAATTTTGCTAATAACTGAACCCAGATGGAGTATCAATTAAGCAAAATGATAACAGGCTACCTAGTGTAAATCATAAATTGTGACAATAAAAAATGGCCTGTAATTAAGCATTAGAGCTTCTGTATGATATATAGTAAGAATAATTCAATGACTTTACAAACTATTGTTTTTATAATTTCAATGTTTTGTTAGCAGGTATTTCTACAACTTTATTTTGTATACCCGGTAATCCAAAAGAATTAAAAAAAGACATCCAAATTTAACTTGCAAAAAATTTAACTTCTCAAGTTCAAATACAATATTCATGTTATATTGAACAAGTAGCAGCAAGAAAAACCTTTTTGAATCCGTCTCATTTATACTACTTACACATTCATAGTTGCATATCATTTTAATTCAGTATAAAGAAGATACATACCTACATACAATGACATTCTGGTAATCAGTCTGTGTCTCTACTCCCTTTCATATCTATACAAGAAGTTTTAGCAAAATAACCCAAAGCACGTGTGATTATGCTTCACCTTTAGGTATCAACCAGATAGAATTTCAAACTTGTTGGGATAACTCCAAGAACCAACAGTCAAAACTGATTCACTGCAATTTCAAAATTCGCCGCTACTAAACTGCAGCTTCCTAACTTTCAAAATTCGCTGGTTTATAAGCAAGGGTGGTGTCATTCCCTTGGAAGACATTTCGTTATACAATGTAACTGCTGTCTCTGAGTGCCCACTGTTTAACAAGCCCGAAAATAAAGCAGTGTATGTTACATTATCTGGTTCTAGTCCTCTTTTAATAACTTCATTGAAGAGTCTAATTGCATCTACAAAGTTATTGACCTTTATGTGTCCATCAATCAAAACAGTGTAAAGAACAACATCCGGACATACTTTCCTTTCCTTCATGTCTCTCCAGATAGTCGAAACATCATACGGTGCATCCTTTCCTTTTCCGTGTCGAGAAGAGAAATGCCTTTTTGATTGCCCATCAAGTAGAACTGTGTAGGTAATTACATCAGGTTTGATCCCTCTGCTCTTCATATCCTGGAAGAGGTCATGAGCCTCTTGCAAGCAATTCATTCTACAATAACTTTTTATCATGATTGTGTAAGTTACAACGTCTGGCGTAAATCCTCTCTCAAGGAAAAAATCAAACAAAGAGCGAGCATGTTCCATATTCTCTGTCTGGCACAATTCAGCTAATACTTTAGAATACAATACTTTGCTAAGTTGCTTTAAACAGGAACTTTCTTGTGCAGTGTCTCCTCGTTTTGACAGCTCATGAAAAAGTTCATATGATTTTTCAATAAGGTCAGCTTCACAATAACCGTTAACCATGGCAGTATAGATTTCGACACTTTCATCTTTCATAGAGTTAACATCTTTCATAGAGTTAAAATATCCCTCAGCTTCTTCAATCTTGCCTTCTGAACACAAACCTTCAATGATAATCTTATGTGTAGTAGAGTTCGGCTTCACACCTTGACTATCCATATAATTCAAAAGCTCCATTGCCTCACTAACATGACGATTTCTACACAAACCGGCGGCTAGTACATTATAAGCAACAACATCAGGTTTAAATCCGTTTTCCTCCATTTTTTTGAACATGATATAGGCTTTATCGGGTTTACCTTGAAGACAGTAACCTTTAATAAAGGTTGTGTAGTGTTTGATATCTAAATCGATATGCATAGATTTCAAATCCTCCAGCATACCTGCTACTTCATCCATCTTACCCAATTTACACAAAGAATCAAATACAATATTGTAAGCTACCCCATCAAGAAACACACCCGATTGCTTTACTTCCTTAAATGTATCTACAACTCTCGAATCCTCACCCATCTCAGCAAGGCAATGAAGGATACAACTAACAATCACACAATTTGTCTTTATACCCTTTGAAATCATGTCCTCATATAAGTCTAAAGCTTTAACCAAATCATGGGTCTTACAATATCCACGAATCAACGGAGAATAAACATGACAATCAGGAACAAGTCTCTGCCATTCCATGTCGTAAAATACTTGCTGGGCTTTATCTAATTCCATTTCATTACAAAACCCACGAATAACTGCAGTGTAGGCATAAACCTCAATAGGAGCATTACGCTCCCTAAGAGCTCGGAGCATGTCATATCCCAAATCAGACTGATGATTATTACACAACCCCTCAATATAAGCTGCATAGCAATACGAATTCGGAGTCACCCCAGCTTCTTCCATTTCATAGAACAACACACCATACGCCTGTTTCAAATCACCGCCCTTCGTACACAACGCCTTAATGATAATGGCATAAGTGTGATGGTTAGGACACAAACCAAGCCTCTTGATTTGGTTGAAAATCTCGAAAACCATATCCACTTTATCACATTTTACCAAACGGTTAATAAGAAAGTTACAAGCAAAAATATTTGGAAGAATCCCAAACCTCCTAATTTGAAACTTAAACATGAAATCAATAGCATCGTCAAACATGTTAAGACCAACACAAGCTTTAACAAACCCATCAAAAGCTCTAAGCAAGTAATGATTTTTATCCTTAACATGAACACCCTCCAATAGTTTCTCAAACAAGTCATGAATTTCAAATAATGGGTTTTGTTTAGAATGAGAAATTATTATATCACGGAAAAGAGAATCCAACCTTCTATTCAAGTTCCAGTAACAGAGTATTCTAACGATGGCAACATAGGTTTGAATATTGTGAGAGAACCCATGTTGGTTTTTGAGTTCAGAGAAGTATGATAGTGCTAGAGAAGGGTTGTTTCGATAAAGGTGAAGTTTTTGGAGGATTTGGGAGGTGTTAGGATCAAAAGAAGAAGAATTGGAAGGTTTTGTGAAATGGGTTTCTGAGGTAGAAGAATGTGCAAGTGCTGTGGAAGATGAAAACCTGAATTTATTGTTGTGAATGGTTTTGGTTTTGGAGAATGAATTTTTGAAGAGAGGGAGAAGAAAATGAGATGGGAAATTGAAGAGACGAAACAACATACCGGTGGTGGTGATGCGTACGGCTGAGCTTGAGGCTCCGGTGGGGTTTGGCGGAGGCTGACGGCGAGGTTAGAATTCAACAAACATTCTAAGTCACTGTTTTTTATTTTGTCAAAAAATAAAAATAGTTTTGATTAAGTTATTTTATCATGTTTCAAATTGACTTTTGTTTACTAAAAATTAAAAAAGAAAGTGGTCGTTTTGTGATGTTATCATAATTTAGGTTTGAACCAAGATTTTTTTTTTTTTTTGACAGAAGGTTTGAACCAAGATGTATAACACAAATCTCTAGCCGTTAAACTTTTTGCAAATTGCAATCAAGATTTTTTAATTTTCACTTTAGTAGATTTATTACAGAAAAATTCAAAGTATTTTAATAAGAATTATAGGTGATGTTTCTAACTTTCATATAAATCATGTTTCATCCAAAAAAAAAAAAAAACTCGAGATATCGTCACTAGAAGTAGTTAAATTGAGCAACAATACAATATGACACCTTAAAATAAAGGCTTAATTGCAGTTTCAGCCCCCTAACTTTTCCAAAGTTGCGATTTTGGCCCCTTAAGGAAAAAAAACTACAAAACCGCCCCCTAAGTTTTGCAACTGAAAAATAAAAAAAATGACACGTGGCACCTCACTTAGGGTGCCACGTCAGCGTAAACCGAGTCAAAATTGACCTTGGGGGCCAAAACTGCCACAGTTGCAAAACATAGGGGGCGGTTTTGTAGTTTTTTTTCTTAGGGGGTTAAAACTGCAATTAAGCCTAAAATAAATTACTGACTGTGCATCAATGACTTAGTCGATTCCAATCATCTATGTGTTGAAGGTAATTGGAACTGGATTTGTCATTTGCATACGTTATGGAGGGCGTGTAAAGATGTTAAACTAACTACAACACGGTTGAGAGAGAAGGAAGTCATTTGTCCTAGTGAGAGTGCAGGTAAAGCACTTTATGTGGAGGGCGTTAGAGATGTTAAACCAATTGCAACACAGTTGAGAGAGAAGGATATCATTTGTCCTAGTGAGAATGGATATGAGAACAACTGGCACTTATTCATCACATCCCATGTCCAATAAGTATTGAGAGTTGGATCAAAAGCAAATTGTGGGACAAGATGGAACCATTACTGATCAGGTGCAACAGTTTCAAAGAGCTAGTTTTTCTGTTGTTTACAAAACTGAAACAACATAGCAGAACTCATTTTGCAATGGTTAGCTATAACATTTGGCGCAACAGGAACCTTAAACTCTGGCAGGGCACGGTGGACCATGATGATCAGATTATGAGAAGCGTTCTAGCAGATTGGACAGGCTGGAACAGGCAAAAACAGAAGCCACTAGCAGGTTTGTGAAATGCAGTACTGATGTTGCATTCTCATACGATATAGGAGGCATGGGATTGGGAATCTGCATTAGGAACAAATATGGCCAATATGTTAGCACGAAAACAGTATTTTGTGCTCAAGCTTTTGAGGTCCACAAAGGGAAGGTTTTGGCTCTTTGGCATCCCTGAAATGGACACAGGAGTTGCAATACAACAATGTTTATCTTTGAACTAGACGCCAAAACAAAGGTGGACAATCATCAATGGCATGCGAAATGACGAGAGTTTGGATCAATGGTTTTGGAATGCAAAAATTTACTTTCGTCTTTTTTTTCTTTCAAAAATGCAATGTTGTTTATGTTAAGAGGCAAGGAAAATAAGTTTCATAATTAAGCTAGGGCTGCAATACAAGAGTTGCAATACAACAATGTTTATCTTTAAATTAGACGCCAGAACAATAGTGGACAGCATCAATGGCACACAAAATGACAAGTTTGGATCAATGGTTTTGGAATGCAAAAATTTACTTTCGTCTTTTTTTCAAAAATGCAATGTTGTTTATGTTAATAGGGAAAATAAGTTTCATAATTTAGCTAGGGCTTCAATACAAAAGTTGCAATACAACGATGTTTATCTTTGAATTAGACGCCAAAACAATGGTGGACAGCATCAATGGCACACGAAATGACGAGTTTGGATCAATGGTTTTGGAATGCAAAAATTTACTTTCGTATTTTTTTTCAACAAAGCAATGTTGTTTATGTTAAAGAGGCAAAGAAAATAAGTTTCATAATTTAGCTAGGGGCATTACAGTCTTGTTCTCAGGTTTTTAACCAAGCTCCTGATTGTATCTTGCATATTATTGAGAATGAAATGGTGTAATTATCTTCCCGTCAAAAAATAATAAAAAAATTGTGTATGGGCAACATAAAATCAACCAACACTCATACAGCATAATTGTTCGCATAACACAGCAGAATTAGAGTGTGTTATATTCACCGTCAATCCAAACATTCACTAGAACAAGATAGGGGCTATATTAACTGTTGCCATGCACATAAAACATTCACTAAATTAAGATAGGGGCTATATTAACTGCTGCCAAGCACATTTTAAATTCTGAGATGTTCAATTCTGAATCCAACATCAAATCGGGGGGCAACAATCGCAAAGGTATTTTCCCTCCAACTAAACCAACACTATTACCACAATTCGCTGTCATCAACACACTTCCTGCAATTGATGAGCTGCACTAACAGGTTCTGGTTCATACATTAGACTCACGTCCATCTAAAATATTGAATCATGATATATAAATGAAACCAAATAGCACATGGAAAACAAAATTATTCAGAACATCACATGTTTGTTTTTTCTTTGAAGAAATAACATCACACGTTTGTACAATCATATAATTCGACTTAGACACGCTGGTAATGCAATAAAGAAAAATCTCGATTGTCTCAAATGTCAGGGGTATATAAACTTCAAAACATTCATAATTTCATGCAACAGATGTTATGTATACCTTTCTTCTATAAAACAGATGGTATGTATACCGTTCTTATATAACTTTATCAATAAAAATAAATAAATTATCATATGCACAAAATTCAACCATGCTCAACAGGCACACATTGCAAAAATTCAATTAGTTTAGAAATGATGGTAGGCAAAAGTCATATGTTACATGTAAATTTCTGATACTAATGGAGGCGTTGTTGTGTGCCAAAACACTTAAATTTGTCAATGTACGCTCCCATTTATTTATCCATCAACTATGCCAACACTATTACCACAAATATTCTCCATCCACACTTCCTGTAGTTAATGAGCTGTACTCCACTGGACAGTGTTCCTTTGTACATGGTGCATGCTTCAAAACTAATAACAATATTGATGAAATCCTCACAAGGTGTCTCTAGTTCTGCTCTATTCAACTTGGGAACCCCTACATTTGATAACATAACAAGAGATGACATTGTTGTGTCAACATTCAACACAATAATGCTAAAAACTAGTTTGTATTTACAGATTTGAACTAGTATCTGCTATAAATGCTTTTTGTAACTGTCCACTTATACTTGTATTCTAAGGTTTAATTATTTCAGCTGCTAGTTTTCTCCAACTGCAAAGAAAAACTCTGGGAATAGACAATTTTCTCTTTTTCAGCAGCCCCACCAAAATAAAATAAAAAAGCTTAATAAACAAAAACATGATTTTTACATTCATTAACAACAACACTTTTTTCCACATATCAAGGACAATGAACACACATAAGCATAAACCAGAGTTTAACTTGAATCACTACCAGAATCCTTCAAAACAATATTCATCATCGAAGAATTAGAACCTTTTTTACTAGATCCAACAACGAAAAATGTCATGATGCAATCTGTTTAGTCACATTTGATTTTGACAAACATGAGCAACAGAAATCGCTGAGCAATAAAATTCATGAAGGAAAAGGAGGAAAGCGAGGAGCACCTGTTCTTTGCCCGTGAGTTGTTGGTGGTCACCGCTGTGGGGATTGATGAAGACGGCCATGGGAGAGAAGCGTCCGGTTCCAGTAGCGAGACGAAATCACGCATTGCGAAGCGAACATCACGGTTCGGGTTCGTCCTTTTCTTTCTTTCTGCCAGTGCTGAACTTCTGGTGGTCTTCAACGGCTCTCCGCCGTTAACATGAAAGAGCCATAGGTTTCACAATAGGATCAACAGCTTCAACATCAGTGTTAAATGATGAACCATCACAATACCTGATCTTGGTTATATTCCAAATGTAGAGATCTGGAATTTGCAAAATACAACTATGTTAAAGATTGAACCACTAGCACAAACAATATCTAACTATTTTGCAGAACAAATAAAACAACACACAAATGCATGGAAAAATATTAACCAAGCTTAACATAAATTTATTAGCCACATCAAAATTTAGTGAAAACATTAGCAATTCTAAGCTTCGGTAAATTTACTAGCCACATCAGAAAGCAGTGAAAACATTAACAACATACATGGTTCTAAAAGATCGCTTTAAACCAGCACTTTTTCTTCTTCCAAATGCAACAACTTAAGCATTATATCAAACAGCGTGTTCACAGTGATGATGAATGTTCGTATATCGCAAGAATACTCAAATAGAAATCACAACGAGCAACATCAACAAGATACAAGAACAAGAATAAATCACAACAATTATCACAAATCCAACACGGATGGAAGATCGGGCAGTAACTATTATCAACGCAAAAATCACCACGTGAACAAGCAATAAAAAATACAAGGAACAAGAGCAAAAATAACAACAGAAGGAAGCAAGAAAATCAATCCAAAATACATGGAGAGAACGAACAAAGTTTCAGAGCGAAGATGGTGCTAGGGTTCCTGGAGAGAACTAAGTGAGAACGCAAGTTGCGGAGTCGCTGGAGATAAAGCGAGTTACAACGGGTCGCGGGTCGCAAAGCTCTGTGTTTCAATTTGTATAAGCTCCTTGTTTTTGCATAAGCTTTTGTTTCAATTGAGAAGCCCAAATTTATAAGCTTGTTAAGGAAGCTTACGAGAGTCCATAAGCTCTTATGATTTGTTATGCCAAACAGTTTTATAAGCACTTATGTTAGTAGATACGCCCAAAAAAGCTCTACATAAGCCAATCCAAACACGCCCCTAATCTGCTAACTCATCACATGTAGCAAAGACTTTACCAGTAAAGTGTAAACATCAAAGAAAGACGAACAGCACATCATTTGCATGAACAGCAAAATACAGAACTCCCGACTCCAGGCCTTTTCCATAATTATACTTTAATATAGCACACGCAGAGTTTACATTAGCAATTAGCATAGCTATTAAAAAACAACTATGCAATTGAAAACCATTATGACAGTTACCACATGGCAGGACAGCCTTAAAATCCATAAATTGTACAAATCATTAAAACCAGTGTCAAGTTTGTGTATCGGCGCTATAAAACTAACCAACACTGATACAGAATAATATTTTGCATAACAGAGCAGAAATGAAAGGAAAAGGTAGCTTCTATCGCATTCTAATAGTTAAGACTTGATATCCCCCACAACTACTAATACAAAAAAAAAATGGTGACCTAATACTATACTATGCTGTAGAAAAACGATGTTGTGTGAAAGCTACCATATGCATTAATAGACTCTTTCACAATCATTTAACATTTTTAATATTACGATAAACATCACTATTTATTTATCAATATTTTTCTAATTCAGATTACAATACATTTAGAAGTCTCTATTTTCTATGTCACTTTCCAGCAATCACTGCATTAAGCCATTAACAATAAATATCCCAAGTAATCACACACATTTTCATATAACAAGACCTCAAATTCTATATATAATAATTAAACTAAGATATTTAGTCTATTGAGAAAACGGTTCTGCCTTTTCAGATAACAATAAGGTATTCCAAGCCAAGATATTCTGAATAATAACCCCTAGCATTTTATCAGGACAATGACATAGAATTAACAATCAAAAAACATTTAAATAATAAAAAAAAATACACAACTATCTAAGTATAGATTATTGTTATCTTACTGAAAAAATTATTGTTATCATTAAGCATGTTCTCAGAGTAATTGGTTACCCCTTTCACTCCATAGTCCATAGGCACAAATTGCCAAAATATCCTAAAATATCTAATGAAAACTATAGATAAAGATAATTAATATACCACCTAGTTCCATTCATCCAGTGATAAAACTTGTAATGAAAGCTACTACTAAAAATTGCATAATCTCCTAGAAACCAAACCTTTTGCTTCTGTAACTAAAAACTATAACATGTAAGAAGATCTTACATCAATAAGTTGTTAATTCCAACGATTCAGTTGCGCGAAAAGAGCCTTCTGAGTAAACTGAATAGCTTGTTGAGAAAAGAGGTCAGCTGTTATGTATGAAACTGAGTCAGCTATATGGGACTGTTTGTTTAAGATTTTTTAAAAAATCGTTTCAATGTTTAGTTATGTTTGTGTGTAAGCTTTCTTTAAAAATGATTTTTATGATGAAAAATGAAAAGTTATTTGGATTAGCTTTTGAGGAAAGTAATTTTTAACAGAAGAAAGAAATACGATTTTTTTTTATATATAATTTTAAAAAAACATTAAATTGTATACTTTTCTTAAAAATCTATGAAAAATGATATCTAAATTATATATATTAAAATGATTTTTAAAAAAAACCCTACACATTAGCATAACTAAAACATCATAAATTATTTTTTTTTAAGAATCTTAAACAAACAGACCGTAGATGTCTATTGCTGGTGTTTCGAAACGAAAACGGGCTGTCCGGGAGATTCAGTCCTTCACTGCTGCAGAAAATAAGTTAAAACAAAATAAATAGATGTGAAAAATTAAGAAATTTCATTTTTCTAATGCGAGAAGAGCGACCAGTGCGGTCCAATGCATGGTCTGAGGAGGGTGGATGTATGCAGCCTTAACCCCTTGAGCGGAGAGGTTGTGAATCAAATGTCAGAGATGTAATCTATATATTGAAGATTGGTTGGTAAGAGATTGTTGTGAATCAAGATAAAGTTATTAGGAATGGATTCAAACCTGTCCTTATCGGAGTTATTGGCATCTGTGTACTTGGCTTGCTCGTTTTCCAGATAACTAAAAGATTCAGTAGCATGGACATTGAAATTATCTGTAGGAAAAATGATCATGATCAGTACAAGTAGAAGGAAACACAGACTTAGATTCTGTTTGGATAAATAACTTACCTAAGCGCTTATAGCATAAATGTTTATCATGTAACTGCTTATGTTTAATCTATTTCTATACCAAAAGATAATATGAAGTTAAACTGTTTTCGTTAAGTTATAAATAGTTTCCTTATGCTATCCTGAAGAGATTATGCAAATAAGCTGAAAACAGTTTATGGACATGTCATAAGCTATTTCCATTAGTTCTACTAAATAGTCTCACTAGTGTGTATGCCAATAGATAATTCAAATAAATCATTCCAAACATTGCCTTAGAGGGAATAATAGGCAGGAGAAAATGTAGTTATGAAAATATTCAATGCATACCATCTGAAGCCAAAATGGGGTGGACTAAACAAAGATTTTTGGGCGATTTGCAACAGTGCAAGACGCCTTCTCTGCAATTCAAAGATTCGGTCTTGTTCTTCGAGGAGAAGCCTTGTCAGATACCGAGGATTGCCACAGCTTCTTGGACTTGAGGGGATTTCAGCGTCGATGTCTACATAGCGCGGTGAATAACAAACATGATGCTCAACTCTATATGGATACTTCCTGCATCCATATTGAAAATTGAAATGAACATGAAATTAGATAAAACAACATTAATAGTGAATGCGACTTATTAGTAGATGCCATGCTACACAAACGCGCGTACAAGTATCAAAGAAAATAAAACTTGAAATTGTCTATTAAATATTAACTCTGCTTTATACACAGATTCACACAAACATGTTGAATGAGAATAAATGAATTCACCTGTCAATAAGTTTCGGCTTCTCCTTGTATGGTTTCACAAGAACCCGAGATCCTCGAACATAATGAGGATTTCCCTTATCCAAAATCATTTTAACAGTTTCTGGTTCAACAAATGTCACGAATCCAAACATCCTTCTCTGCTGGCATGGAATCCTTACATCTTCAACAGATCCAAAAGTACTACAAAAGGAAAACATGTTCAAGCATTTCAATTTTTCTAACATAAAACTGATAATAAGCGCGATAAACGTCACATTACAGCCAAAATATAACAATTTACCCGAAGTAGTTTGATACATCCTCCTCTGAGAAAGTGCTATCAGCTGGAAATGTCAGGTAAATTTGTTGTGATGCACTAATATTTTGACAATCTGCCTTTCCCATGAATTTCGGCGCATCTTCTGCCAAAACCACCGCATGCTGCCCATGAGGCTTATTAATCACATCATAAAAAGAATCAAATTAAAGTAACAAAAAAAAAAAAAAAACTCAAATCAATTTATTTCTTAACAATAATATTGAAACTTCTAAATCTAAGTCTTCACCTGTCAATTAGCCGAATACTATTTCTCAATCGGATAAGAAGCTTAGTCAAATTATAGCCGGACTTACCATATCGTTGGCTCTCAGCTAGGTAGCCTTATGGCAGTGATCCAGGCGAAATCGCTTGTTCGTCGTTAGCAGAAGCATCGTTTCCATACATATGAGAGACTATAGCTATGAAAGAACAAATATGTTGTATTGCATGCACACCATTAGGACAGGTACTGGCTACCGCATGACAGAATGACCATAATAACCATAAATTATACCAAATGAGAACCATAAAAAAGCAGTGTCAAATTTGTATATCAGCAACATAAATTTTACAGAAGATAATACTGCCTAATTGTTTGCTGACATGGTAGAAATAAGAGGAAACCGAAAATGTGGTCATAAAAACGCATCCAATAAATGACAAGATATTGGTATCCGCACAACTGCTAACGCAAAAAAAAAAAATGTAGTGACCTAATTAATATCAAAACATTAACTCGTCTCCTAGTAATAAAAAAATCTTCTATCAGTGCCTTGCATTAATCAATCAAGAAGGCATTTAATGCCCTGCCCCTGCGTGTAACACATTCTCCCCATTTCCTTCTATCATTACCTGTTAAAAGAATATTAATATACAGAGACCTCAATACAGAACAAAATACAGAATTTGATAATCAAGCAGCAGTTCACCAACAAAATATCCAAAATAAAACACAACCAAAGCCTAACAATTGCAATTCACTAATAAATAATACTTGTCTAAATCTGTATGAGATAAATAACTCAAACGCTTCTACTACCGTATCCAAGATTCTGAAATGGGTTGGAATAGAGCAATACCCAATAAGATATCATAAAATGGGGAAAATCATAAATTGCACAATCTGTTTTAACAAACATAGCTACATGTACAATGATTCAGATATTTGCCGACACAGGATGATGATCTAAAACTATTTTGAGAAAGAAACTCAGGCTTTAAAATCCTCTTCAAAGCATCATTAATTTATTATACACGTACTCGTCAAAGTAACAAGAATTGGCACCTTCAAGCTGTTAGTTGTTCACTTGCTCTATCACTTTTAACCTCTCCTTCGTCCGAACCACCAGCTTCATTGATTTTCTCTGCCAACTCTGACTCAGTAGTAGTGGCATCAGTGTTCTCTGACTCTGTTTCCTTTAAACCTAACATCTTGGAAGTTATTAAAATTCCAGATCCTTTTTTATTTCTAGCAGCTTCTGCTGCCTCAGCCTCCTTAGCCTTGGCTTCAGCTTTTAATCTTTCCTTCTCCTCCATCAGTTTGGACAAGTCCTCTTCTCTCCCTTCTTTTCTCAACTCCACCGTAACGAACTCTTGGAATTCCTCATCAAAGTCGACACCATTGTCATCCAACAACATATTTACAATCTGAAGCACATCATCCAACCTTCCTGCCTCGCTCAACACCTTCATCATGAATTGATAGCTAGCAACATCCATCTTGAGCTTCTTCACCATTAGGTCAAAGAAAAACTTAGCATCATCAATCTTCCCAACTTTAACCAACCCATCAACCAACCTATTGTAAACAGCCAAGTTAGGCCTCAAACCCGATTTCACCATTTTTTTGAAATAGCTAGCAGCGTCATCAGGCCTGTTCTCTTTGAAACAAGTATCCATCAACAAGCCGTATGTATACTCATCAGGGTTTACTCCTTTGCCCTCCATTTCTCCATAAACCTCCTCAGCTTCCAAAATCATCCCATTATTACACAACTGCTCAATCAAGTTATTAAATGACAACGTATCCGGCTTACAACGAGACTCACCCATGCTCCTGAAAACCTCAATCGCCTCCATGAATTTTCCCTCAGCACAATAACCATCCACCATGACATTAAAGCTTCCCAAATTAACAGCCAACTTAGCAGGAGGATTATGCTCCTTGATCATCCTATCAAAGAGCCTCATTGCCTCATCAAATTTCCCATTCTTGGCAAGAGCATCAAGCACCGAATTATAAGCAATGTCACTCATCTTCTTTCCCTCTACAAAAACCTCTTGATAACACTCCATAGCTTCCTTCTCCATCCCCTTGAGAAAATACCCCTTCATCAAACACCCCAAAACAACCCCATCTTCCACAACCCCACCCAACTTCTCTTTCAACTCTTCATAAACCCTTAAGACACCATCCCCATCAGAACTCCTAGCATGACCCAACATCAAATAATGATAAACCAGAGGGTCAGGTGCAAAACCCGAAGCATTCATTTGATCCTTAATATCCATAGCACGATCAAGCCTATTGTTATCAACCAAACCCTTAATAAGAATGCGGAAAGTGGTAGACGAAGGGTTAACCGGAGCATCCTTGATGAACTGCTTGAAATTCTCAAGAGCAGTATCAGGCTTGCGGCAATCGAGATAAGTCTGAAAGATAAGATTGTGAGTAATGATATTAGGAACTACACCAGCTTGTGTAATGAAACGGTGGAGGGATAGAAGATCGGAATAGCGAGACTGACGGAGGAGGGCGGAGAGGACAGCGTTGATGGTGAAGATGGTTGGGCGGCAATTGGAATAAATGGAGTGGCGCGTGTAGAGTGCAGCTTCATCGAGATCGTTTTGGCGGATTAGGTTTAGAATCGTGTTGTGAAGGTTGACACGGTTACCGGTTAACGCAGAGGCGTGTTCGGGGAGGTTAGGGTCACTGGGGTTGAGATAGTAGGGTGGGGATTGTGATTTAGGGTTTGGATTGGGTGATTGTTGTTGGTTGCGGTTAAGGGCGGAGAGAGGGGGTTCGATGCGGAGTTGTCGCTTGCGACGACGACGTTCGGCGGCGGCTTCTTCTGGTGAGGCAAAGGAGAGAAAGCGTGGGCAGAGTGAATAAGGTGGTCGGATTCGGATTTGGCGGTGCGGTTGTGCAACGGTTTTCAGGTGGGTGAGGAACGTTGCTTTTGAGAGAGCCATTGTTGAGTGTGAGAGGAAGATAGACTATAAATCACCTGCACATTTAAACAAACAACATAGTCAAGGGATAAACAAAAGACAGAAACAAATGACAATTAGGATAAATAACTATTCTGTTATGTTTGACAACAAAAGTTACAACATTTAATTTCATAAACCACCAAGCTTTAAGGCATAACAAAATACTCAAACACTATTATAATACAAGAAAGAGTGTATTTGGTTTGATATTTGGAAAACAAATATGATTAAATGGTCTTTCAACAATGCATATGATGCAGCCATTCAAATTAAGTAAGTCAAGATCCCTGTCTACACATAGAAAATACTCCCTCCGGTCACTATTATAAGCAAAAATCAACTTTTTAGGTTCATTTATTAATTGATGTATTTGGTCTATATTATTGACCAGATACATTAATGAATGAACCTAAAAAGTTGATCTTTGCTTATAATAGTGACCGGAGGGAGTATACTCATTCTGATAATCCAAGAAGCTTGGATAATAATTGTTTAAGCTTTGAGCATGCAATTCTTCTTTTGCATTATACACTTGAACAACAAAATAACATTAGTGTGTTCAGAAATCAAAACCTTTCTTTACAAACATGAATCACAAAATGATATGTTTAACACACTAAAATTATGAATCACAGTCACACCTTATGTATTTATTGTAATTATTGATTTGAAAAGACACAATCGTTTAACAGGGAGAGAACCAATAGTGAAATTTAGAAATTGGATTGAAATAATGATACCCAATAGTGAAATTCATTGAATTGTTAGACTTACACGAATTCATTTATAAATTTAGTCCTAAATTTACAAAATATTCATACACATACATGACCACATACATAGAAAAAGAAACAAAAAATCAGAGAGATTAAGAGCGTGTAAGCATGAAAATGAATGGTAAGAGAGATTTTACGGTCGAGTTTGATGTCGATGAAGAAGAAGGGGATCGACAGCAGTTGACGGCGAAGATGGAGATTTAACGGCGAGAAGTGCGATGAACAGTGAAATGGGGTTCAGAGAGGGTTTAGCTTAGAGTTGTAGAATTTAGAAGAAGGTGATGATAATGATGCAGTGAACTTAAATGGGCCTATTGGGTTTCCTCAGGCTCAAACGTAAAACTGAACTAGTACTTTTGGGGGGTGTGGGGAGAAGCAATGCTGTGGTGATAGAAATTCAGAAGATTTAAATTGTGCTCACAATTTTTTCTATGAAACGATGCTATGGTGAAGCGATACTATATATTGTTTGTTATAAAAAACGGGCACTTACGTGTCCGTCTTTCCGCTCATTTTATTGCGCTAACGATTGAAATTTATGAACGGTATAATTTATTAAATTTTGCTTTTGATTAAAACTAAAAAATAAATGTTTATTGTTTTCAAGTTATAACGAATCAAACTAACCATGATTATCTATTTCAATGACATCAACGATATAACAAAAAAAAATATAATTTAAATGTTTATTTCTTTAATGACACCAACGACAATCTTTATTATAGAAAAAGTTGTTTTAAAGGTATAACTGGGACAATGAAAAGGTAAATAAAGATACACTAATCTAGTTTGTTATATTTTTTAAATGATTAAGAAAAAAAAACACACACACACACACACATATATATATAGGGTTATGATAGAAGACACCTTTTATGAAGGTGTCTTTTATCAAGTTACTCTATGAGCATTTGCGAAAAGACACCAACTTACTTTTATGAAGGTGTCTTTTAGTAAAGTTACAACTAAAAAGTGAAAATCACACCTTAAGGTGTGACTTGTTAAAAGACACCACCAAAGGGTGGCTTGTAACAAAACCCATATATATATATATATATATATATATATATATATATATATATATATATATATATATATATATATGAGTTAGGATCCGTTGACATCAGGTGTCAACGGATTGGTTGACACCAAATCTTAACCATCAATTTTATTTAATCAAAAGGCTCATATTTACTTAATTAAATCTCACGTGGTCATCACTTTATCGGATTCTTGCTCGCCCTTTCAAGTTTCACCAATCTTTATCTTTCTCGTTTTAATTATTGTTATTAATATTATTTAATGCTCAGATTTTCCTCCTCTTTGCCATCGGTTCTCTTTTCCCAAATCAAATTCACAGCTTCTTCTCCATTTCAATGTTTTTTAAGGGTTCAAATTTGAGCATTGAAATAGTAAGGGACAATTATGATTTATTCCACCAAATTACGATTCAAAATTGTGATCAGATCAAACACAATTGTCACACCTAAAATTATACAAATAAATTAAATAAATCCCATCCAAAATACGCCAGGAATCCTAAATTCACTGTAATTCAATTGCAATCGTTTTCATAAATCTGACATAAACTGGCTTAACCAGCTATGATCGACAGAGGAATAAGCCAAAAGGGATGAAGATGCACGCAAAAATATTATTATTATTATTGTGCGTTTGACAGATAGTAAAAAAAGAATTCAAGAAAAGAGAATAGGGAGTATCATGAGTCATGAGTTCACATTTTTCAATGATTGAACAAAATTCTATTCTGCGGTTGAGAAAATGGATATCCACAAAATAGAAATATGAATTAGTTACGAGCCTTTTGATTAAATAAAATCGATGGTTGAGATTTGGTGTCAACGAATTCGTTGACACCTGGTGTCAACGGATCCTGACTCTATATATATATATATATATATATTGTATTTGTTGATGTCTCTCCCACCTTTCTCTACAACACCTCTGTCAATTTTGTAATCTACTCCTCATAGCTCTCCCATCGCAAAATTGGCGAGGAAGAGAAACATTTGACACTCTTGCTACTCTGTTCGTGTTGGAGGAAGTCAATATTATTACAAAGAGACACAAATGTTTGTCTTGCCGTAACTTTTCAAAACCGTCGTGGATCCAAACATGTGTATAGTTTGTATAAATGTATTCTTTGGTCGCCAAATTTAGTTGGGTAGTATACTATAGTTTTTTACAAAAGTAAAAAAAAATAGGTATATTTGAAGTACATGTACATTTTTACTCGTAAAAATCAGAGAGAAAAAATATATGTTCAGTCAATGTTGCAAAAGCTGCGTCGTCACATGTGTTGCGGATATATGTTTATTCTCTCCTTAAGGGGCTGTTTGGTTTCAAGGAAAGTGAATGGATTGATAGGAGGAAGGATTGAAAGTGTATGGAAATGTGTTCTTTCCACCCTTTGGTTGCAATGTCAGAGAGGTGGGAAAGAAGAATCTTTGTGGGTCCCATGTCCAAAACCATTCTCTTCTAATATGCGCAGAAAGTATGAGGAAAGTATGAGATGCACATTCATTTTCATAAATTTATAGAAAAACTCTTACTATATTATATATTATTTCATTTAAATGTGAGGCTATATATGTGATTTTAGAAAATACACATCTTTCTTTCCTTTCACTTTCCTATCACTTTCATCAATACCAAACAAACTAAATAATCATCTCACTTTCCATTCACTTTCTACTCACTTTCATTCCTTCAACAATCTTTCCACTTACAATCTTTCCTTTCACTTTCTTTGATCTTCCAAACAAACCCTAAGGGGCTGTTTGGTACCGCAGAAAGTAGAGCGAACGGATTGGGAAAGCATGGAAAGTTCACAGAAATTAATCTTTCCGTCGTTTGGTTGTTCCGCAAACAGTGAAGGAAGGATTGCTTTTTGGTGGGTCCCATGTATAAAGTTGATCAACTCCAAATTGGAGAGAAAGTCTCGGGAAGCAAGGATTTCAACAAAAAGACAAAAAAAACCCTGCACTTTAATACTATTTCTAAGCGTAACCTTACCTATCTTATAATATATAAAAATATATAATAAATATATAAATGTATATAATATATACTTATTATCTATATATAATATACGTATGTGTTATGATATGTATTTATTATTTATTTTTAAGAAAATGTATAGTATTCAAATTAATATATATGGTATAATTTATGTAGGGACAATAATGTCATTTACAAAATAAAACTCTTTCTTTCCTTTCACTTTCTTTTCACTTTCACTCAAACCAAACAATCAATAAATCATCTTACTTTCTACTCACTTTCTTCTTATTTTCTTTCCTTAAACAATCTTTCCTTTTACTTTCTGTCCTTTCACTTTCTTTTCGGATCCAAACAAAGCCTAAGTGTTGCAGATGAGTAATGATATTTTGACATCCATTTGATGACAACTTTGTTGACAACCTTGTTTTTCTCGCTTCTTATTGGTCAAAAACAATGGAGAGAGAAAAAGGAAGAGAGAGGATAACAACATCATGTGAGTATGAGAGAGAAAGTTGTTCAAAAGTTGTCAAAAAGTGGTTGTCAAAATATCATTTCTCGTTGCAGATATAAAGATTTTATTTTTATTAGAGTTTAGTGCGAAGACTACTATCAGTCTATTATCCCAGATTGTATACACAAGTGGAAAAAAGAGGAAGAAACGTATATTTCATTTTATACGAAACAAATCGTGAGCTCATCGTTTCATTTGTTTCTTTGATTTTTATGTGTATGAATGTCTGTGTGATGTTTTCTTGACTTTTTATGATAATTTTTAGGTGCAACTTGAGATCTCGCCTATTGTTCAATGCATAAACACCAAACACAGAGAAAAACAAATACTAATCGGAAGACATTTTCTGAAAATGATGGAATCAACAAGTGGATAAGTTATTTTGGCTAACCCTGGGACCGTTTCACCATAGCTTAATCAAAGCCAAGTCAAAACGAAAACAAAAATAATAAGATGCAGTGTATTTTCTTGGTATATAGAGTACTCATTTTGGTCTAAATTATAAGCAATTTTTCTTTTAGGATTAATTGAATAAAAGATATATGTGGTATATGTTATAAACCAAATACATCAATTATTCAATGGATTAAATTGTTAGTTTTTTTTTGCTTATATTCAAAATCACATGAAGTATATCATAACGAGATAATACGATTTATTTAACGTATATTAAGAGGAACTATCTTGATTCCACCCATCTAAAGAGTTTTAGTTGTCACTGTGAGCATAACTCAGTTGACAGGAATAATATATTGTTTTTAACAATATATTGTTATACATCAAACCAAGGTTTGAACTTCGTACGCTACACTAATTCACATTAAAAAAAAACGTTCTCCATCCCATAATAAGTGACCCTTTTGTAAAAAAACATTGTCCAAAAGTAACCAACATATTTCACTTTTTAATGCAATATTAATTACCTTTTCCAATTATAACTTTAATCTTTTTTATGTACGTTAATTATAACTTGGCTTAAATGCACTTTTGTCCCCCTATGTTTTAAATAGTTGCGATTTTGGCCCCCTAAGAAAAAAAATGGATATTTTGGCCCCCTATGTTTTGTTTCTCTTTTGGTTTGCTGAAAAGTCAATAAAAAAATCGAAAAAATCAATTTTTAAATAAAATAAATGAAAAAAATATAAAAAAATTCTGGAAAAATGAAAAATAATAAAAAAATAAAAATTTTCCAGATTTTAAATTTAATAAATGAAAAAAATCCAGAAAATCAATTTTTAAATTAAATAAATGAAAAAAAGAATAATAAAAAAATACAAAATAATGAAAAAATTCGAAAAAAATAATGTCAAATTTTTCAGATTTTTTAAAAAATTCGAAAAAAATACGGAATTTTTTTTAAAAAATCTGGAAAATTTGACATTATTTTTTTCGAATTTTTTCAGAATTTTTTTCGAAATTTTTTTTTCAAATTTTTTCCAGAATTTTCTAATGTTGAAAATTTGACATTCTAAAGGCGCAAGGAAACGAAAAAAGTATACACAAAAACACCAACGAGAATACAACTTGGCCACAAATTTGGTACATATTTCTTCTTTAGGGAAATGAATGTTGTCCATGAATTTTTGTCAAAATTTTTTCGTTTTTTTAATCATTTTTATTAATATTTTTATTTTTCAAGAATTTATTTCATTTTTTTGTAATATTTTTTCGTTTTTTAAATTTTTTTTATTTTTTCATTTTTCCAGAATTTATTTCATTTTTTTGTAATATTTTTTCATTATTTTTTTCGTTTTTTAAAAAATCTGGAAAATTTGACATTATTTTTTTCGAATTTTTTCATTATTTTTTAATTTTTTATTATTCTTTTTTTCATTTATTTAATTTAAAAATTGATTTTCTGGATTTTTTTTCATTTATTAAATTTAAAATCTGGAATTTTTTTATTTTTTTTATTATTTTTCATTTTTCCAGAATTTTTTAATATTTTTTTATTATTTTTCATTTTTCCAGAATTTTTTAATATTTTTTTATTATTTTTTTCATTTATTTTATTTAAAAATTGATTTTTTCGATTTTTTTATTGACTTTTCAGCAAACCAAAAGAGAAACAAAACATAGGGGGCCAAAATATCCATTTTTTTTCTTAGGGGGCCAAAATCGCAACTATTTGAAACATAGGGGGCCAAAAGTGCATTTAAGCCTTATAACTTTAATGAATGTTACTTTCAACACTTTCAATTCAACATATTACACTTTACATTAATGATAACTATGAATGAGCACTTAAAATATATTCCTCAGCACTTAAAAAAATTTCTCTCTTCTTCACTAATATTTTTTTTCTTAATAATATGTGTGAAAATGTAATGCTAGCATCACTTTTTTAACACTCTTTAATACTTATTATTTTATTGGTTTAAATAATTGTGAATTTACACTTTGAAAATTAAATCCACACAAATTAACTGACAACTTGACATACATTAATTACATTCAATAAAAAGTGAGAGTTGTTAACATTTCTTATATTTGAAATAAACAAATACACCATCCGGTCACTAATATAAGCAAAAGTTTGATTTTTAGATTCATTCATTAAATGATGTATGTAGTCTACATACATCATTTAATGAATGAATCTAAATACTCCCTCCGTTCCTTTATAATTGTCACTTTTGCATAAAATTTTTGTTTCTAAATAATTGTCGTTTTCAAAGTTCAAAGTGTCATTAAATGTGACTTTACTTATATTACCCCTATATATTTATTGCAAAGAGAGAAATGTATGAAATGGAGTATTAAATGATTAAGGTTATTATAGGAAAAAGATAAATTGTTGTATCAAAAGTAGTAAAAGTATTTGTAGTCTTGATTTGTGTAAAAAGTCAAAATGTGACAATTAAAAAGGAACAGAAGGAGTATCAAATTTTTGCTTATATTAGTGACCGGAGGTGTAACTCACTTAATATAGGATGGAGTGGTTAGAGTTTTTGTTAATTAATTATGGGGATGTGTGGCAATTAGCCAGCTGGAAGATACATTTAATTAATAATTAATGGAAGAAAAGTTGAAAATGGTGCGCCTCGAAATTTAATTTCCTGTTCAAAATGTGGCAAGCAGCCCGAGGTTAGAGTCTATAACCGTTTAGAATAGACGCTACTTCTCCGGCAACAACACATAGGACCTACGTACGTACGTTATCTCCAATTCCATTTCCTATACGAGAAAGCAAATATCTCCAGAGCTCACCTTTTCTTTGGCACCTGTTATGTTGTACAGGTCAGTATCTCCTTTTCCCCTTTTTCTATTTCTGTTCATGCACTTTCATTACTATATTAAACTATCTTCACCTAATATCGGATCTTGTTATATATGAGTTCTAACTCAATCTATAACTATTGTCATTTAATTGTCTATCTATTATATTAAAACAAACATTTGTTCTTGTCCTTTGTGCATTGTCAAAATTTCAATATCCCTGGACAGAGACAATTCAGTCTGTGTGTGCTGTATCATTCCCTTTTAGGTATTTTGAATTAGATGAAATAAAATGTGCATTTTGTTTCTATAGTTGATTGGAAGTAATAAATTTAGCCATAAATTTTACAATGAGAAATATTAGAAACACTCACTCTCCTATGAAATCCATATTTGATTTTCCTTCTATATGAGTAATGATTTGACAATTCAAATTGTGCTTGCTGCCTGAGAATAGTGTGTAGTTTGTCAGGTTGACAAAGAAAGGGACATCAAGAAGAACAATGATAATTGTATTGTATGACACTTGATAATTTTTGTGACAGCCTTCTTTATTAATCTTTATATTCAGAAAAAAAAAAAAAAACAATAGAGACAGAATTAGAATGACAGAGAGTAAAGATATGATAGAGAATTATCTAAAAATTATCCCAAAATTAGTTATATAAATAACATTTCTCGTCCAAAAATTGTGAAGTGAGCCCCACAGCTTTTTATAATGCTGACTAAACAACAAAGAAAAGAATAGAAAGAAAGAAGCACCCATTTTTGTACTTCCCGCATTTCACGTGAATGAATAAAGTGGCCTGACAAAGACTATTCTGGCAGCCTTCACAGCCGGCGGTTTTTTACTAGCGGAGCCGTCGAGGGAATGGAGAGTGCTGGCTTTGCGTAGGGGTATGAGAGGCAGGGCTCGAAGTAAAGACACATATTTTAAGGGTCTTATCTCAACTAATGTGAGATTCTAAACCCATCATCCAATGTTCGTTGAGCATTTACAACATGATCTAAGTGGTCCGATAGAAACGATCTTAAAAGAACTCTAATTAAAAAACATTAATTCCTTTTACACGTGTGTTAGTTCTTATGTTAGAAACTATGAAGCACCGATATGGACACAAACACCGAACATGATACAGACACTGACACGCCGACATATAAAATGACGAAACCCACGTAAATTTCACTCGATAAAAGAGTAAGTATTAAAAAAAGTGTTTTATAGAGTGTTCTTAAGACTCCTCATCCATAAAATTGTATGTTGATCGTTGCAAAGACACATAAGAAATATAGCAGGTCTTTCTCTGGCCTCTGAGTGCTCGTATTTTAAAGTATTTTGTTTTGATTTTTTATATTTATCAAAGGACGTATCCCTTCTCATATCAATGATGTCAGCCAAAAACTATGAGTGACTTGTCCCTTCACTTCTTGTTTGAGGCCATGTCTCCTATCCTCGAGGAGCAACTTGAATTTCGTATCTTTTTTGTGAATATTAAGGGAGTGACTTCATTTTTATTTCCACTTCCACTCTCAATGTATGAAAACAGAATACTACCATAATTACTTAACTACCCATACCTAATTTTCTTCCAAACTTTTTTCTTTTTAACTTTAGGGTTATTTTTGTCATATCCACTATCAAAACTCACTTTACTAAAACTCACTTTCTCACCTTTCTTTATTTAATGATAAACTTTTCTCCCTCATCTTTCTTTATTTATAATAATAATCTTTTCTCTCTCATCTTTATTTATTTAATAATAAACTTTTTTCTCACCTTTATTTTTTAATAATAAACTTTTCTCTCTCAATCTCAATCTCCTCTCTTATCGCCAACACACGTTGGCTCAGTTGGTAAGGAACGGGCAACTTCCCCTCAGAAGGTTGTGTGTTCGATTTTCGCTGCCGATGTGAGGACGGTGTTGGTGGGTGATCTGTAAGTACCTCTGTAAGTGCCCTTTGGGCCCGGAGGCCTGCCCTGACCCTGGTGGTGACCGGAGCCGAATCCACCTAAACTTTTTTGTAACAAAAAAAAAATCTCCTCTCTTATCTTTTTCTTACCAACTTTTTACATTTTTCATTTTCTCTCTTCATTTTCAACTCCATTTTGTCTACTAATTTTCAATTTGGTTTTACTAACAATTTTTTTTTAGAGGAAACTAACAAGTGTTGTTTGTTGTTATAGCAAAATATGATTTTGTATTTTACGATACACTATTATATAATACGTTGATTATGTTTTTTCACGGAACGCATATTAATATTTTCACACTCAAACATATTAGTAAATAAAATCTATGATTATTTTTTTTATTAGCTTTTTTCATATCGTCAATACTAAAGCAAGAACAATATTATAATATACTATGATTAATCATACTTCACTTTTTTCTGTATTTTTTTTAAAATGTATCACTAAAAAACCTGTTGGAGTGTACAGTTGTAACACGAAACTCATTTTAGTAACTACAATGAGTGATCAGTTTTAATTAGTATTTTTTAATATATCTAATTAAACACCGCGATTGCCTAAGTTTTATTAATATATTAATAAAATATATGTGGGTGTATGAACTATATATTAATATATTCTTATTTCTGAAATTTTTATGGAAACTATATACTGATAAAATACAAATGAGTATATGAACTATATATTAACAAAAATATATCTCACTATATGTTTTTTTACGGGAATATGTTATTATACATTTATTTATGAAATGTATTTTCATTTATTAGCTTTTTTAATATCGTCAATACTAAAACAAGAACAATATTATAATATACTACTAGTTTAGAGACCCAGCGTTGCCCGGGTTAGATATTAAATAGTAATATATAAATGATAAGATGAATGTCCAATGCAAGAATAAAAAGTGTAACAAGATCAATAATGAATTAGTCCAAGTGGTAAGAGTTTTGGGTCCCTTTAAACATGTGGTCATGGGTTTGTTTCGTGGCTCATGCGTATGAGAGAAAAAAATCGATTGAAAGAGAATAAAATTGGTGTTTGACAAACCTGAAAAAGGAAAAATGTTAGATGAAAAGAAGGTTTGGGGTTTCTGCTTGTGCTTAAAATATGTAAATATACGTGATTAACAAAAATTTATTTATTTATAATTAACATTTGCATTAGAATATGCTGCTAAAAGATAGCATAATAACTAATCGAACCTTTTTTTTATCAAAAATAAAAACTAATCGAACCCTTTTTTTCCTCAAACATAAAAACTAATTGAATGATACAGTGCTAAAAGATTAGTAATAACTAATTGAAGTTTCTTTTCCTAAAAACAAATAAACAAATTGAAGTCTTTTAATCATAAAATAAGATCATACATGTAAACTTTGTTGAAAGTATTATGTGTAGTTTGTTGAGATATTTCTGCTACTTAAATTATTAGAAATTCAAAAAAAAAAATTAAAGAAAATATTGAGTGGATAAGATCAAAATGTTGTTGAGATATTTATGTTAAATAAAATATTGGTTTTTAAAAATAGAAAAATAATAGAAATATTAAGAATGAATGTGGAAGTGACATGTGACATAAAAAAACCTTACTTTATATATATACTACTGATTGATTATTGATTGATTGATTGATGTGTAGTTTGTTGAGATATTTCTGCTACATAAAATATTAGAAATTCAATAAAAAATAAAAAAAATACTGAGTGCGTAAGATCAAAAGTTTGTTGAGATATTTATGTTAAATACAATATTGGTTTTTAAAAATAGAAAAAAATAATAAAAATATTGAGAATGAATGTGGAAGTGGCATGAGGCATAAAAAACCTTACTTTATATATATACTATTGATTGATTGATTAATTGATGTGTAGTTTGTTGAGATATTTCTCCTACATAAAATATTAGAAATTCAATAAAAATTTAAAGAAAATACTGAGTGCATAAAATCAAAAGTTTGTTGAGATATTTATATTAAATAAAATATTGGTAAAATCAAAAGTTTGTTGAGATATTTATATTAAATAAAATATTGGTTTTTAATAATAGAAAAAATAATAAAAATATTGAGAATGAAAGTGGAAGTGACACGTGGCATAAAAAACCTTACTTTATATATATACTAGTTTAGCGACCCGGCGTTGCCCGGGTTAGATATTAAATAAGTTTTATAAGTTTGTGTGCACGAATACACGTGTCAGTATATTAGATTGAATTTATTTAAATTTACAATTATAATAATATCATAAAAATAAATATAAATATTTCAAAAAAAATTAAAAATAAATATAAATGATGAGATGAATGTCCAATGCAAGAATAAAAAGTGTAACAAAATCAATAATGAATTAGTCCAAGTGGTAATAGTTTTGGGTCCCTTTAAACATGAACTATTACTTTCCCACCCTATTGCCTTCTCTCGCGCCCTGTAAAATTTCTAAAAATGCCCTTGTGCATTCCGGATTTTAAAATTCGGATTCATGTTTACTATTTTGGATTTTATAATCCGGAAAATTCTAATGTATAATCAGCCATCAGACTCTCTCACATTTCAACAGTTTTGAGTTTTCCTTTTAAAAACAACAAAAAACTAAGTAAAAAATGCTAAAAACCTGTCAAATAAAATCATAAAAATATAAAAATAGGACCAAAAAATTCTAAAGATCAAATAAAACTAATGGAAATTTTTTCGGATTTTTCTGAGAATTTTAAAAATTAATAAAAATGAAAAATGGGTCTAAACGATGGAATTTTGGATTTTGAGGGGCGGAGTCTCGTAAGAAGTACCTTCTATGGGAGTCATGGTCCTTGAATTTTTTCTGATTTTCTGGGGATGTTTCGGAGCAATCCGATCAAGTAGCCCGAAAACCCGATTTTTGTTAAATAAAATATTGGTTTTTAAAAATAGAAAAAATAATAAAAATATTGAGAATGAATGTGGAAGTGACATGTGGCATAAAAAACCTTACTTTATATAAATACTATTGATTGATTGATTGATGTGTAGTTTGTTGAGATAAAAAATACTGAGTGCATAAGATCAAAAGTTTGTTGAGATATTTATGTTAAATAAAATAGAAAAAAGAATAAAAATATTGAGAATGAATGTGGAAGTGACATGTGGCATTAAAAACCTTACTTTATATATATACTATTGATAGATTGATTGATTGATGTGTAGTTTGTTGAGATAAAAAATACTGAGTGCATAAGATCAAAAGTTTGTTGAGATATTTATGTTAAATAAAATAGAAAAAATAATAAAATTATTGAGAATGAATGTGGAAGTGACATGTGGCATAAAAAACCTTACTTATATATATATATATATATATATATATATATATATATATATATATATATTATTGATTGATTGATTGATTGATGTGTAGTTTGTTGAGATAAAAAATACTGAGTGCATAAGATCAAAAGTTTGTTGAGATATTTATGTTAAATAAAATAGAAAAAAGAATAAAAATATCGAGAATGAATGTGGAAGTGACATGTGGCATAAAAAACCTTACTTTATATATATACTATTGATTGATTGATTGATTGATGTGTAGTTTGTTGAGATAAAAAATACTGAGTGCATAAGATCAAAAGTTTGTTGAGATATTTATGTTAAATAAAATAGAAAAAATAATAAAAATATTGAGAATGAATGTGGAAGTGACATGTGGCATAAAAAACCTTACTTTATATATATACTATTGATTGATTGATTGATTGATGTGTAGTTTGTTGAGATAAAAAATACTGAGTGCATAAGATCAAAAGTTTGTTGAGATATTTATGTTAAATAAAATAGAAAAAATAATAAAAATATTGAGAATGAATTTGGAAGTGACATGTGGCATAAAAAACCTTACTTTATATAAATACTATTGATATTATTGATACTGTTGATTGATTGATTGATGTGTAGTTTCTTAAGATATTTCTGTTACATAAAATATTAGAAATTCAATAAAAATAAAAATAAATACTGAGTGCATAAGATCAAAAGTTTGTTGAGATATTGATGTTAAATAAAATAATGGTTTTTTTTTTTACAAAAAATAAAATATTGGTTTTTAAAAATAGAAAAAATAATAAAAATATTGAGAATGAATGTGGGAGTGACACGTGGCATAACAAACCTTACTTTATATATATACTATTGATTGATTGATTGATTTAGAAATAAGGACCTGAAATAATAGTATAGGTGTTATCATAAAATGATAGTATAGGTGATTAATAATATTAAAACGCTACTGGTGAAATAATAATATTTTAGGACCTGAAATATTATTATTAAAATCAAAACGCTACTTATTAATAATATTGAAACGAAAAGGACCTGAAAAAATAGTATATGTGATAATAGTATAGGTGTTAGTTCAAGGACGTGAAACAGAAACAATAGTATAGGTGTTAGTTCAAGCACCTGAAACTCGTAGGTGTTTGTAATGGATGCCAACAACAATAGTTCAAGGACCAGGAAAAAACAATCAGTAAACTCACCCGTAGGTGTTAGTTCCCTCTTATATTATATACAAAAATAAAATTCTAAGCATAAGTAAAAGTAAAAGAAACAATAGTATAGGTGTTTGTCAAACCTGAAGAAAGAAAAAGCTTAGATCAAAAGAAGGTTTGAGTTTCAGTTTCTGCTCAAAATATGTGATTAAAAAATTTTCCTTTATTTATAGTTAAAAAAAAAGCAAACAAAACAAACTGAAGTCTTTTTTTCCTCAATGAAAAAAACTAATTGAATAATATGGTGCTAAAAGAGATAGTAACTAATTGAAACTTCTTTTCCTAAAAAAAAGAAATATTTAATGGATAGCATTGAAAGTATTATATATAGTTTGTTGAGACATTTTGTCTACATAAAATATTAGGAATTAAATATAAGATTAAATAAAAATATTTCAGGTCTTGAAATATTATTATTAAAATCAAAACACTACTGATTAATAATATTAAAACGAAAAGGACCTGAAAAAATAGTATAAGTGATAATAGTATAGGTGATTAATAATATTAAAACGCTACTGTTGAAACGAAAAGGAAAAAAAAAATAGTATAGGTGTTAGTTCAAGGACTTGAAACAGAAACAATAGTATAAGTGTTAGTTCAAGGACCTGAAACTCGTAGGTGTTTGTAATGGATGCCAGCAACAATTGTTCAAGGACCTGAAAGAAAAAAAAACAATTGGTAAACTCACTCGTAGGTGTTAGTTCCCTCTCATATTATATATAAAAATAAAAATCTAAGCATAAGTAAAAGAAACAATAGTATAGGTGTTTGTCAAACCTGAAGAAAGAAAAATCTTAGATCAAAAGAAGGTTTGAGTTTCAGTTTCTGCTCAAGATATGTGTTTACGTGATTAAAAAATTCTCCTTTATTTATAGTTAAAAAAAAAAATCGAAACCTTTTTTTCCTCAATGAAAAAAACTAATAGAAACTTCTTTTCCTAAAAAAAAAAAAGAAAAAAAAATAAAGGAAGATTTAATGGATAGTATTGAAAGTATTATATATAGTTTGTTGAGATATTTTGGCTACATAAAACATTATGAAGTAAATATAAAATTAAATAAAAAATTTAGTGGATAAGATCAAAAGTTTGCTAAGATTTTTACGTCATATAAAATATAGAAAAAATATAAAAATATTAAGAATAAACGTGGAAGCGACACGTGACATAAAAAACCTTACTTTATATATATACTATTGATGATTAATCATACTTCAATTTTTTCCGTTGTTTTCTTTTTTTGAAAATGTATCACTAAAAAAATCATTGGAGTGTACAATTGTAACACGGGACCCATTTTAGTAACTACAACGAGTGATCGGTTTTAATTAGTATTTTTTTAATATCTCTATTTAAACACCGCGACTGCCTAAGTTTTATTAATATATTCAAAAAATATATGTGGGTGTATGAACTATATATTAATAAAAATATATATGTGAGTATATGTTTGTTTTACGGGAATATATTAGTATATTCTTATTTCTGAAATCTAATGGGAACTATATATTGATAAATATTTATGAGTGTATGTACTATATATTAATAAAAATATATCTCACTATATGTTTTTATACGGGAATATGTTAGTATATGCTTATTTGTGAAATGTATTTTCATTTTTTTTAATATCGTCAATACTAAAACAAACAAAAAAATTATAATATACTATGATTAATCATAATTCAATTTTTTTCGTTGTTTTCTTTTTTTGAAAATGTATCACTAAAAAAATGATTGGAGTGTACAATTGTAACACGGGATCCATTTTAGTAACTACAACGAGTGACCGGTTTTAATTAGTATTTTTTACGGGAATATGTTAGCATATGTTTATTTATGAAATATATTTTACGATAACAATATTATATAATACATTAATTATGATTTTTCACGGGATGCTTATTAGTATTTTTCACACTAAAACATATTAGTAAATAAAAACTATGATTATTTTTATTTATTAACTTTTTTAATATCGTCAATACTAAAATTTAATATATATTTGTTCATATTAAATTTTAATTATTTTATAATTTTTCATTACTACCGATCAATATATACATTATTATGCTTTAAATACTTTACATATTTTCACCATAGACATAAAAAAAATCACTATACCAAACGCAGCCGAGACACAATACGCGGCCGCGCTACCCGTGCTGTAGCACGGGTATCTCGACTAGTTATTTAGTATAATCCGTCATCTCTTACCTCTTTTTCTTCTTTTCTGCCAACCAAATATGGTCAAAGTAGGATGAGGTAGGGATAATGACTAATGAGGATGACTACCCATGTACTCTAACGGCTCTAAAGGCTAAATGAACCTCTCCTACTTGTACTTGATTAGAAAAGCCTGATTATTAATTAAGGCTGTGTTATTTATAACAAGTGGGGGAGGCCCATAATCTGTTCACCTAATTAAGTTTTCTCAGACTGTGTTATTAAGGCTCCATCTCTTGCGTGAATCATGCACATGACAACCTTTCTTTTGACGGATTTTCCTTTAATATATAATGGTTTTTATTTCATGTGCTAATTTGCACATATTAAAAAGTTTAAAATAGTAAATTTGCACATGATAGAAAAACTTATAATAGAGTCGTCAAAAGTTGTGTGAAATCCGTAAGTTATAGTTCAATTGGTAATTGTCGATATTATTAAATCGGACACCAAAAGTTCTAACATAGAACATCATAGTTATACATCTGTCAAAAAAAAAAAACATCATAGTTATACGTCAACTTTAGATAATGTGTATCACTTCACTTCATCTACAAATCAAACAAAAAAGAACGTGGCCAAACTACAAAATAACGTGGCCAAATTATACGAGGCTGTAATGAATGGTGTCTTTAGACCATGGAGTAGGATCTCCTTTCTTGTTTTAGTAAAATTTAGTAAAATAAAACAAATTTCGTTGTTTTTATATATGTCTCCTGCATAAGAGTGATACTTGACATTTTATACTATTTATCGTGTCCTTTTTTTTTATTTATTTTGAAAATGAACATAGCAACAATTTTGAGCAATCAAACAAATTTAGCCGACTCCATTTAAAGACTCGGACAGAGACGTGTTTTTTGGATTATATTTATAGTGTGACAAATGTTAACTTGTGCCTCAAGGACATATGTTAAGGAATTTAAAATAGAAATAATTGTCTTAAAAGTTGTGCATTTAACTTTATTCAACCTTTTAAAGTCAAAGTTTTGTTCTTTTCTATAAAAAACTTCTAGTTTTGGATTCCTTAACTTGTGCCCTTAGGGCACTAGATAACAAGACCCTTATAGTGTTATTAGCCGACTTCATCACACCGTAATTTCGTTAAATTCATCATCAATCAAAACATGCACGGGTAATTTTTTTAAGAAATAGATGTGACCCTTGCATCATGGATTGGTGCCTCCTATTAATCAATCAATATATCAGATATCAAGTTTAAAGAAAATATTGTATCATGGTTGAGTCATCAAAGTTGTTTTGCCTCGTGTTTTTTTCTCTGTTATTTTCTTCAAAATAAAATAAACCGGGAGAAGAAACCAGTATTTTAATTTCTTTCTTGATTTGCTTTGACTTTTTCTGCAAACTAAATATTATTATTAAGGTATGACTTGTGAGCTGTATGGTATTGGTCAGTAGGGATAAGCATGTCAATTCAATTCCATATAATATAAGAAACTCTACTTACCTTTGGCAAACGTGTATTTAAGGCCTAATGTTGCTTTCACATGTTCATATAAATAATAACCGAATGCCGGTGAAGTTTGGTACTCCTGAATTTGTATACAGTTGTAGCTATTTACAACCAAGTTGGTGCACTCGTCTTGTATTGTAAGCATTTTGATATCATTACTAAATTATTTTTGTTATATGAAACTTGACAAAGAAATGAATCATTAATATATATGTGTATGTTTTTTTGTTATGATCAAGTTGTAGTGTCCTCTTTGATTTAATGATGTGTGACTGATTTGTTTATTAATACTACTATTGTACCTTTTGCCCCTCCTCAAATGATGACAAGTTAATTGATTTTGATTGGAATTTTTACAATATTTGCAGATATACAAATGCAACTTCTGGTCCAATAGCTTCCCTGGAATGAATGAATATATATTGTTAATTTGTAGAGAAAACTGTATGAGAATTTTGTGGTAACTCAATATAATGGGCTGCTTTTGTTCAACTTCAAAGAATGTTAAAACACCACCAGGCTATGAGGATCCCACAGTTCTTGCTTCTGAAACACCTTGTGAGTATCCATCTTCATCATTAACCGGTAATTCTGTTCCACCTAATAAATAGATTTATGAAATGTTAAAAAGCTTTAAAGTTGATTAAAACAAAATTTTCTATCTTTCTTTTTGTTTTCACAGTTACTGTGAGTGAAGTAGAGGCGTTATATGAACTCTTTTTGAAGTTAAGCAATTCAATTATTGAAGATGGTCTTATTCACAAGGTTAGTTAAGTATTTTCTTTTAAAGTTTTTTTAATTAGTTTAGATAAAATGTCCTTAATTCAGGTGCCTAATCTCTTCTACAAAAATATTATTACTTCTAGGAAGAATTCCAGCTAGCACTCTTCAGGAATGAAAATGAGAAAAATCTGTTTGCAGACAGGGTATGTATAACTCATCCATACTTTATGGTCTAAACTTGTTTGATCTTCTTGTTCTAGCTCTAGGATCTTTTGATAGGCTTATAACTTGTTATAGCATATTTTGTCATTAACAGTCATATAATTTCTTTTTACATGTCTAGCACCTGCATTATTTCATTCTAATGCCTTTTCACAATTGTTTCTCCTCTATAGATTTTTGACTTATTTGATGTTAAGCGCAACGGCGTTATTGAGTTTGGTGAATTTGTTCGATCTCTTGGTGTTTTTCATCCAAATGCGGCTTTAGAAGACAAAATTGCATGTAAGATAAGATTCATTCTCAAGTTAACATAAATCATTTATATTAACGTCTTTTGTCCTTTCCCTAAGTTTTTGGAGTTTCCTATATTAAGCAAGAGTTATAATATGTTCTGGTTATTTATTGAATTGGGAATAATGATATTTGCAGTTGCTTTTAGGTTGTATGATCTGAGGCAAACGGGGTACATTGAAAGAGAAGAGGTAACATTTTTTACTAGCTATATTAATATTAAACTTTAGGTCTTTAATCTTATGTTAGAACTTGGAATCATGGTTTATTTGCAGTTAAAGGAAATGGTATTGGCACTTCTACATGAATCAGATCTTGTGCTTTCAGATGATATGATAGAGGCTATTGTGGATAAGGTTCATTGCATTTTACCTTGCCATTACGATTGTTACATTTAAAAGCTTACTGAAATTAGTGTTTCTTATTATAAGTTGTGTTCTTTGTTGTTCAAGACTTTTAAAGATGCTGATACAAAAGATGATGGAAGGATTGATCAAGATGAGTGGAAAGCTTTTGTCTCTCAACATCCATCTTTGATAAAGAACATGACCCTTCCATATCTAAAGTAAGTGTAACCTCTTAATGAAAATCCATTTTTTTTATTGACTGGAATTTACAAAAACATATAAATTTCTTTTTAAATATGCCTCCTCCACATTTTGTAGGGATATTACCTTAGCATTTCCCAGTTTTATTGCAAGAACAGAAGTTGAAGACTCAGAGGGTTGACTAATTAGGGAGGAGCCAATAGTGACTACACTTTAATCACTCGAATCTATGTATTTATGTATATATATATATATATATAGGAGAGACGTTATCAAAGAGAAGGGGACCATGTAATGTAAAACTTGGCCATCTTTCAACTTAAGAGTTTAGATATAAGAGATTAATTTTGCTAGTAAGATATTGACCTTGTTCCAATAACAATAAGTAAGACTATTGTCTATTGTGTGGATGTTTGAATTTGCAGCACCAAAATTTTGAAATACCATATGGTTATTATTATTGCAAAAGACATTCTTTTAAAAAAAAGGTAAAAGACTATTTCTAGTGCTTCCTCACGACATACACCCTCCGGTCACAAATATAAGCAAAAGTCATATGTTTTAGATTCATTCAATAAATGATGTATGTGGTCTTTATTGTAGACAACATACACCATTTATTGAATGAATCTAAAATATGAATTTTTGCTTATATTTGTGACCGGAGGGTGTACAAATCTTCAAGGGAAAATGACTAATTGAGTGATTGAGGTGCAGCAAAAAAGGAGATGGGAAAAAAGAAAAAAGTAGGAAACTCTGATTTGTCATGTGATGAAATAGAAAAAGGAGGTAATGAAAGAAAAATTACAAAAAGATATGGTTGATAATTCAGAACTCCAGATTCTATAGCTGTCTTCATTAAAGAAAAGATCGGCATAATCAATTTTGTAGCAGTAAAAATGGGTCATGTAAATAAAGCTACTTGGATTTAAAGGGTTAATGGTGACCAGGGATTTGACATCTTTATACGAAATCATTAGTTTTTTAGAGGGGAATTAGTCACTTTAGTCCCTGAATGGGGAACGATTCGTCAATTTAGTCCCTGATGCAGATAATATGCAAAACAGTCCCTGCATGGTCAATTTCAGGGACTAAAGTGACTAACGAAGTCTACATTCAGGGACTAAATTGACTAACGGAGTCTGCATTCAAGGACTAAATTGACTAACAAAGTCTACATTCAGGGACTATTTTGCAATTTATCTGCATTCAGGGACTAAATTGACGAATTGTTCCCCATTCAGGGACTAAAGTGACTAATTCCCCGTTTTTTAGATGACAATATAAGATCTTTTGATTGATTTATTTCCATTTTTATGTATTATTAGTCAACATAGTTTATGAAAAAAAATAGGGTCATGTTAACTTGTGCCCTAAGGGCACAAGTTAAGAAGCCTAAAGAGGAAATTAAAAATAAATTTTATATTAAAAGGATAACTTTTGCAACTTTTAAGATATTGAATGCACAAGTTTCAAGAAAAACTTTATACATTTGCCTTCTTAACTTATGCATCAAGGGCACAAGTTAACATTTTTCAAAAAAATAACTTATGGATATATAATTTTTGTTGGTGAAAATTAAAAATTAACATAAAAGGGAAGACAATTTTCAATTGACAATGGAGATGAACAGTAACCGCCAAACCCATTTCACAATCAAAATCAAATCTTGAAGAAAATCAAAGCTTCAGTTGTAGTTTTCGATCGTGGCTCAAACTTATCATAAAGGAGACAAGATCTAGCGACGTGGATCTGTTGAACACTTCAGAGTTTGCTCCAATTTTGCACAAGTATTTTTCGTTACGGTGATCGTATTCTTGTTCATTTCCGAGTTGGGTTTGTCGTTTGCGTTTTGTGTGGCTTTTTTTTGTCGTTGCCTCGTCTTTGTTGTGTGAGTTGTTGATGGTTTCCACCACTCTACAATCGAGGGTAACGAAATTGTTTGCTCAATCTCTGACCAATTCTTGCAGCATTCCTGCTTCACAGTTGCCTAAGCCTTGTTTGATAGGTGAGCAAACCTCAATAATAATTTCAGAAGATGAATATTTGGCATGTATCTTAAACTGCAAAATGTCCTTAACAGGAGATTCACTCTTCCAAAGGGTTCTTCCTCGGTGTGTATGCTGGACTTGAAGGAAAGAATCTCAAAGTTTTGGAAAACTAATGGTCCATGGTTTTATTAGGTAAAAGTTACTTTGAATTTATTTTTTCATTCTTGGATGATCTAAGTGCAGTTCGATCTACTGGTGTTTGGAATCTCTCATCAGGCTTCCTCCAAACATTTGCTTGGACTGCTGACTTCAACCTTCACAAGGTGCAACAAACAATTGCTCAAACATGGATTCGTCTTCATGGTCATGCTCGGGAATATTGGCGGAAAAAACATTGTTTGAAATTGCAAGGGCTCTATGAACTCCTTTGCCTCTTGACGAGGCGACTAACAAGATAACTTTTAGTCATTATGCTAGAGTTCTAATAGAGGTTGGTCTAACTTTAGAGATGCATGAAAGAATCCTAGTTGAAAGGAAGGATTTTGATTTTCATGTGGATGTTGAGTTTGAAAAACTTCCCCATTGTGTAACTCATGTCAGATTGTTGGACATTCTGTTAAGAACGACAAGTATTAGAATCCAAAGTGCAACATATTGCTAAGCGTACTGCCTTAAATATGGAGAAGGTTCGTGTTTTAATCATACAAGCTGCAGGTACACTAAACAAGGTAGCAGGTTACAATAAAACTGTTGTAAAAATAGACCCGCTTATTGAGGATATAATAAGGTCTAGAGAAGTTACAAATTTTGTGTCCTTGATATTAAACCATGAGGAAGAAGTTCATAATATCTACGTTGAAGTTGTTCACGTGCAACCTTTGCAGGTTGATGATTATGTTCTGGCTGAGACACAGAGGGAGACAAACATCACGACAAATTCCAAGATATCCATATTGTTGGTCCTTGAGGTGATGCAGTCATTGATGTGAATTATATTCAAAATTCTCTTTCAAGTCAAGAGGATTTTGGTAGATCCATGGTGGTGACAAACTCTAAATTGTCAAACTTCAGTTCAAATGTAATTTACTGTATGCAAATTTTAGGGCTAGTTCCTGCTGAGGTGCAACAAGCTATGTAATTTTTGTGTGAATCCTGGTCTAACATGGCTCAAAATGATGAGAGTGTTGATTTAGTTGAAAACACAAATCAACAATGGTTCCAAAAAAGTCAAATAACAAGTTAAAGAAGCGGCAAACCAAGGCTGACAAAAGATTCAAGGTAGGTGGGTTGAACTGAATCCCACGCCAGTCTTTTGGTGTGATGTTGTTGCTCATGCTCTTATTTAGTTCTTTATGTTTTGGGTTTTGTTGTTTTCTTTTTTGCTCGAGGGTTTTGGCTTTTGTCCCCCTCTTTATATGTACTCTTTTTATTTCTATTATTATTCAAAAAATATTATAGAATAAATGATTGACATTTTTTGGGATGAAGAAATAAGACACTAAATTATACTTCTAATTAGTCAAAGAATGGTTCTTAAGGATGCAAGAATAAACTAAATTAACCATAAAAATTTGAGAGCCTCTTTTCTCGTATTTTTTTTAAACACTGCTCTTGTTCGAGTTGGTTAATTTGATTATGGAAAAAACACAATCTTTTTAAGACTAACTATGTGTTTGTTTACACGGTGGGATACCCAACAATGTGCATTTGGCCAAACTCTGCAAATATGAGCTTTCTTATTTTCACGTTTTATGAGCACTGGGACGAGAGATTTTGCACAGTAACACCAAACCAAACATACTATCAAGTGACATCAAGTAACATACAAATCAACACCACAACATCTTCGTTGTTACAACATAGTGGTTTGCTTGTAAAAACTTTTGATGTGGAATCTTAGATTTGTACTCGGGTCACCATATTTCATTTTTTTGTGTGTATTTATTTAAGGTATGTATTGATCACTAGGTCAATAGGCGAAAAAAAAACCTAAATAACACACACATAAGCAACACAATAATAATTTTCTTAATACATGCAGATAAAGAGTCGAATAAGTAGAAATGTTTCTGAAGAGAGACAAATAGAGAGAATATTGAGAGCTAATTAAATTTAAAATAATTCAATCATATTAAGTCACTACCTTTCTTCTTATTGATCTACCGAAAATGGGCGATTTAAGGCCAATTTTGACATAAAATCACCATTCCAAATTGTTTTTCTTTCTCCTGTAGTTAAATAAGTGATTTTCATGTATTTTCAATTTATCTCGTTTGTTTTTGTGATTTTGTCATATTTGTTTTGATTTTCGGTCTTTGTACCGTGTTTTTGATTTCCCATCTTAGTATAGTGTTTATTTGATTCACATTGAAACATTAGCTTTGAGAAAATACAGATTCAATTAATGACAACGTCATATCGGAAGACACAAATATTCTGAAGACTTGAATATAGTTATATTCGTAGGCATACGTATTCTGCCGTTTTTTGATATTAACATGGATGCTGCGAGTTTGTTTGCATATTCATCCATTTTGTTTTTAACAACTTTAAATTTGTATTGTATCGATATACTCCATCAATTAACCAAACACGTCCTAAATAATTGAATTACACATTTTTATGATAAAACAAAAAGGTAAGAAAACAAGCTACGGAAGAGGCCAGTGGATAACTCCCTCCCATCCCTAAACATAAAGGGACAGTGCCAAACAAGGACCGCACAAAGGTGCCATCAATTCATGACTCATATCTATATAGCTATTGGCTTTATGATAAACATGAGCGACCAATGTCTTCCGATCTTGCAGCAGCTTCTAGGACTAGGAGTGAAGGGAGGCGTTAAGATTCACTACAATACAATCCTTGAATCCAATTCAAACATTGTTATTTAATAGATGGAACCAATTGATGAACTGCTATTTATAAAGTGCGAGACCCATGACAATTTTAACTAATAAAAAAGTGAGTAATGAAGAAACGTTGAAAAAAATGTTGAAAGGTGACTTTTATTAACTTATCTTGAATGAAATGTTTGAGTTTTGTGTGGGTAAAAATAAAAATCCGTGTAAATTTTGTTTACCATGAAATTGACATTTTCCCATATAATATAACTAGCGTCCAGACGGGCACTCCCGTGCCCGTCTGTCCGCTCTTTCTACTGCGCTAATGTATGTATATATTTTTCTATGTTTCTTTGTTTACAATATGCTTCATACTTGAACATTTTATTAAGCTACATTAATCTATTAAATATTAACAATGAACATAACACAAAAACATATCATGAACTAATTGATAACACAAAAGAAAAGAGAGACTAAGGATATACGAAAATGAATAATTTTACCAAAGTTTTCCCTTTTACATGCTACCAAAAACTCTAAATATCTTCATTTTTTCTATAAGGAATTAAGGATGGACCATATAAGTTTCTCTTGAAGCTTCGTTAACTGTTCCAAGTAATAATTTTCAATGTTATGCTTTAGTAGAGAAATCTTATGTTGCATGACATTAGATAGAGGTACTTCTTTTGCAGGTGGTCTCAAATCTTGACGTTAGATAGAGGTACTTCTCTTTGAAGGTGGCCTTCAAAGAAATTTTAATGTGGCTGCAAGTGTTGTAGCCAACTCCTACCATAGTCTACTTAAACAAAGACTAAAAACCATCCATTTATGAATGGCAATCCACACTTTATTCAATTCAATTTAAACAATAATCAACTAAAAAGAACACATTGTTCAATCAAAGGGAGCACATGGCATAACTACGAATATTTTTTATTTACACAAAATTGGCATAGCAATACGAATTATTTAATTTTGAAGATCAATCAACTTATTCTTAAAAAGTGTAAATCAAGCAATAAAACAAAAAGATGAGCACACTGTTGAAATTGTTGAAGGGGTTTCTTACCTTTTTACCAGAACCATGTGCTCAAAGTATAGTCCTCCCCTCTCCATGTAGAGAAAATAATTTTAAACAAAAATAGGAGGGAAATGATATTTTTGCTTTTTGAGTGTGGTTGCAACAAAGAGATATCATCTCAAAGAGAGTAGTATCATAAGACCACTATAGATAAAAGCCACAAATAGAGTGTACCAAATTCCCATATAGAACATCTCAAAGAGAGTAGTATCATAATACCACTATAGATAAAAGCCACAAATAGAGTGTACCAAATTCCCATATAGAAAATATAGAATACACGAAAGGATTAGAGTCTTCATTAATGTATTAACTTTTCTAGGTTTGAACTAAAGAAGTTTTGTTTTGGGGTCTATTCACAATGTTCAATTCAAAAGGGCAACGCAACACCAAAAGTATGTGATTTGTTTAGTTAAATAGTTATACTTTAATGTTGTACATTTATATTTGTATAATTGGTAATATATAAAAATATATACTTCAAATTCTATTAGGTTATTAGTAATTTTATGAAAATTTATACAAAAAAAAAACAGTAATTTAAATCATAATCAAAATTTTGCAAGAAAAATATTGTTCAAAATTTACATAAGTTAGCGCAGTAGAAAGAGCGGACAGACAGGCTGGACATTAGTGTCAGATAAAAAAAATAAAAAGCTAATTGAAATTGAAGTCACTAAATCACAAAGCATAAGCAACATATAGATAAACTCATAGCAACCAAAACATTTACAAACATCTATTTGAAAATCAGCCCAAAAACCCGACAAATGTCGGATATGATTGATAAGCAACATATAAAACACCCAATTCTTATATTATGCATGTGAAATATGTTATTCGTTTGAAATAACAAACAAAAACTGAAGGAAAAAAAAACAGAAAAGAAACATAACTGAAATCTCAACTTAAAAGAAGATAAGAAATGAGAGCAAAGTTAAAAATTTTGTACTATTTGTTGGCCTCGCACCGGCCTGATGCACCATATCCATCACAACCTTTGCTCTCTTTTGCTTTTAGTATCAATTTTGTTATCCCGTCTTTGTTTTTATTGTAGCGGCTCTCATCCATACTTCTTTTTTCCAATTGTTTTCCTTTTTTCTATTGCTGATGAAAGGACAAAGAGAAACCACTAATCTTATCCATACACATAAGTATGATTCTATTTGTTCTCAAAGATGTACATGTTTTCTAAAACGACACTTTTTGTTCAGAAAAGAGAAGTGTAAAAGTTAAAAATCTTGATTTGAAAATACAAATTAGAAGAAAAAACAGAAACAAACCGAGACATGAGAAGGGGGCAAACATAGATAATTAAATTGAACCAATGAATTCAACAATCAATCACATAGCATAATATCGCAGGATTTGAATCAACAAATGAATTGAACATTTTTTTTAATAAATCTAACTAAACAAACAAATATATAAGAGAGATTAAAAACCGAATGAGAATCATAGTCACAGGGACCAATAAATCACATGTAATTCCTTCAAATCAATTAATCAGAATCAAAACTAAATTGAATCATCAAAACTAAATTGGTGTGGCTTATTTTTGTTCAAAAAAATACCCTCAACTTGAAAGGACACGGTTGGAAAATAGGGGTGGTTGTCTTTTTTACTCTTTTAAAATCAAGTTGTTCCATTGTTTTGCTAGAGGAAAAAAAGAACATAGAACCACAGTAATTAACATAGGAAATAGAGATACATGACAAACTAATGTAGAAAATTTGAAGAATATAATCGATGTTAGTAAAATAAAAAATTTGAACAATAAAATTGAAGCATATAATTTATACCAGTGAAATAGATGGATTGAACAATACCTTAACTCACTGCATGTTGCTCCAAATTTTATAGAAAAGCTTTTGAATCCTGACCTCATTGGATACATCAATGCCAAATGCCTTCAAAATTTGAAGTGTGTGATACCCTAAAACTTAAACAATATTAAAGGAAGAAAAACATATCGTTAGGGAAAAAAACCAAACAATATATGAAGAACCAGTGTAGCATAATGTTTAAAAAAATGGAGAATGAAATTGATGAAGATAATAGAAACAAACAATTAATACATAAAATGGACAAAGAATCGTTCATTTGCATTGAAATGTTCTTCTGTTGCACATAATAGGTTTCACCGTCAAATCAATCAACCAAAAAAATGGCAGTGATCAGTTACTTTCTCCATTTAAATTTGTATGTTATTTTAGAAACCATGTTAAGAAGTGAGTCTGAGGAATTATCGATGGTTATATTATGCAGTTTAGATTTTTAATTCAATTGGTTAACTGCAATTAAAGGGTAGTTTTGGATAAAACAAAACTATCAAGGGTATTATTGGAAAGTAAAATAGGCTACACCAAAAGAAAAGTATTCCCTTTATAATAGGTATATCTATACCTATTATAAAGGGAATACTTTTCTTTTGGTGTAGCCTATTTTACTTTCCAATAATACCCTTGATAGTTTTGTTTTATCCAAAACTACCCTTTAATTGCAGTTAACCAATTGAATTAAAAATCTAAACTGCATAATATAACCATCGATAATTCCTCAGACTCACTTCTTAACATGGTTTCTAAAATAACATACAAATTTAAATGGAGAAAGTAACTGATCACTGCCATTTTTTTGGTTGATTGATTTGACGGTGAAACCTATTATGTGCAACAGAAGAACATTTCAATGCAAATGAACGATTCTTTGTCCATTTTATGTATTAATTGTTTGTTTCTATTATCTTCATCAATTTCATTCTCCATTTTTTTAAACATTATGCTACACTGGTTCTTCATATATTGTTTGGTTTTTTTCCCTAACGATATGTTTTTCTTCCTTTAATATTGTTTAAGTTTTAGGGTATCACACACTTCAAATTTTGAAGGCATTTGGCATTGATGTATCCAATGAGGTCAGGATTCAAAAGCTTTTCTATAAAATTTGGAGCAACATGCAGTGAGTTAAGGTATTGTTCAATCCATCTATTTCACTGGTATAAATTATATGCTTCAATTTTATTGTTCAAATTTTTTATTTTACTAACATCGATTATATTCTTCAAATTTTCTACATTAGTTTGTCATGTATCTCTATTTCCTATGTTAATTACTGTGGTTCTATGTTCTTTTTTTCCTCTAGCAAAACAATGGAACAACTTGATTTTAAAAGAGTAAAAAAGACAACCACCCCTATTTTCCAACCGTGTCCTTTCAAGTTGAGGGTATTTTTTTGAACAAAAATAAGCCACACCAATTTAGTTTTGATGATTCAATTTAGTTTTGATTCTGATTAATTGATTTGAAGGAATTACATGTGATTTATTGGTCCCTGTGACTATGATTCTCATTCGGTTTTTAATCTCTCTTATATATTTGTTTGTTTAGTTAGATTTATTAAAAAAAATGTTCAATTCATTTGTTGATTCAAATCCTGCGATATTATGCTATGTGATTGATTGTTGAATTCATTGGTTCAATTTAATTATCTATGTTTGCCCCCTTCTCATGTCTCGGTTTGTTTCTGTTTTTTCTTCTAATTTGTATTTTCAAATCAAGATTTTTAACTTTTACACTTCTCTTTTCTGAACAAAAAGTGTCGTTTTAGAAAACATGTACATCTTTGAGAACAAATAGAATCATACTTATGTGTATGGATAAGATTAGTGGTTTCTCTTTGTCCTTTCATCAGCAATAGAAAAAAGGAAAACAATTGGAAAAAAGAAGTATGGATGAGAGCCGCTACAATAAAAACAAAGACGGGATAACAAAATTGATACTAAAAGCAAAAGAGAGCAAAGGTTGTGATGGATATGGTGCATCAGGCCGGTGCGAGGCCAACAAATAGTACAAAATTTTTAACTTTGCTCTCATTTCTTATCTTCTTTTAAGTTGAGATTTCAGTTATGTTTCTTTTCTGTTTTTTTTTCCTTCAGTTTTTGTTTGTTATTTCAAACGAATAACATATTTCACATGCATAATATAAGAATTGGGTGTTTTATATGTTGCTTATCAATCATATCCGACATTTGTCGGGTTTTTGGGCTGATTTTCAAATAGATGTTTGTAAATGTTTTGGTTGCTATGAGTTTATCTATATGTTGCTTATGCTTTGTGATTTAGTGACTTCAATTTCAATTAGCTTTTTATTTTTTTTATCTGACACTAATGTCCAGCCTGTCTGTCCGCTCTTTCTACTGCGCTAACTTATGTAAATTTTGAACAATATTTTTCTTGCAAAATTTTGATTATGATTTAAATTACTGTTTTTTTTTTGTATAAATTTTCATAAAATTACTAATAACCTAATAGAATTTGAAGTATATATTTTTATATATTACCAATTATCTATACCTATTATAAAGGGAATACTTTTCTTTTGGTGTAGCCTATTTTACTTTCCAATAATACCCTTGATAGTTTTGTTTTATCCAAAACTACCCTTTAATTGCAGTTAACCAATTGAATTAAAAATCTAAACTGCATAATATAACCATCGATAATTCCTCAGACTCACTTCTTAACATGGTTTCTAAAATAACATACAAATTTAAATGGAGAAAGTAACTGATCACTGCCATTTTTTTGGTTGATTGATTTGACGGTGAAACCTATTATGTGCAACAGAAGAACATTTCAATGCAAATGAACGATTCTTTGTCCATTTTATGTATTAATTGTTTGTTTCTATTATCTTCATCAATTTCATTCTCCATTTTTTTAAACATTATGCTACACTGGTTCTTCATATATTGTTTGGTTTTTTTCCCTAACGATATGTTTTTCTTCCTTTAATATTGTTTAAGTTTTAGGGTATCACACACTTCAAATTTTGAAGGCATTTGGCATTGATGTATCCAATGAGGTCAGGATTCAAAAGCTTTTCTATAAAATTTGGAGCAACATGCAGTGAGTTAAGGTATTGTTCAATCCATCTATTTCACTGGTATAAATTATATGCTTCAATTTTATTGTTCAAATTTTTTATTTTACTAACATCGATTATATTCTTCAAATTTTCTACATTAGTTTGTCATGTATCTCTATTTCCTATGTTAATTACTGTGGTTCTATGTTCTTTTTTTCCTCTAGCAAAACAATGGAACAACTTGATTTTAAAAGAGTAAAAAAGACAACCACCCCTATTTTCCAACCGTGTCCTTTCAAGTTGAGGGTATTTTTTTGAACAAAAATAAGCCACACCAATTTAGTTTTGATGATTCAATTTAGTTTTGATTCTGATTAATTGATTTGAAGGAATTACATGTGATTTATTGGTCCCTGTGACTATGATTCTCATTCGGTTTTTAATCTCTCTTATATATTTGTTTGTTTAGTTAGATTTATTAAAAAAAATGTTCAATTCATTTGTTGATTCAAATCCTGCGATATTATGCTATGTGATTGATTGTTGAATTCATTGGTTCAATTTAATTATCTATGTTTGCCCCCTTCTCATGTCTCGGTTTGTTTCTGTTTTTTCTTCTAATTTGTATTTTCAAATCAAGATTTTTAACTTTTACACTTCTCTTTTCTGAACAAAAAGTGTCGTTTTAGAAAACATGTACATCTTTGAGAACAAATAGAATCATACTTATGTGTATGGATAAGATTAGTGGTTTCTCTTTGTCCTTTCATCAGCAATAGAAAAAAGGAAAACAATTGGAAAAAAGAAGTATGGATGAGAGCCGCTACAATAAAAACAAAGACGGGATAACAAAATTGATACTAAAAGCAAAAGAGAGCAAAGGTTGTGATGGATATGGTGCATCAGGCCGGTGCGAGGCCAACAAATAGTACAAAATTTTTAACTTTGCTCTCATTTCTTATCTTCTTTTAAGTTGAGATTTCAGTTATGTTTCTTTTCTGTTTTTTTTTCCTTCAGTTTTTGTTTGTTATTTCAAACGAATAACATATTTCACATGCATAATATAAGAATTGGGTGTTTTATATGTTGCTTATCAATCATATCCGACATTTGTCGGGTTTTTGGGCTGATTTTCAAATAGATGTTTGTAAATGTTTTGGTTGCTATGAGTTTATCTATATGTTGCTTATGCTTTGTGATTTAGTGACTTCAATTTCAATTAGCTTTTTATTTTTTTTATCTGACACTAATGTCCAGCCTGTCTGTCCGCTCTTTCTACTGCGCTAACTTATGTAAATTTTGAACAATATTTTTCTTGCAAAATTTTGATTATGATTTAAATTACTGTTTTTTTTTTGTATAAATTTTCATAAAATTACTAATAACCTAATAGAATTTGAAGTATATATTTTTATATATTACCAATTATACAAATATAAATGTACAACATTAAAGTATAACTATTTAACTAAACAAATCACATACTTTTGGTGTTGCGTTGCCCTTTTGAATTGAACATTGTGAATAGACCCCAAAACAAAACTTCTTTAGTTCAAACCTAGAAAAGTTAATACATTAATGAAGACTCTAATCCTTTCGTGTATTCTATATTTTCTATATGGGAATTTGGTACACTCTATTTGTGGCTTTTATCTATAGTGGTATTATGATACTACTCTCTTTGAGATGTTCTATATGGGAATTTGGTACACTCTATTTGTGGCTTTTATCTATAGTGGTCTTATGATACTACTCTCTTTGAGATGATATCTCTTTGTTGCAACCACACTCAAAAAGCAAAAATATCATTTCCCTCCTATTTTTGTTTAAAATTATTTTCTCTACATGGAGAGGGGAGGACTATACTTTGAGCACATGGTTCTGGTAAAAAGGTAAGAAACCCCTTCAACAATTTCAACAGTGTGCTCATCTTTTTGTTTTATTGCTTGATTTACACTTTTTAAGAATAAGTTGATTGATCTTCAAAATTAAATAATTCGTATTGCTATGCCAATTTTGTGTAAATAAAAAATATTCGTAGTTATGCCATGTGCTCCCTTTGATTGAACAATGTGTTCTTTTTAGTTGATTATTGTTTAAATTGAATTGAATAAAGTGTGGATTGCCATTCATAAATGGATGGTTTTTAGTCTTTGTTTAAGTAGACTATGGTAGGAGTTGGCTACAACACTTGCAGCCACATTAAAATTTCTTTGAAGGCCACCTTCAAAGAGAAGTACCTCTATCTAACGTCAAGATTTGAGACCACCTGCAAAAGAAGTACCTCTATCTAATGTCATGCAACATAAGATTTCTCTACTAAAGCATAACATTGAAAATTATTACTTGGAACAGTTAACGAAGCTTCAAGAGAAACTTATATGGTCCATCCTTAATTCCTTATAGAAAAAATGAAGATATTTAGAGTTTTTGGTAGCATGTAAAAGGGAAAACTTTGGTAAAATTATTCATTTTCGTATATCCTTAGTCTCTCTTTTCTTTTGTGTTATCAATTAGTTCATGATATGTTTTTGTGTTATGTTCATTGTTAATATTTAATAGATTAATGTAGCTTAATAAAATGTTCAAGTATGAAGCATATTGTAAACAAAGAAACATAGAAAAATATATACATACATTAGCGCAGTAGAAAGAGCGGACAGACGGGCACGGGAGTGCCCGTCTGGACGCTAGTACAAATATAAATGTACAACATTAAAGTATAACTATTTAACTAAACAAATCACATACTTTTGGTGTTGCGTTGCCCTTTTGAATTGAACATTGTGAATAGACCCCAAAACAAAACTTCTTTAGTTCAAACCTAGAAAAGTTAATACATTAATGAAGACTCTAATCCTTTCGTGTATTCTATATTTTCTATATGGGAATTTGGTACACTCTATTTGTGGCTTTTATCTATAGTGGTATTATGATACTACTCTCTTTGAGATGTTCTATATGGGAATTTGGTACACTCTATTTGTGGCTTTTATCTATAGTGGTCTTATGATACTACTCTCTTTGAGATGATATCTCTTTGTTGCAACCACACTCAAAAAGCAAAAATATCATTTCCCTCCTATTTTTGTTTAAAATTATTTTCTCTACATGGAGAGGGGAGGACTATACTTTGAGCACATGGTTCTGGTAAAAAGGTAAGAAACCCCTTCAACAATTTCAACAGTGTGCTCATCTTTTTGTTTTATTGCTTGATTTACACTTTTTAAGAATAAGTTGATTGATCTTCAAAATTAAATAATTCGTATTGCTATGCCAATTTTGTGTAAATAAAAAATATTCGTAGTTATGCCATGTGCTCCCTTTGATTGAACAATGTGTTCTTTTTAGTTGATTATTGTTTAAATTGAATTGAATAAAGTGTGGATTGCCATTCATAAATGGATGGTTTTTAGTCTTTGTTTAAGTAGACTATGGTAGGAGTTGGCTACAACACTTGCAGCCACATTAAAATTTCTTTGAAGGCCACCTTCAAAGAGAAGTACCTCTATCTAACGTCAAGATTTGAGACCACCTGCAAAAGAAGTACCTCTATCTAATGTCATGCAACATAAGATTTCTCTACTAAAGCATAACATTGAAAATTATTACTTGGAACAGTTAACGAAGCTTCAAGAGAAACTTATATGGTCCATCCTTAATTCCTTATAGAAAAAATGAAGATATTTAGAGTTTTTGGTAGCATGTAAAAGGGAAAACTTTGGTAAAATTATTCATTTTCGTATATCCTTAGTCTCTCTTTTCTTTTGTGTTATCAATTAGTTCATGATATGTTTTTGTGTTATGTTCATTGTTAATATTTAATAGATTAATGTAGCTTAATAAAATGTTCAAGTATGAAGCATATTGTAAACAAAGAAACATAGAAAAATATATACATACATTAGCGCAGTAGAAAGAGCGGACAGACGGGCACGGGAGTGCCCGTCTGGACGCTAGTATAATATAATAATAATCTCTATGGAGTATTACTATTTTCATTCATCGTTATCAAATTGTTACCTTGAATGGGGCTCAAAAGATGGGGTCAACATTGTATTTACCGCATAAAAAGAAAAAAATAAAACTAATAATAAATTGAATAAATAAATAAGGGAAATTTGGTTCTACATATGTTTCATTTCATGTTTCCATATCTATCTATCTATCGATTAGAGTTGAACTCCACCAACTGAATAAATAACTTGTTAAATTCATTTTCACGCTCTCTTCATTCCTTTCACTTGAAGACAATCCAATTCAACATGTCTGTAATCTTCTTATTCCTTTTATTTTCATCAAACTATCTTATGTTTCTTCAACTAACCATTTCTTCTATTCATTTTCATCGCAGATTATTATTAATTCATTTCCATCTTCCACCACGAACTCAGGTTAGATTTCAATTATCTTTGATTACCGTTATTCAATTCAAAATATCAATTTTTTGCGTGTGGTTTATACTTCCATAAACTGTTTACGATTGGATCCGATTGCAGTGGTTAATTAGACTTCTTTATCTTTTTTTCTTTTATGGTTATTATGAAGAGACTTTGAAATGGGTTTTGGGGTACTTTTTTGTGGCATGAACTGGAAACCATATTATCCCAAAAAGTCTTTTTTTTTTTTTTTTTTTTTGAAAAAGTTATGATGTACTATTGATTTAATGTACAGAATTTAAACCAGTTTAAATTGATATGTCTGTCAATATCAAAGGGAACTTTTTAGCTTTTTGGGCATCCATTTTTGTTATTCATGTGAATCAAATTCTTTTAAGTGTATGTTTGGTTCCACTTCTAGAATAGCAAAATTGATTTTGACATGTTTGGTTGCTTTCGAATAGAATTAATTTTAACTCTAGAATTTATTTTACTTGAAGCTAGAATTTATAGCTTTTGATTATAGAATTGATTTTTACACACAAGTTTATAGTTTGACTCACTTTTACACGAATGTATCCAAACCAAAATCACTTTACATTCAACTCAATTTTAGTTAGAATCAATTCACTCAATCAATTCTTATCACCCCAAAACCAAACATACACTAAGTATTTTAGGTTTCCAATAAATTTTGAAGTAAAAATCCTATAAGTTGCCTCTTACAAACACATTTAAGTCAGGTCCAATGGTAGATGAATTATTCATAAATCATAATTAAGCATTGAAAAGTCATTTAATTTCTTTGATTAAATTCATTGTAATTGAATCTTATTATGAATGTTATTAATACGGTAGGCGTTGTCTTGGGATCACTCTTATTTTGTGCTCTATTATTGCAGTTCAGTTTTATACCGGAGGTGTTTGTGTAATGCGATCGATTAGTTGATGAATGAGAAGAGGAACCCGAAGCGTCAAAAACCACTTCCTTTCAAAATGCCTGTGACAGACTTCAATGATGTGCAAAATCTTGACGACGGCATTCTTTTCCCGGTTGAAGAGATTGCGCAATATCCATTGCCGGGATATGTATCACCAACTTCAATAAGTTTTAGTCCAGATGATAGTTTGATTTCTTATTTGTTTAGTCCTGATAATACATTAAACAGAAAGATTTTCACTTTTGATCTGAAGACCAATAAACAAGAATTGTTATTTAGCCCGCCTGATGGCGGACTTGATGAGAGTAATATTTCTCCGGAAGAAAAATTGAGGAGGGAGAGGTTGAGGGAACGCGGTTTAGGAGTGACACGATACGAGTGGGTGAAGACGAACTCAAAAAGGAAAGCAGTCCTGGTGCCGTTACCTGCTGGGGTTAGTTACTTTCTATCATGCAAAATAGTTATAGCATTGTTTTTTAGTTGTTTCTTATGAATTAATTAAAATACTGTCTTCTGTTTTTATTCGGAACAGAAGAAGTGATAATAGCTTCTAAAGAAAATAAGTTGCACATTTGTAATTAAAGTCTGGTAGGAAAACTATCGAAGCATATGCAGACACATATCTACATATTACTCCATTAATCTCACCATGACCTCCCCAGTTTTTTATCCCTTTTCAATAGATATAGATATTTATACACACATTGTAGCATGTTAATTTCGTTTATATGAATTATGTTTCCTAGTACATACCAAGTGTTAACGATGGTTCAATTCTTACTGTTTCCTTTCTGAATTTTATTGTATTTTCTTTAGAAAAATGAATTTGGCACAAATCGAACTCTGCACCTCATTAAAAAGAGGAGGGACTAACCACTTACTGCTACACCAGCTGGCAATTGATTTCATTTTTGTGAAATATGTATAATTTGCTAGCAATTTCTTTTTAAACATTGAGCTTCTTGTACCTGATTTATTTATTTATTTATTTTTGGAATGAAAGAGGGCCTAAGCCCAACCTGATTTATAAATGCCATGGCAGCTACAGTAGTTTTTATCCCATCAGTGCCACGGGTAGTGACTAGGCTTGTGCCACTGTGATACTACTGTAAGAGTCTTATTTATAGCAATGTATACTGAAATGAATATATTTTGTTGTGTTTTGTGTAGTTGTCCATAATGCTTGCCTTTTTGTATTTTGCATTCATTATTAAATCTTATACTCAAGTTTGTTATGGTTATTCTTCTGTCCCACAAACAGATTTATGTCCATGATATTTCCCATTCGAAAACAGAGCTCAAGCTTCCTAGTATACCAGCTTCGCCCATTATTGACCCTCATCTGTCTCCAGATGGATCTATGCTTGCTTATGTAAGAGACTGTGAGTTGCATGTTATGAATCTCTTATCTGATGAATCAAAGCAGTTGACCCATGGTGCAAAGGAAAATGGCTTTGTAAGTCCAGTAGTTGGTTAGTTGTTAATTTATTTGTGTTACTAAATGCATCTGTGTTATATGAAAAATAGTTAATGAATTTTATATAGCCCCTGACAACCAAATGTAGCCTTTGTAGCTAACGTGTATTTTTTAACAACAAAAAAGTTAGATGGTCTGTTTGATGTGTTGTGGATCTTGAAATATCCCGACGTATACATACTTTATATCAGCTGCACATTCCTATCTTAACATCATCAAAAGTTTCAAAAGTGTTTGGTTAAGCATCCTGCTAAATTTCATTAAGTTTGGTTCTTCCATCCTTGTTGAATAAATTCTAGGGTCAATCTTTAGTAGTATTCTATGCTTTTTTTCTTTCTTTTTTCTTATTTCTAAAACAAAGCTCGACTGTGTTAATTCATTTGGAGCTTTAAATAATCAGTTATGCATGGTTATCCATCCAATGACAGTTTTTCTATGTTTTACTTTTAGATAGTCTCGTTTCTGGAAATTTGACATTGTATTTGTGTATTGCAGACTCACGGGCTTGCCGAATATATAGCACAGGTGATACTTCTTTCAAAATTATATCTTCTCTACGTGTATTTTAATCTATTTTGGGTGCATTGTCTCACATGTGTGTATAAAGTAGTCCTTCCTTCTACTTTTGATTGGGAAAATTGCATAATATTTCAGTCTATAATGATGATATTATTTACTCTATGATTGCTGGTTTTGTGAATATTTTACCTAGGTTTTGTAGTACCAAGGCGTGTTGTCAAGATCACGAGCTAAATCATAAGATCACATGATTTTGTGATCTTTCCCCCTCTGTCCGAGTTGGATCGCATACAAAATCGGATTCTGGTGAGATCGGAGTGAGATTGTGTTAGTTCGTAGAGAACATGAGATCATTTGATCTCTTGTGATCCGAAATATAACAGTTTTTGTCTTGTGATGGTCTCAGCTCCGTCACGTTGCTAGGGTGTGACAGACTCCTCCATTCTGCCCTTTCTCTCGTTTTCTATCTTCCCCTCTCAGTGATGACATATCCTGATTCGAAAGGGTCTTTTTTCTTTCTTTCTAATAATTTTTTTTAACGATTTGTTTATGATTGATTTGTACCGGGTGCCATCCACATTGTTTTGTATCAATTTCTTTCGAATGATATTCTTTCCAATTCTTCTATAACTATGAATCTGATGTTAGGAACACCGTACTAGGCCCCCAGGTTTTGTATTCATTTATTCAGATTAGGCTGAGTGCAAATATATCTGTCCTCTATTTAAAGGATATTGATATCATGTAATTTTAAGTTTTGACATTCATTTACAAAGGCAAAGCATGCGGATGCACTAACAAGTATTGAATTAAAGAATGATAGAGTTTTTTTATTGGTTTAAAAATGGTTGAGTTAATTTCCTATATTTCCTAGCAATTATAAATTAATTAAAACAAAATCTTTTCTCAATAAATTTAAATAATTTAAAATCAAATATTTTCTTGATTACAAAAATTTATTTTTCTTCTTTACTTGAAAATAAAATGTTTTCTTTAATGAAAAATAGTTAATTTAGTTTAGTTTATGCAATCAATTGCTCGTTTATATAAAAAAAAAGTTGCTTGTTTATTTGACTAATGTGAAAATATATTTCTATCGTTAATTATTGATACTGTACCTTATGATTCATAATTTAGTCATGGAATTGCAGCTTTAAGTTTACTTTGATGATGTCATTTACAGGTTTTATTGCATATTATGTATGGATACTTGAACACACACACACACTCGCTCACACACACACACACACACACACACACACACACACACACACACACACACACACACATATATATTCATTTTGGTAGGATCTTACGATCCTCATTACTTTCCTATTTTAACAATCTTGCATTTTTTGCAGCCCTGTGAATGGTTTGTGTCTTTTAACATGTAATTTTCTGATTTCAGGAGGAGATGGATAGGAAAACTGGATACTGGTGGTCACTGGACAGTAAATATATTGCTTTTACTGAAGTTGATTATTCTGAAATACCGCTTTTCAGAATTATGCACCAAGGTAGAAGCTCAGTTGGCACAGATGCACAGGAAGACCATCCTTATCCTTTTGCAGGAGCTTCAAATGCTAAAATGCGCCTAGGGGTTGTTTCGGTAGCTGGAGGCTCCACCACTTGGATGGATCTTGTCTGTGGGGGTGTGAAAGAACTAGACAACGAGGATGAATATTTGGCAAGAGTTAATTGGATGCATGGAAACATTCTCACTGCTCAGATCATAAACAGGCACCAGACTAAAATAAAGATCATTAAGTTTGATATTAGAACAGGACAAAGGAGAGATATATTGGTAGAAGAGAACAAAACTTGGATCAACATACATGACTGTTTCACACCTTTTGATAAAGGAGTTACCAAGTTTTCAGGTGGATTTATCTGGGCTAGTGAGAAATCAGGATTTAGACATCTCTATATTCATGATGCAAACGGGACTTGTTTAGGACCCATCACTGAAGGTGAATGGATGGTTGAGCAAATCGCCGGTGTGAATGAGGCCACAGGTCTAATATATTTCACTGGGACCTTAGATAGTCCTCTTGAATCCAACTTATACTGTGCTAAACTTTTCATTGATGGAACTCAACCACTTCAAGCCCCTACCAGACTAACACATGGCAAGGGAAAGCACATTGTTGTCCTTGATCATCACATGCGAACATTTGTTGATATACACGACTCCCTTAGTTGTCCACCTAGGGTATTACTATGTTCGTTAGAGGATGGAAGCATAATCATGCCTTTGTATGAGCAGCAAATACCAATTCCAAAATCCAAAAAGCTTCACCTTGAGCCTCCAGAGATTGTTGAAATACAGTCCGACGATGGTACTACCTTGTATGGAGCTCTTTACAAGCCTGATGCTTCAAGATTCGGACCTCCACCTTACAAAACCATGATTAATGTTTATGGTGGTCCAAGTGTACAGCTCGTTTCTAACTCTTGGCTTAATACAGTAGACCTGAGAGCGCAATACTTGAGAAATAAAGGCATCTTAGTTTGGAAGGTCAGTTCCCTGAATTTTACTTGATTATGATCCCTCCTGTCTGTCTTGCTTGCTTTTAAATTTTTATGCATCTTGCTTCTTGTTGTTCATTCACATGATAAAACACATACATGTGTTGGCATGGTTCCAATACATTGAATTTGTGCAACCTTTAAACCTTGGTTTACTTAGATGTGGTTAAATGGGATACTAAAGTATTTGCTCAAAGACGGAGAGATTGATGTAAATATGATTAAGATGGGCAAAATCCATATTTATACATGGAAAATGTTCAGGCCTAACAGTGACAGAATTTGTTTGAATATGTTCACCCCTGCATTTGATATTTCCATTTGTATACTCAATGATTGTTGAACGGCTCTGATGCCTTAAATTCATAGGTTCTTGTCCCATCTTTTACGTTAAGTTTTGTTTCACTTTTGAAGGAGGCAAAATTTATTCTAAGGGTGTAAATTTGATTTTGATATGTTAAGATGTTCTCAAGTAGAATTGATTCTAAGTTGAAGCTAGAATTTGAATCTTTTGTTTTTGCTATTGATTAGTTGCCTATAATTTTTTGTCCAATTCACTTTTACATGAATGTATCCAAACATAAGTCACTTTAAATTCAACTCATTTTTAGCAAGAACCTATTTTATTGAATCAATTCATTTAAAATCATTTCCGCAAATCAAACAGTGATTTTGTACATTGTCAGTTATCATTCCATGTTAATTATTACTTTCCTTGTTGACAGTTAGACAACAGAGGAACTTCTAGACGGGGGTTGAAGTTTGAAGGCTATTTAAAGCACAAACTTGGACAAATTGATGCTGATGATCAGTTTACTGGAGCAGAGTGGCTTGTCAAAAATGGGCTTGCAGAATTTGGTCACATTGGGTTGTACGGTTGGAGCTATGGCGGGTATCTGTCTGCTATGACCCTTTCAAGATATCCAGATTTCTTCAAGTGTGCTATAGCTGGTGCACCCGTTACATCGTGGGATGGATACGACACATTCTACACAGAGAAATACATGGGATTGCCATCTGAAAATAAATCAGGGTATGCAAGAGCTTCTGTCATGAACCATGTGCACAAGATGAGGGGAAGGTTGTTGATTGTGCATGGAATGATTGATGAGAATGTACATTTTCGGCACACTGCAAGGCTTATCAATGCACTTGTGGCGGCTGGAAAAACGTATGAGCTGATAATTTTCCCAGATGAGCGCCACATGCCTCGGCGATATAGCGATCGAGTTTATATGGAAGAGAGGATGTGGGAATTCATTGACAGGAATCTGTGACATCATAAATTTTCATGCATCTTTCTTTTCTCTGTTCAATCAAATGACCAGTGTAGTTTAAGTTCTTTTACACAACATGTACAATTATTTCCAATTGTCTCATAACTGATTAGCTACTTTACTCAAGATAACTGGCCATTTGGGGCTTTTCATTTCATTATACAGGAAAAATAAAAAACTTCCGATCATCACATTTTATTAGTCTTCACATGGAATTGTTTTAGCTTTAATGCTTCCTCTCTCATTGCTTTTAGCTCGTGGTAAAGTGTGTTGCTAGTACTTCTATTTTATTGCTGGCTTCTCTTCATTTAATGATTGGTCAAGACTTCCTATGAATCGAAGGTTAGTATAACTAGGATTGGAAATTTCAATGTTTCGTACGATTTTTAAGGCAGGAAAGTTCTGGTGACCCTGTATCTATCTCTTTTATATTTTTTTTCTCTCATCTTTCTATTATTTCTTTTTCATCTTTCTCATAAAACACACAAAATTACATTAAAGTTACGTTGATTTTCCGCCTTAAAGTCATTGATTCTGTCAATGAATTCACACATATAAACCCGGTCGAGACAAACCCACTCTTAAAAACTCTCTGTATAAGTGATCACACCCATATTTTCACATTTAATTTGGATTTTAGTACTTTAAGTCTTTACATGATTCTCTTATATGAAAGAGGGGAAATGACTTCTTTGAAGGAGGAATAAGATATTGAAGATCCCACTTTTTCAAAAATAACTAATATGAACGAAGTAACTAACCTTTGTTTTTGAGGGAAGTAACTAACCTTTGTAAAACTAGTATTTAGAGTGGTCGAAATGGAAAATTTTATTTGTTATGTAACTTTCAAAATTTAGAGTGTGCAGTTGTACACCCATATCATACGGTGTATAAAATTATCCCAAAGACCTTTTTTTTTTTTTTTTTTTTTTTTTTATCTTTTCCTATTCCCTCAGCCCCTTTAAAATACTAGTATTAAGTAAGATTAAGTGCTCCACTTGCATAAGTTCATTTTTAGAAAGTATTAAACATTTCCTTATGTGTTTATAATAAATATTGGCTAAAAGTCATTTTTTTTATGATCAAAATTTCTTTTTTTAGGTAAATTATTAGATACATTGATGTTGACAAACTTATTCCAAATTTAGTAACAAGAGACAAGTTTTAATAACATGAATCTTATACATCGAACGGATTACAAGTATATTAGGGATCCAAAGCCAAGTGGTGATCCAAGATCATATATGCATTTCACCTTCACTGTTGATTGAGGTTTCCTATGACTATGAGGCATATTTGCAGACAAGCATTCTGAATGTTGCGTATAGCTTTAGTACCTAATCTTTTTGGGAAACAAGCATTCTGTTTGTTGCGTATTGCTTTATAAGCTCGGAGCACCTTGGCTTTTTAATAGGAACTCTTGTCATGCTTAACATGAACAATGCACGTATTAATCAAAAGTTAAAAAATTGCGTACTAATAGAAACAATCATGTTAAAAAAGTTCATAACTTTTTTTTAGTCAAAATGTTTATAGCTCTTGTAGGGTACATTTCACTTTATATAAAGTAAGTCATATTCTTTTTAAAGTTTTTTTTAATTTTTTTTAAAAGAAATAAACTAAGTAATCTTAATTGGTGTAAATAAGTAATAAAAAAAAAAGTTGTGATAAATATACCACCAGTTGATATTTCAATCTATGATTCATAATTTATTAGATATTATTATGCATATAACTTTAACCGCTGATATTCTCACACGATTTCTACGCAATCTTCACACACCTTGGAGATTATTGATTAGTATAACACATTTTATATATCATATTCAATCAAATGTGAATATAATATATTTCTTACTAAATGCATAGCAAATGTTAGTAAGTTTATGATTGTTAGTTGAGAAATGTTAACTTGTGCCTTAAAATACAAGTTAATTAATCAAAAATAAAAATTGTTTACTGTAATGTGTGCATTACATTTAATCTTTAGTTTTTTAATAAATTAAATAAATTTTAGAGAATATTTATTCTTTTGAGTTTCTTAACAATTTTATGGAATATTTTTTGTTTTAAGTTTCTTAACATGTGCCTTAAGAAAATAAGTTAGCACCACGCATATTAATTTTCAGGATGGAACATGAAACCTCATACTAAAAACTCACGAAATACATCCAAATAAAAATTATAAGATTGATTCATTCAAATTTAATTTTCACCGTACAACCAAACACAAATCAAATATAAACTGAGCATGAATAAAAATAACGATACTGTACAAATTCCGTAAAAACATGATCAAATCATATCCAAATTTCAAATTTAATTTTCGTGAGACCAACTATAGTTTTTACTTGAGAAAAGTGGACAGTTTGCACCTCAATGCCCGTTTGAACGATAGTTTTCATAAAAATGCAAAACGGTATATGTAGACGATAATACGAGTACTTCATCTGTTCTCAATTGTAAACTAAACATCATTTTTTTAGATTTTCATTGAATAACTCATGTACACCATTAGTTATTCAATAACTCATGCAAAACGGTGTATTTGGTTTGTAATATAGTAAATCAAATAACATTGGTAAAATTGAGAGAAAACATCATTTATAAATTTAAATGCTGCTCAAAACAACTTATTAAAAAACACTAAGTTAGTAAAAAAATGTCAATAAGTCCGAAAGAAAAAATTGATGCCAAATACTAGTAGATATATATTTTAACCATAATTTTAACTATATGCCATATAAAAAAATATAAAAAAAAAATTAGCTTTGCCCAATATGAGCTTATACTAATATTTTTTGAAGAGAAATGCTAAGAAATGCTCCAAGGACATTTGATAAAAAGTTTAAAGTAGCAGCTTTATTTTGAAAATTATGCATTTAACTTATGAGTAATGTTAACCGGTGTCCCTAGGGCACTGGTTAAGGAAGCAAATATAGTAACATCACATTGAAATTTGTGCAGTCAACTCATTAAAAGTCTAAAAAATATTTATTTTAATTTAAAACTTTCTTTTTTTGGTTTCCTTAACGAATGCCCGAGGCACCGGTTAACATAACCCTTAACTTATTGAAAAATTAAAAAACAACTTTTTTTTTACATGAAATTTTACAATTATTTTCTTTTTTAATCTTTAACAAGTCCTTAGAGCATCTCCAATGGGGGGTCCTTATTTAACAAGGACCACTCCCCGTTAAGGACCCTCCATTGGAGGAAGAAAAAATGAGTCCCCGTTAAGGAACGGGCAACTATATAAAGACCCTCTCTCTCCTGGGTAACTAACGGGTCCCACGTTTAAAAAAATAATAAAATGTGTACTACTTGGTCCCACTTGCATAAAGGAGCAATAAAATGTGTACTACTTGGCCTCACTTGTAAAAAGGAGTAATAGATAAATTATTTTTGTTTAATGATATAAAGATAGTGGGACACATTTAAATATTTTTCATTGAAGTCCTTATTAGTGTATTACCATTGGAGTTATTGAGTCCTTAATAGGTACTTTTATTTAAAAATTATAAATAAGTGATGTGTCACGTGAGATCCATTTAAAGAGTCCTTATTAAGGAACTACGATTGTGGATGCTCCTAGGGCAATAGTTGACGTAACCCTTTTTTAATGATGAGTGTTATTTCAACAACCAATTTGGTGACAACTTATTTGACAACCATATTTTACAAAGAAAAAAGTGGTATTGGCACGGAAACCATAACAATAGAGAGATAAAGTAAAAAGTAATGTGAGTATGAAAGAGAAAGTTGTTGCAAAAGTTGTCATTAAATGACATTCCAGAAATTTCATAGGATCAAATTCAAAACTCAAAAGACAAACGTTGATAATAAAGTAATGGAATTCGAAATAGCTTGGTGAGAAGGTTAATAAATGTCATGTCATCATGAAAAATGTTTTGAACTTGGGAGACAAGCTATGAAATCAATGTACGTATATGAATAGCAATTGAACCTCTCACTAGACAGTACCGCCTTCAAAACCGTGCTTTTCATTTTTCATGCATTATTACACGATCGTAACTCACTGAGTCATATCTGAAAAACTTTCCGATTCACATAAATATGGTGCTTCATTTCTACACTTTCTCCTTTCACCGTCTTCCTACCTGACTTTCATCTTCGCTTTTCTGTAAGAAGATTCGTTTTATGGATTCTCATTTATCATCAAAGAAATTTTATTCTCTTTTGCTTTAATTCGATATTTTGAAAATGATTATTTCGATTTCATCTCATAATGAAATTAACTTAATCTGATTCCATGTTTCCTAATCCATGTGAAATTAAACGCAACATTTACTGATTTTTTTTTTTATAAAGTTACTGATGAAATTTTAGAATTTAATATTATATAATTTGTTATATTAGAATTTATTATATCTCCAATTATATTTCAACAGAGGTTAATTTCTATGTAGTGACTGTGTAGAACTTTTTTACACATCCGTCCGATCAAATCATGGCAAATATATATTTCTATGTAGTGACTGTGAATTGATTTGATTGGATGCATGTGTAAAACAAAAAGGTTTACACTTTAAGTGTATGCAAAATTATAAATTTAATCCATTTCAAAATTAGATTTTCAAATTATATTTTTGTTATATTTGAAATTCTATCTTTGAATTTCATCTTCTCTGTCTAAAGGTTTCCTTGCTTGTTTTGTAGGATAACTGGACTCCTGTTTGCAAGAAATATATTGTTCTCTAAATTTTCCCATAGCATCGAAGCTGTAGCGATGTAAACATATATAGTATTGTTAATATCAATTCAAGGAGACATTTGATTTGATCGGAGGATTTTAGTTTCTCTACGAGTTTCATTTTCCAGAAGTCTTGGTTTCATTCTGAACCCTGATTTTTGGAAAGAAACTACTGGTACAGCAGCGCATATTTTAGGCTTATTGTTCTGTGTTTACTGCTTAGGTTAAGGCAATGGGCTACTTTTGCAATAAGAGTGAAAGCCGATCAAAGTGATAATAGAGATGGGGGAAATTAGTTAAGATGTCTTGATTTTAGTATTGATGGAAAGGTTCATAGCTTGTTTATTTTTGAGCCAGCAAGATTTTGAACCTGTAAATTGAGAATGGCTTGTTTGGTACTTCATCCAATGCATGAAAATGGCGAATTTACCAGTAGTTTTAGTCCTCATATGAGGGACTCAATTTTGATTTACCTAACTGTTGGTGGATCTGTGATTCCCATGCATATTTTGGAGACGGATTCCATTGCTTCGGTGAAGCTGAGAATTCAAACCTTAGAAGGATTTTTTGTAAAGAAACTGAAACTGGTTTTTGAAGGGAAGGAATTGGCTCATAACAAATCTTGTGTTGGTGATTATGGTGTTGCTGATGGAAATGTGTTGCACTTAGTGCTAAGGCTTTCTGATCTTAAAGCTATTACTGTTAGGACTCTATGTGGAAAGGAGTTTGGGTTTTATGTTGAGAAGACTAGGAATGTGGGTTATGTGAAGCAGCAGATTGCAAAGAAAGGGCGAGGGGTCTTCGATCTTGCAGATCAAGAATTAGTATGGGAGGGTGAGGCACTTGAAGATCAGAGACTTATTGAGGAGATCTGTAACGACAACGACGCTGTGATTCATTTGTTGGTCAGGATATCAGATATCAAGGTAAGAACTAAACCAGTTGAGAAGGATTTGGAGTTATCAATTGAGGCATTGTTTGCACATGATACAGTGCCAAATTTAGCTGTGGACCAGTTAGGGCCAGTGTCTATAACAAACAAGGTCATGAAGAGGAACCAATCGACTAGAGAATTTCTTTTGGAACCAATTTTTAATAGTTCCAATATCAAAATTCCACCAGTGGTCCAGGAACTAATTAAGGTTACATTAGAGGGGTTAGAGAAAGGCCGTAAACCAATTCGATCTTCAGAGGGATCAGGGGGAACTTATCTCATGCAAGATTCATCTGGTTCAAAATATGTTTCAATTTTCAAGCCTACTGATGAGGAGCCAATGGCATTTAATAATCCCCGAGGATTACCTATCTCTGTGGATGGTGAAGGGTTAAAGAAAGGCACACGAGTAGGGCAAGGTGCATTGAGAGAAGTTGCAGCTTACATTTTAGATCATCCGAGGAAAGGAACTCGCTCATATCATAACAATGAGGAGAAGGGGTTTGCTGGAGTTCCACCAACTGTTATGGTCAGATGCATGCATGAAGGATTCCACCATCCTGAAGGTTATAAGAATGTTTCAAGTAATGTAAAAATAGGATCACTTCAGATGTTTATGAGGAACATTGGAAGCTGTGAAGACATGGGCCCTAGAGCATTTCCGGTGGAAGAGGTACACAAGATCTCTGTGCTGGATATGAGGTTGGTAAATGCAGATAGACACGCTGGGAACATTTTGGTTGCCAAGAGTGGTGAAGATGGTCCAATTGTCCTTATTCCAATTGATCATGGTTATTGCCTTCCCGAGAGCGTGAGTCCTCTAAAGTTTAATGAACCGTTTCCCCCTTTTTTTTATTTGTGAAGATAATTTAAGCTGATGTTGTTTTGGGCAACTTGGCAGTGTCTTTCTTAGATCAGCTTCTCATGCTTATCCCCTAGAATAACTGTTAACATGCAGCAAAATTGTGGATGCAGTTCTCTGTTTTATATTTGCCACAATTCTCATTTTTATTTGCTTAACAGATTTGTGTCACATTCAGATGATAATGATTTTTCTCAGATTGCCATTGGTTTTAGACTGGATAAACGGTTTTGACTCTTCTTTAGTTCCACTACACTGCTTACTATCTTATAGTTTTGATATTGATTACTTTTACATAAGGAATTTTTATTATTGCTCATGATCCCTGTTGAACCTCTCTAATACCTTCGTAGCAACAATATTGCAATCATTTCCGGCAATGCTCGTCATTTATACTTCAAAACCTGTTGAATACTCTACACTTGATTTCTATCATCTTTGCACACTCTCTATACCTTTGGTTGAATTTTTCCTAGTCCTTCCTGATAATATGTACAAATATCTGCGTAATTGAGTATGAATCATGTTGTTCTATCAAATATATAAGTTGCCATTATAAATGCCTTTCCAAGTTAGTATAAAATTAATCTATGTGGTGATTATTGTAACATGGAAGATGGAGCAATAGTTATCATCAACTCTTCTTTCTTTGTTGTTGCTATTCTTAAAGGGGCTCATATTTGAAATTTCTAAAGGCTGGTTTGTCCCCCATTTTGCAGTTTGAAGACTGCACTTTTGACTGGTTATACTGGCCACAAGCTCAAGAGCCTTACTCGCTAGACACCACTGAGTACATAAAATCTCTGGATGCAGAAGAAGATATTAAGCTTTTGAAGTCTCATGGATGGGAACTTCCGGCGGAATGCGCCCGGATTCTTCGTATATCAACCATGCTTCTTCAGAAAGGTGCAGAAAAAGGACTCACTCCTTTCTCCATTGGAAGCATCATGTGTCGAGAAACACTGAAGAAAAAGTCTGTCATTGAGCAGATTATTCACAAAGCAGAGGAAGCTGCACTTCCTGGAACAAGTGAAGCTGAATTCCTTGATCTTGTTTCAGTGATCATGGATAATCATTTAGAAGGGCTATTTCCATGACTGAATTGTAAAGTGATGAGATATTGTTGTAAAGTGAGGATGCTCCTTTCATCTTCAACGCAGACCCCACAATCTACTATAATAGACTGTAGTTAAACTTCTTCCAACCACCAATCAAGAATTGATGCTTGTGTTGCTATATTGATTTTTGTGTTTTTTATACTACACCTCTGGCTTCAAGGAATGGAAATATGTGTGTATATTGACCAGGAAAGTTTATGGAATTCTGTGCTTCTTGAGCCAATATGCAATATATATATGATAAATGTATTCCAATATAAATAAAATTTTCCACTCCATGTTCTGTCAATGCTGTTTTTCTGTCAATATGTTTGGAAAGAATGGAACAAGAGGAATTTAATTAGTTTTTGTTTGTAAATTTTAGAGTTAGACTTGAATTGTATAAAAGTTTTAAATAAAATATTCACCATTAATATAATGGTGAAAATGTGAGAACAAAACATTTTTTCGCTCCTTTGATTATAATTTTTTTAAGACATCTTTGTTTTTCATATAAAGGTTTTAAATATCATCAGTAACAACAAAAATACCAGGTGACTTCCTTCAAAAAAAAAAAATACTAGGTGACTTCTTCCTTTTTTCATCTCCTTTTTTATTCATCCAAATAAGCAAGATTCCATGTGCTGTAACTTGTAAGCATTGAAAGAGTATGCCATTCTTTATAAAATGGGGGAATTTAACTTGTCTTTTTTTCTTCTATAATAACTTAACTTTGTAAATGTTGTAGCAAGAGTGAGTTATATGTCATCGTCGGATAGAAAAGTGGAGATTAAACACTTTATAAGTATATAGGACTCATAAACTCACTATCTTAAGATTTTAGGGAAATGTGCGGTGTCTCTCTTCAATGAATGGAAAAAAAGTAATTGCACTACTAGTTTTTTTTTTTGGGGTAGAAGTTCATTCGTTTTCTTGTCTTTTTCAATTAAATTTTGTTTATAATAATGACTAAAATTTGAGGTTTTTTTGTTTGTTTATAATACTTATCGGAGGGAATACTTTGTTGAAAAGGTCTTGCTAACCAGTGCCCTAAGGACAATGGTTAAGAAACCTACAATTAAAAATTTTGTCTTGGAAACATAAGATATTACTTTTGATAAAGTAATAATTACACATCTTTTTCATTAAAACTTACTTAATTTAGATGCTTAACCATTGCCCCGAGGGCACTGGTTAGCATTCTCCTTGTTGAAATTGTAATAGAAGCAGAATCATTTCTCATACAAATCATTGTCAATTCAAACACATTTCTTTTGGAAATTGAGATCGATTGTCCTTTTCTTTTGAAATTTTAGATTGATTGATTATCTTTCTCATGTGGTCTGTTTGTTTAAGCGTTGATTTTAAGTTTCATTCATACAAGTTAAAAGAATTAAATTTATTAATAATATATATTGTTTCTAAAAATTACCATTCAATTGAAGGTTTCCTCAAACTATTACACTAAAAGAAAATAAATAAAAATATTTAATATTCTCAATAATTATTCAAAAAAATGTATATTAATATTACAAAAATTATATTTAACTTATATTCAGAGATCGAAGTACTGCTCATTTCTCACAAGTAAAAATTATCCGGTTCTAAGCAAAACGGTTGTTGGTTGAGCCTATATTTTTTTTTGTGCGGTCACAGAATCAAATCTAAAATGTTTAGATATTGATGATATATGGAGGCATTTCATTTTAATAATTGAAAAAAAATCGATTTAACATTTTGAAGAAAAATGTATATTAATGTGTGTGTTTAATTAATAGTAGTATAGATTAGTTTTATGATCATAAAAAACTATCTCCGCTGGTTGAACGTAAACATGGATGAGACATGGGATGATGGGAACAATGACTATCATTATGTTGGACACCCCACGTGAGACTAATCTAGTTGGTACCCCCGTCAATTGATGGAGATTACATTGCATTCTCCAAAGGAAGTTTCCAGGCAATCGCGCAGATGCCTGAGCCAAGTAAAAGTTCTTCATTCAATGACTAAAATGGAATACAGAAAAAAGAGTAGAGCTTTCAAAGGTCCAGGTAGATGCACTTGTGTTTTAAATGTGTAACTAGTCGAGATACCCGTGCTACAGCACGGGTAGCGCGGCGCGCTGTATGGCCGCGGCTCCGCCGCGTGTTGCGTATTGGCTGCGCTTGGCATAATGATTTTTTTTTTGTCCATGGTGAAAATATGTAAAGTATTTAAAGCATAATAATGTATATATTGATCGGTAGTAATGAAAAATTGTAAAATAATTAAATTTTAATATGAACAAATATATATTAAATTTTAGTATTGACGATATTAAAAAAGCTAATAAATAAAAATAATTATAGTTTTTATTTACTAATATGTTTTCGTGTGAAAAATACTAATAAGCATCTCGTGAAAAATCATAATTAATGTATTATATAATATTGTTATCGTAAAATATATTTCATAAATAAGCATATGCTAACATATTCCCGTAAAAAAAAATACAGTGAGATATATTTTTGTTTTTTTTTTTTGAGGTAAGTGAGATATATTTTTGTTAATATATAGTCCATACACTCACATATATTTTATCAATATATATAGTTCTCATTAGATTTCATAAATAAGAATATACTAATATATTCCCGTAAAACAAACATATACTCATATATATTTTTTATTAATATATAGTTCATACACCCACATATACTTTATTAATATATTAATAAATCTTAGGCAGTCGCGGTGTTTAAATAGAGATATTAAAAAAATACTATTTTTTTTGAAAGATTAAAAATACTAATTAAAACTGATAACTCGTTATAGTTACTAAAATGGGTCCAGTGTTACAATTGTACACTCCAACAGGTTTTTTATTGATACATTTAAAAACAACGGAAAAAATTGAAGTATGATTAATCATAGTATGTTATAATTTTTTTGTTTGTTTTAGTATTGATGATATGAAAAAAGCTAATAAATAAAAATAATCATAGATTTTATTTACTAATATGTTTGAGGGTGAAAAATATTAGAAAGATGAGAGAGAAACTTAGGCAGTCGCGGTGTTTAAATAGAGATATTAAAAAACTACTAATTAAAACCGATCACTCGTTGCAATTACTAAAATGGGTCCCGTGTTACAATTGTACACTCCAATGATTTTTTTAGTGATACATTTTCAAAAAAAAAGAACAACGGAAAAAATTGAAGTATGATTAATCATAATATATTATAATATTGTACTTGTTAATAGTATTGACGATATTAAAAAAGCTAATAAATGAAAATACATTTCATAAATAAATATATACTAACATATTCCCGTAAAAAAACATATAGTGAGATGTATTTTTGTTAATATACACTCATTTGTATTAAATAAATATATAATAACATATTCCCGTAAAAAAAATATAGTGTGATATATTTTTGTTAATATATACTCATTTGTATTTTATCAATATATAGTTCCTATAAAACAAACATATACTCATATATATTTTTATTAATATATGGTTCATACACCCACATATATTTTATTAATATATTAATTTTTTTGAAAGAAAGAATACTAAAACTTAGACAATCGCGGTGTTTAATTAGAGATATTTAAAAAATACTAATTAAAATTGATCACTTGTTGTAGTTACTAAAATGGGTCCCGTGTTACAATTGTACAATCCAACGGGTTTTTAAGTGATACATTTTTTAAAAAAAAAACAACAGAAAAAATTGAAGTATGATTAATCATAGTATATTATAATATTTTTCGACACTGAGTATTGATGATATGAAAAAAGCTAATAAATAAAAATAATCATAGATTTTATTTACTAATATGTTTGAGTGTGAAAAATATTAATATGCGTCCCGTGAAAAAACATAATTAACGTATTATATAATAGTGTTATCGTAAAATACAAAATCATATTATGCTATAACAACAACACTTGTTAGTTTCCTCTAAAAAAAAAACTTGTTAGTAAAACCGAATTTTAAATTAGTAGAGAAAATGGAGTTGTAAATAAAGAGAGAAAATGAAAAAATGAAGAAAGTTGGTAAGAAAAAGATAAGAGAGGAGAGTGAGATTGAGAGAGAAAAATTTATTATTAAAAAATAAAGGTGAGAGAAAAGTTTGTTATTAAATAAATAAAGATGAGAGAGAAAAAATTATTATTATAAATAAAGAAAGATGAGAGAAAAAAGTTTATTACTCCATCCGTTTCAAAATACATGTCCAATTTTTGCAATGTACACTATTCGTTTGACTTACTTTGACCATACTTTTTAACTAATGTATAAATACAAATATTAGCATGTAAGATGTTGTTTGATTTGTCTCGACAAATATTTTCAAAATATTAAATTTTTATAATTTTTTACTTTAGATAATTAAAGATAGTAACGGTCAAAATTGTGCATGGGCATATGTGAAGTAGTTGACTTAGACATGTATTTTGAAACGGGTGGAATATTAAATAAAGAAAGGTGAGAAAGTGGGATAAAGAAAGATGAGAGAGAAAAATTTATTATTAAATAAAGAAATGTGAGAAAGTGGGATGAAAGAGAAAAATTTATTATTAAATAAAGAAAGGTGAGAAAGTGGGTTTGGTAGTATTTGACAAAAATAACCCTAAAGAAAAAGTTTGAGGTATGGATAGTTAAGTAATTTTGGTAGTATTGCGTTTTTATATAATGAGAGTGGATTGCTTTAGCGTGACTTGAGTTTAACAGAATTGAGTAGAGTTGAGTTTAACATAACTTCATAACAACATTGCATTATATATGTTAGAGTTGGAATTTGAATTTCACATTCTCCACATATTTACCTTGTAAAATTTAGTCGCTAGGAGCATCCACAATGGAAACATTTATTTTTTTGTAGTTAAATGGGTCTCATGTGTACACATCACTCATTTATAATTTTTTAATAGTAGTACCTAATAAGTATTCAATCCCTCCAATCACACAAATTTCTTAAATAGGACACACTAATCAACTATAAATAACTTTATACCATTTTACACAAATTTCTTAAAAAAGACTCACTAATCAACTATTAATAACTTTATATCATTCTATTTCAATTTTTTTAATATTAAAAAAGTTGGGATCCCACTTAAGATTGGAGGTCTTAAGTAAGACCTCGAGTCTTATAAGACCCCAATAATTTTTCTTCCCAATGTACCAAGTCTTAAATGTTTAAGATTCCCACATTAGGGATGCTCTAAGTTACTTGATAAATTAACATAAATTGATTTATGATCGGATTAATTCGTGTAAAAGTCATTCTCATCAATGTATATTATTTAGATAGATTGAAAAACAATATTTTATGTATAGATGATAAGCTAACTTATTGAAAAAAATATTTTATGTATAGATGATAAACTAACTTATTTAGATAGATTGAAAAAAAAATAACGAATAATTGATAAGCTAACTTATTATGGATAGATGATAAGCTGCTTTATAGCAGAAAAGTTAGTTGATTAAATTTGTAGTGTTTGGTAAAATTTGCGGTTGAATTAGCTTATAAATATGTAATGACATACAAAAATTAATTCATATTTAATTTTTTTTCAATTAAAATTAAAGGTGTAAAATTGAGATAAATAATGAAAAGTTATAAGCGGATAACATAAATGATTATTTTATCAACCACCGTCTATTTTAGAGATAACTTTTGACACATTTTTCAAATATAAAAAAGTTAAGTATCCTCCGACAAACAAAAAAGTGAATTAAACACGATCCTTTTGTACAAAATATAATAAGAAATAGCAAGCAAGTCAAACTTCAAAAATTTGATTATAATGTAAATAGTAAATGGTAAATACTTATACCAAATACCACACATAAAAAAACAGAAAAACTAAAAAAAAAAGCAAGGTAATTTGTCTGCTACGTGCCCGTCTTTCCGCTAATAGATATAAACAAAAGGCATTATATATAAAAAATATGAGATTTGTACCGCCTTTTTCATTATTTCAATTATATCCTTTATTTAAACCATTGTTATTACAATTTTATCTTTCTCATAATATTATTTAAATCACATTATAATAAGAATAATTCAATCCTAGACAAATTTTAATTTGATCGTGGTATAAAGAATGATAACCAAATGCAAAAAAATAAAAAATATTTTTTTTTTGACAAAAAATAAAATATATTAGTAAGCACAATAGAAAAGCGAAAGTCTTGACGCGTATCTACATAAATGAGATGCATGATTTTTTTTTTGTAGTATTTTTTTCTTTCAATTACGTCGTTAATTTTTAGGCTTAATTGCACTTTTTGCCCCTTATCTTTTCAAAAGTTGCGGTTACTGCCCCTTAACTAATTTAAATACAAAATAGCCCCCTAAGTTTGGATTCTATGACAGTTTTGGCCCCCTGGTGCTTTTTTGACTTGGTCAGTGATGACGTGGCACCCAAACTGGTGCCACGTGGATATTTATTTATTTTTTATTTTTTTTAATCTTGCAGGCTTTTTTTTGGCTTTTTTAAATTGGGGGAAATTTAAAAAAAAAAGGAAAAAGATGAACACCGTGTTGTTCACTGGAGTTGTATTCAGGACGGTAAAGATAACGGAGAGAATCAAAGGCAGCGTAGTAAGGAAGATAAACGGCGTTAGCGGTTTTAGGATCTTCCGTTAAGCATGGATATTCTAACATATAGCGATGGAAAATGAGTTCAAGCATGGATGGGTCGGTTCGGTACCAACTATGGGAACGGTTATGGGTTTTTTTGACCCAAACCATGGTTTGCTAAGTAAGGACATAAATCATCTAGGAATGTGTATTCTGAACAATTTGAGAGTAGATCTAGGTTGAATTTTGGTGGTAGTTTTCTTATGTGGATCCAACGTTGTTCCCACTCATTTTCTGTTGTTGTTGATTTAAGGTTTTTATTTTCTTCGGATTTGGTTGGATTCAAGAGGAGGAAGATAGTGATGATGGAGATGGAGATGTAGATGTAGATGTAGATGTGTGGTTTTGATGGTGCCATTCGAAGAGGATGTGATGAATGATGGATGATAACATAAGAAAATGGTGTTTGAAGCTTCCTCTTCTTTCTTCCTATTTTCTTTTTCCTTTTTTTTAAAATTTCCCCCAATTTAAAAAAGCCAAAAAAAGCCTGCAAGATTAAAAAAAAATAAAAAAAAATAAATATCCACGTGGCACCAAACATAAGGGGTTTGGGTGCCACGTCATCACTGACCAAGTCAAAAAAGCACCAAGGGGCCAAAACTGCCATAGAATCCAAACTTAGGGGGCTGTTTTGTATTTAAATTAGTTAAGGGGCAGTAACCGCAACTTTTAGAAAGATAAGGGGCAAAAAGTGCAATTAAGCCTAATTTTTACTATTATTTCCTTTGTATATTATTATTTATTTAAAAAATTAGTAAAATTCAACTAAAATAGAAACATCATCTTTTTTCAAAAAGCAATATGATTATAAAAGGGGTTTATTTGTGTTCTTTTTTACCAAAAGCATTTGAGTATCTCATATGATAAAAAAAAAATTATAACCAAATATGTTAATATAAATATAAAATTAAACGGAATGATAAAATGGACAAGTAAATACATTTTTCGTTATTCTTTATAACAAAGGACATAGAGGTTCTCAGTCAAAACCAGTTAGAGACCAGGGCCGGCCCTGTGCAAGTGCATCAAGGCCCTTGGCACAGGGCCTAAAACTTAGAGGGGTCTCAAAATTTGTAAAAAACAAAAAAAAACTTGTACCTACGGTCAAAATCCGTCACTAAATGTCCTTTTTCCGTAGGTAAAAATCTAAAAGATAGCAATTTTGCTGTCAATTATGCATTATCCATAGGTAAATGCCTATTTGTCTGTGGGTGAAAGTCTTTAGATTGTTTTCAGTTATTTTTAAATGAAAAATTGTCAAGATTATAACGGGGCCTCCGAATTGTCGGGGACGGCCCTGTTAGAGACACGGTATCATACTATTGGAACAACTTAATTTCTGTCGGTGGAACGAAGATTCAACTTGCAAGTGTACTCTTTTAGACTTTGAAAAAACAAAAAGAAAAAAAGAAAGAAAAACAAAGGTCATGAGATACATGTTATATATGAAACACCTTTTACAACTTATATTTTCTCATTATTATCATTGGGAAAAATAAGCATTGTGCCCGACGAAAACTATATATGTAGTTTTGGTACAATTACCAAATAAAGTATGTACTATAAAATTATATGGGCAAATCGAATCAAATTAGTACTCTGAAGATTGAAATGTATCATCATCTATCTATACTTGCATGCAGCAGCAGAATAGACTTCAAGTGGATAAGCCAGCTACATATGCCACCCCAGTGGAGGGCAACCAAGTGGACCCAGATATGAATTGGGCCACCGTGAATCTATTTGCTTCCACGGTGGATGTAATAACCCTATACCCAGGCCACTTTACTCTTTGTCCAATAGCACCACCAGGTCCATAATTCATGTATTCACCATAATACAAAGTGTCTAAAGCAAATGTTGTATTCCACTCTAACCATCCACGTGGATGTATATGATCCCCCATGTATGATAACATGTACACTGTTCTAGAGTATAGTTTCCATGGACGACCAAGATATGTAGTGAAGTTTCCCTTGGAGGCTTCAAGATCTTGTGTGGCTAAGATTCTACAGTTGTGGATGGATATACCAGTGTTCTGATTTGGGTCTTTTCTGTTTTGGGCAGTGATGGTGTTTTTTTGGTAGGGCATGGGCTTTCTTGCATAGAGGCTGCAGTTTTGAAAAACAACTGCAGCATTGCCAAATATGAAATCTACCGTACCGTAAATGTCACATTCACGGTAGAATTGACGATTTGAATGTGCATACATTGTGTCTTGATATCCAATGACGTTGCAACGGTAAACCACCGCGTGGTCCGATCCGACACGGAGGGCCACTGCTTGGTGCTTTGCTGGTCCGGCGTAGTTCTCAAATGTCATGTCTCTTGCAATAAAACCTGGACCACTTGCAGCTGCACCATAGTATATAAGATTAAGGATTAGTGTTATGGAATTATTATTATATAAGTAAGTGGTTGAAATAGAATTATCGATAGTAGTCTTGTCTTTAGGAATTGTGAAAATTCTGTGTTATTGTGCCGGTGCTGGACAAGAACATGTTATTGTTTATCAATTCGACAAGCAATGCATGACCCACTACACTATCAATAATTTGGTTTTGGGTACTTTTATTTGGTGCCATTAGTTTTTTTTTTTTTTTTTTATCTTTTCAATTGAATTGGTGGTGATATATATAATAAAAAAGTTCACCTTTGATTTGACAATATATTTGTCTTATTTGACTTCCAAATTTTCTCATTATATCATTATGCAATTGTAGAAATAAAGAAAACCATGACAGGTTTTGATTATAAATAAATTAACGTGTCATGAGAATGCTTACGTAGAATTCACTAGGAGAGGAGGAAAAATGTGTGCAAGGTTTTTGTTTTTGACTCAAGTGCAAGGTTTGAATAATACCGGTTGGGTTGTGTCATTATAATTCTCATGAACTTTAATCTACGACTTTAATGAAGATGGTCTTGCCATTGTAAATCTAGTTTATATTTTATTTTTTTTTGACAACAAAATCTAGTTTATATTGACCATGTATTTCTCCTGTATTTTTATTATATTTGGATTGGTAGTAGATGTGAAATCAAGCAAGACTCCCTTGCCTAGAATCACATTGCCTGCCGTATAGGAGAGTAAATAGGAATCTTGAAATATGACAGTGTAGAATAGGCAGCCCACGTTCAACTTGTACGGAGTCTACCTCGTGTCGTGCATGGTTTTGAATTTTAGTTTCATGCTTTTGTTTCCCTTAATTTTTCTAACCATAAAAAGGCCAAAATGTATTCTTATAATAATAAACTACCTTTAGAACCAAAAAAACCTTTCTATGTTAAATTATGTTTTTATTTTGCATAAGAGTTAAATATGATTTAATAGTAAGTTAACTTTTATGTACTTCAAAGATATAGTATTTAGTTTCTAAACATTTAAATTATATATTGTTTTAAGATTAACTAGACACATTTTTATATTTCATTTAAATGATCATGCATGCATCCCTTAATTTTTTTTTTTATTTAAGTACATTCGATAAATTTTAATATAGTTAAAAAATACAAAAACATTGCCAATTAATTTGGTAAAAATATTATGGCCAAAAAATGGGTAAAAATACAAAAGAAAAGGAACGGTTACCAAAGGAAGCAGTGTGAAATGTTGTCAAGTTTTGCATAACATTTTTTCCCCCTGTGATCACTGTCTTTCCCTTTCCGTCTCCTATGATCATAACATTAGTTTTCTTCCTTCCCACCTTTAAATTGTCCTCTTCGTACCTGAAACGTAGTATTAATTTGCATTAATTAAAAAATGTTAATTAGTACGTACTTCTTTATTTATCTACTATAATTGTAGGTTTGTAGCATTATCAATATAGCACTAAACATGCTTAGCTTTCATTTAGTACTAGTACTATTCTGTTAAAGCATCACTATTCACTACACTATCACAAGCTAATTAATTAATTAAAAAAAACATAATGTAACCTTTTGTTTATAAGGAAGGTGTTGTGAAAGTGACTCAAAATTGGAGTTTGGAGGCCAAAATTGATGTTTGCTGAAAGTACAAATCGGTGGCCGATCTGGAAAATCGGTGGCCGATTTTGGCTGCCTTTTGGGAGGCTTCCTGTTCTGGAAAAATCGGTGGCCGATTTTGCGTGCTGTTATTTTTCATAAACGTATTTTTTGGGCCAGATTTGTTACAATTTTATGGGAGTTTCTTTTACTATAAATATAGGCATTGTATCAGTGTAAACCTTGAGATAGAGGGGGCTGAAACAAGGGTTTAGAAAGGCAACAACAAAACTAGGGTTTGTATAGAGTTTGTCTCTTTGGAACAAACACTAGGTTTTGAGGGTTGATTCACCTTGGGAAACACTATTAGGATTGAGTCTCTTGGTTACAGGAAGAGGCTGGGTTTTGGGTAGAATTAGGCGGGAGACTTATTCTTCTAACCCATTGAAATCTCTTTGTAACGTTACTCATCATATAGTGGAACAGAGGGCTGCTCTCTCCCCCAGACTAGGTCAATTTGGACCGAACTAGTCAACAAATTCTTTGTGTTCTCTCTTCCTTTTCTCTCGCTATTGTTTTCTACATTTGGCTTGTGATTAAAATTGTTCCATACACTTTGATTTTGGTTGCTTAATTATCCCTTGCTCCACACATCAAGTTGTTATTGGTGTGAGTTTTTCATCGAATTCGCAACAGAAGGATATATCCAGATAAACATATTTAATATCAAATTCATTTTAAATGAGGATGGAGGCACGGAGTACAATTATTACAATATTATTAAGCTAATCACATGATTACAGTTATTAATACATGAATGATTATTAATGGTCAACAAGTCAATGACGCAATCACACCGCAATGCATACCCACCAATGAAAAATCAACATGATTGAAAAAGTGGAATTTAATGAGAAAAAGAAGAAGAAAAACAGGGAAAAGGACATAGTACTATAATTAACGAATTTACCTTCCTTGTTTGATATAGATAATGAACCGTCGGTTACCATACTCAGGTATCTTCTTAAGAGCTTCCGATATAGTTTTCACCGTTCCGTTACCGTCTTTAGAAACCACCACGTCAGCTTGTATCGCCGTCACCGGCAAACTCAACAATCTCCTCTCTCTTCTCTTCAACCATACCGGAAAATCATCCTCTGGTTCTGGCATTGTCATTAACCTTCTCCTGTTCCCTATCGGAACGCCGGAGAAATCATCACCACCACTGGCAGAGAATATGGCTAAACAATTACTCACCAACTCCGACAAATCCTTTAAGTTATTTGTCATTTGATCCTTAACATCGCCGGAAGTGTCGGCAAACCCCTCGGCGCACGTGTCTTGGTTAGTGAGTGCAGCACTAAGCCACGTGCGGACATCTTCGGTGGAAGATGATGTAAGAGGCTTAACAGCACCATTGGAGGAGGAGGAAGGTGCGGCGGAGGTGAGTGCTCGAGCAAGAGCGTCGACGGAATTGTCTAGTAGTTCAAGACAGTCTGTGTAAGCGGCACGGATGTAAGGGTTCATGCCGACGGTGGAGGAGATAGAGGCTGAGGTGTATAGTGCTTTGGAGAGATGCTGCAGCGTCATGTTGAGGGAAATGTGAACAAGATCTTTCTCAGAAGCCCCTGTGGAGTCAGGGAAATCGAGGAAGTAGTTGATGCAGAGTGAAGGGAATCGAGTTTTGCTGCATGTGTTGGAGATAGCTTGTGTTGGGTTACGTCGGAGAGTAGGGTTTTTTGGTTCGGATGTAGTGTGGGAGTGGATTCCGGTGAGCATTGCGGCAGAGACGGTGGAGGCGATGATTAGTACCACGGCGAGGAGTGAGAAGAAAATGATCTTCTTCTTTGAAAAAGATCTAGGTTTGGTAATGTTTGTAGGTTCGGAGGGTGTCGAGCCACCAGGGTCGGATAGTCCTAACCTTCCGTACTCCATTGTGAAGTGTTAAGTGAAAAAAAAGAGAGTGAGGAAGTAATGGACTTATAGAAGTAGTAGTTTGCTAATTATGCTGTTTGTTGTGATGAGTAATGTGTAATTAATGATAGCTTTTTATATAAATGACGGTGCTTAGTAAGTAGTACTAGACACTAGTGTAGTGAAAGAGTGAAGAACAGTGTAATGTGTGTGTATGTGGATGTTTTTAGTGAGGTTGGTGTGAAGTCTATGTCGACTGAGGAATGAGCTGGCTACTACTTTGAGACTTTTCACTTCCACTATTGCCCACTGAACTCAAAACTCATTATAGACTGGGGGCTTCTTGTTTCTATTTCTGTTTCTATTTGATCCCACTTGCTTTGCTCATTCATTATTAATGTTATTAGGGTGGTGATAAATATGACGTGAGGATGAAGAAATTTGGATCAAGTTAAATTAAGCTTTATTAGTTGTAACACAAAAAGGGGTGGACCATACCGCATGATCATCTTAATTAAATGTATTAAGATAGCTATGATAAATCTTTAACAATTCAATCCTATCCTTTGTTATTCTTTTTTGGTCAAATGCATCTAAAGGTCTTTAAGTTATTCGTTTTTCCCAAAGTGATTCTTTAAGTTTCAAAAATCCTAAAGTGATCCTTTAAGTTTCAAAAGTCCCAAACAAGTTCTTTTAGTTTTTGAATCGTTTCAAACAAGTCATTTTAGAGGATGATGGTGATGATTCAGATGATAGCAACAAAGAGCATTATCCACCATTTGTCATACCTAAAAAGATGCCTAATTTTAAATGGGTGTTAGGAGCCAGATTTGGTACCAAATATGAGTTCAAGGAAGCAATCACCAACTATGTTATCTACAATATGACTTGTTTGAAACAATTCAAAAACTAAAAGGACTTGTTTGGGACTTTTGAAACTTAAAGGACCACTTTAGGAAAAACGAAAAACTTAAAGGACCTTTAGATGCATTTGAACTTCTATTTTCTAGTTCTAGTTTCCATATCACTTTTCCACTTTTCATCATGCCCAAAAGGTGTCGTTAATTCCTTCCACTAATCTTTTTGGTTTGAACCAGATTTTCAATTATCTATAATTCGTCAAAATATTATTTAATGATGTTTTGAATTCAAGAACGCTACACCACATTATTGACGGGTCAAAATCCCCTCCATTTATAACTTTTTCCATTTGTTCCAATTTGGAGAGAGATAGACACATAAAAAATAATGATGGTGGGATCCACTTAGTGATAGGACCCACCACTTATTTTTCTTGTGTCTATCTCTCTCCAAATTGCAACAAATGGAAAAAGTTATAAATGAAGAGGATCTTTACCCATTGACATATTGTTTGTTTTAGGCCTTGGGTTAATTAACTAATCAATTGAGTCCATAGTTGATTTATTAGAATGATAGAGCGACTTAATGACATATATGAGTACTCTATTGTCTAATATAACAAAATGAATAAGGCTCAAGAGAGAGCTAACTCTTTTGCTTTCTTCTATATAATTAAGGAGAATTGTCATTGAGTATATGGCCCTATTTTCCATATGACTTAAGAAATAAGCTCATGAGAGAGCCATTTCACTTTGAGAATCACATACCCTGTATAAGATATCTCTCATTCCTTTTATTTTTACTTTATTTCTATTATTATGTTGAAACCGACTTTGTCATAATATTATTTTATTTGCTAAAATGTAAGTGAATTGAATTGCAACTCCAATTAAGAAGCTTTTGATTTTAAAAGTGGTCTTTGAATAGACAAAATTGAAGGCAATAAACTGAACAAAAATTAAAATTGTTTTCCGACAACTTTTTGCTCTAAGTACAGTTAAAACTCTATAAATTAATAATGTCAGGACCGGAGAAATTTATTAATTTAGAGAGTTATTAATTTATCGATAAATTAATAATTATTAATTTAAAGATTTTTTAAGTAATTATATTGTACATACCAAACAAAAAGGCAAATTAGTCTATGCCTCTTAGAATTACGTTGCAGCGAACCTTGGGACTCAACGTAAATTAGTAACTACTGTGTTCATATGCATAGGAAATCAATAATGACTTTTGAAGTACGGTAAATGTAAATAAGAGGAACAAATGTGTTCAATGTATTCTTAATATATTTTTTTTCAGTTTCTATGAATTATTAATTTATGATTTTCTTGGGACCGAAAATTATAAAGGGATCTCCCGAAAAATTACTATCTTATTATTTTATCGAGTTTTTCAATTTTTTACATTGGCCCAAGTCGGGACCGGACGAATTTATTATTTTAGAGAGTTTATTAATTTACCGAGTATTAATTCAAAGAGTTTCTACTGTACAAACAAACTCTTTAAAATACTAAAATATCTTTTTATTTTCTACTCAATAAATATTTTATCTCACTCACTATCTTTCTCTCCTACTATTCTCCCTCCCAATCCCACCCGGGTCTCCTTTCTCTTTTCAATGACATAGCTAGAAAAAAACTTGAGCGAGCGACCAAAATATTTTTATTTTTAAAAAAAGATATTTAAAGAAAGCTTTTTAAAGTTTTTTAAAAAATTGTATTTATATATATGATTTGTCATTTTTTTGCTATAATTCTTTTAATAGAGATTATTTTTTTTTTTAAAAAAAAACTTCAAATGCAAAATTGGTTTGAATAGCGCTTCATAAAAAATCATTTTAAGTATTTCATCCTTTTGGTGTGACTTTTTTTGGATAATAAAATTTCTATAAGATGCTTAAAATCATAAGCTATTTTGAATAGCTTCTCATAAAAATCATTTTTGAGAGATATCTTTTTGAAAAAAATATATGATTTTTATAATATTAAATTTCTAACAATTAATATCTATGTTAATGGATGTCGAGAAAAAAATCACATTTTTTTGGATCTATAACAAACGAGACCAAAGACTGATCAGAGCTAATACCTATACTAATTTCTCTTTCAATATAAATTGTCATGATATAGTATAGAAACTTTCATGCAAACAACAATAACATAGAAGAAGTCTTAGTAGCAGTCAACAAGAATATAATAATTAACATGTAAGTCATTTTAAGTTTTTTTTCTTAAATTAAGTGTTCATCATGTTCTAAGGGCATGCCCATAGCCCGTCGAGGCTACGGGCTATGCCACTGGCCCTCAAATTTTTTGGGGTATAAAATAATACTTATATAGATTAAAAGTGAATTCTTTTTATGTTGATCATGAAGCTTTAGTGGCGTAGGCGCGTAGCCACTCCCACTTATTAAAATAATACTTATATAGATTAAAAGTGAATTCTTTTTATGTTGATCATGAAGCTTTAGTGGCGTAGGCGCGTAGCCACTCCCACTTATGTTTGAGTGTGTGGTCATGGGTTCAAGTCCCACTAGAGCATAAGTTTGAGTGTGTGGTCATGGGTTCAAGTCCCACTAGAATTTAATTTTTTTTTTATAGTGGGTTTTTTTTGGGGCCCAAAAATAATTTTATTACATCCCTTAAAAGATTAAAATTGGGTTTACCTAATACATCACGGAGCAGTAACTGTTGAAGGGAGACAAGACAGTGACCTAGGTATTTTGTTCAAATGTCTTAAAATCAAGTGAAAAGTTCATAATTTATAGTTACCCAAACAGTTCAGAGAAGAGAATCGACACAACATAATTACCTTCTAATCCCTCTCATGAGTAAATCAACCAATCTAATTGCCAAGTGCAACCCGTTGTTACGTGAATCATAATCATCATCATAGTTGTTTAGTTGAAATAATAAAATCATTGTGGAAACGGACTTTATAACTCTTGTTATTTTGCGTCATTCGTTGTAAATTTGTAATACTTTTTTGTTTTTTTTTCCCATATTAATATTTGTTTTATTTTGAATTAGTCATTGGTCATGCATAGTTCGCTCCAAAAAAAAATTAGTCATGTATAGCAGTGACTAAACGAAAAACAATATTGAATTTTTTAAAAATTGAATAAGCTGATTTATTTGTTATAAGCTGCGTTTTCATTATATAGATTGAAGCAATTATACATTTATATTTCAGTAGTTAAGAGAAGATGGCGATGTTAAAACAACAATACATGATTAGACTAATAATGAAAAGATAATCAACAATGAGTCCTGCCCGCATAACATGCCACGGGATAACATGTGCTGTAATATGTTCATTGTCTGTGGGTTGACATTAACACATGCACAACTAACCCTTATTATGTTTTTGTACAAAATTGTTGTTTGAGAGGCTTTTCAAATTTCATTTTGTTCACTTATATTTGAAACTAGGGTGAGTAAGCCACTTCTACACTTTCTTCCTTTCTAACTAGCATTGGTTTTTAAGTTTTGATTTTATTTAATTTATCTTTTCTCTCATTTTCTCTTATGGTCCCCAATGTTTGGAACTTCTCTATATGAAGTTACATATTACATGAGCTAATTGATATAGTCATATAATTTGATGATATCACCGGCCCTTTTAGCTGTACCGAAAATGATGTATGACATGATCTGTGTACGTTTAATTCCTAGTCAAAGTATTGGCTTAAACTAGAAGAACGAAAGAGAGGGGAAACTCAATCTAAATAGTAGTGTTTTTTTTAGAGAGATGATATATTTTTTTTTTGACGCATTAGAGAAATGATACTTGAACAACCATTTTTTTAACATTTTTGTCCTAATTTTCTCTCTCATACTCGCATTATATTTTTATTTTCTCTCTTTACTTTCTGATTTTTGTGTCAATACCTAAATTTCTTTATGGCTCTGTTTGGTAAAAATAGCGGATAGCTTATAAGCTAGCTGATAGCTTATAGCTGATGACTGATAGCTAATAGCTGATAGCTTATAGCTGATAGCTTATAGCTTATGACTTATAGCTTATAGCTGATAAGCTAATTGAAGTGTTTGGTAAAATTAGCGGTTCAACTAGCTGATAAATGTAAAATGACATAAAAGGACATTCTTAATTCATAATAAAATTTACAACAATTGATATTTAAAATATTTTCTTTTATCAAAATATTTAGAATACTTAAAATTTAGTAGTTTAAATTTATTAATTTAATATATATTTTATATGTTATTATTAAATTAATTATTTTCCACTAAATTTTTATTTTAAACTTTTATTCATTTAAGTTTCATAACGTAACAAAAAAAAATGTATGTTTCTATCTTTCAATTTTATTTTATTTTGGTGGAAAAAGAGGGCTAAAAGCCCCAAGCGAAAAAAAAACTACAAAGTTACATGAATATTCCTAGGCATACAAGCCCCAGAAATATCATCAAAAAGGAGACTCGAAACCTCACTAGGAGGAGTCTCCATGACATGAATGTCAAAAGAATTTAAAGAGAAGCTAAAATTAGCAAGCCAATCAGCACTTCTATTTCCTTCCCGCTAGGTATGGTTGAATTGCACCTGCCAGTTTAACTTTAAAAGCTCTTGAATACGGCACACCAAGGTGGGTGCTTTGCCATTAATTTTGACGTGTAAGTTCAGATTGTAACCTAAGAGGGGGGTGAATTAGGTTTCTAGGAATATTGGTTAATTTTTGAGAGTTTTGCGTTGTTGATAATTTTTCCGGTAAATAATGATGAATGTATGAATGTGGAAAAATAAAAGAGTAAGGGAAGAAGAAAAGACACAAGAGAATTATAGTGGTTCCCCTTTAAACCTTAGGGTCAGTCCACTCCCTTCACACCCCGCGAAGGAATTCACTATGTTAGAATCTTTGTTACAAGCAATCTCACCCCAAGACCCCCTAACAATCTTTCTAACATAAACACAAGAAAGAAACCCTCTCTCTTGATTACAACACAAACACCAAACACTTTTGGTGGACTTTGAATCTTCCCGAATCAAAGAACCTTTTACAACAATCACAAGATAGCACCCCACTATCTTTAACAATAATTCTCACCAACAATGGCAAGAAACTTTACAACAAAGTAATTGAAGAATAACAAATGTATGACTGTATATCACTCTAACAAATGGACTTAATGCTCAGATTTTTTTTTAATAAATGTTAAAGTGTATGCAAAGTTTTCCAAACAATTTGAATGAAAGTTTAAAAGCAAGTGATATTGAAAATGTCAATTGAGATAATGAAAGTTGTTGTGTGTAAATTGCTTTGATTCTCAATTGAATTTATAGAGGCTAAAAAGATGTTTATGAAGCAATACTATTTTTCAAAATAAGTTACCAATGAATATAAACATATTTTAAAAAGGCACCTATTCATAGTGCAAATAAAAATGAATTAGCCGTTGGCACTTAATATGAAAATAGCCATTGTACAGTATAAAAACTGATTCAATGCCAACGGTAATAATGAATTGAAAACATGTTGAAGAAAATTGATGCAATGCGTTACTACACAAAAATGCATATGTATAATTATGCCTTTAAAGAAGAAATTTGCTGAAGCAAATATATACCATCAAAATAACAAATTGAAAAATGCTGAAGCACATATATGGCCGTTGACATGCCTTCAATGTAGACATGTTATATCTTTTTCTTTTGTATAAACAATTTTGGCCAAATAGAATATATGTGCTGAAACAAATTTATTGATGCGTAATTAATTAAATGATTTTTCAAAATCAAAAATAATTTTTCTAATAAAATTATTTTCATGCAAAATCATTTTTATCTAAATAAAACATTGTGAGTTTATGATTTATTTTCAAGAGATTTTTAGGCATTGGCTTCATATGACAACTTAGAAAAAATGTTTGTAATTATTTTCTGAGCATTCTAAGTTGTTCCATAAGTTAAGAATGATAAATCAAAGATAAGGACCATACTTACAAAGAGTATAACCAAGAAGCCTAGTCACTAATCTTTGTTCTTGATCTTCATCTTGTGCCTCCATAGTTTTTCTTCTTTTGTGATGTGAGTTTGTTATCATCAAAACTCAGTCAAGTCTAAGAAGGAAAATCTTCTTCACAATCTCCCCCTTTTTGATGATGACAAACCATATCCTTTTGACAATGTTTGCTCAACTAAACTCCCCCTATCTTGTATATCTCCCCCTTTGTTTTGCAATTGGATAACCTGAAACAATTTAAACACAAAACACAAACATACACTTTCTCCCCCTTTTGACATCATCAAAAAGAAGAAAAAGGGTAAAATCCAAAGGGTCGAAATATAGGAAAATAATAAATTTTATGTAAAAATAATTGATCTTCTTCACAATGAATATTCAATGATTCGCATAGATTTTTAAAATACCATAGCTATGTATATGAATCAACTTATATATTCCTTTTTTTTTTTTTACAGAACTTATATATTCTTTTTGTTTACAATAATTTTCTAAAAAAATTAAATGGTAAAATAAAGAATTTTTCAATTTTTTTTATTTAAAAAAACCGAAGCATCAAACACATGCATCACTTGATATTATTAACATTGTTATAGCCCTGAACATACACAACATGTGTTGATTATTACTTCCAATTAAAATTGAAAAAGTTCTACTACTCTTGCACACATAAAAAATTCAACCGAATGAGAATCAACTATCAAATTTCATAAGCATATCAAGCATTTATTTGAACGAAATGTGTACCTTTAACCATCATCATCAACATGTATGAATGTCCATCTTTCTATCAAAGTTGTAGCATTATTTAACCACAAATAACTCATAAATTGAACCGTAACGAATGATCTTGTATCTTGAAAAATCAATTTTAATTTGACAAGAATTGCATATGATCTTCAAGTTCCTACAAAATAATTAATAGAACCTTTTAGGTACCCATTTTTCTTTGGGTCCTTGTGGGTTAGTACCTTTCTTTATCCAAACATACTCACCATAAGGAACACCAAAGTTTTTTTTTTTTTTGAAAGAACACCAAAGTTTCTTATGCAGCAAGTATTTGGAGTATGACCTTTTATGTTACAATAAAAACATGTTAATTTATGAACATGATGTGAACCAAAATTACTTCCTTTGAAGAAATTTTTCTTAGCATTTGAATTATTTTTCTTAAAAGAATTGTTAGAGTAATTTGTTCTTTTAGAATTAAATTTTTGATTCACATTCTTGGAAGAATTAACAATATGCATTTTCTTGGTTTCTATGTTGTTGGAATTTGCACTTGCTTTAACAAAGACCGTTTTATTGGTGTTTGGTTTATCAAATTTAGAAAAACCAAGCCCGGTTTTGTTGTTTGAATATCTTTGTCGGTTGAGCACATCTTCCAAACTGTTGTGACCTTTTTCAAAATTTTTGATTACTTGATTTAATTCAGCAATTGTTGTTTCATGTTCTTTACATTTATTACATGAAGAACCTTTAACCCTTTCTAATTCTTCTTGTGCATCAAAAGCTTTTCTTTCTAGAGTTACATTTTGTTTCTTTTGCTTAGCACAAGTTTTAGAAAGATTAATGAATTCTTCAAACAATTCATCAAATGCATTTTGTAATTCTTCATAAGAAGGTTTAAAATTTAATTCAGAATCACTTACCTCTTGTTCATCATCGGAGTGGTGTGACGCCATTAATGTTAAATTTGCATATTCGTCATCCTCTGATTCTGAAGATGAACTTATATCATTGTCATCCCATGCAATGTAGGCCCTTCTTGGCTTGAATTCTTTCTTTCCTTTATGGCTACTTTTCCTTGCAAGAGTTGGACAGTCTGCCTTCATATGCCCCCTCTTTTCCACATTCAAAGCATGTGAAACTCTGACTTGATGTAGAAACATCATTCTTCTTGTGAAATTTTCTTTTATTTCCAAATTTAATTTTTTTATCCTTTTTAAGGAATTTTCCTAATTTTTTCACAAGAAGAGTAATATTCTCATCTTCATCAGAACTTTCATCTTGTTGAAGAACATTCGACTCTGCCTTCAAGGAGATATTCTTGTGTTTCTTTACACCTTCTTCATGTTGTTCTAGTCTTGCAAGTTCAATTTCATGCTCTTGTAATTTTCCAAAAAGTGCTGCCAACGACATATTTGAAAGACTTTTCTTTTCAGATATGGCTGTTACTTTTGGTTGCCATTCCCTTGTTAGTGACCTGAGAATCTTCAAGTTTATTTCATTGTTGGACAAGGTTTTTCCAAGGGCTGCAAGATGATTGATAAGATGTGAAAATCTCTTCTGCATGTCTAGAATCTTTTCTCCTGGTTGCATTCTAAACATCTCATACTCTTGAGAGAGGGTATTCAATCTGGAACGTTTTACTTCTTCTGTTCCTTCATGTGTTGTTTCCAAAGTGTCCCAGATTTCTTTGGCTGTTTTGTAGTTAGAAATTCTGAAAAACTCATCCATCTCAAGAGATGATTGAAGAATGTTCTTTGCCTTTTTGTCAAATAACACTTTTTTTTGGTCATCATCATTCCATGATGTTTGTGGTTTGATACCAGTCACACCATTCACAGTTGTAGTGGGAACATAAGGACCATTCTGGACAGCACCCCAAATTTCTTCACCTTGGGCTTCTAGATACGTTGTCATCCTAATTTTCCAAAAATCATAATGATCTCCGGTGAAACATGGTGGTCGGTTTGAATTAGGACCTTCTGCTAGAAACGGTTTAGCGGAAGCCATTTTCTGGATCAAAGAAGCAAGTTATCTTTACTCTTGCTCTGATACCAAATGTAAGTTCAGATTGTAACCTAAGAGGGGGGTGAATTAGGTTTCTAGGAATATTGGTTAATTTTTGAGAGTTTTGCGTTGTTGATAATTTTTCCGGTAAATAATGATGAAGGTATGAATGTGGAAAAATAAAAGAGTAAGGGAAGAAGAAAAGACACAAGAGAATTATAGTGGTTCCCCTTTAAACCTTAGGGTCAGTCCACTCCCTTCACACCCCGCGAAGGAATTCACTATGTTAGAATCTTTGTTACAAGCAATCTCACCCCAAGACCCCCTAACAATCTTTCTAACATAAACACAAGAAAGAAACCCTTTCTCTTGATTACAACACAAACACCAAACACTTTTGGTGGACTTTGAATCTTCCCGAATCAAAGAACCTTTTACAACAATCACAAGATAGCACCCCACTATCTTTAACAATAATTCTCACCAACAATGGCAAGAAACTTTACAACAAAGTAATCGAAGAATAACAAATGTATGACTGTATATCACTCTAACAAATGGACTTAATGCTCAGAATTTTTTTTAATAAATGTTAAAGTGTATGCAAAGTTTTCCAAACAATTTGAATGAAAGTTTAAAAGCAAGTGATATTGAAAATGTCAATTGAGATAATGAAAGTTGTTGTGTGTAAATTGCTTTGATTCTCAATTGAATTTATAGAGGCTAAAAAGATGTTTACGAAGCAATACTATTTTTCAAAATAAGTTACCAATGAATATAAACATATTTTAAAAAGGCACCTATTCATAGTGCAAATAAAAATGAATTAGCCGTTGGCACTTAATATGAAAATAGCCATTGTACAGTATAAAAACTGATTCAATGCCAACGGTAATAATGAATTGAAAACATGTTGAAGAAAATTGATGCAATGCATTACTAAATAAAATGCATATGTATAATTATGCCTTTAAAGAAGAAAAAAATTATAAACCTAAGAATAAAATTATAAACTATAAACTTTTTTGTCGATCCAATAAACTATAAACTTTTTTTTTGAGCAACAATAAACTATAAACTTAAAAAAAAGTAACGTAACAATACATATTTTTAAAAGAAAAAAAGTAACAAAACAGCGCATATAATAAATTACGTTACTTTTATAAAATCCCTTTAAAAAGCGTAACAATATGACATATATAAAAACACCCCAAAAAAATTATATATATATATATATATATATATATATATATATATATAATATGTTAGTCAAAACAAAATATATAAAGGTAACTTAAACATATTATAAAGGGATAGAATTGGTTTTTAGATAAATCAATAAGGGTAAAATTGGAAGAAAAGAAAATAAGCTATAAGCTATAAGCTCAAACGCTACTTGAATTAGCTTCTGAAAAATAACTTATAAGGTCGTGAAATAAGCTATAAGCTCGTGGTGAAAAACCATTACCAAACAGAGCTTTTTTTGTCAAACGAGCTTATAAGCTATAAGCTCATTTGATGGTCTTACCAAACAGACCTTATATGTTTTGGTTGTCCAATAAGTTATCCCAACAAAATATCGTTCAAATACATTCCAATTTTTTTTTTTTTATCTCCATCAATACCTATAAATAGGATATATATTCAGAATTATGACCCACTACAAAGTGGAGGTTCATGGGTTGTTCATGTATCATTCGTTCAGATAAATGAGGACCACAAAGTGTTTGCTAGAATTAAGACTTGTAAATAAGGCACACTAGCCATTTGTAAATATGAACCCACTTTTTCGCTCAAAAAAAACGTGACAGCAAGCTAAAAAAGGTCCATCATCATGATTACTGTTTTAATGTTCCACACATGATGTTGGCGGTCATTTACGATTGTGCATTTTATGAAGTATATCAGACAAAAACGTGTTTTAGTATAAGAGAATTAGATAAGGTAGTTAAAGCGTCACGAGTGATGTATACTATCTTATGTTTGTGGTCGAATAGTCACACTAACCTTGCCCGGAAACAAGAATTTTACTCTCCACCCAGTACATTTTGCTCGCGCTCTGCATTGCTTCCAAATATACTATTGCGTTAGTTAAGTCACGCAGCGTGACTTAACTAACGCACGTTGTAAGCAATGCGTGACTTAAGTCACGCACCACTGGCCTATGCGCGAGTTAACTCACGCACGTTGGCCGGTGGTCTGTCCTCAAGAACACACGTTTTTTGGACGTGGTCAGGTTTTCAACCTTCAATCCACACGTTTTTAACAAACTTTACACGTTTTTTTACCACATTTATGGTAGTTACAACATAGGCTCCCATTTCTACCTATAAATACCCCTCCATACTTCCCTAATTCCTCACACCATATTACTTTCTTCCCCTCCTCACTCTCTCCCTCTATTTCTCTTCTTTTTTTTTCTTTTCGATATTCTCTTTGGGGTAAAAAGTGATCAATTTTCGTCGGGGTAAAATAGTGAGTAGCCGACTTGGGGAAGTGATCGACCCGTGAGATAATTTTAAACCTGCTTTTTTAACCGCGGAAACTTTTTACCGTGGGTAAAAAGAACTTCTTGTGGTGAAAAAAACCAGATTTAAATTTAGCCCAAGGGTTGATGATGTATTTTCCCCAAGAAGGCTGCTCACTATTTTACCCCACGAAGATTGATTACTTTTTACCCCAAGGAGAAAATAAGTAGATATAGTGAATAAGTTCAAACTTATTGTATGAATTATTGTAATGTATGAATTATTAATAAAATAAGATATTATTTATGCCTCAATTTTGTTCCTTTATTTTATATTTGCTTTTAGTTTCTAATGTTGTATTTACCTTTATTTATATTTGTATTTATTTAAAGAATAATATCAAATCAATAATTTAGAATAAAGTTAAGAAAATAATTTAGATTAATGTAAACAAAATAATTTCAAAATAAAGTTAATAAAATAATTTTGAAAAAAGTTAATAAAGTTAAGAAAATAATTTAGATTAATATAAACAAAATTATTTTGAATAAAGTTAATAACATAATTTGAAAATAGTAAATAAATTTAAAAAAAAAGTAGCCTTGCGCCACTTAACTTGCGTCACGTGACTTAACATGAGCATTAATTTACACTTACGCAAGTTAACTAGCACAAGGGCATTTTGGGCATGGCTGCAGGGTGCGAGTAAAATGTGCTGGGTGGAGAGCAAAATTCCAGAAACAATGTGGGTTGGCAGTACAAGAACAACCCAACGAAGAACAAGCCCATATGAAACATAAACAGGTCTGACTACCTTCAAGACTACTCTTAAAGGAGGAAGGAAATTAGAGGAGGAAAAGAATAGTTCATCAACATAAGTTAAAGGAGGGAGAAGAGAGAAAAACTCTTTGAGTTTTTGGTGTGAGCAAAAGTGAGGAATGGAAATTCTATTTATAGGTGAGGAGCCACCAATGAGTTTTAGATCCAACGACCAAATCTTTTGACCGTTACAAAATTAATGGTTTGACCTCTCCTCGTAAATGAACAATAATTAAGAAAGTTGACATGAGAATACTTTTTAACTCGCATTATAACATACTTGTGTTTCAACAATTCACAATAAAATAAAAGTCTATATGTGAACATCAAGATTGATGATAAAAACGTTAGCAATGGGTTTCATTTGTGGTTGTGTTGTTGTTTCAGTTTGCTTTATTTTCTGCCATAGTTACAACTTACGAGACATCCAAACATTTTTTTACTTGTGAGTTTTCTTCCTCTTTGGCTTTGGTTGCAAGTTATGTTTTCTTGCAATCTTAGATGTTAGATCCATTGCATCCATTTTGGTTTGTTGTAAGAGGAGTTGGAGCACCCAAATTGGTGATATGCTACTTTCAGCTATCATTGATGTCATTTGGGTTTTTTTTTTTTTTTTGCCATTTGGGTCATTTTGTTTGAAAGAGTCATTTAGGTCAATTGGAGTGTTGATAACCATGTTTATTTTCACGATACCCATTTTGCAGAAGAAAAAAAAATACTCTTCTCCTATCAATATTTGCTCACTCATAACCAAAATTCTCAAAATACCTCCAACGTGAGTTAAGTCACGCGTTACAGGTCAGCGAGAGTTAACTCACGTAGTTGCTGATATACCAGCATACAACATTAATGTTATGCAATCAAGTCATTAATGACCCGTAATCTTTACACACTCATAATTTAACCGAATTACGTCAGTTTAACAACATAATCACACATAAACGATCCAAGTTACAAAAATCTGTCGTTAACGATGAGTGTAGAATCTTGCTTTTTGACGATTTGCAATGATTTGGAATGAGGATTTTGATCCAAAAAATCACACTTTTGGGTTTTTTTAGGTGGAGAGGGAAAGAAAATGGCGCTTGGAGTATTGACTGATGGATTTTGTACAAAAACAGTAAAATCCCACAGCGTAAGTTAACTCGCACAAAACGTACTTAGCGTAACTTAAGTCACGCAGAGGTACTTTCGTCAATTAAGTTGGAATTGTGCTTTTTGTTATGAGAAGAGCAATTTTCTAATTTGCATAATGCAATTTCTTTAGATATTGTTGTTCATAACATAATAGTAGAAAAAACACTTTTTAAATCTAATGGGTTTTTAAATCGATTATAAATCCAACTTATAGATGGTTGATTTAGTATATGTTTCTTTTTAAGTTTTTACTTAATCCGATTTAAAATCTATTAACTAGATCTGTTGGTCACATTTTAAAAAGGTTTAAAATATTTCAGTTTTTTAGTACACACTGAACCGATATAAAATCACCCATATTAGATCTTTTACCCGATTTAAAATCTATTTATTATTATTTTTAACTATTTTTTCTTTTATCTTCCCATAGCATACATGAACAGAACTTTATACATAGTTATTGAATACAAAATATCATGTTAGACCCTTAATTTCATACGGACTTCTAAATAAATTGATTAATACAAAGAGCAATGCTATATCTCTAGAAAAATAACATCAAGAATTCTTCAAGAATAAAGAGTAGCCAATCACAATGCACTATTTGCCACAATTCAAGGAGGTGTGGCTGGAAAATAGGAAGTGGACAAATAAATCATCCAATTAAAATTTGCCAACTGTGTCTTGAAAAATTCTTGAAGCTATTTTTCTTGAGAAGTAGCATTTTCCTAATACAAATTCATCCACAAAATCTAGACGGTGTCATTGTTTCACACCTAATATAACAATTGACTTAGTTCAATTATGTCAAATAAATCCAAGAATCGATGTTATTAAATAATTTTGACACAACTTATTGAAAAAAGAGTTATAAATGCATCGAGCAATTGTAGCGAGTCTTTTATTTATGGACAATTTTTTTTTTTAAGTACTCTTATAATTAGGGACGAAAAAAGTAATTGGAAAATGCTAACGAATGTTCCGGAACACTCTTTGAACCATATGATATGAGTATGTAACTTCAACAACCTCTTCAATATGCATCACGCGATTTTACTTAACATACAACAAAATTTTCATCATCTTAATAATAAGAACTAAGATTCTTTGTAGTGGCTTTAAGGTGAGGTCAATTGTAGACGGTTAGACCAATCTAAAAATCTAAATAAAGTAGACATATTTAACGGTTTACAACCAACTGCTCCATAAGTATTAGATGTAAGGATTCAATCTATTGTATATGTGATCACATTCACGCACCATATATATATATATATATATATATATGAATCCATTGTATATGTGATCACATTCACGCACCATATATATATATATATATATATATATATATATATATATATATATATATATATATTATACAGAAAACATGGTCGTGATTCATGAATACATGTTCAATTTTTTTTTAAAGGAATGTTCAAATTTTGTAAACCAACTAGAAGCCATTCCAAATTTCCCACTTTAAATTCATTTTTCCCTTTAGAGAAAAAAAAATTCAGAGAGCTGTGAAATGCTACAAGAAAGTGAATTAATTAAAGCAACACGGTGGATTCTAGGGTGAGGGATCAATCAAGTCTCTCACCGGTGGAGCACCTAAAAATTACCATCAGATTAAATCAGTGGTTCAGATTTGTTGATATTATAAATGAGAACAACAATACATCTCCACACACAATTGTGTCTCTATCACAATTTCTTCTTCATTTGCTTCTTTTCCTACTTGCTCAAATCTGCAGAAGTTGCTCCACGAAGATGTAAATTATATGAAAAAAAATTAATTTTGCAATCAATTAACTTCAGAAGAACAAGCCTTTTAAAAAAAAAAACTTCACAAGAACAATGGTTTAGGAAATTGATTCAATTTTAACCTTTAATCGATCTATGATGCTAAAACCATGAAAAACAAAACAAAGAAGCAACCAATGCTTAATTAATTAAAACAAAAAGCAGCCATATGCGTAATTAAATTACATCATCCATGGTGTGGCTAATGTTGTTTATGATAATCTACCAATAATTCTATTTCCTTCATCTAAACACTGAACTTGAGAGGACCCACATGAAATATAGATTATTTTGTCAGAAAAGTTTTGATTTGCAGCAAGAATCTTGATGACATACTGTCATTACGTAATTTTTAGGACTTATTGTGACATTTTGATAGAGTTCTCATGCAATTTATACTGTTCTGGAGTGCAAAAAGCTTAAATATTGAAGTCTGTTCGAAGGAAATCGCGCCACGCCAATTTCAAGCCGTGCTGCGATTTTTGAAGCAAAATTACATCCTCCCTGTTTGAGGGAAATCGCGGCACGCCTATATACATGGCGCGGCGCGATTTTGATGGGTCAGGCCCATGACTTCTATAAATACTGCACTCAGCCAGAAGAAAAGGGGTTACGATTTTGGAGAGCAAAGTGCGATTTTGAGACATCGGAGACGGCTAGAAGGGCGATTTCTTCAACCTTTTACCAATTCATGTATGTTTTAATTATTTCATTGATTATGCTATTTGTAAACTCGATTATGAGTAGCTAAATCTCTTAGAGATTAGATCCGAGATGAATCTTTGTAACCCTAATTGACACATGTTGCTGTGAAACTCTATTTTGTTTATGAATTCAATTCTAGTTTATGCAATTCAATTGTTCTTAATGCTTTTTATATCTTGATCACATATAACTTGATTTTGTGAGAATGAATGACCACTGACCATGGCTTTTAACTTAGACCTAATTGAATTGTTCTAATAAACAGGGTTAGTCTAGGAATAGATAATCGTTTGTTAGTGATAATAGGTTAACGTTCGGTAAAACCTTCAAGAATTATTAGACCACCTAAGGAATTAGGGGCTGTAGTTTAAGAAGAGGGTCCTAACTCAAGGGATTGATTAGGGCTATTTTGTTAATCATCGTAAATTAGAAAAGGATTCATAACAAATAGGTGCAGTAGACCAATTAGGGGAACTTAGAGGATTCGACGGATCTGATCTCATCTTTCTCTCCATATTTTCTTAATCAAATCTTTATTCTCTTTTATTTGATTTCATAAAATCAAACCAAATCTTCTGCCTAGTGGCAAACTAAAAATAAACTTTACACATCCTAATTATATAACGAAATTGAATTATTGAAGTTAAAAACAGTCCTCGTGGGATCGATATTTTTACTACTTCGATAGTATTTGGTGCACTTGCCAGAGATCTATCAAGTTTTTGGCGCCGTTGCCGGGGACTGTTGAATTATTTCAACAAGGCAATTACGTTATAATTTAGGGTTTTTGCAATTTAATTTTCTGTTTTTAATTTTTATTTTTCTGTTTTCATATTCACTTGATTACTTTGTGTTGTGCAGTGCTACTAAGGTATTTTGCTGTTTATGCGAGGTAAACAGAGCTCAGACGACTTAGAGTACGATCCGGAAATTGAAAGGACTGCTAGAGCACTTCGGAAAGCTGTCCGGTCGCAAAGGTTAGCTCAGTCCGTTCCACCGGGTGTTCGAGAACAAATACCGGAGCCACTCTCAACTGAATCTGAAACGATCTCTTCTCCTAAATCTGCAACTATGGAAGGAGAAGGAGTTGTACCACCGAGACCTAAGCTAGGAGACTACGGATTAGCCACTCATCGCGGTCAACTGACCCATACTTTTCAACCAGCTAACCCCGTAGCTTTCGACATCAAGACAACTGTCCTCAACGGTTTGAGGGACAAGCAATTCGATGGGACTGAAGCTATGAGTCCTCATGAACACTTGAGCCGCTTTGCTGAAACCTGCGAGTTTTGTGTGCAACCAGCCACCGTGACGGAAGCACAAAAGAAACTAAGTCTATTTCCTTTCACCTTGACGGGAAGAGCAAAAGATTGGTTGCTAACAATACCAAACGGGACTGTCCAAACATGGGAAGAGTTAGAGCTGAAGTTCTTGGAGAAATATTTCCCTATGTCTAAATATTGGGAAAAGAAGATGGAGATCTCTAACTTCAAGCAAGGAGAAGGTGAATCATTGTATGATGCTTGGGAGCGATTTAACTTACTTCTTAAGAGATGCCCGAATCATGAGTTCACCGAGAAGCAATACCTCCATATCTTCACTGAGGGGGTAACACCAAACACTAGAATGTTCTTAGATGCTTCCGCGGGAGGTAGTCTCAAGAGCAAAACTGATCATGAAGTTCAAGCTCTAATTGAAAACATGGCTGGCAATGAGTATCGTGATCAAGCTAAGAAGAAAGAAAGAGGAGTGTTTGGGGTAAGTGAGCAAACTGCTATCCTTGCTAACCAAGCAGCTATGAACAAACAAATCGAAGCTCTAACTAAGGAGTTTCAAGGCTTCACTTTGGCTCATAAGCAACAACAAGTAGCTGCAGTCAAGTGTGACTTATGTGGTGAAGAACATCCCAACGGTGAATGTGTTCCAGAAGGATCAAGTGAAGAAGCTAACTTCATGGGAGGTTATCAAAGGCAGAATCAATACTACAATTCAGGCATCAATAAGCATCCAAATCTAAGCTACTCAAATAACAATGCTTTGAACTCTCAGATGCTCACTCCTCCTCAACAACAAAGGAAGCCATCAGCTCTTGAGGAAACTATGATGAACTTCATGAAGATGACTCAAGGCAACTTTGAAGAGATGAAGAAGAGTCAAGAAGCTGAAAGAAAGAACAATGAAGCTTCTAGGAAGATGCTTGAAACTCAACTGGGGCAATTAGCTAAGCAATTGGCTGAACAAAACAAAGGCGGATTCTCAGGTAACACTAAAGACAACCCTAAGAATGAGTCTTGTAATGCTATTGAATTGAGGAGCAAAAAGGTTTTGACACCTTTAGTTCCAAAAGCTCCAAAGAAGGTTGATGATGTAGTTGAGGTGGAGGAGAATGATGTAGTTGAAAAAAATGATGAGGGTGTAGTTGAAAAAGAAAATGATCATGGAGTAGTTGAAAACGAAAGGAAGAAAAAAATAGAGGGAGAAAAAAGTGAGAAGTTAATTGATGAAGATTCAATCTTGAGGAAGACGAAGAGTCAAATATTAAAGGATGGAGACAAACCACAGGTTATTCCATCATATGTGAAGCTTCCATACCCTCACCTTTCGAAGAAGAAAGAAAAGGATGAAGGTCAATTCAAGAAGTTCATGCAACTTTTCTCACAACTTCAGGTGAATATTCCTTTCGGCGAAGCTCTTGATCAAATGCCGTTATATGCTAAGTTCATGAAAGACTTGTTAACCAAACGAAGGAAGCCTAAGGATGATGAGAACATAGCACTTTCTGAGAATTGTAGTGTTATTCTTCAAAAGAAGCTGCCACCTAAGTTGAAGGATCCTGGTGCTTTCACTATCCCTTGTTCAATTGGACCGGTAGACATTGGAAGAGCTTTATGTGACTTGGGAGCAAGTATAAACCTGATGCCTCTTTCAATGATGAAGAAGCTTAAGTGTGGGGAACCAAAACCAACAAGAATGACCATTACTTTAACTGATCGGTCAATCTCTTATCCTTTCGGTATACTTGAAGATGTGCTAGTCAAGGTTAATGACTTGGTGTTCCCAGCAGATTTTGTGATCTTAGATATGGCTGAAGATGAGGATATGCCACTCATTCTAGGAAGACCTTTCCTTGCAACTGGACGTGCTTTGATTGACATTGAGAAAGGAGAGCTAATGTTGAGATTCCATAAGGAGCAAGTAGTGTTTAATATATTTGAGGCCATGAAGCACAAAGATGAAAATCCCAAGTGTTACCGGATTGACATTGTTGAAGAAATAGTTAAAGATGACTCTTGTGAACATCAACCAACACACCCTATTGAACGTGCAATTGTGAATTCTATAGCAAAAGGTGAAGATGATGAAGATCTTGAAGTAAGTGATTGTGTGAAGCAACTAGCAGCAAGCAAGCAAGAGTTGGGTCCGGTAAAAATAGAAGAATTAATGGGTAAGCACTTTATGGATGCTCCTATTTTGAGTGGAGAAGGAGAGAAAAATCCAGAATTAAAAGAACTCCCTTCTCACTTGAAATATGTTTTTCTCACTAAGGATGCCTCTAAACCAGTAATCATCAGCAATACCTTGACACCTTTGGAAGAAGAAAAATTAATGAGGGTGTTAAGAGACAATCAAGAAGCTTTGGGGTGGAACATTTCTGATTTGAAAGGTATTAGTCCAGCTTATTGCATGCATAAAATACACATGGAGGCTGAATACAAACCGGTGGTTCAACCTCAAAGGAGACTTAACCCAACAATGAAGGAAGTGGTGAAGAAAGAGGTGCTGAAGTTACTAGATGCAGGTATGATCTACCCTATCTCAGATAGCTCATGGGTAAGTCCAGTTCATGTGGTACCCAAGAAAGGAGGAATGACGGTGGTAGCAAATGAGAAAAATGAATTGATACCTACCCGCACCGTCACTGGTTGGAGAATGTGTATAGACTACCGGAGGTTGAATACCGCAACAAGAAAGGACCACTTTCCATTACCATTCATGGATCAAATGATTGAGAGATTGGCTGGCCAAGCCTTTTATTGCTTCTTGGATGGGTATTCAGGGTATAATCAAATTGCAGTAGCTCCGGAGGATCAAGAAAAGACTGCCTTCACTTGTCCATTTGGAGTGTTTGCTTATCGAAGGATGCCCTTTGGGCTGTGTAATGCGCCGACAACCTTTCCAAGGTGCATGCTTTCCATCTTCTCTGATATGATAGAAAAGAACATTGAGGTATTTATGGACGACTTTTCTGTTTTTGGTAAGTCTTTTGATCAATGCTTGTTCCATTTAAATGCTGTACTTAAAAGATGCACCGAAACTAACCTTGTTTTGAATTGGGAAAAATGTCATTTTATGGTAACTGAAGGTATAGTTTTGGGGCATAAAATAAGTGCTAAAGGCATTGAGGTAGACCAAGCCAAGATAGAGGTTATAGAGAAACTTCCTCCACCCATCAATGTTAAAGGAGTGAGGAGTTTCTTGGGGCATGTCGGTTTCTATCGGCGGTTCATAAAAGACTTTTCTAAAATTTCCAAACCCCTCTGTAACCTCTTGGTCAAAGAAAATGAGTTTAATTTTGATTCTGAATGTCTAAATGCTTTTTCTTTGATTAAAAACAAGTTGGTGACTGCACCAATAATCATTGCACCCGATTGGGATTTACCTTTTGAACTTATGTGTGATGCAAGTGATTATGCTGTTGGTGCAGTCCTAGGCCAACGCAAGAACAAAATTTTTCATGCAATTTACTATGCAAGCAAGGTTTTAAATGAAAATCAAGTTAACTATTCCACAACTGAAAAGGAATTGCTTGCGGTAATCTTTGCATTGGAAAAATTTCGTTCTTATCTAATAGGCTCCAAAGTCATTGTTTTTACAGATCATGCAACTCTCAAATATCTCTTAACTAAAGGGGATTCAAAGCCTCGACTGTTGAGGTGGATCCTATTATTGCAAGAATTTGATCTTGAAATTCGTGACAAGAAGGGAGTCGAGAACGTGGTAGCTGACCATCTCTCAAGGCTGGAGAATGATGAGGTGACAAAGAAGGAGAAGGCCATCAAGGCCGAGTTCCCCGATGAACAGCTGTTTGCTATTGGAGAAAGACCTTGGTTTGCTGACATGGCAAACTTTAAGGCCGACAACATAGTTCCTGATGATCTGACCTACCATCAGAGGAAAAAGTTCTTCAAAGATGCAAACCACTACTTGTGGGATGACCCGTATCTGTTTAAGGTAGGTACTGACGGTTTGATTAGACGTTGTGTTGCAGGTGAGGAAGCACATAGTATCATGTGGCACTGCCATAGCTCAGCTTATGGAGGCCACCACAGTGGAGAAAGAACAGCTGCAAAAATTTTGCAAAGTGGATTCTGGTGGCCCACCCTTTTCAAAGATTGCCACGACTTTGTCACAAGATGTGACAGATGCCAAAGGACAGGTAACATATCAAAGAGGAATGAAATGCCCCTAAAAGGAATCATTGAAGTTGAACCATTTGATTGTTGGGGTATTGATTTTATGGGACCATTCCCTTCCGCTTACTCTTATCTCCATATTCTAGTCTGTGTTGATTATGTCACAAAGTGGGTTGAAGCGATACCATGTGTTGCTAATGATGCCAAAATGGTTGTCAACTTCCTTCAAAAGAATATTTTCACTAGGTTTGGAACCCCTAGAGTATTGATCAGTGATGGGGGGAAGCATTTTTGCAATAATTTTCTTGAAAATGTGCTCAAAAAGTATAACATTAAGCACAAAGTTGCAACTCCCTATCACCCACAAACTAGTGGTCAAGCAGAGGTTTCAAACCGACAGCTGAAACAGATTCTGGAGAAGACAGTTGCGTCAAATAGGAAAGATTGGTCTAGAAAATTAGATGACGCACTGTGGGCATATAGGACAGCCTTTAAGACCCATCTTGGGTTCTCACCCTATCAGTTAGTCTATGGGAAGGCATGTCATCTTCCAGTCGAGCTAGAACATAAAGCTTATTGGGCCATTAAGGCCTTAAATTTTGATCAAATAGCCGCTGGTAAGAAAAGAATTTTGAAACTTAATGAACTTGAGGAGATGAGGCTTAGAGCGTATGAAAATGCGCTCATCTATAAAGCCAGGACAAAAAGGTATCATGACAAAAACTTAGTGTCTAGGGATATTAACTGTGGACAACTAGTTTTGTTGTATAATTCCAGGTTGAAGCTGTTTCCTGGGAAGCTCAAGTCAAAATGGTCTGGACCATTCTTGGTCAAAAGTGTGTCACCATATGGAGCTGTTGAACTAGTGACACCTGAAGGAGATCGAAGTTTCAAAGTAAATGGACAAAGAGTTAAACCATACCTAGGTGGCGACCTACCAAAAGGAAGGGTGGCACTCATTCTGAAGGACCTCTGAGGATCCTTAGCAGTCAAGCTAGTGACGATAAAGAAGCGCTGAGTGGGAGGCAACCCACTAGATTTACTTTGTTTTTGATGTATTTTCTTTATTTTCTTTTTATGTCAAAGTCCATTGAACTTATTTCCCTATTGTAATTGCTCCTGCACTTGTTTATTATTAATGAATTTGTTTTGTTTCATGTGACCTATTCCAGTTTAGTAACAGTTGTTTGATGAAACGGTATTCCAAAAATTCTAAAGGAGGGGTGACTTGATTCAAAGGTGAAGTGTACGGCGTTGCTAGGTAGTCACATACTCCCAGAAATCTCAGCCATAAGGTTCATTGCCAAATTTGTTTTTCAATTTACTTATATTTAGATTAGTTTCCATGCAACTACATTTCTAGAACTTGCATTGTTTCTCTATTATTGATTGGTCTTTGTCAATTACACACTGAGGCAAAAGTGTTTGGTCCTGTGAGCCTTTTTGAAGCCTACCCTGTTTTAATTTGTTGAATTTATCCTTTCTTAACCAATTGTGAGCCGGTAGGATTAGAACTTTTTGTTTGGTGACAAACTACATTACAAGCCTAGAGACTTTTAGGACTTGTCCCTTAATGTATTTTCTGAGTTAAGGCATTGTAGAATGTTGCTAAAGATTAAGTTTGGGGTTGCTATTGGAATTTGCAACCAACTAAGTTTGGGGTGGGGGTACTAGAGAATAAGAGAACAAAAATATGAAATTGACATGCAAAATACACACAAAAATGGTGTATCAAAAAAAAAAAAAAAAGAGAAATTGAATGATGAAAAAGGGACAAAACATTGAAAATCCGAGTAACTTCAAACTCGATCGACCCTAAATGTTAAAAATATTCTCTAGTACCTTTGCATTGATTGTATTTCCACAAGGTGAATGAATGAAGGATTGAATTTTGTGCTTTAACTTCCGTAGGAATGCCTAACTCAAATTTTGTGTAGCCTACTTATCCAAATATATCCCACCTTTCACCTAAGCCCCGTTATAACCCTAAAGACCTCAAAAGTGTGTAATGATATTGACTTTGATTGATGTTTAGAAACTTTTCAAGCGTATGGTAATATGTAGACCTGCATGTCTACTGGTAGAACCCTATTTCATATTGATGCGTGGAGTTGTGAACTGGTGGATGTGAACAAGTCAAACTAGCTCATCTTTAGCTAGAAGGAGAATGAACTTTTGGGTACTATCGTTTGTCAGGTAACTGTTATTTTACTGTCGTTTGTCACTGTTGCAAGCAAATTCCTTGAGGACAAGGAATGGTTTAAGTTTGGGGTTGTGATGACATGCTGTCATTACGTAATTTTTAGGACTTATTGTGACATTTTGATAGAGTTCTCATGCAATTTATACTGTTCTGGAGTGCAAAAAGCTTAAATATTGAAGTCTGTTCGAAGGAAATCGCGCCACGCCAATTTCAAGCCGTGCTGCGATTTTTGAAGCAAAATTACATCCTCCCTGTTTGAGGGAAATCGCGGCACGCCTATATACATGGCGCGGCGCGATTTTGACGGGTCAGGCCCATGACTTCTATAAATACTGCACTCAGCCAGAAGAAAAGGGGTTACGATTTTGGAGAGCAAAGTGCGATTTTGAGACATCGGAGACGGCTAGAAGGGCGATTTCTTTAACCTTTTACCAATTCATGTATGTTTTAATTATTTCATTGATTATGCTATTTGTAAACTCGATTATGAGTAGCTAAATCTCTTAGAGATTAGATCCGAGATGAATCTTTGTAACCCTAATTGACACATGTTGCTGTGAAACTCTATTTTGTTTATGAATTCAATTCTAGTTTATTCAATTCAATTGTTCTTAATGCTTTTTATATCTTGATCACATATAACTTGATTTTGTGAGAATGAATGACCACTGACCATGGCTTTTAACTTAGACCTAATTGAATTGTTCTAATAAACAGGGTTAGTCTAGGAATAGATAATCGTTTGTTAGTGATAATAGGTTAACGTTCGGTAAAACCTTCAAGAATTATTAGACCACCTAAGGAATTAGGGGCTGTAGTTTAAGAAGAGGGTCCTAACTCAAGGGATTGATTAGGGCTATTTTGTTAATCATCGTAAATTAGAAAAGGATTCATAACAAATAGGTGCAGTAGACCAATTAGGGGAACTTAGAGGATTCGACGGATCTGATCTCATCTTTCTCTCCATATTTTCTTAATCAAATCTTTATTCTCTTTTATTTGATTTCATAAAATCAAACCAAATCTTCTGCCTAGTGGCAAACTAAAAATAAACTTTACACATCCTAATTATATAACGAAATTGAATTATTGAAGTTAAAAACAGTCCTCGTGGGATCGATATTTTTACTACTTCGATAGTATTTGATGCACTTGCCAGAGATCTATCAAATCTTCGAGGGAATTTGGTGGGTTGGAGAGGATAGGGAAGAGATAATGCAAGATTTTTTTTTTGACAAAAGAGATAATGCAGGATTGTGTGTGGAAAATTGTTAATGTTCTCGTTTTTAATATCAACAAATCTAAACCGTTCGTTAAATCTAACGACACTTTTCACGTGCTTCACCGGTGAGGGACTTGATTGATCCCTCACCCTAGAATCCACCAAGCAACACTGCAACATTTACTACTTTTCTATAAAACATTTATTTATTTTGGAAACTCTGTATTCAGCCTATTAACCGACTAATTCAGAGGATTAATCTCATTATCTACTGACTAAAGCCTCAATTAAAATCTAATAAAGTTTTGTATAAACCGACTCAACACATAAATTATTGGCACCTTAAAAAAAGTTCAAACATAAGAACGAGACAAGAACATACTTCTAAATCTCAAGTCTTCACCAACAAATCATCTCGAGGTTATATAAACTTCATCCTTTTTTCACTCAATATTATAAACATTATCCACTACACATGCCATTAATTAACAACATCAACCATATTCAATTTTCATATTTTTAATATTCACGTAATATTATAGACCATATCATACATGTCATTGTTAAGAACTATACCGAATCTGGTCCAAGGTTCTTCCGTCTGACAATCGCGATTTCTGCTGAACTAGCAAATAATCATAATACTTGATACTTTTAAACAATGGCTTTTCTTTCTCTAATAGTTCTTGGGCAGGTCCAATTTCCTTATCTCGTGCAGGTCCATTCACCACCACCAGACTCATCCTAGTGTCCTTGTTGTTAAGGATTGCTCGATGTAACACACTCCCATACCTCCCGTTACTCACAGCCTAACCAATACAAAGAGTATAAAGGATAACATCAATTAATTTGTTACTACTCCGATCTTAAATATAAACGGAAAAAGGTAAATAAAGTTGATGTATTTAATTCAAATTGAACCAAATACATCAAATTTATTTGACTTTTTTTGCTTATACATGCTATCAGAGTATTTCATAAATGTATGTGAAACAATTAAAAGAACTTAGTAACCTCAAGTTGATCTCCAATGTTGACAACTAGGCAATTGGGAAGGGGATTCACGTTCAACCATTTATCCTCATGCTTAACTTGAAGACCTCCAATTCCATTTTGAATGAGAAAGGTCAAGAAGCCAATATCAGAATGTGGAGGCAACCCAAGAGCAAGGTGTGGTTGTGGACACGGAGGGTAAAAGTTCACTCCCATGATATGTAAGCCAGAGTCAGAACCAGATGAATCAATTATGGAATCAGATTCTAATCCTAAGCTCTCTGATATTCCTTGAAGTAATTTCCTCGCCACACCATTGATTTTTTTATTATACTCAAACGCAACCTCCCTGCACAAACATTGACTATTTAATACTAAGCTAGTTAATATGTTTATAAAAAAAATAACTAGACTAATTAATAAAAGAGAGGTGTTATATGTCGCGAGAATGAACATCTCAAAATGATCACAAATTATTTTGGTCCGTTGGATTTATGCAATATTGGAATTCATGGGTGGTAAACAGATGCGGATTCAAACAATGGAGTCAGATGTGGCTAAATTATCTTTGGTTTATAATCCTATATATTCAAATGTTGCGGAACTGTAACAGATAGTGGTTATGTGTGTACCCTCCACCCTTTTGGTGCAGGTTTGATCCCATAACATGTACAAGAGTGAAGAACTGTCTCTGCCGCTAGATCATAGAATGGAATGTGATATATGCGCAACATATATAGTATATAATCAATATTTTGAGACCTTGTAAACACACACAAAAATTGGGTAATAATCATGTGTGGCTATAACCACACTTAGCTATATGGTGGATCCGCCTTCGGTGGTAAAATATAGATGTGGAGTAGGCTTTAGTCAACATAACATTGTAACATCGTGATATTAGTCACGATACACTTTTTTGTTTAAAGTAAAATTTCTCTTAATAAAAAGAAAGGTGAAACCTAGATTACCCTCTCTTGTTTAGGGTGTATTTACCCTTTCAAGATATCAACCAATCAAAAAGTAATATACAAATGTAACATTAAATGTCAAATAAATGAGTCAATTTTTCTATAAAAAAAATCAATTTTAAAAAGGTAACTTTTAATTTTTATTTAATTATATTTAGGTATACAATCTTAATTAATTTACACTATAGGGCTTGTAACAATTAAAATTTCACATCAAATTCAATCCATAAATATTTATTTTTTAGGGTTAATTATGTTTTTGGTCCCTACAAAATTGCGACTTTGTAAGTTTAATCCTTAATTAATTTTAATAGCATTTTTAATCCCTTCAAAAAATTTCTACACTCAATATTAGTCCTTACTCAATCCAAATTTGTTTAATTTATGCTTAAACTCTTAAGTTTTTCAACAATTTTTTACAGGCGTGTTAAGAACGTTATTAAAAGGTCCTCCGAAAAAAATATCGCAAAAATTTGATTTCTACGTCCATATTTTTGTTACTTATATCTTAAACTTTTGTCGTTTTAAAAAATTCATATTTAATTTATTTCATGTTAAAAAATTATAGATTTTAGTAAATGAACCTTTCATAGTGTTCTAAACTTGTATAAAAAGAATCGTTAAAAAATTTAAGAGTTTAAGGATAATTAAACAAAATCTATTTTAGCAGGGACTAAAATTATAAGTAAATTTTTTTTTGTAGGGATTAAAAAAGCTATTAAAATTAAGTAAGGACTAAACTTAGAAGGTCGCCATTTTATAGGGACCAAAAAAATATTTAACCCTATTTTTTAGGATGCAAAATTAATAAGTTTTTGGAATACTTTTAAAACATTATTTGTTTTTTAATTAAAAACAAAAAGGTGTAGCCAATTTTTTCTCTGCAAAAAAAAATTGTTCCTAATTTGTACTTCCACAGATAAGTTGATATAACAAATTTCCACCAATATTTGTATTTTTGTTGCAAAATTAATAAGTCTTTAGAATACTCTAAAATTTTAAATATTATTTGTTTTTTTAATCTACTAACAATATATAAAAAAATTATTAAAAAAACAATATATTTATTAAGAAAAATATCAAAATTAAAATCCAACAAAATTTCATAATTGTCCTTCTTAAAAGGCAATATATTATCATGATAATTACGGACAACTATTTTTTCAATTCCACACCACAAATTTAAATGTCTACTTTTACTACTAATCTACTACTACTAATACTATAATAAGAAAATTAGAAAATTTTACTCGAGTAAAATTTCATAATTATCCTCACAATCTTCTTAATTTTATGGGTTTAATCGTCATTTTACAAAATAAAATTCAAATTTATTCATTTTGAAATTTTTTTATATATATTTTTGTTTATCTTTCTATCCTAACTAATTCTCTATGTATCTTCATTTTTCAGATTTATCACTTCCAAGCCTAACTAATTCTCTATATCGTCATTTTGTTTTCATCTATTTTAATCTCTTAATCTTAATAATTTGCATATTTAAAAAATTAATAGAAACGATACAATAATGTTAAATTTTTTAAAGTAATCATTAGTTTTCAAAATTTAAGCATATCAACTTTCTCATATCGGTATACATGAAATTTCATTTTGGAGATATAAGCACATAAAGTCTACAATTAGTGCGGTGTAAATATTTAATGGTATTTTGGAGAAACAATACAGTGACGTTGATATTTTAAAAATAGTCACGAGTTTTCTAAATTTTATCATATTGACTATTACATATTGTTAAAAAAAAAATCTTCTGCATAAAGTATATAAAATCTTCAACGAGTGCGGTGCAAATATTTATCAGTATTTTAAATATAAAATAAAAAGTTATTTAATAGAAACATTACATCGATGTTGATATTTTGAAAATAGTCACGAGTTTTCAAAATTTTATCATATCGATTTTCTCATATATGTACATAAAAATTTATTTATGCATATATAAACACATAAAATCTGCAACGAGAGTGGTGCAAATATTGAACGGTGTTTTGCATATAAAATAAAAAGTTATTCAATAGAAACACTATATTAATGTTTATATTTTGACAATATTAATGAGTTTCTACGATTTTATCATATCAACTTTCTCATATATTAACATAAAAAATTATTTCTGCAAAAAAATCACATAAAATCTACAACGGGTACGGTGAAAACATTGAACGGTGTTTTGCATATAAAATAAAAAGTTATTTAATAGAAACACTACATTGATGTTGATATTTTGAAAATAATCATGAGTTTTAAAAAATTTATTTTATTGGCTTTCTTATATGTGTATATAAAAATTTGTTTTCGTGTACATAAGAAAATAAATTCCACAACATACACGATTCAAATATTTAACATTTTTTACATATAATATATGAAAAAAAAACATTTGATAGTACTAACAAAGCAATTATTTTTTATATGATTATCACAATGTTACGTGACCCGTGCGTAACCGCACGGGGGTCTATTACTAGTTAAAAAATAAAATAAAGCATGACAGTTTTTTTTCAAAGGAGAAAACGTGGTAGTTGTTTTATTAAAAAATAAGCTATGAACTTGGCCATTATTTTTTAACCCATGAACATGTTGTTTTATTAAAAAATAATTAAATTAAATTAATAGGGTTAAAATTGAAAGAAAATATAAAAAACGACCAGCTATAAGCTCAAAAGCTATTTGAAATAGTTTCTCAAAAAACGCTATAAGTTAGTGGAAAAAGTTTTTTACCCAACACATCTTATTATATCAAAACAAACTTATAAGCTAGTCCAACATGCTATAAGCTAGCTTATTCGTGTTACCAAACACAGCCATGATGGGTTGAATTTGATGTGAAATTTTATTTGTTACAAGCCCTATAGTGTAAATTAATTAAGATTGTATACCTAAATATAATTAAATAAAAATTAAAAGTTACCTTATTAAAATTCATTTTTTTATAGAAAAAATTGACTCATTTATTTGACAATTAATGTTACATTTGGATATTACATTTTGATTGGTTGATAACTTGAAGGGGTAAATACCCCCTAAACAAGAGAGGGTAATGTAGAAAAAACCAAAAAGAAACATATGAATCATTGATAAAAATCACAGACAATAAATAAATAAAATCCATCTCAGATTTTATCTCGTTGGTGCAATATAAACGTTAGAGAAGTCAACGTTGGTAGTACTTTTAAAATGATCTACGCCCATCATGCATCTGATTGACCCAACCCAAGTTTCGAGTTATCTCAAGTAGGGTTAGAAAGTCCTTATTAAGTATAAACTCTAAAACTAGTGTATGATCTCTCAATTTTTCTCTTTAATTTTCGTCGGTAATTCATAATTTATTTTTTGTGTGTTGAACTTAATTACCTGTAACCTGGTGGTTTGTTAGGGAAATTGAATTGGGGAGATGTTATGACTTTGAGATAATCTCTCCAATAATTAAAACTCTCTGCTGGAGGATGGAAGCTAGTGCCATGCCTGATGGGTGAGAGAGGATCGCCATCGTCACCAAACTCTTCCTTTTCTTCCGCTGGCAAATCATAAAACTCGTGAGTTTTTTCTATCAACTCCTCCATTAGACTCTCGGGAATTCCATGGTTTGTGAGCTGAACATTGAGATACAATATTAGTTTACATTAATCTCTTGTTTATCTATGATGTGTCACACACGGTGGTTATTAAGAATTTGAATTTGTAATTTTGAAGAGACGGTGTTTAAGAAAATATTCAATGGAGGTCTCTAAACGAGTTTCACCGAAGTATGAATAGTTCCTTTTTTCTCATTGGAGGACCATGAAGGGACAATGTGAATAGAAAAAAAATGGTTGAAGAAGTTTGTACAGGCAACCGTATACGTAAGAAAAAACATTTAAAGTTACATAAATATAGTTTTATAAAAGTTGTTAAAAGAAACCAGCACTGCTATTTGCTGCGACATAAATCCGGAATCTATCCCGAATTGCTTGCCACCATTGGATTTGCTTTAGCGGAAATCATGGGATGGTTGGATAAAAAGATCTGAACATGCTACAGTAACAACTTAACACATAACAAGCCAGTCGTGAGGTTCTCGGGATAAAAATATTTCGCGAGAAGTGGCATTATTGAAAACCAAATATGCTTCAATAACATAAGTGTGATATGTCATTGTTAGAGCCACTTAATATTGGCTAGGGAATCAAGTTTAATTTTTTTACAAACTTATCATCCGATATATTATTTTTTTTTTTGTAAGGTAGCCAAGTGGTTAGAATTCACCTTATAAGATGAATAAGTGGGGTGTCCAGGGTTCGAACCCCAGCCCCTGCATATAATAATGAATTGTCCTACCAGGTGAGTTATGCTCACGGGACATCATCCGATATACTTTAATGACACATGTTAATGAATTTAAAAATAGCAATCTTATAATGAAAAAAACAAATTTTTACTTTAAAGAAATTAAATGCATATTTATTAACACATATTTTTTATCATGATCTCCTTAACATGTGCCCTTGTTGGATGAAAATTTCTCATTTGGATTACTACTAGGAATTAGGAAAATAGGCAGAAAGGAAAAAGTTACCATGAAGAAACCCCATTCAGAACATGCTTTGGCGAGTTCATGAACAACCTTTGTGTGGATTTCGATGTCATCTGAAATGAGGAGAGAAAAATCAATGACTGGTATGGAAGCTGCAAGCTCGTCTACAGCATCAATAATATCATCATGTTCTGTTAGGGAGTGGTAACTTGAAGGAATGGGAAAGGCTCCGTTTGATTCTGCAAAGGCTTTGATGCTTGAAATATTTGATTCATCAACTTTTGTCGGTTCTGATGATGAAAAAATGGTAGGAACTGAAGCCATGGATGAATATTTGAGTGATTGAGTGGTTGATATTGAATAGTACTGATGTAATTGTAAAAAATAAAAATAAAAATTAGTGAAGTGTCTGATCTAGAAGAGGAATAGGATATTATGAGAATGATGGATAAGTAAAAAAACTGGAACATTATAGAGAAAAATCAAGTTCGCACCGTGATATATATGGACAAACAAGTGTTTGATTCAATAGTGCTTTTTTGGATGTTTTCAAAATAATTTGATTGATTTGATACAGCTAAAGAGACCACAATCAGCAGTAGGGTCATTCATATATGATGGCATATACAAATACAACTCATTTAAACAGACACAAACGAGAATACTATTAACATGAATACTATTAACATGTTTTCAATAATAATAAAGCAATAATTTTTATTTGTTACCAATTAGATTTGTGGTTGCAACTACACAAGTAATGGTTTGGTGATGTCGTAGCCAACTTATTGATCAATCCACATGTTCCATTCAAACGTCAACATGATGTTGTCATTGATTTCACAGGGTATGATAAATTTTGTTTTTCTTTCATGGCAAACGAATTTAAAACATTTCATTTAAAATAATGTAGCAATATAACTCGGAATTACATAAAAAGTATTACGAATGGCGTGAGGTAAAGTTGTCCGTCCGTACAAGAGATAAACGCTTACGTTTACTTGACCCTTAAGAAATTTGAAATAAACTTTTACGAATATTACAAGAATAAAGAGATTTTGTTGCCATTTTTTTCAACAATCTATAAATATTGTTGGCAAATATAATAATTTAGTAACAATATTTATGAGTGATTTTGTAAGAGCACCGTCAAACATACTTATTTTCCTTTTTCCATAGTGATGATAACAAGCGTTTAAAGTTGACATTTGTTACCATTTTTCTCTAAATATATAAAATAAAAAAGAAACAAAAATAAAACTAAAACGGCTGAAAGCACTACTAGCATTTTTCTATGTGGGCTCCTCTGGAAGCCAATTCCTTCAAACCTGGTAGGCTTTCTCAACCAATTTCTCTTTTAGATTTGGGAGAATGTCACTGATGCATATTCAGCGTTAAAAAAATTAGATTGAACATTTTCCAAACATCTTTTTTAACCTTTCAATGAAGTTGACAACCAATTCATCCACTTGTTGTTTCAAATTCATCTGGAGTTTATGGAATTTGTTTTGGTTTCCTTCACTGCACTGAACAGTGAATCTTTGAATATGCTCCATCGTTGATTTTCCATCTTCTCCGAAAAAGGTAGCAAAATCAGGAGTTTTAAATCCTCTAGGCATAGGCACCAATGTGTCAACTCATTCCCCCCCCCCCAAATCTTAGGGTTTGGTGGCCTCCCCCCACCTCCATGGTGGGTTTCTTCCCCCACCTCTTTGGTGGTATTTCCCTCCTCTTGTAGTAGGAGCATCCTCATTTCCCCTCATCTATCTCTTCATCCTTTTCTAGAATTTTTCTCACTCACCAATGATCTCCTTTCTCCACCACGAGCCGCCGATAAGCCTTCCTTTCCGCCTATGCGACCACCACCCGAGCCACCACCACAAAACAATGAAAGGGTTGTCATGGTTGTCTCCCCCATCTCAAATCCGAAAACAGTGTTTCAAGCTCTCTCCCTCATGGCTGCTCCCCCACCTTCATGGTTGACACCCACCCGCCCTCCACCAAAACCACCGTGGCTAGGATGCAACCTAGATCTCTTGCTTGCTGATGTTTCTCTGGTCCACTCTTTTAATGATTTGTTTTGTGTTTTATTGTTAATTTTATTTTGTTTTAAGTATGTCTTCATGGTGTTTGAAGAAATGTCCCAAGGGAGCTTAACTTACTGGAACAGAATTTTGATTGCAAAACTACTTGCGGCACCCACCGATCTCAACATCCTCACCACCAAACAAATTGATTCTAGGCATGTGAATACCTTGGACAAATTCGAGACCATTAATAGTCGAACCGTGCTTGCAGAAGTCAAAGAAATGATCCGTAACTTGATAGATTTAAAGACTTTGGACTCTCTTTTCAACTTTGCCATAGATCATATGTGGAAGAATTTGGCATGGTTGTTTGGATCTAAGGATGGGAAAGGATTTGCCTCTTTGTATTTGTATTTCATGTTTAGCTTTAGTGTGTGGATGGGGTATGTCCCAACACTTTTGTTTGTTAATGCAGCTAGTTATGTTGCTCCTTGTATCAATGATGGCTGTGTTCCAGCTTCTGTTTAATGAAAATTGTTTCACTTCAAAAAAAAAAATGTGTCAACTCATTCAGGATAAGGATTCCTATACACATTTCTATCAATGGGTTTCAATTGTATCCCAAAGTGCATCTTGGTTATATCAGTTAGGCTTAATTGCACTTTTGTCCCCCTATCTTTCCAAAACTTGCGGTTACAACCCCCTAACTAATTTAAATACAAAACAGCCCCCTAAGTATTGAATCTTTGGCAGTTTTAGCCCCCCAAGGCCAAAAAAAAAAATGACACGTGGCACCTCATTTAAGGTGCCACATCAGCGTTGGGGGCCAAAACTGCCAAAGATTCAATACTTAGGGGGTTGTTTTGTATTTAAATTAGTTAGGGAGCTGTAACCGCAAGTTTTGGAAAGATAGGGGGCCATAAGTGCAATTAAGCCTATCAGTTACGAGGTTGGAATAATAAAAAACTATTGTCAAAAGGGTCTTGCCTCAACTGTAGCTGGCTGGCATCACATATTTTCTAGGGTTTTTTGAAAACTTTGTTAAACCTGGGTTGGAGGTATCCCTATGGCTGCTCTTGGTGCGACTCCCCATTGTTTCTCAAATAAGCTCGTAAAACTACTATATATAATCAACGACTGGTCTCAATGTCGCTAAACCCATTAGGCCCAAATTAGGTCTCAATGTCACTACAAGAAAACAGTCAAATTAAGACGGAACATCGTGACGGAATTTTATTTCCGTCCCAAATTAATTAAAGCGGGACGGAATTTGCGACGCTTTTGTGTTATAAATATTTTGTTTTAATTTATATATATTTTTGGGACGGATTAATATTTCTGTCGCGAATATGGGACGGAACTAATATTTTTGTCGCGAATTTGGGACGGAATTTTTATTTCCGTCACAACTTGGTCTATTTTAATCAAAAAAATTTGTGGAAATTGTTGGAGGGAATATTTTTTTTGATGAATAATGTGGGCGGGAAACTTGGCGCCACTTTATTATAATTAATTTTTTTCATTTTTAATTTTTTATTATTATTTATTATTTTCCCTAAAAAAAAAAGAAGATAAAATAAGTTAAAATATAGGCAAATTCTATGGTACACCCAATATATTTGAGTGTACCGGTACACCCACTTTTTAAATTAATGGTTAAATGAATTGTTTTTTTTTGAAGAAAAATATTATTTTCTATCATTTATATTTATAATAACTAAATCTTATTCATCAAAAGTGTTAACGAAATAAAATTAATTTTTTTTTGAATTTTTAGCACTCATAATTGAGAATATTGATTATATTTCACGATAATATGTAAAAAATTACTATGATTCTTATAAACAATGAACTGATGTTTTTTCTTATGAAATGATGTTCTATAAAATATAAATATTGATAAATAGTTAGTTATTTCATAAAAATGATCGTTAATTTATAAAATTATGAAGAAAGAGTACCGGTACACCTTATTTTGTGAGTGTACCGTAGAAGTTCCCTAAAATATATTACAGGATCGGAAATCCAATCCATCCATATACACCACACAACACAACCATCTATAACAAAAAAAAAAAACAAAAACAAAATCACAATCCCTAACAACAAATCGCTCTCTCTCAAAGATCTCAGTACCTTTCAATCGCTCAGTCAAAGCTCTCAAAGCTCTTTCAAATGACGATGAAGATAACCCACAACCCTCCATAAATTCCATCTCTCACTCGTTCAATTGCTCACTCTCGTTCAATCTCTCTCTCTCTCTCTCTCTCTCTCTCTCTCTCTCTCTCTCTCTCTCTCTCTCTCTCCCTCTCTCGTTCAATCTCACTCGTTCAATCGCTCTCTCGTTCAATCGCTCTCAGCTTCTCAGTCTCGTAATCAGTTCAACTTCACAGTTCTTTGCAATTTTCAGGTTTGGAATTTCCTTTCTTTCTCAGCTTCATTCCTCAATATAGGTGATATTCTCTTTTATTTTTGTTAGCTTATTTCTCTTTAATGAATTTTTTGATTTTGATGAAATGGGTTTGTTGAAATTTTGATTTTTGGTAGAAGAGTTTGTGTTTTTGTTTCTGGTAATAAGATCCTTTAATTTGACAGAAAATGCAGAATAGCTATTAACTTATACTTGATACGGATTTGAATGTTTGAGGGAAGAAAGAGGTTTTTTGTTTGTTGAATATGACTATTATATTTACCACAAAAAAAATGCTTGAAATTAGCAAATAAACAAAAATATTCTAATTTTGAAGTGAGATTAAGTTCAATGTATAATAGTACAACATTTTTTTATTATTTTTCTTTATTATTTTTTTCAATGAAAAACTATCTGATCAGTGCTCTTGTTTGATATTCATTTAGTGACATATAGTGAAAATGGTTTGAAAAAATTCACAATGCCTACAGTCTGTTTATTTTTTCTCTATGCAGTTGTGATTCTGTTTTGAGAATCAACTTTGTGCTTGTTTGACAGATATATTATCGGCAACTGTGGCCTTTTATCTACTTTAGTTTTTGGCTTGCATTTATGTTTGGTGCTTTTTTGTTATTGCAATACTGGTGGTTTGGATAGATTGTATGAATCTAGTAATGTCTGAGGTTGATGTAGTTGTTTTTTAGTAATCGAGTGACTTGTTATAGGACTCATGTATTGCCTTTATAATTTGGTTTGTTGGGATGTTCTATTTAGGTACAATGCATTGTTGCCTCCTTAATTTGCCTTTTTAAACTGTGTTGCTTGTTAGCCTATCTTATTTATTCAGTTATTTATTTTTCAGAAAAACTTTGTAAATCTCTGTTCACAAGCTGAGTCTCAACCTCATCCTTTTGAGGCTGGTAATGATGAGAGTGGTACTCAATCTAAGCCTATTGATTATGATACACTAATGATTGAAGCTGTTGGAGGAAGAAATGCAAAGGGTAGAGTATATAGGCTTGGTTTGGATGGCAGCATGCGCACCCGTGGCTCAACGTCTAAATCCAATAAATATTCAAATTATACTGATATTGCACGTGGTATGAGTGGAGAGGTTGAGGCGCGTTTAAGGCAAAAAATTGCAGAGCAACAACAAACAATCGATTCCATTAAGGCTCGTCAAAACAAAATGATTGCCGCATTTGCTAAACATGCAAATATAGATTTGGATTTAATGGATTTAGATGAAGATGATCACTCTGTTGATAATGCTGTTGGAACAAAATGTGTTTAACAATGAACCTTAAAAAGTTTTGATGATAACAAGGTATTAAAAATTGTAAATTGGACTAGCTAATATTTGTTCAAGTGTACAGGACCACAGTTAAAAAAGTTACATCATTAATTGGTTCTGAATGAGCAAATAAAGAGCAAAAGAAAATGAAGCTTAGATGATTCTGAAGGCAATACACTCCTGAAAGTAAAAGCGCTCCTGAAGTCAAGCTGCTCCTGAAGAATAGTGCTCCTGAAGACAAGAGGTCCAGAAGCCACATCATCAGAAGCTGCACCATCAGAAGCTGCAGAAGCTGCATCATCAGAAGCTGCCTCATCAGAAGTCATTTCACCAGAAGCTGAAGATCAACTGGATTTGCAAAACATTCAAAGATTGAAGAATCTAAATTGCAAAAGCTGTCTATTGGATTCGAAAACACAGCAGAAAATTAGTGGAACATTGCAACGGTCATTTCAAAGGTGTTTGAAGGCATGTGCTTGCAATTTGGACGAAAGCGTTGACATTGTACTTTGTACGAATTGTACAACCACGTTGTCCACTACTCTGTTTTGTGTCCACGCTACAAGACAAGAAAACAACTCCAGAATACGGTCTCGCCTGCATATATGTTCCTTTGGATAAGGAATGGATTTCAAATTGGTTCTTCATAGGACAACAACCAAATCAGGCAAAAGATCATTGGTGAAAGATCAAGCTTCAACAACGACTCTTTGGTGTGCTGGCAATTTCACAACGTCTCTTTCACACCTCTATATAAAGGAGTGAAGACTTAGAGTTTTGGCAATGCAAGAACGCTGAACGAAAGACTCATAACATTTTTACAAGTGCCAAACCTCTGCTGAAATTGTTCTGCATTCACTTAGAATTTCTGTGTCTCAAAGTCATATCTTAGAAATTCTTAAGTTCATTGAGTCTGTATCTGATTTGTATTGTGAGCACCTCTGATTGTATATCAAGTGTTCAACCTTAAACAATTTTCTGTGTAATTTTGTTTAGTTAGGAAGTCTCTTGCAGTTGTGCTTGAGCAAGAAGTCTCTTGATTGTGTTCTCGAGCAAAGGAAGTCTCTAGCTTGTGTGCTTGAGCAAAGGAAGTCTCTTGCTTGTGTGCTTGAGCAATTGTAATCAGATATTACTCTTAGTGAAATCTCCTTGGAAGTGCAAGGGGGACTGGACTACTTCCGGATTGTGGAAGGAACCAGTATAATTGCTTTGTGTCGTTCTTCTTCTCTCTCTCTGTTTTATTCCGCTGCATTTAGATTCTGATCATCACTTCAGAAGCTGTCTCACTTAGCTTCTGATCAGTGTGTTCAGTTTTTAGGAGAAACGAAGAATTTTTAAAACACAATTCAACCCCCCTTCTTGTGTTTTTCTCACCTTCAATTGGTATCCAGAGCCTTGGTCTGTTGTGTAACACTTAACCGTGCAACAGTCAAAGATCTGAGAAAAACATGTCTACTCCTCCTCCTGCTGGTTCTGGTGATACTAGCTATAAACATGTCTCACATGATTATAGTGATAGTAAGAAATCCAGTGTTGGAAAAGTTCCAAAGTTCAATGGAGATGCTGAAGAGTTCTCTTGGTGGAAGACCAACTTTTACAGTTACATCATGAGCCTAGATGAAGAATTATGGGATATTCTGGAAGATGGTGTTGGTGATTTAGTCCTTGATGAAGAAGGAGCTGCTGTGGATAGAAAGAAACATACTCCAGAACTGAGGAAACTCTACAAGAAGCATCATATTATCAGAGGAGCCCTTGTCACTGCCATACCCAAAGCAGAATACATGAAAATGAGTGACAAATCCACTGCTAAAGCTATGTTTGCTTCTCTCTGTTCAAATTATGAAGGGAGCAAGAAGGTCAAAGAAGCAAAGGCTCTCCTGCTTGTACATCAGTACGAGTTATTCAAGATGAAGGATGATGAAACTATTAAGGAGATGTACTCAAGGTTTCAAACCTTAGTTTCTGGGCTACAGATTCTAAAGAAAAGCTATGTTGCTTCTGATCATGTAAGCAAGATACTCAGAAGCTTACCTGCCAGATGGAGACCAAAGGTGACTGCCATTGAGGAAGCTAAAGATTTAAACACTTTAAGTGTCGAAGATCTTGTTAGTTCTCTCAAAGTTCATGAGTTAAGTCTTAATGAACATGAGTCTACTAAGAAGAGTAAATCAATAGCTCTTCCATCCAAAGGCAAATCATCAAAAGCTCTCAAAGTGGTTGAATCTGAAGAGGAAGAACAGTCAAGTTCAGATTCTGAACCAGATGCTGCTGAAATGGCCATGCTCTCAAACAGACTTCAATATCTGGCCAAGAAGAACAGAAAGTTTCTTTCCAGAAGGGGTAACTTCAGAAGCTCAAAGAAAGAAGATCAGAAGGGATGCTTCAACTGCAAGAAGCCGGGACACTTCATTGCTGAATGCCCTGATCTTCAAAGAGAAAAGTCAAAGGACAAGTCAAAGAGGTCTACATTCAAACCAAGCAAATTCAAGAAGCAGATTAAGCAGAGTTTAATGGCAACCTGGGATGATTTGGGTAGTGAATCTGGATCTGATAAAGAGGAAGCTGATGAAGATGCAAAGGTAGCTGTTGGGTTGGTAGCAACAACAACTTCAGAAGCTGAATCAGATTCAGACTCAGAAGATGAAAACGAGGTATATTCCAAAATTCCCAGAGATGAACTTGTTGAGTCACTTAAAGAACTTCTTACACATTTTGAAGTAAGAACCAATGAGTTGAAGGATTTAAAAGAAAAATATGCTGAGTTGGTACAACAGCAAAAATCAACTCTATTGGATCTGAAAGCTTCTGAACAAGGACTTAGGGGCTTTGACTTCATGTGTAAAACATATGAAGATCAGCTCAGGTTCTTATGTCAGAAGCTACAAGAAAAGTGTAATGAAAAACCTTTAAGTAACCATGAAATTGCTCTTGAAGAATTTATTATATCTGGCATTGACAGAAGCAGAGTAGCTTCTATGATTTATAGCATTTACAAGAACAATGGCAGAGGAATTGGTTTTCCAGAAGTGAAACTTGAGAAAACCAATCTAAAATCTTGTTGTGAATGCATCAAGGAAGGTCTGAAAACCTTCTTTGTACCAGAAGGGGCTGAGTTGGAAACTGTTGTTCAATCATAACCTGAAGCTTCTAGTTCTAAGGCTAAGATCACTTCAAAGCCAAAGAACTCTAAGTCAAAGGCTATGATCAAATCTGATTCCAAGACTTCAAAGGTTAGGATCCTGAAAAGATCAGAACCAATTCCTCAGAGTCTGGTGAAACCAAAATCTGGGGTTCTGAAGTCTAAGTTTCAGAAGAAGACAGTTACTGCTTCTGAAGTACCAAAACCTAAGGTGATGGTTAATCAGAAGCAACCCAACTTACAGCACAAGGTACAAGAAGTGAAGAGTAAAGCCTTAAGTACTAACCTTCTAGGACCCATAGAACAATGGGTACCTAAATCTAAAAATGTCAATGATGCAGGTATGTCTAAGAGCAGTGCCAAAGCAAAGATCATGGTACCTAGACAACGGTTGCTCAAGACACATGACAGGAGACAAGTCCATGTTCCTCAGCCTAACAATGAAAGAGGGAGGAAATGTGAAATTTGGAGGCAACCAGTCAGGCAAGATCATAGGTACAGGAACTATTGGTAATTCCTCTACCTCAATTAATAATGTATGGTTGGTAGATGGTCTTGAACATAACCTTTTGAGCATTAGTCAATTTTGTGATAATGGTTATGATGTGCTTTTTGAAAAACCCAACTGTACAGTAATCAACAAGGAAGACAAATCCATTGTGTTCAGAGAAAAGAGAGTTGACAATGTCTATAAAATCAATTTTTCTGAACTGGCTGATCAGAAGGTGATTTGCCTACTATCAGTGAATGATAAGAAATGGATGTGGCACAGAAGGTTGGGACATGCTAACTGGAGGTTAATCTCTAAGCTTAGTAAGTTACAACTTGTGAAAGGGCTACCAGACATTGACTATCATTCAGATGCACTCTGTGGTGCATGTCAGAGAGGGAAAATTGTGAAATCATCTTTTAAAACCAAAGACATTGTTTCAACCTCAAGACCTTTAGAATTACTCCATATTGATTTATTTGGACCAGTGAGTACTGCATCCTTATATGGAAGTAAATATGGATTAGTCATTGTTGATGATTACAGCAGATGGACTTGGGTAAAATTCATAAAGAGTAAAGATGTTGCGTGTGATGTATTCAGTAGCTTCTGCACTCAAATTCAATCTGAAAAAGAATCAAAAAGTTTGAAAGTCAGAAGTGATCATGGTGGAGAATTTGAAAATGAGCCATTTGAAGCTTTTTGTGAAAAACATGGAATTTTCCATGAATTCTCTTCTCCTAGAACACCACAACAAAATGGGGTTGTAGAGAGAAAGAATAGAACTTTACAAGAAATGGCCAGAACCATGATTCATGAAAACAATTTACCAAAACATTTTTGGGCAGAAGCAGTGAATACGGCATGCTATGTTCAAAACAGGATCTATATCAGACCTATTTTGGAGAAAACAACATATGAACTCTTTAAAGGAAGAAAACCCAATATCTCTTACTTTCATCAATTTGGATGTACATGTTACATTCTGAACAACAAGCTCTACCTAAAGAAATTTGATGCCAAGGCCCAAAGAGGAATCTTCTTAGGTTACTCTGAAAGGTCAAAGGCATACAGAGTGTATAATTCAGAAACACTCTGTGTTGAAGAATCTATGCACGTTAAATTTGATGACAAGGAGCTTGAAGATAAAACTTCAAAGCAAGATGAAAGTTTTGCAGAGATACAGGTTCCTGAAGTTACTCCAGAACCTGATCAGATAGCTGAATCTGAAGATAGTCCAGAAGCTGAACCCACATCAGAAGCGCAGGATGAAGCTGCTTCTGATGAAGCACAAGATGGCTCACATCAAGAAGATCCTCCCAGAAACACATTCAAGCACAAGTCTTCACATCCTGAGGAGCTAATCATTGAAAACAAAGATAGTCCAAGAAGAACAAGATCACATTTCAGACAAGTAGAGTCAATGATTGGACTAATCTCAATGATTGAACCTACAACAGTTGATGAAGCACTTTCAGATGATGGATGGATCCTAGCTATGCAAGAAGAGTTGAATCAATTTCAAAGAAATGATGTGTGGGATCTGGTACCCAAACCTCAGCACAAGAACATTATTGGAACAAAATGGGTATTCAGAAACAAGCTGAATGAGCAAGGTGAAGTAACAAGAAACAAAGCCAGGCTTGTTGCACAAGGGTATAGTCAACAAGAAGACATTGATTACACTGAAACGTTTGCTCCAGTTGCAAGATTGGAAGCAATCAGGTTACTTCTTTCCTATGCAGTCAATCATGGCATAATATTATATCAAATGGATGTCAAGAGTGCATTTCTAAATGGTGTCATAGAAGAAGAAGTGTATATCAAGCAACCTCCTGGATTTGAGGATATTAAATATCCTGACCATGTTTTTAAACTGAAGAAATCACTATATGGCTTGAAACAAGCTCCCAGAGCTTGGTATGATAGACTAAGTAATTTCTTAATCAAGAATGATTTTAAAAGAGGACAGGTTGATACTACACTCTTCAGAAGGACCCTTGGGAAAGATATTCTTGTTGTGCAAATATATGTTGATGATATAATATTTGGTTCTACTAATGCATCTCTTTGCAAGGAATTTTCTGAGTTAATGCAGGATGAATTTGAAATGAGCATGATGGGAGAGCTGAAGTTCTTCCTTGGCATTCAAATCAATCAATGCAAAGATGGAGTCTATGTTCATCAATCAAAGTACACAAAGGAGCTTCTGAAGAAGTTCAAACTTGAAGATTGTAAAGTGATGAACACTCCAATGCACCTTACGTGCACCTTAAGCAAAGAAGATGAAGGAGCTAAAGTAGATCAGAAGCTGTATAGAGGTATGATTGGTTCTTTGTTATACCTTACTGCATCTAGACCAGATATTTTATTCAGTGTATGCTTGTGTGCAAGATTCCAATCACATCCTAGAGAATCTCATATGACTGCTGTCAAGAGAATCTTCAGGTATTTGAAAGGAACAACTAATCTTGGACTCCTTTATAGGAAATCCTTAGATTATAAGCTAATTGGATTCTGTGATGCTGATTATGCTGGTGATAGGATTGAAAGAAAGTCAACCAGTGGCAATTGTCAATTTCTGGGTGATAATCTTATATCCTGGGCTAGCAAAAGACAAACAACTATTGCTATGTCTACAGCAGAAGCAGAATACATTTCAGCTGCAAGTTGTTGTACACAACTACTTTGGATGAAACATCAGTTGGAAGACTATCAGATAACTGCTAACAGTATTCCCATTTATTGTGATAATACTGCTGCTATTTGTTTGTCTAAAAATCCAATTTTGCATTCAAGAGCTAAGCACATTGAAATCAAACACCATTTTATCAGAGATTATGTTCAAAAAGGAATTTTAGATATACAATTCATTGATACTGAAAATCAATGGGATGATATATTTACTAAGCCTTTAACTGTTGAAAGATATGATTTTATAAAGAAAAATTTGAACATGCACTACGTGTCTGATTAGATGTTTGCTTGCTCCTGAATAGGATTTTAGGTTCTGAAGTTAGTTCAGAAGCAGTAGTCCATCAGAAGCTCTTTATTGAGGTTCTGAGGAAAACTCGCTTCTGATGATAACGTCAGCATCTGAAGTCCAGAAGCTGGATTTATTGCTTTCGAATAGTTGAATTAGTGGAAACGTTGGGAGTTACTTTTTAAAAGTAACTTCTGGCCCACTAACTTGGTAGTTACTCTGTGAACTTCTTACGTGGCCTGTATGTGTTGGTGTATAACTAAAAGGGCAATGATGATTTAATAGCTTTGAAAGTACTTTTCACGCGCCCCCAATTTTGTCATTAATGTTATGTTTGTTTGTCTCTTTTGAATTGCAATCGTTTTACTTTTAACACTTTGTCAATTCACACACTTCTCACTCACAACAAACACATTTTGCTCTCAAACCTCTTGCGAAGTAAGCGCAAAAACATTAGAACCCTAAATTCTCTAAATCTTCTTCAATCATCATCAAATGGCATCATCAAGCTCGCAACGAGAAGTTTCAGTATCTACTTCACGTATGGTTCCTGAATATGACTACAGAGGAAGAAGCATGAAATTGGAAGAATGGGAACTACAGGTTCAAATAGAAAATCCGGTGGACTTTGAATCACTCGCCTTCCATGAGTGTTGGATCAGAAGCTACTATGTAAAGCAGGAACTTATGCATTACTTCAAGATGTTGAATGGACCAACATACGAAGCATTGGTCAGACACTTCTGGGTGAGGGCTAAGGTTTATGACAAAGCTGTGTCTATAACTGAAGAAAGTCAAATGGTGTTGATTTATCCCGAACTGGAAGGGAAGACCAGAGAAGAAATGGGACTTGAGCCATTTACAGGTATTGAAATCAGGTCAAGTATTTGTGGTATTCCAGTAAGAATTGCGGAATGGCAGATAGAAGCTGTACTATGTAGAGAGGCCTCTGGAAAATACTCTGGAATTGATCTCTCAAGTACAGCTGAAGAACGCTTCTGGAAAGAGAAAGTAAACTTGGCCCTGTACAACTCAACGCAAGCAGGAAAGTATGCTGATCTAAGCATGGATAAGAAGCTGCTTCTGAAGATTCAGAATGAGGACTTACTTCCATGTGGTGGAAGTGAGAAACCCAATTTGGCACAGAAGGTCTTTCTTCAGCACTTCATTAAGAAGGAGAAAGTGAACGTGCCAAAATATATGTTCAAATACTTAATAGAGTGTCTGAAACAGAGTCAGCTGCAGAATAGAACCTGGGTACCTTATGGAAGACTCTTGTCAGAAATATTCTATCAAGGAGGAGTCTTGGACAAGCTAAGCAGTGCTGAAGCCTTCACAGATGAGCTGCTTGATACTAAAACTGGAAAGTTCATAAATGCACAAACCCTCAAGAATATGAAGTTGATCCCTGCTGTCACCAAGCTTCATACAGATTTGAGTGAATCACTTGTTAAGTCTGATCTTATGAAGGTCTTTCCACCCATCTGCAAGAAGGATCCCCTTGAAGTGCAGATGCACTATATCAAGGAACATTTTGAGGCAACCAGTGAGAGAATCAGATTGGAAGATATTCCAGAGGAAATGTATGGTGGTGCTCTGCCACGAGCCAGAGGCAGAAAGTCAAAAAGGAAGATGACTGCAGAGCAATACCTAGAGTTTGAAAAATCTGCTAAGAAGGCAAAAGTTGCTGCTGACAAGCTCAAGATTGGTGGTTCATCAGTACCTTCAATTGAAGAAGCTATTGAAGACATGGATTCTAGATTGATCATGGATGTTGGCATTACTCTTGATCAACCTGCAGTACCAAAGAAGAAGATGAAGCCAGCATTAAGGAGGACCAAGGACTTTTCTCATGTTTCTAAGAAGAGTGAAGCTCCTACTATTGTTTCAGAAGCTATTGGAAAAGCTATGGAGATTGCTTCTGAACTTCAAGAGAGGGTAATGACAGAAGCATCACAACTTCTTAAAATTCCTGACACTGCTGAAGATGATCAAATGAAGACAGCTGATTGTTCAGAACCTTCTACTACAGGTAATATTTTCACACACTCAGAACCCATAGTACATGAGATATCCAGTGACTCTCCTTCACCTTCTTCAAAATCCTCATCATCATCTTCAGATTCTGATGATGATATACCCATAGCTCAACTTGTTAGAAAACCAGTAAAACGCCAGTCAACATCAACCAATACTAACACAAAGCCATCTCAGTCAAACACTTATGAACCAGTTGGTCATATAATCAATGAGAAGTTGACTGAATTGGCTGTGCAGAGAGATAGAGTCATCAATAATATCTTTCGCCTTAACCCTCAACCTCTTAATATTCAACCCCTCAACATGATTGTACCAGAAAATGTTGAGACAACCTCAGAGAAAGCCTCTGAGACAACTCCAGAAGCAGCTGCTTCTGATAAAGTTGTTTCAGAAGACCCCCCACAACAAACTCCTTCACCAGAAAAAGTCTCTTCACCCCCTACAACTTCATCACCCCCAATTGTTCCTGAACTATCTGTTCCTGAACAAGTCTCTCCTCAAAAGACCGTTCCTGAACATTCTGTTCCTGAACAACCAGTTACTAAACCCACTCCTGAACCTGAACCTGAAACTACCGCTCCTGAACACATTGTTCCTGAGCTAACCTCTGCTTCCATATCTTCTTCACCAGTTCAAGTCATCAAGATCATCCACCATACTGGTGTATGTGATATGGACACAGACTCTGAGGATGATCAATATGATCATGCCTCTGATATGGTAGTTGACCCCACTCCTGACCAACCATCAACCAGCCAATCATCAACTACAAATGACCAATCATCATCAAACCTACCAATTGTTCCCTAGCCCCTCCAAAACCCTCTAAACAACCTTCACCTCCCACCATTTACCTGGATTCTCAAGTACTAAAGAATGTGTGGGAAGATATTGCTTCTGAAGTTCTCAGACTGATAGCAAGTAGAAATGATCTGGGTCATACAATAAGCTATCAGAAGCAATGGAGAATGATCAAAGAAAGAGTCATCAACCTGATTTCAGCTCTGCATGATTCCTGCATTGAGGCTCAAGAGCAAGCCAAGCAGAAGCTGGAAGATTGGTTGAATGACATTGAAGAGAATGATGGAGATGTAGAAATTCTTGGTACTTGGGTGAAGAATTCACTCAGTATCAGAGGCAGAAAACCTGATGAATTCCTGCCTAAGGAGCTGAATCTGATCATTCCTTCTGAGATTCTGGAAAAGATTGATGCACCTAACCTGGCTCTAGCTCAGGAGAACAAGGTGCTCAAAGAAGAAAATGACAGGCTGGAAACAGAGCTACTAGAGCAGAAGCTGAAGATATCACAGTTGGAAGCTGATATGCAAGAAGCCAAGATCAGAGAAGACAACTACAGAAAAGATATGGACAAGAAGTATGCTGATGTTCAAGAGCTTCTGAAGAAGATTTTAGAGAAATAAGCCAAACCCATAGTTGCACACTTTTAGCTTATTTTTCTGTCTTTTTAGGCTTTTGATATTCTTTGTTCATTTCTGCTTCTGAATTAGTTCTTTTTGCTTCTGATATTATAAGCTTCTGAATTTTTCCTGTTTCTGAAAATCTTTAACTGTTTATACCGTGTATGTCATTATTTGCTTTGATAATAATGCTTACTATGACTGTTTATTTAATCTTTGAAGATGGTTACAATGCTTTTAATTTATATTGAATTATGATCTGAACCTTTAATCTTACGTTTTTTCTCATCTCTTCTTTTTGTTTATGTCTTTTTGCTAATGACAAAAGGGGGAGTATATGTGATAGTATTTAAAGGCTCTGAGCCCCATTAATTGAAGTTTGAAAATTTTGAAAATTTCTATCCTTTTTATCGGTGTATCAAAAAGGGGGAGTATCAAATTTCAAATAACAATTAATTGAACCATTCTTCTTATCTATAAGTCAATTCTTTCAATTTTTTATAGCTCTGATATTATTGTGCGAAAAATGAATTTAATTAACCTGGATAGAACTTAGGGGGAGCTTACAAACCTCACCTTGAAGACTATCAGACTCAGGGGGAGTTAGAGCTTACAAACCTCAGACTCTGAGCTTACAAACCTCAGAACCCCAAGGTCAACTTGTTAATTAGATTAACAACAATTGATCAATTTTTAAATACTATTGTTTGCCATCATCCAAAAGGGGGAGATTGTTGGAACAAAATGTGTTTAACAATGAACCTTAGAAAGTTTTGATGATAACAAGGTATTAAAAATTGTAAATTGGACTAGCTAATATTTGTTCAAGTGTACAGGACCACAGTTAAAAAAGTTACATCATTAATTGGTTCTGAATGAGCAAATAAAGAGCAAAAGAAAATGAAGCTTAGATGATTCTGAAGGCAATACGCTCCTGAAAGTAAAAGCGCTCCTGAAGTCAAGCTGCTCCTGAAGAATAGTGCTCCTGAAGACAAGAGGTCCAGAAGCCACATCATCAGAAGCTGCACCATTAGAAGCTGCAGAAGCTGCACCATCAGAAGCTGCAGAAGCTGCATCATCAGAAGCTGCCTCATCAGAAGTCATTTCACCAGAAGCTGAAGATCAACTGGATTTGCAAAACATTCAAAGATTGAAGAATCTACATTGCAAAAGCTGTCTATTGGATTCGAAAACACAGCAGAAAATTAGTGGAACATTGCAACGGTCATTTCAAAGGTGTTTGAAGGCATGTGCTTGCAATTTGGACGAAAGCGTTGACATTGTACTTTGTACGAATTGTACAACCACGTTCTCCACTACTCTGTTTTGTGTCCACGCTACAAGACAAGAAAACAGCTCCAGAATACGGTCTCGCCTGCATATATGTTCCTTTGGATAAGGAATGGATTTCAAATTGGTTCTTCATAGGACAACAACCAAATCAGGCAAAAGATCATTGGTGAAAGATCAAGCTTCAACAACGACTTTTTGGTGTGCTGGCAATTTCACAACGTCTCTTTCACACCTCTATATAAAGGAGTGAAGACTTAGAGTTTTGGCAATGCAAGAACGCTGAACGAAAGACTCATAACATTTTTACAAGTGCCAAACCTCTGCTGAAATTGTTCTGCATTCACTTAGAATTTCCGTGTCTCAAAGTCATATCTTAGAAATTCTTAAGTTCATTGAGTCTGTATCTGATTTGTATTGTGAGCACCTCTGATTGTATATCAAGTGTTCAACCTTAAACAATTTTCTGTGTAATTTTGTTTAGTTAGGAAGTCTCTTGCAGTTGTGCTTGAGCAGGAAGTCTCTTGATTGTGTTCTTGAGCAAAGGAAGTCTCTAGCTTGTGTGCTTGAGCAAAGGAAGTCTCTTGCTTGTGTGCTTGAGCAATTGTAATCAGATATTACTCTTAGTGAAATCTCCTTGGAAGTGCAAGGGGGACTGGACAACTTCCGGATTGTGGAAGGAACCAGTATAATTGCTTTGTGTTGTTCTTCTTCTCTCTCTCTGTTTTATTCCGCTGCATTTAGATTCTGATCATCACTTCAGAAGCTGTCTCACTTAGCTTCTGATCAGTGTGTTCAGTTTTTAGGAGAAACGAAGAATTTTTCAAAACACAATTCAACCCCCCTTCTTGTGTTTTTCTCACCTTCAAATGCTACTCGTGGAAGCAATGCAAATGTTGGTGCTGATGTGGAAGAATAATATTGATGGTTTATAAATGTAGGAAACAATTTGATATTTTGTAGGCACTTTCTAGTTATTAAAACTTTAACCATTTTGGGTGTTGAGGAAATAAATTGAAACAAAAAGTGACATATTGACTAGATATTTTTGGTTTATAAATTGAAACAAAAAGTGACATATTGACTAGATATTTTTGGTTTTTTCATTGATAATCTGTGTTTGGATTTTTTGCTATAAAAGGGTAGTCTTTGATTGAATATAATTTTACAAGAGCAATCAAACATTGCTTCCTCTCTTATTGTTCCTTTGTGATGATGAGAAAAAATGATCTAACTAAGAGTTAGTATCTTATTTCATCATGTTATGAGTTAGTATCTGCCATTTTCTCTTCTCTACCATTTTCTTGAAATTGGATTTCGATTCAAATTAAAACATTTGCATGATGTTAAAGTTCAAAATTTGGATCTAAATATGACACATCTGAATCTTTTGGTTTTTTCTTTGATACGATGTCGAGATTTTTGGCTATAAAATGGTAGTTTGTGATTTGTATTAAGTTGACCCACGAAGTTTAGAATCTTTTACCATTTTCTTAAGATAGTGATTCAGCCAAAAATATAAATATTTGCACAATCAAAATTTGAATCTAAATATGACACTTCTCTTTCTTTTGGTTTTTTCTTTGATAATCTTTGTGTTTGGATTTTTTTACTATAAAAGGGTAGTCTTTGATTGAATATAATTGTACAAAAGCAAATCAAACATTGCTTGCTTTCTTATACTTCCTCTGTTGTTTCTTTTGTTAATCTGAGATTTAAATCAACTTTCTTAGTTTATAAAGATGTTTATTATTTTGTTCCGATTACTTTCTGTCTGAATATGCAAAGCATGCTATTTTGACTAAATATATGATGACATGTTTTATTCATCTTTTTAATCTTTTTGTTTGGTGACAGGTTTTATGCATCAATTTTAGAAGAGTTCAAATAAATGACGTTGGAGAGACAATCAAACTGAAGGTATAATCATGGTTTTAAATCATGGCTTGAAACATATTCCTTTGTTCAAACCTGAATACAATCAAGTATATTCCTTTGGTTTTGGCAATGAGTCTCAATGACTACTTTGCATAGACTGCACAAGTAAGCATCTGATCTGATTAGTCTTTGTTAGACCATTTACAATGGCTTGTTGAATGTCATATTCAACATGTTGAAACCATTGTAGGGGGTTATTGAAAATGAGAGAAGAGGAGAGAGGTGATGAAAGAGTTAAACATGTTGAATATCTGACCGGGAGGACACGTGGCAAGCTTGCATTGGACTGAAAATGGCGCGTGGCATGCACGCGCAGACAGGGAGCGTGGGAGAAGTTTTCTGCGGAGAGAGAAAGAGAAATTCATAAAGCTGTGACACTTGGCATGTTACGATTGGCTGCTTGGATTTTTATCTTCTTAATAATTTGGACTCAATTATTTCATTGCAAATAATTTTTTAAATTTTTTTTTTTACCAAAATTCGTGATTTTTTTTTTCTCTACAAATAGAGACTTGAATCATTTGATTTGGACACAGAAAAAAACCAAGTTTTTCACTCTCTTAAGTTAATTGTGTGTCGCGTGCTTAGTTTGTTGTATTGCATTTTAAGTTAAGAAAATAAAAATAAATTATTTTACAAAATTTTGTTTTTCCAAAAAAAACTAAAAAATAAATTGTTAATTGTATTATTTTAATTTAATTATAATCGATAATTATAATTTTATGTAATTATAAAAACAAAAATTAAATAAGAATAAGAAATAAAAAGTGGTGGGGTAGGGTGTTGAATGTTTACCATTGGAGTGGTAAAAATTGAATGGGTGTTGAATTAAGAGAGAGAAAATGATGTGGAGTGTTGGGAATTGAAAAAGTGGGTGTTGAAGGTTATTGAAAAAAATTTCCCATTGTATATGGTCTTAGCAATCATATCCTCTTTTGCAAAGCCATTTTTGAAAAAGGAATTTTTCCTTCGGTTGACTATTCCTATAAGTTTGGGTGGGGCTGATTGCATGGTTTAGTTTCTTTTAATATCACATTTTGCTTTACAAAATTATCAAATGGATGTGACCTTAATAATCATTACGTGGTTAGCACTTCATCTGTATACTTTTTTATCATCCTAAAAATTTAATCTATGCAAGCTTGCTATTGGACTTTAATCTAATTATATTAGTAAGTATCAAAATACATATACATCCAATAGTTTTTTTGACACAATCTACATCCAATATTTTATTAAGAAAGATTTTGTAGGAATTCCTCATACATGGGGGGCTATAGGTATTTGATTTAAGTCCAAATGTTTATATTCCTCAAACATGAGTCTGTACATATTTAGTTCATGTTTCTATTTATTATATTGTAGGTATAAATATTACTGTTATTAACTATTATATACAATAAATTGTGACTTTTGACTAATAGTTCTCATACATTTCTTTTGTAGTGACATTTGGAGCCATCAAGAGATGTTGAACCTATTGTTGAGAATGACTTTTTTGATTAGTTTATCTTTTATCTATGTTATTTTTGTTTTTGTGACTTTTAACTTATGTTATTATTGGATGATTATTACTCAATGTTGTTGTGTAATGGAACTAAAGTAGACGAAACTATATGTTGTTTGTTGATTTTTTTATTTCTTACAAGATAGTCATATTTAAATTATCTGCGAATTATATTATATTTTATGTATTTTGTATTGTATTGAGAGTTAACACCTACATCTTTACAAAAAATATTCATTTCGCCCGTGCGTTGCACGGGTGTAAATCCTAGTATCAACTTATCCGTGGAAGTACAAATTAGGAACAATTTTTTTTGTAGAGAAAATATTGGCTACACCTTTTTGTTTTTAATTAAAAAACAAATAATGTTTTAAAAGTATTCCAAAAACTTATTAATTTTGCATCCTAAAAAATAAATATTTATGGGTTGAATTTGATGTGAATTTTTTTTTTTGGTCTAGTAGCCTAGTGGCTAGATTCACACACATTATGTGTGGAGAAGGGGGAATCTGGGGTTCGAACCCCGGCCCCTGCACAAATTAACTGAGCTACACATTTTAATTGTTACAAACCCGATAGTGTAAATTAATTAAGATTGTGTACCTAAATATAATTAAATAAAAATTAAAAGTTACCTTATTAAAATTGATTTTTTTTTTATAGAAAAATTGACTCATATATTTGACATTTAACGTTACATTTGTATATTACATTTTGATTGATTGATATCTTGAAAGGGTAAATACCTCCTAAACAAGAGAGGGTAAAAACATGGTCATCAATATGTCCAAATTGTGTGCGAGATTTTTTTGGTCCAAATTTTGTAAACCAAGTACCCGTGAAATAATACAAGAAATTGAATTAATTAAAGCAATACTCCAACATTTAGTTTTTTAACATTTATTTATTTGGCATTTTCTTATATAATTTTTACTGAATTTATAAACATTATCTACTACACTCTACACATACCATTAATTAACATCAACCATATTCAACATCCATATTTTTAAACTTTGATAATTTCCTCTAGAACTAGACAAGACCATATCATACATGTCATTTTTTAGCACTATACCGAACCTGGTCCAAAGCCCTTTCATCTGACAATCGTGACTTCTGTTGAACTAAGAAATAATCACGATACTTGATACTTTTGAACAATGGCTTTTCTTTCTGTAATAGTTCAGGGGCAGGTCCAACATCTCTATCTTCTGCAGGTCCATTCACCACTACAAGACTTATTCTAGTATCCTTGTTGTTGAGGATTGCTCGATGTAACACACTCTCATACCTCCCGTTACTCACAGCCTAACCAATACAGAGGATATACGTTAATCAAACATTAAAATGAGTTAATCACAATTGGTAATGGAAATTGCAATGACTTTTGTAATTTGAGTTTAAAATATAATAAATCACAAATTAGTCATAAAAAATGAAGTGTCTTTAATTTCAATGACTAATTTGTTATTTCATAAATGTATGTGACACATATAGAAGAGCATAGTGACCTCAAGTTGATCTCCAATGTTGACAACTAAGCAGTTGGGAATGGGATTCACATTGACCCATTTACCCTCATGTTTAACTTGAAGACCTCCAATTCCATTTTGTATAAGGAAGGTCAAGAAGCCAACATCAGAATGAGCAGGCAACCCTAGAGCAAGGTGTGGTTGTGGACATGGAGGGTACAAGTTCACAGCCATGATTTGTAAGCCAGAGTCAAAACCAGATGACTCAATTATAGAATTGGATTCTAATCCTAAGCTCTCGGATATTCCTTGAATCAATTTCCTTGCCACACATGTGATTTTTTGGCTATACTCAAATGCAACTTCCCTGCACAAATGTTGACCAATTAATAAAAAGAACACATGAATTGTTGATTAAAACTAGAGTAAAAAAAATGTCTGATTTTTTTTGTTGGAAAAAGAGGGCTAAAGCCCCAAGCAAAAAAATTTCAAAATTCGTCTCTGATTTAATTGTATTGGTGCTATATAAATAAATGTTGAAGTCAACATTAGTGGTGCTTTTAAAATGGACCGCTAGGCTCGCATTGGATAGTTACTAGTTTTATCGGATAGGGTTGAAAAGTCCACATTAAATACTCCTTCCGGTCTTATATATAAGAATTTTTTTTTTTTACATTCATTGAATAATTAATGTAATACTACTTCACGGCCTACATTTAAAGTACGTTCAACACTAGAACACACCAATGAAGGGCACAATTTGTAGTGGTTCTCCCTTTACTCCTCAACAACTCCTTGTCGAGACGGTATAAATACTCATTCTCACAGCAATGCAATGTACACAATATTTCTACTCTAAAACTTCATATTATTTTGTCCATTTAATGACTTGAGTGTCAGAATGCTTTCATGTACCACCCCACATTAAACATCAACGGAACACAACTCTAGTCATGTCAACATTCTCGGTCTATCCCAATCACTAATATTTTTTAGGGACTTTTTAAATTATTTTTGTACTTATAATGATTAATAGTGGTAGAATTTATTAATGCGGGTCTACTGGCTTCTATTTGACAACCGTAAACATCATAGACAATAGATAGGGTCTTGTTAACTTGCAAATTAAGAAGTTTATTTTTTAAAAAAAAAAAAGTCAATTGGTTCAATTTCTAATATATTGAATACACAAATTTTCATAGAAAAGTTACCATTTTAGACCTTTAAAAAGTGTATTGGGGTTACTCATTAACATTTCTCTATTTCATTGTCTTGGTATCAATTTTTCTCTCTTAATTTTCTTTTCTTTATTTTTTGAAGGGTTCTCTCTATTAATATTCGTTAGTAAAGCAGAAATTATTTTATGTTGAACTTAATTACCTGTAACCTGGTGGTTTGTGAGGGAAATTGAATTGGGGAGATGTTAAGACTTTGAGATAATCTCTCCAAAAATGTACACTCTCTGATGGAGGATGGAAGCTAGTGCCATGCCTGATGGGTGAGAAAGGCTCACCATTGTCACCAAACTCCTTCTTTTCCTCCACCGGCAAATCATGAAACTCGTGAGATTTTTTCATCAACTCCTCCATAAGACTCTCAGGAATTCCGTGGTTTGTGAGCTGAACATTGGGAGACCATATTAGTTGGCATTAATATCTTGTTAATATGTCTATGATATGATGTATGACCTCTCTGATAACTAAGAACTTGACTGTGTAATGTTGTCTAAGAGACCGAGCATAAATCTCAAACGCAACATTTGTACAATAGTAATTTGTGTCACCGTTATTAATAATAATAAGGTTATGTAAAAAATGAGGGTTAAATTTGTTTTTATTTTTTATAAATTCAACAAATTTGTTTTATTGTCGGCGTAAAAAATACACCTTTTAATCCATACAAAATTATAATATAGAAAGTTCTAGTCCTTGTTGAAATAAAATGTTAACTTTTAAATTTTTGAATGATCTTTTTTACAATCATGTATATTCAAAGTTCTTCGTAAAAATTTGGAATTGTTTAATATAAAATGAATTAAAGATGAACTTTTTTAAATGATAAAATCTCGAGATTAAAATAAACATGTGCCTAAAAATTAAATTTTGAGCTAATTTTTCTGATGAGATTTTATAATATTTTAAACATACTTATGAAAGCTAATTTTTAAGGGTCTTGTTAATATTCTCCTTATATTAATTTAACAACAAAAGCTAATACTATATGAAGGATAATTTTGTATGGATTATAAAGTGCGGCTTTTTTAGGGGAGAGAAAACAAAAGTTAATAATTGTGTAAGACCAAAGACATGTTTAACCATAATAATAATAATAATTTCTCCTTTCCAATTTTTATAAAATAAAAAAAATTGACATTAAATTTGATGTATCATTTGATAAAACTACTAGGTAGAAAGGAAAAGTTACCATGAAGAAACCCCATTCAGAACATGCCTTGGCAAGTTCATGAACAGTTTTTGTGTGGATTTGAGGGTCATCTGAGGTGAGGAGAGAGAAGTCAATGACTGGGATGGAAGCTGCAAGCTCCTCAGTAACATCAATAATATTATCATCAGGTTCTGTGAGGGAGTGGTAATTGGAAGGAATGAGAGAGGTTCCATTTGATTCCGCAAAGGCTTTGATGCATGAAATATTTGATGTATGAACTTTTGTCCGTTCTGATGATGTAATTGTAGTTGCTGAAGCCATGGATGTATCTTTGAGTTGGAATTGATTGATATATATTGAATATTGATGTAGTTAGGAAGTGATTGCAATCATGTAGGATTAGGAAGTGATGAATGAGAGTATTGATGTAAAATAAAATATAAACAGAGAGTACTTGTAATTACTAGGATATAATTGAAACAATAGGTAATCAATAAGCGGCCAAAGGTTGATATATTAAATAAGGGTGTGGACCAGAAACACTCATTGTCAGGGAATTAAAATTATTTGCGACAAACACTTCTCATTAACAAAAGATGAGTAAATGTTTTTAGAACAAGTCAAATTGCATTCTAACCAATGCATTCTAACCAACATAAGAAGTGTCGGGGAAGTACACGAAAACGGAAGACAAATCAATAATTTTAATTTATGTAAACTCAGATAAATGACATCCACCTACCTTTTATTGATAGATAAATAAGAACTTCACTTAAAATTATAAGCTCGCCTGCTTGGGCACAGGAAAAAAAATATATAATCAGTGTCCGCTAATGTTAGTAAAAAGAATATCATTGGAGTATAATTTTTTTTTTAAAGTGTTTCATATTTAATGACGGATGTGGTACCTTACTTACGTCTTTGTTAAGGTTACGTCTGTATTAAGGTATGTTTTGGGTAAGAATATTCTACACAAACTCAATCAACCAATCCATACATATATGGACAACAAGTGCTTCTCGTCCATTCTTCATAACTTGCAATTATGTCATTTGATTCAATAATACTTTTGTGCATATTAGCTGGTATTTGGATGTTTTCGAGTACCTCTTAATTTGATGTAGCTACAACAGAGACGACACGTCGTAGCCAACTTATTGATCAATCAACGTGTTCTCTTCTAACGTGAACATCTTGTTCTTTGAAAGCGCAAATATTGCTATAGTACTTATATCCAAAATTTGATTAATTATGAGTTACTATGACCGATCAAGGAACACAACGACTAGAATTAATTCTACCAAAATAAACCGGGGCATTCCCTCTTTTTCTACCAAACTAAACTCAAAATACATACAAGCATATATAAATTTCAGTTGTCATTTATGAGTTTTCATATCTTGGAAAATGTATGATATTTTCATTATCAATGCTATTAAGTATATCACTCTCCACACATGTAATGAAACAATCGTTCAGTCATTCATCAAAGAGTTTGGTTGACACTATCAAATATGACACTCTCTCTTTAGATATTTTGTGGTGAGTGGACAGGCTTAAGTTAGTATTTACTATCAACATGAGGGAAAAATATAGACCCTAATGTGATAAGTATGTGTGATGTAACATGAAGAGGGAGATAGACAATAAAAACATAGTGTTAAGTGAGTATTGCATAGTAGGGCCATTCAAATATAGTCATCATATTCTTATATACCAATCTATGTGTGTTTGATTAAATTGAAAGACAAATATCAACAATGAAGTGATTCAAGTGGTAAAGATTTTGAGCTCCTTTAACATGTGGTTAGGTTTGATTTCTGGCTCATGTATATGAAAAAAAAAAATCATATTAAAAGAGAATAATACACCTTGCATGGTATGCCCCCCACATATTTCCCAACGAAAATTAGTCACTAGTACCGCATTATGATGTTTTTGCTGGAGGAAACATTAAATTTGTCCCAACAATAACTATATATACTAGTATATTGCGGTTGTAGAGGATTCCGAGTCTGTAAATCATAGTCTCGTGGTCGAAGCACCATTTGATCGTCTAGATTAATTTCACGCATGTTTTTTTTACACAAATTCGTACATACTTGAGCTTATGTTTTATAAAAAAAATAAAATGAATTTGCCGTGAAGAGAGTTTTAGCTCTGCATATTTTTTTTTTTTTTTTTTTTGGAAAAGAAAGAAAACAAACATTGAGCATATGATTTATAAGGGGGGTGGTGAATAGCTGGTTTGAAAGTTGTGTTCCAGTATCCACCACTAGAAGCCCAATGGGCCTTATGTGTAAACGAAGCCTAATTGATCCAGACAACAAAATCAAAATAATAAGATAAAAAAATTGGAGCTGCGGGGAATCGAACCCCGTGCCTCTCGCATGCGAAGCGAGCGCTCTACCATATGAGCTACAACCCCATGTTGAAATGTTTTAGTTTTTATAATATATATTGTTTGTTAATATATGCGACTGATTTAAGTTAATTTCTAAACCAACTCATTCAAATCAAAAGTGTTTTGGTCTGTCTGGGTAGCAGCTTTGACATTTAGAATATGCCAACTCAACTCTTTGACATGTCTTATTATTTTTATTATATATTTTTACAAATTGTCTAGCACATCCTTTATCATAATTTTTTTTTATTAATTGTAATAACTGAAATCTAAATCTAATTTGATAGATCTGCTTTGCTTTATTCAAATTGAGATATATCTTGATCCTTTCACTTTTGTTTTAGACCGTACATATTTGCCTTTGGACTTGATTCAAACTGTGGAAGAGTTTTTAAGCGATGTGTTTTACTCAAATAAAATATTGGAATTTTAAGATTTTTTTAATGTTTAAGTAACACAAATGTATTAATTGGATTACTTTAATTATTTCTTGAGGCAATCAATGTATTTCCCAAGCTGGTAGAGAGATTCTCATTAAGAGCTCTCTTAATAATGAAATTGAAAAAATGTTGAATTCCTTTTGGTTGGGACATAATAGTGAACAATCTAGGAATATTCATTGGCTCTTGAAAACGACTCGCTATACCCAAAAGAATTTTGCTCTTCACCCTGCACTTTTCGCTCGCGCCCTGCAGCCATGCCAAAAATGCCCTTGCGCTAGTTAACTAACGCAAGTGTAAAATTATGCGCTACTTAACTAACGCAACGTGACTTAAGTCACGCATGTGTAAAAACTTTTTTACACTTACGTCAGTTAACTCACGGAGCCCACGTGAGTTAACTCACGTTGGGTTTTGTCTACACAATAAGCTTTGTGCTTTTGTCATATATGCCATCCCAAGACTTTTTGCTTTTTAAATTGAGTGTGACAGAGAGATTGGTATGATTGAGTGTGTCGGCCATCTTTTTGGTTAAGAAAATTGGAATAATATAGTAAATATTATTGTTAAATTTTATGAGAGTTGTAAGTGATTTGAAAAAGATAGAATGTTGGATTTATCTTAAAGAAATCTCAACAATGGACCTGAATCTTAAAGATAGTATATATCCACCACACGTGGCATTTTGTGGTTGTTTTGACTACCAAGTTGGATGGGTTACACTGTATTCTTGGTGTTGGAAACAGAATTTTGCAAAATCACAACTTTGTAACTAGCGTGAGTTAACTCACGCACCCTGCGTGAGTTAACTCATGCAACGTGACTCAAATCACGCATGTGTAAAATTAAGGTGCGTTAGTTAAGTCACGCTGTGTGACTTAACTTGCGCAGCGTTACTTAACATGCGAAAGGGCAATTTTGGCATGGCTGCAGGGTGCGAGCAAAATGTGCTGGGTGGAGAGCAAAATTCTACCCAAAATCACGGTGACATGAGTTTTAAAAGTTTGAAGGCTTTTAACTATACAATGTTTGGAAAACAAGCCTGCAAGTTGTTTGCAAATTCCGGTAGCTTAATCACTAGATTATTCCAAATTAAATACTTTTCAAATTGTGATTTTCTTGAATCTTGCATTGGCCATAATCCAAACTACATTTCGCGTGGTTACCGTAATAGATGGAGTGCGAATTTTGTTGTCCAAAGAGTGTAAATATGGTGTATTGGTTCGTGTGAAAACATAAAGGTTTAGACCAAAAAGGGTGTTATGATGGTACTGTGTTGATGAACCACCTTATCTCCATGATATGTTGGCCGATTTGAGAGTTTTTGACCTCATGGTGAATAATAGGAAGCAGTGGAATAAATAATAGTATCCACATTTTATTTTCAGTTGTAACAAGAGTATCCAATATTGGCAAAGAGTGGGGATGTGGTAAAAAATAAATGAGTTATCTGTTATGCATAATCTTAATAAAGCTCAACAAGAATTATTTAGTGTTATGTTTTGGAGTCGTTGGAAGTAAAGAAAAATTCCCAGCTCGTGCACATTAATTGTGCGCTCAAGTATGCGGCAGGAGCAATCAACGGAGGTGTGGACTAAATCGTCGCATGGTCATTACAAATGCAAATGTGGATGCACTCCACATCTCAACAAAGCATGCATTGATATGTGTATCACGGATGATCAAGGAAAGTATTGGATCCCAAAGATTATCTCTATAGTAAGATAAAATAGAATAAGTTCATCTAGACACACAATAATCAATTTACCCAATTAAATCATCGAATATAGAGTAAATTATTCCATTAACTAGTGCAAAACATCAAACCAAATGATTTTTAGTTATCCTAAATTGATGTCTTATATCCAAACATATATCAAATAACATCTTTTACTCAAAAATAAATTAATCATACAAAAATACGAGGCGCTAAATCATCAACCGTGTTAGCTCAATTGAGAGTTTGAGACTAATTTGCTATAATATTTAGGTCATCTCAAGGACAAGTTTGTACGTAATAAAAATTGTACAAAGACTAACTAAAGAAAAATTAATCTCAAATAAACATTGATATTAGATCAACTTTAAAGGATCAATAGTTAAGATTTCACTTCGTATTCCACAATAGTAAAAGTTTACTTAAACTATCATAGCAGACATTTTACAATCTCACTATCAATTTGTCAATTTGCAAAAATCAATACTAATTTGACCAAATGCATACAATTTTAAAGAAAATTTAACATATTCATTAACTCTTTAATTTTTAGTACAATTATTACAACGACAATATAGGTTTATGACTTCAAGTAGTCCTGAACTCCTTGTGGTCCTACACTGCCGTGACCTATAATAATACTGAGAATGAGTGATGATCACTGTTGTATTCCAGCCCCCCTACCACCATGACCACTGATATTGTCATATTGGCTCGGTGCAATTCATCTGTCTCTACTCTCTACTCTCCAAATTGCAATTATAATAATACTCCCAAAAATTATATATTAAAATAATAATACCCTACCTTTCGATATTTTCATTATAAAGTTCTTGACAAGAACATTGGGACACTAGATTATAACATGGTGTCGTCAGTTTCCTACTTTGTCCTTATTTTATATCTGTTACATCACACTTCCAAACTCCCCTCTAAATCTAAGTAACATCCCCAAATTTATGCTCTATTTACTCACCATTTTGTTTTTTCTTTTCTGAAATATAATAATACAACTTTTTCTATCTTGCTTTGCCTAACTCATCACTTTCTACTTTTTCTTTTAGTTCTTGTTCTTCTCTTCCAAGTTTAAGAGTGTTCTAGAAGTGTTTTTGTGTTGCAGAAATGTATAGAGAAAATGGTCTTCTTTTCCCATGGTCTTATCTACACAATTTCTCTCAAGAGCTTCATCAACTTGAAGACTACTACAGAAACCAGAAGTTCAATGCTTCAGTGGTGCTTTCTCATTTCTCTATCTCACCATTTCTTTGATGGGTTTTTCATTATATTCAATAAATTTTGAAACTTCACAGTTTGGTCACTCTGTATTCAATAAAGATTCTCTTTTATTTATTTGTAATTTATAAGTTTTATTCCTTGTTTGGTGGTTGATAATATAATACGAAGTTCAAGAAAGAAAGAAAAAAACTAACTTAGACTGTTTTTAATGTTAAATATGATTTTTAGTCTTTCCTTTCTGTCTGAATGTTTTCTTTCTTCTCATAGTAGTAGCACAAGTGGAAAAAGCTGGATTTGTGTTCATGTGCTAGATCTGAAAAAGTAATAGAAAATAAAATAAAATTGAGCATAAAAGGGAAATATTCCCTTTATGTGATAGTTCCGTGTTGTATAATCTTCCTTCTATTTATTTATGAGTTTCTAGTGTGAAGTGTGAAATCTTAGTGGGGTTTGTCTCTTTTTTTTTGTGCTGCACTGAGGGGAGATTAAAGAGGAAAAAGCTTTTTATTCGCTTGCCTCCTTTAAAATAAGGAGAGAAAATAAAAAAGTGTAGAGAAAGGGATTTGGTAATGCTTAACTCAATCATTTAATTATAGATTGTTGTAGAAAGGTTTTTGCTATTTCTGTTCCTGTTAAATTAATGATGAAAGTGGTCATTGACAATTGCAAATGATGGTTTTGAGGCTAGGTCTTTGGTTTAGTGGCTTGACTAATCCACCTTCTAATTTTGGTCAAAGGAAGAGTGTCCACCTTGAGTGTAGGGATTTACAAGGATGGTTAGGATTTTAAGCCTTTGCAGTTTAAGTATTTTGATATGTGTATATTTGTTTTTGAACAAGATGCTCCTAACCTAAGTTAGTTATTGCTTTATATAGCTTTCATTTATGCAAAGCTTATGCTAGACAGTGTGAATATTGTTTTGTGCTTTTGTGGTGTGTTATTCCTATTCTATTCTGTTTTGATGATTTGTACTGAAAAAATTAAAAGTACAAACTCCTTTTCTTCTTGATATGTACTGTTTGGATAATAAATACTTGAGTCAAAATTTCCTAGACCTGAGAATTTACACATTTCTTAGATTGTGCTTGAAACTTTCTGAAAGCATTTCTCAGTTCTTTTACTGACATGCTTTTTTCCTGTCGCTTCACTATCGCAGATAGATTCTCTCTTTATCTTCCTCCTACTTGTTTTTCTTTTCTTCTCTTTTTACGAAAGTTGAGAAACAGTCTCTATATGGTCTGAATCCCACTGATAAGCCATGTTTTATTACATCTTTTAATCAGTTTTTTTTTTTTTTTTTGTGTTTGTGGATATGTATGTCTTTAATGCAGAGTGACCTTGTTCAGTTTTCTGCAATGTCCGAGTATGATTTTGCAGCAGAAGGAGATCTGTTCAAAGCACCTGAACCGATGATTGAAGAGCCAGGCATTGACGTTGATCCCATGACAGCAGCCATCTCAATGATATCTTGTGGCGAAGATGTCAAGTCCACAGATATTTCTATTCTTCAAAACGAACAGCTTCTCAGCGATGTATTCTATGATTGCAAAAAGGATCTATTTGAAAAGGCGGGAATGGAGTCACCGCTCTCTGAGATTCTAGAAATCAAGGTTCCATTACTGAACATTGACGAGAACATAATTCAAGAAAACAAGCCACTTCCTGATATGCCATTATTACCGAAGAGCGTTAGCTCAGGAAGTTTAAGTTCGATGGATTGGATGCATGGATCTGCTGCAATGAAGCCTGCTTTCCTTGGTATCTCAGGAATAGATTTTGATGCGGTTTATGGCATGCGAAGATCATTTAGTGAAGGAGATATAAAGGTATGATAATTTAAAGTCCATCTTTTCACATCCAGAAATCGGATACTTTATCAGTTTATAGTATAAATTATGGATCCTACTTTTAAGGTGTTCCTAGGTATTTATTCCTCTCATTCGGATGGTTTCTGTTTTTGTGACAGACTCTTGGCAATGCTAATATGAACGTTGTCCAATCTCCGGTGGAGAGGCCGTTTTTTACCAGTAACTGCAGCAGTGAGGAGCGCCTACAAAAGCTCTCTAGATACAGGAACAAGAAGACAAAGAGGAATTTTGGAAGGAAAATCAAGGTAGTTTAACTATAAATTTACACATTTTCAAATATGTGAGATTTCACATGAATAAAAAGCGAGGGGTAACCTTGGCGCAACTGGTAAAGTTGTTGTCATGTGACTGTAAGGTCACGGGTTCAAGTCCTGGAAACAGCCTCTTGTGTAAAAACAGGGTAAGGCTGCGTACAATACACCAAATGGTGGGACCCCTTCCCGAACCCTGCGTATGCGGGAGCTTCAGTGCACCGGGTTGCCCTTTCTTCACATGAATAAAAAGCCTTGAAAATGTTATTTGGTAAATGCTTCCTGCTTATAACATGCCCTAAACCATTACCTACTTTTGAAGCTACTAACGATGCAATTATCCGTTGATATTCATATGATGATTTGGGTTGGTTTCAGTATGCTTGCAGGAAGGCTCTAGCTGACAGTCAACCAAGAGTCCGTGGAAGATTTGCAAAGAATGAAGAATCTGATCAGGCAAAGAAGGACTGAATGATGTTATCACGTTTAACCAAGTAGCTTTATGTGACAAAGACATATGAATGAAGTGAAGTGCTCAACGTAATATGTGCTTGGAATTGGATCATACTCCTGTGTGTGTCCACACTTGGTGGAGGAGTTGTATAAACTGAACAAATAATTGCCAAATATAGTAGATGTCAAATTTCTTAGGGTAGTTTCAAATCTTATCTGCTGTATTAAGGTCTCTGTAGACGGTAATGAGTCAAGTCAAATGACCTTCTAGCTCTAGATGTGTAAATAGGTTTGTTAAATAAGAGAACGGGGCAAAAAAGTGCCCCCATCCTATGTTCATGTATATGATCAAACGCATTCTATGCTTGTCAAATTACATCTATTATCTATATGTATATGCTTGCCAAATTACAGTATCTTGAAAAATGCTAGGTGCACAATTGAGAAACAAACTTGAATTGCTTGGACTGGTATATGTTTATGTATATATTGGTTAATGGTTACTGGTTAGGATCTGTGGATACGTGGTATTAAAATAGGTCAGCTTCTAACTTGATTAAGTTTGTTAAGCTAAATTGGATAAAAAATGTGATTGCAACAAAGAATGATGAATACCATACATTAAAAATCACAGTCAGCTGCATAACACATGTTCATGCTACGCGTATGTTCATGAATACGCGTATGTGTCAATTCAAATGCTAGCTCGACCACTGATCGCAACCTTGCTGAAGTATATATAAGTTATAGTCAGAACAGGATCAACAGTGAAAAACACACAGAAAAGTTGTCAAAGTCAAAACTTGTTAGCATTACACATTACAGTTACACCGAGTGTAATTCTAGAACGCATGAAAAAACAACTGTAGCTGCATTCAAAAATGAAAAATACAAACAAAAAAAAAATCAGATTAATACACATATATATATATATATATATATATATATATATATATATATATATATATATATATATATATATATGAGGAGGGATAGTAAGTTTATAGCCTTACTTCAAATCTCCACCTTTCATCTTATTTTAATCTAGTGGCTTAAAGGTAAGTTTTAATTGTTAATCATGTGACCATCTTTTTGGATCTAAATACCTTCTCCAGTTATTCTCCCTTAATTAATTCTCATAAAACAAATTTCCTTTCTCATAAACACACTCTTAAGTATTTTTTTTTTTTTAACTCATAAAACAAAATTTCCTCCTAATACTTTGTACCCTAACTCACCCAATTTTTTTTGGTTACGTACAATTTTTTGATTGGATATAATCATATAAATCACAATCTCAGTTCCACTCCAGCCTCAATTCTACATGGCTCCCAATCCCATTTCTTTCCTTTTTGATTTAGATTTCAATAGAAAAATTCTTCTCATGCATAGGTTCAAGAGGTGAGCGTGGAAAGCTTACATTTTAATTTATAATTCAAAGTGCAACCTTACTGTAATGTTTGAGAGAAAGATTAAAAAATACTTTTTGAATTGGTAGAGGTATGCCAAAAAAAGTAAAAAATGTGGAGGTATTTATTGCATTAATTAATAAAGGGCGATTAAATGGAGAAAGTATTTTCTAAGGAGATCAAAAAAGATGGTCACATGATTAACAATTAAAACTCAAATTTAAGCCATTAGATTAAAATAAGATGAAAGGTGGAGATTTGGAGTAAGTCTATAAACTTACTCTTGGAGTCAAAATATCCCTCCTCATATATATATACATATATATATATATATATATATATATATATATATATATATATTATTTTAAGATAAGGTAAACATATATGGGTTTATGAGTTGATTCTACTTAGGAAGAAAGAGTTGAGGTAAAAACTTGAGTTTAACCACGTTGCTCAAAAGTTAAAGACAAATATACAACAAACTCACACATACATTATTCATCTAAGTTAGTTTGATGAGTGGTGTGGGTTAAGAATATGCAATCAATATTATCTCATTGCGCCAATAACAGTTTGCGTAGTTAACTCAACTGGTGATATAAGAGACGTTAAAGAGTTTGAACAAGTTCAATTTCCAGCACACAGCCTCATCCCTAACATTTTATAGGTCTTAGGTCAAGTTTGATAAATAATAGATGAGACATGCATTAATCATAGTGGTTGACATCTCAACTATGCTGCCGCTCCAAGTCACCATATATGATATTTTGAAACCCACCAATGCTCACACCCTAAAACACGGTGACAAATACACTTTGTCATATAGATTATTAATAAAAAAATAACAAAACAAAAACAATTTGGGGGGTCGAACCAAACTAATCAAAGCTAAGTAAAACAACAGGTAGACATACCAAGCTTTATATAAGTTTTATTATCTGATTTGATTAATTCAGCTAGATTTACTACCTCTAAAATTTCTCAAAGAGCTTCATAATCATTTATCACCATAAATCTATAATAATATAAAATACACTTCTATCAAATCAAGTAACATGAAAACCTTTTATCATTTGTGAATAGAATATGACATGTTACTTATGAAAACCTTCTATAATAGTATAAAATACACTTCTATCAAATCAAGATCGTTATGCGTGACAAAACTCTTCGTCAAAAGATTTAATGGTGTTGTATGTGGAGAGCTAAATACAAACTCGCTCTACTTTGGATCTAATCTATATCATACTTATATTTTCTTTAAGGCTAATGTTTTTCAAAAAGTTTATTTATCTACAAATGTCAGATTTTAGGCAACAATGAAAGTTTGGATTATCCGGTCTACTAAAGTAAATATGAATAATATATTTTAAAATTTATTTTTATTATATTAGTTCTTATTTTGATGTACCACTATAAAAAAAATTATAAAAGAGTGATGTGTACATGTGAGATCCATTTAAAAACTCAACGGGGGAATTTCTCCATTTTAGACGCTCTTAGAAGGTATCACTCGTATGAGTCATTTTAAATTATGCATGTGCTATTCAACATGAGTGGTGTGACTTAAGAATAAGTAATCACCACTCTTCGTCTCAATGTGCCAACAACTACATCTCTAGGGCATGGTCGATCCTAAAAAATTTCGTGCCATGGGCGAACCAAAATAATGATGACCATCTCTTAATTATATTATTATAATTATTTCGTTTGTGCAAAATATCAGAACCAAACAAAAATTTAGGTTGCTAAAGTGAGGATAAAAAAAATCGAGTTCTAAATTTAGAAATAAAAATAAAAATAGCACTAGTTGATATACATGTACATGCATTCAATATAAATAAAGACATCTCTACATAGAAGATCAACAAATCTTAATAAACGTCACTGTAAATAATACAAGATAACACCACATACTACTGTCATGAAAATTGACCAAGTCTCATTTCTAATAAACAAATAAGTTCATTCTTTTATTGACATTAAATGATCTAACTAATAAGTAAATAACTTCGATCATCCTAAGAAGTTGGTCATTGCAATATTTAGTATTGTGAATTGATTCTCAATGTACTTAAATCAATTAATAAAGATAAGCATTTTAGGAACCTACCAGACCCCGATGAATGTATGTTTTATTAATTAAAGAAATTGTAGAAACACAATTAACATATATCTTATATTTTAAATGAAAAAAATTGAATATTAGATAAATCACACATAATTGATTGTATAATTATCATGAAGTAAACATGGCTCGTGAAGTCATGCATTTCAATCACAAACATCACCGACAACTACTTTCATGAACCATTAATACATCTTGCAAAAAATATGTATTTTTCTCAATTTTCATGCATTAAACATGATTTTAGTCATGTATGTAACATTAGAGTAGATATTATATATGTTAGAAATACAATTTGATGATAAAACATATGGTAATTGTGTGATAAAACATATGGTAATTATGCACTTGTTATGTGTCTGTGACTGTGTGTGAAATAAATAACTTAACATATGGTAACTGTGTACTTAATACAGTTTGATGTTTTTCAATCATGTTTTAAGATTGATGACATATGGTAATTGTGTACATATGGTAATTGTGCATTTCTTATGGTTAAGAACATATAGCACAATGAAGAAAAAGTTAGTAGATCAAGCACTCTTTTATAGTCCTAAAATTACACAATCAAATTTATTTACATGTATCTTTCTATGGTTCCTATGTTAGTGTTGGTTTAGTGAATAAAAAATTAATCCACAAGATTATTGAGTGATTATCAATTGAGAATGCTAGACTATGAACCTAGATTTAACAAAGTTTTTGATCGATGATAAATGAATATATGGTTAATTGTGCACTTATGTGTTTAATATTGAAAATGTGTTTACATTAATTTGGCTCTAGCCACAACCAAGATATAGTTTTAGTGCTATCTAAAACCATGAATGGTGGTGTTCACAAATTGATGGTTTTTGTTTTACTTATTATTGTTTATTGTTGACAGATGTCTGAATTCAAACACAATGAAAAATACACTTAGCAGACTATGGTCCTTACCCCAACATGCTTATCTTTACTGACTACCATGATGCATTATGATGCATCGGCCATAGAGTTCCAGTTCGCAAGCTACATTTTGACCAATGTCACAAAATTACACACATTCAGGATAGAGAGCCCAGATGCAAAGTCACTGATGAAGCACTTGTTGTCATGTTGTGAAGTGAAGTCTTCTAACTTAAAATATGGGTTAAGTGATTTGAGGAACAAGGGGAACTACTAGTAGAGAGCGGACTGAACAAAAATTTGTGTTTGTATTATAATCATAGACATAATTTTTAATTCTTGTTTTTCTTTGTCAATGAATATCGGTATGCATTAATTTGGTTTATTAGTTATAGTTTATTTGTTTGGTTCATCAAGACTTTATATTTGTAATTGAACTTGTCATCAAATAAATTTCTCACCAACATAAAAATGGAATTAGTTGTGGTTTATTTGTTTTTATTACGATGATAGACATAATTTTTTTGTATTGTTTTTTTTTACGTTATCGTATTGTTAACAAAGCCAAATTGAACCATGAAAATTAAAATAGTATAACAAAATACAAAGACAATGGATAAAATGATAATTTGTGAGGAAACTATTGTAAATTGGAGTAGGAGACGATGATTGAGTCCATTGTTTTTTTTAGGGATCAATAACTCACTGTTGTGATGCTATTTTGTTAAAGGAAGGAAATAAAAAAGCAATAGCAATAATAATGAGATAATATGTAATTTTGTTTTTGAAGGATTAAATTTATTCTTTTAATGTGTTGTAATTTTTAATTGGTTATTTGTAAGAATTAATTTTTAGTTGCGTTTTCACCTAAGAAGTTTTCTTATATTAGATTTATCTTATCCGGCTTCAGCTCATCTTCTATTGGTGTTGTATTTTTATGTATACTAGTGTATTTACTCGGCGTTGCCCGAGTTAGACATATAATGTTATTTCACACTTAATATGGTTTATTGTTTTTCAATCATGTTTTAGTATTGATGATAAACATATGGTAATTGTACACTTCTTATGTGTCTGTGACTGTGTGTGAGATAAATAACTTAACATACGGTGATTGTGCACTTAATATGATTTGATGTTTTTTAATCATGTTTTAAGATTAATGATAAAAAAAATATATGGTAAATGTGCACTTCTTATGTGTCTGTGACTGTGTGTGAGATCAGATTGATGATAACATATGGTAATTGTGCACTTACTATGGTTTGATGTTTTTTAAACATGTTTTACGATTGATGATAAAAGATATGGTAATTGTGCACTTACTATGGTTTGATATTTTTCAATCATGTTTTATAAGATTTATGATAAAACATATGGTAATTGTACCCTTGTTATGTGTATGTGACTCTGTGTGAGATAAATAACTCAACATATAGTAATTGTGCATTTAATATGGTTTAATGTTTTTCAATCATGTTTTAAGATTGATGATAAACATATGGAAATTGTGCATTTCTTATGTGTCTGTGACTGTGTGTGAGATCAGATTGATGATAACTTAAACATATGGTAACTGTACACTTACTATGGTTTGATGTTTTTCAATCATGTTTTATGATTGATGATAAAAAATATGGTAATTGTGAACTTACTATGGTTTGATATTTTTCAATCATGTTTTATAAGATTTATGATAAAACATATGGTAATTGTGCATTTGTTATGTCTCAATGACTGTGTGTGAGATAAGGATTGTATTTTGATTGATATTGAAAATGTGTTGACACATCACCGATCCCATAATTCCTTTGAATAACACGTCATTGCGCATCAGCTATAAATACCAGCATGCTGCTAACCAAAACAAATCAGATTTTAAATGTATGGTGACCTTCCTCTTTTGATTTACATATCACAAGTGGGAGAACCTTGGTTTTTTTTGCTTCACCTATTGTTCACAAATTGAAGGTTTTAGTTTTACTTATTATTGTTGAATGTTGACAGATGACTGAATACAGACACAATCAAGACTACACTTGACAGCATGTGGTCCGTGTCCCAACACGTATAACATTTAAGCTGACTAGTTTTAGCATCATGTGATATGATGCATCAAACCTGGAGTTGGAGTTCATACGCTACATTTTGAAAAATGCTTGCGAGTTACACACCGTTAGGATACATATTCGTGAATCTTCAACCTGAGATAAACAAACACGACATTACTGTTATTTGATACCCAACAAATAAATAGGGGGGATTCGAAGAATCCTAACCGCTGCTTACTTTTTCTGCAACCAAAATAGGTAACTTGCTCTGTTGCAAACAGATAAAAATTGCAAATCACTAACACTTTAACTCTTTTATTTTAGGCTTAAATGCACTTTTGGCCCCCTAAGTTTCGCCCGGTAGCGATTTTGGCCCCCTATTAAAAAAAACGACTTTCCAGCCCCCCAACTTCACCCCCTTTTGCAACTCGGTGGCCCCCTTCAATTTTGACTCGGTCAAAGTTCAAGTGGCCAATCAATGGACGCCACGTGGCATATCATAAATTAAAATTAAAAAAAACTAATTAATAATTTACATAATTAAATAAATAAATAAAAAATGGCATATAATAAATTAAAATTAAAAAAAACCAATTAATTATTTACATAATTAAATAAATATAAAAAAATAAAAAATTGGAAAAGGAGAATCAAACACAGCACCATCATCATCTTCATCTCCTTCTCATTCATGTTGTTCTTCAATCAACAAGAAAAAGAACCGCAACAAGAACCAGAACCGCAACAAGAACAAGAACAAGAAAGAACAACATCATCATCATCAACAACAACAACATTAACATCAACAGCAACATGAAAGCAAAACCAAACAATCCAAACATTATCAGAAAAACTAACACAAAAATCGAAGCTGCAAGAGAAATTCGAAGAATGGTTCGAAAATCATCAAAGACACGCTCCAAAATTGCTGATGCTGGTGTTATTCAACCACTCATCTTCATGCTTTCTTCTTCCAACATTGATGCTCGTCAATCCTCCCTTCTTGCTCTTCTCAACCTCGCTGTTCGCAATGAACGGTACAAAGATCTCTTTTTTTTTCTTCTTGTTTCTCATCTGGGTTTTGCATTTGCCTTCATGGGTATTCGGATCATCGCCGTCGTCGGTGGAGATCATCGGAGAAACCAAGGCGGTGGATATGGTGGTTTTCTTAGATCGGTTGCAAAATGGACAAATTGTACCAAAATGGACAAGTTTGATGTGGATTTAAAGATCTTTCAAAACTGCAGTTTTAAGGCAATATGTTTAGAAATCATATTGGTGTTTTGGTTGAAGCTGTTCGGAATGGGTGTGGTGTACAAACAGCCCAACTGTGCCGCGGTTTTTAGCCTTCAGTTGGTGGGGTTTGTTTACTGGTTTTCTGCTGTTTTTAATCTGATATGCTGCCGCAGTTTTTTGTTGGTGTTTTTCCTGCTACCTTGCGCAGGATAAGGGAGTTGTTATTCTTTTTGTTGATGCTCCCTGTAATGCATGCTGGGAAAAGAAGAGGAATGAGGAGATTAATGAATTTTTCTTTTTTTTTGAAAGAATCAAATTTTTGTTCTTGAAGAAATATCACGTGACATTCCATTCCCAATTTTCTTGTTGCGTTCTTGTTGATGATGATGATGTTAAAATTATTGGTTTTTTAAAATTATGTTTATTTTTTTTGATATTTATTTAATTATGTAAATTATTAATTAATTTTTTTTATTTTAATTTATTATATGCCACGTGGCGTCCATTGATTGGCCACTTGAACTTTAACCGAGTCAAAATTGAAGGGGGCCACCGAGTTGCAAAAGGGGGTGAAGTTGGGGGGCTGGAAAGTCGTTTTTTTTAATAGGGGGCCAAAATCGCTACCGGGCGAAACTTAGGGGGCCAAAAATGCATTTAAGCCTTTATTTTATCGTCAACTAAAAATAAGTAACGTGAATTGTTTGGACGAAACGACAATCACACTGGATACAATACTTTACTTATCACTTTATTACTTCGTAAACGATTTGGTACACTTGTCTAATCTGCACAACACTCGTCAAATATAATATGAACCAGTTCGGCAAATATAATCCGAACTGTTATAAAATTGCTCATGCCTGTCCAAAGTACGTAAACATACAGTACATATTGTATTTGCCAAAACCTCGCAAAATTGTTCGGTAAATAGAATCTGAAATGTGTCAAACCCCCCATAAAACCATGTTTAAAGACAGATTGAAGTGTTAAAATTGACACAGTTCAAATTTATTTGCCGAACTTTTAACAAACGTCCAGATTATATAATTCGAACTGTGTCGGCACACATAGGTAGAATCTGTGTTCACTGCTTAAAGCCTTTTTGCTCGTAATTCAAGTTCGGCAAAATTATATTTGCCGAACTTTTAACAAACGTCCAGATTATATAATCCAAACTGTGTCGGAACACGTAGGTAGAATCTGTGTTCACTGCTTAAAGCCTTTTTGCTCATAATTCAAAGTCAGCAGATGTTGTCCAACAACAAACAAACTGTTGGAGTAAGCCCTAATAGCCAATCTTTGTTGATTTTGTTTTGTTTCAAAATAACAAAGTCCCTAAAATTAGTCTGTTTAATGGAACATTAAGTATAACTTAATTATGAGACCCCATTAAACATAAGGACATTATTCTTAAAGTATCTGTAGTCAAGCTTTATTGTGAAGTGAGATATCATTAAAGCATGGAGACTATTATGTGGATAGATTGATGATCACATCTCACAGATCATGGATAAAGAGTTATCAAGTCTACACATAGATATAAATATTAGGAGTAATATTTATATTGGATTGACCCAGCATGAGAATACTACATCGTAAAAGTTATGAAAAGTGTCATAAGATATTCTCATAGTGATAGTGGTGTATTCCACCCTTTGACCTGAAACCACTATGTACCCTAGATGTTGGAGTTGAGTGCTTTGTCACCATTCAAATAGTGTCTGTAATAAGATGACCATAAAGTTGGTTGATGGGTGCTCCACGAATCATGCTGAGGGACATGAGTGACCTAGATGGAATCTGTCCCTCCTACATAACATAAGCAATGTCTACGGGCCCAATATTGAACTAGACAAGAGTGACATGATATGTCTTGTGTTCAATATAGACATGAGGGCAAAATGGTAATTATACACATGATCAATATCACGGAAATGTTTCGTCAGATCACATGACATTCTTGTCACTTGGGTAGCAGTGATGTGTTGCTAGATACCACTCACTGATTATAATATTAAGTATGTGATTTAATATTATTGCCAACGTTACGGAAACCTATATGGTCATACACAAAGGACAGATAGATGAGAGAAATATATAAGTAAGACTTATTTATAAAATAATAAGTAGTACTTATTAGTAATTAAATAAATAAGTATGACTTATTATTTAATTTATAAAGAAAATAGATAAACGCGGTCCACCGTAAGGTACAGTGTATTTAAGTGATTGACTTGATGACCACACAAGTGGTTCTATAAATAGAACACTTAGGTTGAAACATTTTGTTGGTTGAAACGCTTAACCTAATTCACAAGAGTAAACCTAGCTACCGCTCTCTAAACCTAATCTCTCTGAATCTTCGTTGGAATTGGCTAGCACCGGTCATCGGAGAAGTTCTGTTCGCGTCGACTGAGTAGAGACATCGCTGCTTTGCTTTGCTCGTGATGAGAAACAACTCTGCTACTAAGGTTCTGCGCTTCAAGAAGTAAACACATAATCCTTAAAGTGTTTAAGAATGTGTTCTTGTTGATTTGTGATTAATGATTTAAGAGGAATGATATTTTGACATCCAATTTCCAACAACTTTTAGTAACAACCTTTTTCCTCTCTTTTTATTGGACAATAACAATAGAGAGAGAAAAAGGAAGAGAGAAAATAAAAGTACAATGAGAGTATGAGAGAGAAGGTTGTCACAAAAGTTGTTAAAAAATGGATGTTCAAATATCATTTCTCATGATTTAATCAAGATCTATTTTCAATGGGATTTGTTCCGTTAAGAGGATAAATTTTTGAAAAACCCCTCTTAAAATCCCAACACAAACAACATTTTTTCTAGGTAAGAAACACACTTTCTGTGTGTGTTTTTTAAATGGTACGAGATTCCATTTCTAACTAGCGGCAACCATTGACTACTGCTGGAAACGAAATCAATACAACTTAGACTTAAGTTTAGCGACATTTGATTGCTTTCAGGAAAGATTGTGAAGAAGCTTATGTTGATCAGAAGATTGTGAAGAAGCAAGTGACATGATTGTTATGCACATGATGTCAGAAGTGATAAATTTATCATTGTTAACTAGTAGGATACCCGTGCATCCGCACGGGGGCTGGTTGGTTGCGGACAAATTTATGTAGTATAAACTTGACATGAAATAATTGTAAACAGTTTAAATGTATAGAAATTATTGATATAATTATGCTGTATTTATGGTCTTGAAAGTTTATAGATAGTTTGTTATTATTTTTTGACAAAAAAGTTTGTAGATATTTTAAACATGTTAGTAGGTGTTTATAAAATGATAAAACAAATAATATTAAAATTGAAAAAGGGAATTTAATAACCAAAAAAATATATAAACTGTGATAATTAGCACTGATTAAAAACAGATTTAAAAATTGTAGATATTGGATATTACATGGAGATAGATGAATATGTAAGTAATATTTGTAGTACTGAATTTGTTAATTTATAATTGTAGACAAAGTGAAACACAAATTAATTAAATAATTATAATAATGAGTAAAAAATATAAGATAATATACAGAAAGGAATGGTATGAATGAAAAGGTGGTATAAACGAATAATAAAATGTTAGAAGTGATATGATACCAATTTGTGCCAATTTTCCAAAAATAGAAGAGGAATAGAGCTCTTGAAAATTCTCTCATACAAAATGAAAATGATGGAAGTATATGTGAATTTCAATCAACCGTGAACTACACAAAAGGACAATAAATAGTTGTTGAATAATCTTGCTATACAGGTGAAATTTAGTTATAAAATGTTTTAACAATAGTTATAGAATATAACTTTGTGTGCTAACACAGTTCAAATTATATTTGCCGAACTGGCTCAGATTATATTTGTCGAGCAAAGGGTAGTTTCAAAAACAAAAAGGAGTAAATTTCACTCATTTTCTCTAAGAGATGCTTGAATTACACTCCCTCCCCTAAAACTTTTTTATGTACTACATTTTAATCCGTTTTCACATAAATAAATATTTTATAATATCTACAAATTTTGATCCACCATTAAAAAAAATACTTCTTTTTAATTGAAGCGTCAATGATAATTTTTTTTGTGATTATTTTATGATTAACTTAATGATTTAGAATATAAAATATATTTTTTATCACCCACATTTCATTGGTTTTAGTAATATAAAATATGATTAACTGTGTGTGTTATATTTTCGTTGTTAGACTATTACTCCCTCCGTCTCACAATATTAGTCGTTTAAGGTTTGTGCACGATAATTAAAGAAATGATTAGTTGTGTTGATTTCAATGGTAAAATTAGTGGCATTTACTGAAATACCCTTGTTAAATGTAGTTAGTGGAGTAGTTAAGTTGGATGAAATTCAATAAATAAGGGTATAATAGTGGAAAAACATAATAAATGCTGCATTGGTATTGTAAAGTGACAATTATTTTGAGAAAAATAAAAAAAGCTAAAGAGACAATTATTGTGAGACGGAGCGAGTAAAAATAAAAATATTAAGGAGAGAAGTGTAAATTTTAATATTATAGGGAAGATGAATGTAATTCAACCATATGTCAAGGAAAAGGAGATTGATTGAAAAAGGGACTGATTGAAAATTAATTTGGGAATTTTTGGTGTTAGGGTTTTTTTTTTATCAAGCTAAAAATTCAATCAAAAATCAGGAGATGCCTGAACCATAATACACCAAGAGATACAAAATCAAAACAAAGTCAACGGAAAAACAAAGATAAAAACCCTCAAACAAAAGGGAACAAGAATCAATCTACAATCAATCTAGAGTAAGATAGCCCAGCACTATCCCTAAAGAGAATAGGTAGCAAAAAGGTGGGTGGGGCAGGCCACCATTGTGAAGAGTACATAGCAAGCCCCTGCCCATTCTTGGCCAGAGCATCGGCAACCTGATTACTTTCCCTTAACACATGAACACAAGAACAATCAATACTTTTGCAATAATTCAAACAGTTGTTCCATTTGGTTCTCATCCTCCAAGGAACTCCTTTGTTCTTGTTGAAGGCATTAACAACTAGAATGGAGTCTGTCTCTAAACTAGAATGGTGTTAGGGTTCTTGAATAATATTGATATTTTATTTTAAGATTTTTATTTACAAATTCTAATTAATTAATTTTATGATCATATTTTTAATTAAAATGACATGGAAATTATCTGTCTAATGATGATACCATGTCACAAATGTCATGTAGGATCTATGTAATTAATGAAAATGCCACATCATCTAAAGAGGGACCAAATTTTTTTGTTGGCTTTCTAAATAGGGATAAAAAAAAATTGTTTTAGAAAATGGGGTATCAAAAGTTAGCAAATTCAAAAATAGGAGAATCAAAATTGTATTTAAGCATTTTTTTTATGGTTAATTAAGTAAATGGTCCTTATAAATATTCAGAATTTTTTTTAGTCCCTACAAAATAAAATCACACATTTTAGTCCCTGTAAAATTTTCCGTCATTATTTTTAGTCACTGTAAAATTTTCCATCAACATTTTTGGTCCCTAGAATACCAAAGAAAAATGTCACAGGGATTAAAAAGTGTGATTTTATTCTGTAGGGACTAAAAATGAAAATCTTAATATTTATAGGGATATTTAAGAGTGTACGTTTTGACATAATAGGGAGGTACTGTATAATTTAAACGATGGAAATGTAATTGCGCGTAATAGCCTTAATTATATAAGTGATCAGAAACTTGGTTGAAATCCATCACAATTCCAGTCAGTCACAGGTTGAAACCCTAACGCCAGAGAGAACCTCCCTCCTTTATCGATAGATCCATCGATCTTCTTTCATTGAATTCAATTCAATCCAATCAAGAAAGAAACTTAACAATATATATATGGCACAAACAAGAGACAGGATCAGCAATTTACCAGATGAATTAATCCGTCACATCCTCTCATATTTGCCCTCCTCACAAATAGCCCTAACAAGCCTTCTCTCAAAGCGATGGAATCGAGTCTGGTTAACAATGCCTAAAGCAGACATAATCAGCGCTTTACCCGTCGAACTACGATGTCACATCCTCTCTCTTTTGCCCACAAAACAAATCTTTGCAACATCCCTTCTCTCAAAGCGCTGGAGAGGACTCTATCGAAGAATTCGGGATATCAACTTGGACGACACGGAGGAGGATCATCGAGACCAATTCGCCTATTTTGATTATACTGACGTGGTCATCAGGCTTATATTTTACAGAGATCAACCCATCAAAACTTTAACTCTTTTGTCTGCGTCTCGCTTTGCCAACTCTTCTTCGTTTTGGCTTCGCCAAGCAATCAAAAGAAAAGTTGAACATGTCAATCTCACTTTTTTGCAGCATTCTCCCACTGCCCCCATTTACTTGAATCAGAGGATTCTAATTTGTTCAACTCTTGTTGTTTTGAACTTGAATGGGAATGATGCCTTAACTATTGACTATGTTCCTACTCGTACTAATTTGCCAAACCTCAAAAAACTCCATTTCACAAGGGTTCATTTTCTAAAGCTTCAATTTCTTATTAAGATTCTCTCCGTATGTCCGCTTCTTGAGGATTTACTCATAAAAAATGTTACAGTTGATGATCATAATGCTGCTACATCAGATATGTTAAAACCCTTCCCCAATTTGCTCAAAGCCCACATTTCTGACTCTTCTTCCTCCATTTCTTCTTGTTTCCCATTGAACTTGTTTTACGATGTGGACTTTCTTCGCACACAAGTCACACTACAACATCAAGACACTACTCAATTTCTTAATTTAACTCATATGGAGCTTACCATTGTGGAGGACGAATATTCTTCTCGGGATTGGTTAAATAAATTCGTCTCTGCCTGCCCCTCTTTTCACGCTTTTGTGATCCATAAGGTTTGTTAGTTTGTTAACTTTTATAACACCATTCGTTTTATCTTTGGTTGTCGCCTCAGATGTGTGATTTTTCTTTTATTTAATTGTTGTCAGTTCGGAGGCTGCTGTGACGAAGAAGTGGCATCCGCAGTTTGTCCCCCAACCCGAAGATTATCAAAGAATTACATTTTTGTCAAAGGGGTTCTGTTCTAAGCCAACTTCATTTTCTCAATGATGTGCAACTAGAAATCTGATTTTTTGCTGCTTTTATTTATTGGTTTTAGCTGTTGCTGGATGAATGATTCTAGCATGCTACTCGGAAAATAATGTATCGCAACTTCATTTATTGGTTCTACATCGATTGAATTACCAATTCTTGTGTGGAATTGAAACAGGAGGATTCAGTTTTGTGGAGTTCGAAAATGTTAATAACATGAATGTTGGCAAACATCAATGATTTTAAAAAAGTTTCTATATTTTGTATTATGGTTCATTGCATATTGGTTATGCATTTTGCTATTGTTATCACTAATTGAATACTTGGTTTCCATTTTTTATTTTCCTTTTACTGATTGCATTGCATACTGTTTTGTATACTTGGTGCATTCTCCAAAATTCCACTTGTTGTCACGCAACCCAAATGTGTCAACCATTTCATTCTACTTGCGCTTAAAACTCATCCGAAACTCACCTGTGGTTGTGATGCAAATTCTTCTTTCTTTCTTTCAAAGTCGTGAGGTGAGGTTGCTTGGTTGGTGATGATGGCATTTTGGTTTGACAACGTGGGCTGATTTCATTTCATGTGTCACATTTATTTTATATTTTTTGTTCTAAGCTTCAATGGTTGTGACATGCTTGTGTTATGTTAAAGTTGCAAACATGGAAGCAATGGGTTTTTGAATTTGGGTCATGAAAAGATTTCCAAGAATATTGGAGCCATGAGAGATGATTTATTTTGATGTGTCTTTATATCGTTGTATGTGAAACATGGTTTCTCTCTATTTTTTATTTATTATGTACATGGTTTGTCTATATACTATAAGCCTTTGTACTTAGATTTCGTTGCATAATTTGCTATGGTTTTGAAATGACAATGCTATCGTCCTTGGTTTTTCGTCCATGTTTTGATATTTGGGAGTTTCGCTACCACCATCACCCCAGCGTATTTGTTCGTTTGAATCAAATATATTAGTAATTTTTGTTGAGGTTAATTTTGTTGGAATGTAAATTATTATATAGTATTAGACTTAGTAATAGTATTATGTAATTTGAGCCACTTGAGTTAGCTTGGTGGTATTGACTTGGGACCTGAGAGTATGCTCCTCCTCAAAGTCTTAGGTCCGATTCTTTTCAGTGCTTTTTTGGGTGGGTTAATTTAAATTCTTAAAAAAAAAAAAAAAGTATTATGTAATTTGATTTTGATGGATGGATGCATATGTGAGTGTTTTTTTTTTGAGCAATGTGTGTGAGTGATTATTGAAACATGGAATATACGCGCTTTCACAATCTTGTTTTATTATCAATATCAAATGGTTGTATTAATTTTCTGAATAACTCAAAAGATTATGTTTTATTCTTTCAGATTTTTTTTTGTTTTATGTATTTAATCTGAACAACACAAAAGATTTTGTTTAGAAAAATTATTTTGAATGTAGAGAAAAAACGAGGTTGACTTTTTTCAATTTTCCATTGCCTATTGGCTCTTGGTTTGAAAATGAAATGTAGTACTAAACAAGAACGATAGCCAGCAAGACGCAGTTCAAAGGAAGAAGCTACGCAGTACTAAACAAAGAATGACCAAAACAATTGGTTTCATTAAAACTAAAAGAGTACTTTCCTTTGGTACATCTGTGGAGAAACAAAAAAAAAAAGTAATTATTGTGTTGGAAAGTATATTTTTCATACTAAGTTTGACTGCATAGATTTTAAGATATTGTTATTAATATTTGTTTTTGGCTTAAATATGTCATTAGTCCCTGCAGTTTCACCATTTTTTGGCTTTGGTCCCTGCAGTTTTTTTTGTTTGGCTTAAGTCCATGTACTTTGTAAAAAATTTGCCATTAGTCCTTCTGTTAACTTCAAGTTAAAAAAAATGTTAAAACTAACGGTGTGCCACATGCACCAATTATTTCACGCCACGTGGCACACTAAAAGACAAAATTTTCATAATTAAAATAAATAAAATAAAATAATTGTTTTTAATAGTTTTTATAGTACTTTTTTTGAAGGGAGTTTTTATAGTACTATTATTATTTAAGTAGAAATAAAAAATAAAAAAATAAAAGATATTAAAAGAAAGAAGACATGAAACGCAGAAGGCCATTTTCCCTTTTTCTCAAACCTTCTGCGTTTCATGTCTTCTTTCTTTTAATATCTTTTATTTTTTTATTTTTTATTTCTACTTAAATAATAATAGTACTATAAAAACTCCCTTCAAAAAAGTACTATAAAAACTATTAAAAACAATTATTTTATTTTATTTATTTTAATTATGAAAATTTTGTCTTTTAGTGTGCCACGTGGCGTGAAATAATTGGTCCACGTGGCACACCGTTAGTATTAACATTTTTTTTAACTTGAAGTTAACAGAAGGACTAATGGCAAAATTTTTACAAAGTACAAGGACTTAAGCCAAACAAAAAAAACTGCAGGGACCAAAGCCAAAAAATGATAAAACTGCAGGGACTAATGACACATTTAAGCCTTTGTTTTTTTTACTGGGTCATGTTAACCGATGCCCGGTGCATTAGTTAAGTAAGTAAAAATAGAAATTTTTCATACCCACAACAACTTTTTGATCTGCATAAAGTTGAACATTCTACTTTTCACCATTTCCCAACGCAAAGTTTCTATATTAGTTTTTCTTAACTAGTGTCCCTGAAGCACCGGTTAACATTTCTCTTTCTTAATTACTAAGATATTGTTTTCTTAAAAGATATATAAAAGTCAGCGGTGCAGGGAGAAAAAAGCAAAGGGGTGATGATATGTTGACCACATGACGTCTCTGGTGGCATGAATAACTTTCAGGGTATGTTTGTTTCTAAGGAAAGATAGTGGAGAGGAGAGAAAGTTAAGGGAAAGAAGCATCTTCCCTTGTTTGGAACACTCTAAAAAGGTGAAGGAAAGAAAGATTTTAGTGGGGCCCACCTTAAAAAACTTTTCCGCACTCAAATGGACGGAAAAGAGGAAACACCTATATTTGATGGAAAAGTCTAAAATACCCCACCTATTATTGTTGTTTATATTTTTTTACTATTTACTTGTCCTTTCTTTTTATTTTCTCAATTTACTGCCTTGTTTTTTTTTTTTGTCTTACAATTGCTTTAGCTGCCTTTTTCCATTGAAACAGTAGAAATGTATGTGTATGTGTGCGTGTGTTTTTGTGTGTGTGTATATATAAATATATAATATCTGCTCAAGGGTATTTTTGTCAATCATTAAATATAGATCTATCTTTCCTTTAACATTCTACTCATTTTCTCTTATACCAAACAACTAAAGCAACCCCTCACTTTCTACTCTTTTTCCATCCTCCTTTCTTCTTGGTGTCCTATTTGGATTATAAAATCCAAAAAGATGGAGGGTTTTCAAAGGTATTTTAACGTGTTTTAGATGGCGTTTGACGTTGGTTGAATTATAAAATCTAAAATTTGTAGGGCGCATGAGAAACTAGTGTTGGAACAAAATGTGTTTAACAATGAACCTTAAAGGGTTTTGATGATAACAAGGTATTAAAAATTGTAAATTGGACTAGCTAATATTTGTTCAAGTGTACAGGACCATAATTATAAAGTTACATCATCATTGGTTCTGAATGAGCAAATAAAGAGCTATGGAAACAACAAAAATTTGAAGCTTGGACGCTCCTGAAGGCAACTTGCTACTGAAGAGAAAAAGCGCTCCTGAAGTCAAGCTGCTCCTGAAGAAATAGCGCTCCTGAAGTAAGCTGCTCCTGAAGAATAGTGCTTCTGAAGACAAGAGGTCCAGAAGCCACATCATCAGAAGCTGCGTCATCAGAAGCTGCAGAAGTCATATCATCAGAAGCTGCCTCATCAGAAGCCATTTCACCAGAAGCTGAATATCAACTGGATTTGCAAAGAATCAAGAATTGAAGAATTATCAATGCAAAAGCTGTCTATTGGATTCGAAAACACAAACAAAGGATTAGTGGAGTTTGCAACGGTCATTTCAAAGGTGTTTGAAGGCGTGTGTTTGCAATTTGGACGAAAGCGTTGACATTGTACTTTGTACGAATTGTACAACCACGTTCTCCACTACTCTGTTTTGTGTCCGCGCTACAGGACAAGAAAACAGCTCCAGAATACGGTTTCGCCTGCATAGATGTTCCTTTGGATAAGGAATGGATTTCAAATTTGTTCTTCATAGGACAACAGCCAAATCAGGCAAAAGATTATTGGTGAAAGATCAAGCTTCAACAACGACTCTTTGGTGTGCTGGCAATTTCACAACGTCTCTCTCACACCTCTATATAAAGGAGTGAAGACCTAGAGAATTGGTAATGCAAGAACGCTGAGCGAAAGACTCACAAGATTTTCACAAGTACCAAACCTCTGCTGAAATTGTTCTGCATTCACTTAGAATTTCTGTGTCTCAAAGTCATATCTTAGAAATTCTTAAGTCCATTGAGTCTGTATCTGATTTGTATTGTGAGCACCTCTGATTGTATATCAAGTGTTCAACCTTAAACAATTTTCTGTGTAATTTTGTTTAGTTAGGAAGTCTCTTGGAGTTGTGCTTGAGCAGGAAGTCTCTTGATTGTGTTCTTGAGCAAAGGAAGTCTCTTGCTTGTGTGCTTGAGCATTGGAAGTCTCTTGCTTGTGTGCTTGAGCATTTGTAATCAGATATTACTCATAGTGAAATCTCCTTGGAAGTGCAAGGGGGACTGGACTACTTCCGGATTGTGGAAGGAACCGGTATAATTGCTTTGTGTCGTTCTTCTTCTCTCTCTATCTGTTTTATTCCGCTGCATTTAGATTCTGATTATCACTTCAGAAGCTGTCTCGCTTAGCTTCTGATCAGTGTGTTCAGTTTTTAGGAGAAACGAAGAATTTTTCTAAAACACAATTCAACCCCCCTTCTTGTGTTTTTCTCACCTTCAATTGGTATCTAGAGCCTTGGTCTGTTGTGTAACACTTAACCGTGCAACAGTCAAAGATCTGAGAAAAACATGTCTACTCCTACTCCTACTGGTCCTGGTGATACTAGCTATAAACATGTCTCACATGATTATAGTGATAGTAAGAAAACCAGTATTGGAAAAGTTCCAAAGTTCAATGGAGATGCTGAAGAGTTCTCTTGGTGGAAGACCAACTTTTACAGTTACATCATGAGCCTAGATGAAGAATTATGGGATATTCTGGAAGATGGTGTTGGTGATTTAGTCCTTGATGAAGAAGGAGCTGCTGTGGATAGAAAGAAACATACTCCAGAACTGAGGAAACTTTACAAGAAGCATCATATTATCAGAGGAGCTCTTGTCACTGCCATACCCAAAGCAGAATACATGAAGATGAGTGACAAATCCACTGCTAAAGCTATGTTTGCTTCTCTCTGTTCAAATTATGAAGGGAGCAAGAAGGTCAAAGAAGCAAAGGCTCTCCTGCTTGTACATCAGTATGAGTTATTCAAAATGAAGGATGATGAAACTATTGAGGAGATGTACTCAAGGTTTCAAACCTTAGTTTCTGGTCTACAGATTCTAAAGAAGAGCTATGTTGCTTCTGATCATGTAAGCAAGATACTCAGAAGCTTACCTGCCAGATGGAGACCAAAAGTGACTGCCATTGAGGAAGCTAAAGATTTAAACACTTTAAGTGTCGAAGATCTTGTTAGTTCTCTCAAAGTTCATGAGTTAAGTCTTAATGAACATGAGTCTACTAAGAAGAGTAAATCAATAGCTCTTTCATCCAAAGGCAAGTCATCAAAAGCTCTCAAAGTGGTTGAATCTGAAGAGGAAGAACAGTCAAGTTCAGACTCTGAACCAGATGCTGCAGAAATGGCCATGCTCTCAAACAGACTTCAATATCTGGCCAAGAAGAACAGAAAGTTTCTCTCCAGAAGGGGTAACTCCAGAAGCTCAAGGAAAGAAGATCAGAAGGGATGCTTCAACTGTAAGAAGCCAGGTCACTTCATTGCTGAATGCCCTGATCTTCAAAGAGAAAAGTCAAAGGACAAGTCAAAGAGGTCTACATTCAAACCAAGCAAATTCAAGAAGCAGATTAAGCAGAGTTTAATGGCAACCTGGGATGATTTGGGTAGTGAATCTGGATCTGATAAAGAGGAAGCTGATGAAGATGCAAAGGTAGTTGTTGGGTTGGTAGCAACAGCAACTTCAGAAGCAAGGTCAGATTCAGACTCAGAAGATGAAAACGAGGTATATTCCAAAATTCCCAGAGATGAACTTGTTGAGTCACTTAAAGAACTTCTTACACATTTTGAAGTAAGAACCAATGAGTTGAAGGATTTAAAAGAAAAATATGCTGATTTGGTACAACAGCAAAAATCAACTTTATTGGATCTGAAAGCTTCTGAACAAGGACTTAGGGGCTTTGACTTCATGTGTAAAACATATGAAGATCAGCTCAGGTTCTTATGTCAGAAGCTACAAGAAAAGTGTAATGAAAAACCTTTAAGTAACCATGAAATTGCTCTTGAAGATTTTATTATATCTGGCATTGACAGAAGCAGAGTGGCTTCTATGATTTATAGCATTTACAAGAACAATGGCAGAGGAATTGGTTTTCCAGAAGTGAAACTGGAGAAAACCAATCTAAAGTCTTGTTGTGAATGCATCAAGGAAGGTCTGAAAACATTCTTTATACCAGAAGGGGCTGAGTTGGAAACTGTTGTTCAATCAGAACCTGAAGCTTCTAGTTCTAAGGCTAAGATTACTTCAAAGCCAAAGAACTCTAAGTCAAAGGCTATGATCAAATCTGATTCCAAAACTTCAAAGGTTAGGATCCTGAAAAGATCAGAACCTATTCCTCAGAGTCTGGTGAAACCAAAATCTGGGGTTCTGAAGTCTAAGTTTCAGAAGAAGACAGTTACTGCTTCTGAAGTACCAAAACCTAAGGTGATGGTTAATCAGAAGCAACCCAACTCACAGCACAAGGTACAAGAAGTGAAGAGTAAAGCCTTAAGTACTAACCTTCCAGGACCCATAGAACAATGGGTACCTAAATCTAAAAATGTCAATGATGCAGGTATGTCTAAGAGCAGTGCCAAAGCAAAGATCATGGTACCTAGACAGTGGTTGCTCAAGACACATGACAAGAGACAAGTCCATGTTCCTCAGCCTAACAATGAAAGAGGGAGGAAATGTGAAATTTGGAAGCAACCAGTCAGGCAAGATCATAGGTACAGGAACTATTGGTAATTCCTCTACCTCAATTAATAATGTATGGTTGGTAGATGGTCTTGAACATAACCTTTTGAGCATTAGTCAATTTTGTGATAATGGTTATGATGTGCTTTTTGAAAAACCCAACTGTACAGTAATCAACAAGGAAGACAAATCCATTGTGTTCAAAGGAAAGAGAGTTGACAATGTCTATAAAATCAATTTTTCTGAACTGGCTGATCAGAAGGTGATGTGCCTACTATCAGTGAATGATAAGAAATGGATGTGGCACAGAAGGTTGGGACATGCTAACTGGAGGTTAATCTCTAAGCTTAGTAAGTTACAACTTGTGAAAGGGCTACCAGACATTGACTATTATTCAGATGCACTCTGTGGTGCATGTCAGAGAGGGAAAATTGTGAAATCATCTTTTAAAACAAAAGATATTGTTTCAACCTCAAGACCTTTAGAATTACTCCATATTGATTTATTTGGACCAGTAAGTACTGCATCCTTATATGGAAGTAGATATGGATTAGTCATTGTTGATGATTACAGCAGATGGACTTGGGTGAAATTCATAAAGAGTAAAGATGTTGCGTGTGATGTATTCAGTAGCTTCTGCACTCAAATTCAATCTGAAAAAGAATCAAAAATTTTGAAAGTCAGAAGTGATCATGGTGGAGAATTTGAAAATGAGCCATTTGAAGCTTTTTGTGAAAAACATGGAATTTTCCATGAATTCTCTTCTCCTAGAACACCACAACAAAATGGGGTTTTAGAGAGAAAGAATAGAACTTTACAAGAAATGGCCAGAACCATGATTCATGAAAACAATTTACCAAAACATTTTTGGGCAGAAGCAGTGAATACAGCATGCTATGTTCAAAACAGGATCTATATTAGACCTATTTTGGAGAAAACAGCATATGAACTCTTTAAAGGAAGAAAACCCAATATCTCTTACTTTCATCAATTTGGATGTACATGTTACATTCTGAACAACAAGCTCTACCTAAAGAAATTTGATGCCAAGGCCCAAAGAGGAATCTTTTTAGGTTACTCTGAAAGGTCAAAGGCATACAGGGTGTATAATTCAGAAACACTCTGTGTTGAAGAATCTATGCACGTTAAATTTGATGACAAAGAGCTTGAAGATAAAACTTCAAAGCAAGGTGAAAGTTTTGCAGAGATACAGGTTCCTGAAGCTACTCCAGAACCTGATCAGATAGCTGAGTCTGAAGATAGTCCAGAAGCTGAACCCACATCAGAAGCGCAAGATGAAACTGCTTCTAATGAAGCACAAGATGACTCACATCAAGAAGATCCTCCCAGAAACACATTCAAACACAAGTCTTCACATCCTGAGGAGCTAATCATTGGAAACAAAGATAGTCCAAGAAGAACAAGATCACATTTCAGACAAGAAGAGTCAATGATTGGACTAATCTCAATGATTGAACCTACAACAGTTGATGAAGCACTTTCAGTTGATGGATGGATCCTAGCTATGCAAGAAGAGTTGAATCAATTTCAACGAAATGATGTGTGGGATCTGGTACCCAAACCTCAGCACAAGAACATTATTGGAACAAAATGGGTATTCAGAAACAAGCTGAATGAGCAAGGTGAAGTAACAAGAAACAAAGCCAGACTTGTTGCACAAGGGTATAGTCAACAAGAAGGCATTGATTACACTGAAACGTTTGCTCCAGTTGCAAGATTGGAAGCAATCAGGTTACTTCTTTCCTATGCAGTTAATCATGGCATAATATTATATCAAATGGATGTCAAGAGTGCATTTCTAAATGGTGTCATAGAAGAAGAAGTGTATGTCAAGCAACCTCCTGGATTTGAGGATATTAAATATCCTGACCATGTTTTTAAACTGAAGAAATCACTATATGGCTTGAAACAAGCTCCCAGAGCTTGGTATGATAGACTAAGTAATTTCTTAATCAAAAATGATTTTAAAAGAGGACAGGTCGATACTACACTCTTCAGAAGGACCCTTGAGAAAGATATTCTTGTTGTGCAAATATATGTTGATGATATAATATTTGGTTCTACTAATGCATCTCTTTGCAAGGAATTTTCTGAGTTAATGCAGGATGAATTTGAAATGAGCATGATGGGAGAGCTGAAGTTCTTCCTGGGCATTCAAATCAATCAATGCAAAGATGGAGTCTATGTTCATCAATCAAAGTACACAAAGGAGCTTCTGAAGAAGTTCAAACTTGTAGATTGTAAAGTGATGAACACTCCAATGCACCCTACGTGCAACTTGAGCAAAGAAGATGAAGGAGCTAAAGTAGATCAGAAGCTGTATAGAGGTATGATTGGTTCTTTGTTATACCTCACTGCATCTAGGCCAGATATTTTATTCAGTGTATGCTTGTGTGCAAGATTCCAATCAGATCCTAGAGAATCTCATATGACTGCTGTCAAGAGAATCTTCAGGTATTTGAAAGGAACAACTAATCTTGGACTCCTTTATAGGAAATCCTTAGATTATAAGCTAATTGGATTCTGTGATGCTGATTATGCTGGTGATAGGATTGAAAGAAAGTCAACCAGTGGCAATTGTCAATTTCTGGGTGATAATCTTATATCCTGGGCTAGCAAAAGACAAACAACTATTGCTATGTCTACAGCAGAAGCAGAATACATTTCAGCTGCAAGTTGTTGTACACAACTACTTTGGATGAAACATCAGTTGGAAGATTATCAGATAACTGCTAACAGTATTCCCATTTATTGTGATAATACTGCTGTTATTTGTTTGTCTAAAAATCCAATTTTGCATTCAAGAGCGAAGCACATTGAAATCAAACACCATTTTATCAGAGATTATGTTCAAAAAGGAATTTTAGATATACAATTCATTGATACTGAAAATCAATGGGCTGATATATTTACTAAGCCTTTAACTGTTGAAAGATTTGATTTTATAAAGAAAAATTTGAACATGCACTTTGTATCTGATTAAATGCTTGCTTGCTCCTGAATAGGATTTTAGGTTCTGAAGTTAGTTCAGAAGCAGTAGTCCATCAGAAGCTCTTTATTGAGGTTCTGAGGAAAACTCGCTTCTGATGATGACGTCAGCATCTGAAGTCCAGAAGCTGGATTTGTTGCTTCTGAATAGTTGAATTAGTGGAAACGTTGGAAGTTACCTTTTAAAAAGTAACTTCTGGCCCACTAACTTGGTAGTTACTCTGTGAACTTCTTACGTGGCCTGTATGTGTTGGTGTATAACTAAAAAGGGCAATGATGATTTAAAAGCTTTGAAAGTACTTTTCACGCGCCCCCAATTTTGTCATTAATGTTATGTTTGTTTGTCTCTTTTGAATTGCAATCGTTTTACTTTTAACACTTTGTCAATTCACACACTACTCACTCACAACAAACACATTTGCTCTCAAACCTCTTGCGAAGTAAGCGCATTCTCTCAACCTTAGAACCCTAAAATCTTCATCTTCTTCAAATCTTCGTAAATCATCAAATGGCATCATCAAGCTCAAAAGTTTCAGAATCTACATCAAACAAGCAAAGCGTATCAGAATCTGGGTCCATCTACAAAAAGAAGACTATGGATATTCCATGGGAATCCTTAATAGTTCAAGTAGAGTCACCGGTGGATTTTGCTTCACTCAAGAAGTATGAAGTAAACATGGAAGGTTTGATAGAAACTCAGATGATGTCTGAGTATTTCAAGATGCTAAATGGGCCAACATATGTGAACTTGGTCAAGGACTTTTGGTTAAAAGCTGAAGTGTACAATGAAAAGCCTGCAAAAGTCGTAAGCAAACAAGCGGGGTCAAAGAAAGGGAAAATGGTCATGGATATGAATCCTACATCATTTGATAGCTTAGAAATAAGGTCTGAAGTGATGGGCATTCCTATAACCATCACTGAGGACGTTATAGCTAAAGCTTGTAGGATGCATGCAGAGGGAAGATTCCAAGAAATAGTCAGGAAGGAAGATATCCTGCTAAAAGGTTACTACAACTCTCTTCTGGGTGGGAAGAAAGATGCCAAGCCTTCAGAGATGGAGATTCACAACAGAATGTTGGTGAAATTCAGTAATGATTGCTTCTTTCAAAGAGCAGGAGGGTCTGACCAACCCAACAACCAACAGAAGCTAGCAATTTATTTCATGACCAATCTTGAAAAGATAAACTTCCCCAGATATGTAATGGATCATCTCTGCTGGGCCATAAACGAAAGCACTACAAGAGGAAGAAAACAAGTACCCTATGGAAGATTGCTTTCTGAAATCTTTCATCAAGGAAGGGTGCTGGAGTTCTTAAAAAGGACAAGGAGTGCTTCTGATAAATGTTTCGAAGTTTCTACTGCTGAAAGGACTATCAGTAGCAAGAGCTTATGCTCTATGAAGTTCATCAAAGAAGCCCCTAAAGATGAAAAGTGGTTAGAGATGACAACTGCTGAAACTGAGATAATCAGGGACTTTCCTCCCATCTTTAAGGAAAGTGACTCTGATTTCCTAGTTCAATCAGTAGCTGAGTACGTCTTGGAGGAAGATGCAAGGTCTCAGGAGGAAGCTGCTCTTGCTAAAGGGAAAGGCAAGAAGGCCAAGGCAGTTGCTGTGTCAGAAGCTGCTGTTTCTGAGGCACCTGAAGGGAAAAGGGCCAGAACTAGTTCTGAATCAGAAGCTGCTCCTACTAAAGGAAAGAAGGCCAGAACTAGTACTGAGTCAGAAGCTGCTAAACCTGTTTTTATCAAGGAAAAAGGAAAGATGCAGAAGGTTGGTGCTGCTTCTATTCCACAGAAGAGGAGAAAAGGTAAGGCAGACTTGGTAATCACTCAAGAGCAGCTGGATGAAGCTCTTGAAGAAATAGAGAAAGAGGAGGCTGATCCCAAGCTGAAGAAGAAGAAGGCTCCCCTTCAACTTGTGAGTCCTATGGTTGAGATGACTCGAATAAGGAAAAGGATGGCAGATGAACGTGCTGCTGATCTTATATCAGAAAGAAAGGATCAAAAAGCTCAATACATTCATCAAAGAGATGAAAAGCTCAAGGCTTTGGGATTGGAGGACTGTGATAGGTTCTACAAAGATAAACTGGCTGAAGTAAGAGCCATTGCTGGTAAACCTACTGAAGACAATGAGGAAGACGATATGATGCTCGTCTTTGAAAATGCTCCAGAAGAGGGAACTTCAGAAGCAGTTTCTCAATCTGCTGATCCACAGAAGATCACTTCTGAAGCTGACCCTGCAGATCAGGTAATCCAGATTCCAGTCACCTCTATCCCCACTTCACCCTCTTCACCATCAGCACCTGAACAAATAGAAGACACTTCTGTCTTAGACAATCTTGCTCTCCACTACTCAGGTGAATTACCCATAGACAAAACTTCAGAAAAGGCCTCTGAAGCAACTCCAGAAGCAGCTGCTTCTGAAAATGTTGTTTCAGAAAACCCCCATCAACAAACACCTGAACCACAAAAACCCACAACACCCCCACAATCACCAATAGCCATCATTGACCCCCAACTCAACACTCATACATCAACTTCACCACAACAACCACCACCTGAAACTGAATTTCAACCTTTACCTGAACACTCCCCAGAACCAACTCCCATGGATGTTGACATCTCTCTAGTCAATGTTCAAGCCTCAACCACTACCACTCACATTGCCTCTGACCAGCCTTCATCTTCAAACACTCAAACACACTTTACCATTCCAATTCCTAACCCTTTTCAAGATTTGGAAATCAGTGATTCTGATCTTGAAATCCTTGAACAACCACCCACAAACATCCTGGAATCTGGATATATTACTTCTGAGCTTCTGACAATCCTTAGTCAATTGCATAATCTTGTGGATCAACGAAGGACAATTGATCTCACAAGTGCATATGAAGACTCCTGGGCATCACTTCAGAACCGGGCAACTGAGCTAATTGAAAGCTTAAGGGCTAAGTGCATCAGAAGCAAGGAAGCTTCTGTCAGGAAGTTAATGGAGCATCTGAATCAGAGTCTCAGAGTAAGAAGTTCTACACTGCTCCTGGCAAACCAGCCTTTCTTCTTTGAAACGGATTACTTGACCAGAGAAACAAGGTTGTGTAAGCTTCTGAAGAAACAGATGGCACAGCAGCAGCAAGAAGCTAGAGAAAGGGAACAAGCTCTTCTTCAGAGGCAACAACAACTTGAAGAACTGTTGAAGAAGAAGATTGAAGAAATGGAAGAGATGAAGAAACAACAACAAACCAACCCTTAGTTGCACACCCTTGTGTTTTTCTTTGTTTGTTGTCTGTTTTAAAATTTCTTAGTCCTTGCTTCTGAAACCATCTTGTCTTATTTCTCTTGCTTCTGAATGCTTACTGATTCTGACTGTTTAGCTGCTTCTGACAATTGATATACATGTTCATATATTTTGCTCTGACTTATTTAGTTCACTTTCTTTTATACTCTCTCCTGTTTGAGTTTTTCTCATATCTTTTTGTCTTTTATGCTTAAATTTATTTTAATTTTTTTTGATAATGACAAAAGGGGGAGTATATGTGACAAGTATTTAAAGGCTCTGAGCCCCATTAATGGCATTTGAAATTTTTGAAAACCTTCTATCATTTTTTTTTACCTTATTGGTATAAGCTATGAACGAACGAAGGAGTATCAAAATTCAAGTAAAATTAATTGAACCATTCTTCTTATCTATAAGTTAATTCTTTCAATGATTCAATTTTGTTTTTAAGCTCTGATAATATTATTGCGCGAAAAATGAATTTAATTAACCTGGATAGAACTTAGGGGGAGCTTACAAACCTCACCTTAAAGACTATCAGACTCAGGGGGAGTTTGAGCTTACAAACCTCAGATTCTGAGCTTACAAACCTCAGAACCCCAAAGTCAACTTGTTAATTAGATTAACAACAATTGATCAATTTTAAATACTTTTGTTTGTCATCATCAAAAAGGGGGAGATTGTTGGAACAAAATGTGTTTAACAATGAACCTTAAAGGGTTTTGATGATAACAAGGTATTAAAAATTGTAAATTGGACTAGCTAATATTTGTTCAAGTGTACAGGACCATAATTATAAAGTTACATCATCATTGGTTCTGAATGAGCAAATAAAGAGCTATGGAAACAACAAAAATTTGAAGCTTGGACGCTCCTGAAGGCAACTTGCTACTGAAGAGAAAAAGCGCTCCTGAAGTCAAGCTGCTCCTGAAGAAATAGCGCTCCTGAAGTAAGCTGCTCCTGAAGAATAGTGCTTCTGAAGACAAGAGGTCCAGAAGCCACATCATCAGAAGCTGCGTCATCAGAAGCTGCAGAAGTCATATCATCAGAAGCTGCATCATCAGAAGCTGCCTCATCAGAAGCCATTTCACCAGAAGCTGAATATCAACTGGATTTGCAAAGAATCAAGAATTGAAGAATTATCAATGCAAAAGCTGTCTATTGGATTCGAAAACACAAACAAAGGATTAGTGGAGTTTGCAACGGTCATTTCAAAGGTGTTTGAAGGCGTGTGTTTGCAATTTGGACGAAAGCGTTGACATTGTACTTTGTACGAATTGTACAACCACGTTCTCCACTACTCTGTTTTGTGTCCGCGCTACAGGACAAGAAAACAGCTCCAGAATACGGTTTCGCCTGCATAGATGTTCCTTTGGATAAGGAATGGATTTCAAATTTGTTCTTCATAGGACAACAGCCAAATCAAGCAAAAGATTATTGGTGAAAGATCAAGCTTCAACAACGACTCTTTGGTGTGCTGGCAATTTCACAACGTCTCTCTCACACCTCTATATAAAGGAGTGAAGACCTAGAGAATTGGTAATGCAAGAACGCTGAGCGAAAGACTCACAAGATTTTCACAAGTACCAAACCTCTGCTGAAATTGTTCTGCATTCACTTAGAATTTTTGTGTCTCAAAGTCATATCTTAGAAATTCTTAAGTCCATTGAGTTTGTATCTGATTTGTATTGTGAGCACCTCTGATTGTATATCAAGTGTTCAACCTTAAACAATTTTCTGTGTAATTTTGTTTAGTTAGGAAGTCTCTTGCAGTTGTGCTTGAGCAGGAAGTCTCTTGATTGTGTTCTTGAGCAAAGGAAGTCTCTTGCTTGTGTGCTTGAGCATTGGAAGTCTCTTGCTTGTGTGCTTGAGCATTTGTAATCAGATATTACTCATAGTGAAATCTCCTTGGAAGTGCAAGGGGGACTGGACTACTTCCGGATTGTGGAAGGAACCAGTATAATTGCTTTGTGTCGTTCTTCTTCTCTCTCTATCTGTTTTATTCCGCTGCATTTAGATTCTGATTATCACTTCAGAAGCTGTCTCGCTTAGCTTCTGATCAGTGTGTTCAGTTTTTAGGAGAAACGAAGAATTTTTCTAAAACACAATTCAACCCCCCTTCTTGTGTTTTTCTCACCTTCAACTAGTAGGATGAGAAAATGAGATACCTTTTTATAAAAAATAAAATAAAAATAAAACAAAGACTTTCTTTAAAAGCTTATATAGAAAAGTCTTTTAGGGCTAGCAGACAACTTACTTAATTAAATATGACTAATAAATATTTTTTAGTACAATATTAAGTAAATATGAATAATAAATATTTTTGGTACAATATATATTAATTGATTGAGTTAAATATGTTTTTAGTCACTATAAATATGTCAACTTTTCGTTTTAGTCTCTCTACAAAATTTCTTCAACTTTTAGTACCTGTAAAATATGTGATTGAACCAAAAGTAGTGATTGAAAATTTTAGGGTTAAATATGTTTTTTGTCCCTATAAATATGTCAACTTTTCATTTTAGTCCCTCTAAAAAATTTCTTCAACTTTTAGTCCCCAAATTTTTTTCATCTTCACATTTGGTTCCTCCTTTAGAGTAAACTCATATGTAGAATTAATATGTTTGAATAAAAATTTATAATATCATAAGAATCTCACCAAAAAAATAGACCTTTTTAACAAAACATGAATTAAATATGAATTTTTATATTTTTTGCGGTTAAAAATTCATATTTAATTGATGTTTTGTTAAAATATTCTAATTTTTTCGGGGAACATTTTTACAATATTCTACACATTTCTGAACAATTTCATTAAAAAAAATACAAAATTTGACTTAAAAATAAGGACAAAAAGTAGCGATTGAAAATTTTATATGGACTAAAAGTTGAAGGAAAATTTTAGAGGGACTAAAATGAAAAGTTGATATATTTATTGGGACCAAGAACATATTTAACCCAAAATTTTATAGGACAAAAAGTTGAAGGAAAATTTTAGAGGGATTAAAACGAAAAGTTGGTATATTTATAGGGACCAAAAACATATTTAGTGATTTGAATAGAAAAATTTAGAGAGCCTAAAACAAAAAGTTGGTATATTTATTCACTTTTAGTCCCTATTTTCATTTTATTGAGACTATTTTGAGAGATTAAAAGTGTCCACTTTTTAAAAAAAGTTTTTAAAATATGGACTATTCTTATGAAGTACAATATTATAGAGGATTAAAATTACAAAGGATTAAATTAACTCTAATTAGAATTAGATGCCAACGGTCTAATTCGTGATTATAAATGTGAGAAGGTCAAGTTCACTTTTCACAAAACAAGAAAAGTCATTTCAAAAAAAAAAAAAAATTTCACTGTTTTCTTGAAACTTAAGAAAGTGTGTGTTTGTTGTGTTGTGTGATGACGATGGATAGAATCAGCAATGTACCAGATGAAATTTTTTTAATCGATCATATTATTTCTAAACTCTCATCTAAGTTAGGCGAAACAACAACCACTGTACTCTCTACAAGATGGAGCAAGTTGTTTCAACAAGTTGAAACCTATGATCTCAGCGATGTGCCTCCTAAAAACTGGTCTTTCGACAGGTTTGATCAAACCTTAAAAGACATCTTTCTTTCAGGTCAAAGAAATCATGTTAAATCACTCAAACTATCCCTTACCCATCATTTCACCGCGGCTAGTAATATTGAATGTTACCTTGAAAAGATTTTCCAAGAATACAAGATGGAAAACCTAACAATTTATTTTTATCAAAAGACTCTATCTCCCAGAGAATGTTTTGAATTGCAAGACTCTACTTTCATTGAATTTGGAAGGAATCTATGTTCCGAGGTCTCTCTCAATGGATTGGTCTGACTCAAAAATCTGCGTTTGGCCTTGATTAGCTTCTACTCAAAAAAGTCGTTGTTTCACTTCTTTCTTCGTGTCCACATCTTGAAGTTCTTGAAATAAAATTTGTGAAAGTGATGTGTGATAGTGCCTACATATGATGTACCTTTTACTCCATATGTTCACCTTAAGAGGGCTTCATTGTATGGCTCTGCCTCTTCCTTGACTCTTCCCATTGATTTCCTTGCAAGTGCAAGCAACCTCTCTGCATATGTGGTACACACTCTCTCTCTCAATTCAATTTTCTCTTTTTCGAAGCACGGAAACGAACACCGGACACGACACGTCAACATCGATAATAATTTGAGAAAATAACATAATTCAATGTAATTATATGTGTCAGTGTCGTGACGCGTGTCGTGACGCGTGTCCGACACCGGGACACGCTTAATCCGAGGAGTGTTCGTACTTCATACCTCTTTTTATTATTTATTCTAAGGACACGACATTGACACGGACACGACGAAGTGAAACATAGATTCTATCATATTTCATTCTCACAAATAATTCGTCCTTTAATGAAACTCATTAACCACTTGAGCTCAATTACGTGTCAAATTGATATTTGTCATGGTGAAATTTAAGAAATTGATTAAAACATAAATATTGTATTAATAAATAAAAATAGCTCAAACAAAGAAAATTACAAAGGGATGGTCCCCTACAACAGTAAAGCAAACACCTTGAATCAAAAGCTAAGGGTTAAAATCTTTTTGCAACTCTAAGTAAAACTACCACAACAGTATACCAAATTCAAAACGTGTGATCCTCAAAAAAACCTCCCACTAGAACCAAAACAACAAAGATCCTATAATCATGTATGCTTATCCTATGAAGCACCTTAATATATAGATTTTGTGTTATAATCGTCATATAAAATATTCTTTTGAAAATATTTTAGTTGAATGTGTAAATTTTTTAGGCATTAAATATATATTATGTTAGTTATTTTTTATAATAAAAATTTATTAAGGATCGGGTCAACAGTCATGCGGTCTGATCAGTGATCCACTGGTCTGACCACTAACCTAGTGACTTGATGCCTTAACCAAGTCGATCATTGGTCTGGATTTTAAAACACCGGTGTACCTACATAAGGTTGTGAAGACCTAAAGTTGTGGCGGCCCTAACCACAACCGAGATTACAAAGTATATGTTAATAGTTAAAAGGGTACGTAGTGATTAGATGAAGACAAATGAAAAACCAAAGAAATAATTAATATTTTTTATGCTCTATATCTAATTTTAAAGCGGTAATTAATGTAACTTAAATTTTTTCTATAAAATAATATAACGTTAAAAATTTTTATGTGGCTCTTTAATAGGGTTAAAATTTACAATCAAATTGTATTTCTAACATATATAATATTTACTCTAATGTGACATACATGACTAAAATCATGTTTAATGCATGAAAATTGAGAAAAATATGTATTCTTTGCAAGATGTATTAATGGTTCATGAAAGTAGTTGTTGGTGATGTTTGTGATTGAAATGCATGACTTCACGAGCCATGTTTACTTCATGATAATTATACAATCAATTATGTGTGATTTATCTAATATTCAATTTTTTTCATTTAAAATATAAGATATATATTAATTGTGTTTCTGCGATTTCTTTAATTAATAAAACATACATTCAACGGGTTCTGGTAGGTTCCTAAAAATTAATTGATTTAAGTACATTGAGAATCAATTCACAATACTAAATATTGCAATGACCAACTTCTTAGGATGATCGAAGTTATTTACTTATTAGTTAGATCATTTAATGTCAATAAAAGAATGAACTTATTTGTTTATTAGAAATGGGACTTGGTCAATTTTCATTACAGTAGTATGTGGTGTTATCTTTTGTTATTTACAGTGATGTTTCTTAAGATTTGTTGATCTTCTATGTAGAGATGTGTCTTAATTTACATTGAATGTATGTACATGTATATCAACTAGTGTTATTTTTATTTGTATTTCTAAATTTAGAACTCGATTTTTTTATCCTCACTTTAGCAACCTAAATTTTTGTTTGGTTCTGTTATTTTGCACAAACGAAACAATTATAATAATATAATAAGAGATGGTCATCATTATTTTGGTTCGCCCATGGCACAAATTTTTTTAGGATCGACCATGCCCTAGAGATGTAGTTTTTGGCACATTGAGACGAAGAGTGGTGATTACTTATTCTTAAGTCACGCCACTCATGTTGAATAACACATGCATAATTTAAAATGACTCATACGAGTGATACCCTCAAAGAGCGTCTAAAATGGAGAAATACCCTCATTGAGTCTTTAAATGGATCTCACATGTACACATCACTCTTTTATAACTTTTTGATAGTGGTACATAAAATAAGAACTAATATAATAAGAATAAATTTTAAAATATATTATTCATATTTACTTTAGTAGACCGGATAATCCGAACTTTCATTGTTGCCTAAAATCTTACATTTGTAGATAAATAAACTTTTTGAAAAACATTAGCCTTAAAGAAAATATAAGTATGATATAGATTGGATCCAGTGTAGAGCGAGTTTGTATTCAGCTCTCCGCATACAACACCATTAAATCTTTTGACGGAGAGTTTTGTCATGCATAATGATCTTGATTTGATAGAAGTGTATTTTATACTATTATAGAAGGTTTTCATAAGTAACATATCATATTCTATTCACAAATGATAAAAGGTTTTCATGTTACTTGATTTGATAGAAGTGTATTTTATACTATTATAGATTTATGGTGATAAATGATTATGAAGCTCTTTGAGAAATTTTAGGTAGTAAATCAGCTGAATTAATCAAATCAGATAATAAAACCTATATAAAGCTTGGTATGTCTACCTGTTGTTTTACTTGGCTTTAATTGGTTTGGTTTGACCCCCCAAATTGTTTTCGTTTTGTTATTTTTTTTTATTAATAATCTATATGACAAAGTGTATTTGTCACCGTGTTTTAGGGTGTCAGCATTGGTGGGTTTCAAAATATCATATTATGGTGACTTGGAGCGGCATCATAGTTGAGATGTCAACCACTATGATTAATGCATGTCTCATCTATTATTTATCAAAAATCAATTATGATATAATTATATAAAGGGTCCTTTTCTCAAACTAGACCTAAGACCTATAAAATGCTAAGGATGAGGTCGTGTGTTGGAAATTGAACTTGTTCAAACTCTTTAACGTCTCTTATATCACCAGTTGAGTTAACTATGCAAACTGTTATTGGCGCAATGAGATAATGTTGATTGCATATTCTTAACCCACACCACTCATCAAACTAACTTAGATGAATAATGTATGTGTGAGTTGGTTGTATATTTGTCTTTAACTTTTGAGCAACGTGGTTAAACTCGAGTTTTTACGTCAACTCTTTCTTCCTAAGTAGAATCAACTCATAAATCCATATGTGCTTATCTTATCTAAAAATAATATATATATATATATATATATATATATATATATATAATATGTGTGTACTACAAATGAATCAATAATTCAAAATTTCAACTTAATTGTTAAACAAAAATATTTCAAATCGCCATAATAATGTGTCATACTCATAAACTTTTATCAAACAACATAAATTATCCCACCAAATTATACTATCATCCAAAAAACAAGAATTTAATAAGTTTTAAAGTTATTAAACGTTAAATCAGACGATTTTACAACTGATTTAAAACTAAATTCAAACATAAAAATGTAAAATCATGATGATTTTACGAGTTAACACTCAATTTTGACAAGACTGCACTTGAGCATATATTTGATGCTAGCTTGCTTATTTTTGCAGAGGAATATTTATTTTAAAATGATTTATTCGAGTGATATCATCTTATTGTTTATATGGATAAGAATAGGTTGGTTTGTAACACCTAAGTCTGGTCTATAAAAAAAAAATCAAGGCTTAAGTTTAGTTTGTAGCATGTCATATAATTATTTTTCATGTGAGTCTGGCCTTTCTAAAATCATATGTGATTTGTTGTATGTTTAAAAGTTTATTTTATATGAACATATTTAACCAAGTAATCTCATATATGTTTAATTCTTTTTTTTTTTGTGGTGTCCAGGGTTCGAACCCCGAATCTTGCATATATTATGCGTTGTCCTTATCAACTGAGCTAAACTCACGGAAACTCATATATGTTTAAATAGACTAATGAATTAATAAGCAAATGAGATTAAACTCGCTTTTATATTTAACATGACATTTAGAAAATTTAATCATATATGATATCATATTTCAATTTTATTTTATAATAATACGCATTTATAACTAAATCTAAAGTATAAAATTAATATAATAATAATTAAAAAAATCATATTTAGTTGAGTAGGTGGTCTCGTAAGTCTAAAAGACTTATTTTTATAACATAAGACTTTTTAGTTAAATAAGTTTCTAAAAAATCCTATCTTAAAAATAAAGTCTAATCTAATTTGAGTATGACGTAGATTAAATCGTTGATCTATTTGTGCCTAATTTAACCTAGTACCATCCTGAGTCATTCTTCCATAGTTACAAATACAAATGAATAATGTTTGGTCACACATATTGAAATACTAAATCATTTTATTATCATTTTTTTTCATTATTGAAAAAAATCATGTAATGTGTGTGCGCCCAAACATTATGCATTTGTGTTTGTGGCTATAAGTTTTTTTATCTTTATCAAGAGTAGTGTAGCCATTTTCATCCATTCTAATGTTATTGTCGTCATTCCAAAACCTATACTTCATGCTGCTTCCGTGCCACTAATTTCATATACTTCTTCCACCCCCCATGAATTCTGCGCGGTGATTGTCTTCTCATTTTCTTTCATGTGTTTTTCTTCCAAACAAAATTTGAGTTAAGTAATGACAATCAAATTAATAATTAAAAGATGGAATATTGGATTGATGTGGGCATCAAGATGAGACTTTATGGCGGTGTGCAGAGGAGAATAATTGAGAGAAGGATTATCTGGAGAAGAAAGATTAGGAGAAGAGAGTGAGAAAACGTTAGCAAAACGTGGGTAATTGGTTGGTAAATGGGGAGAGCAATTTTTTATATTCTAATTCAACAAAATAATAACATGGTAAAATGATAGAATTTTATTGGTTGTCTGTGTATAGTTTCTCTACTTCGATCGCCTATCATCTTTAAACTCAAAAAGATTGCGAGAAATAGTATAGGATCCTTACATCATCTATCATACACTTACGTGTAAAAATAATCGTTTAATCAGAGCCATACTCATCTATTTGTATGTTTGGATTGGTGTCGTATTTATACAAAACTAGCAACAAACCCGTGCTAAGCACGGGCCCGTGCTCCGCACGGGTTAATTCAAAGCGAGGGGGTTATGCATCAAAGCATATTGCAATGTTATATGAATTGAGAAAGAAAAAACTAATGATTAATAAAGTCGACGTTAAAGATAAAAACTAATGAATAGAGATTAAAAATTATAACACCTTGAGTGAGGAACAATAAGTCGGGAAAAATCACTTCTGTGAAATGGAAAGAAAAAATGGTAGAAAATTAAGCGAGTTCATACTCGTATGAAAAAGTTAATTACTAAAAAATGGTAAAAATATTAAAAATAATAAAGATGTCGTTATGAGTCTCGTGTATTTAGTAACTCATTTATCATTTTTTCAGTGTTTTTTATAGTCATATTCCTAAAAGATATAATAACTAATAATCAACAACAATATAAATATTATTGTATAATATGACATGGTGCAATGATTGATTTGATTCTCGGTTGTTTCTAAATATGTTGAGATCTACAGGTTTCAAGGTCTCTTGTTTGCCTACACTTTGGTCCTTCAAGCTCGAAAGAGCTTCTATGCTTGCTGTTTATTTAGTTAGTTCTTAAAACTTGAATTTTGATATCGTGTTGACTGTCGATCCATTAGTTATTATACGCATATGTTCACTTTTCATTTTTTGTAACTTGGTTTCGCACTCGTATATGAGTTCACTGGGTTGCACCCGTGATTAGTGAGTTTTTTTTTTAAGGTTGATCAATCTTTTGAAAGTTACTCTCTCAACTAAATTGGATCTTTTGTTACAAAAGATACAAAAGGATAAATATATGTTGATGTATCAAAATATTAAGATAGGACAAACTTGTATTTTTACATGTCATTAACATTCATAATTAGAGAATAAGATAATAGATTGTAAATTGTTTTTTTAAAGAGATTGTAAATTGTTTTTTTTAAAGAGATTGTAAATTGTTTTTAACTCTTTAGATATTTAGAAGTTAAATTATAGGAGAATTTGTTTTTATTGAGATTAAGATTAATTTTGTTTGTTTTTTAAAAAAAGTTAATATTGTTTTATGATTTATCGAGAGAGTTTGTTTTAATTTGTTTTTAAGGGAGAAAAAATAGGGATTGAAGCAAAAGACACAAAAGGATATAATTTTGATGATGTGTCAAAAAATTAAGAAGGGGTAAGATTGTATTTTTGGTAGACATTAAGTTTAATATATGGAGAATAGATGAGATTAAAATTAAATTTGTTTGTTCTTTAAAAAAAGATTTAGTTAGTTTTGTTTTATGATTTATTGAGAGAGTTTGTTTTAATTTGTTTTTAAGGGAGAAAAAATAGAGGGTGATTGAAGCAAAAGACACAAAAAGATATAATTTTGATGACATGTCAAAAAATTAAGAAGGAGTGAGATTGTATTTTTGGTAGACATTAAGTTTCATGTATTAAGAATAGATGGCGTCGCAACGCAGGATGGTTTGGCAAACGCTTATCTAAACACAGGCTATATCAACGGAGTTTTAAGCAATGCCAGTTTTGAGAGTTTAGGCTCTTTGCTCTGCTGAAAGACAAAGTTACTGTCGTCATGGTCAACAAGATCATCATCCCCTTGCTTTCTTCTTCCCGTACTTGCTGACTCTTTTTGTATCTTTTTTTAATTTGTACTTATTACTATAAATAAGAATAATGATACCATTAATTGTTTTTGTCGATCTGGTTTAGTACTGTACAGTTTCTTCTTTTGAACTCGGTACAGTACTTTTTATTTAAATTTTAACTCGATGATAAATTAGACACCATGCACACCAACAAATTTGCTTGCTTAATTTCTGTATATGGCTAGACAATGAAAAATAGAAATAAGTCAACCTTTTTCTCTACAATCAAAATAATTTTTCTCAATTTTCTTTAGCATTTAACAGTATATCCAAGATCAATGAGCATGACTCATGAATTTGGACGGGGATCAGGTTTTGTCTTCAGATTAGATTAAATACATAAAATAAAAAACTTTTGAGTTGTTCAGAAAATAAATACAAGCCTTTGATAAAATAAGAATTGTGAATGCGTGTAGATCTAATTTATTTAGCTGAACTTGGTGAGTTTATGCCATCGTTCCATTCCATGCTTCGATCACATATGCATCCATCCATCAAAATCAAACTACATTACACAATACTAATACTAATAATTAACATTCCAACAAAATTAAATTCAAATCACAAAAATTCACCTCAACAAATGAAAAACATACAAATATGTTTGACTCAAACGAACAAAGTTTGGTAAGTACACTGGGGTAATGGTGGTGGTGAAATTCCCAAATATCGAAACATGGATGAAAAACCAAGGACAACAACATTGACATTTCAAAACCATGGCAAATTATGCAACGAAATCTAAGTACAAAAGCTTATAGTATATATACAAACCATGTACATAATCAAAAAAAGAGAAACCATGTTTCCCATATCATGGTTCCAATATTCTTGGAACTTTTTTTATCACCCAAATTCAAAAACCCATTTCTTCCATGCTTTACAACTTTAACACAACACAAGCATGTCACAGCCATTGAAGCTTAGAACAAAAAATATAAAATAAATGTGACACATGAAATGAAATCAAATCCACGTTGTCAAACCAGAATACCATCATCACCAACCAAGCAACCTCACCTCACGACTTTGATTGAAAGAAAGAAGAATTTGCATTACCCAACACAACACACATGATGCGCAAATTAGCCTCATCAGACACAAACACGTAATAATACGCACCACACTCAAGATAACGCTAACACCTTCTCTCTTTCTCTCTCTAGTCTAGTCTTACTCTGCCACCACCTTCCTTCTTCCTTTCTCTCACTAAAAAAAAAACCATTTCATATGGTAGTGCATTTTTTTTGTTCCATTTCATAAAAAACAAAATAACATTATAATTTGTCTGAAAAACAATTTTCAGATAAAAAAAATAAAAACAATGTTTATGTTTTTTCTCTTGTAAACTTCTCTCTGTCTGTTTTCTTAAGCTTACCACGAACAGATCCCTATTTCTTCATTTTTCTGCTCATTCGATCTTCACGATCACGTTTTCTGACATTCTCGTTTTCGATTTCATCTATCTTTCTTATAACCCTTTTGTCTCTTCTATTAATTTATCACCTCAAAATTCGAACTTGCTTTCAACTTCATCGATTGCTCTGTTTCTTCAAAACTCAATTTGCGATTAGGGTTTATGAGGTTTGTGTTGTTTTTGAGCATGGAAGTTTAAATTTCGTTTCTGGGGTTGTTTAAGTTTTGATTTTAACACGACCCGTTACTTCAATTTTTTATTTTGAAGAAGGAATGATTATTAAGCGGAACTTGAAATCTCAAATGCCGAGTTTGAAACGGTGTAAACTCGCTGACTCAGTTGGTGATGATGAAGAGTGTTCTTTTGCTCGTAAGAAGAAAAAAACTAACGGTCGTTATTATCCTTTGAATCTTCTAGGTGATGTTGCTGCTGGGTTAACTCCGGTGAGTTTTCATGGTTTGTTGAGTGGTGTATCGGAGAAGGGATTCTCTACGTCGTGGTGCAGCCAAGTTCCGTGTTCCCCTAGTGAAGTTGAATCGAACTCGAAGGAGGAAATGGTTGCGGTGAAGAAGAAACGGGTTCAAAGACCACCATTGGTGAGAACTTCGAGAGGGCGAGTTCAGGTTCTTCCTTCCCGGTTTAATGACTCTATTCTTGATAATTGGAAGAAGGATGGTAAGACTAGCTTGCGTGATTTTGAAGTTGAAGATGAATTTGAATGCAAGAAGGACAGGGTAGTACAGAAAATTTGCAATGGCAATGTTAGAAAAGGGCGAAACAATGAGAAAATCGGTTATAAGCAACGTAAGTATTCGGCATTGTGTAGGGATGATGATGTTGGTGTGAGTATGAGGGATAAGAGTTTTGGTAGAAGGAAGAATTCAGTTTTGGATGTAGATGAAGTTGATTTGATGATGTGCAGTGATGATGAAGTTGATTTGAATGAGACTAAAAGAGAGAAGAAAGATGGGTTGTATGGACCAGAAGATTTTTATGCAAGTGATATAGTGTGGGCCAAAGCTGGGAGGAAGGAACCTTTTTGGCCAGCTGTTGTTATTGATCCTTTGATACAAGCACCTGAGCTGGTCTTGAGGTCTGTTATAATTGATGCTGCTTGTGTCATGTTTCTTGGCAATGCAGGGAATGAAAATCAAAGGGTATGTACATTATCAAATATTTGAATATGGATTATTTACTAATTTACGATATAGAGCTTCTTTGCTATTTAAGAAATTAATAATTGTCTATTTATTGTGGTTTGATTATTTGAGTAGGACTATGCATGGGTGAAGCATGGCATGATCTTTCCATTTATGGATCATGTGGACAGGTGTGAAGTTGTTGTTGGTTATTGTTTCCTTTGTTTGTATTGTTTTACTTTTCGGAAGAAACTTTGCTTACTAGGATTTATGGTGGTCTTTGGTTTAGGTTTCAAGAGCAGACTGAATTGAGTAACTATAGTCCCTCTGATTTCCAAATGGCAATAGAGGAGGCATTTTTGGCAGACCAAGGCTTTACAGAGAAGTTGATGGATGATATAAATGCTGCAGCTGGTGACACTGGTTATGATGATACTATTCTGAAATCCTCCTTGCGCGAAGTCCGTGGTTTAAACCAGTATGGAGGAGCAGGAAAGCATTTTCTTAAACAGGTAAGTCGCTTCATCTTTATTTATGGTTTTGATTATGTAATCATTGCTTCATAAAGTTTTGAATGATGTTGAAGTCTAGTCATGTTTGCTGGTGCATTAATTGGAATTTTCTATGCAGGATTTATTTGATAAGAAAGACACAAGATCATGTGAAGCCTGTGGATTGGCTCTTCCTTACAAGATGTCAAAGAAAGCTAAGGGTTTGACTCCTAATGGTCAACTCCTATGTAAAACATGTGCAAGGGTTAGTATATCTCGCCTTTTTCTTCCAATAACTTATATTTAAGTCTGCAATGAAAACGTTATAATTGAAGTTTTGTGTTTGTTTTGAAACTCTGTATTTTGTAGCCTTCGAAGTAATTTATTCTTTGCAGTTAAGAAAGTTTTGTATTCGTTTTCAAAATTGCATATTTGTAGTCTCTGAAGTCATTTAGTTTTGGCAGTTAACGAAATCAAAACATTATTGTGGCATATGCAAGAAAGTATCAAATCATTCGGATAGTGGAAGCTGGGTGAGTTAGTTGAATTCCGTTAACTAATTAAGGCTATTTTTTTCTGCCCAAAGACTATTGTTTTTTGTAGTATTAATTCGTTCGACCTTTGGGGTGTTCCCACGGAATCAGGTACGCTGTGATGGATGTAAAGTGTGGGTGCATGCCGAATGTGACAAAATTTCTAGTAACCATTTCAAGGTCCATTACTCTTGATATGTCAATATTGTCAATTCTCAGAATTCAAAGTTCATAAAGTGACATTTGGGCGTTTTATTGATTGGTATATTCTGTTTCTTTGAAGGATCTTGAAACCACCGATTATTTCTGCCCTACGTGCAGAGGGAAGTTTGACTTTGAGTTATCTGATTCAGAATACACAAAGCCAAAAGTCAAGTGAGTCTATTATGGTTCTTTCTTTGTCTTCTCCAGTCCTGGTTTTGCAACTTAAGCTTATGATTTCATGTCAAATTCTTGTGAAGTCCATTCTATCTGTCGGGGCTCAAGTTCGTATATCAATTTAGAATATTTTGTTAGGTATTACATAAAAAAATGTCATTCTTATAAAATTTGTATTTTTCTAACAATATTGGAGGCTTTTGTGCAGATCGAGCAGAAACAGTGAGCAGCTAGTGCTTTCAAATAAGGTCAATGTTCTCTGCAATGGTGTGGAAGGCATATATTTTCCAAGCCTACACTTGTAAGCACAAACTCCATCAAAATTCTTGGACATAATTTTTTTTGTCCTATCACAGCTTATCATTTAACCTGCATTATCATGTTTCAAATTGATTAATGCTGATTTTGAATGTACCGTTGTTTTTTTTCTTTTTAAATAAACCAATGTTTTTATTATTATTATTATTTATATATTGGAAATTGCTTGCTTTCTTTATATTTGTATTGTGGGCTGTGATACGTATTTTTCTTCTTCTTCAGAGTTGTGTGCAAGTGTGGTTTTTGTGGGACAGAAAAGCAAGCGCTTAGTGAATGGGAACGACACACAGGTTCCAAATTAAGAGATTGGAAAACAAGTATTACTGTGAAAGACTCTAGGCTACCTCTGGAACAATGGGTTTGTATATATGACTTATGACTTTTCTAATTTTGATGCATAATATTCCCCATCTCTTTGTGCTGGAAATGCACGAATTAAATGTGATTATTTTATTCTATTAGAATTGTAGAATTGTACAAGTGTCTAACCAACCTCTTTAGAATAAAATAATGTGATTATTTTATTCTATTCAGTGTGCATTTAATGTACTTATGGGCTTACTATATAGTACTAGTATAAGTAGAGTATTGTATGCTGCTCTGTGAAGCCCCGACACGTATTCGACACCGATACGTTCCGATACGCGTATTGGAGAAGTATCAGGCAATTAATAATATTTATTTTTAAAAAAAAAATGACCAATACGTGTCGGATATGACTAACTTATACTCCGACACCGACACTTATGTCTTATACATTTCCTTTTAAAAAAAGAATATTAGAAGAATAAGAAATAAAAATACATAAAGACGGGCAATGCTATCCAAAACAAATTGTCCCTTCTAACCCACACAAAAATTAGGGTTTTTCGTCACCACCGAACGATAGCTATTCCCTCTTCTAACCATTGCCACCGATTGCCTCAATCTCAACATCTGCATCACTGATAGCCCCCATCAACACCTCCGGTGTGTTCTACTTTGTTTCTCTTCTCTCTAATGCTATGTTTCTTCTGTTCTTCTCCCTTTAATATCTTCTCCTCTTCTTCTGTTCTTCTCACTAATTGGGAAAAAATTGTTTGTGTTCAAATTGTTTGTTTTCAATCTCAATTAGGGTCCGTTTGGATTGGCTTATTTTAGAGCTTATGCAAAGCAACTTATGCAAATAAATAAGCATTAATGTATTATTTATAAACTTGTTAAGGTAGTTTATGAAAAAACAACTTATGAATATACAATTTTCGTTAGTAAGATCTTATGAATTAACATAAAAGCTTATTTATTTGCATAAGTTCTTTTTCATAAGCTCAATAGTGTTAACTATAAAGTAGTCAACATTAGACAATGATGTTCTTTTTTGATAGTACTAATAATGTTCTCTTTCGTTGGTACTAATAATGTTTAGCTAAATTCTAATTTGTGCCGAAAAAATATGTAATTGTCACTTGTTTTGATCATTTTCATTAATGTGAATGTTTGATTATTATCATTTTTAGTTATGTTTATACATTGTGCACTTATACTATTAATTTTAAATTTAATTTTTTACTAATGTATCGAGACTGTATCGTATCGGGAATTTTGAAAAATTTCCCTTATTGCCATATCGGTATCGTATCATGTCAGGTATCGGGGCTTCATAGATGATGTGTATTATTATTATTACTACTAGCGAAAAGACGGGCACTGTGTGGCCGTCTTTCCGCTTCTTTTATAGCGCTAACGCATGTAGATTATCAACAATATTTTATAGAAATTTTGTGTGTAAATTACAAACGATATTTTATATAATTTTTTTTATATAGATTAAAATTGTAAGTATAGATATTTGTGACTTTCAAATGTAACAAACTCAACAAATCATATTTACATTTTTCAATGACAACAATAATATAACAAATATAACAAAAATTCTTATAGAAAATTTCGTTTAAGGGTATAATTGGAATAACAAAAAAGCCAGCCCAAAATCTCCCCAAAACCCCATATTTTCTTTATATATAGTATAGATTATTGTTGTTGTTGTTGTTACTACTACTACTATTACATTTAAAATTTAAAATTATTAATTAAATTTTACTTCATCTTGATTAGGTCTTAGATTTCATAATATCTTTTTTCATCAGTATCAATTTTTTTGTTTGAATTTTGTAGTCTTCAGTGTCAAAATGCTAATAATACCAACCTTTTCAAACACTAAAATTGCTAATATGATGCTATTTGAATACTCAGATGCTGAAGGTTGCAGAATGTCATGCTAAAACTCTAGTTACTATCAAACCTAAAAAACCTTCTTTAAAGGAAAGGAAGCAGAAGTTGCTTACCTTCTTGAAAGGTACCTTTTTTCTCCTTCCTTGTTTATAACATTGCTATATGATGAGTTTGCCACATGGTCTCATAGTTGTAACGGTACTGCAAACTCTTCTCTCTGACAGAGAAGTATGAACCTGTTTATGCTAAGTGGACTACAGAGCGCTGTGCTGTTTGTAGATGGGTTGAAGACTGGGACTACAATAAAATTATCATTTGCAACAGGTAATATAGCATCTTCAATTTGTCATTTGCTCGTTTTTTGTCAATATTCACTATGTATATGATGAATTGCATTTCAATTAATACAAAATGCATTACATATTTTATAGATGTCAAATAGCTGTTCACCAAGAATGCTATGGAGCAAAAAATGTTCGAGACTTTACATCTTGGGTCTGTAAGGCCTGTGAAACCCCTGACATCAAGCGGGAGTGTTGTCTTTGTCCTGTAAAAGGTTTGTCTTGCACAATATTTCAAACATATGCTATATCAAGTCATCATCTTTTTATTTGTTTGGATTGATGTAGACTCTCCTTTAGTTTGTGAACTCTATTCTTTGAAACTGTCTTGCCTCAAATTTCTATTAATCTTCTATATAAGATTCTGTTTGTTTAATATCTAAAAAAACAATTTTTAATAGTGATTATTTTATAGAGAATTTTATGTAAAGAAAAACTTAATTTATTTATTTTATAATCATAAAAATTACTCCTTAGCATTTTTTCTCAGCTACTACTCTCATCAAAATCAATTTTTTGGTTAAAAAATACTAAAAATATATTTTCATTATAATCAGAATAGATTTCAGTTTTTTTAAGGTTCTGATTAATTCTAAAAGCTGAAACAAACAAATAGAAAATTCTAAAAATGATTGCATTTAAAAAAATAAAAAATTCATAAAATAATCTGAAGTTTTTAATCTTCTTGGCTAAGAACTTTTTGCCCCTTTTACACTATTTTATTAACTTGATCTACTATGTGGTGAATCAGTTTTACATTATCATCCAATAATGTAAGTTCTGTTTGTTGTAACTTCGTAACTTGATTCTTTTTGCCTTATATATGCCTATAATTCAGTTTTACCCACCCTTTTAACTATGGGTTATATTTTGATACATTGTGTCATTCAATAATGTATTACCACATCAAAAAAGTTTGACTTTTACAAAATTGCTCAAGTTATTATCATGAAGATATTGAGATAGTCATTTTTTCTCAGCTATATTGTTGTTTTCTCAAACTATTTGTTAACTCCCAGGTGGTGCTCTAAAGCCAACTGATATTGACACGTTATGGGTTCATGTCACCTGTGCTTGGTTTCGACCTGAAGTCTCATTCGCTAGTGATGAGAAGATGGAACCTGCTTTGGGTATTCTTAGTATTCCATCAAATTCTTTTGTGAAGGTGAGCAATTGGCCACCAGCAAAAGTTATTTCATTCTTTGCATATTTCTCACTATAAGAATTGTTCACACTTGACACTACCACACATCATAAATATGATATCAGATTCGATTATTTTTTTCGAGTGTGGGATACAGAAAAAGAACTAAACTCCTGATTTCTGAATATTTTTTATCATTTATGCGTCTCTTGGTTTAGTCTAATAAATGCAATCTAAGGTCTGCATTATTTTGATTTCAGATTTGTGTTATTTGCAAGCAAATACATGGCTCGTGCACACAGTGCTGCAAATGTTCCACTTATTTCCATGCCATGTGTGCATCAAAGGCTGGTTACCGAATGGAGGTGAGGTTTCTATTGGATTGAGGTTTTTTTTTTTTTTTTTTTTTTTTTTAACAAATCAGTTTGATTGTCGTCTTCATAGAACATTCACTTCCACTTTGTGCTTTAAGAAAATTTCGAAAACTTACATTTTTATGCTATAAGAAGATTGAAAAATTCATATGATCAACGGTGCTCAATGCAACCGTATATCCAAACTCCACCAATGGGATGAGCCTTGATTGTTGTATTATTGAATGTTCCATTTATGCAGAACTGCCAATATTTAATTAAATTTTCTCTCTTTTAACTGTAGTTGCATTGTTTGAAGAAAAATGGAAAGCAGACTACAAAAATGGTTTCGTATTGTGCTTACCACAGGTATGGAACCCTCAATTATAACTAAGAAGGAATTTCTCTTATCTTTTCATCTTAATAATCTGTTATTTGTTGCAGAGCTCCAAATCCCGACAATGTTTTGATTTTGCAAACCCCTCTTGGGGTAATTTCAACCAAAAGCCTTCTTCAAAAGAGAAAAGCTGGGTCAAGGTTAATCTCGTCTACCAGAATAGAGAAAGAAGACACTCCTATTGATATCACTGAGCATGACCCATTCTCTGCTGCTCGGTGTCGGATTTTTAAAAGAACAAATCTTACCAGAAAGGTAGATTGAAGAAAATTGTTCATGCTGGTCAATGTTTGTAAAATAAAACATAAACAATGCAGCATGGATTGTATTTATCAAAGATATATTAAGTGTCTGTTTACTACACCTTTTTTCTTTAAAAAAAACATTTTAAAAAGCAAAGTTACTTTTGAAAGTTTTCATCTATTTGTTACAGCTTTTTAAAAAAAAATGAAAATCTGAAAAAAAAGAGTAATAAAAAAACTGAGAAGTGTTTTTAAGTAGTTTCACTACAGTAGACAAATACAAATAGCTTCTATTTTTCTTAAAAGATCTCTCTTACAAATCATTTCTAAATTATCAAACATCAAAAACACTTTTTTGTTCGATATAATCATGAAATATCATGGTTACGTCTTTTCTTGAACTGGTTCCTTTGTTTCTATGTTCATTTTGTAGCTAGTTATGCACTGGTTCCTCTAAATTGTCTTCGTTTCTTTTCAAATGTTCAACTTGCACTAATTTTTATTTCTTCTACTTCTTAGAGAGCAGCGGATGAAGCCATTTTTCATCTAGCGAGGGGTCACTGCCACCATCCTTTAGATGCAATTCAGAGTTTAAATACATACAGAGTAAGCCTCTTACCTTCTTGAAATTATATCAGATATTATTAATTCTTTTACCTGGATTTTAAGATCTAAACTACCCCTTTCACTCTCTTAATTTCTCCACATTTTTTTCATATCATTTTCCCTCAAACAGGCAGTAGCAGAGGAGCCTCAAGCTTTCTCTTCTTTCAGAGAACGCCTTTACCACTTGCAGGTGCTTATCTTTCTTAGTTAGATTATTGATTTCACTGGTTTATTTCTGACTTTTGTGGTGGTACACTTTATGATTCCAGAGAACCGAAAATGAACGGGTTTGCTTTGGAAGATCTGGCATACATGGATGGGGACTCTTTGCACGTAGGAATATTCAAGAAGGACAAATGGTATGATTTTCATGCCAAGTACTATAAATTACAAAGACAAAAAACACACTCCTATGTGTTTGACTGTTGATCAATCATCAGTGCAATATATGTTGACGCATGAAATTATTGTCCTGATCGTTTGTCTTTTTTAGATTTCCCTGTAAAGCTTATCACCACATTTTTATGTAGCAATAATGAGCTTAATTTAATCCTAAGCAGGTTCTTGAATATCGTGGCGAACAAGTAAGGCGCAGTGTTGCTGATCTGAGGGAAGCACGCTATAGAGCAGAAGGGAAAGACTGCTACGTGAGTTAATTTCCCTATCTTTGCATATTAAAGTATCACGGCTATCATCTCCTTATTCATAATCATATGTTATCACAAACTAAAATTCCTTGCCCTCTTACTTTTGCAGCTGTTTAAGATAAGTGAAGAAGTGGTGGTAGATGCCACCAATAAAGGGAATATAGCACGGCTAATAAATCATTCTGTGAGTCACAACCGAACTCAAATAGAATTTTATAAACCCCCGATACTGTAGAGTTGTCTTACCAGTTCTTTGGTTCATGTTAATACAGTGTATGCCAAATTGCTATGCAAGGATCATGAGTGTGGGTGATGATGAGAGCCGAATTGTACTCATCGCTAAGACGAACGTATCTGCTGGTGACGAGCTAACGTATATACATCTCTCTCTACGTGTGCTGTTTTTTCTGTGCACTTGCATTTTGATATTGTAGTTGATGTTATTTTGTTTTGTGCAGTTATGACTACTTGTTTGATCCTGATGAGCCAGATGAATTCAAAGTCCCCTGCATGTGTAAAGCTCCAAATTGCCGAAAATTCATGAATTAGGAAGTATTATTATATATACAAAAATGAAGATCATAGGACAGCAAGTATTGTCTTCTACATAAGGAGCAAGCACTAACCCATCCCCTCTTCTACAGGGGAAATCTCACAGTTAACTAAAGCTGTAATTTTGTTCAAACCAAGAGAACAACAAAAGCAGGGACCCAAAAGACAAAAACAAAAGAAAACAAGCATAGTTTTTTGAGGTTTTCTTTTCCCTTTGGGATTACTTTGAGACATTAATCAAAAGTTTAATAAAAGTTATTAAGATTTAGCAGCATTTGGCTCTGTAAATGTATAAGCCGATATTAGTTTTATTTTATTTACGTAAATTTAATGTTAACCATTTTCTTCCCGACATGTATTTTTCAGACGTTCTAATTATCTTAACCACAAACAAACCAATTTAAGACTGGACAAAAGCTAGTGACTTTTGAGGCATCCTAAGAATATTTTTAATAAACGATACCGACATAAGCCAGTGGCCTTAGGTCACCATCATTTTCCAATTAAAATAACTCCAAAGAATAATATACACTATATACAGAATTATGTGCTACTCATTTAGCACCACAGTATTTGACAAAAAAAAATAATTTAGTACCCTCCAATCATATTTATAAGAGACTATTGGGTTTCAACAAAAGATGATTTTTCTGGTCTAAATTTTGAATCAAATATATCAACTGTTGTTGATCCAAATATCTCTTGTAAATAGGACAAGAGGGAGTACCATAATAGGAAATAGTTTTTTTTTAAAAATTTAAAAAAAGTGAAATAATAAGAATTTGTTTTTGTGCATTATCATAAAAAAAAAAAAAAAAAACTACATCGATAATAATCACAAATTATTCTGTATGATTTTTTTTGGTTACATTATTCTGTATGATTTTTGAGACAGCTTTGATTAATTAAAATTAAATATTTTATACAATCTCACGACGATTAATTGAATGTAAAATAATTTTGGAGATGGTTAGAATAAAAGACAAATGTTAAGAAGCGCTCAAGTTTAGAGAAAATTCCGTTGGGTTACATTGTATGCTCACATATTTTTCAGCGGCAGAAATTTCATACCCATAACATAGTAACTATCCTTAAAAAAAACATTGTAATTAGTCTGTTGTGATTAACTGACAATATAAAGCATCGTTGCATATAAGTTAAATTCAAAATTTTATACTAGAAGTCCAGACCACTTTAATTAATGAATGAAATAATAATCAATGATAAGGAATTTGTTTGACAGAAGAACGGCATGCCAAGCAAACCAAACCCTGTGAATTGCAGAGTTAAAAGGCATCTTATTCTTTGGTCTGTGTATGTATGTGACCATGTAAAAACAAACAATTCAGCTGAAAATGAAACAAAACAATATCTTGATATTGTTCAAGGTTTAATTCCACTCAATCATACCACATAATCCTTAAAATAAATAAATCATCATAAAGAAACAATATTTGTTTGCACAAAATGAATTCTAAAGAATTTAAAAAATAAATTAAAAATTACAAACAAGGGTATTTACCTGTATCACTGGTTGGTTGGGTGGCTGCCATAGCCCCTAATCTCCCCTTCCCTAACATGACAACTGACATGGTGATGTGATGTCATATTATTTGAGAACAAGGTACAAATTTTTGAGATAGATGAGATCTATCTATATATATTACTCTACTCAAACCATTAATATTAGTGTATTTGTATTCCCCTACCCCATATGGTTTACTCTATCCATTATCTAGTTTTGTGATTTTGGTATTTCTTACTTCTCATACTTGCTTTGCCCTTTTGGTTTTTGGAGGGTTTTAATTCTCTTATATTAATTCCATGACCAACTGGACGTGTCGGCCTTCATTATTTTTTTTTTTTTCGGAATCTAAAAAAAAATTCTCAATATTTTCTTGATTTTTTTAAGGGGATTTTCTTAATTGTATATAGTTTTTTATATGAAAGTATATAGGTTTTTTCAATTTAAAAATATATATATTTCTTTGCACTGTCTGTTTGAAATGATTTTACACAAATGTCTAATTAGTTTTTACTGTTTTGATATTTGTGTAAGTATTTTAAGAAATAACGTCATAATATATATTTCTTCAAAAAAAAACCAAAAAACATCATAATATATATAAGTAGTGTAGTGTGTAAGTGTGATCTGATTAAACATCTATGTAGAAAAATTGGAATGTCAGTACTTACAAATTAAACACTTTTTTAATATCTCTAAGATTAAACACTCTTCATTAATATTTTCTATAAATTCGATTAAGTTTTTACGAAGCAGGTCAATTCTATAACAAAATTATTAAAAATAAATAAAAAGATTATTACATTATTTATTTGATAATATATTTTTTTTAAGGGATTTGATAATATTTTATTAAAAATATGAGAAATATTTTCAATATAAGTTATGATGAACCCTTTTAAATTATGTAAAATTTGAAAAACTTCATTATTATAATATCAAATTGTTTATGATAAACCCAAATACATGATATCGTTCTTAATATAGGATCATAGGTTTATATTATTATTATTATTATTATTATTATTTCATTTCGATTGTAAAAAGAAAATTTATCTCATTTCAATAGTAATAGTAATAGAAAAAGAAATTTGCACAAAAAAAAATAATAGAAAAAGAAATATGAGGAAAGGTATTGCCAAATATGTGAAAGGTTTGGCTAAATCAGCCGACACTCAAGCTAAGAATGCTAGATGAAGATGATGATGCCTCTCGATAAACTAAACCTTGAAGTTTGTGAACAAAATTTCTCTACACACCGCAAGTTGATAGAACCAGATGTGTGATCAGAAGCTCAAACTATAATTATACACAAAAAATACATGATGTCAATAAATGATAACTTTCACAGTTCACACACATTATATAGAATTTAATTTAATTACTATACACTGATATTACAAAGGTAATCGATCATGTTTTATCATTTTGTAAATACATTATCAGAAATGCTTTTATATCCATCCAAAAAAAATGCCTACAGTTCCTAACCAGAACAGACTTCTTGAAAAAAGCATTTCAGATAACTAAGTTTGGTATATACAATGCTATGAGAATTTACATGAAAGTGTGCTCTGGAGAATATGCCTATAGCAACAACAAAACTACAAGAAAAAATAGTACTACAAATTTACATTTAACAACTAAAACTACTTGTGAATTGCTATAAGAACAATTAACTAGAACTGTCTGTGTCCACAAAAGACCTTGTAAATAGGAGAGCTGATCCATTAACCCCTCGAAGAACGAGCAACCTTGAGTCCACATAAGTTCCACACACAATCTTTGACAAATCAAATATTTCAGGGGGAATTTGTGTTCTTAGTTCTTGAAGAACATTTTGAACAGTATCAATGTTTTGATCTAAAGGATCATCAAGATTCATTGTCACATCAATATCACCCGACGCAAACTTGGCTGCAGGGAGACTTGATGGAAACTCCTTGAAAGGGGTTATTTTTCTCCATTTCTTGCTAGAAAATTTCTGAGCTAAAGCCTCCTCATTGCCGGAAGGGCGGAATGAGAGCCTCTCTGAGGTATTGTCTTGCTTCAGATATAACCGTCTCCCAGCTCTTAGTATAAATGAAGAATTCACCTGCACCCTTCCTCTTTTACCAGCTTTGTCATGAGGCCAGTCCTGACCAATCATGACTGAGAATCCAATGTCAGAGACGAAGGAAAGGTTGGCCTTCAACTTTGATTCTCTACTAACAGTTAAATGCAAATCTCCAACTAGTACACGGACAGGAGGTTGGCGAAGGGTCAGCCCAACATGCCTCCCAGTGCAATACAATAGGCGCCATTTTCCTGGAAGCAGCTCCAGCCAGTTCTGGACACATGAATAATGGCATATAAGTTGGCAATACATTAACATTAAAATTTGTGACTGTTTTGGTGATTGTTTTAACTGGCCAGTTGGATTAATTGTGAACTTGCAATGATGAGTTTTTCATGAATCACGTCTTGTAGATTGACAGCCATGGAAAGAATGGTTTAGGCTCTTGGGCATTAAGTACTTTATTTTAGTGATTGAAGAAATAGAACTATTTCAAAGAAAATCATTGTAGAAGAAACAATACTAGGAAAATTATACGAGAAAGTTTTTACTCATGAATTACCTTTGGCTTTGGATGAGGATTCAACATCTCCAATAAGTCAATGAAGTGGGCAAGCCTACTGCGCTAAAACATAGAAAACACCCATCAGTCGAACGCTATGCATATCTACAGCATTTAATAATGTAATTTCAATATACAAATGTAACCTTATTATTAAGGAAAAACTCGAGGACATCAGTCATCAACAAATATATAAAAATGTCTTATATAAGCACAAGGTACTCAAAATGTAACAGAAACACATTGCGTGTATGGGCTGTCCTTAGATGAATACCTGAGGCTGACGATAAATGTACTCCTCACTAATACGCATTGCAGTGCAACCTAGACCCCATCTGATAATATCCATCGACGGGACTACTCGCCATCTTGGCCCACAAAGGAATGGGTGCCTTAGAGCATCCAAACAACTGTAGAACATTTCACATGGTTAACACCAGCAATTTTTCAATCTCGGGTAAATCAAACTAATATATCTAATCAAATGCTATTCATGGTTCACAATTGTCAGAAACTAGCTACATGTTGTCAAAAGATCAAGCCTCCTGAAAGACCAAAGAAACTTGAACACTTCTCTTTATGATTTTTTTTGTATCTCTGCTGAATTTTCTTCAACGCTACAGTTTTAATTTTTAAAATCTTGACATATTTGCAAGATAAACAGCTCAATGTAGGGGAATCAATAAGCAAATTATTAAAATTTCAAATATGTAGATACTGCTTTGAAGCATACCTTATTCTCCGGGAAGGTTTGGTTGCTAGCAATAGAGATAAAAGGTGCCAACCAGCACCCCAGTTCCTATCAAGCATCTGCGAGAAAATAATATAAGGCATTAAAAGTTATGAAAACAAAAATGGTACTCTAAATACTAAGCCACTTTCACTGAAGATGCGTAGAAATATACTTACTTGTAAGCCAGCATTTCCATATGGAGAGTTTCTGCCGAGGATTTCCATCATAAGCTGTCGCAAACATGAAGGATCATTCCCCTGAAGTTTAATGTGGCAAGAATTATCGTTAGAAAATTTGCATCATTGCATGACCCAACTTACGTTTGAAGTACACCTGTCTACATATTTGTTAGAATATATCAACATACCTACATTTGTTAGGGTAACTATGATTATCTTTTAGTATTGGTTTCAACACTTCCTTATATTTTGTGACTTGTTTCCACGTGTAATTTGAATTATCAGTTCTACTACGAAATAATATTTATTATGCTAATACCAGAAATGTAATAAAATAATGAGGATGAGTGTCCACTTACAGTAGACCTACAAATAGTCTTTCCCAAGTAAACTACTACAGATCATGGCCACGTGACTTAACCATTAATTTAGTATTATTCTCAAATGACTACTTATTTCAACAGCAGAATTTTCAAATTTTCATGATAATGGTTTATGTCCTGCTATAAATGAAGTGTTGTTAAATAACCGGTATAGTGCCCCTATACCGCTATTACATCTCGGGATTTGTTGTTAAATAACCGTATAGTGCCCCTATACCGCTATTACATCTCGGGATTTGGAGCAACTGCGACAAAAGCCGATATGTTATTGTGATTTCGCTACCACTGCAATAGCAGTGACTTTTTGCATATCGGCGATAGCGATTATTTCTTACATATCGGAAGTTTTTTTGTATGCTTTTTTCCCTTATGATAACATCAAAAATATCATGTGAACTGCACGTGACTTTCTTTTTTTAAAAGAAGACGTGACATTTTTTAAAACATCAAAAATAAAATAATTTTGAGTTGGTGATGAGGTGAGGTTTTATATAACCCCACAACCTAGGTAACCTCTCATCACTAAACCGCCTCTGCCTCTATCTTTTCTCTTCACTTCATACTTCATATTTAATTTATGTTTCTGGCATTATTTTTATATATAAACCATCTTACAAGGGTTGACCCTTACATCTAAGACAATCGGTTGTTGCATATTAATCTCTAATGCCCTAACAGATGTGCAGCTCCTGCTAATTAACCTCTAACATGTAGGTTTTTGAGGGATTGAGAGATGATTATGTACATCATGCTTTATTTTATATATAATTATTTATTTCAACCGCTTTGTGGCTACTGCTATTTGCTCGCTATGTTATACCCTATTTCTCATATCAGATTTTTTGCTATCTGCAATTTTCCGCGATCCGCTATTAATAACACTAAAATGAATAGTCACAGCTTACAGCAAAGGGGAAAAAGGAACAAATTATTTAGGCCTTAGTTTGTATGAGGCATATTAGAGACAAGAAGGCGTCCTTGGGCACTTCCTTCACGGTCTATAAAGCATTTGAGTCAGGTAGTTTTTTCTTTTCCTTCTAAAAAGTTATACTTTTAAACATTCAAGGGGCCAAAATTAAATACAATATTAACTTGCCATACCTTTGTGAGGAATGATTTGAACTTTGCGAATATCAAAGGATCCATAAGCTCTCCCATTACCATTTTTGCCATTATAAAACCCATGCATCTTTGTAACACAGATAATCAGTTATCAAAAAGATTATATAGTTGCACACAAACTTCACAAACGATATCCTAGGCCATACCTCATGTCAAATGCAATCATCATCTGTCGCCTGTCCATGTTCTCCATAGAGCCTCTATTTGAACCATCCTCGCAAAAGTCAGCGGCATTTCCCAGTGTACCGACCTGTTAAGTAAACACTTCAGGTCAAACCAAGCATGAGAAGAAAGGTTGACCAGGCTATACATGAGGAAACACCAACTATTGGTGTACAGTAACTTTGATTACGTAGTTCACACATTGAGAGCTAAGAATTATCAGCCCGGTGAAAATCATCAACCAGAAAGTATATGTCATATGTTAGGTATCGGGCTAGGCCTAAGCCCAAAAATGTGCTAAATACAGTTTGTTATATTTGCTGATATGGCTAGTTTCTTGGAGGAAAATGACAGTTATATGAAGGACAGGTGTAGCAAAAGAAGGATCATTGAGTATTATTCAGTTAGAAACCACATGGTTTGGGCAGAGAGAGAAATGTCTCTTCTCTAAGGAACTTTTGCTCTGGGATTATAGGGATTTCCATCTCTGTAATAATTCTTTTCAATTCATTACCTTGATATTTTGGGTTCTATCATCATATATCTTATCTGTTATCTTTCCCTTCCTACAGTCTGTTGCACTTCTTATCAGGTTTTCTATCTTAGGATAACTGTTTGCTATTATGTGAAACAACCGAAATGTTCAAACTAGCAACAAAAACAAATTTCTAATTTTGTGATGTTCTGAGTTTACAGCACACGTGATGTACAAAACCTTCTCTGGGATCAGCCAACCGCAAGGTAATCCACACTCCACATAAAAGACAGAAAAGTGAATGAAGACGTGATTCTATTTATAAGAGAATGGCAATGCTTACTTTGATATGTCTGTCTATTGGGCTTATATGCACATTTTCCAGCCTCAACTCTGTATGGGCAAGACCATGACTATGCAGGTAATTAACCTGAAAGTAAATAAACCATTGTAGAAAATATCACTCCTCATGTTGCTGTGCAAGTATTCAAGCACTTATGGTTAAAAATGTCTTCCAGAAAACATTAAGGTTAAAATTTCTAAAGACATACTCCAATTAGAAGATCTCTCATCAATATTCGAATTAGTCGCAATTGCCTAGAAATTGCGGGACCTCCAGTTGTGTCTTCTCCTACCTTCCTAACAGATTCTTCGTCCAGTGCAAGAGTGGCCTCTAAAGTTTGAAGCCAATCTGACTGTTGAAGCCAGTGTCTCAAAGAAAAACTGCCATGATACTGAAAGGAAAATGTATTGAGCCAAAAAGAACATCAGTGGTTCTTTTTATGCAAAGGGGCAGAAATACTCAAATAGACAACATTCAGAGCAGGATATAATCAAACATGTATGAAATTAAAATAATGAAACACACTGAGATACATACCCCGTGGACTAGGATAAATGAACCACTACCACCACTTGCAGGCAACGAGATATAGCCATGAACTTGCATTGAGTAAGAATGATACAAAAGTTTACGGCGACCCAGCTTCTTCAATACCTTGAAGATACCAACAAAATATTGTGAAAAGGGGCATGAACAAAATTAAATTGAGATACTACAAACAATGTCAACATACCTCTATTGCTCGTTTTCCTCGACGCTGAGCTTGGGAACTATAAAGCTGTCGAAGTATAACTCTTGTGTTATACAAAGGGCTGCAGAGAACAGAACAAATAAATACAGATACTGTGATCAAAACTCATCATGTAACCTGAACGGACAAAGAATTATCTTACCTAACACTGTCCTTAACCTTGCCTTCAAACACCACCTCATCCGCCTATAGCAAAACTTAATCGATGAGACCACCGGAATTAAAAAAATTAATCCAGTCATGACACATCGTAAAGTTATTTAGATTTCATACCCGTCCACCAAGGCCAATGCTAACACGATCTAAAACCTTAAAGTCTGACATTTTGAACCTCATAACATGATCCGTTTCCTCCTCCATGCAAACGGAAGAGGTCTTTGGAACCTCTTCATGCGACTCCATTGAAGAAGCAGATGCAGATCTCCGTAGTGAAGAACTGCATATTACCTTGTGCTTTCTCTTGCCTGCATTTGATGATTGTCCAGCGAAACGCAGGGGAACAGGTAAAACAAGCCTTGTCGACAAATTTATATGTGAATAAGCTAGGACATTACTCTCCAAAATCGGGTATGGCCCAGTTCTACAAAGTGCCATTGTCAAACCTCTGATAGCCAAATATTAAAAAAAAAAAAAAAAAAAAAGGATGGCTGTATTTATCAGCAAATATTCAGAGGATCCATCAATACTGCAAAACTAAATGTAAAGGCGTAAATAAAATTAAAAAAAAAAACTAATAATTATACATAATTACATCTTATTTAACAGTAAAACATACTACAAAATTTACATTCACCACATCAATGGTGCATACAGAGAAAAAGCAGCAAAGTATTTGATTATCATGAACTATATAGCATATCAGAAATGTTAATTCCTTGGCGAAATTGAAATGAAAATTGAAAAACGTGTCGAATAGAAAAGATAAAAAAAATAATTAAAAATGAGACTCACCAGAACCAGAATGAGAAAGGGAAGAAGAGTATTGGATGGAACATGGAGTTGATGAATAATATAGGAAGAAGAAGGAAACGTGCGTGTGAGAGTTGCGTGCTACAGAACGCCGGGAACGTTTTGCCACGGGTTTCCACCGCGTCAACGTCTGCCTCCCTAAATATCTCCTATTCTCTTTCTTATTATGTTATTGTTAATCCCTCCAAAAATCAAATATTACTCACTTAAGTTACTCCATTCATTATTTTATTATTATAGTATCAACAAAAAATAAAGAAAGAGAATATGGTAAAAGTGAGTTAATAACTTGAACATTATACACCGCTTCTATTCATTTTATAAAGTGAGTTTTAACCGTTAAGTTAAGTTTTGTTAAGTTATAGTAAAAAATTTAGAGCAAAAGATAAGGTGAGGCATAGAGAGAGGATAGATATGATTTGTTTTGTTTTAATAAAAAAATATAAGTAGTGATAAGAAACAAAAATTGAATGCTAGAATAAGAGATGAACCATGTGAGAAAGAAGGAAATTCTTATTATACCAAGTAATCATAAGCCTGATAATCAAGGGAATTTTTGTTATACAATGATTTTATTGTCTTGAAAACCTAGTTACTATTTAGAGGATGATAAAAAAAAGATATCAAATAGTGAAAGAGAGGGGAATCATGCATGACCTAATCGTCTTTTCGCTTTATTCGTCTCAACTCAACCATTGTCAAGTGCAACCCCCTTTGTTACTTAGTTCTAACTGAAACTCGCAGTAGTAAGTAGAAATTTCACAATCCTTGTGGATATGAACTTATAAATATTATTACACTAGAGTAAAGAATAGAAAACAACACGCCAAAATTTTGTTCACCTAGTTCGGCCCATAAATTACATATGTTTGAAGAAGATAGCATCTATCTACATCACTATCAATTAGTTATTTATAAAGAGATACAAACAAAGTTACAAGAAATTAGCTTCAACATGTTCTCCAAGAGCACACCTAATTTCTATCATTTTTTCGAATCTCTTCGTGTGACCAAAAGACTCACTAACCAAGGTATTTCCAAGTTGTTTCCCAATTCATAATCTAACCCTAAAAGAAATCAACCCCTAGCCTATGATTTCTTAAAGGTCTCCTCTTTTAGTCTCCTATAAGATTTACCCAAGTTGCTCATAAAGACACAGTCTTTCATGTGTTTCCCAACTTTCAAAAGCCATGAATATTTCCCTAAAAGGCATTAACCCTTTTTCTAAAAGCCCTCTTTTTTTGTTTTCCAATATTCACATTTTGACCCTTTGAATCTCACCTAAAGACCCTTAACCTTTATACTACATGTTCCCTTAAAGTTTTCTCCTTTGATTACATGAGATTTCCAAGCTCCATCAACAAATGGGTAAAAGATTACTTATGTAGTGTCTTGATCCCGAGCAAATCGTGTCTTTATGATTACACGATTTGCTCGGATCACGCTATGATTTTATGTTCCATACACAATACTAATGCTAGTAGGCGAAATCAGGACACGATTTTGAATGAATCAAACCAAGCAACCAACATAATCAAATTGCGACACCATTGATCCCAGTTAGAAACTCTCACTATAAATATCAGACTTCCTCATTCAGAATTTATCGTTCAGAACGGTGGCAGTTCAACAGGAAGACAATTCTAGAGCTTCGAAGGAGTTTCTATCTTCTCCTTGATTTTCAAGGGTATGTTTTTATCTTTAGTAATTTACTTTTAGTTACCATGTGTGACTAATTTTTTTTTAGGTTAGAGTTCTGATATGAACCTCTATTTATTTTTGTTGGATATTTATTCAATTTAATGTCATTTATATTTTATTTATTTTATGTTCGCTGTTAAGTTTTGTTAGGAATTTAGTTTATTTATGTAGTAGTGCAACCCTAGATTAGATACTTAGATTGTGACAGGGCCTAATATTAATATTATTATACTGATGATTATATCTTGATATTTACATCTTGCTATTAATATCTATCTGTCTAAGAAGTAATTAGTCATAGCTAGTGAAAGATACCGAAAACGAGTTGACCCTAGTAGTAATTACTTAGGAGGTGATTACTGATATTGAGTAAAATATGTTGAACCTAGGAGGTAACTAGTTAATAATTAAGGAAACAAGTGTCTGGTTGAAAGAAATAAGATGCATCCTAATAAAACCATTCTCTTAGACCCTTAGTAAGGTAGACGCTGACAGGGTTGTCCGTTTGTGGAACTACCAAGAGCGAGAGAGAGTGTGTGCTATGAGTGTCCTGAGATTCAAAGATGGGTAGACCAACAGAAACACTGGCCAGACTCCACACTAATACTCCTTATGAAGGTGGCGCAATCCTATAGGATTAATAACCTTATACGATAGTGCGCGTATAATCTTAGTGTGACCATTATGCCTTTGGAAATCTTGGAACGACAATTTAAGTATATGATTTCAATTACCTTTGAGGTGGTAAGACCCGACACGTAAGGACCACCGTGTGACCAGCATGTGCAACCAAGCATTGGAGGGATAAACCTAGTCAACTGAGATAGTATAGACCCTCCACGAAGGATCACCGTGTCATCAGCAGGTGTAACTTGATGACCGATTAGGTTAGTAACGTCCCAACGACCTCATCACTTGTATAGTCTACCTAAGATAAATATACACGACATTACTGCTATTTAATATCCAACAATATAAATAGGGGGGATTCAAATAATCATAACCGCTACTTACTTTTCTACAACCAAAACAGGTAACTTGCTCTGTTGCAAACAGATAAAAATTGCAAATCTCTAACCTTTAACTCTTTTATTTTATCGTCAAACTAAAAATAAGTAACGCGAATTGTTTGGACAAAGCGACAATCCCTGTGGATACGATACTATACTTATCATTTTATTACTTGGTAAATATTTGGTACACTTGCCTAATCCGCACATCAGTGGGTCTATCGAGGATGAGGCTTGGAGCTGATGTTTGTTGGGTCATGACCGACAATACAGAGAGAATATAAAGAATACGTTGATTCCCAATGGATAAGAAAACGACAACTACACTTGAAAATTACAAAAGGGCACATCGAGGATAAATAAAAAGACTTATACTATAAAAGAACGATCACACATTGTTGTGTCAAGGTTCCAGAATTCTAATCCAACTAAGGGGTCATTTCCATATGTTAACCCTAACAACCATTTGAGATCTCACAACCCATATTCTACCCTTCATCCATTTCATACGAGAGCATGAATGCTAACTCTCAAATAGTTGGAGTTTTATGAATGTTATGAGTGAGTAACGCTAAAAGATCATTCCTTTTCACCTCGGATTGTAATATTCCTTTGCAAACTTTAAACTCTTCTATTGATTATTGTAATTATGTTTTCATTCATTTCTTATCTTATTTCTATTTTGTGTTTAAGCTGATCACGAGCTAAACCACTTTGTGGTTAGTACATGTTGAGGTTTTGATTATGTTTACGTAAGTTTGGTTAGTTACATACTTAAACTTATTTTAAATAAGTTTTATAAACTCCAATTTGTAGAGTCAAACGAGACCACTTTTATCTTTATTGCCAAATTTCTTAAACTCAAAAAAGGATAAGAATGAAACTACTTGTTTAATACGAGAAACATTTTTATGCTCAAGAGCGATAAAGACCTTGAAAGGCTACTTGAAAGTTTATCTCGATTTTTTTGTCATAGGAAAATGACTTAACTTTTCAATTAGGGAAAATGGTTGAGATATGGTCTTAATAATGTTGCATGGTTAACTTGACAATCTCATACATAGAGAAAGTAATTTTCCACTTATTTGCATGGTTACCACTTGGTCTCTAGGAATTTGTATGGAGTTGTAATTTTCCACTTCTTTGCAAATATATGTTCATAACTGAATTTTGTTCTGAACCACACTTTGTCATACGAGATCTTTAAGTATTTTATTGTTTTCAAACTTTATTTTAAACTGTTGAAATCTTGAATGATTTATTTTGTTTTTCCACAAACAACTTTTCTCATTGAAAAGCTGCAAAAAGTTGCAGCGCCACAATTCCAATGGGTTCGATCTTTTTGTACAATTACTTAAGACATCGTGTACTCAAGCTAGTTAAACCCTAAAAATACAGTATTGTTTTCAGAGCCTTCGAAAATGGTATCGAGGGTGTGTCTTTCCTTTGGGTATTATTTGGGGTTCTCTTTATTCTTCTCTTCCTCTGGGTGGCGTTGGTCTTCGCCTCGTCCTCCTCTGATATATCCTCGGAGCTTTCATTCATGTATAAGTTTCTCAATTTCTTTCTTAAGCTGCCAACAATTGTCAGTTGTATGGCCTCGAATTCGGCGGTACTTACACCATGCCTCCGAGTCGTTACCCATGCGATCACTCTGAGGCTCAGAGGGATTAGGGATGAGTCTGGATTGGTAAACTTCCTTGTAGATTCGTTCAGGTCTTGTGTTCAGTGGTGTGAATTTGTCCAAATGGTAGGTTCTTCTTTCCTGTCTCTTGAAAGTTCCTCTGTCTTTTGTTGGTGGCGGGTAATAGTTTCTTCTATCTCATACGGCGTTACCTCGCTCTTTGACATCCCTGGTTTTCTTTTCTGCATTACTTTCCTCACCTTTGATGTAACATTCAGCTCTCAACATGATTTCTCCATAAAATCTGCTGGTTTGTGGGCTAAGGATGAAGTAGCAATAAACGTCACAAGAAAGGGGGGGTTTGAATTGTGACCCTTTTAAAAATTATTCCTAAAAGTTAAGTTTAGATTTATATACTCAAGAATGTTCTTGGTGTACGTTAGTTCAACAAGAATAGAGTATATAACAATTAGTTAATCAAAAACAGAATGTTCTGAAGAATGATTATAAGCAGAATGAGAAAAATGATGTTTAGTTAAAATATAAGATTATTTTAACAAGGACCAGAATATTCTGGAGAATGATGACAGAATGATAAAACAATGTTATATGCTGATTTTAATCTTTAGTTAAATATTTAAGCAATTGTTTTATCTTGGACCAGAATGTTCTGGAGATCAATATAGATGTGATAAAGTGTGTGTGTGTAGTGTAACTTTAAATAAAGAGAGAGAGAGAGAGAGAGAGAGAGAGAGAGAGAGAGAGAGAGAGAATAACACATGAGAGTTATCCTGGTTCACCAAACCCGGCTACTTCCAGTCCCCACACCTCGTGTGAGATTATCCACTATAGTTTTCTTGCTAACAGAAACTTCTGACTAGCACTATAAGATCTTGATCACACTAGATCAGTCCGTTACACCTGTATTATCAACCTCAACAGACTTCTACAATTCTTTGCGCACTAGCAAAAGAAAGGTTGGAATTTTCTATCTCAAAACTATTAAGCCCAATAGACTTTGAGAAATACAACACACTTTGTAAAATGAGATTTGGTTGGATCAAATAAATACTCAATTATTTGTTTGAGTTTTACAATAGCAAATTCGAAAGAGAAGATCCAAGCGATATAGTGAAAGAGCTTGGAATTTGCTTTGTTTGCGAAGAGCTTTGTTTGTAGTGATGATTTTCACTTAGAGAGATATTAGCTTGCAAAACTCTTGCTTATAACCTTCAAAGGCCCTTGTATTTATAGGTGAGGAGTGTCTTGGTGATCAAGGGAGAAAATAGAGTTGTTGGACACGTTTTTGATAGCTGTCCAAAGTCTCAATTGATTTCTCTTTTCTTCTTTAAAATAGCCAGAACGTTCTCAGAATGTTCTGTCTGATTTGCCTGGCATTGAAAGCACTGTTGCTTGCTTGCGCATGAGATAACCAGCTGTAATGAGCTGTATGACTGTTTGCCCAATGCAGATGATGTCATTGTCCTTTGCTTTAGTGATGTCATGTTTTGATAAGCCATATGCTCTTTATTCATGAGATAATAATGGACTTTCTTTTCCAAATGGGTCGAACCCTTTCCTAAGGCCCAATAGACATTTATTAAAACATAACCAGCCATGCTTACACATTGTGCAGACTTGTTTACTTTTGATGTACTGTTCCATTTTCATCGTTTTTGCCAGAACGTTCTCAGTTCATTCTCATGAAACAAATTCTCACAAAATGAATTAGTAGATAACAAGATTAAATAAATATAATATGTTTGTAATCTTTAAAACATCAAATAAGGATTTTGTCTCAACAAAGGATTCATTGAATGGTCCCGCTCGCAGCCCGTGCTGGAAGGCGCCTACGAACAGTTCCTAGTTGGGGTGCACTACTTTGATGGTGGCGTCGTTATAGCGGTCAAGGTAGCTTTTCAGAGATTCATTTGATTCCTGGCGGACGTTGAAAAGTTGGTAGTCGAAACTTTACGGTGGCGACTTGCTGAGAATTGGTGGATAAGCTTCCTCGTCATGTCTTGATAACTAATCACAGAAAACCTGTGTTGGTTCATGTACCAGCGAAGGGCGGCGTCACTCAAAGTTCCACGCCAGTAATTTGCACTTGAGAGAATCAGGGGCCATGATCATGGCCATGCGGGTGTTGAAAGAAGTTATGTGCTCCACCCGGATCGCCCTTACCATCGAAGGAAGATAGAGACGACGACTTGAAACCTTCTGGAACGGGCTCGTTCCAAATCTCAACTGATAGCGTTTGGGGTTCTGGTTCGTCTAGGTCGCCGTAATGAGAGTCCTCCTTCTTTTGGTGTTGTTGTTGCTGGATGGTTTCCATCGACACTTGCAATGCTTCGTTCTGCTCCATTAGTTGAGTGATCTGGGTTCTCATCGTTTCGCCCTCTTCAGGAGTAGCCATGGCGATGAGGGGGTTTGGGTTCCTAAATCACGACGAGAGATGTTATTTAGGGTTTTTTTTGCGGTTGATTGGAGATTCCAAATCGCAGTCAGAGGCTACGATTCAGAGTTTTAGGTTTAGGGTTTCCAAATCACGATTTGCGATTCAGAAACATGGTCAAGGTTAGTTTTACCTCTTCCCACAGATGGCGCCAACTGTACTAGCAAAAGTACAATAATCGTAATTAGGATTTGTATTGTATCGGTCATGCCTTGAGAAGGCTCTCAAGGGTTGTATTTATAACCTCTTCATGGGCCTAATTTACGGTTACTTAAGCTATAAGTAACAAAGGTAATTAGGTATTTAAGCCGAGCTCTAGAGGCTTCTAGAAGTTGACTGAGGCGGCGTTTTGGGGAGGGCGTGCCTTGGGCCATAGAGTCCTTCTGAAGTGCGCTAAGGCCTTTGGGAGGGTCTAAATGCCCCTTTAGATGACTTCTAGGTCTTTAGGAATATATTGGCGGTCAAGAAACAATAGGCTTCTATTGCTCGGTTGTCCCAACGTTCTCCTCACCTTCCATTGAATGGGGGATTTCCTTGGCTAAAGTTCAATCGCGTATCTGTCGATGTCGAATAACGTGATAATTATTTTTGGTGTAAACATTTAAGAATTTCAAAGCATCTAGATACCAGGTACCATTTGTTTCAATTTATGAAATGTTGAATCGTAAATTATTTTACAACTAACTTACTTTATAAAAAAACGTCCAAATACCGTGTATTTTCATTTCATACAAAGTATTAATTATACTTTTAGTAATTAATTAAAATTTTAATTACCATTATCACTTATTTTCCTTGAAAATATAATTAAGCATTTTATAGCATCCAAATACCGTGTGCGTTTTGTTTAATTGGTGAATTATTGATTCAAAAATTGTTTTACAACTGTCTTACTTTATACAGAGCATCCAAATACTATGTACTTTTTCGAATTAATTTGAGAAACATTAAACCATAATTTATTTGACAACTAACTTACTTTATACAAATAATCTGAATACCGTGTACGTTTTGTTTTAATTTGTGAAATATTGATTCAAAAACTATTTTACAACTGGCTTACTTTACACAGAGCATCCAAATACCAGGTACCTTTTCGTTTTAATTTGAGAAACATTAAACCATAATTCATTTGACAGCTAACATACTTTATACTAAGAATCTAAATATCGTGTGTCTTTCAATTCAATTTGTGAAATATCGAGTTAAAAATTACTTTGCAATCTTGACGCAATGCATTCGAATATCGTGTATCTTTTGTTTCAATTTGTGAAATATAGATGATAAATGATTTTGCAATTAGCCTACTTTATACAATTCATCCAAATGTGAAATATTAAATCAAAAATTATTTTACAACTGACTTACTTTATACGAATCATCCAAATACCGTGTACTTTCATTTTAATTTGTGAAATATTAAACCATTAACTATTTTACAATTGACTTACTTTATACGGATCATCCATATGCCGTATACTTTAGTTTTAATTTTTGAAATATCAAACCATAAAGTATTTTACAATTGACTTACTTTACACAAATTGTCCCAATACCGTGTATCTTTCGTTTATATATGTGTACAATTGAATCATAAATTATTTTACAATTAAATTCTTTATACAAATCGTCTAAATACCGTGGATCTTACTAGTGAAACCGAAACATGTCTTCAACAAGTCATATAGTTTGACTTTTGTACATGAAAAAACATAATCGAGACAAAGATTAATAACCGAAGATCGATGCTACAAAAAAATACCATAGTTTTTTTTTAAGTCATTAATAAGATAGTAGTAGTCAAAAGCAAACAATTTAATTTAATTTTGGAAGGGTAAAAAAAGAATGAATGAAATGAAATAAAATCTATATAAAGAAGATTGCATTGTAACAAACAAGCACACAAATCTTACATGAAGCGTTGCAAGTAATCAATCATATGGCAACTCTTGGGACCAAATGTCTTATTGGACGGTACAGCACTTGAAACATCGCCACAACAATAAACACATTTAAGGGCAATTCCGTCATATTCACAAATTCATTATCCTTCCCAAACAAGGTCTCCCCAAGTCTCTCATAAACATCCATAAAACCAAAAAACCCCCCAACAAAAAAAAAAAAAAAAAAAACACACTCATAGAGAGAGAGAGAGAAAAAAAAATTGGAGTTTTGATTTTGTTGCGCTTTGTTCTACTATTGAACTCAACATTTTTGTCACATTACCCTAATATTTGTGACATTCGATTTCAGAGATCTAATTAGGGTTTCAGAATCGTGTTCAATTTCTCCAAATTAGGGTTTCTCGATTTCAATTCGATTAATAGGGTTTGGGGGTTTTGCGATGCCGCGAAGTTCGAAGCATAAATCGAGTAAGCATAGTTCCAGGGATTACTCTGATTCCGAGAGAGATTCCGGTGCCAAAGATCGGAAGAGTAAGGATGATACTTCCTCCGTCAAGGTTACGAAGGATTCGAGTGGTGCTGAGAAACGGAGATTGGATTCGAAGGAAGTGCACGTGCACGGAAACGGTGGTGAGTATTCTGATGAATATGCCTCGTCGTCGAAGCGGAGGAGGGAGAGTGGTGGAGGAGGAGGAGGAGGAGGAGATAGGTGGAATGGGGGTGATGAAGGGTCTAAGAAATCGTCGAAGGCAATTGGAGATTCACGGGATTCGAGGGATTTAAAGAACAGTAAAGGCGAGGAGGTGAAGAGGAGTAGCGGGAGGCATAGGGATTCTTCTTATTCTGGGAGGAAGGAGAACGTGGAGAAAGAGAAAGAGAAGGATAGGAAGGTCAAAGAAGGTAGAATTGAGGAATCTGTTGATGTTGATCAAGAACACCGTATATCCAAGCAAGGGGTTGAAAATAATGGTATGAATTTGATAACTTTAATTCTTTCATTTCTGGTATTTTTGTGATCATTGTTCTTGCATTTATGTATCATAATTTGATTGTTTTGAACTGAAATTAAGCATATTTTGCATTCTTATTAAAAATGATTAGAATCACCATAGAATTGGTACCAAGTTGAATAGGAATTAGGAATAAAAATCAAGTTTTTAAGAGTTCTGAAATTGTTTGTGACCGATTTGTGTTGCTGCTACTTTCAATATCAAATACCAATTTCTGATGATGACTTGAGTAGCAGACCTTTTGATATACATGCTGTATAAGCTGATTGAATTTCATAGTATTTGGTTTTGAATATTAGTTGGATTCCCTAAGCCTTTGGTAAATGTATCTCTGGATTGTCCGCGTGATGTTAACTTCGGCTACAATGAAGAAATTATTCCATTTCTTGCACTTTTGAATCTTTTCTTTCAGAAAAATGTTTATCTGGGTTGGGCAGATGAAAAAGATGTTAAATTTTTCTTGATTGAGAATCATATAAGTCGAAATTGTTAAAATGCTGATTTTCATATAGCTGTCGACAAAAAATGCTGCTGTGTTGCGTTTTGATACAGCAGTTGCATTGCTATGATCATGGCCAATTTTGTTGCCGCTCCAACCGCAATCACTACGAAGCATTCGAAAACCAAAAAATGCCCTCCACTTACAGCCTTTTTTTAATATTTTTTTGCTGTAAATTTAGAGATAGTGATGCTTAGAACTTGACTCATTTAAGGAATCACTTTTGTTTACTGTAAATGCTCAGATGAATTATTTTATATTTTGTTTGAAAATTAGCAGCAATGAACTTTGATTGTTTGTTATGAATATGTGTTTTATTTTGTGCAATCTTCTATTTTCGAGCTCTTACACATATTGTCACCCTAAGTTTCGGCGAAGCAGCGATACTGCAACCTGCTTCACCACATCAACGTTTTGGGGGTTGGATGCAACACTCTGCAATCAGCCATTGACTGCATAGGATACTCTGAATAACATGACAGCCTTTACCGAAGGAGATATAAAAATTTATGGTGAAGGGAGAGGGACCAATCATGCTCTGTGGTTGGGTCCGCTAGTATTGTACAATCAGAACTGCATTTTATCTATTTTTTCTCTCATAACACGCCCCTCTTCTTTCGGTGAATAAAAGAAGAGAATTTGAATCCTATATTAATTGTGTTTTACCTAACAAACTCTTTGTTTGGACTCCATCACTCGAAGTAAGCAAAGTTTGCATTAAGGGCATGTATTATTTTTTTACTTGGTATAGATTTACAATTAAAAGCAATTTAGAATCATTGACCGGGAAATTTAAAATGAAGTTAAGACTGGTTTTCCTCAATAGTAGATAGAGCCATTGGATTTTCTGGCTAAATCTTTTCGTAATTAAACTCAAGTTTTCTATATTAGAAATCAAATGTGGTGGCTATTAAACATAATATCAAAATTTCATTTGTTGAATTTTGTTATGTAGGCCTCAATACTGTTCACATAGTCAATTAAGCTGATCACTTATGGAAATTTGAATGTTGAAATTATTTTGTAATAATATGTCACTGGCAACAGAGGCTCTCTTTCCATATTTTCTTCTCTTTTGAGATCCTCAAATCTTTTTAACATTCATGCATTCATTATGTTGAAGTGATCAATGTATTATATGTTGCATTACGTCCATTGCATATTTGGCTGTCTCATTTTTGTTGAATTTGATATACAATGATTTTAGTATAATCTCTTTGCAATATTTAGATAGTGAAACTGTGTTATGCTTACAATTCCTTTCGATCCTTTTGATGAAAACCATATGCAAGTGTCATAATTACAAAGTTTTAGATAAGGACTCAGGCGGTTCTTCCTAGACATATATCAATCTACACTGTGTTATATAATCATATTAGTTTTTGACAGTTTTTTGAGCTGTTTGTTGAGATTGTATTGCCCTGCAATCTGTGTCTTTTAAAAATGCGTTTGGTTAATGTTTTATTGTGATATCACGAGTTTAACGAAACAATTCATCTCCTCTTTTTTATCTTATTATGCTTGGATAGTTCTGCCAGTAGGCCCATCCGCTTGTTGTTAAGTCCAGTAAGTTTTTAAGCACTGTCTCTATGGTTTTGAATATGTTTTTATGTTTAACTTTGTGACATGAAAATAGTACCATACAAGTTTATCTCCCCATCTCTAGTGTTCTAGACATGAATTATTTGAACAGTTGAACATTTATTTGTGCAGATATCGATTTTTTAATTAAATGTCCTTAGTACCCTTCTACCATATAAGAATTTGGGCCTGTGATGTTAAATGTTTTGTACCTTATTTTTCTCTTTCTTTTTTGTAACTTCGTCCATATGTTTCACAATTTTTTTCTTGGATTGTTTTGTGTCAGAAGGCAGTTGTTGATTTTTATCTATGTGGTCAATTCTTTTTGCAGATTCGAAAAAAATAGACGAGTTGCGAAGCCCTGAACAAGATATCCAGCTTGAGAGGCGAATGAGGAAGAAAAGGGATGACTATGGTGATGGGGATAAGCATCAAGATGATGTCGGAGATGGTTATGATAGACATTTGTCTTCTAGGGATGACATTGCCAAGGATGGAAAGAAAAAGGATGATAGGCGAAACGATGAAAAATACAGAGACAAATATAGGGATGAAAAGGATAGGGAGAACAAACATCGACATGACAAGCAACGTGACGAACGTCCAGCAAAAGATCATACGACCATTAGGTCTGACGATAAACATGCAAGGGAAGAAAAGAATAATTTAGAATCACGACAAAAGAGAACCAAGCATCCAGAGAGTGATAGAGACCATTATCGTGATCGAGACGGAGAACGAGACCGTGATTTTGAATATGTCCGTGAACGCGAGCGCCGCCATGAACGTGATCATGATTTTGATTTTGACAGGGATCATGATTATGACCGAGATCGAGATTGGGACTTTGACCGTGAACGAGACAGAGACCGTGATCGTCATCGTGATGGGTCACATGGGGATGATAGAAGTGCAAGAGCCAAAGACAGTGGGACAAAAAAAAGAACTTTGGATGATCGTGATGATTACAGTGATTCTAAAGCTAGAGCTGTTAAAAGCTACTATCCTGACACAGAGAAGAGGAGTTTGACCAGCAGTAGGGCTGATCCTGATCTAGACAAGGGAAGATCTCTACCTCGACAAGCTCATGCAGATTCATCTGGGACTAGCAGTAAACACAGATCTTCTCCTGCATCAAATGCACATGTTGGCAAAGATGAATATAGGTACTTTTAAATTTTCTTGAAAGTTTTGTTGTAGGCTAGCATTGTAATATGTCCTTTGCACTCTGTGTCTGTACTTTTCAGGTGATATTTGGGAATTTGATTTGTGCATATATTTGGTTTCATGTTTTTCAAGGTGTTGTTGTATGATGGCAAATAAAAGTTTGTCATAGCTTTGCTTAGTTCCAGTAAAGTTCCAATGATCAATGTTACCTATTTGTGACCATATCTTTCATTAAGGCATATAATGCTGTCTATAAGTTACTATAACACCATTTTTCAATCACGGGAAGCTTTTAGAGCTCAATGAAAATTTTCTTTTGCTTTGCCAAGAGGGGATAATTGTTAAATGAGTTTGTTGATGTCGATTGAAATATTGCTTGCATGATTTAAATTTTATGATTAGGTCTATTTTCACTTTTGTTCACAGAATCTTGTAACCATGGGGATTATACCATTATCAATTTCAATTATAATTGTTTGACATTTCCCCCATGTTTCAGAAATGCAAATGCTGAAGATACAAAGTATAGAGACTCAACTATAGAACAGAGGACCAAAGCCTCAAGAGAAGGTTACTCCGGGATTTCAGATAGAGGCCCTAAATACAAACTAACGGAGAAACCCGTTAAAATAGATGAATTTCCTGCAGGAGACTTACCAATTGAAAGATCTTCTAGTCGCAAGGCTTCACCCATGGGCTTGATGGAAAGATCTCCTTCGTCAACAAGCATTGAACGCAGGTATATGAATAAAAGTGTTGTTAAGCGGAATCTTGAAATTGATGAAAGTGGAAGAAGGAGCAGTATCGATGCAAGAGATGTCTCTTCAGATGACAGGCATAACCGGGAGTTCACTGTAGAGAAACCACTATTGGATGAGCCCTCTCAAGCAGATCCATCTTTCTATGGTAGGACTAATCAGAACAATCCACCAGTAGTTCCTCCCCCACCCAGTTTCAGGGCTACACTTGATAGACCATATATGGGTTCTTTAGAGGATGATGTTAGAGATAACTCCAATACACGATACAGGAGAAATAATGAACAATCTGGCTTTGGAAGAGTGCATGGTGGCAATTCCTGGAGGGCGAATCCAAACTGGACTTCGCATGTACCAAATGGATTCGTTCCCTTCCCACCTGGGCCAGGTCACGGAGGTTTTCAAACAATGATTCCACAGTTCTCATCTCAACCTCTCTTTGGTGTTAGGCCTCAGTTGGAAGTCAACCATGCTGGTATTCCCTATCACATTGTTGATGCTGACAGGTTTCCAGGTCACTTGCGCCCAATTGGGTGGCCAGGTTTGATGGATGGTACAGGACCTGCTCATCTGCATGGATGGGATAACAATAACGGGGTTTCCAGAGATGGTCCTCATATGTATGGCGGATCTGATTGGGACAGAAACAGGCACCCAACAAATAATCATGGATGGGAATCTGGTTCAGAGAGTTGGAAAGAACAGAATTATGATTCAAAGAAGGACTTGCCTTCCCCAGCCTGTAAAGATGAATCAGTTCCTGCTGTGGTCGACAATGGTGGTGTGCCTGACCAGACTATTCAGGTGTCTCAGGATGAACACAAACCCAATGAATCTCATGAGAAATCTCCTGAAACAAAGTTGTCTAGTGTCATGTCTCCAATAAAAGTACCTTTGAACTCTTCTCCCACAACTGATTTTGAAAAGGTGCCTGATAATTCGACACCTGAGGATTATTCTTCTATTTTTACCCGTTTCTACCTTTCCAAACTTGACATTTCCTCAGACCTAGTACTGCCAGAGTTGTATGATCAGTGTGTATGCGCTCTGAATGTTGGCAAGAAAGCATCGGATGATGTTGTTGCTAGTACAGAACTATCCTTGAAGGTATGAATATTAGAAAACTTTCATGCTTGAAACTTTGACTAATCTTCTGTTACCTAATATATTGAGAAGTAAATTTAACTTGGTTATTTGACTGACCACCTGTATTTAATTTAATTTAATTATTATAGTCGTATTTTATATTTTTATTAATTAAATTGAACACAATCCCTGCCATTATTGATGTTCCCCTTGCTGTGATTTGACAGAATGGTTCGAGGTCACAACATAAATACGCCACCACTTTCTCAGGACATTCACCTTTTCCAGTAGTTGATAATTCTATCTTCCAGGTAAAACTACTCAGCTGTTGGCATGGTTGCAGTGAATATCTGTATGTGAATATATCACAGTGCTTGTTTCTTTAGACTTTTAACAATGTGATCATTTTTCTCTGACCTCCAAGTACTATAATAATATGACAAATGCTAAAATGTGTGCTAAAAGCACCTGTTAATAAACTAAATATATACTGTCCTGAAATTCATTCAATTCCTTAAAAGTTAAACAATTGTTTTCAATGTATAAACCTTAAAGTTAAAAAATTGTTTTGGATGTATAAATATACTGAAATGCTGGACTCTTGATGCAGAGAGCCATTGATATCTACAAGAAGCATAGGGTGAAATTGCCTAATAAGGGGGATGTAGATATATTTGCAGCATCCAAGTCCAACCAGGTGCAGATGGATGAGTCAGTTCCTATTTCCAGTTTGGAGAATAAGCATGATTCTGTCTCAGCTTCTGATGCAGCAAAAGATGTGCCAACACCTGCATTACAACCGAAGGAAGTTGAAACACTCTCTCCTGCAATGGAGCAATTGGATGGGATCAATCAAACCTGCAGTCAAATGGAGCAAGATGGTGATTGTACCGATACTCTGAAGATAGACACATCTAGTCCATCGTCTGGTCCTGAGAACAAAGAAGCAGCTGTAGCAGCTTTGCCTATGGAAGAGGATAAAGTCGCATTTGATCAGCTGAATTCAGGGGATGCTGAGAACAATCACACCACTGCATCAAAAAGTGAAGCACTGTTGGCCCCCACTTCACATGAAGAGTGTGAAAACATGAATATTGAAGACACAATTACTGGTTTTTCCCAATATACAGATGAAAAACTGGGTTTTGGTGACACTAAGGGTAATCCCTTAATTTTTGAGGATGGGTCTCCCAAAGCTTGTGATGCTTTGATGCCTGGTTCAAATGAGTCTGAGTCGCTTATTTTAAGCCGGATACATCATTCTCCTGAAAGTACACATTGAGACAAATTTTATTTCTATGCTTTTTATCCATTAGGTTTTCAATTTCTCCCCCTTCTTGTTGCTTCTTTTTGAGCGAGGAAATAAAAGAAAATGGCATTCGTTATTCCCCTAGAAATGCGCTTTTCAGACCCAACCTGCATTTGCTCTCTCACATTTCATTCCTCCTATTTTAGCATTTGTTTTTGCATGAGCATGCCATGAAAGTTAGTATATCTCGATTAAGTTGCACTCCGTTCTGCATGAACGGAATGGGCTTAATACGACTTGTAAGTTCAGTTTACTCAAATAAAAAACTTTTCAAATATATTTAGAGACGGTACCGATCGCGACTCCTCTGGTTTTGTTTAATGTTTTGTGCTTTTTCTACTCATTTTATGTCTCTATTATCTACACCAGTATTCTTTCCACATGATTTTTTACTTGTCTCCGTATTCTTTCAAAATTTTCAGTTTTTTCAAATAGATTGAAAAAAGAAAAAAGGTTTTCTTCCGACCGCCATATGAATATGGTGTCTGATTTAAAAGGGTTGTGCCACTAAAGTGTTGTGCACAGTTGATTTCGATTTTGATGGTTAATCCATGTCAAGAAAGTTTTTAATTATTAATAATTAAAAACTTTTTAATTATTAATAATTTTTTTGAAGGAATTAACTATTATTAATATAGTTAATTTTTTTTGGAAGTTTTTAATATTTTCTACTGGGTACAACTTATTAATATAGTTATAAATTTAAGCTATTAACTATTATTATGAGTTACTAGCATTCAAATATGCATTCTCTACTTTTTCTAATTTATTGCATCAATGCGTGTAAAATATAGAAAATGTTTATTTTGTGAAATTTAGGTATATATGTTTGTGATATTTTTTTTTTCTTTTTTTTGGTTGTGTGTTTGTGATATTCTAATTGTCACAAATTATGTTTTATTTTTTTAGTGACACAACAATATAACATTTTGTTTCAATTTAATTTCCCTAAATTAAGAATACATTTTTTTAAGGGTATTTTTTATCAAAGAAAAAATTCATCCCAAAAACTTGTATCTCCTTTATATATTGTTGTAGAAATTTAATTTCCAAAATTAAGGATAAGTTTGTTTAAGGGTATTTTTGAACAAAAGAAAAATCCATGGCAAAAATTTGTATCCCATTAATATCTATACTATTGTTTAAAGACAACTCTAAATTAACCACTAATTAACTACTTTTTGGTTGGACATTTTCTCAGACAAAATTACTCTTGAAAATACGATTGACAATGAATTGAACCAGCACAAAAATATTTTGATATCGATAATTAACTCGTTTAATTTGATTTATGAATCAAATGAGTTAAACTTGAGCTCAAAACAAATGAGTTGAACTTGCGCTATGTATAGTTTAAAACAACATATAGCTATAAATATCTTGAAACATCATTTATAATTCTAACGAATATGAAGATAAATAAAGTTGTTGAACATGAAGATAAATAAAGTTGTTTCAAATATCTATGAGTTATAAACAACTTTTATATTTATTGGGGTAAAGGGCGGACACATTTTTTCCACTTTTATTAGCAAGGGCCAAGGAAGGATTAAGTTGTAAAATATAATGAAGTCAAGACCAAAATTAAAAAGAAATTTTACACCGAAACACAATAACTTTTTTTTATATAAAGTCAAAATAAGATTTTCATAGTCTTCTGTATTGATTTTATGATTGTGAATTGTTCGTCCAATTATTATTATTTTAATGGGATTTAACTAATTATTTTAACGAAGATTTAAATAAAAATGGTAAAATAATTTAAATAAAATAGTAAAATTGGAAAGAAAAAATCCAGCTATAAATGGTGTATTTTATTTATATATTGATATAGATTAAAAAGGAATGTAATCAATTGAGACTTTAAATATTCAATCAACGTTATTAATGTAGGAATATACTCATTCAGTTTAGTGCTATACATTTAAAATAATTTAGTTTAACACAAAATACTAAAGTTAATTTGGTTTTTTAAGTTCTCTTGCCGGAAGTAATTATTTTTGGAGACATATTCCACGGTCTCTCTCTATATTTTTAATAGACAGACGAAATAACAATAGTCATTTTAAATTCATACACATAAGTATAAGTGGGAGAGTCAGGTTCAAACTTAGGACTTTCAGCTAACAATTCCGACAATTTTGCTGGTTGAGATAGAATTTATGAACCTATTTTAGCTAAGTTTTAGAGAAATAATAATTTTAGTTCTTGAATATGTAACATATAAGTACAATAGTTTTTTAATGTATTGAAATTTTAAAATAATTTTTGATTGCATATTTCATTAATCAACATAATATTTGAAAATTTCCTTAAAAAAAAACATAATATTTGAAAATTGAAATATTAACGAAATATTTTAAAGTAACAAATTATTTTGAGTAACATAGGACAGAAACTATTTTTGGAATTTCTTTGTTGAAGGACTATTTAGTCACTAGCACAGTACTGCCACGTGGAAAAGAACACCTGAAAACTCGGTGGTTGCCGCGTCAAAGTGAAGTTAACGGCCAACAACTTTTTTAATGTTTCTGGGCCAGCTTTGTTTTTTTTGTTTAGTACTATGAGTCAATGAGATTTTGTAGTTATGTTCTGTTGGGTCTGTGTGATTGTTCGGTTTTCCAACATTTTTGTTTTTGACTAAATCTTGATCTGTACTTGGACTCATTTTAACCAAACTTTCTTTAAAGTTTCAATTTTTATTATATAATAATAACTTATACACCCACATATGGTTTTATTTGGTTTGTGTCTTCGAAATAAATTCCGGTCTTTTATTATGTTGTTGCTGTGCTATTTTAAAGATTAATCCTTTACATTTATATAAACAAACTCTATTGGTGATTAATTAATGTGTTTCTGGATGATGACATTACAGGTTGCCGAAGATGAAATCAGCGAGAAGCCAAACCAATGAATTTGATGCTCAATATTTGCTTGAGACTAAAGAAGGGACCTATGGATATGGAAATGCTATATGGCCTAAAGATTATGGGAATGGTGCTAGTTCTAGTTCCGGTTCTGATTGGATGGGGGGTGACCCTATTGTTTTCGAAGAAAAGCCGTGGAGGCCGTTGACCGGAAAGTGAATATTCCTGCTGCAATTCTGAACCTTTATCGGTATGATTACATTTTTTATCTCCCTTGCTTGTGCATATGAATTTTTTCGGATCCCATTTTTTCATTGATATTTTGATGAAATATTTTTAGATGGTGATAATTTTAAATCTAGTTGGAGTCTCTAATATCTTATATTCAATTGGAATTTGGTTTTATGCTTTGAGGTTTTAGTAAGTAAGTTTCTCAAAGAACAACTTTTTATGAACAATGACAACGATTATTATTTTTTACAGAAAATTTATTTTAAAACATATCAATTATACATTAACTAACATGTTCCATTTCATTTTGTTTTTCTTATCTTCTGATTCATAATTTTTTACTATTTCCTTCTATTGATTTTTGTTAGTTCTATTTGCCTAGTTGCTGCTGGTTTTATTGTCTTAATTTTGACAATTTCTTTTTTTTTTTCAACATTCAGGCTCATAATATTAGCTCGGATGGTGCTTCTTGTTTTCTTCCTAAAGTGGAGGGTGCGAATTCCGAATGACCATGCAATGTGGCTATGGGGCATGTCTGTTGTTTGCGAAACCTGGTTTGCATTCTCTTGGCTTTTGATCAGCTCCCTAAACTCTTTCCGATAAACCGTGTTGCTGATCTTAACATTTTGAAAGAGAAGTTTGAAACTCCCAGTCCAGCCAATCCAACCGGCAAATCTGTTTGTGTCGACCGCAGATCCGGAGAAAGAGTCACCTCTTGTTACTGCGAATACTATTCTTTCAATCCTTGCCGCAGATTATCCTGTTGATAAACTATCTTGTTATGTCTCTGATGACGGCGGGTTGCTTCTTACTTTCGAGGCCATTGGCAGAGGCAGCAAGTTTTGCTGCTCCAATCAATCTGACCGACAGGCTTCATCAAGTTCTTCGGTGGGCAACTGGCTCTGTCGAGATATTCTTCTCGCGGGACAATTCTCTATTGGCCAACTCTAGACTGAAATTTTTGCAAAGGATTGCTTATCTGAATGTCGGAATATATCCATTGACTTAATTCTTCTTCATCGTTTATTGCTTCCTCCCGGCTCTTTCGCTTTTTACTGGTCAGTCCATCGTCCAATCCCTTCAAGGGACTTTCTTAGTTCACCTCTTGGGAATTACCGTGACACTTATTCTTCTCTCTGTTCTCAAGATCAAGTGGTCTGGTATCGGACTCGAAGTATGGTGGAGGAACGAGCAATTCTGGTTGATTGGAGGCACAAGTGCCCATTTCGCGGCCGTTCTTCAAGGTCTTTTGAAGGTCATAGCTGGCATTGAGATCTCATTTACTTTGACATCTAAATCGTCAAAGCGACGAGTACATTGACCTCTACATCATCAAATGGAGCTCGTTGATGATTCTGCCAGTCATAATAATGATGGTTAATTTAATGGCAATTGGAGTTGCGGTTTGTAGGACTATATACAGTGACAATCATCGATGAGGTAATTTAGTTGGAGGTGTGTTTTTCAGCTTTTGGGTATTGACTCATTTATATCCATTTGCAAAAGGTCTTTTGGGCAGGAGAGGTAGAACACCAACCATTGTTTTTGTCTGAGCAGCTTTGATATCAATCACTATATCACTTCTATGGTTTGCTATTCATTCTTCTTCTGGTTATAGTCAAATTGGAGGGTCATTCCAATTTCCTTGATTTTCTAGTGATTACTTTTGAAGTAGCAATTGTAAGTAGCAGTTTTTTTTGGTTGTTTAGAGCTTTTAGTTACCATTCATTGTTTGCTGGTAATGGGATAGAAATCAACCGCGGTTAGGATTTATTGTTTTAATGAAGTTTACCTCATTTACGTTGACAAGTGTTGTATGGCTGAATTGTTGGACGATTGTGTGATAATTTCACTATTCCCAACTTCATGTTATATGAAACTGCAATAGTAACATCAAAGTATTTTTGGTTTTAATGAATCTCTGTTATTCCTTTTGAATTTATGCCTATTGTTTAAGTCATATATGGGTGGACAATGTAGTTTTCAATCCATTGTACACAACATATTTTGCAAGACCATATCAATATATCGATCAACCAATACATTTTTATATCAATGGGTATAGAAAGTTAAGATACATTTTTATATCAATGGTATAGAAAGTAAAATTTTCAAACAGAAAGAACATTCTCTAATTTATTCTTTCATCAAAGGAAATTTAGGAGCCATATAAAACCATGAAAGTCATTGAGTATGAGATATATTGTGGATATAGGAGATGGATACTACTGAAACTTCTGTTGTTCTAACTTCTAAGTTTCTTACTTACATTATGAATAAAATGGATATGCGTTGTTTTAAGTACAATAAAATTGAATGCAATAATGAACATTAGGGAACCATATACCGAAAATTTATCAGTGCATATTTCTATCTGATGATGGAAATTTCTGCCAAACTGATTTTAAGGTCTTAACATCTTGCAAAGTCCTTTGTGTTTACTTGCTCAGTGGCTGTTGAGTTTTGAGCCTTAGGGAAAGCCTCAACTCTTTCAACATGTGTTATAGTTGGAATTTGAAATTGATTACTATAATCTTATAAGCCCGTGAGAAAGAATTGTTACCAACAAGATCAACGACGTGTGTTTCAATGACTTGATGATATGTTACACCGAGCGGGAGATATTCAAGTCACTTGATGATATTGATATTATTCAAACATTCACCGTAAAGAGATTTCAGAAAGGGCATTTACCTCCTAATTTTATTTAGCATAACACACTATTGGGCATGTTATGTTTCATTTCTCTTATTGTAAATTGTATCTTTGTTGACAAAATGACGAACGTCTTTTTATTTCGATTTATGACTATTTATATATTATGTCACATGTGAATTTGCGGTTAAAATTTTGCCCAGAATCTATAAAATTTATGGCTCCGCCACTGACATTAGGTATACCCTGATGCTACATATTCACCTCTTGAGATTTGAATAATAACCATTTTTGTTATCTTAAGTGAAGAAAGATCACGTCACAATATACCAATGGCCGTGTAAGTTGTTTTCATTCATCAATCACACAACCTTATCAATTTTCATTTGTGGAATCAACTAAACTTAATTGATATTAACTGGGTGGTTGCTTCTGCTCCTGGGAAGGTGTTAATGACCGGTGGCTACCTTGTTTTGGAGAGAACCAATGCTGGACTTGTTCTTAGTATAAATGCTCGCTTTTATGCTATTGTCAAACCCATCTACCCTCAAACCAAACCTGATTTCACAATGATGTTAATTAAATATAAATGCAGAATAGATATATAAGTAGATTTATCTTATTGATGAATATGTCGTCTTTTAGTAGACAACTAAACACACTTCCTCAAAAAAAAAATTAAACACACTTGTATAAAAGTATCGTGAAATCCGAGTTTATTTTTATAGACTTAAAGATGAGGTTAATTGACTTAAAGATGCCATAGTCAATATTTGTGAATTTAGAGGATCCAAATACAAAACCCCTAATAAGAAAAATTAAGGCTAAGTTTGGATTGATGGAAACGAGCGAAGCGGAATGGAATAAGATGGAATGGAGTGGAACAAAGCGGAATGGAATAGAGATTATATTTCATTGTTTTGATATTTTATGACGGAATGAAACGGAGTTGTCATTCCATTGTTTGGGAATGAGACGGAATGAAATGAAATATAATTTTTTTATTCCAATTTTACCCTTATTTTTAAAAAAAAAAACACTATTATGTAAAATGTATTATACTTTCCTAAATAATTATATTTGTATAGCTTAAATGTTATCTAAGTATTCTCTCAAAAAAAAATCTAAGTATGAAAGCATCAGGCCTGACATTTTGAAAGAAATCCATAAAAATTACATCGATATACCATTGACCTGACATTATGTTGTACACAAAAATAGGTTTTTCAAATATTATTTGATTTTTTTAGTTTGATTTCATTCCATAATTTTGACATTATGTTGTACTTTATCATCATATTTAAAATTGAAACAATAAATCACTGTTTATTGAGACCAAAAAGGTTAAATTTTATAAAGATATAACTATTTTTGTGAGAGTGAAAATAGTGATATAAAAATAAAGATATAACTATTTTTATCGGAGTCGCCTTTTTAAATTCCTTGAAGATAGAAAAATAGTACATTCAAACGGATATATCTTCAAAATTAATTGAAAAATAATTAAAATAATAATTAAATATTATAATGTGTTATATATTTAAAATGAAAAAATAAAAACAAATTAGGTTCACCCATTCAAATTCAATTCAATGTTCTTGTAATGTATCTTTGTATTCTCTTTCAATACCCACAAGAGTTGGTTTAATTTCTTTCATTCTTAAAGGCTCACTTAAGTATAATTTCTTTTATTGAATCCTTATTATTTTTAGTGTGGAGGGAGTGTGGAAGCTAGGAAAGTCAATTGGGTTAAGTGGGATAAGGTGTTTCTTGGTCGATATAGTTGTTGCTTGGAGGTTCGTATAGTGCAGAATTTTAACTTATCTTTGTTAAGTGAATTGTTTTGGATGCTAATATGGATCAATGAGTTTGCGGTTTAAAGTTTTAGCATATTAGAATAGGTTGGAGGGAGTTCATGTGAAGAGTGGGGACAGTTAGGCGTATATGTGGTATAAACACTTCCATAGTGCTAAAATAGGGGCGGAGATTGGGAATTTGAAATTGGTTTGATGACAACTTGACGATAGTGGAGAGTAATGAGAAAAATACACTTTTTTGCCATGATTCGTGGTTGTAGAGTGGTCCTTTGTGTAATATATTTAGAAGACTTTTTTAGTTATCTCAAAATAACTCCGTGCCATTTAAGGAGATGCGTAGGTTAGAGTTGGATGGGGTTGAGACGATGTCATAGAATTTTTCTTGGAAGGAAGTGCAGGGGATATATTGTTGTTCTTTGTTGGACAACATTTTTTTAAGGCTAGCGTCATTGATAAGTGAACATGGAAAGTTGATCGTGGTGAAAGGTACCCTGACAAAGGGGTATATCATAAGATGATGCAGGTGGAGCATAGTGAACCTATGGCTCTAAGAAAATCTCATTGGGAACAAAGTAGTTCCTCTAAATCTCTCTCTCTTTTCGTGGAGACTCTTGAATAACTGAATCTAACAAAGGATGACTTAACTTGATGGAGCATTTTAAATATAGACTCATTTTTATGTTATGACAGGTGTGAGAAAGAGGAAAATGTTAATCATTTTTATTTTTAGTGTGAATTCTTCGATAATATTTGACATCATATTCTATAATGGTTGGATAATTATTGTGTTCTTCCCATTAATTCCTGCGAGAGTACTCTTAATGATTCTCAACGGTTCAAAAAAAGGTTTATTTTAGTTTTTAGTTGATTTTGTTGACTTGCATTTGGATTATTTGGAAAGACATAAATTCTTACATTTTTGTCACAAGAACCCGTTTATGGTGTTGTTAGATAAATTTACAATTCTCATTTAGTGGTGGCAAAATGCTAAGAAATTAGGTTCGTATTTTGAGTTGCAATGTTGCTAGAATAATCCATTTACTTGTCTTGGTTATTCTACCTCATGATTTGGTTCTTTTACATCTATGCATCTCGAACTTTGTATTTTCCTTTGTTAGGCACATCTTGTGCTTGAAGGATTTTTAATATAATTGATTTGGCGTCTTCATTCAAACAAAATCCATCTTAGTCAAGACACCAACTACATCAATATATAATATCTTAAATGTTAGGTAACTTAACACTAAAATTTTCAAGTAGTTAGAAAAGGGGTAGGGATGGGGGTTCAAAATTATTGTAATGATAAAAATATATATAACCAAACAATTACATTGATGGTTATAAATTATTACCTTGAAACAATTTAATTTTTGCCAACATAATGGCAACAACAACATTTTGAGATTCACCAAAAGATAGAAAAGAGTTCAACTCTTCAACATACTCTCCAAAAAGAGTACATTTAACGCGATACCTATTCAAAATTGTCAAAGGCTATACAAATATTAATTACTACCATAATACATGTTTTAAAAAATACACTTACAAAAAATCAAGCTTACCCATTTGACTCCAGTTCAATGACATTCATCTTAATTTTTCCACTGTCTCATTGATATTCTCATTAAACACACACTCCAGTCATGACTCCAATTACATCAGGTATCAGGTGCAGATGTAAACGAATACACGTTTGTTGGGACCAAAGCAATTTTAGATAGTTTGACTTTTGTGTTGATTGTGAAATTCAGTTTGTATTCGATGTGTGATGGTCGATACGAACCATTGTTGCAAGCAACATCGAATGAGGAAATCGTGAACACCATTCCCTCTTGGAGATGCTCTTTGAACTTGTATCAATGTTCATCGTATAGACGCACCAATTCGATCACCCTAGATGACAAAGATTAAAACATTATACTTTAAACAAAAAATTAAAAAAAAAACAAAAAACAAAAAGGATATGGAAAAAGTACCTTTCGATCCTTTAGAACCAACTCCATGGAAAACGGTAGTTTTTTTTATTTTTGTAGTCTTGAACAAACCAAGCACGAACAACCTCACAACCAATGTCCACGATTGTTTTCTTGGCGAAACATCAGAGATGAAGTCGTGTTTCGTAGACATTTTTCTTTGCAATAGAAAAAATTACAGAAATAACTTAGAATATAGTTATGAGAGAACCAAAGAATATAAAAATAAGAACTATATTTTGTGATTCTTGTGTATTCGTACCCAAAGGCGCTCCTATTTATATAGAAAAATAGTACCATAACGATTAATATCTATTAATTATTAATTTGACCGTTTTAAAATTAACATTATCAACGTCGTTAATATTATAAAATATGCATTAAACAATTAGATTATATTTCATGTAACCTACAAAAAATTAACTTCATAACATTTGAAATTTAATAATATATTATTAATATTAAGTAATATAATTTTGTAACGAATAAATATTAATTATATAACCTTAAAAACTAATCACTACAATTAAATTTTCAATTAGTACGTTACTGTAATAGTGTAACGGACAAAAATTCAAAATATAATTTATTCAAGTTATTTATTTTAATTTTGTAACCTACCAAATTTTTAATGTACCATATAAATGTTAATCGAATACTAATTATATTAATAATTATTTGATTGTAACGTGCAGATTTTTAATGTAACATATAAATTTTAATCAAAACAATAATTATATTAATAATTATTTGATTGTAACGTGCCAATTTTTTAATGTAACATATAAATTTTAATCGAAACAATAATTGTATTAATAATTATTTGTTTGTAACCAACTATATATTTTATGTACAATTTAAGGTTTCTCTCAAAAAAAAGTACAATTTAATGTTAAATAAAAAACGGTTTTTAATAATAATTATAATTATTAAGCTTGTATTAAAAATAAGAAGAAATTTTTTGGAACTAATGCCAAGTAGGATTTTGTTGAGGTGAACATCTTTAGAGGAGAGAATTTTGAAATAGGCTATTTCTAAGAACTCTAAATTGTTAGTATAAAGATTATCTTTCAAGACAAGAATTGGCATAGCACGATGTAATTAATCATGTAACACAAGTGCAATGAAAATAATAAAAGAAAAAATGGGTACTAAAATGAGTTAAAGAGAGACAAAAGGGAAGCACAAAGTAAAAATCATATTTGTTACTTTTTTTATTAATTGGGGAACATTTCATTAAACATAATAGAAAAATGGAAGAAAAAATACATTTGTTGGTGGAGAAGAAAAAGGAATGGGGCGAAGAGGAAGACAGACCACGAGAAAAAAATATTCTCAAGAAAAAGCATTGCAAAGAAGATTAAAAGGGCAAAAGAGTAATTTTACAAGTATAAGAAGAGATGATTAGTGATTCCATTCCATACCTCCCAAATTGGAGGGGAACAAAATTGAGTGTAAGTGATGGAATAAGATGAAATAGATACCATTGAGTTGAGTTCCATTCCATCATGTTTTTTACAATCCAAATAATGGAACATAATTTTATTCAATTTCATTCCATCCCATTCCATCTCATCCCACCAATCGAAACATAGCCTAAGGGAAATAAGAATATGCCACTGAAAACGACAAGTGATGGAAACTCAACATTTGTGACTGGAGATCCATAAAGAAGGTTTATATGGGACAAACAAGTCACTTGTTAGTTACGGTAATGAATATGAGAAGTGCTAATTAAATTTAAATTTCAAGGGTAAGCTTTAGATGCTTGTAATAATTACCATATGTCCTTATGGGTGGTGTATGGTTGTAGCATGCACTAGATACTAGACAATTTGTCTAAATAAACTCACAGTTTGTCTAAATTTGCACATGATAATAAGTTTAAAATAGTAAATTTGTATTGAAACTTGTGCATTTAATATTAAATACGTAACTTTATAATAAATAATTGTTGTTATAAATATTATTTTTTTACTTTTAGTTGCTTAAACATGTTAGACAAACCATTTTTTTAATCATTAACGTCATATGTGATTCAATATACTCACGCCATGTGTCTCAATAAGCCAATGGCATATAGTAAGAGCAAATTTTTTTAAATTTACAAGGACTAAATTCAACAAAAAAAAAAAACAAAAAACAATATAATCGGAGGAACTAAAATTTTATTTAAATTTATCATAATTACTCAACAAAAAAAATATTTAAATTTAGAGCTATTAGAGGTATATTAATATTTATATATCTTGTATTTTTTATATTTCCTTCAAAAAAAAATCTTGTATTTTTTATATGGAGATTTTTTTTTTTATATTTCTTCGTTTTGTTAACCAGAAAAATCTAACATATATATGTAAAACATTTGAGAGTTTGACTTGAAGAATTAGATTCAAAGCAAATTGTTTTTTTTACTACATTTCGTTTATCAATCGTTTTCTCATCACCACGACTACGTAAAGAGGAACTGTGTCTCTTGATGTTAGGCCCCTATTTTACTTTATTTTATTTGGCTTAAGCCTCTGAATTTGTTGAAGATTTCTCAATATGCCTTAAAAATACGACATTTTATCGGAAGCACACTTTTGTTAGTGTATTGGTAAATGAAAATAAATACTGAAATATAAAATAAAAGAAGTTTGATGACTTATGGTTATGAGATTAATGATAACAACAAATTTAACTCTACATTTTCGACATTCAAGCTTAATAGAAGATTCACATTATGAAATATGAGAGTGAGTTGACGTAACAAGAGCTCCAATCCTTCAAATTGAGTTTCAATTATTCTTTAGTTGTCCCATTCCAAGAAAAAAACGTAGTTGGAGGTGCTTGTTAGCAAATGGTAGGGGCCTAAAGAGCAAATTCCATGTCCAATTATCAGGAATTCAGCCCGCACAAACCCAGCAGGATCCAAAGAGTAACTATTTAAGTCTGAAACTTGGTTGAAATCCACTACAATTATTGCAGTCAGTAACCTAACGATTGAAACCCTAACCTAACGCCAGAGAGAACCTCCCTTATCGATCGAGTTCTTCTTCTTTGATTCAATTCAATCCAATATTCAATTCATCAAATTGTTCTTCTTCTTTGATTCAATTCAATCCAATCAACAAAGAAACTTAAACCCTAACCTCCCTCCCTTATCGATCGATTCATTCAATTCAATCAACAATATATATGGCACCAACAAGAGATAGAATCAGCAATTTACCAGATGAATTAATTCATCACATCCTCTCCTTTTTGCCCTCCTCACAAATAGCCCTCACAAGTCTTCTCTCAAAGCGATGGAATCGAGTCTGGTTAACAATGCCTAAAGCAGACATAATCAGCGCTTTACCCGTCGAGCTACGATGTCACATCCTCTCTCTTTTGCCTACAAAACAAATCTTTGCAACATCCTGTCTCTCAAGGCGCTGGAGACGACTCTATCAAAGAATTCTTGATATCAACTTGAACGACACGGAGGATGATCATCGAGACAAAGACGCCTATATTCATTATTCTGACGTGGTCAACTACCTTATATTTCGCCGATGCCAACCCATCAAAACTTTAACTCTTTTGTCTGCGTCTCCCTTCGCCAACACTAATTCGTTAAAGTCTTGGCTTAACCCTGCGATATTAAAGAAAGTTGAACATGTCAATCTCACTTTTTTGCAGCATTCTCCCACTACCCCCATTTACTTGACTCATTCCATTCTAATGTGTTCAACTCTTGTTGTTTTGAACTTGAATGGGAATGGGGCCCTAACTATTGACTATGTTCATAGGTCTGGTACTAATTTGCCAAACCTCAAAAAACTCCATTTCACAAGGGTTCATTTTCTAAAGCTTCAATTTCTTATTAAGATTCTCTCCGTATGTCCACTTCTTGAGGATTTACTCATCAAAAATGTTACAGCTGATGATCATAATGCTGCTGCTACAGCAGATATGTTAAAACCCTTCCCCAATTTGCTCAAAGCCCACATTTCTGACTCTTCTTCCTCCGTTTCTTCTTGTTTCCCATTGAACTTGTTTTACAACGTGAACTTTCTTCGCACACAAGTCACACTACAACATCAATACACTACTCAATTTCTCAATTTAACTCATATGGAGCTTACAATTGTGGACGACGAATATTCTTCTTCTTCTTCTTCTTCTTCTTGTGATTGGTTAAACAAATTCGTCTCCGCCTGCTTCTCTCTTCACACTCTTGTGATTCATTATAAGGTTTGTTAGTTTGTTAACTTTTATAACACCATTCGTTGTTTTATCTTTGTTTGCTGCCTCAGATGTGTGATTTTTATTTTATTTAATTGTTGTCAGTTCGGAGGCTGCTGTGGCGAAGAAGTGGTGATATGCATCCGCAGTTTGTCCCCCAAATGCAATGTCTTTCATCACAAGGAAAGTGTGAGCTTCAATTCACATAAATTATGGAGCCAAGGAAAGTGTGAGCTTCAATTCACATAAATAGATAGCACCTCAAATCCCACCCGAAGATTATCAAACAATTAGGGGTTCTGTTCTAAGCCAACTTCATCTTCTCAATGATGCACAACTACAAATCTGAATTTTCGCTGCTTTTATTTATTGGCTTTAGCTGTTGCTGGATGAATGATTCTAGCATGCTACTCAGAAAATGATGTATCGCAACTCCTCTTTTATTTTTTTATTATTTTGTTTAATCTTAATCTTAACTATAGTTATTTATTGTTTATGACTGATGATAGTCATTTTGAAATTACATTTTTCATGATTGTTGAGTTGTGTTGTTTAGCTTGTTTTCTATAAATAACAGTGCCACTCATGCTGTAGCTATACATGCGTGCTTATAATTAATTATCGCATCTCTTAATCAGATTACACCTTTTAGTGGTCCTTTCTTTCTCTGACTTTGGTGGCCTATCTACCTAATAGGAAATGGTGAAAAACAAAAATCTTATTAACCAACAGTAGAAACAAGTTGTTGACATTGCTTCCCATGTTCTTCTCTTCAAAGTTTTGCTTTTGGGTTTCCCTCGCACTGCAGGATGATGGCCTCTTTACGGTACGGTTGTCCACTCCCTGTTCTATAATCTCTTCACTAAGTTTATGCTTTTGAATAACTTTTTTATTGTATCTATCTCCAAATGTGTATGCATGGTGTCTTAGTTCATGTCAAAGAATGTTGTAGTGGTAGAACTCTTTTGGGCAACAATAAGGCGAGAATTTTCCAATGCTTATAAAAGATTCTTGGTCAGACTTTATTTAGAGTTAAAGAAATGATGTGTCACAAGAACTAACATTACAAAGGCATAGTGAGTAGGATTTCACTTGGGTGACTTTGGCGTCTGGTGACTTTGGCCGGTTTTTGTTACTGTGAATACTATTCTTTCAATCCTCGCCGCAGATTATCCTGTTGATAAACTATCTTGTTATGTCTTTGACGACGGCGGGTCGCTAATAACTTTTGAGGCCATGGCAGAGGCAGCGAGTTTTACTGATTTGTGGGTTCCATTTTGTCGGAAGCACACCATTGACCTAAGGAACCCTGAATCATATTTTAGTATGCAGAGAGATCCCTGCAAGAACAAAGTACGTTCAGACTTTGTTAAGGATTGCAGGAAGGTGCAGTATGAGTATCAGGAATTCAAGGTTCGGATTAAGGTGCAGTATGATCATTATAATAATGGAAATTAACTAATGTATACTTCTATTTCTTCTGCCAAATTGATTTTAAGGTCTTAAAATCTTGCAAAGTCCTTTGTGTTTACTTGCTCAGTGGCTGTTGAGCCTTAGGAGAAGCTTTAACTCTTTCAACATGTGTTATAGTTGGAATTTTCTTCATTTGATGGACCGGGGACCTTGTTCCCTTTCACTGCCTTCTTTAGATATTCAATGTTTAGTCCTTTACATGTGTGACCAAAATACATTCAATTCCTATAATCAAATCTTACCATACATCTCCAATATACTATTTTTTCCTTTTGCCATAAGGATGAATGTTTAAATGTTTGGTGAAAAAATAATATGTGAAGGTAATTAAGATTATAAAGTCCTGAAAACGAGCTCCAACCACAAGGAGGTGGAGAGAGGATTACTTTGTTGAAGCATGCAACACAAAGAAAGCCTACTGAAGGTTCTATATGCATGATAAAATAAATGAGCCAAGACCTTGAAACCAACTAACTATAACCAGAAAAGACATCAGTTAAAGCAAAATTCAAAACTTCAGAATCAAACTTCCCTCCTAAAATATGCTCAACGACAACGACATTAACAATGCTCTTATTCAACATATTCAAATTCCATGAACCACTAGCATCTGTCAAATCCACAACCTTGGCATTTCTGATTGCTTCTGGAATTTGAAGTTCTAGATCACAAATCCGCAAACCGTGATCTACCCAAACATGCTCACAAAAATGACAGATAATCTCTATTCATACTTGATGTTATTATTCCGAAATACTGTAAATTAATTTTTTAATGTTTGAGTTTAAGGAATTAAATGCACTTATTTAACATGGGATTTTTTATTTATTTTTTTACAAAATATGATAGCTTATTACCTTTGGTCTATGCAAATATGACTCATTTGAAGTCTGATCCGTGAACTTACTAGTCTTTTCAAACAGCCAACAAATTATTAATAATTTAAAATTTGGTCCTTCAACCGAGTTAATGAAGGCCACGTCACTAATTTGATGAGATGTCACTGCTGATTGGTCAACTAGCATTCAAAAGCAATTGAGATACTCAATCCTCACAAAAATTATCAATTTTAACGGAGTAAGATCCCAAACTCTAATTTGAAGAAGAGACCAAGACTCAAATCTTGCAAGGGTTATTTCAAAAATTATGTTCTGTCCTAATTTAATCGAACATAGATACCCGTTTCTAACACGCTTGTCTCCCTTTAATGAATACTTCTATTTAGAAAGAAATAAACCCGTAAAATATAGTAAATATTATTTTATTATTACCTGTCTGTCTCTCCCAATAGAAATGTTCATTAAAATGACGATCTCAACTCTCTAAAAAATGACGATCTCAACTCTCTAAATCTTCTAATCCAAATCATCTATTCCTGGTTGGGGAGCTAAAATGGATCAAGAGATATTTTGCTCCCCTCCCTTCTCTAAGGTATTGTTTATTGTTCATGCAAAGTATATTCCAAACATAACTTGACATGCAAATAGAAAAGTATATCCCATTAAATCTACATTAAAGAAGGACATTAGTTTGGCTAATATCACTCAGAAACCTATAACAATAATCATTGGTAAAATGCAACAGCGATAAGAATCTTTGTTTCTTCTCCTGTTTTGTTAGAGGATATCAGTCACAAATTCACAAGTTATTTAAGAAAGTGCACCGCAATTCACAAAATATTGGCTCTGTCAGTTCCCACTCTTCTCCCCGGCAGGGATGAATATTTTGCTAAGATATAACCATTCCCCTAAAAACCCTGCCGAAAACAAATTGCTTCCTCTTCATAGGTGATACAAAAAGGATTCCCCTCCCCCTCCTTTTAGTAATAGAAGAAGAATTGGAAAGAAGATTCTTTCTTTTCATATCAGCCCCTGGCGTTGTAAATCGGTATATGTCTTCTTATTATAGATGTTGCCTTCTTTGTCTTCATACTCTTCCTCTAGATCTGGGCGCCACTTGTTCACTCCTTGTCTCTGCTGTATCTTCTTCCAAAGCTCTTTTGCTTCCTGCAACAGAGAATAGTAGCATTTAAGGTACCATAAAAATAGTTTTTTTTGTCCAAAACTATTTGTAAAGGACTGGAGAGAAACAGCACTGGTATTTTCAAGTTTCTTATTCTAATTTCATGAGGTGATCTCGCTAATTTCATTTTTAAAACTGATCATATTATCTGAATAGGACCAGCGAATAGATATTGTCACTAGGGTTGTTGTGACCAAGATATGAAATCCTCAGCATAAAAGGAATAAATTAGTAGAAAGAGAATAGGAGTATTTACCATTAACAGTCGTACGACATATTTGATAGTCTACAATGAAGTACCCCACCCCCACAAAATATTTTGCAAAATATGACCAACGGAAAAGATATTCAGAGTTAACAACCGCAAATTGAGTTTCAAAATTTCCATAAGCACTTTGCAAGTGTAGGTACTTATTGAAATGTGATTTCAGTAAGACACAAACTAAACGTGCACTTGTGAGACACAAACTAAACGCGCACTTGCGGCCATAGTAAAGTATATGATAGGGACAATAACAAACTGCGTATTGATAGCAACCGTGATTACAAGTAGATAACTAGTTTTTTCTTAGCAGGGAAGAGGAAATAAATACTATTACAGATACCGCACACACATCACTGATAGACCAAGACCATGCAGTCAAATATACTTCATAATTAAATTAGTGAAATGTAGCACAAAATACAGTATATGCAAGAAAGTTTTAATGCTAGGTGATAAAGTTATACCCCAATGGATGCTATATTTGATTAACGGTGATGTCAAATTATTTCAGTTGGTAATCATGACATGCATGCTATAAAACTGATCAAAATGCGTACCTCAATTGACGTAATTTCGTTGAAGTTCTTTGTATTTGGTATACCAAGGCATCGCATCCCATGTTGATGACGCCATTCTTTAAAATGTCGTTCAAAAGCACGACGCCCCCAATAACTATAGTTTCCGCATATCTCGCACTTAAATTCCTGAAATGCATATTATATTATTTAGTGATCAAAATAATGAGAGCCATAAGGAATCATAAAATAAACAAGCCCCTAACTTTCTAATTAAGTCAATGAAACTATCTAATGCAATACTGCCAACAAGCAAAGGCGGACAATAACAACAATTTCTTTTAATAGCTTTTTTCCTTTTGCTTTTATCTGCTCCTCTAGTAAAGAGATAAATTTTGTAAGTCACCACTTTGGGACTGTCAAGACTCGTGAATAGACAATAATAAAACCAACCCTTGAGATATATCCAGCAAAAGAAACGACAGTTCAAATTTCTAAAATTTTAATTGCAAATAAATAATACCTGACCCAGACCATGTAGCTTATACAGCCAGTAAGGTATAGGCTTCCCATCCCATCCCATTGGTAATTTTAAGGGATTATAAATCTGCTGCTCGTCATCTTCGCTTTCAGAGTCCTCTTGAGTCTCTTCCTGCAATGAATGTTTAATATTATGTACTATAAATAAAGCAATAATTGAGAGAGAAAGGAGCAGAAGTAAATTGGCAAAAACAGATGAAGAGTTATGTGAATCAGGAGGACAGATGAAAGCTTGAAACTATTTTTCTCTCTTGTTAATATAGACCACGGAACAACAATGGCAATAAAAAAGCTTCAATTTGTCTGAAAACTTTTCAAAGAAAACAGGCAAAAAAAAAGTGAATAGTGACTTGGAACGATCAACTAGGATTGAATTCTTGTGCATCTTAACATTTGATGCCACAATTGTCTCCTCTCAAACCCATATTTTCAAGGTGGTGGTTTTAGTGAATGCCATAGAATAACTTCTCCAGTGAGTAATACTTTTTCTCCTATAATAATTGTGGCAGGGTCAAGTCGTTCAGGTGGAGGACAGTCGGATCACTAGAGGCAGAGGAAGACCTAGAAAAACTTTAAGAGAAACTATTAGGAAAGCCTTTGGAGATTAATGAGTTGAACCAAAATCTGGTTTATGATAGAACATTATGGCGTAATTAGATCGCCAACCCCACTTAGAGGGTAAGGCTTGGTTGTTGTTGGTATTGTTGTTGGGTCAAGTCGTACTTATGTTTACCCCTCCTTATCAAAGCCTAGAAATCAGATAATGCAATCTTTAACAGAATACGCTATCCAGAAACATAGAACTAGAAGTAAAAGATCCACAGTTATACTCAAGCCAAAACTGCACACCTTTTATCTAAAGCATGTAATCAAGTCTCATTGGTAGCATTCAGAACAAATTTCATTTCCGGACGAATATTCCCCATCCACCACATAAGCTAAGTCCCATGGCACACATACAATTCAAAACATCATGTGTGCTTCAATGATAATTTAAAGCAACTCATATCATGAATAATATGAGAATAAGTTAATGAAAAAGGTCAACCTCATCATAGATAGCTTAAGCATTAGCCTATTTTATAGATGAATTTACACTCACAATTCTGGTTACAATAAGGATTTATCAACTTCAATAATGTTCCCCTCAAAAAAAAAAACTTCAATAATGTTGGCCATATATACAAGACCAGTTCTACATCCCCTTCAAATATAAGTACAGGACACCCATGATAAACTATGAATATGATTGATGCAATGAAGTGCACCAAAGCGTCTTGGAGATCGTTTTGAACCTAGAAACAATGCATACGTCATATGACAGTATCAATTGTTGCACATGGACCTTAGTCCCTCATTAAAGCCAACCCCCAGATGTTAAAAGCAAACAAGTAAAGTGCATTTAATGTAGGGTCATGTTAACTTGTGCCCTAAGGGCACAGGTTAAGGAGATTAAAATAGAAATTAAAAATAAATTTTACATTGAAAGTATAACTTTTGCAACTTTTAAGACATTGAATACACAAGTTTCAAGAAAAACTTTCTATATTTGTCTTCTTAACTTATGCCCCAAGGGCACAAGTTAACATTTCCCTTTAATGTATTATGGTCAACCGTCTAAGATATAAAATATAATTGGTAAGTGTATTCTTTGACAAAAAAAATGAATCAGTGCTGTGAAAAACTAATGTCACAGTAATGCACTATGGTATGGGTCCCCTAAAATTTAGAGGATTCATAAATTGCTTCAACTCACCTCCTCACGTTCTGCTTCGATTTCCTCGTATGTTAGGGCTTGCTTCTTTACAATGTTGTCTTTTGTTCGAGTAATTGTCTGTAGAAAGATGATAAACATTATACACCAAAGAATTTTCTATAGATAAAGTAATTTATATGCCCAAAATGTTGCATTTCAAATCATCAAAGGAACTAAACTTAAAGAAATAATGAAGCATCGTTTGCTAACCTCGTCTAACAAATCACACAGTTTATTCATTTTGGCCTCCATTAATGCAATTTCTTTTAAATTTCCATGTTGTGGAGCAGCAGCTACCCCATTTTTTTCTAAACCACGCGCCCCCTTGGCAAAATGCTTCTTGTCCAGCATTTCAAGAGGTGTGTGCTGCATGAAAAGAAAAAAAAAGTGAGAGAAAATTTGTTAACTCGAGCTGTAAAGACAGATTATGCAGTCATAGCTTAGAGGAAAAAAAAGTAACTTCAATCAAAATTCAGGCAACCAGGGCATCTTCCAGGCAAATAGAAAATTGGGCGTGAAGGGTTTAACTGATTTTGATCTACAACATATGGTGGAAATATCACTTCACAAATATTAAAGGAGTTAATGTTTTCATAGCATTAAAAACCTACAAGATAATGATATCCTGAACAAATTCATAATTGTAGGTACTTATGATCAGGAACCAAGAAAGCATATAAAATTTTAGAATATTTCAAGGCCCAATGATCTATCTAATACCTGGCTTTCAAGGGATTGTAACTATGCATTTTATTTATTTTGTGGGGGGTGGGGGGGTGGGGGTGGGGGGGCTTAAGTCAGTTAAATCATCTTCAATTAGTTTTGAACGGTTTGAGCCTATCTGGAGATCCCAGTTCGTGACTAAGCTTACGACAATCAGCTTTGAAGGAAAAGGCGAGAATACATATCTTATGGAACTTGTTTTGAGGTACTGCAGCAAAGATAATCCCTACATTCCTACTCCGTCCACAGAAAAGACCAAGAAAACCGCAAAAAAAAAAAAAGTGTAACCATGTCCCTGGTAATGGGTAAAAATCACCTTTGTGAGGAAGAGCCTCTCTGCACGTTGCTGAACAGTGCCACCAGTCTTCAGTCCCAATGCAGCAAGTGCCTAGATGAAAAATCAAGACAAAAGGCGGAAGAATAAATCAGTTATCAATAAAAAATTAATGACTAGCAAGAAAAGATACTTAATGTTTGTACTTCATGAATATTGAAAGAATTTCAAGTTTATAAAAAGGGAGGGTAAATCCTTGTATTGTATTGTACTATACCAATGTTGCATGGATAAGGGTATGGTAGTGATAGAGTTCTTAAAAGTCTAAGATATGGGTGCATTAATATAAATTTTAAAAAATATACATATATAAGGAAATTAAATTCTATATAAACATCTAAATTGCATAAAAGATTATGAAAAACACAATCAAGCATTATGTATAAAAAAATAAAAAGAGCTTAACTCAGTTCAACATGACAGCAAAAGACCTCCTAATGAAACTACAATATGAAAGTTATTCAACAATCAACATCATATAAAACTTAAACATGGCTATGGATATCACAAGTAAACAGTACCAATCACATCATTTTCTTAAATATCATCTGTGACAACTTCAGATCATTTTCTTAAACAGTACCAATCACATCGTTTTCTTAAATATCATCAGTGACAACTTCAGATATCCCATTTATCTCAACCAATATCCCATATTTTGCTCTCACCCTTATTTTACCAAATCTGTACCCATGTATCCAAATTGAGTACTCCAATTGTTTTCGAATATTTTGAATTGTATTTGTTACATACACACGCAAACTAAGTACAAGTACAAAACCAGTAAGTGTATATCTTCAATTTTATAATACTCATGCCTCACACACACAATCCTCAATTTTTAGTTTTTTACCTCCTTTAACCTTTCAGGACCCACTTCCATAAGCTCTTCAACTGTGCTGTAATAATCAAGATCAATTGCAGTGTGCTGAGCAGGTACATGTCCATTCTCCTGATTGACATTCTCCCATCCCAATACCCTTCCAGTAGCCCAATTTTCATCGAACTCAGTTGTTACCTGCCACAACATTATCAGATCCCAGAAAATAGAAAAGTGCAACTAAATCACAAGAAAACGAGTAGGTAAACAATGCAATCACTTCTGACACAGAAAGCTTTAAGATAGGAGAAAATTACAGTTCTCTTCTCTCCTGCAAGAGAAGGCATATGATAAAGCACCCTCCATTTTTATTTTAAAAAAGTTGAAAATTTACAAAGCTACACTCCCTCCCATAAAAGAGAAATATGCATTTAACTTCGGTCCACTTTAAAATAAAGAAGCTTTCCAGGGACATTTTTTCCTTTACTTTTTTTATTCCTGAAATAATTAACATATCTTTCCGGACCCCTACTGTCAAAACTATAGGACATTAGTACGTAGATTAGGGCTGGAAATGAGTCGAGCCGAGTCGAACTTGTCTAAGCTCGACTCGACTCGATAAGAATTGAGTCGGCTCGAAACTCGACTCGAGTTCAACACGAACCTTTTTCGTAGCTCGAGTTCGGCTCGTTTAAAGTTCGCGACCAACTCGGTTCAACTCGTTAGGTTCATTTCGTTAGCTCAAATAAAATGATTCAAAAATCAATTTTAGATTGTTTTTTTACCATTTTAATTTGTTATAAGGCAGATATTAAATTAAAAACAAAGAAGTTTTTAATTACACCTTAAAGCTTAAACTGCCAACCAATGGAAGCTGTAATTAATGCTTAATTTGCATTATACATTTGCTTTTCCTTGGTGACTTCATTAACGCGCATATGAACTTATTTTATAAAGTGATGTTCCTCCAGGTTCTTTTGAAATGTCCGATGTGGGACATATTAAAATGTGAATTTGAGAGCTTAAACTTAAACTAGAGACAGTATGTTACGTCCTTGCATATTTTAGCATTCAAAAAACTCTTCACTTCCAAATATATATATTATCGAGCCAACTCGTGAACCAACCGAGTCGAACTATATACAGCTCAAGTTCAGCTCATTTATTTAACGAACTTAATTTTCAGCTCAAGTTCAGCTCATTTGGTTCATGAACCAGGTTCAACGAGTTATTTGTCGAATCGAGTTCCGAATTATTATCGAGTTGGTTCGGTTCATTGCCAGCCCTAACGTAGATGAACTAAAGATTTTGGGTGAAGTTCCAAAACTGATAAGTGGTTATCTAAAACTGCATTTAATCTTCTAGAGTCTTAAAATCAATAATAAAGTGCTCAAAATTAGTTACACATAACATTCAAAGCTGTGGAGAAATGAAAGATTTTGATGGGAGGTCCGTCCACAGTCTTTCAATATTTATGTGGACCGCAAACACTTGTGGAGTTTTAATTGAGTTTAATGGCTATGCACCGATTGTGTAAAATAGTTTTATATTGTCTTCCAATGGGAACCCATCATGTCATGTATGCCCATTTTGTAAGTGTCTTTTAAAAATAACTACCACACACTCTATTCTTATTGGGTGTTAGTGTAAAACTAGTTTACATTGATGGTGTGTATCCTTTTTTTCTCTTTACCTTTAGTTCATAATTGTTTTGCTTCAGTATATAGTGTTATAAAAATGGAATCATACTGGAATAAAAAATGGGTTAAACTTGTTATAATCACATAAAAATATAGAAAAATGGTCGACTGCATTGACAAAAATTATAAGCAAGTTGTTTGCCCAAACATAACACTGGATTTCAGTGAGACAACTTTCAGAAAAAAAAAAAACTAATGCAAGTTGTTTAAAACAAAGATTCATGAAGTTTCTGCACCAAAAAATTCAGAGCTAGGAGGGAAATTTTCAAAACATCCCATTCTAAGAGAAAATTGAGACTTAAAATTATGCTAAAAAAGATACAAGTTCAAAACAATATAAAATCAATCACCTTTGAAAAGATTCTATCAAGATCTTGCAGGGGTTCTGTCCGATGGAAAAAACATATTAGATACTCCAAAAGACTATTCAGGTACACCCTGTACTGCCTGTAGAATTGAACAGGGATTAAGAAGAATAGTGTACATATTCCATACAAAACTAGGATGCCGACAAATGATCAACATATTAGATAGATAGAGAATGCAACTCACCTGGTTGTTTTCATTTTGCGCGGAATCTTATCTGTCTCAGAAAAAATATCAAGGTATGCAGAATACTCAATTGGCTCTCCAAACTTAGAATTGACATACTGCTGGTATAACGCATGCACGTCTAAGTATCGACCAAAAGCTTCCTGGAAAACAGTTATCACATAATCAGTGACCACGAAAAAACTGCAGTAGCATAAATTGTATTGCAAACGTGATATTGTTTCTCTTAATAGTATAATATTTTAGACTTCATGCATATTCAATGTAAATGTTTTCTCTGGAACAAATAGGCCCCTTAGACAAGAAATTCTTCATTGCATTTCGAATGCGCACGAGCAGGATTTGAGATGAATCCAAATACCGTAATGACTTGCCACTGCAATTCTTAAAATATGAAGAATTCCCAAATTCAATATTTAACCATGCATCACACATGCTAGGGCCTAGGGCAAAGTCTAATTTCAGCCAGAGCAATCAATAGTCTCTCATATTCACACACACACAAACAGAGAGAGAGAGAGAGAGAGAGAGAGAGAGAGAGAGAGATACCTCTCCGCTAAACTCAATTCGAGGTTCCTCTTTAAGAAGATCTTCAAAATCGTCATTTGCGTCAACAACACGTGCAGCTGGGTGTTTCCTATGATACTCTCGTATCTACACATACCACAAAATAACCAAAATCTGTTACCGACACGCAATTGATTCAAACATATAAATGCAAGAACTCATTTCCACCAAATCCAATTATATAACCTAAAGTCCAATATTAAAGTTGTTTTCCACTTAAAAACCGCAACAATTTTGAAATTTAACCTCTTAAACCTAAAATAATAATAATAATAATAATAATAATAAGGAGAATGAAAATTGAAATTGAAAAAGAGTAAAAGCTAACTAACCTCTTTGAGTCTATCATAGAAGGCACTAAAAACATTGATTCCAGTAGCAGTTTGGCCACCAAGTGCAGCAATCTCATCCTTCCTTGCATTATCTTTATCATCATATATCTCAATCTGAAAACAAAGAAACGTGTTACGAATTACGATAGAAAACGATAAACCCTAATATAATAAAGATGGAATCTTACAAGTCGTCCAGTGGTGGAAGTGATAGTAGTAATCATATTCCGAACACGGTGACTCTGATACAAACGGTCCTTGTTGGAAGTTGGTTCATTCTGGAGATCCTTCACTATTACCCTCTCCAATCGCTCCACTTCCTCGTGTGCTGCTCGAGTTGCTTCAAGCAACGTTGAAGACATTCTCGCTCAGAGTGGAGGTTGAATTTTGCTTTGTCGGAGAGTTTGAGAGCGACGGTGGTGGGTACGACGGTGCGGGTTTCGTTAACGGTGCTGCTGTGATGAATTAGGTTACCTTGCGCTATCGACTGAAAAATTATTGGTTGCAAATAAATTGTTAAAATAAACTGTAGGGTTAAATATAACTAGTGTCCTCACCCGTGCGTTGCACGGCTCGGCAACCTTTGAATACGACGTTAGTTTAATTACAAAAACGAAATTAATTTTTAATTAAAGTTGAAAACGACAATAACAAACTAATTCTACATCGTGGTAGAAATTATGTCATAATTAAGTTATTTATTGTTGTCGTCAATTCAAGATAAATACCATTGATTAACAATAGTTGCGTGAAGATAAAAAATACAACAACACACAAACACATTAAACTCGCCAAAAGTTGTAAATGATTTGTCCCAATATTCAACAAGTCTTCCGGGCTAAAAAAAAAGGACGTATTACACCAACTTCTATTTATATTGCATACTACGTATAGTTCAAAAGCAAGCATAAAAACAATAGACAAACATCCACTAAAACACTTAATATTTTAATTTTCTTCCAACTCTTCGAAACTGCTCTAGCCATCTCATCAAATAAGCTATTTAAAGCATACTCAAGACTGCAACAAATTTTGTCTCCCTTATGCAAAACGTTATCGAATGCAAATTGAATCCAACCATCTTAGATGCATTTCTTCTTTTCCTCATATTTTGATGCAACAACAGTAAACATATACATTTCCATATCGTCAAGATCCATCAAAATAATTGACGCCTTTTTCTGTTTCTCAAACTAAATCAAAACCTCTTCCGGAAAAAAAACTACAACCCAAAAAAATAAATAATCGTTAATACACAATCGTAAAAGTTGTAAACGATATTAATTAATGTGTCCGGTGAAAATGTATCAAACTCATCAAAGTTGTAAACGATATCACAATATGTCAAAAGCGTATGCATAAAAAGAAACATTAAGATCATTCACCACCACAACTCATGCAAGAAAAATGGTAGCACGTTTCGTGCCACCTTAAACGCTCTATAGTTCAATAACAAATGCATACTCAAGCAACTGAAATATAGTCTAGCATAAAAGCACCAGCAACAAACAAAAGAGGACCAACCATCTAACAAAAGTAAATAAGTAGACACATGGAAAACTAAAGACCTGCATACTCAAGCAACAAAGGCTACCAAAAAAGAAGTAATAAGTCTAAGAGAAAGATAACAACTCAAAGATACAAATAAAAAAGGGTTAAATATGGTTTTGGTCCCTATAAATATGTCAACTTTTCGTTTTAGTCCCTCTAAAATTTTCCTTCAACTTTTAGTCCCTATAAAATTTTCAACCTTCACTTTTGGTCCCTCTTTTAAAGTAAACTCGCATGTAGAATTCATATTATGTAATAAAATTTTCCTGAAAAATTGAAAATATTATAAGAATCACTCCAAAAAAAATTCAGAATTTTTTAACAAAACATGAATTTAATATGAATTTTTATATTTTTTATGGTTAAAAATTCATATTTAATTTGTGTTTTGTTAAAAAATTCTAAATTTTTTTAGGAATTTTTTTTTAGAATATTTTACACATTTCTGCACAATTTCATTAAAAAATACAAAAATTAAATTTAAAATAGGGACCAAAAGTAGTGATTGAAAATTTTATAGAGACTAAAAGTCGAAGGAAAATTTTAGAGGGACTAAAACGAAAAGTTGACATATTTATAGGGACTAAAAACATATTTAAACCAATAAAAAATGGTCACGTGAGAGGAGCACAACATGAAATGATACTGTCCTCATCTCCCCTGGTCTGTCATTCACATCCAACAAGCGAAAAAAATTCGAAATCTAACTCCCAGTTTTGCGAAGGAGACAAAGCAGAATACTTATTCTATAGCAAAAACAAACAATGCAGATTGAAATATATCGAACAGAAAAAAATATTAGTCATTACCTTTGTATCAAATATATCAATAATGACTGCATATCCTTTTATCAAATAATATCCTTTACATTCAAAAGCGGTACATCAATTTTGCACGTCTTGGAAGATAAATACATCCTAATGTTAAATAGGAATATGATGCAAACTTTGAGAGATTACATTAGCAACCTAAGTCATAACTATCCCAAATACATAGGAAAATATCATATCATATAAAAAATACTCAAATGTCAAAGTGAAAAAACAATGGCACAATTGGAGAACAAACACACTTGTAGGTCCTAAGCCAATACTGTCAAACACACGTCGGTAGGTATTTCTTAGTGTAATATTTTATTTTTAAATTAAAAGTTTTAAGTAACCGGGCTGGCCCGAAAGCCCGTAGTCCGCAAAGGGCCGGGCTTGGACAAATATTTGTGAGCCCGTTTATCTTCCGGGTCTTTTTGGCCAGACCTGAAAAAACCCGAGCTCGTCATGGGCCGACCCGTCGCGGGCGGGGTAACCCGTTTTGACGGCTCTAGATATATGTGTGAAATATCATCAATTAAACTATTTTTTAGGTAATTTAAACCATTATTATTATCATCATCAAATTCTGTATTGAAACTTGTACATTTAATATCAAATATAAAACTTTTGATCAAATAATTGTTGTTTTATTATTATTATTATGGTAGTGTTAACTTGTGCCCTCAGGGCACATGTTAAGAATCTAAAAATGGAATTAAATAATCAATTTTGTCTTGAAAAGATAAGATTTCAAATTTCAAGAAAATTGAATGCACAATTTCCAATAAAATATTTCTATCTCTGCCTTCTTAACTTGAGGGCACAAGATAACATTTTCCTTATTATTATTATTATTATTATTATTATTATTATTATTATTATTATTATTATTATCAAATTCTGTATTGAAACTTGTACATTTAATATCAAATATTAAACTTTTGATCAAATAATTGTTGTTTTTCAAAAAAAGTCACTACTATTAGTTATTTTAATACGTGCAATGTTGCACATGTTAGACATACATTTATTATTATCATTAGCGAAATGTTAACTTGTGCCCTTAGGTCACATGTTAAGAATTCCACTAATAGAAATTATGTATTGAAAATTGTGTTAATTTATTGTTCAAAATATTTAATATAATTTTTTTTCATTAAATTTTTACCATTAATGAAATGAAATTAATATTAACATGTGCCCTAAGGGCAGAAGTTAACATATCCCTTATTATTATTATTATTATTATTATTATTATTATTATTATTATTATTATTATTATTATTATTATTATTATTATACTACTTTCATTATTATTATTACTAGCGTCCAGACGGGCACTCCCGTGCCCGTCTGTCCGCTCTTTCTACTGCGCTAATGTATGTATATATTTTTCTATGTTTCTTTGTTTACAATATGCTTCATACTTGAACATTTTATTAAGCTACATTAATCTATTAAATATTAACAATGAACATAACACAAAAACATATCATGAACTAATTGATAACACAAAAGAAAAGAGAGACTAAGGATATACGAAAATGAATAATTTTACCAAAGTTTTCCCTTTTACATGCTACCAAAAACTCTAAATATCTTCATTTTTTCTATAAGGAATTAAGGATGGACCATATAAGTTTCTCTTGAAGCTTCGTTAACTGTTCCAAGTAATAATTTTCAATGTTATGCTTTAGTAGAGAAATCTTATGTTGCATGACATTAGATAGAGGTACTTCTTTTGCAGGTGGTCTCAAATCTTGACGTTAGATAGAGGTACTTCTCTTTGAAGGTGGCCTTCAAAGAAATTTTAATGTGGCTGCAAGTGTTGTAGCCAACTCCTACCATAGTCTACTTAAACAAAGACTAAAAACCATCCATTTATGAATGGCAATCCACACTTTATTCAATTCAATTTAAACAATAATCAACTAAAAAGAACACATTGTTCAATCAAAGGGAGCACATGGCATAACTACGAATATTTTTTATTTACACAAAATTGGCATAGCAATACGAATTATTTAATTTTGAAGATCAATCAACTTATTCTTAAAAAGTGTAAATCAAGCAATAAAACAAAAAGATGAGCACACTGTTGAAATTGTTGAAGGGGTTTCTTACCTTTTTACCAGAACCATGTGCTCAAAGTATAGTCCTCCCCTCTCCATGTAGAGAAAATAATTTTAAACAAAAATAGGAGGGAAATGATATTTTTGCTTTTTGAGTGTGGTTGCAACAAAGAGATATCATCTCAAAGAGAGTAGTATCATAAGACCACTATAGATAAAAGCCACAAATAGAGTGTACCAAATTCCCATATAGAACATCTCAAAGAGAGTAGTATCATAATACCACTATAGATAAAAGCCACAAATAGAGTGTACCAAATTCCCATATAGAAAATATAGAATACACGAAAGGATTAGAGTCTTCATTAATGTATTAACTTTTCTAGGTTTGAACTAAAGAAGTTTTGTTTTGGGGTCTATTCACAATGTTCAATTCAAAAGGGCAACGCAACACCAAAAGTATGTGATTTGTTTAGTTAAATAGTTATACTTTAATGTTGTACATTTATATTTGTATAATTGGTAATATATAAAAATATATACTTCAAATTCTATTAGGTTATTAGTAATTTTATGAAAATTTATACAAAAAAAAAACAGTAATTTAAATCATAATCAAAATTTTGCAAGAAAAATATTGTTCAAAATTTACATAAGTTAGCGCAGTAGAAAGAGCGGACAGACAGGCTGGACATTAGTGTCAGATAAAAAAAATAAAAAGCTAATTGAAATTGAAGTCACTAAATCACAAAGCATAAGCAACATATAGATAAACTCATAGCAACCAAAACATTTACAAACATCTATTTGAAAATCAGCCCAAAAACCCGACAAATGTCGGATATGATTGATAAGCAACATATAAAACACCCAATTCTTATATTATGCATGTGAAATATGTTATTCGTTTGAAATAACAAACAAAAACTGAAGGAAAAAAAAACAGAAAAGAAACATAACTGAAATCTCAACTTAAAAGAAGATAAGAAATGAGAGCAAAGTTAAAAATTTTGTACTATTTGTTGGCCTCGCACCGGCCTGATGCACCATATCCATCACAACCTTTGCTCTCTTTTGCTTTTAGTATCAATTTTGTTATCCCGTCTTTGTTTTTATTGTAGCGGCTCTCATCCATACTTCTTTTTTCCAATTGTTTTCCTTTTTTCTATTGCTGATGAAAGGACAAAGAGAAACCACTAATCTTATCCATACACATAAGTATGATTCTATTTGTTCTCAAAGATGTACATGTTTTCTAAAACGACACTTTTTGTTCAGAAAAGAGAAGTGTAAAAGTTAAAAATCTTGATTTGAAAATACAAATTAGAAGAAAAAACAGAAACAAACCGAGACATGAGAAGGGGGCAAACATAGATAATTAAATTGAACCAATGAATTCAACAATCAATCACATAGCATAATATCGCAGGATTTGAATCAACAAATGAATTGAACATTTTTTTTAATAAATCTAACTAAACAAACAAATATATAAGAGAGATTAAAAACCGAATGAGAATCATAGTCACAGGGACCAATAAATCACATGTAATTCCTTCAAATCAATTAATCAGAATCAAAACTAAATTGAATCATCAAAACTAAATTGGTGTGGCTTATTTTTGTTCAAAAAAATACCCTCAACTTGAAAGGACACGGTTGGAAAATAGGGGTGGTTGTCTTTTTTACTCTTTTAAAATCAAGTTGTTCCATTGTTTTGCTAGAGGAAAAAAAGAACATAGAACCACAGTAATTAACATAGGAAATAGAGATACATGACAAACTAATGTAGAAAATTTGAAGAATATAATCGATGTTAGTAAAATAAAAAATTTGAACAATAAAATTGAAGCATATAATTTATACCAGTGAAATAGATGGATTGAACAATACCTTAACTCACTGCATGTTGCTCCAAATTTTATAGAAAAGCTTTTGAATCCTGACCTCATTGGATACATCAATGCCAAATGCCTTCAAAATTTGAAGTGTGTGATACCCTAAAACTTAAACAATATTAAAGGAAGAAAAACATATCGTTAGGGAAAAAAACCAAACAATATATGAAGAACCAGTGTAGCATAATGTTTAAAAAAATGGAGAATGAAATTGATGAAGATAATAGAAACAAACAATTAATACATAAAATGGACAAAGAATCGTTCATTTGCATTGAAATGTTCTTCTGTTGCACATAATAGGTTTCACCGTCAAATCAATCAACCAAAAAAATGGCAGTGATCAGTTACTTTCTCCATTTAAATTTGTATGTTATTTTAGAAACCATGTTAAGAAGTGAGTCTGAGGAATTATCGATGGTTATATTATGCAGTTTAGATTTTTAATTCAATTGGTTAACTGCAATTAAAGGGTAGTTTTGGATAAAACAAAACTATCAAGGGTATTATTGGAAAGTAAAATAGGCTACACCAAAAGAAAAGTATTCCCTTTATAATAGGTATAGATAATACTACTTTCTCAAATTTTTTCCCTAAAAAAAACTACTTTCTCAATTTTTTTTAAAAAAGAAAAGATGCATATACCCCTTTCTATTTCGGTCCACAGACATACGAGTGTTTTTTTTCATCTATAGCCATTTCACAGTTATTTTTCTCTCTCTTCACCAATTCTGAAAAACTCTCCCAACCCTCTATCAAACCCTAGCCGCTGCCGCAAATTTTACGGCCTCCCTCAGTGTGTTTCCGGCCTCGTTTTGTTGTTCCACCATCTCCATCCTCTCCTTTTCATCTATAGTTTTATTCAATCAAATCTATTTTTAGGTCAAAGATGTTTTTAAATATCCATACGGCCATCTTTTCGGTTAGATCTGGACAACCACATACAAGATTTTGAAAAACCATCACCATAAAAAGAGTCCCCTCCATCTCCTCTACAAAACCCATTAAGAAAAATCAAGATCGGACTACCTTCACCGGTGACCACCGTGCCGGAGCTTGCAACCACCGTGCCGGTCAGAGATCGGACTACCTTCTTCTCAATCTTGCATGTTTGTGTCGAGATCTAGGTCAGATTTTTTTACTGGTCTTTTTCTGTATATGTAAATATGCATTTTGTTAGATCCTCCTTTTATTTGATTAAACTATTAACTGTATAAATATTGTATTCCTTCTTTTTGTTTATTTTGTATGTAATATGCATGTTTTCTTTTTTTTTTTCTTCTTCAGGGTGTGCACAGTTTTTGAACTTTGTGTTAGTAAATAAAGAAATTATTATTTTAGAGGCTTTGAAGCTATTATTTTTATGGCATAAATCTGAAAATTTAAATCTAAAACTTCCAAAAAAATTCTCTGGTATTGTTGTGTCATTTCCAGGCATCAACTTTTTCTTAAAAAAATGACACAAACTTTTAATCTATTGTTATTATTTAATAATAATTAATAGTATCTTTTTGTAACCAAACCAAGTCATTATCATTTTCCATATCTTTGACTGATTCTCAAACTAATCGAACCAATTATAAACTGAACGTTACAATATATGATCATAATACTAAGATAGTTTGATCTTTCAAGCTTATGTTTTCTTCATGGAAGTGCATCTCGCATTAGATTAGACTTATATGACTTCATTTTTGATTGGCAGGATTTATGAAATGGCCATACAGGAAAAGTTTAATACTGTTTTTTTTACACAATTGGTGTGTTAGAGGCAGAACAGGGGGACATTATTTTTCTGAAAAAAATGTATATTATATATGACACTCAAAGCAAAAGGTAACCACTCTTACATATCTCTCATAATTCCCATCCTACAACTCTTGTAAAGTTCTCTCTCACTCACTCAAATTTCATGTTGCGCAAACTGGGTTTTAACATCAAAAGGATTATTTTTAATTGGTGCCAAAACTCATTTCTACAGTTTTTTTTAATTGATGTCAAAACCCATTTCTATTTCTATAGTTTAAATACGCAAATAATCATCCTAAATTTTATGTTTGAAAATTGTCATCGTCATTTCATTATTTCATAGTCAAACAAAGCAAGGATGTGATGTTAGCATCCTGAGTTTAGTACCAATATCTAATAAACAAGTTAACAAAAACAATAATTTCTGTTTAGTCTAAAATTAACAGATAGCCTTTTATTTAGGACTACTTAACACTTTTTGCCTCTTTTTTGTTTCCTTTTTAGGCCTTAAATTCACCATTGAAAAAGTGATATCCGTGTTGAAACTCCAATGTTGGAAACTTATTATTTTTGTCTCTAATTCTTCATTTATCAAATCATATTCTTCCTCTTTTCCCAAGTCTAAGCATTTTAGATCCTTTTTGCATACAATTTTTTGTCATAAGAATAATTGGTTTCTTGCTTTTGGTAGTTTAGCCTCTTAAAAGGAATGCTTACAGGAAGAGAAATTCACTATACAATTTGTTAATGAATAAACTATTCCTCTTCAATATTCTTTTATTTCTCAGTTTTGACTTATTGAGGTGCTTATTGTTTGTAAGGATTGCTGAACAAAATTTAGAATTGTCATTCCCCTTTTACTGTTCAAGCTTATGTTTAATTAAGTTAATTTTGTTTTAAAAATTATGGTGTTCTATTTTTTATTACTTCTTGAGCATGACTATGAGGTATTGCGACAAATGATTTAATATTGTCTAACTTCTTTGATTTTTATTTTGATGCAGATAAATGATAAAAAGACACAATCTCTTGATTTCACAAAATTTTAGGTAGAGCTACTGACTGTTGATGCAGCTATTGACTGTTGATGCTCAGCCTTCATATAATAATGAGGTAATGGTGACAATATTCTTTAATAAAAGTTTTATTCTTTGCTTAATTCTTTAATAATAGTTTTATTCATTCTTTATTGGACAGATAACATAAATAAAGTTAAGTTTCAATTTATCGTTCAAATTCTAATGAAATTTCATTTCAAATTTGTACTTTTAGCATTGAGTTTATCTAATTTGTTGCATGATCTAATCTTAAGATTTTTTTCTATATAAGTCATCAAATCCCCAATTTCTATTTTGAACTCAAACTTCCTCTCATTATTTAAATCGGATGTTATTTTTTTTGTGATAGATATGATTGTTTTATTCAAATTTTAAATTCCTCAGTTTAAGTCTCAACATTAAAAGAGATAATTTTTATTTGATATCCAAACTCATTTTTACTGTTAAAATTTGAAAATTCGTCTTGGAACCTAGATTGAAATTTTTAGTATTGTTTAATCTCATTTGGAAAAAATATTCTAAGATTGTGGTTGTCGTTTTTTGGTGGCAGATTTGATTGTTGTTTTGTTTCAAATCTAAGGGAATAAAGAAAGGCATCTTTAAATAAAAGATTTGAAATTTTTACAGCTGCAAGCTATGACACAATGGCTGTAGTAAAAATCACTTAATCACTTTTTCTCAATTGGAGTAATTACAGGATAGTTAAATCACTTAATCACTTTTTCTCAATTGGAGTAATTACAGGATAGTTAAACTGAATTTTGAATTAGTAATATTTTCTTAACACTTGATCAAAGCCTCAATCAAAATTTATTGTAATTACCTTTTATATCTTCAAAGTCAATAAATAATATATGATATTCTGTTAAAATAAAAGTGTTATGTTTGGATTTTTTGTCTTCAACTTTTACTTGCATAACGTTTCATATTAGTTATTATTATTCCTGGAGTATTATATTAGGAACTAAACATCTACATTCTTTTAGTTTATTTTCATTTGTATTTCCTTAGCCTTTTCCCTGTTACTTACTAATTCTTTTCCTCACTTGCCCTTCCATCAAAACTACTTTTAGTTTATTGTAATTACCTTTAACATTTGAAAACAAAATATCATCATTCTCTTAAAACTGGTTAAACTATTAGGTGATAATCACCTTGACCAAATTATAAACATTAAAAGGATCTAACCTTTGCATTGTGCTTTGTTACGATTCTTCGCAGAGGACTCGCATTTTGAGATGTAGGACTTACATTTGCTGCATCCAATAGGTTTGTGTAGGTTTCTTGTGTTGTGTAACATTTGCATATGATTTTCCTCCTTACTCCATTTCTTGTCTTTTTTTTTTATCTTCCTGAAAAACATTCTCCATTTTTCACTAACCTTTAGAATAAACTTAAGAGGAAATATTTACGAAAAAGTTATTGATATTGGATTATATAATCAAAGATTACCTTAAAGTAGAAATTTAACTGCACATGGTCCTACCTATCACTTAAGTTTGCTGTTAATAAACTAAATTATCGTGTGCAGGAACCTCAAAAGGGTGTATTAGGAAGAACGTTGGTACGTAATAAGCATCTTCCACTCTGCCAGCTGGAATCAGACAACCAACCTTGGTAAGGAATGCCAAAATTTATCTCTACATTAAAAAGTTTAATGGACAATATTAAAGAAAAAAAATATACAACCTTGTGCATTTTATGCAATCTGTGCATGGATGAGTTTCATTACCTTGATTATTAGGTGGAACATGCTTTTTGGTACCTTTCTTGGACTTCTGGTGTATTGTAAATCAATGATTCTTGAATAGATAATCAATAATAGATAAACTACATTCTTGAATATAACATGAGAACCTTTTTGTTAAATTATATTTACACCTTGGACATATTCCATAGAAATTGGATGATTCATTTTTTCTTATGCTAATTGAAAACCTCTTTGAATTATTGATCTGCAAGAAGAGACAAATTCATCATCCAAACCATTGGTGGGTTTGGAGAAAACAACTATTGAAGAAGTAACATATGGAACATATTGGACTTCAATTCTTGGAGGAAATTCCCAAAGATAAGGAAACGTTGCCTTATAGAAGCCATGCAGGTACCATTATTTTTTATTTAAGTGTGATTTGATTTGAAAAAATGTTTAGAAAATCAATGTATTTGGTTAATATTAATTGATGAGTTGATAATATTTTTTTTATCTCTTAATCCGTCACAATAATTATCTCTTACAAATTTTAAAATAAATAAAATAATATTTAGTAAAAAAAAAGAGATTATTTTAAGACGGATTGCTTAATAACTTGAATTTCTCAACCATCATTTGAGATTTTAATATTTTTTCCTTTCCAATTTGAATTTAATCTTGTATTTGATTTGTTGCGTAATCTTATTTTGGGACTTATTTATGTGTAAATCATAAATTCCCAATTTCTATATTGAACTTTAATTTCCTTAGTATTCAAATTTGGAACATTCTGTGTGAGCACATACTCAACATACCTTATTTTATTTTCTCACTCACATGAAACAATCTTTATTTTGTTTCCACATTAGCCTATTGGGTTCGTTCCAATCTAGCACCAATGGATCTGTTCATGTTTTTTAGTTAACGGTTTCAATTACTATGAGCTATAGGATTGAGACTTGATACGATATTATTCACCTCCTTTGCAGATGTTTCATTTTGAGCATGTCTGGGGAACCATAACCATTACATTGTAGACTCATTTAATCCCAGTGTCTGTTATGTGAGTCTACCCTATTTTACACAAAACACTTTTGTAAGTGAGATAAACTCAATTTAGAGTTGTAAACTGTTCGATTCTGAGATAACTTTAGAGTTTCACAGCCATGGTTTAAAGACTCTTAACCACTAGAACACAGTCAATTCTATACCAGTAAGGAAATGCATTTAGGAAAGATAGGATGAGTTTCTAGGCTCCATAACATCTAAAGGAGTTTCAAAGATGCAAAGAAGGTTGATTCAAATAGTGGTCAGTGGCCAGTGTCCGAATCATTAAAGGCTTTGCATCAGGCGGCAACCCAACACCTTTGCCTTTTCCCAAGGTCATTTAGGAGGAACTAAGTAAGCGTAGATTTTACTACATTGAACTATGAAGAGCTAATAAGTTTAAGTAAAAAGTTCCAGATTTTTAGGGTGTGTTTGGATGGAGGGTTTAGGAGGGGAAGGGAGGGGAATGTTTACTTTTAATTTTTAAATTATGGACATTATGAAATGTTTTTTAAAAAGTTAACATATTAACGTGATAAACGGTCAGATCATATTTCAATCACATTTAATTTATTTTAGAAAAACATGTTATATAGTCCATAATTTAAAAAAGAAAAATAAACCCTCCCCTTCATTCCCCTCCTAAACCCTCAATCCAAAAACACCCTTAGTTTTTTTTCTTTCAGTTATACCTCTGTCAATATAATTGCAATTTGGCGCCAATCTTTTACAACTTAAAATTATTATCACAGTAATGGAGGTGTATTTTTTCTGACATACTAAATCATATAAAATCTAATTGTTTCATTAAAAATTCACAACATAATGCGGCGCTTAAACCCTTCAAACTTGCATTTTAAAAATGGAAAAAAAAACGACCAAGTAGTCTGTTAAGATTATCATTGATTGAGCCAAACCCAAATAAGTGTTTATTTTTAAGCTATTTCTATCTATGGTTTGTCGGATGTGCCTTTTTTTCTATCGAAGTGTTATGTTACATGTTATTATTGTTGTTGTTGTTGTTGTTGTTGTTGTTATTATTATTATTATTATTATTATTATTATTATTATTATTATTATTATTATTATTATTATTATTTTTCAATGAAGTAGTATTCTGTTTCAATTTTTTCTTTCACTCAAATTATCTTGTGATGAAAATAAAAAACACAATTCAGCATCACATCTATATATCACTGTTGATAAATAATTTCTGATAAGGTAATTTCTGTAGTCTTACTCATCCAAATATTTTCACATTTATAATGATCTTTTTAACCCAATGGTTGATTCATTTATTATAAAGTAATTTCTTTAGTTTACGATTTTTTTTTAGCTGTATTTGGATGGATTTAGTTCATTCATTTAGAGTTAAGGAATTGACCAACGTTTATATATTTTCGAGTTAGGGTTTGGATGTGAGTTTTGCAGATTTCTATTTGTTTTGAACATTTATGTACCTTGGTCTCTTAATGATCCATGAAATTTAACTTGGCCTTTTCAAAATATCTTTCAAGTGTATGCTAAATCTGCTTTGTATGACAAGTGTGCTTTTTGTAATGACTATTCATCCACCTCAATGTCTCAATTTTTGGTTAAGACTTTTTGTTCATCAAATTGTTCAAATTGTGTTGATGTGGTTGGCTATGTTTGTGTCGTATCAATATATATTTTTCATATAGTTTCTCATGTTATGTAGTCGTTACTTTCATTCTTGCATACAGGTTGCAATAATTAGCAGATAGATACAATTTTTAAGCACAAGCTTTACTAAATAAGTTAATATTTTTTTAACTAACACTTTCAAATTACTGATCTAATATTTAAGAACTTGAATTGAGCTTTTTTAAAAATAAAAAAAAGAACTTGAATTGAGCCGCTACTGCAATCTAATAATTCAAATTTTTTACTTTTTACGTCCATTTCATTCTTTATTGTGATATGCTTTTCTGTTAATCCTTATTCCTGGAGTATTATGTTTGATATTGTTTCATAATTTATCATGAAATGCTTTTTTATTAATTCTTATTCCTGGAGTATTTTGAAGGTGAGAAAAACACAAGAAGGGGGGTTGAATTGTGTTTTGAAAAATTCTTCGTTTCTCTAAATAACTGAATACACTGATCAGAAGCTAAGTGAGACAGCTTCTGAAGTGATGATCAGAATCTAAATGCAGCGGAATAAAACAGAGAGAGAGAAGAAGAACGACACAAAGCAATTATACTGGTTCCTTCCACAATCCGGAAGTAGTCCAGTCCCCCTTGCACTTCCAAGGAGATTTCACTATGAGTAATATCTGATTACAAATGCTCAAGCACACAAGCAAGAGACTTCCAATGCTCAAGCACACAAGCAAGAGACTTCCTTTGCTCAAGAACACAATCAAGAGACTTCCTGCTCAAGCACAACTGCAAGAGACTTCCTAACTAAACAAAATTACACAGAAAATTGTTTAAGGTTGAACACTTGATATACAATCAGAGGTGCTCACAATACAAATCAGATACAGACTCAATGGACTTAAGAATTTCTAAGATATGACTTTGAGACACAGAAATTCTAAGTGAATGCAGAACAATTTCAGCAGAGGTTTGGTACTTGTGAAAATCTTGTGAGTCTTTCGTTCAACGTTCTTGCATTACCAATTCTCTAGGTCTTCACTCCTTTATATAGAGGTGTGAAAGAGACGTTGTGAAATTGCCAGCACACCAAAGAGTCGTTGTTGAAGCTTGATCTTTCACCAATGATCCTTTGCCTGATTTGGTTGTTGTCCTATGAAGAACAAATTTGAAATCCATTCCTTATCCAAAGGAACATCTATGCAGGCGAGACCGTATTCTGGAGCTGTTTTCTTGTCTTGAAGTGCAGACACAAAACAGAGTAGTGGAGAACGTGGTTGTACAATTCGTACAAAGTACAATGTCAACGCTTTCGTCCAAATTGCAAACACACACCTTCAAACACCTTTGAAATGACCGTTGCAAACTCCACTAATCCTTTGTTTGTGTTTTCGAATCCAATAGACAGCTTTTGCATTGATGATTCTTCAATTCTTGATTCTTTGCAAATCCAGTTGATATTCAGCTTCTGGTGAAATGGCTTCTGATGAGGTAGCTTCTGATGATGCAGCTTCTGATGATGTAGCTTCTGATGAGATGACTTCTGCAGCTTCTGATGATGTGACTTCTGGACCTCTTGTCTTCAGGAGCACTATTCTTCAGGAGCAGCTTACTTCAGGAGCGCTATTTCTTCAGGAGCAAGTTGCCTTCAGGAGCATCCAAGCTTCAAATCTTTGTTGTTTCCATAGCTCTTTATTTGCTCATTCAGAACCAATGATGATGTAACTTTATAATTATGGTCCTGTACACTTGAACAAATATTAGCTAATCCAATTTACAATTTTTAATACCTTGTTATCATCAAAACTCTTTAAGGTTTATTGTTAAACACATTTTGTTCCAACAATCTCCCCCTTTTTGATGATGACAAACAACAGTATTTAAAATTGATCAATTGTTGTTAATCTAATTAACAAGTTGACTTTGGGGTTCTGAGGTTTGTAAGCTCAGAATCTGAGGTTTGTAAGCTCAAACTCCCCCTGAGTCTGATAGTCTTTAAGGTGAGGTTTGTAAGCTCCCCCTAAGTTCTATCCAGGTTAATTAAATTCATTTTGCGCAATAATTATTATCAGAGATTAAAAGCAAAATTGAATCATTGAAAGATTTTACTTATAGATAAGAAGAATGGTTCAATTAACTTTACTTGAATTTTGATACTCCTTCGTTCATTCATAGCTTATACCAATAAGGTAAAAAGATAGAAGTTTTTCAAAAATTTCAAATGCCATTAATGGGGCTCAGAGCCTTTAAATACTTGTCACATATACTCCCCCTTTTGTCATTATCAAAAAAAAATTAAAATAAATCTAAGCACAAAAGACAAAAAGATATGAGAAAAACTCAAACGAGAGAGAGTATGCTAAGCAATGAACTAAATAAATCAGAGCAAAAATCATGTATATTCAATTGTCAGAAGCAGCTAAACAGTCAGAATCAGTAAGCATTCAGAGGTAAAGAGAATTAAAACAGAATGGTTTCAGAAGCAAGGACTACGAATTCAAAACAAACAACAAACAAAAAGAAAAACACAAGGGTGTGCAACTAAGTGTTGGTTTGATGTTGTTTCTTCATCTCCTCCATTTCTTCAATCTTCTTCTGCAACAGTTCTTCAAGCTGTTGTTGCCTCTGGAGAAGAGCCTGTTCCCTTTCCTTAGCTTCTTGCTGCTGCTGTGCCATCTGTTTCTTCAGAAGCTTACACAACCTTGCTTCTCTGGTCAAGTAATCCGTTTCTAAGAAGAAAGGCTGGTTTGCCAGGAGCAGTGTAGAACTTCTTACTCTGAGACTCTGATTCAGATGCTCCATTAACTTCCTGACAGAAGCTTCCTTGCTTCTGATGCACTTAGCCCTTAAGCTTTCAATTAGCTCAGTTGCCCGGTTCTGAAGTGATGCCCAGGAGTCTTCATATGCACTTGTGAGATCAATTGTCCTTCGTTGATCCACAAGATTAAGCAATTGACTAAGGATTGTCAGAAGCTCAGAATTGATATATCCAGATTCCAGGATGTTTGTGGGTGGATGTTCAAGGATTTCAAGATCAGAATCACTGATTTCTAAGTCTTGAATAGGGTTAGGAACTGGAATGGTAAGGTGTGTTTGTGTGTTAGAAGATGAGGGCTGGTCAGAATCAATGTGTGTGGTGGAGGTTGAGGCTTGAACATTGACTAGAGAGATGTCAACATCCATGGGAGTTGGTTCAGGAGAGTGTTCAGGTAAAGGTTGAAATTCAGTTTCAGATGGTGGTTGTTGTGGTGAAGTTGATGTTTGAGTGTTGAGTTGGGGGTCAATGGTAGCTATTGGTGATTGTGGGGGTGTTGTGGGTTTTTGTGGTTCAGGTGTTTGTTGATGGGGGTTTTCTGAAACAACATTTTCAGAAGCAGCTGCTTCTGGAGTTGTTTCAGAGGCTTTTTCTGAGGCTTTGTCTATGGGTAACTCACCTGAGTAGTGGAGAGCAAGATTGTCTAAGACAGAAGTGTCTTCTATTGGTTCAGGTGCTAATGGTGAAGAGGGTGAAGTGGGGATGGAGGTGACTGGAATCTGGATTACCTGATCTGCAGGGCCAGCTTCAGAAGTGATAGTACTAGGTGCTTTCAGAACCGCTTCTGAAGCTTTAACAGCCACTTCCTTGACTTCTTCAGACTTCTTCTTGAAAAATTCATCACAATTCTCCAGACCTGAAGCCTTGAGCCTTTGATCCCTCTCCAAATTGTATTGAGCTTCTTTCCTTTTTAATTCAGCTAGCATCTGAACAGCTTGCCCATCAGCTTCTTTCTCCATATCAGAAGTTACTTCAACCATTGGAGTGAAGGTTAGTTCAGATGCCTTCTTCTTGTGCTCATTTGCCTTTATCCCATCAAGAGCTTTATTCAGATGCTCTTCTGTGATGACTGACTCTGATCTGTCCTTGCTTCTTTTTATGGGAATAGAAGCAGCCCTAATTCTCTTCTTCTCCTGTAACTCTGATAACTTAAAAGCAGCAAATTCCTTAGCCATTCTGGCCTTGGCAGGAGTCAGCTCAACCATAGAGCTTTTTATATCGACAGGTGCCTTTTTCTTCTTCAGCTTGGGCTCAACTTCCTCCTTTTCTATTTCATCCAAAGCTTCATCCAGTTTTTCCTTGTGATAAACTGTTTCAGCTTTCCCCCTCTTTCTTTTGACATCCTTCTTTTGCTTGCCCTTATCAGTAATTGCTTCTAATGCAGTGGCACTCTTTACCTTCTTTACTTTAGCAGGAACAGCTTCCTCCTGAGTGCTTGCATCTTCTTCCAGGACATACTCAGCTACTGATTGAACTAGGAAACCAGAGTCACTTTCCTTAACGATGGGAGGAAAGTCCCTGATTATCTCAGTTTCAGCAGTTGTCATCTCTAACCACTTTTCATCTTTAGGGGCTTCTTTGATGAACTTCATAGAGCATAAGCTCCTGCTACTGATAGTCCTTTCAGCAGTAGAGACTTCGAAACATCTATCAGAAGCACTCCTTGTCCTTTTTAAGAACTCCAGCACCCTTCCTTGATAAAAGATTTCAGACAGCAATCTTCCATAGGGTACTTGTTTTCTTCCTCTGATAGTGCTTTCATTTATGGCCCAGCAGAGATGATCCATTACATATCTTGGGAAGTTTATCTTTTCCAAAATAGCCATGAAGTAAATTGCTAGCTTCTGTTGATTGTTGGGTTGGTCAGATCCTCCTGCTCTTTGAAAGAAGCAATCATTACTGAATTTCACCAACATCCTGTTGTGAATCTCCATTTCAGAAGGCTTTGCATCCTTCTTCCCACCCAAAAGAGTGTTGTAGTAACCTTGTAGCAGGACATCTTCCTTCCTGACTATTTCTTGGAATCTTCCCTCTGCATGCCTTCTACAAGCTTTAGCTATAACTTCCTCAGTGATGGTTATAGGAATGCCCATCACTTCAGACCTTATTTCTAAGCTGTCAAATGATGTAGGATTCATATCCATGACCATTTTTCCTTTCTTTGACCCAGCTTGTTTGCTTACAACTTTTGCAGGCTTTTCATTGTACACTTCAGCTTTTAACCAAAAGTCCTTGACCAAATTCACATATGTTGGCCCATTTAGCATTCTGAAATACTCAGACAGCTCCTGTGTTTCTATTAAACCTTCCATGTTTACTTCGTACTTCTTGAGTGAAGTAAAATCCACTGGTGACTCTATTTGGACTATCAAGGATTCCCATGGAATATCCATAGTCTTTTCTTTGTAGATGGACCCAGATTCTGATACGCTTTGCTTGTTTGAAGTAGATTCTGAAACTTTTGAGCTTGATGATGCCATTTGATGATTGACGAAGATTTGAAGAAGATGAAGATTTTTAGGGTTCTAAGGTTGAGAGAATGCGCTTACTTCGCAAACGGTTTGAGAGCAAATGTGTTTGTTGTGATTGAGTAGTGTGTGAATTGACAAAGTGTTAAAAGTAAAACGATTGCAATTCAAAAGAGACAAACAAACATAATATTAATGACAAAATTGGGGGCGCGTGAAAAGTACTTTCAAAGCTTTTAAATCATCATTGCCCTTTTAGTTATACACCAACACATACAGGCCACGTAAGAAGTTCACAGAGTAACAACCAAGTTAGTGGGCCAGAAGTTACTTTAAAAAGTAACTCCCAACGTTTCCACTTATTCAACTATTCAGAAGCAACAAATCCAGCTTCTGGACTTCAGATGCTGATGTCATCATCAGAAGCGAGTTTTCCTCAGAACCTCAATAAAGAGCTTCTGATGGACTACTGCTTCTGAACTAACTTCAGAACCTAAAATCCTATTCAGGAGCAAGCAAACATTTAATCAGACACGAAGTGCATGTTCAAATTTTTCTTTATAAAATCAAATCTTTCAACAGTTAAAGGCTTAGTAAATATATCAGCCCATTGATTTTCAGTATCAATGAATTGTATATCTAAAATTCCTTTTTGAACATAATCTCTGATAAAATGGTGTTTGATTTCAATGTGCTTAGCTCTTGAATGCAAAATTGGATTTTTAGACAAACAAATAGCAGCAGTATTATCACAATAAATGGGAATACTGTTAGCAGTTATCTGATAATCTTCCAACTGATGTTTCATCCAAAGTAGTTGTGTACAACAACTTGCAGCTGAAATGTATTCTGCTTCTGCTGTAGACATAGCAATAGTTGTTTGTCTTTTGCTAGCCCAGGATATAAGATTATCACCCAGAAATTGACAATTGCCACTGGTTGATTTTCTTTCAATCCTATCACCAGCATAATCAGCATCACAGAATCCAATTAGCTTATAATCTAAGGATTTCCTATAAAGGAGTCCAAGATTAGTTGTTCCCTTCAAATACCTGAAGATTCTCTTGACAGCAGTCATATGAGATTCTCTAGGATCTGATTGGAATCTTGCACACAAGCATACACTGAATAAAATATCTGGCCTAGATGCAGTGAGGTATAACAAAGAACCAATCATACCTCTATACAGCTTCTGATCTACTTTAGCTCCTTCATCTTCTTTGCTCAGGTTGCACGTAGGATGCATTGGAGTGTTCATCACTTTACAATCTTCAAGTTTGAACTTCTTCAGAAGCTCCTTTGTGTACTTTGATTGATGAACATAGACTCCATCTTTGCATTGATTGATTTGAATGCCAAGGAAGAACTTCAGCTCTCCCATCATGCTCATTTCAAATTCATCCTGCATTAACTCAGAAAATTCCTTGCAAAGAGATGCATTAGTAGAACCAAATATTATATCATCAACATATATTTGCACAACAAGAATATCTTTCCCAAGGGTCCTTCTGAAGAGTGTAGTGTCAACCTGTCCTCTCTTAAAATCATTTTTGATTAAGAAATTACTTAGTCTATCATACCAAGCTCTGGGAGCTTGTTTCAAGCCATATAGTGATTTCTTCAGTTTAAAAACATGGTCAGGATATTTAATATCCTCAAATCCAGGAGGTTGCTTAACATACACTTCTTCTTCTATGACACCATTGAGAAATGCACTCTTGACATCCATCTGATATAATATTATGCCATGATTAACTGCATAGGAAAGAAGTAACCTGATTGCTTCCAATCTTGCAACTGGAGCAAACGTTTCAGTGTAATCAATGCCTTCTTGTTGACTATACCCTTGTGCAACAAGTCTGGCTTTGTTTCTTGTTACTTCACCTTGCTCATTCAGCTTGTTTCTGAATACCCATTTTGTTCCAATAATGTTCTTGTGCTGAGGTTTGGGTACCAGATCCCACACATCATTTCTTTGAAATTGATTCAACTCTTCTTGCATAGCTAGAATCCATCCATCATCTGAAAGTGCTTCATCAACTGTTGTAGGTTCAATCATTGAGATTAGTCCAATCATTGACTCTTCTTGTCTGAAATGTGATCTTGTTCTTCTTGGACTATCTTTGTTTCCAATGATTAGCTCCTCAGGATGTGAAGACTTGTGTTTGAATGTGTTTCTGGGAGGATCTTCTTGATGTGAGCCATCTTGTGCTTCATCAGAAGCAGTTTCATCTTGCGCTTCTGATGTGGGTTCAGCTTCTGGACTATCTTCAGACTCAGCTATCTGATCAGGTTCTGGAGTAGCTTCAGGAACCTGTATCTCTGCAAAACTTTCACCCTGCTTTGAAGTTTTATCTTCAAGCTCCTTGTCATCAAATTTAACGTGCATAGATTCTTCAACACAGAGTGTTTCTGAATTATACACTCTGTATGCCTTTGATCTTTCAGAGTAACCTAAAAAGATTCCTCTTTGGGCCTTGGCATCAAATTTCTTTAGGTAGAGCTTGTTGTTCAGAATGTAACAAGTACATCCAAATTGATGAAAGTAAGAGATATTGGGTTTTCTTCCTTTAAAGAGTTCATATGCTGTTTTCTCCAAAATAGGTCTAATATAGATCCTGTTTTGAACATAGCATGCTGTATTCACTGCTTCTGCCCAAAAATGTTTTGGTAAATTGTTTTCATGAATCATGGTTCTGGCCATTTCTTGTAAAGTTCTATTCTTTCTCTCTACAACTCCATTTTGTTGTGGTGTTCTAGGAGAAGAGAATTCATGGAAAATTCCATGTTTTTCACAAAAAACTTCAAATGGCTCATTTTCAAATTCTCCACCATGATCACTTCTGACTTTCAAAATTTTTGATTCTTTTTCAGATTGAATTTGAGTGCAGAAGCTACTGAATACATCACACGCAACATCTTTACTCTTTATGAATTTCACCCAAGTCCATCTGCTGTAATCATCAACAATGACTAATCCATATCTACTTCCATATAAGGATGCAGTACTCACTGGTCCAAATAAATCAATATGGAGTAATTCTAAAGGTCTTGAGGTTGAGACAATGTCTTTGGTTTTAAAAGATGATTTCACAATTTTCCCTCTCTGACATGCACCACAAAGTGCATCTGAATGATAGTCAATGTCTGGTAGCCCTTTCACAAGTTGTAACTTACTAAGCTTAGAGATTAACCTCCAGTTAGCATGTCCCAACCTTCTGTGCCACATCCATTTCTTATCATTCACTGATAGTAGGCAAATCACCTTCTGATCAGCCAGTTCAGAAAAATTGATTTTATAGACATTGTCAACTCTCTTTCCCTTGAACACAATGGATTTGTCTTTCTTGTTGATTACTGTACAGTTGGGTTTTTCGAAAAGCACATCATAACCATTATCACAAAATTGACTTATGCTCAAAAGGTTATGTTCAAGACCATCTACCAACCATACATTATTAATTGAGGTAGAGGAATTACCAATAGTTCCTGTACCTATGATCCTGCCTGACTGGTTGCCTCCAAATTTCACATTTCCTCCCTCTTTCATTGTTAGGCTGAGGAACATGGACTTGTCTCCTGTCATGTGTCTTGAGCAACCGCTGTCTAGGTACCATGATCTTTGCTTTGGCACTGCTCTTAGACATACCTGCATCATTGACATTTTTAGATTTAGGTACCCATTGTTCTATGGGTCCTGGAAGGTTAGTACTTAAGGCTTTACTCTTCACTTCTTGTACCTTGTGCTGTGAGTTGGGTTGCTTCTGATTAACCATCACCTTAGGTTTTGGTACTTCAGAAGCAGTAACTGTCTTCTTCTGAAACTTAGACTTCAGAACCCCAGATTTTGGTTTCACCAGACTCTGAGGAATAGGTTCTGATCTTTTCAGGATCCTAACCTTTGAAGTTTTGGAATCAGATTTGATCATAGCCTTTGACTTAGAGTTCTTTGGCTTTGAAGTAATCTTAGCCTTAGAACTAGAAGCTTCAGGTTCTGATTGAACAACAGTTTCCAACTCAGCCCCTTCTGGTACAAAGAATGTTTTCAGACCTTCCTTGATGCATTCACAACAAGACTTTAGATTGGTTTTCTCCAGTTTCACTTCTGGAAAACCAATTCCTCTGCCATTGTTCTTGTAAATGCTATAAATCATAGAAGCCACTCTGCTTCTGTCAATGCCAGATATAATGAAGTCTTCAAGAGCAATTTCATGATTACTTAAAGGTTTTTCATTACACTTTTCTTGTAGCTTCTGACATAAGAACCTGAGCTGGTCTTCATATGTTTTACACATGAAGTCAAAGCCCCTAAGTCCCTGTTCAGAAGCTTTCAGATCCAATAGAGTTGATTTTTGCTGTTGTACCAAATCAGCATATTTTTCTTTTAAATCCTTCAACTCATTGGTTCTTACTTCAAAATGTGTAAGAAGTTCTTTAAGTGACTCAACAAGTTCATCTCTGGGAATTTTGGAATATACCTCATTTTCATCTTCTGATCTTCTTTCCTTGAGCTTCTGGAGTTACCCCTTCTGAAGAGAAACTTTCTGTTCTTCTTGGCCAGATATTGAAGTCTGTTTGAGAGCATGGCCATTTCTGCAGCATCTGGTTCAGAATCTGAACTTGACTGTTCTTCCTCTTCAGATTCAACCACTTTGAGAGCTTTTGATGACTTGCCTTTAGATGGAAGAGCTATTGATTTACTCTTCTTAGTAGACTCATGTTCATTAAGACTTAACTCATGAACTTTGAGAGAACTAACAAGATCTTCGACACTTAAAGTGTTTAAATCTTTAGCTTCCTCAATGGCAGTCACCTTCGGTCTCCATCTGGCAGGTAAGCTTCTGAGAATCTTGCTTACATGATCAGAAGCAACATAGCTCTTCTTTAGAATCTGTAGACCAGAAACTAAGGTTTGAAACCTTGAGTACATCTCCTCAATAGTTTCATCATCCTTCATTTTGAATAACTCATACTGATGTACAAGCAGGAGAGCCTTTGCTTCTTTGACCTTCTTGCTCCCTTCATAATTTGAACAGAGAGAAGCAAACATAGCTTTAGCAGTGGATTTGTCACTCATCTTCATGTATTCTGCTTTGGGTATGGCAGTGACAAGAGCTCCTCTGATAATATGATGCTTCTTGTAAAGTTTCCTCAGTTCTGGAGTATGTTTCTTTCTATCCACAGCAGCTCCTTCTTCATCAAGGACTAAACCACCAACGCCGTCTTCCAGAATATCCCACAATTCTTCATCTAGGCTCATGATGTAACTGTAAAAATTGGTCTTCCACCAAGAGAACTCTTCAGCATCTCCATTGAACTTTGGAACTTTTCCAACACTGGTTTTCTTACTATCACTATAATCATGTGAGACATTTTTATAGCTAGTATCACCATCAGGAGGAGGAGTAGTCATGTTTTTCTCAGATCTTTGACTGTTGCACGGTTAAGTGATACACAACAGACCAAGGCTCTAGATACCAATTGAAGGTGAGAAAAACACAAGAAGGGGGGTTGAATTGTGTTTTGAAAAATTCTTCGTTTCTCTAAATAACTGAATACACTGATCAGAAGCTAAGTGAGACAGCTTCTGAAGTGATGATCAGAATCTAAATGCAGCGGAATAAAACAGAGAGAGAGAAGAAGAACGACACAAAGCAATTATACTGGTTCCTTCCACAATCCGGAAGTAGTCCAGTCCCCCTTGCACTTCCAAGGAGATTTCACTATGAGTAATATCTGATTACAAATGCTCAAGCACACAAGCAAGAGACTTCCAATGCTCAAGCACACAAGCAAGAGACTTCCTTTGCTCAAGAACACAATCAAGAGACTTCCTGCTCAAGCACAACTGCAAGAGACTTCCTAACTAAACAAAATTACACAGAAAATTGTTTAAGGTTGAACACTTGATATACAATCAGAGGTGCTCACAATACAAATCAGATACAGACTCAATGGACTTAAGAATTTCTAAGATATGACTTTGAGACACAGAAATTCTAAGTGAATGCAGAACAATTTCAGCAGAGGTTTGGTACTTGTGAAAATCTTGTGAGTCTTTCGTTCAGCGTTCTTGCATTACCAATTCTCTAGGTCTTCACTCCTTTATATAGAGGTGTGAAAGAGACGTTGTGAAATTGCCAGCACACCAAAGAGTCGTTGTTGAAGCTTGATCTTTCACCAATGATCCTTTGCCTGATTTGGTTGTTGTCCTATGAAGAACAAATTTGAAATCCATTCCTTATCCAAAGGAACATCTATGCAGGCGAGACCGTATTCTGGAGCTGTTTTCTTGTCTTGAAGTGCAGACACAAAACAGAGTAGTGGAGAACGTGGTTGTACAATTCGTACAAAGTACAATGTCAACGCTTTCGTCCAAATTGCAAACACACACCTTCAAACACCTTTGAAATGACCGTTGCAAGCTCCACTAATCCTTTGTTTGTGTTTTCGAATCCAATAGACAGCTTTTGCATTGATGATTCTTCAATTCTTGATTCTTTGCAAATCCAGTTGATATTCAGCTTCTGGTGAAATGGCTTCTGATGAGGCAGCTTCTGATGATGCAGCTTCTGATGATGTAGCTTCTGATGAGATGACTTCTGCAGCTTCTGATGATGTGACTTCTGGACCTCTTGTCTTCAGGAGCACTATTCTTCAGGAGCAGCTTACTTCAGGAGCGCTATTTCTTCAGGAGCAAGTTGCCTTCAGGAGCATCCAAGCTTCAAATCTTTGTTGTTTCCATAGCTCTTTATTTGCTCATTCAGAACCAATGATGATGTAACTTTATAATTATGGTCCTGTACACTTGAACAAATATTAGCTAATCCAATTTACAATTTTTAATACCTTGTTATCATCAAAACTCTTTAAGGTTTATTGTTAAACACATTTTGTTCCAACATATTTTGTTCATCTGTGTCTCTTTAGTCTTTTCCTTGTTAGTTGTTAATTCTTTTCCTCACACCAACACAACAATGTGGATTTGGTTCCTCTAAAGTGAAAGGGACTGAATGCTGCATTTTAGAAGCTAAAAAATGGAAATGAAACAATTGATTAGAAAAATCATTACCAGCACTTGGAGTCAGTGCAGGGGCCATTACTATGTTTTTCCACAACAGGTAGGTCAAGTCATTCCAGGTCTCTATCGCAAATTCCAAATTTAAATCTTGAACTCTACTCCTCTTGCAATTTAACATTGAAACATGAAATTCTATTACTGGTGATACATTGGACTGTTTTCTTTCAAATGTTCATATTTGTTAAGAGGCATTTAATGCTTGTGTTTTCATCTTGAGTAGCTTGCCTCTTTGTTTGATAACTTGCTTCAATACGCTTCTGTTTGACATTTATTGGTGACTAAATCCTGTGGAAGATATGCGAAAAAGCCAAAGAGCTCGACAAAAGGTGTGGTTTGGCTTTTTTATTTCCTGACTTTTATTTGGGTGGACTACAACTTATTATATTAATGTTATTCATTGTCTCTTTTGAGTTTGAGTATATCTGTTATTATGATTTAGCGATTTATGGATAAAAAAAATTAAACTTTAAACTTATAATTTCTTGAGTTTGAATTTCAGTCTAAGTTGTGTATGATTTAGTGAAAAAAATCCAACTTTATATTTGATTTAATGAATACGTTAGAATGATGTATAGCAGAAATTTGATGAATACCTTTGCATATGTGAATAAAAGAATGTAGGGGTTATATATTGCAGTTGGCAGTAGTGAATAATCTCTCTTATTCCTTTCCATTTGTTGTTTCTCTTTAATCACCTTTATCTTGTAATAGCTTTTCTAATAATAACCCCCAAGTATATCAGATGCTTTCATTATAAAGGATTCCATCAACAAAAATGAAGAGGATGTTAAAAAATAATGAAAACCACAAAAGGATTAGAAATATAAGGAATATCTTTGTATAACTGAAAGGTAAAAAATGAAGAGTTCAAACACTGGTTTGCTGTAGCACACAATTTCTCCCACATTCCTTCATATCTGTTGTTTCTCATTCATCACCTTTCTCATGCAATGGCTTTTATAATAATTTTATCTATCTTCAAACAATTCTGCAGGGAAAACAAAAAAGAGGGAACAAATAAGATGTCAATTGGAGAATATAAGGAAACTGTTGAGTATCATTGAACCTGCCAAATCTCGACCTAAAGATAAAGAGGTGGAAGGAAATGGGAAATTGAACATATAGCAGAACAATTAGATTAATTATGGGCAAAGTGAAGATTTCAGCAACAAAGCAATAGAGAAGTGGAAGGGAATGGAAAGAAATAGATTAGTGCAACCAAAGCATCATATATTTATAGAAAAATAAAATCAAATAAGACAAGACTTTCATCTTGTCTTTATAGTGTTTAAAATAATGTTTTTTTTTTTTTGCTTTATAGGTTGGAGCCTCTATAGGTTGTATTGTTTATAATATTGTTTGTGTAGTCTAATAGGCTTTTTGACTTCCTTTAAAAATGGCAGGCTATAAATTTCATTGCTAAGCGCGCTAACATGTAGACATTGTGCAGATCACATGCAGTACTAAAACAGCCAAATCAGGAATTAATTATATTATTTAGGTGTACTTGGCTAGTTATTAGCAATATTAACTGGGCCATCCCCTACAAAAATTATTTTCCCATCCAAAATAAATCAAAATTCTGAGAAAATACCATTGTTGATGAACAGTTCTCCCCCAACAGCACTAAAGTCACGTGTTTGGATACTATGTTTTTTTTTTTGAAGGATTATATAATATGTTTTTATTTTATATAAAATTTTCAATTATTACTTTTGGTCTCTCCTTTAATGTAAACTTAGGTAAAATTCTTATTTTTAAATAAAATATTGCATATCTCTCAAAAAAAATATTACATAAAAAATTGTAATATTATAAGGATCTCTCCCAACAAAAATTAGAATTTTTTTCCAAAACATAAATTAAATATGATTTTTTTTATATTTTTTGCGGTAAAAAATTCATATTTAATTCATGTTTTATTAAAAAATTCTAATTTTTTTAGACTGATTTTTACAATATTCTATATATTTATGTACAATTTTTCCTTCAAAAAAAAAATTATGTACAATTTCATTAAAAAATACAAAAATTTACTTAAAAATAGAGACAAAAAATAGTGATTAAAAATTTTATAGAGACTAAAAGTTGAAAGAAAATTTTGGAGGGACTAAAACAAAAAATTGACATATTTATAGGGACCAAAAACATAATTAAACCAAAAAAAAATTCAAAATATTTTTTGCTAAACCTTTTTTTAAGGATTTACTTAAACAGAATCATTGCCGAATCGAACCCTAGTTTAATTTTTAAATATGTGTTTATTGTTTGATTAATAATTATATTTCTTTCAAACTTACTTCTTTCTTTCAAAAAAAAATTATATTTTCAAAGTGAAAGTTAATGTATTAATATATTTTTGGGTTAAATATGTTTTTGGTCTCTATAAATATACTAACTTTTCGAAGTGAAAGTTAACTTTTTTGGTCTGAAAGAGACTAGTGTGCACATTACAGCTTTAATAAGGTGCTATATAACAAAACTATTTTGATGATTTCTCGATCTTTCTCCATCTATGTTCAAATTTGTTAAAATACACTATTAGAAGGTTTTACCACACACTATCAAAAATTCAAAAGTGTGCTTCCGATAAAATGTTGTAAGTTTAAGGGCAATTGAGAAATCTTCAACAAATTTAGGGGCTTAAATCAAATAAGATAAAGTAAAATAAGGGCTTACTGTTCCTCTCTACGTAGCAGAGGGGATGAGAAATCGATTGATGATTGAATATCAATAGCCTAATAAAAAAAACAAATTGCTTTGAATCTAATTCTTGAAGTCAAACTCTCAAATGTTTTACAAAAGTTGGATTTTTCTGGTTAAAAATTAGAAGAAAACGAGGAAACATGAGTATTTTTTTTTTTGCTACGCATAATTTTTTTTCCTGGTTAAAAGTTTGTTTTGATTTTTGTAAGTTTTTTTTATTTAGTCCTTGTAAATTTTAAAAATGTTGTTTTTGGTCTATGACAGTAGGTTATTGAGACACATGGCGTGAGTTTATGGAACCACATATGACGTCAATAATTAAAAATAATAGTTCAAAGATTGAATCTAAAAGAAAAAAACAAAAAAACTCTAATTGCGGAGAGTAAAATCATATTTAAACCAATATCATAGTATGCCCTTAAAATTGAATATTAATACTATAGTGTCCGTAGGAAATTTGTTAAGGAAATAAAAAAAAAAATTATATTGATTTTTTTTTTACACTTGTAAAAGATTGACTACACAAATTCAAATTAGTTTTTTTTTTTTTGGAAACAAATTCAAATTAGTTTTATTATAGCTAATTATGATTCCTTAATTAATGATATGGAGAATTTATTGCTGACAATAATATCGGTGCAAGATTATCATTACTTCATCAATTTAGAAGTATAGAACTTCAAAGAAGAAGAAAAAAAGTTAAGCTTTTAAAAGGTCAAATACACAAGTTAATTCTATACATTATACATTATCATAGTATGATACCTTAACAAATGTACACTATTGATGACAATAGTCCTATACATTATAGTATGCAATGTGACGTAGTCCACCACCGCCCCACCACCATATTTGGCAAGATTAATGTCAGTATTGGTGACAATCCTAAATACCAATAATTTAGCCAAACCCAAAATCCGTTGACAAACATGAAGACTCCCAATCCCAAACTCATCCTAATTTGTTTCCTTTTCCTCTTCAACCTTAATCAAACACAAGTAGTGTCACTAGCAACCATAGAAACATGCTTAGACACTGTTTGCCACACGAATGAACCACTAATCCGATTCCCATTCCATATAGAAGGAAAACATACAAATACATGTGGATACCCAGGGTTCAAAGTATTATGCAATGAAAGTGAAAAAAGCCAAACACTCCTTAATCTACCTTACATGGAAAATCTTAGGATCCAAAAAATAAACTATGCCAAACAAGAACTTTTTGTGAACGATCCCAATAACTGTCTCCCAAAACAACTTCTCTCACTTAACCTCTCTACCTCTCCTTTTGATGCCGTTTACTATCAACAATTCACCTTTTTTAACTGCTCATACAACTTGGAATATCTTACCTCTAGGTACAAACCAATAGCTTGTCTTAGTGATTATTCCAAGTACAACATTTTTGCAACACCTTCACTTACGGTGTTTGTGCACTTGTCGTCTGTTTGTGATTTGGTTGATACCGTTAACGTGCCGGTTCAATCACCGTTTTTTGATCAAGTGTTGTCGTCTGAATTGAATGATGATCTCCGGTTGTCATGGAATTCGCCATCGTGTGGAAGGTGTGAGTCTCATGGTGGACGTTGTGGCTTCAAAAATAACTCTACTTTTGAAATTGCTTGCTACAATGTCCCTCCACGACAAGGTAATAATAGTACTAAGCTTAAACTATTTATGTCGATGAATATGCCGAGCACACAAGGTGAATTATCTCTTTTCGACCAATATTTTTTTATACGCAAGAGGTTGATGATAAAACTTTTGACCATTTGAACCAATTCATTTTTGGTGGATCAATTTTTATTTTGATCCCTCTCGTTTATCATTTACATTTATACCTTTTTATTCAACCAATGCACCCTTAGTATATTTTTTCTCTCCTTGCCTTCGATTATGTTCGAGATTTCGTTGTAATTTTTCCTAACCATTTTAATCATATTACTCCTTAGTTTAATCAATCAGCTATCTTAAGGAGAAATGATCCTTATTGTTTAAGTTTGAAGGGAGATTATTAGAGACGGAGAGCATAAGTAACTGTAGTGAAACTTAAATATTGTATTATATTTTTTCCCATGACTAATTAGATATGGAAATTTGAAGTTTCAAACAGCAGGGAAAACAACGAAACTTCTTTGTCGTGAATTTATTTTAAAAAATAGAAGATTTTTTTTCTTTCAAACAGAAGCATATGTATAAATATATAATTAAAATACTCTTGTGGGAGATGAGTCATGATGAATTTTTTAATCATTTTGGTCCACTAAAACCGTGAATCGCAGACCAATTCTTCAAGAACAATTTAATACTACATTGTTGTCCTTTTTAAATTTTTAGCATTTGTCTTTCTCAACAAAAATTGTCGGCATTTGTCATTTTTATTCTATATGTAGTATATGTTGTTATGTCTAAAATTCTAAATCATCAAGCAACCTTTTATTAAATTTTTACATCTTTTCGTTAGATGTCACAAGTCATGACTTAACTTCCGTAGTAAATAAACATTTTTAAAAATTAAAAAACATTTTATTTTATGTATGTACTAAACTTATTTTTCTTTGTCAATTTTTCCTCTCCATGGGTTGAGAATTTAGATGGTGGTGCAAACATATGCTTAATTGCTTATAGTTATCTTGAATGTTGCAAAAGAATGATCGATGAAATTTGAAACATTGACAGGGATTTCCCGTGGTGCAAGTTACGCCATAGCCATATGTGCAGGGGTGCCAGCTTTGTTGTGCTTCATTTCACTATTAAGCTGGATATGTAGCAAGTTCAGAATTGGTACCCATGGTTGGACTTGGGCACGTGAGACAATTGCAGATTTTGAGTCTCTTCTTGATCATGAATACACCAACACTTCAGGTCTTGATAAGCCAACAATTGAATCATACCCAAAAATAGTGATAGGTGATGACATACACTTACCAAAACCCAATGGTAAGACATGTCCAATATGCTTGTCAGAATATATGCCTAAAGAGACGGTGAAAACTATGCCTGAATGTGAACATTGCTTTCATGCACAATGCATTGATGAATGGCTTCCACTGAATGCCTCGTGCCCAATTTGTAGAACTTCTCCTCCAAGGTTACAATCACAAGCGAGAGGTGGTAGTGACTAGTGACCACAATACTTAATTTACACATGAACCAATTGTTGAGTTAACTTATACTGTAATTTGGACTTGAAATCACCAAGTTAGTGTAAATTTTCAATGAATTGTCATTTACTTGTGCATTCACGTTGGTTGACACACATTTTTAAAACTACTAATGATAAGAAATTCTTGAAAATTATTTACTAAATTAATTAAGATGCAAGTTTGTTCCGTATCATAAGAGTAAAGTGAATTACCTTACATGCATAAGAGAAGAATAAGGACCTCTCTTTCTTTTATTTTTTTTAAATCTATATGTATTTTCATATGTTGTTCTCAGTAGAGATAATATGATTCAAGATGCTTCAAACATAAATATGAGTGTCTCTCCCAACCAAAATTCAATACTTAGTACGTCAATCAGAGACTAACTTTGTACGCTTGACCCAACCTTTGTTGGTAGAACAATGAAAACTTATATTACGAAACTAATGAAGTAATAATTAATGAGAAATGATATTTAGATAATTATTTTGTTACAACTTGTATGCTCGTACTTATATTGTGTACCAAAAGAAACAGATTTCCAAAACTTGTTCAAAACGTGGATGTATAAATATCATTTTTATAACTAATATGTTTACATTAAGAGTAATAATATTTTTACAACCATTTAGAGCACCATTATCGGTTGACTCTTGCCATGGTTTCACTTTTTCCAAAGCCAATGTGTCAGTGTGGTAAAGATATTTGGCTTTTTGGCAATGGCATATTGAGGCAACCGTAGCACTGCATTACTACCGTGGCTTTGTTCTTTGCTGATCTTATAAACTAATATAAAATTAATTATCACCTCAAAAGGTGCTATATATATTAATATAAAATGTAATTGTGATGTATATTGTAGAGTTTTGTGGGACCCATTTTAAAGGTTTGGAGAGTAGGAAGGATATTTAGAAAATTTAGTTGAGTAGTTTAAATAATAAGGAAGCGTGAGATAATATAATGTATTCAGTGGGACCCATTTATACCACCCATATGGGTGACATGGATATGAATGCTCTTAGTGACAACTCTTATGACAAATTCATTTTTCTCTTTTCTATTGATCAACAACAATAGATAGAAAAAAAAAAAGGAAGAGAGAGAGTAGGCATATGATGCGAGTATGAGAGAGAAAATTGTTAAAATTTGTCACAAAATTGTTGTATAAACATTATTTCTCTTATAGTGTTTGGTTGGAACCTTAGAGTGTATTCCTTTCAATTTTTCAAATTTGATTATCTTCGATGTCAATTTGAACGAGTTTATGTAACTTTATTAAAAAAAAAGTCTCTCTAACTAGTGTCTCCGAGCATAGTTAAGAACAAAAAAAAAAAATACTCCCAACAATCGTATTTATAAAAAAAAAAATAACTTGTTAGATTCATTGAATGACTAATGTATTTGGTCTACATAAAGACCATATACAAAAATTGAATTTTGTTTATATAAAATATAACAAAAGAGAGTATTTGCATTAAAAATATCATCTCTTACACTTTTAAAACTTTGACCCGTGCCTTGAACAATAGTTAACATTTTTCAAAAATAAAATGAAAATAGGTTTACACTATGTTGTTTGAAAAATAATTGTATGTCCTGAATGGTAATTTGGTAGAAAAACAAAACAAAAGCGGTTTGACATAAATAACTATGTATCCAAGATCCCAAACAAGTTAAAAAATTTCCCCAAAGCCGTTTAAAAGACAAAGGCAACAACGTTGTTGTTGTTATTGATTGAAGTGTTTTTTTTTTTTTTTTTGGTTGAAAGGAAGAATCGATTGAAGTAGTTTAGTTGGTAGCAGTATAAGTATTACTCATTCCTTCCCTCCCTCGTGCAACGCGTGTCTGTCTATTGAATAGTTGTATTTTCCTGAACAATTGTGAAGCCAAATGCTACATATACACAACAAGATTTAAGAAGAATATCGCATCTATCCATTCATCTACAGCAACTACAGTTTCTGTTATCTGTCTGAGTTGAAGAAAGATCCCAATATCAATGGCCGTGTAAGCTTTCACTCATCTTACTCTGTTTGTTGCATTCATTTTAATTATTATAATGATAATTTTGTTTGTAATTGATATTAACAGAGTGGTTGCTTCTGCTCCTGGTAAGGTGTTAATGACTGGTGGTTACCTTGTTTTGGAGAGACCCAATGCTGGACTTGTTCTTAGTACTAATGCTCGTTTTTATGCTATTGTCAAACCAATCTATCCTCAAACCAAACCTGATTCTTGGGCTTGGGTCTGTATAATTTACTATTATTTCCATTTTGATGATTCGTTCCTTTGATATATGTAATTCAAATTCAATTTGCATGCTTTTCCTTCAGGCTTGGTCAGATGTCAGATTAACATCTCCTCAACTCTCCAGAGAAGCCTTGTATAAATTAGCACTCAAAAATCTCACCATCCAAACTGTTTCCTCAAGGTTGTTTCCACACTTCAATTCTCGATATTCAATTTTACACCTCTTTTATTATCAACGCATATAAATATGCTTAGATTGTTTGGAGAGTAGATCAAATTAATTTGTTCTCGGTACAAATTCTGTAGATTTTTTAGTAAGTAGAATAGATCAAATGGAGGATAGTCGGATCGCTAGAGGTAGAGGAAAACCTAGAAAAACTATAAGTGAAACTATTAAGAAAGATTAGAGATTAATGAGTTGAACCGAACCAAATATGATAGAACATTATGGTGTAATTTGATCTATGTAGCCGGCCCCACTTAGTGTGATAAGGCTTGGTTGTTGTTGTTGTTGTTGTTGTGTTTATTAGCAAGTAAGCAGAATTGGACTCCTCACACTGTGCTCTTTGTAGTTTCTCATTGTTCGTAGTTTTATGGGCTCGGATTGACTTATTTGAATTTATATACTGACATAAGCACTTGTGAGAGCTTATAGAAACAACTTATGACATGTCCATAAGTTGTTTTCACCTTATTTTCATGACTTCTCCAGGATAGTTCATGAAAACAGCTTACAACTAATATGAAAACAGTTTGACTTTATTTTAATTTTTATAAGAAGTTATACATAAACACTTATATGATAAACACTTCTACCATAAGCGCTCGATCAATATGGTTGTCCAAACAGAACTTAGGCGGGGCTTACAGGAATTGCTTTGCTATTTCAGTGAAACAAGGAACCCTTTTGTGGAATATGCTGTGCAATACTCTGTGGCTGCCGCTTATGCAACGGCCGACCAGAATAAAAAGGACTTGTTACACAAACTACTTTTACAAGGTAAAAATTGCTGCTTTCCTCAACCCTTTTAATTGATATTCATGAACATGTAACAACAGCTTCAAACTTTCAATTTTATAAATGGATTGATCACGCAGGTCTTGACATTACAATTTTGGGTTCCAATGATTTTTATTCTTATAGGAATGAGGTAATTTGCTATTGTTTGTATACTTTTTGTACATCATTTTTCTCATCCATTCTCCCTTAATTTTGATGGTTTGAAGATTTCAAATAGTAATTAAAAAATCAGACCATGATGTTTGTCTTAATAAATACTTGTGCAGATTGAGAGACGCGGACTCCCTTTGACACCAGAATCATTGGCCACCCTTCCGCCTTTTGCCTCCATTTCCTTCAATACCGATGATGCTAATGGAGGAAATTGTAAGCCTGAAGTTGCCAAAACTGGTTTGGGCTCATCTGCAGCAATGACAACTGCTGTGGTTGCTGCTTTGCTTCATTACCTCGGTGTCGTAAAGATTTCCTCTTCAAAAGATCGTCAGGAGAGGAAGGATATTGCAGATCTTGATATGGTTCATAAAATAGCTCAAACTGCACACTGTATTGCACAAGGGAAAGTGGGTAGTGGGTTTGATGTAAGTTCAGCTGTGTATGGCAGTCACCGCTATGTGCGGTTTTCACCCGAAGTGATTTCTTCCACTCAGGTACTATGCAACAATACTACAATTCTCATCATTCAAGTTCATCATATAAACACACACACACAAAATAGAGTCTGTAAATTCAATGTAGAACCGGTAGAATGCATCCTCCCTTGTTTATATGACCTATTTTTGGCTTCTATCTTGAGATTATTGACAGCTATTACCTATGAATTCTTCAAATTCCCTGGACAAATATGTTCAATAATAAATATTATGCAGTCACCATTTTACACTGCATTCGTGCAATTTCCACAAACTTGTAACTTTGGTGCCGTGTTCCTTCCATATGTTTTTTTTTTCTTGAAGTGAAAAAAAGCCAAAGGTAACTAATTGTTGCTTTAGCCGCATTATTTTAGTTTACCTGCTATTGATAAAAAAAAATGCTAGGATTCTTCTGTTCGTTACTCTTACATTGATTGACCATGCATCGTTTCGGGATTGTTAGAAATGTTCCATAAACATCAATGATTTCAACAATTTTGTAGGTTGCAGCTACGGTAGTGCCCTTGCCAGAAGTAATCAGTGACATTCTAAAAGGAAATTGGGACCATGACAGGACTGAGTTCTCTTTACCACCTTTGATGACTCTTGTAAGCAGCTTAAACTTTGCGTATTTCATGTTATTATATGTGTTAACATCTCTTGTAATTATTGCTAGAACATTTATTCCCTGCTCTGCTTCCCTTCTTCCCCAAGGAAAACTATATGCCAAACCATAAAGGATTTGAATTTGAATGGTTTGTTCCTATTAGAAATAATTTATGTTAGGACATTATAGTGTCATATAATCTATGTAGCTGATGCCACTTAGTGGAAAAAGGCTTTGGTTATTATTTTTGTTGACCTAAGAGACAGATCTATCTTAATTGCTTCTCTTGCAATAATCATCCTAAAATCAAGTTAACTAACCTAATTGCGCAAGTTACAAGTCTACCAGACACAAAGCTTCTTCGATTTTTTAATAGAATCTAACTATCTTGATCTCTGCACTAAAATGTTTCTCCGTTTAGGTACTGGGAGAACCTGGAACTGGTGGATCATCCACACCATCAATGGTTGGTTCTGTCAAAAAATGGCAAAAGTCTGACCCTCAGAAATCTCTGGAAACATGGAGAAGGTTGTCTGAGGCAAATTCAGCATTGGAAATACAACTGAACTTGTTAAAAAAATTAGCAAAAGAACAATGGGATGCGTATAAATCTGTGATTGATAGCTGCAGCATCCTCAGATCAGACAAGGTATTTTCTTGAGATCATTTGTGGTTGTTTATTCAATAGAAGTAATTTGAAAATAAGAGAATTTATTCTTCTTACGCAACTAATGTATATTGGTTGACAGTTCTCACCATTAGACTGAAACAACTTAAACTTTGTCCTAATTATTTTCTTTTCTTTTGCATTGAGGATTAGACTTCCTCACTTGTTTCTATTGTTTTCTTCATGACATATGATATCTTTAATTATTAGACTCATACATCTCCTGTTACTTTTGATATGACCTTGGTTTTACACAAAGTTTAGTAGCCATTGGAACCTTAGTTTTCATTTTCAAATTACGAACTTCATAAGTAGATGTGTGGTATGATTTTCTTGAGACTGCTCTTTCATGCTGAGAAGTTTTAGCAATCGTTCATATATTGTGTTGTTTCTTCTGGCTTTTCTTCTTTCATGCTGATCTTTGAAATGCAAATTACATAATCAGTGGATAGAACAAGCTTCTGACCCTAACAAGGAAGCAGTTATTAAAGCACTGCTCGGCTCCAAAGAGGCAATGGTGGGGATCAGATATCATATGCGCCTAATGGGTGAGGCTGCAGGTGTTCCGGTAAGTTAACTCAGTAGATGAGCACTTATTTATATGGAATACATGCTGCCCTTATGATATTTTAATTTTGATGAAATTTAGTGATTTTACTTTATTAACAGCACATGAGGTACAACATCTTATCTTGCCACATAATATGATTGCCAAGCTAAAGTTGGATATTGTTCCAGTCCATAGTGGTTAGGAGGGATTAGGAGGGTTTCCACTTTTCAGTTGGGGTCCTGGATTTGGTTTCATTATAATGAACTTAATATAAAGTTGCCATAATACATGAATAGAGAACTGGAAAAAAGTTACTGATCAAGATTTCTGACATCGTAGAATGCGCTTGATTATTCATGTTGGCTGAGAAAATACAATTTACTACCTATGAACCTGCTGTATGGACAGTTTCTTTTTGTACCTTTGATCAGGCCATTTGATAAAGTAACCATAAAAGAAAAAGAATACTCTGGTTCAGTTAAAAAAAAAAAAGACTTGCTTTGTTCTGACTTGTTAGTTATGAACGCTATGATTCATTCATAAGACCGTTTTTACTGTTCAGATACCATCTACATCGTGTTTATAGAGCATATTAGCATAAATGCTATACTTACACGGTGTTCAGATTTTATAATATGTATTGAAGTGTAGTCAGAGTTTTGGTGTTAGAAACTCACATTTACTTTCCTGATTGATCGATCATTTAAACAGTTCATGATTTCAGCAATCTCATTAGTTGCAATGTATACAGATTGAACCAGAATCACAAACACATCTTCTAGACACTACAATGAACTTGGAAGGAGTATTGTTAGCTGGAGTTCCAGGAGCAGGAGGATATGATGCAGTCTTCGCTGTTACTTTGGGAGATTCGAACAGCAACGTGACGAAAACATGGAGTTCACTTAATGTTCTTGCCATGTTAGTTAAAGAAGATCCTTGTGGAGTTTCATTAGAAAGTGCTGACCCAAGAACCAATGAAATCACATCAGCTGTGTCTTCTATTCATATAGATTAAGTTTATTTTCATCAATAAAATAAGTCACCACGAAAATATTATGTGGAATGTAGCTTTTAGACTAGGCATTTGTTTCTTTCCGATTTTCGGGGGAAAAATGAGTGGGTTTTTTGTATTCTCCTCCAACAGTGTTTGGGTTTCCAATTGAGCAGAAAATTCTTTGAATAGTGAAGTGTATCATCAAAATTTCAAATGTGTTGTTCCAAGATATTCATTGCCTACATCTATCCACTTTTTTGTGACTCGTGAGTAAGGCTCGTCTACGTTTTTTATATCTCTCCATTACTAATTTTTTTTAATAAATATTTTGATGTGTATAAAAAAGATTTTGACTTATTTAATTCACACTTTTATTTCTGTATTTTCAAAACCCTTCTAATTAGTTTGCGTCTCTTTTCAGATAACAAGGTTGTAATGTTTTCTAACGTCTCTTTTAAAATAGAGAAATGATATTAGTACAACCATTTTTAGACAACTTTTGGAACAACCCTCTCTCTCATACTCACTTGTGTTTTTATTCTCTCTCTTAATTGTTTTTGTCTTATAAGAAGAGGGGAAAATTGATTGTCACAAAATTTGTCTAAAATTGGTTATACAAATATCATTCCTTAAAACAAATTTGTATTGTCAATAAATTATAGCAATTATTTTATTTTTTATTTGGCTATTAGCCTAGTGGCCATACATAATGAAATAAATACACAGTTAGGGGAGAGGGAAATGTGGTCACCCACTCACCCAGGTTTTTTTTTTTTTTGGTCGAAAAAATATTTCATTCATTCAAGAAGCCATAACAGCCCAAATTACAACATGTGTAGATCACTACCCACTATTGGGGTAAAGTACAGAATTTTGCCGAATCAAACAGATAAAAAACTAAAGCACGGGACCAGCTCCTGACTTATACATCTACAGAATCATGTATTGGCAAGCTAGGAATGAAGAAAGGAATAATGACTAGAGAGCATACCAAAAACATACAAACCTAAAACAGAGCTAAAATAATGTCTAAAAAGAGAAAAAAAAAAACCACAGAAACTACCAACACCTTCTAAAAGTGTTACAAACCCATAAATCCACAAGAAACAATCTTTTAAATGGTTTGGTTTGCAAGAGTGTCTATGTTTGTCATAGAGCTATTGCTAGTATAGTATAACACAATGACAGAAAGCAGCGTTTCAATCTGTGCAATTGTTGCATAAAAGAGAGAAGATCACGGTACTTAATATCTGTACTATGACAATTTTTTGCCTGACAAATTCAGAAGATATAGATAAATAACCAATTATCGTCGTGTGATCGCACTATACAATTAACATATAATGATGCTCATAGATATGCACACCCTAAACATCATGTAGGAACTCTTCAAACAGGAAGAATGACAACATTGAAAAGAGCCATCCAAGTTCTAGTTCTAATGGTTTGAAACTCATCAAAGAGAATCAACAATAAATATTCAAAAACCAAGGGAAAAAAAAATCCTCGCCAGAAACACATTCTGATACTAAATTACCATGATAACGGGAACGCAGATATTTATCCCATACTTCAGCTATCATTTCATTTCATTTTTCGATTCAAGAAGATGACCGTTGGTCTTTCTCCAAGGTCTTTCTCCAAGTCCTCATTCCAGTCCCTGGCAAGACTCCTGTGGGAAATGGCCATAGCCTTAGCCTTACTGCAAAGTCTTTATATATTCAGATTAAGATATTCATTGCCAACCCTAAAACTGCCACACTCTGCCAGAGATTTTGCATTGAGCTCCCTGCCATATTTGCAGACATAATTCAGACCCACAAGAAGCTCGGTGATTATTTCTTCTGTCTTTTCTTGATTTGCAAAGTAAAGGGTTTGTACCAGCAGCACATTTGTTCGGGAAACAAAGCTCTGCTGCTCAAAACTTCTCTCAGTTTGCCATCGTATCATGTTATGAGCAAGCGGTGCCAACCATTCCAATATGCTTGACATTGCTTCGTTCCATTCTCCTGCAAGACTTGTGTCAAAGACTGATGACGATGCCATGGTCTTCGTATATGGCTTTAATTTGGCCTTGAGGGCAATTCTCACACGTCTGGGTAACATGTTGTACAGGTCATCTCTTGCGTCGAGACCGATCAAGTGTGGAGAAGCTGCTAGCTTCTCAATAACAATGATAACATTTGCATAGTGAAGTGATAAAGCAGCTGCACCAAGGGTTTCAGGTGGAGGGTTTAATAGCTTGCACAGAGATTTGAAGACTGATTGAGTATGATGAACTACTTTTGGATTCTGAATCCCATAATGAACGCCACTTGCATTTGAATGGCAGTCAATGACAGAGGAACTGTCCCAAGCCATACATCCTTTGAAAGGTCCAACTTGAGTCATTCGACTATGTCGTGCGTGAGTTTCCTTCCCAGTTATGGCGGAAGAGTGTTTATAAAAGTTCCAAATCTTGCTCATTTTTTTTGTTGTAGTGAGTGGGACTGATTGATTCATGTTCCTTCCAAGGGGACCTGAGTAAAAATTGACATTTGTATGCTTTCCTAAAATTGGGCCTGATTTTGTGGATGAGTCACCAAGAGGACCTGAATGAGAAATGCTGGCTTTATTTGTTCTAACAATTGGACCTGATCTAGCAGTAATAGTATTAAGGGGTCCTGAAGAAAATCTGGCAATATTATTATTCTGTGATGAGTGGAATGAAGATTGAAATAATGCAGAAACTGATTGACTTCTATAAATGCTATCAGAGTTTAAGACACTCGAGTTATTGGTTCCACCATCATCTACCATCTCTTGAATCCCGAAAACATGGTTGATCTTAGAGAATATTGTGAATAAGGATCTTGCCAAAAGATGTATCGTGTAATCATATGTCCTGTTCCACAGAGAAACATCCCGCAAGTTCTTCACCTCATGCCTTTTCCATGCAACTTTCTTCTGATACTCACTTAGACTCGCGCCATCCGACTCATTATTAGGCTTCACTCTTGCAAGAGTTTGCTCCAGATCAACAAGCACCTCCATCTCTTGATACAGACTTGCATTAGTTGATATAAATTTTTCAAACTTTTTAATCTTTTTTTCCATCTTTTTGCAAGTTAATTCCCACCCATATGGATCTGTACCCGTAGTGATAAACCCATAAAAGGTGTTCTCAAAACCTTTCAAAATCGGATCATGGCATTTCTTTGAAAGCCTAGCCACGGACTCGGCCACATGTGCCATATTCTCAACGATCTCCATACAGATCAATCGTTCAATGAAATGATCATCATCTGAAACAAGCTTTTTTATGCCAATTGAATTTGTGATCTCCTCTTTCAACCTAGATATATGCTTATCACTCAACGATTGCCATAAATTAACCAGCTTGGACATCAAGCTTGCTATTTCAAATGCTAATACTCCAATCACCTCCTTCTCAGAATTAGCATCATGCTTCCGAGGAGTCCTCCACAGACTACGAAACCATGATTCCGCAACCATTGCTTATCTAGGAACAGCAAAAACTATGCTCTTTAAGGTGAATTCTTCATCATAGCTCTGTAATATTCAGCAAATAAAACACAAAATAGGACTGTCAAGAAGGATGTTATACATCTAATATAGACTTCAGATAGCATTCAACCTGTATTAAATGTTTTTAAGATGTTCAGTGTAATATCTCAAAATAATACTAAAGAAGCTATTGCAAATTACTTGCATGAAAGGAGACAAAATGTGTTTATAATGTCAATACTTGTTAATAAAAAACAATCTGACAACATATGCTCTATCTTTTTCCCTTTACCATTTTGTTCTACGCAGACAGAAGGGGATTGAGTGGGATTGAGTTTGCATTGATTCACTTTGGTATAGTGCATACTGGTTAAGTCTTAACTCAACCTGCGACATAGCATCCTATTCCTTTTCTATGGTTCAAATTTGTTTTACATAATAAGCATTTTGAGAGAATGGATAAGTCATCCTTAGGTGCATTAGTATCACATCGTACATATTACTGTTTTAGATCTTAAAGTAGCCAAATTTAGGATTATTTGGAAAATTATAGCAAAATCAAAATGCTAAAATTTGAAATGAAAATATTATGGGGATTGATGAATAGGTGATAACCTATCAATTAGAAATATGGAGGATTAAATTAAATGGAGATATAATGCTCTGAATATTCTCAATTTTGAATTAAAAAAAATAGTTTAAAAGAGTTCTTACACCAAAACATTACATTTGAGAAGACTTGATTTTATAAAAGAAAACATTCTTCATGTTTTACCTTGCATCGAACCACCAACAACAAACCACCTAAAAATTGGCTCCGGTTGCTCAAAAAATAAGAGTAAAGACCCAATTTGATTCCTCACAACTCAATTTAATCCCCAACAAAAAATAAACCCAAATTAGTCTCTGACATTTTTATACCGAGGACAAATCAGTCCTACTCCTACCCAACAATTTCCGGTACAAGCAACAAAAAGTAACAATGCTCACATTTCTCCTAGTTACTCTTTTTGGTTTATCCAAGCTTTGAAATTTCTGATGGATAAAAATGCTTAATTTAGAAGCAACAAGGGAATAAAATTTTCTTATCTGAAAAATCTTGTTCAAGAATATATACTTAAAAAAGAAAGCTACACAACAAAAACCTTAATATTGATCCTATTCTCTGTCTACTCAAATCAAAGTTGAAGGAGACTACATTTTTCTAGCTAAATTGTCAAATAAAATTCAAGCTAAAATCAAAATTAAAAAAGAAAAAAAAAATGACATAAATCTTAAACCCCAAGAACTAAACCCAAATCACAAGCTAACCCAGATTCCAAAACCTTTACAAAAAACACAAATTTACAAACTTTATGTCATTAAACATACTTTAAGGACATTTTGGTTAAATGGGTCAAAAAGTTTAGTAAAAAAACTCAAATCTCAGTACCATAAAGTGATTATAGCAAGCAAAAGGTAAAAAGAGTGTGATAAAGCAAAGTGGATAAAAACTCACCGATCAGAGAAAAGCAGAGTAGAAGATGAAGGAAATGGGATTGGAAGGTACAAGCAAGTGTTGGTGCACATGGAGATTGGAATGGAAACAAAGTTTGAGAAATTGAAAAGCAGAGAGAGAAAACGAGTGAAAACCAACGACATCCAAAATAAATTATTTTATTTTCAAATTAATAATAATTAATAATACTTCATCAATATTCCACAGCTCATAATATTTTGATTTCAAGATTGGAATATTTTAATAGTATTTTTTATTCAAAAAATAAAATAGTATTTTTTTTATTCTTCTTAAGTTTGTGCAATTCACTAAAATGTCATTTGAGTAAAACATGTTTTTTTAGGAGAGTAAAACATGTTTTTGATATAGTCGTTGAGACATTTTTTTGTAGTTAAAGGTTGCATTATAATAACTTAAAATTGCAATATAATCTTGAAGTACAAACTTAACATTTAGCTAAACAATCTAAGAAACAATTCCACCTATTAGATTAGAGTAAACCAAATTAGGTTTCCTACAAACTCTACCAACAAACCAACCTTAAGATACCAACTTAATATGAGAAACTAGTGAACTACAATTCGCTAAACCTTCTTAAAAAATAACAGGCATCTAAATGAGACACTTAATTCTCTTCAAATAATTACCATTTTTTTACATACTTCAGATATCCAACCAAGACCATGCTCACATGCACAAAATAGTGTTGAAGATTTTAGTTGTACAAACTCCAAAGAAAGCATGTCCTATTGAAACACCCACAATAAGTTTTTTTAACAAAAATACTACAATATAATTTTTGTTGTTTTTTTTAAGAATATATTTTTTGTTGTTGAATACTACAGTATAACTAAATTTAGAGTTCCCCCTAATCCAAAAAAAAACAAAAATAGAGTTCCCCTAGAAAAACTAAAGTTAGAGTTATTGATATAAAAAATATAAATTATTGCTGAAATGTAATAATGTATAGAAATTGGTGGGACTATATAGTAAATTTTGTAGATAAAGTACATTGGAGATGTTGATTTTTATTAGGTATTAATATTAAAAAGATTTAATTGCATTTTTGGTTCTCTATTTTATTAAAGTTTTAAAAATTAAATTTTTTAGTCTCTTCATTATTAGATTTATTTATTTTAGTCCCCAACTCATATTTTTAGCCTTAAAAAAAAAATATGATTATTGGCTCCAAAAGTGGTTTGATACCATCGTAATCTTGAATTTAAAGAGAAATACAGCATTTAAGGTTAAAATTCACATCTTTTATGCACAAGAAGAATTCAATTTTAAAATAGAATTGAAGTGACAAAAGAATTCAATTTTAAAATGGAGGGATCATTTCCATAAATCTAATAAAATAGAGGCAAAAAATAAAATCAAACTTATTACAAATGAATGATGTATATGTGTTGTACTCGTTTAAAATCTCGCTTGCACGTAAAAAAAAAATTATTGTGACGCTTTAAAGATGAACAACCAAAACATTTTTTTTGAAAAAAACATGATTTTAGTTGAAGATTTGTTATTCCTATTTAATGCCATATTTAAGAGAGTCTGACGATGCTCATGACAAAAATTTGAAGGATCATTAATGGAAACAACGCGGAATCGTGTCGTTTTACTGATATACCCCTCCTTCATTTCTGCTATCAAACAAAAGCCGGTAAAAATAAAGAGAAATGATATTTTGACAACCATTTTTTGACAACTTTTGGACAACTTTCTCTCTCATACTCACATGATGTTGTTATCCACTCTCTTCCTTTTTCTCTCTCAATTGTTTTTGACCAATAAGAAGTGAGAAAAACAAGGTTGTCAACAAAGTTATCATCAAATAGATGTCAAAATATCATTACTCAAAAATAAACTAAAACAACTGTTTTAGATTGGTAGTAGAATTGAGAAATTGAGATGCTGCTGTAGGTGTAGAAACTTTATTTCAACCCAAAGTTAAAAAATAATTGCCAGATAAACTCAAGCACAACAGTAATGAAACGGGAATTGGGGAAGAATGGAACCTACTACTTTGGCACTTAGTCAAACTCACATGCTTTGTTGAGTGTTTGCAATGATTGTTATTAGATTTGACTAATTTAAAGGCAAATTCTTATTTATTTAATCAATCATTGCATCAATATTGAGTGAATAACACAATGAAAAGTAAAATTAAAACTTGCTTATTAGACAAAGAGAAATCAACTTTTAAAACAATCATCTCTTTCATACTCACACGTGGTTTTGTTCTCTCTCTTCTTCTTTCTATCTCCATTGGTTTTGTCCAATCACGAGATGAGAAAAGTGGTTGTCACCAAAGTTGTCTAATTTTAGTTGTACAAATATCACTCCTCTTAAACAAAATTATCTTTTAGTTTGTACAAAACAATATTTCATCACTTGTGGGATTAGGTGTCGGGCTTTTTACGGTAGGATATGTAGCTTTAAAAGCTACGTCAAGTAAATTGGACAAACATGAGAAAATGTGGTCTGACAAATGCTTTTATACCTTTTGTTTTTGACACTTTCGGTTTCATAGCACCAGAGATTGTTGACCTTCTACATAGAGTTCAAAAAGTTATGCATAACAATGTCATGTCTCTTAGGTCCATGAATATTGTGTTTACAATGATTAGTTTTGCCATCCAAAAAGGTCTAGTGGCGCAGATTATTGCCCGCTTGCCTTCTATGAAGTGTAAATAAATTATTTTGTCTGTAAAACTAATTTTGTTATTATGTAATTTGAATCGTTCGATCTCAAATGAATGCTTTGAGATTGTTTAGGAGATGAATTTTCTTATTGCTATTAAAAAAAAATTATTATGAGAAACATCGAGCGAGAAGCTTCAAAGACATAATATATTAATCGGTACTTTATTTTTTTTTGGGTACATAATCGGTACTTTTTAAACTTTGATGTTAACTATTTTGGTGAGTTTTTGAGATCTAACCAAACTATGTAAAAATGTCCAAAGAAACGCATACAACTAAAGTATCTCAAACGGTCAAAATAGGATAACCTAACCTCTCAATATTCAATATTTACCTCATTTAAAAATTCTACTGATTGGGAATTGGAACACTTGGGGAGAGAATATCCAAAATAGAAAATTGTGCGACTAAAGAATGCCAAAATAGGATAACTTAACCTCACAATATTGATTATATGAGAACTTTATAGAATGATCTAATTAAGCCAGATTACTAAAGTCAATTCTTCAATCTTAGACTATATAACTGGTTGGAAATTGGAATGGAATATTTCTAATAAGGATATTGAAAATGTTAATGATAATTGACCTTCTTTTTTTGGTTTTGTGTATGATTTTTGGAATTATCGGAATAATCTTGTTTTTCCCCAGTCTTCTTCCATATACGACTCTTTGTTCTTCCAATTCCTTAGTCAAGGTAGGGCCATTGATAATGTTTTCATTTGTCATGAGTGCCACTTGATGCCTACTAAGCAAGAGGCAGCAGCAGTTAGATGGTTTAAACCTCCTCATGGTTGGTTTAAAATTAATGTTGATGGTCCTTTTAAAGCCTCGTCGGGCAGGGCTACGCGTGGAGACCTTATTCGAGATTTTAATGATAGATTTGTGAAAGGTTATTTTTAGTAGAGTTGATTCTTGCTCGCTTGTTTGGACTGAACTTTGGACACCAAGACTTGGTATAAAGCTTACAAAGACTCAAAACCCTCCCTTAATTATTTTTGAACTAGATTCAACAGTTGCAGTTAATATGATTCAATCGGGATCTACGTCCAAGGTGCATCTTCAACCTCTCCTCCAAGAGTTCATATATCATCTCCAACTTTTAGATTGGAGAACTTCCATTACTCATGTCTATAATGAGGTTAATCATTGTGCAAATTGTTTGGCAAATATGGGCCATTGGGTTACTTCTTCTGATTGAGTTTTAGTTGAGGTTATTCCTCCTCCTTTAAGCATTATCTTAGCTAATGATACAAGGGGCACCACTTTGCCTTGTTTGATACAATTAAAGGTACTTAAATTTTGATAGGTTTTTTTACATCTAACTTCGTTCACGTTTTCTCTCCCTTTTGGAGTTTTTTTGTTTTAATTTTTGTCTCTCAGCTGTTGGATTACACCAGAGAGATAGCTGATGATACACAGGCAGGAGGTGATCTCCTTCTCTTTCATGTTGTACCACTCAGAGGCAATGGCACCATCTCCTTCTCCTTCCAGTTCCACTCGACTTCTTCACACCAAAGTTAATTGAGACCCTACATTTCCATGAAACATGAGAAAGAGATTTTGGTAGTGAATTGATGATGTATGAGCATTGTCCTTCTCAAGATAGTTTACCCAGGGGTTATGAGCCAGGAATTTATAAGCTGATAACGCTGGTGATGCTACCCAGCACGCAATGGCTTACGCCCTCTTTATTCAAAATAACGATAATAAATAATATGTTAAATAGTAAAAATAGGATAACCTAACCTCTCAATAATGAGTATTTACTTCGTTTTGATTCTACTGTTTGGGACACTGGGGTGGGGGAGACAAGATCCAAAGAAAACCATGCGACTAAAATATGGCAAAATAGGATAACCTAACCTCTCAATATTGACTACATCTACATGTCAGATAAAACACCTAACCTTACAAAAACAAAGGGAAAAAGTACGAGCCTAACTTCCTCTTTTTGGGATGCAAGTAAAATATTAACAGCATTAAGCCAATGAAAATAGCTAAACCTATATCTTCATTTGAACAGCCATATCAAAGTGCTTCTGGGAATCGTAGTTCTGCTGGGCCAGGGCCCAATATCCCTTTCTGCTCGCTTATCATGCCCAGCCCAATAGAAGAATCCGCTACATGCCCATTTATTTCTTCATCCCACCAACTTATTCCCTGTCAAAAATGTATCATGCAAATGCAGGTCAGTACCATCCACAAAATTAAAATGGTTTAGATGCAAAATGATTTAGTTTTTAACTTGTAAAACGATTGAAAAAGATAATTCTGCAAAGCAAAACCCATGAGGTAGAAGCATTTGCACAAAATTAGTACAGTATAATAATTCTATAAAGTCACAGTTAGGCAAATCAAAAGCAATTTCAGAATTATCAGCCTTAAAGAAACAAGCTCATTAGTTGATTTCTTTTCCTTGAAGGAAGTTAGTTACATGAAAAAGGGAGGAACCTAAAGTTAACCACTTTACTTTTTCACTACAATTTAATTTTGATGTAAGTTTCTCAAAATTTATCACTCTGGGTTCAGGCTTTTTCACCTTTATTCTCTTGAATGACTCGTCGATATATTGGAAGGTTTACTAGTTAATTTACAATTGAACAATATAGAGTGTCACCCACCATGTGAATAACCAAGGTTTTATTTGATTTTCTTCATAATTTCTTATTTTATTTAGAATTGAACTTTTCATTACTTTTTCATTCTTTGAATTGGTGTTTCTTGCTGGTACGCCACAATTGCATGCATATGAGACTCAAAGAAAAGCAAGCATGACAACATGAAAGTTCTTACAGATGCACAATAAGAGGACAGTAGAATGTGAGGGACAAACTGTGGAACCAACACAAAATGGTCAGTATTTGCCAAAAGCAAGATTTTTTTTCCTTATGTTCAGTGTAAGGAAGAACCATACCACATTTGAAATATATATTTTGAGCATGTTGGACAGCTCTTTTCATTAACAAGTCATGTTCAATTGGATTGAGATGTCCAGACATAAGTTTTCAAAACTAAATCTTTTAGTGCATGTGCATGGTGGTCGGCGCTGTGTTTTAAAATAATGTTAAAAAGCATGTCATATGACTCGTTAAGTGAAATAATAGAAAAGAAATAGGCACCTGACACATTCTAAGAAAATAAAACCAAAACTGATCAAAATATAAATATAAATTCTTATTAAAGTAGTATACATCGAGGTAAAATAGCTCGTAATAATCATTAATTACCTCATCGAGATTATAACTAGCCTCTTGCAATATTGGAGTTGTAATTGGGGGTGCGATTTCTGGGTCAGGCTTTTGAAATATAAATGTTGTATAGAGACCTGCGTTGGAGTGGAAAACCCGATATATGAGTATTCTCATAAACAATAGCTGGAAGTGAACTTAAGAAACATACAAGAAATAACATGATAAAAAGAAACAACTAATGCATTACCAAGCACGTCATATGATCGAGGAGGAAGTCTACCCCTAGTATCCAAAAGGTTTGGAGCATAGTTTGTAAGCAAGCCTGTTAATTGTGCTCTTACAGCAACAATCAAGGAAAGTAAATTCAATAAGTCTTGCAATTTGCAAACTCCAAACTTGTTAATAATGCAATTGTATAATTGAAAGATTTAGCATAGAAGGATCGGTCGCCTCAAGAGTAGGTGACACTGACCTGTTGTCATCATAAAATTCGGTCAAATTTTGGATCTCCACATACTCAAGACCAGCTTCCCTGGCCAGCCTGTGTTTTATGAAACAACATACACATTAGAGTGAGATCTATTGTACAAATCATGATTGAAGATATGAACCTAAAAGGTACAAGCAGACACCCATTCCTTCGGAGTTTAAATTTTACTATCCATATCTAATAAAGTCGATTTCAGCATGTTTGGAATTTCATCATGAGTGAAATCTAAGCAAAATCAAACATTGTCATCTTAAATCAGATTTGGTTGGTACAAACCAGCAGAGTGGAATTTACACAGTGCATTGGCACAAACCAGCAGAACTCTCGGTTATCAATCTCGAGTTTTTAAATAAGAAGGATACCTTATTAAACTTGGAAAATGAACCAGACAATGGGTTTCAGCTGAGACATCATTAGCAAATTTCAGCTGATACTTCTTTCCAAATAATGGAAACCTGCAAAGGTTAAGGAGAATCAAATGAATAACAATGAACTGTAACTGAAAGCAAACTATATGCAACACGCAATTAATACATTATGGAGATGTGTACTTTTCTTCTTCAACTTCAAAAGTAATCGTGTAATTCTCTGTCCGTATGCAGTTGGGAACAATGTTTGGCTTCATACTGCTGCTTCTGTTGTGATAGGATTCAACATTCTTCTGATACTTGGCCCTACACGATGCCAATGTTAACACAACCAGTATATTTGTGTATAAGATCTCATGCAGACTTTAAATGAATTCTAGGAGAGTAAATACCCAATTTGACCTCTGAAATTGTAAGACTGTATCAAACCCTAGGATTCCAATTTTGGAATATGTTAATGTATTGGGTATTTACAATAAAAGAAACTATTAAAAAAGATCTAGAGATTAATGAGTTGGATAGGGATGTGCTATATGATAGAACATTATGATGTCGCTTGATCCATGTGACCAACCCCGCTCAGTCCTACAATTTCATGAACCAAATTAGGTGTTTACTTGATTTTTGGAAAGAACAATAATGAAAAAAGTAATAGGGCTCAACTGCAAAAGTGATGTGATGGATGAAAATGGCTAGAAAAAATTACAAATAGAAGAACAAGGAAAATTGTTTAAACACGAGAAGATCATTCTTTCTCTAGTTTTGTACTTCATTTTACGTCGATTTCGTCTGAAAACACTGGACAGAAATAGATCTCAATATTATCATAAGAGCAGGCCAGAACTCAAATAAATAGATCATCCTGACAAAAAAGGAAAGGAGTATGTACACCTTTTTTTTTTACCAAAAAGTATGAACACCTTAAATACAGCCACTAGCATAAAAATCTGAGGGTATGTTTGGATGGAGGGTATTGGAGGGGAGGATTTTTTATAAGTCAATATTTTGGCATACATTTGAGATTTAAAAAAAAAAAAGAATAATATGATAGACAACCAAATAACATTTCAATCACACTTAATTTATTTTTAGAAACATGTCATAACTTCTTTAATTTAGAAAATAAAAGTAAATCCTGCCCTCCAAAATCTTCCATCCAACATATCGTAAATTTAAGCTGAAGATCAATCCGGAGATCAAGTTTGACGCTACTTGAACAATATGGTAATAACAGTGTAAAACAAGACTGATAAGTGTGAAATTTATGTCATGGTTGGAAGAAGGCAAAAACATAGCTCAAAGGTGACACTAGAAAAGAACTAGTAGAAATTTCACTATGAAAATTAGGTATTCTAATACAGTATCCACCCAAACCCCAATGGAAAATTGAGCCCTACAAAGTAAACACAAGGATTTTATACAATTTCATATCAAGCTTGAGAGATAAAACTGAATAAGTGGGACAATGTACTTGCACGTCTATTAGATTCCCTAGGCGCTGTTTCTCTTGAGAATAATGGAAATGTTTTTGCTTGCAGTAACGATAAAAATACAGAAGAATGCAAGAAAATCCAAATTTTCTATCTTTAAGCAAAACTACACAATGTCATGGAAGTAGTTCATTCAAAATGAAATATATACGTATAACGACACTTTTATTCCATGCAAGTCGTGTCAAATGGGTAAACTCTCCACGAAATCGACAAAAATTTATTTGGACACATATGTCACGAATTTCCTTCCACCAAAAAAATAAAATAAAACAGAGCGTGCAACTAAAAACAAGGGAATAATAATAGGCCTTTGACAATGAAGTCCCGTACCATATAGTAGATGAGTCAGGAGTAATACCGAGAAAATATCCCCCTGGCTTCAGTAGAGATGACACGTTTTGAAGAAGTCTCCGTGCTTTCTCTTCGGTTTCAAAACACAACTGCATTAGAGATGTTAATCAGAAAAGAGCAGTAAGCAAATCAGAGGGGACAGATTAAGAGAGGGAAAAGCTGACCGAAGTGATAATGACAGTAAGCAAAAACTATAATTTACCAAAAGGACTGGAGAGACTGCCTATCTTTGCATTTACTCTATCCTCTTTTTTAAAGGAGATTTATCATAGAGTAAAAACAAGAAGTTAGAAAATAGGATTAAATGCACTTTTGCGCTATGCCATTTGAGCGAATTCTTATTTACCCCCTGAAAAAATAGATTCCAACCTTTGTAATTTAAAGATTCTTTGTTTTTAGTCCTTCATGAAATTTGACTGTACAAAATAGATGATATGACAGCGGCTAAACTAGAATTTGCCAAAATGGCAGGTTGTTAAAGTACCTTTAAGCTCGAAATATGATGCCATGAAGGTCTAAAAGAGAAGAATGTTTAAATTACATGGTTGGAATCTAAAAAAAAAAATGATAGGGTGAAAACTGGAATTGAGTCAAATTGCAGGGGTTAAAATGCATTTAACCCCAGAAAATAAGATACCCTGAATTAGGAGGTAGACAGTAACCAGCAATGTTAATAGGTGAAAGTAAAAGATGGTTAAAAAAAAAAAAAAAGAATAGAAAGTACCTGCAAATGCTGCAAACAGCAGACAAAATCAACTGTATTGGTCTTGTCTTCCAAACGCATTTCTATATTTTCCTGTAAAAAATGAAGTTAAGGAAGAAGTTTAATTTATAAAAACCCTAATAAGTTAAGTTAAAAGAGTTGGAAATAGCAAAGGAAGAAAGGGAAAACTAACAGTGGAAGGGTCAAGGTGAAAGAAATGGGTAGTGCAAGATTTGTTGTTGTTGTCCCCCAGTGATTGTCGAATTTGTTCAATCGCAGAAGAAGAAAAATCTGCGGAAATGAAGCAATAATAATTAATGAAGTAGGAGATAAGAAATGAAGAAGAAGAAGAAGAATGTATACATACCGATACCAATGTAGTTGGCAATTTGGGAGTCGAGCCATTTATGAGCATCAGAGGCTTCTCCACAGTACAACTCGCAGACGGTGGCATATGGGTGAGCGAATATCTTTATCAAAGCCATTTTCGCAAAATCATAAAGACGTTGATGGTTTGACATTGACGACGACGAAGACGACTCGCTCTTCCCTAATTGACTACTGCTACTCATCGTTTCCTCAGTGCGTCTAATAAAACTAATCTAGGCTTTTTATACGGGAGAAGAGGTGAAGAGAATAAATGGTATTTTTTTTTTTTTTCCTGTAGAAAACTAACAGAAAATGTATTTACCAGACAAGGCTGTTACTCCAGTTGCTTCCTGCTAGGTTTCAATGGAGGAGGATTCCAACAAAATCATAATTTATTTCTTACATAATTTAAATTAATAATCATACTTTTCTAATTTGTAAGGACCAATTTTTAAAAATTCATTATTGGTTTTGTTTATTTATTGGTATTTTTATTTGTTAATTTAATCAATTTTTAATAATAATTCTTTTAACCCGCCATATTTGCATCTACCCCAACTCATTCTTTAGATAAGGATTTTAACTTATCGTATCTTGTTGTATCATCAAACACTGAATTGATACAAAGTATAATACAAATATTATTTATATCATTTTATAGCTTATAACACTTAAGTTTTGTTAGAAATTTGAAATTTATGATCTTCTTTAATACTCTATAACTCAATTTAGGTCTCTGAAAAAACAAAGTAGATGAGAAATTATCCTAAACATGACCATATTTTTCGAGAAATTTGTGTTTAATATACATTCCTATCATCCATTGACTTTGTCAACACAACTTTTGTTTGAAAGCAAAGGTAACATAACTCTAGAAGTCTTTCCAGCCATATGCATGTGTTTTGATAAAGTGGGAAGTGATTATGGTTTGGTTTAAGTGAAATTGAGTAACATATATTTCTACTATGTTTAGAGAAATAACATCTGGTCGATATGGTAGTGTATAACTTTTTAATTACTTGGATTTTATTGAGGAAGAAGGAAGTTAAATCATCCATACTTTCCGACACGATCAATTCAATACTTTTAATTTGTTAAAATTCATTACTAGATTAACAAACCCATATTAGGAATAGCAATGGTTATCCACAGACACAAAAATTATGATATTCATGTCTATCGCGTTGGTTAAATATGATATTTGTGCATATTGCATAACTCTGTGGATAAACTACAAACTTTTACAGAAATCCATGATATGTATTCTTTTAAACAGATTTCTTCATGTCTCCACGAACTTTACAAAAATCCATGGACGTTGTTGACCAAATTTTAGCACTCCCAACCCCTTCTGATTTTGATGGTCCATATACTATACTGAGGGGAGGAACAAACACCCATCAGTTTACTATCCAAAGTGCATATAATTTGCAGCAAGAAACCTATTTGGTTGTGGAAGGTGATTTGAATACCTTACGGAGCCGGAAGGGTCCCCATCGTATCCAAACCTTTATTTGGTTGGTCGCTCATTGAGGATCCTTGCCAATTGTCGTCGCAGCAAATGGGAGGTTGGTATTTCCCCTACTTATATACATCAGTTGGATGCAACCTCCAATTAGTTAGGTTAAGTTCAATTACGATGTTATTGGAATGGATATGGTACTCTTGCACGGTGTGCTGGCAGATGGATCAAAGGCCCCTTCATGAAGATCGGAAAGTGTGATGCTTTTCATGTCGAAATGTGAGACACATACCTAGGTTTGGACATTGAGTGGAGGGAGAACGCCACTCATCTTATAGTGAAGAGCGACTCAAATATTTTTATCGATATGATTACTGAAAATTGCAATTTTAGTGAGACGACTTCTACTTTGGTTAGCCATATTTGAAAGCTTTTGAGTTTGAGTTGGATAGTCAAAATTATTCATACGTGATGTGAAGGAAACAAAAATGGATACTGACTTGCTAATTTTCATCATTTCGATGAATTTTCTAGATTCTCGTATTTTGGAGACTTTCCCTAGTGAACGTATTTTATTTGATAACATTCATGAGGCTTGCATGCCTATGGCATTCGTTTAATTTCTTAGTTTTCTCTTCTCTTTAGATTTTGTTCTCTTTTGCACTCAGTTTTTTTTTTATGTAATATTTTTTTTCCCTCTTTTAAAGATGCAACAAAACATTAACACAATATCAATAATATACATTTCAATTTTTTTTAAACTAAACCAGTCTACCAAAACAAGTACACTAATCAATATAAAATATTGAGAGAAACACACTCCTACTCAAGACGGTCATACCAATTCACATCAAGTGGATTTAAATTTAGAGTCTTGCTAACAGGACACTTGTTAATAATTCAATAATAAAAATAATTGATAAGTTTTATGTAAAAAAAAAAGTTACTTTTTAAAGTTTCAATAGATTGAATGCATCCTTTTCAAGATAAAGTTTATTTTTTAAAGTTTAAACTTCTTAACAAATGTTTTGAGTGCATTTCTTAATATTTTCCATAAATTTAATACATTTCACTTATTTGGACGTAGGAGCTGGATAGAGAAATTTTCATTTTTCAACATATCGAGATGGGAGCTCACGAAGAAACCTTGGTGGAAGCAGCGCTCCGAGTTTTGAACACCGCCGACCCATTCGAGAAGGCGCGACTCGGCGACTCAGTCGCTTCACGGTGGCTCGATGGCACCATCGCTGAACCATACAACCCTTCTATCGACCTTCACATCCCCGATCGCCCCGCAAGGCTCTCCAGCGTCTCTGCACTTTCTTTCCAATAATACTCTTCTTGTGTTCGATGAAATTCCTCACTGACATAAATGGCTTATTTTGATGTCTTGCAGGTGAAGTTGGTGGCTCCGAGTCTCATGCCCAAGTTGGGTAAAGCAGGAAGCTTGCAAAGCAGGGTAAACATTGTGCACAGTCTTGCTCATATTGAGAGTTGGGCCATTGATCTTTCGTGGGTACTCTTTTTTTCATGCCCTGTGTATCTATACATGCTACTTTTTGCCTGTGAAATCTGAATAATGTGGTTCATATGTACATGTTTAATATTCAGTTTACGAGAAAGTGCAACTTAGTTGGTACCTGCTAGCTAGAACCCGAGATTCTCTGCAGTGTGCGAGTCTCTAACATCAAGGCACTTTGAAAAAACAGAAAAATATCTGGGTTATGACCGTTCCCACATTTATATTCTAACAGCCTCATATTAGTAGAGAGAGCAGGTGGATCCCACTATTAAAAACCAATAAATTTTATGGAATTCTTCTCTTTTTGTCTCTCTGTCTCCATATTGAAGGATTTTTTATTTTTTATTTTGAGAGTACCATGTATGTAAACTGCACATTTCAATGTGGAATTTTCATTTAAAATAAGTTTTGTTAAGGGCTATGTGCTACACAACAGCAATGGAGCTAGACAAATAGTTTAGTATTAAGAGCCTCGCGGCACATGCATTTGCATGTGGAAGGTGGGTTTTTTTAACCTCTAACAATCATGTGGGATGTATATGATGCGTACAATGCAATATGAAATATCATCACGTTGATATGAAGTACAAGAGAAAACACTTGAGAGAGTATTAGAGTAATAAGAAAGATTGGGGACTGCCAATTATAATAGTTCTTAACTTTTTCTTGGCATTCAACGGTTTTCACTCTGTTTTATCCTATGAACTAACGGACATGGATATCCCGAAACTGCTTAAGTATCGATGTTGTACATCTATCTGATACCAATATGCATAATGTGCTCTTAGATACACATCCAACAAGGTGTAGCCTCCATTTTTTAACAGAAAAATAATGATTAGTACATTTGAGATACAATTTGAAAGGATCCGGTTCCTCGAAAGTGAGCAACTCACTTTAGAGTGTAGAGTGAACAATATCAACCATTAATTAATTGCAGGTACATCATAACAAGTCATGAGTTTGTTACAATAACAACCCTTGATTTTCTCACTTTACACTTTACTCGCTTTAGAGGACCCTTGCCCAATTTAAAAAAAGCTTTCTATACAGCCTTGTTCTGTACCAAGTTGTGAGCAGAACTAGCGTGCACACCCCTTTATTAATTCTTTGATCTGGTGATACAAAAAATAGAGAGACATATGGTTGAGATATTAATGCAAATGTACATGTTCTATTTTGATCATGGTGGTGACCAACATCTTGAATCGAAAGAGTTTTCTCTTCCTGAATAGACTTGGGATTATGCTTTCTTGGATCATAAGAATTGTGACACTGGTAACTGGTTAAGGCAAAATACATCTGACATATTTAGAGGGACAATAATGTATTTTTTACATGGACAAGAGAAAGATAATGTCTATGTTTTTTCTGTTTGTTATGATCACAAATTCGCAAGTACCTTTTCGTAAGTCTTGATCTTCATCTAGATATGTAGTTATACTTCTCATATACTTATACATTAATTAAAGATATCAATGTCACTTTTCAAATATTATGTCATGTCGTAGTAGGCCATATCAATATCTTTAAATTTAAGAATTTCATGTATCCTCGCATCTGTGTATCATACGATCATCATATTAAATATATTTGTATACGGCCTTCGTGGGTTTTATCACTTTATGTGAGGTCTTCATCCTTCTTCTTCGTACAAAATAATGAAAAAGAAATTTGATCATTTCATGTTCCCATTTGCTTTTAGCTTATCTCTGTGACTAAGCTATGGGCTAAACATTTGATCATTTCATGTTCCCATTTGCTTTTAGCTTATCTCTGTGACTAAGCTATGGGCTAAACATAAATCTTCTTTGGTGGCAAAAACATGTGTTCGCCTCTTCTCTGTCTCTGCAAGGTTTTCTATAGTACCTATCTTCTAGTCTAAATCAAGTGTTTCAAAAAAGATTTCTGTAACCCAAGCCCCCTAAAATTTGAGTAAATTGCACTTTTAGTTTTAGATTGTTAAACTAAAATTTAGTTGGCTCTTTTAGCTGTGCATTTGTTATCGTTTGTTTGGAAAACATTTAGTTTTTTCATACAGTTGATGGGCTACTGGCCTGCTTTATTGGTAAAAGTATTCAGATGTATAATGAATTCTTGCAGGATATAATAGCTCGTTTTGGTAAGCAAGAGGCAATGCCTAGAGAATTCTTTACGGATTTTGTGAAGGTGGCACAGGATGAAGGGAGACACTTCACTCTTCTTGCTGCACGACTTGAGGAGCTAGGTTCTTATTATGGAGCATTACCGGCTCATGACGGTCTTTGGGATTCTGCCACCTCCACTTCCGAGGATTTACTATCACGATTAGCAGTTGAACATTGTGTCCATGAGGTATGTCTTACATTGGTCCTTTCTGCCATTGCCATTTTTGGTTGTTTATGGTTTTGCTTTATGTTTATGATGAATTTGATGCAATTAACCTCATTAGACAACTAGATCACTTTTTATTGAAAATGAAGATTGAATCAAGATGATTGCTTGTCAATGTATGATTTATGGTATTTTTTTGGGAGGTAAGGTGGGAGTGGAGTGCTTAAGCGATTTTTGGGGGAAAAAACCTCCAGAAGCTCTGATTTACTGAAAAGAAATCATTGTGCTGCATATAGTTTTCTTTTTGTGATACTTGAGCGAGACAAGAATTTGTCCTATCTCCTGGGGTCTTATAGTTTCTAGTATTGGTCAAGTCCTTTTCCTTTGGAGAACTGAAGAGAGTTAGGTTTTCAAACACAAGTTGCAGTTAAATGTTTTATCAGCAAATTTTGTTTTGGGGTAGCACCATATGGAGTTCTTTAATGTTTGTAGCTGGTGCAAAATATCAGAAATTTTGAATTAGGAACTCTTGTCTTCGGCAGGACTTAAAAGGGCTTTGTTGTTTTAATGTCATGTGTATTTTCTTCTTTACTCCCTTCCCCAATGATGTGATTAGGTGTTTTATCCTTTGGTTATGTATTTTTTTTCTCCTACACTGTTAGATAAAAATCAATGAAGAATTCATGAAACAATCAAGTGAAAATAAGGATGTTTCTCTCGTAAAATTTATTTTCTATGTTAGTTTAGTTTAAAAGAATATAAAGTATACTTTTTAGTGAAAAGCGTTTCACAGTTTCACATGTGGTTTGGTGCTAAGTTGGAAAGAAAAAGTATAACTATTGAATTAAAAGGGTAACCAGTGCTATAAAGCTCCAGCCATGACATGATCTGGGAGGAGTTGGCTTTATTGTGGATATTTTTTAAGCATTTTAGCCTTATATTTGCAAAAGGTTAATTTCACTACTCAAACCAATGATTTCCTAATCACATAAAAACAACTGCAGCTATTGCATCAAGGCTCTTCTTTGAGTGTAATTCAAAGCTGTCTACATGTTTATCAGTGTAAAAAAAGTTTATTACATGATTACCTTATTGCATGATTACATCATTTAACTGTTTTAACAAGTTTGACATTAACATGCTCAAACTCATCATTAACAAGTTTGACATTAACATGCTCAAACTCATCAATTGAGGTGGAAATACAATTTTGCATTATTGTATAAAAGAAGTTTTATATTGACGATATATCTAAATTAAAATCGATTTATTGTTTATTAGGTCAACAACTAAAATGGAGTAAACATTAACGGTTTCCCTTTTTCCGGCTAATATATTTCCATTTAATTTAGTATTATTGCCATTAGGCTTTAAATCTCTTAGGCTTGCTGCTATGCTGATTTCAGACTAAAATTATCTTAGAATGGGCTCGTTATTCCCTTTTCTTTCTCACACACGTAGTTACACAACATCAATTTGGTCTTAATCTAAACTGTACCCCTTGGTTGAGTGTCAAAACAGGCCAGAGGACTTGATGTGCTGCCTACAACAATCTCACGTTTCCGCAATGGTGGTGATGACACTACAGCAAATTTATTAGAAAGTGTAGTTTATCCAGAAGAAATTACACATTGTGCTGCTGGAGTCAAATGGTTCAGGTATCTATGCCAGAGGTCTAGAAATCCAACCTCAGATCAAGAAATTTGTGCAGTGGAGATTGGAACAACAACAGAGGGGGATGAAGTGATTTCAAAGTTTCATGCAGTAGTAAGGACATGTTTCAGAGGACCCTTAAAACCACCTTTTAATGAGGCTGCTAGAAAAGCTGCTGGATTTGGTCCCGAATGGTATGAACCTCTTGCTGTTAAAGTGCCCAATGCATAATAACAGTTTTAGGCCTTTTATATTTAAAATTCAATATATTGTTGTTTATTCCGTTTTTTTTTTTTTGAAGGAATTATTCCGTTTCTTTTTATAAATATGTTTCCGAATATTTGATGTTTTAATCGAGATTTAATGATTTTAGAGAGGTGTGGCCTAGGCTGCCTTTGAAAATTGGTGGGCAATTTACCCAAACCAATCAAAAACAGCCATGTCTCCTCCATTACAAAAATAATTTTTTTTTATTTTATTTAACAATTTTAGCATGTATTTTATTATTTGCATATTCACCCCATTTTAAATTAATGACATTTTACAATTTAAACCATCAAATTAATTAGATTTTCCTTTCAAATCCAATCACTCTCCAACCCCCCCTTTATTTTTTTTTTAAATCTGGGTTCATCCTTCATCATTGTTGTTCTTCAATTTATCTTCTTCAACCATTCAAAGAACAATGACATGCATTCATTCCAATTAAGAATGGCTTTACAAAAATCATTAAAAATAAAAAAATCACTCCTTGGAATCGAACCACAGCACGCACACACACTTGAACATATAGCTTAACCACTTGACCTATACTTATTTGATGAAATGAATTAGAAAGCAAAATATATGCTATTAGTGAGTAATATATTTTTTGTAACGTTTTATAATCCAAGTAGTAAAGAAAAAATTAATTTATATGTGTATAACTTTTTTTTTGAAGGAATATGTGTATATATATGAAATAATAATTATTTCTAAAATAAAAACAATATGAATTCATTCATTTTATTTTTTTATATTCTAAATATTATTCTTTTATATAAATTCTTATTATTTATCTAGATTTGATGAACTACAACAATGTTTTATTTGTGATCAACCGAATTATGATTTATTTTAAGTCCAACATTTCTTTTGAATCAGATGAACTATTTAGACGTATTAAATGAAAATTGTCAAGATAAATGTAATGTTTCTATTAAATATTTTTTCCTTTTATATGTAAAAAAATCTCTTAAATATTTGCATTGCGTTCGCTAAGGATTTTATTTGCTTATACATGTCGATGTAAATTTTTATGTATTTATATGAGAAAGTTAATATGACAAAATTTTGAAAACTAATAACTATTTTTAAAATATCAACGTTAATGTAGTGTTTTTATTAAATATTTTTTTATTTTATTTGCAAAACATTGTTAAATAATTGCACTTGCACTACACTCGTCAAAATTTTTTTGTGCTTATATTGCGGAAGCAAATTTTTATACACCGATATGAGAAAGTCAATGTGATAAAATTTTCAAAACTCATGATTATTTTCTTGTTGAGATAGTGCGTATTAAAAACAGTAAACTTGAATTCAATGAAATCATATCTTCTACCAAGACATTCACTGGGGAAGCAGGAACCCTTCTGATTTAGGAGCAGATGAAACTTTTTTTACTTCCAAAACAAGTAGCAAAAAATTGAATAATAGTTTCATATCTTTATTATTTTCACTAGCAGAAAGATGAGACACTACCCGACCTGTCTGTCCGCTCTTTTTGGATCATGGGTCATTGAAAGTTGAAAGTAATTTTGGAAGGAAAAAAAGTCAGCTCAAAAGAGCCAAAATATATTATTTTCTGGTCCATACTATTTGGTTCAGAAAAAATGGACAAATCTCAATGACCCAAATAATATGGACCAGAGATTTTATATTTTTTGTGAAATAAACTAAATAAAACAAATATGAATGATTCCATAATAATTCAAAAATAAAATAATTTTTTGTTTTTTGAGATTTTATGATTACAGTGATCGAGAGAACGTGAATCAGTGAAAAGAGAAACAAAAATTTGTTCTGGCAACTTGATTCCATAATCAATGATCCAAGAATAAATAGTTTATCTCACATATGTTAATAGGCCTCACATATGATAAGAGTTGCTATTTTACTCTTTAATTGCCCATTGAACATATTATATCTTAGTGTATCGATGATAATTTTCCTTTTACTATTCCTTAAGGTCTTAGATTCGATTCTCCATGATGCCAATTTGGATGGGCTATAATTTAGCTTCTTAAAAAAACCATTTATTATTGATTATATTTATAGTGACATATACTTGACATATCATGTATTTTGCACGATATATTTCATGTGGTAACCAAAAATAAAATAATGTGTTTGTTACACTTTTTTTAATATTTAAATTTAATTTTATCCGTAATCTTTTTTAAATGATAAGGAAAAAAATCGGACATATACAATTTATTATATTTTTTTAATATTGAATTTACTTTTTTTTAATATTTAAATTTACTCTCATCCGTTATATTTTTTGAATGATAAGGAAAAAATCAGACATATACAATTTGTTACATTTTGTTTCAATATTGAATTTACTCTTATCTATTTATTATATGTGCTATTTGTATTTAAAGTTGAGGGTAATTTTAGAAGTAGAATAAGCATACTCAAAATAGGTTATTTTCTTTATATGTAGTATAGAATAGAAGTATAGATATTTAGTCTCTTTTAATATTTTTGTTTAAATGTTTAAAATTAAAATATATATATATATACACACACACATACTATATTTTATACTACATATAAAGAAAATAACCCTTTTTAGAATATAATCATCCAGACCGTTGAATATGACCTTATTGGAATAAAAACAAAGCAGGAACTGGAATTTTGGAAATTGAAATCTTCAGTGTAAGTCGATCTGACAAACTATCCCATTAAAAACCTAGTCAACACGGAAGGATAATGCTTCGACGATCAAAACGGATCCTACCGACTAACAGTATCAAATATATTCAATCAGACAGTTGAATATGACTTTATTGGAATAAGAACGAAGCATGAACTGGAATTTCGAAAATCGATATCTTCGGTGTAAGTCAATCTGAAAAACTATCCCATTATAAACATAGTCAACACGGAAGGACATTGCTCCGACGATCAAAATGAACCCAACCGACTAACGATATCAAATATAATTTATCAGACCATTGAATATGACCTTATTATTATATTGTTGTTGTTTTTGCTGCTATTATATTATGGGTGCGTTTAGTTTGAACCACCTAATGTTTTGGTCCAACTTAGACCAATTTTTTGTACCTTTGATCAAATGAGATACATGGATTTTATAATAGTCTTGCCGCACATAATTACTCTCTTACTATTTCAATCTCTCACACCATACACGTTCTCTCTCTTTTTCATTAGTTCATTTCTCTTTCTGCCTTTCTTCTCCTATCTCTCATCAACACAATCTTAGATCCAACCTCACCATTTTTACAATTCAACCATAAACCACTACCACTCCACTCCTCAAGTTCTTATTCCTTTTAATCTTTTTACTGTTGAATTAAACTTCGAGACTTTATTAGATTGAATAAATCCTTTATTGGTTGAGACTTTGAATTTTCTACATTATTATTGGATTAAATTTCAAAAATTTTCAGTTCACTGCCAGCTTGAGAATCAATATACTGACTAGCTTATGTTTCTAGATATCAAACAATGGCAAGGATGTCTAAAATGGATGTTTATACTTCAATATTTTTTTGTTTTTTTTTAGAATATATGTCTTCCTGCATTACCCAGAACAAAAGACAAATTTGTTGTTGTGAATGAACTAAAAGAAATGAATTATTAATTAACAATTAATCAATGAGATTTTACATCTAATTAGATTACTTGAGTGTTTCCTCTCACATTTAGATTTTACACTTTTAATTGAGTGCTAAAACCTGTAAGTTATACCATTACACCTTTAATTTAACAATGGTTGGTGAAAGGAAAACATACTATGAAGAACACCATAGAAAGTAGGAAGAGATGAAAGAAAGAGTGTTTGCAATGAGACTATGAGAGAGAAATGGTTGATGGCTTGTATTTTGTGTGGGTGAACCACAATAAGATATGGTGGGATGGTTAAATCCAATGGTGAGAAAAAGTGGTCCAACTTGGACCAATATTTTAGGTGGTCCAAACTAAAATCACCCTTATATTATTACCCGGGATGATAATATATATCTACAGGTAAACATAAAGTTAACTCTCTTTATTTGATAAAAATGATATTTATGTCGCTCTGCTATTCACGTTAATGTTTGTTAGATGAGTGTTAGTGGATATTAAGGTATTCGCAAATATCAACGAGCCAAATGATTTTTAAAAACAAAAAATGCATTATTATTAAATAATTGAAATTATTATTCGTTAAATTTTATTATTAATATTTGTGGCATTAATAATTATTTTACAAGATTTCATATGAGATTTGGACAATGTCTCTTGAAGTTGCAAAGTCAAGCTCTTACCGCTGAGCTAACACCTCTTAGACTTATTCCTTCTATTTTGATAAGACAAAAATATTATACCACTCACTTTTACCTTGATAAGAAATTACTAATAAAAAAATCATTAATTAAAATATCCAGTTATATTTTATTTCAAATGAAGAGAAGATTTTTATTTAAGTGATGCGATAATTGTGTAGTTTTACTAATTTAATAACATGTACAAATTTATGTGAGTTTGGATACTTAAAACATGTTTATTTTATTCTATATGTGTTAATAATTTTACTAAATGTAGTAAATTTTATCCGCACGTGCATCTATTAATTTGCAGGTACTTAATATATGGTTTATTTTATTTTATTTTATTTGTGTGTACCCATTAAGATATTTGTTTCGTATCGGTCCATGGTGAACTTTATTTCCAGATACCATGCATACTTAATTTTGGTCATCCTCAATTATACTGTCTAACTCGAGCAATGCCAGGTATGCACACTAATAATCAATGTTAGAACCTGTGTTGGGGTCTGCTGTAATAACTTGTCCGGTACTGCCCCATCTTTCTGCTAGTGAAAATAATAAAGATATGAAACTAATAAATCAATTTTTTTCTACTTGTTTCAGAAGTAAAAAAAAGTTTCATCTGCTCCTAAATAACTTTCTTCAGAAGGGTTCCCGCTTCCCTGGTGAATGTCTTGGTAGAAGATAAGATTGTATTCAAGTTTATTTGTTTTTAAATATGCCCGTATCTCAACAATAAAATAATCATGGGTTTTGAAAATTTTATCACATTGACTTTTCTGATATCGGTGCATAAAAATTTGCTTCCGCAATATAAGCACAAAATTTTTTCGTCGAGTGTAGTGGAAGTGCAATTATTTAACAATGTTTTGCAAATAGAATAAAAAAATATTTAATAAAAACAGTACATTAACGTTGATATTTTAAAAATAGTTATTAGTTTTCAAAACTTTGTCATATTAACTTTCTCATATGAATACATAAAAATTTTCATCGACAGTTATAAGCAAATAAAATCCTTAGCGAACGCAATGCAAATATTTAAAAAAAAAATTACATATAAAAGGAAAAAATATTTAACAGAAACATTAAATTTATCTTGACAATTTTCATTTAATACCTTTAAATAGTTCATCTTATTCAAAAGAATTGTTGGACCTAAAATAAATCATAATTCGGTTGATCATAAGTAAAACATTGTTGTAGTTCATCGAATCTAGACAAATAATATGATTTTATATAAAAGAATAATATTTAAAATATAAAAAATGAAATGAATGAATTGATATTGTTTTATTTTAGAATGATTTTATATAAAAGAATAATATTTAAAATATAAAAAATTAAATGAATGAATTGATATTGTTTTATTTTAGAAATATTTATTATTATTTTTTTTATTTTAGAATGATTTTATATAAAAGAATAATATTTAAAAATTAAATGAATGAATTGATATTGTTTTATTTTAGAAATATTTTTTTTTTTTTTGGTGGTGGCCGGGTTCGAACCCGTACCTTGCATATATTATGCATTGTCCATGCCAACTGAGCTAAGCTCACGAGGACATTTATTATTTCATATATACACATATTCCTACAAAAAAAAGTTATACACATATAAATTGACTTTTTCTTAACTAAAACTTGGATTATAAAACGCTGCAGAAAAAAAATATTTCTCACTCATAAGATATATTTTGCATTCCAATTCATTTCATCTAAAAGTATTGGTCAACTGGTTAAGCTATATGTTCAAGAGTTTGTGTGTGCGCCCTGGTTCGATTCCCAGGTTCCCAGGGGTGATATTTGTGTGTGCGCCCTGGTTCGATTCCCAGGTTCCCAGGGGTGATATTTTTATTTTTAATGATTTTTTAAAAGCCATTCTTAATTGGAATGAATGCATGTCATTGTTCTTTGAATGGTTGAAGAAGATGAATTGAAGAACTTCAATGATGAAGGATGAACTCAGATTTGAAAAACAAAAAAAAAAGGAGGGTTGGAGAGTGATTGGATTGAAAGGAAAATCTAATTAATTTGATGGTTTAAATTGTAAAATGTCATTAATTTAAAATGGGGTGAATATGCAAATAAAAAATACATGCTTAAATTATGAAATAAAATAATAAATTTAATTTTTATAATGGAGGACACGTGGCTATTTTTGATTGGTTTGGGTAAATTGCCCACCAATTTTCAAAGGCAATTTAGAAAAAACCTTTTAGAGAACATTGTTCTTAGAATTTCGGTTGTACCAATTCAACCTTTACAAAATGAATAAACAATCAATTTAGTCCTTAAATTATCACACACTCGCCAATTTAGCCCCTGAACTATTAAAATCTTGTAAAAGGTCCTTAAACTACACAGTCATTAATCAATGTAGCCCCTCGGTAGGGACCAAATTGATGGGAAGAAGTATAGTTTATGGACCTTTTAGTTAATTTTTATTGTTTATGGACCAAATTCATTAGAAAGTGATAGTTTGGGGACTAAATTATTTGTTTATTCTTTACAAAACCGGCACCATTTATATGTTACACATACACATGTTGATGTTATACTTTATCTAATGCGAGACTTCTCAACAGCAAAGATTATAGCTAGAAATTTATGTTTTATTATTATGTCATAAACTCAAAATGTCTCTCAAGATAGATCAAAGATATTTCACCAAAATAACACAAGAAAAATTAAGTAGTAGCATTATATATAATTAGAAGTACACTACCAAAAAAAAAATATAATTAGAAGTGTTAATCAAATTGTTAGTAATAGACTTAAAAATATATTGATAAATACTCAATACATTTATTTAAGTCTTCGTTGAATAATATTTATCAAATTTATAAATATATTTAAGTTATACTATTCATATTTTCATAATATTAGCAAAATCTAATTTGTCAGCAAAATCTAATTTGTCAAATTGCTTTACATCTTTTTTTTCGGTAGTGGCCGAGGTTTACATCTTTTTTTTCGGTAGTGGCCGAGGTTTGAACCCCAGACCTTGCATATTTTTATGCATTGTCCAACCAACTGAGGTAAGCTCACGATGACAAATTGTTTTACATCTAACAACAATACTAGTTTAATATATCTAACATTTTTACTTATGCACTTTTATATATATATATATATATATATATATATATATATATATAAATATGTAAAAAAGTTGAGTGTAATATTTAACTAAACGTTACTATATTACTCCCTCCGGCCCTAAATATAAGAGAAGAATCTTTTTTTAGGTTAATTGAATAATGAATGAATATAGACTATAATATGAACTAAATACAATGTTTATTCAATGAACATAAAAAAAGAATCTTCTCTTATATTTAGGACCAGAGGAAGTATGTTATAATATTTTTTTTTCCAGTTACAAACAAAACATAAAAATCATGTATATTTAAGAGTAAATGCACCAACTTGCTCAAGTGAAATTGTTTTAAAAATCTTGAGCTCAATTTATGAGTAAAACGATTCTTAATCAAATTTTACTACATTTCAACTAATTTTTATAGAACAATTTTGATCAGATTTTGCTTGTCTTCCAACCAAATTTGGATTATTAGATCACTTCCCTAGGAATGGGAGGATAAAAAAAAAAAAAAAGCAAGAACCTACAATTAGAGCATAAATATCGCCTGAAATTTGCCGTGTCCTCACATTTCCCAATAGCATTGTGTCAGCATTTTAATTGGCACCGTGGTAATGCATTGCAACCGTAGCATTTCAGTTTTCTTTGATAAAAAATAATATAAAATATAAATGTAAGAGACATTGTGATGTTTGATGGGACCCATTTTAAAATTTTAGAAGAGTGGTATAAATATTTAGAAAATGTGGTTGAGTGGTTTTTTTTTGTGGTGTTTTTTATCTTTTTTTTTGGTGGTGGGTTGAGTGGTTTAAATAATTGTAAAGGGTGAAGTAATATATATAGTATTATGTTATGTGAGATCCATTTATACCACCTAAATGAGTGACATGGATGTAGATGCTCTAATATGCTCTTTTTGTTTATCATTGTATCATCTAAAGTTTGGATTTTAGGCCATCCACCTAGCAGCATCAGGTGCAGTTTATAACTTTTAAGTAATCCAATCATTTTGGACGAGAAAGAAAAATTAAGACCATCTACAATGGGGAATCCTTCCCCTATTAAGCACCATTGTAAATAGGCACCCCATTTGTGACACCAATGCATATGGTGCTTATGAAGGTGGGTGCTTATATATGCACCCTCTCTCTCTCCGATTACTCATGGGTCCGACATGTACAATTAATTCTATTTTTTTATATATTTAATTATTGTATTATTTTGATATTAAAAAATAATTATAGACAAACTCATCTTCAACTTCAACATGATCTTGTGGAGCATATTTGGCAACGTTTTGGGAGTGATGATCAACAAGATTAGTTGTTATTTAGAATATGCAATTTTTCATCATTCATGTTATATCGCTTTTTTAAGTTTTAATTTTTTTTTGAATTATTAATAAAAATAAAATGAAAATGTTCGTTTTTTTAATAATTTATAATTAAATTATTTCAATATTTTAAAATTATATAATTATGAATGAGTATAAAAATTATTGTTAAAATGTAATGATATAGAGTTATTGCTGGGACCCAATTAATAATTATTTTGAGGTGCTGGGTTGAAGAGATTGAGTGTTTATTACGTATTAATTATAAAACGAATGACGTGTATAGTCATGACCCATTTAAGCACCCAAATTGGGTGCCGCATCGTGGATGGTCTAAATAACTTTCCAATCATCTAAAGTATTATTATTTAATGGCAAGAAAATACATAAACCAGCTTTCTCTTGCCACCACAAAAAGCAACTCCATCGCTACGTTCTTAATTAGGACCACGAATAAGAACAATTTTAATTTTTCGGATGATTGGAATTGTGTGACATGGAAGACCTCATGAAATGGTTCATTGTATTGTATATGGAACATTTCTTACTTTTGATTAATGAATGAACTGGTGCCACGTATAATGAACTTATTTTTTTAAACAGTTAGAATAGATTCTCAATTCTTATTTATTTTATGCAATAGATTCTCACTTGAAGTTGAGATTTTGAGTTTTTTGTAATTAAATATATTGAAACACATACTATTTTACATTCAATTTAATTTTAATTAAAAACAATTTTCTCTTGACCAATAAAAAAACAAGCTTCTTCAAAAAACGCACGATAATTTAAATCAACCCACGTTTCAAATGCATTCGTTAATATTTGAAAAGAATCTTATTTTTGGTGAAGCTTGTGGTTGTCGATACACATTGTTATTGAAATTCGGAAACTTTGTATTTCTTTTTTGAGACATTAGCATGTCCTTAAAAAGAAAAGGAACAATTATATGAGACGTACACCCTCCGGTTACTATTATAAGCAAAACTTTGCATTTTAAATTCATTCAATTAATGATGTATATGATCTTTATTATAGACTACATACATCATTTAATGAATGAATGTAAAATGCAAACTTTTGCTTATAATAGTGACCGGAGGGTGTACATTAATATTCCTGTTTTGTACTCATCCCATAAACCGACATCTTAGCTGCTTTACACATCTGGAATATTGCAAACCATATACTACAAAGTAGTTCTTGACCCCTCTACAGATTATGCAATCTGTTCTTAGTGGTGGTAAATAATTTGGGATATCTCTTGCACTGAATTATGTTTTTCACGTGTTGAATTGAATGTGTGCAGTTAAAATATAATCAAGATAGCTCCTTTTGCACGGCCAACTTTGATCTATCAACCACGACAGCAGCAAACACACCAAAACAACTCCTCATAGACAATTTTGCTAATTAACAAAGAGAACTTGAATTTCATCACGAGAGCAAGAACACCAAGCCACAAAGAAACAACAGAAATGCTTGATTGCCTTCCTACACAGTTAATGCAATTTTGTACCGATAAAAACACAAATATCCATTTAAAACAATATAATTAATACTTACTAAAAAACTTAATATAATACATTGTCTGAAAATACAATTAATATAAAAACGATATTTTAATACTGACCCAAAGAAAAAAGACTTTTCTCAAAAAAAAGTCAATAAATAGATATAAATTGAAATACTAACATATACTCAAAACACCTACACTGAATGTCAAAAATGTCAAATGTTTAATGTATAATTATATACACATTGATAGATAAATAGATGAAAGAAAACGATGTGATATATTAACGAAGTGTTATAAAAAAGAGAGATAAAAGTAAAATGAGGTGTAAAATGAGTATATTTTATAAACATTTTTTTTTTATCTCTCTCCATATATTTGTCAAATTGCTTCTCTAGATTATTTGGCCTATTCTTTGTAAAGTTCTATTGAGCGTTCTTGTCCCCTTTTAGATAATTTGTTTTGTTGATTTTTTTGTGGTGGCCGATGTTTGAACCCCTAACCTTGCATATATTATGCATTGTCCATACCAACTGAGCTATGCTCACGAGGACATTTGTTTTGTTGATTGTAAAGACTCTTGTAGTCCTTTTTTTTCATTGTTAATTAATTTTTTCTACAAAAATATTAAAATAGATAAAAAAAGGCTTAAATATGCATTTCATCCCTGCAATTATAGGCCATTTGATTTTTCATCCCTGAGCTTACTAAGGGCATTTTGGTCATTTCACGTGCATATGATTCAATTAGCAGTGCCACGTCATCAAATCAGTGACGTGACAGTGATTAACTCTGATGAGGGACGAATTTTCAAATGATTAATTTTTACATGGGCAAAATGGGAGGATTAGTAAGCTCAGGGATGAAAAATCAAATGGCCTATAATTACAGGGATGAAATGCATATTTTACCCATTAAATAAACAGGAATATAACATAAAGTAGTTTTTTTTTTTTTGGGCTTTGGCCCTCTTTTGTAAAAAAAAAAAGAGTAAAGACTAAAATGAATGATGTGCTTTAATTTAAATAAAACAAAAATGTTGAACGTGTCACTTAATCAAATATTTGACAATAAATAACCAAAAAGTCAAAACAGCTTTTTGAAAGTATATGATTGATTTTTTTTTTTGAGGGATGATTGATTTTTTTTATTAATCTGAAAACATAGTATGAATATAATAGCATTTAGGAATTTTTTTTGGTAGATACAATTTTGTTTGGTGTCGATATTGTATAGACAAAATTAATTTAAAATTTAAATTTCTTTTAAATTAATTCAATATAATTCTCGTGACCTTATCTCAGTTGGTAGTGATATTGCATGTTATATGCAGGGGTCAGGGTTCGAACCCCGGACACTCCACTTCTCCACAATTAAATTGTGTGAGCTCTAGCCACTAGACTATTTGACCAAAGAAAAAAAATTAATATTGTGTGAGCTCTAGCCACTAGACTATTTGACCAAAGAAAAAAAAATTAATTCAATATAAAATAATGCCACTAGACTGTTTGACCAAAGAAAAAAAAATTAATTCAATATAAAATAATATTTTATTGAATAATTGTATTGCATGTTCACCTAATATTCATCTTATTTCTGTTTAACATAGTTTTTTTCTTCTTGACTACATTAGTTTAATTTGTTAAAGAGGAAAAAAAAACACTATCAATATAATTTACCCCAATATTGGCTAGATGGTAGGATAGTTTGGCCTATTTCCAACTCCTATATGTATAAAATAGAGAAATTATGAGTGTTTTTATAAAAATATTATTCATTATTTTTTTTTAACAAATCAAAATGGAATATATTGCTCAAACGAAAGAATAATTCATCCAGCATAAGGTGTACTAAAATGATGAATCACCCAAATCTGTTACAAACCAAAGCACCTATGAAAAGGTTGCCACCATAATAAACAAGAAAAAATTACACAACACCCATGCAACAAAGTGGATGTCTCCACCAGTCATGATAACCAAAAGCAATAGGAACAGGGTGCGAAGACAACCAAAGAAATGAGTTCATCTTCACCTTTTCAAGAATACTATGAATATTAATTAGTGCATTTTAGAAAACACAGTTGTTTTTATCTTTCCAAATTGCCCAAGCACACGCATTCCAAATAATTTTAAGGTATGAACGAGTAGCTCTCGGAAACGCTGCTAACTGAGTAAACTGCAAATAGTGCTCCTTGATAAAGAGAAATTAAAAGAACCAGAGGAAGAAGAACAATATATAGTGAAATGTATGATAGGGAAAAATTATTATTTTTTTTTTAACCAAAATAAATTATGTCATTTCATTAATCAAAATGTGTTCAATACAACGTGGTGGAGTAACAACAATCTCGAAACTAGCTTCTAACATGGCCGCCTTTGCTAATTTATGAGCAACCACGTTTGCTTGTCTCCGCACAAACTCAACACTAGAGTTTTCATAAAATTGACTAAATAAAGTTTTAATCTTGAATAATACTTCCAAATTTTGCTGCATCATGCTCATTGGAGGCAAAACTGTCAACCACCTTCTTTGAATCAAGTTCAAAATCTATCAGTCCTAGACTTAACTCGTGGACCCATTGAAGAGCCGACAACAGACCAAATCTAATGCTAGGAGAAAAATTATTAATGTCTCATTGTATTGTGAAGTGAGTTATAGTTTGGGTCAACTTTTTTTTTTTTGCTAAGTGACTTATAATTCGAGAATGAGAGATTATATTTAAGTGTAGAGAATTTTTAGACTAAATTTTAAAGACTTTTTTTGCATTTAACTATGATCTTTAAGTAATTTACTTAATTTATTAATGGTCACTGATTCTTGCGAGCACAAGTACATTAAATTTGTATTTGTACCCTTTAAGTGATGGGTGGTTAAAATATTCATTGATTTTACTTATGAATATTTATTAGGGTCATGTTAACTTGTGCCCTAGGGCACAAGTTAAGAAACTAAAAATGAAATTTAAAGATCACTTTTGCATTGAAAATATAAAATTTTAAACTTTTAATACAATGAATGTACAATTCACAAGAAAAAGTTTCTTTGTTTAGTTTTTAAACTTGTGCTCCAAGGGCACACGTTAACATTTTCCTATTTATTAATATACACTCCTCGTATCCGAGACAAATTTTATCCGCAAATATCCGCGTGTAAGAAATTTTTCCATGTCTTTGGTGTACTTAACAAGCTTTTGATTAACTAGTCATTAAATCATGTGAGACATATAATGTAAAAATCACCTATTATAATCAAAAATTTCCAAAGCATAAATTTAAACATTTTACTTAGAGTAGTGCTAGCAACACTTTATTTTCAACACTCTCTCCAACAATCACTTAAATCATGATGGTCTCACACATTGAAAATAGGTTCCACTTAAAATGGTGGATCATACATTACTTTCATCAAATAAGAGAATAAATATTGAAGTGTGTGTCTCTAGCATTCTTTTATCAAAGGAGACAAAATCCCTTCATTATCATTTGGATCAATCAATTAATGGTTTAGTTTTACATCTCGAAAAAATAAAATATAAAAGAGTGTAGTGGTGGGATTTATATGTTCGAGTGTTTTTAATCTACACTTCTATCCCTTTTACGGTTAAACTCTTTAAAATTACAATAAATAAAATAACTTAATAAAGGTTTTTTTTTTAAGAAATTAAATAAAGTTTTTATCCCTATAAAAATATCAAATTTTATTTTTAATCTCTTTAAAGATTTTTTTTCCAAACAATGATACTTTAAATATTTTCTACGAGCATTTTTGTTTCTTGTTTTTAGTTAATTCATGTATACCTTTTAAAATTTGAAATTATTTTTTGTTGTCATATTTAATAAACTATAGAAATCTCCATCCCAGAAATTTAAAACTTTTTAACAAGATTAATCAAACATAAATTTTTAAGTTTTTGATGCTAAAAATTTATATTATTTTTTTTAAGCCAAGAATAGAATGACATCGGAAAAAATAGTATTTAATTAATATTCTAAACATGCATATAAAAACTAATTCCAAGATTTAAAAAGGATACATGAGTTGACTTAAAACAAAATTTAACAACAATTAAATCTATTTAACTCATCTGTAACCTCGTGGTTCAACTTTCAACATCAATTTGATAAACGATATGTAAGTACTTATGTAAGAGATCTCGATAGCTCAAACCTCAACTTATCTAAACTTTTTTCATAAAAATAGAAAATACTCCCTCTGTCCCTTAATGTAACCACCCATTTGATTTTATTTTTGTCCCTAAATGTAACCCCCTTTTCAAATTACTAGATGCATTTATTACTTTTTTCCTAAACATACTCTTAATTAATACCACTAACTTGTCTTGAAATATGAATAGTACACATACAAACAAAGGACAATTTGGTAATATTAATACACAAAACAGACACATTAATTACACTGACAACTTTTCTTAAGAAACTAGACTTTTGACCTGTGCATCGCACGGGTTTTCCCGACTATAATAGAGATCAATAAATAATCTTTAACCCGTAAGATCATTAATATGGTAGAAAATATTTTCTTAAAAAAAAAAGGCAAGCGGATAGGAATGAAATTGGTGTGCAATGCATTTTTTAAGATGTAATTTGTTAGGTTAAATAATTGCAAACTTAATAAAGCAAATGAGCGGAAAAAAATTAGGTTAAGTTGCTGCAGACGTAACAAAATTAATAAATAAGGATGTGAAAAATGCAAAGGGGTTACATCAGGGGGACGAAGGAGTAGAAAATACTAATGGCATAGTGTATTTTATTGGGTGGCAAGGCAACATCAACATCAAGGGGGCATTAAAGCTTAATTTAATAGAGTTTAATGGAATCCCCATTTTCTTTCATGTGGAGAATAAAAATCTTATAAATTGATACATAGAGACGCCATTTTTGTTCCCAGAAGAAGCAATCAAAGAACTGTGAGAGAGAGAAAGAGCCGCGTTTCTATCAACAACACCCTCACCGACATTCACACCAGACAGGTCTCTCTCCCTTCACTCCTCTTCTCTCTGTTTCGTTTTTTTTGCATATCCTAAACCCTAGTAGTTGCGCTCAATAAACGCGCCCCATAGATTAATTAATATTACAAAATTGTGTTTTTCGATGATTCACTATCACATGTTGATGCTTTTCTGATTAATATCATATTATTATTACCAATTATATTAAGAAAATACCCTGTTTTGTTTTCTTATTTGATTTATCAACATGTATGTACTTGATGGAATGATCGATCCATGCTACAATTGCCTTAATTTAATATTTTTAATACAAACTGATTTCATGCATGCTGCAGAATCACTTCAGCTTTTATATTATAATTTAATTCATTTGATATCAAATTATTTTATATTATTAAAATATATAGAATTTTAATTTTCCCCCCTTTTTCTGGTGGCTTGTTTTGTTTTCTTCAATCACTTTTATTTTATATTTCAGGAGTCCTGTGTTCTGTACTCTTTGTCAGTGACAAAAACTATAAACTTTAATTTATAAAACCAAATAAATAAATCAATAAAAGAAATGCAGTGCTTTTAAGCTTTGCTAAACTGGGTTTTTATTGTTGATACTTTGCTTGGATTTTACATGTGATTTTGTTTTTTGGGGGCTGTTGTTTTCTTCTTTTCATTCTCTGTTCTGTTATTTGGTTTTGTGAGTATTGATTTTTGTGTTTTGAGCTTATGTCTAAGCGAAAGGCGTCATTTTTTGTTCTTTGAGATTTTAATTATCATTGTTTAATTTTTTGTGTGACAACTGGTGTATTAATTATACAGAGACTGGAGCCAGTGAAGAAAAGGGTTATTTATGGGGGACGCCGTAGAAAGAGGTTTGGAATGCCAGAAGACTATGGATGGGAAGGCGAGTAACAGGAATGGTTTGGAGAAGGAGATTCCTTCATGTTGTTTGAAAGCCATGGCTTCAGCCCCTGAGTTGGAGGCCAATTGTCACTCTACCGTTGTTTCGGGGTGGTTCTCAGCATCTCAAACTTGCTCTGGTCATTATCAGCTATTTTAATTTTGTATTCTTCCATATATTTCCCATTTCCTTTTCCATTCCACTAACAACAATCTTTTGTTTCATCGTGTGGCATATTTTTTTACAGAAAAATCAGAGGAAGTTCTTTATTTCAACAACCCAATGTGGCCAGGTGACTGTTATTTTGCATATGGAGTTGTTTTTTCTTCATGTATACTTGCAACTTTGGAGTGTGCGCTTTTTTTTCTTTTCTTCTTTCTGATGTTTGATAACTGAGACTGCAAATGTTTTTACTATTAAAGACAATCATATTCTTGTTTATCAATAAATAAAATTTGATACAACCGAGCCTTCATGGAGAAGGATGAATATGGGGGTGGGGGAAGGAATTACAAAAATTCTTTTATATCTTTGAAAATAACTTTTGGCCAAGGAGGATAAACTAAATGTTTGATGTTACAGTATCAAACTTACTACATATTGTGGTAACATACATTTCGAAATGCTCTCACTTTGTTGCCAAGTATGTAATTTTTATGTGTATATGACGGTTGCTGATGGTTTTGGTGTGTGTCTATCATTAGGAGAAGCCCATTCAATCAAAGTAGAGAAGAAATTGTTCCAAGAAAAGTCACTGTACCAAGAGGTCTTGGTTTTTGAGGTATGGCATCTTCTTCCTATATTGTTCTCTTTTTATTCTACCTATAAATGAGAAGTGATTAACACTTATCTTCTTTTTACAGTCATTAACATATGGGAAAGTTCTTGTACTTGATGGGATTGTTCAGTTGACTGAAAAGGATGAATGTGCTTACCAGGAGATGATAGCTCATCTCCCCCTCTGTTCCATTCCGTCCCCCAAAAATGTAAAGTCTTTTGATCTGATCATCAGTGTATTGGGTCTCAACTTATATTGTGTCTTCTTATTGAACAAAATATTGAAGTAACGTTGGTTTCAATTCAAAAATACAGTTCTCTATTATCACTTAGGGGAAATGATACTGCAGAAATACGTACATCCTTTGATATTCAGCAGTCTCAATGTCGCTTCTTCCTACTCTATTCTTTAATATTTTGTTGATCTTATCATCTTGACAATGCATTGGTTATGGCTCCAATGCTCTTATATGTGTATGGAGGAAAGCATTTGAGACTGACTAAAATTTGAAAGGATTGAATTCAATTCATTTTTATTATGCCTTTTTTCCCATACTGTTTCCACCGTCTGCTAAATAATTTTTATGTTGTTAATTCAGGTTTTAGTTGTTGGTGGTGGAGATGGTGGGGTTCTAAGGGAAGTATCCCGCCACAGCTCTGTGGAGCATATTGATATTTGTGAGATAGATAAGATGGTTATTGATGTAAGTTATGGCTTATTTTAATATAATTCATTTCATTAATGAAATGAACTTATTGCAATGGTTATTTTGTAGGTTTCTAGGAAGTTTTTTCCAGAGTTAGCTGTTGGGTTTGACGATCCTCGTGTACACTTGCATGTTGGTGATGGTACATATGTTTGATGCTAGTCTCATTTTATGTTTGTTATCATGCCAACTATGGCTTTAATTTACTGGTTACAAACTATTAAGGCTATGTAAGCTTATTCACTTAATACTCTTCCCACCCATTTTTGCCAGCTATTGAATTTCTTAAACGTGCACCTGAAGGGAGGTATGACGCCGTAATTGTTGATTCCTCAGATCCTGTGGGTGAGTAATTTAAATTCAAAATGGTCTGTTCAATATGTTCAGTAAATAATGCACATTATTGGAATTAGCACTGAACATAGCATATGTTATTTTGTTCAGTAAATAATGCACATTATTGGAATTAGCACTGAACATAGCATATGTTATTTTGAAATGAAAAAAGTCGTGTTTTGAGGAGGATCTATATTTTCTCACTAGTATGGAAATTGCTTAACTAGATCATTGGCCCCAACCCTTGTATCTCAATCTAACACACTTTTCGAAGTTGTGGGTTTTAGATAAAAAAAGGAAGAAATAATAAAAGCTTGAATATTGTGATAATAGTTTGATAGTGACTTTGTACAAAAGACTAGATACTGATTCATATTTGTAGGGAAACAAGACTCTTAATCCTAAATAAATAGATAAATCAGAAAACAAACATAGTAATCTCTAAGTAATATAAAAATTAATTATAAGAGATAATCTAAGATACTCGAAAATTATAAAGTGGTCTAATGAGATAAACTAAGGTACTGCAATATAATATAGAGATACTATTAGATATTGAAGGAGTTTGAAAGAGGAGGTTCGATCCCCTGAAACTAACATAACTAACTACCAACACTGCTAACATTTGCCCATCAAAGACAAAAAAGATACTGCAATATAATATAATATTAGATATTTCTAATATTCTACACCACTATTCATATCAGCTCTGTTCTTTACTTTGTGTCAGTTTAGCCTTCATTTATGAGAAATTTCAGTGATGACTTTAGATTGTTTCATTGGTATGATTGATCATCTGTGTCACATACAATTTTGATTTGAATTTTATTGAAAACCGTGATTTCTTTCATATTGTTTTGTTGGCTGCTGGTATAGTGATTGACTATCTATGTGTCACATCTACATTACATATAAATCAGATTTGATTTTTATTCAAAACCTTCGTTTTGCTCCGATTTTCCCTGAATTTTTGTTCCTAAAATATTTATATTGAACTATTCGCTAAACTAAAACTGATCAGCCACTTATTAATTTCATGTAATGTTAAGCAGAGTTAGATTCTTCCTTTTCTGGTTGGTTATTTTTATCAACAACTCACAATATCACTTTTGTAATTTAGGTCCTGCCCAGGAACTTGTAGAGAAACCATTTTTTGAGACTATATCTAAGGCATTAAGACCCGGTGGAGTTCTTTGTAATATGGCAGAAAGTATGTGGCTTCATACACACCTTATTCAAGACATGCTCTCCATTTGTCGAGAAACATTTAAAGGTTCTGTACATTATGCATGGGCAAGTGTTCCAACATATCCAAGGTAGAGTTTACACTATTCAAATTGCTGGTAAATTAGTATGTGATTCTACTTTGAAGTTCCTTTGATTTTACTTTTAAAGAATTTCTGTTTTCCAAGTTTTCTGTTTCTACATGTTGTGAGAGTAAGGGTAATTTTTTTACAGTGGGACACTTACACCTCATGATAAAGTTGATCCCACTGATGGATCTTCAGTAATTGTTGGTCCCACAAAATTTGTGATTATGGTTGGTGTGTTGCTGGAAAAATTCATAGGAATCATGAAACTTTCATTTTCCACTTGTTGAAAATGTTACAAATTTGTATATATTTTCCACTTGTTGAAAATGTTACAAATTTGTATATAAAAAAGTTAAAAATTTAGGCAGTTGATCCTAGCCTTTTTGGTTTGTCACGTTGCATTAGTGTGCTTAAAGGTTGTGGTAGGTTTTCACATTACCTTCTTGAGAGGATTCACTTTGTTATAATTGAATTTTTGGTTTAAGAAGGCCTGAGATTTTTACTTGCCTAGTTTGGCATTTTGGAACAGTATAGGGGTAACAACTAATCCGTGCCCTGACAGTTACTAAACATGATTGTAATTTTGGTTCATCTTGATAGTATTGGTAATTATGTGATGCTTATTGTATTCCTTTCTTGGTATGCAGTGGTGTGATAGGGTTTCTTCTATGCTCAACAGAGGGGCCGCATGTTGATTTTGTGAACCCCATCAATCCCATTGAAAAGTTAGAAGGTGCTGATAAGCATCGGAGGAATCTTAGGTTCTATAACTCAGAGGTAAGTATATGGTCCATATATTGTATTTACTTATTTAACTTTATTTATTGGTTCAAATTTTGCAACAAAATATCAGGCATTTAAGCGTGAATATCAGAATACCTGCATGCAAGAAAGATCTTACGACCCTTTTCTTATGCAGATACATACAGCGGCTTTTGCACTGCCTGCATTTCTGAAGAATGAGGTGAGGTTGCTCCGTCAGTAGCAATGCTTGCTTGCGTATTGTACCACTAGTCATCTGGGGAAATAGATTATTGTGGGAGAAATAGGTACCAGGCGTGATTATTTATGTCATCCAATTCCGTCTGTGAACCCATTTAAGCCTTGTTGAACTCTGGGCAATATTATTAGCCTCTTTTTGTGGTTGTGTTTAAGCTTGAAAGCATGCATTACCAGTTATTGATGTATTGAATAATTTGGGATGCAGGGTGTGGATTTTAACAAATATAATTTTGCATTTTGTCAAAATAAAATTTCACATAGTAAGTGTGTTTAAATGGCTTTTGTGAATCTGTAATGTGGGATAGTGGCTGAGTTGGATGAGATTTTGGTTGAATTTGCGGTGTTTATTACCGTTGGTACAAACTCTTGCTTTGGGGCTTTGAGCTAGTGACCATGGAACTTTGTCACATTTGAAGATGAAAGTGGGAAGGGAAGAATACAAAGTAAACTTCGCCTATGTATATTAAATTACAAAATAGTTATGATGGTGAGAGTAAAATCTATGGTTTTATTTGACAAAAGTAGCAGACGAGTAAGCAACGGTAAATAACAGTATCATAACTATCTAATACATATATAGATTTTTTTCAGCAAAAAAAATCCATGAATTTCCTTTGTTACTCAAGATGTTTAATATATTAATGCTAACAACACACTATCTAATACACTCTTTGTATGGGACTCCAATGATTTGGTGCGACCTATATAGTGTTTAAAAATGTGTTAAGAGTATGTTGGTAACACTCCACATTTTGCACTAAATGTGTAGTATCTTTGTTAACTCGAACAATAGATAATCTTTCAATATACTCTCTCCGGTCACATTTATAAACAAAATATTACCTTTTAGGTTTATTGAATGACTAATGTATTTTGTCTATAAATGTGACCAAATACATTAATTATTTCATGAACCTAAAAAGTTGTTTTTTGTTTATAAATGTGATCGGAGGGAGTACTATATTACTTCACATTTTTTAATTATTTAAACAATTAAATTATATTTTTTAAATATCCATACCACTCATTCAAAATTTTAGAATGAATCTCACTGATCTCATATTATACTCTAAAACTTATTAATTAAAATAAAAACAAAATCAAAAGTCAGAAGTTGCAGGCAAAGGAACCGTTGCCATGCAAAGCCACTATTGAGAGTTTGGATACTCTTATTTTGTACTACCAATTATACAAGACCTTTCGACAAAAAGTTTTGGTATTTGTGTAACCGTTTCATGTGGACAGACGATATTTACACTCATAGGAGCCTCCTAGTAATATTGTGAAACTTAATGTGGACGAGGACAAAAACTCTTTCAACAACCCGAGGCTAGCCGGTTGTGATTAGTTAATTGGATCATTGTTCCCTCTTCTAATATTAATGTTGAATTACATGCAATCTCTTATGGTTTGATTGTGACTTGAGCAATGGTAGGATCATGTACTATTAGATAAAATAATAACGACAATAGTTATTATTTTTATTAATATAGTAATCATGTATATACTAATTACTAAAACTAGTTTTTACAACACTACCAAAAAAAAAAATTAGGACACTACCAAAAAAAAAAAACTAGTTTTTACACATGTATTGTATTTTGTTGCCTAGGGTTACAATATCTGTTTGATGATACTTAATTTATCAAATGATTAAATTATACTTTCTTATAAGTTTTGAAACTAATTTAAAAAGCTATTGTTATTTCAACATAACTTTCATTGATAATTCTAAATAAAAATGACTAGTATGTAATTACATGTTTCATTTAATTGAAATTCCAATGTAAAAGTGATAAACTGATAAAGGTTTCCCGAATTTCTTCCCTTGTATGGTACCGTTATTCATTTGACATTTGTTCTAGTACCATTTTGGACTAAAAATATCATCACCATCGGCCATCACAAAGTGCGAAAAACAGACTAAAAATAATAATATTCCGCACCAGTTTCATTCACGAGTGAAAACATTTTAGCAACAATCATATACGTGTATATACAACTTAATAATCAATGCTTTTATACACATTCTATATTTTACGCTAACTTGAAAAATAAAATAAATAACAAAACTGACATCTTGGTCTTCCTATCATAATTTCATTCTAATTTTTTCAGTTATGTGACACCATTTCTTTTCTTTTCTTACAGCACAAGGCATCCATCTCCATTGATTACACTATTGCTCTTCAGCAGTAAAATCTGGTTCGGTAGGCTTCTGGAGCATCATGGGAGGTAGTCTCTCTGGCACCCTGGGCTTCCTTGAGCCATTTTTACGTATGGCTCGAAGGACATTTGCAGCAAACCTTGAAGCATATATTGTGGCACCTAGGCTAGGTGAACTACCACCTTCCTTGGCCAATGCATCTTGGAGCCTATTCTCCTCTTCCCTTAGAGACTCTTCGAGCTTCTTTTTACAATACCGCCTCCACGCTGCTTGTATGAAACATGCAGCCCATGTACGCCATTGTTGCGAGTAAAATCTGAAAGTGTGTCGAAGCTGCTTACTGTGAAGGCGCCGAAATTGAGATGCAACAAACTTCAAATCCTCAGCTTTTAGAGCAAATGCTTCCACTTCTGAAAGAGTTTGGACAGTCCTGGTTGAGATGGGAAGGTTGGATGCAGAACGAGGATCTAATGCCCATGTGAGAAGCTCCTCTCCACAGAAGTCACCGGCCTTGAGGTATTCAGAGTTGAAGAAACCCGTTCTTCCACCGTTTGTTGTCACGGTCAACAATTTGCCGCGCATTATGAAGAGCATCTCATCAACAGGATCTCCTTCGCGAACAATGCAGCTTTCTTTCGTGTAAAGTACTGGTTTGAGACAGTCACACACTGCATCCAAAAGTTGCTCATCCATCTTCTCAAATATTGGCACCTGAAAGCTCGTTCAAGAAAGATAAAAAAAGAGTTATTAATATTATATGGAAAATCAAACTATAGCTTCAAAGCTTCCAATAGCAAAGGTGATTGGCTTATTTTTCAAGGATTGTCTTAAACCAATCGTATTTTGAATTCCCATGATTCTTCACCAGGAAGCATGGCATTCACAAACTAATTTTAAAATAACTTCAACATGACTGATGTCTCTCATCTCTCATAGCAATTACAATAGAAGACAGAAACTTTATGACCACCAGTTAAAAACATGATCAGCACTAATTCAAAAAAGGTAAAATGTATATATGCAGAACATGTTCAAACAAATGACGTGGGAGAGAAACAAAAAGAATTGCATTCAAATATATGCTACGGTGCATGTATGTTATTCACTTATTTATTCTACGTGTCTTAGAAGCAGAAATCCATTTTTTTTTAAACGTACACCCAATATTTGTTAGGTTTGTGCATGCGAATACAGTATAACATAACTTCCTAATATATTCTATTAAATGCTCCACCACCAAACAAAATATAGATACACTAAAACAGGGAATGTAATTTTCTATTTTGAGGGACCTGCTAGGCATTATGGACAGACATATTCAGCAAAGAAATTCACAACCACTATAATCGCAGATAGATAAAGAATTTTTCAGAATGAGAAAACTTAAAAAGAAACAAAGATCATTGAAAAGTAAAAGAACTCCTGTATTAAAACAAGTTTAAAAGACAGGAAATATGGAGAAACATACCCTCATCAGCAAAGCCAAGCAGAGATGACGCTTAATGTCCCTTCTTAAATCCTTGGGAAGATTACGGATCAAATTGTCTTCATCAACTCCTCTAGTTTCTTGCCATTTGTATTGCTCATGTCGTCTGATTCTTTCTCTCAAGTGGTCAGGGAGTAGTCGATGCGACATCCACTGTTCTGCGTCTCTCCTTTTCACTCTCATCTCCTCCAATCTTGTAGTTGTTGACTGTAAATATGTCTGTTTTGGAAGAAAAATGAAGTATGATGGATCAAATTGTTGAGGAGAATAACCCAATAATAGAATGGTCCGGGTGTCAAACTATTTTTCAAGCAATAATGTCAATGTAAATAAATAAGGAACAGGATTGTATTTAAAAGATAATAGGAAAAAATAGAAATATTTATGGAAGTGGAAAAGGAATAGGAACATATGTTTGCACGTACGCAACACAGTCCCATACATAGAGAATTACAAAAACTTAATAAACACGAATTCACTGGTTCACCCTATTCTAGGAAACACTTGCAGAGGCAAGGCAATCAACATCACTTGAAAAAAATCAAATGTATGCATTTTTTCCTTAGAAGGCCCAAAATATAAGACTCTATTATTACAACATCCCAGGTCATAATACCACAAGATCACTACTTCCCCAGAACAGCCCCAGAAAATAGTTCCACGAGAGCTTTTCATCCACTCCCCAAAAAGAGGACCAACACAAGGGTGGGACAATTAAAGCCCTAGTTTAAGACACACTAGCAAAGGTCGAACCTAAAAGCGCATACTGATATTTATGAAGCAAAAAGACCACACATGATGGCAAAAAGGCCCAACTCCTCTCAAAGCTAGTTTTAGGTCTCACCCATCATTGGGCCTGGCCCTGCTCAATAAGTATATCAAAATTCAATACTGAACATTACCACTGTAATTGTAGCAAAGTGCTCTAATACCAAAAATATGATGTCCTTTTTCTTGAGAGTCTCCCAAAGGGAAAATCAAATTAAATAGCAAAAAACAAATTTATAGTGCTTTTGCTATAAAAAAAAAATAGCCAAAAGAAAGACATAAAACCAGCAAATATTAACAAAAAGGGACAGATCTCAGGAGGAATATATAATACTGGAAACCAATTTATTCCAAAATCAACAAATAGTACCAGCTTGAATTATTGTCTGATTAAATAAACATTATACGTAATAGATATTCAGTACCAACCTGCATATTTCCAATGAGGAATGCAAATAATACCAAACCAGCAATGGAAATGAAAATTGCAAAGAAGATTTCCCAAACAAAGGTACTTGTTGCCAGGTTCTGACCAAGAGAACTGCAATAAAAAGGATCCCCCACAAGAGGGTGGAGGAATAATTAAAGAATGTTAGACAGTAACTTGGTAGAAATACTCAAAATCAACATTTAAAAAATACTATGGGGGGATTTGTTTCATGACATGCAAAAATATTCCCAGAAAGGTGACCTTGGGATTTTAAGTTTCCATATTTGGTTCAAGTGTTTCTTTAACAAAAAAAAAAAACCTGGGTATTATTGATTCCCCAAAGAATGTAATTTACTCACGTTTTCCTTACTTTTCTTTCTATGTTAATGGGTGAAATTGTATATTTCCATAAAAATTCTTAGAATTTGGGGTTGAGGCCTAATTCAGCCTCACAAACTAGCTTTTAAGGTGAACTCGGCCCATGCAGTCAGGCCTCATAACCACTACTTTAAGTCATATCTATAGACAATGTTGGATTAGACACACACCTTCACTTGCACTACTCAAGCCATATCTCTACGTGATCTAAGACTAGACACACACCCCTCACACTCAACACAATGAAGGAGCTAGGAGTTGTAATTAAGGAAAGGAAGCCAAAATTTCCGCAAGTAAGGCGGCTAGGGGAAAACCACAATTAACATAATTTTCCAACAACCCCGTCATGCCCAAGCTATGGGCCTGGAGTGTCACAATGCAAGTGACCCAATATTAGATCTATCTATGACAATATTTAATACTACCTCCATCCCTAATTATAAGACTCTTTTGAGAAAAAAATTTGTCCCTTTTTATAAGACCCTTTTGTTATTTCCAAATACATTAATTATTTCTTTACCAACATACCCTTATTTATTTTCCATATTTTTCTTCAATCAACAATAAATAATATGTTGAAAATATAAACAAACTCTGTCTCTTAAAGGATATAATTCTAAAAACAATAGTAATTACAAACAAATTTAATACTACAATCAACTTTCTTAATTCTCGTGATTTTATCAAAAGGCTCTTATAATCAGGGAAGGAGGTAATACCATCTTATAATTTGGACTTATGATCCATCTCAACCCCACAACACTAAATTATAACGTGAGAAATGACTGAGGCTTATAAGCACTACTCAAGCTATATCGCTAGGTGATGTGGGACTAAACACCTCCCGTCTCCTCGCACCCATGAAGGAGGCAATGAAGGCAATCAAAAGTTGACGCAATTAAGGCAGCTTGAGACACACCGTAATTAAGGTGGCTTTCCAAGAGGAATAGAAGTTACTTTCAAACTCAACAAATAAGACTGAATAATTGTTTTTATGTATATTGTAATTAGGACAGTTTTTATTGTATCAAAGCCTCCTTGGATTTATTATTGCTAAGATCTATAATGTCTAGTTTCTAGTTTCCACCAAATTCTACCACATTATTATCATAATTTTCTATTATTGAACTAAATAAAATTTGAGAAATTTTCTAGAAAAAATTACGTGCTTCACAAAAATATGTGAATTGAACTTGGGAAGGAAAAAAAAGGGTTATAGTATTCCCAAGAATATAATTCCTGGTTGAAACAAATGCCCATGTTAACATGAACATATACAGCTCTGAAATTGACATTTGACTAGCAGACCCCCAATTTTCCCTCTTCTTGAGGCGGTACATATTTCAAAAACTTAAGCCAAAACCATTTTCCTCTTCTTTGAACCAAGTCACAATGGCGCTCATAGTTCACATCAACTTAGTAAAGTGGCCACAAAAATCATAAACACATTGCAGCATATGATTAATTAGTAATCTAAATAACCAATAGCATATATTAATAAAGAATCAATGAAGCAAACCTCAAATTCTTTAGGCCCCACCAAAAACAATAAAAAAATTTCTGTGGGAAGTCCATTGACCCCACAACTCCAGATTGAAGGGCATCAAGGAAAATTCCAAAATCAAAGAGCTTTTTATCTGGATTCTGTATTGGGCATGAAGCATTCAGGAATGTTGTAATTGTGCTCAATCCATGATGATCATCACAATACAATTCTGCCTTTATACACGTGGTATTTTTTTGACAAGCCCTTTGCCAGCATGTGGTTTCTCTTTCTATAGAAAACAAATACCAAAAGGCACCAAGAACCTATGAAGAAGTAAATCAGAAATTAGAAAGATAGGAAGATGATATATTTTTGAATTTTCATATTTTATTTTTTTTAAAAGGCAGATCATATCATTTTTTTGAATTTTCATTAATAAGAGCATTTTTACTAAAAAATACAACAATTATGAAGGATTTAAATATGCTACATTTGGAACCAACATAAAATGACGTGGACCCGAGAATGTGAAACAACATATACATCAGACGCATGTGCTTAATATGTGTATCTGTGGGTCAAACAAAAGTGTCTAGCGATATGTCCAATGAAGGCACAACTCCTTTAATTTTTAAGCGTTTGCGTCATGGTGACCTTCAGCAAGATTCTTATTAGGAGATATAATGTGGGTATGAGAAAATTGATTCAGCTCGTTAGACATAATTAGGAAAAGAAATGAAAATTAATTCATAACATGACCTGCTGTATGTTGTCATCTGCAAAGAAAAGGTCTAAAATATCACTTTTGCACACAACTAAAACATGAAAACCTTCCCCCTCCCAATCCGCCTCTTATAATTATCAGGAGATATAATGTGGGTATGAGAAAATTGATTCAGCTCGTTAGACATAATTAGGAAAAGAAATGAAAATTAATTCATAACATGACCTGCTGTATGTTGTCATCTGCAAAGAAAAGGTCTAAAATATCACTTTTGCACACAACTAAAACATGAAAACCTTCCCCTTCCAATCCGCCTCTTATAACTTTGTAGAATTTACCAAAGGTTATCATATAATTCATCATACAGAGACCCCTTGTAGATTAATTTTTTAACCAATATTCCAATATCTGTATCAAGTACTAAAATCAGGTATGTGATGTACAACTCAATACTACAATATATTTTGATTAATTTTAACCAATACACTATTATCTGTATCAACTCAGATAAGACACTTATAATGAGACGGAGGGAGTAATGTACATCTCAATCGTGTAAATTGCACAGTTGGGATCATAAGCCATGTGTGTCCACATAGTCACCACAAGAGAAAATATATGTGGCTAACAAAATTTACTTGTTTAATCTAGTGATCAGGAAAAATGAAATTTAGTGTAGTAGATAAAATAAAACCGCAATTATTAGATACGCTTCAAATTTAAAACCATATTTAAAAATAAAAAATAAAAAAAGTAAGGAAAAATACCAATGAATTCAGAAATAAAAAACCCATGTAAGTAACTAAGTATAGCTAAAATACTTTTTAATAAATATGCAAATGAAAAAAACAAAAATAAATAATGCAGCATAAACATACATGACTTGCAAGCATGTAAAGAAAGAGATTGAATGCAGCTCCAGCCCATGCTGTTTCAGTGAGAATGCCAGAGGTCCTTGTAACCTCTTTATATAGTGGAGCTATTCGTATAAACCGTGGCACATATTGGAAGAATACAATAAATTTCAGCAAGTTTTTCGTGTTCAGTGATTCAGAGCCTGTCATCTTCGGAATGATAAATAGAATAACCACCTAGCAATGTAAGAGCGAGTTTTGAGTCAAAAAAGCTTACTAAAAGAATCCAATCGTGTAAACTTCTGAATCTATGCATATAAACACTTAGGAAATTAAACATGGAGGGCTGAACTTATCGACTAATTACCTATTTACATTACATGATGAATTTGCCAACACGTTATGATATTGATATTGGACTTCAATGCAATAACTAACTAAATTAAGGACAGAAGAGTTTTCCGTACCTGTGGGAGGGGAAGAACGGCAAGAATGTCAACTAAGAAATATGATGCCATATATCTCTTTGCTATTGCCCAAGCATCTTGAACCAACACACCTCTTCCAAATACTCGAGAAGAGGGAGCAATAAATCCAGTACGAAATTGAAAAATTATATGAATAATATAAAAAATGTCGGAGAAAGACCTTAAAACAGTTGCCGTAGTTTCCATTTTTTTGTCCCGTGAAAGACATTTCTTGCCATCATCAATCACAGGGATATAAAAGAACAAAGGATCAATCGATACAGCAATAAGACACGATAACACAAATATTTTGTTCCATTTTTGAAGAAAAGGACCCTGCGGATCAAGAATTTTATTTCTAGAACTAAAACATCTAGTAAGAGCACTGCTTTGTGAAAAAGATTTAAAAGGTTTTTTTGCAAATCCCTTTATCCTCTCAGAACTAGATTCGAATCCCCTTTGAAACTTGCTTGAAACTGATTTCAGTGTAGTTTTAATTCTCCCTGACTGCGTAATGTGAATTATTCCGGGAGAGTTAACCTCTGAACTCCAGTCCTGAAATCTAAACATCATATAAAAAACAACAAACATAATCTCAGTCCATGATAAACCATTCGGTGAAGACACATTCGAACACAAATGTGGATTAAGTAATAAAACCTATGAAGCATTGAGACAGACACTCACACGACACTAACACTGACACGTCGATGTCAGTAGTAATTTAAGAAAATGACAATTGAATGTAATCACATGTGTCGGTGTCGTGTGTGTGTCTATGTCTTCGGACACGGACACACCTTCGATCAGAAATGTTGATACTACATAGAATAAAGTTTGACAAAGTCAATGGGAAGCACAAGATACTTGCTTCCATTGACAATAACTAAAATACTTGTAAATAATTAAATTTAAGGTAGGTAGAATATAGTAAATAACCTAACAAATTTATCTTGATGAAAAGTCATGATCGTGATAAAGTTGAAAAGCAAGACAAAACACAATGAATCCGTGTCTTGTAATAATAAATCTTAGAAAACAGTAACCTTCTTCATGAACCTGTCAAAACCTACAACAAGTCAATAGAGATTGATTTTATGAATTAGTCAACCAAAATAGTAATTAATAAAAATTAAATGAGAAAAAGGAATGAAATAAAAATCAACGGTAGATGAAAATGAATGAGAATAATGCGAGGAGTTATGAGAAGGTACCAATTCATGAGAAATAAGTGAAGTAATGAAAGGAAAAAAGCATAGATAGGATTGATGATGCTGGTGAAGGAAGAAGAATTGAAGTGGAAGAGAAGGTTCGTGGAAGGTGTTATTATTTACAGAGAGATAGCGACGGAGAAAGATATATGTAGAGAGAGAGAGAGAGAGAGAGAGAGAGAGAGAGAGAGAGAGAGAGTTTGCGTTTTTTGTGTTGCGTTGCGGTTGAACAAGTTGAATACTGCTTGAGAGACAGTCATAGACAGAGAGAAAGAGAAGAAAGTCCTCTCTGTCGCGGGTCCCACTCCCCACTCCACCCTCAATTATTATATTTATTTTCAAAACAGGGGTGCAAATAGCAAATTTGGGCCTCAAATTGAATACCAGAGTTTCTCATTTGATAATTGAATTCTGCTATTCACCCAAACGTTTCTGCTCATTCCCAAAGTAAATGTTCAAAATGCCCTTACGTAACTTAAGTCACGTCAGTGTATAATTTACTTGAGTTAACATAAGCTACGTGATTTAAGTCACGCTAGTGTTAATTTACAAATATTGGAGCATGAGTTAACTCACGCTACATAATATGCAATTTTTTTTTCTTTCCAAATTAAACTAATTATTCAAATGGTAATATAAATCAATAATTATTCAAATGGTAATATAAATAATATGAATGCTAATAATATAAATGGTAATATAAATTCTCAACAATTACATAATAAAAACCTCATTTTATTAATACTTTAAGACAATTACATAATACATAATTTGATACATTTTATTGGAATAAAGTAAATACGCTTCTTTGAGGTAAAAATACACCAACTCAAGGGTAATAGAGGATCTAGGTCGGTGGCAAATGAGACCAATCATCTTGGGGCAAAAAGACATCATCCCTTCGGGGTAAGTGTAAATGTGGTTCTTTTTATACCCTAAAAAAGAAGCAAATTTACATTTACCCCGCGGGTTGACCTCTTTGTGCCCCAAGTCGGTTGGTCTATTTCACCCTCTTCCTCGACCCTTTTTTACCACTAAGTCGGCCCCCAAAAAAAGCTAAAAAAAAAAAAACTAAAACTATAAAGGTGAAAGAGTGAGGAGGAAAAGAGAAGGCATGGTGTGAGGGAATAGTGAGTTTTGGAGGGGTATTTATAGTGAGAAATGGGTACCATAGGTTTTATTAGTACTAAATGCAGTCAAAAGAGTAGAAAAAACGTGTAGAAATGAGTTAAATTGAAGGTGGAATAACTGATCAACTTCAAAAAAACGTGTTCTTGACCAAATACCATCGGCCAACCTAGCGCAAGTTAAGTCACGCTGGTGATAACGTTGGCGTGAGTTAAGTCACGCTAGTGTTAACCTTGGCATGAGTAAACTCACGCTATTGTTAACCTTTGCCTAAGTTAAGTCACGCTACTGTGACCGGTTTTTCATGCATCGTACAATGGTTTTTACACGCTTTTGTTAATTTTTGCATTTGTTTTATGATTGCGTATTTAATTAAAAAATTCCAATAAAGTAAATAAATAAAATAGATTAAAATAAGCGTGAATTTGAATAAAATTGCGTATTGAATAAATTTGAATAAAAGTTACATTACATTACATAAACGACATGTATGTCAACTATATATGTTATCACATTACGTTACATTACATTACATTCGGGAATGCACATTCCAACTACAACAATTATCTTACCTCTAAATGGGGTAAATTCAAACTCGCTAAACTGCAGGACTCCAACATCCGACCGACATCTCCATTGTTTCATTCAAAAGATTAAATTTTTGTTAGGTTTGGTTTAAATGACGGTACTCAAGTGTCAAAAGAATGAGGTCCATTCTTTGACACGTCAATACCTTCATATAAACCAGCCTAACAAGAATTTAATCTTTTGAAAGGAACAATGGGAATGCCGGTCGAATGTTGGAGTCCTGCCGTTTAACAAGTTTGAATTACCCCATTCAAAGGAGGTTCTGTCTAGGCTTATCACAGCACGCAGCGTGAGTTAACTCACACAACGTGACTTGACTCACGCAGTGCAAGTTAAGTCACGCAGGCGCAATTTGGGCAATTACTTTGGAAACGAGCAGAACCGTTTGGGTAAAGAGCATAATTCTTGATAATTTACTTCCTCTCCTCACTTCTCATGCGCTCTCCGAAATTTCAAAACTTCTTGTAAGTTTTTCGATTATATATTTGAAATTAGGTTTTCTCGTATATTTTTTGTGGAAAAATTTGGATTTTAAAATCTAAAAAAATAAGTACTTTAGATTTTATAATCCAAATACTCCTCATACACCCTACTTGATGCATATGTAGGGGGTTTAGATTATAAAATTTTAAAGTGCTTATTTTTTCCGATTATAAATTTGAACACCCTCTTCTTTCAACCAATAATGGAAAAAAACAGGTTCACATTAGATAATCTGAAATTTATTATTAGCACACAAATTTGACCTTTTGTGACATGTATAACCAATTTAAGAATAATACTAACTATTCTAACCATCTACTCCAGCGTGCAGTTGAAAATCATATTTTCATGCCACTTGATTGAATTACTCTAAAATTTGGCAAGCATATTGTGAAAAAAATCAAGAGCAGGACTTTCGTAGAATGAACTTCTTAGGAAACTCCGCCCCTCAAAATTCAAAATTTAATCATTTAGACCGATGTTTCATTTTTTATTTTATTTTTTTCGTGGTATTTTTATATTTTATTTAATAGGTTTTCTCATATATTTTTTACTTTTTTGTGGTTTTTAAAAACAAAACTCGGAACTGCTGAAATGGGAGGCGTGTATAATGCTTAAGATTGATCTAACGGTTCATAGGATTTGAAAGTTAGGTGCCTTTGGCGCCCTAAATTCAGGCAATCCCGGATGTGGATTCCCTACAGTCAGGGAAATGACACAGTCACACAGTTAGTGGGTTCTCAACCCTTGGATGCATCTAACGGTTCCAGATTGCTACCATTTTAATTCTCTCTTTCAGCACATTTACACGTAAACTTTTCCTTATCTCTCCAAGAACAATTCCTTTCTCCCTCTCTACCTAAAGTAACGCCGCGGTGAATCACTAAGCGCCACCATCCGTCTAGCCCAAAAAAGTGTCTTGGCTTTTTATCGGAATGATAGACACAGGTGGAAGATTGTAGGATCCATTAGTTGACCATTTATTGAAACGGGTAATCTATAGTTTATATCTCTGCAGTCCACTTGCTCAGAATGTCGTGGAACAGGTTTAGTTTGATTTATAAGTTTGTTAGATTAGATTGTTATGATTTATGAGTTTTTAGTGTTAGAGATAGTTAGTTAGAATCATTTTTACAGTTAGTTCGGAGTTTGTGACTATGGCCCTGTTTGGAAAAAAAAACAACTTAATTAAGTGCCTATTGCATAAATTATTATGATGTACTCCCTTCATACACACTGCCATTGTTTTTGATTTTTGTTGCCATTGCAGAGCTCAATTTTTTTGGGATGAAATGGAACATAGCTCGGGGAAGCTGTAAATGTTAGAGGCTGCAAATGTTTGAGGTATCAAGCGGTGAAAATAGCTTGTAGTATTGTTTTTCTAAGTCAAACGATGTGTACTTCAGTGTCGCAATAGAAAAAATTAATAAACAACCGTTAGATGCATCCAAGGGTTGAGAACCCACTGACTGCGTGACTGTGGCATTTCCCTGACTGTAGGGAATCCACATCCGGCAATCCCGATCCCAATTAATTGGACCCAAACTGCAGAGAATCCATCATCAACATTCCACCGTATATACTTACTGACTATTTCTTTCTGAAGCATTCAAAGTGTCATATTTTCCTTCTTCTTCCCTTAACTAACTGCCATCATGAACCCAACCTGAATATTAACAACCAACTCATTCTCTCTCTCTCTCTCTCTCTCTCTCTCTCTCTCACACACACACACACACACACACAAAATGGGAATGATCAATTTGATAAAGGATTTATCACGGTCTCTCTATTTCCTCTGCTCAATTCAATTCTTGAGAATGGCGTTGCTATGGACCTTTTCTGTTGCATTTTCTCATTACCAATTGTTTAAGGATTCGCACTTTTCTCACAAAATCGTTTCATATCCAAGGTCTTCACCTTCCACTTATCCTAATAAGCCCGTTTGCGTCATCACCGGCGTAAGTTCTTTTTTCTTCCTTCTCTTGCAAATTTCATTAATTATTATTATTACTATGTGAATTCTATGATTTTTTCTATGTAGGCAACTTCTGGCTTGGGATTATCTACTGCATGCAAGCTTTCTAAGGAAGGATATGTTGTTGTTATTGGTAATTCTTTATTCTTTTTGCTAATCACGCTACAATTATGCTAAAATGCCTTATGTTTTAATTCCTTTTATATGCTAACAATTCACTATTTTCTACAGCTCCATTTAATTCTGAGTGAAATCCACTTTCTAAGTGCATGCTTCGATTCACCGTAAAATTGATCAAATTATGGTGCCATTGTGATTATATAAAGCTCTAACTCTAAACTGTAGTTTTTTTTTCCAAATCTTGTGATTATGTCAATCTCACCATCAATCCAGACATGCACTAATAGAAAGTGGATCTATGTAGCATCGAAGCTTCAAATTAAATGCGTGTTTGACACGTGTTGGTGTCTGTCTGACACTTGTGAGTTGTGACTAAAATACAATCACTTCTACTTTGTCAAATTTCTACGGTGTCTATGTGTCGACTTTAGTGTTATGTTGTGTCTGGTGTATGTGTCTATATTGGTGCTTCATTGCGTAGGCTAGGTTATTTAGTGGGATTTATCCAATAATAGTGTGTTCAAAAGACTATTTGGAAAAATGTTTTGCTACTTGCTAGCTTTCTTACCTAAGATTCCTGTTATGGATTGATGCAGTGGGAAGATCAGAGCAGTTGTTGTCAGAGGTATTTTTCTATATTAATTATTAGCATCATGGTAATGATGATTCCATTCATCGTAAATATCTTAATCATGTTCTTTCCATTGTTTGGTAGACCATAACAAAGATCAAAGGTTGGAATGAGGACGCCCATCTCAAAGCTTTTCAGGCTGATCTTTCGTCAGTTCAGTCAATTATAAAGTTCAGTACTTCCCTGCGGCAGTGGCTTTTGGATTCCGATTTGCACTGCTCGGTACAGATACTAATAAACAATGCTGGAATACTTGCAACATCTCCTAGAGTCACAGCCGAGGGCTACGATCAGTAATCACTTTTTTCTTCTTCTTATCTTCTGTGCTTGTGGTTAACAAAATTCTATCTTTATCGTTGGAATTTTCATGCTCATGCTTGCCTTGCATAACACAATAAAAGGTGCATAAGACACACTTTCAAGTAATATTACTTTCCTGATGTGCATAATTTATTTATGCTTTGGGGATGCAGTAATAGGTATTAATTAAATGTCAACTTTTGAGATGGTGTTGATTTGCATGACATGATCACCAGGAACTTTATGGAACTGATACTTGAGAAACATAGTTAGAAGCATTTGTATGCACATTGGATGCATTTTTATGGGAGCCTTTGATGCAATGTTATTTATCTGTTTTATATATGCTCCATGTTTGTCTAACTGTCTGAGTTTCGAAATTAGTAGTTACTCTTAAAATCCAACTATATTTTCCACTCTTTCTCCCAGGATGATCGGCACAAATTATATCGGCCCATTTGTTACGACCAAGCTTCTATTACCACTTCTTGAAAGCAGTCCTGTATCTTCCAAAATTGTTAATGTAACATCATTTACTCACCGAGCTGGTAGGATAATCATTTTAGTCCTCACTTTTTGATTTATATTATTGTCTAGTGATCCTACTCTTTGGGTTTTACTGTCTTCCATAAAACACTTATTGATTTTCTCTACAATGGCGCGCTCCTATAGAACCTTCTCAAGCTCTTTTCTTCAGTTACTAATATGCAGGTTGATGAGGGAACTGTATCTGGAAAGAGATTTTTAAAATCTAAACAATATCCATATGCTCAGATCTATGAGTATTCAAAATGTAAGCTGCATATTCTGAATGAATTATATAGATTACACTGTATCTTTAGCCCTAATTCCTAACTAGCATGTATTTTTGTTGAAGTATGTCTACTTCTCTTCTCATATGAGTTCCACCGACAGCTTTGCCAGATGGGTAAATCTCATCAGATATTTGTCAAGTATGTTTACCAAATCAACTTTTATTTCCTTTTGCCATCCTTTTTTCCAAGTGTTGTGTGTTTTTATAAAGGGTTAATTAAGTTTTTAGTCCCTATAAATATTCACAGTTTTGTTTTTAGTCCCTACAAAATAAAATCACACTTTTTAGTCCCTGTGACATTTTCCTTAAGTATTTTAGGGACCAAAAATGTTGGTGAATTTTTTTTACAGGGACTAAAATGCTGATGGAAAATTTTTATAGGGACTAAAAATGCTAATGAAAAATTTTATAGGGACTAAAAAGTGCGATTTTATTTTGTAGGGACTAAAAACAAAATTCTGAATATTTATAGGGACTAAAAACTTAATTAACCCTTTTATAAATATAGGTTATTTGTTTTTGTATATGTTACCTAATTAATGTATTACTGTGATATTTGTTGCTCGAACATGTTTGTCTGATTGCTTCCATGACTTTCCTACAAATTATTGTTTCCCAAGTTCTTTTCTGCACAACCCGTGGGCTCTTGCTTTTGGCAAATGTATATGCCAATCTGAAGATAATGCCTTGTCTGTTGATCTCATGCCAAACCTGTAATTCTCATATAGTTCTGAACTTTCAATTAAAGGCTGAGATCTGTTATGCATCCCTCTCTTGTTAAGGATACAACGGAGCTACTATCACAATCTTTGTCTCCCAACAAGGAGCATACTCCGCCCCTGAAGCTACAGCTACCTTATTATCCAATGAGTTTGAAGGAAAAATGTTTAAGTGCGAGCAGATACACTCTTATGAAAACTCACTTGTGGTTGTGTTTGACATTGTTGCATAGATAGCACCAATAAGAGTAACTTTGGGTTTGAGATAGTGTTGCAACTCGCAAGGAAAACGAACATGAATAAAAATCATACGGGAAAATAAAAGTTTGCAAGAAAAAGAGAGCCTTGCAAAATGTTTTAAGCTTTGTAGATAAAACTTTATTATATTTCTGGTTAATAACCATGGGTTCTACTCCACTTTTAATATTCATTTTCTGTATTGCTATGCATCAGTGTTGCAGATCCTGGAGTTGTACAAACAAACATCATGCGAGAAGTTCCAGCAAGCCTGTCTTGGGTGGCATTCTTTGTACTGAAGCGCCTACGCCTATTGGAATCCTCTGAGTGCGGGAATGATTCCATTATTGATGCCGCTCTTGTTCCGCCTGTGAGTACTTTTTTAGCAGTCTTTGTTGATATCTATTTTACATTTTTATTGCAAGCATTGATGTTTCAAAGTGACTGAAGGTTTCATCTGATGCAATATCTAATGCCTGATGCCTTATCCTTCCGTGTCGGTAATTCATCTTGAACTAACACAAGGAAACAACATATTCGTCAATTATTTACATAAATACATTAAGCCTGCACACACACAAACCAGCACAGTCAGACGAAATGATTGAAAGTAGCAACGAACACACTCATGAAATTAAATTTATTGTAAAATACGAGATTAATACATATGTTCTTGAAAATATATGATTTTTTCCTCGTGTTTTTGTACTGCTAAAAATGTTCTGTTGTATGACTAAAACAGTAAAGTATTAAAAAACAATGATACACTTTTTTGGGTAGAAAAATATAAGCTTAAATGCAGTTCTTGTCCCTCTATTTTAACTGAACATGATTTTTCGTCTCTCCATTATAAATTCAGGATTTTAGTCTCTTAGTTTCACAAGTTTGAGGATTCTTTTTTTCAGAACCCAATTGCGAGCTTATTCTTTATAACTTGTCATTTTCATTAATGACGTGGAATTACATTTGATGATTTGACAATTACTAATTTGGACCTTTTGAATAATTGATCTGTACAAATAGTTATCCTCGATCACTGATATTTCTTACAAATTAGTCTTGAGTCTTGACTGGAGCCATTGAGTTCAAAATGTTAATAAGCGTACATTTTTTTTCAGGGAACATCAGGAGCTTACTTTTTTGGGGGGAAAGGTAGAACTATAAATTCTTCAGCATTGTCACAAGACGCCAAATTAGCTCGTGAGCTTTGGGAAACTACATCCAATTTGCTATCGGCGACCCCCTTTGGTAATAAGGGAAACAATTTTTAGCATTGGATTATAGGTCATGTCGTGTAATAACAGAGAATACTGGCACTCCTGACAAAAAAAATAAAAAATAGTGGCACTTACCCTCTGAAACATGGGTACATGTAAAATGATGAAGTACCTATAACATGGGTACGTATCCGGTATCGGTACATGTATGGTGCCCGCGATATTTCGTTTTTGTTAATTGTTCTATTGTGAGTGAAATTTGTGGTTTTCTCTTATTGATTAATATAATAATATATGCTAACACCAAAAAAAAAATATATGCTAATATAATACTCTTAATTTTTGTGCTTTTGAGTTTTTTTTTTGTTGTAATCAACCCTATTTTTTACTTTTTAGACTTTCATTGTGATGTTCTTGTTGTGATTCGAAGAATTTAACTCTTTCATGTTATATTATAAAACAAATCTCATATTTTTTTACTGATGTATCCGTACCTTACTATTTTCTTTTAAAATTTAAATTGTTGTATTCACATACCTACGCTTACTATACCTATCACTTACGCGATGTAGATTGATAAGTGGTAATCCCTCTTGTTTTTAATATAAGCAAAAAAATATATGTATTTGGTCTAAATTTAGATCAAATATACATATCCATTTGCTTTTAGAAAAAACAGGAGACATATTTACTTATAGAAAAAACCCAGAATAATGACATGAAAGTTTTGAGCTTTCTGATGCATGTTAAGCTATCACTTGGCTGTTTTCTAGAAACATTTTAAAAGGATCTCTGGAAACAGGTAAAGAAAGTAATTTTATTTTCCAAAATAATAATCCAATTAAGCATGCGTGTAAGAGATGTATTTTTTTTATTATTATTATTAAAAGTACGGTGAACGTCAAAAAAAAAGTGGAGCGACTGTAAATTGATTTGTGGTTTGATAGACTCGTGAAAAAAATGGATGGAACATAATCAATTTTTACTCGAAAACATCTAAACAATTTTGACTCCTTTCAATGTGAAGTGAATCATATAAGTTATGAATCTCAAAACATACCACAAGTTCAAGAAACAGGGGAACACCAAAATGAAACTATTTCCGCTTGTTGCATAAGATTGTACTCTCTTGTACCATTCAAGATTATTTCCATGTTGGCAAGTTGAATTTAGGAAAGTCATGTGTTTCTTGGACTCCTTACATGCGGTTCATCCTTTTTTTTTTTGAAATAACATGCGGTTCATCCTGTCACGTAGGAAACACCTCAATTTCATCATTGTGCTAATGAGTTAAGAGATTAGTAGACAATTGATGCAGAATATTGGTTCATATCTCTTCATCACATTTTTTTGTGAAGAAAATGTCTGTACGATGTTTTAGCGAATATTAAAGCTAGTAACTTAGATAATTTGCCTCTGTTCCATTTGTCCCCTCCTAGTTTGTCCTCGTGCTTATTTGTTGAGGCTCTTTGTAAGGACGTAGTTCTCCTTTTTTTTTTTTTTTTTCCTTTCATGTAACCAAAAAATATATGACTAATAAATACATAAATGATCTGAAATCATGTATAAATTGCTTTGAGATCAGTTTCTTTTACGGGGCATATTGTGAATGATACAATTTATATTCTATATAAATTACTAAATTTGATACTTATACTTTCACGTTAATGTTATTATACTTTCAAGATTGATTTGTCTGATAAATACGGATGAAGATAACGGTAACAGTGTGGTGGCGACGAAGTCTTTGCGGTGGAACGAAGGATGCAGACATGTTAACACTCCCAAGTTCAAGTCAGTGTAGTAAATGAGGTTGAAAGTGTAAAAATGTGTGGGAAAATGAATCGTACCTTGAAAGTGACGTTGAGTCACCCTTATATAAAGGATGGAGGAGCTAACGGAGTCCGCAAAATGTGGCACCTAATCAGGAGGTCGTTGGAGGCCACGTGTACGACGTTGGATGCACGATAACGTACTTCAGCGATGTGGTGTGCACGAGCACAAGCGTGCTCACTCAAGCCATGTGTCTTGATCCAGAGGACTTCATGTCCACGTGTCGTCATAGGATGGCCTTCTGGCCGGTCCAGAAAAAAGATATTTAAAAATGTTACTCATACTCTTAAGATATTTAAATAAATAGCATCAAAATTTTGTGACTCTATCATAGTTCATAGACAATTTACCGGACTCACATATCTTCTTGGTAACTATGCACTTAGTGTGAATCATTCATCGATTTTTCTGATAATTAACCTTCGCCGAATAACTTGACTAGACAACTTTAGTGAACCACCTCTTTTTAAAAATTATTTTTTGGGTACATACTAGAAAAACCCCTCAAACAAAAATTATTTTGTAATTTTTGGGTACCTACTACACCATTTATTTAGTAATTTTGAAACCAATAATTTGTCATCTCATTTTCCAATTTTTTTTTGTCATTTCATTAAATGATGTCATGTAATATAATCATATATTACTAAGTCTGATCTAACACTTGATTGATTTGGTAAAAGATCTCTTTCAATTTAACTGTCTAAAAAAATAAAATCATTTTAACTTTCTCAAAAGAGAATTTTACCATCCAATACGATCTTATTTATTCAATGAATTTGTCGTAAAGTTATTTGTATGTCGATGATACTCGTCTTACATTATTAAAAAAGAAAATATTACTATTAACTCTGCTGTTCTCACAAGTGTCCTCCACCCTCATCTCATTCTCATCTCATCTATCCATTTTAGTAGATTCAAACAAACAGTTTTTTGATTGATTGATTCTATAAAACCAAAATTCAGTTATCATGATGCGTCTTTAACATTCATCACCTTCACATTTCTTTCGCAATTAGATCACAATACATACTCATTATTTATTAATCATTTAATTAACACCTCTTAATCTCGTGTTTCGAATGCATCGTTACGTCTTTTGAATCGAATGTGAGTAACGATTCAACACCGATCTTATTAATTTTCGCATTTTATCATTCAATTATTGTTGATGTGATGTTGTAAATAGTAATTTGTGTATGATTCTAGGGTAGATGGTATGCGGAATTTTGATTCGAGCTGGAATTTTGACCAAGAGATTGTTGCCATTCAATTACGTTCGGAGGAAGTGTTTGCAAAGAGTTTTTGTTGTTCATTCACAATTTGTTGCGAATCGCGTGTTTAAGAATAAGTACATAGGGATGATGGTTGATACAGGTTCTATGTCAACAAGGGCTGGACCCTCTGTGGAGGATACTGTGTCCCACAAAGAGGATGATTCTGCTCGTTCTGGTTTTGTTACTGGTGGATGCAAGAGGTTCATGTTATTTCATCATTTACTTACTTGATTATTTTAAATATGGAAAATGTATCTGCTTGCTATGTTTGTTGAGGATAATTGTTTGATCCTCTCATCTTTGTTGCCGAGATAGTTAAGTAGCGTGTTTTTTACTTTTTTTTACATTAGATTTTTATATTGGGTCGAACTGATATATATTAAAATGGCTTATAAGGTTATTGGTATAACTCTTTATAAGCTCTTTTTAAGCTTTATCTCTTTTCGATATGGTACTTTGAGTTTTTCGCAACATTTACATCTCCATTTGGTCATTGTAAATTTAGGATCGAAGTATTGGCTGTTGGGGGTCGTGGTCTTTAATGTTGCGCGTGTTTGGGCTGTTGTAGCCTGTAAGATTTTTTTTTTCGAAAGAATCAATTTTGCAATTATTGGTTTTGGAAATATCTGTTTTCTTCTTGGGGTTCTTATCTTTGGAGGTTTGGTTATTTCTGAGGATTTTTTTTAACACATATGGGGTTAAAAATGGAGGGGTTATTCATGGATCAGTTTTGTTTGTAAGATTGCATCAAAAGCTCATTTTTGCCATGTTTATTTTACTTCCCTCCTTACCAAACTGATTTGTATTATCAACTTACCAAATGACGGGAGTTAATGGAAACAGTTTTAGTTTAAATGAGGTGATTAGAGAGTCAATACTACAACCATAGCCCTTCCCACTAGATCAAGTCGGATACATGATATTCATTTCTACTCTTACGACAACATTCCAATAGTAGTGATATTTTAGTAAGGGCTTATAGTGGAAGAATGGTTGTGTGGTTGTATTTGTGTTGTACATTATGCTTTTTTCCTATCTATATTGTGATCAAGTAGTGCTTATGTCGCTGAATTTTTAATTGGCAGTGAAGATGAAAGACTTAGCTGTGGGTATTCAAGCTTTAGGGGGAAGAGAGTGACCATGGAGGATTTCTATGATATTAAGACATCAACCATTGATGGCCGTTCAGTGTGCTTATTTGGAATATTTGATGGTAAAAATTCCAGCCTCGTTGCTTGCTAGAATGTTAAATCTTTCTAGTTCTCCAGGCATTTCATATGAAAAATGAAGCTTTTTCATCATACACGAAATGACAAGCTAAGATAGTAATCTTAAAAATTCATGGACTCATGAAAAAATAAGATTGGACAACTGGTTTATTATTTTGTTTACGTATATTACTAATGGCAACTTATTATTTAGTTTTTGGCCCCAAGCAAAGAAAAAATAGGAGAAAAGTGTAACATCCAAGTGTGCATAGCATTTAATATTATACCGAAACAGTTTGTGAGTTATACATGTTTGTGGTTGTATGTCATGTTCCTGTGGTGTAAATCCTAAGCAGAAAAGCTTGCTTTAAATTCTAAAAGTCATTTGCCTATGTTGATCTTCCAAAGAAAAATCAAAACAATAATGACAGTAATAAAATGAAAAAAGAGAGCAAATATCCTGAATCAGTTTTGATCTTTCTATAACTAACCCTGTCTTTATGAAGCTTCTGTATCTAATAGAGACACGCTGTTTCATGTTTGAACATAGTCCCCATGAGCTTTCAACAAAATGTATTGATTCTAGCTGAAAATTCAGTTGCGAAAATTGCTAAATCTGGAAACGTTTCCCTGACATGCCTGCTTCTTGAATTAAGTTCCACCAAATCCTCAACGCCCTCTTCTCATATCTTATTTTCCATTTTTCAATGCACGGCAAGGACTAACATTGCAAATATTCGAAGGTTAAGCAGTTTGATTTTTGACATTGAATGTTGAAAGCTAACACGATTTTATTTGTCTACAGTGAAATGGGTTATTGATATTTTAGCTTAACGAAACTAGGGAAGTGGCTGCTATTTGGGGTGCATTTTTATCTGTTTGCAGATATATCAATGACCACAAAGGTCACCTGTTCTGTTGCCTTGAGAATTTCTAAACGAGTTTTTAATATTCCATGCAGGTCATGGTGGTTCTCGCGCTGCTGAGTATTTGAAGGATCATCTTTTTGAGAATCTCATGAAGCATCCGAAGTTTTTGACAGATACCAAATTGGCTATAAGTGTGTTTGAATTTCACTTATTATTTCTTGTAATATTGAAGACATGTCACTTTTTACCATTTGTTTATACGTTCTTGTCAAATCTGACATCATCGGAACCATTTGAGTATGCATTTATTGTGTTAGTCCTATTTCATTCAAGGGGTCTAGGGTTGGTTCATGGAGTGCTTTTCATTTTTCAGTCTGTTATGTGGATGTTTATTAACTTAAGTAACCTTGCAGGTGAAACATATCAGCAGACGGATGCTGAGTTTTTGAACTCTGAAAAAGATAATTTCCGGGATGACGGTTCTACTGCTTCAACCGCTGTTTTGGTTGATAACCGTCTTTATGTTGCTAATGTTGGAGATTCTAGAACTGTTATATCAAAAGCCGGAAAAGGTAATATTTAGATTACCTACTATATTTTGATTTCTTCATGTTACATTTCTTGTCTAGCTCACTAATAATATTGGTAGTGGTTAAGTTCTCATAGCATATTTATTAAGTATAAGCAAAGTTTCTCCTTTTCATAAAAACGAACTCATATAGTGATATGATTACCAGAGAAAACTTATAATGTGAAATACGATATTAGTGTAGAATATAAACATAACTACATAAGATATCACTTGGAAATTAAAGCATTTCTAACAAGACAAGGGTTTCCTTGCCTGCTCTTTGGGTTCTTGCGTTCTGATTTTTCATATTTACTTTCATTTAAATGCATTTTGAGAACTATAGTATGTACAGACGTCTTAAACTTGAGATTTTGTTTTTGACAGCAATTGCTCTCTCTGAAGATCATAAACCTAATAGAAGTGATGAGCGGAAGAGAATTGAGAATGCTGGGGGTGTTGTCATGTGGGCAGGTAACTTGGTTTTTATGTAGAGAACTTGCTACTCTAGATTGTTCTATTATTGAGGATATGTTTTTGGTGCATTTTGTGCAAGATACAATGGGGTTGGTTTGAAATCTGATGTGTATCAATTTATCATTGGTCGAAGATGAGGTTTTAAGTTTTTTGATGATGACATCGGAAGTTTGTGCGGGTTTTTGTTGACATAATAACATGCATGAAGTATTATCTTCTGGCTGATCGATACGTTTTTAAGAAGTGTGAAAATTTTGATCCAAAAAAGTGTAAACTGCATTGTAATTTGTAAATGTGTTTCTAGCTTATATGTCTTTAGATGTTCAATGTTTTGTGATACAAAGTAACAATGAGAATAGGTGTGCAGTATTTTGACATTTGATTGATGTATGCATCCGTGTTCTCAACTTATGCTAGATTGGAATAACATGCTCCATATATCTCTGCCTTGGAATTTTCTGTCCATCCAAGGGATGTAATTTGATTAAGAAATGGGACGAGTAGCTTAGTGAAAATATATTCACTTGTGTTTATCTGCTGGTCAGGTACTTGGAGGGTTGGAGGGGTGCTAGCAATGTCCCGTGCATTTGGCAACCGTATGCTGAAGCCATTTGTTGTAGCAGAACCTGAAATCCAGGTGATCCTTGATTACCTTGTGTACCTTAATTAAAGTTATGCAATCTATTATTTGATTGTATGGTTCAAGCTAGAGATCATTTTCTCTGCACAGATACCAAATCCTAACAGTGAATGTAGATAATGTCTCTTAACAGTGAGAACAGTGTATTATTTTTGTAATTAAAAGTAAAAATAGGAAATGAAAATATAAGTACTTATAAATATAGTGTGGGGTTGAGGACTTGAGAATTTTGCAACTTGGAAGAAGTGACAAGTGAGAGAAAGGAGTAAGTGAAATTATCACAGCTAATGAGAGTAGGGGAAAAAGAATGTGCCGCTAGTCATGTATGGGTTATTCAGTATTAGGTGCACATTGTGAAGTACCAAAAGACCACCGACAAATGGCCAGAAGTTGATAGGCTTGTTCACCAAATCGCTATCGCTCCAGTTCCAGCACATGCGTGTATGATCTATTTAGCTGAAATTGCGTAGTTATTTAAGAAGATAATATTAGTTGTATATAATTTTTTATCGGGTAAGGCTTGGTTGTTGTATATAATTTTTTATTGGACCACCGTTTTAACATTGAAACTATAGGAATTGGTTAATTCGGTCCATGAAATTAATGAATTTTCAAAATGATCCATGTAATTGTATATCCATTATCGTACTAGTCTTTTCTATTGCTCAATTTAGTCCTTCAAATTATCCTAAATGGACTCATGTGATAAAAAAAAGTTAATTTCAGGGATCAGTTTGAAATTTCGCAATATCGGACCAAATTAACTGATCCCTATTATATTAGGGATTAAATATTCAATTTACTAGTTTTTTTTAGATCCATGTGGATTTTGTCCATATTTACGAGAACTTCAAAACATTTTGTCATGCAAGTAACAGTTTCAAATACTTTTTTGGAAGCCATGTCCCCTAGTATAGGAAGTGAGATTGAATATTTTATTTGCAGCAATTTCTGTTATGTTCCCTCCCCACTTTAGCAAGAAAACAAATAGATTATCTATTTTCCATTGATGATGCAGAAGGCCTTAACTTAGCTTTCCATGATGTGGATAACCTTAAAGGGACATCATCTGTGTTCTGAACAATTGCATGTTGAAGTGAAGTATTGTATTATGTTGACATTCTGCTTTATTTCCTCATATATTTTCAGGACCAGGAGATAGATGAAGAAACTGAGGTGCTTGTTCTTGCAAGTGATGGACTCTGGGATGTAGTACAGAATGAGGTAAGATCGGTCTTCCTTCTCAGCCCTGCATTGCTTGTTGCTTTCACATACATAATCAGGCAGGAGCTGTTTGTCATTACTCATTAGTAACAAATATAATTGGTGAAATAAAAAGAAAAAATAATGAGCATGAAGATGTATATTTCAGCTGGTGGAATGCCGAGTTTTCACACTTTTAGAACCTAATCCTATTGTCAATTCCCCCATGTAATATTTAACGATTCCAATACTTTAAATGAAGATGAAGATAAGTACTCAACATTCTTGGACCATTAACCTCAATTTATTGTGTCGGCAAACCGGCATGATTTATTTTTAAACCAAATAAAATGTGTTTTTTCTTCCTTACTCCTGTGCTAGAGCGGAATATTTGTTTAAATTGCCATGTTGTGTTTATTTTTCTCTTTGGTGCTCGGGTATTTATTTCTTTCACTTTGCCATCCTTTGATCAGGATGCTGTTTCTCTCGCACGCGCGGAAGAGGGAGCTGAGGCAGCTGCTCGTAAGTTAACGGAAGCTGCTTTTAATCGTGGTAGTGCAGATAACATTACTTGTATTGTGGTACGATTCAATCATGAAAAAAGACACGCAGCTAATCCTGATAAAGCTAGTACAGCTAGCAGTCAGCATGAGCAGAGACAATGAAAAGCACATGAACATGTGCTTGATTTATTGTGTGCTTGATTTATTGAGGGAAGAGTCTGCACATGCATGATGGCTGACTTGTGCATGTCAAACAACTGATAATTTGTTTATTCATCCGTTTTGTAATGTAAGTCACTCTTGTATTGTGATCATTTATGGATTCATGCTCTTTCTAAAACTTATTATGGTGTTTGCTATAAATAAGTTTATGGCTTGTAGAGGCTCCAGTTTGGTATTTTTGTTTTGTATCTAATAAATTCAACGTGCATCTTTTTGCGTTATTCATCTTTTTTTCTTATTTACGCAATTGAATTCAGCAAAATCACATAACGAATTGTACATGTACGAGAAAAGAAAGAACAGAAAATACGAAATAAAAAATAAATAAAAATATTTATACTTTTTTTTGAGGGAAAAAATATTTATACTTTATCACTCGTACCATTCAAAAAAGTATTTTACCATTCGTATTAAAGTTGGAAATTCCTTTTTGGTATTAAGAAAAGGGAAATGCTAACAAGTGTTTTTATGGCACTTGATATGAAGTCTTTTTTTTGTCTTCTTAATAAGTACCCTTGTTAGCATGATGACCCTTAAAAAAATTAACATCGTCTATCTTGCCTAGTTATGGATCGTCTTACAAAATTTTCGTGCACAAATTAATAATATGTAAATCTATAAATGGATTGTATTATCTCATTATAGATTTACTTCTTTTAAAATGAAAAATCTATTTAAGTGGAAAAGTGATGAATTGCAATAGTAGAATAATTAATGCATAAATAATGTAGTTCATTCGGTTTTAAATATAAAATATTTTTTTTTCTTTTCAAATTCATTGAATAACTAATATATCTGATTTATATTATAGATCAAATATATTAAAAATTATTCAAAGAACTTTAAAAAAAGTATATTCTTTTAATTAGTAAATCCTAGACCCATACTTTGTGCGACTTCCCCTGCCTTGCAGATTTGGTTGAAACCACAGACATCAGAATTAAGTTTTACCAACTCCAGCAAATTAAACAAAAAAAATTAGTTGTAAGTCTGTAACACTTGCTAGAAATGGCGCAGTCAAGCTCTTTCGAGTTAATGGTAAGCAACTAAGCAAGTAGATAAAAAATTATATACGACGGTCAGATTTATTCACACAACTGAGTATTCAATGGCAATCCATATAACTTATAAAAATTCGACAATGCATATAAGTTGAAAGGTTTTATGAATAAAAAGGAATGTTTGACACCCACTTAGAGTCTAGAGATAGAGACGGGTAGCATAAGAAAAACAATATTCTAGGAGAAGGGGTTTTGGTTGATAATCTGAAGTTCGATTAACAGATACCTATAAAATTGATGTATTGTTGATGTCGTTGAAAAAGATGAACATGATTTATTACAATTTAAAAGTCACAAACATTTATACTTATGATTTTAATCGATTTTTTTTAAGAAACCAAAATAAAATATATTTCTCCAAAAATAATTCCCTCCAACACAAGGTGTACAAGAGGCGGATCAAAGTTCAACATTTTACATAAAAAATACAGAACCAAAAAAGAGCAAAAAGCTAAACATAAAAACCTAGATACTCGGTCAAAAAAAAAACCTAGATACAATAAGGGGCTAAACCACTAATTATGATAACTAAAGCAAAAGTAGCGTTATTTGCTTTCAGACACCAAAAAGAATGAGACTTAATCTTCTCTAAGAATTGAACAGTTGAGTATTCCTTATTATAAAAAATCTTGTTGTTTCGTTCTTTCCAGATTTTCCACATGTAAGACAACCAAATCAAATGCTCAATGTTGTGTCACACTTTATAACCACCTGCTATACTACCAAATTGGGTAAAATGATCTGTGGTATCGGTTGGATCAACCCCATATATTCCTAACCAATTTCGAACAAGATACCAATGGGACCCAAAACAACGACAACCTAAAAAAAAATGAGTAGTCGTTTCCGGTTCACCGCAACCATCACGTAAAGCCGAAAGTCATTATGTAAAATACCACAACGAATTAAATTATCTTTAGTTGCCATACTATTACGGAAGAGCCACCACTCAAACACCAACACCTTCAAGGGAACATGTTTAGGGCAAAAGATATTTGGAACCACCACTCAAACTGGTACACACCACCAACTGCGTAACCACCAACTAAATCCAACTTCAAAGCCGTTGATCCTGATGTTCGACTTGCAAAGTCACATTTTGAAGTAAAATCCTACACTTATCTACCAACTCATCCTCCCACACAAACAACCGATGTCTCCACTTCCACGCCTCACCACTCTCATCCTAACCTAATGAAAGCATATTGGTAATTGACAACCACTTATGCTTAGACAAATCAAGCAACCTATGAAATCTATCTTGTAACGACAACTCACCCAACCAACAATCCGTAAAAAAAAAAGTACTTTCCCTTATCCCAACCTCCCAACTAATATTGTCCTTTGACCATCCTCCCACTGCGAGTGTAACACCATTTCGAACCCAAACCATCTCCCTCCACCAAGCAGACCCATCCCTACCTCTGTCCATTGACCGACCCTCCTCCACTCCATACCTCTCCTCCAACACTATAAACCACAACCATGTTCTACCCACTAACATCCCCCAACACCACTCACCCAACAGAGCAACATTCAGCTCTCGAATCCTCTTTACCCCCAAACCGCCCAAGAAACTTGCCTATTCCCCCCCCCCCCCCTCTCAAAAAGACACACATATATCAAAAAGATATTCAATAGAGGAAATGATATATGAGGGAGCCTTGAAGAAAGAAATGGCATAAACATAGAGAGATGACATGACAAACTTAAGGAGAACAAGACAACCCCCAACGACAAATTCATGAATTTCCAACCGGACAGTCTTGACTTGATTCTATGCATCAGCGGATCCCAAAACTTCAGCCAACGCGCATCACTGCCTATAGGCAGCCCCAAATACATAAAAGGTAACCTTCCGACTCGACAGTTCATTACCTTAGAGGCTTCACTCAACAAAAAATCACCGACATTCACCCCAGCCAACTCACTTTTATGAAAATTGACCTTAGACCAGGCATAGGTTCAAAAAGGAGAAGAACGACGCACGTTGATCGCACATTGGCCCATGACTTCTCATCCAAAAACAGAGAGTATCATAAGCAAATAGGAGGTGGAAAACAACAGTAGCCTCGATCACCCCCATCCAATAACCTGAAAACAAATCGCTTGTTGCCATACCTGATAACCTTCAATCAAAATTATAATTTCATAAATAAAAAATATTCATAATTTATATATGTTAACACGATAAAAAAAAATAGACGATAATGTCTATCTAAATGTTAATATCATATACGAAAAATATATAAAAACCGAATCAAACCAAACCAAAACAACTTACCATTCGTGAAACCAAAAAATGTAAGACCATGGTTAAAATTTAACCCTAGTTAAGTTAATGGGTCCCAATCCATTATAAAAAGGTGTATTTGGCTAAAGATTAAAAAAAAAAAAACCTTAAGACAAGAAAAAGAAAATCATTACCAACAGCAAAGCAAAGTAGTAAAATTGGGGGAAAATAGATTCTTCACCACTTTGACAGATGGGTCACTGTATATCGTGACCGTCTTCTCAGATTCAAATTCCAAGCTCTTTCTCTCCAATTAGGTAATTCCATTTTGCTCATAATTTCCACTTCACGAAAAATTTCGTGTTGATTTTTTCTTTGCTAACACTTTTCGTTTGATTTCAAACGCGCGCAGGTTTTTAGGGTTTTCATTTTCTGAAGATTTTCAAGCTCAATTGTGCTTTCTGTTGCTTGTTTCGAATTGTTCAGCTACTGTAGATCTATGGCGGGATTCTGTTAACTTCGAAATTCGTGTCATAAAATCACAGGTTGATTTCCTAACACTTCGCATTCCGTTAACCTTTTTTTTTCTTATTTTCAGATTTTTGTAAGAATTTCGAATATTTTTGCGTTGTGTGAATTTCATGTATCAATTGGATCAATTTTTTTTTTTGGTTTGTGCAGTAGTTTAATTTTTTTTTTAATTTTGATGATTCAAATTTTGTGATTTTGATTTGTGATTAGTTCAATCGAGCTAATTGATCATGGAATACGCTATTTTTTTAATTATGTTGTGTTAGTGTATGTAGTTTGGAAACGAATAGTTGATTACTGAATGTTGTTTATTTATGATGTTATTATGATTATGAAACTGGAGAAGGTGCTGTTAGTTGCATTTTGGTTTGGCAAACAAGTTATAACTATATGATTTGTGGCAGTTTGCAGTTCATTTTTATGTCGACTTTGTGGAAGAAAAAGCAAATAAACTTATAATCTAAAATAGCGCGTTTCTGAGCAAGTTGAACTCGTCTTATTTTAAGTGTTGGTAAAAACCTGGTATGAGGAGAATTGAAGTATTGGAAATATGTTTTGGTTATGTGGACGGATTTTGTATGAGTATTCGAGTAGGATATTATTGTATATTATTGCTATACCTTAAGGTATGTTTGGATGAAGGGTTTTGGATGGGAGGACTTATTTTTCTTTGATTATCAAATATATTTCAAAATATGGACTTCGCCGTCCAAAGCCCTCCTCTCCAAACTCTTCAAAATCCAATTCCCAAGCATACCCTATACAGTGTTGTCAAATCTCAGCCACGGCGGATATCGGTGGCGGGTTTTTGGCTTTCTGCCATGTGGCCAATTTTGTGAAGGATGGTGATGCCACGACGTCATACATCGGACATGGTGGTGCTATATGTCAGCCGGTATGGCGGGTTTTTAACTCTCTGCCATGGCCGGCCATCGACAACACTGACCCTATGATTTGCCTGTAAAAAAACTCATGTTTACTTTCTGCTCTTTAAAAGTGTACTTGATTATTTGATTAGGCGTTGTAACTATATATGTCAGTGCTACATCAGTTCTATGCATTGATAGGCTGACTTAATTGCAAAATCTGTTTCTACATAAGTTCCACTTGAACTATAATTAAGGATCCAGGATTTCTTGATAGAAAACAAGTGCTGACATTAGCATTGTTATTCCTGTGTATCTTGTTTCCATGAAATCACATCAGAATCAGGCCTTGCTAGAGATCATGTCCTTATTTTGTAATTGGGCAACATTTACACTTTAATTAATAACACGTCACTCTTTGACACACATAACATATGTTGTTTCATACAGGTGCCCATAGAAATTCTTTATGATACTCAATGCATGAGACCCCATGTTTAATCATTAAAATATAAAAACTGAATATTCTTACAAGTTGCTCACATAATTTCAGAATTTATAGTCTTTTTCTGTAATAGCTTTGAATATTGATGTGATGCATACTTTGAAAAGCTGGTTTGCTTATAATTGTTGCCCATCACACCTAAATCTCTAGAATTTTAGTGGTAAATCTCAGTTTGTTTCTCTGTTGGTTCAGGTACAAGGGGTTTCCTCAAGCAAAGGTGGCTTGCTATAAAGTCCAGTTTTCGTGTTTAAATCATTTGTCTTTTAGCTAAGTGTGGAGGCAAATATATCAAAAGCTGGAAATGATGGAGTGCAACAAAGATGAGGCAGTCAGGGCTAAAGAAATAGCGGAGAGGAAATTTTCTGAAAGGGAATATATTGGTGCAAAGAAGTTTGCTATCAAGGCTAAAAATTTGTATGCTGATTTGGAGGATATTTCCCAGTTTTTGACTACTATTGATATTTATATATCTGCTGAGAACAAAGTAAGTGGAGAAATGGATTGGTATGGTATACTTGGAGTGAGTCCCTTTGCTGATGAAGAGACTGTTAGAAAGCAGTACAGGAAACTGGCTCTCACCCTTCACCCTGACAAAAACAAGTCTTTAGGTGCAGAGGGTGCATTTCAGCTGGTTTCAGAGGCATGGAGTTTGTTATCAGATAAGACCAAGAGACTAGAATATAACCAGAAGAGGAGTTTGAAAGGCTTCCAACATACTACTCCAAACCGTGCTGGGCATCCATCAAATGTACCTAGTTCAAATGGTTATTATCATTTTAAGAAGAATGCAACTTCAAATGTGAGGTCTGGGAATCATAATGCTCGGGCTCCTGCCACTTCTGCCCCTCCACAGAAAAAGGCTGAAACCTTTTGGACTATCTGTAATAAGTGCAGGACACATTATGAATATCTCAGAGTTTATTTGAATCACACTCTTCTATGTCCCAACTGTAATGAAGCTTTTGTGGCCATAGAGAGGAGTCCTCCTCCCAATGTTTTTAAGCCATCAAGTTTGCCCTCCCATCAACAGCACCAGAATTCACAACGTCATCCTGGAAGTAATAATTCAAACCTTCAGTGGGGTTCCCACTCCAGAATGGCTGGTTTTGGTAGCACCGATGGATCGTCGTCTGTTGCCGCTCAAGCTGCAAGTGTCGTGCAAAAGGCAAGTGAGAAAGTGAAGAGAGAAGGAGCACCATCAATTGCTGAATGGGAGAGGATTCAAATGTCTAAGAAGGCTGATGGTTCTATGAAGAAAAGGAAGGCAGATGATATTCGCGTTAATGGCTATCCAGGATATACGGCAAATCATTTTGCTACGGGATCTGGAGCAGCAGGTTTGGGCAGTTTCTCTGGATCAGGAAAGGCTAACTTGGAAAAAGAAAGGACTTATGGTTTTTCAGGTCTTGGAGGCAAACATTACAGCATACGAGAGTTGTCATTGTTTGAGTTACGAAACATGTTGATGGATAAGGCACGGAATGAAATTAGTAAAAAACTTGAAGAATGGAGGTTAATGGCTGAAGCTAAGATTGTCAACAAGAATAAGAGACAGAAAAACATATTCAATGACAAAACAACTGGTTCAGAGAAGTATGGAGAGTCCAATGTTAATGGTAACAAGCATTTTTCTGTTGATTCTTTACCTGTCACATCTGATGGTACAGTTAAGAAGAGCCAAGCCTATGTTACAATCAATGTTCCGGATCCTGATTTTCACAATTTTGACCTGGATAGAGCTGAAAGTTCCTTTGCAGAGGACCAGGTCTGGGCTGCTTATGACGATGATGATGGAATGCCTAGATATTATGCTAGAATTCACAAGGTGATCTCCACAAAGCCATTTAGAATGCGGATTAGTTGGCTTAACTCTCGAAGCAACAGTGAATTGGGCCCAATAGATTGGGTAGGTTCTGGTTTTTATAAAACTTGTGGGGATTTCAGGACTGGCAAGCATGAAGTATCTGAATCATTAAATTCATTTTCACACAAGGTTAGGTGGACAAAAGGCACCAGAGGAGTTGTCCGCATCTTTCCAGGTAAGGGGGAAGTCTGGGCACTTTATAGAAACTGGTCTCCTGATTGGAATGAACATACTCCAGATGAAGTGATACACAAGTATGACATGGTGGAAGTGCTTGATGATTTCAGTGAAGAGCAAGGTATATTAGTTACTCCCCTTGTTAAGTTTCCTGGCTTTAGGACAGTATTTCGAAGGCACCAGGACCAGAATGAGGTTAGGAGGATTCCTAAAGAGGAGATGTTTCGATTCTCTCATCAGGTTCCTAATCACTTGCTCAGTGGCCAGGAAGCTCATAACGCTCCAATAGGTTGCCGAGAGTTGGATCCAGCAGCTACACCTTTAGACCTCCTTCAGATAGCAACAGAAGCTAATGAGGCAGCAGGTAATGTTTAGAAAACCTGAGTAAGACACATAACCTTAAGTTCAGTTCTTCTGAAGAACATGCATTTTGAATAGGAGAGAGGATGCTTCAAAACCTTATAAAGCAGAAATGTTCAAATGAGGATGGCAAACAAAAAATGGGATAGTAGATGATAATGCACAACATCGTGTGACTGTTTATGCAATAGGTCTGGGAAATTAAAATTAAAATTTGATGAAATACACCCTCTTACTCCACATTTTGATTTTGTAAGCCTGACCCAGATAATCTCTAGTGTCTTTTGGTTTTTTGTTGTATAATTTTAAGACATGTTATTCCTAGACTATATATGGATGTCCATACTCATGGTGAACACAGTTATTATTATTCATCAATCTGCAAGCAAGATGATTGATTATACTGTTCTTGGATTTCATGCCTTCCCTGTTTGGTAATTTGCTTTTCCAGTTTATGGAGAGGCCTTTACTTGCGTCTGATTCATTTGCTTTTCCAGTTTTTGAAGTAATTCTTTTATAATATGAAGCGAAAATAGCATTTTTTTTTTTTAAAAAAAAAGTTAAAAAACCATCTCTATTATCAGTATCCAAATATTATTTTACATAAGTTTTTAAACAAATGTACATGTTACTGTGTGATCTACGCTGGGTCGTATTATGTGTATATTATGTCTATGGGTTTGTATAAAGATGAACCGAGTATAAAAAACTCGCTTGGCAGGGCAATGTTGATTATATACTCAATCAATAGCGGTTGATTATTTTTCAGTTTTTTCTTTTTGTTTTTGTGGAATTTTGACGTTTCAAGTTTTGGTGGGGGGCCGTTATGTTATTTTTAGGGCTTTGTTCTTTTTTGCAGATGAGATATTTCACGAAGAATGTTGTTCACGCTTCACTCAATGTTAGGAAACACTAGTAATTTATCAATATAACTTCATCGGCAGTTAACTGCCGATGAATTTTAACCGACGGCAGTTAGCTGTCGATGGGTATTTACGTCTTTTTCTGGTGTGTTTCAGCCTTGTTTGAAGTGTGAGCAACAATTTTCATATTTTACTTTGACTAATGTCTACGAGTTTGTTTGAAAATGAAACCGGAATAAAAAAACTTTTTTGACAATGAATCCATCTTGGTTGACATTGTTGATTATGCACTCAATCAACGATGAACTGATTCTCTAGAGTTTGATGGATTGTTTTCAATTTTTTCTTTTTCTTTTTGTGTATTTTTCTTTTTGTGTATTTTTTAATGTTACAACTTTTTGGTGGTGCGCGATTATGTTAGTTTGGGGGCTTTGTTGTTTTTTCATAGATGGGATACTTCACTTTGAAATAAGTATGAGCCAAAGAATCTATCTTGGTGGACATCGTTGATTTTGCACTCAATTAATGGTGGACTAATCCTTTAGACGATTGTGGTTGATTATTTTACAGTTTTTCTCTCTCTTTGTTTTTGTGGATTTTCGATGTTACAAGTTTGAGAATTGCTCTTCTCCCTTTTGTTTTTGCTCATTTCCGTCTTACGTGAGTTAACTCAAACGCACTTATGTGAGTTAATTCACGTTGAAAATACACCTACGTGAGTTAACCTACGTTCGACTTTTTTTTTTATGGGAATGAGCAATTCTGAATGGGAGAAGAGCAATTCTCTACAAGTTTTGGTGATGGGCAATTATGTTAGTTTGTGGGCTTGATGTTCTTTCGTAGATGGACTACTTCACTTTAACCAGTGTCTACAAGTTTATTTGAAGATGAAATGAGTATAAAAAACTCGCTTGGCAAGGAATGAATCTATCTTGTTGGACATTGCTGAATATTCACTCGATCAATGGTGAACTAATCCTATAGAATGTGGTTTGATTGTTTTTCGATTTTATCTTTCCTTTACTTGGATTTTCGAAGCTACAAGTTTTGGTGGTGCGCAGTCATGTTAGTTTGGGGGATTTATTGGTTTTTTTTTAGATGAGATACTTTACTTTGACTAGTGTCTACATGTTTGTTTGAAGTTAAAATCAGTATACAAAACTCGTTTAGTTAGGAATCTATCTTGGCGGACCTTGTTCATTATGCACTCATTCAGTTGTGGACTAATCCTTCAGAGTATGGTTAATTTTTTTTTTCTTTTAACTTTTTTTCTTTCTTTGGTTTTGTGGATTTTTGATGTCAAGTTTTGCTAGTGGTTTATTATGTTAGTTTGGAGGATTTGTCGTTTTTTCGTAGATGATATACTTCACTTTGACTTTGTATCTTTCTTTCTTTCTTTCTTTCTTTCTTTTGTATATCTTGTGTTTAGACATAGTGTTAATACTATTATTTTGATCTTTTCCAAAAACAATAAAATCACATGGTTGAATTGCAATATTTTGCAATACCAAAAACAATAAAATCACATGGTTGAATTGCAATATTTTGCAATACGATGTCGTATTTTGTGCATATTATGTCTACGAGTTTGGTTGAAGATGAACTAAGTACAAAAAATACGCATGCCAAGGAATCTATCTTGGTGGACAATGTTGATTATGTACTCAATCAATGGTGGATTAATCCTTCATAGTGATTGATTATTTTTCAGTTTTTTCGTTCTTTGTTTTTGTGGATTTTCAACGTTACAAGTTTTGGTGGTGGGTCATTATGTTATTTTGGTGGTTTTGTGGCCTTCGACGTTACAAGTTTTAGTGGTGGACCATTATGTTATTTTTGAGGTTTTGTTGTTTTTTTGTGTGTGGAGATACTTCACTTTGACTAATGTCTGCGAGTTTGTTTGAAAATGACATTAGAATAAAAAACTTGTTTGACAAAGAATCTATTCTGGTTGACATTGTTGATTATGCACTTGATCAACAATGGACTGATTCTCTAGAGTTTGATTGATTGTTTTCAGTTTTTTCTTTCTTTGTTTTTGTGGATTTTTTATGTTTTAACTTTTTGGTGGTGCGCGATTATCTTAGTTTGGGAGCTTTGTTTTTTTTATTTTTTTTTTATTTTTTATTTTTTTTTATAGATGGGATACTTCACTTTGAAATAAGTATAAGTCAAAGAATCTATCTTGGTGGACATGTTTGATTTTGCACTCAATCAATGGTGGACTAATCCTTTAGAAGACATATTTTTCTTTCTTTGTTTTTGTGGATTTTCGATGTTACGAGTTTTGTTGGTGGACAATTATGTTAGTTTGTGGGCTTGATGTCCTTTCGTAGATGAACTATTTCACCTTGACCAGTGTCTACAAGTTTATTTAAAGATGAAATGAGTATAAAAAAAACCTGTATGGCAAGGAATATATCTTGTTGGACATTGCTTATTATTCACCTGATCAATGGTGAACTAATCCTATAGAATGTGGTTGATTGTTTTTCAGTTTTATCTTTTTTTTTTCCTGGATTTTCGAAGTTACAAGTTTTGGTGGTGCACAATTATGTTAGTTTGGGGGCTTTGTTGATTTTTGTAGATGAGATACTTCACTTTGACTAGTACCTACGAGTTTGTTTGAAGTTGAAATCAGAATAGAAAACTCGTTTAGCAAGGAATCTAGTCTTGGTGGAACTTGTTGATTATGCACTCATTCAGTTGTGGACTAATCCTTCAGAGTATGGTTAATTTTTTCTTTTCCTTAATTTTTTCTTTCTTTCTTTGGTTTTGGTGGACTATTATGTTAGTTTGGGGGATTTGTCATTTTTTCGTAGATGATATACTTCACTTTGATTTTATATTTTTTTTTCTTTTTCTTTTTCTCTTTCTTTGTATCTTTTGTATATCTTGTGTTTAGTCCGTGGTAATACTATTATTTTGATCTTTTCCTAAAACAATAAAATCACATGGTTGAATCGCAATATTCGGCAATACAACGTCATTTGAAGTATGGGCTCTCCTTTATGGTATTAGGTTGACTCGTAGTATAGATCTCTCTCATGTTGTATTTGAAACAAACTCTTCTTTGACAATTTTTGCTATTTTTAGAAGATCTATCTCTACATAACACATTTATCCTCTCTTAAAAGAGGTTCTTACTCTTCTTAACATGCTTGATTTGCAATGTTTTTTTCTCATTGATTCGAGAAGCAAATTGTTGCAAACTTGTTGGCTTATCAGATTTGTTTGTGTTGTCCATTATCCACCAAACATCATACAAGATGAGAGAGAGAGTAATTTTTTTAATAAAAATAAAATGATATTTTAGATAGTTTATTCTTTGAACAAAAATTGTCTCGTATTTAGTGAGATTGAAATTTTAATTGTCTATTGTTTTTTTCCACATTTTGTCTAGTCTTGTGAATAGTTTTAAAATTACATACAGTACGATTAAAATTGTGATGTTCAATCCCTTATTTTTCACCAAATAATACACATCATAACAGTCTATCTCTTCTCCACCTAATGAATTGATATAGAGCATTTTCCATTAAAAAAATTACAGTATCAATTTTTTCGGTGATGCAGTATCTAAAATTTAAATTAGTCTTAAAAATGATCCTAGTGATATAATTTCTAAATACTAAACAAAAATTGAAACATTTTTCATGATCTACATAGTCATTGCCTAACATTGTCGTTTATTTGCTAAGATCTTTGTATTTTCAATAAATATATATTTGGACGCAACTATTACCATTGTATTTACAATGGTATTGTTCATAAGTGTAATAAAAAATTGGGAGTGCTCGTAGTTGCAAACTTTCACTCAAGATATTAATTTTTAAAAATTAAAATATTTTTATTTTTAATTATTGTTCATCATTAATGTTCTCAAAATAATTTTCTCTTAAATTTCCTGAAAACATAAGCACCATCAAGACCAAGTTCAACTGTCCAAGTCTTTGTGGTGGCAGTAACTTTCTCCACCCATAAAATAGTAAAACGTCTTTGGGATGTACACATGTAAAAGACAAAAAATGTGTGCCTTTGCAAAGTATATTTGCAGATTAAAACATGTTACAACCTACACATCCAAAAAAAAAAATGTGGAATTTTACAAAACAATTTTTTTTCTGTGATTGCTCATTCAATTCCATGAAAATGAAAGATCTTATCGAAAACTAGTTTTTGGTAGTGTATTTTTACAATTTTAAGCATATAAAAGTGAAGAAAAGTAATATGTTTAGTTAATATTAAACTTTTTTTAATTAAGGTAACAAAGGTAAAATTAAAAAGAAAAAAAAGTAAACTATAAGATACTTGAATTAGTTTATCAACAAGGTTCCTCTAGCTTATTCCATCCTAAACAACTTGGCCTCTCATTTTTCCTTCACTAATTGTTTCTCTTTTTACGTGCTACCCAAACCTAAGACCAATAACACACACATACAAAGGCAACGCAATCTATCGTTCTTGATTCTCTATTTTAATTTTTACTGCACTAATTAATTGGATTATCTATTGAATATATATAAACTCATGAAACTGCCCTATATTCTTTTAGGGCAAGTGTTTGATCAACATTTATAACACTATCATGAATGAACTGTTGAATAATAAACAGTTCCACACAAATTTCATTAATTTTCAACTTATGAGAACCTTATGTAACCAGAAAAAACTTATGAGAATCTTTTTTCACAATCTCTCCATTGAAAACGAAACTATTATGTGAATGTGGAAGTTATTTCTTGTACACTTCGTAATATTTTAATAAACATTAGATTACATATATATTCTCTATCACATATATTCCCGAAATTGTACTTAGACACACCCTAAGCTAAGAAACAAATTACCCTGGCATTATTGTAGTGTAGTCAAGAAGACTATTCCTTTGAAATATTATTAAAAGCTGTCTCTTGTTCAAAGACATTTTTGCAGAAACCATCTGCACAAGACAGAGAATCGTGGATTATATTATTACTATAGCTATATGATATGAAATTGCATGCATATGAAGTGAAGTCATTGACAATATATGCAAATGCAAGTTATTACTAATAAAATTGGTGGAGGAAGGTTCATGGAAAATCTTGAATGGGTCAAATTCAATGACTTGGAAAAAAAAAAAGCAAGAAAGGTTCGTTTAATTTGCATGAAAATCCAAATTATTCCAATTTAGTACTACTACTAAATTGTTCATTGTTTCCAAACATGAGCAACAAAAGTTAGCAAGTTCTTTATTTTACTAGCACTAGCTCATTATTTTAACCTAGTCTATGAGTGTGACCTAGCCCTATAGGGCTGTTTGGGTAAATAAATTCACTGCTAAATTAAATGAAGGTGTTGACTCCATCCACCGACTCTGAATTCTTGCATGATTCAAAAGACCACTCTCATTCTCTTTTTTGACTGACATTAGAGTTCATGACTTCATGCATGTGGTTCTTCTAATGCATTTCCTCAATTTATATTGGACACATATACTCTCAATTATTTGTGTTTTAGTAATTCTTTCTTTTAGTAGAAAAATCTAATGACCGGTCAATAGATTTTGGAGCAAGTATAATTGGACTCAATTATACTTACTCCAATTATTTGTGGCTCACATTTGAAATGTGTATACTTTTTGGAAAAATATTATTTATATATACAAGTTTTCAATGCGAAATGACAAGACTAAAATATTCTCGTACAACTTCATTTGTTAATGCGAAATGACAAGTTAAGACTAAAATATTCTCGTACAACTTCATTTGTTATTTTTTTTGAAAGAAACTTCATTTGTTGTTTGTTCATCGTATACTTGGATCAACATTAATAATCTTTGACATAAGAGTATCCTAAATGAGACACATAATATAATAGATATAGAATAAATTTTATTAATTATTAGTGTGAGCTATTTTTATAAAGTAAATACTAGTGATTTGCGAGTGGTGCAAATAACATTGGTTGAACGGCACAACTACACTAAAATACTTCTCCCTACAAGAAAAAAAGAAAAACTACACTATATGAGGAATATTCACGTTTGATTCAAACAAATAACCCAAATTTTACACCGAAACTACAAAATGCATTTTCATACAGATATTTTGTGTCATGCATGCACATTTTTATACTATTTCTTCCCTTTAGTTTCTTTATTGAAGGAGGAAATCCAGTTTGCCATTCAAAAAGAGAAAGAAAGGGAGGAAATCCAGCTCTACAATTAATTTTTTTTTTGCAGGCGTTTATCAAACTAACATATATATACACATGCATATTTGAGCGTTTGAGTTTCCTTTGCGATATTCCTTTAACTTGACGATTTTTGAGTGAAGAATCATTGTGATTTTTAAGGAAAAAAGATGGAACTCAATTTAATCACCGAGATATTTGAAAATAATATTTTGTCATTGAATAAAATATACGAGACAATTTGGTCCTTACTTGAATCCAGGGCCGTTCCCGACAATTCGGAGGCCCGGTTACAGACTTGACAACTATCATTTAAAAAGAATTGAAAAAAAAATTCAATACTATTTGCTGACATACAATTAAGTTGTAGTTAAATATATAAACAATGATTCAAACATGACTTTTACCTTCAGAAAAATGGACATTTACTTATGGATAATGCATGATTTACATTAAAATTGATGTCTTTTAGACATTTACCTATAGAAGAAAATTGACACTTAGTGACGAATTTTGTCCGTCGATACAAGTTTTTTTTTTTTTTTTTAAATTTAGAGGGGCTCCTAAAGTGAGGCCCTGTGCCAAGCGCCTTGTTGCACTTGACCAAGGCCGGCCCTGTTTGAATCTCTAATGAAAAATAGGTTTTCGATAATGACCTCTCGATGTCTTGTGAGTGACTCACCAATGTGTATGTCCTACTTGTAATATTCTTTCAAAAGGATCTATTAGGATGTCTCTTGTGATAATTAAATAAAAGATCATGCTAATTAGTGTTCTTGCATACTAGGACATTTGTTAAGGAAATAAAAAATAATAGTTTTGTATTGAAATCGATAATATTTTAGCTTTTTTTTTTTGAAGGAGATAATATTTTAACTTTTAAAAGGTTGAATTTTATCACTTTTCATAATTCTCAAACACAATATTTTTTTTTATTTTTACTCTTGTTCATTTTTTTTATATATATTTTTACTTTCTTAATTTATGTCCCAATGACATTCTTTAGCATTTACCATGATAAAATTGGATAATTTAGTTCATGTGACATAAACAAATCATAAATCATTTCTACTTCAATCAAAGTACCCAATTTTATTCTTTTCTTTTCCATTCAATCAATGTAGCTCAATGGCAGTTGGTTGTAAAACCACCTCTCACCAGGCCACACACCCGTAACACCACAAACAATGTCACATCTGTTCATCCAAATCCTACTTCGACAGTGGTCATGAAATCAAAAGTCGACCATCACTTCCATTTAGTCCTCCAAGATATGCTCAATTTTGGAAAAGTGGTATATATATATTAGCATCGCAGATCCAATACAGATGATGCATAGTCTAATATTAAAGCAACCACCGTCTATATATGTACCAAAAGTGGTATATCATTGAAGCAAATAGTCACTTTAGTCCCTGACTCTGCCCCTCGCTGTCACATAGGTCCCTGACTCATGATTAAATACAAACAAGTCCCTGACTCTACACTTCCGTTATCACTTTAGTCCCTGCCGTTAAAAAAATCTGTTAAGTGATGATGTGGCACGCTGACAAGGAGTATGACGTGTCACAGGGACTAAAGTGAAAGTAAAAAATGGTCACTTTGGTCCCTGAATCGAAAATCAATATCCTCAATTTACTGTTAAATCCCTGACTGAATATACTTATTGTCAGTTAGGTCCTTGAATCGAAAATCAATATCCTCAACTTTATGTTAGGTCCTTGACTGTGTATACTTACTGTCAGTTAGGTCCCTGACAGTAAACAAGAAATTTCATTGAGATCCTTAGCAAGTTGTTAGTTTAACATGCTACTTACTGACAACACTAAGGTATCTGTATATATCACAAATAGTTTTATGGTTTGTTTTCATAGTCTAATAAAAATATACACAGAGATGGTGTTCTTGTTTTTTAGCATATCATTCATAGAAATATCAAACATAAATGCCCAAATATGGTGCAATATTTTGATTACTCTGCGGTTGTCATTAATGACTTAATAGTTATGTTATGGAAACATTTTTTATTAAACTATGGAATCATTTTTATAAGTGTTATAATAATATTTTGGTATTTAGCATAGATACCTTAGTGTTGTCAATAAGTAGCATGTTAAACTAACAACTTGCCAAAGATCTTAGTGAAATTTCGTGCTTACTGTCAGGGACCTAACTGACAGTAAATATACACATTCAATGACCTAACAGTAAGTTGAGGATATTGATTTTCGATTCAGGGGCCTAACTGACAGTAAGTATACACAGTCAGGGATCTAACAGTAAATTGAGGATATTGATTTTCGATTCAGGGACCAAAGTGACCATTTTTTACTTTCACTTTAGTCTCTGTGACACGTCATACTCCTTGTCAGCGTGCCACATCATCACTTAACAGATTTTTTTAACGGCAGGGACTAAAGTGATAACGGAAGTGTAGAGTCAGGGACTTGTTTGTATTTAGTCCCGAGTCAGGGACCTATGTGACAGCGAGGTGCAAAGTCAGGGACTAAAGTGACTATTTGCTCTATATCATTGTTACCCTTTTTTGTTATGTTATGAATCTTTTTAGAATTTACATGTTGTGGATATTTTAAAAATTATCAATGTTAAAGTTAACGATGTCGATCTTTTTAAAATTCTCTAATTTTGCTGTTACTTTCGTGGATCTTTTGTAACTCTCTAATATCAAAGTTACTACTATTTTAGATATTTTTTAAATAATTCTTTTTATCTTGAATTTTTTTAATGCTAAAGAAGAATAAACGATTAATGAAAAATATTAGAAGAGCGGTGCTATTTAGTGGGAAGGAAAACATCAAGAAGTTATCCCGAATAATTTGGAACCGTTAGATTAAGGGCTTCTACACAATACATGGGCAGCTGGCAATATAATAAGGTGGAGAAATACAAGGAATGCAAGGTCGTGATACTCTCGGGATATTATTTCTCGGGAGAAGTAGCATTTTCCATATTAGAAATACTTTTTTTAACATCCATCTTTGACAAGAATGAATGGTTTCGACCAGCTGACCCCTTATGGATCCTAATGCAAAACTTTAGGGAGAATAAAAAGTTCTTGTTGACAAACGAAAGGTACCAGAGATTGGTGGGTACGTAAGCTAAATTACTTTTCACACTCAAGACTTGACATTGTCTAACGAGTCAGTGTAGTGACTCAATTTATGCACTCTCCTAATGAGGGACATCTTGAGCCAGTTTATAGAATACTTAGATATTTGAAGGCCAATCTCAGAAAGAGGTTATTTTTTAAGAAGATTGGTGAAAGAAATGAGTCTATATCCACTAATACAGATTGTGCCGGTTCAGTCACATACATAATATTAACCTCTGAATATTTTACCTATGTATGAGGTAAACCTTATGATCGGATACCGAATTTTTTAAGAAAAAACCTTGTGACATGGAAAAGTAAAAAACAAAGTTGTAGAAAGAAGTAATATATAAGCTGAGTTTAAAGTTATTAGGTATATGTGAAGGATTATGTACCTGGAAGAACTTAAAATGAAAATCGAGCTTCCATTTTTAGGCCAATTTTTTTTATGTCATTCTTTTTTGTCGAAAATATTTTTATTGTTCTCTAATACGTGGATTTTTTCGTTTTTACTTAAGTAGTAAAAATTGTATACTTACTCAAGTACTACAAATTGTATACTTACTCAAGTACTACAAATTGTAGGGCGGTGAAAGTAATCATAGTTACTATTTACCACACCCCGGATTTGTTGTTGGAAAAGTCAAATCAATGAATATTGTGTGTATATATGTAAATCACACCTAAAGTAGGGAGAGATCATAAAAAGAAAGAAAATTACTTTAAAAAAAAATAAAAAGAAAGAAAATTGATCTGGAAAAGCAATTGTGGCATAGTGTTAAAAGCACGCACGTTGAATATGTTCATAAAGATATGTTTTTTGTCTTTTCTACTTTAATCAAGGTTTTATATTCGAATTTAGTCTGAACATACAACAATGCTAAAACTTTTAGGAAGAACTTGCCGTTCATTTAAGTCCCATAATATTCAAGGAATTAGTCTCCTCGGTTGCACGCGGAGGATTGACAGTTTACACTAAAAAAATATGTCATTTTTTTTTGTTGCATTTAAGAGACAATCAAGGCCATTATTAGTCATTGGCTCATTGCATGGTGGTAACTTAATCTTCTTGTTTTTTTCTTTTGGTGAAGTGGCTGAAATTGAATTATGTAACAAAAAAAAAAAAATTGAACTAAACTTTTCTCATGCAGTTGTGAATTTTAAGTTTATCATATCATATACTTATTTTAGACACATGTTACTTTTTTCTTTTAAAGCCTAGCACGACTAGTTAATTACCTTTTTTTTTTCCTTCACACAATAAACGTTAATTACTTTTTTTAAGAGAATAAACTTTAATTACTTAAACAAATATTTTATATTATATTTAAATAGATAATGAACTTATAACCTCGTAATAATATTTTGAAAAAGGCTTAAGCACATTTTTGTCCGTTAACTTTTAAAAATTTATGATTTTGATCCCTCAAAAAAAAAATTGGCATTCTATCTTAAAAAAAAAACACTTTTGCCCTCTTATCTTTAAAAAAATTAAAAACCTTGATCCTCTATTTTTAGATACATGATGTCTTCTATGCGGTTTGCAACGTTTTGTGAAGTTAGTGGGTCAAAATTACTAGTTTTAAAAGTTAAGAGTATAAAAGTACTTCATCTGTCTCAAAATAGTTGTCTCATTATCATTTTTTCTAGGTCTCAAAATAATTGTCATTTTAGAATATCAATGCAACCTTTATACACTTGTTTATAGAATTTCATTCAATTTAACTACTCTACTAACAATAATTAATAATTTTTTTAATAAATGATAATAATTTTACCTTTAAGATTAACACATTTAATTATTTTCTTAAAAACAGTACACAAATCTTAAACGATCATTAATTTAAGTCGAAGGGAGTATTTCAGTACTATTAGTATTCAAATTTTTTTATAGGGATTAATGGAATTTGTCTCCCATGCATGGGCCCCACTAGTTGGCACTTGGCGATCACCCAAACCCCATAATTCCCTAAACCCCTCCCCTCTTCCACCTATAAATAACACCCCATTTCACCTCTTCTTTCTCCCCCTTCTCCCTTTCCCTTCCTTCCATTCCCTTCCTTATATCTTTACTCTGCCCACATTTTCCCTTTCATCCTGCTTCTCATATCGTGGAAACACATAAACAAGTCCACAACAGACTGCACCACTCCATAGTCTTTGTAAGCTCTCTTCCACTTCTATTATATGCTTTTTGTTTTATGTGTTTGTTTTATTGTATTTATACGTCCTTTCGTTTTTCTTATATCACAATGTCATTATTCTATTCCACCTGTCCAATTTCTATGAATTTGGCCGTTTCATTTCCTTGCATGTCATTGATGTTTGGTATATCCTTAACAGTTAAGATAACATTTGATATTTGTTTTTCGGTATAGTACATAACATTAGTTAAAAAATATTACTACCTCCGTCCCTAATTATAAGACCCTTTTGAGAATTTTTTTTGTCCCTTTTTATAAGACCCCTTTGATATTTCCAACTACATTAATTATTTCTTTACATACATGCCCCTATTTATTATACATCTTTTTCTTCAATAAGCAATAAATAACATGTTGAAAACATAAACCAACCCTCTCTCTTAAGGGATAAAATTGTAAAACCAATAGTAATTACAAACATATTTAATACAAATATCCACTATCTTAATTCCCGTTATTTTTTCAAAAGGGTCCTATAATTAGGGACGGAGGTAGTAATATTTATTTTTGTCGGTGTGTGATATATCGTATCCTTCATAGTATTTTCTTTTCGGTGTTATTTATTTATTTTGGTTGATTTTGATTCCCTTTAAGTCACGTCTCTCGTTTCATTATTTCACCCTTTTGTGGTGATTTAATGAATCCTTAATATTAAAAAAAAAAAAAAGCTCATAGTTTTTTGTTTCATTTATGGGAAAAGAAGTTGTGCACACGAGAAAAGAGCAAAGCGGTTGGAATTCGTTTTATTAGTTTTGTTTTCGCTCTTTCTCAATTTTTCTAACGCAGTTTCGCATTTTCCCAACGCGCTCGATTTTAGAGCGTGTATGGTATTCGCTTCAACTTCACGGGCCTAAAATAATGGCGCAGTTCACTCTTGGGCTTTTCTCACTGAGATATGGTCCGTACACGTGTGACTCAGATGGGCCCGTGGACTTTTTGATTCGGTCCAATTTGAGATAGATTAATAAATTCAATCGACCCCTCCAAAGTGAATAAAGTGAGCAATATAAATTAACTAATTAAATTTGCTAAAAATAACTAACTAATTAAAATTAGGGTCTTGTTAGCGAGTGTTCTCGAACACTTTTTAAACATTTCAAAATAAGCATTTTTTCTTTCTTTAAAAAAATTCATATATTTTGATTTCTAAAGCATCGATTACATGCATTTTTATAAATACTGTATTTACTACTTATGTTTTTTAAAGAGTGCTTAGTAATACTCGTTAACATTTTCCTTAAAGTTATATCATTGAAATTGGAATGGTTAAATAATATCAGTTGATTTTCTTATTTTATATTATTTACTCACTCAAAAAGATGTTTTTTTTTATATATAAAAAAAATACTCAGCGAAAAGTTTTTTATTTTCACTAAAAAACCAGCAAAAAGCTAGTAGTGTATAGTTTTTTTTTTATGAAAATCACTTATAGCTTTTTTTTCGAACTCCAACCCTTACATATAATATATGCAGTATTTCTACGGAGCTAAGCTCTATTACTTTGGGAAAAAAGGCACCAAGTGGATTCTGACATGGAATATGAGGGACGATGAAGAAGAAAATAATATTGATTGTGTTTTAGTTTTCTATTTTTATTTTTTTAATAAAAAAATACTCCATCCGTCCCATATTAGATGACCTGTTTGATAATATGCAATTTTAACAGGACATACTTTGACCATATTTTTTTATTAATATACAAAGATAAATTTGATCCATGTAGCCGACCCCACTTAGTGGGATAAGGCTTGGTTGTTGTTGTACAAAGATAAATAATATCATATAAGATGTTGGATTCGTCTCGATCAATATTTTCAAAATATTAAATTTTCAAAATTTTTTCAAATAGATAATTAAAGATATTAAAGATAAAAAATATGCATTGATATATATGTCAGGGTCAATTAGGTCATATAATGGGACGAAGGGAGTAGCTTTCTATATGTATTATCGATTTTTGTTGTGATAATTTCTATGCAATTAGAGTATAAGATATTTTTACACATACTAGATTATTTTTTTAGTTGTAATACAATAGATTGTTAGTTTCACAAATTTTTATATGTGTGATTTGATCTAAGTGCAAAATTACTATTCCCTTCTCTATATCTAAGCACCTTTTTATTAGAGGCAAATAATGTTTACATATAGGAACAGAGGGAGTATGTTAAAAACTTTTTTTTGTAAAGTTTAAACTATTAAATGATCAATTTATTTTTGAATCTTTAACTAAATGCATAAGAATACTTATTTTAGCAAAAAATAATAAAAAAATATCAATAAATCATTACCTCTAAAAAAACACACACATTATTCATTAATTTCATAGTATTTTGTTCTTCTTGAGACGAGTCATTCGAGACATTCTTTTAGGTGTACTAAGATTGATTGAAAGGACATAAAACGGTTAAAGTCGGTGATGATATGAATAGTACTACTGGCATCGGAGCATGTTCCATTTCAGTCCTATGTTGGCCACTCTTTGCTGACACACTCTTATCTTCTGCACTTTTCATCTCATGTCAATTTTCTTTACTTTTTTGTCTCCCGCTCTTATTTCACTTTTCCACTTACTGCAACAGAGATATGCTAACCGATAGTATAAAAAAATAAGTGCAATAAAACATGATTTTATTGACTTCTAATTTCTTTCATTAGAGTTTATTTTACCTGTATCCTTTTTATTATAGGTAGACCAAGAATTCATCTACATTTATTTTTGTTTTTTTAGGCATAAGTTAGCACGTCCAAAAAAAAAAATGCTAACAGATGATGAATTACTGTAAGAAAGAGTTGACTGTTTTCTCTTTATATGAGTTATCTCTGTGTTGCTGCTGCAGCTGTCGGTTTGTCGAACGTAGATACTCCTTCCTTATTCAAAAGTGAGAGTTTGGGTTTTGGACCATTTGTAACATGTGCTACTCCCTCCGTCTCAGAATATCTGACCCATTTTCTAAAAAAAAGTGTCCTAAAATAACGGATCCATTTCAATTTTCAATACAACTTTCATCATTCCTAATACAATATACTCCCTCCGTCCCATATTACTTGACCTAGTTGACTCTGTCACGTATGCCAATGCACAATTTTAAACTTAAATTTCTTTAATAATTTAGTAGAAAAAATTACGAAAATTTGATATTTTGAAAATATTAATCGAGACGAATCTAACAACATCTTATATGCTATATTTTGTTTTTATATATTAGTAGAAAAATAGAGTCAAAGCGTGTTACATGAATAGTGCAAATATTCTAAATAGGTCAAGTAATATGGGACGGAGGGAGTAACTTTAATTAATATTACTTTCATCATTCCCAATACAATATATTCCACTTTATTTATACATTTTTCTTAATTTGTGTGAAAAACCAAATTAGGCCAGATATTCTGGGACGGAGGGAGTAATTTTTAAGAGGGCAACTTTATTGATTTGTTTGAAACATCAAAAATCATAGAATCGACTTTGAATCTAACGATAAAATTTGTTTAGTTAAAAAAATGTTACAGTAGGAAATGTCTCTAAAAAATAAAAATGTTACAGTAGGAATCGACATCAAAAATAATAATTTTAATTTAATGTCTCTAAAAAAAAATGTGTTCTATGCGGCTGCTTATGCTCAGCACCTATGGCTAGACTTGTTTGTTTATTCTAATACTATTGGCAATTGAAATGGCAGTGCTAGAAAAACTGCTGATTCAATAGGATTTTTTTTTTCTTCTACCCCTATCAACAAAAAAAATGATATGTCTACCCCTAGTTGAAAACAATTGATCAAAATGCCCCTATTCTTTATTTTGGATGGCGAGCAGAACCAATTTTCAACAATCCCTGCAAGTTTGCAAGCTTTTTTTCTGAACAAACAGTATGTTCTCCATTTCAAATGGAGAGCAAGGATTTTTATTTATTTCTTTTCCTGTTCTTCTTTTCAAATGACGAGCAAGCCATTTTTAGTTTTTTTTTTTTGTGTTATATTTTTAAAATGGCAACCAAGCCATTGATTTTTTTTTTTGGTACAACTTTTTGTTTTTGTTTTTTAGGTACACTTTTTTGTTTTATCTAGGGGAATTAGCCACTTTAGTCCCTGAATAGGAAATGAGTCGTCGCTTTAGTCCCTGAATGCAGATAAATTGCAAAATAGTCCCTGAATGTAGACTATGTTAGTCAATTTAGTCCCTGAATGCAGAATCCGTTAGTCAATTTAGTCCCTGAATGTAGACTCCGTTAGTCACTTTTGTCCCTGAAATTGATCAACATAGTCTACATTCAGGGACTGTTTTGCAATTTCTTTGCATTCAGGGACTAAAGTGACTAAATGTCATTCTTAACCTTTTAATATGATTAAGATTTCTAGGAATAATGTTCCGGAAAATGTTATTCCTGCAATTGTAAATTTAATCCTTGAAACAAACACACCTAAAAAAATCAATGGCTTGGTTGCCATTTTAAAAATATAACAAAAAAAAAAAAAAACTAAAAATGGCTTGCTCGCCATTTGAAAAGAAGAACAGGAAAAAAAATAAATAAAAATCCTTGCTCTCCATTTGAAATGGAGAACATACTGTTTGTTCAGAAAAAAAAAGCCTACAAACTTGCAGGGATTGTTGAAAATTGGTTCTGCTCGCCATCTAAAATGAAGAATAGGGTTTGATCAATTGTTTTGAACTAGGGGCAGACATATCATTTTTTTTGGTGATAGGGGTAGAAGAAAAAAAAATTCATTCAATAGAGCACACAGAAATAAAAATACTTTTGTTATAAATAAAAGTAGTAGCATAATGTTACAGTAGGTGTATCTTGCATGAATAGCACTAGAGGCGTATATTCTGTTGAGCATCTCTTCACGGGAATGGTGACTATGATCTTTGATTTTTTGAGCGACACATCCTCAATTGTCTAAAGGAAGAAAGTACGAATCTCGTAATTATAATAATCGTATCAGATTGACTGGTTTGTCGTACTAGGATGTCTGGTTTCCTACTTGGTACACCACCACCAACCCATGTCTGGGATAGTGTCTACTCTTTTTGCATCAATGGCTTTGTTTACTGCCACGTCAAATCTCTTTTTTTCTACAAATTATCTTGAGTGTTGTAGTCTCACATTGTAATCTCTTTTTTTCGGATCATATAAAATATGTTCGAGTACTTTCATAACTCAAATTAGTATTTTTAATAAGATTCAAACTCATTTAACATGGTGAGAGTCACGTTACAATATCTTAAATGCAGCTAGAAATCAAGTAAGAGTTTAGATTATTTATCATAGACTTGCTTAAATTATTAATCACTTCATACAATATTTTACTTTATTGATAGTAATATTTTTTCTTGTGTTCACTTCATACTTTCGGCTTCAAAAGTCAATTGTGTCCTTTTTAACTTGGCGTATCTTCAACTCTCTTTTGCTTTTCTTTTTTTAACCGATAAAAAGTAAAACTCTCTGGTTGCATAATAGATTACACGTGTATTCTTGTTTTATATTCCTCTTCACTTTGTTTTTGATTTTTCTTTTTCATTTTTAATTAAACTTCTTCACCAGTTTGTGGTTGGTGTTAGCCAGAACATGTTCACCAACGTATACCTGTCACTTTCTCAAGGTGAAAACAGAGTTCAGCATAATTATTTTGTTGGAAAAAACAATGTTCAGCCTTATTCTTTTTTGGGATCAAAAGCCTGTTTTTGTTGTTAACCGTACCATGTTTTGTTGATTGAATTTCTGGCAAAAGAAAGAATATAATTTAATATCGTAAAGATAGAATCTATGGGCACATTAATGTTTAGTACAATCCCTCACTTGTTTGGTACAAGTTTCAATTTTATATTATAGTATTTAATTATACATGCAGGTTAGCATGGTAACATTTCCATGTTTTTATTTTATGATTACTAAGATGAATTTCCAATTTAATTATATTTAATCTTTTTGTCAAATTTGAATAAGGCTAAAGATTTCTTTATTTAATGTGGCAGGTTAAAACCTTTATATTCTTTGTTTGGAAACCAATTTACAGTACTATAATCTGAGTTGATCAAAAGGAACATACTTTCCTTCAAGATTTTGTTTAATTTCACCATGTTATGTGTTGTGTGCACTCAAAGCACATAGCATATTAGTATGCCGTAGTTTCACTCATCAATAAATCATTTTAGAAATTACTTTAGATTATAAACCATTTTTTGGTAGGAGAAATGCAAATAATTTGGTTCAAGTTTAAATATTCCTTTTAAAATGCATATGATGTATACCTTAACCCAAAGATATTAGCATTGTTGTCACAATGTCAATGTACTAATCTTATTAAGAAATCCACTAGCAATAGATAGCGTATCAATCACGGATGACCTTGATCATGGGTGGAAGGGTCGAAACCCAAGACACTATTTTTTAGGGGTATGTAAATTATTATTAATACTATATATAAAGGTACCATTTAAATAATTTTAAATGCACAATTTAATTGATTTGTCTAGGACATCAAAAGTCTTAAAATTGGCCCTTTGGTATATATCAACCAACCATTGTCATGTGGGATTGTTTGAAAAAGTACTCCTTCCGTCCCGCAATAGATGACCCATTTGAAAATTTTAATTTTGATCTAACTTACTTTGACCGTATTTTTCTACTAATATACAAAGATAAATAATATCATATAAGATGTCGTTAGAGTCGTCTCGATGAGTATTTTCAAAATATCATATTTTCATAATTTTTTCTAATATATTATTCAAGATATTTAAGCTCAAAGTTATGCATTGACATGCGTAATAAGGTCAACTGTGTCAAGTATTATGGGACGGAGGGACTATTAGTTTGTTGTAAACTTTGTTTAACCTATGTGCTTGAGAGAATATGAACTCAAATAATTTGTCATAGGATGGCTCTATATACTAGATTATGATTGAACTAGTCAAGGAGAGGGAAAAAAAACGGAATCAGTTAGCAAGAAGAAGTTGGGAATACTTGGTGTTGTGTAAAGAGTTAGTTAAGTGGACCCAAATTGATCCAAGGAATAAAATATCAATGTCTCACTTTTCATTGGGATATGAGAAGATTGAAAAAATGAAAAAGAAAGAAAATGATGTGAATGACTGTATCAGAGTTGTTGAAGTAAACTTAAACTCATATTTAATTAATTTTTGAGCTTATTTCACTCTCATCTGAGTCAGAATCGACTAATATCCTACCCAACTTTTGAGGGAAGTTTTTCAAACTTTGCATTTCTATATAGAAATCAGAAATGGACAAAGTTGTCAAACATCTCTAATGCTTTAATAATTCATAGTCCTTTATTTTGTATTGTTTCTTTCTGTACTTTTCTGTTTAAACCAAACAAAATAAAAAAATTTCATATGGAAAATGACATTGGTCATGTTATTTAACTACTTTATTCTTCAATTACTTGGCCCACTGAAAACATTTGTTAGCTCCTGGTTTCTCCGAATTGATTGAGAGTGGCCATACAGCATTTCTGCATATTAAATATGTTCTTGTACTTGTTTATTTCATATATGGTTGAAAATGACTTCCTAGTACAACCGACTCTTTTTTTAACTTAGGTACGTAGGAAAAACAATATACTTGCTTCTTCATGCAATCCACTAATGTAATTGTCCACAATAATCCTGACAAATATAGATATCTTTAAAAAGGCTCCATTAAATATGGTTACACTTTTTTATATTATTATTTGCTTCAAAAAAATATATACCGTGAATATTGATTCAAGTTGGAAGTTAGACAATGACTTGTAAAAATCGCAAAATATGTGTTTTATGATTGAGCCAGCTAGGAAAATTCAGTTAACAGATTGACACTTATTTCCATTTTACAAATTTAAACTTCTATTTGGTGCAATCAACCTCTGTACCCTTCAACCTTCAAAAAAAAAAAAATAACTCTACACCCTTAAGAAAAACCTTTATTGTCACCATGGGACCCACATTGGTTTTTTTGTGAGTAAAAGTCCACCTATTGACCATCTTGCTATTTGTAGTCACGGACTCACGGCCCACAACCGGTTGCGATCACATGTTTACGCTTTAGGCCCATCTCCTGTGAATATTTTTGCAAATTATATTACCAATCGGTTTATTTTTGATATTTTATTTAGCCTTTGACTGAACTTTAGATTACTATGGCACTATTCATTAGAAATTCGATGGTTAATATCGAAATGTATTATTATATTATATCGATATAGTATTTAGTATTCAAAGAGACAAAATATTTCCTTCAAAATTACCAATATATTACCGTAAAAAATATCACATCGATATGTAATTGCTAATGACTGATTAATGGGTATTAAAATTATTACATTAAATATTTCATTTTTTTTTACAAGAAGAAATATTTCGTTTTTATGTTACTTAATGTTTTTTATTTTTTGAAGGAAAGATTTTTATTTTTCTTAAAGATGTTGAAAGGCTCCGATTTTCCATACCAGAAATTGCCATATACATACATGGAAATATTCGGCAACTAAGTAATTACAAATAATTTTTTTTTTTTTTTTTGTAATAATTTGTCCGGTAATTATTACATATAGTGACAAATAATGATTACAAATAATTGTGTGAGATATTAATAAAATATATGTGATCAATGCTACAATATTGCTCCTTATTTTTTGGTCAAGATATTTTGCCCCTTTATTGCTCCCTCTAAGGAAAAGGTTTGATCAATAGAAGTGTATTTAGTCCAAAATTTTGACTAAATACATCAACTTTTTTTGACAAAAAATACATCAACTTTTGTTAATTAAATTTTTCTTATATTTTTTGGTGGCACAATTTTTTCTTATATATAGAACCGAAGGTAATACTACTAAAAATGTATAACTCTGTAGTATTCGGTAGTTCTTCCAAGACTAATATACAATTGATCAAATTTGTGTAATTAGTTGCGTTGATCCAAACCCTTCACGGTTTTGTTTTCAGGAAATTATTACTGCACAAAGGTGAGTGGAATCACTATCGAAGATCCAATTAAACATGAAACATATGATTTTTCTGCTTGTCACTTTCAAGGTAAATCAAGAAGTGTATGTGTTTTCATACATTTGTGTAGGTATTATTTTTACGATTCTCACGTGACATGTTTTTTTTCTTCCGTAGATTATAAAGAAGAAGCTGGCAAAGCTACGTGAGAGTATGGGTTTTCAAACAGCACATAACACTAAGCGGGTATCACAGCCTGATTTGAAGGCAAAGGAAGACTCGTTCGATGGTCTAATTCCAAGGCAATTAACCAATGGCTATGAGTCGTGGCTGGTAAGCTAAGCACCAATCAAGTAATAAAGCACATTATATTTTATATGGTCATATTATTAATCGATCTCAACGTAGACAAATTTCAATCGTAGTAGATTTGAGAATGGCCGGTTCATATTTCAAACACACGATATCACACAATAAAATAATCCAAGTCACCAATTTGATTTTGGACGGCACAAATTAATTAATCATGTTCATGTTATATGATCTTTGTTGTCATGCATTATTACTAGGTAAAGCACCCTTCTGCATTGAGCTCGTTTGATAGATTGATGAAAGCTGCCATTGGAAAAAGGATCGTCGTATTTTTAGATTATGATGGTACCTTGTCACCCATTGTTAATGACCCTGATCTTGCTTTCATGTCTGATGAGGTAATAATTTAGTACTAGTAAATTTAAGGTTAAATTACACCATGGATCTTTAAGTTTGTGGATTGTAATAGATTAGTCCTTTAAATTAAATTAGTTATGTTGGTCACACACAAGTTTGTAACAAATTGATTTTAAGTTATTTTGGTCAAATATAAGTTTTAAGTTGGTAAATGTTTTCAATTTAATCCTTCTGCCACTAAATTGAAAACTTTTACAAACTTAAAACACTTATGTGTGACCAAAATAACTTAAAGGACCAATTTGATACAAACCTCAAACTTAAAGGATTTATGTGTGGTCAAAATAACTTAAAATCTATATGTTACAAACCTCAAACCTAGAGGACCTCTGGTGTAATTTAACCTAAATTTAATTAATTAATTTACCATTCCTATACTCTATAGGACACTAACGAAAACGTGCCCGTCCTTACCCGTGTTTTTTAAGGAATAATGTTTACATTTAATAAAGATCATGTGGTGTTTAATTGAATTTAATTTGAAATTAATATAAATAAATGGCAGATGCGTGCAGCAGTATCTGAAGTTGCTACTTATTTTCCAACAGCAATAATTAGTGGAAGAAGCCGAGAGAAGGTGAGTAATAAAGCTTACTTAATTTTTTATTTATTTATTCTTTTTTCTGTTAAAAAAATAACTCATTATAAAACTTTTTGGTTTAGGTAAAAGATTTTGTGAAGTTAAATAATTTATATTATGCTGGGAGTCATGGTATGGACATAATGGCACCATCAGGTCCAATTAGATCTTCTGACGGCAACCAATGCTACAACAACACTCTTGACACAAATGTGAGTAATTCCATTTGTGCCAGTATACTTTAACCATTTTTAATTAGAGTATTTATTTAATCACTAAATATGCTTATAATAAAATAAAGCATTTGATGTTGATGTTAATTTTCAGGGCAATGAAGTTCCATTTCAACCTGCCAAGAAGTTTTTGCCTGCAATTCAAGAGGTCAGCAAGTTACATGGGACCATCTTCTGGTGCTGTAATTTAATAATATTTTTATTTTCTCATACAGTAAAGTTGAAAGATGTAATAAAATCACAGGTGCTGTTTCTTATAAGCTTTTCAGAGAGTTGATGAATGTTACAAATAACCCAAGGGTTCATTAAGAATCTTGATAGTATTTCATGCCATTAAGAAATTGAAAACTTTATTAAAACATTAGTAATTTTAAAATTTATTGACTGCTTCACGTAAAAAAATCTTAAATTTTCACGTCCATCTACATTTTCATACATAGTCATACGTTATTAAAAAAATCTTTGTGAACACTCTCATACCATATAGTTATGTTAGGTATAGCACCCAACATCTAAAGATGTCACGTCACTTTCTATATTACCACAGTAAATATTATGCAAACTATGGTCTTGAAGATAACACCTGAATATATTTTGCAGTGAAAACTGATGTTTGACTATTTGTGAAAACAGATATTAAGAAAATTGGAGAATGTTATAAAGGACATAGAAGGTGCAAAAATAGAAAACAACAGATTCTGCATCTCTGTACATTTCAGGCAGGTTCATGAAAAGGTACCATTTAATTTCTATTATTTTTTATAATTTATATATTTACTATATAGTTCTACATCTAAAGATAATAACGATGTTTGAATCCAGGATTATAACAAATTGGAAGAGAAAGTGAAGTCTGTGCTTGGAAAAAATCCACTGTTCTGCTTGACTGAGGGTAAAAAGGTATACTTTGCATTATTTTACCTGTTTATATAGTTAATAATCAATCCTAGTTGATTTCCCTACGGTACTGAATACTTTTTGTTTTTGTTTTTGTATAGGTTATGGAAATAAGGCCATCAATAGAATGGAACAAAGGAAATGCTGTTGAATATTTTCTTGACACATTAGGATTAAGCAGTTCCAGCAATTTCCTTCCTGTGTATATCGGCGATGATAAAACTGATGAAGATGCTTTTAAGGTGTATAATCTTACCATCACTTATTTATTCTGACGTATGCACATATATTCGATATTGAGTTAATAGTAACGGCTTAATTTTCTCAAATTTTTATAGGTTATAAAAAGAACAGGGCAAGGTTATCCGATTATAGTGTCTTCAACTCCAAGAGAAACAGATGCTTTGTACTCTTTGCGTGACCCATCGGAAGTACTAATCTTCTTGTCAAGGCTAGCAAAATGGAGAAAGGAATAGTACTCAAGAAGGCCTTTTAATATTAGTAATTAAGGTAATTAAGATATAGAATATATATAGATCATCCAAGTGAGAGAGTTTTAGAGTATGCATAGTTACTTCCCACAATGGTTTTTGGAGAAGTGGGTAGGAGTTACTTATTTTCCTTCTAGTAGTTGGTTTGTAAAATAACATTGTATATATAATATATGTTTCCCTTCTGTAAAAAAGGTTTCAAGATATAATAACTTCTCACAGAGTTATATTTTGATATCAATGAAACAAAATTTAAAGGCTATCCAAGCAAAAGCTTTACATGATGATTACATTTATAACACTGTTCAATAACCAAGCATCATAAATGATCACACAAAAAGGCTGATGTGATGGCAAGACAAAATCAACAATATCTTTAACTTGTGCAAAATGATAAATCTGTCACATTCTACATTCTCATGAACCTGACCAATAATTGCTGGAACCTATACTCATGGGAATTCGCCTACTAGAATTTCAAGCGTCGGAAGATCCAGTCGCCAGCAGCTGTAAAATCGGTTGAGGACGGCAGGAACTCAGCGTCAAACTCTTGTGGTGAGGATATGGGCTCAACCTCGACTGGATCAGTAGAACCAAATGCCTATTGCCCCGATTTATCCATTGAGAACAAAAGATTAAAAAAAGACAACAAGAAGTTAACCGGTGAATTGGCAAAGCATTACCCAATAAAATTGGATTATGGACAAGGCTGATCTGGAGAATTGTCCGAATTTTCTTGCTCATTAACAGAACTACTTGAGCCTTCATGAAACATTATAGAAAAATAGTTATATATTTATAATGATATCCTCATGAAAAGTTATAGAGAAATAGTTTGTTACAAATCTAATTGAAATAACCATTTAGATACCTGGTTGCTCATTTTTCCATCTGTAATGATTTCGACCATGGCTGGAAAACCTTTCCCTTGAATTAGAATTCGAATTGTTTGTCTGCCTGTGAAACTGTCCGGGTCTAGAAGAAAAAAAGATGTGGCATCCATCTTGTTTCTCAGCTACTCAAACTTGTCATGCTTCACAATTTTTGTTAGAACGTCTGCTTCATATATAGCAGCAGGACAATATAGCGGTTCTAGTCTCCCTTTGTTTACTTGATCTCTAATACAGAGATTCCTTGTCTCAATGTGTTTACGGTAAAATTTCACAATATTTTTTTGGATAGATAAAGTTTCATAGTGTTTAATTTTAGTTTAACAATTAGATTGGAGAAAAATATGACAACTTGTAATTATTTTCTTGATTTACATCGTATTTCAAATGGTTCAAGTTAAAAAAATAATTTATTTCATGTGGTTCATAAAATAGACCCCCGAAATCATTTGTTTACACTACACTCCTCTAATCCAACACTACACTCCAAAAAATCATTCCCAACACTTCTTTTAATTTATTTCTCATTCTCTTTTTCTTTACTTTTTTTGACCAACTATTTCTCACATTTTCTACTCTCAACGCTTTTCTAATGGAGGATAAATAACAACCACAAATATATCAAGAAATGATGATAGGTTTTGTAACTTAAACTTACTTGCATTATTATAATTATTAGATTAGATTAGATAGAATAAGAAAGGGTGAGAAGTTATACTATATGTGAGAATATTTTTTTTAGAGGTGACGCATATGAATAATCATAGCTTAAAAATAATGACTTAAGTTTAATTTATGGGAAGGTCTTGGAGGTACCATATCATCACAATTCTAGATCAAGAGTAACTCAAACTTACTTTAAATATAATATAGAAGACGAATATATAATTGATAGAAACACTTATACATTCAACCTTAACCTCATAGTTTCAAATATATATAAAATCCATATATATAAACTTTATTAAATCAAATCTAAAAATATTTCTAATAAATTAATTAAACCTTAATTAAAAGAAAACAACTAAATGGCAATAAAGTCTTTTAATTATCCATAAAAAAAAAGTAACCACAAAACTTCCCCAAAAGAATGGGAATATAGTTAGACAATTCCATGAGCTGCACCCACCCAAATTTACTCTTAATTGTAGGAATCTCAATTGATGGTCAAGGGTTAAATTTCCATGTTGCTGCGTTCAAATCATCAAAACATGATTTTGTCTCTCCAATTTCACGAAGATCAAGAACATTCCATTAGAATTTTGAATAAATGTGTGCTTCTACAATTAGTTACCTAGGCCTCCATGTTAATAACTCTTATACGAAACTATTCAATTAAAAACATAATAAGAATACTTTCTCTTATTACAATGACATGGATAATTGATCAAATTAAACTAACACCTATGGATAAAGATTCTTACCTTTTCTTGTTCGACCCTTTTGGATTTTTGGTGTTGGGAGTTTTGAGTTTCTTGTAAGCTCCATCCAAATCCTCCTCCATCTTATGACAATTAGTTGAGAAGGATAAATATCTAATAGTTATAGGAACAACCACATGTTGGCTTGGAATAAAAATGAATAAAAAAAGGGTTTTGCTAACCAATGCTCTTAGGGCAATGGTTAAGGAATCAAAAAAGGAAATAATTGTGAAATTTCATGTAGAAAAAGTTGCTTTTTACTATTTCAATAAGTTGAATGCACAATTTCCAAGATAAAGTTACTACTTTAAGTTTCTTATCAAGTGCCCTTAGGGCACTTGTTAGCATTTCCCATAAAAAAATATTCATTTTTTTATGCATTTTTATTATGTTTTCTTCCACATTTTTAATGAACTCTTGATCTCATAACAATGTTAAATAAAAAACAATAATGAAAAGATACTTTAATTTCAATGAAAAAATACAACCATCATTTCATATATGAAGTGTCCTTTCAACGAAACTCCCCCTTTCTCCAAAACATGTGTATGTGAAATCAAAGGAAAAATATCCATTAGAGAATACGAAAAAAAATTATAGAAATAGAATTCAATATCCAAAGTAAAGTCTCTGTAAAATCCAAACTAACATTATAATCATATAATCAGTCAAGACTATAGAAAAATAAAATATAACGCATCCACATAAGAAAGGTACAGAATGCATATATGCAATCAAGGTAATTCAACGTTACCTTTCTATATTTGAAAAAATTACCTATGCATGCCGGTAAAAATTTCAATGCTATGGTGGCCCTATGAACTGCTTCCTACATACACAATATAATAACCAAAAGAAAACTATTTACAAAATAAAATTTGGAGAGGGGAGAAGTATTAACTGGTTTTCATTTTCACTATATCTGAAAACACATAGGAAAATGCATCTTCCTTCAGCGATGCATGGACAAAAAACGGATTTTCCAAAGGATCTAACCCTAAAATGTAATACATACATAAAACGGAAGCTTGAACAGAAAATTAAAACTATCAAAAAATGAATAGAAGAAGACATGAAAAGGATAACATAAGCAACATATACATACATACACACACACACACACACACACACACACACACACACACACACATACATATATATAAGCTTAGAAAAAATGAGGATCTTTATAGTAAACTTGTGTGTGTAAGAGGATTGATTAAGAATATGAATAATTTTAAAATGTAACCGCTCAATATTAATAAAATGGATTATAATGCATTCATTGTACAACTTGCATGAAGGGAAGTAAATGGAGTGTTTTTTTGCAACTGATGGAAAATGAAAGATAGATAGTAAGGAATGGCTAGTAAAGAATCAAGGACAAAAGAGAGCCACGTGACATATAACTATGAGAGATTAGTTACAAAAGGGAGACATTGGTGAAGTGACAAATAAACAAAGTGTAGTTTAGAATACATGTATATAGAGATAGAGATAGAGATAGAGATAGAGAAAGATATCGAGAATTTATTCTTAACTTACTGCACATACAATTTTTTTTTTTTTTTGTGATATTGAAAAGTATGGATTACTCATACTCTTCTAAGATATAATCATGTTTTAGGAAAAGTTATGATATGATGAAAGAATTTGTGACTTCAAAGATATAATCGTATCCATTACTACGGTCTAGCAAATTTCTATTTCCCCTTCTATGCAATTTGCAATAGAGTTGTACATATTGACAAAGATGAGTCAACATTATGAAAAGGAAAAAATGAGTCTAACATGCACACATATTGATTGATTTTAAAAAATGCACATGACAAATATCATTAGTGTATGTATAGCAAAATACATAACAAAGCAATTTGCAGTGCAAAGGAACTTATTTCAACTTACCCATGAAATCACAACTAATTTGAATTGACATAGGTAGCTAAAATGTTGCATGGGAAGAATAAAATTGGTTGTATTCGTGTTTTATTGATTATCATATATGTGATTATATTATTTATGGTTGTATGAATTGGTCTTAGATATCAAGCGAAATACTTAAGGTGAAGCTTGATATTCGATCTATAACGGTGAGTAAGAGGATTAAATCATGAAAATAGATTTGGTCCTCTTGCTATCATAAATGATAATTGTTCTTAATGGATTTTGCTAATACATCTACCATACAAAGAGGTTGTTTATTAGTTTAAAATAAACTACTGCTCTTTGAAAGAAGCAAGTTTATCTCATCCTTACAAGTTCAATGCTCATAGGATTTGTAAGATTGGTTTTTGTTTATATCTATCATTGTGAAAAATGACAAATTCACAATCCCATGACCTTATTTTCATTGGTATTAAAATTGATATGAATATCTCATTACAATTGTTGTTTTAGCTAATCATTATTGTGAACCTTGTAGGAATGGTAATTTTTTTTTAAGAATAGCTTATTTCCTTAATAATATCTAAAACTGTAAATGTACTTCACTTATTGACATATCACTCTCAGTTAGAAATTAAACCAACATAAGCTGTCATCTCCAAATTCACAAATCGACCACAATGTCAATGGTGGACATCAACATAAAACCTATCCATTTAATCTGTTGGAGGCATAATCTAATAAAAAGACTAGAGAAATTTTGTTGGTAATTTGGTTTTCTAACGTTTGGGTTGTTTGGAGAACAAGAAGTGCTATCTCAAAAAGGTTTTTATTGGGAAAAGGTAGTGGAGAACAAGAATTTTGTCTTGGAAAATTCTCGCATTCAAATTAACTGGTCTTAGTTACACTCTTCATCAGTGGCTAGTAAATCTGAGGGCCTATGCATGTAGTTGTTTGTTTTCTCGTCTTGGACGTCGTAAGGTATTTTAACTGTCGTGGGGGGTAGCTTCTGGGTGTTGTCTCAAATTAATGTGTCAGGTTTGTTGATCTGAGCTCTATTTGTTGCACATTTGGCAGTTTGGTTGCGTATAGAAGCTTGCGGTATTCATATTCACAGTATCGTGTGATATCTTTGCCTCACGTGGTTTGAAAGAGCGGAAGAGGAGGCTGTGTTTTGGAGTCAGTGTGTAGTGCTGTAGCTGGCAGTTTTTTCTGCTATGTGCACATTGTGAATCGGAAATTGCGCTTGAACAGACTGCATTACAAATGACTTTCAGATTGTCAAGTTTCATGTCTGTTAATTTCTTGAAGCTGCAAATTATAACTCTTTTAGGCACATTTGTGGAGAGGTTGTTCGGTGCAATAGTGAGCTGTGGTGCATTTGTAGGCATCTTCGGGTGCCATACCTGGTGTGAGCAGCGTACGTTTGTAAGCTATTTTGGTATAGAAATTTGTAGCAATAAATTGGGATTCAAGCCTGTAGTATTGGTTTTGGAAGTAGCAGATGCGGCGACAAGATTTCATTATAGTTTGTGTTCCTGTGACATTATATGGTGGTTTGAGTGCAGATTTTTCTGCACTTTTTTTTTCTGAACTCATCGGTTTCTGTTGCAGCATGTAGGAGTGTATTAGGCATGGTATATTGCCGAAGTATAGCAGGCAGTGAACTAATCTAATTTTGTACCTATGTTTGTCTTGAGGTGTGGTGAGTAGTTCTGCATTAAGTGTAGATTTTTCTGCATATTTTTGGCTTTGCTGCAGCTGGTGTGTCTTAGTGGGTGTGTTAGCTTGCACAAGTAGATCAACCAATGATCCGATTGTTGTGCTACTTGTGTGGTAGGGGCTATTGTATTGTGTATTGTGTTGGCCACTGGTCTTTTGTGGTAGCCCGCTAGGATATAGGAGTGAATCGATTTGTAATCAAGTAGACTTTGTATTCCTTTTAGTCTACCTTAAGCATCTCTTCTGCTTGGGTAGATCTTTTAATATAATTCTCTTTGCGTTTACAAAAAGAAAATGGTTGGATTGAAAAACAGAAGAAGAAAAAAGAAACATTATGAATATAACATAGGCTTCTATCTATTTGATTGTTGTAGCTTAATAGTACATCAGTAAAAATAGCCCTTTGTAGGTTTACTATTCCAAAATTTGTAATTTTGTTTCTATCTAATGATCCATTCATAAAATGAAATCTTTCAGCACCCACAGTTTATATTTCAGCTACATGCATAAAAACCATACTATTATTATAATCTTCTGCACAAATTTTCTTCCATTACTCAGGATTCTAATAAGTTAATAACTGCTTAAGGTGGCTTGCCCCAAACCATCTCAGAATCCTCCCCATACTCTTAAAAACATGGGACATTGGAAGAGCAGTTTTTTTTTTAATATTTGGTATTATATTTATAAAGTAAAAAAAAAAAAAAAAAGATTATCATCATAACTCATAAGATACGCCAAGTTCATTTGAGATGAGAGCACACACAACAAAAGGTACCATTCAGTGCTAAATAACTACATGAAGATGCTAAAATAACTACGTAAAAGATGCTGATAAATATAAATTACTGCTTTCAAAAAGATTCACTTCCTACCCTTCTTCTTACCCTTCTTTGGTTTATTTTGATTCCCTTTGCCTGCTGCAGACTCTACTTTCACTTCCTTCCCTCTGCCTGCTGCAGACTCTACTTTCACTTCCTTCCCTCTGCCTGCTGCAGACTCTTCTTTGACTTCTACAATTTCAGGATTTATGATTTCAAATATCTTCTCTCTATCTGAACACAGTTTTGCATCAATGAAAAATGCCTTCTTTGGTGGTAGAAGATATGAAGTGCTATCCCTTAATTTCACAATGACCAGGGGTTGGTGTAAATCATGGAAGATTTGAGCAGCCAATTCCAAATACGCCATTCGAGCAGCCAATTCCAAATCCATCAGTACAAAATCAGAAGACGCCGGGTCTAATAAGTCTACTACCTGCGTACGTATTGTTATAACCCCGGATGCAGTGATGTGCTTGAGCACCTCATCAACTATCTTTTCATGTCTTACAGAATTTAAATTTAACAAAATAGGTATGGTTATCATCATCCTATGAACATCTTTTGAACCATAATTAATCCAATCATTTTTAATGCGTTTGTCAGAACAGATGCACTGTAAGAAACTGGCAACGAAATCATAAACAGATTCTAAATCTGGTTTGTGCTTCAAGCTTAGATTTGCAACTGCTTCATCTTCTTGGCAAGCAAGCCAATCCCCAAATGCTTTCTTACTTCCCAGAATAACCCCATTCCAAGATGAGGTTTCAACCATCAACCGCTCCATCAAATTTAGGAACGGAACAGGAGTTACATGTCTACCAAATGAACTCCAACTGTTTTTCATGCCCTGGAAAAACTCATTATATCTGACTTCTCTGGGTTTGTTCAAACATTGAACAAACATTTTTCCACAATTGTTCATTTCCAATATCTTTATCAACTTGGAGTATATTTCAATTTCTTGGCAAAATGGACGAAATATGAAATCTACCATCTTGAAGAGTTGCACTGGAGTCAGTTCACCTTTAAATATTGTCCATTTGTTTAACTCTCTCGCAACATCCAAGTTGTCAGAAATTATAGAATCTCTGATATTTTTCATAAAAGCTCCGGTTCCTTTTTGTATAGAAGAAGAACTAGGAGCAGAGCCACCCGGACAACTTTCCATAAATTTGCACTTCATTTTGTTCAAATCATGGTTGTTTAGAGTTGTAGTGTTCTCCCAGGCTTGAAGGTATCTTTTGCCAATGTCAAGCAACTCACCTTTTGCACAAGCATTCAAACAATCTGAATACATATGTCCGCTTGCGTACACTTCAGCAGCAGTTTTATATTGTCCTGCTAAATCGAAACAATCCCCAGCTCTTTTAAAATCGGGCTCTATACATTTTCTCCAATAAAGGTTCCCTGTCAGTAGAAAGGCAAGAAGTTAATTTTGCAGAGCCTAAGTTGACATATGATAAAATAGCCTAAAAATGAGAAGGTAGAGCATTCTGTCCCTAAAACATCATGATCAACTCCACTGTAGAGCGACTAGGCTTGTGTACTTATACATTAGTCCATCAAATGATTTTGATTTAGTTTTATTTGCTACAACTTCTTAGCATGTTAACCACTTCCACTTTCATATAAGCATTAGATGACAGTAATGAAATTTCAAGAAGTTATAAATGAAAGTAGGCTATGGTTTTTAATATCTAACTACAACACTTTGCCTCTATGATTCAATGTTTATTACATTATTCTATCAAAGTGATTTTTCACTTTCATTTATGTGCACAGAAAAATGGGTAAGCTGAAAGAATAATTTTGTGTTCTAAATTTTCCTTATTCTCTTTTCTTAACATGAAAAAATAAATTTATTAAGAAAAACACAAAAAGAGAGTAAGGAGTCCTCACAAAAAAAAGATCAAACAGAATACAAGGGAAAAAATCAGCAGAATAAAGCATCACAATATATCAAAAACATATGTGGCGACATCAGACACGACACCGACATGCCGACATAGTAATGATTTGGAAAAATGATTTGATTGAATGTTTCACATGTGTCAATGTCGTGTTGGTGTCGAGATACGGGAACGCGCCTTTGATTAGAAATGTCGGTGCTACATACAATTTTAAGTAGATAACCTCGCCAACAAACATATGGCATAGAAGTTATTATAAACATAGATGTCATAGATCTAAGTTCATACCAGCCCTTTCATACTCCCCCGAGTCAGAGCAGCACTGGGCAGCAGAATCGATCATTCCTATTCCTTCAAAAATTTCAGAAGCCTTCCCGAAGATTTCCTTTGCTTTTTCAGGACAAGAAACAAACATTTGTTGTGCCTGTGCCCTAAGACCAGCAGCCATAGACTTTTTCTCCCAAAAAGAGTCTCCAGCTTTTTTGAAATACACTTGTGCCATTTCAAAATTATTTTGATAAAATAGCTGCCAAGGAACCATGAAAATATTATGTTATAATATCATTTGTAGCAATAGATAGAATCTAAATGGAACAAAAGTGGAACATCCAAACAATTTTCCCACTTCATTAACGGCCGTAGCATATCAGTATACCAAAGTAATAATCAAAATGGAGGATGTTAGATATATTAATTAATTTAGTTTATTACTAAATAAGAATAAAATTAACCAACCTGTTCGCCACGTGACTTCCATTCTTCTGAAGTGCTTTCAACTTTCATTGCGTGGACAAATGAATCATCAAGTTCTTTGAATTGCACAAGATTCTTAGATCCCCAATAGTCAAACATAGGTTTAGAATACTCTTCTCCTGTGTCCTCACATATCCACAATCTCTGCCTTGTACGAGTTATGGCTACATATAACTGCTTAAGTTCAGAGCACAAAAGATTATGTTTCAAATCATTGAACACTGGACAAGGCTCAGGTTCTTCTAGCATATCTTTTTCATTCATATATGCATAAATCAGCCTCCATCTATTTTTGAACTTTGAGGAGCCAAAGAAATTGTACAACAGCACATCCTATAAAAGAACACATTGTCCATTAAAAGAATGAAATAACATAAACAACAAAATTGGATTAGATATGATTTTTTTGCTACCTGAAACTCAAGGCCTTTACACTCTAAAATAGTTAAAACAAGAGCTTGTTCCCCAATATGTTCTATTAAATCTTCTTTGGCTGAATCATTTCTAACCAAAATTACTTGATCTGCTCCAAAGCCATCAAGTTTCCCACCCTCAACTCCACTACTGCCAAAAATTGTTTCTATGGCATTTTTTCCACCACATCTGAGAACAATAGGAGGTCCTCCATATACCATGCCAGTCTCAGGCTTCAAAGAATCAATAGATAAAGGAAAGAAATGTGAAATAAGATCTATTGTGCTCTGGGACAAATTCAGCACTCCATCATGTGTGCGGAAATTTTGATTCAACCTGAAAACTTCAAATTTTTTCTTTGATCCTTGGACGAACTTATTATGAAAAAGAGCTTTGACATCTTGGAATCTAAAGTCAATTTCCTTTGCAATTGTTTGAGCAGTATCTCCACAGAAAACAAATCCATTTTCTGGATTTTGACAAACACAGTTCAATAGAGCAATTTGACTCAAGGTGAGATCCTGTGTCTCATCAATATACACAAATTGTATGCTATCACCCTCATATTTGTACTCTCTTAGTCGACGATGAATGTCTGCAACAATATCGGCCAAATCAAATTCTCTTCTTTCCTTCTTTATTTTCTCATAACTTTGATAAATCTTATACACATTTCTTCTCGTCTCGTCGTCCAAAGTTGACGATCGGCTATGAACTAGAGAAATGTAATCCTCGCGGCACAACTCTCCTTGAGCAGAATCCATAGCTTGTGTGCCTCCTTTGATATGAGAAGTTAGTTCCATGAAAACTCGGGATGAATCTAACTTTCTGGTATAGTTGTAATTGAAATGCGGCCAATACTGAGAGTCAAACCTCTCGTAAGTCACCTCATTATTCCTTATGAAAGTCTCCAGAGCAACACCAGAAGACAAATCAAATTTGTCAAAAAAGGAATTACCCACAGTCCCATCAAGCATCATTAGAAACTTCCGAAATGTTATTACAAGTGGGTATAAGTTGGAAGGAAGATCGACGAAAGAATCTGGTATATGCTTAAATTGTATTGATACATCAACATCAACCGTATCTTCTTCAACAATTTTGCTTTCTTCAGACATACTACCTCCACATATGATTCTGCATCCATAACATAGTGATCTAATAATGTTAGATACATATCAAATCTTTTAATTGATAGCTGTGAAACAAAGGAAATTTAAGTGAACTCCACATAAATATAATCGACAAACAGCAATGCATGACAAAACCCTCGGCTAGGACAAGCTCACAAACAATACAAAGAGTAAACCAGAAAATAAATGCAAGTACACTGCTCCCACAGACTGAGGCCAAAACCCACGTCTAGCAAAGAAAAAACAATCTAGACCCCCAAAAATCAGAAGATGAAAAATAACTGACGATGAGAAAAACAATCAGCTCCTCAGGCGAGTCTAAGGCCCCTAATACCACACCATCAAAACAGAACCACTTTGTAGCCAAACGACATGTTATCTATTTGAATACTTGATAGTCTGTTAAAAGAAACAAAAGTTGATTGTAGTACTTTTACTTCATAAATTTAAAGAATATAAAGCAAAGTATAATAATTTGGAGGCATAAAGCCCTTGTTTTAAAAGCCTCCCCTTGGACAGGCTCTATGCAAATGCAATTTATAGAAATAATAAGATGTTAGTTTTGATTCGATGTGCAAAAATTTTCAAATTGTCATATTGCAATAAAACAATTTATTTAATATGCCAAACAAGTTTTTTCATCAAATAAAAGTTGTTTCAATATGATTCACAGCCTTACATATTGTGTCCATGGATAATGTGAGTGCTAGACATAGTGCATACCAAAAATTGTGTCCATGGATGATGAATGTACTACATATTAGATATTCAAGCAAATTCTATTTTTGGACTGATGAGAAAATATCCTTAAATAAATATAGCAAATACAGAATGTGTAGAACCACTAAAGCAAATGCTGCATAAATTAAAACCTTTCCGATTTTTTGCTAACTCTGCTATTAAAAATTGTATACACACCAGCAATTGCAGTATGAAGAAAGAAAAAAAAAAATGGTATACTGGAAAATAGAGGTTTCACACCTTTTGAATCCAGCAATATGTTGGTTCACAGATTGACAAAGTTTTGGACTGACTGTAACAAACAATTGTCGCAAATAAGCTCTGTCCATCACAATTGAACGGCCTTCGCTCTCTTGATCATAACCTAAATAAGGAGCAGTATCTCCCTTGCCTCCAAATGATCTTTCATGAGCACCCTCCCTTTCAAATAGTTTTGCTGTTAGAATGGTAGTTTTTCCGGTACCGGAGCGGCCCCATACAAATGAACTATGACCATGTGAAATGATCTCGCGTTCTTCATCTGATACTTCAAATGGAAAATCTATATCTTTATTATCATCTGAACGTAAATGGTCAACGACAGGTGGTGAAAAACAATAGAACTTCATTAAAACTAAACTATCTTTTACTTTTGAATTTTCTAATTGTTGTCTTCCTTCACTATCACCAGAGGCCTTCTTATACCTGGTAAACTTAGTAGACCTTTTCCATGTCGAGGGAATTTCTACCTTCCTATGAAACGAGAAAACATATATGTTATATCAATTAGCTAAAACAACATATATGTTTATATAATGGAAGTACTTGTTGAGAGAGTGGAAGAGTACTTACTCCTGTAACTTTAAAACATCATAAGGTTCAAAACTTTGCTTTGTGCAGCAACTGATGAAGTGATCATTGTAGGTTCCAAAAATGTTTTCAAGTTCTTTTGCAAGAAGATTGGTGTATAAGTGCTCTCGAGGAATCAAATCCCAAATTTTGATAACTTGGGTGTACAGCTCTTCTTTTATTATATCTTTTGAGGTTATTAGAAGATAACCTGCAACTCTATACCCATTCACCATTTTTGAAATTTTCCTGCCAGTATTTGGTCTCCATCCATTGGAGATTTTTGTTATATAATGAAGGACATCATCTTGTTTATGTGGTGAAAGCTTTTTAAATGATTTGACAAAATTACCACTGAAGAGAACCTGCAAAAATGTAAAGTAATTTAAACTCAATCTTTCAATGTAGAAATGAGTTTCTACTAAAAAATTACTAATTAATATCGATAATTAAAAAATAAATTCTTTAATTACCTTCCACTTAGAATTCATGAAGAGACGGCTTTTTTGATTAACCAAATCATCAAATAGTTTGTAGTTTTGCTTGGCATTCCATATAGCGCCTTTCAAATCCTTATCATTGTCGGTGTTAAAGAAACAATCACGCCTTTTAGCATCCTCAACTAAGTCCCTCCATACTGTGTCATGGCTAGCTAAAGTCACCCCATCTCCCACAATCCAAAAATAGTTCCTATTGAAATAAAATCACTAACATGAAATTGAACTCTTTTTAAAAACAAACAAATGATATTTGAACATTGCATAGAAGGTTTACCGAGCCATCGTAAGTGGGACATTAATCTTTTCATTACCAACAATTCCCATTGAAGAGTGACAGTCAGCTCTTACAGTTAACAATATAATGATGTCCTTCTCTCGTACATTGTCAATTGTTACTACATTTAGATCAAAGCCATCACATCCTTCATACTTTTCTTCAAGATTTTCTTGAATGGAAATGACTTGGGCAGTATATGGAGATACTATGGCTATGCTTAGGTTCTCCTTTGTGCTAAGCCATGCTGCATTAAGCCACAAATAGAAAATATAACTATAAAAGATACATGTGCATTAACAAAAAGCTAAGCCATGTAGCATTAGGCCACAAATAGAAAATATAACTATAAAAGATACATGTACATTAACAAAAACAAACATTCATGTTATGCAATAAAATTGTAAATGACTCATATATATATATATATATATATATATATATATATATATATATATATATACACACAAATACTAACCTTTAAAAATCTTTTCAATTATTTTGGATACAACTGCAACTTCAACCATATTTTCTCGACTCTGCACATCACCATCTAACTTTTCAGAACCACCATCTATGTTTATGAATGAATATGAGCCAAACATTGGCCAAGAGAGATATTCCTTTTCACAAATGCCTTTTTTACCATTAACCATTCGGTTTTCATAAAAATGTGAATTTGGAAAGGAACTTATTTCTGGATGCATCCTATATTGTTTATTGAGAAGGTATTTGGAATGGCGACCAAATAAGCTCAACCTCTGAAATAAACTTCTTCCAAAACCAACATCCAAAGAAACCTTATAGTGAACAAGAGCAAATATTAGTATTAATTGGAGATAAATATTAATTTGTTGGGCATTAATGAAAAAAATGAGAACAAGGAGAAATGCTTAAATTATTGAAGATTATTTGTAGGATACTTACTTTGCTCTCAACTTGTGTTTGTGATATGCATTGATCTCCAACCAAAATGAGATGCTTTATATTTGGCAGTAGTAGCGGAATTATTGATTCACACTCCTTTACTTGGTTAGCTTCGTCAATCACCACAATATCGAATGATTTCATGTCAAATGAGTGAAACTCAAACGAACTAGAAACAGTGCAGAAGATTAATTTTGATGCACGTAAGCAGACATCACTAATTGATTCTTTCATCTCTATTATATCTCCAAATTCGGAGATATCGAGTGATGCTGCTGTCACTAAACTCAGCACATGTGATACTATTTCTTTAACTGCAACTTCTTTAGAGGCACAAACTAGAGTCTTGTGGTTCTTTTCCAACAACAAGGAAAAAAGAATAGCACCCAATGTTTTTGTTTTTCCAGTTCCTGCTGGGCCCTCTATGAGATTCACGGTTGGATTAATATTGCAAATGGAAGAAAGGATGGCTAAAGTTGCATTTTGTTGAAAATCATCCAACTGACCAAAAGCTAATTGACCATATGGCTCCAAAATCTTGAAATCAAAACTGTCCTTAACCTCTTCCTTAGCCTGTGTCCAAAAAATGAAACAACAATAAAATATGTCATAATTCTCTTTTCTATTCTTAATAAATTTATTATTTTATCTTCAAAATATAAAACGAAACAATAATAGCAGTATGAAATGAGTTTATAAAGAGGTGAGTTACTTTATGAACTCATATCAAGAGTCTTATCTATCCGATCCGATGTGAGACTTGGGTTTTTCCCAATACAAGGAACACTAAATTAAAATAATACGATGAACTTGATCATGTTGTTTTAGGGACAGAATCCTCTACCTTCTCATTTTTAGGCTGTTTTATTATATTGTCAACTTAGGCTCTGCAAAATTAACTTATTGTGTTTCTACAGGAAACCCTTATTGGAGAAAAATATAAAGAGCCCATTTTAAAAGAGCAGGGATTATTTCAATTTAGCAGGACAATATGAAACTGCTTCTGAAGTGCACACAATCGGCCATATGTATTCAGATTGTTTGAATGCTTGGGCAAAAGGTGAGTTACTTGATATTGGCAAAAGATACCTTCAAGCTATGAAACATGAATACGGACACAGACACGACACAAACGCCTACACACCGACACAGCTAATAATATGAGAAAATCACATAATTCAATGTAGTCATATGTGTCGGTGTCGGACACCGACACGTGTCCGACACCGGAACAGGCATAATCTGAAAAGTTTGCGTGCTTAAAGCCTAGGAGAAAACTCCAAATCTAAAAAATCATGATTTGAACAAAATAAAGTGCAAATATTTGGAAAGTTGTCCAGGTGGATCTGCTCCTAGTTCTTCTAATATACTAAAAGGAACCGGAGCTTTTACCAAAAAGATTAGATAATTTCTGACACCATTACCATTGTTAACCTACTCAAAAAAATGCAAACCAACAACATAAACAATTTTCTCTCAAGTCTAAATGGTTTCTTCTACTATTATTTATGACATATGATATACTGTTATATGAAAACAATTTGAAAACTAGAGTTAACTGAAGTCAAGTCATTTCTTACCTCACTGTCAGCACACAATATTTCCTTGATCAGCTTTGATTCTGTCTCCATTTTTAGTGTTTTCCATATTCTTTGTTTTGGAATTAGGTTGGTCAAAAGGGTCATAAACAAAGATTTCCTCTCGAATTTCCCGAATTCAAAGTTCTTAGGTACAATCACTTTGAAAGTGCACATACTTTCACCATCCTCTAGGATCTCAGATGACACTACAAGGCTCCATGTTCCTTCAGTTCTTTGTAAATCATCAATGGATTTTGGTTTAAAATCTGCCAAAATGAAAATATCCCCAAATAATGTTTTGTTGAGTGTTTTTCCATGACTATGAGACCAGTTTTCCCAGATTGGAGTTCGAATAACACCATATCTCTCATCATAGGAATGAACATCATTCTCAATTGAAAAGCATATCACTTTAGCATAAGGTGAACTTGATAAGAAATTCAGACTAGAGCATATGTGTGCTCTAGTGTCATCTATCAAAGGATTCACAAATGACTCAAAATAGTTATGAACAGAACTGAATGAGTTCTCAATCTGATGCACCTACGTACAAATAAGAACAGTGTATACATTAGGACTATCAAAAGAAATAAGTACCAAATATAGTATACAAAACATGTTTAAATCTTCACTTCATAGAGCAAGAAAAAAACAGGATCGATCATAGATTAGAAAAGAGCAAAAATATTAAAAAAGCAAAATTATAAACACTAGGCACCTTCTCCAAGTAAAGATCTCCATCAACTATGTTATCAAGAGACCAAGAAAGGATGGTTTCTATGAACTCCATTCAAGCTTTTCAACCTTTTACAAGTTCATAAACCTACAAAATGGAAGAAAGGTGAAAAAATAAAACTTGGAATGAAAATGATCTTGAGATGAACTTGAAAATATGAAAAAGGTGAAAACTTGGAATGAAAATAATGAGATGAACTTGAAGAAAATGGAAGAAACGTGAAAACTTGAAAACGATGGAAGTTGATTTACTTGGAAATGGAAGAAAGGTGAAATCTTGGAATGAAATGAAGGTACCGGAGTGATTTTTCTTTCTTTCTACCTATTGATGTTTGTTTTTTGGTTTTTGAAGGAACGCACTGGTGTTTGTTCTATGTGCATGTTTTCATTTTCTAAAATACTATATTTCACTAAATAATTCTTTATTTTACAATAATCATTTTTTTTTGTCTTAAATAAAGTGACAAATACCACAAGAAACTAACACACACAAACGATAGATCCTACGTTCAAACTTCAGACACATTAAATATCTAACTTAACAATTTTGATATTTATCAGTTGAATTAAAACTTAGAGATAATAGTTTAACTTTTTTTTATTAACAATATAGACATGAAATAGCGAAAGAATTTTTACTAAATTACCTTTTAAAAGTGATATTAATTAGATGATACATAATTAACATCACTTTATAAATTGAATATGCCAATTATTTTGGAATTCTTTTTGCTATACAAATAGGTAAAAAAAAAAAATAGATGACTATAATTTGTCCTAAAATAACCGACTTAATTATTTTAATTTTTAATACAATATTAATTACTTTTTTAAATTGTAACCTCTAATTAATATTACTCGCACCAATTCTAATTTATTATCTTCCCACTTTGAACGAACACATGATAAGGGTACATTAGTAAAAAAAATATCTCTCTTTCATTTATACATTTTTCTTAACATATATGAATTGGTCAACTAAATCCGTCATTTTAAAACAGATGAAGTATCATGTTTATTTAAACACTGGAAAATCGCGATTAATAAAAACAAAATAATATTTGCAAATTTTGAATGAGTGGTAAAATCTTGTTATATTTATCAATCATCAATTAAATGTAATAAACGTTGGCTTTGCACACATAAGACACATACACATCATATTGATAAAAAAAAATAAAAAATAAGACACACATCATACCATCATCACATAGGGCACAATGCATCGTATCACCATCATCATGATCATCATAGGGAACATTGTATAGAGAGAACATTTCCACACCCACTTATATGCAAGCAATGAGGTACAGTACCGAAAAAACAGGAAATGGAGAATTCATTGTTTGTTACAGCCAATTCTTTTTGTAATAACAAAACTGCATTGATAGCGTGACTACATAATTTTTTTTTACAAAAACAAAAAGATAGTCATTCATTCAAATCGATAGAATACATCAGATACAAACATCGCTAAAAACGTAAAGGGTGAATCTGCGAACAAACTCACAACACCCAAGCTAATAGCATAAAACGGCAAAATGCCTACAAATAATATGATAAAACCTAAATCACCGAAAATCACATGCTTTCGGATTTGCAACGTTGACGCCCAAATCATCGGTTGAATTTGCAATTGACTGATGTCGATCTTTCAATAGGAACTAAACGAACACCGCGACAAGACGCGAAATCAAACGCCGCACAAGACAACGAACAACACAATCCCGCACTTAGACGACGAAATCACAAAAAACACAGAAAAAAACTTGATATTACATAATTTTGTACTTCCAATTCTTTTGAAAAAAAAATTATTGAGCGTTTAACACTTTAACTACATTATTTGTATGGCAATCCACAAAAAGCATACCCAGAGCTCCAGATCCCAGTGAAATTATACTAGTTATCTTTTACGAACCTAATTAACAAAATTATTTACGCCCCTCTTCAAAATTCAAATTAAACAAAAGGTATTTTTTGGTATATATCTCAATTTTAAGTATCATTTTTTTGAAATTAATAATATTTTATTTTACTTTTCTTATAAGAATATATTTTTATAGCAAATTATGACTTTTCAGTCACTTAATTTATTTTGGTGGAACTTGATCCATTTTTAGGTGACAAAATTGTAAAATAATGTATTTAAATATTAAATTGACACATAAAACTTTGATGACATTTAGTAGGACTGATTCAAAAAATACGTTTAATTCTTTTTGCAAAAAAAAAAAAAAAAAGTTCTGTATTGATAATTTGTTTTGGGATCAACTGAATCTTTGTCTTGATATTGTTCGGTTTTTATTGGACTAGAACTTCATCAAATTTGATTGGGTTAATGAATTAATGTGGTGTCAAAAACTATTTATTAGCCTAAAAAATAAATAAAATAAATAATCTAAACAAAATGCATTACTCCTACCACAAGATGGGGCAGAAGGGACAAAGAAAAGTACAAATTTCGAATACAAAAATAATCCTTGATTCTGTTAGAATGGTGGAGGGACACAGAAAAAATGCTATGAACGGCTCAATATACCCAAACATCCCAAAGAAAGTACACACCACTAGTAAACCCAAAACAGAAATTTTTTAGCAAAGTCCACTTCTTTTATTGTATTGTGGCATGCATGCTTTTTAGGATCAGAAGCAGTGTCCGTCCATTATACCATTTTCTTCTCAATACTGTACTAATAATGAATGTATCACCCATGGTGCCATATTTACTTTAGTAAAATTTCCTTTTTGTTTTCCCAAAAAGAAAATCCCAATATGCAGATGTCTATCTTTTTATTGATAGGCTAAACCATTGTAGTAATTATAGCACTATTTTATTTATTTACAAAAGTTTCTAATCATCTTCTAAAAAAAATCAAATCATATAAAATACTCCCTCCGTTTCAAAATGAGTGTCGCTTTAGCCAAAAAAATTTGTTTCAAAATGAGTGTCGTTTTCAGTTTCCAATGCAATAATAACTTTTTCTTTTCAATTGTACCCTCCAATTAATACTCTGCACACTACTTCCAAAGTATTACTTTTAAAACTAACCAATAGTTAATAAGGATAATTTGGTAAAATAACCATTCTCTTTCTCTTAATCATTGCATTTCTTAATATGTGTGCAAACACCTAAAACGACACTCATTTTGAAACGGAGGGAGTAATTTAAAGTGTGGGGGTATCCCTTAATAGAATAAAGTCGATCTGTCCATAGCCACCACGAGAAAGTGTATGTCCGTAACTAGCATTCTAGAAAAGCTTCTGCATGTGCATACTGCTTCTTCCCAAGAGAGCAAGATATCTCTGTGGCAGGAAGGAGGCAGCAAGTTCCTTTTTGTACAATTGATAATTGGAATACATAATAATAGTGAGATAGTCAATATGTTTTTTGTCTCTTATGCAAAAAAAATATATGTGTGTTTACAAGCTAAGCAGTAGAATAAACTCTCTCCCTAATTACAAAACAAACCACCACCCCCACCCCCCACCCCCCCCCCCCCCCCCCCCCCCCAAAGAAAATACCTTATTCAATTTACTATTGGAAAACATAAAATTTATCTCTTTTATTTTGCCATTAGTTGTAGGGTATATTTGTAATAATAATGGAGTATTAATTTTTTAAACCTGGCATCCGGCCTAAAGACCAATTAATCTGAAGTACTAATCCCGCCGCCCATTAGCAAATGGCCAAATTGAACTTAGTACAAAGCCTTGTATGGATTGATCCAACACGTAAATTGACACTGCTATGAAACATGGACTATGACAAAATACATATATGTGCATCTAATTTGAGCAATTTATTTCATTAAAAAAAAGTATAAGATACAATAGTATTTGACTTTTATTTACCCATCTACTATCAAAAAAATTATATGTGTTGCAATCAACTTTAATATTTATAATCCCTCGTTGAAACACTTCTCACACATCTTTAACTCTTGAGTCTAATGTGTAGAAGCAAAGAAAAAAAATTCATTTATTTGTCTGAATTGTTTGACACGCCTCATATAAGTGTTATATAGGTGTCGGACATCGGTCTAAAGAGTGTCGAGGTGAAGAAAAACAACTTATTTACAACACTTGTCGGCACATGTCGTACAAGTGTATAAGAGCGTTGGACACCAACGCGTGTTGGACATCGTGACACGTCTAATCCTAGAGGTGTTTGTGCTTCATAGATTAATAGCACATAAAAGTCAAATCGAACATAATATTTTAAGATAATAAATCAAACAAATTTATTACTCTGATAAAAACATAATTAGTTGACATGGATTGTCGGGAATAGATTGTCTCCTGTGAGAATGTCTCCAGTTTTCTCCAGTGTCAAATCTAAGTCATTAAACATCTTCTCTCTCTTGATTTTAACATTTATTAAAATTCAATTTCTTAAATGCATTTAATTTTCAATGGGTAGGATTTCACTGGACCCTCCAGTCACTGGAGAGGATCCATTCCCTGGATTGTCGGTGTAAATAGATGCACATTGACTGCAAATATAAGCCGTTGATAAAAACATAATCGTTTCTTTGAGAAAGCAATGTTTGTTCTCCTATTATTTGTTTACTACATAGTTCTACATCTAAAGATAACAAAGATGTTTGAATTCAGGATTATAACAAATTGGAAGAGAAAGTGAAGTGTGTGCTTGGAAAGAATCCACTGTTCTTCTTGACTGAGGGTAAAAAGGTATACTTTGCATTATTTTTTAACTTCACCTGTTTATGAAGTTAATGATCAATTTCTCTTCAGAGGTACTAATCTTCTTGTCAAGGCTAGCAAAATGGAGGAAGGCATAGTACTCTAGAATGCCTTTAAATATTGGTAATTAAGATAAGATATATAATATAGATCATCAAAGTGAAAGTTTTAGAGTATGCATAGTTACTTCCCACAATGGTTTTGGAGAAGTGGGTAGGATACTTGTTACTTAATTTCCTTCAAGTAGTAGTTGGTTTGTAAAATAACATTGTATATATAATATATGTTTCCATTTTGTAAAAAAGGTTCTAAGATAGAATAATGATGAGTCAATAATTAGCTAGTTTTAATATAATACTAGTATTTGGACCCGTGCGATGCACGGGAAGTTGATTATCTCATCGATTAATAAATGTGGTAGTTGATCATGAAATGAAATAATAGTTGTTGTTGAGCATTAATTAATGCTTTCAAAAGATGACGACAACAACCAAACATTATCACACTAAGTAGGGTCGACTATATATGGACTGAAATACGTCATAATGTTCTATCATAATCTATATTTAGATTCAACTCATTAATCAATAAATCTTTTTTAATAGTTTCTCTTACATACTTCTTAGGTCTTCCATTACATCTTGTAATATGACTATGCGCTATATGATCTACTCTTCTTACTACAGAATCTACTTGATTTTCACTACTTGTGCAAACCACCTAAACCTATTATACACAATATTTATATTATAGCTGCTACCCCAACTATCTTTACAATGTTGTCATTTCTAATCTTATTCCATATAGTTTTACCGCACATCCAACGCAACAACCCCATCTCCGTACAAATACTTTATTATCGTGTTGGTTGTTAAACTCCTAACACTATGTTCCATAAAACATTGCTGGTTTGACAACTGTCTGATATTTTTGCACTTCAACTTTTCATCTACTCATCTTACTACATAATCTACATGTTTTCCCTCTACATGTCCAAACCACCTAAACCTATTTTTCACAATATTTATGTTATAGTTACTCCCAACTACCTCTACAATGTTGTCATTTCTAATCTTATCTCATCTAGTCTTAGCACACATCCAACGCAACATCCATATCTCTGCGCAATTACTTTATTATTGTGTTGGTTCTTAAATGCCCAACACTCTATTGCATAAAACATTGCTGGTCTGACACATGTCTGGTACTTTTGCACTTCAACTTAAACGATACGTTTGTATCACATAAAACACCCGAAGCCCTTCTTCATTTTAATCATCCAACTTGAATACGATGATTTACATTTTCTTTTAATTCTACATCATTTTGTACTATGAACCCAATATATTTAAATTGTGTAACTTGTATGATATGATCTCCAACTTTCGCCTCTAAGGTAGAACTACTTCGTCTTTTACTGAAATTACATTACATAATGTGTCTTGCTTCTACTCAGACGAAAGTCATACGCTTCTACGACTTGTCTCCAAGTCTCTAACATCCCATTCAATTCCTTCCTCGACACTCCAATTAAGACTACATCATCTTCAAAACGCATTCATCTCAGTGCAAGTTGTTGGATGTGTTTTGTAAGTACATCTAAAATCGATGTTCAAAGATAATGCATTAGGATTGACTCTTGGTCCAATCCTTGTTATGAAAAAAAAAACAATATTTAGATCTAACTCATTATTCTATAAATCTTTCATAATAATTTCTCTTGTAGTTTTTCTAGGTCTTCCTATACCTCTTGTAATATGACTACTCTTCTTATTACATAATCTACATGTTTTCTCTCAACATGTCCAAACCACCTAAACATGCTTTCCACAAATTTATATTATAGGTGCTACCACAACTATCTTTACAATGTTGTCATTTCTAATCTTATCTCATCAAGTCTTACCACACATACAACACAACATCCCCATCTCCACACACTTGCTTTATTCTCGTGTTGTTTCTTAACCGCCCCATACCCTATTTCATAAAACATCCCTGGTGTGACAACTGTCTGATATTTTTTCACTGGTATCACATAAAACAACTAAAGCTCTTCTTCATTTCAACCATCCAACTTGAAAACAATGATTTACATCTGCTTTTATTTCTCCTTCATTTTGTACTATGAGCCCAAGATATGTAAAATGTATAACTTGTATGATATGATCTCCAACTTTCACCTCTAAGGTCGAACTATTTTCCATTTTGTTGAAATTACATTACATATACTCTGATATGCTTCTACTCATTCGAAAGCCATATGTTTCTAAGTCATCTATCCAAGTCTCCGATATAGCATTCAATTCCTCCCTCAACGCTTCTATGGCTTATCACATCAGAGAGATTGTTAATAAGAATTATTTAAAATCTTTTTTTTTGGTAGTGTGAATTATTTAAAATCTATTGTTGACCATATTATAATATAATAGATCCAAAAATTAGGAAGAACATTTGCAACAACTTTTTTGGCTCCAAAAAGTTATCTAAGGGACTTAATAACTTTTATAAATAAGATAAGATACGCGATCATATTCTAAAAAATAAAAAAATAACAAAAACGTAGGAAGAAAATTTACAACAACTTTTTTGGATACGAAGAGTTGTCTAAGAGACTTAAGAAGTTTTATAAATCAGATATGCAACCATTTCCTAAAACTATTAAGAAACTGCAAAAAATAAGGAAGGAAATTTGCAACAACTTTTTTGACTCCAAAAGGTTATCTAAGAGACTTAAAAACTTTTATAAATAGGATATGCAACCATCTTATAAAAATATTAAAGAAACGAAAAAAAAATAAGGAAAGAAATTTGCAACAACTTTTTGGGCTCCAAAAAGTTGTCCAATATACTTAAGAACTTTTATAAATAAGATTTAGTGTCGTTTTAATTAGATTTGAGTTTATTTTAATAGGGAAATGCTAACCGGTGCTCCCGAGGCACTGCTTAAGGATATGAAAATGGAAATTATATAGTAGTTAATGCATTGAAATTGTGTAATTAATTTATAATAAAGTCAAAAACAGTTTCTTTTTATGGTAATAATTTCCTTTTATGATATGCTTAATCAGTGCCCCCGAGGCACCAGTTAGCAAGACCCATTTTAATATTATTTCCTTTTTGAGCTTTTTTACTTCAATTGCATATTATTATATTTCAGGAATAAATATTTGATGGATTAAGTCTTGGAGCAAAAGAAAGGAGTCTGGAGCTGATTCGGAGCAAAAATGCGAAGATTCAGAGACAAAAATATGTCTCCCCCAAGTCAGAAGCTTGGCACGGGCCGTGCTAAGGTTGGCACGGCCGTGCCACCTCCCAGGATGGCCTTTTGCTGCTTTTGCTTAGGATTTAAGCTACTCTATTCTGGTTTTGACCAAAAAGCCCTTTGTTGCTTGTGGAACATTCTATTGATGTAATTGCTTAGATTTTAAGTCGAATGTATCCTATAAATGGAGTAGCTAGCCATCACAAACAAAAATCATCTTTATTCTTGGAATTCAATCAGTGACAATTGTCTTTCTTAATAAAGTTCTTCTTTTATTTCTTTACTTTCTTGTTATTTACTTTATGCTTTTCTTCTTCTTCTCTATGTCTACAATGAGCATGAGTGAGTAGACTTCTTTGTCTTGGGATTGTTGGATAAGTCTAATGACGTAATCCGAATCAAACCAAGCCTTAAACCTTAATTCTATGTAACCCTAATTTCTAATCTAAATTCACCATTTTAACATGAATTAACCACTATCAAACTGTGGAAGCGAACGCGGAGGGTTTGATAATTGTTAATTCATCATCTCAAATATCAATTCATAAAGCGAACGCGGAGATTTGATATTGGAACAAGTGAATTTAGACAATGATTGCGAAACATGAGAATAGTCTAGCAAACCTTGAGACATATAAAGTTTCGAGCTTCAAGGATACCAAAGGCAATCACTCATGAGAATAGGTGTGGTTGTTGGAGGAACACACTCACTGACTTCGAGAGAAGCTTTGATACGCTAAAGAGAAACTTGTCTTTAGAAATTAGGACTAACGTAAGGTTATAAGTTTAAGGGTTTGTTTGTGAAGGATTCGTCATTACGATGAACCAATAATCCCAAGGCTCTTTTTATTATTATATTTACTTTCAATCAACTGAACCCCTCTACTTAACAATCTTTCTTCTCCTCTAATCATTCTCTAAAAGTTAATTAAATTGAACAACTCCCTGTTTAAACGATACTCTCTTTTATTACTACTTCGATAGACCGTGCACTTGCGGTTTGTCCTATCAAATAACTTCTCATATAGAGTTATATTTTGATATCAATGATGCATTACATTTATTTATAACAACACTAGACAACATAACTTATACACTGTTCAATTCAATGAAACGAAACATCATGAATGATCACACAAAAAGCCTGATAAGATTGCAAGACAAAATCAGCAATATCTTTAACTTGTGCAAAATGATAAGTTTGTCACATTCTACATACTCATGAACCTAACCAATAATTGCTGGAACCTATACTCATGGGAATTCGCCTACTAGAATTTCAAGCGACGACAGATGGAGCTGCTGCCAGCAATCAAGCATCGGAAGATCCAGTCGCCAGCAGCTGTAAAATCGGTTGATGACAGCAGGAACTCAGAGTCAAAATCTGGTGGTGAGGATATGGGCTCAACTTCAATTAGATCAGTAGAACCACACACCCATTGCCCCGATTTATCCATTGAGAACAAAAGATTAAAAAAAGACAACAAGACCGGTGAATTTGCAAAGCATTACCCAATAAAATTGGATTATGAACAAGGCTGATCTGGAGAATTGTCCGAATTTTCTTGCTCATTAACAGAACTACTTGAGCCTTCATGAAACATTATAGAAAAATAGTTATTTTATAGTGATATCCTCATGAAAAGTTATAGAGAAATAGTTTGTTACAAGTCTAATTGAAAAAACCATTTAGATACCTGGTTGCTCATTTTTCCATCTGTAATGATTTCGACTATGGCTGGAAAACCTTACCCTTGAATTAGAATTCGAATTGTTTGTCTGCCTGTGAAACTGTCTGGGTCTAGAAAACCTTCCCCTTGAATTGAAATTCAAATTCCCTCGTCTCTCGGATATGTTTGTGTTGTAATATCTCTGCATAAAATTTAAACATTAAAAATATATTATGTTTAATTTAAACATCAAGGAAGAAAAAAAGAAGAAAATTATTGATTTTATGAGGCTCACATAGAAAAACATAAAACAATAAAAATTTCATAAAATCATCAAAAGAGAAGAGATATTGAACCCTAAGTAAGATCTCTTTCAAGTATTTTGCATAATCGATAAGAAACAACATTAAAATTAAATTTCAACATTGAAATTTGAGATTGTTGGAACAAAATGTGTTTAACAATGAACCTTAAAGAGTTTTGATGATAACAAGGTATTAAAAATTGTAAATTGGACTAGCTAATATTTGTTCAAGTGTACAAGACCATAGTTAAAAATTTACATCATATAAAAGTTTTGAAGAACAAAAAGAGAGCTAAGGAATCAAGAAAAGGAAGCTTGAAAGCATCTGAATATGAAAGAGCATCTGAAGACAAAAGTGCGCCTGAAGAATGATGACGTCATCAGAAGCTGAAGGTCATCAGAAGCTGAAGGTCATCAGAAGCGGATAGTTCAGAAGCGACTTCATCAGAAGCTGAAGCTCATCAGAAGCTGATTATCACCACAAGCTGAAGATTCAAAGATCAACACTTCAAAAGCTGTCTATTGGATTCGAAAACACTGCAGAAGACTAGTGGATGGTTGCAACAGTCATTTTTGGTGAAGATTTGAAGGCATTGGAACCTTATCTTCAAAAAGCGTTGACATTGTACTTTCTACGAACTGTACAACCACCGTCTCCACTACTCTGTTTTGTGTCCACGCTACAAGACAAGAAAACAGCTCCAGAATAACAGTTATGCCTGCAAAGATGTTCCTTCACAATGGGAATGAATTTCAAATTGGTTCTTCATAGGACAACAACCAAACAAGGCAAAAGATCATTGGTGAAAGATCAAGCTTCAACAACGACTCTTTTGATGTGCTGGCAATTTCACAACGTCTCTTTCACACCTCTATATAAAGGAGTGAAGACTTAGAGTTTTGGTAGTGCTGAACAAAAGACTCTCAACATTTTTACAAGTGCCAAACCTCTGCTGAAATTGTTCTGCATTCACTTAGAATTTATGTGTCTCAAAGTCATATCTTAGAAATTCTTAAGTCTTAGAGTCTGTATCTGATTTGTATTGTGAGCACCTCTGATTGTATATCAAGTGGTCAACCTTAAATAATTTTCTGTGTAATTTTGTTTAACTAGAAGTCTCTTGCAGTTGTGCTTGAGCAAAGGAAGTCTCTTGATTGTGTTCTCGAGCATAGGAAGACTCTTGCAAAGTGTGCTTGAGCAAAGGAAGTCTCTTGCTGTGTGCTTAAGCAATTGTAATCAGATATTACATTCTAGTGAACTCTCCTTGGAAGTGCAAGGGGGACATGACTACTTCTGGTTTGTGGAAGGAACCTGTATAATTGTTTTGTGTCTTTCTTCTTCTCTCTCTCTCTCTTTCTCTCTCTCTCTCTGTTTTATTCCGCTGCGTTCAGATTCTGATTATCACTTTAGAAGCTGTATCACTTAGCTTCTGACCAGTGTGTTCAGTTTTTAGAGAATTGAAGAATTTTCCAAAAACACAATTCAACCCCCTTCTTGCGTTTTTCTCACCTTCAATTGATATCTAGAGCCTTGGTCTGTTGTTCAACACTTAACCGTGCAACAGTAAAATATCTGAGGAAAACATGTCTGGTGGATCTCCTATTCCTACTCCTGGTCAAACTAGCTATAATAATGTCTCACATGATTATAGTGACAGTAAGAAATCCAGTGTTGGAAAGATTCCAAAGTTCAATTGAGATGCTGAAGAATTTTCTTGGTGGAAAACCAACTTCTATAGTTATATCATGAGCTTAGACGAAGAACTATGGGATATACTAGAAGAAGGAGTTGGTGACTTGGTTCTTGATGAAGAAGGAACTGTTGTGGATAGAAAGAAACATACTCCTGCGTTGAAGAAACTCTACAAGAAGCATCATATTATCATAGGAGCTCTTGTCACTGCTATTCCTAAAGCAGAGTACATGAAAATGAGTGACAAATCCACTGCTAAAGCTATGTTTGCTTCTCTCTATTCAAACTATGAAGGCAACAAGAAGGTCAAAGAAGCAAAAGCTCTCATGCTTGTATATCAGTATGAGTTATTCAAGATGAAGGATGATGAAACTATTGAGGAGATGTACTCAAGGTTTCAAACCTTAGTCTCTGGGCTACAAATCCCGAAGAAGAGTTATATTGCTTCTGACCACGTGAGCAAGATACTCAGAAGCTTGCCTGCCAGATGGAGACCAGAAGTGACTGCCATTGAGGAAGCTAAAGATTTAAACACTTTAAGTGTCGAAGATCTTGTTAGTTCTCTCAAAGTTCATGAGTTAAGTCTTAATGAACATGAGTCTGCTAAGAAGAGTAAATCAATAGCCCTTCCATCCAAAGGCAAGTCATCAAAAGCTCTCAAAGTAGTTAAATCTGAAGAAGAAAAACCATCTGGTTCAGACTCTGTAGAAGATGCTGCTGAGATGGCTATGATCTCCAACAGACTTCAGTATCTGGTCAGAAAGAACAGAAAGTTTCTAACCAGAAGGAGCAACTTCAGAAGCTCAAGGAAAGAAGATCAGAAGGGATGCTTCAACTGTAAGAAGCCTGGACACTTCATTGCTGAATGCCCTGATCTTCAGAAGGAGAAGTCAAAGGACAAGTCAAAGAAGTCAACATTCAAACCAAGCAAATTCAAGAAGCAGATTAAGCAGAGTTTAATGGCAACCTGGGATGATTTAGGAAGTGAATCTGGATCTGACAAAGAGGAAGCTGATGAAGACGCAAAGGTAGCTGTTGGATTAGTAACTACAACAACTTCAGAAGCAGGATCAGATTCAGACTCAGAAGATGAAAACGAGGTATATTCTAAGATTCCCAAAAATGAACTTGTTGAGTCTCTTAAAGAACTTCTTACACATTTTGAAGTAAGAACCAATGAGTTGAAGGATTTAAAAGAAAAATATGCTGATTTGGTAAAACAGCAAAAATCAACTCTATTGGATCTGAAAGCTTCTGAACAAGGACTTAGGGGCTTTGACTTCATGTGTAAAATTTATGAAGATCAGCTCAGGTTCTTATGTCAGAAGCTAAAAGAAAAATGTAATGAAAAACCTTTAAGCAACCATGAAATTGCTCTTGAAGGTTTTATCATATCTGGCATTGACAGAAGCAGAGTGGCTTCTATAATTTATAGCATTTACAAGAACAATGGCAGAGGAGTTGGTTTTCCAGAAGTGAATGCATCAAGGAAGGTCTGAAACAGTTTTTGTACCTGAAGGTGTTGAGTTGGAAACTGTTGTTCAATCAGAACCTGAAGCTTCTAGCTCTAAGGCTAAGATTACTTCTAAGCCAAAGGCTATGATCAAATTTGATTCCAAGACTTCAAAGATCAGGATCCTGAAAAGATCAGAACCTGTTCCTTAGAGTCTGGTGAAACCAAAATCTGAGGTTCTGAAGTCTAAGTTTCAGAAGAAGATAGTTACTGCTTCTGAAGAACCAAAACCTAAGGTGATGGTTAATCAGAAGCAACCCAACTCACATCACAAAGTACAGGAAGTGAAGAGTAAAGCCTCAAGTACTAACCTTCCAGGACCCATAGAACAATGGGTACCTAAATCTAAAAATGTCAATAATGCAGGTACGTCTAAGAGCAGTGCCAAAGCAAAGATCATGATACCTAGATAGCGGTTGCTCAAGACACATGACAGGAGAGAAGTCCATGTTCCTCAGCCTAACAATGAAAGAGGGAGGAAATGTGAAATTTGAAGGCAACCAGTCTGGCAAAATCATAGGTACAGGAACTATTGGTAATTCCTCTACCTCTATTAATAATGTATGGTTGGTAGATGGTCTTGAACATAACCTTTTGAACATAAGTCAATTTTGTGATAATGGTTATGATGTGCTTTTTGAGAAAACCAATTGTACTGTAATCAACAAGGAAGACAAATCCATTGTGTTCAAGGAAAGAGGGTAGAAAATGTCTACAAAATTAATTTTTCTGAACTGGCTGACCAGAAGGTGATTTGCCTTCTGTCAGTGAATGATAAGAAATGGATGTGGCACAGAAGGTTGAGACATGCTAACTGGAGGTTAATCTCTAAGCTTAGTAAGTTACAACTTGTCAAAGGCCTACCTGACATTGACTATCATTCAGATGCACTTTGTGGTGCATGTCAGAGAGGGAAAATTGTGAAATCATCTTTTAAAACCAAAGACATTGTTTCAACCTCCAGACCCTTAGAACTACTCCATATTGATTTATTTGGACCAGTTAGCACTGCATCCTTATATGGAAGTAAATATGGATTGGTCATTGTTGATGATTATAGGAGATGAACTTGGGTGAAATTCCTGAAGAGTAAAGATGTTGCTTGTGATGTATTCAATAGCTTCTGCACTCAAATACAATCTGAAAAAGAATCAAAGATTTTGAAAGTCAGAAGTGATCATGGTGGAGAGTTTGAAAATGAGCCATTTGAAACTTTTTGCGAAAAACATGGAATTGTCCATGAATTCTCTTCTCCTAGAACTCCACAACAAAATGGGGTTGTAGAGAGAAAGAATAGAATTTTACAAGAAATGGCCAGAACCATGATCCATGAAAACAATTTACCAAAACATTTTTGGGCAGAAGCAGTGAATACATCATGTTATGTCCAAAACAGGATCTATATCAGACCTATTTTGGAGAAAACAGCATATGAACTCTTTAAAGGAAGAAAACCCAATATCTTTTACTTTCATCAATTTGGATGTACATGTTACATTCTGAATAACAAGCTCTACCTAAAGAAATTTGATGCCAAGGCCCAAAGAGGAATCTTCTTAGGTTACTCTAAAAGGTCAAAGGCATACATAGTGTATAATTCAGAGACACTCTGTGTTGAAGAATCTATGCACGTTAAATTTGATGACAAAGAGCTTGAAGATAAAACTTCAAAGCAAGGTGAAAGTTTTGCAGAGATACAGGTTCCTGAGGTTACTCCAGAACCTGATCAGATAGCTGAATCTGAAGAAAGTCCAGAAGCTGAACCCACATCAGAAGTACAAGATGAAGTTGCATCTGATGAAGCACAAGATGGCTCACATCAAGCAGATTCTCCCAGAAACACCTTTAAGCACAAGTCTTCACATCCTGAGGAGCTAAACATTAGAAATAAAGATAGTCCAAGAAGAACAAGATCATACTTCAGACAAGAAGAGTCAATGATTGGACCAATCTCAATGATTGAACCTACAACAGTTGATGAAGCACTTTCAGATGATGGTTGGATCTTAGCTATGTAAGAAGAGTTAAACCAATTTCAAAGAAATGATGTGTGGGATCTGGTACCCAAACCTCAGCACAAGAACAATATTAGAACAAAATGGGTATTCAGAAACAAGTTGAATGAGCAAGGAGAAGTAACAAGAAACAAAGCAAGACTTGTTGCACAAGGTTACAATCAACAAGAAGGCATTGATTATACTGAAACATTTGCTCCAGTTGCAAGATTGGAAGCAATCAGGTTACTTCTTTCCTATGCAGTTAATCATGACATAATATTATATCAAATGGAAGTCAAGAGTGCATTTCTTAATGGTGTCATAGAAGAAGAAGTGTATGTCAAGCAACCTCCTGGTTTTGAGGATATTAAGTATCCTGACCATGTTTTTAAACTGAAGAAATCATTATATGACTTGAAACAAGCTCCCATAGCTTGGTATGATAGACTAAGTTATTTCTTAATCAGAAATGATTTTAAAAGAGGACAGGTTGACACAACACTCTTCAGAAGGACCCTTGAGAAAGATATTCTTGTTGTGCAAATATATGTTGATGATATAATATTTAGTTCTACTAATGCATCTCTTTGCAAGAAATTCTCTAAGTTAATGCAGGATGAATTTGAAATGAGCATGATGTGAGAGCTGAAGTTCTTCCTTGGCATTCAAATCAATCAATGTAAAGATTGAGTTTATGTTCATCAATCAAAGTATACAAAGGAGCTTCTGAAGAAGTTCAAGCTTGAAGATTGTAAAATGATGAACACTTCAATGCATCCTACGTGCACCGTAAGCAAAGAAGATGAAGGAGCTAAAGTAGATCAGAAGCTGTACAGAGGTATGATTAGTTCTTTGTTATACCTCACTGCATCTAGGCCAGATATTTTATTCAGTGTATGCTTGTGTGCAAGATTCCAATCAGATCCTAGAGAATCTCATATGACTGCTGTCAAGAGAATCTTCAGGTATTTGAAAGGAACAACTAATCTTGGACTCCTTTATAGGAAATCCTTAGATTATAAGCTAATTGCATTCTGTGATGCTGATTATGCTGGTGATAGGATTGAAAGAAAGTCAACCAGTGACAATTGTCAATTTCTGAGTGATAATCTTATATCCTGGGCTAGCAAAAGACAAACAACTATTGCTATGTCTACAGCAGAAGCAGAATACATTTCAGCTGCAAGTTGTTGTACACAACTACTTTGGATGAAACATCAGTTGGAAGACTATCAGATAATTGCTAACAGTATTCCCATTTATTGTGATAATACTGCTGTTATTTGTTTGTCTAAAAATCCAATCTTGCATTTTAGAGCTAAGCATATTGAAATCAAACACCATTTTATCATAGACTATGTTCAAAAAGGAATTTTAGATATGCAATTCATTGATACTGAGAATCAATGGGCTTATATATTTACTAAGCCTTTAATAGTTGAAAGATTTGATTTTATAAAGAAAAATTTGAACATTCACTACGTGTCTGATTAAAAGATTGCTTGCTCCTGAATAGGATTTTAGGTTCTAAAATCAGTTCAGAAGCTATGGTCCATCAGAAGCTCTTTATTAAGGTTCTGAGGAAAATACGCTTCTGATGATGACGTCAACATCTGAAGTCCAGAAGCTGGATTTTATGCTTCTGAATAGTAGAGTTAGTGGAAACGTTGTGAGTTACTTTATTTGGTAACTCCTAGCCCACTAACTTGGTAGTTACTCTGAGAACATCTGACATGGCCTGTCTGTATTGGTGTATAACTTAAAAGGGCAATGATGATTCAATAGCTTTGAAAAGTACTTTCACGCGCCCCCAATGTCATTAATGCTATGTTTGTTTGTCTCTTTTGAATTGCAATCGTTTTACTCTTAACACATTGTCAATTCACACACTACTCACTTCACAACAAACATTTTACTTTCAAATATGTTCTTGCGAAGTAAGCGCAATTCTCTCAACCCTAGAACCCTAAAAGTATCATCATCTTCATCATCAATCAAATGACATCAGCAAGCTCGCAACGAGAAGGTTCAGAATCTACTTCAAACATGCAACCTCAAGGTGTTCCAGAATCTGGGTTGGTTATCAAACCAAAGACTATGTCTATTCCAGCAGAAAATCTGATTGTTCAAAAGGAAACACCTTTTGACTTTTCATCTCTGGAAAAATACGATGTGAACATGGAAGCCTACATCAAACCACAAACGCTACATGGTTATTTTTGTATGTTGAATGGACCAATATATGAGAATCTGGTAAATGACTTTTGGTTAAGGGTTGAAGTCTACGACAAGGAAGCGGCAAGACACGAAGAGAAAAGGGCTGTAGAGAAAGATTCAAGTCTAAAAGGAAGGACCAGAGAAGAAATGGGTCTGAAACCTTTTGAAGGAATGGAAATTAGATCTGCAGTGATGGGTATCCCAGTAACCATCACGGAAATGGTTATTGCTAAAGCCTGCAGGGTATCTTCAAAAGGATTTTTTCAATGGGATGTCAAGGATGATGTCCTGTTAGAAAGTTATGTAAGGTTGTTCTGCAAAGGAAACCCAAAGACTAAGACTGCAGAAATGGAGGTGTGTCACAGATTGTTGTTAAAGATCAGTGCACATTGCTTCTTTCAAAGAGGATGAAGAGCTAATCAACCAAATAAGGATCATCAACCAGCATTGTACTCAATGACTATGTTTCAAAGGATTGATCTTCCAAAATACTTGTTGCATCATCTGTGCTGGGCTATTAAAGAATGTATCAGCAAGGAAAGGAAGCAAGTACCTTGTGGAAGGCTTCTCTCAGAAATCTTTCACCAGGGCAAGCTGTTGGAGACTCTGAGGAGTTACAAACAAGCTTCTGATAGCTGTTTCACATTTACCACTTCAGACCGCATCTGGAACAACAAGTCCCTATATGCTATGAAGATCATCAACAAACTTCTTGTTGATGAAAAATGGGTAGAACTGACCACAGCTGAGTCAAAACCTCTAAAGAACTTTCCCTTCATTATTCAAGAAAGCAGTCCTAAAGTCCTGGCCAGTCTGTGGCTGCTCATGCCAGAGAATCAGGAGCCAACACTGAAGCTGATGTATCCAAAGGAAAAAGGGCCAGAACCAGTACTGACTCTGATGCTGTCGAAGTTAAGACAAAGAAGCAAAAAGTTAGTGCTGCTTCTATTCCCAGGAAAAGAAGAGGGAAAGGAGAGCGCGTTATCACCCAAGAGCATCTGGACGAAGCTCTTAAAGCAATAGAAAAAGAAGAGCATGAGCCCAAGAAGAAAAAGGTTCCTCTTCGAATTGTGAGTCCTATGGTTGAGGTGACTCTTGTAATGAAAAGGATGGCTAAGGAACGTGCTGATGATATAAAATCAAATAAGAAGGAGTTAAAAGCACAATACATTCAACAAAGAGATGAGAAGTTCAAGTCTCTTGGCTTAGGAGAATGTGATAAATTCTACAAAGAAAAGTTGGCTGAAGTCAGGGAAATTGCTGGTAAGGCTGCTGAAGATGACTCAGAGGAAGAAATGATGATCTTTGTGGAGAATGCTCCAGTAGTTGGAACTTCAGAAGCTGTTCTACAAGCTGCAGTTCTAGAGCATACTGCACCAGAATCCACTTCAGATGCAGATAACTCTGTCAAGGTATGTCAGATTCCAGTCACCTCTACCCCTATCTCACCCTCTTCATCACAACCACCTGTTCCTGAATCAATAGAAGATAATACTGTCTTAGAGAATCTAGTCTTTCACTACTCAGGTGAGTTACCTAAAGAAAATGTGGAGCCTAACTCATAGAAAGCCTCTGAAACAACTTTATCAGAAGCAACTCAACAACAACAAGCCTTCATCACCCCAACAACAACAATCACCCAAAACTGATATTGACCCCCAACCCAACATTCAAACAGAGCAAACATCACCTCAACAACCACCAACCAATACTGATACTGAACCTCAACATGAGTAAGCTATACCCCAACCAAACCCTCAACCAGAGCAAGCTATACCCCAACCAAACCCTCAACCAGAGCAAGCTTTTCCCCAACCTACTCCAATGGATATTGACAATCATCAAGTCAATTTCCAAGCCTCAACTTCAACTGTACACATTGCTTCTGACCAACCATCTTCTTCAACCCAATCTACGCAACTCACCATTCCAAAGTCTAACACTGTTCAAAAACTATCCCTTGGTGCTTCTGACCAACCCTCAGACCTAGAAATCCTTGAACAACCACCCCTAGACATCCTGGAATCCGAGTACATTGTAACTTAGCTACTCAAGATCAGTTCAGAAATGCAAGATCTGATTCAGCTCAGAAGACTGCTTGACTTGCCAATTGCGTATGAAGAGCAATGGTCATCCTTGAAGAAGAAAGCTTCTGACTTGTTAGATAATGTGAGCAACAGGTGCATCAGAACCAAAGCTGCTGCTGTCAGGAGATTCTTCAAGATCTCTCAATCAGTTAAACAAGCCAGAGGTCCCAAGCTGCTTCTGACTAATGAGTCTTTCTACTCAGAAGCAGACTATGTGACAAGGGAAGAAAGAGTGTTCAAGCTGCTGAAGCAGAAGCTAGCAAGACAACAGGAGGAAGCTAAGGCAAGAGAAGATGCTCTTCTTCAGAGGCAACTAGCTCTTGAAGAATTAGTGAAGAAGCAAGCTGAACAGATGGAGAAGATGATGAACATGATGCAACAACAACAACAAACCAAACCTTAGTTGCACACCCTAGTTTTTCTTTGTTGTTTTGTTTTAGTTGTTTTAGTTCTTGCTTCTGAACATCTCATGCTTTGAATTTCTTACTGGTTCTGAATGATATTAGATTGCTTAGTTGGTTCTGATTCATAATGCCTTGATATTTTGTTCATATACATTGCTCTGATTTACTTATTTATTTATGCTCTGATTATATTTTGATAAGATTACAGGTTCTGATTATAGTTATACTCTCTTCATGTTTGAGTTTTTCTCAAATCTTTTTGTCTTTTATGCTTATTTGCTTTTTGCTAATGACAAAAGGGGGAGTATATGTGATAGTATTTAAAGGCTCTGAGCCCCATTAATGATATTTGAAAATTATTTTGAAAAACATCTATCATTTTTACCTGAAAGGTATAAGCTATGAACGAAAGAAGGAGTATCAAATTTCAAATAAAATTAATTGAACCATTCTTCTTATCTCTAATCTATTTCTCAATTAATTATTGTTTATGATAAGTGTTTAAAAGTGATATATTTCGCATAGGAGTTTAGTCGTTTTAGTGACTTGTTTTGCAAGATTCTCTATGGAAAACTCCAAATATTGTGTTAATATGTCATTTATGCTTTTGAGCCTTAGTCTACCCTTTTTGTGCAGGAAATTACAAGCAAGGAGCAAGAAATGTCAAAGTTCATGAAGCTACGCCATTAGCGTGTCCTACGCTATTGGCGTGATGAAGAAATGCCCAAGGCCAGAGGGATACGCCATTAGCGCACCTGGGGCGTGGATCTGGAGTACCCTTGAAGAGTACGCTAATAGCGTATTCTGAGCTATTAGCGTACAATGTCCAGAGAGCTACGCTATATGCGTACCTGGAGCGTGGAAGCAGAAGCTGGGTTTGAAGAGCTACGCTATTAGCGTATTTCACGCTATTAGCGTAAATGCTCCAGAGAGCCACGCTATTAGCGTGGCTGGAGCGTAGCAGCAGGGCAAGAACAACGTGGCAGGCTCCCATTGGCCAGATTATAGGCCGCCTTACCACGCTATTAGCGTGAGTTGCGCTATTAGCGCAGGTGCAAAAACACAGGCCATTTAAATAGCATTTTTACCTCTCTTTTAGGTATTCACTATTCCATTGAAACATTTTACACATTTCTAGAGAGAGGTTAGAGCTATTTCATAGAGAGAAACACAAAGCAAGTGATTAAGGAGTAGATTCAACCCTAGATTCATTGAGACATCAAGGATCTTGGCATGGAATCTTCATCTTTCCTTCATTCCTTGCATTAGTTTACATGTCTATATGTAACTAACCTTCTTTGTAGTATTGAGGTAACAATCAAGCTATTATGTAATCTTTTGATCTTTTAATATATAAGGTTCTAGCTTAATGATTCAATATTGTTGTTATTCTTGCTTTTAATGCTTTCAAAGAGATTCAAGATGATTTGGACACAAACTCTTGAATCTAGAACTAGAATAACAATCTATCTTATGTTATATCACTCTTGACAAGTTTGTAAACCTTTGATAATTACTTTTAATCAAGATTTTAATGCTTTCGGATACTTAATCAGGCTGGACACGGTCGATTAAGTCATCCGATCGACTTTGTTATCGTTTAAGGAATTTGGACACGAATGTTTAAACGATAACCTCGAAATAACGATGTCGCTTTGGACACGAAGGATATTGTAGAAATGATTGTAATAATATTGGTTATAAAGCTAGAGTCTGTTAATCGATCGAGAGATTGCTGCTGTTATGCTTGCTCGTTATCTTATACCGCAAGCGAAATAGTTCGATCCCCTCTCGTTTTTACTTAAATGTCAAATATGGATATAGTGTTACACACAAACAAATTATATCCAAACCCTTAATGTGAACGATTGTGTAAATGCTTATGATTAAACGTAACTCCCTGTGGAAACGATCCTATATATACTCACGTGTACATAGTTATATGACGTGTAGGAAAAATCTTACATCAAAATGGCGCCGTTGCCGGGGAGTAACGGAAATTTTTATCATAAGTATTGAAACAATTTTGTCATGTTAAGTCAATTTTGCACAAAATTCTTTCATGCATATACTTATACACTTATGTCATTCATTATTTTTTATGCTAACCACCTGGTATAGTCTTGGTGAACTTTGTTTATGCGAGGTACCGTTGATAAGGAAGACCTACAATTTGATCCTGAAATTGAGAAAACTGCTAGGTTACTTAGAAAGCAAGCAAAGGAAGCTAGGAGATTAGCCAGGCTGGCTCAGCCGGAATCTTTACTTTTTATTCCTTCTCCGTCAGGTTCGGTGCATACTATATCACTAGGTGATTCTTCATCACATTCTTCTGCACATTCATCTCCGAGGAGTGAACCAGAAGTAGTCATGGCTAATGAAGATGAGAATGCTCTACCTATGTGGGTTAGTCCGAGGAGGCTAGCTAATCTTGGCAACCGTAATGCCAAATCTTTTGAGCTGAAGTCTGGGTTGATAAACTTGATAACTCATAACCAGTTTACCGGTATGGATCATGAGGATCCATATAGACATCTTACCAACTTCTATGTTACCGCCGGTACACTTGGTATGAAGGAAGATGAGGAAGAGGGTGTGTTTGTGCAATTGTTTCCTCATTCTTTGATCGGGAAGGCTAAGGAGTGGTATCTTGATCAACCAACTTCTTTGATGGAAAATTGGGGTGAGCTAGAGAAAGCATTTCAAGAACGGTTCTTTCCGGAGGATAGGCATCTTGAGGCTAAAACTTCAATTACAACTTTTGCTCAAGGCCAAAGTGAGACTCTTTGTGAAGCTTGGGAGCGCTATAAATCATTGCTAAGGAATTGTCCAAAGCATGGTTTTGATAGCCAAATGCAACTATATCTTTTTCGTCAAGGGCTTCAAGACATGTCCAAGACGATGCTAGATGCAAGTGCTGGAGGTTCTATTGCTTTGAAAAACCCAGCTGAAGCTGTCAGAATCATTAACCAAATGGCGCTCAACACAAGAAAATCTTCTCACAATCGGAATCCTAATCAAAGGAAAGCCGGTATTCTTGAGCTTGAAGCAAATGATGCGGTCTTAGCTCAAAATAAGCTTCTCACTCAACAATTAGAAGCTATGCAAAAGGAGATGAAAGCTATGCCTAAACAAATTCTTGAATCTCTCAAGCAAGAAGGAGGAACTGCTCAAGTCTTTACTTGTGGACTTTGTACGGGGGATCATCCCACCGGCTATTGTCCCGAGCCCGGTTCTTTTGAAGGGGAAGAGGTCAACTATGTGGGAAACCAACAAAGGCCTAACCAACCACAACAAGCCGGAACCTCACAACAAAATCCGGGTACTTCCAACTTCCAAGGAAGGTATCCGGCCAACCAAAACCAACAAAGACCTTGGAGAACACCGTACAACAATAACTATCAATATCCACCATCAAACTACTACCAACAACCTTACCAACAACCATTCAATAATCAATACCAAAATCCACCACCAAATAACCCCCAACAACCGAATAATTCCCAAAGCACCGAGGAGGTCTTGAAACAATTCATGCAAGTGTCCATGGCTAACCAGAAAAACACCGACGCGTCCATCAAAGGCCTTGAAACGCAAGTTGGTCAGTTAGCTCAACAAATGGCTCAAGGTCCTCCGCAAGGTGGAGCTTTCACCGCTAACACTCAACCAAATCCTAAGGAGCACAACAAGGCATAGCAGTCAAAAGCTATAGCTACAAGGAGTGGGAGAGTAGTAGGTATAGGGGTAGGTGATGATATTGTTGTTGAGGAAAAGGATGATGAAGTTGTCAATAAAGAGGAGTTCGAGGAGGATAGTGTAGAGATAGAGGAGGAAGTGTATATAAAGAATAAAGAAGCATTAGTTGAAAAAGAAAAAAATCAAAAAAGAGATCTAGAGTTACAAGAGGAGATGGAGAGGAAGAATAAAGATGTGGGGAGAGATAAAGGGAAGAAACAAGTAGTTGAGAAGCAAGTGGTGGCTCAACGCTTACCATACCCACATGCTCCATCGAAGAAAGACAAAGAGCGGCAATACGCAAGGTTTCTTGAACTCTTCAAGAAGTTGCAAATTGATATACCATTCTCGGAAGCCTTGGAGCAAATGCCGGTCTATGCAAAGTTCATGAAAGATATCCTTTCCAAGAAAAGAAGAATCAACGATGAAGAGACGATCCAAATCGATGCCAATTGTAGTGCTATTATTCAAAGAACAATGCCAAAGAAAGAGCAAGATCCGGGAAGAGTCACTCTACCGGTAGCTATTGGCACAACACATGTAGGTAAAGCACTACTTGATCTTGGATCAAGCATCAATCTCATGCCTTTGTCCGTTGCCAAAAGAGTTGGTGACCTTTGTATAAAGCGGACTAGGATGATGTTGCAATTGGCCGACAAATCCTTTGCAAAACCACTAGGTATGGCCGAAGATGTTCTTGTAAAAGTGGACAAATTTATTTTTCCGGCTGATTTTGTGGTTATGGATGTCGAAGAAGATGAGGATGTGCCTATCTTAATGGGAAGGAATTTCATGCAAACGGCTCGGATGATGATTGATCTTGATGATAATATCATGAAGGTCAAGGTAAATGATGAAGAGGTTACCTTCAACATCCGAGAAGCTTTGAAGTACTCGAAAGACAAGGGTGCATGTTTCAAAATGGATGCAACCGAAGAAGTCATCTTGACTACTCGGAAGCAAATGCACAATAGAACACCCCTTGAGAGTGCTTTGGTGGACGCACTCAATGCTATTGATGAAGACGAAGCAAGTGCCATTGAAGAGTGTTTGAAGGAGCTAGATTCCTTGAAGGAGGTTCTTCCTAATCAAGCCATACTTGAAGATTTGAAAGAAGAATCCAAGGAAGAAGCCAAAGTTGATGACACCAAGGTAGAATTAAAAGTTTTACCATCTAATTTGAAATATGTTTTTCTTGAGAAAGATGGTACAAAACCGGTGATCATTAGTAGCTCCTTGTCCATCGATGAAGAAACAAAGTTGGTAGAGGTTCTCAAGGCCAACAAGGAAGCAATAGGGTGGAAGCTATCCGACTTGAAAGGGATAAGTCCATCTTATTGTATGCACAAGATCATGATGGAAGAAAACTTTAAACCGGTAGCACAACCGCAACGCCGCTTGAATCCAAACATGAAAGAGGTGGTGCGAAAGGAAGTAGTGAAGTTGCTTGAAGCCGGCATGATCTATCCTATCTCGGATAGTGCTTGGGTAAGCCCGGTTCAAGTAGTTCCCAAGAAAGGAGGAATGACGGTGATCACTAATGATAAAGATGAGTTGATCCCAACTAGAACCGTCACCGGATGGAGGATGTGTATAGATTATAGAAGACTCAATCAAGCAACAAGGAAGGATCACTTTCCCTTGCCCTTCATGGATCAAATGCTTGAGAGACTCTCCGGTCAGTCCTTTTATTGCTTCCTAGATGGTTACTCCGGTTACAATCAAATCGCCATGAACCCAGATGATCACGAGAAGACGGCTTTCACTTGTCCCTTTGGTATTTTTGCTTATCGAAGAATGCCATTTGGCTTGTGTAATGCACCAGCAACTTTTCAACGGTGTGTTCAAGCAATCTTCTCCAAACTTATTGGAAAATGCATGGAGGTGTTCATGGATGATTTCTCGGTTTTCGGTTCGTCATTTGATACGTGTTTGAATAGCTTGGATACCGTGCTGAAGCGGTGTATTGAAACTAGCTTGGTGCTCAATTGGGAGAAATGTCACTTCATGGTTACCGAGGGTATTGTCCTTGGTCATAAGATTTCTGCTAAGGGTATTGAGGTAGACCAAGCAAAGGTCGATGTCATAGGAAAGCTTCCACCACCGGTGAATGTCAAAGGTGTTCGGAGTTTTCTTGGTCATGCCGGTTTCTACCGGAGATTCATCAAAGACTTCTCAAAGATTGCAAAGCCTATGAGCAACTTGCTCAACAAAGATAAGTCTTTTGTTTTTGATAATGAATGTCTTGATGCATTTGAATCTTTAAAAGAAAAGTTGACCACCGCACCAATAATCATTGCTCCTAATTGGGATTTAAATTTTGAATTAATGTGTGATGCAAGTGATTATGCTGTTGGTGCGGTCTTGGGTCAACGTAAGGATAAAATTTTTCATGCTATTCACTATGCAAGTAAGGTTTTAAATGAGGCACAAATCAATTATGCCACAACTGAAAAAGAGTTACTTGCAATAGTTTATGCAATGGAGAAATTTCGTTCTTACTTTGTAGGTTCCAAAATTGTTGTTTATACTGACCATGCAGCTATCAAGTATCTCCTTACTAAGTCCGACTCAAAGCCTAGACTCATCCGGTGGATGTTGTTGCTTCAAGAGTTTGACTTAGAGATCAAGGATAAGAAAGGCACGGAGAATCTTGTAGCTGATCACCTTTCAAGGTTGACAAACAATGAGGTAACCAAGAATGAACCGGAGGTTCGTGAAGAATTTCCAGATGAACGGTTGCTAGCAATCAATGTGAGACCGTGGTTTGCCGACTTGGTAAATTACAAAGCAACCGGGTTCATTCCGGAAGATTTTGAATGGCAACAACGCAAGAAGTTCCTCCATGATGCTAACCACTATGTGTGGGATGAGCCTTACTTGTTCAAAATTGGAGCGGACAATCTCTTGCGTAGGTGTGTGGATGATGAAGAGGCAAAGAAGATCCTATGGCAATGTCATAATTCGCCCTATGGAGGTCACTTCAACGGGGAGAGAACAGCCGCAAAGGTACTTCAATCCGGGTTCTATTGGCCAACTTTATTCAAAGATGCCAATTTACATTGCAAGCATTGTGATGAATGCCAAAGAACCGGATCAATGTCAAAAAGAAATGAGATGCCTCTACAACTCATCCTTGAAGTGGAAGTGTTCGATTGTTGGGGTATAGATTTTGTTGGCCCTTTCCCTTCATCATATTCAAATGAGTACATCCTGGTCGCTGTTGATTATGTGTCAAAGTGGGTGGAAGCCGTAGCATCGCCTAAAGCCGATAGCAAGACGGTGGTGAAGTTCCTAAAGAAGAATATTTTCACCCGGTTTGGTACACCAAGAGTGCTTATTAGTGATGGAGGATCACACTTTTGCAACGCACAACTTGCCAAGGCCCTAGATCATTATGGAGTCAAGCACAAAGTAGCATCACCGTATCATCCGCAAACGAATGGACAAGCCGAAGTTTCTAACCGGGAGGTCAAACGCATACTTGAGAAGACGGTCTCTACATCTCGGAAGGATTGGTCGGCTAAACTTGATGAAGCTTTGTGGGCATATAGGACTGCATACAAGTCTCCTATAGGCCTCACTCCTTTCCAAATGGTTTATGGCAAATCTTGTCATTTACCGGTCGAGCTCGAACATAAAGCCTTTTGGGCATTGAAGTTCCTAAACTTCGATCAAGAGAACGCCGGTGAAAGAAGAAAAGTTCAAATGCATGAGCTTGAAGAATTGAGAAATCAAGCTTATGAATCTTCAAAGCTCTACAAAGAAAGGACCAAGAAGTATCATGACAAGAAGATCACTCTGAGACAATTCATGCCGGGACAAATGGTATTACTTTTCAATTCAAGACTAAGGTTGTTTCCGGGCAAATTGAAGTCTAAGTGGTCCGGACCTTTCATGGTTAAAGAGGTCAAACCGTACGGAGCAGTGGAACTTGAGGACCCAGTCACCAAAGCCAACTGGATTGTTAATGGGCAAAGGCTTAAGCCCTACTTCGGTGGTGAAATTGATCGGTGTTTGACGACGATTTCACTAATCGAGCCATGATTTCTTCAAAATGCGTCAAGCTAAGGACGTAAAACAAGCTCTTGCTGGGAGGCACACCCAGTTTTGTAAGTATTTTTATGGTTATTGCATATAGTAGTAGTACATATACATTTACAGCAGAAATGAAAGACTTTGAAAAACTGATCCTGAAGCCACACGCCAATAGCGAAATTTGCGCTATTAGCGTGAGACCTCCAGAGAGCCACGCTATAAGCGTGAGTTTGGCGTGGGAGAAAAAAATTTTGTGGGCCCAGGGGATTAACTCCCCTTAACTTCCCACAACCCCTCTTTTTCCCCTTTCACGGTTTCATTTGTCCATTATCTCATAACCACACATAAAAACTTCTCTCCCATTCCCTAACCCTAGAAATCAAACCCACTTTTCATTTTGGTTCAAGCATCCATTTTTGCATCATTTCTTCTTGCATTTGTGTTGCTTCTCTCTGCATTAACAAGGTTTGATCTTCTCTTCCTATCTTTGTTCTTAAATTTGAAAAATCCATGTTTTTGACATGATTAGAGATGGTTAGGTTAGGGTTAGAGTTTTGATTTGTGAATAGAGATTGTTCTTCATTGATAATAGTTGGAAAAGGAACAATAATCATAACCCACATGCAACAAACATTCATCTTTTGATTTTGACCCATTTTGTAAATTTGAAAAATAAGGGTTTTGAATGATTTGTATGCCAATGTTGTGATTTTGATTCCTTTTCATGATTCTATTGTGTTTTAGAGACATAAGATGAAACCTAGGGTTGAAATTTGCTGGTTGGTGTTGTGAAATTGCAGGAACAAAGATTTTGAAAATTTGAAAATTGCAGGTACGAAGAACTACGCTAATAGCGAAATATACGCTAATAGCGCAACTTTTCCAGAAAAATTTCGCTATTAGCGCATCCTACGCTAATAGCGAAAGTTTCCCAGAAAAATTTCGCTATTAGCGTGGCTGGCGCTAATAGCGTAGATCTTCATACTTGCCCAGATTTTCAAAAAAATTTTTGATGTTTTTAACTGACCAATTCTAATTTGTGCTAATATTTTCTATGCAATATGTTGGTGTTTCCTGGTTTTGTTGCAGATGGCACCTAAAAATGTTGAGAAAACTACCGGGACTAAGCGTCCTAGAGGCAAAGGTGCCTCTACCTCTGCTGCACCTGCAATCCCAAACCGTTTCCCCACCCCTGCCCACTCTGCCAGGTTTAAGAAAATGGTACAGTACAAAACCTGGCACGAGAAAACTTTTGACATTCATCCTAGTGGTGAGCATTCTGATATGCTCCACATTTTCACTGGTCGCAAATGGACCAAACTCCTCGTGCCTGCAACCGAGATTAACACCGACCTAATCAGGGAGTTTTATTGTAATGCTGTCCCTGATGCCTCACCCGCTACCTTTGCTGAGACTTTCTCTTGGACTTCTTACGTCCGAGGAAAGCAAATCCCTTTTGATAGGGATGCAATCAATGATTTCCTTGAAAATGCTTTAAACCTTGAGCCATCTGAGGACCCCACAATGCCCACCTTGTGTACCTATGCTAAGAGAAACGCTCAAGGAAATTGGAAATATCAGCAAATTGAGCGTGATATAATGAACAAGGGTAGGCTATTTGTCAAAAATGACAAGGGAGAGATTAGGCATGCACTTACCAAGGAGATGACAGCTACTGCCCGCTTAATTTTCCAATTCCTTGTCCACAATGCCCTTCCAAGAGCCCATACTTCCGATGCCCCAAAAGCCGTTCTACCACTCATCTGGTGCATTATGAAAGAAGTGCCTGTTGATATTGCTCGCATCATTGCTAATGAGATGAAGGCTGTGGCTTTGAAAGTAGCCACTGGTGCTAAGAAGGTGGCTTTGTTCTACCCGGGTTTGATTATGGGATTGCTGAAGGCTTATGGAGTGCCTATTTCTGGACCCTATGATGAAGATATTGAAGGGGTCATTACTGACACTCATATTCGCACCTGGGAGAAAACAGAGCAAAGGGCAGCACAATACCATTTCTCTGATGATGAAGGTGGCCCATCTGAGGCTGCTGGTTCTTTTGACTTTTCAGGTTTGCAGACCTTTATGCTGGAGCAGCAGATGCATAACCAGTACGTGAGGGACCAGAATAGCTTCTTGATGGACCAGAATGAAGCAATTTGGAGGAGTAACATGGGCATACACCAGGACCTCTACAATGCTCACATGCATCCGGGAAATGCTGAGTACCCGGTTATGACTCCTGAGCAGTACCAGACTTATGTTCATTGGCCTGAGGGCAGGCCAAATCCTTATGTGGGGGTGGCTGATGCTGTTGATGATGAGGCGACACCTGATGATGCTGGAGTCGTGGGTGATGATGATGATGTGTACCAGGATCTTGATATGGATGATGCTGGAGAGGATGATCAGTGAACTTGAGTTTTTAGTGATGTTTTTTCTTTTTGCTTTATAACTCTATGTTTTTATTTCATGTTGGAACATCTGTTTATTTTGGTTGTATTTTGTACTCTTCAAGCACTGTGGTTTTTAGTGCTTGATTTGTTACTTTGTTACTTTGTTACTTTTTATATGGTTTAATAACTTAGTTTTTTTTGGTTTAATAACTTATGCTTTGGATGAAATTTTTGTTTACATCTTGCTTGTGTCTCTCAAAAGAAAATTGCTCATGAACAATAAATCTTAAAGTGCTCCATGGAGCCATGTTTGAGCAAAAGCAGGTGAGTGATAATGATATTACTTGTGATAAAGCGTAAGGCCAAGGTATTGGTTTCCTGTTATTCTAGGTTTTTAATAAGAATTTGAAACTTGTACTTTGCACAAAATATATATCATTTAATTCTTTTCATAGACATAAATATTTTTGAACCACTTAGTACTTAACATAAATGTGAGGTAGCTTCAATCTGTTGTATATATGCTGGAGACCAATAATCACCGTCTAACTTGTTTTAGTTATGTTAAATCTGATAATTATTTTGAATTGTTTGAAAGCATGGAAAGGATCAAGGCACTTTTTGAATTGAGAGTAACCTACTTGACCACATAAAGCCTACCTGTGAGAAGAGCGAGTATCTGATACCCCAATCCGAGCCTAATGAATCAAGTCCTCAAACATGAACTGTCAATATTCATAAGCACAATGCTTGTTGAATTTGCCTGGAATTTTTCAAAAATCCAGTTCATGGTTGAATCTTATAGGACTTTGATATTTTTACTTTGTTGAACCCTTAACCTTTTTGTACTTTGTCCCTTGCCTTAGGATAGGGGAACATTCAATTAGAGTTTTTGTTGTATTCAAGTTGGGGAGAAAAAGGAGGCATTATATGTTAAGTTCTGGTGAAGTTGTAAAATAACCTGACAACGTTGAATCAAAGAAAAAAAAAAATTGTACATTTGAAAAAAGAAAAGAAAAGAAAAGAAAAAGGAAGTGAAAAATCAAAAAGAGAATAAGTTGTCAAGGTTATAAGTTTTATTGTTAATCACCAAAGGTTTTAATTCTTGGTAGGGAAGTATATGGATTTCAAGTTGTGATACAAAAAAAAATGTTCCTCTTTGATAGGCTTTCTGATCAATTGCCCCACATATGACATTTCTTTTGTAGCCCGGCCAAGTTATAACCCTTGCAAGACCTTTTGATCCATGCTTTTATGCTTTTTGAGACGATATTTGGATGGACACCTAACTTAAATAGGATGTTAGCATGATTGTTGGATGTGTGTTCATTACCTCATTCATTGTTATCATTATATTGCATTTACTTTCAAAGAAGTGTGTTAGGTGTGGTTCATAGATAGTTATGTTTATGTATTGAAGTTTATGATGTATAGTTTGTGCTTAGGACATTTTTCGCATTCTTAGTTTGAACCTAGAGTAGCGGAGGACTTCATGCTTGTCCACGCAATCATTTTTGAATCACCATTTGTTTATTTTTGTTTTGAATTGTTTGACACCATGTTGAAAACCTTGTCCAAAGCCTTGTTAGTTTCCTTTTCAATTAATTTGTTTGAGGACAAACAAAAAGCCAAGTTGGGGAGAGTTTGATAAGTGTTTAAAAGTGATATATTTCGCATAGGAGTTTAGTCGTTTTAGTGACTTGTTTTGCAAGATTCTCTATGGAAAACTCCAAATATTGTGTTAATATGTCATTTATGCTTTTGAGCCTTAGTCTACCCTTTTTGTGCAGGAAATTACAAGCAAGGAGCAAGAAATGTCAAAGTTCATGAAGCTACGCCATTAGCGTGTCCTACGCTATTGGCGTGATGAAGAAATGCCCAAGGCCAGAGGGATACGCCATTAGCGCACCTGGGGCGTGGATCTGGAGTACCCTTGAAGAGTACGCTAATAGCGTATTCTGAGCTATTAGCGTACAATGTCCAGAGAGCTACGCTATATGCGTACCTGGAGCGTGGAAGCAGAAGCTGGGTTTGAAGAGCTACGCTATTAGCGTATTTCACGCTATTAGCGTAAATGCTCCAGAGAGCCACGCTATTAGCGTGGCTGGAGCGTAGCAGCAGGGCAAGAACAACGTGGCAGGCTCCCATTGGCCAGATTATAGGCCGCCTTACCACGCTATTAGCGTGAGTTGCGCTATTAGCGCAGGTGCAAAAACACAGGCCATTTAAATAGCATTTTTACCTCTCTTTTAGGTATTCACTATTCCATTGAAACATTTTACACATTTCTAGAGAGAGGTTAGAGCTATTTCATAGAGAGAAACACAAAGCAAGTGATTAAGGAGTAGATTCAACCCTAGATTCATTGAGACATCAAGGATCTTGGCATGGAATCTTCATCTTTCCTTCATTCCTTGCATTAGTTTACATGTCTATATGTAACTAACCTTCTTTGTAGTATTGAGGTAACAATCAAGCTATTATGTAATCTTTTGATCTTTTAATATATAAGGTTCTAGCTTAATGATTCAATATTGTTGTTATTCTTGCTTTTAATGCTTTCAAAGAGATTCAAGATGATTTGGACACAAACTCTTGAATCTAGAACTAGAATAACAATCTATCTTATGTTATATCACTCTTGACAAGTTTGTAAACCTTTGATAATTACTTTTAATCAAGATTTTAATGCTTTCGGATACTTAATCAGGCTGGACACGGTCGATTAAGTCATCCGATCGACTTTGTTATCGTTTAAGGAATTTGGACACGAATGTTTAAACGATAACCTCGAAATAACGATGTCGCTTTGGACACGAAGGATATTGTAGAAATGATTGTAATAATATTGGTTATAAAGCTAGAGTCTGTTAATCGATCGAGAGATTGCTGCTGTTATGCTTGCTCGTTATCTTATACCGCAAGCGAAATAGTTCGATCCCCTCTCGTTTTTACTTAAATGTCAAATATGGATATAGTGTTACACACAAACAAATTATATCCAAACCCTTAATGTGAACGATTGTGTAAATGCTTATGATTAAACGTAACTCCCTGTGGAAACGATCCTATATATACTCACGTGTACATAGTTATATGACGTGTAGGAAAAATCTTACATCAGTTTACAACTCTGATATTATTTTTTGCGCGCTCAATGAATTTAATTAACCTGGATAGAACTTAGGGGGAGCTTACAAACCTCACCTTAAAGGCTATCAGACTCAGGGGGAGTTTGAGCTTACAAACCTCTGACTCTGAGCTTACAAACCTCAGAACCCCAAAGTCAACTTGTTAATTAGATTAACAACAATTGATCAATTTTTAAATACTATTGTTTGTCATCATCAAAAAGGGGGAGATTGTTGGAACAAAATGTGTTTAACAATGAACCTTAAAGAGTTTTGATGATAACAAGGTATTAAAAATTGTAAATTGGACTAGCTAATATTTGTTCAAGTGTACAGGACCATAGTTAAAAATTTACATCATATAAAGGTTCTGAAGAACAAAAAGAGAGCTAAGGAATCAAGAAAAGGAAGCTTGAAAGCATATGAAAAGAAGTGCATCTGAATATGAAAGAGCATCTGAAGACAAAAGTGCGCCTGAAGAATGATGACGTTATCAGAAGCTGAAGGTCATCAGAAGCTGAAGGTCATCAGAAGCTGAAAGTCATCAGAAGCGGATAGTCATCAGAAGCGGATAGTTCAGAAGCGACTTCATCATAAGCTGAAGCTCTTCAGAAGCTGATTATCACCACAAGCTGAAGATTCAAAGATCAACCCTTCAAAAGCTGTCTATTGGATTCGAAAACACTGCAGAAGACTAGTGGATGGTTGCAACAGTCATTTTTGGTGAAGATTTGAAGGCATTGGAACCTTATCTTCAAAAAGCGTTGACATTGTACTTTGTACGAACTGTACAACCACCTTCTCCACTACTCTGTTTTGTGTCCACGCTACAAGACAAGAAAACAGCTCCAGAATAACAGCTATGCCTGCAAAGATGTTCCTTCACAATGGGAATGGATTTCAAATTGGTTCTTCATAGGACAACAACCAAATCAGGCAAAAGATCATTGGTGAAAGATCAAGCTTCAACAACGACTCTTTTGATGTGCTGGCAATTTCACAACGTCTCTTTCACACCTCTATATAAAGGAGTGAAGACTTAGAGTTTTGGTAATGATGAACAAAAGACTCTCAACATTTTTACAAGTGCCAAACCTCTGCTGAAATTGTTCTGCATTCACTTAGAATTTCTGTGTCTCAAAGTCATATCTTAGAAATTCTTAAGTCTTAAAGTCTGTATCTGATTTGTATTGTGAGCACCTCTGATTGTATATCAAGTGTTCAACCTTAAACAATTTTCTGTGTAATTTTGTTTAGATAGAAGTATCTTGCAGTTGTGCTTGAGCAAATGAAGTCTCTTGATTGTGTTTTTGAGCATATGAAGACTCTTGCAAAGTGTGCTTGAGCAAAGGAAGTCTCTTGCTGTGTGCTTGAGCAATTGTAATCAGATATTACATTCTAGTGAACTCTCCTTGGAAGTGCAAGGGGGACAGGACTACTTCCGGTTTGTGGAAGGAACCAGTATAATTGCTTTGTGTCTTTCTTCTCTCTCTCTCTGTTTTATTCCGCTGCGTTTAGATTCTGATTATCACTTCAGAAGTTGTATCACTTAGCTTCTGACCAGTGTGTTCAGTTTTTAGAGAATTGAAGAATTTTCCAAAAACACAATTCAACCCCCCTTCTTGTGTTTTTCTCACCTTCAGAGATGATAAAAGGGAAGTTTGTGTGGAACATACAAAAACAAGTGTGGATCAAGAGGCGAATGAAGAAGAGCAAAAGATTGCAAAGCAGTCGATTGATGGAGAGAATTGAAATTTTTCTAAATATTTGAGTTCACTTTGAAGTAACGAGGCTTGCAAATGATGGAATTTATTCACATGCCAAATGACCTGAGATACTAAATTGTTGGTTTAACGACATCATCATCTTGAAAACATACAAACCTTATGATATTTCACAAAAAGTGTTGGTTTAATGGCGTCATCATCTTGAAAACAAACAAAACAACTCGAGGATAACTATGACAGACATTGGTACTTGTGAATAGTGTCTCTAATTATAAACACTCATTGCATATTTTACATATACTCCCTCCGATATAAGCAAAAATGCATTTTTTTAGATTTATTGAATAATTGACGTTTATCAAACATTGCTTTTTAAATCATACAAGCTTATAAGATATAATATATACTTTAGATTATTGACCTTATTAAACAACCCTTACTAAGGTTTTTAGATTGTTATTTTCTTGAATTTTTAGGGGTTTTGGAAAAAAATAGTTTTTTTGTTTATCTTTTAAAATCTGGGCCAATTGTGTTTTGACCCAAATTAAAAACTTAATTAACCTAATTAAGAAAGATATTTATATACATGATGATTGTTCCAATTCGTTCGTTCTTCCTGGTCGGCTGCGCGCACCAGTCTTCTTCTCTATAAGGGTTGCTACAGTTCTACACTTCTCTTTAAAAGGTTAGATATATGAACCTTACCTTCAGTGATTGTGAAAAGAGAGGAAATAATCGACAAAACACGTGAAATAGAGCGAATCGGTACGCTTTATTTTTTAAAAAGTTACCTTTGTTTTTGGTGCAAATTATTTGTGTAGTTCCATACCTTGGTTTCCTTTTCTTATAAATAACATTGGTGTAATTCATGACGAGCTTAAGTACTAGAGAAATGATATTTTGACAACCACTTTTAGACAACTTTTAGACAACTTTCTCTCTCATATTCACATGATGTTGATGTTGTTATCCTCTCTCTTCCTTTTTCTCTCTCCATTGTTTTTGACCAATAAGAAATGAGAAAAACAAGGTTGTCAACAAAGTTGTCATCAAATGGATATGTCAAAATATCATTACTCTAAGTACAATTCATGTTGCCTTTATTCTTTAGTTCACGTTGCTGTGTACACTTTTTTTCTTCTTCTTCTATGCTATATATATCGATGAATTTGTTATTGGATTTGATTTGATGATATATTCCTCGTGTAGTTAAGACAAATATTTAATTTGTTTGTACAGTTCGTTCAGGTTTGGCGGGCGGCTGGAAGATAATCAGAACCACTATACATCTTTTTATTAATCTCAATTCCACTTGGTTGCTGGAAATTCATATTGATCGGAAATGGAAGACTTGGAAGCCATTACTCTTGCAACAAACAAAAAGGATAGCAACTACATACCGGAGAGTATCGCAGTGTTCATTATGTCAAAACTGCCTCTTAAATCATTGAAACGATTTGAATGTGTAAGCAAATCCTGGTTCCACTTATATCTAAGTTATTATTTCAGTAAAATCCATCTGAAAAATTTGATGTCTAATAACCATTACGATGATACATATCTCGTCCTACATCATGGGGAGCTTACAGAAAAATTCAATTACCATTGCGAGTTTTATTTCCTTTCTGGCGAGAGATTTGAGAATAAGGTCAAATTAGATTGGCCACCTCCATTTAAAGACGATGACACTGGTATTTATATTTTAGGTTCTGTTAGTATTAATGGCATTTTTTGTCTCAAACAAAGAGCTAGTAAACGACTTGTTTTGTGGAATCCAACTATTGCGGAATTTAAGATCATTCCTCCTAGCCCTTTTGAGTATGTACCACCTCATCAAACCCCTCGATACAATCTTCATGGATTTGGTTATGATCATGTAACAGATGACTATAAAGTGATTAATTTTGTAAATTCTGTTCGCTTAGTTGATGAAGATATTGAAGATGAAGATGCTGAAGATGAAGATTATGAAGATGAAGATACTGAAGTTGAAGATTATGAAGATGAAATTACTGAAGATAAATATGAAGATAATGAAGATAGACCTTGGGAGATGTATTCTCTAAAAAGTAACACTTGGAGGAAGCTTAGTGTCAATATGCATAATCGTTGTTACTATACTCTAAAGCAAGACATCGGAGTATACATTGATGGAATGTGTCATTGGTGGGCTATAACTGATGATTCAGTTGATGAAGAATGTTTGGTGTCGTTTGATTTTAGCAGCGAGATGTTGTTTACAACACCCGAACCTTCATACTCTGATTATACTATGTTTGGATGGGTGGAAGAGAGACACTTGGCAATTTTAAATGGGTCTATTGGATTGTTCTCAAGGTATTTACACACACCTGAGATTTTTATATCAATTTTAGGTGAACTCGGTGTACAAGAATCTTGGACTAAACTTTTTACTGTTAGATCCTTACCTTCTATTAAGTTCTCCATCGGAGCTGGGAAGAAGAGCAATATACTTTTCTTTAAAACAAAAGATGATAAACTAGTATGGGTTGATGTAACTAGTAGTGTGACTGAGGAGTTTGTTTTTAAATCAGGGGAATTCGGTTCTCATATAGGAAAGTATAAGAGAAGCTTTAAATCAATAATGAATAGTTAATTTTTTTTTTTTCACCCGATAAGTATAAGATAATGGTTATTATGATTCATTTTATTTTATATTCAAAGTTTGTCAACTGCACGTACAATAACTTTTATCAAGGAAGGAAGAAGTCATGTGATGATATGAATGATGTTTTATAAATTTATTTGGAAGGTGTACTCTCTTTCTCTTTACAAATTAATTTGATTTCGATATCAGTTTAAGAAATGTCTTTTAACCCTTTATTCAATGACCTTTATGAGACTCATTATTATGGAAGGTAACGGTTTATCCGGTTTGTATTTGTTAAAGACAAAAGAAAAAGCATGTTTGAGAGGAGGTTTTTGTAGGGGAAGATTTTGGAGTGCTAAGTTTATATTTTGAAATATATTTGATATTTTAAAAAATAAATTAACATAACAATGTGATAAATAATCATATAATACTTCAATCACATTAGTTTGTTTTTAAAAATATTTTATAGTATCTGTAATGTAAAAATGAAAAGTAAATCTCCCCTTGATGTATTAGTTTGGAGTAAGGAGACAAGTTTGTTGAACTAATTAAAAGTAGGTATTATGATTGATTTTTGACAATTTATTTTTTGAAAAACGCGAATTTATAAACCTGAGTGCGCAATCTGCACATGTAGCTCAGTAAATATGTTCATGTGCATCGTGCAGCCTGCTTTGCGCATCGCATAGCAGAACCTCAACACTTGAATCATGATTTCAATGTATATACAAAAATTCTCCACATTGCTTTCAAATCGATGGAGATGCCACTTTAACCACCAACTAACTTGCTTCTGTCTCTCCATCCTTGAACTACTCTTCAACAAAATTGATATAGTTCAAGCAATGTTTAAACCTTGTTCTAGGTAATGACTTGGTGAACACATCCGTCCGATTGTCTTCTGACTTTTCGGTGCGAGTGTTCTCTTGTTTTATTTCTAGTTGATTGGAAATAGGTACTAAAATATACATGGACTTATAGAGTATGTTGTGATGTGACGAGAAATTAAGTCCACAACATAAGAGTAGAATAGTCTTTTACCTACTTATGTTGACTTCGCTTCTAGGAAACAATGACATATTTGTATGCAAATTTAAGCAAGAAAAATGCCAACTTTTGTAATATGATGCTTTCTATGTTGTTTCTAAAATTTCTAAAAAACAAATGTTTTCATTAACATGTTTTTTTTTTTTATTTTATTTTTTATACCAGGTTGGTGATTTCATTTATGAAGTTTAGATAAATTTCTAAAAAATAATACTACTTTTTGGTTCTTTGTTGACATTTGAGAGTACTTATTAGTTAGTGCAGAGAACAATACTTTATAGGTTAAACTGCACTTTTCGTCCCTTATAAGTTTAAAAATGTTGTGATTTTGGTTTCCTATTAAAAAATGGCAATTTTAGCCCCTTTCACCCTAAACTTGCTGAGAAGACGTCACGTGTCCCAAAATAGGGATCATAATCACAACTTTTTGAGAAGTTAAGGGACCAAAAGATCATATTTCCCTTATGTTAGTGGTCAAAAGAGCATATTTCCCTAAATATGGGGCGTCATTTTTGCCATTTTTTTTAATAGGGGGCCAAAATCGCAACATTTTAAAACTTAGGGGACGAAAAGTACAGTTTAGCCTACTTTATAATACACTTTCTTACCGTTAAGTTTCAATTTTCTATGGTCACATTACATGGTGCCATGAAAGAGTAGTAATGTAATATATGGCAAGATGTAGGGCAGGTATATATATATGCAGTATAGTCCAGCTTGATCAGTTGTGAGTTATGTGATTAGAACTAACCATAATTATTTTAGAGTTATTCAAGATAAATATACTGATAAATTCTCATTCTTAACTTTAGGATGGAGAGAAGGTAGTACATTTGAACACTCTAGCATTATTAGGGTGTTGCAGTTTCTTCGGTAAATTGTGTAAGTACTTCACTAATGCTTAAATTGTGATATCAAATACTTCACTAATACTTAACCAATGTCGATGCCTACTGGTGCAATAACAATTGTAGTTCCTTTTGAAGTCTTCCCACGCAAGCATTTATTTTAGGATTTATCTTTGCAAGCTTGAGTCACACATCGCAGAGCACAACTGATTTATGGCAAGCTAATGCTATTGAAAGCTATAAAGAGTTTTGGCCCTCCAGGACAGTCTACATAAAACTTTATATCTCTACCTTCTATGCTCTTAATGTGACACGGCACAACGAACATTTATGCATATCTTGTATTTTTGGTTAATATATTACTCATTTAGTCACTATGTGTCCCATGCTAGAAATGATGCCACACGTATGTTACCATGAAATTATCTTGTAGTTGAGTTTTCTTGAGTTATGGAAAATGTTAAATTGATAACTATGAGCTTTGCATAATCGATATTTTATAGCTGAATTGATTACCATGAAACGCTTCCACATTTGTAACTATAAATAAATATTATGTATTATAAGTTTATGAACATTTTCCACAAATATTTGGCTGTTAAATCTGTTCCCAATTCCAACAATCAGGTTCATCTTTCCTCTATTTAATATTTTCCTTTTTTAGTTTAGTTTAAAAAATTGATTATGTTCTTTGGAGAATGAAGTTAAAAGCATTGCTAATTAAATTGAGTATGGTGTGTTGTTGTATTAAGTGTTAGATCATTTTTTTCTTGAAACTTTCTTTTTCGGGGTTGTGTTACACTGCTATATACATATGAAGTTAGAATCATTGCTAAATTGAGTTTGGTGTTTTGTACTTCATGTAATGCGAAACACCTAAACTTGTATGTAAATGTTGCAAGAGAAATACTAGACATGATAAGAATTATTTTTCTATTCTTATATTTATAACTGTCATTTTATTATTTTAGAACTTGCAACTTTTGTATGTTTACTGCACAAAATGTAGTTGATGAATGATATATTCATTTTTTGTTCTAAAATTTTATCTTAAATTTGGTAACATTTTGTTTGCAGTGATTGGCTGCGAATCAGCAACGGAAATTGGCCACAGATTAGCATTTTTGCCTACAATAATATAAAACTAGAATTAGACCCGCGCATTGCACGGATGTCTTGAATTTTATCTTTAATTGAAACTAGGTATATAACCCGAGCGTTGCACGGGTTGGATCATAGCCTGTACTTAAAAACAAAAAGTTGTTATAGGTATAATCACATTTATTTTATTGATTTATAATATTAGTTATATGATTATTTTAATATTAATTTATACTAAAATAGGAGTATTGTTTAATTGCTCAAAAAAAAGGAGTATTGTTTAAAACATATGACAATTTATATTGATTTATATCGTAGATTTGTGTAAATATTTTAGGGATAAATAATATAGTTTTTGATGGATCCTATAATATTCAATAAGTTTAAAGACATATATCATAGCTTATCTTAATGCAATCACATATGAAAATTCACTTATGGTATCATAGTGGTGTAATAATATGTTGCTTGTTTTTTTTATTTATTTTTATTTTTTATCTTGGATTCTCACATTCTTTTCTATTAGAGTTAGAGCCATTCATGCTTGATGTCAATATTATTCATAAGAAATGTTGCAATAAGTTCAAGTTAGGATATGTCTTTTTCATCTTTTGACCATGTTCTTCAAAATTACGCAACGTGACCTAACTACTTACTTTTACGTTCCTAATTCTTATTTAAAGTCTCTTAATTTATTGAAACAATTATCCTTATGGTGATAAATTAGCTTATTTTGAACTTTCCTATCAAACCTCTATTTCTGAAATTTTATTCTAACTTTTAATGGTCCAAATTATTTTAGCCAACGGTTTGATTTACCTTTTGGCACTTTGCTTAATTCATATTTTTGTTTGTCTATTTTTTTCCAATTAATGTTTACGTTCCCATGTTTATTTAATCATATATAGACATTATGGAATAATAAAAGGTGATATTTTTTTTTAAGTTATGCTTAATTACATATTGGTGATTATTAGATAGAATAAGAGTGAAAAGTTTTCTATGAGTTGAACAATTCAAACTTAAAATTAGATAGTATAAAAGAGAGTGAGATTTTTTTTTGAGGCATAGCAACATGGTTCTAGCTTAAAAAAAAACATCGAACCTAAGACATATATACATGTTCAACCTAAGACACTAACTTAAATATAATAAATGCTTTTTAGTAATATTTCAATTAAAAATAATAGCAAAGAATCAAATTAACATATTGTTTCATTTGGTTTTTTTCTTTCAATTCTATAAAAGTTCAATTCTATTATACTTTGTTAAGAAAAGATAATATTGTTGTATAATACAAATGCTATAATAACTCAAGTCAATTTTATTAAGGCGGGATCGATATCGTTGAATGTTAATATAACGGGCAAATTTTGTGACTGTAAATATAGAGACCAAAGCTATAATCAAACCTTTATTTTATAATATTTACTCTAAAAAATAATTATTTATTTATCTGCCATATCATGAATTTGGCTTTATTCCCAACTAATTATTGAAATATACACATTTTTTCCCTATCAAAACAAATATTGAATCATTAACATTATCGTGAAAAATTAGGGGGAAATTGACCAACTATTTTTTAATTGAATTGACCGAATATTACAAATTCAAAGACAGAATTGATGATTTACTTCTATCAAACAATTGCTCAAATTCCATAACCCTCGTAGTATATGTATACGTACAATGCAACTTTTACACATGAATAGACATAGCTTTTGAGATTCAAGAAAACTTCAATTTATCTTTGAGATGAAAATGAGATTTTTTTTAACTCAAACTAAGTTAAGTTATTTATGAAATGGAATAAGAGAGACATGAAGCTTTTTTAGAGGTGACACATCATCAATATTCTAGCTTAAGAATAACTGAAAGTTACACACACATATAACTGCTTAAAATTCCACTGCTCTCATAGAATATAATACATGCACATGACTTAGCGAGACATATGATTGCCTTTAAAAAAAAGGCTTAATTGCACTTTTGGCCCTCTATCTTTCCAAAACTTGCGGTTACAGCCCCCCAACTAATTTAAATACAAAACAGCCCCCTAAGTATTGAATCTTTGGCAGTTTTGGCATAGAACTAAAATGATCCAAAACAGCCCCCTAAGGCTTAATTACTCTTAGTTTCTAAAATGATCTCTCTAATTGTTATGCATAGAACTTGAAAATAAAATTAAAAGAAAAACAACATCAATCTTGTTAAAAAAATAATGTGCTCTCTAATAATGAAAAAAGTGTCAATCTTGTTAAGAAAATAATGTGCTCTTTCAATATATAATGATACAAAAATTGAAGAGTATCATCCAAGAGTTGATTGAAGAAAGTGATAATGATGATCTAAAACCAAAATAATACCACTGAAATTTGTACATAGAAGGATAGGACAATAGCCCTTAATTAAAATTATAACCATACAATTTTCAATCATAGTGTAGAAAAGTATTTGTTGTGAAATTGATATCAATAGAAAGCATGGTGGAAACATCCACGGATTGAGTGAAAATGAATGTGGCGTAAGTTGTGGTTATAAAGGGTGAGTGGGAATTCAAAAAAAATACGCTTTAAATTTTTTCATTTTGTAGGTTATAATTGAAGGAATGTTAAGAGATACATCCAATGATGATGGTGTAAGAAATTATGAAATGTTTGAATAGTTTGTTAGGTGCATAAACGGTTACTATTAGATTCATAAAACATGGCCATAGAAAAACAATGATATTTTTGTTCATTAATGTAACTTCTTTGTTGTTTTTTGTCTAGAGTGAGTTCATAACCCATTGTATTCTAATGCATTGTATGATTGAGTTAGCATTATTGTGAAAAAAATAAATGTGAGAAGTTATGATTTGATTAGTTTATTTGATAGAATAATTAGAGTAGAAGTTCAGCTTTTTTAGAGGTGCCACATAGGCACAATCTTAACATTAAAGTGAGTCAAATTTAATTTATAAAGAGAAGAAGATATAGATAGATAAATGCTCTAAAGATGTGGCATCCATCTTGTTTCTCAGCTACTCAAACTTGTCATGCTTCACAATTTTTGTTAGAACGTCTGCTTCATATATAGCAGCAGGACAATATAGCGGTTCTAGTCTCCCTTTGTTTACTTGATCTCTAATACAGAGATTCCTTGTCTCAATGTGTTTACGGTAAAATTTCACAATATTTTTTTGGATAGATAAAGTTTCATAGTGTTTAATTTTAGTTTAACAATTAGATTGGAGAAAAATATGACAACTTGTAATTATTTTCTTGATTTACATCGTATTTCAAATGGTTCAAGTTAAAAAAATAATTTATTTCATGTGGTTCATAAAATAGACCCCCGAAATCATTTGTTTACACTACACTCCTCTAATCCAACACTACACTCCAAAAAATCATTCCCAACACTTCTTTTAATTTATTTCTCATTCTCTTTTTCTTTACTTTTTTTGACCAACTATTTCTCACATTTTCTACTCTCAACGCTTTTCTAATGGAGGATAAATAACAACCACAAATATATCAAGAAATGATGATAGGTTTTGTAACTTAAACTTACTTGCATTATTATAATTATTAGATTAGATTAGATAGAATAAGAAAGGGTGAGAAGTTATACTATATGTGAGAATATTTTTTTTAGAGGTGACGCATATGAATAATCATAGCTTAAAAATAATGACTTAAGTTTAATTTATGGGAAGGTCTTGGAGGTACCATATCATCACAATTCTAGATCAAGAGTAACTCAAACTTACTTTAAATATAATATAGAAGACGAATATATAATTGATAGAAACACTTATACATTCAACCTTAACCTCATAGTTTCAAATATATATAAAATCCATATATATAAACTTTATTAAATCAAATCTAAAAATATTTCTAATAAATTAATTAAACCTTAATTAAAAGAAAACAACTAAATGGCAATAAAGTCTTTTAATTATCCATAAAAAAAAAGTAACCACAAAACTTCCCCAAAAGAATGGGAATATAGTTAGACAATTCCATGAGCTGCACCCACCCAAATTTACTCTTAATTGTAGGAATCTCAATTGATGGTCAAGGGTTAAATTTCCATGTTGCTGCGTTCAAATCATCAAAACATGATTTTGTCTCTCCAATTTCACGAAGATCAAGAACATTCCATTAGAATTTTGAATAAATGTGTGCTTCTACAATTAGTTACCTAGGCCTCCATGTTAATAACTCTTATACGAAACTATTCAATTAAAAACATAATAAGAATACTTTCTCTTATTACAATGACATGGATAATTGATCAAATTAAACTAACACCTATGGATAAAGATTCTTACCTTTTCTTGTTCGACCCTTTTGGATTTTTGGTGTTGGGAGTTTTGAGTTTCTTGTAAGCTCCATCCAAATCCTCCTCCATCTTATGACAATTAGTTGAGAAGGATAAATATCTAATAGTTATAGGAACAACCACATGTTGGCTTGGAATAAAAATGAATAAAAAAAGGGTTTTGCTAACCAATGCTCTTAGGGCAATGGTTAAGGAATCAAAAAAGGAAATAATTGTGAAATTTCATGTAGAAAAAGTTGCTTTTTACTATTTCAATAAGTTGAATGCACAATTTCCAAGATAAAGTTACTACTTTAAGTTTCTTATCAAGTGCCCTTAGGGCACTTGTTAGCATTTCCCATAAAAAAATATTCATTTTTTTATGCATTTTTATTATGTTTTCTTCCACATTTTTAATGAACTCTTGATCTCATAACAATGTTAAATAAAAAACAATAATGAAAAGATACTTTAATTTCAATGAAAAAATACAACCATCATTTCATATATGAAGTGTCCTTTCAACGAAACTCCCCCTTTCTCCAAAACATGTGTATGTGAAATCAAAGGAAAAATATCCATTAGAGAATACGAAAAAAAATTATAGAAATAGAATTCAATATCCAAAGTAAAGTCTCTGTAAAATCCAAACTAACATTATAATCATATAATCAGTCAAGACTATAGAAAAATAAAATATAACGCATCCACATAAGAAAGGTACAGAATGCATATATGCAATCAAGGTAATTCAACGTTACCTTTCTATATTTGAAAAAATTACCTATGCATGCCGGTAAAAATTTCAATGCTATGGTGGCCCTATGAACTGCTTCCTACATACACAATATAATAACCAAAAGAAAACTATTTACAAAATAAAATTTGGAGAGGGGAGAAGTATTAACTGGTTTTCATTTTCACTATATCTGAAAACACATAGGAAAATGCATCTTCCTTCAGCGATGCATGGACAAAAAACGGATTTTCCAAAGGATCTAACCCTAAAATGTAATACATACATAAAACGGAAGCTTGAACAGAAAATTAAAACTATCAAAAAATGAATAGAAGAAGACATGAAAAGGATAACATAAGCAACATATACATACATACACACACACACACACACACACACACACACACACACACACACACACACATACATATATATAAGCTTAGAAAAAATGAGGATCTTTATAGTAAACTTGTGTGTGTAAGAGGATTGATTAAGAATATGAATAATTTTAAAATGTAACCGCTCAATATTAATAAAATGGATTATAATGCATTCATTGTACAACTTGCATGAAGGGAAGTAAATGGAGTGTTTTTTTGCAACTGATGGAAAATGAAAGATAGATAGTAAGGAATGGCTAGTAAAGAATCAAGGACAAAAGAGAGCCACGTGACATATAACTATGAGAGATTAGTTACAAAAGGGAGACATTGGTGAAGTGACAAATAAACAAAGTGTAGTTTAGAATACATGTATATAGAGATAGAGATAGAGATAGAGATAGAGAAAGATATCGAGAATTTATTCTTAACTTACTGCACATACAATTTTTTTTTTTTTTTTGTGATATTGAAAAGTATGGATTACTCATACTCTTCTAAGATATAATCATGTTTTAGGAAAAGTTATGATATGATGAAAGAATTTGTGACTTCAAAGATATAATCGTATCCATTACTACGGTCTAGCAAATTTCTATTTCCCCTTCTATGCAATTTGCAATAGAGTTGTACATATTGACAAAGATGAGTCAACATTATGAAAAGGAAAAAATGAGTCTAACATGCACACATATTGATTGATTTTAAAAAATGCACATGACAAATATCATTAGTGTATGTATAGCAAAATACATAACAAAGCAATTTGCAGTGCAAAGGAACTTATTTCAACTTACCCATGAAATCACAACTAATTTGAATTGACATAGGTAGCTAAAATGTTGCATGGGAAGAATAAAATTGGTTGTATTCGTGTTTTATTGATTATCATATATGTGATTATATTATTTATGGTTGTATGAATTGGTCTTAGATATCAAGCGAAATACTTAAGGTGAAGCTTGATATTCGATCTATAACGGTGAGTAAGAGGATTAAATCATGAAAATAGATTTGGTCCTCTTGCTATCATAAATGATAATTGTTCTTAATGGATTTTGCTAATACATCTACCATACAAAGAGGTTGTTTATTAGTTTAAAATAAACTACTGCTCTTTGAAAGAAGCAAGTTTATCTCATCCTTACAAGTTCAATGCTCATAGGATTTGTAAGATTGGTTTTTGTTTATATCTATCATTGTGAAAAATGACAAATTCACAATCCCATGACCTTATTTTCATTGGTATTAAAATTGATATGAATATCTCATTACAATTGTTGTTTTAGCTAATCATTATTGTGAACCTTGTAGGAATGGTAATTTTTTTTTAAGAATAGCTTATTTCCTTAATAATATCTAAAACTGTAAATGTACTTCACTTATTGACATATCACTCTCAGTTAGAAATTAAACCAACATAAGCTGTCATCTCCAAATTCACAAATCGACCACAATGTCAATGGTGGACATCAACATAAAACCTATCCATTTAATCTGTTGGAGGCATAATCTAATAAAAAGACTAGAGAAATTTTGTTGGTAATTTGGTTTTCTAACGTTTGGGTTGTTTGGAGAACAAGAAGTGCTATCTCAAAAAGGTTTTTATTGGGAAAAGGTAGTGGAGAACAAGAATTTTGTCTTGGAAAATTCTCGCATTCAAATTAACTGGTCTTAGTTACACTCTTCATCAGTGGCTAGTAAATCTGAGGGCCTATGCATGTAGTTGTTTGTTTTCTCGTCTTGGACGTCGTAAGGTATTTTAACTGTCGTGGGGGGTAGCTTCTGGGTGTTGTCTCAAATTAATGTGTCAGGTTTGTTGATCTGAGCTCTATTTGTTGCACATTTGGCAGTTTGGTTGCGTATAGAAGCTTGCGGTATTCATATTCACAGTATCGTGTGATATCTTTGCCTCACGTGGTTTGAAAGAGCGGAAGAGGAGGCTGTGTTTTGGAGTCAGTGTGTAGTGCTGTAGCTGGCAGTTTTTTCTGCTATGTGCACATTGTGAATCGGAAATTGCGCTTGAACAGACTGCATTACAAATGACTTTCAGATTGTCAAGTTTCATGTCTGTTAATTTCTTGAAGCTGCAAATTATAACTCTTTTAGGCACATTTGTGGAGAGGTTGTTCGGTGCAATAGTGAGCTGTGGTGCATTTGTAGGCATCTTCGGGTGCCATACCTGGTGTGAGCAGCGTACGTTTGTAAGCTATTTTGGTATAGAAATTTGTAGCAATAAATTGGGATTCAAGCCTGTAGTATTGGTTTTGGAAGTAGCAGATGCGGCGACAAGATTTCATTATAGTTTGTGTTCCTGTGACATTATATGGTGGTTTGAGTGCAGATTTTTCTGCACTTTTTTTTTCTGAACTCATCGGTTTCTGTTGCAGCATGTAGGAGTGTATTAGGCATGGTATATTGCCGAAGTATAGCAGGCAGTGAACTAATCTAATTTTGTACCTATGTTTGTCTTGAGGTGTGGTGAGTAGTTCTGCATTAAGTGTAGATTTTTCTGCATATTTTTGGCTTTGCTGCAGCTGGTGTGTCTTAGTGGGTGTGTTAGCTTGCACAAGTAGATCAACCAATGATCCGATTGTTGTGCTACTTGTGTGGTAGGGGCTATTGTATTGTGTATTGTGTTGGCCACTGGTCTTTTGTGGTAGCCCGCTAGGATATAGGAGTGAATCGATTTGTAATCAAGTAGACTTTGTATTCCTTTTAGTCTACCTTAAGCATCTCTTCTGCTTGGGTAGATCTTTTAATATAATTCTCTTTGCGTTTACAAAAAGAAAATGGTTGGATTGAAAAACAGAAGAAGAAAAAAGAAACATTATGAATATAACATAGGCTTCTATCTATTTGATTGTTGTAGCTTAATAGTACATCAGTAAAAATAGCCCTTTGTAGGTTTACTATTCCAAAATTTGTAATTTTGTTTCTATCTAATGATCCATTCATAAAATGAAATCTTTCAGCACCCACAGTTTATATTTCAGCTACATGCATAAAAACCATACTATTATTATAATCTTCTGCACAAATTTTCTTCCATTACTCAGGATTCTAATAAGTTAATAACTGCTTAAGGTGGCTTGCCCCAAACCATCTCAGAATCCTCCCCATACTCTTAAAAACATGGGACATTGGAAGAGCAGTTTTTTTTTTAATATTTGGTATTATATTTATAAAGTAAAAAAAAAAAAAAAAGATTATCATCATAACTCATAAGATACGCCAAGTTCATTTGAGATGAGAGCACACACAACAAAAGGTACCATTCAGTGCTAAATAACTACATGAAGATGCTAAAATAACTACGTAAAAGATGCTGATAAATATAAATTACTGCTTTCAAAAAGATTCACTTCCTACCCTTCTTCTTACCCTTCTTTGGTTTATTTTGATTCCCTTTGCCTGCTGCAGACTCTACTTTCACTTCCTTCCCTCTGCCTGCTGCAGACTCTACTTTCACTTCCTTCCCTCTGCCTGCTGCAGACTCTTCTTTGACTTCTACAATTTCAGGATTTATGATTTCAAATATCTTCTCTCTATCTGAACACAGTTTTGCATCAATGAAAAATGCCTTCTTTGGTGGTAGAAGATATGAAGTGCTATCCCTTAATTTCACAATGACCAGGGGTTGGTGTAAATCATGGAAGATTTGAGCAGCCAATTCCAAATACGCCATTCGAGCAGCCAATTCCAAATCCATCAGTACAAAATCAGAAGACGCCGGGTCTAATAAGTCTACTACCTGCGTACGTATTGTTATAACCCCGGATGCAGTGATGTGCTTGAGCACCTCATCAACTATCTTTTCATGTCTTACAGAATTTAAATTTAACAAAATAGGTATGGTTATCATCATCCTATGAACATCTTTTGAACCATAATTAATCCAATCATTTTTAATGCGTTTGTCAGAACAGATGCACTGTAAGAAACTGGCAACGAAATCATAAACAGATTCTAAATCTGGTTTGTGCTTCAAGCTTAGATTTGCAACTGCTTCATCTTCTTGGCAAGCAAGCCAATCCCCAAATGCTTTCTTACTTCCCAGAATAACCCCATTCCAAGATGAGGTTTCAACCATCAACCGCTCCATCAAATTTAGGAACGGAACAGGAGTTACATGTCTACCAAATGAACTCCAACTGTTTTTCATGCCCTGGAAAAACTCATTATATCTGACTTCTCTGGGTTTGTTCAAACATTGAACAAACATTTTTCCACAATTGTTCATTTCCAATATCTTTATCAACTTGGAGTATATTTCAATTTCTTGGCAAAATGGACGAAATATGAAATCTACCATCTTGAAGAGTTGCACTGGAGTCAGTTCACCTTTAAATATTGTCCATTTGTTTAACTCTCTCGCAACATCCAAGTTGTCAGAAATTATAGAATCTCTGATATTTTTCATAAAAGCTCCGGTTCCTTTTTGTATAGAAGAAGAACTAGGAGCAGAGCCACCCGGACAACTTTCCATAAATTTGCACTTCATTTTGTTCAAATCATGGTTGTTTAGAGTTGTAGTGTTCTCCCAGGCTTGAAGGTATCTTTTGCCAATGTCAAGCAACTCACCTTTTGCACAAGCATTCAAACAATCTGAATACATATGTCCGCTTGCGTACACTTCAGCAGCAGTTTTATATTGTCCTGCTAAATCGAAACAATCCCCAGCTCTTTTAAAATCGGGCTCTATACATTTTCTCCAATAAAGGTTCCCTGTCAGTAGAAAGGCAAGAAGTTAATTTTGCAGAGCCTAAGTTGACATATGATAAAATAGCCTAAAAATGAGAAGGTAGAGCATTCTGTCCCTAAAACATCATGATCAACTCCACTGTAGAGCGACTAGGCTTGTGTACTTATACATTAGTCCATCAAATGATTTTGATTTAGTTTTATTTGCTACAACTTCTTAGCATGTTAACCACTTCCACTTTCATATAAGCATTAGATGACAGTAATGAAATTTCAAGAAGTTATAAATGAAAGTAGGCTATGGTTTTTAATATCTAACTACAACACTTTGCCTCTATGATTCAATGTTTATTACATTATTCTATCAAAGTGATTTTTCACTTTCATTTATGTGCACAGAAAAATGGGTAAGCTGAAAGAATAATTTTGTGTTCTAAATTTTCCTTATTCTCTTTTCTTAACATGAAAAAATAAATTTATTAAGAAAAACACAAAAAGAGAGTAAGGAGTCCTCACAAAAAAAAGATCAAACAGAATACAAGGGAAAAAATCAGCAGAATAAAGCATCACAATATATCAAAAACATATGTGGCGACATCAGACACGACACCGACATGCCGACATAGTAATGATTTGGAAAAATGATTTGATTGAATGTTTCACATGTGTCAATGTCGTGTTGGTGTCGAGATACGGGAACGCGCCTTTGATTAGAAATGTCGGTGCTACATACAATTTTAAGTAGATAACCTCGCCAACAAACATATGGCATAGAAGTTATTATAAACATAGATGTCATAGATCTAAGTTCATACCAGCCCTTTCATACTCCCCCGAGTCAGAGCAGCACTGGGCAGCAGAATCGATCATTCCTATTCCTTCAAAAATTTCAGAAGCCTTCCCGAAGATTTCCTTTGCTTTTTCAGGACAAGAAACAAACATTTGTTGTGCCTGTGCCCTAAGACCAGCAGCCATAGACTTTTTCTCCCAAAAAGAGTCTCCAGCTTTTTTGAAATACACTTGTGCCATTTCAAAATTATTTTGATAAAATAGCTGCCAAGGAACCATGAAAATATTATGTTATAATATCATTTGTAGCAATAGATAGAATCTAAATGGAACAAAAGTGGAACATCCAAACAATTTTCCCACTTCATTAACGGCCGTAGCATATCAGTATACCAAAGTAATAATCAAAATGGAGGATGTTAGATATATTAATTAATTTAGTTTATTACTAAATAAGAATAAAATTAACCAACCTGTTCGCCACGTGACTTCCATTCTTCTGAAGTGCTTTCAACTTTCATTGCGTGGACAAATGAATCATCAAGTTCTTTGAATTGCACAAGATTCTTAGATCCCCAATAGTCAAACATAGGTTTAGAATACTCTTCTCCTGTGTCCTCACATATCCACAATCTCTGCCTTGTACGAGTTATGGCTACATATAACTGCTTAAGTTCAGAGCACAAAAGATTATGTTTCAAATCATTGAACACTGGACAAGGCTCAGGTTCTTCTAGCATATCTTTTTCATTCATATATGCATAAATCAGCCTCCATCTATTTTTGAACTTTGAGGAGCCAAAGAAATTGTACAACAGCACATCCTATAAAAGAACACATTGTCCATTAAAAGAATGAAATAACATAAACAACAAAATTGGATTAGATATGATTTTTTTGCTACCTGAAACTCAAGGCCTTTACACTCTAAAATAGTTAAAACAAGAGCTTGTTCCCCAATATGTTCTATTAAATCTTCTTTGGCTGAATCATTTCTAACCAAAATTACTTGATCTGCTCCAAAGCCATCAAGTTTCCCACCCTCAACTCCACTACTGCCAAAAATTGTTTCTATGGCATTTTTTCCACCACATCTGAGAACAATAGGAGGTCCTCCATATACCATGCCAGTCTCAGGCTTCAAAGAATCAATAGATAAAGGAAAGAAATGTGAAATAAGATCTATTGTGCTCTGGGACAAATTCAGCACTCCATCATGTGTGCGGAAATTTTGATTCAACCTGAAAACTTCAAATTTTTTCTTTGATCCTTGGACGAACTTATTATGAAAAAGAGCTTTGACATCTTGGAATCTAAAGTCAATTTCCTTTGCAATTGTTTGAGCAGTATCTCCACAGAAAACAAATCCATTTTCTGGATTTTGACAAACACAGTTCAATAGAGCAATTTGACTCAAGGTGAGATCCTGTGTCTCATCAATATACACAAATTGTATGCTATCACCCTCATATTTGTACTCTCTTAGTCGACGATGAATGTCTGCAACAATATCGGCCAAATCAAATTCTCTTCTTTCCTTCTTTATTTTCTCATAACTTTGATAAATCTTATACACATTTCTTCTCGTCTCGTCGTCCAAAGTTGACGATCGGCTATGAACTAGAGAAATGTAATCCTCGCGGCACAACTCTCCTTGAGCAGAATCCATAGCTTGTGTGCCTCCTTTGATATGAGAAGTTAGTTCCATGAAAACTCGGGATGAATCTAACTTTCTGGTATAGTTGTAATTGAAATGCGGCCAATACTGAGAGTCAAACCTCTCGTAAGTCACCTCATTATTCCTTATGAAAGTCTCCAGAGCAACACCAGAAGACAAATCAAATTTGTCAAAAAAGGAATTACCCACAGTCCCATCAAGCATCATTAGAAACTTCCGAAATGTTATTACAAGTGGGTATAAGTTGGAAGGAAGATCGACGAAAGAATCTGGTATATGCTTAAATTGTATTGATACATCAACATCAACCGTATCTTCTTCAACAATTTTGCTTTCTTCAGACATACTACCTCCACATATGATTCTGCATCCATAACATAGTGATCTAATAATGTTAGATACATATCAAATCTTTTAATTGATAGCTGTGAAACAAAGGAAATTTAAGTGAACTCCACATAAATATAATCGACAAACAGCAATGCATGACAAAACCCTCGGCTAGGACAAGCTCACAAACAATACAAAGAGTAAACCAGAAAATAAATGCAAGTACACTGCTCCCACAGACTGAGGCCAAAACCCACGTCTAGCAAAGAAAAAACAATCTAGACCCCCAAAAATCAGAAGATGAAAAATAACTGACGATGAGAAAAACAATCAGCTCCTCAGGCGAGTCTAAGGCCCCTAATACCACACCATCAAAACAGAACCACTTTGTAGCCAAACGACATGTTATCTATTTGAATACTTGATAGTCTGTTAAAAGAAACAAAAGTTGATTGTAGTACTTTTACTTCATAAATTTAAAGAATATAAAGCAAAGTATAATAATTTGGAGGCATAAAGCCCTTGTTTTAAAAGCCTCCCCTTGGACAGGCTCTATGCAAATGCAATTTATAGAAATAATAAGATGTTAGTTTTGATTCGATGTGCAAAAATTTTCAAATTGTCATATTGCAATAAAACAATTTATTTAATATGCCAAACAAGTTTTTTCATCAAATAAAAGTTGTTTCAATATGATTCACAGCCTTACATATTGTGTCCATGGATAATGTGAGTGCTAGACATAGTGCATACCAAAAATTGTGTCCATGGATGATGAATGTACTACATATTAGATATTCAAGCAAATTCTATTTTTGGACTGATGAGAAAATATCCTTAAATAAATATAGCAAATACAGAATGTGTAGAACCACTAAAGCAAATGCTGCATAAATTAAAACCTTTCCGATTTTTTGCTAACTCTGCTATTAAAAATTGTATACACACCAGCAATTGCAGTATGAAGAAAGAAAAAAAAAAATGGTATACTGGAAAATAGAGGTTTCACACCTTTTGAATCCAGCAATATGTTGGTTCACAGATTGACAAAGTTTTGGACTGACTGTAACAAACAATTGTCGCAAATAAGCTCTGTCCATCACAATTGAACGGCCTTCGCTCTCTTGATCATAACCTAAATAAGGAGCAGTATCTCCCTTGCCTCCAAATGATCTTTCATGAGCACCCTCCCTTTCAAATAGTTTTGCTGTTAGAATGGTAGTTTTTCCGGTACCGGAGCGGCCCCATACAAATGAACTATGACCATGTGAAATGATCTCGCGTTCTTCATCTGATACTTCAAATGGAAAATCTATATCTTTATTATCATCTGAACGTAAATGGTCAACGACAGGTGGTGAAAAACAATAGAACTTCATTAAAACTAAACTATCTTTTACTTTTGAATTTTCTAATTGTTGTCTTCCTTCACTATCACCAGAGGCCTTCTTATACCTGGTAAACTTAGTAGACCTTTTCCATGTCGAGGGAATTTCTACCTTCCTATGAAACGAGAAAACATATATGTTATATCAATTAGCTAAAACAACATATATGTTTATATAATGGAAGTACTTGTTGAGAGAGTGGAAGAGTACTTACTCCTGTAACTTTAAAACATCATAAGGTTCAAAACTTTGCTTTGTGCAGCAACTGATGAAGTGATCATTGTAGGTTCCAAAAATGTTTTCAAGTTCTTTTGCAAGAAGATTGGTGTATAAGTGCTCTCGAGGAATCAAATCCCAAATTTTGATAACTTGGGTGTACAGCTCTTCTTTTATTATATCTTTTGAGGTTATTAGAAGATAACCTGCAACTCTATACCCATTCACCATTTTTGAAATTTTCCTGCCAGTATTTGGTCTCCATCCATTGGAGATTTTTGTTATATAATGAAGGACATCATCTTGTTTATGTGGTGAAAGCTTTTTAAATGATTTGACAAAATTACCACTGAAGAGAACCTGCAAAAATGTAAAGTAATTTAAACTCAATCTTTCAATGTAGAAATGAGTTTCTACTAAAAAATTACTAATTAATATCGATAATTAAAAAATAAATTCTTTAATTACCTTCCACTTAGAATTTATGAAGAGACGGCTTTTTTGATTAACCAAATCATCAAATAGTTTGTAGTTTTGCTTGGCATTCCATATAGCGCCTTTCAAATCCTTATCATTGTCGGTGTTAAAGAAACAATCACGCCTTTTAGCATCCTCAACTAAGTCCCTCCATACTGTGTCATGGCTAGCTAAAGTCACCCCATCTCCCACAATCCAAAAATAGTTCCTATTGAAATAAAATCACTAACATGAAATTGAACTCTTTTTAAAAACAAACAAATGATATTTGAACATTGCATAGAAGGTTTACCGAGCCATCGTAAGTGGGACATTAATCTTTTCATTACCAACAATTCCCATTGAAGAGTGACAGTCAGCTCTTACAGTTAACAATATAATGATGTCCTTCTCTCGTACATTGTCAATTGTTACTACATTTAGATCAAAGCCATCACATCCTTCATACTTTTCTTCAAGATTTTCTTGAATGGAAATGACTTGGGCAGTATATGGAGATACTATGGCTATGCTTAGGTTCTCCTTTGTGCTAAGCCATGCTGCATTAAGCCACAAATAGAAAATATAACTATAAAAGATACATGTGCATTAACAAAAAGCTAAGCCATGTAGCATTAGGCCACAAATAGAAAATATAACTATAAAAGATACATGTACATTAACAAAAACAAACATTCATGTTATGCAATAAAATTGTAAATGACTCATATATATATATATATATATATATATATATATATATATATATATATATATATATATATACACACACAAATACTAACCTTTAAAAATCTTTTCAATTATTTTGGATACAACTGCAACTTCAACCATATTTTCTCGACTCTGCACATCACCATCTAACTTTTCAGAACCACCATCTATGTTTATGAATGAATATGAGCCAAACATTGGCCAAGAGAGATATTCCTTTTCACAAATGCCTTTTTTACCATTAACCATTCGGTTTTCATAAAAATGTGAATTTGGAAAGGAACTTATTTCTGGATGCATCCTATATTGTTTATTGAGAAGGTATTTGGAATGGCGACCAAATAAGCTCAACCTCTGAAATAAACTTCTTCCAAAACCAACATCCAAAGAAACCTTATAGTGAACAAGAGCAAATATTAGTATTAATTGGAGATAAATATTAATTTGTTGGGCATTAATGAAAAAAATGAGAACAAGGAGAAATGCTTAAATTATTGAAGATTATTTGTAGGATACTTACTTTGCTCTCAACTTGTGTTTGTGATATGCATTGATCTCCAACCAAAATGAGATGCTTTATATTTGGCAGTAGTAGCGGAATTATTGATTCACACTCCTTTACTTGGTTAGCTTCGTCAATCACCACAATATCGAATGATTTCATGTCAAATGAGTGAAACTCAAACGAACTAGAAACAGTGCAGAAGATTAATTTTGATGCACGTAAGCAGACATCACTAATTGATTCTTTCATCTCTATTATATCTCCAAATTCGGAGATATCGAGTGATGCTGCTGTCACTAAACTCAGCACATGTGATACTATTTCTTTAACTGCAACTTCTTTAGAGGCACAAACTAGAGTCTTGTGGTTCTTTTCCAACAACAAGGAAAAAAGAATAGCACCCAATGTTTTTGTTTTTCCAGTTCCTGCTGGGCCCTCTATGAGATTCACGGTTGGATTAATATTGCAAATGGAAGAAAGGATGGCTAAAGTTGCATTTTGTTGAAAATCATCCAACTGACCAAAAGCTAATTGACCATATGGCTCCAAAATCTTGAAATCAAAACTGTCCTTAACCTCTTCCTTAGCCTGTGTCCAAAAAATGAAACAACAATAAAATATGTCATAATTCTCTTTTCTATTCTTAATAAATTTATTATTTTATCTTCAAAATATAAAACGAAACAATAATAGCAGTATGAAATGAGTTTATAAAGAGGTGAGTTACTTTATGAACTCATATCAAGAGTCTTATCTATCCGATCCGATGTGAGACTTGGGTTTTTCCCAATACAAGGAACACTAAATTAAAATAATACGATGAACTTGATCATGTTGTTTTAGGGACAGAATCCTCTACCTTCTCATTTTTAGGCTGTTTTATTATATTGTCAACTTAGGCTCTGCAAAATTAACTTATTGTGTTTCTACAGGAAACCCTTATTGGAGAAAAATATAAAGAGCCCATTTTAAAAGAGCAGGGATTATTTCAATTTAGCAGGACAATATGAAACTGCTTCTGAAGTGCACACAATCGGCCATATGTATTCAGATTGTTTGAATGCTTGGGCAAAAGGTGAGTTACTTGATATTGGCAAAAGATACCTTCAAGCTATGAAACATGAATACGGACACAGACACGACACAAACGCCTACACACCGACACAGCTAATAATATGAGAAAATCACATAATTCAATGTAGTCATATGTGTCGGTGTCGGACACCGACACGTGTCCGACACCGGAACAGGCATAATCTGAAAAGTTTGCGTGCTTAAAGCCTAGGAGAAAACTCCAAATCTAAAAAATCATGATTTGAACAAAATAAAGTGCAAATATTTGGAAAGTTGTCCAGGTGGATCTGCTCCTAGTTCTTCTAATATACTAAAAGGAACCGGAGCTTTTACCAAAAAGATTAGATAATTTCTGACACCATTACCATTGTTAACCTACTCAAAAAAATGCAAACCAACAACATAAACAATTTTCTCTCAAGTCTAAATGGTTTCTTCTACTATTATTTATGACATATGATATACTGTTATATGAAAACAATTTGAAAACTAGAGTTAACTGAAGTCAAGTCATTTCTTACCTCACTGTCAGCACACAATATTTCCTTGATCAGCTTTGATTCTGTCTCCATTTTTAGTGTTTTCCATATTCTTTGTTTTGGAATTAGGTTGGTCAAAAGGGTCATAAACAAAGATTTCCTCTCGAATTTCCCGAATTCAAAGTTCTTAGGTACAATCACTTTGAAAGTGCACATACTTTCACCATCCTCTAGGATCTCAGATGACACTACAAGGCTCCATGTTCCTTCAGTTCTTTGTAAATCATCAATGGATTTTGGTTTAAAATCTGCCAAAATGAAAATATCCCCAAATAATGTTTTGTTGAGTGTTTTTCCATGACTATGAGACCAGTTTTCCCAGATTGGAGTTCGAATAACACCATATCTCTCATCATAGGAATGAACATCATTCTCAATTGAAAAGCATATCACTTTAGCATAAGGTGAACTTGATAAGAAATTCAGACTAGAGCATATGTGTGCTCTAGTGTCATCTATCAAAGGATTCACAAATGACTCAAAATAGTTATGAACAGAACTGAATGAGTTCTCAATCTGATGCACCTACGTACAAATAAGAACAGTGTATACATTAGGACTATCAAAAGAAATAAGTACCAAATATAGTATACAAAACATGTTTAAATCTTCACTTCATAGAGCAAGAAAAAAACAGGATCGATCATAGATTAGAAAAGAGCAAAAATATTAAAAAAGCAAAATTATAAACACTAGGCACCTTCTCCAAGTAAAGATCTCCATCAACTATGTTATCAAGAGACCAAGAAAGGATGGTTTCTATGAACTCCATTCAAGCTTTTCAACCTTTTACAAGTTCATAAACCTACAAAATGGAAGAAAGGTGAAAAAATAAAACTTGGAATGAAAATGATCTTGAGATGAACTTGAAAATATGAAAAAGGTGAAAACTTGGAATGAAAATAATGAGATGAACTTGAAGAAAATGGAAGAAACGTGAAAACTTGAAAACGATGGAAGTTGATTTACTTGGAAATGGAAGAAAGGTGAAATCTTGGAATGAAATGAAGGTACCGGAGTGATTTTTCTTTCTTTCTACCTATTGATGTTTGTTTTTTGGTTTTTGAAGGAACGCACTGGTGTTTGTTCTATGTGCATGTTTTCATTTTCTAAAATACTATATTTCACTAAATAATTCTTTATTTTACAATAATCATTTTTTTTTGTCTTAAATAAAGTGACAAATACCACAAGAAACTAACACACACAAACGATAGATCCTACGTTCAAACTTCAGACACATTAAATATCTAACTTAACAATTTTGATATTTATCAGTTGAATTAAAACTTAGAGATAATAGTTTAACTTTTTTTTATTAACAATATAGACATGAAATAGCGAAAGAATTTTTACTAAATTACCTTTTAAAAGTGATATTAATTAGATGATACATAATTAACATCACTTTATAAATTGAATATGCCAATTATTTTGGAATTCTTTTTGCTATACAAATAGGTAAAAAAAAAAAATAGATGACTATAATTTGTCCTAAAATAACCGACTTAATTATTTTAATTTTTAATACAATATTAATTACTTTTTTAAATTGTAACCTCTAATTAATATTACTCGCACCAATTCTAATTTATTATCTTCCCACTTTGAACGAACACATGATAAGGGTACATTAGTAAAAAAAATATCTCTCTTTCATTTATACATTTTTCTTAACATATATGAATTGGTCAACTAAATCCGTCATTTTAAAACAGATGAAGTATCATGTTTATTTAAACACTGGAAAATCGCGATTAATAAAAACAAAATAATATTTGCAAATTTTGAATGAGTGGTAAAATCTTGTTATATTTATCAATCATCAATTAAATGTAATAAACGTTGGCTTTGCACACATAAGACACATACACATCATATTGATAAAAAAAAATAAAAAATAAGACACACATCATACCATCATCACATAGGGCACAATGCATCGTATCACCATCATCATGATCATCATAGGGAACATTGTATAGAGAGAACATTTCCACACCCACTTATATGCAAGCAATGAGGTACAGTACCGAAAAAACAGGAAATGGAGAATTCATTGTTTGTTACAGCCAATTCTTTTTGTAATAACAAAACTGCATTGATAGCGTGACTACATAATTTTTTTTTACAAAAACAAAAAGATAGTCATTCATTCAAATCGATAGAATACATCAGATACAAACATCGCTAAAAACGTAAAGGGTGAATCTGCGAACAAACTCACAACACCCAAGCTAATAGCATAAAACGGCAAAATGCCTACAAATAATATGATAAAACCTAAATCACCGAAAATCACATGCTTTCGGATTTGCAACGTTGACGCCCAAATCATCGGTTGAATTTGCAATTGACTGATGTCGATCTTTCAATAGGAACTAAACGAACACCGCGACAAGACGCGAAATCAAACGCCGCACAAGACAACGAACAACACAATCCCGCACTTAGACGACGAAATCACAAAAAACACAGAAAAAAACTTGATATTACATAATTTTGTACTTCCAATTCTTTTGAAAAAAAAATTATTGAGCGTTTAACACTTTAACTACATTATTTGTATGGCAATCCACAAAAAGCATACCCAGAGCTCCAGATCCCAGTGAAATTATACTAGTTATCTTTTACGAACCTAATTAACAAAATTATTTACGCCCCTCTTCAAAATTCAAATTAAACAAAAGGTATTTTTTGGTATATATCTCAATTTTAAGTATCATTTTTTTGAAATTAATAATATTTTATTTTACTTTTCTTATAAGAATATATTTTTATAGCAAATTATGACTTTTCAGTCACTTAATTTATTTTGGTGGAACTTGATCCATTTTTAGGTGACAAAATTGTAAAATAATGTATTTAAATATTAAATTGACACATAAAACTTTGATGACATTTAGTAGGACTGATTCAAAAAATACGTTTAATTCTTTTTGCAAAAAAAAAAAAAAAAAGTTCTGTATTGATAATTTGTTTTGGGATCAACTGAATCTTTGTCTTGATATTGTTCGGTTTTTATTGGACTAGAACTTCATCAAATTTGATTGGGTTAATGAATTAATGTGGTGTCAAAAACTATTTATTAGCCTAAAAAATAAATAAAATAAATAATCTAAACAAAATGCATTACTCCTACCACAAGATGGGGCAGAAGGGACAAAGAAAAGTACAAATTTCGAATACAAAAATAATCCTTGATTCTGTTAGAATGGTGGAGGGACACAGAAAAAATGCTATGAACGGCTCAATATACCCAAACATCCCAAAGAAAGTACACACCACTAGTAAACCCAAAACAGAAATTTTTTAGCAAAGTCCACTTCTTTTATTGTATTGTGGCTGCATGCATGCTTTTTAGGATCAGAAGCAGTGTCCGTCCATTATACCATTTTCTTCTCAATACTGTACTAATAATGAATGTATCACCCATGGTGCCATATTTACTTTAGTAAAATTTCCTTTTTGTTTTCCCAAAAAGAAAATCCCAATATGCAGATGTCTATCTTTTTATTGATAGGCTAAACCATTGTAGTAATTATAGCACTATTTTATTTATTTACAAAAGTTTCTAATCATCTTCTAAAAAAAATCAAATCATATAAAATACTCCCTCCGTTTCAAAATGAGTGTCGCTTTAGCCAAAAAAATTTGTTTCAAAATGAGTGTCGTTTTCAGTTTCCAATGCAATAATAACTTTTTCTTTTCAATTGTACCCTCCAATTAATACTCTGCACACTACTTCCAAAGTATTACTTTTAAAACTAACCAATAGTTAATAAGGATAATTTGGTAAAATAACCATTCTCTTTCTCTTAATCATTGCATTTCTTAATATGTGTGCAAACACCTAAAACGACACTCATTTTGAAACGGAGGGAGTAATTTAAAGTGTGGGGGTATCCCTTAATAGAATAAAGTCGATCTGTCCATAGCCACCACGAGAAAGTGTATGTCCGTAACTAGCATTCTAGAAAAGCTTCTGCATGTGCATACTGCTTCTTCCCAAGAGAGCAAGATATCTCTGTGGCAGGAAGGAGGCAGCAAGTTCCTTTTTGTACAATTGATAATTGGAATACATAATAATAGTGAGATAGTCAATATGTTTTTTGTCTCTTATGCAAAAAAAATATATGTGTGTTTACAAGCTAAGCAGTAGAATAAACTCTCTCCCTAATTACAAAACAAACCACCACCCCCACCCCCCACCCCCCCCCCCCCCCCCCCCCCCCCCCCCCAAAGAAAATACCTTATTCAATTTACTATTGGAAAACATAAAATTTATCTCTTTTATTTTGCCATTAGTTGTAGGGTATATTTGTAATAATAATGGAGTATTAATTTTTTAAACCTGGCATCCGGCCTAAAGACCAATTAATCTGAAGTACTAATCCCGCCGCCCATTAGCAAATGGCCAAATTGAACTTAGTACAAAGCCTTGTATGGATTGATCCAACACGTAAATTGACACTGCTATGAAACATGGACTATGACAAAATACATATATGTGCATCTAATTTGAGCAATTTATTTCATTAAAAAAAAGTATAAGATACAATAGTATTTGACTTTTATTTACCCATCTACTATCAAAAAAATTATATGTGTTGCAATCAACTTTAATATTTATAATCCCTCGTTGAAACACTTCTCACACATCTTTAACTCTTGAGTCTAATGTGTAGAAGCAAAGAAAAAAAATTCATTTATTTGTCTGAATTGTTTGACACGCCTCATATAAGTGTTATATAGGTGTCGGACATCGGTCTAAAGAGTGTCGAGGTGAAGAAAAACAACTTATTTACAACACTTGTCGGCACATGTCGTACAAGTGTATAAGAGCGTTGGACACCAACGCGTGTTGGACATCGTGACACGTCTAATCCTAGAGGTGTTTGTGCTTCATAGATTAATAGCACATAAAAGTCAAATCGAACATAATATTTTAAGATAATAAATCAAACAAATTTATTACTCTGATAAAAACATAATTAGTTGACATGGATTGTCGGGAATAGATTGTCTCCTGTGAGAATGTCTCCAGTTTTCTCCAGTGTCAAATCTAAGTCATTAAACATCTTCTCTCTCTTGATTTTAACATTTATTAAAATTCAATTTCTTAAATGCATTTAATTTTCAATGGGTAGGATTTCACTGGACCCTCCAGTCACTGGAGAGGATCCATTCCCTGGATTGTCGGTGTAAATAGATGCACATTGACTGCAAATATAAGCCGTTGATAAAAACATAATCGTTTCTTTGAGAAAGCAATGTTTGTTCTCCTATTATTTGTTTACTACATAGTTCTACATCTAAAGATAACAAAGATGTTTGAATTCAGGATTATAACAAATTGGAAGAGAAAGTGAAGTGTGTGCTTGGAAAGAATCCACTGTTCTTCTTGACTGAGGGTAAAAAGGTATACTTTGCATTATTTTTTAACTTCACCTGTTTATGAAGTTAATGATCAATTTCTCTTCAGAGGTACTAATCTTCTTGTCAAGGCTAGCAAAATGGAGGAAGGCATAGTACTCTAGAATGCCTTTAAATATTGGTAATTAAGATAAGATATATAATATAGATCATCAAAGTGAAAGTTTTAGAGTATGCATAGTTACTTCCCACAATGGTTTTGGAGAAGTGGGTAGGATACTTGTTACTTAATTTCCTTCAAGTAGTAGTTGGTTTGTAAAATAACATTGTATATATAATATATGTTTCCATTTTGTAAAAAAGGTTCTAAGATAGAATAATGATGAGTCAATAATTAGCTAGTTTTAATATAATACTAGTATTTGGACCCGTGCGATGCACGGGAAGTTGATTATCTCATCGATTAATAAATGTGGTAGTTGATCATGAAATGAAATAATAGTTGTTGTTGAGCATTAATTAATGCTTTCAAAAGATGACGACAACAACCAAACATTATCACACTAAGTAGGGTCGACTATATATGGACTGAAATACGTCATAATGTTCTATCATAATCTATATTTAGATTCAACTCATTAATCAATAAATCTTTTTTAATAGTTTCTCTTACATACTTCTTAGGTCTTCCATTACATCTTGTAATATGACTATGCGCTATATGATCTACTCTTCTTACTACAGAATCTACTTGATTTTCACTACTTGTGCAAACCACCTAAACCTATTATACACAATATTTATATTATAGCTGCTACCCCAACTATCTTTACAATGTTGTCATTTCTAATCTTATTCCATATAGTTTTACCGCACATCCAACGCAACAACCCCATCTCCGTACAAATACTTTATTATCGTGTTGGTTGTTAAACTCCTAACACTATGTTCCATAAAACATTGCTGGTTTGACAACTGTCTGATATTTTTGCACTTCAACTTTTCATCTACTCATCTTACTACATAATCTACATGTTTTCCCTCTACATGTCCAAACCACCTAAACCTATTTTTCACAATATTTATGTTATAGTTACTCCCAACTACCTCTACAATGTTGTCATTTCTAATCTTATCTCATCTAGTCTTAGCACACATCCAACGCAACATCCATATCTCTGCGCAATTACTTTATTATTGTGTTGGTTCTTAAATGCCCAACACTCTATTGCATAAAACATTGCTGGTCTGACACATGTCTGGTACTTTTGCACTTCAACTTAAACGATACGTTTGTATCACATAAAACACCCGAAGCCCTTCTTCATTTTAATCATCCAACTTGAATACGATGATTTACATTTTCTTTTAATTCTACATCATTTTGTACTATGAACCCAATATATTTAAATTGTGTAACTTGTATGATATGATCTCCAACTTTCGCCTCTAAGGTAGAACTACTTCGTCTTTTACTGAAATTACATTACATAATGTGTCTTGCTTCTACTCAGACGAAAGTCATACGCTTCTACGACTTGTCTCCAAGTCTCTAACATCCCATTCAATTCCTTCCTCGACACTCCAATTAAGACTACATCATCTTCAAAACGCATTCATCTCAGTGCAAGTTGTTGGATGTGTTTTGTAAGTACATCTAAAATCGATGTTCAAAGATAATGCATTAGGATTGACTCTTGGTCCAATCCTTGTTATGAAAAAAAAAACAATATTTAGATCTAACTCATTATTCTATAAATCTTTCATAATAATTTCTCTTGTAGTTTTTCTAGGTCTTCCTATACCTCTTGTAATATGACTACTCTTCTTATTACATAATCTACATGTTTTCTCTCAACATGTCCAAACCACCTAAACATGCTTTCCACAAATTTATATTATAGGTGCTACCACAACTATCTTTACAATGTTGTCATTTCTAATCTTATCTCATCAAGTCTTACCACACATACAACACAACATCCCCATCTCCACACACTTGCTTTATTCTCGTGTTGTTTCTTAACCGCCCCATACCCTATTTCATAAAACATCCCTGGTGTGACAACTGTCTGATATTTTTTCACTGGTATCACATAAAACAACTAAAGCTCTTCTTCATTTCAACCATCCAACTTGAAAACAATGATTTACATCTGCTTTTATTTCTCCTTCATTTTGTACTATGAGCCCAAGATATGTAAAATGTATAACTTGTATGATATGATCTCCAACTTTCACCTCTAAGGTCGAACTATTTTCCATTTTGTTGAAATTACATTACATATACTCTGATATGCTTCTACTCATTCGAAAGCCATATGTTTCTAAGTCATCTATCCAAGTCTCCGATATAGCATTCAATTCCTCCCTCAACGCTTCTATGGCTTATCACATCAGAGAGATTGTTAATAAGAATTATTTAAAATCTTTTTTTTTGGTAGTGTGAATTATTTAAAATCTATTGTTGACCATATTATAATATAATAGATCCAAAAATTAGGAAGAACATTTGCAACAACTTTTTTGGCTCCAAAAAGTTATCTAAGGGACTTAATAACTTTTATAAATAAGATAAGATACGCGATCATATTCTAAAAAATAAAAAAATAACAAAAACGTAGGAAGAAAATTTACAACAACTTTTTTGGATACGAAGAGTTGTCTAAGAGACTTAAGAAGTTTTATAAATCAGATATGCAACCATTTCCTAAAACTATTAAGAAACTGCAAAAAATAAGGAAGGAAATTTGCAACAACTTTTTTGACTCCAAAAGGTTATCTAAGAGACTTAAAAACTTTTATAAATAGGATATGCAACCATCTTATAAAAATATTAAAGAAACGAAAAAAAAAATAAGGAAAGAAATTTGCAACAACTTTTTGGGCTCCAAAAAGTTGTCCAATATACTTAAGAACTTTTATAAATAAGATTTAGTGTCGTTTTAATTAGATTTGAGTTTATTTTAATAGGGAAATGCTAACCGGTGCTCCCGAGGCACTGCTTAAGGATATGAAAATGGAAATTATATAGTAGTTAATGCATTGAAATTGTGTAATTAATTTATAATAAAGTCAAAAACAGTTTCTTTTTATGGTAATAATTTCCTTTTATGATATGCTTAATCAGTGCCCCCGAGGCACCAGTTAGCAAGACCCATTTTAATATTATTTCCTTTTTGAGCTTTTTTACTTCAATTGCATATTATTATATTTCAGGAATAAATATTTGATGGATTAAGTCTTGGAGCAAAAGAAAGGAGTCTGGAGCTGATTCGGAGCAAAAATGCGAAGATTCAGAGACAAAAATATGTCTCCCCCAAGTCAGAAGCTTGGCACGGGCCGTGCTAAGGTTGGCACGGCCGTGCCACCTCCCAGGATGGCCTTTTGCTGCTTTTGCTTAGGATTTAAGCTACTCTATTCTGGTTTTGACCAAAAAGCCCTTTGTTGCTTGTGGAACATTCTATTGATGTAATTGCTTAGATTTTAAGTCGAATGTATCCTATAAATGGAGTAGCTAGCCATCACAAACAAAAATCATCTTTATTCTTGGAATTCAATCAGTGACAATTGTCTTTCTTAATAAAGTTCTTCTTTTATTTCTTTACTTTCTTGTTATTTACTTTATGCTTTTCTTCTTCTTCTCTATGTCTACAATGAGCATGAGTGAGTAGACTTCTTTGTCTTGGGATTGTTGGATAAGTCTAATGACGTAATCCGAATCAAACCAAGCCTTAAACCTTAATTCTATGTAACCCTAATTTCTAATCTAAATTCACCATTTTAACATGAATTAACCACTATCAAACTGTGGAAGCGAACGCGGAGGGTTTGATAATTGTTAATTCATCATCTCAAATATCAATTCATAAAGCGAACGCGGAGCTTTGATATTGGAACAAGTGAATTTAGACAATGATTGCGAAACATGAGAATAGTCTAGCAAACCTTGAGACATATAAAGTTTCGAGCTTCAAGGATACCAAAGGCAATCACTCATGAGAATAGGTGTGGTTGTTGGAGGAACACACTCACTGACTTCGAGAGAAGCTTTGATACGCTAAAGAGAAACTTGTCTTTAGAAATTAGGACTAACGTAAGGTTATAAGTTTAAGGGTTTGTTTGTGAAGGATTCGTCATTACGATGAACCAATAATCCCAAGGCTCTTTTTATTATTATATTTACTTTCAATCAACTGAACCCCTCTACTTAACAATCTTTCTTCTCCTCTAATCATTCTCTAAAAGTTAATTAAATTGAACAACTCCCTGTTTAAACGATACTCTCTTTTATTACTACTTCGATAGACCGTGCACTTGCGGTTTGTCCTATCAAATAACTTCTCATATAGAGTTATATTTTGATATCAATGATGCATTACATTTATTTATAACAACACTAGACAACATAACTTATACACTGTTCAATTCAATGAAACGAAACATCATGAATGATCACACAAAAAGCCTGATAAGATTGCAAGACAAAATCAGCAATATCTTTAACTTGTGCAAAATGATAAGTTTGTCACATTCTACATACTCATGAACCTAACCAATAATTGCTGGAACCTATACTCATGGGAATTCGCCTACTAGAATTTCAAGCGACGACAGATGGAGCTGCTGCCAGCAATCAAGCATCGGAAGATCCAGTCGCCAGCAGCTGTAAAATCGGTTGATGACAGCAGGAACTCAGAGTCAAAATCTGGTGGTGAGGATATGGGCTCAACTTCAATTAGATCAGTAGAACCACACACCCATTGCCCCGATTTATCCATTGAGAACAAAAGATTAAAAAAAGACAACAAGACCGGTGAATTTGCAAAGCATTACCCAATAAAATTGGATTATGAACAAGGCTGATCTGGAGAATTGTCCGAATTTTCTTGCTCATTAACAGAACTACTTGAGCCTTCATGAAACATTATAGAAAAATAGTTATTTTATAGTGATATCCTCATGAAAAGTTATAGAGAAATAGTTTGTTACAAGTCTAATTGAAAAAACCATTTAGATACCTGGTTGCTCATTTTTCCATCTGTAATGATTTCGACTATGGCTGGAAAACCTTTCCCTTGAATTAGAATTCGAATTGTTTGTCTGCCTGTGAAACTGTCTGGGTCTAGAAAACCTTCCCCTTGAATTGAAATTCAAATTCCCTCGTCTCTCGGATATGTTTGTGTTGTAATATCTCTGCATAAAATTTAAACATTAAAAATATATTATGTTTAATTGAACCAGCAGAAAAAAGTGAAATAGAACATTTGCAGGTGAAAGGGTGAAAAGTATTAACCTCATGGTAAGCAAGTAGGTTTGGCATGAAAGTTCCGATGCCTCCACTAAATATGGGAAGTGAATAAGGAACGCATTGATTTATGTTGCCGTGCAAATCAGAAGTAAATGGTGGTGGCATACGAGGAACTGCGGGAGGCACAATGTTATCAGAACCTAAAGGTCTCCAACTGCAATAAAATTGTGCTCGGAAATCTATTGAATGTAAAATAGGGGGAGGATGATAGAAAATCTCCTCTAATCGTCCATTCTCACAATACCGTCCATACAGAAGATTCTTCCAATAGCTTTCAAAATCACCATATAAAATATCATAAAAGTGGTTCAAAAAATAATGTGAATCTTCAATATGGCTAATATTGTATCTAAATGGAAATTGTGTCATAGAGGAACCAGATGCACGTGGTGACCGAATGACATCATCAACAGTGGTGCTCTCATGCCTGAAGATGTCCATGCTCAACATGCCATCGGTCCTTGAGCTTCGAGTTTGAGAAACAACAGATGCATCTTTTAATTCTTCTAATTGATTATCAGACTTTTGGTAAATACCCTGAGACTTGAGAAAAGCTAGATCCTGCTCATCCTCGAATTCTTGACATGTTGGCTTTCCAACTTTTTTATTTCTTATATCAAGATTATAAATGCTGACACAAATCCAAGAACCATTCCCATGTCTATTCCATGTGTTTTCGAAAAAGTGATCAAATTCAGAAATCAGATACTCATCGGTGCAGTCCAACATTCGCATCATCTGTTCAGCACCATATGCAATTGCACTCTTTATTCTAGAGAAATTACCTGTAGAATAGATTATAACTAGACAATCAGATAAATTACTCGGAGATATTATAACCAGACAATCAGATATTTAGACAGAAGACGGAACACCAGTAATAGGAAAAATAAGCTATCTTCTTGAACACAGACTAGAATTAATAAACAAAAAAAAATATAATAAAAGAAGTTGATGAGTACAATAAAACTACTTCAAATATACCATAGGTAGAGCACAAATAATCCATCAACTAACTTATATTAGCTCTAGATATATAGATTATTAGTCTTGAAATCATATCTAAATACAGGTCTAAAAGGGCATCTAAAATTTGCAATAGGTTGGATCCACTAATATGTTGTTCAGCATAATTTGGAGTTATGTATACTCAGGGATTTTGTTTATCAAAGTTACATTTATTAATATATCACACAAAATATGACATTCAAAAGTGGAAAAATATCATTGCTCTTAAGAATATACTGCAGACACTTCATACAACTTCTATATTCAGCGAACACATTAACGTTCTTTTTCTTACACATATGTAACAGAAACATCTTTGATAAAAAGAATTGTTTCAATGGAAGGTTTTAAAGTGAAATACCTTTATTGATGCTACGCCCCAGGTTGTTGTTTTCCTGCAGAGGATCAATAATATTGATGTGTTTGGAAACAAAATGCTTCTCTCGATTTTTCTGGTTGCTCCAACCATAACAGAACTTTGAAGCAATAAGAAAGCTTTCTGTGAGCAGCATGGCTTGGCGATCTTTTCTTGGACATTCAGCTATCGCAATTTTGAATTCAGAAAGAAAAAAAAAAAAAAAAGAGTAAATGCTATCATCCATAATGAAGAGAACATATTATTCAAGATATATGATCAACTCAAGAAATTTTTCCACATACCAGTCATAATAGGAAGTGAGTCTAGGGGCACTGGTCCACTCAAGCTAATGCAATAGTTTCCCCAGTCAAATTTACTAAAGAACTCCAGAAATCGAAACAGTACCTAAGATATGCCAACAATAGGATCAAAATAACATAAATTTTTATTTTCTTATACTTCATATAAGTCATATTAATATTAATATATACATCAAAATAATCAAGTTTGTCACCTCAAGTGGTCCAAAAAATTCATTGTTGTAAAGATTAAATATGTACAGGACTAAAATTTCCAACGCATAAGTTGAAAAGAGTCCACTCTTAGAACCCAAGAGACGACTCTCATGGTAACACCAAGCTTTTATCAATATAACACTGCGCTTGAATATATGATTCCGACTTATCAACTGATCAACCTGCAATAATTTATTATTTTTTAGAGATCTTGCAAAATAAAAAATATGCTTGAAATCACAACTTCCCATAATAAATATTTACCTCGTCCAAAAAACAAAGTGAGCATAAACCACTCAACTGGTTGAAAGATATGTCAATTACAAATTTGTCAACCAAGCACTTAATGATCTTCACCTGGCATTGAACAACAAAAAACACGCGAAGGTTGAGAAATATTTTTTATCAAGGATTTTTTTTTATCAATTATCGGAACAACTTTTATATTTGGATACTCATAAATACTATACACGCATTTAATGCATTATTTTCTCTCTATCTCTCTGTTCCTATCACATCACTTAAACAATCGACATATGAAGTTATATATGAAAATGCATTGCATTGGATAAGAAGAAAATACCTCTGCATTAACAAGTTGAACCTCTTTAACCCTAAATCTAGAAAACTCGTTGTTCATTTCACTTTCTATTATTTGCTGAATCTGAGGGATGAAAATTTCAGGAAATAGTTCATTGTTGCCAAAAATTGTGAGATCAATATCTCCATCAGGTAAGTAAGTCTTCAAGGGTACTGATCCAAATTCAAAAACCTGTCATTTAATAAATAAGTCCCGTTATTATTCATACAATACTATTATTCATAAATAAAGAGAAATTGACTTGTTGATATTAATATTATGTTGGTTTAAGTGAAATTTGGCTCAGATCTCTAAAGTAAGATATTAGATTCGAGTCTTGTAAATTAAATAAAAATTTGATTGAAAATGAAGACTTTATTAAAGTTGGTCAAGTTCTTTCAAAAAAAATTAAAGTTGGTCAAGTTATTAGATAAAGATAAGTTAAAGGAAAAAAAAAAAGTATAGAGCAATGAATATCCAAAATTTTCATTGAAGAGATCCAACATTATCAAATAGAAGTACTAATAATTATTCTCTAACACAATTTTTAAAATTTCGGTAAAAAAAAAGTAAAAAAACACAATTTTTAAAATAGTCTCGTCTATTTCGTTGAAATTTAAATTTTAGGTCTAACATAAATTTGGTAAATTTTAATTAATAGAAACAAGTGTGTTAAAAAATTATGTGTTATACATCATGACATAGCATTTTTCTTTATCAAAATTCAAAATGCAACAAACTTGGATATCTCTCTCTATTTGACAAAACAAACATGGATCTCTTATTAAAAGAATTATATAAAACAGTCAAAGTTTTAATGTCAATAACATGCATGCCAAACACAAGTAAAGCTACGTAATTCATCTCCTTTAGGAATTGTTCCAAGTACCAAATACATATAGACTCTCGTTGCTTAATATAACATGATCTAAAGTTTAACTTAGTTGCATCGACAAATATAATATGATGAAAGTGAAACTTTAGGATAATTGTTTGCATTTAACTACATTTAAATGGCAAAGTGTGTGCAAAAATATTTTTCCAACCTATTCAAAGGTTTGCCTAAATTAGATGATTATACGTAAATCATAACTAAGATGAAATCTATATGGCTTCAAAATACAAACATTAATGAAAGGTTCGAGATATTTTCGGTAACTAAAAAAACAATGCATGGGGTGCAATGCAACACAAGGATTTCATAACTATAACTACACTGATAAATAATTAATGATAGTAGAAAATGAAGCAGATTTTATGTACCTTGACAGGGACATGGCTGGTGATAAGGCAGTTAATGTAAGATACAATGTTATTTCGAAGTGTTTCTGATTTAGGATTGGGCTCAATAAATTGAAGTAGCTCAGTAGTTCTATTTTCAACTTGTGACCATTTGCTTCTTTCAAGTACCTTAGGAACAAAGATTTCTTCACTACCTAAGAGACCATTTGGAACAAAATTATTCACCATGGTTGGTTTTGTCTCCTGCATATGGACAAGGAAATGAGATAATTAAATATTTATTCACCATGGTTAGTTTTTGTTTCCTGTTGAAAAGAAGAAAAAAAAAAACAAGCTAAACAAATGTGGGTAGTACTTTTTGTTGTTACAAGCACATTTTTAGTTAAAAAAATACATAAGTAAGTGATTGGGTTTAAGTAGTTATGAAATCTCTCTAAAACGAATCGTTCGAAAAAAATTTGAGTTCGATTCGTAGTAGAAACATCTTTTGATTAACTCAATCATTGTTGCAAAACTAAGCAATTATTAATTAACAGAGATAAGAACACTACGCAAATATTAAGTTCGGCGTAAGCTAATTAGCTCAACAAAATTGTGAATAAACTAATTAGCTCAACAAAATTGTGAATAATATACAAAAATCAAACTTTTAATTTGGCTCTCTACTAGCAAACAATGCGCGGTTATCAAAAACCAAAAGTATAAAATTTGTGTCCTAGTAAATAAATAATGTATAACTATAGGCTTTAAATATATGAGATCTAATTCATTAGATCGATAAATAATAATGTATAACCAGAGGCTTTAAATATATATAAGAGATCTATTTCATTAGATCACACAAGACAAATAAATCATTGAAAATGCACAAATATAAATATGAGGTATCTTTTTTGGTGGTGATATATTTTTTTTGGTGGTGATAAATATGAGGTATCTAATATATCTATAGTTGCGCATACACCAGAAATAGTTCAGAAACATTTTGCTATCCTTACACAATCGATGAAGTAATATAAAAATAAGTAAATAGAACATAAATATAAAATTAAAAAAAATCTTCACTCATGTGAAGTTCTCAAACTGCTTGACTTTATCGTATAAAAATAATGATATTACATAATATTGAGTCAATGTAATCCTCTCCAGTTATTGTAGGACCAGGTTCTGCTGTTTTTAGCAGCACGCAGTTTCACGCTGTATTTGATCTCAGCCGTTCATCTTAGATCGAACGGTTGAGATTGAAAACTGTGTGTTTTTAGTTCAAACAATCTCTGTCATCCAACTTAATCGGACGGCTGTCACTGATTACAGCACCCTGCTGTTACAGCAGGGAATCCTATTCCAGTTATTGTATAGATCGAGTTAGTCCTACAAAAAAAATATTATTATTTTATTTTGGTGGGTCAATTTCTTTCTTCAATTGTTTTTTTTTTTTTTTTGAGGCACACTCTTCAATTGTAATTGTCTAGTTACAAAAAAGGGGATCAACTCTCAATTGAATAAGTATCTATACTTTCTCATATCTTGCCCCTCCAAAAAAATTATTAATAAGTATCTATACAACATTGTGGCATATCGTTGCTTTGATCCATTAAAAACAACAAAAACATGATTGCCAATAGAAAAAGAGATGACATCCAATGAAATCAGCAAATGAAAAGCATATTGGATCTTCTCTTTCTTGATCTAGTCCAAGCCCCATCAAAAGATGAGATTCAAGGAAGAAAAAAAGAAGAAAATTATTGATTTCATGAGTCTCACATAGAAAAACATAAAACAATAAAAAATTCATAAAATCATCACAAGAAAAGAGACATTGAACCCTAAGTAAGATCTCTTTCAAGTATTTTGCATAATCGATAAGAAACAACATTAAAATTAAATATCAACATTGAAATTTGAGATGATAAAAGGGAAGTTTGTGTGGAACATACAAAAGCAAGTCTGGATCAAGAGGTGAATGAAGAAGAGCAAAAGATTGCAAAGTAGTCGATTAGTAGCGGAGAGAGTTGAAATTTTTCTAAATATTTGAGTTGATTGTGAAGTAACGAGGTTTGCAAATGATGGAATTTATTCACATGCCAAATGCCCTGAGACACTAAATTGTTGGTTTCACGGCATCATCATCTTGAAAACAGACCAAACTCAGACTGATAGATCACAAAAAGTGTTGGTTTAATGGCGTAATCATCTTGAAAACAGACAAAACTCATACTGATATTTCATAAAACACGAGGATAACTATGACAGACATTGGTACTTGTGAATAGTCTAAATGTTTTATTTTGTTTATAATACTCCATATGCCTCTAATATAAACACTCATCGCATATTTTACATATACTCCGTCCGGCCACTTAAAAAAAATGTACTTTTTAGATTCATTGAATAATTGATGCATCTGACCCATATTATTGTCGAGAAACAACAATTATTCAATGAATCTAAAAAAAAACTTTTTTTTCTTATAATAGTGATCGAGAGGAGTATTAAAGAAGTTAAAATAATTACTCGCATAAAATTGAGGATGACTACGATTTTTTTTTTTTTGAGCAAAGGATAACTACGATATACATTGGTACTTGTGAATAGTCTAAATGTTTTATTTTGCTTCTAATACTCCCTATGTCTTAACTATATGCACCCGTTATATATTTCACGCACATTAGAAAAAATTGGCGGTGCAATTCATGTGTATATTTTGCGAATTATTATTACGAAAGTACCCCTTATTTTGATTTTTCATATTCTTAAATAAATTAGTAGTATTAATTAGAGTTATGTTTAGAAAAAATAAATAAATATGCACCTAATAATTTGAAAGAAACTTTATATTTATGGACAAAAAAGTTTCACAAAAGGTGCTAATAGATAGGGACAAAGTGAGTATAAATAAAAAAACTAACATTTTTGATGAAAAATATTAAATCACTATTTTTTTATTGATTAAAGCACTATTTTTTTTTGACAAAATTAAAGCACTATTTTTAATGGCTGTAAAATTGACTTATATAAAAAATAGTAAAGTAATTTAAGAATTCAACAGGGACTTGAATATATCCCCATCTTCCCCTTTTTTTAGCTTGGTTGAACTTAAACCGTAAGAAATATCAAATATCATTTTTTTATTTTTTTGTTAAAATCAAATACCATTTTTTTTTAATTTTTTTTTAGGGAATCATTAATGTTTTTATTATCAATTCTACATTTTATAATAAATGCTTTTCATTTTTAATAAAAATAAATATCATTTTTTATGATACATTTAATATTTGGTTTCTCTTTTTAATTTTCATTCTTAATTTATTTAAGAAATTATTATTTTATAATCATGAATATGAATTTTCTTTTAAATTTTTAGAAATTAATTATATTATATTAATATAATAAAGTTTTCTTAAAATGAAAACAAACAAAACCAAAAATAATATTTCACAGAAACCCATGACGACTATGATAGGCATTGATACTTGTGAATGGTTTATACTCCCTCCGTTTCAAAATGAGTGTCGTTTTAGCCAAAAAAATTTGTTTCAAAATGAATGTCGCTTTCAGTTTCCAATGCAATAATAACTTTTTCTTTTCAATTATACCCTCCAATTAATATTCTGCACACTACTTCCAAAGTATTACTTTTAAAACTAACCAATAATTAATAAGGATAATTTGGTAAAATAATCATTCTCTTTCTTTTAATCATTGCATTTCTTAATATGTGTGTGAACACCTAAAACGACACTCATTTTGAAACGGATGGAGTAATATTTTATTTTATTTTATTTCTAATACTCTCTAATCTCTATTCTATAATTATAAACATTAATCGTAGTCCTCATGAACTTATCTCAGTTGGTAGGAACAATGCATAATATATGTAAGATTTAAGGTTTAAACCCCGACTATCATAAAAAATAAAAATAAACACTCATCGTATATTTCTCATATATTAAGATCGATGATGACTGTGAAAAGCATTTATACATATGAATAATTTAAATATTTTATTTTATTCGTAACACTCTCTACGTCTCTACTTATTAATACCCATTGAATATTTCATATAGATTAAGAAATAAACTTTTTTAAACGGATTTGACTTTGACTTTTTATAATTTAAAATAAATTATTGGTATTAATTAGAGATATATTTATAAAATAATAATAAATACACTTAATAATTTGAAGGAATGTTTATGCATATGAACAATTTTTTTTCTTCTTCTCAAAAGATGCCTATAGATGGAGATGAAGGGTATGAATCAATAATTAATAATTATATAATAAATTCTTTTCATTTATTGATGAAAATAAATTTCATTATTTTATAATACATTTCATATTTGGCATCTAATTTTCTCTTAACTTTAATTTTCATACTTAATTTATTTATGAATTTACCATTTTATAATCATGCATTTAACTTGTCTTTTAATTTTTCAACAATTCATTGTACTCCCCCCGTTTCAAAATGAGTGTCGTTTTAGGTGTTTACACACATATTAAGAAATGCAATGATTAAAAGAAAGAGAATGATTATTTTACCAAATTATCCTTATTAACTATTGGTTAGTTTTAAAAGTAATACTTTGAAAGTAGTGTGCAGAGTATTAATTGGAGGGTACAATTGAAAAGAAAAAGTTATTATTGCATTAGAAACTGAAAGTGGAATTCATTTTGAAACAAACTTTTTTGGGTAAAGCGACACTCATTTTGAAACGGAGGGAGTATCATATTGTAATAAAAGAAAATAAAAATAATTTTTTATAATGATAACAATCAAATCTCATAATGATGATTCACAAAAATCAAAGATGATTATGATAAACATGGTACTCCCTTCGTCCCAATTTATAAGCAAAAAACATAAATTCACATTTATTAAGAAAACAAAAACATAGTAGCTTGAGGTATAATTTTTTGTGTTGTTCTTGAAATAAGTTTCATGGAAAGATGTAAAAACCATTCTTATTGGTTAATGATTATAGAGAGAATAGAAAGGAGAACAAATTGAATGCAAATTGCATTTAATTTTACTTTGGAAAAGATGATTTTTTTGAAATAATATAAAAGTTGGTCTTTTTTGTTTATATTTTGGGACAAAGAAAATGAGATTTTTTTGCTTATAATTTAGGATGGATGGAGTACTTGTGAAGACTTTATCTAATTTACATAAGTAAAATGTTCTAGCATCATACACAAATGTTTTTTTCACCATTGAATCAAGGAGAATGGTAACCAAAGCCCTGACAATCTAAAGTTCGACAACGATGTAAGTAAAATCTGACTAAAAATTGTCTCACTCTCGAATTAAACTCATGTTCTCGTGAATAATTTTTCATTGGTGAAACTCATTAACCATTTAAGTCAAATTGCTTGGTTATAAGAGCTCATAAGTCATCATATTGTCGTGTAAATCTATAATATAACCATTTTTATAAATAATTATCAAATATTCAATTCTTATTTGTTCCCTCAAAATAAAAATAAAAAAAAAATCTTATTTGACTTTAATATAAGTTAAATCTTAGAAACTAGGTATTCAATATTTTAAAATTGGCTTGAATAAGTCTTTTGTCCCTGTAAATATAGACCATTTAAATTTTCATCCATGAAATTACTAATCCTTCCAATCTGTCATTGTAAATATTAATCATTTGAAAAATGATCCTAATTACATCTGATTAGTAACTTCAGGGACAAAAATTCAAATGACCTATATTTGCAGGGACGAAAGACATATTTAAGCCTTTAAAATTGGGTCATGTTAACTTGTGCCCTTAGGGCACATGTTAAGCAACCCAAAAATGGAAACATTTTCTTAAATTTTGTGTATTCAATTATTGAAAAGTAAAAAAGTTAAAGTCAAATGCATTAATTGCAACAAAATATTTCTATTTTAAATCATTAACTTGTGCTTTAAGGTAGAAGTTAACATTTTTTCTTTAAAATTTTATCTTTTCTTTACAAAATTTATCTTTTACAAAACTAGGATCACTTTGTAAATAGATGGCAGAATGGAGGGTTTTTCAGACATCTCAGTCGCAGTCTCCGAAAACGACAACAGCAGCAAAAAAAAAGGACAAATCAACCAATGGCGATATGGTAATAAAATCTCAGTAACAGTAAGTTGGTGAAGGATTCAAGGAAACAATGAAAAACACACATTTCACATTTTTGTTTTTTTCTCCTTTTACTTTCATCATCATTTTTCTCATAAATTAAATTAAAAATAAATAATAAGATAGATAAATGAGAGAGAGAAGAGTTGTTGGTGGTGGATGACGGTGCAACGCGTTCCTTTCTTTTTTTGTCAAACTTCTCGAACCTTCCATCGCTGAAACTCGCCGGAACGGAAATTCGATCTCCGATCGTCGGAATCAATAGTTAGTTATTCGTTCTAGATTCGATCGCCGGTGGCGTTTTGCGTTTATCGGCGATGGCGAAAATGAACGGAACTGAAAACAACGGAGTGTTTAACACCACGGAGATGGAGTACATCAGAAGACATCACAATCAACAGCCTGGACAGAATCAGTGTTCTTCTGCACTTGTTAAGCATATCAGAGCTCCTGTTCCTCTTGTAATCAATCTTACTATACTTTTCATTATTCATTTTCCGTTTTTGATTTGCTAGATTCTGTTTTTTTTTTTTTTTTTTAGCTTTTCGGTCTATGAATTGATAGTTGAATGTCTCCAGCACTGACACTTTTAATGGAAGGCGTGTCTGATGTGTCGGTGTCAGACACTGTGACACTCTTTGACACGATGAGATTATATTCAATTAATTCATTTTTCACTAGAATGCAGAATTTAGAAACTATGTTGATTGAATTAAATGATTCTGCCATGTTTCTCATTGGAATTGCTAATTTAGTTTGAATTGATAATCCATAGTTTAAATGATTCTATTACCGACACTTCTGATGAAATGCGTGTCTGGTATCCGACACGGGTTGGTGTCTTCCACTGACACATGCGAATTACATTCAATTAATTCATTTTTTCAAAAAATTTACTTGTGGTGTCTATGTCAGTGTTGTGTCCAGTGTATGTGTCGTGCTTCATACTTGAATATGATGATGATCTAGTTATTTGTATCTGCAATTGATATTACGATGTAGAGTTTGGCTGTGGCAATGTGTAATGCAGAATTTTGAAACTATGTTAATTGAATTGAATGGAATGATTCTACTATGTTTCTCAATGGAATTGTTTATTTATTGTGTTTTTTTTTTTCCTTTCTCTAGGTATGGTCTTTGGTGAGGAGGTTTGATCAGCCGCAGAAATATAAACCATTCGTGAGCAGGTGTGTGGTGAGGGGAAACCTTGAGATTGGGAGTTTAAGAGAAGTTGATGTTAAGTCAGGGCTTCCTGCTACAACTAGTACTGAAAGATTGGAGGTCCTTGATGACAATGAGCATATTCTAAGCATCAGGATTATTGGTGGTGATCATAGGCTTAGGGTATGATTACTTCATTACCGTAATTTACCTTCATTACTCTTTTGTTGAAACAATAAAACATTTCCTCAACCACTCATTCTGAAATTTCTATCCACATATTGCATGCAATCTCATGTGTGATTATGATGAACTAATTATACACGTTTGTGTGTGTAAGATACACATTGCACCGGCAGAAACAGAATATACATAATTAATCTCTGTCGGAAGCTTTAAAAATCTCTAATCCATATCTGGGATGTTGATACTGTTAGGAAGGTCTATTAGTTCGTTGCTTGAGGGTGTACATTGTGTTTCATTCATATAATTGACGGAGTGCAATCATGTGTGCTGTTGTAACAACTAACAAAATGTTGAATAGTAGACTTCATTATTTTGAACAGTTATTATATTTGTTGCATTTTTCTGAGTAGTATAAGCTCTAGCCAGTTGTATTATTATACACGTAATTTAGTATATTTGGGGTGGAAGGAATTTTTGTTATCCTTTTGTCGTTATGATGGCAAGCCTGGTACTTGTTTCCGATGCATAGGATCTCTACTTTTTAATGTTTTCCATCATAATTTAAACTTGAAACCTGCAAACTTTCACTGCATCTCTTCAAGAATTTGCTTCTCCATGCTTGCTCAACTGATAAGTAGCTTCTAGATTTGCTTTAAGATGCAATATCCATAGCTCAAAGATCTGAGCTCTGATATTAGTTTATAGGTACATGGTCAAAATAGGAAGGAAATAGATGAATGAAGAGATCATTATTAAATAGCTTCTCTCTCAACGAGAGAATTCAAGTTAATAGAAACTGAATGTTTACAAGAATTCCTAATTCCCAGAAATTTAAAAGCCTAGTCTAGTCCATGTAAAACTAACTAACCAGCTCACTGCTACACTTAGGTTCTCTCCCTCTAGTTATATGCTTTTTTTTTTAATGGCCCCACTAGTTATATGGTAACGGATATTCCTAACACTGTTTCCCATCATATATTGCTAAGAATGGTCTAAATTTGATTCTATTTTGAGTCATGTGCATCGTTTTACAAAGGAAAAATATAAAGTGTCGGTTCTTCTGCTGGCTTAAAGTTAATTTAGTTGTCATTTGTCGACAAGTTCCTTGATGTTTGGTTCTTCTGGTTTACATTGTTCTCTGTCCGTAGCTAAAATTTTCATTGTCTAGGAATTCAACCAATTGTCAAACCAAGGACATTTTAAGATTCCTTGAATTCTTAGGCCACTAATTAACTGTCATAGTTTGCTAACTTTGAAACTGATGTTCCTATATTATGATGTCTCTAGAATTGCTTTATCCCAAAAGCCTAAGTGCTTAAGCCACAAGAATGGTTTAATACAAATACAACCAAGATTCCTCTGAGTCAATAATCTCTCTTCACTTTGGAGATGTTCCTTTCAAGGTGTATAATTTTATTCCCGAGAACACTGTCCGGGAATGTTACTTTTAGGTAAATTTGAAAACATGTCTGGTCCGCATTTAATATTTTGGGAAGACTTTTCAAAATTTAAATGATGCGAGAAAGAAGTGGAAATTAATATTTCTAATATACCTTTCATTCTCATGCTATCTGAAAGAGTATATCCACCTCTGATTATGGAATATAAATCAAGTAAAACATGGAAGGGTCATTTTCCTAGACTCAATATTGCCTTAGATTGTTTTCGTTAAGGCTTGCACTTAATTTGGAAATGTCATATATTTTTATTTCTTTCTGTTGCACGCAACAATTTACCTCCTCCTCCACCTTGCTTAATTAACAACAAAAACGATCTTTTGTTTTTCAGAACTACTCATCTATCATGTCCCTCCACCCAGAAATTATTGATGGAAGACCAGGAACCCTGGTAATTGAATCTTTTGTGGTAGATGTACCAGAGGGGAATACCAAGGATGAGACCTGCTACTTCGTTGAAGCCTTAATTAAGTGCAATCTCAAATCACTTTCAGATGTCTCGGAAGGGCATGCTGTGCAGGACCTCACTGAACCACTTGATCGGATGCATGAGTTGTTGATAAGTGGCTGAGAACTTTCTGCCACGGATGAAGCTTCGGGGGCTTTCCGATCATGGAGGCTTAGGAGACGGACTGGCAAGTGGAAATAGTGTCTGTTTCATATGTTATAGACTTGTAGCATTTGCTTATTTGGTCTGCTTTATTAATTTCTCTGTTATATATGCTGGTTTCTCTCTTTGGTAGTGTTAAAGAACAGAATATTTTAGACAGGTGTCTGAATCCAGTACAGTAAAAGGTGAAGAAGGAGCATTTGCTTCAGTGTGATCTTAATGTCATGTTCTTTCTGTATATAGGTGCTGGTGAAAGTTGGTCTGTAAAATTGTTTTGATTAGTTGCAGTAAAATTCCATCATTTAGCTGAGGATACTTATATATAAACAGATCTCAGACTTCTTTGTTTCATTATCTAGCAGCATTATTATAACTTTATCAAATTCAGCAATCATATTTATATGGAAGAAACTATAGAAATGTGTAAAGAGTGAAAAATCAGAAAATATGAAGAGATTTTTGTTTGTTTTTTTTGTGTGCGTGCGCGCGCCAATACGCATTATGACATTAATTTAGACCTGGTAACATATTAAAAAATTATTTATGATCAAAGGTCACTTTAATGTGAATGATGATGATAATTGGATATAACACTAAAATGATTCCGTAAAGAAAACACTTTTTTGTAGGCCGTTAAAAAGACACTTAAATGATACGCATAGGTTTTTTGAAAGGTGTATCTCGAGGTGAAAGGAACAATTGTCGTAAAAAATAGATGTAAAAGAGTAAAGGGATGATAAGGAAAGGGAAGAGGATAATTAATGCTAGGGTTCTATTCCTCATCCCCACTCTGAGAAGCAACATTATCAATGATTTGACATTTTGGATTTGATACTGTTAAAGATAATGGCTGTTCGTTGTTATTTATTCTTATTCAAAAAATACGTAGAAACATACAGTTGTTTATTAGATGAATTATGTATGGTCAATATAGAACTCTTGCATATATATCCCTCTTCAATAAGTGATCCAATTAAGTGATACCATAAACTTAAACATCAAATATTATGAATTTAATGTTTTTATTTTAAATGAGTTAAGTTATGAGAGTTCACTAGGAGCATACATACCTGATACCTTAAGGCTCATAGTGGTTACTAAGGTATTTAGAGATTGCCCACCAACGAAATTCTAAAGCTAACAACAGAAGTTGAACCCATGCTCTTACAGGGATGAGTCAACTTTGTATCAAAAGGATCAACCTAGATTGGCTACGAGTTTAAATATTGTTTTGACATTGGCAAGGAATGAGAAAGGAGAGCAAGAGTCAAGAGATTTTTTGAAAGACAAATTAGTTTAGTTTAGGCAGGCAAGGAATGAGAAAGGAGAGCAAGAGTCAAGAGATTTTTTGAAAGACAAATTAGTTTAGTTTAGGCAAATGTTAACATGACCCGACATTGGCAAGGAATGAGAAAGGAGAGCAAGAGTCAAGAGATTTTTTGAAAGACAAATTAGTTTAGTTTAGGCAGGCAAGGAATGAGAAAGGAGAGCAAGAGTCAAGAGATTAAGAGATTTTTTGAAAGACAAATTAGTTTAGTTTAGGCAAATGTTAACATGACCCGTTGCGTTCAATATATTAATCTGGGGAACAAATTGGCACTGGATAGTAACATGACCCGTTGCGTTTAATATATTAATCTGGAGAACAAATTGGCACCGGAGAGAGAATCGAACCTGAAACCTCGAAGAGGAGCACACTCCCAGGTCCCAAGCCAATTACCACTAGGCCAACGCAAGTGGGTTTAATCAAGTATTTATTAAACCATTATTTAAATAAAATAACAAATATTGTGGTGATCGGATATCAAAAGCATAATTTTTAACATATACATCGACAACTTTGTCAAAAAAAACTGGGCACCCAAAATTGCTATGAAGTTTCCATGTTAGAAAGTTAAATAAAGCTATAATCTGCCACATCCATTTTTTCATGTTATTTGTTTAATGAAAAAATAATAGTAAGAAACAACTGCACTTACGAACTTACTATCCAAAGCTAAAGAGCAAGCAATATCATAAGATAAAGATACTACTTATTAGAATTATTTTTCACTTCCATTTCCCAGACAAACTAATTGTATCCAGACCTAACCCAAAAAAGACCCGAACAGAACATTTTGTTTGGAAGTAAGCTAACTAAAAGTTGATGGCCAATTGCCATTCAAAATATGCATATAAAAAAGGAAAAATGAGAAGTAGCCTATTTAAGGTTCAAAACATAATCAAATGACAGCCAGTTTCACCAGATGGGAACTCTAATTCGAATCACTTCTGCAGAAGCTAGCTGACTCTTGGTAAATGTAGATCTATCGAGACACAGATGCACGCTATTGAGTACGATCAGATCCATATGCGGGCAATGTGGATGTCGGTTGTAGCATGTCATGATTTGGGAAATGCATTCCTGGTGGCATGTTTCCAGGTGACATTTGCATTGGCCTTTGTAGTGGCATGCTCCCAGGTTGCATTTGCATTGGCACATTTCCAGGTGGCATGCTCCCAGGTGGCATGTTTCCAGGTGGCATTTGCATTGGCACATTTCCAGGTGGCATTTGCATTGGCACATTTCCAGGTGGCATGTTTCCAGCTGGCATGTAAATGTTATTGTGCATCTGCAATGGCATAGATTGAGAAACTGCTGGTAGAGCTGTTCCCCATCCTACCTGAGACTGAGGTATCATAGCTGGGTCAGAAATTGGAGTATATTGAGACCCATTATATTGCTCAGCAGGAGGAACCATCATGGGAACAGGTTGCCCTAAAATTGAGGGCTGAGTGTTCACAACTGGTATCATAGGAATGGTATAGTCTCTACTCCTATCATTATTGACCTGTAATTACAAAAATCATCATTAAAATTAAACTGAATCTGTGAATTCATATTACATGCAGCAAGCTTACAAAATTATTAACCAGTTGATCGCTGCCACTGCTTCCCCTTCAGAACGTATAAAGGAAAATATAATACTGAACAACAAATCTAAAATTACGACAGGTTTCTTGTATTAATATTATCACATTTTTTTTCATTTTTGAAATACAGTCAAGAGATTCAGAAAGCAGTGATGGAGACCAATGATTATACGGAACCTTTCACGACTCAAAGTTGAAGGATTTTCAGTGCATGATACACCGACATCATCCCAGAAAGGAATATCAAGGTCTATAACTAGATAGTCCAGTTCTTGAGTACATTTAACTAAGTATAATCCCATTTCTCTCATCTTTGAGGTTAGGAATGCTAAGATCCTAACAAGTTATCATAATGTTTTTAAGGCATCTCCAATTCATATACTCTTTCAAGCATTCATTTAAATGACATCAATCCTCAGTCTGGGTTGATTATTTACCTTTATACTAAGATCTGTATGACGTGAGTACGAAAGGTGAAGCTTGCAAAAACCTCCATCATATATGCAGTGCCCTTCCAAGGCTTCTTTGGCCACAACAGCTGTCTGAGTATCTGCAACCCATAGCATTTAACTCTGAATTCTCAAACTTACAGTGACAGAATGACAGTACAAAATAAAACAAGGCAAGTAGTAAATCTCTAACTGCTGATAGGTTGAAATTCCCCATGTTTCGATGCCGGGTCAATGACATAAAAATGCATAGATAACACTTGAACTATCATTGTTATACATATCAAAGATAACTATAGGCATTGCTGAGGAGATTCCTAGTGAGAAACATACCCAGAATCCTTGAGAAAACAATAATATCTTTGAAAATAATTTAGAGGAAAATTGAGAGACCATTAGACCAAGAAGGTGCAGCTACAAGTATCTTTGTTAAATATTTCTATCCAAAATAAATCAATCTCAGTAGGACCACTTTTGTTTTAAGGATTATTAGATCACAAGAGGGAGGATCTCCCCAGCAATACTGCAAACAAAGGAGTTCATCTACATGCATATGCAAATGCAACTGTAACACTTGCCAGTTTCCTCAATAAGCCATAAGTGTTCGATTTTTTTCAGAGAATTGGACAACATAGAAGCACATTTGAGAACTTTCCCCAAATACAATGTCTAAAGCTTTAGGTGATATGGAAAACAGTCGGCAAGCACACCCACTTGGTTTGCATTTTGCACTAATACTAATAATGTAGAGTACAAACATAATATATCCAAATGCTGACCAGTTAAATTCTTCAAATAATCTAGATCGAACCTGGATATTGAATCAGAGCCTGTAAACCGCCATTCTTATCAAACATTGCAATCTTTTGGATAGGACCAAAAGCAGAGAAAACCTATCACAAACAAAAAAATAGTACAATATTATTACCTAAGCTGTACTGTCAAAAGATAATGTAAAAACGGTTGATCAGGCTTGAAGGTACCATATGTAAAACATCCAATGTTACAGCATATTGCATGTTCTCAATTGATGCAAGAAGAACGTTACTCTCAGCCTCCAGTTTTTTCCCATCCAAACCAATCATGACCTGAAAAAAAATATATATATAAATGAGTACTTCAAAAAAAATCTTCAGTATACAAAGTCCGCATACAAGGGAAACCCTTGGCGGAAGGCACACACATAACTAATGGTGCATGAAGAAAGCATTCAAGTTAACTTTAGCAATTTGGAGGTTTTCAATTACACAAAGCAGGTGGCAACATATCTAATATGCTATCCCTTAAAACAAAACAGCCAAAACATTACCTGTCCACCTCCCTCAATGGCTGATTGAGCAACAGGAAGGTAAGGATTAGTATAGTCTCTGGAGCATGAAAAATAACCAATTAGATTATTTTTTAATAAGAATAGAAAGTAAAAGAGATCATAGCTGACGAAGGGTGACATCAAATTAGCCATCAATGCTTGGTTTCCTGTCAGCCAGCAATACCAGGGAAAACAGAAATACCTGCTCCTGTGGCTTTGAAACTTCACAGTTAAATCTGAATGCCCAGAGTATGTGATCTTGAGGGTACATGGTCCCACATGTTCAGAGAGCAGATACCTGATAATGAGTGGGATTAAAGATCAACAATCCAAAATACCAAAATTGAAAAATAAAATTAGACCTAATTAACGTTCCAATAACCATCAAGTTCCAGCTCGAACTTGGGACTTCAATTTATTCAAGCACTGCCCAGTTGGTACTCAGTAGCAAATCATATTGACTGATTGTCATTGTAAGGAGCATGGGAAGAGCTATGGGAAATGGACTGAAAGTTTAAAAATGAATGAACAATTTAGTTGACTGATAGTAGAAAAAAGATCTGCTTTTCCAAATTAACAAACCAGAACGATCCTTCTAACCTCATATTCCCCCTATTATTTATCAAAGAAATATCCTCTAACTGATTGTTCTAACTCCCCTAATTAATTGATCAATTGGATTCAACTTCCCCAACCACTTGTCATCCTTTTGTCACAATATCTAGCCCCTAATTTCATTGAAAGAATGATAATAGGAGTAAGAAATCTCTGAATGATTCCTTCCATCCTTATTTGCTCTACTTATCTAACAGATATCCCCTCTAACAACCTAAATTCCCTAACTGACTTCTACAACAACTGTCCCTTCCCTCTATCATAATAATTAATGACTATTAACCACATTCTGTGATCCATATAATTGCAAACAACTGAAAAAAATAGTATATAAACTCCGTAAAAAGACACTGCTTCATCTCTAAATATAAGACCCTGTTGACAAAATTATGGGAATTAAGAAAGTTGGTAGCAAGTTTACCCTTCATAGTAATTATTGCTTACAAAAAAGATGTGAAATAAATTAGAGGCGTTTTTATTAAATTATAATTAATGCATTTGGAAAATTTGAAGGGAGTCCTATAAAAAGGAGCAAGGAAATTTCTCAAGAGTATCCTATATTTAGGCATGCAGGTAGTATATACCATGGTTGTCAAAATCGAGATCTCACCTAAGATCGTTTGGATATAAAAAAATCGTAAATCGTAGGATCGTAAGATCCCACCAGAAACAAAGTTATATTATAATTAAGAAAAATAATTAATAACCAATAGTATTAACTATTAAAATAATTTGTCAGAAAAATAACTATCAAAATATATATGAAGTAATATATTAAATATACGATTTTTTTTTGAAAGAATATTCAATATAAGAATTATTAAGGCTAAAAACAATCAAATCATTTAGAAAGGAGAGTACAGTTAGCAAATTACCATTAAAAAATAAAAATTCTTGTAAAGTAAAGCATTAAAAATTAAAATAATATTAAGAATAGCAAGCAATTAGCTGGCACACTCGTTGCGTGACTTTTCAGCAAGCAATATGGGTCAACGAAATCATAAATAAGCTTTTATTTTGTTTTTTTTAACCAATAAATGAGCTTTTATTATTCCCGACGTGAAAGGCACGAAGCGGGTCAAAAACAGGTCACATGGGTCGAAAGGTGTGAAACCGGTGCGAGAGAGATCGCTGCTCCCACGATCATATGATCTATCTCTACGTGCTTGCCGCTCCGCCCTCTCCCACGATTTTCGCACCGCTCCGGCACAGTTGAAGGAGAAGAACGCGTGAGATCGTACGAACTAGACCTTCTTGACAACCATGGTATATACAAAAAGAACTACCACAGAGTCAATACAGAAGAATCAAACAGTTGGCTATTCAATCATCTGAGAACAAAAGCACCACGACATCTAACCACCGTATGATATCCATCAGTTGAACTATAAACATTGGCAAAAGTATTTCAATTGTTACCTAGGTATGCTTCTTCCATCCAAAGCATCCTTTGCAGAAGTGGCAGTCTCAGCATCTGAGAATTGAACCAGTGCCTAAACAGTAGTACATATAATTAGCTTGTGTTCGTTGTATCAAAAAAGGGACAACAAAAAAATATTTCCTTTCATTAACCTGGAATCCTGCAGTCTTCTCAAAAGTAGTAATCTTATGCACAAATCCAAAAGCTGAAAAGACCTGCATAAGCAAATGTTAAACTTTCAAGAGGACGTTTAGTAAGATAAATTTTAAAATTTGAACACAAAATGAACAAAGGCTTTTGCTTTCTAAGCTATGTTATAGAAAAATAGAAATACTAAAAATTAGAATTTCAGCATAAGTCATAACTTATATAAACAACCAAGCTCCATTTTATGAACACAGAAGATAGGGATTAAAAAAGAAAACCATGATAGGACTTAAATAAGACTGCAGGTTTAAGGCTTTAAGCAAATCAATACATATCTTGAAATGCTTATGTTGCATGCATTGGTGATATCACAAGAAATAGAACATTAAATGTAAGCAACGAGCAAAACCGATGAAAAACTAAGAAATCATAAAAATAATTGCCAAAGATTTCTCATTAAATCTCAAACATTAACTGCAGAAAGTGGAGGAAATAGCTAAGCCAAGTGACATATTTCAAATCACAAATTTCTTAGATGAATAGCTGCCGATGGCTGCCAAGAATCTATAACTGAAATAATACTGTAAGAGTTGAAAGGAAAGGGTATTATTAACTTTAATACATGAATAGTTGATTCAAACAAAGGATTTACGAAGTTAATTGCCTCCTGAACTGTATATTTTGTGAAAACAAAGCATTTAATTGCCAAGTTTAGAACGGAACTTTTAGCCTACATTTAAAGACTAAGAAAATCTGAAAAACAACCAAACAATAGTAGGGGCGCAAATGAAAAAGACTGAACAAAAACATAATCTGGTGAATAATCTATGAAAAAGTAAAATGCAGATGATGAGTCAATGCAGCATGGGTGCACAAATCAGTGAAAAAATGAGGCAACATCCTAAACTACAAGAGTGGTAGGAGTTCAAGAGGGAGACTAGGGAAGAAAGAGGTAGTGATAAGGAAAGGAGAAAAGAGACAAACACACAAGCGCTATTTCTCCCAAAGCACTAAGCTTCCATCGAAGATATTGCCTTCACATGGGTCTGCTGATTCATTTATATACATGTCAACAAGTTTTCCATATCCTGGCAAAGAAAAACCTAAGCACAGAACTAAATGACCAGCATCCTCGTTATGACCGTGTTAGCATGTACAACTGATGCACACATGCCTTTGCTATTTTCTTACCAAGTGCAAGACATCAATGCTGACAAGGCGTGCATCTTCACCCTCAACCGTTACCAACAATACATTTCCAGCAACATCTGCAGCAGTTTTGTTATGCACTATTTCTTGCCGATTTGAATATTGCAGATATACAGTTTTCCCTCGCACTTGTGCAGGCTCCGATGATGAGGCATAGTATGAAATCATTGCAATGGCTTGATTCAAATCCGCCTGTAAATTATTGGTAACAATCAGTAATTCTATTTCATACGAAGGACAAAACAATACCAGGAAAAAAAGAAAAGAAAAAAAAATCACTCACAAATTCAATAAAAGCTTGATTCCGATTCGACCCGACATTGCACTTTGTGTTCACAACTTTGCCAAATGGATTCCCAAGTTCAATCAGCTCCTCCTCAGTGCATTCCCATGGCAAGTTTCTCAAATGAAGCACCTTGGATGGTGGCTGGGTGTACCGGAACTGTTGCTGACTAGAGACCGATGCCATTTCAGACAATAACCCTACCTGCTGAATTGCAACCCCTTAGACTTACAATATCCAATTTCGCAATCGGGTATCATACTATGAAGCACAGACTCAGACACGACACCGGACACGATGCGGACACGTCGACGCCAATAATAATTTGAAAGGAAAAAAAAAGACATAATTCAATGTAATCATATGTCGGACGTAGCCGGCACCGGGACACGCCTAATCCGAGAAGTATTTGTGCTTCATAGGTATCACATCATATACATACATAAATAATTGCTAACAGGTTACATTAACTAATTCACACATTCATAATTTAGCTAGCATGCTTCATAAATGAACCTTAATTTGCAGATAAAATTATGCAATAACATCCAATAAAAAAAAATCTAAACAAATCAGTGCAGTACAGTAGCTAAAGAGAAAAAATAACATTGTGTTTAGGGGTAACATTTCCATGAAATTAAAATTCCAGAAAGAAAAAAAAAAACACATAAATTAACCTAACCTTAATCAGTTTCAGACAATAACGTGCATTTAGTTATCAAAATCGACAAGAATAAAATCAGAATGTGGAAACGAATAAGGGCAAAAAAAAACAATTACCGGAGTGAATCGAGAAGATAAAAGCTCAGATTTTTGACAAGGTCGCGAAATTAGGGTTCTGAAACATAAAAAGGGGGAAACGAAACTTCTCCGTTTACAAACGTTCCGTTTTATTGTTTCTAGGACCCCGTCTGGAAAGAGAAACAAGTACTTATGACGTGCCTCCACCTTAAACCTTTAATCATACATCATAAATTCATGAATTTATATTTTTTTGGCTCAATTATTGCTTATGTGTTTTATCTTTTTTTTTGTTTGTTAATTTTGTTCTGATCTTACCATTCATTCATTTATGTCATAGATTTGCACACATGAATTTTAACATGCTTATGTAAGTTGTATTTTGATGTAATGTTATTAGTTGTTCGGATATAGGGATCGAGGTTTTATGTATATTTTAAATGTAAATGTTAGTGTTCGTCTTAAAATCGAAAATTCATGATAGTGAATCATCGCTTCCAAGCCGTGCAATTGTGTGTCTTATGGTTGAACTAATTAAGAAGAGTTCTCATAATTGTAATATGATTTTCAGGAATTGGGTAGGGCATCTCTCTGTCATAGTGAGAGCTAAGCCCTAGTTCTAATCTCACATCATTCATCCATCCATTTATGTCGTATATTTGCATACATGAGTTTTAACATGTTTATGGAAGTCGTATTTGGATGTATCTTCTATGTTGTTCGAATATAGGAGTCGAGGTTTTCTGTATATTTTAAATGTAAATGTTAGGGTTCGTTTTATAATCGGAAATTCATGATATTGAATCGTCGCTTCCAATTTATGCAATTGTGTGTCTTATAGTTAAACTAACCAGATGAGTTTTCATATCTCTTTCTTATAACGAGAGCTAAGCCATTATAGTCCTAATCTCACATCATTCATCCTTTCATTTATGTCGTAGATTTGCATACATAGTGTAAGTTGGATCCTGACATAATCTTTTTCAATATTCGAACATGCGAGTCAAGGATTCTGCATGTTTTTAATGCAAATGTCAGAGTTCGTCTTTTTATAAAAAATATCTAACAGTAATTCATCGCATCCATTTATTGTAGCGAGGGCCAAGTCATTCTGCACACAACCACCAATTAGGCAAACTTTGGAAACAAGTGATGGGATTGTCGTGTTGCATATATAAGGTGTGTGTGACAAACATGGTTATGTGTGTTAATTTTGTTTTGTGTGTGACAAAGATTTTTTTTATAGATTGCGTGTGATAAAAATATTTTTTACCATTTGTCGGCCGGTGCATAAGAGATATTGAAGGCTAGAAGGATATGAAAGAACAACTACACAAAGACTAAACGAGAGGTATCAGTCCCCAACACATCAGATTCCAGCAAATGGCTAAACTGCGACGGACAGACATCAAAAAGTAACAAATTGAAATCCAATGAGCCTAAAAAAATTGCTAATGCATCAACACTTTCCAATTCAATTCCAACAACAGTCAGATCTGAGCCTAAAAAAATTGATAATGCATCAACACTTTCCAGTTCAATTCCAACAACCGTCAGATCTTCATCACGAGGGATCTTCCACTTTGAGAGCCATATCCTCACAAATTAAGGATTTTCACCACCACCACTGAATCGACATGCAACTCAATGGGCCAAAAACCAAATATAGCATACCTCAAACCTTCAAGCACCCCACAACTCCTTTACACAGACACAACAACGCCCCACACTCCTAGTAAAAACACACACTCCTAGTAAAAACACCTAGCCACCCACCATCGCTTCCTCTTACAACTCCTCCACACCCAACAAACACACCCTCTTTACAAGAACTATCAATATTCAACTTCACCCAACCATTCACAAGGGGTTTCCATCGTATAAGAATGATCTCACGCGTAACTTTTATTATTTTTGCAACTACTACACATGGTGGTCCAACACGTTAGTTTATCTTGGTTATTCTTCTTTGTAATATTTCATGTTTCTCCTTTTTGGTTAGTTTATCTAGTGTTATTTGTGTTGTAATCACTTTTATTCTCTTTGAAGCACTCCTCGTGTGTCAAAGACACATTTTATCTCTTAAATCTTTTGGCTTCTTTAAAATAAATTTTTTTTTATTGCTCATAATATTAAATATTGATTATTTTTTCCGATATAAAATAAAAAATCAAGTATGATTCTTATAAGTAATGAAATAATGTTTTTGTTATGAAATGATATTTTTTAAAATATAATAGTCGACGAATAACTCTTTATTTCATAAAATTATCATTAATTCGTTGACTAAAAAAAAGTGAATCATTACACTTCAATTTGCAAAGCAAATGTACTTCAATTTGCAAATTACTGTAAAAGCTCCGTAATTAAAATTATATATTTATATAAATTTATGCTGCGTATAAACATAAAACGAGTTGGGTAAAAGTCAGTATGCATCTACTCATTTTATTGAGGGGAAGTATTTATCTATTCGTTGTTTTGAAATTTGAATCTCAATTCTATAGCCTCGCACAATGTATATATATTAGGAATTAGACAATGAGAGAAATGATGGATAAAATAACAACAAAGACCGTAAATCATGATCCAGTCTGACCAAGAAGGACATCCTTATAAGGAGTGGGAAGGGGTATATCAACTTTGGTCTCTTCACTAATTTGACGGTTAATCATGGGTTGATGATGATCCAAAATCAAGGGAACCCGTCCTTCTCTTGCACTTACTAGCCTCTCTTGTGCTCCACCTCGCAATTTCTCCAACCTCATCATTCCATTCATTTGTTGCATTTTGAACACTTTTATCAAATTTGTCAATCCACCAATAAAGAACATCAAGCTTCCAAATATGCCAAGCCAAATCCAAGTCCCACCCTGAATTGATAATCAAAACATATATGATTTCACTTATCTCATAATAATCACAACAATTATTAATTCAACAATCCAAGCATAAGATTAAGAAACAAACATACGCATGTTTCTCAAAAAAATCAAGAGTTAAATTTTGCGCATGTTTGGATTGATTATTTGAACTTATATAATGTCATTGCCACATTGGCATAAACACTTGTGACTTCATCTTGTTAACTTATGAAAACAACTTATGATGTGTTAATAATTGGATTTCAACTTTTTTTCATAAACTCTTCATAGTAGCTTATGAAAACAAATCATACATTATATGAAAGCAGTTTGATTTTTTTTTTTTTTTTTATCTTTTATTATAGAAATAGCTTTTTTATATATAAGCTGTAAAATATGTTGTGTTCTCTAAATATGACCTATTCGTTGGCAATACGTCTACCAACATGTCTACGTCGATTCAAATCTATCTCATACCCAAAAATTTGTTGATACACCATGAATTATATAAACGTTCAATATTTGGTTGAACTCATTTTTTTAAACGTTCAATGTTACTAATTAGTTGTTAGATTTTATCTTACATCGAGTTTGAACTAGAGTTCTCAAATTCTCTTATCTCTTAACTCAAGTCACTTGAGTTATCCAACCCCCTCAACTCGGCTCGTTTCACCTAATTATTATCACTAATCTCGCAATAATTACCACAACCATTAATTAAAATAGTTATTTGGTGTAATAATTGAAGTATGTAGAGTACTTACAAGCAAGTTCATGCCATGGTGGATGATTCCAGATTGTTGATGATGATTAAGAATTGCACCAAGCATGAATGACAAACTCCCCATCAAAAAAGGGATATACACAAACTGCTGCAAGATTTGAACATGACCATCCGCTCTCTCATAAATTTGACACGAGTTATGAATCGATCCTACCATCCACAATACAGGACCAGCAACTAGCATGTTCACAACATGCTTTTCCAATTTCAAATAATATCCTTTCTCTTCCTGTCACACACATCAACATAAAAATAATTAAAAAATAAGCAAAAGATATTTTCCAATTTAGTTAGCTTAAATAAAAATGTTAGTGGTTAATTTGTTTGCCGAATGAGGTTATTAGATTGAATCCTAGACTTGGTTCTTACTAATTAATCTTTCAGTGTCCTAACTCATATCACTAGATTACACATTTGAAAACTAAACATAATTAGTTTGTTCTAAAATCAAGATATGCTACAGTAGGTTCAAGGTTCAAACCCGACTACTAACATTTTATCCTCATGCAACAAACTAATCAAATATTTTCTTTTCTATCAAATAAAAAAACTATAAGCACGTGTTTGGACACAATGTATCATGTAACATGTAATATAACTTTTGTCAAAACAATGATGTATCTGATCTATATTATAAATATAAACACGACTCTTTATGCACCTGAATGAAAGTGAATAGAATTCCTAAAAAGATGAGAAGCGATCCAAGGATCTGAACAAGAGGAGCAGCAAACTCAACAAACAAGAGTTGAAGATCAAAGGGCAACAAAGACAAGCGGAAATCAATGGCAGCGAAATGAGCAAGAATATCATGAAGATTAACAATGATAATAATGGTAAGAGCAATAAGAAGAACCACGAGGCCCGAACGGGCTTCAGGAGAAAGCTGGGCCACAAAGCCAGAACAAAGGATCACGGTGGCAAATAGATATAGGCCTGCGTTTATGTATTCGTAACGGTTTCTAGTGAGGCCCGGGCCGTATGTACGGAACTCTCTTGCTGAAGCTAGTTTCACCATTGTCTGAAAAGGAATGGAATGTGTGTCTTAGTGTTGGGTTGGTTGTCGCAGAGAGAGACGTTGAAGAGAGAAAGTATTGAGATTTTGGTTTGGACACGTGGCTCCTTGCATGGAGTTGTGTTGGTTGGTTGGTGTTGAGATTGTACTGTGACACGTGGCATGAGCAGAGAGTAAAATGCCCATTTTTGCGGGAAAATAGGGAAGCCATGTCAACGATCTGGTTATGGTTAGTGGGCCTATGTTGGGCTTACGTTTCCTTAAGACCCAAGCAAGAGGAGTAAACAGCAAATCGGTGAATGAAACAAACAAAAACAGATACGAACTAATTGCCTGTTCTACTTGTAGAGATTTTTCAAAGAACTAGTAACATACCATTTCGCGCATTATTATGAATCATGATGATTCAAATTGATTGTAGATAGTATCTTGTCTTGCAAATTTTTTGTCATTCAAATACGTTGTCTTAACAAAGATAACAACTATGTGTTTTGGGTAGCTTCTACCATAAAAAAACTCACACTTTGGCCCCTCCCAGCTTGAGAAAAGAAGCTACTAATAGTATCATTAGAAGACGTATGTTTTCCCCTCTTCCACCGCGGATCCAAACATGTACATAGTCTTGTTTAGCTTAACCAAGATTTCAGATTCCAATTCAAGTTTGTGCATGCAATAACATTAAAATTTATAGGAAGGAATGAGCTAAGGGTTAAAGAGTTGAAGATTCTGGGTTTAAACCCGTACAAAATTATAAATATTAATCTAGCAACTAACTACTAATATTTATCATAAAAAATAAATAAATTTGTCGCTCATTTAAATCACACAATATTTGAAAGATTAGTCTTTACAAAAAATTAAAAAAATTAACATACAAAATGTGGCTTTGGGCCATATTTGTGGTTTGGGATAATAGTTTAACTCGTATACACACTTTAACACTATGTTTGGTGATGATATCATTCTTTTGAACTAGTTTTTGTCTATGTCCAACCAAATTTTATAAAAATAAAGAATTCTCCTTTTACTTAACCTATTTTATTTGTTTGTGTTGGTGCATTTATCTTACTTTTTTTTATTGCTATGTTGTATTTTTTTGGTCAAATTATTGCTATGTTATGTTGCAAGTAGTAGTGTGGATTGATCCAGCTTTCCTTCTATTGATTGTTATTTTTTTTGTCATGCATTAGGATTGTTATTTATCTACTTTAATAAATTTGGGCTTGCTCCATTTTTGCATCCTATTTGTTTTTTTTAGGAAAAAAAAACAAATAGGATTATTCTAATCAATTTTAGTCATTTTTAATTGATAAATTAGATTGACATATTTTCTTATTGAATTTTAAGACAAAGACAACTTAGCATGTGTTTGTTTTGGCATTGAAAATTCACGTTTAGCATCTTTTTAATAATTGAGTTTTTAATCATTGTTCTTTTTGTCAACATCAACCTAAGAAAATCCAACATTCCTCCCAAATACCCATCACTTTTGCAAAGAGAGAAAGGACAACTAAAATACAAGGAGTATCAACTTGCTCAATTGCTTGATACTCACACAACTGGGTCCTGGATAACTTCGTTGGCCCTTGATTAACTCCTGGTTTTAGTTTATAATTATAATCTGTGTGTACAGCTGAATTGTTTTGATTTAATTTTCCATTAACTGTTTTTATTGTTACTTTTGTGCTATACGTGCATGTCATTTTCATCTTTGTTTTCACATTTTTTTAAGAGCTTGGTTTTCCCATTTGCGAAATGGAACTTCGTAAGAAACAGCTGTAAAAACTAAAAACTACCATCGTAAAATAAATTAAAGCTGTAAAAAATATTTAACTTTTTTCTTGTTAATTGGATTTTTTGTTTTTTGCTTGGCAAATCTATAAGAGGAAGAGAAATGCTAGGGTCACACCCACTAACACTCTCTTTTAACACACCAAATAAAAATTGGACATGTGTCTCACTTTTTTATTTCAATTAACCTGTAACTTGTTTAACCTGTTTCTAAACATTTTGATTTTTTTAATAATTTAATTTAAAAAGATAGAGAAAGAGAAGAAAGAGAAGAGGTAGTGAAAAACACGGTCTTCTTCAATTTCAATTTCCCTGAGATGAAGCTTTCCATAATCTTGCCAATCATCTTGTAAGTTATGTTCATTTTTCATTTATTTCATGGATCTTATTGGATTTTCAATTGTCATACATCTGGATTTCCAATGGCCTTGCAACCAAGAGTATCAATCCAGGTTATTTCACGTTTATTGCCATATTTTGATTTTTTATAACCTTGCAGGTGTAGAAGATTTCATGATCTTTTCTGATACAAATGTTACACAAGACTTTACTTGCTCTCTCTCTCTCTCCTATCAACCAATCAGTGGGATTCATATGCGACTAAATCCATTTCAAGAACATACTAATCGCAACTGGTCAATTTTGTGAAAGCAATTAGTTTTTTTTGACAAAGGAGAAGAACATTTTTTTGACAGAGGAGAACTTGTGAAAGAGCATGAAAGGACCGTGTGTATTGGGGAGATTGAGTGAAAAGTTAAAACCTAATTTATTAAAAATAAAATAAATGATTTCCAACAATTAATGGTTTAATGGTTTGACAGGTTTCAAGTTAATTGAAATTAAAAAGTGGGACACGTGGCCTATTCTTATTGGGTGTGTTAAAAGAGAGTGTTAGTGGGTGTGACGCTAGCATTTCTCTAAGAGGAATATCTCCATAATTCAAAACCCTTAAACTAATAAGCTCACTGTTTACGCATGGTTCATGACTTCTGATCACTATTTTTCTGAGACAATGACTTCATCTCACTACTACTAGTAACAGTAGTGTGCATTTTAGTCCACTATTTACGTATAATTTTGGACTTACAGGGTTAATTCACTAAGCATTTTAATTCCTAGATCCTCAAACATAAAATTAAAAAGAAGATGAATGATATTGATGGACCAACTAATTGCTTAACTTTCTACTAATATCTAGGGACAATAATTAAAAACCCTATATACCTCATGACCATAGCAAATAATTTCAATAAAACATTCTTCCCCTAACAAAATATCAATAAAACATTCTTTTTAACACCATACCAATCCAATTATCCACTCCACTATTGCCGAAAGTTCCGGTGTTAACTTAAGAATATTCAATACATAGAGTCAAAAAGGAAGAGAATATCACTCTAAACATGCCAACATTGAGTCCGCCAATAGTCCACGTACTTTCTTTTTTGAGGAAAAGTTCATTGATATACTTATGATTACACCAACTTGATCTAAACTACACAATTGAAGTAACATGTAGGGCATAAAAAGTCGATTCTATTATCCAAATCGAATATTCATTACACACAATAGCCAAGAATCAAACTTGTGTCAACTAGTTTAAGGGTTAAAAATCCCTTACTACTATGACCAAGTCATAATTGGTGGAAAAAATGATTAACACTACGTTGAAAATTCAAAGGATCGTTCATTTTCATACATTTTTTAAATCGATCTCTCGTTGTAGAATAGAGAGTACTAACTTTGCTTCTTTTATTTATAGCAATCAAAGTAATGCATTATATTTCTTCACCCCCCAAGTAATGCATTTTATTTACTAGACCATCGACCCGTGCTAACGCACGGGTCATATGGAAGGTAATATTTGACGGTAATAGGTAACAAAATAGTTTAGATGAATGTCATGATTGTCATATAGTATTTCATAATATTAAGAATTATAGACGTTGGTACTGTACCATAACATAATTTTCCATGACATCGTCCTTGATACCGTAACGTAACATCATATGTTAAGTACAAGGACGAAGCTAGGTACTAATGAAAAGGGGCAGCCGCCACCCATGAAATATATAGGACCTCTGTAGGACTCATGTGCATATTAACCGTTCGCCACCCATGCTTTCATATCCACTTGGTTCACTTATACTACATTTTATTTTTTTAATTAAAGGTCCACTCATGTTCTCTTTTTTCTTACCATCCACTCATATTATTTTATAATACTCCCTCCGGTCCTATTTATAAGAGAAACTTAGGTCAACAAAAGCTGATGTATCTAGTTAAAAATTCAGTCCAAATACATTAACTTTTGTTGACTCAATTTTCTCTTATAAATAGGACCGGAGGGAGTAATAAATATAGCATATTGAATTGATCAGTCTATTAAGTTTTATTCCTATTTCCAAGTAGAAGCTAACAACATTTGGGAAATTAGGGGTGATAGAGACACCCTAAATCATACATTCAAGAACAATTATATTCTAAAGTTGCAATTTCTAAAAATTTCAAGTACCGCCACACCTCAAGATTTAGTAGTATATATATTTGTTATTGTTTATCATGCAAACAAAGTAGGAGCAGGGAAACAAAATAGGAGGAAACTGTTATAGGATGGACTCCGTTTAGTAAAAACAAAGTAGCAACGATGAGTTGAAAATAGGAGCAACGATTATAGGATGAAACATTTAGCGTCCGGGTTAACTTTAATAAATAAGAGATAAGAGATCTCTCCGTTTGAAAATAAGATTTTGATTAAATTGATTAAATTAATTAAATTAAATAGGTTTAATTAAACAGGGGCAATACAGTAAAAGTAAGCGTAAAATTTAGGTTAAAATTAGGGCAACAGTTAGCGTCCAGGTTTACTTTAATAAATAAGAGATAAGAGATAAGAGATCTCTCCATTTGAAAATAAAAATTTGATTAAATTAACTAAATTAAATAGGTTTAATTAAACAGGGGTAATACAGTAAAAGTAAGCATAAAATTTAGGTTAAAATTAGGGCAACAGTTAGCGTCCGGGTTAACTTTAATAAATAAGAGATAAGAAGATAATAATAATAATAATAATAATAATAATAATAATAATAATAATAATAATAATAATAATAAGAGAAAGAGTAGGAAGCAGATAAGGTTAAACCAAAAAATAAGCATTAGGGTTAAAACAGTAAATCTATGCAATAGGTTTAGGTTAAAATTAGGGCTAAAATATTCATCCGGTTAACTTTTATATATAAGAAGATAAGAGATAATAATAATAATAATAATAATAATAATAATAATAATAATAATAATAATAATAATAATAATAATAATAATAATAATAATAATAAGATGAGAAAGAGTAGGAAGTTGATAAGGTTAAACCAGAAAATAAGCATTAGGGTTAAAACAGTAAATCTATGCAATATGTTTAGGTTAAAATTAGGGCTAAAATATTCACCCGGGTTAACTTTTATATATAAGAAGATAAGAGATAATAATAATAATAATAATAATAATAATAATAATAATAATAATAATAATAATAATAATAATAATAATAATAATAATAATAATAATAATAATAATAATAATAATAAGATGAGAAAGAGTAGGAAGCAGATAAGGTTAAACCAGAAAATAAGCATTAGGGTTAAAACAGTAAATCTATGCAATAGGTTTAGGTTAAAATTAAGGCTAAAATATATACCGGGTTAACTTTTATATATAAGAAGATAAGAGATGATGATAATAATAATAATAATAATAATAATAATAATAATAATAATAATAATAATAATAATAATAATAATAATAATAATAATAATAATAATAATAATAAGATGAGAAAGAGTAGGAAGCAGATAAGGTTAAACCAGAAAATAAGCATTAGGGTTAAAACAGTAAATCTATGCAATATGTTTAGGTTAAAATTAGGGCTAAAATATTCACCTGGGTTAACTTTTATATATAAGAAGATAATCAAATGATAAATACAATACTCAATAACACTTAGATAAGATGATACGATATATCTTTCAACTAATCCAGATGTTATGGGGTTCGAATAGAGTCATGAGAATATATCAGTGTTAAATTTCATGATGGAGAGGTTTGTCACCTATAAAGATCCTACCTGATTCGAGGGATTAGTAACTGCAGCTGTACGCAGATGATACTCAGTTCATAAAAAAAATAAAAAATATAATATAACTAAGAAAAATTCAAGTTTCAGAACAAAATTTAGATATGACTACCATAGCTAGAGTTTAAGCATATTACTTTGCCTCTTAACAAAAATAACCTTGCAAAATTAAGAGAGAAAAAAAGATAATTTATATTTTTGGTCCCTTTAATATGGTCATTTGATGGTTTTAGTTCTTTGAGTTGTTTTTCACTTTTTTGTCGTCCCTAAAATTTAAGAATCTCATTCTATATTATGACCGTGACATGTCGTTCACTCTATCTTTTTAGTTTTAATCTCCTCTTTAATAAATGGCATCACATCATCTACCTTGCACAAAGGATTGTACAAGAAGACAGAGAAACATACGAATTGAGTCATATTTCAAGTGGCATTTTAACATGAGGCAATTTAAGTGAGTCATAATCATCAATCACGACCAACCCAATACATATTGATGACGAGACAAATTCTAAAATGAAGCATTTTAAAAATTAATAGTTATATTTCAGTAAAATTATTATACTTCTATTTAAATTATACTCCCTCTGGTCCCATTTATAAGAAATATTTAGATCAACAAAATGTGATGTATCTAGTTAAGAATTTGGACCAAGTACATTAAATTTTGTTGACCCAAAATTCTCTTATAATTAAGACCGGAGTATTATTTTTTTGACCTTCTTAAGACCCCAAAAACGTTTATAAAACTATTGTAGTTGTTTTATGTAGTATTATTTTTTTGAATAATAGTATTTCCTTCTATCTTTTTTTTAGTAAAAAGCAATGTATATAAAAGGATTCTCAATCTTCATTTAACAATATAAAGTCTGATAAATAAACTAGATGCAAAAAACAATTGTTAAGTTTCTTCAAACATTACCTAACAATTCCCTAAGATTGGTTGGGCAAAGAGAACAGCTCTTTCGCGGTACTTGATAAAGCCAATTTCCTTGGCATTGATATGGAAGTATTGCCTACAACACATTCATGATGAATCCATGCGATCCCATGGCCTGTAGCTGCTTGGATTAATCGCAAGTGACACTAAATTCATTCAATATTTGTTGAGATAAAGTTGATCTTAAATAGGATTTGAGGATGGCTGGTAATAAGCTCTTTAAGATCAACATCATCAATGGTATTTTTATTAAGAAAATTTTGGGCCCTTTTGTTTTAAATTTTTAAAAAATGGATTTTCTTTTGTATTTTCAAAAATGGATTTTTTTAAATTTACTCAAAAATAGTAAAAGTTATTTCAAACTCATTTGATATAAGTTAAAAAAGAGATTTTAACATTCACTAACTTAACTATTCATTGTTCGAGATTTTACATAGTAAAAATCACATATTTTTTCAAAATGACATCTTTCAAAAATGATTTTTATGAAAAGCTATTTGAAATAGTTTTTTTAAGAGATTTTTTCAAAATTTTAGTATCCAAAAAAAATTATAACCAAATGATGAAATACTTATAATGACATTTTAAAATAAACTATTCAAACGGATTTTTCATTTGAAGTTTTCCTTAAAAATTTCTTTGTTAAAAAAATTATAACAAAAACACATTACACTACCAAAATCTATTTTAAAAAAAGTTATATCAAACGGACCCTTTATGTCATTTTTGTTCATGTCATATATTAAAGTCTCAGAACTAGAGAGGGAAAGCGATTAAGGGAGATATTGCAAAGTTGAAGGGGTTTCGAAGAATTAACTTTAAAAACCAATTTTGTTCTTTTCTCATTATATATTTTTAGGTTATCATGTGTAGCTAATTCTATCTTTTGCTGGATTGTGTGTAAGTAATTAACTAGGACACTTATGTATTACTTTTGATATGGTGATTATATATATATATATATATATATATATATATATATATATATATATATATATATATATATATATTCTTGGAATCCATAATCTCAATGCTTTATCTTCAACTTGTTTTTCTGAATTGACAACTTATGAAAATGATCTTTGATTTAACTAGTGCTTAATTGGAAGACTTTTTAAATTAGGATCTAGGATGATTTATTTATTTTTTTAGAGAGAAATAAATAAATCATCATAAATTCGTATCTTAAGGATGATTTTATTTATGAATGCTAAAAATATATCTCATCCGGTCTGATCAATTATAAGCATTTTTTTTTTAACTTTTTAGGGTCATTGAGTAAATGGATGATTAAGAATTTCTCACTCTAAAAGATTGATAATTAAAAAGTCACTAGCTTCATTATCTCACTTGAGAAAAAAATAGAAGTAGCTAGCTATGGGACTAAAAGATTTGACTTCTTAAATTGAATATTCAATGTTCACACACACAAAAATAAAAGTGAATATTTATCAAAGTAAAAATTAATGTAAAACAAATAAGAGAAATGCTATATCCCGCGAAGGAATTTTATCTCAAAGTCACGAATTGCTTACCTGTTATCATTGTAAAAAATATTTGGTCAAATATTCAACTACTCTGTTTCTGAAAATCCCGGTAAGGGTGGATGTAAAGTTGAAAATTTTAACAACCTTCATTGTCTCCTGTGAAACTACGACTCGCTATAAGTAGCATTTTCCATAAAATAAATAGTTTTCCGTCCAAAAATAAGTGTAGTTTAAGTTGTTTAACATAAATTTTAAAAATAAAATAAACGAATCAATAAATTTAACAATTTTACAAAATTGACTTCACTAACTATTGATTATTATCAATTGTCATAAACACATGGTAAGAATGTTAATTAAAGAGTGAAGTTGGAATAAATTAAGAAAATTGCTGTTCACACATTAGAGAAGGCTGGGACACACATGTAAAATACGTTTTTGCCCCCTCGGCAGTTAACTGCCGAGGAATTAAAAATCCGGCTGCAGTTAACTGCCGAGGAATTCCTCGGTAGTTAACTGCCGAAGTTTTCTGAACATAAACAGATCGAAACAGAAGCAGTTCCAGTTTCAATATTTTGCTTCAAACACTAACAAATTCTCTCCAAAATCACATTTTCACGAATTGCAAGCAAATCATCACCACATTATCACAAGTAAGTACCCTTAATCATTGCAATGTTAATGTTAGTTTGTTAGGTTTATTTTTTTTAAAAATTAGAGTAGTTTGCATGTGGTTAGGTTAATGATGAGTTGATGATTAAAATAGACAATTTGATGATTGCATGTGTAGTTTTTGAATTGATAAATGAATGTAGATGTTGCCTATGCTGTTTAAATGGTAATGTGGCTTTGAATGGTGGCAAATGAACACAATTTGAATATGTTTTATACTTTGCACACAAAGTGTTTGATCAAATGCCTCAATGAAAATTATTTTGATTATTTAGTTAGTTTAGGTTATGGAAATGATAGAAGTGATGTTAATTATAGTTTGATTAAGTGTATATTGATTTTTTAGTGTATTTAGGTTATGATGTGAATGATTAAGTGTATAGAAATGATTAAGTTATGATGGAAATGATGGACATAATGATGATTGTATGAATGATTTTATTTTATTGTAAGTGTTTAATGTGTTTGATTATGTTATGGAACTTGATGTTAATTTATTAAAAATTTGTGTAGATATGGCCGATCAGGAGCCCATTGATCCATCTAAGATGATAGGTGGTAGGCGTGCTCAGACACAAAGCTACCGGAAGGAGAAGGAGAGGAGAAACGCACATATCCCAAAGAGGGGAAGAGGTCGGAGGGGGGGGGGGGGGATGGTTCAGGGAGTTCTCAGCCTTCTGAGGCTTCTCAGGCACCGCCTGAAGAGTCGCAGGTGGTTGACCCGACCCAGGCGGTGGAGTACCTGAATTATCAGGATCACCATGATGTGACCGACGGTGGGTACGACGAGCAGTATATGCCAGAGCAGCCGCATATGCCAGAGGAGCCAGACGAGGATGACATTGCAGCAGCGGCTGCCCCGGAGGTGTTGCCTACGGACGCTCCCTTTCCTGGAGGACCGCAGGACATATCTTTGCTTCACTCTTATGCCAGTCATGTGGCATTGCCGCTTTGGTATAATAAGGATGACGTAAGTATTTTTTTTTTTTTAAATGTTCTTTCTTTATGTTTAATTACGTGTTTTTTATATGTGTTTTTTTATATGGATGACGTAAGTAAAAACAATTATGTGTTCTTTCTTTTAGTTAACTTTTATATATGTTTTTTTTAATTCCTTTCTTTATGTTTAATTATTTTCTTTATTTTTCCTTTCTTGATTTAAATTGTTTTATTTATATGTTTAGATTATATGTTTTATTTATATGTTTTATTGATATGTTTTATTTATATGTTTTATTTATATGTGATTTTCTTTAAATTGTTTTATTTATATGTTTTCTTTATATGTTTTATTTATATGTGACTTTCTTTAAATATGTTTTATTTATATGTTTTATTTATATGTGATTTTCTTTAAATTGTTTTATTTATATGTTTTCTTTATATGTTTTATTTATATGTTTTCTTTATATGTGATTTTCTTTATATGTTTTCTTTATTTTTATTTTAGCATTTGTTAAGTTTAATATTTATTAGTTAAATGTTTACATTGTTTAAACTATGTTTATTTTTCTATTTTTGCAGTGCCGCAAGAAGCGTTTTGTAAAACCAATTAATCATGGCCCCAAGATTTTGAGTCTCGGACGTCCAAACCCCAATCAGAGATGGTTTTGGGATCCGCTTATGCAGAGTGGGTTACATGATTTGGTATACTTGGGCTACGCCACTGTGCCTCACGCTTTGCTGATGACTCTATGCGAGAGGTGGCATTCCGAGACCAGCACTTTTCACATGCCTATGGGGGAGATGACTGTGACTTTGGATGATGTCGCATGTCTTATGCATGTCCCGATTGAAGGGCGGATGTTGGGCCACCGGAAGAAGATGCTGAGACATGAGGGAGAGGCACTACTGATGACTCACTTGGGTGCGTCGAGGTCGCAGGCAGAGAAAATCTGCAATACTGAGTATGGTGGATACATTAGTTATCCTAAGCTGAGGGAGTTTTATACGACGCACCTTGGTAGAGCCAACCTTTTGGCGGATACACAGGATCCAGAGGAGCTGGAGGAGTTGGAGAGGGTTAGGACTTATTGTGTGAAGTCCTACCTTCTATACTTGGTTGGATGCCTGTTGTTTGGGGATAGAAGCAACAAGCGCATCCAGTTGATTTATTTGACGACTATGGCGGACGGCTACGCGGGGATGCGTGCTTATTCATGGGGAGGGATGGCACTTGCATACCTGTACGATGAGTTAGCTCAGGCTTGTTTGCCCGGAGACAGGCAGCTTGGGGGAAGCGTGACACTGCTCACTGTAAGTAAAAATTAAATTTAAATTTAATTTTTTTTGTTAACTATTATTATTTTGTTATATTTTGTTATATTTTTTCGTTAACTTTAATTTTTTTTTGTTAACTATTATTATTTTGTTATATTTTGTTATATTTTTTTTGTTAATTGTAAATTTTATTTTTTTAGTTAACTTTAATTTATTTATATGTGATTTGTATGGTTTATGCAGGCATGGTTTTTGTCGCACTTCCCTAAGTTTTACACTGTTGATCCAAACCCGGACTACATTGAAAATTTACCGGTTGCGGCGAGGTGGACTCTTCAGAAGGGTCATGGAGAGGGGGCCACGTATCGGTCATTGCTTGATCGCATTACGTTTGATGACGTATGCTGGAGGCCGTACGAAGGGCACAGGGAGTTCCAGCCTTTTGAGGAGGTATTTTGGTATTCTGGCTGGATCATGTGCGGCGACCGTAGGGTGTACCGTCACCTGCCGGAGAGGGTATTGAGGCAGTACGGATACGTCCAGTCGGTACCTAGACCTCCGACGGATGTTCCAGCGCTGACACCGACTGAGATTGTGCAGGCCTTCTCGGACTTCCGCACTCACACACTTAAGGAGGCTGATTGGGGTGAGCAGGCAGGAGAGCAGCCATGGCGTATGGCAGAGGGCTATGTACGATGGTACACGCTTATGTCTCACCCTCAGATTTTGCCACTTCTTCCGGGAGATGTTCCGAGGCCTCCAAACGAGGAGCAGATCGTTGCAGAGCAGTGGGAGCGGTACGAGGCGAGAAGCTCCCCTGACACCTATGACATGGTTAGCGGCGCTGTTGCCCATGCTGATGAGTTTTTGGGTCAGGAGGTGATGAGCATGACCCCTCAGCAGTTGTATGCGGCCTTGCAGGGTGTTAGGCAGCAGATCGCGCCGATCATTACCAGGAGGAGAGCCCATAGACCGAGGAGGAGGCACCAGCAGGACCAGGACCAGCAGTAGGATTAGGACTTGTTGTTTACATTTCGGATTTTCATGACATTATGTATGTATTTTGATGACATTATGTTTGTATTTTGATGACATTATGTTCTTTTTTGTTTATGACATCTTGATGATTTGGTTCATTAGTTTGTTCGTTTAATTAGTGTTTGTTAAATTGAGCCAAATTTATTTTGCCATTTAAACACAGTTGCGCCACTTAAATTGAGCCAAATTTATTTTCTTTGACTAGCTTTGGCATCCAAACAATGTGTTTACAATGTGTAAAAACACATGTAATTCTGCCTTCAACAGGTTCTGCCAATTTCTGGCTTCAGAACGACTCGGCAGTTAACTGCCGAGGAAATTATGAAACCGGCGGTAGTAAACTGCCGAGGTTTTCCTCGGTACTTAAATGCCGAGGTATTCCTCGGCACTTTACTGCCGAGTCTTTTTTTTTTAAAATTTTTTTTTGTTTTATTTTGTTTAGAATATTATTAGGAATTCTTTAAAAATTATTTTATGTTATTTAAAATATTGCGATAGAGTGAATTCGAATAAATATTGCGATAGCGTGAATTCGAATAAATATTACAATAGCATGAATTCGTTCGAATAAATATTGCGATACAGGTTTCGTTACATTACATAAATGGGGCATTCCAACTACAACAACTGTCTTACCTCTGAAATGGGGTAAATTCAAACTTGCCAAACGGCGAGGACTCAAGCATTTCGCTCGCTATTCATGCTTTCCTTTGAAAAGAATAAATTTTTGTCAGGCTTGATTTAGATGAAGGTATTCAAGTGCCACCGAAATGAGGTCCATTCCTTGACACCTAATACCTTCATCTAAACCAGCCTAACAAGAATTTAATCTTTTCAAAGGAAAAACATGAATAGCGAGCGAAATGCTTGAGTCCTCGCTGTTTGGCAAGTTTGAATTACCCCATTTCAGAGGTGAGACAAATGTTGTAGTTTGAATGCACCTTACCCTAACTAATGACGATCTTCTGGCGGAATCAAGTTGTTGATGATATCTTTAGTTGATCTCAGCAACGTCACCCGCATATCGATCCACTGGAACTTGGTGTGCTCCCAAAACATGCTCGTCACGTTTTCGTCGTTCTTTAACTCCACCCAAGTGAATGATACGCTCCCCTCGTCGAGCTTTGGACGTTTATACAGAATATTTTGCACCCTCCTTGTGTCTCTGGGGTTGAGTCCTTGGTAGAATTCATTCAGTTGATCCTTGAGACCTCTTAACGCTACATCAAGGCACCGAACCTTCAACCTATGAGTTTCTCCGCCGTTGAATGTTGCATGAACGTCGATCCATCCGGCCATTGTTTCAAATCTACACACATAGAAATTTAAAAGAATCAATGAAAAACTCGTTCAAACATTGCAAATTATACATAGACTCTAAAAATCATAAAAATAACCCTAAAATGTAATTGTCTAAAAAAAAAAATTAACGTAAAATATAGCAAAATTATTCAAATTATATTTACTTTTAAAATAAATCATATAGTCTTACTAAAATAAAATTAAAAATATAAAACACCAAATTCAAAAATAACCCTAAATTTTTTAAATTATAACATAATCATCATGCAAACATTTTAACAAAATTAATCAACTAACATCTAATCTAAAAATTATTTATAACATGTAAATCTAATTAAAAACTAAAATAAAAAATTAATTTAAAACACCAGATTAAAATATAACCAATAAACTTTAAACTATAACATAAACATCATACAAACATTTTACTCTAAAAATGAATTATACTATGTAAATCTACTCAAAAACTAAAATAAAATAAATATACTCAAAAACTAAAAAATAAAAACATTTATAACAACTAAAATTTAAGTTAATAGCATTATAATTACTTACTTGTGATTTTGTTGAATAAATTTGGTTGGATTTGGTTGGGTTTTTTAGAGAGATTTGTGAGAGAGATTTGAGAAAAAATTTTTGAAGATGTGATGAATAATGGAGATGAGAAAGCTTCTGCCAGACTTGTAGCAGAAAACTTCGGCAGTTAACTACCGAGGAATTCCTCGGCAGTTAACTGCAGCCGGATTTTTAATTCCTCGGCAGTTAACTGCCGAGGGGGCAAAAGCGTATTTTACATGTGTGTCCCAGCCTTCTCTAATGTGTCAACAGCAATTTTCATAAATTAATTATCGTTGCATTCAAAAAGTAAAACGACACTTATTTTTGGAAGGGGAGAAATTGATATCATTAGTTCTACTTTTTAAATTGATAAGTTCATAGAGTGTTTTCCTTAAAAAAACAAGTTTAGAGAGTGCTTGTTATTTGTTATTTGAGAGGAACGTATATAATTCCACGCCAAAATATTTGCTATCTTGTTGGATACCAATATCTTGTAGGGATAATCAATTTAAATTTAAAATTTATTTAAAAAATGTTGAACAGAACTTGATAATTCCATAAGCTAATTCTAGAGTATTTATCTTATACCATTCATAATGTAAAGGAAGCATTTATGAGAAGAATATTATTAGATTGCTACACCCATCACAGGGAGACATTTCATTATTACATACTATATATCAAAATACACATAAAAGAAGGAATCTTGATAGAACTCTAAAATCTTGAACCCTTGTCCCTAAACAACATCAACATTGTTCACAATTTGTAACAATCTTTTCCACTTTCACCACATCCAATTCCACCACCTTCTCTAACTCTAAGCTACCCTTCTCCAAATCCCCAATTTTCGATTCTTCCACAAACCTCTCTTTTCTGTATTTGAAGTAAATCACAAGCTGGAGTATGCTTAAGGGAGTTCCAACCAGACTAGGACCCTGTAATCATAGTACCAAAATTAATTAAAACAATATTAGTATTTCCATTCATATTTAACTATTTTTTCTTGTATTAATTAATGAGACTATGTATGATTAAGAAACTAACCGCAACAAATACATCACGAACAAGGATTCCATAAGCTAACCAGAATACACTAGCTGAGAAAGCACACAAAGATAATGGTAGTGGCATGAATTCCACACTCTTTGTTTGTATCACTTTCTTCTGCAAAAATCAAAATAAAACTTTCTTACTCTTTTGTTGTTGATTATGATTGTTAGTTTATGTTTGGTATCACAGTGAACGTGCCAGAATCACGCCGTGGTATCAAACGTACACTTAAAATGTTAATGTAAGATTATGAATGGAGGAAAAATGAGTAACTCACCATTGCAACAAGAGGAGAACCATACAATGCTACAGAAACAACTAAACCTATGCCACCAACAAGTAGTTTTCGATGAGTTGTATCGTGCAAGAAAAAAGTTGAAACAGCTGCAGTTATGCAGAACACAAGAAGAACAGGTGTCGTGATCATAGCTACCTTCACCTTCATATTGCAATCCAACATAAATATCATTAGTCTCTTTCTACCTATCTTATTTTTTAATCATGCGTGTAGATATAGTAAAATATTAAACATGCACTTTAAATTAACTTCAACAAAATTAGTAGTATCTTACATAATCTTGATACGTCATCATTTTAATTAAAAAATAATATAGTCATTTTTTTCTCTGCAAGAAATTAAGTTGAAATGATGAAAACTTTATTCATGTTGATGATGCTTTAATTAATTACCTTTCCTTTGGGCGAAGAATACCAGAAATAAATGAGAACATAGGATAATTCAAGAGCAATTCCAACTCCATTAACAGTAACAAGAGGGAAATTTTCCCATTTGTAGCTTACAACAGGTAATCCATACCATGTGAAAAGAAGACAATTCAACAATCCAATTATGTAAGGAATGCATGAGAATTCCTCTGTGCTTTTCTTCCTTATTACTCTTTTAAATGTAACCCTGAAAATTAATCATCAAAATTATGGATTCAACACTTCATTTTGGTAGGGAATGAGTGGTACTAATGAGTTTAATTATGTTATGTAACTCACATTGGTGCAGCATAAAGTGAGACTGAGGCAGCATTGCCTGCAAGAACACAAAGGAACTAAGGTTTAAGAAACTAAGGAATGTCATTTGTATGGTTCTAATTAAATTAAGCCAAGGAAACATTAATTAATTCTAATGAAGGTGCATAAGCTAAGGATTAAGGAATGAAATTGTTGGACTCAAATGGTTAACGAAGAACAACTTGAATTCAAATTTATTTTGATTGAAAAAATGCTTAATCATTCTTTACTCTGGTGGCCGAATTTCAAATTACGAACCATTTTCTTCAAAAATCGAAGAGTTAAGGAAAAAAATGAATAATGAACAAACGAAATAATACCAAGAACAGCAACAGCCAGACGAAGTGTATTTGACATCTTTAATTTGTTTTTTACTCTCTACTTAGAAGAAGAAATGATAATATTTTGTATTGTACCACGAAGAAGAGCATTGAGGACATGCTCTATTTATAGTTGTTATTTAGGACGCGTATTTTTAATATAGTAGTAGTGTCCAGCTTGAAGCAAGTACGAAAAATAAAAAAAGAGAAAGCAAATTAGAAACTTAGGGGGAAAATAACTAATAAGTAAAAAATAAAAAAGAGGCAGAAGTGCTTTCTACGTAGTTAATAATCACGTGGACGCAAAATTTGGTTCAACTTGAAAAGTTTTTTATCAACTTGATGAATATGATATACCAATCCAGAACTCCAGCTTTTTCCTTCTCATTATTATTATTTTCCATAAACTTTGGTGTGTGTGGGTATGATAGCTATAATTGACATATATCTTGCGTGACACTTGATATTTCACGTACACTGTGTTTGGTAGAGGAGATTTAGGGGAGAGAGAAGTTGAGGGGAGAGAGATAGAAGAGAAGTTGGCAATTTCTCTTGTTTGGAAACCAAAGAAATAGGGGAGAGAGAGTCAAAACACATGGGACCCACATGTTTTTTGTTTCTCTTCACATCAGCGAAGAAAGGGATGAGAAATGGGTGATTTTTTCAAGTTTCCATATTTACCCTTGTCTTCCAAATCTTCTTTCTTTTTTTTTTAAGGCGTGAGTTCTTTTTATTTATTTATTAAAACATTAAATTTCTCAAATTAATTAATAATTAAAATAACTAAACTATTCAAACTTATAATTAATAAGTAATATAATAGGTAGTTAAATTAATCTAGTATTTAAACTACTCAAAATTATGTCAAGTGATTGAATTAATTAAATTATTTTTATGAGATTTTTTATTTCAAGGGTATTTTCGTATTTTTTGATATAATCAAAACTTCTCTCTTCTCTATTTCTTCTATCTTTCTTTTATATCAAACAACCCCTCAAATCTACTCTATTTCTCACCTCTTTCTCTCTTCTCATACTCTCTCTCACCTATTTCTCTCTTCCCAACTTCTCTTCTATACCAAACATACCGGTAATGTATCATATTTTTTTGGTTGTGTGTTTATTTATTTATAATATAATTTATCAAAATCAAGTGCCTTTTCTGTTGGTAAAGCATTATAAGATACCAATAATGCATATTAAAACATTACAAAAATGATTTGTTATGATGACGTGGCTCCCATTTTGGAGAGATACATATGAGAATAAAAACCATTTGATTTTTTTTATGTTTTACCTTTTTCATTTGTGTTCAAATATTTTTTTATTTGAAGTTGTGACCACACAAGTGTTTCTTTTGGTTAAGTATTGTCTCATCTAATCAATTAAAAAATTGACAGGTTTCATAATTTATGGAAAGGAGGATTTAAATTGATATTTATGATCATATACTAACAAATGTCTTAAGAACACTATGTAAGAACACTAAAACTTTAAAAATTGTATTGAAAATAATAATTTTGAAACTTCTAAAACGTTGAATCAACATTACCAAAACATTATTAGTATATTTATTTCCTTGAGCAATATTTTAAGGACACTAATTATCATTTCCTGAATTTTTACACATCTACGTGTAAAAATGTTTCACATTGTGAATGCGGATTCTCTCCACATAATATTGTCTCAACCTTTACATGATCGAAACTCATCCATTTGACCCGAGTTCAATTCTTAAATGGAACAATTATTCGCCATACTATACCTACGTACCTTACGGCCAAGCATCGGATTGCTAATATCCTTTTTCCAGGGAAAGGAGGGGTTAATAACAAAAAAACGCAACCATTTGATTAATCTAATGGTTGAGAGATTATGAGAATAACTTACTATTTCAAATTAACTTTACCTCTCTATAACACACACACACACACTCTATCTCTCTCTCTCTCTCTCTCTCTCTCTCTCTCTCTCTCTATATATATATATATATATATATATATATATATATATATATATAACACCTCTCTATAACACTTTTGGCTAGAATAAGTTGCTAAAAGACACCTTCATAAAAGCTATCTTCACTTTCTTAAATTAATTAAGCTCTTGCAACAAACCATCAAAAACTGGTGTGGTGCAAATCAGTTTAACTGAACCATTTATTTTGCTCCAACCTTTAAATTTTATATTAAAAAATATTTATTTTAAGAAAGTATAATTAAAAATCCAATGATATACACACACACAAAATTTTATTTATCCTTTTTGTTAATATTTTTATCTTATGAGTTATATAATATAATTATATCTTAATTAAAATTTGATCATATTTTAATTTTATTTGTACATGCGGTCTTAATTATAAGAAAGTTTTTAAGAATTTTAATAAAATTTATACAAAAAATGCATAGGTAATATGTAGAAGGTGGACCACTTGACTTCTAGTCAATCTATGAGCCAATTTTCCCGTACTTGTGTGGAAATATATTTGGACAACAAACTCATTTTAAAATTCATTGCGAGTGCTTTAGGCCGTGTTCTTAATTTTGAATACGAACGATTACATATTGTGTGTTTTAGTTGTGGGAAATATGGCCACAATGTTGGAATTTGTCCGGACAACAAACTTTTTGATGTGAATAAAGAGACGGATAAGGTCCCTTTTGATCTTATGATGGTTTCTTTGTTCAGGTTTCGGAAGTGAAACAACTAGTAAACTTGAATTCTACAATGAAGATCCATTCGGTTTATAAAAAAAAAAAAATCGCAAATGAATCAAAAAGATATTTCATCAGATTTTGGTGCTTGACCATTGGTCAAATCACATAATAGGCAAAAGCAATTGAGTTGTGGGAAATATGGGCACAAAGTTGGAATTTGTCCAGACAACAAACTTTTTGATGTGAATAAAGAGACGGAAATTTATTAATATTGATGAAGTCATTACATATAGAAATTTCATGAGTGGTCGTTCACATGTTACATAAAAAAATTCCAGGTGAGGTGTCGACATTAAATCTTTAGTGGGTTTAAAGGGAATGATAGTTCACAATTCTTTGAAGGGGTCTTAACTCTCAAACTAGGATCGATAATAAATTAAAAGGTAGAAATTGTCATATTGGGTTTAGGCATGAAGAAAAGAATGATCATATTGTCACTAGCTAGGTTAGAGTGGTCTTCGTACCATTGTCCTTTCGATGCTTAGAGTGAACATATTTCCATCGTCCCTTAGATATTTATCCCTTTGGAAAACTGTGCTTTGAGATATTTTGTCCCTTCGAAATTTTTAGTGGTCCTAGCGTAATATTAGAATGTTCATAGTATCATACTAGAGCGTCCATTGTACTACATTAGAACGATCATCGCACCATATTGAAATGGTCATAGTACCATAATAGAGTGGTCATAATACCATAGTTAAGGTGTAATTCTAGAACAAATTCTACAATGCATCAAATGTTCAATGTAATTTAAGTCTGAACAATTTTATCGTGTGGACGTTGTAGGTGATAAACAACTTGCACAATTTTAAGTAGCGTCATGAAACATTTTAGAAAGAGCAACCTAATGCGTGACTTAATCCATTGGTGGAATGATTTTTAAATATTTTAAGTAAAACATTTCAACTTGTTATTTGAATTCATAACAGAATATGATTTTCAAAGGATAAAATTTATATAAATTATACATAAGTAAAAATAAATAAAAAGCAAGAAAATTTGAGTTCTCCAATCCCATTTACACGCCACTCACAACAACAACAACAAAATAACAAGGGTCTTGTTAACCGATGCCCCCGGGGCACGGGTTAAGGAATCTAAAAAAGAAAAATTTGAATTAAAAGTATCACTTTTTTGACTCTTGAGAAATTGATTACACAACTTCTAATACAAAAGCTACTATATTTGCTTCGTTAATCAGTGTCCCGGGGGCACTCGTTAACATTTTCCAAATAACAATAATTAAAGAACGTTATCGAAAGTTACTTTTACTCAAAACTCACCTTCTAAATTCATCACAAAATAGATAGGAAATAAATTCTTATACTTAAATTAAAATAAATACTCTTTCATGATTAAATAAAAATTCCAGCATTTAAATTTACTTGATTTTTTTTTCTTCATTTTATTAATATAATACAATATTTTCTACTAATTCTAGCACTATAAAATCAAACATCATAAAAAATATCTTCACACCCTCGTAGCTCATTGGATCCCCCTCCGGAAGGTACACTCAAACTCAATATTGATGGTAGCTTTCTAGAAGATTTTGGTTATTTAGGTGCTGGTGGTGTTGTTCGCAACCATAATGGAGATTGGATAGCTGGTTTTTCTCACTATGAAGCTGGAGGTGATGCGTTATTAGCTGAGTTACGTGCTATCCAGATAGGTCTTGATTTTTGCAGTAAAAAAAGGTTATTTCAACATTATTTCCGAGAGTGATTGTTTGGAAGCAGTTGACCTGATTATTTCTGGTTGTGATCATTCCTTGCACACTTATGCTACTGACATCCTTCATATTAAAGATGCTCTACAACGAAATGGAAATACAACATTGGTGCATGTTCTTAGGGAACAAAATATGTATGCAGATTTTATGGCTAAGGAAGGATCACATGCAAGGTGCTCTGCTCACTGGAACTGTCCTCCGCCTGGCATGGAATCTCTCATCCTGAGAGATAAGCTTGGAACTTAATTTCTTCTGTCCCTCTTTTTTTCTTTTCTTTTTGCCTCGTTACATTGTAACACTACCAAAAAAAAAAACTCTCTTATTTAAGTGTTTTTTGAAAGGAACTTTATCATTCAGGCGTTCTTACCAATTTTAGGATTAAATGTAGTTGAGGGAATGGTGCGTGATTGCCATGTAATGATCAGTTTGGGGTTAAAAATGTTTCAAATTCTCCATCAATTTCTCCCTAACCAAACCAATCAGAATTATCTCATCAATTCCCTTAATCACATTTACAGTAATTTTTTTGACTCTCCTCTCGTAGTCTTCATTTATTGGATATTAATTACTTTCCTTCATAAAGTTTAAACCAAGAAAGGAGCCTACCCTATACATGCATCGACGTACTCCTTATGCTAAATAGCGAACTGGTAGTCACATTTTAATCATGTCGCACACTCCCCCTCCTAATATAATTTATTTTTGAACAAGCCCCCCCTCCTAATATAATTAATCACTCAAATAAATTATCTTAACACTCATTATACTACTAAGCATCTTTTTTTTTTTTTTAAATAATACTACTAAGCATCTTAAAATATATATTTTTCCTACACATTGCTAAAAAGACAATAACGCATGACATTAACTTAATAAAAATCAAAAGGTAGTAATAATAAATATTTTCACACATAAGTAAAATATAATATTTTTATATAAAAGAAGAGTAAAATATTTCCACACAACAAAATAAAATATATTAGTTCAAGAATAGAATAAAATATCAACTATACATATTGATATCTATACTATATATAAAGAAAACTACCCCTTTCAGCACACTTTTGGGTTGGAATTTTCTTTCCAAAAATACCCTTAATTTTTAATTTTAATTTTAAATACAAATAACACATGTAACAAATAGATAAGAATAAATTTAATTTAAGGAGAAAACTTACGCACAATTCCTTATGAACTGTTCTTATTGTTAGCCAATTATAAAATAACACGTGGATTACTAATCCATGTCACTAATCGTCCCCGTTAACCCTATTTTACCTCCGTTAATCACAGATCAAACTCACAAAAAACTAGCACAAAAGAAAAACTCATGTTACTTTTTTAACAGCCAATTTTATGTTGTATATCTGTGTTGTTCCCCTCAATACAACCGACAAAGATTGTCAAGTATTTTCATATCCCTTCCACAAAAAATAATATTTCCATATTATTTTGTTACTTCCACAAAAAACAGTATTTTCATATTATTTTATTAATATAAGTTACTCTTCCTTAACCTTTGATCAATTGTAACAAACGTGAGCAAAAAATAATGGTAAAGATTGGACTTTAAATCCTCTAAAAAAAGATTAGTAACAAACGTGAGCAAAAAATAATGTTAAAGATTGGACTTTAAATCCTCTAAAAAAAGATTAGTAATAAACGTGAGCAAAAAATAATGTTAAAGATTGGACTTTAAATCCTCTAAAAAAAATTAGTGACAAACGTGAGCAAAAAATATTGTTAAAGATTGGACTTTAAATCCTCTAAAAAAAGATTAGTAACAAACGTGACCAAAAAATAATGTTAAAGATTGAAATTTAAATCCTTTAAAAAAATATTAATAACAAACCTGAGCAAAAAATAATAATGTTAAAGATTGTACTTTGAATACTCTAAAAAAAATGTTAGTAACAAACGTGAGCAAAAAATAATGTTAAAAATTGGACTTTAAATAAAGATTAGTAACAAAAAAAATATTAGTAACAAACCTGAGCAAAAAATAATAATGTTAAAGATTGGACTTTAAATACTCTAAAAAAATATTAGTAACAAACGTGAGCAAAAAATAATGTTAAAGATTGGACTTTAAATCTTCTGATAAAAAGATTAGTAACAAACGTGAGCAAAATATAATGTTAAAGATTGGACTTTAAACCCTCTAAAAAAAGATTACTCCCATGGCCCCCATCAAATATCTAACCAAATACAGTGAAATCAAAGTGTTAAAACCATTTAAACAATTCAAAATTGTTAAACGATAATCACACTCATGTTACCAACAACTAAAAACAGAAACACTAGAAAGTTTAAAATTACCATCTTTTGTTTTTGGTTACAATCAAACCACCATCTGAGATGTCATAAAAAGAGAGGACCGTTAAGAAATATGGATATGAACACCGACACCAGATAAAACACAAATACTGACACGCCAAAACGTTGATAATTTGAGAAAATCACATAATTAGGGTAATTATATTTGTGGATGCGGATGCAACACGTGTTCAGACACATCTAATATGAGGATGAGGAGTGTGTGTGATTCATAAGCGAGGAGTAATATCATAATTCATGTATGTCGAAAGAGCCATAATTACACCTACAAATGGTGATGTTCAAAAATTGAATGACATAATTATCAATTAGTTTCCAGGAGAATAACATAATTTGTTGTCATTTAACGAGGTTGAAGGGGATACTCATAACTTATTTCAACAGAAATTCCTAAACTCAACTGTTCAAGGAAATATCCCACCACATATTTTAAAGGTAATAAAAGGTGCACCTTTGATGTGAAGGTGAGAAAAACACAAGAAGGGGGGTTGAATTGTGTTTTTAAAAATTCTTCGTTTCTCCTAAAAACTGAACACACTGATCAGAAGCTAGGTGAGACAGCTTCTGAAGTGATAATCAGAATCTAAATGCAGCGGAATAAAACAGAGAGAGAGAAGAAGAACGACACAAAGCAATTATACTGGTTCCTTCCACAATCCGGAAGTAGTCCAGTCCCCCTTGCACTTCCAATGAGATTTAACTATGAGTAATATCTGATTACAAATGCTCAAGCACACAAGCAAGAGACTTCCAATGCTCAAGCACACAAGCAAGAGACTTCCTTTGCTCAAGAACACAATCAAGAGACTTCCTGCTCAAGCACAACTGCAAGAGACTTCCTAACTAAACAAAATTACACAGAAAATTGTTTAAGGTTGAACACTTGATATACAATCAGAGGTGCTCACAATGCAAATCAGATACAGACTCAATGGACTTAAGAATTTCTAAGATATGACTTTGAGACACAGAAATTCTAAGTGAATGCAGAACAATTTCAGCAGAGGTTTGGTACTTGTGAAAATCTTGTGAGTCTTTCGTTCAGCGTTCTTGCATTACCAAAACTCTAGGTCTTCACTCCTTTATATAGAGGTGTGAAAGAGACGTTGTGAAATTGCCAGCACACCAAAGAGTCGTTGTTGAAGCTTGATCTTTCACCAATGATCTTTTGCCTGATTTGGTTGTTGTCCTATGAAGAACCAATTTGAAAACCATTCCTTATCCAAAGGAACATATATGCAGGCGAGACCGTATTCTGGAGCTGTTTTCTTGTCTTGAAGCGTGGACACAAAACAGAGTAGTGGAGAACGTGGTTGTACAATTCGTACAAAGTACAATGTCAACGCTTTCGTCCAAAATGCAAGCACAAGCCTTCAAACACCTTTGAAATGACCGTTGCAAAATTCCACTAATCCTTTGTTTGTGTTTTCGAATCCAATGGACAGCTTTTGCATTGATAATTCTTCAATTCTTGAATCTTTTGCAAATCCAGTTGAGATTCAGCTTCTGGTGAAATAGCTTCTGATGAGGCAGCTTCTGATGATGCAGCTTCTGATGATATGACTTCTGCAGCTTCTGATGACGCAGCTTCTGATGATGTGGCTTCTGGACCTCTTGTCTTCAGAAGCATTATTCTTCAGGAGCAGCTTTACTTCAGGAGCGGTATTTCTTCAGGAGCAGCTTGACTTCAGGAGCGCTTTGCCTTCAGAATCATCTAAGCTTCATTTTCTTTTGCTCTTTATTTGCTCATTCAGAACCAATGATGATGTAACTTTATAATTATGGTCCTGTACACTTGAACAAATATTAGCTAGTCCAATTTACAATTTTTAATACCTTGTTATCATCAAAACTCTTTAAGGTTCATTGTTAAACACATTTTGTTCCAACAATCTCCCCCTTTTTGATGATGACAAACAAAAGTATTTAAAATTGATCAATTGTTGTTAATCTAATTAACAAGTTGACTTTGGGGTTCTGAGGTTTGTAAGCTCAGAATCTGAGGTTTGTAAGCTCAAACTCCCCCTGAGTCTGATAGTCTTTAAGGTGAGGTTTGTAAGCTCCCCCTAAGTTCTATCCAGGTTAATTAAATTCATTTTTCGCACAATAAAAATATCAGAGCTTTTTTTTAAAAAAAATTGAATCATTGGAAGAATTAACTTATAGATAAGAAGAATGGTTCAATTAATTTTACTTGAATTTTGATACTCCTTCGTTCGTTCATAGTTTATACCAATAAGGTAAAAAAATGATAGAAGTTTTTCAAAAATTTCAAATGCCATTAATATATAATGGGGCTCAGAGCCTTTAAATACTTGTCACATATACTCCCCCTTTTGTCATTATCAAAAAAAATTGAAATAAATTTAAGCATAAAAGACAAAAAGATATGAGAAAAACTCAAACATGAGAGAGTATAATAGGAAATTAACTAAATAAATTAGATCAAAAATATATGAACATGAATATCTTAAATATCAGAAGCAGCTAAACAGTCAGAATCAGTAAGCATTCAGAAGCAAAGAGAATTAAAACAGAATGGTTTCAGAAGCAAGGACTAGGAATTCAAAACAAACAACAAACAAAAAGAAAAACACAAGGGTGTGCAACTAAGTGTTGGTTTGATGTTGTTTCTTCATCTCCTCCATTTCTTCAATCTTCTTCTGCAACAGTTCTTCAAGCTGTTGTTGCCTCTGGAGAAGAGCCTGTTCCCTTTCCTTAGCTTCTAGCTGCTGCTGTGCCATCTGTTTCTTCAGAAGCTTACACAACCTTGCTTCTCTGGTCAAGTAATCCGTTTCTAAGAAGAAAGGCTGGTTTGCCAGGAGCAGTGTAGAACTTCTTACTCTAAGACTCTGATTCAGATTTTCCATTAGGCTTCTGACTGATGCTTGCTTGACTCTGATGCATTTAGCCCTTATGCTTTCAATTAGCTCAGTTGCCCGGTTCTGAAGAGATGCCCAGGAGTCTTCATATGCACTTGTGAGATCAATTGTCCTTCGTTGATCCACAAGATTATGCAACTGACTCAGGATTGTGAGAAGCTCAGCATTGATATATCCAGATTCCAGGATGTTTGAGGGTGGTTGTTCAAGGATTTCAAGATCAGAATCACTGATTTCCAAATCTTGAAAAGGGTTAGGAATTGGAATGGTAAAGTGTGTCTGTGTGTTTGAAGATGAAGGCTGGTCAGAGACAATGTGTGTGGTGGAGGTTGAGGCTTGAACATTGACTAGAGAGTTGTCAACATCCATGGGAGTTGGTTGTGGGGAGTGTTCAATTTCAGTTGGTGGTTGTTGTGGTGAAGTTGATGTTTGAGTGTTGAGTTGGGGGTCAATGGTAGCTGTTGGTGATTGTGGGGGTGTTGTGTGTTTATGTGGTTCAGGTGTTTGTTGATGGGAGTTTTCTGAAACAACATTTTCAGAAGCAGCTGCTTCTGAAGTAGATTTGTCTATGGGTAACTCTCCTGAGTAGTGGAGAGCAAGATTGTCTAAGACAGAAGTGTCTTCTATTGGTTCAGGTACAGATGGTGAAGAAGGTGAAATGGGGATAGAGGTGACTGGAATCTGAATTACCTGATCTGCAGGGCCTGCTTCAGAAGTGATCTTCTGTGGATCAGCACCTTGAGGAACTACTTCTGAAGTTCCCTCTTCTGGAGCATTTTCAAAAATGAGCATCATATCGTCTTCCTCATTGTCTTCAGTGGGCTTACCAGCAATGGCTCTTACTTCAGCCAATTTATCTTTGTAGAACCTATCACAGTCTTCCAATCCCAAAGCCTTGAGCTTTTCATCTCTTTGATGAGTGTATTGTGCTTTTAGATCCTTTTTGTCTGAAATAAGTTCAGAAGCACGCTCATCTGCCATCCTTTTCCTTATTGGTGTCATCTCAACCATAGGACTCACAAGTTGAAGGGGAGCCTTCTTCTTCTTCAGCTTGGGATCAGCCTCTTCTTTCTCCATTTCTTCAAGAGCTTCCTCCAGCTGCTCTTGAGTGATTACCAAGTCTGCCTTACCTTTTCTTCTCTTCTGAGGAATAGAAGCAGCACCAATCTTCTGCATCTTTCCTTTATCCTTGATAGAAACAGGTTTAGCTTCAGACTTAGCAACTTTAGCAATAGCAGCTTCTGACTCAGTACTGGTTCTGGCCTTCTTTCCTTTAGTAGGAGCAGCATCAGATTCAGAACTAGTTCTGGCCCTTTTCCCTTTAGGTGCATCTGAAACAGCAGCTTCTGACACAGCAACTGCTTTGGCCTTCTTGCCTTTCCCTTTAGCAAGAGCAGCTTCCTCCTGAGACCTCGCATCTTCCTCCAAGATGTACTCAGCTACTAATCTAGCTAAGTGTTCAGGATTACTTTCCTTAACTATGGAAGGAAAGTCCCTGATAATCTCAGATTCTTCTGTGGTCAACTCCAACCATTTCTCATCTTTAGGAGCTGTCTTGAAAAAGTGCATTGAATGCAAAGTCTTGCTACTGATAGTCTTCTCTGCAGTAGAAACTTCGAAGCATTTATCAGAAGCATCCCTTGTTCTTCTCAACAAATCCAGCACTTTCCCTTGATAAAAGATCTCAGAGAGCAATCTTCCATAGGGCACTTGTTTCCTTCCTTTGACTGTGCTTTCATTAATAGCCCAGCAGAGATGATCCAATACATATCTTGGAAAGTTTATCTTTTCCAGATTGGTCATGAAATAGATTGCTAGCTTCTGTTGGTTGTTGGGTTGATCAGACCCACCTGCTCTTTGAAAGAAGCAATCATTGCTGAATTTCACCAACATTCTATTGTGAATCTCCATTTCAGAAGGCTTAGCATCTTTGTTTCCACCCAGAAGAGTGTTGTAGTAGTTTTGCAGCAGGACATCATCCTTCTTAACAATTTCTTGAAACCTTCCTTCTGCATTCATTCTACAAGCTTTAGCAACTACCTCCTCTGTGATGATTACGGGAATACCCATCACTTCAGACCTTATCTCAAGGCTACTGAAGGAAGTGGGATTCAACTCAATCTCCTTCTTTTCTTTCTTCGACCCAGCTGGTTTATCTGCTGCCTTCACAGGCTTTCTATTGACAATTTCAGCCCTTAACCAGAAATCTTTGACCAAGTTCACATATGTTGGCCCATTTAGCATGTTGAAGTAGCCAGACAGTTTCTGAGTTTCTACGTAGCCTTCCATGTCCACTTCGTACTTCTTGAGTGAAGTGAAGTCCACTGGTGATTCTACTTGGACGATTAAGGATTTCCATGGAATATCCATAGTCTTCTCTTTGTAGATGGACCCAGATTCTGATACGCTTTGCTTGATTGATGTAGATTCTGAAACTTTTGAGCTTGATGATGCCATTTGATGATTGACGAAGATTTGAAGAAGATGAAGATTTTAGGGTTCTAAGTTTGAGAGAATGCGCTTACTTCGCAAGAGGTTTGAGAGCAAATGTGTTTGTTGTGAGTGAGTAGTGTGTGAATTGTCAAAGTGTTAAAAGTAAAACGATTGCAATTCAAAAGAGACAAACAAACATAACATTAATGACAAAATTGGGGGCGCGTGAAAAGTACTTTCAAAGCTATTAAATCATCATTGCCCTTTTTAGTTATACACCAACACATACAGGCCACGTAAGAAATTCACAGAGTAACTACCAAATTAGTGGGCCAGAAGTTACTTTTAAAAAGTAACTCCCAACGTTTCCACTAATTCAACTATTCAGAAGCAATAAATCCAGATTCTGGACTTCAGATGCTGACGTCATCAGAAGCGAGTTTTCCTCAGAACCTCAATAAAGAGCTTCTGATGGACTACTGCTTCTGAACTAACTTCAGAACCTAAAATCCTATTCAGGAGCAAGCAAACATCTAATCAGACACGTAATGCATGTTCAAATTTTTCTTTATAAAATCAAATCTTTCAACAGTTAAAGGCTTAGTAAATATATCAGCCCATTGATTTTCAGTATCAATGAATTGTATATCTAAAATTCCTTTTTGAACATAATCTCTGATAAAATGGTGTTTGATTTCAATGTGCTTGGCTCTTGAATGCAAAATTGGATTTTTAGACAAACAAATAGCAGCAGTATTATCACAATAAATGGGAATACTGTTAGCAGTTATCTGATAATCTTCCAACTGATGTTTCATCCAAAGTAGTTGTCTACAACAACTTGCAGCTGAAATGTATTCTGCTTCTGCTGTAGACATAGCAATAGTTGTTTGTCTTTTGCTAGCCCAGGATATAAGATTATCACCCAGAAATTGACAATTGCCACTGGTTGACTTTCTTTCAATCCTATCACCAGCATAATCAGCATCACAGAATCCAATTAGCTTATAATCTAAGGATTTCCTATAAAGGAGTCCAAGATTAATTGTTCCTTTCAAATACCTGAAGATTCTCTTGACAGCAGTCATATGAGATTCTTTAGGATCTGATTGGAATCTTGCACACAAGCATACACTGAATAAAATATCTGGCCTAAATGCAGTGAGGTATAACAAAGAACCAATCATACCTCTATACAGCTTCTGATCTACTTTAGCTCCTTCATCTTCTTTGCTTAAGGTGCACGTAGGGTGCATTGGAGTGTTCATCACTTTACAATCTTCAAGTTTGAACTTCTTCAGAAGCTCCTTTGTGTACTTTGATTGATGAACATAGACTCCATCTTTGCATTGATTGATTTGAATGCCCAGGAAGAACTTCAGCTCTCCCATCATGCTCATTTCAAATTCATCCTGCATTAACTCAGAAAATTCCTTGCAAAGAGATGCATTAGTAGAACCAAATATTATATCATCAACATATATTTGCACAACAAGAATATCTTTCTCAAGGGTCCTTCTGAAGAGTGTAGTATCAACCTGTCCTCTTTTAAAATCATTTTTGATTAAGAAATTACTTAGTCTATCATACCAAGCTCTGGGAGCTTGTTTCAAGCCATATAGTGATTTCTTCAGTTTAAAAACATGGTCAGGATATTTAATATCCTCAAATCCAGGAGGTTGCTTGACATACACTTCTTCTTCTATGACACCATTTAGAAAAGCACTCTTGACATCCATTTGATATAATATTATGCCATGATTAACTGCATAGGAAAGAAGTAATCTGATTGCTTCCAATCTTGCAACTGGAGCAAACGTTTCAGTGTAATCAATGCCTTCTTGTTGACTATACCCTTGCGCAACAAGCCTGGCTTTGTTTCTTGTTACTTCACCTTGCTCATTTAGCTTGTTTCTGAATACCCATTTTGTTCCAATAATGTTCTTGTGCTGAGGTTTGGGTACCAGATCCCACACATCATTTCTTTGAAATTGATTCAACTCTTCTTGCATAGCTAGGATCCATCCATCATCTGAAAGTGCTTCATCAACTGTTGTAGGTTCAATCATTGAGATTAGTCCAATCATTGACTCCTCTTGTCTGAAATGTGATCTTGTTCTTCTTGGACTATCTTTGTTTCCAATGATTAGCTCCTCAGGATGTGAAGACTTATGTTTGAATGTGTTTCTGGGAGGATCTGCTTGATGTGAGCCATCTTGTGCTTCATCAGAAGCAGCTTCATCTTGTGCTTCTGATGTGGGTTCAGCTTCTGGACTATCTTCAGATTCAGCTATCTGATCAGGTTCTAGAGTAGCTTCAGGAACCTGTATCTCTGCAGAACTTTCACCTTGCTTTGAAGTTTTATCTTCAAGCTCCTTGTCATCAAATTTAACGTGCATAGATTCTTCAACACAAAGTGTTTCTGAATTATACACTCTGTATGCCTTTGACCTTTCAGAGTAACCTAAAAAGATTCCCCTTTGGGCCTTGGCATCAAATTTCTTTAGGTAGAGCTTGTTGTTCAGAATGTAACATGTACATCCAAATTGATGAAAGTAAGAGATATTGGGTTTTCTTCCTTTAAAGAGTTCATATGCTGTTTTCTCCAAAATAGGTCTAATATAGATCCTGTTTTGAACATAGCATGCTGTATTCACTGCTTCTGCCCAAAAATGTTTTGGTAAATTGTTTTCATGAATCATGGTTCTGGCCATTTCTTGTAAAGTTCTATTCTTTCTCTCTACAACCCCATTTTGTTGTGGTGTTCTAGGAGAAGAGAACTCATGGAAAATTCCATGTTTTTCACAAAAAGCTTCAAATGGCTCATTTTCAAATTCTCCACCATGATCACTTCTGACTTTCAAATTTTTTGATTCTTTTTCAGATTGAATTTGAGTGCAGAAACTACTGAATACATCACACGCAACATCTTTACTCTTTATGAATTTCACCCAAGTCCATCTGCTGTAATCATCAACTGTTATACCCTAATTTTGGACCTAAAAATACTAGTCAATTTTTCTTTTCTTGCATTATAAGTCATTTGAACTGTCTTTGATCAATTGCATCTTTCTCTGCATTTTATTTCAATATTCTTTGCAAAATTTACATGTAAGGGTATTTTAGTCATTTCCTATGTCAAATGTCTCTCAGTCTTTTAAAAATTTGTTTGAGTCTTTTCAAATAGTATGAATAAGTCTTCATTTCATTCTATGTCAAAATCCATTCCAAAATTTGCATTTGAAGTCATTTTTGAGTCAGTTTTGCCCCTAGGGGCATTTTGGTCATTTCAAGTGTCAAGTCACTGTTTAAATCATAAAAATTGTCTCTGAGTCTTTTAATTTTGCTTGTATAAGTCTTTGTTTCATTTTCCTGTTAAAAATCCATTTTAAATCTACATCTGAGTCTTTTTTAGTCGTTTTTAACCCTAGGGGCATTTTAGTCATTTCACACGAAATTTCGGCAGAGAGGTACTTTAAAGTACCTCATTTAGGCCATTTGTTCGTTTTAAGTCCGTTTTGTCAATTTTAGTCGTTTCACTTTACGTTGTGTTCCAATTACCATTTTTTAATTCATTTTTATTTTTATTTTTATTTTTTAGTCCTAAACTTCTAAAAATTGCATTTTTGGTCCTTCTTTCCAAGTCATCAGGTCTGTACACATGTCAGTTCCTCATTTGTCCACTTGTCCAAGAGTTTGTTACAAAATTATGCCACATGTCATTTTTTTATTTGTTCAAATTGCACAAGTGTCAGCTATAAAGCCCAGTCATCTCAGTCAATGCCAACAGACCCATTCATTCAGTGCCAACTCACACAAACACATCACAATTTTCTCTCTCTTGTTAGTTAAGATCAAGATTCAGAAATCTGAAGAAAATCTTCGAAGTTCATCAAGAACTTCGCATGAAGTTCATCTTCTCCGAACCCTAATCTCTTCAATTCTCCATCAAATCCTTCAATTCACACGCAATTCAATCCCACAGAATCCTCACAGTCCTCAAAACAGTTTCAATTTCACAGGGAACGCAAGAATGCACAAAATCACATAGGAACCCTAATTTTCCTGAATCAACAATTCGAGGCAGACTTATGGATTTCGTTACAATTCTCAGTGAATCCATTGCTGGATTCTCATCATTGAACTGTGCTTCGCAATTCTAGTGCGAATCCATCACCTACAGTGACGAATTCAAGCACGATCACGAAGTCTGGATAGCGCGAAGAGAAGAAGAAAGAACGAAGTGAATTCTGGAACGGCAAGAAGCATCAGAAAACTCAAAAGCTTTCTCAAGAATCTGTGTTCGAATCTCCACTAAAAATCCAGGTAACTTCGAAAAGACCTTTTCGTTTCACCTCAAATCTTCATCAAAGGTCCATAAACAAAAATAAACGGTGAATCCAGTGGATTAATAAGCCTTGAGGCTCATTCAGTTAAAAAAGGTTGAAAGAAGTTCAGAAAACTTGAAACCGAAACCCTAAAGTACAAATCCACGAAGATTCACGGTTTATTTTACAAATACAAGTTCATATTCATAATCAGTAGAGGAAATAGTCCAGATTAGAGCCTCATTTCAAGAGATTTCGAAAAGATTTGAAAAGCTTGAAACCGTAAGTTCGAATTGTAGATCTACAAAGATTCAATGAGTTTTAGAAAAAACGAAGTAGATCTTCAAACTCAGGAAGGAAAAACGAACACATCGGTGTAAAAAGCTTTCGAAAATAGTCAAGTATGGAGTTCCGGCACGGTGGTTCCGTCACCGGAAACCTAACCGTCGCCGGAAACTTCATCGGTGTTCATATTTTTCCAGAAAGTCACGAGGTTGAAGATGAAGGTTGGGTGAGAGCTTCTCTCACTAAACCACAATGTAGAGAGAGAAGTTAGGGTTAGAAATGAGGGAAAAACCGGTTCATGGCCTTATATAGGCCACTGAACCGGTTCACCCCATGGACCAACCCGTTTCCTACCCCTACCCGGTCCATTCATTTAGTTTAAGCCCAGTTCCCATGTCTGTGCATATGCTGCTCTTTGCGCCCCCCATCTCTGCATGCTTCTTGCTAATTGTTGCTGTTCATACCCCCTGCATGTTCAAAAATCTTAGAAAAATTCCAATTAACTTTCCATAGGTTCTTGATGATGTTCTTGATGTTTTTATGACATTTTTGCATGATAAATTTTGTTAAAAAATATATGTAGCTTTTTCCTTGTTTTTTTTATTAGAATTGATCATTTTCTTGTCATTTTTAGTCCAAAAAACCCTTTAAAAAATTCCTAAAAATTCACGTAGATTTCTTGATATTTTTGTAGTATTTTGTGATAATTTTCACATGTTAAAATTGGTTAAAAAATTAGGTGTCAATTTTCTTGCTATTTTTGTCATATTTTGTGCTAAAAATAAGTGGATCTTTGCTTGATTTTAATCCAAATGGCTTGATGAATGTTGGTGACCTATACTACTTGAGTTCATAGGATTTTTAGCTACTGTTTGTGTTTAATTTTGTTGCATAATTGTGAATTTTGGTAGGTTACTTAGCTTACAAGTCATTAGGTAGTTAAATAATGTAAATATGCCCCAAATTTGTTTTAAAATGTCAAGTAGATCATGTAGCCTTAATTCCCATTCCAAAACTTGTTTCTAAACCTTTAAAATGTAATTGGAATGTGAGAATTATAGGTCACTTGGTTCTTGCATTTTATGAACAAATTTTAGCTATATTTGCACTATTTTCTATCCTTTATATTCTAGTATTTCTCTTACTCCATTTCTCTTGATATTGTCATGTGCTACTAACTCCTTTCATTTCATATTTCATAAGCATCTCCATTTCATCCCATTTTCATCTCTATTCTTCTTGCAATATAATTTGTATTAAGACTTAGAATGTAATGTTTAGGAGATTTTGTAATATTCTTTCATGCTTTTAATTTCTTGGCAAAGAGGCCATAGAATGTATCTAGGGTATGATGTAAAGGACAATGGACTCTAATGATGTACACCGACACAAGCACCGACACATGCACACACACCACTATAGCTAGAATATGCATGTTTAGATGTATGTTTAGGATTGTATGTTTAGATGAATGCCTAGGACTTATGCTTAGAAAAAACCAACTTTCCAAACAAATGTGAACAACTTCACACAAATTTTTTTTTCAAATAAACCTTGGGATCCAATATCCCATTGAATTTTCCTTTTATTTTCTTAATCAAAAATCCAATGAAAATAATCATACTTTGACTTGTTTTTGCAAATGACTAATTCAACCTCACAATTTTCCAATCTCATGCCCTTGAGGCCTCTTTCTATTCTTCAAACTCCATTTTCAAACTTAAAATCAACCAACAAAAACAAAAACATTTTTGGAAGAGAACTACGGTGGATTTGATCCCTTAATCGGGTACGTAGGCAAGGAACCAAAATTCCTTCAATTCAACTAAAATAAAAATCCAAAAACATTCTTCTCCCTCCAATTCTTCATTTAGAACATTCTTAGGTTTAATAAACATTTTCAAAATAGCATTTAAAAATAAAGCGCGCGCGTAGAAGTTAAAGACGGTTCCTATAGGTTACTATAGTCGTTATGGGTGCCTAACACCTTCCCGTAGCGAAAACAACTCCCGGACCTCGATTCTCAAGGGTTTTGCTTACTTTTTCCCTTCCCAAGAAAAAATAAGATATCACCGGTTTGAAAGGTTCAAACGTAATCAATGTTTGACACCCGAAAACCAAGATAAAACAGCTGGCGACTTCACTGGGGAGATTCGAGAGTTACGCCTAGTCTTTATTTCCACGCTTGCGCTTGTATTTTACTTGCTTCTTTTACTTGCTTTCCTATGTGAATAAATGTTTAATTTCTTGCAAACGTGTGGGGTGAGAATATCAAAAGTCCTGCACCCGGGCTGAGTGAACTTAGGATTTAGGAGGGATATAATCGACAATTCATTCCGGGGGTTGCCTCGTGTTTTGGATTATGCGATCAATCCCACATAGCTGAGGCATTTTGGAGGTGATGTTGTCGGCGCGGGTTGTCGCGTTTAGGCACTTTGCTTCTAATTGTTCTATGACGCTATGAACCGTAGATAACCAAACCCATCCATGACCATTTTTCTAGGACGTAGTGCGGAGGCTAAACCGAGTGTCGTCTCGAGTTTTAGTCGTCACGCGATACTACACTCAAGATAGACCTTCCACGTATAATCATGGAGCGAGGGTTGTCTCGTGACACCATGAGATACGTCGGAGAGGTTGCAACTTGGGAACCTTCTTAGAACCCGGTTACTATTATCCTAAAACCCTAGTTTCACCGGACACCGTGTCCACCCATGACTCCTCGACTTTGAACTTCAAACCCACCATGTTTTCTCCGAACTTGAACATAATCATGCATTCATGCATTCATGCATACATGCATAAACTTTTTCCATGCATTTATCGGAGGACTTAGACAAGTCATCTTTTGAACATCACGGATGTGAACACCAAGTGATACCATCTCAACTAAACTTCTAGTTTTGCTCGAGATCTTCAAATAAAACCGTGTTTCTCCGTGATGTTCACAACCACTTTGACAAGTCCTCTGACAAAAAAAAGAGTCTTTTTGCATTTGCATATCATGCATCATATGCATCATTCATCGGTCACAAATGGCTTCCCGTGCTCATTGTCTCCTGGTTTTTCCGCCGCAGTCTGAAAGGTGGCTCGTGCTCGTGAGGTTTACCAACCGGCTAGAACTCATCAAACAAGATTGTACAAGAGAAGAAACATGGCTAACCTTGAGGAAGAGAATGCCAGCCCCTCGGGCCAGCCCATTGAAGAATCTAATCCGGACGAAATCCTGAGGCTTATCAAGAAAAGTGACTATAAGATTGTTGACCAGCTGCTACAAACCCCATCGAAGATATCCATCTTGTCTCTGCTCATGAGCTCAGAAGCTCACAGGAAGGTGTTAATGAAGATACTGGAGCAAGCCTATGTTGACCACGAAGTCTCTGTGGATCAGTTTGATGGGATAGTGAGTAATATTACTGCCTGCAACAACTTGGGGTTCGGTGACGATGAGCTCCCCGAAGCAGGGAAACGCCACAACTTGGCTCTACATATCTCAGTACATTGTGGATCTGACATGATATCCAACGTATTGGTGGACACTGGATCGTCTCTGAATGTAATGCCTGAATCCACACTAAGGCAATTGAGCCGTCATGGAATTTCTCTCAGGGGTAGCAGCTATCTGGTTAAGGCCTTCGATGGATCCCGCAAAGATGTTCTTGGGGAAGTAGACTTGCCAATTACCATTGGTCCCGAGACATTTCAAATTACTTTCCAAGTCATGGACATCAATGCTTCGTACAGCTGTCTCCTCGGAAGACCGTGGATCCACGACGCTGGAGCGGTAACTTCTACATTGCATCAGAAGCTCAAGTTCATGAGGAATGGGTCCGCTGAAGGGACGTCGTTTCAAGGATTGACTGTTGAGGGTGCAGAGCCCCGGAGGGCTGGTGCTAGCATGGCTTCACTGAAAGATGCCCAGAAGGCTGTTCAAGCAGGGCAAGCTGCTGGCTGGGGCAAGGTGATTCAGATCTTAGAAAACAAGCGTAAAGAGGGCCTTGGATTCTCCCCGACATCTGCTGTTTCAAAGGGAACCTTCTACAGTGCTGGGTTCATCAATGCTATTACTGAAGATGCTGCTGAAAGTGGTTACGTGCCTGCATTTGTTATACCAGGAGGCACCGTGAGAAATTGGGAAGCCATTGATGTTCCTTTAGTCATGCATGCTTCCATGTAATGTGTTTTGTTGCTCATGTCTTTTGTTTTCAAAATAACAATCCTTTTGCTCTGCCCAAGGCGAAAGTGATATCATTGTAAGGGCGTGTTTGTTTCGGCATTGCCGTTATCAATAAAAGTTGTCGTTTTTCTCACGACTCTTTGTTTTTTGTTACTTTTTAGTGCCTTTTTCTTGGAAATAATGGTAATGCCAGAAAAAACCAAAACATTTGTTATTTTCTTATTAATTTCAAAAATCTGCATGAAAAACTTTTTCTAAAAATCATCCCAATCATATTATGCAGATTGAACCATAATAAACCCGTTGAACACAGTGACCCTATGGTTCCTCCAAATTTTGAATTCCCTGTATATGAAGCTGAAGATGAGGATGATGATTATGAAGAGATACCGTATGAGATCACTCGACTGCTTGAGCAAGAAAGAAGAGCCATTCAGCCTCACCAGGAAGAGATTGAGCTTATCAACCTGGGTACTGAAGAGAACAAGCGAGAGATCAAGATTGGTGCTGCACTTGAGCCAGAAGTGAAAAAGAAGATCATCCAGCTTCTCCATGATTATCCAGATGTTTTTGCATGGTCCTATGAAGATATGCCGGGTCTAGATCCCAAGATTGTGGAACATCGGATACCGACAAGACCTGAATGTCCTCCTGTCAAGCAGAAATTGAGAAGGTCTCGTCCAGACATGGCTCTTAAGATCAAGGCTGAAGTGCAAAAGCAAATTGATGCGGGTTTCCTCATGACAGCTGAATATCCTGAGTGGATTGCCAACATCGTACCAGTACCAAAGAAAGATGGGAAAGTTCGAATGTGTGTTGATTACAGAGATTTGAACAAAGCCAGTCCAAAAGATAACTTCCCATTGCCTCATATTGATGTGCTCGTTGACAGTACTGCTCAGTCTAAAGTGTTCTCCTTTATGGATGGTTTCTCTGGTTATAATCAGATACGAATGTCTCCTGAAGATAGAGAAAAGACGTCCTTCATCACTCCGTGGGGAACGTTCTGTTATAAAGTAATGCCGTTTGGCTTGATAAATGCTGGTGCTACCTATCAAAGAGGTATGACAACTCTGTTTCATGATATGATTCACAAAGAGATTGAGGTATATGTTGATGACATGATTGTGAAGTCAAGTGATGAAGAGCAGCATGTTGTGTATTTGAAAAAGATGTTTGAAAGACTAAGAAAGTACAAGCTGCGGTTGAATCCTAACAAGTGTACATTCGGTGTACGATCGGGAAAGTTGCTAGGCTTCATTGTCAGTCAAAAAGGCATTGAAGTTGATCCTGACAAAGTCCGAGCCATCAGAGAAATGCCGGCCCCTCAAACTGAGAAGCAAGTCAGAGGTTTCCTCGGACGTCTGAACTATATTTCAAGATTCATATCTCACATGACTACTACTTGTGGACCAATTTTCAAATTACTCAGAAAGAATCAGCCTGTTGTATGGAATGATGAATGTCAAGAAGCTTTTGATAGCATCAAAGAATACCTGTTAGAGCCACCTATCCTTGTCCCACCAGTGGAAGGAAGGCCTTTGATTATGTATCTGTCAGTGTTAGATGATTCAGTGGGCTGTGTTCTCGGTCAGCAAGATGAGGCTGGTAAGAAAGAGCATGCTATCTACTATCTGAGCAAGAAGTTCACCGACTGTGAGACTCGGTATACAATGCTTGAAAAAACTTGTTGTGCTTTAGCTTGGGCTGCCAAACGCCTGCGTCATTATATGGTGAATCATACAACTTGGTTGATATCCCGAATGGATCCAATCAAGTACATCTTTGAAAAGCCTGCTGTTACTGGAAGGATTGCACGTTGGCAAATGTTGTTGTCTGAATATGACATTGTGTACAAAGCTCAGAAAGCAATCAAAGGAAGCATCCTTGCTGAGCATCTTGCTTGTCAACCTCTTAATGATTACCAGCCAATTAAGTTTGATTTCCCTGATGAAGAGATTATGTATCTGAAAGCAAAAGACTGTGAAGAGCCACTAATCAATGAAGGGCCAGATCCCAATAGCAAGTGGGGATTGGTGTTTGATGGTGCTGTTAATGCTTATGGTAAAGGAATTGGAGCCATCATTGTAACTCCGCAGGGGCACCACATTCCCTTCACCGCTCGAATAACTTTCGAATGTACAAACAACATAGCTGAATATGAAGCATGCATCTTGGGCATTGAAGAAGCCCTTGATCTAAGAATTAAGCACCTTGATATCTATGGAGATTCTGCACTTGTCATTAATCAGATAAAGGGTGAATGGGAGACTCATCATGAGAAGCTGATCCCTTACCGTGATTATGCAAGACGTCTGTTGACATACTTTACAAAGGTTGAGCTGCACCACATCCCTCGGGATGAGAATCAGATGGCCGACGCTCTTGCTACTTTGTCTTCCATGTTTCGTGTCAATCACTGGAATGATGTGCCCGTAATCAAAGTGCAGCGTCTTGATAGACCCGCTCATGTGTTTACTATTGAAAATATGCCAGATCAAGCTGACAAAGATGTGAATGACAAAAAGCCTTGGTACTACAACATCAAACAATTCTTGCAGAATCGTGAATATCCACCTGGTGCTTCCAACAGGGATAAAAAGACTCTGAGACGGTGGGCTAGCAAATTCCTTCTGGACGGAGAAACCCTATACAAGAGGAACTATGATATGGTCTTGTTAAGATGTGTTGACAAACAAGAAGCTGAGAAGTTGATGCATGATGTACATGATGGTACTTTTGGGACCCATGCTTCGGGTCATACCATGTCAAGGAAATTGTTAAGAGCCGGCTATTACTGGATAACCATGGAGCGTGATTGCCACAAACATGCTAAAAGATGCCACAAATGCCAAATTTATGCTGATAAGATTCATGTGCCTCCACATGCCCTCAATGTTATCTCTTCCCCATGGCCTTTCTCTATGTGGGGCATTGACATGATCGGAAGAATTGAACCAAAAGCGTCCAATGGACATCGTTTCATTCTAGTGGCAATTGACTACTTCACCAAGTGGGTTGAAGCTGCCTCCTATGCCAATGTGACCAAGCAAGTGGTTGTCAAGTTTATCAAGAATAACATCATCTGTCGATATGGTGTTCCCAACAAAATTATCACTGACAATGGTTCCAATCTGAACAATAGCATGATGCAAGCTTTATGCGAAGAATTCAAAATCGAACATCACAACTCTTCTCCTTATAGACCTCAGATGAATGGTGCAGTTGAGGCCGCTAACAAGAACATCAAGAAGATTGTTCAGAAGATGGTCACTACTTACAAAGACTGGCATGAAATGCTACCTTTTGCCTTGCATGGCTACCGTACTACGGTACGCAGTTCAACCGGGGCAACTCCTTTCTCTCTTGTGTATGGTATGGAAGCAGTTCTCCCTCTGGAAGTGGAGATTCCATCTCTTCGAGTGATCATGGAAGCAAAGTTAACTGAGGCTGAATGGTGTCAAAGTCGGTATGACCAGTTGAATCTGATTGAAGAGAAACGTATGGGTGCTATGACTCATGGACAGTTGTATCAAGTGCGAATGAAGAATGCTTTTGACAAGAAAGTCCGACCTCGAGAATTCAAGGAAGGCGAACTTGTATTGAAACGAAGGATAAGTCAGCAACCCGACCCAAGGGGCAAGTGGACACCTAACTATGAAGGTCCTTATGTTGTCAAGAAGGCTTTCTCTGGTGGTGCTTTGATTCTTACACACATGGATGGTGTTGAGCTTCCAAATCCTGTTAATGCCGATATAGTCAAGAAATACTTTGTCTAGAAAGAAAAGAACAGCGTGGTAGGTCGAAAACCCGAAAGGGCGGCCTAGGCAAAAATGCGCTTCCCGGTGGATCGAAAACCCGAAAGAGCGATCCAGGCAAAAGTTAGGGACAAAAAAAATGAATATGAAAGAGCTCGCTGAGATTGTACGCAACTCAGGCAAGAATGAGCGCCTCGATGAGCCGAAAACCCGAAAGGGCGGTTCATGCAAAAATGAGGTTGACAATAAAGACAGGTAACTATGTCTGGCAAATCACCATCACCCCTTGGGGCATCTGCAACTGTCAATGATTTTCTTCATCAGAAGCTTCTGTACTTGTGAATTCAAAATTTCTATGAAATGTAGCGGTCATCGTGTTCAATGTATCACCAACCAATAAAATTACCATTTTCCAAGCTTTGTAAATCCGTGAAGTCATGCCTTTGGCTGACTTTCGCTCTTCTACATCAATTTGAGCCTTTCTATTGTTTGAAACTCTATTTTTCTTTCTACTTTCAATGGTTTATACAAAATATTTTCCTTCTATTTGATAATGACAATGTCTGAAACGAACATTTTTGAGAATTGAAAATCTTTTTCTGTCTACTTTGAAAGCAAACCTGAGCAACAGGGTACATTTCAATGAAACATGCATGAATGAATGAGTATCAATGTCTATTTCAATACATGTTACAAGCAGGTTACTCCCCAGGATGATCTGTGGTCAGTGGCAAGAATGAAAAAACAGAATGAAAATGAAAAATAAAAAAAAATGAATGAAAATAAAAAGCTCGCTAAGTTGAAAACCCGAAAGGGCGGCTTAGGCAAAAATGAGCACCCCGCTGATTGACAACCTATGAAGGCAATTCAGGCAAAAATGGGGCAATGAAAAGAATCTTATCCCCCGGTGAATCGAAAACCCGAAAGGGCGGTTCAGGCAAAAATGGGGTTTGAAAATGAAAAATGAAAGAATGAAATATTGAAAAAGCATTGACCACAGATGCGAACATCCAATGTTTATCCAGCACTGACACGCCTAGCAACGGCGACCTGTATCCACGGACTTTTCGAAGGTCCCTCTTCTACAAGTTTTATTGCCCTCAGCCATGGTTTCGATACGTCTCCCAACGACGGTATCTCCAAAGAGGTTTTTTCCCTGTGAATATGTTGCAGCACGAGCCACTACGTGCCCAATCTTCCAATGTCTTGTCTGCCTTTGTGAAATTTCTCTGCCAAGTTGCCAACCAATCATGCATTTCAAGCATACATACATGCATAATCATGCATTTTACGTGCTCATGCATCCAATAATCTTGCTATATCATACATGCATGTTGCATATCCAACTTTCAACTGCCAAATTCAATCAAAGTTTCAACTGTCAAACTCAATTCCAACTGTCAATTCCAATTTTAAATTCAACTGTCAAATCCAATTCAATTTCAATTGTCTAGATTCAAAGCAATCTCAACTTCAATAACAATTCCAGTGTTGACATACAATGACAATGTCAATGTCAATCTCCAATACCAATGTTGACATCCAATGACAATGTCAATGTCAATCTTCAAATTCCAACTTCAATCCAATTCCAATGTCAATTTCCAATTTCAATTCCAATGACAATGTCAATGTCAATCTTTCAATTCCGGTATTGACATCCAATGACAATGTCAATGTCAATCTTTCAATTCCAATATTGACATCCAATGACAATGTCAATGTCAACCTTTCAATTCCAATGTTGACATCCAATGACAACGTCAATGTCAATTTTCAATCCAATTTCAATGTCAAATTCCAATTTCAATCCAATCTCAATGTCAATTGCAACTTTCCAATATCCAATGTCAAATTCAATTCCAATTTCCATGTCAATGTCAATTTCAATCCCAATTTCAATGTCTATGTCTATGTCTCTGCCAATGTCAATTTTCAATTCAAATCAATGTCAATTTACTCTTGGGCCAACAAAAATGGTCATGTCTATTTTTCAAATCAAGTCAATAACAATTTACCCTCAATTGGTATCTTGTTAAGCCAGACTTTCAATTGGTATCTCATTGCTGGTCAAGTGCCGGGTTCAATCCAAAAAGAACCACTTGTACCTGCTTGTATACCTATGCTTCCGGTCAAACGGCAAGTTCGATAGAACAGTTTGTACCCAGCTTATGCTTTGCTTCCGGTCAAACGGCAAGTTCGATAGAACAGTTTGTACCCAGCTTATGCTTTGTTATCAGTCAGACGGCAAGTTCAATCTGAAGAACAGTTTGTACCCAGCTTATGCTTTGTTATCGGTCAAACGACAAGTTCGATCTAAGAGAACAGTCTGCACTCTCCCACATGATGTGGTGATAATCCAACAAGCAAGTTCGATCCAAAGAAGCAGCTTGTATCAATCCTCTTGTCTATGTCTCCAGCCAAACAGCCAGTTCAATCCAAAAGAACAGTTTGTGTCTGCCTATCTGTTTGTATCTCCAATCAAGTGTCAAGTTCGATCCAAAGAACCACTTGCATCTGCCTATATGTCTATGTTTCCGGTCAAGTGCCAAGTTCAATCCCAAGAGCAGCTTGCACCTATCTCTTGTATTGTATCCCCTGGTCAAGTGACTAGTTCGGCCCAAAGAACAACTTGCACCTTACCTTCTACTCCCTGGTTTGTCTACCCTGTCAATGTCTATCTGAATCCCCAGTGACATGACAGGTTCCATAGACTCCAGTTGTTTGTCTTGCATTCATAATCAAATATTGCATAACATTCATATCTTTGAAAGTCTGAAAGCGTATTTTTACGTCCAAAAACAGTGCAAATGTTAATATTTAAGTATCTTCGTCCCGTCAACTCTAAGACTTCGTCTCTTGACTCTCCGGACAAAGAAACTTAAATAGGGGCAGCTGTTATACCCTAATTTTGGACCTAAAAATACTAGTCAATTTTTCTTTTCTTGCATTATAAGTCATTTGAACTGTCTTTGATCAATTGCATCTTTCTCTGCATTTTATTTCAATATTCTTTGCAAAATTTACATGTAAGGGTATTTTAGTCATTTCCTATGTCAAATGTCTCTCAGTCTTTTAAAAATTTGTTTGAGTCTTTTCAAATAGTATGAATAAGTCTTCATTTCATTCTATGTCAAAATCCATTCCAAAATTTGCATTTGAAGTCATTTTTGAGTCAGTTTTGCCCCTAGGGGCATTTTGGTCATTTCAAGTGTCAAGTCACTGTTTAAATCATAAAAATTGTCTCTGAGTCTTTTAATTTTGCTTGTATAAGTCTTTGTTTCATTTTCCTGTTAAAAATCCATTTTAAATCTACATCTGAGTCTTTTTTAGTCGTTTTTAACCCTAGGGGCATTTTAGTCATTTCACACGAAATTTCGGCAGAGAGGTACTTTAAAGTACCTCATTTAGGCCATTTGTTCGTTTTAAGTCCGTTTTGTCAATTTTAGTCGTTTCACTTTACGTTGTGTTCCAATTACCATTTTTTAATTCATTTTTATTTTTATTTTTATTTTTTAGTCCTAAACTTCTAAAAATTGCATTTTTGGTCCTTCTTTCCAAGTCATCAGGTCTGTACACATGTCAGTTCCTCATTTGTCCACTTGTCCAAGAGTTTGTTACAAAATTATGCCACATGTCATTTTTTTATTTGTTCAAATTGCACAAGTGTCAGCTATAAAGCCCAGTCATCTCAGTCAATGCCAACAGACCCATTCATTCAGTGCCAACTCACACAAACACATCACAATTTTCTCTCTCTTGTTAGTTAAGATCAAGATTCAGAAATCTGAAGAAAATCTTCGAAGTTCATCAAGAACTTCGCATGAAGTTCATCTTCTCCGAACCCTAATCTCTTCAATTCTCCATCAAATCCTTCAATTCACACGCAATTCAATCCCACAGAATCCTCACAGTCCTCAAAACAGTTTCAATTTCACAGGGAACGCAAGAATGCACAAAATCACATAGGAACCCTAATTTTCCTGAATCAACAATTCGAGGCAGACTTATGGATTTCGTTACAATTCTCAGTGAATCCATTGCTGGATTCTCATCATTGAACTGTGCTTCGCAATTCTAGTGCGAATCCATCACCTACAGTGACGAATTCAAGCACGATCACGAAGTCTGGATAGCGCGAAGAGAAGAAGAAAGAACGAAGTGAATTCTGGAACGGCAAGAAGCATCAGAAAACTCAAAAGCTTTCTCAAGAATCTGTGTTCGAATCTCCACTAAAAATCCAGGTAACTTCGAAAAGACCTTTTCGTTTCACCTCAAATCTTCATCAAAGGTCCATAAACAAAAATAAACGGTGAATCCAGTGGATTAATAAGCCTTGAGGCTCATTCAGTTAAAAAAGGTTGAAAGAAGTTCAGAAAACTTGAAACCGAAACCCTAAAGTACAAATCCACGAAGATTCACGGTTTATTTTACAAATACAAGTTCATATTCATAATCAATAGAGGAAATAGTCCAGATTAGAGCCTCATTTCAAGAGATTTCGAAAAGATTTGAAAAGCTTGAAACCGTAAGTTCGAATTGTAGATCTACAAAGATTCAATGAGTTTTAGAAAAAACGAAGTAGATCTTCAAACTCAGGAAGGAAAAACGAACACATCGGTGTAAAAAGCTTTCGAAAATAGTCAAGTATGGAGTTCCGGCACGGTGGTTCCGTCACCGGAAACCTAACCGTCGCCGGAAACTTCATCGGTGTTCATATTTTTCCAGAAAGTCACGAGGTTGAAGATGAAGGTTGGGTGAGAGCTTCTCTCACTAAACCACAATGTAGAGAGAGAAGTTAGGGTTAGAAATGAGGGAAAAACCGGTTCATGGCCTTATATAGGCCACTGAACCGGTTCACCCCATGGACCAACCCGTTTCCTACCCCTACCCGGTCCATTCATTTAGTTTAAGCCCAGTTCCCATGTCTGTGCATATGCTGCTCTTTGCGCCCCCCATCTCTGCATGCTTCTTGCTAATTGTTGCTGTTCATACCCCCTGCATGTTCAAAAATCTTAGAAAAATTCCAATTAACTTTCCATAGGTTCTTGATGATGTTCTTGATGTTTTTATGACATTTTTGCATGATAAATTTTGTTAAAAAATATATGTAGCTTTTTCCTTGTTTTTTTTATTAGAATTGATCATTTTCTTGTCATTTTTAGTCCAAAAAACCCTTTAAAAAATTCCTAAAAATTCACGTAGATTTCTTGATATTTTTGTAGTATTTTGTGATAATTTTCACATGTTAAAATTGGTTAAAAAATTAGGTGTCAATTTTCTTGCTATTTTTGTCATATTTTGTGCTAAAAATAAGTGGATCTTTGCTTGATTTTAATCCAAATGGCTTGATGAATGTTGGTGACCTATACTACTTGAGTTCATAGGATTTTTAGCTACTGTTTGTGTTTAATTTTGTTGCATAATTGTGAATTTTGGTAGGTTACTTAGCTTACAAGTCATTAGGTAGTTAAATAATGTAAATATGCCCCAAATTTGTTTTAAAATGTCAAGTAGATCATGTAGCCTTAATTCCCATTCCAAAACTTGTTTCTAAACCTTTAAAATGTAATTGGAATGTGAGAATTATAGGTCACTTGGTTCTTGCATTTTATGAACAAATTTTAGCTATATTTGCACTATTTTCTATCCTTTATATTCTAGTATTTCTCTTACTCCATTTCTCTTGATATTGTCATGTGCTACTAACTCCTTTCATTTCATATTTCATAAGCATCTCCATTTCATCCCATTTTCATCTCTATTCTTCTTGCAATATAATTTGTATTAAGACTTAGAATGTAATGTTTAGGAGATTTTGTAATATTCTTTCATGCTTTTAATTTCTTGGCAAAGAGGCCATAGAATGTATCTAGGGTATGATGTAAAGGACAATGGACTCTAATGATGTACACCGACACAAGCACCGACACATGCACACACACCACTATAGCTAGAATATGCATGTTTAGATGTATGTTTAGGATTGTATGTTTAGATGAATGCCTAGGACTTATGCTTAGAAAAAACCAACTTTCCAAACAAATGTGAACAACTTCACACAAATTTTTTTTTCAAATAAACCTTGGGATCCAATATCCCATTGAATTTTCCTTTTATTTTCTTAATCAAAAATCCAATGAAAATAATCATACTTTGACTTGTTTTTGCAAATGACTAATTCAACCTCACAATTTTCCAATCTCATGCCCTTGAGGCCTCTTTCTATTCTTCAAACTCCATTTTCAAACTTAAAATCAACCAACAAAAACAAAAACATTTTTGGAAGAGAACTACGGTGGATTTGATCCCTTAATCGGGTACGTAGGCAAGGAACCAAAATTCCTTCAATTCAACTAAAATAAAAATCCAAAAACATTCTTCTCCCTCCAATTCTTCATTTAGAACATTCTTAGGTTTAATAAACATTTTCAAAATAGCATTTAAAAATAAAGCGCGCGCGTAGAAGTTAAAGACGGTTCCTATAGGTTACTATAGTCGTTATGGGTGCCTAACACCTTCCCGTAGCGAAAACAACTCCCGGACCTCGATTCTCAAGGGTTTTGCTTACTTTTTCCCTTCCCAAGAAAAAATAAGATATCACCGGTTTGAAAGGTTCAAACGTAATCAATGTTTGACACCCGAAAACCAAGATAAAACATCAACAATGACTAATCCATATCTACTTCCATATAGGGATGCAGTACTCACTGGTCCAAATAAATCAATATGGAGTAATTCTAAAGGTCTTGAGGTTGAAACAATGTCTTTGGTTTTAAAAGATGATTTCACAATTTTCCCTCTCTGACATGCACCACAGAGTGCATCTGAATGATAGTCAATGTCTGGTAGCCCTTTCACAAGTTGTAACTTACTCAGCTTAGAGATTAACCTCCAGTTAGCATGTCCCAACCTTCTGTGCCACATCCATTTCTTATCATTCACTGATAGTAGGCAAACCACCTTCTGATCAGCCAGTTCAGAAAAATTGATTTTATAGACATTGTCAACTCTCTTCCCCTTGAACACAATGGATTTGTCTTTCTTGTTGATTACTGTACAGTTGGGTTTTTCAAAAAGCACATCATAACCATTGTCACAAAATTGACTAATGCTCAAAAGGTTATGTTCAAGACCATCTACCAACCATACATTATTAATTGAGGTAGAGGAATTACCAATAGTTCCTGTACCTATGATCTTGCCTGACTGGTTGCCCCTAAATTTCACATTTCCTCCCTCTTTCATTGTTAGGCTGAGGAACATGGACTTGTCTCCTGTCATGTGTCTTGAGCAACCGCTGTCTAGGTACCATGATCTTTGCTTTGGCACTGCTCTTAGACATACCTGCATCATTGACATTTTTAGATTTAGGTACCCATTGTTCTATGGGTCCTGGACGGTTAGTACTTAAGGCTTTACTCTTCACTTCTTGTACCTTGTGCTGTGAGTTGGGTTGCTTCTGATTAACCATCACCTTAGGTTTTGGTACTTCAGAAGCAGTAACTGTCTTCTTCTGAAACTTAGACTTCAGAACCCCAGATTTTGGTTTCACCAGACTCTGAGGAATAGGTTCTGATCTTTTCAGGATCCTGACCTTTGAAGTCTTGGAATCAGATTTGATCATACCCTTTGACTTAGAGTTCTTTGGCTTCAAAGTAATCTTAGCCTTAGGACTAGAAGCTTCAGGTTCTGATTGAACAACAGTTTCCAACTCAGCCCCTTCTGGTACAAAGAATGTTTTCAGACCTTCCTTGATGCATTCACAACAAGATTTTAGATTGGTTTTCTCAAGTTTCACTTCTGGAAAACCAATTCCTCTGCCATTGTTCTTGTAAATGCTATAAATCATAGAAGCCACTCTGCTTCTGTCAATGCCAGATATAATAAAATCTTCAAGAGCAATTTCATGGTTACTTAAAGGTTTTTCATTACACTTTTCTTGTAGCTTCTGACATAAGAACCTGAGCTGATCTTCATATGTTTTACACATGAAGTCAAAGCCCCTAAGTCCTTGTTCAGAAGCTTTCAGATCCAATAGAGTTGATTTTTGCTGTTGTACCAAATCAGCATATTTTTCTTTTAAATCCTTCAACTCATTGGTTCTTACTTCAAAATGTGTAAGAAGTTCTTTAAGTGACTCAACAAGTTCATCTCTGGGAATTTTGGAATATACCTCGTTTTCATCTTCTGAGTCTGAATCTGATCCAGCTTCTGAAGTTGCTGTTGCTACCAACCCAACAGCTACCTTTGCATCTTCATCAGCTTCCTCTTTATCAGATCCAGATTCACTACCCAAATCATCCCAGGTTGCCATTAAACTCTGCTTAATCTGCTTCTTGAGTTTGCTTGGTTTGAATGTAGACCTCTTTGACTTGTCCTTTGACTTTTCTCTTTGAAGATCAGGGCATTCAGCAATGAAGTGTCCAGGCTTCTTACAGTTGAAGCATCCCTTCTGATCTTCTTTCTTTGAGCTTCTGGAGTTACCCCTTCTGGAGAGAAACTTTCTGTTCTTCTTGGCCAGATATTGAAGTCTGTTTGAGAGCATGGCCATTTCAGCAGCATCTGGTTCAGAATCTAAACTTGACTGTTCTTCCTCTTCAAATTCAACCACTTTGAGAGCTTTTGATGACTTGCCTTTGGATGGAAGAGCTATTGATTTACTCTTCTTAGTAGACTCATGTTCATTAAGACTTAACTCATGAACTTTAAGAGAACTAACAAGATCTTCGACACTTAAAGTGTTTAAATCTTTAGCTTCCTCAATGGCAGTCACTTTTGGTCTCCATCTGGCAGGTAAGCTTCTGAGTATCTTGCTTACATGATCAGAAGCAACATAGCTCTTCTTTAGAATCTGTAGCCCAGAAACTAAGGTTTGAAACCTTGAGTACATCTCCTCAATAGTTTCATCATCCTTCATCTTGAATAACTCATACTGATGTACAAGCAGGAGAGCCTTTGCTTCTTTGACCTTCTTGCTCCCTTCATAATTTGAACAGAGAGAAGCAAACATAGCTTTAGCAGTGGATTTGTCACTCATCTTCATATACTCTGCTTTGGGTATGGCAGTGACAAGGGCTCCTCTGATAATATGATGCTTCTTGTAAAGTTTCCTCAGTTCTGGAGTATGTTTCTTTCTATCCACAGCAGCTCCTTCTTCATCAAGGACTAAATCACCAACACCATCTTCCAGAATATCCCATAATTCTTCATCCAGGCTCATGATGTAACTGTAAAAGTTGGTCTTCCACCAAGAGAACTCTTCAGCATCTCCATTGAACTTTGGAACTTTTCCAACACTGGTTTTCTTACTATCACTATAATCATGTGAGACATGTTTATAGCTAGTATCACTAGAACCAGTAGGAGGAGGAGTAGACATGTTTTTCTCAGATCTTTGACCGTTGCACGGTTAAGTGATACACAACAGACCAAGGCTCTAGATACCAATTGAAGGTGAGAAAAACACAAGAAGGGGGGTTGAATTGTGTTTTTAAAAATTCTTCGTTTCTCCTAAAAACTGAACACACTGATCAGAAGCTAGGTGAGACAGCTTCTGAAGTGATAATCAGAATCTAAATGCAGCGGAATAAAACAGAGAGAGAGAAGAAGAACGACACAAAGCAATTATACTGGTTCCTTCCACAATCCGGAAGTAGTCCAGTCCCCCTTGCACTTCCAAGGAGATTTCACTATGAGTAATATCTGATTACAAATGCTCAAGCACACAAGCAAGAGACTTCCAATGCTCAAGCACACAAGCAAGAGACTTCCTTTGCTCAAGAACACAATCAAGAGACTTCCTGCTCAAGCACAACTGCAAGAGACTTCCTAACTAAACAAAATTACACAGAAAATTGTTTAAGGTTGAACACTTGAGATACAATCAGAGGTGCTCACAATGCAAATCAGATACAGACTCAATGGACTTAAGAATTTCTAAGATATGACTTTGAGACACAGAAATTCTAAGTGAATGCAGAACAATTTCAGCAGAGGTTTGGTACTTGTGAAAATCTTGTGAGTCTTTCGTTCAGCGTTCTTGCATTACCAAAACTCTAGGTCTTCACTCCTTTATATAGAGGTGTGAAAGAGACGTTGTGAAATTGCCAGCACACCAAAGAGTCGTTGTTGAAGCTTGATCTTTCACCAATGATCTTTTGCCTGATTTGGTTGTTGTCCTATGAAGAACCAATTTGAAAACCATTCCTTATCCAAATGAACATATATGCAGGCGAGACCGTATTCTGGAGCTGTTTTCTTGTCTTGAAGCGTGGACACAAAACAGAGTAGTGGAGAACGTGGTTGTACAATTCGTACAAAGTACAATGTCAACGCTTTCGTCCAAAATGCAAGCACAAGCCTTCAAACACCTTTGAAATGACCGTTGCAAAATTCCACTAATCCTTTGTTTGTGTTTTCGAATCCAATGGACAGCTTTTGCATTGATAATTCTTCAATTCTTGAATCTTTTGCAAATCCAGTTGAGATTCAGCTTCTGGTGAAATAGCTTCTGATGAGGCAGCTTCTGATGATGCAGCTTCTGATGATATGACTTCTGCAGCTTCTGATGACGCAGCTTCTGATGATGTGGCTTCTGGACCTCTTGTCTTCAGAAGCATTATTCTTCAGGAGCAGCTTTACTTCAGGAGCGGTATTTCTTCAGGAGCAGCTTGACTTCAGGAGCGCTTTGCCTTCAGAATCATCTAAGCTTCATTTTCTTTTGCTCTTTATTTGCTCATTCAGAACCAATGATGATGTAACTTTATAATTATGGTCTTGTACACTTGAACAAATATTAGCTAGTCCAATTTACAATTTTTAATACCTTGTTATCATCAAAACTCTTTAAGGTTCATTGTTAAACACATTTTGTTCCAACATGATGTTGTTGCGAAACATAGACCCTAGATATGGCATGTGTAATGGAACACAATTGTTATGTCGTGGTTTATTTAAGAATATGTTGGATGTGGAAATCCTAACAAGAAGCAATGCTGGAAAAGAGCATTATTTCTTACCCAGAATTAAATTAAAAACAAACGCGAATTCATGACTTTCCTTTGTGCTTAGTAGAAAACAATTTCCCGTTAGACTAAGTTTTGTTATTACCATAAATAAGTCACAAGGGCAGACCATTTCCAATGTCAGAATCTATCTTCCACGACATGTTTTCAGCTATGGTCAATTATATGTAGCTTTATCAAGAGGAGTTTCTCGAAATTCAACAAAAGTTCTCATTATAGAAGGGAAAATAGAAGGAGAAGATGGAGACTTTACGAAAAATGTAGTTTTTAAAGATATTCTTTTATCGCAATCATAACAATGTTTCTTTTACATAACATGTCATTTATACATTTGTTTATGATGTTTCTTTAACACAACATACACATTTATGTTATGATGTTACTAATTACTATTAGAATAAACAATAAATGATCATTTTTTTTACCTTAATTTTATATGGAGGCAAACTAAAATATGTTGAGTTTAAAATAATTTTGTTATATGCCTTGACAATATTTTGTTTATAAGTCAATATATCAATAATTTCCATAATATTTAAAAAATTTAAAAATTTAATTAAAATTATACAAACAAACATAATAAAATAACCACATGCGTTAGCGCAGTAGAAAGAGCGGACAGACGGGCACGATAGTGGCCGTCTTTCCGCTAGTGAGATTATAAAGAGAACGACGCCAGACGAGCTTTGTACGGTGTTACTTTGCAGAGGGGATACATAGAAAAGACACTTCGGGCTTCAAGTTTGTAAGTGAGCAAAAAAGAGAGTTTTAGGATAGTTTGATCTTGTCTTTGAGAACTTTAGAAGTCCTTTTTTTTTATCTTTTTTATATGCTAGGATGTGGAGATCCTTGGAGTGATGGCGAGGTAGTCGTTGGGTGACAGTTACGGGTGGTGCTGTCTTGTAACTATCAACCATTGGCTCTTGAATGTGAGATGGACCGTCAATCTATCCTTAAGGGCACAAATGCCCTCTAGAAGGGCTCAGATGCCCTTCAGAAGGGTCATGAAGCCCTAAGAGCATCCCCCTAAAGGTGCCGCCTCATCAAGCTTCTAGAAGCACCTAGAACGCTTTAAAGTAACTTAGGGCCCAAGTTGTTTGGGGCTTAAGTCACAGAAATACAAGCACACGAAAAGCTATAAATATCCCTCTTGAGATCATTCTCATGACATGACCTAAACAGACTAAACACTAGTTTCAGATATTGTACTCACCGCAAGTACATGAGAAAAAGACGTTATGAATCACATGAATCCAAAGAAACTTAATGTTCATTGTAGTAAAACGGCGTTTGTGTTATGTTTTGGACTTCGGAGAATTGGGCCTTAGTTGGGCCTTTGTTCGACATAGGTGTATTGGGTCAAATGTGTGTTTACACCCTTTTTTAGGCCAAGAAAATTGCTTTTCTGACATAGAATACTTCCTATTGACACATGTAAATGACCAAATTACCCCCCGCGGTAGTTAACTACCGTTGGTTAAAGCCCCGGTAGTTAACTGCTGTTGGACTCAGCGGTAGTTAACTACCGCTGGAAAATTGATTTTCTTTACTATCCCACTTGCCTTTCTTTACTCTGCCACTTTTTCACTTTTCCACTTGCTTTTTCACTTTTCATTACTTCATCTTCTTCATTCCTCTTCTTCATAATTCAACATCTCCTTCATCATCACAATTAAGAACAACCCAGAAAATTTTTCAGAAACAAAAAATAAATAAAACATAACAATTTATTTCAATACCCAATCACATAATTTTCCAGAAACAAAAAAAAAAACCCCAAATTGGAATTCATCTCATAGTTAACCTCTCTTCATACACTTCAATTACATCAATTCCAACATTACCAACAAATCTTGACGCCGCATAATCCTCGCCGCATTCGGAGTCGGAACAGATCTCGACGCAGCAGCAACATTAACAAATCACTGATTCTCCTCCGGTGCATAAAGTCACACATCACTGATTGTTCAACTCAGATAAATAAATTCAAAGATACCCAAATCAGATTAGATTGTTCAAATCAAACACAACACCAATTAGGATTACCCATTGTTTGTTTATTTTTTATTTTATTTTTTTGAAGAAAGATGGTCAATTGTTATTGTTAAGTTTGATAGCATTTCATTTCACACGGAAGATTTTCCCTTTTGATTCCAATGTGGCATAATTGGATGGATAGAACATAGACACCTACCTTAAATTGGACAAAGCAGCAAGAATATTTCACTCTTGAAAAAACTGGAAAAGTGGCAGAGTAAAGAAAAGCAAGTGGGATGGTAAAGAAAATCAATTTTCCAGCGGTAGTTAACTACCGTTGAATCCAGCGGCAGCTAACTACCTGCGCTTTAACCAACGGTAGTTAACTACTGTTGGGAGTAATTTGGTCATTTACTTGTGTCAATAGGAAGTATTTTATGTCAAAAAAGCAATTTTCTTAGGCCAATGTTCGATGCTAACCTGTCGAGGGCAATCCTTTGGGATGTCCAGAATAATTACCTCCCATGCTATCATTATTGTAGTGCAAGAGTGGTGACTTCGAGCACTTGTAAAAATACAGGGTAGCATAGACAAGATGTTAAAGAGACAATGTTTTGAAAATTTTCCAAGTGTTTGTTTGCAAGACACATCAAAACATATTATCGATACACACTAAAATATAATACATCAAAATATTATACACACATAAAAAAAGGGTTTATTAAGTAAATGGTCCATGTAAATATTCATAATTTTATTTTTAGTCTTTATAAAATAAAATCATACTTTTTAGTCCCTATAAAATTTTCCATCAGCATTTTTAGTCCCTATAAAAAATTTTCATTAGCATTTTTAGTCCCTGTCAAAAATTTCCATCAACATTTTGGTCCCTAAAATGCTTAAGGAAAATGTCAGAGGAACTAAAAAGTATGATTTTATTTTGTAGGGACTAAAAACAAAACTGTAAATATTTATAGGAACTAAAAACTTAATTAACCCTAAAAAAAAGGCACATGATAAAAGATGGTATGATCTTACAAACACATAGCTTAATGGGTCAGATTAAAAAGCCATATTTAATTATAGGCTCAAAAATTATTATCCAAGCACAACCTTATACGGGTTACAGGCTAAACAGATAGACATTTATTCATTTTAATTTTTTTGAAAACATTATAAAAGTCCCACAAAATTTCTTATAAGCAGTATCCTTTATTTATCCAAAAAATATAATAAATTGCAAAACAAAAGAGAAAATAAAAAAATAAAAACATGAATGTTTTGAGGTGGGGCAACCCCAGATTACCGATTTTCATCTTATATATGATCTTTTCAAGTTTTACATTCCATAAAAGTTCAAATTTTTCCTATAAAAAAAACTTGAATTTTTCTTTCTTTTAGGCTCTGTTTGGTAAAAATAGCGGATAGCTGATAAGCTAGCTGATAGCTTTTAGCTGATAAGCTAGCTGATAGCTTTTAGCTGATAAGCTAGCTGATGACTGATAAGCTAGTTGAAGTGTTTGGTAAAATTAGCGGTTTAACTAGCTGATAAATGTAAAATGACAACAAAGGACATTCTTAATTTATATTAAATTTATATCAATTAATAAACTAAATGTAGCAACACCTTTTCTATTTTCTCGACAAGATGCTATTATCTATTTATTATCATTTGTCTCTATTTTATACAAAGAATAGACATTACCAAAATGTATTATTATCTATACGGGACGACATTACCAAAATGTATTATTATCTATATGGGACATTTTGTAAAAAAAAAAATCTATATGGAATATTACCTCAAAAATCTATATGGAATATTATATACCATCTATATGTGTTATCAACGACGGATTATTTCTCTAAAAAATTGATGGATGATTATAAAAAAAATAACTAAACAGTTATCGTAAAAAAAATGGACAATTGCACTTCTTTTTTGACAAGGAACAATTATACTTTATTAATACCCTGAAAAAACATGCCAAAATTATTCCTTTTATTGTTTTAATCTTTATGGCTACATTTAATACATATAAATTATAATAAATAAAGAAGGGGTAAAAACGGATTTACATAAAACAAAAAGGGTAATAATGGAAGAAAAAAGAATAAGCTATAAGCTATAAGCTCAAACGCTACTTGGAATAGCTTCTGAAAAATAGCTTATAAGCTCGTTGAAATTCGTGAAATAAGCTATAAGCTCATTGTAAAAAAAGTTACCAAACAGAGCTTATTTTGTCAAATGAGCTTATAAGCTATAAGCTATAAGCTATAAGCTCTTTTGGTGGTCTTACCAAACAGACCCTTAGTATCTATCCATTGAACTACCTTGTAATTGATTCCATCAAATAAAATACGTGTGTGGCAAAAGAAAGATAAAGTTTTAGTGCTTAATAAATTGAACTAATTTATTTAGCATCTTAAGTTATGCAGGAAAAAATGGGCTACCAACTACCTATACGAGCTAGCCTTAATGGGTGGCAGACTATTTTTTCCGGTGGTGGTTGGGATTCGAACCCCGGACCCCGGACCTTGTATATTTTATGTATTGTCATACCAACTGAGTTAAGCTCACGAGGACAGGTAGCAGACTATTTAGTACCGGGATAAAAAGAACTTAAATAATTCTGATTGGAATTTTAAGACCTAAACCCTACGTTTTATATGGGTTGACGACTCGTCCCATACATACTATCCCATCATGACGTTTCTACATGTGTCAAACCCCACCAAAAAGAATATTAATTTAAACTCTTCACCAAGGTAGTCAAGATTCTCAAAATCATCACAACATATGTAAGAATGGACTGCGATACTAAGTTAATAAGGTGTTAGGATCCTCTCCATTTATGACTTTATCCATTTCTTATATTTAGAGAGATAAAGACACGCAATTTTTTTATTAAAGTAAAAAATAATTAATGATGGTGGGATCCACTTAGTGATAGGACCCACAATATATTTTTTGTGTGTATCTCTTTATTAATGACATACTCCATTTATTTTTATATATAGAGAAGATCCTTACTCGTTAACAAGAACTTCTCTAAATGATGAATTTAAAAGTACTCTTCTTCCTCTCTTCCTATCATATAAGGGAGCCTATGGACAAGTTACTTGATTCAAGCATAGCTTCCACACCAAGTGAGGAAGAAACAAGCTCGTGATCTCTTTAGATGTATTAGAACTAGAGAAAATTTCAGACTTCAAGAGATTAATTGTCCAACCTGAATTTGATTCATAAGTAGTGCAAATGTAAAGAATCTTGCAAGCTTCCGACTCTAATGCCCGAAAGAAAAGGATATCATCATATCATATGTAAAAAGCAAATGTGAAATACAAGATGTTCTTCTACAAACCTTTGAACCACTTGGGAGATATAAAACCAATTGGATTGCTATCAACAATGCTGGAATAATTAACCGTGTTTTAACACAAAATTCCGTTCCATCCATTTACTGATTTACAATCATAACCCATCTTTATCGTCCTCAAATAACTCCAATCAATCATATTATATGCCTTGCTAATATCAATACTCTAGGTAACATTCTTGGCTTATCCCTCATCCCATACTTCATGGCATTAAATATTTCAACTGCAACATGCACATTAAGAATTAGAGTATTACTTTTCCCACCCTATGCCTTTCCTAGCGCGCCCTATTTTTTTTCCCAAAATACCCTTAGTCCGGATTATATAATCCGAAGTAGTTCCGGAATACATATTCCGGATTTATTCGTGTAGTTTGACACTCCATTCACCCTGATGGTTGATGATACCAGTTATAAATATACTGGTTCGGATTATATATTCCGAAACAGCTAGAGAGTTTCCGGAAAACATAATCCGAAACGTGTAAATCACCCCGTTGAAAGTCAACAAAAGGGGGTGGTGAACAAAAGTTCCGGATTATATAATCCGGAATACGCTAAACATGTCCGGATTATATAATCCGGACTGCATCAGTACAGAGCCAGAATCCATCTGTTTTAGAGCACATTCAGTCAATGTTTTTGGCCTTTGACCATACGCAAACCAAAAAATCAAATTATAACTTCAAAATTAACAACATAATATAATTTTTAAACTTTAATAAACATAATTATCCAAATGGTACATAACAAAATAATCCAAAATATTCAAACATTAAAGTTACATAAAATAGTATCAGTCCCTAATAACTACACCTCTGCTACCACCCCTGCCACCACCTCTGCCACCACCTCTGCCACCACCCCTGCCACCCTCAGTAGCTTTCCGACGACGGTAAACTTTGGCATCATGCACCTCTCTCAAGACATCCTCCAAACGCTGTCATTCCTCACTCCCTTTCGGCACCAGACCGCTTCTCATCACAGCATAGATGTGGTCTCTGATGCGGCTCATCCTTCCGCTAAGCTGTAAGTACGCAAGGTCTCCATCATCTTGAGCAGCTCGGGCACCAAGGACCTCACGCTCTGGTGGCTGTGGCACCGGTACCGGCATGTCTGGAAGAATCATGCGTGGATGAGACACCTGGTAAAACCACTCAATGTATCCATCTTCTACCTCCACACCATGAACTGCAACCTGTCCCAACTGCTGAGGTGTCAGCGTATAATCAAGGACACGCTGAAAGCGGTTTGTGATCTCCGCCAATTTAACATCAACAGGTGCACTCTGAACAGGATGTCTCGGTATGGTCTGAACAAACCCAAACTGGCGAAGCACCCTCTCCGGCAGATATCTCACCATGCGCTCCGCATCTCAGCCATCCAGAGTAAAGGCTGACCCGCTCAAACGGACGTGTCTGACGGTGCTCTCCATATGGGGCCATGACAACCCTCGTCAAATCCAGCGCATCTAGATAGTTCCTGTAGTTGTCCACCGTGCCTAAACCATGCAGTGGCACAAAAAGCATCGCGCGTGGATACAAATTCTCCACATATCCGTCCCAGACATCCTTGCTTCCCATACCTATGAAGTGATGAAACACCCAAGCCTGCATCAAAGACAACCACATATAAATATACAAACCATATACACTTAAATTAAAAATAAAATAAAACATAGTTCTTGATTTATACCTGCAACAAACTCAGGTATCCTGCCACCTGACTGGTGTTCCAACGTGCAACATTGTTGAGCTCCTTATACAACTGAGTTAGTGCCGCAACTCCCCACGAAAAACCAGCACAAATATCAAGGTCTCTGAAGTACTTCAGGTAGACAACATCCACAACCCACTGGCTTTGGTCACTGAAGATCGTGATGCCCACCAAGTACAGCAAATATATGCGGACAGCCTGGTCCCGCAACCTCTCCACCTCCTCAGTCACACCATACTCCTCCACCAAATCCCTCTGCTCCTTCAACCGCTCCTTGAATATCCTCTCCAAGTAGTTAAATCTGCAATGTGCACCTTTGGTCTTCTCGATCTCTTTGAGTGCATCACCCAGATCAGACCCCAAGTAATCCACCATCCATTCCACTGCCTCGTCCCGTGTTATGGACCCCAAAAAAAATACGAACTAATTGAACTTGCTTGTGTAGATAAATCGAACTTACCTTCCATGATGCTTGACAAGGGTTGAAATGCGGTGCTTTTGAGCAAGAAAACTCCAAATTTGGTCAAGATTTTTGGTGTCCGAATTTTGGGATAATGTAGAGAGAAAGAGAGAGCGAGAAGTGAAACTGTAAAACTGTAAAAATGGGGGGTGAAGTTCCTTTTATACCTCGCAACTGTCCGGATTATATAATCCGGATGTTTTATCTATATTTCGGATTACATAATCCGGAGGGTATGTTGGTAATTTGCGTAGGGCACGCGAGGAGACCATAGGGTGGGAAAAGTAATACTCTAAGAATTAAGACCTCCTAAGCATAAAAAAAAGACCAAAACTCAAAAATACCCACACATAAAATCATTCAGTCTACTTTTAACGGTGCCAATCTCACTTGGTCATTTTATAGATAGTTTGCTATACTTTTAAATGGACCCCCATTAGAGGACGTTATGATTAATCCTTCATATTAGTTCGTTCTTGGATCGGATATCGAATTTAAAAAGAAAAGTTTATAGTTTTGCACAAATCAAAAGATAATTTTGATTAATATACACATAACTTTTCATGCACATCCTCTAAAAAAACAACTTCTTAAATCTTAAATTGATAAAATAAAAGTACAGTTGACCAAAAAATTTGATATAACCTTAACCTTTGAGATGATAATTTGGATATTTTTCCTCTAAAAAATTGATAGTTAAAAAGTAACTAACTAATTTTTTACGCAGAAAGTCACTTACAATGAGACTAACAAATTTGACTTTTAAAGTGAATACAATGTTCACAATTGAATATTTAAGTTTATGTAATTTGTTATGAATGGAAATTTAATATCACCCATTAACAACATGTTTATAAACAAAAATTGATATTATTCGTTCTACTTTCTAAAGTGATTTGATAAGTTTAGAGAGTGTTTCTTTTGAGAGGAAGTTAGAGAGTATTGTTTTAAAGTAGCATATATAATTCCATGAAAAAATATTTGGTACCTTTTTTCTGTGAGAAGAACTGGTGCCTTGTTTAGATACCGATATCTTGTATGAATAGTTAATTTAAAATTTAAATTTATTTTGAAATAATTAAATAATAGATATTAAGCAATATATTATATTCAACAAAGTTTGAGGGTATTCGAGCGTTTATGAGAAGAATTTAGCCTCTGTTTGAATACGCAATTGTAATCCACGTTTTTTTTCTTCCGAAATCACGGGCAGGCGTTAACGCAGAAACTCCTATGAAAAGTTGATTCTAATTAAAAGTAATTAAAAGTGAGTTGCAATTGCTTTGTATTTAAATATACGTAAAAGTGAATTGAATTATGAATTTGTGCTAGAATCAATCCTAAAATAAATACTACAAATAATAGCTTCACCTAAAATTACTTTTAGTTCACAAAATTGATTTCTCAAAAAAAAAGTCAAAAGTAATTTTATAGAGTCAAAATTACTTTTGGCAGTTAGAAAACATTTTCTAAAGACATATATAAATGAAACCGAACACTCTGTTAGCATTGATCATCAAAAAAGAGAGAAGGATTTGCTTACAACACCCCATATAGTGGGAGAGATTTCATTACAGTATACAAAACAACACATAAAAGAAGGAATCTAATAAAACTCTCTAAAATCCTTGGACTTTTGTCCCTCAACATTGTTCACAATTTGGGACAATCTTTTCAACTTTCACCATATCCAACTCCACCACCTTCTCTAACTCTAAGCTACCCTTTTCCAAGTCTCCAATTTTTGGCTCTTCCACAACCCTTGCTTTTCTGTATTTGAAGTAAACCACAAGCTGTAGAATGCTTAAGGGTGTTCCAACCACACTTGGACCCTGTAATAATCATAATACCAAAAATTAATAAAAAAAAACAATATTAATATATTTCCTTCACAAACTAATTAATCAATGAGATTAAGAAACACACCGCAACGAATACATCACGAACAAGAATTCCATAAGCTAACCAACAAACACTAGCTGAGAAAGCACACAAAGATAATGGCAGTGGCATGAATTCCACACTCTTTGTTTGTATAACTTTCTTCTGCAAAAATCAAAATATAACACTGTTATTATCTTATCTATAGTAATTATTACAATAGTACGTTCCTCTGTTTTTTGGTGATGAATTTTGAACGTGGAAGAAGAAAATGACTCACCATTGCAACAAGAGGAGAACCATACAATGCAACAGAAATACCTAAACCTATGCTTCCTACAAGTAGCTTTCTGTGAGCTGTATCATGGAATGAAAAAGCTGAAACAGCTGCAACTATGCAGAACACAAGCAGAACCGGTGTCGTGATCATAGCCACCTTCACCTGCAAATTATAAATGATGAAAACTTTAGTCAAGGTGATTAATGATAATGCTTAGCATATGTGCCAAAATCACGGTGATCCGCCGTGATTTTTGAGAAGTTATAGAGTGGCGTTTGGAAAATCACGATGGGTCACCGAGACTCTGGCATACCCAAAGTCATACAACATACACTTGATTTGTTTTGGTTGAAAAAGGTGCAACATTTTGCAAAAGAATTAAACTCGTGAAGAACTAGTATATAAGTTAATTAATTACCTTTCCTTTGGGCGAAGAATACCAGAAATATATAAGAACATAGGATAACTCAAGAGCAATTCCAACTCCATTAACCGTTACAAGAGGGAAATTTTCCCATTTGTAGCTTACAACAGGTAACCCATACCATGTGAAAAGGAGACAATTCAACAATCCAATTATGTAAGGAATGCATGAGAATTCCTCTGTGCTTTTCTTCCTTATTACTCTTTTAAATGTAACCCTGAAAATTAACCATAAAAGATTTCAATACTTCATTTTCTCCAATTAAGAGTAGTAGATGATGAATTAATTATGTTATGTAACTTACATTGGTGCAGCATAAAGTGAGACTGAGGCAGCATTGCCTGTAAGAGCACAAAGGAACTAAACTATAAGGAATCATTCGTAAGATGCTAATTAAATTAAGACAAGGAAAATTAATTAATCCTAATTAAGTAGCTTAAGCTAGCTAAATAACAAAGAACGAAATGATTTGATTCAAGTGGTTAATATGTTAATCATTTTAGTGAGACTTTCTAAAAATCAGAGAGTTAAGACAAAAACGAAACTAAGAAATGAACGAACGAAGAAATACCAAGAACAGCAACAGCCAAACGAAGTGTCTCTGACATCTTTAATTTGTTGTTTACTCTCTACTTAGAAGAAGAGATGTAATGTAATATTTTTGTTTTGAGAGAAGAGCATTGAGGACATGCTCTATTTATAGTTGTTACTTAGGACGCGTATCTAACATAGTAGTGTCCAGCTTGAAACAAAACCGTACGACAAAGAAATAAAAAAAAGTGAAAAGAAATAAGAAACTTGAAGGAGGAAAATAAGTAAGTACAGAAAAAAAAAGAAGAGGCAAAAGTGGTTTGTACATAGGTGATAATCACGTGGACGCAATATTTGATTCAACTTGAGAAGCTTTCCATCAACTTGATACCAACTTAGAATTCCAGCTTTTTTTCTCCCTAGTTTTTAGAGGCTTATTGTTATTATTTCCCATAATTTTTGGTATGGGTATGCTAGCTATTATTGACAAATTTCTTGCGTGTCACTTGATTTTTCACGTAATCTATCTTATTTATTTTTTGGTTATGAATTTATTTATTATTTGTTTATAATATAATTTATCAAAATCAACTGAATTTTATGTTGGTAAAGCATTATAAAGATACACCAATAAGGCATATTGAACACATTATTAAGATGATTTGTTCTTGATGACGTGGCTCCCATTATGGTGAGATGCATATGACAATGATTATTAAGTTAGGGGTGATTGTTTCATGTTTTAAAATGAAATTCTTGGGAATAGATGGTTAGGGAATGATTATACTCATGTTTGTTATAAGGTTGAAAAAAAATATTATTGGGTATAAAGGTTTATGAGAATGAAGTAACTTCCATTAATTCCATAAATTTATTCCTATGTAAGAAGGTGGGAATGTAGAATGTGCATTCCCATGAAATCATATATATATATATATATATATATATATATATATATATATATATATATATATATATATATATATATATATATATATGAGTCAGGATCCGTTGACACCAGGTGTCAACGGATTCGTTGACACCAAATCCTATCCGTCCTTTTTTTCATCTTAACGGCATAGATTTATTCACTTTAGTTGTTCACGTCAAGACTCCTTAGTGGATAAAAGAAATCACACCTCTTCTTCTTCCTTTTCCTGAACTCACACTCACGGCTATGGTGCTTTTATTTTTGCAGAAAAAATTCCATCATAAAATTAGATTGCTCTCTTATTTCCGATTTGTCCAGAAAAAGGGAATAACTTTTGATTATGTTTCTCATAATTTCAAACTTCACTTTGTTATTATCAATTTTCTCTATCCGGCTTCCCCCTTTCAATTTTATAAGATTAGTTTTCCCCTTCTTATCTTAATGTTTAGAATCAAGCAAATTTACTACAAATCAATTACAATGATGGACAAGTATGAATTATCATTCACAAAAACCTGCACAGTTTTAATCCCCCTTTTTTCATAACTTAATTCCAATCACCATCAATAAAAAAATTAAATTAATTAATTCAAGGGGAGAGACGATCATAGTACCTTTTCTTAATATCCTTTTTTCCGCCTTAGAATCATTATTAGGTGTAAAAATTTGGTTAAAGAAACCTAAGTCAAATGGGATCGGACAATTGAGTTTTCACGTGAAAAAAATTAGTTGAAGTTACGAATCTCATATAATTTAAATCCAATTACTTTACTGGTGTGAATAATTGGTGGTTGTATAATTTGAGATCGGTGAGAAGAAACATTCTTGAAGGTTGATTACATTGCTGGTCTTTCAAGCACTAAATTGATAAAGAGCAGATTGTTTACCTAAAATGAAAATAAAGAGCGTGATTCTCTACACCAAGAAAATTGGAAATTTATGGAAATCTTTTAATGAGAATTATGAGCCTTTGATCAAACTTAAATGAATGGTTGAGATTTGGTGTCAACAAATCCGTTGACACCTGGTGTCAACGGATCTTAACTCTATATATATATATATATATATTAAATTGTGACTTCCAATTTCCCCATGAATGTCAACTTATTTGCCACACACTTTTTATGCTACAATTCCAAATAAAAATGATTTCGACACACATAAAAAGATATATAATTAAATATTTAAAATTATATATGCATCATTTAATTCTTTTTAGCTTTATCTTTTTCATTTATATTTGTGTGATTAAATAATTTTTATTTGAAAGTTGTGACCATAGAAGTGTTTCCCTTGGTTTTTAAAAAGTTGTATAAATATTTGAAAGAGTACACTTTTTTCTAATGACACTAGTTAAGTTAAAGAATCCAAAAATAAAAAATTTGTATTCAAAACAAAACTTCTAAAAAGTTGAACTAACATTTTCCTACATATTTTTACTATATTTGTTTCCTTAACCAAACCTTAAAAATATTTCATTAGTATTTTTCTATTTTTTTTTACACATATACATTGTAAAAATATTTTGCAGATTCATTCCGTTATATCTTATCTTATCTATTGTCTTCAAATAGATTGAATTATTCCTACACATTTTCACTACAATTGTTTTCTTAACCAAACCTTAAAGTATATTTCACTAGCATTTTCCTAATTTTTACACATCTATATTCATTCCATTATATCTACATTGTAAACATATTTTACATATTCATTCCGTTATATGTTATCATCATAGCACTCTCTATTATTAACACCTATTGTCTTTAAATAGATTAAATTATTCCTACATTTGTTTTCTTAACCAAACCTTAAAGGATATTTCATTCGCATTTTCCTAATTTTTACACATCTACATGTTATAGCACTTTCTTATATTAACACTATTGTCTTAAAAAATGGTATTAGATGCCGCGGAACACTTTTTTACGTTCACATTAATTACACTCTCGTGAAAGAAAGAAAAAAATCCAAGAAGGCTTAATTGAACCATTTCATTTGCTCCAATAATTGGATATTAGTAAAAGTCCAATATGAACTTTTATTTATTAATTTTTTATCTTACAAATTATATAATATAATTATATATGAATTAAAATTTGATCATATCTTAAGTTTATTACTACTTGCGGTATTAATTATAAGAAAAAATTTCGGTCTTATTTATAAGAAAAAATTACAAATATAAGTTTTTTTGGCGAAAAACATTCAAAAATTACAACAATAACATTATTGGTTTTGATTTTTTTTTTCTTGTAATTGGGACTGAATGGACCATTACTTTGTTTTTACCACACAACTGAACTATTTCACCTAATACAGATCAATGATCGATTATTCAAAATATTATTTTAGAGACCAAAATGTAGAATATTGTTATAAAATTAACCAAACTAGAACATTATATTAGTAGGATAAAGATGAATAAAAGATAAAAATATGATATTTGTATTATGCTTTTCACAGTGTATATTTTATTGTGGAAATAGGGTAAATTTGATTGATTTGATGTCCCACCATTATTGTGTGTCACTAACTTGATTTTAACTGTGATCTTGACTTAATGGTAGATTGTTTAGTATTGATTTTATTAAGGTTATGTAATGTGAATTGATAGATCTCAAATCAATGACCGAGATTCAATATAGCGTGTAGCTATAACTTTTTATTTTTTTTAGTAGAGAATCTCGATTCAAATTTGATATATTGTTTAATGTAAGAGACATAAGTAAACTGGAAGAGAGAGAAGTATCTTTCATTTTTAGTTATATAGAAAATTTAAAAACAGAAACGCTATAATTTTTTTAAGGACAAAAGCGTCCTTTAACTTAAAAATCAATATAAACTAATTTTTCCTATTAAAATTAATGTAATTTTTAGTAAATCAAATAATTAACTTATTATTAGGAAAAGTATTTTTTTGAATAAAATTGTAAGAAGGAATTAGTTACAAACCAACAGATTTATTTTTAATCTTAAATGCGGCTATTTATGCTATCGAATTTTTCTAATGTTAGAGATTGGACAAATTTTTGGTTTGAGTGAGTGTAACTATCTCTTCACGGTTTAAACTTTTACTAATGTAAATTTGATTTATTGGAAGCTTAATGTTGTAAATTTGATTTATTGGAAGCTTAATGTTAAAAGAAAAATTGTCTTCATATTATTAGGAATATTCGTTTTAAATTTTCTTGTGTTTACGAGAGGAGAATACTTGTGTAGACAAACTAGTCAATACTTTTTTTTTCCCAACGAATTAGTCTAGTTGGATCAATTATCTAGTTGTGCTAGAGAATGTTCTTTACAGATATAGGGTTGGTTTAATTTCTTATAGGTTTCAGTGATCTTATTTTGGTGGATTTGATTTACACCTCCCAACTTTTGTTTTTCATTTTTATATTAATAATACCTTTGGAATAGATTATATAGGATTGGTGGTACATTAGGTGCCAAGATAGTTTGGATCTCAACATGTTACAGTGATACAACCTTCTCCATATTTGCTTAGTTTTTTTTATCATTAATTTAATATAATTATTTTAATTATTTGTGTATTCAACACATTGAAACATAAAAAAAAAAAAAAAAAAAAACAACATTTTTTTACATGAAAGTTATAAATTGTTTCCATGTTTTGAATCCTTTCACAAGTGTCTTGAAGACACTTGTTAGCAAGACCCGAATCTTAAACAACGGTTAATTTGAAGCTAAAAGAGAGTGCATTTTGTAAGATTTTAGATGATTGGTGTCTAAGTTACACGTGTGATTGCTATTTTAGTGATATGTTAATACAACACCTCTCTAAAAAAAATTAATATATCCTCAACGTTAATTTAAAGAGTCCCCTCTAAAATAAATTAATTTAGAGACTCCTCCAACTAGTGACATGACAAAATTTACAGCAACATTTTTTTTTTCCTAGGACAGATCCATAAATCGATCATATATAGAGCGATTCATGCAACACTGAATATAGGTTGTGTGCACTCACAAGTCACAACCCGTTGGTTTAACGGTCCTGTGTATTCACAACCCTATAATTTTGCACAATCACGCATATTTCGATCCACCAATTAAGAACATATTGTTTATATTTAAGACTCACTAATCTATTTTAGATTTTAAAAAAATTAAAACTGCTTTAAAATCTAGATCATTCAATATTGGTTAGAAGACCATGATGTGTGTAACAGGAAAATACTTAGATGACATTGCGGTTGGTGACATTGGTCAACCACAATGTCACAAGTGTACATAAAACAAAAATACCTTATGAAAGAGAAAGAAGAAAAGCCACTTGTGACATTGTGGTTGGACAATGTCACCAATGTCACCACCACAATGTCACACAAGTGCTACCCGTGTGTAACCATGTGCGGTGAAGGAACGTGTCTCTTATCAAATGTAATGTGAAAAGGTATGCATACACGACTAATTTGTATTAGAATTGCATTAACAACATTTTTACATACATTCTATTGAGAAGGTTAAGTCCAAGCAAAAGAATAAATTGAGAGAAAATGAGTTATTTGAAAATGATAGAAGGAATATTACGATACAATTAAGGCAAAATACACATTTATACGGTGATCTCAAGTAACTAGCATAACAAACATCCACCTAGTTATAACAAACTCTTAACCTTTAAAAAACCAATTCTAACAAATCTTTAACTATATCTAACATATTCGTCAATTCAACATTTACTGCTATATTTAAGTGAGTTTTTTTTTCAAAACTATTTTCTATCATTTAAAAAATAGCTAAATATTATTTACCAAAAGTTTTAGTGAAATGAAAATAAATTTTTCTGAATCTTTATATTCATAATAGTAATATTTAATATTTTTTTAAGATAAAATTTAAAAAAAGACTAGTATGATATACTTATAAACAATGAAATGATTTTTCCTAAATACAAAAGCCAACAAATAGCTCTTTTGTTTAAAAAATAATCTTCAATATATTAATTTAAAAACAAATATACCTAAATCATGCAATAACGTATCTTTGATCAACTCAATCCGTATAATAATGCAAGAAAAGTGATACGAAATAAGTCATTTGTGTAAAGCATCAAAACTTCTAGAAAACATATATGTACAAAATAAGAAGCCTAATTGCTGTGCAAAAGGTGAAGTTACGTAATCCCATTTCCTTGGTGCCACATAGCAACTGAATATTAATGCTCCTCTTAGAGGGCATTATGTATTTTTTTTTTCGTTGAAACAGCACTTAGAGTTATGTACTTGTCCTATTGAGAGACATTTTATGTGGTCTGCATTTAAGCAAATATTATCTACCTCATATAATGTATGGTTGGAAAATCAAGCACTTGTATTAGAAAAAAAATCAAGTAATTGAACTCAAGTGATTAATACGTTTAAGTTAATAAATAATTATATGAAAAAATTTGAATTTAAATCTTAGTCGAAATGCCTTTTTTACGAGTCTATTTACCTACTAACTAAATTTCGAAGAGCAATGCTATATCTCTAGAAAAAAAACATCAAGAATTCTTCAAGAATAAAGAGCAGTCAATCACAATGCACTATTGTTTACGTTGGATTTTCGTAAACAACCGCTGGTTTACAAATGGTAACTTGCAAGATCAACCAGTAAATCTTAGGACATATTGTGTTTGTTCTTGTTGTTAGAAATTCTGCGTTTTTGATGTCAAAAATATAAGAAATATGATAAAAACAATCGAATTCAATCCACTTGAACTCAATCGAACTTAATAAAGTAAAGTGCAAGAACACTTAAAGAACAAAGGGTAAATTGCATTGATTAAACAAAGGTTGGTACACAGATTCATACATTGCAACTTGTGACTCGTTTCTCGCTTCCATACGGATACTTTGAGTGTAAGTTTGTATGACGGAATTGTGACCCGTTTTTCCTATGAAAAACTACTATTTATACTAAGTCTAGAAATAACTACACTTCTTTGAAATTCAAACTACAACTGCCACAAGTCGACAGTTTTACTTATTTGAAAACAAACTTAAAATAAAAACTGACTTAAAGAATAACTGTTGATAACCACCTTCGAAAACTGCTTTATCGAAGTCTTCTAGCATCTTCGAACCCATATTTGCTTTCAACACAACACTCTGTTCGAATCTTCTTTAAATCTAGGTCAACTATACTTTGACCACATTTATTACAGCTAGTAAAATATATTGGCTAACAAATTGCCCCCCAGAAACGCCATTTTCGATTTCACCGAAGGAGAAAAAGACGTTTTTGAAAAAAAACTAACATTCTCCATCGAAATGAATGATGTCAGTATTTAATTCAAAACTAATTCAAATTTCCTTTAAATACTGACCCCACAATCTTAGTTAGTGGGCCACGTTCTCTATCATTGGAAAAGACAACACTTTAATGGTAAAACTGTCAAAATAAGATCTTGACATGTGTCATGATCAAAGGTCCATATAGAAGCAAACTCACCTTTACTCTTTTCACTTTTCACCATTTCATTTTCACTTTCACTGTTCCTCTTCTCCGCCAAAAAGTTCTCTCGAAGAAAAAACTTTGAACTTTCTGCAACTCCTATCTTTAAACACGAACTATTCATCAAATTCTCACAAAAACACTTAAACAATGACGAACGCAGCAGGAACCTCTCATGTGAATCGCGAAGAACCCATTGATTTTACTAAAGAAATCGCTAGTACTGCTCCTGCTTTTATGAACGAACCAGAGATCAATGAAGCTGAAAAAGCTATCTGGAAAACCCAGGTAATCATCCCTTGTACTGATACTCCACATGCATTTTTAGGCCCCATTTCTCTAGAACCTGAAACTCCAGAGATTAACTCTCTTTTCCCATGCATTGAAACTCAACCTCCTTTAATTTTCACAAAAGGTCCTTTTGACCTAAGTTTTGTAAAATCCAAAATTAGGACTGAACCGAAAACTTATCCAGAATACATTGCTTGGTTAGACAAAGTTCAAAAACAAAAGGGCCAATTTTGGAAAGAGAAAGGGATTTTTGATCTCATCCAAATATCTCGATATGGTCCAAAATACCATAATGAATTGATATTTGCTGCTTTACATTTTTGGAACCCATCGAACAACAGCCTTCACTTGAAATGTGGAATGCTCACTCCTACCCTTTTAGATGTGGCTGGCCTTACTAGCTTAAAACCAACTGGATACACCTTTAATCCAGATGTTACCACTTCTCAATACTCAGTAAATTTCGATAGCCCTGCCTATGGTTTATTTATAGCTAACAACCATGATACCGAATGTGCTGAAGTATCTGCAGATGAACATGTAGCTTTTTTGACCTACTGGTTATCTATGCATGTTTTTTGCTCAAGGTCAGTACAAGTCCCTAAGAAATTCATGTGTCTAGCTAGTCAGTTGCATGAAGGAACAGATATCTGTTTAAGCAAACTGATTCTAGGTTCTTTATATGAAACCCTTAACCAAACAACTAATAATCTTAGAGATTATCCCCAAACTGGTGGAAATTTAGTTGTATCAGGACCCATATGGTTGTTTCAACTATGGCTTTTAGCCATTTTTGGATCAAAACTTGCTTCGATCCTACCTTCCTCTTACACATCAGCATACTCAGACAAGACCACTGAAGGTATAGGCTTAGCTATGTTTCACCCCGATGGGAACAAGTCTTCACAACAACTTTTTGAAAATGCTTATACAACCCTGCTTGATTGTCCCATTTTCACCCCTATGATGGCACCATTTACCACTAGGAAATATGGACCTAACTGGTTCAAAGAGGACTTTCCTACTACTTCGAAAAAAGCCAATAAAACAGAAATCAATGCTATATGGGAAGCTTATTTGACCCCTACCTATCTATCTAGCAGACTTACACCTGGTAGCCCTTATGGAGTATATGGTTATCAACCTAACCATGTAGCTAGACAGTTTGGTATGGTTCAATCAAAACCCAGCTCCTTGTTCAAAAGTATAAGTGAATGGAAAATTCCTCTGATCGAACCTGTGTGGAAATCCATAATTCAAGCCAAGAGAACAACTGTGTTCGAGCCTACATATTTTTCAACATCATTTGCATGCTCTGAAGCATTCTTTCGATGGTGGCGAAATTATTACATACGCCAATCCAATCGAGGGAATCCCGATGAATTGCTGCCTCAACTGACCAATACTTTTCACACTTTGCAGAACAAAGACAAGAAGACTAGAGGTACGCACATTAAAGAAATTCAGCAATTTCAAAGATATTATCAAACAACATATGACCCTTTACATCCAAAGAGGACAGTATATTATGCTGCTCAAACTCTGAGAGATAAAGTTCGAGAGAAAATTTCAGAAACAATTTTTCCCCCTGGAACACCCAATAAATATCTTTATGTTTTAGAAAAGAAAATGAGACTAGCAAGACTTCCATCTTGTAATCTTGCTTTGGCCTTCAGGCCACCATACCCAAAATGGTTACTTTATAATTTCAAATTCCCACAAAATAATTTAGTAACCTATGCTAAATGCAATTTATACCAATATAATGGTGAACTTGGCTATGAATTATCCCAAGTTCGAATCGAAACTCCCAGTATCATGGGTATGATTTTTTCTTTCGCTAAAACACATTAATACTATTGTTAAAAGAAATAGTACTTATCTGTATAATCACATATTTCAGCTTTGCCTTTAACTCCAGGAGAAGCAAAGCTCGATGATGCCAGCACCCAGAACACTTCGAAAAGCAAGTCTGACAAGAAGAAAAAGAAAGCTTCCCAAACTAAAGAAGTTGAATCAAAGAAATCTGAGGCTGCATCGAAGGAACCTCCTAAATCAAAGGAACCCAAAGTGAAAACAACTTCATCAAAAGGACATTCTAGATCGAAGAGCAAGAAAGAACAAGCAACTGTCGATCTCTCTGATGATGATAGTGAGGTGGAGATAACTAAAGAACAGATCGAAGCTTCCAAAGTAACACTTCCCAAAGTCCATACTGAAGGAAGAAGGAAAAGAAAACAAGAACAAATATCACTTGTCCAAGAAAAGGAAGTCGAAGTGGAAGCTTCTGAAAGTTCTCCCCCCATCTCACCATCTAAACCATTCAAACGTCGTCGAAAGACTTCTCATTCTAGTGCTCATTCACATGTTGGTGATAATGGTTCGAAGGTATTTTATCGAAACCATATTTTATACGAAATATCTCTAAATGTCTTGTTTTTTAAGCATCTATCTTATTCTTTTTAGGGTATCGAACAAGAACAAACTAATCCATCACAACATGGGCAAGTTCTTCCTTCTTCGAAGACCACTTCACCAATTGCTGAAGACAAAGAGGATGAGCATGATGATGCTAGCAGTCCAGAAGGTCTTAAAGTGGATCCTCCTCAACAACAACAGGCAGAAACACCCACTGATGACTTGGTAAATGATGAATCACTTAACAATGACCAATCTCATTCTGCACCCACCCTTGGAGATAATGTATCGAACTTTGCTACTGAAGATACAAACATAACTACTCAACAAGATGCTCCTGGTGATGCAGAGATGATTGCTCAACAAGATGCCCCTATGATCGATCTGGAAGAAATCGATCGATTGGCCAAAGATGATCCTTTCAATGCCTTTGCCTTGATAGCTAAGAGTAATACTCTTTTCTCAACTAGCACTGGCCAAACTTCTGATTCATCCAAGGGAAATCCCTCTGAGACTTCAAAGAACAACCTGCTAGCAGAATTTCAAAAGAAGATCATCGAAGCCAACTTGCTAGAGTTGATTGAAAAGGATGCTGGAGCTCTTGCTGAAATCAAGAGTTTATTTGAAAAACTTGGTGCTCTCCCAACTGGTTGGAAGTTTCGAAACCTGTTTAATTATCTTGAACCAATGTTGGAGAGTGTTAATCAAAATTTCCAGAAGAGGAAAACTGGTCAAGCTCAAATGGCAGAGAAGAAAGCGCATCATGATCAAATTGTGATCGAACTGTCATCCTTCCAAGAGAAATTTAAAATTCTTCAACAAGAAAGAAACAATGCGAAGCAGCAAGTGGTTGACATCGATGCCAAGATTAAAGAACTGGAAGCTCAGAAAGCTGAAATTTTGGCTAAGGATGAAGCCAGAAATCGAGAAGCCAATGAAGCTGTTAACAAATTCAAGCTCTCCAAGGAACTAGAGTCTACCATTGCTCAACTTGCAAATGACAACCATGCTCTCGATACCCAATTGGCTGAATACAAAAGCCAAATTGAGAAACTCATCTCATCATTTGAGATTTAGTTCTGTTTCCATTTTATTCTCTAAGACTTTTATTTTATTTCAGCCTTATCGAATATCTTGGTCTGTAATGTTTTTATAACAATTTGTGGACCATTTTCTATTTCGAACGACAATTTCTTTTCAATCATCGAAATTCCTTTCTTATTTTCTTGTATCGAATTTAAATTTTATTTAAATCCAAATAAGATTGGAACAATTTCCAAGACATTTTAATGATGAGGAAACAAAAAAGTAACTTTTTGTTTAACCCAACAAGTTAAACTTGCCTAGGAAGTTGAAAAGAAATAAAACAAATAAATGACCTTTTAACACAAATTAATCCTTTTTAAAATAAAACCTTTAAAACTTCCCTCAGATTACGAAGTTAAGTAACCATTGGCCATCGGAATAACTGTTCCCACGTGTCATCATCTTCAAAGCAAGAAGAACCGTTTGATTGAGCCACTTCTTTCAACTTCCCTCCATTATAAATATGATTTTCCCTTTTATAAAAATCACTCTTTTCTTTGTTTCGTCTTCGTCTGAAAAATCTTTCTTACTCAAAGCTTTTCTTTCTTAAATCATCATGACCACCATTGATAATCTGAGTGATGATCTTTTAGTCAAGATTGCTGCAAGATTGCTGCTCAAAGCAGGAAAGATCTTTTCGCCTTTCGCCATACCAATAGCAGGCATTGGCGCGTCAGTGAAGATTCTGAAATTTCTAGGGCTTTTGGAAATGATGTCCTCTACTTCCTCTACGACCCCAATGAATGGTACAACAATGCTATGGTGGCTCATTCTAAGTTTGCTTTTAAACTTAGACTCTGGAATCATGGCAACGCCATGTTCTGTATTCTTCGAAGCACTCAACACATGTTGGATGCTAATCCAAACATTGAAGAAATGAAACGCCTCCTTACTACTGCTATCAATGCCACTGGCTCTCTGAGTGCAAGGTACTACCTTCTTCTCATCAATGCGCTCTCCATGCCTATGCCAGAAAACATCCTCGAAGACTTCAAAGATCTTGCATGGACACATCGATTGGCAGAATTTCGAAGCGACATTTTGGGAGGAACTTCAACTTATCGATTTCGCTGTCCTTGGTGGAATAGGCCCATGCCTATTTGGCTTACTAGGCGTCGTTTTTGCAACAACTACCACAACTGTGCAGGAGATGGGAGAATTGGAGGCTGGTATTCACTTCTACCTGGGCCAGATCATGACTACTACTTGGTCAATGCTTGCTTCAGGTGTCGTCTCGATACAGAAATTCGCTGGTTTCTCGATCGTTTTGGGATTGTAACTGAATGGTGAAAACCATTTCTAAATGCTTTCTAGACTTTAAGTACTTTGTGTTTTCTTTTGTAATGGTTTTTCCATTTTAAGCATTTCAATGTAACCTGCCCATCAGTTGGCATTTTTAAATTAACGCCAAGTTTTTATTTCGAATCAAATTACTCTTGTGTAATTTTAATTTCTTGTAACATCGGTTTATATTTTTTCAAATATTTACCGTTTATGCGTAGAATTCTCTGATCTTCTTGTAGTTCCTCGATCTCATACGCATTATTCGAAAAAACTCTTAGAATTTTCCATGGTCCTTCCCAACTAGGAGACCATTTTCCTAAACATCGATCCTTTTTATCCATAGGCAAAATAACTTTCCAAACTAAGTCTCCTTGCAGGAATAATTTCGATTTAACTCTTTTGTTATAGGCTTTTGCTATTCTTTCTTTTTGCTTTGTAAGCACTTCTAAAGCCATCAATCTTTCTTCATCAATATCTACTAATTCATCCAACATCATATCCAAATATTGATTTGTTGGAATTTCGATTTGTCTTTGAATTCGAGTAGATTGAAGTAAGATTTCTGTTGGCAATACAGCATCATGGCCATATGTTAATCGAAAAGGAGTAGTATTTATAGATTCTTTAGGAGAAGTTCGAACTGCCCATAAAGCTTCATAAAGAAACTCATGCCATTCTTTGGGTTTTTTCTTTTGGCTAGCTTTTCTTTTGATTATAGTAATCAAATTCTTATTTGCTGCTTCTACCTGACCATATGCCTGAGCATAATATGGTGTTGAAGTCAACAATTTATATCCCATTTCTTCAGCAAATTTTACCATCTTTCGACCAGTGAATACAGATCCTTGATCTGTAGTAATAGTTTCTGGTATGCCAAATCTATAAACAATAAATTTTTGAATGAAGTTTATAACTTCATCTTGAGTAACATCTTTTAGTGGAACAGCTTCTATCCATTTAGTGAAATAATCTATTCCAACCAAAATATATTTGTAGCCTTTGGATGACTTAGGTTTGATTTCCCCAATTACATCTAAAGCCCATCCTCTGAATGGCCAAGGTTTTACTATTGAATGTAATTCACTAGCTGGTACTTTTTGAATTCCAGCATGTTCTTGACATTCTTTACAACCTTTAGCAAAGTTTATGCAATCTTTTAACATGGTTGGCCAATAAACACCTTGTCGAAACAAAAGCCATTTTATTTTATGGCCTGCTTGATGTGTACCACAAGCACCACTATGAGTATTCGATACAGCCAAATATGCTTCTGCTTCACTAAGGCATTTAAGTAAAACTCCTTCTGGAGTCTTTTTAAATAATTCATTGCCTATTATCACATAACTCAAGGCTCTATATTTGACTTTTCTACAAGTTGTGCCATCTGGATTTTCCAAAAAATTGACTATGGGTTTTCGCCAATCATCATCATCCAAATTGTTAATGACCAAAATTTCAGAAAATTTTGCACTCTGAAGGTATCCTTGAGATGTTTCCATGCCCCCAAGTTTTGGTCTTAACAATTTGTTAGGCACAATGTCCATCGAATTACGCTTTGTTTTAATTTCAATAACCTCTTGCTCTTGTTCCTTCGAAAGTTTGTACCCAGAAGCCAATTGAGCTAAATCATTAGCTTCTTGATTTTCTGCTCTAGGAACATGTTGAACTTCAATTTGAACAAAATGTTTAAGTAATGCATTAACTATAGTGTAATACATTATCAAAGTTTCTTTGAGGCATTTATACTCTTTTGTTATTTGCTTTATTACTAATTCAGAATCACCTCTAATAATTAAACATTTTGCCCCCAGTCCGAGCAAAATCTCTAAACCATTTATTAAGGCTTCATATTCTGCCTCATTATTCGAACAATATTGGCTAATTCGAAATTTATATTTGGTTACCTCATTTGTTGGTGAAACAATAACTATACCTATTCCAGAACCATTTTTATGACTAGACCCATCGAAATACAATGTCCATGGAAATGTTTCGATGCCCCCAGTCACAGGTTCTTCAATGGAATGATCAGCAATAAAATCAGCCACTATTTGGCCTTTCACAGTTTTCAAAGATTGATAAGTTAAAGAATATTCTGTGAGTGCCAAAGCCCATTTACCAACTCTACTATGCAGAATAGGTTTAGATAACATGTGCTTAATAATATCGAAATGGGAATAAACATAAACATCAAAAGGCTTTATATAATGTTTAAGTTTCATACATGAGAAATATAAACAAAGACATAGTTTCTCACTAGGATGATATCTTGTTTCAACATCACTTAAAACTCTACTAAGATAATAAATGGCTCTTTCTATACCATTTTCATCCTCTTGTGCTAACATACTCCCTATAGTTCTTTCAGATGATGCTATATATAACTTCATCTTTTTGTTTTTCAACAAAGGTGAAAGAATAGGAGGATTAGATAAATATGACTTTATGTCTTCAAATGCCTTTTGATGTTCAGGCTCCCATCTAAAAGTTTCCTCTTTCTTTAATCGAAGTAATGACGAGAATGCTTGCGCTCTGCCACTGAGATTAGAGATAAATCTTCTGAGGAAATTTTTTTTGCCTAATAAAGACTGCAACTCTTTTTTGGTAGAGGGTGCTTTAGCCTCCATTATAGCTTTAGTCTTATTTTGATTGATTTCGATGCCCTTTTTATGGACAACAAATCCTAAAAAATCACCTGCACAAACACCAAACGCACATTTTAATGGATTCATTTTTAATCCATATTGTCTCATCCTTTCGAATGATAACCGTAAATGTTCTAAGTGTTTGTTTTCAGAAGATGATTTCACAACAATATCATCAATGTAAATTTGCATAAAATCTTCAATAAAATCATGAAACATTGAATTCATTGCTCTTTGATATATAGCACCAGCATTTTTAAGACCAAATGGCATTACTATCCACTCATAACATCCTAATGCCCCTGGGCATCGAAATGTTGTTTTAGAAACATCTTCTTCAGCAATAAATATTTGATTATAACCTGAATAACCATCAAGCATACTCAAATATTCGAAACCTGCTGCAGAATCTACCAACATTTCTGCTACTGGCATAGGATATTCATCTTTGGGAGTAGCGAGATTTAAATCTCTAAAATCAATACAAACTCTTATACTACCATTTTTCTTTTTAACAGGAACTACATTAGCTAACCAATCAACATACCTTGCAGGTCTGATGAAGCCACATTTGAGGAGTCTTTCGATTTCTTCTTTTATTTTTGGTAGAATCTCTGGTGCAAACCTTCTTGGAATTTGCTTCACTGGTTTCTTGTCTGTCCTGATTGGAAATTGCAACTCTACTACCTTTCTACTCAAACCAGGCATCTCATGATAATCCCAAGCAAAGCAATCCTTGTAATTTTTCAAAAGCGCCACAATTCGATCTTTGAAGCTCTTAGGAATCTTTGAACTTATGTATGTTGGTCTTTTTACAGAACCATCTCCTATATCCACTTCTTCAAGAGGATCTTGGGCCTTCATTTTTATTGTAGATCCCATTGGATCTTCTTCAAAACCCAAAGGTTCATCATCATAAATACAATCTAATTTTTTATCATCAATGAGGTCATCAGAATTATTTTCCACTGAAGCATCGAAGACCTCTTCTTCTTTGGCTGTTTCAGCCAAATCGAAGTTTTTCTCGGCTACATAAGCCGTAATCTTTTCCCATATGCTGGGCTCAACCATTGATCACTTATTGATATCCCACCTAGTTGGTGAGATTCCATTTGCTGAACATCCTTGGTCATCAGTGACCCTCTTGTACGAAGTACTTCTTGTCTTCAGCAAATCTTTTTCCTTTACAGGTATCTTCTCATGGCAATCTTCGTTGTTCACCACTACGAAGTCATCGTCGAATGCAGTTTTCCAACGAAAACCCCATTCTGGTGCAAGTTTTACAAAGAATTTTTCTTCTTTAGTCATAGAACTTGATGCGTCATTTTCCATGAATGGTGCAATAAATTGAAGCTGTTTGTCAAAGTTCTTTTTGTTGATATCTTGATTATCAACTTCAGCTTTAAAATAATAACTCTGATCAGCCTCAATATTCTCTACCAAACCATCTTTCCTCCAAATCACAATCCTTTGATGCATTGTAGAAGGAACTGCACCTACAGCATGGATCCATTCCCTTCCTAATAATGCATTGAAATTGGCTTTAGAAGGAACTACCAAAAACACAGTTGCTCTGGTTATGCTTCCTACTACCAATTCTAGTTCGATAGCACCAAGAGATTGTCCAGTAGATCCCTCATAATTAGTGAGCACTACATTATGTGGTTTCAAATCACATTCAGAAATACCAAGTTTCCTTAGAAAAGATTGTGGTAAGAGATTAACAGTAGCACCACCATCTACCAACACTTTGTTAATTCCAACACCATTTAATTTAGCTTGAATAAACAAAGGCTTTAAATGAAGCTTCATGCTATCATCAGGTTTCTCGAACACTGCATGTTGATCTTCGATGCAGCCATTATTCATAACATAATAACATAGAGGTCTATGACGAGCCATTTCTTCAGTGAAATCACATTCATCATCATGATTGGCCTTCGAAGATACATCATGTGCATATTCAATTGGTAGTACAGAAACCACACATATAATGTCAAGACTTGGTTCAGAATCTGAAAAAGTAGAAGTTAGAATATCATCATCCCCTTTAGGGATGTTTAAAGCAGAAGATAATGGAGGGAAAATTCTTTCAGTAGCTGGTTTTTTAACCATTTCGAAAACTATTGGTTGTTTTCCCTTACTTTTGTCACCATTAGTGACATCTTTTAAAACTCCTTCCTTTTTCTGGCGTTGAAAACGGCGCCATTGAGTTCTAGTCATAGGATTCTTACCTTTATAGTTATTTTTGTAAGCATACTTGTTAGGATTAGAACTCTCTGGTTGGTCTGGAACTTTGACAGCTCTTTTTACCCATTTTGTTGGTGGTGCTGGAGGCGCAGAATGACCAGTTTTCTTGCCTCCAGAGAAAACCCAAGTATCAATAGGAGACTTCGATGAAGGAACGAACGTCTTCTTATGGTTCTTCACTTGATACTTCTCTGAAGTTTTCATCTTGTAAGGAACACCTCTTTTGTTAAAGCCAAACTTAGAACGGTTCTCGAACCACCCTCCTTTACGTTTTGTTTGAGGTTGATATCCTTCAACTGATTTCGCAGCTTCTTTATCGAACACTGCACTACATCGAGGACAAAGCATAGCATGGGTGTTAGATATTTTACATCGGTTTAAAAAATCAACCAAATCTTCTTCAGCCTTTGGATATGCTTTCTCCATTTCCTTGGCCAATTGATCTTCATTAACCACTGGCTCTTCAATTCGATGGTCCTCAGTAACCATTTCTACATCAATATTATCTGAAATTTCCACCATATTGATAGAAATACCAGCAAACATGGATTCTACCACATTGGTAGACACATCAGCAAACATGGACTCTGCCTTTTTCATAGGATCTCCATCCACTTGTTGTTTTGGTTTTTTTCCGAATTTTAGCCTTCCTTCATCAAGAGCTTTTTGTACAGAATCCCTGAAACGAGTACATCGAGATAGGTTATGACCTAAAAAACCATGGAATTTACAAAATCCTCTTTTCTTCCTTTGTTCCAAAGGAGGTAACTTCATATTAGGTGGCACCAATATTATGCCATCATTAACTAATAGATCAAAAATTTCTTCACTTTTAGTAATATCAAAAGTATAAGTTTTAGAAGGATATTTGTCACTCTTGGGATCTTCAGGATTTTTTCCATTGGATGGCCTCAACATTTTACAAGCATATGGAGGTCCGTCTTTTAATTCTGCCAGGTTTATATCATTGTCTTCAACGATATCTAAACCCCAATCGAATTCGGGTTCACTATCTCCTGTTTCTATATAGGCAATTTTTTCTTTTTTAGAAAATTTGTTATGAGTTCTAGTTTTTTCAGCTTTAAGTCTTTCAACTTGTCGAACTCTGTCTGCCAATTGGGCCATGTCTCTTAAGTACTGGGTATCTAATTTCTTTCGAACAGAATAATCGAGGCCACCAGCAGCCATTTCGACTAATTCATATTCTGGAACAGAAGTAAAACATCTAGCCTTAAGGAGACGAAACCTATTGAGATAATCATCGATTGACTCATGACTTTTACGTCGAACACTGGCCAATTCTTTCAAACTAATCTTAGATTGACCCATGTAAAATTGTTCATGAAAAGCTTTTTCTAATTGGTTCCAACTATAAATTGAATGAGGAGGTAAAGTTGTAAACCAAGTAAAAGCATTTTTTGTCAAAGAACTTGGGAAATATTTCATTCTCAAATTTTCATTTTCTGCAATATTTCCTGCTTCCATGAGAAACCTAGCAATGTGTTCGACAGTAGATTCATCAGTTTCTCCAGCAAATTTGGTAAACTTTGGAATTTTCCAATTTCTAGGCAATTCAGCATCTAAAACATACTCAGACAAAGGAGACGCAAAATTTGGTCGACGTAAACCCATATTAAAACCACTTTGGGCTAACAAGGCCTCGACAATACCCGCTATATTATTCTGACCATCGAAATTGTTCCGACGGGCTTGTAAAACCACTTGATCGGCATCCTGGTTTCTATTAACCAAAATGGGTTGCCTTTCAGGTTCTGCCTGAACTTGTGGTTGTACTACTTGTGGTTGGACAATATTTTCATGATTTCGAACCATTGGTTCATCAGCAATTATTTCAATTGCCCTCACATTTCGATTTTGAGGCAATTGGGTATTTTGGATTGGTGGAGCGCCAAAGAAATTGGCAATTCTTTCCATTTGATCAGACAACCGTTGATAACTAGTGTTGGTGTCTCGAATTAAAGGATTTATGACAGTACCAATTTGTTGGGTCATCATATTAATCATATCATGATTAGTTTCTTCCATAGTTTGCCTAATGGCAGCCATAGAAGCGTTGGTTAAATTTTGTTGGGGACTTCTATATGTTGTAGATACCCCAGGACCAAAAAGTTGTGGTAATGAAACATTTAAATTCTCTGAAAACATATTACCACTAGTTTGTAAGCCTTGCATTAATGATGATGGCATACCATATGGCATTGATCTATGATCCCAAACTCCTTGAATAGAAGTATTATTTGGATAATCATGTGAAGTTTGGGTAACCATCGAAGGCATGGCTTGAGAAATTACTGTGGCCATCGAAGGCATGGCCTGAGACGATGTTTGAATGACTGTATTACTAGTTGGAATAGCCTGGGATGTTCTAACATTCCCTGGGGATGAAACATCATCTTCAACCGTCACTTGATCCACATCTTCATTTGAAGATGTTGGATTTGTTTTCTTTTGGTTGTTAGCGCGTGTCATATTAAGAAGCAATTTCTTGTTTCTTAATTGCATACACAACAAAACAAACCAGAATTAAAAGAAACTCTAACAAAAACTATAAACAAAAACACAAACGGTCCCACTGGGCGTGCCAATTTGTTTACACCGATTTTTGGTAACGTAAACTTCATTTGCCATCGATGGCAACAAATGTATTTTTAAAGGGGGATCGTTCAAGCCTCGCAGTTTAAGACAATCAACACTTCATACATTCTTTTAAGAATATTAATGTCAGAATTGCTTCCAACATATTGTAATAACAAGTTGTCTCATGACAACATTATAGAAAATTGCTCAAGTGAGCATGTTAAAAAGAAAAGGAAATAGAATAAAGATGAAAAGAAATGCAAAAGAAAAAGGAAAGTAAAACAAGAACAATTACATTAAATTGCAGGAATGTAGAGGGTGGTTGGAATCTATCAATCCATACACTCCTGAACCCGTTTGCTCCCATGGCGTGGGTGTTGCAGAGTTTTAGAAATCAAGAAACCAACCCATTGTTATTATTACAAACTGCTATATATAGACCTTGTAGAGAAAACTACCACTAAATCCTACGGTCTATATTAAAAGTAGAAATAACTTCCTATAACTTCCTAAGACACTAGGAAATAATTTCCATGCACTAAGACACTAGGAAATAATCTTCAAAGCACTTCAGTCTTGTTTGTCACCGCATGTTCGACTTTGCCTTGTTATTGTTGCTACACCATGTCCACGTTAAAGTATTCAAGTCCATAGTAATAAAGTGTAGACATTGGCTTGCATAAGAAAGTATTTGCTAAGTCACGCTCCACACAATGTCTATGCCAAGAATTTCTTTCTTTCACCAAGGCTTCTCCCACAAAAATCAATCATTAACCATGTGCATGAAATATACATTAAATCACTTTGTCGAAAACACGGCGTGTCAAAGTCTGTTTGTTATTGGTCGAAATCCCTTTGCACTTTGCAGCATGTCGAAATAACTCGTCTGCCTTGTCGAAAACATAATCATGAGTTCGACCAAATATTTCATTTTTGGTGTTAACACAGGCCCCCTAGAATGTTGTTTCTCGAAAGACATGAGAGGAATAACATTCTGAAACATAGTACCAAAAATGATCATACACCTTATGGTCTTCTTCGACCACTGTACATATATTAATCTTTGTGAAATTTGCATTTTGTTGGTCGAAAATTTGAAGCAACCATAAGTATGGGGTTATGGATTTTTTTTGTGGCATTTTTCATTACTGTCACGAGAAGCACTTGCCATTTTCAATAGTCTCTAAATGATGACTACACTACATCCATGCATACTTCTTCAACATCAATGGTGGAAAACCATTTTAATTATGGTCTCAAAAACCATTTCCACTACGGTTTTAAAAACCGTCTCTCATAGCCACAATTTGATTTGCAATTTGTCCAGAAATATCAATATTTTCAAAACGATTGTAAGTCATAGGGATTAAATGACCATGACCAATCATTAGGGGCCTCTTAGAGGCTAAAACGCTTAAGTTTCAATCTTTGTAAAACTTTTCAAAACCATTTTGATAAGATTATTCAATTCAATTGGTGTCCTCCTTTAATGGCTTCAACAACAATTTTTTATTTTTAAATATGGCTTAAACAAACCATTTTTTATGCATATAAAGTGTTGGGTCGTGCCAATTTTTTTACGTTGGATTTTCGTAAACAACCGCTGGTTTACAAATGGTAACTTGCAAGATCAACCAGTAAATCTTAGGACATATTGTGTTTGTTCTTGTTGTTAGAAATTCTGCGTTTTTGATGTCAAAAATATAAGAAATATGATAAAAACAATCGAATTCAATCCACTTGAACTCAATCGAACTTAATAAAGTAAAGTGCAAGAACACTTAAAGAACAAAGGGTAAATTGCATTGATTAAACAAAGGTTGGTACACAGATTCATACATTGCAACTTGTGACTCGTTTCTCGCTTCCATACGGATACTTTGAGTGTAAGTTTGTATGACGGAATTGTGACCCGTTTTTCCTATGAAAAACTACTATTTATACTAAGTCTAGAAATAACTACACTTCTTTGAAATTCAAACTACAACTGCCACAAGTCGACAGTTTTACTTATTTGAAAACAAACTTAAAATAAAAACTGACTTAAAGAATAACTGTTGATAACCACCTTCGAAAACTGCTTTATCGAAGTCTTCTAGCATCTTCGAACCCATATTTGCTTTCAACACAACACTCTGTTCGAATCTTCTTTAAATCTAGGTCAACTATACTTTGACCACATTTATTACAGCTAGTAAAATATATTGGCTAACAACTATTTGCCACAATTCAAGGAGGTGTGGCTGAAAAATAGGAAATGAACAAATAAATCATGCAATTAAAACTTGCCAACTGTGTCTTGAAAATTTTTTGATGCTATTTTTCTAGAGAAATAGCATTTTTCAATTTGAAATTAACAAGCCCTCATTTCCGGCAAAATTGAAGTATTAAAAAAGGTATGGAGGGGACTAAAGATACGAGTAAATAAATCAAGCATGTCAGCTTATAAAAAAAATCAAAATCAAGCATGTCTTATCCACAATTAAAATTTGTTATCTGTTCAAGTTAGGAATATGATAATGATGTTGGCTTGAGGAAAAAAGAAAAGAAAGACAGTTAAAAAGGTAAGGAAAAAAATGAAGAAAATGTTATAACAAGTGCTACTTGGAAGTTTGGTACAGTCAAGAGACATGCTCTGCTCATTTAGCAATAAGGTATTGAATTTGCAAGTTAAAAATATATTTGATATTTTAATTAAAAAAAGAGTTTATTAACATGCAAAAAGAAAGAAAAATATTATTACTATTATTCAAAGGAAATGTTAAAAAGTACTCTAAAGAGATATGTTAAGAAGTTTAAAATAAAAAGTTATTATGAGAATTGTGCATTCAACACGTTGAAATAATAAAAAATAATTTTTCTACATAAATTTTTCATTTATTTTCATTTTTTATTCTTAACAAATGTTATAAAGACACTTCTCTAAAAAAAAAAAAGTGTCATAAGGACACTAGCATGCTCCATTATTTTGATCATATATATCACATCGTTTTTTTTAAAGATGAGTTTGCGCTATATAATTTGATATAGAGTAAAACTTTTTTAAACTAATAGTAGTTCATATAAATTAAGTCAAAAAATTCATTATTCGAAATTTCGAACATTGCTTGGGAGTGTAGAAAATTGGGTATATTCAGTCAAGTGTAGAGGGCTTACTATCAAGAATATGATTCCTCAAGATCTAAACACAAACGTGTACTAGTACTTATTTAAATGTTTCATAAAACTGAGAAATTAAGCCATAATTCATGGTTAAATTCAATATGTACTCCCTCCTGTTCTTTTTATAAGAAGAGAAACCAAAAATCATCAAAACCAAGACAATCATCAGTTTTTGCAATTTTTTGAATGTTTTTACAAATATACCCTCATAAAACTTTGTGAAGTATTAAATATGCCCACTATTATTAAAAAGACAAGCATTAAATGAGGGTTAGAAAAGTCTTTTAAACAATAAATGTACCTCAAAAGTTGTACTCCCTCCGGTCCTAAATATAAGCAAATTTGACTTTTTAGATTCATTCAATTAATGATGTATGTGGTCCATATTATGGACCACATACATCATTAATTGAATGAACCTAAAAAGTTAAATTTGCTTATATTTAGGACCGGAGGGAGTAACTTTTTATTATAAATTGGACCAAATTTTTTTTTGAAAATTTTCTTATAAATAGGACCTGAGGGAGTATATTCGTACGTCAATTTGTACCAACAACAACAATGCTATTTTTTTTAATAAGTCAAAATGAATTATATTTTAATGATGCAAGTGGTCTATCCAGCATAAGGTGTACCAAATCAGAACACAAAGGTTAATTACAACAAACACAACAATGAAACCAAGGAATCAACAAAGAAAAAGGAAAAAAAAAAGGTACAAGATGAGACCTATGTATAACGCCACTCTTTGTCACATGTTTTAGGCTTCCAACTAGGCATGACAATGAGGCGGGATAGAGACGAGTTTTACCTTTCTTGTTCTCATACCCTACTACCATATACTTACCTGTTACCCTACCCATATCCAACGGAGATAAGAAATCGAATCACATCCTCGTCTCTGATGAGTTTGTGTATCCCCGCGCTCATCCCCATTCCCGCAGCGGATAATTTTATTTATTTTCTTTTTATAAAAAAAGAAGTATTTTTCAGTCCCAGACACAATGTTGTAATACATTATCCAACAAAGAGATGATTTCGATCAATGACTATAATGATGGAGAAGAGACAGACCGAGACTGTGAGATATGAAAAGAGAAGAGAGAAAACTCTGAAAGGTGAGTTTCATATTAGAGACTTGAGAAAACTTTGAAAGGTGAGTTTCATATTAGAGACTGAAATTCTAAATATAGAAATGAAATGATTTACAGTTTGATTTTTTTTTTGTCAAGTAGAAGTGGGATGTCCGGGAATCGAAACCTGATCCCTGCATATAGTAATGTATGTCTTTGTCAACTGAGCTATGCTCACGGGGCATTTACGGTTTAAATTTCTATTTATTTATAAAGATAATAAATTAATATTTTACATTTTGGAAAAATTTAAATATGGGTTAGGATGAATACCTAAACCCTCGCAAATGTTTGCGACCAACTCAAATGTGCGAATGTTTTGTTATCTCAAGCAGATGTTTTGCGGCTTTAGTAAGGGTATTTGTCAGCCACAAAATCCCCATTGTCTCGTAGTGGGGACAAAGAGTAAATTGTTTAATTATGATTTGAATAAGCGGTTCATGCAACCCGTTATATTAAATGTATGTCTTTTTTGCTAGTGCGTGTATTATTTTTGTTGTTGTTGCTATCAAGTGTTTTTTTAGCAATGCTATGAAGTGTTAGATATACTAACTTTACAATGTTTTGTTCTAACATCAGTTACGTGCGAGCGCAACAAGGTCCTTCGCACAAGGCCTTAAATTTTGAGGGGCTTCAAAATTTGAAAAAAGGAAAAAACATTTGTATCTAAGGACAAAATTTGTCACTAAACTTGTCACTAAACGTCTTTTTTCTCGTAGGTAAAAGTTTAAAATACAGTAATTTTGTTGTCATTTATACATTATCAATAGATAAATGTTTTTTTTTTCTTGGTAAAAGTCATGTTTAAACTATGCTCTTATATATGTAACTACAACACATATGTTTGTCACTATAAGTGGTATTAGATTTTTTTCAATACATTTTAAATAAAAATTGTTAAAATTACAACGGGACTTCCGAATTGTCGGGGACGGCCCTACACTCTATAAACGAGTCTCATATAAAACAGTGAGAGATATATGAATCACACCTAATAAATGAACGAATATTAGAGAGGATGTTGAAAAAAAAATATTGCTAACACTTTATTTTATTTTGCCCAGACGAATAATGTATTTTTCTCTATTTTTCTGGTACAAGTGTTTCTTTTTTATTCATTCTATTGTCCTCTCTATAAAAAAAAGTCAAGCGCAGGCAAAAAGTCTTGGCGGTCAAACAACTCAATGATTGCAAAATCAATTAGCAGCATATCATATCATGGCCTTCTAATTCTTACCCGAAATTGATTTAACGTTTATGATGCTACGCTGAGAATGATTGCCCCAAGCACGTGCGCTTCGATGCATTGGCAGTGTGTCTAGCAAATTTCTTGAGGGATTCTCTATATTTTTAAGCATCATGCTAACAAATGACATTGTTTAAATAAATTAAAATTAATTTTTTTTAGAGACAATTTAAAATAGAAACTTTATTTTGAAAATATTAAATACAAGTTAAATATTTGTCAAGGTAATAGATATATATTCTTTTATGCAAAAATCACATATTTAGGCAACGACCATCCAATAGTTTCGTAAAGTTTAAAGGTGATGATTCATTTTCGGAGTATCGCAATAGAGTGGACGTTGGAACACGTTTAAGAGATGAATTTGACATGTTTATGGGAGCTAAAACTATATGGTTGCAACCGATTATGTCAATTGATAAAGGAGAAGCCTTAGAATTACTAGCAGTTATGGAATGGGTAAGAGAACTGGAGTTTAAGAAGGTTATTGTTTGCTTAGATTCAAAAGTAGTAGTAGACTCGTTCAACACACATGTTCGAGATGACACGGAGCTTGGTTCAATCCTAGCTAGGTGTAGAGTTAATTTATCTGATATTCGTAACAACTCTTATGTCGAGTTTTCTAATCTCTATTTTGATTTTTGACATACATGATTGTATTAATCCTTTGAATTTTAATGAAATGAATTAGCACCTTTTCGAAAGAAAAAAAAAGGTGTGAGACTCATAGGTCACATTTGATAAGTCAACATTTCCATATCTCATGACACACGTCTACTCAAGCCTTTAATACACCCAACAAATTTGAGTTGTTGTGGTAAAAATTAACTCAAAATAACTTTTAAATTTTATAATAACTCTCTACTCCCTCCGGTCTCAAATGTAAGAAACAAAAAAATAAAATTGATGGTCTCAAATATAAGAAAAAGTATAGTAAAATGAACCTATTAAATGTCACTATTCCAAGTTTACCCTCATTAAAACCACTTCATTAATGTCTTTACTACTCCAAGACAAGAGTAAAATTAGAAAAATAATACTTTTTATAATGACTTAAATGTGGTCAATCCACTTTCTTAATATGTGTGCATTTTTTTCTTACATTTGAGACCGGAGGGAGTACTTTTTTTCACGCTACTCGATGTAAGACTTAAATGAACATCCACCTCGACATTTTACTAATCCAAAGTTCCACATTTCTTCATTTTTGTGATTAACATTATCTTCATGGAGTGAAAGTTCATTCTCATGACTAACCACAACCACAAACCCTCGATGAATTTTGGGTTTATGTGTTGCCATAAGAAGAAGTTCATCCTCTTATCAAACAAAGGAATATCCAACTAAAATGTAATCGCATGTATTCATAATACATTTACAATAACAAGATGAGAAACAACCTCTCTTCAAAATGAACAACATAGCGCACTAAATTGTTTCTTAGCTTCTTCCCTTCGTCGGAACCTCAACACTGATGTCAGTTGTTGAGAAAGCAACAAGAGAAAATCTTCACACAAGCGGAAGCACACCCACATAATATATATAAGAAAAAAGAAATAAAAGACAACTCACAAATTTAACGTGGTTCAACACTTCATATCTATATCTACAATCCAACATCAAAATATTATATTACTCAAATTGCAATTCCTACAAGGATAATATTGCAAACCTCCCACATAATTGTAATTTTACCAGGAGAGAATTGCAAACTCTCTCAACTACAATTTTTGTATATAAAAATTATAAACCCTCTCATGACACACAACTACCCAAATCACCTTTACACCTACAAGACTAAAGTTATCGCTGTAAAAAAAAATCAAATTAACTCTATATTTATAATGAATTGCTACTTTTTCCCACACCATCCTATGTGAGACTTTAATGAATATCTACTTTAGCACAACATATTAATTTGATATTTTGATGCATTTTTTTATAAGTATCTGACATCAACACGCCATAAGTGAACACTCTCTCCATCTTTTAAGAAGGGTTAAAGAGACCACTTAGTGAGGAACTTAGAGCCCGTTTGGTGGGCAGGATAAGGAGACAGAATATGATTAGAATATCCTATCCTGAGTCAATCTGTCGTTTGGTGCACCAACAGGAAAGGATAAGTTTAACCTATTTCTTATCATATCCCACTCCTCCTTTGTTATTTTTATCCTTAGTTTGTCCTCGTGAGCTTAGCTCAGTTGGTTGGGACAATGCATAAAATATGCAAGGTCCGGGGTTCAAACCCTGACCACTACCAAAAATAAATAAATTTACCCTTAATTTTTGGTGGGTTAGCAACATGATAGCATATAGCTATCACGAGTGTATCCAATGTTCACCACAATACATCCTTCGATTCCCACAACCACTTCTATTTCTTCATATTTTGTTATTTTTTAATTCTTTTTCCCAATTTCCTTGTTCCAACATTTCAATTCCAACAATTTATTTCCACTGCTTCTGCCTTTCTTCCCAATCTGATTTCAATTGATATGAACAACTTCACAACTCAAACTCTTTCATCCTCCCTGCAAATTCAATTAATGGAATGATGAAGAATTTTATTTCAACGAAGCAATTAATTTCAATGAAGCAATTGATTTCAACGAAGGCATATTCAAATTGTTGTGATGACCGATTTAGTGTTTGTTTTTTGTTATAGGATTTGGTGTTATAGGATTTGCCATATTCAAATGGCACTTTACGGAATTAATGTTATCTTGAAATTAGGATTATATGTTGCCTGGTGTGTAGGTCTCAATTTTAATATAATTTCATATTTTGGCCATAAAAAAATTAAGGGATATGGATTTTTTTCCCCAATCAATTCCTATTGGTTGTTGCACGTGAAGTGGTGGCGGCGGCTTCACAGTTGGTGGAGTTAGGAGTTTAGGGTGAGGTGCTTCGTCGGCCGAAGATGGAGGCTCGGCGACGGTGGTCAAAGACCGTGAATCTGGTATGATAGAATGATGTAGGAGATGAATATGGTGCAGTGTTGTTAATCTTTTCTCGTCATGGCAATAACAAATGTGTACCAAACACATGATAGGATAACATAATGCTATCATATTTTTTATCATATATGCACCAAACGTATGATAGGACAAGTGTCTATCATGTCACTATCATATCCTATCTTTATCCATTTTCTAATCATATCTTATCTCTATCATATCCTGCGCACCAAACGGGCCCTTAAGCTAGATAAAAGATGGTGCAACAAAAGGTAGCAAACAAATCACCCAGAGAGAAATTTGTTGCATTTAATTTTGTAGTCCAATTAACTATTTATTATCCCATTTTACATATTTCTTTTTGCAGTAAATAATTAGGGGTATTTACGTTGACATTGAAGATTACAAATAAAAAAGAAACAAAACAAATTTAAAAAAAGATACTTATGAAAACACCGATGGAGTATCTCTTTGCATTGCAAACTTTATTGCACATGAAATGCTACTCTATTATTTTTTGTTTATATTTATAAGACTCTTTGAAACTTTTTACATATATTAATTTTTTTAAAGAAATTACATATATTAAAAAAAAATTGTAGTATAATTAATATATGTATTTTGTATACGAATATTACAAAATTAACATTTGTGCGTAGATTTACTCAATTCTATTTTTTTATTTTATTTTTAACATAAATTATTAGTATTAATTAATAAGTTGAAGGGAAAAAATTATGAAACATTTTTTAGAGAAAACTTATATTTAAGGACTATTTTTTAAATAAAGCTTAACATTTGTGTATAGATGACTCACTTCTTCCCTAAGAAAAACAGATGCACTCACTTCTTGTAATTTAAATAAAGCTTATATTTTAGAACTATTTTTTAAAGAAAAATTATATTAGAAACAGAGGAAGTAGCATCTTATTTATGCCCCAAATAAAAGTACTATCTGGGATTTGTGGTCTGTATTATTGCAGGAAGTGGACATAAATTTGGGAGAAATGATATTTTGACAACCACTTTTTGACAACTTTTGGACAACTTTCTCTCTCATACTCACATGATGTTGTTATTCTCTTTCTTCCTTTTTCTCTCTCCATTGTTTTTGACCAATAAGAAGTGAGAAAAACAAGGTTGTCAACAAAGTTGTCATCAAATGGATGTCAAAATATCATTACTCTAAATTTGGACAACTAGCTAGTCACGTCGTTAGGGAAATAGTACAAATATCGGCTCTAGAACACACCAATATTTTCGTTGTTGCATTGTTGGTAGATCTAGAACACACCAATGTTGCATAATTACTATTTAGGAGCAGATTGAATAATAAATAAACACATCCTTTCGAATCATATTTCCATTTATTGTTTGTCCTACCTTCAAAAGGCACGTCGAAATTATAATTCGATTATACACGTGGATCCTTACTTTGATGGAATCAAGCCTAAATATGGCTCCCTGTGTTGTGTATTTGTTCCTACGAATCCGGAGGCTCGATTTTCTAAGTGAAAAAAGGCCTGTAATAAAATAAAAACGTATTTTTTTTTTAAAAGAACAATGTTCTATTTAAAATTTTTAAAAGATAAATACAATGTGTCATATATATGTGATACACCAAAGGTGAAAATCACTACCGTATACATGAGGAACCTCAAACCATCCTCTTAGAAAAACAGCCACCTAACACCAAAAGCAAGAGGACTCAATTCTAATAGGCTTAAAACAAGACAACAGAAAAGGAAAAGGAAATCAAATCAGGGAAGAAGAAAATGAAAGTCTGATGGAGTGATGGTGTGGAATGCGTGGTATCAGAGAGAAAGAGAATAAGGAATTTTTTTAATAGAGTAGTACTACTGGGCTATAAATTTTTTTTGAAGCTCATACCTTGGGAAGACTCGGTTCCATTGAGCTCCTTGCACACCCCAAAGGTCCGGCCTTATGTTTAATGTAACACCTTATTATATAAACAAAAATCTTATCTATTCAAATTTGAGTGTGTTTTTTTGTCAACTCGACGTGGCATTGTGACATGATTGTTAATAGTTAGGAATATATTGAGAGATATCCGTGTGATATTATACTATACGAAAGTATTAAGATGAAGGCCAGTTGGAATGCAAAAAGCAGACAGAAACTTTAGAATTTGTCACTAGTAAACTGGAGTTTAGCTAGCTTTACAGATTCACATGGTTTTAGCTTGTGAAACCCTAAATATTTTAAAATGGTTTTCTATAATGTACGGTTTAGTACACTACTACTTGGTTGTGTTGTGCTGTTACTTTGGACTTGTTTATGGGAACTTAAGATAATTAGGTAGACATGTAAAAAGCTAAGGTTAGAACCAACAATATCCAGCTGGGTTGGTATTGACCTTGTTTGGACCTAAAAGGAAAATAAAATGCATGTTGGTGGCTGCTATAGTTGCACTCTTTACTTTAGCAAGAAGTAGAAATCCCCAGTTGGATCTGTGTCATAGCTTAGTAGTTACTGAGTAGGACACAATGATTGCCATGCACCTGTACACTGTAGTTTCTGCATAGAATCAACCAAAGTGGGCGCAAACTGCGGTTGCCTATTCCTTTTGTACTGGCCAGTGGCCAATACTGACCATTGGGAATGGGTTATTCCATCTTTACCAATCCATTCATGAGACACACTAGTCTACTTTTTACTTAGTTCGGTTTCATACACTTCCTCAGTCTCAAAATAATATTTTTAAAGTTTGTGCATAATTTTTAAAGAAATAATTAATTGTATTGATTTTAATGGTAAAATTAACATCATTTACTAAAATATATTTATTAATTGTAGTTAATGAAGTAGTTAAGATTGATGAAATTCAATAAATAAGGGTATAATAGTGGAAGGAAAAAAAAGTTGCATTTATATTTTAAAGTGACAATTATTTTGAGACTTAAAAAAAAATGTTAACGAGACAATTATTTTGAGATGGAAGGAGTAATTTTTTTTGGGGATTTCTAATAATTTATTATTTAGGTTTAGAGTTAAATATGTTTTTAAAGTTAGTTTTTTTTTTTGAACATAAGTTAGTTCTTATATATAGTTTGTATTCAATTTTAGTTTTTTTTTTACAAAGATTAAGTTTAACAATAAATAATTTGCTAAATTACACATTTGATTCCTTAAGTTAATTTTCGATTTCGCTTTGGTCCATTAAATCTTTATTTTTTCGTTTCGGTCTCTTAAATTACAAATGTTATACAGTTTGGTCTTTTAACTTTTTTTTATTGTTTTGCTTTTGTCCCTAATGCTATTAACGTTGGATACAATTTGGTTCTTTGAGTTACAAATATTAAGACATTTGTATCTTTAATAGGAAGAACTAAAAGTCTAAAATGTCCGATACATATAACTTAAAGAACAAGGTATATAATATTTGTTTCCTAAAAAAAAAGTATATAATATTTGTAAGTTAAGTGAGGGAAATGAAACAATTTTTTTTTAAAAGACTAAAATATCTAACGTAATTTAAAGAACCAAAATAAAAGGAAAAAAACTTAAAAGACTAAAGTAAAACCTAAAATTAACTCAAGTGACAATTTCTCCTAAATAATTTGAGTGCAAAGAAGATATATTAAACCATAGGATCCAAATTCAAAATGGATTTGACCAACATTTACATTGTGTTTCTCGAAACCAAACTTTATTGGGTTCATAGCATAACGGGCTGGCAAGTGAGCACTTGTTTTCGAAAAGAGAAATGATATTTTGACAACCACTTTTTGACAACTTTTGGACAACTTTCTCTCTCATACTCACATGATGTTGTTATTCTCTCTCTTCCTTTTTCTCTCTCCATTGTTTTTGACCAATAAGAAGTGAGAAAAACAAGGTTGTCAACAAAGTTGTCATCAAATGGATGTCAAAATATCATTACTCTTTCGAAAATTGCTCTCCTTCCTTTTAAAATTGCTAATTCTCTGAAAAATGTTCAGCGTGAGTTAACTCACACTTGTTTTTTTTTTTTTTTTTAACGTGAGTTAACTTACATTGGACATTTTTTAGCGTGAGTTAACTCACCCAAGTACTTTTGAAATCTGTGAATGAGCAAAATCAAAAGGGAGAAGATCAATTTCCCATGTTTCCCTTGTTCACATACACCACAAGGCATAGTGAAACACAAGTAATGCAGTGACATATGCACATATTGCATGTTTGATGTCATGGTGATTTTATCTAAATCATGGTGACTCATTACAATTAGGCAAACTTACGGTGATAACAAAAATACACTTAATTATAGAAAGTGTGAATCAATTTGATAGTGAATTTTTAATTTATGCAACCATTTGTTTCGATAGATATATCTTTTTTTTATTTTAGTATAGAGAGACTTAAGATATGTAATTTTCTTATGTTACTCGCTAATAGGAATAAAATTATTTGGTGATGAGGCTGAGTAAAATTAAAGTATATGGCTTTGTTTAAAAAAAAGGTACATGCCTATAAGTTGTTATTATTAACTATAGAAAATCTTAACACATTATATCAAATATTCATCTTAGGATTATTGGAAGGAACACGTTTACATCATTACATAGTTAACCATTTTAGTTTGTCAAGTCCAAATTCACATCCCTGATAAATATATGCTATACAAGACACTATTCAAATTACCAATTCCAATCAACATTTTGGTTGGTCTATACATCGGATCCAACCATGCTAAAAGTGAGATATGCCACCTTCGGAGGATATATTGTAAGACTCTAACTTGGAATGAGATATGAATTTTTGATGGTTGTGGACATTACTTAAGTTGTTAATTGGTTTATCATTACCTAACATGATCTGATGCAACAATAAACGGTGGATGTAGTAACTATCACAATCATACATCCAAATTTTATATATAGAAAGAGAAAGGATAATCACAAATGCTAGACATAGCTCGTCTAATATAATATTTTTGAAGACAAATATCAATAATTGTTAGATTTGTTATGTGTTAGTGGTGAGGAAAATTTCAATGTTGCACCTTTATGAAACTATTGTATTCCACACTCCAAACTACCAAACTACTCTTATGACTCAAACTCTATATACTTCCCCTCCATTAGATTTTGGCCCGATTCATTCTTCACGAAAGCCATGATGTGTTGCACATTATTTAAAATTGTACAATCAATTCTTAAAAAGCCTAAAAAAAATGTTATTTTTAGCGTTTTTTTTTTCCTTCCCTAACAAATATCCAATTGTTAGCATTTTTCTAAATTAAACGAATTTGTTTGGAGGTTACCAATATTGACACGTCATTTGAGCATAAAGTTTGCAATGTCCTTAATTGGTGGAATACAGGAGGTAGTGGTGATATTTTATTTTTTTGTTACAACAGAGCAATTCCATCGTGAAGTTGTCGGGTGCATTTTTTCGGGAACTTTAGCATTATTCTATTTATTAAGATCATTTTCCATGATGAGATACGATGTTAATTCAAAGCTAAATCTTTTTAGTATTCTCTCGGACACCAAATATACTAAGGAAATATTAGGAAATCTACGTGGAACCTCCACTATATAAACACTTGTGTTGTGTGAAGTCTATTCTATGTGCGACTTCTATGACTTTGTCAATTCACATACAAACACACTTGTGTTATTCATAGGAAATTAAATCTGGTTTGACCACGATGGTCTTCAAGACCAATTCAAAATATGAAATAAGTAACATAAGAAATATTTCAGAAGATCAACCTGATTATCGGATTGTTATTTTAGTTTACATGAATATTACAGGTGCTTGCTTGCCGTATTTCTTTCTTCATAATGCAAAAGACTGGATTGGGGGACAGTATGCATGGTACTATACATTATTCATTGTGCAAGTTGTTTTTTGTTTAAAAAACCGAAACAAAGTTTTTTATTAAATCTCAAAACATCACAAGTACAAGATGTCCCAATGTTGTAGGGATATATGAATTTTTCTATATACCAGTGACTTATATTTAAAAACCAATACAAAACCCAGAAAAACATCGACAGAATAAACCGTTATGCAAATTGTGTTAAAAGTAACCATATATAGAAGAGATTAACAATTACAACATATCGTATATCATAGAATGTATTTTCATAAAAAAATAAAAGACAGATTACATGTAACGTGTATAGGTGGTTATGTACATTGTGCAATTTCAAGGCTATAAGTATACAAATTACTTATGAATTATGATCGTGAGTATTTAAATGGCCGGTGATGCAAATCATCACTCTACTATGTGACTAGGTAAGGTGGGACTACCACGGGCACATGTATTTCTGTAATAGAATCATATACATTAGCCGATTTATACAACATAGCGACGAAGATAATCCAATCGAGCTGAATGCTTGAGCTTCATGAGAGCCTTGACTTCGTGCTTTCTCACCATTTCCCTAGAGATGTTCAAGTTTGAGGCAATTTCTCCCAAAGTTCTGTCACCCTTACCATCAAGTCCAAACCTCTGTCTGATCACCAAGTTCTCCTTAGGCTTCAGAGAATCAAGCTAGAAAACAACAATATAAATCAAACATTAGTTGCTAAGAGGGACAAATGACCATGGAAGTATGATATCGTTGAATTATATATATTTCTAACAAATTAGTATGACCTTAATCGCACAATTTAAAAACTAGTTCACATCTAATGATTGGGTTACAATTGTCTATAAATCATGTCTCATCAAGGAAGGACACCAAATATGGTTTAATGAAACTGTTGGAAATTCCGCCTTAAATTCTTAATAGCAGTCCACCCCAAGCAGCCTTAGCTGAGGCCTTTAGGCCGCCTTAATTGCATACTCCAACATCGTCATTGTGTGTGTTGGGTGTGGTTTTATGCAACTTCAAAACATAGCCTTAAGAGAAACAATGTTTAGTTTTTGACAATATGTGATCATTACACTTGCTCGAACTTGGACAAGATGTGATCATTATACTTGTTTAAACATATAGCAACAACAAATACCTAATGATATTTCACAATTTTTTTATTTTTTTTTATGTAAAAAATTAACCAACTTTTAGCAACTCGTGATAAAATCCAACAAATACCTAATGTACACTGTTTACAATAATAAAATTGAATAAAATGACGTGACGTATTGTAACACTAGTATCAAACAGAGACATAAAAGTTTAGAACCATTACCACATCATCAAGAGCAAGCCTTAGTAGAGCAGGTTGCCTTCTGTTATCGCCATCAACACCACCATCATCAACAACCCCATTGATAAACTCTTCTTGCGTGGTTAGATGTCTTGAATGCAGTGATAGAAGGGGTTTTGATGCCTTCATTACATCACGGTATCTTTCAGGGGATACATGAACTTTTTCTATTATTTCTTCCTCCGTTGGTGACCTCTGAAGCTGAAATGATAACTCAATCTTAGCTCTTCGGATCTCTGCTCTAACCTGCACAAAATTAAAAGATACCAGACACACCCAAATCAATCAATCAAGTTCATTTTTTATTTCTAAAGTTTCTTAAAATCCATATTTTCTTTGAATATCCCAGGCTTAAATCTTGTATAGTCCTACCAATTATTGGCCAATGAAAATATTATTGGATCGGATGACATACAGATAAATTAGCCCTTACAAGTAGCTGAGACTGAAAATGGAGTATGTTTCTGCTAACATGAAAGATATATAAAACAAGAGCCCTGCTATTTCTAGCGAAGAAAGTTGTCCCGAAGTATCACAAATCGAATTTCACTGTTAGATCTTCAATTTATTACAATACATATAGGTGGATAAGATACAAAGAATTCCTACAGCAGTTATTTTTACATCATCGTAATGTTGTCGTAAACAGTTTTCTCGGGACAAATAGCATTTCTCATAAAACAATTGAAGCATATGTTTCTAAAACTAAAACAATAATCAGCATGTGTGGTAAGAAGAAGAATACATACCGACTCAAGTCCAAAGGGAACACGTGAGAAGCTTGCGAGGGTCATGGAACGGATGATAGAATGTCTTATCCAAAACAGACTGTAGGTTGAAAGCCGAAATCTCCGGTTTGGCTCAAAACGATCAATTGATGTTATAAGTCCCTTAACTCCAGCCTGACAAAGATCTTGAAACCTTGGGCTATTAGCAAAATCTGAAAAATATCTGTTGATCACGAACAAGACAAGCCGGAGATTGTGCTGCAAAAGATCATATGACCACCATTTCTTAATTATTGATGTAACTTATTCATTCCAAACAATATCACTAAAAAGAGAGGCCAAATTTAAAGATTACAAAGTCATCAGAAATTTCAATGGAAGAGGATCTATTCCTATAACCATGTAAACTCAACTTCATGGTTTAACTATTATTATAATTTAACTACTATTGCTGTGAATATTGGTCCATCGAGTTTCTCCATCAAAGTTAGAAGGATATAGCGTCCCCATGAATTCGCCAAATATGACTGTAGATACTCTATTGAGGCTAAGTCAGTTTTCAAGCATAGACCATGAAAATGACCGTTACTCAGTCCTAAATCCCTATCATAAGTTGAGTTGACTAGTACCAGAAGAACTCATTAGTTAGATGAATAGTTAATCTTTTAAGTTAAAACTAGTAGAAAGCCAAGCTGTAAAAGAATTGAACAATTTTAATTACCTTTATTAGCTTATTTCTTGCAGCTCGACCAACCTCTATTGCTTTCTTTACTTGAGTAGTGCGCATGTTTGTTGCGTCAGCTATTTCATCCTCCGTAGGCTCTCTTTCCAGCTCCTTCTGTAAATCATCTTTCACTTGAAGGAGTGCCTGAAAATTAACAAATGTATCTTAATATCAGAAATAGAATCAAATGCTGAGTTTTTGCCTAACATCATTGACCACTATATTGGAAATATTGTTGACATGGTATCAAAAGCCTTGAATTCCTTGCTTATCAAGTCGCTGGAAGTGCTATCATGACATCATTAAAGAAAATGAAGAAAAAAAAACAAGAAAAAAAGAATGACCATATTATATGCATGAATTTCAGCATGGATTATATGACCTTTGCTTTATTCGTCCTTCAAGTTCAGACCTCAGAGGGAGTTAACATGAAAAACTGTAAATAAATAATTATGAACCTTGACTTGCCAACTTAAGCCATTAGGTTGAAAGCTTCTTGCTTCTCAGCAATGAAAAGATCTAAACTATTATAAGAAGAGTAAATTGAAAGAAAGTGTGGTCGAGTGATGAAATTATAGTAATGAGCTTCTCACCTTCATTGGTTGCATCAACTTGAACAAAAATGCATGCTCCGAAGAAGGCAGAACTGGAGGTATTTTCATTTTTTTCCAGTCTAGACTGACCAAATCAGCCGGTACTGAGTATTCCCTTAGAAGTTCGTCAATCTTCTCAATTCTACTCCTGGGATTTCTTTTTTTCCGAGTTGGAATGACATCTTCACTATTGTCGCTCGTTTTTAACGCAATCCTCTCATCAAGATTCATCCGTTTGGCTTTTGTTTTCTGGTTTCGGACCACCCTATCACTGTTTAAATCCTCTTTACTTACATCACCAATCTTCTTACCCCTTCGAGAGACTCTTTTGATCTTACGTTCTATATAATCTGCATCACATATATCGGTTGTCGGGCTAAGTTTGTATATATTTTCAAGTATGGCAGCAGCTTCGTTATAATCCACATCCAATGAAGATGGAAAATTTTCCTCAGTGGAGACAGCTCTTGGTTTCTTAGGTAGTTTATTCGTTTTTGCTATCCTTTTCTTGTGCGTCTTGGCTGTTTTAACTTGCGTAGGAATTTTCTCTTGAGTCGCAACCAACGCTGTGTCATTCTGTTTATCTCCTTTAAATGCTACCGTTAACGGTCTCTTCAATACAGGATGGTGAGTTGAAAACTTTGTATTCAATCCTAGTGGAGTCCGAGCAGCTGAGCTTGAAACAGTCACAACTCCCATACCAAGTTTGCCTAATCAGTGTTTAGAAAGAAACTCAAATGACAGTTTCTCAATGCCAAGTTCCTGCAACAGCACAATGTCATCAAATTAACAAATAACTCGAGTACATAACTATTATCTTCATTGAATTATCAGCCGTAAGCACAAAGAATCACTTGATTAACCATTCAATTTAGTTTCAAATATGAATACCAATTCAATTGAGCTTCGTTTCCCTCAAGAAACCCTTCATCAAAACATACTCTAAGCATACTACTGATCCACATTGATTAACCAGTGATTCCTTATACATATAATCATTGGTAGCACCTAAATAATGCACATGCAAACACCTAGACCAAATTAGAAAGGAAAAACAATTACACTATAATCGAATTCTTACTTTCAAATTATAGATTGCTTACTCTATAATCCTTTGATTTGATTCATTCTATTATAGATTGCTTACTTCAACTTACAAGTTTCACATACAACATTAAATTCAAATTGAATAAACAAACATTAAATTCAACTACTTATTTTACACTAATCACTAATAAACAGTGAAAGTGAATCAAATCAAAGTAATCAAAAGTTGTGAAATCAAATGATCAACTTAAAAGAAACACATATTCAAAGAAAAACAATGAAAAATAGAATTGTACCTTTGATCTCTGAATGGAAGAATCTAGACAAAGAATCTAATGGAGAATGAAAGAGAAATTATAGGTGTTTGAGGTTGTAGTATTTAACTGAAATTCGAAAATTACGGTAACCACAATTTATGTCTTTGAAAAATCAACGGTTAAGAAGTAACGTATATGAGATCAACGGTGCATGAAAAGAACACGTGAGCTGTGATTTGGAACACAAGTGCTGACGTAGCAATGTTAGAAAGAAGATAGTGTTGATGAAGTAATGTCGTGTCGTTTTTGGAGTGGAGGAGCTGATATTTTGCATGAAAAGAAAAATGAAAATTGTGGATCATAACTTTAACACGTGGCTGATGAAAAATATTTCGTTACTTTTTTGTGACACAAAAATTATACAAGAGGTGCTGTTTTGGATACGTAGAACATTACGAACCATGATATATGTTTTATTTTTCTTGTTGACGAAACGAATAATGATCTGCTGTCCACGTTACTTCTGTCCATCCATGGCCTTTTCCTTTTCCAAAACACAATTTTCGCAATTCCTTAAAAAAAAAAATGTTCGTCATAATTTTTTTAAAAAAATTTAGATTTTTTTAATTATCAAAATTATTTTAAAAAAATACTTTTTTTAAAGATATAAAAAATTAGTTAGATCATGTGAGATTAGTTGATTAACTTAACCCTTTAAATTTTATCTCTTCCCATCACATCATCGGTCTACTACTTCATTTTTTTTTAAGGAAAGAAATTTATATCATTTCATTACTTCCCTTTCAAAAAAAAAAAATCATTTCATTACTTAAAATGTGTTCAATGCAATCTGGTATTTCTACCAAAACCTGGAAACTAGCTGAAGATGTGGTCTCCCTAGCTAATCTATGGGCTGCCTCATTTGCTTGTCTCCTCACAAACTCAACACTAGAGTTGACATAATATTGTTCAAAGATAGTTTTACAATTATGAATAATCATTCCAAATTCTGTCACATCCTAACTTGCAAATGAAAAACTATCCACCATTTTTTTGGCATCAAGCTCAAAATCGATAGGTCCCAAGTGTAACTGATGAACCCATTCCAAGGCTGATAACAATCCAAGAGCTTCGCCAACATGTACCTCACAGACTGGAGTAAACCATTCAGTTTTTGCCAAAACAAAAGTGTCGGTATCATCCCTTATACAAACTCCTATTCCCACTCTATTAGAAAGCTGCGAGAAAGAAGTATCAATATTACACTTAAATCTTCCTTCAGCTGGTTTGATCCATTTCACATTTCCTTCTTGCCGCGGCTGTGCACAAGATGTATTACGAAACCTACGTGCATCTTGCCAATCATGAAGCATATCTTTTGCTCTCTTCACAACATAAACTTGAGTATCAATTACCTCATTCCACACTTTGTTATTTCTTTGTTTCCATATACTCCACAACACACAGCAAAATAAAGCCGCATCTTCCTTAGATAAATCATGTAATGCTCCGAAAATAATATTCTTGCTATCCATATCTTGTTGTGGCAAAATAGAAATAGAAGAAAAAAAATGAAGCATACTCCAAACATTTAAGCTACTCGGTCTACTACTTCATTATATTTATCTCTTTCTCTCTCAAGATATATTTACTCATACGAAATGTACATCAAACATTTTTCTTAAATTAATGTCATTCATCCATCAAAAGAAAATTAATGCCTTTCAATAAATTTTAGTGCTATTGAATTGTTTCATGTTTAAGAAACTAGTTTTGACAAATGTTTATATAATTCAAATTGGATCAACTCCTTCACTATCATCTGCATTTATCTCCTAATTCTCTATGTATTTCTTAATTCCATATCATTCTTGATAATTTTATAACTTTTAATGAAAAGTGAGTGAGATTAAGAGAGATGGAGAGTTAAGAGAGATGGAGAGAAATAGTGAATGAAATAATCCAAATTCAAAAAATGCTGGAAGCCTAAAATACTTTCCTTCCAATGAATGCACATCCATTTTTTAAAGAGTATTACTTTTCCCACCCTATAGCCTCCTCGCGCGTCCTGTAAAAATTCCAAAAATACCCCTGGTCCGGATTACATTTTCCGGACAAGATTGTTAGAGTTTCCGGATTATACAATCCGGACCAATTCGATAGGCATATTTTGTGTCTTTCTTTGATGTCAAGTGTCTCTGTTGACCGTTATACGACCCCCGCATAAGCTGAAAAGCAATTGCAGGGGTCGTATGAGCGGTCAACAATGACCATGACACCACAAATCTCGTAAAAAACTAAATACATACGACGAAAATTGAAGAAAAGTGGTGAAGTGTGTTCCGGAAAACAGAATCCGGACCAGATGCTATACGCTTTTTTGTGTCTTTCTTTGATGTCAAAGGTCTCTGTTGACCGTTATATGAACCCCACACAAGCTGCAATGCAATTGCAGGGTTCATAGGAACGGTCAACAATGACCATGACACCACAAACACTCCTACAAAACTTAAAAAATTTGAAAAGAATGGAAGAAAATAGGTGAAGTGAAGAATGATGGTGTTTGTTGAAGATGGAAGCCTATTTATAGCCTTAAACAAGTCCTAGGTCATTAATACAGTCAATGAAAACGTGTTAGTGGTTGTAACCGTCCAACCACTAATTGATGTCACTCTTTCAAAAGAAGCCAAGCAATCTTTCAAAAGAAGCCAATGCTGAAGCATTCCGGATTATACAATCCGGAATGTCCTTCGCCCTACAAAGAAGTGCAAACGTTCCCCTCGTTCACCATAAGAGCACCATAATCGCACTAATCCGGAAAATATGTTCCGGAATTTGATGGATCATTCCGGATTGTATATTCCGGAAAGCCACAGTGCCATGGCCAGTGGTCTGCCACAGGCGTTTTTTTACTGTGGTCAAGTCAAAAACGTGTTTTACCACGTTTTTTGACTGCATTTATTCCTTCCCAACCGTTTTTCACCCACCCCTCCCTATAAATACCCTTCCAAACCCCACCATTTCTCACACCATCCCTCTCCTCCTCTTCTTCCTTCTACAACCATGGTTTTCCATTGTTGGCCTTTCATAGATAAGGGCCTCGTTGAAAACTTTTAGGGTTTGTATGAACGGTCAATGAGGATGGAACCGCGCTGCAACAAAGCGCGGTTCATCTGAGGGTCATATGGGTCAGTGTGGTTATTAGCTTCGCCTGCCTGGGCGTAAGTGTGAGCACCCTCTTCCCTCCTCCTCCGGTTTTCCTCCAATAGCCAAGTTACTGCTATGTCCGATCACATAGCAGTGGTTAGGCTCTTAGGAGATTAGAATTAGGCTCTTAGGAGATTAGAAATAGGCTTTTAGGAGATTAGAAATAGATTTAGGATGTTATGTAATAAGCTTAAAAAGCTTGAAAATTATTGTAATGTATTGTTCATATATTAATAAAATGAGTTGTTTTTATGTTTGTGTCTTTTTATTAATGTTTTTTATTTTATTCGCATTTTATTTTACGAATTGTAGAGCTTAAAATTGCAAAAGTTCTGCTAAAATACATATCCGGATTTTATAATCCGGAGACATCTGAAAATTACTAACAATAAATTCCGGATTACGGAATCCGGACAAGGGGTAAAATTGGAAAAAAATAGGGCGCGCGAGGAAAGCCATAGGGTGGGAAAAGTAATACTCTTTTTTAAATTGCATAATTTTCTTATTTTGGATAGGCTAATTAAAGTTGATTTAAGGGTCGACCTAACACATGAAGGCCTTAGGTTAATTTTTTAGGGTATACTTTTTCGACGAGTTTTAAATTTCAAGTAGCAACCTGCTATTAGATAATTTAAATCAGAGAGCATTTTGGTTATTTATTTAACTTTTTCTCCAAATTTAGAAATTTCAAAACACAAATCTTAAAATCCATATATCCATCACGCTATTTGAGTCTTTGTAACCAATATGCATAATGCTCCTTGAATTTGGTAACTCGTAAGCAAAATCTCCACAAAATTTATACTCCCTCTGTCCCTATATATAAGCACTTATATATAGGGACGGAGGGAATATTTCGTAAACAAAGTTTGCTTCAAATGACGTGTCATCAACTTGGATAAATCAAATCATCAGTTAATGTGATACATCAACAATCATAACAAAGTTACTTGAGAGAGATAATATTTTAACTGCGTTGTTCAATTTAAGGGAGCAATTTAAAATTTTGTAAATCTTGAATCTCAAATCATCAAATGCTCACAACTTCAGGCATTTAATTTGATAGTTTATTCAAATCAAAATTAACATCTTTCTAATTCAATGGGACCGAAAATATATAAAACTTAGAAAATCTTGGATGCAAGAAATTTAGAACACTAAAAATGAAATCCTACCTTGCTATACATTGATTAAGAACACTACACTTTATTTTTTTGGTGGTGGCCGGGATTCGAACCCTAAACCTTGCATATTTTATGCATTATCCATATCAACTGAGCTAAACTTACGAAACAGAACACTACACTTTTAGACAATAATAAAGTTAAGTACAATTTTTGTAAAAGAAAAAAGAAAAGAAATTAAGTACAATTTTTACAATCCCACAAAAAAAAGTACAACTTTTACAACAACAAAAAGGGGGGAATTAGTCACTTTAGTCGGAGTCGTCAATTTAGTTCCTGAATGCAGATAAATTGCAAAATAGTCCCTGAATGCAGACTCTTTAATTTTAGTCAATTTAGTCCCTGAATGCAGACTCTGTTAGTCAATTTAGTCCCTGAATGTAGACTCCGTTAGTCACTTTAGTCCCTGAAATCGACCAATAAAGTCTACATTCAGGGACTGTTTTGCAATTTCTGCATTCAAAAACTAAAGTGACTACTCATTTCCTATTCAGAGACTAAAATGAATAATTCCCCCGGTGATAGTTGTGAAGAGAAAGACATACACGATAAATCAAATCGATAATATATATAACATTAAGAACAAGTTATATTGTAGTTTAGGTAAATCTCACATGTGGCCGAAACTTTAACATGAAAATTTATTGTTATATTTCAGAATTGAAAATATTCTCAGCATCAAATGGGCTAATTTGTTTTTTGGATGAAAGAATTCTTAACTAGATTATATTTGTCACAAGACCAAACTCCATATTACAATGACTCATTGTCCTAGAACCTGGAATGGTAACACCAAAAATAAAAAATTGTGGTCTTGAATTAATTCAATTTCTTTTTCAAATAGTAATTGACTTGGTTCTTATTTCGAATAGCTACATGATAGGGTCAAAGAAGATTCTACCCGCCATTTTTTACATATTCCACACGTTTAGGTTGAATTGACAGAACCGTGGATCATGGGTTATTTTTTCTAAGCCCACACTTCCTTCCTATTCAGCCCATTAATTTTCCAGCTATACCAAACTTTGGTTCACGATCCTAATAATTTGATGACTATTACTTTTTCAATCTTACGAGTTTCTCGCGCGTCTTATTTAAATTGTAAAATTTGAAATAGTTTAAGGTGTTTTTGAGGCTTTTATGACTCAAACTGCATATGACGCGTGAGAAATTAATAGGGCGAAAAAAGGAGTCTAACTCCTATTTCTACCAATTTTGGTTGCTTCTTAGCTTCTTCTACAGATAAAATTCATAGAAGATTCCCAAAGACAAAAATGCCTACATAGTGAGAGTGTTTTTTTCTTCCGTTTTCCTGGATAGCTTTCCTTTTCTTTTTGACGACAGGAGTAGTGTTTCCACTCTTGCCAACATTAACTCAAGTTGAATTGGCCTTGTTATATTTCTAGATGACTTGTTGAATTGGCCTTGTTATATTTCTAGATGACTTTTTTGGACACAATCGTATTTACTATATATTTGAATCTTTCAAAAGGAAGGACGGTGAAACTTAAAGCTAGTTAACTTTATTGAGAGAACTTTCCTTTCATGGTTTTAGAGCTAAAGTGAAACTTAAAGCTAGTTAACTTTATTGAGAACTTTCATTTCCTTTCATGGTTTTAGAGCTAAAATCTTCTTCATTTTTAAAAAGAAATTATGAGTTCTGATATTATAGTTTTGTGTGTATGGATCATATAAATGTTTTAATAAATCTCGCATGCTTTAGAAATATGTGATATTTATGCAAATATTAATGTGTCATATTATACACATAAAATCATATTCCATTCGTTTTTAAAATGAGTGTCACTTTAGAAATTCAATGATAAATTTAATTTATGAGTTTGAATGGAGACGATGAACTTATGAACCCCCAATATAATTTTTAATCTAGATTTTTTTTTTAATTTCAAAATTATATTATTTTAATATTATTTAAACCTATTTTTTAATTAAAAAAACGATATGGATATTGGTTAATGATATGAAGTCAATTTAATCCATGTAAATTGTGCCACATCTTAAAAAATGGTGGGGACCGAAAAAATATCGAAGATTGTATCATAAATTTAATTTATGAGTTTGAATGGAGACGATGAACTTATGAACCCCCAATATAATTTTTAATCTAGATTTTTTTTTTAATTTCAAAATTATATTATTTTAATATTATTTAAACCTATTTTTTAATTAAAAAAACGATATGGATATTGGTTAATGATATGAAGTCAATTTAATCCATGTAAATTGTGCCACATCTTAAAAAATGGTGGGGACCGAAAAAATATCGAAGATTGTATCATAAGAGGACCAAAAATCTGGTTTTAGAAATAGGGGACTAAATGTTAAGGTTTTACAAAATAAGAAGATAAAAAATGCATTTAAGCCTAAAAAAGCACATCGTGGATAGGTAGCTAATAGCTAGCAAATAAATATACATCTTGAATTTAAAGTGTTTATGAAAATTAGCATTTGAATTAATCGATTCGTATGAAATGACATAAATGTATATCTTTAATTAATATTAATTATTTCTCGATTAAGATAATAAGTGTAAAATTGAGAGAGAAAATGCAAGTTAAAAAACTACTTGAAGTAGCGAATTATCAAAAATTGTTATAACCTCGTAAATAAAATGATATAAGCTTTTGATAAAAATTGTTGCCAATCAGATCTATTTTGCTCATACAAGCATTTAAGTTACAAGCTCAAAAATCAGTCTTACCAAGCAGAGCCCGAAATTATTTGAATATATGCACATCTTGTGTTTACAATATGGTGGGGAAAATTGGCATAGAGAAAGTAAAGGAACACATTCAAACCATACAAACATAACTTGAAAACTTGAAAATTGAACCCAACAAAAAAAAAAACATAGTCGTGGTCTAATGACAACCAGAAAATAACACTATATACAAATTGTTGCAATACATATAGAGTATTCTCTAAACCTACATCATGGCCCTTAATACACCCACACTTTTCAAAGTTAATATCTAACTACATCTTGCACCACTCTAACACAAGAGTATAGGATTAAAAAAAGTCAGAGCTAAATTTAAGGTGTTTTTTCTTTTTGAGAGGAATTTAAGGTGTTTTTGACCGGTGCAACTTCTAATAAAGAACTATACTTTATACATATAGTGGTCTGCCTCTTGTTTGACAATTCTAACCAAATTAGAACTTAGGTGGGGTTTAGTATGGGAATGGACAGTTTTTTCCCATGATGGGAAAGTTGTATTTTTAGCCATTGATTTAATAGTTTTTTATTTGGACGGCCAAGATTAATTACCTGGTAATTGTTGATACTTTTTGTTGAGTATTGTGTGACCAATTTGTGGGCCCCACGAAAATCATTTAATAACAATTATTTATTTATTTATTCATTTAATTTTTTTCAGCTTTTATTTTTTATTAATTAACAATTATTTAAAAAAAAATTAACATGTCGTTATTTATTAAAAAATAATTGAAAACAAAATTGAAAAAATTAAAAAGAGATATGCATCAAGCATCTTATCCCTTCTTCTTCCATCTCTTTCCTTTTTTCCAATCCATCTCCTCCTTTCTCCTTCAACCTCTTTCCCTCACGACAAACAACCACAAACACGGTTTTAGTTGTCACTGTGATTTAACAAAGATTGAACATGTTTGGATCTCAACTGTAAAATCAATTATGGATCCTAAAATTGATTGGGTTAAGCATGATTTTCTATCTTTCACGTTTCCTGTAAATCAATTCTCAAGAAGTTAGAAACAATTTCTCATTTTTACCCTCTTTAATAAAACTAACAAGGTGTCTCTCTATTTTATGGTTTGTTGTCAATCTTCCTCCCTTCAATTCTTTTACACGGTGGCTGTCATGAGTTTTTCAAAGATGAAGACCCTTTTTTTCTATTTGATTTTGGTTGGAAGTCCATTATATAAAAAAAAAATTGTGCTATGGTGATTGATGGGAAGAGGAGAGGTGAGAAGGAAACTCGGTGGCCTTTATCCATTGATGACGAAGAACATTGTTAAGTTGTTTTTAGTTGTTGGAGACAAGATGGAAGGAATTGAGCTTACATTACTATGTTCTGGAAATAATAGATGTGATGCAGTAGTAAACAAACAATCAAAATTAAAAAACAAATTTTATTTTATTTTTTCTTTTTTTCTTAACCGGTTTTCCCACTGCCACCTGTCCTGGAAAAGGACACTTTCCCATGGTGGGAAAAAACTGTCCATTCCCAGGCTAAACGCCACCTAGAACTTAACATATACATTTTCAACCAACACCAACATAATTCAATGATCAGTAAATTACACTTCTGTCTTACGTTCAAAAGCTACTTAAAGTTGTTAATTATCAAAAAATGCCATAACCTAGTAAATAAAATGTTCTAATTTGTTGCTTATGTTGCTCTTTTTTTTCTTCTAATTAATTGTGTGGTCTTCTTTACCGGCTTAGATTGGGGAACAATCCCCTCATCCTAAATTTTCTCTATAAAAAACACCTCTAAAAACATTAGCATACACTAACACCGTCTTTGAATATATTTCTCTCTTTTCTTTTACAGATAAATATATGGTTCTGTTGAAAATTTTGCATGAATTCTTCAAATTTAATTTATGTAGTTACAATATTTTAAAAATTAAAAATATAATAATCATAAGCATTAATTTATCATTCTCTAAAAAATTTCCCTTTTAAATAATGAGAAAGATTTTACCATTTTCCTCTATATTTCCAACACTTTAAAGCCTTCTCTTATCATCCCCTCCAAACTCATAAACAAAGCCTAAGAGTAGCGGTGGGTAAAAAAACCAAAAAACCAAACTGAACTGTTGAACTAAATCGAACTAAATCCAAAAAGGTCTAGCGGCACAGCTTGTTGCCCGCTTTCTTTCTATTCAAGTGTAAATAATGGTTTATATAATATATATATAGAGAATTGTTGAACTAAATCGAACTAAACAAAAAAAACTGAACTATTACTAACAATTTTGAAATTGAACTGTTTCAGTTCAGTTCAATTCAAAACAATTTAGTTCGATTCAGTTTAGTAACTAAAATTTGATTCGTTTTTTTTAATAAATAAATAAATAAACTAGTTCATCTGAAAAAATAAATAAATCAACGTGCATGAGCATGACTAAATGCAAGAATAAATAAACATCTAGAATTTCCTAAAAAAAATAAAATAATAAACATCTAGAATGATTAATGATATGTCTTTTTGAGAGATGAGATCATGAAAACAACATCACGTTGTCACTCGCACGATTCACGGCAGTAGCAGTTTATCTCTCAGTTTTCTAGTTTAGATTTTCGATAAATATAATATGTGTCAAAGTACATTTAAGTAAGATAATCACTTGATAAACTAGTTCATGTTAGATTAGAGAGGGTTGAAATTTGGACGTATATCACTCATGACGGAAGCAGACGTGGAAGGGGCAGCGTCACAACCTTGTCACAAACGTTAGAACCAATCGAAACGACGCGGAAAAAGCTTCGAAGATTCCATGTCTTGTTTATGTTACCCTTCCTTTCTCTTTGACTTTATTTCTTCACGTTATTTTACTGCTTCTAATTCAAGATCTAAATCGTTCAATTTTTAATTTGTTTAGGAATAGGAAATAATAATAATCATTTTGGTATCAAAAGTAGTAAAGGGTCAATGAGAAACAAGGTTGGTTCCGCGGGTAGAAAGGGTCAACAATTAGACCTCTCTCCAATATAACTCACTCACTCACCATTTCAATTCTCAATTTTCAACTTACTATTCGATCCTATGACCAAAGACCAAAGAAAATTCATTCACTCGTCTAGCCACTTTTTTTCAGTCAAACTTTTCTTTCCTTTTATGTTTCCTTTCTTTTCCCACTCTTTTCTTCCCTTCAAAACACACATCCCTTTATATCCCATTCCCATAACTCACCTTCATTCCCAAATTCCAACACCCTTGATTTAGTTTTAGCCATCTTTTAATTAATTTTAGGCCTTGTTTAGCATTTTTTTAACTCTATTTTCAGAACTAATCATTCTTAATCTAGCTACATGGGAGATTCAAAGAACTTAATAGATAAGCTACTACAAGGATTGGAGTTGGCAAGACAGCTTCAAATCTATCTCAACGTGTCATCTTCCTCTAATGAAACACGTGAGATTTTGATCCAGAAAATTATATCCACATTTGAAAAGGCACTTGAAATGGTTAACCGTAAAAGACATGTTAATATGGGTGAATCTTCACACCAACAATACCCTTCAGCCTCAGGAACACTTGCCATCCGAATATCAGATTCGCCACCTTTGAGCTGTAGTCCGCGAAGTGAAGACTCCGACAGAGATTTTAACCGTGATCACAATGCTTCCAGAAAGAGGTATGTAAATTTGTTAACTACTCTACTATTAATTAGACACATTAGATTGTCGAGAAAACTCTCGTTAGGCATTATCAAGTTTTTTTTTTAATACCGTAGGGTGCGCATAGATAATATGGCGAGTGATCTGAATGGGAGAAGTGTAGCTCTTTATAAACTTTTTTTATACGACCCGGGTTATTCTTAATAATACAAAAGTTGCTTGATTTGCTTCTCTATATGTATTGTACTAAACATGTGACCTTACCCTAGTTTTTATATTTATTTATTTTAGGAACACTCTACCAATTAGATGGACAAAACATATTCGAGTTGAACCAGGAATGGCAGTGGAAGGTCCTCTTGATGATGGGTATAGTTGGCGAAAATATGGTCAGAAAGACATCCTTGGAGCCGTGCATCCAAGGTATATAATTTCTCAATTTAATGTTGCATTTCTATTGATAGATTGAAGTTGAAGTAACTATATGGTAATATTAATTTGTGTGTATGTGTGTGTATGCAGAGGCTATTACAGATGCAGTCATAGAAACGTTCTAGGATGTTTGGCAACAAAGCAAGTACAAAGATCTGATGAAGACCCAACTATCTTTGAAATCACATACCGAGGAAACCACACATGCACAATTGCTTCCAATGTGGTTGGTCCAACATTAACTAATCCATTTCAAACCCAAGAAACAAATATTGTTAACACAAACCCTCAAAGCCTTGATCAACAAAAACCACCAAATGAACAACTTTTGAACAACCTACGAACAGGTCTAAGAGTTCAAACTGAGAACCTAGATTTCCTAAACCAATCATTTGTTCCATTTGAAAACCATGTACTTGAAAGTAGCTTTGCTGAAAATTTCAATTCTCCTTCATATGTTTCCCCTGCAAATTCAGGAATAAGTCACTTCTCAATGTCTCCAACTCCAAGTGTTTTCCCAAATATGGCAAGTGAGATTATTCCACCAGCTACTTCTGCTGCAAACACACCAACTGCTTCTATGGAGTTTCCATTTGATCAATTTGAATTTGATGGCCAAAACTTCACATTCCACAACTCACGATTTTTCTCTTAAATACACTAAACTATGACAAGAAGCTAATGAATATTTTGATGATTTTTTTTAGGAGATTTGAATAAGAATTTGTTAGAACTAGATGTTTTGTATCAATATGACCCTGCAAAATCAAGAGGTTGAATACATTTGTCCTAGCTACTCGTATAGTAGGGATATGGAAGTACAAGTTTTCGATGATAATTCAAGTTTTGTTACTAGTGCTTCCATATGTGCAACAATGTAAAGTACGCGTTGAAAATTGAAATGGTCGTTTTATTCAAGTTTGAAAGGAAGGGGGCAAAAAAAGACAATCCATTGAATTAGTCTCCAATTCTATATCAAATTAAATAGCACAAATGTTTTCCTTACGGAAAAAAAACTCAAATTTATGCACACACAATTAACTTGACAAAAATACAATACAGTGTCATTTTGTGTTTTTTAAAATTTGATACTTCGTGTAAGTTATATAAGATGAGAAAGTAACTGAGAGTTAGAGATAAAACTATATGGTGTCACACGTACAATGTCTAAAATTTTGTGTTTAAATAACATAGATCATCAAATAAATATTCTGAATTCATGACCAACAAAGCAGCATAAGAAATTCCAAAACAAAAAAAAAAGTAGCTTAAGAAATTGATTTTGTGGGTAAACTTAGTATCTTCTACGCACAGGTGTAAAGACCCATCCCTTAAGCAAGAGTACGTCCATAATGAACGGTCTCTTTAATTCGAACCTTAAACTATAGAAATATAATAAATAATATTTAAACTATTTTCAGTCCTTCAAATTAGTCTTGGAATTATAATTCTCTTTTCTATTTTTAATGAAATTGATGAAGTGACTTAATAGATTAATTTTAGTTTAAAGACAACTTATTATTATACTTTTATAATTTATGCGAACAAATAGGAGAGTTTTAAAAATTAAATTGGTGGTTTATGCCTTTTAAAATGAAAAAAGGAGTTCTTCAAAAAAAAAAAAAAATATGAAAAAAGGAGGATGATTGCATGTACCTGGGCCATAACCCGCTAGCAACTATATATGTGGGCCTTAAATGTAAAGATAGTGCCACTTGTAAGAATTTTCTACTTGGTACCCCCGATCCTGCTAGTCTTTCTACCCACAAATCCACTAAAATGACAAATATAATCTTTTTTTTATTTTGTTAAAATTATTTGGAATAAAAAAAATCCAAATTTTCATTTTTTTTAAATTTCAGAGCATAATTGTGTTATGAATATTTCATTTTGAACAAATTTATGTACAATCTTTAACATTTTCCCAAAGAAAGAAAAAAATTAGCTTCGACCTACTTATGACGCTAATACCAAATTTCTATATTTGCGTTCTATATTTGCGTCATGATTTCCATATTTGCGTACAGCTTTTTTTTTGTGGTGGCCGGGTTCGAACCCCGGACGTTGCATATATTATACATTGTCCATACCAACTGAGCTACGCTCACGAGGACATTTGCGTACAACTTTAATTGTGTTTGTTTAAGCTTTTAAAACTAATAAGAATAATAAAAAAAAAACTTGTATTTCTCAGTACAATGAGAAACTATTTTTAATATTGTCATCATCAGCTTAACTCAGTTGATATAGACATTGCATAATATATGCAAGTTCCGTGATTCAAAACCCCGACCACCACAAAAAAAAACTATTTTTAATATTATTATAAAAAATCTGATTATAATAGAGGTTTTCACTATTATTTTCAATAAATAAACACAAACCAACTTCTATTTTCAATAAAAATCTCTAAAGTTATCTGATTATTACTTTTATTTTAACTTTAATTTTACCATGAGAAATGCTCATTGGTACGAGCAATGCACCAACGAAAAGAAACGAAAGAGGTGTTGACTAGCTAGTTCACCCCACTAACCTTCTGTGTTTTCTGTTAAATCCAGAGTTATATACGTCACCTCATTCTTTATATGTGTTCGTTCATTGGTTTTCATCTCTAAACCATCGCACCAAATAACACTACTCTTTTTAAATTTGGTTGAGATGGTAAAATATCTCTTTCGGTTTAACTAGAGGATACTCGATTAACACAAAAAAAAACCTCTACTAATTTTATTTTTTATGAGCCAGCCTTTACTAAATTATCTTCTATAGATTTAAGCCCTTCACATTTGTAATGCTCATTGGCCATTGCTCATCACATCACCCTTCATATTCCAGCCTGTTCAATATAATTTTATTTTCAACATTTGTTGAAAAGCCAAATGGAACAAGGCTCCCAAACTTAACCAAAGTTTGCCGTATCTTTTACCAACGGAGTTTGAATTTTGGAAATAGAAATAGATGAAATTAAAGTGGTCAATTACAAGAGTGTCCCAGTATACTAGCTAGCTATAGCTTTATACTTGTGGTGACCAATTACAGTACACTATAAATAACAATTGCTGTAGTTATAAAACAAAAAGAAAAGAAAATGATGATGAGATGCTTGTAAATTAAATGACTCTATCACGTACTCTGTTACTTGTACAGCTACGTACATACAACGTTACATTAAGCAATAACAAAGATAGAGATGTTTGGTAAGGAGAGTGTGGACTAGACATATGCATATGACCCATTTTTAGCAGAATGTTTGCTGGATTTGTTGAGCAAGTTCTTCAGCACTCAGTTGGCATTCAATTCCAATCTATATAAATAAATTAATACACCATAGTATTAATTACAAACCATTCTTATAATATATTACTGGACCTAAATTGAACACATAAGTAGCATAGCATAGCATATACATAAAATTATATACGTCTTTTCAGCAAATGAGGACAAATGTCTGATTAAGGTCACGATGCATGTTACATGTACCTTGGCACCCCAGAGAGGTGCAGTGAAATATATAAAGCCACTACTTTTAAAGTACATCAAACCATTTACTTTTTGACATATATATATATAATTAATCACAGTAAAAAACTGCACTAGGTGTTACTAGCATAAAAGAAAAATCATTGTTACTATACTTGATTTTATTGTGATGGAATATTTTTGTTCCTATTGAAGAGTAAAAAGAAAGGAAAAGACTACACATGCATAATATTATTCCAAGAATAAACGTACCTTGATAGTGAAGGAGTTCAACATGGTATCATCAGAAGTACTATTAATGTTAACATGGAGAATTTCAAGTGCAAGATCTTCAAGTGCAGATATAATCTTCAAAGCTTGTCCTGGAATTCGTTGAGAAACAGTTTTCAAAAGAACATGAGGACCTGAAAACTTGACCTCCACGTCAGCAATAGGAGACTTTGAATTAGCAACAAGCTCATTGATGTTATCATTGACTGAGGAAGTAGAGGAACTAGTAGGAGATGGATCAAGAGGTGATAGTGCAATGTAGCTTTGTTGCATTCTTGGCTTGTAAGGACTAGTTGGTTGTGGAGTTCTTGGACTAATTGGCAAGTTTAGTCTTGGACTTAGAGGTGGTTTTCTTGGACTTAGTGGTGAAGGTCTTGGACTTGGAACTAATCTTGGACTTAGAACTTCACTGTATACTTTTCTTTGTTTCTTAGCTTCAAGGGCTTGGAGTAGTTGTTGCAACTCTGTGATGTAATCAACAACACCTCCAATTATTGATGCTTGATCTCCCTAATTAAATTAGTTACATTAGATGGGGTGCATAAAGGAAATGGATTTGCTGCAATCAAATAATGACTACTTATCTAATTTTAATTAGTGAGTTATAATACTTTTTTATTTATTTGACGAATTTTAAATCTAGACTGTTTCATTTCAATTTAACCATCTTCCATGCATTGATTGCATAACTACAAGGTTTCCCCGAGAATAGAAAATCCGGGTCCGTGCACAAAAAGTAATCAAATTTATAAGTAAAAAAAAAAAGCAAAATATTGATAGATCAGCTTTTTAAAGCTTAACAGAATTGTTAGTTTATTTTTCAATTTTTTTATTGATAGATCAGCTTTTTAAAGCTTAATAGAATTGTTAGTTTATTTTTCTATTTTTTTAAAAAGAGCTGCGTGAGTGCAGGCCCCACAGCAACAAATTATAATGGAGGCTCCATATCTTTGATACTCCCTCCGTCCCGGAATAACTGACCCATTTTTTAAAAAAAAATGTCCCAAAATAACTGACCCATTTCAATTTTCAATACAACTTTCATCATTCCCAATACAATATAACACTAAATAATACTACCTCCGTCCCGGTATAATTGACCTACTTTGGTTTTTCACACAGATTAAGAAAAGTGTATAAATAAAGGGGAAAGTGGAATATATTGTATTGGGAATGATAAAAGTAGTATTATTTAGTGTTATATTGTATTGGGAATGATGAAAGTTGTATTGAAAATTGAAATGGGTCAGTTATTTTGGGACACTTTTTTTTAGAAAATGGGTCAGTTATTCTGGGACGGAGGGAGTACTACTTTTATCATTCCCAATACAATATATTCCACTTTCCCCTTTATTTATATATTTTTCTTAATCTGTGTGAAAAACCAAAGTAGGTCAATTATACCGGGACGGAGGGAGTATACCTTAAACTTGCACATCTAAGTATGGTAGAGGTCACTTGTCTAGGCCATAAACCTTCATAATCACTCATTGACCCCAGTAAGTAATTGACTTGTTAATTTAAGCACAATGAAAACATGGTGCATGCATGAATTCATTTTCAAATAAAAAATATAATAATCTTAGAAAAAAATGATGGGTTAATTATGTTTCTAGTCCCTATAAAATAGCGACCTTGTAAGTTTAGTCCCTACTTAATTTTAATAGCATTTTTAGTCCCTAATTTTGTTTTTCTGCACTGAGTATTAGTCCCTACTCAATTCAAATTTGTTTAATTTATGCTTAAACTCTTAAATTTTTGAACAATTTTTTGCAGACATGTTTAGAACATTACTAAAAGTTCGTCCGCAAAAAATTATTGCAAAATTTGATTTCTACATCCAGATTTTATTACTTTTTATCTTTAACTTTTGTCGTTTTAAAAAATTCATATTTAATTCATTTCATGTCAGAAAATTCTAAATTTTAGTAAACGAACCTTTCATAGTGTTCTAATCTTGTCTCAAAAAAATCGTTCAAAAATTTAAGAGTTTAAGGATAATTAATCAAACTTTGTTTTAGCAGGGACTAAAATTATAAGTAAATTTTTTTTATAGGGACTAAAAATGCTATTAAAATTAAGTAGGGACTAAACTTACAAGGTCGCTATTTTATAGGGACTAGAAACATAATTAACCCAAAAATGATTTTAATGTGTTTGATTAATTTTTAAGTCCAAAAGCTATTTTATTTAAAATTATATTTTAATTTGAAACTTATTGAGTTTTAGCCTCAAAACGTGATCTTTAACATTAAATCTATTGTTAAACTCAATTTTACATGAATATCTTCGATCTTAAGTCAATTTTTGTAGCCATAGAAACAAATATACACTTACCCTTTTGACATAAAAGCAAGGCATAAGTGACCTTAAAACAGACAAGTGCTCATTCATTTGCTTCCTTCTGTTGCGCTCCACAGTAATATGAGAAACCCTTTGTTGTCCATCAGCACTGTTAATCTGTTCCTCAAGCAAAGATGGTGTAAGCTTCTGTCTCTTCCTTTTAGGTTCAGTTTCAAGTTCAGTCTCAGAATCTTGCAGCGAAGAGGTTGATTTTTGAGACACCAATCTCGATGTCGAAGTGACCTCATTCTCTTTTGGAGTAGTAGCTTCAACTTGATTGATGAGAGGAAAATCAGTGAAATCTTCTAGACTCTCCAAAATGGCAAAGAGATCATCACTGTTTCCAAATTCTGTTCTGTCTTCAAATATATCATATAAGCTTTCTTCCATTGGAAAAGATTGAAAATGGAAAAAGGTGGAGACAAAAAAGGAGGAAATATAGGAGATGTGTTTTTCTAAACCGTTAGATGACAGAAGCAGCAGACCAGAGACAGAATGCAGAAATGTAATCAAAACTGAAAGAGAAATGTTGCAGAGAGAGAGAGATAGAATAGGGAAAGAGAAGAGAAGGGTTTTAGAAGTTTTATATAGTGATAGTAGTGCTAAAGGAGTAATGTTTATGGAGTAGTAATAATATAGTATGTAGCTGCATATATACTTAATTTAGGGTAGTTAGTTATTTTGTCTCTTTATTATTACATGGACTGCAAGTGGAGGTTATATAAATAAAAGGGTACTATGCAATTATGCATGTCCAATGAGAGTTAAATATGCTGTTTGTAATTTGGCACTGATGGAAGAAAAAACTGAGCATCCATCCACATTGAAATTGTCATTCATAAATACACCTCTGTTCTTCTTCATTAATGTGTCATTGAAATGTTTGGTTTTTTTTTATTTTTAGTGGGGGAGTGAACGGTAAAATATTTAAACTTGATTTGATGTACCTAGGATACTTCTAGTCTAGCACTGAAATACAAAACCATTAAGTAGATAAGATCACCTCCAAACAGTGTTGATCCTTAGAGAGTCTTTAAGTTCATTAAATGTAGCTTTGTTAGAGAAGATTGAGGCGACAGCACCATGCAAAATGATTGTTTGTTGAAGCAACTCGTCCATAAAAAACTGTAAAAAGTAAACATTTGTATATTTAATATGTCTTTTTTGTGTATAAGAGTAAAAACAGTATCCTTCAAAAAAAGAGTAAAAACTAAAGGTAATTTAAAATTACCTTTAGTCAACATTTTAAGTTAAACAAAAAGTATTTCTCATAAAAAGTTAAACAATAGCAATATTAGACCATGTTTACACAAAAATATAAGTATTCAAATCATGTGTTGGCGAGTAGACTGAAAAAGAGTTATTTGCATATCAGTTGCATCACAATTAGTTGGCATTGGAATCAGTTGATGGTGAATCGACTGACAACTGAATTGATTGATGGTTGAACGAGGCTACCAGGTCTATATAGGTTTAAAAGAGTGTTATAAACCCTTATTGAAAATATTTGCATATTAGCTGCATTACAATCATCTAACTTTGAAATTATTTGATGCATAATGGAAACCAATTGTTGATGGTTGAACGTGACTATAAGTCTAAATGGACTTTGATGCTATTAGTGGGTCTTATAGGGTCGTGATTAAGTTTAATAAGAACCCAAGAGGTTGCAAAATAGATTTTATCCAGTCAAAAGGTAAGGTAATATAATCAGTTTCTTGGATATGTGACATGATAAAATAAGTGTTAAAGAGAGAAAAGAATATAAAATTTACTGCAAAGTCGCTTTGAATGACAAATAAGTGGTCAAACATTAATCGTTCTCTTAAAAATAGGATTGTGGAGAACACGGTTAGAAGACAATCAAGCAGTTAGTCGTACAAGTACAACTCTGCCCTCAACTCGACATTATGGATAAGATATTAGCTAACTAAGTCCAGAACGTGCACGAAGACATATTCCTTTAACAATAGGGTTATGGATGATATAGTTGGCTGATATGGAAGTAAATAACTTAGCCTACATGGAAGTTTCATGTTGTAACTCGCTACAGGGTAGTTACCTACATTAGTGGTGTTTGCCACGATGTAATATGATAGCTACTCGACCAAAAATATAGCAAATTTTTAGTGTGTAGGTTAGTTGTTCTAAATCTTTAAGTACCCATATTCAATACACACACAATCAATAAAAAAGTCTTTACATATCTTTTTTTTCGTTTTTCTCTATTGCTTTCTTTTATTTTCCATGCATTCTTAGATATTAGTTCAACCTTGAATACTAAGACGAACGTCTCTATGAACTTGTAACTGAGAAACAAAGTCTCTTTCATAGCGTAATTGATCCCTTGATCAAAAAGGGGATCATTGTCTAAAATGCAAGTTAGCTTACATATCATTTTATGAATTGAGCCAACAAAGAATCAAGTAGCAAACAACTAATAAACTAATCACAAGATTAGTCGAGTAAGCACCAAATTTTGCATTACGACGCTTATAGCCAATTCTGATTAATAGTATCAATTATTATGGGTATATTTGAAGAAAACAATAAATATATTCAATAATTTGGTAATAGATTTATATTAGAGACAACTTTTTTCAAAAGAGAATAAATTAAGGGACATATACAAGTAATAATTAATAAATACTTTAACTTAGCATATTACTTTTGTCTATTTTTATAAACACTTCTTGTGCAAAAGCGAAAAAGTGCTTATAAAAAGGGACATAGCGTGTAGGTATTTGTTTTGATTAATTGAACAACTGTGTTGTTTCTGTTGATCATGGTATGATTGTGTAATTAATTACTATATGTTTGCTGCTTAATGGCTATGTTCAAATTGTTGATATTATATTTCACCCTGGCCCAATTATATGCATGTATTTAATAATAGAAAGACATGTAGTTAAGAAGAATGAAGCCTGGATGTATAAAGGAGCAGTGATGGTATGGAATCAATTTAAAAAGAAGCCTTGGTACCTAGGTCACCTTTTTATTAATTTATGGAGGGGGAAAGAAAACGGAACAAATGCATTCATAAATGTGGTTGTGAAGTGGGAACACCGTTATTGCTACAAGACCAAAAATGGAGAATGTTCTGCATGAAAATCTTACTATACATTTACCCGGCCAGTGACGGCACTGGTATAAATATTCGACTATGTCCTTTGCATATGTTTGCCGTGAGACCTACACTTACCTTTGAAGATTAATCCGATATAGTTCTTTTTTTTTTTTTTTTTTGGAAGTGGCCGAGGTTTGAACCCCGAACCTTGCATATTTTATGCATTGTCTCAACTAACTTAGCTAAGCTCACGAGCACTAATCCGATATAGTTCATAAACATTTAAGATACTTTGTTTACATAGTAATTTTTTAAAAGACTATGCAAAAAAATGATATTTGTACAACCAATTGGAGACTCTCTCGTACGGTGAATATTTTTTTATCATTACTAAAAATATTACTCTCTTAGTTTCAAAATACATGTCGCAATTTTACAATGTACACTATTCACATAAATTACTTTGACTATATTTTTTAACTAATATATAAATATAAATGTTAACATGTAAGATAATGTTTGATTTGTCTCGATGAATATTTTCAAAATATCAAATTTTTATAATTTTTTATTATACTCCCTCCGGTCCTCTTTATAAGAGAAACTTGAGTCAAGAAAAAGTAATGTATTTGGTTAAAAATTCAGTCTAGATACATTGAGTTTTGTTGACCCAATTTTCTCTTATAAATAGGACCGGAGGGAGTATATGATTAAAGATATTAATGATCAAAGTTGTGTATTGACATGTGTGCAGTGCGACATGTATTTTTAAACGAATGAAGTATGTTTGTTTATTGTTTTTGTGTGATTTCTAAGAAAAACCTTTAAAATACTATCCCTTTTCTTTTTCGGGCCTTGCTAACAAGCGTCTCATAGGTATTGGTTAAGGTATCCATAAATGAAAATTTTGTCTTAAAAATATAAAGGCTTAAATGCACTTTTGGCCCCCTATGTTTCAAATAGTTGCGATTTTGGCCCCCTAAGAAAAAAAATGGATATTTTGACCCCCTAACTTTTGTGCCTCTTTTGATTAGCTGATTTTGACCAGTCAACGCCCATGTGTCAGGTGAGGTGGCAGACATGTGTGTAATGATTATTTAAAAAATAAAAGAAAATAATTCTGGCAATTAAAAAAAAAAAGGAAAGCATTGAAGAGAGAAGCACGTGAGTCTTCTTCTCTTCTTCCCCTACTACATCAAACCCAGAAAACTCAAACAATTAAACCCAGAAAATTCCATAAATACATCCTCAAATTCTGGTAAATTCTGGTTTACATCAAATCCTAAACAAAGATGATGAATCAAAAGGAAGTTAAACACACAACAACTTCATTAACCAACACTTCTCATTTGTCACCACTCGCAAAACCCTTTTTCTCAATTGCTCTTCTTCACCAATACCCTCTTCTGATTCCTTAACCACAGTGAAAATCATGATGGCCCTTTTAATTCTTTGCTTGATTCCTTTCAAAAAATTAGCTTCAGCTCAAAGGGTCACTCTAAGTCTTCGAATGACACAATCAAAATCTCAACTTTGTCAGCTGAAGGTGATTCAGAGAACCATGAAATTCCACGTTTTGAAGGATACCCTTTTCTGAATTTGCATAAAAATGGTTACTTTCAATGACCCTTTTCTTGATGATGGGCTTAATTTTACGTTGTTGATTCATCTAGTGATGGAAGCATGTTTCAGGAAGGTAATTTTGAATATTCTTGAGAAATATGAAGCATTTTGGTGAGCCCCAAGTTTGATGTTTCAATCTAAAATTAGAGATAAATTAGTTGGATTGAAGTTGTGGTGGGAGAAATGAGTGTTGTTGTTGATGTTAATGAGAAAGAAGAAAAAGGGTTGTTGTTGTTGTTGTAGTCTGAGAGATAAAGTCTAGCATCTTCCTTCGTCTTCTTCGACGAACCTTCGCCAACCCACTCCATTTTCGTAAAAAAACAAACGAACCTTGCTAATTCTGGAAAACGGACGCACCTTGCTAAAAGATCGACAGAACATAGCGATTCGAGCAATAAAATGGGTGAAACGGACAGATTTAAGTTTTGGAAGTGATGACCGGTTTTGGGAAGATAGGGGGTTGAAACCCTAGATTTGAGAATGTTAACAATGGAATGGAGGAGGGTCACGTGCTTTCTCTCTTCAATGCTTTCCTTCTTTTTTTTATTTTTTTTAATTGCCAGAATTATTTTCTTTTATTTTTTAAATAATAATTACACACATGTCTGCCACCTCACCTGACACATGGGCGTTGACTGGTCAAAATCAACAAATCAAAAGAGGCACAAAAATTAGGGGGGTCAAAATATCCATTTTTTTTCTTAGGGGGTCAAAATAGCAACTATTTGAAACATAGGGGGCCAAAAGTGCATTTAAGCCAAATATAAATGAATACTTTTAAGGCTTGATTGCACTTTTGCCCCTATATTTTGTCAATTGTGCGATTTTGCACCCCATTGTTTCAAACGAGTGATTTTGCACCCTATATTTTGCCAATTGTGCGATTTTGCACCCCATTGTTTCAAACGAGCGATTTTGCACCCCATAGTTTTCCCCCTTTCTGATTTTGCACACCAAAAAATCATAAAAATATTTAGTTTTTTTCCAAAAATTTTTTTAAAAAAAATTAAAAAATTAGAAAAAAATCAGAAAATATAATCAGATTTTTTAAAAAATTCTGGAATTTAATTTTCAAAATACAAAAAAAGTAAATTTTCAAAATTTTAAAAAAAGGTCAGATTTTTTTAAAAAATTCTAAAAAAAAATTTAATTTTTAAAAATCTGGATACAAATTTTAAAAAAGGTCAGATTTTTTTAAAAAAATTCTGGAAAAAAATTTAATTTTTAAAAATCTGGATACAAATTAAAAAAAAAAGGTCAGATTTTTTTAAAATTTTGAAAATTTACTTTTTTTTGTATTTTGAAAATTAAATTCCAGAATTTTTAAAAAAATCTGATTATATTTTCTAATTTTAAAAAAAAAATTCGATTTTTTAAATTTTTTGGAAAAAAACTGAATATTTTTATGATTTTTTGGGGTGCAAAATCAGAAAGGGGGAAAACTATGGGGTGCAAAATCGCTCGTTTGAAACAATGGAGTGCAAAATCGCACAATTGGCAAAATATAGGGTGCAAAATCGCTCGTTTGAAACAATGGGGTGCAAAATCGCACAATTGGCAAAATATAGGGGGCAAAAGTGCAATTAAGCCAAGCCTACTTTTAATCTAAGTTACACAATTTTTTTTTTAAAAAAGCTTACTTGATTGATTAGTCAATGCCTCTCCGACATTCTCCTTCTTTTTAAGACATTAAAATACACACTTCACACCTTTTTTTTTTTTCTTTAGCCTAAACCACCAAAATTATCACCGTTATTTTGTGAGGCACTCTCAAACTAGTATGCAAGAATGTAAATTTAAATTAATCTCAAACACCGTAAAACTAGTCAAATATTGTTATTTTTAGTTAAATAGTATATCCCTACCTAAAATTGTTATTTTAGCCACCAAAAACTCATCGACTAAAATGAAATTCTCTACCTCAATAGTTAAATCCCTAATTTTGTTTAAAATTCCTTATTTTCTTCCAATTCTCCCCGCGGATTTGGATCCTCACCAGAGTTAGTTATAAAAGCAACTAGACTTATGACCCGTGCGACGCACGGGTTTTGTCGACTATAATAAAGACCAATGAATAATCTTTAACCCGTAAGATCATGAGTCGATCAATAAACGCATATTAAATTATTAGAGATACAATATTACAATCAAATTTGTCTTACTATGTCCTTCAATTAGACTTGAATCTTATCAAATAAGTGTACAAAAGAAGTGTACAAAATATTGTAAAAAAAAATGTAACAGGATATGAATGAAATTGGTGCGATGCATTTTTTTAGTATTAAATTAGTGTACAAAATATTGTCAAAAAAAAAGGCAACGTGATAGGAATGAAATTGCTGCGATGCATTTTTTAGTATTAAATAAGTGTACAAAATATTGTCAAAAAAATAAAAAGGCAAGAGGATAAGAATGAAATTGGTGCGATGCATTTTTTTAGATAGAATTTGTTAGGTTAAATTACTGCTAACCTAATGCAGCAAATTAGAGGGAAAGTATTAGGTTAAATTGTTGCAGACCTAATAAAATTAATAAATAAAGATGCAAATTTAGAGCCAAAATTTTAGGATTGAGTTGTTGCAAACCTAATAAGGGATTAGTGGAGGGAAAAAATTAGGTTAAGTTGCTACAGACTTAACAAAATTAATAAATAAAGGATAGCTGATGTCACTCAAAAGTATATGCAGCAGTTGTATACAAGAGTAAAGTAGATTTTACTATATAAGCCTGTTTTTTTTTCTTTCAAGAATATATAACATATAGGCTTAATTGCACTTTTCCCCTTGTATTTTGTTAATTGTGCGATTTTGCACCCCCTCTTTTTTTAGCGATTTTGCACCCCATTATTTTGCCCCCTTTCTGGTTAGATGGAACTTCTTGTGTTTAATTGCACTTTTACCCCTATCTTTTTGCCAATTGTGCGATTTTGCAGCCCCTTTTATTTTTTTGAGCGATTTTACACCCTGCCCCCTTCCCCTCTTTTAATGATGATTTTGAACAAAACACACTTGGCAAAGATGGGTGCAAAATCGCTCAAAAAAAAAAAGAGGGTGCAAAATCGCACAATTAGCAAAAGATAGGGGGAAAGTGCAATTAAGCCTAATATATATCACTGTCTTTATGATAGATTATTTGCAAGGAGTGAGATGATAAATTAGTTGAAATACAAAAATGGAGAAATAGGAATAACATTGAAGCAAGGGAGGAGGACGTTCGTGGAAGACGAGGGGAGAGCGTGTGGGAGAGAGGGAAGAAGAGGAATAATAAAACTTTTATTCTCTCCATCCCAAATTGTATGACGTTTTGGGCATTTCACAAATATTAAGAAATGCAATTAATATTGCGTTGAAAAGAAATATTATGAGTTGTTTTACAAAATTGTCCTTAATAAATAATATGGAAAAGATAAATGAAAGAATTGAAAGAAGAGAGAGTAATAAATAGTTAAGGTTATAATAGGAAAAGTAACATTAATGTTGCATTGGTATTGTAAAGCGACATATAATTTGGGACAAATTTGTTTCCCTAAAGCGACATACAATTTGGGACGGAGGGAGTAGAAAATAGAGATTCTAGTATAGTATAAGATGGATGAAAAATAACATAAGCACTAAGTTAAGTAAAACTTTAAAGTTAGGATTGTTTTTTTTTTCCGTAATCTCAATGACTAATTCAAACGGTCTTATAGAGGGGAATAGATTGTCTCCCCTGAAAATATTTGTCATTTTCACCGGTGCCGAATCTAAGTCATTAAACATCTTCTCTCTCTTGATTTTAACATTTAACTTCTCAGATGAATTTATTTTTCAATGGGTAGGATTTCACTAGACCCTCTAGTTAGGAAGAGGATCTAGTACCTCTTATAGAGTTATGATCTAATTTGGTGACTAGAACTTCCAATGTTTTCAATAATAATACCAGTAAATTGATATTTTTCTCTTTTTATTTTTTTTATTTGTATGTGTGTCTATATCAATTATATTTGTGGTTGTGACCATACAATAATAATTGCTCTCTTTTTTAAAAATAAATTGGAGTCCTCTTAAAAAAATTGAAGAATTAGAAAATATTTTTAATAGTGGTGGTACTAACGACCTATATTTTACAAGGTCTCAAATGGGATTTGAATTTCATCTATTGAAGTTATAAATTATGTTTTTACCACCGAGCTAACACTTCAAGGTTGATTTCTTGAAGGGTAGGAAAAAAAATATGAAAAGGTCATACAATTTTGTTCCAAAAAGATGTATGGCTTGGCATTTGTCTTTTAAAGATCTTTTGCACATGTTTTTCTCCCCAACTACCAAAAAAGATTGCTTGGTTAATTTTAGTTATAGGGACGTATTAGTGACTGAAACTTTGTTTTGGAGTTCCAATGAGAAGCTTATAGGCAATGAAGCACCGATGTAAACTCAAACATCGAACATGATACTAACACCTAAATACATTAATAATTTAACAAAATGCATCTGATATCTTTATGTTTAACGTGTAATGTTGTCATGTCAGATATCAGACACGTCTTTAATTCTAGTGTCGGTGCTACATAGCTTATGAATGATTTTTCTTCAAATTGTTAATTCAGCCTCCCTTTGGAAAAATGAAATATATAGTGAACTATTGATGTTATTATATTAGTTATAACTGCATCATGCAGCCATGGAATGGGAAGGGTGTTCTCTATGTCGGGGAGATGTTTGGTGCTTTTATGAAGGTATTTGGTTTTTTTTATTGCATCTTCTATTCTTCTTCTAAAAAATATCCGTTAGTTAGTTCTGAAGACAAGAAATTAAAGACATGGAAAGACATCAAATGTATTATATTATTTGTGATGAATTTTATGAGACTGGTATATTTATTCATTTCTGCCACTGGTAGTTATCAGCACAGATTTGGTACTTTATTTTCAGCTGGCTGGATGTGATATATATTGTGATGATTGATGTCCCACAAAAATTATGAATTTATTTTCAAGATATGAGTTTATAGATGAATCGATTTAGGGGGTGATTTGGAATGTAGTGATTTTGGTCTGTTTACATTATTATTTTCTCTGATGTTTTTGCATAGCATGAAATATACATTATTCAACTGGTTATATGCACACACAAAAAACAACGGTTGCAATTTCTTTAAAATATACCGTCTTGTCTTTTTGTTGTTTACATTATTCCATCACTTTATTGTTGTTTGATATTTGGGTGAATTCTTGAGTAAATGTAATTTGTACGTGTTCGCCATTTTGACATGTTTTACTGAGTAACAGACCATCCATTATTTCATCAGAAGATAGAGAACAGAGAAAATTTACAGTGTAGGTACATATATACAAGAAAAGGAATACAACCACGTTGCATGTACCAATCATATCCAAGCAAGATATCCATGTACCAATTACCAACCACGTTGTGAACAGAGGTTGGGGAGCATCTATTCTGTATATTTTACATCACGATCAGAAATATGAGAGGACCAGCAAAACGAGTCCGTAAAGTTGAAGTGCAACTGGACTTAGGAATTAGGACTTTGCCTTAGAGTTTTCCACGGTATAGTGATATATTTGGAAGTGTTCATAAGTGACTAACAAGTTTGTTTGTGTTACTATATCATTTGTGAGTAAGAGTTTCATATTGAATACAAAAGTGGATATTGAGCATTTTATAAGTGATATGTTTCATAAACTTAATGTCGTATGTTTTGGGTAAAGATGTGGTCACTTGTGTCATTGCTCTTGACCTAATGTGGATGATCATGGAGCTCCCCTCATACCCCAAGAGTGGTATCATAGCCGATGGTTGATCCGCCTCCTTGTGTCGCGAGTTATGCGATGATTCTCATTGATTGTCACCAATAGTAGTACCGGTAGATATGGATGGAAAAACTACTATTTGAGGAGGGGGCATACCTATAACAGTGGATGGACTCATTTGAGGGGGAGATTATTAGTATATCATGTGTGAGTAAGAGTCCCGGATAGATGAAAAAGTCGACGTTGAGCATTTTATAATAAAATGACCCATAAACATGTTTTAAGGTTTTTGGTTAAAATATGGTGTCCAACTCACTTGTGTCGTTGATCTAATGTTGATGATTTTCGGGCTTCCCTCGTGACGCAAATGGTTCGTTGAAGTCTAATTCAAATTCTAATATAGGTATAAGAGTTATTTTAAAACCAAAGAATTGGCATGAGCGCGGTGTGTGATGAGAGTTTCACATTAATTTTCTTTAAGCAACATAAAAATAATTATTTATTAAAAACACGAAAAAGAAACAGGAAACTGAAATAAAGAAAAATATATGGGGGCAAAATTGTAGCCTATGCTAAACAAAAGGAGTTTTCTATTTTTTCTCAATTTGTACATTTACGATTTTGATGTACCACAATAAACATATATTCTGTAGCATAATTCTCACTTGAGACTTTATTTCTCTCTAATTCATCTTTATCCCTTCCTTCCGAAAATATGGCTAGTATTTCCATGTAATGAATAATATTGGAATTTGAATTAACGACAAGAGACTTCAAAGTAAGATCATGATCATAATTAGAGGGATTCCAAGATTTGGCTGCAAAGCATACATCACCTACACTAGGCATATCTTGTTCAAGTTCAAGATGTTCATGGCTACCATATACCATCTCAAAGTTTATAGAAGCATCATGCTTTTGCTTTAACGGGAGACAACAACCTCGTAATGTCGTTCCATCATGACGATGCCCCTATTAGTAGGACAAGAGTTTTGTGACCTTGCGTTAATCAATATGGCCTAAGCAACCAAATGTATTTAGGGTTAACGAAGTAAAAGGTCTTTATAAATATTCAAAATTTTGTTTTTAATCTCTACAAAAGAAAATCACAGTTTATTCCTTGTGAAATTTTCCGTCAACATTTTTAGTCCTTGTAAAATATTTTATCGTCATTTTTAGTCCTTGGAAAAACTTTCCGTCAGCATTTTTTGTCTCTAAAATGTTATTGGAACTAAAAAGTGTGATTTTTATTTGTATGGACTAAACAAAATTTTGAATATTTATTAGGGATCAATTACTTAGTGTATGTTTGGTTGAGCGTTTGTGCTCTCCAAACGTGGGTTTGCACTCTCAAACGCGAGTTGGCCTTTTTCAGCGATGTTTGGATACAATCAAAATCAATTCTAAAAAAGCAATTTTCCATCCAAAACGTGGGTTCACATGAAGCCACAAATTGTAGCTTCTGCGTCAACTAAAAGCAATTTTGGAGTTTTTTTTTTTTTTTAAGAAATATATTTTCCATAATTGCCCATGCTTCAACTCAAACTCCATTCTTTTCTCTTTTCCTGAGGCTTCCATTTTTATTCTATGGAACACTTTCTCCTCTTTTTTTTTTTTTCCAGATCTAGTTAAAAATATCCTTATTTTTCTAGATTTGGTGAAAATCAAAAGTGGGGGAGGAAGAATGAGGAAAACACCCAATCTCCATGGAAAAGCTTCAACAGAGAATAGGAATGAAAAATTCGAAAATTTAGGAAATTGAAAACAGAAAAATGGAGGAAAGGATGATGCCATCCATGGAAGTGATGGAACTGAACATCTTGAGAGAGGCAACCATGAAAAGGGTACGGGTAGTATTACAGAGACATTAAAATGGTAGAAGAGAGCCTAGAGTCTTCTTCATAAATTACTTCAATTACCCACACTATATTTGTTATTTATTAATTAAATGAGAAGTTCTAGAGAATTCATATTTAACTTTTTAAAAATGATTTTAATTAGTTTCCCAAAAAAAAATGATTTTAATTAATTAATCAATAAGAAAATAATAATAAGATGAACCGAGAGATAAGTGATTAATAATGATTAATGAAGCAATAAAAATTCAAATATGATAACTTGCAATAATTATCTAAAATGAGACATTTAATTTTAAATACAATTAAAAGGATAATTTGGTCTTTACACATTCAAAATCAATTTTGATCCAAACCATCCAAACATCATCAACTCATGAGAATCACTTTTAAATAAGTGTATCCAAACACAAATCAATTCACACCAGACTCACTTTTAACCAAAATCAATTCTCTCAAACTCAATTCTATCAAAATCAATTCTCTCCACCGCCATACCAAACACACACTTAATTAATCCTAAGCAGTGAAAATCTTTAATCTTATAAAGTTTATTGAGGGTCCTATAATTAGTTTTTAAGCTTAACATCTCTTGATTTTAAAATAATTATGCGCCGTTCAATTACGTCCAATACAACTTCTAAAAATAACATAGCTAACCAGAATGAATCATCCAAGAAACCTGATCTTCAAATACAAGTTTCACTAACCAACCAACTTCTAATCTGTTATATGTTGTTAATCTTTTTCTTATATGTAAAGTTTCGAACGATTATTTACGACCACAAACTGGACTACGACATCAAGATTTTTAATGTCTTTGTGAGTGCGCCACGAGGTTGCAATTGAACTTCTTTACAATCCCAACCACTACATCAACTACAATATCAATTGAACTCGATTCAACTTGTCTTATTTGTGCTGATACAATGTCATAGGAGTAAGTAAGGTCGTAGTTAATTAAACATTTTCCTAAGAAGTGTGGTATTATTTGAGTTTACTTTCTTTAGGTGCAACAATTGGGTTAATGTGTCGCATCCAATGTATTTTAGGAAAATGTCACAAACAAATAAATAAATGAGGAAGGTGCACAACAGGAAAATGTTAGCATATGGAAGTGATGAGGAATGGTAGTGAGACAAATATCTGCAACTTGTGTCGTTCCTTACAGAGCTTTCAATGTGCAGACACGGCATCTCCGTGTCTACGATGATCATTCTCTCTCTCTCTCTCTCATTGCAAATTTTTCTTGAATCTCTCTCTCTCTTCTTCTTTGAGGGGTCACTTGTTGCAGGATGACTCTGCTACCACCCATTCACAAATATGCAGGAGTTATTGCTACCCTTCTTCTGCATGGGAGTGCGTTTCATTAAAATTCATATATACACCCTCACTTTACAACTTTTTCAATTTTTCACATTTATGTTTCTTCGAATACGTCCATTTTTTTCCTCCCATACATAAATTTTGACATTTACCACCCTCAACAACCAACCAACCCTCACTGTCTCTAAATTTCACATGATGCCAAAACAAACAACTCTGAATTTAATTAACTATATTAGGCCCAAAATGTTTCGTGCTGTCACTGTTTTTAGTTAATATTTGGTAGTATATATTGAATAGTGTGATGAGTTTAACAGCACATTCATCTCATTGTAGGACATGCTATTTAAAAACTTCGGCGGGTTCTTAGGTTGTTTCAAATCGACGATCGAATTTTTAATCTTCTTTCATATTCTCACTTTTTAATCTTCTTTCATATTCTCATACATGCATATTAAATCAAGTGGTGTGGACAATTCATATATATTTTTATCTACCTTAATTGTTTTGAAATATACTACATTTATTACACTATTCATCTCATATTATGTGTGTTAGAATAACAACCACCCGATTCAAAACAGTAAAGAATCAATGAACAGTAACGATGAGTTCAGCCAATTGTGCATCTTCAAATGAAGAGCGGTTGCGGATCATTCGTATTATGAGTGAAAGATTATGGTTTACTAGCGAAAAGAGGGTTCGTCTTTCCGCTTTTTTTATTGTTATAATGTTTGAAAATTATTAACGGTGTTTATTTATGAAATTTTGATTTGGATTAAAACAAAAAATAGAAATGCTTGTCGCTTTTAAGTTATAACAAACCAAACTAATCATGGTCCTCGTGAGCTTAGGTCAGTTGGTTGAGACAATACATAAAATATGCAAGGTCCGGGGTTCAAACCCCAGACATTACCAAAAAAAAAAAAAACTTGCAATGTTGCAATGACACCAACAATATAACAAAAATATATAATCTAAATTCTTTTTTTTAATGATACCAACAACGATCTTTATTATAGAAAAATTTGTTTGAGAGTATAATTGGGATAATGAAAAAGTAAGTATAAATATATTCATCTAGTTTGTTACACTTTTTAAATGATAAGGGAAAAAAACATACATATATATACATTTGTTTTAATATTTAAATTTATTCTTATTTATTTGTTACATATGTTATTTGAATTGAAAATTGAGAGTATTTTTGAAAAGAAAAGTTCAACCCAAAAGTGTTGAAAGGGTTAGTTTTCTTTATATATAGTATAGATAATATAAACTTTTTTTTTAAGGAAGATAATATAAACTTTATATACAGGAAATGTTAATAAGTGTCATAAGGACGTTTCTTCAAAAGAAAAAGTGACATAATGACATATGTTAAGATACCAAACATAAAAATTATTTATAGAAAATTATGTTAATTTATTTCTCAAACTTTCAATTGTTACTTTTTTTCTCAATAAATACTTATTATTTGTGAAAAGCTTAAAGTGTGCTTTAAGGCACATATAATTAGCTTATTTCAAAAAAAAAAAGGCATATATTAGCTTGATCTATATATTTAGAGGTAGAATCCGTTGACAACAAGTGTAAATCTAAAGACTTACACCAAATCTCAACCGTTATAATTATTTGATCTAAGGACTAGTATTATGTTAATAATAAATGAAACAAGCACATTACGATGCTATGCTAGTAGGAGATTATCACTGTATGATATACTCCTTCATTTCTCAATAATTGTAAACATCAAATTATTGATCACATGGATCGTAGAGATGGTAAAATACATCTTCGTTTTTACTACTTCAAGTGTGCCAAGTGATGTAATGCTCTCACAAACATCATAAAATGATTGAGGTCTGTAACCAACATGGCAACATCCCATCATTTAATATTGTCATATTATTATTTTTTATAATGAATTTAAATTTTGAATTAATTTTGTCTACATGAAAGAATTTTGTGAAGCATTTTGTCAAATTTTTTTTTTTAAAAGAATCAAAATTATACTTAGGTTAATTCAAATACCACTTAAAAAGAGAATTTAAAATTACTTTATTACTCAATACAATGTTAATCTCAAATTGATCTTTATAAAATAATACTATGTTTCAATACCAGCTGGTAAAGACCTCCTAGAAGCTGAAAAACAACAAGGGGATATAATTACTAGAAGTAAACCTAAGAGACTCCAAATGAATATGGAAGAAAAAATTGCTACTAATGGAATTGAATCATTGAAAAAATCATTTTTCTTAAACCTTCGTCTTAGATTTGCATCACTAGCACAAATCCAGTTGAACTAAAAAGGGGAGAGTACTGGAAAAGTATAGCCTCGCGTCATACAAGCAAAATCAAGAAAATGTATATATAAGCATAAATGGGCACTATGCACATTTGTTTTTGGAATTTAGCTCACTATGCACATTTGTTTTTGGAATGTACATGTATATTTAGTTTCACTTTTGGAGAAGGTAAAGTTGATTATAAAGGTGTATAATTGATTCTGATATGTTTGGATGTTCAGGTTAGAATTTTGATATTTTTTTCTCAACATTTGATTTTTACTCCCAAATTTATTGTTTAACGAAATTTTACATGAATCATCCAAACATAGATCATTTACATTCAATCTACTTTTAACATGAATCACTTCATTAAAACTCAAACACACTAAATCACATATGCATTAGATTGCATAAGAACTATATATGATTGACTGTGGGACAAAGATAGCTTGTAAACCAAGTTTTATGGTATTATTAAGCTCCTTTAGAGATTGATTATGCACAAAGTTAGGTTCAGGCTCCTATGCTAATTACATTGTAGCTGGTAGATACTTTTGGCAAGCCACATTGGCATAATTCATGATACATATATTTGTTTCATGAATCATTCCATGGTTAGAGATGTTTGATAGGCTTACGCGGATCTAAATAAGCTACACTGAGCATCTTTGTATTTTCTTCTTAAATTCAAGCATATAACTGTCTCGATCATTTATGGACCTGTCACACAACATAAATGGGAATGTGGGACAAAATTTAAAAACAAAGTGTTACTACAATATAAAATGAAAATGAAAATGAAATTAATAAGATGGGTCCTAGCTCCTTAACAAAAAAAAACTTCATTCATTTTCCAATCTGAAAACACATTTATTAGCAACCACGAAATGTATGAGCAAAACATTACTGCTTTTTCACCTAATAATAAAACCTCCTTCTTTCCTCCTTCTTTCTCACACCCCCCTTTTGTATGTTCTTACTCTGGTGAGGGTTTCTTGGTAATTGTGTGGCATTCACAACGGGATGGATGTTGGAGGCAAAAGTGAGTCCCACATGTTTGATTCTGTGCTAGATTTCTATGCCCCATTCTAGATGTCATGGCCCCATTTTGTTGCCTTTTGACCTTTGTGGCTTAAATACGGTGCAAACCTCATTTCCATGGATATTAACTACGCTGCATGTGTTTGTCAGAAAATGTTAACGTAATACAGAAACCTTTTCATGAGAGACATGCTATATGATCACTGTACGCAAAATTGCACTACATAGCTCCCATTATTTAGTTACCAATTTGGACTCTCAAGTTTATTTCATCACTCTCTCAAAAAAAAAAAAAAGTTTATTTCATCACTACTAAAAAGAAAAGTAGAATTATCAACTAAAATTAGTGACAACAAAATTGATATGAGGTGGATCTAGATCGACTGACAAAGTTGATGGAGCACACGCTAGAGGACTAGCGATTGAGTCCTGATGAGGGTGTGGTAGCACTATGACGATCAAGTTAGTTCAAAATTGAATACTTGTGAGGTTTTTTGTTTAGAGTGATAGTATACTTTCTTCTGCGCAGATGTCTTTATATAGGACGAGCTTTAGAAATTCATGGTAAAATCCGTTGAGTAGGTTGAGTGGAATTTAGCGTGATCTCTAGATCATCGTGTGATTTTAATTAATCGTGTGGTGATAATTGAATCAGTGGATTTACTATGGCCTATAGTTAATGTGGCTCTTTAGGGCTTGTTTGTTTCAAGAGAAAGGGTAGGGATGGAAGCCAATGAGATGGAAAGTTTCTTGGAATGTGGGTCTTACATAATTTGGTTTGCATAGATTGAGAAAGGAAAGATTGATTTCAGTGGGCCCCATGCTCAAAAAACTTTCCGCAGTATTGTGTGAAGAAAGTAAGGAACTTGCATCTTTTAGGCTGTGTTTGGTTCCAATGAAAGAAAGGAGAGTGGATGAGAAAGAGAGTGGAAAGATATTCTTTCCATAGTTTGGCACACCATCATAAAACCAAGGAAAGAAAGTTTTGGCTAGGTCCCACGGCAGAATTGTTTCTGCGCTCAGGAGAGCAGAAAGTGGAAAGATTCCACTATTCCTGCTGCATTTACCGAAATGCCCTCCTGTTTTGTTTGTTTTTACAACACATATTCCAACTTTTTCTATGCTATTTTTTATCTTTTATGTATGGATATTTATGTCAATTTACTAACAATATAACTATCTTTCCTTTCACTTTCTTCATACTATCACTCAAACCAAACAACTAAATAATCATCTCACTTTCCATTCACTTTCCTCATACTTTCTTTCCTTTAACAATCTTTCCTCTTACAATCTTTCCTTTCACTTTCTTTGGTGATCCAAACACACCCTTAAAGCAAAATGTCCTATATACCCCTGCTTTTTAGGCATATTTGTGAGGGAGATGGATATTTCTTTTAACGTTTGTGTGTTCCTTTATTTGAAATAATCTAATGTTTGTATTTCCTTTACTTTTTTGTTATATAAATAATCTAATTAAAATAATTAATAAAAAATCTATTGATACTTCTTTTTAAAATTTATGTTATATACACACACACATAAATCACTTTTATATTAGAGTATTTTTGTCATTTACTATTTATATCTCTTTCTTTCCTCTTCACTTTCACCCCTACCAAACAACTAAACAACCATTTCAGTTTCCACTCACTTTCTATTCACTTTCATTCCTTCAACATTATTTCCTCTTACTTTCTTTCCTTAAACTTTCTAAACAAAAATTAATATGAAATTTCTAATTTTAGTACCTCTGTGATCTAATCTGTCAGTGGAGTGGGCCTCGAGCCTTCCCTAAACAAAAATTAATATGAAATTTCTAATTTTAGTGTCTTGGAATGAATTAGAGTAGAGGTGTCGTGTTTTCTTTTTCTCTATTTTTTTTTAACTAAATCAATTTTTTCTATTATTGTGTTTTTAAATTTCATCAAAAAGTTTATGAGCTCATAGTTATGTTTAAGAACAATTTATTTTTATAAGTTAAATAAAATTATAGACAGTACTGACACTATCAATTAGTATAGCAGGTTGTACAATCTCACATGTGCATGAATTTGAATTTTGTTGTTTCATAGTGTTAAAAAGTAAGAAAGAAGGACTTTGCTCCTTACTGAAAGATATTGTACGTAAGACAAAAAATTATAATCATTACTAGTATTTTTCTAGAAGCAGCAAGATTAAGCTGTTGTACATTATGGCTGAACCCTCAATGGCAGTTAGAAAATATGCAGTCAGAACTCAGAAGAATTCACAGTAAAAACCAGAGAAAATTATCTTGTTTCTTGTTTTTATCTTGCCAATGAAATTCTGAAAATCTTTCGTCAGTTTCGTTCTTCTTATAGAAAAAGCTGCCTGCCATTTTGACATGCCGCCATACCAATAAATAGATGAGTTTTTCAAAATTGTCTTGCAAACGTTTGAAAAAATGTTAATGAATGTTCTAAGGGATCTTTTAAGAGTTTAAAATAGTAAGATTTTATGAAAATGTATATATATTTAATTTAATGTATTGAAAATTAAAAATGTTTACCTTTTTAAATACTTCGTAAATGTATTTAAATAACTTTTTTATTTGAAATCTTTAAAGGGTGTCAACCGATCATTTTTCTATTTTTGTACGAGGTATAGATATTTAAAAACATAATAATTGATTAAAATATGGGTCAACCTAATACTATTTTGTTAATTAAAAATAAAATAGATATAATTAGATACAAAAGTATAACACTATTTTATTTTGGATTGTATTCTAGAACTACTATACTTCTGTTACTTTTGATTTGTTTCATTATAGTTTTCTTGAAGTTTATTTTCCTATAATGTTTTAATAGAATAACATTTTTTTTCTCATTTACATTATAAAATGTATTAATTGTTTCTTAATTAATAGTGTATGATACGATATCATTCAATTTTGAATTACAAATCACAGATACTAAATCACTAAACAACACCTTTAAAAAAAATCACTAAACAACATACCTAAGTCATTAAACTATAGAACATTGCCTAAATCATAAAACTAGATCACTAATCATCATCCTCATATGGAACAGATGACCAGCGTGGAGCAATAGGCCTCGCGATCACCTTGATTCCCTTATCCTCCTTCATGTGCTTCTAGTAGTGGCATATGATGTACAGGGACACCACAATCGTAAGCACGATCAATAACCCAAGGATCACGAAAATTGCCGCATACGTAGTGTAACACCCCGTTTTTCGTTAGGATTATTTATTCATTTATTTATTGTATGTGTTTAATTGCTTGTTTGTGTGTTTGATTTCGGATTAGTGGATTTTTAGACGAGAATGGTGTTTTAGTCATTTTTAGACTAAGGGCATTTTGGTCATTTGATGAGTGAGGATATTTTGGTAATCTTAGAATTGGAGGATATTTAGTATTTTTAGTGTGCTGAATTATTTTAATAGAGTTAGTAGTAACTTGAGATAATTAACTACGGTAGTGGTGTATGAGTATTTAATGGGAGGTTTTACTGAAGTAATTGAGTAGTAACATTTTAATGAGATGAGAAGTTACTGAGCCAGAGCAAAAAGCCTAACCTAAAGTGAGACTATATAAGTATAACTCTAGTGAGAAATTAGGGTTACACATTCATTTCATAAGTTTTACCAAAATGTGCTAGAGAGAGAAAGTTGCGAGATAGAGAGAAGAAGTTCTTAGAAGAGGAGGAAGAGGGGAGCAAAAGCTAGGAAGGTAGAAGAGGAGAGTTAAGCCTTAGCCTGAGCTCTTGAGGATTTGAGGTAAGGGGATAGATAAGTTGTTCTCATAATAAGCTATAATCATATTCTTAGCTTTTGGGTCATGTTTATTTTGATTGATTTGTGAAATTGATGATTATGTGAGATGAAATTTGTGCTCATAATTAAGTTTTAATTGGGTATGATGAACTTTAAAGAATTAAATTGTTTATATGCTTAAGTTGTGGTTGATGATGTAGCATAAGTTGTTTTTGAGAATTTTGCTTAATTGTGTGAAAACCATGAATTTTGTTGATGATTATTGCTCAAACATGTCTTAAATCACTTGTTGAATCTTTCGGTAAGTTTGGATATTAATGTGTTATGAATTGTTGGTGTTGGTTGTGAAGTTTGGCTTGAATTGTGAAATTTTGGAGTTTTTGTGAAAAATAAGTATGATTATGAAAACTTGATTATTAGATAATGTGAATCCATGTTTAAGATGTTTTAATTGTTCCTTATACGTGATGAAGTTTGTGCAACGATTTTGGGTCAATTGAGATCAAAATTGGGATTTTATAAGTATATCTAAAAAGTTGATTGACTTGACTTACAATTTTAGAGTTCCCATGCAGTAAAACATGGGGCAACGTGTATGTTACTCATGTTAGGTGGAGTGGGAAAACAAAGAAAGAGAAGTACTAATACTATTAATGATGAAATTGAACTATATTACAAGTAAATCTGTTAAGTACACCAATTCAACGATTTGGTTTCGTACTTTAACAGATTCTATTTCAGAAATCATACTCGACTGAATCTATCCACTCTAACCCGTTTTTTTCACTTTTTCCACCTGTGGTCCGCTTGTACCTGCATGTATCACCCGTTTAATATTCAAATTTAACGGGTTTCGGGCGGGTTGAATATATATGTCCAGCTACTTAGTAGTAGACTAGTAGTACATTTAATATTGGATGAACATTTATGCAATGTATACCTCCACTCCCCTCATGTGGGAAACCAAAAGGAGAGGCAGATGGCGTGATGGGAATGCTTTGATTATCTTTGCCAACTTCACTACAAGACAAATTAAAAACTCTCTCTCTCTCTTACACACACGTTCAACATTCATAAACAAAGAAAACTCATTTTCACTTTCTACTAAAGTTTTCTTCTTTCTTCCTTACCATGAACTTTGAACCCAAAATCGAACCTGGGTCACCCTCCACTAACCATGTCATTCTTGATGATGATGATGATGAAGTTGGAGAAGATCCCGTTGAAAGTACTCTTGACTTGGAAGGAATGAGTATACTTGATCTTGTTCGACATGTATTGTTTGGTTCTTGTCTAAACGACACTTTTGATAGAGTTCAAGTTGTTTTTGTTACAAGACATTTGATCCTCAGACAACAAAATCAACATCTTCAAGAGAAGCTTCATTTGGAGAAACACTCAAGGTAACATGTTGAGGATGAATTTAAAAAAAGAGAAGAAATTTGTGAGGAATGTAAGAAATTAAAAAAACAAACTCAAGAAACTCTTTTGAATGAAGCTAAGAAAGGTGAAAAAAAACTCATAATAAAATTATTGTTTATCTAAGAGATAAGAATTTTTGGTTGATGTGTGAGGTCAACAAGTTGACACAAGAAAAGGTGGAGGTTGGAAAGGGTTTTGAGTATACAATGTGCATACCTACACAGGCACAGATGTACATACATGAGATTGGGGGCAATTGTCCCACTAATGTTTGTGTTATACTTAGTGAATATTCGATATTTTAATTATTGTCACCTCTTAAAATTGTATATTGTCTCCGTTAATTGAAAATTTATGCGATAAAAAGAGTTTCTTTCATGAATTTTACAAAATTAACTGTGCAAATGTATTTGAGTTGAAATTTTGAATGAATTTTTCACATGCACAAAGAGAGATATTTTTTATAGTGTTAAAAATGAATAAAATTCTACGATACTTTTTTAAATATAAAGACACGTAATAAAAAAAAATTATTTGTAGATGTTAATGAATGTTTAATTTTTCTAATATATAATAGTATGTCTTTCAGAGATAATGCTGCAGCTAATCCTGCGGATACAGAAAATAGATGTCCTCCAATTTCTGCTAATGGTAACAAATCCTTAAAAAAAATCAAAGGAACCAAAGGCAGATGCAATCAATATGGACACGATGGTCACAACTGAAATCATCTTGTCAAGAAGAATACATTTATCCAACAGAAAACCTCTGAATGATAAATCCGAAGAAAACCTTGTGATAGCATTGCTCTTCAAAATGACAAAAAGCCATGCAAGAGCAAGATAGAACGCAGATCTCTGGGCAACGGGTAAATACTTTGACAAATCTAGCTCACCCCCTTTCGCAGAAAAGAAATATGATACCCAAAAGATTAGACAAGAGAGGAGAAATGAACCGGTAGGGTTCTCAATCCCACGGAAGTAACTTATCTTATAGGGATAAGTCTCTTCCCTCGTCAAGAATTTCCATATTGTAAACAGTTTCATCTTAACCCATTGTGCCTTACCAACATCGTCATCCTCAGCAACAATGTTATCAGAATTTGGACTTACCTTACAACGCTCACAGAGTTTCTCGGCTCTGTCAAAACTTAAACCCAATGTGTGAACTTGGGATTTCGAGCTGAAACCCGTCATCTTTAAAGAATTCAACGAAACTACACATGGGTAAGAATAGAATCGACGAGAAAGGTGTAGATCCGAACCATGACGAAGTTGATTTTGACAGGGTAGTGTAATGGATCGAAAAAAAAGAAGCGGCAGTCATTGTTTACAACAGAAAATGGGAATAGAGAGAATGGGAGTGAAGAGATGAAACACTAGTGTTTATAATCTCAAGTATTTTTCTCAATAACAAAGATGTTATTATTTTATCACTTACACATTGCTAAAAATTTGTATAAATATTTATTTATTATATATAATCTTTCCCCCACAAGTCAAAATTTATGGATCTGTCATTGTACCTACATATACATACATACATACATACATACATACATCATACATACATACATACATATAATATATATATATATATATATATATATATATGTGTGTGTGTGTGTGTGTGTGTGTGTGTGTGTTTTTGTGTTAAATCTTATAATAGAAGTATGCGTGCATGTAGACGTGTGTGTACGACTTATAAAAAAAAAAAAATAAGTTAGAAAGATCATACTTTGCAAAGAATAATCAAAATCTTAGGACATCCTAGATTCAATAATGTAGCAAGCAAGATAGATCCATAATAACCAACAACACAAATTAAGATGTGTTAAATATTTTATTTAAGTCATTATAGTTTTATTGAATTTCACAAATTAACCGACAATATTGGTGTAACAACTATCTCCAATAACCTGAGTCATGACAAAAATAATGTGAGCACATTTAACACAATAATATTTAGTAAGAACACACAACTCCTATGAATTCTTTTTCTTGCTCCCTTTCACTTTGAAAATTTTATATATTTATTTTCACGCAATTTTGATACTCAAAATATTAGGAACAAGGTCCATGACAACAAATTGGATATGGCTGGTTCAATAGATTAAAGAATATTGAATACAAATTTATGTCTAGACATTCATGTTTTTGCATGAGATACAAATATTTAAAAACATAAGAATTGAATAAAATCTTGGTCAACCTAATTCTATTTTGTTAAATAAATAAAACAGATATTATTAGATACAAACGTATAACATTACATTTTATATTGGATTGTATTCTAGAAATAAAAAACTTATTTTTAATAGAATAATATTTTTCTCATTTACATTATAAAATGTACTGATTGTTTTTTAAATTAATAGTGTATGAAACGATATCATTCAATTTCCAATTTTCCACAATTATTCATTGTAAAATTAATAAAGTGTGATTGAATATTATACGATCGTTTAAAATATTTTTAAACATCAAGTATAGTTTAAAATATTGACTTAACTCAAAATTCTCCCCTCTAAACCCTTAAAACCCCACATTTAATTAGATAAGTAACACAAGATCTTTCTACTCACCTTAGATACATTCTTGTTTACGATTTTCTCTTAGATACATTTTTGTTTACGATTTTCTCTACCTCTTCTCTAACAACAACATGAAATCATTCTACTCGCCACTTTTGAAACTCACTGTGAACTTTCCACGATCTTTTCTTCACAATCCACGATGATCTATTCCAAATAAAGATTCAATAGGTCAACCATTCTTTCCTTTTCCATTAAATGTGGTACTTCAATTGTGACTTATTTTAATTTGTTCAACCTTTTTTCTAATTTTGAAGTTGTTTTGAACTTGTATGCATAAAAGTTTATGTTTATTGTTTTTTATAATAATTTGTTCACGTTTTTATATATTTTGAAATTGTTTGTTTTTTCTGCATATAACGTGTTTGTAGAAATTCAAACTTGTTTTTCCCATACGAATTACAAGTTTTAAGTGTTGTATGTGAGCAAATTATAGAATGTTATCACTGTATTTTGTTTTCAGAGTTATACGAATGCATATAACGTGTTTGTAGAAATGCAATCTTGATTTTTAACTTATGAATTACAAGTTTTATGTCATATATGTGTTAGGAAACATGGCATCCATGAATATAGAGAGAAAAACTTAGAAAACTATTGTATTGATGATAGTTGAAATGATACAAGAATGAAAAAGATAGGTACAAATGAGTCAACCATGTGACTTATATAGTAACTAAACTAGTGTGCTAACTAACCATATCATTATTCTTAATAGCCTCCCTCAAACTCAAGGTAAGAGAACTCTTAGCTTGAGTTTGAATTACAAAGCTAACAACAAACAGAAGAAATAAAGTGCAAAAGTATATGACAAGTTGAGGTGCATAGCTCCTAGAAGTCTTTGACCAACTCTTGGAGTCCTTTCAAGCTTCCTACAGCGTCTCCACAACATCCATATCCAAAAGAAAACCCAAACATTCAGCAAGATAGTATCAACAACTATTCCAAAATAGGGCAGTAGCCAATGGTATGTAAATCCAATAAACCACTTGTGAACTAGAAAGGCTAACAACAATTGCAGAACCTTGTGTTACTGAAGTACCTCCAACAAAGTAGATGTGAAAGCAATGCTTCACCAAACCAAACCAAATCCAAACAATATTTGATCTCAAGCAGTAACTAATCAGAGCCATAAGGCAAAACGCTTAACCATTGAGAAGAAGCCATAACTCTAAGCTTAACCACTTAACAGAAGCTAAAATCAATAAAGCCAATAAAGGGCATAATGCTTAACCACCATAGGGCAGAAGCGAGAGAGAATATGAAGAGTGCTTAACCACCATAGGGCAGAAGCTAACAAAAATGCTTAACCATCATAGACAGAAGCTCAATAACGCTTAACCATTCATGATGGAAGCACAAGACAAGAATCAAAGCCATCATAGGCTAATAAGAAAAATGAGGAAGTAAGCCATGGACAAAACTATTGCCACGAAACTCAATGAACATCAAACAGAACTGAAACTCCAACACATGTAGGCAACAAAATGTAAGCCACTAAGAAAAAAATAATCTTGCTACTAGTCTTCAACCCATATGTTCCAAGCAGCAGCAACAAAAAAACATATGTGACCATAAGAACTTGAATCAAGACAACTATCAAGGAACTCCAACCCAAAATTGTCTTCAATCTTGTGAATAAACCAAGTGTGTGTTTGATCAATCATTCTCATAAGCCATCTTCTTCAAAAAACAATCACAGTAAAACAAATCAAGTGGAAACATTCTGCAGCCATGATAAATCTTTTCTACCAATCCAAAACTAATGGTTGCTCGCTCCCGAATTTCCGTAAGTAACACTAGGAAAATTCATATCAAATACCTCTTCCAAATACCATAGCTAATGAACAAAAATGAAAGGACTGCACTATAGTGGAATGACATTCAACACTAACTAAATTGGAGAAAAAATTCAGCTACGATCCAGGACCAAAACAACAAATGATCAAAAGCTTTCAACAAAGAAGTCAACTTATTCCGTCACTAGTTTCTTCATGCCAAATCATCCAATGCATTATATCTCCAATACAACACCAGAGCAAACATATATCAGATAGAGAAAATAAGTTGCAGGGACATGAAAATGATGCATACCGGAACCAGTAACCATTGCACCAATATGTGACAGAAGTACCTCAACTTGGAAGCAATATGCAGTAATCAATCCACAATTGAACAAAGTTGTTGAACTCCCACAACTACAATTGCATGAATAACCATTGTTGGAAAACTGAACGAAAAACCACTATGTTTGCAGTGAGGACATTCCACAAACACCTAGGAAGCAATATGTGATAAAGACTAAACCACTAAAATCTCAAGGTGCAGAGAAAATGAATCTGAATCATAAGAGAAAAATAGTGGAAACAAGACCTTGTAACTAACTCGAACAAGAAATCGAAACAGAGTTGGAACCCTATGAATTGGGGAAAAAGACGCAAATCGAAGCTTGCGATAAATGGAATCGTAACAAAACAAATATCAAGAATCAATGGACAATAACGAAACAAAGATATCGTTCAGATAACATACAGACATAGGCGAAACAAGATTGAGATCAAAAGACGATTAGATCAAAAACGAAACTGAATCGCAAACTGAAGCGGAATCGCGAACTGTAATGAAATGTGATGAAAACAGAGTCGCGATCTCAAGAACAGAAGAAATCAAATCATGAATTCACGGAATAGTGAGAGAAAGTAAGGGAAATCGAAAGAAAATTGAATATCTATAAAGGAAGAATTGACATAAGGATGATCAGAAAGTGAAAGAAAATGTGGATGAGAAAATTGGATTTTCTCAAGAAAATGCAGCGGAAAATCCTTCAAGGATGATACCAGATTGGCTCTGATACCATGTTAGGAAACATGGCATCCATGGATATAGAGAGAAAAGCTTAGAAACTATTGTATTGATGATAGTTGAAATGATACAATAATGGAAAAGATAGGTACAAATGAGTCAACCATGTGACTTATATAGTAACTAAACTAGTGTGCTAACTAACTATATCATTATTTTTAATAATATGTGAGCAGATAATCACTATATTTTATGTGCAGAGTTGGCTAAAGAGGATCTGCCATCATCATTTTTATAATTTTTTTTTGTGAGGGAATCTTTTTTATAATTTTGAAGTTGTTTTGAAATTGAATGCATAAATGTTTATGTTAATTGTTCTTTATGATAATTTGTTCACATTTTTATTTATTTTTAAATTGTTTGTTTTTTATGCATATAAGGTGTTTGTAGAAATGCAAGCTTATTTTTTACCATATGAATTACAAGTTTTAAGTCTTGTATGTGAGTAGATTATATAATGTTATCACTGTATTTTGTGTTCAGAGTTATACGGATGCATATAATGTGTTTGTAAAAATGCAATCTTGATTTTTAATTTACGAATTACAAATTTTACGTCATATATGTGAGAAGATAATCACTATATTTTGTATCCAAAGTTGGCTAAAGAGGATCTGCCATCATCCTTCGATTAGAGGGACTACAATGTCCTTCCTGATGTTCTTTATCAAGGACCTGCTAGTATTTATTTTTTTAAAAAATATGACCTGCTAGTATTTATTTTTCTTAAAAACTCTTCAAATTTCAAACTATACATAATTTTGAATCTTCTCTTTTCCCAACTGATAGCTGCATGTTGGACCTTTCCAACATGCTCAACGATTGAAGCGAAGTACAAGATTAAAATTGGCCTCTCTATATCACTGTCCCGACAGGAACTCTTGAATTTTGCCAAATTAAGAGACGTGGCGGAGGTTGGGTGCATAGGGATATTATGTTTCTGAAAAAAGAATTTCGTTTACCAAAGACTACAAGTGTGAAGCGAACGAAAGTCTTCCGTGTAGGGGGAATGTGTGTTGACTAAATTAAAAATGATTTATTTTTATTCATTTTTCATTTTAGTTATTTCCTAATCAATCGTAAGCACGATCAATAACCCAAGGATCATTGAAATTGTCGCAGAGATAGTGTAACACCCCGTTTTTCGCTAGGATTATTTATTTATTTATTATATGTGTTTAATTGCATGTTTGTGTGTTTGATTTTGGATTAGTGTATGAATATTTATTATATATAATTTTTTCCCCATAAGTCAGAATTTATGGATCTGTCGCTATACATACATACATACATACATACATACATACATACATACATATATACGTATTTGTGTTTTTGTGTTAAATCAATATAAGTATGTGTGCATGTAGACGTGCGTGTACTACTTATAAAAAAAACAAGGTAGAAAGTTTATACTTTGCAAAGGGTAATCAAAATCTCAGGACATCCTAAATTCAATAATGTATCAAGCAAGATGGATCCATAATAACCAACAACATAAGTTAGTTGTGTTAAATATTTTATTTGAGTCATTATAGTTTTATTGAATTTCACAAATTAACCAACAATATTGGTGTAACAACTATCTCCAATAACCTGAGTCATGACAAAAATAATTTGAGCACATTCAACACAACAACATTTAGTAAGAACACACAACTCCTATGAATTATTTTTCTTTCTCCCTTTCACTTTGGAAATTTTATTCTATATTTATTTTCAAGCAATTTCGATACTCAAAATAATAGTGACAAGAACCATGACAACAAATTGGATATGGCTGGTTCAATATATATTAAAGAATATTGAATACAAATCTATGTCTAGGCATTCATGTTTTTGTATGAGATACAAATATTTAAAAACATAAGAATTGATTAAAATATGGATCAACCTAATTCTATTTTGTTAAATAAATAAAATAGATATTATTAGATACAAACATATAACATTACATTTTATTTTGGATTGTATTCTAGAAATAAAATACTTCTTTTTAATAGAATAATTTTTTCTCATTTACATTATAAAATGTAGTAATTGTTTTTTTAATTAATAGTGTATGATACGATATCATTCAATTTCCAATTACAAATCAAAAATAATAAATCACTAAACAACATACCTGAGTCACTAACCAACATAACATTACCTAAATCTTAAAACTAGATCACTAATCATCATCCTCATAAAGAACATAATTTTAAAAGTTGATCACTAATCATCATCCTCACAAATAATAAATCACTAAACAACATACCTAATGTTTAGTGATTTATTATTTGTGATTTGTAATTGAAAATTGAATGAGATCGTATCATAGACTATTAATTAAAACAAGGTGGGTGATAGGTGACCACGCACTTCTATCTAGCCTTGGAGCTTTTCTTTTTATAAAACAAAACTCAGAATTTCATTACTATCCCCTTCCATTTCATATATTCGATTATTTGAACTTTTCACACACACATTAAAAATTATTTAATCAATATATATTTATATCAAAATACTTTTAATTTTATTATTAATTATTTAAAAAGTCTTCGTGAGCCTAGCTCAGTTGATGTGGACAATGCATAATATATGCAAGGTCGGGGTTCAAACTCCGGCCACCACAAAAAAAAAATTATTTAAAAAATCACTGTTCAATCTAAAAAGCATAATTACTTTCATAATATAGTTGAAAAAGAAAGGTTAATTATATTGTGGATTTCTAAAATATATGTTATTTTTTAACAAATATAAAATATTAAAACTATCAAAAATTTACAATGGACAGAGTAATAATCATATAACTAATAGAATAGTTATCCAATATGCAAACATTAAAAGATCAACTACTTAGGAATTAGGATCTGTTTGGCAAGTCCCATTTTTGAGTTTACAACGTATGTCTTTTAACGGCTGAAGTTATAGTTAATAGCAAATAAGGTAGCTTATCAAAAGACGCAAGATAAATTCGCTCATTGAATTTATAGTGTTTCGTAAAATTAGTGGTTGAATTAGTTTATCAATATGGAATGACATAAAAATGATATATTTAATAAATATTAAATTTATTTCAATTAATATTTCAAGGATAAAATTGAGATAAATAATGATAAGTTAAAAGTTTTAAGATGCAAGATATTTGAATTAGCTTATCAAAAGACGATATAAGCAAGTAAAAATAAGTTTACTCCTTAATGCTATTTTGACATAAGCTTAAGTAAGTCACCAACATAATGTAACACAAGTGGTAGCAGACAGTTGAACCCCAATTCAAAGCTCAATTTGTCTATAGATCAACCTTTTAAATAAATCTCATTTACTAAGAGTGGATAAGACTGCATAATTACTCGGGAGAATACCTTTACTTTAAAAATAAGGGTTAATTAAGTTTTTAGTCCCTATAAATATCTGCAGTTTTGTTTTTAGTCCCTACAAAAACAAATCACACTTTTTAGTCCCTACAAAATTTTCCGTTAGTGTTTTTAGTCCCTCTTAAATTAAAATTTGTTTAATTATGCTTAAACTTCTAAATTTTTGAAAGATTTTTTACATACATGTTCATAACATCGTAAAACACTCTTTTATAAAATCTTTTAGCTTTTTAACATGTAATGAATTAAATATGAATTTTTCTAAAAACCAAAATTTCAAGATTATATTAATGAAAATTTCGACCTAATAATAAAATTTTGAGTTACTTTTTTGCGGAGGAACTTTGTATAATGTTCTAAATAAGTATGTAAAAAATATGTTAAAAATTTAAAAGTTTAAGCACAATTAAGCAAATTTTAATTTTACAAGGACTAAAAGTATGTGTTGGTCCCTGTTAAATTAAAATTTGTTTAATTATACTTAAACTTTTATATTTTTAAATGATTTTTAACATACATGTTAAGAACATTATAATAATCTCTTTTATAAAAAATTAGATTTTTTTAACATGTAATGAATTAAATAAAAAAAATTTAAAATGCCAAAAATTCAAGATAAAACTAACGAAAATTTGGACCTAAAAATAAAATTTTGAGCTAACTTATTGCGGCGGAATGTTTTATAATGTTTTAAACAAGTATGTAAAAAATCATTAAAAAATTTAAAATTTTAAGCATAATTAAACAAATTTTAATTTATCAGGGACTAAAAACACTAAAGGAAATTTTTGTAGGGACTAAAAAGTGTGATTTATTTTTATAGGGATTAAAAACAAAATTGCAGATATTTATAGGGACCAAAAACTTAATTAACTCTGAAAATAAAATGAAAACTGATGTCAGTCATGATACTTCTTCTTCAACATAGGCAGAAGGATTCTGTTAGTTTTTTTTTTTAATGCAGAATATTTGCCGTGCATAGAAACTTTTTAAAGGATTTCAATTGTCGATACTTGTTATAAAAAAAACAAAAAAAGATAGATACCAAATTTTTGTCGATTTTGTTTGTTTGGATGTGTATATTTTATTTCCCCTCAAAACAGTAATATGTGTATTTAAATAATTATGTTCGATATAAGAACATCAAGTGGCTGTAGTTTAGTGGTAAGAATTCCACGTTGTGGCCGTGGAGACCTGGGCTCGAATCCCAGCAGCCACACTTTTTTATATTTTATATCAAAACAATTTTTTTATATTTTTTTATTTTTGGTTTAGTTTTTCATAAACCTCGAATACCAGAAAACCACCAACTTCCTACAGCTTGAAATCGCTGTCTTTGAGAGACAAATATAAAAAACATGACACCAACTAACAAAGTGTTTCATTCATCCCTTAAAATATCCACTCATCATCATGGTTTTGTGTTTCTATATAGAAGAAAACGTACCAAAAAGGTTCTAAAGCAAATATGAGTTGCCATTGAAAAATATTATTGGTTAAATATTAAGTAAGAACAGAAAGAAAATCTCATGTTAGTTTATTATATTGGATTCTCCTAAACATACGGGTACACCTTCAATTAACATCTCAACTTAGGTGGCTTATGAAAACTTGCATTGCCATTATAAAAGGAATTCCACAAAGCTCTTTCATTTTCACCACCCCGAACATCTTTCTCCTACACGAGTCTTGTAATTATTTGGATTAATTAGTTAATTTCTCTCTCCTTTCTTTCTCTCTAAAAACTTGAAAAATCAAGAGAGAAAGAGAAGGAGAGAGAGAGAGAAATAAAACAAGAAGAAGAAAGAAAATATTAAGAGAAACATATATGGCTGTTTCATGTGCTTCATTCAGGGTGGTTGCCTTCCTTGGCCTCATTTATGCAACACTTATTTCTGTGGCTTGTTCACAATCCATTGCACCTGCCCCTGCTCCTACAAGCGATGGTAAATATTCTTAATTTTCTCTATTTTAATTTTTAGATACCCTTATTAATGTTTCATCACTTTTTTTACAATTAATATGTTCATATAACAAATATGATATCCTCCATTTTAATTTATTTTTCAATAAACCAAATGAATCACCAATTTAATCTCTGAAAATAAATGACTGATAATTTAGTTTTTAAAATTATTAATGAATTTGAAATTCTTCAATCATATAGCTAGTCATTTTGCATTAATCAATTCGCTACATAAAATAAATTGTCCGAAAACTAATGTGATTGAAAGAAGAAAAAAAATCATTTCATAAATCTTTTTGGAATTTTGTTATTTCTAATAAAAACACCTTATACTTTTTAAGGCTAAATTATTGACTACCTCTCAAAATATATGTGAGTTTCTTGACTGATAAAATAGAGTTCTAATGATTATAAAACAAATGTGGACTAATATCCATATAAACGGTTAGGAAGAACCTGGGTTTGTAGGAACAATCTTTAACCAAATTTTACTTAACTTTTAGCTATATTATGTATCGCCATGTCCCATTCCCTAGAACTAAAGGGTTGTGGCCAAAAACATCTCCATATTTGATTTTCAATTTGTTATTTTTCCATGCTATTATTCTTTATGAGCATTATTGATAGGAGAATGTGTAGTGAATATTGCTAATGAATTGTTGTTTATAATATGCAGGCACCACAATTGACCAAGCGATTGCATGTGTTCTAATGCTTGTGGCTTTGGTGTTGACCTATATCATTCATTAATTTATCCACCAGAGAGAAACTCCTCATTTAGTTCTAAATTCACGAATGGCTACAGAGCCTAATTTTAAAGGCAAAGAGAGGCATTCATTCATGTCATAACAGAGAGGAGGATGAGATTTTAATTGGAGAAATGAGTTGTTGTAATTCTCCTATGCTCCAATGAGAATTTCATTTTAATGTATTGGTTGATCTATAGATTATTGTGTTCTGGTTTTCAAATAAAACTCCTGCAGTTTCTAGACCAAAAAAAAAAACATGTTAAAAGACTTATTTTTTGCTGTGGCGTAGCTATTAAGATTTACCAAGTATTGGAATATATTTTCTTGGATTTAATTTGTATAGGTAAAAAAAATAGTGTATTCAATTCCAATCAAATTACATTATGATGTTATTTTATTACATTAGTTTGTGAGTGTATAAAATTTAATCTCTATATTCTTCAAGAGATTTCTCTATCTTATACAAGGCTATGGCTATGGGAGGAAAAATGACTTGTGATCTACACCTTTGAACCTGTTAATCACACTTGAAAATTTGACCGTTTGGTACTTCATGCAGAATTGCAATTGTGTGCTATTTAATTACGTATTGTTAGCGTTTTGAAAGACATGCTACTATTTCATATGCAACTACGTCCTCGTGAGCTTAGCTCAGTTGGTATGAACAATGCATAATATATGCAAGGTCCTAGGTTCGAACTTCGGGCACCACCACAAAAAAAATATGCGACTACTTTAAGGATAAGCAGGTTTAACTGCTACTGTGACAAAACTAACGGCGGTCGCCGAATCATTGATGTTAAAAACATCATAATTCAATGGAATTCATTTATTTAATTATTGACGAGGTCAATGGAATTAAATTTGTTATTCCCATATTCAACACCAGCACATTTTAGTCATATGATATATAACTATTGTTCTGTCATTTGGTCTATTTTTTTTTTTTTTTTTGGTCAGGACATCCATTTGGTCTATTTTTTTGGTCATTTGGTCTATTTATCTCTATAGCAAATGGTACTGGAAAAACTCAGGCAAAGATAGAAAAACAAGTCATCTTTTTATGGGAAAAGCTTGTGATTAAAAAGATATACTAAAGGATTTAATAATGTCAGCTCCTTCCTCCAAGACTTCAGAATTTGTTTTACTCATTGGCCTTGTGGTTTGATCAAAGGAACAGTTGGATTGTAGTCTGTACACCCGTTAAAAGTCCCGGGTTTCCAAAACATAAACTTGCAGTTCTACCTAAATCAAGGAGTCTAACATTTATATGCTTGTATAAAAAATGCAATCCACTCATATCTGAAGGTGAGAAAAACACAAGAAGGGGGGTTGAATTGTGTTTTGAAAAATTCTTCGTTTCTCTAAATAACTGAATACACTGATCAGAAGCTAAGTGAGACAGCTTCTGAAGTGATGATCAGAATCTAAATGCAGCGGAATAAAACAGAGAGAGAGAAGAAGAACGACACAAAGCAATTATACTGGTTCCTTCCACAATCCGGAAGTAGTCCAGTCCCCCTTGCACTTCCAAGGAGATTTCACTATGAGTAATATCTGATTACAAATGCTCAAGCACACAAGCAAGAGACTTCCAATGCTCAAGCACACAAGCAAGAGACTTCCTTTGCTCAAGAACACAATCAAGAGACTTCCTGCTCAAGCACAACTGCAAGAGACTTCCTAACTAAACAAAATTACACAGAAAATTGTTTAAGGTTGAACACTTGATATACAATCAGAGGTGCTCACAATACAAATCAGATACAGACTCAATGGACTTAAGAATTTCTAAGATATGACTTTGAGACACAGAAATTCTAAGTGAATGCAGAACAATTTCAGCAGAGGTTTGGTACTTGTGAAAATCTTGTGAGTCTTTCGTTCAGCGTTCTTGCATTCCAATTCTCTAGGTCTTCACTCCTTTATATAGAGGTGTGAAAGAGACGTTGTGAAATTGCCAGCACACCAAAGAGTCGTTGTTGAAGCTTGATCTTTCACCAATGATCTTTTGCCTGATTTGGTTGTTGTCCTATGAAGAACAAATTTGAAATCCATTCCTTATCCAAAGGAACATCTATGCAGGCGAGACCGTATTCTGGAGCTGTTTTCTTGTCTTGAAGTGCAGACACAAAACAGAGTAGTGGAGAACGTGGTTGTACAATTCGTACAAAGTACAATGTCAACGCTTTCGTCCAAATTGCAAACACACACCTTCAAACACCTTTGAAATGACCGTTGCAAGCTCCACTAATCCTTTGTTTGTGTTTTCGAATCCAATAGACAGCTTTTGCATTGATGATTCTTCAATTCTTGATTCTTTGCAAATCCAGTTGATATTCAGCTTCTGGTGAAATGGCTTCTGATGAGGCAGCTTCTGATGATGCAGCTTCTGATGATGCAGCTTCTGATGATGTGACTTCTGGACCTCTTGTCTTCAGGAGCACTATTCTTCAGGAGCGCTATTTCTTCAGGAGCGCTTTTTCTTCAGGAGCAGCTTGACTTCAGGAGCGCTTTTTCTTCAGGAGCAAGTTGCCTTCAGGAGCGTCCAAGCTTCAAATTTTTGTTGTTTCCATAGCTCTTTATTTGCTCATTCAGAACCAATGATGATGTAACTTTATAATTATGGTCCTGTACACTTGAACAAATATTAGCTAATCCAATTTACAATTTTTAATACCTTGTTATCATCAAAACTCTTTAAGGTTTATTGTTAAACACATTTTGTTCCAACAATCTCCCCCTTTTTGATGATGACAAACAAAAGTATTTAAAATTGATCAATTGTTGTTAATCTAATTAACAAGTTGACTTTGGGGTTCTGAGGTTTGTAAGCTCAGAATCTGAGGTTTGTAAGCTCAAACTCCCCCTGAGTCTGATAGTCTTTAAGGTGAGGTTTGTAAGCTCCCCCTAAGTTCTATCCAGGTTAATTAAATTCATTTTGCGCGCAATAATTATTATCAGAGCTTAAAAGCAAAATTGAATCATTGAAAGAATTTACTTATAGATAAGAAGAATGGTTCAATTAACTTTACTTGAAATTTTGATACTCCTTCGTTCATTCATAGCTTATACCAATAAGGTAAAAAGATAGAAGTTTTTCAAAAATTTCAAATGCCATTAATGGGGCTCAGAGCCTTTAAATACTTGTCACAAATACTCCCCCTTTTGTCATTATCAAAAAAAATTAAAATAAATCTAAGCACAAAAGACAAAAAGATATGAGAAAAACTCAAACGTGAGAGAGTATACTAAGCAATGAACTAAATAAATCAGAGCAAAAATCATGTATATTCAATTGTCAGAAGCAGCTAAACAGTCAGAATCAGTAAGCATTCAGAAGCAAAGAGAATTAAAACAGAATGGTTTCAGAAGCAAGGACTAGGAATTCAAAACAAACAACAACCAAAAAGAAAAACACAAGGGTGTGCAACTAAGTGTTGGTTTGATGATGTTTCTTCATCTCCTCCATTTCTTCAATCTTCTTCTGCAACAGTTCTTCAAGCTGTTGTTGCCTCTGGAGAAGAGCCTGTTCCCTTTCCTTAGCTTCTTGCTGCTGCTGTGCCATCTGTTTCTTCAGAAGCTTACACAACCTTGCTTCTCTGGTCAAGTAATCCGTTTCTAAGAAGAAAGGCTGGTTTGCCAGGAGCAGTGTAGAACTTCTTACTCTGAGACTCTGATTTAGATGCTCCATTAACTTCCTGACAGAAGCTTCCTTGCTTCTGATGCACTTAGCCCTTAAGCTTTCAATTAGCTCAGTTGCCCGGTTCTGAAGTGATGCCCAGGAGTCTTCATATGCACTTGTGAGATCAATTGTCCTTCGTTGATCCACAAGATTAAGCAATTGACTAAGGATTGTCTGAAGCTCAGAATTGATATATCCAGATTCCAGGATGTTTGTGGGTGGATGTTCAAGGATTTCAAGATCAGAATCACTGATTTCTAAGTCTTGAATAGGGTTAGGAACTGGAATGGTAAGGTGTGTTTGTGTGTTAGAAGATGAGGGCTGGTCAGAATCAATGTGTGTGGTGGAGGTTGAGGCTTGAACATTGACTAGAGAGATGTCAACATCCATGGGAGTTGGTTCAGGAGAGTGTTCAGGTAAAGGTTGAAATTCAGTTTCAGATGGTGGTTGTTGTGGTGAAGTTGATGTTTGAGTGTTGAGTTGGGGGTCAATGATGGCTATTGGTGATTGTGGGGGTGTTGTGGGTTTTTGTGGTTCAGGTGTTTGTTGATGGGGGTTTTCTGAAACAACGTTTTCAGAAGCAGCTGCTTCTGGAGTTGCTTCAGAGGCTTTTTCTGAGGTGGACTCAACATTTTCAGGAGGAATCATGTTGAGAGGTTGAATGCAAAGGGGTTGAGGGTTAAGGCGAAAGATAGAATCAATGACTCTTTCTCTCTGCACAGCCAGTTCAGCTAACTTCTCATTAACTATGTGGCCAACTGGTTCATAAGAAGTTGACGAAGAGGGCTTATCGTTGGTTTTGGTTGATGTTGATTGGCTTTTTACTGGTTTTTGAAAAAGTTGAGCTAAGGGTACATCATCATCAGAATCATCAGAATCTGATAATGATGCGGATGCGGAATCTGAAGATATATTAATTACCTTTTCTGGTTCAGGATCAGAATCCTCTTTAGCAGATTCACTGGACACCTGCAACAGTTGCTTGGCTTCTGAAACTACAGACTCTCGTAGCTCAGCAGCAATTTCCAGAACCTTTTCAGCGGCTGCTTTCTTCTCTTGTAACTCTTTTAACTTCAAATCAGAAGCAGCTTGAGCTCTTAAGGTGATATGAGGAAAATCCTTTGTTCTCCTCAAGGCTGGCTTTCTCTTCCTCTTTGGTATAGCAGGTTGATCAAGAGGAATGTCAACACCCATGATCATCCTGGAGTCCATGACTTCAATGGCTTCTTCAATAGAAGGTGCTGATGAACTACCAATCTTGAGCTTGTCAGCAGCAACTTTTGCCTTTTTAGTAGTTTGTTCAACCTCTAGATATTGCTCTGCAGTCATCTTCCTTTTTGACTTTCTGCCTCTGGCTCGTGGCAGAGCACCACCATACATTTCCTCTGGAATATCTTCCAATCTGATTTTCTCATTGGTTGCCTCAAAATGTTCCTTGATATAGTACAATTGCACTTCAATGGGATCCTTCTTGCAGATGGGTGGAAAGTCCTTCATAAGATCAGACATAACAAGTGATTCACTTAAATCAGTTTGAAGTTTGGTGACTTCACTGATTAGCTTCATATTCAATAGAGTATGAGCATTAATGAATTTTCCAGTTTTTGTGTCAAGTAGCTGATCTGTGAAGCCTTGAGATTGACTGAGACTGTTCAAGATACCTCCTTGATAGAATATCTCTGAGAGGAGTCTTCCATAAGGAACCCAGGGTTTATCCAGTAGCTGACTCTGCTTCAAACACTCTACCAAGTACTTGAACACGTATTTGGGCACATTCACCTTTTCCTTCTTGATGAAGTGCTGGAGAAGGACCTTCTGAGCTAGATTTGGTTTCACACAGTCACCACTTGGAAACAGGGTCTCATTCTGAATCTTCAGAAGCATCTTGGTTTCCATGCTCAATTCAGCATATTTCTTCTCCTTCTCAGAATTGTAAATCACCAAGTTGGCTTGCTTTTTCCAAATGCGTTTTTCAGCAGCATCTGAAAGATCAATTCCAGAGTAGTATCCAGAGGCTGCAGCCTTGAGAACATACTCTATGTGCCATTGTGCAACTCTTATTGGAATACCACAGATGCTGGATCTGATTTCATCTTCAACGAATGGCGCAAGACCCATTTCTTCTCTTGTTTTCCCTTCTAATTCAGGATACATTAGCACCATTTGACTTTCCTCAGATAAGGATGCCGCTTTGTTGTAAAATTTTGCTCTTACCCAGAAGTGTCTAACCAGAGCTTCATATGTTGGTCCATTCAACATTCTGAAATAATCCATGAGTCCTTGCTCTTCATAGTAGCTTCTGATAGAACACCTATGAAAATTCAGAGAATCAAAGTCCACTGGATTCTCTATCTGAACTTGCAAATCCCATTCTTCCAATTTCATGCTTCTTCCTCTGTAGTCATATTCAGGGACCATTCTTGAAGTAGATACTGAATCTTTTCGTTGCGAGCTTGATGATGCCATTTGATGATTGACGAAGATTTGAAGAAGATGAAGATTTTAGGGTTCTAAGGTTGAGAGAATGCGCTTACTTCGCAAACGGTTTGAGAGCAAATGTGTTTGTTGTGAGTGAGTAGTGTGTGAATTGACAAAGTGTTAAAAGTAAAACGATTGCAATTCAAAAGAGACAAACAAACATAACATTAATGACAAAATTGGGGGCGCGTGAAAAGTACTTTCAAAGCTTTTAAATCATCATTGCCCTTTTTAGTTATACACCAACACATACAGGCCACGTAAGAAGTTCACAGAGTAACTACCAGGTTAGTGGGCCAGAAGTTACTTTAAAAAGTAACTCCCAACGTTTCCACTTATTCAACTATTCAGAAGCAACAAATCCAGCTTCTGGACTTCAGATGCTGATGTCATCATCAGAAGCGAGTTTTCCTCAGAACCTCAATAAAGAGCTTCTGATGGACTACTGCTTCTGAACTAACTTCAGAACCTAAAATCCTATTCAGGAGCAAGCAAACATTTAATCAGACACGAAGTGCATGTTCAAATTTTTCTTTATAAAATCAAATCTTTCAACAGTTAAAGGCTTAGTAAATATATCAGCCCATTGATTTTCAGTATCAATGAATTGTATATCTAAAATTCCTTTTTGAACATAATCTCTGATAAAATGGTGTTTGATTTCAATGTGCTTAGCTCTTGAATGCAAAATTGGATTTTTAGACAAACAAATAGCAGCAGTATTATCACAATAAATGGGAATACTGTTAGCAGTTATCTGATAATCTTCCAACTGATGTTTCATCCAAAGTAGTTGTGTACAACAACTTGCAGCTGAAATGTATTCTGCTTCTGCTGTAGACATAGCAATAGTTGTTTGTCTTTTGCTAGCCCAGGATATAAGATTATCACCCAGAAATTGACAATTGCCACTGGTTGATTTTCTTTCAATCCTATCACCAGCATAATCAGCATCACAGAATCCAATTAGCTTATAGTCTAAGGATTTCCTATAAAGGAGTCCAAGATTAGTTGTTCCCTTCAAATACCTGAAGATTCTCTTGACAGCAGTCATATGAGATTCTCTAGGATCTGATTGGAATCTTGCACACAAGCATACACTGAATAAAATATCTGGCCTAGATGCAGTGAGGTATAACAAAGAACCAATCATACCTCTATACAGCTTCTGATCTACTTTAGCTCCTTCATCTTCTTTGCTCAGGTTGCACGTAGGATGCATTGGAGTGTTCATCACTTTACAATCTTCAAGTTTGAACTTCTTCAGAAGCTCCTTTGTGTACTTTGATTGATGAACATAGACTCCATCTTTGCATTGATTGATTTGAATGCCAAGGAAGAACTTCAGCTCTCCCATCATGCTCATTTCAAATTCATCCTGCATTAACTCAGAAAATTCCTTGCAAAGAGATGCATTAGTAGAACCAAATATTATATCATCAACATATATTTGCACAACAAGAATATCTTTCCCAAGGGTCCTTCTGAAGAGTGTAGTGTCAACCTGTCCTCTCTTAAAATCATTTTTGATTAAGAAATTACTTAGTCTATCATACCAAGCTCTGGGAGCTTGTTTCAAGCCATATAGTGATTTCTTCAATTTAAAAACATGGTCAGGATATTTAATATCCTCAAATCCAGGAGGTTGCTTAACATACACTTCTTCTTCTATGACACCATTGAGAAATGCACTCTTGACATCCATCTGATATAATATTATGCCATGATTAACTGCATAGGAAAGAAGTAACCTGATTGCTTCCAATCTTGCAACTGGAGCAAACGTTTCAGTGTAATCAATGCCTTCTTGTTGACTATACCCTTGTGCAACAAGTCTGGCTTTGTTTCTTGTTACTTCACCTTGCTCATTCAGCTTGTTTCTGAATACCCATTTTGTTCCAATAATGTTCTTGTGCTGAGGTTTGGGTACCAGATCCCACACATCATTTCTTTGAAATTGATTCAACTCTTCTTGCATAGCTAGGATCCATCCATCATCTGAAAGTGCTTCATCAACTGTTGTAGGTTCAATCATTGAGATTAGTCCAATCATTGACTCTTCTTGTCTGAAATGTGATCTTGTTCTTCTTGGACTATCTTTGTTTCCAATGATTAGCTCCTCAGGATGTGAAGACTTGTGTTTGAATGTGTTTCTGGGAGGATCTTCTTGATGTGAGCCATCTTGTGCTTCATCAGAAGCAGTTTCATCTTGCGCTTCTGATGTGGGTTCAGCTTCTGGACTATCTTCAGACTCAGCTATCTGATCAGGTTCTGGAGTAGCTTCAGGAACCTGTATCTCTGCAAAACTTTCACCCTGCTTTGAAGTTTTATCTTCAAGCTCCTTGTCATCAAATTTAACGTGCATAGATTCTTCAACACAGAGTGTTTCTGAATTATACACTCTGTATGCCTTTGACCTTTCAGAGTAACCTAAAAAGATTCCTCTTTGGGCCTTGGCATCAAATTTCTTTAGGTAGAGCTTGTTGTTCAGAATGTAACAAGTACATCCAAATTGATGAAAGTAAGAGATACTGGGTTTTCTTCCTTTAAAGAGTTCATATGCTGTTTTCTCCAAAATAGGTCTAATATAGATCCTGTTTTGAACATAGCATGCTGTATTCACTGCTTCTGCCCAAAAATGTTTTGGTAAATTGTTTTCATGAATCATGGTTCTGGCCATTTCTTGTAAAGTTCTATTCTTTCTCTCTACAACTCCATTTTGTTGTGGTGTTCTAGGAGAAGAGAATTCATGGAAAATTCCATGTTTTTCACAAAAAGCTTCAAATGGCTCATTTTCAAATTCTCCACCATGATCACTTCTGACTTTCAAAATTTTTGATTCTTTTTCAGATTGAATTTGAGTGCAGAAGCTACTGAATACATCACACGCAACATCTTTACTCTTTATGAATTTCACCCAAGTCCATCTGCTGTAATCATCAACAATGACTAATCCATATCTACTTCCATATAAGGATGCAGTACTCACTGGTCCAAATAAATCAATATGGAGTAATTCTAAAGGTCTTGAGGTTGAGACAATGTCTTTGGTTTTAAAAGATGATTTCACAATTTTCCCTCTCTGACATGCACCACAAAGTGCATATGAATGATAGTCAATGTCTGGTAGCCCTTTCACAAGTTGTAACTTACTAAGCTTAGAGATTAACCTCCAGTTAGCATGTCCCAACCTTCTGTGCCACATCCATTTCTTATCATTCACTGATAGTAGGCAAATCACCTTCTGATCAGCCAGTTCAGAAAAATTGATTTTATAGACATTGTCAACTCTCTTTCCCTTGAACACAATGGATTTGTCTTTCTTGTTGATTACTGTACAGTTGGGTTTTTCAAAAAGCACATCATAACCATTATCACAAAATTGACTTATGCTCAAAAGGTTATGTTCAAGACCATCTACCAACCATACATTATTAATTGAGGTAGAGGAATTACCAATAGTTCCTGTACCTATGATCCTGCCTGACTGGTTGCCTCCAAATTTCACATTTCCTCCCTCTTTCATTGTTAGGCTGAGGAACATGGACTTGTCTCCTGTCATGTGTCTTGAGCAACCACTGTCTAGGTACCATGATCTTTGCTTTGGCACTGCTCTTAGACATACCTGCATCATTGACATTTTTAGATTTAGGTACCCATTGTTCTATGGGTCCTGGAAGGTTAGTACTTAAGGCTTTACTCTTCACTTCTTGTACCTTGTGCTGTGAGTTGGGTTGCTTCTGATTAACCATCACCTTAGGTTTTGGTACTTCAGAAGCAGTAACTGTCTTCTTCTGAAACTTAGACTTCAGAACCCCAGATTTTGGTTTCACCAGACTCTGAGGAATAGGTTCTGATCTTTTCAGGATCCTAACCTTTGAAGTTTTGGAATCAGATTTGATCATAGCCTTTGACTTAGAGTTCTTTGGCTTTGAAGTAATCTTAGCCTTAGAACTAGAAGCTTCAGGTTCTGATTGAACAACAGTTTCCAACTCAGCCCCTTCTGGTACAAAGAATGTTTTCAGACCTTCCTTGATGCATTCACAACAAGACTTTAGATTGGTTTTCTCCAGTTTCACTTCTGGAAAACCAATTCCTCTGCCATTGTTCTTGTAAATGCTATAAATCATAGAAGCCACTCTGCTTCTGTCAATGCCAGATATAATGAAGTCTTCAAGAGCAATTTCATGATTACTTAAAGGTTTTTCATTACACTTTTCTTGTAGCTTCTGACATAAGAACCTGAGCTGGTCTTCATATGTTTTACACATGAAGTCAAAGCCCCTAAGTCCCTGTTCAGAAGCTTTCAGATCCAATAGAGTTGATTTTTGCTGTTGTACCAAATCAGCATATTTTTCTTTTAAATCCTTCAACTCATTGGTTCTTACTTCAAAATGTGTAAGAAGTTCTTTAAGTGACTCAACAAGTTCATCTCTGGGAATTTTGGAATATACCTCATTTTCATCTTCTGAGTCTGAATCTGATCCAGCTTCTGAAGTTGCTGTTGCTACCAACCCAACAGCTACCTTTGCATCTTCATCAGCTTCCTCTTTATCAGATCCAGATTCACTACCCAAATCATCCCAGGTTGCCATTAAACTCTGCTTAATCTGCTTCTTGAGTTTGCTTGGTTTGAAGGTAGACCTCTTTGACTTGTCCTTTGACTTTTCTCTTTGAAGATCAGGGCATTCAGCAATGAAGTGACCTGGCTTCTTACAGTTGAAGCATCCCTTCTGATCTTCTTTCCTTGAGCTTCTGGAGTTACCCCTTCTGGAGAGGAACTTTCTGTTCTTCTTGGCCAGATATTGAAGTCTGTTTGAGAGCATGGCCATTTCAGCAGCATCTGGTTCAGAGTCTGAACTTGACTGTTCTTCCTCTTCAGATTCAACCACTTTGAGAGCTTTTGATGACTTGCCTTTGGATGGAAGAGCTATTGATTTACTCTTCTTAGTAGACTCATGTTCATTAAGACTTAACTCATGAACTTTGAGAGAACTAACAAGATCTTCGACACTTAAAGTGTTTAAATCTTTAGCTTCCTCAATGGCAGTCACTTTTGGTCTCCATCTGGCAGGTAAGCTTCTGAGTATCTTGCTTACATGATCAGAAGCAACATAGCTCTTCTTTAGAATCTGTAGACCAGAAACTAAGGTTTGAAACCTTGAGTACATCTCCTCAATAGTTTCATCATCCTTCATTTTGAATAACTCATACTGATGTACAAGCAGGAGAGCCTTTGCTTCTTTGACCTTCTTGCTCCCTTCATAATTTGAACAGAGAGAAGCAAACATAGCTTTAGCAGTGGATTTGTCACTCATCTTCATGTATTCTGCTTTGGGTATGGCAGTGACAAGAGCTCCTCTGATAATATGATGCTTCTTGTAAAGTTTCCTCAGTTCTGGAGTATGTTTCTTTCTATCCACAGCAGCTCCTTCTTCATCAAGGACTAAACCACCAACGCCGTCTTCCAGAATATCCCACAATTCTTCATCTAGGCTCATGATGTAACTGTAAAAATTGGTCTTCCACCAAGAGAACTCTTCAGCATCTCCATTGAACTTTGGAACTTTTCCAACACTGGTTTTCTTACTATCACTATAATCATGTGAGACATTTTTATAGCTAGTATCACCATCAGGAGGAGGAGTAGTCATGTTTTTCTCAGATCTTTGACTGTTGCACGGTTAAGTGATACACAACAGACCAAGGCTCTAGATACCAATTGAAGGTGAGAAAAACACAAGAAGGGGGGTTGAATTGTGTTTTGAAAAATTCTTCGTTTCTCTAAATAACTGAATACACTGATCAGAAGCTAAGTGAGACAGCTTCTGAAGTGATGATCAGAATCTAAATGCAGCGGAATAAAACAGAGAGAGAGAAGAAGAACGACACAAAGCAATTATACTGGTTCCTTCCACAATCCGGAAGTAGTCCAGTCCCCCTTGCACTTCCAAGGAGATTTCACTATGAGTAATATCTGATTACAAATGCTCAAGCACACAAGCAAGAGACTTCCAATGCTCAAGCACACAAGCAAGAGACTTCCTTTGCTCAAGAACACAATCAAGAGACTTCCTGCTCAAGCACAACTGCAAGAGACTTCCTAACTAAACAAAATTACACAGAAAATTGTTTAAGGTTGAACACTTGATATACAATCAGAGGTGCTCACAATACAAATCAGATACAGACTCAATGGACTTAAGAATTTCTAAGATATGACTTTGAGACACAGAAATTCTAAGTGAATGCAGAACAATTTCAGCAGAGGTTTGGTACTTGTGAAAATCTTGTGAGTCTTTCGTTCAGCGTTCTTGCATTCCAATTCTCTAGGTCTTCACTCCTTTATATAGAGGTGTGAAAGAGACGTTGTGAAATTGCCAGAACACCAAAGAGTCGTTGTTGAAGCTTGATCTTTCACCAATGATCTTTTGCCTGATTTGGTTGTTGTCCTATGAAGAACAAATTTGAAATCCATTCCTTATCCAAAGGAACATCTATGCAGGCGAGACCGTATTCTGGAGCTGTTTTCTTGTCTTGAAGTGCAGACACAAAACAGAGTAGTGGAGAACGTGGTTGTACAATTCGTACAAAGTACAATGTCAACGCTTTCGTCCAAATTGCAAACACACACCTTCAAACACCTTTGAAATGACCGTTGCAAGCTCCACTAATCCTTTGTTTGTGTTTTCGAATCCAATAGACAGCTTTTGCATTGATGATTCTTCAATTCTTGATTCTTTGCAAATCCAGTTGATATTCAGCTTCTGGTGAAATGGCTTCTGATGAGGCAGCTTCTGATGATGCAGCTTCTGATGATGCAGCTTCTGATGATGTGACTTCTGGACCTCTTGTCTTCAGGAGCACTATTCTTCAGGAGCGCTATTTCTTCAGGAGCGCTTTTTCTTCAGGAGCAGCTTGACTTCAGGAGCGCTTTTTCTTCAGGAGCAAGTTGCCTTCAGGAGCGTCCAAGCTTCAAATTTTTGTTGTTTCCATAGCTCTTTATTTGCTCATTCAGAACCAATGATGATGTAACTTTATAATTATGGTCCTGTACACTTGAACAAATATTAGCTAATCCAATTTACAATTTTTAATACCTTGTTATCATCAAAACTCTTTAAGGTTTATTGTTAAACACATTTTGTTCCAACAATATCCTCTCCATTTCTCTTTTAGGCGTATGAATATTCTACAGCAACTGCTCGATGCAGCAGAGTCGTTAGATCTTTTACGTGTATGAATATTCTACAGCAACTGCACTATGCAACAAAGTCGTTAGATCTAGGTTGAGATACTCGTGTATAACTTCACTCTCTGAAAATAATGGCTCCGCAGCATGCTGAATCGTGCAGCCAATGGAGAAGATCTAAATCCTTCTTATTAAGTCTCTCTTACTTTTCATCATTCTGTCCATTCTCTATATCTCTAACAGACTGACGAAATGATCCAAACTCGTATTGTGTATACGTAGATAGATAGAAACATCATCTCATTAGAAAGTAAAAATGTAAAATACTAGTCCTTGATCTAGAGTATAAGCCATACACATGACTATGGTTACAACCACTTCCGCGCTCACTACTAGTTTAAACAACTCCAACAATTAAAGCTATGAGACCCCCAATAGATGAAGCTATATTGTAATATTGGAAACTTCATATAGCTTCCAATCCAATGTTTCATGAAAACTCTAAATATATATATAATAAAAAAAAATTAAAAAAATAGTTATAATATCAAGTAGTTCAGACTTCAGACATCTAAATTAACTACCATTTTCTTGTACATAGTTTTGCCTAGAGAACTCCTTATCAACTCAAGTTTGTCCTTTCAAATGATCAACTAATAGACACACCCTGACAAAATCTTTCCAGATACCCCAAATTCAGTACATATTTCCTAAGTTTAGAGCATTTGACTTATATATGTTACAATTTGAAGTATAATATTTGGGGGGGGGGGGGGGGAGATTGTGACTATTAGAAATAGTATTGACATGTAAAGCTTTTAATTCATGCCATGTGATTTAATTGATTGATATGCTTAAAACTTAGGAAGCTAATGACTCAAGCACCCAACAATTCATATTATCTTTCTTTAAGTTCTCAAATCTCAAGTGGCCGCATAAATTATCCAAATACGCCTACTGTTTCTATCAATAACATAATAGTAGCTTGACGAAAAGTCTATACATAATCAACAATTAAGTTAACATTCCCTGTGTGTATACATAGCCAAGTGCAATGCTGATGTTTTCCAAATAACTAAAATTTTATTCAAAATTTGCTCTTGGGAAGAATCCCAATTGTAACAAAATTGACCTCTTTTGGTCAAAGGCAAAAAACCCAAAAAGGCTCAAAAACCTAAATTAGGAGGTTGTCCTATACTGGTTTTTTTTTTTTTTTCCTATTCATGAACGTTGATTCATGATCAGAAACGGACTGGAATAGCTTCCTTTCCATCAAAAAACTAGCAGTGCAGTATCCAGAGGTTCTCAGCAACAAAGCCGCTTCGGCAATAAACAAAAATATCCACAATATTCACCTGGTCATGATGTTGTTTGCCGGTGATTTAGGGCAAACTTTACAACTTCATAAAATGAAACAACAATTCCAACGGAGGGGCCAGCTCGACCAACTCGCGGACCAAAACCGGTAAAAAGTCCTTTCAAGCCTCCATCTCTGAGAAAGGATGGTAAACAATCAGCTAAGATAGAAAATATCAATAACCAGTTATATCACTATATTGATAGATTCTGACAATGTACACCTAGATGACATTAGTTCAAGAGGCAGAGAAGAAAAAACTCTAGATCTTAAAGAAAATCATCAATTATATGTCGCATAGATGGAGCAGATCATGGAGATAAAAAGAAATTCACTTAGAGCACTAGGTATCTAAACTCAAGCATAAAAGCGCGGATAAAGTCAACTATTTGGAATCCAAATTATGGCATACCTCCAGATCTCTATCAGTGTCTGTCTCGTGGTCATTTTCAACGCTCTAACATGATCCATCTACAAAACATTTTGCAGAAAACATGACAGAGTAAGACCAAATGTGCAGATGCATGCATATAGAAGGTATCTCTAGTTCAAATGTAACAGTTCATCTAGAAAGAATGATGAGCTACAACCTATTTCCCACAACCTATTTCCCAGAGAAAAAATAAATCGCAATGAGCTGAGTAAAATCTTCTACACCACCCCTCCTTTCCCTTTGAAACTTGAAAAGAAAAAAAAAATACAGGAAAATATGACCGACTCAAAACCTAATGAAACAAACCTCTATCTGCCTACGAGTTTTTGCAACATCTAGTGGACATGTAGCTCCAGCCGCTAGAGTTCCTGCAACAAAACCAGCTGAAAAATTTGCGCCAAGAACACTCAATATACCGGCATCATCTCCTCCAACCAAACTAAGAAGTTTTCTTCTAGTCTGCAAAGCAAAAGTAAAAGCAGTTGACATAAGAAAATAGTATTAAGAAATCGACTCCTTAATAAAAGGATTTGGTAGGAAACTCACAGGCTCAAGTGTTGACCAACAAATCGCAGAGAATGGTACATCACGGGCAAGTTGTGCACCCATGCCAGTCCACAGGACACGATAACTTTGCACTGTAAGGAAATAACAATCATTGCATGAGAATGCTGATACCTTTGCTAGGTTTTAAATTTATATTTATCTATACATAATCTTGCACTGTTATACTAATAAATATTGCAGCCTAGTCAGTCCCACAATTGATTATCAAAATAGCCATGGGCACCGTAGAATCAAACCAAAGAGATCAGAAATGTAAATAATTCAATCACCATACAAGCATGACATATAGAAGAATTATGCATTGATTAGCCATTCCTATGAATTTTAAAAAAAAAAAAAAAAAAAAAAAAAAAAAAAAACTATTTAAATTATCAGTTCATTAACAAGCTAAATAACCCCACTTAGTGGGATAAGGCCTGATTGTTGTTGTATTAACAAGCTAAATCCAATTGTTCAATCGGCCTAAAATTAATATTTTAACAATAACAATCATTGATCTGTTTTGTGCTTGTGCTTGTGCAAAATTTTAATTATAATATATTATACAAAAAAGAAAAAAGCCAGCCAACTCGACAAATTTTAAAATTTATATACAGCAAGTAAACTCCAAAGTAAGCAGACTCCTTCAATGTACATTAATTTTTTTTATCTCTTTTTTTTGTGGCAAAAGCTGTGCACTTACAGCTGTTCGATGGAATATTTGTGCCCTTGACATTGGAGACAACGCCTACCAAAGTCTGGAATACTCCAGGTGGCTTCTTGCCAACTTGAGTCTCTTTAAATGCCTACACAAACCAAAGATCCAAACACCAGTAAAAATCCAGACTGTGGAATAGGAATTATAGCTGGAAAACACAGAATATGATAACACGGGTTTTCAGAAAAACACCGACTAAAGAATCAAGAAATCAAAAGCTGAAAAACACTAGGGCAAAACCAAATAAAATCCATAGCAATACCAACATGATCAATTGAATAAATAATGAAGAAAGCAAACCACGTGAATTGTAGTGAATATAAGTATAAAAAAGATAATTTTAAGGGACAAACAAGCTAAGCTGTTTGATTTCCCAGAAAAAATCAAAAGATTTTTTTACCACAATGCAGTTCTTTAACTAAAACACATGACCATCAGTTAAAAAAAAAAAAAAAACTAAAACACATGACCACAATCATCATAATTTGAATACAATGCTGCCCATTGGAATTAAACAGTGATAAATCATGGCAGCAATGACTTGGTATTTCTGAATTAAATTATGAAGAAAATAAAACATGCACCCTCAGGACCAGCAATAGTAACTGTAAGGCTTAAATCAACCATGAACTGACAGTTAACTTGCTCATACACGGATTCAAAAAACATGGAACATAACTGTGACTTAAACAGCGTGGTATTTCAAGAATAAAAGAAAATAATTCGGAAAGATTTTTCTTAAAAACCTGCATACGAGTTCTGGCAAGTTCAATAGGATAACAAGTTGCACAAGCCAGTGAGCGTGCCAACGAACCAGCCACCAAAGGTACATATGGTGTTGCAGTTGGAGCACTTTTGGCTGTCAATTCCTCGAACCAGTTGCGGAATATATCATAGCAAGGAAGGTAAATTCCGACCTGATGTGAACATATAAAAGAATAGGTCAGCCAAATTCCGTGGTCTCATTATGTAATGTCCAATACTTGAAACAGCAAATCACAGTTAATTGACTAGTGAACCTACAGTTGGTACTGCAAGAGCCAGACCAGCATTTGTGCCCCTCCATAGCCTAGTAAAGCCTTCCTGAAATAAATACCACTCTGGCATTGATTAACAAATGTGTGTGTAGTCAAGACATACGTATGTAATACAAGTAATTGATTGTTTTGATCCGTCCAAGTACGTATATTCTATAATATTAAACTACCAACCTGTTGTATAATTTTACAAATAACATCCAGTGTTCCTTTGTACCGAAAACAATCGGGAGGACATAGTGATACTGTTCCATGGAGTCCAGCCCGGGTACATGATGGAGAACATCTTAAATCAGCAAACATCTGAAAAACAATATTAGAAAGGTCAAATTAATTGCTCGGTTATCCTTGTAAAAAGACAGAATTTTCTTTTTGTATGTAAATAACAACTAGATTGGCTTTAAAATGACACACACTGTCATTCAACAATGCAAACTCTTGAAAACAATCCCACATTACGGCTCTGTTTTGCAAGGCCAAGCTGCTAGCTTATAGCAGATGGTTTATAGTATATAAGCTCGTATAACCGTTTAGTAATGGTCATCCTCTCACAAACTTATAGCGTTTTTTCACGAGCCTGTAGCGTTTCTTGAGATGCAACTTCAAGTAATAGCTTATAGTTCCCCACTTTTATCCCCATTATCTTAATTGAAATTTTTTAAAGTTGATTAAAAAATTGTCATTATATATATATATATATATATATATATATATATATTAACTAGTTCAAGCACTAATTTTACCATGGATCAACTTACTTATCTGTTAACTACTATCAGCTATGTTTTAGAGGACACTTCAAATTCCATCAACTAACGTATTGGCTATCCGCTACAAGGTCATCAGCAAATAGCTAAGTTATTGATTATCCACTATAAGTATTTTTTACCAAACAGAGTCTACATAGTTTGATTTCGAGCCGACAATAAAGCTAAATATTGATACCGTAGTTCAATCAAGGCAACAAGAATTGTCATAAAAGACTGAAAAGGGATGAAAGGACAAAAATGTACCATATTTGGACCAAAACATGACATTCTACTGATGAGATTACTGAGAGGATGAGAATAAGCAACCCCTGCAGCTTGTGCTTGCAACCTTGTCTGATAAATGAAGAAAACAAATCAGAACACATCATAATAAAACAAAACAAAAAATCATATTAATGAATAACACACATAATTAAAGCATTGAAGAATTGTCATAAACTCAATATTGAAAAGCGAATATGAAATATGCAAAAGGTTTAAAAGCAACAAAAAAAAAATGAAATTAAAAAAAGTGGGAAGAGGAAGAAAGAGGACCTTGGCAACATCAAGGGGATTGACAATGACGGCGGAGAGAAAGGCGGCGCCGGCGGCGGAGAAAGCGCGTTCAGCAATCCCTAATTTGTCATTATTTGATGATTTAGGATTATTATGATTTTGGATAATTTGAATTGGAGTTTGTTGTTCGGAAGCCATCCATGGGTTTTGGATTCGGTCTGCAGAATCGACCATTGTTTAACTACCACGATGACGATGACTAAATTGGTTTTGCTTGATTGGTTCTAATAAAAGAAAATTAAGAGAAAAATGTGAAATGAAATGGGTCGCCGAATATGTGGGAGGGAAAGGGAAAGAAAAGAACGGCGATGGGAGAAACTAGAAAAGAATAGCGTACGTAAGTGCTGATGCCACGTTTGTTGACAATAGTAGTAGTAGTGAATGAGTGGTAGACGGTGAAAAAACCCTAGAAGTTGAACTCACGAATATTCCAATTTCATTACATTTCATAAACCTCGCTTAAGACATGGTTAATGGTAATTGATGTGTTATAATGGAGTCATAATGGAGAAATAAAAATATTCATTAAATAAAATAGGGTCCTGCTAACTGTTGCCCTCGACACTGGTTAAACATACCATAAAAGGGAATTATTAGCATAAAATGAAACTGTTTTTGACTTTATTATAAATTAATTACACAATTTCAATGGAGTCAATTTCTTAAAAATTAAATTATCATGTTTTTCAATGCAAAGTTGTTTATTTTGGATTCCTTAACATGTGTAAGGCACAAATTAACATGAACCATAAGATATTGGGTAGTGTTAACTTGTGCTCTTAGCGCACATGTTAAGAAACTTAAAAAAGAAATTTTCTCTAAAATTTTGTGCATTTAAATGATAAAAAAGTTAGTTAAATATTAAATGCAATGTACACATTGTAGTAATTTTTTTTTTCTATATTTGAATCATTAACTTGTGTCTTGAGGGACACAAGTTAACATTTCCCTAAAATATTTACTAATTGGAATTCATGTGAATAAAGTACACGATTTAAACTCCGTTCTTACATATATCAATTCATTATCATTTGTCAATTGACTTTATGCTCACTAATGGACTAAAAGAAAATATTTACTTGATTCTATGTGAAAAATCTAAACATGGGAGATGACGAGAAAAGAAATGTTTGCTTAATTTACTTTATTATTTAAAAAAATTCATTGTTGTATGTCCAAATAATTTTTTTTTATTTATGTAAGATTATTTCGGAAGATGTAGGGTAATTCTAAGATATTTAAAAACGAGGACTCGATTAGGAATCGACTTAAACAAATTGTACAAAAACATATATATATATATATATAAAGGAAAATGCTAGATATCAAGAATTGATTTTCTTGATGAATTTAAGAATGACATGGCAGAATAATCACCCTTAGATTTTAATCTTATTTATTAAAGTTTCATAAAAAAAAAATACATAACACCCACCACCCCATGATTTCCGGCCAGCCTGAGATTTTATTGACTAACATTAATTTCGGAACAATTTCTTGATAAAATATTTCTTGATAAATAGCATTGCTCGTATATAAATATAAAATAATAATAAGTGGAAAACAAGAGCCACATAAGCTTATTTTTTAAATAAAAGAACCACATAAGCTTGCTGTCAGCCATAGGCTATATACATGTGTCGTTTTATTGTGCTGCCAAGTGTTTGCCTTTTGCTTGAGAACCATAGGAATTGGACCAGAAAAGCTGTTTTCAGTTAGATTACTAGTCGACATACATATTTTTTTAGGAATTTTTCAAGTAAATAGTCGACATATATGCTATTCCTTCTTAAAAGTGAAAAACCATGCGATTTTTTAAAAATATAAATAAATAAATATAGTTTTTCAGGTTGGGGTGGAGCGAGGAAACCCGTCTTCAATGGAGGAGAGGTTGGGTGTTCAATTGTTATCCCCCAATAGAGTTTGGAGGCGGGGCTGGTATTGAAAGTTGGGGCAGACGGGTAATGCTTAAACTCGTCTCCACTCCGTTGCCATGCGGTTCAAATTAAGATTTTAGATTTCAAAGGCTTGACTATTAATTATAAAAAAAAAAAAAAAAGATAAAGAAAAAAATTCAATTTAGTTTTTTTTTTTTACAAGAAAAATTCAATTTAGTTATAAAACTCTTTGAAGAGAACAAGAACTAAGAGAAGGAGTGGAAATAGAAGAGAGGAGGATTGTATTATATTATTCTATAAAAATAAATTTAGACTATAGGTGATTTCTATTTGTAGAGAAATACGATTGTATCATATTATGAACCACTTTAAAAGAAAAATATTACAGTATATCATATGAACCAATAGTATGGCTCAATAACCCAATAACTAATGGACAATCTTCCTCAAAATAATAATAATGACATTCACTTATAATTTATCCCTTGGATGTCCATTGAAGGATACGTCTCATTAAAATCTTACATGAAAAAAAACTCAATGAAAAAAATTCTAGTTAAGGAAAAAGATTACAATGTTATTTTTGTGATAATTTGTCTTACCAAAACATTACCATGAAAATCAATGGGATAGAACCATGGTTAAGGGAAAAGAGTATATAACACATTTACTTCTTCCCCATAAAAAGGCAATTTTACATGAGAGGAATAATGTCAAATAATATTTTGTATTAGTTATTCAAAAAAATTATTTGGCGGTGAATTATTAAAAAGAATTGGTATATCTCGATACTTTTCTAAAAAAAAAAAATATATGAAATATAGTTTGAAATTTGAACTAATATATGTCCAGTGATATTTTTATAAAGTTCATTACCATATAAATTATTGTTGTTGAAGGATAAAATATGCATATATAAACTTTATGTTAGGTGACTCACTCATCAAATAACTGACACCTAAGGTATTTCATGTGGATGTTGTCATGTTGTCAGTGAGGATGTCTCGGGTTAGTGAGAGTCTTCCGTTGTGTTCAAAATTTTGTTTTGGCATCAAAACATACTTTTTTATGTTATAATTATCTACAAAAATAAAGTTCACGGACTTATTATTGTTATAAATCATTTATGTATCATTTGAGCAAACATTGAATTTGAAAATTTCAGTTTGATCTCACTAAAGATTTTAGTTTGACTAATTGAAAATAGACATGATTCAAAAATCACATTGCGTTTAATTTTCATGTCACTCATCCATATCGAGTTAAGGAAAAAGATTACAATGTTATTTTTGTGATAATTTGTCTTACCAAAACATTACCATGAAAATCAATGGGATAGAACCATGGTTAAGGGAAAAGAGTATATAACACATTTACTTCTTCCCCATAAAAAGGCAATTTTACATGAGAGGAATAATGTCAAATAATATTTTGTATTAGTTATTCAAAAAAATTATTTGGCGGTGAATTATTAAAAAGAATTGGTATATCTCGATACTTTTCTAAAAAAAAAAAAAAATATGAAATATAGTTTGAAATTTGAACTAATATATGTCCAGTGATATTTTTATAAAGTTCATTACCATATAAATTATTGTTGTTGAAGGATAAAATATGCATATATAAACTTTATGTTAGGTGACTCACTCATCAAATAACTGACACCTAAGGTATTTCATGTGGATGTTGTCATGTTGTCAGTGAGGATGTCTCGGGTTAGTGAGAGTCTTCCGTTGTGTTCAAAATTTTGTTTTGGCATCAAAACATACTTTTTTATGTTATAATTATCTACAAAAATAAAGTTCACGGACTTATTATTGTTATAAATCATTTATGTATCATTTGAGCAAACATTGAATTTGAAAATTTCAGTTTGATCTCACTAAAGATTTTAGTTTGACTAATTGAAAATAGACATGATTCAAAAATCACATTGCGTTTAATTTTCATGTCACTCATCCATATCGAGTTATGTCATCAAGTGCATTGTTATGATGGTCGTCAGAATTTAGTCGTATTATACATCAATGACAGCAACCGCAGCGGTCCCATTATTAATATACAAGGTGAACTAGATTGTAAAAGATAAATCTAAATATAAATATCATTCATATGTGTGACTAAATATTTATGATATAATTACTAACTTTTGCAACTCGGAGGCTGAGTAGCTTAACTGATTTGAACTAAGGAAAAAGATTTGAAGGTATGAGTTCAAACCTGTACGAAGGAGAAAATATTGATCTAACAAATTAGCTACTAACATTTTTATTAAAAAAAAACTAACTTATGTAACTTGAATGGGAAATTATTGGAATATTTCTTTTTGATATTTATTTAATTATTATATTTCAATATTATTATGTGAACTAATAATTTTTGTTAATTATACTAACAATTTATCAATTAGGAGTCTTAATTGATTGGTGATTAAATTAAAAAATAAGACTAATTAGATTTCTAATAGGATAATGGATTGGATGATTAATTAATTGATACAAGTTCAATATGACTTGATGTGAAACCTCATATTTCCTCTTTCTCTACATAGGAAGAGTCATAAGGCATATAAGAGTTCAGGTTGAGAAAAAATCACAAGCCACCAAATGTTTGTCATCCGTCTTTTTTTACTCTTTGCCATTCAGGATTGTCATTGCTATATTTAGAGGCTTTTCACCATAAATTCAGGAATCCTTTATTATAAAAGCTAGACTTGCTTGGCTATCATGTTTGCCCTAATTCACCCTTCTTTGCCCTAATCCCTAGCATTTTTCCCTCCTAAACATGTACTAATGACTAATCTAATCTCATCCGTTCAACCTCTATTTTCACACTTGATCACACCCGTTGATTCAAAGTCTACAAATTTTCTCTCATATTACTTAGTTAATGCAATTGAAGACGTATTTAATGCAAATAAAGTCGGTCAACAATCCCCTAACTAATTGCTGATCAAAAGGTGTTCTTCGTACTGACATTACAATGTTTCACACATACATTTTTTAAATAAAGTCGAAATTATATGCCATTAACTATAATTAAATTGCTATAACTAATTGCTTTAAATAAAATGATATGCCACTGTCCAAAAAGTATTTCGACTTCTCTCAAAAAAAAAGTATTTCGACTAAATAGGATTTACTTTCAATATTTCTATAAAATAGGCTGGTAATTAATTGCTTTTAATTTTCGCAATGAACGAGAATTACTATCAATAGAAGCACAATGGTCATTCACGTTAATTAGCATTCTATAAAATGTTGTCTTCTCCTTATAACTTTGGTGCATATTTTCGAATCAAAGCCTTAAAAAAACATATGATCCTGTAATTCTATGATGTTAGACCTTACGACAGCAAAAAATATCACGGATTTCGCTCTATACTCATGCTCATGTATATTTTGTTTAATAGAAACTTTATGTTAATATCATCTGATTACTCTTATTTTTTGATGAGTGAAATATTAGCTATGGAAGAGCAATAATATATTAACATTGTTCCTTCGCACATGTTGCACTATGGGATCACGTTGAAGATCCTGCATTTATGCAACTGCTGAAGCTAAAGTGGCGCACATATCATGTGCAGTACCACCCAGATGAGGTATTTTATACAAAAAATCCTGGAACTCAATCATACTATTAGAAAGTAAAATAAAAGAAAGAAAATATTTTGGTATTTAGTTGCTATAAAAAGCATAATTGATTTATTTTGATATATGTTTCCAATACAGACGCATTTGATATTGGGTACAGCTCTCAACAAGGAGATAGACAATGAGTTGAATAGGTATGTCAGTTTAATCGATCCAGGACTCAATCAATTTGAGGTTGTCGTGGATAAATATGATGGAAAGTTGTATTTCTCTCATGGAATAGAAGAACTGAACAAGGCCTATAAATTAGAGCATGGTGGCTGGATATTTCTGATCTATGCTCTCCCTCAACTTTTTGTGATTCAGGTTCATGATCGCCATAACTATGAAATCAAGTATCCGAGTTATCTCCCTCCTTTACGTTTAAGGCTAGCACAATTAATTTACGGTCCCCATGCAGCACATGGATCTGTCCAGATCGACTCCCAAATGGTTAACACTTGCAGATGTAACATCTGATCAACTGGTATACAATCTTTATAGATTTAGTCACATATTTCAGTTTGTTATTTGTCAATGTCGATTTATTTATAAGATCTCATATGTGTCTATTTTCTTATTTTACACAGACTTTCTCTTATGCTAAAGTATTTGATAGCATCGTTGACAAGAATTGCAAAGAATTGGCAATTATTGACGATAGCGGACATCATTGGTTGTTCAATGTGGTCATTCTTTTTGACAAGGACGAAATCAAGTTTGGAGGGGATTGGAAAATGTTTTGCACCGCAAGAAATCTGTACGAGTGGAAGGCATTAAGGCTTGGAGCAAAAACTTTGGCCCCCAATGCATTCCTATTTTGCACATTTGATTTTTAGTTGTCTGATGGTTTTGATTACGTGCTATCTAATGTCATGTAATTTCTATTTGATATGTTTTTATTATTTTCAATTGAAGGATGCCATGTTTTGGTTGATTCATTATTTTCATCTATTGTATACTTTTATATATTGCGATTGAAAACCAGATTAATTATATTTTCTTAAAGAAACCAGAATAAGTTCATCTATTAATCTTATTGTTGCAATCTAAACAAATACTAAAACTAGAATAAAAATAGTGAAAAAAATACAGTCACTGATTTGTAGAAATAATTATAATAGACATCATGCCTCTTTGATTAATTATGTAGTGATCATGTCTCAAACCATGGACGATAAAGGCCATTTGATTTGCAATATAAGGTCTTAAGAAATCAACATATTTATTTCTTAGAAACCGACAAAATAGGTATATCGTCACATGAAAAATTAAATTTGAACTACTCCATTAGAACGTAGTTAATGCTAATTAAAAAACGAATAACTTACTTAATGCTAATTAAAAACGAATAATACACTTTTAATGCAATTAACAACGAATGACGCACTGTTAATGACAATTAAGAGCGTAGTTAATGGCTTGAAAACATAGTTAATGGCAATTGAAAACTTTTAACTTGCATATTTTCCTATCAGAATTGCTTTTAATTGCTTTTATGCATTATGCACTAATTACTCTACCAATTACTATCTATTAAAAGCATTTATGACGTACTTATATCAATTGGTCACGAAAAACTTAATACACAGATAAGTTAATCGACTATGTTATATATGCTATATATCAAATATGCTCCAATAACAAAAAATAATCACGAAAAATATATTAAACACATTTGTCACGCTATATGGAAAAGCTTTGCATCAATATGCACAGAAAATTTAACAACAAATATTGCATCACGAAAAAAATTAATGCAGTATATTTTTTGTTAAATTTTTAGTTTCCATTCTTTACGGTAATGACACTTTTTTGACGCTCTCTGTTTTTCTTTATGATGTGACTTAAGATCGAGCAGTGCAGGGATATGTGCAATTTTGTTAACAAGTATTCAATTTTATTCAATTTTGTTAACTACCATTTCATTTTGTTATGCATGATATAAAACTTCTATTAGCTATGTATGGTTACATTATTTTCATTGATTCGATTAACTTCTATGTGGTAGGACCCGTGCAGTAGCACGGGTCAATGGTCTAGTTCCTATAATCTTTGATATATCAATACGTCGAAGAACTTAATAGGGTGAATAGTGTTTTTCACCCCTGTAATACAGGTCATTTCCGGTTTTCACCCTTATGAAATTTTCGGTCTGATTTGCACCCTTGTAAAAAAAAATTTTTCCTGAAAACACCCCTCCCCCCTCCAACTCAGCAGATTCGCCTACGTGGCGCTCAGTTGGCTTTTTTTTACATTTTTTATTTTTTTAACTTGCCACGTCTTATATTATTATTAAAAAATTTAAAAAATAATAAAAATTAATTTTTGAAAAAAATTCTTAAATTTTTTTATTACCAAAATTTTTACGATTTTTTTATTCCGGAAATTTTATTTTCAAAATTTTAAAAATTAGAAAAAACAGAAAATATAATCACATTTTTTCGAAATTAAAAATATTTTAAAAAAATCTGGAATTTAAATTTCAAAATACAAAAAAGGGAAATTTTCAAAATTTTTAAAAAAGGTCAGATTTTTCATTGAATTTTTTTTTAAATTTTTTTTTCTTTGTATAAAAAAAACCAACTTTTTCCAATATTTTAATTTTGAAAAATATTTTATAAAAATTATGGAATAAAATTTTCGAAAAAAAACTTGAATTTAAAAAATTATAAAAAAGGCAAATGATTTTACGAAATTTTTTTTTTAAAAACTTTTCGAATCTGGAACTTTTTTTCGAAAAGCCAAAACTTTTCGGAAAACTTTTTTTAAAAATTTGGAATTTTTCGAATCTGAAGTAGAATTTTTTTTTTTCTTTTCGAAATTATGAAGATTTTACGATTTTGGCTAAAGATTCTAACGAAAATCCATTTTGGGGCTAATGATTCGAAAAAGTTCAGATTTTTCTTTCGAAATTAAAAACTTTATTTTTTTAATACAAAAAATAAAAAATTTTGGTAATAAAAAAATTGTTAAAATCTTTTTAATTTCTAAAAAAATGTGATTATACTTTTTTTTTGGAAATTCTTTGATAATAAAAAAAAATTTAAGAATTTTTAACAAAAAAAATTTAAGAAGTTTTTACAAAAAAAATTTAAGAATTTTTTTCAAAAAAAATTTAATTTTTTTTTCAAAAATTAATTTTCGAATTTTTTAAATAATTTTTATTATTTTTTTAATTTTTTAATAATAATATCTGATGTGGCAAGCAAAAAAATAAAAAACCAAGTCAGCGCCACATAGGCGATTTTGGTGAGCTGGATCCGCTGAGTCAGCGCCACGTAAGCGAATCTGCTGAGTTGGAGGGGGGAGGGGTGTTTTCCGATTTTTTTTTTTTTTTTACAAGGGTGCAAACCAGACAGAAAATTTCATAAGGGTGAAAACCGGAAATGGCTTATATTACAGGGGTGTGAAAAACACTATTCACCCTACTTAATATATATGCATTCTGATATGTTTATTTTGCACTAAAGTATGATTATAATTTTAATTTGTATAGAGCACATATTGATTGAATTTAATAAATCAATTCCAACACCTCTTCTCATATTGATTGACACATCATCATGTCGTAGTAATTTATAAAAAATTTGGGTTATTTTTACATAGTTATCCCTACACTTAATCGTACCATAAGCGAGAGATTTTTGTTTTTTACTATGCTAAATTAGACATGGGTATTTTTATAAACAAGGGACAAAGAAAAAGTGGAAAAGGATCTTATAATTACCAAAGGAGGGAGTAACTATTTCACAATGGAAAAGTGTGTTCCTAAAATACATCTTTGAAAATAATTTATTTTCTGAAAGACTCGGGTGTGGTAGAGAAAACGATGGTGTTAATAGCTGTATCTGTCAATTATAGCCCAACAACCTGATTCTTACTCAATCCAATCAGGACATGTTAAAGCTTAAAAACCCACGGGAAAACTCTTGAAAACTGCTCTTTCCACATTAAAAATTGTTCCCACACACCCCCAAAATACCAAAATGTCCCTAAAAATTACTCTTTCCTTAATTTTATTTTGAGCTACTGTCTATTGTTTATGACTGGATAATTGACGCTGATCCAATATTAATAGATGTGTTCTCATTCATGGTGTTTAAGTTTGGATTGGCATAATGATCCTCTATGTTGTCCAGAAGCTAGGAAAACTATACACATGTCTATTTAGATTTGCTTGGAGTCATGTGTTTGATGGCTTCCTTTTGTTAACTTGTTATTAATTAGTGATCTTAGCTGTACTGTAGTACTACAGCTCTACAACATATACTGGTACCTCCCTTTGTTGTGTGTGCATATAGGTCCATGGGATAGATTATATTTTGAGATAACGAGATAATGCATAATTACCATTTAGAGGTGAACATGGGTTGGGTTGGGCCTACTTTGGCCTAACCCTTTACCCAACCCGTTGAGCAATCTATGGGTTGGCTTCAACTTGGAATCCGTATTTACATAGACAGAACCAAACCAAACCAATCCATTTTAAATGGGTTGGTTCGGGTTGGGTTCATGGATACCCAATTTTAATTATGAAAAAAAAATACAGTTAATTTTCTGTAAAGCATATAGCCACTGGTTATATATATATATATATATATATATATATATATATATATATATATATATATATATATATATATATATATATATATATATAGAGTTATGTTACAAGCCACCCTTTGGTGATGTCTTTTATCAAGTCACACCTTAAGGTGTGATTTTCACTTTTTAGTTATAACTTTGATAAAAGACACCTTCCTAAAAGTAAGTTGGTGTCTTTTCGCAAATGCTCATAGAGTAACTTGATAAAAGACACCTTCATAAAAGGTGTCTTCTATCATAACCCATATATATATATATATATATATATATATATATATAGGGTCCCTCTAATATGGACCTCTTTTTATAGGTCCAAGCATGGACCTGTTCAACTTAACCGACCATAGCCTGTTACAAATTGTTTAATTTTTTTCACTGTACTCTTTTTATATGCTTCTTCTCCACGTGCTATCATCTTGGACGTAATCATCAGTCCAAGTACCGTTCTTGATTCTGATAAACTTGTTTCTATGTTTAATTAAACTATTAATTAATTAATAACATTCAACATATTATATATTAATTCAGTTTCTTTGCTCTCCCAAAAAACTGAAGAAAAAAACATAACAAAAAAATGTAGCTTCTCCACCGTCTTGGCGTCTTCCATTCTTTGATCACCGGTGGGTTTATTCTTACTATCATAATTAATTAATATTTTTGCGATTTTTAACTGTTAAATGCTCGTTTGTTTCATTTCTACCGGAAACTTTGTAAATCAGATCTAATCTAATTAAAACTTACTAGTTCCTAAATCAAACATGATGGAAACGAGAAACTGTTAATACCCATTTTTAAAGAAATCAAATCTAATTTGAAGAAACTGTTAATACTCATTTGCTGTACTACACTACTCCTACCATGTAACACTATTTCCATTGCATTCCTTACTTCACCTTAACTTGTAAATGTGTGCGTGTTCGGGAATGACAAATGGATAGTGACCATGAAGATGGAGGCACAGTAAGGGGAATTCTCTTGTAACAAGCAAAGAAAGGGTAACATTTTCTATTTTAATTTTATTATAATATCAACCAGTTACATTACCTAGTGCAGCAGGTTAAACTAAGAGGTCCATGGTTGGACCCTTTTTTGAAGGGTGCATATTAGGGGCTCCTATATATATATATATATATATATATATATATATATATATATATATATATATATATATATATATATATATAGTTAGGATCCGTTGACACCTGGTGTCAACGGATTCGTTGACACCAAATCTCGTCCATTAAATCAGTTTAATCTAAAGGCTATTAATCATTCACTTAAAAGTGTACTGTGACATCAAATTTATTTTCACACCTTAGTACCTCTTTTTTTGAAGGAACGCCTTAGTACCTCTTGTTTTTTTTTTCTTCTCATCCTTTCTCTTGCTATAAACCATTATTTTATAGACTAAAAATCTCAATGAGCAATAATCTCCTTGTTCTCATCCTTTCTCCAATCGATTGGATATCAATTTTATTGGATATTAATTTATAGATTGGAGATCAATTTTATGAGCAATAACCTCCTTGTTTTCCGATCTATATGAAAAATCTCTATGCCCATGGATATGAAGAATCAATTTTAGGGTTTTAATAAAATTGAAAAACCATGGAAGAGGATGATAATAAAACAGAAGCTTTCCTATATTTGCACAGCTTGGCTTCATTGCAATCTCATTCATCCCTCCTGCTGATTTGATTGAAAGTCCTTAAAACGATGCACTCAATTCTTAGTAACGGTCCATTTCCCTTGATGAATTCTTAGTAACGATACACGATGCACTAATTTCTTGGCATAGATCTAAAACTGCATTTACAAAGGACAACAACAGAAGCGGAGACCATAGTTTACATTTGACAAATTTAATTAGTGGCCAATTTTTTGAATAGTAAAATCACAATGAACAAGGAGGTTATTGTGTAATTGAATCGATGAACATGACACACATGCTTCCACTGTTGCTCATAACACACTGAGAGGCAAGATGTTGCGTAGAGGAAAACCTCACGCCAGTTCACTACACCATTAATATGCACCCTTGGATTAAATGGATAGATGGTTGAGATTTGGTGTTAACGAATCCGTTGACACCTGGTGTCAACGGATCCTATCTCATATATATATATATATATATATATATATATATATATATAGGGTTAAATATGTTTTTAATCCCTATAAATATGTCAGTTTTTCGTTTTAGTCCCTCTAAAATTTTCCTTCAACTTTTGGTCCCTATAAAATTTTCAATCACTACTTTTGGTCCCCATTTTTAACTTAATTTATGTATTTTTTAATGAAATTGTGCAGAAATGTGTAAAATATTCTAGAACAATTTCCTGAAAAAAATTAGAATTTTTTAACAAAACACAAATTAAATATGAATTTTTAACCGTAAAAAATATAAAAATTCATATTAAATTCATGTTTTGTTAAAAAATTCTAAATTTTTTTTGGAGTGATTCTTATAATATTTTGAATTTTTCTGAAAATTTTTATTTAAAAATATGAATTCTACATATGAGTTTACTTTAAAAGAGGGACCATAAGTGAAGATTGAAAATTTTATAGGGACTAAAAATTGAAGGAAAATTTTAGAGGGACTAAAACGAAAAGTTGACATATTTATAGGGACCAAAAACATATTTAACCATATATATATATATATATATATATATATATATATATTACCAAATTTAATTTCTTTGCATCATACATTAAATATTCCATTCAAAATAGTACCAAATTTACTAAAATTCACAATACCAGAATAGTACAAGATTCACAGCCCTTAATTCAATCATTCATATGCTATCAACTGAATAGCACTTAATATCAAAGTACCAAATACCTTTAAAAAAAAAAATCAAAGTACCAAATTCACTCATTCATAGGCTATATAGCACTTAATAATAGCTATGGTATCAAACAATCTTTGGGTACATGGGTTGGGTATATGGGAACATGGGTACATAAACTTAAACCTGATGTCCAAACCAAATCTCATGGGCTTCACAGCTTGGGTTGGGTTGGACCCGTAACTTTTTGGGTTCAGGTAAATTTTGGTTTGGTTTGGTTTGGGTGACCGGGTTCGTGGGTTTACCCGTACCCGTGTTCACCCCTATTACCATTGGCTATTCTTCACTTGTAGTAGAAGTGAAAATTTAGAAATAACATGCATCACGACACTTGTTGGAAAATTTAAGGGTTAATATGTCTTTACCCCCTGTAATTTGGGCGAGTTCCGGTTTACCCCATGTAAAAAAAATAGTTTAGATTTTGTACCTGAAATATGAACATTCTTCGAAAACGCCCCTGGCTCCACCTGACACACTCCAATTGCTGACGTGGCACGCCACTGTGTATTTAATTTAGTTTTTATTTTTTTTAACCTGACATGTGTATAATTCATTAACACATCATTAATTTCCTTTTATAAATTAAAATCATTTTAATATTTATAAAAAACAAAAAATCATTTAAAAAATTTGAAAATTATTTTTTGAAATTAAAAAAAAATTGTAAAAATTAGAAAAAAAATTCAGGATTTTTTTTAAAAAAATTCCGGAATTTTTTTTCCAAGATTTTTATTTTTGTATAATAAAATTTTCGAAAAAAATCGGAATTTTTTCTAAATTTTTAAAAAATTGTATCCAGATTTTTATAAATTAAAATATTTTACAGAATCTTTTTTTGTTGAAAAAATACTGTTTTAAATTTCAAATTTGTTTTTTCTAATATTTTCCAGGATTTTTAAGAATCTTTTTAATTTCGAAAAAAATCTGAATTATATTTTCTGATTTTTTTCTACTTTTTTAAATTTCGATAAAAAAATCTTATCGTTTTTTCTGATTCTTTCCTTGAATCAGAACATGATCAAAAGAACACAACTATCAAGAGCATATATTGTGTAAATGTTGCATTCTAGCATTCACTTTCCATCCATTTCCAGCAAAAACAAATTTGAAATTTAAAACAGTTGTTTTTTTTGAAAAAAGAAGTTTTTCAAAAAAAATTCAACAAAAAAAGATTCTGGAAAATATTTTAATTTTTAAAAATCTTGATATTTAGAAAAAATTCAGTTTTTTTTTCGAAAATTTTATTATACAAAAAATATTGGAAAATTTATTTCATAAAAAAAATTTCCTGAATTTTTTTCTAATTTTTACAATTTTTTTAAATTTCAAAAATTAATTTTCAAATTTTTAAATGATTTTATGTTTTTTTATAAATATTAAAATGATCTTAATTTAAAAAAGGAAATTAATGATGTGTTAAAGAATTACACACATGTCAGGTTAAAAAAAAAAAAACTAAATTAAATACATAGTGGCGTGCCACGTCAGCAAGTGGAGTGTGTCAAATGGGGCCAAGGGCGTTTTTGAAAGAATCTTCATATTTCAGGGACAGAATCTAAACTTTTTTTTTACAGGGGGTAAACTGGAACTCGCCTAAATTACAGGGGGTAAAGACATATTAACCCAAAATTTAATAAAAATTTACAAAGGCAGCGACCGTAAATTGCCATTGGCAACAATAGCGGTAGTCAGTGGGGGAACCAGGAATTTTGGATAGTGAGGGCATCGTATATATATAAATTTGTAACAAAAAATATATAAGATTGAAATTGTATAATTTAAATTTAAAATAATGGGATTTAATTGTAAAATTTAAATTTAAAATAATGAGATTTTAGATTTACCTCTTAGAAAATCAGTAATGGAGGAATCTAGAATAGAATAAAGGGAGAAGAGGACTTGAGAGACAAGATTAGATAATAAAAGGAGTAGAAGGAGAAGAAAGACGAGACTGGGTGTGAGTTTAGTATCGTTTCTTTGGTCGTGGGAGTGGGACAGTGAGTTTCCACTTTTTTGATGCAAAGCATGTTTGAATTGTTGTTTGTTATAATAAAAAAAACATGTCATGCCAATATGTGTTCTTGGACACTTATTACAGGAAAAGGATAAATTTTGTATTAAAATAATGTTTTGTTTATACTTTTTAGATATTGGTGACACAAATTCTAAGATATTTGATGATTTATAGTTAAAATGTTAGTTGATTGAAATTAAAATATTTAGTAATTTAGCTTTTGTAAATATAAAATGACATAAAAATGCATAATTATGTGTGTGTGAAGAAAATAAAAAAATTAATCTAATTCTCCAGTCCATCTCTTTTTTCCTTTAAAATGGGAGATAAAAAAAAAAAATCAATGTCTATGATGTGCATATGTGTCAAAATGTTGTACATATACTCCCTCTGAAATGGCAAGAGGTATCATATTTATCTACACTAATTGAAATTCATGTTAACGTTGATTGAGGAATATTTTAGCTTCTATTTTGTTTGCTTGTGTTCATGAGTTTGGAAGATAAAGGCATTTACCAGTAATAAAATTACTTTTTTTTACAAAAGTTTGTGGAGGCAGGTGCCCACATAAGGCTCTACCTGCCTCCGCCCCTGGCGGTAGTTAGCTGTTATCGGAAGCGAGTGGGATTTAACCGCCACTGAGGACATTTTGGTATTTTTGAGGTGTGAGGGAACAAATTTTTATGCGAGAAGAATAATTTTAAAAACATATTGGACATGGACAAGGCTCAATAATACAGTATTTTGGAAATTCCCTCCATGCGAAGGGTAATTGTTGCGCTATATCATTAAATCAATTAATATCGATAAATCTAGTTTTTGCTTTAAAATGATCAAACATTTTATTTAACTTTTCCTAAAAATATATATATTTTGATACAAAAACATTTTATTTAATTATTACTATTATTTTTCTGACAAATTATTACTATTATTTGTAAGGTAGATAAGCAATAATTTATTTATTTATTTTTAGTCAAAGGGCTGGAGAGCCATTGAACTTAGCCCAGGAAGATATTAACATAATATTAATTATTAGGTACAATTGAAAAAGATAAACGAAAAAAAAATACAATTGAAAAAAAAATTTGTTAAACATTATTTTACAATGAGAAATTTATTGCAAAATGTATGAATGGAGTATACTAATATAATATACGGATATTGGGTAAAAAAAAAATACGGATATACTAATTACATATACTCAATAATTTGAGTAAAAATCATTTTCAACATATTAATATGTTGTTATCATTTGCACTGTAAAATTAAATGTTGTTATCATTTGTCTTTCAGTTGACCAAAGTTAAAAGCATACCATATGCAATATATGTCAATCCATGTAGTACTACTACAACTAAAGGAATGTCGGAAAGTTTTTGGCTTTTCCTTTTCTCATTTTGTTTTTTTGGAACTTTTTGACTCTGCTAATTTGATTAGACATATATTAATCCATGATTTACACCTATGTTTTATATGGAATATGATTAGAAGGATTCAGAACACGGTCAAACATTGTGGTGCATGAAAGACATTTTATTTTGCAACACAGGCACTAACTAATTGAGGCATTAAGACATTGATTAGACAACAACAAAATTTTCTTCTTTTTCATCCAACTTTTTGCAACATCCTCCCTTTATCCCGTGGCTTTTAATAGTGCTAACTATTAACTAATGCTTTTTTTATTATGGACGTCAAAGATTGTCTCTGTAATGCAAATATGCAATGAATTTGTTGATAAAGACAGTACTAGTATCAATTGCACAAAACCAAAACGACTTTCGCACATTATTTATATTTTTATATACTACTGTATAATGGTAGTATACTGTTCCTTAAAATTATTGTGCTGTTCCTGATTTTGTTTCTGATGCTTTGTTTGAAGACATAACGGTCTTTGTTTCTTAGAGGTTTTTTTAGCCGCCTGTCTTTGTTGTTTGAAGTTTTTCTATTAATATTAAAACAGTATTTAGTTTATATGTATTGATAGTCTAAGTCACTTAATCAAAACTGTCAAGTATCAATATAAAAGTTTGACATTTAACTTAACCATCTTTGAAGTTACTTATATGATTGGTTGTGATCGACTTATGGAGTAAACCTTTACATTGATAATACATTGAATTGAAATTAAACTCTTAAAAAAAATTATAGTAGTCTTTCTCTTCAATTTTCTGTTGATACATGAATTAATGAAAAGATAAATAACATATCATGATACACAAATGGTATTTACACTTTTTTTACCAAGGAATTTTACAAGTTTTGACCAAAAAAGCTTTGACCAAAAAATGGTATTTCGAACTTCCTCACATATTAAATCCGAGACATCTTAAGACGGCTAAAATACGGACTTAATTAATAGGACGATTTTGAATGGCTTAAAATTCAATTTTACTCTAGTGTGATTTTGGTTAGTGTGATTTAGTCTCTTCAAAGTGTGCTTCAAGAAACAACTCTACTAACTTAATTCCAACATCATCTTGAATGGATGATATATATCTCGGTCGATTTCTTACAAACTTTTCTTACCTTTTTACGTTTCATTTTTCTTAAAATACATATTTGAATGTGTCCGACAAATGTCTCGTATATATTTGGCAAAATATTTTAAAAAAAATTACAATTACATGTCAAAATATCTTATATGTATCTGGTGTAATATCTAATATGTATATAAGTTTTATTTATTAACATAAAACATGCATAGGAGAACTAAATTTGTCTTTTATAACAACACAATGGAGCTGAAGTGGTTAATGAGTTTCACTAATTGACAAATATTTGTTCATAAGTGCTTGAGTTTAATTTTGGGCAAAGCAATATTTGTTTGAGTTTACTTAACTCCCGGCCAAACTCTAGATTAGTAAAGCTCTTCTCTTATAACAATGTAGGATTAACCTTAAAAAAAAATTGTATATTATCATACTCTAATTTTTTTTATTTAATTTCATTTTAATTCAAATTAAATTGTGGCACGCGTGCCGTCATTTTTCAATTTGAACATCCTTCTCCTTTTTTGTTGTTGCTGAAATATATCATTATAATCTTTCTTCTCAATTTAATAGTTTATCCTAATTTTATTATAAAAATACATCCCATACTTATGTTTAAAAGTTGTGTGAAAGGGTGAGGCCAAAATTATAACCATTCATATTCATTCCTGATCAGCATGCTACAAACTTTCATCATCGCCACGTAGATATTCATGATAATAACAAAATTGGAGGACAAAATGAGTTTGGAGACACAGAACGCAGTATGTGTTTCACGTGCTCACCCATTCAGTTTATCTACCATGCCATAGCCATTCAAGTATTCCATTAACTTGTGAAAATTCAAATTTAAATTATGATAAGAAAATTGAAATTTTTGCTCAAAAAAAGAAAATTGAAATTATATAGTAGATGAAAAAATGAAAGAAAAAAAAAGTCTTTTAAATGGAAAAGAAAATTGATTTCATAACATGTGATGGTCATTGAAAGGAGCTGATTTTGTGGGCCATAGGGTAACATAAGTCAGAATTGGACAGTTATCCGTACAATAAGGCACGTGTATTGGGCGTTGTTCGTGCTCCGAGACGTAGTCTAATCGAGTGTCACGACTTGGGATTTTTTTTTTTTTGGAATACCATGAAGAATTTAATTTTTACACATTTAACTATATGATTTTTTTTAGGGAATTAGACGAATATTTTTTTTTCACAAAAAAACTATACAAATATTTTTATCCGATAAAAACAATGTCTATAATTTATATAGATTTTTTTAGTAAAAACTACTAATAAAATAGCATTTTGTTTTGATTCAATTAGTTGTGCGCTAATCGTCCTTTAATTTTTTTTACAGCTCAATCATGTATATTACAATTAATATCCTGCAAATTAGTAGATAGATACTATTTATTTTACCATTTATCAATTACCGTAAAAACTTTTTTTTTTTTAAGACATAAAAATGGAATATATTAACACTAGCGGTGAGTTCTTCTTAGTACAAGGTGTACCAAGAAGACCACCACAAAAAACAAACTGTCATACAAAGTATATACAAAAATACAGGTCAGTCGATACCCAAACAAATCAAAGGGTCCGACCACCAACGCTGCAAACCAAAAACAAACTTGGCATTATGAGCCTTTAGCCACCATAAAGAGTGGAATTTTACTTTCTCTAAAAGCTGTAATATAGGAGTTTCAACATTATTAAATACTCTGTTATTACGTTCACTCCATACCAGCCAAACAGCAAGAAGCCACAGTAATTGTAGAAACGAACGATGAGCTTTTGAGTAACCTGTATAATGAATAAACTGGAAAAAATGATCAGAAATATTAAACGGATCAACACCAGCCACTCCAATCCAGGCCCTGACATGCTGCCACAATGAACCAAACACGTCACAATGAATAAACAAGTGAGCTGCTGACTCCTCAATGTCGCACCCTGCAGGACACCTAGCCCCCACCGCTTGCACTATACCGCACCTTAGGAGATTGTTTCTGGTTGGAAGCCTGTCCTTTAAGAGGCGCCACGCAACAATAGTAACCTTTAGAGGAACTTGCTTATGCCAAATAAGATCTCTAGTTGTGTCAACAGTAGGAGAGACCGGAGTTGTCAGAATCTGATAAGCACCTCGCACTGTGTATCCGTTATATATGTCAGGATCCCACTGCCACCTGTCAAAAATATCATCCTGCAGAGAAACACCATCAAGTAATTGCCTACACTCCTCTAACAATTCTTCTTCCCACGTCCACAATCCTCTCCTCCAACACCACGCCTCACCCCCATCCTCCCAACCACGGACACTCATTTCGGCCACCGTACTAAACTTATTTGTCGCTAAATCAAACAAACGACCAAATCTTCTACACAACGGTACATCTCCTAACCAGTTATCTAACCAAAAGAACGTATTGTTTCCATCACCTACCACCTTCGACACCCGTGCACTAAACCAACCTCCATCAGTACCATCAACCCCATCCCTAATCTTCACTATCTCCCTCCACCAAGATGAAGCATTCCGGCCCCCCACCTCCAACCTCCCAGCCACCTCACCATATCTCGCCACCAACACCTTATACCACAACCCACCTCTATCTACCAACATCTGCCAACACCATTTACCTAGCAAGGCTATATTAAACTCCTTCAACTGCCTCACCCCCAATCCTCCATACTCCGTACCTAAACAAACAGAGCTCCAAGCAATCCAGGAAATTTTCCTGTTATCCTCACTCCCTCCCCAATTTTTTTTTTTAAAAATAGATTCAATGGAAGAGATTATACCTGACGGAGCTTTGAAGAAGGAAAGAGCATAGACAGGAAGCGCGGTCAGGACAGACTTGAGAAGAATCAAACGACCCCCAAAAGATAAAAAGCGACTCTGCCACTTTGACAGTCTAGTTTTTATGGTAGACATCATAGGTTCCCAAAAAGCTAACATTCGAGGATCACCACCAATAGAGAGACCAAGATACAAAAACGGAATTTTACCCACCTTACAGTTTAAAATAGTCGCCGCCTCAGTCAACCACGAGTTCCCAACATTAATACCCACCAGTAAACTCTTGTGGAAATTCACTTTTAAACCTGACATATCAGCAAACAAAGTCAAAACCGCTCTTAATGCTCTAACGTTGGCCCAACTCTTAGTACCCAGAAGCAACGTATCATCGGCGAACTGCAAATGGGACACCACCACCGAGTTCGATGCACCAACCCCATACCCCGTATACAGATTATTTTCCACCACTGACTTCATCATAATGTTTAAACCTTCAGCTGCTAGGAGAAAAAGAAAAGGAGAAAGAGGATCCCCTTGTCTTAGCCCCCTTTTCAACGGGAATTCATCAGTCGGGCTTCCATTCAACAAAATTGAAGCAGTTGCAGTTGTCACACATTCTTTGATCCATTTTCTCCATAACACCGGAAACGCCATTTTAGTCATTACCACATCCAAATATCCCCAATCAACCGAGTCATAGGCTTTTTCAAAATCAACTTTAAAAGTAACAACTCCTTCTTTGTCTTACGAGCCTCATCTACCACCTCATTTGCAATTAAAACACCATCTAGAATTTGTCGATCCTTCACAAAAGCTGACTGACTATCTGATATCAATAATCCAATAACCACACGAAACCGATTCGCTAACACTTTGGATAAATTCTTATACAAACTCCCCACTAAAGAAATTGGTCTGAAATCATTCAATCGTTGCGGACTATCAATTTTGGGAATAAGAGCTATAAAAGTTGTATTGATACCTCGAGTCAACTTGCCATTTCGATGAAACTCTGATAAAAAACACATAACCTCTTCTTTCAAGAGATCCCAAAAATCTTTAATAAAACCAAAATTCACCCCATCCGGCCCGGGACTTTTATAGTTGTCACAGTCCCAAACTGCTGCTTTAACCTCTTGAACAGAAAACGGCTTTATTAAACTCCCACCTTCGGCGTAAGATAAACTCTTGAAGGATAAATTTTCTGCCCCCGGTCTTGTAATATTTTGAGCCGCAAAATGATCTCTAAAATGATTAAAAACTGCATCCCGAATAGGCTGGACACCTTCCACCAAGTTGCCATTCTCCATGAGAGAAACAATTGCATTCTTTCGCCGCCGACTAGAAATTGCCGAATGGAAATATTTTGAATTAGCGTCACCATCCTTCAACCAATGCATACGAGACTGTTGCCAACTTATACTAGCACTAACACGAGACATCGAGTGAATTTCATTCGTTATGGTCCTCATCTCTTCCACTTCATCATAAGACAATCCACCATCCTCCCCAATTTCATCTAACTCGGACAACCGATTTTTTAGAACGACAATTTTTCCGGGAATATTCCTCGCATGTAAAGAATGCCACTCCTTTAAAGCTGTCTTAATGAGTTTCAATTTTTCCCGGAGCACATAACCGCCCCATCCTGTGATTTGGTAAGAATGCCATTTTTCTATCACGTACTGCTTATATCCCGGTAAATCTTGCCAACATTTCAACATTCTTATCGGCCTGGGGCCCCAATTCTCCTCATCAACAGACAACTGAATCGGACAGTGATCAGAAAGACCCCGAAGCAGAGCCACCTAAAAGCAGTTAGGCCATTGCAGACACCAATCTTCCGAAAGCAAGAACCGATCTAATCTACTCATAGAAGTACCATCACCTTTATACCAAGTAAACCGACGACCACACAACGGCAAATTGATCAACCCATTATCATCAATGAACTGGTTAAAATGAGCATTGTGTTGCGCTACCACCACCCCCCTAGAAGACCGTCTTTCATCCACAATACGAATTGCATTAAAATCCCCGCACATACACACCTTCTCCCCTCGTAACAACTGCAATTTTTCTGACAAAGAGACCCATAACTGTTGTTTCGCCGTAGTTTCACAAGGAGCATAAATATTAAATAGATAGAACGCCTCATTTGTCCGTAAAAATTTGCCATGAATGATAAGCACATGATCCTGGCTAACTGTCGACCACACCTCCACTTCCATAGTATCCCACAAAATTAACAATCCCCCAGCAGCCCCCCTTGAGGGTCGATAAGAGTATGCATGCTTCGAGTCGCCCCACAACGACAAACACAAATTATCATCACAAACAGCTAACTTTGTTTCTTGTAAACATAAAAAGAAAGGCTTTTTTTCCACCACCAATTGCCTCATTTCCCTCCTTTTCTCAACACTTCCTAGACCTCGCACATTCCATGACACCATTTTCATCAGAAACATCAACCCCGCTCAACCCACCACACCGCAACCCTTCCCCTACACTCCACCATCCACTTCGCCCCTAACAACCTCCACCGGAGTCAACAGTGGCCCTACTCCCACAACTTTAGGGCGAGACAGAATGCTAAATTTATTATTATTGTTACCATTAAAAGTAAGTCCAATAGTTTTACCTATTCCCTGAATGTCTTCCGCCTTTGATTGTTCATTGCTTCGCAAAGCAACCCAATTTGCCCAGTCATTATTAACTGACGCCATAGAATCTGCTTGAGAATTTGAATTGTGATTAGTCGCTTCTAAGGAACGAATAACATCCCCCCTCTGCAATCTTCGTGTGCTGATTTTTTGTTTCAGAACTTCCATCTTCTTATAACCACCTAACACCTTCATAACCGCTTCTCTATCTTTAGTTGGTAATCTCGCAACCTTTTTCAAATTGAGCACCGGATGACAAAGCACACCACCAGCCTTTTTCTTTGTAGCTTTAATCTTCTGACTCTCTTTTCTTCGCCTTGTATTCTTCCCTACCTTCCTCAACTGTTTGGTTTTGGATGAAATGAGCGCAGCATCACCCTTTTGACAATTTTGAAGCCAATCCACACTCCATGGACCTGAGCTGAAAGACCTCTGCTCCTGCACACACCTTCTTAAAGAATTATTTCTTTCTATTGTATGTTCCTCAGCGCCATTAATCTGAGCAGAATCAGCCTCTTGGTGTCTGTTTCCACCGACAGCTGTCTGTTCTAATGTTTGTATCTCAGCGCCATCAAACTTGCTAGATTCGGCCTCCTCATGGTGATTGCCGCATTCAGCTGTCTGTACCTCATCCTATGACTCTACCCCACCCTCAACAGAAGGGGATTCTTGGTGTTTATGTCTGCCTTCATCTGTTTGTATTTCAGCGCCATCATCCTTGCTATGTTCGAACTGCTGCTGTTGAGTACTGCCTTCAGCTATTGGTTCCTCTTCTTCTGACTCTAACCCGCCCTTTCCTGACTCATTCACCAATGGCATTGAAAAACCTTCCGCTGACACACGCTCCAACCGTTGTTCATAAAGAGCTGCCAGCTTGTTGACAGATATGGGACTGTCCCGTTGTTCCGACGAGCCAGCACCAGAATTGTGCCTTTCAATGGAAGCTATAATCTCCTTCTCAGCCTCGTTTGAACCATCCACATTCTTACATGAAGTATCATTAGCTTGCACTAAATCGTTTACAATTTTCTCCGTCAATAACTCAACGTTATTTTCAATATCAAACACTTCATCTTGAACATCATTCCTTTGAGAGGAAACATCTGATTTCTCATCCTCATCATACAGACAGACATCATCTCCAATATTAAAACCATACTCTTCAATAATTTTAATATCCACTGACAACCCATCGACAATAATTTTTTCAGTTACATCAATCACTGCCAAAGATGATGTAGCTATCAACACCCGCGCATAATCAAACCGTTCCCTATTCAAAGAACAGCTGTCTGTTTTCAAGAATCTCCCACTATCCAACACACATAATTTGAAGAACTTTTCATTCCAAACGTGTAATGGAATTCCATACAAACGAACCCACGCTCCTCTCTGAAAGGGCAACACCTCCTTCGTCCATTCAACCAAAGACGAAAAAATCATATGGAAAAATTGTTTTGCCGATTTCACAACATTTGAGACATTAATGTTAGTCGTCGAACGAACAAAAACCTTATCAGCACCAAGTGGAATGATATCTAAATCTTTTAAACCCGCGTCTGCCACTCTATCTTGAATTAAGGGTATTGGCGCCCCATCAATCACCGTTCCAACCAAACCACAAGATGCCCATTTAAGATCCTCGTCACAAGACCTATACTTCCGTACCAGCAGTGTGTGATCAATCACCTTGTCCGAGTTTGAATTTCTACCCACCTTACCACCTACTCGTCCTTCCACCTTCTCAACACCCTCACCATCTCCTCCCTTCTTCGTCGAACTTCCCACCCTCACCATCACCGACCCCACCCTCACACCACCCTCACCGGCCACCTCCTTCTTCTGCCCCACGTCATTCCTACCATGAACCCCATCCTTACTTTTTTCTCCCTCGGCCTCCTTCTCCCTCTCCTTAACCACCTCCCCTCCACTCGCTCCACCTATCTTACCTCCGACACCCTCATCCTCCCTCACCGTAACATTATTCCTCTCTCCCTTCCTATCGAACCTAGCAAGCACAACACGTACATGGTATTGACCAAAGCAAACATTATTTAAGGCTTTCAACAACTTGTCGACATCACGCACCTTCGCAAAACGTACAAAACCATAAACCTCGCCATTTCTATTTCTATTATTAGCAACAAAAACATCTTCCAAAATTCCACAGACTTCAAAACCCCTTCTCAAGAAAAATGTTGTAGCTTGTGGGGGAAATTGAGTTATATAGAAAGTGACGAACCGTTTTAGAGAGGATGTTGAATCAATTCTGTCAGGTTCCTTCACCTCCCCACGAGCTTGCTGATCACTGTTTGGAACCGCCGCTGCCTTTCCCTGGTTGTAAACTTCTAACCGTCGCGATGAAGGCTGTAAGCGATGCTTCCAACGTGACCGATCAGAAACCGCTCCAAAGTCCTCATCCAAATCACGATCATCCCACCTCAAAACCCTTCTGTCCGAGTAATCCGTATCTGAATCGAAATCCCCATCATAGTAGTCCCCTCGAGAAGAATACCTAAACCTATCATGTCGAAGCTTGAAGTCGTTCCACTTCCGATGCCGCTGACCCCCTAGAAACCTGTCCTGACCATAAAAATCCTATCGCAGCGCTTTCCTCCGTCGAGTTCGCACGTCAATCCACTCTCCCTCATTCCCACCCCTTTGTGGCACCCTGCCTGGAACCCTATCCCCCCCAATGTTCCTCACTTCCGGCGAAACGTACCGGCGCGGTGATCCGTGGCGGAGCCAATGACCACCGCAGTTCTCTCTCACAACCCCTCTCATCACTCAGAGCTCTTTTTTCAGTTTGTCGTTCCCGTAAATAGTATGTTCTTTGCTTAACTAGGATTATTACCGTAAAAACTTAATAGACAAATTTTTACAGATTCATATAGTTAGGAAAGAGTTACTCACACACAAGATCACAACTACAAAAGTTATATTTTCATAATGGTTATGAGAAGAAATCACGACATATAATATGATAAAAATTTAGTTGCATTCTTTTAGATGATTTTCATAATGTTCTTATATCTTTTTTTTTTATCAAAGCAAAGAAAATAAAAAGCTAACCAAGATTAAGGCTTGAACCTGTTTACACAAAAGAGAAAAAGAAAAGCCAAAGGCTCTCCTATAGCAACAAAAACAAAGTGTAGTCTGTGGTGAGAAGCATAGGGTTGCACTTGTTCCTAAAGAATTCTAATCAGATATAGCATTTGTTATGCAAAGTATATGAGTATCAAACTTTCCTAATCCTCTAATCACAATATTTGGGATTACTTTTGATAACATCATTTTTGGATCTTGTATTTACAGTATCAGAACCATCATCAGCTTATTTCTTAAAATAAAATAAAATATCCATAATGTATATTTTCAAAAATTTCTTACAATCAGAAAAGTAAATTTTAAATTAAGACAATACGAAAAAAATACATCTATGTTTGTCTTAATATAATCAATTTTAAGAGTTTGTGTTCTGGCATTAATTTTCAGCGTTTTAGAATTTAGCAATTAACAACTCATATATGATTGTTTTCTTCAAAAAGAAAAAAGAAGAAGGCATATATGAGTAATTGGTTTGCTTGCTGGATTTGCCTAAAATTTGATATCTGTATTTGTTTGTAACTAAAGCCCAGAGACATAAATTTCTGGCATGTAGTACTATTAACTACTAATCCGTGCACTGCTTTTTCTTGATTATGGAATGGCCAGAGTATTCTTCATTATAATTTAGCAATAAACTTTGTTTGTAAAAATAATAATCCTCGGAGTAAAATCGAATTACTAAAAAAATGAACCTAAGCTCTAACAAACACAAAAGAAAATGGAGAATACTTAACTACTCCCTCCGTTTTAAAATGAGTGTCGCTTTAGGCTTTGGCACACAGATTAAGAAATGGAATGAAATAATCATTGGATATAACACTTTTACTAAACTGCCCTTATTTTATAAGAAAAAGACAAAATTAAAGTTGCATTGAAAATTGTGTGAGAGAAAAGTTGGAGAGGGTAAAGTTGGAATAAAAAAATTAAAGTTGTATTGGAAATGTAAAGTGACATTCATTTTGAAACAATTTTTTTTGGATAAAGTGACACTCATTTTGAAATGGAGGGAGTAGTACCCAAAGGGCAAGGTCATATATTTATGAATTTCATAGCCATTGTCTCAACTCAAGCACTAGTTAACAAAACCAAAAGAAAATAAAAAAAGGAAAAAGGGTTATAGAAAAGTCAACATATTTCCTATCTACCAATAATATCACAAAAAATCCAATCATAAATCTAAAACTAACATTTATAAATCATACTCCTAAAACTACCATGTATAAATCATACTTAGCAAATGTGTGAGCCGCTTAATTAGCTTAATAAAAAACGCGGGTAAGAGTTTAACGATTCGACTGACAAATGATATCAATGATTTGACCGATCACGAGGAAACACATATAAGTTGTGATGCAGTCATTCAAAATTAATCCCATCGAGACTTTCGAGTCATACTTAATATCAATATCTCTAAAACCACTTAATAAATTTTATATCAAGTAAAGTGAATTTTTGCTTATATTTGTGACCGGTGGGTGTATAATTCATTCTTACAAAGGTGACTTATAAAGTTAGGATGTGACTCTTTATAAACTTCAATAACACATATTCTTTATTGTAGGTATTTGAGATTTTTCCAATGCACCCCTTCACCAATCAAGCAATCCAACAAATTGCCGATTGTTTAATTAACTTGGGTATATTAGATTAACAAGACGTGGTAATTAGTACTCCTTCATGTCCTTTTCATAAGAGTCAAAGATATCAATAAATGTTGATGTATTTAGTCTATATTGTGATTCAGATACATTAACTTTTGTTGACTCATATATTTGTCTCTTATAAAAAAAATTAGAATTGATTATAAAAGACTAATCACGTTGAACTGGAAAAGCATACTTAGAGTATCCACAATGGAGACACCTATTTTTGGTACTTAGACTAGTCTAACGATTTTGGTACTTAGATGAGTCTCACGTGTACACATAACTTATTTATAATTTTTTAATAGTAGTACCTAATAAGCATTCAATACCTCCAATCGAACATCTCATACAAATTTCTTAAACGAGACATACTAGTCAAGTATCAACAACTTTATATCACTATATTTCAATTTTTAATATTAAAAATGTGTGAGTCACACGATTAGATCTTAAGTGAGACCTTGAGTCTTATAAGACCCAAAAAAGGATTAGAATTGATTATAAAAGACTAATCACTAATCACGTTGAACTGGAAAAGCATACTTAGAGCAGCCACAGTGGAGACACCTATTTTTAGTTACTTAAAGGAGTCTTACGTGTATACATCATTCATTTATAATTGGCAAAATTACACAATTAGTCCCTTAACTTAATTTTAGGTAACACTTTAGTCCTTTATCTTTTTTTTTTGTCACGATTTAGTCCTTTTTGTTATAAAATGACAATATCTTATTATTTTTTATGAGATTTTTCAATGAAATTTGATTTTCTAGGCTTGTATGATGAAGATTTGCGTTTGTCTATGAGTTTGATGAATTGTTTTTGGAGTTTTTGATTATTTTTTTTTAATAAAAAAGGATAACTAAGTTGTTATTTTATAACATAAAGGACTAAATCGTGACAAAAAAAGATAAAGGACGAAAGTGTTACCTAAAATTAAGTTAAAGGACTAATTGTGTAATTTTGCCTTTATAATTTTTTAATGGGAAATGTTAACTAGTGTAAGTGGTGACTATTTATGAAAATGCGTGTATTCAATGCATTTGAAATCGAAATATTTGACTTTTTTAAAGAATAATTTCTTATTTTAGAATGCTTAAAAAGTGTTCGGGACACTCGTTAACAAAACCCTTTAACAAACCCTTTTTTAATAGTAGTATCTAGTAAGAAATCAATCTCTCCAACCAAGTATCTCACTCAAATTTCTTAAATGAGACTCATTAATCAACTATCACTGATTTTATATCATTACATTTCAATTTTTTAATATTAAAAAAAGTGTAAGTCTCATTTAAGATTAATGGTCTTAAGTGAGATCCTAAGTGTCATAAAACCTTAAAAAATTTCTTCCAAATGAAGATATCTAATGGATACCAAATCTTTGAAGACGGTCTTATTGAACGAGGAAGGAGGGGTGGACGAGGACCTAACCAACCATTGTCACAACTCACAAGTCAAGGTGGGCTAGCGAAAGTACTGGAGGCGAAAGACAATGCTGTATTGCTGCGCAATGTTTTTGTTCAATAAATCAAATTAAAGTACCCCACAGGCTACATCTATGGTAAAATAACCGAATAAGTACTAGCCATAGTGCCGCAGAATTTATGTGCAAGTTGGGGCAGATTGCGAAAAACCTATTTCTTTTGTAGCATTTGCTTCTGCATGCGATCTTTTACAAAAGCCTGCAACGTAAACATTGCTAGTGTTTTGACCACAGCTTCAGCAAGTGGCATCACATGTCACAGACCAAACATTTTTATTGTCACTGACAAATTAACATAGATTTAGCTAAAAATTCAAATAAATACAAGAGGAAGTATATGATGAAATAGACTGGACATCACGTTTTCTAATTTATGCGATCGTTGCTTTGTCTTTGTTTTACCCGTCAATATCATAGTATCTTTTCTGGATAATAAAAAAATTCACTTTTAACTTGAATTTATTAACCATTTACGTTTAATCACTTTTTTTTTTTTGTCAAGTAGCATAGTGGCTAGAATTCACCTTGTAAGGTGAATAATTGAGGTGTCTGGGATCTAACCCTGACCCCTATATATAATAATGCATTGTCCTACCAACTGAGTTATGCTCAAAGGATCGTTTGATCACTTTATTTAGACATTAATTTTTATTATGTGTCAACAAAACCCAATTTTTTATGTCTTAGAAAGTTACTGGCATGTGACTGTGACAAATACTCTGCATTTTGCCTTTATTACTCCACATCTCTATGCCCAAAATTTCAAATACTCTGTATTATGGTTTACTATACGGGGGATCTTTTCATTTGTTTGGAATAAAGAAGTGACCTATCAAGGGTTATTATATTACTTGCTCTTCAGACTTTGTCTGGTTAATTACCTTGGGCATTCCTATGTCAGGTTTGTAAAAACAGACATGAATTGTGAGCCGAATACGTAAATTATGATCCTTTATTATTATGGATGGACAATATGAGTAAAAGGGACAGTAATTGCCACCAAAATAATTCTAGAGTTGATGTCACAAAATTAATATAATACCAAAAATGTCTCGATTCTTTTTATTACATATGGTAAAAGTGGTAGACAGAATGTAATTATTGCCCCAACTTCCATAGAATAATAGAACCAACCTAAACCTATGGAGATTGGTGAAAGAGTTGTTCAAAATCTGGTGAACACGAAGTAAAATGAAGTAACTTCTGAATTTTATACTATAAATATCTTGTGATGAAAGGTGATACCATGAATGTATGACAAGAAAAAAGGACATAAATTAATATTGCATTAAATACTTAAAACAGTGTAACTACTTCAAATATTTAAACTTCCAGGGCAGCAATCATGAAGTAATTATTTGGAACGGGTTCATTTCTCCAAGGATATTTTGTGATACTTTCTCTCATTTTAATTTAAAATAGAGTTATGCTAACTGGTGCCCTTAGGACACTAGTTAAGGAAACAAAAAACGATAAATTTGCATTGAATTCAGCAATTTTTTTATTTTTAAAAAGTTAAATCTATCACTTTTCACTATTTCTCAATACAACATTTCTAAATTTGTCCTCTTAACGAATACCAAGGGCACTCTTTAACATTTCTCTTTAAAATAAAGTGCTATTCTTCCTTCTCAAACTGAGTGAAAAATAATTCTAACTCTATAAAATTATGTTTAACATTTTTTTTAGAAATCAATTTAAGAGATTAAAAACTTTTCTAACTTTTGATTTTAGAATTGATTCTAACACAAGTTTTTTTTTAGGGAACATACACACATAATATATATATATATATATATATATATAATTTAAGTTATTTTTACATGAATATATTCAAACACAAGTCACTTTACCTGCAAGTCACTTTTAGTCATAAGCAACTCACTCAAAATCAATTATTGTCAAAGTAGAACCAAACATGCACTGTTTTGAGTGAACTGATTATGTAAAATTGATTCCGACAAAAAGTGAATTAATTGACTAATCTATATGGATTTTAAAAACGTATAAATAAAAAAAGATAAGAATACTAATATCATTACCCGGTATTGATGTATTCATCTTTACCATAATGCAAAGTCAAAGATATTAAGTTAAGAATGATGCAAATAGTATTATTAGATGATACAACTCTTTAGAGATATATTTTTTTACTACTGTAATAAAAATTGAAACGGGTCATTGATTTTGAGTGTTTCTATCATATATTTCATTCGGTCTCGAATATAAGAAAAAAAATTCTTTTTTAAAGTTCATTAAATAAATGATGTATCAAATCTTTATATAGGTCAAATACATTGAAAAAAGAATATTCTCTTATATTAAAGACCGGATGGAGTATATGACAAAAATACTTGTTCTATTATATAATTATATCAATCACTTTTAAGGTTGTCGGTTCAACTTTTATTGTCGATGTGAAAACTTCTCTATAAATAATTTGTAAATACCATATAAAGTATAAACTTTCTTTGAATCTTGAGGTTTATCCTATAACCCTTATGAACTCGGAGTCCAACTCATAGACTTTTTTCTATAAAAGAAAAGATATATAATTACGTCCGTCGACTCTTACATAATTTTAAGTTTTAACAGCTTTGCACCGGGTGCACCTTAGGTAACGTTGGTACCCTTAAAAGGTTACCGGGACCCAAAAATCCCACTTTAAAGATCAATGCGTTGTAACAGTACAAAATGGGAACCCGCAGGTGGCCATATTCAGAGATGTCACATGGAACGAGACACTAATTACCTAGAGCATGCCCATAACTCTATGCATATACTAAGATGTTAATATGAACAGCTTGATTTTCCCTTTTACCAACCGGCAACCACAATAGAGACTAGCCCAACTTCTTCACAACCATTCACAATGGTTGGAAACAGCTTTTCATTATGTAAATTTGACAACCAAATCCAATACAATGCCTTTTGCGCTGCGGTGTGGAGTACATGGGTATATGGACCCCATTTTACAACTTTATATCAAATATTTGTGTGCTAAAGATTTTTATAGCAAAACTGAAATAATTGTTATTAATTTACCCCGCTGACTTCTTTTTTTTTGTGTTCCAATAAGATTTGAACTTACATCAGCACCAATTGAGATGGAAAAATTGGATTTGAACATCCTTTGATTAATTTGCTTGAATCATAGTGAGCTAGTTTGTCCTTTTTAATGTGGAGGTGGAACCAATCAGTTCTTGGAGAAATGTAGAAATTCATAGACATTTCTCATGGAGTACCCGCATAAAAGGTGGATGGAATTAATCATAATGCCAATTAGTAGTGTGATATCGATGTGCCACAATTCAGTTGCTAGTTGCAAGGGCGTTGATATGTTGGGGTCGAAGTTCAAACTTCTTACTCTCTATTTTTTTACATTTAAAAATGTGATTCTATTCAATAAGTTATTTGAAAAGAAAAAAAAAGTCTAGCATCAATGAACAAAATAAATAAAATTTTCATAATAGACCTTCAATTAAGTTATCACCTCTCTTCAATTTAGTTCATTAAATTTATAAAAGTATTAGTTTTTAAAATATATAAACCTTGTAGCTTTAATCTCTATTCTTTTTAAGAGAAAGTTTGCGTAAGTTGTGTTTCGAGGGACTCATCAGGGTCACAACATACATCAAAGTTCGAAGAGCGTTTATAAGGTACTTACAGACGGTCTACTAAATATTTTCTCACATTGAGAACGATAGTTGAATCCACGATTTTGCGGGTGAATCAACTTCTTACCAACTGAGTTAACATTCATTTGAAGATTTAATCTCTGTTGTTAAGATGTTATGGATTAATCAAGGGAAAGTTCGATATACTTAGTTTGGGACTACCTATTATATTTAGAAGTTTAGAGAAGAGAAAGTGATATTTTAGAAACTAAATGAAAAGTTTATTCAATTGTCAACTTGTTTAGGACTTGAGACAAAATCATTAAGATGAGCTTATCCCTTAATTATTCCCTTTCCTATCGATTTTATTCCCCGTCGCTCTCTATTTATACAACACATGTTGTGGAGTAAGAGTCAAGCAAATAATTAATACTTGGATCATTTGATACTCAGAGTCTCACGAGACATGGCCTCTCTCCTACCATGCCTGTCACTGTGCCCATGACATTTACACTACTTTTTTGGGTACATATAGATACTGTTTCTTTCATATGACCACAACATAAATTCTCTCTTTGCAAAATTGTAAATTGCGTAAGGGATATTTCCAGCAAAAGATAGATAAAAATGATTCCTTATGTTATTATTCTCTCGTGCTTAGCTTAAAAACAAGTTTGACATAATTTTTTTTTAACAAGTCAAAATAAGAAAAATATTATTAATACAACGAAAGTGATCCACCCACATAAGGTGTGTTAGAGGAGATCAACTAGCGTTAGTACAAAGACAGCAAATCCGAAATCAAAGGCAAGCTACCACAAAATAGCAAAAGTAATTACAAATATATGCCCATATAAGATAAATGATGTCGCCACCACTCATGGTAGGTGTAGGCGAAATTGATCGTTTTAGCCTTGAGCCAAGTAAAAGAGAGTAACTTAACTTGATCGAGCAACTCATGTAATGACAAGGCTTTGTTGTTGAAAATCTGATTGTTTCTTTCTTTCCAGATCGTCCAAGCACAAGCGAGCCAAATAAGTTTCAGAAACTGATGGGTTTGTCGAGGAATCCCTCCTAAGTGGCCGAACTGGTGAAAATGATCCTGAGCACGATGAGTGTCAACCGAAGAGAGACCAAGCCAGCTCCGAATTTGCATCCATAGCTGACCGAAATGACTGCAAGTGATGAGAAGATGATCTACTGACTCTTGAACCCCGCATCCGCCAACCCAAACGGTTGTTTCTTCTTGAATGATACCCCGTGTAAGAAGGTTATCCTTTGTTGGTAGACGGTTGCGAAAAAAGCACCACACGAATAGAGTAACTTTTAGGGGAACATGTTCTTTTGGGGGAAGAAAGTACATTTAAAAGACACCGTCGGTGTAAATTCCGGTTATAACATATGACTATTAAAATATATTATTCTTGATATTAAATTATCATATCAATTCTTAAATAAAAGTTTTAGGATTTTGATCTTTAAAGTGAAAATCAAAGATTGTTGTTTATTTATTTATTTTATTGAAAAATTAAAATTTGTTATTTTAACAAACTCATAATTTTTCATGATGAACACAAAATATCTTTCTTCAATTCCTTAATAAATTTATAATTGTTATTAAACCCTTTAAAGCTTAAAGTTAAATTGATCACTATAGAGGAGTGATCGTATCCAAATTTATTTTGTATACAACATAAATACAAATTTATTAAATTTGCGATTTCTAATCCCATTAATCTTCATGAACAATGGTGATTCACAATTTACTCTATAAATATACCTTCTCGTTATACACAAATGTAAAACCCACTCACATTTTCATGAAATAATTAAAATAAATTGAAAACTTATTGGTCATCACTCATTGAACATCCTTAAACTTGACATCATGGGAAGGGTCTGAGGGTCGTCGCAATAATAAGGCCACTAAGGCAATGCCTTTCTGTCTCACCTTGTCTCACTTATTGGCCATTGGCAAATAAGATCAATACTAACTCAACATTTTCTAAGTACATTTAAAAAAACGTGGTACATGATTTCGCAACTATAAACACCGTAAATAAGAAAGAACATTCACAATGTTCTTAAAAAATGTGAGTTTCACCTATACCGTGAAAGTATAAACGCGACGAACCTTGTGAAGGACCGGAACAAAGCTTATCATTTGCATGCTTCAAATTATCTAAGATTTTAAAGAGCAAATGAGTTTTAAATTGATACTATATTGTTTGTTCTTATACACCGTTTTTTCTAAGCATGCAGAAGAAGCTGCATGTCCTGATAGATTAAAATAAAAAGGTTACATAAAATTATGGAACATAAATCTGACTCATTGAAAATAAAAACAGTAGAAAATTAATTAGTCCTTAAATGAAAATATATTTTTACTTTGGATTTATTTGTTTAAACCAGTTATACAGAAAAATAATTGTCTTTTCCGTTAAAAAAGTGGACATCTAAAATTATTTTAGATTAAAAAAGTTTTTGTTTCCATATAGCAGAGTTCAACCAACACTACCAATATTTGTTAGTTTGAACATCCGAAACTTCATGATTGTGTATATGAGTTTCAGATGATGTTTGTTATTTCATCTATTGACGAAAAAAATTCTTTTATAAGTAGATTAATAAAAAGTTTAGAAGTCTTTATAAAAAAAATAATGATACAATGAATGAAAAAAAATATCACTTAATGATTCATCTTGAAGTGTCATTTCGATTTTTAGTTCCAATAAAATATATTCTCTGAAAATTTTCTTTACCTTTTAATCTTTCTAAAATTTTCCAAATTTTTTTGGGCCGTGTAAAATATGTTTTAAATAAGCTTTTGCATGATTGTTTAAAGTATTATAAGAATCTCTAAAAAAAATAGATTTTTTTTAACAAAACATGAATTTATATATGAACTTTTAAGCGCCAAAAACATAAAAATTCTTATTTAATTCTTATAATGTTAAAACAATCTAATTTTTTTTAAGGATTCTTATAATCGTCTTAACATGATTACGAAAAAAATTCAATTTTTTCAAATGATACATATAAGTTGACTTAAAAACAATGACCAAGAGTGGTGATAGAAATTTTTTGGAGAGTTAAAACGAAAAATTGAAATATTTATAGCGACTAAAATATATCAAACTCGAAATAAAAAGCTAAAAGTTACCCTTAGATCATTTGTTTAAAAATTTAGGCCAAATACCTTCCTGGATCCTTTAAGTTTCACGTTTGTTTCAGATAGGTCCTTTAAGTTTCTAAGGTTTTAGATATGTCCTTTTAAGTTTCGAGTTTGTTTCGGATAGGTCCTTCCTGTCAACCTCCGTTAAGCCATAGTTGTTCTGTTCGTTAAGCCAAAGCTGATATGTCCGTTAAGTGGGTGAGGTGGTTCTCTTTGACACTTGGCATCAATTTTTCCCCAACCAGATCAACTTTGGCTTAACGGACAGATCAACTTTGGTTTAACGGAGGTTGATAGAAAGGATCTATCTGAAACAAACTTGAAACTTAAAGGACCTATCTGAAACCTTAGAAACTTAAAGGATCTATCCGAAACAAACTCGAAACTTAAAGGATCTATCTAAAACCTTAGAAATTTAAAGGATCTATCTGAAACAAACATGAAACTTAAATGACCTGAGGAGGTATTTGGCCAAAAATTTATGTGCTTGTCACTTTTACATTTGTTTTGACTTGTATTTTTAAATAAAATTTATTTTTAAACAAAACTCTTAGGGTGCGTTTGATGGCCAGGATAGGGAGACAGGATATGATACATTAATCATATCCTGCTTAAATCTCATGTTTGATGCATCAAAGGGATAGGATAAAATAAACTATTTTCCTATCCTATCCTTACTTTCCTTTGTAATTTCTATCCTGAGTATAGGCTGGGTTAGAAATTATTCTGATGGGATTAGAAGATCATTCCTTATTTATTATCCTGATATTCTGACATTTTTAAAATATTGTCATTTTTAAAATAATGATAGCATGTATTTTCTATTATAATTAATTACATGCCATTTTTATAATATTTAATTAATTATGAGAGCAATTTTTCATTTAATTATAATGATATCATGTTTGTTATCATGTGCGCATCAAACACATGACAGGATTAATGTTTATCATGTCCTTATGATATCCTATCTTTATCCAGCTTTATATCATATCCTGCCTCTATCCTATCCTGATCATCAAACGAGCCCTTAAGGTATTGTGAGCATGATCAAAGTTTTATATCAAAGAAAATCACTAGTTCCTTAAAACCATTTATATATTTTAGAACTTATTATTAATGTAAATGATACAAATCAACCATTGAAAGCGGCCCAGGACAGATACTAGGAATCTTGAATTGTGTCAATTTCAAGCTTCCTTTTTTGTCTTTTATATTATGTTGTACCTACACCTACAAGTACTCGTTCTATTTTTATTTTTTGTAGTACGAGAAAAATAGATTTTTTTGTTTATTCTCGTTATTGCATTTTTATGTTTCTCCTCCAAAGTTTTAACCGTGACTTTTATGGTCGATTTTGGTCTTTAGGTGCTGGTTGGTTAGGCTTCTCAACTGCAAGTCATGAAAATTTGTTGGATCATTTTATGCTATTTGATGGGTTAGGGAGATACTCTAAATAAATTCGGTTGGATCTCAATATTACTTGGCTTTAGCGAGAAATATGAGTATTTTTAAGCACAAGGAGGAACTTTTACATTATTTAAGTGAAAAGGTTAAAAAGCTTCAATTTTTTCGTGAATAAAATCGACTTATGCTGCTTTCGATTTTGAGTATGAGTTATGGAGACTTAATTATATTCCTTGCTTAACTGTTGTTTTCTAGTTTCTTGCGTGCTCATTTTCCTTTATGTTTGTTTGGAGATTCTTGCAGTGTTATTTTGTTCTTTTAATAAGTCGTTCTGATACTTGTTGTGCTGGAGGGAGTTATCCTTAAAAAAAAAAATGGTTCATGGATTTGGACCACCTAAACCGAGTAACTACATAAAATAAATAAAATTTACGAATTGTTTTCAAGAACTTGTGATTTGCTACAATGTACCTAAGATGTATATGTATATGATTTGTTATTTAATGATTGATATTATCTACTTTATATTATAAAGTGATTTGCTCACATTTGTTTCTTTTTTCTTCTTCAAGTTGCTTAATGGCTAAAAATTCACCATGATGAATAGGTGAAAATACGAAGTTCGAACCCTGACCTTTATATATATAAAGTGACATCTCTACCAACTGAGTAATACTCATGGAAATGGTGAATTGTTCACGTTATTCCTTTAAACAAAATTGGGATAGCTCTCTTATTTATCTCTAGCTCTTGAATAAATATGTATTTTAGTTTTGATCTTACGATAATCGCTCAATTTAATCCTTTGAAAAAATACTTGTAACTACTTGTGATTTTGACAAAATTTATTATAACCACAAAAAGTGAATTTTATGTGAAGAACCATAAAAATAACACATAAGAAAATACATCTTCCTTCAAAAAAGAAAATACATCTAAATTTTGTGATAAAACTTCACACACATAAATGAAGAAGTCGGGATTGAAACTCCGATCACAAAATCCAATCTAATAATTTCAATATTTTATGAGTTGAGCCATTTATCTTGATATTTTAACACTTGCATTTTAACTTGTGGACCATTTTTAAATATATTGGCAGACTACTTGTAGTGTACGGTATGATTCAGTATAATACAGTATGACTCCTTTGTTGTATTGTAGTTGTAAGATATCTCAAGCCAAGGCAGACAAAGACGGAAAATAGACCAAAACAAGTCTCGTGCAATGAAAAAGTCCAATCCCGACAATTAATACGCTCTTCTGCCGTTCAGCTTTTGATGTACACTATACACACGCAGTACTTTCTCTTTATACACTTTCTTTCTTTGCAGCATGGGACTCGCACACCCTTAAAGCTTCCAAGATTTTTATTTTATGCTAACCCCGCGTGCACTAAGTATTACTATAACGTTTTAAACATTACCATTAGATTCTCAAATTAAAAAAAAAAATAAAACAATTAAAGTCTTTAATTTCACATTATTATTTCCACATAGACAATCAAATCAAATTGCTGCTACCGTTTTGTATTCACCGACTGACCGGCCACAACCGCAATCAACGCCCCCACCCCACAAATTCTATTCAATATTTGACATTTCTTTGTTTTCTTCAACAAATCAAAATTGATTAACTCTTTTGTGGAAAAAATTAATTAAATTAAATTCAAACTACAACAATAGGCATCTCAAAGAACAAGATGTGGTTCTAATTAAACCTTCCAATCAATATTAAACCTTCTAATTAACAGTACCGAATTGTAAAGAACTGGAATATTAAACCTTCCAATCAATATACATTACATTTTTCAACCATTCTAATTATTAGGTAAAAATAACAAACTATTACAAGTAGAATCTAAACAAAACCTTCGACCCAAAGAAAAAGAAAAAAGAATCTAAACAAAACTTCACTCAACCATACACTCCATTAGCATTTTGTAAACAGAGTGTACAAAACAAATAATAATAACCAAATAAACTAATTAATATTAATTATTTTTGAAGTAACCTTTTTATTTTATATTTTTTGTTATCTCACCGGAACCAAAATCATGGTACAAAACCTCAGCTTCTGTTCTCAAAGCACAACAAGAGGATCTGAACCTAACAAAATGTCTTGAAAGAAATCATCCACTTGACACAAAGATGTAGTAGTAGAAGAAGAAGAAGAAGAAGAAGGTGAAGGAAAACATGCTTTGTCAAAATCTATGAGTGAGTCAGCAAGAACAATGCTGTCACTTAAATCTTCATCAAACAAAAACGGCGTTGTATTTTCTTCAAACATCATTCTGTTATGGTCTTCTTCAAACAACGTAGGAAAATCTGGTGTTTGGAAGTTGAACACATCATCCCAACAAGGCATGTCTTGTTGAAAAAACGACGCAGTTTCATCGAACAAATTTGTTGTTGTCTCACCTTGACAGTCTCTGAAAACTTCACAACCTTCACTTTGTTCCTCTTCGCCGGAGTTACTCCGGAAATTTAAAACTGAAGTTGGAGAAGAAAGTGGAACACAAATTTCTTCACCGGAATCATAACCAGAGTTACCAAGTCCAGAAGCTTCTCCTTCAACATCAGCATCAACAACCACCTTCATTTCTGGTTTCATTTCAGGTTTCACGGTGGAGGGTTCTACCGGAATATCTTCTTTCTGCGGCGGTGTGAGGAAGTTTGTTAAAGCGTCTGGTCCACGAAGCTTAATGGCGGCATTGTCATAAACCATAGCAGCTTCTTCTGCAGTTTCAAACGTACCTAACCAAAGACGAACCCTCCGAGCAGGATCTCGAATCTCTGCAGCCCATTTTCCCCATGGCCTCTGCCGTACACCACGGAACTTTTTACCGTTGTTGACTGCCGGAATCTTCGCCGGCCGTCGAACCGTTGATGTTTCTCCGGCGGGTCTTTTTCTGTTAACAACAGCTTTTGCAGTGGTTTCAATTTCAACACGGTTTATATAACGTTTTGTTCTGTTTCTGAAGGTTTGTCTTTGTCCTTCTTCATCACTTGATGAGTCAGTTGCATCTGGGTCGGTAACAGATATTCTTACAACTCTTGGGTTTATGGTTGTATTGTTGTTACTGTTTTTCTTTGTTGTGATGAGTTTTTTTGTAACAGTTTCATGTTCTGTGTATTTGCATAGGATACTCTTACTACTCTGTTTTCTCTGTTTTTCCATTGTGTTTGACTCTTATGACAAAGAAAAAAGAGTGTGTGTGGTTAAGGAACAAATAGGCCCGGTTATAGAATATAAAGAGAACCGTGAAGAAGAAGGGTTATAGCCTATAAACCTTTAGGATGAGTATTCCAAAGGCTTTTTATGAAGAAATCTTCCAAAAAGATATGAAAAGGTAAAGATTTAAGAGGAAAAAAGATCAAGAAACAAAAAAGTGAAAGAAAGTAAAAGGGTGTAGATATTAAAAACGGAAAGGAGTAGAGAGTGATGAGAATAAAGAAGAAAGAAGAGCTTTTAACATCACGGGTGGTGATTCTTGTATTGAGGAGTTTGTGACTGGAGGAGACTTTCGTTGAAACTTCTCTTGAATGAAAAAGATGAAAAATCTATGGATTCAAAGGGAAAGAGGAGAATAGAAGGAAGAAAAGGTATAGATTCTGTTGGGTGAAGAGTGATGTGTGTTGTTGGTATCAGTGAATGGGTAAAGAAGGCTAAGAATTGAAGAGAGCAATAGTATAGTTCAGTGTTTATGAGAGGACCAAAACACTAAAATCCCGTTTTATAGGATTCAACAGCCGAAAAAAGAAATAGAAAAATATCATTCTTCATTAAATTAAATCATATAAATACCTTTTTGTTTTTATTTGTATTTTATTTCTATGTTTTAATTTATTTATGTTACAAATTTATTTTCATTAATTTCAATTTATTGTTTCCTTTGAAAAAAAGGAAGAAGAGAGAGAAATTGAAAAGGTTTTGAGTTGATAGTGAGAAGACATAATTCTACGACTCGCCGCATTTAATACGAGATTTTAACACGTTGGTGAGATGTTTTCACGTAAGAGAGATCTAGACCAATGAGACAACATCTAACGGTGTTTATTTGAGCAATCATATACCACAATCTTTGTTCAGTAGTATTGTGATGTGAGTCACGTGAGGCCCAAGATACTTGGTCAAATTGGTTTGACTAATAAAACACAATACATTTACATTGTACCAAAAAAAAAAAAAAAACACAATACTCCATTTTCCTTCATTTTCTTATCCTCCGTCGATTATGCTCCAAATTAATCACACTGTCCCTTTGAGTACAGAAGTTTGCTTTGAACAAATTTGAGTTTAGAAGTTTGCAATTTTTTTTGTTTTGAAAGAAGTTTTCAAATTGAGTAATGATATTTTGACATCCATTTGATGACAACTTTGTTGACAACCTTGTTTTTCTCACTTCTTATTGGTCAAAAACAATGGAGAGAGAAAAAGGAAGAGAGAGGATAACAACATCATGTGAGTATGAGAGAGAAAATTGTCTAGAAGTTGTCAAAAAGTTGTTGTCAAAGTATCATTTCTCTTTCAAATTTTATCATTGTGCACAAAATAAGCTCTTTTATTTTTATTACCAAATAGAATTATGATTAGAAATTCACCCTTTAATCGAATAATTGTGGAAAACGTCGTTTGAACTCTAACACATACTCATATAATGCGATGTTGGGGACAAGTTCTTTATTTCTATCGAATGTCTATAAGGATCTTTTGTGTAAATATTTTCTTTGACTGATTCTGAGCGTGGTTACAAAAGAGAGAATAATTATTCTTTTAAACACATTGCATATTAATAAATGTTTTCGAAAAATTAAAATGTATTTAATTGTTTTGACTAAATGAATATGCATTGTTTTTTAACAAAATTGACTTATATATAAACAAAAGGAAAATGCTAACTTATGTCCTAAAGACACAAGATAAGAAATCAAAAATAGAAATAAAATCTTGAAAATTTTGTATTAATTTTAAAAGTCTTGATTTTACTCTTTTCAACTTGTGCATTCATTGATTGATTCATTTTTTAACATATTAAGTTGTGCCCTTAGAATACACGTTAGCATATGTTTTCTACCGTAAACATGCAACAAGGTTAAAATTCTTAAAATGATGAGTTTGTAATATATGTAATTGTACATGAAGATATCCAACGTACAACAATAAAAAAAACTCATACAATTATTTTCGAAAAATGTATTTGACATTGCATAAAGACAAGAGGGTAATTTGATAATGTGATACTCATGGCTGTTTTCGTGAAAACACTACATTTTGAGCTGGCATGGGGTGGTGGGTAGGTCATGTGTATTGGTGGGTTAATAATAGTAACTTGTTTTAGCAATGTTAACGTTTTTATTTTTTGTTTTCCCTTTTATGTTGCTATTTTTTTTAATAGTAACTTTGTCAACAAAAAATACAATAGTAACTTTGTGTGGCGGATTCAAATATACACTAAGTTGTATAATATATCTTCTTCTTTTGTCCGTCAAAGTGGTAAGTATCACCTGAAGTTTAAACACATAATTGCTATGTCTTGAGTTTGAATAATTGTAATATATTGAGTTTGAGTTCGGTGAAGATGTTTGATATACTAATATTGATGTCGTCAGTTGAATTAGGTCTTACAAACGTGTAACTTTTATATTAAAGTAATATTAGGTACATTTCTTTTGTAATCTAGCAATTTAGAAATAAAGAGGGTCAAATTGAATTAGAGTTTTATGATGCTAAAGAGGAATTTGGAGGAAAAGGTTGGGTTGGGAGCAAAAGGGCAGCTTAGGGTTTTGCATCATCATCATCTAAGAAATAGGATAGGATGAGTTCCCCTTTTTCTCATCCCTAATGCATGAATTTAGGTTAGACTAATTTGAAGTTATGAGACCTTGGATTAGTTAGAGATGTAAAAGCATAGTTTTGTGAAGAAAAATAAATTTTCAAAGGCACAAAATATGCAAGATATTTAAGAAATTTTAATTATATAAGAAAGTTGAGTACCTTGAGGCTTGCCAAAGAATGATAAAGACTAAACCGATTTTGGAATAGCCGACAAAAGCACATGAAACAACGAAAATACAAACGTAGGTAGTGATTGATAGTGTCTAAATAAAACCACGTGTTGTGATTCAATATTTTTACATGAAATTGCAACTAGGAATCATAAATTGGAATTTCAGTTAAGGATTTGGGTTTTCTATAAGATGTAGACAAAACAACACTTTCTTTTTTGCTATTAAGGAGTAGTGTAATTAAGCTTATAAACTTAATTGTTTAACGTTGAATATAAACTTAATTGTTTAACGTTGAATATATTGAGTCCAAATAATGGGTCATTGTACATATATCAAATAAAATTCATAAAAAATAAATATATAGACCGAAAATATAATAACATATGAATACATTTTTTATTTAAAGTTTGGGGGACCGTGACCTCTGCTGATTCTTCTTTTTAACTCCATCTCTAAGTGCAAGTATGATAGAAAAAGAATATTAACATGTTGTTATGACTTACAAATGAAATTATGACGACAAATTTGTGAATTTTTTTCCTTCTAATTAATAATAAAATTCATGCAAAGATGGGAGAATATAAACATAAAATGTGAATTCAAAGGCCATGTCCGGCAAAAAGAAAAGGACCCAAAAATACGTGGAAGTCTAAAACAGGACATAAAACAAAGTGGGCGACTGTTTTTTTTGGTTTTATTTCATGAAATAAATAAACTTAATAAGGAAAGACAAAAAATGTGTGTAAGCTTATGTTACAGTCAAAAATAATTTGTACACTGGAAAGGTTGTTGTAAATGCCTGTGACCTGGCTTTATATATAAGTCCAGTTGTGACTTATGTCTTTACATGTCACCTACTGATTGGTGGTAATTATATTTTCAAATAAGAATTGAAATTTTTAGTTTAATAAAAATAAAAAACAAGTATAAGCAAGACTGTGTTTGCCGTTTTAGAAAATAAAAAGGCTGTTTTGGTTTATGCAGCATCCCTTGTGGTTAGATATATATGAGTATATATATGATGTAACATTACATTAATATTTTTGCTGTTATCATCAGGTGAATTGGCGTTAGTGACATATCCTGGTATGTGTTGATGAAAGGATTGTGTCAAAAGCTTTCTACCAGAAAAATATTGACTATGTGAAGTTAGTCCACTAATTAAGGATTCATTATTTATTTATTTTTGACATCATTAAGGATTCGATTTTGTTCTATGAGCTTTGAGACATTTTTAATCGTGTATGGAGTTAAATTTTCAGGAATGCTCATGTTATTACCGAGAGCTCAGTAAGATGTTCTTCCACTTGTCTTGCACACTTTATGAAGAAAAAAACTCGAACAAATATTTCATTTTTCCGATTAACCTAGTGATCAACACATATTAAAATAAACACATGAGTAAGAAAAATGCGATGACTTGTGTTTAAATATGAAATTTCATACAAAATGTCCTCACAACCAAAAAAACAAAAAAGACATCACAACCAAAAACCATTAGGCTATAAATACGATGACAAAATTGAACCATATTTATTCTTAGGGAAATGTTAACTAGTGCCCCCAGGGAACTGGTTAAGGAGTTAAATATAGTAGTATCTTGCATTGAAAGTTGTGCTGTCATTGCATTAAAAGCTTAAAAAATGTTCTTTTTGACTTAAAATTTCCACTTTTAACTTCCTTAACCAGTGCCCCAGGGGCACTGGTTAACATGACCCTTATTCTTATGATAAATAGTTTTAAATTATTGAAATTGACGGCTACATATTAACCAAGAAATCATATCTCTCTCCAAGAAGTCGGCCCTAGTTTTTTCTCTCTAGGTTTTCTCTTCCAGTTTCTTCATTGAGGGGGTGGTTTTGGGTCAATTTTTGACCTGAAATCACTCATCTTCATCTTTTTCTCTCTGTTTCAATCTAAATAAGTGATTTTTCACATCGATCTAGGTTTTTCTGTTCGTAATTTTGCCATCCAAGTGTGGAGGTGTGTTGTTCGTCGTCCTGTGCGGCGTTGTTAGATTTTCTGTTTCTTGCGGTGTTCATTTGATTCATATTGACAGATCGATTATTCAATCAAAGATTTGAGCGTCAACATTGCAGATCCAGAGGCATGGATATTCCGGTTACTTTAATTTTATCATATATTTTTGTAGGCATTATGCCGTTATATGCTATTAACTTGGATGCTGTGAGATTGTTCGCAGATTTATCCTTTACGTTTTTAGCGGTATTGAATTATGTACTCTATCGATTTGAATGAATGAATGAATGTCGTTTTGCTTTTGTAAAAAAAAAAATTAAACTATTAACCAATTCCATGTATTACATTGGAATCGGATTATAGTTTTTCTATTCATTTTTTTAAGAGGAGCTTTTCTAATGTTTTTTTTTTCATGGACCCGCATTCTTACTAGCTTTACAAAATGTAAATAAAGTAAAAAAATAAAGAACACAAAAATTGAGTATAAGACAACGTACGCTATATCCCTTGGCATCATGTGATAGGGATAAAAAGGTATCAATACAACTTGTTTTGGACAAGTGGGCGCACTTGATATTTCCCAAAATATTCCGACAAAACAAAGGTTTCTCATCTGTGTATTAGTACACACATTTCCTTACTTGCAAGGCTTTTTTAACTTTACATATGTTCTTTTTTTATTCAACTTTACATATGTTCTAACTCCTTTGATAAAAATAAAGAAAAGTACAAGAATAATACTTACAATAACATATAAATGAAAATAATATCTGCAATGTGGTCTAAATTTTCTTTTTTTTGGGGTAAAATATGTGGTTTAAATTTACACCATTTTTCAAATATATATTTTGCTTATATTTCATTCAAATGAATTTTATGATTATTTTCCATTATTTTTAATTCATTGTTTGCTTTTGGCGAAAATAAGTTCAGTTTTCGGTTTAGGAAAAAAAAAAAATACTTGCAAGTTAATAATGAATGTTTTAGAATTATTTTAAAAACTTTTCTCTAAACGAATCATTTAATTAATATTATGTGGATCACTATCGAGTTAAACTCTACATTTATGGTAATAGAAAATAAACTAATACTTGAACTAATATTTGGTCAAATAATTTGGCAAAATTACAAATATATTTCTTTTGTTTATATAGTAGTTTATTATAATTTATGTGAAATAAACAAATGTGCCCCTTATGATTGTAAGAATAGAGTATTATATAAAAAAGTTCTTAAATGTTTTAAGAAGCTATATTGTTCTTCATTTTTGAATTTGAGTCACATAAAACTAAACCATCAAGGTGTTGTGTATAATTTGAAAGATCCCATGACATAGGAGATATATAATTCTAAGCCAAGCCACCAATTCAAATGTCTATGGATCGTGAAAAGCAAAATCAATGTTGAGAAAAATCTTGGGAAGTGGTCTATTCACCATTGACATTGTCACATTGAGCCAAGTAATACACAGACCTTGGACCAAGGTAGACACACAGCCAAGAACACCAAATTCGACAAATCACAAGGAAGACTACACTACGTACAAGTTGGAGGTTGAATAAAAAACAAAAGGAATACAAAAGTAGAAAAATTGTCTAGGAAATATAAACTGTTACTTTTGACTAACTAATTATTACACCATTTTTTAATAAAATCTTACCTCTTTTAGCTGCTTAACCAATGCCCCGGCAGCACTGGTTAACATTTTCCAAAACAAAATAATATTTTACAATATTTGTCTTTTTGTTAATATGATAATACTTCAATCACTACTTATAAACAAAAATAACTACCTTTATTGTGATTAAAAAGTTCGGGTCACTACAATTGATTTTCTAGTTTCATATAAAATATACTAAATTGTTTTCTTTGATAGTAGAAAACTTACTCAACTATCCGTTTTGTCAACAAAAAAAAAAACTTACTCAACTATCCGTATTAATTTTTTTTGAATTAAATAAAAAATGTATTAGGAATAATAACATTAAATACTTAAGAAATAGTTAATTTTTACTTATAATGACTAAAATTTGAAACATTTTTTGTCATATTGATGACTAGATAGAGTACTTAAAATGAGATCGAGTAGTACTCTGATCTCGTCTTTAATTATAAGCAAACTTAACGGTTCGCAGGGGAAAGAGATTTTGATAATCAGAAACTTGGTTGTGAGGTAAAGATAGTTTGACCAAGAGTTATTCCACTTATGAATCAAACTCAGGTTCTCCTGAACAATTTGTCGTTGGTGAAACTCATTAACATGGTGGTTTGTAACTTTGTTAACTATATTTTCTTATTCTTTGCACAGTGCTTAGATGTATAATGTGTTAATTTTTTTTTTTTTTTACCTTTATAAGGAGAGGTTTATGTTCAACAGCGTAAAATGCATAAAAAATTATGCGGCGTCTTCATTTTAATTATTTTAGTTGTCAACCATGTCTTGAAATCAAGCTCGATCAAAAGATCATATTAGCAATGCTAAGATATTGGGGGTTCGCCTCATGTGAAAAACTATTGATTGAGAAATACTCTCAATCAACATTGAAAATCAGTTCTAGCATCTGAGCACCATAATACATATCTTAGTTAAAAAAAAAAAAATATTGCGCATACAAGACTAGTACATGTTCCCGTAATAAATCCGAAAACATAAACTATTGAATAGTAAGATCTGTTCTAAAAAGAAGGGCCAGTTATCACATACAATTTGAAGCTTTAACTAGTATTATGTCGGTCTTAATATTTGTGTCATGTTTGAGACAAAACAATGCAGCTCGTATTTCCATATAAGATAATTTAACGGTTGCAAGCAAGGTTACAGAGTGATGAGGTTTAAAATAACAATGGTAATAACACAAAGATGGAGTGAAATTGAATTTTCATTCATTCCTTAGTCTTCACTAGAAATTAACGCAACCATAAACTTCTGTCCGAAGCAAGAGATGTTGGTTTTGTGAGTGTCATAATTTGAAGTTTGAGCCATATAAGAAAGAACTTAATTAATTAAAATAACATATAATTAAAAATGAGAAGAGATAGCTAATGGCTTCCACTGTTTTACTCAGTAATAAGCAGTGGCGAAGCCAGAAATTTTATCGAGCCTGGGCAAAATTTTGACCGCAAATTCACATGTGACATAATATATAAATAGTCATAAATCGAAATAAAATAGGCTCGTCATTTTGTCGATAAAAGTACAGTTTGAAACAAGAGAGATGAAACATAACCTGTCAATAGTGTGCTAAATAAAATTAGGAGGTAAATGTCCTTTCTGAAACGTCTTTGCGGTGAATGTTCGAAGAATATCAACATGTGATTTGAATATCTCCCGCTCCGTGTAACATATCATCAAGTCATTGAACCACACATCGTTGATCTTGTTGAAAACAATTATTTCTCATGGGCTTATAAGATTATTTTACTAGCTCATTGACATTGCTTGATAACTGGTGGACTTCCAACTTTTGCCATAAATTTTGTTACCATAAATTAAATGAGCAATGGAGTATATATAGATTTTAATTTATGTGAGTATTAAGAATTTTTGTGAGTATCGTGTATTGGCTTGGGTGAATGAGTTCATAGTTAAGGAGAATTATTTTAGTTAAGTCACTTCAATAATTTATTCTAAAAATTGATTATAGTAATCAATTTCAAATTCCAATGATATTGATGATAATATTTTATTATATTGATTAAACTAATTTTAGCGGTAATTTTATGAATTATTCATTTTTAGAATTTATAGTAGAATAGAAAATATAATAAAAATAAATAAAACAATGATAAGTTTTAGTGACAGCCGAAACCGTAGGTAGAAGTCCATAATGATTTTTAAATGGTCTCCTTAGAATTAAATACGTTTTGTCCGTAGGTAAAAGTGGAAAACATGCAATGACAACCATTTGGCACTGATAGATAGATTTAGCTACGGAAATTTGCCCTATAGTGACGGATTTTGGCTGTCACTATAAGTCAAATTTCTTGTAAATTTCTTTTAGCGATACAGAGAAGGTATGGGTTGAGCCCGGGTGTGTTCCCGGGCTAGCCGGGTGGTAAAAACGCCCATGGTAATAAGTCAATTAAACAGCTAGCAGTATTGTCTGTGAAAGTTGAGAACATTACGGTGGATGCAAGGATTAATTTTATTTCTGTCACGTGATTCTAACTTCTATGTACGTATAATCAAATAAATAATATCTCTAATAAAATTAAATTGCACAATTTTTGGGAAAAACTTTTCCGTCAAGTAACCAACAATTGGTATTTGGTAACTCACAATTTTTCTCACTTTATGAGGTGTAACCAAATACCAATTGTTGGTCACTTAACCATCTAAAAATTACTTCTCGGAAGACGTCTAGGAAGAATTACTTTATAGTTTTTTTAACATGTACCTTGAAACGCATGTACATTTTTCTTTAGATAAACCAAGGTATCGTTGTGCCATTTGTAAATTTTTAGCTAAGTAGCCGAGATTCACTTAAATATATCTCCAAAAATGTGTTTTTCTGCACCAATTAGGTATGAAACCTTTGATCAAATGATTAATGAATTCAAATATCATCTATGTGTATTCTTCTTAAGTAGTTTAGTGACTAGAAACTTATATCTTAAAGTGAATAAGTCGGAAATTCAGAATTCGAATTCTGACCTCTACCGAATATAAAATATATTTTATATATAGTTAATGAAGTATTCAACTGATCAATTGACCGAGAGGGGATGATGATAAACTTAGCAAGTTCCAGCTGATCACGTGCCCCTCTAAAGAATTAGAGTTACATATAAAAAACAGTATCTTTTGAGCATTGCAAAGAGACGTGATGAGTCGTGCATGAATATGTCAATTGTGAATTAGAAGAAACTACTACTATCATCAGGCAACATTCAGTGCAGGCAGTCCCACATAACCACGCACGCATATCAAAATATGTGAAACTATTATATCCTTTTTTATAATATACAAAATAAATTGTTTATATGTATTATATTTTTTTAAATCAAGGTGGAAGCCCTCCAAAACAATAGAAAGAAAGAAAAAAGAAACACAACAATACACAAAATCTCTTTGGCTAAAGCATCAGCACACCTATTAACATCAACAATAGAAACTGTATACGTATACCTCTAAATAATTACCTATACAAATTTATCTAAAATGCATAGTAGAGATTTAAATGTATAAATATTAGAATTTGATTTACTGAAACATTCACAATGTTGGTTCCAATTAATAAATTTTTTCTCTCTAAAAGGTGATGCTGTTTTCTTATTTTATTTTGTATTTTTTTCTTTCTCATTATTTTATTTTGTCAGACCTAGAAAAGATCGCGTTTGTTTTAATTATTTACCATACCAAATGATCCTTGTTAATACTTCGTTCCTAGCAAAAACTCGAAAAAGATGCAATAAAAAAAGAAGCTAAAATGGCTTTAATTTCAATGGAAGATTTCACTTTATTAGTACGTCTATTTAAGACTGAACGTTTTCTATTAATATCTAACATGTAGTAATGCGGTTTGCAAACTATCTTGTGTTAATTTAAATGTAGCAGCAAATGTACAAAAAGAATATAGCAGCAAATGTGGCTGTAATGTATGCAATGTGGAAAAGCCTGCAAATCTGCAATTACAAAACATATAGTCATGAGGGATTTTATCTCGTGAAGAAAGAGGAGGGTTAATGTTGATCCTGCTGGCCCCTTGAATGGCACTGTTTTTCTTTATTTAACAAATCGGCACCGCGGTTTATATTGACCGTGAAATAGCACTAAAATGCAACATAATATTTTAAGGGTCAAATGCATCTAAAGGTCCTTTAAGTTTTTCGTTTTTCCTAAAGTGGTCCTTTAAGTTTCAAAAGTCTCAAACAAGTCCTTTTAGTTTTTGAATCGTTTCAAACAAGTCATTTTAGAGGATGATGGTGATGATTCAGATGATAGCAACAAAGAGCATTATCTACCATTTGTCATGCCTAAAAAGATGACTCATTTTAAGTGGGTGTTAGGAGCCAGATTTGGTACCAAAGATGAGTTCAAGGAAGAAATTACCAACTATGTTATCTATAATAGGACTTGTTTGAAACGATTCAAAAACTAAAAGGACTTGTTTAAGACTTTTGAAACTTAAAGGACCTTTAGATGCATTTGACCTATTTTAAGTGCATGTTTTAATTGACGTTGTGTTTTCTATAATCATGGTAGCTATCATGATTTTGATAAAAACTACATTTTAAACTTCAATAAAATCACTATCCTACCATGATTTTGTCAATATCGTTGTGATTTTAAATATACACTAATTAACATTATAATTTTTTTTGCCTAAATTCCAAAATTGAGCCATACTTTAATAAGGTATTAGTAGCTTTGAGCTTTGTACTAATAATTTTTTTATGCTGACAAACACTAAATGCGCTAATTGCTTGGGAGTTTGGAATCTTAATTTACTCTGAAAGTTAGGCAGAATGAAAGGATTTAGTGGCAACTCAAAAAATTTCTGCATCAAAATGAGGGTGGTGGAAGGAACATGTTTTTGTTCTTACTTCTTAATAAACTTCAAACCCCTTAAATCAATGTAATAACGGATATGTTAGAATTTGGGTTTGGTTATAGACATAAAAATAATGTGTAATGTACTTTATGGTTAATCAGGAGACGGTGGAAAGGAGGGGGAAAAAATTAGAAAAGAAGAAAAGTAGTAAAGAACCAAACAAAAGAAAGACAAAGCTAAACTCAGAGAATAAGGAGGTTTGGTAGAGAAAAAGTTCAATTCCAAAAACCTGTCCTGCAAAAGCATAACCCACTCGTGCTTACTTACAAAGTATTTGGTTTAATGTTTTGGGAATAATTAAATTAAATTGTTTAAAATAATCTAAGCTTTATTATTGTCATATAAATGGCAAACTATATGCCGCAAGCTTCATGTATTCTGCAAGACATGTGATTTTTCTTTTCTTGTCTCACCCAAAATAAAAAGTTGGTATCCACTTCAAAATTCTCATAATACATTTGCTCAGTATTATTAGAAATTTTTGAGTGGGTAGCATGAGAAACCAATATCATTAATTCCTTAATAATTTAATTTTATTATTATTAATAATTTGTAGTACTGATTAACTATATTTAAAATTGTACTTTGTACTGATCTAATATCATTAACACATAGCATTAAGGTTCTAAAAGTACATATAATTGCATATATTAAGTGTTAATTATATAGTTGTCGACAACTACAGCTAAGGAATTGCATTGACTCAACGTAGTGACCTAAAATTGACATGTAAAATGCCACTAATTAGCCTATTCAGGTGATATATTCAACCGTGCATTGTGGGTTTGTCCTCACAAGAGACAAGGTTACCAGAAGTACATGGAACTGAGATTAGGTAATTGGGTTTTACTTAATTAATGAACCGGATTTTAAGGGCCATGCTTTCTAAACCCAGTCGTGGACACGACCCATTTGCAAGATTTTAAATTTTGTTGAAAAATTGTTGTATTAGTTTTTAAATCAAAGTAGATTGTCTTAACAGATCCACGTTGGATACATATGCTTGTGAATATAAAAATGTGATCAAAGTACAATAGTCAAATTAGAAAATATTAAAACATACACGACATGGGTCACGATGTTCCTAGATATTTACCGTTATTGTAATATATCGGTTAGAAAATGATTGAAAAGGCATTCAAATTGAATAACTATGTTCCTAAAAAAAAATTGAATAACTATGCATCATGTTAAAATAAATTTTCATTAATATGGTTGAAAAAACATGGACATTATAAATTTAAATTTTCGTTCTATTCTAATAAAAATACACTTCTTCACTCTAAAATTTTGGTCTACTAGTAAAAAGAAGAAAGATGAGTCTAATGTTCACTTGTACAACTTGTCTTTTGTCTTTTTACTAATTGTAAAGATAATATTTGACCTAGCCTACATCTGGACTATGATATACTTTTCTAAACAAAAAAAAAAAAAAACAAATAAAATGCTCAATGCATTTTTAGAAGGCTATTTAATGGGAAAAAAATCAGCCTACAAACCACACAAAAAAAAAAAAGTTTTTTAGACTACATTGTATATTTTTTAAAATTTTTAGAAGGCTATTTAATGGGAAAAGAAAATCAGCCTACAAACCACACAAAAAAAAAAGTTTTTTAGACTACATTGTATATTTTTTTAAAAAGAATGCTTCACCTCATTATGACTTGAACCCACGAACTTCTGCTATTTAATGGGAAAAAAAATCAGCCTACAAACCACACACAAAAAAAAAAGTTTTTTAGACTACATTGTATATTTTTTTAAAGAGAATTAATATTGTTCTCTGCTTCACCTCATTATGACTTGAACCCACGAACTTCTGTGTATACGTGTGGAGCTTCTTACCAACTAAGCTACACTTCATGGTCAAATTGAACATTAGATAAAGTGATCATATTCTATAAAATCTCAAATTAGAACTTAATTTTTGTGTATGTTTACCATCACATATGTGATGGGCTTTGATTGCATGTGCGACACTAGTGTGGGAAGAACTTAAATCTTGGCTAGTATCGTATATGAGATCGTATTGACTGGCATATGCGAGCAAACATTTTAAGTGAGATATAGCTTTTTGAATGCATGATGTTTATCGCTTGAATACATGTGTATGCAAAATTGCACACTATTTAAGTCACAATAAAAAAAATTCTAGGGTTTTTTCTAAAACCCTTGGCCGCGTTTTGGTGAAACCTTTTCCATCACTTAGATCTCTCTCCCCTTGAACTTTCAGATTCACTCATTGAATCTTCAACCTCCGATTCAATTCTTGAATCCTTGATCGCTGGAGGCCCTCTCTACCGAACAAAATTATCTTTGAATCAATATCATCAATTGGGAGTTCTACCAATCATTTTGGGGAGATTTTAATTTGAAGGCCAAACATCTAGTTTGTGGTAAAAATCTAGAAAATCTAAGGTGTGTGGGGAGATGATTCAATTAGGTCATGTGTATGCATGGTAATGAGTAAGACAAACATTAATTTCTGATTTCCCATATATGTTTATGGCTTGGCGATTGCTTAAGACCTATTTATAAATTTAACCGATTAAAGGAGTTGTTGGGTAGATTAAGATGAGTTAGATATGATTTTTAAGTTCCTGTGTGATTAAATTATACTATGATGTTTCAAATCAGGCTGCTAAACCACGATCTTTTGTGTAGTGTTGCAAACTGATATCTGCCAAATTATGTGCAATGTGATAATGTGTGAATAATATGGAAGAATATGTGACTCTATAATATAATATGATTATGTGAATTGTGAAAAATATGCGTGATATATGATTATATGAATCATCATTACAAAAGAAGCGCCTAGATTTTGCGGCGGTTTTGAACCTCCATGAAATGGTTTGCATGAGTTTTAAGTTATGGGGTAAAATCTATTTAATATAACCTTTTTCGTATCAAGATTTGTAATATTCTTTGTATTTCTATGATAATGCTTTTTTGTTATAACAAAGTAACTATAATTGAGCTCAAACTCCTCTAAAAAAAAATTACCTCAAACTTTGTATTGTTATACTAGTTTATTATTAGTTGTACCACCAAAAAAAAGTTTATTATTAGTTGAGACAAAGTATAAAAAATCTATTATTCTGACATTATATATGATCAACTAAATCCAAATATTGGATTCCAAAATATTGATTCCAAATAAAAAATCCAAAATACATCACAAAAAAAAAAATTAAATCCAAATATTGGTTCCAAAATCGTGCGCAGGTGACTTTGTATTGTTATACTAGTTTATTATTAGTTGTACCACCAAAAAAAAGTTTATTATTAGTTGAGACAAAGTATAAAAAATCTATTATTCTGACATTATATATGATCAACTAAATCCAAATATTGGATTCCAAAATATTGATTCCAAATAAAAAATCCAAAATACATCACAAAAAAAAAAATTAAATCCAAATATTGGTTCCAAAATCGTGCGCAGGTGACAATTTGGTAAGATAAGTTCGAATAATAATAAGTCAAAAGTAAGGAACTCTTCTTCTTTTTTTTGTTATGTACCTTTCAAAAAAAAAAAAATTGGTGCGTAATTGAATGGACTCTTCCAAACATTCATATATCTTGTTTTATCCTCACTCCGATCACTATTATAAACAAAACACTACTTTTTAGATACATTGAATAATGAATGTATCAAGTCTTTATACATAAGCATCTATTTATATATATATATATATATATATATATATATATATATATATATAAGTATCTATATATCACTTAATTGTCACTGTCATTCTACTAAAATTATAAATCACTTAATTGTCATTCTTGTTTGTATATTGCTTCTCCAAAGTGTCTACAAAGTGTCCAACATCCTCGAGTTGGCTTTTCAGGTTCATTGAGCTTTATCATGGCTTGTTCCTACTCTTTTATTTACATGTTTAATTAATTATATGCTCGATCAAAAATGATGGAAAGTGTCCAGTTATAACATATATCCTAATTTCTTTGATTTAACATAAGAACCTTTGAAAATTCTTATACAATTAATGTGGTAATATTAATAAGGATATAAGTTTCTTATTAATTTTTTTATTGAGGAAAATTTAGACCCATGCAAAGGCCAAGAGAGCCACAAACTTTAGAAATGGTTTACAATGAAATTTACGTATAACTTTTTTTTTTTACAATTTTACGTATAACTTACCAAAGATAAATTCTAGGTTTGAACTCATGTTACAACCAGAGCAAACGAAATATTCAACCATATATATATATATATATATATATATATATATATATATATATATATATATATATATAGAGACTGAGAAGGCTTGTTAAATTGGTGAACAACGTTTTGTTGCATCGAAGGAGAAGACGGCACCTACAAGTGTACGGCGTACCTACAAGCACTTCGATGGTTAAATTGGTGAACAACATTTTGTGTGAGATGGTTTGTTTGGGTTGGGTCACATACGCGCGATGGATTGAGCTTCTGTGTTGGTAGATGTATTGGACCTCTATCCAGGTTTAGTCTAAATCATCTATCAACACTTGTTAATTTTTTCTAATAACTAGATATTTGACCCGTGCTCCGCACATGTTTATTGTAATGGGATTGATACGAATAAGGATATAGCCAACAGTATAGGAATAAAATTGGTGAGATGCAATTTTTTAGTATTAAATAAGTGTACAAAAAAAAGGCAAGAGGATATGAATTAAATTGGTGCGATTCATTTTTTTAGATGAAATTTGTTAGGTTAAATTACTGCTAACCTAATACAGCAAATGAGCGGGAAAATATTAGGCTAAATTGATGCAGACCTAACAAAATTAATAAATAAGGATTTCTTTTATTTAGAATTGCCGAGTATATAACATTATAACTTATACTCCATTCATTAGTGGAAATCATATTTATTGATAAGTGGGTAGACACTGAAATTGTTGAATATAATTATTATTTTTAATTAGTTTCTTACGTACTTTTATGTTTTTTAAACCATATATCATTTTACTAATATATTTTGCTTGATGAATATATATCTACTTAAATAACAATGATACTGGAATTAAGATATTATATATTAACACATCAGTATTGGCGAAATTCGAACATGTATAATGACGGTTCAACTATTGAATCAATTTAGCTATTTTACATTAGCTCAATCAAATTATATATGATTAAATTATGAAAATAAATACAAAAATAACAGATGTTGTGTATCAAGAATAATTGTATAAAACGTACAACTTGTTATGCTGAAACAATAAACGTATGTTTGCTTTTGGCATGCTGGTGAAGATCTCATGTTTAAATAACTGAGCTCTATAAACAGGAGTTGTATAGTGTTTGTTGTGAAGAGTTAATGCAGATTACGGCCCATGAAAAGGTTCGTTGGCCAATACATGCATTTTTGATAATATTGCTGCCAGAATGTGTACATATAAAAAAGACATCAATTTTTAGGTTCAATAGTCGTTTGAAAATTAGGGGTATTAACGGTTCCCTATACTCGTACACCTATAAAATAATGGTATTGTCCCCTTGTTGGTGATATAAGTATAGCAAGTTGGCAAAAATAGCTATCGTTAGTCAACCGACAGAAAATTATATATAATTAATAATCAGTGCATTAAAAAAAAATCTTGAGATTTTCTCAAAAGATTTTTTATGAAGAAATACAAACACGGCACTGTTTAAGTTTTTTTTTTAATAATGATCTTATGGTTTTTGAGTCACCCTAAAAAGACATTTTTATAAAATAAAAAAAAAAGTGCATCTAAAGTCTAAACTGATCGCATAAATTCTCACAACAGTGATTAAATTAAATAAATAACAACTAACTACATGTATAATGCATGACTACTTCCTAAAAAAATTATAATGCATAGTGTATTAGTGTATATCTTTGGAGTACTATGTTTTCCTCATCAAACAAGGCTAAAATAAAATAGAAATTAAACAGGTAACAACTGAGAAAGAAGCATTTAAATGTTTACAAGAAAGAAACATTTAATTTACACCATTTTTTTGCAGAACTCTTGGTACACCGCTGTTGGCTGCTGGGCTCAGTTTTTCATTTATCTAACCTGACAGTGCCATGCATTGTAGCTCATGAATTTAAGGACCTTGTTACGGAAAATACACATAAACGAGTTCAATCTTTCTTTAGAATTGAAGGGTGGAATAGTTTGGTGTAGAGGAAAGGAAGTAGGACCACATATGGATTCATAGGAAATAAAAGGGAGTTTCGCTGCATTTTAAACGTGTGTTTATGTCATAAAAGAGTTAGATTTATCTCCGTTTTTTTTTTTTTGGCAAAAGAATCATCTCTGTTTCTTAGGGCTTCCTTTTGGAGTTTGATAAATTAAAAAATATGAAAATTTATTTTAAGAATTATTTCCCTTTTTCAAAAGAGATTGAGGGCTCCATGTGTGACATATTTTAAGGCTGCTCTTTGAAGGATTTTGGATAATTTATCCAACATTCAATTAAAATTAACCACATAAATAAATTTGTAAGTGGAGTAACTTTCTGAAATACATATAGCTAACTATTATTAGTATCGGACAAATTATCCATAATTTTTCAAAGGACAACTTAGAGCTCACAACCTAGAATAGTGCTACAAATTTGAATTAGTCATCACTGATGGACATGAAAGCCCATTCCATTTGTAAAAAAAAAAAAAAAAATTAGCTCATTATTTTTTCCATCGTATGAGTTTCTCGTGCGTGCTATTCGGATTTTAAAACCCGAAATATTTTAACGTGATTTTCATATTTTTATGGCGTACTTTTGTCGTTTGGATTATATAATCTGAAATTCATAGGTCGCACGAAAAATCAATAGAATGTAGAAAAAGTAATAAAAAAATATTGGGCATTTGCGCCATCATTTTGATTTGATTATTTAAGCGGTTTCAAGACTGAAATGATTTTTCTCTCCAAAAAGACAAATGATTTTTTGACATCGATGTTTAAGAATTTTATTATTTCTAAAATTTGAGCGACGCCCTCTTCCGTTTTTACTGTGTTTGGTATACTAAAATTTGAATTTTATGAAATATTTGTGAAAAATAAATTATTTTTCGTAAAAATCAAATGAAAGTTTTGCAAGGTAAGTAAATATTTTGTAAAATTCAAATAGAGATTAGAAAAAAAAAACACATGTATATATATTCCATAAAAGTTAAAACATTTACGGGTAATTTTGATCTATTTTAATTGAGTGGGGGTGGGAGTATGAAACGAATTCCAGGATCAATACAAATTGCAAAATAATGTTTATCGGACCTGCAACAAAAAATGTAATATCTTTTTCCACCCCCCGTACTTCTTGCGCGCATTCTTTTTTACAAATTTTACTCTCGTTTTGATTTTATAATATGAAGCTTATTTTACGTATTTAATCATATTATAAAATCTGAAATGCATCATTTTTTCTTTTGGATCCTTTCTATGGCATTTCATTTTTTTTTTCCTTTTGAAAAAGTACACACTTTGGACTATATAAGTGAATTTGAAAAATAATCTCTGTAGAAAAAAAAAAAAAATCCAACCTTTGTAATTTGATATTCTTCATATTTTACTCCTCCAACAACTCATTCACACAAAAGGTCTGACGTGGCAGAGAATCTTGTCATGTGGAGCCACATGAACTTTTTTATGATGTGGTAAAAATAAAATTGCCACAATTTTTTTTTCTAACATTAATTGAAGGCTTAAAATAAAGAAAACATGTACCATTATTTTTTCATAGACATAAAGACTAAAAAAGTAATCTAGAGGTCAAATCTTTTTATTTTTATTTTTTATATGTATATTTAAAACGTTAAAATAAGGTTTCTAACATAAAATTATAATTTTCCGATAAGAGATGAATTAATTGTGAATTTTTAAAGCATCGAAAACTCAAAAACCAAAACAATGGAAAACTCGGCCTAAAAATCGATTTTTGAGCTATTTTTTGTTGCAAACCCTCTATAAAAATACAGAGAAAATAAGTGCTAAGTTTCGTAGCATTTCGAGTGCACCTCAATTTTTTATTTATTTAACTAAAACGTGCAAAATCACAGTTTTGTTCTGAGTAAGCCTATTATCATCGGTCAAATTTTGTTTCTCAATTTTATAGGCATGTTTATAATATCATAAGAATCTCCATCATCAAATTTTGGAGTTTTCAAATGTGAGATGAATTAATTATAATTTTTTAAAAAAAAATCATAATTTTGTGATGGATGTTCTGATGATGTTCTAAATATACTTGTAAAATTGGGGAACAAAATTTGACCAATGAATATATGCTTACTCAAAACAAAAGTTTGATTTTGAAGTTTTGGTCGAAAATTCAAAATACATTGAGTTGCCTTTGAAACGCTACTAAACTTCATAGATTCTTTCTATGTATTTTTTATAGAGGTCTCTAGAAAACTCAACTCAAGATTCGATTTATAGGTTGAGGTTTCTATTGTTTTGGTTTCTGTACAATGGGTTAAACTCAATGTTGAAGATGTTGATCATCATTTATCTGACAGATTCTTTGGTTAAGTTCTGGTTGTTGAATGACATTGGTACACATATCTTCAGAGAAGGTAACATGGTTGCAAATACGCAAGCAGAGAATGGTCAAGTGCTCTAATGCCTGCTAGTCAATGGTGGTCACAACCTCCTCCTTTTATTTTGTCTTTTTTTGTCTAATGATAGCTTAGGCATCCCTTATACCCGTTTAACTAGGTTGTAATAGGGTTCCGACCCCATCCTGATTTTCTTTTATTTTATATGGCTTTTATATATATAAAAAATCATTTATCTGGTTGAGCTTCATGTGAAGGTTTGCTTAGGGGTCATAATTGAGCCTTTATTACAAGGTTTAGTGCAAATATGATATTCTTGTACTATTGTGGCTTAGAGCTAGGAGATATTTATGCGAAACTGAATCTTACAAGTCAAAGGGGTTTTGATCAATAATTGTTAAAATTGACTCTCTTACGCTACTTACCTCATTAGGCAAGGTTGCTCCATGGGTCGCCTTAATGACACCCATGTGACTCGTGTTTTAGCTTTATTTAGGGTTAATGGTGAGGTTTGTCGTGACCATATTTTTAGAGAAGCTAATCAAATGGAAGATGCTTTTGTTAAACATGAATTTAGTCTTTCCTTTTGCCTTCTCATTGTTTTGATATTATTCTTGTTACCTTGTTTTTATTTTCTCTGGTGGCTAACACTATCAGTTTTTCCTAAAGTTTTCGTTTTCTGTTGGGTTTTTCTCCTGTTATTCATAAAAAAAATGGTCAATTTTTTTCTTTTATTATAAATATTCAAATTTTTTCGTTTTAATTGCTGTAAAATTTTTTCTTTGATTTTTGGTTTTAAAAAATAATTATTACTCCAATTTAAAATATAAGTAAAAAAAATCAAATAAAATAATTTCTTTTTACCGAGCAAACATACTTTATTTGATTATATTCAAAATTAGAAGGAATAAAATACTAGCCAATTTTTATCCAGCTGGACCTGTAAAAAAAAGTTATGTCCAGCTGGAGCATGACAATAATGCAAGTTAAAGCAAACGAGAGGCAGCTGGAGAGAGGGGTCCACTCGTACGCCTTCACGCGAAGCTGAGCGAGCTAGCGAGTTGGCTCATCTCAACTCAACTCATAACTCGTTAACCATTTTCATCTCCATTCCCTGTGGTTGAGGATGGCGATGAAAGATCAGATCGACGATGAACCGATTCTCTCCAAGAGGGATTACATCAACATTCATTCTCACCCCAATCTTATCAAGATTTTGCGCAAACAAGGTTCGTAACTACCCTTCTCCTTCAACATTCTTATTTTAATTTCTCGTTTATCTTAATAATTGTTTTATTTTTTTAATTCCTCAGTTCTGCCAAGAAATGTTCCACCAGAAATCAAACCCGGTTCTCCCAAACATTTCTATTCTTTTCATTTCTTTTTATTATGATTAGTATTAGTATACATACGCTCATTAATTATAATGTAAGTAGTTTAGGACAAATTTGCAATGCTGAATGCTTTAATCTCATGCCGTTTAATTCATTTCATGATCTATTAAGGTTATTCAACCCTGTCAATTAAGGAATAAGCGCTTATCATATAAACACTCACGAATAAGCTATTTCTATAACACGGAATTTTTTCGTATAATCTATAAGCTGTTATTGTAAGCTATACCGGAGAGCTTATGTAAATAAAACTAAAAACATGCAATGAACATGTCATAAACTGTTTTAGTAAGTTTTTCCAAACATTGTCACAAGTTCTTATGCCTGTTGATAAGTTCAAATAAGCTAATCCAAACAGGCTCTTAGTTTAATATTGGTTTCCATTTTTTTATTGTTTACAGGGGACCAAGAAGTTCTATTTGCAGATAAAGTTTTGAAGTTCACTAGTTCAGGGAAGATGAAAAGTCGCATTCTTTTAATTACAGATTTTGCCATGTACATTGTTGACCCTGAGCTTGATTCTCTTAAACGGAGGATAGCACTTGCAGCTGTTGACAAGCTTTGTCTAAGTAAACTCAACGATAACTTTTTGGCTGTCATAGTTCCCAGTGAGTACGATTTACTAATTGCGAGTGCTCGAAAGATGGAAATTGTCATTGCATTTAATGAAGCTACTATGAAATCATCTGATTATGAGCTTGAGGTGGTTTCTTCTAACAGGTAACTGGTATTATGCCCATTTCTATTACTTTATTTCATCCTTTGCTGCTGAAATATCTTTGTCTTCCATATAGCATGATATCAGATTAATGCATTAAAACTTTTGTTATGCTTCCTTAACGATATCTACAGACACTCTAGGAAATAGTAAATAGAAAACACTTGAATTTTGTAACACTTGAATTTGTTGAGCTGCATTCTTCCGGCATGTGTGCTGATTGGAGTTTGTGCTATGAAAAAAATGAAGATCCCAAAGATCATATGTCGTGTTACCCCATTTACTTTACAATTTCTGGTTATTTATCTATGTGTATCTTGGGATTGTTAAATGGGTGCTTATACACTGGACTACTTTGAGTGTAGTCCACCTGTGCGCCATTAGAGCAACCGGGAATACCTGTAAGAATAGGAAGTGGAAATGGAAAATTGCAAAATGCTCTATCTCTATTCACCCTGTGTTATCTTCCTTTCCATTTTACCTGTATCCCTCCTTCCCCCTCAAGCCATGCCCAAAGATCTCCCATTGTCAGACCTGCTATGTTTCATCTTGCCGCTTCTCCCTCTCCTCTCCCACTTTGCCTCCCTGTGAGAAAATGTACACAAATGCCCTAAATCAGAGTTTTCAAGCTTTAGCGGATTTCAAGAAAAAAGGGGCTGGAAGGATTGGAGTACGGATATGAAACACCGAAATCTTAAGTAGGAATCGTTTTTTGTAGGCCCTTCCATGTACAAAGGGCGACGAAGGTACTGGTTGTTGTGTGGAATGGGGTCTGATGGAGCTTCCTAGTTTGCACTTTGCAATGGTTTCGATGAATATTTTTTGGCAAACCTGTCGCGGTTTCCAGTGATAGTTTGGTGATCGATTGAGATGTTGGAATGAACAATAAACTCACACATTTCCCTCTTGAAATTATGCATTTTGGTGTAGTGAATGAGAATGACCTGTTCCACTTATTCCTTCCTCTACACATGCTAAAGGTTGCGGTTGTGAATTCAAACACAAATCACACCGATAAACTTAGATGTGTGGAGCAAGAGTCAGTAACAACCAAATCCAAAGCAGTCTCATGCAACAACAACAGCAGACTTAGTAACTAAGCAAATCCAAGCACGTAATCAAAGATCAAAGATAAGAGAGTAGAAGAATCAACACACCAATATTTGTTTACCTAGTTCGGCGTAATATGACCTACATCTGGGGGAGAGCAGCTCTCTAATCCACTATGAAATGAGTGTCACAAAGATGTTACAAGAAATTAGATCCAAAAGCTCATAAAGAACAATCCCTAAACAATTCCTAATTTCGACCCATTTATCAAGTCACTCAAACCACATAGAGATCCTGAGAGAAAACAAAAGAGAAAGCTTTGATCCTTTCTCTAATGAGATCTCAATACCCAGGGTGTTTGAAAAGTGTTCCCAACCCAAGAATCTCATCTAGACACTCAACCCTTAGCCTCTAAGTTTCCTAAAAGTTTCCTCCTTTGGTTTTGCAATATTAGCCACAAAAGAATAAGAAAAAGCGAATTTATAGGCTCTGAAACCGAGGCATACGCCTCACACCCCTACAGACACGCCCTGCGCTTCCTGTCTGTCGAGGCAGACGCCTCACATCTCAGAGAGGGCGCCCGGTGCCATCCATAGAGGTGAAAAGCCTTGAAACAACACTGACAAAATGCCTTGCGCTGCAAACCAAACGCCTCGCGTCTCTGGCAGTGGAAAACCAAGTTTTCATCATTCAAACATGAGATTTTAAGGCATAAAGAACAGTCACTAATATGACCATATAAAGTTCACCACATTACTTCCTCTTTGATAATATGTATGCTTGAGCCACCATCATGTCTTGTTGTCAAAAACCCCCTCACCTTGTGTTCATTGAATGAGTAACGGATTAGGATCGTATTTGCAATTTTCCAAAGTTAGTGCAGTTACAGGTTTCCAGTGACAAAACATATACATCCAATCAAAATATATTATATCCAATGATTAAAAACACCATATGCACCAGTGAACTATTTTTTCACTTGTCCATTGTATACGGTGCCTTGTAAGGTTCTGCCCAGCATGACTCTTCTGAGTGACTCTTGTATCCGTTCATAGTTATTTGTTATGTGTGAGAATTACGGTGTGTTGTTAACGGGAATTCCAAGTAATTTTTTAAAAGATCTTCTTTGACTTCTTCTATTTCCTCCAGCATATTGCATTCTCAAACTCGTATGGAACTCCATTTGGTAAGAGAATTCATTTTTTGCCCCAAATATCCATGTTCAGAATGCATGTCACTAATCACTATCCCACCTTTGTCATCATAAAAATCAGAAGGTAGGCCCTAATGTAGAGGCAACACCTGGGGTATACCATGGTATTTCTGCGTTGCAGATGTCTCCAACACCTCTGCATTCTCGCTTCCCTTAACTCCATGAATTTTATTAGATGAGTAGAATTGTAATAATTAAGGGTTTATGGTAACGTTTCCTGAACCCACGTTTAAAGTGGGTTGCACTTAGTTTGGTTAGTGTTTTGTGCTGTTTTTGTAAAAATGTATTACTGTAAATTCTGTTGAGATTCTTTATAAGCAGTTACATTGAAACTTTCTAGAGTTTTGATCTATCATTAAAGACATGTTTTGCGATTCCTTTGTAGGTTTGAGTATAATGCAGCATCCGACTTGGTTAAGGAAATTGAATTTGAGGAAGTTGAAGGTATGTGCCAAAAGTTTTGGTCTAGTCTTTCATTTTCCTTTAATTTGTGAATATAGGGGAAAGTGTGCGGATGGAGAATTATCTATCATCTACTTCTATGTCCCATGCTATGTTATTTCTGTTGTGCATAGTACTTTCTGTTACATTTTTCTGAAGCTTCTTTTATTTCTGTAATAAATTTCAGGGGGCGTCAAAACAAGAATTTTGAGGAAGTGAATTTCATTTTGTATTTTTGCGATATGTCTGTACACTTGGTAGGAGGATTTTTTATTTGTTGTGTGGGAAAGGTTCTTATGGGCATAGCTTTCCCTTTCCCAAAGGTTAATAGTATCAGAAATTGTAAAAGAAAAGAAATGTATATGTTATGTATGTTTTCAGCTTAAAGCCAGATTCAGCTGCGCATGTTTGGAATCGTGCGGTAGTGGTGAGGCACCATACAACCAAACACATGCTATGTTAATTTTGATGTTAATATACTTCAATTTGTGGCACCACCACATCATAGATGGTCAGTCTCTATTCATCTCATCTGGTTGAGTTGCCCACTGGAATGATATCCCTGTAAGTGTAGAGGGAATGTTTACCCTATAAACAAGGTTAAATAAACTCATAATTCTATCTCCACAGCATAGTGCAAAGCTATTAAGTGGATGGCAAATGGTGAAAGTATCGAGTACTAGTAAAATAGTCCACACTTCAGTCATATAATAAAAGAGGGATGTTAACATCTAAAAAGTTGACAAGATATTTGACATCATATAAAAATACATTCCATGCACGAGATTACATAAACAGTACATGTGAAGTTGATGCCATTTGCTTCGATGAGCGATCATAGCTTAAGGGCCGATGCATTTAGATTAATTTTTCCCAAGATATTTTTTACCTGGTATACCAGTAAATACCAGTAAAGTAAAAACAGAAACGTTAAAAAATGAACTTTTGAGGAACGACTTTGCTACCTATGTAACAATGATATTCAACTTATGAGTTGCAATACTTGATTTATACTACGGAAAAATGATGTTCTTTTCCCACAAATGAAAAATGTCATTATTGACGGTTTAGTTTTATTCAGCAGAAAGAATGTGAATAGGTGAGATCTTAGCTTAATGCGCAGCTTCAAAAAGCTGTATCGATAAACAACCATAATCACTACATAGGTTTTAACTCGAAATCTATGAAAGTATATGTCAAGCATGACAAAGATATCAGATTATTTTCCTAAAAAAAAGGAAAAGAAAATACGACGTAGTATAATCTGTTGCATTAGCTAGTTTAAATCAAATTTTGATGTCTTAATCGATCAAATAAGTCCAAATCTGAATCACTGAACAGTAACTTAATGGTATCCTGTGTGCAGCTCAAGACAATACTTTGACTTAAGAATGTTTCCATATTCACTGTGGACCCGACATCAATAACACACCAAATAGTCCAAGAAGAATACATGCCCACAAAATACAAAAAAAAATAGACCAAAACAAAAGAACCTCACACTGAAACAGAACTAAGAACCAGAAAGTATTTAAGTTGCCTAAACTGTTGGAGTAGAAACTTGTGATCCAGACTCGGTAGACGATAGTCGATTTTCAGGACGAATCCCTTCTATCATTCTCACAACTTCAGCCATTTTTGGTCTCTGATCTGGCATTCTTGATGCACAAGCCATCCCAATTTGAAGCATCTCCACCATTTCTTCCTCAATACTTGAATACCTCAAAAGCTCCGCATCGAAAACCTCTGCAGTCCATTCCTCTCTGACAACAGATTTCACCCATCTAACCAAGTGAACAACTTGTTCTCCTTCTTTAGAGTATAAAGGTGGTTTCCCAGTTAGAAGCTCAAGTAGTAGAACACCAAAACTGTATACATCAGATGAATGTGTTGCTTTACGCGTGTCGATTACTTCTGGTGCACGGTATCCTGTTGCTCTTGTTCCTTGTAATGGTATTGAACTCATCAAAGTTGCCAAACCTATGTCAGATACACAACCATATCCTTGTGAGTTGAGGAAGATGTTTGAGGCTTTTATGTTTCCATGAACAAGTTTCCCTCCTTGTTGAACATGGATGTGAGCAATGCCTCTTGCTGTACCAATTGCGATCCTTAAACGGCCGTCCCAGTCTAGAGTTCTTCGTTCCCTTCTTTTTCCTTCATGATTTAGATAAAAGAAATCACGTTTCCATTAGCCACTTCCATATGTTGGAAAATTGATCAAGTAAATCAAGATAATATAAAAAAGTGACCTTTATATTTGTGTCTTGAGATTTTGAATATAAATGAGATATAAACTTCAACTTAGTGGTGAACCGGATCAAACAATGTTAATTTTAGGCTCTAATATCTACTAGGGGCATGTTTGGATTGACTTATTTGATTTTATCTATTAATATAAGCACTCGTGAGACAATTTATATTTTCAAAGAGTTTACGGAAACAACATACGGACACGTCCATAAGTTTTTTTTTCAGTTTTTTCTTTCTTCATAAACTCATCGTGATAACTAATATGATTTATCTTAAGTTATAGAAAAAACTTATATATAAGCACTTATCCAAACAGTGCCTAAGTTAGATTGAGTTGTGACATGTGAGACACTACACAAAACATATCATTGTAAGTGCACCACATGACTTGTGGTTAAGAGTTGGACATGCTGAAAAAATAATACTTGTTATGTGATTGCAGAAAACTGATATTTCATTCTGTAAGCTTCTGAGAAAAAATTAGAGAAGCTAGAGATAATGTAACTGAATTTTTTTGGATAAACAAGAGAAAAGGTTGAACATACCATGTAAGATGGAAGAAACACTGCCTTGTTGATAATAATCAGAAACTACTAATTTCTCATCCTTTGAATAATAATAAGCTCTTAATGCATCCACATTTTCATGCTTAATTTTCCCTATCACTTCCATCTGCTGTTCAAATTCCCTTTTCCCAACAGTAACCTCTTTCAACCTCTTCACCGCCACCGTGGTTACATCCTCTAAAGCAGCCTTATATGTTGTACCAAACGTACCTTTTCCAAGAATCTGAGCAGAAGCTCTCAGAAGGTCCTCTAGATCAAATGCAAGATTGCAATCCTCAAAAAAGACTATTTTGTTTTTATCTTGATCACTAGCACAAGATTCTGCTTTCATAGATACTTCTTTTTTCTTGGATTTCTTCACAGGTTCCTTTACACCTGCAGCATGGTCACAGCAGCACAAAACCATGATACCTGGAATCACTGCAAATTCAAGTGCACAAACTTCAATGATGATTTCCAATCTTTGATTTTATAAAATGATGTAATTTCTTCCATATTTTTCTTGGTCAATACATTCTTCCATATATAACTGAAGAAAATATGTTAACTCGTTATTGTATTTATTAGTTTTAATGAATATATTATGTTACTACTATACTTTTGCTCTAATCAATTTTTTTTAAAGATATTGTTCTTTTTTTTTTTTTGTGACAAGAAAGATATTGTTCTTATCAATAGTAATATTTTTCAGAAGCAATATATAAATTATTATTAGTTTTTTTTTGAAGGAAAATTATTATTAGTTAATAGTATATGTTTGACTCAATTAATATATATTTTAATATATATTGATGGTGCTAATATATTATTGTTATTTTAAGTATATACATGCAATTTTAGTAAAAATATATTACATTTTAAATTACTAAAATATAATATTTGCTTGTTCAATAAGTAATATAATATTGTTGGTCAAAAAAGTAATATAATATTTTTTTTTGAAGGAAAAAAAAAGTAATATAATATTAGTTTTCATAAATATTTTTATTTTCATGATTATTCAATTAATATATTTTTGATAAAAAAATATATTAACCCTTTTAAAACAATTTTAAGAGGAGAGATCAAATAACTTCAAGAGTAACTTTGCACAGAGTTATTTTGTATAGTAACTCATTGTAAATATTAAATTTCATCAATCAAATCGTTGAATTAAAAGTTCTTATTGAGTATTTTATTAAAATTCAACAAGTATAGTTATATAATCAAATAGTTGACATTTACTTGTATTTGAAAAAAACTTACTATACATTTGTATTTGACAAAAACTTACTATATATTCAACTAAATTATTAGATGAAGTATCAAATAGTTTTGAAATTTCATAGTCGGCAACTTACTATAGAACAAACTTCTTTAACCTCTAGGCTAATCTTCTTAAATTGAGTTACTTACATTTTTTCTACCCAAGCAAAATCAAGAAATTTCATTAATTAAAGAAAGGGAAATGTTAACTAGTGCCCGGGGCACTAGTTAAGAACTTGTTAACAAAGACCCTTAAAGAAAATGTTGGTAATACAAACAGGAACATAAAGAAACAGTGGGAAGATATAAGATACAACCTAAGCATGATCAATACAATTTTATTGTCGCCTAGAAAAAACAACCTTATAGTGTTGTTACCCGTATCCGCTGCTGCTGCCACTCATAGAGTACAGTCGTTGCTCGCTGCAAGACCTGTCATAGATGAACATTTCTTTTCTTACAAATGCTCCAAGAGACCATAGCAAAATTGATCAGCAGATCTTGTGAAAGATGCTGCCAAATTTGCACAGAAATTTGATCAAGACCTTCTACATTATGCATAATATGTTCTCCAAAGTAGGCCCAATATGAGATTTCCCCCAACATTCAACACTTGCAGCGTATACCAAAAATAAATGCCCATTCGATCGGGTGTATGATTGACTAACAACACAATTTTCTGAACAGTCCACCCGCTTATCACGCAACCTTGCTCTATTTGGTAGGCAATCCCTCCGAAGACGCCACATAAAATGCTCTACCTTTGGTGGAATATGTTATGTAGGGATCAAAGTTTATTCCATTCTCCTTCAACAAGCTATTCATCTCTATTAATAATATGATCAAAAGACACTGTCAGACACTTGATATGCCTCCTCCAAAGATTGACTTTTTACTTTTGCCCCACAATTTTTGATGTCAATTCTTGATGTCATCAAAGTTTATTCCATTCTCCTTCAACAAGCTATTCAACTCTATTCTTGATGTCATTAAAGATTGACTTTTTACTCTTGCCCACCATCAAATGTAAGCCCTGAGTATTTTCCTGTGCCCAAACATTCCGTGACTCCCAAGATATTGGACAGAGAGTGCTTCAATGTATGTGGAGTATTCATGCTAAAGAAGATTTTCTGATTTTTGCATGTTCATAGCATGACCTGAAGCTTTTGCGTAAACATCAAGTATACTTTGCAAAGTTCTAGTCTTATTGTGAGTGGCCCGAAAAAAATTGAAAACTATCTTCAGCAAAAAGTGTATGACTGATAACAGAAGCTTGCTTACAAACTTTAATACGATACAACATTCCTCTTCTTTCTGCCCGTTGAATGACAAATCTTCAGCACAAATAATGAAAAGATAAGGAGATAGAGGATTTCTTTGCCTTAAACCTCTCTCCGGAAAAGTAGGTCTAACTCTATCAAACTTAATTAGTATGTATTTGTAAAGTGATTGTAAGTATGAGGAAAAAAATTCTTCTTCTTGAGTTGCAACCCTTGAAAGGAAAAAAGGTTAAAACTCTTGAGGAAGAGTTTTGCAAACAAAAGATGTTAATGTTCCCAACAAATAAAAAATGTCATACTAACAGTTCAATTTTTAATTAGCTGAAAGAAATTGAATTGGTAAGATCTTAGCTTAATATGCAGCTTGTAAAACCTGTATCAGATAAACAGCCATAAACATATATGTTTTAACTAGATATATGAAAACATTTGTGAAGTATTAAGAAAAAAGAGATTTTTCCCCAAAGAAAAAAATAAGCTAGTAGTACAATCGGTTTCATTAGCTAGTTTAAATCAATGTCTTAATCAATCAAAGTTTCTAAGTCTGAATCACTGAACAGTAATTTAATATTGTCCTTTATGCGGTTCAAGACAACACTTTGACTTTGGAATGTTGTCAGAACTTGGGCTCTATATTCATTGTGGATCCCAAATTAAGCATAAACACACAAAAGAGTCCAAGAAGAACCCCTACCCACACAATACAATAAAAGAGTAACAGACAAAGGGACCCAATTTGATTTAGCCATCAACTAAATCTAATAGCTTAACCACCTATCACCAATTTAATTTAATTTTCTACCAAATCCAATACCCCACAAATGAATAATTGAAATCAAGCTATTGATTACACCTTAAAAACTATTGACCAAAACAATAGTAAGTATTAAGTTGCATTAACAGTTGGAGTAGAAACTTCTGATCGAGACTCAGTAGAGGATGGTCGATTTTCGGGACGAATTCCTTCCACCATTTTCACAACTTCAGACATTTTTGGTCTCTGATCTGGCATTCTTGCTGCACAAGCCATCCCAATTTGTAGCATTTCCACCATTTCTTCTTCTATATTTGAATACCTCAAAAGCTCCACGTCGAAAACCTCTGCGGTCCATTCCTCTCTGACCACAGAGTTCACCCATCTAACCAAGTGAATATTTTGTTCACCTTCTAAAGAGTATATGGGAGATTTCCCAGTCAGAAGCTCAAGTAATAGGACACCAAAACTGTATACATCCGATGAATGCACTGCTTTACGTGTGTCGGTTACTTCTGGCGCACGGTATCCTGATGCTCTTGTGCCTGGTGAAGGTACTGAACTCATCAATACTGCTAAGCCCGTGTCAGATACACAGCCATATCCTTGTGAATTGAGGAAGATGTTTGAGGCTTTTATGTTTCCATGAACAAGTTTCCCTCCTTGTTGAGTATGGATGCGAGCAATGCCTCTTGCTGTACCAATTGCGATCCTTAAACGGCTATCCCAGTCTACGGGAGTTCTTCTTTCCCCTCTGTTGCCTTCATGATTTACATATAAAAAGAAAAGAAAAAAAAGAACAAGTTTACATTAGCCACTTCCATTTGGGATTTCGAATATAGATATGGCATATCTAGTTGAACACATGTGGTGAATTAGACAAACTATGCTAATTTTAGGCTCTATTATGTACTTGCTTGGATTGACTTATTTGAGCTTAACTATTAACACAAGCGCACTTGTAGGACTATTTTGAAGATATTATGGAAACAACATATCACGCGTCCATATGTTGTTTACAACTTATTTTCATAAACTCGCAAAGATAGCTTATTTTTGACTTTATTTAATCTTGTGTTATAGAAATAACTTACACATAAGAATTTAAACAATAAGCGCCTAATTAAGCTGTTTATCCAAATAGTACCAAAGTTAGATTGAGTTGTGATTTGTGAGACACTACACCAAACATGCTTTGGGGGTTAAGACTTGAACATGAAGAAAAAATAATAATTCAGATGATATGGATTGCAAGAAACAAAATTTCCATTTTGTAAGTTTGTTGGAAAAAATTAGGGAAGTTGGAGATAATAAAACCGTAATTTTTTTGATACATGAGAGAAAAGGTTGAACATACCATGTAAGATGGAAGAAACACTGCCTTGTTGATAATAATCAGATACAACTAGTTTCTCTTCCTTTGAATAATAATAAGCTCTTAATGCATCCACATTTTCATGCTTAATTTTCCCAACCAGTTCCATCTGCTGTTCAAATTCCCTTTTCCCAACAGTAACCTCTTTCAACCTCTTCACCGCCACCGTGGTTGCATCCTCTATAGCAGCCTTATATGTCGTACCAAAAGTACCCCTTCCGAGAATCTCAGCTGAAGCTCTCAAAAGATCCTCTAAATCAAATGCAAGATTACAATCCTCAAAAAAGACTATCTTGTTTTTATCTCGACTTGCAGAAGATTCGGCTTTCATAGATAAATCTTTTTTCTTCGATTTCACAGATTCTTTTACACCTGCAGCAGCATAGTCATAGCAGCACAAAATCATGACAACTGCTATCACTGCAAATCCAAGTGCACAAACACCGATGATGATTCCCAATAATGCAGTTTTACTAAGTCCTTTGGTTTTCTTTGGTTGAAAAGTATAAGGTGGATGCATAGGAAAAGCCGGAGAAAGTGTAATATTTCCTGATGTAAGGTTGTTACCAGAAAAAACCCAACTTGGAAATCTAAGAAGTGATTTAGGCACAACACCACTAAGATCATTGTTTGCTAAATTCATCTCTTTTAGGCTTGGAATATTAAGATCAGGAATTTTACCAGAAAGAGAGTTATTAGCAAGGACTAATGAATAGAGATGAGTAAGATTCGAAATCGAAAAAGGGATGCTACCATTAAAAGAATTGTTGGACAAATTAACAATAGATAGATTACTCCAAACAGAAAAATCCAATGGTAATGGTCCAGAAAACTTGTTAGATTGGAGATAAAGACTTGTCAAGTTTTTCAGTTCAGAGAAACCATCTGGGAAATCACCAGTGATACCATTTGATCTAAGACTAATAGTCTCGAGAGCCGAAAGGCGGTTGAGAGTGTTTGGTGGGATTGGACCGCTTAACCCGGCTCCAGGCAATCGAATTGCGATAACTCGTGATCCATCGGTGTTGCAGATAACTCCTCTCCATGTTTGGCATACAGAAGAATTCTCATCCCAATTGAAGTGTGGAGAGTGATTTATGTTGTCAAGGAAATCAAGTAAAGCTTGTTTATCTTCCAATGGTTCAGCTTCAATACAGACCAATACTGCTGAAAATATGAACAAGAGAAATAGTTTCTTGTCCATTTTTTTTTGACTTGAAGAGAGAAGAACAACACTAGATGTAAAGTAATAAGGTCTCTCTCTCTGTCCCCTCAAGATATCAGTCACTTTCACATGAAATTAACAAAACTGAAGAGGTAACATAATAGGATTAGATAATTAAACAAAGATTGAATAATCAAAATAAATATACAATTTGCGTATGAGACTTTGTTTGAGTGTACATACAGTATGCAATTCACCAAGACTATATACAGTGTATATATTTTTTTAAGGTCAGATTAAACAGCTAATCTTTGAATGGAAAATAACCTTATTATTATGACACTATTTTTCGTTAACCTAATGACTATAACAAAAATCTATTCAAATTGCAAACCAAAACTGATACTAAATTTTTTATTGAACATTTTAATAGCCAGGCAATAATTAATAATTTGCTGACCAAGTCTTTGAAAGCAAAATTATAGAAACACAAATACTAGAAATATATTACATATATACCTATATACAACCAAATATTATACCCTACAGTTTATTCTTTTCTAGCATTTTGGAAGAAAAAAAACAACCAAACATGATTAGTATTAATGCATAAAGCTAAAAAATAAACATAGTATTTGATACAGTTTCATAAAGAGAGAAAAGTAACACACCTTTACTTCTAGATCCTGAAATTCAGCATAAGCAATGCCCTCTAAAACTAAAGCAAGTAGGTCCAGTTTAGGACCATACTCTTTTGTTTCAGAAGCAGTTAAAGGTTGGATATTCCAAAATGGGGTGTATTGCTGCAAATTGCAATGAAATTATGGTATATTGGTAATGATAGAAGATGAGCTGTATATCCTTGCGGGAACAGCGGCATCACATGCAGATGAAGTAAGACAAACTCATTCCATGTATTATCATCATTTTGAACCAAATTGCTAACTATTTATTATTTTATGCCGTACAAATTGGAGGTTGCATATGTATGGAGTCTTATTATATTAGTATACGTTATATGTATATTGATTATTTTATTTTGTTACACCTGTATTTTTTGTTGTTGTAAACTTAGAAAAGTAATTGAGACATTATGGATCTGTCTGAATTTGGATGAGAGGGGAAGACTTTGAAAACATGAGAGAAAGTGGTTGGAAACAAAAAAGAAGAATATCATTATATACACAAAAAATAGCGAAATGTATTTTAAGTTTATATACAGAGACACCATTTTAATAAAAAAATGTACTAATTTTTTATCAATGGTATATACAAATGATAATACATCATTATTGTTATACAACACCATTATTAGTGTATGCTAAAGGATATATATTGATGGTACTAATACATCACTATTGTGGAAACAAAATAGAAGAATATCATTATATATTTATTTTTAATGATAAATGTTACTAGTTAGTTTGTTAAATTAATACTTACTGTACACCAAAGACTTCTAACTTCTTTTCATTTAACTCAAATCAGTTTAGTTTACACAACCCTTCAAAAAGTATATGATTATCGTAAAGTAAAGAAATGTTAGAATGAATATTATTTTAATAAAGGAGAATGTTAATTATTACTTTTGGGGCATTGGTTAAAGTACTAAAATAATTAAATTTGTATCTAAAAATGGTGTAATTATTGCTAAGAAAAAAAGTAAAGACTTGTATTTCCAAAAATAAGTTTCTATTATTGAAATCTTTAACCATTGCCTTAAAGGCAATGGCTAGCAAGACCCTTTAATAAATTACTATTCCCTCTGGTCATTATTATAAGTAAATTTCTACTTTTTAGATTCATTTAATAAATAATGTATGTGGTCTATATTCTAAACTACATACATCATTTATTAAATGAACCTAAAAAGTCAAAATTTGCGACGGGAGGAATAACATCAGTTTGGAGGTAGTCAAGGACACATGTGCCTCTTTTTGTTATCGTTAAGACTTAAGAGGATAGTTGACATTGGACTCCTCAAAAGTCAAAGAATTTGCAATAATTTGTTCGTTGTAAATGTGTAATATTAAAATAAAATAAAATGTTTATTTTCATAAAATAAAAAATAAAAAAGAGTAAAATGTCTAACATTAAGTGTTGTTGTTTTATATTTGAAATATATAATTGTAATTGTTTTGTTTGAATACTCTAATTAATACTTCAGCCTTTCCACAAAAATTATTTATCATTTGAATAAACTAAGTATCTCCCACATTAATCATCTTAGGATGTGTGATTGGCAAGTTGTTTGTTGTATATAGCTGGCAGGTTTCGTTTTTCAATTAACTATGAGTATCCAGCAGGGACGGATCTAGGAATATGTGGCTAAATATATAGCAACCGAAAAAATACCTATTTTCAATATTTTATACCTTAATGACTGAAATTTCGGTCGCTAATTTTGTCGCTTAGTGATTTAGAGACCGATTTTTACTCCAGCAACTGAATATTCGGTCACTGTTCTGTTGCTAAACCTGTTTGCGACCGATTTTCATTGCTTAAGAATTTTTTAAAATTTTTTTTTTTAAATCCATGTGGGGCTATATCCTCACATGGCCATAAGGTGGATCCGCCCCTGGTATCCACACTTACGAATCACCTCCGTAAAGTTGTGTTAACCTTTTATGACTAGATTTTACGAGTCTTTATTTTAATTGTCATGTTCAGTTGTAATATGACCTAACGGTCTCTAATTTATAAAAAAAAAAAAACTAAGGAAGAATTATAAATTAAAAAAATTCAGTGACAATTTTATTAAATTAACCTCATTAATCAGCAGTTATCGAGCACTATCATAAATTACATCAAACATTAGAAGTGCCATTTTTTTTACAGGATTAGAAGTGGCATTCTATTTAAGTTAATATCTACTCCCTCCGTTCCACAATACATGACACAGTTGACCATATTATATATGTCAATGCTTAATTTTGAGCTTAAATATCTTGAATAATATATTAGAAAAATTATGAAAATTTGATATTTTGAAAATACACAACAAGATGAATCTAACGACATCTTATATGATATTATTCATTTTTGTATATTAGTAGAAAAATATGATCAAAGTAAGTTAGGTCAAAATTGTACATTTTCAAATGAGTCATCTATTATGGGACGGAGGGAGTATTTTTTTTTATCGATGCAATGAAATTATTATTTTTTGGATGAGGTCAAGGGAGTACGAATATCACTGACATGTTTACTATATTCGATTATACATTTATGACAGCCGTTAAAAGCCAATAACACCTAAAAAAATCGATGTTGTAAAAAGTCTATGTAAACATAACTCAGTTGGTAGAGACATTACATTATATATGCAGGGATCGATGTTTGAACCTTAATTCTCTGTTTATTCACCTTAAAATGGTGGAATTCTAGCCACTAACTAATTACTCTGAGAAAAATTAATATTGATCATCATTGGTCGTGCACAACTCTTTTGCGACTCAATTTAGTCTTTACAAAAAATAAAACTCAAATTAGTTCAGGACATTTTTATATAAAGGGCATGTTAGTCCGCAACTCATTCTAACATAAAGATCTTGAATTTGAAAATGTCAAGGACGAGTTCGATATTATTTTTTGTGAAAACTAAATTGTGTTACAAGAAAATTGTGAGTGATCAAATTGGATATTCACTTTATTTTTTTAAAGAAATGATGTTTATATCATTTCATTAATAACAATGTCATAAATATCAGTGAGAATACCAATGAATTTGGGGACACAAACCAAAAATGTGATTGCCTTTAAAAGAGGGGTTGTGTTAACCAGTGCCCCCGGTACACTAGTTAAGTAGCTAAAATTAGAAAGAAAAAGCAAAGTCAACGTTAAAAACAACACTTTCAATTTTCAAAAAGTAAAAAACACAATTTTCGAAAAAAATATTTCCTTTTATAATTCCTTAACTAGTGCCCATGGACATTCGTTAATATTTCCCTTAAAAGAGTTATGGCTGCCTCATTGACTTGTGTCTTAAGAAACTCAACGTATGAGTTTTCGAAAAACATAAATAAAAAAACTCTATAGTTTAATAAAATAACACATAGCTTTGGACGATCCTATGCTAATATGGAATCTTTCCACCACAATTCTTAAGTCCATCTTAAAATCAATGAGTTAGAGTTTTATGTGAAAGTCATGAATCCATTGTAATGCTATAAGCAATTTGATAATTTTCCCTTGGTCAACAAAATTAAGTAGAGAAAGCTATTTAGCATTCATGTTTATAAAATATGGGGTTAAATCTCGTCTAAAAAAAATAATCAAACTTTTTTTCTGTTCTCGGAATGAAATGTAATGAAATGTGTCATATTTTCATTCTTACAAATTTTTCATGCATGGAGTTTTAGTCTTTGTTATTTTTTAAAATTGTTTAATTACCCATACTTTTAAATTTTTGAATAATTTTTTTGTCATGTTTTTTGGTGGTGATGGTGGTGAGTTAAATTTGAATTTTAAAATTTTAGGGTTAGAGATAAAAATAACAAAAATCTTAACTATAATCAAATTTAAAACTATTTGTTTTTTGAGGTAAAATTTAAAACTATTTTTTTGGAGAAAACTTTTTACAATTATTTCTGCAAATATTAAAAAATACACATTAAGGCAACAACATGGACAAAAATTGCGTGTAGGAAATTTTGTTATCATTGGTTAAATAAAAGTATTTTTAAAATTAAAAATTTCCAGTTAAAAGAAAAATGGAAAAACAAACGGTCTTTACTCTCGCTTGTTGATTTTCTCCTCACGAAATCTGATGTGGCTATATCTGATTGGTTAAATTCGTAAAGAGGTACGCGATATATCGCCAAAAAGGAAATAAAAAAAGAAAATGAAATACGAGAAAACAGTACAAGAGAATATAAGATAAGAGAAGAAAAAGAATGAAAAGATAAGATCGAAAATACACAAAACATAAACCCTAGTTCGAAAATATCGCGAGAAATTGGATCTGCGATCTCCGTTTTTCTCTCCGCCGGGAAAGATCAATCTCTCTCTCCCTGTAAGCTCCAATTTTCTCGCTATCTTAAATCTCATCATTTCTTCACTTTTTATTTATTTTAAATTTCGATTATTTTTCTATATCTCTGGAATATATATATTTTCGCAAGTGTTTTAATAATATAATTATAATTCAATTGCCTTAATTTGTGATTGGTCTGAAGATTCAATTTAATTTATTCGGTTCTTAGTGTTTTCCAGAAACGAGTAAAAATGCAACATTAATTGAATTTGATAAATTTTTACAGATTTTAATAAGATGCTATGTTTCTTATGAGATTCTGAACTTTTCGTGTAGGTTGTTTGATTCTATTCCACATTCCCACGCGACTTAAGTTTCTGCATCTAAGTAAGTTGAAGTTTATTTTCCAATATCACATGTAACCAATGTTGGTATTATAGTTATAGTTAACTTAGATTTGTATGTACTCCTAATTAGCATCACTTTAGAAATAATTAAAGTCAAACATTTTAATGATGAGTTTAATTAGTATGCTCTGTTAGTACACAATTATTTTACACACGCATCTAATGATGTGTTGACACGTCATTGGATGCATGTGTAAAATAATTGTACAACGACAACGACATATTATACTAATTAAATTCTTTAAGGATTTGGTGATTGTTATTGATTGATATTGTAAAAATAAAATAAAATACACTGACAGCAAAAATGAAAGAATTGTGACTGAATAGGCAACTTATACCTTGAATTTGTAACCATCATTCAATTTCGTCACTGAATTTTTTGAAATAGCACAATAGTCCCTGAATTTGTTGTGTCAATCAGTTTCATCCCTTCGCAAACTTTAGAGATTACTCCTGATGATGTGTAATGATAAGGATGATGTGGCAATCCACATGGGTTTTAAATCACCTCCATGTTGAATCTAATGAATTGAAAATGTTGAAGTGTTTGATTAGAATTATGTGTATGTTTGAAATCTTTAACCAATTGTTGTAGCTTGGTAGGCATGTTTAAGAGTATGTTGTGTAATGTTTACAATTTAAGTCCCTGCATATGTGGAAGTGACTTGAAACTCACGTGGACTTCCACACCGTGTCGTTTAACATTGCACGTCGTCATGGGCTACAACTGAAGTTAATGGCCATGGCACGGGCACGTCGACACTGATCAAAATTTGGAAATTGAATTGATTGAACGTAATCACACGTGTCAATGTCGTGTTGGTTTCGGACACCGGTCGGTGTCTTGTTGGTTTCGGACATTGGACACACCTTCCATCAGAAGTGTCGGTGTTACAGAGGTTAACAGAGGGATGAAACTGACTGACACAGCAAACTTAGGGACTCATGTGCTATTTCGAAAATTCAGGGTCTAAATTGAACAATAGTTACAATTCAGGTATCACCAATTAAATCCATTATATTTATTTAAGACAAGCAATTGTTTAAGTGCTGTTTTTACAGTTGCTCAATCATAACATGACAAATTAATTTTAATTTTAATAACTTAGAAGACTAACATCCACATTTTTTAAGTCGCTCTCAATCTATGTGGCTATGCAACTGCATGTAAGTCTTGTCTATCTCTTAATTTCTGGAATGCAAATGTAATAATTTACATAATTAAAGAACAGATCTTCATACGTGTTGACAGTAGTTTTTTTTTTCTCCTTTTAAAACGCTGGCAGTGGTCCGAGAAAAAGATGTATGTTGGGAATATGCAGAGAAATTAGATGGAAACAAAGTTAAATGCAAATTTTGCCAGAGAGTTTTAAATGGTGGCATTAGTAGGTTGAAGCATCATTTATCTCGATTCCCAAGCAAAGGAGTGAATCCCTGTAGTAAGGTCAGAGATGACGTTACCGACAGAGTGAGGAATATAATTGCATCAAAGGAAGAGGTTAAGGAGACCTCTAGTGTGAAGAAGCAAAAAGTGTCAGAAGTCATATCTCCTGGTAGTCATTCTGCAACCAAAGCTCTTATATCTTTGGATACAACACCCCCTATTGGGAAGATGTTTCCTTCTAGCAATCCTATGACCCCTTCCTCAACAAACAATCAAGAGAATGCAGAAAGAAGTATTGCTCTATTCTTTTTTGAGAATAAGCTAGACTTCAGTGTTGCGCGGTCTTCATCCTATCAGTCGATGATCGACGCCATTACAAAGTGTGGTCCTGGATTTACAGGTCCATCAGCTGAAATTCTGAAAACAATATGGTTGGAGAGGATAAAATCAGAAGTCGGGTTACAATCAAAAGACGTCGAGAAAGAATGGTCTACTACTGGTTGCACCATTATTGCAGACACATGGACTGATTATAAATCAAAGGCCATTATTAATTTCTTAGTCTCATCACCATCCAGGATTTTTTTCCACAAGTCAGTGGATGCGTCTGCATATTTCAAGAACACAAAATGGCTTGCGGATCTTTTTGATTCTGTAATTCAGGAGTTTGGCCCTGAAAATGTTGTACAGATTATTATGGATAGCAGTTTTAACTACACCGGCATTGGTAATCATATCGTACAGAACTATGGAACAATATTTGTATCTCCTTGTGCCTTTCAGTGTTTGAACCTAATTTTGGAGGAATTCACCAAGATTGATTGGATTAGTAGATGCATTTTACAGGCACAAACCATATCAAAGTTAATATACAACAATGCTTCATTGCTTGATCTTATGAAGAATTACAGTGGAGGCCAGGAACTCATCAGGACTGGGGCCACAAAGTCTGTATCCACCTTCCTGTCTTTGCAGACTATGTTGAAGCTAAGAACAAGATTGAAGCATATGTTTCACAGCCCTGAATATGCCTTGAACACTTCCTATGCAAATAAACCGCAGAGTCTTTCTTGTATTGCAATTGCTGAAGACGGTGATTTCTGGAGGACAGTGGAAGAGTGTGTGGCCATCTCTGAGCCATTTTTGAAGGTTTTAAGAGAAGTATCCGAAGGGAAACCAACTATAGGTTCGATATATGAACTAATGACCAGGGCCAAAGAATCAATCAGGACATACTACATAATGGATGAGAATAAATGCAAGACATTCTTAGATATAGTAGATAAAAAGTGGAGGGACCAACTTCATTCCCCCTTACATGCAGCTGCAGCATTTTTGAACCCTAGTATCCAATACAATCCTGAAATAAAATTTCTCTCCTCTATAAAAGAAGACTTCTACCATGTTCTTGAGAAGTTACTTCCTGTACCAGACATGAGGCGCGACATCACCAATCAAATCTATACGTTTACAAAGGCACATGGAATGTTTGGATGTAGCCTAGCAAAGGAAGCAAGAAACACAGTTGCACCATGTAAGTTTAAATTAATACTCCTTAATCCGTATTGTTTCTCAGAAATCAAATTTTATAAAGATGGTTCGTTTTAAGCAACATATTTCAACCCAACAGTTAATTTCAAAGATATTAGGGAATAGGGATTGAATTCAGCATTGATATTTAGATAAAGAAAGCCATATATTTTGAGGATAAAATGTGTGCATCAAGCTTTCTCTAGTTCAAGTGGATTCTTCTTTGGTAATTCAATATATTAGTAGTAAAGCTTTAAGGAAACTTTGGAATTTGTTTTGGTCAGGTAAAGTGAAAACTTCAGTTATCCGGGATTACTTATCTAAATTTGGCTTCATGATTTACCGAAAAAAAAGATAAAAAATGGCTTCATGATCGTCTGACAAGACTTGCTCAGTAAATCATAATGAGAATGCATTGCAGTTGAAAAGCCGTGTCACACAACTAATTTGTTATTTAAGTTTCAGACCCAGGAACTGCTTCTGTTTCATTTGGGTTGATTGTTATTGATTCTTCAAACTCATTGCTTATGAATTGTAGGGCTTTGGTGGGAACAGTATGGTGACTCTGCTCCCGGGTTGCAACGAGTTGCCATCAGAATACTAAGTCAAGTTTGCAGCACTTTCTCATTTCAGAGGCAGTGGAGTACGTTTCGGCAAATTCACTCTGAGAAGAAGAATAAGATTGATAGAGAAACACTGAATGACCTTGTTTATATAAACTACAATCTCAAGTTGAATAGGCAGATGAGTGCCAAGTCTTTAGAAGTTGATCTGCTTCAATTTGATGATATTGACATGACTTCTGAGTGGGTGGAGGAAAATGAAACTGTGAGTCCTCCCACTCAGTGGCTGGATCGTTTTGGTTCAGCCTTGGATGGCAATGATTTGAACACTAGACAGTTTGGTTCTTCTATATTTGGTGCAAATGACCCCATATTTGGATTGTAAATTTGTAATGATGTAGCATAGCAAGTGTCTGCAGTTCTAGACTGTGTTTGGCCTTGCTGAAATAGGTCTTATTTTTTCCTTGTAGGAAGTATGTATGTGAAAATGATGTAAAGACGAGATTTATACCTTTATGTCATCTTAGCCAACTTCACCCCAATCCACGTGGGAGCATAGGATCGGTTTATCATCACTGGTTAATGTAATATACTTTTGTTGGGTTCGAATACATAGATTTTTTTAACATGAGATGTATTTAAAGGGGGATACAAGGGTACTCAAATTCAAATACGAACATCCTTAAGTGGAGGGGCAAAAAAGAAAAGAAAGTCCACCAGGTACAAAGATTACACCATGTCAACTCAAATCTAGATAGCTAATTTACCAAACCTACTACCTATGATGCAAGTTGTCTGATATACATATCATTCATTCACAAGATTTAAATCTTCTGTAGCTAATACACAATCTCAATTTACTCTAAGATGTGCGAGATGAGTCACATGATCTCAGAATATATAGTAAGTGTTTGGTTCCTCCATTGAATAAAAACGCACATCCATGGCCTTTTCTACCGTGAAAACAAGAAGCTACAAAGTGCATCTTCTAAAAAAAAAAATGCAAGTCTACTGCAATTTTCTCACCATGGAAACAAACGTGTTAATAATTGTTTCTCATTTCAAATGGATAACAATACTACCAATTTCATCCATACTATGATTGAAAATATAAATGAAATTGGAAAAACAAATTACTCGCAATGTGTGTGACGTTTAAGAGACAATATAAATGTGGTTAAATAAGTTTTTTGACCTATAAATATATCAAATTTTGAGTTGATATCATTAACAACGTTAAAAACTTATATTATATTTGTTATATTGTTGGTGTCATTGAAATAAATATATTTGATTTATTAGGTTTGTTATAACTTGAAAGTCACAAACATGTATAAATCAAAATCAAAATTTCATAAGAAACACCGTAAGTGCAATAAAAAGAGTGAAAAAACGGGCACATGGGTGGTCGTCTTTCTGCCGGTCTTCATAAAAAAGTGGCCATATAATTTTTTTTAACATAAAGTATCTATCTGGACTTAAAAAAAAAATCATATATTGAAAGAAATTTTTATTATGTTCTAAATTTGTTTGGAAAAATTCAAAAATTTAAAAGTTTAATGATAATTAAACGAATTTAAATTTAGCAAGGACTAGAACTCCATGTTGAAATTTTTATAATGACTCAATCATGCCACTTTTGTTTAGGATGATTAAAAACAAAAACTGATATATTTATAGGGACTGCAAAATTATTTAACCCATGTGAATATTTTTTAGAGATAAAAGAAGAAAATCAATAATAATATATAAAAATTAGTCATCAATTTGGACAACTTTTTCTTTAGTTAGAAACTAGTGTATTTACCCGGCGTTGCCCGGGTTAGACATATTCAAGAAGAGAAAAAAAATTCTATCTATGATATACGCAAATAAAGTTTATCATAGATTGGTATAGGATGAATATCTTAATAAATACACACAAATATAATAAAATATACCATATTATAAATACTCGTAAATTTATAGATGCACATACATATAAAATTAACTGGATTTAGTAAAAATATTAACACATATAGAATAAAATTAACTTTTTTTAAAGTTTTCAAACTCACATAAATCCATATTCGTTATTAAATTAATAAAATTATACAATTGTTGTGTTACATGAAATAATATATAAGTGGATCTTCTAATTAATGATTTTTGTTTGATTAGTAATTTGTGAATACTTGATTTGGAGTATAGATGAAGGGTATCGTATGTAATTTGTTGAGATAGTTCTGTTACATAAAATATTAGGAATTCAATAAAAAAGTTAAGTAAAATATTTAATAGATAAAATCAAAAGTTTGTTGAGATATTTATGCCAAATTAAATATTGGTTTTAAAAAATAGAAAAATAATAAAAATATTGAATAAACGTGGAAGTGACACGTGGCATAAAAAACCTTACTTTATATATATACTACTAGTTTAGAGCCCCGGCGTTGCTCGGGTTGGATATTAAAAAAGTTTGTGTGCACGAATGCACGTGTAAGTATATTAAATTGAATTTATTTAAATATATAATTATAATAATATCTTAAAAATAAATATAAATGGTGAAATGAATGTTCAATGCAAGAATAAAAAGTGTAACAAAATCAATAATGAATTAGTCCAATCGGCAAGAGTTTTTGGGTCCCTTTAAACATGTGGTCATGAGTTTGTTTTGTGGCTCATGCTTATGAGGAAAAAAATCAATTGAAAGAGAAGAACTCATCTTTTGTGCGTCACTGATTCTTGATGGAGATTAGTCATCTCTAACGATTGTGGAATTTGTGAACCTATATCATAATTACCCAAAAAAAACATAATAAATAGACAAAAGACATATAAATTAACTCCTTAAAAAAAATATACGGCTTCACAATGGTTATAGTTTTATAAAATATTCCATATTCATAGGAAGTTAGTTTAAATTTATGGTTGTTATTAAAAATTAATATACTTTTTATCTCATAACATATTACATTAATCAACGTAGATTGATATTAATTTTTTATAATAACATAGATTGATATTTTGTAACATTGCCGCTTCACATAGTGCATTGAATTTTGATCCCCTAGAATTTTTTCTAGGGGATCAAAAAAACAATATCACCAACAATAAAATTAAATAAATATTAGCATAGAAACATAATTAAGTTAATGTGAGAATATATTAGTAAAATTTCACAAAGAAAAAAATTTGATGCATGCACTATCATCCATAAAAATCACATCGATTAAATAAATGTGATCTCTTTAAAATTCGGCATTCTTTATATTTTAATGATCCTAATCTTGAGTCTCCATATTTTATATATAGAGTGTGAATAATGTTAATAAACCCTCTGAAAGGAAAAAAAATCATTAGTATATGAAAAAGTTTATGGAAAAATATTACACTGTGCTAAAATTATGTGAGTAGATGTTTAGCGAAAATCCCTTAATTTTATAGTCCTAAAAATATTTGAGTAGTTAAAATTTTGATTGACGTATGATGCTAAAAGATAATGAAATAACAAATAATTTAAGCAATTTTAAAAAAAAAAAGGATTTAAAGATAATATATAACAAACCTTTAAAAGAAAGAAAAAGATTTAATATATGTAGTTTGTCGAGATAATTATGTTACATAAAAAATAATAAAATAATATACTAAAAATTTGAAAAATAATAAATTTATTGAAATAAACAATGATAAACAAAACAAAAGGATCCTAGATTTTGTCAAAAAACAAAGGATCCTGGATTAGTAGTTAAGTTTGAATTGGAATATGATGCTAAAATATAAAGAAAAAGAAGTAACAGATAATTTAAACAATTATGAAAATTAGGTTTTAAAAGATAAAATATAACAAAAACAAAACAAATATATATATATATATATATATATATATATATATATATAATAAATTTAGTTTGTTTAGATATATATGCTACATAAAAATTAATGAATAAAAATATTTAGAAAATACAAAAAATAATAAATTTTTTTAACTAAAAAACGTAATATTATAAAAATATTAAAAAAAGTACATTGGTATATTTATATCAAATTAAAATAAATATTATTGAAAAATAAAAATATTCGAAACAAATGTGAAATCAACAAAAATATTCAATATGAAAAAAATAAATAAATAAAAAAATAAACTATTGAAATAAATTATGATAAAATTAAATTATACTTTGAAAAAATTATTATTTAATCAGATGATGAAGTAATATATTTATTGGAAAATATCAAAGTAATGTATATTGTTTGTCGAGAGAGAGGGGTACATGCTAAATAGAAAGAAGAAGAAAATCTTTTTGATAAAAAGAAAGAATTTGTTGAGATATCTATGCAAAATTAAATCTTTACGTAAAAATAGAAGATTAATAAAAATTTGAGAATAAACGTGGAGTCAAAACGTGACATAAAATACCTTACTTCATTTATATATTATTGATTGATTGACGTCATCAATGGAGATAAATTTTGTAGCAATAATTTTTAGAAAAGATAAATAAAAACAGAATGATGAAATTTATGATTTGGTCAGTTCGAAATCAAAATTGAATCATGGTATTGTAAGTGTGTGTGTGTGTGTGTGTATAAACATCAGTAGAAGTGTTTAAGATGTTTGAAAAGTTGTCTTCAAAAATCAAAAAATAAAAATAACAAAAAGATAAAAAAATGTTATATTAAAAAGCAGCATTAGAAAGTGGTTTATATATATATATATATATATATATATATATATATATATATATATATATATATATATATATATATATCAAAGTATATATAAGAGAAATAATAGAATTGGTGTTTGACAAACCTGAAGAAGGAAAAAGGTTAGATGAAAATAAGGTTTGAGGTTTCCGTTTGTGCTCAAAATATGTGAATATGTGATTAACAAAAATTCCTTTATTTATAGCTAACATTTTTATTAGAATATGTTGATAAAAGATAACATAATAACTAATCGAAGCCTTTTTTCTCAAAAAGAAAAACTAAATGAATGATACGGTGCTAAAAGATTACTTAGTAACTAATTGAAGCTTCTTTTTCTAAAATAAAAAAAACAAACCAATTGGAACATTTTAATTATAAAATAAGATGTAAACCTTGTTGAAAGTATAATACGTAATTTGTTGAGATATTTCTGTTGCATAAAATATTAGAAATTCAATAAAAATTTAAAATGAATTAACATTGAGTGGATACGATTGAAAAAATTTAAAATGAATTAACATTGAGTGGATACGATTGAAAGTTTGTTGAGATATTTATGCCAAATAAAATATTGGTTTTAAAAAATAGAAAAAATAATAAAAATATTGAGAATGAACGTGGAAGTGACACGTGACATAAAAAACCTTCCTTTATATATATATATATACTATTGATTGATATTGATTGATTGATTGATTGATGTGTAGTTTGTTGAGATATTCCTGTTACATAAAATATTAGAAATTCAATAAAAATAAAAATAAATACTGAGTGCATAAGATCAAAAGTTTAGTTAAATATTTATGTTAAATAAAATATTGGTTTTTTTTTGACAAAAAATAAAATATTGGTTTTTAAAAATAGAAAAAATAATAAAAATATTGAGAATGAATGTGGAAGTGACACGTGACATAAAAAACCTTACTTTATATATATACTATTGATATTGATTAAAAAAAATACTGAGTGCATCAGATCAAAAGTTTGTTGAGATATTTATGTTAAATACAATATTGGTTTTTAAAAATAGAATAAATAATAAAAATATTGAGAATGAATGTTGAAGTAGCACGTGACATAAAAAACCTTACTTTATATATATACTATTGATTGATTGATTGATGTGTAGTTTGTTGAGATATTTCTCCTACATAAAATATTATAAATTCAATAAAAATTTAAAGAAAATACTGAGTGTTTTGTTGAGATATTTATGTTAAATAAAATATTGGTTTTTAATAATAGAAAAAATAATAAAAATATTGAGAATGAATGTGGAAATGACACGTGACATAAAAAACCTTACTTTATATATATACTATTGATTGATACTCTTAAAACAACTTTTCCTTAATTTTGGAAAATCAAATAGAGATGACATAAGTGTCCGTCCAAACGCTAAAAAAAAAAAAGAAAATATTAATTTGAAAAGCATCGGAAAATATTAATTTGACAAAATATATATATATTTTTTTACTGAAAGAATTTTTTTTTTTGAAAGAGAAAATATATTTCTTATGTTCCTATTTATTTATTTAAAAATACATTATTTTTTTGTTAAAACAAACTTGAGAAAATCATGGTAAATAAATGCACCTAAGTTTTGTTGAATAAAAGAAAATTGTCATCAACGTCTTGAACTCTTGATCGTTGTTTCTTTGGTAAATCATTTTTTGTTCGTCTTGTTGCATAAGAAAGAGACTTACCCGCACAGCAGCTTTCAATTCTCACGCAACGCAATTAGATTCGATGGAGTACGAATACAATAGAAGCAGGTCGGGCCCACAAGTTCCGATGTACCGTGCTCCGCCCTCCATCTACCCTAAGATTGGTCCTCATCCCCATTCCGCCGCCCCTCGTCCGCCACCCTTTCAGCACCAAAATCCCAATCCTTCACCATCGAGTAACTCTCTTTCTCTCATGCTTCCATTTCCCCTTCCCTCTATTAGGTTTTGTTTTCTTCTCAATAATAACTTGTTTGTTGAATTTTGCAGTAGGATTGGGCATTAAGGTTGCCATCAAACCGGAATATAAGATCGCACCGCCGGTAAGATTCAATCGCTTTTGTTGTTTCCGTTATTCTTCTGAATTCTGATATTGTGTATTTTACTTTCATCATCGCTATTCTTTTACTCCTCAAAATAAAATTAGGGTGCTTTAATTATAGGAAAAAAAAAAAAAACAATTTAGAATTGAAGGGGCTTTTTTAAGATATGGTTGTTAAGTTCTACTTAGATTTCATTTTGTGGTTGTTCTCTCAATGCTCAAGCTTTGCAGATATTATGAACCACCTATCCCTGCAGTTTAAGATATTACGCGATGACACAACATGAATGACTTCTATACTACATGTCTTTCTTGACCCCTCGCGCGATAACCCTTTGGACTTAAACCCTCGTGCTTAAATTTAACTTATTATTAAAAGAATGAGGGTGATTCGGATTGAATTATTGACCACTTGGTCGACGTATAGGGTTTGATGCCATGTCATGAAACAACTAATCTGAAATGCTTATGCTATTAGGTAAAGCAGTGGAGACAATTTACTGGTTTTTTTTATCGGTTTTATAGTTAAATATGACTTTTGAGTGGTTTTAACAATTTTGCAGCCTCATTTGCTACCAAATGTGGGAGATATTCCACGAAGCAACTTTCAATTTGATTTTGGATTGGAGAGGAAAATTTTGGCCGAAGCAGAGAAGGAAAACCCAAACTGGACCAAATTTGGGGTAGAAAATCTTCCAACCAAGGCTTCTGATACATCATCGTCGTCAAAGGTTAATTTTCATGATTTAGAGCAAGAAGTTCCGATTTATTCTAGTTTGGGTTTATGGTTTTTTTTTCCTGATTCATTATGCAGATGTTGTGACTTACTATTTGCTTTTTCGTGTTTAGTGCATTAATTTTCTGTGTATAGATAAAATTCTTCTACTGTTTCCAACTCACATGGTGTAATATGAAACTATATTTGCAGGTTACTACTTCAGATCCCATTGTGAACAAATATATAGCCATGGGACTCAGCCGAGAGGTTGTTCCAATTGCTGTTAAGAATTATGGAGATAATCCAACCAAAGTATGTTCTCTGTCTCCGTAACTTATAATGGACATGATGTTCAGATGATAGCATTGCTCGAAACATGATTATTATTTTTCTAAATAATAAATATATGCCCATCATCTCTCCATATACTGACCATGCAAAGATCGAATAATTCATTGAAATTCAAGTCTTTCTGCTTCTCTTGATTCTGGAATTTCTCCTCCAAATTATTACTGTGAACTTATTCTTAGTTGTAAAGTTTATAATTTTTCAAACATGCTAGAAAGTGGTCAGTTTGATAAACCGATCCATACAACATTGCGTGCATGCTTTGATACGATTGTTTTCTGCTTCTGGCCACCCCTCCCTTTATGCTGGGAAAGAGGAGTAATGTTGGTGTCCTATGGAGTCTACTGGTTCCTATTATTGACAGAAATCAATTTTCAATAGGTTTTACTTTTTGATCCAAAATGGAAGAATTTTTCAACTAAATGCCCATACAAGTAAACAGTTTATTGAGTTGATTGTGTTACAGCTTTTCTACCTCTCATCCAGAGTCTGCTCCCAGTTATAATCAGTAATTACTTACCAACGTTGTACTGTAGCCTGTAGGAGAGGCTCTTCCAGTTCTAATTACATGGCTCTTACTTCTCAGACTTTCACTTTGTCATTTTTATAAGGAGTATGTTTATATAATACCTAACCGTATTCAGCTGTTAAACATTATGTTTATGATTTGAAACCAAACCACATTGCCATCTATGAAGCACGGACGCCAATGTTCAAAATATGGGACACTGACACACACACACACACACACGCACACATATCTTGGGTGGGCGAATTGATGGGACGAGTTGCAAATATCTGATTGGTTGTGGCAAAAGAGACTAATTCTGAGACGTGAGTGAGAATCCAATTTAGATACGGATATCCAGACCAGCAACTGGAAATCATGTTTTTTATCTATTTTTTTATATATGATTGTGGTTTGGGTGTTGTGACCAGATATTTTGATCAGCTAAATTTTTTACGAGCACTGTTTAAATGCCTACACGCATTAATGGGTTATTTGTATTGTTTCTGTTTATCACATTGATGCATGTTTATTATTTTCAAATATTGATTTCGTGGTGTTTTCTGAGTTTTGGGACCAACTAAAGATAATATAGTTTCTTGTTATTTAGAATCATGTTAGCATTTTTTTTATGTTGTTGCATTTCCAGTCACAGCGTAGCAGGGAAACGTGTTGTTGTCTTTCCTGATTAATTTGTTTTTCTGATCAAATGTATTATTCATTTGAAGGTTCAAGAATTTGTCAAGGGATACACCCTTCTGCATGAAATGGGATTTTCATCAAACAGTGTTGACGAAGCCTTGCTTATGTATGACAATGATACAGACAAGGCATTGGCATATTTCCTTAATGGCTCATCATAAGATTGCTGAAGCATATTTGTTGTAGGTATCATCTGTTGATAAAAAAAATATGGAAGTTCCTTTTGTATAATATAAATAATGGTCAAATATAGGTAGAATGACATTGGCAATCTTTTATTGTCGGTTGTGGATCATTGGCAAACTCTTTCCAGTGATTTTTGGTGTTTTTAGAGAGAACAAATAGACCCAATTATTATCCATATGATAATACCAGCCATTAGGTTATATTTCATGAAGTCCATTTTTTCCGTCAAAATTGTTGTGTTTGCTTTTGGTCAAGACCTTAACTTCTTGGGGGCATGTTTGTTTGTGTGATTATATATTAGATTTGCCTTTTATTTTACTTTCTGCTAGGAATAAGTTTGTCAGATATAGTACATGTGCTATCTCCGAACCAAACTGGAAGAAATTGCTTAAATTGTTCAACTCACCGGAAAGAAATTTTTAAAAGATGGATGGAAGAACTGTTATGGTTGCGGTACTTGATCTCACAATTCTTGGCGTTGAAAAAAATGAAGACTCGATGTATATTGTATCCTTCAGAATCAGAAACGGGTATCAATAGATGGTGCGCCATTACTTCAAATCTCTGTTTTCGTCTAAATAGGACTGGTAACAAGGACTCTGTTATTTCCTTTGTTATCAGCTTCTTAGGTTCAATAACATTTTTATATACCACAAGAATCAGAATTTTAGACCCAGTTTGAATCTCTAATATCAATTCGAAAATTCTACCTCTCGAAAAAAGAGACTAAACCTAGTAATCTCTTGGCAGATATGTTTGAAAAATAAAATCAATTTATCACTACTGAACTGTTAATGTCAATGCTGTGATGTGTTCAACAAGTTTCATGACATTTTAGGCGGTTGAATTTGGTATTGTACTCGTAGGTTTAAACTTTAGTGCAAATGCATCTACTTTTCAACTAATGTTTCTCTTGTATTTCACTTCAGAAGGAGTATGAATTATAATACACATTAATAAAAAATCTCTAATCATCTTCTATTCGCCATCATCTTCACTGTATTCTTCAGAAAGAGTATGAATTTTAATACACATTAATAAAAAATCTCTAATCATCTTCTATTCGCCCTATCATCTTCACTGTATTCGAGCGTTTGATACTGAGCTTGATAAACTCAATCCTTGTTTAATCTCCTCTACCTTGTATTACACCGTACTCACCCTTTTTTTTATGAAGCCCCGCCCCTTTAAGTATGGATACTGGTGGCATGGTGAACTTTAAAGATCAGACCATTATGGTGAAGTTAAAAAATAAAATTGAATGACCTATTATTCTAGTACAATGGCCAGAAGCATATTAAATCTTGACCATTGTGTTTATTTATCAATAAATTCAAAGTTATATTTAACTTCATCATGATAATCCAATTTTAAGTTCACCACACTTACTATCACCTTTTAGTATAAACACAGTTGTGCTTATCCGTTGGAGGGGTCTTGCTCCTACCAACACATTAGCAATTGCAAATTCAAACCACCAATTTTTTCAAGCATATACGATGTTGAAATTTCTTAAGAATGGTAACCAAAGGTTGGTTTAATGATTTGTTGGAACTACCATCTTGTAGATCAGTTAAGTGCTAGTTCGATGAAGTGAAACCTCAAATTGTAACCTTCATATGCTTATTTCACAGCAGCTAATTCCATGGACGTGGCTGGTGAGCTTGTTGATCTTATGAGGGGTAGCACACTATCCATAGCATCAAACCTGTTGTGCATCACTCCTTTCAAGACGACTTTAACCGCCATTGAATCCGCCTCCTCTCTATCTTCTCTTCAACCACATCTAACAATTACAACAAAGTAGGAGCCGTCGTTGCTCACACAGATGAAGTTGAAGGCAGGTAGAGGGAAAGGGGGAGAGAGAATGCGGAATTAGAGTTTTTGAGGTGGGGCAGGGGAAACATGTAAATTTGAAAAAACAAAAGCACTTCCAAGATAATAATATTACAAAAAAGCCTTTGACCAAGGTGGACCACATGGAGCACTTGTCCACCCTAGCTTTCACCTAAAACATAACCATCACTCAAAATTCCCAGCAGTATACAATGTACAAAAAATACAAAATCGCTCCACAGCCCACCATGTCACTCCTATAAATAATTAAAAAAAAAAAATACATTTAGGAAGTTATTCTGCCAAGAGAAGAGTTATCTTCCTCTCCTATACCCATGGCGAATGAAAGAACCATAAAGTGGATCAGAAGAACTTGTAGGTAGAGGTAAATCTTTTGTTGTATAGTATGTGTGCCTTGAACCGATGAATTTGCGAACTGTGGTCACAAGTTAATGTAAAGATGGACTTCTATATCAAGAGACAACTCTCAAGGAACCTTGTATATTACATTGACAGTCTTAAGACAATGCACTGGAATCAACTCAAACACCCGCACAAATTGCTCCTGAAAAACAAATGCATGTTGTAAAGTAAATTTGATGCGCATACCAAACATTTATGTAAGTAAATTCTGCATATAATTTCTTAGATACTCAAAGTTGGGATATCTTTTTGGTGGTTACAAAACTATGTCATGAACTTGAATTTTAAACTAGAACATGTATACATACAGCACAGACATAGAGAAAACAAGAGATAGCCAGTGAGACCTGTCGACCAAGACGAGCAACAAAACTTTGCTTCATCAACATGCTTCACATCAAGTCCAATAAACCAGGATCCAGCGCTCACATCATCATGGGCATAGGTACGAAGAATAGATCTGACAACTCAACAGATTGATGATTGATGCATAAACAGTTGCTAAAAATATTTGTGCAGCAAAAATGGACCTGACCTGTTTATTGATATGAATTTAGCTAAAGCTCGTGATATGACATACATCTCTCCTGATGCATGACGAAAATATCTGTTCCACGAGATTTAATTATCATTTCAAGAGGAGATAAATAGTTTGAAATGACAAAAAAATGGCGGTACAACTGAAATATTCAACTTGCATGCAAGCTTTGCTTGGTTATTATCCTCACTAGCACATGACATAATTGACTAATCCTTTGCAATGAGCCAACAACTAAGGATTTTGATATAATCATGTATATTCCACATCATATGACAGGCTTCTCCATTAAAGAATGTTTTGAAAAGCAAAAATTAAAATACCCATTGCAATTTTTATTTACGGGATCAACAAACACAGCACTGCAGAATACCAAGCAGCTATTCGAAACTAAAGAATGAATGCTGTGTTATCTAGTAAAATTAATGCAATTGTTTAATCATATGAAATAACTGGTTGGTTGGCTTACGATTTTTTGTCACCAAACTTCCACCATTCTGGTTCATACCATTTATGGTTCCTGTCAACATTCACAGACAAAACAGTATGAGAACCATAAAATTTATTCTATATAAGCATATGGAATTTTAGCAGATAAGGGAGCTCACCGTTCGGAGAAAACTTCGCCTGATTTCATGCACCCCATGTAAAGACGAGGTTTGTCCAGATGAGTTGCAAGCGTAGCACCCAAGGCATCTGTGCAGGAAGAAACATAGATAAATAAGTATAAAAATGTGAATTCTTTTTGGAATTTTTTAAATAGGGCCAAGAGGCACAAAATAAAATATTATCTTACAATCAAAACAATAATGTTAACTAAGTGGGAAGAATGATAGCCACATTCGTGAATAATGATAAGATCGATTGTGGATCCTCCACAAGAATACGGATGTTGTTGATAAGGATCTAGAATTGGTTCATCCAAATAACCTAGAGGAGCAAAACTAGCTCTCACTTCAATCGAAGATTGAATATCAAACTTAAATGTTCCAAAAAAATGATAACAAGATTGTTATTTATACCTACACCTATGAAGAACATGACCCATCACCTATAAGGCCCAATATACAACTCCAATATAAGGCAGTCTATACCACTCCAAAATAAGGCAGTCTAAATTTTAAACTAAACATTATTACAATCAAAATTCACTAAAGAAATATTAACATATCAGTCCTTATTAGTTATGCGTTATGAGTCATTAAATCAAGTTACACTAGAAACATTGCTCCATTTCACCCATCTTGGTTAAATCCTATGGTTGACTTCATTGTAAATTTCACCATTTTATATGGACTCTAGTTACTTAGATTGTGAGACTTGTGAACAACTATCATACAATTTTCTATTTTGCTCATTACTTTTAGAAACCTTTAAATCATAAATTTTTCCAACAAAGCATCAATGTGTCCTCTTAAACCAAACTGATTTCATGTTGTTTTCTAACCCAAATAAGGAAAGTATCCAATGAGCATGTGCCCGAGCAAAGCAAATACTGATTTAATGTTAAAGTTAAACTAAGGGAATTTAGTGTTTTAGATGTGTTTTGCACATGCATTTTGAAGTTGATAACTGGATCATCCAATTAAGGGCCCGATTGTTATAGATTTTAAAAAAATGGATTTTTCTTTGTATTTCTAAAAGTGGATTTTTTGAAACTTTACTCAAAAATAGTACAAGTTATTTCAAACTCATTTGACACAAGTTAAAAATGAGATTTTGACATTCACTAACTTAAAGATTCATTGTTAGAAATTTTACATAGTAAAAATCACATTTTTTCAAAATGACATCTTCCAAAAATGATTTTTATGAAAAGCTATTTGAAATAGTTTTTTTATAGCGATTTTTTCAAACTTTTAGTATCCAAAAAAGTTTATAACAAAATGATGAAATACTTAGAATTACATTTTAAGATAAGTTATTCAAACGAATTTTTCATTCGAAATTTTCCTTAAAAATTTCTATATTAAAAAATTATAGCAAGAAGATATTACACTATAAAAATCTATTTTAAAAAAACCTATAACAAACGGGCCCTAAAAACTTGGATGTTATCTTGAGAGGTATTTGTTTTTTCCATTATTTGTCGAAAGAAGACAACAATTTTAAAAACAAGTGTGTGCCTTTTTATTTGTTTTCTGAAATTTCTCTGCAACTAAACAAAAGAACCAGAAAACCGAAATCAAATCATACCTATCATGCAACAAGAACAACAACCAAAACCTTCTTTCACTAAAAACTTAGCACCTAGATAAATAAAAATAAAAAGGGGGCATGACCAGTATGAAGAATAAATACCCCTGGCCATGATTCCAAATTGAGTTGGAGAGAAAATGCTGAGAGAAGAACCAGAGAGAAATGCTAGGAATGACATGGGAAAGGAAGATTGAGAGGAAGGATACAGGGGTAATTATGAAAATTCAATTGATATCTTTGTCCATAAAAGTTTAAAACCTGATTCGTGATTCCCTATCTTCTTCTGTCACAGTGGGTTTCTTAAGAAGCTAGGAAATATAGCTTTCAAAAAACTTGATTTTTTAGGTGCTTCTACATTTATCTAGTAGCCCATCCAAACACTAAAGTCGACCTAAAGTGCTGTTATTTGGGACTACAGTTATTGGTTTCAAAGAAAACGGTAAAATTATCCATAATTTATTAAAAGGTCATTAAGAATCACTGCAAGCTCAAAGTCATATGATCATATACCCATTGGTACAAACAGGGATTTCTCTAATGCATAGAGTGGTTTTTCCGTACAGAAGAAACATATAACAAAAAAGTGACACATTAGGTAAAATGCATTATAGAAAAATCACTTCATCCAGTTAAAGAAAAAACTAACCAATATTTACATAAACATCATCATTGACTTTAGCATAAAACTCCGCATCCCATTCGTCTGCAGCATGAGCAAAAAACAATTTAGCCTTCTCTGGGTGTCCCTGGCTTCCTTCTACATGATCATCCTGACAACAGAAGTGTTGAAGGTGATGAGTTAACTAGCTTATGTTGTTTACTTTATGCTCTACTCACAGGAAGCACCAAAATACAAACCAAATGTTATAAGAACCAACCATATTTAGCAACTATGAGTGCAAATGTGTTACTTTAACCTCATATTTGCCTGCTTATTTAAACTAATGACTAAAAAAACATAAAGAGTAAAGCATTCAAATTGATGTCAACTCAAGATTGGTGTAGGCACAAATATATATCAGTAAATTGTGTTGCTGATGTTTCAATACAATATGTGATTTTAACCATTGGAAATAGAAGAATAAAATAATGAAATACTCATTGCAATAACTATTTAAGAAAATACAACAGTGATTGAAATTTCAAAAGCTTCATTTCCAAATTCAGAATGAGCAAATTCACTTGGATTTTTACAGAAAAGTTATTGCCAAACAATTACCTATAGAAAGAGATCCAATAAAATTTTCTGTTGTAACAAAATAGAAATTTTCTAAGCAGATAAAGGATGAAGGCCTTGATTAAGATATACATACTAGAATTAGGAAGTCATTCGTCAACCTATTCTCACGATCAATGTCTTTATCCTGACTGTCTCCACGATTTGGACTGCAAAGTTATATGAAATTCATAAGAACCGCTTCCAAGTTACAATCAATCCCCCCCTACACCACTCAAAAATAAAACCAAGATCCCTGACAAGTTAAAACTAAGAATTTCAACCTTCTACCAATAACAAACCGCACAATAATGCCCTTTCCATCTTCTATTTTCTTTAAAGCTGCACCTACAAAGATAATGTTTTTAAATTAAAACTTTTCTGAAGCACAATGTTAGTGCAAAAACTGTAACACGTTTTATAAAAATCTGGAAGAAAATTATTCAGATACACTAGAGCACTAAATCTTTGATGAAAATTCGAAATAACTATTCTCAGAATCGGTCAATAAACAGTTACATACGATAGTACTCTAAACCAGTTACATTACAGAGTTTTCTCATTATTCATTAGCAATAGCAGTTGTTAAAGGAATTACATATATATAAGGATTGTCCTTTCTATGTCAAAATGTAAGAGACGATCGTTTTTCTCAGAGGCAGGAAACCAAAAAGGGAAAGTTTGTCATACACTCTGTGTACATTAACTCATTATCAACTTATGCAGGAAAGAAAAGGCTATAATTTCATGTTATTGAACTCATACCAACTCATGTTAAAGCCATACATTAGAATTCAGGCTTCACAAAAATTCTTTACATCAAGTGTATACTCAGCTAAAAAGAGATATATTTATGGCAAAGTCATTTACAATGGCACAAACTTGCAGAATTGAGCAAGAGAAAGAAAAGAATAATGTTACCACTTCCCATCCAAGCCTTACGAATGGCATCTCTATTCTTCCTTCGCCCAAACTTTGTGAGTATACCTATGACTACCAAGGGTCGTCTCTTAGAGTAAGTCCCATTGGTCTCAATCAATCCCTTTGAAACAAAACCCTCTTGTTTAGCTGCAGCAAGTTCCATCTCAAGCGCATCAAGCTTCTTATGCTGTTCCCTAAACGACACATTATCAAACTGTATAGTCACAAAATGAAGTTGAGAAGCTTACAAACACCAATCAAATCGCTAACTTTTTGCTAATTTTTGTAACAGGAAAATTTAATTCACCTGCAGGCTATGATCTTCAATGTATCATCCACTGATATAGCAGATTGTCCCTGGAATGAAAAACTTTTGGTTAACTTAGCCAGAACAGAAAGTAGAAAGGTATGTCCAAGTCCTAGTGAGTCAAACTCGATGGTGTGTGTCTCTGAAAGAGTGATCTCAATAAATCACACTGCTAAGCCTATGTTTGGTTTCAGGTTTGGAGCAAACAAAATTGATTATGTAAGTGTAAAATTGATTCTGACATGTTTGCTTACTCTCGAGTAGAATTGATTTTGCTTCTAAAATTAATTCAAACTTGAAGCTAGGATTTGTAGCTTATGACTCCAAATGTGATTTTTACACAAATTTATTGTTCAACTCACTTTTACGTAAACGTATCCAAACATAACCCACTTAACATTCAAGTTAAGTAAAATCATTTCATTCAAAATAACTTTTTATCACCACAAAAATAAACACAGCGTGAGTCCTTAATAAAAATATGCACGTGATCAAATAGTTATTAAATTAAAAAAAAAACATAAAAAAGCAGATCAAATTCAAATTAATATTCAATTACATAAACAACTAAAATCGAGATCTCTAACTTCATTCAGAAGCAATGATTCATTCCGAAATGATAATAGTGAGAATCGATCGATAACACAGTAATTGAAATTGAAGTAGAAAGAAAAATGAAGTTACTGACCTGGCCAGTGATTCTATCAAGCTCTTTGATGAGATAAACACGATTCTGTGCGTCTTGCCACAACCTGAAAAAGGAAAATTGAGATTAACAGAGAAGAAGAGAAGCGATAATGAATGGATAAGAAGAGAAGGAAGAAGAACCTTCCGGCGACGTAGATAGAAGCGAAAGTGGCGAACATTGAGATGAAAAGTGCAGGGATTCGAGATCGATTCGCCATAGTTGAGAGTCTGTGGCTCGATCCCTTACTCTGCATTTTCAATTTCGAATCCAATTCTGTTGAACAATTTTGTTATGCGAGAGAGACTCTTTCTCTTTGCTTGCTTCTTTGTTTGATACTTCTGGGAACAAAGTCACCAACCTCTCACTTTTCTTTTTCCTTTTCATTTTCAGACAGACGAGACAACTACTTTCAAAATAAATTCAATTATTCAAGTTTTTTCTAAAATAAATTTGCCTTATAACCCTAATTTTATTTGACCAATAAAGGAGTTTAATAAGCAAATGATGCAAATTTTTAACTAAAAAAAGCTACCGATATTAATGTTATTTTTTTATTTTTTTTATAAAGAGCTGTATTTCTTTATTGACCAAAATAAACTAGATCAATTCATTAGCAATCAAAAAAATTAAGAATATTAATAGAAATGTGTGGATAATCCTACTTACGTGTTTCCTAATAAACTTTACTTTTATTAAAAATAATGAGATTGTCAAATTTTAAGCTTTTCAATATTATTACTAAGCATCCCTCAAAAATAATATTATTACTAAGTAGTGAAGATTCTCTAAAAAAGATAAAAAAAAAAAAATAGTAGTGAAGATATGTTGACAATATGCAAGAATTAAACAAAAATGTGAGACACCATTTTGCAGGTTATGAAAAACATCTGCTATGCTACTCTTTCGTAATCGAGTTGAAAATCAACATTGGCTAATTGAAGATCGTGAATCCACCTACTAGCAAATATAAGATCAAATGTTTCTCCTTCAAACATCAAAGTTAGGGCCTCCAACTATTATGTTTTGTGAAGAACAAAATAACGTTAATCATGCCGAAAACACGCCCCAATACCACCAAAATTTTGCCTCAAGAAGAAAGAGGCATCAACATTGCATCTAAATCAATCAATCATAGGCTTAGTCCCTATGCATTTAGGGTCAGCCTCCACACACTTTTGCATGATAGGTTGAATGTTTCCTCTCTAATCCTCCAAAAGTAATTTGCCTCATGGGCGGATCTGGACTTTCAATATTGGTGGGACATTTTTTTTTTTATCAAATAATTAAATAATATTAAATTTAATAAGAAGTTATATTAAAAATAGTTGTAGCAACCTAAATTACAAAGAAAATAATCTATTTTCCATTTGTTAAAAATGAACTAAAATTATATCATTACTAATTGTTCGAAGAACATCTCTTCATATATAGGTTAAAAGAGAAATGTCAAATGCTTTAGCAGGATACTCGTGCATACGGACGGGTGAGCGCGTTGCGCTCTTTTTTTGGAAGCAAGTCGCAATTGCATAGAAATTATATAAAAAAAATCCCTGTATTGATATATAAATAAAAATATAGACATGTGTATAAATTAAAAAAAAATTGGTTCCCGTATTAATATATAAGTTAAAATATAAACACATCTATAAATTAAAAAAAAAAAGGTTCTCTTATATGAGTAAAAATATAGACACATGTATAAATTACAGAAAAAAAATATGTCCCCGTATTAATATATGAAGTAAAAATATAGACAAATGTATAAATAGAAAAAAAATTAGATGTTTATATTAATATATGAGTAAAAATATACAATAAGCCAATCAAAAGAAATTAAAAAAAGTATTGGACCTAAATTGGTGTGGCACTTGCGACACCATGCCTTGTTCGGGTCCGTCCACCTCGCTTGATGTTCTCCCATATTTGAATGTTGTGACTTTTCCAAATGCTCCAAAGAAGAAGACTAAATTGAGCCACTAAAGCCATACTTAAAAGTTCGAAGAACCATACGCACGGAGTCCTTGAGTAAATTATACTACAGAAGCAACGTATGTAAGTCATCCCAGTAGGCCATCAACCTGCCAACAAGAGACACTCTCCTCGCACGAGATGATGAGATGCATATTTTCTTCCTATCTTGGTCACATAAGGCACATGTTGTAAGACAAACTACTCATTTGTCTTGAAGTCAAGATCTATTTGGCACACAATATATGCAGATACATCAAAGAAGATTTTTCACTTTTAGGTTGGAACTTCAACTTCTAAACTAAGTGCCAATCCCTAGTAACATGCAGGCTTGAAGTATCCACCATGATATTGCATGCAGGCTTGATAGCATATTTTTAGCATGCAATTACATTTGTTTCACCAACATTCAATATTGAGGTCATAAATAGAAAGTACAAGTGTGATATCAATATTGCTATTAAGTACTCCCTTCGATCTATTTATAAGAAAAAGTTGACTTTTTAGATTCATTGTGTAATTAATGTATTTTGTCTAAAATATAGACCAAATACATTATTTATACAATGCATCAAAAAAGTCAAATGTTTCTTATAAATAAGACCGGAGGAAGTAATTTTTTTTTATGTTTATACATTTGTGTTATAAATATACTTATGATTAAATATAATTACTTTTATAATGAGCTATGTTTATATGTATTTACTATCCTTGGACTTATGTGGACATTGTATGACCTTTACGAATAAAAATCCATTGATAGAACTACTAACCACAAATTTATATTATAATTACTTTTATAACGAGCTATGTTTATATATATTTACTATTCTTGGACTTATGGGTTAAGAAGGAGTTGTAGACCCACGTGTTTTCTAGAGAGAGGTCAGACTTTCTCTATCTAAACTTATCGTGAACCCCCTCCCAAATCCCAAGTTTTTTCTTTGGATCTGTGGTAGAACGCAACCAGGTTCTTTACCTGTGATCAACACTCATCTCATATGGGTTCTATCCACTAGATCTGCTAGATTGTATCTCTTTTTGTGGTGTTTGTGACTTGTTTGTTAGCATTATGGAAAGCTGGAAGAAGTTGGTTCTTACGAAGGAGGAGGAAGAAGAAGGCTTTGAGGCGGACGGTGTAGAGGAATGCAGTGGAGACATCTTTGAAAACGCACTGGTAGGGAAGCTATGGACCACTGACCACTTCAACTGTCGGATTTTCAAGCAGGTGATAGTGAATGCTTGGCGGCTGAAGAGTTCGGTTGAAGTTCAAGATCTCAGCAAGAATCTGTTCCTATTCCGGTTCTCCTCGAAACGGGATCTAGAGAGTGTAATCAGAAACGGGCCGTGGTCCTTTGACCGGAACATAGTCATCCTGAAGCGGATCTCCGGTGAGGAACAACCATCTGACATAGAAATGAACACTGGGGAGTTCTGGGCTAGGATCTATGAGCCGCCGTTGAAGCTCAGGTCAAATGAAATGGCAGAAAAGCTGGGGTAATCTACTCGGTAAGTTTGTCGAGGTAAATGGGAAAGAGAGCAACAGACTTGGTAGTTTTCTTCGGGTCAAAGCTACAATAGATCTGAGGAAACCGCTTAAGAGAGGCACGGTGATCAAATACCAAGGTAAAAACCTTCAAATCTACTTCAAATATGAACGGCTGCCTACGTTTTGTTTTGTTTGTGGGAAACTGGGGCACCAAATCAAGGATTGCAAAGAGATGGAGGGGAAAGAGGAGACTGAGTTTGAAGACATAGAAGAGAAGGAACTCCCTTTTGGCAAATGGCTGAGAGCTTCTTCACTACCAAAGATCACAGGAGAGGTTAAAAGGACACCAACACAGGGTCTTGCAGCAAGAGCCTTTTCTCAGCATCAGGGACGAGTAAAGAAGCCACAAAAGACAAGGAGATAAGTTTCGAAGTTGAACAAAGGGTGGAACCAGACACAGCTGAGCGTTGTCTAGTGGAAGGCTCTAGGAAAAAGAAAGGAGAGAGTCAAGCTGACGTGGAATGCGTAGCCGAATCGTTGAGCACGGTAGCAATTTCAGGTGCTGAGATTGGGAAGTTTGATAAGGGCTCACACACTAAGCCAAAGAACAGTCTAATTAAAACTAAGAAGTGGGCCAGAAAGAAGGGGGTGAAGAAGGGTGCAGGTGCAGAGCCTTTGGCAGCAGAGTTAGGGAAGAGACTTCTAGTTGCTACAGCAACTGAGGAAGATGACCCTATGGAACTATGTAGAGGGGAACCAAAGAGGAGGATGTCATCAAAAGGGGACAATGCAAAGAAACCAGAGGGGGTGTTGGATGACCAACACCTCCTACCCCAATGAAAATCATAAGTTGGAACTGCCGAGGGTTGGGGAACCCTCGGGCAGTTCGAGCCTTGTTAAGGCTCATCCGGTTAGAAAATCCCACTTTAGTCTTCTTAATGGAGACTCGACTGAAAGTTACTGAGATGGAAGGTTTAAAGTTTAAATGTGGTTTCAACTCTGGGCAGTTTGTGGACTGTAGTGGTTCAGGTAAGGAAAGAGCAGGGGGACTTGCGCTGTTTTGGAGGAATTCCCTGAATGTCACTATTTCTTCTCATTCTTTGAATCATATTGAAGGCCAAATCGAAGATGAGGAAGATGGACAGAATTGGTTTCTTATTGGAGTCTATGGCTTCCCAGAAGAACATAACAAGTGGAAGACCATGCAACTCATTCAACAACGTCATAGAAACGTGGGGGAAAGATGGCTTTGTTTGGGGGATTTTAATGATGTTCTCTCTGCAAACGAAAAGATTGGGGGAAACGACAGAACAATGGGGCAAATGAGTCATGGAAGGCATGCTGTGGAATTATGTGGGCTGAATGATCTCAGATTCGAAGGATATCCTTTTACTTGGTCAAATGGCAGAATGAGTGATGCCAATATCCAATGCAGTCTTGATAGAGGGATGGCAACTGAAGCTTTCATCAATCGTTTCTCTCCAATCAAAGTTGTTCACCTTCCTAAGAATGGATCAGATCACGCCCCTCTATTGTTTGAGTTAGAGGCCTGCTCTAATGATGACCAGCGCAAAAGAGTGCATCTGTTTAGATTTGAAGAGGCTTGGGCGAAGGATGATAGATGTGAGGATTTAATTAAAGAAGCTTGGCGCAGATCACCAACTCAATGCACAGGAAAACTACAGGCTGTTCAATCAATTGATGAGACATTTAAGGAGTACAAAACAGGGGATGTTCGAAAAGAAATTAAGAGACTGGAAGAGCTGCTCAAAGACAACAACATGTGGTCCACAGAGCCGGCGACGATGCAAGCCTACAAAACGCTAGAGAAACAAAGAGATAACCTGTTGAGAACTGATGAGGTCTTGTGGAGGCAGAGGAGCCGGGCTGTTTGGTTGAAAGACGGGGGATAAGAACACAAAATTTTTTCACAGCAAGGCTGATCAGAGAAGGAAAACAAATGTGATTAAGAAGCTAAAAGATGATGATGGAGTGTGGTGGAAAGGTGATGACCATCTGGATAGACTTTTAACCTCTTATTTCTCTGATATTTTCACTACTTCCTCTCCTTCCAATATAGAAGAAGCGTGTGAAACTGTCAAAGGAAAGTTAACCCCGGAACACACAAACTGGTGTGGAGTTGCATTCATAGATAAAGAAATAGAAGATGCCATATTTCAGATGCACCCTTTAAAAGCACCAGGCCCAGATGGACTGCCTACGCTTTTCTTTCAGAAGTTTTGGCACATAGTTGGCAGGGATGTGAAGGCCCATGTCAAGGATATTCTGAACCACTCTAGGGACCCAGAGGACATAAACAAGACTTTTATTGCACTGATTCCGAAAGGGAAAATAGTTGGCTCCAAAACTTGGATGGGTCTTATTCCCAGGTATGGAGTTGACATCCCTTGAATTAATTCTGGTGTTTTTCAGTGAATGAGAATCTTGAACTTCAAAAAAAAAAAAATACTATTCTTGGACTTATGTAGACATTGTATGACCTTTACGAATAAAAATCCATTGATAAAACTACTAACCATAAACTTATATGCATGAGCATTGTAACTCATATTGGTTCAAGTAAGTCTTTTGATATTTGTAATGACATTTTTAGATGTTTAGGCCATATTGTTTTTTTTTAGGAATGTTTAGGCCATTGTTCAATAACACAATTATGTAAACTAAAATTTCACCATTTGTGATACAAAGCATGTGTTTGGAATACCGGTGCACAGCTACAAAAACCACGTTTTGGCAAAAGCTGGAATTTCCAGCTTCATAAAATCACGGTGAAAGTGACATTGGAAAGCGTGCACCGTGGAAAAAACGTGATACCAAACACGCTGAAAATAGGGTAAAGATCCTCTCCATTTGTAATTTGTTCCATTTATTGCAATTTGGAGATAGAATGGTGGGGTCCACTTAGTGATAGGACCCACCACTTATTTTTTGTGTGTCTATCTCTCTCCAAATTGCAACAAATGGAACAAATTACAAATGGAGAGGATCTTAACCCGATACACACTCTTCATTAAGTAATTGCCAAAAGTAGTAAATTTCCAAACCACCCTATCCTCACGGACCAAACCAAAAAGAAGCAGCCCAGCAATTTTATCCACCACCTGTTGATCAAATATAGAGGGAGGTGAGAGTGTCCATATTCCACCCCTTCACACCAACTCACGTCAAATGAGGCACCCTCAAAGATGCAGACACTTGATTCAAGTTCGAAGGTGGCATGTCACTATCACCATCTAACAACTCTATTGTGACCCAAGCTGTGTTCCAAAATGGGATATTGTGACCAAATCATATGCTCTATTTACAAAGTACTTCTAGAAAATCACTTGCTCAACAACTTCCACCCTTGCATGGCAAGATTAAAAGCATCGAGATTTTTAGATCCCATACCTCCATGTAGTTGCGCATAACAAGTAAAACTATATTATCCCCTCAAAGAAATAAAAAGTAAAAACATATTATATAAATACAATATAACCAACTATACGTATTTTGTATCAATTACTTTTTCTTTTCACAATTTTTGGACAATATTTTTTATTTTATTTTTTCATTTTAAAACTGGGTTAACAATTTATAGTAAGTTGCATCGAGTCATAATTGTCCTAAAACTAGTATTTACACCCGTGCAACGCACGGGAGAAAATTAATTATAAATATACACGTCATTTTATACTTATAGTTAATATAAAATACAATTAATATTAAATAACATATGTATTAATGCAAATACATTAAAATATGTTAACCCAACAAAGAAAGTTTTTAACCCATTTTATTTTTATACTATATAATATATCTTACAACACCACGTGTTTTTGGAGTGCGGATTGAGAAATTGTGTACTAATTTGGTATTGAGAAATTGTGTACTAATTTCGTATTTTCAAATTCTATTACTTTTTGATGAGATAATTGTTCACTTAAAAATATATCCTCTTGACTTCCGTTTAGCCACGTGTATTATCTTTATAAAGTCCTCATACATTAAATAGTCACGTATAAAGATTTGACTTGATTGATATGTATTAAAAAAAAATTGAAGGGTGTATCATCTACTTATTTAATAATTGCAAGTCTTCCAAATTTTCTAGGAGATACTTGTTCAACTAAAAATATCTCTTCTTGCCCCGTTTAACCACCTGTAATAAGGATCTAATAGTGATTGTATAATTTATATTTGTTTAAATAACCTCGTTGTATCCTTCAAAAGAAAAAAGTACCATTGACATAGGGATAATAGCATACCATTACAATTACAATCCCCTTACATATCACTCAAGTCAAATGTAAAACAAAAGAATCCAGTGAAATAATATAGCACCAATGATAATTTTGCTCTCTTAAAAAACAATTAAGTGAAAAAAATAAATTGAAAAGTACTATAACACGGGTCTCATCCACCATAATAATTTTAAAATATTACATTGTTTTATTACATGTGCACATGTGTTGAGCATAAAAAGAAGGAAAACATACTTTAAATTACAATCCTCTAATAAAGAGAAGACATGAATAAGCTGGGTGTTAAACATAGAACTAAACCTTGCTCAAAAAAGAAAAAACATAGAACTAAACCTTGTACCAATTTAGGGTTGTTGTAAGTCTGCAGGTATAAACTAAGGATTTTGAATCCATGCTTAGATGCCATGCGGTCTGTCAAGATGGAATATTGTTGCTTAGTATCACTTAGAAGGAATTACAGAAACAAATGAAACACAGAACAATTACATCAGCAGGGCAGCTAATACAAAATATTGGTGCTTCATAACACCAATGCAAAAGTTTTCCATGCTAATAAGGACACAGAGAATATTAGCGCTTCAGAATTACACCAACAGGTTAATAGGTTAAAACAAATTTCACACTAATTAGTTTCAAGATGAAGATAATACTCACCACTGCTGACACCTTAAGAAAAATGCTTCAAAAAACATACCAGAGACAAATCTATGATGATGATGATGATGATAAGATGCTCATGCAACTTTAATATATAGAACAAAATCATGATAATAAAGAAATTAAAAGTTCCTTAAATTATAACTCATTTGCATGCAACTTTAATATGTTCATAAGTTGTTTCATATTGAAAGAGAATTGGACCCTAAGCTATGGCACCAGCCTAAAGTTACACATCAGTATTTACCATGCGAATAGAACATAAAGGATGAATAGGGGATTTTGTTAACAAAAACATACCCATAGACAACACATGATACTGTTGGCAAATTCTATATTCTGAATGTTGTTCTGTTTTCCAACTCTCAAACTATAAAACAAATAAAACAAATGGGAACGATAAGAAGAAAATCATTAAAACTACAACAAAGTAGTTCGGCAATCTAAAAAGGTAAACAACTGGGAAGGCAACATTCTTAGATGTGACTGAGAAGAAAAATCTGAACAAAGTACAAAACACTCAACAAAACAATAAAATCATGGAATAGGATGAAGAAGCAAGTTGTAAATTTTCTCAGGGCCTTACCATTATTGCTCATCGCTCAACTTGTTCTATCGTCGCCACCATTTTGTAGTTGTTGGCAAAAATTGTTTGATGGTGTCGAATAAAATTGGATCCAGAAAAGTTAGCACAAACCTAACATTCTGCACATAACAACATAAAAAATCAATCATATAAATCTATCAGCCAATAAAAAATGAGAAAAAGATGGGATTTTAATTTAAATAAGACTCAGTTACAAAAATGAAAAAAGATGGGATTTTGAATTCAAAGCAAAAGAAGTTGAAGCTTGAACCTACAATTATAATCTTGCACGAGAATCTCATGTCTTGCCATGCTCTTAGAGATGACCCAAATTCCACACCGAACCAAATGACTCTGAAACCCTAATTTCGAAATTGAAAACGATGAATACCTAGAAACAAAAGATGGAAGAATGAAATGAGTAATTTGAAGATGGACCTATTTAATTGAATTTGTGAGGGAGAGGAGGAAGAAGTGTTACCATGTCTGAGAGAGAGGGAGAGAAAGGAAGAAGCCACATTTGAAATTTGAAAAAACAATAGGCAAATGAATGGTTTTGAGGACAGCTTGTTCAGATTCGATTTGAGATTGAAAAAGGTCAGCTGGTCAGGTTCAAAAAAGATGCCTTGCGTTTTGTCTGTATGTGTGGTGAGAGACTCATAACAACAACATTTGACTCAAACTTTTGTCCTTGTCTATTTGGGCCTTTTTTTTCCCGCTACAACATTTGAATCAAGCCTTGTTATTGGTTGTTAAGTTTCAATGCTATAAGTGGTAAAAGAGTGTACCTTTGAGAACCACTGATTCTTAGGTGGTTGACTTAAAAGATTGACATGTGTCAAATGAGACCAAAAACAGGGCTTGAAAAAGTCTAATATTAAGATAGCCAAAAAATGATAGATTAAATATACGCAAAAAGACAGGCAATTGCACTGCGGACTCTCGGTTTGCCCAAAAATCCCTCAAATCTATGAGGTCGTAACTTCCAATCACATGAAATCTATTTGAAAATACGATCATTTTTTTTTGTTTAGTATTAGAGAGTAGCTTCCGATCAACTTATTTTAAAGGTGGAACAATCTATCATACACATAAAGAAAAATTTCCAATAAAGATATGCAGCATAAAATTCCAATGCTTCCACAAGAAGACCATTGTCCTGCACAAAAATAAATAAATAAGTCCACAAATGAGATCTGGCTATGATCCATCATACATGATATTCAAAGTTTCAAACCGATCATGGACTTAAATCCATAGCTTGACCCACAACATTGATGGTAAAGACTGCTGAGCGACTGATAGAAGGATATATCAAACTGAAAAAGAAAAAGAATTTATCTCACTTTCACTAGTCGACAAAAATATCGGTGGTTGCATCAGCATATATATATATATATATATATATATATATATATATATATATATATATATATATATATATATATATATATATATATATGGGGTTTGCTATGATACACCCACTAGATTTTATTAAGGTGTGTTTTAGCAAAAATATAACTAAAAAGTTGTTAAATACACTTTAAGGTGAATGTTGCTAAAACACACCTTCTAAAAAATAAGTGGGTGTATGTTAGCAACTCCTATAGGCATTTGCTAGGATACACCCACTTATTTTTTAGAAGGTGTGTTTTAGCAAGTTATAACTAAAAAGTAGTTAAATACACCTTAAGGTGTAACTTGCTAAAACACTCCCACATAAAAACTAGTGGGTGTGTTCTAGCAAATCCCTATATATATATATATATATATATATATATATATATATATATATATATATAAGTCTAACAGCACATACTCCTTAACATATACTTTTCAATTGCTTCAAACAAAAAAATTTACACTTTTCATTATACTTTATTTTATTGGTTAAAATTTACCTAAGTCTCACTAAATTTATATAGAATTTACATGATTAAATGAGATGTGTATGAATTCCAATCGATCAAAAATGTATGTTAAAGTGTGTATGTTGTTAACACTCATCATATATCATATTCATTGATTTTCAAAATCGGACACAACCAATAATTGCTCAACCAATGGTTCAACTACAATCGAACTAGTGATAGTTTAAATATGTTTTTAATATTATACAGTATATATCAAGGAGCAATATAGTAAAAAATACAAATTAACATAAAATGATAAAAAGACAAAACTTAGGTCTTGTTGGTGATGTTCACGTTAAAAATAGACTGAAACAATATACTATAACCACCATTGCTTACCCCTTTTATAGAGGTGATTCTTTTACACCAGGGTGTTTTTTAAACAGTTTTCTCTTTGGGTTTTAGTCTATTTTTAGTGAGGAACATGACCATCGATCGATCGGGACCTAAGTTCCTTTTCTTTTTTTTGACAAGGGAGGTTACTTACTGTATGTTTTGTGCATGATTGAGTTTTGTAAGATATAAAGGTCAATAATCAAAGAATTGAAGCTCATGCATATGAATTTTTATAATTCATGATTGGATTTTTATTTGATTAGACAAATATTTTTTAATTAAAAAAATGACCATTAAGCTGACTATAATTGGTTTTCATTAATTAATTTTGGATCTTTTCTTTATTGGTTTTTCACTGGTTTTGAAATAATTCAAATTTTATAAATTTAAAAGATCAGACAAGCTATTGTCAAAAAGAAAAAGATCAGTTTCTTGTTCAACCAGTCAGTATAATCTAGTTTTTATAACCAAGATAATAGAGTATTTTAAGAGATATTTTTTTTGATGCAGCATTTAATAAGAATATAAAGTTACAAATAAAAGAATCACACTTCTAATGTCATAAAAGAATCACATACTTTAATTTTAATATGAAAAGTATTTTTTTGTAAGGAACGTGAGAAGAATATTTGAAAAGTCACCAGGTTGAGATATAAAAAGTTTGGGAATCTAGAATCCAACCTGTTTCTAATTGATGCCAACCAAAATCTAACACCTTCTTTTAATCATCAATTTGCTTTTAATTATCTATTTCTTCTTTCAAGCACTTATTATTAAGATAATGTCAATTTCATCTTTTGATGGTCGTGTTTACTTACTTAACTTGCTTTATTTTTCGATCGCTAACTGCTCCCTAATCTTGCTGTCAAATAAATTATAAAATACGCAAATGTATACCAATTTTGATTGTGTGTTATAACTTTTGACCATGGGACTCCAAGTCTAAACGTCTCACTTAGGGTAGTAAAGGAAAGAGACATGCTTCTTTTTGACGTTGTAAAAGTAAACACTAGTCCTTTTTATTTCTAGAAGGAGAGTAAAATTCCTTCATTTTCCCAATACCAGAACAAAAGTGAGGTCTTGAAACTATTTGAGAAATTTCAATATCAAATTGGGAGCAACTTGGATTCTATCTTGTGTTGCTGTCTCACCAAAAACCAAAAAGATGAGAGAAAGTAGAACATGAGGGGAAAAAAATACAATGTAGATGACTGGATCTGGCTGGGAGCCATATAGAACTAGGGCGTCTAGAAAAGTTCATATATACATTAATTTATCCCATAACATATGATGCACTTGTAAAAATAAAGCTAAATTATTTTTATCCATTAACTTATTTTTGTTGGTGTTTTAAGTGTGAGTAAGAGTCTCATATTTAATAGAAAAGTGAATGTTGACCACATTATAAGTGAGATTACCTATAGACATAATATCTTAAAGTTTTGGGTTGTGTCAAACTCACTTTTTCGTCCAATATGATGATCTCGATGCTCCTCTCATGGCGATGCAAGTATTTATGGATGGACAAACTTTTGTCTAAGGATGCCCATAAGAATGAATGAACTCAAACTTGAGTGAGATATTGTTGGTGTTTCATGTGTGACTAAGAGTCCTACATTGAATGAAATGTTGTTGGCGTACCTATAAACTTGACCCAGTGTGATGATCCACTGGGCTGCCCTCATTACCTAACAATTTTCCAGCAAAACAAATCCCTTATTTTATTTTTAGATTTCACTTTCGAAAAGATGTGTTGTCAAACTCACTTATCTGATTGTTCTTGAGTAAATGTGACGATCCCCGACTCCCCTCATAAACCAACAACTTTTCATTAAAAAAATCCACTAATTAACATATTGTTACACATAAATTTTGAATAACCATTTCCTAGCAAATTAGGCTCATTTTCCTTGAAGACCAAAAGAAACAATTCTGCTTCAAGTGAGAGTTTGAAGGGCTATTATTTCGAAGACAATGTGAAGAGATTCAAAGCTAAAGTTTAAGGGCATTCAAAATTTGAACTATGTAACTAATTCTCAAAACTGTTATATCAAAGTGTATTATAAGAGAAGCCTTTTCTAGTGACTTTTCATGATTTTTAGCATTCAAAATTCAAAGTACATGAAGAAACGTGCAAAAGAAGACTCCAAAAAAGTTAGAAGACCCATGCCACTCATCCATAGGGATGTCAATGGGACAGAGCGGAGGTACTTCCCTGTTCCTTGTCACGTAGTTGAATTATGTTCCCCATCCCCGTCCCCGTAGATCCCCATTAGAATTGTAATTTTTTCTTTTTTTGGTATAAATCACAATAGTTATTTTAATTAACAACATATTGATAAAAAATTATACATTTTTAATTGGGTTAATTATGTTTCTAGTCCCTATAAAATAGCGACCTTGTAAGTTTAGTCCTTACTTAATTTTAATAGCATTTTTAGTCCCTATAAAAAAAATTTACTTATAATTTTAGTCCCTGCTAAAACAAAGTTTGATTAATTATCCTTAAACTCTTAAATTTTTGAACGATTTTTTTGAGACAAGATTAGAACACTATGAAAGGTTCGTTTACTAAAATTTAGAATTTTCAGACATGAAATGAATTAAATATGAATTTTTTAAAACGACAAAAGTTAAAGATAAAAAGTAATAAAATCTGGATGTAGAAATCAAATTTTGCGATAATTTTTTGCGGAGGAACTTTTAGTAATGTTCTAAACATGTCTGCAAAAAATTGTTCAAAAATTTAAGAGTTTAAGCATAAATTAAACAAATTTGAATTGAATAGGGACTAATACTCAGGGCAAAAAAACAAAATTAGGGACTAAAAATGCTATTAAAATTAAGTAAGGACTAAACTTACAAGGTCGCTATTTTATAGGGACTAGAAACATAATTAACCCTTTTTAATTTCAATAATTACTTATATTTAATTTTTTTTTTCAAAAAAAGTTTATATGAAAAGACAAAAAACCAACCTATAAAATTAAAATTATATATTAAATAACGACATTATAGTATTTTTGTTGGAGGTGGGGGTACTTCCACGATCCTCATCCCCGAAGTGCTTTCGTGGGAACATTCTTCCCCATCTCTGTCCCTGCGGGGGAAAGTTCCCCGAATATGGAGACCTAAACGGAGAATCCCCACGGAGATCCGTTCTGGCAAATCTTCATTGACATCCTTACTCATGCATTGTAGGAGTTAGTTTATTTATCTTTTATATAAATAATAGAATCAAACTCCATGCAAAAAGAGTTTATTTTCATTTAAAAAATGTGCATACTAGACAACACATCTATCCATGCAGAATAATACATCTTACTATTGTTGAACGAACGATGTATGTAACTTACTTATATTAATACTATAATACAATTTTTCTTTTTTATCTTTGTTTTTGAAATCCACTCTTTTTTCTTTTATTTCTTGCTTTTTTTTTTCTTCCATTTTTACCTTTACATTTCCACATTTATTCGAAAATACATATCTTGCACCAGAACAACAAACAAATTAAGACTTGTGGCCTTGAATCTATCAACAAAGAACCCCTTAAGGATTTAACTTAAATCCTATATTAATGTTTCGAGTTCATTTGTTGGAAGTAAAATTTCTCAAAGATTTTTACGCCAACACTTATTTTTAGAATTTGCTTTGTTTTCTTGAGTTTATTCCGTTCCATTTAGCCCTTTAGAATTTCTATATGAAACAAATAAAAAAATTGCTTTCATTGTTTACTACACACGTCTTCAAATGGAGGAAACAAAATAAATACAAGATGACAATTTTGTTATAAATAGATAAATTTGTTTATTAGACAGAAGACACATGCAACATAAAATTGTGAGTAGTTAATTTTTTTTTTAGGATCTTTATACTTTTTCTTGAGGTTTTTTGTTTGATTGTTAGTACTATTACTATTAGTTAAAAAACACTGGTTTTCGGCAGTCATATGCTACTTCGTGCTGGTTTTCTGCCACTGTTGATCTTCATGTTTATGGTTATACCTCTTCCTTCCTGCTGTTTGATTCAGCCACTGCAACTGGTTTATTTAATTTTATGCTCTTTCTTCTTCTTTGGAAAAATTATCTTTCAAGTTTATAGCACTAAAATATCAATTTTCTTTATCCAAAAAAGCAAAAAACTCTCAAGTCTTCCTACTTTTTCAAACCCTATTAATTACATATCATATCATATACTATTAATGGTACACCTAATACGCCGGCCACACATATGTACTACTATAAATTATATACTCCTATTGTAGTATGCTGACTGTAAAACCTTTAAAAAAGTCTTGGTACCTTTCAATTATCAAGGTTTGCCAGATGAGATTCTGATCATACAATAATTTAAAAATGGAATTGAATGTATATTGCCAATGTTTCAACTAACAAATTAATTGCAATATTGCAAATGGACAGTACATGACAAAGAATTATGTCAACGGTAAAGGTCATAAACAATTTGAGCAACAAAATGGCCCAAAAATAAATTCAATTAAATTATTTCCAAATTCCAGCTCCAGAAAATAATAACTCAAGGTAAGAAAAACCATATGCCCTATCTAAAAATATTTGTATATGAAACGAAAAATATAATCAAACTGAGCTATTTATTACCCTAAGAAATAGTTGAATAAATCAATAGAAGGAGTAATAGGTGAAACAAAATTAGAAGGACTAGGTAATAAGAAATTAGCACCACCTTCCATAAAATTTCTACCACTATGAAGTGCAGGACTTAAATCATGAAGGAAGTTGTTGAACATGTTTGGATCCGAAGATGGTGGCGAGAAAAAATTAGAAGGAATTGGAGATAGTGAAGCCGGTCCCGGAGATAAAATCCCTTGAAACATCATGTTTCCTCTCTCTACTCCATGATTCATCAATTGTGTTTGTTCTATCCCTTCCATGTCACTTATTACATCACTAGTAATACTTGTTATTGGTGCTACTATTTGTTGTTGTTGTTTTTTCCCTAAAGGAGACATAGCTTTCTCCATGGTGGCATAACGCGCCGCGGGGGATATTGTTCCATCCCCGCGGAAAGGATCAATATTTGATGATGAAGACGAGGAGGTGGACGAGGAGGAGGATCCAGTGAGACGTTGGACGAGGTTCATGAAGTCACCGGGTGTGGTGTGGATTACCTTAGGGGAGACGGTGTAGATTATAATTGGTTGGCGCGGTTGTTGATATTGTTGTTGTTGCTGCTGCTGCGGCGCCAATGGTGGTTTCTTGATTTTGTGAGAGTCTTTGTGTATTCTAAGAGGTGTAGGACGTGGACCTTGAAGTTCTCTTCTTGGTGATCTTCCTGTAGGAATGTCTGGGAATTGATTCATATTGTTCTATAATAAAAATTGAATTGTGATTAGAGGAGAAAAAGGGGTGTGAGGAGTAATAATATTATAGTATTGATAGACTATAGAGGAGTTGCAGCTAGCTAGAGAGGGTGATGAATGATATTAGGACTAGATAAGCATAATTGTTGTAAACTTTATAAACTTGAGGGATTAATATAAGGGCTGACATGAAATATATGTAAAGAAGGATCTGGTCAATGATGAAGAGAGGAATAAATTAATGTAAAAATGCATTTGTTGGGAAAATTTGGCTTATTCCAAAAGAGTAAAATATTTTTTATCCTACGGCCGGTCCAAAAGAGTAAAATATTTTTTATCCTACGGCCGGTTTCGTGTGATGTTATGGTTGTCTGAATATGAACGCGTTTGAATGAAAATAGAGTTGGAAAAGGTCATGCTAATGTCATTGTAATGTAAGGACTAGGGCGATATGAGCAAGTAAAGAGTGTAGTACCAAGTTGCAAGTGGATACATATGTCTTAAGTTGACAAGTTTGACACTAGCTATAGTATTAATTATCTATGCGTCATTTAATTAGAATTAGAATCTTTATATATAAAAAAATTGAATTATATAAATGCGTGTATATATATGTGATGGTTGTATACGGTGAATCTAATGGAAGAAACGACCTAGAATTAGAATTCCTCTTCATGGTTTAAAATGTGTCCGTATCTTCTTACAGAAGGTAATCCTTTCAATTGGGCAAATAAAGGCAGGACATATCTTCAAAAAAGAAAAATCAAACCAGTAACTATCATTGATGTGTATTTCTGTACTCATTTTTCACACTTTAAATCAACCACTCTTCCATTTCGTGGGATGCATAATTACGTATACATATATACATGTGCTATATAAATAATTTATTGAAAGTTAATTACAAACTCTTTTATCTTTCAAAAGAAATTTTTTTTTTGAACAAGTAAAAATGGAATATATATTAACCACAAAAAGCAACTCCTCTAGCACAAGATGTGCCAAAAGAATTACCGAAGAAACAAAGTTTCAATTACACAACCACCAAACAAACCATTATGTGATGCCCAAGCATTGAAACGGGCTCGAACACCACCTATCTGTGTCAAACCTAAAGGCAGCCTTCTTGGCTTTCTTCCAGGCTAAAGACATATATTTCACTTTATCTAACAACCTGGGAATAGGGGTTACCACATTATTGAAAAACCTATTATTGCGCTCATTCCATAAGACCCAAGCGCACAATAGTCAAATAAGCTGAAGGAATGACCGTTTTGCTCTGCCACCACATGTTAAATGCACGAATTGAAGAAAGTGAGCGGCTATAACATTAGTGTCGACATCTGTAATGCTCAACCAATGACGCACTAGGGGCCATAACGATGAATATATATTTCAAGATAAAAACAAATGCCGCGATGTCTCCACTAAGCCACACTCTGAAACACACAAATAAGCCTCTGAAGAAATAACCCGTCTATGAACCAGATTGGACTTAGTTGGTAATCTGTCATGAAGCAACCTCCAGGCAAAGATAGAGACCTTCAACGACACCTGATTATGCCAAATCAACGATGCTGCAAGATCCGCAAGAGGAGTATCCTTTAGTAGTCAGCAAATGATAGGAACCACGAACTGAGTACCCTTCAGAAGGCTCCGGCAACCAAACCCACCTGTCTGAAACATTAGCACGCAAAGAAACATCAAGCACTAAAGTCCTACATTCCTCTAACTCTTCCTCCTTCCACACCCACAATATCCGCCTCCACTTCCACGCCTCCCCTCCCTGCTCAACACCAAGAGAGAACAAACTCGCCACTGTAATGAATTTGTTCTCATAAAGATCAAATAGGCGAGGAAACCTCACACACAGAGATGCCGACCCTAACCACTTATCAAACCAAAACAAAAGAAAATTACAAACTATATTATAAGTCATTTTAGTAGATTTGTCAAAAAAAAAGTCATTTTAGTAGAAACATTATTTCATTTTATATGTTATCTTACAAGATCACTTTAGTGTGTGTATTATTCATGCATCATTCTTCAATTGTTGTAGTATGAGATTATTAGATTAAATAATAATTTAGAAAAATATACAATAATGTTTTATATAAAATATATCATAATACATATATTTTTTTAATTCATGCGGAAAAATCTTAAACGACTTATAATAGGGGATGATGTGAGTAATTTCGACTTTACATAAGGTTTTTTGTTTTTGTTTTTGAAGGGTACATAAGGCCATGTGTTAATTATGTTATGAGTATATCTTTCAATACTTTTCTGTCATAAAATTTTACCATGTTTCTTGGTGAATCAAGTGGACACAATTGAATGTATTTTCTTTTTTAATCCGACTTTAGAAAAGCACAAGGTTTGATTAAATAAATAAAAAATTGTAAAAATTGAAAGAAAAAAAATACATGTTGAGAAAATTTGGATTTAATAAAAAAAAATGAGGTCTTGATCATTTGGTGTTATATATAAGGAATTAGATTGTTTATTAAATCCAAACTGATCAAGACCTCATTTTTTTTATTAAATCTAGAAAAGACATCAAAAAGTCATCTCCATCTTTTTTTTATATGTTGACATTTTGATGTCTTTTCTCACACTAACGGATTGAATAAGAGATTTATTTGATATAAGTTAAGCAAATTGAGAGATTATATATCTATTTTAAAAAATTTAAGGATTATATACCTATAAGTTAAGCAAATTGAGTCTGATAATTTTTTTTAACATAACATAATTGTTTGGCCTCTAATCTTATTAAATTTATTGTGTTTAATAAGATTAGTGTGTAAACTAACCGATAAATATAAAATAGCATAATAAATTTAATTATTTTTTATTAAGATAATAAATGTAAAATTGATGGAAAAGATTAAGTTATTAACTCGTACGCTGCTTGAAGGTAGTTTGGAAGAAGAAACACGATATAAACTAGTAAAATAATATTATAAGCTCTTGAGAAAATAATTGTCAACAAAAAAATATATGATCATACAAACTTATAAACTATTTGTTGTAAAATCGAAATTTGGTCTTGTCAAATTACAAAGCTCTTTTTCTTGTCTTTTCTTTTCGGTAGTGTCCGGGGTTCGAACTTCAAACCTATATATTATGCATTATTTCTATCAACTAAGCTAAACTCATGGGAACAAAGCTCTTTTTTGTGTCTATTATAAGGATCAAGAATCTTTGCAATTCCCCTAAAAAAAAGAATCTTTGCAATTTGTTTTTCAATTATCTAAACCATTCGTATTTCTGTTAGTTGAAGTAAAATGTTAGGCCCCTATAGATTTTAATTTTACTTTTCCCACCTGCTGTAACTAGATGTTTGTGGGTGCATATGAAAACTTACGTACCACCAACTGCTACATTACTACTTAGCACTTCATTAATATATATCATGAAAAAGTCAAAGTTCTATAGTGTCAATAGAAGCTACTATAACAACGAAACCGCGGAGATTAATTAGTTTGGACCATGTGATATCTCAACATATATATTAGCTAGAAGACATAGTCACGTGAAAAATATATACATGCTGAAATAGTCCCTCACTCTCTCATGCCTGAATTGAAAAAGTGTAATTAACATGATATCGACTCATCTTCTATTACAGTCCTTCTATATATAGAAGTTGTCAATGAACTGAACTAATCAACATGTTCAGTTGTGGAATTAATGTAACAAGCAAAAGTTTCTTTTAATCTATATATTTTTTATTATTAAGTTGACGTTGATTTTCATTCGAGAGGATGAATGTTGCTAGTACTAACGTATCCACTTGGAAAAGAAATGAATATGAAGGACTAGTTAACCAAATTATTATAATTAAATTAAGTATATGTTTGTTCATCAAAAAATAATAATTAAGCATATGTTAACAACCCAGCTAAGGTGCCTTTCAATAAGTTTTATTGATTTTGAACAAAAGGGGTTATATTTTAAAAAATTATTGATATTTGAACAATTAAAACGTGACTACTTTTGAGACACCGTGTAAAAGAGAGATAATTAAATTGACAAATACCTTATAAAAAAAATATGGTGTTAGACAATTTTTGTTTGAAAGTCGGAGCCAAGAAGAAAAAGAAACGACAAAGTAATCGAACATAACTCCACTCCGATCTGCTAAAAAATAAGCTTCCACTTGAGTAGGATAATGCTCGTAATAAATCGAAGAAAAACATCCACAACCTATATTTGTCAAAACATCCACACAAAAGTTTAATTCTCTAAAAATGTTTTACGCGCACGTTCCAATCCATATCAAGAAGACAACTTTTTTGAATCGTCAAAATAACTTTTCTCTTTTTAAAAAAGAAAAGGGTGAAGGCAAGGGTTCCTTGATAGGCACAATATAAGTTGTGTGATAACTAAAAGATACTCTTGAGTCTTGAGTGTGTTTAATGATTGAATAGTGAAAAATCCTTCTAAGAGACTGGAAGTAAACTATTAAGTTTAAAGTAAACTAGAATAAAATCATCATGTCCACTGCTCTTCATCCTTTATTTTTAGGGTTAAATATGTTTTTGGTCCCTATAAATATGTCAATTTTTCGTTTTAGTCCCTCTAAAATTTTCCTGTCCCTATAAAATTTTCAATCTTCACTTTTGGTCCCTCTTTTAAAGTAAACTCATATGTAGAATTCATATTATTTAATAAAATTTTCCAGAAAAATTCAAAATATTATAAGAATCACTCCAAAAAAAATTCAGAATTTTTTAACAAAAGATGAATTTAATATGAATTTTTATATGTTTTAAGGTTAAAAATTCATATTTAATTTGTGTTTTGTTAAAAAATTCTAATTTTTTTTAGGAATTTTTTTTAGAATATTTTATACATTTCTGCACAATTTCATTAAAAAATATAAAAATTAAATTAAAAATAGGGACCAAAAGTAGTGATTGAAAATTTTATAGGGACTAAAAGTTGAAGGAAAATTTTAGAGGGACTAAAACAAAAAGTTAACATATTTATAGGGACCAAAAACATATTTAACCCTTGTTTTTATTGTTTAATTAACTAGCACATAAATAAAAGGATTTATCACTTAAACGTTTTTTTTTTGAAGGATTATCACTTAAACGTTGTCAATTGTTTTTAAATCTAACCTTTTAATTAATCTATGTATTAATTATTTGATCTTTTAAAATATATTTAGAAATAAGTTTTTGGAAGAGAAATAAAATAAACTACAACTTGTGTTTATTTCTCTTACTTTGAGCATGAACTAACCCCTATTTTATGAGATTAAAAGATCCATCATCATGGCAATCAGACAATGAAGGTAGCAAGGTCAATTGTCCACCACTCTTCACACTGGAAAAATAAGATCATAATGTTCTTCATGTCAAATCAATATGATTTTTGGAACGTAAATGAAGAAGGTTACATGATAAAAGTCATGATTGACCGTAAAGAATGCTATTTTATGATTCATCATAAAATCAATATGACATCAATAAAATAGAATTTTTATAATTGTTAAAAAAAAGTATTTTTATAGTCAAATTTGTTTAAATATATAATTAAAAGTGAAAAAATCAGACCAAAACTATGTATTATCTTTATATATAGTATTTATATATAGTATAGATGTATTATATAAATATTGACAAAAAAGAAATAAATATTTTTTTTTCTAAATGAGCAACTTTTGTTCTAAAGTATTTTTTTTTTTGAAGAATTTTGTTCTAAAATAATGCTTGCCATATACATTGTAAATGTTTTTTTTAGGGATAAACATTGTAAATGTTCACAGTGTTCATTTTTGTATAAAAAATATGTAATATATAGTAGATATTTTTCTGAAAAATTAATGAAGAGTGTTTATGAAAATGTAGAGGTATACGAAGAAGATGTGGATGTATAATTGGAATGGGCCCAACTATTTGTTTTTTGAAAAGGTGACGGGCCCAACTATTGTTTCTTCACTTAATTGGGGCCATATCTAGCCTAATTATGCATTTTTCATGCGTTTTATTTTTATTTATTTATTTTTAAAATACCTTTGGATATTTTTGATTATATAATTGAAAAAAAGTTTTAACCTATTTTTGAGTGGAGAAATGAGTTTTTCTTCGATTCAGAACACACCATATAAAATAGCGTGTTCCTTGTTGTTTTTGGATTATAAAATCTGAACACAACATATACACCCTTTTTCCAAGAGTTCAGAGGAAAACATGTTCATAATATATAATTTGTACTGTATCAACACAAAGATTTAACCTCGATCCTTTTACTTTAGGTCATTGTTAGTTGTTCCTTTCATGTCCCAGTTTCAGACTATTTGATCGGATTGCTCCGAAACCTGCCTAGAAGATAAGAAAAATAATAATCAAGGAACAAGACTCACATAGAAAAGACTTTTACGAGACTCCGCCCCTCAAAATCCAAAATTCCATTGTTTAGACTCATTTTTTCTTTTTTTAAAATTTTCCAATATTCTTATGAAAATTCGAAAAACAATTGAATTACCTTCATTTGATTTTTAGAATTTTGTGCTGTTTTTTTTATAATTTTATTTGACAGGTTTTATCATTTCTTACTTTGTTTTTTTTATTGTTTCTAAAAACAAAATTCGCAACTGCTGAAATCAGAGCGATTTTGATTGTTGCCTATATATAAGATATTTCTGAAGGTGAGAAAAACACAAGAAGGGGGGTTGAATTGTGTTTTTGAAAAATTCTTCGTTTCTCCTAAAAACTGAACACACTGATCAGAAGCTAAGTGAGACAGCTTCTGAAGTGATAATCAGAATCTAAATGCAGCGGAATAAAACAGAGAGAGAGAGAAGAAGAACGACACAAAGCAATTATACTGGTTCCTTCCACCATCCGGAAGTAGTCCAGTCCCCCTTGCACTTCCAAGGAGATTTCACTATGAGTAATATCTGATTACAAATGCTCAAGCACACAAGCAAGAGACTTCCAATGCTCAAGCACACAAGCAAGAGACTTCCTTTGCTCAAGAACACAATCAAGAGACTTCCTGCTCAAGCACAACTGCAAGAGACTTCCTAACTAAACAAAATTACACAGAAAATTGTTTAAGGTTGAACACTTGATATACAATCAGAGGTGCTCACAATACAAATCAGATACAGACTCAATGGACTTAAGAATTTCTAAGATATGACTTTGAGACACAGAAATTCTAAGTGAATGCAGAACAATTTCAGCAGAGGTTTGGTACTTGTGAAAATCTTGTGAGTCTTTCGTTCAGCGTTCTTGCATTACCAATTCTCTAAGTCTTCACTCCTTTATATAGAGGTGTGAGAGAGACGTTGTGAAATTGCCAGCACACCAAAGAGTCGTTGTTGAAGCTTGATCTTTCACCAATAATCTTTTGCCTGATTTGGCTGTTGTCCTATGAAGAACAAATTTGAAATCCATTCCTTATCCAAAGGAACATCTATGCAGGCGAAACCGTATTCTGGAGCTGTTTTCTTGTCCTGTAGTGCGGACACAAAACAGAGTAGTGGAGAACGTGGTTGTACAATTCGTACAAAGTACAATGTCAACGCTTTCGTCCAAATTGCAAACACACGCCTTCAAACACCTTTGAAATGACCGTTGCAAACTCCACTAATCCTTTGTTTGTGTTTTCGAATCCAATAGACAGCTTTTGCATTGATGATTCTTCAATTCTTGATTCTTTGCAAATCCAGTTGATATTCAGCTTCTGGTGAAATGGCTTCTGATGAGGCAGCTTCTGATGATGCAGCTTCTGATGATATGACTTCTGCAGCTTCTGATGACGCAGCTTCTGATGATGTGGCTTCTGGACCTCTTGTCTTCAGAAGCACTATTCTTCAGGAGCAGCTTACTTCAGGAGCGCTATTTCTTCAGGAGCGCTTTTTCTCTTCAGTAGCAAGATGCCTTCAGGAGCGTCCAAGCTTCAAATTTTTGTTGTTTCCATAGCTCTTTATTTGCTCATTCAGAACCAATGATGATGTAACTTTATAATTATGGTCCTGTACACTTGAACAAATATTAGCTAGTCCAATTTACAATTTTTAATACCTTGTTATCATCAAAACCCTTTAAGGTTCATTGTTAAACACATTTTGTTCCAACAATCTCCCCCTTTTTGATGATGACAAACAAAAGTATTTAAAATTGATCAATTGTTGTTAATCTAATTAACAAGTTGACTTTGGGGTTCTGAGGTTTGTAAGCTCAGAATCTGAGGTTTGTAAGCTCAAACTCCCCCTGAGTCTGATAGTCTTTAAGGTGAGGTTTGTAAGCTCCCCCTAAGTTCTATCCAGGTTAATTAAATTCATTTTTCGCACAATAATATTATCAGAGCTTAAAAACAAAATTGAATCATTGAAAGAATTAATTTATAGATAAGAAGAATGGTTCAATTAATTTTACTTGAATTTTGATACTCCTTCGTTCGTTCATAGCTTATACCAATAAGGTAAAAAAAATGATAGAAGGTTTTCAAAAATTTCAAATGCCATTAATGGGGCTCAGAGCCTTTAAATACTTGTCACATATACTCCCCCTTTTGTCATTATCAAAAAAAATTAAAATAAATTTAAGCATAAAAGACAAAAAGATATGAGAAAAACTCAAACAGGAGAGAGTATAAAAGAAAATGAACTAAATAAGTCAGAGCAAAATATATGAACATGTATATCAATTGTCAGAAGCAGCTAAACAGTCAGAATCAGTAAGCATTCAGAAGCAAGAGAAATAAGACAAGATGGTTTCAGAAGCATGGACTAAGAAATTTTAGAACAGACAACAAACAAAGAAAAACACAAGGGTGTGAAACTAAGGGTTGGTTTGTTGTTGTTTCTTCATCTCTTCCATTTCTTCAATCTTCTTCTTCAACAGTTCTTCAAGTTGTTGTTGCCTCTGAAGAAGAGCTTGTTCCCTTTCTCTAGCTTCTTGCTGCTGCTGTGCTATCTGTTTCTTCAGAAGCTTACACAACCTGGCTTCTCTGGTCAAGTAATCCGTTTCAAAGAAGAAAGGCTGGTTTGCCAGGAGCAGTGTAGAACTTCTTACTCTAAGACTCTGATTCAGATTTTCCATTAGCCTTCTGACTGAAGCTTGCTTGATTCTGATGCATTTAACCCTTATGCTTTCAATTAGCTCAGTTGCCCGGTTCTGAAGAGATGCCCAGGAGTCATCATATGCACTTGTGAGATCAATTGTCCTTCGTTGATCCACAAGATTATGCAACTGACTCAGGATTGAGAGAAGCTCAGAATTAATATATCCAGATTCCAGGATGTTTGAGGGTGGTTGTTCAAGGATTTCAAGATCAGAATCACTGATTTCCAAATCTTGAACAGGGTTAGGAACTGGAATGGTAAAGTGTGTTTGTGTGTTTGAAGATGAAGGCTGGTCAGAATCAATGTGTGTGGTGGAGGTTGAGTCTTGAACATTGACTAGAGAAATGTCAACATCCATGGGAGTTGGTTCTGGAGAGTGTTCAGGTAAAGGTTGAAATTCAGTTTCAGTTGGTGGTTGTTGTGGTGAAGTTGTTGTTTGATTGTTGAGTTGGGGGTCAATGATGGCTATTGGTGATTGTGGGGGTGTTGTGGGTTTTTGTGGTTCAGGTGTTTGTTGATGGGGGTTTTCTGAAACAACATTTTCAGAAGCAGCTGCTTCTGGAGTTGTTTCAGAGGCCTTTTCTGTTGTAGATTTGTCTATGGGTAACTCACCTGAGTAGTGGAGAGCAAGATTGTCTAAGACAGAAGTGTCTTCTATTGGTTCAGGTGCTGATGGTGAAGAGGGTGAAGTGGGGATAGAGGTGACTGGAATCTGGATTACCTGATCTGCAGGGTCAGCTTCAGAAGTGATCTTCTGTGGATCAGCAGATTGAGAAACTGCTTCTGAAGTTCCTTCTTCTGGAGCATTTTCAAAGACGAGCATCATATCGTCTTCCTCATTGTCTTCAGTAGGTTTACCAGCAATGGCTCTTACTTCAGCCAGTTTATCTTTGTAGAACCTATCACAGTCCTCCAATCCCAAAGCCTTGAGCTTTTCATCTCTTTGATGAGTGTATTGAGCTTTTTGATCCTTTCTTTCTGATATAAGATCAGCAGCACGTTCATCTGCCATCCTTTTCCTTATTCCTGTCATCTCAACCATAGGACTCACAAGTTGAAGGGGAGCCTTCTTCTTCTTCAGCTTGGGATCAGCCTCCTCTTTCTCTATTTCTTCAAGAGCTTCATCCAGCTGCTCTTGAGTGATTACCAAGTCTGCCTTACCTTTTCTCCTCTTCTGTGGAATAGAAGCAGCACCAACCTTCTGCATCTTTCCTTTTTCCTTGATAAAAACAGGTTTAGCAACTTCTGACTCAGTACTAGTTCTGGCCTTCTTTCCTTTAGTAGGAGCAGCTTCTGATTCAGAACTAGTTCTGGCCCTTTTCCCTTCAGGTGCCTCAGAAACAGCAGCTTCTGACACAGCAACTGCCTTGGCCTTCTTGCCTTTCCCTTTAGCAAGAGCAGCTTCCTCCTGAGACCTTGCATCTTCCTCCAAGACGTACTCAGCTACTGATTGAACTAGGAAATCAGAGTCACTTTCCTTAAAGATGGGAGGAAAGTCCCTGATTATCTCAGTTTCAGCAGTTGTCATTTCTAACCACTTTTCATCTTCAGGGGCTTCTTTGATGAACTTCATATAGCATAAGCTCCTGCTACTGATAGTCCTTTCAGCAGTAGAGACTACGAAACATTTATCAGAAGCACTCCTTGTCCTTTTTAAGAACTCCAGCACCCTTCCTTGATGAAAGATTTCAGAAAGCAATCTTCCATAGGGTACTTGTTTTCTTCCTCTTGTAGTGCTTTCGTTTATGGCCCAGCAGAGATGATCCATTACATATCTGGGGAAGTTTATCTTTTCAAGATTGGTCATGAAATAAATTGCTAGCTTCTGTTGGTTGTTGGGTTGGTCAGACCCTCCTGCTCTTTGAAAGAAGCAATCATTACTGAATTTCACCAACATTCTGTTGTGAATCTCCATCTCTGAAGGCTTGGCATCTTTCTTCCCACCCAGAAGAGAGTTGTAGTAACCTTTTAGCAGGACATCTTCCTTCCTGACTATTTCTTGGAATCTTCCCTCTGCATGCATCCTACAAGCTTTAGCTATAACGTCCTCAGTGATGGTTATAGGAATGCCCATCACTTCAGACCTTATTTCTAAGCTATCAAATGATGTAGGATTCATATCCATGACCATTTTCCCTTTCTTTGACCCCGCTTGTTTGCTTACGACTTTTGCAGGCTTTTCATTGTACACTTCAGCTTTTAACCAAAAGTCCTTGACCAAGTTCACATATGTTGGCCCATTTAGCATCTTGAAATACTCAGACATCATCTGAGTTTCTATCAAACCTTCCATGTTTACTTCATACTTCTTGAGTGAAGCAAAATCCACCGGTGACTCTACTTGAACTATTAAGGATTCCCATGGAATATCCATAGTCTTCTTTTTGTAGATGGACCCAGATTCTGATACGCTTTGCTTGTTTGATGTAGATTCTGAAACTTTTGAGCTTGATGATGCCATTTGATGATTTACGAAGATTTGAAGAAGATGAAGATTTTAGGGTTCTAAGGTTGAGAGAATGCGCTTACTTCGCAAGAGGTTTGAGAGCAAATGTGTTTGTTGTGAGTGAGTAGTGTGTGAATTGTCAAAGTGTTAAAAGTAAAACGATTGCAATTCAAAAGAGACAAACAAACATAACATTAATGACAAAATTGGGGGCGCGTGAAAAGTACTTTCAAAGCTTTTAAATCATCATTGCCCTTTTAGTTATACACCAACACATATAGGCCACGTAAGAAGTTCACAGAGTAACTACCAAGTTAGTGGGCCAGAAGTTACTTTTTAAAAGGTAACTTCCAACGTTTCCACTAATTCAACTATTCAGAAGCAACAAATCCAGCTTCTGGACTTCAGATGCTGACGTCATCATCAGAAGCGAGTTTTCCTCAGAACCTCAATAAAGAGCTTCTGATGGACTACCGCTTCTGAACTAACTTCAGAACCTAAAATCCTATTCAGGAGCAAGCAAGCATTTAATCAGATACAAAGTGCATGTTCAAATTTTTCTTTATAAAATCAAATCTTTCAACAGTTAAAGGCTTAGTAAATATATCAGCCCATTGATTTTCAGTATCAATGAATTGTATATCTAAAATTCCTTTTTGAACATAATCTCTGATAAAATGGTGTTTGATTTCAATGTGCTTCGCTCTTGAATGCAAAATTGGATTTTTAGACAAACAAATAGCAGCAGTATTATCACAATAAATGGGAATACTGTTAGCAGTTATCTGATAATCTTCCAACTGATGTTTCATCCAAAGTAGTTGTGTACAACAACTTGCAGCTGAAATGTATTCTGCTTCTGCTGTAGACATAGCAATAGTTGTTTGTCTTTTGCTAGCCCAGGATATAAGATTATCACCCAGAAATTGACAATTGCCACTGGTTGACTTTCTTTCAATCCTATCACCAGCATAATCAGCATCACAGAATCCAATTAGCTTATAATCTAAGGATTTCCTATAAAGGAGTCCAAGATTGGTCGTTCCTTTCAAATACCTGAAGATTCTCTTGACAGCAGTCATATGAGATTCTCTAGGATCTGATTGGAATCTTGCACACAAGCATACACTGAATAAAATATCTGGCCTAGATGCAGTGAGGTATAACAAAGAACCAATCATACCTCTATACAGCTTCTGATCTACTTTAGTTCCTTCATCTTCTTTGCTCAGGTTGTACGTAGGATGCATTGGAGTGTTCATCACTTTACAATCTTCAAGTTTGAACTTCTTCAGAAGCTCCTTTGTGTACTTTGATTGATGAACATAGACTCCATCTTTGCATTGATTGATTTGAATGCCAAGGAAGAACTTCAGCTCTCCCATCATGCTCATTTCAAATTCATCCTGCATTAACTCAGAAAATTCCTTGCAAAGAGATGCATTAGTAGAACCAAATATTATATCATCAACATATATTTGCACAACAAGAATATCTTTCCCAAGGGTCCTTCTGAAGAGTGTAGTGTCAACCTGTCCTCTCTTAAAATCATTTTTGATTAAGAAATTACTTAGTCTATCATACCAAGCTCTGGGAGCTTGTTTCAAGCCATATAGTGATTTCTTCAATTTAAAAACATGGTCAGGATATTTAATATCCTCAAATCCAGGAGGTTGCTTAACATACACTTCTTCTTCTATGACACCATTGAGAAATGCACTCTTGACATCCATCTGATATAATATTATGCCATGATTAACTGCATAGGAAAGAAGTAACCTGATTGCTTCCAATCTTGCAACTGGAGCAAACGTTTCAGTGTAATCAATGCCTTCTTGTTGACTATACCCTTGTGCAACAAGCCTGGCTTTGTTTCTTGTTACTTCACCTTGCTCGTTCAGCTTGTTTCTGAATACCCATTTTGTTCCAATAATGTTCTTGTGCTGAGGTTTGGGTACCAGATCCCACACATCATTTCTTTGAAATTGATTCAACTCTTCTTGCATAGCTAGGATCCATCCATCATCTGAAAGTGCTTCATCAACTGTTGTAGGTTCAATCATTGAGATTAGTCTAATCATTGACTCTTCTTGTCTGAAATGTGATCTTGTTCTTCTTGGACTATCTTTGTTTCCAATGATTAGCTCTTCAGGATGTGAAGACTTGTGTTTGAATGTGTTTCTGGGAGGATCTTCTTGATGTGAGTCATCTTGTGCTTCATCAGAAGCAGCTTCATCTTGTGCTTCTGATGTGGGTTCAGCTTCTGGACTATTTTCAGACTCAGCCATCTGATCAGGTTCTGGAGTAGCTTCAGGAACCTGTATCTCTGCAAAACTTTCACCTTGCTTTGAAGTTTTATCTTCAAGCTCTTTGTCATCAAATTTAACGTGCATAGATTCTTCAACACAGAGTGTTTCTGAATTATACACCCTGTATGCCTTTGACCTTTCAGAGTAACCTAAAAAGATTCCTCTTTGGGCCTTGGCATCAAATTTCTTTAGGTAGAGCTTGTTGTTCAGAATGTAACATGTACATCCAAATTGATGAAAGTAAGAGATATTGGGTTTTCTTCCTTTAAAGAGTTCATATGCTGTTTTCTCCAAAATAGGTCTAATATAGATCCTGTTTTGAACATAGCATGCTGTATTCACTGCTTCTGCCCAAAAATGTTTTGGTAAATTGTTTTCATGAATCATGGTTCTGGCCATTTCTTGTAAAGTTCTATTCTTTCTCTCTACAACCCCATTTTGTTGTGGTGTTCTAGGAGAAGAGAATTCATGGAAAATTCCATGTTTTTCACAAAAAGCTTCAAATGGCTCATTTTCAAATTCTCCACCATGATCACTTCTGACTTTCAAAATTTTTGATTCTTTTTCAGATTGAATTTGAGTGCAGAAGCTACTGAATACATCACACACAACATCTTTACTCTTTATGAATTTCACCCAAGTCCATCTGCTGTAATCATCAACAATGACTAATCCATATCTGCTTCCATATAAGGATGCAGTACTTACTGGTCCAAATAAATCAATATGGAGTAATTCTAAAGGTCTTGAGGTTGAAACAATATCTTTTGTTTTAAAAGATGATTTCACAATTTTCCCTCTCTGACATGCACCACAGAGTGCATCTGAATGATAGTCAATGTCTGGTAGCCCTTTCACAAGTTGTAACTTACTAAGCTTAGAGATTAACCTCCAATTAGCATGTCCCAACCTTCTGTGCCACATCCATTTCTTATCATTCACTGATAGTAGGCAAATCACCTTCTGATCAGCCAGTTCAGAAAAATTGATTTTATAGACATTGTCAACTCTCTTTCCTTTGAACACAATGGATTTGTCTTCCTTGTTGATTACTGTACAGTTGGGTTTTTCAAAAAGCACATCATAACCATTATCACAAAATTGACTAATGCTCAAAAGGTTATGTTCAAGACCATCTACCAACCATACATTATTAATTGAGGTAGAGGAGTTACCAATAGTTCCTGTACCTATGATCTTGCCTGACTGGTTGCCTCCAAATTTCACATTTCCTCCCTCTTTCATTGTTAGGCTGAGGAACATGGACTTGTCTCCTGTCATGTGTCTTGAGCAACCACTGTCTAGGTACCATGATCTTTGCTTTGGCACTGCTCTTAGACATACCTGCATCATTGACATTTTTAGATTTAGGTACCCATTGTTCTATGGGTCCTGGAAGGTTAGTACTTAAGGCTTTACTCTTCACTTCTTGTACCTTGTGCTGTGAGTTGGGTTGCTTCTGATTAACCATCACCTTAGGTTTTGGTACTTCAGAAGCAGTAACTGTCTTCTTCTGAAACTTAGACTTCAGAACCCCAGATTTTGGTTTCACCAGACTCTGAGGAATAGGTTCTGATCTTTTCAGGATCCTAACCTTTGAAGTTTTGGAATCAGATTTGATCATAGCCTTTGACTTAGAGTTCTTTGGCTTTGAAGTAATCTTAGCCTTAGAACTAGAAGCTTCAGGTTCTGATTGAACAACAGTTTCCAACTCAGCCCCTTCTGGTACAAAGAATGTTTTCAGACCTTCCTTGATGCATTCACAACAAGACTTTAGATTGGTTTTCTCCAGTTTCACTTCTGGAAAGCCAATTCCTCTGCCATTGTTCTTGTAAATGCTATAAATCATAGAAGCTACTCTGCTTCTGTCAATGCCAGATATAATAAAGTCTTCAAGAGCAATTTCATGGTTACTTAAAGGTTTTTCATTACACTTTTCTTGTAGCTTCTGACATAAGAACCTGAGCTGATCTTCATATGTTTTACACATGAAGTCAAAGCCCCTAAGTCCTTGTTCAGAAGCTTTCAGATCCAATAAAGTTGATTTTTGCTGTTGTACCAAATCAGCATATTTTTCTTTTAAATCCTTCAACTCATTGGTTCTTACTTCAAAATGTGTAAGAAGTTCTTTAAGTGACTCAACAAGTTCATCTCTGGGAATTTTGGAATATACCTCATTTTCATCTTCTGAGTCTGAATCTGACCCAGCTTCTGAAGTTGCTGTTGCTACCAACCCAACAGCTACCTTTGCATCTTCATCAGCTTCCTCTTTATCAGATCCAGATTCACTACCCAAATCATCCCAGGTTGCCATTAAACTCTGCTTAATCTGCTTCTTGAGTTTGCTTGGTTTGAATGTAGACCTCTTTGACTTGTCCTTTGACTTTTCTCTTTGAAGATCAGGGCATTCAGCAATGAAGTGTCCAGGCTTCTTACAGTTGAAGCATCCCTTCTGATCTTCTTTCCTTGAGCTTCTGGAGTTACCCCTTCTGGAGAGAAACTTTCTGTTCTTCTTGGCCAGATATTGAAGTCTGTTTGAGAGCATGGCCATTTCTGCAGCATCTGGTTCAGAATCTGAACTTGACTGTTCTTCCTCTTCAGATTCAACCACTTTGAGAGCTTTTGATGACTTGCCTTTGGATGGAAGAGCTATTGATTTACTCTTCTTAGTAGACTCATGTTCATTAAGACTTAACTCATGAACTTTGAGAGAACTAACAAGATCTTCGACACTTAAAGTGTTTAAATCTTTAGCTTCCTCAATGGCAGTCACCTTCGGTCTCCATCTGGCAGGTAAGCTTCTGAGAATCTTGCTTACATGATCAGAAGCAACATAGCTCTTCTTTAGAATCTGTAGACCAGAAACTAAGGTTTGAAACCTTGAGTACATCTCCTCAATAGTTTCATCATCCTTCATTTTGAATAACTCATACTGATGTACAAGCAGGAGAGCCTTTGCTTCTTTGACCTTCTTGCTCCCTTCATAATTTGAACAGAGAGAAGCAAACATAGCTTTAGCAGTGGATTTGTCACTCATCTTCATGTATTCTGCTTTGGGTATGGCAGTGACAAGAGCTCCTCTGATAATATGATGCTTCTTGTAAAGTTTCCTCAGTTCTGGAGTATGTTTCTTTCTATCCACAGCAGCTCCTTCTTCATCAAGGACTAAACCACCAACGCCGTCTTCCAGAATATCCCACAATTCTTCATCTAGGCTCATGATGTAACTGTAAAAATTGGTCTTCCACCAAGAGAACTCTTCAGCATCTCCATTGAACTTTGGAACTTTTCCAACACTGGTTTTCTTACTATCACTATAATCATGTGAGACATTTTTATAGCTAGTATCACCATCAGGAGGAGGAGTAGTCATGTTTTTCTCAGATCTTTGACTGTTGCACGGTTAAGTGATACACAACAGACCAAGGCTCTAGATACCAATTGAAGGTGAGAAAAACACAAGAAGGGGGGTTGAATTGTGTTTTTGAAAAATTCTTCGTTTCTCCTAAAAACTGAACACACTGATCAGAAGCTAAGTGAGACAGCTTCTGAAGTGATAATCAGAATCTAAATGCAGCGGAATAAAACAGAGAGAGAAGAAGAAGAAGGACACAAAGCAATTATACTGGTTCCTTCCACCATCCGGAAGTAGTCCAGTCCCCCTTGCACTTCCAAGGAGATTTCACTATGAGTAATATCTGATTACAAATGCTCAAGCACACAAGCAAGAGACTTCCAATGCTCAAGCACACAAGCAAGAGACTTCCTTTGCTCAAGAACACAATCAAGAGACTTCCTGCTCAAGCACAACTGCAAGAGACTTCCTAACTAAACAAAATTACACAGAAAATTGTTTAAGGTTGAACACTTGATATACAATCAGAGGTGCTCACAATACAAATCAGATACAGACTCAATGGACTTAAGAATTTCTAAGATATGACTTTGAGACACAGAAATTCTAAGTGAATGCAGAACAATTTCAGCAGAGGTTTGGTACTTGTGAAAATCTTGTGAGTCTTTCGTTCAGCGTTCTTGCATTACCAATTCTCTAAGTCTTCACTCCTTTATATAGAGGTGTGAGAGAGACGTTGTGAAATTGCCAGCACACCAAAGAGTCGTTGTTGAAGCTTGATCTTTCACCAATAATCTTTTGCCTGATTTGGCTGTTGTCCTATGAAGAACAAATTTGAAATCCATTCCTTATCCAAAGGAACATCTATGCAGGCGAAACCGTATTCTGGAGCTGTTTTCTTGTCCTGTAGTGCGGACACAAAACAGAGTAGTGGAGAACGTGGTTGTACAATTCGTACAAAGTACAATGTCAACGCTTTCGTCCAAATTGCAAACACACGCCTTCAAACACCTTTGAAATGACCGTTGCAAACTCCACTAATCCTTTGTTTGTGTTTTCGAATCCAATAGACAGCTTTTGCATTGATGATTCTTCAATTCTTGATTCTTTGCAAATCCAGTTGATATTCAGCTTCTGGTGAAATGGCTTCTGATGAGGCAGCTTCTGATGATGCAGCTTCTGATGATATGACTTCTGCAGCTTCTGATGACGCAGCTTCTGATGATGTGGCTTCTGGACCTCTTGTCTTCAGAAGCACTATTCTTCAGGAGCAGCTTACTTCAGGAGCGCTATTTCTTCAGGAGCGCTTTTTCTCTTCAGTAGCAAGATGCCTTCAGGAGCGTCCAAGCTTCAAATTTTTGTTGTTTCCATAGCTCTTTATTTGCTCATTCAGAACCAATGATGATGTAACTTTATAATTATGGTCCTGTACACTTGAACAAATATTAGCTAGTCCAATTTACAATTTTTAATACCTTGTTATCATCAAAACCCTTTAAGGTTCATTGTTAAACACATTTTGTTCCAACAATTTCAGATTATATAATATGAACCATATTTTTTTGTTCAGATTATATAATTTGAACGACGGGGATATTTCAGGAATAAGCCATAGGGCATGTGAGAAAGTCATAGGGTGAGAAAAGTAATTCTCTAACTTTATAGTATAAAGTTAGTTGAGCCTATTAAGTGTAGACTCAACTAGAATTAGACCTCAAGAATTTCTTATTACCCCCTCCCTCCTAAGCTTCCCTATAGTTTTCTCATTTTACCCTGTTCGGATTCTATAATCCAAAGTTTGTTTTAGTTTTTCAGATTATAGAATCTGAAAACACACCTACATAAAATACAACTTTAACAAAGATTCATAAAATGTGTGATTTGACCAACAAAAACTTAGACAATTATATTAAAAGATCATTATATATATACATGTGTGTGTGTGTGTGTTGTGTGTGTGTAATATGTTTTGAGTTCCCAAGTTATATAAATTTTAATAAATCTTGAGCAAGAGCTAAGGTATCGCCATCTTCAACCTTTGAAAACATCTATAGCCTTCTTATCATCATGAACTTTCTCATCATCTTCATCCTTCAAAAGATCTTCAACTTTCACATGAGTGTTCATATCGTATAATTTGAATTGAGAATTGAAAATCTTAGATTGTATAATGCGAACGACGCCAATAGAGACAACTTAACGTAAATGAAATGAAAATGCATATAGAAATAGATTGAGGAAGGTTTTAGAGTAACATTACCTTTGCATTCATATGAAAATAGTGTCTATGGGGTGCACTAATGATTGCATTATGCATAGAAATCAAGGTTTTGTGAAAATAAGATGTTTTTATTTTTGGGGTTTGAAGAGAAATAAGAGAAAGTTGGTGAGAAGATGTATAATATGGAAAACACGCTCATGTATATATATCAAAATATCTCAGATTATATAAACAAATTGCATTCTCATTCTACAACCCGAAACAACTAAAACACACTTCAAATTATAAAATCTGAATCGGATAAAATTGAAAATTCGTAAGGCGCACAAAAAACTTGGGATAAGAAATTGTCTTAGATAGTATGCATAATAGCATGCATGAATGATACTAATGCACCAGGTTTTATTGCCATGATGACAAAAAAAAATATATAGTTTTTTTTTTCTAATTCACAAACAACATAGCTTTTTTTAATGAACAAAAAATAGCTTTATAAATACAATTTTTTTTATCTTATTTTATGCATTTTAATATGAATCTTTATGTAAGAGTTTTCACTGAATCTCTATATTTTCAAGCTTTACTTTTTTCATCTCTACATATGTCTTCTAATTCTTATAATTAGGGTTGAGTCTAATTCCTATCTAGGAAACAAGTTTGTAACGGTATCAGCTACTTAGAATAACTATTCAAGCCATAGTAGTATATCTAATATGAAACTCTTAACAACACACATCATACACCTCCTCAAAAAAAAAAAAACACACACACACACACACACATACAGGGGCGGATCTAGACATGATGGTTTGGTGTGGCAAAATTATAAAAGAAAATTTTTAGTATACATTTGATTTATAATACGATATATATATTAGTAATGCGAATATTAAATAGAAAAAGCACTATAGCGAAGTGGCTAAAAGTGGCTAAATACGATATATATATATATATATATATATATATATATATATATATATATATTAGTAATGCGAAAATTAAACAGAAAAAACACTATAGCGAAGTGGCTAAAACAAGTTTGTTACATCTCTATGTCTCAGGTTCGTTCGAATCCCATCTACCACTCTCAGGTTCGTTCGAATCCCATCTACCACACTTTTGATGATTTTCTCCTTCGTTCGAATCCCATCTACCACACTTTTGATGATTTTCTCCTTAAAATATGATTTTCTTCTTAAAAAAAGGTTAAAATCGGAACACGCATTGATAAAGGACTATCTACCACTGGAACACGCATTGATTTGTAAAACATTGTCCAATTATGTGATATATATTATCTTTTCGGTCTACTATATTAATAAAAAAAAATTGGGCTGTAATCTGGTGTGGCAGCTGCCACACCATGCCTAACACTGGATCCGCCCCTGCATACATACATACACAAAATTGGACGTCTTCAACATGATCTAATTAAGTTGTCTATACTAGTGTGAGATCAGTAGCATACATGGAGAAATATTTGCTAAAAAATATATTGCATATTTCAATTTTAAGCCACTGGATATATAATCCTTCATCATATCTCATCATCTTCAATCATGATGGCTTAATTTATACTCATTCTGATTTTCAGACCGTCAACATTCATCAAGAGAGCCAGCAAGCACATGCACTATAATAATATACCTTAATTAATTGCAACGGTTGTGCATGGTGGTCGCCCTTTGAATTTTTGATACATTATGCAAATTTCAAGACAAATGCATGGTTGGTTAGGGTTAGAACTAGTTATTATGAAGCATAAAAAATATGTATTGGAAGGAGTTTGAGACGTGGAAGGCACTGATCCTCAACTATGAATACTACGTATGATGATGGCATCTTTCGTGAAAGCAACGTTAAACTCCCACGTGCCTCGAATGTTCTGGTTCAGTAGATCAATCGAATCTCCACTCCTATGATTGCTACCCTTAGCTGCGCACCATGCTCTCTCATTATGTTCCTTTAATGTAAACATTAATTCCCCACTTACCTATTTGTATCTTATACTAGTTATTTCATAACAACACAAATTCGTACGTACTGTACTAACTACCTGTAGAAGAAGTACTAATTAACCATGAATTATGGCTTAATTTCTCAGGTTTATGGAACATTTATCTCATATAAGTACTATAGTACATCACGAGGATTAATATTCATCCAGAAAAGTCTACACGGTGCAATAATATGAGCTAATACATATTGAAACAACATATCAACCAAACTTTATCCACTAAGTGGAGTTGGGTACATGAATCGTATGATGTCCTAATCTTGTATCAAAAACCATGTCTTTATTCAACTCATTAATCTCCAAATCCTTCTTAATAATTTCTTTTATTTATATTTTTTCTAGGTATTCCCTTATTACCTATAGTGATTTAACTCATCTTCATCTGATCTACTCTGCTTAGAGTCCACAAGTCTTCTCTCTACATATCGAAACCACTTAAGTCTAGTTTTTACTCTATTCTACTATATTACTGTATGCGCCACCTCAAGTCTCTCTAACACGGTCATTTTTAATTCTTTCTCCTACAGCCTTAACACACAAGATCTTATCAACATTCCACACAACCCTCTCTATTTCTTAAATAAAAAGAAGAGATGAAGCCATAATTAATTTATGTTTGAAGTTAATTTGGAGATGATCGATAGGCGAAGTATTGTTTGAAATAAATCCATCACATGTTTTTGCAGTCAATGAAGTATGAAATTAAGTTAATTGATTGGTTGACCATGATGAGGTTGAATTAATTAAACACATAATTGCAACGAAATCTAGGTTCAATTGCTGATTTTAGCATTAATAGAAGAATAAAAAGGGATAATAGATATGCCACATATCCCCCTAATCACGTGCTGATCATGCTCCCACACCCGCAACGCTAGCCTTTTTTCCATATACTATGTGAATGTGAATGAAACTTATTCCATAAACCACAATTCTCTTCACTACATTCAAGACACTGTACATTGTCTCACACTACATTCTTGCCGACTATGTTATCACCCCCAAAATACTGAAATCATGCACATAATTATTAATTAATTTACACCTTAGTGGATTTATAAATGTAGTCCTCAGTTTAACCAAATTACACAACTTGACATATTTTGGCCTCATCACATCACACAACGAAAATTTTACCAACAAACAATAATCAATGAGTTTGAATAACATAACATCAATTAATATTTGAACATAAATTTAAATTACACGTACATGTTGCAAACTTGCAATGGTGTGTATTTGGTCATTTTGGCATGAACATAGCTTCTTTAGGGAGTCATAAAAGCAATAACAATATAGGCAAGCAAGTGTTTGACTTATCAACTTCAATCACCTTCAAGAAGCATAACCAATGAAGAAATGACACGTGAGTGAAAGAGACACGCTCCACCCGCCTATGAAATAGCATACTATAACATGAAAATTCACATCAACATCACAAACTCTCATTGAAACTCACATAATTAACCATATGCACATGTACACACACACCCTTCCTTAATTCTAACGACTCCTTCAACCGCCCACGTTCACTCACAACTACGCTTTCCACACACATATTCCTCTCTCTACACACACACATGTATTAGTATGTGCTCTCACTCTTGACTCTCAAAATTCCTCAAATCAATCAAACTCACACACCTTATAATATATCTCCTACTAGCTCAATTTTCTTGATCCACTTAATTCATTAATCCCAATATCACTACTATCTAAATAAATGTTCCAACAAAGACATAACAATATTAGTAGTAGCGAGCTAGATCAAATGTTACATATGTTATCTTCTCCTAATTCTAATCTCATGCCATTCCCAACAACCTCAATGGACAAATCAAATTCAAAGTGGAAACCACACATTGAGATAGCTCCTAATTGTCCTCGTTGTGCTTCATCAAACACCAAATTCTGTTACTACAATAATTATAGCTTGTCACAGCCACGGTATTTCTGCAAAGGTTGTAGACGTTACTGGACCAAAGGTGGCTCTCTTCGGAATGTTCCCGTTGGTGGTGGCTGCCGCAAAAACCGTCGTGGAAAGGCGGTCAGAAATTCTCAGACTGACCGTCTTTCCGCGAATTATGGCTCTGCTGATGATGAAGATCATCAGCAAAACCAAAACAATGGTTCGCGTGATATAGACATGGCTGTTGTTTTTGCCAAATTCTTAAACCAAAATCCAAATAGCACTCATCATGGTGATGAGGAATTGGAAATTGAGAGTGAGGCTAATAATAATGGTTTGTCTTCTTCTTCCAACAATATCAACAATTTGTCATCGACACCCGAAAGCGTTGAAACGGAGAATGATGCAGTGGTCCAGCCTCAGAAACCTTTTGATGAGGTTCATAATTATGGAGGGGAACATGAATTGAGTTTGAGTGGGATTGAATATGATCAGTTTGAAGGGTTTCTAGGTGTTGATGAAGATGTGGTACAAGATGTTCTATGGCCTGATTCTAATGCTATGAATATGATGATGTCATCTTCTTCCAATAATTATACATGGCAACAACCACCACCAATGATACAAATGGAATTACCAGGAGAGTTGGAATTGGAATACTCAATGCCATTGCCATTGCCATTGAATAATGAGAATGGTACTATTAATTCCAATTCTACTAGTGTCAATTTAATAAGTGAAAGTTGGAATTCTTGGGATTCTTTTGATCTTTCAACTATGGAAGTCTTCTCTTCAAGTTCAAGACCTTAATCATCAATTGTTAATTAGATCTGATTCCAGATATATAGGTCAAATATTTTTCATTTATATGTTGTATTATTATTCTTCTTATTTATTATTTGACAGAGGAGAGCAAAAATTACGAGAGATAGCTAAATACGGTTGCATTCTATCATGAAGTGAAAGATAGAATGCTAGCTATAGAAATTATTTATATTAATGGATATATATACATCAAATAAAGTTTTGTGCTTCGGCTATCTATCCTTTAATCTTGGGAAGATTTACGAGTTGTACAATTTAACAAATTATTCTTAGTAGGACATGTTATTTCCATGGTGAAAATGGTTAGGACGTACATAGCAACAACTTCAAGCTTCTCACAAAATTGGTGTTTAGTACGTTCCCCCAAAATTTGTAAACACATAATTGATGTTTAGTACGATCCCCCAAAATTTGTAAACACATAATTGATGCTTTGTACGATCGCCCAAAATTTGTCATATTTACTTACATCAAAAGCAATCGTGGCCCTTATGAATTCATAGACATCCTTTTTTTCAAACCCCCAATATACACCCCATGTGTCATTAGGGCTATTTTGGTAATTTTACCTTATCACTCACTCTCTCTCTCTCTCTCTCTCTCTCTCTCTCTCTCTCTCTCTCTCTCTCTCTCTCTCTCTCTCTCTCTCTCCACCACCGTGCGTTTAGGCTATCTTTTTTTTTTGGTTGCATATTTGCGTTTTCCCTCAAGATTTACGTTTATCAAAACAAAGTTGGTCGCGGTATAGAGGATTTGATAGGTGTGAATGGGCCTCTGATGTCGTGAGGGAGAAGAAGAGGTCGTCAACGGTGTCACATCACCATATATGGACGGATCGAAAGGACGACGACGACATGAGGTCATCGGCGGCGTGACAAATGAGTTCGTTGGTGTGAGGGCGGAGGTTGTGTTGCAGACGAGGTAAAATTTGAGTTAGTCTAATATTTATCGAGTTGAGTCAAATTAAATAAAATTCAACTCACCTTGATTCATATTTACATCTTCACATAAAACTTTAAGGCATTAAACGAGTTTTCTCATTTATACGATGCTTACCATCCACATTTTTAGGACCGCCCCAATATTGTTAGTGACATAAAACAAACTTTATAGTGAAACCTCTTAAAAAAATAGGACAAGAATATCAAAAAAAAAAAAAAATCAAATTTTGCTTATTACAAAGTTCAAACTTGGGTCAAGGTGGATACGAGTCTCTCATTATAATTAACATTTGTTGATTTGTTGATAGAACAAGAATTTAGTCGAGATACCATATGATGTCCTCAATTGATTTGTTGATATGACCAAACAATGGGATAAAAGCAACCTAGTAAGTGTTTGTTTGGTATAGCGTTTGCAAAACGTAGTTTGATGAAAATCACTGCAAAAAACCACATTAGCATAGAAACTAGCTAGAATTTGGAGCTTCTAGAAATCACGGAAAAACGCATCGAAAAACGTGCAAACTTGCTTTATGTGTTTCAAACGGGAAACCAAACACCCGCTAAGTAGTTTGAACACCACATTTTCACCACACGACCTTGAGTCATAGGGCATACGAGTCCTCTTATTTACATGATGCTCATCTTGATGTAAATCTAAGATGAAAGTTCAAGAGCAAGAATCTTTTCCATGATTGAATTCAATTTTTTAAGAATTAACCTAAAAACAAAAATCAAAATTCAAGATAGAAATTGAAAACTTACAAAAGCAAATTAGACTATAAGATGTAATGGTGAATGATTGCCAGATAATATAAAAAATGCAATTACCACAGGAGATTTGCAAAGCCCCTTAATAACATTGACAATGGTTCAACCAAGAAACTTAGGAGGAAAATTTCCACCTCACACACATGTCACATGTAAATTCTATTAATTATCATCAAAAACCAATTACAATAGTGTGTAAAATTCTATTTACATGTGTGCAAGCTAAATGTTAACACACACACACACGCCCAAATTACACAATGAACTTCTAACAAGAACTAAAATTGCCCCCGGAACAAAAAAATTCAAGACACTTGCTATTTTCACGATCAATGTTTCCTAATAACACATAGAAATGACCAAAAACCTAGTGGTAGTTAACTACCGCCGGTTTTTCAGTTATAATCTGTTTTATCTTGGTTTTCGGGTGTCAAACATTGATTACGTTTGAACCTTTCTAACCGGTGATATCTTATTTTTTCTTGGGAAGGGAAAAAGTAAGCAAAACCCTTGAGAATCGAGGTCCGGGAGTTGTTTTCGCTACGGGAAGGTGTTAGGCACCCATAACGACTATAGTAACCTATAGGAACCGTCTTTAATTTCTACGCGCGCGCTTTATTTTTAAATGCTATTTGAAAATGTTATTTACACCTAAAAGTTACTAAATGAAGAATTGGAGGGAGAAGAATGTTTTTGGATTTTTATTTTAGTTGAATTGAAGGAATTTTGTTCCTTGCCTACGTACCCGTCTAAGGGATCAAATCCACCGTAGTTCTCTTTCAAAAATGTTTTTGTTTTTTGTTGGTTGATTTTAAGTTTGAAAATGGATTTTGAAGAATAGAAAGAGGCCTCAAGGGCATGAGATTGGAAAATAGTGAGGTTGAATTAGTGAATTGCAAAATATGGTCAAAGTTTGATTATTTTCATTGAAATTTGATTAAGAAAATGGAAAAGGAAATACAATGGGATGTTGGATCCCAAGGTTTATTTGGAAAAGGTTTGAGTGAAGTTGTTCACATTTGTTTGGAAAATTGGTTTTTTCTAAGTATAAAGCCTAAACATTCATCTAAACATACAATCCTAGACATACATCTAAACATGCATATTCTAACTATATAGTGATGTGTGTGCATGTGTCGGTGCTTGTGTCGGTGTACATCATTAGAGTCCATTGTCCATATTACATCATGCCCTAGTTTACATTCTATGGTCTTGCAAAAATTTAAATGACATGAAAGTAAAATGTTACAAGAACTCCTAAATCTTTACATTCTAATTTTTTGGTGAAACTTAAAGTGCAAGAAATTAAAGTGGAAGAATGAAGTATGCTTGTGGAGATGCATGAAACATGAAACAAAGAGGTTAGTAGCACAAAGCATAAGAAAAGATGAAATGGAAGCAAATGCAAAGACATAGTAAGGCAACTAGAGTTTAACAAAGCCATAACCAAGAATTTAATCAAAAAAACATGATGAAATAGTACTTGAAATATTACTAAAATTCTAGAGCAAAACTAAGGCCTAGAATCCTCACATCAATGGTTACATTTTAAAAGCTTTAATTCGATTAAGGTGTGAGAAATCGAGGGAAATTAGTATGCAATATAATCATAGTATTTTCAAGCCTATTTGCACTTTATTTAATACAAAAAACACACATTATTCACATGGTGAAGGATCTATAACAAGAACAGCAGGCATACACTAAATCAAAAAACAAAATCACTTCAAGAATGACATACTCAAAGTCACACTTATGCACCAAAATTCAAGGACAAAATCACATCACAATTTTCACAAAAGTCTTAACAAAAAGTGGCAAAAATGACAAAACAAACACACATTATTTTTGAAGTAAGTTTTAACACGTAATTATATTCCAAGGAGCAAGTATCGAGTGCTAAAAATTGATCACCTCAACATTCACAAAACACTTAGAGATTTTTATCAAGATTCGAGTAAAAAAAAATGAATATAAAGTATTAATCAAGAATCAAGATAAAAATTATATATTGTGATCAAGATTTAGCATGCGAGATACCCCGAAATTCATCAAAAGACACAAGAAAATAACTGGAAATTTTGTGGAATTTTTCCAAGAGTTTTCGAATGAACAAGGGTGCAAAAAAGCATACTGGGAGTGCAGGTAGCAAGCAAGAAAACAGCATGGATATTGGGCTGAGCAACACGTATGGGCTTGGGTAAACCCTACTGGGTCGGTTTGGACCCATGGGTTAATGGTTTAAACAAAAGTAGGAGTAGAAGATTGGTTTTGAAGTACCAAAAACAGTTTCACGTTAAAACAAAATCACTCTCTTCTCTTCATGGCAAACACAATCAGCAGTCATCTTCAACCTCTGTTTCCGGCGAGTTTGAAGCTTCCGGCATGGCGGCCGGTGGTGGCGCCACCGTGTCGGAGCTTCAAAACTCCACCAAACTTAAAGAATTTTACACCTCTCGAATCCTCTCTCCTTCCTCTATTCAAATCCGCAAACGAAATTTCCAATAACCAAACCTCAGAATCTGGATCTACGAGAAATTAAATGAGAAAAAATGAATGAAACACTACCTTCACAGAAGCTTCGGTGCGCCTCGGATTTGATCTACACGAATCCAGTACACTACGGGTTTGATTTCTCTTCTTCTCTCGCTGATTTCGCGAATCCAGCACACTTTCCTCTTCGTGCTTTATCCCGACGGCCTCTGTTCCGACGAACAGCCACTTCTTTCTCGGTTCTGCTCCAGCTTGACTCGGATCCACTTTTCTCTTCCTTCTTCGTTTGGCTTTGAAACGAAAGACTCCTCTGCTTCTTCACGAATCCGACGCGGCGCTGTTTTAGACACTTCGAATCAGTGGTATTGGACTATATCGATTCCCCCGTTCTTCTCCTTCCAGTGCGATTGCGATAGCTTCCTCATTGCTATGAACGTGTGTTGCGAATTCAGATTCCGATTTGCTTCCGTTTGATGACTTTGTCGCAAGTTGCAGCCGAATTCACTTTGATTATGGTGGATGAGTCCGTAATTGTTGTGATGTGATGATTTCGATTGAAAATTTGGTGATAGCGATGTGTTGAGATTTATGATTTGTGAGGATTTATGATTCGATGAAAATTGGCGGAATTTGTGAGCTTGTGATGAATTTTGGGGAAGTTATGGAGGTTGTTATGGTGGTTGTGGAGGTTGAAGGTGGTGGTTGAAGGTGGTTATGGTGGAGATGTGGTGGTTATGGAGGTTGTTGAAGCTTTTGGCTATGGTGGAAGTTAGTTAGAGGAGAGAGAAAGTTGTTAGAAAAGAGGGAAAAAATAGAGAGAAAATAAATTATGAATTTTTTGTGATTTTTTGTGGAGTTTTTGTGAAATGAAAAATTGTGAACCTTGACCATGACTTTGACCTATTTATAGATGATGTGGGAATGCTTAGACCAATGAGGAAATGCCATGTGTACTTGGACTCTAACAAACTTTGACTTTGACTTAAAAAGGGATTAAAATGCAAATAACAAAAGTACAAGGACCAAAACGAAAATTAAAACTAAAATTGAATTGAAAAAAGTAAATTGAAAATTAACGTAAAGCGAGACGATTAAAAACAACGAAGCAGATTAAAACGAATGTGAAATGACCAAAACGCCCCTAGGGACTAAAATGACTAAAAACGACTCAAATGCAATTTTAAAATGATTTTTAACAAGGGATTAAAGCAAGAGCTTATTCAGACAAATTAAAAGACTCAGAGACAATTTTAAGGGTTTAAACAGAGCTTTGACACATGAAAAGACTAAAATGCCCCTAGGGGCAAAACTGACTCAAAATGACTTCAAATGCAAATTTTGGAATAGATTTTGACCTAGAATTGAAATGGAGACTTATTCACACTACTTGAAAGGACTCAAACAAAATTTTGAAAGACTGAGAAAGATTTGACATAGGAAATGACTAAAATACCCTTGCATGTGAATTTTGCAAATAACATTGAAATAAAATGCAGAGAAAGATGCAATTGATCAGAGACATATCAAATGACTTGAAATGCAAGAAAAGGAGAAATTGATTAGTATTTTTAGGTCCAAAATTAGGGTATAACAGCTGCCCCTATTTAAGTTTCTTTGTCCGGAGAGTCAAGAGACGAAGTCTTAGAGTTGACGGGACGAAGATACTTAAATATTGACATTTGCACTGTTTTTGGACATAAAAATACGCTTTCAGAGTTTCAAAATTATGAATGTCATGCAGTATTTTAGTTATGAATGCAAGACAAACAACTGGGGTCTATGGAACCTGTGATGTCACTGGGGATTCAGGTGGACATTGACAGGGTAGACAAACCAGGGATGGAAAATAAGGTACAAGCTGCTCTTTGGGTCGAACTAGTCACTTGACCAAGGAATACAAAACAAACGATAGGTGCAAGCTGTTCGTGGAATTGAACTTGGCACTTGACCGGAAACATAGACATATAGGCAGATACAAGCGGTTCTTTTGGATCGAACTTGACACTTGGTTAAGCAGATAGACAGACACAAACTGTTCTTTTGGATTGAACTGGCTGTTTGGCCGGAGACATAGACAAAAGGGTTGATACAAGCTGCTTCTTTGGATCGAACTTGCTTGTTGGATTATCACCACATCATGTGGGAGAGTGCAGACTGTTCTCTTAGAACGAACTCGTCGTTTGACCGATAACAAAGCATAAGCTGGGTACAAACTGTTCTTCAGATTTGAACTTGCCGTCTGACTGATAACAGAGCATGAGCTGGATACAAACTGTTCTTCAAATCGAACTTGCCGTTTGACCAATAACACAGCATAAGCTGGGTACAAACTGTTCTATCGAACCTGCCGTTTGTCCGGAAGCATAGGTATATAAGCAGGTACAAGTGGTTCTTTTTTGGATCGAACCTGGCGCTTGACCAGTAACAAGGTACAAATTGAAAGTCTGGTTTAGCAAGATACCAATTGAGGGTAAATTGTCATTGACTTAATTTGAAAGTAGACATGACCATTTTTGTTGGCCCAAGAGTAAATTGAGAGTAAATTGACATTGATTTGAATTGAATTGAAAGTTGAATTTGACATTGACATTGACATTGACTTGGAAATTGAAATTGACATTGACATTGACATTGGCATTGACATTGACATTGACATTGACATTGGCATTGGATATTGAAATTGACATTGACATTGGATTGGCATTGACATTGACATTGAAATTGGAATTGAAATTGGAAATTGACATAGACATTGGATATTTGACATTGACATTGGAGATCGTCATTGGAGATTGTCATTGGAGATTGACATTGAAATTGGAATTGAAATTAGAGATCGGAGATTGGAGATTGGAATTGGAATTGGAAATTGGCACTGGAATTGGAATTTTGACATTAGAATTGACATTGGAATTGGAATTGGAGATTGACATTGACATTGTCATTGGATGTCAACATTGGGATTGGAGATTGACATTGACATTGTCATTGGATGTCAACATTGGAATTGGAGTTTGACATTGACATTGTCATTGGATGTCAACATTGACATTGCCATTGGATGTTGACATTGACATTGTTATTGAAGTTGAGATTGCTTCGAATTTGACAATTGAAATTGAGTTGAATTTGACAGTTTGACATTGAAATTGAGATTGGAATTGACATTGGAGATTGGAAATTGCTTCGAATTTGACAGTTGAAATTGAATTTGAGATTGGAAATTGCTTCGAATTTGACAATTGGAATTGGATTTGACAGTTGGAACTTTGATTGAATTTGGCAGTCGAAAGTTGGATATGCAACATGTATGTATGGTATAGCAAGATTATTGGATGTATGAGCACATAAAATGCATGATTATGCATGTATGAATGCTTGGAATGCATGATTGGTTGGCAGTTTGACAGAGAAGTTTCACAAAGGCAGATGGGACATTGGAAGATTGGGCACGTAGCGGCTCGTGCTGCAACATATTCACAGGGGAAAAAACCTCTTTGGAGAGACCGTCGTTGCGAGACGTATCAAAACCATGGCTGAGGGCAATAAGACTTGTAAAGGAGGACCTTTGGAAGGTTCTTGGATACAGGTCGCCGTTGCTAGGCGTGTCAGTGCTGGATAAACATTGGATGTTCGTATCTGTGGTCAATGCTTTCATATTTTTTCATTCTTTTCATTTTTCAACCCCACTTTTGCCTGAACCGTCCTTTCGGGTTTTCGATTCACCGGGGAATAAGTATTCTTTTCACTGCCCCATTTTTGCCTGAATTGCCTTCATAGGTTGTCAATCAGCGGGGTGCTCATTTTTGCCTAAGCCGCCCTTTCGGGTTTTCAACTTAGCGAGCTTTTCATTTTCATTTTTTCATTTTTCATCTTCATTCTGTTTTTCATTCTTGCCATTGACCACAGATCATCCTGGGGAGTAACCTGTTTGTAATATGTATTGAAATAGACATTGATATTCATTCATTCATGCATGTTTCATTGAAATGTACCCTGTTGCTCAGGTTTGCTTTCAAAATAGACAGGAAAAGATTTTTCAATTTTCAAAGATGTTTGCTTCAGACATTGTCATTATCAAATAGAAGGAAAATATTTTGTATATAACATTGAAAGTGGAAAGAAAAATAGAGTTTCAAACAATAGAAAGGCTCAAATTGATGTAGAAGAGTGAAAGTCAGCCAAAGGCATGACTTCACGGATTTACAAAGCTTGGAAAATGGTAATTTTATTGGTTGGTGATACATTGAACACGATGACCGCTACATTTCATAGAAATTTTGAATTCACAAGTACAGAAGTCTCTGATGAAGACAATCTTTGACAGTTGCAGATGCCCCAGGGGGGTGATGGTGATTTGCCAGATATAGTTACTTGTCTTTTATTGTCAACCTCATTTTTGCATGAACCGCCCTTTCGGGTTTTCGGCTCATCGAGGCGCTCATTCTTGCCTGAGTTGCGTACAATCTCAGCGAGCTTTTTCATATTCATTTTTTTTGTCCCTAACTTTTGCCTGGATCGCCCTTTCGGGTTTTCGATCCACCGGGAAGCGCATTTTTGCCTAGGCCGCCCTTTCGGGTTTTCGACCTACCACGCTGTTCTTTTCTTTTTAGACAAAGTATTTCTTGACTATATCGGCATTAACAGGATTTGGAAGCTCAACACCATCCATGTGTGTAAGAATCAAAGCACCACCAGAGAAAGCCTTCTTGACAACATAAGGACCTTCGTAGTTAGGTGTCCACTTGCCCCTTGGGTCGGGTTGCTGACTTATCCTTCTTTTCAATACAAGTTCGCCTTCCTTGAATTCTCGAGGTCGGACTTTCTTGTCAAAAGCATTCTTCATTCGCACTTGATACAACTGTCCATGAGCCATAGCATCCATACGTTTCTCTTCAATCAGATTCAATTGATCGTAACGACTTTGACACCATTCAGCCTCAGTTAATTTTGCTTCCATGATTACTCGAAGAGATGGAATCTCCACTTCCAGAGGGAGAACTGCTTCCATACCATATACAAGAGAGAAAGGAGTTGCCCCGGTTGAACTGCGTACTGTAGTACGGTAACCATGCAGGGCAAAAGGTAGCATTTCATGCCAGTCTTTGTAAGTAGTGACCATCTTCTGGACAATTTTCTTGATGTTCTTGTTAGCGGCCTCAACTGCACCATTCATCTGAGGTCTATAAGGAGAAGAGTTGTGATGTTCAATTTTGAATTCTTCACATAAAGTTTGCATCATGCTGTTGTTCAGATTGGAACCATTGTCAGTGATGATTTTGTTGGGAACACCATATCGACAGATGATGTTATTCTTGATAAACTTGACAACCACTTGCTTGGTCACATTTGCATAGGAGGCAGCTTCAACCCACTTGGTGAAATAGTCAATTGCCACTAGAATGAAACGATGCCCATTGGAAGCCTTTGGTTCAATTCTTCCGATCATGTCAATGCCCCACATAGAGAAAGGCCATGGGGAAGAGATAACATTGAGGGCATGTGGAGGCACATGAATCTTGTCAGCATAAACTTGACATTTGTGGCATCTTTTGGCATGTCTGTTGCAGTCACGTTCCATAGTGATCCAGTAATAGCCGGCTCTTAACAGCTTTCTTGACATGGTGTGACCCGAAGCATGGGTCCCAAAGGTACCATCATGTACATCATGCATCAACTTCTCAGCTTCTTGTTTGTCAACACATCTCAACAGGACCATATCATAGTTCCTCTTGTATAGGATTTCTCCGTCCAGAAGGAATTTGCTAGCCCATCGTCTCAGAGTCTTTTTATCCCTGTTGGAAGCACCAGGTGGATATTCACGGTTCTGCAAGAATCGCTTGATGTTGTAATACCAAGGCTTTTTATCATTCACATCTCTATCCACTTGATCTGGCATATTTTCAATAGTAAACACGTGAGCGGGTCTATCAAGACGCTGCACTTTGATTACGGGCACATCATTCCAGTGATTGACACGAAACATGGAAGACAAAGTAGCAAGAGCGTCAGCCATCTGATTTTCATCCCGAGGGATGTGATGCAACTCAACCTTTGTAAAGTATGTCAGCAGACGTCTTGCATAGTCACGGTAAGGGATCAACTTCTCATGATGAGTCTCCCATTCACCCTTTATCTGATTGATAACAAGTGCAGAGTCTCCATAGATGTCAAGGTGTTTAATTCTCAGGTCAAGGGCTTCTTCAATGCCCAGGATGCATGCTTCATATTCAGCTATATTGTTTGTGCAGTCAAAGGTTATTCGAGCGGTGAAAGGAATGTGGTGCCCCTGCGGAGTTACAATGATGGCTCCAATTCCTTTACCATAAGCATTAACAGCACCATCAAACACCAATCCCCACTTGCTATTGGGATCTGGCCCTTCATTGATCAGTGGCTCTTCACAGTCTTTTGCTTTCAGATACATAATTTCTTCATCAGGGAAATCAAACTTAATTGGCTGGTAATCATCAAGAGGCTGGCAAGCAAGATGCTCAGCAAGGACGCTTCCTTTGATGGCTTTCTGAGCTTTGTACACAATATCGTATTCAGACAACAACATCTGCCAACGTGCGATCTTTCCAGTAACAGCAGGCTTTTCAAAGATGTACTTGATTGGATCCATTCGGGATATCAACCAAGTTGTATGATTCACCATATAATGACGCAGGCGTTTGGCAGCCCAAGCTAAAGCACAACAAGTTTTTTCAAGCATCGTATACCGAGTCTCGCAGTCGGTGAACTTCTTGCTCAGATAGTAGATAGCATGCTCTTTCTTACCAGTCTCATCTTGCTGACCGAGAACACAGCCCACTGAATCATCTAACACTGACAGATACATAATCAAAGGCCTTCCTTCCACTGGCGGGACAAGGATGGGCGGCTCTAACAGGTATTCTTTGATGCTATCAAAAGCTGCTTGGCATTCATCATTCCATACAACAGGCTGATTCTTTCTGAGCAATTTGAAAATTGGTCCACAGGTAGTAGTCATGTGAGATATGAATCTTGAAATGTAATTCAGACGTCCGAGGAAACCTCTGACTTGCTTCTCAGTTTGAGGGGCCGGCATCTCTCTGATGGCTCGGACTTTATCAGGATCAACTTCAATGCCTTTTTGACTGACAATGAAGCCTAGCAACTTTCCCGATCTTACACCAAATGTGCACTTATTAGGATTCAACCGCAGCTTGTACTTTCTCAATCTTTCAAACATCTTTTTCAAATACACAACATGCTGCTCTTCATCACTTGACTTCACAATCATATCATCAACATACACTTCAATCTCTTTGTGAATCATATCATGAAACAGAGTCGTCATACCTCTTTGATAGGTAGCACCAGCATTTATCAAGCCAAACGGCATTACTTTATAACAGAACGTTCCCCACGGAGTGATGAAGGACGTCTTTTCTCTATCCTCAGGAGACATTCGTATCTGATTATAACCAGAGAAACCATCCATGAAGGAGAACACTTTGGATTGAGCAGTACTGTCAACAAGCACATCAATATGAGGCAATGGGAAGTTATCTTTCGGACTGGCTTTATTCAGATCTCTATAATCAACACACATTCGAACTTTCTCATCTTTCTTTGGTACTGGTACGATGTTGGCAATCCACTCAGGATACTCAGCTGTCATGAGGAAACCCGCATCAATTTGCTTCTGCACCTCAGCCTTGATCTTAAGAGCCATGTCTGGGCGAGACCTTCTCAATTTCTGTTTGACAGGAGGACATTCAGGCCTTGTCGGTATCCGATGTTCCACAATCTTGGGATCTAGACCCGGCATATCTTCATAGGACCATGCAAAGACATCTGGATAATCATGGAGAAGCTGGACGATCTTCTTTTTCACCTCTGGCTCGAGTGCAGCACCAATCTTGATCTCTCGCTTGTTCTCTTCAGTACCCAGGTTGATGAGTTCAATCTCTTCCTGGTGAGGCTGAATGGCTCTTCTTTCTTGCTCCAGCAGTCGAGTGATCTCATACGGTATCTCTTCATCATCCTCATCTTCAGCTTCATATACAGGGAATTCAAAATTTGGAGGAACCATAGGGTCACTGTGTTCAACGGGTTTATTATGGTTCAATCTGCATAATATGATTGGGATGATTTTTAGAAAAATGTTTTTCTATGCAGATTTTTGAAATTAATAAGAAAATATAGATGTTTTGGTTTTTTCTGGCATTACCATTATTTCCAAGAAAAAGGCACTAAAAGTAAAAAACAAAGAGTCGTGAGAAAGACGACAACTTTTTATTGATTAACGGCAATGCCGAAACAAACACGCCCTTACAAAGATATCACTTTCGCCTTGGGCCGAGCGAAAGGATTGTTATTTTGAAAACAAGAAGCATGAGCAACAAAACACATTACATGGAAGCATGCATGACTAAAGGAACATCAATGGCTTCCCAATTTCTCACAGTGCCTCCTGGTATAACAAAGGTAGGCACGTAACCACCTTCAGCAGCATTTTCAGTAATAGCATTGATGAACCCAGCACTGTAGAAGGTTCCCTTTGAAACAGCAGATGTCGGAGAGAATCCAAGGCCTTCTTTACGCTTGTTTTCCAAGATCTGAATCACTTTGCCCCAGCCAGCAGCTTGCCCTGCTTGAACAGCCTTCTGGGCGTCTTTCAGTGAGGCCATGCTAGCACCAGCCCTTCGGGGCTCTGCACCCTCAACAGTCAATCCTTGAAACGACGTCCCTTCAGCGGACCCTGCTTCAACACAAGAGAACGATGATACCTGGCTAACTAGATATGCTTCCTCACCATGCACAGTGACGATCTTACCATTCCTCATGAACTTGAGCTTCTGATGCAAAGTGGAAGTTACTGCTCCAGCGTCATGGATCCATGGTCTTCCGAGGAGACAGCTGTAAGAAGCGTTGATATCCATGACTTGGAAAGTTATTTGAAACGTCTCGGGACCAACGGTGATTGGCAGGTCCACTTCCCCGAGAACATCCTTGCGGGATCCATCAAAAGCTTTAACCAGATAGCTGCTACCCCTCAGGGAAATTCCATGATGGCTCAATTGTCTTAGTGTGGATTCAGGCATTACATTCAGAGACGATCCAGTGTCTACCAATACGTTGGATATCATATCAGACCCACAGTGCACCGAGATATGTAGAGCCAAGTTGTGGCGTTTCCCTGCTTCGGGGAGCTCATCATCACCAAACCCCAAGTTGTTGCAGGCAGTAATATTGCTCACTATCCCATCAAATTGATCCACAGAGACTTCGTGGTCGACATAAGCTTGCTCGAGTATCTTCATTAACACCTTCCTGTGAGCTTCTGAGCTCATGAGCAGAGACAAAATGGATATCTTTGATGGGGTTTGTAGCAGCTGGTCAACAATCTTATAGTCACTTTTCTTGATAAGCCTCAGGATTTCGTCCAGATTGGACTCTTCAATAGATTGGCCTGCTGGGCCGGTGTTCTTGTCAACAGGAGGAGCAACTGGTGGAGTTACCGTAGCAATAGGTGTGACCATCTGCCTTTGAAACAAGGGTGGACGGACTTTCCCACTTCTGAGAGCTGTAACTTCACTAGCAACATTATCAACTGTAGCTGGGGATACCAGAGGTACTTCCACCCCATTTTCAACCATGGTTGCATTGTATTTGTAGGGAATTGCTTTGGTAGAAGTATAAGATACAGGACCAGGTAGCCTGATCACCAGAGGCTCAACATTCTTCGCACTTTCAATAGGAGAATCATGGAACACTGGTACAATCACACATACATCACTGGCAATCAAGTACTTGTCATCCATCAGGCTCTGGATATCACTTTGCACAACACAACAGCCCATAGGATTCTGCAGACACTCCGAACAAGAATCATGATCATGATTGAACAGAGAAGCCTGGCAAAGTTTGACATGTAATGGCACCAAGGGAGTAACGACATTGCGGACATCCAGCCTGGGATCCTCTTGATGGACAGGAACCCTTTCAAAGGCCTCAATCATATTGACAGCAGCATGGTTTGGAAGCGGGTTGTCAAGGACATGGGGAACACTGTTCTCAAAAGTCAAACGTCCCTTTTCTATCAGATCTTTCACAATATATTTCAGAGCAAAGCAACCTTCGACATCATGGCCTTGAGCACCCTGATGGAATTCACATGTTAGGTCCTGACGGAACCTGGGAGGCAATGGATTAGGCGGAGGCTTGCCTGGTCTGGTGACACAGTGCCCCTTAGCAAGTAGAGTTGGGAGCAGCTCACCATAAAGCATTGGTATTGTTGGAAAAGAAGGTTTGGGCCGGGGACCCTGTTGTTGCTGCCGTTGCTGTTGAGCAGGAGGTTGTTGTTGTGCTGGCTGAGGAATAGCATTGACGGGCATTGGTGGTTGACCCGGTGGCAGAGGATATTGCTGGTAGAATGGTGGGAAGAAAGGGTGTTGAGAGTATTGCATGTAGTGATAAGGCAGAGGTAGTTGCATGGCTGCTGCAGACGGGTTACCAGACACCATCCCTACGTCAGATTCTTTCCTCTTGTGATGTCCGTTACCGTACTTCTTTGGTGCACTGTTTGAAGATTCACCTTTCTCTAGGACAATAATACCATCGCGGACAGCCTCTTCTAGACGGGTTCCCATTGTAACCATATCAGAGAAGTTGTTCGGGGCAGAGACTATCATTCTCTCCTTGTATTCCTTCTTCAGAGTCTTCAGGAATGTCTGTGTTAACTCTTCCTCATCAAGTCGAGGAGAAACACGGGCAGCTGCCCCTCTCCACCTTTGAGCATATTCACGGAATGTTTCATCTGATTTTTGAGATAGGGCTTTGAGAGAGTCCCTGTTTGGCCTTAGGCGGGTATTGAATTCATATTGACCTTCGAAAGCGGCAGCGAGTTCCTCAAAGGTATGGATGTTATCTTTGCTCAGACTAGTGTACCAATCTGCTGCATCATCTGTCAAGCTACTCTGGAAGCAGTGGATCATCAGTGCGTCATTGTCGGCATAGTTAGCCATCTTTCTGACATACCGGATAACATGGTTATGTGGGCAAGAAGTCCCATTGTACTTGTCAAATTCTGGCTCTTTGAATTTCTTAGGAACCTCAAATCGGGATACCAAGCATAGATCACGAGCTTTAGTAGGAGCACCATTGTTTCCTCGGCTAGCCTTGACCTCACGGAGTTCTCCAGCCAACTCCCTCAACTGTTTCTTCATAGCTTCCATTGCGGGATCTTGTCCCCGCGGAGTATCAACATCAATTACCTGTTGCACAGTGTGTACAATAGGGTCGGTAACAACGGTAGTCACCTGAGGCATAGCAGTAGACACAGGAATCTGTCCTTGACCAGCAAAACCAGAGACACCAGCAGCAGTATTAGGAGAGTAGTAAGCTGAGAGACCATAAGGACGGCCGTTGGGCATAACAAAACGAGCATCAGTAGCCACAGTAGATAGTGGGATAGAGGGAATCACCTCAGCAGTGACTGGAATAGAAGTGGCTGGCTGTTCTTGTGAAGCCATCATAGCGGACATAGCGTCATGAGCCTTAGCCAAGTCTTCTTTCATAGCAGCCAATTCGGCACGGAGCTGAGCATTCTCTTCTTCAAAATTAGCCATTATCCTTCTCTTGTGAAATCTTGTCTGATGAATTCTATCTGGTTGGTAGACTTTGCGAACACGAGCCACCTTTCAGACTGCGGCGAACAAAACCAGGAGGCAATGAGCACGAGAGAAGTTTTTTGTGGTCAATGAATGCATATGATGCATGAAATGTGTAAATGCATGCAAAAAAGACTCTTTTTACGTTATCGAAGGGTTTTAGACAAATTATAAACTCGTAAACATTACTAAACAACAATTAACATAAACGGGAAACACACAACTAACATATAGTCTTACAAGACAAATCCAACATAAACAAATGGAAATAACAACAGGAAATGGAGATCCTCAAGCATAGGAAGTGGAAGCGTCGTCCTCAGAGTCGGACTCATAGTCGCAGTATCGTGCGTAGAAGTCACGGGCACCCCTAGCTCTCTTGGAGTCCCTCATAAGCAGCCTATCTTTCTCCTCAATCTCTCTCCTAGCCTTGGCTAACTCTTTCTTCAGTGTCAAGACCTCATGAGTCTGCTGCTCACCCTTTCCATCCAAAGTCATGATCAGGTTCTCAGCCTCATAGTATCTAGCCCTCCACTGATGCTTCTCCCGACTCTCCATAGCTAGATGCTCCTGATACATCTCCTGGGTAGGTGGGAGTAGAGGTAAAGGCATGGTAGGAACAGTTGCAGACACATATCTCATAGAGGGGTAAGGCGTACCAGCCTCCTCAGCTCGGCTTATCACCCACTGTGTATAGGCCTCATGAGCGATACCGGACCTCACACCCATATGCTTCACCTCTTTCTTCCGAAGCTTGGTCCAAGCTTGCATGAAATCTTCTCTAATTCCGGTGGGAGCATTGGAGTAGTGAAAGAAGTAAGGAGCTGTAGCAAGATTGATGGGTTTATCTTTCATCGGGAAACCAAATTGTCGCAAAGCAAGCTCCGGGTTATAGTTGATTCCACCCCGGGTACCAAGAAGAGGTACATTAAGAAACTTTCCACCACCGAAGATGATTTCCTTGACCCTAGAAGCGGGAGTGAGCCAAACCACTTCATTAGGAGTGAGAGCCATAATCCTTTGTGAAATAGACCAATTCCTCGGATTGTCGTGGAAAGACTGCGGAAGGTGCGAAATAAACCACCTATAGAGGAGAGGCACACAACAAAGAATGTATCCACGACCTTTGCTGGAACGGTCGTGAATAGCATGGTATGTGTCAGCTAGCAAAGTAGGAACCGGATTCTTGGAGTGGAAGATCATAATAGCATTCATGTCCACGAAGCCATCAAGATTCGGAAAGAGAATAAGCCCATAGATGAGAAGTGCAAGAATAGCCTCAAGAGTGTCCTGACAAGTGGTATTGAGGTTGGCCTTCCCAAGAAGATACTCTGAAGTGAACCCTCGGATATGTGCCTTAGTGACAAGATTCTTGGAGACATCGGTGGTTTTGAGATAGAGATCCTTAGCAATAACCAATGGAGGAAGAGGATCTTCAGGTCCTGAGAAAGGTATCCCCTTAGCAATAGATAAACCCATCAAGGAAGAATAAGCCTCTAGAGTAGGTACCAACTGAAAGTCTGGAAAAGTGAAGCACCGATACCCCGGATCATAGAATTGCACTAGAGTGTGCACAAGCTTCTCATCCACATTAGTATGGAGAATAGGGAGTAAAGCCCCGTAACGGCGTCGGAAACCAGTCGGATCCTCAATCTTGAGTGCCAAATCCCTCAAACTAGCCAAATCCACTTCCTTGAACTTGTAGGATTTAGTCATCTTCATCCCTACAATGTTTACAATTTCAACTTGTCTAAGCCCTTCGATAACAATGCATGACAAAAAGTTTATGCATGTATGCATGTATGCATGAATGCATGATTATGTTCAAGTTCGGAGAAAACATGGGGGTTGAAGTTTCAAAGTCGAGGAGTCATGGGTGGACACGGTGTCCGGTGAAACTAGGGCTTTAGGATAATAGTAACCGGGTTCTAAAAAGGTTCCCAAGTTGCAACCTCTCCGACGTATCTCATGGTGTCACGAGACAACTCTCGCTCCATGATTATACGTGGAAGGTCTAGCTTGAGTGTAGTATCGCGTGACGACTAAAACTCGAGACGACACTCGGTTTAGCCTCCGCACTACGTCCTAGAAAATGGCCATGGATGGGTTTGGTTATCTACGGTTCATAGCGTCATAGAACAATTAGAAGTAAAGTGCCTAAACGCGACAACTCGCGCCGACAACATCACCTCCAAAATGCCTCAGCTATGTGGGATTGATCGCATAATCCAAAACACGAGGCAACCCCCGGAATGAATTGTCGATTATATCCCCCCTAAATCCTAAGTTCACTCAGCCCGGGTGCAGGACTTTTGATATTCTCACCCCACACGTTTGCAAGAATTTAAACATTTATTCACATAGGAAAGCAAGTAAAGGAAGCAAGTAAAAATACAAGCGCAAGCGTGGAAATAAAGACTAGGCGTAACTCTCGAATCTCCCCAGTGAAGTCGCCAGCTGTTTTATCTTGGTTTTCGGGTGTCAAACATTGATTACGTTTGAACCTTTCTAACCGGTGATATCTTATTTTTTCTTGGGAAGGGAAAAAGTAAGCAAAACCCTTGAGAATCGAGGTCCGGGAGTTGTTTTCGCTACGGGAAGGTGTTAGGCACCCATAACGACTATAGTAACCTATAGGAACCGTCTTTAATTTCTACGCGCGCGCTTTATTTTTAAATGCTATTTGAAAATGTTATTTACACCTAAAAGTTACTAAATGAAGAATTGGAGGGAGAAGAATGTTTTTGGATTTTTATTTTAGTTGAATTGAAGGAATTTTGTTCCTTGCCTACGTACCCGTCTAAGGGATCAAATCCACCGTAGTTCTCTTTCAAAAATGTTTTTGTTTTTTGTTGGTTGATTTTAAGTTTGAAAATGGATTTTGAAGAATAGAAAGAGGCCTCAAGGGCATGAGATTGGAAAATAGTGAGGTTGAATTAGTGAATTGCAAAATATGGTCAAAGTTTGATTATTTTCATTGAAATTTGATTAAGAAAATGGAAAAGGAAATACAATGGGATGTTGGATCCCAAGGTTTATTTGGAAAAGGTTTGAGTGAAGTTGTTCACATTTGTTTGGAAAATTGGTTTTTTCTAAGTATAAAGCCTAAACATTCATCTAAACATACAATCCTAGACATACATCTAAACATGCATATTCTAACTATATAGTGATGTGTGTGCATGTGTCGGTGCTTGTGTCGGTGTACATCATTAGAGTCCATTGTCCATATTACATCATGCCCTAGTTTACATTCTATGGTCTTGCAAAAATTTAAATGACATGAAAGTAAAATGTTACAAGAACTCCTAAATCTTTACATTCTAATTTTTTGGTGAAACTTAAAGTGCAAGAAATTAAAGTGGAAGAATGAAGTATGCTTGTGGAGATGCATGAAACATGAAACAAAGAGGTTAGTAGCACAAAGCATAAGAAAAGATGAAATGGAAGCAAATGCAAAGACATAGTAAGGCAACTAGAGTTTAACAAAGCCATAACCAAGAATTTAATCAAAAAAACATGATGAAATAGTACTTGAAATATTACTAAAATTCTAGAGCAAAACTAAGGCCTAGAATCCTCACATCAATGGTTACATTTTAAAAGCTTTAATTCGATTAAGGTGTGAGAAATCGAGGGAAATTAGTATGCAATATAATCATAGTATTTTCAAGCCTATTTGCACTTTATTTAATACAAAAAACACACATTATTCACATGGTGAAGGATCTATAACAAGAACAGCAGGCATACACTAAATCAAAAAACAAAATCACTTCAAGAATGACATACTCAAAGTCACACTTATGCACCAAAATTCAAGGACAAAATCACATCACAATTTTCACAAAAGTCTTAACAAAAAGTGGCAAAAATGACAAAACAAACACACATTATTTTTGAAGTAAGTTTTAACACGTAATTATATTCCAAGGAGCAAGTATCGAGTGCTAAAAATTGATCACCTCAACATTCACAAAACACTTAGAGATTTTTATCAAGATTCGAGTAAAAAAAAATGAATATAAAGTATTAATCAAGAATCAAGATAAAAATTATATATTGTGATCAAGATTTAGCATGCGAGATACCCCGAAATTCATCAAAAGACACAAGAAAATAACTGGAAATTTTGTGGAATTTTTCCAAGAGTTTTCGAATGAACAAGGGTGCAAAAAAGCATACTGGGAGTGCAGGTAGCAAGCAAGAAAACAGCATGGATATTGGGCTGAGCAACACGTATGGGCTTGGGTAAACCCTACTGGGTCGGTTTGGACCCATGGGTTAATGGTTTAAACAAAAGTAGGAGTAGAAGATTGGTTTTGAAGTACCAAAAACAGTTTCACGTTAAAACAAAATCACTCTCTTCTCTTCATGGCAAACACAATCAGCAGTCATCTTCAACCTCTGTTTCCGGCGAGTTTGAAGCTTCCGGCATGGCGGCCGGTGGTGGCGCCACCGTGTCGGAGCTTCAAAACTCCACCAAACTTAAAGAATTTTACACCTCTCGAATCCTCTCTCCTTCCTCTATTCAAATCCGCAAACGAAATTTCCAATAACCAAACCTCAGAATCTGGATCTACGAGAAATTAAATGAGAAAAAATGAATGAAACACTACCTTCACAGAAGCTTCGGTGCGCCTCGGATTTGATCTACACGAATCCAGTACACTACGGGTTTGATTTCTCTTCTTCTCTCGCTGATTTCGCGAATCCAGCACACTTTCCTCTTCGTGCTTTATCCCGACGGCCTCTGTTCCGACGAACAGCCACTTCTTTCTCGGTTCTGCTCCAGCTTGACTCGGATCCACTTTTCTCTTCCTTCTTCGTTTGGCTTTGAAACGAAAGACTCCTCTGCTTCTTCACGAATCCGACGCGGCGCTGTTTTAGACACTTCGAATCAGTGGTATTGGACTATATCGATTCCCCCGTTCTTCTCCTTCCAGTGCGATTGCGATAGCTTCCTCATTGCTATGAACGTGTGTTGCGAATTCAGATTCCGATTTGCTTCCGTTTGATGACTTTGTCGCAAGTTGCAGCCGAATTCACTTTGATTATGGTGGATGAGTCCGTAATTGTTGTGATGTGATGATTTCGATTGAAAATTTGGTGATAGCGATGTGTTGAGATTTATGATTTGTGAGGATTTATGATTCGATGAAAATTGGCGGAATTTGTGAGCTTGTGATGAATTTTGGGGAAGTTATGGAGGTTGTTATGGTGGTTGTGGAGGTTGAAGGTGGTGGTTGAAGGTGGTTATGGTGGAGATGTGGTGGTTATGGAGGTTGTTGAAGCTTTTGGCTATGGTGGAAGTTAGTTAGAGGAGAGAGAAAGTTGTTAGAAAAGAGGGAAAAAATAGAGAGAAAATAAATTATGAATTTTTTGTGATTTTTTGTGGAGTTTTTGTGAAATGAAAAATTGTGAACCTTGACCATGACTTTGACCTATTTATAGATGATGTGGGAATGCTTAGACCAATGAGGAAATGCCATGTGTACTTGGACTCTAACAAACTTTGACTTTGACTTAAAAAGGGATTAAAATGCAAATAACAAAAGTACAAGGACCAAAACGAAAATTAAAACTAAAATTGAATTGAAAAAAGTAAATTGAAAATTAACGTAAAGCGAGACGATTAAAAACAACGAAGCAGATTAAAACGAATGTGAAATGACCAAAACGCCCCTAGGGACTAAAATGACTAAAAACGACTCAAATGCAATTTTAAAATGATTTTTAACAAGGGATTAAAGCAAGAGCTTATTCAGACAAATTAAAAGACTCAGAGACAATTTTAAGGGTTTAAACAGAGCTTTGACACATGAAAAGACTAAAATGCCCCTAGGGGCAAAACTGACTCAAAATGACTTCAAATGCAAATTTTGGAATAGATTTTGACCTAGAATTGAAATGGAGACTTATTCACACTACTTGAAAGGACTCAAACAAAATTTTGAAAGACTGAGAAAGATTTGACATAGGAAATGACTAAAATACCCTTGCATGTGAATTTTGCAAATAACATTGAAATAAAATGCAGAGAAAGATGCAATTGATCAGAGACATATCAAATGACTTGAAATGCAAGAAAAGGAGAAATTGATTAGTATTTTTAGGTCCAAAATTAGGGTATAACATAATCCAGCGAGGAATGCTAGCAACACTCGTTTTTCAACACTCTCTCAAACACTCACTCTTTTATTAGATGAAATCAATGTATGTTCCACAACTTTTTGCGGGTTCAATTTTCAAAATGTAGACTTGCAATGATTTAAACCAATAAAAAAGTGAATATTAGAGAGAGTGTTCAAAAGAGAGTGTTGATAGCACTACTCTAACCCATTTGAGTTAATTACCGTTAGAGTGTTTTTGGTCATTTTCATGTGTTACTAGAAAGTTTTTGATGTTAGAAAAGCAATTTTCAAAATTCAATCATAAGAGATATAAAAGCTAACAATTTTATTATCACATAATTATTTTTTGACAATTTTCATGTGTTTTTTTTGACAATTTTATTATCACATCCTCTTATTGCCTTTGAGCTTCTTGAAGGTCCTCGTCACAACATCCACTTTTCATTCAATGCTTACGCTTGATGGTCATCGAATTGTGGTTTTCTTGTACTATATGTTTTTAATTTAGGTAAACAAATACTTACTCGAATTCTTTTTACAAGAAATAAAAGATTAATCATTAAGAAAATGCTTTACAATGTGTTATTTTTATATAATTGTAATATAATTTAAAATTTATTCCAACAATAATCTTTGATCTCCTTTCATCTCATTCTTGAATGGAAAAATATCAAATTCTACATACAAGAAATAGGAATATAAAATGCTGAATGGAAAAATATCAAATTATACATACAATAAATAGGAATATAAAATGAATTGAACAATTATATGTTTCTTATATGTCGGACCATAAAAATACACAATTTTATTTCTTATAAAAAGAATCAATATGCATGTAATTTACAGCTACCATTGCTTGAAGCTGTAGGGAATGTTGGAAATTTAGGTCTTAATAAAAACAGAATTCATAAAACATGTTCAACAATTATAAATCAATAGCGGAAGCAAACAAAACATTGAACATGATTATGATCGGATCTACGACATGTTTGATTTATCAAGGATATTAAGAATTAGGGTATTAGGAATACCTGGAGATGAAGCTTTGGTGGCAGCCCTCTCGACAACAGCGATAAAGAGAGGAGGTGATCTGAAACAAACATCAACATCAACACGGTTAGCGGCGGCTGATTTGGTTCTTCCTCAACCGGTACCTTTATGCCTCAAGTTCTCTTCAGATGGGGAGAAGAGAGAGTTTGCCGTGTACGGTATATTGGGGACCATAGTCTATTTTATATTGGATGACCATTAGGGTTTCCCATTATTCCGTTAATGGGCCATCCAGACATCCACTCATATTGAGTCCATATCCATTAATTAATTAATTAATTAATATTCTAAATAGAAATCTAATAGCCTTAATACTTAATTTGATCACTAATCAACTAAGGCTCACAATTGATAAATAGCTAATATAATTATTATTACGATATTTGCCCACATAATGATATTGGAATATAATAAAATAATAAAATATTCCAACAATCTCCCACTTGGGCTACATATCTTAATAATTATATCAAAATTCTTTAGGCGCGCATCCGAATGCTATTTATCTTTAGATTTCATCTTTACAATCTGGTCCATCTCATACATTAATAATGGGACCACCGCGGCTGTCGTCACTGACGTATAACGTGACGGAACCCCGACGACCACCATATCAATGCACTTGATGACATAGATCGATATGGATGAGTGGCATGGAAATTTCATGCAATGTGATCTCTAAATCATGTCTATTTCCAACTGATCCAACAGAAAACTTTAGTGAGATCAAAACTGAAGTTTGCAAATTCAATATTTGCACAAATGATACAGAAATGGTTATAACAATAATAACCTCATGGACTTTATTTCTACAGAAAATCAAAACATAAAGTCTGTATCAATACCAAAACAAAAGTATAGAACATAAAATAAAAGAGACTCCCACTAATCCAAGACATCCTTAATGACAACAACCATATGAAAGACCTTAGGTGTCAAGTCTTTGATTAGTGGTATAGCTAGCATAAAGTTTGTCTCTACATGTTCTATCATTTAACAACAATAATTTATAAGGTAATGAACCTTATATATTTTGTTGTTAAATAACTATACGACTGGATTATGTCACTATATAACTTGAATGGTCTTTCAATACTTTTAACTATATGCAACCAAGTGACATAAATATTTATAGTCATTTATTGAGTTAGGATGTGTATTATCTACTTACATCCAAAAGCCAAAGTCTGACACATAAATGATCTCCAAATTGTCAGATCTCTAATATGAGCATAAACTCTCTTGTTCTCTTTAATAATCCTTATGGTTGCTTTTTCAACAATTCAAACTTTGAATTGCTCAAATATCTGTCAAACAATCTTTTTATATACACTATTTCCAAATGTGTATAATAAAATCATACATAAAAATCCTATAGGAAAAGTGTAGGAAAATACTTAAATTTCTGAATTCATAAATTTCCTAATGGGCAATATTTGAGACTGAAAAGTCTCTCTCAGTGATTAAGGTCATCCAAAAAATTATGTCATTTCATTTTCAACTTTATTGATATAACTCTTTTGTGATATCCGAATAATACCTTGAGAAGAATCTCTAAGTATTGAATTGCCTAATACAAAAGAGGTGTCCCCAGGATCTTTCATCACTAACTTTGTTAGAGATTTCCTTGGTTTCACATGACAAACATATATCATCGTTGACTAAATAAAATAAAAATGGCATATTAAACTAGGAATATAAACTTACTCCCACTGAACTTGCTAAATCCACAATTCTCCATAATATTATCTCGAAACCAAATGAGACAATTGTTTTATGAGAATTTGTAGTAACAATAAAGAGACAAATTTCTTAACTCATAAGTGGATTTCATGATTTTGAAAACCATCTACTTTGTATCAATTGACACAAAAGTTTTCTTCAGTTGCACCATATTGTGTCATTAATGTTGCCATTATGAAACATTGTATTGACATCCATCTTATGTAGCTCCAAAATTATAATGAGAAAACTAGTATCATGACTGTCCTAATAGAGTCTTTTAATTAAACTAAATAGAATTTCTCTTTTCAGTCAATTCTTAATGATACTAGAAGCCATAGTTCTTGAGGGTGTTGAGTTTGATCTATATGAATTAATTTCTTAACTTGATTGAGAGGAAGCACAACAATACCCTCATGAGGATCCAAATATACTACAATAATAGTAACTATATGAATTAGTTTAGAACTAATTATTCCTCATTCAATTTTGTTCTAAAACCATATCTCTCCCCCAAACTCAATATCCTCAAGAAAGCTTAACAATTTATGTCTCACAAAATTTCCTAATTTGTGGGACTAAAAACTTATAGTATTCAAAACCTTAAACAATATAGAATGTCACAAGTCATAACTAAATTGACTCTAATAATTGAACTTAAAAGACACATTGAATCATCGTTGAAAATAAAACTCAAAAAATATTGATTTATGCAAAGAGAAATTAAAATAAAAATAATTCAAATAATGATTCACCAAATTGTCTTTTAAATACAAAAAATAATCCACTAATGACAATCTAAAAAATTAGTTCAGAAAATGAATAAAGCAATCTTTATCGACTTTGTCGATTCTAAATTGATATATCTTTCAACATCATTGGACATAAGTCAGTCAAGACTACTTTTCTTTATTTGCCCTTATCATTTGAGGTATTTTCCGAATGAGCACTATTTTATTTTCTCTTGCTTCAACTCTTTCTTATTTGCACACTTTATGAATTGATCATTTAAATTATCATTTCTAACTGTAAAAGTTATAAACTTAATAGTGCAAAGAGAATACTTAATACTGAATTCTCGAACAAGTCATATGACAGTCGAACCTGCTGAATTTTCGAACAAGTCATATGATAGTCGAAATGATAGTTTCTTAGCAAGATTAAATATATACATAATGTGCTCCTAACATTTTCTTTGCCTAATAATCTTAATGAAATACTTACTCTCCAATGAGAGCTTGTCTTTCTTTATATTGCTTTAAAAGCAGCTTAATTTAAGCAAAGAAAATATGACAAAATATTTTGTCATCTTAAATAACACCTCTAACACATGATACTTTAACTTTATGATCTCACGTGACCTATGAGATTTGGTGTATACGCACTTGTCAAACTTAATTCTAACATTTGTTGCTGAATTTGTAAGATAATGTGAGTTTCACCAACCTTATTTAAGGTCTAGATCCTAGAACAATGTTAATGTTCTTCTTTAAATCCTATATCAGAATTTAACTTAAATTATCAGATACATAAACTATATTAGTTTAAAGAGAACAAGAGTAGCAAAATGTACTCACTAAAATACCCAGTGCATCATCAATATCAAGTCTTTAAACGATAATATCAATTGCTAGCGGTATTTTACAGCATTGATCAAACAATGACTATTTACTTTAACAAAGAATAAATTCTTATAATTGTCATATGTTTATCATAATATATGTGAATGTAAACTCTTAAATTTTTAAATAAGTTTACACTAACACAACATCATCACACATGTCAGCAAAATATTAAAGAAATGTGCTTCTTTATTTGTAAATAAAAGACCTTAACAAGATACCAAGCGCACCATTAAAACACAATCTTTGGATTGCTAAGAATTAACTGCAAGCGGTACTCTCAATGTAATGATCAAACATTGGTGATAAGTCCTGTCAAATAATAGTCACCTTTGGGCGTCCTATTATTCACATGGATAATTACGTTATAATCACCACATATTTACCATCACAGGCATGTAACTATCCGGTCAAGTTGTGCCTTCCTTGGGGCCGACGACAACTCACATGGATAATTTCATACTACGCCTTTTGTAAGTTCAGTTGAATCAAATCTACGCAACAGAGGTTACTTTGGCAACATGTTGTTTCAACCAAAACAACCGCACTTACTAGACATTTCACAATAAATTAAATGGGAATGGTCTTAAATTTACAAGGCACTACTCACATAATGTAAGCCAAATTAGTTCTTTATGTTGCTAAGTAATCATGAGGTCACTCGGCAACCCTTAAGTGTGAAGACAAATTCACGAATTTGAAAGAAGATGAAAGTCACAAATCACACCAATGTGTGTATGACAATACTTAAGTGTGAAGACAAACTCACGAATTTGAAAGGAGATGCAAGTCACAAATCACACCAATGTGTGTATGACAATACATTTACATATATTGCATAAAAACAACAACAAACATAGCATGAAATATATTCAAAATGCATGATAAGACAAAATATTATTGTAGAAAACTTAATAACAATAAATTCAAGCATCACAATCATGCTATAAACCAAATATTCAATTTTAAGTCAAAAGAAAATTGAATCTTATATGCCAAAAATATTCATGCCACAATTGATTCACATACACTTAATGATTCTTCAAATAAAGGAACAAATAATTCTAGAACCAATTATTTCCAACATAAAGGAAACAAATTTTTATATGTTTAAAAAATAAAAAATAAACAAACAGCTCTAGACTCCATATTTCCCAAAGTTAGAAGAATCAAATCTTTAAATCATGTACTACAAAATTCTTTCGCAATATTTTGAGATGTGTTGTTAAACAACATTCAAAAGAGACAACAAATTTTATAAATAATACATGATAACCAAATATATATTAACTCTTTGTTTGTCTATTTCTCAAAATAAACTTTATGTACAAATTCTGTGAATCAATTTATAATTTCAAATAGGAATTAAGTTGCAAGATAAAATAATGATATTTGAAAATCATGTCAAATCAAAGCCAAATACTTATATGTTAACAACACATTTATATTTGTTATATCCGCTACCGAAGAGATATAACAATACAAACAAACTTTATAAATAAGTCAAAACGAAATATTTGATTTGAAAAGATGAAAAAATTACCCAAAAGAAATTTGAACTCAATTATATCCAATTTCTTTATTTAGGAATACATGTTGCCCCAAAAAATAAAACTTCTGGAAATACAAACCAAATGAATTCCCTTAATATGGATATATCAACAATTTTCCATCGGTAGCAAAAAAAATATTGGATGTAGAAAACCAATTGAAATAAAAGACATGGTTTTGATTTTAATTGGTATATGACTACTCAAATTCTCGCTGGATCCACACAAAGAAATTGTCAATCAACTATGATTAAAGCTAGCCTTAAAAGCGAATACCATCAATTTTATATGAATACAATTCTTTTCATATATTTTATTCCTTTCATATATTGTTAATACCAAATTAACAAGCCACATTAGAAGAAACATAAAAAGAAGAAGGAAAATAAAAATGTATCCATAAAAAAATAAAAAACCGTAATGGTACTCGGCATATATCAGATAGTTTTAGTTAATCTTTTCAATTTCAAACTGGATGTTGAAAACTCAAGTCTAACAAGACGAGAACAAACTCATGACTTATACAGAAAAATAATGGTACAAATAATATATACCCAAAAATCAAAATAATTATGTACCCTCAGATAGAACCAAGCCGATTTCACAAACAAATAATTCTTAACAATTTTTATATCGGTTAATTATCTGATTTGTGCACACGCAAAAAATATATGGCAGCAAGTTGAGATCAACATCAAACTTTAAAGAAAAATTAGGGTTCAAACAAAAAACCAGCGAGAATTGAAAATCGAATATGGATAAGCATTGCTAACAACCCAATAAATCAAACATGAAGCGGCTCTGATACCACTTGTTGGAAATTTAGGTCTTAATAAAAACAGAATTCATAAAACATGTTCAACAATTATAAATCAATAGCGGAAGCAAACAAAACATTGAACATGATTATGATCGGATCTACGACATGTTTGATTTATCAAGGATATTAAGAATTAGGGTATTAGGAATACCTGGAGATGAAGCTTTGGTGGCAGCCCTCTCGACAACAGCGATAAAGAGAGGAGGTGATCTGAAACAAACATCAACATCAACACGGTTAGCGGCGGCTGATTTGGTTCTTCCTCAACCGGTACCTTTATGCCTCAAGTTCTCTTCAGATGGGGAGAAGAGAGAGTTTGCCGTGTACGGTATATTGGGGACCATAGCCTATTTTATATTGGATGACCATTAGGGTTTCCCATTATTCCGTTAATGGGCCATCCAGACATCCACTCATATTGAGTCCATATCCATTAATTAATTAATTAATTAATATTCTAAATAGAAATCTAATAGCCTTAATACTTAATTTGATCACTAATCAACTAAGGCTCACAATTGATAAATAGCTAATATAATTATTATTACGATATTTGCCCACATAATGATATTGGAATATAATAAAATAATAAAATATTCCAACACTAGTGGTAGTTAACTACCGCCGGTTTTTCAGTTATAATCCAGCGAGGAATGCTAGCAACACTCGTTTTTCAACACTCTCTCAAACACTCACTCTTTTATTAGATGAAATCAATGTATGTTCCACAACTTTTTGCGGGTTCAATTTTCAAAATGTAGACTTGCAATGATTTAAACCAATAAAAAAGTGAGTATTAGAGAGAGTGTTCAAAAGAGAGTGTTGATAGCACTACTCTAACCCATTTGAGTTAATTACCGTTAGAGTGTTTTTGGTCATTTTCATGTGTTACTAGAAAGTTTTTGATGTTAGAAAAGCAATTTTCAAAATTCAATCATAAAAGATATAAAAGCTAACAATTTTATTATCACATAATTATTTTTTGACAATGTGTTTTTTTTGACAATTTTATTATCACATCCTCTTATTGCCTTTGAGCTTCTTGAAGGTCCTCGTCACAACATCCACTTTTCATTCAATGCTTACGCTTGATGGTCATCGAATTGTGGTTTTCTTGTACTATTTGTTTTTAATTTAGGTAAACAAATACTTACTCGAATTCTTTTTACAAGAAATAAAAGATTAATCATTAAGAAAATGCTTTACAATGTGTTAATTTTATATAATTGTAATATAATTTAAAATTTATTCCAACAATAGTCTTTGATCTCCTTTCATCTCATTCTTGAATGGAAAAATATCAAATTCTACATACAAGAAATAGGAATATAAAATGCTGAATGGAAAAATATCAAATTATACATACAATAAATAGGAATATAAAATGAATTGAACAATTATATGTTTCTTATATGTCGGACCATAAAAATACACAATTTTATTTCTTATAAAAAGAATCAATATGCATGTAATTTACAGCTACCATTGCTTGAAGCTGTAGGGAATTCTCAATGTATGTCAATGTTTCCGTCCAAAGATATCAAAATCCAAATGCATGTCATTTCCCCCATTTTTTGAAGCATGGGAATCAAGCATCGCTGAAATTGTAATTTTAAATTTATATCATGTCAATTATAATGTATCAAAATTCCTGTGTAAATATTTACTGGAAAAGCAAGGACAATGTATGTATATATCAAATCAAAATATACATTTACCTGCTGCTGCTAGTGGATAGCTATCCAATATTTGGCCAATTCCTTTTAGAAGTTTCTACAGAGATTTAAGCCTCAAATTAATCACTTCGGAGTTGGATGCAAGCATTGAAAATTTGAAATGCTATTTTTTAAAAAGGCCAATGTTTATAGGAAGAAAAATTAAATTTGTCTAAAGTATTGGTTCAATTGGCCGTTTTCTTGCTCTACCTTAATTTTCCAAACAATAAATATGAACCTATTTTATAATGGTAAATAAAAAAGAAAAATATTGAAGTAGGAAAGAAAATACCAGGACTAGTTCACCAGGTTTTAGTGGAAATTCCTCCATGCATGTTATTTTGCTGCAATATGCACACACGTTTAATAATTACTATAGAATATTAACATGTTTAGAATATTAGGATTTTACCATTGAGCGCACGATTTTTTAAAGTCACACAGAGTTAGTATCATAATAATACCTAATAAGAAATTTCCCTTCAACTTCTTCAAACGTAAAAAATCTGCATCCATTTGTGAAGGGTAGCTTCTTATCTTTCCACACTGCAAATAATTATGTGAAGTTAAACACATGTATAGGTCCGAACAAGCTATACATTCATTTCGGTTAACAATACACGAGAGCTTTAAAGCAAAAATATGTCATGAAAGGCTGTCTAGTAAAAGAAACGAGTAAACTATCAAATTGATGTCTATCTTTATAAGTCACTCTCAAATTAGTCTTTTACTCCTTCATTATTTTAAACTAGTCTCTTTTATTGGTCAAAAGTTTTTTATTGTCGTTATGTTTTTGTCACATGACCAAAGACCTAATTGTGAAACTTTTGAAATTGTTCTAGTCAAACTTTAACAGCCAAGTGATAGTGTTCTAGTGAAACTTTGCAATCAAGCTTCAGAAAGCGTATCTCTTTTTCGGCAATTGTATTTTCCTTTTGGTCCAACCACACACTTAATAATGAAGAGTAACATAAGTGATACTTCTCAAATCTTCTAGTTATGACTTGATTTAATTTCTAACTTTACTTTGCTGAAAATGCAAATTGTTCGTCCATATATAACATACACCGGAAAACGTTTATCAAGTATTCCAGAAAACCTTTCTTGAAAACTTAATAAAACAAATCCTAGAATACTGACTTGCACGGAAAAAAAATCTTAAATTTCTTGAAAATATAAATTACAAATTGGATGACTACAAATTTTATTTTTCCGGAATCATATGTAAACCAGAAAACTCCATGAAAGTTTTCCGATTTATATTCTCAAACTTACTTTCTTAGCTTCTCGGTAAACTTCAAAAAAGCGAGGGTGAAATGAAAAAAATATTTAAATAGATTTTTGTTTTTATACAAAGGTAAAATTGGAAGCTTAAGAAAAATATGGGGGTAAAGGTATAAATATAGGAGTGTGGGGTCAAAATTTCTTTAATTGAAGATAGATTAATGATTGGATAGATCCATAGAAAAGAAAGGGAGAGTCGAGTCCTATTAGTATTTTGCAACGGTGGTCCTAAATTGCTTAAGGGCACAAAATTATTATTCTTTAGCTAGGTAAAATATATAGTTAAAATAAAATTTATATAATTCATATTAATTACTAACAATAAAAAAGAATAAATACATTTGATTAAATAAATTATATAATCAAATCAATTAATCAACCCACAAAAAATATTGCAAAAAAGTACATATGTATTGATGTGCGCCTATATAATTGGTAAAAAGTTTGATTGAGCTGAAAAAAAAATGGAGATTTCAAATTTGTAAATGTTTAATTGAGGACATATGAAACTTGATTCACTTAGTAGAAGATTTGAACATAGAGCACATATGAGGGAGGATTACGCTGAGTGTTGATGTGTTGTTTGTAACCAATTTGATAGAGAAGACATGATTTCTTCTGGCCCAACCATAACAAATTAAAGAAACCAAAATGTATGAAATGAATAAAAAAAAACTGAAAGTATGTATAATGGAAATAAATTATGGTGCCTTCTCAGTTGAATTAGTTCATGACAACACATGTCCTCGTGAGCTTAGCTCAACTGGTAAGGACATTGCATTATATATGCAAGGTCCGGGATTTAAATCTCGGCCACCACAAAATAAAGTTTATGACAACACATCAACACTATACTGACTTAACATCTTTGGTTAATGTTAGTGACTAAAGTGATTGATGGAGAGAAACATTCTTAAATTAAATCGTGCTTTCGTTTGAGTTAGGATCAATGTAACAACTAGTCATACTTTTGGTCTATACTTAATATTGTTTATGATTAATGTTTGAGATTTAAGTGACTAACGGAACAAAAAGTCAGCAATTAAATCGTATTTTGGTTTGAGTTAGGAACCAATTTCAATAATCAAAATTTTGGTTTATCCAAAAAATCATCTTGTAAAACTATGAACAAAAAGGAAAATAAAAAGGGTGAATTGGGTGAAAGTTACAAACCTAAGTGCATAAACGCAGTGACCATAACATGGTTGCTCTCCTTGGTATCTTCCACAAAAACGTGAATATTTGGACCCATTGCATCCATCACGCTTTGCCAAAACTTTATGATGCTCTGAAATTGAAGGAAAAAAAAAAAATCATTTTATCACAAACCAATCATTCCACAAATTAACTATACTGAATTTGTATCATGTTGTCAATTTCTTATCCCGAAATTCATTATATATATTTGCTTGTTTATTATTTCTTTAAAATTAATTTTTTTTAGAGGACTTTAAAATTAATTTGTTTATAATTGGATGAACATGATTTTACGAAGAGAAATAGAGAAGTAATCAAATGATGAAACCATCCTCAACTTCGATGGTAAAAAGTTGCGGGAACATAGATAGGTTGGTTCAACCTTGCAATATTTTTCTCCGCATATAATATGTATGAGTTTCGTCGTTACTTCTTTGAAACGAAACAAAATAAAAAATAAAAGATGAAACCTCTTGGCCTTCATACGCAGTGTAGAAGAGGAGGTCCTGGTAGACACAGTTAGGAGAAAGCAATTGCTTCAATGTTTCAGTGTCTTTTTTATTGAAAGCCTCGTAGAATTCATGGACAAGGTGCACTGGTGAAGGACTTTCGGGTAGAAATTCAGGTGCAACACTGCCTGATCCATCGTCATTGCTACGCACTTTCCATTTTTCAACTTTTAACGGCCTCTTTAGGTTTGGTAGCAACGTTGGTTTGGCAACAAGATTGATGAAATGTGTCTTGTTGTTGCATAAACGAGCAATGCATGGTCGTGTACTATTGGTGGTGTTCTTGTTGGAGCTATTGCAAGCTTCTAATCGAAAAGAGATTTGGGATTGGGGCAATGATGCCATGGTTGCATTTGGAAATTGAAAGCATCAACAAGATTGTCCCTGTTATTTTTTTTTTATTGTAGATAGTTACTTGTTAGGTGGTCTTTGTATCTATTTTTCCTTTTCCATTCAAGAAAGGTATCAATAGATGCTTTTGAAGTTGAGTAGTTTGCTTCATTAAACTAAATTGGGTTTTAAACTTTAGTTATCGAGGAAACACTAACAAACGGCTATTAAAAAATTAAATAAATAAATAATCTTAAAAATGGTGTATTCTTTTTTTTGGTTACAAAAAAAAAAAATGGTGTATTCGCGAACACCTTAAAACATGAAAAATTAAGTTTTTTAACATAAAACTTATCATTTTTTTTTTACTTCTTCAACTACTGATCTAGAAATTTCGATCAGTGGGGATAAGACTAAATAGCACAAATAAAACTACTAAAATAAATAAATTAGCCAGAAAAATTTAGAGAAAAACAACAAAATCTCTGTCAAAATTGTCAATAAATTTCTTTATGATAGAATTAGAGAGATGTTTCATTTTTTTGTAAAGTATTCTAATGGCTAGACTGATACACCTTAAATGTGAAGTAGTGAGAAATCTAATATTTGATCTCTAGCATCTACTACATATTAGCGTCCTTGCAACTATCAATTGAATTGTACTTACATGATTTTCTTTTCTAATTTTATTTCTATATTTTCAACACTATTATAAACATAATTTCTCAATGCATATGACCAAACAAACATTCATTATTTATATTTTACATAGTTGTACATTTAATTCTTCACAAATAAAATAATTAAATAATTCTTAGTGAGAACAACATTTTTTTTTCCATATGAGTCCATCATGTAATTAAAAGAGTTGATTGTATATTGAGAAATCCATGTCCTACTCCAAGAATAAAATAAGAGTTTATATTTTATGGATTCAAATAAAAACCATAATGGATTTGAGATATTGATAAGGTGAATACCTTATCTATTCAATGTTAGGCAAATGAGTCTAGGAACCAAAAATATAATCTCTTTTCTTCCTATCTTATGAAACTTTTAATAGAAAAATAATTTTTTGAAATGATTAATTTAAGGAATTCCCCGTGAGCATCGAAAAATAAAGACTAATTTAAAAAGTTTAGTCTTAATTAACAAGTGTTCCTGGACTTCTTAATTAACAAGTGTTTTAAGATCACTTGCAAGCATATGGCTCTTGGTTATTTTCTTAACGTTTGACACCATATATACTTACCAAGTTAACCTCCTCCACATGGTTTTCTAAATAAATTATCTTAGAAAGTTGAAGTACTTCTCTCCAATGAAGCAAATAGTTGGGTATCGGTTTGGGATCCAGGTCCTCTTCTCAATACGGATGTATAGATCTAAAAAAATTATTTTGTTAAAAATATTATTAAATTTGTTGGATCTAAATGCGTGCTTCCAAACAATACCCTATTTGTTGGTGTAAAAAAAAAAAAACCTGTTTGATACCATATACTTCCTCAGTTTCGCAATATTAAGATTTCTCGAATCCACTTTTGATGGAAACATGGAGATGAGGACGCCGTGATACTCAATTTTAATGGAAGTGCTTTAATGAATCCAGAAAAGGCAGGTAATGTATGTCTAATTCGTAAGCACCATGACAATTTTTAACTTGGTTTCTTCGGCGATGTTGGGATTTCTAGTATCCTACATGTTTGAGATCCAGGCTCTCTTGCTTGGCATCAGGTTGTGTTGGAAGACGTGCTATAGAAAGTTTGTGTTACTCTGAATCTCTTCATGTGGTGTATTTGGTGACGAAGGACACTCTGCAATTTCATTCTTATGCAAATCTCTTGGAATTCATCCAAAACTATATTGCTAAAGATTTGACTATTTATGTTCATCATATCATTTTGGAGGGTAATTTGTGTTCGTCATTCTGGCTAAGTTGAGAACTAATAGTTCAGATCATCTTGTCTCTTTCAATGAACACCACCATGTTTATAATATGCTCTATTGGGTGATGTTTTAGGTGTGTATTTTTTAATGACTTGGTTTTCCTCTTTTTGTTCACTTTCCTTTTTCTAATGTATCCAAAATAATTAATTAGTCCTTAATATATAAAAAGTCATTCAATTTAGTGAATGTTGTTAAGATGTTACAAACTAACTCAACTTAACACACCTCATTCAGTCCAAACTCACTCAAGAAAACTCGAAAATTGTTCTTCTCCCATCAAAATTGCTCACTCACATACAAACTGACGAAAATACCTCCAGCGTGACTTAACTCACACATGTGTTAAACCCAACGTGACTTAACTCACGCTCGTTACAGATCAACGTGAAATCTAACAATTAATTGATTCGTTAGTTTTGTTATTGAGCCTATCACAATACCCTGACCGAGTTTTTTTGAAAATTGTTCTTCTTCCATCAAAAAACACTAATGCCCAACTGAACGGACGAAAGTACCCCCCGCGTGACTTAAGTCAAGCTCAGTACTTTCAGCGTGAGTTAACTCACGCAAGTTATAAACCCAACGTAACTTAACTCACGCTGCGTGCTATTATAGAACAACAACAGACAGAAACACATCGCATTGTGTTTCAAACTCATTTTTGCAAATTTTCTCCCATTTTTTTGCGATTTTCACCAAACTCAATCAAATCAACCAAATCAACAAGTAAGTGTTGCTTATCCTACTGTATTGTTTTTTTTTTTGTTTAAATTTTTGATTTTTTTTGGAGAAATTTTACATTTTTAGGTTTTTAGAAATTTGGTTTGCATGTTAGTTTTTAGGATTGTTAGTGATGAATTAAGTTAGGAATTGTAGTTTAGATGTTGTTTAGAGTGCAATGTGATAGTTTAGGGTTTAGAAATTGTTGGATTTTATGTTGATTGAAATTGTTAGAAATTGACACAATTTCCAACACAAAATTTCTACTTTAAGTTTATTAACATGTGCCTTAAGGACACAAATTAGCATTTTTCAAAATTAAAATAAGTAAATAATTACTCATCTATCCCAACCAAATAAGTGTTTAAGTCAATGAATGAATTAATATTCTAACCCCAATTAATTGAGCATTTTCATGAATCAATTAATATAAGTAAATAATTGTGAAGTTTGTAAAAAAAAAAGTAAATGTTCTCGTGAGCTTAGCTCAGTTGATAGGAACAATGCATAAATAATAAATATAATATATGCAAGGTCCGGAGTTCGAACCCCGGACACCACCAAAAAAAAGAGTAAATAATTGTTAATTGGTGCAAACAAGTTAATTGTTGCGGCTAATATTATCGAATTTGTTGGCAAATTTTTAAATTATATGTTGTCTTGAAAAAAAATCGAACCAACCAAAACCATATTGATTTTTTTTGTTCAATTATTCTTTTTTTTTTTTTTAAAAAAACTAAACCAAATCGAACCACATTTTTTTTATTATATTGTTCATATGACTATTAACTTCAAAATAGAATCAAACCGCATAAAAAGTTGCATATAAAATTAGCTACGGTATATACAAATTCAATTCAATCAATTACTCTACTACTCATTTTATTAAAAAAATTAAGAAGTAATAATTAGCCTTATGCTAATTATTAATATTTTTGTCAAGTTATCAATAATTTTTTTAGTAGATGCTAAAAAATAATTGTGATACTCATTATAAAGCTAATTAGTTGTAATAGTTAGATTTCATAAGCATAACTCAATTATTAAGGACATTGCAATACCTCGGTCGACTTTGAACCTGAGATTCTAGCCATTAACAAACAAATAAAAATTAATGATGAGATTGTTCCCTTTCCAACTTTCTATGATCGGTTTAAGGCTGAGTGGGGAGGAAGGGAATCTTGCTTGCTGTTTCTCTTCTGATTTTTAATTTTTACAAATCTCTTGTGATTTTTGGAAAAGCTTAAAATCCAACTAGTCCAAATACTATAGACAAAAAAGTTTCTGTGCGTATGAGTGTATAACCCATCATGAACACAACATTACATACAAAACACATGAACGGTAGGACATTGTTGTATTATTAGCACCCATACTAGCTAGGTCTCGTTTGTTTCCACACACACGCACAAATTAAATATGCATTTAATGATTATGGCTAAATAATATAATTTTTTATATAGATATAATTATATTTTCTCGTATGGATGGATATATTGTGATCACCTACACAAGTCAAGGATGGACGTTGGATGGAATTTGAAAGATGTATGTATAATGGATAGATATTAAATACCAAGGTGATCATGGATTCATGGGAAGATGTTCAAACTAAGCAGATCCAGAGAAATGAGGCAGCATATTTTTCTTGGAAGGGTGTTTTAGATTATTAGTCACACTTTGTGGTCCTTTATGGGTCATGTAAATTCTAATTCATATTCGTTTTCTTTTCCTAATGACCCCATCACCATGTTCACTGTAGGGGAGTGATAGATTAGGGAGACGGGTGGAAGTTGTACGTAGATGAATTGAACATAAGAGTATATGCGTCAATATCAACATATAAGAGTTTTCTTCTTCTTTGATGGACTAAAATATATTTTAGGGTTAAATATGTTTTTGTCCTTATAAATATATCAACTTTTCGTTTTAGTCCCTCTAAAATTTTCCTTCAACTTTTGGTCCCTGTAAAATTTTCAAACACTACTTTTGGTCCTTATTTTTAATTAATTTTTTGTATTTTTTAATGAAATTGTGCAGAAATGTATAGAATATTGTAAAAATTACTCCAAAAAAAAAATTCGATTTTTTTAACAAAACATAAATTTAATATGAATTTTTTACCCTTAAAAATATAAAAATTTATATTTAATTCATGTTTTTGGTAAAAAATTCTATTTTTTTTGGGAGAGATCCTTATAATATTATAAATTTTTTTGTAAACTTTTATTCAAAAATATGAATTTTACATATGAGTTTACTTTAAAAGAGGGACCAAAAGGGAAGATGAAAAAATTTTGGAGGATCAAAAGTTGAAGAAAAATTTTAGAGGGACTAAAAGGAAAAGTTGACATATTTATAAGGACTAAAAATATATTTAACCCTATATTTTATAATTTGGAGTTGGAGTTATTAATGGACAAGTTGTTGCATGCACTAAAGATTAGTCATTCACTCAACAAATATTTTGACAAAAGAAAATATTTTTTTCACTCATTACCAAAATAAATCTAACAGACCATTTTGAATAGTAAATACTTTTCAGCTAATGAAGATGTCATTTTGAATGATCCATCACTGCCCTCCTATCTCTTTATTTTATTTTATTCTACTAGAAAGTTTGACAAAGTCAAAATCATAGTAAAAAAAGTATTTACAAAATAAAATTTTGACATTGGCCAGTGTAAAAATTAGTCTCTAATCTCTAGTTGTGGTTAGGGAATCAATTGTCCCTACCTTCCAAATCCACAGCTTATCCTAACCTTATGGCCTACATGATCCCTAAACAGATATCCAACTTGTTTTCATCCCCTAATCACTCAACATCTTTGGAAGGTCTGTGCTACTGAGAGATCCTTTTCTGTCTTTCAAATTTTCCTGTTTGTCTGGCTTTCTTCACATTAAAGTTCTCTTTCCTGTTCTCCAACAATTATTTTATCACACACTATTAAAAAGTCACATAATAATAATTCAATGATTGATAATATGTAGGTAGGTTGATACATTTGGTAAGGATTTAACTTATACTTTACAAGGACCTGAGTTCAAATTTTACTGTCGTCGATGTAAGAATTTTGTTGATGGATAGAATATAAATGTCTAAGTAAGATGTATGTAAGCACTCTTCAAACTTCACTTACTCTGGTGAGTTTCTAGACCCAAGTCGCCTAAACCTTTTTATATATTTATATATAATATTAAAAAAAAAAAAAGTTCAATGATCAATAGTGAAAAAACTATTTCTTTGAGACCAATCAAAACCTCTGACCCACATATCTAGAGTTACATCTTACCATGGGGTATGCACCAAAATAATATAATTAAATGAGCTTCACAAGTTCACTTTCATTGAAAAATTAGTCATATAAGCTATTATTAAAATCCTAATTGTCTTCGTAGAGTTAAATTTAAATAACTATTAGTTGGAAATAGAACAAGGTCACTGACTGACTTTCATGATAAGTAACAACTTAATCAAATACTAATAGAAAGGTGATTTTGAGACCTCACCATGCATATATAACAGAAAAGGTTGAACAACCTCTTTGTGGTTTCTACCACTTTTTTACTTATTTATATGAGTTGGACATTTGTTTATTTAATGCTGCTTAGTCCTTCTCAATACTTTGATTGTTATGCCAAATTAGATGAATCATCATGATGGATGCTTAGGAAATTCATAGCAACTTCTATCATTTGCACCTAAAAGGAAGATAACAAAATACAAATAGAATTTAATCAGTTTATACAAGTACATGTTATTCCTTTTTTATATTAAAATAAAATCATTCAGGGAGAAAAAAAAAGGTAGTAGGATAAATATTCTGACAATCAAAATTAACAAGCCAGTTTATATAATATATACTACAATAAGAAAAACAAAAAGTTTCATTATTATATTATATTATATGGTATTATATTATTATACAATTATGGCATACAGATTTATGAGTTCATTTATTTTTGTGCATCATGATTACTTATAGGAAAACAGATGGGATGGGACTGAAGAGCACAACCTTGCAAGCTTGCTAAATACATTTTAGGTGTCAATGTTTATCAACCATATAAGAATGTTCTGTCATGTAACAGTAGTTTTTTTCCTTTTGTATTGTCCAAATAGGTATCTCCATACAAATCATAGCACATGCACAGGTCCCATTAGATACTAAAAAAGCCATTTCAGTCATTTTCACATTTCTTTTTGCATTAGATATATTGTATACAGCTCCATTACAATACACACTGCAGAATCTTGTACGAAATTTGTTGTTAGATCTCATAAAAATCTGGTGAATGATTTGTTACAGAACTTGCTTTATATATTATATTGTATATTGTATACTTACAGTTCCAAGTTCCAACAACACCTCTCACTCTCGGTTAATTTCTAATTATAGAAATTACCCTGGTGAAGATTTGACAGCAGTTAGTTTCTATTAGCCAAGTGAGTAAAATACTACACCATCAGTCCAACAATAATTGTCGAATTTTCTTATTTCACACATATTAAGAGAAATACTACAAAGAATTTTATTTTATCAAATTAACCTTATCAATTATTAGTATATTTACTATTACCATTAATGCAAATGTAACGGAACGCTAGTTATGGGACGAAGTGAGTATTTAGTTAATAGTACGTAGCAAGAGACTAGTTACTAGAATCATCAAGAGAAACGAACGCAACATCTTTACTCAAAACTTTAAGGGACGAACTATATGAGTCATTTCTTTTATATATCTTCCGCCCGCACGTACTTAAATTCCACACATGCTTGTACAATGCTTCCACTTTGTCCTTTTCTTTAGCCTTTGCTGTAAATGTATTACAAAAGAGAATTATATATAGTTTGATGATGAAGGATAAAAGAACTGTCTACATCTTCATCAGTAACTTTAAATGAAGATACGAGAATTTTAATATCCAACAAGTATCAATGATACAGAGAAAAAATAGAGAGAGTAGTAACATAGAAAAACCAGTACTGCTGCTATGTTTTAGATGAGATAGAACAGTAGCTGAACACCAACTCATCATGTCAAACAATGCATTAAATTTTCTTATCTTGTTTCTCACTATCTCCTTGTTTCCATTCATTTCTTCTCTAAACCAAGAAGGTCTCTCTCTACTTTCATGGCTTTCAACTTTCAACTCTTCAAACTCTGTCCCTACCATTACTTTCTCATCATGGGATCCAACTCACAAAAATCCTTGCAGATGGGATTATATAAAATGTTCTGGAGAAGAGTTTGTCGAAGAGATCATAATAACATCGATTGATCTTCATAGCGGATTCCCTACACAGTTTCTTTCTTTTAACCACCTTACAACTCTTGTCATCTCAAATGGAAATCTCACAGGTGAGATTCCAAGTTCAGTTGGAAACTTGTCATCTCTAGTTACTCTTGATCTTAGCTACAATACTTTAACAGGAACTATACCAAAAGAAATAGGAAAGTTATCTGAACTGAGATGGTTATCTTTGAATTCGAATTCGTTACACGGTGGAATTCCAACCACAATTGGAAACTGTTCAAAGCTTCAGCAGCTAGCACTGTTTGACAACCAGCTTTCTGGTATGATTCCTGGAGAAATAGGACAGTTGAAGGCTCTTGAATCGCTGCGAGCTGGCGGAAACCAAGGTATTTTCGGAGAAATTCCAATGCAGATATCAGATTGTAAGGCTTTGGTTTTTCTTGGACTTGCAGTTACTGGAATTTCTGGTGAGATTCCAGCAAGCATAGGGGAGCTTCAAAATCTCAAGACACTTTCAGTCTACACAGCTCATCTCACAGGTCGAATTCCACTGGAGATTCAAAACTGTTCAGCTTTGGAAGATTTGTTTCTGTATGAAAATCAGCTTTCTGGAAACATTCTTTATGAATTAGGTTCCATGCAAAGCCTCAAGAGAGTGTTGCTGTGGCAGAACAATTTCACTGGAACCATTCCAGAAAGTCTTGGAAACTGTACAAATCTAAAGGTTATTGATTTTTCTTTGAATTCTCTGGTTGGTCAGTTACCTTTGTCTCTCAGTAATCTACTCTCATTGGAGGAACTTCTTGTGTCTGATAATAACATTTGTGGAGAAATACCTTCATATATTGGCAATTTTTCCATGCTGAATCAACTTGAATTAGATAATAACAAATTCACCGGAGAGATTCCACGTGTTATGGGGAACTTGAAGGAACTCACTCTCTTCTATGCTTGGCAGAATCAACTTCATGGAAGTATACCAACAGAGTTATCTAACTGTGAGAAACTTGAAGCAGTTGATCTTTCACACAACTTCCTCACTGGTCCAATTCCAAATTCTCTTTTTCATCTACAGAATTTAACTCAGTTGTTGCTGATATCAAACAGGCTTTCAGGCCAAATTCCACCGGATATAGGCAGGTGCACCAGCTTGATCAGGTTAAGACTTGGATCAAACAACCTTACTGGTCAAATTCCGCAAGAAATAGGCCTTTTGAGAAGTTTGAGCTTTCTAGAGTTGTCAGATAATAACCTTAGTGGAGATATTCCTTATGAGATAGGTAACTGTGCTCATTTAGAAATGCTTGACTTGCATAAAAATGAGCTTCAAGGAACCATTCCTTCCTCATTAAAGTTATTAGTTGATCTTAATGTGTTGGATCTTTCTTCAAACAGAATAACCGGAAGCATTCCCAAGAGTTTTGGCGAGCTTACATCGCTAAATAAGTTGATTTTAAGCAGAAACCTTATCACCGGTTTGATCCCTCAGTCATTGGGGATATGTAAGGATTTGCAGTTGTTGGATTTAAGTAACAACAAGCTCATAGGTTCTATTCCCAATGAGATTGGTTACTTGCAAGGATTGGATATTCTTTTGAACTTGAGTTGGAATTCTCTTACTGGTCCCATTCCAAAGACTTTTTCAAATCTCTCAAAACTTTCAATCTTGGACCTATCTTACAACAAGCTCACAGGTACTCTCATAGTACTTGGTAATCTTGACAATCTTGTGTCTCTAAATGTTTCTTACAATAGATTTTCTGGTACTCTTCCTGACACAAAATTCTTCCAAGATCTACCTTCTGCTGCATTTGCCGGTAACCCTGACCTTTGCATTAACAAGTGTCATACAAGTGGAAATCTCCGAGGAAACAAGTCAATAAGAAATATTATTATCTACACTTTCCTTGGTATTATCTTAACTTCTGCAGTTGTCACTTGTGGAGTTATTTTAGCATTAAGGATTCAAGGGGACAATTATTATGGGAGCAATAGTTTTGAGGAAGTGGAAATGGAATGGTCTTTCACTCCATTCCAAAAGCTTAACTTCAACATCAATGACATTGTCACAAAGTTGTCGGATTCAAACATAGTCGGAAAAGGCGTCTCAGGCGTTGTTTATCGTGTAGAGACTCCAACAAAACAGCTTATTGCAGTTAAGAAGCTATGGCCAGTAAAGAATGAAGAACCACCAGAGAGAGATTTGTTTACAGCAGAAGTTCAGACGCTTGGATCGATACGGCATAAGAATATAGTGAGACTTTTAGGATGCTGTGACAACGGAAGAACTAAAATGCTCTTGTTTGATTACATATGCAATGGTAGTTTGTTCGGATTGCTCCATGAACAGAGAATGTTCTTGGATTGGGATGCAAGGTATAAGATCATACTTGGAACAGCTCATGGTTTAGAATATCTTCATCATGATTGTATCCCTCCAATCGTCCATCGCGACGTTAAGGCTAACAACATCTTGGTAGGTCAACAGTTTGAAGCTTTTCTTGCAGATTTTGGCCTTGCAAAATTGGTCATTTCCTCAGAGTGTGCAAGAGCCTCGCACGTAGTTGCAGGTTCTTATGGATACATAGCTCCTGGTGAGTTTAAAAACTTGAGTTTCTCAAACAGCCATTTCATTTTTGCAAATTCTCAGTTTGTCACAACTTTTCAGTCATGCATCATTTTTTTTTCTGTCAAAAAGATGTTAAAAAATCAGCGACTTAAGTCGTAACACTTAAAGGCATTCTTTTTATAAACCTGGTAGTACTTTGTATACTAGTTTCCTGAGACCATATTTGGAAGAGAAAATGGGACGTGCACTTAAAATAGAGTTAGAACATAAGTTTACGTGGCAATATGATGAGTTCTAATTCGACGTCGGTATAAATGCATCTCCAAGAAACTCTAATTGCAGTCAAATGATATATGCCGCTTTACATTTACTGTATTTTCATTTTATGTCCATTTTGGCTAATGACAACATTATGTGTAAAACTGCAGAATATGGATACAGTTTAAGGATCACAGAGAAGAGTGATGTGTACAGCTATGGTGTTGTGCTTCTTGAGATGCTAACTGGAATGGAACCAACTGATAACAGGATTCCAGAGGGTGCTCACATTGTAACATGGGTTATCAGTGAAATCAGAGAGAAGAAAAGAGAATTCACATGTATTATTGATCAGCAATTATTATTACAGTGTGGAACAAAAACACCAGAGATGCTTCAAGTGCTAGGTGTAGCTCTTCTCTGTGTGAATCCATCACCAGAAGAAAGACCTACAATGAAAGATGTAACAGCAATGCTCAAAGAGATTAGGCATGAAAATGATGATTTGGATAAACCAAATAAAGGCATGGTTGTTACCAATCCAAAAGCAGCAGTTCATTGTTCCAGTTTCTCAAGATCATGTGAACTTTTGATAGAATCATCTTCTTCTTCATAGTCAACAAATTGATTATTAAACCTGTTAATTTCTTAAGTAACATTATTTATTTGTATAGATTATAGTATTATATATCTATGGCAATTCCATATTACAATTGTGTTATTTGTGTAGATAAAATCTTTCACTTGAAGACAAGTTAGAGAGGTGAATAATTGTGTCCTTATCTAAATGATCTTGTCCTATAATTGTTGTCAATAAAAACAACCACTGTGTTGTCCAAAATGTAAGTCAAAAATTCAAGGAATATAAAAACTTGAAACAGCTCATATGTTAGCACTCTAGTCTCCATAAAATATTCTAATTAATTAACTTCTTTTTTGTTTTTAAATGAGCATAAAATAATGTCCTTGAAATGTAGATATGTAGAATCAAACTAATATTTGGAGTGCTCTAAAATTCAGGAAGAAAATGACGCATCTTACCTATTCATGATCCTGCTTTTGCCAACATGAGTGGTCAGTAGAGGTAAACTAATCAAAAGGTTCCAAAAGGTTAGTCATGAATTTCCCATAAGGTATGCGATATAAGGAATGTGTGTATTATTTCAAATAGGGTGAGTGATTGTGAGGTGTTAGTAGAATATATTAAGGTCATTTCACCAACAAACAAAAAAAAGAATATATTAAGGTCATTGAAATAATTTTTGACTCGATCTAAATCATCCATCCATCTCTTTTATGAGTGGAGGGTGAATCTTATGGCATATATTTTTAAGAGTTGATAGTAGTGCGATTGTGTCTATTTTGATTTGGCTTTTTTTGGAAGTGATAAATATTAGTTGTTATTTTGTTAGCGGATTAGTTGAACTCGAGCATGGATTCTTTACAGTCGGCTTCACGGTGCAGACCGTTAAAACCGGCTGTATAGAATCCAATTATATTGAATTTATGACCTCCTTATCACTCCAAATATTATGTTGTTCCGCCAAACCACTGTTTTGTTGTATTCCTTTCCTTTTGTGGCTGCTCTTGTAAGTAGGTTCGAATATCTTTCATATTCAATATTCCCTTCTTGGTATAAGTTTTGATTATGAAAAGTGGTACTTGTAAGAGGGTTAGATTCAATTAACCTTGGGAATGAATAATGACTTGTTAGCTAAGGGACCTCATAAAAGGACATAGTTTACATTCCCTTCAAAACAAAAAAAAAAAGGACAGTTTACAAGGGACACTGGGAGAGATGGACTAGAGAAAAGCAAGAGTTGATATTGTCTTCATTCGTGGCATAAGCTTCTAGATCACAAAACTATGAAGAGAAGAGAAACAAATATGGTCCACAATCTTTCACAATTATTAGTGTAAAGATAGATATATGTCGTACTCCATGTTATTGAAAAGATGTCTTGCTTTTATTCATGTGATAGGAGACCATCCTTGGCCCACACATAGTTTGATATATATTATAATAATTAATTATATCTCACCTGGTTAGAAAAACAAGCAACCATCAGTGTGAAGTAATCAATATCTTCCCATACAAGAAACGTTAACCTCAGGAATTAATCAATTTGATTAATCAACTTCAAAGGTGATCCGAGAGGTGCAACAAGATCGACGTCATGAGTTGATGAAGCAGAGGAGGATGGTAGTTGTGCACCTTGGCGGGGATATTGTACCTGCAAACACTTCAACGCTCAAGTCAATTTTTAAGTAAGTTGGGTGAGATGTTTTACATAATAGAATGCATACATTTATTCTGGTGCATGTCCCCTTTTATAGGTAGGGTTTCAAGAGAATCGGGCGAAAACCCATTTTGAGTGTTGAGAGATTCTTGACATGATTCACGGATCGGCATCTAATGTCGATAATGTGGTGGTGATTGATGGACAAATACGCTAGGGTGTGTTAGCAGTGCAGCTTCTTAGCGTGCATCTCTGTAGATTAAGAATTGAGCATTTATCTGGTCCGAAACAAAAAGTAATGTATGCATCTAGTTCTTTTGGCCCAAAATATCGTGTATTTAGTTAAGTTCATGTTTAACAGCATTATCATCATCTTATGACTTTATACTAGTATTTAACAATACGGTGTGAAGGAAAGGACAGTAGGGGCCCTTTCACATTTTCAGTGCCCAAATAAATCAATAACTCAAAATCTTTATTAAAATTTCCCTCAAAAAAAATTTTTTATTAAAATATTCCCCCTTTAGTAAAAAATTTCCCCATTTCATAGTTCAAAGTTCAAACCAATAAGAAAATTGGTCAGCATTCACTTTAAATCAATTCTCAAACAACATCACATGGATGCCAAATTTATACACTTTTTTCTTCACAAAAGTGTTGCCTATAAAAGTGGCAGCATATCAGTACAACATCACATGAACACAAATTATCCGGTGATGATGATAATGCAAGTAAAAAATTTATGAAAATAACAGATTGAGTGAATTTGCTTCAAATTTTATATGTAACTGTCTTCATTCACTTGCTTCATCAGGCCATGTATGAAAATAAGTTTTAATTTCCAAAAGGATTGCAAAATATTTCCTTATTATAACAAGTTACAACATACAAGAAACAAAGAACAGGGGAACTAGAACCTCTTCTGATTAAATGCTTTCTCATTACACAAGTTCCTTAATCATTAACCTATAAAACTTAATGACATGACATATTCAGTGGAAATAAGAATAACAAATTACACCATTTCTTTTCAAATCACACTATGAATGGAAAGAAAAGAACAAACAGGTAATACAGTCATGATATTACATAAATATAGAACCGAACGAAAAACTTGGACTCACTGATTGATATCTTGAGCGAGATAATTACAATGTACAGGTCAAAATTTCTTTCATGGGTGCCACTTTATGCTGCATCCAACACTTCATGCAAACAGGAAAATATGACCATGACATTGATGGAGACCATAAACTGAAATTTTCTCAAACAATCAAAAGGAGAATTAAATGTAAAAGTACCTAGGTTTTTGCTCTGATGGTACCGGCTGGCCACTCAGAACACGATCTATTGCCAAGCTCAAGTCTCTTTTGAAATAAAATAAATAAATTAATCAAAAGGTTATACTACTTTCAAGAGATTAAAAATGTTAAGATATGCTAATTCAGTTATACGAAACAAACCTTCCAGTTACTGGTATGTTATTATTACTTGGCCTTGAATCATCAAACTGACCGTGGTAAACCAGCTCAAACGGCCTTCGACCATCCTGTTATTATTTGATTAATTAATTGATAGAAAATACATCATACCTTGACATCTGAGGGTTTAACTTAACATAAATCAAAGAAACACTGATCAACAGTGACTGGTTGTAAATACCTTTTTAAAAAGGTAAAATTCTGGTGTACAAACTGCTCCAAAATCCCGTGCAACATCCTGTGACTGCAATGAAGGACATTCCACTAAAGATCAGGGTTTTATTATATTATATTACTGGCATAGATAACTTCAAATCTTCAGTAAATTGGTTGCTTTCAATTAACCCCATCAGGTAAAAGATCTTCTACAGTAACGATTCGATTTCAATTAAGTAATATCATGCTATCAGCTCTCAGTTTTAGGATAAAAATGTTTATATAATTTGGAAAAGGACTAAACTTATCTATATAGTGCCATATTATGCTTTAGTTTCGTACGATTTACAATTTTGTGTACCAATGTTTATGTGATTTGGATTAACAAAGTTTAACAATAAATCACAATACCACAGTATAAATAAATTTATGATGTGTACCAATTGTTAAGTACCACTTTGATTGAGCTAAAGAAAACATCAATAAAGAGTAACAAATTTGTATAAAGGGACAACAAATATTTACCCAACGTTTGCCGTCACATTTGTTTACAACACATGATCAAATATGGATGATGTTTGATCATGTTTTGAACAACATGATAGATGCTGAATACACACACACACACACACACACAAAACCTTTAAGTGTTGAGTTCAAATAATTTTGAACACAATATACTCACTAAAACACTTTAGTTATAGCAAAGAAGCTAATTATTTTGGGCTTAAGCCCTCTTTCCTACCAAAAAAAGAAACAAATTATTTTGTCAATTAAATACTTATTAAAGAGCAATGTTTGACTGCTACCTAAGAGAAGTTGAAGCCTACAGATGTTTTTTACCCTTTTCTTTATAATATGTTACCTTTCTACGCACACATGTTTTAACAAGGAGATAAAGTATAGATCACATATTTTCTTGGTGATGTCTTAGGCTTCGACAACTTTGAGCTTAACCCAATTGACAGATGTGGATTATAGTATTTTCATCATATTGATATCGACGTAAAACTTGACCCACATTATAGCTAAACAGAGTATGCAATCTACTTGTTCTCTAATGGTGTGTTTGCGAGTTGGATTTTGGAGGGAAAACCTTTGGAGGGTTAAGTCTATATTTTCATATATATTTGACATTTTAAAAAAAAAAAATTGAAAGAACAAGATAAAAAATAATGTTTGCCAGGTTATATATAATAAAGACATGATTAAATAGACATAGCTGTGCAGGCATCTGTTCAACCGATAAACCATGTGAATTGTGAATACTTAAAACAGGTTAAAATTTACTGAATCATACCTCATCATATAGGTATGGAAAAGGATATCCAAACAATTTAGCATCTTCTGCCATCAATTCTGGTCCATCCTGTGACGCAGAACTCCAAGTTGGACGATCATTCAATACTTTCAACGTAGCTATATTCCAGGAAATGAATTTACTATCACCTGGGGGTGTGTGGCTACGGAATTTGAAGATATAGCAACGACAGCAAGTCCTTTCTGTAGAAAGACAAAAATAATAATTAAATGGGTCTTGACTTATGCAAGTTTGGCCTGCTGCTGAGGAAAGAAATATATAAACTTTTGCCACAGTAATTTGTTTGACTACCTTCATATAGAATTCAGTAAGCTTTACAATGACTTTTTTCAGGTGTATAACAAATGGACAGTGGTTGCATATAAACATAACCTGCATGACAACATAAAGAGGGAGGAAAGACAAACATCGTTACCACTGAGGAGGGAAAACGATAAAATCTCCACAAAATATAAGCAACAAAAGAGAAGTTTTAATTAGAATTTCCAAAATACTCATGCTTTAGTCTTTATGCATCATAATTCATAAGGAATAACCACAAGAACAGTCCATAAAACTTAGCCACATACCACAAAATGGTGCATGGAGTACATTTTGCACACTGTAGCTGGAACTAAATAGCTTATATGAATGAAGACTACGTAGCATTCAGATTGAAGGTGTGTATGGTGTCCAAAACGTGTTGGTGCCCGTGACACTGACATTGATGGTTACATTCAAATTTAATCGCTTTATTGTGTAAATGTCCATTGTGTTGTCAGTGCTTCATAAAATGAAGGCACGATAATATCATAACTAAACAGAAATTAACCTAGCCTACTTACAAAATAGCATTCTCCAAAGTTTTTTTTAATGAATTTTTTAATGGATATGATAATAATTTCACTTGCTTGCATTTTGGTCCCATTTCATATGAACTCATTCTTACTAGGGCCTATTTGAATTGGCTTATTTGAGTTTATCTACATACATAAGCACTTGTGAGACTGTTTAGGAGATTTATGAAAATAGCTCGTGACATGTTCATAAGTTATTTTCAGCTTATTATCATAAGTTCTCTAAAATAGCTCTTTTTTTTTAGAAACAGCATAATATTGAAAGCTACACCGCACAAGAAGAACAGGTAAGCCTAAGAGAAACAAACTACAATAACGGGAACCCTATATATGCGACACCCGTATATAGCTTATGAAAACAACTTATAGCTTATATGAAAACAATTTAATTTTATCATAGCTTATATGAAAACAATTTAATTTTATCTTTTTCTAAAGAAATAGCTTATACTAAGCTATTATCATGATAAACCCTTATACTGTAAGCAGGGTCATATAATCAGTGTGCCTAAGCCTAACATAGAACAAGAAACATAAATAAAGAGTAAAGTAAGCAAAACAAAGAAAGATGATAAAAAGCAGAATCCTACCAATAGAGCTGGATGAGCCTCAAAATCTTCCAATGTCCAAACCTTTCCAGTCAGAGGCTCTGAAAGCTATATCAATTTCAATCCATCCAAACAAAAATTCAAATGTAACTATTCCCATATTTAAAAGAACAAAATAAAAATAAAAAGGAGTAAAGCAAAGACTCGGTAGCACTGACACCGACACATGTGATTACATTTAACTATGGCATTCTCTAAATTACTACGAATTTCGATGTATCAGTGTCATGTCCGGTGTCCGTGATTAATAAGACAGCAACCTGAAATTGAGGGGCTCTGAAACCCAAGGTGACACCTTTGGACTCAATTCTAGCAGCTTTAATAAGAAGCCTTGTTGGGTATGAGTACTTTCTTGTAGTATTGAGTTTGAGATGAAAACCCGGTTTGGAAACAGAGCATGGTTGAGAGAGTGAGAATCCAGAAGAGGCAGTAGAACCTAACTGAACAAATGGTGACCAAACAGAAGTCACTCTTAGGCTTAGTGCCATAGTTAATCCAATATTCGCAACCTCAATTTTCCAGCATCATCTTCTTCGTTAGGCTTATAACTTTCTGTTTTTCTGGTCTTACAATCTTGGCCAAAATTACAATTTTAGTCATTTACCTCTAAGTTCCTTTATCTTTTTTCATTTTAATTTTATTTTTTTCATCTATTTACACGTGGATTTAAAAGATCATAAATTTGATGATTGATTTGAGAGACCATAAAAACATAATAATAATGAATTTGAAGCTTGAAATTCATATATAAATGGACCAAAAGACAAAATTGAAATGAAAAATTATAAAAAACCAAACTCTTACCCGAAATTAAATTATAGGACTAAAAACTCATTTTGCCTAGGATTTTTATGCAATTTCTTCGGTTTTTTCTTCTTCTTAATGGGCCTGGAACTAATTAATAAACAAAAATTGCTCTTTTGACCCTCTTCATTAATCATAGGCCCCTTGAAATTCTATTTTTACCCCTAATTAAGGTGTTTGAGAGTTTCGAACCGATTGGTTGGTTCGGAAGATAACTCTCATTTGGTATATTTCAGGAGATAATTCCTGACATGTAATGTTTTTATGGCTGAAAACAAGACTTGTACTTTCAATGTAGCTTGTCCACTCAACTTCCACAATTACACAAAAGGGTGTGTTTGGATCACCAAAGAAAGTAAGAGGAAAGATTGTAAGAGGAAAGATTGTTAAAGGAAAGAAAGTATGAGGAAAGTGAATGGAAAGTGAGATGATTTGTTAGGTTGTTTGATAATAGTGAAAGTGAATAGAAAGTGAAAGGAAAGAAAGATATATATTTAGTAAATGACATAAATATCCCTATGATAAAATGAGTTGTATTTAATATTTATTTAATATAATAATATGTTTATATTTACATGCTAATAAATGAAAATCGATATGTTAATATATGAATATTTTTACCGGTAGCTAGAATTAGCTATAATATGTGCTACCATCTCCATTAAAAAAAAAAAGTTGTTATATTACAATAATCCTAGTGCATCAAACTATTCATAATAACAAGGGTTATATCTGCCATTTCACTAAAAAATCTCAATCTGTGCCCTTTCTTCCCGTATATGAGAGGAAACAAATATGGGTGTGGACCCCACAAAAAGTGAACTTTCCTAACCTTTATATATGAGATCCAAACGACGGAAAGACACATCACAGAAAACTTTCATTCCTCAAGCCTCTCTTTCCCTATCCTTTCATAGGTTCCAAACAGACAAAAAGTTTGAATTTGTTTTCTTTTTTTACTCTTTAATCCCCATCCTTGCATTACCATTATGCTTCTGCTTTTTTTCTTTGTAGTTTGGTTACGAACCGAACTGGGCATTGACCAAGTTTGCCGGGTTTTCTCTATTTTTGCTAAGTGTTTAATTATTTTTGGGTTTGTATGATACTTTTTGCATGAAATCTTTTTAAATGTGTTTTAAATTTAATGTATTATTTTTGCTTTTGTTTTGTGATATACTAGTGTAACGACCCGTGCTAAGCACGGGATACATTTTATTTAAAATTCTTAAACGGATTTTGCACATTAATAGGTTTTTTAAATACTATTTTATTTATTTAGTTTGATTTCATTCCAAAATTTTGACATTATGTCGTACTTTATCCTCATATTTAAAATTTAAACGATAAATCACCATTTATTGAGAACCAAAAAGTTAAATTTTACAACGATTTAACTATTTTTGTGACAATGATTAAATAGTGGGTAAAAGTACAATTGTGCTTAAAACATGCATGATTGCCTCTGTTTTAGTCTAACACTCTTAATAAAATTATAACTTTTATTTTACTTAATCACAATACTCTCTCCGATTGCAATAAAAAAAGGCTAAATTACACCGGAGATCATTTAAATTATTTAATTGTAACAAATTAGTCCTTTAGGTTCTTTACGTATATCTTACGTCCTTTAAGTTATTTAATTGTAACACATTATTCCTTTAATTATTGTTTGTAACACTTAGGTCCTTTAAGTTATTTAACTGTAACTTTATGTCCCGAATAACTTGCATTTTTAAGATCTAAAATCCCAAAATTGTTACGGTAGAATAACTTAAAGGACCTCATTGGTACGGAAAAAACTTATATGCAATTAGTTTTCTTGATTTGATAAAGAAAATATAAATTTCTGAAAAGTACCATCTATTGGAACTTGTTTCATTAGAATAAAAAAAAACCCACAAAATCCACAAACTAAAACCTCCACCAAACGTGCGGAAGAAAAATGGAGGAGATCTATGTCAACCCCCTCAATTAGATCTATGTTCCTAATCAAAACATGCCAGTTCTTCAACTCCTTAATGGTGATCCTAGACGTAAGGTTCAAAAACTCTTTTAGTATACTAATGTGGGATAAATGAGGCAACTAAAATAGATAGTCTGCAGGAGAATTTGTATTTTCACTCACAAAATCTTTATCTATATAAATGTTAGATAATGCTGCAAGTTGCCCTAACTAACCCTAATCCCGCCTTTTTTGATTAGCTTAAAAAATCTTAATGAAAAAAATCTTTGCAGAGGTCAGAGATTCAAACCCGAGACCTAATGGCTACTTCTTAACATTTTGACCACTAAGTAACTGACAATTTTATTGATTTAATCTTGTTTTCATTAATTGATATCCAATATCAAACACCCTTTAAAAAAAACCATTAAATCCCTTTTTCATTTTCAACTATCACATTATCCATAACCCACTAACCACCTATTAATTTCTATCCACATGATTATTATTATCAACATCATAACTTTCCACTAAACCCCGCCCCCTAACCTTAATGCATGACTAAACTTTTTGACAAATTGTCTACGTTATTAATCATTATTTCAAGATAGACATTTATAGCATTTCTATAAGCAATATATATGTGTGATTTTAAATTTGGTATATATATATATATATATATATATATATATATATATATGTTTGATTTCATTTTTTTATGGAATATATACATCATATAGCTAATTAATGAAGCTATTTAGTTTTTTTAAAACAATATTGTATTCCATTAAATGTTTCTAATAATATAGTCAATTTGATAACTATACATGAAACTAAAAAAAAAACCCGTGCATCGCATGGGTTAGAGTCTAGTTGTAATTAAAAGTAAAGGTAATAAACAAAGGTCAGAAATATTACCATTTACTAAAAGGATTGTGAAAAAAAATTTCCCCCCAACAAAATAAGCATATATTTTCTTTAGCTGTTTTTGTCTACATAATTTAACGGTTGAATTTGATCTTAGTTGATTGAAAAGAATTTTGTAACGTTTGTTTTCCAATCACTGAAGAAACAAATAAAATGATTAAAGCAAATGAATAGATACGTACTTTTCAATGATATTAAACGATCAAATTGATAGTTATAAATACTTACCTTGTAACAACTTAACTTTTGCCAACTAAATTTTTAGAGTCTCTTTTTTGTTTCACTGGAAGATGGAAAAAGAGTACATTCTAACCGATATCTCTTCAAAATTATTGACAAACAATTAAATATCAGAAGGTATTGTATATTAAAAATAAATAAAAAATACAAATCAAGTTCACCCATTCGAATTCAATTCAATGACATTCATCTTAGTTCTTGTAATGTATCTTCTGTATTCTCTTTAAATAACCACCATAATTGGTTTAATTTCTTTCATTTTTCATGACTCACATAAGTGTAATTTCTTTTATTGAATCCTTATTATTTTTATTGGGGAGCGGAGGAAGCTAGGAGGGTCCATTGGGTTAAGTGGAATAAGGTGTGTCTTGGTTAATTTTGTTATAACATATGGGTTCATAGTGTGTAGAATTTTAACTTATCTTTGTTAAGTAAATGATTTTGGAGGCTAACATGGATCAATGAGTTTGCAGTTTAAAGTTTTAACTTCTTAGAAAAGGTTGGAGGGAGTTCACGTGACCAGTGGGCGCAATTAGGTGTATGTGTGGTGGAAATATTTCTATGGTGTTAAAATAGGTGTGGAGACGGGGATTAGAAATTGGTTTGTTGACAACTTGATGATAGTGGAGAGTGATGGAGAAAATGCAATTTTTTGCCATGATATGTGGTTGTGGAGTGGCTCTTTGTGTAATATATTTAGAAGACCTTTTGAGTTATTTCAAAAGAACTATGTGCCATTTGAGGAGATGCGTAGGTTAAGGTTGGACGGGGTGGAGATAATGTCATAAAAAAAAAATTAAAGGAGGTGCAAGGGATATAATGTTGTTCTTTGTTGGACAACATTATTTTTGAAGGCTAGCGTCGTTGATAAGTGGACATGGAAACTTGATCATTGTGAAAGATAACATGTTAAAGGGGTATATCATCTGATGATGCAGGTGGAGCATGATGACCCTATGGCTCTAAAAAATCTCATTGGAATCAAAGCAGCTCCTCAAAATATTTATCTCTTTCTGTAGAGGCTCTTGAATAACTTAATTCTAACAAAGGATAACTTAGAGCTTGATGGAGTATTTTAAATATGGACTCATTTTTATGTTGTGGTAGGTGTGAAAAAGAGGAAAATGTTAATTATTTGTATTTTGAGAGTGAATTCTTTGGTAGCATATTACAAAATATTCTAAAGTGGTTGGATAATTATTGTGTTTTTCCTATTAATTCTCGTGTACTCTTCATTTTGGTGGTTCTCAGTTGTTCAAAAAAAAAAAGTTCATTTTAGTTTTCAGTTGATTTGATTGATTTGCGTTTGGATTATCTGGAAAGACATAATGCTAAGAAACCAGGTTCGTACTTTGAGTTGAATTGTTGGTGGCATAATGCTTATACCTGTGTTGGTTATTCTACCTCATGATTTGGTTCTTTTGTATCTTTGCATCTTAAACTTTGTATTTTCCTTTTTAAGGCACATCTTGTGCTTAAAGTGTTTTTAAGATTATTGATTTGGAGTCTTCGTAGAAATAAAATTCACCTTAGTCAAGTCACCAATTACATCAATATATAATATATTAAATATGAGAAAATACAACTTAAGCTATATAAAATCACTCAAAAACATGTTCTCTTTATTTTGATAATTTGATTGGCCAATTGTGTTGTTAATTTGATAAACCGTTGGAACCAACATCAAATAAGGAAATTGTGTACACTATTTCCTCTTGGAGTTGCTCCTTGAACTTGTAAATCAATGTTCTTCATATAGAAGCACCAATTCGGTCACCCTACATAACAAAAGATTAAATCATCATATTTCAAATAAAAAATACAAAAAACAAAAACGATATGAAAGAAACTACATTTCAATCCATTAGAACCAACCAAGCACGAACAACCTTCACAACCAATATCCACGATTTTTTTCTAGGTGACACGTCAGAAATGAAGTCATGTTCCAGAGAACCAGAGAATAGATGAAGATTAAAATTGTTGTGATTATGGATTAGTTGTACCAATTTAAAAGCTAAGAAGTGAGAACAGAAAAAGAAGAACTATATTTTGTGATTATTGTGTACTCCTACCCAAAAACGCTACTATTTATATAGAAAAATAGCACCATAACGGTTAATATCTATTAATTATTAATTTGACCGTTTTAAAATTAATATTACCAACGTCTTTAATATTATAAAATATGCATTAAACAATTAGATTATATTTCATGTAACCTACAAAAAATTAACTTCATAACATTTGAAATTTAATAATATCTTATTAATATTAAGTAATATAATTTAGTAACGAATAAAAATTAATTATATAACCTTTAAAACTAATTACTACAATTAAATTTTTAATTAGTAGGTTACTGTAATAGTGTAACGGACAAATTTTTTATGTAACATATAAATTTTAATCAAAACAATAATTAAATTAATAATTATTTGATTGTAACGTACCAATTTTTTAATGTAACATATAAATTTTAATCGAAACAATAATTATATTAACAATTATTTGATTGTAACGTACCAATATTTTAATGTAACATGTAAATTTTAATCGAAACAATAATTATATTAATAATTATTTGTTTGTAACCAACTATGTATTTTATGTACAATTTAATGTTAAATAAAAAACGATTTTTAATAATAATTATAATTGTTAAGTTTGTATTAAAAATAAGGAGAAATTTTCGGAACTAATGCCAAGTAGGATTTTGTTGAGGTGGACATCTTTAGAGGAGAGGATTTTGAAATAGGCTATTTCTAAGAACTCTAAATTGTTAGTATAAAGATATGTAGACATGGTTGAACCTCATGTTGAATCGAAACTGGATAATGTGGAACCAGAAGTCCATGCTATAGATAATTCATAGTACTTTATTGTAGATAAGAGATATCAACATTGAGATGAGTTGTTTAATTTGGTTCGCTGACAAACAACAAAGGCAGGATAGACAAATATGATAGTGGTTTCGGTTGTAGAAAGCAAACTTTTGTATTGGGTAGTGAAAGAAGTGGTGAGTACAAAGAAACAAAGAAGTTGAAACGACAAGACTAGTGTTCGAGAAAATGTGGATGTCTATTTTGGTTGCGTGGTATTTTTAAGCATCGAAAGAATAGAATTTTAGTGTTGTTTATGGATTGCACTATCGTTAAATTGTGCCAAAATTAAAGGTCATATGCGGAAGACAAGGAATATGGTGCAACCAAGAAATATTTTTTCGACTTTGAAAGATAGAAGGAAAGAAAATTAAATAACAATAAAGCAAGTATACAAAACACGTCAAATATACAAAAAGTCCATTAGAGCTTCAAGAACACAAATGCAACATTTGTTGAAGTGTTTGGATGCAACTATGTTTACAAGTATAGAACAATTGGTTAGTAAGAAATTATTCAAAACATTTTTTGAGCACATTCGAAATCTATGAAGTTGTTTAACACTTTTTATATTGTTTTTTTGATGTATTCCGCTTATAAAACCAACCAGTATGAAATGAAACTGTTTGAGATAGTCGGTTTAACCTCGACATAGTTGACATATTATGTTGGGCTTTATCTTCTGACATCTGAAAAAGAGGATCATTTCACTTGGGTTCTATATGAATGTTTTAAGAAAATTGCTTTTTTGACAAGGAATACTTCCTATTGACACAAGTAAATGACGCTTTTACCCCCAGCGGTAGTTAACAACCGCTGGTATAAGCGTCGGTAGTTAACAACCGCTGGCTTCCAGCGGCAGTTAACTACCGTTGGGTTCGTGATATATTCAAGACAGTAGCCATTATCCAGACACCCACTCCATCATCACCATCACCATTTTTTCTCTCAAAATTTCACTCTCTCTCAAAAAAAACTATACCAAATCATCCAAAAAAAATTCCACTAAATCACAAGTAAGTTATCACTTATGCTATTGTCATACATTTTAGTTAGTATATGTGTTTATATGTTTATAATTTTAGTTGTTGTTTAATTATTAAATTTTGAATATTTGTTTTTAATATAGTTATGTTTGTAGATCTGAAATGTTATTAACATATATTATGAATACCTGTTATAATGAAGTTATATTGCTTAAATTTATAATTTTTTTCGAATTTTATTAATTTTTTAGGGTTTGAATATTTGTTTTTAATATAGTTATGTTGTAGATTTGAAATGCTATTAACATATATTATGAATACCTGTTATAATGAATGATTGAATTTATAATTTTTTTCGAATTTTATAAATTTTTAGGGTTTGTTTAGGATTTTTAGGGTTTATGTCAAATTTTCACTACAAGTGTTTGAATGAGTTTTTCATTGATTATTTTTAATTTCTATGTGTGTAGATTTGAAACAATGGCCGAGTGGATCGACGTTCGTGCAACATTCAACGGCGGAGAACCTCAGAGGTTGAAGGTTTGGTGCCTTGATGTAACGTTAAGAGATCCCAAGGATCAACTGAATGAATTCAACCAAGGAGTCAACCCCAGAGACACAAGGAGGGTGGAACACGTCCGGTATAAACGTCTAACGCTCGACGAGGGGATGGTATCATTCACTTGGGTGGAGTTAAAGAAGGACGAAAACGTGACGACCATGTTTTGGGAGCACACCAAGTTCCAGTGGATCGATATGCGGGTGACGCTGCTGAGATCAACTGAAGATATCATCAACAGCTTGATTCCGCCAGAAGGTCATCATTAGTTAGGGTAAGGTGCATTCCAACTACAACAATTGTCTTACCTCTGAAATGGGGTAATTCAAACTTGCCAAACGGTCAGGACTCAAGCATTTCGCTCAGCGTTCATGGTTTTCCTTTGAAAAGATTAAATTCTTGTTAGGCTGGTTTAGATGATGGTATTAAGTGTCAAGGAATTGACCTCATTTCGTTGGCACTTGAATACCATCATCTAAATCAAGTCTGACAAAAATTTATTCTTTTCAAAGGAAAGCATGAACGCTGAGCGAAATGCTTGAGTCCTGTTGTTTGGCAAGTTTGAATTTACCCCATTTCAGAGGTAAGACAATTGTTGTAGTTGGAATGCACATTCCAACTACAACAATTGTCTTCCTCTGGATGGGGTAATTCAAACTAGTTAAATGGTAGGACACCGGCATTCGCCCGGGAGTGTTTTTGTTCCATTCTAAATGTTAATTTCTTGTTTGCTTCGTTTAAATGATGGTATCGAAGTGTCAAGGTCTGGACCTCATTCCGTTGGCACTTAGATACTATCATTTAAAACCAAGACCAACAAGAATTTAACATTTGGAATGGAACAATAACACTTCTGGACGAATGTCGGAGTCCTGCTTTTTAGCTAGTTTGAATTGGCCCCATTCAGAGGTAAGATAATTGTTGTAGTTGGAAGGTACATTTCCGAATGTAATGTAATGATAGTTGACGTACATGTCTTTTACGTAATGTAATGTAATGTAATGATACCACAATGTAATGTAACGTAGATGAAATTATATCTAAATAAAATTGTCTAAGAATTAATGTTGTGTACTTATCGAATTTATTTATTCAATACGCCATTTTTATTTGAATTAATGTTGTGTACTTATTATAATTTACTTATTCGATACGCAATATTTATTCGAATTCACGCTATCGCAATATTTATTCAAATTCACGTTAGATTTCTTTAATACACATTTTTTATTTGAATTTTTGTATTTCATATAAATAAATGAAAATAAAAACTAAAATAAAGGAACACAAGTAATATATATATAAAATCACATTTTATTAATATAATAATACATTTACAATGGGGTAAAACTAAATTTGCTTCGTCGGACCAATAACATTAAAAATAACATCTTCATCGTACATTTATTCCTTAATAGGTGGAGTCATCTTCGTCGCACATTTATTCCTTAATAGGTGGAGTCATCTTCGTCGTACATTTGTTGACTGAGGATGAGCCTGAGAAATACCAGACTCACTTTAGTGAGTACATTAAGAAAGGAATCGAGGCAGATGGCCTTGAGGAGCTTTACAAGAAGGTTCATGCTGCAATTCGTGCTGTTCCTCACATTTGCACTCTTGGGGTAAAACCAATTCAAAGAGGCTTACTTGAATATATAACCAATGAACAAGTTCTGGTTGAGTTTCTTTGAGTACTGGACTATGACAAACAAACATTTTGTAGAAGAAAGAGTAAAGATGAGAGAATGCTAGGAAATGAGAGTAAGGAGGAGAGAATGTGAGGAAATGTGAGAATGTGAGGGTTTTTATAGGGGAAAAATGTAGAAAAAATAGGTTGAATGAATGATGGAAAGAGAGGTTGAATGATGGAAAAAGAGGTTGAATGTAGAAAAAATAGGTTGAATGTTGAAAGAAAATAGGTTGAATGTGGAAAAAATGTGGAAAATATGTGTTGAATGAATGAAGAAAAAGAGGTTGAATGGTGAAAAGGACGATGCATCCTAGAACGCACGTAGCGGCAGTTAACTGCCGCTGGAAGCCTCCAGCGGTTGTTAACTGCCGGCGCATTAACCAGCGGCTGTTAACAGCCGTTGGGGGTAAAATTGTCATTTACTTGTGTCAATAGGAAGTATTCTATGTCAGAAAAGCAATTTTCATGTTTTAATCTTTTAAAGTGAAAAGAGGATAATTGTTATTGACACAAATGCCATATTGTTAAATTTTGTTGCTAATAAATTTCCAACATCTAGTACTTTAGTGTGTCGGTATCATATTTCCAAAACTATGAGAGCCGGGTGCAAGTTGGATTTCAAAGTCACGGATATCAAATCAAAAGACGTGAAGTCGACGGATTTATGTAAAACTTTCATGGATGCTTGAGAAGTTGTAGTGGAGTCTCATTCTGAGGAATTATCTGCAAATGTGAGGTAGAGTTCATAACTTTTCCTAAAATTTTTCAAAATTCATGAAATTTGTTGAAAGTACCATATTGGACCGTTGATGGAAAAAATTGTGAGGATATGAACAAGTTGTGTTATGCATTTTGTTAACACAAGAACAAACAAAGTTGAATCTGTTCATGATAAAATGAAAAGAATATTTGTCGGATGGTGAGAGTGATTTGAAGGATTATTATTTATACTATCTCAAATAATGGATGAAGGCATGCTCTTTAATGTCAGAATTATGTACAAATCATAAATTTTTAGATCCTTATAATAACAATGGTTTTCTTGAATGTGGATATTATGTGAAAATTATAACTTACATGAGGTTTTAGAATGTTGTTAGGTTGTTGAATTATTTGATTCTCCATATGAACATTTAAAGGTTTTTACCCTTTTCATAAAGTTTATCTGCCATTTGCCATAAGGAAGAGGCCGTGTGAAAGAGCAAAGGAGAAAAGGATTGATTAAGGTTTAGAGGATTGTTGTTTTTATTTTTATTTTTTATATTGGTACAATTTTTTATTTTATTTTTAGGGAAATGTTAACCAGTGCCCCGGGGGCACTGGTTAAGAAATTATAAAAGGAAATATTGTATTGGAAACTGTGTATTCTACTTTTTGAAATTTAAAAAGTGTTCTTTTCAATGCAAAATTTGATTTTTCTTTTTACTTTTAATTCCTTAACTAGTGCCCCCGGGGCACTGGTTAACAAAACCCTTATTTTTATTATCTATCATTATGGATGAATGTCATAGAGCTTCCATCAAGTTACAAATTTGTACTATAGAAACTTACTTGCACTCTTTTACGGATATTTGCATCCTTTGATTTTATGTTATTTTATTTTTGCATCCTTTCGTATGAATAACCATAAATGAATAAATTATTTTTACAAATAGTACACTTAATTACTAATAAATGAATATTATTGATTTGAATTATATTACACATGTATAACGTGTGATGAGTTTAGTTGTTTTTTAGATAGACGAAATGATAACAATCATTAAAAACTCACATACACACGTATATAAGCTTTGTTCGAACCTCCATCACAACGTTCAATCTAACAATTTCAACATTTTCACTGGTTAAACAAAAAATTCTAACGAACTTATTTAATAATAATAATAATAATTCTGACTTAATTCCGTTGTTTTGCATGTGGCTTCTGAGGATAGATGGATTTGGCATTTACATTAATCTCATGGTTACACAATCAGTAGTGCTTATGATAAACTGACAGAGGGATTGTAGAATATTACTATCAGAATTCTCAGGTTCTTTGACTTAAAGTGGCTCCTCTCAAAGTATCAATTTTTGCTTGGCGTTTAGGTTTGAATCGTCTTCCTACAAAAGACAATTTATTTAAAAGGAGGGTTCTTATGGAGGTCGAGCAGGGTTGTTCTGCAAACTGTGGTTTAATTGAAGACAAGGATCAAATATTTTTTCAATGTGATTTTTACGGTAAAATTTGGCGACTCACAGGTAGTTGGCTCGGTTTCTCTACAACTTTCCATGGAATTTTAATGTCTCATCTCACTCAATTTGGTGGCCTAGAGGGATTTTCGACTAAAGTTAGATATTCCCTTCATATTATTTGGATCGCGGTGGTTTGAGTCATTTGGAAAGAGCGGAATCGTCACATTTTTCAGAACAAACAGGAGAACATTCAGGCATTGTGTGGAAGGGTTAACCTTCTATTCTTTTGGTGGTTAAAGTCGAAATATATTACTTTCGATTATGATTACCAATTTTGGAGCTTAATCCTATTTTCTGTGTTTCAGCTGTCATGTAATGTTTCTTGTGTCTGTTTTTTTTTCCGATTTGTACAGTATTTTGACTGTTTGTTGTTTATGACATTTTGGTGCGTTGTTTCTAGCACATCTTAGTGCGGAAACATCGTACCCTTGTTAATACATCATTCTTTGCCCTTTTCAAAAAATTAATTCTGACGAGCTTGGTTGTTTTTTGTTAGTTTGTTCTAAGATCTCTATCCTAATTTCTAATGTAGCGAGTATAACCACCACTTTCACAAAAAGGAGACCAATAATCTCACACCATTTTATCTTCTCCAAGACTGATATAGATTCATAAAGTACACCTTATCTTTATTTTTTTCAATTTATATGTTGTGATTATTATCTATGATATTCGGTCAAATCCTTCACCTTATCCTTCAAATAGAATACACAATTTTTTTTTTCACTACCAAAAAAAATTGTTTAAGCAAACATGTCCGTGTTTTACCTTGTTAAACAAGGTTATATTGCTTTGGCCTGAAATCCAGTCACGAGCCTCTGAAATCTGATTGTCAGTTCAATCCAATTGTTTTTCGACAAGCAATTGTTAAACTTTATTTTTATTTTTATGAAAAGCTTTAATTTGGATAACACCGTCCTTAGTACACTTAATTTTATGTTTTCAAAGAAAAAAAGTACCCCTAAAAATTTTTTATTTTAATAACGTACGTGATGTATTAAATTATAGAAACTATATTTATTTTTTTGAGGGTAGAAACTATAATTATAAATATACGCCTGGTCCTTTGGTTAATATTATATAGCTATCCATAATTAGACGACGTGGCTTGTTTAAGGTGCGATTACATGGGTTTTTAGTAAGTTTGATGGTTATTTTGGAGAGGTTTCAAAGGTTTGGTACAAGATTTGTTTCTGCTATTGCGCAGGCGTTTAGACTTTGGTTTTTGGAGATGACTTCTTTGTTTGGTGTTTAGTTTTTTATTGGTTTCGAGGGCCCTCAGTGGAGGGTGTTTTTGGTTTGTTTGTATGGGTGTTTGTTTGGGTGTTTCACATATATACGGCACACTTTTCCATTGTATGTTACTTTTTAAGTCTCCTAGCCTAGCATTCCTTGTGCTTGCTAGGATTCTTTTATATTTTAAATAAATTTCATTTTAGCTTCTTCAAAAAAAATATTATATAGCTATTTTTTTTGGTAAAACTTATAACTTATTTATAAGATAACGTTATTTTTTATTTAACATCTAAATTGAAACTAGTGCCGTCTTCTAGTTATCGGGGTCGAGTGTGAATAATAAACAGATGTAAAATTACTTAAGATGCTTCCAAGAGAATCTAGCACGTTCACACTTAAATGTGTATTTTGTATATATTATAGTGCATTAAACTATTAATATTAATTCTATTGGATGCGAAGATGAGTATCCCATATTTAAATTGTTGATATCAGCACTTCAGCAATTAGTTGTGTTGTGTTCTATCCAAGTTGTTTGGAATATTTGATGTCATGGGTGATGAAAAAATTCATAAGTATCTTCAAAAAGTTGACATCTTTTATACACATTTGTTTATACCTAAAAATAATTTAAATTGTCGGCCGAAAGCAACGTATAAGCATGCTCAAATAGTCGAATGAAGGATCAATTAAACTAGGAATGGTTGGATATGAGTTAGTCGAATCTTTTTCTAGCTTAAAAAATATGTTACAAAGGTTGATTGGATTTAAAAACTAGTCAAAGTCACGTAAAATTGATTGTTAGCTTCAAAGATTTGGCTAATTTCTCTCGATTGTAAAAAGAAAAAAAATCATGTGATCACTCAAAAGAAGAAATTTTGTACCTTGACTATGAGTTTTTTTTACTGCTGAAAAGAGTGTTAAATACAGACTTTAAATGATTTGACATGTACTAACTAATAAAAACATAAGTAAAACATAAACGAGAAAGTGTGGGCGGGACAAATTTAAGTATATTTTTATTAGTAAATAAAAATACAAAGGAGCAATCAAGTGCATGTATGATGTAGGAGAAGGCTCGTGAGCAGTGAGCTCAATACATAAATAAAAAGTAACAAGCCTTACACAACAAGTAGAGACAACAAGTAGAGTTGTAGACGACAAGAACGATTACAATCTAGACTCACATACCTCGAAACAAAGTCAATCCTACATGATTATGTGGTGTCGAAGACGGTTACTAGCCTAGTACAAGTTGCAAACATGCAACAATTTATCATATTTTTCTATAAATAAGTGTTTTGAGGCATTCTAATAAATACTCCCCCGTCCCTATATTAACCCTTCTTTGTTTTTTTTCTTCACATTTCTTAAGAAAAGTTGTTAGTGTAATTAATGTGTTTATTTTGTGTGTTAATATTACCAAACTATCCTTTATTTGTATGTGTATTAAATTTGACTTTTCATATTTCAAGGCAAGTTAGTGTATTAATTAGGGGTATGTTTAGGAAAAAAATAATAAATGTATTTAGTAATTTGAAAAGGGGTTTACATTTAGGGACAAAATTTGACTTTTCATATTTCAAGGCAAGTTAGTAGTATTAATTAGGGGTATGTTTAGGAAAAAATAATAAATATATATCTAATAATTTGAAAAGGGGTTTACATTCAGAGACAAAAATAAAATCAAATGAGTGCTTAAGTATAGGGACGGAGGGAGTACTATTTAATGCATTCAAAAATAACATCTAACCGAAACCATCTTAGACTATTAATCATGATTAAATATGTCATTTTTTTTTCCTTTTCTTTTACTTGCACATTTACTTTTAAACACTTTACTTTTCATGTATTTTACTTTCAACATTTTACATTTCTTTGTCAAAACCTTGAACTGTAAGTTCATTGTAACGCATAAAGTTTCATCATCAAAATCATACATTTTTTTGCACTAATAAAACACAAAAAAAAGTCCCATGTTCTGGTATTCGAAGAAACTGTTTGATATTGTTGTATCCATGATATATGCAAGTAACAACACAGCACATACATCGACTTGTTTCTTGGCAAAATACGTCGGAATCTTACTTTTTAATGTGGCAAGAACCATCGTTTAAACATTCTATTGGTTTACCTTTGTTGGTACGCGAGCACTAACTCCAAAATATCAAAATCTCCTCAACAAATTGGCATGTCCAATGAGACTTATTTGAGTAAATTATGTGTTCACAATCAGAACAAACATGTGATTTACACGTTATGAATGTGTAAAAACCGTAAGTACCATGTTAAAACAGTGAGAGGGTAATTACAATTGAATGTTTATCTTCATCAATTAAAAGACATGGACATCTAATGATAAGGCTATGTCGTGTGGACGGTGTGGTTGCTGTACACGTTATGAAAAAAATATTAACGAAAATAAAATGTCGTATGGTTGCTGTACAGTTTACATGTTCCGAAACATAATAACTTCCCACAACAGAATAATGATTGAGCCATATTCATTGAGACTAGACCTATTAATTCTCACCAATTAATCTGTTTGGAGGTTAAGAACATATTTAAAATTAAAATTATGAAGGATTCTGCTTTTGTGGGAGGGAGCATTGCCATCTTTGTTTAATACTAGTATGATTTTCTAATCGAATTTCAAATCATATGTTTTGAAGAATGCTAGTACTAAAAAAACATGTTAATAATATCTTCCTTAAAAAAAAACATGTTAATAATATCTATTTGATCATATATAAATATAGAATCTTTTTATCATTTATAAATATAGAATCTTTTAGATGATTCTATGGCTTTATTTATAAGATTTTTTAGATATATTTATTAATTTTGAGTTGTTAATTTACTCCTATCTAAAAACATCTATTTGTTTTTTATCGTAAAAAATCAACTTCCACACTTGAGGTTAAAAGATAGTTTTGTCTGTTTCACTTTATCCTCATAACTAAAGTGGATATTATTGTAAATTGCAATGTGAAGGTATCATTTTTCTTTTTGTACGGGAAGGTATCTAATTATTTTTAGTGTTATTTTTTTTTTAATTTCAGTTTCAATTTTTTTCGTTTTTTTTTGGTAGTGTATTGACCAGTAAAATAAATAAATTAGTGTAATGTTTTATTTTTGGTAAAATAAATATTGTATACTGTATAAAAAAGTCAAGTGGAATTTTGTGATTATCCAGAAAAACTGGCCTTGAACAAGGTTTTTTGTTTTTTAAGAAAAACAATACTACAAAGAAAACATTTGTAAACATTGGCTAGTAGCCTAGTACTTGCAGCCTGAAAAATTTACTGAAATTAAGGAGACATGTTTCTCATATTTTGCTTAAAAAATAAAGTTAAAATAAAATTTACAAATTTATCCTTTGCTTAAAACAAAACTTAGATAGAGTTTGATTTTTTATTTTTAATAAAAAAATAAGTCGATGTAGGTTGTTAACTTACTCCTTAAAGTTTTTGGAGTCAACATTTTGAGTTTTTTTTTTTTTTTGTAGTGTTACAATGTAACGAGGCAAAAAGAAAAAGGACAAAAATGGTGAGACAAAATTAAGTTTCAAGCTTATCTCTCAAGATAAGAGATTCCATGTCAGACGGAGGACAATTCCGATGAGCAGAACATCTTGCATGTGATCGTTCCTTAGCCAACATTTTGAATTTATGGGAACTAAAAGTGATTATGCAAAATTAATGTGACTAAAAATGAATTGAAGGTAAAATGATTTGTGCTTAGATACAATCTTGTAAAAATGAATTAAATTACTATTAGTTTGTGCGCAAAAATCTATTTTAAAATCAAAAACTAAAAAATTTAGTTTTAGGTAAAAACAATTTTGAAGCGGAATCAGTTTTACTTTCAACTAAACATTTCATAATCAATTCTACACATTAAAATTAATAATGACATTTATTAAAATGGAACCAGACATACTATGTAGAGATTATAATGTTAGGTTGGCCTAAAACGAATCCAACCAGTAACTATATTACTCCCTCCGGTCCTATATATAAGAAAATTTTCAAAAAAATTGTTGGTCCTATTTATAAGAAAATATCACAACTTTTAAGGTGTAGTTATTGCTTAAAAGACTTTTCTGCCCCTTATTTAATGTTTGTCTTTTTAATATTAGTGAGTGTATTTAATGCTACACAATTTTTTATGAGGGTATATTTGTAAAAATATTCAAAAAGTTACACTAATTAATGAGTGTATTGGTTTTGATGTTTTTTTTGTTTTTCTTCTTATATTAAGGACCCGAGGGAGTATTGTAAGTTTGTCGTGGCAATTGCTAATAGAGGAAAGACGACGAATCCTTGCGAAATTATTCAACACATTTTTCGACACATTTTTACTAATAATAGAGTGCAATTAATCGACACATCTTTCGACATACTCCATGTGACTGATCTATTTTTCTAAAATGCTAAACGTTTTTATTTTTATTTTAGGATCATGTTAACTTGTGCCCTTAAGGTACATTGTTAAGGATTCTATAAATATAAATATTTATTACAAAATATTAATTTCAGTCTCTTGAAAAATAAATTGACACAATTTCTTAAGTAAAGTTTTCATTTTAGATTCTTAACATGTGTCATAAGAGCACAAATTAGTATTTTTCTTTTATTTTTTAAATCCTAAATGGGTTGACATTTTTTGAGGGTTTTTGCTAATAAATGATTTTAAGACATTTGTTAAAGATGTAAAATAGAAATAATCGGTAAATTTTATTTAAAAAAAATTAATTTTTAATGTGTTAATGTGTTGAATGCACCGTTGCTAAGACAAAATTTCTTTTCAAACTTCTTAACAAATATCCTAAAAATATTTATTAGCATTTCCCTTTTTTTAAATGAAATGATCACAATAACATGAGAGAAGCTAATTTGTTTTTGAATTTATGATCATCGATCAACTTTATTACTAAAATAATTAAGCTATTCCTCAATTTATTTCACGTCTATCAAATGAGTAGTTTCTCTATAAATCCAAATGTTAGCCATAATTTTTTTATGGGAAAAAAATCTAGGAACAAGATGGGGAGTACTATATTCTTTTTTTTTTTTTAAAGGGGGGAGTACTATATTCTAAAATATTAAAATGAAGGCACAACCTCAAGAGGTCGGATGGAGTATGAAGGTTAGTCTAAAAGAAACTATTATCATGACCTAAGTTGGTCACAAAATAAGCAGAAGTGTTGGCATCTCTATTAATGCAAGAGAGACAAATCAATTAGAATGATTAGTCGGTCAATGAAAATTTTTATTTCATAGATTGAAAGTTGCTCTTTTAAGTATATAGCAATTGCTCACGCTCACTTCAAATTAATCAAAATACCTTCAAGAACAATTAAGTATAGTTCGAAGAGCTTTATAAATTGGTTGCATCGATTTAAAAAGTCGCAAACAATAATGAACTACTATTTTACGGAGTTAATTGTCGTTGAATAAGTGTGTATGAATAATTGTTAGATAGTACTTGTCTAAAGAGCATTCCCCAACAATTTAAGGCAACTGATTAATGATAGTTCAGGATAAAAGGATGCTTAAGATTGTTTGGCCTGTCATGTTCAGGCATGGGACATACATTACATGGATTTAAACATTTTTCTATTGTGGTTAAATGTATATATAATTTATTTTATTGCACTGATTATAATTTTTATATATATAACTCAATCAAATAATTTTAGCAAATAAAAAATTTAACTGATAGTATTCTTATTTTAGTGAGCTTGTTCTATCTACAAGATTTAATTCAGTTTTTAATTAACAATTTTAAAAATATTTGTAAAAAATATAAAATTGTAAATACAATATTTTAAATATAGAATATAATTGAAAGAAAAAGTATTAAACCAAAACAAATATTCATTATATATTTATGTATAGGTATAAATAATAATGTTTCATTTCATTAATAAATATGAGAGTAGCCAAGCCTGATAGGTGATGGGGGTGGGAGATTGATGATAACTACAAGGTCAAATATATTGTCACTATCAATGACCTACATAAAAAAAAAATTTATTAGCACAATAATATTACTTGTAAAGATTAATTTACATTAGAACGGATAGAACCCAAAGAAAAAAAGAATTTAAAATAGGAAAGAGCTAAGTTATACCATATGTTAAGAAACAATTAATAATTGGCATGGTTCCTTGTGAGTTTCTCTCTCTTTTTCTGTCCAAAATATTTGAAACAATCAACTACACTAGTAAAAGTCAATGCTATTTTGCTTATAAATAAGCTTGGTGAGTTTTGGAAGCTATGTTTGTATCAGAGAAAGTATAAGGAAAATGAAGAGGAGTAGAGATATAGAGAAGAGATCAGAGATAAACTCTGCCATTGAAGAGCTTTCAGTGCTTGTTATAGTCAAACCTGAAGAAGATCATGAGGCTGGTGCACACATCCCAACAAAGCCTTTCCTATCTTTATGTTACATGGTTCTACAAGTTCTTGGTTAGTACTAACATTTTTCTCTTTATTTTTAATCATGATGGTTATGTAACACCAAACAAATTTAAAGTATGTTTTTTATTCATTGATTGTCTTGCAGATAAGGTAGGGCCAACAATGGCTGTTTTGAGACAAGACATTCACCAGAATATTAAGGTAACCAAATACTCACACACACATGACACTTGTGACACCTTCACACATGTAATAATTTGAGAAAATGATATAGTTGAATGTAACCACATGTGTCGATATTGTCTCACTGTCGGACACGAGACAGGTTTTTAATTTGAAGTTACTTTTTTCAGTTAACATATAGTTAGTTACACATTGGTCAAACAAATTAACATGCAGTTATTATCAATGTGCTATTGAGTTATGTGTCATTGCATTGCAGAGGTTGGAAGCAATACATGAATCAAATCCCTTAACAAATTCAAATTTGGTTGAGATATTCAAGTCAGAAACTAGCAAAGGCAATGCAAAGAAGAGAGTTAGCGGCAGTAAATCCTTTGTTTGGCTCACTAGGTGAATTTATACCAGCTCATAAATTTTTCAAGAAAAATAACTTATGGAAATCATGTGTTTGTATAATTTTCATATGAATAAGTTTTTTGTTGTTGTAATTTTCACTAACAGATGTGCCACTATGTAGATCCCTGGATTTCACATCAGCATTGTTACAAGCACTACTAGTAAAAGATCCTAAAAAGAATATGGAGCAAGCAGTTCAAGAGTCTTATGATGCAACTTTGAAACCATGGCATGGATGGATTGCATCAGCTGCTTTCAGAGTAATAATAACCATTTCTTCCTTTTTTTTTTCCACTTTTCAATAGTTACCAAAATTGAAATTGTGAGTTGTGACATTGAACTGTTGAGTATGGCTCATAGCTACTAATAAGTGGGCAAGTCGCTCCAGCTACGGTCCAGAGGTAATGTTGTAATCAGGACCGTAATACAAGTTGGGCATTGTAAATCCTAAACTCAAAATAATAGAAAGGTGCTGCAGACACTATGCAGTCAGAGACGTAGGCACAATTGGAAGAATTTCGTTACCAAACATCGTGGTTCATTGTTTGTATTTTTGTATAGCTTTACTCTTTTGAACCGGCGTTGCTATTCTAACATGAACTAACGGAATTTGTACTGCAGGTGGCTATAAAACTAGTGCCTGATACAAAAACTTTCTTGGATCTCCTCAGAGAAAAAGACGAAGACTGTGACACCCTAATGGAAAAGATGCAGATTTTAGTTTCTTTACTTGTGCCTTTTCTTGAGGATATCCATTGTATTCTAGTAAGCTTGATTTCATGCTTTATGATTTAACATCAATTGTTCATGCTCACTTGATTTCCTGTCATATACATACCTGATGAATATTTATTTATTTTGCAGAAAGTGTATAACTTGGACAGGCTTAAGTCAAATTGAAGTTAAGATAGAAAAGCTGATGTAGAATTTATTTAGTGTGTACTGTATATAGTTTGGTTTCCTCTCCTGCTGTTTTCATGTAAATAACTTGTACAGTAAATTTTGTTTCAACTCAGTTCTGTAGTTACAAGTTTGCAACTTTGCATCCAGCTGGTCAACATAGCGGTTTAAACATTAAAAAAATTCAGTTTATTTTGATTTTATCTACTACATAGAGGATCTAATTCAATGATCCAGTTTCTCTAACGCAAGCAACTCAATTAGATAGTAAAGCGAGTAATATCAGTTGTTAATGAACAAATCATTAGTTGATATTACATGTACATGCATAACAATTAGGGAGATCAAGAGTGATTTATAGTAAAGTTTAAGTAGAGCACAACGACTTGGTTCTTAGAGTTGAGTAATTTATAGTGTTGGTTGAATAATCATGCCTTCATTGCATCAAAAATCCTGAAATAACTAAACTTTACAATTGATGACATGAAAAGTATCATTTAAAAATCAAATCCATCAAATTATTGATGATGAGCAAATGAAATATATTTGCTTTAATTATAGTTGTCAGCGTGAAATTTTCCAGACTTCCCTTTTTTCCTGCGCATATCCTCACAATCATGTTCCTCTAAGAGAAATTTGATGCAAGACTTTCAATAATAAATCAAGTCCATTCCCACAATGAGTTTTTCAAGACATGTGAATTATTAGAAGGATCTTGAAGTGCAATCAATGCTGCAACTAAGCCAGCATTGCTTGATATGGTTGGCTCAGTGAACCTTTTGTTGCTCCTCTGATCAGTAAAATGATCATTTGTGTCTGGCCCTCCTACCATGGCTCCCAAAAGAACTTGTGGGTTTGGATTTTTCGAGTTCAGCCATGTCTTACCATCATCACAATTGTAGTACCGTTTATCCCAAGGGATCGACGCACTTCTATGATGAACTTGGACTGGAAACTTATCACCATATCCCACTAAATAACTCATTTTCATTGGATTTTGTCCCAAGATGTAGTTAACCTGAAACACAAGGAAGCAAAAATTTAGACTATTTCCAATTCCTATATGTTACTATAGAAAATGGTTAGAAGGTTAGGAATTCACCTGAGAGCTTGAAAAATCACGAAGCATTGAAACTGAGAATGCATCGGTTTCGCAGCTTGCACCGGATATTTTGAGATGATCAATGTAATCACTATACAATTTACTGAGAAAAGATGCTGTTGCAGCATACTGGAGTAATGGTCCATTATCAGGTTTTGGAATAACCAATCCACCTACAATTATGTTTAACATTAATCATATACTTTTTTTCTCGGCCAATCATGAATCCATATACTTAGATAAATCATGATGTAAGTTTCATTTTAACATAGAGTTAATTAATTACCAGGTGTCCTGCTCATATATTTTTTGAAAAGGTAAGAACACATGAGGGAGTGAGTAGAATTTGATGAAAATTTCAAAACATCTTCATAAGGAAACCCGGGATCACGGAAATATCGAATACCAGCAAGCAAAACCTGTAAATATTACATTAAAAACATTATACTAAGATCCACTTTTCTCAAATCCATCTAAAAATTTAGCTCGAGTATCGGATTAAAGTTACCGCAACAGCATCGAGCTTGTTATTCCAATAAAACACCCCTTTGTCTAAATTTGTTTCATCCTTCTTTGCTGATAAAAAAAATTGAGTTGCATTTGCAAGATAATCAGTGTTTTTAGTAGCAAGAAATAACCAAGTAGCTCCCCAAGCCAACTCATCTTTGTAACTAGTTGAGTTATAAAGCATTCTTGCTTGTTTTCCACATGCATCAACAGTGGTGTAGGTTCCTTGCCTTTTAGGATCTTCCTTTGTAACTACCTCATATAGGCTTTCTGCTGCTTGAACTAGTTTCCCTGAATATTCTTTGTCTTCTTTGAATACCATCGACGCCGCAGATAATGCTGCCACAATTTCACCAGCTAAATCTGTAGCTGAGCCATCACAAACTGAAACCAGTCTCCCATAATTCATGTCTTCAGGTCTTTGCCAGCAACTTATATCATTGGGTTCATTATTAGTACTAATAGTACTTCCAACCTATTGAAATTGAAAAGTCATGTAATAATTTATATTCATAACTTAAAAACTATTAGGATATCATTTTGAATAGCAACCTGTTTGGATAAATAGCTTAATTAATCGCTTATCAAATATTATAAGTTCTTATATATAAGTTATTTCTATAACAAAGGATAAAATAAAGTCAAATGTTTTCGTAAAAGCCATAAGCCACCCTTAAGAAATTATGGAAATAAGCTAAAAATAGCTTATGGACATGTCATAAGTTGCTTACATAACTTCCCACTCAGTCTCATGAGTTCTTATGTCAGTAGATAAGTTCAAATAAACCAATCCAAACAATATTATACAAAAATTTATATCTTGCCTGGGAATAAAGTGTAAGGTTGGACACATTTAGAGGAATGAACACCTTAAGCAAGTAGTCAGTACCCCATCTGATGATATCCCTAACATGATCAAGCTCATCAATATCAGCATATTTACTTTGATATTCCATTGCAGTCCAACTCAACAAGGTAATAGTATAAGCTGTGGTGAATGTAAACTTAATGTTGTTGCCTGAATCATAATATCCACCAATAAGATTAGTCTTTTCTGAATTCCCATCTTTTAATCCAGAGTCTCCCCTATATTTCACTGGACTGTTTCTTGGATAGTTCCCAGCTGCAGATTTATTAAAATTAAAATTAAAATCACCTTGTTGAGGCGGCCATGACACTAATAATTTTAGAAAATTGAAGTGATTGAATGTAAATACATGTGTCAGTGTCAAGTGTCAGACACCGAACACGCCTATAATCTCTGAAGTGTCGGTGCTACATAGAAGAGACGTAAGTAGTACATTTTTGTGCATCATAAAATGTTAGAGCTTGATTTATTGCCAACTTGAGATCGATAGACGAGTCTTGATGTTTGTGCTTCTGAGGTAAAAAGTGCACCAGAAGAGCCACTGCTATGACAGCAAAAAATATTGCTACTGTAACAAAAATAAAAATATGGAAGTGTTTCTTATCAGTGATGACTAGATTGCAGTCAACAGATTTTGGATATTGGGAAGGAATGGACTCATAAGAAGCAGAAGACTTAGGAGTAAGGTTGAAATCAAGTGCTATGGCGTTCCAGCGGCTTGATGAAGGGAGAAGTCGACCAGCTTCTGAAACTGTATGCATATATACCATAGGATTCTTCTCTGACTCTAATTTTGGTGGCATGATTGATGAAGATTTTTGTACTTCGGAAGCGTCGAATAACCAAATGGATCATACACTGTTCATAGTTTGATCCTGTACGTATATATATTTTGCAGTGTTTCAGGTCATGTCTAGTACACTACATATTATTTGATAAATTAAGGTATTTTCATTAGGAAATTTATGTTACACATAATTTTTGTTGTTGGTTATTATGCTTTAAATTTGAATTGGGTTGATATTCCAAAGCATGGGTTTGTCTTGTGGTTGCCGTCCAAATTGTAGCTTTAGATGGAATGCCTAAACGTAAGTCAGACAAATAAAGGCAAAAGTTTTCTTATAAGTTATAGTTGTCAAACTTGTATTTCCTAGTAATAATATTTGGAAAAATGCTAACAAGGGTCGGGGCACTTATTAAGGAACCCAATATAATAGTGTTTTATTGAAAATTGTGTACTCAACTTTTAATTTTTTTTAAGTTCTCTTTTGAGCATAAAACTTTACTGTATCTTTTTAGACTCCTCAATTAGTATCGTTGAGTTCAAAAATTGATGCAGAATGAAATTAAGCCAAAGTAGATGAAGATGAAAATCCGTTGATGCTGCAGGATGTCCATGTCTTCTTTAAGTATAGGAGAGGATTAGAATGGCTTGTTTTAAACCCTTCATCAGGGAGATTGATATTATATTCTACTGTCAAAAACTGATAGACAAATCAACATTGAACAGAACATGTCTTGTGTGAGCCAAACCAAAGTGCCGGTTGCCTAGCCAACATTGGCCACTATAATTCCTTCAGACTGGACTATTTTAGACAGTGTGGATTGGTCCTTAGAAATCAAGAAAATGATGAAATATGATTCACACATTCCAGTTAGAGAACGTCACATTCAGAACATAGATGGTTGTCCGATCAAGATGAGATTATCTTAATAAAATATAAATCTATTTTTTATTATTTAATATACTAAATTTGAATATGAATTGTCTGGTCTTAATCAATCACTACATATGTACCGAATGTGTAAATGCGGTAAATTCTAAGTATAGGGGAGCTCGATCGGAAAATGACATACTTATTTGAAGATGAATGAGAACAAAATTATTTAATCTATTTTATGATATGTTTTTAATCACACAAATATATTCTAAGCACTTTAACTTAAAAATTTATTTTAAGTATAGACAATAGTAAGAATAGTTAAAATTATTACTTTGTAAGTTGTGCATAGGTTGAAAGAAAACATTAAAAACCTTAAGAATTTGGTGTAATGGTAAAAAGATTGGAGGTTCCCGGTTGAGACCTTCTAATAACATTAGCGAAAGATAAATTTAAATCTTCTGTAAATTCTTTTTGAGCCATAAGTTAGGGTGCGTTTGTTTCAGCTTTTAAAAAAGTAGATGTTGAATTAAAAGAATCTAGAGATTTCTTTTTAGAGATTTTTAAAAAAATCTAAAGGTATTTCTGTTTGTTTACTATCATAAAAATCATTTTTTTTAAGATTTGAAGCTCTTACACTTGAGTTCCTTATGTTTAAAAAAAAAAATAGATTTTGGAAAAGCTATTTGAAATAGCTTTTCATTTTGAGGCTAAAAATGATTTTTTTAATAAAATAATTTTTTTAAAATCTAAAACAAACATTACAAAAATTAAAAAGTGATTTTTTTTTCAAAAAAATCCAAAACAAACGGGCTCTTATTCTCATCCTTGCACTAAAGCATATTGTCCTCACCTTAAATTTTTATTCTATAACAAAAGATAATTAAATATCTTTAGTGAATTCATTATTGTATTGTATTGTATTTTTTCTTATAAACAATATTATATGATCAAATATTATATTTTCAAAATGCCTTTCTCTAAACAAATATTATATTGTATTGTTAGATTTTATGCTAAACAAAATATCTTTCTCTAATATTATATCTTCATATGATCTAGAATGATCAAATTTTCTAGCAAGTAAATCATTTTTTGAGGTACTAAATGTAAAAATAATAAAGCTTAAAACTTAAAAGGCTACTTATATTATTTAGAATAATATAAAAATGTTGAATAGAAACAAAAATAAAATGTGAGAGTGAGTATTTAAACCAATTTGACTAACATGAATAAACACCGAATTAGCCGCCAGATACACCAATTGGACTTCTTTTTCATTTTCACCATCTTTCTTATGTTTATCATTTTATTTATTTTTTCCTCGCAATAAACAAAATGCAGCGCAATTGTGTAAGAGGGAATCGTTGACCGAATGAAGAGAAGTTGGAATTGGATTTTTGAACCAATAAGTTGAACAACAACAACAACAACAGAGGCAGAGGGTATACTGCAAACTGAGTCAATCAAAAATGGGGAAGGTAACAGTTCCGTTTATAGGAATGATAATAGCAGAATGCATTCAAGTGGCGTTAATCATATTAAGCAAACAAGTCATGTCTCATGGAATGACCATTTTCATTTTCATCTTCTACTCTAATTCCATCGCTGCCCTCCTTCTTCTTCCCTCTTCTTTCTTCATCCACAGGTAACAAAACAAAATATTTCTTCTTCCTTCTTTCATCAATTGAATTCAGTAATATAAATTCCAACCTTTTCTTTTTGCAGATTTCAACGTCCTCCAATCACTTTTTCCACTCTTTCTGGATTCTTCATTCTTGGACTACTTGGGTATGTATGTTTCATGGACACCACTTTTTCATAACACCTCGTGCATAAATATAGTTAATTCTATTCAACTTGAATTAATCACAATTTTGTCTGTGAATTGAAAATTAACCACATTTTTTTAACGCGACAAATCAGGTGTCGTAAAGTGGACAGAAAATGGGTGTCCATGTATCATTATTGATGCTAATTACCATAAGAATTATGTTTATTTATGGTTTTTAGTTTGTTTTCAGTTATTTGGCGCAGGTTTTTGGATATGCTGGGATTAACTACAGCTCATCAACACTTGCCACAGCCATGCTCAATCTTGTTCCTGGTTTTACCTTCATCCTTGCCGTTCTTTTCAGGTTCATTTTCTGCTCTGACATTAACTACTATAAGTAATGCTACTGATGAAAATAAACTGGAGGTTTAAGCTTATGGAAACTTCTACTTTAGTTCCATGTTTGGATAAACCACTTAATTAAGCTCTTATAGCTTAAACGCTTTATTACATAAGTGCTTATGTATAAGTTATTTCTATAACAAAAGAAAAAATAAAGTCAATCTGTTTTCAAATAAGCTATTCTGTATAAGTTAGATTTATATATATGTCCTCAATAAAATATGAAGTATATGATTCAGTTAAATTGCAGTTGCATAGTAATATATTATGATCTCACTAGTATTATTATCCCATCCGATTTCATTATTTTTGTGGATAGCTTATTTCCTTACATAACAAATTGAATCAAGTAATATAATCTTATCAATTTTATAGGAATAATTTTTAAGTTTTTATAGACAGCAAACTCATGTAATTTGTAAAGGTCAACTGGCATACAACTTCAATATCATTAGCTTGGATTTTCCTGTTATCAGGTTTTGCGATAAAACCAAATTAGATTATCTTGTTTCATTTTGAAGAGAAGTAAACTGAACAAACAATGTCATTCCTAACAGAAATTTCTCTATTGATCTGATTGTAATCTTAATTGCTTTGACTTAATTTTTCTCACAATACCATTTTCATCAACCAGCATACATAAATGGTGAGGCTAAGCATCAAATTGTGAGGAACCATTAGCACTTGGGCCATAATTCTTGTATTGCTTAAATTCTCTCATCATTGATTCCAGAAATTAAAGTTCATTCATATCTAAAATATAAACATATATCATCACATGAAGAATTTAGTTTGATTGATGAATATTTTTTATTTTATTTTTGCAATTCTTATAAAATGGAAATAACTGCCCTGGGTTTTGAAAGCTTTTGCGTGTATTATTTAAATATAAAAGACTCACCAGATATGCACTTTATTTCGTTTTAGCAAAAAAGAGGACATATTTGTTTTCTCAATCACTTTTTCACTGCTATACTTTCTGGTTTCAGAATGGAAGAATTAGATTGGAAAAGCCCTAGCAGCCTAGCTAAATCATTGGGAACAATAGTATCAATTGCCGGTGCTTTTATTGCAACTTTGTACAAGGGTGCTGCACTTCTGAAGGGACCATCACCTGCAAACTTTTCTCAGCAGCCACTTTTCTCTCAAGATTCTGATTGGATACTTGGAGGATTATTTCTTGCAGCTGATTGTGTGATGTCTTCATCATTTACTATAGTACAGGTGAAGTTGACAAGCAATAGTAGAGAGATTTCATGATCTTCAATTTCTACTTTGTGATAAGTTAGTTATGATTTCCTAATTGTCCATATTTCAGGCTTCTATTCTTAAAAAATATCCAGCAGGGTTGATTGTTGTATTCTTTTATTGTTTCTTTGTGGCCATTCTATCTGCTGTGACCTGTTTGGCTGTGGAAAGAGACATCAGTGCTTGGAGCTTGGAACCCAAGTTGAGGTTGCTATCAGTTTTATACTCGGTAATCAAAATGTACATTGAATTGACATACAAGTTACAACTAATAACTAACTTTGTATTATCGTTGTCTTGAATTCTGAAATTTCACTGGTAAACATTTCTAGGGAGTCTTTGGCTCTGCCTTTCAAGTTGGTGTGACTACCTGGTGTTTGCACCAGACAGGACCTGTTTTTGTTTCCATGTTCAAGCCCATAGGAATTGTCATATCGGTTGTTGTAGGTGTTCTCTTCCTTGGTGATGCATTCTATCTTGGAAGGTAAATTCTGTGACTCTCTACTGAACTGTGTTTGGTGTTACCCTTGAGTTTATTTATCGAAACACAAACTTTAATATTGTCCTTCAATGCAGTTTGATTGGTGCTACTGTGATTGTTATTGGGTTTTATTCTGTACTGTGGGGGAAATCCAAAGATATTGAAGCAAGAAGCTTGGAAGCAAGAGGCGACCAGACCCCCCTTCTGAAGTAAAACAGCATTGAAGATATATGAAGGTGTTGGTTCATTTAAAAGGATGCTACAGTTCTGCAACGAATTAAACCATTTCTATTGTTTTACTCGGAGTAAAGGAAACACTCTGACTCAGAAGTATATAATTTTTCTCTTCTAAGGGGGCATGGATAGTTTTGCGATTAAAGCTATAGGTCAAATCATCAAGAACTATATGAATTCAAATGGTTTAATAATAGAACAGAATGTTGTCAATTGATTCATATAGCCAACCACCCATCCCCATATAGTGATAAAAGTCTTTGATTGTCGTTGTCGGAAAAACTTCGAAGATTGTTGTTGTTGTTGTTAATGTGGGTCTAGGAGGGAAGGAATAGTGATCAGTGATCACCTATAGTTTGAAGGTGAGTTGTAACCTTTTTTATTTGCAAAATCTTAAAGAAAAACTAGTGTTGTAATACTATGTAAGATATGTACAGTTTACAAACACTGTTTGATTACAACTCAACTTGGGAAGATATCAATCTAAAATTCTTGGGAAGTCTTTGAAAATTATTGGGAAGTCTTTAAAAGTTCTTAAATACAGTGAAAAAATTCCGTCTTTAAAGGAAGAAACACTTACACAGAAAAGATGGAAATGGACCTTGTTCACTGCCTAGAAGGAAAACCCATTCTAAGCAAAGTGCTTGTCCGTCCAAGCAACAAAAGTAATGTTGTAATTTTCTTTTGTCATGAAAATACACCATTTCCTTAATATAAGAGCAGCATGATGCATCTCAGAAAACAAACAAACGTAGAAATTACTTGTACCAATATATCTGAAATGAAATTCCTACATTATGCTTTGATGATCTCTTGTCTTGTGAAAATGATTGTTCTACAAACTGCAAAAAATCGGGGGTGATTGTGTGAACAATTTCGACACATTTATCACAGATATTTCGTAAGGATTCAGACTTTTTGTTGTACAAATAGAAGTTTGAAGAATAATGTTTTCCCATGATATCGGATTCCACATGGTCGGTGCTTTCTTGCAGTCACCATGTCAGTATGGTCGTATGATAAAGTCCGATCTTATTGGATGGCCCTTGAAAAGAAGATTTAATTTTTATTTTAAAATTTTAAAAATGGTGAGTTTAAATCAGAATCGTTCGTTCTATAAAAAAATATTGTTTTGATCTTGATCAGACAGCCACCTACGCGTGCATGATTGCGGGGATTTGGTGACTGCAACAAATCTCAGTCTGTTTTCCATTGTTAGCCTATGAGTTATTTTGCCTAGATATATTTAGTTGTTAGAGACTACAGATAGAACCATGAATAAAAGTGTAGAAATAGTCTTCTGATAGCTCATATAACTTCTGCAAATACAAATGCAAAAAACTTCAACAGATCACAATTGCGGTTAAAAACCGTAGTTATGTAGGTCATGATTTGCACAAGGGATGCAATGTGAGAATACACTAAACACTGACGAAAATTATCATAAATTGTTCATCATAATCGTCTAGCTTTATGTTTGGTACCTTTTGACTATGTTGGTATTCGCAAGACAACAATTTCAACCATTCTCAAAATGTAGCTCCTATCTTTTTGACCAAATATAAATGAAGCTTATTAGTATATCATAATAAAGTAAACTCCTTATCTGATCTTGACATTGAAAATTGGATATTGTAGGAGAGTGCTTGCTTAGGTGTGTAGATCGTGATAGTTCCACTTACCTGGCTGGGGGTGCGGGGGGGTTGTACCCAAATTATTCTAAAACACTAGTATCAGAATTTGAGTTTAGGTGATTTTGCTTTCACGTACTCACAAACTTTATTCTGGGAGAATGTTGAATATATTGCTTATAAAGTTGGACATTTTCGATGAACTGCTTTCTCAATACATTAACCAACAATTTTGTCAAAAAAAATACATTAACCAACAATATATTTCTGCAAAAAATAATTAACAAGTATTTAATGATAATTCAATGTGATAAATCAAAATGAGAAAATATCGACTGTTAATAGGTTATTTTGAATTTCCTCAAAATGTAAGTTATTTTAATTATGAGTTTAGTAAATAATGAATTGGCTAATAATTACAATTGTTAGCATTTTCCATCTTTTGATATATATTTTCCCAACCTTTCCATGATTCTCCTCCTTTTATTAACAATGTCAAATGCTATTTTATATTATCACCTCTTTTCTAATTCAAGCGAAAGAAACTTGCTAATTTCTTGATTTTTAAAAATCTCTAAGTCGGTGAAGAATGAGTTCAAACTCCCATTGAGGAAGCAAAGATAAGTCTTTATCCACCTTTAAAATGTCAATCATATAGTGATGAGGATATTATGAGTCAAATATACTAATTCTATATATTTATAAACAAATAAATACTAATTCATCTTTCAAAAAAAATATAAAAATAAATACTAATTCTATTCAAGTGAAATTATGTAAATGGTTTGTTTATCTAAAAAAAGGTTATAAGTGCATTCCACTAATCCTAAATATCAGTTAATAGCATGAATCTATATATATGATGAAAAAAAATCAATATATAATGATCATTATTGGAATTGTAATGCTATATACTATAAATACTTATCTTGTTATTCTTTTATTTATTTATTTATTTATTTATTTGTTGACATGAAGGTTTTTCTTATTAGTGGATATGTAATGCAATGTTTTTATTTATTTAAATTCTCAATTTCCCCAATAATCCCAATACTAATACTAATAATCAAAACTTTAGTGCTGGCACATTGTGGATAAGTATGCATACAAAAATTTGTGAGGGACTCCAATACTAGAGACTGAACATTTCTGTTTTCTTTTCTGTCAATCTTAGAATAAAGAAAATAGAATTTAGTCTTCTCCTATGTCTGAAAAACCTTTCAAATAGTGAAGGAACAAAATTAAGCAACAATGTTATGAACTCAATTTGTTAGTTTACTTTCACCATTCTATTGACTCTGTCACATATTAGCCTTCATCCACAGGCCCACCAACTTTGCATGCGCATGAATTCAAATTTCAACCAAACAAAAAAAAACTCAACCAAGTTGAGTTTGATCCATCTCCATCTTATTCTTGACAACTATAGGAAGATTCCAAAAAAAAAAAAAAAAAAAGATTCCAGACAAAACACTAATTTTCTTTAGATTCCAATCTAGTCTTTCTTGTAGTTACACGCAAATGGGTAGGTAATAATTAAATTAGTAACGCCAAAAAAATCCTATAATGGTAGGTAGGGCCACAAATAATGTGTGCCACTAAAACATTTACAAACATACTAAAAAGCTTCAAGTTATTGGTCCTTGATGATTCATTTCTTATTCTAAGGTTAAATCACTACAGTATATACATGTAATAACCAACAAATAAATAGAGAACATGTGCACAAGATCTATACAAAAAACAAAGAGTAAAATGATTAAAAATTTAATGATGTCATGTTTTGGTCAATTGTTTAATTAATTTGGGACACTCGAGTTGCAACTTCTCCAAAGTAGCTTCACAATTCTTTGAAAGGTTACTGACATATGCATGGCCCTCATTTCTTCTCTTCTTTATATAATTTGGAGCACAAACATTGCTTTTCAATACAAAGAGAGAGTCTAGTTGTGTTTTGTGGTTCTTATTCAAGCTCCAACAATTGAGGAGCACCACACCAAGAAATACATAGCTAGCATATACTCAAATTAATTCTCTGTCCATACATATTACAAGGACTATTACATACATAAATTAGAACTTTGTGATAAAAAAAATTAGGAAAATTAAATGGAGTCTAAGATTAATACTTTAGAAGTGATTCCATTTATAATTATGGTGATTATGGAAGGGTGCACAATAGGACTAACTATTTTAGCAAAAACTGCAATAACAAATGGAATGAGTCCATTTGTGTTCATTGTTTATACCAATGCTTTGGCCACTATAATTTTGTTTCCTTCTTCTTTTTTATTAAACCACCAAAACAGGTAGAAATATTTTTTCTTATCCATGTGTTTATGTTGCTAGCTACATGCATGAAGTTGTTTGCATGGATGATTAATTTTAGTTCTAATCTTCTTTTCACAGAAAGGAGAAGCCACTTTTTACTTTCTCTTTGTTTATGAGATTCTTGTTTCTGGGGTTTACAGGGTAAATATTCAATTCTTCTGTCTCACTAAATATAATTTGTTACATTAATCAATAAAGGTGTCATAATATTTTATGTACCAAAATATTTTAAATCTAAATTACCAAGACCCTTTGAATATATTTGAATTAAAATTTAAAGGCTAATTTATGTAACATTTTTGTTGTGATTGATGGATTTTGCAGAATAACTATGACTCAGACACTTTTATTTCTGGGTCTAAGCTATAGTTCTCCAATACTTGTATGTGCCATGAGCCACTTGATCCCAACCTTTGGTTTCCTACTCAATATCACTCACAGGTTCCTCTTCAAAACTTTATATGTGATTGTGTAAAAAAATAAAAAATTATGTCATTTATTTTATATATTTTTCATTTTGTTAGATTAATACATAAATTTGATGGATCAACTTAATTGATATTTTTTTCAGGAAGGTAGAGTTGAATTTAAGTAACACTGGTATCCAAGTCCAAATAATTGGAATGATGGTATCAATAATGGGAGCAATAGTAGCTGAATTTTTCAAAGGGCCACTTATAAGACCCTCTTCTCATAATCTTAAATACACTAAGCAACTTTTTTTCTTCTCATCAACACCTGAATTTTGGGTTTTTGGTGGCATTTTGCTTGCTGCTGCTTCCTTTTCAGTTTCAATTGCCAACTTTATTCAGGTACTGCCCTTTAATTTTCTTATCTTTTCTAAGCACTTTTTCAAATATTGCTTTTGAATCTTTGAGGTGAATAATTCAAGTTTGTTCTGCTATTTTTAGAAAGAAACTGCTAAACAATATCAAGAACCAATGAAGATGGTTTCTTATTATACCTTGCTTGGGACAATTCTTAGTGCAATAGTCTCATGCATATTTGAGAGAGATTTAAATGCTTGGAAGCTAAAGCGTAACATGGAACTCATTCTCATTGTTCTAACCGTAAGTATCAACCTTATATCAAATTAATTCATAGAGATGATCTATATGATATTATAAACTTTTAATTCAATGGTTAATTTTGTAAAACATGACAAAAATATATGCTGATGATAAATATAATAAACATGTGAATATTTTAGGCAATATTTGGGGGTGTGATTCGTCCGAATATTCAAGTTTGGTTGAGCAGAATGAAGGGTCCACTTTATGTACCACAGTTCAAGCCATTTGGTATTGCTTTTGCCACTACTTTTGGAGTTTGCTTCTTTCCTAATAGTCTTCATTATGGAAGGTAATACTTGGATTAATTCTCCTTCATATTTCTCACATATATATGGTTATATTTTTTATAAATAAATTGTGCTTTTTAAAAAATAGTAATTATGCATGTGAAATATTTTGTTCGCTTATTTGTTATATTTCTTAAAATAAATGTGTAGTGTGATAGGAGCAAGTGTAATTGGAATGGGGTATTATACAATATTATATGGAGAATTCAAAGGAGATGAAGATGAGAAAAGTAGTGACGAAAACTCAGATTCTTTGGACAAGAAGATTCCTCTTTTGCAAGAAAATATGCAAGTGTAAATAAATTATAGCTTCAAAGTGGACCTTCAGAAACTTCCACTATTCTCTTGTAAAAATACAATACAAGCTGCATATCATTTCAAACTTTTTTTTCGTGAAAAAATCATTTCAAATAGATTGTGATATAGGTATCTTGATCCTTCGTTGTATATTTTATTTTTTGTTACAAGAGGGTTTGCTGTAAATATTCTTGTTATCATATATTACTGCTGCAACTGTATGTAAATCACGAAACATTCAAAGTAATACGTTGAGAAAAAGGTGTGATTTGAGATCTCTGATTTTTTCTTCTATCATAAAATTTGTAACTTTAAATATTGTTATTATTTTATACTAATACAAATATCTCATTGCCATATTGATATATGCATCCACATATTTATTGTCAAGTTGTTCAAATATCAAATCAAAGTTAAAAAGAACTTATATTATTAGCTAATTAAAGATTTGAAAAAACATGTATCGTAAGGGAGGTTAGGTGATTGAAAAATCAAATCAGCATACTTTTTGCTTCCTTTTGATAGAATTTATAATTCGTATACAATTATAGTCTTATATATAAGATTTTTTTTAGTTCGTTGAATAATTAATATATCTATTTTACAATGTAGATCAGATACATTAATTATTCATAGTTACATTGTTAAAGTGAGTCTTTTTCTAAGATATGGATGAATGAAGTTGAATATTGGTGAAAGTTGTGAGGCTTCCGGTGACATTGATGTTTGCAGTTTACTTTGTGACAACAAGGAAGATTGACTAGCTGTATTTTCTTTTAATATTGATCATCAACAACTTTATTTATAGGTTATTTGTGAGACAAATTCTTTAGAAGTCTTTTCATCTTGTTCTACATCCGAATAACCAACATATTTGTGTGTAGGCTTCTTCGCTGATGAAAATTTTGTATTTAAAGGAACATATTCATAACATTCATTTCCAGCCTTTGCAGTGGCAAAGCCAGAAAAAATGGTTTGGATGGGCCACTAAATTATGAAACTTTTTTTTACAGTACAAATGTTAATTAATTGGAACAATTTTTAGTTGACATACAATATAAAGGAGGTTTGAAACCCCTCATAAATTAGAAGGTATGTAATCCTCCACTAACCAGTTAAGCATAGGCATGACAATAATCACGTATGCCACTTATGAAATCGCCGAAATCTAAACCTGTTGAAAAATTGTTTAAAATCTCACAAAATAGACCTATGATTTTTTATTTTTTTTATTTTTGTGTGGGCCACTACACCACTTTACCGAGAGTGCTCTTCGTTAATTTTTTAATTTTTACAGATGAGTTGTGGCTCACCAAAACCCATAAAGGGCTCCACCTCTGAGCATGTGCTTAGAGAAGGCAACAACTGCGTTGATTTCTGGACAAACCTAGAGTGCTCTTGAAAGCTAGGTGTGACCTTTTAGCATTTAGCATGTTCCTCCACTGAGGTTGGTGTCTATGTTGAGGCTTGATACTTCAAGCTGAGCTTGTTCCTAGTTTTGTTTTTCCATTCTACCATAAAAGATCGATTTCTAGCAGATGGAAATGAAGTTGGTACCCTTTCTATTGTTGTGGGTTAAAAATCTATTCCTCATAGCAAACGGTGATCCACGCATATTGTGTGGTTGCGATGATTATTCATTAATTCTTGTTTATTATTAGATTTTAAGTTTTTTTTTTGACAAAATTAGATTTTCAGTTAATAAACTACTCTGTAGAAAAGAGTTAATAAACTATTTAATTGTCGTATTCGTAAATACAACACTTGTATCGTAACTTTTTCAAGTGCATAAATTAAGGAAACTACAATAAATTGATAGTACAAAAATGCAAATAATAATACATCACACTTTCAAACACGTTGAAATTCATGTATCCCATACACATTTATGATTTATGTACAATCAATATAGCTCAACACATATTTGAATTTTATTTTAACCGATAGAAGTAGTGTTTGAAAAATGTATATTAGAGAGTAACTTGCCAACACAACTCTAGATGATACAATACTTTTCAGAAGAGAAATTAAGGAGCAGTTACATTTTTACCGTAAATTACAAGGAAATATTTGTCGTAAGCATGGAGTTGGTAATATAGAAGGCACATCACACATGTGGCTTTTTTTTAATTACGTTACATGTGGCTTCTACTTCTAATAGTATTAATTGATTGGTGTGCCTGTGCTACTACCGTGATTACTATATAATTTTTTTTTCAAGTAGCTAGTGGTTAGATTCACACACCTAATGTGTGGAGAAGTGGGGAATCTGGGGTTCGAACCCCTGCCCCTGTACAAATTATTCCTGGTAGCTACCAACTGAGCTACACTTACGGGACTACTCTATATAATTAATCGCATGAAATATGAAAAGAGAAAGACGGCATCATAATGTTACTAATGTATCGCAAGTTCACCACCGTTATATATTTGGAAAATGCTATTTCTCTACAAAAATAGCATCAAGAATTTTTCAAAAACTGACAAGTTTTAATTGCATGATTTATTTGTTCACTTCCTATTTTTCAGCCACACCTCCTTGAATTGTGGCAAATAGTGCATTGTGATTGACTGCTCTTTATTCTTAAAGAATTCTTGTTGTTATTTTTCTAAAGATATAACATTGCTCTATATATTTAGATAGTTAACCTCAAATTTTAAAACCATGAGCTGAGATTAGGGTTGGGAATAGGCTAGGCTGGCCTACAGGGGCCTGCGGCCTGGGCTGGTCTGACCTGTTTAGTAGAGAGGCCTAAACTTAGGCTTTTTAAAAAGTCTGTTTAGTTAAATAGGTCAGGTTTAGGCTTCCAAAAAAAGTCTGTTAAACCTGATAGACCGGACTATTAATACCTATCTACTAAAAGATATTTTTTTTTTAGATTAAAATAATTGCATACATTAAAAATAGAAACATATTTTTCTCTCCCTATGAGTCCCGTAATAGGCTTTGTTGTAATAGACTTTTAAATAGGCTTTAATGTTGTTAAAATTTACTTGTAGTGAAATATGCTTTTAAGTAGGCTTTAAGGCCTGCTTAGCCCATTTATTAGGTCAAATGAACTATTTGATAACCTTAATTTAAAGTAGGCCTGGAAGTAGACTTTCAGTCCAGGTCAGTCTTTTAAATAGGTCAGGTCGGGCAAAGAAAAACGACATATGATAGGCCATAGGCCAGACTCAGGCTTGTAAAATTTTTCGTAGGTCAAGCTCAGGCCTATCAAAGTCTGGCCTGGCTTATTCCCACCCCTAGCTGAGATCCATTTAGTCAATGTAGTTTTTTTTTGTGGTGGCCAGGATTTGAACCCCGGACTTTGCATATATTATGCATTGTCCCTACCAACTGAGCTAAGCTCACGAGGACTAGTCAATGTAGTTTGCCATAACAGTTGAAGCATCCAAAGAAGAAGAGTAATTACGTGACTATGTTATCAAGTTTTAGGAGGACATTAAGAGTTGGCATACTAGAATAACAATGCTAGATTGAGAAAGAAAAAGTTACCAACATAATTCATTGTTATTTGAAGTAATTGGATTCAAGTGGTTAATAAATTTCACCCAAAAACGAATAGAACTCGAGTTCGAAACGCAAGAGAGCGTGACAGTATTCCCAAAGTCAAAACTTACCAAAAATTTCACACTAACCTCTAAGTTCAACTCCTTTGCACTAAAACAAAATGTCAAGAAAAGTGCATTCTCAAAGTCAAAACTCGCCAAAAATTTCACACACTTGGATGATATAGTATTGAATATGCATGGAATCTCCCGGGTTATTCAAAATGGTCTCAGAACCAAATTCTGAAAAGATTAATCTTGAATTATAATTGGAAATTTACGAGAATTTTATTTGGTGGACATGAGGGTACATTAGGGAAATTTTACGCAGATCAGTATTATTAACGTTGGAACTTTTTAAGACAAGTCAAATTCTTTTTTGCTATGTTTGCTACAGAATTCAAAAACATCCTCCCTTGGCTATTAACACTCCCATCTACAGGGTTGATACCTCTTTTTTGGTCCGAATCATGTATATTTTTATTTGCTTGAATCATGTATATTGTTATTTGCTTGAATACTCTCAATAGAATAACAGGGTTGATACCTCTTTTTTGGTCTGAAAAATGTATTGTTTTCTTCTCAATTCATTCAATATTTCAAGGGTTGGGTAGACAACAAAATCAGTCTCACCCTTGCATAACCGTGGGAATTTTTATCAGCCCTGTACATGACAAGATATCTTCCATTATATTTACACGTCTTCAAAGGCTCGCCGGATTGTCAGTCCCCCTACATGCTCTATTTTGAATTTTCTACCCTACCAAAATCTATTAGAATTTTTCTCTGTGCAAAACTATAGGTTGTTGAAGTGATAGAATATTTAAACACTATCTTCTCATCCTGGAGGTTGATGCCTTGGAATGGGTATGTCTCTTTCCATCGGACAAACCACTATCACTGACACTTCCTTCAACAAGTTTGTCGTGAACATCAGAAAATTCTGTTCTCCATGATTCCAGGGGAACGAGGTAACTGTCATCCTTGACCTTAGTGTTTCTCTTCCTCTCTTCATCATGGCGTTTTACATTTTCTGATATCTGATGGAAGGTTTTGTTTATCTTTGCAATGCCCCTTTCAACAGGTTCTACTACATGTGAAACTGTGAATTTCATGTCATCAACAATCTGAAGACAGCAAGCAAATAACAGCGCATATGAGTTTGACATAAAGATGCAAGAAAAAATTAAAAGGTTTGAAGCTGAGTGCCATATCTTACAATTTCACCACTTCCAAGAACCACATCACGAACATTATGCGTGAACTTCATAGGCTTCTTTTCTTTCTCCTCATGGTGACCCAGCCGCGTTCTAATTGAGCGCTCACAGTCTCGAACCTCTGCGGGATCAGGAGGTGTTCCTAGTGATGCATAGTCAGCCATCACTGCTGCATTGCGGACACACCTTTCTCCTCTTTTGTAAGGTACTGCAGGGAAGACATAAAGGTGCACAACAGCAGCAACGCCCATCTGTAAACAACGTTAAGATGGGGAATCATTTTAAAAACACCAACCCAGAACTTCATAATTGATTGAAAGCTTTTTCCAAGTCAACAACACACAGAAATTCCAGTTTAAACAGGCATCACAAAACATTTAACAGAGGAGAAAAAACCAACGTAAGATGCTAAACATAAAACAGATGACTCTGCATAGCTTATTACTAAAATGTGAGTCCCTGTCCCTGTTCTAAAGCATAGCTGGCATTTATCTTTTGCAAATGTTCAAAATAGAGTAAAGAATGATCATCTCATGTAACCAAGCGTATTTGTCCCTCTCTCTCAACCTCACAGTCTCTCGACCTTACATGCAGAATATATATATTACAACTCCATAATAATGCAGTATTAATAAATGACAGACAAAATTATCAAAAACTTTTGATGCATAAATCAGTTTATTGTGTAATTTCAACTGTTTAAGGAAACATAGGTTTTGAACTATTGGCCTGCATTAGTTATATATTAACAAAAAGTGAAATATGTTAACACAAATAACACACCTCTATACAGATGATATAATCTTGTATACGTGTTCTCAGCTCTTGAGCAAGTGCCCCTTTAAATGCTCCCATAGAAAAAAGAAATGCGACAGCCACTCCTTGCCACCATGTTAGAAAGACTATTGATTTAAATGTTAAGAATTTGGCTAATGGTTTGATTGGCTCCAGTTTATCTTTAATGACAGAATAGAATTGTACGAGGCAATACAGGGCCCAAGTCTGACTAAAATTAAGAATACTTGCCAAGTAGGGATACCTGCAAGCACAAAAGAGAATCAGGCAGCATTAAGAGTTATGAGAAATCTAGATATGGAAATAGAGAAGTAATAATATATGTAGTGATATCAATTGGTACTCCGAATAAAGAGTAAAATTTGATCTGAGTTCAAGAACGATTTTTGTTGTTAAGAATTAAGATCACATATTTAGTATCATTGCCATTGGTTTTCATTATAAACATGCTCATAATTGAAGGCATTGGCCAATAGAATCTTACCCATATCTCCATTCAAACTTCCCCTCTCCATAAACCCCAAAAGACTGGAGGATCATTGCCAGCAATGCACAGATCATTTTCAGTATCATCTGAAAATGTAGGTGTTTTAGTAAAAAATAAGAAAAAACACAGATTCCACTTTCTCGAAAAGAGAGAGCAGGGAAACAAAAGCACAAGTCACCAAAATACATCACATACATATTGTACAATGCCAATTTTCACAGCTTGATAGAAGTCAGGGCCAAGATGCCAATCTCTTAAGAAGCAATTTAAAGGAAATGGATGTTCAACAACTCCATATGCATATGCTTCTTTCAGTAGAGGAGTGCCGGAGTCTGCTGTTAGGCTCATACCTTCCATAAACTGAATTGTTTTGTCCTCACCACCTAAAATCAACCATAAACAAATTTGTACATAGAGCGTGACCAATCCAACATGATTTAAATTTCAGAAGATGTATGAAATCTTTAAGCCATGTTTAATAACATTCAAGCCTCACAGTTTACACACTCAAGCCTCGCAGATAATCTCTTCAAATATCCGAATCCTTACACTTTCCGCATGTGGCAAAAATTATATGTGAATAATAACTACAACTAGTGATATTATAAAGATATGCAATCCATTTGACATACCTAAGCAAGCTATCAGGTATCTTTCAAAGCAGTATAATGCAAAAGCCTCATAGCAGTCCCGGATAACTTCACAGTTAAATGCCGCACTGGAATCCAATAGTGACAAAAACTGCATCATATAGACATCAGAACATAACAATATACTATTAAAACTATATTATATACACCGAAGGCACACTGATACTAATGTTAGTTGCAAGTCACAACATACAGATGGTCCTTTCAGGAAAATATAACCCAATCTTTTCTCAATATAAGTTAAACAAAATTAAAATATGTATTTCAAATCAAAAGAAGGCTGTTTTCCTTGTCAGTATCAATTATCAATAAGATATCTTAAAGATGACTATTAGATAATGGAAAACTTTCAAACCAACTAACCCAACATAAATATGCATGTGAAAAGAGGAGCGTTTTAGTCTGACTGTGGAAGACACTCGCATAACAATTCATTAGAACCTGTGAAGCCCGGATACTTCAAAATGGATGACGTATCGTATCCCATGCGTATCTTGCACCGATACCTGCCTGATACTTCCCGATACGTATCGGGAGAGTATCCAAAGATTAAATTTTATTTTTAAAAAAAATAATTATCCGATACTTCCCGATACGTATCGAGAGTATCCGATAATTATCCTACACCGATACCTGCCCCGATATTTCCCAATTAATGTTAACTAATATAACTTAACTCTTACTGATGTGTTCTTTTTTGAATATAGTGCTGCTTTTTTGGATTGATATAATATAGCACTAACAATGTTCCTTCTGGATATACTATAGCACTGATGGTGCTCGTTTTGGGATATATTGTGTATGTAATGGACTAATCATCACTCTCTTAATCGTCAATATTATTTATATTTATGTTGATGTTCTACGAGCCTATGATTGGTTTCTTTTGATTGTTAAAATATTTGCATGTTAAAAAAATGGTTATAATTATACTGTACATTTAATTATATAATTTTTTTTATTAACGTATCTCAGCCGTATTGTATCTTGATTTTTGAAATTTTTCCGTATCTGCGTATCGGTGCAGTATCGTATCTGTATCGTATCTCGTATCCGGGCTTCACAGATTAGAACTAATAGACCCAAAAGTAAAAATGTTGTTATGATATATAATGAGAAGAGAGAGTATTTAGCCATTTGCTTGGCATCTCTTACCGATTCCAATGCATAGACAGGAACCATTAAAATGAGACCAATCAAAAACTTCTGCTCCTGATTAAAGAAAAATATAAAGTATTAACTTCTGCTCTTAAAAATTAGAAAGCATTATGAAATGAAAGAAAAGCGTAATACAGGCAGCATATAGTCAAATCCCTCAAAGGATACAACTATAGTAAGCACTGAGAGAGCAAAGGTAAACATTGTATAAATAGTAAATCTATTGGTGCAGGAGGAAAAATAAGTAGGACTCAAAAGTCAAAAGTAAAGGAACGCGTGTACCAACCTCAGGCTGGTTATAGGCAGCTAAATGCTCGAAAATTAGGTACATGGAGAGGACAAGGGCAACAAGCACAAATATACTTGCACTGAAGACTGTCCAGCTAACAGTTCCTGTAGACTCCACGCCTACGTTGTGGAGCCACATATTCCCTGATCTGCTAGTGGACTCAACAACCGTAAAAAGAAATATGGAAGAACATAGAATATCTATCAGACCCATTCACCGGAAAATTAGAATTGGTTGTAAAAAATAGTATTCCCTTGATTTTGATCAACTCTATGCCTTACTATATTCCAGACAGTGTTAAGGGTCTCCACTCCCACAAAACCTTCTATTTCGTTTGATTTTCCCTCTCTGTATGGAAAGTGGAAACTGGGACCTTTTAAGATATAGTATATTACACAAGAAAGCTTCCCTTTTGATGCACTATCAAATTTAACACAGCACGCAGAACTAACAGTCCATCAAAAGCAGCCAAAGATGTTTCCTTTTGACGTATGTAGAAAACCTGAATTGAAATAGGACATCTATCATGCATTAACAATTGAATTACCTAAGAAATAGTGTTTACTGTTTACCTATTAAAAAATACACATTCCGTGTTCGAAGCAATTACAGGTGGTTGAACTAGTAAGCATGTCCAAGATAATATAAAATTTATTTAATAATAGACATTAAAGACATAAAATACAAAAAAAAAAAAAAAAAAAAAAAAAGCTCCAATATTGTCATTTGGACCAGAAAATCCAAAATTTAAAGCATCATTCAATCTCTACATGTCAAGATATCAACAACTTAAACTATACAGAGTTCCATAGTTTGATACAGGGAAGGGATATAGAAAAGGCAAATCATCAGAGAACTAAGAGCTGGTGTTCCATTTTTTATCATGTACTTGTTGTCACAAAACAGTTCACGAACTTCCAATTCCATACAACATCAACGACAACAACAGCCAAGTCTTATCCCACTAATTAGGGTCGGCTACATGGATCAAATTACACCATAATGTTCAATCATAAACCATATTTTGGTCCAACTCATTAATCTTCAAGTCTTTCCTAAACCGTTCACAAACTTCCATACAACTATTTTTTTATTAACTACAGTATCATTATCATATACTCTCCTAACTACTTGCTTATTGCAATTGTATAAATTACCATTACCTACACATATGTGATAATAGAGCACGCATAGGTACACCGAGACAAAACAATCATATAAATCTCATATTGAAAGTTGATCTAAAGTCTAAACAATAAATTGACCACATAACTCTCATTCCAATTGATCATAAAGAAGGGAAGCCTGCGAGAAACAAAATTACAAACTCTTTCCATTCATAAAATTACTCAGTGCCAGAGTTGGTAATACTATCATAAATTACCCGCAAATCCAAGATGGTTATATAATAATCATATTAATTATCATATCTTATTCCATTGAAATATTTCTGCTATGCTATGAAGCAAAGATACAGTCTAGTCAACGATTCTTTTCTTTCTAGGTACGAGACATTAGAAGCAGAAACAGTCCAAGGGGTATTCAAAATACATACAACCAGCCAATGTCGAAAAGAAACGGATAAACAACAGTGCATTCAATAACTTAACAAAACTATCACACAGCTATGATCAAAAGAGGTGATCAGGAACATATACTTCAGCAAAGCAAGGTAAACTCAAATCAATTATAATGAATTCAAAAACTATCACGTAGAAATATTTAACCCTTTTCACATTCCATAAACAAAATACTATTTATCGGTAACAAAAAATTCATTCAACAATCAATCATCGATTTTCAATACAAATAATATGAATAAAATATAAAAATTGGTTCATTAGGAAATCGAAAATGCGCCAAAACCCTAGACCTGGGGTATATGCAAACGGGGAAAGGAAAAAAGCCATGCGGCGAAACAAAAATCGGTGCGATAGGAAGAATAGAACGATGGGAATGCATCGCATAAAGCATTGGAGGTAAAATTAGGGTAGAGTTCGAACCTGTGTTGAACGTGTTTGATTTTCCCGAGAAAATCGATTATGGATATTTTCCGGGAGAATAGAACGCAAAAGGAAGAACCAGCGGAAAATTATTATTTAATCATTAATTAATTAACTAAAAGAAAGAGAAAAACGGAATTTTGCTTCGGCAGTTGGAAAACACAAATCTCAAATAATAAAAAACTAATACGATGCGGACACGTGGATGTAGTGGTAAGAGATAGAATCAGAGCCGTCCATAATATGTCGGTTTTTTCTATTTGGGGTTTTGTGTGCGGGTTGTGATTTCAAAGCTTGAAAAATTGGGAAAGTTTGAGTTTACACGTGCGTGTGCACATGGCAAAGGAAGAAGAGGGTTAAATTTTTGGATTGAAGGTCTCTACCAAACATTCAGAGCTAGAGTATATTGTTTGGTAGTACAAATATTTTTGTTTGGTACATGTCATTATAAAATACTATTGCTTTTTGAATTTAATTTAATGAATGCACAACGACTTCTCATTTTTGTCAATGGTCATTTTAATTAGGGAGTTTCTATGATGTCCTCTTAAAAAAAATTGGATTTAAATCCGTCTTTTTAAAAAAAATATACACTTAAATTCACTTAAAAACGATTTTTTTTTGTGTAAACCGAGTCATCTCATCTAAGCTACTTGCTTAGTTAAAAAAAACAATTTTTTTTCAAAAGAATTGTTCCAAAAAACTAAGAATGGATTAAAATAATACTAACTACATTTTTTATTAAAATCACTTCAAATTTATTTTTAATATTTAATAAATAAAATCTTAGGAAACTTTCCTACCACCAAAAAAATTATATTTAAAGTGTCCTCGTGAGCAGTTGATATGGACAATGCATAATATATGCAAGGTCCGGGGTTCAAACCCCGGCCACCACAAAAAAAAATGATATTTAAAATGTTAAATACAAATTTCAATCAAGGATTTTAATATCACCTAAAAAAAATCAATGTTTTTAATTTATATATGATTTTTATTATTTACTCCCTCCGTTTTAAAATGAGTGTCACTTTAGTCAATTGCACACATATTAAGGAATGGAATTAAATAATCATTAAACATAACACTTTTACTAAACTGCCCTTACTTTATAAGAAAAAGACAAACTTAAAGTTGCATTGAAAATTGTGTGAGAGAAAAGTTGGAGTATTTATTGAGGGTAAAGTTGAAAGAAAAAAATTAAAGTTGTATTGGAATTGTAAAGTGACTTTCATTTTGAAACAATTTTTTTTTTGCTAAAGTGACACCCATTTTGAAACGGATGGAGTATTTAACTTTAATTTGCACAATAAACTCAATAAAAAAATTTGTCAAAAAAAAAAAACTCAATAAAAAATGTTAAAAATGATTTTATGAGCAAACAAAAAGGTAATTAGTGTCATTTTATTTCAATCTTAGGGTTCCCAAGCACTTTTAGTAACCTAAGGTTCCCCTTTTTAATCTAACCCTTTTAATTTCAAGAATTAAGTTTTAATGTTTAAGTTATATTTTATAATTTCTAATTAGTTTAATTTATATTTTATATTGTTCGATAAATTTTAATGGTTTAATGATGTGGAAAATAGAGTTTAAAAAAATTGACACATAATCAATTTAACTGTCCTTAAAAAAAAAATAACACCCAAATTTATTCGGTGAAGACAACGAGTGAAATGACACTAAACAACAGTTATCATCTTTACAAGACAATCCCAGGCAGCACATAATGCCATGCCATCAACGTTGCAACTGTGCATTACATAAAATGACATCAATCAAATTTCAGACACCCAATCTGAACTTGAAAATTATGAAGCAGTGAATCTACAAATGGAATGTCTTTTAGTATACAAAAGAATGGGGCATTTTATACAAAATTGTTCTTTCATCAGCCAGTGTCAATAAAACCTGATACTAGATTAGCCAAAAGATGATGGAAGACTTGGCAAATCCAAAGGTTTCTTTCATTGTACCTATATGCTTTGTGTGCACTATTTTCCCGAGAAAAAAAAAGAGGGACGAGCCATGGGTGGCTTGCTCTTGAATCGCACTCAATTGCAAGGAGCCGATTAGCACCTAAATTGATCAATGGTTGGTGATTGTCTTCTAGATCAACAATGGATTGAATACTGAGTCTATATCCAACATCGAACTCCTTTAGCAGTTTTTTCTTTATACATATGCATAGGCCCAAAACTAAAATTCCCAGCCTGAAGCTGTCGTAAAAACTATATCTATATCGTCCACATGATGCAAAATATGCCAGGATATACTTCAAACAACAGAGGTGCTAGAACGAGCTACCCTCTGAGCTTCTTCCAAGTCCCTGAAAAACCTGCAAGTTCAAAAAGTAAACCTCTGTTCTAAGAATCCAAAATGCTACCTGTGCAAAGCAAATGTTGGATGTTTTTGCTGCTAAACTAATCAACCCAGGACCAATCAATAAAAACACGCGTAACAAAATCTTTCAATCTGCAAGGAACATCGAAGACCTACCCAATAAACTTTATCGCCCAAACCATGACAATGACTAACTTCATACAACATTCAAAATAACTAAGAACTTATTTGGGTTGAAAAACGGTTGTTTTTATTTTATGATTTTTCAAAAAATTTAAAAAGGTCGCAGTTTTCATTTGTTTACTGTTTTTGAAGTTTGTAAAAGAAATGGTGAAAACAACAAAATGCCATGCCATTTTACCATTTCTTGTATAAGTATTTGGAAATATGAAAAAGTGCAAATGATGTGACATTTTTGGAATTAGCAGTAAAATTGTAAATAAAATCAGAAAAAGTCTCTAGTAAGCCCATACCATGACTAAAATTTTTGTCAATAGCCTGGAACTATCAATTTCCAAAAATAAAAATCATTATTGCTAGCATGCCAAAGTGAAAGTACAGTTTGAAAGGAAAAATGAACATTTTCACTAATCCAATCTAAATTATCTTTATGAGTTAATCATACCTTTTCGAATTAAGAACAGAAGAGCCACCAAGTATAAACCGAACGCCTGTATTACTGGCATTTTGTAGAGCAACAGACCGTGACTCTTCATATGTTGTCCCGCCAACAATGAAGATAATTACGTCCTGGGGCCTGGTTTTTATACAGTCACCAGTTTCACAACTCAGATTATTCCACAGTTCTATGATAATAATAAACATGGAGAAACAGGCAACAATGTAGTGGCATCACAAATTTGGATATAAATCATTGGTTTATAAAACCACGAGACCTCTAGAAGTTCACAAATATAATTACAATGAAGAGTTTATATTTCATAGCAACAAACCTTCCTTGTTGAAAGTGATTCCCAACAAATGGGTAGTCTACATCTCTCAACCGTCCTTTGACAATGCTTTCCATGATTTGGAACAGAAGCGGCTGGTGCTGGGTGTAAACATTCTCAACACCCTGCAGCAAAACTCAAATCAAGTATTTTGAGATTCAAGACTCACATCATCAAGCATATGACGCTACAGTGGTCATAATAAATAATTCGATGATTGAATATGGTTTTGGTCCCTGTAAAGTTAGACAATATTGATTCCAGTCCCTATACAGTTTTTATACCTTTGTAGTCCCTAAAAATACAAAAACTTTGCACTTTTAGTCCCATGTAAGGGTCCAGTGAGGGACTAAAAACATACTATTTTTCTTAAATATAGAGACAAAAAACGATTTTTATTTTTTTTATACAGATCAAATCAAATTTTACCAATATTATAAAGATAAAAAGCATATTTAATTTAATGCAGACCTTCAGTCCACGAGCCATGTTACGCGCAATGTTCATTAGATCTCGATTTCCATAAAGATCACCAGTTCTCTTGTCAACACCAGCCTGCTTCAAAAGAAACTGGACAAGCTGTTGTGCAACAATGAAGATATCAATATCAGAAATTTTCTCGTGTAGCCATATCAAAAGCAGCAAAATCATCCATCTAAATGCTGTTCTTAAATTAATCAATTTCATTGAATCCAAATTTCTACTTTATAACCTAAATCCGAAGATATGACAAGACAACACAACCCAAAATAATTTCACCCCCACTACTATTTATCTAAGGTTTAAAATTGGATAACATCCATTAAGGATTAAGAGACGTTCAGGAATTCATGCGTAAGAATATATGGATTTAAGAAGAAAGACAACAGTTTAAATTTACCCCAGGTTTGTATTTGGCAGATCTGGAAGCAAGTTTGTTGAAAAGCTGCATTAATTGAACAGGGCTCTCCTTCTCATATCGTAAAGCATATAGCATAACCAAACGTAGTCTGTCCATATCTGATATGCTTTCATTGTTTAGTAGATTAGTCACCGCCTGTGAATGAGTACATAGAGACCAAAGTTATCACTTATCACTCAATCTTATGTTAACTTCATTATTTTAAAACTGTTACTACCAGTACATATAACAACAATTAACAGGGAAAAATAGAGTTGCATTTTTCCATGTCGGTTGGATAAAAATAAGACTGCTTCACATAACAAATAATTTGTTGTGTTAAACATGGATTGATAGTTGAGTGAAACTAATAACAGATATTATTCAGGGATTTGTTTACTCTTATACTTTGTTGCGGTTCCTTGTCCTTAACTCATATATTGTTGGAAATTCAGTGAGTAAAAAGCCCCGCATCAAAAAGAAAGAACTAAGTGAGAACAGAGTAGCTACAATAACTCATCTAATCAAAATATTAATTTCCTAGGGAACAATGTAGAGTTTCCGAAGACAGATAACAGATTAACTACAATAAGGATGGCATATCCTTTCGAACAAATATCAGCACTGAGATGAAAAAAGTACTCTAGATTAGCTTTCTATTTTCCTAGAACCACCCCAATAAATGCTGCTACAGCAAGTACCATGTGCAGAGCAGGCGAAAAATAAGTTACAAAAAATATTGCAAAGCTTAAAAGGATTCTACATTTTTTTTCTGTTCCTTCAAATGCTTTTTACTGGTGGGGTAATAATTTAGATATAATCATGTAAACTTCAGAAATTAGACGGTATGCAATATACATAGTGACATTACTGACATTGGTACTAGTAAATAACTGGTATGTTTCTTACTCCCTCCGTTTCAAAATGAGTGTCGTTTTAGGTGTTTACACACATATTAAGAAATGCAATGATTAAGAGAAAGAGAATGATTATTTTACCAAATTATCCTTATTAACTATTGGTTAGTTTTAAAAGTAATACTTTGGAAGTAGTGTGCAAAGTATTAATTGGAGGGTACAATTGAAAAGAAAAAGTTATTATTGCATTGGAAACTGAAAGCGACACTCATTTTGAAACAAATTTTTTTGGCTAAAGCGACACTCATTTTGAAACGGAGGGAGTAGTTTATTTGATGGTCGTAAAAAAACTTAACTTTTGAGAACAGCCAAAGGAGAATTTCAAATATTTAAGACTAATATATACCTCAAAAGCAGCTCCTTGCCCTCCATTGCAAGCCAACTCTTGTTCTGTTTGTGAAACTAACATAAGTTTTCGCTCTTCAACTATCTTGCTCATTTCTGTTACCAAAGTCACATGTTTTGTCACATTCCCATGCATTTTTCTGTACTCAGGGTAGTTGTCAACAAATTTGGCCATGTCCTCTGCCAAGAGTTAGATCATGAAATCGGCAAGTGTTAATAACATGTATTATCATGTACAAGTAAGTTTTAAAGTTCATAACTGTAACAGCTGAAAGGATTTAAGTACTCTGAAATGTGAGAGAATAAAAAGTACAAACCTACTGTTTGGATGTTCTGATTACTCTTTGCCACTTGTTGAAATTCATCAACCAGTCGTTTGATATTCATACCAATATCTCCGAAATTCTCATACATGTTAGCTTTGAAAAAGGAATCTTGTTCCGATGACAGAACAACCTCCTGCGATAAGAATTAGTAAAAAAATTACTTTTCAATGAGCACAAAAACAAGACTGCGATATGCTTCTGACATATTACCCAGTGCAAGAAATGTATCCAACCTCCTGATCCTTTGGAAATTTACCAATGGATTTGACGTCCACTTTGTTGTCTTGGATTCCTATCAATTCATGAACCATAGCCTGTACAATATAACACCACAAATGAGCATTACCTATATGCATAATTTTTTTTATGAAATCACTCAGCTGTAAGCTTGTTAGTAAGCACTAAACTTGTTTTAATTTCACTGATACCTGATAGGTCCATTGATTTAGCAATGGGGTTACAGGATCATCCCTCCTGTCAATCACCAACAACAAAGGAGAAACTTCCATTCGTCTAAAATCGAAAAGACCACTTTCCTCTTGGTACATCAGTTTCTGTTTCATGCACAATAAAGTAAATTAGTTTCACAATGTATGCCAGCACAATCATTAATGATATAAGATGGCATGTTGTGGTGCACAAATTGCCAGCCAAATAACAAATAGATTGGATTCAAGTATGCATATACTCAGAGATACTCCCAATGCATTATGCAATTCAGAACCATAGAAATGATCGAAGTATAAAAGCTTAAACTTGTAGAAACCATCGACCAAGTAGCTAAAATGCAACATCAATTATTTAAAATAAACCACAAAATACAAGTTAGACAAGGTGGCATGAACTCACAGATGCTTCATGTGCTATTCTTTTTGCAATGTCGGATGTTCTTTGATATCTAATAACTGGTCTCCGTTTTAATGTCAAAAAAACAGCAGCAAGACCTTCAACAACCCTATCACTGAAACGCTGCAATGCTGAAGGATCTACGACAGCTGGGAGCATATAAATGTAGTTTGAAGGCATGTGGAAAGTGAAATGATAAGGATCAATAGCAACAAAGTCTGCATAGTACTCCTGGATGATCAGGGCAACAAATGTATCAGAATTAAATTTTGCAACACAAAACCCATCATTTGAGATTGCAACACAAAGGGTAGAGGGTCCAAAGCTTCAAGCTCAACAGTGCGAAAAGTCATTTATCAGATAAAGAACCGGACAGTAAATAGAAAAGGTCACAATTATGTGGAATTAGAATACCCTTCTATCCGGAACATGTTTCATGAGAATTTCTAATATTATTTTGATACTATACACTGGTTTTTATTATCTGTCACTTTAGAATATCGAGAAAGCATCAATTACGTTTTTCCTATAATACCCTTATTTATTTACATCTCCACTATATTAATAATAATAAGTCATTCCACCAAACTCCTACTACAATACGGACAATGTAGTCAAAGGATATTATTTTACAATAGAAACGAATGCAATCAATGATTTTCATAAAATGTGCACATCACCTTAATTAAATGACAAAAATAATGAGACGGAATATATAAGGGTTGGAAAAGCATCTACTATCACAAAATTAGTGAGAAATTTAAATATCATAAAATGATTATATCAAAATTCACAAGTCCATACAGACTACAAACTTTAAAATTAGAGTGTGCACCCCATGAGCAGTTACCTGAACTTGCTGGACAACTTCCTGTTCATCCGAATCGGCAAGTAAGTGAATATGATGGTCCTTCAATATGTTGGAGAAAACTGTAATTTCAGAATGGATTAAAGAGAGTCTTCAAATGAATCGATGACAATCACTATTAACTTAGAGAACTTAGAGAAATTACAAACTCAATTCATAAGGAAGAATTGTACTATATCTTATCTAAGAGTCAATCAAAACAATTAAAGAACCTACATAGGTGATATTCTCCGAATCTAGGACTAGCCAGCTGACGACGCATATACTGGATATTCTCTGATGTAGGTCGAAGGAAGTAAATTGCCTTGAGATGTGACATTGGTTCGCTTGACTTGGAAATTGAATCAACCAACTCTACTAAAAATACTTCTTTCTGAAGAAGCTCTGATTGTGAATACACAACACTCACAATACTTACCTGCGAAAATTCGAGGGAAAAAAATGCATTTCCTTATCAACAACAGCCAAAAATCAAATAATCCAGGTACCACCAAGTTACAATGGTATCTTGCCAATATAACCCACAGGTAATAGCTTCACAAGCACATATCAACATTATAACTTAATAATTGATTGAGCCATTATAACTAGCAATATTTAGAAGCCTCATAATATTTTGGCCTCTTCAAAAAAAAAAAAAGGAGCCTCAAAATATTTTCCCTAATCCTTTGAAACATAAATGAAAAAAAAAAAAAATATTTTACAGAGTCTCGCCATACTGTACAGTAGTTTAAAACCTGCAACCTCTTGCCATCCATTGTCGAAAGAAAACAATGTAACATCAGACGCAATGAAGTTCCGTAAGAAATTAACGAAGGCAGTGATGTATTTTCATCTTTCAGAAAACATTCAAACCTACTCACAATGATAATTTACTAATGACCCAATAACAACAACCAAATCTTATCCCACTAAGTAGAGTCTGCTGCAAGGATCAAACAACACCATGATGTTGTATCCAACTCATTAATATCTAGATCTTTCTTAATAGTTACTCTTATAGTTTTTCTAGGACTTCCTTTGTCTCTAGTGATTTGACTACACTATAAAATCTACATGTCTTCTCCCAACATGCACAAAGTACCTAAACTCTCTCTAATGTTGTCATTTATAATCCTATCACATCAATGCAACATCCTCATCTCCGCTACACTTAATTTATTTTCGTGTTGGTTCTTTACAAGTTACAACCCAACACTCTGTCTCATACAACATCGCCGGTCTTTCAGCTTGAGCGTTACTTTCATATCACATAAAACACCCAAGGTCATCCCCCATTTCAACCACCAGCTTGAATTTGATGTTTAAACTATGTAACTTGTGGTATTGATAATGACATTAGACACAATAAAATTCCGTGTTTTCATCTTTGAGAAAAACATTCAAACCCACCCCCAATTACAATTTACTCGTGATCCAAAAGAATCATAATTCAAACTAGCATAAGTGAGAGTTGATTGTGAATGAAAAATTGATAGGATTTGATAGCATTGTGGAAGATCGTACCGTTTGAGAATCGAGGATGAGAACCTTCATGCCAGATATGTCTTGTAAGATGCGATTTATGTAATCACGCGCAGATGATGTCAGCGCCATCTTGTGAATCGATGAGGAACTTCAATTGCAGCGCGTTCAAGTCGAGAAGAAGAAGAAGAAGAAGGTTTCAGAGTTGAGGAAATTTACTCGCTTGTTCAGATCCACCACCAGCGACCGAGGACGACGAACGAGACCTTAACGCACCGTTTTACACTTCTTTGCTTCTTTTCTTTTTCCTTATTTTTTTAGTTACATTAATTTACTCGTTAATATCAATACTTTTTTAAATTAAATATTAATTTACACTCATGAATTGATACGTAAATATTAAATGTATGGAAATATGTCTCGAACTTAGTTTAGTTGTTTGGGACAATGTAAGGTCCGTGATTGAATATAGTTCTATAATTTAAAAATGTGTGGAAATATGTCTCGAACTTAGTTTAGTTTTTTTTGACAATGTATGTAAGGTTTGTGGTTGAATATAGTTCTATAATTTAAAAATGTGTGGAAATATCATGGTTTTATAATTTATCATGGTTTTATAATTTTAAAAAAAAATCACCATTTTGGTAAGGTTTAGTATAGTAAATTAGTAATATAGTTCTATAATAAAAGTGTTAAAAGTTTTTTTTTTAAAGGAAGAGGGTTGTCTCATCTGATAGATAGTATGGTATTTTGTGTTGATTTGTCCCGTTTCAATCGTGAAGTGAAATCTTAGGAATAAACATCATTGATAGAAGAAACAAAATATATTGAAGAATGATTATGAACGGTGAAGAATGAATCTTACCAAATCAAGGAAGATGGCTCAATGGAGATACCCTATGACAAGATTTGACCTTTGAAATTGTCATGGTTACTCGATATTTAAGGTATAAAATGAAGAATCTTGAAGATTAGAGAAAAAAAAGGTCTAAATGCAAACGTTTGTGTAAATGTATTGCAAAATTGAAAACATGTGCTAAAATCCTTGAAATACTGCTTGGATATGAACTATATTGCATAGTCGAGCAACTTGTGACACCAACATGCAATGTAGAAAAACATGTGTATCTAAATTTGATACATGTCTCACAAGCTGGCCAGTCGCATCATCATGCGAAACAAGTTAAACTTCACAAATCAAAATATCCTCGCACATCCGATGCATCATAAGTTGAGTTCTACACTTTTTGCTCAATAAGATATATACCCCGACATAGTTAACGTGTCCCACGGTTAATCCCTTAGTCCAAATTATCTTTAGCACACAATTTAACGTAGAAACAACATATTTATGAGAGTGGGGTGCTATGGTTGACATTAAAAATTCAGAGTCCATTATGATAGATGTAAAATACTTCGTTTCAAAGACCAAAATCTAATGAGACAGAACCCTCGAAAAAGTACTCTCTCCGATCACATTTACAAACAAAAAATAACTTTTTAGGTTTATTTAAATGAGTTTCATGTGTGCACATCATTCATTTATAATTTTTTTAATAGTGGTCTTAAGTGAGATTTCATGTCTTATAAACACTCGAAAAAAGTTTCTCTCTAAGTTTTGTTGTAGTATGACTCAAAATTTGATGGATGAAGAATATTGTTGTTAAAAATATAAAAGATTTGTTTCAAATATATTTTGTGCTGAAAATATATTTATGTACAATAAATATATTTTTGTACCGTATGAAGGACGATTTGATGCAAACATATTTTGAAAGGGAATATTATATTTTTGATGCACATATTCTTTCATGGAAGGAGAAAAAAAAAGTATCTTCAGTGTGATATTCGTTCCAAATTGATGAGTTATATTTCTCTCGCTGTTTTCTACTTTTGGTTTGTGATTATAACTTCTATATGTTTGGTTGCTTGACTATCAATTGCTCCACACATCAAGTTTATTATTGGTGTGATTTATCCCACATATAATAGTTTTTTTAAATCTCAGGCTCACTTTTTCACATACCTTTTTGTTTCTCTTGTTCCTACAGCAAACCAGATAAGTTGTCTTCTCTATTTACAACGTCATCACCACCATTGTTGTTGTTCTTTTATCTCAAACACTTCCTCAGGTATTCCACTTTTCCTTTCTCTTTCAATTTTTGAATTTCTCACCAATTAGGTTTCACTACAATATGCACTAATTAATGTTTTTTTGTTGTCGTTCTGTTTATGGAATTAGTGGAACATTATGGCATCTCAACAACAAGTTCGTGAGTGGTCTGGAATCAATACGTTTGCTCCTGCTACGCAAACCAAGTTGCTTGAACTTTTGGGAAAACTTAAGCAAGAGGTTTATTTATTTTTTACTTAACCTCTTGAATTATTATTGCACTCATAACAACAATTTTTCATGAAATTATGGTCACGAGACCGTGACTTCAATTATAGTGGTATACGCAGTATTTGATTGAAATTTTGCGTAATACCAACCATGGTTTTAAATCAAGGGTCGCGGTTAACCTATAATTGTGGCAAAATAAGGCTAATGCTCTTGAAATTGTGGCTGCAATTTAAAGCCTTGGTACCAACTATCACAATGTGTTTGTTTCTTTTGACATAGGATGTGAACTCCTTGACCATACTTGTGATGGGGAAAGGTGGTGTCGGAAAGTCTTCAACTGTGAACTCTATCATTGGGGAAAGAGTGGTGGCGATTAGTCCCTTTCAGGTAATACTTTCCTGTGATGGTTTGCAGGGTGGTGGTTTATAATTTGATATGTTTCCTTGTGTTGTAAAAAACTATTTTCATCTTGAGTAGTCGGAAGGGCCAAGACCTGTTATGGTGTCGCGAGCAAGGGCTGGTTTTACATTGAACATTATCGATACTCCTGGTCTTATTGAAGGGGGTTACATCAGTGATATGGCGCTTGATATCATAAAACGGTATGCTTTTATGTCTGGCATGCAACAGTCCACGTGTGAATCCTTTTCTTTTTTTTTTTGGTATTGATATTGTTTTTTCTCTTTACCCTTTTTCTTTGTAGCTTCCTTCTGGACAAGACCATAGATGTTCTGCTTTATGTGGACCGCTTAGATGTGTATCGAGTAGACAGCTTGGATAAGCTAGTCGCCAAAGCTATAACTGATAGTTTTGGCAAAGGAATATGGAACAAGGCTATAGTAGCACTCACACATGCCCAGTTCTCTCCACCGGATGGATTGCCTTATGATGAGTTCTTCTCAAAAAGATCCGAAGCTCTGTTACAAATTATAAAATCAGGTGCCTCCTTAAAGAAGGATGCCGCTCAGGTATTTGTCTATCTAACATCTATCCTATCCTTAAAAAATACATCTCAGGCTAAAAAGTTAAAACTTTTAAGGCTCCGGATTCGAAGTATTTGGATTTTAGTTCCTGGATCTTTGATCCTTGAATGGGTATACATTGGTTGGCCACTTGGTTGATTATATATAGTAATTTTCATCAGGGGTTAGGTTCGTAGAGCATTGTGCGATTGTGAAAATTACTTTATTTGTGAATGGTAAATTTATTATATATTTATTATTACTTCCTTTAAAAGTAGGGTTATGTCCAGGTTCTCTCTTGTTTTTGTTTCAATTTAATGTCGATGCTAATTATTATTTGTTGCTTTTCACAAACATTGTGTGTGTAATTCATAATTTTCATGCTTGTATTTTGCTTTCTCTTAACCCTAGGCTTCTGCCATTCCTGTTGTCTTGATCGAAAACAGTGGGAGGTGCAACAAAAATGAAACTGATGAAAAGGTTGGAGATTTGCTTCATGCCATTCACCTTTCCTTATTCCTCTTTTATCAGCCCGTTTATCTTGCTTAATCTGATTGAGAAAATATGTGCATGGTGACAGGTTCTTCCAAATGGGATTGCTTGGATTCCTCTCCTAGTCCAAACAATCACAGAAATTGCATTGAACAAAAGTGAGTCTATTTTTGTTGACAAGAATTTGATTGACGGACCAAATCCAAATCAGAGAGGAAAACTATGGATTCCTGTCATATTTGCTTTACAGGTAAGCTTTTGAACTTTGAGGCATATCTTGTTTTCTCTTTATAAACATCAGGAGGTTCTTCCTCTTGTTTATCTTATTCTTCCTCTCTGCAGTTCTTGTTTTTCATGAAGATAAAAGCACTGATCATGAACGACATTGCTAATGAAAAAAAGCCCTCTTGGGAGACGCGTGATGTAGGTGTTCAGAAAGAGACTCGTGAAGGTGGTCAGAAAGATACGCGTAAAGAGAAGCGTGGTGCAGGTGTTCGGAAATGAGATGATCTGTCTTATAGCTTGTTTGTTTTTGCGGCAAATTGGCAACAGACGTGCGTTTAAAGTAGAAGCTACTAATTGTGGCTTCACAATTTTCACGTTTCAAGTGCATTGGGAAGTGGAAATGAGCCTCCAAAAGCTAATCCAAACACACACATAGTTGTGCATGTCTGCCTTCTCGTGAAAATTCGTGAAGATTTAGCCATCATTGCTGACACATCTGTCTTTTTTGTATCTGTTTTCTTATTGAATTTAGTTGGTGTTTTCATGCACTGCAATCCCTATTAGTGTGCGGCATAGGAATTTGTCTGTGATTTAGAGCATGGCTTGTTCTTTGAGAAATTGTTTGCTTTTGCATAGTTCAGTTTGATAGGATTTGATGTATTAAGCTAGCACTAGATGCAGCCACTATCATTGTTTGTTTAAATATCCTTTGACTATTAAAACCATCCCCAATTTTGATTCTTTAAGGATTTATGGGTCTTAATTGGAATCTATCTGTGAAATGATATTTCAGTTGCTTTATATTTTGAATGGTGATTATAGAACTCTGTTGTATTACCAAACGAGGTTAATCCACGGACCGTGGCCTGAGGGCATGCTGAAATCACATCTTAGTGAGAATAATGTTTTGCTAACCCAACAATATGTCTAGTGTGATTTCTTTAATATATTATTTTCCTTGTCACAACAATTGCAAGACCCACCTGTCGTAGGTGGTGTTAGTCACACATAACATGTAACATAATTATTGCTTCCACAACTACATGCACATTATCTTATACCTTGACATTCTAGCCTCCCAGTATGTCTGAGAGTTGGAGTGTTAAGAGTTTACATTAAAATTCTTGGCTTCAAATGTCAATGACTAATAAGTTTCCAAATAGAAGACAACTTTGCATGCAAATCAACAATTGTTAAAAAGAATATCACCTTAAAGCAATCAAACTCCCATGAAATAATCTTTGCAACCTTCTAATATACTCCCTCCGTTTCAAAATGAGTGTCGCTTTAGCAAAAAAAAATTGTTTCAAAATGAGTGTCGCTTTCAGTTTCCAATGCAATAATAACTTTTTCTTTTCAATTGTACCCTCCAATTAATACTCTGCACTTCCAAAGTATTACTTTTAAAACTAACCAATAGTTAATAAGGATAATTTGGTAAAATAACCATTCTCTTTCTCTTAATCATTGCATTTCTTAATATGTGTGTAAACACATAAAACGACACTCATTTTGAAACGGAGGGAGTAGTATGCTTGTATTCATCTTCAATAATTTGAATTGCCAAAGTATCCCTCTTTAATGCACGGTTTCAAAATTTGTGTTAAATAAACCTCACAATTTTTTTGTAAGTGTAAGAGAATAATGATATATTGAATATTGTAAACTAATGTCCTTGCCGTTCCATTTGTTACAAGAAGATATATATATACAATAAGAATATACATAAACCTACTAAGAGTAGGTGGAAGACATAAACAAATAACGTGGCAGACATAAACCTACTAAGAGTAGGTGGAAGACATAAACAAATAAGAATAGGTGGCATACACCTAATTATTCTATGTAGAATAATTAGGTGTATGCCACCTATTCTTATTTGTTTATGTCTTCCACCTACTCTTAGTAGGTTTATGTCTGCCACGTTATTTGTTTATGTCTTCCACCTACTCTTAGTAGGTTTATGTATATTCTTATTGTATATATATATATCTTCTTGTAACAAATGGAACGGCAAGGACATTAGTTTACAATATTCAATATATCATTATTCTCTTACAAGGTATCAAGAGCTGTTTTCTTTCCAGCGTGATCACACATACACAAACAGCCGCCTGTTCCTTCCTAACATCAGGTTCATACCATTTTCTTGGCTTTTCTCTCTCTGCTGACAAGAACACAGACGTGTTCTTTCTTCTCCCAACAACACTAAAAACTTTCCCTACTTCTTCTTATTTTTCGATTCTTCCCCCTTCTTCTCTTTTACTTCTTCTATTCTTTCTTTTCTCAATTTTTGAATTGACAAATCTGTTGTGATTCACGGCTCTGTTACCGAATTAAATTGGTTGTGTTGGATTGTGATGAGACATTCAGTCCTGTAGTAAAACCGGCGACGATTCGTACCGTTCTCTCCATTGCACTGTCCAAATCCTGGCCTATTCATCAACTAGATGTTCAGAATGCATTTCTACATGGTGACATTCAGGAGACAGTCTACATGCATCAGCCACTAGGTTTTCGTGATCCTCATCGCCCAGATTATGTGTGCCGCTTGCGAAAATCACTTTATGGTCTTAAACAAGCGCCTCGTGCCTGGTACCAGCGATTTGCTGACTTTGTCTCCACCATTGGATTTCAGCATAGCACTTCAGATCACTCACTCTTCATATACCGACGTGGCTCTGATATGGCTTACATCTTGCTTTATGTAGATGACATCATCCTCATCACCTCCTCCCATGATCTTCGAAAATCCATCATGGCACTCCTTGCATCTGAATTTGCCATGAAGGATTTGGGTCCACTGAGTTACTTCTTGGGCATTGCCGTAACTAGACATGATGGTGGACTCTTCCTCAGCCAGAGTACTTATGCTAGTGATATTATTGCTCGAGCAGGAATGGCCTCGTGCAAACCTTCTGCTACTCCAGTTGACACCAAACAGAAGCTCAATACCACCGCCGGCACATCATATGACAATCCCACTCTATATCGAAGTCTTGCAGGAGCCTTGCAGTATCTTACTTTCACTCGACCTGACATCTCTTATGCTGTCCAACAGGTGTGTCTTCACATGCATGCCCCTTGCATTGACCACATGCTTTCCCTCAAACGCATCCTGCGATATGTTCAGGGAACCCTACACTATGGTTTGCATCTCTATCCATCCCCTATCGAGAAACTTATCTCCTATACTGATGCTGATTGGGGTGGATGTCCTGACACCCGCCGTTCTACCTCTGGCTATTGTGTGTTTCTTGGTGACAACCTCATTTCCTGGTCTTCCAAGAGACAACCCACGCTTTCTCGCTCCAGCGCAGAGGCTGAGTACAGGGGTGTTGCTAATGTGGTATCTGAATCGTGTTGGCTTCGCAACCTTCTCTTGGAGCTTCACTTCCCACTTTCTCTGGCAACTTTGGTGTACTGTGATAATGTTAGTGCCATCTACCTTTCTGGTAATCCAGTACAACATCAGCGCACAAAACATATTGAGATGGACATTCACTTTGTTCGCGAAAAAGTCGCTCGTGGCCAGGCACGAGTCCTTCATGTTCCCTCTCGTCATCAGATTGCTGACATCTTCACCAAGGGCCTACCTCGTGTTCTTTTTGATGATTTTCGAACCAGTCTAAGCGTTCGTGAACCTCCAGTTTCGACTGCGGGGGTGTGATAGAATAATTAGGTGTATGCCACTGTTTACGTTGGATTTTCGTAAACAACCGCTGGTTTACACATGGTAACTTGCAAGATCAACCAGTAAATCTTAGGACATATTGTGTTTGTTCTTGTTGTTAGAAATTCTGTGTTTTGGTGTCGAAAATATAAGAAATACAATAAAAACAATCGAATTCAATCCACTTGAACTCAATCGAACTTAACAAAGTAAAGTGCAAGAACACTTAAAGAAAAAAGGGTAAATTGCATTGATTAAATAAGAGTTGGTACACAGATTCATACATTGCAACTTGTGACTCGTTTCTCGCTTCCATACGGATACTTTGAGTGTAAGTTTGTATGATGGAATTGTGACCCGTTTTTCCTATGAAAAACTACTATTTATACTAAGTCTAGAAATAACTACACTTCTTTGAAATTCAAACTACAACTGCCACAAGTCGACAGTTTTACTTATTTGAAAACAAACTTAAAATACAAACTGACTTAAAGAATAACCGTTGATAACCACCTTCGAAAACTGCTTTATCGAAGTCTTCTACCATCTTCGAACCCATATTTGCTTTCAATACAACACTCTGTTCGAATCTTCTTTAAATCTAGGTCAACTATACTTTGACCACATTTATTACAGCTAGTAAAATATATTGGCTAACAAATTGCCCCCCAGAAACGCCATTTTCGATTTCACCGAAGAAGAAAAAGACGTTTTTGAAAAAAAATAACTAACATTCTCCATCGAAATGAATGATGTCAGTATTTAATTCAAAACTAATTCAAATTTCCTTTAAATACTGACCCCACAATCTTAGTTAGTGGGCCACGTTCTCTAACATTGGAAAAGACAACACTTTAATGGTAAAACTGTCAAAATAAGATCTTGACATGTGTCATGATCAAAGGTCCATATAAAAACAAACTCACCTTTACTCTTCTCACTTTTCACCATTTCATTTTCACTTTCACTGTTCCTCTTCTCCGCCAAAAATTTTCTCGAAGAAAACACTTTGAATTTTCTGCAACTTCTATCTTTAACCACGAAATCTTCACTATTCATCAAATTCTCACAAAAACACTTAAACAATGACGAACGCAGCAGGAACTTCTCATGTGAATCGCGAAGAACCCATTGATTTTACTAAAGAAATCGCCAGTGCTGCTCCTGCTTTTATGAATGAACCAGAGATCAATGAAGCTGAAAAAGCTATCTGGAAAACCCAGGTAATCATCCCTTGTACTGATACTCCACATGCATTCTTAGGCCCCATTTCTCTAGAACCTGAAACTCCAGAGATTAACTCTCTTTTCCCATGCATCGAAACTCAACCTCCTTTAATTTTCACAAAAGGTCCTTTTGACCTAAGTTTTGTAAAATCCAAAATTAGGACTGAACCAAAAACTTATCCAGAATACATTGCTTGGTTAGACAAAGTTCAAAAACAAAAGGGACAATTCTGGAAGGAGAAAGGGATTTTTGATCTCATCCAAATATCTCGATATGGTCCAAAATACCATAATGAATTGATATTTGCTGCTTTACATTTTTGGAACCCATCGAACAACAGCCTTCACTTGAAATGTGGAATGCTCACTCCTACCCTTTTAGATGTGGCTGGCCTTACTAGCTTAAAACCAACTGGATACACCTTTAATCCAGATGTTACCACCTCTCAATACTCAGTAAATTTCGATAGCCCTGCCTATGGTTTGTTTATAGCTAACAACCATGATACCGAATGTGCTGAAGTATCTGCAGATGAACATGTAGCTTTCTTGACCTACTGGTTATCTATGCATGTTTTTTGCTCAAGGTCAGTACAAGTCCCTAAGAAATTCATGTGTCTAGCTAGTCAATTACATGAAGGAACAGATATCTGTTTAAGCAAACTGATTCTAGGTTCTTTGTATGAAACCCTTAACCATACAACTAATAATCTTAGAGATTATCCCCAAACTGGTGGGAATTTAGTTGTATCAGGACCCATATGGTTGTTCCAACCATGGCTTTTAGCCATTTTTGGATCAAAACTTGCTTCGATCCTACCTTCCTCTTACACATCAGCATACTCAGACAAGACCACTGAAGGTATAGGCTTAGCTATGTTTCACCCCGATGGGAATAAGTCTTCACAACAACTTTTTGAGAATGCTTACGAAACCCTGCTTGATTGTCCCATTTTCACCCCTATGATGGCACCATTTACCACTAGGAAATATGGACCTAACTGGTTCAAAGAGGACTTTCCCACTACTTCGAAAGCAGCCAACAAAACAGAAATCAATGCTATATGGGAAGCTTATTTGACCCCTACCTATCTATCTAGCAGACTTACACCTGGTAGTCCTTATGGAGTATATGGTTATCAACCTAACCATGTAGCTAGACAGTTTGGTATGGTTCAATCGAAACCCAACTCTTTGTTCAAAAGTATAAGTGAATGGAAAATTCCTCTGATCGAACCTGTGTGGAAATCCATAATTCAAGCCAGGAAAACAACTGTGTTCGAGCCTACATATTTCTCAACATCATTTGCATGCTCTGAAGCATTCTTTCGATGGTGGCGAAATTATTACACACGCCAATCCAATCGAGGGAATCCTGATGAATTGCTGCCTCAACTGACCAGTACTTTTCACACTTTGCAGAACAAAGACAAGAAGACTAGAGGTACGCACATTAAAGAAATTCAGCAATTTCAAAGATATTATCAAACAACATATGACCCTTTACATCCAAAGAGGACAGTATATTATGCTGCTCAAACTCTGAGAGATAAAGTTCGAGAAAAAATTCCAGAAACAATTTTTCCCCCTGGAACACCCAATAAATATCTTTATGTTTTAGAAAAGAAAATGAAACTAGCAAAACTTCCATCTTGTAATCTTGCTTTGGCCTTTAGGCCACCATACCCAAAATGGTTACTTTATAATTTCAAATTCCCACAAAATAATTTAGTAACCTATGCTAAATGCCATTTATACCAATATAATGGTGAACTTGGCTATGAATTATCCCAAGTTCGAATCGAAACTCCCAGTATCATGGGTATGATTTTTCTTTTACTAAAATATATTAATACTATTTTTAGAAGAAATAGTACTTATCTGTATAATCACATATTTCAGCTTTGCCTTTAACTCCAGGAGAAGCAAAGCTCGATGATGCCAGCACCCAGAACACTTCGAAAAGCAAGTCTGACAAGAAGAAAAAGAAAGCTTCCCAAACTAAAGAAGTTGAATCGAAGAAATCTGAGACTGCATCAAAGGAACCTTCTAAATCAAAGGAACCCAAAGTGAAAACAACTTCATCAAAAAGATCTTCTAGATCAAAGAACAAGAAAGAACAAGCAACTGTCGATCTCTCTGATGATGATAGCGAGGTGGAGATAACTAAAGAACAGATTGAAGCTTCCAAAGTAACACTTCCCAAAGTCCATACTGAAGGAAGAAGGAAAAGAAAACAAGAACAAATTTCACTTGTCCAAGAAAAGGAAGTCGAAGTGGAAGCTTCTGAAGGTTCTCCCCCCATCTCACCATCTAAACCATTCAAACGTCTTCGAAAGACTTCTCATTCTAGTGCTCATTCACATGTTGGTGATAATGGTTCGAAGGTATTTTATCAAAACCATATTTTATACGCAATGTTTCTAAGTATCTTGTTTTAAGCATTGATCTTATTCTTTTTAGGGTATCGAACAAGAACAAACTAATCCATCACAACATGGGCAAGTTCTTCCTTCTTCGAAGACCACTTCACCAATTACTGAAGACAAAGAAGATGAGCATGATGATGCTAGCAGTCCAGAAGGTCTTAAAGTGGATCCTCCTCAACAACAACAAACAGAAACACCCACTGATGACTTGGTAAATGATGAATCACTCAACAATGATCAATCTTATTCTGCACCCACCCTTGGAGATAATGTATCAAACTTTGCTACTGAAGATACAAACATAACTACTCGACAAAATGCTCCTGGTGATGCAGAAATGATTGCTCAACAAGATACCCCTATGATCGATCTAGAAGAAATCGATCGATTGGCCAAAGATGATCCTTTCAATGCCTTTGCCTTGATAGCTAAGAGTAATACTCTTTTCTCAACTAGCACTGGCCAAACTTCTGATTCATCCAAGGGAAATCCCTCTGAGACTTCAAAGAACAACCTGCTAGCAGAATTTCAAAAGAAGATCATCGAAGCCAACTTGCTAGAGTTGATTGAAAAAGATGCTGGAGCTCTTGCTGAAATCAGGAGTTTATTTGAAAAACTTGGTGCTCTCCCAACTGGTTGGAAATTTCGAAACCTGTTTAATTATCTTGAACCAATGTTGGAGAGTGCTAATCAAAACTTCCAGAAGAGGAAAACTGATCAAACTCAAATGGCAGAGAAGAAAGCGCATCATGATCAAATTGTGATCGAACTGTCATCCTTCCAAGAGAAATTTAAAACTCTTCAGCAAGAAAGAAACAATGCGAAGCAGCAAGTGGTTGACATCGATGCCAAAATTAAAGAACTAGAAGCTCAAAAAGCTGAAATTTTGGCTAAGGATGAAGCCAGAAATCGAGAAGCCAATGAAGCTATTAACAAATTCAAGCTCTCCAAGGAACTAGAGTCTACCATTGCTCAACTTGCAAGTGACAACCATGCTCTCGATACTCAACTGGCTGAATACAAGAGCCAAATCGAGAAACTCATCTCATCATTTGAGATTTAGTTCTGTTTCTATTTTATTCTCTAAGACTTTTATTTTATTTCAGCCTTATCGAATATCTTGGTCTGTAATGTCTTTATAACAATTCGTGGACCATTTTCTATTTCGAACGACAATTTCTTTTCAATCATCGAAATTCCTTTCTTATTTTCTTATATCAGGTTGGTATTCACTTCTACCTGGGCCAGATCATGAATACTACTTGGTCAATGCTTGCTTCAAGTGTCGTCTCGATACAGAAATTCGCTGGTTTCTCGATCGTTTTGGGATTGTAACTGAATGGTGAAAACCATCTTTAAATGCTTTTAGTCTTTAAGTACTTTGTGTTTTCTTTTGTAATGGTTTTTCCATTTTAAGCATTTCGATGTAACCAGCCCATCAGTTGGCATTATTAAATTAATGCCAAGTTTTTATTTCGAATCAAATTACTCTTGTGTAATTTTAATTTCTTGTAACATCGGTTTATATTTTTTCAAATATTTACCGTTTATGCGTATAATTCTCTGATCTTCTTGTAATTCTTCGATCTCATACGCATTATTCGAAAAAACTCTTAGAATTTTCCATGGTCCTTCCCAACTAGGAGACCATTTTCCTAAACATCGATCCTTTTTATCCATCGGCAAGATAACTTTCCAAACTAAGTCCCCTTGCAGGAATAATTTCGATTTAACTCTTTTGTTATAGGCTTTTGCTATTCTTTCTTTTTGCTTTGTAAGCACTTCTAAAGCCATTAATCTTTCTTCATCAATATCTACTAATTCATCCAACATCATATCCAAATATTGATTTGTTGGAATTTCGATTTGTCTTTGAATTCGAGTAGATTGAAGTAAGATTTCTGTTGGCAATACAGCATCATGGCCAAATGTTAATCGAAAAGGAGTAGTATTTATAGATTCTTTAGGAGAAGTTCGAACTGCCCATAAAGCTTCATAAAGAAACTCATGCCATTCTTTGGGTTTTTTCTTTTGGCTAGCTTTTCTTTTGATTATAGTAATCAAATTCTTATTTGCTGCTTCTACCTGACCATTTGCCTGAGCATAATATGGTGTTGAAGTCAACAACTTATATCCTATTTCTTCAGCAAATTTTACCATCTTTCGACCAGTAAATACAGATCCTTGATCCGTAGTAATAGTTTCTGGTATGCCAAATCTATAAATAATAAATTTTTGAATGAAGTTTATAACTTCATCTTGAGTAACATCTTTTAGTGGAACAGCTTCTATCCATTTAGTGAAATAATCTATTCCAACCAAAATATATTTGTAGCCTTTGGATGACTTAGGTTTGATTTCCCCAATTACATCTAAAGCCCATCCTCTGAATGGCCAAGGTTTCACTATTGAATGTAATTCACTAGCTGGTACTTTTTGAATTCCAGCATGTTCTTGACATTCTTTACAACCTTTAGCAAAATTTATGCAATCTTTTAACATGGTTGGCCAATAAACACCTTGTCGAAACAAAAGCCATTTTATTTTATGGCCTGCTTGATGTGTACCACAAGCACCACTATGAGTATTCGATACAGCCAAATATGCTTCTGCTTCACTAAGGCATTTAAGTAAAACTCCTTCTGGAGTCTTTTTAAATAATTCATTGCCTATTATCACATAACTCAAGGCTCTATACTTGACTTTCCTACAAGTTGTGCCATCTGGATCTTCCAAAAAATTGACTATGGGTTTTCGCCAATCATTATCATCCAAATTGTTAATGACCAAAATTTCAGAAAATTTTTCACTCTGAAGGTATTTTTCACTCTGAAGGTATCCTTGAGATGCTTCCATGCCCCCAAGTTTTGGTCTTAACAATTTGTTAGGCACAATATCTATCGAATTACGCTTTGTTTTAATTTCAATAACCTCTTGCTCTTGTTCCTTCGAAAGTTTGTACCCAGAAGCCAATTGAGCTAAATCATTAGCTTCTTGATTTTCTGCTCTAGGAACATGTTGAACTTCAATTTGAGCAAAATGTTTAAGTAATGCATTAACTATAGTGTAATACATTATCAAAGTTTCTTTGAGGCATTTATATTCTTTTGTTATTTGCTTTATTACTAATTCAGAATCACCTCTAATAATTAAACATTTCGCCCCCAGTTCGAGCAAAATCTCTAAACCATTTATTAAGGCTTCATATTCTGCCTCATTATTCGAACAATATTGGCTAATTCGAAATTTATATTTGGTTACCTCATTTGTTGGTGAAACAATAACTATACCTATTCCAGAACCATTTTTATGACTAGACCCGTCGAAATATAATGTCCATGGAAATGTTTCGATGCCCCCAGTCACAGGTTCTTCAATGGAATGATCAGCAATAAAGTCAGCCACTATTTGGCCTTTCACAGTTTTCAAAGATTGATAAGTTAAAGAATATTCTGTGAGTGCCAAAGCCCATTTACCAACTCTACTATGCAGAATAGGTTTAGATAACATGTGCTTAATAATATCGAAATGGGAATAAACATAAACATCAAAAGGCTTTATATAATGCTTAAGTTTCATACATGAAAAATATAAACAAAGACATAATTTCTCACTAGGATGATATCTTGTTTCAACATCACTTAAAACTCTACTAAGATAATAAATGGCTCTTTCTACACCATTTTCATCCTCTTGTGCTAACATACTCCCTATAGTTCTTTCAGATGATGCTATGTATAACTTCATCTTTTTGTCTTTCAACAAAGGTGAAAGAATAGGAGGATTAGATAAATATGACTTTATGTCTTCAAATGCCTTTTGGTGTTCAGGCTCCCATCTAAAAATTTCCTCTTTCTTTAATCGAAGTAATGACGAGAATGCTTGCGCTCTGCCACTTAGATTAGATATAAATCTTCTGAGGAAATTTATTTTGCCTAATAAAGACTGCAACTCTTTTTTGGTAGAGGGTGCTTTAGCCTCCATTATAGCTTTAGTCTTATTTTGATTGATTTCGATGCCCTTTTTATGGACAACAAATCCTAAAAAATCACCTGCACAAACACCAAACGCACATTTTAATGGATTCATTTTTAATCCATATTGTCTCATCCTTTCGAATGATAAACGTAAATGTTCTAAGTGTTTGTTTTCAGAAGATGATTTCACAACAATACCATCAATGTAAATTTGCATAAAATCTTCAATAAAATCATGAAACATTGAATTCATTGCTCTTTGATATATAGCACCAGCATTTTTAAGACCAAATGGCATTACTATCCACTCATAACATCCTAATGCCCCTGGGCATCGAAATGCTGTTTTAGAAACATCTTCTTCAGCAATAAATATTTGATTATAACCTGAATAACCATCAAGCATACTCAAATATTCGAAACCTGCTGCAGAATCTACCAACATTTCTGCTACTGGCATAGGATATTCATCTTTAGGAGTGGCGAGATTTAAATCTCTAAAATCAATACAAACTCTTATACTTCCATTTTTCTTTTTAACAGGAACTACATTAGCTAACCAATCAACATACCTTGCAGGTCTGATGAAGCCACATTTGAGGAGTCTTTCGATCTCTTCTTTTATTTTTGGTAGAATCTCTGGTGCAAACCTTCTTGGAATTTGCTTCACTGGTTTCTTGTCTGTCCTGATTGGCAATTGCAACTCTACTACCTTTCTACTCAAACCAGGCATTTCATGATAATCCCAAGCAAAGCAATCCTTGTAATTTTTCAACAGCGCCACAATTCGATCTCTGAAGCTCTTAGGAATCTTTGAACTTATGTATGTTGGTCTTTTTACAGAACCATCTCCTATATCCACTTCTTCAAGAGGATCTTGGGCCTTCATTTTTATTGTAGATCCCATTGGATCTTCTTCAAAACCCAAAGGTTCATCATCATAAATACAGTCTAATTTTTTATCATCAATGAGGTCATCAAAATTATTTTCTACTGAAGCATCGAAGACCTCTTCTTCTTTGGCTGTTTCAGCCAAATCGAAGTTTTTCTCGGCTACATAAGCCGTAATCTTTTCCCATATGCTGGGCTCAACCATCGATCAATTATTGATATCCCACCCAGTTGGTGAGATTCCATTTGCTGAATATTCTTGGTCATCAGTAACCCTCTTGTACGAAGTACTTCTTGTCTTCAGCAAATCTTTTTCCTTTACAGGTATCTCCTCATGGCAATCTTCATTGTTCACCACTACGAAGTCATCATCGAATGCAGTTTTCCAACGAAAACCCCATTCTGGTGCAAGTTTTGCAAAGAATTTTTCTTCTTTAGTCATAGAACTTGATGCATCATTTTCCATGAATGGTGCAATATATTGAAGCTGTTTGTCAAAGTTCTTTTTGTTGATATCTTGATTATCAACTTCAGCTTTGAAATAATAACTCTGATCAGCCTCAATATTCTCTACCAAACCATCTTTCCTCCAAATCACAATCCTTTGATGCATTGTAGAAGGAACTGCACCTACAGCACGGATCCATTCCCTTCCTAATAATGCATTGAAATTGGCTTTAGAAGGAACTACCAAAAACACAGTTGCTCTGGTTATGCTTCCTACTACCAATTCTAGTTCGATAGCACCAAGAGATTGTCCAGTAGAGCCCTCATAATTAGTGAGCACTACATTATGTGGTTTCAAATCACATTCAGAAATACCAAGTTTCCTTAGAAAAGATTGTGGTAGGAGATTAACAGTAGCACCACCATCTACTAACACTTTGTTAATTCCAACACCATTTAACTTAGCTTGAATAAACAAAGGCTTTAAATGAAGCTTCATGCTATCATCAGGTTTCTCGAACACTGCATGTTGATCTTCGATGCAGCCATTATTCATAACATAATAACACAGAGGCCTATGACGAGCCATTTCCTCAGTGAAATCACATTCATCATCATGATTGGTCTTCGAAGATACATCATACGCATATTCAATTGGTAGTACAGAAACCACACATATAATGTCAAGACTTGGTTCAGAATCTGAAAAAGTAGAAGTTAGAATATCATCATCCCCTTTGGGGATGTTTAAAGCAGAAGATAATGGCGGGAAAATTCTTTCAGTAGCTGGTTTTTTAACCATTTCGAAAACTATCGGTTGTTTTCCCTTACTTTTGTCATCATTAGTGACATCTTTCAAAACTCCTTCCTTTTTCTGGCGTTGAAAACGGCGCCATTGAGTTCTAGTCATAGGATTCTTACCTTTATAGTTATTTTTGTAAGCATACTTGTTAGGATTAGAACTCTCCGGTTGGTCCGGAACTTTGACAGCTCTTTTTACCCATTTTGTTGGTGGTGCTGGAGGCGCAGAATGACCAGTTTTCTTGCCCCCAGAGAAAACCCAAGTATCAATAGGAGACTTCGATGAAGGAACGAACGTCTTCTTATGATTCTTCACTTGATACTTCTCTGAAGTTTTCATCTTGTAAGGAACACCTCTTTTGTTAAAGCCAAATTTAGAACGGTTCTCGAACCACCCTCCTTTACGTTTTGTTTGAGGTTGATATCCTTCAACTGCTTTTGCAGCTTCTTTATCGAACACTGCACTGCATCGAGGACAAAGCATATCATTGGTGTTAGATATTTTACATCGGTTTAAAAAATCAACCAAATCTTCTTCAGCCTTTGGATATGCTTTCTCCATTTCCTTGGCCAATTGATCTTCAGTAACCACTGGCTCTTCAATTTGATGGTCCTCAGTAACCATTTCTGTATCAATATTATCTGAAATTTCCACCATATTGATAGAAATACCAGCAAACATGGATTCTGCCACATTGGCAGAAACATCAGCAAACATGGACTCTGCCTTTTTCATAGGATCTCCATCCACTTGCTGTTTTGATTTCTCTCCAAATTTCAGCCTCCCTTCGTCAAGAGCTTTTTGTACAGAATCCCTGAAACGAGTACATCGAGATAAGTTATGACCTAAAAAACCATGGAATTTACAAAATCCTCTTTTCTTCCTTTGTTCCAAAGGAGGCAACTTCATATTAGGTGGCACTAATATTATGCCATCATTAACTAAAAGATCAAAGATTTCATCACTTTTAGTAATATCAAAAGTATAAGTTTTAGAAGGATATTTGTCACTCTTGGGATCTTCAGGATTTTTTCCATTGGATGGCCTCAACATTTTACAAGCATATGGAGGTCCATCTTTTAATTCTGCTAGGTTTATATCATTGTCTTCAATGATATCTAAACCCCAATCGAATTCGGATTCACTATCTCCTGTTTCTATATAGGCAATTTTTTCCTTTTTAGGAAATTTGTTATGAGTTCTAGTTTTTTCAGCTTTAAGTCTTTCAACTTGTCGAACTCTGTCTGCCAATTGGGCCATGTCTCTTAGGTACTGGGTATCTAATTTCTTTCGAACAGAATAATCGAGGCCACCAGCAGCCATTTCGACCAATTCATATTCTGGAACAGAAGTAAAACATCTAGCCTTAAGGAGACGAAACCTATTGAGATAATCATCGATTGTCTCATGACTTTTACGTCGAACACTGGCCAATTCTTTCAAACTAATCTTAGATTGACCCATGTAAAATTGTTCATGAAAGGCTTTTTCTAATTGGTTCCAACTATAAATTGAGTGAGGAGGTAAAGTTGTAAACCAAGTAAAAGCATTTTTTGTCAAAGAACTTGGGAAATATTTCATTCTCAAATTTTCATTTTCTGCAATATTTCCTGCTTCCATGAGAAACCTAGCAATGTGTTCGACAGTAGATTCATTAGTTTCTCCAGCAAATTTGGTAAACTTCGGAATTTTCCAATTTCTAGGCAATTCAGCGTCTAAAACATACTCAGACAAAGGAGACACAAAATTTGGTCTATGTAAACCCATATTCAAACCATTTTGGGCTAACAAAGCCTCGACAATACCCGCTATATTATTCTGACCATCGAAATTGTTTCGACGGGCTTGTAAAACCACTTGATCGGCATCTTGGTTTCTGTTAACCAAAATGGGTTGTCTTTCAGGTTCTGCCTGAACTTGTGGTTGTACTACTTGTGGTTGGACAATATTTTCATGATTTCGAACCACTGGTTCATCAGCAATTATTTCAATTGCCCTCAAATTTCGATTTTGAGGCAATTGGGTATTTTGGATTGGTGGAGCGCCAAAGAAATTGGCAATTCTTTCCATTTGATCAGACAACCGTTGATAACTAGTATTGGTGTCTCGAATTAAAGGATTTATGACAGTACCAATTTGTTGGGTCATCATATTAACCATATCATGATTAGTTTCTTCCATAGTTTGTCTAATGGCAACCATAGAAGCGTTGGTTAAATTTTGTTGGGAACTTCTATATGTTGTAGATATCCCAAGACCAAAAAGTTGTGGTAATGATACATTTAAATTCTCTGAAAACATATTACCACTAGTTTGTAAGCCTTGCATCAATGATGATGGCATACCATATGGCATTGATCTATGATCCCAAACTCCTTGAATAGAAGTATTATTTGGATAATCATGGGAAGTTTGGGTAACCATCGAAGGTATGGCTTGAGAAATTACTGTGGCCATCGAAGGCATGGCCTGAGACGATGTTTGAGTGACTGTATTACTAATCGGAACAGCCTGTGATGTTCTAACATTCCCTGGGGATGAAACATCATCTTCAACCGTCACTTGATCCACATCTTCATTTGAAGATGTTGGATTTGTTTTCTTTTGGTTGTTAGCGCGTGTCATATTAAGAAGCAATTTCTTGTTTCTTAATTGCATACACAACAAAACAAACCAGAATTAAAAGAAACTCTAACAAAAACTATAAACAAAAAAAAAAACACAAATTGTCCCACTGGGCGTGCCAATTTGTTTACGTTGGATTTTCGTAAACAACCGCTGGTTTACACATGGTAACTTGCAAGATCAACCAGTAAATCTTAGGACATATTGTGTTTGTTCTTGTTGTTAGAAATTCTGTGTTTTGGTGTCGAAAATATAAGAAATACAATAAAAACAATCGAATTCAATCCACTTGAACTCAATCGAACTTAACAAAGTAAAGTGCAAGAACACTTAAAGAAAAAAGGGTAAATTGCATTGATTAAATAAGAGTTGGTACACAGATTCATACATTGCAACTTGTGACTCGTTTCTCGCTTCCATACGGATACTTTGAGTGTAAGTTTGTATGATGGAATTGTGACCCGTTTTTCCTATGAAAAACTACTATTTATACTAAGTCTAGAAATAACTACACTTCTTTGAAATTCAAACTACAACTGCCACAAGTCGACAGTTTTACTTATTTGAAAACAAACTTAAAATACAAACTGACTTAAAGAATAACCGTTGATAACCACCTTCGAAAACTGCTTTATCGAAGTCTTCTACCATCTTCGAACCCATATTTGCTTTCAATACAACACTCTGTTCGAATCTTCTTTAAATCTAGGTCAACTATACTTTGACCACATTTATTACAGCTAGTAAAATATATTGGCTAACAGCCACCTATTCTTATTTGTTTATGTCTTCCACCTACTCTTAGTAGGTTTATGTCTGCCACATTATTTGTTTATGTCTTCCACCTACTCTTAGTAGGTTTATGTATATTCTTATTGTATATATATATCTTCTTGTAACAAATGGAACGGCAAGGACATTAGTTTACAATATTCAATATATCATTATTCTCTTACAAGGTATCAAGAGCTGTTTTCTTTCCAGCGTGATCACACATACACAAACAGCCGCCTGTTCCTTCCTAACATCAGGTTCATACCATTTTCTTGGCTTTTCTCTCTCTGCTGACAAGAACACAGACGTGTTCTTTCTTCTCCCAACAACACTAAAAACTTTCCCTACTTCTTCTTATTTTTCGATTCTTCCCCCTTCTTCTCTTTTACTTCTTCTATTCTTTCTTTTCTCAATTTTTGAATTGACAAATCTGTTGTGATTCACGGCTCTGTTACCGAATTAAATTGGCTGTGTTGGATTGTGATGAGACATTCAGTCCTGTAGTAAAACCGGCGACGATTCGTACCGTTCTCTCCATTGCACCGTCCAAATCCTGGCCTATTCATCAACTAGATGTTCAGAATGCATTTCTACATGGTGACATTCAGGAGACAGTCTACATGCATCAGCCACTAGGTTTTCGTGATCCTCATCGCCCAGATTATGTGTGCCGCTTGCGAAAATCACTTTATGGTCTTAAACAAGCGCCTCGTGCCTGGTACCAGCGATTTGCTGACTTTGTCTCCACCATTGGATTTCAGCATAGCACTTCAGATCACTCACTCTTCATATACCGACGTGGCTCTGATATGGCTTACATCTTGCTTTATGTAGATGACATCATCCTCATCACCTCCTCCCATGATCTTCGAAAATCCATCATGGCACTCCTTGCATCTGAATTTGCCATGAAGGATTTGGGTCCACTGAGTTACTTCTTGGGCATTGCCGTAACTAGACATGATGGTGGACTCTTCCTCAGCCAGAGTACTTATGCTAGTGATATTATTGCTCGAGCAGGCATGGCCTCGTGCAAACCTTCTGCTACTCCAGTTGACACCAAACAGAAGCTCAATACCACCGCCGGCACATCATATGACAATCCCACTCTATATCGAAGTCTTGCAGGAGCCTTGCAGTATCTTACTTTCACTCGACCTGACATCTCTTATGCTGTCCAACAGGTGTGTCTTCACATGCATGCCCCTTGCATTGACCACATGCTTTCCCTCAAACGCATCCTGCGATATGTTCAGGGAACCCTACACTATGGTTTGCATCTCTATCCATCCCCTATCGAGAAACTTATCTCCTATACTGATGCTGATTGGGGTGGATGTCCTGACACCCGCCGTTCTACCTCTGGCTATTGTGTGTTTCTTGGTGACAACTTCATTTCCTGGTCTTCCAAGAGACAACCCACGCTTTCTCGCTCCAGCGCAGAGGCTGAGTACAGGGGTGTTGCTAATGTGGTATCTGAATCGTGTTGGCTTCGCAACCTTCTCTTGGAGCTTCACTTCCCACTTTCTCTGGCAACTTTGGTGTACTGTGATAATGTTAGTGCCATCTACCTTTCTGGTAATCCAGTACAACATCAGCGCACAAAACATATTGAGATGGACATTCACTTTGTTCGCGAAAAAGTCGCTCGTGGCCAGGCACGAGTCCTTCATGTTCCCTCTCGTCATCAGATTGCTGACATCTTCACCAAGGGCCTACCTCGTGTTCTTTTTGATGATTTTCGAACCAGTCTAAGCGTTCGTGAACCTCCCGTTTCGACTGCGGGGGTGTGATAGAATAATTAGGTGTATGCCACCTATTCTTATTTGTTTATGTCTTCCACCTACTCTTAGTAGGTTTATGTATATTCTTATTGTATATATATATCTTCTTGTAACAAATGGAACGGCAAGGACATTAGTTTACAATATTCAATATATCATTATTCTCTTACAGTAAGAATTGTACAAAAGAGAGGGGAATGATCACAACATATTGTGATCGATCGTTTGACAGTAGTGCTGAATAAAGACCGAAGAACAAATAATACACTGAATATTGTTATTTTTCCTCTATTTTAATATATTTTTAACTTATCAACAAAGTAATACGAACCATTTGGACTATAGAACATACACTTAAATATGATATATAGATTTGGCAGACTCATATCCCATTTATTCATACGTAATTTCATCAATAATTTAAGGTCGGGTTGTATCCCATTTATTCATACGTAATTTCATCAATAATTTAAGGTCGGGTTGTTTTTGGCAATCTTCTGCCACGTACAAAGGAACTGAATAGATGCAATGCTTTAGAAGGTTGCGCATAAGGTACTATGTGACCTGCTCCTCTTACGGTGGCGAAAGTCAACAAATTTCCATACTTAGTTACCCAACCTCCAACCTACACATGAGGAAAATGGTTAAATTGTTACTAATACACACACTCGAGCGCACACAAACGCACCTGGCCTCTATGGAACCAAACTCTATATGAGTCTGTAATGTTGAAATTCAGGTCATGAGCTAGTTCACGAATGAGTCTTCGAGAACCTAATAATGGCACAACTGAATCTTGGTCTCCACTGTCATAATATTAATTTAACATATATAATGAGCTACGTACCAATCAAAACATGTAAAATAAATAATAGGCAATGAGTCTCATTTGCTTAAAAGTAAGAGTGATCGAAGGATACTTCAACACTCGAGAAAAACTATGATATCCAAAACAATGAGTCTTTTTTTATCATAGAATAATATATTTTATTTATGGCTTTGTTTGAATGATAAAGAAGAAAATAAACAAAAATAAACTATTTATTGAAGTATAAGTTATTTAGAGACCTTTTTTTTTGTACATCTTTTTAATTATTGTCAAGGTTTTTTTCTTCAAAAAAGTATTGTCTAGTAGCTTAATTGTCTATTTTTTTAATGGTGCCTCATGTAGGACTAAGTCGTCCCATTTTTTTTATTTTGCTAAGGACCAAAATTATTCCGATAGTTTTTTTTAAAGACTAAGATGAGTTTTCAGATCACTAAAAACAATTAAGGGTTAATTAATTAAATGGTCTCTATAAATATCTATAACTTCGTCTTTAGTCTCTACTAAAAACAATCACACATTTTAGTCTTTGTAAAAATTTCCGTCGGCATTTTTAGTTTCTGTAAAAAATTTCGTCAGCATTTTTTGCTTAAAATTGCTAAAAGAAATGTTACAAGAACTAAAAAGTGTATTTTTGTTAGTGACTAAAAACAAAATCCTAACATGGACAATTTACTTAATTAACCCAAAAATTAATTACCTATAAACCCATACTGGAATATGGTTTTGAACTATCCGTTTGAGAACTGGAAGCATATTGATATCGTGATCTGCATCATTGTAATTTAAAACACTACAACAATGAAAAAAGTGAATATCAATCATTTGATTAGTAATAAAAGAATACATGTTTACTATAATACTAAGATTATACTTTGCCCGTCCATTTGAAGATTAGTCTTAACTCAATCCCGCAAAATCAACATGTAAGGTGACGATTGCAATTATTTTTATAAACTTTATTCTAATCATATCTCTAGTTTAAACGACTTGAGTTTTGCCAATAATATTTATATCAACGTATGTATTATAATTTATTTATACTCACTCACTGCACATAGACCATGGATAGGGCAAATTAGTACGGTTAGCATGGAGAGCCTTCTGAACCTCCGGAAGGTTAAGATAAAAATAGATTTCAGAGTCCATACAAATATCTACACTTAAACTTATTTTAGTAGCCTGAATTAATGAAATATCAAAATTAATTAGTTCATAAATCTATCGTTAAAAATAAAATATTATCACAAAAACAAAACAAATGAAATGCAAAGAGTACCATTCTTTTCAATCTCAGTTCTTGTTCAGCTATAGATGGATAACAAACATCAAGAATCACATCATAGTTGTCTATATACTCGCTCACAATATCTTGAGCATCAACCATGGCATCTTTACATGATTTAGATAAGTTATCATAAGATGCATAAAAATTGCAATCATTCATAATGGTAAGGCCTATTTCATCGGAAATCATTCCATGTGACCAGTAATACTCATATGTTGCTTGTGTATCACGACTGATTTGCAAAAGTGGATTTCCAATCTAGTAAAGGCCAAAGAGAACTGTTACATAAATAATCAATAACCAAATGTACAACATTGATCCAATAGTGACACGGATATAAAGTTATGAGTAAATTAACAAAAGATGTAACGTGAATGGAATCTTACAGCGACTCCTTTTATATTGAATTTGAAACCAGTTGAATGATGAGCATTATAATCAAGAATAACGTTAGCTAACTGAGGTATGAAGTGCCCTAAATAATAGCATTATAAATGTTAGCAAGAGAAAAATTTGTTCAAGGTTGAGATCAAAGGCAGAAAAACACAATTAACAAAAATAGAAAAGACAAGCAAAAAAATAATGAAATTCATTTGGATTTTCTAGAGTAAAAAACTCACTTTAAAAATTAAAACAGTTAAACGAACAACTAATGTAAAAATAAATTGGGTTGATAATTTTATAACATATACTCCCTCTGGTAGTATTTATAAGAAAAAATTAGTGTATTTGGACCAAATTTTATACCAAATACATTATTTTTTGTTGAATCAATTTTTTCGTATGTATATGATTAGAGGAAGCATATTGCACTAGGAATGATGACATAGGTTTTGGAATTGCAAGACAATAAGTTAGTTAAAATTAGGGTTTGAGTTATAGTTTTATTGAACCTGCATAACTTTCTCCTGTCAGAAACAACCCCCTTGATCTATAGGAAGGAAACTTCTCGTACCATTTTAACATGAACAAAAATGTATCATTAGCTGTCAAAAAGAAATTAAGGAATTATATATGTTCATGCCTAGTAAAACAAATAGATTGCATGTATAAATTTTCTCTTCTTTTGCATAGATAAACACTGCATAAATTAGTTCCCATAAAATTTAAGTCAATACCTGTGGAGGCGTCATCATAATTATAATCGGAGGCTGTATTTGAGTATGACCAACCAACTCCAGCAGGAGACTCCACAAAGAGGAGATTGGAAGCTATAAAAAGAGAAGGGAAGACAATATATGTGTGTGAGAATTAATTTCTCCAATATTAAAAAATACTCATAATCATATACATACCTCTATTCCAAGATTTTTTATTTCTTCGTAAACCACGTCCATCACCAGTAGGATAAAATGGACCCAACTCCGTAAAAGCACCTCCTCCAATTGAGGAACATCCTGGACCTACAAAATTTAAAAAGTTGATTTTTTTTCCGCCAAATTAACATGGTTGCTTAATTTCTCACCATCAAATGACAATTTATTTATGATCCTTATAAGATGATTTGTATACGGTTTCATTCAAGTGTCAACTGTTAGAAAAGCCATAGTAATAGAACAAACAAGAATAAGCAAACTAGAGACCACAATATTATAGTATGAGTATTTTGTATTTTTTTTTTATTAAAAGAATGTTTTATATTTGAATGAATTATTAGAAATGGATTGTATTTTATATATGTTGTTGCGATAGAATTGTGGAAAACAATATAATAAAAGGGATATCTGCAAATTTATATGCTCTTAAAATTAATCAATTATTACCTCCATTGAGCCAAAGGGTGAGGGGCTTTTTGTGAGGGTCATGATCAGCCTCAACAAAATAATAGAAGAGGCTTCTCCCATGCTTTACATCTATATCAATATAGCCAGCATATTGTTTGAATTCAACCTTAGGTTGGCCTGGCAACTTCACAATGAAATCCTCAATTGGGTACCCTTCAACCCTAATAGTAGTCTCGAGGAAGCTCCCATAACCCACCACAATCAACACCCAAAAAAACCAAGACTTAACCATTCTAATAACTCAATTTCCCACTCAAGAAACACAACCTATATTCATTCATTGAGAAGTCATTTAAATAATGTCACCAAATTAAAAATAATAAATATTATTTTTATTATTTGTTAGACCAGAAGACACAATTTCATGCAAGGTCAGAACCATTAACCTTGTTTAGTCTTTGCAATTAAATTATTTACATAAGTATTAGAATTGCATAAGTATTAGAATTGCATAAGTATTAGAATTACATAAGTATACAATTAAACGTGAAAATAAATAATTAAAATCTTAAAATAAAATTAATCTTACATAATTAATCTTACAAAATGAATTACTTACTTTTTTAAGAATTCAAAATTTGAATTAATTAAAATAAAATAAAAACTGATTTACAAAAATCTAAACGTGAAAATAAATAATTACAATCTTAAAGTTCCAACAATATAATTGTCCTTTCAAAAAAAAAAAAACAATATAATTGTCAATAATTACATTATTAAAATTTATCATACATTTCTTTATAAAGAAAGTAATATGAAACAAATAAGTTTTTAACCCACAAATTTTGAATATGGGCCTTATTCCAGTTCACATACACACGTAAATTGTCATTTATAACCCGCTCTATTTTGTGAAGGTCTATTTTAGCAAGATACACCTTTTACTTTAGACAATAAATACCCCTATGTTGTTTTTTGAAAAAGACAAATATGAAGGATAAAAGTGTAAATTGCTGTTTAAATATTTATTTTTATTTTTTAATTTCTGCTTTTGGGTCCCACTCTCTCTTCTCTCTTACCTTTCTTCTTCCAATTTTTTCTAGTCACCTGAACTTGTTCAAATTCAAAGAAGATACACAGTAGAGATTTAAAGAAGATCCAAATCCAAATTTGAGTGTAATTAGTTCCTCTAATTAGTACGCTTCATTGGAGCATTAAGTTGATCCCTTCAATTTTCGTCATCTTTCATGAGGCTTCCATTGAAGCACGCACAGCAGTGATGGCACACAAAAAGAAGACGAAGTTTGAGTGTTTTGAACTCTTTCTTTTTTATTATTTTCATTTCATCACATTTTGTTACGGATCAACCACATAATTCACCAATAATAATTTCTCCACGTATAGAAGGAAAATGTAGAGAAGCAAGCTTTAAACATAAATCAATTGTGTAGTTGTAGCTGGGAAGACAATCACAAAAAGTGAAAGAGAAACAGGACGTGGGGGAGTGGAAGAGACAAGAAAATATTGGAAAATAAAAAAAAAATTAACCTTTAAATGGAAATGACTTTTGTATCCTTTAAATTTGATTCTCTCAAAAACCAAAGATGTGGGTTTTTTGTCCAAGTCAAAAGGTGCATCTTGCTAAAATAGACCTTCACAAAATAGAGTGGGTCTATTGTAGCAAACCCCTATATATATATATATAAAAAAGTAAAAAGTCTGGTCAATTATGATGATAATAATAACAAAAACATATTCATGATTTATTATTTGTAATCAACACCTTCTATATATAATTAAGGACCTTGTTGACCAGGTAGCTTTTTTGGACTTAAAAGTGACGTGAACACGAGTTTCTTCCGTACTTGTGGTAAAGAGTAGAAAGAAGGCAATTATGACAGTGGCGCTCTAAAAAGGCTTGGTGGTTGCGGTGGCAAAGCTAGTCAATTTTATACGGACGGGATGGCCAACTATTAAAAGAAAAATAATTTAAATTATTATATTATATACCAAATGCAACCCATTATAAGACTCAAATTTAAATAAATTTGAAGGAGTGAGTAGTGTCTATTCGCAAATGAGAGTATAGACAACACACTCTTGAATATATACTTTATAAGACACTCTTTTTATTGGTGAAAGTTTATATAGATCCTACTAAATTATGTGGATTTCGTATAAATTTGATGATAAATATATAAATTTTAATCGATAAAAAATATTGTGTTATTGACCAAAAAAAAAAGATTGTGTTAAAGAAACAAGTCTTTCATGATCACTAGACTATAGTCACAAGTCTTAGACACGCTAAAAAAAATATATAACCAATATTTTGATTATTTTTTAACAAATCAAAAGAAAAAAAATGTTGAATTAATATTTTATGAGTGTGCCTAATAGATGAATATTTGGTCATGTGACTATACAAGAATAATAATCCGTGTTAAAGAATATTTGGTCGTACCTTGTATCAGAAAAACATATCTAATTTGATTCTGAGATCAAGGATAGCACAATTTAATTTGGCTTAATATCTTTCATCAAAGTTTAATAGGAAATACAGGTCGCATACCGTGGTATGTTGCCGTTTTCATTTGTGGTAGTGGTTAGGTTGTTTGAGTTGTTCAATTAGAAACTCAATACTTGAGATAGAGGGGAAGAATATGTTTTGCAGTGACCCAAAAAATCACACAAGTCTATGACGAATAACAACAGCTTATGGTATGTCTAAGTTGGATAGATAGAAGAAAACATAAAATTAAAAGGGCAGCCCAGTGCACTAAAATTCCCGCATACGCATTGTCTGGGAAGGGGTCCCACCATTTTAACAAAACAACAAACAAAATGTGAGATCCTTAAGTGAGTGTACATATACAGACACATAGACGAAGATGGAGATCTAACTTTCAACTGTCAAGGAAAATAAACCATTTAAATGTCTGAGTGTAACCGTACAAAAAGTAACGAATCAAAGGGAGTACTTAAACGCCATTCTCTTTGCTTTTTATTCAGCGGTCTTCCTTTCCCTGCTTTCTCTCTGTTGACTCTCACGTTTGCTAAACTCCAAGTGCAGTATTCTGTTACCATGTCGAAGGATTCAAGCTTGAAAATACCATCACCTTCTGCAGGTGAATTATTTGCATTGTCATCAATGACATATTTCACATACATAGCTCTCTCCTTGAATCGGTCTAGGTCATCTGTGTTTTATCTTGGTTTTTCGGGTGTCAAACATTGATTACGTTTGAACCTTTTAAACCGGTGATATCTTATTTTTTTCTTGGGAAGGGAAAAAGTAAGCAAAACCCTTGAGAATCGAGGTCCGGGAGTTGTTTTCGCTACGGGAAGGTGTTAGGCACCCATAACGACTATAGTAACCTATAGGAACCGTCTTTAATTTCTACGCGCGCGCTTTATTTTTAAATGCTATTTGAAAATGTTATTTACACCTAAAAGTTACTAAGTGAAGAATTGGAGGGAGAAGAATGTTTTTGGATTTTTATTTTAGTTGAATTGAAGGAATTTTGTTCCTTGCCTACGTACCCGTTTAAGGGATCAAATCCACCGTAGTTCTCTTTCAAAAATGTTTTTGTTTTTGTTGGTTGATTTTAAGTTTGAAAATTGGAATTTTGAAGAATGGAGATTGAGAGGCCTCAAGGGCATGAGATTGTAAAAAGTGGGGTTGGATTAGTCATTTGCAAAAGAAGTCAAAGTTTGATTATTTTCATTGAAATTTGATTAAGAAAATGGAAAAGGAAAATTCAATGGGATCTTGATCCCAAGGTTTATTATGAAAAAAAGGTTTGAATGAAGTTGGTTCATATTTTTTTGGAAAATTGACTTTTTCTAAGTAATAAGCCTAAACATTCATCTAAACATACAATCCTAAACATACATCTAAACATGCATATTCTAACTATATATCTAAAGTGAAGTGTGTGCATGTGTCGGTGCTTGTGTCGGTGTACATTATTAGAGTCCATTGTCCTTTACATCATTGGCCTAGATACATTCTATGGTCTTGCAAGAAATAAAATGACATGAAAGTAAAATATTACAAGAACTCCTAAGTATTACATTCTAAGCCTTGGTACAAATTAAATTGCAAGAAATGAAACTATAATGGAAAAATGAAGTATGCTTATGAAACATGAAACAAAAGGGTTAGTAGAACAAAATGTAAAATGAAATTGAAGCGAGCAAAAGAGCATAGCAAAGCAACTAGAATTTAACAAGGAAATAGCCAAAAAAACTTAACCAAGAGACATGATGAAATTGTATTTGGAAGCTACTAAAATTCTAAGGCAATACCAAAGCCTATAATCCTCACATTAATGGTAAAATTCCAAAGGTTTTAAATCTATCATGATGTGAGAAATTAAGGGACATTAGCATGTAATACAATCATAGTATTTCCAAGCCTATTTGCACTTTATTTGACACAAAAATACACATTATTCACATAGTACAAAATCCATGATAAGAAACCAAACCAAACAGCAAGTATATACAAAATCAAGAGGCCAATTCACTCAAAAAAAATGCATATTCAAAGCCACATTTATGCACTAAAATTCAAGAATAAAATCACATCACCATTTTCACAAAAAAACATAACAAAACGTGCACAAATTAACAAGACACGAACACGCACATATATTTTGGAAGCAAGTTTCAATTACGTTCCACAAGCAAGTATCAAATGCCGAAACTTGATCACAACAATTTCGAAGAAACCTTCTAGAGACTTTTATAAAGATTTGAACCAAAATTAATCATATGGAATTAACAAAGAACCAAAAGATTTTCCACATGTTGTGACCAAGATTTATCATGAAAAGTGCACTAAAATTCATCAAAAGACACAAGAAAAATACTAGAAATTTTATGGAATTTCCAAGAGTCTTGGAACATAGGCAGAGGTGTGGAAATCAATTTGCAGTGTACGAATAGCAAGTAAATTCACCGAAAATGAAATTGGTAACACACAAGGCCCAAGCCCATACCTTAGAAGGAAAACCAAGTCACATGGAATTGGTAGCTACAGCTTCAGTTCTTCATTCGGTTGAGCTATCACCACGTGAGGAAATTGCATATTCTAATCTCCATGAACTATTCCAATTTCCACAAGCAAGCGAAAGGCTATCTCCTCCCATTAATTCCACCGCCATTCCCTTTCTAATTTCCACACCATTTAACAAAAACACCATTAGAAGCTTCTTGAATTGGAAAACCCTCACTACCGCAAGAAAACATCATCACTCTTTTACTGAACTCATGAACAATTCGAGATTTGGAATCAATTGCAGACCCAGTGTTTGATAAAACGCCACTGAGAACGTAGAGTTTACGAAGCGAACCGTCAAAGAAGATCTGACAGTGTCGTTTACTGACACGACGGTTATTGAAGACGAAATGGCAGTCGTGATGCTTCCGGTTTGCTCGATCTGCTTCGAATTCTGGTATGGTTCCGTTGTTTCTACAGCTTCAGTTCCTATTCGCCCTTCCCCTTTCACGAACTGGTTCAGCATCCGCCACGTTTCCGCTTCGATTCCATTGCTGCTCGGTTTGCTGAAGAAAACTCAGCCGTAAATCTTGACTGATTTGGGATTCACGACGGTGAATACTAACCTTGATGATGATTGGCAGTTGCGCAGTGACGGTTAGCGCCGACGTGAGCTGTTCATACTTTGCGATTGGAAGTTTGGAATTCTTGCTTTCAACGATGAGTCCGAGAAACTTTCGTGAGGATTTGCGATGAATTGATGCTTTTGATTATGAGATTTTTGTGAATCGGTAAAAAAATTTGTGGAATTGGTGAGTTTTTTAATGAGTTTGGGAAGTTATGGAGGTTGTTGTGGTGGTTTAGGTGGTGGTGGAAGTTAGTTATGGTGGAGAGAGAGAAGGTGGTTGAAGGTTGTTATGGTGGAGAGAGAAGGTGGTTGAAGGTGGAGGAAGTTAGTTAGGGTGGAGGAAAGTTGTTAGAGGAGAGGGAAAATTGAGAGAAAATAATTATGAATTTTGGGATTTTTTGTAGAGTTTTTGTGAAAATGATTGAATGATTGGTGTTGACCATAGGTTTGACTTATATAGGTGATGTGGTAAGCCTTGGACCAATGGGAGTGGGACATGTGGCACTTGACTTGTAACAAACCTTGACTTTGACTTAAAAAAGGATTAAAATGCAAATAACAAAAGTACGAGGACTAAAATGGAAATTAAAACTAAAATTGAATTGAAAAAGTAAATTGAAAAATAACGTAAAGCGATACGATTAAAAACAACAAAGCAGATTAAAATGAATCAGCAATTTTATGTGAAATGACCAAAATGCCCCTGGAGGCTTAAAACGACGAAAAATGACTCAGATGAAATTTTAAAATGGATTTTTAACAGGAAATTAAAGCAAGAACTTATACAAGACTCAGAGACAATTTTTTTTAGAATTTAAACAGGGCTTTGACACATGAAAAGACTAAAATGCCCCTAGGGGCAAAATTGACTCAAAATGACTTCAAATGCAATTTTTAAAATGGGTTTTGACATAGAATGAAACAGAGACTTATTCAAACTACTTGAAAGGACTCAAACAACTCTTTAAAAGACTGAAAGAACTTTTGACATAGGAAATGACTAAAATGCCCCTAGGGGCTATACTGACTAAAAAAATGACTTAACTGATATTTTTGAAATGAATTTTGACATGAGATTGAAACAAGGGCTTATACAAACCAATTTAAAAGACCCAAACAATTTTCAAAGATTAAAATGAGTTGAATGCAGGAAATGACTAAAATACCCTTTTTCATGAATTTTGCAAATAACATTGAAATAAAATGCAGAGAAAGATGCAATTGATCAGAGACATATCAGATGAATTATAATGCAAGAAAAGAAGAATTGAACAAGTATTTTTAGGTCCAAAATTAGGGTATAACAGCTGCCCCTATTTAAGTTTCTTTGTCCGGGGAGTCAAGAGACGAAGTCTTAGAATTGACGGGACGAAGATACTTAAATATTAACATTTGCACTGCTTTTGGACATAAAAATACGCTTTCAGATTTTCAAACAAACACGAATGCCATGCAACATTTCATTTATGAATGCAAGACAATCGAACCGGAATCTACGGGCTGTGTCACACCACCAAGGGATTTATAGACATCAAGGTAGAAAGAACGGGCAACAAATAGACAGGTACAAGCTGTTCTTTGGATCGAACTTGCCACTTGACCGAGAGATACAAACAAGAGACGGGTACAAGCTGTTCTTTGGATCGAACTTGCCACTTGACCGAGAGATACAAACAAGAGACGGGTACAAGCTGTTCTTTGGATCGAACTTGCCACTTGACCGAGAGATACAAACAGGAGACGGGTACAAGCTGTTCTTTGGATCGAACTTGCCACTTGACCGGAAATATAGACAAAAGGTAGATACAAGCTGTTCTTTGGATCGAACTTGCCACTTGATCAATATCACAACATATAAGTTGACGCAAACTGTTCTTTGGATCGAACCTGCCGTTTGACCGGTAACAAAACATAAGCAGAGGGTACAAACTGTTCTTTGGATCGAACTTGCCGTTTGACCGGAAACATAGACATATAAGCAGGTACAAGTGGTTCTTTTTGGATTGAACCTTGCACTTGACCAGTAATCAAGATACAAATTGAAAGTCTGGTTTAACAAGATACCAATTGAGGGTAAATTGTCATTGACTTGATTTGAAAATAGACATGACCATTTTTGTTGGCCCAAAAGTAAATTGACATTGATTTGAACTGAATTGACAGTTGAAATTGACATCAGCATTGACATTGACATTGACATTGGCATTGACATTGACATTGACATTGACATTGGCATTGACATTGGCATTGGATATTAACATTGACATTGACATTGACATTGGCATTGGCATTTGACATTAACATTGACATTGACATTGACATTAGCATTTGACATTAACATTGACATTGACATTGACATTGGCATTGGCATTTGACATTAACATTGACATTGACATTGGCTTTTGACATTAACATTGACATTGACATTGACATTAGCATTTGACATTAACATTGACATTGACATTGGCATTTGACATTAACATTGACATTGGCATTTGACATTAACATTGACATTTGACATTTGACATTGGCATTGACATTGACATTGACATTGACATTGGCATTTGACATTAACATTGACATTGACATTGGCATTTGACATTAACATTGATATTGACATTGACATTGGATTTTGACGTTGGAAATTGCCATTGGAGATTGACATTGACTTGGAAATTGAAATTGACATTGAAAATTGCTTCGAATTTGACATTGAATTGAAATTGAGATTGCTTCGAATTTGACATTTGACATGGTTTGAAATTGAGATTGGAAAGTTGAGATTGCATCGAATTTGACAGTTGAAATTGAATTGAATTTTGACATTGGAATTGGAATTGAAATTGAAACTGAATTTGACAGTTGATAGTTGGATATGCAGCATGTATGTATGATACAGCAAGATTATTGGATATATGAGCATATAAAATGCATGATTATGCATGTATGAATGCTTAAAATGCATGATTGGCTTGTAATTTGGCAGAGAGAGTTTCACATAAATAGACAAAACATTGGAAGATTGGGCACGTAGTGGCTCGTGCTGCAACATAATCACAGGGGGAAAACCTCTTTGGAGAGACCGTCGTTGAGAGACGTATCGAAACCATGGCTGAGGGCAATAAAACTTGTAAAGGAGAGACCCTTGGAAGGTTCTTGGACACAGTTCGCCGTTGCTAGGCGTGTCAGTGCTGGGTAAACATTGGATGTTCGCATCTGTGGTCAATGCTTTTTTCAGTATTTCATTCTTTCATTTTTCATTTTCAAACCCCATTTTTGCCTGAACCGCCCTTTCGGGTTTTCGATTCACCGGGGAGTAAAGATTCTTTTCATTGCCCCATTTTTGCCTGAATTGCCTTCATAGGTTGTCAATCAGCGGGGTGCTCATTTTTGCCTAAGCCGCCCTTTCGGGTTTTCAACTTAGCGAGCTTTTCATTTTCATTTTTCATTTTTTCATTTTTTCATTTTCGTTCTGTTTTTTTTCATTCTTGCCATTGACCACAGATCATCCCGGGGAGTAACCTGCTTGTAACATGTATTGGAATAGACATTGACATTCATTCATTCATGCATGTTTCATTGAAATGTACCCTGTTGCTCAGGTTTGCTTTCAAAATAGACAGAAAAAGATTTTTCAATTTTCAAAAGATATTTGTTTCAGACATTGACATTATCAAATAGAAAGAAAGTATTTTGTATATAGCATTGAAAGTAGAAAGAAAAGTAGAGTTTCAAACAATAGCACAGGCTCAAATTGATGTATAAGAGTGAGAGTTAGCCAAAGGCATGACTTCACGGATTTACAAAGCTTGGAAAATGGTAATTTTATTGGTTGGTGATACATTGAACACGATGACCGCTACATTTCATAGAAATTTTGAATTCACAAGTACAGAAGCCTCTGATGAAGACGATCATTGACAGTTGCAGATGCCCCAAGGGGTGATGGTGATTTGCCAGATATAGTTACTTGTCTTTTATTGTCAACCTCATTTTTGCATGAACCGCCCTTTCGGGTTTTCGGCTCATCGAGGCGCTCATTCTTGCCTGAGTTGCGTACAATCTCAGCGAGCTCTTTCATATTCATTTTTTTTGTCCCTAACTTTTGCCTGGATCGCCCTTTCGGGTTTTCGATCCACCGGGAAGCGCATTTTTGCCTAGGCCGCCCTTTCGGGTTTTCGACCTACCACGCTGTTCTTTTCTTTTTAGACAAAGTATTTCTTGACTATATCGGCATTGACAGGATTTGGGAGTTCAACCCCATCCATGTGTGTAAGAATCAAAGCACCACCAGAGAAAGCCTTCTTGACAACATAAGGACCTTCATAGTTAGGTGTCCACTTGCCCCTTGGGTCGGGTTGTTGACTTATCCTTCTTTTCAATACGAGTTCGCCCTCCTTGAATTCTCGAGGTCGGACTTTCTTGTCAAAAGCATTCTTCATTCGCACTTGATACAACTGTCCATGAGTCATAGCATCCATACGCTTCTCTTCAATCAGATTCAACTGATCATACCGACTTTGACACCATTCAGCCTCAGTTAACTTTGCTTCCATGATTACTCGAAGAGATGGAATCTCCACTTCCAGAGGGAGAACTGCTTCCATACCATATACAAGAGAGAAAGGAGTTGCCCCGGTTGAGCTGCGCACTGTAGTACGGTAACCATGCAAGGCAAAAGGTAGCATTTCATGCCAGTCTTTGTAAGTAGTGACCATCTTCTGAACAATCTTCTTGATGTTCTTGTTAGCGGCCTCAACTGCACCATTCATCTGAGGTCTATAAGGAGAAGAGTTGTGATGTTCAATCTTGAATTCTTCACATAAAGCTTGCATCATGCTATTGTTCAGATTGGAACCATTGTCAGTGATGATTTTGTTAGGAACACCATATCGACAGATGATGTTATTCTTGATAAACTTGACAACCACTTGCTTGGTCACATTGGCATAGGAAGCAGCTTCAACCCACTTGGTGAAGTAGTCAATTGCCACTAGAATGAAACGATGTCCGTTGGAAGCTTTTGGTTCAATTCTTCCGATCATGTCAATGCCCCACATAGAGAAAGGCCATGGGGAAGATATAACATTGAGAGCATGTGGAGGTACATGAATCTTGTCAGCATAAATTTGACATTTGTGGCATCTTTTAGCATGTTTGTGGCAGTCATGCTCCATGGTTATCCAGTAATAGCCGGCTCTTAACAGTTTCCTTGACATGGTGTGGCCCGAGGCATGGGTCCCAAAGGTACCATCATGTACATCATGCATCAACTTCTCAGCTTCTTGTTTGTCAACACATCTCAACAAGACCATATCATAGTTCCTCTTGTATAGGATTTCTCCGTCCAGAAGGAATTTGCTAGCCCATCGTCTCAAAGTCTTTTTATCCCTGTTGGAAGCACCAGGTGGATATTCACGATTCTGCAAGAATTGTTTGATGTTGTAATACCAAGGCTTTTTATCATTCACATTCTCATCGGCTTGATCTGGCATATTTTCAATGGTAAACACATGAGCGGGTCTATCAAGACGCTGCACTTTGATTACAGGCACATCATTCCAGTGATTGATACGAAACATGGAAGACAGAGTAGCAAGAGCGTCAGCCATTTGATTTTCATCCCGAGGGATGTGGTGCAGCTCAACCATGGTAAAGTATGTCAATAGACGTCTTGCGTAGTCACGGTAAGGGATCAGCTTCTCATGATGAGTCTCCCATTCACCCTTTATCTGATTAATAACAAGTGCAGAATCTCCATAGATGTCAAGGTGTTTGATTCTCAGGTCAAGGGCTTCTTCAATGCCCAAGATGCATGCTTCATATTCAGCTATGTTGTTTGTGCATTCAAAAGTTATTCGAGCAGTGAAAGGAATGTGATGCCCCTGCGGTGTTACAATGATGGCCCCAATTCCTTTACCATAAGCATTAACAGCACCATCAAACACCAATCCCCACTTGCTATTGGGATCCGGCCCTTCATTGATCAGTGGCTCTTCACAGTCTTTTGCCTTCAGATACATAACTTCTTCATCAGGGAAATCAAATTTAATTGGCTGGTAATCATCAAGAGGTTGACAAGCAAGATGCTCAGCAAGGACACTTCCTTTGATTGCTTTCTGAGCTTTGTTCACAATATCATATTCAGACAACAACATTTGCCAACGCGCAATCTTTCCAGTAACAGCAGGCTTTTCAAAGATGTACTTGATTGGATCCATTCGGGATATCAACCAAGTTGTATGATTCACCATATAATGACGCAGGCGTTTGGCAGCCCAAGCTAAAGCACAACAAGTCTTTTCAAGCATTGTATACCGAGTCTCACAGTCGGTGAATTTCTTGCTCAGATAGTAGATAGCATGCTCTTTCTTACCAGTCTCATCTTGTTGACCGAGAACACAGCCCACTGAATCATCTAACACTGACAGATACATAATCAAAGGCCTTCCTTCCACTGGCGGGACAAGGATAGGTGGTTCCAACAGGTATTCTTTAATGCTATCAAAAGCTTTCTGACATTCATCATTCCATACAACAGGCTGATTCTTTCTGAGCAATTTGAAAATTGGTCCACAGGTAGTAGTCATGTGAGATATGAATCTTGAAATATAATTCAGACGTCCGAGGAAACCTCTGACTTGCTTTTCAGTTTGAGGGGCCGGCATCTCTCTGATGGCTCGGACTTTGTCAGGATCCACTTCAATGCCTCTTTGGCTGACAATGAAGCCTAGCAACTTTCCAGATCGTACACCGAATGTACACTTGTTAGGATTCAACCGCAGCTTGTACTTTCTCAATCTTTCAAACATCTTTTTCAAATACACAACATGCTGCTCTTCATCACTTGACTTCACAATCATATCATCAACATATACTTCGATCTCTTTATGAATCATATCATGAAACAGAGTGGTCATACCCCTTTGATAGGTAGCACCAGCATTTATCAAGCCAAACGGCATCACTTTATAACAGAACGTTCCCCATGGAGTGATGAAGGACGTCTTTTCTCTATCTTCAGGAGACATTCGTATTTGATTATAACCAGAGAAACCATCCATAAAGGAGAACACTTTGGATTGAGCAGTACTGTCAACAAGCACATCAATATGAGGCAATGGGAAGTTATCTTTTGGACTGGCTTTGTTCAAATCTCTGTAATCAACACACATTCGAACTTTCCCATCTTTCTTTGGTACTGGTACGATGTTGGCAATCCACTCAGGGTATTCAGCCGTCATGAGGAAACCCGCATCAATTTGTTTTTGTACTTCAGCCTTGATCTTAAGAGCCATGTCTGGACGAGACCTTCTCAATTTCTGTTTGACAGGAGGACATTCAGGTCTTGTCGGTATCCGATGTTCCACAATCTTGGGATCTAGACCCGGCATATCTTCATAGGACCATGCGAAGACATCTGGATAATCATGGAGAAGCTGAATGATCTTCCTTTTCACTTCTGGCTCAAGTGCAGCACCAATCTTGATCTCTCGCTTGTTCTCTTCAGTACCCAGGTTGATAAGCTCAATCTCTTCCTGGTGAGGCTGAATGGCTCTTCTTTCTTGCTCAAGCAGTCGAGTGATCTCATACGGTACCTCTTCATAATCATCATCCTCATCTTCGGCTTCATACACGGGGAATTCAAAATTTGGAGGAACCATAGGGTCACTGTGTTCAACGGGTTTATTATGGTTCAATCTGCATAATATGATTGGGATGATTTTTAGAAAAATGTTTTTCTATGCAGATTTTTGAAATTAATAAGAAAATACAGATGTTTTGGTTTTTTCTGGCATTACCATTATTTCCAAGAAAAAGGCACTAAAAAGTAAAAACAAAGAGTCGTGAGAAAAACGACAATCTTTTATTGATAACGGCAATGCCGAAACAAACACGCCCTTACAATGATATCACTTTCGCCTTGGGCAGAGCGAAAGGATTGTTATTTTGAAAACAAAAGACATGAGCAACAAAACACATTACATGGAAGCATGCATGACTAAAGGAACATCAATGGCTTCCCAATTTCTCACAGTGCCTCCTGGTATAACAAAAGTGGGCACGTAACTTCCTTCAGCAGCATCTTCAGTAATAGCGTTGATGAACCCAGCACTGTAGAAAGTTCCCTTTGAAACACCAGAGGTTGGGGAGAATCCAAGGCCCTCTTTACGCTTGTTTTCCAAAATCTGAATCACTTTGCCCCAGCCAGCAGCTTGCACTGCTTGAACAGCCTTCTGGGCATCTTTCAGTGAAGCCATGCTAGCACCAGCCCTCCGGGGCTTTGCACCCTCAACAGTCAAGCCTTGGAATGACGTCCCTTCTGCGGACCCTGCTTCAACACAAGAGAACGATGATATTTGGCTAACCAGAAATGCCTCCTCACCATATATGGTGACAACCTTACCGTTTCTCATGAACTTGAGCTTCTGATGCAAAGTGGATGTGACTGCTCCAGCGTCATGGATCCATGGTCTTCCGAGGAGACAGCTGTAAGAAGCGTTGATGTCCATGACTTGGAAAGTGATTTGGAATGTCTCTGGACCAATGGTAATTGGCAAGTCTACCTCCCCGAGAACATCCTTGCGGGATCCATCAAAAGCTTTAACCAGATAGCTGCTACCCCTCAGAGAAATTCTGTGATGGCTCAATTGCCTTAGTGTGGATTCAGGTATTACATTCAGAGACGATCCAGTGTCCACCAACACATTGGATATCATGTCGGACTTGCAGTGTACTGAGATATGCAGAGCCAAGTTGTGGTGTTTCCCTGCTTCGGGGAGTTCATCATCACCAAACCCCAAGTTATTGCAAGCAGTGATGTTACCCACTATTCCATCAAACAGAGACTTCATGATCAACATAGGCATGTTCCAGTACCTTCATCAACACTTTCCTGTGAGCTTCTGAGCTCAAGAGCAGAGACAAGATGGATATCTTTGACGGAGTTTGCAGCAGCTGGTCAACAATCTTATAATCGCTCTTCTTGATAAGCCTCAGAATTTCGTCCAGGTTAGATTCTTCAATGGGCTGGCCCGAGGGGCTGGCATTCTCTTCCTCAAGGTTAGCCATGTTCCCTCTCTTGTACAATCTTGTTTGATGAACTCTATCTGGTTGGCGAATCTTGCGAGCACGAGCCACCTTTCAGACTGCGGCAGAAGAACCAGGAGACAATGAGCACGGGAAGCCATTTGTGACTGATGAATGATGCATATGATGCATGATATGCAAATGCAAAAAGACTCTTTTTTGTCAGAGGACTTGTCAAAGTGGTTGTGAACATCACGGAGAAACACGGTTTTATTTGAAGATCTTTGAGCAAAACTAGAAGTTTAGTTGAGATAGTATCACTTGGTGTTCACATCCGTGATATTCAAAAGATGACTTGTCTAAGTCCTCCGATAAATGTATGGAAAAAAGTTTATGCAAGTATGCATGAATGCATGAATGCATGATTATGTTCAAGTTCGGAGAAAACATGGTGGGTTTGAAGTTCAAAGTCGAGGAGTCATGGGTGGACACGATGTCCGGTGAAACTAGGGTTTTAGGATAATAGTAACCGGGTTCTAAGAAGGTTCCCAAGTTGCAACCTCTCCGACGTATCTCATGGTGTCACGAGACAACTCTCGCTCCATGATTATATGTGGAAGGTCTAACTTGAGTGTAGTATCGCGTGACGACTAAAACTCGAGACGACACTCGGTTTAGCCTCCGCACTACGTCCTAGAAAATGGCCATGGATGGGTTTGGTTATCTACGGTTCATAGCGTCATAGTACAATTAGAAGTAAAGTGCCTAAACGCGACAACCCGCGCCGACAACATCACCTCCAAAATGCCTCAGCTATGTGGGATTGATCGCATAATCCAAAACACGAGGCAACCCCCGGAATGAATTGTCGATTATATCCCTCCTAAATCCTAAGTTCACTCAGCCCGGGTGCAGGACTTTTGATATTCTCACCCCACACGTTTGCAAGAATTTAAACATTTATTCACATAGGAAAGCATATAAAAGAAACAAGTAAAAATACAAGCGCAAGCGTGGAAATAAAGACTAGGCGTAACTCTCGAACGTCCCCAGTGAAGTCGCCAGCTGTTTTATCTTGGTTTTTCGGGTGTCAAACATTGATTACGTTTGAACCTTTTAAACCGGTGATATCTTATTTTTTTCTTGGGAAGGGAAAAAGTAAGCAAAACCCTTGAGAATCGAGGTCCGGGAGTTGTTTTCGCTACGGGAAGGTGTTAGGCACCCATAACGACTATAGTAACCTATAGGAACCGTCTTTAATTTCTACGCGCGCGCTTTATTTTTAAATGCTATTTGAAAATGTTATTTACACCTAAAAGTTACTAAGTGAAGAATTGGAGGGAGAAGAATGTTTTTGGATTTTTATTTTAGTTGAATTGAAGGAATTTTGTTCCTTGCCTACGTACCCGTTTAAGGGATCAAATCCACCGTAGTTCTCTTTCAAAAATGTTTTTGTTTTTGTTGGTTGATTTTAAGTTTGAAAATTGGAATTTTGAAGAATGGAGATTGAGAGGCCTCAAGGGCATGAGATTGTAAAAAGTGGGGTTGGATTAGTCATTTGCAAAAGAAGTCAAAGTTTGATTATTTTCATTGAAATTTGATTAAGAAAATGGAAAAGGAAAATTCAATGGGATCTTGATCCCAAGGTTTATTATGAAAAAAAGGTTTGAATGAAGTTGGTTCATATTTTTTTGGAAAATTGACTTTTTCTAAGTAATAAGCCTAAACATTCATCTAAACATACAATCCTAAACATACATCTAAACATGCATATTCTAACTATATATCTAAAGTGAAGTGTGTGCATGTGTCGGTGCTTGTGTCGGTGTACATTATTAGAGTCCATTGTCCTTTACATCATTGGCCTAGATACATTCTATGGTCTTGCAAGAAATAAAATGACATGAAAGTAAAATATTACAAGAACTCCTAAGTATTACATTCTAAGCCTTGGTACAAATTAAATTGCAAGAAATGAAACTATAATGGAAAAATGAAGTATGCTTATGAAACATGAAACAAAAGGGTTAGTAGAACAAAATGTAAAATGAAATTGAAGCGAGCAAAAGAGCATAGCAAAGCAACTAGAATTTAACAAGGAAATAGCCAAAAAAACTTAACCAAGAGACATGATGAAATTGTATTTGGAAGCTACTAAAATTCTAAGGCAATACCAAAGCCTATAATCCTCACATTAATGGTAAAATTCCAAAGGTTTTAAATCTATCATGATGTGAGAAATTAAGGGACATTAGCATGTAATACAATCATAGTATTTCCAAGCCTATTTGCACTTTATTTGACACAAAAATACACATTATTCACATAGTACAAAATCCATGATAAGAAACCAAACCAAACAGCAAGTATATACAAAATCAAGAGGCCAATTCACTCAAAAAAAATGCATATTCAAAGCCACATTTATGCACTAAAATTCAAGAATAAAATCACATCACCATTTTCACAAAAAAACATAACAAAACGTGCACAAATTAACAAGACACGAACACGCACATATATTTTGGAAGCAAGTTTCAATTACGTTCCACAAGCAAGTATCAAATGCCGAAACTTGATCACAACAATTTCGAAGAAACCTTCTAGAGACTTTTATAAAGATTTGAACCAAAATTAATCATATGGAATTAACAAAGAACCAAAAGATTTTCCACATGTTGTGACCAAGATTTATCATGAAAAGTGCACTAAAATTCATCAAAAGACACAAGAAAAATACTAGAAATTTTATGGAATTTCCAAGAGTCTTGGAACATAGGCAGAGGTGTGGAAATCAATTTGCAGTGTACGAATAGCAAGTAAATTCACCGAAAATGAAATTGGTAACACACAAGGCCCAAGCCCATACCTTAGAAGGAAAACCAAGTCACATGGAATTGGTAGCTACAGCTTCAGTTCTTCATTCGGTTGAGCTATCACCACGTGAGGAAATTGCATATTCTAATCTCCATGAACTATTCCAATTTCCACAAGCAAGCGAAAGGCTATCTCCTCCCATTAATTCCACCGCCATTCCCTTTCTAATTTCCACACCATTTAACAAAAACACCATTAGAAGCTTCTTGAATTGGAAAACCCTCACTACCGCAAGAAAACATCATCACTCTTTTACTGAACTCATGAACAATTCGAGATTTGGAATCAATTGCAGACCCAGTGTTTGATAAAACGCCACTGAGAACGTAGAGTTTACGAAGCGAACCGTCAAAGAAGATCTGACAGTGTCGTTTACTGACACGACGGTTATTGAAGACGAAATGGCAGTCGTGATGCTTCCGGTTTGCTCGATCTGCTTCGAATTCTGGTATGGTTCCGTTGTTTCTACAGCTTCAGTTCCTATTCGCCCTTCCCCTTTCACGAACTGGTTCAGCATCCGCCACGTTTCCGCTTCGATTCCATTGCTGCTCGGTTTGCTGAAGAAAACTCAGCCGTAAATCTTGACTGATTTGGGATTCACGACGGTGAATACTAACCTTGATGATGATTGGCAGTTGCGCAGTGACGGTTAGCGCCGACGTGAGCTGTTCATACTTTGCGATTGGAAGTTTGGAATTCTTGCTTTCAACGATGAGTCCGAGAAACTTTCGTGAGGATTTGCGATGAATTGATGCTTTTGATTATGAGATTTTTGTGAATCGGTAAAAAAATTTGTGGAATTGGTGAGTTTTTTAATGAGTTTGGGAAGTTATGGAGGTTGTTGTGGTGGTTTAGGTGGTGGTGGAAGTTAGTTATGGTGGAGAGAGAGAAGGTGGTTGAAGGTTGTTATGGTGGAGAGAGAAGGTGGTTGAAGGTGGAGGAAGTTAGTTAGGGTGGAGGAAAGTTGTTAGAGGAGAGGGAAAATTGAGAGAAAATAATTATGAATTTTGGGATTTTTTGTAGAGTTTTTGTGAAAATGATTGAATGATTGGTGTTGACCATAGGTTTGACTTATATAGGTGATGTGGTAAGCCTTGGACCAATGGGAGTGGGACATGTGGCACTTGACTTGTAACAAACCTTGACTTTGACTTAAAAAAGGATTAAAATGCAAATAACAAAAGTACGAGGACTAAAATGGAAATTAAAACTAAAATTGAATTGAAAAAGTAAATTGAAAAATAACGTAAAGCGATACGATTAAAAACAACAAAGCAGATTAAAATGAATCAGCAATTTTATGTGAAATGACCAAAATGCCCCTGGAGGCTTAAAACGACGAAAAATGACTCAGATGAAATTTTAAAATGGATTTTTAACAGGAAATTAAAGCAAGAACTTATACAAGACTCAGAGACAATTTTTTTTAGAATTTAAACAGGGCTTTGACACATGAAAAGACTAAAATGCCCCTAGGGGCAAAATTGACTCAAAATGACTTCAAATGCAATTTTTAAAATGGGTTTTGACATAGAATGAAACAGAGACTTATTCAAACTACTTGAAAGGACTCAAACAACTCTTTAAAAGACTGAAAGAACTTTTGACATAGGAAATGACTAAAATGCCCCTAGGGGCTATACTGACTAAAAAAATGACTTAACTGATATTTTTGAAATGAATTTTGACATGAGATTGAAACAAGGGCTTATACAAACCAATTTAAAAGACCCAAACAATTTTCAAAGATTAAAATGAGTTGAATGCAGGAAATGACTAAAATACCCTTTTTCATGAATTTTGCAAATAACATTGAAATAAAATGCAGAGAAAGATGCAATTGATCAGAGACATATCAGATGAATTATAATGCAAGAAAAGAAGAATTGAACAAGTATTTTTAGGTCCAAAATTAGGGTATAACAATCTGGAATCCGAACAATTCTTTCAACACCTGGAGACGACACCTGAAGGAATGCATTTAAGATATCAAAACTGATTGAAACAATATTGAGCAACATAACACATCACAATTTCAATCCATTAGCATTATCTTTCAAAATCAAGAGGGATATCATTATCAATATAACGTTGGACCCCTGACACCATATGGTTCGTTTGCTCTAAAATATAAAAACATTATTAAAAGCTTCTTGTGGAATGTGGATAAGCCTAAGCCAAAAGTGAAAGCAATTGAACGAAAGAATGTGTCAATAATTTGCAGTCTCGAATATTGTTGATCGTGATAATCACGGATTATATCTCTACCTCCTATATAAGAAGACAAAATGCAGTAAGATACTTGAGTTGGTACCTCCAAACTTAAATTCTCAGGAACGAATTTGGCAAGTTCTGCTTCATCCAATTTTGCTCTGTAAGCTGTAGAAAAGGCTTCAATATCTTCCATGGTGGGGGATCCAGATCTATTGTACATGGCAATCAGAATTCATAAATAGAGCATACATCCAATGTATATAAGCAAGCAATTTCAGTTCAGCAGCAGGTTATGCAAAAATGAAATAATTGCATTAGGGGGCACAAAACAATGCCGATTATTGATCCTTGACGAGCGCCTCTGTTGTTAAATGCCAGAAACTCATTCATTGAGCAGCGCATGAAAGCATTTACTGTTTTTAACTATAAGGTAAAAAGTCCTTTAACCGTCGCAAAAAAGGTTTGTACTCAGAATCTGTGATAAATTAGGCACCAACCCGATGCAGCACTTCGGAACCTGTGATATAATTTTACAATCTCAGGACTTTTTCTTACTTCTTAAGGAGGGAAGGTGCCACAGGACAATAGTCAGTTTCTTTCCATATGCCCAACAGAACTTAAATTACACAATAAAAGCTTCTTCATTTCCTCACAAAAATACCATATACTAATAACCTGAATTAAACTTCAACATATTTTTTCTAGTGAACATAGTTAACATATAAAATTGCAACAAAAACCCACATCAGGATCAAATGGTTCTAAATTCTGAAATTTAGCCTAACGCCCTATCCTAGTATACCAATACTAGTAATAGTACGACTAAGCATGAATGAAGGAAACAATCCTCAAATTAAATATTAACATGAGCCAATTACCTAACTAGAAGATAGATAAACCTCTATATATCATTATTTCCAAAGAAATCGTTATATAGCAAAAATATTTCATCACCTATCGTGCGCGCGCGCACACACGCATTATATCCTGCTTACTATATCTGGTCATACAAATTCAAACTTACACCCGCTAAAGATTCATAAAAAACCGTTCAGAATCAATATGCATTTGTTCATAATGATCATCAAATTCAAACTTACACCCGCTAAAGATTCATCAAAAACCGTTCAGAATCAATATGCTTTTGTTCATAATGATCATCAAATAACAAAATTAATGAAACTATCCAAGTGTTTAAGGAAGTTCAACTATCTGAATCATGTAAACATTTCACAAACTGAGAGACATATCAACAAATATGGCGAGGTAAGTGGTAACCCACGTTTGCTTGTCACTTAATCTGATAAAATTGATTGAATTTTGATTAAAACAGCATAATCAACAAGGTTCCCCTCAAAAACATTATTACCTATCATAATTAAATTTAAGGTTAAATAAGTTTTTCGTCCATAAAAATATAACAAATTTTTATTTTAGTCCCTAAACATACAAACAAGATCTTTTTCGTCCTCCCAAAATTTTCAGTTTCATTTGTTGTCCCTAACGGCTAGTTTGTGTTCATGCAAATGAGATATTTTTCGTCCTCCCAAAATTTTCAGTTTATTTGTTGTCCCTAATGGCTAGTTTGTGTTCATGCTAATGTCAAGGTTATGACCCTTTTATATTCAAAATGTTTCCAATATATTTCTATCTAATCTACTATGTCCAATCCAAACATGTCCATATTATGTTAAAGAAATGTCAATAACATGTCAAAATTATGTCTATTAGGGATCAAAAACAAAATGGAATATTTTGGGAGGAAGAAAACATCTCATTTTTATTTTTTGGACTAAAATCCGAATTCACTATATTTTTAGGACCGAAAACTTATTGAACCCTTAAATTAATCTCAAAACTTCTATTCTACTCATAATAATAACTAACAAAATAGTGATGAACAATGATGCCTTACTTGTTTGAAAGCTTCTCAATGCGCACTTGAATGGTGGAATTAACCAAAGTTTTAAAAGCATAAATTTGCAAGTCACCATCAAAAGACATAGTAATCTCTTTAGCAATTGCTAATGCTTTTTTATCCCACCATGTTCCGGCAAGGGAAATTCCACCACCCGCGCCGCCATCACCTGCCTTCAAAAACAACCAAATTCACATTCCTCAATAGCCTAAAGACGAAACTCATACACACTACATACTGAAAAATAAAGAATTGCGGGTAAAATATCAAGTTTCAAGTTTTCCAACAAAACTTACATAGGGCACACTATCCTCCTCTTCTTCGTCATAGAACTCGACGCCATCCTCATCCATTTCGGTCTCTATAAAAAAATTCAATTATAGTTTATCAAAAAAAGTAGTTGAGAAACTCATAGTAGTTCTACCTACCGTCTTCAAATTCATCTTCTTCTTCTTCCTCCTCCTCCTCCTCTTCTTCTTCTTCTACTTCTTCTTCTTCTCCTTCTTCTTCTTCTGATATTTCTTGAACAATGGTGGGTTCTAGAAGGGGTTCAAAATCAGAATTTTTGTTTTTGACATGAAGAATAACAAGGGGCTTTATTGGAGTATGCGGAAAAGTGCAAAACTGAGAAGATAATTTGGTTGCAGAGCCAGAGCGAGAAGTAGAAGGAGCATAGAAGCAATTCCTAGACCTAGTAATGGTGGCAAGTGGCGATGATGAAGGAATCCGCCACAGTTGAACGGTTGAAGATTTAATCAAATCCATTCAGGACATTGGTGTGATGTGATATGAAAATATCACTAATTTAATCTTATTCCCGTTTGGATTTTATAAGTTGAAATTTATTTATTTTCCCTCAAAAAAAGGTTGAAATTTATTTGACGTTTTTCTGATTATAAAATTTGAAATGTATTTATTTAGTTTTGTTCAGACTCGACCACTTTATTAAAATGATAAAATTTAAAATGAAATGATTTAAAATTAACATCAAAATTTAATAATTCAACACAGTTTATTAATTGAACATAATTTCATAATACATACACACTGATGAAGAATTTAATTTTGCATCAAACAAGATAAGTATTTGTATCGTCTCCACAGGGATTAGTGCGATATCAAGGATAGTTTAACATCAAATATCATTCTAAGTATTAAGGGTACTTGTTTGTTTGAATTCTAACTAGCTAAACTAAATTACAAAAAGTAAAAGCTGAGATAAATAAGGATTGAAACTTGTTAGGAGTAGAGTTCCTTAACCAAGCTTCACACATAACCTAATGATCCATACGAATTCTAGCTTTATAACCAAAATTATCACAATCAATTCTACACTATCCTTCGTGTCCAAAGCGATATAATTAACTCTAAGGTATCGTTTAAACATTCGTGTCCAAATCCCTTAAACGATCACAGACGATAGGATCACTTAATCGACCGTGTCCAGCCTGACTAAATGTCCTAAAGCATTAAACTCTTGATTATGGTGATTATCAAAGATTAACAAAGATGTCAAGTAAGTTAACCTAAGATATATTGCTACTCTAGCTCTAGATTCAAGAGTTCGTGTCCAAATCATCTTGAATCTCATTGAAAGCATTAACAACAAGAATAACAACAATATTGAATATAAATTGCTAGAACCATATGTAAGCTTAAATCAAAGGATTACATGTTAGCAAGGATCAAGTACCTCTCATCCCAACAAAGGATATTTAGCTACACATCATCATGGAAGCCTTGCAAGGATGGATTGAAAAGGAAGGATTCATTACACCTTGTGATGTCTCAACAAAGGAAAAAGAATCCAACTTCCAAAATCACTCTCACTCTATATGCTCTCTAGCCCTATTTCTCCCTCTAAGAATGTAGAAAATATCTAATAAAACAGTCTATATCTAATTAATCTCCAAAGAGAGGTAAAAATCCTATTTAAATGGGCTGAGTTTGTAAGCTTACGCTAATAGCGAAATATGCGCTATTAGCGAAGCAAGTCGGCTTAAGTTGTGGCCAATGAGATTCTGCCACGTTGGTCCTTGTGCCCTGCTTTGCCCAAATTACGCTAATAGCGCAGTCCTCTAGAGCAATTACGCTAATAGCGTAACTGTCGCTAATAGCGACTTTCTTCAAAACTTCTTCTTGGCTTCGCCCCAGATACGCTATTAGCGTATCTCTCTGGAGAATTTTCGCTAATAGCGTATTTGTCGCTAATAGCGACGTTCTTCAAAACCAGCTTCTGCTAATTTGCACTTTTTCATGATTTTTGGTCTTTGCTCAGTGTCTTGGGGTAAATTCCTGCATAAAAGGATATAGTAAGATATATAAAGCGTAATAAGGCATTTAACGCTAATTTCTCGGCTTTTCCTTCAATAACTTGCAAAACAAGTAACAAAAAGTGCTTAAAATATAACATGAAATTAACACTTCTTGGCATTTATCAAACTCTCCCCAACTTAACTCTTTGTTTGTCCTCAAACAAAAGATTGAAAATCAAACAAGTAAATGACAAGACACAAGTACAAAAAGCTTTGAAAACATTTTCAGATGAATGATTTAAAAGTGAATGCGCGGGCAAGTCTAAGTTTCCAACTAATCTAAAATTCTACTACCAACATGGGATGAGTCCTAAGTACAAAGTTCATGTCAAATATTTCAAGACAATAATACATTTATTCACCAACCACACCTAACACACTTCTATGAAAGTAGATAAACAATTGAAAACATATAAATGAGGGTTATGAACACACATCCAGCAATCAAGTTAACATTCCAATCAAGTTATGTGTCCATCCAAATATCATTTCCAAAGGCATAAAAACATGGATCAAAAGGTCTTTGAGGGTTATAACTTGGCTTGGCTACAAAAGAAATGTCATATGTGGGGCAATTGAAATCAAAAAGCCTATTAAAAAGGAACATTCCTTGTATAAACCATTAAAATCCACAATTTTCCCTACCAATTATTAAAAACCCTTGGTGTTTACACATGAAGCACTTTGATCTTGACAACTTATTCTATTTTTGGATTTTTCTTCCTTTTTCTCTTTTTTTTTTCTTTTTCTTTTTTCTTTTCATGTACACATTGTTTTCTTTTCTTTTGTATTTACAACACCATGTTGTCTTGATCAAAGATAAAATTACACCATTGTTCTTGACAAAAGATTTACATCTACCTTCTCTCCCCAACTTGAATCAAAATACACCCTATTTGAATGTTCCCTTACTCTAAGGCAAAAGGGACAAATAACAATGAAAGTTTAGGGTTCAACAATTAAAAACATATTAGAGTCCTAAAGTGCATCAAGAATGAACTGGATATTGAAAAAAAAATTAAGGACAAGTTAATCAAGCATTGTGCTTATGAATTGATAGTTCATAATTGATGACTCCGATTTATTTAGCTCAAGTGGGTTAGCAAATACTCGCTCTTCTCACAAGGTAGGCTATTTGTGGTCAAGTATGTTTCACTCATTAACAAAAATGTGCCTTGATCACTTTCATGCCTTCACACAATTTAAAACAATTATTGGATTTAACATAAAACAACCGAGTTAAACAATGAATTTCGGTCTCCTTGCATATGTACAAACACTTGAGGTTTCCTCACTTTTGGGCTAGAACTAAGTGGTTCACAAACAAATATATTATTGTGAAGAACTAAATGAAATGAAATTTGTACAAAGTACTCGTTCCATATTCGAGTAAAAACCTAGAAAAACTGGAAACTTGTACCTTGGCTTTGCGCTTTTGATCACAACTATGAATCATTATCAATCATCTGAGAATTGAAATTTAAGCAAGAGTGATACAAAAGAAACTTCCACAAATAAAATGAAGTACTAAATTAACCAAAAGTGCTAACACATTATTTTAACTAACAAAATACAACTATATACAATACTAATATGAATACTAACATCACAATACTAATTAAAACAATTGTCAACACACACCATTATCCAAAAATGATTAAAACTGCCCAAACTGCAGCTACTAACAGTTGCGAGCAGCTTTACTCGCAGTTGCGAGTTAAAAGGCAGTCAAAATGGTCAATGACCAATTTGCTCGCAGTTGCGAGCTGTTTTACTCGCCATTGCGAGTTGAGACAGTTCAGAATTCTGCTCTCTGTTTGTTTCTTCTACAGGATGTTTTGATGCATGCACATGACTTCTAAACTTATTATGCATTAAAAACACTAAATAAACTTACAAAATTGCGTTGCCTCCCAACAAGCGCTTGTTTAAAGTCGTTAGCTCGACGCCTTTTTTGTTAGGGTGGCCAAAATGAGACGGACAACACATCATCTTTTGAAACCCTACGCTTTGGGAGGAATTCCATGAACTTTAAGTACAACTGATGTGGAGTCCATGTCCTCCTTAACATAGATTTATTGAACAAGGTGTAAATTTCACGAATGACCCGATCGATTTCTACCTTGCTCACTTTCTTCCCCCTTGCTTCCATTAAGTCTTCCTTGCTTAGTGATCGTTCCTTTTTCTCTACCACCTCTATCACTTCTTCATTATCAACAATTTTGGCCTCCTCAGAATCTGACCGTTCTTGAGGAAGTTCTATTTCAAGTGGCGGCTCTATTTCTTTCATTATATTTTCCTCAAGTTCAACAACACCTTCTCCAACAATCTCTCCGTCATGAGTGGATTGAATAATGGATTGGTTCTCCATGATTTGTGCTTGCATCATCTCCAACTGTAATGATAAATTCTTCAATCTCTGGTTGTATTTTGCGTGTTTATCATGGATTGTTGTATGAAGATGTTCAAAGTATTTTCTATCACCGAATATCTCTCATCTTCATAAGAATGATATTGTTGATAGGATTCATACTCGGGTGGAGTATAGAAGTTGCTATAACCATGATCAGCCATGATTTTTTTTTTCTAGGTGATGATCCTGAAATGGAAATAACTAACAAGAAACTTTTCTTTGTTTATCAAAGAGGGGTTAGTACAAACAACTATCAAGTAAAGAAAATATTTACGGAATATGTAAGAATACTTAAAATGATAAATCAATCGTTCTATCTATGATATCTAAACACCAATCCCCGTCAACGGCGCCATTTTGATGAAGAATTTAATTTTGCATCAAACAAGATAAGTATTTGTATCGTCTCCACAGGGATTAGTGCGATATCAAGGATAGTTTAACATCAAATATCATTCCAAGTATTAAGGGTACTTGTTTGTTTGAATTCTAACTAGCTAAACTAAATTGCAAAAAGTAAAAGCTGAGATAAATAAGGATTGAAACTTGTTAGGAGTAGAGTTCCTTAACCAAGCTTCACACAAAACCTAATGATCCATACGAATTCTAGCTTTATAACCAAAATTATCACAATCAATTCTACACTATCCTTCGTGTCCAAAGCGATATAATTAACTCTAAGGTATCGTTTAAACATTCGTGTCCAAATCCCTTAAACGATCACAAAGACGATAGGATCACTTAATCGACCGTGTCCAGCCTGACTAAATGTCCTAAAGCATTAAACTCTTGATTATGGTGATTATCAAAGATTAACAAAGATGTCAAGTAAGTTAACCTAAGATATATTGCTACTCTAGCTCTAGATTCAAGAGTTCGTGTCCAAATCATCGTGAATCTCATTGAAAGCATTAACAACAAGAATAACAACAATATTGAATATAAATTGCTAGAACCATATGTAAGCTTAAATCAAAGGATTACATGTTAGCAAGGATTAAGTACCTCTCATCCCAACAAATGATATTTAGCTACACATCATCATGGAAGCCTTGCAAGGATGGATTGAAAATGAAGGATTCATTACACCTTGTGATGTCTCAACAAAGGAAGAAGAATCCAACTTCCAAAATCACTCTCACTCTATATGCTCTCTAGCCCTATTTCTCCCTCTAAGAATGTAGAAAATATCTAATAAAACAGTCTATATCTAATTAATCTCCAAAGAGAGGTAAAAATCCTATTTAAATGGGCTGAGTTTGTAAGCTTACGCTAATAGCGAAATATGCGCTATTAGCGAAGCAAGTCGGCTTAAGTTGTGGCCAATGAGATTCTGCCACGTTGGTCCTTGTGCCCTGCTTTGCCCAAATTACGCTAATAGCGCAGTCCTCTGGAGCAATTACGCTAATAGCGTAACTGTCGCTAATAGCGACTTTCTTCAAAACTTCTTCTTGGCTTCGCCCCAGATACGCTATTAGCGTATCTCTCTGGAGAATTTTCGCTAATAGCGTATTTGTCGCTAATAGCGACGTTCTTCAAAACCAGCTTCTGCTAATTTGCACTTTTTCATGATTTTTGGTCTTTGCTCAGTGTCTTGGGGTAAATTCCTGCATAAAAGGATATAGTAAGATATATAAAGCGTAATAAGGCATTTAACGCTAATTTCTCGGCTTTTCCTTCAATAACTTGCAAAACAAGTAACAAAAAGTGCTTAAAATATGAAATTAACATTTCTTGGCATTTATCACACACATTAACATAACACTATGTAGTGTAAAATAAAGCAACTAAAGCTAAATTTGTTGTACAAAATAATTAAGGGAGAAGGATTATCATCCCTCTCACACCCCCTTTGAAGAATTTAGGGACACAAGATAATAGAGCATAAAAATGTGAAAATTAATCTGAACAATCACATATCCAAACAAATTTGAAATACAAGTTGATGTGGGACAACATCATTTGATCAATCGTACTAACCACATAACTGTTAATGTGAAAGTCTCTATTGAGCCTTTGTAAGAAAGGCCAACAATGAAAACCTGACATCATTCCCAAAAAAATAAAAAAAAAATAAGAAGGAAATAAGTTGATATTAAAGAATGAAAAATATGGAAGAAAGAAAGGGTATTTATACCTAATTAACTCAAACTTTCCTGACTAACCGAACCTCGTCCGGAACAACGTTATCCACATTTTGGACGTGTTTCATAATATATAATATGAATACAATATTTGCCTAGTCTGGATTATATCATTTGAAAATGTGTCCATACATGTGGAAAACTTGAGCATTGGAGGGTTTGTCACATTTCAGATTATATAATTCGAACTAGTCAAATACGAGATTTTTTTGTAGTCCACATTGCACTAACATTTTATGTGGTCCATAACGCACAAAACCTTCTATAAATTGATGTGTTTGGTTCGATTGATTGCAAATACACACCGCAAAACTATAAACCATTAACATATATATGTGAAAACGAAGTTAGCTGCAATGTACTACAATCCGGAGAAACCTTATCGGTTTAGGGCCTGTATTGATGTCGCACTATTTGACTTGAAGGATCAGCTATACCAAATTAACGATTGTCTTAACCACAGAGACATAAGAAGAGTGATAGTGTTCAATATTGTTGTCCATCAATCGACTCAGATAGAAGCGCCGAGTTTAACCAAATGAAGCTCAACAACAACGATGACGTGAGAACCATGTTTTTTATATTTGGTCAGTATATTTCAAACGGACCGACATATGTTAGATGCTTCCTTGGTCTGATCTTTTCATGATATTATGGAAAAAATTATTCGACCTAGGACATACGTAGAAATAAGGGCTTGCATGGATATACCATATGAAGAATTTAGTTTGATTGGTTCATGATCTTGTTTGTGTTTCTTTTGGTTGTAGTTACATTCTAGGATGATGATGTCTCTATAAATAGTTTTGCATTCCTCTCCATTTTCATTGCAATTATTGTCTTCTTTCCTTTTTCTTTCTTACTTTTCCTTTGGGGGTGGTTATGATGACATGATCATTGTAGACAATCCATACCTTATTCTCTTTTCTTTCAACAGAGGCCTTTGTATCATTTATAATATGTTTTATGAGTTTTTACAGTATTTCGATTATAAAATCTGAAATAGCCCGACAATGCTTCAGATTATATAATTCGATCAAGGGGAATTGAGAATTTTGGGGGACGCGCGAGAAATGAGTAGGGATATCAACCAATCTGATTTCCTCACAAATGATATCCCTCATGTTTCGGCAAAAAATGGCATGATGGGTCCCCAATCTCTTCTCTTTGCAGCTACAATTTGGTGGGCTTGGAGGAATAAAAATATGATGTGTTTAGGCAATGAGATTTGGTCATTACCAACTTATCTTACAACATTAAAGGTATGGTTGATACTTTTAAAGCTTGTTATCTTTCGAACACTAATGATGTACCAGAAGACAGATTTGTCAAATGGAACAACAACAATCATTTGTGTGTCATTCTCAATGTTGATAGTGTTGAGACAAAATCCTTATTTGATGTTTTAAAGATTACAAACATAGTAAATTTATGGCTTAATTAATCATTTGGTCCCTTAACTTATTTTTGGATTTCAGTTTGGTCCCCTAACTTTAAACTGTCTCAAAGTGGTCCCTTAATTATACCTCCGTTTATCAATGTGGTCCCTTCTGTTAGTTTTTGTCAAAAAACGTTAAGTTTGTCCATGTTGGCATTCCACGTGGGCATAACGTTAGAAATCTGCAGAGTTAGAGAGAGAATGAAGAAAACGTAGAGAGAGAAGGAGAAGAAAACCTAGAGAGAGAATTTGAAGATTGAAACTGAAGATTGAAGAAAATCTGAAAACGAAGTTGATCTTTGAACTCGAATCGACATTCCAGGTTTGTTTCTTCGTGTTTGCTTCGTCTTCTTCGCGAATAAAATGGTTAAAAATGCAGTTTTTTTTTTCTGATAAGGGTTTCTAAACTCTCTCTAGGGTTTTGAAATTTTGAATGATTTTTTTACTTTTAAAGGTTAATTTCATCTTCTTCTTCGTGAATCTCAAGTTAGAACATGTTTGTATGTCTGATTAGGGTTTCGAAAATTATTAGGGGTTTTGAAAAATTTCAATGAAAAAGGGTTAGAAATGTGTTCTGCATGCATGGATTTGGTTTATATATTGTTTATTCCTTCTTAAAAGTTTAATTTTGTCTGTTGTGTTGGAGCTGTATATGTTAGTGGATGTGGTTTTATATTGTTTTGTTGTGAGTGGCACTGCCTTTTCCGAATATTGTATGTAAAATTGATTAGGTTTTTTTTCCCTTTCCTATATTAATGGTAAAAAAACAGATGGACCAGGTATTTGAGTGTGTTGTACATCATGCTGGGGACTTTAGTTGTTTTATGGACCCTAATTATGTAGGACCAGTAGAAACACTAGATTGTGAGCCAGACTTTTTCTCCTATTTTGCTTTGTTATCAACCTTAAAAAGGTGTGGTTATGTTAGCCTTAAGTCTCTGTGGTACCATGACCCTGCTATGGAAGATGGGTTTATTCCTTTGAATAATGATAGTGGATGTAGAAGGATGCAGAGTATTGCACTTGAATATGATAGGGTCCATTTGTATGCTGTCCACCCATTGTCACAACCTGATGTTGTAGCCCTTGACCCATTAATAGAATATCCCTGTATGGCCCCACCTGTCCCACCTGTTGTTAATGAGACAAATGTAGGTCCCAATAGTGTAGGCCCCACTGGTGAAGGTAAAGATGCTGATAGTGGTGTGAGTGGTCCCAACCCTGATGTGAATGTAAATGGGCCTGAGTTGGACTTAAATGACTTAGGCCCAATGATTGAGGAGGATGATTTGTTTGGTGAGCATGAGAATGGGCCTGAAGATGGGCACAATGCAGAGGGTGATGTGAATGTGGGTTCTGATAGGGAAGATAGTGCCTTGAATGTACATTTTAATGAATCAGATGTGGAGGTGTGCCTTGCAGGGGAGTTAGACAGTGAGGTAGGTGGGAATGAAACTGTGGATGCTGATACTGTTTTTGGTGAGGGATCTGGTGTAAGGGAGAATGAAGCCACTGTGAATGAAGCAAGTGTTCAAAGTGAGACTGTTGTTGGTGTGGGATCTGGTACTGCTAAAAAGGGGAATAAGAAGGGGAATAAGAAGAAGGCAGGATCTGGTAAGAGGAGAAGAAGGGGAAGACCTAAGAAAAAGAAAACAAATGAAGAGCCTGTATTTGAAGATGATATAATTGAGAGTATTAGGAGATCTGTTAACAATGAAGAGGAAGTAGGTCAATCTAGTGTTGTGGGGGACAAGGGATTAAGTGATGTGGAAGAACATAACTCTGATGAGCTGGATAGTGGGTCTGATAGTGAAGAAGATGGTGTAGGCAACCCTAAATTCCCAACTTTCAAGATGCCAATCAGTATGAAAGGCTATAAATGGGAGGTAGGTACTTTATTTATGACAAAGGTTGCTTTTCAAGATGCTGTTAGAAGTTTTGCTGTTGAGAATTGTAAGGATTTGAAGTTCCTTAAAAGTGATAAGAGGAGAATTAGAGTTGGTTGCAAGGGTGAAGGCTGTGAATGGAAGATGTACTGTGCACCTATTCCAGGTGAAGAAACATGGCAGTTGAGGAAAGTTACAGCTGATGATCATACATGTGGTACAGAATTTAGAGTGAAGTTGATGAACTCTAAATGGCTAGGTTCTAAACTACGCACAAGAGTAAGAGAGGACAGGGACATAAAGGTTACAACTATTATGGAGAGGGCACAGCTGAAGTGGGGTGTGGGTGTCTGCAGAAGCAAAGCTTATAGGGCAAAGAATTATGCAGTAGAGTTTGTTGAAGGTAGCTTTAGAGAACAATATAAAAGGTTACATGATTATGGTGGTGAATTACTTAGAGCCAATCCACATTCATCTGTAACCATTACTAGTACTCCTTATATAGGGACTGAGGCTGACCTAGAAAATCCTGAAGCCATATTTTTTCCTCACTTTCAAAGAATGTATGTTTGTTTAAAGGGATGTAGGGATAGTTTCTTCAACTGTAGGCCTATTATTGGTCTTGATGGGTGTTTCCTTAAGACCCCTTATGGTGGAATGCTATTGGCTGCAATTGGAATGGATCCTAATGACCAAATACTTCCAATTGCATATGCTGTTGTGGAAGGAGAGACCAAAGAATCATGGATGTGGTTTCTAGAGCTTCTCACAGCTGATTTGGGTGGCACAAGACTTTGCAATACTTACACTATAATTAGTGACCAGCAAAAGGTAAAATTGTTGTGTTTTCTCTTTTTCTTGATTCAAATATAAGTTATTAATTGGATATACCTTAATTTTAATTGTGTTTTTTCATGTCTTATGTTTAACAGGGACTGTTACCAGCAATTAATACCTTGCTTCCTGAAGTTGAGCAGAGGTTTTGTGTCAGACACCTCTACAACAACTTTAGGAAGAAATTTCCTGGCAAAAAATTGAAAGAGTTGATGTGGAGGGCTGCAAATTCAACATACAGAAATGCATTTGAGAGGGAGATGATGGCAATCAAAGCAATTAGTGAGGATGCATTTAATTATCTGTGTGAGATTGAACCAAGGCATTGGACTAAGGCAATGTTTAAAGGTGATACAAAGTGTGACACACTAGTCAACAACATTTCAGAAGCATTTAATTCTGTAATTGTTGTTCCAAGGTCCAAGCCTGTTGTTTCAATGTTGGAGGATATCAGAATTTATGTGATGGAGAGGTGGCAGAAGAATAGGGAGAAAATTGCCAAGTATGCTGATGGTGAGGTACTGCCAAACATAAAAAAAAGACTTGAAAAGGAATCTGGCTATGCAAATAACTGGATAGTAAGGTATGATTAATTCACTTCTTTTATTTATGTTCATCTGAACAATTATGATTCATCCACTTCTTTTATTTATGTTCATAAGGATAGTAAGGTTTATATTCATTCACTTAATCTTAATATAGGCAAGCTGATGATCATGATTTCCAAGTTATACACATTTCAAACACTGGAGACAAATATGCTGTAAACTTGTTGCACAAAGTATGTGATTGCAGGAAATGGCTGTTGACAGGACTTCCATGTTGTCATGCCATTGCTTGCATGAAACACAAAAACTATAGGATAGCTGATTATGTGCCATCAATGTTCAAAAAAGAGCAGTATGCTGCATGTTATTCCAGCATCATTCATCCTGTCAATGGCCAAGACTTATGGATAAGGACAGACTGCACTGATCTTCAACCACCGCCTGTGAAAAGGCAACCTGGTAGACCTAAAAAGAAGAGGAGATTGGATGCAAGTGAGCTGATGAGAGACAACTCACAAATGAAGAGAGCTACATATGGGATTAAGTGTAGTAGGTGCAAGCAAACTGGACACAACAAGTCAACATGCCCACTACCTCCACCACCAACAACTCAACCTGAACCATCTTCTCAGGAACATGCTTCTTCTCAGGCAGCACCATCTTCTCAGGCCCAACCATCTTCTCAGGCAGCACCAACTTCTCAGGCCCAACCATCTTCTCAGGCAGCACCAACTTCTCAGGCCCAACCTTCTACTCATGCAACACCTCAACCATCAAAGACTCAAGCATCTCAACAGCCAACTCTGAAGAAAAGGAGATCACCTAGAAAAAGAAAGAATATGGACCAGGTTGCTGCAACTCAACCAACCCAAGCAAAAAAGAAAGGAAAGAGTGTGCCAAAGAAGAAGGCAGTATCTGCTTCTCAGCCTTAGTAATTTAGTTCTGACTGTAATATGTGCTATTAAGCACTTTTGACTATATTTTGGCATGTAATGTGTGCTATTAACCACTTTTGAGCACTAGTTCTTAAGTAATTTAGTTTTGAGCATCTGATGTAATATGTGCTTGTTGACTGTTAAGCACTAGTTCTTAAGTAATTTAGTTTTGAGCATCTGATGTAATATGTGCTTGTTGACTGTTAAACACTAGTTCTTAAGTAATTTAGTTTTGAGCATCTGATGTAATATGTGCTGTGATGCACTTATGAATTTAATGGAATGATGTGCTATTAAGCACTTTTGAACCTTATTACAGCTTGTGTTATAGCATTTTGCAACTCAACATAATTGCTTCTGTTATGGCATTATGTACTAGCTTAAAACAGAAACAGCTTAAAACAGAAACATAATTGCATAGCCAACATTATATTCTGCAACTCAACATAATTGCTTCATTATAACAGCTTAAAACAGAAACATTATATAGCAGAAACAAAAACAGACTATTGCATTCATTCAAACATTATATTCATTCAAGTTGTTCCAACACATTACATTCATCAAACACATTACATTCATTCATAATCAAACCTAAACATTACATTCATGACAACACTTTAAAACATTACAACATTCATTCATAACAAAACCTAAATACATCACTGTTCCTATTTCAAATAAAATCCATTCAAGATGGATGTGCTTTTGCAAGCCAACATTGTTCCTAAGACCAACACAATCCCAAAGCATACCAATCCAAAAATTATCGCCATTATCAACCACTGCCTTGTTCTTGATAAGTCGCTCTTCAACTTGTTTTTCTTCTTCTTCTGTTTTTCCATCTTCAACTTCTGCTTTTCAATCTTCAAATCCCTTTCATCCATAACATCATCTTCATCAACTAACCTAAAGTAACTGCATCCTTTGTCATTCGAATTTCTATAGTTTCTACAACCCCAAAATTTCTTCCCACAATTTGGATTCAATGCATCAGTTACAGTTCGAATGACAACATTTTCTCCACACCTACAATTTGGTACTGACCTTCTCCTCAAACTAGACCCAACCGAACCAGATGCATATGATGAATCATGAACCGGGACTGTTTTTGTACTGTGGTTCGACATTTTTGGCAGATCTGGACAATGAAGAAGAAAGTAGTTGGTGGGAGAAGGAGGAAGAAGAAGAAACACGATGGAGAAGAAGATTGGGTGAGGAAGAACCCTAATTTTCTCACTTCTTTACCCTTTTGTACTGCTGACGTGGTTCTCCTTGTAATCAATTGATAGGCCCACGTGGAATGCCAGCATGGACAAAGTTAACGTTTTTTGACAAAAACCAACAGAAGGGACCACTTTGATAAACGGAGGTATAATTAAGGTACCACTTTGAGACAGTTTAAAGTTAGGGGACCAAACTGAAATCCAAAAATAAGTTAAGGGACCAAATGATTAATTAAGCCTAAATTTATTTAATCTTGTTATCTACTAATCTGTTTTGTGAAAATTTGTTTCATGAGAACAACTTGAGAACGTTCTGACAAATACGAAGCAAATAAAACAGTACATCAAAAGTATACAAGATAACACAAGAATAAAGCATGTCAAAATAGTTTAATTGAAAATTGGTGTCTTGGGCCCAAAGAAAGGTTCGACCCACTTGGAGCAAAAAGGCCAATATCTCATTCAAAGGATAAGAGCACGTGGCTTTTGGACAATGACATCACTAAAGTGAAATAGAATGACATAATCATAGTCACTTCCTAGCTCAACAAGCAACAACTCATTACAGCTATTTATCTCTCTCGCAAGTAACACAAGCAAGGCAAGCAAATCGTACAAAACATTCTGAGATCATTCTGCATGCTTTAAAGAAGAAAAGTGAAATCAATTGAGACTTTGGACAATATCAAAAACGTGTCCAACAACTCTATTTTCACTCTTGATCACCAAGGCACTCATCACCTATAAATACAAGTGGTTTTGAAGGTTGAAAGTAAGAGTTCTGAAAGCAAGTATTCTCTCAAGTGAAAGTCATCACTACATACAAATTGTTGCATTATTTAATATTGTTACATTATTTTATTCTATATTATACTGCCTCCAGAACATTCTGGTCCAAGATAAAACAACTGCTTAAATATTTAACTAAAATTTAAATTAAGCTTATAATATTGTTTTATCATTATGTCTTATATTAACCATTCTCTAGAACATTCTGGTCCTTGTTAAAATAATCTTATATTTTAACTTAAACATCATTTTTCTCATTCTGCTTATAATCATTCTCCAGAACATTCTGGTCCAATCAATTAATTGTTATATACTCTAATCTTGCGACGTTTATTGCTACTTCAGATGATAGTTGTCTTGGCTCTCATGCAAGAACTAGATATAGCGGAGTCTTAAGAAATAGGGTTATTTTCTACATGCCAAGTTTTTCTGGCTTCATCTATAATTATGTTGATATCCTCTATGTCGAGCTCTATACAATCTATCAGAGCCTCTTGCTAGCCAAAGACATGGGTGTTATTGATCTTGGTTGCTACTCTGACTCTTTACAATGCATTACAATCATCAACGGCCCCTCCATGATTTTTCATGTTCACACCATTTTGATTCAAGACATAAAGAGTTAATTGAACATGGAAATATCACAGTTAGTCACACTATCCGAGAGGGAAATCAAGTGTGAATTTTATGGTAAAACTTGGTACCTTCTCTAACGTTGAGCTCCTTTGTCACGATTCTCCCCCAGCAGATCTTCTTCAGAGTGATGCGGGAGGAACTTCTTACTTGAGAGAATAGCTCTCTCTTTCTCTTTCTGTTGTTTTTCTTTCTTTTCATTGTTTTTTTCTTTCTCTTTTAGCCTTGTAAAAAAAAACATATATAAGAGTATTAAACATATGGAAGAGGAAGTATTTCATAACCTATCTAAACTCCAATGAAGCTGAATGAAAAAATTCATTCCGACACGCTCTAGATGACGTTCTTTTATCGGGTTTGCTCTCTTTAGACATTCTTTTTTTCAAGGCGTGTTCCGAGCCTTTTTTTTTCTTGGTGTTTCTTTTCTGTCTTTAGGAAGAGTGTGTTTTTAGTAGGCGTCTTAGTTTTGATCTTGTATTACATCTGTTTTTTTCTTTCCTAAACTCCATATTCAGCTCGACTAATTTGAGAGGTTCAATCCCACCATCAATTTGTGGGAAAGACTGTTTAAAATTAGAATAAAGTTTTGCATGGACTAACCTACCAAAATTGATATCAAGAAAATCAAACTTGAAACATGAAAATAAACACACTTTAAGATCCCAAATCAACATTATTAGACTAACTCAAATTAGTTATTGCATGTGTTTAGTTGTAACTTCTGGTTAGAGGATCAATAAAATCTAAATTATCAAAGAAAAAAAAAAACTACGTCATTTCCAAACTGAAATGCATAATTTCAGTAGAAAAATCTCGTACCCTTTATTTTTGTTTCTAGTATATAAAAATTATTGTAATTGTCTTTATGAGGTTAACTAAGTTAGTATGGACAATATATATTATACGTAAGGGAGCTCCAACTACTAAATTATTTGACAAAAATATATTTTAAGTTTAATCGGTAGGAGACAGCGTAAAAGAGTCCAACATTTTTTAAGTTTAACCGGTAGGAGTCTAGCGATGCTGCCAATATTATGATCTAACAGCGTCAAAAAACTAAAAACAATCAAACAAGAGTTTTACAAGGATGCACTAACATGTAAATCCATTAGATTGTCGTTGGTTTTTATGTATTCATTTTTGTTGAGTTAACGTGTTTCCTAATGTATTTTATGTATTCTCATTTTATTTTATTTTACAGAGTCTGTTCTCATTTGATGGAGAATTATGCTCCATCAAAATGCATATGCTCCCTTGACCAAAATAAAAATATAAATGGTGTCCCGTAAGTGTAGCTCAGTTGGTAGCAACCCGATATAATTTGTGCAAGGGTTGGGACTCGAACCCCGGATTCCCCACTTCTCCACACATATTATGTGTGTGAATCCAACCAGTATATGGTCAAGTGTTTTCCAAACACGTCTCCTTTTTTTTATTTGCATTTTTTTTACCACAATAATTTATTTGCATACTTATTCTTTTTAATTTATTCATGCATCTGAGGTACACTGTACTCTACTAAATTCAGATTTTGTTCACTATACACACACTTTATCATAATCAATAATGTACATTATGTTTTATTAAGAAAAAAATATATGTTTCCTTTTTGAAGAAAATGGAATTGGCTCAAATGGAGTATTTCTTTTAAAAAAAAAACAGTTTCCAATTTAATTTTTAAAAAGAAAATAATTTCAATTAATTGTTTGAATTTTTTTCTTCAAATTATTAATTATTACTATAAATATATTATACTGCCAAATAAAATATATTACTTTATACAATATTAATATTAATCTGGTGGCCTTCTTAAAAAAAATATTAATCTGGTGCCATTATTTAATTAGAGTTCTCAACTAATAGGTAGAGGGTGTGCTTCTTGTGAGGGAATTGGAGTTATTAGAATTATTAGAATGGGAAAGTGTTGGTTTGTTGGAGTGTTGTTTGTGGTGGCATATGGAAGCTTGTTGGTAACAACAATTGGGGTAGAAGGGTACCCAATTGAAGATCTAGTTGTGAAGTTGCCAGGCCAACCCAAAGTTAAATTCAGTCAATATGCTGGTTATGTTGATATAGATATAAAACATGGGAGGAGTCTCTTCTATTATTTTGTTGAGGCTGACCACCTCCCTCACAAAAAGCCTCTCACCCTATGGCTCAATGGAGGTAATAATAATAATTTTATGATGGATGCATATCATTTTTACTCTTCATTCCCTTGTTGTCACAAGTTTTTCCTTTATTTAATTTCGTATGTTGATAGTATAGGTTGATGTCATTTATTTGTTCTTGTATTATTGTACTGTGTTATGTGCTTGTGTTGTATTGTCCTACTCCTAACCAAATCAGGTGGTTTTATTGTCTTTGCTAGTAGAAAATCTTACCAGCTTGACAAAATTATATCATGTATATCAAAATTGTTGAATTATTTTAGCTCCTTTTTCTTTCTTTCTAGCAGTGGACACTTGACAAAACATACCTTGCACGCACAATTTTATTTTAAGATGTAGATATTTGTTAATTTTTTATAACGCCTACATCAAATTCAAATCATCTTACAAGGATCATAAATAAATTGTTCTTTATTGGAGGGGAATTAATTAACTTGGTTAATTTTCTAGGTCCGGGATGTTCCTCTATCGGAGGAGGTGCTTTTACTGAATTGGGTCCATTTTATCCTTCTGGTGATGGACGCGGTCTACGAAGAAATTCAAAGTCCTGGAATACAGGTATGTATATGACTATGAATTTGAATTCACTGTCTTCACCAAAATCTTGCTTTCATGTAGTCATTATATCTGTGAGTATTAGATCGAGATTAGACAAAGCAAATTTCAAGATCAGGCTTTTAGTTATAAAAAATCTTTTTGATATGAGCACAATACGATCTCGATCTAATGATCACCGACGTAGTGACTAAATACGTGTTTTGATATTTGAGAATTATGTGGGTGTATTAATTCCTGACTTATATATTGTTCATGTCTACTCTTTTTTATAGTTTCCAATCTCCTCTTTGTGGAGTCTCCCGCTGGAGTTGGTTGGTCATACTCAAATACAACTTCTGATTATAACATTGGTGACGCCTCCACAGGTACAAAGTTAGATTTGTGAGACCAAATTTATGTAGTCAATATCTATACAAAAGAATAAAAAAAAAAAAATTTTTGTATGTTATACATGGAATTTGTTAGTTTTATTATTAGGCATGAACATAATTTTTTAATTTGTTTTTGGCAGCCAATGACATGCTTTTGTTCCTGCTGAAATGGTACGAGAAGTTTCCTTCATACAAATCGAGGAAGTTGTTTCTTACCGGAGAAAGCTATGCAGGTCCAACAAACACAATAATCAAATTCCAAATTTAATAATTTATCGTTTCAAAATTCCAAAAATTAAATTTAGTGTCGTGGTATAAAATATTCAATTTAGCAGAGAGGATTCAGTTATATAAATTTTATATTCTTTATGCATGCACACAAAACCTATGTCATCATTTCTGGCTGAGACATACATACACAAATGTTTAACACAAACATTTGTTCCTTAATTGTGTTCTTTTGCCTATGATCACTTGTGATCGACTTTTGTTTCTTACATACTAACATTTTCAGGACATTACATACCTCAATTAGCCAATGCCATTCTTGATTATAATGCTCATTCATCCAGTTTCAAGTTCAACATAAAAGGAGTTGCCGTAAGATCCAATTCACATGATATATTAAATTAATTTACTCACAACTATATATTTGTGCCACTTTTGGACTGATCGTGTATATTTGATGACTTATTGATTATTTAATTAAGAAATTTTGAAAGTTAATTAAACTGATCTTACTTTTCCCTTAACTTTGTTAGATTGGAAACCCACTTCTGAAAATGGATCGTGATACACAAGCAACATATGAATATTACTGGTCACACGGAATGATTTCGGATGAAATTGGTCTTGCCATTAGGAATGATTGTGATTTTGATGATCATACCCATGCAACTACTCATAACGTATCTAAATCATGCAACGAAGCCAAAAATGCCGCTAGGAAAATTGTGAGCGAGTATGTAGACAACTATGATGTGATTCTTGATGTGTGTTATCCAGCTATAGCTGAACAAGAAATCAGATTGAAAAAGATGGTAACTTTTGCCTTTGGATTATTATGTTCTGCCAATGATATTTTTTTTATAATTAATTAATTAATTAATTTGTTTATTTCATTGATGCAGGCTACTAAAATAAGTTTAAGTGTAGACGTTTGTATAGATTATGAAAGCTTTAATTACCTCAACCTGCCTGAGGTTCAGAAGGCTCTCCATGCCAACCGTACTAATCTGCCATATCCATGGGGCATGTGTAGTGAGTAAGTATAAATAAAGCAAAAATATATTTGTTATCATGAAGTTTTACCGGGTATCAGCACCTTGTAGACAAAATTAATTTAACATTTAATTTGATTTCAAAATAATTATGTATAAAAAATGACATAACTATAGATTGTATTATAAATAAATTAGAATACACTTTGATATATAAATATTATTGGAAAAAGACAATTTCATAACTAGAGATATAATTGATATGAATGGAGTTTATAAATATAGGCAACATTCATTTTATTATATGTTGATTTTGTGAATTAAGTTAAGACTAACCATCAAATTTACTAGCTAGGAAACTAATATTGCTAATTTTTTTTTTAATAAATATATTTGAAATCTTGTCTCATATGATCATAGTAAACATGTCATTTTTGTTTTAATTTTGATTACCGAAGAAATAACAGCTCATGTACATTTTCTTCATTACAGTGTTTTGAATTACAGCAAGACAGATCCTTACGCTAATATGCTTCCAATTCTCAAACGGATAGTTCAAAATCATATTCCAATATGGGTTTATAGGTAGTTAATTTTAACAAATGATAATCATTTGCTATTATTTATTTTATACATTTTTGGAATAAGCCTTACCATACTTGTTAAATTATTATGATAGTGGAGACCAAGATTCAGTTGTTCCATTACTAGGTTCTCGAACACTCATTCGTGAACTAGCTCATGACTTGAAATTCAAGATTACAGACTCATATAGAGTTTGGTTCCACAAAGGGCAGGTAAATATATATTTTTATTAACAATTAACCTAATTTTTTTGCATATTGAAAATTGATTTGAGTATGGATTTCGCAATTTTATTAACTCATGTTTCTAAAAAATTAATGCATGTGTAGGCTGGAGGTTGGGTAACTGAGTATGGAAATTTGTTGATTTTCGCCACTGTAAGAGGAGCGGGTCACATGGTGCCATATGGACAACCTTCTAGGGCATTACATCTATTCAGCTCCTTTGTGCATGGAAAGAGATTGCCAAACACTACTAAACCCTCAATTGGAGAATGAATTGTATTTGAAGACTAGTATATAACTCTTTGTGTGTTGCATGGGTTGTAAAAACTAGTGTATACCATATGAAAATAACAGGTTCTATAGTCCAATTGATTCTTATTAATATTATATTTCAAGATTTCATAACCTAAAGAGATGGATCGCTGAAAAAGAAAGTAATTAAGGAGTATTTGTTTCTTTATAAGCCATTGGCCTAACACCTTTATTTTTAACAACGCAAGTGTATCTTTTTCGTTTGTAAAACAATTAAAAATTATGGATAAAATATCTAAAATAGTCCTTTAACTAAAATCAAAGTGAAATATTTTCTTTCGAAGGTCCTTAATTAAGAAGGTCTTTTTCTTCAACTCATTCATTCCAAAACATCGTAAGACCGCCGTCACGTCTTTTACCCTCTCTTCAACAACTAACAACACCACCAAATAAAGCTTGTACACTTTGAAAGTTATTCATCTCAAAATCTTTTTTTTTTCCCAGTTTTTGAGAGGAATACATATGTGTGATCTTTATCTTGTAAGAGATTTTTAAATGCACCAACTGTTGGTAGATTTCCAAGCCCACGATAATTCGAAGCTATCCAACTCATTGTCTCGGATAGTCCCAAAATAAACATTTTATTAAAAGGGAAAGAAAACACCTTATTAAGAGGGAAAACAAGGAACACTTTATGCTCTCTAAAATTTTGTACCCAAAATCCTGAGACGAAGATCGATAGCATAGGAGATTAGTGAAAGTGAGAGCTATTAACCAGGCTTGCTGAAAGACAACTGTTGAATGAATCATTTTTAACCACTTCAATTTTGATTTGAGTTAGTTAGTATAAACGAATCAAATGCTTTTCGAAAGCTTTTTGAGTTATGAAGAAAGTGGTAACAAAAAGCTTTATATAGTGGTTAGAATAATAATAAAAATAATTTGACTAAACAATCCTTAATTATGCGACATTAACTGTGCTCTAATCTAACTATCATGTTTTAGAGTTGTACATCTTATATAGTTTATTAATTGAGGAAATTACATTCACCTCCCTCAAGGTCTATGAAAATAACACTAACACCCCTTCTAGTTTTGAAACTTACATTAACCTCCCTTAAGTTTTCTTTAAATAGACAAACACCTCCCTTGCTATTAACACTGTTAATTTTTCGTTAACTTTTTTGTAGTATATTCAATTAATTGTTAATGGGGGCAAACCTCTATTGTTGAACTTGAATTCATTCAAGAAATCAAATTCTAATTCAAATGAGTATCAGATCAAACATTCAATAAAAGGCATTCCAAACATTCAAGAAACCATAGGTTGGCTTTTTAATTTCACACCGGATTTTAGGCAACCCCATTTCATTCTCACTTTTGCTCTTATTCTTAATCTAATTGTATGTGATTATATGATTCTGCTCTCTCCGATCTAATCATCAATTTAATTTGTCACTAATCCTTTATTTAAACCTTTAATTTCAGTTCTTTGATGCTTACTTTCTTAATTGAAATTATATAAGTCTCTGGAGAAACATTACAAGGCAACTTTGAATCCGAAAAATAGAAAAAGATGAAAAAACATCCCATGCAAGCAAAGGTTCCTGCCAAAAGTTGAAATAGCGAGAGAGGGATCAAGCAACGACGGGTTTGGGAACGAGAGGAATAGCAGCACCCTTGGTAATGGGTTGTTTGGAATTAGCATTTTGATTTTTATTAGGTTAATCAAATCAAAATTTAATTGTCCATGTCATTAGAAATCAATTTAACAACATAACAGTGAAAGCCTGCAAACAAGAATAGTAGAACACGTTTATAAACATCCATGAAAAAATAATAACAGAAAAAGTAAAAGTAACAGAGTTAACAATAAGGGAGGTGTTTGTATATTTGAATAAAACTTAAGGGAGGTTAATGCAAGTTTAAAAACTAGAGGGGGTGTTAGTGTTATTTTCACAAAACTCAAGGGAGGTGAGTGTAATTTTCCCTTATTAATTTGAATAAATGAATGTCATTTTCTTTTTGTAAAAAAAAATCATTTTAATTTTCTTCTTCCTTCTTGTCCGATCAACAAATTCAAAACCAGATAAAATCCTCTTATTCCACTTCTTTGATAAATCGTGACATGCAGTCAAAACCTTACCAAAAATTATCTACCTATTCATCAACTAGGTGTTCAAACATAGAAAGGGGAGAAAGAAGAAGATTGGACACTTAGGATTTCAAGAATTGAAGAGGAAGATGAGAGATGATCCAACAATGTGTTTATAGTACCAATTGTTAAAAAGTCTCACATCAGATAAGAGATGATCTAACAATGTGTTTATAAGTGGGATCAATCTTCAGCTCATATGTTGGATTTGTAAGGTTGTGTTAGACTCGACCATGCTTTTAGACATGGCAATGGGGCGGGTCGAGGACGTGTTTTAGCATACCCGTCCCACCCCAAACCCGTCGGAGATAGCAAATTCACACCCAAACCTGCCCCTAGCAGGGACGAGTTTCTCAGCCCCGCCCCAACCCCCACTAGCAATTGTCGTAAAAAAAAATTCATTTTTTTTCACAGCAACAAAAAAGATCTAATAACAAAAGCTTCTTAAATCATTACAGCTCAAAAGATCTTCTAAAGATCATAATGTCACAGTAAAATAAATCTGCTTAGTTGCAAGATTATTAAAACAAAAGAAGGGTATAAGAGTAATATGATTATCCAATATAAGAGTAAAAAAGTAATTAAAAACAAACGGGGCGGGGGAGGGCGTGGGTGCGGGGCGGGCCCCACCCTCGTACTAAAGCAACGAGTTTTCTCCACACCCACACCCACACCCAATTAAATCGGCTTTTCCCCGTTAAATACGAGGCGTCTGAGTCTGAGCGGGGGTAGGTTCAAATGCCATGCCTACATGATTTCTAAGACTTATTCCATTACTCATGATTCTAAGAAAGCAAAAGAGGTGATTGGATTAGAGCAAAACAAAAATCTAAAAATCTTGAAGACTCCAAAGTTCCTATAAGTAGAAGAGAGTTCTTTAAGACCAAATCATGATTTTCCCATGGATTGTGCTATCAAGCAAAACTATTTTTCTTTCCTATGTATTGTGCCATCAAGCAAAACTATTTTTTTTAGCCGCATAGACTTTGTTTATATCCATGATAATGGATAATTAAACGGTCAAAATTCATTATGTTTTTTTTTTTTTGTTGAGTAAAGTCAAAATTCATTATGTTAACTTCATCACATTTTGGTTTATATTCATAAGCAAAATGAATAGTTAAACAATTTCATATTTTCTAGTTTTATTGATACTCTAAATTCTATAAAACAAATAGTATGGTATTCTTGTATTTCATATTCCTTTTCTTCCATGATTTTCAAACCTTTTTATTTTGCAAATTTTCAAGCTGAAAATGTATACATTCGAGTTTACAAAGTCCAATAGAGATGAGTTAGTTAATAGTTAATGCAAATTTAGTTATGTTAGTTATCAATATGAGTTGTTACTCCTTCTTTTTTTTGTCAGGTAACTTGGTGGCTAGAATTCACCTTATAAGATGAATAAATGGGATGTTCGGGGTTCGAACCCCGACCCCTACTACATATAATAATGCATTGTCCTACCAACTGAGCTATGCTCATGGCCAACTGAGTTGTTACTCCTTCTATCCCACATTAAATTGTTTTGAGTTTTTTTTTTTTTTTTTATCAAATTATAAATCAGAATATATCACTTTCATCGCATTCAAAACTCACCCACTAGTTAGTTATCGTGTAAACTTTGGGTAACTCCCGTGAACAGCACCACAAAGCCACCGACAGATTTTAACATTTAATATCAAGCAACATATGCTTCTCCGTGCCTCTCTTAACGTAAAATGCATTCTTCTTTTATCAAATACTAGTTAATCCATCCACAACTTCTAGCTCAACCAAAAAAAGTCGAAATTGTTAAGACTTAACATTGTGATTGAGATACGAACTACGACTCTTACACTTATGTGTATGATGTCATTTCGTCTAATTTTATTTTTTTTGATAATAGTTACTTTAGTCCCTGAATTTGTAATGAGTAGTCAAGTCACAATAGTTGCTTAATGTATAAAAATTTCAAAATAATCTTTTATTATGTAATTCGTTAGTCAAAATAGTTCCTGATGTTAAAATGTTTCATTAATATTGTCATATTAGTCCTTCAATATACTTACTTATTGTCATATTAATCCTTATGAGTACTTACTAATTGTCATTTTAATCATAATATGAAAAAAGTTATTGTGAACATTGAGATATTATTTTAGCGTGAGACTACTTTGACCAACATAGTACACGATTAAAGACTATTTTAAAATTTTGATACATTGGGGAACTATCATGACTACTGATTACACATTCAAGGATTAAAGCGATAATTATCCCAATTTTTTTTTAGGTGTGTCTAATGACCGCATTACCCTCACCTCACCATTTACATTCCCACTTTTTCATGCTAACTCAACGAACTTCTTCAATCACTTCACAACCACCACCTAGTGCATTCTCCAATCTTACAAGTTTTCATTTCCATAACTGTATATATTATATGATTATGATAACATAGGTTATTGCTTCCTTCACCCAAACTTTCACTACTAATGCAGTTAATGGGTTTGTTCAGTTTTGATATGGGATAGTAGGTTGGTTATTCAATTAATACAGTTGATGGGTATGTTCAGATTTTGGATTTCATTTACAAAGTTTAGAACTTTAATCTCAAGAGTTTTTGGTTTTAGTCACAAAATTATGAAGGGTAATTGCAATGCTTGGATCTTAGTTTCTTTCAATGTGTTAGTCAAAACTGGGTCTTTGATTTCCTTCATGTTAGTACTTTCATGGGTTTATTCATATGCATTTCCCACTCCTAATTCAGTGATTAAGAGTTATGATGAGATTAATGGTAACATTAATAGTAATAGTTCTCATTTACAAGTTCAGAGCTATGTTGAGGCTCTAAAATCCAATGTTTCAAGGGATGCATGTAATGTGTTTGATGGAAGTTGGATTCAGGATGATAGTTATAGTTATAGTTACCCTTTATATGATGCTTCTCAATGTCCATTTGCAGAAAGAGGTTTTAATTGTTTTGCGAATGGGCGTAAAGATAGAGGTTATACAAAATGGAGATGGAAACCTAAGAACTGTGATATTCCTAGGTTTGATGCACGTAGAATACTCGAAAATCTTCGTGGGAAAAGAGTGGTTTTTGTTGGTGATTCATTGAGTAGGACTCAATGGGAGTCTTTGATATGTATGTTAATGACAGGTGTTGAGAATAAGAAGAGTGTTTATGAAATCAAAGGCAATAAGATCACCAAACAAATTAGGTTTCTAGGTGTGAGGTTTAGTTCTTTTGATGTTAGAATTGATTTTTATCGTTCTGTTTTTCTCGTGAAGCCTGGTTCGGTGCCTAGATTTGCGCCGAAAAGGGTGAAGACAACACTGAGATTGGACAAGATAGATGATATTAGCCATGAATGGGTTGATTCAGATGTTCTTATATTCAATTCAGGTCACTGGTGGACCAGGACTAAGCTTTTTGATATGTGAGTAACTTGATTCTACAAATTGAGATGTTTTTTTTTCTTCTTCTACTATGTAGATGATAGATATACATTTTTATGGTCTTATCTTGTTTCACAAATTAGAGATTTGATTTACTACTCTGCATATTTTGTTTACATGCTTTTTTTGGACTTAATTTTCATATTTGGATCCGGGTAATGCATATGCTTTACTGTCAGTTTGTTGATCAGAATCTTTGTAAGTGATATGAAATTTATGAATTGTAAGAAGGTGGACATCTTATTGTGCTTTTGTGTTCAAAGAATCTTCAACTAGCGTTAGCTTTTCTGCAACTGAAAGCATCATGCATATGATAATTTTGGGTGATCCCTGTAATTCTTTAGATAAAATGATGTATAGCATTGAAACTGACTTGAACTTCAACAAAATGATGTTTTATCGGCATGACTATGATGAAACATGTAAAGTATACTTATTTTATTTCAAATAGTCTCATGAAAAATTGGTCTCTTAGTGGCTAGAATGTGTATTCTTTTGCATATTCATCTATCATAAATTTTTGTTTATGCGTGTGGACATGCATTTTAATAGAATTTCCATGCAGGTTAGGATTAATATTTTTATGAAAATTATCAACTATTTGCTGCTAATTGCTAACATGATTATCAGACAGGGGCTGGTATTTTCAGGTTGGTAGCTCACTGAAGCTTGGAATGCCGATTAATTCAGCTTTCAAAACAGCTTTGCTCACCTGGGCATCTTGGGTAGATAATACAGTTAACACAAACAGAACAAGAGTATTCTTCCGAACTTTCGAATCATCGCATTGGAGGTGAGTTGGTTGTAACCATATTATTCATTTTGTTTTGTCACTTTCCAGATGAGACAATGACAACAAAAAGATGATTAATTTTGCTAATCTTTTGGTAATACTAGAGCTATCAAACTTGATGATAAGACTTAATAAGATGTTTATCTTTTTGTGCCAGTGGACATAACCATAATGCTTGCAAAGTGACTAAAAGGCCTTGGAAGAGAACTATAGGCAAGGACAAAAGTCCAATATCAGATATGATCAAAAGAGTTGTGAGAGATATGAGTGCTCCTGTGACGGTGCTGCACGTGACGCCAATGGATGCATATAGGAGTGATGGCCATGTGGGAACTTGGAGTGACAAACCATCTGTACCTGATTGCAGTCATTGGTGTTTACCTGGTGTTCCTGATATGTGGAATGAAATTCTCTTCTCATACTTGCTACAAAAAGATGAAGCAAGTTAGCATCAAAGCTAGTAGTAACATGTGATGTGTTAGTTAGTGGTTGTATTATTGATTTTCCAATTTCCATATATATTAAACAAGCAAAAGTCATTACTAGTATAACATTTACATGAGTAATTAGGTTATACACTCCTGAAGAGAATGTGACTTGTTGTAACAAAAAAAGAGAGCATGTGACCTGCTCCCTCGTCTTTAGCTAGTAATAATAAATTAAGGTAGTACTTTAAGAAGAACTTGTAAGTAGATTAAATAATATTTCTATCTATGATTATTCCAGCTCAAAGTGTATCCAAATGTGTTGTAACGAAGAGTTTACCATAAAAGGGAGGTGCTATCCCTATTGTAAATAATTGTTCAACAATCATTATCATTAACAAGACTTCTCACCAATTTATAAGTGATTGCTGCTTTGACTTTCCAGTGAACTTAATGCTAAATACTTGCTTAAGTGGTTGCATCACAAAAGGTTCAAGTTGGCAAACCACCAGCATAAATTATGGATCTAGAATTCTCTATAGACGTGCACAGATAAGTATTGGATCTGAGATTCTCTATAGCGATGCATACCGAGCATCACATAATTTTAGTCCAATGGAAGGTATAGAAGGTTGTGGTGGCTAGTAAGTTAGTCCTCCCAGTTCTTCATAACTTTCTTTTGATATTTACCCAAATTTTGATTTGGTTAGGCACTTAGACAGTTATACTGGTCTACTAAGAAAAATGTAGAGTTTCTTTTATTCCTCATGAATTCTTAAAAACCGATCACATCCAGAGATATAGTTTCAGATGGGGAAAACACCGGTCTGTCTAGTTTCATCAATCTAGAGGTGGAAAAAAATGTGTTTTTATCAACTAAGCAATTGAACTCAAGTGATTGTTGGAACAAAATGTGTTTAACAATGAACCTTAAAAGGTTTTGATGATAACAAGGTATTAAAAATTGTAAATTGGACTAGCTAATATTTGTTCAAGTGTACAGGACCATAATTATAAAGTTACATCATCATTGGTTCTGAATGAGCAAATAAAGAGCTATGGAAACAACAAAAATTTGAAGCTTGGACGCTCCTGAAGGCAACTTGCTACTGAAGAGAAAAAGCGCTCCTGAAGTCAAGCTGCTCCTGAAAAAATAGCGCTCCTGAAGTAGGCTGCTCCTGAAGAATAGTGCTTCTGAAGACAAGAGGTCCAGAAGCCACATCATCAGAAGCTGCGTCATCAGAAGCTGCATCATCAGAAGCTGCATCATCAGAAGCCATTTCACCAGAAGCTGAATATCAACTGGATTTGCAAAGAATCAAGAATTGAAGAATTATCAATGCAAAAGCTGTCTATTGGATTCGAAAACACAAACAAAGGATTAGTGGAGTTTGCAACGGTCATTTCAAAGGTGTTTGAAGGCGTGTGTTTGCAATTTGGACGAAAGCGTTGACATTGTACTTTGTACGAATTGTACAACCACGTTCTCCACTACTCTGTTTTGTGTCCGCGCTACAGGACAAGAAAACAGCTCCAGAATACGGTTTCGCCTGCATAGATGTTCCTTTGGATAAGGAATGGATTTCAAATTTGTTCTTCATAGGACAACAACCAAATCAGGCAAAAGATCATTGGTGAAAGATCAAGCTTCAACAACGACTCTTTGGTGTGCTGGCAATTTCACAACGTCTCTTTCACACCTCTATATAAAGGAGTGAAGACCTAGAGATTTGGCAATGCAAGAACGCTGAACGAAAGACTCACAAGATTTTCACAAGTACCAAACCTCTGCTGAAATTGTTCTGCATTCACTTAGAATTTCTGTGTCTCAAAGTCATATCTTAGAAATTCTTAAGTCCATTGAGTCTGTATCTGATTTGTATTGTGAGCACCTCTGATTGTATATCAAGTGTTCAACCTTAAACAATTTTCTGTGTAATTTTGTTTAGTTAGGAAGTCTCTTGCAGTTGTGCTTGAGCAGGAAGTCTCTTGATTGTGTTCTTGAGCAAAGGAAGTCTCTTGCTTGTGTGCTTGAGCATTGGAAGTCTCTTGCTTGTGTGCTTGAGCATTTGTAATCAGATATTACTCATAGTGAAATCTCCTTGGAAGTGCAAGGGGGACTGGACTACTTCCGGATTGTGGAAGGAACCAGTATAATTGCTTTGTGTCGTTCTTCTTCTCTCTCTCTGTTTTATTCCGCTGCATTTAGATTCTGATTATCACTTCAGAAGCTGTCTCGCTTAGCTTCTGATCAGTGTGTTCAGTTTTTAGGAGAAACGAAGAATTTTTCTAAAACACAATTCAACCCCCCTTCTTGTGTTTTTCTCACCTTCAATTGGTATCTAGAGCCTTGGTCTGTTGTGTATCACTTAAACATGCAACAGTCAAAGATCTGAGAAAAACATGACTACTCCTCCTCCTGATGGTGATACTAGCTATAAAAATGTCTCACATGATTATAATGATAGTAAGAAAACCAGTGTTGGAAAAGTTCCAAAGTTCAATGGAGATGCTGAAGAGTTCTCTTGGTGGAAGACCAATTTTTACAGTTACATCATGAGCCTAGATGAAGAATTGTGGGATATTCTGGAAGACGGCGTTGGTGGTTTAGTCCTTGATGAAGAAGGAGCTGCTGTGGATAGAAAGAAACATACTCCAGAACTGAGGAAACTCTACAAGAAGCATCATATTATCAGAGGAGCTCTTGTCACGGCCATACCCAAAGCAGAATACATGAAGATGAGTGACAAATCCACTGCTAAAGCTATGTTTGCTTCTCTCTGTTCAAATTATGAAGGGAGCAAGAAGGTCAAAGAAGCAAAGGCTCTCCTGCTTGTACATCAGTATGAGTTATTCAAGATGAAGGATGATGAAACTATTGAGGAGATGTACTCAAGGTTTCAAACTTTAGTTTCTGGGCTACAGATTCTAAAGAAGAGCTATGTTGCTTCTGATCATGTAAGCAAGATACTCAGAAGCTTACCTGCTAGATGGAGACCAAAGGTGACTGCCATTGAGGAAGCTAAAGATTTAAACACTTTAAGTGTCGAAGATCTTGTTAGTTCTCTCAAAGTTCATGAGTTAAGTCTTAATGAACATGAGTCTACTAAGAAGAGTAAATCAATAGCTCTTCCATCCAAAGGCAAGTCATCAAAAGCTCTCAAAGTGGTTGAATCTGAAGAGGAAGAACAGTCAAGTTCAGATTCTGAACCAGATGCTGCTGAAATGGCCATGCTCTCAAACAGACTTCAATATCTGGCCAAGAAGAACAGAAAGTTTCTCTCCAGAAGGGGTAACTCCAGAAGCTCAAAGAAAGAAGATCAGAAGGGATGCTTCAACTGTAAGAAGCCTGGACACTTCATTGCTGAATGCCCTGATCTTCAAAGAGAAAAGTCAAAGGACAAGTCAAAGAGGTTTACATTCAAACCAAGCAAACTCAAGAAGCAGATTAAGCAGAGTTTAATGGCAACCTGGGATGATTTGGGTAGTGAATCTGGATCTGATAAAGAGGAAGCTGATGAAGATGCAAAGGTAGCTGTTGGGTTGGTAGCAACAGCAACTTCAGAAGCTGGATCAGATTCAGACTCAGAAGATGAAAACGAGGTATATTCCAAAATTCCCAGAGATGAACTTGTTGAGTCCCTTAAAGAACTTCTTACACATTTTGAAGTAAGAACCAATGAGTTGAAGGATTTAAAAGAAAAATATGCTGATTTGGTACAACAGCAAAAATCAACTCTATTGGATCTGAAAGCTTCTGAACAAGGACTTAGGGGCTTTGATTTCATGTGTAAAACATATGAAGATCAGCTCAGGTTCTTATGTCAGAAGCTACAAGAAAAGTGTAATGAAAAACCTTTAAGTAATCATGAAATTGCTCTTGAAGATTTCATTATATCTGGCATTGACAGAAGCAGAGTAGCTTCTATGATTTATAGCATTTACAAGAACAATGGCAGAGGAATTGGTTTTCCAGAAGTGAAACTTGATAAAACCAATCTAAAGTCTTGTTGTGAATGCATCAAGGAAGGTCTGAAAACATTCTTTGTACCAGAAGGGGCTGAATTGGAAACTGTTGTTCAATCAGAACCTGAAGCTTCTAGTTCTAAGGCTAAGATTACTTCAAAGCCAAAGAACTCTAAGTCAAAGGCTATGATCAAATCTGATTCCAAGACTTCAAAGGTTAGGATCCTGAAAAGATCAGAACCTATTCCTCAGAGTCTGGTGAAACCAAAATCTGGGGTTCTGAAGTCTAAGTTTCAGAAGAAGACAGTTACTGCTTCTGAAGTACCAAAACCTAAGGTGATGGTTAATCAGAAGCAACCCAACTCACAGCACAAGGTACAAGAAGTGAAGAGTAAAGCCTTAAGTACTAACCTTCCAGGACCCATAGAACAATGGGTACCTAAATCTAAAAATGTCAATGATGCAGGTATGTCTAAGAGCAGTGCCAAAGCAAAGATCATGGTACCTAGACAGTGGTTGCTCAAGACACATGACAGGAGACAAGTCCATGTTCCTCAGCCTAACAATGAAAGAGGGAGGAAATGTGAAATTTGGAGGCAACCAGTCAGGCAAGATCATAGGTACAGGAACTATTGGTAATTCCTCTACCTCAATTAATAATGTATGGTTGGTAGATGGTCTTGAACATAACCTTTTGAGCATTAGTCAATTTTGTGATAATGGTTATGATGTGCTTTTTGAAAAACCCAACTGTACAGTAATCAACAAGGAAGACAAATCCATTGTGTTCAAGGGAAAGAGAGTTGACAATGTCTATAAAATCAATTTTTCTGAACTGGCTGATCAGAAGGTGATTTGCCTACTATCAGTGAATGATAAGAAATGGATGTGGCACAGAAGGTTGGGACATGCTAACTGGAGGTTAATCTCTAAGCTTAGTAAGTTACAACTTGTGAAAGGGCTACCAGACATTGACTATCATTCAGATGCACTCTGTGGTGCATGTCAGAGAGGGAAAATTGTGAAATCATCTTTTAAAACCAAAGACATTGTTTCAACCTCAAGACCTTTGGAATTACTCCATATTGATTTATTTGGACCAGTGAGTACTGCATCCTTATATGGAAGTAGATATGGATTAGTCATTGTTGATGATTACAGCAGATGGACTTGGGTGAAATTCATAAAGAGTAAAGATGTTGCGTGTGATGTATTCAGTAGCTTCTGCACTCAAATTCAATCTGAAAAAGAATCAAAAATTTTGAAAATCAGAAGTGATCATGGTGGAGAATTTGAAAATGAGCCATTTGAAGCTTTTTGTGAAAAACATGGAATTTTTCATGAATTCTCTTCTCCTAGAACACCACAACAAAATGGGGTTGTAGAGAGAAAGAATAGAACTTTACAAGAAATGGCCAGAACCATGATTCATGAAAACAATTTACCAAAACATTTTTGGGCAGAAGCAGTGAATACAGCATGCTATGTTCAAAACAGGATCTATATTAGACCTATTTTGGAGAAAACACCATATGAACTCTTTAAAGGAAGAAAACCCAATATCTCTTACTTTCATCAATTTGGATGTACATGTTACATTCTGAACAACAAGCTCTACCTAAAGAAATTTGATGCCAAGGCCCAAAGAGGAATCTTTTTGGGTTACTCTGAAAGGTCAAAGGCATACAGAGTGTATAATTCAGAAACACTCTGTGTTGAAGAATCTATGCACGTTAAATTTGATGACAAGGAGCTTGAAGATAAAACTTCAAAGCAAGGTGAAAGTTCTGCAGAGATACAGGTTCCTGAAGCTACTCCAGAACCTGATCAGATAGCTGAGTCTGAAGATAGTCCAGAAGCTGAACCCACATCAGAAGCGCAAGATGAAGCTGCTTCTGATGAAGCACAAGATGACTCACATCAAGAAGATCCTCCCAGAAACACATTCAAACACAAGTCTTCACATCCTGAAGAGCTAATCATTGGAAACAAAGATAGTCCAAGAAGAACAAGATCACATTTCAGACAAGAAGAGTCAATGATTGGACTAATCTCAATGATTGAACCTACAACAGTTGATGAAGCACTTTCATATGATGGATGGATCCTAGCTATGCAAGAAGAGTTGAATCAATTTCAAAGAAATGATGTGTGGGATCTGGTACCCAAACCTCAGCACAAGAACATTATTGGAACAAAATGGGTATTCAGAAACAAGCTGAACGAGCAAGGTGAAGTAACAAGAAACAAAGCCAGACTTGTTGCACAAGGGTATAGTCAACAAGAAGGCATTGATTACACTGAAACGTTTGCTCCAGTTGCAAGATTGGAAGCAATCAGGTTACTTCTTTCCTATGCAGTTAATCATGGCATAATATTATATCAGATGGATGTCAAGAGTGCATTTCTCAATGGTGTCATAGAAGAAGAAGTGTATGTTAAGCAACCTCCTGGATTTGAGGATATTAAATATCCTGACCATGTTTTTAAATTGAAGAAATCACTATATGGCTTGAAACAAGCTCCCAGAGCTTGGTATGATAGACTAAGTAATTTCTTAATCAAAAATAACTTTAAGAGAGGACAGGTTGACACTACACTCTTCAGAAGGACCCTTGGGAAAGATATTCTTGTTGTGCAAATATATGTTGATGATATAATATTTGGTTCTACTAATGCATCTCTTTGCAAGGAATTTTCTGAGTTAATGCAGGATGAATTTGAAATGAGCATGATGGGAGAGCTGAAGTTCTTCCTGGGCATTCAAATCAATCAATGCAAAGATGGAGTCCATGTTCATCAATCAAAGTACACAAAGGAGCTTCTGAAGAAGTTCAAACTTGAAGATTGTAAAGTGATGAACACTCCAATGCACCCTACGTGCACCTTAAGCAAAGAAGATGAAGGAGCTAAAGTAGATCAGAAGCTGTATAGAGGTATGATTGGTTCTTTGTTATACCTCACTGCATCTAGGCCAGATATTTTATTCAGTGTATGCTTGTGTGCAAGATTCCAATCAGATCCTAGAGAATCTCATATGACTGCTGTCAAGAGAATCTTCAGGTATTTGAAAGGAACGACCAATCTTGGACTCCTTTATAGGAAATCCTTAGATTATAAGCTAATTGGATTCTGTGATGCTGATTATGCTGGTGATAGGATTGAAAGAAAGTCAACCAGTGGCAATTGTCAATTTCTGGGTGATAATCTTATATCCTGGGCTAGCAAAAGACAAACAACTATTGCTATGTCTACAGCAGAAGCAGAATACATTTCAGCTGCAAGTTGTTGTACACAACTACTTTGGATGAAACATCAGTTGGAAGATTATCAGATAACTGCTAACAGTATTCCCATTTATTGTGATAATACTGCTGCTATTTGTTTGTCTAAAAATCCAATTTTGCATTCAAGAGCGAAGCACATTGAAATCAAACACCATTTTATCAGAGATTATGTTCAAAAAGGAATTTTAGATATACAATTCATTGATACTGAAAATCAATGGGCTGATATATTTACTAAGCCTTTAACTGTTGAAAGATTTGATTTTATAAAGAAAAATTTGAACATGCACTTTGTATCTGATTAAATGCTTGCTTGCTCCTGAATAGGATTTTAGGTTCTGAAGTTAGTTCAGAAGCGGTAGTCCATCAGAAGCTCTTTATTGAGGTTCTGAGGAAAACTCGCTTCTGATGATGACGTCAGCATCTGAAGTCCAGAAGCTGGATTTATTGCTTCTGAATAGTTGAATTAGTGGAAACGTTGGAAGTTACCTTTTAAAAAGTAACTTCTGGCCCACTAACTTGGTAGTTACTCTGTGAACTTCTTACGTGGCCTGTATGTGTTGGTGTATAACTAAAAGGGCAATGATGATTTAATAGCTTTGAAAGTACTTTTCACGCGCCCCCAATTTTGTCATTAATGTTATGTTTGTTTGTCTCTTTTGAATTGCAATCGTTTTACTTCTAACACTTTGTCAATTCACACACTACTCACTCACAACAAACACATTTGCTCTCAAACCTCTTGCGAAGTAAGCGCATTCTCTCAACCTTAGAACCCTAAAATCTTCATCTTCTTCAAATCTTCGTAAATCATCAAATGGCATCATCAAGCTCAAAAGTTTCAGAATCTACATCAAACAAGCAAAGCGTATCAGAATCTGGGTCCATCTACAAAGAGAAGACTATGGATATTCCATGGGAATCCTTAATAGTTCAAGTAGAGTCACCGGTGGATTTTGCTTCACTCAAGAAGTATGAAGTAAACATGGAAGGCTTGATAGAAACTCAGATGATGTCTGAGTATTTCAAGATGCTAAATGGGCCAACATATGTGAACTTGGTCAAGGACTTTTGGTTAAAAGCTGAAGTGTACAATGAAAAGCCTGCAAAAGTCGTAAGCAAACAAGCGGGGTCAAAGAAAGGGAAAATGGTCATGGATATGAATCCTACATCATTTGATAGCTTAGAAATAAGGTCTGAAGTGATGGGCATTCCTATAACCATCACTGAGGACGTTATAGCTAAAGCTTGTAGGATGGATGCAGAGGGAAGATTCCAAGAAATAGTCAGGAAGGAAGATGTCCTGCTACAAGGTTACTACAACACTCTTTTGGGTGGGAAGAAAGATGCAAAGCCTTCTGAAATGGAGATTCACAACAGGATGTTGGTGAAATTCAGTAATGATTGCTTCTTTCAAAGAGCAGGAGGATCTGACCAACCCAACAATCAACAGAAGCTAGCAATTTACTTCATGGCTATTCTGGAAAAGATAAACTTCCCAAGATATGTAATGGATCATCTCTGCTGGGCCATAAATGAAAGCACTATCAGAGGAAGAAAACAAGTACCCTATGGAAGATTGCTGTCTGAAATCTTTTATCAAGGAAGGGTGCTGGAGTTCTTAAAAAGGACAAGGAGTGCTTCTGATAGATGTTTCGAAGTCTCTACTGCTGAAAGGACTATCAGTAGCAGGAGCTTATGCTCTATGAAGTTCATCAAAGAAGCCCCTAAAGATGAAAAGTGGTTAGAGATGACAACTGCTGAAACTGAGATAATCAGGGACTTTCCTCCCATCTTTAAGGAAAGTGACTCTGATTTCCTAGTTCAATCAGTAGCTGAGTATGTCCTGGAAGAAGATGCAAGCACTCAGGAGGAAGCTGTTCCTGCTAAAGTAAAGAAGGTAAAGAGTGCCACTGCATCAGAAGCAATTACTGATAAGGGCAAGCAAAAGAAGGATGTCAAAAGAAAGAGGGGGAAAGCTGAAACAGTTTATCACAAGGAAAAACTGGATGAAGCTTTGGATGAAATAGAAAAGGAGGAAGTTGAGCCCAAGCTGAAGAAGAAAAAGGCACCTGTTGATATAAAAAGCTCTATGGTTGAGCTGACTCCTGCCAAGGCCAGAATGGCTAAGGAATTTGCTGCTTTTAAGTTATCAGAGTTACAGGAGAAGAAGAGAATAAGGGCTGCTTCTATTCCTGAGAAAAGAGTGACTTCTGATATGAAGAAAGAAGATGATGAGCAAGCTGTTCAGATGCTAGCTGAGATAAAGAGGAAAGAAGCTCAGCACAATCAGGAAAGGGATCAAAGGCTCAAGGCTTCAGGACTGGAGAATTGTGATAAATTTCTCAAGAAGAAGTCTGAAGAAGTCAAGGAAGTGGCTGTTAAAGCTTCAGAAGCGGTTCTGAAAGCACCTAGTGCTACCACTTCTGTAGCTGGCTCTTCAGTCAAGGTATGTCAGATTCCAGTCACCTCTACCCCCATTTCACCCCTTTCACCACAAGCAACTGAGCAAGAAGAAGACACTTCTGTCTTAGACAGTCTTGCTCTCCACTACTCAGGTGAGTTACCTTTAGACAAATCTTCTTCAGAAAAGGCCTCTGAAACAACTCCAGAAGCAACTGCTTCTGAAAATGTTGTTTCAGAAAACCCTCATCAACAAACACCTGAACCACAAAAACCCACAACACCCCCACAATCACCAATAGCCATCATTGACCCCCAACTCAACAATCAAACAACAACTTCACTACGACAACCACCAACTGAAACTGAATTTCAACCTTTACCTGAACACTCCCCAGAACCAACTCCCATGGATGTTGACATCTCTCTAGTCAATGTTCAAGCCTCAACCTCCACCACACACATTGTTTCTGACCAGCCTTCATCTTCAAACACACAAACACACCTTACCTTTCCAATTCCTAACCCCATTCAAGATTTAGAAATCAGTGATTCTGATCTTGAAACCCTTGATCATCCACCCACAAACATCCTGGAATCTGGATATATCAATACTGAGCTTCTCACAATTCTGAGTCAGATGCATAATCTGGTGGATCAACGAAGGACAATTGATCTCACAAGTGCATATGAAGACTCCTGGGCATCACTTCAGAACCGGGCAGCTGAGCTTATTGAAGAGATCAAGGCTAAATGCATCAGAGTCAAGCAAGCTTCAGTCAGAAGGCTAATGGAAAATCTGAATCAGAGTCTTAGCGTAAGAAGCTCTACACTGCTCCTGGCAAACCAGCCTTTCTTCTTTGAAACGGATTACTTGACCAGAGAAGCCAGGTTGTGTAAGCTTCTGAAGAAACAGATGGCACAGCAGCAGCAAGAAGCTAAGGAAAGGGAACAAGCTCTTCTCCAGAGGCAACAACAGCTTGAAGAACTGTTGCAGAAGAAAATTGAAGAAATGGAGGAGATGAAGAAACAACAACAAACCAACCCTTAGTTGCACACCCTTGTGTTTTTCTTTTTGTTTGTTGTTTGTTTTAAATTCCTAGTCCTTGCTTCTGAAACCATCGTGTTTTATTTCTCTATGCTTCTGAATGCTTACTGGTTCTGACTGTTTAGCTGCTTCTGACAATTGATATACATGTTCATATATTTTGCTCTGACTTATTTAGTTCACTTTCTTTTATACTCTCTCCTGTTTGAGTTTTTTCTCATATCTTTTTGTCTTTTATGCTTAAATTTTTTTTGATAATGACAAAAGGGGGAGTATATGTGACAAGTATTTAAAGGCTCTGAGCCCCATTAATGGCATTTGAAATTTTTGAAAACCTTCTATCATTTTTTTACCTTATCGGTATAAGCTATGAACGAACGAAGGAGTATCAAAATTCAAGTAAAATTAATTGAACCATTCTTCTTATCTATAAGTTTATTCTTTCAATGATTCAATTTTGTTTTTAAGCTCTGATAATATTATTGCGCGAAAAATGAATTTAATTAACCTGGATAGAACCTAGGGGGAGCTTACAAACCTCACCTTATAGACTATCAGACTCAGGGGGAGTTTGAGCTTACAAACCTCAGATTCTGAGCTTACAAACCTCAGAACCCCAAAGTCAACTTGTTAATTAGATTAACAACAATTGATCAATTTTAAATACTTTTGTTTGTCATCATCAAAAAGGGGGAGATTGTTGGAACAAAATGTGTTTAACAATGAACCTTAAAGGGTTTTGATGATAACAAGGTATTAAAAATTGTAAATTGGACTAGCTAATATTTGTTCAAGTGTACAGGACCATAATTATAAAGTTACATCATCATTGGTTCTGAATGAGCAAATAAAGAGCTATGGAAACAACAAAAATTTGAAGCTTGGACGCTCCTGAAGGCAACTTGCTACTGAAGAGAAAAAGCGCTCCTGAAGTCAAGCTGCTCCTGAAAAAATAGCGCTCCTGAAGAATAGTGCTTCTGAAGACAAGAGGTCCAGAAGCCACATCATCAGAAGCTGCGTCATCAGAAGCTGCATCATCAGAAGCTGCATCATCAGAAGCCATTTCACCAGAAGCTGAATATCAACTGGATTTGCAAAGAATCAAGAATTGAAGAATTATCAATGCAAAAGCTGTCTATTGGATTCGAAAACACAAACAAAGGATTAGTGGAGTTTGCAACGGTCATTTCAAAGGTGTTTGAAGGCGTGTGTTTGCAATTTGGACGAAAGCGTTGACATTGTACTTTGTACGAATTGTACAACCACGTTCTCCACTACTCTGTTTTGTGTCCGCGCTACAGGACAAGAAAACAGCTCCAGAATACGGTTTCGCCTGCATAGATGTTCCTTTGGATAAGGAATGGATTTCAAATTTGTTCTTCATAGGACAACAACCAAATCAGGCAAAAGATCATTGGTGAAAGATCAAGCTTCAACAACGACTCTTTGGTGTGCTGGCAATTTCACAACGTCTCTTTCACACCTCTATATAAAGGAGTGAAGACCTAGAGATTTGGCAATGCAAGAACGCTGAACGAAAGACTCACAAGATTTTCACAAGTACCAAACCTCTGCTGAAATTGTTCTGCATTCACTTAGAATTTCTGTGTCTCAAAGTCATATCTTAGAAATTCTTAAGTCCATTGAGTCTGTATCTGATTTGTATTGTGAGCACCTCTGATTGTATATCAAGTGTTCAACCTTAAACAATTTTCTGTGTAATTTTGTTTAGTTAGGAAGTCTCTTGCAGTTGTGCTTGAGCAGGAAGTCTCTTGATTGTGTTCTTGAGCAAAGGAAGTCTCTTGCTTGTGTGCTTGAGCATTGGAAGTCTCTTGCTTGTGTGCTTGAGCATTTGTAATCAGATATTACTCATAGTGAAATCTCCTTGGAAATGCAAGGGGGACTGGACTACTTCCGGATTGTGGAAGGAACCAGTATAATTGCTTTGTGTCGTTCTTCTTCTCTCTCTCTGTTTTATTCCGCTGCATTTAGATTCTGATTATCACTTCAGAAGCTGTCTCGCTTAGCTTCTGATCAGTGTGTTCAGTTTTTAGGAGAAACGAAGAATTTTTCTAAAACACAATTCAACCTCCCTTCTTGTGTTTTTCTCACCTTCAGTGATTAATGAACTCCACCAAACGACAAATCGTTTGAAAGAACTATTTAATTTTTGGATGAAACAATTGTTGGCCATATTAAATTTACCTTACGGCCAGACTCCATATTACCAAGGTCTTCTCCTAAAAATGAGAGGGTTAACACAAAAAGAAAAACATGTTTTTACCCGCCCATAATATTTGTACTTCCGAACAGATTGGTTTTTAAGAAGTCCTAAAAAGTTCTATGTAATCAATATCGACAAGAAGAGTCTGCCATTGCAATAATCAAATCGCGTAGCGTAGCTACATTGCATGATAAAGTACGAGCTCCGATTGTAATCAGGATCATATAGCTACGATTGTACGTAGTAATCAATAAGCATAAATATATTAGTTAAAATAATTATACGGGTGAAATAAATAAATAGCAATGTTGACTTGAGACCTCAGAGTATTCCTCTCAAGATATCAAGTTTGATTTTCTATAGTGCCAATTTTAGTGGACTAAGTTCATGTTATGCTCTGATTTTAGGTGGACCCCTAGCAAGTGGACGTTGGGATTGGACTCATGGACTAGACGATTCTTGAACCTGCACAATAATATGGCTCGTTTGGCTAAGGAGAAGGGTGATCCAATGCTTGCACACATATGCGGTACGATCGCCACGAGTGAAAAACGCCACTAGATTGCATATGAGAGGATCACAGAGAAGCTTCTAAAAGTGGACCTCACATAGACAATGCTAGCCATAGCAAAAATAATGAGTGGCAACATAACAAAGCATGGGCACTTGATGCATGATGGAAGGGCGGAGCCAGCCCAGTGTGAGAGTGTGCATGTGCACACCCTGGATTTTGAATTTTTCTCTCGGTAATCATAGTTTATATGTATTTTGCATACCCTGACATTTTAATTTTGCACCTGCTTTGCACCCTGTTTCAAGACTCTCTCACATCAAAGTTGTTGCTGACCTGCACCCCTCTAGACTCTTTAGATATTGACACTTGTATTTTTTTAGATGCACATTGTTTTTCAGTTTTAACATTATAAAGACTGATTGTATCTGACTATTGCTTTTTATATTCATCCTTATTTTTTACTTTGTTTAATTGATTTGATTATATCTCTTACTTTTGCTTTTTTTATTTAATGTTTGTGTTTCATTGGTTTTTTTCCCCCCAACTAAATGCGAAGAGCTTATTTCCAAATCCCAACTGATTCAGCCCCTACACCATTAACGTTTCATGTGAAATTCCATCGAAAGTGATATATAATATATTGGACGTGGACAACATCTTTAAGTTTTACTTTTTGCATTTTATGTTGTTTTGTTTTCAATTTCTTTTGTCTACGAGGACTATGATTCTAAAAAAAAAAAAAGACTATGACCATGTTAAACATTTAAATTACTTCACCAAAATTTGAATGCTACATAATTTAATAACGTTTTTTTTGCCAAAACAAAACGATATTCATTCATTCAAATCGATAGAGTACATCATTCAACACTGCTAAAAACGTAAAGGATGAATCTGCGAACAAACTCACAACAACTAAGTTAATAGCATATAACGGCATAATGCCTACAAAAATATATGATAAAATTAAAGTGACTGGAATACCCATGTCTCCGGATCTTCAACGTTGACGCCAAAATCTTTGATTGAATAATCGATTTTTCAATATGAATCAAATGAACACCGCACCAAGACGGGAAATCAAACAACACCGCACAAGACGACGAACAACACACCCTCACACTCAGATGACGGAATCACGAAGAAAAAACCTAGATCTATGTGAAAAACACTTATTTAGATTGAAATAGAGAGAGAAAGATGAAGAGGGGTGATTTCAGGTCAAAAATTAATCCAAAACCACCCCTCAATGAAGAAACGGAAAGTGAAAACCTAGAGAGAAAAAACTAGGGCTAATTTAATAACGTTTTTAAAAGTACAAATTTAATAAATTTATTATAATGAGATTTTACTAAAATAAATACAAATATTTTTTTTACCATTGAATAAAAAAAACACATTATAACCAACCAAAAAAAACACATTATATGTCATTTAATTTAATTGTGAGATATATTAATACAATGGTAGAAACTAACTTGTTTATGGTGCAATAAGAGACGACTCTTTGAAGCGAAAATTGTTAAGGTAAAATAGTCTGCACCCCCTGGTCCAAGGTCCTGGATACGCCACTGGGACGAGACCCACATCTCTTCAACCATTTCTCCTCTGTGGCACAATGCATTGGCGCGTATAAAGTTAGTGACTACATTGATAGCTTGGAGTTCTTGATTGGATGGTGGAGATTGGAGAAGCTTGAGGGTTTGACGAGTGAAGGAAAACGTGCACAAGAGCGTATGTGGGCTTGTACCCAAGGTTATGAGGCTGTAAGAACGTGTTCAAGAGCGAGTGAGAAAGATGAAACCCAAGTTTAGTCGGATATTTCAATAAAGAGATGCCCTTATGATTATGAAAGTACACAAAATATTAAAAAATAAGTTATGTAGAAAAACAATGATCATGCAATTTATAATTCTCTCTCCACCCTAGTGTTTGGTTATCATTATGGGTGTACATAAGTTGAGTCAAACCGGGAAATCCGGTCAAACCCATCCAAAAAAAATCCAAAAAAGTGAGTTAGATTGGGTAATTGGGTGAGTATTGGTTATAAAAATGAAAAACCCATACAAAATAACGGGTTTCAGGTAAAATCAGACTCAAACCGAATAAACCCACTTACCCAATAATGCCAACATTTTTATTTGTATTTTCGTTGGGAAGAATGAGAATACAAAAGATTTTGGTCATAAATCAAGTCTAATTTTCAAAATTGACAAAAGACATTATCTATATTGAAAATCAAAACAAATTCGGATGTTGCACTTTTTGGTTGTTTTGATGCTAATGTAATTTTATGTCATGCAACTTTAGTTTGTTGCAAGTATTTTACGATGCAATTCATTGTTTGATATTATTATTAATTATTATTTTACACAAAAATATAGTGAAAATAAGTTACACAATTTTTTTAGAAAATAAAAAAGTGGAGTATTTTTTATGAAAAATATACAAGGACTCATCATTTAGTCATTTAATATTAACAAAAAAAGAGAAAAATAATTTGGGTAACCCACTACACAACCCAAACCGAAAATTAATGGGTTTGCTCAAACCGATTCAATAGTGTAACTGATGATTATTTTACCTTTCCCAAACCGAAATATCCTACATGGTTCGGATCTTAGATTTAGCCAAACCCAACTCAAACCGACCCACGTACACCCCAGTTATCATCTACTCTTTAGAGCAATTAATAAACAAAATTAAATTAATGTAGAAAAAATATGACGACTATTGTTCAACAATATGCATTGAAAGTGTGTAAGATGATGTTGTTAAATAAATAGAGGACAAGTAGTTGATGGTGATGTCAGTGTGAATTGATTACCATTAACTTAGTCAAGGTTTCAAAATTGAGTTTGTTTCTTGGTGAAGCCTATTGCAGATATGAAGGTTGCTCTTTGGCCCACTCTAATTGTTTTATTTTTCAAATGTTGGTTGAGCCGCAATTAGGTGTCATTTTCCTTTCATGCGGTAGTTAAGTGTCGTCTATCATTTTTTATCGGTCTAATCATTTTTTAAATCGATTTAAAAAATCCCTTAAGTTGTAGTTAATTGCCGTTGATATATTTTTGTCATTTTGAGGTACTGAGAACAAACCATAACATAAATGTTTAAATAACAATTTTCTGTGAATATAATGGAGGACGTTATTCTTTCAAAAACAAAATGGAGGATGTTATGGTCAAATTAGTAGTCTATTCCAAATACTAAGCCTAAGTCCCATGATTTCTATTCACTGCGGTTGTATACTGTTAGCCATAGGAAAATATCTAGGTACAAGTTTCATTTGGAATCATGTGTACTAGTTTGTTAAAGTGTGCTACGAATAGTTTGTTAAAGTGTACTAGATAAAGATGCATTTTTTTTCCTTCACTCCAATTCCAAATCACTTCGGATGTACACATAAAACCCTAGTTTTTGTGATGTCACATGTGTACATAGTTTGTTAAAGTGTACTAGATAAAGATGCATAATGCATTTTTTTCCTTCACTCCAATTCCAAATCACTTCGGATGTACACATAAAACCCTAGTTTTTGTGATGTCAAGATGTGTGTTTTCGATTAAATCAAGAGTTCTCCGACGACCTGGAGGCGGAGCTCCGGCGAGGTCCGGTGGCGGTGGCTACCACTTATCAATTAATTTAAATTATCTTTTAAATAAAAAGTTATCAAACAAAGTGCTGAACCCATGACGACCTTTAACCTTATGCAACATCAAATTACCACTAAACCAATATGATTTATATGTCCATTATATATATATATATATATATATATATATATATATATGTTTTGTTTATAAATTTATAATTTTTCTTAAAATTAAATTTTAGTTAAACATTTGTAAAAGAGAATAATAAACGGTTAAAAACAAGTTAAAACTGGTTTTTAAATTAAGTTTGGTTAACTGAATTAGTATAAATTTGTGGTTCAGTTTATGGATACAATTCAGTTAACCACATTTTTGCACACCCCTACTTCCGAAGGAAGAGCATGTCGCCTGCTCCCACATCTTTAGAAAAACTTGCTTGTAAAAAATTTAATTAAGACTCAGTTTGGATTGATTGATGCGATGAAATGGAGTGACACGGAGAATAATGAAACATATATTTTATTCCATTGTTTGAATATTTTACGATGGAGTGAAACTAATTTTTCAATTCATTGTTTTGAAAATTTACGGAACAAAATGATTTATTATTATTTTTTTTTATCTCAAGTTGATCTCTTTAAAATATACCAAATAAAACGACTTTTACATATCAGATCCACCTTGCGGTTATCCCAATCGTCTCACAGTCAAAAGCAACACGGAACACCACCCTCCTGTTTAAGCTGCCTTGGAGTTACACTCACGTCTTGCGGATGAGTTAGATCGAACAGCTGATTTTAAAACACTTTACAACACCTATTATACAATAAGTATGGTTTTTTTAATGGAAAATATTAATATGTTAATTATTATGTAAGTACTTTTTCTTTTATCAGAACTCAAACCCTAAGCATGTAACTCTTTAAATCCCTTAGATCATAAACAAGACCTCTCCCCCCATATAATAAGTGATTGCTGCTTTGATATTCCAGTGAACTTATTGCTAAACAGTTAACACTTAGTTCAAGCAGATGCATCGTGTGAAGTGCTGGAAAGGACTAACATAAATTATGGATCTGGAATTTTCTATAGATGGAACTGTGCGGCGCTGTAGATAGTTGAAGTCCAAATTCAATATTCTACCAGTTTTTTTTTTTTTTTTACAATCAATATTGTAACAGCTATGCGTACATATTTTCTGAATAAATTAAAAATGTTTGGTTGAAATTATGAGCTTGTAATCAATATATCATAACTAGATTTGCTAAAAACAAACATGCAGGGGCTACCATTACAGTAATCAAATCGAGTAGCTACAATGCATGAAAAATATCATGTGGGGAGCTACCAGTGGCGGAGCCAGAAAATTTATGGAGCCCAGGCAAAAAATTTATCGCAAATTCACATGTGACATAATATATAAACAGTCATAAATCGAAATAAAAGAGGTTTCACATTTTGTCAACAAAAGTACAATTTAAAATAGGGTTATTAATTGAAGTTGACCATGTAATATACGTGAAGTCTGAAAAATTGACCTTGTAATTAAATAACATGTGTTCTGAACATGTAATTTGAGATTTTTATTATTTATAACCCTGTATTATACACGAAGTCCAAAAAAGCAACCAAGAGATTGAATTTTTTCATGATTTCTTAGAGGCGAGTTAAGAACATTAAAATATGGCTTTACACAGAAAAAATTATAAATTTTCGACAAACGACAAATTAATTATGAATTTTGAAAGTGTCAAAAACTCAAAAAACAAAACAACGGAAATCTCGACCTATAAATCGAATTTTGAATTCATTATTTGCAGAGACATCTATAAAAATACATAAAAAGGATCTGTAAAGTTTCATAGCATTTCGAAGTCGTTTAAATTTATTTTGATTTTTCAACCAAAACGTGCAAAATTGAAATTTTGTTCCGCGTAAGAGTACACAAGTCAAATTTAGTTCCCTAATTTTGTAGGCAAGACTAGAACATGATAAGAACCTTCACAATGAAATTTTGTAGTTTTTAAACGAGATACAAATTAATTATAAATTGTTTAAGAAATTCATAATTATGAGGGAATAAAAATTTATAATTAATTTATCCCTGGTCAAAGAAATTTAATTTTTTGTGTAAAGCTATATTTTAACGTGCTAAACATGTATGAAAAAAATAGTGAAAAAATTCAACATGTATGTCACATTTTTAGACTACGCGTATATTATAGGGTGGTCAAAAATAAGAAGAAATTCAAGTTACAATGCTAGAATATATGTTTTGTATTTTACAGGGTCATTTTCAGACATAATGTATATTACAGGGTCAATTTGAACAATTAACGCGTTAAAATAAGAGAGATGAACCCGTCAATAGTGTGCTAAATAAAATTAGTAGGTAAATGTCTTTTCCGAGCTTATTTGCGTGTGAGAATTTTCACATTTTGCCCAAATTTTTCTTTTTGTAAGTGAGTTAATGGGTTTTTGGGTTGGGTCTAATGTGCAAAAATTATCGATCGAGCCCGGGCGACCGCCCGGGGTCGCCGGGCGGTGAACCTGCCCCTGGGAGCTACTATTGTAATCAAGGTCATAAAGCGACGTTGGCTAAAAAAAATACGTTTTAGCCTTGTACGATGATGATGATGATGATAATATAACACAACAATATCATATACTCTCTTTTTCTCATAATAATAGTCACATTAGACTATTTTACACGGATAAAAAAAATTAAATGAAAGAAAAAAATGATAATTTTACTAAATTATCTTTACTAATCATTGATATATTTTTATGATCATAAATGCAAAGTAGAAAATAATAAGTTAGAAGTGATACAAATAATATTAATTAGATGACCAAATTAACGAAAATCAATTAAAACTTTATTAGAAATTGAAAGCGACACTCTTTGTGAAACAATTTTTTTACAATGTGACAATTATTTTAAAATAGAGAGTCTGTTTAAAAAAAACACAATGATATTTTTTTTTAATGAAAAAAACAATGATATCTATTAGACAGACTTTTAAACCTATTGTACTAGTTAATTTTCCCTATGTCTCACAACTTTAAAAATATGAAATTTTGTACCAGAAAAAAAAACATGAAATTTTAATACTGGCATTATTTTATTCAAAAAAAAAAAATACTGGCATTATTTTATGAAGGTAGATGCACACCCAACAACCTCGCTTTAATAGAAGTCTTGGCAACAATCTTTGTAAAGTATTTACACATATATTTTTGTTACTATATATATGTATCTGGCTTGGTTTTCTACGTTTTTTAAAGTTGTTTATCTAAGCTAAGCAGCAAGAGAATATATCAAATTAACAATGACGATGGCAACATTATGCACCCATGCGTGGACTCCCCTACAATGTTATCTAAAGGCCCCATCCAAAACATTCCTAAAACCCCAAAAGACACACTCAATGTCTCCTGAAAAGAAAGAAGTGTTCAAATCACTAGAGAAATGGGTTTCACAAAATGTGTTGCCATTGGTTAAACCTGTGGAGGAATGCTGGCAGCCACATAATTTGTTGCCAGACTCATCACTACCTTCCGATGAGTTCATCCATCAAGTGCAGGCCCTGAGAGATCGAACGGCTGAGCTTCCAGATGATTATCTTGTGGTTTTGGTTGGTAGCATGATCACTGAGGAAGCATTGCCTACGTACCAAACATGGATAAACAAGTTGGATGGAGTTGGCGACGAGACTGGTTCAAGTCTCACACCATGGGCTATATGGTCACGCTCTTGGACCGCTGAAGAAAATAGACATGGAGATTTACTCAAAACTTATCTCTATCTCTCCGGTAGAGTTGATATGTGCATGATTGAGAAGACTATCCAATATTTGATTGGAGCTGGCATGGTAATTAATGTGTGTGTCTATATATATATATATCACTGTCATCTATACATTTGCTAAAAGACACCTTCATGTTTTGGCTCGTTTATTTAAACACACTAATAAAGTGAATATACAAAACTTCTCTTATTTTCAAAATATATTATACTTAAATTCTATAGCTGCCAATACATTTGCCTGAAACTAACGAGAATAACAAATGGCATGATGATATTTTACAGTGTGCTATAATTTAAAAATTATGAAGCCCACATAGTATTACAAATGACATGATGATACCATACACATATGATTTATTACATCTATTTTTCATTGATAGATTTTTTTGTGAAAAAAAAAATTAAAAATTATGCATATATCATTAGACTCCTCTGTTTTTTTAACAGTCGTTCAACACTATTTCTCTCTCTAATTCTTTTTTAATTACATCACCAACATATTCTATCTATCACATGTTATTTCTATTTCTTTCTCCTTCAAGGTTTATGCATATGTCCAAATAACATTTTTCATAAATTATTTGATTGTTCATGGTGTAGGATTTGGGTACCGAAAACAACCCATACATGGGTTTTGTGTACACATCCTTTCAAGAGCGAGCCACATTTGTATCACACGGAAACCTAGGTAGGTTGGCTAAAGAGAGAGGTGACCTCGTACTTGCACGCGTATGCGGGACAATTGCCGCTGATGAGAAGCGCCACGAGAATGCATATGTGAGGATTGTGGAAAAGCTTCTAGAAGTGGATCCCACCGAGGCTATGGTGGCCATAGCCAAAATGATGCAGCACAAGATTTCAATGCCCGCTCACTTGATGCATGACGGACAAGACCCACGCTTCTTCGATCATTTTTCTGCGGTGGCACAACGTATTGGCGTGTACACAACTAAAGATTACATTGATATCTTAGAGTTCTTGATTAGACGATGGAGATTGGAGAAGCTTGAGGGTTTGACAAGCGAAGGACAACATGCACAAGAGTTCGTGTGTGGACTTGCACCTAGATTAAGGAAACTAGAAGAGCGTCTTGATGAGAGAACAAGCAAGATCAACAACAAATTTACTTGGATCTTTAATAAAGAGTTGTCCTTGTGAAATTTTATAGACGCCTCTCAATGTTTAATTTACTTTTGATTTTCTTGTCTTTATACAGGCAATATGATGTTGTGAGAAATGTTTAATTTACTTTTAATTTAAGTTTGTTGTAATATGATGTTGTGAGAAATGTGAGATCTTTTGAACGATGTTTCCTTATATAGGCAATAGTTGGGATCAACTTGTCTTGGTGGCTTATCGTGGCGTTGGCTGTTGGAAAGGTCCCCCATTCCTTCTTGTCTTTTTTATGAATGGTGTTGGAATCCGAGGCTTTGCCTTAAAAGGTAGAGGTTTTTGGTGGCCTGGTTGTGTGGTGGAGATCACGTTTTGGTGCTGCTGGGTTTGTGCTGGTGTTTCGGTTCTTGCTTGCTGCTGTCCTGTTGCTTTTCTCTTTTTGGATTGGTAGGTTGGTGGTTCTTTTTGTTGTTGGGTTGGAGTGTTTGTTACGTGGGCATGCTCCTGTGTGGAGTTTGTTTGTTTTTGTGGCAGCCTGGCTGTGTGTTGTTTTTGGGGTTTGTAGGGCAGCTCCTGCGTGGAGGTTTTGAGGCAAGGGTATGCACTTGACGCCTTGGCCTTAGTGTATAATTAGGCCTCATTAATTGTCTTGCTTTGTTGGTTTCTCATTTTGTTGTTCCGTTTTAGCGGCGTTTGTTTAGGGTGGTTTTTAGGGGTTTTTGTTCGAGCCGGTGTTATTATGGCAACCGATTTTCCCTTGTATTTGTTTTTTTTCCACCCGAGCTTGTTAGTGCATCTTGCACGGGCTATGGTTAATAATATTTTGCCGTTTTAAAAAAAAAAAAACTTGTCTTGGTGGCCAAGTTAGAATTATTTAATGCAAAAGTAGTCGTGTTGTCATTTGTGAATTTGAATTTTGCCTTGATGACTAAGTTTCTTCCAATAGTGAGAATATTGCTTCATATCTAACTTCCATCTTACGATGCTCAATCTTTTTTTTTTTTTTGAATGGCAATATATATATATATATATAGGGAGCGTATCCAGTGAGAACTCTTATCTATTGTGAGAAACGAGAACTATTAATCATAACCATCAGATTCAATTTAATGGCAAGGATCAAAAACTATAACATGTATTTGCATCCACCCTATATAACATCACATGGACTAAAAAGTGTGATTTTATTTTGTAGGGACTAAAAACAAAATTCTGAATATTTATAGGGACTAAAAACTTAATTAACCCTATTTTTAATTATGGCATCCACACGTACCTGCTTGAATTGTGGATTTGTAAGTAAACAACTTTTAATTGTAGGTACAGCTACATGTTTCGTGTGATTTGTGCGAAATATTTCGCACCATTTAGCATTGGTCGAATTTACATGGAAACCACTAAGCAGTTGCATAGTACTCGAACTCACGTGATTTTTTTACTTTTTTCTCTTTCCATATTTATCCGCTATGAATTTTTGTTTATGTGCGTGAAAATGTATAGAATTTATATGCATTCTGGATTATTTTTTATATGAAAATTTTCAACCATTTTCTGCTAATTGCTAACATGATTCTCAGCCAGAAGCTGGTATTTTCAGGTTGGCAGGCAGCTCCGTGAAGCTTGGAGATCTGTATGTATTAAACAAGCAAATATCATTGCTAGTATAATATGAGTATACACTCCTCAAAAGAATGTGACTTGTTGTAACAAAGATTGAGAGCATGTGACTTACTTCCACATCTTAAGTTAGAAAATATTTGCTAGTAATAATAAATTAAGATAGTACTTTAAGAACTTGTAAGTACTACTAATTCCATCTAAGATTATTCCAGCTCAAAGTGCATGGCTTGTAGTACTTTAAGAACTTGTAAGTACTACTAATTCCATCTAAGATTATTCCAGCTCAAAGTGCATGGCTTGTAATGAAGAGTTTAATTACCATAAAAGGGAGGTGTACCCTATTGTAAATAATTGTTCAACAATCGTGATCTTAGACAAGACTTCTCACACCATATAATAAATGATTGCTGCTTTGATTTTCAGTGAACTTAATGCTAAACATGCATCGTGTGCAGTGCTGGAATTCTCTATAGTGATGCAACTGTGCAGAACTGTAGATAATTGAAGTCCGTTAAGCAGGTCAAAATTCAATATTCTACCAGCTTTTCTTTTTTACAATCAATATTCTAACAGCTCTGCATTCACTTTTACTGAATAAATTAAAAATGTTTGGTCGAAATTTTGAGATTGTAATCAATATCGTAACTAGTATCGCTAAACACAAATCATATAGCTACATTGCTTGAAAAAAAAAATACGTGGGGGCGCTACTATTGTACGAAAAATCAATAAGCATGGATATATTGGTTGAAAACAATTATACTGGGACATAATGATAACAACAACAAAACAACGAGATAAAAGTAAAATAACTTAGTTGATCTGACAATATCAATATTGTTCAACAAATGAGTTTGAATATGAGATCTCATAGTTATGTGTGGGTTTCCAGTAATGCTTGTAACTTCATCTACGGATAGAGCTGTCAAAAATGGGCCGGGCTAACGGGCCGGCCCAAAAGCCCATATTTTTGGGTCTGGTCGGGCCTAAAAACTAGCCCAAAAACACACTCGGGCTTTTTTGGCCCAAGCCCACTTGGGCCATACAAAAATTGGGCCGGGCCGGGCTGGCCCATCGGGCTTTGAGCCGGCCCATTATTCCTATTTAATTTGATTTTTTTGAAAAAAAATATCAACTATTTTAAAATTTATCAATAAAAAAAATTTAAATAAATAAACTTAATAAAAATGAATGAATTTAGCTTAAAGTTATAAAATTTTAAAGTTTATAAACTATTAATTTGATTTAATTGAATGAATAATATATAGTTTCGTTAATATTCAATGTTAATGTAAAAATTACTTACACTTTTATGTTCATCCAATCATATTTTAGGAAAAAAATAGTGGTGAGTGACTAATATATAAAAAATATATATAAAAAAGTGAATAAATTTTAAAAGTAAAAAATAAACGGGCCGGGCCGGGCTAGCCCATGGCCCACATAGGCCGGGCCGGGCTCTAGAATATGCGGCCCAATTATAATTGAGCCGGGCCGGGCTGGGCCAGCCCATTTGACACCTCTATGTACGGATAAAAAGAAAATAGATAATAATTCATAATGTCTAGATCAACTAACAATTTACATTTTGGTGTGACACTTTTACCCGAATTTGAACTTGAAACCTCGCGGTTGTGTGTGTTAGGTTCAGATCATGCTACAAACCAATAATAATAATAATAATAATAATAATAATAATAATAATAATAATAATAATAATAATAATAATAATAATAATAATAATAATAATAATAATAATAATAATAATAATAATAATAATAATAATAATAATAATAATAATAATAATAATAATAATAATAATAATAATAATAATAATAATAATAATAATAATAATAATAATAATAATAATAATAATAATAATAATAATAATAATAAATAATATGGTTAAATAAGTTTTTTATCCTTAAAAATTTATATAGTTTCATTTTTCATCCTCATAAAAAAATGCATGTTTATGTCTCTAAAAAATTTCAACAAACTAATTTAATCTCTCTTAAATTCAAAATTGTTTAATTATCTTTAAATATTTGACTGATTTTCATCCATATATGTTTAGAATATTATAAAAATTCCACCCAAAAAAATAAGCTCGATATTTGATTTTTTATGTCTAAATTTTTATTACTTTTATCTTGAACTTTTGTTGTTTTAAAAAATTTATATTTAACTCCTTTCATCTTAAAAAAATTCTAAATATTTGTAAAAGAACTTTTTATAATGTTCTAAACTTGCTTACAATAAATCATTTTCAGGATGATTAAACACATTTGAAATTAACATGGACTAAAACTGTGCTGGAAAATTTTATAGAAACGTAAACATGTCATCTTTTTAGGAGAATGAAAAGCTAACTTAATCCTAAATAATAATAATAATAATAACAACAAACAAACAACGATATGTTTTTCAACTCCGGATAGTTTGGTACTTTGGTCTAATGATAAAAAGACAAGTCATGGATTTAGAGATTTTGGGTTCGAGCCCGATAGTAACTTTAGAGTGAGATAAAATGAAAACTATATTATACAAATTTCGTATGAACTTATATTACCGACATTATGAAGGTAGATATGCACCCAACGACCTCGCTTTAATAGAAGACTTGGCAACAATCTTTGTCGATTGTACCATTGTCACACGTATTTATTGCTTTTGTTACTTTATGTATGTGTGTATGTTTATATAAACCGTGTGGCTTGGTTCTCTAGTTTGTACACCGTTGTTTCTCTAAGCAGCAAGATAATATATCAAGCAATGATGATGGCAATGTGCACTCAATTAGGACCACGTGCGTGGATTCTACCACAATGCCATCTAAAGGCCCCGTCCCAAAAAGTCCTAAAATCCCAAAAGACATACTCAATGTCTCCCGAAAAGAAAGAAATTTTCAAGTCATTAGAGAGTTGGGTATCAGAAAGTGTGCTGCCACTAGCCAAACCAGTGGAGGAATGTTGGCAGCCACATGATTTGTTGCCAGACTCTTCACTACCGTCGGATGAGTTCATCGATCAAGTGAAGGCATTAAGGGATCGAACGGCTGAGCTTCCAAACGATTATTTTGTAGTTTTAGTGGGTGACATGATCACCGAGGAAGCATTGCCAACGTACCAATCATGGTTTAACAGACTGGATGGGGTTGGAGACGAGACTGGTTCAAGCACCAATCCATGGGCTGTATGGACACGCTCTTGGACGGCTGAGGAGAATAGGCATGGAGATTTGCTCAAAACATATCTCTATCTTTCGGGTCGGGTTGATATGTTCATGGTCGAAAAGACTATCCAATACTTAATTAGAGCTGGCATGGTGATACATTTTTGCTTATATTTTGTTTTATATATATAGCATGCATCATTTAGATCAATTCACATAAAATTCACTAAATTATTTAGATTTTTTTGCATATATGTTCAATTATATCTTATCATATAAATATTTATGCCGATGTGTATAAAAAATATCATGACATGATATGCATTCAAATGTGAATTTGTGTGGATCAATTTACGGTAGTCGTATATATAAACTAAACTCAAACATGAGAGAACATAAACATACACCTCTTATGTGAGTATTTGCATGTCTTTGTTGCATTGAGAATAAATATCTTTCCATATTCATTTTGGGGTCCCATACTTTTAAATCTTTACCAGATATCTTCTCTGATTTTAAAAAGTGGAAGAAATATTATAGGAGTAATTTTTTTTTAAATGATTATTCCGTTATTTCATTTATGATTAAGATGGCCCCTCTCTCTTTGTAAAAGTCTAAAATAATTGTTATATGGAATCAATATATCTTTGATTAATTATACTCATTTGTTTTTTTTTTTTATAGATCTCTTACAAATTTTTCCCCACACACAATTTTTTTGGTAATGCTTGGCAGACCACATTCATCCATTCTACACATTGGATCGGTCTCACATTCACATTCTCTATTCTTACTTTGTTCCTTAAAGGGTGTGAATGTGGGCCCGATCAAAATCATATGGATGGATGATTTGTCCATCACCTACATTACCCTGTTTTTTTACATGGATGATACTACATGTTTATGAAACTCTAAAATTAATTGATTGCTTATGGTGTAGGATATAGGAACAGGAAGTAATCCATACAAGGCTTTTGCTTATGCAGCCTTCCAAGAGCGAGCCACTTTTCTGTCAGACGGCAGCATGGCTCGACTAGCTAAGGAGAGAGGTGATCCAACGCTTGCATGTATATGTGGCACGATTGCTGCAGACGAGAAGCGCCACGAGATTGCATATGAGAGGATCATTGCAAAACTTCTAGAGGTGGACCCCACAGAGACGATGACAGCGATAGCAGAAATTATGAGTAACCATATAACAATGCCCGGACACTTGATGCATGATGGTCAAGACCCACACCTATTCAGTCATTTCTCTGCAGTGGCACAACGTATTGGTGTGTACACGGTTAGTGACTACATCGATAGCTTGGAGTTCTTGATTGGACGTTGGAGATTGGAGAAGCTAGAGGGTTTGACAAGCGAGGGAAAGCGTGCACAAGAGATCGTGTGTGGGCTTGCACCCAAGATTAGGAGGCTGCAAGAGCGTGCTGATGAGCGAGCGAGAAAGATGAAACCTAAGTTTAGTTGGGTCTTCGATAAAGAGATGTCCAAATGAAAGTGCACAAAAATTTCAAAAAGATGTACTACTAAGAAACAATAACTATAACTATCTACTCCCTCTAGTTCTATATATAAGTAAAATTTGGGTCAATAAAAATTAATGTATCTTTCTTTCAAAAAAATTGATGTATCTGATTCAAAGTTTAGACTAAATACATCAACTTTTGTTGATCCAGTTTTAGTTTATATATTAAACCGAAGGGAGTATCTTATAATATCTCCCTACCCTAGTGTTTGCTTATCATGTACTTTTAGAGTAATTAATAATTAAAGAAATTATTGTAGCAATATACAATTGTTCAACACTATGCATTGTGAGAGAGAGTGTGTATGATGAGGCAGTAAATAAACATCGGACATGTTTTATATAAAAAAAAAAAAAAAATAGAGAATATATACTTTTTTTAAACAAAATAAGTGAATCAACTATACTGGTACTTCTTGACCTACACATATCATTTGCAACACTTAGAAATATTTATTAAAAAGTAAAAGATACAAAAACTGAAGGACTAGTTCAAAACTCAAGCCATAATAATCAAGGATAGAGGACAAATAGTTGATGGGAGTGTGAATAGATATACACATCCTATGAGTTTCTCGCGCGCCCTGCGTTTTTTCCAAAAATGCCCTTGTGCATTCTGGATTTTAAAATCCGGACAGTTCTTATGTATAATCAACCATCAGACTCTCTCTCATTTCAGCAGTTTTGAGTTTTGCTTTTAAAAACAACAAAAAAACTAAGTAAAAATGCTAAAAACCTGTCAAATAAAATCATAAAAATATAAAAATAGCACCAAAAAATTTTAAAAACCAAATAAAACTAATGCAAATTTTTTCATATCTTTTTGAGAATATGAAAAATTAAAAAAAATGAAAAATGGGTCTAAACGATGGAATTTTGGATTTTGAGGGGCGGAGTCCCGTAAGAAGTCCCTTCTAAGGGAGTCATGGTCCTTGAATTTTTTCTGATTTTCTGGGAAAGTTTCAGAGCAATCCGATCAAGTAGCCCGAAAACCCGATTTTTGACTAAGAACAGGTAACAATGACCCAAAAACAGAAGGATGAGAGTTAGGAAGATTAATATTGTCTCTAAAATGACTATCCATGTTACAAACATGTTTAAAACTTGTGCTGATACAATTCGGATTATATAATCCGAACTGTTTTACCTTGAAAAAGGGCGTTTAGGGGGTTTCCGGATTATGTTATCCGGAAACATCATGTAACAAGCCCTATTTTTTGAAGTTTCCGGATTACAAAATCCGAAAAAGTCCGTAACTCCATTTTTCACCCTATAACAAAGGAAAACACCATTCCGGATTATGAAATCCGAAAACCTCAAGGGCATTTTTGGAAAAAAAACGCAGGGCGTGCGAGAAACCTATAGGGTGGGAAAAGTAATACTCTTGTAATGGAAAAATGTTATGGCCCAAAAGACGAATGCTTATGAGATCTATTAAGTGTGGTTTCATATTGTTAGTTGTAGAAAGGATCTAGACAGATTTCATGTGTAGTTGTCTGTTTGGTAAACACCAAAAAAGAGTTTTTAGCTCTTAGCTTCTAGCTTATAAGCTCATTTGACAAAAATAGCTCTGTTTGGTAACACTTTTTGACCATGAGCTTATAGCTTATTTCACGAGCTTATAAGCTATTTTTCAGAAGCTATTCCAAGTAGCGTTTGAGTTTATAGCTTATAGCTTCTCATATTTTCTTCTTTTACCCCTATTGTTTTATCTAAAATCCATTTTTACCCTTTTATTATAATTTAATTCAAACCTACAATTCTCTAATATACTATACATCCCTCGTTTTTTTCCCTAATAAATATACATCCCTCGTTATTTTTTTTTGACAAATATATCCCTCGTTATTATTTATCTCACTTGTCTCATGTTGCTGACAATATATATACCTCCATTTATCTTTTGCCTTATGCTGCTGACAATATATACCTCCATTTATCTTCTTTTTTTTTTGACAAAATACCTCCATTTATCTCTCTTGCCTTATGTTGTTGACAAAAAATATATATACCTCCGTTGACAAAAAAGGATATATACCTCGTTATACTTAAATAAATTTTTTAGTGAATAAAATTTAATTTACAATATAAAAGATATATTAAATTTATAAATTTCAATTACTTTTTAAAAAACAAAATTGAATTAAGAATTCCTGAATATTTAAATATCAAGTTATATAAACTTTATATTTTGAATTAATAATACCCTTTTATGTCATTTTACATTTATCAGCTAGTTTAACCACTAATTTTACCAAACACTTCAACTAGCTTATCAGTCATCAGTCATCAGATAGCTTATCAGCTAAAAGCTATCAGCTACCTTATCAGCTAAAAGCTATCAGCTACCTTATCAGCTATCCGCTATTTTTACCAAACAAACCTATGTAGAAGTAGAAAGTTCGTGAATAAAATAAAAAACAAGAAGAATATATTGTTAGGCAAGCATAGCTATTTTTGCCCTTTTTCTGCTTTTGCATAATTCTGTTTCATCATCCAGCACTCAATTCCTTACATTTTGGCTCTTGGTGTTGCATTACAACTTACAAGTTCCTTCATTTATGTTCATTTGTCCGACAGTATCTCATCGGTAGTAGTTTCTTAGTGTTTTTGTCTCGATTGTTTACCATTTTTCTTCACCATAGATAAAGGGTTTTGATCCTTAAAAATACTAAATTTCATTTTTAGTCCACTAAAAATCTCTTTCGAACTAAAATGTTTGGTTATCAATTTTAGTTTATATTTTTGTTTTTGTTTGTAAAAGTTCACGTGCATGTACTCCCTTATGCAGCATGTGTGATCAGTGGTGTGAAATAATAGACCACCTCTTCGCGCAATCTGAATGGACTAGAACTTATAGGTTTTGTTTACCGCTTGGCAATTCCTTTCAAAGTTCTGGTTCGTATCCAATCTATTTTCTGTCATGACTGGAAAATACAAGTTTGCATGAAGAAGTGGTTACTCGATTGGTTTTTTCTCTGTTACGAGCGTATTAGAAATAAGCGTTTTGAAGGAATTGCATTACCAAACCCAGTAAATTGTGTAAATCAGGCCAATAGAAATGTGATTATGTTTAGCAAATCTAATGCAGCAACAAAATTTGCCTATCCTCTTACACGAATCAAATATTCGGTGGATTCCACCCCCTTGCTGGATGGTATAAACTCAATGTTGATGCAGCTGGACTAACACCTAACAGCATGTGGGGACTGACAGCGGTGATCCGAGACTCTGATGGCATGACCAATGCAGCTACTGCCTGACTCAGATGTGGCAGAAATCATGACATTTGAAGTATGGAGTGTTGTTTGCTAAAGACATGCTCTTCCTTAATTTAATTCTAGAACATGATTCAGTCAATGCAATTGAATATCACTTGAGCATGGACGCGATAGTTGCAGATTAAACTGTTTTAGCTCATTAGAATTTGCTCATGTAAGAAGGGTAGTGAATAAAGCTGCTGAGTACTTAGCAAATTGTGCTACTAAAAATGCAGAATATGCAGAATTTGCTCTTGTATTTTTACCGTCATAGCTTTCGATTTAATGTAAGACGTTTTCTAAAGAATTTCGTCCCAATATATATATTGTTCAATAACTATCAATAAAAAATATACTAAGTGGACACAGATGTCCCAATTTATTAATTTTTTAGCAACTTGGAACATTTATGTTTTGAAAAAGGAAATACACAATACTAAAGCATTTGATGAACAAGTTTTAGCTGAATACAAGAAGTGACATTTGAGGTAAGCAGCCTCATTTGCTTGTGAGGTCGGTCTTAATGATCAGTATTCTTCTATTACTTTTACTCCCAGAAGATCTGCTTCTGCTTGTTCATCTGGAGGAAGCTTAACGAACCTGACTTCATAAATATCTTTAATTATCAAAGACCCGCACAAATCAAAAGTACTAACAGGCTCGGGGCGGGGCTTTCTAGAGAAATAGAGACCCATAAAGAGTTCGAGTATGAATCCAACCATATAAAGATCTTCCTCCATGCTGCTCTCTACTATGTTCCTCTTAACAACTTCTGAAAAGACAAGGCATGCATGCATATTGTAAGAAAATACACACAATTGGTTCATAAAATAAAAAAGAGGGGGATCATTTAGGTTACCCATTTTGGCAGGGGGAGAGACTCAGCAATTTCGAAAGCCCAACTTGAAAGATTTAAACCCTAGCGACGAAAAAGACCAAATTTTTTTAATAATTCCAGCAATCAATCAAAGAAACGGATTCAAATACAAGAAACATGAATTATCAACAAGAATTAATTCAAAAAGGAAAATAAAGAAAGATTCAACATGATCGCATGGTGAAGAAGGTGGGGCGATGAAAACGAATAAGAAAACAAAACAAACCTATTTGCGCAGTGAAGATATTGGAGAGATGAAGAATGAAAATTGCAAACCTTTCAAGAGTCGGTCATGTAGCAAAACCTTTGTTTATTGGTCTGGGCTAAAAAAAACTCATGGGCTTTAAAATTAGGGCTCAATTCTGCATTAAAAATAATTTTTGAAACGAATATGATACAACCCATATAACAATAAATTAAAAATGTGCATAATTCTATAAAAAAAAATGTCTAAAAAATAAATTCACATACAATTATATTTAAAATAAATGTTTTTTTTTGTTTATTCAAGTTTGCACATTAGGGTTTACCCTTAAAAAGTTATTATGGAATGAATTTTGTGTTGTGGATTTCATAACTACTTCAAAGACCGTTAACTACATTGTTTTTGGGGTGTTCCAGTTACTAAACTAATAAATGCATAAGTGAAATAATGAGACCGAAAGATAAAGGGATAAAAATGCGTAAAATAGATTGTTTGATTGATTTCGTGTCTAGATAAATGTACAAGTTCGGTATTTATAGCCAAAAACACTAGTCCTAGAGCCTAAAACTAGGGGTGGGAATAGGTCAGGCCGCTCGTCAGGGGCCTATGGCTCGGCCTACTAAAAGCTCGGCTCGGCCTAACTCGTTTAATAAATGGGTCAAGCTTGAGCTTTTTAAAAAGCCTATTAATTTAATTAGGCTAGACTTAGGCTTATAAAAAAGCCTATCAAGCCTACCAGGTCGGCCCGTATACGAGTATATTACATTTTTCCATATATCAAAAAGAATTACTGATCCTTCAAATTCTCATACCACAATTATTATTTTGTATGACATTGCTATTGATATAGTTATATATATATATTTGTGTGAACTATTAAGGTTTGCTACTAATATGCCTAAGGTCAATATAGTTATTAGATTAAGTTTGAAATTGAAATCTTTGCTGTTATCAGACATGATTATTCTTGAGTTTCTATCCATCTATAAATTTTACAATTGTGTTAGGCCGAGCCGAGCTTTTAGTATCTAATTAATGTTTTATCTCTATATTAAGTACGTTGTACAAATTGAAAGGAAAAAAAAATTGATGAACGACTCTGTTTGAAATTTGTAACACAAACTAGACTTTTAAACAGGCTAATAGGTCTGGCCAGACTTTTAAAAAGGCCAGGTCAGGCTTAAAATAAAGTCTTTGACAAGTAAAAGGCCAAGGCTTAGGCCTTAGTTTTTTCAACTAGGCCTAGCCTATTTAAGCAAAGCTCGGCTCGGCCCGGCTCATTCCCACCCCTACCTAAAACGACGTGGCCTACAAAAATTCGCTTAGGTAGGCTATTTACACGAGTAATGTTTAGAGTTTCTTATTGTGTAGGTTACATGGCACCCGTGTTTGGCACGTGGGTCTTCAGTTTCGGGACATATTTCGTTGATATTATCTGCACGTGCACAACTTTTCCTAAAACGTGGCTATGTGCTCATATCTTTGCTTAGAGACACTTTAACTATGGAGCACGAGTTAATTGTCCAATTCCATATATTAAGCTTTGACTATGTCGAATATCTTCACAACCTTCGTAAACCCTAGTAGACTTAAGAAAGATACGACTAACCCGCATTCGACTTATTTTCACTCGTCTAACATGTCATCAACTCGCCTGACCTTAAATCGTATGGTTGTCGATCTCGGCTTCATGTAATTTATTCTTAGGTGTAAATAAATATCCCTTTGTGTTGCATTATCGATTGGCTATAAGGTATGAGATGATGCGAAAATAAACAGTCACTATGTTGTGTGAATAGTATCATCATTGCGTCATAAAACATAAAACTAGTCATTATAAACCATGTGTCGACTGGTGAATGGACAAAACCTTATTAACTCTTGTCAAAATGATTACTCTAATATTGATCCCCGTAACTAATTTTTGGCGATTACTCTTCATGTTCATTAGATTAAATCCTCTCTATTAATAATCTTCAGTCGAGTGATTTGCTAGTTTCTTTACTTTATTTCTCCCCTTGTTGATTTTGTTTATTCGTCTAGCTATCAAGCAATTTTGGCGATTTCCTTGCGCCTCTTGATCATTTATTCTTCTTTTAACTCTCAATTCTTGAAAAACAATAGCTCAACTTCCAAAATCAAAGCCCCCGTGAAGAAAACTATATGGGAGCATTTACCCTATGCAAGAAAATATAACTCTTCGTACTTGCTTATGATTGGAGTACTGCTAAGAAAAAGGTGAGTGAGTTCATAACACATCCTTATCCAACTCATGATTATTTAACGTAGCTTGACATGGTCGAAGCTGCAAAGGACCAAGATTTGAAGAAATAGGGCATGAGATGATTATGCTTCCAAAGGTATATATGAATATCAATGTGGTCGTGGAGCATCTTTTTATACGTGATTGGAGCTAGCATGGTGACACATTTTACACACATAGCATGCATATAAGGTTTCTTTTAATTTAGACCGATAAAAGTTGGGGTTCAACTTGGACCAGTTGAAATCTGACCTTTGATATAATAATATTTAATATAGATGGTTGTGATTCAAAGTCTAGTACCTGATCTATAAGTTAAGGGTATCCAAACCTAGTGCAAGACAGGTTGCACAATAGCGTTTTGGTCATTTTGTGAAAAACGGTTTCTGGACCGGGTCTATAATGGATCTATAAAATGTACCATAATTGGGCTGGGTCATAACATTATCATTGTCATTTTCTGAAAATTCTAACATTTGTGCAGCTTAAAACATTTACATGGTTTAAAGATTCTTTTCTTGAAAAAAAAAAAAAGATAAGTTTGTTTTTAATTCTGTGTATTCTTGTTTTCGTGCAGCTAAAATATATTCTTGGACACGAACAGCTTAAATATATTTGTGCAGCTTAATTTCATTTTTAGAACAGCTTAATATATTTGTAATCGTTAACACATAACACAAATTAGATCCCCTTCTCTGCATTCATTCATTGCGAGTCAAACTCTGGTGTTTATCATCGGAATCGCTTCAATCTCCGGTGATGGTGGACATGAAAAACGAAGAAGTGGCGGAGATGTTACATGCTTCCATTGATTTGGAGTATTGAGAAACTCATAATTTTGTAGATTGATTAGTTTTAAGTTTGAGGTAATGGAAAGAATCTATGAGGTTTCTGGAGTTGAACAAATCAACAAGGTTTATGGGTAAAGCTGAGAGTGAAAGCAAGGTTGGATCAAGAAAAATTGTAATTGATTAATAGTGATAACTTTGCAAATTATTTGGGGACAAGGGTTACTACTGTGTATTATGACAATAGGGTGTATGGTATGAGGTAACCTGAACACAACCTGCAATACCAGGTCATTTAACTGGTCCAAGTTGGACCAAAACATACACTGGTCCAAACTAAAGGGACCCTGCATATAAACACACTAGCGAGTCACTTTGATGTTGGGCAGTAGTATGGCTCGAGTGGCTAATCAAAGGGGTGATCCGATGCTTGCACGCATATGCGGCACAATTGTGCTGCGGATGAGAAGCGCCGTGAAATTGCATACGAGAGGAAGCATCTAGAGGTGGACCCCACAGAGACGATGGCAGCCATAAAAGTTCATTTAAGGAGGAGTGAGTACTCATTGTACTTTATCCCCTTTGCGCTTCTATCGTCTTTTATTCAATAAAAGTTATATTTGCTATTAAAAAAAAATAACATAACGATGCTCGGACACTTGATGCAAGATGGTCAAGACCCATACATACCTCTTGAGTCATTTCTCCGCAATGGCACAATGTATCGGCGTGTACACGGTTAATGACAACATTGAGAGCTTGGAGTTCTTGATTGGACGGTGGAGATTGGAGAAGCTAGAGGGTTTGACGAGCGAGGGAAAACGTGCACAGAAGCTCGTGTGCAGACTTACACCGGAGATTATGAGCCCAGAGGAGCGTGCGGAAGATGAAGTCCGAGTTTAGTTGGATCTTCCATAAAGAAAACTAATGACTATGTATTTTATAATCTCTCCCTACCCTAGTGTTTGGTTATCTTGTACTCTTTAGCGTATATTATTACAAAAATAAAATAAAATTATTTTAGAGAAAAATATGACGACTGATGGTTCAACAATATGCATTGAGTGTGTGTTATGATGCTGTAAACACACATGGTTAAGGATTCCTAATTGAGTTTGATTCCTGTTGAAGCCTATTGCAATGGAGGGATGTTATGCTCAAGATACTTGATAGTATGTATATAAAATACTACGACCATATCCCTCAGCCCTATTGAGTGTGGTCGCATGTTGTTAGCCATAGGAAAGATCTAGCTAGACAGAATTCATCATGAATCATTCGTAATCTTTTAGAGTGCCCTAAATAAACTAATTTATGTGCCATCTTTTTTAGAAAATTGAAGAAAATTAATTTATGTTCTAGACAGAATTGGTGGAGGAAACAACAAAAAATAATATTGAAGAAAATTGGACTGTATAGCCATTTTCCTTCAATATATGGAAATCACTTGAAATACCACAACAACAAAATCAAAATCTAGCTTAACTTTCATTAGACAATCCCAGCAGCATAATTCTTTACATGCAAATTTCACAAATTCTCACAAACTCAATAATCCAAAAGGGATTATTTATGAAAATTATTTATATAAAAACAACTAGAAAGATAACTCAGTCCACACTAGTATGGCATATTTCAACGGTGTTTTAGAGTTTTACTCCCCCATTCGTATGATACATCTGATGGACTCCCCTTTCAGCATGTAATCAAAAGCTTTGTTAATCTCTGAAAATGGAATTGTGTGAGTAATGAATTTCTCCAGTTCCAGTTCCTGTAATATCACAGTAATATCATATTAGCAATACAAATAACATATCATTCTGCAATATTAATTAATCTTCCGTAACTGTGCACGATTCGATGTATATAAACTTACCCCTTTCATGTACTTTTCTACAACCTTAGGAAGATCAGTGCGGGGTTTGTAGTTTCCATAAAATGTACCCTTAAGAGTCCTTTCATTCAACAAATTCATAGGATGTGTTTGAAATGCATCGTCTTTGTTTGGCACTCCAACAAGTACAGCAACACCCCAACCCTTAGAAAAACAAAAAGTCAAGGTTCAGCTTAGCTTAAGTAAGGTTTATAATTTCTTTTTAGCAACAAGCAAGAGGAAGTGAATTTTGTTTAACATACATCGTGGACACATTCGAATGCGGAGATCATAGCCTGGATGCTACCGGTACATTCAACAGCACGATCCACACCTCCGTTGGTCATTTCAGCAATTACCTGCAAACCAATGTTCACATCTCAATCTCCTCGTATAAAAATCAAACATCATTTTAATCCATAGAATCATACTTCAAATTCACAACAGAAAATGCATAGAAATCGTGGTTGAACTAACTTGTTGAACAGGTTTGTCATGATCTTTCGGGTTTACGAACTCATTTACCCCAAACTTCTTAGCTGCCAACAAGAAAAAAAATAAGAGATGTCATCAATAAAAGAAACAGTCATTGAATTTGTGTTAACTTCAATCTTAAAGCATTTGGTGGAATAAGAAAAGCATTGTACCTAATTCATATCGGCTGGAAACTAAATCAACTCCAATGATTCTTGATGCACCAGACATCCTTGCCCCTTCAGCAGCCTAAATTTTGGTTTAAAAAGAAGAGCAGGAGTTAATAATGGCTCTTTTCATTTCCGATAATAATTGCAATTTACAACACACACAAACATGCGCATACACACTCAAGGTACAAGAGTAACATACCGCAAGGCCAACAGCTCCAAGTCCAAAGATAGCAACAGATGAACCGGGTTTTGGTTTAGCAACATTGATAGTAGCACCAAGACCTATAGAAGCATGGAAGCAAATTGAATTAGGAAAACATAGACTCGGCCAAGAAACATATATTAATATCTAAACATTGGAATCTACTATACCTGTGCATATTCCACAGCTGAGAATACAAACTTTGTCAAGAGGTGCATCAGGGTTGATTTTTGCAACACATCCGGCATGAACCACAGTGTACTCGCTGAATGTAGATGTACCGACGAAATGGTGAATCGGCTGTCCCTTAATAGAGAATCTTGACTGATTGTCATTGATCATAACGCCCCTGTCCGTGTTGATCCTAAGAAGATCACACATGTTGCTCTCCTCTGACTTACAATGTGGACAGTCCCCACACTCCCCTGTGAATACAGGCAGGGCATGATCCCCTGGTTTTAGATCTGTCACACCCTCACCTACGCTCTCCGCAATCCTGATCGACATTAGACCCACAATTATCAATAACATTCATTCACATTTCATAACAAATTAGATAGCTAAACAGATTTAATCAACAATATATAAGAGAAAGATTTATAATATGTGATTCAACTTTCAATGTTCAGAAGAGAGTCATACCCTCCAGCTTCATGACCAAATATACGAGGAAACAATGGAGTCTGACCCTGAAACAAAGGAATATAAGAAAACCATATTAAATCACTGCAATGCAAAACAGAACATCAAAACCTTGAAGAAAACAAACAGAACCAAAAACTAGTATGCCAATATTTTGTAACTAAAATTAAACCTAAGAAGAATTATACATAAATTAACTTTTGTGTAAGAAAACTAAGCACCCGCCGTGTTATGTAATCAAAGCATACCTTAGCTTCCCAGAAGTAAACATCAGTGTGACAAAGGGAGGTGAAGAGTATCTTGAGACGGACTTCACCGGCTTGTGGTGGCGCCACCTCTACTTCTTCCATCACCAGTGGCTTCCCCGCCTCCCATGCAACCGCAGCTGGTTCCAAAACACAATCAAGGGATTCAGTTAGTAAGTAGTATGATATGAAGCACGGATACACACCGGACACAACATGGACACACCGACATTGATAATAATTTTCGAAAATCACATAATTCAATGAAATCATATGCGTCAGGTGTCATAGACACGCCTAATCTGAAGTATGTTAGTGCTTCATAGGTAGTATGTATGTAGCACTTAAAATTAATTTATAGTTGGCAAATAAAATAAAATGAAATGATTAATAAAAAAAATAACAATCTAAATGGAAGGATCCTGAAAAAGCAAAAGCTAGAAAACAAGATCAAAACAGAATTTGAGAAAAAATAGATGGTACCTCTACACTTGATGATCTGACCAGCAGTGTTGGACATGGTTAAAAGAAAATGATGAATGAACAGAAAATTTAGAATGGAATCGAATGGATGAGTAAGTTGTTTGTTGCTTTGCAATGTTACTCGTGTTGTGTTGTCTGTGGAAGTAACTACGTGTCAGTGACCTTTATTTATAGGTGCATAGTACTGGCACTAGTGGGAATATAAAAAAATGAATGATTTTCTATTTCCAAACATAGTATAGTACTTTAATTTTTTTTAACAACATTAAAATACTACCACTTTGGTTTTGTGGGATACCGCTGTTGCTGTTGTTTTATTTCCAACCAGCGGCGCCTTTGGGCTTTGACTTTGCCATCAAGCTACCGACATAAGCTGGTTTTCGACTTTCTTTTATCTAATTGATTTATTCCTTTTCTTTTCCCTTCTTATTCTTATACTCTTGATCCGTACATAAATTTTGATTGTTTTATTGTTAAAAAAATATTTTTGTTTTAAAATAATGTAAATATTTTAGAAATGATATATAGTTATCATAAAAGAAAATATGATGTATAATTTATCTATGTTTTCTAATTATATCATTGATATGATTAAGGTGATTTTTTTACATATTTTATTTTAATTTTCCCATTTGATTTTATTTTACTTTTATACATGTATATCTTTTTTACATATAAGTGTGAGTCCGTCGTTTTTCTCAAGTTTCTTTTCTAAGTGGTTTGTTTTAGAGCTGTTCAAATGAGCTTGGTACATTGGCATGACCCATCGGGCATGTTTTTTCACATGGATTGGGTTGTAAAAAATATGAAAAAACTTGATTGTTCAGAATAAATTGACGAGTTTCATATGGGATGCCTATTATTTTCATATATTTTAAAGAATAAATCGAAGAGATTGTAATATTTTAGAGACTAAATTGATGTTTTATTTTTCATATGTTTTTGGTTGAGTAATCTAATTGCTAGAAATTTACCTTTTAAAGTCAATAAGTAAAAAAATTAAAGTTTGAACTCCGACCACTACATATTACAATGCCTCTACCAACTGAATTATGTTCACAGAAACGATTATTCAATTTCTTTTAAATAATTGTTTGGTTACATGTTCTACTACCATCTCCTCTTTTTTTTTTTTTTTTTTGAAGGATTTACCATCTCCTCTTGTTAAAGTCTAAAAGAATGGTTACATGCATATTAATAAATACTATATCCATCCCTTCTTAAATGTTTTTTGGGATTTTTCACATATGTTAAAAAGTTGGCGATGTGGTTAAAGTGTACATTTTGCATATGAATATCACTGAATTGTCTTTTACGTCAATTTTGATTTTTCATCTCCTAAGACAAATGAATGATAGTAATGAAATGTGTGTGTGCGTTAATTTGAAATAGACCTTATTTAGGAACGATTATTTTTCAAAAAAAAATTAAATTTAAGGACAAAGGCAGTTATCTTTTATAAATTCTATCTTTTTGTTAATAATATATTAGATAAATTATATTTTTGTTATGAAAAACTATGTCTACAAACATAATTTTATACTGAGATACATATTTATTAAATTATTAAATTAAATGATTGTTTGTGGTTGTAGAATGTAGGAGTAGAAAACGGATTTCACTTTGAATTTAGTGACTTTGATGACTTTGTCACCCACTCTCATTCTCTTTCATCAAAATAGTTTATTTTAATCATTCATCTATCAATTAAATACACTAAAGTCATCAATGTCACCAAAATACAATGTCACCCAACTATTTTTCGTAGAAAACAACCCATATCTGACATTTGTGTGAACATCCTTCCAAAAACGAGCCTTTTTGTGTTGGACAACAGTTTGGCTCGAGTGGCTATCGAGAGGGTTGATCTAGTGCTTGCACGCATATGCGGCACAATCGCTACGCACGAGAAACGCCATGAGATTGCATACGAGAGAATCGTTGAGAAGCTTCGAGAAGTGGACCTCACATACACGATAGCAAAAATGATAGTAAGTAACAACATAAAGATTCACGGACAGTTGATGAATGATTGTCGGGACACATACATCTTCAGTCATTTCTCCGCATTGGCACAATGTATTGGTGTGTACATGGTTATTGACTACATTGATAGGTTAGAGTTCTTGATTGGACGGTCGAGATTGGAGAAGTCAGAGGGATTGACTAGCGAGGAAAAACGTGCACTGGAGCTCTTGTGTGGACTTGCATCCAATATTAGGAGGCTACAGGAGCGTGCCGATGAGCTGGTCAAAAAGATGAAGTCCAAGCTTAGTCGAATCTTCAATAAAGAAGTACTATGAAAAAACTAAGATTTCTGCTCTCCCCCTGCACTTTTCGCTCGCACACTGCAGCCTTGCCGAAAATGCCCCTGCGTGACTTAAGTCACGCATGTGTAAAAGACTTAATTTTTACACGTGCGTGACTTAAGTCACGCTGCGTGAGTTAACTCACGCAGGAATTAACACTTTCGTGAGTTAACTCACGCAGATTTTGTTTTTGCAATTTTCAATTCTCTGCATGCTTGAATCTTTAATAGGTGGGACCTAAATGTCTAGAAGGCCAAGTGCATGATAATTATTCGTTTTTCCTTTTCACTATTTACAAAGAAATTTATACAATAAAATAGATCATGGATAGCATGCAGGAGAGGTGAGGAATTACAAGCATGCAGCAGAGGTGCTTTGGATGCGGTAAAAATCCTTATCACCAAATTATGTCCTTCAATAATTACTATCAGACAAAACCATTTACATCACCAACAGAAAAAGAGCAAAATAAATGGGCCAGGAATATTCTAAACTTTTTAGTATATCCAAAGTGCGCCAAAGGTCCAAATGCATGCAGAATTGAAAATTGCAAAAACAAAACCTGTGTGAGTTAATTCACGCAGGTGTTAATTTCAACGTGAGTTAACTCACGCAGCATGACTTAAGTCACGCATGTGTAAAATCTAAGTCAAGTTTTTTTCACATTTGCGTTAGTTAACTAACGCAGGGGTATTTTCGGAAGTTCAGCTGGGTGGGAGCGAAATGTGATGGGGGAATGGCAGAAATAAAAACTAATGAGTATGAGTATGTACTATTTTATAATCTCCTTGTTCAAAAACTATTTTATAATCTCTCCCTGCCCTAGTGTTTGGTTACCCTGTACTCTTTAGAGTAAATTAATACAAAATAAAATTATATAATAATAGAAAAATATGACGACTAATTGTTCAACGATGTGCATGAAGTGTGTATGATGATGCTGTAAAATAAATAGAGAACAAGTAGTTGAGGCCAATGTGAATTGATATACATGGTTAAGGAATCTTATGGTTATGAACTATGAAGCTCGGATACGTAGTAGGATACGGGTACGATACGATACGGGTACGCGGATACGCAAAATTTTTAAAATTTGGGATACGATACGGCTAAGATACGTTAACAAGATATTTATTCTAAAATTTATATGCATGTAAAATACTTAAAAAAAACATTGATTACTCTTCGATACTATATAATCATAAAAGTCACAATTTACAAAAAATAATACATGTAATCAAAATAAAAAATGTAAAGTTTTCGTATAAATCATATTCTATTTTCATTCATATGTTAGGATATCAACAAATGTATCAATAGAAGAACTCAAAACAAAGTTTGTTTAATATTGATTGATTGAATTTCCTCTCTCTTGTTACTTTCATCACCAAAAACATAATTTTTAATTGGTTAATGGAAAAACAATTATAGTGATTCATATCTTAAATTGAATTATATACATATCCATTGAATTTTCACAACAGTCTCATTTTTTTACCATTCATTTTTTTTCTAGGATACGTCTCTAGGAAGTATCTTATAAGTATCTGTGTATCTGTCGAGTATCTTATAAGTATCCGATAAAATATATATTTTAAATTAAAATAAATAATTCCGATACTCCGTGGATACGGGTATCCTGAGTATCCGCGGAGTATCGGTATCCGATACGTATCCGACACGGGCACGGCACCATTTTGGAGTATCCGGGCTTCATAGGTTATGAATCATGTGTGGTTCGTAAGCAGTAAGCCAAATAGACTAAGGGCCCGTTTGTTTTAGATTCTAAGAAAATGGATTTTATTTTGTATTTCTAAAAATAGAAGTTATTTCAAACTTATTTATTATAAGTTAAAAAAGAGATTTTGACATTCACTAACTTAAATATTCATTGTTCGAGATTTTACATAGTAAAAAATACATATTTTTTCAAAAATGATTTTTATGAAAAGCTATTTGAAATAGCTTTTTTTTTTTAGATTTTTTCAAAATTTAGTACCCAATTTTTTTTAACAAATGATAAAATACTTAAAATGACATTTTAAGATAAGTTATTCAAACGGATTTTTCATTTGAAGCTTTCCTTGAAAATTTCTCTGTTAAAAAAATTATAACAAAAACATAATACACTACAAAAATCTATTTTGAAAAAGCTATAACAAACGGACCCTAATTTATGTTATGTTTAGCATTTATGAATAGAGAATTGGTGAAAAGACGACAAAATAATATTGAAGAAAATTACTTTGTTAGCATCTGCATAATTTTGTAAACTCCTTACAGTTTGGCTCTAGATTTCACCCTTTTGTTCATTTTTCTGATAGTATATCATCTTTGAGGGTAGTATGGTTTCTTCTTAGGGTTTTGTTTGGACCGTCTGTTTACCCTTTTTCCTTCAAAGAGTAAAATTACTTAAAATACCAAACAATAAAAAGTCAACAAAATCAAAATCTAGCTTATCTTGTATTAGAGAATCCGAACAGCACAATTCTTTACACGCAAACTTCACAAATTCTCACAAACTCAATAATCCAAAAGGAATTATTTATGAAATTTATTTTTTCAACAACCAAAGAGAGAAATGAGTCCCCTAGTAGGGATTATTAGTTATTACATCATTGTTTTACTCCTCCATTCGGATGATACATCTGATGCACTCCCCTTTCAGCATGTAATCAAAAGCTTTGTTAATCTCTGAAAATGGAATTGTGTGAGTGATGAATTTCTCAAGTTCCAGTTCCTGTAATATCACAGTAATATCATATGAGCAACACAGATAACATATCATTCTACAATAGTAATTAATCCTCCTTAACAGTGCACGATTCGATGTATATAAACTTACCCCTTTCATGTACTTTTCTACAACATTAGGAAGATCGGTGCGGGGTTTGTAGTTTCCATAAAAGGTACCCTTAAGAGTCCTTTCATTCAACAAATTCATAGGATGTGTTTGAAATGCATCATCTTTGTTTGGCACTCCAACAAGTACAGCAACACCCCAACCCTAAGAAAAACAAATAACGGTTCAGCTTTAGCCTCAGTAATCTTTATTGTTTCTTTAGCAACAAGTAAGAACAAATGAATTTTGTTTTGCATACATCATGGACACATTCGAAAGCTGAGATCATAGCCTGGACGCTCCCAGTACATTCAACAGCACGATCCACCCCTCCATTAGTCATTTCAGCAATTACCTGCACACCAACAACATTAAAATTCATAGAATCATACTTTAAAATTCCAAACTGAAAACAGAAATATAATAAACTACCATGTACTAAATTGTCAATGAACTAACTTGTTGAACAGGTTTGTTATGATCTTTCGGGTTTACGAACTCATTTACCCCAAACTTCTTAGCTGCCAACAGGAAAAGAATAAGAGATGCCATCAATAAAATAAGGGTTTTTCTAACTTGTGCAAGATTGCACAGGATAAGGGGTGATTAATGCACCACTTTGTGGGTTTCTCAAAATATTATTAACTAGTGTTTTTCATGAAAATTGTTTCTTTTTTCCTTCTCTCCTCTGTTAACTATAACACAATTAATAGCCTACGTTTTCTTAAAAACTCCTTTTTTTTCCCTTCTCTCTCCTATATCTAACCACAACCATGCTTTGCTTTGCTTGCCATGTTTGCGTGTGCAATTAGCCAAGGAATGTAGGAGGCTATCGTTATAGTTTTTTGTTCACGACAGATGGAAGAAATGACTCATGCTTTTCAACGAAAGCATCCTTATAATCAACACAGTGCTTCATCAAATTAAGCAGAGCAACCAGGGAGATAATGATAATAAACAAATGGACTCACCTTTTGTCTATCATGTTAATCTACATATAAGAATTAGGTTTTCTCTCTACCTCACCCCGAACAAAAAAACAAAATCAGTGGCCTATCCTATGATACTGGTTATGGCATAGAAACATGGAGAGTGGCATAAGGTAAAAAAGCAGCTAAAAAATTGAGTAAAATAGATGCCATCCCCACTTTTTCTGAACAACAAAAAATAAGGAATGCACACCTACTATGTGTTAAGTTGGCAAAAATACTCGCTGTTATTATTGCACAATGACTTGGCTATATATAGCCTTATACATGACTAGCATATCAAGTAACCTTGTATGCATACCCTTCAATACACTCCCCTAATCTGAATTTTACTAGAAAAACTACAGATTAAAGATAGACAAAAGAGAAACAACAGAAAAATACAATTCGGTCATACACATTACCAATCTAGACTGTCAAATTCACATATTCCAAGTTTTGCTTGCAATTTGCAGAAGCTGTCTAACTTCAAAGGCTTGGTGAATATGTCTGCAATTTGATCTTCAGTTTTGCAGTGAACCAATTCAACTACTCCATCCTTTGTGAGATCCCTCAAGAAGTGAAATCTGACATCCATGTGTTTGCACCTTCCATGCATAATTGGATTTTTGGAGAGCTTGATGGATGATCTGTTGTCACAGAAAAGTTTTGTGCATTCTTCCTATGTCTGACCAAGATGATGAAGAATTCTTCTCAGCCATATAGCTTGACAGGCACATGATGAGGCTGCTACAAACTCAGCTTCAGTAGTAGATAAGGTAACAATAGGTTGCTTTTTGGATGACCAAGACAAAGCTCCAGTTCTCAGCTTAAACACATAGCCTGAGGTACTCTTTCTGTCATCTAAGTCCCCAGCATAATCTGAATCAGTCCATCCTTCAAGTCTGTAGTTCATCTTCTCCTTTTCATACAATATTCCAAGATTGATAGTACCTTTCAGATACCTAAGAATACGTTTCACAGCTGCTTGATGCATCTCAGTTGGTTTTTCCATAAATCTAGCTATTAAACACAATGAGTAAGCTAGAGCAGGTCTTGGTGCAAGAAGATACATTAAGCTCCTTATTATTTGCTTAAAGTTGGTTACATCAACACATTTTCCTCCTTCATTTTTTGTAAGCTTGCTTCCTGGCACAATTGGATTGCATACCAAATTACAGTCTTCCATGCCAAACTTAGACAAAATTTCTCTTGCATATTTCTGTTGATGTATGAATATACCTTTTGGACTCTGAGTTACTTCTACTCCAAGGAAGTATTTAATCTTTCCCAGATCTGTCATAGCAAAATTCTTCTTCATAGAGCATTTAAACTCCTCAAATAACTCTTCACAGTTTCCAGTGTAGATCAAATCATCTACATATAAGCTGACAATCAGTGTTTTCCCTTTAACATGCTTCACAAATAGAGTATGCTCATGAGGACACTTATCAAACTTTTCTTGACAGAAATAGGCCTTAATCTTACTATACCAAGCTCTTGGAGCTTGTTTCAAGCCATATAATGCCTTCTTCAACTTGTATACTTTGTCATTTCCTTCTCTTTGATACCCTGCAGGCTGCTTTATATACACATTCTCAGTTAGCTCACCATGCAAGAAAGCACTCTTCACATCTACTTGATATACATTCCAACTTGCAAGCAGCAATTGATAAGATGCTTCTTATTGTGTCCCACCTTGCAACTGGTGCAAAAACTTCATTATAGTCTATTCCATACTGTTGAGAGTACCCTTTAGCTACCAGTCTTGCTTTATACTTTTCTACCTTCCCTTTCTCCTTCAGTTTGGCTTTATAAACCCATTTCACACCAATTTTCTTGGCTCCAGAAGGTAAGCTAGTGAGATCCCATGTATTATTCCTCTCAATGGATTCAATCTCTTGATCCATTGCATTTCTCCATTCTTCATGCTTTACAGCTTCTTCATAAGTGACAGGGTCACTATTGGTGCTAAACACAGCTAGATTATGTTGTTCTATTTCTTCATCTAGCTCTTGACCAGTGACATAATCATGCAGATATCTTGGCTTATTTCTTGCTCTTCTGTTATCTGGTTGATTATTATTTTCAGCTTCAGAATCTTCCTCATATGTGCTGTCATTGTTTGATGATTCACTGTTGACATGTTCCTCTGTATCATTCACATTTTCTTCATCAACAGTGACTTCATTATTGCTATCATCACCATTTTCATAGCTGCTTTCCATTTCTATCATTCCAGTTGTGGTTTTCTCATCCCAATCCCAACCCTTTGATTCTTCAAATACCACATCTTTACTAACAATGATTCTCTTTGAAGCTGGATCATAGAGTTTATAGGCTTTGGATTCTTCACTGACACCAAGTAAGACACATTTTGTGATTCTGCTATCCAGTTTCTTTCTATTCACATCTGGAACATGAACAAATGCTAAGCAACCAAACACTCTAAAGTGTTTTACTATGGGTTTGATATCACTTCATGCCTCTTTTGGAGTAATGTTTTTGACTGATAGAGTTGGACTTCTGTTCATCACATAGGTTGCCCATTTGACTGCTTCAGGCCAAAACATTTTAGGAACACTTCTTCCATTAAGAAAACATCTCACTATATTCATCAGTGTCCTGTTCTTTCTCTCTGAGACACCATTTTGCTGAGGTGTGTAAGCAGATGTTAGCTGTCTCTTGATGCCTTGATTGCTGCAGAAGTTATTAAACTCATTGGAAGTAAACTCTCCTCCTCTATCAGTTCTTAAACATTGAATTTTACATCCAGATTCACCCTCAACAGATGCTTTAAACTTCTTAAACACTTCAAAAAAACTGGCTTTATCATGCAGAAAGTAAACCCATGTTTTTCTACTAAAATCATATGTGAATGTAATAAAGCACCTATTTCCACCATTTGATTGTGGATTGATAGGACCACACACATCACTATGAATCAACTCAAGCTTCTTTGAGGCTCTCCACTTAGCTTTCTTAGGAATTGATTCTCTATGTTGCTTCCCCATCATGCAATCAGAGCACACATCAGTTTCTTTCTTCAGTGTAGGCAAATCTCTCACCATTTCCTTCTTCACTAATGTATTCAGACCTTTATAGCTCAAGTGTCCATATCTATCATGCCACAACTTAGTTTCATTCATGCTTGATGTCTTCAAACACATAGGAACAATAACAGGTACATATATGATGTACATTCTATTAGAGGACATCTATGTAGACATTATTAAGCCCTTTTCTTCATGGAACACTTTACAGGAGTCTTTCTGAAACACAATGGTGAGTGTCATACCCCAAATTTTGACCATTTAAAACTTTTTGTTCGTATTTTAAAAGTCGGGTAATTTCATCGTCTAAGACGAAATTTCGGCAGAGAGATACCTCATTTTGGTTACCGAAAGGGACAGTTTTAAGTGTTTTATTACTTTGTTTTATTTTCTTTATTATTTATTAAATTTTTAGTCTTTTTATATCTTGTTACATTTTATTTTATTTCCTTTTTTATTATCTTTGTATTTTATTATTAATTTTCGTTTTATTATTAGTTAATTGTTATTTCTTTTTAATGTCCAACATGTCTTTAGTAGTCCTGTCCAAGTGTCCTTTATTCATTGGTCCTCTTTTAAAACTTTTTGTCCAAGTTTCTTACAAGCCACCTGTCCCAAGCGTGGGATCCCTCTTTGAGGGCATTCTAGTCTTTTTTCTTAGCTTCAGCTCAACCCTAGTTTTTACTATGAATAGACTCCTAATCATTGGAGAGGGGAGGTCACTATTCACCCAATCATTTGCAGCCGCCCCATTTTCTTACAAACCCTAAAACCCTTTCTCTTTCATCAATTTCCAGATCAAACACCCAAGATCATCAAAGTTTCTCAAGAACATTGAAGAACAATTTTCAAGATTCATAAAAAAAAACTCAAACACAACAATTAGGTTCCAATTTCGAATTCTCAACTCCACCATAACAGAAATTCGGTTTCCTCATAAACCTCAAGAACATTGAAGAACAATTTTCCAGATTCATAAAAAAACTCAAACACAACAAATAGGTTCCAATTTCGAATTCTCAACTCCACCATAACAGAAATTCGGTTTCCTCATAAACCTCAAGAACAACATCTTTTTTTTGAAATCCGAACCTACAACAACCACACTACAACCTGAATCCATCACCAAGGTTTCAGATCCGAGTCACTCTCGCCCAACACACCACAACAACAACAACAAATCGGTTCAAAGCTTAAGGTTCAACAAATCGAGCCAGAAACCAAGAGAAAGAGGTAGACACTTGTGTTTGTTCATTTTGTATTTTGATTCTTGCTAGATCTAGGAATTATTTTCGTTTTCAAAAATTGTAGATCTAGTAGGATCCTTGAGTTTTCTTTGAAAAATAGATTGAGTTTTGAGTATAGAGGAAGAAGAGGAGCATTTTAACATAAAAAGTTTTTTCGAAAAAATAAAAAAATTACTCTGGTGCGGCGGCGCTCCGGCCAACCATCGCACCGGAGGAGCTCCGGCCGTCCTCTTTATTTCTTCTCCGGCGAACTGTTTATGTAGTGAGAAGGGAGAGCTTCTCTCTCTAAGTTTAACTTAGAGAGAGAAGTATTTTTAGGTTTTGTGTTGTTTTTTGCTGTCTCATCTTTTTTATACCCCCTGTTGATTGCATGTGCGCTCCTCTTTATATTTACCATGATCCTTTCATTTTGTACCTTCCCTCCGCGAAACCAACCCCCGGACCTTTAATCTCATAAGGGTTTTTCTCACTTTTTCCCCTCCCACGAATAAAAGTAAAGAGTTCAAAGATACGATTCAAAACCAAACAATGGTTTGATATCTGAAAATCACGACTACAGTGAGATTCTTTTGTTGAAGCTGACCTATACTTAGAAGATTATTACTCAACCCTGGCAAATAATGCACATCTGATATCACCTGACAATTCCTCCAATGAATAATTTCAGGTTACCCTTTCCCATAACATGCATCTTTGAATCATTTCCTAACTTCACTGAGGATCTAAAGCTATCATCAAAATCAAACAACCAGTCTTTAGACCCTACCATATGATTACTACAACCTAAGTCCAAGAACCATACCTCATCTTTGGCCTGAACTGGATTCTGATGTTGTGCCATGAGAAGCATTTCTTCACTATCATCAAATGCTGCATAATTTGCAACATTTTCTCCCCAACTTGGACATTCACTCTGATAATGACCCAGTTTGTGACACTTGAAGCATTCAACATATTCTTTCCCTTGTCTTCCTCTTCCACGACCTCTGGATCCAGTTCTTGCACCTCTTCCACGCCCATTACCTCTTCCAGAGACCTTCAATGCTTGTTCTTCCTCTTTAACGAGCTTAGATTACATTCTTTGTTCATGAACAAGAAGACTCCTCTGCAACTCATCAATGGTGAGTGTTGTATCATCGTTTGATTCTTCAATTGAGCACACAACGTAATTGAATCTTGAGGTCATGGATCTTAACACTTTCTCTACGATCACAGTTTGCTCTAATCTTTCACCATGTGCAGTCATACGGTTAGCAATTGCAAGAGTTCTTGAGATATATTCATTCACTGTTTCACCTTCTTTCATAGCAAGAACTTCGAATTCTCTGCGTAAAGTTTGCAATTGAGCACGTTTTACCTTTGTTGAACCTTGATACTTCCTACGCATGGAATCCCATATGTCTTTTGCAGTGTCACGAACAAGAATAGTCTCCATAATCAATTTGTCTATGGATTGGAAGAGGTAGTTCTTCGCTTTCAGGTCACGAAGCTTGATTTCATCTGCAAGTCTTCTCTGCTCCGGTGTTGCGTTTGCAGGTGCAACTATGACTCCATGTTCAATCAGGTTCCAATACTCCTTGGAACGAAGAAGGTTTTCCATTAACATGGACCAATGATCGTAGAAACCATCAAACTTTGGTATTGCAGGTTGAAGAAACGAAGAAGATTTCGTCGTAAGAAAGGTAGAAGATGAATGAAGGTTGAAACCACCGTAACTGTTTTGAAAAACCACCGTAACTAGTTCTGAACCACCGTAACTAACTTTGTTTCTCTCTCTCTCTCTCTATCTCTCTCTCTCTCTCTCTCTCTCGCTTCAAACAAAACTGTGTTTTTCTTTTGAAGTGAGAGGAAAATTAGGGCCCTTCTAAGCTCCTAATACCACTTGTTAAGTTGGCAAAAGTACTCTCTGTTATTATTGCACAATGACTTGGCTATATATAGCCTTATACATGACTTGCATATCAAGTAACCTTGTATGCATACCCTTCACTATGACGTGTAGAACTCGGGAGAACATGTAACAGATTCTGCTGATTTAGCATAAACACCAAGAAAATAGGACTAAAAGTGTGGTTTCATGTTGTTGCAGTTGTGTTTTGATCGCTATATTATATGTTCAAGTCTGGGTATGTTTTAGCAGTCTTGGAACGATTTTGAACGCTGAAATTTTGAATTTGGTACCTGTTAAAGTACATTAGATGGTTCCTTCAAAAAAAGTACATTAGATGGTGGTTTTGTTGGCATAAGCCAACTGTTCAACTATTTCTACATTGGAATGTAAGTAATTTTTGCAAAAGAAGTGACAAAGTGGTTTAAGGTTGAAAATAGCTGTTTAATATAAGGGAGAGTAGGAGAGAAAAAAAAAACTGTTTTAAGAAAAGCAAAGCTAATTAATTGTGTTATACGTTAATAGAGGTCTTGTTTCCATTTTGCAGTGACCTGGGTTCAACACCTAGTGAGTGCATTATTCTCTTTCTTGATCAAAAAAAATACATTAATAGAGGAGAGAAGGAAAAAAATCAATTTTCAAAATAAAGACTCATTAATAAATTTGAAAAACCCCATAAAGTGGTGCATTAATCACCCCTTATCCTGTGCAATCTTGCACAGGTTAGAAAAACCCATAAAATAATTAGTCATTGAATTCATGTTGACGAATCTTCAAGAATTTGTTGGAATAAGAAAGCATTGTACCTAATTCAAATCGGCTGGAAACTAAATCAACTCCAATGATTCTTGATGCACCGGACATCCTTGCCCCTTCAGCAGCCTAAATTTTGGTTTAAAGAGAAGAGTAGGAGTTAATATTGGCTCTTTTCATTTCCGATAATATTTTCAATTCACAAAACACACAAACAAGCGTATACACACTCAAGGTACAAGAGTAACATACCGCAAGGCCAACAGCTCCAAGTCCAAAGATAGCAACAGATGAACCGGGTTTTGGTTTAGCAACATTGATGGTAGCACCAAGACCTATAGAAGCATGGAAGCAAATTGAATTAGGAAAACATAGACTCAGCCTAGAAACATATATTAATATCTAAACATCGGAATCTCCTATACCTGTGCATATTCCACAGCTGAGAATACAAACTTTGTCAAGTGGTGCATCAGGGTTGATCTTTGCAACACATCCGGCATGAACCACAGTGTACTCGCTGAATGTAGATGTACCGACGAAATGATGAATGGGTTGTCCCTTAATAGAGAATCTTGACTGATTGTCATTGATCATAACGCCCCTGTCCGTGTTGATCCTAAGAAGATCGCACATGTTGCTCTCCTCTGACTTACAATGTGGGCATTCCCCACACTCCCCTGTGAACACTGGCAGGGCATGATCCCCTGGTTTCAGATTAGTCACACCCTCACCTACACTCTCCACAATCCTGATCAACATTGTGCCAACAATTATCAATAAAACTCATTCACATCATATAACAAATTAGATAATCAAAAGATTTGATCAAAAACACTACTATATGAGAAGCATACCCTCCAGCTTCATGACCAAATATTCTAGGAAACAATGGAGTCTGACCCTGCAACAGGGGAAAACAAGAAAACCATATAAACTTTTGCAATGCACAACAAAACATCAAAACCTTTTAAAAATTCAAAAGCAAAAACCAACAAGCTAATATGTTCTAACTAAAATTAAACCCGAGAAGAAGTTTACATAAATTAACTTTTTTGTTAGTGTTATATAATCAAAACAGACTACATTAGTAGAGCAAATTCTTTATATGAATTTGGTCTAATTACACTGTACTCCCCTGAACAATTTGAGTGGTTTTAAACAGTTCTCTGAAATTTTATGCTTGGTAGTAATTTTGTAATTAGGTCCTAGTAAACCTATGAATATTTATTCACGATAATGTGAAGAGACAAACATGAATGATATTTAAACAATCAAAATGTGACAACTTCTAGGACACTGTAAAAAAATACACAGAATAACTTTTCTCATAGACAAATAGACAGAAAATGTGCGTGTGGTTAATTAATAACATACCTTAGCTTCCCAGAAGTAAACATCAGTGTGACAAAGGGAGGTGAAGAGTATCTTGAGACGGACTTCACCGGCTTGTGGTGGCGCCACCTCTACTTCTTCCATCACCAGTGGCTTCCCCGCCTCCCATGCAACCGCAGCTGGTTCCAAAACACAATCAAGGGATTCATTAAGTTGTTGTATGTATGTGGCAATCATAAAAATACAGTGTGCAAATAAAATAAAATAATTGATAAAGAAACTTAAAAACCCAAATTCCAAAAATAGAAACAAAATGAAAAAAAGGAGGAGATGGTACCTCTGCACTTGATGACCTGACCAGCAGTGTTCGACATAGTTAACCGTACGTTTGTTTGCTTTGCTAGATGAGTAAGTTGAGTATGTGTCAGTGAGCTTTATTTATAGTAGTGACAAAGGAAAGAAAAAAACGAATAATTTTCTAAACATAGTATTTAGAGTGTGTTTGGATAGAGTATTTTAATGAGGGAATGTAATTTTTTTGGAGGATTTAAATTGACTTGACCCAAATTCCACTGTTTGGGAAAATATTTAAGTCATTTGTAAAATTCAAAGCATTTAAATAAGAATTTCTCTTTAGCAAAATTTGAAGGATTTAAAATAACACCTAAAATACAAAAATTTCACAATTCTCTCATCTTCACCACACACGCGTTTCTCTCTTTCTCACGCGTTTTTCACCTTTCTCAGTTTTCTCTCGCAAGCTTCACATCACCTTCACCGTGTCTCTCTCTCCTTCTGCGGTGGTGCTTCTCTCTCCTCGCCGTCGCCGCCGTTTGCTGTCTCTCCTCTCCGTGACAGTTTTCTCTCTCCTCGCCGCTTTGGTTAGTTGATATGTCTGTGGATTAAGTGTTATGATTGACCTTCAAAATGCCAACTGCGTGTAGATGTTTTGAACTTGGAATGTAAACTCTAAATAATCTAATCTGTTCTTTCTATTGGATTTGTCTATTGAAAAAGGATAGTTTGTGAGCATTTTACGAGGAAAGCATTTTTGGTCTGAGAATAAGCATATAGTAAATAGAAAATAGAGATAGAGATAGAGGGAGTAATTGGTTCTCGGAATAAGCTTGTGGTTTGTGTTTGATTGACTTTTTGTTAATGAGTAGATACTGCTCTTGTTTTTTGATAGGCTAGTATCATATTGAAAGTTTTTTCTATCAAATTTCAAGTCATATTTTCTTGTGTTTAGATTTCAAACAGAAATGGACACTAGTATAGTCAATGATTCGACAGCTTCAAGAAAACGTAAAAGAGATGAGAGAGCTTGAGGAAACAACGTTCATTGTTGTTAGTGTTGTTACTATGCTTTTAGGTGCAATGACTTGGTATTATGACACATATTTTGTTAAGGAACCGGCTCAAAATTTAGAATTGGAAAGGCGCAATTTTCTAAATCGTTTATATAGAGGAACAGAAGCTTATTGTATTGAACAGTTAAGAGTTAGTAAGAGGACATTTTTTAAGCTTTGTAAGATTTTAAAAGAGAAAGGGCAATTGGTAAGGACAAGAAACGTTCCTACAAAATATAGAGTAGTGCACTTTAGTTACTGTAGATCCAAAGAAACCATAAGCAGGCAATTCAATAATGTCCTTCGAGCTGTTATGAAAGTGAGCCGGGAATATTTGAAGTTTCATGACTATAATCTAGAGGGTCCAGAGGCAAATAAATGGAAATGGTTTGAGGTAAGTTTGAAATTTGTTTGACAACTTATAAGTCATTTTAAGTAGTTATTGTTGCTTTAATTTTTTTTTTTTTTTTTTTTTTATGTTTTTAGAATGCAATTGGAGCATTTGGGGTATTGAAGAAAAGATGGAGTATACTAAGAACTCCTTTTTTTGATATCAAAACACAAATTAGAATTATTAATGCTTGTTTCGTGTTGCACAATTTTATAATAGAAGAAAAACAAAGTGATGAAATTTTAAAGGATCAAGACTTGGAGCTTTTATCTGCTGTTGATGAAGAGTTAACCAACCAACAAACGCAAAGAGTAGCGACTAATGGTGTAGATGAAGTCGAAAGCGTTCAAGTGACTGAAGAATGGACAACATTTCGTGACGCTTATGCGATGAATATGTTTGCTGAATATCAAGATAAAAGAAATATTTCTTAGGTTTAGTTGATTATAAGTTCAGTGACTTGTTTCTGCTGCTATTGGTTTGTGCTCTGCTGTCTTTTTGGTCTTGAGATCTTCCTAGGATTTTGGCTTCTGATGCTACTATTTTTCAGGTTTACAGTTTACAGCTTATGTGTGTTTATTTTTGGGAAGTTAGGTTTACAGCTATGGTTCACATTGTATCAGCCCTTGGCTTTCACTTTTGCAATAATGAAGCTATCTCATTCTCCATATTTCTGTGTATTTTCTGCCAGTTTGTTTCTGTTTGTATTGGTGTGGCAGGGAATCAGTTTATGAATCCTTGATAGTTTTACCTGCTAGTTGTAGTGTTTGTAATTTTTTTGCTATCTTAAAAAACTGTGTTTCTACCTTATTGATATCTAATTGTTATTAGTGTGCTTACTTGATTTTAAGAAATGGATCCTAGTTTAGTTAGTGCAAGAAGTTTGAAACATGATTTACTAGTCAGTAGCTGTAACTATTTACCCCTCTTTAGTCATGATGTTAGGCAAGTTGATGTTAGATTATAGCATAAAATCTGTCCTGCTGTGTGCGGTGGAGGTTCTGTTGTCTGCAGGGTTTTTTTTTTGCTTGCCTGTTGCCGGTTTGGTGTGTGCCTGGGTGTTTTATTGGTGCTGCTGTAGTTACTGCCTTTCTGTGCAGGTTTGGGTGTTTTGGTTTTTCTGTGCTATCTTTGTTGTTGTTGGGTTATGCCAGTGCCGCTTTAGGCCTTTTGATTTTTGGGTAGAGGTTCCGCATATATAAGGATTTTGGTGTTCCTACATTGTTAGGTGTTCCGCATATTTCCGACACCTTTGTATGGATCTCTGTGGTCCAAGCTTTTGTGATTCTTTCACTAGTTTGGCTTAATAAATTTTGCCGTTTCAATAGCAGCAATGTGACAACATTGTATACTAAATTGCGTATTGCAAAACATTAGCGGTGTGTCCAAATTCCGCTACGCTATAGCGGTATAAGAGTGTATAGGCCCATGATGCTGTTAAATAGTGTATAGGCTCAATGATTCAGTTAAGTTGTGTATAGGCTCAATTATTCAGTTAAATTGTGTATAGTCTCAATGATATGTGTAGATTTATTTTCTATACTCTATGATGTGCCAGATTTATGCTATAGTTGGAATTATGCTTTATAATGCATCTTGCTCCAGATTTTTTGATGTGTAATCTGATACATGAGATGCCATGACATGATTTTTAATTTTGTTGGTTAGCTATCTTTTTAAGTTGCAATCATTCCATAATATTTTGTATTCTCTCAATTATATTTTGTATTCCCTCAATGAGAAAATAAAATTCAGAATACAGTACAAGGAAACCAAGAAGCAAGCATGTTTAGTCATCACTTCCAAGATGGTATTGAATATTCTATCTGCTACCTTATTCAAGCAAATACTCAGCTACAAATAAGCACTATAATACATTCCTCATTGAACATTAAGTTTTAACCTGTTTAGGAATTCTTCCTAAGTCACCTAGCTGTGGAAATTAAGTTCAATTATAATGTGAAGATAAGGTGTATCTCTAGCCACAAACTATCTTAAGATTTCAGTTGAAAGCTAACTCAATCTTACAAAACCAAATTGTAAGATGAGAAATGTCTTTTCATTTATGACCTCATTTTCAAACCACATCTCATCCAATGTGCGATTCTTGGCACACACAAGAGTGAACATCTCAAGCGTGACTTGAGTGGCCAAAAATATCTTAAATAAGCTCCTATATCATGTTAACATTTGAACTTGATCTAACTCAATTATAAAACCAACTTGTAAGAGGAAAAATGTTTTCAGGTTATAAACACTAATTTTCAGGTCATATGCAAAAGACTCTTAACAAAATATTCAGATGCAGTTTTTGATGCTATACTATCTATGTCTTCACAACTTTTCAAGAAAAACAGTTCACAAGGTGTAATTTTCATATGCAAATCCTTTATGTCATTATACACCATCCATATATGAATTGGACAAATATTTTATATACATTCATCATATATTTTAGTATACTCATGATAAATATTATCTATCGGTGTAATTTTTTCTTCTAAATTTACTTTGTTTAGATTTTTTAACGCAATTTAATCCTTCTTAATTTAAAATTTGAATCAAATTTTAAATTAAATCAAATATAAACTAATTTCGTTTCAAATTTAAAATTTAATTTAACATTTAACATATGGATTCTGCTAGTTACCTGTTATTAACTAGTTGATTGGTTTGAGTTTCATAATATTTCATGAGTTAGTCATACAAAAATTCATACATGCTTTTCTCCCTGTTTATCTCTTTTGATAACAAATTCGCTACCACAACAATGATCATTTTCGACATCGTTTTGAAATCTGTTTAAAATCCTCTAATGTGTTCAACCTTATCGCGTTCTACATCGCCCCATACTCGATTCACCATGGAAATATCTGTAAGATATGTATGTAATAAATTTGATTATATTTATTAAAATTTATGATTTTATTACTTATGATAGTTAAATATATAAAATAAATATTAAATGAAGCTAAATTGTTTGCACCCCTGGCCCAGGGTCCTGGATACGCCACTGGGAAAGTGTACCTTCATTTACAGCTTCACGAGCATTGCAAATAAAACGAGATTTTCTGTAGGCAACACCAGATGGGAATGATAGTGTTGAGTTCAGCACAGATTTCTTGAAACCTGCTCTTTGAGCTGAGAAAACAACCTTTTCCCTTGAAGTTGGAAACAATGGAGGAAGACACTGAGGTCTGGCTGTGGATACTCTTAAACAATTCTCCAAAGCCATGTTGCTACTTTGTGTAAAATTTTACTCAATAGTTTGTGGAAAGTGCACTCAGGTTTTTCAGCACTTGTGGATAAGCTTCTAGTGTTGTGGTGGTTTTTAATTTGTTTGGTTTGAAATTCTGAAGTGTGTGTATGTGTTTGCAAGTGGATATTATTATAGATTGTGAGGTTCTAAGAAGGCTCGAATTCATGTGATGGATGTCATCTATGTTTTCATATACCTCTCTACTTTGTCCCGCTAAAAAGTGGTACACATCATCCAAAATTCCAAGAACCAGAAATGAGTTTTACAATTTTTTTTCTTCTTCTTAATTAGATAAAATTTCACAACCGATTGTTATAATTAGGGATCACACTCAAATGTTTTCGGTTGAAGTGAGCTTAAATTAAACTCAATAATCACTTGGATAAAATTAGATATAGTAGTACATTAGAAATATAGGCTAACATAATTGGTACATATTTTGGTCTCTTAACTATTTGGTCTAAAGTTTGATTTTTAACGGATTTGTATGAAAAAACATTTTTCAAAAGAAATCAACCCATTACATATCAAGAGATTAGTCTCCAAAATTGCATGTAAATGAATCTATGGTTTTAAAAAAAAAGGTATGCATTAACAATAAGAAATAGTTATCTAAGTATGTTTTTTCAATCAAGTAGTTTAGTAGTTAAAATTAATTTTTTAAGATGAATAAGTGGGATGTGTGAGACTCTCTAGGTTTTTTTTTTTCTTTTTACAATGGTAGATAAATAAACATTAGTAAATTTAGATAAAAAAAAAATTGTTTTGAAAAAAGTACATTTAGATAAAGTGTGTGGACTCTCTAAGTTGCAATGGTTTAATATATATAATGATGCAATCTGATTCAATAGTTCAATGGTTGCATCTATTTGGCTAAAGGTGTGGACGTGTTAAAAATTGTGTCTGATGAGATTCGAAGGCATACTATTGTATCAACCATTGCAACTTATCATTGCAAAAACTCTTCTAAAGAGTTGCAATGTCACCATTATACTCATTTGAACTGAATTAGTTTAATAAACTAAATTTATACTTTATCAAATTACAAAATAAACTAAATTTGTAAGATTTATTTAATCATCCATGTCACCATTATTATGATAGCCAGTGTAAAGACAAACACTAACATGTCTTTTAATTTTTTTAATAACGTTTTTTTCACTTGTATGTTTGCTTTGTTGTATCTGGTTATAAATACTTTAGAATATATTGCAATAAAAAAATTAAGTAATATTGTTCCTATTGTAGCTAAATTGTTCCGATTATAAATAGATTTAACTAGTTTTTTAAATTAAAATTTAAATAATATTAAAAAAATTGAAATTACAATAATAATTTAAATGAATGGTATGATTGAAATAAAAGTACTACACCAAAACCATGTATCTCTTTATATATAATGATCTAAGAATGAATGGTTTAGCATTTTAGATGGTTTTACTGTTATTGGTCTTGCATCTATAGCTAGTCAATACTCTTAGAAAAATCAAACCATGACAATTAAGGTTAGGGCATGTTAGTGAAAGGAGTTTGGTTGTACTAGCTAAGAAAGATTTGCTAGGAAATAAATTGGAGAAATTAGAATTTTGTGATAATTGCAAATTAGGAAAGCAACATAGAGTGAAGTTTGGAACTGACATGAATCCTTCTAGTTGACCTTTTGAGTATGTTTACGGAGATCTTTAGGGTTCAACACCAGTGACTATTTATGTGGGTGGTTCCTATTTTCTTACAATGATTGATGATTATCCTTCTAGTATGAGTTCATATTTTGAAACATAAAAGTGACACATTTGAAAAGTTTAAAGAATTACATACAAATAAATTTAAGAAAAATCATAATGAATGATACAAGATAAAGCCACCAATTATTTTCTCAAAGTTGACCAAATCTCAATCCCAATAAACAACATTTTTTTCTATCAATTATAGATATGGAATGACCTAAAAAATAAACAACTTAAAACTTGATAAACCGGTCAATACACAATATTTAATGTTGTTGTGAATTGGTTGACAACTAGCTCGAATCAATCAACAATGATAAGCATTTTAGAAAAGAATTTGTTTGTATGGTCACATTCATTTAGACACATATTTTGTGCACACTAACACAAAAAGACATATCATTTAACTATTTGAAAATTACACATTATTTAATTATTTTATCTTTCTAGATTTCTTAAATATGTATGTGTTTTTAAATAGTACAACAAAATAGTTGTGGCAATGCAAGACATCCTTTTAGAAATCTACCAAACCTTAATGAATCATTGCTTTGTTAATTAAAAAAGAAGATAAAACCACAATTAATATATCATTAGTTTTAAATAAATAAAAAATTAATTTTGAATATTAGATAAATAAGACATAGTTGATTTACTCTCATTCTCCTAAAGTTAACATGACTCTTAAAGTCATGCATTTCAATTGCAGATAGCGCCATGAATTACATGCACAAACCACTATTTCAATCACCAACTACATGCACGAATCACCAATATATTTTGCAAATAATAAATATCTTCTTTATTCTTCATACATGAGAGAGTCATGCATGTCATGTGAAAATAAATATTATATATGTTAAAAATACAGAGTAATTGTAAATTTTGACACATATTTCATTTATTTATTATGTATATATTATCTATCAAATAATTGATTTTCTTTCTATAGACAAAATTATACATTGCACCATTTACCATTTTAAAATTAGATGATTAACATCAATATTAATTATGTATTTCATTTTTCATTTTCCTTCACATATTCTTTTGTATTTTCTTTCTCTTGTTTGCATAAATGCATAAAAAGGATACTTTTGTAAATGCATGAGTACTAAAATTTGTTTTTTTTTTTTAAAGAAGTACTAAAATTTGTTAACGATCATATTAGTCTTCCCCTTAATTACCACGGGTGGTGGCTTAGTCCGTTCTCTATTCTTGGAATTGGTTAATGGTTTTTTCTCTTTTTTATTGTCTTTTGGTGGTTGGCGTTAGCCTTGTAAATATTGTTCAGATACTTGTTTGTTCTCAGGTGTTTCTTCCTTAGCACACCTTGTGCTAGGAGAGCCTCTTTGTTGTGGTAATGATAATTCATTTTAGCCTCTTCAAAAAAAAAAAACAATATAACTATTAACATATACTTTCATAAAAAATTTAGTAGCCGTGTAACTAATAAAATGGTCAAATTGGAAAGAGCGTAAAAAAAACATTACGATATATTTTTCGTAGATTCATTCATTCATTTACAACTATAAATAAAAACTTCCATTTACAACTTAACTTCACTCTCACTCACTCACACTCTAATATTGTTCAACATTTTTTTTTGTGTGTGAATTGTAAACATAAAGATTTGATTTGCAAAGATTTCATTTTAAAAACAATTGTCTCTCTACATTATTTCTTTCCCACATCATCTGATTGTAAACATAAAATATTTTCTTGCAACAAATTTATTTCTTTGAAAAACAATTATCTCTATACACTTTTGCTTTCTCGCATCATCTTGCGTTCATTGTTGCTTTCTCACTACATCGATTATCTTTCTACACTACACCTAAAAATTATAGATTTATGCATACACTATTGCTTTGATTTTTTGAATCATTATGACTAAAAAGGCTCTCATTGAATTCACATATCAAGATCATAGATATGAACAACTTAAGATCCTCAATATGAAAAATATAATAAGCATGTTTTGAGTTTAATGACGTAGCACCTTGATCACGATATGAATTAGTTGTTGTATTTATATTAAATATTATTGATGGAGTTCAAGGGTGATACAAGGTTGCTATCCAGTGGAGGCATATGTATTTATATTTATATGTAAATCGTTAAAGATAGGTTATAAACGCATACTGTCGTCTGTCCACTGATGATCATTTTAACTATGGACAATACCTTTAAAATCTTTCACAAGTTTATTTGTTATTGAAAAATCGCAATGTTGTTCGATTGCGCTGCTAAGCATTCTTCCACTGTTGCAACTGTCGATCATCGTCGTAAAGTTACAATCAAAGGGTATGTTGTTAATTTGGCAAAGATCCATATCTGCAGATAACAATTAATACATTGTTATTTATTAATATGTTGAGATTTAAGAGAAGGAGGAACATTTTATTTTTTCAAACAAATCTTTAATCATTGAACAGTAAGGTAGCCCAAACTAATTGAATTTCAACTAAGCATTTTATTTTTTCAAACAAATCCTTATTTAACAAGAGTATAATTAACAAGCGTGTATAATTATTTTTAGGAATATACATACAAACTTTAAATTAACAAGAGTGAATAAAAACTAACCTGTGATTATATTCCCATCAGCAGCCAAAATGTAATTAACGACGTTGAATTATGGCTCTACTGTGATTTTTCGGGTTTCTATTGCATGAGAAGAAAAAATATAGGACATCCCCATCGTTAGCTTCACTAGCCATCCTTTTGAGTTCATTTTTGATATTTTCGACGGTGACGGTGAATAGTTTATGTACAACTTGACATTCTCCTCAAAGAGCCAAATTTTGTAATCAGTAAATCTTTCATAACTAATGCATCATGCATAGTTCTCTAAGTTGTGAATATCCATGATGTTGATATGTGAGTGATAATACAAAACATATTTTAGCCATAAAGTGATAAAAGAAGTGATATGATGGGATAAAGGAAGATAACTTGAGAGGATGAGAGTATGCAAAAAGTGTAGAGACAATTGAATGTGGAAAGAAAATTATCAAAGCTGGAAAAAAAATCATGAGTGAGAAATATTATGGTGTTACTATAGATGTAAATAGGAAAAAATATAATGTTGTTACTAAAATATGACTATTGCAGGGAGTGAGAAATTAACCAAGAGTTTTTTGTTGCTAGTGCATTATTGTAAAAAATAATGATCGTTGCGCAATGTTGTGGTGTCACTGTTGGCAAAATGTTACTATTACATTGTTGTAAAAATTAGCGACCGTTGCACAATTTTGAAGTGTCATTGTTGGTAAAAAAAAAATTAATGAACAAATGACAGCTGCACATTGTTGTAGTTACTATTAGAGTTGAAAGACGTCCAACTTGTTGAACAATGTTGTACTACAATCTAGTGTTTTTTGTTTGAAGGGTTTTACAATAATATGTGTGCTTTTTTCTGTAATAAAGGCGGACCAAGTAAATCTGGACATTCTTTAAAAAAAATGGACATGGCAACATTAAAATTAGGAACAATTTTGTTTAAACATGCATCAAATAAATCACACCATGATGTATGTGTAAAAAAATACATCGTCAATGCATAAAAATTTACCTATGCGCGCGCGCAGATACACACACGTGTGCGTCTGCGAATTTCAGGTACTTCAAAATTAATGACTCACGTTGTACTGATACATGTTCAATAAGCATTGACATTTACCATAATAGTATCTAACGATTACATTTTTATTTTTAAAAAAAAACAATTATCCGATATGTTTCATATATATCAAATATCATGTGTAACTAATTAATTTTCACTTTCTTTAATATCAATATTACTTTAATTTATATTTTTGTTGTTGTTCACTGTTTGTTGTATTTTAAGTTTTAATCTGTAGTTTAATATATTTATTTTTTTATTAAAATATCTTGGTTTTTTTTTTAAACAAAACACATTTCATTGATAAAACATTAAGTTTAGAATTACAGATCCAAAAAATAAAGTATTAAGCTTAGAACTACAGATCCCAAATATTCTTAGGTATGATAACAATGCTAAATAACAAACTACTAATGAAATTCCCAGTGACCATGCGAATTCAACTCACCTCTTTCATTCGCGATGACACCATCATGGCAGAAGCTACAACTTTGGCGGTGTTGGCAGCGGAGAGACGGTCTTCGGCCTGCTTCACGCGAAACTCGCGTTTAGCGACAAGATTTGAACATCTATCACAGCAGCAACGACTTCTGTGTATTCACCATTCTTCAAAAATTCTTCAAGTTCGTCCAACCATGTACAATTAAAACTTGACATACGACATAAACGTATCTGTATCAAAACCTCATTGCGAGTTGTCTCATCATCAATCAATTTTCGTTGCCTCCTTCCAACCGTCATTAAAAGCAGGCTTTGAAGGTGGCCAAAAGCAAGGTTTTTGAGAATCTCATTCTCTAAAATCAGGTCGCTTGTTGGAAGGCGGTTATTTCGCTCGGGCTGTGGCTCGAGGAAATTCAACAAGAGGGTTGCTTGCTCAAAGGTAGGGAAAAGTGTCGTATTGATACCAAGAGCATTTAGCCTGGCGAGCAATTTGTTCGTCATGAACGTATTGGGCCATGAAAGAATGAAGAGAAATGAGAAGAAGGGTAAGAAAGCGGCGCTTCTTGTTATTAGGTTCTATTACAGACCATTAAAATATCTTGGTTGTGTTGTATCTTGAATTTTGAAATTTGTCTGTATCAATGTATCAGTTTTATATCGTATCAAGTTTCTAAACTTCATTGTTGTGCGTTGATGTGCACCTTTAGATATAACCGAAACACAATATTTATTTATATCATAATAACAATAATTTGAGAATTATTTTTTGTGCAAATTGATAATAATTATACTGCACTCATTGTGCGTTGATGTGCACCTTTAGATATAACCGAAACACAATATTTATTTATATCATAATAACAATAATTTGAGAATTATTTTTTGTGCAAATTGATAATAATTATACTGCACTCATTTTTCAATAATTATATCTGATTTTCTGTTAAACAATTGTCAATTGCTACTTTGATTTTCCCTTTTTGCTAATTTATCTTGATGGCTTCTCATACTTATATTTGCTATCTTTTATCAGTATCAACACACAACAAAATGTGTAAGTATCTAACCTAAACTATAATAATATGAACAATTACTTTTTCCCAGTACTCTTATGATTGTTCGTTCTTGCTTTTTAAGGTTTAAATGCTGCCACTTTTTGTTTCAATCATATTTATTTTACAAATATTTTAATTCTAAGAGTACATGTATATTGTGTCCAATTGCAACAATAATAATCATGTATCTATCCAAAAATGTAGATTTACTAATGTATCATGCTTAATTCCTCTGATTTGTGAATATCCATGACCTTCATATGTGAGTGATAATACAAAAGCTATTTTAGCCATAATGTCATAAAAGAAGTGGTATGATGGGATAAAGGAAAAGAACTTCAGATGATGGAGTATGGAAAAATTGTAGAGACAATTGAAGGTGGAAAGAAAAATTATCAAGAAAATCATCAAGATGATGAGAGTATGAAATTATCGTGTGTTACTCTATAAAGGAAGAGAACTTGAGATGATGAGAGTATAAAAAAGTGTAGAGACAATTGAAGGTAGAAAGAAAAATTATGAAGAAAATTATCAAGATGACGAGAGTATGAAAATATCCTGTGTTACTGTAGATATAAATACAATGAAAAAATATAACTGTTGCATGAGTGACTTGAGATAAGAGTTTTTTCGGTTTACTTGGGATCCAAGAGTTTTTTTGTTACTATATGTCCGTTGCAGGGATATTCACAACGTTGTTACTATAATTAACCAATAGTGACCGTTGCATGAGTGACTTGGAATCCAAGATTTTTTTTGGGGTTACTTGGGATATGATTGTTGCAGGGATATTCACAACGTTGTTACTATAATTAATCAATAGTGACTGTTGCACAATTTGTTGGCAAAATATTACCTAGTGTTTTTTTGTTTGAAAGGTTCAACATTAATATTGTGTGTTTTTTCTTTAATAAAAGTGGACCAAATAAATCTGGACATTCTTTAAAAAAAAAAATCTAGACAAGTCAACATTAAATTTAGGGGCACTTTTGTTTACACATGCATTAAATAAATCACACCATGATGTGTGTGTAACAAAATACATCGTCTATGCATACAAATTTATCTATATACATACACATCAAATTTACCAGATACTTCAAAATTAATGACACACCTTGCACCAATACGTGTTCAATACGTATCACAATAGTATCTGACGATTACATTTTTATTTAAAAAAAACAATTGTCCGATATGTTTCAGATATATCAAATATCATATTTGTGATTGACTAATTCTCACTTACTTTATTATCAATATTACTTTGATTTATATTTTTGATGTTGTTCACTGTTTGATGTCGATGCATACAAATTTACCTATACACACACATGTGCGTCTGTGAAGTCCAAATACTTCAAAATTAATGATGCACCTTGCACCGATACGTGTTCAATACGCCTCGATACGTACCATGGTAGTATTCGGCGATTACATTTTTATTTAAAAATAAATAAAAAATTGTCCGATATGTTTTAGTTATATCAAATATTATATGTATAATTGACTAATTGTCACTTTCTTTATTATCAATATCACTTTAATTTATATTTTTGTTGTTCACTGTTTATTTTGTCTCGTTTTGAGAATGTTGATGTGTGATTGTCATGTGAATGAAAATTTATTGTTGTTTTATGTCTCTTTCGTCACCATGTAAGAAAATGTTTTTCACTTCTTTTTTTTTTCCTTTTGAGTTTTAGTCCAAAATTTGTATTTGGAGTTTTTATCTGTAGGTTAATTTTTTTAAAAAAAAAATCTCGGCTGTATTGCATCTTGAATTTTAAATTTTTTTTGTATTGACATATCAGGGTTATAGTATCAAGTTTCTAGACTTCATTGGTGTGCGTTGATGCGTGCCTTTGGATATAACTGAAACACTATTTATTTATATCATAATAACATTTGTATAACAATAATCTGCACTAATTTTTCAATAATCATATCGGATTGTTTTATTAAGAAATTGTCAATTGCTACTTTGATTTTTCCTTTTTGCCATTTTATCTTGATGGCTTCTAATACTTATATTTGCTATCTTTTGTCGTATCAACACACAACAAAATGTGTAAGTATCTAACCTAAACTATAATAATATGAACAAGGGTCTTGTTATCTTGTGCCCTTAGGGCACAAGTTAAGGAATCCAAAATTAGAAATTTTTCATAGAAAAGAACAAAAGTTTGACTTTAAAAAGTTGAATAAAGTTGAATGCACAACTTTTAAGAGAATTATTTCCATTTTAAATTCCCTAACATATGCCCTTAGGGCACATGTTAACATTGGCCTATGAACAATTACTTTTTCACCGGTGATCTTATGATTGTTCGTTCTTACTTTTTAAGGTTTAAATGCTACCACTTTTTGTTTCAATCATATTTATTTTACAAATATTTTAATTCTAAAAGTACATGTATATTGTGTCCAATTACAACAATAATAATCATGTATCTATCCAAGAAAGTGAAGAAACATATATTGCTTTCAACTTTACTTTTTGGACAAGAAACATTTTACTTCAACTTTAATTTTTGGACAAGAAACATATATATTCCAATACCACTTTGGTTTTGTGAATTACCGCTGTCGTTGTTGTTTTATTTCCAAGCGGCGCCTTTGGGCTTTGACTTTACCACCAAGCCATCTTGCTATACCTGGTTGGTTGGTTATTTTCGACTGTCACAACTCTATTTGAATATATCACACACTTAAAAAAAAAATTAAATGAGAAAAAAATTAAAAATAATATATATTTTAAAAATATTTGTAATATTTGTAAACCATACCAGATTTCCTCATTCTTTTTTCTTTTTAGTTTTTTTACAAAATTCTTATATTATATACTCCTTTTTCTATATTTTTATTGTTTTATTGGGAAAAAAAGTTTTATTTTGTTTTAAAAATAATAAGTATTTTAGAAATAAGACTAATAATTTAACAATATCTTTTAATTATGTCATTGATATTTTTTCCTAATGGGGAATTATGGACCTAACCAACGAGACATGAATTTTTTTTTTGAATAATCGAGACATGAATTTTCGCTGGAGCCTGGCATAACAAGAATATGAAAATAGACTAGAGAAAAATTAAAACAATATATCAAATTATATAATACAAAGAATTATAATATGTGATTCAACTTTTAACCTTGAGAATCCACCTTTGCGTTGGTTCGGAAGTATTGATTTAAAACTTTTTTTTTAGGGCATTGATTTAAAACTTTAAAGTGTTTTATGTTAAAGATAAAATTTTAAAGTGTATTCCTCTTAAAATCTTAAGTTTAATTTTTTCAATACAAATTTTGGTAGATTAATTTAATTTATTAAAAAAAATTACTTTCAAACGTTGAAAAGGGAAGCATACCATCGAAAACAATGGAGTTGACCCTAAACAAGGGAAAAAACAGAATTAAAAACCAGCATACCGATATTTACTAACTAAAATTAAACCCTATAAAGAATTAGTCTATCCGTTTCAAAATGAGTGTCGTTTTAGACAAAAAAAATTGTTCTAAAATGAATGTCACTTTTAGTTTCCAATGTAATAATAACTTCTTTTTTTCAATTGTACCTTTCAATTAATAGTATATACACTACTTCCAAAGTATTTTTTTTATGTAAAACTAATCAATAGTTGATTAGGGTAATTTGGTAGAATAACATCTCTTCTTTTTAATTAATACATTTCTTAATATGTTTGTAAAAACTTTAAATGACATTCATTTTGAAACGGAAGGAATATAAACTAAGCACCCCATTGTGCTAGGTAATCTCAATTTTTTGTTTGACGTGTTTTTCCAGCATTTTTTCTGTGATTTTTTTTAAATGATATTTGAACAACTATATCAATATCTACTTTTATTTGTAAAGTTATGGTTGTCAAATAAATAGTTGTTCAAATAACACACCACTTTCTTTTATGGGTCATGTTAACCAGTGCCCCGGGGCACTGGTTAAGGAAGCTAAAAGAAGAAATTATAAATAAAAAAAGACACTTTTTAGACTTTTAATGCATTGATTACACAACTATCAATGCAAATATTACTATATTTGCTTCCTTAACCAGTGCACAGGGGGCACTGGTTAACATTTCCCTTCTTTTATTAATTGAACAAAGCCCAAAATTGCAAGTCTGGATGATCGAACTTGTATAATTGTTCACGAAAATTGCTCTTCCCCCAACAAAAAAAGTTCACTCTCATACAAACTAACCAAAATACCGCTCACGTGAGTTAACTCACGTTGGGGTTATAACCTACATGAGTTAACTACGTGACTTAAATCACATGGAATGTACCAATGTAGCGAAAGTGACTTAAGTCATGTTGAATTTAACACCTACGTGACTTAAATCATGTGAAGAATATTTTCGGAAGTTCAGTTGAAGTGAGCAATTTATGTTGTGAGAAGAGCAATTTTCATTGTTCACCGTCGATAATTCCTCTACCATTAAACCAAGTTGATGAACATGGATCAGTCACGCAAATAATATATATAATATACTAGAAGAGCAAACTCTCTATATGAATTTGATTTAACTACGTTGTATGTCCCTAAACAATTTGGAAGGTTTCTGAACTAAAAAAATCAAAGAAATTGTCAAGAATATTAGATAGACATGACACCAAAACTCATATCCGCGGATACCCGCTCGAACCAAACTCAATTTAACGGGTTTTCTCTACTTTGACTGAGTTTGGGTTTTCTCCGATTCCAAAACACGGGTATATATGGGACGGGTAAGGGGATATAGGTACTCATCCCGAACTCATACCCAAACCCGTCCCAAATGTATAAAATCAATTTATTAGCCATTTTATATAAATAGAAACTCAAACCCTAAGTCATTTCACTCACACAGTCGGAGTCTCGGTCTTTCAGTTGACACTCACTTATCATAGTTCACTCTTTTCTCCTTCCATATCGCACACTCTCGGCCTCTCTCTTCTCCATCACTATAGCCATCGATCCCCATCATCTCTTTGTTGGATAATGCATTACAACATTGTGCTCGGGGCTGAAAAATACTTTTACTTTTATTAAAAAAAATATATCCACTACGGGGATGGAGATGGGGCGAGGATACCTGACCCTGTTGGGGACGGAGATGAGATTCTATTTCTCATCCCCACTGAATATGGGTAGGGTAACGGGTAAGTATGTGGGAGTAGGGTCTGGAGACAGGGAAGGTAAAACCCGTTCCCACCCCGCTCCATTACCATGCCTAAATATCACTACATTAGGCCATCCACAATGGTATGTGTTTCATCTATTTAGCATCATATTAAATAGACAAACTCTTTGTGAAGTATAATATTTGGGTGTCTATGGAGAAGGGTGGCTATGGAAGCACCCTCTCTCTCTTCACTTTTTGTTGACCTCATTTAATAAATCATAATGAAATAAATAAAATTTTGTCGAAATGTAAAGATATAGAATTATATGTGGGACCTATTTAATAAAAAAATTTATGGTGCTCGGTTGGAGAAAATTGTGGCTTATTAAAAATGAGTGATGTGAACAAAATGATCCGATTTAAACACTTAAAGTGGTGTGCGCTGTTGTAGATGGTCTTAGAATATGAATTGGTTTAACTACACAGTCAACTCGTCATATTTTTTTTCCTCTGATAACTGCTGTATTGATTTGAAAATTTATGTGTTAATAGATCAAACAAATGGTTAAGAATATGATAATCAGGTTTTTTAATCAAACCATATATTTCTTCCTCTTCCTACGTAAAAAAACGTACATATATAGTTTGATTATCTCAATAAAAATACGATTTTTTGTCTCCGTGAATTTAGTTCAGTACAAGAACATTGCATAATATATTAAAGGGTCGGGGGTTCAAACTCCGAACAACCCAGTGGGTTCAAAGTTATTCACATTACCTGGCAAAAAACAATTTATTTATCTACCAAAAAAATGATTTATTCTTTAATTAACCTTTCCAATTAATGATTGCTAAAAAATCATACCTTTTTTCATTAAAAAAAAATATTCCTTTTTAGGGGATATTATTATTAGTTTCTAGTATAAACTATAAAGTTTAGTTTAGAGTACCCAAAAAAAATTGTAGTAAACTGTAAACAACGGCAAGAAAATCAATTTTGATTCGCATGATCAAAGGTAATAAATAAATAAATCTGATATTTCAAAAATAAAAACATAAATAAATTTGCTGCAACGTTCAAAACAAAATAACGAGTATCACATTAAACTTCATAATAATGAACCATAAATATCGGTCCACAATCATAGCAGTAACCTTGCAAAAAAAGGGATCTCATGTGATCATATACTAGGACAAAGCATTAGGTCATAATCAATTTTATATGACCTAATACCAATACAAAGGACTTAACAAAAAACACAAAACACCAACAGTGATACTAATACTATACTGTTGGAGTGGTGCTAGATAGATCCATCTGTTTTACATATAATAATTGCTAAATGGAGGATAACCATGTGTCTGATGAGGAGCAAAATAGGGATCATAACTTTGATAGTAGGACCCTGGAGGAGGGGGATAGTATCCACTGGGATATGTTGTAGGGTATGCAGACATATTGTTCCCATAGGAATATTGTTCTCCAGTCCGAACCCAACAAAGTTCTACTTTCTTTTGATGTTTTGCAATCCTATTCAATATTTTTCGTGGATTTGCCTTTCCTGAGATGTATATCATTCCTTCATTTGTATCAAAATTGTAGTTTACACCTAAAATCAATAAACATCATATAGTATAGTTAGATATTTCATCATTTATTTAATTTAAGAAAAAGAAAAAAATAGATTTAAAATTAAAACTTGGAGGATGAGACACAAAACACATACCTTTGATTTTCTCCAATATTTTGGTAGTAGTTTCCGACCATTTTTTAGTATTGGTGTCGACTTTCAAAGCACAAGTCTACCACGAAAAAAAAAAACAATGAAAAGTTATTTTTTTTTAAAAACCATGAAAAGTACATGCATGTATATTCAAAGGAAATAAGAGAAAAGATGCTAATAATATAGAGGATAGGCACAAACCATGTGTGATTTGATTCCTTCCTGCTTGCTGAAAAACATTGTGATTGTGATTTCAAAAGATAAAGATCGATAGCAACAAACTGAAGTGATGAATTTACAAATGAAATTGAAATGAGGTATGACACTGATGGCATTTTATAGAAATATATGATAACCGACTCTAAGTTTATTTTTAGCAGTAAAATATTTGGGTGTAATTAATGAAAATGAAATAATAATTGCAAATGATCAATTTGAGTAAATCAAGCTTAATTTTTAGCCCTAATATTTCGCTGTCAAAATTACTTCTCCACGTCTCTCTAAACCTTGGAGTGCAAGTCCTCAGCCCAAACAGCCGTTTAGGCCTAAACTATATCAACAAAACAGTATCAACCAAAGGAGTAAAATAACATAAAACTTTACTCCTTTAACAATTTTTAATAATTTAAAAAAATGTAGCTAATGTTATAAAGAAAGAGTGGTTGTGAGTATTTTATAAAAATGTTCTTCGTTAATGGTGTGAAAAATATGAATTAAAAATATTGAAAAAATCTAAAGTAATAAATAGTAAATGACATAATAGAATAATAAACATTAACGATTTCTTAATATTGTAAAATGACGTATAACTTGAAACAATAACTTTTTTTTAAAATGACATAAAATTTAGGACGGATGGAGAAATTCATTTTTTACACACCCCACAAACAATGGAAAGCTGAGGGTGATATGGGATTAACATTTTTTTTTTTTGACAAACGGGATTAACATAATTGTCATTTGAATTGAAGCTATGTACATTTTTTCAAAAAATAAATAAAATATGGTTTTTAGGATAATAAAAATAGTGTGAAATAAATAAAATATGGTTTTTACGATAATAAAAACAGTGTGAAATCATGTGAAAAAAATAAATAAATAAATAAATAAATATGTCGATTCTTGTAAGTAAAATAATGTGTATGTTTTTATGAGTATAACTCAATTGATAAAGACATTGAATTATAATATCCTTTTTTTTTGAGGGAGAATTATAATAATATCCTATGATCAGGGTTTAAATTCTAATAACTAAGCTTCTTGCAAAAAAAATGTGTATAATTTAAAATATTAATACTAATTATAGCGGTTTAAAATAGTAACAGTATAAGTGATAATAAAAACAGTAGTAATATCCTTCAAAAATAAAAACAGTAGTAATGGTCGAATATTTTGTTTACAAAAGTAGTAATAGTAGAATAGTTAAGTGAACCATTTAATTTCCTTAAAGTGAACCATTTAATTAAGGGAAAATTACATTTACCTCCCCTGAGGTTTATCTAAATGTAACATACACCCCCTCTAGTTTTAAAATAGACATTGACCTCCCTTGAGTTTTCATCAAATGAACAAAAACAACCCTTCCCTATTAACACTATTTGTTTTTTGACAGACGGTTAACACTGTTTGTTTCTCCCTTTCTCCGTTGAATTAAAAACAGAGAGTATACAGCTTGATTACAAGAATGACAAGCACAAACCAAAAATCAATATCCCTTCGACAATGCCCCGGGGCACTAGTTAACATTTCCATATATATATATATATATATATATATATATATAGTGCTTGATTCTAAGGGAGAACAAGTTTCTAAGTAAAGCTGGTTGGAGAAAAGGAAAACGCAAAATATCAAGCTACCAACGCGAATGTTTTCTTTTTCTTTTTCTGCAGTATAAAATTAACGGACGTTTGTAGAGTTAAACAGTGGGGGAGGTTGGTGATTTTAAAGAAAATAGAGGGGATGTAACTTACATTTAGATAAACCTCAGGGGAGGTTAGTGTAATTTCCCCTTTAATTAATTGATTATTATCAGAAAAATTTAATAAATATTGTCTTTATATTTTAAAGTGATAAATAATTTACAACAAATTAATATTGTCAAAAATAATAATTTCAAACAAGTATGTTTCAAATGTTACTTACAAGTAAATGTTATATTTTTTGGTGGGAGTTATCATGATGTTGGTACAAAATTTTCACCGCCGTTTAAAAGTGATTAATTTAAGTCGAAGAATATGTGTGCCATGCAAGATAAGTTCTCCGCTCCCAACCGATTTTTTTTCTCATACGTTCACACAGGAATTAAATCTCTGACCATATGTTTAAATGACACAAATCTCTTACACTTCGACTAACCGATTGTTAGTATATGTAAATGTTATATATCCCCTAAAGAAAGTAAATGCTATATATGATTCGATAGGCCATTTAGACAAGCAGCTCCGGTGCTTATTGTTTTATTTTGTAAAAAAAAAAATTAATTAATTAATTAAATAAATAAAAATATTAGAAATAATTTTGTTCATTATGAAACTTTTTTTTTTTTACAAAGGTCATTATGAAACTTTGTTTTCCTTCGATACATGTATTGACATACTTCATTCACTTCTTATTATAAGAAATTAGGAGAAAAAAGCAAATGTTTTTAACATTTACCATATATATCCCCTAAAAAAGTAAATGGTATTTGCAAGAATTTGCTATTTTAGAGAAGCTTTTGCCTATTTACTAATTGTGCGACTTTCATACCCCTTTTTGATTTACTAGCCCCCAATCAAATGTGAATACGCTAATGTGACAAATTTTTAACATGTGTTCTATTGTAATTAGCCAAAATGAAAATGCATAAATTAATTAAAGAAACAACAAATCTCATCTTCTTCTCCTCCTTTCCTCACCTTCATCATGCATCCAAACCAAGGCAAAATTACATTACATTACAGTCCAAAAATAACCCTACAAATAATTTGGTGGTTCTGCTTCCTCATAATGAGGAAGAAGGAGCATTTAGTTCCATAATTATGCTTAGTAAGTGGAATCACATACAATGAAAATGATGGCAATATCTTCCGTATGAATAGACAAGGTTGATAATTAAAGTGTGAATTCAAGTGATTGAAACTTACTTTATGGAATTGAATAGAAATAGAATGAATAAGATAAGAGATGGTGTGTGCATGTGGTGGATGTAGAATAAAGGGTTTTGTTAACCCGTACACTTTTAATCATTTTAAAATAAGCAATTATTTTTTAAAAAGTTAAATATTTTAATTTCCAATGCAATTAATACACACATTTTTATAAATATTTATCACTTATGCTCTTTAACTAGTGATCCTGTGACAATGGTTAACATTTCCCATTAAAAAAATGGATTTCCCATAAAAAAAATGGGTTTTTTGGATTTTTTTTTTTAGATTGTCAATATTTCAATACACTCTATGCGGTCCTTATTGTAAAAAGAAAAACCAAAAAACAAAAGCAATCTTTAATAGCTGTAATTTTTTACATATTTTTACAAATATACCGTTATAGTAAGTTGTGAACCATTAAACACATCCACTAATATTACAAAGACAGCCATTAAATAAGGGGTAGAAGTTTCTGAGTTTTGCTAAGTTGGCAGGGACATGCATTATTATATGCAGGGACCGGAGTTCGAACCCCGGACACCCCATCTATTCACCTTAAAAAAATGTGAATTTTAATCACTAGGCTACTTGAAGGAAAAAAAAATAAGGGGTAGAAAAACCATTTAAACAATAACGACAAGTTGTGACATTTTCTTATGTTAAAGACAGAAGGGAGTAAATATGAACAAAATCCTCTATCTTTTTATTTTAGGATAAAAAATATCAATTAAAAAACTACAAGAATAGCAGCAAGAAATTAACAAAACAAACATTATATTCATCATATACTAGGAACCAAGTGTCACCCTCTCTCCAATCAAACTTCACAAAGAGTCACAAATTCAATAATCAGAAATGGAACAAATCAATTTCATTATTTATTTTTTCAACCACCAGATTGAGAACAAGAACATAGTCCCCTAGTAGAGACTACTTCAACAGTGTTCTAGCTAGAGTTTTACTCCTCCATTCGGATGATGCATCTGATGGACTCTCCTTTCAGCATGTAATCAAAAGCTTTGTTAATCTCTGAAAATGGAATTGAGTGAGTGATGAATTTCTCAAGTTCCAGCTCCTGCAGTATCAAATTATCAACAAATTAGCATCAACATAAATAATATCAATCTACATTTGTGATCACTCACTTCTACTAAAAGTTTGCACAATTCAATATAAATAAACTTACCCCTTTCATGTACTTCTCTACAACATTAGGAAGATCAGTGCGGGGTTTGTAGTTACCATAAAAGGTACCCTTAAGAGTCCTTTCATTCAACAAATTCATAGGGTGAGTTTTGAATGCATCATCTTTGTTTGGAACTCCAACAAGTACAGCAACACCCCAACCCTAAGAAAAACAAATCAAGGCTTTAGCCTCAGTAAGCTTTATAATTTCTTTCGCAACAAGTAAGAACAAATGAATTTTGTTTTGCATACATCGTGGACACATTCGAAAGCTGAGATCATGGCCTGGATGCTCCCAGTACATTCAACAGCACGATCCACACCTCCATTTGTCATTTCAGCAATTACCTTACACACAAAATGACACAGCATGTTTAATGCATAGCATCAAATTTGAATTTCAATATTCAATTAACAAAGTTTAGAGAGAATATAAATGTAAACACTAATTTTTTGTTGAACTAACCTGTTGTACGGGTTTGTCATGATCTTTTGGGTTCACAAACTCATTTACCCCAAACTTCTTAGCTGAGACCAAGAATATTTCAAAAATTAAGTCATATAACTTAGGTTGACCTCAATCTTAAATCATTTGATGGAATAAGAAAAGCATTGTACCTAATTCAAATCGGCTAGAAACTAAATCGACTCCAATGATTCTTGATGCACCAGATATCCTTGCTCCTTCAGCAGCCTGAAATTTGTATTATTGAATCTTTTTAGTTTCTATATATGATAACAGTAACACAAACACACACTCATGGTATAAAAGTAACATACCGCAAGGCCAACAGCTCCAAGTCCAAAGATAGCAACAGATGAACCGGGTTTCGGCTTAGCAACATTGATGGTAGCACCAAGACCTACAACCATGAATGCAAATTGAATTAGGAAATCATATACTCAACCTAGGTATATATTAATATCTCAATGCAAGGATATATTATACACTACTTGGATAAACAGCTTAATTAATAAGAGTTTACAGTATAAGCCCTTATCATTTAAGTACTTACGCATAAGCTATTTACATAATGAAATATAAAAATAAAGTCATCGTTTTCATATATAAGCTATAAATTGTTTTCATAAACTATCCTAGAGAGATTATAAAAATAAGTTTAAAACAACTTATGGTCATGTCATAAGTTTAAAACAACTTATGGTCATGTCATAAGTTGTTTTCATAAGCTCTCTCAAAGTCTAACATATGCTTATTTCAATAGATAAGCTTAAATAAGTCAACCCAAACCAGCTCATACCTGTGCATATTCCACAGCTGAGAATACAAACTTTGTCAAGTGGTGCATCAGGGTTGATCTTTGCAACACATCCAGCATGAACAACAGTATATTCACTGAATGTCGATGTGCCGACGAAATGATGAATGGGCTGTCCCTTAATAGTGAATCTTGACTGATTGTCATTGATCATAACGCCCCTGTCCGTGTTGATCCTAAGAAGATCACACATGTTGCTCTCCTCTGACTTACAATGTGGACAGTCCCCACACTCCCCTGTGAATACAGGCAGGGCATGATCCCCTGGTTTTAGATGTGTCACACCCTCGCCTACGCTCTCCACAATCCTGATCAACATCATGCCAACATTATGAATAAAATTCATTCATATTACATTAGATAATCAAAAGATTTCATCAAAAAACAGTCTTTGTCAAAACCATATAGTAAATTAAGAAAAATGTAGTGTATATTAAAATATCAGCTTCAGTCTGATTGATTCTAAAAAGTTTCATGCAGTCAACAAATTACAATAAATCAATCATATCTGTGGTTTTCAAAGAAGTTAAAAAATTAATGATCTTGCAATTATAATTGATTGACATTGTAAAAAAATTACATTAGCAAAGTATATGAATTGAATCCTTTACAAGGAACCCCTCAAAAAACAAGAATTAAATATTTAAGATATGTAGTTCAACTTTTAGTATTGAGAAGAGAAACATACCCTCCAGCTTCATGACCAAAAATACGAGGAAACAATGGAGTTTGACCCTGAAACAGAAGGAAAGAATAAAACAATTACTTGAGCTATTGCGATGCATAACATAACACTGAAACACCCAGATTAAAAAAGACTCCAATCACCAGCTTAATTTCCTTTAATCTAAAATTAAACTCAGAAGAATTTTATGTTATGCAAAAGAAACTAAACACCCCCTTTTCATATACAATCAAATCAAACTAAAATCATAAGAGTGAAGCTTAATGTCTAAATTTATAAAACTGCATGTATAGTATTTATAATATACCTTAGCTTCCCAGAAGTAAACATCAGTATGACAAAGGGAGGTGAAGAGTATCTTGAGACGGACTTCACCGGCTTGTGGTGGCGCCACCTCCACTTCCTCCATCACCAGCGGCTTCCCCGCCTCCCATGCAACCGCAGCTGCAGATATAAAATGATCGGAATAGTACGCAAAAAAAAAAAAAAACTATTCTTAATAAAGAAAGAAACACAATCCAAATGGACCCTTAGATCCATAAAAAGCAAAACACAATTTGTACAACATGTTTGTAACAAAGAGAAAAAGAGGACATGGTACCTCTGCACTTGATGACCTGACCAACAGTGTTCGACATAGTTAATTAACAAAAGATGATTATGAGTGAGTTGAGTGGGGAACCAACTACTGTCAGTGACCTTCATTTATAGTAGTGAAAAAACCGAGTGATTTTCTAAACATAGTAATTAATTTTTGGACAAGACACATTTTATAACTTTAATTTTTGGACAAGAAACATTTTACAACTTAATTTTTGGACAAGAAATATTTTACCACTTGTTCAAAAAAAAAGAAATATTTTACCATTTTACCAGCTGCGCCTTTGGGATTTGACTTTACCACCAAGCCACAAATTATACCACCTGGTTCTCCTTTTCGTTTCTAGAATATTCTTATGCCCTCTTCCTTTATAAATTTTGGGTCTTGTTAACGAGTGTCTCCGGGACACTCTTTAAGCATACTAAAATAAGCAATTATCATTTTAAAAAGTCAAATATTTCAATTTCCAATGCAATAATTACATGTATTTTCATAAATACTTGCTACTTATGTTCCTTAAAGAGTGCCCCGGGGACACTCGTTAACATTTCCCCGTAAATTTTGATTGTTTTTATTGGTCTGTTAATTGAACCAATTGTATACTACTCCAAATATGTGTCACTTTTGCATTTTCTTTCTTTGTTTTAAAATTGCTGTCACTTTAAAATAACCAGGCAACATTTATTGTTTTCTTTTGCACTAATAGTACATTTAATAAAGATATTTTAGAAATGATGTTAATTTTACCATTAAAGTCAATTCAACTAATCATTTTCTTAATAATCGTCTTTAAATCAAATGGCACACTTAATCTGAGACGGAACGAGTATCGTATACTATATATAATTATAATTACAATTTTCTAGTTACAAATTGAAATTTGATCCAATAAATCCAGTGATCATACCTTTGCATTTGATGACTTGACCAGCTGTACTCGACATGACTTAAGGAAATCAACAGATGAAGATTGCAAGAAACAATTCAGAATTGTTTAGAAAGTTCTGTATTTTATTGTTCATCAAACAAATTGTGTGTCCTTGTTGTTGTGGGAGTTTATTTATTTATAGTGTGATAAAAACAAACCAATGATATTCAAAATCTACTATAGAGAGAAAAAACCATTTGTTGTTTTGTACAAAACATACTGCCACGCTAGCGTTGCCGGTTTTTAAGCTTCCTTTAATTCTAAGGACATTGTATTTTCTTTGTAAGAATCTTAATCACGGGACATAGATTAAGTGGTTAAGTGGTTTTGATAAAACTAATGACCTTCCACGAAAACGATGTGCCACGAAACGACACGACTGGAAGCAGGACCACTACAGGTGCTACCTTTTTCCTTTTCAATGCACTTTGTTAACTTTTTCTTTGATAACATGCAATATTAATCATTAAATATAGTTTAATTTCAGTAAATTATACATTCGTCTCTTGAAATTGTAAGGGTGAACATCTACATCTTTGAAATTTGTAAATAGGCAAAAAAAAAATCTTGATCATGAATGACGTTAGATAATTTGGTCATTATGTTAATTTGTAAGGACTAATTTGTGAGCAAGTGCTATAATTTAATGATACAATTTAGTGATTAATTTGTTAGTAAGTTCATTCTTGACAGTGAATTATATAAAAATTAGCATATGGGCCAAATTGCTCGATATAATTAAATTTAGGTTTTTTTAATTTTAATCAATTTATTACAATTTTCAAGGGTACCAATATTTTACTGCATTTTAATCTGTAGCACTCGGTTTGTTGTTTCAGCAGTTGGTGTGTTTCAGTTGGTGTGTTTTTTGGCCTGTTCATAGCTGAGGCAGGGGTTTGCTTGGTGCTAGCAAGTATACTTCAGCCTCATCTCGTGATGCCTTGCTTGTATTGGGATTTTCTGGGTTGTCGGTGTTCCGTATATATGCGGCATCACTTGTATTTTTATTCCAGTTTTTTTCCGCGAGTTTTTTTGCTTCTTGCAGTTACTCGATGAGAATAATAATATTTGCCGCTTTAAAAAAAAAAAAAAAACTGTAGCACTTTTGTTCCCAAAGAAAAGTAGTGGAATTCACTTTAGGTGTAAGAAGAGTATGCACATTGTTATATTATTTTTTAAAAAATCTCAAACTGCGTATATGTAATAAAATGTATTAAACTTACGTGCTAAAATTATTTACACAGGCAGTACAGGTTTTTCTAAGCAATGGCAAGTAGCATTAGAGAGGATGAATCATCCCAAATAAGTTATTACCGCTGAACCAAACTGAAAAATCACAAGTCAATATTATTTATTAATTAATAAAAAAAAAAAGTTGGACTTAAACCTCACCAAAAGAAAAGAAAAAAATAAGTGAAAAGTAGGTAAACCAAACCATTAACGGTAAATCCGGGTCAATAAAAGCATAATGAACTTCATCAAGTGAAGGCTTGAGAATAAAATTTTCAAAAAAATCAATTTATCCTCATAGTAATTTTATTCCCAATACCTTAAACTACATTGATGAAAATAAAATTAGAAAGTCGCGTCTAATCCATAATTTTTCAAGGAATGTACTTATTTTAATTAATAATGCGAGTTTTTGTAAAAAATTAAGTTCCTGGTTTAAGTTTTTAAAGTTGCTTAATCAACTCAATTGAACAAAACCAAACCCATCATTCGGTTCCAATTCATTTTTGTCTGGAGTATTTAGTAAGATGCACATAAATTGATCAATCATCAGTTCTTCTTTTGCATTTTGACCTCCGAAATATGTTCTCTAGATTTGTTTTAATTTGATTCGACTCATGATTATGAAGGAGCAATATAGAACACAACAGAGCAAACAATCATTAGGAAAGTGTTGTAGGGCGGAATAGAAACTAGTTAGTTTCATAACGATATGATCCCTGTGCAGTGTGTGGGAAGGCTTTTATTTTGAAGGATATATATGTGATTTCATTTTATATATTTTTATATTATATTTTTATTTGGAAAACAAAAAAGAAACATACATGAGAAAAAGAGGCAATCACACATTCGTATGTTTCGTTAAATCCTCATTCCTACGATAATAGTGTCGCTGTTAAATAATTGCTCTACAAGAAGTCTCATGGTTGAGCTAATTTTGCCAGAATAACCAAGTCTAAAATCTTCACATCCAACGTGTCGTCTACTTTTACTATGCCATCAGTGCCATCCACACCAATCAACTTGCCAGTGGAACCACGCAACGTCCCTCCCATTATCTTTATTTTATCAGATTTTCTTGGCACTACAGCCTCCACTTCATTGGAAAGGGCCGATATTGTTTCACCATTTCCGTTAGACCCAAGGGCTACCCTATAAGAACCATCCTGGAGAAAACAAATCATGTGTAAATAATATCAATACTGGAAACCCAAACAATTGAAATAGTATTATCTGTTTGAAGATGTGAAGTTTTTGATAACAAATGAGACTTCGAATTACAATCACGGTTTAATATTTGATGTATGATGATGAAATAAAAACTAAGCACTATTCTTTTTTATTCATACCAACTCTTTAGCCATGGCAATAACCGAGAAATTTAAAAACCAAACCTAAACAGATAATCTAGACTATACCAACGTAAAACAAAGCTTCTAGGTCAACATACCGGGAGAACTTCTTTTATAACTCCAACAGACTCCTCTCCGGCCCTGTGTACATTGACCAATATGTCTGGCATAAACCAAGGCCCTTCATTGTCCCCACCTACAAAAAGTTAAACATTAGCAAATGTATGTGTAAGAAATCACATGCCACTTCAAATCTTGCTGATAAATTGATGATCCAAAGTGATTCAAGAAATAGATCCAGGAATATGCTTGGTAAATGATAGGATAATCTCCACATAAAACCACGAGTTATCCCATGACCTACAACAAAAATGGAAAGGCAAACAATTGTTCGTCTAAAGCAAGACGTTCACAGCATTGGGGTAGTAGGAACATATGGTATTTAGGTGAAAATCACCTGAATATATTACTTCTTCCGTCCCATAGAGTATCACATTAAGGAAAAAACGTCCCAAAATAAGTGTCACTTTATTATGTTTCCTATGTATTAATTACTATACTCTACCTCTAAAGTAATACTATGTGCATAATAAATAACAACCATGTTCACTGTAATCCACTATACATTCATGACAATGGTTAACGACCAATTGTTAGGATACATTGGTAAATTTGTCACACTCTTTCATTTATTTAAACATTTTTTAACAATCTGAAGTAACCTAAAGTGACAACCTCGATGGGACGGATGGAGCAGTGATGTTAAATAGCGGCTATAGGGGGGCCATAGCGCTATTGCATAGCGGAATTTAAACAAATTGTTATGTACCGCAATATGCTATTTGGTATAAAATATTGTCAAATTATGGGGCTATAGCATTGTTACATGACGGGTATGAACAAACAACTAATAGGAAGAGATATGATGTTTTAACTAGAATATCAACTCCATTAAATCATGTTAGACTAACGACTGCATTCAAATAAGACAGAAACATACAAGTGGTCATCCAAATACATGTGCAGGGTTCTAATCAATTTCATATTAAATGCACCATAACGAGACCGTGCTTGTCATAGGTTATTTCTATCATAGATGACAATAACTAGGTCCATCACAATTGTGGTGTGATGATCTAACTAAAAACAGTTGCAGAAACAATTTTGTACACACTAAATCTGTAGGTTTGACAAAATATAGAAACTTACCCAATACTGGGGACATGATGTCCAGACCACCAGTTCCTGGAGTCATAGGCTGTCCTCCAGGGGTGCCAGGAAGATAAGACGCAGAATTTGGTGTCATAGGCTGCCCTGGTGTTGATGGTAAATATGGGCTTGGAGCATTCGCTGCAATACAATACCCATCGGTCCAAATAGAATTAGTACAAAAACTAAAACTACAGATATTCAAATTATTTCAGGGGGCAAGTAAGAGGTGGTGTTACCGTAGGCAGAACTGTCACGTGGTGTTCCGGCCTCACTATAATTGCCACCGGGAGTACTAGCCCAACCAGCACCAGGAGTTGGTGCTTCATATGGCCGGGAAGGAGGGCTTCCTGGCTGAAAATATTTAACAGAAGGAAAAGACAATAAAATAAAGATCAGCATGGTTCAGTATGGATCCTCAAATGAATTAAAATTGTAGAGTAGAGTGTCTGAAGTTGGCTAATATTTCTGACCTGATACTGTGGACTGGCCCCCCAAGAGCCTGGATTTCCATCTTCCCAGTTATCCCTGAATTTATTTCACTGTCAGAATTCATAAACCACATATACTATACTACACTATAATATAAAATGACGGTGCTGCAGTCTGTAAACTGAGAAAAAATGCATTTAAACTTAATTAAACTACTGAATTCGGTACAACCCTTGTTCTAGTAGGTTGTATTTAGAATACTGATATCTATTCTATTGATGATGTTAGCACTAACCTAGGAGGACTCATTGGCGCATAAGGATTCCAAGCTCGGTCACGCATAGGTGTCCTCATTCCATCATGAATTGGAGTTGCTGCAAATAACAATGCATTTAAGAAATATTAGCAGTTTACAAGAGAATCAAATGTTAAATCTAAAAAAATCTAGCAGAAAGCGAGAAATATTAAATCAACCATACCTCCTGCATCTCTCATCGGAGTCATATATGGGTGCAAAGGAGTTCGAGATGGATGCATTGGGGTTTCACTTCCCATCCCATATCGAGATGATGTTTCACTGGAAGAAGACAAGAGTCATATGATTGAATATCTTTTAATACGCACAAGAAATCACAAATTTTATGTAGATATAACTTACCGTTGCGGGGTAACGGCCACATTGTCAGATATATGATTGCGGTCAACTGCAGACAACCAAGTCAGAGAACATGTGAATACAAAGAAACAGGCAGCTCAGGTATTTGCCCAAATTACAAAACTTACCGGTTACAACCTTCATTTGGGATTCCAATTCAACCCGAACGAATGATCCTTTAACTTCTATAACACGTCCACGATAACCTTTATAGGAACCCTGTCGTACTTTAACAGTTGCACCTGTCAAACCATCATGCCCCCTTCCACCCCTATTATGTCTACCTCCAGCTTTACCACATCCATATAAATTAACATCAGACAACTTTCTTAAAAAGGTCTATTATCATAACAAATTGATCCAATGTTTAGCACTTAACAAGGAAAGATTTAAACATATACCAGATGGAGGCCCTCCTCGAGAAAACCTATGTGGGGACTGTGGAATGCGAGGTGGAGTTCTAAGACCAGGGAATCTCGAGTGTACATCACCCTGTAGAGGAAACAGAACATTACATCAATGATGAATTTTCCAATTTAAAAAAAGAAAAACGAACTCAAGAATCAAAATAGGAAAAATATACATTTCTGTCACTATTGGAGCGTGAACCTCCCACAACTACACATGATTGGGCCTTAACACATATAAAGCCTGCATGTTCAAGATGATGGCGATCGAAGACGAACAAGACCCCTCTATATATGTGCTCCACAGAACCTTGTGTGCCCTAACCCAAAAAAAAATAAAAAAAATGTTAAGCCTTAATAACAACTTCCATAAAAAAAATCTAGCGAACAGTCAGAACCTTACTCTGCAGGGACCTTCAAGAATCCGCACAACATCTTTTGATGATACTGTATTCCTAAACTTATCCTGCACGTTTATTTTCTTCTCTAGCTTACACTTGATCTCTCTTAATTTAACAAGTGCAACTTCAGGTCTGTCAGTAACACCCTTAAGAACCTAACAAAGGAAAAATACAATAGCATAATGACAAAAAGTCTTAATTTTGATTGAGAAAGCATTGAAGTTTTGATTTGTTGAGATACTAACCTGAAATGCCTCACTTTCTACACGGATTATGACACCAAAACTCGAATTACTGAACCATGTTAAATTAGAAGTGAGAAAGGTTTGAACCAGAGCAAAACAAGGCAAGGTACTGTGTGTAATCTCAGGCTCAAGAAAAATGCTTACTCTAGCAATACAAGATCACGAAGTTCATAGTCCCCAATTTTAGTCACACCGGTGGTTACTTCAGAACTCTCTACAACATCATCTGCAAACGCACGGATCTAAAGAGAGAATAATTGTCATTTCTGCGCTAAATGTAAGTAGAAATTCAAAAGTTTTTCAGCAAGCCCATCAAAGTACTATAAAACTCACATGCTCCTTTGTGGTATCAGATATTAAGATCAGGACGTGCTGCTCCACCTTCACAACCATGCCAGTAGCACCCTCTTGAGCACCAGAAACAACTTTAACATGGTTTCCGGGTTCAAAATATTTACAAAGTTCCTTTTCATTTACTGCAAGAGTTTTCTACGAAAATGGAAAGGAAAAAAAAACAAGATAATCAGATCATAAAGGCAATTTATCACTAATTAGCAACATGCAGAACTGGCAGGCTATGGTCTATACACTGGAGGAAACCCACCATATATGATATATCAATTCATACTTACAGGTAAATCCTTCATTTCTGGTCTAATATGAACATTATCCTCGTCAACTTTCTCCACCCATCCCTTTAAATTCTTCAAATCGCCCTTGATGACAATAACAGCATCACCTTTCATGAAATGCCCTTTCTTTCTGTTCGCAAACAGAGTTGACAGACTGGCTACATCTCCAGTTTCACCCGGTTTACGAAATTTTTCGAGCTCGTCAAACGTAGGTTTGATGTTCTGGGAATAAAGGGATTTTATAGATACACTTTTGTATAAGAACCCATCTTTGAACATCATGCCTCCAATGGTGTCAAACCGTTCCCCGTAGGTGGCATCCCGCCTATGCTCAACACGGATATGCAGTTCCCTGATAAAAAGATTAAGCTCCGTCAGACCAGGAAATGAAAAGATTCGTAGAAAATAGAAACATATAAGCAACACAACTAGGACAGTCGGCAATACCTAGCTTCTTCAATATTCATAAAACGAGGAGGGGGGACAAATGCCTTCTTTTTCACAACTTCTCTACCTTCCTGCATGACAAATACATTTAGTAAAGAATATGGGGACTCCAATTTTCAACGAAATTAACAATTCAACAATACAAATCATGCATTCAACAAGACAGAAACATTCCATACCAATTTGTTTGCGAGAGCCTGTAAATCTATCCTCGGAATTAATTTCACAGTAACCCTCTGCCGTACATTATCAACATCCACTACCTGTTGAAGGGATATAAATTAGGTGACAAATTAAGAATGTATGAGGGATAGAGTCATGAATTTCCCAGAATACAGTGCATACTTTGGCAAGGTCCCCCTTGTATGTCCCAATCTTCATTCTAACCCAAGTATCTCTAGCAAGATCAATGGCTTTGCTTTCAACTGACAGCACATCAGTCATTTCTCTTATTGGAACGAGTGTTATTTTTTGTCCAAATATATTGCGAAGACCTTTGCAAGCCTGAAACACATGCAAAAAAGTTCACAATTTTATCCATGATGTATGTGTGATAAACGATAGATATTTCACACAATACCTCTCTGACATGAGCTTCTTTATCTGCTTCCACATATATGTAGTTTTTGAGATGATCAAGAGCAATAGCTGATCTGATTTGCAATTCTGACCCCTTATCTATGTACTTTTGCATGAGGCAAACAGCTGTTTCACGCTCACGGCCAATCTGAGTATCAAATCAAAGGATGAGGCAAACTCTATATCCTTGCCAGTAGTCGGAATAAATACAACAACCGAGCCTTATACCATTAAGTGGGATCGGCTAAGTAGTCGGAATAAATAAATGAACAAAAAAATGAGAGGATCATACCGCACATTTGACCATCCACAGCTTTGGGTCTCTCACAGATGGCAAAAGTGCTTGCTGTTCTACATCTGTAGTTTCTTCATCATATTCTGCCAACCGCTGCTTACCATATCTCTCTTGTATCCTTCTTGCCATCTCTTCAAGGTCTTCATGATCTTCTTGGTGGGGTGGCTGTCTGTGACGTGGCCTTCCTCTATTATCATCTTCGTCTGGCACATCAGGCCCAACAATGAAGCCTGCATGTGTTTAGATGTTTGCTAGTTTATCAATTGATCAATACAGATAAGAGACATACTTTATACAGCATAGCTTAGCCTGAGCCGAACAATATTATGTACCAGTCCAACGGTGTGCAAAACAGTAGAAACACGTGAAATTCAATCATTTCCCAGCATTCAGTAACACATAAAAATAAGAACCCAGCATTGTAAAAAAAAGTATGTCTATATCAAAAAAGTTACTGGACATATATAGAGAGAGAAATTGTACAAGTCAATTATTGTATAGGCTAGTAACATACTCTAATGGGGTTATAAACACTCAGAAGACATTGAAGATTACCACATAAATACCATTTTTTTTATAATCCCAATTTTTAAACAAAAATTAGCTATATAAACTGAAATCAATATAACTGCAACAAAAAACCGATAATAATGTGCATCTACTAATTAACATATAATGAATGTCAATCTCGTGAAACTGAAATCAAAATTGAAACCAGCCCAGTTTCAACCCTAATTTCAACACAAACCTAACCATATCGATTTCTCTCTAATCTTAACTGAAATTGATTAAAGAAGAACAAAAAATGCTATAAAATAAAACAAAACGTACCGTCTTCGACTTCTTCTTCCTCCTCTTCCTCATCCGAATCAACAGCAGCCTCTTCATCAAAGAAATTCGAAGCGGAAACCTTCCTATACTGCCGCTTACGGCTACTTCCTTTGCCGCCGCCGTCGTAATCATCATCATCGTAATCCTCTTCGTCCTCCTCCTCCTCATCTTCATCTACCTCCTCCGCGTCATCATCGATAAAACTCGGCCTCCTCCGCTTCCTTCCACCGCCTCCGCCTCTCTCCTCTTCCTCCTCAGCTTCCTCTTCATCGAAATCCTCAACCTGTTCATCATACTCCTCCTCGTCTTCATCGTCACGATCCATTCCTCGACGACTCATCGCCGCAAAAGCTGATTTCGCGATTCGCGAGAGCAATAGCGATGCAAACCCTAATTTTGTGATGCGCGAGTGCGAGTGAATTTGTGAATGAGAAAACTATGATGCGAGGGGTCCTTTTATAGGGAAATGAGACGCGAGCGGAACCGAAAATTGGTTAACTCTATTGGAATTTTTGGGATTGGAATTGGATGGATGAATGTGAAGTGTGAAATTGAAGAGGTGGGTTCTTTGCTCTGTAACCCTAGATTGGATTTCAACAATGGTTATCTTTCCCCCCGATTCAATTTGATACATTGTTAGCCCTATTTTATTATTATTCTCAAAAATGAAATAAAATCGACTATTTGCATTATTTTTATCCTTAACAATAAACAATAAATATATAATGGGATGTTTGGATTTCCCCTAATTTTACCGTTTATTTAATAGGTACTACCTCCGTCCCGGTATAATTGACCTACTTTGGTTTTTCACACAGATTAAGAAAAGTGTATAAATAAAGGGGAAAGTGGAATATATTGTATTGGGAATGATAAAAGTAATATTATTTAGTGTTATATTGTATTGGGAATGATGAAAGTTGTATTGAAAATTGAAATGGGTCAGTTTTTTTGGGACACTTTTTTTTAGAAAATGGGTCAGTTATTCCGAGACGGAGGGAGTAATAGTTAATCTGATTCATGAATGTATAGCGAGTAAACACAATAATATTGTACTAAAATTTTAAAATAGTCTCTCATATTAAAATATTTTGTAGATTTTATCATATCAGTCTATTAATATACTTATTTATTGTCATTTTAGTCCTTGTATAAAAAAAGATATTGTGAGTGTTGAGAGATAATTTCAGCGACAGAGAATATTTTGACTAACAGAGTGCACCATCGGAGACTATTTTGAAATTTTGATGTGTTAAAGGACTATTGTGACAACTCATCACACATTCAGATAGGCATGGCAACAAAACCCAATACATGTGGGTACCCATCCGAACCAAACTCAATTTGACGGATTTTACCGGCTTTGACTGGGTTTGGGTATGGGTTTGAGTTTTCCCCGATTTCAAAACACGGGTACAGGACGGGTAACGGGATATAGGTACCCACCCCGAACCCATACCCAAACCCACCCCGAATGTAGGAAATCAATTTATTACCTCTTTTATATAGATAGAAATCAATACCCTAAATCATTTCACTCACATAGTCATAGTCTCAATCTTTTAAATGACACTCACTTATCACAGTTTTCTCATTTCTCCTTCCATATCTCACACTCTCGGTCTCTCTCTTCTCTATCACCATAGACATCGATCGTCATCATCTCTTTACTGGATAATGTACTACAGCATTGCGCTCAGAGCCGAAAAATACTTTTATTTTTATTAAAAAAATTATCCACTGCGGGGACGGGGATACCCGAACCTGTCGGGGAACGGAGATGAGTTTTGATTTTTCATCCCCGTTGGGTATGGGTAGGGTAACGGATAAATATATAGGAGTATGGTATGGGGACGAGGAAGGTAAAACTCATCAAAGACTATCTCTAAAGACCACTATTGTTGGCAGAGAAGCAAAAATGACTCATGGAGAAGATAATGAAGTATTAGCCGAAAAAGATAATGTAATAGAACAAACGAGGGTGAATGGTAACAAGGTCAAGATCAACAGAGTCATGGAATTTTGTGTCTTGTTCACAAAAGTTCAATTGGGGGAGGAATTGACCCACGTCATCTCTACCTCGAATTAATGGAGTTCCTAGTTAATAAACGGAAGACGAAGGATGATGGGTTGTATGTGTCATTTTTTCCACTCTAACATATCAAATGTCGAGCTATTGACGTTAAACAAGCGTTTGTTGGGAGGTAACCAATCTTTTATTCATATCCTTTAACTAAGTTGTTTATGTTTTAATTCTTTCATTTTGTAAGTTTGAACTATGTTAACAAGGAAATTTTGGTTACTGTCAAAGCAAAGACAAGTTTTGTGTAGTTTTGCAACATTTTATAAACTGGTAATTTGCTAAGTGCGTGCATCTGCTCGTCAGGCAAATTGACCGGTAAAATGAGACTTTTAGCCTATTAGCCTAGACTATCCACAATAGAAGGGTCTTCCTTTTAAAGACGCGGTATCTAACAAGTATTTTTATTATGGAGTAAAAAAATGGGTATCTATTGGGAAAATGTGCTACGTTAAGCATTATCTTTTACTATGGGATCCATATGTTTTTAATATTAGAATATTGAAACGTAATGATGTAGAGTTATTGACAAATAATTAATTAGTCTCGTCTAAAATTTTGTATGAGATTTTTAATTAAAAAGATTGAATGTTTATTAGATACTGCAATTAAAAATGCGATGCACCTTGTAGCAAATAGAAAACATGTCTTAGGCTGAACCTCATGAAGCAAGTTTAGAAGGGTAAATATTAGATACGGTGGAAAGTGGAAGTATGAAATGAAACTATCAAACATTAGAGATACTCGAGAACCATCTTGACAAAAATGCAATCAACTGATGCAATATGAAATTTATTTATTTTTTGACCAAAAAAATTCGAAGGATTAATATTCATCACTTATATTGACCCGTGTAGTTGGAACAGAAATTGCAACTTTTTTTTAGTAGAAAATAAAATATTTGAAATAAATAAATATTGTGGATTCACACATCATAGTGGCAGCACCAAGTCCACAAATATCTTTTACTTCATAACCTTAGCCTTTGGACCTCAACTTCCATGTTAATATTTCCACTACTTTTTATGAATGTTATATTATCTGCACTCTTGTTCTTTAAGGTGGCCAAATTATATTTTTCTTAATAAGCACATCATCAATCTTCGTGGACATGGCAACATCCTTGTCCACAACAACTCTACTTTCCTATAGAAGAAACCCACAACACATGTATATCCAACCCTGTTCAGTTAAAAATGAAGTTTCAAGAACTGTGCATGCTTCAGTCTCAAAGGACAGTTTATCAATCAATGAAGAGAGTGATAAATGTTCATCTTTGTTGGTGAACAGAAGAGCAGTTTTGGCTTCTGGAGTTTCCTTGTTGGGTTTTCCAGGAGTGAGTTTGGCTGTGGTTAAACAAGGTCTTCTAGCAGGGAGAATTCCTGGTCTGTCTGAGCCAGATGAACAAGGTTCGTTAACTTTGCATCATCAAAATTTATATTTTCCCTATATATTAAATTCGGCCACTTTTTCCCGATTATTACACATATGGTTCAAGGGGTCAAATTTTGAAATCATAATGGGTTACCTAACAGGGTGCCTTGGCATTGAATTAATGCAACAAGTGAAGAAGTGTAATAAAAAAATTGGGAATTTGGGTGCCACTTGTTTTCTAAAAGTTTTGTAAAATATATTTAGTTAATAGGGTTGTGATAAACTTAGGGATATTTTTGAAGGATCGGTAAGAATGAGAGGGAAGCGAAAATAAGTTGAAATGGTTTTGAAAGTGGGAGATAGCACTAATGCACTATCTAAAACTTGGGCTATAATATAGCCAACTTCTCAAATGAAGGTAAGACTGATTACTTAGCTTCCCTACAACTTATAATTACTGGTATAAGTTAGTAAATCGGGTTTAGAGGGCTAATATTTTTACCTTGCAAGTTTGCAACATAATACTGTTGTAGTTTTGGTGAGTAATTTGTTAAAGTAAACTTGTGCAATTGTAGATGGTTTTAAGACTTATCTGGTGAGCTTAAATAGGAGTTCCATAACTATATATGAGCAATTTCAGAACGGGGTCTTATATACAGGAAAAGTTGTATATTTGTGCCCTAAAAACATCATAAAATAGATATGCACGGGGAAATACAGAAATAAACTAAATAATATTACAATCATTTCTAAAACAAGTATTATTATGCATAAATATTTTTTGGCATTTATTGGTCACAGGATAAGAAAAACATATATATAATTAAGTGGGGGCTAAATTCATTTAGTGACATGATAAATCCCCACTTAGCTACAATGCACAATGTTCACTTACACTACCACCACAAAATGAAAAGGGGTCACTAGGTGACACTTTTATTTGACAATATTTCAAGAGGACTTCTAGGACTCTACTACAAGAATGTCCAAGCCTTCTATGCCAACTCTCTTTGTCTGATAAATTTGACAGACAAGAGACATGCCATTTCATTTAATCCTTTTCCTTAAGCATTCGTTGCACCAGAACTGTTCCTGTCACCTTGACCTTAACAAAACAATGATTTGCATGATTGTAAATTGTACCGTTGCAAATGATTTTATTTATAAGTTTAACATAAGAACATGCTATAATAAAAACCACAAGAAATTGAAACTTCAAATGGAGGCCATGGTAAAAGAAATGTGTTGATGGTTCCATTTGTAGACTTGATGTTAATTCGAACTTAGTTGTTTTAGATGATTTCAAGTCTGAATTCCAGCTTGCTAATTTTTTTAATGGACTTTAAGTGAAAACGAAATAATGTAGTAAGTTTTTGACCAGACAGGTTGGAGGACATATCGCAGGCCAGATGAGAAATCAGGAGGACATGGTGTTGGATGGAGTCCTATTATTCCATACACCTTTAAAGTGCCTCAAGAATGGGAAGAGGTGATGATTTAAGAACTCTTCTGTTAAGTTCAGTCTCAAATGGTCTTGAAGTATTTAGAACATAGAGTGGACATTATTTGGGAGTGCAGAAAATAACTTTTCCTCCTCCCTTTTTAGCCGAGAGATTTCATTCTCTTTTATTCAGAACATATTTACTCACATTTGATCATCTGGAGGACATTATATATGTTTTTTGTTCTTATGCTTGCTTGCTTTATCTAAACTTAAGCATACATTTGCTTAACAGGTACCTGTATCAATAGCAGATCTTGGTGGAACAGAGTTAGATTTGAGATTTTCCAGCTCTAAGGAAGGACGTCTGTTTGTCATTGTTGCTCCTGTTCTTAGATTCTCCGATGGTGAGTTAGCCTGATTTCCTTTTGTTCATTTTAACTTTCTGGAGACAAGGAGAATAAAATTGTAACAGAAAGAACATGAATCTTTAATATGCAGTTATTGGTGATGATGCTACAATAGAAAAAATTGGACCTCCAGACAAAGTGATCAGTGCATTTGGTCCTGAAATGATTGGAGAAAATGTGGAAGGGAAGGTTCTTAGTTCAAATGTTGCAGAACATGAAGGGAGAACTTACTATCAGTTTGAGCTGGAGCCTCCTCATATTTTCATTACGGCCACCGCTGCTGGCAACCGCCTATACTTGTTTGGTGTAACCGGTAATGGTATGTTTACTCATTCTCTTCTAACTAGCTTTACAACATCCAGTCTGCACTGTCATAAACAAAGTATTTAAAAAAATTACAAAGTTAATAGAAAATAATCTTAATTGCAGGCCTTCAGTGGAAGAGACACTACAATGATTTGAAGAAGATATCCGACTCTTTTCGAGTTGTATAATTGGAATTTCCAATGAATTGAAAATATGAAATTTTCTGTATATGTAGAATAGTGTACTGTAATACAGAAATTTCCCACTACTTTTCCTGATTGGGATTTCTGTGAATCAAGAGATCAAATATGTAAAGTCTTTGTACCTTCAATATACCATAACAGTTTTGTTACATTGTTATGCTTAGGCAGGGTGGAGAGTAAATAGTCTGTTATGAAGTTGATCACTCTTGGTTATTGCTTTTCGACCTGCTAAGTACTCACTAGATGCTATTCTTTCAGGCTTGATCACAAAAACACTGTGATAAGTAACAAGCTTGGTTATATAATTAATATCTTCTACAATTTAAAGGAAGGGGTATAATTTTTTTTTCTATTAAGTTAAAGGGCATTGTCGCGGGTCTCAGTGAAGACTTGCTGGTGATTATAAATGACCTATTAATGAAGAACCACCAGCAAAAATTGAACTCAAGGCTTCTTTGTCGGAGTTTTTTGTTGAAAAATCAATCTATATTAAAATCTCTAATCTAAGCACAAGAGGTGCCAAGATTATATAAATAAGGAACAATTACACTGCCAAAGCGAGATAGTCACTTTAGTTGAACATCGATACCAAATCAACCAAAACAGAAAAACACAAAAACTTGTTATCTCCTACTACCACTAGGATCTAAAAATTTTAAATAGCTCTCCCATCTGCATAATTATGCAGACTAGGTAACACTTTGATAACAAAACTAGAAGATTTCTTTGATTTATTTGACAGCCACCTCCTACACCATAACCACTAAACCTTTAGCTAACTAACTCCTTGAAGCCTCCCAAGCTATATTATTGTGACTCACTACCAGCACAGCTGCATTAACTCGGCTTCCATCCACAAAACCTGGCCTGTACAAGAAGGCCGACCACTCAACCTCTGTTACAGTCATACAGAAACACATACTGCATAAAAATATTGCAGATCCGATCCATTAACTCAGTCTGCAAAACTAGCATAAATGATTCCACAGCATGATAGGTAACTACATCAGGCCTCAGCACAGTTTCAAGCCACCAGTAGTTTTTGCAGACCAATTAGCCGGCACCAAAACAGAAACGGCTCTTCCAGACCACGCCACTGCAGGAAACACGTTATCTGCATATAACCCTTCATCAGCCTATCCACCTTTATCAGTTACACACTAGCTTGACCAAAACTTGTGAAACAAAGCCCAGACAAGCTAATGGGTTTAACATCCACCGCGACAACGAAAACTTAAAACCCGGTGCTTTAGATTTCAACCAACTCAGTTGTCACCTTCCAATACTCCGTAATATTCTCAACTAAAATAGATTTTATCCGAAACATGCCTTGATTTCTCTCTCTCCAAATGGACTTGATTTGGGTCGGGACTCTATTTAACCTCATTGGCTACATTTAATTGTTCCTTATCCCACTCTTTGTTGGAGGTATCTGTGTCAATCTTCATTGGCTTTCAACACTTCAGACGTGGCTTAACAGCACAGCTCCTTGCGCTCATCTGAATCACAGATCAAATAGCATATGTGATTATGAACTTTGGGAATATTAATGGAGACAGCAACAACCGATTGGTCATGGCACGTTGCTTGGAGAATCATAGTAGTGTTCATTTTGTCATTTCTACTCTTTAGATTGCACATAGCCCATTCATTTGAGGTGAAACTTCTTCACTTATGCTTAAATCAACAGCAGAGTTACTAAGGATGATTGAACTACACCCTGGTATCTTTTCAGATCCTCCATCAACCATTCTACTCCTTATCATTTCAGCTTTCTCCCATTTTTCTGAAGCTGCGTAGATATTTGACAGAAGCACATTGTGCGAATTAACACATGTAGCAGTGTCTGCACCGATCATCTTCGTTACTTGTTCTGCCATTTTCATATCTGAATGAATCCAGCAAGCGCCGATCATTGCCCCCAAAACTGTTTCATTAGGTTTCATTGGCATTCTTTTTATTAACTCATATGCCTCCTTTAACATCCCTGCTCTTCCCAAGAGGTCAACCATGCATCCATAATGCCTGATGCCCATTTCAATTCCATATTCCTCCATTTTAGATATTACTTTCAACGCTTCGCTCACCAAACCTCCATGAGCACAAGCTGAGAGTACAGTAATAAACGTGACAGCATCAGGCCTTATATTTGACTCCTCCATCCTACCCAAATACTCAAGAACCTCATTGCATTGTCCATTGACGGCAAAACCTGCAATCATAGCATTCCAGCAGAAAACATTCCTCTCATTACAACTTTCAAATACCAACCTTGCATTAACCAAGTCCCCACATTTTGCATACATGTCAATCAATCCACTCAAAACAAACTGGTTCACAGCTATTCCTTTACATTCTATCATGTGATGCATCTGTTTTCCAGCATCCAAGTCCCCGAGCTGAGCACAAGCACATAAAACACTAACAACAGTGAACTCATCCGGCTCAAACCCATTAACTACCATTTCCCCAAAAGCCTTCAGTGCTTTCTCACCAAATCCATTCTGTGCATACCCAGCAATCATGGAATTCCAAATCTCCAAATTCCGAACCGGAACCCTTCGAAAAATATCCTCAGCCTCCATGACACAACCTTTCTTACAATACCCACAAACCATAGACGACCAAACAAAGCAATTCCTTTCGGGCATTAACTCAAAAACCTCTCTTGCATCTTCCATTTCCCCTTTCTTAGCATACCCATCAACCATCACAGTCCATGTCACCACATCCTTCAACTCATACGGAACCTTATCAAAAAACTTCCTAGCAGTTGCAGTATCCCCATTCCTAGCAAACCCACCAATCATCTGACTCCAACTCACCCTCGTTTTCCCCGGCATTGCTTCAAACGCAAGTAACGCAGATTCAGCGTCACCATTTCTCAAATACCCACCAATCATTGCATTCCAAGTCACAACATTTCTTTCAGGCATAAAATCAAACAACTTGCATGCATCGCAAACAACACCACATTTTGCATACGCTGCAACAATGGCGGTTCCAATGAACACATCGACATCGGAACCGGCTTTGATGGATTCTGCGTGCAAGGATTTAACGTAATGAAGGAAGAGGTGAGAATCGCATGCTTTGAGTAACTGAGGGATCATGGTGGGGTCGTGTGTTGTTTCATGGCGAGTTTGTTTGTACAAAACAAGAGCCTTTTTCAATGATGCTTGGTTAGTACTGTTGTTCCTTATTGAATGAGACCAATTTGTGATTCCACCAATTTTTTTGACTTGTTTCATGTTCATGTTCATCTACTTTTTCTTTGGATTTGTTAATTTCTTAGTCCGATACATAATATAAGAAATCTGAAAGATCAAAATTAGTAATACCGAGCAAACATCTGAAAATTCTCTTCACAGCAGTGTGCACGTGTGTGTGATTTACGATGAATGTTTTAAAATGAATGTTACTTTACATTTCTAATTTAACTTTAAATTTTTTCTTCCAACTTTACCTTAAATAAATACTCCAATTTTTCTCTCACACAATTTTCAATGCAACTTTAAGTTTGTCCTTTTCTTATAAAGTAAGGGCAGTTTAGTAAAAGTGTCATGTCTAATGATTATTTCATTACATTCCTTAATCTGTGTGCAATTGGCTAAAACGACACTCATTTTGAAACGGAGAAAGTGGTTAACAACCAATCAATTCATGACTCCATAAATAGTTGCTCAGGCACATGAAAGGTTGAGTTAACCGTTTGATCGGGAGTCGATCTTTTGTGGATGAGTTTAGACGGTGTCTGAATCAATACAAAATTTGAACCTTTTGGGGATTTTTTAATTCGCACATATACACGTCTAAATAATTTTTACAACCCAAAAGGGCAATGCACCTCTATTTATGAAAGTACCTCCTCGAGTTCGCTCTTTTATTTGGCGCACCGTTCGTCAATGCTTACCCACTCGAGTGAATCTTCTTCACAGAGGCATCCCTTGTGATGATGCATGTGTCTCTTACGACCTATTAGCAGTATCTCGTATGCACGTCTTTTTTGTTTGCTCAAAAGCGACTAGTTGTTGGGAATTGATAGGGATCCGTAGCATTGTACACGAGCTGCTACAAAATGCCAATGATTTAACTGTTATGCTTTTTGAATTATTTAACATGTTACAATCACAATAACAAATCTTATAGTTGCAATGACTCTTTGGAGTCTATGGAAGAGTCAGAACACAAAGCTTTGAGAAGCCTCTGGCACCACATCGGTCTCCATTGTTACTCGAGCGAAAGACACACTTAATGAGTGGAGTTGCATGCAAAGAGCAAAGTTACCATTACATGAAGCTGAAGCCTATCATAATTGGAGAAAACCCTCAGCCGGTATGATTAAATGTAATGTGGACGCCGCTGCTTTCAACAATAACGTCATCATAGGATACGATATGTGTTTTAGAGACTCTACTGGACTATTATTGCTTGGAAAATCATATTATTTTCACTCATTAGCCATAGTCCTAGAAGCTGAAACCAAAGGCTTATTGGAAGTTATCAAAGTGGCCATATCAAACGGAATGTACGCTGTTTTGTTTGAAATAGATTGCAAATCTCTACCATATGCTATTTGTTCCACAAAGGTTCCTCTAAATGAATTTGGAGACCTTGTCTTTCAATGTAGAAGTCTCTTATTTAATATACCCAACTTTATAGTGTCGCATGTTCGGAGGCAAGCTAATAGGGTTGCTCATTGCATAGCCAGAGCATCATTATCTCATCCCAGCCCCATATTTTCAATTCTGTACCAACTACTTTATATTCGTTGATTATGAATAAAATGAATTAATATTACCTTTGCTAAAAAAAAACAGTAGTTCCAAAGCTAACAGGCAAATTAAATGGCAACAAACGAAATAATTAACAAATAATTAGCAAATGACGAGAGTACTTAGCAACTAGACATTAAACTCTAATCTAAGCTACATATTTAAAAAAAAAATCAAGTTTTTTAAGTTTGTTCCAAATAAATGTTATATGTATCATTTCCAAATGTTATATGCATTATTATTAATAATAATAATTAACATTTTCATAATAATTTGCAAAATTTAACAAATTTATATTATAAAAAACTTTATTATGTTCTATTTTATTGAGTTTTACAAAAAAAATATTTTAAATGTATATTAATATGAGACAAATAAAGAGTAAACCAATTTTTTTTATTGTAATAAATAAATCAAAATTAGTTATTGTGAAAAATTTGTTAGGGCCTGAGACAAAAAAAGAGGCAATATTTTGTTTCTAGAGTTATAAGAAACCATCTCATTGATTTGTTCACCGTGTTTTTAGTGTAACGTTTTTCATACTCTTTTGAGTAACAAACCACACATGATTAGTTAGATTTGTAAAAAAAAAAAAAGATTAGATGTTACTCCCTCCGTTTCAAAATACATGTCCAAGTCAACCACTTCACACATGCCAATGCACAACTTTGACCGTTAATATCTTTAATTATCTAAAGTAAAAAATTATATCTGTCAAAAAAAAAAGTAAAAAATTATAAAAATTGAATATTTTGAAAATATTTGTCGAGACAAATCAAACAACATCTTACATGCTAATATTTGTATTTATACATTAGTTAAAAAGTATGGTCAAAGTAAGTCAAGTGAATAGTGCACATTGCAAAAATTGGACATGTATTTTGAAACGGAAGGAGTACTTGCATTTTTTTTTCTTTTCTTTTTTGATAAAGTGTCGACCTTTCATTATATGTCTATATACTTACTAAGTACTCATTCCGTTGCCAATTATAAGTAAATTTGAATTTTTAGGTTCATTCATGATGTATGAGGTTCATAATATACTTTTCAATATACTTATTAATTTACTCTACACTTTTCAATATACTTTTCACTTAACCAATATAGTAGTAGCTATCCAATTTTTATTTTTGAAATTTACCCATTCTTTACTAATATACCTAGTGTTAAAAATGCTTTGTAATCCATAATTAAACTCTAATTATTTAGCAAATTAAAATCTTCAAAGTTCACCACAAGAAATATTATATTTAATTTAAAGTTGAATCTATGAAAAGAGAGAAGATATTACAAAGAAAATTTGAATATGTCAAATACACGATTTAACATTTCCTAATTGAAGGTACTAATGAACTATTTCATAAGAAACACAACTTCTTTTTCTTCTGAAAAAAGTACTCTTCATTGTTTAGCTTTCCAAACTCTGATCCAAGCTTCATTTGTCATCATCGTCGAACACACCATCTTACTCTTTTGTTTGCTTTGAGCTTGTCCCCGGCACCAACCCCTAACACCATCAAAGCACATTATGTATCTATAAGTTTTAAATAATATAGTATTTATTAGATCCTGTAGAATTTGTTAAGCATTTAAATAATACAATGTTTATTAGATCTTGTAGAATTTGTAACTAAAAAAAAAGATCTTGTAGAATTTGGAAAGCTTTTGAAAAAGTAAACATAAGGGGTCAATGTGGAATTTAAAATAAAAAGAAAATGAATTAAATAATAAAAAATTCATGTTTACCCCTAAAAATAAATCATGTTTACCGTTAAAAATATCTTCGTAGCTTCTTCTTTTGAGTGAGTGTTGATGACTTTGAGAGCTTCCTCCTACGATGAGATTTTTCAATTTAATAGTATATAAAAATGAGAAATTTATTAAATAAAATTAATTGAAAAATAAAAAACAAACCCGAGCCAAGTTTAATTCATCCTTATGCAATGTTTTGGGTTCAAAATCAAGAGAAGGGTTCCTTTCATGTTTGGAAGGAAGAGGCATTAGTGTTTCTTTTGGTTTCTCAATCTTATCATTGTTCTTCTTCTCTGCAACGTGATTCTTCATTTTTAGTTGCAGAGAGAAGCAATCTCACACAAAAATCACAAATAAAAGTACATCAGACTTGAAGCTTTGAAGGCCTATAAATAAATGAAAGAAAATAGATAGCGTGAGTAATGGATATTAAGACACTGGTCAATATTTATTTTAATTATATTATTTTTACAAAAATTGGAAGCAAACAACGTAATGTTGAAACAACAAAAAAAGGGGGCATCTTTAACTATAATTATGAAGAGGGGCATATAATGTGGTGAAAAGTGTGAGTGAGATGGATGCACATCTATCATAATAGAAGGGAACAAATAATGTGAGACATGGTGAGGAAGAAACAGAAACGTGTAACATATGGCAAGAGCAATAACTGAATATAGGCATCATTAGCTCTAATACTTCATGAAACAACATCCAGAGCACAAGCCAAACAAAAAAGCTTCCCGTCTTTTGTTGGTGGTTACAATATTATTACAAGACACAAGTACTTCACGGAAAATAAGAAAAAAAGGTTAGTCGTTCAAAGCACCTTGAATGGTGCAATTACTTGGGATGTTTTACACGGGATTTACTATGCGTGATTCATTTTTTTTTTTCAATGTTACAACTCTTAAGTTTTAAGGACTCGTATTGGGTCCCATAACTTTAGCTCACATATCAATATTTTATTTATATTTGCTTTTTAGTATAAGCTTAGCGGCCAACTCATACACAAGTAAGCATGGTGGGAGAAGGCAGACAAAAAGGCTTCCCGTCTTTTGTTGGTGGTTACAATATTATTACAAGATGCAAGTACTTCACGGAAAATAAGGAAAAAAGGTTAGTTTCTTAGAGCACCTTGAATGGTGCAACTTGGGGTGTTTTACACGGAATCCACTCTGTGTGATTCATTCTTTTTTCAATGTTGCAACTCCTAAGTCTTTAGGACTCGTATTGGGTCCCATAACTTTAACTCACGTATCAATATTTTATTTATATTTGTTTTTTAGTATACGCTTAGCGGCCAACTCATACACAAACACAAGTAAGCATGGTGGGAGAAGGCAAACAAAAAGGCTTCCCGTCTTTTGTTGGTGGTTACGATATTATTACAATACGCAAGTACTTCACGAAAAATAAGGAAAACAAATTAGTCACTTAGAGCACCTTGAATGGTGCAACATGGAGTGTTTTACACAGGATCCACTATGTGTGATTCATTCTTTGTCAATGCTGAAACTCCTGAGTCTTTAGGACTTGTATTAGGTCCTATAACTTTAACTCACATATCAATATTTTATTTATATTTGTTTTTTAGAGTTTAGCGGCCAACTCATACACAAGTAAGCATGGTGCCATGGTGGGAGAAGGCTTGTTGACTGTCAAGGGTTTGATCCAACACACACACCCACACCAATGTCCTGGACACCTGGTACTGCTAACCACTGTACTACAACGTGAGATACAATAACTTTAGTTATTTTGTTTATATTTGATTTCATTATAATTTTTAATTAATATGCAATAAAAGTTTATAAAAATAAAATATATTTTTCAGTAACTAAAACCAATGAAAATAAATTGCATCATATAATTAATAAAATTTAAATTTTGTTATATTTATATCTAAGGTGTTCTCAATTATTTTTCAGAAACTTTGCTTAACTTTTTTTTTTTTTTGTTACATAAAATGGAACAAAGACCACCGAAAACTATATTGAGAGGTATCCTTCTGTCAAACAAATATTTTTAAAGTAAAAAGAAGAAAAATTGAGAGAAAAATTGTTTTTTGTTAACATCAAAGAGATTAAATTATGAGATAAATGTTTTTTTTTGAAGAATTTTTAGATATAAGTCGAGTGTAATATTTTTTAAAGATTACATAATTTATAGGACAATTTATATAAAAATTTGTAACTTATGTTAAAAAAATGTCATCGATCAAACTATAAAAAATGTCACATACTGACTATATGTAAAGGGAAATGCTAACCATTGCCTGAGGGCACTGGTTAAGAAGTCTAAAAAGGAAGTTTTGTCTTGGAAATGATGCATTCAAGACATTGAAAGTTTAAAAAATAACATTTTCTACATAAAACTTATCAATTATTTCTATTTTTAAATTCTTAACCATTGCCCTGAGGGCATTGGTTAGCAAGACCCATATGTAAAATAGTCTAAATAAAGGATAAAATTAAAATGAAAAGGTAAACCAAAAGTTGGTAACCTTTTTATATTTTAAACAAAGAATTACTGTAGTACCAGTAGGATTTTTTTTTTTTTTTGAAAGACGGTACTGGCAGGATGTTGGATTGTTTATTTTATACATTTATATAAAATTTATTAAAAATTTAAAAGGAAAAGTTGAAATTCAATTAACAATATAACTATGACTTTTGGTTTACTTTGAATTTAAATAAATAAAAATTTGAGAACCTGTAACATCCCGCTCATCAGCTAAAGGAAATTTTATCGGTTAAATGTATCAGAGGACTCAGGTTCATGGAAAGTGAGTATGATGGAGAAAGTTAAGTATGGAGGATAGTAAAAGTATGCAATATCAGTTAAGCAAGGACTTATGTATCAGTGTCAGGTAAACACGATTGAGACGAAGGGCATTTAAGTAATCTCGCACAAGGGAGTATATAAGCATGTTTGGGCACCAAATACTCATTTTCCCATTTCATTTCTCTCTCTAGGTTTTGAGGAAATATTTCTCTCCTCCTTCTCTCTAAGTATGTGCCCCTCCTTCCCTCTCTAATTCATCCAAGGCTTTCCAAATCATGCAAGAGGTGATCAAACAAGAATCATAGAAGCTTCAAGGACAAGAAACAACAAAGAGAATGGATTTAGCTTGGATTCTTGGCTTAGGGTTTGATCTTGGGGAAGCTTGGAACTTGAGGAATCACAAGGATTATGTTAGGTGAGTTCTTAGATAGAACCCTCCCTTGGGATTATGTGTTTATTTTGCAAGAAAACATGAATTATGTTAAGATTAGAAAATATGAGAATTTTATCCCCTTGCCTTGATCTTGCTTTGTACATGTTAATATGGCTATGAAAGATGTTTTAGAATGTATATATATGTTGCTGGATGTTTTGGTGCATTGCAGGAACCATTAGGATGAGTTTTGGGTCAAAAATAGCAAAATTTGTACCACAGACTCGAAGAACCACGCTATTAGCGAAATATACGCTAATAGCGAAATTCTTCAGCAAGGGCTACGCCCCAGCTGCGCTAATAGCGTGGCCTTCTGGACTTGGCCAACTTGCTTTGGCCTGTTGGCCCAGTTCAGGGTCCGTGGTGCATTCCGAAGCTTTTCTTTCAACGTTTTATAACTTTGTAACCCCAAAACAACATCTAATCAATGCACATAACATCAAGCAATCATCGAATCAAGAATCGTGGTGATCTTAACATGTACATCAAGAAAGGCACAAGAGAGTTTAAGCCGATTTATTCGGGTAGTAAGCATTAAGGAAGGGACGAACTAGAGCCTCGACATAGTAGTCGAGAACTAGCAAGTTTAGCATGAAATCCCTAAGTATGTTAAGTATAGGAATGAACCTAAGTAAGTAAGACGCGAAGCGTAATCTCTTCGCATATGATCATGTATGATTAGTTAGCACATTAAGTCATGGATTGATTAGTTAATCTCTCCACTAAGAATAAGAATGTATAAGTTTACCGCTAACCGGATCGACTCAAGGGTCCGAGGTAATAAGCAAGCAGGTATGAATATGTTTATGTATATGTACGATAAGACTATGACTTAATAAGTAGGTGGCATGTCTCTTGCTATCCACATCAGGGGGATACAAGAGGTTCTCGATCTAAGGGGAACGATTCAAGTCGTAAGGGACCCGCATGTCACTGAAATTAACAAGACGTAGGTGTTCGTGTCTCTTGTTATCCACGCTAGGGGGATACGGGAGGTTCTCGACCTAAGGGGAACGGTTCAAGCCGCAAGGGACCCGCACGACATCGAGGGAGTCCGATGTACATACATCGGTCATGTATGGGATTGATCTCGGGGTTACTCCACCCGGGACTATCCGTAAAATGAACCAAGATAATAATTGTTTGTTCAACGCTAACCTAATGAATGAACTTATGCACGACTATGTATGTTATGTTTATGATTAAGTTATGAGCAAGGGCATTAGATGCCATAAGACATGAGCAAGTTATGTAGAGAACAAGTAAAGTATGTTATGCCGATGACGATCTTAGGTTTCCCCTAATCGTCCGGTTTAGAATCGTGCCATGATTATGTATGCTTAGGCCTTGATACGTAGAGCGTATCATTGGCAATGCGGTTTTAGGTTCCCATCGACCGCCATGACACGTATAGGAAATGAAGCCTATAACAAGTTAGGATAAGAATATGATGGCTCTAGTATGCACTACCGTCTAAGCATGCAAGTCCCCACACACGTATAATCAACCGTCAGGTTGTAATGTAGACACGTGGTGACCGTAGGTTTTCCCTTGAGGTTGCCTATAGCCTAGGATTAGGTGGAACTCACTGAGACATTATGCCTCATCCCAATCCTTATTTGTTTCAGATAAGCAGGACGCTATGTAAGCTTGAAGTCGGATGAATGTTTCAGCAAGTGTGCGTTCGTGTCGCTGCAGGATGCTTTGGATATTGAAGGATGAAATTATATATGTATAGTCGTGATGTTTATGTGATTTATGTACGAACTCAATTTGTTGTATAAATATTCATTCGTGTGTAATTTATGTTGTAAATTTTAATGTATCCAGTACTAATATTAACACACGTGCTAGACTTTCTAGATACTTCTGGTATGGGTGTTACAATTGGTATCAGAGCAGGTCGATTCAGATCGTGCCTTGGGTCATTAAATTACAACTAACGTAGTGGGACCATTGGGTTCCGGGTAAATGTTCTATTTGTTGGTGTTAGTTGAGCCTGATCAACTCAATTTAGCATTCAACGATTAGAATGGATGCCTGAGAGCTGAATAGGACCCAGGAGGAACGAAGTATGTGATGGGGAAGGTTGATCGTGCCAAAAGGTGGCCGGTGAACTAATCAAGTAGAAGTGTGAATCCTCCGGGAATGTAAGGTATGTTAAGAAGGAAGGTTTCGACAATGTCGGGTAAGATGATAGTGATACTCCATGTATCTGTAAGTGAAGAAGTTGAATATATATATAGTATCGGCAAGTATCGGCAAGAGATACTGGAACGGATTTAAGATATTCTAGAATGTTAGTACAAGGTTACAGGATAGAGAGAAGTCGACATATGTTGACGGGTTTAGCTGGCTCTCAGGAATAGCAATATGTGAATGAAGTTAAGGACAAGTACGTTCGGAAAGTTGCGTAAGTGGCAACGTAATAAGTTAAGCTGTTCGTAGCGGAAGAAGTTAAGGTTTATGTGGAAGTTTTATGTTAAGAGACATGATGAACAAGACATTAGTTTCTAATGTGCCTTGAATTGACCCGAATGATGTTAATGCTTGCCATGCAAAGGTTATAAAATTGTTTTAAGATGTTTGGAAGGAATGATATGCATTGGGATACTTGAGGAAATAAGATTTTTATGAAAAATATGATTTTTGGAAAACTGAGCTGAAGAAAACACGCCAATAGCGAAAATTTCGCTAATAGCGAAATTACTCCAGAGGGTTTCGCTAATAGCGAACCTGGAGCGAAATTTTCAGTTTTTCCAAAAAGTGTCATTTCGTCTCTAGGGTTAGTAGTAGCTATTGGGGGTTGTTTTCACAATCTTTTATGTAACAAATACTCTCTATAACATCAAGTATCGAATGCATATCACATCATATGATTTCTAAGGAAGAAAATGCATGGACAAGTATTAACGGAATCAATCCGGTTTAAGGTAGTTTTGAAAGTTAATGTGTCAAGAGTCAAGAACAAGCCAAGATCAAGAGTATGGAAGTACCAGAATTCAGAAGGAAAGTCACCGAAGTTTATGCATGAGGTATGAAGTAAGAAGTTGAAATGGTGCAAAGTTATAAGAAATCACAAGGTTCTCGGAATATGTGGAGTTATGACGTATCTCTCGAACCTATGTTTTGCTTAATTGACTTGCTAAGGCTCGATATGATGTTGAATCCTAAAGTTTAAATAATTTTAGAAAGATTTACGCGTATGGGTTATTGAAGTTGGCATTTTGAAAATTCACGAGGTTTTCTAGGAACCGGTTGCTACGACACTTGTAGAGCGAGCTAGACTCATTAGAATCTAGATTTGATGACACGTATGTGTTATCAACTCGTTCTATAATTTTAGAGTAACAACCGGGGCCTAAACTCAGTTTTTGTATATGGTAGAAAATCACCAACGTCAATGACCCGTGCACTAGTTTACTAAGTTTTCTTTAAAAGAAAAATCAATGAGCAAGCATTGGTATGATTAAGCAAAAATATAGTATGCGAAGATACGAAGGTACCAGGCTAGAGGTTCAAGAAAGATATGTTCAAGTGTTAGATGGGTTTGTTAACGGATGTTGCGTTACTCGAAAACAAGTTCAAATATGATGTATATGGTAAATGCAACCAGCAGGAACGTAAGGTTTACCCCCAAGTCAAGTATTATAAGCATAAGAAAAGTTATCATGAGTTTTGTTCTTACAAGGCAGTGGTAAGGACAAGTGTGAGGTGTGACGTTGTTGGCAACATGGATGATCCTGAGAATAGTTCAAAAAGTAAGTATCCAAGTGGTAAGCACGAATTGAAGTCTCAATTGCTCTAATGGGTTAGAGTAATAGGTTAAGCCAACCGGTGGGAATCGGAGTAGCGCCATGGAAGTTAATTGTTAAACACGAAACATGGGAGTTTTAGTATATATGAAGCATTATAAGACAAGTGAAGAGTTCTTGATGTGATAAGTATGGATGTTTATATAGTTAGCATTGACTAAGGTAAAAGTTTTAAGTATGTACCTCCACCAAGGTAAGATGAAACAGACAAGAGTTGCCCTATATGAATTAGTCAAGAATGCATGAATGATGATATTGGAAAGTATGTAAGGTTCAGAAGGTTACATTTCGTGACTCAAGTAAAGAATCAAAACATCAAGAATGATGACCGGGTTCCGGAAAAGGTATTAACGCTCAAGCGATAACCAAATGAGATAATGTGGAGAATCAAGTTTAGTGTTCTGAAGAAGAGGAATAAGTTTATGTTAAGAGGTCCAAGGATTTCCTGTGGATATGTAAGCGGTATGGCAAGTATGTATATCAGTTAAACAAGGGAAGAATTTATCTTCGAAGTTAAGCATGTTATCATAAGAGAGAAGCAACTTTTGAGTGTTGTGTAAAGAGATTCATACTCATGTTTGCAATACTTGTTGAGTGAAAACGATACTTGTTAGGAAACGTCAAGCCATGATTTTTTAACCTTTAAAGCTAAGATCGGTATTATGGAACTTGGGAACGATGTTTTTATTTAAACTTATGAAATTATACATTTTTGAAACTGATGAGATACGTCGTAAGTGAACTCACTTAAGACGTACAAACTTCAGGACCAACTCGTCGTGGACAAGTTTCGGACGAGTTGTAAAATCTTTTTCCAAAATATCGAAACTCGTCCGGTGGTTCTGAGGTTCCTTATACAATCAGTTTTGGAAATGATAAAATCTTTTTAGTTATGTATAAATTCGTTCCAAGAACCCGAATACCAAAGTTTAAGAAAAAATTTCTTCAAGGAAGATTTTAGAACACGTATCGTTATCATTTAACAAGAGACGGCACTTGAAAGTATGTACATGTTATGGAAACGACAATGTTTATATGAAGCCAATGTCATATAGAATACACGGAATTGTATTAAGAGTATACGACGTAAGTACAAGTGGAATTTCTAGCAAGTTTCAAGAGTATCTGAATCATGATGTTGATTGATAGATTATCAGATGAAGTGGTGAGTTGATTTCACTTTTTCAAGTCAAGTTATATGAGATACCCATTAGTTCGGGTGTGATAAGATGTCAAGCTATATTAGATCTCAATGAGGTCGAACGATTTCCTAAGACTCGGAAAGAGATAAGTGATTCATGGAATTGTTTATATGAGTAATACAAGTAAGATTATGAATTCATGATAAGATGTAGGTATGAAATATGTTTTATGTTGCAAGTAAGCACTGCAGGGCAAACCTGGTATCCGATAGGATTCCCGTTAAAAGGCAAATCCTGAGAGTTCATGTTTACGATAAGATACCGTTATGAATGGTTTATGTTAATCGGGTAAGATTCGAGATCGAGATAATAAGTTTATGTGTAGCAAGATAAGTTCTAAATCGTGATATACTAAGATAACTCTAAGTTGGAGTGAATAATAAGATCAAGAAGGCTATGTTCAGGTACATGTGGGTTAAGAAACAAGATGAAGACATGATACGACGAACCCTTTTGATATGTATGAATGGAAAATGTTTGGCTCAGACCATAGATGGTAAATTTTTGTCATGATAAGTGGTAGTGATCTCTAAATTTCGAGGACGAAATTTTTTTTAAGGGGGGTAGAATGTAACATCCCGCTCATCAGCTAAAGGAAATTTTATCGGTTAAATGTATCAGAGGACTCAGGTTCATGGAAAGTGAGTATGATGGAGAAAGTTAAGTATGGAGGATAGTAAAAGTATGCAATATCAGTTAAGCAAGGACTTATGTATCAGTGTCAGGTAAACACGATTGAGACGAAGGGCATTTAAGTAATCTCGCACAAGGGAGTATATAAGCATGTTTGGGCACCAAATACTCATTTTCCCATTTCATTTCTCTCTCTAGGTTTTGAGGAAATATTTCTCTCCTCCTTCTCTATAAGTATGCGCCCCTCCTTCCCTCTCTAATTCATCCAAGGCTTTCCAAATCATGCAAGAGGTGATCAAACAAGAATCATAGAAGCTTCAAGGACAAGAAACAACAAAGAGAATGGATTTAGCTTGGATTCTTGGCTTAGGGTTTGATCTTGGGGAAGCTTGGAACTTGAGGAATCACAAGGATTATGTTAGGTGAGTTCTTAGATAGAACCCTCCCTTGGGATTATGTGTTTATTTTGCAAGAAAACATGAATTATGTTAAGATTAGAAAATATGAGAATTTTATCCCCTTGCCTTGATCTTGCTTTGTACATGTTAATATGGCTATGAAAGATGTTTTAGAATGTATATATATGTTGCTGGATGTTTTGGTGCATTGCAGGAACCATTAGGATGAGTTTTGGGTCAAAAATAGCAAAATTTGTACCACAGACTCGAAGAACCACGCTATTAGCGAAATATACGCTAATAGCGAAATTCTTCAGCAAGGGCTACGCCCCAGCTGCGCTAATAGCGTGGCCTTCTGGACTTGGCCAACTTGCTTTGGCCTGTTGGCCCAGTTCAGGGTCCGTGGTGCATTCCGAAGCTTTTCTTTCAACGTTTTATAACTTTGTAACCCCAAAACAACATCTAATCAATGCACATAACATCAAGCAATCATCGAATCAAGAATCGTGGTGATCTTAACATGTACATCAAGAAAGGCACAAGAGAGTTTAAGCCGATTTATTCGGGTAGTAAGCATTAAGGAAGGGACGAACTAGAGCCTCGACATAGTAGTCGAGAACTAGCAAGTTTAGCATGAAATCCCTAAGTATGTTAAGTATAGGAATGAACCTAAGTAAGTAAGACGCGAAGCGTAATCTCTTCGCATATGATCATGTATGATTAGTTAGCACATTAAGTCATGGATTGATTAGTTAATCTCTCCACTAAGAATAAGAATGTATAAGTTTACCGCTAACCGGATCGACTCAAGGGTCCGAGGTAATAAGCAAGCAGGTATGAATATGTTTATGTATATGTACGATAAGACTATGACTTAATAAGTAGGTGGCATGTCTCTTGCTATCCACATCAGGGGGATACAAGAGGTTCTCGATCTAAGGGGAACGATTCAAGCCGTAAGGGACCCGCATGTCACTGAAATTAACAAGACGTAGGTGTTCGTGTCTCTTGTTATCCACGCTAGGGGGATACGGGAGGTTCTCGACCTAAGGGGAACGGTTCAAGCCGCAAGGGACCCGCACGACACCGAGGGAGTCCGATGTACGTACATCGGTCATGTATGGGATTGATCTCGGGGTTACTCCACCCGGGACTATCCGTAAAATGAACCAAGATAATAATTGTTTGTTCAACGCTAACCTAATGAATGAACTTATGCACGACTATGTATGTTATGTTTATGATTAAGTTATGAGCAAGGGCATTAGATGCCATAAGACATGAGCAAGTTATGTAGAGAACAAGTAAAGTATGTTATGCCGATGACGATCTTAGGTTTCCCCTAATCGTCCGGTTTAGAATCGTGCCATGATTATGTATGCTTAGGCCTTGATACGTAGAGCGTATCATTGGCAATGCGGTTTTAGGTTCCCATCGACCGCCATGACACGTATAGGAAGTGAAGCCTATAAAAAGTTAGGATAAGAATATGACGGCTCTAGTATGCACTACCGTCTAAGCATGCAAGTCCCCACACACGTATAATCAACCGTCAGGTTGTAATATAGACACGTGGTGACCGTAGGTTTTCCCTTGAGGTTGCCTATAGCCTAGGATTAGGTGGAACTCACTGAGACATTATATCTCATCCCAATCCTTATTTGTTTCAGATAAGCAGGACGCTATGTAAGCTTGAAGTCGGATGAATGTTTCAGCAAGTGTGCGTTCGTGTCGCTGCAGGATGCTTTGGATATTGAAGGATGAAATTATATATGTATAGTCGTGATGTTTATGTGATTTATGTACGAACGCAATTTGTTGTATAAATATTCATTCGTGTGTAATTTATGTTGTAAATTTTAATGTATCCAGTACTAATATTAACACACGTGCTAGACTTTCTAGATACGTCTGGTATGGGTGTTACAAAACCATATGAGGACAATCTCACTATAAATTGCAGGGGAAACCGATGAATTTGAGAGTGTTAGAGGCTAATGACAACTTCATTTTGACATTAAAGGAGGTCCAAGGGCTTCTATGGATCTTAACGACTGAAAATTCGGTCGCTAAAAAAAATTCTAATTCTTTTTGAAAAATTCATGTATGGCTATAGTCATACATGACCATGAACTATATCTGCCTCTGAAAATCCCTATAAATACATTCTATATGCAAGGTCCGAGGTTCGAATCTCGAAAGAAAAAAAATTCGCCTTTGATTGTAATAAGAAAACATAACAAAGCCACTAGCTAGGGATCGAAACAAAACACTATCTAGATAGCATGATTAAAACAAAGGGGATCTATTCACCGGGGAGAAAAGTAAAAAACTAAGTTTATTAATGAATCCACATTAGAATTAAATCTAACTAGAATCAAATCTAATTAACATTGTCGGGTAACTTTGTATCTTGGCAACCTAAAATTCTTATCAAATACACCGAAGTTGGTTAATTTAATTATTGAATGTTAGTTCGTTTACATAATACTCTTTGACAAAGCACATTATGACCACGAATTGCCCTCACAATTCTATTCTACATATATATATATATATATATATATATATATATATATATATATATATATATATATATATATATATAGGGCATTTCAAATGAGAGCACTCTTTAAATGAGAGGGTGAGAGGGTTAAAGCTCAGCCCTTAGATCTGATCAAACGGTTATTATAGCTATATGTCTTTTATGTGCTTATCTCTTACGACTTAATTTTCCCAGTTCAGCCCTTGATATTCTTCTTCAGAATTGAGAGTTCTACCCAATTAATTTTCCCAGTTCATCCATGTTGTGTTTACTCTTCTTTCTTCACCTTAATGTAATGTTCTGGCCTCTGGGATTCTTTTATTTAGTATCTATTTATTAATATTTTATTGTTGATATCTGAAAATTTCACGATGGATATTGGCAAAGTACTGTAAACAGAAAATCCAATACGAGTAAAAAATAAACATGGATCATAAATGGACAATAATTGTTGATACATAATGGGCAAACAGTGTGTTGTTTTACAAAAATCAACTAATGTTAGAAGAACACATGCCCATTTTAATGGAACCCAAAGTTTGGGACGTGTTATATATTCTAAAGTTCTACTAGCAATTATTTTCACTTTCTGGCTACCTTGTAAGTGCATATTGCTTTTAGTGGACCTAGAGTACACACAGACTCAATGGGGAGCCAGGAAATTTATGGAGCCCGGGCAAAAAATTTATCGCAAATTCACATGTGACATAATATATAAACAGTCATAAATCGAAATAAAAGAGGTTCCTCATTTTGTCAACAAACGTACAATTTAAAATAGGGTTATTAATTGAAATTGACCATGTAATATACGTGAAGTCTGAAAAATTGACCCTGTAATTAAATAACATGTATTCTGAACATGTAATTCGAGATTTTAATTATTTACTCACTCCGTTTCAAAATGAGTGTCATTTTAGGTGTTTACACACATATTAAGAAATGCAATGATTAAGAGAAAGAGAATGATTATTTTGCCAAATTATCCTTATTAACTATTGGTTAGTTTTAAAAGTAATACTTTGGAAGTAGTGTGCAGAATATTAATTGGAGGGTACAATTGAAAAGAAAAAGTTATTATTGCATTGGAAACTGAAAGCGACACTCATTTTGAAACAATTTTTTTTGGCTAAAGCGACACTCATTTTGAAACGGAGGGAGTATAACCCTGTAATATACGCGAACTCCAAAAAAGAAACCAAGAGATTGAATTTTTTTTCATGATTTCATAGTGGCGAGGTAAGAACGTTAAAATATGGCTTTACACATAAAAAAATTATAAATTTTCGACAAACGACAAATTAATTATGAATTTTTAAAGTGTCAAAAACTCAAAACAAAACAACGGAAATCTCAACCTATAAATCGAATTTTGAGCTCATTATTTGCAGAGACATCTATAAAAATACATAAAAAGGATCTGTGTATACTCACAAGTCAAATTTAGTTCCCTAATTTTGTAGCATGACTACAACAAGAGAAGAACCTTCACAATGACATTTTGTAGTTTTTAAACGATATACAAATTAATTATAAATTGTTTAAGAAATTCATAATTAGAAGGGAATAAAAATTCATAATTAATTTATCCCTGGTCGAAGAAATTTAATTTTTTGTGTAAAGTTATATTTTAACGTGCTAAACATGTATGAAAAAAATAGTGAAAAAATTCAACATGTAGGTCACAAATAAGAAGAAATTCAAGTTACAATGCTAGAACATATGTTTTGTATTTTACAGGGTCATTTTTCAGACATAATGTATATTATAGGGTCAATTTGAACAATTAACCCGTTAAAATAAGAGAGATGGACCCGTCAATAGTGTGCTAAATAAAATTAGGAGGTAAATGTCTTTTCCGAGCCTATTTGTGTGTGATGATTTTCAGATTTTGCCCAAATTTTTCTTTTTGTAAGTGTGTTAATGGGATATTGCGTTGGGTCTAATGTGCAAAAATTATCAATCGAGTCCGGGCGACCGCCCGGGGTCGCCGGGCGGTGAAACCGCCCCTAACACACATAACCAATCATTAATAGATGCGTGCGCAAGGAATTGACATCATGAAATGTGATACCATGCACTTTCTTTTTTTAGGGGGAGCAATCTTTGGAATGTGATACCATGCACTTTCTTTTTCTTTTTTCAGGGGGGACAATCTTTCTTGCAGAGTTTCAATTGGGGTTTTGAAAACTATCGAACTGGTCGATTAACCTAGTTGAATATGAAATTGGTCAATTTATCGATTGCTTTGAACTTGTTTGAACTATAGTCCAGTCAAATTGGATTGAACTATAGTTCAGTCAAATTTCTTCTTAAATCTTTTTTAGTTTTTAATACATTTTTTGCTTTTGTATTTATTTATGGGTTTTGTTAACCAATTCTTGAAAATGTGAGCATTTATTTGACCGAATAATGGTTACACTATTTTTTATTAAAAACTTACTCCCTCCGTCTCACAATATTAGTCGTTTAAGGTTTGTACACGATTATTAAGGAAATGATTAATTGTGTTGATTTCAATGGTAAAATTAGTAGTATTTACTAAAATATCCTTATTAATTGTAGTTAGTGGAGTAGTTAAGTTGGATGAAATTCAATAAATAAGGGTATAATAGTGGAAAAAAGTAATAAATGCTGCATCGATATTGTAAAGTGACAATTATTTTGAGAAAAAGAAAAAATGCTAAAGTGACAATTATTGTGAGACGGAGGGAGTATTTATTTTAGTTGTTTAACAATGCCCTAATATTCTCCTTTATTAGTGATCTAGTATATGTTTCATCTATTTGAAAATGTTAACATAATGATTCAATTATATGTTGGACAAAATAAATATGATTATGAAAGCAATTTTTATTGACGTTCAATTATGTTGAATTTAAGTGTGAGTAATTTAGTCTCACATCAATTGCAAATGAACTAAATATTGGATATATATATATGTAATAGATATGACTTATATATCTAATGTTTTAAAATTTTAGATGAAAATGTGACATCTTCCTCTCTTGTGGGCATTGAATTACTCTTCCTCCCTTATATGGTTGATCATTTTGTGTCATGTACAAATCAATTTAGGATTTACATACTCTTATATTTGCTCTTAATTCATCAACATTGTCTTTTTTAGAGGAATCTCATCAACATTATCTTCATAAACTAAAAGACGTTTTATTTTCTTCCCGATAATAACTAAAATATACCGCCGATTTTTTTTTTTTTAAGAAGTCAAACTATTCCATTATAATTTACACTAGAGAGAATCAAATATAAAACTTATTTATTATAATATAGATATTTCACAATCATCATGCATCATATATCTAAATTGTTTCACCCATAACTTGATGAAGAATATGATTTGGTACAACATGGTCAATTAAGAGACTCTAAGATTAAATATGGTGCACGATCATCTCAATGTACAACAGCAAAAATTGTACATCCAGTTTGACTTTTTATATGTGCTGCACCAATTAAATAAATATTATCAAATACTATGTTTTTTTTTGACAAAAAAATAATATATAAATATTATCAAATATGTTTTTTTGCTGACTAAATTTTCAAATAATATATAAAAAGATAAATTTTATTAAAAAAAGTTATAAGTTGACCTAAATTGAATTTGAATTTTTTTAATCCAAACCAATCAATACAGGTTTGATTTGTAAATTCTTAGATACCATAAAAAATTCGGTTGAGTACCGGTACTCTCAAAGAAAAAATATTTTAACATTGAGTTTATTTTATAATAAATTAATATACAAATATGACATGACATGAATTGATTGGATGAATGGTATATATTCAACCAAATTATATAGGTACCACTAACATAAAATGACCCATTTGATCACATATAGTTGGGAGGATGGTGCAATATATGCCACGGCACCTTTCCCACGGGTTGTGTGGTTATTTTCGGTGAGCTAAATTTATAAGATGGATTGGATATTATGTAAAATTATTAACCATTTAAATGATGCAACAAGCTAATTGTAGACCATTTGTTAAAATTAAAAATTAAAAAAAAAGTTAATTGTAGACCCTAAGATAAGATAAGGCATTGATAGGTTTAAGTCATAAACCGCTCGAAAAATAGGTTCCTAGACTTGCGTCAACAACGGCCAGCATATATATCATATATGCCAACATTGCCAAGAGTGAAAATGACAAATGGAGAAAGGAACACTAAGAATATGGGTTCATAATAAAACTAGATTGATGTGATGCTTTCTACAAGTTGTTTGTAATTGTATACATCTCAAGTTCACTGTGTGCTGGTGTAATAATGCATAATTACGAATATTTTGTAATAAACCAATGACGTTGTATAATTTCACACATAGATTCGAGTTCCTTATTGTTTGGTTATGAGGGAAGTCCTAAAATATTGTATGTCCATCATTTATTTTTTTTTTGAACAGCGACACATAAGGCATATTTACTCTAAAGTGATAACATTGATTTCTAAATATTGTTTGGTCATGAGAAATTGAACACCACATTTTTTTTTTGGGGGTCAAATGAACGCCACATATTTACTTTAAAGTGATAATTTTGATTTCTAAATATGTGACACAATGTCGATATATAGTCATTTTTTTTTTAGGGAGTCGATATATAGTCATTGACAGGGGCGGATGCATGTAGGAGCATTGTGGGACTATAGCTCCACATGCTTTTCCCCCTTTTTTTTTTTTTTTTTTTTTATATACACCCTCCGGTCACTATTATAAGCAAATGTTTACACTTTAGGTTCATTCAACAATTAATGATATATATGGTCTTTGTTGTAGGTCACATACATCATTCAATGAATAAATCTAAAATGCAAACATTTGTTTATAATAGTGACCGGAGGGTATATTAAACAAAAGACAGCTGTGTGTCTCACTCTCACTCTCTTTCATTTTCTATTCCAATTTCCTTCCTGTAGGCTGAACCGTAACTAAACAAACACGCCCCTTTCTCTCTCAGCTCTCCATCTCTTTCAATCTCAGCTCTCCATCTCTCTTAATTTCAAATTTCTCCTACTTCTCAACTCTCACTTCTCACTCTAAGGTAAGCAATTTCCCCCTCATTCTTCAATTGATTGTTTTAGGTTTTTAAAATTGGGGTTTTAAAATTGTTAGGGTTTCCTTAGTGACATCAATCATTTACTAAGAATGTTTTATATTGATTTTGAGTAGGTATTCGACTAATTAATTGTTACAGATTCATGTTATTACCTTTCGAAATGAATTCGTGTTGTATGCAATGTTAATTTCTAATTAATAAGTGGTATCGCAAGAACACTGTTGTTGGCATCCTTCAAGCAGAACATAGGCTGGCGCCTCTGTTTCGTATCCAAAAATTCATTTTCAATCAATTATATAATCATTTCATCATAAAGAGGTGTATCATATAATGATAAGGTTGTCAATTTGAAATTACATTAAAATATAGCTTCTCCCGTACACATTTTGCATACTTATATTTGAATGAACATAAGGTAGAAAACTATACTAAGAATTGTTTATGATTACTAGTGATATTCTTGTTACTTGTAACAATGATTGTGTGTTTTACTTTTATAGGATGAAGAAATTTTTTCCCGTGCTTTCTAGAGACAAAGCTAGTTCTTCGGCTAGTCAAGAACCATCAAATACTCGACATCCAAGTGAACCACAAAATGAAGTTACACCTAACTCGGCCAATGAGGGCATTCAAGTTGTTGATTACAATTTGTTGGAAACGGATCCAGGACTTAGGTCTCCAATTTCAAGCTATCATCCTAACATCCAAGATGAGGTACGTAAAGCTTACCTTAAAAAAGGTCGTTATAAACCTAGCAATAAGTTGAAAGGGCTTTCAGAACTTTGTGCAAAACTTGTGGAAACAAATAAGTGCAACACATTTGCCATGGTTTATAAACTTTTGAAGTTGGCTTTGCTCCTGCCGGTAGCAACTGCAAGTGTTGAACGTGTTTTTTCAGCTATGAAAGTTGTGAAGAGTAACCTATGTAATAAAATGGGTGATGAATGGCTAAATGACCGTCTTGTAACTTATATAGAAAGAGATGTTTTTTTAACAATTAACAATGATGTTATTTTAGCTCATTTTCAACAGATGGATAGGAGACGATTTTCTTTGTAATGTATTGCACTCTATAGCAGTACCTTCTGTTGTGTTTTGCTGTTGGGAGAAACTCTTTTGGCCTCTTGTATTATACTTCGGCATCATAGGTAGAGGGTTTGGGATTTTGACGTGCCGCCTATATACGGTGCGCTTTTTGTTGTTTTTTCCTGTTTTCCCGCGAGTTGGTGGTGTGTCTTACACCTAACTTGTCGATGAATAAAATTTTTCGTTTCAACAAAAAATAATGTTAATTCTTATTTTTATTATAGTTTGCATTATTGTTTGTTTGAAATTTTAGCTCCACGTATACTTGAAGTCTGGATCCGCCCCTGGTCATTGAATTGACCAAATTATATATACTCATTAAATGTATTTTGTGTTAATAATTTGATGATCAAACTATGAGTAATAAAACATGCAATCATTGATCAAACTAACTAACAGAAAGATATACTTAATGATGTATTTTTAACACATTCAATAACTTTTTTTGTGCAAGAATAACACATTCAATAACTAAAATCACCATTTACTTGAAAGAAATATAAGAACGTTGAGAAACACACTATACAAAAAATTAATGATGGTGGGATCCACTTAGTGATAGGACCCACCACTTATTTTTTTTGTCTATCTCTCTCTCCAAATTACAACAAATGGAACAAATTACAAATGGAGAGGATCTTAACCCCTATTTTGTACCCTTTCTTCAATCATTGCACGGATTCAGAGGATAATGAAAATTCAAGGTCGTCATAAAACACGTGTAAGAATGAAACGTGTAGAGCAAAAAGTCGAATCAGTCATCTCGTACCTTCGATGGAGACATTAAAATGTTAAGAAAAACATGTAATGTAATCTCAAGAAGAAGAGTTTAATTGAAGAATTATGCTCTTTACCCAAATGGTTTTGCTCATTCCCAAAGTAAAAGACCAAATTGCCCCTACACATGTTAAGTCATGCTAGTGCAAATGTTTACGTAGGTTAACATGCACTAGTGTTATTTTGTAGAAAACTTAGCGTATGTTAACATGCGTTAGTGTAATTTTGTAGAAAACTTAGCGTATGTTAACATGCGTTAGTGTAATGGGTAACGTGAGTTAACTCGCGTTGCCATTTGCACTAGCGTGAGTTAACTCATGTTCATAGCAGAAACAGAATCTGCATTAAATGCAGTGCAGTAACAGAACAGACTTTTGAAAAGCCTAGAAATACCCGTAATCACGCCACATTCATAACATAACCAAATTACGCCAGTTTAAGAAGTTTATCGGATAATACGACATAATCGATCAAAATTACGCAAAAACATCGTTTTTCTCACAATCACGTAATCACACATAAATGATCCAAACGGTCCAAATTTCACAAATTCGCCGGTAATATCCCGTAATAATTTAAACACACTTAATGACACGTAAACGATCCAAAATAATTCATTTCATATATTTATATAATATTAGTTACATATTGGCCATAAATATTCAAATTACACAACCGGTCACCAAAAAATATGTCGGGGGTGTAATACCACCAAAAAATAGAACGAACACCGACCGACCCAAAAGTGTCATAACCTATCTAACTAGATTAGTGATAGTGCATAATCTTCATCTTCATCCATGACTTCGTTCTCTTGCTTTGGCTTTTTCGGAGTGTCCAAAGTAATAGGATTGTGCTCATTTGTTGGTTTCTTTGGCGGCTTCGGCTCCTTAGACATGAGCTCATCGAAGGCGGCGTTTCTATCCAAAAACTCAAAAAGTCATTGCTCCGCCTCACCAATCTTGTGAGTCATCCACTCCTTAGGAGGAGGTTGTAGCGGACAATTTTCTTTCAACTTCACATGAAGAAAGTGGTCGGGAATCAAGTAAAGGCACATTATGTTGGAATGTGGCTTAAGTGGTGGAGCACTCTAGATTGGAAAATATGTCTCACATGAACCACCCATTTCGGGCAAAGTCAATAGAACAACCGCTCTATTGTAGCAACTAGCAATAATGCGACCCATATCCTGACGATTTGCAATGATTTGGAATGAAGATTTTGACCCAAAAATTCGCACTTTTTGGGTTTTTGGAGGTGGAAGGAAAGAAAAAATGGCACTTTGTGCTTGCCTGCTGGGTTTTAAACAAAAAATAGTACTTAGCGTGAGTTAACTCACGCTACGCATGTTAAGTTACGTAGGGGCAATTTGATCTTTTACTTTGGGAATGAGCGAAACCATTTGGACAAAGAGCAGAATTCTTAATTGAAACCTTCATATATCGTACATCAAATATGCTTGATCCACAATCGTTTCTTCGAGACATGTGGCTCCATAATTTTGATGGTTAGCATTTGACAGTGTGGTGTGGGCCAGCATCGTGATTTTAGAAGGTGCTAAAAGCTTGATGTAACCGCATTAATGTCTCAATTTTTGAATAGATCATGGAAGATACATTCGTTTACATCTTTTGACATACATTTTTTTATATGTATCTATTATAAATTATAAATAGAGTAGATATGCTTTGTTTGAGAGTTTGGAAGGAAGAGGAAATGCACGTTTCGAAAAAAAGAAATGAGAAAGTGGAAGAAAAAAAAAGACTTAGGGAGAAGAGAGCTTTGGGGAACTCAAAAATTATATTTAAGGAAGGTTTTGAACGGTTTGAGTTTTTATATGAATTTTTCATGGCTTTGTTTAACATGTGCAACATTGCAGACGTTAAAACAAACAACAATTATTTAGTCAAAAGTTTTATATTTAATATTAAACGTACAAAATCCAATACAAAATTTCTATTTTAAACTTCTTAACATGTGTAAATTTACACATGATAGAAAAACTCATTTTTCAAATTCAATCTACGTTATTATAATATTATTTAAATTAAAAATATATTGTTCATAAACATTATTTTATCATTCTCTAAAAAATTATTATTTCAAAAAATGTGAAAGATTTTCCCATTTTTCTATATATTTCTCATCCTCAAAGCACTCAATTCCCTTCAAATTTCTAAACAAAGTCTTGGGCTTTGTTTGCGAGTTTGGAGGAGAAATGATGAGAGGGTTTTGAAAAAAGGAAGGAGCACGTGGAAGAAATAGATGACATTAGGAGACGAGGATTTGGGGTGTTAGTTTTTCTTCAAACACAAAACCCTCTTCATTTGGGGAACTAAAAAGTTTTATTGATGGAGGGTTTTGGGGGGATTTTGGAGGGTTTATATAAATTTTTCGAATTTAATCTATGTTGTTATAATATTCTTAACATTAAAAATATATGAATCATAAACACTAGTTTATCATTCTTTAAAAAAACACTCTTTCAAAAAAATTTGAATTTTTATTTCCATTTTCCTCTATATTTCTCACCCTCAAGACCCTCCTCCCCTCCAAACTCCTAAACAAAACCATGTTGGTTTCCACGAAGGTTTAAGGGGTTCACATCCATGTTGGTTTCTATCATCTTTTTAGGACAATGTTTTATTTTTATTTTTATTTTTTTACAAGTTTTAGGACAGTGTTTTGATCATTATACTCACTATTAGCTTTTTAAAATAACTTTTGTGGTGATTTAAGAAAAAAACCTCATATTTAAACTATGTAACTTTTTATACCTTTTTCAGTAAACCTCTACGAAATATGTTTTTTTCCTTCTATCTTTTCTATTCTATGTATGAAATATAATCTTATGTTTAATAGATGACTACAAAACTCTATCAGAATATCAAGATGTTGGTAGAATTCTGTGAAGTAAATTGTTGTACAAATTTGAAATTTGTAGCATATTTATTAATGATTGATTTAACAAAATTGATATAGTAAATAAATCCTCGTCACGTCTAGAAGTCCTAGCTCAACTGGCAAATGCCGAAATTGCAAGGCCAGACGCCGTGACCTGGGTTCGAACCCGGGACCTCACAGTTGTGTGTGAGTTCATTTTCAATGAATTATCACTTCATCTAAGACCAAAAAAATAAAAAATAAATCCTCGTCACACATTACGCGCACAATTTTTTTCCCATTTGAATTTAAGATAAATCAAATCATATTTTACTACTTCCATGTTTTGCCAATTGCACTGTTAGCCAGTAGTACTGTATAAGGCACTGAGGACTGAGGTAAAGCCAAAATGAGTGAGGAATATTATAAACTGTTTGATTGAATGAATGAATACCACTAAATTGAAAGTTATTCTTCACCTAATATCCTTCCGTTTATGTATTTCTTCAAATCAAACACGGAACATCAAATTTGACTATGAGTGGCCACATCACATAATTTGTACACGCGTGTACTTATTTAAACCCACCTCATTTTGATCAAGAAAATTCGAATTGATTGGGTTTGGATTTGAGTTTGAGAAATGATATTTTGACAACCACTTTTTGATAATTTTTGGACAATTTTCTCCCTCATATTCACATGATGTTGTTATCCTCTCTCTTCCTTTTTCTCTCTCCATTGTTTTTGACCAATAAGAAGTGAGAAAACCAAAGTTATCAACAAAGTTGTCATTAAATTGATGTCAAAATATCATTACTCTTTGAGTTTTTTCCAATTTTAAAATACACATGTGGAAAGGTATTGAAGATCCAAATTCATGCCCGAACCTACTCTGACTTATATCCCAATTAAATTTTACCTCTAGGAAATTAGAAACCCTTAAACAAACCCAATAATTATCTTCGTAAGTTTCTTTTTATTTTTAACGTGAGTCTTATACAAGTCATTTTCTCTATTGTTTTTGTTTAGAAAAATTAGATTGTTGAAAAATATAGTTTTAACCTTTTTACTTTTTTAATAAAAAAAATACAAAAATAAAGTCCAAGTTAACGCGGGGATGAGGCGGGACTAGGATACCTGAAGCTGGTCAAGTACGAGGTTGGAGTTCTATTTTTCACTCCGTTAGAATTAGGGACGAGTATGAGGATACACGAACCCCATCAAAGACGGAGAAGAAAAACTTGTCCTCGGTTTGTTGACATTCCTAAATTTGACTCTCTTTTTTTGTTACAAAATTTGACTCTCTTTAATGGCTCAAATTTTTAAAAATACAATTAGATTTTAATTTACTTAATGTGCAACAAGATCAAGTGTAGTATTTGTTATTGTGAGTTTAATATCTAATTATGGATTATTAGTCCATATAATATTAAATTGAGAGTGCACCATGATCACCCTTGCTTAGAGTCTTTTAATCCAAATATATGCACCCTCAACATAAACCACTATTCACCTAAAAAAACACTATGATAATTGAGTTTTTCTATTGACAAATGTTAATAATTATTTGTTAGATTTTATTTTTCTGTCCTTTGTTCGGGTTTGAACTCGTGACTTTCAACTCATTATCTCTTCATTCGATTAGTTGAACTACCTAATCTCCCACTATAATAATTGATAATGATAGAGATATTGGGTGCATGCGTGGGGATAAACAATTTCTTCTAATTTATGGTTATTCTGTTTTACATTATTAATGATGCCTTATCTTTGGTGCGTTGAGTGTGATAAAAGTATGTAATAAAAGAAGATAGTCTAGAGTAAGGAGCTAGACTCTTGCAACATGCAAAACAAACTCAAGTGTTAGTTAAAGAGATATTTATACTTAATGTCTGACATGTTTAGAGTAAGCTTAATCTAGATAGGAAACCTATGGAGAAAAACTAAGTTGAATGAATTTTGCCAATTTTGAGATTTCGTCTTCAAAAATATTGTAGGGTGGTGTTGATTTTTTATTTATATAAAAATTAAATAAATAAAAATAATGCTGGTCATTGAACTATAAAGCATGTTACTATAATAAGCCATGCAACAACCATTTTCCTAAGCCATGTTAGTTTAGAGTTTAGACATATTAGTTCCAATCAGGTAATGTTGACACACTTGCTGATTTGGCATGATAATTAAGTGGCTCGCGTGGAAACCACGTGTCTGCCGAATCATTCTCACACAAAAATAATACAAAATGTTTTTTTTTTAGGAAAAATAATACAAACAATGTACAATATCAAGTAGTGGTTGTTAAATAGGTTTGGATCTCTTCTTAAAAAAAAAAAAAAGAGGTTTGGATCTCATCCCAAAAGTTAGTTAAAAGGAAGAGGGTATTCAAACATATTTATACACTCGACAACGCGGAAACCGGAGCGACGTGAGACTAACAACAAACTACAAATAACTTCAAAACCAACTTCAACAGGTGTGACAAAACGAAGGTTAAATTCGAAAGGTCAATTTGATTTTTTAAGGGTGGTGAGTTGAGATTATAAAGGTAAGTTCTTAAACTGTCTCTTTAATCGCTAAAAATTGAGGGCAATGACGATACAAGACGGTAAAATTGATTCTCTGGTTAGTATGTAACCAGATAATTCTTGTGTTACAATTGCAATTCTTTAATTTCTGTGAGTTGTTTCTCCCATCGACTACAACCTTATTCAACAAAATGATTATTCACTCTATTGAAAAGGCATAACATTTCTCACCAAAAGAATAAATAAAAGAAAAAAGATTAAAATAAATAAGTACAAAACAATGATGAACTAAATATTTTAAATTTCATTGTCTACCCCAATATCTTTAGACTGTGTTTGGATGGGGTGATTGAAGGTTTTAAGAAAATTAGAACTATAGATAATTCAATTGATACAATTGAATTCTCTTTATTTCTATGTAATAGAATAATTACATTTTTCATTCTTAAACTTTGTTGGGCTACTTTTTATGAAATTTAAAAAAAATGAAGGATTAATGTCAAAATATGGATAATAGGAATGAATTTGCAAAAGTTTAAAATTCAAGGACCTAATTGCATTTTTTTATGCAAAATTAAAGGGACTAATTTGCATTCTTTTATTTGTAGCAACCAATTTGCAATTTTTAAAACACAATGGGACCGACTTGTTAATTTTGAAAAAATATAAGGACCAATTTGCAAAATTTGAAAAATTATTAATGATCAATTTGAGATTCACATTATATAGAATAAAAAAGAATTTTTAAATGGTATTTGAAGTTCTCTAAATATAATAACTTTATAAAATTTGTATAGAAGAGTTGTGTTACTCCATAAAGTTACACTTCCTCAAAAAAATCCTTCATTCAAACACTCTTTACATTTGCAAGACTTCTGCAATGGGTGACATTGGCTCAACACAGCCAGTGGCCAGTATGGCAGTATCCATTAATCATAAATCACATATGTAACTCAAAATCTTATATCTTATATTATACTATAATTTACCACAATATTTGTGTAGCATTGTAGAATTGTTGAAGAGAAAGAAAATGTGAATGAGGTGTTCTCCCCTCAAATTTTTAAACAAATGCATAAACAAATATAGAATTTGTCTTTATCTAGCTTTACATTATGTACGTGCTGCAAATCCCACAAATACACAATGTAATTGAATCCTCGGAGTTATCAAGCAAAGAATTCGTGGAATTCTATGATAAGCCACACGGAGAAACCTAGGAAAAAGATATCCAATTGATATATTTGTGGAGGACATTTAAATGTAAATGTAAATCCTAGTAAATGTAAATATCCCTAAGGGTAAACATGTATGAAGCACATACTCAAATACGGACACATCAACACCGATAATAGTTTGAAAAAATTACATAATTTAATGTAATCATATGTATGATGTCGCATACAAGATGTATCCGACACCACGACACGTATAATCTGAGAAGTATCTGTGTTTCATCGGTAAATATAGAAATATATACATTAATGGAGGCCAATTTACTCTTTTTTTTTGTTTAAATTTAAGTTTTTACTTCACATTGGCCCTTCAGCCTATTTTGGTAATAATTTTAATATAAAAACAGACACTTGGTTTAATGAAAATATCATTGGAACTGTTATCTTAATGGTAAAATCTGCAGAGTGGCACACATGTTATGTTGATCAACATTTTTTTCTGTAGCACATCCCGTGAGTTATGTACGTGTATGTATGACAATTGACAATAGGATGAGCATCTGAATGAATCCATTTGGGTTGGAAAACTGAGTCAGAAATAGGACACACTAAGAAAGGAAACATCTCTCAGCATCAAATCCAACGGATAAGATCATATTCATATAACAGTATCATTATTATGATGATGATATGTGTTTAACCTTATACACTTGTTAATGATTCCTTTTCCTATATAAACCCACTAACTACTACTCTACTACTATCATCATAATCAATTACCATTTCACAAGAAACTAATAAATAGCATTCTCAACTTCTAAAGAAAGGAGAGGAAAAAAATAATATTCAACATCATGGATGTTGCACATCTTTTGTTTGGCATATTTGGTAGGTTAATTAATTTATGATAATTTTTACTCTTAGTTTTACCTTGTTGTAAAAAAAAATTCTGATTCTCACAGCTTCTTCTTTGTTGGTTCAGGGAATGCTTCTGCTTTGTTCCTCTTCTTGGCACCTGTGTATGTATTACTTGGCTGCTTTCTTTTCTATGTTTTCTCCCTGTTAACCACGGACACTTCTAATTTAAGACGTGTCTAGTGTCTAATATGTGTCGTTTTCTCTCTTTTCTTATTTATTTTCTGGTTCCGGCTCTAGTACTACTATGTTAAACTTTTTCATTTCTTAGAAATGAGACGAGTCTAACTCAACACCTCAAAACCAACTCGTCACCACTTATAAATATATTTAAGTGATAGTTTTATTTAATGTGAGACTTGGAGTACTAACTGAAGTTTTGATTGAAAATTGTGACCAATTGAGTTTTGTATAGGATTACATTCAAGAGGATTATAGTCAACAAATCCACAGAGAAATTTTCAGGCATACCATATGTTATGACACTGCTCAATTGTCTCCTTTCTGCTTGGTGAGCTAGCTTTTGCTTAAACTATCTTTTTACTTTATGTCGAATTCCCCACTAAATCTTGTGTCAAGTCACGTGACTTGCTTCCTTCCAATTTTGTATGGTAAAATGTTGCTATTTGGTCCAACTGTTTCTCCTTTTGCTTCCATCATGGTGTAATTAACTTCTCTTTTTCTACATTAATTGTGAAAAGTTTTCTTACATGCATAGCATCTTTTATGGTTAAACCTTAGAGGCATGCAATGTGGTGAATTTAGGTTGGATCTGAAAGAGTGTGTCACATTTAGAGCATGATGACTTTATGAACATGACTGTCTTTAATAGGAACAAAACCTTGGTATATTTTTGCTTTTAATTAGTGCATTCAGTTTTAATTGGAATATTTCGAAAGGTTTCCTTCACTAGTCCAAGAAGAGGTGTGTGTGTACGCGCGCGCGCGCATGTGTGTGTTTGAGTAGCTTCTGATTCCCAACATCCACAGGTACGGTCTGCCTTTTGTGTCTCCCAACAACATACCGGTAACAACAGTAAATGGCACCGGAGCAGGGATTGAAATCATATATGTTTTGATATTCATCATATTTGCACCTAAGAAGGAAAAGATCAAAATCTTTGCCCTATTCACCTTGGTACTCTCTGTGTTCTCTGCTGTTGTGTTTGTCTCCCTCTTTGCCTTCCATGGCAATCATAGGAAGGCCTTCTGCGGCTTTGCCATGGCTATATTTTCCGTCATCATGTATGGTTCTCCACTCTCAATTATGGTAAGCCAATTTACGGCGCAGCGATATTTTTTTCATCAACTAGTAAGATACCTGAGCGTTTGCACAAAAATGACATTCTATGCATATTTGAAACATATAGTTTCAAAATAAATTGCTTATGAAACAAAATTTTCATATATCCAATATTAATGACATATACTAGTTAATGTAACACGAATCTATCAAGCCAGATCCAAATACATGCCATTTATTGTGGATTTGAAATTATGTGCAGAGATTAGTGATCAAAACCAAGAGTGTGGAGTTCATGCCATTCTTCTTGTCGCTGTTTGTGTTTCTTTGCGGCACTTCATGGTTTATATTCGGTCTGCTAGGCCGTGACCTATTTGTTGCTGTAAGTTAGTCCACTCGGTCTTAAATATAAGTAAAAAGGTATTAAGTTCGTAATTTAGTTTCAAGAACAAACTCACTGTAAGGGAATTTTATTACTTTTCAGGTACCTAATGGTCTTGGTTCTGTTTTGGGGACAATGCAACTAATATTGTATTTCATATACCGTGACAACAAAGGTATTTCAAAAAATCAGGCACCAATAGAAGAGGAATCAATGGAGATGGGTAATGGAAAAAACCATCAAATGAAACAATCTTATGGAAATGAAATTCAAGGATGACATGTCAAGAACCTTATGTGATTCAAAACAATCTGTGTTCTATCAGCTACATAATTTTCAACTGAAAGCAAGAACCACTCTAATATATTGTTCTGCTCTTATTTTAATGTCATGAGTTTCTGTTAAGTGACCTTTTCCTTGTAACTTAGAAAATAAAACTGGAAAATAGTTTGACTTTTATCATTAGTACATCTAAGTTCATACATATCATTGGTTATAATTTGTTAACAATAGTATTTTTTTTTCTTCATTTATAGTGATAGTTTGTCAAATTCAATTCAATTTTTTTATATTAGTTTTTTTTTTTACAAAAAAATTCAATCAGCTTGTATAACCATAAATTTGAATTTATGAGGTTTTGCTTTGATGACATAAGTTGCTAATATACAAAGTTGTATCACATGCGGACAAATTGGCCTTTTTGTTATAATGAATTAAAATCAACAAAGTTGTATGATTCGTTTGAAAAATATAAGAGACTAATTTAATTATCAATTTTGCGGATTTAATTGGACCACGAAAAAATTGCGAAGAATAGTCTAATGCAGAAGCTCAAGGAAAAGAATGAATAATCTTGTTAAAAAAAGAATCATCAACCAGAATACCAAATATATCGTTTTTTGGCATCTAAAATACGAAGGATATTGATGACTGTCATTGATGAGTAAGAATTTATAATTAAATCAACATTCCCAAATCCTGTCTCTTTCATAAGATCACATCCTATTATTCCTATATCAATATGCATCCCCAGCTCACACTACTTGTCTTGTCCAACACCTTTTAAAGCTACGTCTCCTCCCGAAAAATAATGGTTAAATATGTTTTTAATCCCTACAAAATCACAAGTTTTTAAGTTCAGTACTTATAGAATTTTAATGGTAATTTTGGTCCTCCATAATATTGTAATTTGTAAGAATAGTCCCTATTTTGAAAACTTTTTACAAAAAATAGGCGCTTTTAGTCCTCCAAAATAGTCTCTATAAAATGCAAATGGAGACTTAAAATGAATAATTTTTTTTGTAGGGGCTAAACTTGAAAGCTTGTAATTTTATAGAGATTAAAAATATATTTAACCATCTATGTCATTTTTGAAGCATTATTCAAAATCAGTTATGAAAAAGGAAATTCTGTCAAAAAAAAAAAAAAAGGAAATGTTGCACCAAAAATAAAATGAGGAAAAGGTAAATTTTATTAACTAAAATGACACCAATGATTAGTTTATAATTGGCTTTGATGGAATTTGAATTTTTTTCCCTTAAGATTACAAAGATAGCTCATGGACAATCAAATACCGATCAAATTAAGAAAATATTATTGAAGCATATACCAAATAATAAACAATCATGCTTATGTTTTCTCACCCTATATGTTTAGATTAGTCATTTAAAAAAAAATATATGTGGCTCGTAGTAGAATCAAATATATTGACACAAACCCATGTTTTATTTATTTATTGAAAAATATCTTCACTCACTTTTTTTTCTCACATACCTACATATTATGCAAAAGGGTATACTAAATATTTAAGGTGCATTTTTTTTTCTCACTTACCTACATATATTATGCTAAAGGGTATACTTTATTGAAATGCAGTATAAACTAACATATTCAGTAATTATTTTAATATGTCTGAGTATTCATATCACAAGTTCAGTGTAGATTAAAATGCCTGTGAAGATTTATAGAAATATAAATGTAATTAATTAAGAGAAGTGTTATGAACACTCTCCTTCAAACACTCACTCTATTATTGGATAAAATTCATGTGCGTACCATATTTTGTTTTCTTAAGTGGTGAGACCCGCATTAATTAAATGGTATGGAAATGATGATAACAGCCATTTTTTATTGTGCTTATGTGGTTGACCAGATCGAGTGTTATTGAATTGGGAAATGGTTTACAAATAAATTTTGACAAAAATAAATAAATAGAGACACAAATATGTTTCTTGTCTCTTCCCTCAAAAATATGTCTCACGTGTTACGAGAAGCAAATATATGCACTTAGAGTCTTAGATCGTCTGTTGTAACTCCTTCATACAATTTCACACAGTGGTTGATCTCGATGGTAGGAAAGTGATCCAATAATTCATATTTGTTTGGTTAGTTTTCTCACAGTTTCATCTCAGCCACTCGTCTTTGATCGAACGGTAGGTAGCAGTTACTGTGTGACACAATAATTGTGTGGGATCCGTTCCCTAAATATATAGGGCAAAAGATACGGTGTTGTGAACACATTGAAATGGAATATATAAGACTTTTTTTTAATGGTAAAAAATAAATATACAAAAAGAGAGAAACAAATCAATAAAAAAAAGCATGCAAAACACCAATAGCATGGACATAAAAGATACTTAAAACACACCTTATGCACTAAACCAATACAAAGGACCACACAAGAACACGAAAACAAACAAGAAACAAAAAACACCCATAACCACAAGAAGAACTACATGAACAATCCCACAACATAGAGTCAGACACAAGAACTTCTCAAAACCTCATGTCACCTCCCCAATTAGAGACGATCTCCTACCCTGGAACACCAAAATGAAGGACTATATCAGCGATCGATCGAAGACCAGAAACCAAACCGCACAAATCCATTGATGAGGACATATTTATTTTCTTTTGTTATCTATGAATCAACCACAAGCCAAATTATGATTAAACCCTTGTATAATATAATAGTTAATTAAATCAATAGACACATCCACTAATCATAAAAACAAAGATTCTCAAGCATTGTTTTGACACACATTATTTTATTCTCAAAATCACATAGATCAACAATACATGGTTTTATTATTATTTTTATAATAGGCATCTAGTTGTTCGATTTTGTTCCCTTTGACTCGATTTTAATCGAAGTTGTTGAAAGATTTTGCACTCCATTGTCAAAGCTTGCAACATTTTTCTTCTTGTCTGTAGATCCTTCAGCTACAATATTCACTTCCTGATCAAATCAAACCATATTTGAACAATTAAAAAAAAATCATTCACTAAATAAACCTTAAATGTTAAAAAGTTGCATAGACATTTGATATGTTGTGATTCAAGTTTGAACCCGTAATTCAACATTTTTTGTTGTAACAGAGGTAAAATTGTTTTAAAAATACTCTACTATCAAATGTCAGACTCTAGAGTTTTTTATTTTCAATTCACACACACTAGTATACTCCAATGTTCCAACAATTTTCAACCCTTAATGAAAGCTTCGGCTATAGATTCTTCAAAACAGAACAAAAAATCAACAACTAGTTTAATTTGAGAATTCTTCGATCAAATGTGTTTGAAATTAACTTACAGATGATTTGTCTTCGAGATTTCCCTCGTCAACAAAAACACGAGCAGCAGCAGCCTACCAATGATTATATGTACATGAATCAAATATAATACACCATAGCATAATATATATGAACTAAACTATTCACAACTCACACCCATACCCTCAGTGATTTCAACTGTTTTGGAGTAATTTCTTTGGTCTCCATAAAGTCTGGCCTTTTAAACCTTGCTGGTCGCCTGCTTAATCCCATTGAGAGTGTGTTTGTATAAGCAACTTGGGTTAGAAATTGTTGATCAATAGTGTGTATATATAGTGAGTGTTTGCGTGTGTCATGTTTTTGTATAATATTTTAACTAATATATAAACAAACAAAAGAAATGGAAAAACAATGCATATCATGCTAGTTTGGTTTTGGAAACGGAAAATTTGATGCATATTTGGTATGTTGATTTATTTTCAATTAGAAACCGTCCACGAAACCCATTCATACATTTCACCCCGTTTAAACACATGAGATAGCATTCAAGTGAGTCTCAATATTGAATGTTAGAATAATGTAATCAAGTGATCACAATAAACATGTTATAATAATTTACTTTTCAACATAACGGAAGTGTATTTTTTTTAGTTTATTTTGGTGCTATTTTTTACTTAAAATATTTATAATTATCTTCAATCCATTAAAACTACATTTAAATATTTGTAGTGTTCCTCAATTAAATTTTAAATTATCAGTTAAAAAATTAATTTTAAATTATTTTTATGGTTGAATATCTCATAGTTATTTTATAACAAAAGATCTGGTGTATTAAAAATACATAATAATTTAGTATTTTTATATGTTGTCGATGCTTAATTATTTTACACACACATTCAGCGATGTTGCCACATCATTTAATATATTTAAAAAAGTATGACTCCTCATACATATTAAATGATCGGCAAAACACATTGAATGTCTATGTCAAATAATTTTACACTAAAAATGTATTAAAATTATAGTTCTTTTTTTTATATATTGTCACAGAGTTTATGCCTATTGTACAGAAGAGTAAAGTTGGAATTATAAACCAACAGGTTGGAACGTGACAACGAAATTAAAATCTTACTTTTTTTTGTGTGAATTTTATCAGTTTCCGTAATTTATGAAACTTTTGTTTTCTTTATTAGCTATAAAATTTTATAATCATATTTTTATTAAATTAGTTACTCTTACTCAAGTCAAATAGAAAATACTACTCCCTCCTATCCTATTATAAGAGAAAATTCACTTTTAAAATTCATTTAATAAATGATGTATCTGATATATATTATAGAGATCGAATGGAGTATTATATCAAATGATATTTTATGTTTTAAAAAATTCAACTTTTTCAAGTTTTGCTCCAAATAAATGTTATGTGCACATAAAATAATAAATCATTAATATCTTGATAAAAATAATAATAATGATTAATATCTTGATAATAATTTTCTAAAGGTGATAAGATATATTATATAAAAAACCTTTTTTCTACAAAGATAAAAAAATATTATGTCTTATATATATATATATATATATATATATATATATATATATATATATATATATATATTAAAATCAAATGTAGAAATTGTTAGACTTTTGTTTGAAAAAATAGTCAAACTTAATTCAATTTAATTAAATCATTTTTAGGTAAATACATATTTTTTATTAAAATGAACAAAGGAAGTTTATTGTGAGAAGCTTGTTGGGCCCATCAACAGACAAGAAGACAATCCTTATTATCTAATCCTAAAGTACAATGCACACAACTCTTCTAAAACCCTAATCCTACATTTTGAGCGGGAAATGTACATTTAATGCTGAAATTTGAATTTCAAATCTAACACCAAACCCTACAGCTTATTAACTCCTTAAGTGCCCTTCCAACTATTTCCAATGTCATGCGCGCTGCTCAAGGAAATGTACAATAGAATTTGCTGGATACCAAGGACAAGGAGTATTGATGATTTTTGTCTCCCATGTTTAATTACCAAACAAGCAAAACAACTTCCAACCACCTTTTCTCCTATTTCCTCATTAACAAAAATCTCTCAAACTCACCTTCATCACCATCGCTATCTATTCTCCCTCTTTTCCTCTTCCACAAATTCTCACCCCAAAAACCCCAACCGCCTCCCTCATCCTCCCTGAACTCCCTCTATCCCACCCTAACAACACCCTCGACATCCACTCTCTCCTGCAACGTCCCACTCGCCGCAGCTCAAAAAGCTACCCCCATTAACGCGCTTACATCGCAGCAGAAGTTCTTCTCCGCCGTATCACCACCATCACTCATGGCGGCACCAGCTCCGGCCATTTCATCTCCGCCGACCCCGTCTCCGATTCCGACCCAACACTTTCTTCTTCGTCAAATCAGAACGGTCCTTTCATAATTCTTTCAAATACGGTACAAAATAAACACAAACCGCGAAGAACAACGTTGTTTCAAATTGAAATCACAGCAACCTTATTCACTGCAAAAAGCAATGAACGCAAAAAGTATCTCATTGAAATCGAAGAAATTGTCGATTCCAATCTGCGACACAATTTTCAGAATTCAATTTCCGCCTAATTCTAACAACCTTCTCATTTCATCTTGGGATTCAGTAAGTTTCGTTTTTTTTTCGTTAATTTGAGTTTTTTTTTGCGGCATTTCACTGAATTGAATCGACTTTGCGATGTGGGTTTTTCAGAATCTTCGTTTATACGATTTGGATGCTTCTGTGGTTAGATTAGAAGCGAATTCAGAAGCTGCTCTTCTTGATTGTTGCTTCTTTGAGGATGATTCTGTTGCTCTTTCTGTTGCGTCCGTTTAAACTCTCACATGTACATTGCCAATGAAAATTGAAGATGACTACGAAGTGTCTATGTAAAAAAATATATGGTGAAGTTGTGTGCATATCATCTAGAATTTCATATCTGAAATGTAAGTGAGTGTTTTATATATATATATATATATATATATATATATATATATATATATATATATATATATATATATATATATATATATATATATATATATATATATCTGTGTGTGTGTGTGCGCGCACGCGTGTGTGTGAGATTTTGTTAATGGTAATGATTCAGGTGCAAATGAATTAGATATGAGAACTGGATGTGTTGTATTTTGGTGTCAATCTTTTGATTGTTTCTTCTGTTAGAATTACATAGCAAAAAGACTATTATTTGTTAGCCCTTTGGTTACTCTTGAATTTTAGAGCAAGCAAGGAATTTTATATCAAACAATTGAATTCTGTAATTACAAAATCAGTCTCTTTCTTGAAACTTCCTGTTATTCTGGCAATGATATAGTCCTTTGGTTACTCTTTTTGAATGAAATTAATGGTAATTTTTATTTTTATCTTTTATAAAAATTTAACAGTTTTCCAACAAGATATTTTTTCTCCTACTTACCATGACTTTGATTGACTTACTTCCTATTTGTTATGCTATTATTTGATCCTACTGTTTAAGTATAACAACCATGTTATTATTGTCCCCTACATTTAGCAGAGCTATCAGAAGGGTTGATATCTGTTGTCAACGATTTGGCCGAGTCATGAGGAGGATTGTAATATGGGCAGGTGATTCAACTGAATCACTGTGAAGGATGCAATCTAGGGTAAGTAAACTACACTGATGTTCTTCTCATAAAACAATTGAAGCTCTTGAAAATTCAAGGTCAAACAGAGAACTATAAAAACATGCTTAATGCCAACATGCTTTTGATTGTTGGACAGTGCTCTATTTGGTTTATTTATTTTAAGAAATTGTTGTAAGGCTTATTGCCATTTAATTTGCTTTATTTTAAATTAGAGTATGATATGTTGTTGTATGATTTTATATTAAGATTTAATTGAGTTATATATAATGTAATTTGATTGAGTAAATCAATAGAAGTTCTTGAAAATGCATCGCCAAATTGAGAACCGTATAATAATACTATACTTATGCTTAATACCAACATGTCATTGGCTGATCAGTAATTCTATAATTTCTGATTATTTGTTTCACATCTGCAGATGTGAGTCCACTTATTGCCAGCTCAAGCAATGACTGCCAAATTAAACATCCATAAATTTTGCAAAGTGAAAGTTTTAAAGTTGGAAACATAAGTGGGACGCAAGGTCAATTGTCAGGCTCTACTGTGGATCCATTAACAAGCCCATTTGCAGATGCCGCTTAAAGAATGAAGAGTCGAGTATTGTGCATGGTGATGGTTTTTCTGGTTTGTCATGTGACTCAAGTCTCAGAATAGCTGAAGCCGTGCCCAATGTATTGCCAGGAAAATATATTTATGCTGGTGAAAATATGACAGGTTGTAGTTTGGTGTGTGATGAAAAGGAGCTTAACTTGAAAGGAATCGATGAGGTAAAATCAAAAAAAGCTTTTCTTCACTTTCTCTCATCACTCTCAACTCTATTTTATTCATGGTTGAACATGGATTTATCCTCAACTTGCTTATCCTCCTAATGAACGACGTCGAAATCGATCACAAGCATTGATCTCAAACTGCTCATCCTTTTTTCATCGTAAATATTTTCTCTCACTCATTGGACTCTTCTCTCTTTAACCACCTCAATTAGACTCTTATCTCATTAACCACTTATTACTTTTGTTCTTTATTGTTAACTCTTCTTTCTCTATTTTTTCTCTCTCTTCACATGCGTGCAAATTGCAAAGTGTGTACAACTCCTGTTGTTCATAATTTTTATGTCTTTTATGTTTGTTCTGTTATGTTGGTATTTTGATTAGGACAATGTCATGTTTGGAAAGCTAACATGCTTTATAATGTGTTAAATCAGTTACTAAAGTTGGCCTTTTTCTATTGTAAATTATTTGACAACTTTTAAGTAAGTATGAAAAGATAGACTCATAGTTTGTTTTCTTCAGGTGAGACTACCTTCTTTATACGATTTAGCTTCAAGACAATTTGTAACGAGGTTTTTTTTCAAGTCCATTTTAGTCTCATTTTCTTTTCTTTCTCAGCCATTTTATAAACTTCTTTGTTTTCATGTCCTTTAATTAATGGATTTTATTATTTTGATCGGGAAAAAAATTGGCGTTTTTTACTTTGGCAAGGGATTCTTATGTAGGAAGAATCATAGATATTTTGATTGTAGAATTTGTAACCATATGATAAATTTATAGATATTGGAAAACATTGATTGACTAAATATTTTCTCTCAATGATAGTCTATTTCATAACTGCTTGGTATATAAAGCTCCTGCACCCATTGCTTGGGATTATCTTTTCATTGCGTAGCTTCAATTGGGATATGTAGGGTATGATTTTCATTTGTACACTTTACAGATACATAACTCTCTCCTCTATCAATGATTTATTAGTTGGGATTGTTCCAATAATTATATTTTTCCTTCTTTTCATCAATGTTGATTAGTGTAAACGATAGGCTGAATTTTATGTTCATCAATTATTTATGTTAGTGTATCTCTTTGTTTATGTCGTTCCTAATTCCACATGATTTTAAGCTTGATAGAAAGTCAAACACCATTTGTCATGACAATATTTGTAAAATTACTCTAAAGCAACAACGGATGTGAATTTCCATTGCAAATATTATAGTTGATGTAGCAACATTTTCATTGTGAAAGTGCAGGGTTAATTAAGAGCTTATAGGATTCGATCCACAATTGGTTTTGAGTTTGCTTATGAGATGAAAGGGTTTTTAGCTGAATATGGATGGTGTGTAACTTAGTATAGCAAGTGGCATATTTCTTGAATCACATTGTGGTTTACTAAGGTAATTCTGTTCTTCTCTTTAGCTTATTCACTTATGTTTTCAGTTTCTGCAATTTGATTTTGTGCGATTGATGTACTCTATTCTATAATTCTACCATTCAATTTTTCATATTCATAATATGTATTAATTGCAGTGTATCCGGATATAAGATTATGAAAGCTTACAAGTCATTTTCCTGCATAACAGGTTGCTCTTTAAGGGGATAGTTGCATTAGTGGCTAAGGTGATTATTTTATGGGTGGTTGTCGGAACAGTTTGACTATATGGGAAGGAGTTGAGTTTAGTTTTGAGGGTTTTAGAGCGGCTACTGTGTTTGTGTGATTGTTGATGCATTTAGAGCTTTTCTGTTTCAGCTGTAGGTCTCCTAGCATTTTTTCGGTGTTGGCTACCTTTCATGTTGTTGCCTGCATCTTTGTTTTATGCACTGCATGTCTGCTGTAAATTTTTCTGCTTCTGTTGGTTTTTCGGCTGTTTGTGCGGCTGCTTGATTAGTGTTCTATACCTCACAAATGTTTTCATGTTAATATAGGTAGTTAAAATAAATACATAGTGGGAATTGGAGAGAGTTAATTAATATAAACAAATGAGGGAAAATTTGAGGAATGAAAATTATGTTCCACTATTTGATTGAGATTCTGTAAATTCTTTTGTCAATTAGTTTTATCTGTTTTTATTTGCTTTTATTTAGCATTAACACTTCTCCAGCATTTTTGTCATGCAGAAAATGCCTCAACTCTACTTAAAATGGCAAGAGATGAAGCACCTTGACAACTATAAAGAACAAGGAATAGAACTCTCTGCTCCAATACAAATAGTATCAATTGCAATCAAATAGTATCAACTTGACAACTATAAAGACTGTTGAAGACTTTACAGTGATGTACGTTCACCTTGGATAATTGTGGCAGATAACGACCTTCTCGATGTTATTTGCATGTTTTGTTTCCAAGAGATAGTCAACTCATGGAAAGCACTTATAATGTAGTTTACAAGGAGATTTCCCACAATCTACCCACATGAAGGATTTTTTTATCTTACTTTTCTTACAAACATCTTATGTTACACCGCAAGCACTTTAATGTCTGCTTATGTGCATGTTTTGTTTCCAACCGATATGACCCGTGCGACAGCACGGGTGGATGGTCTAGTACTCTTGTTTCTTCTGAAGTTATAAGAAACAATTATCATGGTGTCTTATTTGTTCACCTTGTTTTCTGTGTAGCGTTTTTCACACTCTTTTGAGTAGTAAACATGCCGTAGATTTTAGTTGTTATAGCCTCACGCGTAGGAGCCATAGTTGCTCATTTTATACTTGCACTTTTTTCTTTTTTTTGATAAAGTGTTGTAGTTGCATTATTTTCTTATAGCTCAAAACCGGATAAGAAAACAATGACCTATGCGATTCCACTAAAATCATGTGGTACTATAAGCCAAAATATCTAATAATGAGTCAAATTTTACGGACATACAAAACAGACAATCTTGAAAGTTACTTGAACTTATAAAGTATCGTGTGTTTATACTCAACTCATTTTCATTGGTGCCTTATAAAATGTGAGTTTATATTTTTTTTATTTACCTTGTTTTGTTTGGTTTACATATTTTACAATCAAGCTTGTTCGAGACATTTTAATTAGAGTTATTATATTCTATAATATTAGTTGAAAAGGAATAAAAGTTCAAAGATCACCATAATTTTAGAAATCTAAAATAGCAATAACCATTATGAATATTTTACGTATATATAGTTTTTTCTCCTACTTTTTGCATTCAATGTCTAGTTATTGATTGATCACCTTACATAATCATATGATGATTGATTGATCGACCTTTGATTGATTCATCATAATAAGATTTAACCTCTAGTATGTTATTTGAATACTTATTCAATGAGCATTAATTCATAACTTCAAAACACAAAATCGATGCTAGTTATTGGAAATATTATTTCTGATAGCCAATATGCGTTTATTAGTAATGTTATTTTTTATACTTATGTTTAAAATATTGATAGATACTTTAAGCTTGTGATCATTGATTTTATTTGTAACACTTTAAGCGTGTGAAGATAATTTTTATTTTTAATTTATGTGAATAAAATTTACTTTAGGTTTTGATATAAAGTTTACTATTTAAAATAGGTAACCATTATGCTAGTAATAAAAATAAAAGTAAATAGTTTATTATTAACCAATTCCAATTTTTTTATTGCGCAAATATTTTACTCCAATTTGAAGATCCACGAAATAATTCTCATGTTATCACTAACACTATACAAATTCTATTGGATCTATTTAGAGCTAATTAAGTTACGAACAACCATACTAGCCTTGTTTTGCATTTTTTTGTTTTAAAATACTTAACGGTGAATCTCTCTCCTCTCTCTCTCTCTCTCGTCTCTCTTCTCTCATCTCTCTCTCTCTCTCTCTCTCTCTCTCTCCTCTTCTCTCTCCTCTCTCTCTCTCTCTCTCATCTCTCTCTCTCTCTCTCTCTCTCTCTCTCTCTCTCTCTCTCTCTCTCTCCTCTCCTCCTCCTCTCTCTCCCTCTCTCTCTCTCTCTCCTCTCTCTCTCTCTCTCTCTCTCTCTCTCTCTCTCTCTCTCTCTCTCTCTCTCTCTCTCTCTCTCTCTCTCTCTCTCTCTCTCAATATGGAAAATAGGGTTATTATAGGTTCAAACCTCTTCCCCAACATATCAAATGTCTTGAAAAAACTTATCATCTAAGTGACTTAAATTGTAATTTATAAAAGGGTTAATACCTCTTTTAGTCCCTGTAATATGAGCGAATTCCGATTTTAGTCCCTGTAAAAAAAAAAGTTTAGATTTTGTCCCCAACATTTCAGATTCTTCCACTATTGGTCCCTCACTTAAATCAGTCAGCAGAATCTGCTGATGTGTCCAGCTGACTGTGTAATTATTATTTTTTTAAATTGGTTTCATATGCCATTTGGATTAAAATGATTTTTAAATTTTAAAGTTAAATTTTTTTGAAGGAATTTTTTAAAATTAAATAAGAACTGAAGTATTTAAAATTAAATTATCCAATTAAATTTCATCTTCTTCTTCTCCCCAACGTTCTTCTTTTTCTTCATACTCCTCTAGCAGGTTCTTCACCTTTTCTAATTCATCAAGGCTCCTTTAATTTTCTCATCATTCCTCTAGCAGGTTCTTTTTCCAAACCCATACATATCTCTTTAACCCAAATTCACAATCTGATGCAAATATAAAATGTTAAGGGTTTTCAAAACAAAACACCATCAAATCTGATGCGAATTTAAATGGTTAAATTATGAATTTTGAAGGGGATGGATGAGAAGAATGATGAAGAATGGGAAGACGCTGAGAGAGAGAGGGAGAAAGATGAGAGGAATGATGAGAAAGTTGATTTTTATTTTTTAATTTGTTTTTATATTTTTTTTTGAATAATGAAATAATTATAAATTTATGGTGGATTAAAAAATATTAAAATTACACAGTCAGCGTGACATGTGGCCAGATTCTGCTGACTGGTTTAAGTAAGGGACCAATAGTGGAAGAATCTGAAATGTTGGGGACAAAATTTAAACTTTTTTTTTTTACAGGGACTAATACTGGAATTCGCTCATATTACAGGGACCAAAAGAGGTATTAACCCTTTATAAAATAAATGTTTGCAATGTTTTCAAATTGAATGTTGCATTTACCTGATTTGATCATGCCTTTAATGTGGTTGAAAAAGATCCCGGAGAATAAAAAAATTCTAGGAATATTGAGAGTACAGTTAATAAGTTAAGAATAATATTTTGGCTTAATTTTAGTTTTGGTCCATTATTTTTACTCACTCGCGAAATTGGTCCCTCTATTTTAAAATCCCTTAGTTCCGGTATGTTTTTGGGCTCAAACATAGTGATGTACATATAGTAAATGACATGTCATACAACTTGATAATGTAGAATGATAAACCATGAAATTACTAGAAACACCCTAATCCTTTTTAAATGTTCTTGAATGAAATCACACCTACTAAAAGCTTTGTTGTTTAATGAAAATCAATTAAACATTTTTATTTTAAAGTTTACTAGCATGGACACCCGTGCCAAGCACGGGCTAGAATGTCGTTATATTTGATGGAGGGAATATTGTGATGTATCAGGTGTTACTTAAAATTTTAGATGGAGTTTTGGTTGTATCATTATCACTTGTGTGGTTTCTCTTTATCCAAATTGTCGATCTACATCAATGTAGGCTCCCACAGAAAGCCCAACGGTGGTATCACATCCGGGTTCGACGTTGTGGGGGATCGAGAGTTGTTCTTGGTGGTGGACTACAGACACAAAGATCCTAACACTTAATAGAGAGATGTTAATGTCTCAAGTGTGAGTTAAAATTCCGTATTGTATGCAAGAGTAGATGCGAGAAACATATAAGTGAAATGACTCATATACATAATGCCTTAAGACTTTGAAAGAAGATAGGATGTGAATCTCACTTCTGTGATTGATCTTAGCTTAATGTGATAATACAATCCATTGTAGGATCCTAGCCTAATGTGATGATTTGTTTCGTTATTTTTTGAGTGCCATTTGTTTAATTTTTCATCTTAAATTTTAGTTTTTGAATGTGATTAGCTTTCATGCACAAAAAAAAAACCTTTGTCATTTCAAATTCCTTCACTTATGGTATTTCATGGGATCTTGCAATGGAAAAATGTATATGTATGATGAGTTGACAAAATACATATTCGTTAGACATTTTAAATAGATGTACATATTTTCAATAAATCTAATATTTTGGTAGCATAATTGCCCAGTAATATTCTACTTCTTCAACAAATCCATAAAATCACCAGCAATTCATTATGTTTCCTATGCTCTCACGAATAAAACGCACACTCCTTATTTTTTTTCTCTTTTCATTTCTATCAAGTTCAAATTCATTTTTAATCTTCTCTTCTTTTATAATTTACTTTATCTCTTCTCATGAAAGAAAGAAACAAACACCCCTCTATGAAACTGCCACCAACCCACTTTTTTTTACCATGTCGTGTCTCTGACCTTATGTGATATCTCACCAGATCACATACATAATAGTCTCACACTTAAGGGAGAGATGTTTATGTTTCATATGTGAGTTAAACTTGTGTGCAATAATATACATTGAGTAACATATAAGCAAGAAGAACAATATACCTAATGTCTTAAGATTTTAAGCAAAGATGTGATGTCAATCTCACTTGTGGAGTTTCTCATAGTCAAATGTGATGGTCCAACCCATTGTAGACTCCCTCAGAACTCTAAACATTATAGTGAGTTAAACTTGTGTGCAATAATATACATTGAGCAACGTATAAGCGAGAAGAACAATATACCTAATGTCTTAAGATTTTACGCGAAGATGTGCTGTCAATATCACTTGTGGAGTTTCTCATAGTCAAATGTGATGGTCAACCCATTGTAGACTCCCTCAGTACTCTAAGCATTAAATTTTTATTTTTTTTTAGTTTTTGAATTTCATTTGTTTAACTTTTTATATCAAGTATAAGTTTTTGGATGTCATTTGCTTTCATGCTATTTTTTTATCCAATCAATATTATATCAAATACCTCCATATTTGGTCTTTGGGTGAACGAACATGCGAATGGAAAAATACAAAAGTGTTATGCTGAATTGAAAAAGTACATGATTATTAAACATTTTATAAAGATGTGGCGTTTTTTTAACCGAGTCTATTTTTTGGTGAAATATTTACTCTTAAATTTCCAACACTTTTTAACTGACCCATAAAATTGTCAGTAACTCGCTATATTTCCGATACTTCCATGAACAAAACACACACTATTTTTTTCCCTTATCATTTCTTTCATGTTCAAATTTCTTTTCATATTCTAATTTAATTTTAGGAAAAAAATGCATATACAAATGATGAAAGACAAATTGACTATATATAGGAAAAAAAACTCAAGACTGGCTAACTTAATATGATGATGTGTTGATTACAATTTGATTGGATGATAATTAAGAATTATGTACCAACATGTAATTGGTACATATCTTGTCATAAGCCGTTAGAACTCGAGGGTATCATAGGATGAATATGTGAATTTGAACAAAATACATGGATATATACAACATGTAGTGGAGTAATATCATAAATTGAATCAATTTTTGAAATTAGAGTGATGAAAAAAATATGTTAAGAAGAAAAGTGTTTCAATAAAATAAAAGAGAGATTTTGAGAATAATTTTAAAATTTTAGTATGAATTCTAAATGATGTGAAGATGTTTGAGACGGACAAACAATATTTATAGGAAAAAAGAAGCAAGTAATTCACATCAATTATGCTATTAATTTAGTAATGAAATTAGTAACACATTAAATAGCAAAAATAATTTGAATAAAATATTCCATTTATTTTTTTGTCATTATAAACCTTTTAGTCAACTTGCATAATCATGTTAATTACAAAAGTCTTGCACAAATCACATAATATGTACCAATTACACAAAACATTAAATGCACCTTTCAATATAAGGATGCCATGTGTACTATCAAAATAAAATAGTGCAAATATATATAATAGAGATACGTATCTCTAATGATGTTTGTTTACTCTACACTTTCCAATATACTTTTTCACTTTATCGATATATTGGCGGCTATGAAATTTATTCTTTAAATTTACACCATTTTTACAGATATTCATTGTAAAAATGCACCATAATCCAGATTAACACTTAGATTATCTAGCGAGCTAAAAATATCAAATTTCACCACGAAAAATATTTTATTTTATTTAAATTTGAATACAAAAAAAGAGAAAAAATATTACAAAGAAAAATGGAACATGTCAAATACAAGATTTAACATTCTCTAATCGAAGGTGTTAACCAACGTTTCATATGAAACCCTAATTTTTTTTAAAAAAAAAAAAAAACGTACTCTTCCTTATTTAGGTTTTTAAACTCCAATCCAAACTTCATTCGTTATCACCGCCTGACACAACATCATACTCTTTTGCATGCTGAGCTTCTCGTTGGTACCAATCCCTAAAACCAGCAACACACATTATGTATATACCATAGTTTTTCATTTTTGATGGAATCCATATACAATTTATAAGATTTTTTGAGTTAAGTACACTAATTCTGATTTGATAACAGTCTGGAGCTAATAAGGATATCACATTAACAAAATTGAAATAATATTGTGCTTGTTAGATCTTGTAGCATTTGTCCTCGTGAGCTTAGCTCAGTTGGTATGGACAATGCATAAAAAAATATGCAAGGTCCGGGGTTCGAATCCTGACCACCACAAAAAAAAAAAGATCTTGTAGCATTTGGAAATCTTTTGAAAAATTAAACACGAGGGATCAATGTTGAATTAAAAATGAAGTGAAAACAAATTATATAATAAAAAATTTATGTTTACCTTTAAGAATATTTTCAGAGCTTCTTCTTTTGAGTGAGTGTTGATGATTTTAAGGGCTTTCTCCTGTAAAAAGATTTTTCAATTTTATAGTGTATAAAAAAAGAGAAATGTATCAAATAAAATTAATTAAAAAATTGAACCCGAGCTAAGTTTAATTCATGTTGAGTAACATTTTGGGTTCAGTGTCGAGCAAAAGGTTCCTTTCAAGCTTGGAAGGAAGAAGCGTTGGTGTTTCTATTGGTTTCTCATTTTTAACATTGTTTTTATTCTCTAGAATGCGATCCATCATTTTCAATTGTTGAGTGAAGCAAACTCGAAAAGAAACACAGAAATACAAGTACAAAGTGACTAGAAGTTTCGAAGGCCTATAAATAAATAAATAAAAGGAAATAGGAATTCATCGTGAGTAAGGGATATTGAGACACAAGTTAAGGTTTATTTTTATTTTATTTTTTATGAAAAATAAGAAGCAAAAAGTGTAACGTTAACATAGAAAATGGGGGGCATCTCCAAGAATTATGAAAAGAGGCGGGCAAGGTGGTGAATAGTGTGATAAGATGAATGCACATCTATATAATATAAATTTACGGCCGGTTCCATAGCCCTTTATGGAAATGTTTTTTCTCCTCCTATTCTTATGACACGTGGCACTCTCATCCTATTCTTTTTTCAAATACTCTCACCACATTCATCCTCACAAAATACTCTCACCACATTCATCCTCACAAATTTGTATTTATTGTTTATGTATAAAAGGAAGTTTTACAATTTCAAATTCTAATATGCTTCAAATTTCAAATCAAACATTTCCTATTCATTCAAAAAATACGAATTCCAAATTATTGTTGATTTATTTTGTGAAAACGTATGCTTTATATTTGTAAAAATAATTAAATAATATTAAAATAACTAGATACATTTTACTAGATACATTTTACTTGGTACCCAAAACTAATAAAAATATGATTTGATTTGTCAAAAAAAAATGATTTGATAAAAGTATAACTTTTTAAAATAATTTAATTAGATTTGGTAGTAACCATTAATTTGTTATATAATTTAACTAGATACATTTTACTTGGTACCCAAAAAAATAATATTTGGTTATTTTGTTAAGGTCATGTATGATACAAATATTTACTAGACTAAAAAGTATACGTTATTTTTGTCAAAGGATAAATTCCACCACAATTAAAATTTTTAATAAAACGCCGATTACCGCAAAAAAAAAAAAAAAAAGAGGACGTAAACCCCATGTTTTTCTTATTAGATATTTCTATTTTTGGTAGAATCATGTAATTTAATTTTGGTTGAAATACAAAAAGAAAAATATTAAATGCTATTAAATTGGTACCTTTTTTTTTTAACGTAAATTGATTCCTCTTTTTTTTGGCAATAATATAAATTGATTCTATTTAATGGTCTTGCTAAAATAAACGTTGAACCTTCCCTAAAAAAATAAAGTAAGCCTTAAACCAAAAAAAAATTAGGAATTGCTTAATAGCTAAAAAAAATAATATTTCAAGACCTTTCCTCTAAAATCGCAAAAACCGTTGAACAGATTTCACCAAATTTTTTTTAATGAATTTCGTTCAATTGTTCAATGTTTGTTTTATGAAAGAAAAAGAAAATCGGATATTTATTTTAGGACAGAAAAAGATTGGAATTGGAGGTATTTAATTTGAATTGAAAACGTATCATTAGAGAATATCAAAAATATGATTTCAGTTGATTCTATTTAGTGGACCTGCTCTAAAAAAAATAAGCCTTAAACCAAAAAAAAAAAAATCGGAATTGCTTAATAGATAAAAAAAAAAATTATTTCAACACCTTTCCTCTAAAATCACAATGGCCAAACGAGATTATATCAATAAATTGGCAATGTTATTAAAAAAATTCCCAACATCATTCAATCAATGTGTATCTCTTCTATTAAAAAAAATATCGCAGGAATAATGCAAAAAAATATTACATATGTGTATCTCTACATTTTGTTATTAACACGGTTCAAATATAATTTGATTTTTCAAATCATTATTTTTTATTATTTTATATTAGTTTTTATTTTCATTCATAAGAATTTCAATTCACACATTTTACTTTGATAGTACACGTGACAACCTTATATTGAAAGGTGCATTTAATATTTTATTTCATATACACATCAAAATGTTATTTGCTAAAATTCGGAGGAGTATTTAATGTACCAGAATGACAGCCGAAAATTTACATATCAAATTACTCTAATGAACCGAAAATTTTGGAGGAGTATTTAAACTTCTATTTTTATTCTTAAAAAAAAAAAATATCCCCACTCTATTATATTTTCCAAGATTTTTTTTTTAAAAAAAGTGTTCAGTAAAAAATAATGTTTTTATTTTGATATTAGAAATTTATATTTTATACACATTTAAATTTAAAAAAAAAATGACATTTTCTGGGCGTTAATAATAATTGATTAAGACTTTGATGATAATTAATTGCATAAAGATTGATTTCAATTTTAGTTAAAAAAAACAACCGTAAATATGGCTATAGTAAAAAAAGTCTTAACAAAAAAGCATAAATCACTCTCTCAAAAAAAAACATAAATCATGGAACATACGTTATTCCAAGACTCTACTTTGTTTTTACAAGTATTTATATATTTTTATAAAAAAATAATTTGTTTTTATTGTGTACTCTTGATGTGGAAAAAAAATATGCGCTTTACAAAAAATAATTGTGCATTCTTTAAAAAAAATTGTACATATTTAATTAAATAATTATTCATTTGATTTTTTAACACATTTAAATTATAAGATTAAATCTAGATCGACACAGGGTTAAAAAAACGATACGTAAATAAAAAATCTTTATTATATGTTTTTCGTTTTTTGCAATCAATATAATGTTATAATAAAAAAAATTGTGACTTTGATTATTTCAAATTAAAAGACTAATATATCATGAGTATGTGTATGAGTTTGTTTCAAAAATTTATGTATAATTTATTCCCAATTATTGCATCCATTAATCAATGGAATAATTTTTGTGGTTATTTGGTGTTTTTTGGCTATAAATATTGCTTTTGAAGCTCATGTTTTCCACACCATTTTTCAGATCATCTCTAATTTCATACAAGAATTTTAAAATAGTTTTCGAAATCCATCTTTCAATGTATTGATTTTTTTCTTATTTTCATAGATCTGTCTCCAAAAATTGATTCTATTTTTTATATTTTCCACGGGTACAACAATTAAACTTATTTCACTCTAATTTTCTTTCTTTCAGCTGAACATATGGAAATTCAGCATATGGAAACCTATTTCACCTTCTCTTTAGGTGTTCAAAATGTGGATCTCGAAGAACGAATTTGATGAAATATGATGCACACGATGACTACTTTTTTTTTAAAACTATTCATGCACTTAATTTTAGAGCTACGATTTGTATTGTTGATCATATTTTACATTTCAAATAGCAATGTTTCTTTTGCTCACCGACTATGTTATGATTTTAATATTGATTAAAATCATATTGAATATTATAGATAGTTGTTGTTAACTTGCTTTGTGTAATTAGGAAATTAGAGTGGACAGTATCCTTTTTTATTGATTTAATTTCTTTGATGAGTGTTGTATCATATATATGACTTTTTTTTTCCTATTATCTTCATCCCTTTACCACAACAATGTTGCTAAAATTAAATATACAAATAAATATTAACACCTAAAAAGATGAATATAATATCCCTAAAAAAAAGAGATAAATATAGTAGGCCATCATGATAAAAAAAAACAAATTATATATATGTAAAAAAGGTTTTTTGAAGTAATATATGTAAAAAAAAGTTACTTTCTTAATTTCCGATAATCTAAACTCTCAAACAATAATTTTGAATGATATTGATTTTTTGTGCTGACCCTCCAGTTTCTATGGAAGGTCTATGATAGTATGGAGTTTGACCCGAGTCTAAGTAAAATTTAACCAATAATGGTCTCACAATAATTTCAAAAATCAATTGACTCATTAAACAAAAGAAGCTATTGGCTTAAGACAAAACATAATTGCTATGAGCAGATCTTTTGAGCATTTAATTGCAGACACATATACTCAATAGATATTATATTTTTGGTATAATATCAAAGGAGTAATTCGCTTTTTATCATTTACAAATAAGGATTACGGATTCAATCTCACATGGTCCAATACATGGTAATATTTATAAGTTTTATACAAGTAAGTATAAAATGCCTAAAAAAAAGCAAGAATAATTATTATTTTTCGATAATCATTAAGAATAATAAATGACAAATTTTATCAATTTTTTTAATAAAAAAACGAAAATAACTAAAGGATTCACATCTGCCACTGCTTATAATGATTATTTTTTTTTAGAAATATTCATAATGAACTTGTGGACAATTGTCATGTGTAGACATTCAAGGATTTATTAGTAAATCATATGTATATTGGCTACAATAATATGGTGTGTACCACTTTCTTATCGTGTTGTGTTGTTGGTGTAAATATTTATTATTTGGAAAAGCATTTTAAGAATCTCAAGTTCTATATATGGTCTTCGTTGTTCACCATCAAACAATAAAGATTTGTTTTCAAACTGATGAAGAAATACAAATATTCAAAAGGACCATAAAAAAAACAAATGATATTAATGTAATAAAAAATTTCTAAATCATTAATCACATTTTAATATTAATGAAGATATTCTCCTTAATGAGAGGGTTGTGTTTATATATATATATATATATATATATATATATATATATATATATATATCGTTAATGAGAATCACATTTTAAAAAATTTCTAAATCATTAATCACATTTTAATATTAATGAAGATATTCTCCTTAATGACTATTTACTCCTATACAGGTAATGAGAATCACATTATTTAAATGATTTAATTTTGTTTAAATCGATTTAATATCATTAATAAAATACCTTAGATATTTAATGGAGAAATAAAGGAGAATCACGTGATTTTAATGCATCAATCACATATAAACTGGTTTTAATCTTTACAGATATTCGACTTACTTGAGACATTTTTATCAGTGTTTTATTAAATAAATTTTATACAAACATAATTTTAAGTGTATATAAAAAATTATTGAATTTTGAGATATTTGACTTCAATAAGAAGTTCGTACGAGTGTTTAACAAATTTTATACAAATATAATTTTAAACATATATAAAAAAGTTTTTTTTTTGAATGTATATATAAAAAAGTTTTAGAAATCTTAATTTTTTTTGACAAAAGAAATCTTAATTAAGAAACCCAAATATAAACATATATAAAGAGAAATGCTAGCTACTTATAGAAGTTTGTATGAGTGTTTAACAAATTTGGAACATATATGCTTATGAAAGTTATATTTTCTTATATTTATAGAGAATTAAATGTTTGCTTATATGCTTTAGCAAATTTAGGTCTGACTCTTAATGATTATACTAACTGCAATAGCATCTCTATCCAAATTAGTGAGTATTCTGTTGGAAACAAGTTTGGTTTATCAAACTTTAGATTCTTAAATTTCTGATAGTTTTGGTTTGGTCTCTCCTCTTTTTCTATTGTATATATTTTTTATTTAATATATTTTGGTGAGGTGATACTCTAATTGCCCACTTTTGGTTTAAAAATAAAAATTATTGAAGACGGTATAAATCCCATTAATATTATTGATATACTAAATAACATATTCCATTTTTCAAACAATGAATAAAAAATACAGCCTAGCAAAATCAATGCAAATATTTTGCTACCACAATATAGCCATTTAAAATTGGTCTTTCAACTATCAATGATAATTTTCGGTGAACCATCATACGCATAAACGACCCATGGTTTGGGCAAAATGTATGTTATTTGTATCACATTCATTTTGAGGTGTAATATGGACCTCTAAAAATGATGTGTGGATAAAGAAGTTAGTACAAGAGAGTATGATCAGTTTTGGAACATGGAATATAGACACTCTTATAGAAAAATATATTGAAATAGTTGGTGCTATGACTAGAAGGAAGATTATTGTACGTGCATATAGGAAAATATGTGGTTGGATTAAAGGGCGAAAAAATTAGATAGTTCAAGGTTTAAGAATTGGTACACTAACAAAGTTAGATCGAGAAATGAGGTAGACATTATAATGAATACAAAATCAAAGAAGGATATTGTATATGTAAAAAGGATAGGACATCATATCATATCTATACAATTTATAGTGTAACAGTACGTCTTTAGTGTTACAAGACAGACAAATAGGGTAGACATTATTGTTGGTGAGGAATGAAAGAAGGATATTATAGATGTGAAAAGGATAGGAGATCATATTCCTAAAAAGTGTAGTGGAACAATACATCTTTAATATCATGAAATTAAGTGGGTGGATGAAAGGGCGAAAGAATTAGATAGTTCAAGGTTTTAGAATTGGTACACTAATAAAGTTAGAACGAGAAATGAGGTAGACATCATAGTGAATACGGAATCAAAGAAGGATGTTGTATATATAAAGAGGATAGGACATCATATCATAGTTATACAATTTATAGTGTAACAATACGTCTTTAGTGTTATAAGTTAGACCGACAAATAGGGTAGACATTATTGTTGATGAGGAATGAAAGAAGGATATTATAGATGTGAAAAGGATAGAAGATCATATCATATTCCTAAAAGTTATAGTGGAACAATACATCTTTAATATCATTAGTGCTTATGCACCCTAGGCAGGGTTAAAAAAAACTTTAAAAGTAAATTTTGGGATGATTTAGGAGGCTTAATTCTAAATATACCACTAGGAGAAAATATTTTTCTACGAGGGAACCTAAATGTGAATGTAGGGAGTGTTTTGAAGGCTTGAATAGGGGTATGATCTAAGGGAGATATATGCGGATGGTAAATTCATATACAAGGGTCAGGTGCAATAATCATGAGGCCGAGGTGTACACTAGGTTGCCTTAATCAAAGACCAAACCCATCAAAGTACCACAACAAACCGTGGTGCTGCCTACATGAGAGTACCCCTGTCTCACAACCTAATGCCCACAAAGATCCTCTAAAAAATCGCAGCTGCACAGCAGCAAAGCTGCACTACAACAGGCTGAAATACCTGCAACTAAAAAACAGAAAAGCCAAGCGGACGCAACAGCAATTATGCATACACAAAAGCCTCCCAGCCAGCGGCTACATCACGTAATAGCAGCGCAGAACTGACACTAACACACCCACAAATAATGCAAACAACATAAGGTTAATGCATGACCTACTATCAACGCCACAAAACTGTTCTTTAATTGATTAATTTTTCACGTTATCTAGATTAGTGAGCATTCATGACATCTTTTTGTAGCAGTTTCTATATCTATTTATTTTCGCGTTAATTAGATAATGGCTTGGGAAATCCTTTACAAATAAGCTTATTTTTTTTAGTTTGAGTTAAGCTAAAAGAAGCTTTTTTCGATTAAGAATTGAGTCGTAACTTTAATATCATTTTTTCCGTTGCATTGCATATATTCTCTTACTATCATTTTTAGTTTTTATGACAAAGACAGAAGTGAAAATAGACATGTTTCAAGACATAATGATATATATTTTTTTAAGGCCAGAACATGTTGCAATTGTTATTGATGAGAATTAGAACAAATGGCGTGTCATTATGCAACTTTAAAAGGAAAAGCTCCACTTAAAATGCATTAAGAGGTAACATAAAACTTCAAAGTAAAAACATGTCTCCACTGAGATATGCTTTGTTAGTGTTGTCTCCACTGCACTTCTCTTTGCGTACTCCTTTGTTGTTGTTTTTGAAGCAACACAAGTCAAATACTGCTTGGAATTCTGGGATGACGAGTTTAGCATCAGGGTGCAAATGACATGGACGAGGCAATTATAGTAAAGAACAAACCAAGAGTTACTAACTCTACGATACCATTCAGCATTTTATACATTTTTTAAGCTGATATGTTTAAATATAAAGAATTCTCATATAAAGCTAATATTTTATCTTTCTCTTCAACGTGCACACATATGCATGCAAAGGTGTTAATATTAATTTCGGGACTTTACATTTAATATGCAGATCTGCGTATCAGTGACGATGACTTGAAGAAGCTGTGTTTGATTGAAATTGAAATGCTGCTTCAGGAAAACGAACGGTCTCTTATTGACTTCAAATCTATGCCCAGGCCAAATGCAGCAGACATGCCAACTTTCACAAACAAGCTTATCGTTGATGAGCTAAATGACAACAAAGATGAACTGGATAAGACACACGCTGATGTTGACTGATGAACAAAGATGTGTGCATGACAAGATCATGGAGTCCGTTGGTTCTGACGACGGTGGTTTCTTTTTCTTATATGGTTACGGTGGTACTGGAAAAACCTTTATATGGAAAACATTGTCAGATGCTGTTAGATCGAAGGGGTTAATTATATTGAATGTTGCATCCAGCGGTATAGCGGCTTTTCTATTACCAGGTGGAAGAACCGCGCATTCGACGCTGATAGTCGCTATTGAGATTAATGTGGCATCATCACTTACGATGGAAAAGGATAGTCCTAGGGCCGACCTGGTGTGCGCTGCAAAGTTGATAATTTGGGATGAGACTCCAATGATGCACCAATGGTGCTTTGAGGCAGTTGACCGATCAATGTGTGATGTCCAAGAATGATCCCCTAAACGAGTTTAGACTTTTTGGTGGAATGACAATAGTTTTAGGTGGTGATTTAGGCAGATATTGTCTGTTGTCCGAAAAGGAACGAGGCAGGATATTGTTGATGCCTCAATCAATTCATCAAAGATATGGGCTTATTGTAATTTGTTGAGGCTTACTGTTAATATGAGATTGGGTGCATCTTTAGTACCTGCAGAGCAGGAAGAAATTCCTAATTTTGGCAAGTGGATACTCTCAACTGGAGACAACAATGACGCTTCGGATGAGAATGGTGAAATGAAGGTAGAAATTCCTGAATATTTGCTCATATCGGACACAACAAATCCGTTGATGTCAATTATAAACTTTGTGTATCCTGATTTGAATGATAACATTGGTGACCAACTATTTTTCCAAGAAAGGGAAATTCTCGCACCAACACTTGATTCAGTTGAGCATGTTAATGAATATATGATGTCGCTGATTCCAAGTGAAGAGAAAGAGTATTTAAGCTCTGATTCTGTTTGTTGATCGTGTGAAAATTATGATGTCCAAAGCGAGTATTTCACAACAGAATTTCTTAATGGTATTAAGAGCTCTGGAATTTCAAATCACCGGTTGAAACTAAGGGTGGGATGTCCGGCTATTCTGATAAGAAACATCGATCAGGCCAATGGACTGTGTAATGGTACGAGGCTGACAGTTACACATCTAGGGAAGAGCACGGTAGTTGCTACTGTAATTACAGGAGAAAGGGCAGGTACCAGGGTATTCATTCCCAGGATGAATCTTATTCCGAGTGATCCAGAACTACCCTTCAAATTCAGACGCATGCAATTTTCATTGAAGCTTTGTTTTGCGATGACAATAAATAAAAGTCAGAGTCAATCTTTATCTCGAGTGGGAGTTTATCTTCCTAAGCCCGTGTTCACGCATGGACAACTCTATGTCGTTGTCTCTCGAGTTACTTCTAGAAAAGGTTTGAAGCTGCTCATCTTGGATGAAGATAATAATGTTTGCAAGGAAACCAAAAATGTTGTGTATCGTGAAGTTTTTCAAAAAGTATGATCATTGGCTATGTTTTAGAATTGTTGTTGCTATAATTTAAAAAACTAAAGTTACGTAATGTTTGGAAGTCGTTTTTCTTTTTTAATTTCTTTGTAAGGCGTATTGGTAGACATGGCAACAAACCCCGCCCCCGCAAGACCCGGCCGCCCCCGCCTTGAATTTAACGGGGAAAAGCCGATTTAACCGGGTGCGGGTACGGGTGTGGGGGAAATTTGGAGTTTTAGTACGGGGGCGGGTGCAGGGTATGCTTACTCCCGCCCCGCACCCACCCCCGCCCCGCACCCGTTTTTTAAAACTTTCTTTCTTAAATTTTATAATCTTATTTCCATAAGTACCAACCTATTTTAATATAATATTACTCTTTAGAAACATATTTATTATAATTATTTTGCTCTTTTGAAAAAAGTTTATTAGATAAATAATTATTAATATAATTATTGTGTTTTTGTTGCTATGAAAAAATATGCATTTTTTAAATATTTTATAAAAAATAAAGTTTTCGGGGTGGGGATGGGGGCGGAGCTGGGAGTTGAGGGCGGGGTTGGGTGTTCAATTTTTACCCCTGATATGGTTTGGGGACGGAGGCGGGGGCGGGTACGGGTGCATGGAAGCGGGGGCGGGGACGGGGATTCTCAAACCCGCCCCCGGTCCGCCCCGTTGCCATGTCTACATATTGGTCATTACAGGACATGCAATTTCTATATAAGCAGATCCTCCTGCCATTGACTTTTAATTGATGCACTTTTCAGGTATAACAGTACGCAGAACTTTTTTTTTACATCGTTGTTACCCCAAAATACAAATTTATATTAGACCATTGGTTTTGTAAAAAAATAAAAACAAATAACAATCGACGTTTCTGTAGCCCAAACTATATTTAGACACACCCATAAAAAAATAACAATCGACGTTTGCATTCACAGGCTATGGGTATACATCTGACACTGACTATTATATAAAAAAAATATAATCTTTTTTGTTTTTATGATTAATAAAATATATTATGTCAACAAATAATAATATACAGTACGTCGGCGTATTTTTGCATAAATATTACATATGTTAAGTTTAACAATGAGTACATCTTATACTACAAATAATTAGTATAAATATAAATCCAAATACTTTAATCGTTATGTGCAATGTTTAGATATTTCAAAATATATACAAAATTAACAACATTAAGATGATATTTTTTTTTCCATATCAAATTTAAATTATAACCACATTTATAATTTTAAGATAACATAATATAAAATCTATACATTTGATCAAAAAAGTTTTTATTTCCCGTGCTTGGCACGGGTCACTATACTAGTATGTCATAATAGAAGGGCATAAACAACGTGAGCGAAAAAGTAACAGTGAAAGAAACACGTACACAAGTGGCAGGAGGAGCAACATGTGAGCATATGTTTCATAGACTTTTATTATTGAAGGGTTAATTATGTTTCTAGTCCCTATAAAATAGCGATCTTGTAAGTTTAGTCCCTATTTAATTTTAATAGCATTTTTAGTCCCTAATTTTGTTTTTCTGCACTGAGTATTAGTCCCTACTCAATTCAAATTTGTTTAATTTATGCTTAAATTCTTAAATTTTTGAACAATTTTTTGCAGACATGTTTAGAACATTACTAAAAGTTCGTCCGCAAAAAATTATCGCAAAATTTGATTTCTACATCCAGATTTTATTACTTTTTATCTTTAACTTTTGTCGTTTTAAAAAATTCATATTTAATTCATTTCATGTCAGAAAATTCTAAATTTTAGTAAACGAACCTTTCATAGTGTTCTAATCTTGTCTCAAAAAAATCGTTCAAAAATTTAAGAGTTTAAGGATAATTAATCAAACTTTGTTTTAGCAGGGACTAAAATTATAAGTAAATTTTTTTTATAGGGACTAAAAATGCTATTAAAATTAAGTAGGGACTAAACTTACAAGGTCGCTATTTTATAGGGACTAGAAACATAATTAACCCATTATTGAATAAAGAGAAATGATATTTGAACATCTATTTAGTACAACTTTTGTGACAACTTTCTCTCTCATATTCATTGGTGCATTTAGTTTGGACCACCAATTGTTTGGGTCCAACTTGGACCATTAAAATGACCTACTATAGGGTGGCGTTTAACATGGGAAAATATAAAACTTTCCCACCATGGGTCAATTAATCTTTACCATTAGATTAAAGAGAAGTATAGATTTTATCATGGTTTTTCCACACTATATTATTTTCTTTCGCGATCACATTGTCTTCAACATCCGGATCTCAAAATTTTCACTCACTTTCAATGAAGAAGAACATCAAACTGAAACAACAACCTCTTGAGTCCTTATTCTTACTTGTTCAACAACTGATTAATAAAGTTCATGGTGATCAAAATGGGTTTTTTCAACATGCTCTAATAACGAAGAAAATAAGACAAACCCAGATCAGAAAAAAGCAAAAAGACAAGGTTTTTAGAATGAAAACAAAGGAAAATGAACAATAACTAATGTTACTTCCTTATGATAAGTAAACCTCATTGCAACAAGGAGCACGAATCTTTGAGGAAATTTGAATCAAAATGAAAGCTTTGAGAAAAACAGTTGAAGAATGAGAAATGCCCATATTTCATCTTCCCAAAATCGAGATGTTCAATCACAGAAAGGGTGCAGGAGAGTTGAAATAGATTTGTTTGAAGGAGAATTGCTGGTGTGGTGCTGGACAGGCGGTGGTGAGAGACAGTAGCGGAGCTAGAAATATTGAAAAGTGGGGGCACAATATATGTATAATTTGTAGCATTAAATAAATATTAGGTAAAATTACACAATTCGTCCTTTAACATAATTTTAGGTAACACTTTTGTCCTTTATTTTTTTTTTTTGGTCTTGACTTAGACGTTTATGTTATAAAATGTCAAGATAGTTATCCTTTTTTTTATCAAAAAATAATAATAAAAAACACTAAAAAATCATCAAACTCTAAACAAACTCAAATCTTCATCATACAAACCTAAAAAATCATATTCCATTGAAAAAATCACATAAAAAATGATAAGATAGTCATTTTATAACATAAAGGACTAAACCGGGACAAAAAAAGATAAAGGATGAAAGTGTTGTCTGAAATTAAGTTATGAGACAAATTATGTAATTTTACCTATATATTACATTTCATTTTTGAAAGCATTAATATACAAATATAATTGTTCTCTACGATTTATCATATTTTAGAAATATTGAATGGTGTCTCATTTTCAATCTCAATAAAAACATCTCTCTATACATAAGTAAGTAGAATTTTTTGCATTTTTGACCCCATAAATTTGTTAATTGTGTAACTTTAACCAACCAAAATTTTTTTTGAACAATTTTAGCCATGCATCTTCATAGAGATTAAATCACTGCATAAACAATACTCATATTTTATATGGATGATAAGCCACCAGTTAAATTTAGCAATGGTATTAAAAAAAAAAAATGAAAGTTTTGTGCAGGCAGGAGCCCACACAACCTTGTGTGTGGCTCCGCCCCTGGTGAGAGAGACCAGGAGGAGAGAGAGAATGGTTTGGGAAGATAATAAAAAAAATCTAGTGTTGAGAGAGCATCATAGTACTGTGTACTTTATTTGATCAAGTGGTTAAAACCAAACTGACCATGGTGGGAAAGGATTCCACTTTCCCATGTTAAATGCCACCCCTACTATAGTAGGTAATGTCCAAGTTAAAAAGCAACACTACACACCACAACAAAAAAACATGGGATTAAATCCTTTTTCAGTAAAGTTAATAAAACAAATAAAAAAAAACCATGTTTCTCTCTTGGTTGTGTTTTTGCAGATATCATTGATTTGAGCCCTCAGATCCAAGATTCAAAATGATTTCCACAGATCCAATGTCCAGTTGTTGGTCGTGAAAACATGATAATTTCTTTCATCTGAATCCATATACTTGAGTCAGCACAGTACTTACTAACACCAGCTGAGTTTACATAGCACTTGTTAGTGGATCCAAATTAGTAAGAACTATTCATATTAGCTGTAACTGTAATGACACAGAGGAAGCTATATAAACCTCCTTGTAACCTCTTCTCTATTCATTCATTAAATTCATCTGTTATGGATTTCTGACTTCTTACAAGAGCAAGGCATGTTATATTTCTTTTAATTTGTTAATTTATCGACAAATTTTAATAATACATTACATTGTTAAAGTAATACTATTACTTAATAAATTTGATTAATTATTAAAACATAATTTAGATATATCAATATTAATATTACGTATCAAGGTGCTAATTTGATTTTCCACAGATTAACATTCTTTCACAAAAACGTTACATGTTTAAGCCCCCAAAAGCCCAGCAACAATTCAACAAAACCCTTCTCTCAAAAAAAATTCAACAAAACCCAGCATTCTGCCAAAAAAAAAAAACAAAGAAATGATTCAGTGCAGCCAACTACATGTGAGTATGAGAGAGGAATCAACTTGCATATTTGGTTTCCTACCTTTAATCTACACCATTGGACTTTTTTTTTATAACAAATCAATGGCTAACATTCAATGGGTCCAAGTTGGACCCAAAGTTCTAGTGGTGCAAATTAAAAGAAACCCATATTCATATTACCTTTAACTTTATCTCTCTATTGTTATAGTATCCGTGCCAATACTATTTTTTTCTTTGTAAATTATGGATGTCAAATAAGTTGTCACCAAATAGGTTGTTCAAATAACACCCTTCTTAAATGAATCAACAACCACAATACATGCCAAAAAAAGGGTCTTCCATCTTTCTTTTTTTCTTTTTTTGGCAGTAAAGGGTCTTCCTTCTTTAGTCGGTGGTTACAACATTACTAAGAGACGTAAGTACTTCACAAAAAAATAGAGGAGTGTTATTTGAACATCCAATCTGATGATAACTTATTTGACAACCATAATTTATAAAGAAAACGTAGTATTGACATGAAAATCATAGCAATAAAGAGATAAAGTAAAAAATAATGCAAGTACAACGTTTTATCGAAAAAGGCAAAAAAGGAAGAAGAATACAAGTACACTCATGTTGGGTTTCACTATTTAAGGTTATCTAAGAGGCTAACGCCTATTCCTTCTTATTTTTTTTGAGAAATGATATTTGAACATTACAACTTTTGTGACAACTTTCTCTCACATACTCACATTATTTTTTACTTTATCTCTCTATTGCTATGGTTTCCATGCCAATACTACTTTTTCTTTGTAAATTATGGTTGTCAAATAAATTGTCACCAAATTGGATGTTCAAATAACACTCCACTATTATATATACCTTCCACAATTCTGTATTCAAAAAGTATAATAATATGGATCAAAATTGTGGCACACACAACAAACAAACTTGAGAGTTTCTTGTATTCATATAACATCACCTATTTACACTTAATGCACCATTTTTACTGATATTCATTGTTAAAAATGCACCATATATAATTTAAATTAACACATAATTTTTTTTTTGTTTGAGAAAACATAAATTATCTAGCAAACTAAAAATATCAAATTTCAGCACGAGAAATATTTCATTTTATTTAAATTTGAATACAGAAAAAGAGAAAAAATATTACAAAGAAAAATGGAACATGTCAAATATACAAGATTCAACATTTCCTAATCGAAGGTGCTAACCAACTTTTCATACGAAAGCCAAGTTTTTTTTTTTTTTTAATAAATAAGGTACTCTTCCTTATTTAGATTTAACTCCAATTCAAACTTCATTCAGCATCACCGCCTGACACAACATCATACTCTTTTGCATGCTTTGAGCTTGTCGCTGGTACCAACCCCTAAAACCACCAAAGCACATTATGGAATGCATATACAATTTATAAGTTTTTTTTAACTGAAGTACAATAATTATAATTGGATAATAGTCTGAAGCTAATAAGGATAACACATTAAGAAAATTATAATAATAATGTGCTTTGTTAGATCTTGTAGAATTTGGAAATATTTTGAAAAATTAAACATGCAGGATCAATGCTGAATTAAAAGTGAAGTGAAAAATTAAATAATAAGAAATTCGTGTTTACCTTTAAGAATATTTTCTGAGCTTCTTCTTTTGAGTGAGTTTTGATGATTTTAAGGGCTTCCTCCTGTAAAAAGATTTTTCAATTTTATACTGTATAAAAATAATAAGAAATGTATCAAATGAAACTAATTAAAAATCGAACCCGGGCTAAGTTTAATTCATGCTGAAGTAACGTTTTGGGTTCATCATCAAGAGAAAGGTTCCTTTCAATCTTGGAAGGAAGAGACATTGGTGTTTCTATTGATTTCTCATTTTTATCATTGTTCTTGTTGTCTACAACGTGATCCTTCATTTTCAGTTGCAGAGTGAAGCAAGCTCAGAAGAAAAAACAAAAATACAAGTACATCTAACTTGACGTTTTGAAGGCCTATAAATAAATAAATAAATAAAAGGAATAGTAATCAGCATAAGTAAGGGATATTGAGATACAAGTTAATGTTTGTTTTTAACTTTAATTTTACGAAAAATAGGAAGCTAAAAGTGTAACGTTAACATAGAAAAATGGGGGGCATCTCCTAGAATTATGAAAAGAGGCATGCAAGGTGGTGAATAGTGTGAGTGAGATGGATGCACAAATGTGATCATAGAAGAGAATGAATAACGTGGCAGGCCTGATGAAAAGGTAACATAACACATATAGAAATGACAGGAGCAACATGTGAGCATATGTTTCATAAACTTTTTTTTTGAAAGAATATGTTTCATAAACTTGAATATTGCATAAATCAACAACCACATACATGCCAAACAAAAGGGTCTTCCTTCTTTAGTCGGTGGTTACAACATTATTATGAGACGTAAGCCCTTCACACAAAAAAAGGAATAGGCGTTAGCCTCTTAGAGAACGTCAAATAGTGCAACCCAAAATGAATGTTTTAAGAGGGGTCCACTTGCATCGTCACCTCAAAGAACCTCTTCCTTTTTTTTCATTTCTTTTTTTTTCTTTCAATAATATTTTAAAATTACGATAAAATTAAATGAAAATAAAATAAATAAAGTGATTGTCCCACTTGTTGTATTACAAAGGCCAGCACTACTTGGACATTAGTGTGGATATGTTCGTTCAAACCCACGACAGACCTTCTCTTCCCTTATTGTGTACATGTTGACTACTAAGTTTATGATCCGTCCACTGGGCTCACTCATACATTTCACCCTATATATACATATGATCTTGCGTTCAAGTGGGTCTCAATTGTGAATGTTAGAATAGCTAATGAGGTTTTTTTTTTTTTTTTGAGGGGGAATAGCTAATCATTCATAGTGTTTATACCCAAAAAATACTATTATATCAAATGACATTTAATATATATATTTTTTTAATAAAAATCAACCTTTTTTGAATTTTACCCCAAATAAATATTATATGCATCATTTCTACATGTTACATGCATTTATAATAATAACGGTCGGTATTTTAAGAATAATTTATAAAATAAGATTTTTTTGGTCAATATGAAATTGGGAAATAGTCAAATACTTGTTGTGAAAAAATAGTCAGACCTAATTCAAATAAAATTATTTATGGGGATAAATAAAGCATTTTTCTATTAAAATAAACCATTTTTTTTGTCAATATGAAATTGGGAAATAGTCAAATACTTGGTTGTGAAAAAATAGTCAGACCTGATTTAAATTTATTTATCGTGAGAAACTTTTTTTTTTAAGAGGCTAAAATGAATTATATTACCACATCAAAAGGGCCTCCCTAGCACAAGATGTACGAGGGAGGAAACACCAAAGTCAGATCAATATTTACAAGTAAAACAAAACAACGAAAAACAGAACAAAAATAACTATTAGCCTATGCCCAAAATGGTGAATGAACTAAGCCACCAACCATGATAGTTAAAGGGAAGAGAAGGGAATTTCACCTTCAACCACATGAATGCGAGCGACTTAATTTTATCAACCACCCGAGGCATTGAACATTCTTTGCCATTGAATAACATGTTATTTCTTTCTTTTCAAATTTCCCACGTAGTTGCAAACCAAATAACCTGTAAAATTGCACGACGCGCCTTCGCGGTACCACCATCAAAGGTGAACTGATTGAAATGATCACCTACACCAAAAGGAAAAGCCGCCGATAAGCCCAGTCACCTTAAGATCATGTGCTAAACTGAGCCAAAACTATTACAATGTATAAATAAATGAGAGCCAGTCTCCTCTGAATAGAAACAAGCAACACACAACCGGGAGTCGTATGAAATCACCCCACGACGAAGGAGATTATCCTTTGTTGGCAGCCTATCACGAAACAGACGCCACACAAACAACACAACCTTGAGAAGAACATCTTTATTCCAAAGAGCTGACACCGCCACCGTAGAAGCAATGGTAGGTTGAGAAGTTAGCAAATTATAAGCACAACGGACAGAAAATACATGAGATGTTTCCAAATTTCAATGCCATCTATCAATTTTATCAACCTGCAAAGACACATTGTGAAGTAATAAAATGAGGTCCCTCACCAACTCCTCTTCCCACGCAAACAGCCTCCTCCTCCACGACCAAGCCTGACCCTCCACCCCCAACCTAACTGACACATATCGAACACAGACACCCCCTGAAACAGCGAAAAGTCAAATAATCTAGGAAACCTGACTCGAAGCAACACATCACCAACCCACACATCCGACCACAACAGAGTATTTTTACCGTTTCTAACAACACGAGTAACATTATCACTAAACCACTCCTCCATACATAAACCCTCAACATCACGCCACCATAATGATGCATCACGCCCTCCACCCCTCAACCGACCTCCTTCATACCATAGCTGACAACCTTTTAAACCACAAACTCTCCCTCTCCACTAACATCCGCCAACACCACTTCCCTAGTAAAGCAGTATTAAACTCTCTAAGTCTCCTTACCCCCAAGCCTCCAACCTCCTTACTCCTACAAACAGAAGTCCAATCCACCCATGATATTTTCCTGTGGTCATCAACCCACCCCACCCCCTCCCCCCAAATATATTTTTTTAAAAATAGATTCAATAGAGGAGACGATACCCGAGGGAGCCTTGAAAAAAGAAAGCGCATAAACAGACAGAGATGACAGGACAGACTTCAGTAAGACCAGACGACTACCCAAGGATAAATGTTTAGAGTTCCAACTTGACAGTCTAGAGTTAATTTGATAAATAAGCGGTTCCCAAAAAGCAAGACGTCTCGCATTACCACCAATAGGTAAACCCAGATACACAAAAGGAATGGAGCTAACCTTACAATTTAACACCATGGCCGCTTTAGATAACCAGGAGGTAGTGGCATGAACCCCAACCAACCGACTCTTAGAGTACTTCACCTTTAAGCCAGACAGAGTTTCAAAAAGCACAAGGACCGCATGCATAACACGAATATTAGCCCACGATTTCTCTCCCAAAATTAAAGTATCATCTGCAAATTGGAGACGAGACACCACCACAGGGTCGCAGCTACCTTATAACCGGTAAATAAATTATTTTCTGACAAAGAATTCATCAAAACATTGAATCCCTCGGTAGCCAAAAGAAACAAGAAAGGAGAGAGAGGGTCACCCTGCCTCAACCTCTTCCCCAAAGCTAGGATTCTCCTAATACTAATAACAAAGGCAACTAAAGCCTTCGTTTTAGCCCAAGTAGAAAAAAAATTATTTTTCATTAAATTTTATAGGTAAAAAAGCTTCATATGCACACCAAAAAGGTCTCATGTATCAAAATTTGCTTTAGACCTCACTCATAGTTAAAGATTATTGAACCAGTCCTAACTAGTAATAACAACATAAAATTCAGAGACCCCTTAGGCTTTGTTTGCGAGTTTTGAGGGGAAGGAAAGGAAAGGCTTAGGAGGGGAAGAGAAGGAAAGCGAGGGAAGGGAGAAAGGAGGGAAAACCTTCCCCTTGTTTGGGAGTTAAAAAACCAACAAGGAAAGGAAATGGAGGGCTTATGTTATAATTTTACTATTTTACCCTTTTTTTTCTCTTAAAAACAATACATTGTGTTATACTCTGTAATTTATCTTGAAATTTATTCAAAGCAACTTATCTCATAAAAAGTAAATTATTACGATCTATTTTTAAAAAAGAGTTTATTTATAAAAAAAACTTATTAAGATCTCTTTTTTAAAAAACAACTTATTCAAAACAACTTATTTATACAAAACAACTTATTATGATATCTTTTTCAAAAAACAACTTATTCAAAACAACTTATTTGTCCAAAACAACTTATTACGATCTCTTTTCAAAAAACAACTTATTCAAAACAACTTATTTATGCAAAACAACTTATTACGACCTCTTTTACAAAAACAAATTATTCAAAACAACTTATTTATCCAAAACAGCTTATTACGATCTCTTTTTTAAAAACAACTTATTTAAAACAGCTTATTTATACAAATCAGCTTAATACGATCTGTTTTTCAAAAACAACTTATTCAGAACAGCTTATTTATACAAAACTGCTTAATACGATCTCTTTTTCAAAAACAACTTATTCAAAACAACTTATTTATCCAAAACAGCTTATTACAACCTCTTTTCAAAAAACAGCTTATTAAAAAAACCTTATTTATGCAAAACAGCTTATTACCACGTCTTTATCAAAAACAGCTAATTCAAAACAACTTATTTATCCAAAACAGTTTATTACAACCTCTTTTCAAAAAACAGCTTATTCAAAACAGCTTATTTATGCAAAACAACTTATTACGATCTCTTTTTCAATAACAATTTATTCAAAACAGCTTATTTATACAAAACAGCTTATTACAACATATTTTCAAAAAACAACTTATTCAAAACAGCTTATTTATGCAAAACAGCTTATTACAACATCTTTATCAAAAACAGCTTATTCAAAACAACTTATTTATCCAAAACAGTTTATTACAACCTCTTTTCAAAAAACAGCTTAGTCAAAACAGCTTATTTATGCAAAACAGCTTATTACGATCTCTTTTTCAAAAACAATTTATTCAAAACAGATAATTTATACAAAACAGCTTATTACCACGTCTTTTTCAAAATCAGCTTATTCATCCAAAACAGCTTATTACGACCACTTTTTCAAAAACAGCTTATTGAAAACAGATTATTCATCCAAAACACCTTATTACAATCTCTTTTTCCAAAAAAACTTATTCAAAACAGCTTATTTATACAAAACAGCTTAATGCGATCTCTTTTTCAAAAAAAGCTTATTCAAAACAGGCTGTTTTTGAAAAGGATGTCGTAATAAGTTGTTTTTGAAAAAGAGGTCGTAATAAGCTGTTTTGATGAATAAGCTGTTTTGAATAAGCTGATTTTGAAAAAGAGGTCGTTAAAAGGTGATTTGCATAAATAAGCTGTTTTGAATAAGCTTTTTTCTGAAAAGAGGTTGTAATAAGCTGTTTTGGATAAATAAGTTGTTTTGAATAAGCTGTTTTGCATAAATAAGCTGTTTTGAATAAACTTTTTTGAAAAGAGGTCGTAATAAGCTATTTTGGATAAATAAGCTATTTTGAATAAGAGATTCTAATAAGCTGTTTTGGATGAATAAGCTGTTTTCAATAAGTTGTTTTTGAAAAAGAGGTCGTAATAAGCTGTTTTTGATGAATAAGTTATTTTGAATAAGCTGATTTTGAAAAAGAGGTCGTTAAAAGCTGATTTGCATAAATAAGATGTTTTGAATAAGCTTTTTTTTTTAAAAGAGGTTGTAATAAGCTGTTTTGGATAAATAAGTTGTTTTGAATAAGTTGTTTTTGAAAAAGAGATTGTAATAAGCTGTTTTGGATGAATAAGCTGTTTTCAATAAGTTGTTTTTTGAAAAAGAGGTCGTAATAAGCTGTTTTTGATGAATAAGCTGTTTTGAATGAGCTGATTTTGAAAAAGAGGTCGTTAAAAGCTGATTTGCATAAATAAGCTATTTTGAATAAGCTGTTTTTTGAAAAGAGGTTGTAATAAGCTGTTTTGGATAAATAAGTTTTTTTGAATAAGCTGTATTTGAAAAAAGACATGGTAATAAGATGTTTTGCATAAATAAGCTGTTTTTTGAAAAGAGGTCGTAATAAACTATTTTGGATAAATAAGCTGTTTTGAATAAGTTGTTTTTGAAAAAGAGATTGTAATAAGCTGTTTTGGATGAATAAGCTGTTTTCAATAAGTTGTTTTTGAAAAAGAGGTCGTAATAAGCTGTTTTTGATGAATAAGCTGTTTTTGAAAACGAGGTAGTTAAAAGCTAATTTGCATAAATAAGTTGTTTTTTGAAAAGATGTTGTAATAAGCTGTTTTTGATAAATAAGCTGTTTAGAAAAAGTTGTTTTGAAAAGAGATCGTAATAATTAGGTTATATCTAAAATTGTCAATTTGAATTATTATGAGGGCAAAATTGTCAATTTATATGCTTAACCCCCCAAAACCCCCCAATTTGGGGGAACTTTAAAATGGAACAATTGAAACCCTTCTAAACCCCCTAAAACCTTTCCCTTGTTTTTTAAAACTCGCAAACAAGGGTTTATCTCTCCATAAGCCTTTCCTTCCCCTCCCTTCCTGATAGGGCCGAACCGCAAGTGCACGGCCTATCGAAGTAATAGTAGTAAGAAGAGTATCGTTCCGCTAGGGAGTTGTTTAATTCAATTAACTTTAAAAGAATGATTTAGAGGAGAAGAAAGTTTGTAAAAAGGAGGTTTGATTGCTGAAGGTAAATAACAATAATATAAAAGAGTCTTGGGATTATTGGGTTGTTATAATAACAAATCTTTCACTATACAAGACTTTAACTTCTAATTCCATGGTTTACACCGTAATTTCCTAAGACCGGTTTCCCTTTAGCCCCTCACCTTTCCGATGAAAGTCCGGTGAGAGTTTACTTCTAGTAACCAAGCCTATTTCGCTGACTTGATTACTAGAGGATGCTTATAAGGATTGAAACTACTTGTGTCTCAATAATTGCAAGGACTATTTCGCTGTCTTGCAGTTATTGTCTAGATTCACTTGTTCCAGCATCAAAGCTCCGCTCTCGCTTTATGAATTGATGTTTGGGATAATGGATTAACAATTATCAAACCCTCCGCTTTCGCTTCCACAGTTTGGTAATTGTTAATTCATGTTAAAACGGTGAATCTAAATTAGAAATTACGGTTACATAGAATTAGGGTTAAAGCTTGGTTCGTTAGGATTATGTCATTAGACTCCCCAACAATCCCACTCACTCATGTTCATCGTAGACATGGGGGAAGAAGAGAGAAAACAGTAAAGTAAATTGCAAGAAAGAAAGTAAAGAACTTTATTGAAATAATTGTACTAAATAATTCTAAATTAAGGTGAATGTTTATGATGGAGAGCTACTCTATTTATAGCTTGACAATCGACTTAGAAACTAAGTAACTAAAAGGGCAAAACAGTAAAGCTGCAACAGGGTAACTTGGGCTTGAAGAAAAGCAGCAAAAGTGGCTTCTGGAGGTGGCACGGCCGTGCCACATGTTGGCACGGGCCGTGCCAAGCTTCTGACTTGGTGGGAGTATATTTTTGTCCCGTATCTTCGTATTTTAGCACTGTATTTGCTCCAGTCCTCTTTCTTTTGCTTCAAGACACCTTCCACCATATATTCGTTCCTAAAATATAATAAAAAACAATTTAAAGTAAAATATTCAAAAAGGAAATAAATTTGCAATAAAATAAAATCAAATCTAAATAAAACTAAACTAAATAATGCATTAAAACAGACTAATTAATGACTCATCAAACTCCCCCACAATTGAATCTTTGCTTGTCCTCAAGCAAAAGGCAATGGACATAGCAGCAACTCAAAGATTATCATGGCAATACTATTAAGAACACATGTCTCAAAAGAAAGGTTTTGCTTCAAGTACACTAATTACAATTTCAAACATTCCTCGTGAACCTATTCAACCCAACATCAAATCTCAAGTGAGTGTGTGTGTGCAGTCCAACCCTTTTCTTGCTACTGTATAAGACAGATATTATTATGAGGAACAGGTTTTATCCTTAATGCTAAAGTAACCGAGAAAAGTCCTTTCTTCATTTCATATAAGAGTGATGGGAATTTAAGTTAAAATTAAATTAAATTAACAATTAAGCACAAGGGGCTGCAGATGCTTAGGGGCTATCTATCCTCATAGGAAGTCTTCTCGGATGTAATTGTCCTTTCCCCTAGATTCAAAATCACCCTAAGCAGTGCTGCAAAATTTTATTTTATTTCATCTGCGTGTAGGAAGTCTTCTCGGATGTAATTGTCCTTTCCCCCTAGCATTGATGAATTTGTTTCACTTTAAGTTCAAATTAGGGAGTCACCACCACAATTAGGAAGTTAGGGATTGTCCTTTCCCCCACATGTTGGTGCCATTCTCCTGTCCCATTATAACTTTAACAATTTAAGAAGAATATAACAATTAAGAACATTGATTATTTTCCCACACAAACTTATACTACTTTTACTCTGAAGACTTTAAAGGGTCTAAGTTAACACTAAAGATAGAACGTGCTCCTTAAAATATCTATTCATACACTTGCTCAAAGATTGCAACTGGGTGCTTTTCTCATTGGAGATTTTCACAATAAAACAAGATGTGGGTATAGCAAGAACATAAGAAACACAAGAAACTACTTTCATGTACAAGAAACAACCTTTAAAGAAGAGACAAAACAAAAAATTTTATGCCATATTTTACATTAAAAACAAGCTACTAATCATGCCTCTTGCTATAAAAACAAAACAAAAGAATAAAGTTCAAAGGAGTTTGGGAACACTACGACTCTAGACACTTTATTAGGCCCCCCCCCCCCCCCCCACACACACACACACTTAGGGGAAGCATTGTCCTCAATGATTTAAAGAAAAAGAATTTAAAAGAGAAGAAGAAGAAGAAATAGAGGAAGAAGAAAGAAGGAGTAGAAGAAGAGTAGGAGAAAGAGAGAAGAGAGAAGGGAAGAGAGAAAAGAGGAAGAGGAAAGCTCACAATTGTTCATTGAGGTCTATAAGGAGGACCTTGAAGATGAAGGTGTTGCATCATTTGTCGGAGCATTTCATTGTTCTCTTGTGTCATGCGGTTGCCCTTTTGGACATCGTTTCTTAGCCCCGATAATTCAACACCTTGCCTTTGTTGCTCGATGCTTATCCTCTCAATTTCAGTTTGCATCCATGCCCATCTTTCATTTTCATTTAGCTCACCGGTTTCTTGGTCATGGTGCTCTCCCTCATGGTGCAAGTTAGCGCCTTCTCCTTTATCAAGATTTGGCTCTTCATGTACCTGGTCATCATCAACATACAACAAATTTGCTTCCACCTCGATGCTAGTTTGAGATGGGTTAGGAAGTAGTATCAAAATAGGCACATTGAGCTTGAGTGAATATTGCATGGGCGGTTGATGTTTTATGAAGTTCATAGCAATGAGGGTGTCTATGTTAAGCCTATTGTTTCCCTCAATTGGTTTTATCCCCTCATCTTCACCCACTCCAAATTGCCTAGCTGTGTATGTAGTGATACCACCTACTACTATCTCTCCCTTACCGTCAGACCTTTTACCTACATAGGAAAGATAATCAAGCAAGTAGAAACAAATATTCACATGGTGGTTATATAGCATAGCCCATATCATGAAGAGTTCATCTGTCCTAGAGTTCCCTAACTTGGTCCTACCTCAAATAGTGCAAGCCATTACCCTTTGAAGGTACCTAAGTACGGGGTTGTGAATGTTGCTAGCTTTATTGGCTCTAGTGACAAAGGAGCTAAGGCCGGTGATGCGTTCCCAAAAGACAGCGGGTTGATAGTCAACCGGCTTAAGGCTAGGATCCCAATGATCATGAATATACCCCTTATTGACAAAACCTAAGGCTTCACAAAAGTGCTGAAGAGACATATTATAATCAATATTCATTAACCGAAAAACAACTCTATGGTTAGGGTTATCAAAATTCAACTTATCTTTGGTAAAAACAATTGAGCTTAAAAATTCATAAGTGAAATTCTCATAACCCCACATAGATTCTAACATATCAGTCCAACCTAGTCTTCCTATCAGCCTAAAAACATCATCTATAAGCCCTAGCACATTCAAATCATAAGAATCAGGATATCTAAAGGGATGTAAGGTTTTAGAGAGAAGAATTTTATACCTGTCCCTTTGTGAGTTGTCTTTAAACTGGATCCCATGATTCTTGACTTGGGCTTGCTTCTTGGAGGGAGGACCTCCTTGAGATCTTGCTGGTTCCTTACCACTTCTTCTTGAAGCCATTTGACCCTTGTTTGAATTGGTTTGAAGGTTTAGGGTTTGAGAAGATTTTTGGTGGAAAGGTGATAAGTGTTTAAAAGTGATATATTTCATATAGGAGTTTAGGCATTTTAGTGACTTGTTTTGCAAGATTCTCTATGGGAAACTCCAAATATTGTGTTAATATGTCATTTATGCTTTTGAGCCTTATTCTACCCTTGTTGTGCAGGAAAATACAAGCAAGGAGCAAGAAAAGTCAAAATTCAAGGAAACCACGCCATTAGCGTAATCTACGCTATTAGCGTGAGGAAGAAAAGCCCAAGGTCAGAAGGGTACGCCAATGGCGCACCTGGAGCGTGAAATCTGGAGCACTTGTGAAGAACACGCCATTAGCGTAAACCACGCTATTAGCGTAATCACTCCAGAAAGGTACGCTAATAGCGTAGCTGGAGCGTAGCAGACCATGAAGAACCACGCCATTAGCGTGAGAGACGCTATTAGCGTAACAAGTCCAGAAAGCTACGCCATTAGCGTGGCTGGAGCGTAGAAGCAGGGCAAGGCCAACGTGGCAGCAGCCCATTGGCCAGATTATAGGCCGACTTACCACGCTATTAGCGTGGCATGCGCTATTAGCGTAGGTACTAAAATACATGCCCATTTAAATAGCATTCTTGCCTCTCTTTTAGGTCATTCACTATTCCATTGATATATTTTATACATTTCTAGAGAGAGGTTAGAGCTATTTCATAGAGAGAAACACAAAGCAAGTGATTAAGGAGTAGATTCAACCCTAGATTCATTGAGACATCAAGGATCTTGGCATGGAATCTTCATCTTTCCTTCATTTCTTGCATTAGTTTACATGTCTATATGTAACTATCACCTTCTTTGTAGTATTGAGGTAACAATCAAGCTATTATGTAATCTTTTGATCTTTTAATATATATGGTTCTAGCTTAATGATTCAATATTGTTGTTATTCTTGCTTTTAATGCTTTCAAAGAGATTCAAGATGATTTGGACACAAACTCTTGAATCTAGAACTAGAATAACAATCTATCTTATGTTATATCACTCTTGACAAGTTTGTAAACCTTTGATAATTACTTTTAATCAAGCTTTTAATGCTTTCGGATACTTAATCAGGCTGGACACGGTCGATTAAGTTATCCGATCGACTTTGTTATCGTTTAAGGAATTTGGACACGAATGTTTAAACGCTAACTTGGAAATAACGATGTCGCTTTGGACACGAAGGATATTGTAGAAATGATTGTAATAATATTGGTTATAAAGCTAGAATCTGTTAATCGATCGAGAGATTGCTACTGTTATGCTTGCTCGTTATCTTATACCGCAAGCGAAATAGTTCGATACCCTCTCGTTTTTACTTTTGTAATCTATGGATATAGTGTTACAAACAAACAAATTATATCCAAACCCTTAATGTGAACTATTGTGAAAATGCTTATAATAAACGTAACTCCCTGTGGAAACGATCCTATATATACTCACGTGTACATAGTTATATGACATGTAGGAAAAATCTTACATCAAAAGGATTGGTTTAGGGTTGGGGTTGATGTGTAAGTAAGGTTTATGGGTTTAGTTATGGAGATTGGTTGAGAATTTGTGGTGTTTGGGTTAGGTTTTGAGAGATTAGGGTTTTGGTGAATTATGGGTTTGGGTGAATGAAAGTTGTTTTTGATTGGTGGTTTATGTTTGGAATGAAGTTTATGATTGTTTGGTGAAAGAATTGAGTGGATTGGTTGAGTTTGGAGGGAGATATGAAGGTTTGAAGGTTGGTGGTTATGGAGGTTTAGAGAGAGAGGTTTAGAAGATGAAAGAAGTTTGTGGTTTGAGAATGAATGGAGAAGAAGAAGAAAAATTGGTTTATAGTGGGCTAGAGATCGGGCACGGCCGTGCCACCCTTGGCACGGGCCGTGCCAACATTCTGTGGCTCTTTGGCTTTTTTGTGTTACAAACATGGCACGGCCGTGCCAGTTTCTGTAACACCCTATTTCTATTAAGCGGTAAAACGCGCGAATACATCAAAAATATTCTAGAAATAGATGCTACGTCTCACAATCAAACCAACTAATGTCATGCATATATATAATATTTCAACAGTCACAGCGGAATTCAAATCATAAACTTCAACATATACATGCCATGGTCAAATATATCCTCATATGAAAATACTTCAAATCCGACAAGTGGACAATAGCAACAACATATCAATAGAGTCCAAAACAACAAATAGACGCTAAGCCTAATCAGAGCCTAGATACTACGACACTGACACGACAACGGAGAAAGCTCCCGTCGTCCAAACATCCAACAAGCAAACTCACCAAGCGTCTAGTCCTGCACAACGTCTACCCATCCATACAGACAGGTAGGCGGTCGAAACCACTGGGGGTAAGTATTACATTAATCATAATCAAATCATAATGGACAGATGTACAAATATAAAAGAGTTCATAGATATTTACATACATGTCCAACATCAACTTTCAATCATATAAGCAATACAAGTCCACACTTACCACCCATCATTAACAATCACAAACGTAACCATCTGACAATTAAAGTTATGCAATGCGCCTAGACTTGACACATATATGCATGTGGTACCAGATCAACAACAATAGATGGCAACTGAACATCTAAGTAAGAGTACACCTCCTCTTACTATGTAAAAGTACACCTCCTTTTACATTTCAACAACAACAATAACATGGTATGATGCATGGGCATATAGCAATGACTCGATAATGCGCAACTCCAACATAACAACTATCAAAACAATGTAAAAGTACACCTCCTTTTACATTTCAACAACTCAACAACATTGCATTATCAAGAATCATGCCCATACATTCAACAATCACATCTCACATAAAATTCATCAACATCCTTTTACAATTCATTTCCATTTACATCACATAAATCAAGTAAAATGGAATAACACAACAATTTATGATAACATCATTCTCAACCTTCCACAATCATTCAGGCGCAATTACTTAGTCCTATGTGACCTATTCACAAAAGATTTGTAAGACTTTAGTGCATCAAGATTCATTTCTACTAAGTTCGTCTCCAAAAGTCACCATTTAAAAATAATAGAAGTTATGAACCAAAACCAATCCTACAAGCTCAATTGCCTATGCCATGTATTCTCACAAGTCACTCATAGGTGCAGTAGAGGATACATAAGTATTTCATCGGCCAAAAACGACGAATTCAAGAAAATCACAAAGTTCGTCTCACCGAAACACTTTTCAAGAAATTTCCCATTTTCTAAGCAAAACAAGTTAGACCCAACACATCATAGTTTGAAAACCATAATTGAACTTATAGAATCCAAGTTTGAAAGTAGGAAGCAATCCATAAGGTTTGGGTCGACTTAAAAGTAGTTATGCGGAGTTTTCGTAAAATTTCTCTAAGACATCCTTAGAGTGTTTTCCTCATAACTCAAAATCCATGAATCATTTTCAAGTCACACCAAAGCCATTGGAAAGCTAACAAAATTATCTAAAACTTTCATGTTTACACCAAAGGCCAATTCAAAGCAGAAATGGGTTAAAAAGCACAAAAAACGCAGAAACCGAAGTTCTGTCAGCACGGCACGGCCCGTGCCACGCACGAGCACGGCCGTGCCAAAAGGTACAGAAAGTTAGCACGGCCCGTGCCATGCACGGCACGGCCGTGCTCGATTGACAGCACAGCTTTTCTTCGTTTTTCCGTTTTCACCATTTCGCGCATAAAATTCAAACCGTTAATCGGATTTCGATGCCGTTTTCGCCTACACGCTCCTGACACTTAGCTCTATCGTAATCTACAGAAAAATTCAAGTTTCAACCATCCCAAAATCATTTCTCCCAAACCTCACATAATCACTTATTTGCAAAAACACTTAAACACCGGCATCTCACCCGAAAAACCCGTTTTCTCCCAAACGACTCTACTAACACAACCACAACATGAAAACAGAAATTATACCAAGTCAAATTCATCCAACAACATCAAAAACTCAGTCAACAACTTCATATTTCAAAAGTTCATTTTGGTCCTTCACATGAACATCTTAGCACAACTTCACCAATTCAAACAACAACTTCACAAAATGGAATACCCATGGTATAAATCAACAACAACAACATATTTAATTCATCAACAACCTCATTCAAACATGAATCCATCACTATTCAACCACAACAACACTAATTTATACCATTTTGAGCAAAATCAACAAAGTATACATATAAACATATATCGAGCATGTAATTTCATCAACAACAACTTGATTATCAACAAATCATGTCCTCAAACATAACAACAACAATTATGCACGAATTTAGAGCAATTAGATTCCATTTATCAATTTCATAAAAATGGGTTTAAATGAAAAATGATGAAATTATGATTAAAATCTAACCCCCTTACCTCTAACACCAAGAATCCTTAATTCAAGCTTCAATTTAGCTCCTAGATGGTGAATCTCCCTCTTGCCTCTAACCCTTGTTCTTGCTCTTCTCTCTAGTTTCTATCTCTTCTCTTCTCCAATGAAATGAAATGAAAATGTTGTAACCCTATCTCTTCTCACTAACATTAGTTTATAAAGGCTCACTTAATGGGCTTATCTCACAAACCTTAATGGGCCTAACCCATTTCTAATTCAACCTCAAAAATGTTACTACTCACTTACAGGTAAAATATAACACTAACGGTCACTTAACGGTAATTAAAATAATTACTACACCCTCTCTAGTAACTTGGTAAAATAATAACTTCCACTAAACACTAAAAAAAAGTAACTTTCTGCAAAATTACAAAATTGCCACTGCCCTCAAAATGACCAAAATGCCCCTAAGTCCAAAATGACTAAAATACCCTTCTACACCGAATTCTACGAATCCCAACCAAAAATACACACAGAGGCAATTAATCACATAAGAGCACATATAACACACATAAATAAATAATAAAATAAAACTAGCGAAAATCAGGCTGTTACAACTCTCCCCCACTAAAAAGAATTTTCGCCCTCGAAAATTACCTGAAGAAAACAACTCTGGATACGCAACCCTCATCCTACTCTCTGATTCCCAAGTGGTACTCTCACCCGTCGGTCCAACCCAAATCACTTTAACCAAAACGATCTCCTTGCCACGCAGACGCTTCACTTCACGATCCTCAATCCTAACTGGCCAAGTCTCAACAGTCAAATTATCTCTAACTTCCAAATCATCCACTTGAATCACATGAGACGCATCATACACATATTTCCGCAACTGAGATACATGAAACACATCATGAAGATTTGATAAAGATGGCGGTAACGCAATCCGATACGCTACAACCCCAACCTTCTCAACAATCTCAAAAGGTCCAATAAAACGAGGAGTTAACTTCCGACACTTCAAAGCACGTCCAACACCGGTTACAGGATTCACTCTCAAAAACACATGATCACCAACCTGAAACTCAATATCCTTCCTCCTCTTATCATGATAACTCTTCTGTCTACTCTGAGACGCTTTCATCTTCTCTTGAATCATCTTAACCTTTTTCGTAGTTTCTTGCACCACTTCCGGTCCTAACAAGGCACCTTCACCTGACTCATACCAACACAACGGCGTCCTACACCTTCGACCATACAAAGCTTCAAACGGCGCCATTCCAATACTTGAATGAAAACTGTTGTTGTAAGTAAACTCAATCAACGGTAAACATTCAACCCAACTGACACCTTGTTCCAAAACACAAGCCCTCAACAAATCTTCCAAACTCTGGATAGTCCTCTCCGTCTGACCATCAGTCTTTGGATGATAAGCAGAACTCAACCTCAACTTAGTTCCCAGAGCATCTTGCAAACTCTCCCAAAACTTAGAAGTAAACCTCGGATCCCGATCCGACACAATACTAGAAGGAATACCATGCAATCTAACAATCTGCTCAATGTAGACCTCGGCCAACTTTGCCACAGACATACCGGTCTTGATAGGAACAAAATGTGCCGACTTCGTCAACCGATCAATGATCACCCAAATAGAATCAAAACCCTTAACAGTCTTCGGCAATGCTCCAACAAAGTCCATTGATATACTATCCCACTTCCACTCTGGCACAAACAACGGTTGCATCAAACCCGACGGTTTCTGATGTTCAATCTTAGACTTCTGACAAACCAAACAAGCATACACAAACTCTGCAATATCCTTCTTCATTCCAGGCCACCAAAACAACTTCTTCAAATCCTGATACATCTTAGTCGCTCCTGGATGAATACTCAAACTACTTCTGTGACCTTCTTCCAAAATCTGCTTCTTAAGCTCAAGTACACTTGGCACACAAACACGATCACGAAACATCAAAACACCGTTCTCATCCAATCTAAAGTCTCCACCTTTGCCTTGATTAACCAACACCACTCGATCTACAAGTTCCAAATCTTCCTTCTGACCATTCTTGATCTCCTCCAGAATATTACTTGTCAGCTTCAACATTCCCAACCTCACACCATCCGGCGTTAACTCACTAACCAAACTCAAGTCTCGAAATTGCTCAATCAACTCCAACTCTTTCACCATCAAAGCAGACATATGCAACGCCTTTCTACTCAAAGCATCAGCAACAACATTGGCCTTTCCAGAATGATAGCTCAACTGGAAGTCAAAATCCTTAAGATACTCCAACCATCTCCTCTGCCTCATATTCAACTCTTTCTGGTCAAACAAATACTTCAAACTCTTATGGTCACTAAACACTTCAAACTTAGAACCATACAGATAATGCCTCCAAATCTTCAACACATACACAACAGCCGCTAATTCCAAGTCATGAGTCGGATAATTCTTCTCATGCACTTTCAACTGCCTCGAAGCATAAGCCACAACCTGACGATTCTGCATAAGCACACCACCAAGACCCATCTTAGAAGCATCACAATACACCACAAACGATTCCTTCGGATTCGGCAAAATCAACACTGGAGCTGACGTCAACCTCTTCTTCAACTCTTGGAAACTCTTTTCACACTTAGCATCCCAAACATAAGCTTGTCCTTTCCGAGTCAATTGCGTCAATGGCAACACCAACTTAGAGAATCCCTCAATGAACCTCCGATAATAACCTGCCAATCCAAGAAAGTTTCTAACCTCAAAAACAGACTTAGGTGATTCCCACTGCAACACTGCATCAACCTTAGACGGATCCACGTCGATACCACCTTTAGAAATCACATGACCAAGGAAACTCACTTCCCGCAACCAAAACTCACACTTCGAAAACTTAGCAAACAACTTAGCAAACAACTTATTCTCCTTCAAGACTCCCAACACAATCCTCAAATGCTCGGCATGCTCTTCTTCAGACTTCGAATACACCAAAATATCATCTATAAACACCACCACAAAACGGTCCAGAAAAGGATGAAATATCCTATTCATATATTCCATGAAGACACCTGGCGCATTAGACACTCCAAATGGCATCACAGAATACTCATAGTGTCCATACCTCGTTCTAAACGCAGTTTTGGATATATCTTCCGCCTTCACTCTAATCTGATGATATCCTGATCTCAAATCAATCTTGCTAAACATCTCCGCACCAACCAACTGATCCATCAAATCATCAATCCTCGGAAGCGGATACCGATTCTTGATTGTCACCTTGTTCAACTGCCGATAATCCACACACAACCTCATGCTTCCATCTTTCTTCTTAACCAACAACACAGGAGCTCCCCACGGAGAAACACTCGGCCTGATAAACTGTTTCTCGAGCAACTCTTCCAACTGTTTCTTCAACTCACCCAATTCTGATGCAGACATCCGATAAGGCGCAATCGAAATAGGACTCGTTCCAGGCACCAAATCAATTGCAAACTCAACTTCCCTCTCCGGCGGTAACTCGGTAATGTCGTCCGGAAAAACTTCTGGAAACTCTTGCACTACTGGCAAATCACCAACTCCTTTCTTACTACTCTCCTTCAAGGAAGCAAACATCATGAACACACTAGCTTCACCCTCCAAGGACTTCTTCACTTGCTCCGCGGTCAAGAACCTTCTACCTTCCTCAACTACCGGTTTAGAAAACGTCACACTCTTGGTCAAACAATTAATGTTAACACCAAAAGTCAACATCCAATCCTTACCAAAAATAACGTCCATATGCTTCAACGGAAGACACACAAGATCCAACTCAAAATCAACATTGCCAAAACTAACAGGACACTTAGCACACACTAAAGAAGTAGTCACCGATCCACTAGCTGGGGTATCGATAACCATTCCACGAGACAACGGAGTCACAACCAAACCCAACCGCTCAACACAACTAACCGCGATAAAAGAATGAGTAGCACCAGTATCAATAATTGCAATCAAAGGAGTACTATTGATAAAACACATACCTCGGATGAGATTATCCGGATGCTCCACCTCTTCCGCATTCAATGCAAACACCTTTCCCGCTGCCTTCTTCGGCTTGGTACACTTAGTACTGATATGCCCCTTCTCACCACAATTGTAGCAAGTGATCTCCTTCTCAACATAAGTACACTCATAAGCCTTGTGACCCGCTTTCCCACACTTGTAACAACTGTCACCCTTTCTGCAATCATTAGCAAAATGACCCAGAGTGCCACACTTGAAGCACCTCACCTCAGCAACGTTCACTTTAGAGCCTCCACCAAATTCTTTCTTCTTTCCTTTGTCCTTGTTGTACGGCTTCCCAAATCCATGACTCTTTCCTTTCTTCTCATGCTGAGCCTTGTAGTGATTAGCTCTAACCCTTCCGGCATCATCAAACATACGACACTTATGCACCAAAGTATCAAAGTCTCGGATCTCTTGAATACACATGTACTGGTAGATATCGGGCCTCAAACCGCTCTCGAACTTCACACACTTGGAAACCATAGCATCCTCCGCATTAATATACGGACAAAACCTCGAAAGCTCCTCAAACTTTGCAGCATACTCAGCCACTGAACGGTTCTCTTGCTTCAAGTTCAAGAATTCCACTTCCTTCTTAGTCCTCAAATCCTCAGGAAAGTACTTCCTCAAAAACTCAGTCTTGAACCTAGCCCAAGTCACAGCTCCACCAGCCTCAAGCCTCCCCTTAGCATTGGTCCACCAATACTCAGCTTCTTCTGCAAGCATATGAGTAGCCATCGAAGCCAAAGCCTGCGCAATCGCTGTATCATCTCTACCACCAGCCATCTCACTTCTACACAAAACCAACCAACAGATAAGAACAACATCAAAACAAAACAAGTACCGAAGGTAGCTCATTACCATTCGCGTACAAACAGGAAAATCAACGGATACTAGTCTACTAGTCCATTAGTCCGGACAAGACTGACCACGGCTCTGATACCAACTTGTAACACCCTATTTCTATTAAGCGGTAAAACGCGCGAATACATCAAAAATATTCTAGAAATAGATGCTACGTCTCACAATCAAACCAACTAATGTCATGCATATATATAATATTTCAACAGTCACAGCGGAATTCAAATCATAAACTTCAACATATACATGCCATGGTCAAATATATCCTCATATGAAAATACTTCAAATCCGACAAGTGGACAATAGCAACAACATATCAACAGAGTCCAAAACAACAAATAGACGCTAAGCCTAATCAGAGCCTATATACTACGACACTGACACGACAACGGAGAAAGCTCCCGTCGTCCAAACATCCAACAAGCAAACTCACCAAGCGTCTAGTCCTGCACAACGTCTACCCATCCATACAGACAGGTAGGCGGTCGAAACCACTGGGGGTAAGTATTACATTAATCATAATCAAATCATAATGGACAGATGTACAAATATAAAAGAGTTCATAGATATTTACATACATGTCCAACATCAACTTTCAATCATATAAGCAATACAAGTCCACACTTACCACCCATCATTAACAATCACAAACGTAACCATCTGACAATTAAAGTTATGCAATGCGCCTAGACTTGACACATATATGCATGTGGTACCAGATCAACAACAATAGATGGCAACTGAACATCTAAGTAAGAGTACACCTCCTCTTACTATGTAAAAGTACACCTCCTTTTACATTTCAACAACAACAATAACATGGTATGATGCATGGGCATATAGCAATGACTCGATAATGCGCAACTCCAACATAACAACTATCAAAACAATGTAAAAGTACACCTCCTTTTACATTTCAACAACTCAACAACATTGCATTATCAAGAATCATGCCCATACATTCAACAATCACATCTCACATAAAATTCATCAACATCCTTTTACAATTCATTTCCATTTACATCACATAAATCAAGTAAAATGGAATAACACAACAATTTATGATAACATCATTCTCAACCTTCCACAATCATTCAGGCGCAATTACTTAGTCCTATGTGACCTATTCACAAAAGATTTGTAAGACTTTAGTGCATCAAGATTCATTTCTACTAAGTTCGTCTCCAAAAGTCACCATTTAAAAATAATAGAAGTTATGAACCAAAACCAATCCTACAAGCTCAATTGCCTATGCCATGTATTCTCACAAGTCACTCATAGGTGCAGTAGAGGATACATAAGTATTTCATCGGCCAAAAACGACGAATTCAAGAAAATCACAAAGTTCGTCTCACCGAAACACTTTTCAAGAAATTTCCCATTTTCTAAGCAAAACAAGTTAGACCCAACACATCATAGTTTGAAAACCATAATTGAACTTATAGAATCCAAGTTTGAAAGTAGGAAGCAATCCATAAGGTTTGGGTCGACTTAAAAGTAGTTATGCGGAGTTTTCGTAAAATTTCTCTAAGACATCCTTAGAGTGTTTTCCTCATAACTCAAAATCCATGAATCATTTTCAAGTCACACCAAAGCCATTGGAAAGCTAACAAAATTATCTAAAACTTTCATGTTTACACCAAAGGCCAATTCAAAGTAGAAATGGGTTAAAAAGCACAAAAAACGCAGAAACCGAAGTTCTGTCAGCACGGCACGGCCCGTGCCACGCACGAGCACGGCCGTGCCAAAAGGTACATAAAGTTAGCACGGCCCGTGCCATGCACGGCACGGCCGTGCTCGATTGACAGCACAGCTTTTCTTCGTTTTTCCGTTTTCACCATTTCGCGCATAAAATTCAAACCGTTAATCGGATTTCGATGCCGTTTTCGCCTACACGCTCCTGACACTTAGCTCTATCGTAATCTACAGAAAAATTCAAGTTTCAACCATCCCAAAATCATTTCTCCCAAACCTCACATAATCACTTATTTGCAAAAACACTTAAACACCGGCATCTCACCCGAAAAACCCGTTTTCTCCCAAACGACTCTACTAACACAACCACAACATGAAAACAGAAATTATACCAAGTCAAATTCATCCAACAACATCAAAAACTCAGCCAACAACTTCATATTTCAAAAGTTCATTTTGGTCCTTCACATGAACATCTTAGCACAACTTCACCAATTCAAACAACAACTTCACAAAATGGAATACCCATGGTATAAATCAACAACAACAACATATCTAATTCATCAACAACCTCATTCAAACATGAATCCATCACTATTCAACCACAACAACACTAATTTATACCATTTTGAGCAAAATCAACAAAGTATACATATAAACATATATCGAGCATGTAATTTCATCAACAACAACTTGATTATCAACAAATCATGTCCTCAAACATAACAACAACAATTATGCACGAATTTAGAGCAATTAGATTCCATTTATCAATTTCATAAAAATGGGTTTAAATGAAAAATGATGAAATTATGATTAAAATCTAACCCCCTTACCTCTAACACCAAGAATCCTTAATTCAAGCTTCAATTTAGCTCCTAGATGGTGAATCTCCCTCTTGCCTCTAACCCTTGTTCTTGCTCTTCTCTCTAGTTTCTATCTCTTCTCTTCTCCAATGAAATGAAATGAAAATGTTGTAACCCTATCTCTTCTCACTAACATTAGTTTATAAAGGCTCACTTAATGGGCTTATCTCACAAACCTTAATGGGCCTAACCCATTTCTAATTCAACCTCAAAAATGTTACTACTCACTTACAGGTAAAATATAACACTAACGGTCACTTAACGGTAATTAAAATAATTACTACACCCTCTCTAGTAACTTGGTAAAATAATAACTTCCACTAAACACTAAAAAAAAGTAACTTTCTGCAAAATTACAAAATTGCCACTGCCCTCAAAATGACCAAAATGCCCCTAAGTCCAAAATGACTAAAATACCCTTCTACACCGAATTCTACGAATCCCAACCAAAAATACACACAGAGGCAATTAATCACATAAGAGCACATATAACACACATAAATAAATAATAAAATAAAACTAGCGAAAATCGGGCTATTACAGTTTCAGCACGGGCCGTGCCAACCTTCTGGTAAGGAGACTTCAAAATTTTTCTTTTCTCAATTTTTTTCGAATCACACTTGGACAATTACCTACAAAACAACTTAAAACAAAGAAAAACAAACAAAATAAAGCAATTAAATGCGTGGGTTGCCTCCCATAAAGCGCTTGTTTAGAGTCACTAGCTTGACGGTTGGAAGGTGGTTTTAACTATCCTATACCCAATCTCTCACTAAGGGATAATGGCAACAAACTAACATTCTCTCCCAAATCACACATGGCTTTCTTAAATGTTTTATATCCTATGACACAAGGTATGGAAAATCTCTCTGGATCCTTAAGTTTAGGTGGCAATTTGGTTGGAAGTATTTCAATAAAATTTCTAAACTGCTCATCTAACTTGGATTTAGCAAACTCTTGTGTTAAAGGAATTTTTGGCTCATGAGATGGTGAAACAAATGGCTTGTCATTCTCTCCTATAGCTTTCTCACTTTGAGGCTCATCACTTCCTATATCTCCTTCATTGTTCTTAATTTTCACAACGGGGTCCTCTAATTGGTTATCATCCCTAAAAATAATAGCACTTATATGGTCTTTGGGGTTGGTTTCGGTTTGGCCTAGAAGGACTTCGGAGGTTTGAGAGGGAGTAGCCACCTGTTGGGGTACTTGAGAAGTCTGAGTCTCTATCTTACTGTGAGTAACTATGGAGTCTAAGTTCGATGTATGTTTGGCAAGATAGTCCTTCAAAAATTCAGTTTGGTTTTTAAGTTCTTGGAGCTGCTCAGATTGATTTAAAAGAAAATTTTCTAAAAAAAGTTCCAAGCTGGATTTTTGAGGGACTGTTTGGTTGTTTGCATAACTGAGTGGTGTTGTTTCTTGTCCAAAAAGATTTTGAGGGGTTTGAAAAAAAATTGGTTGTTTTTTAAACGCTTGATTATATTGAGCATAGTTTACTTGCTCAAGACTTCTAACAACACTACCTAGTTGGCAATCAATGCCAATATGGCCAAATACACCACAAACTTCACAAAGAGGTGATACAGGGGCAGGTGTGACAGCACTAGTATTTATTTTATCAAATTTTTGTGTGAGTGCGTCAACCTTAGCAGCTAGATGATCAAGGGAAGAATTTTCATACATACCTACCTCTTTCTGAGAGGGCGAAGGAGCAACATTAGTGGTGTCCCTTCCGTAGGTCCACTGAAAGTGGTTTTGTGCCATGTCCTCGATCAAAGCATATGCTTCTGTGTATGTTTTGTTCATCAAAGCTCCACCTGCAGCTGCATCAACATAAATTTTTGTGGGATGCAAAAGACCATTATAAAAAGTGTGAATAATAAGCCAGTTCTTTAAGCCATGATGGGGACAAAGTCTAAGCATCTCTTTGAAACGCTCCCACACATCGTAAATAGATTCTCCATCTTTTTGAGTGAATTGTGTGATTCGATTCCTTAATTGAACTGTTTTAGAATAGGGGAAGAATCGGGCAAGAAAAGTTTGCTTCATTTGATGCCATGAAGTGATAGAACCAATTTCCAATGAATTAAACCAAGTACTAGCTCTACCCCCCTAGGGAAAAAGGAAAGTAGTGCAGCCTTACGACCTCTTGGTTTGCATTCACGGTTCCACTGAGTCTTAAAAAAGTTGAAATATGAAAATTCGGATCCTCAGTGGGTGATCCGAAAAATTGATTTTGCTGCACTAAGTGAATAAGTGCAGGTTCTATTTCAAAATTGTCATCGACCGTTGGGTACACAATAGCATCGTATGACTCATTTGAAGATGGGATTGCATACTCTATGAGAGTGCATTCCTTAGCCATATCGTTATTATCTTCCCAAGAAGTTAAAGGCAAAAGAAGAAATAGAAAAAGGGAGAATAAAGAAAGATATATATATATATATATATATATATATAAAATAAAATAAAGATAAAGATAAAGATTTTTTTTTATATGAAATAAAATAAAATAAGGAAAAAGATATTTTTTTTTTCGGTCTAATCACTATTAAAAAGTTAATCAAATTACAACAACTCCCCGGCAACGGCGCCAAAAACTTGATAGGGCCGAACCGCAAGTGCACGGCCTATCGAAGTAATAGTAGTAAGAAGAGTATCGTTCCGCTAGGGAGTTGTTTAATTCAATTAACTTTAAAAGAATGATTTAGAGGAGAAGAAAGTTTGTAAAAAGGAGGTTTGATTGCTGAAGGTAAATAACAATAATATAAAAGAGCCTTGGGATTATTGAGTTGTTATAATAACAAATCTTTCACTAGACAAGACTTTAACTTCTAATTCCATGGTTTACACCGTAATTTCCTAAGACCGGTTTCCCTTTAGCCCCTCACCTTTCCGATGAAAGTCCGGTGAGAGTTTACTTCTAGTAACCAAGCCTATTTCGCTGACTTGATTACTAGAGGATGCTTATAAGGATTGAAACTACTTGTGTCTCAATAATTGCAAGGACTATTTCGCTGTCTTGCAGTTATTGTCTAGATTCACTTGTTCCAACATCAAAGCTCCGCTCTCGCTTTATGAATTGATGTTTGGGATAATGGATTAACAATTATCAAACCCTCCGCTTTCGCTTCCACAGTTTGGTAATTGTTAATTCATGTTAAAACGGTGAATCTAAATTAGAAATTACGGTTACATAGAATTAGGGTTAAAGCTTGGTTCGTTAGGATTATGTCATTAGACTCCCCAACAATCCCAAGACAAGAAGTCTACTCACTCATGTTCATCGTAGACATGGGGGAAGAAGAGAGAAAACAATAAAGTAAATTGCAAGAAAGAAAGTAAAGAACTTTATTGAAATAATTGTACTAAATAATTCTAAATTAAGGTGAATGTTTATGATGGAGAGCTACTCTATTTATAGCTTTACAATCGACTTAGAAACTAAGCAACTAAAAGGGCAAAACAGTAAAGCTGCAACAGGGTAACTTGGGCTTGAAGAAAAGCAGCAAAAGTGGCTTCTGGAGGTGGCACGGCCGTGCCACATGTTGGCACGGGCCGTGCCAAGCTTCTGACTTGGTGGGAGTATATTTTTGTCCCGTATCTTCGTATTTTAGCACTGTATTTGCTCCAGTCCTCTTTCTTTTGCTTCAAGACACCTTCCACCATATATTCGTTCCTAAAATATAATAAAAAGCAATTTAAAGTAAAATATTCAAAAAGGAAATAAATTTGCAATAAAATAAAATCAAATCTAAATAAAACTAAACTAAATAATGCATTAAAACAGACTAATTAATGACTCATCACTTCCCCTCCAAAACCCAACTCGCAAACAAAGCCTTAGTGTCGGAATGGCTGATATCTACGATAATTTGAGAACCCGAGAAAAACACCACAATGTGCATACCTATGCAAACTGCACCCATCTTAATACATAACAAAGCCGAAACTTCTTCATAAACTTGCATCTCAGTACAGTTTCAACCTGACAGTGCCATCACAAAATCACCTTCTCTGTTATGGATATAACAACCATAACATGTCCTTCCTTCTTTATGAAAAATTAAACTCGCTTAATTTTTTGAGAAATTGAAAAGATTTTGTAAGCAAACATAAGACGTTTAAAGGACTATCCTTAAATTTCATATCCAAGAGGATATGTCACAAGGGACGGAAGGAAGACTCGTATGTGTGTGTATATATAGACACACATGAAGGATAAGACCTATGTTGTAGTTTTTTTTTTTTTTTTTTTGAATAAAGGAAAGATTCTATTAATGAATTAAATCTTGTACATACACCTCCTGAATTGAGGAAGGCACCTCCTCTATCCAAATTCTATTTGGGTCAGAGTGGGCCAAATGTGCCATGCCATGGGCTAAACTATTAGCAGATCTAGGAACAAAATTGAACCTACACGTGTCAAACTGCGATTGCAGTGTTTGGATTTCATATATTATCCTACCAAGATATGTTGTAGTTGCTCAACAATAACAATTTCAAGAATTATTTGGTTCGCTTACAAGTGATTGATTTATAACAAGGTGAACATAATTAATTAGTATCATTATGTCCACCGTGTTTTTTTTTTCTCATTAAAAAAAAAGATAAACACAATGATACCCATATATTAAATTCATCTAATCGATCAATATGATGTCATATTTTCATATTAATTTATTTTAAACTAATTCAATTTTAAACGAATTTTACCTAAAAGGTACCAATATCTAATCAAACTTTAAGGTAACTAAGAATTGACCTCACAACAATTAAAACAACATTATGCTTTATGATATGTACTGTGCCCATTTCTTATTTTAAACGCATTTGTATATGAGCTAAAATATAATTTTGACAAATAATGTGACCAACGAATATTTTTCTTGCATGTAATTATAGTGGTATTAGGAAAACTCTTACGTGGAGAACTTCAACAAGTGCCCTGCATTCTCAAGTCATGTTATCTTATCTTGGCTGGGGATCCATTCAAAATCCATGTATCAACACTTGATAACTCACTTGCAATATAGTCAAAGGAATGAACTTAGAACTATTGATACTAGTAAAGTTGATTATATAGGATAAATCTTCGATGATACATATACATTTTGTTCAAGACATTAGATAAAACTCTTAAACACATCATGAGCTCACTTGGTCATGGATCTTCAATTATTGGAGGCAAAGTACTATTTTTTGGAGGAGACTTCAAAAGTTTCACCTTCACCCTTACATGCACAAGCAATAGTGTGAAGTTATTTTGGGCTGAATCCGACCCAATCTTTGAAATGTTCCAACTCCGTAAATAAAGAAAGATTTCTGCTCTTCTCCCATAAAAAATTGCTAGCTCCCAACCAAACTTCCAAAAATATCTCTGCGTGACTTAAGTCACGCTGTGTGAGTTAACTCACGTGGGTTATAAACTCTGTGTGAGTTAACTCACGTAGGTTGCATGACTTGAGTCACGCAGGGGTATTTTTGAAAGTTTAGTTGAAAGCGAGCAATTTTTGATGGGAGAAGAGCAGAATTCATAAAGACATAACCCAAGGTCATATATGTAATAAGCAAATCAATGTATGCTAAAAGACTGTGACAATGATGTAGACAAACACACACCCATAGCATAGACAGACCATGATGAATCATGATAGTCATGGTGCATACGTATAGCTTAAGCACATTAGAAAAAGAGAGAGAAATTGAAACAGATTCCTTATATAAATTTTATCTTTTAAGAAATAATATAAAGATTTTGACTATTTTTTTTGAAAGATTAAAGATTTTGACTCAATTCACGGTTAAAGAAGTCATAAATTTGAGGTACGAACCAACCTGTGCATATTGTTATCGCTACCGAATATAGATAAATACACATAATCTTATATTTGAATCGGACTCTTACATATTACAATATCTTTGTCAAATGATCTATATCCGCGTTACAATGCCTTTGTCAAAGGATCTATACCCGCATGATTTTCAAAGAGAATCTTTTTTTTTGGTCAGGTAGCCTATTGGCTAGAATTCACCTTATAAGACGAATAAGTGAGATGTCTGAAGTTCGAACTCCGACCCCTGCATATAATAATGCATTGTCCTATCAACTGAGCTATGCTCACGGAACTTCAAAGAGAATCTTTATCCACAAAAATATAGAATCGGATTTGACTTCATATTTTTTCAAAGGCAAGAGAGGGAGAATGAAAATGAATGCTGAATACTTTTTTTTTTTTTTTTAGGAAATGAATGCTGAATACTGAATAGAAGCAAAAAGAAAGAATATGAAAATAAAATTCAATCAAATCGAATATAATCTTGACGTCCGCAAGTGACTTTTTCTCTCTCTACTTTCTCTCTCTATAAAAAACACACATAACTGTTAACACTTAGCTGCAGCAGAACATAACAGAACGTTTCACTGTGATTGAAGATGTTGCTACTACTTATCCTAATTACACTTATAAAACCCTGATCAAGTAATTTAAGGATGATAATTCACAACCCAAGTGCAAAGTTCCAAACTTTTTGCATCCTCTCAATTCATTGATCACTTCCCATATTTAATTTCTCTTCAATTTCTCAATTTTCTTCAGCTCTCGGTGAGTTATGTTAAGTCGCAATTTGTTTTAATTCTTTGATTAAAGTGTCAATTTTTACTTTGATTATGTTTGTTTCTTGTATTTTTGTTTCAATTGAGCTTGAATTTGTTTTGGGAGAAATGGTAGTTTTTTCTATACTGATTGTCTTAATTTGATTAAAGCTGATTAATTTTGTTCTGTATTGTAATTTTTTAATTGGTGATTAGTGTGATACTGTGATAGTGCATTTTTTATATCATTGTTGATTGAAATTTTTGTGCTTTAATTAATTGGTTTATTGGGATATTGTTTATATTGTGTGTTGGTTGATGGGTTGGATCTAAAAATTCATTTGTTGTACAGAAATTCATGTGAAAACTGTTTGAAGATTGTTCAATAAGAGATGTTGTGCAATTGTAATGTTATGAATCAAATGTTGTTTCTTGGTTTTGGTTTTCTTTGGTCTATGGCTTGTGTTTGGTAAAGCTCAACACCTCATGCTTCTGAAGGAATCATACTGAATATTCTTAAGTTTTCGGCATTGGACTCATGTTTTATATTTATATATAAGGTGGTTGTTCTGCTTAGGTCATTGCTCAAAGACCAAATATTGAGACATGGTACCTCCAGGACCAGGGCCACCAACTCCTATTGGCGGTGCTCAGTCTATCTCGCCTTCTTTGATGAGATCGAATTCAGGAATGTTAGGAGCTCAAGGGGCTCCAATGTCTTCGCTTGTGTCTCCTCGTACTCAGTTCAACAACATGAACATTCTAGGAAATATGTCCAATATAACTTCTATGCTGAATCAATCTTTCCCAAATGGAGTTCCAAACCATGGGCTTACTGGTCAAGGAAGTAGCCAGCGTGGAGGAATTGAAACTGGAAGTGACATAGGCCAACTTTCCAGTGTTGGCAATGGAACAAGCTTCCCTAATTCTCCATCCTCATTTGGACAATCAAATATGACGAGTGCGGGTTCCTCTGGTCAAGTTCAGGGTCAACAATTTTCCAACTCTTCTACAAACCAACTGTTGCCAGATCATCAGCATTCTCAACAGCTTGATCCTCAAAATTTCCAACACAGCCAGCAGTCAATGCAACAGTTCTCTTCTCCTCTGAATACACAGCAGCAACAGCATTTTCAATCAATGCGAGGAATAGGTGGAATGGGACCAGTGAAGTTAGAGCCCCAGCTAAATAATGACCAACTTGGACAGCAGCAGCTGCAATCAATGAGGAATCTTCCTCCTGTGAAATTGGAACAACAACAAATTCAAACAATGAGATCTCTGGCACCAGTTAAAATGGAGCCCCAACATTGTGATCAACCGTTATTTTTGCAGCAGCAACAGCAGCAACAACAACAACAATTCCTCCACATGTCGAGACAATCTTCTCAGGCTACTGCTGCTCAGATCAATCTTTTGAACCATCACAGGCTTTTACAGCTACAACAACACCAGCAGCAGCAGCAACAACTCTTAAAGGCAATGCCTCAGCAACGGTCTCAATTACCACAACAATTTCAACAGCAAAATATGCCTATGAGGTCTCCTGTGAAACCGGCATATGAACCAGGGATGTGTGCGAGGCGGCTGACACACTACATGTATCAGCAACAACATAGACCTGAAGTAAGAATTGATCTATATACTGGCTTTGTTCTGTGTGTATATATCATACTCATGTATTAATAATAGGTTTTGCACTTTGGTTTTATTATATAGGATAACAACATCGAGTTTTGGAGGAAGTTTGTTGCCGAGTATTATGCTCCTAATGCCAAGAAGAAGTGGTGTGTTTCGATGTATGGAAGTAGCAGACAAACAACTGGAGTTTTCCCTCAGGTCTGTTGCCAAAGAAAGCCCTGTAATCCAATTCTAAAGACTGGATAATCTTGTCTAAGTTCATAACTTATTTATTGAATGGTGTATTTAACTGTAGTATGCTCTAGTGTTGGTATCTTCAATTTAATTGATGTGAGTGCCATTTTGTTATGTCTAAGGACCAAGTAACTATTGCCTTAGATGTTGCCATGGATATTCTATGGTATTCAAGGGACCATCTATAGTAGTCTCATTGATGCTAAGCATTAGTTTTAGTTAAACACAACTTCTTTAAATATTTTCAGGATGTATGGCACTGCGAAATATGTAATCGGAAACCTGGCCGTGGGTTTGGTAAGTTTTTTTTGAGGTTTTTTTTCCTGCATTTCATTATTCAGTGTAATTCTATTCTTCACCATATGAATGCTGGCATCTTAACTTTCTATTAAATATATCTATTATGGGTTCTTTGCATAAGTCATTCTGTTGCACTAAACTCCTTCTGACTGCTTATGTTTTTTTTTTTCTCTGGGTTTTCAGAAGCAACTGTTGAGGTTCTTCCTAGGCTTTTCAAGATAAAGTATGAAAGTGGCACTCTGGAAGAGCTACTTTATGTTGACATGCCCCGTGAATATCATAATTCCTCTGGCCAGATTGTTCTAGACTATGCAAAAGCAATACAAGAAAGTGTTTTTGAGCAACTTCGTGTTGTTCGTGATGGTCAACTTCGAATAGTTTTCTCTCCAGACCTGAAGGTAGTGTTTAGAAATCAAGACATTCTAATTATGCTGAAAAATGCTTGTTATTATCATTGTTGGCATTCTCTATGTGAAAAAAAGTTTAACTTACATTCTCTTGTTTATTATTTCTTTTGCAGATATGCTCTTGGGAATTTTGTGCTCGGCGCCATGAAGAGCTCATCCCCAGAAGATTGTTAATACCTCAGGTTGCTGATTAAGTAGTTGCATCATAAATGCTCGTTACTATAAAGAGTACATTAACTGTTTATTTAAAGTCTGTTGTAAGTTTTGCGATTGTTATTTTACAAGATATTTGCCATGGATATAAGACTCCTTGGTTTTGTTGCTAGTTATTATGGTAGGAATTCCCTTTTGTAATACTGGTGTTTAGATTGTAGATATGTTAGGGGAGCAGAGTTCGGCTATATATTATACACTCTGATTATTACTTCATTTTTATTATCCACAGGTTAGTCAGATTGGAGCGGTTGCCCAGAAATACCAGGCTTTAACTCAAAATGCAACACCCAATGCATCTGCTCCAGAGTTACAAAATAATTGCAATATGTAAGTCCGTTTAGCCAAACATGTCAAATTCTTGCTGATGCTAGTTCTTTTCAAAACTTGAATTCTAAACATAATAATTAACTTCCTTGTTCTGGGATCATGGAATGGGTAATGGCTTATTTCCCTTTGATTAGGGATTTATTGTGTACGTCTTAAAATGTTCATCTCTTTTAGTATAATGTGTTCTGCGATTTTTTCCACACTCTTTTTACGTTGTAGCCCTTCTTTTGGTGGTTGACCATTGTGTATATAATGAACCTTGTTTGCTGGTGTTTATTTGATTTCTAATTGATGCTACAGTTTAGCTTGCAACAGTCCTCTCTCTTGATCCCTTTTTGGTCTAACTTAATTAGGTTAGGGTTGCTTGTTGTATGTTTCTGTTTTTATTTTAACAATACTATATTCCTCTTTTCCAGGTTTGTCGCATCAGCCCGTCAATTGGCTAAAGCCCTAGAAGTTCCATTAGTTAATGATTTAGGATATACAAAGAGATATGTGCGCTGCCTACAGGTAATGTTTCATTCTTATGTCATTGCTTATAGTATTATTTTGATCTTCAGTCTACACATTAATGATAAAATATATTCTATTTCCTTTTAATGTTTAAATTGACATTTGATTGTGTGGAACTATTGTATCTTTTGTGGCACCTTCTTAACCCTTATTTGGGAAATTTGTGAACAAATCACCCGACTAGTCCTTGCTTGTTTTGAATAGAAAATCCTTGCTCAGTTTTCTATATCTTAATGTGACTGCAAAATATAACAATGCTTCTAAATTCAGCTTACTATATTTTCCTGAGTCAATCTTTAAACAGGGTCTTCACTCAAGAGATGACCTATCTTTTGTATTTTTTTTCTTTACGGGATAGTGATTATCAAGGAATACACACTAGGAATTCTTTCCATTTGCACAAAAAGAGGAAAAAGAATCCCTCTTTTCTTTTTATTGTTTTTTACCACATGCTGCAGAAATAATTTTTACCTCAGGAGTTCATCTAGAGGATTTTTTTTCCAACGAATTCTACTGTGGAAACATGAAAAATTTCATTGTTTATTGTTTATGATGCAGATATCAGAAGTGGTAAATAGCATGAAAGACTTGATAGATTACAGCAGAGAAACTGGGACCGGGCCTATGGGTAAGTTCATAGTTTACGTGCTTGATTCTTCATATGCAAGTATAGATATGAATGTGAAAGTTGAGTATTGTTTTATTGAGGAGAGAGTTCAACTGTTCACATGTACCATTTCTATGTTGATTCACTATGTCTATTCCTTATCGAACAATGGGTATCATATAAAAGTTAGGTCTTCATGCATTCAGTTTTCGTCTCTACCTTTTTACAGAAAAAGAATTGATTTTGGATATCATTCTTGTCTCAATGTTATCCTACTAGTTCATATTTGGGGACCTTGGTTTGATCCTTTCAAAGCTATCTCTAGTATCAATAATTGGAAATACAGAATCAGGTCTAGATGCTGCTGTCTCTGATTTATTATGAAACTTGAAGATACACATATTGAAGATTGTTGGTGGTTTATTTAAGGATTGTTCTTGGAGACTAAGTTGGTGTGGTGTAACTATATGTATTTTTAAGGATCTTTGATTAATTTTGGGGGTATTGGTGGCATTTCCTATGGAGGATTGATATAAGTTTCAAAATGATGTATGGTTTGATAGGTCAGAGAGATGGAATTAAGTCTTGATGAGCCTGCACACAATTTATACGTTTACAGTTGGGAGAGAGAGAAATAAATAGCCTAGGTTACTTTTCAGTTCTCACAACAATCAAGGAAATGTTATTTTCTCCAAATCTGTCCAACTGATTTATAATTGCTTACAGAAATAGCAATTTAGGTCCTCTTGGTCTTATGATTTGAAATTGGGCTTGCATACATCTTTGGCAAGATAACTAAAGATATGTGTGCTAGACAGCTAGAGCTTACCCAATATTAGGCTGTTACAACTTGAACTTGTTATTTGGTAGGAAAATGTTGCAGATTTTCATTTTTTTGTTAACTCCTTATTTACCGCCTTTTGTTGGCTGTCTTCCTTCACGCCTAAGTTCCATTTCTATTTCCTGGTGTCAATGTTTTTGATATTGTGAGGTTAAGATAGCCTTATGTCTATCTGTTGGTTCAAGGCTGTGCACTAGTAAAATCATTTAATATTCGAGATTGAAAGGTTGTTAATGGATGAGTTTGAGATCAAGAGGGGGTGATCTGTAAATCATTTTTGTTGTACTTGATGTTGTTTTTATGGGCAACTGATTTTGCAGTAATCATCTCTCTAGCTTTGATCACTGTAATAGGCTAATAGCTGGGAAAATGATTTCTCACAATAGTTCTGTAATATCACTTAACCAGAAGAAAATGTAGTCGATTGAGAATAAAAAGAGGGGTGTGTGTTGTACATTACTGTTTGTAGTCATATAAATTTTTATTCTTATATTTATAATTATTGCCACCTGTTTGATTGTTCTGATAGGGATGATGGATTTTTCTTTTGCTTTATTTTTTACCTTCATACAGAGAGCTTAGCCAAATTCCCTCGGAGAACAGTTAATTCGTGTGGAGTTCGTAATCAAGCTCAACAGCATGAAGATCAATTAAAACAACAGCAGCACCAGCAAATGATGGTCCATAACTCAAATGGCGATCAAAACCCAGTGCAAGCTGCTGCCATGCAAATTGCTTCCAGCAATGGTATGGTTAGTGTAAATAGTTCTGTCAACTCGGCGTCCGCATCAACAACCACAAGCACTATTGTTGGACTTCTCCACCAAAACTCTGTGAATTCTAGACAAAATTCAATGAACAATGCAAGCAGTCCATATGGAGGTAATTCTGTTCAGATTCCTTCCCCTGGTTCCTCCAGTACTGTGCCACAGGCCCAGCCAAACTCATCCCCTTTTCAGTCACCACCTACACCATCCTCATCTAATAACCCCCCACAAACACCTCGATCCATTTTAACGCCTCCCAATCAAATGAATACAACAAGTTCACCAGCTAATATTTCGCTGCAACAAAATCAATATCAACCATCTCTTTCTGGTGATGCTGACCCAAGTGATGCTCAAAACTCAGTCCAGAAAATCATACATGAGATGATGATGTCATCCCAAATGAATGGTACTGGTGGAATGGCAGGTGCTGGTTCTATGGGAAATGACTTGAAGAATGTAAATGGTATTCTGCCAATGAGTGCAAATACAGGACTCAACAATGGTAATGGCACAGTGAATAGTAATTCAGGTGTCGGTAGTTATGGAACAGTGGGGTTCGGTCTATCCACTATGCCTAATGGAATCAGAGCTGCTATGGTAAATCATTCAGTCATGAATGGAAGGGGAGGAATGGCATCCATTGCTCGGGATCAAGCTATGAATCATCAACAGGATCTGTCAAACCAACTACTTAGTGGTCTAGGAGCAGTAAATGGTTTTAGTAATTTTCAATTTGATTGAAAACCTTCTTCTCAAGAGCCTTTGCACTTTGTAAATGGTATGGATGTTGTGGTTCTTGACAGCTGCTTTTGCAGCATGATGAGCAATGGTAGAATTGCCTCTGGCCGGAGACGACGGCAGAACACAATTGGGTAGTGATAGGGTTAGGCCACTATGCCAATATATTTTATATATAAGAAATGAAAATTGTTGGCTGGTTGTGTGGCTATGGGGCTGATTTTATTTTTCTCTTGTGAAGTCAAGTGTAACTTTATATTTAAGTTTTTGTAATGTCACGAGTTTTTTCCATCACAAACTGAAACTCACCCTTGATACACACTCATGGTCGAGTAACATGTCAGGTTTTTCCCTACAATAGTAACTGGTTGTTGGGAGAGTAATTACATATTATTCCAAACAATCATCGATTTTAAGGTAATCAACATTCAAAGAAGGAGGTCTGTTTATCCAATGTAAAACTTTACAAAATGATTTGAAATAAAGTAATATACAAGGATTGTTCAATGTGTTGAATCCATATATTGAAAGATAATCCTTACATAGATATGATAAAGATACAAACTACCTTTTGCCTTGCAGGGCATGGAAAAGAATGGGATAAAATGAAAATCAGCAAAGTCACGATTTTCATTTTTCAATCCCAGTTCATCCATTTTTGGTGTTATAATGCATGTCATTATGTATCATTTTTTCTGAGTTCATGCATCAATATATTTTTCCACAGTTGTAGACAGAGTAGACTTTGGAACTGCACCAATTACACTTTCTTTTTTCTCTCCATTCTTGAAAAATAGAACAGTTGGTATGCTTCTGATGCCGTACTTTGTTGCTATGTTTGGATTCTCATCTGTGTTGAGCTTGTAGCATGAAATTTTTCCAGCATATTCTTTGGCTAGCTCATCAATAATAGGCGCTATCATCCTGCATGGACCACACCATGGTGCCCAAAAATCTACCAGCACAGGGGTTTCACTTGCAAGAACAAGGTCATTCCAGCTTGAGTCAGTCACTGCTCCAACTGCCAAGTTTGAGCATGTATGTGTTATTACTTCATTAGACAAGACACTATAGTGACTAAACCTAAGGCAAATTAACCTTTGCATGTTTGGATTGACTGTGAGTATGGGGGAATTATGGTGATATTTTGATTGTGTTGAAGCTCTAAAGTGTTGTTTTGCCAAAATCACATTGACACACCGTTAATCTGCCTAACCTACTACCGTCAATCCATACATGCATTTAGAAGTGCTCTACCTAAATCCTCTCTTATGCTCAATCCTCAATGAGAAAAGAAAATTCAGAATACATTACAAGGAAACCAGGAAGCAAGCATGTTTAGTCATCACTTCCAAGATGGTATTGGATATTCTATCTGCTACCTTATTCAAGCAAATACTCGGCTACAAATAAGCACTATAATACATTCCTCATTGAACATTAAGTTTTAACCTGTTTAGGAATTCTTCCTAAGTCACCTAGCTGTGGAAATTAAGTTAAATTATATAAATTATAATGTGAAGATAAGGTGTATCTCTAGCCACAAACTATCTTAAGATTTCAGTTTTCAGTTGAAGCTAACTCAATCATACAAAACCAAATAGTAAGATGAAAAATGTCTTTCATTTATAAACTCATTTTCAAACCACATCTCATCCAATGTGGGATTCTTGGCACACACAAGAGTGAACATCTCAAGCGTGACTTGAGTGGCCGAAAATATCTTAAATAAGCTCTGATATCATGTTAACATTTGAACTTGATCTAACTCAATTATAAAACCAACTTGTAAGACGAAAAATGTCTTCAGGTTATAAACACTCATTTTCAGGTCATATCTAGTGTAAAAGACTCTTAACAAAATATTCAGATGCAGTTTTTGATACTATACTATCTATCTCTTCACAACTTTTCAAGAAAAACAGTTCACAAGGTACATGAAAGTATACCTTCATTTACAGCTTCACGAGCATTGCAAATAAAACGAGATTTTCTGTAGGCAACACCAGATGGGAATGATAGTGTTGAGTTCAGCACAGATTTCTTGAAACCTGCTCTTTGAGCTGAGAAAACAACCTTTTCCCTTGAAGTTGGAAACAATGGAGGAAGACACTGAGGTCTGGCTGTGGATACTCTTAAACAATTCTCCAAAGCCATGTTGCTACTTTTTGTGTAAAATTCTTCTACTCAATAGTTTGTGGAAAGTGCAATCAGGTTTTTCAGCACTTGTGGATAAGCTTCTAGTGCTGTGGTGGTTTTTAATTTGTTTGGTTTGAAATTCTGAAGTGTGTGTTTGTAAGTGGATATTATTATAGATTGTGAGGTTCTAAGAAGGCTCGAATTCATGTGGTGGATGTCATTTATGTTTTCATACCTCTCTACTTTTGTCCCACTAAAAAGTGGTACACATCATCCAAAATTCCAAGAACCAGAAATGAGTTTTACAAATTTTTTCTTCTTCTTAATTCAGAGGTAAATAAAATTTCACAACCAATTGTTATAATTAGGGATCAAACTCAAATATTTTTCGGTTGAAATGAGCTTAAATATAAAACTCATTAATCACTTAGTTAAAATGAGATCTACATTACAAATATAGGGTAACATAATTGGTACATATTTTGGTCTCTTAACTATTTGGTCTAAAGTTTGATTTTTAACCAATTTGTATGAGAAAAACATTTTTCAAAAGAAATCAACCCATTACATAGATTTTAATTATCTCAAGGGATTAGTCTCCAAAATTGCACGTGAATGAATCTATGGTTTAATAAGAAGGTACACATTAACAATAAGAAATAGTTACCTAAGTATGTTATTTTAATCAAGTAGTTTAGTAGTTAGAATTAAATTTTTAAGGTGAATAAGAGGGATCCGTGAGACTCTAATTAGTATTTTTTTTATACTATGGTAGATAAATAAACATTAGTAAATTTAGATAATTTTTTTTGTTTGAAAAAAGTACATTTAGATCAAGGGTGTGGACTCTCTAAGTTGCAATGGTTTAATAATGATGCAATCTGATTCAACAGCCCAATGGTTGCATTTATTTGGCTAAAGGGTGTGGACAGTGACGGATCCAGGATTTTTGAATAGTGGGGGCACCATATAAAAAAAAATTTAGCATTAATAATTGTCCTCTACAATTTTTCATATTATGAAAATTTTGAATGGTTTTCTTATTTTGAAAATCAATAAAAATATCTTTCTCCATATAAATAACTAAACAATCATATCTCTCATTCGATTTCGCATCCGATTCTTGGCAATATTCATACAATCAAGAAAGAATTTGAGATATATGATGATATGTGTGGGCCAAAAGAGAAATAATTTGTGATAAGTGTGGGTCATGTGGTCAAAATGTCAACTATTGATACATTATACTACTAAAAATAATAGTTTCTAAAAATTTAGTGTAGGCATAAGCCCACACATGGATGAACATACATCCGTCCCTGGGTGTGGACGTGTTAAAAATTGTGTCCGATGAGATTCGAAGGCATACCATTGTATCAACCATTGCAACTTATTATTGCAAAAATCTTATGAAGAGTTGCATCTCATCACAAAATGACATAAGTTTCTCTATTATAAAATATATTCATTTGAACTGAATTAGTTTAATAAACTAAATTTATATTTTATCAAATTAAAAAATAAACTAAATTTATAAGATTTATTTAATCATCCATGTCAATTATTATGATAATCAGTGTAAAGACAAACACTAACCCGTCTTTTCATTTTTTTAAGAACGTTTTTTTCACTTGTATGTTTGCTTTGTTGAATATATTACAATAAAAAAATTAACTTATATTGTTCCTATTGCTAAATTGTTCCGATTATAACTAGATTTAACTAAATTTTTTTAATTAAAATTTAAATAATATTAAAAAAATATAAAATTGAAATTACAATAATATAAATGAATGGTATAATTGAAATAAAAGTACTACACCAAAACCATGTATCTCTTTATATATATAGCTATGAATTTCTTTTACAAAATATGAGGCATGTTCCTGAACTTGATTGACTAGACTATTCCACGAGAATTGAACATGGTGGAATGAATGGTTTATGCATTTTAGATGGTTTTACTGTTATTGGTCATGCATCTATAGCTAGTCAATACTCTCAGAAAAATCAAACCATGACAATTAAGATTAGGGCATGTTAGTGAAAGGAGTTTAGTTGTACTAGCTAAGAAAGGTTTGCCAAGAAAAGATAAATTGGAGAAACTAGAATTTTGTGATAATTGCACACTAGGAAAGCAACATAGAGTGAATTTTGGAAGTGACGTGAATCCTTCTAGTTGACCTTTTGAGTATGTTTACGCAGATCTTTAGGGTTCAACAACGTTGACTATTTATGTGGGAGGTTCCTATTTTCTTACAATGATTGATGCTTATCCTTCTAGTATGAGTTCATATAACATAAAAGTGACACATTTGAAAAGTTTAAGGAATTGCATACAAATAAATTTAAGAAAAATCATAATAAATAATACAAGATAACGCCACCAATTATTTTCTCAAAGTTGACCAAATCTCAATCCCAATAAACAACATATTTTTATCAATTAGAGATATGGAATGACCTAAAAAATAAACAACTTAAAACTTAATAAACCGGTCAATACAATATTTAATGTTGTTGTGGATTGGTTGACAACTAGCTCAAATCAATCAACAATGATAAGCATTTTAGAAAAGTTTTTTTTTTGTATAGTCACATTCATTTAGACATATATTTTGTGCATACTAACACAAAAAGACATATCATTTAACTATTTGAAAAATACACATTATTTAATTATTTTATCTTTCTACTTTTCTTAAATATGTATGTGTTTTTAAATAGTTCGACAAAATAGTTGTGACCATGCAAGACATTGTTTTAGAAATCTACCAAACCTTAATGAATCATCGCTTTGTTAATTAAAAAAGAAGATAATACCACAATTAATATATCATTAGTTTTAAATAAAAAAATCAATTTTGAATATTAGATTAATAACACATAGTTGATTTACTCTCATTCTCCTAAAGTTAACATGACTCTTAAAGTCATGCATTTCAATTACATATAACACAATGAATTACATGCACAAACCACCGATCTCCCCCCCCCCCCCCCCCCCCCCCCTCTCTCTCTCTCTCTCTCTCTCTCTCTCTCTCTCTCTCTCTCTCTCTCTCTCTCTCTCTCTCTCTCTCTCTCTCATATTCATCATATTTTCCGTGTCTTAAATCTAACTTTTGGAGTCATGTATTTCACACCAACTACATGTACGAATCACCAATATATTTTGCAAATAATAGATATCTTCTTTATTCTTCATATATGAGAGAGTCATGCATGTCATGTGAAAATAAATATTATATATGTTAAAAATACAGAGTAATTGTAAATTTTGACACATATTTCATTTAAGTATTATGTATATATTATCTATCAAATAATTGATTTTCTTTCTATAGACAAAATTATACATTGCATCATTTACCACTTTGAAATTAGTTGATTAGCATCAACAATATTAATTATGTATTTCATTTTTCATTTTCTTTCACATATTCTTTTGTATTTTCTTTCTCTTGTTTGCATAAATGCATAAAAAAGATACTTTAGTAAATGCATGAGTACTAAAATTTGTTAACCATATAACTTAACATATACTTTCATAAAAAATTTAGTGGCCGTGTAACTAATAAAAATGGTCAAATTGAAAAGAGCGTAAAAAAAAATAACAATATGTTTTTCTTAGATTCATTTATTCGTTTACAACTGTAAATAAAAACTTCCATTTACAACTTAACTTCACTCTCACACACTCACATTCTAATATTGTTCAACATTTAATTTTTTTTTTTAAATTGTAAACATAAAGATTTGATTTGCAATGATTTTATTAGTTTTAAAAACAATTTTTTTTTTATGAAAGATAGATTTAAAAACAATTGTCTCTCTACATTATTGCTTTCTCACATCATCTGGTTGTAAACATAAAATATTTGTTTGCAACAAATTTATTTGTTTGAAAAACAAATATCTCTCTACACTTTTGTTTTCTTGCATCATCTTGCGTTCATTGTTGCTTTCTACACTACAGCTAAAAATTATTGATTTCTCACAATGCATACACAATTGCTTTGATTTTTTGAATCATTATGACTAAAAAGGCGGACCAAACTAGTTGACTTTCTACAATACACCTAAAAATTTGATTTTTCTCACAATTAATAAATATATTGTTATTTCTTAATATGTTTAGATTTAAGAAGAGGAGGAGCATTTTATTTTTTCAAACAAATCTTTAATCATTGACCAATAAGGTAGCTCAAATTAGTTGAATTTCAACTAAGCATCTTATTTTTTCAAACAAATCTCTGGTTAACAAGAGTATAATTAACAAGCGTGTAATTATTATTTTTAGGAATATACATACAAAACTTTAAATTAACAAGAGTGAATAAAAACTAACCTGTGATTATATTCCCATTAGCAACCAAAATGTAATTAACGACATTGAATTCTGGCTCTATTGTGATTTTTCGGTTTCCATGTCCCGAGAAGAAAAAATATAGGACATCCCCGTCGTTGGCTTCACTAGGCATTCTTTTGAGTTCATTTTTTATATTTTCGGCGATGGCCCATGGTGATAACGGTGAATAGTCTATGTACAATTTGACATTTTCCTCAAGAAAGCCAAATTTTGTAATCAGTAAATCTTTCATAACTAATGTTTAATGCTAGTTCCTCTAAGTTGCGAATATTCATTTCCTTGATATGTGAGTGATAATACAAAACCTATTTTAGCCATAATGTGATAAAAGAAGTGGTATGATGGGATAAAGGAAGAGAACTTGAGATGATGAGAGTTTGAAAAAAGTGTAGAGACAATTGAAGGTGGAAAGAAAATTATCAAAGTAAAAAAAAAATGATGAGTGAGAAATATTGTGGTGTTACTATAGATATAAATAGTGAAAAAAATATGACTGTTGTTAATAAAATATGACCTTGCAGGGAGTGAGAAATTAACCAAGAGTTTTTTTGTTACTAGTACAGTGTTGTAAAAAAAAAATAGTGACCGTTGCACAATTTTGAGGTGTCACTGTTGACAAAAAAATAATAATTAGTGAACAAATGACAGCTGCACATTGTTTTATTTACTGGTGATTACATTTTTATTTAAAAAAATAATAATTGTCCAATATGTTTCAGATATATCAAATATCATGTGTAATTGACTAATTTTCACTTTCTTTATTATCAATATTACCTTGATTTTTATTTTTTTTGTTGTTCATTGTTTGCCGTCGATGCATACAAATTTATCTACACACACATGTGCGTCTGTGAAGTCCAGATACTTCAAAATTAATGATGCACCATGCACCGATACGTGTTCAATACACCTCGATTTGTACCATGGTAGTATTCGGCGATTACATTTTTATTTAAAAAAAATAAAAATTGTCCGATATGTTTTAGTTATATCAAATATTATATGTATAATTGATTAATTGTCACTTTCTTTATTATCAATATTACTTTAATTTATATTTTTGTTGTTCACAATTTGTTTTGTCTCTTTTTGTTGTTTTTGAGAATGTTGATGTTGTTAATTGTCATGTGAATGAAATTTTATTGTTGTTTTATTTCTCTTTGGTCACCATGTAAGACAATGTTTCCGTCAAAAAAAAAATGTAAGACAATGTTTTGCACTTGGTTTTTTTTTTTTTGCTTTTGAGTTTTAGTCCGGCGTTTGTATTTTGAGTTTTTATCTATAGGTTAAATTTTTATTTTTTTTTATTAAAATATCTCGGTTGTATTGCATCTTGAATTTTAAAATTTTTCTGTATCGACATATCAGTGTTATAGTATCAAGTTTCTAGACTTCATTTGTGTGCGTTGATGCGTGCCTTTAGATATAACCGAAACACAATATTTATTTATATCATAATAACACCTATATAACAATAATTTGAGAATTATTTTTTGTGCAAATTGATAATAATTATACTGCACTAATTTTTCAATAATTATATCGGATTTTTTATTAAAAAATTGTCAATTACTACTTTGATTTTCCCTTTTTCCTATGGAGAATGCTTGTTATTACGAATACACCAAAAACGAAACGCACGAAATCATGTAATCCGTTGATTTTAAACACCGCACAGCCTTGATTTCCATTAAATGCAAAATTAATATTCTTTTTTTTTTTGAAACAAACACGACACATTCTTGTAATTCTTGTGTTTTTGTGTCGTGCAATTTAGCAATGCTCTTTTGCTATTTTACCTGATGACTTCTCATACTTATATTTGCTATCTTTTGTGAGTATCAACAAACAACAAAATGTGTAAGTATCTAACCTAAACTATAATAATATGAACAATTACTTTTTCACCGGTACCCTTATGATTGTTCATGATTGTTCTTTCTTGCTTTTTAAGGTTTAAATGCTACCATTTTTTGTTTCAATCATATTTATTTTACAAATATTTTAATTCTAAAAGTACATGTATATTGTGTCCAATTGCAACAATAATAATCATGTATTTATCCATAAATGTAGATTTACTTGGGTGTATCTATCCTAAAATATATCATTTGATCATTCCAAATTAAATAGAGTGACAATGTGTTTATCCTCTTAATGTGGTGGATTTGTTTTAATTTAAGTGCATGTGGTGGGAAAACAAGCATAAATTAAAGGGAATGAAGTAGCCTATAAAAAAGAAGAAATGATGTGAAGTACGAAGAAGAGGAACAACCCCTTCAAGAGTCTGAATATGTGGTCAATCTTTTTAAGTTTATTGGTTGTTAATTTTATTTGCAATCAAATTGTATTTCGTTCCTAGTAGACATGAATTCAAAAGAGTACCATCACAATTCTAAGCAGTGATCGATGTAATTAATATAGTGATTAGATAAATCAAACGTATACAAGTATTAAATCAAACTAACCATTTCCAATGGTACGGTCTTGATGCTTTGAGGGTTTAGTTTCTTATAAAAAGAATCTTAGAGAGTATGATTAATTTATTATTATAAGTCTTGAGATGAGCAAGGTTTAGCAGATCTCTATTTATCATGTTTTTATTTTGTATGCCATAAGTTTTATAAATTATTATTAGGTTAAATACCACTTTTGGTCCTTTTAATTTGACAGAATTTTCAAGTTAGTCCTTTAAGTTTCAAAAGTTTCAATTAGGTCGTTTTAGTTTGATAGAATTCTCAAGTTAGTCCTTTAAGTTTCAAAAGTTTAAAATAGGTCTTTTTAGTTGATAAATCATTTCACCGTTACTCCTGATGTCGGTTAATAGTTAATTGATGCAGATGTAGCCATTAAGTTGTTGACTTGGATCAAAATGCTGCCTTCTGAAAGCTCCAGAGTGTCAAAATGCTATGTTTAATGGTCACAAATGATCATTTATAGTGCTAGAAAGGCAGCTATTTACAACAACAAATGCCTTTCTAACACTATTAAACGATATTTATAGTGCTAAAATGATGTTTGTGACCATTAAACGTAACATTTTGACACCCTGAATCTTTTAAAAGGCAGCGTTTTGATCCAAGTCAACAACTTAACGACTACATCAGCATCAATTAATTATTAATAGACAACAGAGGTAACGGTGAAATAGTTTATCAACTAAAATGATCTATTTGAAACTTTTGAAACTTAAAGGACTAACTTGAGAATTCTGTCAAACTAAAAGGATCTATTTGAAACTTAAAAGCCTAACTTGGGAATTCTGCAAAACTAAAAGGACCAAACGTGGTATTTGACTATTATTATTATTATTATACACAATGTTAAATAAATTATATTTGGGTATGAAATACTATATATTAATTTATACAAAGAAATATAGTCAAATATATATATATATATATATATATATATATATATATATATATATATATATATATATATATATATCGTCTGAACCCTAGTTGATGGAATGAGAGTGGTTTGGGATTGTCTGGTTGGTTACTTTGTTAATTACCAAAAGGGACAACAATTCAAGTTTATATGATTAAATTTTGAAAAGGGTATATTAGTCACTTTACTGATATATTACATTAATTAGTAGTTTTTTTAAGGAACGCCCTGTTTGGTAAAAATAGAGGATAGCTTATAGTTTATAGCTGATGAGAGATAGCTTATAGCTTATAGCTGATGATAGATAGCTTATAGCTGATGACAGATAGCTGATAAAAGTGTTTGGTAAAATTAGAGGTTCAACTGTCTGATAAATCTAAATTAACATAAATGGACATTCTTAATTCATAATAATACTTTCTCGGATAAATATTTAAGATATTTGAAAATTTAATTTTTTAATTTAATATATATTATAAATATTATTAAGTTAATTTTTTAATAAAGTTTTATTTTAAATTTAATTCATTTCAGTTTTTATACTTTATTAAAAAAAAATGAAGTATGAAAGTTTATTTTAAAAACAAAAACAAGTTGTCTCTATATACCTAGAATAACTGGATACACATTCAACTCATTCATGTATACTGGTAAACATGAGTTTTATTTAAAATAATATAAGTACAAAATTTATTTTAAAAACAAAAATGTTACAAGAAAAAAAAAAAAATAAGTCGTGTATATTGAACGCAAAATCATATGCCACTTCCACGCAGTAGCAGTAGGTACGGAAATGTCATATGTACCTGGGCATAGAAGAGAAGCATTAAAAACATAACAAATTTGTTTTAAATAATAAAGGGTAAAAATGGATTTTAGATAAAACAATAAGGGTAAAACTGGAAAAAATATATGATAAGCTATAAGCTATAAGCTCAAACACTACTTGGAATAGCGTCTGAAAAATAGCTTATAAGCTCGTGAAATAAGTTATAAGCTCGTTGTAAAAAACCGTTACCAAACAGAGCTTTTTTTGTCTTACGAACTTATAAGCTATCCGCTATAAGCTATAAACACGTTTTTTAGCCTTGCCAAACAGAGCCTAATTAGTAGTTAGTAGACAAAAATTAAACAAGCTTCTCCTTCTCAAAGGAAAAAAAAAAGATTAAACAAGCTTTCATCCCTAAACCTAGGTGAAAACCCAATATTTCTTGATGCTATTGCGATTGATCTTCACCATCCTTTCGTCATTGTTTACCATTGACGTTGACAAGAGTGTTTCTTCCTTATTTTGTCGTTCCTTCAAAGCGTTGCAAACCAGCTGCACTAAATGGGTTATACCGATTTGAGTAGGCAAAACATTGTTTTTAGTAAATCTTCTCTTGTATCTACTATCATCTTAGCAACATTCATTATGATAAATCCTCCATTTCCATGTTTTACCTAGTTCTGTTTTTTCCAAAGAAATGTTTAAAATTTAATTCACAATGGAGGTTGTTTTAAAAGTGGGTTGTGTATTATAAAACTGGATTTTTGTGAATATTAAGGATAGTAATACTCCAAGATAAATCAATTCCGGAGTTGTTTATATGTATATTACTGGAGACCAATTGTAACAGTTGACAAGTTAGAATAGTTGTTTATTGATTTGAAATTAAAAAAGGAATTTGTAATTTGGGATTGGTTCCAAGTTGCAACGATTTGAAAATTTTATTAAAATGTTGATTTATTCAAATGAATTTGTAAATGGTGATTGGTTGCCATGTTGCAAAAATATTAGTTAAAGGAATATATAAATGTTGCTCGGTAGCCATGTTGCAACACTATAAATTTTATAGTTAAATTGATAATTGATTCAAAGGAATTAATAAATGGTGATTAGCTGCCATGTCGCAACATCTTGCAAATTATAGTTAAACTGGTTATTAATTATAAATGTTGTCATTCCTTCTTACTTGAAGAAGAACATCAAGAAATATCCATTGTAAAGCGTTAAAAAACTGTAGTGTTTATGTAACATATTTGTCAGGGTTAATTAAAATTGTAATGATTTTATTACTACACCGTAGATATCAGACGAGTCAACAAATTATTTGAGTAACAGTAGTGATGGATATGAGAATGGAGATGGTGAGTATGAAGATGATAACGCAATAGTTTTTTTTAATAGAATTTTCGTTCATTCATACTTAACAATTATTCTGAATGATGTTTTCTTAAAGAGTTTTCTCAGTTTAACAAAGAATTAAGATGTAAACACAATCATATCATATTCAGTTGCCTTTAAAGCCGAATCTTCTTAAAAAGCAGAAGAAAAATTGTTTGTCATAAAAACCAATTATTTGATTATTTACCATTTTAGGGAGAATTTTGCACAAAAATGTAAAATTTGGGGGTGGGGGGTATGTGCCCATAAAGCTATAAGGTGTAGGGCTTTGTGCGGATGCCACAGTTAAAAAAAAGTATCTTCTTTAAAATTTACATTCAATCTTTTTAATTATTAATTTTTGAATAGGAAAACGATCACCTACTCCCTCCGGTCCTATTTATAAGAGAAATTTGGGTCAACAAAAATGAATGTATCTGGTCCACTTTTTTAACCAAATACATTAACTTTTGTTGACCAAAATTTCTCTTATAAATAGGACCGGAGGGATTATGAAACACGGACACTCCTCGGATCAGGCGTGTCCTGGTATTGGACACGTATCGTGTCTGACACCAACACGACACCGACATTTGGAATTACACTGAATTATGTGATTTTTTCAAATTAATAGCTGTGTCGGCGTGTCAGTGCCCGGTGTCCGTATCCGTGCTTCATAGATGATCACTAATACAATTTTCACAAACGATTGTGACCACTCAACAAAAACAAGGTGGCATAAAGTTCCTTCCTCTCTCAAAATAAAATAAAATAGAAGTTCCTCAATTTGTTTTGCTTTGAAATTATAACTAATTATTAGGTTCTATCTGGAGTTTGTGTGTACTTAGGTGCTTGCTGATTCATGCCGTCTTGATCTTTCTTTATACCATCTTGATTTTAATTAGATTACAAACAAAAAATCATTTTCTTTTATATAAAACAAGTCATACCTGTTGCATTGCAAATACATAGAAAATTATTGATGTCACATTGCACTTATAGAGCTACATAAAAAACTTGATGTCACTGTCCAAATCACATTCTTTGAGCCTTTTTAAAATCCAAGTTGATTTGTGGGAAAATTTTTTCCTCATTGCTAACAAGGAATTATGGCATGGAAAGTGTTTCAATACACCAAAAAATCCAACATTTTAAAGGTAGGTTATAAACACATTGCCGTCGACCCACTAATGCACATTTTAACTAAGGACAAAACCGTGAAGACTCGTATAAGACTCAAAGCGGACAATACTTTAAAACACGATGCGGCGGACATGAAGTTAGAACAGAATAAAAAGCCTGAGCATAGCTGTTTCATGCTCCCTTTTCCTCCTGGTTATGTTAAGCACTTATATGAAATGAAAGTTCATTATTTACTAAACACTACAGTACAAAGATCAGAGTGAGTGTACAGAACTATTGAACAAGCAAGCAAGCAAATACTACATCATCAAATACTAGAATGAGTCTATCCTGATATGAAATATTATCTTGGTCACCTCCATGCTGAAGCAACAATCAAGTTTTTGTCTTCCCAACCAAAATGAAGGGCACCCTTTTCCTCCTTTATCTTGTACCTATCACAGTACAACTTAACTTGTTTTCGGATTTCATCACTCACATTTGTGCTCATTGGTGATGAACTGAATCCAGCCATTGTCATCCTAGCTCTCCATTTTCCCGCGACTTCATACCGTTCTATCCTATCTTCACCTTCACACGCAACCGTATTAACAATATCTCTTGCCAAACATTGCCTCTCAACATTCATCCTATCCTGGCTCTCTCTAGGAAGAGTAACATCAAGTGACTCAAACACAGCAGAGTAGTAATTGTAAGCTTCAACAAATCTCTGCAAAAACGGGGCGGTATTGGTGTTTACATCTTGCTCCACGACCGTTACAAGTTTTGGATTCAAACTCTTTACCAAGCGAAGAAGTTGGTCTCGTTCGTTCACCGTTGAAACGCTCTCGTCAGGCATGTGATGAAGCTGGAATGCAAAGTTCACCACAAGAGCTTCTCCACGACGACAATCAAGCATCGATGAGGTGACAATTGAAGTCCTCGATGAGATCGCTCGAAATTCAAATGACAAACCAAGTGCTTCTGCTAGTTGCTCAAGTCTTTGTCCTATGATCTTTAGTCCTCCAACGGATCGCTGCACGGACTCAGGATCATCAATCCCGGTTAATCTAACATGTGATGGCTTACAAGACCTCGAAGCAAGTGTTTGAATCAGGGTTATGTACTGACTTCCTTGATTGATATCAAAATCTATTATATGAATCTTCATTTCATATTTAACCGCTTCTGTTATTGCATAGTTAGCTGCAATAAACCCGAATTTAAAACACGGACAAACCTCGAACAGTATCTGCATCGCTGCTAGACGGTCCGAAGAAGGAGGTTCCTTGCATTTCAAAGCTCTATAAATACTTTTTCCGGATTCAGCGAGGCGAGCGGCGAGTCCCTCCACCATGTAGGCTGCAATTCTTTGGGAAGGCTCTCCTTGAATTGAGACAATTCGTCGGAGATTGTTTATCATCGACGATGCTTCCTCTTCATTTCCTTCTGAAATTGCAGTAGCACATTCATAAAGAAGTTGCTTGGGGGTCCTAGAAATTTTCGTTATTTCTTTGTTGGTGCTACTGATGCTGCTAATATTGGAATCTGGAGACGAATACTCCTTTGGTGAGTCATGGTCATGGAACAGCAGCATATTCTGAATTGGATCAGGATCAGCCCAATCAATAATGTTAGGATCAATTTCCATGCTTTGAGAATTACCATATTCCTCTTCTTCCTCAATGTCACTATCATCAAGTAATGCCCTCTCCAATGCTTCTAGTTTTGATCTCATTGCACCATCAACTTCAATTGAATTCACGCTTCGATTTCCCATCACCAAATCTGATCCGAAATTGGACTGATCAGCACCACGTTGCCTTGTTGGCATGAAACTTGTAGAGATGTCAGAACTAGATGGTTCTATTAGTTCTTCTGTCTGTGAGTCATTGAAGTACTTCTCGTAACTCTCGCTCGAGTAGGTATCTGTGATATAAATGCTTCTATGCTTATGAGAATAAGAAATTTGGGAGGAAAAATCAGGGTTAACATCGATTTCCTTTGGCGATTTGAGCTTAGTGCTTTTATGTGATGGTGGAGCTAGCTCAGAAGACCCAATTAATGACATGGTTGTACCTGTCATTCAGTTCACACATAATGTTACTTCATTATGTGTGAAAACACTTAGTCAGAAAAATGCCATAAAGTTTTTGCTTTCTCACCTTGAGAATACGGTCAACAAGACATGAATTCTTGTTGATCTTTCTAGCATGACTGTGCCATGATGGGAGAAACAAAAGAAGAAAACAAACTTAGAAAATCCTTTTCAGGTATGATGAATATGACAAAATATACTGGTACTTATAAATTTAGAAGTCTTCATAACAGATAAATATAGTCAAATCATCATGAATCAGCTGGTTGATAATCCATTATGTCCAACTCCAATTCTGAAAAGATTCTATGAAGAAAAGTATTAGATACTAGCAAAAACTTTCACACTGCTTGATTCAGAGAAGGCCTGCTAAGATTGAAACTATACAATTACTAACTATGATATCACTTGGAAAACCAAGAGAATGATTTTCATACCTTTTTCTAACAAAAGCTGATTATTAGAATTAGTCAAACATAAGTTGATTTGGCAGTTGAAATTCCACTTTATCATTACAAAATATTATAGTGGCCTTACAAATAAATCAACATTGATCATTGATTCTTCAGAAAATCAATTGTTTTCTTAAATTTTTTCCCTTGTTAGCTGGAAGAATATCCTAGCCACAACCACTATGAAGAAACCAAATTTATTCTTCTTATTATTTTATTTATTTACTTAAGACAAAATTATATAGTCCTCCCTGCTTTGAACCTATTCTTGTCTGAAATTCCAACTCAAAAGATGAGTACATAGTTCAAAGTGATAAAACCAGGGAAAGGCTACACAACACCCTTTGGAAGCAGACACATATACAAGAAAAAAAATTAAAATTTGGTACAATCACATTCACATGCATCATACTATATAAATTACATGTATAGTACCTCTTATAAGAAGGAGAGATCCAAGTAGTTAAAATAATCAAAAGGAAGTGTATGATCTGTTGCATGCAATTGTTCTTAACCATGAACCAGACAGACCAAAGAGCATAGAAGTCCTCCTACTTTGTCATTTTGTGAGAGAGAGAGAGAGAGAGAGAGAGAGAGAGAGAGAGAGAGAGAGAGAGAGATGAGAATGAATGAACCTTTGAAGGAGAAGAAAGCATAATTAGCATTGGTTTTTGACAAGAGGCATGAGACCACTTCTTGATGTGTGTTTTTCTATATTAAAAAAAAATTGTTGGATAGAGAATTCAAGTTGATACTAAAGCAACAAGTAAGATCAAAGCTAATAGCCGAATAATACTTACAAGTGGATACTTTGAGCGCTGAGCTAATATATAATAAGCAGAGTCAAATCAAAGTATAGAAATGAAGAAAATAGACTTTAAAACTCAATAATTTGGAATAATAGTAATAATAATAATAATGCAAAGACAGTTGAGAGGAATCCAAAAATCTAACTCTTTATAAATATGTAATAGTATATTTTTATTTTATTTTCTTAAAGATAATATATTTTTAGAAAAGATAATATATTTTTTTTAAGTAACAAATATTACAACTTTATTAAAAAATTTAAAGGCTTAAATACACATTTCATCATCATTTTCTTTGATTCATGAATTTAATTTTCTACTTTAAATCTAAAATAGTCTTCCAATTTTTAAAATTTAAAAAAATAACAATAATTGAGTGATCTCTCTCAAAAAAAGTTTTGTGTAATTGCTTTTATTAGAGGAAGTTTAGTGCATATGCTTGAAATTTCTTAAAATCATCCATGTGTAAAAAATATAGATAATTTTAAGAAGTTTAACAATATTAAAAAATTAATTTTTTATGAAGACTTATTTTAAGCATAACCAAAAACGGAATTGACCTGTTCGAAAACAGTCAAGAGCTTCATGACAAAAACTAGAGAGCTTCTGAAAAATCACCAAGCGCCAAAATTAACGAAGCTTCTTTGTATTCACCACACTATAATTTTTACGTATGTCGTCGTCTACGATCTATGTTTATACCAAAGTTAACGAAACTTCAAATGTTACATTATATATCCCTAAAAAAAAATGTTACATTATATATGTATATATGCATTGGTTGGTGCAACCAGAACATGTAATTTCATACATGATCATGTATATATGTCACTGTAATTTTTTTGCTTAAATTCATCTTTGATCTTTCAATGTTGGCCATCGAGTGAGCAAGGACTTTGTTGACCATTGTGGGGGCAATATATTCTCTTCATATTAATCATATATAACACGGTCAATGTCCACTTCTTGTATGATAATTGATATGTATGAAAATGGAATTTACAATTTTACAGTGCCTAGTGACGTACGATCTTACATCATATGATATTATAATTGAGCAATTCTTACATGGTCACAGACCCAAATCAAATTTATTTGGTCACACACACAAATGTAATAAATTTAAAGAAAAATTATTTAGTTACATCATTCAAATTCATTCTCTTTTATTTTTTCTTCATTTATGAGTGTGTGTCCAAATGAAATTAATTTAGGGTTGTGTCCAAGTTAGAATTTCTCATTATAATTAGTGTTTTCCTAGTAGGCGTCGAAAATGAAACATGCGATGATGTGTTGTGTGGCAAAAAGTTAAAAAAGAAGTAAAATAAAAAAAAAAATAGTTAAGAAAGTTGATGTACTTTTTGACACAGTTAAAGTTTCCAACGGTTTGTTTATGCGAACACCAATATTGGTCAACCACTATTGACAAAAACACTCGAGGGAAAGAGCGAATTGTAAAGAAACAAATGGGATTGAATGGAGAATAAGTGTTATCTTAATTGCTTGTAGCACTTGGGTGACATTGGGGTGTCAATGTCCTGTGACATTGGTCAACCACAATGTTACAAGTGTACAACAAAACAAAAAATCATGGCTTTCTTCTCTATCACTTACAAGGATTTTTTGTTTTTTTGTACACTTGTGACATCGTGGTTGACCAATGTCACATGACATTGACATCCAATGTCATCCAAGTGATACCCTTAATTGACATACAAAAACGCAGATAAGAAGAAAAAAAAGGTGAGAAACTGAAAAAATAAACATCATCGATAATTTTTTAATTTCACCTTTTTCTTTTGGTGAAAATTATTTTCACATTTTTAATATAGTTTTTAGGGTTAATTATGTTTTTGGTCCCTATAAAATTGCGACTTTGTAAGTTTAGTCCTTACTTAATTTTAATAGCATTTTTAATCCCTACAAAAAAAAATTACTTATAATTTTAGTCCCTGCTAAAATAAATTTTGTTTAATTATCCTTAAACTCTTAAATTTTTTATACAAGTTTAGAACACTATGAAAGGTTCATTTACTAAAATCTATAATTTTTTAACATGAAATAAATTAAATATGAATTTTTTAAAACGACAAAAGTTTAAGATATAAGTAACAAAAATATGGACGTAGAAATCAAATTTTTGCGATATTTTTTTCGGAGGACCTTTTAATAACGTTCTTAACACGCCTGTAAAAAATTGTTGAAAAATTTAAGAGTTTAAGCATAAATTAAACAAATTTGGATTGAGTAAGGACTAATATTGAATGCAGAAATTTTTTGTAGGGACTAAAAATGCTATTAAAATTAAGTAAGGACTAAACTTACAAGGTCGCAATTTTGTAGGGACCAAAAACATAATTAACCCTAGTTTTTAATGGTTTATCCAATTTATAAAAAGATACAAAATGTGAGGATAATTATGGGCCGAAGTCGTATCGTACGTTAAAATGCTGGACTGATTTCTTCGATTATCATCAATTTGTTGTTGATGATGGAAATCTTTTGAAGTGGATGGATGAGGTGGTTATGTGCTTAAAAAGAAACTCAAATTAATTAAAGGTATAGCTTGAAAATTTGGCATCAAACTCATGTTCAAAATATGGATGATAGATTGAAATAAGTGAAAGATTGAATCTCGACATTGGATATTAAAAGAGAGGATGTCGATTTACTAGCATATGAGGTGGAGGAGCTTCACCTTCTTTCATGCATCAAATATTCATAATAGCATGCAACGTTGAAAGTCTGAATTAAGTTACTTAAGGATGGCGATACTAATACGAAATTCTTCGATGTCCAATAGAAAGAGGATTAACATTATTATTCCTTTAAATGTCAACGATGTTCAGGTGGAAGGGGTTTCTAATGTTAGAGCGACAACCACTTTACTAGTCATTTACCGTTGATAAATCCGAGTTGGATGTTTTCACATTCAAGTGGCAGCTTCAAAAGACCATTAAGTGAAGAGGAGGTTAAACATGCAATGTGTGAATGTGACCTCTTCAAAACTTCTGGCCGTGATGGAATTAATTCCGGTTTTATCAAGAATTTTTTCGGAGAAATTAAGTATGATCTTATGAAGTTCACTTATGAATTTCACATGAATGAAAAATTGGTAAAAGGGTTGAATTGCACGTTTATCGCTCTAATTTCAAAAGTTGAGAATCCATATGGTTTATCGAATTTCAGACCACTTTTGCTTATCAAGTGCATGTACAAAGTGTTGGATAAGGTGTTAGCCAATAGACTTCGAAAGGTAATAGGTAGGGTCATTTTTTATTCACAATCAACATTTGCCGAAGGCTATGTTGGATTGTTGAAGAGTGGTGGAATGGAGTGAGATAGAACATGGTTCCATTGTTTGGTTTTGTAAACAAGGAATGGAATATGATGATATCCATTCCATCAAATACCACACATTAAATTAATTTTTCATTCCACCTAATTTAAGATGTATCCAATGGAATGAAACACATTAATAAACAATTACAATTTTGCCCTTACTTTTACTATTACATCAGTTGCCTTGTTTTTTTCTTCTTTCCTTTCTCTCTTCACTATTTCTTATTTCTTCTTCAGTTTCTTATTCCTTGCTCTCTTTTACTGTCTTCTCTCTTACTTCTTTTAATTAATATTAATTCAATCAATAAAGTATTATTTTTAAATTCCACTCATCATGTTTCATACATGTTTTTTAGAGCAAATTTTTTTTAATCAAACTTAATTTTACAAAATGATGTTTAATCACATTAATTAGAGATTCGTAGAACTTTTTGAATAGACATTATATTGAATCTAAACTATTTCATAAAAACTTTTGCTATGCCTCTGAGTGTTGTTTCCGGGTCCCAAAAAGACCAGCCATGTATTTACAAGGTTGAAGTCACAATATCATTCGAGGTTTTTGTTTCATACATGTTTGTTTTACTGCAACAGAAAAATCCACAGGCAAACATTTTTGTTTACAAGTGCAATTTGACATTCTGTTAACAAGTGCAATTGTGTAGTTCTTATGCACATTGCACAATTATTTTCAATTCTAACTAATCAATATTATATACATTTTTGGTTGTTTATGGTTACTATGTACATCTATTGACTTTGAGGACTCGTGAATGAAGGTGCTCGTAAAAAAAAAAAACTTTGGCATAATATATTGAATTTGTGGTGCTACTCATGTTTATCTTGGAATATTTTACTATTTAATTATATTCCAATGTCATTATGTGGGCAAATGTCTTTATAATAATTATTTTAGCTATTTATCAATTTAGAGTCTTAATCGATTAATGATCAAATTAAGTGATAAGACTAATTAGATTTCTATTTAAATAATTAATTATTTAAATTATTGATATGGACTTTATGACTGTATGTCTGAATCACCCATTAACGAAATAATGAGAAACCCTAATGATCATCATACTATAAGATGATATGGTCCCGAATAAACCGTACACGACAAACTCTCTTCTCCCCATGTGAAGAGAACTTGAGGCATAAAAGTACTGATTGAGGAAGAACCAAATCAGCTGTCGCTAACCATTGTTGTGTGTTTTCATATCTCCACCTCTTCTATCTGTTTGTGGTTGTAGCTTCATCCATGTATTGCAGGAAATCAGTGGTATCTATGGCTTTCCATTGAGATGTCTATATCATACTTACAAGCTCCAATATTCCTTTCTCTAACCATTTCCCCTTTCATCTAATACTTTTCCAGCAAATGTGACCTATATTTCTTATAGCAGATTTGGTCAAAATCGCTATCTTCAATTTGAAAATCTAAATGGATTCCACGCAAAGCAGCTATAATGTAGAGATTTTGAGTAAGCAAATTTTAAATTTGAATTTTCCTCCTCTAATTTCATTTTTTCTTTTCACATTAGAGTTTACAATATTTCAATCTTATTTGAATTGTATATAAGTGGTACTTTGGTTTTCAATTTCCTCACACCGTATAAAATATTACTTGCCCTATTTTCTCAAAACTTAAAACTCTATGTTTGAGAGAATCAGTGAGTTTGAGAGAAAAAATTGAATTGGTTGACATTTTATAAGGATTCCTGTGGACTGGTCTTGATTAAATTTTTTAGAGCAAGTGTTTACTAAGCATGATCATTGAATTGAAGTCGGTGGTTCCATTACTAGAGGACAAAAAGAATTTGAGATTGTTATCGTTCAAGAAAATTTGTCAGTTGTGACTTTTAAATTACAACAAATTGTGCTTATATTTTTACGAACAGTTTCGCATTATGTTTTAACATAAAAACTTTTTTTGATGGAGTAACTCAAAGTGTCATCTTAAAGGCATGTGTATGATAATAGTTTAATTTTATTTCTCAAAATTAATGATAAATTTATTTAAGGCATTTTTGACAAAAAAAGTCAACCCATATATCTTTAAGCTTTTTTGAAATTTTACTAATTTCTTATATTGTTATTTTTTTTAAAGAAAATACTCTCTCCGGTCCTATTTTTAAGAAACAATTTACTTTTTTGATTCATTGAATAATTGATATATTCGGTCTATATTTAGACTAGATACATCAATTATCTAATGAAATCTAAAACGTCAATTTTTTTCTTATAAATATGACCGGAAGATCAATTTCAGTTAATTACTTGTTAAATCAATGATTCGAACTTCAACGTTGCAGATTCAGATATATGAATATTTCAGTCACTTTTTTTTTTGTGGTGGCCGGGGTTCGAACCCCAAACCTTGCATATAACATGCATTGTTTCTACCAATTGAACTAATCCAACGAGGACATATTCCAGTCACTTTAGTTTTAGAGTATTATGTATAGCAATTTTATCGTTGTATACTAATAAATTAGATGATGAGAGTTTGTTTACAAATTCATCTTTTTCGTTATTAACGGTGTTAAATTTATGAATGTATTCCGTGTACTTTATCAATTTGATTTTCATTTACATTTAGTCAAAAAAAATATCCTTATATTAGTCTAACTGTTTTCTAAAGTTCCTTATACTTTTTGGTTTTTAAAATCCAAAAATGTGGGAAACTTTTGTCTGTTTGCGCCCTTCGAAATTAAAATACAGTAGGGTGTTTGAGAAGAGAAATCACCTTGCACTATTTCCTTGTTTATTGCAGCCTACATTAACTGGGTTTTATTATCCCAGCCTGTATTAACTTCAGCGAAGATTTGGGCCTGGTTCAGTTAAAAGGAGAAAATTATACCTCATACCCCCAATTATACTTCTACTCCCAAAAACCTAAACTTCCAAACTATCTTAAACTTCAACAATTTTGTTCTTATATCGGAACTTTTCGACTTCAAAACACGGTCCAACTTTTATTTTTATAATATATTTTTCTAAATTAATTATTAATAAATCTAAAATGTACACTATTCATTTTATTTATATATGATTGAAAATTACTATTTGACCCCATGTCATGTTCATGGTTAGGGTCACATGCAAAAAAAAAAAAAAAGTACGGTTAGGGTCGTAGGTTTTGTGTTGACATACGTACATTAAGAATTTAGTGTAATGTGGATTGATTACTTATGCTTTTATTTCTCATTTTCTAGAGTGTAGTCATACATTACTTTCGAAATGACATTGACAACAACATTCCAGCTATAGATTTGTTTTTTTTTTTTGAGAGACCAGCTATAGATTTGTTAAAATTAGTAACTACTTAATTAAATATATTTTTCTTGCTAATTTGCCAATCTATTCATTCTGCAAACATTCCAAAGTTAACGTGTTGATTAATTTTATGGCGTAAATATTATCTCTACAATTTTTTTTGAGGGAATCATCTCTATTAAATTTACTGTAGCTAATTCCATAATTCCTTGCAGCAAGTGTTTAATAATTTGTATCTGGCTCCATAATTTCTTGTAGTGTTTAATATTGTACTTTGTATTCTCTTCAATTTTGATTGTTTTAGAAAAGATAACTTTGAGTAAAAAATAATAACAACTAAATTATGAAATTCTGTTATAAAAAACTTTCATGGGACTGAGCTCAGTTGGTATAAACAATGTATAATATTTGCAAGGTTTGGGGCTCGAACCCCAGCCGCCACAAAAAAAAAAAACTTTCATGGCTACGTACAAAGCCAATACAAATATTATATTATTATGAAATATTTACGGTTACTATTGATAAATATTACAAGTGGATGTTATAACTATTCAAACCTATTTTTTTTTTTTTTTTGAAGGAGCTATTCAAACCTATTGTTGCATAGCATTCAGCTGCAGAACAAAGACCTATTTTTGATTGTTCCATCTACAAATTTACCGAATATGATTAGACAAGAATATGACTCAGCAGAAGTAATCAAATATTAGAGTAGTGGACGGTTATTCATTCATATCAGTTTGAGAAGAAAAGAACAAGTGGGCCAAAAATTCATTAATAATTAATAATATATAAGAACATATATACCTCTAATTATTATTATCACGATATATCACATACATAGTATATCCACTTAATGATGTTAATACGTCACTATGTTTTTAACTTTAATCTGTTTTCGTAAATGGTTTTGTAAGAATTTAATTGTAGGTAGGATGTCATTGTATTTATGCTATTCCAGGTGACTAGAAGAAAAGGCATTAAGCATGCCCTTCGGGGATATCCTGCTGCTACACTTCATATATGATATGTTTAATTTAGGAAACAGTTCTTAACATGGTTATCTAACAAAAAGACCTACAGCTAATAGTACGGTCCTACTTCAGGTTGAATTAAAAGTAACGAATTAAAGTGTCATTTTGCATGGGCAGTGACAATATATAAAGTAACTGTTTTAGACTCTTCTATACAAAATCTTATTGAATAAATCATTCTATACAAAATCTTATTGAATAAATCAACATTTTCATGTACCAGAACAAAAAAAAAAATTGAAATTATAAGGGTCAAACAATTTATGTAGTGTTTGTTTTGACGGCCCTTTATGTTTCATTGTGCGTTTTGATGAGAAGCTACAAATAATAGTTTAGTTTTAACTTTTACCGTAGGTTTAAAATATATTATATATTATGTTCCAAACGACAATATTGAAAGATATCAATCTCTTGAATGGATTTAAGTTATCTCGATGAATTATTTTTTATATTTGCACGCAAAGATACGTTAAGTTTATCAAAAAGATATAAAAGTTTTTTATTTTAATATTAACTACTTAGCATCATATTAACGCCCAATTAGTAAAAACTAAATATTATTTGGACTGACCCTGAGGGAGACAGAGAGCAAATATTTTAAAAAGTGCCAAACAAGGATAATTCGGTATTTTGGCTGGTTCTAGCATAGAACCTTCATGTACAATTGACCTGGATTTTATTCTAGGGCTTCCTCCTAGTTCCTAATAAAAGGCCACATATATAAAGTAAAGTTATCTAATATTATTGTGTGACAAATTGACTATAAGCAAGTTCCATGTTGGACTAAGCATAGTTTCATGATTAATTATTTGAAAGAATTAAAAGTAAAATGGACACTGAACAGGGTAGCTGTATAGGTAGGTGAAGTGTCAATGTCTATTACCACTAACTATACACCATTTTGAAGGTATATCACACCGCAGAATAAGGATGTCGCTTTTGTTTCAAAAACTGTGAGACAAGAAAGAAAGCCACTAAATTGCCAACGAACCGGTACTTAGGTGGGCTTACAAAATAATAATATAATAATTTGGTTTTTATCTTTAACCCTCCGATTTGTCGGAGTAGTGGTTTCAGATAATGCAATAAGGACGAAATAAGTAAAATCTGATTAATAATTATATATAATATTTAATTTTAGATTCTCTCAAGCGATTTTTCGTAAATTTGGGTTTAAAAACTACTACATATTTTCTTTTTTATTACATGAGTTTAGTCACTTGGTTAATTATAAATATAATTAATTTTAAACACAATAATGATGACCGATATATCTTTTATTTATTGATGGTAGTTAGTATCGTAAATGCTTACGAGAGCAAGATATTGAAGTCCTACACACAAATAAATTCTTATGGGTTACTTCAAACCTTGTCGAATTACACGTCAAAATGTTCAATGAACCACTTGGTTAACAATTGCTCGAATGAGATCATACAATTGCTTCATGAAATCCCTGTAAGTAAAATAATGTAATCAAGACAATATAAGTCCAATATACACAATTTGTAAATAAGGAAGAAAAAAAGTTTAGGAGATTTATTTTGACCAAAGGTTTAGGAGATTTACTAACCACTTCACAACTTAGAGTTATGCATTTTTGCTCAAATTTTCAGAAAAAGAAAAAATATTTTATTTTATTCTTTATTTTTTATAATCTCGTTATCCGACTCAAATATTAATTAATTGGATTCTTAAAAAAATATTAATTAATTGAGGTATCACAATCTCACCATTCACTTTTAGAGGTCTAATTGAAGTTAGAATGAAAATTCTTGGCAACTGGATGATTCGAACATAATACTTGGAGAGGACGCTAATCTCACTGTCCACCAGTGGAGAGCTCAATATATTAAGGTTAGAGCAAATCCCCTATATGAAATGACTCACACAAAAATTATCAGCACCAAGATGAGTCGAACCCTAGCTTCTCCAGTAAATCCCGCCTAGCTTTCAACATTATTTGAACCTCTGTGGTATATGTCATTTGGAAGGAACGGAACAAAAGAATATTTCGTCATAAGGCTGAGAGTATAACTGCTACTTTTCGGTGGTTAAAATATTTTTATGTTTTGTTTGATTTTGATTACATAACGTGGAGACTGAATCCTTTGACGTGTATAAAGGCAGTCTTCTAATTAGTTTCTTCAGCTGGTTGTTTTTGTTTTTGTAGCTCCTGTACTCGTAGTTTCTTCTGGTACACTTGTAATAGAGAGACTATTTTTTATTTTTAATATATTATTTCTTAATTTAAAAAAAAAAAAAGATGAGTCGAACCTGAGACTTGATGAGAGACATACTCTTACGTCCCAAGCCTAAACCATATTTAGTAACTCAAACAACATTCAATTCTAGGGTTTTATTTCTGTTACATACGGAACCGTAACCCTTAATTCATGACTCAAGAGGTTTAATATAACAATACAAGAATAAAGATGAAAAAACAGAAAAGTGGGGCCTGATGAAAGTGAACATGTTCTGATTTGAAGACTTCATTTTGCCCACATGTAATTCAGGTAATTACAGAGAAGCCTGATTGATTTTTCTTGTTACACTTTCTCCTTCTGTTTGTGAAAAGTCTAATCTTGAGGAATGGTGAACATATATTGGAATACAAATGAAAATTAAATGAAGCTATAATCAGTTGTAACAGAATACATTTATTGATATGACAAAAATACATATATCTACCGTATATATGATATAGAGAGGTACATGACAATATGCTATATATGTGTAGTTTACAAAAAGGAGTTATTAATTAGATGGGAAGAGTCAAAGTAGTTAGTTGAGAATTTTTAGGGCAAGTTGATCATGTCAAATTACGGTTTAGGTTATGATGGTGAAAATGGTGGGTTGCTTAGGTTACGTGGAAAGGTGATAGAAAAAAAGGTATATTATGGTTTTCATACAAAGACAGTTGAAGAAAAAAATAGATGTAAGTTGCCAATGCAAGTTTGCATTCTCATTGTTTGAAAGCTATTTCAAATCCTTCTATTGTGCTTGTTCAACACAAAGTTAGCTAGCTAGTAGCATCATTTTAACGGTCTATTAGTAATTCTTTGTTGTGATCTTATCCCATCTTATTACTATTTTCATCAACAAACAAAACCATAATACACACATGGTATGATATTTATTCAATATTAATGTTTTTGTGTTATTATAAATAATCGAGAAAATCTATGAATCACTTACATAGACACAAACACCGAATAAGACATTAACCCTGACAACGACACACATTGAGTTGGACACTAAAAACACGTTTGATAAGAAATATAGTATACTATATATGACTGAAGAATTGACCATAAATTAAGAATATTACATTTGAGGGCAACTAATTAAGTTCTGTCGTCTTGTTATTTATCTATAATAATGGTTGTTTATGAAATTGCATTTCATCAATCATATCATGTTGAACCTTTGAAGTCGTTTTCAAAATTGAGTGGCTACCTCAACTTGGTTAGTTTCTCTTTAATTGAAATTTACTAAGCTAAGTAATGGTCCATATACCCTATTAATTTAGACATATCATCTTGTTTCCCTTTGCAATTAGCTAGTTTGATCATCTTGGTGGCAGCTAATCACTTGATTAAACTTTTGATGCCTAGCTCTAACGAATTAAAATAGAACTTTTAAAAAAATATAGTACAATGCACCAACTTAATTAAAAGAAATCTTTGATATGGTAAAGTCTTCAGGTGGTATAAGCACAATAATCCTATATTGGGTGTGATAGGTCAACTTTTTACGTTAGCATATCAGAAAACTTCAGAGTCATGGAGGCATGTAAATTGTTTGACCGGGCGTGTAATAGGTCAATTATCCTTATTTTATTTTGACAAAATTGTTTACTTATTTTAAGAGAAATTATTTATTTATTTATAATTAAGCATGTGTTAATTTCAAGGTTAGTACAAACATTTTTGGAAAAGTAAAAAAATATAATATTACTATGTTTGATACTACTATAAGTTTATTAAAATTGTTTAAATGTATTATTTATTATTTGATGAAATAAAATTTACACATAACTTCTCAACTTTTTATTCATGAAAATAAAACACAAATATTAATACTACACACTTTCCTCTATTATTTTTCCTATTTCTATTTTATATTTGAACTCCTAAAAAAGTTAACCTGGAAATAAATTATGAAACCAAAAAACGAACACACTCTAAGAGAATTGATCAAAGTTATCCATTCAAATAATAATGATAGGCCAAGATCAAAATTTTGTCTAAGATTTTTCAACAAAATGTTATTAATTATGTAATCTTTCTTGTTTGATTGTCCCAAAACAAAAAGAATGGATATATTTTGGAGAAATAAAAATCTCACAGTCACGAAATCTCTATTGGATTTTACTACATATATGCTCCAACTGCACTGTTGCTACATACCTTTAATTTTTTATTTTATTTTATAATTTAAAATACAGAACTTAAATCTAAACCGTCCAGATCATGATCAAACGGTCAATGATATTCTTAATGCATGCAATGTCGACTAAAGAGAAGTCGGATCCCTAATCGACCAATTACTATATATATTGGATATTCATTTAAGGGTTAAATATATTTTTTCGTCCTTATAAAATGGTATGTTTTCATCCTCACAAAGTTATTTGTTTTGCTTTTAAATCCCTAATGACTAATTTATGTTCATATAAATGTCAAGATTATGACTCTTTTATGTTAAAGATATATTCATGTCATGTCCACTTATTATCTTCAACCCTTGTATGTTCATCATATGTTCAACAAATGTCACGAACATGTCAAAATTGTATCCATTAAAGACCAAAAACAAAGCAAATTATTTTATGAGAATGAAAACATTCAATTTTATAGAGACTGAAAACTTATTTAACTATTCATTTAATATTTAGTGTGTAGGTAATTTTATTCATAGATTGATCAACATGTTGATGTTTACATACAACCTGTATTGTAATATTTTGATGAGAAAATAGGTATTCGATTTCGTGGGGTATGAAATCTCAATCAGTTAAGAAACACATTAGAATAATTATCATCACAATATGTTTTATTTGACTTGCCATCTGCATGGAATTGAAAAACAGAAAACAAAGGCAGACGGTTTGAAAGTAATTTTCTGGATGCTATACTTACACGCCATTTGAATTAATCGTTAAGATTTAATTTAATCTGATTTTGACACCTCTTTACCTCTTTCATGCCAATCAAATTTAAATTGCTGATAAGAACAAAAGAAAATTGCATAAAACTGATCATGACAATTCCCTCATGTTAGTTAGTTAATCCGATTTGCTTTATCTTTTTGTTAGAATCAATTAAAGTATCCGTTTAAACAGTTAACTAGTTAGTCTCTAGTAATACTACGTATTTTGCCACCCAATGCAACAATCTTATACCATGTACAAATTAACTCTCTACACCACTTAAAAAGCATAGAATTCTTGATATCCATAAAGCAAAATTGACTTGATTCATTTTCTTAAAAAATAATTAATTATATGAAAAAGTGATTTATCGTTAAATGAGTGGAATTTTTTAAATTTTTTTGGACAAAATCGTTAAATGAGTGGAAGTTGGTATTATCATATACGCAAGAAAACTTTATGATATTAAAGGTTTCACCTAAAAAAATTCAAATTAGTTCAGGTAAAAAAAAAAAAAAAAACTCTTATTTCCTTTTCACAAAATTTATCGATAGAATTTCTGACAGATTTCACATTTTCTAAATTTATGTCACAAGTTTAATTTTTTTCAATTAGTGTTACAAGATGACAATTTGTATTTGAAACGACTAATGTCATCTTTCTATGTTGTATTTCGGGTTCGGTTGGTTACTATTTGCATGTTAAAATGAGTTTAAACCTCACTCCTAAGAGCTAACTCATAAGATAATTGTGCCGAAAAACATATATACATGCTCAAGAATCTTAAGAATATGATACGCCAATCCAACCTCAATAGTTTTAACGAGAGGTGATGAAAATTGTGAGCAAATTCTTCTTAAGCTTGCTGACAATATTATAAGTATATGTGTCCGTACGTAGCTCACCAAATTTGTTACTGCCACGTTTCCATTTAAGGGCATGATGACTTTGGGTTTTGCAAGCTATCTCTTGCATTGATTAATGAAGATACGATTCGTTGATTTTCATCTACTACATGAGTTCATTAAGATAAAAGATGGATGAGCCTAAACAAGCAAAGTTCAATTCATGGAAAATTAATTGATTGCATATTTGCTCATGAACAGCTGAATATAATTCCAATTATATCGTTTTTTGTACAAATTATATTAATATTAAGATCCTTTAAAAAAATTAAGATAGTTAATAAAATATATATGTCAATTACTTGATTTTATACTTCTTTTGGTTTGAATATCAATATCAATTACATTATTGGAGTTATATATATTAGCTAAAAATTATATTAAGATAAAATATACAAATTTGGATGATGATAATAATAATGAAATTATAAGTTAGGACTTAAACTCTCCAACAACTTTGCCGATATTTGCTTAGAAACTGCTTCAATAGTTTACTAAGGTCACAATTATCTGATGTGCGAAATGAATCAGTCTAGGATCAAGGAGAGATGTCCCTTTAGTAAAAGCATACGGTAACAAACAATTGGAGTTGATTATATTAACGTGGTACTATGGTAATTTGTATAATAATTGATTGGGTACGGTTTGAAAACGAACGGGTCTTCTATCCACATAAATAGGGCACAATTGTCTTGTGAAGACAACAAAAGTGACTTCTCATCCACAACCCTAAACCAACCCCTCTCCCTTCACTTTCTTATATATATTCTTCAAGACTTCTCTCTCCCATGCTTGATGCTCAAGACTTTTGTTAAGGTTGCACCATAATTCTATAAACAGTATCTATAGCATCCTCATCAGCCTCTGCAACTACCACACATGGAGGATTCTTCTTCTGCAGCCGAAGATACCAAGAGTTGTCCACGTGGTCACTGGCGACCCGCTGAAGATGAAAAACTTCGTCAACTTGTTGAACAATATGGTGCCCAGAATTGGAATTCAATTGCTGAAAAACTCCAAGGAAGATCAGGTATGTATTATGTAATATTAATTCAAGCTTTATTATTAATTGATGATTTATTAGCCTCCTTGTTTAATTTTCAAATTCATAGTGAAATTGGGAGAGTACTGCAAACATAGACATGTGCTCTTATTAACCAGAAATGCCATGTTAAGAAGAAGGATATCAGGAAGTTTCTTGATGGTGTTTATGTTAGTGAGAAGGGATCGGTGGTAACTGAAGAATAGATGATGATGCTCAAAATAAGCATATCTTTTTGTAGTTTAATTCAAGTTTCTGTTGTTCTTGGATTGGTTACTGTTTTGTGGCGATTACTTAGACATCTTTTACATTTGCTTGTTGAGTTTGGAATTTTTGGTTATTTTGGTTTTCTCTATTGGAATATCTTGCTTAAAAAAAAAAAAAAATTGTTATGATCTCTTAAACTCATCTTGTACTCAACCAATAAAATTTTAATTGGTAAGAAACTAGTATATATTGTTTCCATCTATTAATTATCTCATGTACTGTTGTATATAAAATAAATAAAAAATTAAGCAATAAGTAAATTTTTTTTTTCCTTTTAATTGGCAGGGAAAAGTTGTAGGTTGAGGTGGTTCAATCAGCTAGATCCAAGAATTAACAGAAGACCTTTCACAGAAGAGGAAGAAGAGAGACTACTTGCGGCTCATCGGATTCACGGGAACAAATGGGCACTAATAGCAAGACTTTTCCCTGGTAGAACTGATAATGCTGTGAAGAATCATTGGCATGTTATAATGGCTAGAAAACAAAGGGAACAATCCAAGTTATGTGGCAAGAGAAGTTTTCAAGAAGTTTTTTCTAACTCCTCTATACTTAATTTCCCTTACACAACGAGAATAGGATATGAGAATGGAAGATTCTATGATAATACACCTTCTAGTTCTCTTGCCTCTTGGAATTTTGCTTCTATGTCAACAACAACAACAAACACTACTACTGCTACTACTATTTTACCTGAAAATTGCATCACAAGAAAAGGATCTAATATTTATAAAGGCTCAGATAGATCATTTCTCTACAGAATTTGTCCAAATCAAGCATTCTCATCACTTCCAAATTACAAGAGGGTTGCTCCAAATGTTTTTGGTTTTTTAAATTCTTCTGATGATGGAAGGATAAAGAAGGATTTGGTGAGTAGTTTATGTGATAACTCATCAACATTAATCACAAACTTAAAGTCTTCCACGGAGAAAGAGCAAGATCGCGATGAGGTCGAAATTGAGCAGCACAAAGAAGTTCCTTTCATTGATTTTCTTGGTGTTGGTGTCTCTTCATCATAATTAATAATTAAACTCATGAAGTATATTTAACTTCATGTAATTCATATCTATATATACTCTATAGTGTAGTTTTCTAGTTAGCAAATAGAAAATTTAGTTCATCTGCATGAGCATGAGGCCTTTCAATTCAGATATAAGGAAGCTGATGCTGCCTCATTAATTTTCTAAGGTTAATTAATTAGGAATAGAGTGAAAATTTTACAGCTTTTTTTGTTAAATTTTTTGTTTTTGTTTAGTTTCTGAGGAATAAAGCTTTCAGTGTGGATCAAATGAAGGGTAGTGTGAGGAACACATTTGGTGCGAGCGTGTGGCTTGGATCATTCTCTATGAATAAGTAAGGTATATTGAAAATTTGCAGACATTCATTGAAATTTCTTGTTTCTGTGTAATATATAGCAACTTTGATCCTTTATGATTTCACCAATTAAGAACAAAAGTGGTTGCAGATATAGCTGTCTTTCATGTGATAGTAGTATTTATTACCATTGCATGGTTGTAGACTAGCTTGTTGTTGTAGCTATAACTTCTTAATTATGAACATAATCCATGCACAAGAGTACATGAGATTTGATTGATGCTTTGTTTTGATGTACAATCTCATATTGGAAAACAATTAAGGTTAATTTTATAAAACTAGAAGATAATAAATTATAGATGCTTCCTTATATTGTGTGTTTGCATTTAACTTGGGAGTATCATTTGTATTCATTGTTCTATTACTGTAATTCTTCTTTTGTTGTTTAAAAAGTTGTAGATGCTTCTTTTAGTATAGACTATATATATAACGTGTACGCGGATTGTTTGAGCTAGCATTCAAAACTATCAATTTTTTACGACCTAACTAATATATACACTTTCTATTTTTATATATTTACTTTAGTAAAAAATAGTTTATTTAACTAATATATGATTTACAATTATATATAGTTAAAAAAACTAACACACAGTTATATTCGTTTTGAAAATAATTTATAATTGATTTAGATTTAACAATATATAGTAAGACTCTATTAAGTATATTGACCTTCTTGTGGGGCCAACATGCACAAAGTTTCTACCTGAGGCTTCTTCTAGCGTCAATTTGCGGTAGATTTGGAGTTGGAGTAATAAGTATGTCAACCTCAAAGGAAGAGTTGTCAACCTAAACTCGAATCTAAATAGCATCTCGATCTTTCATCTCTCCTTTTTGAACACATCCGTAAAGGTTTGGAAGCAAATTACACAACTCCAAACTCGCTTTCATCAGGGACGCTTAAAAGTTGGCAACAAAATATCCATGATCAAATGGGAGGATGTTTGTAAGCAAAAGAGAAATGTGGCTTACGAGTTAGAGACTTGAGAATTTTTTAATGTGGATGTGGATATGTATCCACGGTAATTATTGCTAGGTTATCATGGACGTGGAGGGATTAAATTGTGTGTTTGTTGTTACATTGAGACAACACAATTTTTCTTTCTTACCCATGTGTTTTATGTTTCTTGTTCTCAAAGGATATTATCATACTAATATATTATACGTATCAATTATGAGACTCTTTGCAAGTGGCAGACTTAGCTCATAGTGTGAGATCTAGCATTTTCACCATTATGCCAATCTTTTGGAGCACATTAGGGCATTCATGTTGAAGGAGTGGGTGATCTTTATTTATCATATTTTTCGAGAAGACAACGTGTGTGCAATTTGTTTTTGTCAAAACGGGAACAAAATACTTTACATGATCCTTACTTTGTATTAAACTCTGCCCTTTTAGGTGAGGCGTTAGGTGTTTCCTTTTTAAAGATGTAGTTTTTTCTTACTCTTTTTTTCAAGTAACCAAAAAATAATCTCGAACAAATAAACTGATCTTTATCGAATTAGCGTACCTTACACTATGTTTATTTATATTATTATATTTACCATTCAAACGATAAACAAAATACCAAGTGAATAATAAACAAACCACTACTATGAATTTTATTTTATTTTAGAGATGAATATATATGCAATATCAATGTAAAGTTATTTTAGATTGACATCTAATCACAACTCTTCAATTTGCAGCATCATGTTTGAAATCACAACTCTTCATGACCTTAAATTGACCTTAAGTGATTTATTTAACATGATATGCAAATGAATATTGTTTGTAGAACAATTTTATAGATGGCATTTCACGTTTTATTTTCTCTTAATTTTAATATATATACACATGTAAATAATTCATGCTTGAGTGAAGGATCAATTTATGGCGACTTTCAACTACTACTTATACACGTGATTCTATTCTAAACCCAAATAAAAGTATATCCTGACGTAAAATAGTCACTGGAATCAAACAATGACCTCATAACTGTCAGTTTGGACATATGTCAATAAAATACAAAATGAGGTAGGATGAAAGAAGTGTGAAAAAGGTCATACATATGAAGTGTATTGAATAAATTGAAGATGTGATCTATTTAATTAAAGTCCGAAAAATGTTGATTTTTTTTTTTACAATGCTAATCAAAACAAAAAAGAGAGAAAACAAAAGAACAAACTACACTTTAGAGAAAAAACTATTTAATTAAATTTGTAATGAAATAAACTATTTTTTTGTGCTAGTCAAAGAAACTATTAAACAATAATAGTTACAATATATTTTTTGAGAGGAATATGTATTATATATTTTGGATGCAATTTAAATTTTTCATGGAATAAATTTAAATTTAAAGGAGTATTAAATGAAATCAAATATTTTCAAGATGTTTTCTTAGTCTTGATGAATTAAAGTATTTATTTCTTATAAAAAAAACCCGATGAAGATATGGAACCACTTCCAAATAGGGGAGAAAATTTCTATCTAGCACCCTTCATATATTCACTCTGCTATAGATGCTACAGCATTTTTGACATAGATTTTGTTCAACACTTGCTTGTTTCAACTTCAAATTCATTAGCAACCTTTATAGATTAATAAATTGAATTTAATTAAAATTAGCATCAACTAAACCCAAAGTAGGAAAGAAAATCATTATTCACTTGATCCTAAACTAGACCAATTCACCACATTTACACAAGAAATTAATACACTTATTCATATGTAAATTCAAACGAGGACCGTATGGACAATGCATAAAATATACAAGGTCTGAGGTTCGAACTCCGACCATAAAAAAAAATGTAAATTCAAACTTAAATCGTGAATAACTAGTTATTAATTTGTAAAAAAGCACCTACTAATCATAGTTGTAAGTCCTCACCTTGCCGACTTAGGAATCTTGGGTTAAAATGTAGCCATATGCTTCATTTATGCAGGAATCTATTGCTTGTGCTAAGGTTCCCCAACCGCACATCAACATACCCAACATGTGTACCCCTGATTCGGATTCCCTGCTTTTCATGAGGGAAAGGTACCCTACCTTTCAGTCAATGTTGTTCATCGAATGATCAATTAGGGTTCCAAATTAAGCATGTGTCCAACTCTTTATTTTCATAAAGAAAAGTTAAAACAAATGAACATGATATCTAAAATTTGGCTCTTTATCAATATTTTTACCAAACAAAATGTAATAGAGCATTAAACTTTTTTAATCAACCTCTTTTTATCTGGACGACGATACCTATATTTGAATATGCATTTAGTTTTCACATTTTGCGTTTCAAAGTTGTTTCACTGCAACTTTTTGAAAGCTACAAACTGTAACTTTATGAAAGCTACTAATGGTGGATTTTGTATTTTTTTTCTTCATTTTTTCATGAAGGAAGAAAAGAGGAATTAATGGGTATTGTAAGTGACAAAGTGACTTTGCTGTCGTGACAAAGTGACTTTGCTGCCATGACAGAGTGACTTTGCTGCCACGATCCAATGAAATTCAGGTATTATCGCTTCGATTCGTCAATTGAATACAAATTAATGTATCGTGCCTCTAAAAAAAAGAAATTAGTAGAGCGAAGCCTGTTAAGGGTAAAAGCGTAATGACATTTAAAATAAATAAGAAACGTGTCTATTAAAAAATATGGGGGGTGCCAATAGTTGGTTCAAGTGTAGAGTGGTGTCCAACCAAGCTTCAGGGGTGGGCAACATAAACTTTAAGCAAAGTTAGAAAGTTGCTCTTTAGGCATCCACTATTTATTTTCATGTACTTTGAATTGATGAAAATACTCTCAACAACAGTTAACTATCGTTCAAGAGACTTTTTAAACTAGAAACACTGATTTAAATCACAATTAGACTGATCTAAAAAGTGACGAACAATGCCGCTCAACCAACGGTAATTGCATTTTTAGAGCAATTAGAGGCGCCTAAAGAGCAACTCTCTCAAAGTTAAACACTCATGATTGGCATTCTTAGTGGAGTAATTGCTTTAATCATTACAAGCCTTAAAGCTCCAGGCCTCAATCTTCTGCCCCCTAAATTCACGCTGCTTTGGGGTACAAGTGATTCCCCCACCTGTTGTAAAAAAAATTCTCCACCACAAAATTAGAATAAAATATGTGAAATGTTAAAGGGTTATTTATTGAAGCACCACAGCTCAAAGTGCAGTAAAAATTGAATAGTTAAAAGAAAAAAAAGGGAGAGGATGGTAATGTCGGTACCTAGCTAGTGAGTAGCATCCAACTTAAAAAAACAAAAAAACTATTGAATGATTGACCCCATAGCTTGTGAGATCCACAATATTCAATCTACACAATATTAAAACACTTTTGGCCCCATAGCTCAACAGATTCATCAATTCCATTATATAAAGGGATAAGTCTCAACCTTGCAAACCAACTCAACCATCTCACTAGAATTGCTATAGGCATCTATAGTTTATACCAAGAGAAATAGTGAGAATATGACTGAGGGAAGAGGCAGTGCATCTATGAACATGGTCACTGTAATTTCACTGCTGTGCCTTTTGTTTCTGGCTGAAAGTGCTAATGCAGCATCTTACACCGTTGGAGGACCTGGGGGATGGACATACAAAACTGATACTTGGCCTAATGGAAAAAAGTTTAAAGCTGGTGATGTGCTCAGTAAGTTTAAATTTAATTTGTCATACATACTGATATAAATTAATTTAATTACCGTACAATTGGGATATTTGATGAGACCAAAACTATATTTCTCAATTTTACAAAATTGTTTTGGAAGAAATCAAGTTGTAACTTTAATTATATGTGCATATGGTAATTGATTGTTGCAGGCTTCAACTATGATTCAACCACACACAATGTGGTTGCCGTGGACAAAAGTGGATACAACAACTGTAAGACACCGGGAGGTGCTAAAGTGTTCAGTTCAGGGAATGACCAAATCAGGCTATCAAGAGGACAAAACTACTTCATATGCAGCTATCCTGGTCACTGCCAATCTGGGATGAAGGTTTCCATCTATGCAGTTTAGTCCTCTAGCAATGTGACTTGACTACAGTAGTTAATTAGTTAATTAATGGTCAATTAGCTGTAGTGGTATGATTGTGATATTTGAACATCCATTTGAGACAACTCTTGTGACAACTTCTTTTCTCTCTCTTTTCATTGGTAAAAAACAATGTAGAGAGAAAAAGGAAGAGAGAGAATAATAGTATAATGTGAGTATGAGAGAGAAGGTTGTCAAAAAGTTGTCATAAAGTGGTTGTACAAATATCATTTCTCTTTCTTTAATTACCATATAAATAACAGCATGAGTACTAGGCTACTAGCTATATGTTGATTTGGTGATCAATATGTAAAAGGAGTGTGGTGAGGTGGCTTTCTTTATAAAATTGTATGTTTGATATGTTTGTTTTTGTGGTGTGCTGTGTGAGGATTTATATATAATATATATGATAGAGTCATAGAGATTAACTATCTTGCACTAAAAGATCCCTTTGTTTGTTTACGGTCTAAGTTTTTATTTTGGTTTATTTAATTCAATGGTTCCGTAAATAATTTCAAGTTTTCATTTTCGTCCCACAATTAATAAAACTCCCGTTTTGGTCCCTCAGATTTTCCTTTGTTTGCCATAGGGGTGAGCACAAAATCCGAACCCGTCCACCAACCGATATATCCGAGTCACCCGCGGGTCCACCGGGCGGGTTAAAATGGATCTCGGGTGAAGAAAGACTAAAAAATAGGGTCTGTGTGGGTTTAGACGGTGGAGTCCGGTTTTTACAAATCCAAAACCGTGTAAACCGAACCTGACTGACCTAAACAAAATTTACTCCACAAAACCCAATCCATTATACATATCCATATACGCCTCTTTTCTCCCAATTCAACATTTTTCTTCTATTTCTTTAAATTTGAATTTCATCTCTGTCTTCCTCTATCTCTTTTGCGATTGCATTAACATAGATCTCTCCTTTTATTTTTGTATTCCTATTATGTGAGAGCACCTCCTACATGCAAGCATCTTGTGTTGATTTACTATGTAGATCCACTTAAACATGAAAACTTTTCTTAAGATTTAGCCATGATCTACTCATAGATCCAGATCTGTCCAAGTCCAATGTGCAATATTTTAATTATGAACACGTGATATTGGGAACAAGAAAAACAATGATAACCGATCTTTGGCCTTTTTCTTGTTAAATTGTTTATAACGTGATATTTTAATGATTGCTATGATACTCTGATCTATGGCCTTTTTCTTGTTAATTTATTGATGAAAGTCTTGTTAAAAAATAGCCAGATAAATTTGAGATGAATAAAAAAATATTGGAGAAATAACCGAATGAACCCACCCGATCAAGCCGAGACCCGTCCAAACCGAAAACCGCACAAACCGTATTAATTTATGGGCGGAATTGGGTCTTTAAATTGGATGCTCGGTTTCATACATCTTGCCGAGTTCAGGCCCGAACCCGCCCGAACCCGACCGATGCTCTACCCTAGTTTGCAAAATAAATCCCGACCGTTAACTTTCACTCCAAATGTCTATGGTGGACCTACCTTAAAGTGGTCTATCAAAGACCTTAATAATTTTGTTAATTTTAACCATTCGATCTATTTATCATAAAAGGGACCGTTATATCTCCACCTTCTTCTTCTTGTTCATGATCTTCATAAAATAATGCTAAAGATGTGAAATGCCTAAAATAACCCTAATCCCAAATTAAAAATCCCAATTTATTTTCTCCTCTTCGTCTCCGACGAGCATCTTCTTCCCTTTCCTGTTACGTGACTTGTAATTTTTTTTATTTTTATTTTTTAAATTAAAAAAATAAAAAATAAAAAAATTACACACGTGGCGTCTACGTCAGCATTGACTTGGTCAAAATTGGCCTCTGGCGCCAAAATTGCAAAAGGGGCAGTACTTAGGGGGCTGAATTGTATTTTATTTTGTTAGGGGCCAAAATCGTAACTTCCTAATATTTAGGGGGCCAAAACTGCTATTAAGCCTATTTATTATTGAAGAATAAAAGAAGATGAAGAGAGATTATAAATAGTTAAGGACATTATAAGTAAAACAGAAATTATTTTCTGAAAAGTAACAAAATTTGTTAGGTTTCTTAGAGATGTTTTAAGGAACCTATTAGGAGTTTAGTTAGTCCTTTTATTGCTTTGTGATGAAAAAAGCAGAATCACCTTAAAAATAATGAAGCCACATATACAAGATAACTCCAGCTTCAAAAAAGATTGACTAACATGCACTCGATTTGCAAGAACCACACTGAAAAATAAGCCAAAACAACCACAACACATGCAGAAAAAGAAAAGAAACAATCCACTATCTCTAACCAACGTAAACAGAAGCACCCTTGCCATAAATAAGATCCATATAATAATCAATTTGAAAATCAATCAACTCTAGAAAGACACCTTTTTCTCTTCAGCCAGCAATACCAAAACAATCAAAAACAAAGAAAAGAAAGCACTACACATAAATAAAATGATGCACAATACTCCTAAATCGCTTTGACACGCGATTGATGCGCAGAACACAACCAAAAGGCGATGTAATAATAGATACTAATTGACTTAATCCTCAGCCACTTCCATGAAGTCACCTTCACAAACTCCAACATATTGTCTAGTTGAATCTCCAGCATAGCGGAAAATGTTTTCGTTTCTTGTCTTCCATATGCTCCACACACACGTACGCAAACCACATCACACTGAATCGCCTTGAGAATGCTCTGCTGCTTCCAACCAGATCCCACATATGCAGTTTTGCCTATTTATAATGGAAAATTTTATGGTGAAGTTATGAGAATGATTTTTCTGGTGAAGTTAACCCTATGACCAATCATTGAGCATTGTGTATTTAATCCATGCCACGTGTCAGATTATATAGTGTATTGCACATTTGCCCATAAGGTGTCATTATATCCTTGTTGCAATTAAGTCCCGGATTAAATCAAAATTAAACATTTGTATTTTTATTATATTTTATTTTGTAAATCATAAAGTTTATGCATCTAAAACAGAATATGTTCCTTTCGAATCCCTTTCATTTGCAGAAGTCTGAATCTGTTCATCTTCATCAGTTCCTTTCCTTCCAAAATCTCATCATCTTCATCAGATCAATTTTGTTCATCCCTTTCTCTCCAAAATTCATCTGCTCCAACACCAACCATACCTTTCACATTCTCAAACCCTAAAACCTTCTTGCTTAATCAAATCGATAGAGATTGGTTTCCCTTTTTTGTAAAATAAGGAACCTCGTGAATGATTCATTTATTAACATATTTCCTTGATTAAGAATTCAACGAGGATATAGTAATGATTCAACGACGAAAATTGAAGAGCATGTATCAAAATGATTCATTTATGAATTCAAACAAGACCCTTTTGGTTTTTATTAACATATTTCCTTGATTAAAGTTGTAGTACGGATACAGTAATGCAATAATTTAAGTTAGCAAAATCCCCTTTTGCAGATGAAGAAGAAAGAGGATGATTAAAAATGATAATTTGAGCATAATTAATAAATAATTTAATTTTAAATAAAATAAGTTAATAAATTAAAATAATTAATATTTTGTATAAGGATTGATTTGTAATAAGGTAATGTTTAGTTTTAGAGTGATCCACCAGCAGGACACTAGCCGACATAACATCAACAGTTATGTTATTGGCTAAAAAATAATACCATTTGCTACATTTATTGTTCTAAAAAAAAAAGCTGCATTTACTATAACTTACTTAATTCTGCTATCAATCACAACAATCATTCAGGGAAGGCAGTAAATCTTCACAATGACACTTCTTTATTGAAGATCCAAGTGAATTTGTGGTTGATCTTGCTTGTTCGCTCATCGATCTTGCTTGTTCGCTCATCAAGACGTGCCTGTATTCTCCTTATTCTAGGTGCAAGTTCACACACAAACTCTTGTGCACGTTGTCCCTCACTTGTCAAACCATCAAGCTTCTCCAGTTTCCACCGTCCGATCAAAAATTCTAAAATATCAGCGTAATCATTGGTCGTGTACATCCCAATACGTTGTCCCACAGCTGAAAAATGATCGAAGAGGTATGGATCTTGTCCATCATGCATCAAGTGTGCGGGCATCGTAATCTTGTTACACATCATATTTGATATGGCCATCATAGTCTCTGTGGGGTCCACTTCTAGCAGCTTTTCCACAATTCTCACATATGCGTTTTCATGGCGCTTTTCATCTGCGGCAATGGTTCCACATATGCGTGCAAGTACCAGATCACCTCTCTCTTTAGCCAACCTAGCTAGGTTGCCGTGTGACACAAATGTGGCGCGCTCTTGGAAGGATGTGTACACAAAGCCCATGTATGGGTTGTTTTCAGTAGCCCAATCCTACACCATGAATAATCAATTAATTTAGTTAGAAGCATATAAATGAGTTGCAACATTAATTATTGGTTTGCCATCTATAATAGAAAAGTTGGTAGAAACTAGATTTACGTGGTTTGGGTATGTAGAGAGAAGGTTGTAATAAGAAGAGTAAATTAGATGGAAGAGAGTCAAATCACTAGAGGTAGGGGAAGACCTAGAGTAACTATCAAAAAGGGTTTAGAGATCAATGAGTTGGAGAAAACATATAATTTTTTTTATAGAACGCTTGGTGGGATAAAGTTTGGTTGTTGTTGTAAGTATTGTTTTGTCAATATTACATTTTGTTAGTTGCAAGAGAAAAATTGATTTAAAAGTATAAAATAAAGGTGATGTAAGTATAAAACTTGTGTTCATGTGTATGTGTGACATTGATGCATATATTACCATGCCAGCTCCAATCAAATAATGAATGGTCTTCTCAATCATGTGCATATCAAGTCGACCAGAGAGAGATAAGTTTTGAGTAAATCTCCATGTCTATTCTCTTCAGCGGTCCAAGAACGTGACCATATAGCCCATGGTGAGAGACTTGAACCAGTTTCATCCCCAACCCCATCCAACTGGTTTATCCATGTTTGGTATGTAGGTAATGCTTCCTCGGTGATCATGCTACCTGCCAAAGCCACGAGATAATCGTCTGGAAGCTCGTTTGTTCGATCCCTTAAGGCCTTCACTTGATCGATGAACTCATCCGATGACAGTGTTGAGTTTGGCAATAAGTCATGGGGTTGCCAGCTCTCCTCAACTGGTTTGACCAGTGGCAGAACATTTTGCAATGCCCATCTCTCTAGTGACTTGAACACTTCTGTTTTCTCTGGTGGCATTGAGTGTGTCTTTTGGGATCTTAAGGTTATTTTGGATGAGGAGTTTACGTAGCACTGTATTGGGATCCTTGCAAGTGGCAGTCCTTGGGTACATATTGATATCACCATATTGTTGAGTTGAAGCATGGTAACCAATGACCAATCAACTATTTATATAGTAAAGGACCGGCAATGCTAAAATATATTTTGGACATAAAATATTTAAGAGGATATGCATTTTTTTTTAAACAAGCAAATAAAATATATTAATATAAGATAAAAAAGGATACATTAAAAATGAATGGTCTGTCCAAATATAGACCCTTCAAAAAGGGTCGAGTGGTAAACCATTGTTATTTTTAATAAAAACAGATAATTTTATAATAATAAAATAATAATAAAAAGGGAAGAAGTATAATATTTTAAAAGTATTTAGTAAAAATATTTTTTAGTAAAAAGTAAATTATTTTGATTTTGTTGATGGGTAAATGAAAATTTCCCCTACTCTATATATTTATTAATAAAAAGTAAAAGTCAATGATTTTCCCCCTATTCTATTTGTTTCCCCCCTATATTAATGAAAGACAATTAAGAATTTCCCCCTGAAGCTCATACCCTTTGGTTTCCAATTAGGGGTGGAAATAGGCTAGGCCGGGCCGGGCTTTGTAAGGCCTAAGTCTGGCCTACTTGAAAAATTATAGGTATGAGTCTGGCCTATTACCCGTCATAGGCTCATTTTCAAGGCCTGGCCTGACCTATTTAAAGGTCTGATGAAGCCTAAAAGCTTATTTAAAAGCCTATTTTACACTAAAGACTAGCAACACATGTAAGCCTACTACTAAATAGGCCAAAATTTACAAAGGCCTAAAACACATGAATATATCTGCTACTAAATAATGAAATCTTACGAAGGTCTAATCACAAGAATATATCTACTACTAAATAACCAATCATATGAAGACTTGAGTTTATGAGAAAAAACTTTAACGATATCAATAATTGAAGATATATTATAAATGAAAAGCTTAATAGGCCCGCCCGACGGGCTTAATAGGTTTTTTTATAAGCCTTAGTCTGACCTATTTAATTAAATAGGCTTTATAAAAAGCTTGAGCCTGGTCTTGTTAATAAACGAGCTGGACCGAGCTCGGCTTTAAATAGGCTAGGTCATAGGCCCCTGTCGGACGGCCTGGCCTGTTCCCACCCCTATTTCCAATACACGTTTTGGTATGAAGCAAGCATACATACGGACAGGAACATAGATTTCAATACATGAGATGTGAACATTTTATGGTATGAAGAAAGCATACATACATGCAATCAACATTCATACAGTCGCTGGTAAAAGGCAGAATACGTTAACGTCAGCGGGTACGGCGGCTCCGACAAATACCTTAAAAACAATAATTGTCATTTGCTTGTGGATTTGAAAAATAAGTATGTGCTTTCTCCTTGTCTTTCAAATCCGATCAAAACTACGCAAAAATCGTTGAATTTCATTGAATAACGTGCGAGATCCGATTGGATCGGATCACGGGTCGAAAAAACCCGTTTCGCAGAAGTCGGGTGAAGAAGAAGACTATTAAAAGAAATTGGCAATACAAATAAACAGATTTTGGAGAACCAAGGCTCGAACTGGTGACCTATGGCATAAAGGCAACATACATAACCAACCGCACCACACATACACACTTGTTTTTTCAGGATTTTTATTGTATTTAATTGTTATTACTAGTTTTAAATAACGATCAAATAATTAATAATTTAATTCATTTTTTTATGGGTTTTTATATATAGCAAATTTTACATAGACACAAGCCTAAATAAAATTTATATTGACACACATACATGAAAGATAAAATTTTAAAGAGAAACGATATCAAGTTTTTTGACTATATTATTTTCCCTTTTAAATTTTATCATTTTTGTGTGTGTCCCATTTCTTTGATTTGGAGTTTTTTCCAACTAAGAATTTCGTTTGATATTGTTTGTCGTTTGGGTGAGTTTCTGAAGGGATTGTTTGATAATCTTACTAAGACTAACTTCCGTTCTATGAGAACCGTCTTAGGAACTTAGATTCTTATCTTTGATAATCTTACTAAATCTCTCTTTTGTTCTATGAGAATCTTCTTAAGAACCAAAATTCTTATTTATGACAATCTTAGTTAGACTAACTTCCATTCTTGGAGAATCTTCTTAACAACTTAGATTCTTATATATGATAATCTTACTATGACTGACTTCCATTATGTGGGAATCTTCTTAAGAATTTAGATTCTTATCTTTGATTATCTTACCAAGACTAACTTTCATTCTATGAGAATCTTAGTAATACTTGCTTCAGTTATGCGAGAATCTTTGAAAGATTGACTGTCCATTCTATGAGAATCTTAATAATACTTATTTCAGTTGTACGAGAATCTTTCAGAGACTGATTGTCCATTCTATGAGAATCTTAGTAATACTTGCTTCAGTTATACGAGAATCTTTCAAAGACTGGTTGATCATTCTATGAGAATCTTAGTAATACTTACTTCAGATATATGAAAAATTTCTTAGGACCGACTATCCATTCTATGAAAATCTTAGTAATACTTACTTTATGTTCTATGAGAATCTTTTATAGACCAACAATTGTACTAAGACTAACTTCTGTTCTATGACAGTCTTCTTAACAACTTAGATTCTTACTTATGACAACCTAACTAAGACTAACTTCTGTTCTATGAGAATCTTCCCAATGGCTAAGATTCTTACCTATGACAATCTAACGGAGACTAACTTTCGTTCTATGTGAATCTTCCCAACAACTAAGATTCTTACCTATGACAATCTAACTAAGACCAACTTCCTTTCTATGAGAATCTTCCCAACAACTAAGATTCTTACTTTTAACATTTATGGCCGTTAAAAATTAATTTTTAGTTCATATTTTGTTAAAAAATTATATGTTTTTTGGATAGATGTTTATAATATTCTACACATTTATGCACAATTTCATTATAAAATAATTCCATTTTTTGTTTTATAAAATACTCTAAACAATGTTAACCAAAAAGTTTAACAATTTCGAATGATATGAACAAATGTTTTTAACACATTTTTTTTCTGATTAGCCACGTCTATTTAACTATCTGGAATTTATTTTTATTCGATTCGATGATTAATATATAAGACATTAATTTTTTTCTTGATTAAACAATAATAATAATAATAATAATAATTAATGATTAAATAGAGTATTTTTTTTCAATTATTGAATATACCAATTACATTGAATTATTTTTCCTACCTCTACTAAATTATTTAACACATAGTAAATTATTATATAAAACTAATATACAAATTGCACTCTACAATGTAGTAGATATTTATAGTTATTATCGTCAACTGTCAAAGAAGACAAGGATATTAAATTAATTAATATGAAATTCTGAAACTGTCCTTGTAATGTTTGTACCAAAAGATATGTAAGTCAATGATTAAAAGAAATACAACAACCTGCAAAATCCAAAAAAAAAAAAAAAAAGTTGCCTCTCGTACCATACATGCCCTATATTGCTTTCGCATGGTAGGCAGCACCCTCAAACCCTCTTCCTTGTTTACTTAAGTTAGACTTTGATTTTTTCACAAGGCAAGTACCTCTTGTATTTTTCCCAAGTTGTGTTAAGTACTCTTTGTATTTCTATCCTTTCTAATAAATTAGGTTGCTCAAAATATATGTGTGTGTCAAATAAAATTGAAGGAAATCAATGTCATTTACGAACTGTAATTGACTAGATGGTATTTTTTTATTTTTTATGAGGGACCAGATGGTGGTTGTACATTGCACTCATGTCTACAAGTATATTATTCATTAAATGAATGGTTTTAATTGATGACAATTCATATGATGTAATTGACCAGATAAATGAATTATTTTTTATTTTGTTGATGGGTAAATGAAAATTTGCCCTACTCTATATATTTATTAATAAAAAGTAAAAGTCAATGGTTTTTCCCCCTACTCTATATGTTTCCCCTATATTAATGAAAGACAATTAAGAATTTCCCCCTAAATTTCTTAACCACCTAAATCGTGTTTGACACCTAAGTTATTCTATTTTAAGTTCTTGAGTTTTTGCACATAAACTCTTTTCTAAACTATAACAGACCAAATCTTTTTGTTCTAGAAATTTTTCTATAGTTTTGAAAAACTGAAGTTCAATGTAAAGGAGATATGTAAATCAATTAGGGCAATTTTTTTATGAATTTTGATTTAAACATATTTAAAATCCATTATCGATATGCACATTAATGTCATGTATATAAATATTTGTTTTGAATTACATAGTATGATTATTTGATCATTGTAACAACAAATGCAAATATGTCCTCGTGAGCTTAACTTAGTTGGTATGGATAATGCATAATATATGCAAAGTTCGGGGTTCAAACCCCGGCAAGTACCCCTTGTATTTTTCCTGAGCTGTGTTAAGTACTCTTTGTACTTCACTCCTTTCTAATAAATTAGGTTGCTCAAAATATATGTGTGTGTGTCAAATAAAATTGATGGAAATCAATGTCTTTTACGAACTGTAATTGACCAGATGGTGTTTTTTTTTTTTTTTTTTTATGAGGGACCAGATGGTGGTTGTATATTGCACTCACGTCTACAAGTACATTATTCATTAAATGAATGGTTTTAATTGGTGACAATTTATATGATGTAATTGACCAGATAAATGAATTAATTTTTATTTTGTTGATGAGTAAATGAAAATTTTCCCTACTCTATATATTTATTAATAAAAATTAAAAGTCAATGGTTTTTCCCCTACTCTATATGTTTCCCCCCTATATTAATGAAAGACAATTAAGAATTTCCCCCTAAATTTCTTAACCACCTAAATCGTGTTTGACACCTAAATTATCCTATTTTAAGTTCTTGAATTTCGGCACATAAACTCTTTTCTAAACTATAATAGGCCAAATCTTTTTGGTCTAGAATTTTTTCTATACTTTTGAAAAACTGAAGTTCAATATAAAGGAGATATGTAAATCAATTAGGGCAATTTTTTTTACCAATTTTGATTTAAACATATTTAAAATCCATTATCGATATGTACATTAATATCATATATACAAATATTTGTTTTGAATTATAGAGTATGATTATTTGATCATTGTAACAACAAACACAAATATTTCCTCGTGAGCTTAGCTTAGTTGGTATGGACAATGCATAATATATGCAAAGTCCGAGGTTCAAACTCCGGTCACCACAAAAAAAAAAACGCAAATATGTTGTTAGCAAATAAAGATTTGAATTGAATTTGATTCATTGAATTGATTTGTTATGAAAATATAATTTTATTTGGCAAAACTTTTATATTCTACCTTTTAATTTCTACTTTGAAATTAAAATTGATTTACATAAATTTTGTATTTAGTTATAATAAAAATAAAGAAATGCTATATACTTGTTTACGATATATATTTGTGGTATTTTAATAATGAATGTCAACTTTTGTGATTCAATTTGGTAGTACATTAAACAAGTTTGATTCTTTAATTTTGAGAAATATTGATTCTACAATAAATGGTTAAATATTCATATTTACTTGTAGTGAATCAATATTGACATGAATATTTTTTTTTGGTATATATAAGATTCAAGTTTATTACTCCCTCCGTCCCTATATGTAAGCACCATTTGCATCCAATAAAATGATGCTTACGTATAGGGACGGAGGGAGTACAATTGAAATTGATTATCTGGTTTATCGCATGATTATGATAGTTGAATTTTGTTGTTATTAAATTTTCTACAATAATTTGGTTTTAATTAGGAGTGTTCAAAACCGAACCAACCCAATAGAAAAACCGCAAACCAAACCAACCCAAAACGAAACAGAAAAAAACTGCATTTGGTTCGGATGTAATCAGATCATTTTCTTGCTCAACCTTATGGTTTGGTTTGCGGTTTTCATTTTACCAACCAAACCAAACCGCAACATAAGAAAAATGTTAATTAAACATATCTCACATAGACCAATACTCATAGATATTCAATGAACTTTTATAAAATGACATATTTTTTCTCTTGTTAGATTCCTTCTTTGCTTTTTATTTAAAAAACGTATTTATGTGCTACTTGAAATTTTAGAGAATGATAAAATCTTACTCTTTTGCATTTCTTACAAAATATGATTAAGTTTTGTCCATGTTTTTAACTTGGTCTATGTTGTTGGAAACATTGTAAAATGAAAATGAAATTGTAATATTTAATTAAATTTAAAACATTATTGAAAATATGTTGTGTTTCATCTCTTTAACTTGATTTTAATGTTGGAAACAAAAAACTGCATCAACCGATCCAAAACCCAAACCACATTGGTTTGGTTTGTTTTGTTCGGATTTTATTTCTAAGTCAACCGAACCCAACCGCATGTTTTTTTTATCTTGCGGTTCAGATAACTTTTACCCTCAAAACCGAACCCAACCGTACCACGAACACTCCTAGTTTCAATCATGCATTTTTGGGGAATCAAGAGTATTTTTCATGATTTATAATTCAAGGAATCAATGTTAGCATTCCACTTCACTTGCTTTTTATCAATTCCCTGCATAGGCACACATTGTCTCCTTTTTCTCTATAATATTCACACCACCCACGTATTCTTTTTCTCCTTAAAACATGGGACTATAAGATTTTTCATTGCTTTAGCTTGTAGCAGGAAATAATCTATATTTCACTTGGATGTGAAATCAACTTTTTTGAATGGTCCGTTAGAAGAAATTGTGTATGTCAAGCAACCTCCAGAATTTGAGATAGAAGGAAAATTGTATAAGTTTATTAAAGTTATCTATGGCTTGAAACAAGCTCAAAAAGCTTGGAACAAAAGAATTGACAAATTCTTTGTTCAGCAATGATTTAAGAAATGCAATGTTGCGCATAGTGTATATCTGAAAGAAAGAGTAGAAGACACTGTTGGATTAATTATTTAATTAATCAATTATGGATTGACAATAATCAATTATTATAAGTTGATGTCATAATATAAATTATGGTCTATTGTGCTAAGCACTAATTATATGATGAATTTGAGTGATTGGGCTTTTGTTGCTAAATGGACCGTGATGGGTTGGACCATTTAGATAAGCCCAATGAGAGGTCCCTGCCCTCAGCCGTTTAGCTATTTAAACGTCATCCCATTAGACGGTTAATTATTCTGAAGATTGGTGAGAAAACCTAGAGCTAGACGGAATGAGGGTAGTTACCCCTCTTATAGTTGTTGGCGTTGTCTACGGTTATCCTTCATCAACCTAATTCAAAGATACACAATCTCTTGTCCTTTTATTTTTGTTATTGATGATATGCTATAATTTTGTATCTAGTGATTCGTGGCTAAAACTAAAACTTTCATCAATTGGTATCAGAGCCATATAGATACATGTTATGGCTATTATCCTACTCTATTCTTGTTGTCGAATCTTGTTTAAAGTTTGATCTTGGGTATAATTGTATATCGTTGAACAAAAGCTTCTTTTATGTGGGGTGATCAATCTGTTTGCCGTAACTCCTTTTTGCTATGTAATTGGCTATTTTATGTTTAATACTAAGCCAATCTATATTGACGCTATCACTCTTATTTTCTTTTATGGCAATATAAATTAAAGGAGAGAATTGTTTTACGTTTTCCTTTGAAGCTCAAGGTTGTGATATAATCAGATGTTTATGCCATGTGAATTCTGAGAATTCATCGTATTTGTTTTTTTTAGTGCAAATAACCCCAATTTTGATCTGAAATTTTATTCGACAATTTATGTAATTGATATGTGAAATCCTTCTGTTACTATCTCGCGATCAAAAGGCCTTAAAAATCGATGAAAACGTTGTACTAAACCGCAAATATCGTCGGGTCTAGACGCGGGTCGAATACGACCCGTTTTCTGCAATTCGGGCAAAGAAGATGCCCTGTGCGTGAATACCACACGCTCACCATAAAAAAAAAAAATAAAAAAAAAAGGTGTCGCCCTTTAAAATTCCAATTTTTTTCATTATATGCAAAATATTTATTATTATTGTTCTGATCTTTTTACATAAATTTTGGAATTTTTTGACACATTGAATATTTTATTTGGGGATAAACTTATGATTCCTCTTGCACCCAAAATATTCTTAAGAAGATTTGATTTATTTTGTATCCATAAAAATTGAGATTTAAATTAGTTTATGAGATCTCTAAATATTTGATGGGTACTAATATGAGAATAATATGTACTTTTTTAAATCATGCATTCTTTAGATTTGAGTCTAAAATATAACACTTATGTAAATTATTCTTTTAAAGTGTTATTGTGAAGAATCTTTAGACTCAGTCTTATATTCTTGTCTCAAATATCTTGTATAAACTAATATATTTTGAGAATTGTTGATATTGTATTTTTGATGCATGAATTTCAAAATTTTGTCAAATCTTGTAAGGATCAGATATCAATTAAATTGAGAATAATTTATTTCAAATCATGTATTCTCAATATTTGAGCTTAAACTATTGTGAATTTTTAGAAGGTTCAATTTTATTAATTCTAATGCCAAATATATTGAATTTAATATATTCTTTAATTCATATTGTCTTAGCATAAAAATCCAAAGTTCACTAATTGATCATTCTTTTGGCGACATATTTGAACTTAGACACTTGTGCCTGATTCTTGTCACAAATTGATTTAAAGGGTCTTGATAATATTTTGTTTTCAAAAGGAGTATAGTAAGTTGTATATTATATATGTCATTTATATTAATTGAATCTAAAATTGACATATTTCTCTTTAATATACATTATGTTTTCTGCTATACTCTCTAATCTAGACCCTTAATTTATTACTCTAAATTTTGTGACAAACACCATTAACTATCTAATTATGTGTCTTGTCGCAATTAAATATTTGGATCACAATTATGTTGAACTATGAATGAGGCGTGGTTGCATTTTTTTTTTTATGCTAAAATTATAATGATGAATTAAAATTTGTAAGCCTCTTTGTTGTTTATCTGTTAACTATTATCAGAACAACTTATTAAGAATTGAGGCAATTTTGAAAATATTTATCATCCTTACATCTGAATTTTTATATAAATCATATTGATTTATAATTAGAGTCTCACATATGTTTATTTACAATTGCTTATTCTCCATTGATGAATATTTTGAGATGACTATATTATAAGATATTCTCGTTAAGTCATCAACAGTCATTGGCTCTAAGTATAAGGATGAATGTCACACTCTCCGAGGTATGTTGTGATTTAATTATTTTATCCTCTTGTGACTTATTGCTTATTATTGCATATATGAAGAAACTTAGTCTTTCTTCTCTTTTGTTGAGCAATTATGATATCCTATATAGAAGTGAAATCCTTTTTCAGAATATTCTAAACAGAACTCTGTTGTTATATACTATTTTCTTACTATAATGCTCCATTTTGTATTTATGTTCTTTCTAATTTATAGTGGGAGTATTGAAAATTTTATTCTAAGAGTTCTATTCTGGATAAATTAGAAAACTATTTGACACACTTCTATTCCAAATGACAATTTTTGTTATTATACTACTTCATATAAAAGAAATTCTAAAGTCATATTTATGATGTGCTAATTTAAAATTTTGTTAAGCACATTTTTCTATCGTTTGAATATGACCGAAGTTGAGTAAATTAAGTACAATTGTTTATGCATGATATTATTATATCATATTCTCTTAAGCATAAAAATTATTTATTTGTATAATTGTAATCTCACCTATCGTGGGTACAATTATGCGAATTTTGTTAAATAGATTAGCATTATATTGGTAACAGTCATACCCTATCGGTGTGTTGTTATTAATATAATTGTTATTATTCAATGTACCTAAAATGTTCATACTTATGTCAATTATAATACTCTATCAATGTCTAAATTTTGTAAGACATAAGAATGGTACATTGTGATGATATAGTTCTTACTTATTATCCTTAAGATCTTTGAATGAGATTAATATAAGTAAGTTATTTTGTTAAAAGACATGTAGAAAATTGTATAAATTTTGCAATCCAATATTATTATATTTTGAATTAAATTTATAACTATATGTGATTATATATATATATATATAAATATATTTTGGATTGCTACTATCCCTTTGTTATGTGAGTGGCGGACATACCCTATCGGTGTGACGTTACTTAACATATCATTTTGTGATAGAGAAATAGTTGAATAATTTATTTAAAATACTTTCAAACCTTTTAATTCAACTATCATTGTCTATTCTCTATCAAGTGGGAGAATCATTGTTATGTATTGTGTAACGTGATGGACATACCCTATCGGTATGACATTACTTAACATAATCATCCTTTTGTGGGTAAGATAGTTTAACTATCATTCTCCACCAAGTGGAGAAAATATCATTCTTCAACAAGTGAGAAAAATTCTACATGTCAACTAACTATATCTCATAAACAAATATATTTATTTGTTTTCATATTTTTAGATATGAAATTTTTGTAGAGACTTATATTGAGGATATTAGTTATGCTATTGCTATTCTTTAATACTTATGGAAGCTTGTGACTATTTTCTCTTATATCCTCAATAATAATAAAATATAAGTCTTGTGTATTTCCGCTGCTTGTAACCTAATTGTTTCTCAAATTTGTGTAAGTATAATTATAACATTTGAGTTTTGAGTGAGTTATTAAAATTGTGAATAGAGTCTCATATCCTATTTTTAATAATAGAGACTTATCTCACTCATATGATGATAAACCTTTTATATAATCATCATATTTGTCGTATAGAGGTTACTATATTTATAAAATTCTTTGGAATTTTAATTGTGAAAAAGGAGATTTTGTGTTATAAAATTCTTAAATGAAAATTTACGTTCTCCTTAATTGTAAATGCAGAATATGTGGTTAACTACGAAACCCAATTCTTGATAATATCTGCCATTGATAAAATATGTATTTATGGGGTTTCATATTATCCTTGAGTTACCACTTGTGTTAATAATTCTGATATGCTCATGTGCAAAATATGTGGTTGAGTTCATGAAACTCTATTGGCTAAAATTATATAACCACTTATGTTGATAATCTTGCACTAGTAATTAAGTATCCCACTATTGAATATTACATTATTATAATATTTTTTGTATCAGTGATCACTAATGAGAATCTCACTTACTCTTGTTTATATATATGTGGGATTAGTGGGAGTGTGTACACAACATTATATATTATGAGCTCAAATGAGAAATCTCACTCTTGTTTATATATATGTGAGATCAAGAGAAATGTGTACACAATATTATTCTCGTTATCGCCATATACTCTTGTGCACACTATAAAATATGGCATAGCTTATGAGACTTTAAATTTTAGTCTCATTCTATTGAGATATATATTAAAATTCTATCAATCTCAATGAGCATCATAATTGGATGCTTAAGTCAATTTTGTTGGAATATGCACAATAACTTCTTGGCATGCAAATATACATTGTGCTTCTGTTTTACCAACATTCCACATTTTTGAGGTCATAAATAGTAAGTACAATGTATAATATCAATACTCCTATCGAGTATGATATTGTGTTCTTGTGGTACTTATAATTTGAGATAATCATAGATGTTCTTTTGTTATTGACATTCTAGTGGCCACATTAATCCACATTTTTTTTTTAAACTAAGTGTCTATGTTAATCCAATTTGGGGATTATTGAATTTCCTATTTTGCTTTTATGGATTTTCATAGTCACATTTTTGTAAAACTTGGATTAATTGAATGTCGTAGAACATTTATTGATTTTGACTATATGTAATTACACTCTTAATAGGCTATCCCTATAAGTAATTACTATTCATGTACCTATGTGGATATAGGACTTCTGTAATATTGAAAACTCATTGGCAGAACCACTAACCACAGACTTATATATATGAGTATTGTAACTCATAATGATTTGATCAAGTCTATGTTATTTTGGGTTAGTGGGAGTTTGTTATAGCATTTTTTAAAATGCTTGGGCTATTCTTTAGTGACATATTCTTTTTAATTCAAACGTGTCACTATAGATTCATCATTTGTTAGAAAAGTGAGTCTTTGATCTGTATGATTTGTTTTCCCTATCGGATTCAATTTCTGCAGCATTAAAGCTTACTTCTCTTTTGAATGATTAGTGCTTTGACCATACATGTAATTTTAAATTTTTAAAATTCTTTATGACAAGTGAATTTTTTTTTTTATTTTTCAGTAATTGAGTATTGTCATCCAAGTGGGAGATTGTTGGATTAATTATTTAATTAATCAATTATGGATTGACAATAATCAATTATTATAAGTTGATGTCATAATATAAATTATGGTCTATTGTGCTAAGCACTAATTATATGATGAATTTGAGTGATTGGGCTTTTGTTGCTAAATGGACCGTGATGGGTTGGACCATTTAGATAAGCCCAATGAGAGGTCCCTGCCCTCAGCCGTTTAGCTATTTAAACGTCATCCCATTAGACGGTTAATTATTCTGAAGATTGGTGAGAAAACCTAGAGCTAGACGGAATGAGGGTAGTTACCCCTCTCATAGTTGTTGGCGTTGTCTACGGTTATCCTTCATCAACCTAATTCAAAGGTACACAATCTCTTGTCCTTTTATTTTTTGTTATTGATGATATGCTATAATTTTGTATCTAGTGATTCATGGCTAAAACTAAAACTTTCATCAGACACTTATTGCTTATATGCTTATATGTGTATGACCTTATGGAATTTGGTAGAAACAAAGCTGATATAGAAGAATTTAAGCTGAGAATGATGTCTGAATTTGAGATGACATGCATTAATGGTACAATACAATATGGATTATATCTCTTATCTCTCAAATGAATGGAAAGTTGGAATTGGAAGGATTTTCAGATGTTGATTGGTGTGGGGACAAAGTAGACAGAAGGAGCATAAGTGGTGCGCATATCTCTGTGTTCCAAGAAGCAATTAGTGATTGCTCTAACTAGCAGTAAGGCAGAACATGTTACAGGGTCATTGGCAGATTGTCAAGCAAACTGGCTGCATTCATTGATGATTGAACTGAGGATATGTGATGAGGTTCCAGTCAAACTAAAGATTGATAACAAGTCTGCAATCAACTTAGTTAAGAATCCCATCTGCCATGGCAATAGTAAACACATAGAAACAAGGTTCCATTTTCTTAAGGATAGTCAATAAGAACAAGCTAAGTGTCGAGTTTTGTCTTACACAAAAACAATTGATAGACTTATTCACAAAAGTTATGAAGACATGCTAGTTTTTGAAGCTAAGAAATGAAACAGGAGTGGTGAATTTTAATATTTTGAATTAAGAGGGAGTATTGGTTGTATAATTTAAGCTATAGATTGTTGGTTACCAGGGTCGTTTCTACAAAATTAGAGGCTCGACGCTGATAGTAACGATAGGCTCCTAATAAAAAAAGCAATTTTTTTAAAAGAATTTTTTATAATTTGAGCTTTGCTATTTTACATAAAAACTATGAGCCAAAAGTTACAAGTGTTCTAAAAAAAATAAGAAAAAAAAGTTATATTTCGTTTTTAAGGAAAAAGAGAGCATTGAGAATATTTAAAATTCAAATCCATGATAAATTAGGCTTAAGTGAGGCCCAATCCTGCTGAAAAAATAATTAAAGCAAAAAACGAATTTATAAAACTCAAATCCATGATAAATTAGGCTTAAGTGAGGCTCAATCCTGCTAAAAAAAATAATTAAAGCAAAAAATGAATTTAGAATAGCTGTTGGAGTTGAACCCAAGACATCCCTAATGCAGGCATGCTACTCATGACCACCGACTTATCATTTCTATTATAACAGCGCGTTTTTAAAATATATTGGTTTTTTTTCAGTATTATACAATAAAAAAATATTTTGGGCCGCAAAATTTGGGAGGCCCAACTCAGTAGAGCTGTTTGCACCCCGCAAGAGCCGACCATGTTAGTTACGTTGTGTACCCTAGAGGATTGCCTCCAGAGGATGCACCCCAGAGGATCGCCACATAGGATGTGTTTGTTTGAGGTTAGACAATTACTAACTAGTTAGAAGTTAGTTAGATAAGATTGAGTTAGTTAGAGATTAACTTAATCATAGAGTTAACTTGGTAGTCAAGTAACCATAGTTAGTTAGCATAACCCAAATCTATTTTTTACTGTGTATTTCATCAAGTGTTTTCACAACTTCTCCATTGGATACTTTACATAGTTTTCATTCACTCATTCTTCTTCTAAATTGTTATTCATGTCACACTTAGTTTTTAGCTTTTCAACCAACAGTAACAACATCAAATTAATTTAATTAAGAAATATTTAAGTAATAATCGACCTTAAATATTGACGAAAAGCCACCAACCTGTCACTGCTTGTATTATGTTCTCAATATTCCATCTACATTATATAATAATTAAAAACACTTCTGGCCCCATAGCTCAACAGATTGATCAACCAAATTCTATTATAAATTTGCTATAAAAACATACAGTTCACACTAAGATAGAAAATATCAAATATGTCTGAGGGAAGAGGCAGTGCAGCTATGAACATGGTCACTGTGATTTCACTGCTGTGCCTTTTGTTTCTGGCTAAAAGTACTAATGCAGAAACTTACACCGTTGGAGGGCCTAAGGGATGGACCTTCGGCATTAAGAAGTGGCCTAATGGAAAATCGTTTGTTGCTGGCGATGTGCTTGGTAAGTGTAAACTTATTACTATTGAAATTAATATGTAGTTGTTTATCTATCTTCAAAAAAAAAAAATGTACCTTCAATTACTATGAAAATATTTTATTTTCATTTTCAAAATTTTGTGTTAATTTTGCTAATATAACAAGGAGAAAAGATATCCCCGTGAGTTTAGTTTAGTTGGTATGGATATTGCATATTATATGCAGGGGCTGTAGTTCGAACCGCGGACACCCCACTTCTCCACATTTAAAATGTGTGAACTCTAGTGCTACTTGACCAAAAAAAAAAAGAAGGAGAAAAGATACTCTGTTGCGGGCATATTTGTGCATAAAAATTACAACAAAAAGTTGTAATTAGTTTTTGAGTTTCCAAAGATTAATGGTACAATACAATATGCCATATTTGAAAAACACTAAATTGTTAACGAAATTAGAGTTATTTGTATATAATAACTAATTGATTGCTGCAGATTTTGGCTATAATCCAAAGATGCACAATGTGGTTTTGGTGGACCAAACTGGATACGACAAATGCAAGACACCAGAAGGTTCTAAAGTGTTCAGAACAGGTAGTGACCAAATCGAGCTAGTAAAGGGAGACAACTACTTCATATGCAACCTTCCTGGTCACTGCCAATCTGGGATGAAGATTTACATCAATGCAGCTTAGGGTTCAAAGCTAAGTGACTACATTGATTAGTTAATTGATGGTCAATTAGCTAGTGGTTATTTCGATCTCTTTAATTATAAAAAATAATAGCATGAGTACTGGTTATTATATGTTAACTAGCAACGTACATGGGAGAAGGAAACACTTCTGTTTTTTGTATGTTTTAAATAAGTTTGTATGCAAAGTAAAATTTATATACTATTATATAAATAGTTCTAAGAAAAGTAAAATAAATTGAAATTAGTACACCAAAATACAAAGAATAATCAAATTGGTTTTATATATTGTTAACAGATAATTAATTATATACTTCCTAAAAAAATTAGTTAGTTCTATTTAAAAAAAAACTTATAAAAAAGACATATGAAACTTTAAAAACTGGGGCATGTATTACAATAAAATTAGAGTAAAGAAAAAAGCCTTGTATTATTGACATTTTAGTACATTCTCCTTCCTTGAAAAATGCTTGAATTACACTCATCTTTTATGTTAAAATATACAATTCTCTCCCCCCTTATGCAAAATATTTTAGAAAATATTTTACTTCCCACCCCTGAAAGAAGCTTGAATTACATTCCCCACCTCTCTTATGTTAAAATCTACAATTTCCTCCCACAATAATATTTTTTTATTTCTAGAAATTTATCAAAAAAAAATTAATTGAACACACTCTAAAGAAAAATAGTATTGTGGGTCCACTTTAATATAATCAAAATTCAAATTCATATTTTTCTATATTTTTAATTCAAAATTTCATTAACATCAAGTTTTAAACCCTATTATAAATTATAAAACAACACAAAATAAAATTAAAATGAGTGAAAAATTACTATAGTCGATAAAATATGATTATTTAAAAATGAGTTTTATATTCTAAGTTATAAAATTAATAATAAAATCATTAAATTTAATCATCATTGACATTTAAATTACAAAAAAAAATGATTTTTTTTTCTTCTTAAATGGTGTTTTAAAATTAGTAGATATCGTAAAAATATTTATTTATGTTAAAATAGTGTTGTGAAAGTGACTCAAAATTGAGTTTTTGGATGTGCCAATTCGGTGGCCGAAGAAGCAAAATCGGTGGCCGATTTTGCTCAAGTTTTTTCAGCATTCCTTTCGACAATTTTCGGTGGCCGAATGGTGCAATTCGGTTGTCGATTTTGACAGCAGAAAATAAAACAGAAACGTATTTTCGGGCCCAGATTTGTTCCAGTTTTTTTTAGGGATACTTTTACTATAAATATAGACCTTGTATCAGTGTAAACCTTGAGAGAGAGAGAGAGAGAGAGAGAGAGAGGGGGGGGGGGGGGGGGGTTTGAAAACAAGGGTTTAAAAGTCAACAAGAAAACTAGGATTTGTATAGAGTTTGCTCTTGGCAACAAACACTAGGGTTGGAGTTGATTCACCTTGGGAAACACTATTAGGATTGAGTCTCTTGGTCACAGGAAGAGATTGGGACTTTGGGTAGAATTAGGCGGGAAACTTATTCTTATAACCCATCATTATAACTTAGAGTCAAGTAAATTATAGGCATAATTCGTCCCAACTCCCACATTGTACTGTGACAATTTCTGACAAGCAAAATCTAAGATTGCTATAACACAATTCGGAGAAACTCCATGTCTGATATGTCTCACACAAAATTAATGAAGATTAAAGTTATCTCTTTCTCAAATGTTCTTTGTCCTATGCACCATCGGGCACCCTTGCGTATCAAAATTTGAATACTATGGATGATACGCCATATATAGCTAGGATTTGAGCCTATAGTCGCTCCAAGGAAATTAAGAAATTTTTTTTTTCTGCCCCTATCACAAAAAAAAATGATATATCTGCCCCTAGTTGAAAATTATTGTTGTAAATGCCCTTGTTCTTCATTTCAAATGGCGAGCATCACATTTTTTCAACCCTCCTCTTCAAGCTTGCAGGCTTTCTCAAACTTTCTCTGACTTTATCTGTGTGTTTGTAATTTCATTTGGCGAGCATGTATATTTAAGGTATTTAATTTTTTTTTCCATGTTCCACTTTTGAAATGGCGAGCATGCCATTCTTGGTTTTTTTATTTAATTTTTTTTTTCCATGCTCCACTTTTGAAATGGCGAGCATTCATAGAGTCCTATTAAGGTCTCAGAAACTTTGCTTAAACTATATGTTACTGCAGTTAAAGGCTTTGCTAATGATGTGCTTAAGAAAACAGGATCCAACAATGTCCTATGTGTTTGAAAACAGGATCCAACATTGGATGATAATTAGTTCAGAAATATATTATTTTAAATAAAAAAATCCAACCCAACAACAACAACAACAACCAAGCCTTATCCCACTAGATGGGGTCGGCAAATAAAAAATCCAACCCCATCGCAATTATTTTATTGTGCGTGAATGCAACGTGATCATGATTTTTATATAGGCTTAAATGCACTTTTGACCTCATATCTTTGCAAATTTTGCAATTTTGACCCCTATAAAAAATAATAACAATTTTGCCCCCTATGCTTAACCCCTTTCAAAAAGAAAAAGCTAACTCATCATTTAGTAAAATAAAATGAAAATAAAAAGTAAATATCTCTCCCTTGAAACAAAACGCAGAAAATCTATATTCTCTCCACTCTCTCTCTGCTCATTTCCCCTTTGTAATGCTTACTTCATCACTTCACTCTCCTGCAACTTTTCCTCGCCGCGCCGATAAACATTAACACTCAAACAATGCAAGAAACTTTCCCTCATCAACATACTAACACCCACAACAAACCACCTTCCAACACCCTCCTCTTCCGCTCACGCCGCATCACTCCCGCCACCACGCCTAAGTCACCGACATCTACACCGGAGCCTTCTCAAATAAATCGGTTACTGTTGTGATAAAGTTGAAATTGGTTACTGTTGTTGTACACAAAGAAATTGATATTGTTTTTGCTTTTTGTGGATCTGAATCGAAAAAGGAGAAGAATTTGGTTGTTAAATTGTTTAATGGGTTGATGTTGTTGCAAGTTGTTATTGTTGTTGATGATGGTGTTCTTAGAAGCAGAAGAATTGGATGTTGATAGTTGAATTTTTTGGGTTTAATTTTCCAGTTGATTTATGAATTTCTATGAGTATGTGTTGTTGATTATTTGTTAGTGATGAAGATGATTTGATTTTGATGAAGAAAATTTTATTTTTTATTTTTGCCTTTTTTCTGAGTTTGTTGAAGATTGATGAAAGTTGTTGATGATGATGGGCAGGGGCAAAATGCGAATCCTTTTGTAACTGAGGGGTAGGTTTATATTGAATTTTTTTTTTTTTGACAAGAGATTTATATTGAATAACATTAATATAGTTGGCAACCCGGATAATATTTTTAGCTACCTCAAACAAATTCATTTGTAAAAGCTTACCATAAATTAAAATGTTAGAAAATAATTACTTGATTAATAAACTTATTTGTCTTATTTTAACATTTCGATCTCTACAACAATTATAGTGGAAACATTTTTAGCAACAAAAATTATCAATAGTCAAACAAAATGAACGATAGTTTAATACAAATAGCTTATTTGTTGATGTTGCAAAATAAATTGTTAGTCTATTTAGCAAATATTCAATTATGAATGTATTTGTCTCCTTGAAGCCTAATTTTATAGAGATTAAACATATTTAACCCTTAAATTTAATATATAAAATTTTAAAAAAGATAATTTTTCTTTGGCTAAAAAATTCTTTGTATTTGGCCCCCTCGTAAAAATTACTCTAGCTTCGCCACTGATGATGAGGTTGTTAGAAGGAGAAGTTTTGGGTGTTGATGGTTATTTCTGGGTTTTTTTACTAAGTTGTATGATGATGTTGAAGATTGTGAAGAAGAGGAAGGAAGAAGATTGTTTTTGGGTTTTTTCCATAGAAGCTCACATGTTCTTCATTTTTCATTTTTTTTAAAGGTCATGCTAACCAGTGCCCTCCCCTCAGGGAGGACACTGGTTAGGGAAGCCAAAAGAGGAAATTTTAAATCAAAAAAGATACTTCTTAAACTTGTAATGCATCATTCGATGCAAAATATTAATATATTTGATACATTAACTAGTGTTTGGTTAGCATTTCCCATTAAAGAAATGCACGCGTGGTTTTTTACTTAATTTTAAATCAAAAATAGCACACGTGACATCCTACTCACCTAAGTGAGGTGTCACGTGGGCGTTGACTTGGTCAAAATCATAAAAGGACCATTTTTGCAAAGCATAATTATGTATATAGTGAATAAAAATTTCGTGAAAAACAGCGAATGTGCATTTGCAGGGCCGTTCCTATGAAATGGGAGGAGGCTCGACTCTCTTTTTAAAATAGGTCCCAGTAAAATAAAAATGCAATTTCTTTTGGTGTAACTAAGCTTCGTTAAAAATTCAAAATTAGAAGAACTTCTAAACATGAAACGAAATAAAAAATAATAATTAAGTGAAAGAGAGGTGAAATTTACCTAACGGTGTCGTTTGGATTTGTCACTCCTCCGTTGTGGGAAAGGGGAAAACGAATGGTTTATGCGAAAAAGAAACGATTGTTGTGATTCTTTTAATGAAATAGCTTTCCAAATTGACTGATTAAGTGATTATAACAATTGGGGGTGGTTTGAAAGCATCAGATATATGTCAAGAAAGGAGAATTAGAGTCTAGAAAAAACTCAAACGTGTATCAAAAAAAGAAAAAGAAGTAATATATATTTTTTTTTATTTAGGTAGGGTGTGGGTGTTAGACTAAATTTTTTCTTTTGAGACCCATAGCTTTTGGAGGCCCGACTTGGTTGAACTGCTTGCGCACCCCAAGGCCGGGCCTGTGCATTTGGTGCTTAACTTTCCCATTTTCCTCCCATGTTTTCCATTAAAGAAAGAAGTTGAAAGTTTGACTACTAATTAAAAGACAGCACATATGTTACTTCGGGACATTCGCTATGCTTATCCTTCACTTGATATAGCACTCCTCTTTTGCAAAAGGGACTAAACATATGGGCAAAAATTGGTATTATTTTTTATAGGGCCAAAATCGCAAGTTTTGCAAAGAAAGGGGGCCAAAAATGCATTTAAACCTTTTTTATATTAGCCATTGGAATATTGCTATATAGCTTGAGACTTTAATAATATTGAACAAATAAGAAAAAGCTTCAGATTTTAATGTGTTTGGGTCTGTTGGAAATTCTGGTGCAATTCACTACCAGAATACCACATGGTTTCATGTCCCTTAGAAGCAACTGGTAGCTTCAAAAAGTTGATACATATGAATATGAGAACTTTCAATTGCAGTATCGTTTTCCAAAGACCAAAACACAAAGTGTTGTGATTCAGTTTCCAGATTGAACCTATTCACTTACAAAGTTGAAAGCTGAAAACTATTATATCGTTTTCCAAAGACCAAAACACAAAGTGTTGTGATTCAGTTTCCAGATTGAACCTATTCACTTACAAAGTTGAAAGCTGAAAACTATTATTACAGTTCATTGGAGAAAATGTTATGTGGTGATCATGTGTGAAAGGATCTTCATCTGACTTTTATTTTATTCTTTTGCAAATTAATTTGAAGCACAATTGTTATGAGTGGGGAAATCATTAGAAAGGAAAAGAATGAGGTAGCAGATTTTGTTAGAAAAAAAAAAAAAAAGAGCAGCTGGCACACAGTGAAAGACACGTGGAAGCTGATCCAATTCCAAATGATGAGGAGTTAGGTAGAGGCAAGAGAAAGGCAATTCCTAACAGAAAATACATGTTACTGGAGTGAAAATAAAGGGGGGAAGACTGAAGAGAAAGCTGAAAGTTTTTTTATTTTTAAGTTTTAATTCTGATAATCTGATCTAATATACGAGTCATTGGATTGACCCAGAGACTGCAGTAGATATTAGCAGCAGAGGATCCGAAACCATAAATCCTATATGCACATGCATCAAGTAAAACTGTGACAACCTTGATTGTCAGAACAGTTTTTAAATTGAGTAATAAAACTATCCATAGAAGCGCCCACAACTCGTCTACAAACATTGTTCAACAAAATTTAGAAGAGACTATAGACAAATATAAAAGACTTGTGCACCTCTGACAAAAATGAATCAAGTGAAAGTCCTCGAACAGCATCCTGTTCTACAGCATCCTCGTATAGATTTCCAACCCAGGGACTGCAATTAAAAATTATAAAAATATCAAATATCACAGCCAAGAGCCTTCATTGGCATTTAGACTCCGGAGAGGTAAACATTTAAAAATGCCATAGCTAGATTATATAAAAACAATGAAGAACTCAGAAGTATATACTACATCATTAAAGCAAATGTAATGTGTGTACATTTGAAAAATTGCCAACATAAGAAAGATGCTACATCACACTGTCCAGTTGTGATCGTAAGAAACCAGTTCAAATGAATAATAATGTGAACTTAGGTACACAATCTGCAGAAAGTAATCTACCTTTCCGGGGCAGTAGAAAACAAGTCATCAAGTCCATGGGGACTTAGCATCTTATCCTGGCGGAAGGAAAATATATGGTTAATTTATAAATTGCACATTGCAAGTATGAAAAGGTAAAATTATTCAAGGTCATGCAAAAATGACATACCGAACCAGCAAATTTATCAAAAGTTGATGTCAAGAAATCAATAGCTTCTTTAGTTAATTCAACACTCTGCAGACATTAAATCCAATATGAATAGAAAAGAAATTAGTTTAAAACTGTCTACAAATTGAACACATACATGTATAACATAAAAAGAGCATAATTAAGAGACCACGATTCATCTCAAAAGAAAACCTGATCAGGACTTTGTCGTGGAGGATTGAAATTTTCAGCAAACTCGATGTTATTGTTGTAGCAATGTCTCCAGAGCACATTCCACACTGCATCTTTACGCCCTTCTTTTATGAAACGTGCATGAATAAATAGAAATCCGGACAAAGTAATTCCTTTCGAATTCCAAAATTCGGGTGATATCTTTTTCAGGCCTTCCAATACAGTGATATATTCCGAGTGTGGCATAGGCGAATCGAAACATACAAGCTGTAAATAGTTTTGTTAGATTTTTCATAAATATTATAAGCAAGTTAACCTAGCATAAAATGATATTAACAAGCTTATAATCAAGCTACAAAGTGCTGTACTATAAACAAGCCACAATTTTGACAGTTAATACGGCAGAGAGAAAAACTAAAACCTGGTAATGATTACTAAATTCATCATGGTTTAGCGCTTTGCCGTCGTCTTGGTCGCAGTGGATAAAAATCCTCTTCAGAGCCCGTTGACATCGAGGTTTTAAAGTTTGTGTCTCCTTATCAAACAAAGGAGTTGTTGGATAAAGAAAAGCCCTTTGAGCATAGAAGAATACTTCGCGGACCTTCAACAAGGAATATTAATTACAATTGCAAGAAAGAAAATCCACCTTTGAAATAAGATTTTGAAAGAAATAGTATGAATAAAAGATACCTTGTTATCCCTAATTGCTGAACACGACAAGCAAGTTTCAATTTCGTGGAACTGGTCCATAATTGCTGACGTCGCCTCATCAATGCTCCCATGCGTATTTTCATCTCGCCGGTCAAGCTTACAACCGACCACAATAACTGGGAGTCTCACTCCTGCCTGTTCATGGAATTCAGATATGTATGTCAAGCTTTCTGTTGGGACTTAGAATACAGGGGAGTTTGTTAGATTGGAGTTAAGAAGTTAATTAGGGGTAAGTTAGCTGTTAGACTTTATGTTTCACTTGCTATTAACCCTATGGTTTATAAATAGGACTAACCTCCCTTTAGGAGGATTAGTTAATCATTTTATGAAAGTTGTAAACTAGAGAACACTCTAGTGAGGGGAGAGTGCTTCGATGGGGTAGCCTTGAGTGCAAGATACCTTTTGTGTCTTCTCTTTCAATCCTATTCAGTTGATAGTAAAAGAAATATATTCAAGGAATTCTTCTTTTCTCAATTTGGTTGATTAATCTTTAATCTTGTTAGAATCATTCTTTTGTTAATTCATTTCTGTCCAGTTTCGGGAATTCTGTACAATTACCAAAAGAAAGGTTCCTAACACATTCATTCTCTAAAAACAAAAATACAAATATATTTTTCAAATTTAATTAAGATGTACAATTAACAGATGTTTAGAAGCTTGTGCGTATTAATAGAAAGGTTCCTTACATTCTTGCAGAATAGTACTAGTTTTATCTCTCTTTAATACTATCACTTCGCTTAAAAATTCAAAAGAAAATGAGAGGTCATAACCTGTCGATTGCGAAGTTCAGGGAGCCAAAAACTACTTATTCTTTCAAGTGTTTCAGGCTGATCAAATGCATATGTGAGGACAATTACGTCAGCGCGCCATAGGTCTTTAGAAATTTTGTCAATGCTGCAACATGAATAAATTAATCACCAGCACGAATTGTAACAGTGCCCAAACAACTATTGAGTAAATGCACAAGGATGGAAAAAAGCCTTATGCTCTAAAGAGGAATAGGCGCAAAGAAGAGCCACAAATCAAGGTACAATGTACCATTAGTCTACTGGTTTTTTACTTGAGACTCATAAAACACAATGTTGGTAACAATAGGGCCTGTTTGGATAAACAGCTTATTTGCAGCTTATAGAACAAGCACTTATCATGATAAGTGGTTATTTAAAAGCTTACATAAGCTATTTTTATAGCAAAAGATAAAATAAAGTAAAATTGTTCGTGAGTTGTTTCTATAAGCTGTCTTAGAAAACTTGTGAAAATAAGCTGAAAAAAGTTTTTGAAAATAAGCTCAAATAAGTGAATCAAAAGATGAGAACATATAAAATACATAAATATCTTATGAAAATTGCACAAACAAACATAGTAAAATATGAGTAAGCAATAAAGCGAAATGGTGAAAAACGAAGTAAGTATTCTAGCTAACAATTTAAAAAATTACTTTGAAGAGGCCTCAATGATTAAATTCGGCACAAAATCAGGATACGTATCCCTGTGTAGCATGGTGACACGCCGCCGTACGCGAGCGTCAATCCGTGAGTATTTGCCGGTGAAGGCAGCACTGATGAGAGACGACTTGCCAGTACCTTCATCGCCGGCAACAACGATACAGGTTTGTCTCTTGAATCTCTCCATGCAGCAGAAAGAAGAAACGAAAATGAGTGAGTCATATGGGAGATTGTGACCTACTTGTCTTGCAGCCTACTTCACTGCACAGTTGAGCCTCTTTCTTTTGTTGCTAAACGGTGCCCTGTTGAGTCGTTTCGATTTTATGTTTGTGTTGACACCTCTTTGACCCATGCATGTCTAAAACTTAATACCCAAACACATTCGGACCTTTTCTTTGAATTTTGACGCATCATTCCTTATAATATTTCTTCTATCTTTTCAATTTGAATCTATTAAAATAATAATCCTTTCCCATTTTCTTTTTTTGGATAAATCCTTGGGAGGTTCTATGGTGCAGTCAGAAAACTGACTTTTTTGAAAAAGTTAATTTTGATCTTAATGTTTGATTCATTTTTAAATTGTTGATTACTGATTAATGATCAATAGTAATTCATCTAGTAATACTTACAACATCTTGGACTTACAGGTACTATTTTATCGTTGACATCTTTAACATGCAAACAGAGTTGATGATATTATGTGATAGTCTTAAGTGTTACACTTTATGGGGTGTTACACTTAAAACAAGGTTGGATAAAATTAGATTAAGTGTAGTCTTGTTAATCTGATGAATTGATGATACTATAAGGACTGAACTTTTGATGCCACTGTACAAACAGTGGGGTGTTACTCACTATATTTTTGATGATATAGTGTTAACTTCACGAGAAAAATCATTCTCATGACTTCACCATAGAATTTTCCTAAATCCTTTCCCATTTTCTCTCATTTATGTTCTCTTTTTTTTTTTTCCACTGAGATATTTAAAACACCTTATATTAATTGTCAAAAGTGGTCAAATGCGGCATGTAATTAAGAACTCATTGTAAATATTAATTCATTGCCATTAATTCATTTCACTCTGTAATTTCATTAATATGGTTCAAAAAAAAAATATAAACATCATATACTCTATTTTTATCTTCTAGCTTAAATAAATTCATGGGTTTGGATTCAATTTTTGACATGCAACAATGTTAAAATTCTAAAAGAGATTTTCTGTGTGCAGGATATCCAAATTACAACAAAAACACTTTTCTTTTTATTTCTCTTCTATTAAAAATGATTTTCATCAAAAGTAAGCCGAAATACATATTTCATTTTCAAAGAGAATTAATATATACTCTCTCCGTCCTATACTACTACCTCGTTCCCTAAATATAAAACTTTTTTTAACAAAATTACGGAAATTAATAAAGTTGATTATAGTACTCCCTCCGTTTCAAAATGAGTGTCGTTTTAGCCAAAAAAAATTGTTTCAAAATTTTATATATCTGGTTGAACCTCTAAACCTTAAACCCATACCTATACCGGTTTATTGTCCGGTCCGGTTTTGATTACCTTGTTTATAACCTTAAAAGTTAGAACACATATGTAGAACTAACACTAAGAGCAGGCTTGACTTCAAATAGACCTAAAATTTTGTTTTATTTGTCTAGCATTTGTAACTTTGAAGCACCGATAACTCTGATCAAAGGTGTTTTTAGTGTCCAACTCAATGCATGTTGTATTCGGTGTCTATGTCTATGTAAGTGATTCATAGATTTCCGAGATTATTTATAATAACACAAAAACTTTAATATTGAATAAATATCATTCCCATTGTGTATTTTGGTTTTCTTTGTTAAAGAAAATAATAATAAGATGGGATAAGATCACAACAAAGAATTACTAATAGACCGTTAAAATGATGCTACTAGCTAGCTAACTTGTGTTGAACAAGCACAAATAGAAGGATATTCGGTTTAAAAAAAAAAAATTATCTCTATTCTATTAAAAATGATTTTCATCAAAAGTAAGTCGAAATACATATTTCATTTTCAAAGAATTAATATTTACTCCCTCCGTCCTATACTATTAGTTACTCCTTCAGTCTCCAAATAAATGTCATTTTTACTACTTTTTTTTTTGGTACAATCATTTTTACTACTTTTCTTTGTCTAAAATTATTTTTCCCTTTTATAATACAAATACAATATTTATTATTATTTTCTACTAACATACCCCTATTTATTGCATTTCAATCATCTAATTATTCAACTAACTATAATTAATTAATAATGGTGTTTTAGAAAAATGAACATATTTTACCATTAAAATCAACATTACTAATCATTTGCTTAATTACCGTGTAAAATTCAAAAGAGACACTTAGAGTAACAACATTCATGTCACCCATATGAGTGGTATAAATGAACCTCACTCAATATATTATAGTATTACTACATCCGTTCCTTTTAAATTGTCATTTTCTGATATTTTACACAAATCAAGACAATTAATAAATGTGACTACTTTTGATACAATAATTTATACTTTTACAATAATAGTCTTATTCATTTAATATCTCATTCATATATTTCTTTCTCCGCAATAAATAAATAAGGGTAATATTGGTAATTATATTAAATGTTGCATTGAACTTTGAAAGTGATAGTTAAATAGAAACAATTTTTTTCCCAAAAGAGACACTTAAAAGGGAGTACTTCACACCTCTCAATTATTTAAACTGCTAAATTACATTTTTCAATTATCCATACCACTCATCCAAAACTTTGAAATGGATCCCACTAAATTCACAATATACTCTAAATTTATATTTTATGTTAACATATAAAATCTATAATTCAAAAAGTGTTTGAGAAAAAAATAAAAATTACCAAAGACACTATTGCTGAACTTGGCACCATGGTAAAGAAAGGATACCAACTATTCAAAAAAAATTATACATGCCTCTCAGACGGTTGGTGTCACACGTGGATCAAAATTGACAAAAATACCAATGAATAATTAATAATTATGCTCTTAATTTGAGACAGAGGAGTAACATATTTTGACTACGTACATTATTTACATAACTTAATTTGATCATATTTTTTATTAAATATATATTGACAAAAGTTAATATATGAATAAAAAAAGATATTATAAACATCAAATATACGAACATTTGAGTGCTTGTAGAGAAATCAAGTCAAAGCTAATTTAGCATGTAAATTTAGCGTTGTACAAACATGTTATTTTTGACACAATGTACGCATATATTTATGAACATAAACTTTTGTGAGGGTTTGATCACCAAAAACTAACTGCAAGCACAATCACCCATAAATAACATAATTTGATTATTAAGTTTTGGCAGCAAAATAAAGTTAAAAAAAGCTTATTTTTACGAACAGAGTCGCCAATGATAGGATTTACAAACTCTAGCAATTTTGCTGGATGAGCTGAATGTATCAATATTACCAAAGAGTTGGTTGCATAAAGCATAAGCGCCGAAGAAATGGTAACTGTGTTAGAGCTCCTTGAAACCCATTATCGTAGGTTGTCATATGGGACTATACTCACATCTTGCTCTTTTGTAGATAAAAATTTGTTGACATAATTTATGTTGTTTTTAGATTTCCAAACTGTTGTATTTTGGTTTTCCAAATTTTATTTTCTATCGAAGTTGTTACTAGGTTGAGTCACGACCAGGTCGCTCTCTTTAAGACGTTTCGTGGCACTGCCCAAAATTGTGCAAGACAAACTATCAACCACGCCGCCTCCAGGATAAAACAAGCTCAGCTACAACTGTGCGGTTAACTACTGCACTGTAAAAAACCGTTCGAGAATTACACCTTCAATATGGTACTAAGACCACTCTTTTAATACTGAAACCAATATGGTACTATTACCACTCTACTATGGTGCTGAGACCACTCAAATATGGTGTTACCACCATTCTAACCTTAATTTCTCCAAAACATCAATATGACACTACGACCACTCCAATATGGTGATACTACCATTTCTCCTCAAATAGAAAAATATTGAAATATTTTATATACTGTTAAGATCATTCATTCTTAATTCCGACGGGACATTATTATTCCAAAAAGGGACTATGATCTTAATAGTGCTTTTTTATTTCCAAGGGACTTATATTATCGAAGGGACTATGTTTTTAAGACCATTCTTAATTACGAAGGGACATTAAACCGAAAAGGGACTATGGGGTCTTAAAAACACTCTTAATTCCGAAGGGACAGAAAGAGGAGATGAAGAGAAGAAAGACTCGTCAACACAAGTCAAGAAAGGGAGAAGAGAGAAAGAGTTCCCGACAACTCACTGAAACTCTTTGGTGTGATTTTTGAACTAGGTGAACTCTCCTTTTATGAGGAGAGTTTGTAACTAATTTGGAGAAACTTAAGAATTAAGTAAACTTAAAAATTAAGCAACCCACAGATCAGCTCAAGTAACAAACTAATCGAATAAGTTCAAAAAGAAACAAATCCACTAACGAAGGAAAGATAGGAAATTCAGTTGGATTCTCAATCTTAACACAACCAACATAAACTAAAATTATGGGGAGTGATATCCTTGAATTAAAAATAATAATTACTATTATTTTCATCATTATCGGGTATTTAAAATTAAATACCGCAATTTAAACACTACTAATGTGTGTGTTCTATTTTAAGTGCCCCACATTTTATTTTTTTTTAATTCACACAACACTAGATCAAATTTTAATTACTTAGTGTTTAATCCTCCAACCTTCCAATTTCTTTCCAACTTCACACCAATGTTCCAACAATCCCCCACTTGAATTTAAAAAATGGTTTCAATAATAACGTCAAAACGTTTCTATAAGGTTGCTAATAAACAAAGGTGTCGCCTACAACTTGAATCTTTGCATAGCGGTTAATATTCCGATTTACAAGAGTTGCTTACAGCATTGAACTCTATCTCAGACATAGAACCCACACACAAACCTTTTCATAAGGTGTATTCTAAAAGCCCGTGCGTTTATGGCCATGCACGTGTATCCCGGTTTTAACGAACGCTCTAGGTATTCTGCCCCAAATTCCATAGGAACCGGCCTTAGTTCCACATTCCTATAGGTGAGTCTATCAAGAGTACTCATGTAGCTATGTACTCCACTCCACATAGAGTATAGATCTCATTAAGAGTTTCTATTATCTCATCCTTATGTCGCTGCAGGAATCATGCTTTCTTACTTTTATCATAGCATGTTTTATCACTTGTGACTTGTTATTACCCATTGAACCTATTTCTTGGGAGCTCCAGTCATGTAGGTCGGGTTACCATCACTTGTGACCTTTGGGCATTAGTCCCATCCTATTGGATGTGTTTAGGACTTTCTTTTTAGTAATTCCTTTCGTCAAATGATTGACTAATTCTTTATCAGTACGTACATGATCTACTTTAACCGTTCCTTTTGAGAGTAGCTAGCTATCTAACCCTTTATGTGTTCGTTCCTTAATTGTCGTCTCTTTCCATTGTACTAACGATTCTCAATTTTTGTAATAGATGCAGACTATCACAATGAATTAACACTTCTGGCAACGATTTTACCCACTAAGGGTTCTCAACTAACAAGCATCTTATCAACTTGCTTCTTCACTAGTTTTCTCTAGTGTTCTCATCCCAGATACATTCCATAGTGGATTGAGTCAATATCATTTGTTTCAACAAACAAATCCTACAGTGATGCTCAATGTACAGTCACTGGTCGCTTTAATACTCATTTGAAGGATGTTCTATTTTGTATCTTGTACCATTCAAGTACGATATAATACTTCTCATTTGTATCTTGTACCATTTAAGTACAATAGGTTACTCCTCGTAAAGTAATCCTAGAGTCATAGTCTTCTTAAGGTACCTCGTGACTCTTTCAATAGCATAGCAATGCTTCTCATCCGTCTACTAGTAAACTTGCACAACAATTTCACGACATCGGCAATGTCGGGTCTAATACATTCAGTGGCATACCTAAGGACTGCCAATGATGCTCACATATTCTGTTTGTCTAACTCCATCTCAAGTGTTCTTACACTTGGATCATAATATATGCTTGCAAGTTTATAGTCAAACAATTACTTCAACTTTGTCTAGGTCTTTCTTATCAATGTTGTTGATAAATAATGATTTCACATAATTCATAACATGAATCTTTTAATCAAATATGAGCAAGTCGTCTTCATAGAGACATATGATCGTGCAAATATCATTTGTCACTTTCATTCACTTTATACTCATTCGATAGCATTAGAATGTCAAATTTTTCACGTCATTCCTTAGGAGTTTATTTTAGACCTCACCAAGAATTATCTAACTTACAGACTTTGTTTTCTTGTCCATGAATAGCAAAAAATTTCAGGTTGTTTCAAATAGATTTCTTCTTCTAGTTCACCCTAAAAAAAGAAACTTTCACATCCATTTGGAGTACTATCGAATTATGAACAACGGCTAAAGGGACTGGTACTCTTATGGATATGATTCTAGTGACTGGTGAATGAGTGTCGAAGAAATATATATATTTTTTCTCTTTGTCTAAAACCTTTGACTACAAGGAGAGCCTTGTATTCATCAACCGTACCATCAGGTTTTAGTTCTTTTTTCCAAGTCAACCGTACTATGAGACAAGTCAACCAAGTGTCATGTTTCGTTGGACTCCAGAGAATCCATTTCATCATTTATTGTTTCTTGCCATAATTCAGCATCCAATGAGGATATAGCTTCTTTAAGGCTTAATGGATCTTCTTTCAATGTATAAACCATAAAGTTCATACTCTTTAGCAATTCTTGTTTTCTTACCTCTTCAAGGTTCTATAACATCTCGAACGATGTTTTCATAACTATTTCTGATTACTGGAATGTGATCAGATATAGTGCCCCCACTAGTTCTTAATATACAAGGGAAATTTAGTTTACCCCACTAGTGCCCCCACTGTTCTTTAATTTATAGGGTACTCACTTTATAGAAATCAACATCTGTTGACTCTATGATCACTTTAGCATTTAGGTCATAAAACATATAAGCTTCCCTAATTATAGCATACCCAATGAATACACATTCATAGGCTCTACTAGTGAGTTAAGCTCTCTTGGGTTCGAAATCCGAACTTATGTCAGACAATCCCAAGTTCAAAAATAAGACAAGTTGGACTGTCTTTTCTTCAAAAATTTCTTAATTAGAATTTTTGTTTATAGAATTGAGTACTCTAGCCAACATAAGTTTCAATTTTTGTTAAAGAAATTGAACATATCAAGCATATCAATTTTATTTTTCAAAATTTGCAATCATCAATAAATATGATAAAATATCATTTCTAGGTTATGTGCCATCAAGTTTGCACATATCATAATTTATTAAGTTTAGAGATTCAAATTCTCTAAACACTGATTTATATGAACTTTTGGTTCATTTATCTTGAGTGCAAAAAATAAAATTGTCTAATCATATAACTTTGGAATTAAGTCCAAGTTACTCAAGTTTAGAATTAAATGCTTGTTCACATAATAAGTTTTGATATGTCAAATATTAAAATCACACAACTTATAAAATATAAGGAGAATTTAATTTTGAACATACCATCAAAGGCGCAATCTTTTCCCACAAGAATGCATGGTACACAAGTCTCTCTTTTAAATCTGAAATTCAGATTCTTTCTTACTTCATATCTCCAATGCCAACAACTTTAATGATGTTATAATATTATAACAAACACTTTCTTATTTTCAGCAGTAGCATATGTTTTGAATATAGCATAATCATGGCAAATATGCCGCGATGCGCTAATGTTTATTCACCATTCACTTAATTCACCAACTAGAATGACTTAACTAGTCATATCAGTGAATTTCTCTTTAGTCATGTTAGGCTACAAAGCATCACTTGACATGTTCATATAATTGTGGAACATATGACATGATTTCTCACAATTGTATTAAAAATAAATTGTGAACCAATGTCAATTCTTGATGGTGGCTGCTAATTTTCACCTAGGACCTGCTTGGGGTTCCTATTCTCTTGGCAATTAGAGTTATTTATTCACAGTGCGGTTTTGATTTTTGAAAATAAATTTCAAATAGATTCAAAATAGCATATGTGAATTTCGTTAGTGTTGTTGTTATAACAACAAGCACTTCATTGTTTCAGTCGAAAAGATGTATTTCTATATAGCTTGATTTATCCTTGTTGTCTTTAGGGACAATGAAACATCAATAAGTAATTTCTTCGATACACATAGCAGTCGAATCGTCTTAAAATTGTTGTTTTTGGATTTCTAAATTGTTGTATTTTGGTTTTCCAAATTCTATTTTCTACCGAAGTTGTTAATAGGTTGAGTCACGACGAGGTCGCTCTCTTTAAGACGTTTCGTGGCACTGCCCAAAATTGTGCAAGACAGACTATCAACCACGCCGCCTCCCGGATAAAACAAGTCCACCTACAACTGTGCGGTTAACTACTGCACTGTAGAAAACCGTTCGAGAATTACACCTTTAATATGGTACTAAGACCACTCTTTTAATACTGAAACCAATATGGTACTATTACCACTCTACTATGGTGCTGAGACCACTCAAATATGGTACCACCATTCTAACCTTATTTTATCCAAAACATCAATATGACACTACAACCACTCCAATATGGTGATACTAGCATTTCTCCTCAAATAGAAAAATATTGAAATATTTTATATACCGTTAAGATCATTCATTCTTAATTCCGACGGGACATTATTATTCCAAAAAGGGACTATGATCTTAATAGTGCTCTTTTATTTCCAAGGGACTTATATTATCGAAGGACTATGTTTTCAAGTCTTACAAAGCAGAAAGAGGCTAACTATTTTAATCTCTTACAGTTAAAAGTAAACACAGAAAAGTATATATAATAATAACAAACAAAAACAGAATAATAATTTACAAACGGCTCTAAAAATAGGGGTGAATTGAACACAATTGAAGGTTTCAGCTTAGAATTAAAAAAAAATTAAAATGGAGTACCGCTAAGTGGCATAACGTTTCAATGAGGATAGAGAGTTTCTGTTTAAGCAACACTTATTGATTCTGTATAGCTGCAAACTCAGTTCTCATAATTTGTTTGGTCTCCGGAATAGTTGCTTCACCCGCTCCTTCTTCCAGAAGCCAATTTATCAATTTCTCGGTTGAAATTGTTATGTTATCAATTTCGTGGTTAACAAAGATTTTATCAGGTTTGTGAATCTTGCAGTAAGAGAGAATGCCATCATGAAGAACAAACCATCAAAGCCTCCATCCTTTAGCGTAATTCACCCACTTATACAGTATTCCGAATTAGTCTTTGCCTTTTTTTGTAGCGTATAGGCCAGGATGATCATGCTCGTGGGGGGTTGAGGCGCTGCAATTATGGGGATTATGGGTTTATTTTTTGCCGCTTCCGCTGTTTGATCTCACTGACACGCCATTAACCCTAGCAAAATTGAATATTTAAGCAGAGGTTTGTAGGCCATATATAAGGTGATATATAAACTTAAACATTAAAGCATGAAATGAAATTTCGGCTGGGCAGCAACAAAAAAGAGAAAGGAAGTGGTAGGCAGCTACAATGATCAAATTAAAAACTCAGTTTGGGTGCCGAGTATTTGAATGAAATGGTTTGAAACATACAAGATGATATACAATAAATACTGGCCACTAATACTCTTCTGTGAAATAAAAGCTTAGTTACTACCTACTATAGGGTTCACATTGGGTTCCATAGTATTATAGGATGCTTTTCAACTCAGGTGTGAACCAGAACTCTGGAAATTTGACTTTTTATTCCGTTGAAGACAAAAAATTATAAAGCTTTAGAATTTGTGATAAAAAGAAGCTTCACAGGATATGAACCTGCACGTATATCCTCAAAACATTTCAAGGAAAAGACCAGCAAAGCTATTCAGTATAGAAAGAAAAAAAAAATCAACATTTAACAACAAAAGAATATTCATGAAAGATGTGAAAATGGTGAACAGAAAGAAAAAAAACATGTAAAAGCATAATGGTCTTGAAGAAGTAGAGAACAGATCTGAGGTTTTACCTTGTAGTAGCACTTGAAAGGAAAAAGCAAAGCTGTCACCAATCGCGACCAAATAGATCTGGTGTCTGTCTTAGAGGAAGCTCATGTTCATATTGCAACACTATGTCTTAGATCTGGTATTTACAATGCTCTGTTAGTGGAAGATGTGCACCAGTGAGGCAGACATTAGACACCAGTGACGCTATCCCTCTGATGGACATTCTCCTTCAGAAGACCATATTGGGTTCCTTCAAAGTGGACAATATTTGCATCCCGTTCAGGTTCTCCATTGTGATATTATGTTAAAAAAAATGCTGACTCTTGCATTTTTCTTTTCTAAACAACTGATGCATCGACTGAAACCCGAAGGCTTCACTACCTCCTCATTGAGAGATATCCCTTGTCCACATTTCTCAAAGACCCTTCTGTTACATCAAGCTTTTGACTGCAAGCATCAAAGATTGTGACCATACCTCCCACACCTAAAATAGATAACATGTAACCCCTTTCAATATAATGTGTGAAACAAGGTGTCTCTCCAGATTCTAGCAAATTCACCCCTTGAAGGCAGTGGCGGAGCCACTAGGGGGGCCAAGGGGTGCCACGGTACCCCCCAATATTTTCATGTTCTGTTCACTATTATTATACTATCAAGCTAGTAAATTCAAAATGTAAACACTTTAGCTTCTCTTGATGATAAGTAGGCATCGTTGATCAACTAGCATAATATACATATTGTTCATATAAGAGATTAAACCCATTTTTATCATAGATTTACTTTATATCATGTGATTTTTATATAATTATTTTATTTTCCGTTGTTATCAATTTGTTAGCATTTTTTAATTGACTTAATATATTTCTTTGCACTGTTTATTAAGTTGGAAAGTCTATGTACAATATTTTTTCCACTAAATTTAACTCAAGATTTAAGTTGAAAGATGGTTAAGGATAAAACAATTTCACTCATTTCTTTTACTTAAAAATTCTTAAATTGTGTGTATATATATTGAGCACTGATTTTTTGTTTTGTTTACTAAATTATTGGATTTGGTCCCCCCAAACTTTAATTCCTGGCTCCGCCCCTGCTTGAAGGCATTGCCGTTAGGTTATCTACTTTCAGCATTATACCTAAGGTAGACGCAATTCCCAGCTTTTTAGTGCAGCCCTTGAAATTGGGGGATTTCCGTTGTTCCATAATGCCTTCATTACTAGTCTTTACCTTTTTTTGTAGCGTCTAGGCCAGGATCATCATGCTCGTGGGGGTTGAGGCGCTGCAATTGTGGGGATTCTTTTTGCTGCTTCAGATATTGGTAAAAGCTTGGAGAGGGTTGATCTCAATCCCGCGTCATTAAACCTAGCAAAATTGAATAGTTATTCAGGTTCATAGGTCATATATATGTGATGATGATGTATAACTTAAACAGTAAAGCATGAAATGAAATTCAAGGCTTCGGCTGTGCAGCAACAAAAAAGACAAAGGAAGTGGGAGGTAGCTATGCTGATCAAATTAAAAACTTAATTTGGGTGCTGAGTATTTAAATGAAATGATTTGAAACATATGAAATATACAATAAATACACATATACTACACTAACAAGGATTGCAGGGTGAACCAGACTACTACTACTACTAAAAGGGCAACCCGGTGCACTAAAGCTCCCGCATACGCAGGATCCGGGAAGGGGTCCCACCATTATTGGTGTATTGTACGCAGCCTTACCCTGTGTTTTACACAAGAGGCAGTTTCCAGGACTTGAACCGTGACCTTTCAGTCACATGACAACTACTACTACTACTAATAATAATAATAATAATAATAATAATAATAATAATAATAATAATAATAATAAGAAGAAGAAGAAGAAAGCTTTAAAATTTGAGCTCAAACATTTCCAGGAAAAACACAGCAAAACTATGCAGTATAAAAAGAAATTGATCGACATGTAATAGCAAAAGAGCATTCATGACAGATGTGAAAATGATGAACAGAACGAAGGAAAAAAAAACATGTAAAAGCATAATGGTCTTGAAGAAGTAAAGAACAGATCTTGTTAACACAGAAACTGTTTTGAAGGGAAAAATAAGTGTTCTTCTTATTCCATGAAAACTGAAAAGGCCAAGTTTATAGACTTAGCACTACAACTGACTAGCTACAAAATAGGAGACTAAGTCACACACTAACAGCACATCCTAAGCACATCCTAAACGTGTGCAAGTGGATAGGAACAAACATAAAAACCAGAAACATAAATAATATAAAACAGTGACTCATTCAACAATCCCTCCCTTAAACTGCATGCTCCTTGCAACAGTTTATCTCGGACTCATCAAGCATTCCTAGAGCACTTAGGAGATGTTGGAACTCTTCAACTTTAAGTGGCTTTGTCATGATGTCAGCTAACTGATCTCTTGTACTACAGTAGTTCAGTTCAATAACACCATCATTACATAAATTTCTCAAGAAATGAAACCTGACATCAATGTGTTTACTTCTTCCATGCAAAACCGGATTTTTGGATAATTTAATTGTAGAAGCATTATCACAAAACATCACAGTAGCTCCTTTCTGATAATGATTTAGATGCCCCAAAATTCTTCTCAACCATACACATTGACATGCACATAATGCAGCTGCTATGAACTCGGCTTCTGTTGTGGATAAACTAACCACAGGTTGTTTCTTTGACACCCAAGAAATCACACCGCCTCCCAGCAAGAAAGCATAACCAGAAGTGCTCTTTCTATCATCAAGATCTCTTGCATAATCACTGTCAGTATAAGCGATTAGTTCTTCATTTCCTTCAGCTCTGTAGAAAATTCCTAAATTCTGAGTGCCTTGTAAATATCTCAAAATCCGCTTTGCTGCCAGAAAATGGCTCTCCTTTGGATTTTCCATGAAGCGACTTATCAAACTTACAGAATATGCAATATCCGGTCTTGTAGCTGTAAGGTACATAAGACTTCCCACAAGTTGCTTGAATTGAGTGGTATCAACCTCCGCTCCTTTGTCTGATTTTAGCAATCTGTTGCCTGGAATTATAGGATTATTTACTGGATTACAATCTGACATGCCAAATTTGTTCAACACATCCTTAACATACTTCTTTTGCCCAATGAAAATGCCATTGCAACCTTGCAAAACTTCGATGCCCAAAAAATATCTCATCTTGCCTAAGTCAGTCATTGCAAATTCCTTCATCATCATAGTTTTAAACTCTTGAAACATCAAATCATCATTGCCAGTATATATAAGATCATCTACATAAACACACACAATTAAAATTTCACCTTTGTCTTTCTTCTTCATGAATAAAGTGTGTTCATCTGGACATTTCAAAAAATCATTTGCTGCAAGATGAGACTCCAACTTGCTGTACCAAGCTCTAGGAGCCTGTTTAAGACCATATAACGCTTTCTTGAGCTTGTATACTTGATGCTCACGTCCCTGAAGTACATAACCTGGTGGCTGCTCTAGGTAGACATTTTCCTTGATTGCTCCATGTAAGAAAGCTGATTTAATATCAAGTTGATGGATACTCCATCTCTTTGTAGCTGCCAATGCAACAACAGTTCTTATGGTTTCAAGACGAGCTACTGGTGCAAAAATCTCACTGTAATCTATGCCTTCCTCTTGAGTGTAACCTTTTGCTACAAGTCTTGCCTTGAATTTGTCAATCTCTCCTGTCTCCTTCAACTTAGTCTTGAAAATCCACTTAACTCCTACAACTTTGCAATCTGATGGTGGATCAATCAGCTCCCACGTATCATTCTTTTGAATTGCATGAATTTCAACATCCATTGCGTCCCTCCAATGTTGGATTTTTGATGCTTGTTTGTATGTAACTGGATCTGCACCTGCAAACATGGCAAAATTTATGGCATCTTCCTCCGTTAAATCATCACCTGTGACATAATCTCTCATCCATGCTGGTGGGTTTCTAGCCCTCCCTTCAGCTGGAGTTTCTGAAGCTCCTGAAATAGAGGAATCGAACACATTTGAAGTTGAATTTGGAGATATTGTGCTTGTTGTTGCTGCTGCTGTATCATTAGAATTATCTTGAGTTATCTCCTCAGCTTCCTCACAAGACTCTTCCATAGGATTCAACTCATTAGTATCAAGTGTTATGCTGGTTTTTGTTTCACCCCAATCCCAGGCAGCATCCTCTTGGAATTTAACATCTCTGCTAATTAAAATTTTCTTCTTGATTGGATCATAAAGTTTGTAGGCCTTAGACTCCTCACTCACACCCAACAACACGCATTTGACACTTTTGTCATCAAGTTTGCTCCTTTTCTGATCAGGTACATGAACATATCCAATACAACCAAAAATTCTGAAATATGAAACAGATGGTTTAATTCCGCTCCATGCTTCTTCTGGTGTGACGTTCTTGACAGCAAGAGTGGGGCTTCTATTTAAAATATGAATTACCCATTTTACAGCCTCTGGCCAAAAAGATCTTGGAACTCCTTTTTCTACCAAAACACTGCGAACCATATTTATAATAGTTTTATTCTTTCTCTCAGCTACGCCATTTTGTTGTGGCGTATATGACGCAGTGAGTTGCCTTTGAATACCATGTTCACTGCAAAATTCAGTAAACTCTTTAGAAAGATACTCTCCCCCTCTATCAGTACGCAATATTTGAATAGGAACACCAGCTTGTTTTTCTACTAATGCTTTAAACTCTTTAAATACACCAAGAGTTTCACTTTTCTCCATAAGAAAATATACCCATACTTTCCTACTCAAATCATCAATGAAAGTTAGTATGTACCTTTTATGTCCATTGGATGTAGGATTGATAGGTCCACAAATATCAGAGTGGATTAACTGCAACAGCTGAGACGCACGCCAATTACTTTGTCTTGGAAAAGGATCCCGTTGATGCTTCCCTTTGAGGCAATGTTCACAAAGTTGAGTCGATGGGTTAAAGGAGGGCATTCCTTTCACCATATCATGTTCCAGCAAGGTTTTCAATCCACTATAGCTCAAGTGACCATAACGAGAATGCCATACTTGAGCTGATGACATAGAACTAACCTGAAAACAAGGTTGGGAAACACCCGATTCGACACTGATAGCAAACATACGATTAGTAGTCATGAATGTTTCAAAAATAAGGCTCTTTTCTTTAAACACACTACACTTGTTTTGCTTCATTTCAACAGTCAATCCTCTTTCAAGAAGTTGCCCCACACTTAATAAATTATTTTTCAACTCAGGCACATAAAATACATCATTCACCAAATGCACAACTCCATTTATTATAAGTTTAACAATACCCTTTCCATTGACCTTTAAAGCATAATTATTACCTAATTTTACTTCATCATGAAAAGAGGCATCAATAGAAGAGAACCAATCCTTTCTACCTGTCATGTGGTTGCTGCAGCCGGAATCGATGAACCACATATCTTGTGTATTTGATTTTCCATCTGATGAAAGTTGTGCCATGAGTAACACTGCTTCCTCACCGGTTTCAGCATAATTTGCAGCACTGTTTAGCGGTTTCTTTGGGCATTCGTACTGAAAATGTCCATACTCGTGACAGTGGTAACACTCCACTGCCGTCTTGTCTACGAGTTGTCTGCCTCCTCTACCTCTGCCTCTTCCTCGAGAAGGTCCACCTCGAAAGCCACTTCTTCCGCGGCCACGACTAGCACTTGTCTCATCTTGAGCTACTTTCAAAACTTGCTCTTCATGTGAATTGTGGCCATTCATTCGTTGTTCGTGTACCAACAAGCTGCTTTGGAGTTCATCTACAGTCATGGAATCCAAATCATGAGATTCTTCAATAGAACACACTACATAATCGTACCTGGAGGTCATTGAGCGAAGAATCTTTTCGATGACGGTAAGATCCGACATCTGTTCGCCATACATCCTCATCTTATTTGCAATTGTGAGAGTTCGAGCAAAGTAGTCATTAACTGAATCTCCATTCTTCATCTGTAAAATCTCCCAATCACGTCTCAGGGCCTGAAGTTGCGCTCTCTTCACTCTAGCAGTGCCTTGGTATTTCTTTTTTAAGGAATCCCAAATCTCCTTCGAAGTCCCCTTTTTTAAAATTGTTTCAAGCACAGTTCGATCAATTGCTTGAAAGAGGTAATTTTTTGCCTTCAAATCTTTCAGCTTCAGCTCTTCCAATGCTTTCTTCTCATTCTCTGTCAATACAACACCAGCTGCTTGTTGAGGAATCCCTGGATCTATAAGATTCCAATACTCCTTTGACCTTAAAAAATTCTCCATGAGCATTGCCCAATGGTCATAATGCTCACCCAATTTTGGAATCGCAGGTTGCACGAAATTGCTATCCGTGGTTGTAGTCATGGTTGAAGTCTGCTGCTTCTATTTACTACTACACACCTAGCTCTGATGCCAGATGTTAACACAGAAACTGTTTTGAAGGGAAAAATAAGTGTTCTTCTTATTCCATGAAAACTGAAAAGGCCAAGTTTATAGACTTAGCACTACAACTGACTAGCTACAAAATAGGAGACTAAGTCACACACTAACAGCACATCCTAAGCACATCCTAAACGTGTGCAAGTGGATAGGAACAAACATAAAAACCAGAAACATAAATAATATAAAACAGTGACTCATTCAACAGATCTGAGGCTTTACCTTGTAGTAGCACTTGAAAGGAAAAGCAAAGCTGTCACCGCCACCAAATAGATCCGGTGTCTTAGAGGAAGCTCGTGTCCATATTGCAGCTCTTAGAAGATGTGCACCAGTGAGGCAGACATGAGACATGGGGAAGATGATCTAAGTCTAAGAGATGAAAGAAGGAAGAAGTTGAGAGAGAGATAATACACAATTACACATTGGCTCATCTGTTTTGTAAAACGTGTTTAGGAAGTGTATGTAGTTCCAATATAAAGTACAACGGTCTCTTTGAGGTGAGGTGGCATATATGTTATGGAATCCACCGTGACCCATTTTGATTGGTTGCATGATACTTACTTTAGTTAAATAAATGATTTAATTTAATTTGAATTCACCATAATCAGTTGTAGCAGAGTTGGTTGGACAATGCATAAAATATGCAAGGTTCGGGGTTCAAACATCGGCCACTACAAAAAAAAATACATTTATTGATATGACAAAAATACATATATCTACCGTATAATACATATATCTACCGTATATATGATACAGAGGTACATGACAATATGCTATATATGTGTAGTATACAAAAAGGAGTTATTAATTACTCCCTCCGGTCCTATTAAAATACATTTATTGATATGACAATGCTATATATGTGTAGTATACAAAAAGGAGTTATTAATTACTCCCTCCGGTCCTATTAAAATACATTTATTGATATGACAAAAATACATATATCTACCGTATAATACATATATCTACCGTATATATGATACAGAGGTACATGACAATATGCTATATATGTGTAGTATACAAAAAGGAGTTATTAATTACTCCCTCCGGTCCTATTTATAAGAGAAATTTGGGTCAACAAAAGTTAATGTATTTGGTCCATTTTTTTAACCAAATACATTAACTTTTGTTGACTCAAATTTCTCTTATAAATAGGACTGGAGGGAGTAGATGGGAAGAGTCAAATAGTTAGTTGAGAATTTTGAGGGCAAGTTGATCATATCAAATTATGGTTTAGGTTATGATGGTGAAAATGGTGGGTTGCTTAGGTTACGTGGAAAGGTGATAGAAAAAAAGGTATATTATGGTTTTCATACAAAGACAGTTAAGAAAAAAATAGACGTAAGTTGCCTATGCAAGTTTGAATTCTCATTGTTTGAAAGCCATTTCAAATCCTTCTATTTGTGCTTGTTCAACACAAGTTAGCTAGCTAGTAGCATCATTTTAACTGTCTATTAGTAATTCTTTGTTGTGATCTTATCCCATCATATTATTATTTTCTTTAACAAACAAAACCAAAATACACAATGGGAATGATATTTATTCAATATTAAAGTTTTTATGTTATTATAAATAATCGCGGAAATCTATGAATCACTTACATAGACATAGACACCGAATACAACATGCATTGAGTTGGACACTAAAAACACCTTTGATCAGAGTTATCGGTGCTTCAAAGTTACAAATGCTAGACAAATAAAATAAAATTTTAGATCTATTTGAAGTCAAGCCTGCTCTTAGCGTTAGTTCTACATATGTGTTCTAACTTTTAAGGTTATAACCAAGGTAATCAAAACCGGACCGGACAATAAACCGGTATAGGTATGGATTTAAGGTTTAGAGGTTGTATCGGAGGTTGAACCGGATATATAAAATATTAATTTTTTGAATAATTTATTACTATATTATATTAAATAAGTTATAATTTTTTTAAAAATAATAACATGTCTATTTGTCTACTTGGTTCGTTAGAGATTTTTTTAAAAAAAAAATAATGACCATTTTTCTATTTAAATCCAACGAAAACCATTTCTTTTTAGTTTTTTTTTTTTTGTTACAATTTCTTCTTATGTTTTATTTTTTTTTTATAGAAACAATGAGTAAGTAATGGCTCCATAAACAATTCAGTATGGGCTTCTCTTTAAAAGCCCAAGTTATCATGTAACCCTAATATTATTTCACAATACTAGTAGCATTTGCCAGCGGCCACCGTATCTTATTGTCATCTCTTTTAGAAGATGTTTCTTTCCCTCCCATCTTCTTCTTCTTAATTTTTCTTCTCTTTCTCTATAATGGCTGTTGATATCTCTTCTTTTTATCTTGATCTATTTCATTCTTCTTCATCTATGTTTTTATCTATTTCTTCTTTTATTGAGATTCAGATCCGCAGGTTTCAAAGGAGCAAAAAACACATCCTCCCCATCTTTCCGGTTTTTTTTCAGACCGGGAATTTTCCGGTTTTCCCAGTTGTAAACCGGTTTAACGGTTTTTTCACCAGTTTTCTAACAGACCGGTTTTTATGCCCTTCAGACCGGATTGGTGACCGGTTCCCGGTTGTACCAGTCGAACCGGCCAGTCCGGTCCTGTTTTAATAACCTTGGTTATAACCGCTAATATGCCAACTAACTGAAGTATATAGTATATCATGAACGTATCTTATGCTGTATAAATCATAACTGCTTGGAATAAATACAGTATACTATATATGAGTGAAGTTTTTGACCATATATAATTAAGAATATTACATTTGAGGGCAACTAAATATCCCTGCAAAAAAAAAAAAACCTTTGGAATCCCAATTATTAATTAACATATCTTTTCAGTATATATTTTTTTTTTTTTTTACAAATCTTGCATCCCAAGTAACATATTTTTTCACTATATATTTTTTTTTTTTTACAAATCTTTTCACTATATTTATATCTCAACAACACCAATGGTATTTTCATACTCTCTACACTTTTTCATACTCTATAATTTTTCTTTCTACCTTCAATTATCGTTCTCTTCCTTTATACACTAACACCACACCACGATTATTTCATACTCTCATCATCTTTATAATTTTTCTTTCTACCTTCAATTTTTATACTTTCTTCATCTTGATAATTTTTCTTTCTACTTTCAATTATCTCTCAAGTTCTCTTCCTTTATACACTAACACCACACCATACTCTCATCATCTTGATAATTTTTCTTTCTACCTTCAATTATCTTCTCATCATCTCAAGTTCTCTTCCTTTTTCCCATTATGACTAAATTTGGTTTTGTATTATCGCTCACACACCAAGGTCATGGATATTCACAACTTAGAGGAACCAGACATGATGCATTAGTCATGAAAAATTTACTTGTTACAAAATTTGGCTTTCTTGAAGAGAATGTCAAGTTGTACATAGACTATTCACCATTATCATCATGGGCCACCGCTGAAAACATCAAAGATGAACTCAAAAGGATGGCTAGCAAAGCTAAGGATGGGGATGTCATATATTTTTTCTTCTCGGGCCACGGAAGCCGAAAAATCACAATGGAGCCGGAATTCAATGTCGTTAATTACATTTTGGCTGCTGATGGGAATATAATCACGGGTTAGTTTTTATTCACTCTTGTTGATTTAAAGTTTTGCATGTATGTTCTTAAAAGTAATAATTACACTCTTGTTAATCATAGATTTAAATAATAATTACACACTTGTTAATCATAGATTTGTTTGAGTAAATAAAATGCTTAGTTGAAATTTATTACCTTTTTGTTCAATGATTAAAGATTTGTTTGAAAAAATAAAATGCCCTCCTCTTCTTAAATCTCAACATCTTAAGAAATAACAATATATTAATTTTTTTTTAGGGAACAATATATTAATTCATTGTTATCTGCAGATAAGGATCTTCGCCAAATTAACGACATGGTACCCTTTGGTTGTAACTTTACGATGATGATCGACAGTTGCAACAGTGGAGGAATGCTTAATGGCGCAATCGAACAACATTGCGATTTTTCAGTAACAAATAAACTTGTGAAAGATTTAAAAGGTGCTACGGAAAATGGAAAGGCACTCGGAACTCTTATATCTGCATGCCAAGGGTTTGAGTATGCCGTAGATGCAGGAGCTGTTTGCAGAGAGTCAAGGAGGTGTCATTCCCCTCTCATAATTACCCTTCTAAGAATATTTCGTAAAAAGGGATATAGCTTTACAAATGGAGAGTTGGTTGCAGAGCTTAGAAAGCTAATGCACACAAGCCCATTTAGTCAAAGGCCAGGTCTCTTTTGTACTGATTTTCAAGCCCAAAGTACTTTTTTGGGGCCTGTTCTAGATGCAAGATCAAGAAGGACACCTAAATGGCTATTGGTGGGAGGTGTGGTGGGAGGTGTGGTGGGAGGTTTAGCTTGGCTGACACTAGCAAATAAATAAACAACAGTTTTCTTTATGGATAATTTTTATAAGCATTATACGTTGTTCCTGGTTGTATTTTTTATTTGAATTCTAAAGCTTGCTTGACTCTTCCTGCCTCATGTTATGGCATTTTATAGGTGTTTTTGTTAAGAATTTTGTACCTTGTTTCTGGTATTATTTTGATTTGAATTCTAAAGCTTGGCTGACTGGTCATACTTGCATCCCAGTAATACTCCTACTCCGCATACTTACCTAAAGAAAACAAAATGCGTAGATGGCATGTTCTTAGATCTTGGGCTGTTTTATGTACAAACCTAACAGACAATATGACCAGGCTAAATAAGAATTGCACATTATATAAACTCATTTACCACATACATAAAAACTAAAACTATGCTGATTGAAAATATTATACTACAGGGTGTGCTGGAGGGTTTTCATTCAGTCACAAGACATAAAATATTATTTTAACATGACCATTAGTAGACAATTGTTGCATGTGACACTATAGAAAGTTATTTTAGCTTGAATCGAGCAGGATGAATTTATTCCACTCCAACCATTCAATGCATATTAAGTTATTAACATTTAAAAAAAGTCAGGAAAAGAATTATAGATATTATTTTAACATGACCACCAAATTTGTTAGTAGACAGTTGTTACATGTGACCATAGAAAGTTCTTTTAGCTTGAATCGATCAGAATGAAATTAATTCACTCCTACCATTCAATGCATATTAAGTTATTAACATTGAAACAGTCGGGAGAAGAATGGAAGCTAAATGGATAACTTAATTGCATTGCATTGATGAACTTCACTAACAAGGATTGCAGGGTGAACCAGACTACTACTACTACTGATAATAATAATAATAATAATGATAATAATAATAATAATAATAATAATAATAATAATAATAATAATAAGAAGAAAGCTTTAAAATTTGAGCTCAAACATTTCCAGGAAAAACACAGCAAAACTATTCAGTATAAAAAGAAATTGATCGACATGTAATAGCAAAAGAGCATTCATGACAGATGTGAAAATGATGAACAGAACGAAGGAAAAAAAAACATGTAAAAGCATAATGGTCTTGAAGAAGTAAAGAACAGATCTGAGGCTTTACCTTGTAGTAGCACTTGAAAGGAAAAGCAAAGCTGTCACCGCCACCAAATAGATCCGGTGTCTTAGAGGAAGCTCGTGTCCATATTGCAGCTCTTAGAAGATGTGCACCAGTGAGGCAGACATGAGACATGGGGAAGATGATCTAAGTCTAAGGGTGTGTTTGGTTTGGAAGAGAAATTGTGAAGAGAGAAATAGGTGAGAGAGAGAGTGAGAAGAGAGAAATCATACTTATTATAAAAGCCAGTTAGGTCAAGCAAATGCTTAACCCTAATTGCTTTTGTGTTTTCCCTCCCAAACACATCTCCTAGGTGTGTTATGCAAGCTTTGGTACCATCATTTAATGATGCATTTAATGTTGATTTCAAGTTTTCAAATTTGAATTTCCCTCCCAAGTGTGGATGTCATCATTAATGTCTCCTTGGTGAGTTATGCAAGCTTTGGTACCATCATTTAATGTTGATTTCAAGTAAATATTTTTTCGTAAAAAAGTTTCGGTAAAATATTTTTTTACTTTAAAAAAAAAATTTGGTAAAAAAAATTCCCGGTAAAAAAAAAATTTCATATTTTTTTCAAGTAAAAAAAAATCCCTGTAATTTTTTTCCAATAATTTTTTTTTTAAAAATAGTTTTTTTCGGTAAAAAAATTTATTTGTAGAAATTTTGGGGCTTAGGGCCTTTTAGATTGATTCACATATGAAGGTCATATGCTAATGCTCTCCATTAGTTTCTGTGGTGTTTTTGTTTATTGATGCACTTCCTTTACATTGCTCTTTTTTGCCGTTGTTTAGAAAAGTTTAATTGACGTGTTTTTTTTAAGCAATAAATTTATTTAGATCGATTCACAAACTAAGGTCATAAGATATTGTTGTTAGTTTATGTGCTTTTATTGTTTATTGATGCACTTTGTTTACAATGCTCTTTTTGCCGCTATTTAGAGAAGTTTAATTGACATTGCATTTTTTTTGTTATGCAATATGTGTCGCATGATTATATGTTTTTGGGTACACACCATACAAAAGACATTGGTTATGAGTTGTACCGTTATGTAACTTTGGTGGATCCAAAATGCAATCATACAAAAGACAATATTGTAGGTTCATTCATTTAATGATGTATGTGGTCTTTATTATAGACCACATACATCATTAAATGAATGAATCCCAAATGTTAATTTTTGCTTATAATAGTGACCGGAGGGTGTATATATCAGCAAGCATGCACTGGTTTTACATCTATAATTGTGCAGTACTTATGATATGAGCCGCATGTGTATGGGAGGACTCCACACGTGTGTGTGTGTATACCTAACTGATGGACAACTAATAAGCATTGCAAAAAATGAACCATTGACTTTGTTATCTAAAGCATAGAAGGAAAAAAAACCAAACTGAGCATGAAATGGGCAACAAGTTTCACAAGAATCCTCTAAAGAGAATCATTGTATTCATATGAGGTAAAAAAGTCGTAATATAAGTTCGCGCACTCCTTTTGCCGATATCACTAATGGAAAGCAATAATAATACTATAAGTTATAATGAACACAAAGAATTCTATTGCGACTATTGTCAAGATCACCTATCCAAATATATTAGATAGCATGACTGATATAGCTTATTTTCAAGACAAGTCCATATTAACTCCAAAGCATTCAATTGTCAAACAAATAAACGATTATATATTGGATTTGATTCCAGGCGAAGCAAAAATGTATCTGAGTTAAGATTCGTCGTTAGCAACAAACCCGAATGGCGATGTAATTGATGTTGTCCACACTCCTGAATTTCTCAACACAATTAATACACCTGGTCTTCCAAATCACAAACTCAGGTTAAAGGTTGGTGTTCCAGTGATGTTGTTAAGGAATACAGATCAAAGATCAGGATTATGCAATGGCACAAGACTAATCATAACTAGAATGGGTAAATTTGTGCCTGAAGGAAAGGTCATATTTCTAAGAAATATATGCAAGAAAATTTTTTATACCAAGATTATCTCTTACTCCTTCTGATGTTATGATACCTTTCAAATTTCAACGGAGACAGTTTCCGATAGTTGTTTCTTTCGCAATGACTATTAACAAAAGTCAAGAACAATCTCTGAAGAAAGTTGAGATATATTTGCCAAGTCATGTGTTTTCACATGGTCAGTTATATGTTGCAATATCAAGAGTTACCTCAAGAGATGGATTGAAGATGCTTACAATGGATGAAAATGTTCAAGATGCCAATGTGACTTCAAATGTAGTATATCCAAAAGTATTTCGTAATGTAAGATAAGTTGTGCTAAAAATCAATGATTTTTGTACGATATTTTGATTTATTGCATTCCAATGGTAGCAACAAATTATATTACTAAAGTCACCATTATGCGACTAATATTTATCGTAATTGGAATTTTATAAAATATTACTTACATATTGATTCAGTTATAACCAATTAATATAGGAAGAGACTAATAATCGTAACTTCAAACGCGCATGTGTAAGCTGGTAGGACCCGTGCGGAGCACGGGTCGATGGTCTAGTATGTGAAAAATGGAGTAGATTTGATGTGTTGTTTGGTATAAAAGAGAGAAGAGAGAGAAGTGTTGATTATTTATAAAAGTACTAAGATACCCCTACAATAAAAAAAATCTATTAAATTATTTCATCTTTGTCAAAAATTAAATTATTTAACCTTTTATTCAAATTTATTTTAATTAATTAAATTATTTATTTTAACTTTATATCAATTAAATTAATTATTTTTTTTGCGCTAAATTAAACTAATTAGTTTAACTGAATTAAGTTAAACTGATTATAGTTTTTATGTAATTCAATCAATCAATTATTAAGTAAATTTAAAAAGTTTGCTTACTCACTGTATATTAGGAAAGGAACACATTCTCACTAATCACACCATGCTTCCGTTTTTGTTCGTGCCATGTTGCAAACTTGCAACAATTTCACAAGGGCATTAGTGGAATAAAAATAAAAAGTGGGTTTCTTTTCTGTTTCTTCGCTACTATGGAGAGACTAAAAACAGACGTGGGTCCCACGTGTTTTTATCTCTCTTCTCTCTCTCTTTTCAACCAAACATGAGAAGTTCTGAACTTCTCTCCTTTTTCTCTGGCTGCTTTTTCTCTCTTTCCTACTGCACCTCAACCAAACACAGTGTAAGAGATGAAAGAAGGAAGAAGTTGAGAGAGAGATAATACACAATTACACATTGGCTCATCTGTTTTGTAAAACGTGTTTAGGAAGTGTATGTAGTTCCAATATAAAGTACAACGGTCTCTTTGAGGTGAGGTGGCATATATGTTATGGAATCCACCGTGACCCATTTTGATTGGCTGCATGATACTTACTTTAGTTAAATAAATGATTTAATTTAATTTGTAATCACCAAAAAATTAGACTAATTCTTGTTTGATTACAACCAAATATACAAATGAAAATAAGTAAAAAGAGAAAGAAAAAAAAAATCAATTCATTGTTATTATCCTTGAAAACATTGGTTAACATGTATTGTTGTGTGTGTGTGTCTAAATGATTTGAATCTCTGCTTGTGACTATCTAAGAATTTTCCAAAAAATTAATCTCTCAAAAAATGTTAAATAATATAAAAAGAGAAGTCTTAGCAGAAACCTACTCCATTGCTGCTCCCTTACCCCCAAATTCAAACTTTTATTCCACGTCCTCCAAATCGTTCAAGATGTAGCTTTAACCGTAGTGGTGTGATGAGACTTTTCTCCGCATCACCCCCTCACCGATCTCTCAATGCTAGAGTCGTCGCCGTTTCTCTGTCAGAACTGGTACTTTGGTCTTTTGTTTGGTTGGTGAAAACATGTAAGCGTAGAGTGGGTTTAATAAAACAGACTATCTTTTGGCCTCATTTGCCTACCGGAGTGTACACGGTTAAGTCTGGTTATCATGTGATAAAATCCCTTAATGCAGATATGCCTTCGGACCCCTCATCTTCCATAGGAATAGATAATATCATTTGGAAGGAACTATGGACCATGGATATCCCTCAGAAAGTGAAACATTTTGTGTGGAAAGCTTGCCACAATCTCCTCCCTCTTAAGGAAAATCTTTTTAAGAAAAGACTTCGCATTAGTAACACTTGTCCTATCTGTAATGTGGAAAGTGAGACTATTGAACATGCCCTTCTGTTATGTCCTTGGACTCGCCCGGTGTGGTTTGGTATGCAAACTCAAATTGTACCCATCAAAGAGAATGTGAATGTCTCTAGTTTTCACCAGTGGTTTACTCAATTAGTTAGGTTATCTTGTGCTAATGCTCATTTTAAAAAATTTGGTGTAGTGTCAGTTTGTCTTACTTTGTGGTCTATTTGGAAAGGTAGAAATGAATTTGTATTTGATAATGTTCATCCTAATCCTGTGTCTACTATCTATAGCACTAAAGGTCTAATTGCGGACGCTCACACTGTCTACTCTCTGAAGACTAGCTCTTCAGATGCTTACTCCTCAAATGCACAACCAAACACTTCACACACTCACAATAAAAAAAAATGTTTTTTGGAGATTACCACTACTGGGTAATCTCAAAATTAACGCTGAGGCCTGATGCTAGTTTTTTTGCAGGTACTGATTCAGCAAGCTCAGGAGTTGTTGTTAGAAATTACCTTGGTATAGTGGTGGCAGGCTCAGGTCGTGTTTTTGTGGCCCCCTTTGCCCTTGTAGCTGAAGCTTTGACTATTAGAGATGCACTTGTTCTTGATTTATCTTGTATTGTGGTGGAGAGTGACTCATTGAGTGTGGTGCAATGTTGTAAAGGAAAGTTAGAGAGAGGTCAGATCACTGCTATAATTAATGACATTCTCATTCTAAAAGAAAGTTTTACAAGCTGTGAGTTTACCTGGGTAGCTCGTGATGGTAACAAAGTGGCTCACATGGTTGCTTCACTGGCAGCTGATGGTTCTCTTCCGCTCCTCTGGACAGTTAAACCTCCAGATTCTCTCCGTTTGCAGCTGCTAAAGGATAATAGTAGAGCTATTAACAGAGTTCCCTTTCCAAGTGTTAACATCAATATTAGTTGAATCTCATCTGTGTTTTTTTGGTGTTGTTTGTGTTAGAGACTACCCTTTATCTCCTTGTGGGTTGACATTTTGGTGTGATCTTATCACTGTTTTTGTGGAGCTGCTATGCTGGGTGTTTTAGTTCTCAGATTTGGTTCCTTTATTGACAAAGTTTTGCAGCTGTGTGTAGTTATTGCTGGTGTAGGGATTGCTAGTATTTGTTTTAATTGGGTTGGTGGTGGTAGCTCTTGGAGTTTTAAAGAAGGCATCTTTTTGGTTTCTTTTGCCTTGTGGGCCTCTGTGTAAACCTTTGGAGAATGGTGTTTTGTTTTTTGCTTGCCACGCTTTTATTGATTGCTCTAATGTGCTACTATACCATCTTTTGGAGTCTTGCTCTATATCACATGAAGCTGCTCCTGCTTCTTGGGTTTTTTTTTTGCCTTGGCCGCCAACATACCTTTTTTAATTTATCTTCTAGGCTATTAGTCTTTGGTCAAAGCTCTTTTGCTTTAGGCTTTGTTGTTTTTTAGCTTTCATTTAGTGGCTTCGCTATAGTTGGGGGATTGGTATATCTTTGATAGGTCCCATTGTCTCTCTTGAGTGTTAGTGTTTATTTGTATTGACAGTGTAATATTTGGGCTAATTCTCCAAAGCTTCATTTGTACATGATTTGTGGTTTTAACCGATTTATTGGTTATACCGCTTATTAATGGAATCTCATCTCTTTCGACCAAAAAAAAAAAAGAGTGGGTTGTAGGCGTAGGGTTGTGTATTTGTGTTGGCGGTCAAATCTCTCACTTTCACGAAGTTTGGCACTATATAACTTGGGGGAGGTTTCAAAATCCTCATCAGTCTACCTGTTTGATGTCCATGTTGGACTGTTTGGCTCGAAAGAGACGTTATGCTTGTTGCAGTTGCAAAGAGTTGTTGGTTCTTGAATTCGTTCCGTGTTGACGGTTGGTCCATACACTACACGTTAGACATCCACCTGTGTTGTTTCTATTTTTTCGCATCACCTGATTGGGTTGACATACACTTTATGTGGATTTATTATGTTAGGTTTATGTCCCCAGTCCTTTTTTGTATTTCTTTTTCTTTTTTTTTAATAATATATATGAGCATCTGACAATGACTGAAATCTACAAGACATCCAAATCCGTTTGGAATGTCTTTTATTCCTTTTTTTTTTTTATGTCATTGTGATCTTGCCTTATAAAAAAAAATCTTAGCAATATTATCTTTTTAACGTTTATTTTTTTATTGAATGCAATCAATGTAAGTCTTAACACTTTATGTGTGTCTCATTTTAGAATGGAGAATTCACATTAATTTAACTCAATAAAAAAATAGATGTTTGAGACAATGTTAAAAACAAAGTGTTGTTGACACTATTCATTTAAAAATTATGCAAAGTCCATTTAAAGAACCCAGATGGGGTGTGAGTGATACATGTCAGTGCTCTCCGTCTCCGCAAGGACCTCATTTTTCTAGAGTAAATATTATGCACTCGAGGACCATTCTATCTCCATCCTGACGTTAAAGGAGGTCAGATGCTCATGTGGATCGGTTGTACCTTTTTTAGTTTTGGAGAACGTTTCGTTATTAAATTTATATATATTACCATTCAAAAATAAAACATTTCAACGGTTAATAAGTTATGAAAAAACATGTATGATATGTTCTGTTACTTCTGAGATTATTGTACTTGTTCAGGATATAGGCTAGGATAGGATATGATATATGAGTAATCTATGAAAGATTTAACCCAGGCCCTAAGTTAGTGATGAATTAACTAGTTACTAGATATATGGTCATCTAGTTAAGTGAGAAGTTGGCATTTAGGAAAAAGATTTAACAAGTTATTATTAGATAATTGATTAACATCTAGGTAATCTTATTAACCTTTAGTACTGGAGATGGATATGATAAGTAAACAGGATATTGATGGCTAGTATAGTGAACAAGTTCTATGCAACGTTAGAGATACATGTATGGTGAATGATCAATACTTGTATTGTTCTTGAACACTAATTGTTGTTATAAATAATATATTGTATTGATGAATACAACTTGTGATTGTTTAAGTATGTGAATAATTAAAGATGAGAAGAAACTAATTAATAAAAGTGAGAAATCACTCACAGGGATCCCAAGTTTGCTCACATTCAATAAGTAGCAACTAGTAATTGATTAAAGCGAGAGAGCACTCTTAAAAATCCTGGGTTTGCTCACACTTGCTAAGGAGTGTCCTGTGATGAACCAATAAAGATAAGCTATTATGTGTGCACATGTACATATAAGAAATGTCAAACACGGCATAGTAAATCGCATGTACTTAGCATGAGTTAAGGTTAATCGCATGCACATACAGTCGACCCTTCACATAAATGAATGCATATTTTTTATCTTTAATATCTTCAATTTTGATATTTTAAAAATTATAAAAATTTGATATTTTAAAAAATATTAATCGAGATAAATTCAACATCTTATATGATATATTTTATCTTTGTATATCAGTGTAAAAATATAGTTAAAGATTATTAAGTCTATAGTCCACGTTATGAGATATGTCATCCAATATGAGATATGCACAATGTCTCTTGAAGTTGCAAAGTGAAGCTCTAACTATTGAGTTGATACCTCTTAGACTTATTCCTTTTATTTTGATAAGACAAAAATATCATATCACACACTTTAATTTCGACACCAAATTACTAATCAAACAAAAATTATTTCCTTCAAAAAAAATTAAACAAAAATCATTAATTAGCAAATTCATTTATATTTTATTTTATGATGAGAAGATTTTTATGTAAGTAATACGACAATTGTATAATTTTACTAATTTAACAACGGGTACGGATTTCTGCGAGTCTGGATATTTAAAATATTTTTTTTTATTCTATGTGTTAAGAATTTTACTAAATTCAGTTAATTTCATCCGCCAGTGCATCTATTAATTTACGAGTACTTAAAATATGATTTATTTTATTCTATTCATATGAATCCATTAAACTATTTGTCTCATATTGATCTGTGCTGAATTTTATCTGTGAATACCATACATGCAGAATTTTGTTCATCATTAATTATATGTCTAACCAAGACAAAGCCGGATAAATACACTTGTTAATGTTTAAATAATAATATTTTATTGTGTAAGCATTCCTTTAGATCACACAATCCATTAGTTTTCATTTAAATCCAATCGTTCCTATTCATTTTGTAAAATAAAAGTGGTCTCTCACGGTGCTTGACCTATACAGGTCTCGCACCGGAGACATCAGCTAGTTTGATCCCATAACTCAACGGTGATACCTTTAGGGTGTGTTTGGATTGAGGGTTTGGGAGGGGAAGGGAGGGTAGGGCTCACTTTTATTTTTTAAATTACCAACAATGTAAAATGTTTTTTCAATTCAAGTGTTTTTGAAGTATTATATGATCATTTACCATGTTGTTAATTCAATTTTCTAAAAATCATTTTATAATATCAGTAATTTAAAAAAGAAAACAAGTCCTCCCCTCCCTTCCCCTCCTAAACCCTTCATCCAAACACACCCTTAGAGTCCACTTCTTCCTCATACAAAAAGGGAAAGGAAAATATGAAAATTACCACTAAACCAACCTAAGCAAGACTTTTATACATCCGTGTAAATTGTCTCCGATTTCTTTTTTCTTTTTTTGTACAAATTGTCTCCTATTTCTATCAATATGAAGAAATTTATTTATTATTATCTACTAATTTATCTGGTATTATTTTGTTTTTACTTTTCATTAAAAAAATTATAATACCTTGGAATAGAGAAATGATATTTGTAAAACCATTTTTCTGACAAATTTATCTCTTATACTCAAATTATGTTTACTTTCTCTCCCTATTGTTTTGGTTTCCGTGTTGGCACATAATTTTCTTTATAATTTGATGGTTGTCTAAAAAATTATCACTCAAATAGTTGATTCATGAATGGAAAACAATTTCGTCATATATTACTTACCTCATGACCGAACTCCGAATTAGGAGGGTGTGGCTTCCCATGAAAACCAGACGGGTAACACACAAAAAAAAAAATGAAATTATATTCACCGTCCCGACCTATCCTTATCCAATTTAATTAAAGACATGTAGATGGACACTACACTGGTAGTGGAGTCAAAGGACTACCTAATGTAAAGATAAACACAGAGACAATGCTTTCATTATTAAAGAGTTTCCGGTTAAGACCTGAGTATAACGCATTATTACCTATATGACTTCACGAAGTCCGTGACTAATAGAAGATGAAACATCCAAAATGATTTGTATATAGAATTTGTGCAAATCTAGTTCAACCTTGACAAAAATTAATTGAAGGTCGTGATACATGCTCACAAAATATATTCAAACTCCACAGCAGATGGCATCAAAAAAGCCTTTAATGTTAAAGGCGTTTAATTGAAGGTCTCAATACCTTCGCTATTTAATCAGACACACTTCTCCTTGCAGCATAGAGCCTGTAAGCAGTCACACCAACAACAATCACGGCTCCTCCAACTGCAATAAGATGGGTTAATAAAACCATTAAACAAAGAAACAAAAGCCACGGTTATATTTTCTTGTGATTTAAATTACAAGTCTTTAGAACTCAATGGCAAAACTGGTCAAAAGTTGACCGTGAATGTCCAAAAAAATTGAAAGCCCAAAAATGGGTTGTTCTCGTTCATGCAGTAACTCCATCATTTTGGCCTACTTTCTACAGGAATCTTTAAGATGATTCCCAAGTTCCTATAATGTAGGGACTTGGCAATAATCATTTATTCATTTGCTACCATTTGATTTTGTTGATATTCATTTGTTACCTAATCCTTAAATTCCAACTTCAAGAACCATTTGTAGAACAAGAAATCAAAAGAACGTGAAACAAAGCAATTCCAGTGAATAACAGATTCAGAAAAGTCAACCAACAACAACATAGAAGATATTAAACAGGCTAATTCTTCACACCAATAGGGACCACTTCAGTTGCATAACACTAACACCTCAAGGTTATAAGTGACAAATCATTGCAAAATCAAAATGAATCATGAAACCAAGAGAGAGAACACATGAAAAAAGATAAATCAAATCATCCAAATTTAAACAGGTTAATAGGTTCATTTTATACTAGTAAGCAATTAGCATACAAGATTGAACAGCTTTAACATTAAAAATCAAAAGGAACTTAATGAACAATTAACAAGTCGATCTGAAAACTCATATACCTGAAACACATACAAGTGTTTGGCTTATGACCTTTTTGTACTGCTTACGAATCTTTCTGTTTTCAGTTTCTGGGATGCTTAAATGAGGGAGCTCAGCAGCCCTTACAATTTGGCAGAATACATCTTTCAAATCCCCGGATTTCACACTGATTGCTATAGGATCCTTTACTCCCATGTTCTGACTAACCTACAAAACACATTGGCATGTCAGAAGTTGCTCGACAATTTCCGAGCATCAAGAAATCACATATGCCATGATTATATATGCCAAGGAAGACATCATAATACGATTTTTATTTTTTTTCCTTACAATTTGTTCTAACACTCAGCTATGCTTATCTGCACTCCTTGTAGATGTTACCCATAAATGCAAAAGCTAACAGTATGCTCTTCACTCAGTAGTTTAAAATTTTTTAAGTCCCTTTTTCATAGCACAAAAAAGAAGAATAGGAACGAAAAAAGAAGAAGAATAATACGATAACCCCAACGATCCAATTGTTGAATAAATTGAGACCTACAATAATTTCGACAAATCTAACTTTTCAAATATAATCACAACAAATGCAACTGAAGTCATAACACGAACCTATACTAAAATGCATATGACAGTGTTGTAATAAGAGAGAAAATTGTCTAATTATACAGCTTAACTTAACAATCACAGTTAAAAAATTAAAGATAATTTGTAGAGCCAAATCAAACTTCTGCTTGAAACAGGTATAGCAATATTAATGTAAATGAGATATAGCAATATTTCCAAAGTCTTGGTTAATAGCTTCAAACTGCCATTCAAAGATCGGATAAAATAAAAATCCAGTAAATGCAAAAAAAAATGTCACAAATCCAAAACATCACAATATAAAAAAAGTGAAACTGAAACAAGAAAATAAATTAGCCTTAAATCTGCTCAATCAAATTTCAATCTGAAGACCAAAGCATATATATACACAGACTATTATGAAGCACGGACACTCCTCGGATTAGGCGTGTCCCGGTGTCGGACACGTGCCGTGTCTGACACCGACCCATATAATTACACTGAATTATGTGATTTTCTCAACTGATTAGTGGTGTCGTCGTGTCCAGTGTCCGTATCTGTGCTTCATTATATATAATTAATGCCAATCAGAAGGTTCAGATGAAAACATAATTCCAAGTGCGTCATTTCACCGCATTAAATATCTCTGTATCTAACCATTCAATGTTTAGAAGAATATTTATGTATATGATCATGCAAATTAACAAACAAGTTAACGAAAATACCCTATTTGAATCTTGTATGGACAATTCAACTGACTTTAGATCATCTTTTGTTCCAATTATAAGAGACGGCACCTCAAAACCAGTTTTTTCTCCGTGTGTGGCAACTTGTAGCATGAGTTCTGATGATGCCTTCCATGAAGCCTCATCAGACCTAAATGAATATTTAATCAGCCGAGCTTTATACATCCAACATTCTTCCAAGTAATTACTATGAATTACGCACAATCCAAACCACACGAACATGAAATTACAGTTAACTTCTAAGCCCGTAGATGAGTTGTAAATCTAAACATAACGAATACCACGCAAATTCATATGACTTATTAATCTTATTTTTAAGTTGTTTGAAGCTTATGTTTGTACTCACGGTTTCAACTATAAGCAAAAAAACATGTTTGGTCCTCTAAACTATAAGCAAACTTAATAACTTTCACCCTTGTTGAATACTTGAATGATGTTGTTCCTAAAACATCCCGTAATTAATAGTTTTATTTTCCAACAAGCCTTTTACTTTTGTGGAACACATTCCTGTGAATATAAAATTTCCAAACTTCTTAGGTTTACTGCTATTGAAAGCAGTTTGTATTTTTTCAGTCAGATAGCACCGCCTCATTAGCTTAGCTCTTTTCTGAGGTATGACATGCCAGCTTAAACAATTATAATTTATAAATGTCTAGTTTCCTGTGCCAGTTTAAGTTTGTTACAGCTGGGCGTAGGCTAATCCCAGCAGGGTAGGTTAAGTTCTCTATAAATTTTGTACTTTTAGCCATTTTTATACAGTTAACAGACTATTTAAAGGAATAGAAAAATCCAAGTTCAGCTTTCTCTCTATTTTCTTTTAGTTTAACACCAATGAAGGACAAAGTAGTTCAGTAGTGAAACTTCGTCTTATACTGATTCATATATTATAGATGAATTGCAAAATAAACTGAAATCCATAATTTCAATAGTATATGATGGTATAGTGAACATTAATATCAAAGGTCACCTGTCATGGACAAAAACTGCAACATCACATGAGGCCAACGACTCCTTGTTGGCCAAGAGCTTTGTTACTCCAACCTCAGAAATCTCTTTCAGCACAAGATATTTCGGGGTTTTCTGTAAACAAAACGATAAAAATATGAATCTGAAGATATAAATGCCAAGATCTCCAAAATGAATTCATCAAATGAAGGTTTTGGTGTTGGAAAAGGTAAAAGAAAACAATTGTCTTTCTCTCTGTCACAGGAAAAAGATATTGTCAAATGTCAATCAAGTATCACTTACACCAGGAATGTGGACAACGTTTACAGCATAACGATCCTCGTCAGTTGGATTGTAATTTTCAGAAAATTGCCTGCATTAAGAATTCAATAAGATATGATGTTCAAAATTTAAAGTTATGCTACCAGGAACCTTCAAGGTAACACAACAAAAAAAAAATACCTTTGAAGGAAAGAATTCAATAATGCGGATTTCCCCGCCTTCCTGGATCCAAAAATAAAGCATTGCAATACATTTCTGTATGAATGTTGTCTTTTGCGATCTATGCTTCGCTTCCTAGTCACACGGGTAGCAGATAATGGAATACCATGAAATCCAATGTATATCATGTTCTTCACACTAGCTGAAGGGTTTAGAAGTGTCATGAGTGCCCACTGTCAAGAAAACAATATATATATTAAAAAAAAAATCAATGGTGATGCAAATTAAATGTTGGAATTAAATACTCGGCTGCCACTTTGTCTACTGCACTATGTGCTGCGAAAATATCAGCCATTGGATGATAATTAGTTCAGAAATATATTATTTTAAATAAAAAATCCAACCCAACAACAGCAACAACAACCAAGCCTTATCCCACTAGATGGGGTCGACAAATAAAAAATCCAACCCCATCGCAATTATTTTATTGTGCGTGAATGCAACGCGATCATGATTTTTATATAGGCTTAAATGCACTTTTGACCTCATATCTTTGCAAATTTTGCAATTTTGACCCCTATAAAAAATAATAACAATTTTGCCCCCTATGCTTAACCCCTTTCAAAAAGAAAAAGCTAACTCATCATTTAGTAAAATAAAATGAAAATAAAAAGTAAATATCTCTCCCTTGAAACAAAACGCAGAAAATCTATATTCTCTCCACTCTCTCTCTGCTCATTTCCCCTTTGTAATGCTTACTTCATCACTTCACTCTCCTGCAACTTTTCCTCGCCGCGCCGATAAACATTAACACTCAAACAATGCAAGAAACTCTCCCTCATCAACATACTAACACCCACAACAAACCACCTTCCAACACCCTCCTCTTCCGCTCACGCCGCATCACTCCCGCCACCACGCCTAAGTCACCGACATCTACACCGGAGCCTTCTCAAATAAATCGGTTACTGTTGTGATAAAGTTGAAATTGGTTACTGTTGTTGTACCCAAAGAAATTGATATTGTTTTTGCTTTTTGTGGATCTGAATCGAAGAAGGAGAAGATTTGGTTGTTAAATTGTTTAATGGGTTGATGTTGTTGCAAGTTGTTATTGTTGTTGATGATGGTGTTCTTAGAAGCAGAAGAATTGGATGTTGATAGTTGAATTTTTTGGGTTTAATTTTCCAGTTGATTTATGAATTTCTATGAGTATGTGTTGTTGATTATTTGTTAGTGATGAAGATGATTTGATTTTGATGAAGAAAATTTTATTTTTTATTTTTGCCTTTTTTCTGAGTTTGTTGAAGATTGATGAAAGTTGTTGATGATGATGGGCAGGGGCAAAATGCGAATCCTTTTGTAACTGAGGGGTAGGTTTATATTGAATTTTTTTTTTTTGACAAGAGATTTATATTGAATAACATTAATGTAGTTGGCAACCCGGATAATATTTTTAGCTACCTCAAACAAATTCATTTGTAAAAACTTACCATAAATTAAAATGTTAGAAAATAATTACTTGATTAATAAACTTATTTGTCTTATTTTAACATTTCGATCTCTACAACAATTATAGTGGAAACATTTTTAGCAACAAAAATTATCAATAGTCAAACAAAATGAACGATAGTTTAATACAAATAGCTTATTTGTTGATGTTGCAAAATAAATTGTTAGTCTATTTAGCAAATATTCAATTATGAATGTATTTGTCTCCTTGAAGCCTAATTTTATAGAGATTAAACATATTTAACCCTTAAATTTAATATATAAAATTTTAAAAAAGATAATTTTTCTTTGGCTAAAAAATTCTTTGTATTTGGCCCCCTCGTAAAAATTACTCTAGCTTCACCACTGATGATGAGGTTGTTAGAAGGAGAAGTTTTGGGTGTTGATGGTTATTTCTGGGTTTTTTTACTAAGTTGTATGATGATGTTGAAGATTGTGAAGAAGAGGAAGGAAGAAGATTGTTTTTGGGTTTTTTCCATAGAAGCTCACATGTTCTTCATTTTTCATTTTTTTTAAGGGTCATGCTAACCAGTGCCCTCCCCTCAGGGAGGACACTGGTTAGGGAAGCCAAAAGAGGAAATTTTAAATCAAAAAAGATACTTCTTAAACTTGTAATGCATCATTCGATGCAAAATATTAATATATTTGATACATTAACTAGTGTCTGGTTAGCATTTCCCATTAAAGAAATGCACGCGTGGTTTTTTACTTAATTTTAAATCAAAAATAGCACACGTGACATCCTACTCACCTAAGTGAGGTGTCACGTGGGCGTTGACTTGGTCAAAATCATAAAAGGACCATTTTTGCAAAGCATAATTATGTATATAGTGAATAAAAATTTCGTGAAAAACAGCGAATGTGCATTTGCAGGGCCGTTCCTATGAAATGGGAGGAGGCTCGACTCTCTTTTTAAAATAGGTCCCAGTAAAATAAAAATGCAATTTCTTTTGGTGTAACTAAGCTTCGTTAAAAATTCAAAATTAGAAGAACTTCTAAACATGAAACGAAATAAAAAATAATAATTAAGTGAAAGAGAGGTGAAATTTACCTAACGGTGTCGTTTGGATTTGTCACTCCTCCGTTGTGGGAAAGGGGAAAACGAATGGTTTATGCGAAAAAGAAACGATTGTTGTGATTCTTTTAATGAAATAGCTTTCCAAATTGACTGATTAAGTGATTATAACAATTGGGGGTGGTTTGAAAGCATCAGATATATGTCAAGAAAGGAGAATTAGAGTCTAGAAAAAACTCAAACGTGTATCAAAAAAAGAAAAAGAAGTAATATATATTTTTTTTTATTTAGGTAGGGTGTGGGTGTTAGACTAAATTTTTTCTTTTGAGACCCATAGCTTTTGGAGGCCCGACTTGGTTGAACTGCTTGCGCACCCCAAGGCCGAGCCTGTGCATTTGGTGCTTAACTTTCCCATTTTCCTCCCATGTTTTCCATTAAAGAAAGAAGTTGAAAGTTTGACTACTAATTAAAAGACAGCACATATGTTACTTCGGGACATTCGCTATGCTTATCCTTCACTGGATATAGCACTCCTCTTTTGCAAAAGGGGCTAAACATATGGGCAAAAATTGGTATTATTTTTTATAGGGCCAAAATCGCAAGTTTTGCAAAGAAAGGGGGCCAAAAATGCATTTAAACCTTTTTTATATTAGCCATTGGAATATTGCTATATAGCTTGAGACTTTAATAATATTGAACAAATAAGAAAAAGCTTCAGATTTTAATGTGTTTGGGTCTGTTGGAAATTCTGGTGCAATTCACTACCAGAATACCACATGGTTTCATGTCCCTTAGAAGCAACTGGTAGCTTCAAAAAGTTGATACATATGAATATGAGAACTTTCAATTGCAGTATCGTTTTCCAAAGACCAAAACACAAAGTGTTGTGATTCAGTTTCCAGATTGAACCTATTCACTTACAAAGTTGAAAGCTGAAAACTATTATATCGTTTTCCAAAGACCAAAACACAAAGTGTTGTGATTCAGTTTCCAGATTGAACCTATTCACTTACAAAGTTGAAAGCTGAAAACTATTATTACAGTTCATTGGAGAAAATGTTATGTGGTGATCATGTGTGAAAGGATCTTCATCTGACTTTTATTTTATTCTTTTGCAAATTAATTTGAAGCACAATTGTTATGAGTGGGGAAATCATTAGAAAGGAAAAGAATGAGGTAGCAGATTTTGTTAGAAAAAAAAAAAAAAAGAGCAGCTGGCACACAGTGAAAGACACGTGGAAGCTGATCCAATTCCAAATGATGAGGAGTTAGGTAGAGGCAAGAGAAAGGCAATTCCTAACAGAAAATACATGTTACTGGAGTGAAAATAAAGGGGGGAAGACTGAAGAGAAAGCTGAAAGTTTTTTTATTTTTAAGTTTTAATTCTGATAATCTGATCTAATATACGAGTCATTGGATTGACCCAGAGACTGCAGTAGATATTAGCAGCAGAGGATCCGAAACCATAAATCCTATATGCACATGCATCAAGTAAAACTGTGACAACCTTGATTGTCAGAACAGTTTTTAAATTGAGTAATAAAACTATCCATAGAAGCGCCCACAACTCGTCTACAAACATTGTTCAACAAAATTTAGAAGAGACTATAGACAAATATAAAAGACTTGTGCACCTCTGACAAAAATGAATCAAGTGAAAGTCCTCGAACAGCATCCTGTTCTACAGCATCCTCGTATAGATTTCCAACCCAGGGACTGCAATTAAAAATTATAAAAATATCAAATATCACAGCCAAGAGCCTTCATTGGCATTTAGACTCCGGAGAGGTAAACATTTAAAAATGCCATAGCTAGATTATATAAAAACAATGAAGAACTCAGAAGTATATACTACATCATTAAAGCAAATGTAATGTGTGTACATTTGAAAAATTGCCAACATAAGAAAGATGCTACATCACACTGTCCAGTTGTGATCGTAAGAAACCAGTTCAAATGAATAATAATGTGAACTTAGGTACACAATCTGCAGAAAGTAATCTACCTTTCCGGGGCAGTAGAAAACAAGTCATCAAGTCCATGGGGACTTAGCATCTTATCCTGGCGGAAGGAAAATATATGGTTAATTTATAAATTGCACATTGCAAGTATGAAAAGGTAAAATTATTCAAGGTCATGCAAAAATGACATACCGAACCAGCAAATTTATCAAAAGTTGATGTCAAGAAATCAATAGCTTCTTTAGTTAATTCAACACTCTGCAGACATTAAATCCAATATGAATAGAAAAGAAATTAGTTTAAAACTGTCTACAAATTGAACACATACATGTATAACATAAAAAGAGCATAATTAAGAGACCACGATTCATCTCAAAAGAAAACCTGATCAGGACTTTGTCGTGGAGGATTGAAATTTTCAGCAAACTCGATGTTATTGTTGTAGCAATGTCTCCAGAGCACATTCCACACTGCATCTTTACGCCCTTCTTTTATGAAACGTGCATGAATAAATAGAAATCCGGACAAAGTAATTCCTTTCGAATTCCAAAATTCGGGTGATATCTTTTTCAGGCCTTCCAATACAGTGATATATTCCGAGTGTGGCATAGGCGAATCGAAACATACAAGCTGTAAATAGTTTTGTTAGATTTTTCATAAATATTATAAGCAAGTTAACCTAGCATAAAATGATATTAACAAGCTTATAATCAAGCTACAAAGTGCTGTACTATAAACAAGCCACAATTTTGACAGTTAATACGGCAGAGAGAAAAACTAAAACCTGGTAATGATTACTAAATTCATCATGGTTTAGCGCTTTGCCGTCGTCTTGGTCGCAGTGGATAAAAATCCTCTTCAGAGCCCGTTGACATCGAGGTTTTAAAGTTTGTGTCTCCTTATCAAACAAAGGAGTTGTTGGATAAAGAAAAGCCCTTTGAGCATAGAAGAATACTTCGCGGACCTTCAACAAGGAATATTAATTACAATTGCAAGAAAGAAAATCCACCTTTGAAATAAGATTTTGAAAGAAATAGTATGAATAAAAGATACCTTGTTATCCCTAATTGCTGAACACGACAAGCAAGTTTCAATTTCGTGGAACTGGTCCATAATTGCTGACGTCGCCTCATCAATGCTCCCATGCGTATTTTCATCTCGCCGGTCAAGCTTACAACCGACCACAATAACTGGGAGTCTCACTCCTGCCTGTTCATGGAATTCAGATATGTATGTCAAGCTTTCTGTTGGGACTTAGAATACAGGGGAGTTTGTTAGATTGGAGTTAAGAAGTTAATTAGGGGTAAGTTAGCTGTTAGACTTTATGTTTCACTTGCTATTAACCCTATGGTTTATAAATAGGACTAACCTCCCTTTAGGAGGATTAGTTAATCATTTTATGAAAGTTGTAAACTAGAGAACACTCTAGTGAGGGGAGAGTGCTTCGATGGGGTAGCCTTGAGTGCAAGATACCTTTTGTGTCTTCTCTTTCAATCCTATTCAGTTGATAGTAAAAGAAATATATTCAAGGAATTCTTCTTTTCTCAATTTGGTTGATTAATCTTTAATCTTGTTAGAATCATTCTTTTGTTAATTCATTTCTGTCCAGTTTCGGGAATTCTGTACAATTACCAAAAGAAAGGTTCCTAACACATTCATTCTCTAAAAACAAAAATACAAATATATTTTTCAAATTTAATTAAGATGTACAATTAACAGATGTTTAGAAGCTTGTGCGTATTAATAGAAAGGTTCCTTACATTCTTGCAGAATAGTACTAGTTTTATCTCTCTTTAATACTATCACTTCGCTTAAAAATTCAAAAGAAAATGAGAGGTCATAACCTGTCGATTGCGAAGTTCAGGGAGCCAAAAACTACTTATTCTTTCAAGTGTTTCAGGCTGATCAAATGCATATGTGAGGACAATTACGTCAGCGCGCCATAGGTCTTTAGAAATTTTGTCAATGCTGCAACATGAATAAATTAATCACCAGCACGAATTGTAACAGTGCCCAAACAACTATTGAGTAAATGCACAAGGATGGAAAAAAGCCTTATGCTCTAAAGAGGAATAGGCGCAAAGAAGAGCCACAAATCAAGGTACAATGTACCATTAGTCTACTGGTTTTTTACTTGAGACTCATAAAACACAACGTTGGTAACAATAGGGCCTGTTTGGATAAACAGCTTATTTGCAGCTTATAGAACAAGCACTTATCATGATAAGTGGTTATTTAAAAGCTTACATAAGCTATTTTTATAGCAAAAGATAAAATAAAGTAAAATTGTTCGTGAGTTGTTTCTATAAGCTGTCTTAGAAAACTTGTGAAAATAAGCTGAAAAAAGTTTTTGAAAATAAGCTCAAATAAGTGAATCAAAAGATGAGAACATATAAAATACATAAATATCTTATGAAAATTGCACAAACAAACATAGTAAAATATGAGTAAGCAATAAAGCGAAATGGTGAAAAACGAAGTAAGTATTCTAGCTAACAATTTAAAAAATTACTTTGAAGAGGCCTCAATGATTAAATTCGGCACAAAATCAGGATACGTATCCCTGTGTAGCATGGTGACACGCCGCCGTACGCGAGCGTCAATCCGTGAGTATTTGCCGGTGAAGGCAGCACTGATGAGAGACGACTTGCCAGTACCTTCATCGCCGGCAACAACGATACAGGTTTGTCTCTTGAATCTCTCCATGCAGCAGAAAGAAGAAACGAAAATGAGTGAGTGATATGGGAGATTGTGACCTACTTGTCTTGCAGCCTACTTCACTGCACAGTTGAGCCTCTTTCTTTTGTTGCTAAACGGTGCCTTGTTGAGTCGTTTCGATTTTATGTTTGTGTTGACACCTCTTTGACCCATGCATGTCTAAAACTTAATACCCAAACACATTCGGACCTTTTCTTTGAATTTTGACGCATCATTCCTTATAATATTTCTTCTATCTTTTCAATTTGAATCTATTAAAATAATAATCCTTTCCCATTTTCTTTTTTTGGATAAATCCTTGGGAGGTTCTATGGTGCAGTCAGAAAACTGACTTTTTTGGAAAAGTTAATTTTGATCTTAATGTTTGATTCATTTTTAAATTGTTGATTACTGATTAATGATCAATAGTAATTCATCTAGTAATACTTACAACATCTTGGACTTACAAGTACTATTTTATCGTTGACATCTTTAACATGCAAACAGAGTTGATGATATTATGTGATAGTCTTAAGTGTTACACTTTATGGGGTGTTACACTTAAAACAAGGTTGGATAAAATTAGATTAAGTGTAGTCTTGTTAATCTGATGAATTGATGATACTATAAGGACTGAACTTTTGATGCCACTGTACAAACAGTGGGGTGTTACTCACTATATTTTTGATGATATAGTGTTAACTTCACGAGAAAAATCATTCTCATGACTTCACCATAGAATTTTCCTAAATCCTTTCCCATTTTCTCTCATTTATGTTCTCTTTTTTTTTTTCCACTGAGATATTTAAAACACCTTATATTAATTGTCAAAAGTGGTCAAATGCGGCATGTAATTAAGAACTCATTGTAAATATTAATTCATTGCCATTAATTCATTTCACTCTGTAATTTCATTAATATGGTTCAAAAAAAAAAATATAAACATCATATACTCTATTTTTATCTTCTAGCTTAAATAAATTCATGGGTTTGGATTCAATTTTTGACATGCAACAATGTTAAAATTCTAAAAGAGATTTTCTGTGTGCAGGATATCCAAATTACAACAAAAACACTTTTCTTTTTATTTCTCTTCTATTAAAAATGATTTTCATCAAAAGTAAGCCGAAATACATATTTCATTTTCAAAGAGAATTAATATATACTCTCTCCGTCCTATACTACTACCTCGTTCCCTAAATATAAAACCTTTTTTAACAAAATTACGGAAATTAATAAAGTTGATTATAGTACTCCCTCCGTTTCAAAATGAGTGTCGTTTTAGCCAAAAAAAATTGTTTCAAAATTTTATATATCTGGTTGAACCTCTAAACCTTAAACCCATACCTATACCGGTTTATTGTCCGATCCGGTTTTGATTACCTTGTTTATAACCTTAAAAGTTAGAACACATATGTAGAACTAACACTAAGAGCAGGCTTGACTTCAAATAGACCTAAAATTTTGTTTTATTTGTCTAGCATTTGTAACTTTGAAGCACCGATAACTCTGATCAAAGGTGTTTTTAGTGTCCAACTCAATGCATGTTGTATTCGGTGTCTATGTCTATGTAAGTGATTCATAGATTTCCGAGATTATTTATAATAACACAAAAACTTTAATATTGAATAAATATCATTCCCATTGTGTATTTTGGTTTTCTTTGTTAAAGAAAATAATAATAAGATGGGATAAGATCACAACAAAGAATTACTAATAGACCGTTAAAATGATGCTACTAGCTAGCTAACTTGTGTTGAACAAGCACAAATAGAAGGATATTCGGTTTACAAAAAAAAAAAAAAAATTATCTCTATTCTATTAAAAATGATTTTCATCAAAAGTAAGTCGAAATACATATTTCATTTTCAAAGAATTAATATTTACTCCCTCCGTCCTATACTATTAGTTACTCCTTCAGTCTCCAAATAAATGTCATTTTTACTACTTTTTTTTTGGTACAATCATTTTTACTACTTTTCTTTGTCTAAAATTATTTTTCCCTTTTATAATACAAATACAATATTTATTATTATTTTCTACTAACATACCCCTATTTATTGCATTTCAATCATCTAATTATTCAACTAACTATAATTAATTAATAATGGTGTTTTAGAAAAATGAACATATTTTACCATTAAAATCAACATTACTAATCATTTGCTTAATTACCGTGTAAAATTCAAAAGAGACACTTAGAGTAACAACATTCATGTCACCCATATGAATGGTATAAATGAACCTCACTCAATATATTATAGTATTACTTAGGGGTGTTCGCGGTGCGGTTTGGTTCGGTTTTAAGCAAAAAAGTCATCCAAACCGCGAGATAAAAAAGCATGCGGTTTGGTTTGGTTCGGTTGATTTTTAAAAAGTCATCCAAATCAAACCAAACCAAACCAATGCGGTTTGGATTGGTTAGGTTTGTGCGGTTTATCGCGAGATAAAAAAAATATTACATTAACTCTAATATTGCCAACTTGTTACAAAATAAACATAGGACATTTTATTTTGATGTTTATATAATAAAATATTAGGTAAAACTTATATCAAAATAGGTAAAATTAAGAAGAAACATAAGCATGAAACAAATGATTGAGAAGTAAAGAAAACAAATTCATCATTGGAAATGAATTGAAAGAGATGGAAAGGAATTATAATCAAACTTGATGGTGCAACGATGGAAAAATCGAATCAATAGAGATTATTCTTGAGCTATGTAATTGGGCTAGTACATATTTAAGTAATATTCATTATTCTTGCGGTTTGGTTTGGTTTGGTTCGGTTGCTGAGATGAAAACCGCAAACCGAACCGAACCGCGCGGTTCAGTGCAAAAGTCATCCGAATTCATCCGAACCAAGTGCGGTTTTTTGCGGTTTCGGTTTGGATTGGTTTGGTTTGCGGTTTTTCTATTGGGTTGGTTCGGTTTTGAACACCCCTAGTATTACTACATCCGTTCCTTTTAAATTGTCATTTTCTGATATTTTACACAAATCAAGACAATTAATAAATGTGACTACTTTTGATACAATAATTTATACTTTTACAATAATAGTCTTATTCATTTAATATCTCATTCATATATTTCTTTCTCCGCAATAAATAAATAAGGGTAATATTGGTAAAAATATATTAAATGTTGCATTGAACTTTGAAAGTGATAGTTAAATAGAAACAATTTTTTTCCCAAAAGAGACACTTAAAAGGGAGTACTTCACACCTCTCAATTATTTAAACTGCTAAATTACATTTTTCAATTATCCATACCACTCATCCAAAACTTTGAAATGGATCCCACTAAATTCACAATATACTCTAAATTTATATTTTATGTTAACATATAAAATCTATAATTCAAAAAGTGTTTGAGAAAAAAATAAAAATTACCAAAGACACTATTGCTGAACTTGGCACCATGGTAAAGAAAGGATACCAACTATTCAAAAAAAATTATACATGCCTCTCAGACGGTTGGTGTCACACGTGGATCAAAATTGACAAAAATACCAATGAATAATTAATAATTATGCTCTTAATTTGAGACAGAGGAGTAACATATTTTAACTACGTACATTATTTACATAACTTAATTTGATCATATTTTTTTATTAAATATATATTGACAAAAGTTAATATATGAATAAAAAAGATATTATAAACATCAAATATACGAACATTTGAGTGCTTGTAGAGAAATCAAGTCAAAGCTAATTTAGCATGTAAATTTAGCGTTGTACAAACATGTTATTTTTGACACAATGTACGCATATATTTATGAACATAAACTTTTGTGAGGGTTTGATCACCAAAAACTAACTGCAAGCACAATCACCCATAAATAACATAATTTGATTATTAAGTTTTGGCAGCAAAATAAAGTTAAAAAAAGCTTATTTTTACGAACAGAGTCGCCAATGATAGGATTTACAAACTCTAGCAATTTTGCTGGATGAGCTGAATGTATCAATATTACCAAAGAGTTGGTTGCATAAAGCATAAGCGCCGAAGAAATGGTAACTGTGTTAGAGCTCCTTGAAACCCATTATCGTAGGTTGTCATATGGGACTATACTCACATCTTGCTCTTTTGTAGATAAAAATTTGTTGACATAATTTATGTTGTTTTTGGATTTCCAAACTGTTGTATTTTGGTTTTCCAAATTTTATTTTCTATCGAAGTTGTTACTAGGTTGAGTCACGACCAGGTCGCTCTCTTTAAGACGTTTCGTGGCACTGCCCAAAATTGTGCAAGACAAACTATCAACCACGCCGCCTCCAGGATAAAACAAGCCCAGCTACAACTGTGCGGTTAACTACTGCACTGTAGAAAACCGTTCGAGAATTACACCTTCAATATGGTACTAAGACCACTCTTTTAATACTGAAACCAATATGGTACTATTATCACTCTACTATGGTGCTGAGACCACTCAAATATGGTGTTACCACCATTCTAACCTTGATTTCTCCAAAACATCAATATGACACTACGACCACTCCAATATGGTGATACTACCATTTCTCCTCAAATAGAAAAATATTGAAATATTTTATATACTGTTAAGATCATTCATTCTTAATTCCGACGGGACATTATTATTCCAAAAAGGGACTATGATCTTAATAGTGCTTTTTTATTTCCAAGGGACTTATACTATCGAAGGGACTATGTTTTTAAGACCATTCTTAATTACGAAGGGACATTAAACCGAAAAGGGACTATGGGGTCTTAAAAACACTCTTAATTCCGAAGGGACATAAAGAGGAGATGAAGAGAAGAAAGACTCGTCAACACAAGTCAAGAAAGGGAGAAGAGAGAAAGAGTTTCCGACAACTCAATGAAACTCTTTGGTGTGATTTTTGAACTAGGTGAACTCTCCTTTTATGAGGAGAGTTTGTAACTAATTTGGAGAAACTTAAGAATTAAGTAAACTTAAAAATTAAGCAACCCGCAGATCAGCTCAAGTAACAAACTAATCGAATAAGTTCAAAAAGAAACAAATCCACTAACGAAGGAAAGATAGGAAATTCAGTTGGATTCTCAATCTTAACACAACCAACATAAACTAAAATTATGGGGAGTGATATCCTTGAATTAAAAATAATAATTACTATTATTTTCATCATTATCGGGTATTTAAAATTAAATACCGCAATTTAAACACTACTAATGTGTGTGTTCTATTTTAAGTGCCCCACATTTTATTTTTTTTAATTCACACAACACTAGATCAAATTTTAATTACTTAGTGTTTAATCCTCCAACCTTCCAATTTCTTTCCAACTTCACACCAATGTTCCAACAATCCCCCACTTGAATTTAAAAAATGGTTTCAATAATAACGTCAAAACGTTTCTATAAGGTTGCTAATAAACAAAGGTGTCGCCTACAACTTGAATCTTTGCATAGTGGTTAATATTCCGATTTACAAGAGTTGCTTACAGCATTGAACTCTATCTCAGACATAGAACCCACACACAAACCTTTTCATAAGGTGTATTCTAAAAGCCCGTGCGTTTATGGCCATGCACGTGTATCCCGGTTTTAACGAACGCTCTAGGTATTCTGCCCCGAATTCCATAGGAACCGGCCTTAGTTCCACATTCCTATAGGTGAGTCTATCAAGAGTACTCATGTAGCTATGTACTCCACTCCACATAGAGTATAGATCTCATTAAGAGTTTCTATTATCTCATCCTTCTGTCGCTGCAGGAATCATGCTTTCTTACTTTTATCATAGCATGTTTTATCACTTGTGACTTGTTATTACCCATTGAACCTATTTCTTGGGATCTCCAGTCATGTAGGTCGGGTTGCCATCACTTGTGACCTTTGGGCATTAGTCCCATCCTATTGGATGTGTTTAGGACTTTCTTTTTAGTAATTCCTTTCGTCAAATGATTGACTAATTCTTTATCAGTACGTACATGATCTACTTTAACCGTTCCTTTTGAGAGTAGCTAGCTATCTAACCTTTTATGTGTTCGTTCCTTAATTATCGTCTCTTTCCATTGTACTAACGATTCTCAATTTTTGTAATAGATGCAGACTATCACAATGAATTAACACTTTTGGCAACGGTTTTACCCACTAAGGGTTCTCAACTAACAAGCATCTTATCAACTTGCTTCTTCACTAGTTTTCTCTAGTGTTCTCATCCCAGATACATTCCATAGTGGACTGAGTCAATATCATTTGTTTCAACAAACAACTCCTACAGTGATGCTCAATGTACAGTCACTGGTCGCTTTAATACTCATTTGAAGGATGTTCTATTTTGTATCTTGTATCATTCAAGTACGATATAATACTTCTCATTTGTATCTTGTACCATTTAAGTACAATATGTTACTCCTCGTAAAGTAATCCTAGAGTCATAGTCTTCTTAAGGTACCTCGTGACTCTTTCAATAGCATAGCAATGCTTCTCATCCGTCTACTAGTAAACTTGCACAACAATTTCACGACATCGGCAATGTCGGGTCTAATACATTCAGTGGCATACCTAAGGACTGCCAATGATGCTCACATATTCTGTTTGTCTAACTCCATCTCAAGTGTTCTTACACTTGGATCATAATATATGCTTGCAAGTTTATAGTCAAACAATTACTTCAACTTTGTCTAGGTCTTTCTTATCAATGTTGTTGATAAATAATGATTTCACATAATTCATAACATGAATCTTTTAATCAAATATGAGCAAGTCGTCTTCATAGAGACATATGATCGTGCAAATATCATTTGTCACTTTCATTCACTTTATACTCATTCGATAGCATTAGAATGTCAAATTTTTCACGTCATTCCTTAGGAGTTTATTTTAGACCTCACCAAGAATTATCTAACTTACAGACTTTGTTTTCTTGTCCATGAATAGCAAAAAATTTCAGGTTGTTTCAAATAGATTTCTTCTTCTAGTTCACCCTAAAAAAAGAAACTTTCACATCCATTTGGAGTACTATCGAATTATGAACAACGGCTAAAGGGACTGGTACTCTTATGGATATGATTCTAGTGACTGGTGAATGAGTGTCGAAGAAATATATATATTTTTTCTCTTTGTCTAAAACCTTTGACTACAAGGAGAGCCTTGTATTCATCAACCGTACCATCAGGTTTTAGTTCTTTTTTCCAAAATCCAAATACAACCGATTAGTTTGCAACTATGAGACAAGTCAACCAAGTGTCATGTTTCGTTGGACTCCAGAGAATCCATTTCATCATTTATTGTTTCTTGCCATAATTCAGCATCCAATGAGGATATAGCTTCTTTAAGGCTTAATGGATCTTCTTTCAATGTATAAACCAAAAAGTTCATACTCTTTAGCAATTCTTGTTTTCTTACCTCTTCAAGGTTCTATAACATCTCGAACGATGTTTTCATAACTATTTCTGATTACTGGAATGTGATCAGATATAGTGCCCCCACTAGTTCTTAATATACAAGGGAAATTTAGTTTACCCCCACTAGTGCCCCCACTGTTCTTTAATTTATAGGGGTACTCACTTTATAGAAATCAACATCTGTTGACTCTATGATCACTTTAGCATTTAGGTCATAAAACATATAAGCTTCCCTAATTATAGCATACCCAATGAATACACATTCATAGGCTCTACTAGTGAGTTAAGCTCTCTTGGGTTCGAAATCCGAACTTATGTCAGACAATCCCAAGTTCAAAAATAAGACAAGTTGGACTGTCTTTTCTTCAAAAATTTCTTAATTAGAATTTTTGTTTATAGAATTGAGTACTCTAGCCAACATAAGTTTCAATTTTTGTTAAAGAAATTGAACATATCAAGCATATCAATTTTATTTTTCAAAATTTGCAATCATCAATAAATATGATAAAATATCATTTCTAGGTTATGTGCCATCAAGTTTGCACATATCATAATTTATTAAGTTTAGAGATTCAAATTCTCTAAACACTGATTTATATGAACTTTTGGTTCATTTATCTTGACTGCAAAAAATAAAATTGTCTAATCATATAACTTTGGAATTAAGTCCAAGTTACTCAAGTTTAGAATTAAACGCTTGTTCACATAATAAGTTTTGATATGTCAAATATTAAAATCACACAACTTATAAAATATAAGGAGAATTTAATTTTGAACATACCATCAAAGGCGCAATCTTTTCCCACAAGAATGCATGGTACACAAGTCTCTCTTTTAAATCTGAAATTCAGATTCTTTCTTACTTCATATCTCCAATGCCAACAACTTTAATGATGTTATAATATTATAACAAACACTTTCTTATTTTCAGCAGTAGCATATGTTTTGAATATAGCATAATCATGGCAAATATGCCGCGATGCGCTAATGTTTATTCACCATTCACTTAATTCACCAACTAGAATGACTTAACTAGTCATATCAGTGAATTTCTCTTTAGTCATGTTAGGCAACAAAGCAGCACTTGACATGTTCATATAATTGTGGAACATATGACATGATTTCTCACAATTATATTAAAAATAAATTGTGAACCAATGTCAATTCTTGATGGTGGCTGCTAATTTTCACCTAGGACCTGTTTGGGGTTCCTATTCTCTTGGCAATTAGAGTTATTTATTCACAGTGCGGTTTTGATTTTTGAAAATAAATTTCAAATAGATTCAAAATAGCATATGTGAATTTCGTTAGTGTTGTTGTTATAACAAGCACTTCACTGTTTCAGTCAAAAAGATGTATTTGTATATAGTTTGATTTATCCTTGTTGTCTTTAGGGACAATGAAACATCAATAAGTAATTTCTTTGGTACACATAGCAGTCGAATCGTCTTAAAATTGTTGTTTTTGGATTTCTAAATTGTTGTATTTTGGTTTTCCAAATTCTATTTTCTATCGAAGTTGTTAATAGGTTGAGTCACGACGAGGTCGCTCTCTTTAAGACGTTTCGTGGCACTGCCCAAAATTGTGCAAGGCAGACTATCAACCACGCCGCCTCCAGAAAACCGTTCGAGAATTACACCTTCAATATGGTACTAAGACCACTCTTTTAATACTGAAACCAATATGGTACTATTACCACTCTACTATGGTGCTGAGACCACTCAAATATGGTATTACCACCATTCTAACCTTATTTTCTCCAAAACATCAATATGACACTACAACCACTCCAATATGGTGATACTACCATTTCTCCTCAAATAGAAAAATATTGAAATATTTTATATACCGTTAAGATCATTCATTCTTAATTTCGACGGGACATTATTATTCCAAAAAGGGACTATGATCTTAATAGTGCTCTTTTATTTCCAAAGGACTTATATTATCGAAGGGACTATGTTTTTAAGACCATTCTTAATTCCGAAGGGACATTAAACCGAAAAGGGACTATGGTCTTAAGAACACTCTTAATTCCGAAGGGACGGAAAGAGGAGATGAAGAGAAGAAAGACTCGTCAACACAAGTCAAGAAAGGGAGAAGAGAGAAAGAGTTCCCGACAACTCAGTGAAACTCTTTGGTGTGATTTTTGAACTAGGTGAACTCTTCTTTTATGGGGAGAGTTTGTAACTAATTTGAAGAAACTTAAGAATTAAGTAAACTTAAAAATTAAGCAACCCACAAATCAGCTCAAGTAACAAACTAATCAGATAAGTTCAAAAAGAAACAAATCCACTAACGAAGGAAAGATAGGAAATTCAGTTGGATTCTCAATCTTATCACAACCAACATAAACTAAAATTATGGGGAGTGATATCCATGAATTAAAAATAATAATTACTATTATTTTCATCATTATCGGGTATTTAAAATTAAATACCGCAATTTAAACACTACTAATGTGTGTGTTCTATTTTAAGTGGGACCCCCACATTCTATTTTTGTTTAATTCACACAACACTATCAAAGTTTAATTACTTAGTGTTTAATCTTCCAACCTTCCAATTTCTTTCCAACTTCACACCAATGTTCCAACAATTTAAAAATTAAAAAAGCTGAAGCACATGAATGTTCATGATGCCGTTAATTATGATCAAATAAACTTCCAAATTGGCTCGTTTCACCGACGTTGGAATGAAACACAATTGTCAACACAACACAATGTCAAGTGATTCAACTATGAAAATCTTCCTCAAAATAAGAATAAGGGTTATGCTAACAAGTGTCTCTCTAAGGGCACTTGTTAAGGATTTAAAATAGGAAATTATTTGTAAATCTTATGTAAAAAATGTTCCTTTTTAAAGTTTCAATATGCTGAATACACAATTTCCAAAAAAAGGTTTCTTCTTTGGACTTCTACACAAGTGTTCCAATGTGCTGAATACCAGAATTCTCGGTATGTATTCAACAATGTCAATTCGTATCGATGTTAATTGCGTAGTTTCCTGTCATTTCGTTGTTTCTCATGACATATGTTGTGTTTTTGTTTGAGTATAGGTATGTCGGAAATAGGGATGGCAATTGGACCCAGACCTGATGGGCACCCGCAAAAAATACCCGCTATGGGTAGGGTAAAACCCTGCTTTCTTGGGTACGGGCATGGGATGGGTAATTACCGGCAAATTTGAATGGGTATGGGCACGGGGATGGGCACTGTACTACCCAGCCCCGCAACCCGCGTATATGTATTTATATAATATGATAAATAATTGATTTATTTTTGGAGTACAATTAATTAATTTATTTAACTACTTAAGTCTAACCCTAAACCTTAAACAACTTAATACAGCTTAATAAAAACTTTAGTAACAATTTATTGTGACTTTAACATGCAAGTGCAACTTTTTAACGATAACTGATGTAAGGTATCTATTTTTTCTTTCTTTTTAGTGATATTTTAGATGTTTTTTTATTTGACTGAATACTACGATTCCTACTATTTTATGAGTTGATTTGAAATTTTTTGGATCATGGTTTTATTTCAATTGTGGTTTTTTTTGTTTTTTCATGATTAAAGTGTGGGTAATGGGTGCGGGTATGAACACTTAAGTGCCCACAGGGTATGGGGAAGGACACTAAAGTTGTTGCCCACGAGGGTACAGACACGGTTACGGGCATTTTTTTACAAACGCGGGTATGGGGATGGGTACTATAGTACCCTGCCCATTGGGTACCCATTGCCATGATCTCGCTTATGCTGGTTTCTTTAAAGTAGGCAATCCTAAAAAAGGAAAGACTGTTTTTGTTTTATCAGCCACTGGTTTTGTTGGTCAATTTGCTAAATTGCATGGGTTGTTATGTTGTTGGAAGTACTACGACTAAAGAAATGGCATTTATAATTTTGCATAATCCTATATTGGTGATATATGTGATTTCATAAATGATGAATAAACATCAATATATATTTTTTTTTTGAAGGAATAAACATCAATATTTTGTTATTAATTATACTGTTATTTTGAGTTATCCTAACTACATTAACCAAAATCCAAATCTTTACTCACTTCCCAAGGTTGAATTAGTTTGATTTTAGTTTATTTTAATGGTGGTCACCCGGCCACCCCAATTATTTTTGTCTGACTCCACCAGTGGTAGACACGCACCGTTTTAGCATAATAGGTTGCGCTCATTTCCCTTCACAATGCCCTTTACATTCTTTCATCTTTGTTGCACTCAAATATATACTTAATTTGTTACTAGATGATGCAGTCTAACAGAATCATGCTTTGATGTTTTCTTTCCCAAACGTTGCATCTGACGCGTAAGTTTTGAAATTTCCAAACCAAACATTGTGAATTGCTTGAACCATCTTTGTTGGGTCTTTAAAAATTTTGAAACGCACAAAACCAAACACTTTCCCATAGAGATTGAGTTTATCTGCAATAAACACATCTCCTAACATCTCTATTGAATCAAACCCAGCTTATAACTCCTTTGAAATGTCATTAAGAATATTAGTGAAATCAAAAGTTTTCACAATTTTTTTTTTTTATCATCATCATTAACCACAACTGGCTTCATACTGTTTTCAACAACCTTAACTTCAGCCACTTTGATACGAATATCTAAAACAACCTTTTTAACTCCAAAACGTGTCTTCTGATGCGATGATCCAATTTTATTGTGGCCTCGTTGAAAATTACGGATTGCTTGTCTCTGATTGACTATAACAACGTCTGAGACTTGTTTCACCATGTTCGCTTTTCCTCAAAATTTCATACCATTCTTATATGGTGAAACTTGACCACGTGCGTGACATTGGCCATGATAGTTAATGGAATGTCGCTGATTGTAATTCAATTGTTGCTTTGATTGCTTATCATGATAATTGAATTGCCTCTCAAAACTATTGTTGTAGTCTCAAAAGTAAGTATTTTTGTTATCGTCTCCACAGTGCGATGTTCTAAGCCGTTCAACAATCGATATCGTTCTAAGCTATAGTTTGATTGATTGTTTGTTTAAAACTATGGAAACTAAATTACGAAGAAAAACACGGAGAGTAATAAGGCGTAAAAGCGTTGGAATGTAGAGTTCGTTGATTAAGCGTCAAACATAACCTAATAATCACATATATGGATTCTAGCGTTTTACCGATATTATCACGTATCGCTCGACAACATCATTCGTGTCCAAATGATCTTGTGAGTTTAATTGTGTTGTTTAATCGTTGAATTCCCAAAGTATTAAACAATCCAATATTCGATCGTATCGTTTAATCGACGATTTCTCAATCTTTAAACAGTCCGAAAGCTTTAAGTTTCGATACTTTGTGTGATTATCAAAACATCAATCTTATGTCTAGAATCATTGTTTTGATAGATAAATATTCTAATCCTAGATTCAAAAGTATTTCTCAATAGCATTTAAATCAAAGATAAGGAATGAAATACAAGAATATCATCAGTATCATGTAAATTGCTAGAATCATATATTTGAGAGATCAAAAGATTACATTATCAACTTAATCAAGGGGATTTAGTTCATCATTGTCATGAGAACATTACAAAAGTGGAATATGAAAGTTGGAAATCCATGCTAAGAACTTGATTTCTCAAACAATCTTGATGAATCCAACTCAATCACTCTTGCTCTATGAAAACAGGAAATTTTCACCCTATTCTCTCTCTAAAATTGTCATAGCATACTGTCTGAAATGAATGAAATGGGCTTTTATACTTTCTGCACAATTTGACATTCTTGCCCGGCAGAATTTTTGTTGCCATGGCGACATTAACTTTCTTTGCAAGTGGGTTTCTGCCATGTCATCACCCACTTGCCTCAAACCGCCTTACCTCGCGAGGCAGGACATTTGTCGCCATGGCGACATCTGGTCTCTGAAAAATATAGCCCCTGGAAATCCATTCCCGCTGTGGCGACATTCTGTGGCCATGGCGGCATTTGATCTTGAAAAACATAGGTTCTGGAATTTCATTCCCGCCGTGGCGACATTCTGTGGCCATGTCGACATTTGTTGTTTTTGCTCCTTTTTATGTTTCTTTCATTGGTTCAAGTCTTGATCACTTCTTTTCCTGCACAAATGGGTTAAGTAAGATATAAAAAGCATAATAAGGTATTTTCTTACTTTTTCATAGCTTTTCCGCAATTAACTTGTGAAACAAGTAATCAAAAGTGCTTAATATGAATCATGAAATTAACACTTTCTAGCACTTTTCAAAAATTAACACTTTCTAGCACTTATCAACTATGTCTATTGATTACATGTCATCGTTATTTCAAACATATTTTTCAGTAATTTTTATTTAATTTTGATCCAAGTTAGAGGAGTTTTTGAACAATTGACTATGATTCTCGGGACATTATGTGTTTTCATTTCGAGTCATGTAATTCTCGTTTTCCCGGAACAGAGCAGTTATATGGTGTTTTTGATGTAATTCAAGGCAAAGCAAAACATTTCGTGAAGATTTAGGAAGACAATGAATGAAGATTGAAGAAGTCTCTGAAGACATTACAAGAGGGAGAAATTCGGTTCCATGTCCCAAGACAAGCTATATAGAAGAAAACACCAAAAGACGAAGAAAGATATGATTACACACGAAAAATAACATTCATGCACCCCCGGGTGTGAACCATGCGCCAAAGGCACGCAGAATAACACTCATGCACCCCCCTGAGTGTTTTCCATGCGCCCCAGGCACGCAAAGCTAATCTGTATACCAGCATCCTGATGAACTGTTCTAGCAATCTGTATTATTTATTTCTATCCACCACTCATATTAATCCCTCTTTCACCAATCTCAATCAACTCGCCACATGAGAATAGCTCAGAGTCCTTTTTCAATGCACATGCTTCAACGTTATTTTCATACTTATCCTCATCAAACTTTTTTCCAAAGGTTGTATTGTTCCTTATTGTTCCACTAATCTTAATCGTCCCTAATAATTTTATACATCTCTCTCAAAATTGCTGAGAGCATACACGATTTTCCTGAACCTACAGAACCGCATATTGCAACCTTTATTTAATCAAGTGTTGGAATATTTGACTCAGGGTCCCAACTGAATCTTCCTTTCTCAATAACTAAATCAAATTCTGCATTCTCCTTTGTAACATATTCAATAACATCATTATGGATTTCTTACTTAAGAAAAGAAGCGAACCTATGGACCGAAATCTTTCCTTGGCCAATGACATTAAGAAAATCAGGTAGACTAAAGATAGGATCTTTTATCATTTAGAATGTTGCGAATGCAAACAAGACCCTTCCAGTTGCGAGTTCAATCACCAAGAACATACATGTCCAAAAGGTTATCACTGAAATGAGTAATGAATGTTTTTATTCTGTTGTCTTGTGTGTCCATGATCTTGGTTTGGTATTTTGTGTGTTTTTGGTTTTTTGTTAAAGGTATGTTCAAATTCGTAACTGCGAGTCTAGAAGCTAATGCAGCCAATGAACCTAATCCAAGATCTGTATGCAAAATGATAACAGATAAGGAAATTGTTAATCAGCACATCCACACATGTGGTTCATTATCTCACGACCAGATACCGCCCTTAAGTGGAGGCCTAATTGCGGAGCACTGAAGATCCATTTCCTCAAAGTTATGGTATAAACCATTTTAGCACATAAGAAACCATTCAATATTTTTTTTAAGAAGGGTAGTTTTGTACTAAAAAGGTTGTACCTGGTAGTATTAAAAAGAAACTAAAAAATGTCAGTTACAAGCGATTTTTGTTCTTGACAACACAGGTAGCTACTTGGAACATTTATGTTTTGAAAAAGGAAATACACAATACTAAAGCATTTGATGAACAAGTTTTAGGTGAATACAAGAAGTGACATATGGAGACTAGGATGTGGCCATTTGAGGTAAGCAGCCTCATTTGCTTGTGAGGTCGGTCTTAATGATCAGAATTCTTCTATTACTTTTACTCCCAGACGATCTGCTTCTGCTTGTTCATGTGGAAGAAGCTTAACGAACCTGACTTCATAAATATCTTTAATTACCAAAGACCCGCACAAATCAAAAGTACTAACAGGCTCGGGGCGGAGCTTTCTAGAGAGATAGAGACCCATAAAGAGTTCGAGTATGAATCCAACCATATAAGGATCTTCCTCCATGCTGCTCTCTACTATGTTCCTCTTAACAACTTCTGAAAAGACAAGGCATGCATGCATATTGTAAGAAAAATACACACAGTTGGTTGATAAAATAAAAAAGAGGGGATGATTTAGGTTACCCATTTTGGCTAGGGGGTGAGACTCAGCTGCTGGAACCGTTCTTTGTTCTTAAAATTCCGATAGAGCACAACAACTAACTAACATGAAAGAAGGAAGAAAAAATCTTAAAAAGCAGCAAACGAATTTGAATAATTCCAGCAATCAATCACAGAAAAATTTAATTGTAAGTGCTTCAATAACAATAGGTCCCAATCTTAATAGCCCCAATTGAAAAGGTTGTGAACCCTAACCCGAAAAAAGACAAAAGGATTTGAATAATTCCATCAATCAATCAAAGACAAATTTAATTTGAATTTAGAATAATTCAAGCAATCAATCAAAGAGAAATTTAATTTGAATTGATTTCATAACAATCAGTCGCAATCTGAAAATCCCAGATTGAAAAGTTTTAAACCCTAAGTCCAAAAGATTTGAATAATTCCAGCAATCAATCACAGAAACGGAATCAAAGACAAGAGACATAGATTATCAACAAGAATTAATTGAAAAAAAAAAAAGGAAAGAAGAATGAAAATTCATACCTTGAGAGCAAAACAAGAGAAAGAGAGAGAGATGTCGAGCGCGCCGTAGATGAGATACAGAAAAGACGAGCAAGAGAGAATGGAACCTGGAAAAAGGAAAATAAAGAAAGAATCAACACCATCGCATGGTGAAGAAAGTGGGGCGACGAAAACGAATAACAAACCTATCTGCGTGGAGAAAGAGAAAGATTTACCTCGAATGCAATGCAAATTCCAAACCTTACAAAAGTCGATCAAGTCTATATATATATATATACCAGCAAAACCTTTCCTTTGTTTATTGGTCTGGGCTACAAAAAAAAAAAAACTCATGGGCTTTGATTAATGATTTCTGCTCTTCTCCCAGCACTTTTTGCTCGCGCCCAGCTGATTTGCCGAAAATATCCTTGCGTGAGTTAAGTCATTCGGCGTGACTTAACACGCGCACATTACAACTCTGCGTGACTTACGTCACGCACCACTGACATGTGCGCGAGTTAACTCACGCAGGTTGGCCGTTGGTTAGAACTTAAGAACACACGTTTTTTGGACGGTGGCCAATGCATTTTAATGGTTTTTACACGTTTTTTATAAGTTTTTTCACGTTTTTTGACCTCATTAAGTGTTATGTTACCCTAAACCACCTATAAATACCCATCCATATTTCCGTATTTCCTCACACCATATCACTTTCTCTCCATCCTCACTCTCTCCCTCTATTTCTCTTTTTTTTTTAATAGTCTCTTTGGGGGCAAAAGTGAGCAGACTTCTTGGGGCGAAATAGTGACTAGCCCACTTGGGGAAAAAGAGATCAACATTTGGGGTAAAATTAAATTTGTTTCTTTTTACCCAGAAACTTTTTACTGTGGGTAAAAAGAATCTTCTTGAGTATAAAAAGAACCAGATTTAAATTTACCCTAAGTTGATGATGTCTTTTCCCCCAGGATAATCTTTTTCCCCAAAAAGGCTGCTCACTTTTTACCCCAAGTGGGTAAAAAGAAAATAAGTAGATTATTTAATGAATTCAAATAAATGTATCAATTATTGTAAGAATTCTATTAATAAAATGAGATGTTGTTATATGTATTAATTTTGTTAATTTCTTTTTATTTATATTTGCTTTTATTTTCTGATTTTGTATTTAATGAATAAATACGAATAAATATTAATTTAGTTCATTTATTTTTATTTATATTTGTATTTATTTAATGAATAAATTCGAATAAATATTTATTTTAAGTGTATAAATAAATTAGAATAAAGCAAATAAATAATTTAGAATAACGTAGATAACTTAATTTGAATAAAGTAAATAAATAAATTAGAAAATAATTAAATTAGAATAAAGTGAACAAATAATTTAGAAAATAAATAAATTAGAATAAAGTGAACAAATAAATTAGAATAAAGTAAATAAAATAATTTGAATATAGTTAATAAATTAAAAAAAGTGAGTTAAGTCACTTTGCGTGACTTAACTCACGTTGCATGACTTAACTTGCGAAAATTTTTACACTTGCGTTAGTTAACTAACGCAGGGTAGTTTAGGTATTTCAGTTGGGCGCGAGCAAAATGAGCTGGGAGAAGAGCAGAAATCTTGATTAATTATCTATACTATATATAAAAAAAACTACCCCTTTAAGCACTTTTGGGTTGAATTTTTCTTTTCAAAAATAACCTTAATTTTCAATACAAATAAAACATGTATATAATAGATAAGAATAAGTTTAAATATTAAAATAAAAGTGTAACAAACACAAATGTCCAATTTTTTCCTTTATCATTTAAAAAGTGTAACAAATTAGATGAGTGTATCTATACTTACTTTTTTATTATCCAAATTATACCCTTAAACAACAACTTTTGCTATAATAAAGATTGTTGTTGGTGTAATTAAAAAAAAAGAATTTAGATTATATTTTTTGTTATATTGTTGGTTTCATTGAAATAGATAATCATGATTAGTTTGATTTGTTATAATTTGAATGCAAAAAACATTTATATTTTTACTTTTAATCAAAATTAAAATTTCATAAAAAAAAACACCGTTAATCATTTTCAAACATTAGCGCAATAAAAGTGAATGTCCGTCTTTCAGCTAGTTGCAATAGAATAAAAATGTTTCTTTTCTCACTCTCCTCCTCCTCACTTTTCGCAGCCCTTCAAAATTCTAAAAATATATTTATTTATTTATATTATATAATCCGAAATTTGCACCAATTGTTCTACTATTGGGCATTATGTTGCACTTTGTAACAAGTTGCACCCTAAAATATAAGATTGAACGTAAAGAGAAGGGATGTTCTTCCAAGCGCCCTGTCACTATCAACGATGATTAGCCTCCAGAGAATCCCCCTTCGAACAAGCCCACACCCGATGAGGAACAGACGAATGATGATTTTATGGAGGAAGAGACCACAAAAGATCAACTTGTGATGAACTATAATCACACACATGAGGAGGAACAGCCGGAAGTTAATTATGTGAGGAAGTTAAAAAGAAGCACCATGTAGAGGTAAATGTTTCGCAAACAACCCTACTATGTTTGGAAATCATGCTAACGCACATGATAGGGACGAGGATCAAGATTATGATCATGATGATGTCGATGTTGCACACTAAAAGGAAAAGGAGGTTCCTCAAAAGGATTATACCTTTTCATATGAAACTGGTTCAGAGGCAATATCCTCTACGCAAGCCCCATAATCACATTATCCTATTTTGAAGAAAGTTGTGATGGACGACATTGAAAAAATTGAGATAGCATGGGCAGCATGTAATGGATCCAATGAAGATGGGTTTGCTCCTGTTGTATTAAAAAAACAAAGAAATCACAAGTTAAATTAGCTAGAGCAGCTGGGACACATAATCATAACACCCGTTCTAGGGGTTCTATTCCATCAAGTTCTCAATGAAGCTCCTTTATTGGAACATTTAGGGCATAGGAACCCGAACTCAAGCTGTCATACAAATTCTTTGCACTATTCACTATTCATAATGCAATTGATATTAGTGCTAATTTGTGTTCCACAAAAGTTTGGCATGGCAGGCCTGATGCTGCAATATCTTCATAGAAAATTCTGCTCTTTACCCAACAATTTTTGCTCATTCCCAACTGAAAAGACCAAAATGCCCCTACGTGAGTTAACTCACGCTGGTGTAAATTTAAAAATATTCAACGGGAGTTAACTCACATTTATTAATATGCAATTTTTTCTTTTTTTTTATTTATTTAATACACAATTTTAATATGCAAATTCACGTCGGATTGGAGGTTGTGGAAGTTCCAAACCTAGTTGGGATGTCTTAGAGCTCTTTTGATGTCATTACACGCTTGATTCAGAAAAGAAAAGAAAAATTGTTAGAATCTTAATTTTTTCTCAGAATACATTGGATAGGTATGACTTGGTTTATATAAAAAGAAAATGATTTTTTGTTTGTAATCGAATTAAAATCAAGGATTATATAATTCAAACGGTAGTACAGTTGAAAAGCCGATGAGTGCAATGAGTGAGTTTGTTTTCTCTGCTCAAAGTGATCAAAACCTTCAAGCTACCAAAAAGCCGCCAGACCTACACCAACATCCACCACCAAAGATTTCTTTTCGTGATAAACTACTAGGACCAAAACAAGAAACCCTAATCCGTGAAAAAGAGGACATGATCGAGAAAAAGCTTGTTCACATAGAACATGAGAACGGTAACCGTTTGCTACCCAAGGTTCATCTGGAACCATCAGTCTTCCAAAAACTATGTACTCCATGGAAGGATGTCATTGTTGTCAAGCTACTAGGAAAGAATCTCGGATATCACACCATGAGAGAGCGCCTCCAAAAAACTTGGAGAACCTAAGGAGGATTCGAAATTATGGACAATGATAATGGGTTTTTTATGGTGAAATTCGATGAAAAGGCAGATAAAGAAAAAGTCATAACTGGAGGGCCATGGTTAATCTTTGATCACTGTCTCGCAGTAGCACACTGGACGCCAGAATTTGCTTCACCAAATGCCAAAGTGGACAAAACAATCGTCTGGGTAAGATTTCCAGGTTTGAATCTTGTGTACTATGATGAAAGCTTCCTCCTAGCCATGGCATCTGCTCTTGGTCGCCCCATCAAAGTCGACACCAACACTCTGAAAATTGAACGCGGTAAATTTGCAAGAGTTTGCGTTGAAATTGATCTTACAATGCCAGTCGTTGGGAAAATATGGGTAAACGGACATTGGTATAAAGTACAATATGAAGTTCTCCATCTTATTTGTACCAGCTGTGGATGCTACGGACACCTGGGCAGAAACTGCTCCTCCAAGCCGGCAACAACCAACACCACCGCGCCTCCACCACCTCAAGCCGCAACCAATCACCAAGGAAGCAGTCAGCAGTTGCAACAACCGGGTCCTACCAACATTGAATCTCAATTAATTCTGGAATCTCAAAACGGTAAGACAGTTACTATTCCTTCTCAAGAATCATTAGCTAATAATGACAAGTTAATTAGCTTTGATGGAGAAAATAATGAGCTTCATGGAGAGTGGCTTCTTGTTACTAGAAAAAAGAGAATAAAAAAAAACCCACAAATTTTTCCCCCAAAACCGCTACACATAAAGTTAACCGTTTTAGTGCCCTAAATAACATGACCGATAAACACAAAATTGGCCCAACCATTCAGACTACCCCATCTCGTTCCTTTGTTAATGACCAGCCACGTGCCCACAAAGAAATTAAACGGCGCAGACAAGACCATTATGATACCCTGAAAGAACCTGCCCCACAAAATACAAAGCCTTCTGTAACCATTCACACAGCCCCTATCACGTCCGCCTACATGGCAAAGAACATTCCTCACACGCCAAATAGCCAAACAGCCAATTATGGTCCGCATAAACATGTCCCCCCTGAACAAACCATTCCTACCATTGATAATCACTTAAATTACAGTACCCTGAAAACTAACCCACCAAATCACACTGAATTGGACCTTAACAACATCAGTGAAGCTCAAAACCGTGACAATAAGGAAGATGACCAGGATGACAACATCATCACTTCTGAGAATCATGACTTACAGGATGCCAATGAAGAAGACATGGTTACGTAATTGTTTCCTCTTTTTATTCTCATCAGTCTCCTTTGTTATGGAAGCTCTCCTAAATATCTCCAACCATTCAATGCATATTAAGTTATTAACATTTAAAAAAGGTCAGGAAAAGAATTATAGATATTATTTTAACATGACCACCAAATTTGTTAGTAGACAGTTGTTACATGTGACCATAGAAAGTTCTTTTAGCTTGAATCGATCAGGACGAAATTAATTCACTCCTACCATTCAATGCATATTTAAGTTATTAACATTGAAACAGTCAGGATGGAAGCTAAATGGATAACTTACTTGCATTGCATTGATGAACTTCAACCTTTGCCAACATAGCATAATATTCAATTTCAGACTTTCTCAAAGTACGACAGTAGTTAGCATAAAAATCGCCTGTCTCCATACCCAGAATTTCGGGTCTTGGTTAATATTGTCACCCCTTCTTTTCTCACTAACTGATGCATTGACTGAAACCGGAGGTTTCACTATCTTCTCATTGAGAGATTTCCTCTAATCCATCGTTCCCAAAGACCCTTCCCTTCAATCAAGGCTTTAACTGCAAGCATTATGTTTATGACCATATCTCCCACACCTAAAACAGATAGCATGTAACCCCTCATACTCAGGGTTAACTCTAGTCCCTTTCAACCTAATGTATAAAGCAATCTGTCTCTTGAATGCATTGGCATCAGCTCATCCACTTTCAGCATTATACCTAAGATAGACCCAGTCCTCGGCTATTTTGTGCAGCCCTTGAACTTGGGGGAAAATGAGTCTGGGAGAGATTCCGAAATTCCTAGTTCCGGACATAGAGATACGCCTAATCTCGGAGGTGTCAGTGCTTCAGAGAGGAACTGCATATACTTTACAATTAAACTTATCTCAATTTAAGTCTTACAAAGCAGTAAGAGGCTAACTATTTTAATCTCTTACAATTAAAGTAAACACAGAAAAGTATATATAATAACAAACAAAAACAGAATAATAATTTACAAATGGCTCTAAAAATAGGGGTGAAGTAGAACACAATTGAAGGTTTCGGCTTAGAATTAAAAAAAATTAAAATGGAGTACCTCTAAGTGGCATAACGTTTCAATGAGGATAGAGAGTTTCTGCTTAAGCAACACTAACTGATTCTGTATAGCTGCAAACTCAGTTCTCATAATTTGTTTGGTCTCCGGAATAGTTGCTTCACCCGCTCCTTCTTCCAGAAGCCGATTTATCAATTTCTCGGTTGAAATTGTTATGTTATCCACTGGAGCCATCAATTCACTGTTGGGAATTCGAGGTAACGTATACTTCACTGCTTACAAAGCTTCCACCAATGCCACACGATCTCCCCGTGACTCTGCTCTCAAGTGCAGTCTCTTCATTCCATGAACACCGAAAATGGCGTATCATCTGATTTACTCTCGCAAATCATTGAAACCTAACATTACATAACTCATCAGAAATCACACATTATCAAAACTTTAAAATCAAAATTAAATATACAAATACTGATTCAAACAAAATTGATGAATTAATCAACAAACCTTGAGATGGATTTCACCGAAAGGTTTTCGACGGTGTTGATAAGGATAAGAAATGTGATTGATCTTCCGAATAGATTCATTGACAGACACCGGAGGTTTCACTAACTTTCTCATTGAGAGATTTCCTCTTGTCCACCGTTCCCAAAGACCCTTCCATTCAATCAAGGCTTTGACTGAAAGCATCACGTTTATGACCATATCTCCCACACCCAAAACAGATAGCATGTAACCCCTCGTACTCAGGGTTACCTCTGGACCCTTTCAACATAATGTATGAAGCAATCTGTCTCTTGAATGCATTGGCATCAGCTCATCCACTTTCAACATTGATAGACGTTTGGCAAGTGTACCAATAACTATCGAAGTAGTAAAAATATCGATCCCACGAGGACTGTGTTAATCTCAATTCAGCAATAAGGTTAATATTTAGGATGTGTAAAATATTTTGTTTGCCACTAGGCAGTAGATTTGATTTGCATAAAAAGTAAATAAACAGAAAATAGATTTAGTTTTGGAAAAGATAAAGAGAGATGAGATTAGGTCTTTTGAATCATCGATGTTCCTCTAATTGGTATGCTGCACCTATTCTTATGAATGATTTTCTAGTCCCACGATAGTTAACAAAATAGTCCTAATCAATCCCTTGAGTTAGGACCCTCCTCTTAAACTACAACCCCTAATTCCTTAGGTGGTCTAATAATCTTTGAAGGTTTAAAGCACGTTAACTTAATATCACTAATAAACGATTATCCATTCCTAGACTAACCATGTTTATTAGAACAATTCAATTAGGTCTAAGTTGAAAGCTATGGTCAGTGGTCATTCAATCTCACTAAATCATGTTTATATTTGATCAGGATACAAAGAGCATTAAGAACAATTGAATTGAATAAAAACTAAATTGTCATTCATAATAAATAGAGTTTCACAGCAACATGATTCAATTAGGGTTACACAGAATCATCTCAGACCTAATCAAAGGAAATTAGCTAGACATGATTAAATACATAAACAACATAGTAAAGAAAATAAACTGATATAATTCTGTCGATGTTGAAGTTGCTCCTCAATCTTCTTTCAATTCGTGTTGTTCTGCTCTCTTTCCGGTTTCCATGTGCAAGCCGTTTTGTTTCTCTCCCTTCGTATTCCAAAACCGCAAAACGTGAATTCCCCCTTTTCTTGCGTGATGGCTTTCTTTTTATAGGTTTATGTAACCTAGTTTCCTTTCTTCCTCCACATCCTGTTTCTTTTCCAATACGGTTCAGCCCACAACTTTTGGCAAACAATCCAATTGGTTTATTGTAACACCCATACCAGACGTATCTAGAAAGTCTGGCACGTGCGTTAATACTAGTATTGGACACATTAAAATATACAACAATTAAAAACTTCGAATGAATAATATTTACATCAAGTTACGTTCGTATAAATAATAATACAACACAACTCATCCATACATAAAAATGCATCCTTGAAGTCCATAACATCCTGCGGCTTTACGAACGAACCCTTGAAGTAATATCCATCCGGCTCCGAACATGCATAAACATCCTGCTTATCTGAAACAAATAAGGATTGGGATGAGACATAATGTCTCAGTGAGTTCCCCTAAATCCTAGGCTATAGGCAACCTCAAGGGGAAACCTACGGTCACCACGTGTCTACATTACAACCTGACGGTTGATTATACGTGTGTGGGGACTTGCATTCTTAGACGGTAGTGCATACTATAGCCGTCATAATCATATCTCACTTGTTATAGGCTTCTCATCTATACATGTCATGGCGGTTGAGGGAACCTACACCGCATTGCCAAGTGTACGCTTTACGTAACAAGGCCTAAACATAAATAACATAGCATATTCATGACATGATTCTAATCCGGACGATTAGGGAAACCTAAGGTCTTCACGGGCATAGCTTTCTTTACTTATCCTATACATATCTTGCTCTCGTCTAATAGCATTTCATGCTCTTGTTCTTGTTCTTAAACATAATCATACATGGGCTCGATCATGAGCATAAACATAACATAATTATAATCATAATAAACATAATAGTGTCTAAGTTCATTCATTAGGTTAGCGTTGAACAAACAATGTTATCTTGATTCATTTTACGGATAGTCCCAGGTGGAGTAACCCCGAGATCAATCCCATACATGACCGATGTACGTACATCGGACTCCCTCGGTGTCGTGCGGGTCCCTTGCGGCTTAAATCGTTCCCCTTAGGTCGAGAACCTCCCGTATCCCCCTGGCGTGGATAACAAGAGACACGAGCACCTACGTCTTGTTACTCAGTGACATGCGGGTCCCTTACGGCTTAAATCGTTCTCATCATGAGAACCCCTTGTATCCCCCTGATGTGGATATCAAGAGACATGTCACCTACACTTATTAATCATGGTCTTGTCGTTCATAAGAGTTACACTTATTCATACTTGTACATACTTATCCATGGTGGAGAGATAAAATATCCTATCCACATCTTAACATACCTGTTCTATCATTCCTAGTCATATGCGAAGATAACATTCTTCGCGTCTTAACATCCTAGAAATTCTTGTTAAACATGCTAGTTCTCGACTACTATATCGAGGCTCTAATTCATTCCCATTCTTAGTTCATTGCTACCCCATCATACGTAAACTCTCTTGTGCCATTCTTGTTGTACGTGCTAAGATTGCCATGATTTCCAATTCAAGGATCAATGGATGATTGGTACATTTTTCTATTAGTTCCCGAGGATTGAAAATGTCATGAACCCAAGTCTCATACCATTTAGAAATCCTAAGTTTTGTCCATATCAATTTTGTTCCAGTTGAAAAACAAGAAAAACAGTAAAAATATACGTCAAAACGATCGCATCGGACCCCCACACGACTGGCCCCAAGCACCCGAGCACAAAATAACACAAAAGTTGCCCTGTCAGGGGCGCCTGGCGCCAGAGAGTGGGCGCCTAGCGCTAGCTTCTCTGACTTTGGGCGCCTAGCGCCCTTGTTCAGGCGCAGCGCTGCGAACCTGCGTTTTTCGACTGCGGGTTCGTGGCATTTTCGACCCAAAACTCCCATTTTTGATCTCCTAAATGTACCAACTCATTCCAAACATTGTTAACAAGTTTATGTACTCAAAATAGCTTACAAAAACATATATAAGATCATGTTCCATGGCAATTTATCATGTAATCAACAAGGCATGGCTTTAGGTTCAATAAAATATCATAGAAGCTAAACTAGCACAAAACATGAATATCCAACCCAAAGGTAGGTTACTCTATCTATAGAACTCACCTAATCAAGCTTCTCAAAGCAGCTACAAGTTCCTTGCTCAAGCAACCCAAAACTCTAGTTTTGATCCATATGTTTCCTTTGTTCAAACCACCTCAATCTTGATGTTTTCTTGCACTCTAGGACATCATGATCCTTGCTTGATCATCTTTATTCCATCCCAAAGCTTTTCCAACAAAACCCTAATCTCTCTACTCTTCCTTTGAAGTGATAAAGTTAGAAAACCAACTCATTAAAAGCTTCCACTTGTTCACATACCTTGGTAGGACTATAACATAAATTTAATCATGGAGAGAAAGGAGTTTTGAAAGGTTGATGATGATGAAGAGAAGAAGGTTTGCGATGGGGAAGAGAAGAAGGAAGGAGAAAGATATTTCTCCCACTCAAGAGAGAGAAAGAATAAGGAAAATAAGATATTTTGGAGACCAAACCAATTAAATACTCCCTTCGTGTGCTATTACCAAAATACCCTTGGTCTAAAGCGTATTAAATACGACTCTAATACTTTTCCCATTAAAAGCTGACATCTTATAAAATATTCTCCATTAACTAGCATTTCCATGAATTTGAGTCCTCTGATATATTTAACAGGTAAAATTTCCATTAGCAGACGAGCGGGATGTTACACTCTACCCCCCTTAAAGAAATTTCGTCCTCGAAATTTAGAGATCGACTACTAATCATCTTGACAAAAACTTACCTTGCTACACGTAACTTATTGTCTCGGTCTCGTATCTTATCCGCTTAACATAAATCGTTCATAAAGGTATCTGATCATAAACATGAACACTCAGGATTTGCCTTTTAACTGGAATCTTACCGGAAACCAGGTTTGCCCTGCAGTGCTTACTTGTATCATTAAAACATATTTTCTTACCGCACTTAACGACTTACACCTCTTTCATACATAACACGTATAGACGATTCCACATAACACTTATCTCTTTCCAGAACCTTAGGAAATCTTTCGACTTCATTGCAATCTCATTGCATTCTTATCGCATCCGAACTAATGGGTAACTCATATAGCTTGACGTGAAAAAGTGAAATCAACTCACCACTACATCTGACAATCTATTAATCAACATTATGGTTCACATACTCTTGAAACTTACTAGCACATCCACTTGCACATACATCGTAGACTCTTAATACAATTCTGTGTATCCTACATGGTATTGGCTTCATACGAACATTGCCGTTTCCATAACGTGTGCATACTTTGAATTGCCACTACTTGTTAAATGATAACGATACGTGTTCTAGCATCTTGCTTAAAGAAATTTTCTTAAACTTTGGTATTCGGGTTCTTGGAACGAATTTATACGTGACTAAAATTTTTTTATCATTTCCAAAACTGATGGTATAAAGATGCCACAGAACCACCAGACGAGTTTCGATATTTTTGGAAAAGATTTTACAACTCGCCCCAAACTTGTTCACGACAAGTTGGTCCTGAAGTTTGTACGTCTTAAGTGAGTTTACTTACGACGTATTTCATCAGTTTTGAAAATGTATAATTCCATGAGTTTAAATAAAATATTGTTCCCAAGTTCCATAATACCAATCTTAACTTCTAAAAGTTTTAAAATCATGACTTAACATATCTTAACAAGTATCGTTTTCACTCAACAAGTATCACATACGAAAGTATGATTCTCATTGCACAAGACTCAAGAGTCGCATCTTCCTACATGATAACATGCTTAAACTTCGAAGGTGAATTCTTACCTTCCTAACTGATATACATACCTCATACACATATTAATACATGATATAAACCAAGAAGATCCTTGTCCTACTTGACATTAACTTATTCCCCTTATCTAGGGACATTAAACTTGAATCTTCAAATAATCTCTTCAAATAGTACTTGAACATTACTACCTTCTCTAAATACCGGTCGTCATTCTTGATGTTTCGATCCTTTACTTGTGTCACGAAAAGTGACCTTCTGAATCTTACATATTTCCCATAATCATCATTCATGCATCCTGACCAATTCATATTTGGCAATTCTTGTCTTTCTCATCTTTCTTAGCTGAAGACACATACTTAAAACTTTTACCTTAGCTAACAATGATTGAATAAGAATTCATCCTTACTTATCACATCGAGAACTCCTTGCATGCCTTATGTTGCATTCTTGTTAAACTTGTTTTACCAACCGAACATCCTTCACGAAGATTCATACCTGCTAAATTTTCCATGTTTCATGATTAACAATTAACTTCCATAGAGCTACTCTGATTTCCACCGGTTGGCTTAAACCACTACTCTAATCCGATAGAGCAATTGAAACTTCATATTGCTGTTCACCACTTGATTATTAACTTCTTGAACTGTTCTCAAGATCTTCCATGTTGCAACCACAGTCATATCCTTACACTTGTCTTATAAATTCAAAACTCAGGATAATTTATCTTATGCTCATAATACTTGACTTGGGGATAAACCTTATGTTCTTGCTGGTTACATTTACCATACATATCATTTTTTTTAAAACTTGTTTTCGAGTAAACTCGAAATCCGTTAACAACCCATCTAGCACTTGAACATAACTTTCATGAACATCTAATCCTTGTACCTTCGCATTCTCGCATACTATATTTTGCTTAATTTTACCAATGCTTGCTCGTTAATTTTTCTTTTAAAGAAAACTTCGTAAACTAACGCACAGGTCATTGACGTTGATGATTTTCCTACTTTATAAATATATTGAGTTTAGGCCACAGCCGTTGCTATAAAATCATAGAACGAGTTGATAACACATACGTGTCATCAATTCTAGATTCTAATAAGTCTAGCTCGCTCTATGAGTATCGTAGCAAACCGATTTCTAGAAAAAAAATCTCGTGAATTTTCCAAAATGTCAACTTCAATCACCCATACGCGTAAATCTTTCTAAAATTATTTAAGCTTTATGATCCAACATCATATCGAGCCCTAGCATGTCCGTTAAGCAAAACATAGGTCGAGAGATACGCCATAATTCCATATAATCTGTGAACCTTGTGATTTCTCATAACTTTGCATCGCTTTAATTCTTACATCATACCTCATGCATAAACATTGGTGACTTTCCTTCTAAATGCAGGAACTTCTATACTCTTGATCTTGGCTTGTTCTTGACACATCAACACATTAACTTCCAAAAATACCTTAAACCGTATCGTTTTCGTTGATGGTTGTCCACGTCCTTTTCCTTAGAAATCGTAGGAGGTGATATGCATTCATTACTTGATGTCATAAAATATTTCCGTCACATAAAAGATTATTGTGAAGACATCTCCCCAATAGTCATTGCAAACCATAGGATCGAACTAGTAGGTTTCATAAAAATGGAAAAATTTCGTCTCAGGCTTGCTATTGGTGAGCTTCTCCAACTCTATTTTTCAGAAAACATTTGTCGCATAAAATTCTTATTCTCAAGTATAAAATGCACATCATTCATTCCTATCGTCGTAAAATATTCTATAACATATGCATGGCAACATCAACCTTTTTCGATACAATTCTTGGCACGTCGGAAATCAATGCCATACTCCTGATAACATAAAACTTTCTCTTGAATCCTTAACTTCATTCTCATATTGCTATCCTGAGAGCCCGCTGACTCCGTCAACATACGCCGACCTCTTATTACCTTGTAGCCTTGTTCGGACATTCTAGAATATCATAAATCCGTTCCAACAACAATTCTCACCAAAACTTTTGGTCATGGTTAGATACATATATCCAACTTCTTCACTTACGGGTACATAAAGTATCACTAACATCTTACCTGACATTGTTGGAACGTTCCTTCTTAACATACCTTACATTCCCGGAGGATTCACACTTCCACTTGATTAGTTCACCGGCCACCTTTTGGCACGGTCAAACTTCTTCATCATATACTTCATTCCTCCTGGGTCCTATTCAGCTCTCAGGCATCCGTTCTAATCGTTGAATGCTAAATTGAGTTGATCAGGCTCAACTAACAACAACAAATAGAACATTTACCCGGAACCCAATGGTCCCACTACCTTAGTTGTAATTTAATGACCCAAGGCACGGTCTGAATCGACCTGCTCTGATACCAATTGTAACACCCATACCAGACGTATCTAGAAAGTCTGGCACATGCGTTAATACTAGTACTGGACACATTAAAATATACAACAATTAAAAACTTCGAATGAATAATATTTACATCAAGTTACGTTCGTATAAATAATAATACAACACAACTCATCCATACATAAAAATGCATCCTTGAAGTCCATAACATCCTGCGGCTTTACGAACGAACCCTTGAAGTAATATCCATCCGGCTCCGAACATGCATAAACATCCTGCTTATCTGAAACAAATAAGGATTGGGATGAGACATAATGTCTCAGTGAGTTCCCCTAAATCCTAGGCTATAGGCAACCTCAAGGGGAAACCTACGGTCACCACGTGTCTACATTACAACCTGACGGTTGATTATACGTGTGTGGGGACTTGCATTCTTAGACGGTAGTGCATACTATAGCCGTCATAATCATATCTCACTTGTTATAGGCTTCTCATCTATACATGTCATGGCGGTTGAGGGAACCTACACCGCATTGCCAAGTGTACGCTTTATGTAATAAGGCCTAAACATAAATAACATAGCATATTCATGACATGATTCTAATCCGGACGATTAGGGAAACCTAAGGTCGTCACGGGCATAGCTTTCTTTACTTATCCTATATATATCTTGCTCTCGTCTAATAGCATTTCATGCTCTTGTTCTTGTTCTTAAACATAATCATACATGGGCTCGATCATGAGCATAAACATAACATAATTATAATCATAATAAACATAATCGTGTCTAAGTTCATTCATTAGGTTAGCGTTGAACAAACAATGTTATCTTGATTCATTTTACGGATAGTCCCGGGTGGAGTAACCCCGAGATCAATCCCATACATGACCGATATACGTACATTGGACTCCCTCGGTGTCGTGCGGGTCCCTTGCGGCTTAAACCGTTCCCCTTAGGTCGAGAACCTCCCGTATCCCCCTGGCGTGGATAACAAGAGACACGAGCACCTACGTCTTGTTACTCAGTGACATGCGGGTCCCTTACGGCTTAAATCGTTCTCATCATGAGAACCCCTTGTATCCCCCTAATGTGGATATCAAGAGACATGTCACCTACACTTATTAATCATGGTCTTGTCGTTCATAAGAGTTACACTTATTCATACTTGTACATACTTATCCATGGTGGAGAGATAAAATATCTTATCCACATCTTAACATACTTGTTCTATCATTCCTAGTCATATGCGAAGATAACATTCTTCGCGTCTTAACATCCTAGAAATTCTTGTTAAACATGCTAGTTCTCGACTACTATATCGAGGCTCTAATTCATTCCCATTCTTAGTTCATTGCTACCCCATCATACGTAAACTCTCTTGTGCCATTCTTGTTGTACGTGCTAAGATTGCCATGATTTCCAATTCAAGGATCAATGGATGATTGGTACATTTTTCTATTAGTTCCCGAGGATTGAAAATGTCATGAACCCAAGTCTCATACCATTTAGAAATCCAAAGTTTTGTCCATATCAATTTTGTTCCAGTTGAAAAACAAGTAAAAAAAGTAAAAATATACGTCAAAACGATCACATCGGACCCCCACACGACTGGCCCCAAGCACCCGAGCACAAAACAACACAAAAGTTGCCCTGTCAGGGGCGCCTTGCGCCAGAGAGTGGGCGCCTAGCGCTAGCTTCTCTGACTTTGGGCGCCTAGAGCCCTTGTTCAGGCGCAGCGCTGCGAACCTGCGTTTTTCGGCTGCGGGTTCGTGGCATTTTCGACCCAAAACTCCCATTTTTGATCTCCTAAATGTACCAACTCATTCCAAACATTGTTAACAAGTTTATGTACTCAAAATAGCTTACAAAAACATATATAAGATCATGTTCCATGGCAATTTATCATGTAATCAACAAGGCATGGCTTTAGGTTCAATAAAATATCATAGAAGCTAAACTAGCACAAAACATGAATATCCAACCCAAAGGTAGGTTACTCTACCTATAGAACTCACCTAATCAAGCTTCTCAAAGCAGCTACAAGTTCCTTGCTCAAGCAACCCAAAACTCTAGTTTTGATCCATATGTTTCCTTTGTTCAAACCACCTCAATCTTGATGTTTTCTTGCACTCTAGGACATCACGATCCTTGCTTGATCATCTTTATTCCATCCCAAAGCTTTTCCAACAAAACCCTAATCTCTCTACTCTTCCTTTGAAGTGATAAAGTTAGAAAACCAACTCATTAAAAGCTTCCACTTGTTCACATACCTTGGTAGGACTATAACATAAATTTAATCATGGAGAGAAAGGAGTTTTGAAAGGTTGATGATGATGAAGAGAAGAAAGTTTGCGATGGGGAAGAGAAGAAGGAAGGAGAAAGATATTTCTCCCACTCAAGAGAGAGAAAGAATAAGGAAAATAAGATATTTTGGAGACCAAACCAATTAAATACTCCATTCGTGTGCTATTACCAAAATACCCTTGGTCTAAAGCGTATTAAATACGACTCTAATACTTTTCCCATTAAAAGCTGACATCTCATAAAATATTCTCCATTAACTAGCATTTCCATGAATTTGAGTCCTCTGATATATTTAACAGGTAAAATTTCCATTAGCAGACGAGCGGGATGTTACACTCTACCCCCCTTAAAGAAATTTCGTCCTCGAAATTTAGAGATCGACTACTAATCATCTTGACAAAAACTTACCTTGCTACACGTAACTTATTGTCTCGGTCTCGTATCTTATCCGCTTAACATAAATCGTTCATAAAGGTATCTGATCATAAACATGAACACTCAGGATTTGCCTTTTAACTGGAATCTTACCGGAAACCAGGTTTGCCCTGCAGTGCTTACTTGTATCATTAAAACATCTTTTCTTACCGCACTTAACGACTTACACCTCTTTCATACATTACACGTATAGACGATTCCACGTAACACTTATCTCTTTCCAGAACCTTAGGAAATCTTTCGACTTCATTGCAATCTCATTGCATTCTTATCGCATCCGAACTAATGGGTAACTCATATAGCTTGACGTGAAAAAGTGAAATCAACTCACCACTACATCTGACAATCTATTAATCAACATTATGGTTCAGATACTCTTGAAACTTACTAGCACATCCACTTGCACATACATCGTAGACTCTTAATACAATTCTGTGTATCCTACATGGTATTGGCTTCATACGAACATTGTCGTTTCCATAACGTGTGCATACTTTGAATTGCCACTACTTGTTAAATGATAACGATACGTGTTCTAGCATCTTGCTTAAAGAAATTTTCTTAAACTTTGGTATTCGGGTTCTTGGAACGAATTTATACATGACTAAAAAGTTTTTATCATTTCCAAAACTGATGGTATAAAGATGCCACAGAACCACCAGACGAGTTTCGATATTTTTGGAAAAGATTTTACAACTCGCCCCAAACTTGTTCACGACAAGTTGGTCCTGAAGTTTGTACGTCTTAAGTGAGTTTACTTACGACGTATTTCATCAGTTTCGAAAATGTATAATTCCATGAGTTTAAATAAAATATTGTTCCCAAGTTCCATAATACCAATCTTAACTTCTAAAAGTTTTAAAATCATGACTTAACATATCTTAACAAGTATCGTTTTCACTCAACAAGTATCACATACGAAAGTATGATTCTCATTGCACAAGACTCAAGAGTCGCATCTTCCTACATGATAACATGCTTAAACTTCGAAGGTGAATTCTTACCTTCCTAACTGATATACATACCTCATACACATATTAATACATGATATAAACCAAGAAGATCCTTGTCCTACTTGGTATTAACTTATTCCCCTTATCTAGGGACATTAAACTTGAATCTTCAAATAATCTCTTCAAATAGTACTTGAACATTACTACCTTCTCTAAATACCGGTCGTCATTCTTGATGTTTCGATCCTTTACTTGTGTCACGAAAAGTGACCTTCTGAATCTTACATATTTCCCATAATCATCATTCATGCATCCTGACCAATTCATATTTGGCAATTCTTGTCTTTCTCATCTTTCTTAGCTGAAGACACATACTTAAAACTTTTACCTTAGCTAACAATGATTGAATAAGAATTCATCCTTACTTATCACATCGAGAACTCCTTGCATGCCTTATGTTGCATTCATGTTAAACTTGTTTTACCAACCGAACATCCTTCACGAAGATTCATACCGGCTAAATTTTCCATGTTTCATGATTAACAATTAACTTCCATAGAGCTACTCTGATTCCCACCGGTTGGCTTAAACCACTACTCTAATCCGATAGAGCAATTGAAACTTCATATTGCTGTTCACCACTTGATTATTAACTTCTTGAACTGTTCTCAAGATCTTCCATGTTGCAACCACAGTCATATCCTTACACTTGCCTTATAAATTCAAAACTCAGGATAATTTATCTTATGCTCATAATACTTGACTTGGGGGTAAACCTTATGTTCTTGCTGGTTACATTTACCATACATATCATTTACCATACATATCATTTCGACACCAAATTACTAATCAAACAAAAATTATTTCCTTCAAAAAAAAATTAAACAAAAATCATTAATTAGCAAATTCATTTATATTTTATTTTATGATGAGAAGATTTTTATGTAAGTAATACGACAATTGTATAATTTTACTAATTTAACAACGGGTACGGATTTCTACGAGTCTGGATATTTAAAATATATTTTATTTTATTCTATGTGTTAATAATTTTACTAAATTCAGTTAATTTCATCCGCCAGTGCATCTATTAATTTACGGGTACTTAAAATATGATTTATTTTATTCTATTCATATGAATCCATTAAACTATTTGTCTCATATTGATCTGTGGTGAATTTTATCTGTGAATACCATACATGCAGAATTTTGTTCATCATTAATTATATGTCTAACCAAGACAAAGCCGGATAAATACACTTGTTAATGTTTAAATAATAATATTTTAGTGTGTAAGCATTCCTTTAGATCACACAATCCATTAGTTTTCATTTAAATCCAATCGTTCCTATTCATTTTGTAAAATAAAAGTGGTCTCTCACGGTGCTTGACCTATACAGGTCTCGCACCGGAGACATCAGCTAGTTTGATCCCATAACTCAACGGTGATACCTTTAAGGTGTGTTTGGATTGAGGGTTTGGGAGGGGAAGGGAGGGTAGGGCTCACTTTTATTTTTTAAATTACCAACAATGTAAAATGTTTTTTCAATTCAAGTGTTTTTGAAGTATTATATGATCATTTACCATGTTGTTAATTCAATTTTCTAAAAATCATTTTATAATATCAGTAATTTAAAAAAGAAAACAAGTCCTCCCCTTCCTTCCCCTCCTAAACCCTTCATCCAAACACACCCTTAGAGTCCACTTCTTCCAAATACAAAAAGGGAAAGGAAAATATGAAAATTACCACTAAACCAACCTAAGCAAGACTTTTATACATCCGTGTAAATTGTCTTCGATTTCTTTTTTCTTTTTTTGTACAAATTGTCTCCTATTTCTATCAATATGAAGAAATTTATTTATTATTATCTACTAATTTATCTGGTATTATTTTGTTTTTACTTTTCATTAAAAAAATTATAATACCTTGGAATAGAGAAATGATATTTGTAAAACCATTTTTCTGACAAATTTATCTCTTATACTCGAATTATGTTTTTACTTTCTCTCCCTATTGTTTTGGTTTCCGTGTTGGCACATAATTTTCTTTATAATTTGATGGTTGTCTAAAAAATTATCACTCAAATAGTTGATTCATGAATGGAAAACAATTTCGTCATATATTACTTACCTCATGACCGAACTCCGAATTAGGAGGGTGTGGCTTCCCATGAAAACCAGACGGGTAACACACACAAAAAAAAAAAGAAATTATATTCACCGTCCCGACCTATCCTTATCCAATTTAATTAAAGACATGTAGATGGACACTACACTGGTAGTGGAGTCAAAGGACTACCTAATGTAAAGATAAACACAGAGACAATGCTTTCATTATTAAAGAGTTTCCGGTTAAGACCCGAGTATAACGCATTATTACCTATATGACTTCACGAAGTCCGTGACTAATAGAAGATGAAACATCCAAAATGATTTGTATATAGAATTTGTGCAAATCTAGTTCAACCTTGACAAAAATTAATTGAAGGTCGTGATACATGCTCACAAAATATATTCAAACTCCACAGCAGATGGCATCAAAAAAGCCTTTAATGTTAAAGGCGTTTAATTGAAGGTCTCAATACCTTCGCTATTTAATCAGACACACCTCTCCTTGCAGCATAGAGCCTGTAAGCAGTCACACCAACAACAATCACGGCTCCTCCAACTGCAATAAGATGGGTTAATAAAACCATTAAACAAAGAAACAAAAGCCACGGTTATATTTTCTTGTGATTTAAATTACAAGTCTTTAGAACTCAATGGCAAAACTGGTCAAAAGTTGACCGTGAATGTCCAAAAAAATTGAAAGCCCAAAAATGGGTTGTTCTCGTTCATGCAGTAACTCCATCATTTTGGCCTGCTTTCTACAGGAATCTTTAAGATGATTCCCAAGTTCCTATAATGTAGGGACTTGGCAATAATCATTTATTCATTTGCTACCATTTGATTTTGTTGATATTCATTTGTTACCTAATCCTTAAATTCCAACTTCAAGAACCATTTGTAGAACAAGAAATCAAAAGAACGTGAAACAAAGCAATTCCAGTGAATAACAGATTCAGAAAAGTCAACCAACAACAACATAGAAGATATTAAACAGGCTAATTCTTCACACCAATAGGGACCACTTCAGTTGCATAACACTAACACCTCAAGGTTATAAGTGACAAATCATTGCAAAATCAAAATGAATCATGAAACCAAGAGAGAGAACACATGAAAAAAGATAAATCAAATCATCCAAATTTAAACAGGTTAATAGGTTCATTTTATACTAGTTAGCAATTAGCATACAAGATTGAACAGCTTTAACATAAAAAATCAAAAGGAACTTAATGAACAATTAACAAGTCAATCTGAAAACTCATATACCTGAAACACATACAAGTGTTTGGCTTATGACCTTTTTGTACTGCTTACGAATCTTTCTGTTTTCAGTTTCTGGGATGCTTAAATGAGGGAGCTCAGCAGCCCTTACAATTTGGCAGAATACATCTTTCAAATCCCCGGATTTCACACTGATTGCTATAGGATCCTTTGCTCCCATGTTCTGACTAACCTACAAAACACATTGGCATGTCAGAAGTTGCTCGACAATTTCCGAGCATCAAGAAATCACATATGCCATGATTATATATGCCAAGGAAGACATCATAATACGATTTTTATTTTTTTTCCTTACAATTTGTTCTAACACTCAGCTATGCTTATCTGCACTCCTTGTAGATGTTGCCCATAAATGCAAAAGCTAACAGTATGCTCTTCACTCAGTAGTTTAAAATTTTTTAAGTCCCTTTTTCATAGCACAAAAAAGAAGAATAGGAACGAAAAAAGAAGAAGAATAATACGATAACCCCAACGATCCAATTGTTGAATAAATTGAGACCTACAATAATTTCGACAAATCTAACTTTTCAAATATAATCACAACAAATGCAACTGAAGTCATAACACGAACCTATACTAAAATGCATATGACAGTGTTGTAATAAGAGAGAAAATTGTCTAATTATACAGCTTAACTTAACAATCACAGTTAAAAAATTAAAGATAATTTGTAGAGCCAAATCAAACTTCTGCTTGAAACAGGTATAGCAATATTAATGTAAATGAGATATAGCAATATTTCCAAAGTCTTGGTTAATAGCTTCAAACTGCCATTCAAAGATCGGATAAAATAAAAATCCAGTAAATGCAAAAAAAAATGTCACAAATCCAAAACATCACAATATAAAAAAAGTGAAACTGAAACAAGAAAATAAATTAGCCTTAAATCTGCTCAATCAAATTTCAATCTGAAGACCAAAGCATATATATACACAGACTATTATGAAGCATGGACACTCCTCGAATTAGGCGTGTCCCAGTGTCGGACACGTGCCGTGTCTGACACCGACCCATATAATTACACTGAATTATGTGATTTTCTCAACTGATTAGTGGTGTCGTCGTGTCCAGTGTCCGTATCTGTGCTTCATTATATATAATTAATGCCAATCAGAAGGTTCAGATGAAAACATAATTCCATGTGCGTCATTTCACCGCATTAAATATCTCTGTATCTAACCATTCAATGTTTAGAAGAATATTTATGTATATGATCATGCAAATTAACAAACAAGTTAACGAAAATACCCTATTTGAATCTTGTATGGACAATTCAACTGACTTTAGATCATCTTTTGTTCCAATTATAAGAGACGGCACCTCAAAACCAGTTTTTTCTCCGTGTGTGGCAACTTGTAGCATGAGTTCTGATGATGCCTTCCATGAAGCCTCATCAGACCTAAATGAATATTTAATCAGCCGAGCTTTATACATCCAACATTCTTCCAAGTAATTACTATGAATTACGCACAATCCAAACCACACGAACATGAAATTACAGTTAACTTCTAAGCCCGTAGATGAGTTGTAAATCTAAACATAACGAATACCACGCAAATTCATATGACTTATTAATCTTATTTTTAAGTTGTTTGAAGCTTATGTTTGTACTCACGGTTTCAACTATAAGCAAAAAAACACGTTTGGTCCTCTAAACTATAAGCAAACTTAATAACTTTCACCCTTGTTGAATGATGTTGTTCCTAAAACATCCCGTAATTAATAGTTTTATTTTCCAACAAGCCTTTTACTTTTGTGGAACACATTCCTGTGAATATAAAATTTCCAAACTTCTTAGGTTTACTGCTATTGAAAGCAGTTTGTATTTTTTCAGTCAGATAGCACCGCCTCATTAGCTTAGCTCTTTTATGAGGTATGACATGCCAGCTTAAACAATTATAATTTATAAATGTCTAGTTTCCTGTGCCAGTTTAAGTTTGTTACAGCTGGGCGTAGGCTAATCCCAGCAGGGTAGGTTAAGCTCTCTATAAATTTTGTACTTTTAGCCATTTTTATACAGTTAACAGACTATTTAAAGGAATAGAAAAATCCAAGTTCAGCTTTCTCTCTATTTTCTTTTAGTTTAACACCAATGAAGGACAAAGTAGTTCAATAGTGAAACTTCGTCTTATACTGATTCATATATTATAGATGAATTGCAAAATAAACTGAAATCCATAATTTCAATAGTATATGATGGTATAGTGAACATTAATATCAAAGGTCACCTGTCATGGACAAAAACTGCAACATCACATGAGGCCAACGACTCCTTGTTGGCCAAGAGCTTTGTTACTCCAACCTCAGAAATCTCTTTCAGCACAAGATATTTCGGGGTTTTCTGTAAACAAAATGATAAAAATATGAATCTGAAGATATAAATGCCAAGATCTCCAAAATGAATACATCAAATGAAGGTTTTGGTGTTGGAAAAGGTAAAAGAAAACAATTGTCTTTCTCTCTGTCACAGGAAAAAGATATTGTCAAATGTCAATCAAGTATCACTTACACCAGGAATGTGGACAACGTTTACAGCATAACGATCCTCGTCAGTTGGATTGTAATTTTCAGAAAATTGCCTGCATTAAGAATTCAATAAGATATGATGTTCAAAATTTAAAGTTATGCTACCAGGAACCTTCAAGGTAACACAAAAAAAAAAAAAAAAATACCTTTGAAGGAAAGAATTCAATAATGCGGATTTCCCCGCCTTCCTGGATCCAAAAATAAAGCATTGCAATACATTTCTGTATGAATGTTGTCTTTTGCGATCTATGCTTCGCTTCCTAGTCACACGGGTAGCAGATAATGGAATACCATGAAATCCAATGTATATCATATTCTTCACACTAGCTGAAGGGTTTAGAAGTGTCATGAGTGCCCACTGTCAAGAAAACAATATATATATTAAAAAAAAAAATCAATGGTGATGCAAATTAAATGTTGGAATTAAATCCTCGGCTGCCACTTTGTCTACTGCACTATGTGCTGCGAAAATATCAGCCATTGGATGATAATTAGTTCAGAAATATATTATTTTAAATAAAAAATCCAACCCAACAACAACAACAACAACCAAGCCTTATCCCACTAGATGGGGTCGGCAAATAAAAAATCCAACCCCATCGCAATTATTTTATTGTGCGTGAATGCAACGTGATCATGATTTTTATATAGGCTTAAATGCACTTTTGACCTCATATCTTTGCAAATTTTGCAATTTTGACCCCTATAAAAAATAATAACAATTTTGCCCCCTATGCTTAACCCCTTTCAAAAAGAAAAGGCTAACTCATCATTTAGTAAAATAAAATGAAAATAAAAAGTAAATATCTCTCCCTTGAAACAAAACGCAGAAAATCTATATTCTCTCCACTCTCTCTCTGCTCATTTCCCCTTTGTAATGCTTACTTCATCACTTCACTCTCCTGCAACTTTTCCTCGCCGCGCCGATAAACATTAACACTCAAACAATGCAAGAAACTTTCCCTCATCAACATACTAACACCCACAACAAACCACCTTCCAACACCCTCCTCTTCCGCTCACGCCGCATCACTCCCGCCACCACGCCTAAGTCACCGACATCTATACCGGAGCCTTCTCAAATAAATCGGTTACTGTTGTGATAAAGTTGAAATTGGTTTCTGTTGTTGTACACAAAGAAATTGATATTGTTTTTGCTTTTTGTGGATCTGAATCGAAAAAGGAGAAGAATTTGGTTGTTAAATTGTTTAATGGGTTGATGTTGTTGCAAGTTGTTATTGTTGTTGATGATGGTGTTCTTAGAAGCAGAAGAATTGGATGTTGATAGTTGAATTTTTTGGGTTTAATTTTCCAGTTGATTTATGAATTTCTATGAGTATGTGTTGTTGATTATTTGTTAGTGATGAAGATGATTTGATTTTGATGAAGAAAATTTTATTTTTTATTTTTGCCTTTTTCTTTTTTCTGAGTTTGTTGAAGATTGATGAAAGTTGTTGATGATGATGGGAAAACTTAATTTTGGTGTAGCCTATTTTCTTACCCTTTTTGCCCCTCACCTTTTGCAAATATTCAAAAAAACTAAACAGGTGGAAGGTGGTTACCATATTTTAAAAAGAAACGCAACTGCTCTTCATGTTAACGCAACTGCTCTTCATGTTAAAAGAGAAGGTGGAGGATTGATATGTTCATCCTTTTTATTTGCACAACACTAACCGCATAAAAATAGAGAATAAAGTGAAATCAAAGAATGGCAATCATGAGGATGAGCGAACCAGTGGAGTCTACTGTACGATTACCATTGCGGCACTGAGTGATTAAGGTATTGTCACATTTCTTCTCTAATCTTTTTTAATTCCCTTTTACAGAAATCACGCATAATTCCCTTTTTTAATTCAGTAATATTTAGTTTTGACCTTTTAACAACGGAATTGCCACTGTTATTTTTAATTTTGTTTTTTAGTGTGCAAATTTCGGTTTTGAGTGTTTGATTATTGATGAATTTGTGTCCAATTTACTTTTACTCTTAAAGTTCAAAACTACATTTAGTATAATGAACCTGGAAGAGAGAAAGAAGCACTACGGGGTAATGATGAACATAAATATATGCGAAAAGGAGAAGATGGTCAAATTATGTTATTCTTGGCCACCGTAAGAGTATGTGCTGCAAAGTATTTCTAAAACAGCAAGTAAAAAAAGCACAAGAAACATGACCAAATCAAAACGGAATCAGTTTAAAAGGTAAGCTCATTGTTATTCTCCGCTGCAATTTACATATCATTTCATCTAGAAATTTGCTTCTTATCATCTTTTATTGTGAATTTTAATTTTACGTTTTACAAACATTTGTCGGTTTTACAATTTTTATTTTGACGGTGGATTGTAGAAAGATTCAAAGTAATTGATATGTGTTTTTGCATTCTTCATTTTGGTTCCCTTTATTTTATGTGTTTTCAACCATTCCATAGTAACTTATATGCCATTCTTTTATTTAAGGATGAATACAACAAGGCATTTGGATTGCATGAATCAATAAATGAATTTTTGGGGGACCTTAGTGAAGCCCATTTTGATTAGATGAATTTGCAAGGTAATATATACTTTTCATACATGTAACAGCTTAGTTTCAAAAGAAATTTACTCAATAAGAAAAGGAAGTAGTAACATAACTTAGTGTTTGCAAATATTCATTTAAAAATTCATTATATTGAGGGAATGTTCAATCAGGCGTGTTTAATCAAGGGAATGGGAAGAGGCATAATTTTGATTGAGGCAATGACATCCCCTTAAATATAAATAGAATACATGGAAGAATATACTTTTCATACATGTAACAGCTTAGTTTCAAAAGAAATTTACTCAATAAGAAAAGGAAGTAGTAACATAACTTAGTGTTTGCAAATATTCATTTAAAAATTCATTATATTGAGGGAATGTTCAATTAGGCGTGTTTAATCAAGGGAATGGGAAGAGGCATAATTTTGATTGAGGCAATGACATCCCCTTAAATATAAATAGAATACATGGAAGAAAGAAGAAAAAAAAAGGTAAATATAAGCATATAATCCATGATGATGTACATAGCAGTATTAGTTTAGTTTGATATGTCTTTTGGTATCCTTTCAAATGACACTCAAATAATTCTTTTTTTTTTTGGGACAACACTCAATAATTCATTCTGATATAATCAATTTATAAACTTCCTTTAACATATTCATTCAATTTTGTTTGATGTAATATGATACAATAATCGAGAGTTGATTTATGTACTCCGAGTAGTATAATAAGCAATTTTTTATGTTGTTTTGGTGAGTTCTCTTTATGCAGAGAGTAGTCATAATTAAGATTTGGAGGGTTGCTTTATCCTGGGATTGCATAAGGCTGAAAAACAATATTTCATAAGGGTTCAAAAAGGTACATATTTCTCCTTCATTCTGAATCAAATACAATAATGTTGTCTCATTTCTTCTATTCCTATTATTTGTTTCTTAAATCTCATATTTTTTAGTAAATTCATCGCTTACATTCACTCTTCCCATATATGATAAACTAAAAACAATTTATACAAAAAAAAAATATCAAGTATATACATACGTTAGCGTAGTAGAAAAAGCGGACAGACGGGCACGGGAGTGCCCGTCTGGACGCTAGTATTGAATAACATTAATATAGTTGGCAACCCGGATAATATTTTTAGCTACCTCAAACAAATTCATTTGTAAAAACTTACCATAAATTAAAATGTTAGAAAATAATTACTTGATTAATAAACTTATTTGTCTTATTTTAACATTTCGATCTCTACAACAATTATAGTGGAAACATTTTTAGCAACAAAAATTATCAATAGTCAAACAAAATGAACGATAGTTTAATACAAATAGCTTATTTGTTGATGTTGCAAAATAAATTGTTAGTCTATTTAGCAAATATTCAATTATGAATGTATTTGTCTCCTTGAAGCCTAATTTTATACAGATTAAACATATTTAACCCTTAAATTTAATATATAAAATTTTAAAAAAGATAATTTTTCTTTGGCTAAAAAATTCTTTGTATTTGGCCCCCTCGTAAAAATTACTCTAGCTTCGCCACTGATGATGAGGTTGTTAGAAGGAGAAGTTTTGGGTGTTGATGGTTATTTCTGGGTTTTTTTACTAAGTTGTATGATGATGTTGAAGATTGTGAAGAAGAGGAAGGAAGAAGATTGTTTTTGGGTTTTTTCCATAGAAGCTCACATGTTCTTCATTTTTCATTTTTTTTAAGGGTCATGCTAACCAGTGCCCTCCCCTCAGGGAGGACACTGGTTAGGAAAGCCAAAAGAGGAAATTTTAAATCAAAAAAGATACTTCTTAAACTTGTAATGCATCATTCGATGCAAAATATTAATATATTTGATACATTAACCAGTGCTTGGTTAGCATTTCCCATTAAAGAAATGCACGCGTGGTTTTTTACTTAATTTTAAATCAAAAATAGCACACGTGACATCCTACTCACTTAAGTGAGGTGTCACGTGGGCGTTGACTTGGTCAAAATCATAAAAAGGACCATTTTTGCAAAGCATAATTATGTATATAGTGAATAAAAATTTCGTGAAAAACAGCGAATGTGCATTTGCAGGGCCGTTCCTATGAAATGGGAGGAGGCTCGACTCTCTTTTTAAAATAGGCCCCAGTAAAATAAAAATGCAATTTCTTTTGGTGTAACTAAGCTTCGTTAAAAATTCAAAATTAGAAGAACTTCTAAACATGAAACGAAATAAAAAATAATAATTAAGTGAAAGAGAGGTGAAATTTACCTAACGCTGTCGTTTGGATTTGTCACTCCTCCGTTGTGGGAAAGGGGAAAACGAATGGTTTATGCGAAAAAGAAACGATTGTTGTGATTCTTTTAATGAAATAGCTTTCCAAATTGACTGATTAAGTGATTATAACAATTGGGGGTGGTTTGATAGCATCAGATATATGTCAAGAAAGGAGAATTAGAGTCTAGAAAAAACTCAAACGTGTATCGAAAAAAGAAAAAGAAGTAATATATTTTTTTTTTTATTTAGGTAGGGTGTGGGTATTAGACTAAATTTTTTCTTTTGAGACCCATAGCTTTTGGAGGCCCGACTTGGTTGAACTGCTTGCGCACCCCAAGGCCGGGCCTGTGCATTTGGTGCTTAACTTTCCCATTTTCCTCCCATGTTTTCCATTAAAGAAAGAAGTTGAAAGTTTGACTACTAATTAAAAGACAGCACATATGTTACTTCGGGACATTCACTATGCTTATCCTTCACTGGATATAGCACTCCTCTTTTGCAAAAGGGGCTAAACATATGGGCAAAAATTGGTATTATTTTTTATAGGACCAAAATCGCAAGTTTTGCAAAGAAAGGGGGCCAAAAATGCATTTAAACCTTTTTTATATTAGCCGTTGGAATATTGCTATATAGCTCGAGACTTTAATAATATTGAACAAATAAGAAAAAGCTTCAGATTTTAATGTGTTTGGGTCTGTTGGAAATTCTGGTGCAATTCACTACCAGAATACCACATGGTTTCATGTCCCTTAGAAGCAACCGGTAGCTTCAAAAAGTTGATACATATGAATATGAGAACTTTCAATTGCAGTATCGTTTTCCAAAGACCAAAACACAAAGTGTTGTGATTCAGTTTCCAGATTGAACCTATTCACTTACAAAGTTGAAAGCTGAAAACTATTATATCGTTTTCCAAAGACCAAAACACAAAGTGTTGTGATTCAGTTTCCAGATTGAACCTATTCACTTACAAAGTTGAAAGCTGAAAACTATTATTACAGTTCATTGGAGAAAATGTTGTGTGGTGATCATGTGTGAAAGGATCTTCATCTGACTTTTATTTTATTCTTTTGCAAATTAATTTGAAGCACAATTGTTATGAGTGGGGAAATCATTAGAAAGGAAAAGAATGAGGTAGCAGATTTTGTTAGGAAAAAAAAAAAAAAAAGAGCAGCTGGCACACAGTGAAAGACACGTGGAAGCTGATCCAATTCCAAATGATGAGGAGTTAGGTAGAGGCAAGAGAAAGGCAATTCCTAACACAAAATACATGTTACTGGAGTGAAAATAAAGGGGGTAAGACTGAAGAGAAAGCTGAAAGTTTTTTTATTTTTAAGTTTTAATTCTGATAATCTGATCTAATATACGAGTCATTGGATTGACCCAGAGACTGCAGTAGATATTAGCAGCAGAGGATCCGAAACCATAAATCCTATATGCACATGCATCAAGTAAAACCGTGACAACCTTGATTGTCAGAACAGTTTTCAAATTGAGTAATAAAACTATCCATGGAAGCGCCCACAACTCGTCTACAAACATTGTTCAACAAAATTTAGAAGAGACTATAGACAAATATAAAAGACTTGTGCACCTCTGACAAAAATGAATCAAGTGAAAGTCCTCGAACAGCATCCTATTCTACAGCGTCCTCGTATAGATTTCCAACCCAGGGACTGCAATTAAAAATTATAAAAATATCAAATATCACAGCCAAGAGCCTTCATTGGCATTTAGACTCCGGAGAGGTAAACATTTAAAAATGCCATAGCTAGATTATATAAAAACAATGAAGAACTCAGAAGTATATACTACATCATTAAAGCAAATGTAATGTGTGTACATTTGAAAAATTGCCAACATAAGAAAGATGCTACATCACACTGTCCAGTTGTGATCGTAAGAAACCAGTTCAAATGAATAATAATGTGAACTTAGGTACACAATCTGCAGAAAGTAATCTACCTTTCCGGGGCAGTAGAAAACAAGTCATCAAGTCCATGGGGACTTAGCATCTTATCCTGGCGGAAGGAAAATATATGGTTAATTTATAAATTGCACATTGCAAGTATGAAAAGGTAAAATTATTCAAGGTCATGCAAAAATGACATACCAAACCAGCAAATTTATCAAAAGTTGATGTCAAGAAATCAATAGCTTCTTTAGTTAATTCAACACTCTGCAGACATTAAATCGAATATGAATAGAAAAGAAATTAGTTTAAAACTGTCTACAAATTGAACACATACATGTATAACATAAAAAGAGCATAATTAAGAGACCACAATTCATCTCAAAAGAAAACCTGATCAGGAGTTTGTCTTGGAGGATTGAAATTTTCAGCAAACTCGATGTTATTGTTGTAGCAATGTCTCCAGAGCACATTCCACACTGCATCTTTACGCCCTTCTTTTATGAAACGTGCATGAATAAATAGAAATCCGGACAAAGTAATTCCTTTCGAATTCCAAAATTCGAGTGATATCTTTTTCAGGCCTTCCAATACAGTGATATATTCCGAGTGTGGCATAGGCGAATCGAAACATACAAGCTGTAAATAGTTTTGTTAGATTTTTCATAAATATTATAAGCAAGTTAACCTAGCATAAAATGATATTAACAAGCTTATAATCAAGCTACAAAGTGCTGTACTATAAACAAGCCACAATTTTGACAGTTAATACGGCAGAGAGAAAAACTAAAACCTGGTAATGATTACTAAATTCATCATGGTTTAGCGCTTTGCCGTCGTCTTGGTCGCAGTGGATAAAAATCCTCTTCAGAGCCCGTTGACATCGAGGTTCCTAACACATTCATTCTCTAAAAACAAAAATACAAATATATTTTTCAAATTTAATTAAGATGTACAATTAACAGATGTTTAGAAGCTTGTGCGTATTAATAGAAAGGTTCCTTACATTCTTGCAGAATAGTACTAGTTTTATCTCTCTTTAATACTATCACTTCGCTTAAAAATTCAAAAGAAAATGAGAGGTCATAACCTGTCGATTGCGAATTTCAGGGAGCCAAAAACTACTTATTCTTTCAAGTGTTTCAGGCTGATCAAATGCATATGTGAGGACAATTACGTCAGCGCGCCATAGGTCTTTAGAAATTTTGTCAATGCTGCAACATGAATAAATTAATCACCAGCACGAATTGTAACAGTGCCCAAACAACTATTGAGTAAATGCACAAGGATGGAAAAAAGCCTTATGCTCTAAAGAGGAATAGGCGCAAAGAAGAGCCACAAATCAAGGTACAATGTACCATTAGTCTACTGGTTTTTTACTTGAGACTCATAAAACACAATGTTGGTAACAATAGGGCCTGTTTGGATAAACAGCTTATTTGCAGCTTATAGAACAAGCACTTATCATGATAAGTGGTTATTTAAAAGCTTACATAAGCTATTTTTATAGCAAAAGATAAAATAAAGTAAAATTGTTCGTGAGTTGTTTCTATAAGCTGTCTTAGAAAACTTGTGAAAATAAGCTGAAAAAAGTTTTTGAAAATAAGCTCAAATAAGTGAATCAAAAGATGAGAACATATAAAATACATAAATATCTTATGAAAATTGCACAAACAAACATAGTAAAATATGAGTAAGCAATAAAGCGAAATGGTGAAAAACGAAGTAAGTATTCTAGCTAACAATTTAAAAAATTACTTTGAAGAGGCCTCAATGATTAAATTCGGCACAAAATCAGGATACGTATCCCTGTGTAGCATGGTGACACGCCGCCGTACGCGAGCGTCAATCCGTGAGTATTTGCCGGTGAAGGCAGCACTGATGAGAGACGACTTGCCAGTACCTTCATCGCCGGCAACAACGATACAGGTTTGTCTCTTGAATCTCTCCATGCAGCAGAAAGAAGAAACGAAAATGAGTGAGTGATATGGGAGATTGTGACCTACTTGTCTTGCAGCCTACTTCACTGCACAGTTGAGCCTCTTTCTTTTGTTGCTAAACGGTGCCTTGTTGAGTCGTTTCGATTTTATGTTTGTGTTGACACCTCTTTGACCCATGCATGTCTAAAACTTAATACCCAAACACATTCGGACCTTTTCTTTGAATTTTGACGCATCATTCCTTATAATATTTCTTCTATCTTTTCAATTTGAATCTATTAAAATAATAATCCTTTCCCATTTTCTTTTTTTGGATAAATCCTTGGGAGGTTCTATGGTGCAGTCAGAAAACTGACTTTTTTGGAAAAGTTAATTTTGATCTTAATGTTTGATTCATTTTTAAATTGTTGATTACTGATTAATGATCAATAGTAATTCATCTAGTAATACTTACAACATCTTGGACTTACAGGTACTATTTTATCGTTGACATCTTTAACATGCAAACAGAGTTGATGATATTATGTGATAGTCTTAAGTGTTACACTTTATGGGGTGTTACACTTAAAACAAGGTTGGATAAAATTAGATTAAGTGTAGTCTTGTTAATCTGATGAATTGATGATACTATAGGGACTGAACTTTTGATGCCACTGTACAAACAGTGGGGTGTTACTCACTATATTTTTGATGATATAGTGTTAACTTCACCAGAAAAGTCATTCTCATGACTTCACCATAGAATTTTCCTAAATCCTTTCCCATTTTCTCTCATTTATGTTCTCTTTTTTTTTTTTCCACTGAGATATTTAAAACACCTTATATTAATTGTCAAAAGTGGTCAAATGCGGCATGTAATTAAGAACTCATTGTAAATATTAATTCATTGCCATTAATTCATTTCACTCTGTAATTTCATTAATATGGTTCAAAAAAAAAAATATAAACATCATATACTCTATTTTTATCTTCTAGCTTAAATAAAGTCATGGGTTTGGATTCAATTTTTGACATGCAACAATGTTAAAATTCTAAAAAAGATTTTCTGTGTGTAGGATATCCAAATTACAACAAAAACAATTTTTTTTTTATTTCTCTTCTATTAAAAATGATTTTCATCAAAAGTAAGCCGAAATACATATTTCATTTTCAAAGAGAATTAATATATACTTTCTCCGTCCTATACTACTACCTCGTTCACTAAATATAAGACCCTTTTTTAACAAAATTAGGGAAATTAATAAAGTTGATTATAGTACTCCATCCGTTTCAAAATGAGTGTCGTTTTAGCCAAAAAAATTGTTTCAAAATTTTATATATCCGGTTGAACCTCTAAACCTTAAACCCATACCTATACCGGTTTATTGTCCGGTCCGGTTTTGATTACCTTGTTTATAACCTTAAAAGTTAGAACACATATGTAGAACTAACACTAAGAGCATGCTTGACTTCAAATATACCTAAAATTTTGTTTTATTTGTCTAGCATTTGTAACTTTGAAGCACCGATAACTCTGATCAAAGGTGTTTTTAGTGTCCAACTCAATGCATGTTGTATTCGGTGTCTATGTCTATGTAAGTGATTCATAGATTTCCGAGATTATTTATAATAACACAAAAACTTTAATATTGAATAAATATCATTCCCATTGTGTATTTTGGTTTTCTTTGTTAAAGAAAATAATAATAAGATGGGATAAGATCACAACAAAGAATTACTAATAGACCGTTAAAATGATGCTACTAGCTAGCTAACTTGTGTTGAACAAGCACAAATAGAAGGATATTCGGTTTACAAAAAAAAAAAAAATTATCTCTATTCTATTAAAAATGATTTTCATCAAAAGTAAGTCGAAATACATATTTCATTTTCAAAGAATTAATATTTACTCCCTCCGTCCTATACTATTAATTACTCCTTCAGTCTCCAAATAAATGTCATTTTTACTACTTTTTTTTTTTGGTACAATCATTTTTACTACTTTTCTTTGTCTAAAATTATTTTTCCCTTTTATAATACAAATACAATATTTATTATTATTTTCTACTAACATACCCCTATTTATTGCATTTCAATCATCTAATTATTCAACTAACTATAATTAATTAATAATGGTGTTTTAGAAAAATGAACATATTTTACCATTAAAATCAACATTACTAATCATTTGCTTAATTACCGTGTAAAATTCAAAAGAGACACTTAGAGTAACAACATTCATGTCACCCATATGAGTGGTATAAATGAACCTCACTCAATATATTATAGTATTACTACATCCGTTCCTTTTAAATTGTCATTTTCTGATATTTTACACAAATCAAGACAATTAATAAATGTGACTACTTTTGATACAATAATTTATACTTTTACAATAATAGTCTTATTCATTTAATATCTCATTCATATATTTCTTTCTCCGCAATAAATAAATAAGGGTAATATTGGTAAAAATATATTAAATGTTGCATTGAACTTTGAAAGTGATAGTTAAATAGAACCAACATAGGAAATAAGGGTAATAAGTTCAAAAAGAAACAAATCCACTAACGAAGGAAAGATAGGAAATTCAGTTGGATTCTCAATCTTAACACAACCAACATAAACTAAAATTATGGGGAGTGATATCCTTGAATTAAAAATAATAATTACTATTATTTTCATCATTATCGGGTATTTAAAATTAAATATCGCAATTTAAACACTACTAATGTGTGTGTTCTATTTTAAGTGCCCCACATTTTATTTTTTTTAATTCACACAACACTAGATCAAATTTTAATTACTTAGTGTTTAATCCTCCAACCTTCCAATTTCTTTCCAACTTCACACCAATGTTCCAACAATCCCCCACTTGAATTTAAAAAATGGTTTCAATAATAACGTCAAAACGTTTCTATAAGGTTGCTAATAAACAAAGGTGTCGCCTACAACTTGAATCTTTGCATAGCGGTTAATATTCCGATTTACAAGAGTTGCTTACAGCATTGAACTCTATCTCAGAGATAGAACCCACACACAAATCTTTTCATAAGGTGTATTCTAAAAGCCCGTGCGTTTATGGCCATGCACGTGTATCCCGGTTTTAACGAACGCTCTAGGTATTCTGCCCCAAATTCCATAGGAACCGGCCTTAGTTCCACATTCCTATAGGTGAGTCTATCAAGAGTACTCATGTAGCTATGTACTCCACTCCACATAGAGTATAGATCTCATTAAGAGTTTCTATTATCTCATCCTTCTGTCGCTGCAGGAATCATGCTTTCTTACTTTTATCATAGCATGTTTTATCACTTGTGACTTGTTATTACCCATTGAACCTATTTCTTGGGAGCTCCAGTCATGTAGGTCGGGTTACCATCACTTGTGACCTTTGGTCATTAGTCCCATCCTATTGGATGTGTTTAGGACTTTCTTTTTAGTAATTCCTTTCGTCAAATGATTGACTAATTCTTTATCAGTACGTACATGATCTACTTTAACCGTTCCTTTTGAGAGTAGCTAGCTATCTAACCCTTTATGTGTTCGTTCCTTAATTATCGTCTCTTTCCATTGTACTAACGATTCTCAATTTTTGTAATAGATGTAGACTATCACAATGAATTAACACTTCTGGCAACGATTTTACCCACTAAGGGTTCTCAACTAACAAGCATCTTATCAACTTGCTTCTTCACTAGTTTTCTCTAGTGTTCTCATCCCAGATACATTCCATAGTGGACTGAGTCAATATCATTTGTTTCAACAAACAACTCCTACAGTGATGTTCAATGTACAGTCACTGGTCGCTTTAATACTCATTTGAAGGATGTTCTATTTTGTATCTTGTACCATTCAAGTACGATATAATACTTCTCATTTGTATCTTGTACCATTTAAGTACAATAGGTTACTCCTCGTAAAGTAATCCTAGAGTCATAGTCTTCTTAAGGTACCTCGTGACTCTTTCAATAGCATAGCAATGCTTCTCATCCGTCTACTAGTAAACTTGCACAACAATTTCACGACATCGGCAATGTCGGGTCTAATACATTCAGTGGCATACCTAAGGACTGCCAATGATGCTCACATATTCTGTTTGTCTAACTCCATCTCAAGTGTTCTTACACTTGGATCATAATATATGCTTGCAAGTTTATAGTCAAATAATTACTTCAACTTTGTCTAGGTCTTTCTTATCAATGTTGTTGATAAATAATGATTTCACATAATTCATAACATGAATCTTTTAATCAAATATGAGCAAGTCGTCTTCATAGAGACATATGATCGTGCAAATATCATTTGTCACTTTCATTCACTTTATACTCATTCGATAGCATTAGAATGTCAAATTTTTCACGTCATTCCTTAGGAGTTTATTTTAGACCTCACCAAGAATTATCTAACTTACAGACTTTGTTTTCTTGTCCATGAATAGCAAAAAATTTCAGGTTGCTTCAAATAGATTTCTTCTTCTAGTTCACCCTAAAAAAAGAAACTTTCACATCCATTTGGAGTACTATCGAATTATGAACAGCGGCTAAAGGGACTAGTACTCTTATGGATATGATTCTAGTGACTGGTGAATGAGTGTCGAAGAAATATATATATTTTTTCTCTTTGTCTAAAACCTTTGACTACAAGGAGAGCCTTGTATTCATCAACCGTACCATCAGGTTTTAGTTCTTTTTCCCAAAATCCAAATACAACCGATTAGTTTGCAACTATGAGGCAAGTCAACCAAGTGTCATGTTTCGTTGGACTCCAGAGAATCCATTTCATCATTTATTGTTTCTTGCCATAATTCAGCATCCAATGAGGATATAGCTTCCTTAAGGCTTAATGGATCTTCTTTCAATGTATAAACCATAAAGTCCATACTCTTTAGCAATTCTTGTTTTCTTACCTCTTCAAGGTTCTATAACATCTCGAACGATGTTTTCATAACTATTTCTGATGACTGGAATGTGATCAGATATAGTGCCCCCACTAGTTCTTAATATACAAGGGGAATTTAGTTTACCCCCACTAGTGCTCCCACTGTTCTTTAATTTATAGGGGTACTCACTTTATAGAAATCAACATCGGTTGACTCTATGATCACTTTAGCATTTAGGTCATAAAACATATAAGCTTCCCTAATTATAGCATACCCAATGAATACACATTCATAGGCTCTACTAGTGAGTTTAGCTCTCTTGGGTTCGAAATCCGAACTTATGTCAGACAATCCCAAGTTCAAAAATAAGACAAGTTGGACTGTCTTTTCTTCAAAAATTTCTTAATTAGAATTTTTGTTTATAGAATTGAGTACTCTAGCCAACATAAGTTTCAATTTTTGTTAAAGAAATTGAACATATCAAGCATATCAATTTTATTTTTCAAAATTTGCAATCATCAATAAATATGATAAAATATCATTTCTAGGTTATGTGCCATCAAGTTTGCACATATCATAATTTATTAAGTTTAGAGATTCAAATTCTCTAAACACTGATTTATATGAACTTTTGGTTCATTTATCTTGACTGCAAAAAATAAAATTGTCTAATCATATAACTTTGGAATTAAGTCCAAGTTACTCAAGTTTAGAATTAAATGCTTGTTCACATAATAAGTTTTGATATGTCAAATATTAAAATCACACAACTTATAAAATATAAGGAGAATTTAATTTTGAACATACCATCAAAGGCGCAATCTTTTCCCACAAGAATGCATGGTACACAAGTCTCTCTTTTAAATCTGAAATTCAGATTCTTTCTTACTTCATATCTCCAATGCCAACAACTTTAATGATGTTATAATATTATAACAAACACTTTCTTATTTTCAGCAGTAGCATATGTTTTGAATATAGCATAATCATGGCAAATATGCCGCGATGCGCTAATGTTTATTCACCATTCACTTAATTCACCAACTAGAATGACTTAACTAGTCATATCAGTGAATTTCTCTTTAGTCATGTTAGGCTACAAAGCATCACTTGACATGTTCATATAATTGTGGAACATATGACATGATTTCTCACAATTGTATTAAAAATAAATTGTGAACCAATGTCAATTCTTGATGGTGGCTGCTAATTTTCACCTAGGACCTGCTTGGGGTTCCTATTCTCTTGGCAATTAGAGTTATTTATTCACAGTGCGGTTTTGATTTTTGAAAATAAATTTCAAATAGATTCAAAATAGCATATGTGAATTTCGTTAGTGTTGTTGTTATAACAACAAGCACTTCATTGTTTCAATCGAAAAGATGTATTTCTATATAGCTTGATTTATCCTTGTTGTCTTTAGGGACAATGAAACATCAATAAGTAATTTCTTCGATACACATAGCAGTCGAATCGTCTTAAAATTGTTGTTTTTGGATTTCTAAATTGTTGTATTTTGGTTTTCCAAATTCTATTTTCTACCGAAGTTGTTAATAGGTTGAGTCACGACGAGGTCGCTCTCTTTAAGACGTTTCGTGGCACTGCCCAAAATTGTGCAAGACAGACTATCAACCACACCGCCTCCCAGATAAAACAAGTCCACCTACAACTGTGCGGTTAACTACTGCACTGTAGAAAACCGTTCGAGAATTACACCTTTAATATGGTACTAAGACCACTCTTTTAATACTGAAACCAATATGGTACTATTACCACTCTACTATGGTGTTGAGACCACTCAAATATGGTACCACCATTCTAACCTTATTTTATCCAAAACATCAATATGACACTACAACCACTCCAATATGGTGATACTAGCATTTCTCCTCAAATAGAAAAATATTGAAATATTTTATATACCGTTAAGATCATTCATTCTTAATTCCGACGGGACATTATTATTCCAAAAAGGGACTATGATCTTAATAGTGCTCTTTTATTTCCAAGGGACTTATATTATCGAAGGACTATGTTTTCAAGTCTTACAAAGCAGAAAGAGGCTAACTATTTTAATCTCTTACAGTTAAAAGTAAACACAGAAAAGTATATATAATAATAACAAACAAAAACAGAATAATAATTTACAAACGGCTCTAAAAATAGGGGTGAATTGAACACAATTGAAGGTTTCAGCTTAGAATTAAAAAAAAATTAAAATGGAGTACCGCTAAGTGGCATAACGTTTCAATGAGGATAGAGAGTTTCTGTTTAAGCAACACTTATTGATTCTGTATAGCTGCAAACTCAGTTCTCATAATTTGTTTGGTCTCCGGAATAGTTGCTTCACCCGCTCCTTCTTCCAGAAGCCAATTTATCAATTTCTCGGTTGAAATTGTTATGTTATCAATTTCGTGGTTAACAAAGATTTTATCAGGTTTGTGAATCTTGCAGTAAGAGAGAATGCCATCATGAAGAACAAACCATCAAAGCCTCCATCCTTTAGCGTAATTCACCCACTTATACAGTATTCCGAATTAGTCTTTGCCTTTTTTTGTAGCGTATAGGCCAGGATGATCATGCTCGTGGGGGGTTGAGGCGCTGCAATTATGGGGATTATGGGTTTATTTTTTGCCGCTTCCGCTGTTTGATCTCACTGACACGCCATTAACCCTAGCAAAATTGAATATTTAAGCAGAGGTTTGTAGGCCATATATAAGGTGATATATAAACTTAAACATTAAAGCATGAAATGAAATTTCGGCTGGGCAGCAACAAAAAAGAGAAAGGAAGTGGTAGGCAGCTACAATGATCAAATTAAAAACTCAGTTTGGGTGCCGAGTATTTGAATGAAATGGTTTGAAACATACAAGATGATATACAATAAATACTGGCCACTAATACTCTTCTGTGAAATAAAAGCTTAGTTACTACCTACTATAGGGTTCACATTGGGTTCCATAGTATTATAGGATGCTTTTCAACTCAGGTGTGAACCAGAACTCTGGAAATTTGACTTTTTATTCCGTTGAAGACAAAAAATAATAAAGCTTTAGAATTTGTGATAAAAAGAAGCTTCACAGGATATGAACCTGCACGTATATCCTCAAAACATTTCAAGGAAAAGACCAGCAAAGCTATTCAGTATAGAAAGAAAAAAAAAAATCAACATTTAACAACAAAAGAATATTCATGAAAGATGTGAAAATGGTGAACAGAAAGAAAAAAAACATGTAAAAGCATAATGGTCTTGAAGAAGTAGAGAACAGATCTGAGGATCATCATGCTCGTGGGGGTTGAGGCGCTGCAATTGTGGGGATTCTTTTTGCTGCTTCAGATATTGGTAAAAGCTTGGAGAGGGTTGATCTCAATCCCGCGTCATTAAACCTAGCAAAATTGAATAGTTATTCAGGTTCATAGGTCATATATATGTGATGATGATGTATAACTTAAACAGTAAAGCATGAAATGAAATTCAAGGCTTCGGCTGTGCAGCAACAAAAAAGACAAAGGAAGTGGGAGGTAGCTATGCTGATCAAATTAAAAACTTAATTTGGGTGCTGAGTATTTAAATGAAATGATTTGAAACATATGAAATATACAATAAATACACATATACTACACGAACAAGGATTGCAGGGTGAACCAGACTACTACTACTACTACTAAAAGGGCAACCCGGTGCACTAAAGCTCCCGCACACGCAGGGTCCGGGAAGGGGTCCCACCATTATTGGTGTATTGTACGCAGCCTTACCCTGTGTTTTACACAAGAGGCAGTTTACAGGACTTGAACCGTGACCTTTCAGTCACATGACAACTACTACTACTACTACTACTACTACTACTAATAATAATAATAATAATAATAATAATAATAATAATAATAATAATAATAAGAAGAAGAAGAAGAAAGCTTTAAAATTTGAGCTCAAACATTTCCAGGAAAAACACAGCAAAACTATTCAGTATAAAAAGAAATTGATCGACATGTAATAGCAAAAGAGCATTCATGACAGATGTGAAAATGATGAACAGAACGAAGGAAAAAAAAACATGTAAAAGCATAATGGTCTTGAAGAAGTAAAGAACAGATCTGAGGCTTTACCTTGTAGTAGCACTTGAAAGGAAAAGCAAAGCTGTCACCGCCACCAAATAGATCCGGTGTCTTAGAGGAAGCTCGTGTCCATATTGCAGCTCTTAGAAGATGTGCACCAGTGAGGCAGACATGAGACATGGGGAAGATGATCTAAGTCTAAGAGATGAAAGAAGGAAGAAGTTGAGAGAGAGATAATACACAATTACACATTGGCTCATCTGTTTTGTAAAACGTGTTTAGGAAGTGTATGTAGTTCCAATATAAAGTACAACGGTCTCTTTGAGGTGAGGTGGCATATATGTTATGGAATCCACCGTGACCCATTTTGATTGGTTGCATGATACTTACTTTAGTTAAATAAATGATTTAATTTAATTTGAATTCACCATAATCAGTTGTAGCAGAGTTGGTTGGACAATGCATAAAATATAGGTTCGGGGTTCAAACATCGGCCATTACCAAAAAAAAATACATTTATTGATATGACAAAAATACATATATCTACCGTATAATACATATATCCACCGTATATATGATACAGACAGCGGCGAAGCTAGAGTCATTTTTATGAGGGGGCCAAATACAAAGATTTTTTTTTAGGTAAAGAAAATTAATTTTTGTTTTAACGTTATATATTAAATTTAAGGGTTAAATATGCTTAATCTCTATAAAATTAGGCTTCATGGAGTCAAATATATATTCATAATTGGATATTTGAAAATAGACTAACAATTTCTTTTTCGATGTAAATAATAAACTATTTGTATTAACCTATCGTCCATTTTGTTTGACTATTGATAATTTTGATTGCTAAAAATATTCTCTCTATAGTTGTTGTAGAGACCGAAATGTCAAAATAAGACAAATATGTTTATTAATCAAATATTAGTTTGTTAATCTTTTTATTTGTGCTAATATTTAGCGAATAAACTTGTTTGAGGTGGCCAAAAATATATTATTGGGGTAGCTAACTAGGATAATACACTTAATCATTCAATGAAAATACAAATTTTGGGGTAGCCAAAGCTACCCCACCCTTCCACAAGCATTCGCCCCTGGATACAGAGGTACATGACAATATGCTATATATGTGTAGTATACAAAAAGGAGTTATTAATTACTCCCTCCGGTCCTATTAAAATACATTTATTGATATGACAAAAATACATATATCTACCGTATAATACATATAGCTACCGTATATATGATACAGAGGTACATGACAATATGCTATATATGTGTAGTATACAAAAAGGAGTTATTAATTACTCCCTCCGGTCCTATTTATAAGAGAAATTTGGGTCAACAAAAGTTAATGTATTTGGTCCATTTTTTTAACCAAATACATTAACTTTTGTTGACTCAAATTTCTCTTATAAATAGGACCGGAGGGAGTAGATGGGAAGAGTCAAATAGTTAGTTGAGAATTTTGAGGGCAAGTTGATCATATCAAATTATGGTTTAGGTTATGATGGTGAAAATGGTGGGTTGCTTAGGTTACGTGGAAAGGTGATAGAAAAAAAGGTATATTATGGTTTTCATACAAAGACAGTTAAGAAAAAAATAGACGTAAGTTGCCTATGCAAGTTTGAATTCTCATTGTTTGAAAGCCATTTCAAATCCTTCTATTTGTGCTTGTTCAACACAAGTTAGCTAGCTAGTAGCATCATTTTAACTGTCTATTAGTAATTCTTTGTTGTGATCTTATCCCATCATATTATTATTTTCTTTAACAAACAAAACCAAAATACACAATGGGAATGATATTTATTCAATATTAAAGTTTTTATGTTATTATAAATAATCGCGGAAATCTATGAATCACTTACATAGACATAGACACCGAATACAACATGCATTGAGTTGGACACTAAAAACACCTTTGATCAGAGTTATCGGTGCTTAAAAGTTACAAATGCTAGACAAATAAAATAAAATTTTAGATCTATTTGAAGTCAAGCCTGCTCTTAGCGTTAGTTCTACATATGTGTTCTAACTTTTAAGGTTATAACCAAGGTAATCAAAACCGGACCGGACAATAAACCGGTATAGGTATGGATTTAAGGTTTAGAGGTTGTATCGGAGGTTGAACCGGATATATAAAATATTAATTTTTTGAATAATTTATTACTATATTATATTAAATAAGTTATAATTTTTTTAAAATAATAACATGTCTATTTGTCTACTTGGTTCGTTAGAGATTTTTTTTAAAAAAAATAATGACCATTTTTCAATTTAAATCCAACGAAAACCATTTCTTTTTAGTTTTTTTTTTTTTTTGTTACAATTTCTTCTTATGTTTTATTTTTTTTTATAGAAACAATGAGTAAGTAATGGCTCCATAAACAATTCAGTATGGACTTCTCTTTAAAAGCCCAAGTTATCATGTAACCCTAATATTATTTCACAATACTAGTAGCATTTGCCAGCGGCCACCGTATCTTATTGTCATCTCTTTTAGAAGATGTTTCTTTCCCTCCCATCTTCTTCTTCTTAATTTTTCTTCTCTTTCTCTATAATGGCTGTTGATATCTCTTCTTTTTATCTTGATCTATTTCATTCTTCTTCATCTATGTTTTTATCTATTTCTTCTTTTATTGAGATTCAGATCCGCAGGTTTCAAAGGAGCAAAAAACACATCCTCCCCATCTTTCCGGTTTTTTTTCAGACCGGGAATTTTCCGGTTTTCCCAGTTGTAAACCGGTTTAACGGTTTTTTCACCGGTTTTCTAACAGACCGGTTTTTATGCCCTTCAGACCGGATTGGTGACCGGTTCCCGGTTGTACCAGTCGAACCGGCCAGTCCGGTCCTGTTTTAATAACCTTGGTTATAACCGCTAATATGCCAACTAACCGAAGTATATAGTATATCATGAACGTATCTTATGCTGTATAAATCATAACTGCTTGGAATAAATACAGTATACTATATATGAGTGAAGTTTTTGACCATATATAATTAAGAATATTACATTTGAGGGCAACTAAATATCCCTGCAAAAAAAAAAAAAAAAAACCTTTGGAATCCCAATTAACATATCTTTTCAGTATATATTTTTTTTTTTTTTACAAATCTTGCATCCCAAGTAACATATCTTTTCACTATATATTTTTTTTTTTTACAAATCTTTTCACTATATATCTCAACAACACCAATGGTATTTTCATACTCTCTACACTTTTTCATACTCTATAATTTTTCTTTCTACCTTCAATTATCGTTCTCTTCCTTTATACACTAACACCACACCACGGTTATTTCATACTCTCATCATCTTTATAATTTTTCTTTCTACCTTCAATTTTTATACTTTCTTCATCTTGATAATTTTTCTTTCTACTTTTAATTATCTCTCAAGTTCTCTTCCTTTATACACTAACACCACACCATACTCTCATCATCTTGATAATTTTTCTTTCTACCTTCAATTATCTTCTCATCATCTCAAGTTCTCTTCCTTTTTCCCATTATGACTAAATTTGGTTTTGTATTATCGCTCACACACCAAGGTCATGGATATTCACAACTTAGAGGAACCAGACATGATGCATTAGTCATGAAAAATTTACTTGTTACAAAATTTGGCTTTCTTGAAGAGAATGTCAAGTTGTACATAGACTATTCACCATTATCATCATGGGCCACCGCTGAAAACATCAAAGATGAACTCAAAAGGATGGCTAGCAAAGCTAAGGATGGGGATGTCATATATTTTTTCTTCTCGGGCCACGGAAGCCGAAAAATCACAATGGAGCCGGAATTCAATGTCGTTAATTACATTTTGGCTGCTGATGGGAATATAATCACGGGTTAGTTTTTATTCACTCTTGTTGATTTAAAGTTTTGCATGTATGTTCTTAAAAGTAATAATTACACTCTTGTTAATCATAGATTTAAATAATAATTACACACTTGTTAATCATAGATTTGTTTGAGTAAATAAAATGCTTAGTTGAAATTTATTACCTTTTTGTTCAATGATTAAAGATTTGTTTGAAAAAATAAAATGCCCTCCTCTTCTTAAATCTCAACATATTAAGAAATAACAATATATTAATTTTTTTTTAGGGAACAATATATTAATTCATTGTTATCTGCAGATAAGGATCTTCGCCAAATTAACGACATGGTACCCTTTGGTTGTAACTTTACGATGATGATCGACAGTTGCAACAGTGGAGGAATGCTTAATGGCGCAATCGAACAACATTGCGATTTTTCAGTAACAAATAAACTTGTGAAAGATTTAAAAGGTGCTACGGAAAATGGAAAGGCACTCGGAACTCTTATATCTGCATGCCAAGGGTTTGAGTATGCCGTAGATGCAGGAGCTGTTTGCAGAGAGTCAAGGAGGTGTCATTCCCCTCTCATAATTACCCTTCTAAGAATATTTCGTAAAAAGGGATATAGCTTTACAAATGGAGAGTTGGTTGCAGAGCTTAGAAAGCTAATGCACACAAGCCCATTTAGTCAAAGGCCAGGTCTCTTTTGTACTGATTTTCAAGCCCAAAGTACTTTTTTGGGGCCTGTTCTAGATGCAAGATCAAGAAGGACACCTAAATGGCTATTGGTGGGAGGTGTGGTGGGAGGTGTGGTGGGAGGTTTAGCTTGGCTGACACTAGCAAATAAATAAACAACAGTTTTCTTTATGGATAATTTTTATAAGCATTATACGTTGTTCCTGGTTGTATTTTTTATTTGAATTCTAAAGCTTGCTTGACTCTTCCTGCCTCATGTTATGGCATTTTATAGGTGTTTTTGTTAAGAATTTTGTACCTTGTTTCTGGTATTATTTTGATTTGAATTCTAAAGCTTGGCTGACTGGTCATACTTGCATCCCAGTAATACTCCTACTCCCCATACTTACCTAAAGAAAACAAAATGTGTAGATGGCATGTTCTTAGATCTTGGGCTGTTTTATGTACAAACCTAACAGACAATATGACCAGGCTAAATAAGAATTGCACATTATATAAACTCATTTACCACATACATAAAAACTAAAACTATGCTGATTGAAAATATTATACTACAGGGTGTGCTGGAGGGTTTTCATTCAGTCATAAGACATAAAATATTATTTTAACATGACCATTAGTAGACAATTGTTGCATGTGACACTATAGAAAGTTATTTTAGCTTGAATCGAGCAGGATGAATTTATTCCACTCCAACCATTCAATGCATATTAAGTTATTAACATTTAAAAAAAGTCAGGAAAAAAATTATAGATATTATTTTAACATGACCACCAAATTTGTTAGTAGACAGTTGTTACATGTGACCATAGAAAGTTCTTTTAGCTTGAATCGATCAGAATGAAATTAATTCACTCCTACCATTCAATGCATATTAAGTTATTAACATTGAAACAGTCGGGAGAAGAATGGAAGCTAAATGGATAACTTACTTGCATTGCATTGATGAACTTCACTAACAAGGATTGCAGGGTGAACCAGACTACTACTACTAATAATAATAATAATAATAATAATAATAATAATAATAATAATAATAATAATAATAATAATAATAAGAAAGCTTTAAAATTTGAGCTCAAACATTTCCAGGAAAAACACAGCAAAACTATTCAGTATAAAAAGAAATTGATCGACATGTAATAGCAAAAGAGCATTCATGACAGATGTGAAAATGATGAACAGAACGAAGGAAAAAAAAACATGTAAAAGCATAATGGTCTTGAAGAAGTAAAGAACAGATCTGAGGCTTTACCTTGTAGTAGCACTTGAAAGGAAAAGCAAAGCTGTCACCGCCACCAAATAGATCCGGTGTCTTAGAGGAAGCTCGTGTCCATATTGCAGCTCTTAGAAGATGTGCACCAGTGAGGCAGACATGAGACATGGGGAAGATGATCTAAGTCTAAGGGTGTGTTTGGTTGGGAAGAGAAATTGTGAAGAGAGAAATAGGTGAGAGAGAGTGAGAAGAGAGAAATATGTGAAAAATGGAGTAGATTTGATGTGTTGTTTGGTATAAAAGAGAGAAGAGAGAGAAGTGTTGATTATTTATAAAAGTACTAAGATACCCCTACAATAAAAAAATCTAATAAATTATTTCATCTTTGTCAAAAATTAAATTATTTAACCTTTTATTCAAATTTATTTTAATTAATTAAATTATTTATTTTAACTTTATATCAATTAATTAATTATTTTTTTTGCCACAATCTCCTCCCTCTTAAGGAAAATCTTTTTAAGAAAAGACTTCGCATTAGTAACACTTGTTCTATCTGTAATGTGGAAAGTGAGACTATTGAACATGCCCTTCTGTTATGTCCTTGGACTCGCCCGGTGTGGTTTGGTATGCAAACTCAAATTGTACCCATCAAAGAGAATGTGAATGTCTCTAGTTTTCACCAGTGGTTTGCTCAATTAGTTAGGTTCTCTTGTGCTAATGCTCATTTTAAAAAATTTGGTGTAGTGTCAGTTTGTCTTACTTTGTGGTCTATTTGGAAAGGTAGAAATGAATTTGTATTTGATAATGTTCATCCTAATCCTGTGTCTACTATCTATAGCACTAAAGGTCTAATTGCGGACGCTCACACTGTCTACTCTCTGAAGACTAGCTCTTCAGATGCTTACTCCTCAAATGCACAACCAAACACTTCACACACTCACAATAAAAAAAAATGTTTTTTGGAGATTACCACTAGTGGGTAATCTCAAAATTAACGCTGAGGCCTGATGCTAGTTTTTTTGCAGGTACTGATTCAGCAAGCTCAGGAGTTGTTGTTAGAAATTACCTTGGTATAGTGGTGGCAGGCTCAGGTCGTGTTTTTGTGGCCCCCTTTGCCCTTGTAGCTGAAGCTTTGACTATTAGAGATGCACTTGTTCTTGATTTATCTTGTATTGTGGTGGAGAGTGACTCATTGAGTGTGGTGCAATGTTGTAAAGGAAAGTTAGAGAGAGGTCAGATCACTGCTATAATTAATGACATTCTCATTCTAAAAGAAAGTTTTACAAGCTGTGAGTTTACCTGGATAGCTCGTGATGGTAACAAAGTGGCTCACATGGTTGCTTCACTGGCAGCTGATGGTTCTCTTCCGCTCCTCTGGACAGTTAAACCTCCAGATTCTCTCCGTTTGCAGCTGCTAAAGGATAATAGTAGAGCTATTAACAGAGTTCCCTTTCCAAGTGTTAACATCAATATTAGTTGAATCTCATCTGTGTTTTTTTGGTGTTGTTTGTGTTAGAGACTACCCTTTATCTCCTTGTGGGTTGACATTTTGGTGTGATCTTATCACTGTTTTTGTGGAGCTGCTATGCTGGGTGTTTTAGTTCTCAGATTTGGTTCCTTTATTGACAAAGTTTTGCAGCTGTGTGTAGTTATTGCTGGTGTAGGGATTGCTAGTATTTGTTTTAATTGGGTTGGTGATGGTAGCTCTTGGAGTTTTAAAGAAGGCATCTTTTTGGTTTCTTTTGCCTTGTGGGCCTCTGTGTAAACCTTTGGAGAATGGTGTTTTGTTTTTTGCTTGCCACGCTTTTATTGATTGCTCCAATGTGCTACTATACCATCTTTTGGAGTCTTGCTCTATATCACATGAAGCTGCTCCTGCTTCTTGGGTTTTTTTTTTTGCCTTGGCCGCCTACATACCTTTTTTAATTTATCTTCTAGGCTATTAGTCTTTGGTCAAAGCTCTTTTGCTTTAGGCTTTGTTGTTTTTTAGCTTTCATTTAGTGGCTTCGCTATAGTTGGGGGATTGGTATATCTTTGATAGGTCCCATTGTCTCTCTTGAGTGTTAGTGTTTATTTGTATTGACAGTGTAATATTTGGGCTAATTCTCCAAAGCTTCATTTGTACTTGATTTGTGGTTTTAACCGATTTATTGGTTATACCGCTTATTAATGGAATCTCATCTCTTTCGACCAAAAAAAAAAGAGTGGGTTGTAGGCGTAGGGTTGTGTATTTGTGTTGGCGGTCAAATCTCTCACTTTCACGAAGTTTGGCACTATATAACTTGGGGGAGGTTTCAAAATCCTCATCAGTCTACCTGTTTGATGTCCATGTTGGACTGTTTGGCTCGAAAGAGACGTTATGCTTGTTGCAGTTGCAAAGAGTTGTTGGTTCTTGAATTCGTTCCGTGTTGACGGTTGGTTCATACACTACACGTTAGACATCCACCTGTGTTGTTTCTATTTTTTCGCATCACCTGATTGGGTTGACATACACTTTATGTGGATTTATTATGTTAGGTTTATGTCCCCAGTCCTTTTTTGTATTTCTTTTTCCTTTTTTTTAATAATATATATGAGCATCTGACAATGACTGAAATCTACAAGACATCCAAATCCGTTTGGAATGTCTTTTATTCCTTTTTTTTTTATGTCATTGTGATCTTGCCTTATAAAAAAAATCTTAGCAATATTATCTTTTTAACGTTTATTTTTTTATTGAATGCAATCAATGTAAGTCTTAACACTTTATGTGTGTCTCATTTTAGAATGGAGAATTCACATTAATTTAACTCAATAAAAAAAATAGATGTTTGAGACAATGTTAAAAACAAAGTGTTGTTGACACTATTCATTTAAAAATTATGCAAAGTCCATTTAAAGAACCCAGATGGGGTGTGAGTGATACATGTCAGTGCTCTCCGTCTCCGCAAGGACCTCATTTTTCTAGAGTAAATATTATGCACTCGAGGACCATTCTATCTCCATCCTGACGTTAAAGGAGGTCAGATGCTCATGTGGATCGGTTGTACCTTTTTTAGTTTTGGAGAACGTTTCGTTATTAAATTTATATATATTACCATTCAAAAATAAAACATTTCAACGGTTAATAAGTTATGAAAAAACATGTATGATATGTTCTGTTACTTCTGAGATTATTGTACTTGTTCAGGATATAGGCTAGGATAGGATATGATATATGAGTAATCTATGAAAGATTTAACCCAGGCCCTAAGTTAGTGATGAATTAACTAGTTACTAGATATATGGTCATCTAGTTAAGTGAGAAGTTGGCATTTAGGAAAAAGATTTAACAAGTTATTATTAGATAATTGATTAACATCTAGGTAATCTTATTAACCTTTAGTACTGGAGATGGATATGATAAGTAAACAGGATATTGATGGCTAGTATAGTGAACGAGTTCTATGCAACGTTAGAGATACATGTATGGTGAATGATCAATACTTGTATTGTTCTTGAACACTAATTGTTGTTATAAATAATATATTGTATTGATGAATACAACTTGTGATTGTTTAAGTATGTGAATAATTAAAGATGAGAAGAAACTAATTAATAAAAGTGAGAAATCACTCACAGGGATCCCAAGTTTGCTCACATTCAATAAGTAGCAACTAGTAATTGATTAAAGCGAGAGAGCACTCTTAAAAATCCTGGGTTTGCTCACACTTGCTAAGGAGTGTCCTGTGATGAACCAATAAAGATAAGCTATTATGTGTGCACATGTACATATAAGAAATGTCAAACACGGCATAGTAAATCGCATGTACTTAGCATGAGTTAAGGTTAATCGCATGCACATACAGTCGACCCTTCACATAAATGAATGCATATTTTTTATCTTTAATATCTTCAATTTTGATATTTTAAAAATTATAAAAATTTGATATTTTAAAAATATTAATCGAGATAAATTCAACATCTTATATGATATATTTTATCTTTGTATATCAGTGTAAAAATATAGTTAAAGATTATTAAGTCTATAGTCCACGTTATGAGATATGTCATCTAATATGAGATATGCACAATGTCTCTTGAAGTTGCAAAGTGAAGCTCTTACTATTGAGTTGATACCTCTTAGACTTATTCCTTTTATTTTGATAAGACAAAAATATCATATCACACACTTTAATTTCGACACCAAATTACTAATCAAACAAAAATTATTTCCTTCAAAAAAAAATTAAACAAAAATCATTAATTAGCAAATTCATTTATATTTTATTTTATGATGAGAAGATTTTTATGTAAGTAATACGACAATTGTATAATTTTACTAATTTAACAACGGGTACGGATTTCTGCGAGTCTGGATATTTAAAATATATTTTATTTTATTCTATGTGTTAAGAATTTTACTAAATTCAGTTAATTTCATCCGCCGGTGCATCTATTAATTTACGAGTACTTAAAATATGATTTATTTTATTCTATTCATATGAATCCATTAAACTATTTGTCTCATATTGATCTGTGCTGAATTTTATCTGTGAATACCATACATGCAGAATTTTGTTCATCATTAATTATATGTCTAACCAAGACAAAGCCGGATAAATACACTTGTTAATGTTTAAATAATAATATTTTATTGTGTAAGCATTCCTTTAGATCACACAATCCATTAGTTTTCATTTAAATCCAATCGTTCCTATTCATTTTGTAAAATAAAAGTGGTCTCTCACGGTGCTTGACCTATACAGGTCTCGCACCGGAGACATCAGCTAGTTTGATCCCATAACTCAACGGTGATACCTTTAGGGTGTGTTTGGATTGAGGGTTTGGGAGGGGAAGGGAGGGTAGGGCTCACTTTTATTTTTTAAATTACCAACAATGTAAAATGTTTTTTCAATTCAAGTGTTTTTGAAGTATTATATGATCATTTACCATGTTGTTAATTCAATTTTCTAAAAATCATTTTATAATATCAGTAATTTAAAAAAGAAAACAAGTCCTCCCCTCCCTTCCCCTCCTAAACCCTTCATCCAAACACACCCTAGAGTCCACTTCTTCCTCATACAAAAAGGGAAAGGAAAATATGAAAATTACCACTAAACCAACCTAAGCAAGACTTTTATACATCCGTGTAAATTGTCTCCGATTTCTTTTTTCTTTTTTTGTACAAATTGTCTCCTATTTCTATCAATATGAAGAAATTTATTTATTATTATCTACTAATTTATCTGGTATTATTTTGTTTTTACTTTTCATTAAAAAAATTATAATACCTTGGAATAGAGAAATGATATTTGTAAAACCATTTTTCTGACATATTTATCTCTTATACTCAAATTATGTTTTTACTTTCTCTCCCTATTGTTTTGGTTTCCGTGTTGGCACATAATTTTCTTTATAATTTGATGGTTGTCTAAAAAATTATCACTCAAATAGTTGATTCATGAATGGAAAACAATTTCGTCATATATTACTTACCTCATGACCGAACTCCGAATTAGGAGGGTGTGGCTTCCCATGAAAACCAGACGGGTAACACACAAAAAAAAAAAATGAAATTATATTCACCGTCCCGACCTATCCTTATCCAATTTAATTAAAGACATGTAGATGGACACTACACTGGTAGTGGAGTCAAAGGACTACCTAATGTAAAGATAAACAGAGAGACAATGCTTTCATTATTAAAGAGTTTACGGTTAAGACCTGAGTATAACGCATTATTACCTATATGACTTCACGAAGTCCGTGACTAATAGAAAATGAAACATCCAAAATGATTTGTATATAGAATTTGTGCAAATCTAGTTCAACCTTGACAAAAATTAATTGAAGGTCGTGATACATGCTCACAAAATATATTCAAACTCCACAGCAGATGGCATCAAAAAAGCCTTTAATTTTAAAGGCGTTTAATTGAAGGTCTCAATACCTTCGCTATTTAATCAGACACACTTCTCCTTGCAGCATAGAGCCTGTAAGCAGTCACACCAACAACAATCACGGCTCCTCCAACTGCAATAAGATGGGTTAATAAAACCATTAAACAAAGAAACAAAAGCCACGGTTATATTTTCTTGTGATTTAAATTACAAGTCTTTAGAACTCAATGGCAAAACTGGTCAAAAGTTGACCGTGAATGTCCAAAAAAATTGAAAGCCCAAAAATGGGTTGTTCTCGTTCATGCAGTAACTCCATCATTTTGGCCTGCTTTCTACAGGAATCTTTAAGATGATTCCCAAGTTCCTATATTGTAGGGACTTGGCAATAATCATTTATTCATTTGCTACCATTTGATTTTGTTGATATTCATTTGTTACCTAATCCTTAAATTCCAACTTCAAGAACCATTTGTAGAACAAGAAATCAAAAGAACTTGAAACAAAGCAATTCCAGTGAATAACAGATTCAGAAAAGTCAACCAACAACAACATAGAAGATATTAAACAGGCTAATTCTTCACACCAATAGGGACCACTTCAGTTGCATAACACTAACACCTCAAGGTTATAAGTGACAAATCATTGCAAAATCAAAATGAATCATGAAACCAAGAGAGAGAACACATGAAAAAAGATAAATCAAATCATCCAAATTTAAACAGGTTAATAGGTTCATTTTATACTAGTAAGCAATTAGCATACAAGATTGAACAGCTTTAACATTAAAAATCAAAAGGAACTTAATGAACAATTAACAAGTCGATCTGAAAACTCATATACCTGAAACACATACAAGTGTTTGGCTTATGACCTTTTTGTACTGCTTACGAATCTTTCTGTTTTCAGTTTCTGGGATGCTTAAATGAGGGAGCTCAGCAGCCCTTACAATTTGGCAGAATACATCTTTCAAATCCCCGGATTTCACACTGATTGCTATAGGATCCTTTACTCCCATGTTCTGACTAACCTACAAAACACATTGGCATGTCAGAAGTTGCTCGACAATTTCCGAGCATCAAGAAATCACATATGCCATGATTATATATGCCAAGGAAGACATCATAATACGATTTTTATTTTTTTTCCTTACAATTTGTTCTAACACTCAGCTATGCTTATCTGCACTCCTTGTAGATGTTACCCATAAATGCAAAAGCTAACAGTATGCTCTTCACTCAGTAGTTTAAAATTTTTTAAGTCCCTTTTTCATAGCACAAAAAAGAAGAATAGGAACGAAAAAAGAAGAAGAATAATACGATAACCCCAACGATCCAATTGTTGAATAAATTGAGACCTACAATAATTTCGACAAATCTAACTTTTCAAATATAATCACAACAAATGCAACTGAAGTCATAACACGAACCTATACTAAAATGCATATGACAGTGTTGTAATAAGAGAGAAAATTGTCTAATTATACAGCTTAACTTAACAATCACAGTTAAAAAATTAAAGATAATTTGTAGAGCCAAATCAAACTTCTGCTTGAAACAGGTATAGCAATATTAATGTAAATGAGATATAGCAATATTTCCAAAGTCTTGGTTAATAGCTTCAAACTGCTATTCAAAGATCGGATAAAATAAAAATCCAGTAAATGCAAAAAAAAATGTCACAAATCCAAAACATCACAATATAAAAAAAGTGAAACTGAAACAAGAAAATAAATTAGCCTTAAATCTGCTCAATCAAATTTCAATCTGAAGACCAAAGCATATATATACACAGACTATTATGAAGCACGGACACTCCTCGGATTAGGCGTGTCCCGGTGTCGGACACGTGCCGTGTCTGACACCGACCCATATAATTACACTGAATTATGTGATTTTCTCAACTGATTAGTGGTGTCGTCGTGTCCAGTGTCCGTATCTGTGCTTCATTATATATAATTAATGCCAATCAGAAGGTTCAGATGAAAACATAATTCCAAGTGCGTCATTTCACCGCATTAAATATCTCTGTATCTAACCATTCAATGTTTAGAAGAATATTTATGTATATGATCATGCAAATTAACAAACAAGTTAACGAAAATACCCTATTTGAATCTTGTATGGACAATTCAACTGACTTTAGATCATCTTTTGTTCCAATTATAAGAGACGGCACCTCAAAACCAGTTTTTTCTCCGTGTGTGGCAACTTGTAGCATGAGTTCTGATGATGCCTTCCATGAAGCCTCATCAGACCTAAATGAATATTTAATCAGCCGAGCTTTATACATCCAACATTCTTCCAAGTAATTACTATGAATTACGCACAATCCAAACCACACGAACATGAAATTACAGTTAACTTCTAAGCCCGTAGATGAGTTGTAAATCTAAACATAACGAATACCACACAAATTCATATGACTTATTAATCTTATTTTTAAGTTGTTTGAAGCTTATGTTTGTACTCACGGTTTCAACTATAAGCAAAAAAACATGTTTGGTCCTCTAAACTATAAGCAAACTTAATAACTTTCACCCTTGTTGAATGATGTTGTTCCTAAAACATCCCGTAATTAATAGTTTTATTTTCCAACAAGCCTTTTACTTTTGTGGAACACATTCCTGTGAATATAAAATTTCCAAACTTCTTAGGTTTACTGCTATTGAAAGCAGTTTGTATTTTTTCAGTCAGATAGCACCGCCTCATTAGCTTAGCTCTTTTCTGAGGTATGACATGCCAGCTTAAACAATTATAATTTATAAATGTCTAGTTTCCTGTGCCAGTTTAAGTTTGTTACAGGGCGTAGGCTAATCCCAGCAGGGTAGGTTAAGCTCTCTATAAATTTTGTACTTTTAGCCATTTTTATACAGTTAACAGACTATTTAAAGGAATAGAAAAATCCAAGTTCAGCTTTCTCTCTATTTTCTTTTAGTTTAACACCAATGAAGGACAAAGTAGTTCAATAGTGAAACTTCGTCTTATACTGATTCATATATTATAGATGAATTGCAAAATAAACTGAAATCCATAATTTCAATAGTATATGATGGTATAGTGAACATTAATATCAAAGGTCACCTGTCATGGACAAAAACTGCAACATCACATGAGGCCAACGACTCCTTGTTGGCCAAGAGCTTTGTTACTCCAACCTCAGAAATCTCTTTCAGCACAAGATATTTCGGGGTTTTCTGTAAACAAAACGATAAAAATATGAATCTGAAGATATAAATGCCAAGATCTCCAAAATGAATACATCAAATGAAGGTTTTGGTGTTGGAAAAGGTAAAAGAAAACAATTGTCTTTCTCTCTGTCACAGGAAAAAGATATTGTCAAATGTCAATCAAGTATCACTTACACCAGGAATGTGGACAACGTTTACAGCATAACGATCCTCGTCAGTTGGATTGTAATTTTCAGAAAATTGCCTGCATTAAGAATTCAATAAGATATGATGTTCAAAATTTAAAGTTATGCTACCAGGAACCTTCAAGGTAACACAACAACAAAAAAATACCTTTGAAGGAAAGAATTCAATAATGCGGATTTCCCCGCCTTCCTGGATCCAAAAATAAAGCATTGCAATACATTTCTGTATGAATGTTGTCTTTTGCGATCTATGCTTCGCTTCCTAGTCACACGGGTAGCAGATAATGGAATACCATGAAATCCAATGTATATCATATTCTTCACACTAGCTGAAGGGTTTAGAAGTGTCATGAGTGCCCACTGTCAAGAAAACAATATATATATATATTAAAAAAAAAATCAATGGTGATGCAAATTAAATGTTGGAATTAAATCCTCGGCTGCCACTTTGTCTACTGCACAATGTGCTGCGAAAATATCAGCCATTGGATGATAATTAGTTCAGAAATATATTATTTTAAATAAAAAATCCAACCCAACAACAGCAACAACAACCAAGCCTTATCCCACTAGATGGGGTCGGCAAATAAAAAATCCAACCCCATCGCAATTATTTTATTGTGCGTGAATGCAACGTGATCATGATTTTTATATAGGCTTAAATGCACTTTTGACCTCATATCTTTGCAAATTTTGCAATTTTGACCCCTATAAAAAATAATAACAATTTTGCCCCCTATGCTTAACCCCTTTCAAAAAGAAAAAGCTAACTCATCATTTAGTAAAATAAAATGAAAATAAAAAGTAAATATCTCTCCCTTGAAACAAAACGCAGAAAATCTATATTCTCTCCACTCTCTCTCTGCTCATTTCCCCTTTGTAATGCTTACTTCATCACTTCACTCTCCTGCAACTTTTCCTCGCCGCGCCGATAAACATTAACACTCAAACAATGCAAGAAACTCTCCCTCATCAACATACTAACACCCACAACAAACCACCTTCCAACACCCTCCTCTTCCGCTCACGCCGCATCACTCCCGCCACCACGCCTAAGTCACCGACATCTACACCGGAGCCTTCTCAAATAAATCGGTTACTGTTGTGATAAAGTTGAAATTGGTTACTGTTGTTGTACCCAAAGAAATTGATATTGTTTTTGCTTTTTGTGGATCTGAATCGAAGAAGGAGAAGATTTGGTTGTTAAATTGTTTAATGGGTTGATGTTGTTGCAAGTTGTTATTGTTGTTGATGATGGTGTTCTTAGAAGCAGAAGAATTGGATGTTGATAGTTGAATTTTTTGGGTTTAATTTTCCAGTTGATTTATGAATTTCTATGAGTATGTGTTGTTGATTATTTGTTAGTGATGAAGATGATTTGATTTTGATGAAGAAAATTTTATTTTTTATTTTTGCCTTTTTTCTGAGTTTGTTGAAGATTGATGAAAGTTGTTGATGATGATGGGCAGGGGCAAAATGCGAATCCTTTTGTAACTGAGGGGTAGGTTTATATTGAATTTTTTTTTTTTTTTGACAAGAGATTTATATTGAATAACATTAATGTAGTTGGCAACCTGGATAATATTTTTAGCTACCTCAAACAAATTCATTTGTAAAAATTTACCATAAATTAAAATGTTAGAAAATAATTACTTGATTAATAAACTTATTTGTCTTATTTTAACATTTCGATCTCTACAACAATTATAGTGGAAACATTTTTAGCAACAAAAATTATCAATAGTCAAACAAAATGAACGATAGTTTAATACAAATAGCTTATTTGTTGATGTTGCAAAATAAATTGTTAGTCTATTTAGCAAATATTCAATTATGAATGTATTTGTCTCCTTGAAGCCTAATTTTATAGAGATTAAACATATTTAACCCTTAAATTTAATATATAAAATTTTAAAAAAGATAATTTTTCTTTGGCTAAAAAATTCTTTGTATTTGGCCCCCTCGTAAAAATTACTCTAGCTTCGCCACTGATGATGAGGTTGTTAGAAGGAGAAGTTTTGGGTGTTGATGGTTATTTCTGGGTTTTTTTACTAAGTTGTATGATGATGTTGAAGATTGTGAAGAAGAGGAAGGAAGAAGATTGTTTTTGGGTTTTTTTCCATAGAAGCTCACATGTTCTTCATTTTTCATTTTTTTTAAGGGTCATGCTAACCAGTGCCCTCCCCTCAGGGAGGACACTGGTTAGGGAAGCCAAAAGAGGAAATTTTAAATCAAAAAAGATACTTCTTAAACTTGTAATGCATCATTCGATGCAAAATATTAATATATTTGATACATTAACCAGTGCCTGGTTAGCATTTCCCATTAAAGAAATGCACGCGTAGTTTTTTACTTAATTTTAAATCAAAAATAGCACACGTGACATCCTACTCACCTAAGTGAGGTGTCACGTGGGCGTTGACTTGGTCAAAATCATAAAAAGGACCATTTTTGCAAAGCATAATTATGTATATAGTGAATAAAAATTTCGTGAAAAACAGCGAATGTGCATTTGCAGGGCCGTTCCTATGAAATGGGAGGAGGCTCGACTCTCTTTTTAAAATAGGTCCCAGTAAAATAAAAATGCAATTTCTTTTGGTGTAACTAAGCTTCGTTAAAAATTCAAAATTAGAAGAACTTCTAAACATGAAACGAAATAAAAAATAATAATTAAGTGAAAGAGAGGTGAAATTTACCTAACGGTGTCGTTTGGATTTGTCACTCCTCCGTTGTGGGAAAGGGGAAAACGAATGGTTTATGCGAAAAAGAAACGATTGTTGTGATTCTTTTAATGAAATAGCTTTCCAAATTGACTGATTAAGTGATTATAACAATTGGGGGTGGTTTGACAGCATCAGATATATGTCAAGAAAGGAGAATTAGAGTCTAGAAAAAACTCAAACGTGTATCAAAAAAAGAAAAAGAAGTAATATATATATATTTTTTTTATTTAGGTAGGGTGTGGGTGTTAGACTAAATTTTTTCTTTTGAGACCCATAGCTTTTGGAGGCCCGACTTGGTTGAACTGCTTGCGCACCCCAAGGCCGGGCCTGTGCATTTGGTGCTTAACTTTCCCATTTTCCTCCCATGTTTTCCATTAAAGAAAGAAGTTGAAAGTTTGACTACTAATTAAAAGACAGCACATATGTTACTTCGGGACATTCGCTATGCTTATCCTTCACTGGATATAGCACTCCTCTTTTGCAAAAGGGGCTAAACATATGGGCAAAAATTGGTATTATTTTTTATAGGGCCAAAATCGCAAGTTTTGCAAAGAAAGGGGGCCAAAAATGCATTTAAACATTTTTTATATTAGTCATTGGAATATTGCTATATAGCTTGAGACTTTAATAATATTGAACAAATAAGAAAAAGCTTCAGATTTTAATGTGTTTGGGTCTGTTGGAAATTCTGGTGCAATTCACTACCAGAATACCACATGGTTTCATGTCCCTTAGAAGCAACTGGTAGCTTCAAAAAGTTGATACATATGAATATGAGAACTTTCAATTGCAGTATCGTTTTCCAAAGACCAAAACACAAAGTGTTGTGATTCAGTTTCCAGATTGAACCTATTCACTTACAAAGTTGAAAGCTGAAAACTATTATATCGTTTTCCAAAGACCAAAACACAAAGTGTTGTGATTCAGTTTCCAGATTGAACCTATTCACTTACAAAGTTGAAAGCTGAAAACTATTATTACAGTTCATTGGAGAAAATGTTATGTGGTGATCATGTGTGAAAGGATCTTCATCTGACTTTTATTTTATTCTTTTGCAAATTAATTTGAAGCACAATTGTTATGAGTGGGGAAATCATTAGAAAGGAAAAGAATGAGGTAGCAGATTTTGTTAGAAAAAAAAAAAAAAAAAAAAAAAAAAAAGAGCAGCTGGCACACAGTGAAAGACACGTGGAAGCTGATCCAATTCCAAATGATGAGGAGTTAGGTAGAGGCAAGAGAAAGGCAATTCCTAACAGAAAATACATGTTACTGGAGTGAAAATAAAGGGGGGAAGACTGAAGAGAAAGCTGAAATTTTTTTATTTTTAAGTTTTAATTCTGATAATCTGATCTAATATACGAGTCATTGGATTGACCCAGAGACTGCAGTAGATATTAGCAGCAGAGGATCCGAAACCATAAATCCTATATGCACATGCATCAAGTAAAACTGTGACAACCTTGATTGTCAGAACAGTTTTTAAATTGAGTAATAAAACTATCCATAGAAGCGCCCACAACTCGTCTACAAACATTGTTCAACAAAATTTAGAAGAGACTATAGACAAATATAAAAGACTTGTGCACCTCTGACAAAAATGAATCAAGTGAAAGTCCTCGAACAGCATCCTGTTCTACAGCATCCTCGTATAGATTTCCAACCCAGGGACTGCAATTAAAAATTATAAAAATATCAAATATCACAGCCAAGAGCCTTCGTTGGCATTTAGACTCCGGAGAGGTAAACATTTAAAAATGCCATAGCTAGATTATATAAAAACAATGAAGAACTCAGAAGTATATACTACATCATTAAAGCAAATGTAATGTGTGTACATTTGAAAAATTGCCAACATAAGAAAGATGCTACATCACACTGTCCAGTTGTGATCGTAAGAAACCAGTTCAAATGAATAATAATGTGAACTTAGGTACACAATCTGCAGAAAGTAATCTACCTTTCCGGGGCAGTAGAAAACAAGTCATCAAGTCCATGGGGACTTAGCATCTTATCCTGGCGGAAGGAAAATATATGGTTAATTTATAAATTGCACATTGCAAGTATGAAAAGGTAAAATTATTCAAGGTCATGCAAAAATGACATACCGAACCAGCAAATTTATCAAAAGTTGATGTCAAGAAATCAATAGCTTCTTTAGTTAATTCAACACTCTGCAGACATTAAATCCAATATGAATAGAAAAGAAATTAGTTTAAAACTGTCTACAAATTGAACACATACATGTATAACATAAAAAGAGCATAATTAAGAGACCACGATTCATCTCAAAAGAAAACCTGATCAGGACTTTGTCGTGGAGGATTGAAATTTTCAGCAAACTCGATGTTATTGTTGTAGCAATGTCTCCAGAGCACATTCCACACTGCATCTTTACGCCCTTCTTTTATGAAACGTGCATGAATAAATAGAAATCCGGACAAAGTAATTCCTTTCGAATTCCAAAATTCGGGTGATATCTTTTTCAGGCCTTCCAATACAGTGATATATTCCGAGTGTGGCATAGGCGAATCGAAACATACAAGCTGTAAATAGTTTTGTTAGATTTTTCATAAATATTATAAGCAAGTTAACCTAGCATAAAATGATATTAACAAGCTTATAATCAAGCTACAAAGTGCTGTACTATAAACAAGCCACAATTTTGACAGTTAATACGGCAGAGAGAAAAACTAAAACCTGGTAATGATTACTAAATTCATCATGGTTTAGCGCTTTGCCGTCGTCTTGGTCGCAGTGGATAAAAATCCTCTTCAGAGCCCGTTGACATCGAGGTTTTAAAGTTTGTGTCTCCTTATCAAACAAAGGAGTTGTTGGATAAAGAAAAGCCCTTTGAGCATAGAAGAATACTTCGCGGACCTTCAACAAGGAATATTAATTACAATTGCAAGAAAGAAAATCCACCTTTGAAATAAGATTTTGAAAGAAATAGTATGAATAAAAGATACTTTGTTATCCCTAATTGCTGAACACGACAAGCAAGTTTCAATTTCGTGGAACTGGTCCATAATTGCTGACGTCGCCTCATCAATGCTCCCATGCGTATTTTCATCTCGCCGGTCAAGCTTACAACCGACCACAATAACTGGGAGTCTCACTCCTGCCTGTTCATGGAATTCAGATATGTATGTCAAGCTTTCTGTTGGGACTTAGAATACAGGGGAGTTTGTTAGATTGGAGTTAAGAAATTAATTAGGGGTAAGTTAGCTGTTAGACTTTATGTTTCACTTGCTATTAACCCTATGGTTTATAAATAGGACTAACCTCCCTTTAGGAGGATTAGTTAATCATTTTATGAAAGTTGTAAACTAGAGAACACTCTAGTGAGGGGAGAGTGCTTCGATGGGGTAGCCTTGAGTGCAAGATACCTTTTGTGTCTTCTCTTTCAATCCTATTCAGTTGATAGTAAAAGAAATATATTCAAGGAATTCTTCTTTTCTCAATTTGGTTGATTAATCTTTAATCTTGTTAGAATCATTCTTTTGTTAATTCATTTCTGTCCAGTTTCGGGAATTCTGTACAATTACCAAAAGAAAGGTTCCTAACACATTCATTCTCTAAAAACAAAAATACAAATATATTTTTCAAATTTAATTAAGATGTACAATTAACAGATGTTTAGAAGCTTGTGCGTATTAATAGAAAGGTTCCTTACATTCTTGCAGAATAGTACTAGTTTTATCTCTCTTTAATACTATCACTTCGCTTAAAAATTCAAAAGAAAATGAGAGGTCATAACCTGTCGATTGCGAAGTTCAGGGAGCCAAAAACTACTTATTCTTTCAAGTGTTTCAGGCTGATCAAATGCATATGTGAGGACAATTACGTCAGCGCGCCATAGGTCTTTAGAAATTTTGTCAATGCTGCAACATGAATAAATTAATCACCAGCACGAATTGTAACAGTGCCCAAACAACTATTGAGTAAATGCACAAGGATGGAAAAAAGCCTTATGCTCTAAAGAGGAATAGGCGCAAAGAAGAGCCACAAATCAAGGTACAATGTACCATTAGTCTACTGGTTTTTTACTTGAGACTCATAAAACACAATGTTGGTAACAATAGGGCCTGTTTGGATAAACAGCTTATTTGCAGCTTATAGAACAAGCACTTATCATGATAAGTGGTTATTTAAAAGCTTACATAAGCTATTTTTATAGCAAAAGATAAAATAAAGTAAAATTGTTCGTGAGTTGTTTCTATAAGCTGTCTTAGAAAACTTGTGAAAATAAGCTGAAAAAAGTTTTTGAAAATAAGCTCAAATAAGTGAATCAAAAGATGAGAACATATAAAATACATAAATATCTTATGAAAATTGCACAAACAAACATAGTAAAATATGAGTAAGCAATAAAGCGAAATGGTGAAAAACGAAGTAAGTATTCTAGCTAACAATTTAAAAAATTACTTTGAAGAGGCCTCAATGATTAAATTCGGCACAAAATCAGGATACGTATCCCTGTGTAGCATGGTGACACGCCGCCGTACGCGAGCGTCAATCCGTGAGTATTTGCCGGTGAAGGCAGCACTGATGAGAGACGACTTGCCAGTACCTTCATCGCCGGCAACAACGATACAGGTTTGTCTCTTGAATCTCTCCATGCAGCAGAAAGAAGAAACGAAAATGAGTGAGTGATATGGGAGATTGTGACCTACTTGTCTTGCAGCCTACTTCACTGCACAGTTGAGCCTCTTTCTTTTGTTGCTAAACGGTGCCTTGTTGAGTCGTTTCGATTTTATGTTTGTGTTGACACCTCTTTGACCCATGCATGTCTAAAACTTAATACCCAAACACATTCGGACCTTTTCTTTGAATTTTGACGCATCATTCCTTATAATATTTCTTCTATCTTTTCAATTTGAATCTATTAAAATAATAATCCTTTCCCATTTTCTTTTTTTGGATAAATCCTTGGGAGGTTCTATGGTGCAGTCAGAAAACTGACTTTTTTGGAAAAGTTAATTTTGATCTTAATGTTTGATTCATTTTTAAATTGTTGATTACTGATTAATGATCAATAGTAATTCATCTAGTAATACTTACAACATCTTGGACTTACAGGTACTATTTTATCGTTGACATCTTTAACATGCAAACAGAGTTGATGATATTATGTGATAGTCTTAAGTGTTACACTTTATGGGGTGTTACACTTAAAACAAGGTTGGATAAAATTAGATTAAGTGTAGTCTTGTTAATCTGATGAATTGATGATACTATAGGGACTGAACTTTTGATGCCACTGTACAAACAGTGGGGTGTTACTCACTATATTTTTGATGATATAGTGTTAACTTCACCAGAAAAGTCATTCTCATGACTTCACCATAGAATTTTCCTAAATGGTTTCCCATATTCTCTCATTTATGTTCTCTTTTTTTTTTTCCACTGAGATATTTAAAACACCTTATATTAATTGTCAAAAGTGGTCAAATGCGGCATGTAATTAAGAACTCATTGTAAATATTAATTCATTGCCATTAATTCATTTCACTCTGTAATTTCATTAATATGGTTCAAAAAAAAATATATAAACATCATATACTCTATTTTTATCTTCTAGCTTAAATAAAGTCATGGGTTTGGATTCAATTTTTGACATGCAACAATGTTAAAATTCTAAAAAAGATTTTCTGTGTGTAGGATATCCAAATTACAACAAAAACACTTTTTTTTTATTTCTCTTCTATTAAAAATGATTTTCATCAAAAGTAAGCCGAAATACATATTTCATTTTCAAAGAGAATTAATATATACTTTCTCCGTCCTATACTACTACCTCGTTCACTAAATATAAGACCCTTTTTAACAAAATTACGGAAATTAATAAAGTTGATTATAGTACTCCATCCGTTTCAAAATGAGTGTCGTTTTAGCCAAAAAAATTGTTTCAAAATTTTATATATCCGGTTGAACCTCTAAACCTTAAACCCATACCTATACCGGTTTATTGTCCGGTCCGGTTTTGATTACCTTGTTTATAACCTTAAAAGTTAGAACACATATGTAGAACTAACACTAAGAGCATGCTTGACTTCAAATATACCTAAAATTTTGTTTTATTTGTCTAGCATTTGTAACTTTGAAGCACCGATAACTCTAATCAAAGGTGTTTTTAGTGTCCAACTCAATGCATGTTGTATTCGGTGTCTATGTCTATGTAAGTGATTCATAGATTTCCGAGATTATTTATAATAACACAAAAACTTTAATATTGAATAAATATCATTCCCATTGTGTATTTTGGTTTTCTTTGTTAAAGAAAATAATAATAAGATGGGATAAGATCACAACAAAGAATTACTAATAGACCGTTAAAATGATGCTACTAGCTAGCTAACTTGTGTTGAACAAGCACAAATAGAAGGATATTCGGTTTACAAAAAAAAAAAAAAAATTATCTCTATTCTATTAAAAATGATTTTCATCAAAAGTAAGTCGAAATACATATTTCATTTTCAAAGAATTAATATTTACTCCCTCCGTCCTATACTATTAATTACTCCTTCAGTCTCCAAATAAATGTCATTTTTACTACTTTTTTTTTTGGTACAATCATTTTTACTACTTTTCTTTGTCTAAAATTATTTTTCCCTTTTATAATACAAATACAATATTTATTATTATTTTCTACTAACATACCCCTATTTATTGCATTTCAATCATCTAATTATTCAACTAACTATAATTAATTAATAATGGTGTTTTAGAAAAATGAACATATTTTACCATTAAAATCAACATTACTAATCATTTGCTTAATTACCGTGTAAAATTCAAAAGAGACACTTAGAGTAACAACATTCATGTCACCCATATGAGTGGTATAAATGAACCTCACTCAATATATTATAGTATTACTACATCCGTTCCTTTTAAATTGTCATTTTCTGATATTTTACACAAATCAAGACAATTAATAAATGTGACTACTTTTGATACAATAATTTATACTTTTACAATAATAGTCTTATTCATTTAATATCTCATTCATATATTTCTTTCTCCGCAATAAATAAATAAGGGTAATATTGGTAAAAATATATTAAATGTTGCATTGAACTTTGAAAGTGATAGTTAAATAGAAACAATTTTTTTCCCAAAAGAGACACTTAAAAGGGAGTACTTCACACCTCTCAATTATTTAAACTGCTAAATTACATTTTTCAATTATCCATACCACTCATCCAAAACTTTGAAATGGATCCCACTAAATTCACAATATACTCTAAATTTATATTTTATGTTAACATATAAAATCTATAATTCAAAAAGTGTTTGAGAAAAAAATAAAAATTACCAAAGACACTATTGCTGAACTTGGCACCATGGTAAAGAAAGGATACCAACTATTCAAAAAAAATTATACATGCCTCTCAGACGGTTGGTGTCACACGTGGATCAAAATTGACAAAAATACCAATGAATAATTAATAATTATGCTCTTAATTTGAGACAGAGGAGTAACATATTTTGACTACGTGCATTATTTACATAACTTAATTTGATCATATTTTTTTTATTAAATATATATTGACAAAAGTTAATATATGAATAAAAAAGATATTATAAACATCAAATATACGAACATTTGAGTGCTTGTAGAGAAATCAAGTCAAAGCTAATTTAGCATGTAAATTTAGCGTTGTACAAACATGTTATTTTTGACACAATGTACGCATATATTTATGAACATAAACTTTTGTGAGGGTTTGATCACCAAAAACTAACTGCAAGCACAATCACCCATAAATAACATAATTTGATTATTAAGTTTTGGCAGCAAAATAAAGTTAAAAAAAGCTTATTTTTACGAACAGAGTCGCCAATGATAGGATTTACAAACTCTAGCAATTTTGCTGGATGAGCTGAATGTATCAATATTACCAAAGAGTTGGTTGCATAAAGCATAAGCGCCGAAGAAATGGTAACTGTGTTAGAGCTCCTTGAAACCCATTATCGTAGGTTGTCATATAGGACTATACTCACATCTTGCTCTTTTGTAGATAAAAATTTGTTGACATAATTTATGTTGTTTTTGGATTTCCAAACTGTTGTATTTTGGTTTTCCAAATTTTATTTTCTATCGAAGTTGTTACTAGGTTGAGTCACGACCAGGTCGCTCTCTTTAAGACGTTTCGTGGCACTGCCCAAAATTGTGCAAGACAAACTATCAACCACGCCGCCTCCAGGATAAAACAAGCCCAGCTACAACTGTGCGGTTAACTACTGCACTGTAGAAAACCGTTCGAGAATTACACCTTCAATATGGTACTAAGACCACTCTTTTAATACTGAAACCAATATGGTACTATTATCACTCTACTATGGTGCTGAGACCACTCAAATATGGTGTTACCACCATTCTAACCTTGATTTCTCCAAAACATCAATATGACACTACGACCACTCCAATATGGTGATACTACCATTTCTCCTCAAATAGAAAAATATTGAAATATTTTATATACTGTTAAGATCATTCATTCTTAATTCCGACGGGACATTATTATTCCAAAAAGGGACTATGATCTTAATAGTGCCTTTTTATTTCCAAGGGACTTATACTATCGAAGGGACTATGTTTTTAAGACCATTCTTAATTACGAAGGGACATTAAACCGAAAAGGGACTATGGGGTCTTAAAAACACTCTTAATTCCGAAGGGACATAAAGAGGAGATGAAGAGAAGAAAGACTCGTCAACACAAGTCAAGAAAGGGAGAAGAGAGAAAGAGTTTCCGACAACTCAATGAAACTCTTTGGTGTGATTTTTGAACTAGGTGAACTCTCCTTTTATGAGGAGAGTTTGTAACTAATTTGGAGAAACTTAAGAATTAAGTAAACTTAAAAATTAAGCAACCCACAGATCAGCTCAAGTAACAAAATAATCGAATAAGTTCAAAAAGAAACAAATCCACTAACGAAGGAAAGATAGGAAATTCAGTTGGATTCTCAATCTTAACACAACCAACATAAACTAAAATTATGGGGAGTGATATCCTTGAATTAAAAATAATAATTACTATTATTTTCATCATTATCGGGTATTTAAAATTAAATACCGGAATTTAAACACTACTAATGTGTGTGTTCTATTTTAAGTGCCCCACATTTTATTTTTTTTAATTCACACAACACTAGATCAAATTTTAATTACTTAGTGTTTAATCCTCCAACCTTCCAATTTCTTTCCAACTTCACACCAATGTTCCAACAATCCCCCACTTGAATTTAAAAAATGGTTTCAATAATAACGTCAAAACGTTTCTATAAGGTTGCTAATAAACAAAGGTGTCGCCTACAACTTGAATCTTTGCATAGCGATTAATATTCCGATTTACAAGAGTTGCTTACAGCATTGAACTCTATCTCAGACATAGAACCCACACACAAACCTTTTCATAAGGTGTATTCTAAAAGCGCGTGCGTTTATGGCCATGCACGTGTATCCCGGTTTTAACGAACGCTCTAGGTATTCTGCCCCGAATTCCATAGGAACCGGCCTTAGTTCCACATTCCTATAGGTGAGTCTATCAAGAGTACTCATGTAGCTATGTACTCCACTCCACATAGAGTATAGATCTCATTAAGAGTTTCTATTATCTCATCCTTCTGTCGCTGCAGGAATCATGCTTTCTTACTTTTATCATAGCATGTTTTATCACTTGTGACTTGTTATTACCCATTGAACCTATTTCTTGGGATCTCCAGTCATGTAGGTCGGGTTGCCATCACTTGTGACCTTTGGGCATTAGTCCCATCCTATTGGATGTGTTTAGGACTTTCTTTTTAGTAATTCCTTTCGTCAAATGATTGACTAATTCTTTATCAGTACGTACATGATCTACTTTAACCGTTCCTTTTGAGAGTAGCTAGCTATCTAACCCTTTATGTGTTCGTTCCTTAATTATCGTCTCTTTCCATTGTACTAACGATTCTCAATTTTTGTAATAGATGCAGACTATCACAATGAATTAACACTTTTGGCAACGGTTTTACCCACTAAGGGTTCTCAACTAACAAGCATCTTATCAACTTGCTTCTTCACTAGTTTTCTCTAGTGTTCTCATCCCAGATACATTCCATAGTGGACTGAGTCAATATCATTTGTTTCAACAAACAACTCCTACAGTGATGCTCAATGTACAGTCACTGGTCGCTTTAATACTCATTTGAAGGATGTTCTATTTTGTATCTTGTATCATTCAAGTACGATATAATACTTCTCATTTGTATCTTGTACCATTTAAGTACAATAGGTTACTCCTCGTAAAGTAATCCTAGAGTCATAGTCTTCTTAAGGTACCTCGTGACTCTTTCAATAGCATAGCAATGCTTCTCATCCGTCTACTAGTAAACTTGCACAACAATTTCACGACATCGGCAATGTCGGGTCTAATACATTCAGTGGCATACCTAAGGACTGCCAATGATGCTCACATATTCTGTTTGTCTAACTCCATCTCAAGTGTTCTTACACTTGGATCATAATATATGCTTGCAAGTTTATAGTCAAATAATTACTTCAACTTTGTCTAGGTTTTTCTTATCAATGTTGATGATAAATAATGATTTCACATAATCCATAACATGAATCTTTTAATCAAATATGAGCAAGTCGTCTTCATAGAGACATATGATCGTGCAAATATCATTTGTCACTTTCATTCACTTTATACTCATTCACTTTATACTTTCATTCACTTTAGACCTCACCAAGAATTATCTAACTTACAGACTTTGTTTTCTTGTCCATGATAATAGCAAAAAATTTCAGGTTGTTTCAAATAGATTTCTTCTTCTAGTTCACCCTAAAAAAAGAAACTTTCACATCCATTTGGAGTACTATCGAATTATGAACAGCGGCTAAAGGGACTGGTACTCTTATGGATATGATTCTAGTGACTGGTGAATGAGTGTCGAAGAAATATATATATTTTTTCTCTTTGTCTAAAACCTTTGACTACAAGGAGAGCCTTGTATTCATCAACCGTACCATCAGGTTTTAGTTCTTTTTTCCAAAATCCAAATACAACCGATTAGTTTGCAACTATGAGACAAGTCAACCAAGTGTCATGTTTCGTTGGACTCCAGAGAATCCATTTCATCATTTATTGTTTCTTGCCATAATTCAGCATCCAATGAGGATATAGCTTCTTTAAGGCTTAATGGATCTTCTTTCAATGTATAAACCATAAAGTCCATACTCTTTAGCAATTCTTGTTTTCTTACCTCTTCAAGGTTCTATAACATCTCGAATGATGTTTTCATAACTATTTCTGATTACTGGAATGTGATCAGATATAGTGCCCCCACTAGTTCTTAATATACAAGGGGAATTTAATTTACCCCCACTAGTGCCCCCACTGTTCTTTAATTTATAGGGGTACTCACTTTATAGAAATCAACATCTGTTGACTCTATGATCACTTTAGCATTTAGGTCATAAAACATATAAGCTTCCCTAATTATAGCATACCCAATGAATACACATTCATAGGCTCTACTAGTGAGTTAAGCTCTCTTGGGTTCGAAATCCGAACTTATGTCAGACAATCCCAAGTTCAAAAATAAGACAAGTTGGACTGTCTTTTCTTCAAAAATTTCTTAATTAGAATTTTTGTTTATAGAATTGAGTACTCTAGCCAACATAAGTTTCAATTTTTGTTAAAGAAATTGAACATATCAAGCATATCAATTTTATTTTTCAAAATTTGCAATCATCAATAAATATGATAAAATATCATTTCTAGGTTATGTGCCATCAAGTTTGCACATATCATAATTTATTAAGTTTAGAGATTCAAATTCTCTAAACACTGATTTATATGAACTTTTGGTTCATTTATCTTGACTGCAAAAAATAAAATTGTCTAATCATATAACTTTGGAATTAAGTCCAAGTTACTCAAGTTTAGAATTAAACGCTTGTTCACATAATAAGTTTTGATATGTCAAATATTAAAATCACACAACTTATAAAATATAAGGAGAATTTAATTTTGAACATACCATCAAAGGCGCAATCTTTTCCCACAAGAATGCATGGTACACAAGTCTCTCTTTTAAATCTGAAATTCAGATTCTTTCTTACTTCATATCTCCAATGCCAACAACTTTAATGATGTTATAATATTATAACAAACACTTTCTTATTTTCAGCAGTAGCATATGTTTTGAATATAGCATAATCATGGCAAATATGCCGCGATGCGCTAATGTTTATTCACCATTCACTTAATTCACCAACTAGAATGACTTAACTAGTCATATCAGTGAATTTCTCTTTAGTCATGTTAGGCAACAAAGCAGCACTTGACATGTTCATATAATTGTGGAACATATGACATGATTTCTCACAATTATATTAAAAATAAATTGTGAACCAATGTCAATTCTTGATGGTGGCTGCTAATTTTCACCTAGGACCTGTTTGGGGTTCCTATTCTCTTGGCAATTAAAGTTATTTATTCACAGTGCGATTTTGATTTTTGAAAATAAATTTCAAATAGATTCAAAATAGCATATGTGAATTTCGTTAGTGTTGTTGTTATAACAACAAGCACTTCACTGTTTCAGTCGAAAAGATGTATTTGTATATAGCTTGATTTATCCTTGTTGTCTTTAGGGACAATGAAACATCAATAAGTAATTTCTTTGGTACACATAGCAGTCGAATCGTCTTAAAATTGTTGTTTTTGGATTTCTAAATTGTTGTATTTTGGTTTTCCAAATTCTATTTTCTACCGAAGTTGTTAATAGGTTGAGTCACGACGAGGTCGCTCTCTTTAAGACGTTTCGTGGGACTGCCCAAAATTGTGCAAGGCAGACTATCAACCACGCCGTCTCCAGGATAAAACAAGCCCACCTACAACTGTGCGGTTAACTACTGCACTGTAGAAAACCGTTCAAGAATTACACCTTCAATATGGTACCAAGACCACTCTTTTAATACTGAAACCAATATGGTACTATTACCACTCTACTATGGTGCTGAGACCACTCAAATATGGTATTACCACCATTCTAACCTTATTTTCTCCAAAACATCAATATGACATTACAACCACTCCAATATGGTGATACTACCATTTCTCCTCAAATAGAAAAATATTGAAATATTTTATATACCGTTAAGATCATTCATTCTTAATTCCGACGGGACATTATTATTCCAAAAAGGGACTATGATCTTAATAGTGCTCTTTTATTTCCAAAGGACTTATATTATCGAAGGGACTATGTTTTTAAGACCATTCTTAATTCTGAAGGGACATTAAACCGAAAAGGGACTATGGTCTTAAGAACACTCTTAATTCCGAAGGGACGAAAAGAGGAGATGAAAAGAAGAAAGACTCGTCAACACAAGTCAAGAAAGGGAGAAGAGAGAAAGAGTTCCCGACAACTCAGTGAAACTCTTTGGTGTGATTTTTGAACTAGGTGAACTCTTCTTTTATGGGGAGAGTTTGTAACTAATTTGAAGAAACTTAAGAATTAAGTAAACTTAAAAATTAAGCAACCCACAAATCAGCTCAAGTAACAAACTAATCAGATAAGTTCAAAAAGAAACAAATCCACTAACGAAGGAAAGATAGGAAATTCAGTTGGATTCTCAATCTTATCACAACCAACATAAACTAAAATTATGGGGAGTGATATCCATGAATTAAAAATAATAATTACTCTTATTTTCATCATTATCGAGTATTTAAAATTAAATACCGCAATTTAAACACTACTAATGTGTGTGTTCTATTTTAAGTGGGACCCCCACATTCTATTTTTGTTTAATTCACACAACACTATCAAAGTTTAATTACTTAGTGTTTAATCTTCCAACCTTCCAATTTCTTTCCAACTTCACACCAATGTTCCAACAATTTAAAAATTAAAAAAGCTGAAGCACATGAATGTTCATGATGCTGTTAATTATGATCAAATAAACTTCCAAATTGGCTCGTTTCACCGACGTTGGAATGAAACACAATTGTCAACACAACACAATGTCAAGTGATTCAACTATGAAAATCTTCCTCAAAATAAGAATAAGGGTTATTCTAACAAGTGTCTCTCTAAGGGCACTTGTTAAGGATTTAAAATAGGAAATTATTTGTAAATCTTATGTAAAAAATGTTCCTTTTTAAAGTTTCAATATGCTGAATACACAATTTCCAAAAAAAGGTTTCTTCTTTGGACTTCTACACAAGTGTTCCAATGTGCTGAATACCAGAATTCTCGGTATGTATTCAACAATGTCAATTCGTATCGATGTTAATTGCGTAGTTTCCTGTCATTTCGTTGTTTCTCATGACATATGTTGTGTTTTTGTTTGAGTACAGGTATGTCGGAAATAGGGATGGCAATTGGACCCAGACCTGATGGGCACCCGCAAAAAATACCCGCTATGGGTAGGGTAAAACCCTGCTTTCTTGGGTACGGGCATGGGATGGGTAATTACCGGCAAATTTGAATGGGTATGGGCACGGGGATGGGCACTGTACTACCCAGCCCCGCAACCCGCGTATATGTATTTATATAATATGATAAATAATTGATTTATTTTTGGAGTACAATTAATTAATTTATTTAACTACTTAAGTCTAACCCTAAACCTTAAACAACTTAATACAGCTTAATAAAAACTTTAGTAACAATTTATTGTGACTTTAACATGCAAGTGCAACTTTTTAACGATAACTGATGTAAGGTATCTATTTTTTCTTTCTTTTTAGTGATATTTTAGATGTTTTTTTATTTGACTGAATACTACGATTCCTACTATTTTATGAGTTTATTTGAAATTTTTTGGATCATGATTTTATTTCAATTGTGGTTTTTTTTGTTTTTTCATGATTAAAGTGTGGGTAATGGGTGCGGGTATGAACACTTAAGTGCCCACAGGGTATGGGGAAGGACACTAAAGTTGTTGCCCACGAGGGTACAGACACGGGTACGGGTTTTTTTTTACAAACGCGGGTATGGGGATGGGTACTATAGTACCCTGCCCATTGGGTACCCATTGCCATCCCTAGTCGGAAATGATCTCGCTTATGCTGGTTTCTTTAAAGTAGGCAATCCTAAAAAAGGAAAGACTGTTTTTGTTTTATCAGCCACTGGTTTTGTTGGTCAATTTGCTAAATTGCATGGGTTGTTATGTTGTTGGAAGTACTACGACTAAAGAAATGGCATTTATAATTTTGCATAATCCTATATTGGTGCTATATGTGATTTCATAAATGATGAATAAACATCAATATTTTTTTTTTTTTGAAGGAATAAACATCAATATTTTGTTATTAATTATACTGTTATTTTGAGTTATCCTAACTACATTAACCAAAATCCAAATCTTTACTCACTTCCCAAGCTTGAATTAGTTTGATTTTAGTTTATTTTAATGGTGGTCACCCGGCCACCCCAATTATTTTTGTCTGACTCCACCAGTGGTAGACACGCACCGTTTTAGCATAATAGGTTGCGCTCATTTCCCTTCACAATGCCCTTTACATTCTTTCATCTTTGTTGCACTCAAATATATACTTAATTTGTTACTAGATGATGCAGTCTAACAGAATCATGCTTTGATGTTTTCTTTCCCAAAAGTTGCATCTGACGCGTAAGTTTTGAAATTTCCAAACCAAACATTGTGAATTGCTTGAACCATCTTTGTTGGGTCTTTAAAAATTTTGAAACGCACAAAACCAAACACTTTCCCATAGAGATTGAGTTTATCTGCAATAAACACATCTCCTAACATCTCTATTGAATCAAACCCAGCTTATAACTCCTTTGAAATGTCATTAAGAATATTAGTGAAATCAAAAGTTTTCACAATTTTTTTTTTTTTATCATCATCATTAACCACAACTGGCTTCATACTGTTTTCAACAACCTTAACTTCAGCCACTTTGATACGAATATCTAAAACAACCTTTTTAACTCCAAAAAGTGTCTTCTGATGCGATGATCCAATCTTATTGTGGCCTCGTTGAAAATTATGGATTGCTTGTCTCTGATTGACTATAACAACGTCTGAGACTTGTTTCACCATGTTCGCTTTTCCTCAAAATTTCATACCATTCTTATATGGTGAAACTTGACCACGTGCGTGACATTGGCCATGATAGTTAATGGAATGTCGCTGATTGTAATTCAATTGTTGCTTTGATTGCTTATCATGATAATTGAATTGCCTCTCAAAACTATTGTTGTAGTCTCAAAAGTAAGTATTTTTGTTATCGTCTCCACAGTGCGATGTTCTAAGCCGTTCAACAATCGATATCGTTCTAAGCTATAGTTTGATTGATTGTTTGTTTAAAACTATGGAAACTCAATTACGAAGAAAAACACAGAGAGTAATAAGGCGTAAAAGCGTTGGAATGTAGAGTTCGTTGATTAAGCGTCAAACATAACCTAATAATCACATATATGGATTCTAGCGTTTTACCGATATTATCACGTATCGCTCGACAACATCATTCGAGTCCAAATGATCTTGTGAGTTTAATTGTGTTGTTTAATCGTTGAATTCCCAAAGTATTAAACAATCCAATATTCGATCGTATCGTTTAATCGACGATTTCTCAATCTTTTAAACAGTCCGAAAGCTTTAAGTTTCGATACTTTGTGTGATTATCAAAACATCAATCTTATGTCTAGAATCATTGTTTTGATAGATAAATATTCTAATCCTAGATTCAAAAGTATTTCTCAATAGCATTTAAATCAAAGATAAGGAATGAAATACAAGAATATCATCAGTATCATGTAAATTGCTAGAATCATATATTTGAGAGATCAAAAGATTACATTATCAACTTAATCAAGGGGATTTAGTTCATCATTGTCATGAGAACATTACAAAAGTGGAATAAGAAAGTTGGAAATCCATGCTAAGAACTTGATTTCTCAAACAATCTTGATGAATCCAACTCAATCACTCTTGCTCTATGAAAACAGGAAATTTTCACCCTATTCTCTCTCTAAAATTGTCATAGCATACTGTCTGAAATGAATGAAATGGGCTTTTATACTTTCTGCACAATTTGACATTCTTGCCCGGCAGAATTTTTGTTGCCATGGCGACATTAACTTTCTTTGCAAGTGGGTTTCTGCCATGTCATCACCCACTTGCCTCAAACCGCCTTACCTCGCGAGGCAGGACATTTGTCGCCATGGCGACATCTGGTCTCTGAAAAATATAGCCCCTGGAAATCCATTCCCGCTGTGGCGACATTCTGTGGCCATGGCGGCATTTGATCTTGAAAAACATAGGTTCTGGAATTTCATTCCCGCCGTGGCGACATTCTGTGGCCATGTCGACATTTGTTGTTTTTGCTCCTTTTTATGTTTCTTTCATTGGTTCAAGTCTTGATCACTTCTTTTCCTGCACAAATGGGTTAAGTAAGATATAAAAAGCATAATAAGGTATTTTCTTACTTTTTCATAGCTTTTCCGCAATTAACTTGTGAAACAAGTAATCAAAAGTGCTTAATATGAATCATGAAATTAACACTTTCTAGCACTTATCAACTATGTCTATTGATTACATGTCATCGTTATTTCAAACATATTTTTCAGTAATTTTTATTTAATTTTGATCCAAGTTAGAGGAGTTTTTGAACAATTGACTATGATTCTCGGGACATTATGTGTTTTCATTTCGAGTCATGTAATTCTCGTTTTCCCGGAACAGAGCAGTTATATGGTGTTTTTGATGTAATTCAAGGCAAAGCAAAACATTTCGTGAAGATTTAGGAAGACAATGAATGAAGATTGAAGAAGTCTCTGAAGACATTACAAGAGGGAGAAATTCGGTTCCAGGTCCCAAGACAATAGAAGAAAACACCAAAAGACGAAGAAAGATATGATTACACACGAAAAATAACATTCATGCACCCCCGGGTGTGAACCATGCGCCAAAGGCACGCAGAATAACACTCATGCACCCCCCTGAGTGTTTTCCATGCGCCCCAGGCACGCAAAGCTAATCTGTATACCAGCATCCTGATGAACTGTTCTAGCAATCTGTATTATTTATTTCTATCCACCACTCATATTAATCCCTCTTTCACCAATCTCAATCAACTCGCCACATGAGAATAGCTCAGAGTCCTTTTTCAATGCACATGCTTCAACGTTATTTTCATACTTATCCTCATCAAACTTTTTTCCAAAGGTTGTATTGTTCCTTATTGTTCCACTAATCTTAATCGTCCCTAATAATTTTATACATCTCTCTCAAAATTGCTGAGAGCATACACGATTTTCCTGAACCTACAGAACCGCATATTGCAACCTTTATTTAATCAAGTGTTGGAATATTTGACTCAGGGTCCCAACTGAATCTTCCTTTCTCAATAACTAAATCAAATTCTGCATTCTCCTTTGTAACATATTCAATAACATCATTATGGATTTCTTACTTAAGAAAAGAAGCGAACCTATGGACCGAAATCTTTCCTTGGCCAATGACATTAAGAAAATCAGGTAGACTAAAGATAGGATCTTTTATCATTTAGAATGTTGCGAATGCAAACAAGACCCTTCCAGTTGCGAGTTCAATCACCAAGAACATACATGTCCAAAAGGTTATCACTGAAATGAGTAATAAATGTTTTTATTCTGTTGTCTTGTGTGTCCATGATCTTGGTTTGGTATTTTGTGTGTTTTTGGTTTTTTGTTAAAGGTATGTTCAAATTCGTAACTGCGAGTCTAGAAGCTAATGCAGCCAATGAACCTAATCCAAGATCTGTATGCAAAATGATAACAGATAAGGAAATTGTTAATCAGCACATCCACACATGTGGTTCATTATCTCACGACCAGATACCGCCCTTAAGTGGAGGCCTAATTGCGGAGCACTGAAGATCCATTTCCTCAAAGTTATGGTATAAACCATTTTAGCACATAAGAAACCATTCAATATTTTTTTTAAGAAGGGTAGTTTTGTACTAAAAAGGTTGTACCTGGTAGTATTAAAAAGAAACTAAAAAATGTCAGTTACAAGCGATTTTTGTTCTTGACAACACAGGTAGCTACTTGGAACATTTATGTTTTGAAAAAGGAAATACGCAATACTAAAGCATTTGATGAACAAGTTTTAGGTGAATACAAGAAGTGACATATGGAGACTAGGATGTGGCCATTTGAGGTAAGCAGCCTCATTTGCTTGTGAGGTCGGTCTTAATGATCAGAATTCTTCTATTACTTTTACTCCCAGACGATCTGCTTCTGCTTGTTCATGTGGAAGAAGCTTAACGAACCTGACTTCATAAATATCTTTAATTACCAAAGACCCGCACAAATCAAAAGTACTAACAGGCTCGGGGCGGAGCTTTCTAGAGAGATAGAGACCCATAAAGAGTTCGAGTATGAATCCAACCATATAAGGATCTTCCTCCATGCTGCTCTCTACTATGTTCCTCTTAACAACTTCTGAAAAGACAAGGCATGCATGCATATTGTAAGAAAAATACACACAGTTGGTTGATAAAATAAAAAAGAGGGGATGATTTAGGTTACCCATTTTGGCTAGGGGGTGAGACTCAGCTGCTGGAACCGTTCTTTGTTCTTAAAATTCCGATAGAGCACAACAACTAACATGAAAGAAGGAAGAAAAAATCTTAAAAAGCAGCAAACGAATTTGAATAATTCCAGCAATCAATCACAGAAAAATTTAATTGTAAGTGCTTCAATAACAATAGGTCCCAATCTTAATAGCCCCAATTGAAAAGGTTGTGAACCCTAACCCGAAAAAAGACAAAAGGATTTGAATAATTCCATCAATCAATCAAAGACAAATTTAATTTGAATTTAGAATAATTCAAGCAATCAATCAATCAAAGAGAAATTTAATTTGAATTGATTTCATAACAATCAGTCGCAATCTGAAAATCCCAAATTGAAAAGTTTTAAACCCTAAGTCCAAAAGATTTGAATAATTCCAGCAATCAATCACAGAAACGGAATCAAAGACAAGAGACATAGATTATCAACAAGAATTAATTGAAAAAAAAAAAAAAAGGAAAGAAGAATGAAAATTCATACCTTGAGAGCAAAACAAGAGAAAGAGAGAGAGATGTCGAGCGCGCCGTAGATGAGATACAGAAAAGACGAGCAAGAGAGAATGGAACCTGGAAAAAGGAAAATAAAGAAAGAATCAACACCATCGCATGGTGAAGAAAGTGGGGCGACGAAAACGAATAACAAACCTATCTGCGTGGAGAAAGAGAAAGATTTACCTCGAATGCAATGCAAATTCCAAACCTTACAAAAGTCGATCAAGTCTATATATATATATATATACCAGCAAAACCTTTCCTTTGTTTATTGGTCTGGGCTACAAAAAAAAAAAAAACTCATGGGCTTTGATTAATGATATCTGCTCTTCTCCCAGCACTTTTTGCTAACGCCCAGCTGATTTGCCGAAAATATCCTTGCGTGAGTTAAGTCATTCGGCGTGACTTAACACGCGCACATTACAACTCTGCGTGACTTACGTCACGCACCACTGACATGTGCGCGAGTTAACTCACGCAGGTTGGCCGTTGGTTAGAACTTAAGAACACACGTTTTTTGGACGGTGGTCAATGCATTTTAATGGTTTTTACACGTTTTTTTATAAGTTTTTTCACGTTTTTTGACCTCATTAAGTGTTATGTTACCCTAAACCACCTATAAATACCCATCCATATTTCCGTATTTCCTCACACCATATCACTTTCTCTCCATCCTCACTCTCTCCCTCTATTTCTCTCTTTTTTTTTTAATAGTCTCTTTGGGGGCAAAAGTGAGCAGACTTCTTGGGGCAAAATAGTGACTAGCCCACTTGGGGAAAAAGAGATCAACATTTGGGGTAAAATTAAATTTGTTTCTTTTTACCCAGAAACTTTTTACTGTGGGTAAAAAGAATCTTCTTGAGTATAAAAAGAACCAGATTTAAATTTACCCTAAGTTGATGATGTCTTTTCCCCCAGGATAATATTTTCCCCCAAAAAGGCTGCTCACTTTTTACCCCAAGTGGGTAAAAAGAAAATAAGTAGATTATTTAATGAATTCAAATAAATGTATCAATTATTGTAAGAATTCTATTAATAAAATGAGATGTTGTTATATGTATTAATTTTGTTAATTTCTTTTTATTTATATTTGCTTTTATTTTCTGATTTTGTATTTAATGAATAAATACGAATAAATATTAATTTAGTTCATTTATTTTTATTTATATTTGTATTTATTTAATGAATAAATTCGAATAAATATTTATTTTAAGTGTATAAATAAATTAGAATAAAGCAAATAAATAATTTAGAATAACGTAAATAACTTAATTTGAATAAAGTAAATAAATAAATTAGAAAATAACTAAATTAGAATAAAGTGAACAAATAATTTAGAAAATAAATAAATTAGAATAAAGTGAACAAATAAATTAGAATAAAGTAAATAAAATAATTTGAATATAGTTAATAAATTAAAAAAAGTGAGTTAAGTCACTTTGCGTGACTTAACTCACGTTGCATGACTTAACTTGCGAAAATTTTTACACTTGCGTTAGTGGGTAGTTTAGGTATTTCAGTCGGGCGCAAGCAAAATGAGCTGGGAGAAGAGCAGAAATCTTGATTAATTATCTATACTATATATAAAAAAAAAACTACCCCTTTAAGCACTTTTGGGTTGAATTTTTCTTTTCAAAAATAACCTTAATTTTCAATACAAATAAAACATGTATATAATAGATAAGAATAAGTTTAAATATTAAAATAAAAGTGTAACAAACACAAATGTCCAATTTTTTCCTTTATCATTTAAAAAGTGTAACAAATTAGATGAGTGTATCTATACTTACTTTTTTATTATCCAAATTATACCCTTAAACAACAACTTTTGCTATAATAAAGATTGTTGTTGGTGTAATTAAAAAAAAAGAATTTAGATTATATTTTTTGTTATATTGTTGGTTTCATTGAAATAGATAATCATGATTAGTTTGATTTGTTATAATTTGAATGCAAAAAACATTTATATTTTTACTTTTAATCAAAATTAAAATTTCATAAAAAAAACACCGTTAATCATTTTCAAACATTAGCGCAATAAAAGTGAATGTCCGTCTTTCAGCTAGTTGCAATAGAATAAAAATGTTTCTTTTCTCACTCTCCTCCTCCTCACTTTTCGCAGCCCTTCAAAATTCTAAAAATATATTTATTTATTTATATTATATAATCCGAAATTTGCACCAATTGTTCTACTATTGGGCATTATGTTGCACTTTGTAACAAGTTGCACCCTAAAATATAAGATTGAACGTAAAGAGAAGGGATGTTCTTCCAAGCGCCCTGTCACTATCAACGATGATTAGCCTCCAGAGAATCCCCCTTCGAACAAGCCCACACCCGATGAGGAACAGACGAATGATGATTTTATGGAGGAAGAGACCACAAAAGATCAACTTGTGATGAACTATAATCACACACATGAGGAGGAACAGCCGGAAGTTAATTATGCATGAGGAAGTTAAAAAGAAGCACCATGTAGAGGTAAATGTTTCGCAAACAACCCTACTATGTTTGGAAATCATGCTAATGCACATGATAGGGACGAGGATCAAGATTATGATCATGATGATGTCGATGTTGCACACTAAAAGGAAAAGGAGGTTCCTCAAAAGGATTATACCTTTTCATATGAAACTGGTTCAGAGGCAATATCCTCTACGCACGCCCCATAATCACATTCTCCTATTTTGAAGAAAGTTGTGATGGACGACATTGAAAAAATTGAGATAGCATGGGCAGCATGTAATGGATCCAATGAAGATGGGTTTGCTCCTGTTGTATTAAAAAAACAAAGAAATCACAAGTTAAATTAGCTAGAGCAGCTGGGACACATAATCATAACACCCGTTCTAGGGGTTCTATTCCATCAAGTTCTCAATGAAGCTCCTTTATTGGAACATTTAGGGCATAGGAACCCGAACTCAAGCTGTCATACAAATTCTTTGCACTATTCACTATTCATAATGCAATTGATATTAGTGCTAATTTGTGTTCCACAAAAGTTTGGCATGGCAGGCCTGATGCTGCAATATCTTCATAGAAAATTCTGCTCTTTACCCAACAATTTTTGCTCATTCCCAACTGAAAAGACCAAAATGCCCCTACGTGAGTTAACTCACGCTGGTGTAAATTTAAAAATATTCAACGGGAGTTAACTCACATTTATTAATATGCAATTTTTTCTTTTTTTTTTATTTATTTAATACACAATTTTAATATGCAAATTCACGTCGGATTGGAGGTTGTGGAAGTTCCAAACCTAGTTGGGATGTCTTAGAGCTCTTTTGATGTCATTACACACTTGATTCAGAAAAGAAAAGAAAAATTGTTAGAATCTTAATTTTTTCTCAGAATACATTGGATAGGTATGACTTGGTTTATATAAAAAGAAAATGATTTTTTGTTTGTAATCGAATTAAAATCAAGGATTATATAATTCAAACGGTAGTACAGTTGAAAAGCCGATGAGTGCAATGAGTGAGTTTGTTTTCTCTGCTCAAAGTGATCAAAACCTTCAAGCTACCAAAAAGCCGCCAGACCTACACCAACATCCACCACCAAAGATTTCTTTTCGTGATAAACTACTAGGACCAAAACAAGAAACCCTAATCCGTGAAAAAGAGGACATGATCGAGAAAAAGCTTGTTCACATAGAACATGAGAACGGTAACCGTTTGCTACCCAAGGTTCATCTGGAACCATCAGTCTTCCAAAAACTATGTACTCCATGGAAGGATGTCATTGTTGTCAAGCTACTAGGAAAGAATCTCGGATATCACACCATGAGAGAGCGCCTCCAAAAAACTTGGAGAACCTAAGGAGGATTCGAAATTATGGACAATGATAATGGGTTTTTTATGGTGAAATTCGATGAAAAGGCAGATAAAGAAAAAGTCATAACTGGAGGGCCATGGTTAATCTTTGATCACTGTCTCGCAGTAGCACACTGGACGCCAGAATTTGCTTCACCAAATGCCAAAGTGGACAAAACAATCGTCTGGGTAAGATTTCCAGGTTTGAATCTTGTGTACTATGATGAAAGCTTCCTCCTAGCCATGGCATCTGCTCTTGGTCGCCCCATCAAAGTCGACACCAACACTCTGAAAATTGAACGCGGTAAATTCACAAGAGTTTGCGTTGAAATTGATCTTACAATGCCAGTCGTTGGGAAAATATGGGTAAACGGACATTGGTATAAAGTACAATATGAAGTTCTCCATCTTATTTGTACCAGCTGTGGATGCTACGGACACCTGGGCAGAAACTGCTCCTCCAAGCCGGCAACAACCAACACCACCGCGCCTCCACCACCTCAAGCCGCAACCAATCACCAAGGAAGCAGTCAGCAGTTACAACAACCGGGTCCTACCAACATTGAATCTCAATTAATTCTGGAATCTCAAAACGGTAAGACAGTTACTATTCCTTCTCAAGAATCATTAGCTAATAATGACAAGTTAATTAGCTTTGATGGAGAAAATAATGAGCTTCATGGATAGTGGCTTCTTGTTACTAGAAAAAAGAGAATCCAAAAAAAACCCACAAATTTTTCCTCCAAAACCGCTACACATAAAGTTAACCGTTTTAATGCACTAAATAACATGACCGATAAACACAAAATTGGCCCAACCATTCAGACTACCCCATCTCGTTCCTTTGTTAATGACCAGCCACGTGCCCACAAAGAAATTAAACGGCGCATACAAGACCATTATGATACCCTGAAAGAACCTGCCCCACAAAATACAAAGCCTTCTGTAACCATTCACACAGCCCCTATCACGTCCGCCTACGTGGCAAAGAACATTCCTCACACGCCAAATAGCCAAACAGCCAATTATGGTCCGCATAAACATGTCCCCCCTCAACAAACCATTCCTACCATTGATAATCACTTAAATTACAGTACCCTGAAAACTAACCCACCAAATCACACTGAATTGGACCTTAACAACATCAGTGAAGCTCAAAATCGTGACAATAAGGAAGATGACCAGGATGACAACATCATCACTTCTGAGAATCATGACTTACAGGATGCCAATGAAGAAGACATGGTTACGTAATTGTTTCCTCTTTTTATTCTCATCAGTCTCCTTTGTTATGGAAGCTCTCCTAAATATCTCCAACCATTCAATGCATATTAAGTTATTAACATTTAAAAAAAGGTCAGGAAAAGAATTATAGATATTATTTTAACATGACCACCAAATTTGTTAGTAGACAGTTGTTACATGTGACCATAGAAAGTTCTTTTAGCTTGAATCGATCAGGACAAAATTAATTCACTCATACCATTCAATGCATATTAAGTTATTAACATTGAAACAGTCAGGATGGAAGCTAAATGGATAACTTACTTGCATTGCATTGATGAACTTCAACCTTTGCCAACATAGCATAATATTCAATTTCAGACTTTCTCAAAGTACGACAGTAGTTAGCATAAAAATCGCCTGTCTCCATACCCAGAATTTCGGGTCTTGGTTAATACTGTCACCCCTTCTTTTCTCACTAACTGATGCATTGACTGAAACCGGAGGTTTCACTATCTTCTCATTGAGAGATTTCCTCTAATCCATCGTTCCCAAAGACCCTTCCCTTCAATCAAGGCTTTAACTGCAAGCATCATGTTTATGACCATATCTCTCACACCTAAAACAGATAGCATGTAACCCCTCATACTCAGGGTTAACTCTAGTCCATTTCAACCTAATGTATAAAGCAATCTGTCTCTTGAATGCATTGGCATCAGCTCATCCACTTTCAGCATTATACCTAAGATAGACCCAGTCCTCGGCTATTTTGTGCAGCCCTTGAACTTGGGGGAAAATGAGTCTGGGAGAGATTCTGAAATTCCTAGTTCCGGACATAGAGATACGCCTAATCTCGGAGGTGTCAGTGCTTCAGAGAGGAACTGCATATACTTTACAATTAAACTTATCTCAATTTAAGTCTTACAAAGATGTAAGAGGCTAACTATTTTAATCTTACAATTAAAGTAAACACAGAAAAGTATATATAATAACAAACAAAAACAGAATAATAATTTACAAACGGCTCTAAAAATAGGGGTGAAGTAGAACACAATTGAAGGTTTCAGCTTAGAATTAAAAAAAATTAAAATGGAGTACCTCTAAGTGGCATAACGTTTCAATGAGGATATAGAGTTTCTGCTTAAGCAACACTAACTGATTCTGTATAGCTGCAAACTCAGTTCTCATAATTTGTTTGGTCTCCGGAATAGTTGCTTCACCCGCTCCTTCTTCCAGAAGCCGATTTATCAATTTCTCGGTTGAAATTGTTATGTTATCCACTGGAGCCATCAATTCACTGTTGGGAATTCGAGGTAACGTATACTTCACTGCTTACAAAGCTTCCACCAATGCCACACGATCTCCCCGTGACTCTGCTCTCAAGTGCAGTCTCTTCATTCCATGAACACCGAAAATGGAGTATCATCTGATTTACTCTCGCAAATCATTGAAACCTAACATTACATAACTCATCAGAAATCACACATTATCAAAACTTTAAAATCAAAATTAATCATACAAATACTGATTCAAACAAAATTGATGAATTAATCAACAAACCTTGAGATGGATTTCACCGAAAGGTTTTCGACGGTGTTGATAAGGATAAGAAATGTGATTGATCTTCCGAATAGATTCATTGACAGACATCGGAGGTTTCACTAACTTTCTCATTGAGAGATTTCCTCTTGTCCACCGTTCCCAAAGACCCTTCCCTTCAATCAAGGCTTTGACTGAAAGCATCACGTTTATGACCATATCTCCCACACCCAAAACAGATAGCATGTAACCCCTCGTACTCAAGGTTACCTCTGGACCCTTTCAACATAATGTATGAAGCAATCTGTCTTTTGAATGCATTGGCATCAGCTCATCCACTTTCAGCATTGATAGACGTTTGGCAAGTGTACCAATAACTATCGAAGTAGTAAAAATATCGATCCCACGAGGACTGTGTTAATCTCAATTCAGCAATAAGGTTAATATTTAGGATGTGTAAAATATTTTGTTTGCCACTAGGCAGTAAATTTGATTTGCATAAAAAGTAAATAAACAGAAAATAGATTTAGTTTTGGAAAAGATAAAGAGAGATGAGATTAGGTCTTTTGAATCATCGATGTTCCTCTAATTGGTATGCTGCACCTATTCTTATGAATGATTTTCTAGTCCCACGATAGTTAACAAAATAGTCCTAATCAATCCCTTGAGTTAGGACCCTCCTCTTAAACTACAACCCCTAATTCCTTAGGTGGTCTAATAATCTTTGAAGGTTTAAAGCACGTTAACTTAATATCACTAATAAACGATTATCCATTCCTAGACTAACCATGTTTATTAGAACAATTCAATTAGGTCTAAGTTGAAAGCTATGGTCAGTGGTCATTCAATCTCACTAAATCATGTTTATATTTGATCAGGATACAAAGAGCATTAAGAACAATTGAATTGAATAAAAACTAAATTGTCATTCATAATAAATAGAGTTTCACAGCAACATGATTCAATTAGGGTTACACAGAATCATCTCAGACCTAATCAAAGGAAATTATCTAGACATGATTAAATACATAAACAACATAGTAAAGAAAATAAACCGATATAAATCTGTCGATGTCGAAGTTGCTCCTCAATCTTCTTTCAATTCGTGTTGTTCTGCTCTCTTTCCGGTTTCCATGTGCAAGCCGTTTTGTTTCTCTCCCTTCGTATTCCAAAACCGCAAAACGTGAATTCCCCCTTTTCTTGCGTGATGGCTTTCTTTTTATAGGTTTATGTAACCTAGTTTCCTTTCTTCCTCCACATCCCGTTTCTTTTCCAATACGGTTCAGCCCACAACTTTTGGCAAACAATCCAATTGGTTTATTGTAACACCCATACCAGACGTATCTAGAAAGTCTGGCACGTGCGTTAATACTAGTACTGGACACATTAAAATATACAACAATTAAAAACTAACTTCGAATGAATAATATTTACATCAAGTTACGTTCGTATAAATAATAATACAACACAACTCATCCATACATAAAAATGCATCCTTGAAGTCCATAACATCCTGCGGCTTTACGAACGAACCCTTGAAGTAATATCCATCCGGCTCCGAACATGCATAAACATCCTGCTTATCTGAAACAAATAAGGATTGGGATGAGACATAATGTCTCAGTGAGTTCCCCTAAATCCTAGGCTATAGGCAACCTCAAGGGGAAACCTACGGTCACCACGTGTCTACATTACAACCTGACGGTTGATTATACGTGTGTGGGGACTTGCATTCTTAGACGGTAGTGCATACTATAGCCGTCATAATCATATCTCACTTGTTATAGGCTTCTCATCTATACATGTCATGGCGGTTGAGGGAACCTACACCGCATTGCCAAGTGTACGCTTTACGTAACAAGGCCTAAACATAAATAACATAGCATATTCATGACATGATTCTAACCCGGACGATTAGGGAAACCTAAGGTCTTCACGGGCATAGCTTTCTTTACTTATCCTATACATATCTTGCTCTCGTCTAATAGCATTTCATGCTCTTGTTCTTGTTCTTAAACATAATCATACATGGGCTCGATCATGAGCATAAACATAACATAATTATAATCATAATAAACATAATCGTGTCTAAGTTCATTCATTAGGTTAGCGTTGAACAAACAATGTTATCTTGATTCATTTTACGGATAGTCCCGGGTGGAGTAACCCCGAGATCAATCCCATACATGACCGATGTACGTACATCGGACTCCCTCGGTGTCGTGCGGGTCCCTTGCGGCTTAAACCGTTCCCCTTAGGTCGAGAACCTCCCGTATCCCCCTGGAGTGGATAACAAGAGACACGAGCACCTACGTCTTGTTACTCAGTGACATGCGGGTCCCTTACGGCTTAAATCGTTCTCATCATTAGAACCCCTTGTATCCCCCTGATGTGGATATCAAGAGACATGTCACCTACACTTATTAATCATGGTCTTGTCGTTCATAAGAGTTACACTTATTCCTACTTGTACATACTTATCCATGGTGGAGAGATAAAATATCCTATCCACATCTTAACATACTTGTTCTATCAATCCTAGTCATATGCGAAGATAACATTCTTCGCGTCTTAACATCCTAGAAATTCTTGTTAAACATGCTAGTTCTCGACTACTATATCGAGGCTCTAATTCATTCCCATTCTTAGTTCATTGCTACCCCATCATACGTAAACTCTCTTGTGCCATTCTTGTTGTACGTGCTTAGATTGCCATGATTTCCAATTCAAGGATCAATGGATGATTGGTACATTTTTCTATTAGTTCCCGAGGATTGAAAATGTCATGAACCCAAGTCTCATACCATTTAGAAATCCTAAGTTTTGTCCATATCAATTTTGTTCCAGTTGAAAAACAAGAAAAACAGTAAAAATATACGTCAAAACGATCGCATCGGACCCCCACACGACTGGCCCCAAGCACCCGAGCACAAAACAACACAAAAGTTGCCCTGTCAGGGGCGCCTGGCGCCAGAGAGTGGGCGCCTAGCGCTAGCTTCTCTGACTTTGGGCGCCTAGAGCCCTTGTTCAGGCGCAGCGCTGCGAACCTGCGTTTTTCGGCTGCGGGTTCGTGGCATTTTCGACCCAAAACTCCCATTTTTGATCTCCTAAATGTACCAACTCATTCCAAACATTGTTAACAAGTTTATGTACTCAAAATAGCTTACAAAAACATATATAAGATCATGTTCCATGGCAATTTATCATGTAATCAACAAGGCATGGCTTTAGGTTCAATAAAATATCATAGAAGCTAAACTAGCACAAAACATGAATATCCAACCCAAAGGTAGGTTACTCTACCTATAGAACTCACCTAATCAAGCTTCTCAAAGCTGCTACAAGTTCCTTGCTCAAGCAACCCAAAACTCTAGTTTTGATCCATATGTTTCCTTTGTTCAAACCACCTCAATCTTGATGTTTTCTTGCACTCTAGGACATCATGATCCTTGCTTGATCATCTTTATTCCATCCCAAAGCTTTTCCAACAAAACCCTAATCTCTCTACTCTTCCTTTGAAGTGATAAAGTTAGAAAACCAACTCATTAAAAGCTTCCACTTGTTCACATACCTTGGTAGGACTATAACATAAATTTAATCATGGAGAGAAAGGAGTTTTGAAAGGTTGATGATGATGAAGAGAAGAAGGTTTGCGATGGGGAAGAGAAGAAGGAAGGAGAAAGATATTTCTCCCACTCAAGAGAGAGAAAGAATAAGGAAAATAAGATATTTTGGAGACCAAACCAATTAAATACTCCCTTCGTGTGCTATTACCAAAATACCCTTGGTCTAAAGCGTATTAAATACGACTCTAATACTTTTCCCATTAAAAGCTGACATCTCATAAAATATTCTCCATTAACTAGCATTTCCATGAATTTGAGTCCTCTGATATATTTAACAGGTAAAATTTCCATTAGCAGACGAGCGGGATGTTACACTCTACCCCCCTTAAAGAAATTTCGTCCTCGAAATTTAGAGATCGACTACTAATCATCTTGACAAAAACTTACCTTGCTACACGTAACTTATTGTCTCGGTCTCGTATCTTATCCGCTTAACATAAATCGTTCATAAAGGTATCTGATCATAAACATGAACACTCAGGATTTGCCTTTTAACTGGAATCTTACCGAAAACCAGGTTTGCCCTGCAGTGCTTACTTGTATCATTAAAACATCTTTTCTTACCGCACTTAACGACTTACACCTCTTTCATACATTACACGAATAGACGATTCCACGTAACACTTATCTCTTTCCAGAACCTTAGGAAATCTTTCGACTTCATTGCAATCTCATTGCATTCTTATCGCATCCGAACTAATGGGTAACTCATATAGCTTGACGTGAAAAAGTGAAATCAACTCACCACTACATATGACAATCTATTAAACAACATTATGGTTCACATACTCTTGAAACTTACTAGCACATCCACTTGCACATACATCGTAGATGTAACATCCCAATATTTTCTACATGCTATTTTATAATTTTCTCGATTTTCTCCATTTAATTAATCAATTTGGTGTGACAATGATAAAATAATTATAATTGTTCTAAATATTTATTTATTATTTTGATGAGTTATTTTTATCAATAAGTCTATTTTATATTTAATTATTTGATGGTTTATTATCATTTCAATTATTTAATTTAAGAAGAAGTTTTAGTGACTAGTCGATGGGAGTTGCAAGTGTGCTAAAATGTAGCTATACTAAGATGGAAACAAAGTCATGCCAAGTCAAACATTTGTATATAAATAATTAAAAATAATAATAATAGGGAACTAAAGAAGTGGTAGGGCTGGACGTGACTACGGTTAAATCATGTAACTTCTCTTCATATGTATTTGGTAATTCCACTCCCTATTTCTCTCAACTTTTATGTCATACGTTCCCATCTTTTTCTCAACTTCCACATCTTTATATTTCCCATACCAGTACACAATTTCATCTCACGTACAACATTGAACCAAGCTTTCTAAACTCAAAAATAAAGTCATTCTCCTGCCAACAATTGAAACTACAAGCTATCGGTTCTATTAAAGTCCTTCCATTTATTTATATAAACACTTCATCTTAATAGAAGTCTAGAGGTAAGAGCTATTCAATTGTCTGTTTCTTCCATTCTTTCTTCAATTCCTTTAATTTCATTCTAAATAAAGTCACCCTTTGTTCTTCCATTTGTACTCTTCTCAGTGAAGAATAATTCTGGGAGTCTTGTTCCGGCAATTGGGTAGAATTCTCTAAATATTAGGAAGGAGAGCACTTAAGGTAAGGGCACTTCCCCATACAACTCAAAATTAGATATTGGATTAGAAGTTGGTAAAGTATTTATATGCTGTTTGTATGCTTAAAGGAAAAAGATATTAATTTTGAGATAATGAAACTTAGTAATGAAATTAATTCATGGAAATTTAATTTTTGTATATAGCAATTTTGGTATGCTGTTAGTATCCTTGATCAAAGTAATAGAAGATTAATTTAATATACAGTATATGGCAATTGTAATAAATGAGGGATACTGAAGACTTATACTAGCTAATTTTCATCCGTGACACTTGACTTTTTGTGAAACCATAACAGCAATAGGAAATGAGAAAAAGAACACCTGCTAGTCGGTTGGCACATCATATTAATTGCTTGAAACCTACTGTTCTGAATTAATTATTGTGTAGTGAATTTAGTATGTTTCCTGATTTTTAATTAGAGCAGGGAAAAACCATTTAGCCTTTTATTATATTCCTGTACGGTTAAGAAAAAGGAAAAAAAAAAGAGTAAGTTGCATGAACTATAAATGTGGTGGTCAATTATTCATGACTATATAAGTGTGCTAGGATCCTACTGGATAAACCAGATGGAAGCTAAATTAATTCTTTGATGTGTGGGTATATGTTCCTGATTGTTGAACAAAAATTTGAGACTGTTATAGGACGAAAATAAGAAGAAGAGAAATAAGACTTTTATGGAAGACCTCATTGGTCATGTGCTTATTTTCTGTGTGGTGCCTTAGTGGCGGGTTACAATTATTTCTTAGTGGATGCCTGTGTGGCGGGTTATAATAATATATTTCTTTGTGGTGCCTTAGTGGCGGGATAATATCATATTGCATTGTTGTGCCTGTGTGGCGGGTTTTAGTCTGCATTTTCATGATCATGCATGGCATATGCATCTGTGTGGTGCCTTAGTGGCGGGAATTGCAATTATATTCTGTGTGGATGCCTGTGTGGCGGGAATTGCAATTATATTCTGTGTGGATGCCTGTGTGGCAGGAATTATATCCGGATCATATAGTTTTAGGAGCATGCATATACATGTGTATCATTAAGGTCTATTAAGAGTTGTATAGGAAGATTGTGTCCCTTTTCTGTTCACGTACACATGCAAAACAGAAGAAAGATGATAATAACAAAGAAATGAAGACTTAATCATTATATACACATATATATACATACCACTATGCATAGAGATATAGAAGCAAGGTAAGAGTTTAGTATGGTGAGTAATGTCTTATTATGACAAATTCTGATACATGACTTTAGAGATTTAAATTAAGTGGGTTTACTACCTTTTGATTTATGTTCTTGCTTAAGGCCATATAAATAATGTAAGGTGAAATTCTCTTGTAACTGATATGTTATTTCTTTTGTCCTCTAAAGTTTTATGAAAGTTTGGAAACTGATTCTATCCAATCTAATTTTTGGCAGAAGAATAGTATATGCTTATTTTCTGATTTTTAATTCTTGTTTAGTTTTGTTTTGTTGTGGTTGGAAGCTGACCCCTTACACCAACATTTTAGGTACACAAGAAGAGGTGTAATATTTATGGTTGATGCTTGTTCGCGAACGGGGGAAATCACTTTGGGTTTTTCGTTATCTATTTTGAAATAAGGATTGTATGGTTCTTTAATTGTTGCTTTGAACTATGAAATATGTTTAGAAATGCGGAGACATGTTTTCTTCCGCTAGGAACCTTAAACAAGTCTCATTTTTGTTCTTTTGAAGCTGATACATTTTTCTCCATTTTCAACTATTAATAAATTAGTTATTTGAAAATTGGAAATACATTGACATAGGAAATTTGGAATTGTTGGTAAATCTTTTAAAAAAAAAAAAAAAATATTCCGGGATGTTACATTATGGTATCAGAGCAATAATCCTCGGACAAATTATTTTTGGGTGGGACGTTTTTGTTTGACGCATGTTTTTACATATGTGTGCTTATTTGATTTCTTTATTGTTGCTTTTGAGGTTATGTTTTCTTGATGTGTCTATGTGAGTGTTAGTTTATTGTTCCATTTAACAATGTTTATTAAATAAGTGACGTAATTGTTCTTCTTTAAGAGGTTGGTAGCCAGTGTTTTAAAAATACAAATTATGCATTTTATTATATTGATTGATCTGTACATATACGATTCAAATGAAGCACCAAGGTACTATATGTCTAATATATCTTTGAACTAATATACCTTATTTTCTAAACTGTATGGAATACCTTCTTTCATGACAATAAATTTAGGTAGGAATATTTTTATGATCAATATTACTAGTTCATGTTGTAGATGGTAGAAATTGGTTTTAAAAAGAGTTGAAGTTTAATTGAGAGAAATTTTTAATAACAGATGATTTCTATTGCGTGAAATGAATATTATTGGTGAATTTGAAAGAAATGCATATGTGTTCTAAATTTTGGTGCCCTTTTGAATCATTGATAAAAAAAAAAATTGTTTCCTGTATGATTTAAGTAAATTTTTTTATTTATTTATTTTTGCTTAGCGTTGTGTTTTTAGAAAGTGAAAGAGCCTTTAGTTAAAGTGTGATTTGTTTGGCAGTAGTAGGATCAGTTTGTTGTTTGATCAATATGTTCAATTTGCTTAAGAGAATACAATTATCTTAGTCTTTGATCTTTGATTACCATATTTATTTTGTGTGTTTGTTAGCAAGACTTTAAAGATTAGGGGTGCTAGAATTGCCTTGAGTAATCTACTATATGCATAGAGTTGTGTTGATATTTTACAATCTAGATATATCTTGTGATTGGTTTTGTTTTGATATTATTTCACTTTGCTTCTAAAAACATGCTTATCTTTGATGATATTAATAAAATTTGTAATTTTGGTTTATCGGTTATTTTCTTGTGGTGATTGCTTGATTTATCTGTTGTTAAAAAAATATATATATTATGTATCTTGTGTGTTGCATGCATACAACATGTTGTTAAGTTGTTTTATTCTTTCCTTATTAGTGGCTTTGTGATTTAAATTTTTGGTAAAATATTTTTGGTTGCAAGTTAGATGTTACTTTTGGAAGCTATTAGACCTAAGACTAAATTGGAAATATCTTGTTTGACTCAAATAAAATGTAAGACTTAGATTACTCTTCCCCATCTTTAAGAGATGGTGTGTGCTTGTTCCACCACCACTCAGACTTTGTCTTAAAGTCATCCCTTGTCGAGAAGTGTCTGTTTAGGTGTCAATTCGTAAACAAAAATCTTGACCTTAGTGGTTATAAGTCGTGTTATTTTTGTGGAGGAGAGTAAACCAAGAGTTATATGAACTCGGAGAACGCCAAGTGTAAGATGTAGAGGATAGTATGATTGTTGGGGGTAGGATTGTACGTACCACCAGTATGATAGATGACCAATTTGTTGATATCAGAGTGCGCAGCTGAAACATGACATTTTTCTTTTATCGACGCTGGATGTTTTATTTCGGTCTTAAATTTTCTTACTTGTACAGGAATGTCTATTTTTGATTATTTTGTCTTGTGAAAATAATTTGAAAGTACTTTGGCTGAAAATTTAATTTAATTTTAATAAAAATGTTGAATGATTTTACCGAAAATGTTTTGTTATATCTATCGTATTTTTTTCCTTCTACTTTCTAGTTTCGAGGACGAAACTATTTTAAGGGGGTAATAATGTAACATCCCAATATTTTCTACATGCTATTTTATAATTTTCTCGATTTTCTCCATTTAATTAATCAATTTGGTGTGACAATGATAAAATAATTATAATTGTTCTAAATATTTATTTATTATTTTGATGAGTTATTTTTATCAATAAGTCTATTTTATATTTAATTATTTGATGGTTTATTATCATTTCAATTATTTAATTTAAGAAGAAGTTTTAGTGACTAGTCGATGGGAGTTGCAAGTGTGCTAAAATGTAGCTATACTAAGATGGAAACAAAGTCATGCCAAGTCAAACATTTGTATATAAATAATTAAAAATAATAATAATAGGGAACTAAAGAAGTGGTAGGGCTGGACGTGACTACGGTTAAATCATGTAACTTCTCTTCATATGTATTTGGTAATTCCACTCCCTATTTCTCTCAACTTTTATGTCATACGTTCCCATCTTTTTCTCAACTTCCACATCTTTATATTTCCCATACCAGTACACAATTTCATCTCACGTACAACATTGAACCAAGCTTTCTAAACTCAAAAATAAAGTCATTCTCCTGCCAACAATTGAAACTACAAGCTATCGGTTCTATTAAAGTCCTTCCATTTATTTATATAAACACTTCATCTTAATAGAAGTCTAGAGGTAAGAGCTATTCAATTGTCTGTTTCTTCCATTCTTTCTTCAATTCCTTTAATTTCATTCTAAATAAAGTCACCCTTTGTTCTTCCATTTGTACTCTTCTCAGTGAAGAATAATTCTTGGAGTCTTGTTCCGGCAATTGGGTAGAATTCTCTAAATATTAGGAAGGAGAGCACTTAAGGTAAGGGCACTTCCCCATACAACTCAAAATTAGATATTGGATTAGAAGTTGGTAAAGTATTTATATGCTGTTTGTATGCTTAAAGGAAAAAGATATTAATTTTGAGATAATGAAACTTAGTAATGAAATTAATTCATGGAAATTTAATTTTTGTATATAGCAATTTTGGTATGCTGTTAGTATCCTTGATCAAAGTAATAGAAGATTAATTTAATATACAGTATATGGTAATTGTAATAAATGAGGGATACTGAAGACTTATACTAGCTAATTTTCATCCGTGACACTTGACTTTTTGTGAAACCATAACAGCAATAGGAAATGAGAAAAAGAACACCTGCTAGTCGGTTGGCACATCATATTAATTGCTTGAAACCTACTGTTCTGAATTAATTATTGTGTAGTGAATTTAGTATGTTTCTTGATTTTTAATTAGAGCAGGGAAAAACCATTTAGCCTTTTATTCCTGTACGGTTAAGAAAAAGGAAAAAAAAAGAGTAAGTTGCATGAACTATAAATGTGGTGGTCAATTATTCATGACTATATAAGTGTGCTAGGATCCTACTGGATAAACCAGATGGAAGCTAAATTAATTCTTTGATGTGTGGGTATATGTTCCTGATTGTTGAACAAAAATTTGAGACTGTTATAGGACGAAAATAAGAAGAAGAGAAATAAGACTTTTATGGAAGACCTCATTGGTCATGTGCTTATTTTCTGTGTGGTGCCTTAGTGGCGGGTTACAATTATTTCTTAGTGGATGCCTGTGTGGCGGGTTATAATAATATATTTCTTTGTGGTGCCTTAGTGGCGGGATAATATCATATTGCATTGTTGTGCCTGTGTGGCGGGTTTTAGTCTGCATTTTCATGATCATGCATGGCATATGCATCTGTGTGGTGCCTTAGTGGCGGGAATTGCAATTATATTCTGTGTGGATGCCTGTGTGGCGGGAATTGCAATTATATTCTGTGTGGTTGCCTGTGTGGCGGGAATTATATCCGGATCATATAGTTTTAGGAGCATGCATATACATGTGTATCATTAAGGTCTATTAAGAGTTGTATAGGAAGATTGTGTCCCTTTTCTGTTCACGTACACATGCAAAACAGAAGAAAGATGATAATAACAAAGAAATGAAGACTTAATCATTATATACACATATATATACATACCACTATGCATAGAGATATAGAAGCAAGGTAAGAGTTTAGTATGGTGAGTAATGTCTTATTATGACAAATTCTGATACATGACTTTAGAGATTTAAATTAAGTGGGTTTACTACCTTTTGATTTATGTTCTTGCTTAAGGCCATATAAATAATGTAAGGTGAAATTCTCTTGTAACTGATATGTTATTTCTTTTGTCCTCTAAAGTTTTATGAAAGTTTGGAAACTGATTCTATCCAATCTAATTTTTGGCAGAAGAATAGTATATGCTTATTTTCTAATTTTTAATTCTTGTTTAGTTTTGTTTTGTTGTGGTTGGAAGCTGACCCCTTACACCAACATTTTAGGTACACAAGAAGAGGTGTAATATTTATGGTTGATGCTTGTTCGCGAACGGGGGAAATCACTTTGGGTATTTCGTTATCTATTTTGAAATAAGGATTGTATGGTTCTTTAATTGTTGCTTTGAACTATGAAATATGTTTAGAAATGCGGAGACATGTTTTCTTCCGCTAGGAACCTTAAACAAGTCTCATTTTTGTTCTTTTGAAGCTGATACATTTTTCTCCATTTTCAACTATTAATAAATTAGTTATTTGAAAATTGGAAATACATTGACATAGGAAATTTGGAATTGTTGGTAAATCGTTTAAAAAAAAAAAAAATATATTCCGGGATGTTACAGTAGACTCTTAATACAATTCTGTGTATCCTACATGGTATTGGCTTCATACGAACATTGCCGTTTCCATAACGTGTGCATACTTTGAATTGCCACTACTTGTTAAATGATAACGATACGTGTTCTAGCATCTTGCTTAAAGAAATTTTCTTAAACTTTGGTATTCGGGTTCTTGGAACGAATTTATACGTGACTAAAAAGTTTTTATCATTTCCAAAACTGATGGTATAAAGATGCCACAGAACCACCAGACGAGTTTCGATATTTTTGGAAAAGATTTTACAACTCGCCCCAAACTTGTTCACGACAAGTTGGTCCTGAAGTTTGTACGTCTTAAGTGAGTTTACTTACGACGTATTTCATCAGTTTCAAAAATGTATAATTCCATGAGTTTAAATAAAATATTGTTCCCAAGTTCCATAATACCAATCTTAACTTCTAAAAGTTTTAAAATCATGACTTAACATATCTTAACAAGTATCGTTTTCACTCAACAAGTATCACATACGAAAGTATGATTCTCATTGCACAAGACTCAAGAGTCGCATCTTCCTACATGATAACATGCTTAAACTTCGAAGGTGAATTCTTACCTTCCTAACTGATATACATACCTCATACACATATTAATACATGATATAAACCAAGAAGATCCTTGTCCTACTTGGTATTAACTTATTCCCCTTATCTAGGGACATTAAACTTGAATCTTCAAATAATCTCTTCAAATAGTACTTGAACATTACTACCTTCTCTAAATACCGGTCGTCATTCTTGATGTTTCGATCCTTTACTTGTGTCACGAAAAGTGACCTTCTGAATCTTACATATTTCCCATAATCATCATTCATGCATCCTGACCAATTCATATTTGGCAATTCTTGTCTTTCTCATCTTTCTTAGCTGAAGACACATACTTAAAACTTTTACCTTAGCTAACAATGATTGAATAAGAATTCATCCTTACTTATCACATCGAGAACTCCTTGCATGCCTTATGTTGCATTCATGTTAAACTTGTTTTACCAACCGAACATCCTTCACGAAGATTCATACCGGCTAAATTTTCCATGTTTCATGATTAACAATTAACTTCCATAGAGCTACTCTGATTCCCACCGGTTGGCTTAAACCACTACTCTAATCCGATAGAGCAATTGAAACTTCATATTGCTGTTCACCACTTGATTATTAACTTCTTGAACTGTTCTCAAGATCTTCCATGTTGCAACCACATTCATATCCTTACACTTGTCTTATAAATTCAAAACTCAGGATAATTTATCTTATGCTCATAATACTTGACTTGGGGGTAAACCTTATGTTCTTGCTGGTTACATTTACCATACATATCATTTACCATACATATCATTTCGACACCAAATTACTAATCAAACAAAAATTATTTCCTTCAAAAAAAAAAAAACAAAAATCATTAATTAGCAAATTCATTTATATTTTATTTTATGATGAGAAGATTTTTATGTAAGTAATACGACAATTGTATAATTTTACTAATTTAACAACGGGTACGGATTTCTACGAGTCTGGATATTTAAAATATATTTTATTTTATTCTATGTGTTAATAATTTTACTAAATTCAGTTAATTTCATCCGCCAGTGCATCTATTAATTTACGAGTACTTAAAATATGATTTATTTTATTCTATTCATATGAATCCATTAAACTATTTGTCTCATATTGATCTGTGGTGAATTTTATCTGTGAATACCATACATGCAGAATTTTGTTCATCATTAATTATATGTCTAACCAAGACAAAGCCGGATAAATACACTTGTTAATGTTTAAATAATAATATTTTAGTGTGTAAGCATTCCTTTAGATCACACAATCCATTAGTTTTCATTTAAATCCAATCGTTCCTATTCATTTTGTAAAATAAAAGTGGTCTCTCACGGTGCTTGACCTATACAGGTCTCGCACCGGAGACATCAGCTAGTTTTGATCCCATAACTCAACGGTGATATCTTTAGGGTGTGTTTGGATTGAGGGTTTGGGAGGGGAAGGGAGGGTAGGGCTCACTTTTATTTTTTAAATTACCAACAATGTAAAATGTTTTTTCAATTCAAGTGTTTTTGAAGTATTATATGATCATTTACCATGTTGTTAATTCAATTTTCTAAAAATCATTTTATAATATCAGTAATTTAAAAAAGAAAACAAGTCCTCCCCTCCCTTCCCCTCCTAAACCCTTCATCCAAACACACCCTTAGAGTCCACTTCTTCCTCATACAAAAAGGGAAAGGAAAATATGAAAATTACCACTAAACCAACCTAAGCAAGACTTTTATACATCCGTGTAAATTGTCTCCGATTTCTTTTTTCTTTTTTTGTACAAATTGTCTCCTATTTCTATCAATATGAAGAAATTTATTTATTATTATCTACTAATTTATCTGGTATTATTTTGTTTTTACTTTTCATTAAAAAAATTATAATACCTTGGAATAGAGAAATGATATTTGTAAAACCATTTTTCTGACAAATTTATCTCTTATACTCAAATTATGTTTACTTTCTCTCCCTATTGTTTTGGTTTCCGTGTTGGCACATAATTTTCTTTATAATTTGATGGTTGTCTAAAAAATTATCACTCAAATAGTTGATTCATGAATGGAAAACAATTTCGTCATATATTACTTACCTCATGACCGAACTCCGAATTAGGAGGGTGTGGCTTCCCATGAAAACCAGACGGGTAACACACAAAAAAAAAAATGAAATTATATTCACCGTCCCGACCTATCCTTATCCAATTTAATTAAAGACATGTAGATGGACACTACACTGGTAGTGGAGTCAAAGGACTACCTAATGTAAAGATAAACACAGAGACAATGCTTTCATTATTAAAGAGTTTCCGGTTAAGACCTGAGTATAACGCATTATTACCTATATGACTTCACGAAGTCCGTGACTAATAGAAGATGAAACATCCAAAATGATTTGTATATAGAATTTGTGCAAATCTAGTTCAACCTTGACAAAAATTAATTGAAGGTCGTGATACATGCTCACAAAATATATTCAAACTCCACAGCAGATGGCATCAAAAAAGCCTTTAATGTTAAAGGCGTTTAATTGAAGGTCTCAATACCTTCGCTATTTAATCAGACACACTTCTCCTTGCAGCATAGAGCCTGTAAGCAGTCACACCAACAACAATCACGGCTCCTCCAACTGCAATAAGATGGGTTAATAAAACCATTAAACAAAGAAACAAAAGCCACGGTTATATTTTCTTGTGATTTAAATTACAAGTCTTTAGAACTCAATGGCAAAACTGGTCAAAAGTTGACCGTGAATGTCCAAAAAAATTGAAAGCCCAAAAATGGGTTGTTCTCGTTCATGCAGTAACTCCATCATTTTGGCCTACTTTCTACAGGAATCTTTAAGATGATTCCCAAGTTCCTATAATGTAGGGACTTGGCAATAATCATTTATTCATTTGCTACCATTTGATTTTGTTGATATTCATTTGTTACCTAATCCTTAAATTCCAACTTCAAGAACCATTTGTAGAACAAGAAATCAAAAGAACGTGAAACAAAGCAATTCCAGTGAATAACAGATTCAGAAAAGTCAACCAACAACAACATAGAAGATATTAAACAGGCTAATTCTTCACACCAATAGGGACCACTTCAGTTGCATAACACTAACACCTCAAGGTTATAAGTGACAAATCATTGCAAAATCAAAATGAATCATGAAACCAAGAGAGAGAACACATGAAAAAAGATAAATCAAATCATCCAAATTTAAACAGGTTAATAGGTTCATTTTATACTAGTAAGCAATTAGCATACAAGATTGAACAGCTTTAACATTAAAAATCAAAAGGAACTTAATGAACAATTAACAAGTCGATCTGAAAACTCATATACCTGAAACACATACAAGTGTTTGGCTTATGACCTTTTTGTACTGCTTACGAATCTTTCTGTTTTCAGTTTCTGGGATGCTTAAATGAGGGAGCTCAGCAGCCCTTACAATTTGGCAGAATACATCTTTCAAATCCCCGGATTTCACACTGATTGCTATAGGATCCTTTACTCCCATGTTCTGACTAACCTACAAAACACATTGGCATGTCAGAAGTTGCTCGACAATTTCCGAGCATCAAGAAATCACATATGCCATGATTATATATGCCAAGGAAGACATCATAATACGATTTTTATTTTTTTTCCTTACAATTTGTTCTAACACTCAGCTATGCTTATCTGCACTCCTTGTAGATGTTGCCCATAAATGCAAAAGCTAACAGTATGCTCTTCACTCAGTAGTTTAAAATTTTTTAAGTCCCTTTTTCATAGCACAAAAAAGAAGAATAGGAACGAAAAAAGAAGAAGAATAATACGATAACCCCAACGATCCAATTGTTGAATAAATTGAGACCTACAATAATTTCGACAAATCTAACTTTTCAAATATAATCACAACAAATGCAACTGAAGTCATAACACGAACCTATACTAAAATGCATATGACAGTGTTGTAATAAGAGAGAAAATTGTCTAATTATACAGCTTAACTTAACAATCACAGTTAAAAAATTAAAGATAATTTGTAGAGCCAAATCAAACTTCTGCTTGAAACAGGTATAGCAATATTAATGTAAATGAGATATAGCAATATTTCCAAAGTCTTGGTTAATAGCTTCAAACTGCCATTCAAAGATCGGATAAAATAAAAATCCAGTAAATGCAAAAAAAAATGTCACAAATCCAAAACATCACAATATAAAAAAAGTTAAACTGAAACAAGAAAATAAATTAGCCTTAAATCTGCTCAATCAAATTTCAATCTGAAGACCAAAGCATATATATACACAGACTATTATGAAGCATGGACACTCCTCGGATTAGGCGTGTCCCGGTGTCGGACACGTGCCGTGTCTGACACCGACCCATATAATTACACTGAATTATGTGATTTTCTCAACTGATTAGTGGTGTCGTCGTGTCCAGTGTCCGTATCTGTGCTTCATTATATATAATTAATGCCAATCAGAAGGTTCAGATGAAAACATAATTCCAAGTGCGTCATTTCACCGCATTAAATATCTCTGTATCTAACCATTCAATGTTTAGAAGAATATTTATGTATATGATCATGCAAATTAACAAACAAGTTAACGAAAATACCCTATTTGAATCTTGTATGGACAATTCAACTGACTTTAGATCATCTTTTGTTCCAATTATAAGAGACGGCACCTCAAAACCAGTTTTTTCTCCGTGTGTGGCAACTTGTAGCATGAGTTCTGATGATGCCTTCCATGAAGCCTCATCAGACCTAAATGAATATTTAATCAGCCGAGCTTTATACATCCAACATTCTTCCAAGTAATTACTATGAATTACGCACAATCCAAACCACACGAACATGAAATTACAGTTAACTTCTAAGCCCGTAGATGAGTTGTAAATCTAAACATTAACGAATACCACGCAAATTCATATGACTTATTAATCTTATTTTTAAGTTGTTTGAAGCTTATGTTTGTACTCACGGTTTCAACTATAAGCAAAAAAACACGTTTGGTCCTCTAAACTATAAGCAAACTTGATAACTTTCACCCTTGTTGAATGATGTTGTTCCTAAAACATCCCGTAATTAATAGTTTTATTTTCCAACAAGCCTTTTACTTTTGTGGAACACATTCCTGTCAATATAAAATTTCCAAACTTCTTAGGTTTACTGCTATTGAAAGCAGTTTGTATTTTTTCAGTCAGATAGCACCGCCTCATTAGCTTAGCTCTTTTCTGAGGTATGACATGCCAGCTTAAACAATTATAATTTATAAATGTCTAGTTTCCTGTGCCAGTTTAAGTTTGTTACAGCTGGGCGTAGGCTAATCCCAGCAGGGTAGGTTAAGTTCTCTATAAATTTTGTACTTTTAGCCATTTTTATACAGTTAACAGACTATTTAAAGGAATAGAAAAATCCAAGTTCAGCTTTCTCTCTATTTTCTTTTAGTTTAACACCAATGAAGGACAAAGTAGTTCAATAGTGAAACTTCGTCTTATACTGATTCATATATTATAGATGAATTGCAAAATAAACTGAAATCCATAATTTCAATAGTATATGATGGTATAGTGAACATTAATATCAAAGGTCACCTGTCATGGACAAAAACTGCAACATCACATGAGGCCAACGACTCCTTGTTGGCCAAGAGCTTTGTTACTCCAACCTCAGAAATCTCTTTCAGCACAAGATATTTCGGGGTTTTCTGTAAACAAAATGATAAAAATATGAATCTGAAGATATAAATGCCAAGATCTCCAAAATGAATACATCAAATGAAGGTTTTGGTGTTGGAAAAGGTAAAAGAAAACAATTGTCTTTCTCTCTGTCACAGGAAAAAGATATTGTCAAATGTCAATCAAGTATCACTTACACCAGGAATGTGGACAACGTTTACAGCATAACGATCCTCGTCAGTTGGATTGTAATTTTCAGAAAATTGCCTGCATTAAGAATTCAATAAGATATGATGTTCAAAATTTAAAGTTATGCTACCAGGAACCTTCAAGGTAACACAAAAAAAAAAAAAAAAATACCTTTGAAGGAAAGAATTCAATAATGCGGATTTCCCCGCCTTCCTGGATCCAAAAATAAAGCATTGCAATACATTTCTGTATGAATGTTGTCTTTTGCGATCTATGCTTCGCTTCCTAGTCACACGGGTAGCAGATAATGGAATACCATGAAATCCAATGTATATCATGTTCTTCACACTAGCTGAAGTGTTTAGAAGTGTCATGAGTGCCCACTGTCAAGAAAACAATATATATATATTAAAAAAAAATCAATGGTGATGCAAATTAAATGTTGGAATTAAATCCTCGAAATTTTTTTTCTTCTGCCCCTATCACAAAAAAAATGATATATCTGCCCCTAGTTGAAAATTATTGTTGTAAATGCCCTTGTTCTTCATTTCAAATGGCGAGCATCACATTTTTTCAACCCTCCTCTTCAAGCTTGCAGGCTTTCTCAGAGTTTCTCTGACTTTATCTGTGTGTTTGTAATTTCATTTGGCGAGCATGTATATTTAAGGTATTTAATTTTTTTTTCCATGTTCCACTTTTGAAATGGCGAGCATGCCATTCTTGGTTTTTTTATTTAATTTTTTTTTTCCATGCTCCACTTTTGAAATGGCGAGCATTCATAGAGTCCTATTAAGGTCTCAGAAACTTTGCTTAAACTATATGTTACTGCAGTTAAAGGCTTTGCTAATGATGTGCTTAAGAAAACAGGATCCAACAATGTCCTATGTGTGCATACAAACAAAACACCTTTGTTTGGTTTTGTTTTTTTAGGGATAGTGCCTTTGATTTTTAGATCTATGCCACTCCAAACTCCTAATTCAAGTGCTAATTTGTAAGGAAGGAAAATACCAAGAAGGATTCTATAAATTGCTAAAATAATTCCAATTGGTAACCACATGAACATGTAGAGTGTTGCTAAGGGTGTTGGCAAGAATGCTAATCTTCCATCATGAAATATTAATGGCTTTGGATATTTGTCCCTTGGCATGATTGAGTTTGGACTATTCTTGTTTTCTTCATTGTTCACAACATAAGTGGAAATGAAAAGATGATGATGTAAACTTGAAGTTCCAATTCCAATATCAGGTTTTCTATCACCAAAATACTCCTTAAGTGCTCTATGCTTAACAAGTAAGCCAGAACTAGTGAGAAAACCAGTGAAGTAGCAACCAAATTAAAAGTGTGTAACTCTGTGCCTAAAACATCACCGACACTCAAATACTCTTTCAAAAATCCTTCTACCATAACTCTAGGCACACTTGTGATAACAACTTTAGACCCAGCTGAAGCAAGAACCTCATAAACTTGAAGATTAAGATTCTCTAAATAAAACTTTGGTAAAACAGCCCTTGAAACATTTTCCATGTCCTTTATTCTTAAACCACAAAAGGTTATAAAAGTCATAATCTTTAGTTTTAACTCATGATCACAAATCAAGAGTAAAGGACAAGACATAAGCAAGAAAAATGCTCTAAAAATGCTGCCACCTTCAAAAGCAACAAGCATGAAATAAGGGAAAAATGAATGAGTATGAATGCTCGCCATTTCAAAAGTGTAGCATGCAAAAAAAAAATTAAATAAAAAAAACCAAGAATGGCATGCTCGCCATTTCAAAAGTGGAACATGGAAAAAAAAAATTAAATACCTTAAATATACATGCTCGCCAAATGAAATTACAAACACACAGATAAAGTCAGAGAAAGTCTGAGAAAGCCTGCAAGCTTGCAGAGGAGGGTTGAAAAAATGTGATGCTCGCCATTTGAAATGAAGAACAAGGGCATTTACAACAATAATTTTCAACTAGGGGCAGATATATCATTTTTTTTTGTGATAGGGGCAGAAAAAAAAATTTCGAAATTAGTCATTAAATTATTAAAACTCTTAATTTTTACAAATATAACTTTATAGAAAATTATGAAACATTAAATATACGCCAACTACTAGTATTTAAAAGATAAATATTAGATGAGAGGTATAAATCTCTTTTAAGTAATACACTTTAAAAGTTGTGAAATTTTCTTATAAATAAGATCAAATAATTTTTTAAAAAAACTTTCTTATAATAAGGACCGGAGGGAATAAACTATCTAAGAGAAATACATAACTTTTTCATTTTACTTGATTTCCTAATGAGACAATACACTCAATATGTGATATTCAAAATACCCTTAAAAAAATATAGTATTCAAAATGGATCACAACCAATCATGTGACATAATCTTATTGTAAAATAAAAATAAAAATTCATGTGACATAATCATGAATACAATGAGAAAGTACTAGAAGCATGACAATTACAAATAACAACTAATAAAAAAAACTAAATAATATATTTTAAATAATAGTTTATTGGCTCAATTAAGCATCGAAGATCTAATGGTTTCTATTTTCAAAAATAAATCAAATAGTTAAGATTAAAAAAGTTTAATGAAGTCTTTGATGGATCGTCAATATATTGTTGATTCACCTTATACATATATATGATTAAGGGACTTAGACATAACAAAAATTAGTTAAAGGATCAAAGTAAAACCTAAAAAAACAGATAAGGATCAAAAAACAATTTAGCCTAAAAAATATGGAAAAAAAAAATCTTCTTTTTTCTTAACCCTCTAATTTCAACCCTCCAAAGACTTTCCCACTCTATTTTCCCGGTCCCAAATAGACGTGAGAAAAATAAGATTGAGAAAATAAACTAGGGACTTTTGATTGAAACTTGAAAGGTTGCAGAATGTAGGTTTTGATTCAACGTGGCAACTGGTCTATCCAAGAAAAGGAATGAAATATTCTCCCAGCACGGCATACAGCATGTTCGTTCGTTATCATCAATGTTTGGAATATTTCCCATTCCCTTGATTTAGTCATTCTAGTTGTTTGACTTGGCTTGGCTTCGACAAAATGGACCGATATAGACATTATAGATCGTATGCATATTTATTTTCATTGCAAATGCAAATATATGATCGATATTTAATCCTTCAACCAATCAAAATTGACCTTATAATAGACATTATCATAAGAAGATAGCCGTTGACCATAAATTTTCTTGTTGGTACAAAATTAAACTATAATTTTTAATAAATATCATATTGATTTTATAAGTAGGGGTAGTTTGGGGCATAATATAAAAATAAAACCGAGTCAAATTTGCTTACATTATAATCCTATCATCACAAACATTTGATACATTATTGCTAAGCCAAAACATAGATAGCCATTGAAGAAAAACAAAACCATGGATAGAGAACAAGAAGAGATGCAATTTCTAGGACTCTTTGGAATCTACAAAGAATCCTACAAGATCATAATTTCATGGAGAAAAATCTTCAGCCAAATTACCTTAACTCTCATCCTCCCTCTTTCCTTCATCTTCCTTATTCACATAGAAATATCCAACATCCTCTTCAGAAAGATTATGAACAACACAAATGAAATTTTGGAAACACAACAAGGCACACCTCAATACCAAAAACTTTCCGACATAATCACTTCTGAATGGACCACTTTCTTGCTCTTTAAACTTGTTTACTTCACTTCTCTTCTAATCTTCTCTTTGCTATCAACCTCTGCAGTGGTTTATACAATAGCATCTATTTACACCGCAAGAGAGGTAACATTTAAAAGGGTCTTCGGCGTTGTTCCAAAGGTTTGGAAGAGACTCATGGTCACTTTCTTATGCACATTTTTTGCATTTTTTGTGTATAATACTTTGGCAATACTAGTTTTCATTATTTGGGCACTTTCAATTAATTATAAGAGTGGGGGAATTGCAATTTTAGTTATTATTGGAATCTTATACTTAGTTGGGACTTTGTATCTTACAATACTTTGGCAATTAGCTAGTGTTGTGACCGTTTTAGAAGACTCTTATGGATTTAAGGCCATGATGAAGAGTAATAATTTGATAAAGGGGAAAATTGGTTTGTCAACACTTATATTTTTGAAGCTTAATGTTTCATTTTTTGGGATACAATTTTTGTTTGCAAAGTTGGTTGTGAAAGCTTGGGGGTTGACTTTGGTGGATAGAACAGCATATGGAATACTATGTTTTGTGTTGTTGTCACATTTGTTTTTGTTTGGGCTTGTTATCCAAACGGTTCTTTATTTTGTTTGTAAGTCTTATCATCATCAAAGTATTGACAAGTCTGCTTTGTCTGATCATCTTGAAGTTTATCATGGAGAGTATGAGCCTTTGAAGGATAAAGATGTTCAACTGGAGAATTACCATGTGTGATGTAGGTTGATAAAAAAGTGAATTATTGTTTTGTGAAATTTATTGAATAATTCAAGCAGATATATATGTATGAGTAGTGGTGAATTATTTACGAGGATTATCTGTAACCATATTATGTGGCTTTCTTTGTATTGATTAATGAATCCTTCGAGTTTAGTTCATGTTGACTTTTATATATACAATATACCTGTGAATTTTGGTAATTGGTTGTTTCCTTCGAGTTTAGTTCATGTTGGTTGTTATTAATTGGTTGAATTTTTCTATTCCTTTTTAAATTGATGAGCGAACTTTACTTGTATTTATATGCTTGTTTAATGCTTATTTAAATTGTTGATGTTGGGCGTAAATCTGCAACAATTGATTAGTTGGTATCATATAATATTTTAATTTCTAGTTTGATGATTGTGGGTAGTAAATGTAGTAGTATTTAGTGCAAAATCCTTTTTGCAAGTAGGCTAATTTTGGTGAGGAGACTCTTAAAGGTGTTTGTACAATTTCGTGGCCAATTTGAGTAGATGTAGAAGTGTGGCCATAATGTCTTTTATATGTGTGTTTGTATTATTAAGGGGATTGGTGGTGTGATTTAGTTTGGTGTAGGAAGACTAATTTTTCTTTCTTTCTGATCTTGTTTATATAAGTGTGTAGAAGTCTGATGTAAAAGCTAGGTGTTAGTATGACTTGAGTGTTGAGAACTTGTATTAGTATTCTCGTATGGATAAAGTAATTTATTAATTTTAGTTTGGTGTTGAGTTTCTAAAGAAAATGAATGAGCTTTTGGTTATATGGTGGATAGTTTACTTGTAGTTGATAAGCTTGTTATGTGATCAAGGTATTCAATTTATTTAAAAATGTGCTATTTTTTTAGTCTTTGGTCACTGATTGTTAAATTTGGTTTTTGTTTTTGGTGCTTGTTAGCAAGACTTTAGAGATTATGGATGATGCAATTGATTAAGGTTATATGTTATATGTGTAGGGTTGTATTGATACTTTGCAATTTAGTCATATCTTGTGATTGTTTTTTTTTTTTTGTTTTAATAGTATTTCACCTTGCTTCAAAAAAAAAATGTTTACTTTGGATAATGCTTATAGAATTTAAAATCTTGGTTTATTAGTTATTTTCTTACGGTGATTGTTTGATTTCTCCATTGCTGGAAAAAAAAAATATTATCTACCATCCTTTTGAATTTTGAAGTTACGTTGTTTCCACAGTGGTATTTGGTGTCTATGTATGTTATTACTAGTATGGAAACAAGTTTTATGAAACTAACTAGGTAAGTGATAAATTTAGTTTAATTAAAGAAATTTCTTTTATAAACTATGGCAATCATAATTTGCGAATTAGAGATGACTTAGATGGTGCTATATGTGATTTTTGTAGGATTAATGCATTAATATTGTTTTTATGTTGATGTTCTTATTATTATAATTTGTTTTCTTCTATCTGTCACTAAAAGTTACTCTATATGTATTCTGTTTTTGTTGTTTGTCACTAAGACTCTTTTAGTGTGTATTTTGTTTTTGGTGTCTGTCACTAAAATGTATTTTCTGTTTAAGTTGTTTATGTTTTCTGCAAAAATGTCGCCCTTTGCTAGAAAAAAAAACTGTTGCTATTGTTGTTTCTATTTACCGTTATAAAATGTGTCGTATTTTCTATTTTGTTATCTATGTATCTATCATTTTAATGTTGGTGTTTCTAGATTGAAGTTTGGAAGTAGAATAAGATGATAAAATAATCTTTAAGAAGTTAAGATACTTCAAAAAAAAAAAAAAAAAAACTTTTCTTTACTAAATTAAATTTTGTATGAATTGATGCGTAGGAAATGAATGAATTTATAACATGGTGGAAACGAGTATTTTGGACTTTGTTTAAAATAATTACTCAAATAAAGCTTGCTATTTTCTATATTTTCTTCAACTTAAGGGTCTGCATTTTTTTTTTCCTTCTTCTTCTTGCTATTTAATTTGTTATCTATTTTGCTGTTTTTTTAAATTGTTGCTCTTGGCTGTAGAAGTGTGTTGTTGCTGGAAAAAAATATGTAAGGTGATATGATTGTGTAACTTGTGGGTTGTATAAAAAAAAATAAAAATGTGTATCTTGTGTGTTGCATGCATACAACGTGTTGCAAAGATTTTGATTCTTTTATTGTTAGTGGCTTTGTGGTTTAAATTTTTGGTAAGACATTGTTGGTTGCAAGTTAGATGTTACTTTTGGAAGCACCTAGAGCTAAGAGTAAATCGTAAATATCTTTTCTGTCTCAAATAAATTGTAGGACTTAGATGACTCATCTCCCATCTTCAAGAGATGGTGTGTGCTTGTTCCACCACCACTCGAACTTTGTCTTAATGTCATCCTTTGTCGAAAAGTGTCTGTTGTAGGTATCGATTCTTTAATATCTTGACCTTAGTGGTGTGGAGGAGGGTAAACCAAAAATGATGAAAACTAATATCAATTCGGAGAACACCAAGTGCAAGTTGTAGAGAATAGTTTGATTGTTGGGGTAGGATAGTATGTAACATCATTATGATAGATGACTAACAAGTTGATATAAGAGTGCGCAGCGGAAACATGATGTTTTCTTTCATGTGTCTTATATCATTCTCAAAGTTTTAATAATTGTCGTTATTTATCTAAACAACTATTTTACATTAACTTTTCATCTTTGAAAATTATTTAAAAACAATTTGGCAGGAATATTTTTATAAAAAAAAAAATGTTGAATGGTTTTGCGGAAGATGTTTTGCTAACTCTATCATAACTTTCTTATTATCTAGTTTCGAGGACGAAACTATTTTAAGGGGGTAAGAATGTAACATCCCGATTTTTTATATTTATTCAACAACTTATTTTAGGTGTAAATAATTTAAGAAGATTATGGCATCCTTCTTTTAATTAAATTATATAATTAAGTTTATCTATTTTATTTATTAAATGTAATTTATGTGCTTAAATTTAGCTCATTTAATTTAGTTTAGAAGTGATGATTTTTAGGGGTTTTCCTTGTTACTATTATTTTATAAGTTACTATTATTATTTTAAATTTTGATTGACTTGGAAGTCTTAGAAGAAAATTGTGGGAAAGTTATTTAATCAATAATATTTGTTGCTTTTCTCTATTTTGTGTTTGACTTTGTCTAATTCCACTAAACCAATTTTATAGTGGATAGCTTGCTTGAATAGGATGCTTCGGGGTTTAAGATCAGTTCCTATTACTTCTCCATATACTTTTATTTATTTATTTATTTTTTATTTGGCCATCACTTAGTAACTTCCTTCAACCATTTCACTAATACCTATTTAGTAGGAACCACGTACGATTATATTTCGATGAAAACGTGTATTTGGTTTTCAGCATTTTTATAGAGAAATAATAAGGTACACTTGAACATGGAGAGATAAGAAAACGGGAGTATCATATTTAAGTTTCATTTCATTCCATTCCCACTTTTATCATATAATTTCTTGGGTAACCTCTTCTCTGAAAACCTCAACAATTTTGTGATCAAATATAACCCGTTGTATTCTTATTAGTTGAGTAACTACCTGCCCCACATTTACCCTTTTGATTTCCATTAGAGGCCAGACTAACTTTATTATCAATAAATTACAAGAAGCCATTACCGGTTATGCATACCTCACTCTTATTTCCTTTCACTCCAATACCTCATCTTTTAATATGACTTTAGGTCCCTTAAATTCAATTGACTGCTTTGATTCCATACTATGACTTGAATAGAGAAATCAACCTTTTCATTTTGGGTACAAGCACGTCCTCTCTTTCCTTCAACCATTATGATCATCATACTCATACCACCATCTTTGTCATAACCTTTTGTTCATCATTCATACCATCCTTATGTGAAAGAGAGTTACTTCATTCTTCACGAGACTCAAAACCAACCTCTTCATTTAGTTTCATTTTCGTGGAACACCTAGAGCTCCGAGTCCAAATCCCTTTGCGAATTTTCTTGTGGATCTTTAGAGTCTATGCTATATTTTATACAATTAGGAAGGGAAGCTTACAAGGTAAGGGCTTTTTCCCCATACGTTCTTACTAAGTGCTAGGGCTGTGTTATTAAATAGTGGTAGCAATCCTTGTCTTTTAAAAAGAAAAATAATTAAAACGTATTTTCATGGTAAAATTAATCTTTTCTAAAAGTGATTATTCGTAATTATGTTTTATATGAAAGCTGTGTATGATAATGTGGTGTGAATTGATATATTTTATATTATTATGCTTTATATGTTTTGTGATGTTGGAAAAGAAATGTTACATTTTTTTTATGAATTAAAGAAGAAAAAGATGAAAATGTGAGTTTGTGAAATGATTGACTTTTGGTTGTGTGTTTGATGATGCGTTAATATTTGGTTGTAATTGCCTTAGTGGCGGGTTATAATTATATTTTTGTGGTGCCTTAGTGGCGGGTTTTATTCTGCATTTTCATGATCATGCATGGCATATGCATCTGTGTGGTGCCTTAGTGGCGGGAATTGCAATTATATTCTGTGTGGATGCCTTAGTGGCGGGAATTGCAATTATATTCTGTGTGGATGCCTTAGTGGCGGGAATTATATCCGGATCATGTAGTATATAAGAGCATGCATTTTACACATCATTGCATTGCATTCGGTCTATTATACATTTGTGTGTTGATAAGTGATTAAACTCTTATATATAAAAGAAATGTGTATGAACTTTACCTTAAAGACTTAAATGTATTTTTCTTATTTCTTTTTGATTGATAAGTTTTGATATTATCTATTTCATGACATTGTTTCTGGTGTTTTGAGTATGAACCAATTTGGATAAGGAAATTGACCCTTACACCAACATTTTAGGTACCCATGAACATGAAGAGATGTGTTTGCTTTGGTGTTTTGCTTGAAGCACGTACGTGGGCGAAATTGGGTTTTTGATTAAATTGTAATTTTAGAAGTAATTTTGAAGGACATTTAGTTTAAGAATTTTTATTAAATTATGTAAAGAATTTTGTATAGGTTTTGCTAGAATATATTTATTGATGAAATAAATAAATAGTAGTGTTTTTCAGAAAAAGAAAATGATTTAGGCGTAATGTCTTGGACCAAAATCCGGGGCGTTACACTTTTGTCCATAGTCTTGTGACTATAGAAGACTCGTTCCATGTTAAAATCGATAATAATATAATAGAATGTAATCACACATGTAAAGGTCATTTGGAAATTGAAAACGGATACATATCAAACACCGTACGAGCTTTAATTTGACCTTTTTGGTACTACAAAGTACCGAAGTTGTGTTTTAAATATTTTATATTCTTTGATTTGTGAAAAAACAATGATACTTGTACACCACCTATTTCTCAACATCTCGTTTTATCCTTTTTCACTTCTTATTTTCTCTTTATTTCAATACAATATATCCACATAGGTGTACATCAAACACTTTCCTTTGTTAACTATGGTGATCATGGGAAGGGAACAAAAGAGGATTTATTAAGAAGAAAAATGGTTAAGAAGCCGAACGGATTTAAAGAGGACGTTATTTAATATTTTAGTTGAGATGTTGATTCATTCTTGGCCTTATGTTGTAACCAAAAAATTGTTGGCCTTATGTGAAACTTGTCTTGAATTTTTGGTCTTTCTCTTCCAATTCCATGCCAAAACTGAAGTCTTCGCTTTTTCGGAGACATCGTCGGGTTCATGGAAACTTCGAATATGCCATTATCCTATCAATGCTTATAAAATTTGTCCTTGGTCTTAACTTTTGATTAGGACCGGTTCAACTCTATCGATCAAAAGTAAATCTTGAGATAAGATATTTTAATGATGATACTATATCCATCTAAATTATAATTAGTTTTAATCGTTCTTTATACAAATTAAAAAATAAAATTTAATGTCTATAGAAAAAAAATATATAAATTACTTTACAAAGCCATCTTTGATTAGTGATATGAGAAAAACAAATAAAAATAATTGGAAAAAGAGCATAATAAATATTAAATGATATGATACAAAAATATTAATATTTTATTAGTATTATAAAGTGTCTTATAATTAAGTTGAGATAAAAGGGAAGGTGCTTACTTCAGGCCAAAAATTTATCATCGCTAACGTTTATGCACCTTGCGATACGTTGGCTAAACAAGATTTATGGGTTCGCTTATCTCAGTTTATAAATGACAATGGAGATGTGAATGTTTGTGTTTGTGGGGACTTTAACTCTGTTAGATCGGAGGAAGAGAGAAGAGGTAGAAGTGTGGTATTTCGGCAGGTGGATGCAGACAACTTCAATAACTTCATTGATATTAGTTTTTTGATTGATTTACCAATATGCGGCAGATTGTTTACCTGGTATCGGGGTGATGGTGTGTCGATGAGCAGGTTAGATAGATTTTTGGTGTCTTCAAAATGGTGTGATTCTTGGCCCAATTGTATTCAAGTGGCGTACCAAAGGGGTTTATCTGATCATGTTCCCTTGGTGTTGAGTGTTGACGATGCAAATTGGGGACCCCGTCCATTGAGGTTGCTAAAATGTTGGGCAGATTATCAAGGTTATGCAGAATTCGTTCGTGAAAATTTGAACTCCTTTGTTTTGGATGGCTGGGGCGGACATGTGTTGAAAATGAAGCTTAAAATGATTAAAAATTCACTTAAGGTTTGGCATCAACAACACTCTAAAAATATCAAAGCCAAGATTGTGGAAGTTAAAAATCGAATGTCTTCCCTAGACTCAAAAGGGGAGGAATCCGATTTATTAGAAGATGAATCTAAGGAAATTCGTGAGTTATATGTTGAATTGCACTCTTTGTCCCGTGTGCAAACTAGTATGAATTGGCAGAAGGCGAGGATGAATTGGGTTAGAGAAGGTGATGCAAATTCTAAATTCTTTCATAATATGATGTCAAATAGGTAGCGACGGAATTCTTTACATTTGATTCACGTTGATGGAGTTCTTATCGAAGGAGTTCAGAATATTCGCATGGCTGCCCTTAATCACTTTGCCAATCAGTTCCTAGCTTCAGAGGGTGTTCGGCCTGGGATTCAAGGTTTAAATTTTCGTAAGTTGTCTTATGCTCAATCTGGTAATTTAATTCGTCCGTTTTATGTGGAAGAAGTTAAACAGGCTGTTTGGGATTGTGAGAGTTTCAAAAGTCCCGGGCCGGATGGTATTAATTTTGGGTTTATTAAAGATTTTTGGAATGAGTTGAAAGATGACTTTATGAAATTTCTTTTAGATTTTCATCGTAATGGGAAACTGACGAAGGGTGTCAACTCCACTTTTATTGCTTTAATTCCGAAGGTGGCTAGTCCTCAGAAGCTTGCTGATTTTCAACCTATATCTTTAGTTGGTTGTATGTATAAAGTGTTGGCAAAGGTTCTTGCAAATAGGTTACGTTCTATCTTGAGTTTTGTGGTGTCAGATAATCAATCAGCTTTTGTGCGGGGTAAACAGATTCTTGATGGCATTCTTATTGCGAATGAGGTAGTTGATGAAGCAAAGCGTTTGAAGAAAGAATTATTATTGTTCAAAGTTGATTTCGAAAAGGCCTATGCCTCGGTTGATCTTAATTATCTGAATTCTGTGATGATTAACATGAATTTTCCAACTCTTTGGCGGAAGTGGATCATGGAGTGTGTCGGAACGGCTACTGCTTCGGTCCTTGTGAATGGGTACCCGACAGATGAATTCCCTATTCAGAGGGGGCTTAGACAAGGGGATCCTTTGTCGCCATTTTTATTCTTATTGGCGGCAGAAGGATTTGATGTGTTGATAAAGGCTTCAGTGTCGTCAAATTTATTTTATGCTTATGGTGTTGGCACCCAAAGGGAGGTCAATATCTCACATTTACAGTTTGCTGATGACACTATTATTATTGGTGAAAAATGATGGTTGAATGTTCGTACCATTAGGGCGGTGTTGTTATTACTAGAAGAGGTGTCAGGGCTGAAGGTAAATTTTAATAAGAGCATTCTGACAGGTGTAAACATTCCTTCGACTTGGTTGTCAGAAGCGGCTTCGGTGTTGAACTGTAAAACTGGTATAATTCCCTTTATGTACTTGGGTTTACCTATTGGCGGAGATAGTAGAAAGTTTAGTTTCTGGAAACCGGTAGTGGATCGAGTTGTTGCAAGATTGTCGTCGTGGAATACTAAATTTTTATTGCTTGGTGGCCGACTGTTTCTTCTGAAATCTGTCCCATCCTCTCTTCCGGTTTACTTTCTTTCCTTCTTCAAGGCACCTACATGTATAATTTCCTCTATCGAATCTATTTTTAAAATTTTTTTTGGGGGGGTTGTGAGGTCTCTAAAAAAATTGCTTGGATAAAATGGGATTCTATTTGTTTACCTGTGAATCGAGGAGGTTTGGGGGTGCGGAGGTTAGGTGAATTTAATCTGTCTTTGATAGGAAAATGGTGATGGAGGTTGTTGGTTGATAAAGAAGGATTGTGGTATCGCGTCTTAAAGGCACAGTATGGGGAGGTTGGGGGTCGAATTCAGGAAGGAGGGAGAGAGGTGTCTGGATGGTGGAGGATGATGTGTAAGGTGAGGGACGGGGTAGGTTCAGGAGTAGGTAATTGGTTTGATGATAATATTAGGAGGGTGGTTGGAAATGGTAGTAGCACTTTCTTTTGGACTGATAATTGGCTGAGTGGAGTTCCATTAAAATTCCAATTCAGTCGTCTTTATGATTTATCGGTGCATAAGGAGTGTTCGGTGGCAGACATAGAGCGTTGGGGGTGGGAAGAAGGCGGGAATGGGTGGGTTTGGAGACGAAGGTTGTTAGCTCGGGAGGAGGAGAGTATGAGGGAGTGTATCACTTTGTTGGATAACGTTGTTTTGCAGGTTAATATTCAGGACCATTGGAGGTGGTTACTAGATCCTGTTCATGGATACAATGTTTGTGGGACTTATCATTTTCTCACAACTTCTGAAGAGCAGGTGTCTGATGGTGCTTTTATTGATGTGTGGCACAAATTGGTTCCGACAAAAGTTTCACTTTTTACTTGGCGGCTCCTTCAAGACAGAATTCCTACAAGACTCAACCTGGTGCGTCGTCGGGTTCTTCAACCAAACAACAATTTATGTGTTTGAGGATGTGGTCTAATAGAAACGACGGATCATCTCTTCAAAGGATGCGAATCTTTTGGAAGTGTATGGTTCTTACTTTGTCATTGGCTTGGGTTTTCATTTGTTTCTCCAGGTTCCGTGAAGAATCATTACTATCAGTTTATTCACTTGGCGGGTATGCCACGATCTACACACTGGTATCTTAAGGTTATTTGGCTTGCTTGTGTTTGGGCAATATGGAAGGAGAGAAACAACCGAGTTTTCACTGATACGGTTATTGGTCCTTTTCATATTGTTGAAAAAGTAAAGTTAAATTCTTACTTATGGCTATCTTCGAACTTTGAGCCTATTGCATTTGGTTTTCACGATTGGTGGAGACATCCCCTCCTTTGTATGGGTGTCATGTAATTTGCTTGATACTTTATTTTTAGGTGGTGGCATCTTTATTAGGTGTCGTGGTGTTGTAACAGATATTAGGTGATTCATCACTTTAGCACACCTTGTGCGGGGTGAATCACTTTGCTTTTGAGCAATATATTCCATTTTGATTTGTTAAAAAAAAAAATTGAGATAAATATTTTTTACAAAATGACTTATAATTTAGAAAGAAAATAAAGGAGTAATATTTCCCTTCATTCAATAACTAGTGATCTATTCTATCTATCCCTTTCAATAGGATTACTATTTACTACAAATTCAGTCTTTCCTTTGCTGAATTTATCGTTAATTCATGATGATGTTTTTATCGTTAATTCATGATGATGTTAAACATGTTTGTAGGTCTCGTAGTTTGTTTCTCCATTATTATGAAGAGAGAAAAAAAATAACGAGTGAATTTGACCATTATATATATATTAAAAAAATTGTATAAATATCAACAATGAATCGGTTCAAATTGTAAGAGATTTAGGACATTTAAACAAGTGACGATGGATTTGATTCCCGACTTTTGCTTATAGAAAAAGGTTTAGAACACCCACAAGTTCTCAGACGTAGGTTGGTCGCTACTAAATGATGATGAAAATTTCGTACTAATAATATTGTACCTCAAACAAAATTATTTAAATGATATAGAATGATAAACTTAGTAAATCATCCTTATCCAATTCAAAATAACAAAGTAAATCATCTTTATCAAGTATTGATATTCTTACCATTGCCGTGAAGTGAAAGGATATTGAAGTGGTGTAAGTAATATTAATTATTGTACTTTTTATTATATCTAGGTTTGACAAAAATAACTCTAAAGTTGTAAAGGAAAAAGTTTGGAAAAAAATTATGTATGGGTAGTTAAGTAATTTTGATAGTACGTTGTTTTCATATATTCTAAGTGAAGACAGTACAAAAGAAACCTCGGCCACTGTTTTGTTTTATTTTTGTAGCTTAACATCTCAAGTATTTTTCTTTTTTTCAAGCACACCTTTTTTTTTTTTTTTTACGTTCAATACACTTTTAATTTAACAAAAGAAATGTACAGTTTTTTAACTCCAAAATCCAAATATTTTGTTTTGACATTGATTTATTTTGCTACTAGTTAATTAATGCTCTGAAGTTAAACACTCGGAACTACATTGAAAACATGTTCATTAATCGGAACAAATCAACGTCTTTCACGCAAATTCCGTTGACAAACCAGGAAATAATCATGTCCATATGTTAGTTACTAAAATGCCCTTCAATTTAAAATTCCGTTGACATAGATTTCAATCATAATCTTGGTTTTGATATATATAGCGCTTTTTTTTTTTGCTTTAGCTAGCGCTTTTAGAGCGCTACTGTAAATGGCGCTGGTAAAGGTAATAAAGCGTTTTTTTCCTGTATAAAGTGCTATCTAAAGCATGGTTTATATAGCACTTTTTGTCAAAAAGCGCTACCAAATGTTCTCTTTAGATAGCGCTTTCAGTAATAAACGTCATCTAAAAGATGGTTAAAATAATGCAAACACTAGTAAAAAACAGCGTTTTTGTTTTAAAACGCTATGTAACACTAGGTTTAGATAGCGCTTTCCACAGGAAAAAAGCGCTAAGAAAAGCATAATTTTTTATTTTTGGTCAGAATTTTTTGAATTTTACAGATAGCGCTTTTTTATTAATTTAAAGTCATACATACATATATATATATATATATATATACATATATATATATATATATATATATATATATATATATATATATATTTTGGCACATTAAAATTGAGACTATTATTTATCAAATAAAACTTAAACATATATCATAAAAAATGTATGTATATATAGCATAAAAGTCAGAAATGTATAGCCACTAATATGGTAACATGGATATCTCTAAGTTACAACTAATTAGTTAACATAAAGATCAAAATCTTCTATTGTAGCATGCAGACTTCATCTATCTTCTTGGTCGTCTCAACATTCCAAATACAGTTAACTCTCCTCCACTTGAATATATAGCAGAAAACACCATTAAACAATAAGCAATAACACTATTATATTAGAGGAAAATTCAAAGTACTACTCATGAGTACAAATTAAAGGCGGAGAGTAGTCCACACATTTTATTCACTTAAAAAATAAAGAAAACAAGTGAAACAACCAAACACTATTTCATTTTCCAAATAGCAAACCAAACACTTGGATCAATGGCTAAGACTCATCTTAATATATATCAACACACACCTCTTATTCTTCTTAACATATATATAAAAAATCCTCCATATTCAAGCACTATTCATAAAAAATTAAAGCAAGACTATAATGCAGATTAAAACCACTACCACTTATAACAAATATATTTAGAAACATGAAACTCACCTTATCATAAAGATATCGTATAACTCTTAGGTTGATCATGAATTGACACCATTCTTCTTGGATTTCTATTATTTTATCTTTAGAGTATGTAAAACACTTGAAACCATCAATGAACTGCATATATTATAACATCAAAAATAACCATGTTACTTAATAAACTTAATTATATACAAATATTATACTTTAATATAAAAATAACATACCAATGATTGGCATATTGTTATGTCCACCAGTTACTTCTTTCAATTTGTGTTCTTGGTACATCCTTCATGATTTTACGGACTTCATGCAATTCTTGTGTATATCAATATACCTATTTCTTTCATGTGGCCGACTTGTCACCCCTCCTAATCTCGTCATTACCATTGCCTTTGTATGTTACAGGAATCTATGTGTAAATTGATTCAGTCGGTGATCAAACAATAAACTAAACGTTTCCACCAAAATCAAAACCAAAACCAAAAAGTAAACTAATTTATTTTTTGCAAAGAAGTGGAGAAATAAAGGCTATCTTTGATAGAAAATGTTTGTTTGTGTATTTTAATTAGATATAGTATCAAAATATGACTAGTTCAAAATATGATGCAATTTTTATGTTGTTTGTTGGCACAACACACACACATTGTAGATAGCAAAAACATAAGAACTATACGATTACACACCTAGTGACAAATATAGTGAATTATGTTGGCCATGACATGCTTTTGAGGGAAGAACATATAAAAAAAATTCTATTGTAGTTCAAAAGGAGTAATATTATATTACCTCTGGTACTCCATATAAGAAGAAAAAAACAAAAAATCATTAAGATCAACGAGACTCATGAAAATTGAATAAACTTGGGGAATACACAACCATAGTCCCCTTGTCAAAATATACACAGCCAACATCATGATCCTTAATTTCATAAAATTGAAGACAAATGCACGTTTAGAATTGAAAGTGAGTTTGGAAAAATTACAATAACACCGCAGTTTATTTGAAATCTAAAGTGTAAATTTTGTCAAAATCACGGCGACAACGACAATGACACACCATGGTTGTGGAAAACTTATCCCTTACGAAACACATCATGATGTTACATTGTCGGTGTCAAATGGATAAATTTGGTTAAGCTAATGTAGTGACACACCAATGGGAAAACGAATTCATTCCGAAACTGTCACATTTACTAGATGGTTTTTGTCCTCTAAATTGCATCATGCTGACAAGATGCAGAGTGCATTTTATAGCATCAAATGAACTATCAAAAAATTCATTAAAAAATATAGTTAGACTTTGATTATAAAAATAAAAAAAGTTTGTCAATCAAATGATGCCATGAATTTGTTGAATATCAACTAGCACAAAATTCAATCACTCAAAGAAAAGAAGGAAAAAAAACAATCAAGAAACCTTATGACATGTCATTGTGAGTTGCTAGTGGGAGAGATGAAGCGATATATGTAAATGTGACACAAACAATGATTGCACTAACAAGCTTTCTAGAACTATAATAATATAAATCCAATTGCAAATTATAGCACATGATTTTGTACGAATTCTATGGGGGGCAGCTACACACTTATTTACTCATTTTGAGTCACTCACTTACAAGTGAAAATCTTTACAACTTACTATGTGATGTAAAACAAGCTATACAATGAACTTTATTGAGGAAATTTATCAAACATATGGTATGCGTAAAATAGGTAGAACAATAACTTGATCCCATCACTCACACACGAATACTCACAAACTCTAATATCACAAGAAAGGTAAAGGGAGAGAAAGGCAGTTGTTACCGTGCGATGTAGATGGCCAAACGCGAGGGAGGAAGTTGTTACCACGCGGCGGCCACCGCTTGTTGTGACTGAAGCACGGTTTCCTGTGTTTTCTGAGTATCAATCACAAATTGTTGTGATTGAATGAACAGTGAACAAATCAATTTCTTATATTTGAAAGTGAAAGGGTTTTTGAGACTATAAGAGTTAAAGGAAGAAACCTTGGAATCCAAGAGGAGAAAAGGGCAGCTTGAGCATAGAGAGCAAAGAGACTGAAACCCATTAACACTGAAGGAAGCAGAGATCACTGAGAAACGAATATGATGAACTGAAGCTACTTCTCACCCCTGAAACTGCCATGGACAATTAGTAGATGATGACATTGACAGAGGAGGAGTAAAAGGGTTTCAGTAAATTGTGTTTTTTTGTAGTGATAATTAATTAATATTAATATCTACTAACAAAATATATAAATCGAAGTACAACAAAATTTCATAATTGTCGCTTATTAAAACTCATGATCTCCTTAATTTTATGTGCATAACAGTCTTTTTGCAAAATTTAATTTATTTGTTTTTTAAATAAATAATTGTGGATAATGATTTGTAACAAATTTTAGGATAATTATGAACAGTCTTTTTCGCAAAATTTAATTTATTTGTTTTTTAAATAAATAATTGTGGATAATGATTTGTAATAAATTTTAGGATAATTATGAACTAAATTATAGCTAATCACAACCTGTAGCCAAAGTTTTTTTCATTTCAATAATAAAAAAAAACCAAAGTTTTCAATAAAAAAAGGTGTGAATAAAATTTCCACGAATGAAAAGGCTGTAACAAATTTTTCCAATAACAAATTAAAAAAAAAGTAACCTTGCTCAAAAAAAAAAAAAGTAACCGAAATCCTCAAGATTAGTTGCCACGCTAAACAAAAACAAATTGTAACTAAATTCCTCAAAATAATGGGAGGGCTCATCACATTATTCTCTTCTTTTTTTTTTGACGTTCTCATCACATTATTCTCTTGATAAAGTGTAACTAATTTTCTCAAATTTCCATTAAACATATCACTTCCATTCTATGCTACTAATTATTCTCATATCTTTTTCTTAAATAAATAAAATAAAATTATTCTCATCTCTTTGCTTAATTTCTCATATCTTTTTCTTAAATAAATAAAATAAAATTATTCTCATCTCTTTGCTTATCCTTGCCCTTGCTCTTCAACTCACAAACGGTATTTTTTTTTTTTTGTGTTTTTTTCTCCAATCCATCATTAACTCCATCAGTATTATGAATAGTTAATTCTTAATCTTTTCCTTCCAATCTTTTCAATTTTTTTTCAGGATGGGTCTATCTATTGTGCAGATAAGTGAGAAAACATTGGTATCAAACAAGCCATACAAGTAGGCATAGATATTTTCAAGGAAAAAAAAAAAAAGAAAGGTTTCTTTTACGTAATTACTCACTTTCATTCATAAAAATATTTAAAAATTCAGTTTTTGATTGATTCTTGAATTTTCACACAATAACTATGTCACAAATTTACAAGATTTGCATTCTTTTAATTTCATCATATATCATTGTATATAGTTTAGAATCAAGTGCGAAATTTTCTTTGCTGCAGAGTGATAGGATCCAAGCGTTGATTCGTACCGATCACACACCAAAATGGAAGGAAATGATCAAAGAAAATATGGCATGCATCATCAACAATGGTTTCGTGTATGATAATGATTTTTCAGGGAAGTTGTGTGATCACCCAGATAAATTTGTGTTCGTTGGAGCTACAACTGTCAAGCCAAGAGAAATTAATGAAATACCTCCAAAACAATATTATTTCAAAGATTTTGCGTACAAAAACTATGTCACAAATTTCCAAGACTTGCATTCTTTTAATTTCATCATATATCATTGTACATAGTTTAGAATCAGGTGCAAAATCTTCTTTGATGTAGGGTGATAGGATCCAAGTGTTGATTCGTACCGATCACACACCAAAATGGAAGGAAATGATCAATGAAAATATGACATGCATCATCAACAATGGTTCCGTGTACGATAATGATTTTCCAGGGAAGTTGTGTGATCACCCAAAGAAATTTGTGTTCGTTGGAGCTACAACTGTCAAGCCAAGAGAGGTTAATGAAATACCTCCAAAACAATATTATTTCAAAGATTTTCCGCACAATAACTATGTCACAAATTTCCAAGACTTGCATTCTTTTAATTTCATCATATATCATTGTATATAGTTTAGAATCAGATGCAAAATTTTCTTTGTTGCAGGGTGATAGGATCCAAGTGTTGATTCATACCGATCACACACCAAAATGGAAGGAAAGGATCAAAGAAAATACCATATACATCATCAACAATGGTTCCGTGTATGATAATGATTTTCCATGGAAGTTGGGTGGTCACCCAAAGAAATTTGTGTTCGTTGGAGCTACAACTGTCAAGCCAAGAGAGATTAATGAAATACCTCCAAAATAATATTATTTCAAAGATTTTGCTGAAATCCTTGAAGGAAGTTGTCAACTTGAGAGGCTTGAAAGTTATCATTCAAATCTATAATAGTGGTTTTATGAATTCCAATTTCACTGAACACATATTTGAATTCAGGTAATTTCATGTACGTGTGTTTCTGTGGCAGATATCATTGGTGTTGTGCAAGAATTAGTTAATGTTCCTTCAAGCTCTGGCGCAAAAAAAGTGGTTGTAGATGTCAACCTCAAAGATTTGAGGTATGGTTCATACTTTTTTCATAGTTTGTTTTTGGATGTTTGTTTTTGGATACTATCATATTCATATATTTTTCTCATAATTTATTTTTGAGTCTATCGTATTAAAAAATACACATGTCTAATTTTTTATATCATCAATAGGGGTAATGTTATTCCATCCCGTCTTTGGGAAATCTATGCAACCAAAGACTTGCAAATAATAGAGGTACAAATTTAAATGGTAATTCATATCTATTGAAAAATATTTTTAATTTACCCCTCATTGTATTTTACCTTTTGTTACCAGATGTAAGGTTGACTGATGAAGAAGTTTTCAATTTAACACTAATTCAAATTAAGAAACACTTGCAAAAGAATCGTAAGTCTTTGAAGGATTATCCCGGTATGCCATATCCAAATGGATATGTTGCTGAGCGATTAGGAAATAGATTTATTTATGAAGAGAGTGCTTATAATCATAATGAGCAACTTCAAGAATTCAATGGCTTATACCGAAGTCTCACAGGTTTGTATATTTTACTATGATGATTATGTTAGATCTAATTTTTTTTTATTTTATAAAAGAGTCATGCTAATGGTGTATTATTAATAACTTCTTCGGAAAAAAGTTGTTTATTATTAATAAACTTATTATGTCTTTGATATATTCACAAGATGAACAGCGAGGTGTCTTCAAAAAAATAATGGAAGTTGTAAACAACCGAAAAAGATGTGTGTTTTTCCTCAACAGTCACGGTGGCACAGGGAAGACATATATGTGGAGAACCTTATCTTCTTACATACGTTCGCAATAACAAATTTTTTTGACGATTGCTACGTACGGAATTGCATCACTATTCTTGTCGGGAGGTCGAACAACACATTCAAATTCAAGATTCCAATACCTGCTCTTAAGTCATCATCATGTGATATAGATAAAGGGAGTGATTGTGCGGAGCTTATAAAAAAGCTTGGCCAAGTTAATCATTTGGGACGAAGCTCCAATAGCTCACATGTTTTGTTTTGAGGCGTTAGATAGAACACTTAACGACATAATGTACGGAACCCGTTTTTCATTAAAAAAATTGGAGGGAAAGTTATTGTATTTGATGGTGATTTTAGACGAGATCCTACCGGTTGTACTAAGAGAAGGTCGCTCCGATATAGTTCATGCAACAATCAATTCATCATATATATGGGATCATTGTCGAGGTGTCCGGGCTTACAAAGAACATGCGGCTACAACAAAATATCCAAACATCCAATGATTTAGAATTGGAGGAATTTTTCAAATGGATACTAAATGTCGGAGATGAGAAGTTGTACGAACCAAATGGATTGTAAACAACCCATCGGAGATTTGTTGATCACTAATTTTATTGATCCAATTCATGCGATTGTTCAAAGCATGTATCCGGACTTAGTCAAGAATTACAAGGATCCATTTTTTTTACAATCCAGAGCTACTTTGGTGGAACACTCGAGATTGTTAATGCTATCAACGAATATATTTTGGGCTTGATACGGGTAATGCAATGTTTCAACATGTTTTCATAATTGTACGTTAGAATTTTATCATTAATTGTAGTTTTTTTTATATTTTATAGGTGATGAAAAAGAGTATTTAAGTGTGGATTCTATTGATAGATCTGAAGCTGATGGCAATGAGGCTTTTGATGTGTTGACCCTTGAGTTTTTAAATACTACGGCAACTTCATGGCTGCCCAACCATAAAATAAAACTCAAGACCGGTACACCTATAATGCTACTCGAAATATTGACCAATCGAAGGTTTGTGTAATGGAACAAGACTCATAGTAACAAGACTAGCAAACCATGTTATTAAAGCAAAGGTTATTTCAGGTAAGAACAACGGAGCAATTGTATATATCCCGAGAATGGAGATATCTCCTACACGGTCTCCATGGCCATTCAAGCTCTCTAGAAGGCAATTCCCTATTATTGTTTGTTATGCTATCACAATCAACAAATCTCAAGGACAATTACTATTTGACCAAAATATTTGTATTACTTTGACCACTTTAAATGTATTCTCTTATATATGTTGATTACGACAATAATTATCGTAATGACTTGCGACCCGTGCGAATGCACGGGTCTATTACTAGTTAATATAAAACAAGTACTCTTTATTTTCCCTAAAAAAATTACGGTTGTCGGTGGAGTTTAACATGGGAAAGGTGAATCCTTTCCCATGATGCACAACTTGCCTTTTTCCTTACACTGGGAGTTGCAACTTGTTGGCAAAAAAATTGGTTTTTTGTTATCAAATGACACAACAATATTTTAATGGTCATCAATTATTTTTGATACACCTTTTTGTCAAAAATTATTTCTAATACACCTCCTCATTAGTGAGAGAAAAAATCTGCACCGCTACCGCTATTATCATATCAAACCATCCGCCGCCACATCCGTTTGCCTCGTCGGCGCGGTCACATCAATTACAAACATTAAGTGGGTTCAATTTTTTTGTTAAAAAATAAAAAGATGGTTTCAATTTTCTCTTCAAAACCGAATTTAGAATTTATTTGTATTAATTAATTAACTAACTTAAAACAAGTGTTCCCGGCGCAAAAGATGATTAAGTTTATGGAATTTTCGTTCCGGATGAGGCGAAGTAGGGAGAGAGTATACAGGTCGGGTTGCGATCGGGTTCTAAGGACGTGGGAGTGGAGGCTGGGTTCCGCAAGAGATAGAGAGAGAGGGCACCTGATTTGTGAGGATGACGGGGAAGGTGAATGTGTTCGGAAGAATGATAAACGGAGCATGTGACGGTACAAGGTTGTTAGATCTTGGTATTTTTTTTGTTTGTTTCGATTGGATAGTTATCTTAGGTAACATTTCCATTCATTTTGTTGTTGGGTAATGTTTTGATTCATCGAATTAGGTGGCGGCACTATGAAGGGACGGCGGTGCTTAATGGCTTCATTATATGAGCTAGCAATTTGATTGCCGCAAATAAACGGCATTCGAAATTTCCTTTTGGGTTTGAAATATGCTTGAGCCCATACATAGTAAAAACAAAAGCATTTATATGCATAAACAATTAAGACAATTAAGTGTGGGGTTTCTTTTTTTATTTGGTGAGCAACGCCAAGAGGTAACCAGTCCTAAATCTAGACCGTTGAATAAATAAAATAATATATCAATGGTGTAACATAAAGTTTGCACCATCATGGGAAAGGATTCACCTTTCCCATGTTAAACTCCACCAAAAATTACTATCCATTTATAAAAATAAATAAAATATATGGATCTACCAAACCCCTAAAAAAAATATGGATCTAAAAAAATTAATAAAAATAGCGCTTTATCTTGGGAATGGGAATAAAATTATCAAATATGTTGTAGAGGGAATCGAACAAGGTACCAAAAGCTTGTAAAAAATGACTTTAACCACTCGGCCAAAAATGACTTTAACCACTCGGCCAATTAGCTTTTAATATATATAGCGCTTTTTTTAATATATAAACGCTATCTAATGTCTTGCCTAAGATAGCGCTTTTGGAAACGCTATTTAATGAATGATAAATAGCGCTTTTAGTATCACGCGCTATCTAAGTTTATCAATGCACTTTTTTTACATTTTTAATTTTTTTATTAAAACAATGAAAGAGCTTTCAAATAAAAATGCTATGACAAATTAAACCTTAGATAGCGATTTTTTCAATAAGCGCTATCTAAGGGCTCCGTGTTATTTTTAAGGGAAATGTTAACTTGTGCCCTTAAGGCACAAGTTAATGAATCAAAGATAGAAATTATTTATTGAAATGTGTGCAATACATTTAATATTTAACTTTTTAATGAATATTTTTAATAGCGCTTCGGCCATATAAGCGCTATAAATTGGGTGCCATTTTTCCCAATTTTGTAGTAGTAGTGACAAGCCTTTTTGAAGTGTTTAATTTCCTTGAAAACTTCATGTGTAGAAACAAAACTTTATGTGTACTTTACTTATAAACATTATTTGTCATCACCTATCAAACTATTATCTGTGGAAACAAAACTTCCATTGCTTTAATTTAACAATTGCCAGCCTGGTTTATTTTAATTTTGGAGTCATGCGAATGTCCACATGAAAAATCCAAACTAATTAATTTTTTAAAATCATAGTTCATATCGATTATTTTTTGTATATATATTCATGTTTCTGCATTACCTTGCTCACCTTCACTTGTAATATAACCTAATCCCATACATACATTTTCCTTCCCACCTAGCTCTCTAAACTAATTAAGGAACCATATGGCACCTTCACTTGTGCAAGAAAAAATGCAGTTTCTTAGCCTCTTTGGCGTGTACACAGAGTCTTACAAATTAATGTTTTCATGGAGGAAGCTATTAAGCCAAATTACCTTAATTCTCATCATTCCTCTCACCTTCAACTTTCTTATTCAAATAGAACTAAGCGATTTCGTCTTAGGGAAGATTTTACACCACTCAAATCAAATAACCAATGACCATCTTGACACAAACCAACCTCAAAATCTCACTGAAATCATCTCCAAAGAATGGGCCATTTTCTTTCTCATCAAGATTGCTTATTTCATTTTAATCTTTGGCCTATATCTCTTCTCCACCTCCGCTGTTGTTTACACCGTCGCTTCCATCTATACCGGCAACAAAGACATAGCCTTCAACAAGGTCATGAGTGTTATCACGAACCTTTCTAAAAGACTTATGGTCACTTTTTTGTGTACCCTTACAGCCGGTTTCTTTTACAACATTATAGCAATGGTGATTGCGATTATATTTGCGCTTACATTCAGAGTACAAAATGGTGGATCAGTTGTAGTTTTTATGATCATATGAATCTTATATTTGGTTGGACTTATATACCTTAATGTGGTTTGGCAATTGGCTAATGTTGTAACCATATTAGAAGATTCATATGGATTTGAAGCAATGATGAAAAGTAAGGAACTGATAAAAGGGAAGATGGGTTTGTCCATATTCATCACTTTGCAGTTCAATTTTTGCTTCTTTGTGATACGGTTTTTGTTTGGAATGTTGGTTGTGAATGGATGGAAGTTGTTTGAACTGAGCTTGATGAACAGAATAGCAATTGGGTTTGTATCTTTCTTATTTTTGTCTCATTTGTTCTTGTTGGTTCTTATTATCCAAACTGTGCTCTATTTTGTTTGCAAGTCCTACCACAATGAAAATATCGACAAGTGCTCTGCGTCATTGGAACACGTGAAAGTGCATCAAGGAGAGTATGTAGTTGTGGTTTAATGTCTTTGGTTCCATAATTATAAATATATATATATATATATATATATATATATATATATATATCATTATGTGTGTGATAGATATAAAAGAAGATACAATAATAAATTAAAGATGTAAAATGCATGCAGTTAATGTATGTTTTCATGTAGACTTTTAATAAATGTTGTGAGTGAAATTAGTTACAACTTCATATACAGTCATAGTACTATATATATTATGAAGTCATTAGGATACAATTTTTGTTTACAAAGTTGGTTGTGCAAGCTTGGGGGTTGAGTTTGTGTAACACCCATACTAGACGTATCTAGAAAGTCTAGCACGTGCATTATTTTAGTATTGGATACATTAAAAATTTACAACATAAAAACTTCGAATGAATTTATATACAACAACACGCGTTCGTACAATGTCAAACATCATAACTTATCTAAATTAAAAATAAATACATCCTTGAGATCCATAATCTTCATGCTTCGAGGTACGAACGAGCTCTTGCTTTGAAAATCCATCCGGCTACTATCTTGACGTCCAATCCGATATACGAAACAAATAAGGATTGGGATGAGACATAATGTCTCGGTGAGTTCCACCTAATCCTAGGCTATTGGCAACCTCAAGGGAAACATACGGCCACCACGTGTCTACTTTACAACCCGACGGTTGATTATACGTGTGTGGGGACTTGCATACTTAGACGGTAGTGCATACTAGAGCCGTCATAGTCTTATCATAACTTGTTATAGGCTTCACTTCCTATACGTGTCATGGCGGTCGAGGGGAACCTAGAACCGCATTACCAAGAATACGATCTATGTATCAAGGCCTAAACATAACATATCATAACACGACTCTAAACCGGACGATTAGGGAAACCTAAGATCGTCAACGGTATCATGTTCTTTACTTGCTCTAATCCATGCCTTGTACTTATCATGTAGCATCTAGTGCTCTTGTTAAAACATAACGTGCATGGAATCATTCTTACATAATCATGGACATAACATAATCATATCATACATAAATGTATCTACGTTCATTCATTATGTTAGCGTTGAGCAAACGATTATCTTGGTTCATTTTACGGAAAGTCCGGGTGGAGTAACCCCGAGTACAATCCCATCATGACCGATGTACGTACATCGGACTCCCTCGGTGTCGTGCGATCCCCTTACGGAGCCTTCCCCGTTTCCAAATGGAAACCCCTTGAATCCATACCTTCATGGATTGCAAGAGACACGAACACCTACTGACTTAATTACTCGGTACCATGTGATCCCCTTACGGAGCCTTCCCCGTTTCCAAATGGAAACCCCTTGAATCCATACCTTCATGGATTGCAAGAGACATGGCACCTACACATTCATTAATCATGGTCTTGCCGTTATGTAGGATTAAACCTATTCTTGCTAGCTTATTACCTCGGACCCTTGGGTCGATCCGATTAGCGGTAAACTTATACATTCTTATTCTTAGTGGAGAGATTAACTAATCAATCCATGGCTTAATGTGCTAACTAACCATTCATAATCATATGCGAAGAGATTACACTTCGCGTACGAACATCTAGGGATTCTTGCTTAACTTGCTAGTTCTCGACAACTAGTCGAGGCTCTAGTTCATTCCGCATTAGATGCCGATTGCTACCCATTCATCTCGTACTATAACTCTCATACGCCATGTTCAATTACATATTGCATATACTTGTTAAATGCTCGAAACCCTTTTAAAAACCATGCCTTGGAGTCTTGTATTGAGGGGTTTAATACGTAAAAGAATGCTCGAAGGAACCGGACCGAAACACGTTAAAAAGGGCTGAAACGAGCAAACCGGGTGCTTTGACCCTTAGCTCGCCATGGCGAGCTCCTTCACTCGCCGTTGCGAGTTCAACTACTCGCCGTGGCGAGTTGGTGGCAGTGACCGACCGGGGAGGAAGTTTTGCTCGCCACTGTCGAAATTTGTTTGCTCGCCGTGGCGAGTTGAGAGCCGATCCGAGATCTGCATAAATGGTGTTTTTGACCCGAAACCTGTCTACAAACCATCCCAAGACATATCATGGTACTAGAAGTCATATGGAACTTGTAAAACAAGCTTAGAACAAGTATTTACATGTATTGTGAACATGACATAAAAAGGGGTAATCAATTCTATATATATAAACCCTAAACATATATGTTCTCATGCAAGCATAAACACACTATCCGAGAGGGTGGGAAACTAACTAAGGAACTCACCTAATCAATTCTTGAAGCATCACCAAGTCCCTAGCTCAAGCATGCCAAAAACCCTAGCTCTTGGTCTCTTTTGCTTTCTTTGTTCAAACCACTCTAACCTTGTTGTTTCCTTGCAATTCCAAGCTTCATGATCTCTTATTGATCATCAATCCTCAAGTTATATTCCATCTCAAAGCTTCCCTTTACCAAACCCTAATTCCACATGAACTTCTCTTGAGGAGGAAAATAATGAAATCAATCCATTTCTTGATCATGGTAAGGCCGTATCACACACTAGCTCGAAGCTTCCTCTTTAATAACCACAAACCACTAGCCTTAAATCTCTTCTAAAGAGGTGAAGAATTAGGAACAAACTTAATCCAAGTGACATAATCTATTAAAGGATGATGGAAGAACTAAACTTGATAAAGAATCCATGAGGAAGGAGATTTGATGAGTTGGTGAAGTGAGGAGAGAAGAGAGGGCCGATGGAAAGGAAGAGAGGGAGAAGAAAATATTTTCTCCAACCAAGAGAGAGAAAAGAACAAGGGAAATGAGATATTTTGGGGTTATCCCAAATAAATATCCCCTTCTTGGGAAATTACCAAACTGCCCTTGCCTTTAGCGTGTTAAATCCGACTCGATATTTATTACGTAATGAGTTGACATCATATAATGAATATTTCCTTCAAACTTCCTTTCGAAATATTAATCCTCGACACGATCGACCGGTAATATTCGAATGCGACGAGGCGGGATATTACATTCTACCCCCTTTAAAAGAATTTCGTCCTCGAAATTCGAAAACCATCTTCCAATCACGAGGTTAAACTCGTCTTCTTCGGTTTCCGGTTAAACATAGTCGTTCATACTCATTCCAATGCGTTCAAAGCATACTTCCCTCGTCAAAACGTGTAATTCATCCTCTTTCTTAATCCGCACAATGAACATAACCTCTTTATCAAATCACAAAACTATCTTAGAACATCATGATTGATTCTTATCTTGCTTCTTATGGATTAATTGCTTGAATCCACATCTTAACTACTTAGCTTAAGCATCGAATAAGTAACTTATAATTAGCCGAAACACTCAATTTGCCTTGTAGTGCTTCTATGCATCTAACTCATGTTATCTTACATACATCTTATCTTGCATATAAAATCTTTCTTATCGCTCTACGCGACTTATTCTTCTTACTTATGTTACTTACCTTGATGGTTCCGCACATTTCTTTCAAACTCTTCAAAAACCATGGGTAGCGCGTCTATCTTGGCATGGAGAAATGAAATTAATTACTTCGATTCTCTTGACAATCAAATGACCAACCCTATGGTTTTGCCCTCCTAACAAATCTATTTGCACTTGCCATTGAATACTCTTAGCAAAGATCCGTGCATCCCGTATGATATTAATATCACACGAACATTGCCACCTCCTCTTTAAACTTTATCCTCTTAATACTTGCATACTTCCGATTACCGCTTCTTGTTAATTAATAACGATACTCGATCTAGTACTTTACTTCAAGAAATTTCTAAACTTTGGTACATAGATTCTTGGAACGAACATTTACTTGAATAAAGAAAATCTCATTTTGAAACCAAGTTTGTAATGATACCTCGGAACTACGGGACGAGTCTCTAAGTTTTATTAAAAAGGTTTACAACTCGTCCCAAACTTGTCTATATCAAGTTGGTCTCGAAACCGGTACGTCTTAAGTGAGTTTGCTCACTTATGGCGCACCTCATTGGTTTCATCAATGTTTAATATCATACTTTTTTTAAAACAATTTCGTTCACAAATTCCTTAATACCAATCTTAACTTTGAGAAAACTACAACATAGCTTATCGGCTACATTCTAGAAAGTATCGTTATCATTTAACAAGTTTGGTATAGGAGGGTATGTTCTTCATCTTGTAAAATTTTTAGTCTTCTTTGTCTTACTTAAGCGAAGATACTTCCTTTATACTTCTACTTTAATCAACACCGACCGTGTGAGTATCAACACTTACTTTACACATCGAGAACTTCTGTTCATCTCATAGTACTTCTTATTAAAACTTATATTACTCTCCCAAACTTTCTTCGCGAAGATTCTTACAACCAAAGTTCCATGTTCCATGGTCACCGTTCACAACTTTACCAATTAATTCCGCGGCGCTACTCGATTCCCGCCGGTTGGCTTTGACTAGTTCTCTAATCCGTTGAGACGAGTAATCTTCACACTCCTCCTATCATTTCAATATTATCTTCGTGAACTCTTCTCAAAGCTTTCCATGGTAAACTCGGCTTGCACTTGAACATATATGCCTTATACATCTATCACGGTGTGTTCGTATTTTCCTCTTACTACGTTTTGCTTAATCGTATCTATGCTTGCTCGTTGACTTTTCTTTCAAAGTAAACTTTGTAAATTAGCACATGGGTTATTGACATTGATGATTTTTCCACTATATACTTTTACAAATTATAATGAATCTAAGCCCCAATTGTTACTCTAAATTCACGGGACGAGTTGACAACACATACGTGCCATCAAATCTTTGTCATAGTGAGTTTAGTATACTCTACACGAGTCGTAACAACCGGTACCTAAAAAAATTTCTTTTTGAATTCCAAAATGTCAACTTCAATCACCCACACGCATATATCTTTCTAAAATCTCGTAGACTTTATGATTCAACATCCTAACGAGCTTTAGCAAGTTAATTAAGCAAAACATAAGTTCGAGGGATACTCATAACTCCACAAAAATCCGAGAACCTTGTGACTTCGTATAACTCTTCATCTCTTTAACTTCTTTACTTTATGTCTTCACTTCGTGACATCCATTCTAAACAACGGAACCTCTAACTTTTGATCTGAACTCTTTCTCGACCCTTGACATATTATCTTCCAAAGTTACCTTAACCGTATCGATTCTCGTTAATAGTTGCTCATGCCTTTTTCTTTAAAAAAATCCTAGGGTGTGATATGCATTCATTACTTGATGTCATAAAAAGGTTTTTATTGCATAAAAGATTACTGCGAAGACATCTCCCCAATAGTCATCGCAAACCATAGGAACGAATTGGTAGAAAACGAAAAGTTTCGTTCTCGGCTTGCTATTGGTGAGCTTCTCCGACTCTATTTTTCGAAACATTCTTTACTTAAAGTTTTTATTCTCAAGTAACCAATGCACATCATTCATTCCTATCATTGTAAAATATTCTACAATATAAATACACGGCAACCATTAACCTATTTCAATACGATTCTCAACTCGTCGGAATCAACGACTTAGTCACGACAACATAAACTTTCGCTTAAATCCTTAACTTCTTCTACTACGGTAACTTGCCTCGCTACATTACGACTTATCGCACTTTCAAACGCCGAACCTTGTCCACTACTGAGCTTACCAATCCATAACCTCATTCACATAACTCTACTTCGAGAGTCTACTAACTCCGTCCACATGTGTCGACTTCTCCCTATCTTGTAGCCTTGCACTTACATTCAAGAAATATATTTCCTTTCTATAACACGGTACGGTTCCAACAACGACTCTTACAGAAACTTCCGGCCATACTCGGATATTCCGAAGTCTTCACTTACGGTTATACGAAGTATCCTTAACAACTTATTCGAAGCATCGTTGAAACATTCCATCTTATTATTACTCTGCATTCCGGAGGATTCAAACTTGAATAACTTAGCTCACCGGCCACTTTCGGCACGACAAACTCTTACTTACTACTCATCACGAGTTCTTACTTTTCGGTACAACTTCATCTCTTTCTTCATTCCTCCCGGGTCTATTCGGCTCTCGGGCATCCATTCTAATCGTTGAATGCTAAATTGAGTTGATCGAGGCTCAACTAACAACAACAACTAGAACATTTACCCGGAACCCAATGGTCCCACTACCTTAGTTGTAATTTAATGACCCAAGGCACGGTACGAATCGACTGCTACGATACCAAATGTAACACCCATTACTAGACGTATCTAGAAAGTCTAGCACGTGCATTATTTTAGTATTAGATACATTAAAAATTTACAACATAAAAACTTCGAATGAATTTATATACAACAACACGCGTTCGTACAATGTCAAACATCATAACTTATCTAAATTAAAAATAAATACATCCTTGAGATCCATAATCTTCATGCTTCGGGTACGAACGAGCTCTTCTTTGAAAATCCATCCGGCTACTATCTTGACGTCCAATCGATATACGAAACAAATAAGGATTGGGATGAGACATAATGTCTCGGTGAGTTCCACCTAATCCTAGGCTATAGGCAACCTCAAGGGAAACATACGGTCACCACATGTCTACTTTACAACACGACGGTTGATTATACGTGTGTGGGGACTTGCATACTTAGACGGTAGTGCATACTAGAGCCGTCATAGTCTTATCATAACTTGTTATAGGCTTCACTTCCTATACGTGTCATGGCGGTCGAGGGGAACCTAGAACCGCATTACCAAGAATACGATCTACGTATCAAGGCCTAAACATAACATATCATGACACGACTCTAAACCGGACGATTAGGGAAACCTAAGATCGTCAACGGTATCATGTTCTTTACTTGCTCTAATCCATGCCTTGTACTTATCATGTAGCATCTAGTGCTCTTGTTCTAAAACATAACGTGCATGGAATCATTCTTACATAATCATGGACATAACATAATCATATCATACATAAACGTATCTACGTTCATTCATTATGTTAGCGTTGAGCAAACGATTATCTTGGTTCATTTTACGGAAAGTCCGGGTGGAGTAACCCCGAGTACAATCCCATCATGACCGATGTACGTACATCGGACTCCCTCGATGTCGTGCTATCCCCTTACGGAGCCTTCCCCATTTCCAAATGGAAACCCCTTGAATCCATACCTTCATGGATTGCAAGAGACACGAACACCTACGGCTTAATTACTCGGTACCATGTGATCCCCTTACGGAGCCTTCCCCATTTCCAAATGGAAACCCCTTGAATCCATACCTTCATGGATTGCAAGAGACATGGCACCTACACATTCATTAATCATGGTCTTGCCGTTATGTAGGATTAAACCTATTCTTGCTAGCTTATTACCTCGGACCCTTGGGTCGATCCGATTAGCGGTAAACTTATACATTCTTATTCTTAGTGGAGAGATTAACTAATCAATCCATGGCTTAATGTGCTAACTAACCATTCATAATCATATGCGAAGAGATTACACTTCGCGTCTTAACATCCTAGGGATTCTTGCTTAACTTGCTAGTTCTCGACAACTAGTCGAGGCTCTAGTTCATTCCCGCATTAGATGCCGATTGCTACCCGTTCATCTCGTACTATAACTCTCATACGCCATGTTCAATTACATATTGCATATACTTGTTAAATGCTCAAGAAACCCTTTTAAAAACCATGCCTTGGAGTCTTGTATTGAGGGGTTTAATGCGTAAAAGAATGCTCGAAGGAGCGGACCGAAACACGTTAAAAAGGGTAGAAACGAGCAAGCCGGGTGCTTTGACCCTTAGCTCGCCATGGCGAGCTCCTTCACTCGCCGTTGCGAGTTCAACTACTCGCCGTGGCGAGTTGGTGGCGAGTGACCGAGCCGGGGAGGAAGTTTTGCTCGCCACAATCAAGCTGTTTGCTCGCCGTGGCGAGTTGAGGCAGTCCGGACTGCATAAATGGTGTTTTTGACCCGAAACCTCAATACAAACCATCCCAAGACATATCATGGTACTAGAAGTCATATGGAACTTGTAAAACAAGCTTAGAACAAGTATTTACATGTATTGTGAACATGACATAAAAAGGGGTAATCAATTCTATATATATAAACCCTAAACATATATGTTCTCATGCAAGCATAAACACACTATCCCGGAAGGGTGGGAAACTAACTAAGGAACTCACCTAATCAATTCTTGAAGCATCACCAAGTCCCTAGCTCAAGCATGCCAAAAACCCTAGCTCTTGGTCTCTTTTGCTTTCTTTGTTCAAACCACTTTCCCAACCTTGTTGTTTCCTTGCAATTCCAAGCTTCATGATCTCTTATTGATCATCAATCCTCAAGTTATATTCCATCTCGAAAGCTTCCCTTTACCAAACCCTAATTCCACATGAACTTCTCTTGAGGAGGAAAATAATGAAATCAATCCATTTCTTGATCATGGTAAGGCCATATCACACACTAGCTCAAGCTTCCTCTTTAATAACCACAAACCCTAGCCTTAAATCTCTTCTAAAGAGGTGAAGAATTAGGAACAAACTTAATCCAAGTGACATAATCTATTAAAGGATGATGGAAGAACTAAACTTGATAAAGAATCCATGAGGAAGGAGATTTGATGAGTTGGGTGAAGTGAGGAGAGAAGAGAGGGCCGATGGAAAGGAAGAGAAGGAGAAGAAAATATTTTCTCCAACCAAGAGAGAGAAAAGAACAAGGGAAATGAGATATTTTTGGGGTTATCCCAAATAAATATCCCCTTCTTGGGAAATTACCAAACTGCCCTTGCCTTTAGCGTGTTAAATCAGAGCTACGATATTTATTACGTAATGAGTTGACATCATATAATGAATATTTCCTTCAAACTTCCTTTCGAAATATTAATCCTGCTGACACGATCGTTTGGTAATATTCCGATGCGACGGGCGGGATATTACGGTTTGTAACGAATAATATGGAATAATGTGTTTCTTGTTGTTATCCCATTTGTTTTTGTTTGGACTTGTTATCTAAATGGTGCTTTTGTTTTGTTAGCAAGTCTTAGTTCTTACCATCATTAGAGTATTAACAAACTTGCTTTGTCCGATCATCTTGAAGTTTATCATGGAGAGAGTATGAGTTGTTGAAGGATAAAGGTGTTTAGTGGGAACAATACCAAATGTGAAAAAGAAAGGCTTAATAGTTTTCGCCCTCTAACTTTCACGAAGTTGCGATTTTGGTCCCCTAAGAAAAAAACTACAAAACTGCCCCCTAAGTTTTGCAAGCATACTTGATTTTGGCCCCTCATGACCAATTTTTTTGCACACTGCATGTGCCACGTCGGCGTAGACCGAGTCAAAATTGGCCTTTGGGGGCCAAAACTCGCCACAAGTGCAAAACTTAAGGGGCGCTTTATAGTTTTTTTCTTAGGGGCCAAAATCGCAACTTTGAAAAAGTTAGAGGGTTAAAAACCGGCTATTAAGCCAAAAAGAAACCCAAGTAATACCAACAACCCTAATGGGTTAATAAGACACAAATCTTTTGTTGATAAAAAAAAAACTACAAATCTCAAACCGGAGCAACCAACCACTCACCACTTGCCCAATCAAGTAGAGCCGCCTACGGGTGCAAAATAAAATTGCAAAAAAAAAAGAAAAGGAAAGAGGTGTGTTAGCTGATAAGCATTATTAATTTTTCCATATAAATGTTTTATTATATCAAATAATAATAACAAAAAATGGAATAGAATTATCTTGAAGAAAGCAGATAAGGTGATATTTCAAAAAAAAAATAGTAATAATACTAAAAGGTGATAAAAAAAATAGTAATAATAAATAATAATAATAAAAGGTGATACTTTACCAAAAATAAGGTGATATATACACCCAAAAATGTTATAATTCCAATTAACAATTTTTGTTAACAATATTGAATATTTTTATGAAATAATTTTTTATTAGTATTTAATAAAAGTGTGATAAAAAATGTGTCAAATCCAAACAAGAGTAGATTAATATTTCTATTTTTTGTTTGTATATCTTTTAGAATTATTTGAGAAAATAATACTAAAGGGAACATTTATTTAGGAAAAAATATTAAAGGGAACATAATTATCTAGAAGGAAGCAAATAAGGTGATAATTCAAAGGGACAGATTTTGTAGATATTTAATATTTTGAATAGTTTTTAATAAATAAAAGTGTGATAAATTTTATAATATTATGAATTATAATTTATTATAGAAACCATAATGGAGACAAATACGCAAGGGTAAATTAGAGCGTACAAGAGGTACACGATCCATATACAGACAAATACGCAAGGGAAAAAAAGGGAGTATAACAAGTACTACATAAGATACCTTCCAACTGATTGAAATTAAACTACAACCTAAAATAAAAATTTATTGGGTCAAACATCATTCATAGAAAAGACAATGATCTTTGTTTGTCTTGGTCAAAAACCATTTCCAAGACCGATTAGTATTTAGTTTTTTTATTAAAGATTGGGTACTAAGTGAATGAACATTTTATTATAGATTTGTCAATTAAACGCATCATTATTTCTAAGAATTATGCTCAAAATTCTTTTGTGTAAATCTCAAAAAGGTCACAAAAAAGAGAAATATGTGAAAATGGTAAACTAATTTTGAATTTACTATATAAGTAGATACTATGCATTATGAACATCACTTATATAGTAAATTCACAATTAGTTTACCATTTTCACATATTTCTCTTTTTTACGGCAAAAGCATTGAATTAAAAACAAGAGTTTGAGCACGCAGGGAAAAAAAGAAAAAGAAAAAAAGAGGGCATAGAAACATAAAACAGACTCCATTTATTTTATTTTTGAGACGAAATGTACATTCATTTTTTTCGATACAATGCATTCATTTTATTTCATGACATAACTTAGACACATTTTATTGTCTTTCATATAAATCTAAACCATATGACTCATCATGCATGTACCAAATTCCCAAGGAACTATAACTTAGTCATACACTTAAAAGTAAACCAGCAGCAGCAAGTACAAGTAGTATAATACTTTCAGCGTGCAATTAACATATTACTGATAAAAGCTCATTCATCCAATAACTTGATTCCAGCATTGGCCTCAACATCATGTTCCTTCATTGCATTAACAGTGAAACTGATATCATTTGCAATTTTTTGAGCATCAAAAGAAATGCCTTGTAATCCATTTTGTGAGAATCCAGCACAATAGATTCCATTTTCTCCTTTCCGGTGATTTGGAAAACGTGCTTTAGGCATTCCATTCTCATTGAACAGATCTTTGTAATCCTTGCATTATATTTGCATGTCACATAATGAGTAATGAATTATTGTTTCAAATCTACATTTTGGTGTAATTAATTACACATTATATTATATAAGGATTATTTGTACCAAAAAAAATAATATAAGATTATATTATATTGCACCTTAAGCCACTTACGAACGTTGCTTCGTATCCGGTAGCAAAGACTATGACGTCAAATTGACCACTTTTTCCATCAGCAAACTCAATGAACTTGCCCTTTTTTATGCTTGTAATAGCCGGGTACACTGAATACATAACAATCAAATCAATAATATTTCTTGAGTAAAATCAATGGATCTGAATTAAAAAATATCATAACAAAAAATATCATCTTACAAAATAAAGGATCCAACATCGGGGGCGGATGCGAGATTGAATTATTAGTGGGGCTAATTTTTTTTTTGAAGGAAGTAATATTAAATTTTTGGAGAAATAAATATTAATAGATAATGCACAACGTAAGTTACAAAATCTTATCTTAGAACTCGTGCGCGCGCACGCGCACACATTCACGCACACGCACGCACGCACCACATACATACATACATACATACATACATACATACATACATACATACATACATACATACATACATATCAAAGTTGCAAAAAAAAAAAAAAAACATTGCAAGCATTATAGCTTATTGGAAGATAATTAAGTCAATTTGTTTGGAGTTCACAAGTTCGACTCTCACTAAGTTTATTTTTGCAAATTTTTTTTTATGTTGTTTATATTATCATGAAAAAATTATCAAAAATACGCAAAAGTTAACGGTTGAACCGACAACAACCAAACACAAACGAAACACAAATATCGCGCCACTAGACCAAAGAATAATGTCACATTATGTTTCGAAATAGAACATATATATTATATATTTATGCTCTGTATATTTCAAAAAAAAATTATACTCTGCATATAAAAAAATAAAAAAAAATAAAAAAAAGAATGGGCTGAGGCTTTGGAATTTGGTGTGGCAATAGCCACACTCGGCCTCACACAGATCCGCCTGTCCAACATCAAAACCAACAACAATAAAATAAAACGACTTAAATTAAACAATAAAAAAAATTAAACAATTTTTACCATTTACTTAGATGGAATAATCTAGATATAAAACAATGTTAAAATGTATTTTCTAAATCTTAATTGTATATACCTTAACTTTGCCTTTCTTGATCTTTTTGACGCAACCAACATCAATGGTAGGCGTACGGCCACCCTTTTTTTTTCATGGCAAAGGGTCCTTCCTTTGGTCGACCAAGCCATACTTAGACATATCTCCGTACACCATTTTGCTCATAAACACCATGAGCTTGTCGATCTTTTCAATACTTATGTATTTCGGCAAAGACATTCCAATGTACACCATTTCTTTTGTAAGATAATGTACCTAAATGAACCACATAGATTTGTTAGAAGGCAAACATACAAAAGCATATGATTTGGTGTATTTAATACTAACCAAGAAATTGAATTTATTTATTTACACAATTATTAAAAATGGATTTTTTTTAAAATGTATGTCTTAATTTTCTTGTCTCTTACGCTTATCAATCTTACAAAAAATAGACTATCAATATCTTGATTGAGTGAATACAAAGAATCTTCAACCGCTATTGTTAAAAAAATTGAATTGTTGATAAAAATTAACGACAAAAACAATAAAAATTATTTATGATTCCGTCGGTAAGACGTTAGAAATGACAAAACGAAAGACTAATTTCATAATTTTTATCTTGAATTTTAGGGTTAATTCAATTTTTTCTAGTAACTTTTGTTTTTGAAGAGATAGAAGGCTTACGGGACTTCTTATAACCATGGAGGTATTTGCACCCCAAGTAGAGACATCATAAGCGATCTCCATGCCTGAATTTCCACTACCAACAACCAAGACATTTTTATCATACCATGGCCTTCCATTCGGATATTTGCTGCAATGAAGGTATTCACCTTCAAAGCTTTCAAGCCCATTTATCATGGGAATGTAAGGATCACAATTTTCTCCAGTTGCAACAACTAGATAATCAGCAACATAAATCTCATCAACATTCAATGTAGTATCATGCACACAAACCCTCCATTTCCCATTAGTGACATCAAAAGAAGCATCATTGACATACCGGTTGTACCGGATGCGGATCTTCATACGAGTCACATAATCGTCCAAATAACGAAGGAAATCAACCCTAGGGACAAAGGTTGGGAAATCAGATGGGAAAGGCATGTGAGGTAGGGCACAAAAATCTTTGCCCAAGTGAAGTTTCAAACGGTCATAGGCTCTTTTCCTCCAGAGAGATGCATGGCAATCATCTTTCTCTAAGACAATGTTTGGGATTGAATGTTTGTTAAGACATGCTGAGGTTGCTAAGCCACCAGGCCCAGCACCTACAATCACAACAGGAATTTCAATTTCCATGGAATTTGGTTTTTCTTATTGATGTTATTTTATGTGGTTTTTTTTTAGGGAAGATGTTTTATGTTTTATGTGGTTTGCACCTGAATTTATAGCCAACTACGTATGCTTTAGTTAGTTGCATACAGGAGAGTGTGAACCTTATTTTAGTCTTTTCCTTTTTGATTATTTGGTCAACAACTAATTAAATACAATGAATTTGGCAAAAATAATAATAATAAAGTTTATTCTGTTTTTTTTTGTTGCAAAAATAATAATTTCTCTATTGTCAAGCATTAATGCCAGGAGAAGAACTATATATATATATGATTTTAACCAAAATTTGTTTTAAGATGTGTCTAATATGAACTCGGTTAAAAAATAATCCTAATTATAAAGTTATTCTTCTGTAAAAACGGTGAAGATCCATCTTTAAATCATTTTTGAGAGGCTCATAGTAGACAAAAAAACCCATAATTATTACCTTGGGTTGTTTTGCAACGGTCACCTTTTTTTTTTTTTTGGTTTTACATAGTCACCATTTAATTGTAATTTTTTTCTTCTTTTGACTAATTAGGTAAAGTTTTCTTTTTGAAAACTAATATTTTTATATTTGGAACGATGTATTAAAATAGTTTTTTTGGCTTTTATTTTTGGAATCTTCTATAAATTATTTACTATAATTTAAAATATATATATATATATATATATATATTTTAATTAGAATATATCTTTTCAAAGAATACAAAATAAATATTTTGATACTTTTCTATTTATTAATTAAAATGACATTAATGATCATTTTATAAGGGTAATAACTTGAACTTTGCAAGGTTAAACTCTTATTTCTAGCACCTCAATGGTAAAAATATACATTTCTACACTTGTTTCAAGTTTTAGTTTAAATAAAAATCTAAATATTTTAAGAAAAAAAATCTCATTAGCACGGGTTCAAGATGAACAAAGGACACACCTGATGTTAGATCGTTCAAATCAAACATTAAAAAAATGCTATATATTTTTTTAAATTATATATTTTCTTACTTTTTTTAATCAGGGATATTTTTAAGACATGTTTTGGAGAGAGAACTCTTTGATCAATATGTTGAATGTCAACTGATACGTACGGGAAAATGCCCAAGGGTTAGAAGCTTTAAGGAAATATTTAAGGAAAATGCCCAAGGGTTATATCAATTGAAAACAAAAAAAAACATGTTATATCAATTATTTCTTTTCCTCTAAAAAAAAATCAATTCTTTCTTTTTTTTAAAGAATGTTATATCAATTCATTGAATAGAGGTCTTGATTATTTCTACATTTTCTGTAAGACAATGTACATACCCTGTTTAATACAAAATGTACATACCCAAAAAAACAATTTTTTAATTTATTTTTTTTAACTTGAAAGGTATATTTTATTAATAGACATAATTAAGTACAAAGGATATACTAGACCCCGAAGAGAATAAAATACAAAAAGTATTAAATCCGCCCAAAAAAGAACATATTTAAAATGCAAACATATGCACGCAATAAGTCCATGACCATATACCGCGATCAAGAAGATTGTGTGTTATTATGTACCGAGAATCTCAGTCAAATCGTTAAAAAAATTGGTTGGTATCTTGAAGTTTTAGGCAAATATTTTTAGAAAATATTAAATCAATATATATTTTTACACCCATAAATTGACCGTGTTAAAGAAAAAATATATTTTGGACCAAAAAAAGAAAAAAATATATTTTTATAAACACTTTCCTTCGAAAAAATATATTTTAAAAACAAACATTAATGTCCCTCCGTTTTAAAATGAGTGTCGTTTTAGCAAAAAAAAATTGTTTTAAAATAAATGTCACTTTCGGTTTCCAATGCAATAATAATTTTTTCTTTTCGGTTGTACCCTTCGATTAATACTATATACACTACTTCAAAAGTATTATTTTTTCTTTAATGAAAAACAAACCAATAGTTGATTAGGATAATTTAGTAAAATAACAGCTCTATTTCTTTTTAATTAATGCATTTCTTAATATGTGTGTAAAAACCTTAAACGACATTCATTTTAAAATGGAGGGAGTGGTATATTTAAGCTAAATGCTAACGAGTGGTTTCGATGGTGTGTTTACCATAAAGAAAATTGCTATGGTAGACCACCTTCATAAGTGGTCTACCGTGGATTGCTATTTGAAATTATACGAAATTCTAACGACGGTCGATGATACTATCATAAATAAAAATTCACAACCCTTCTCATATTTACGAGTTAAGATGGTAACTCAATTGATGTCAGATTTAATACGAGCTACATATTTATTTTTTTGTTGTTTATATCAAACTAGTATCAATTAATCATTATTTCAATTTTAAAAATGAAGAAAACCAATAATATTTACTACCATAAAAAAAAAAAAAAAGACGTCCACTGCATTGAAGTTTTAACATATTTTAGTGTGAATCCATGGTGGACCACTTATGAAGGTGGTCTATATTAAAATTTCTCATACAATGAATATGAAAATTGATAAATATTGAATTGATAGTGATGCAATTAGTATTAATTAAAGGATACAATTAAAAAAAATATATAATTTGTGTTGTATTGAAAATTAAAATGAGTCTTATTAGGTTTTTTTTTTGTAAATAAGTCGTGTAATTTGATTTGAGATGGATGGAGTAACTTATATTGATATAATACTTTGATACAATACAAATTTAAAACCGCTAAAAAATAAAAGGGATGAATCTGCGAACAAACTCACACCATCAATGTTAGAAGCATAAAACGACAAAATACATATGCCTACAAATATAACTATATTCAAGTCTACGAAATACTCATGTCTAAGGATCTACAACATTAAAGACGTCAAAGTCATTGATAGAATATGCATTTGCTCAACTTTGAATCAAATAAACAACGCACTAAGACGGGAAATCAAAATCACATTGCACAAAGACGTGAAATCAAAACAAATAGAGTCGTGCAAAGACGATAAAATCACAAAAACAAAGGAAATAAGATTGGAAATATGTGCAAATCACTTATTCAACTAAAAAAAGATGAAAAACAATTTGGAGGGGTGATTTTGGATCAAAATTTATCATAAATCAACCCTCTTGGATAGATCGAAGTAGAAGAAAGGTGGTGACGGCTAGGGTTTGAGAATGAGAAAAGAGAGAAACTCCTTTTAATTGGATGGAGTAACTCATAGTTTTTACATAACTCATTGTATTTCTTAACGAGGAATGTTATCAACACTCACTTTTTAACACTCTCTCTAGCATCCACTCTTTTATAGGATGAAATTAATGTATGGCCATCACTTTGTGTGGGTTCAATTTTGAAAGTGTTGACCTACAATGATTTAAACTAATAAAAGGTTTTAAAGAATGTGTTTAAGAAAGAGTTGCTAGCATTATTCATTTCTTAATTTAGGTAAAATTACTAGTGTTTATATACTGAGACACGGTGGTATTTATTTCTTTATCATTACATCGTTGGGCACACTTATTTTTTGTAACCAACCCTTGTCAATTTTTTTTTTGAAAGAGCCAACTTTATCAAATGTTAACAAGCTTATTAATACTACTATCTTTCTAATTCAGTTAACAAATCCTACATTGAAATTGACCACCTAGCTTACTGTTTGGAACAGATTGTGGAAAACTTCTTGGCCTTCAATTCCTTGGTGTATTTGGTTTGAGAAGAATGAAAAAAAAAAAAAAAACTTGTAAACGTTGCAAATTTGATAGATGTGGTTGATAAAGTCAACACGATGTCTAGTTTATTAGTAAAATATATAGGTACATGCAACATTTATCTATTTTTAAAAAGGTTTACGAACGAGCTGTCACCTTTGTATTTTTGTGGTGGTCGGGGTTTTGAACTACGCAAACGATTTTGCGTCGGCGACATATATTTTTGTGGTGGTCGGGGTTTGAACTTCAAACCTTACATATATTATTATTCATTGTCCTTACCAATTGAGTTATGCTTTCACATTTAAAGTCATTAAAAAGTGTCCATAGACACACTTCCCACCTAGCGATTGCTTGAGTCATAGTTTGCATGTCTTTCTTATTCCGATTCTTTGAAATCGTGACACGTACTTTATTAATTAGTTTGACATTGGAGATGGTCATTAAACAAAGTGAGACATATTTATTGTTTTTAAATTATATATACTCTGACATCATAGGATGTTTTTATTTTCCTCCAATGATTCAGTTTTAACTATCTCACTTTTTCTATCATTACTTTTTGACTAGGGATGACGAACTTAATTTGAATGATAAAGGTTGAAGGATTCAGGGAATAACGATTAGGAAAATGCAGATATGATCAACAGTGAGGGAATGCAACATGATGCACGCATGTTTCGTGCTTAAAAAAACAGAATATCAAATCTTAACTATCTCCTAGGGTTGTGAATTAAGTTTCAATTCACATTCATAAACGAGTCAAGTTAACGAATGTTTTAAGAGTATTCTTTAAAAAAATACACAAATAGAAAATTTGTTTTGAAAATATAAGTCAAAATAACGTAATAATTACATCAATTTCTTAACAAAAGTTACCCTTTTTAGTTACTTAAGCAATTCTCTAAGGCTTTGTTTGCGAGTTTGGAGGGGAAGGGAGGGGAAAGCTTGGGAAAAAAGGAAGGAGCAAGTGGAAGAAATAGAGGAAAATGGGAGGGGAGGACTTTGGGGGGTTAACTTTTCTTCATAATATTAAACCCTCCTCATTTGGGGGAACTAAAAAATTGTATTGGAGGGTTTATATGAATTCTTCAAATTTAATCTATGTTGTTATATTATTTTTAAAATTAAAAATATAGTAATCATATGCATTAATTTATCATTCTCTATAAAAATACTCTTTTAAAAAAATTGAAAGATTTATCCATTTTCCCTCATATTTTCCACCCTTTAAAGTCTTCCCTTCCCCTCCCCTCCAAACCCGCAAACAAAGCCTAAGAGCAATTGTTAACATTTTCTTAAACTTAAATGTGTTGAGCAAGTATCGGTGACACCCAATAATCAAAACGGTAGCTGATTTGAGCTAAGGGATTAAAAGAGTTGATGAGTTATAGTTTAGAGTTAGAGTCTTGGTAAGGAGAAAACTAACATAATAATTAACATAGTAACATTTGTGATTCAAAATATATCAAAATAGTCTTGAGCAATAACAACATATCTAAATATAATATTCTAACAATCAAGTGTAAAATAAAATCACATGCATATCAAGAACAACAATAAAAAGGGTAGAGCCTAGAGAAACAATACACCATTAATTTGGTTACTTAATTTAGTCCAACAATGACCTACATATAGGGAGTAAACAACTCTCCAAACCCTAAACTAAAGTAGTATAATACTTTACGGTGACAATTAACATATTGCGATAAAAACTCATTCATCCAATAACTTGATTCCGGCATTGGCCTCGGCATCATGTTCCTTCATTGCATTAACGGTGAGCGATATCATTTGCAATTTTACGAGCATCGAAAAGAAATGCCTTGTAATCCATTTTGTGAGAATCCAGCACAATAGATTCCATTTTCTCCTTTCCGGTGATTTTGGAAAACGTGCTTTAGGCATTCCATTCTCATTGAACGAGTTCTTTGTAATCTGCATTATATTTGCATGTCACATAATGAGTAATGAATTATTGTTTCAAATCTACATTTTGGTGTATTTAATTACACATTATATTATATAAGATTATATTATATTGCACCTTAAGCCACTTACGCACGTTGCGTTACGTATCCGGTAGCAAAGACTATGGCGTCAAATTGACCACTTTTTCCATCGGCAAACTCAATGATACTGCCCTTTTTTATGCTTGTAATAGTCGGGTACACTGAATACATAACAATCAAATCAATCAATAATATTTCTTGAGTAAAATCAATGGATCTGAATTTTTTGTGTAAAAAGAATCACACATTTAAACGCGGTAAAATCTCAAATGAGTGTATTTTTTGAGGAATGTTATGGTCGGTCACTTTAACACTCTCCCATAAACACTCTTTCTATCTATGGTGCCACATTTCCACTCTTTTAACAATTTACTTGTTAACCGGCTTCTAAAACCGGCTTCTAAAACCATACATTAGGAGAGTGTTTAAAGGAGAGTGTGTGAGCTAGTGTCCACTAGCATTCCTCATATTTTTTTTGTTGGTAAACCCTAAACCCGTATACGAAAAATATCGTCTTACAAAATAACGGACCCAACATCAAAATCAACAACAATAAAATAAAACGACTTAAACAACGCAATAAAAAAAAATTAAACAAATTTTACCACTAACTTAGATGGAACAAAACTTTAAACAACGCAATAAAAAAAAATTAAACAAATTTTACCACTAACTTAGATGGAACATTAACCTAGATGGAACATTACATTAACTTAGATGGAACATTAGACATTACATTAAACAAATTTTACCACTAACTTAGATGGAACATTACATTAACTTAGATGGAACATTAGACATTACATTAACTTAGATGGAACATTATTAGAATGGAACATTAGATGGAACCATTTTTGGTGGTGTCGGGGTTTGAACCGCGGACCTTGCATATATTATGCATATTATGCTTTGTCCTTACCGGCTTAGCCAAGCTCACGGGACAACAATCCAGATATAATACATTGTTAAAATGTATTATCTAAATCTTAATTGTATATACCTTAACTTTGCCTTTCTTGATCTTTTTGACGCAACCAACATCAATGGTAGGTGTACGACCACCCTTCTTTTTCATGGCAAAGGGTCCTTCCTTTGGTCCGACCAAGCCGTACTTAGACATATCTCCGTACACCATTTTGCTCATAAACACCATGAGCTTGTCAATCTTTCCAATACTTATGTATTTCAGTAAAGACATTCCAATGTAAACCATTTCTTTTGTAAGATAATGTACCTAAATGAACGAGATAGAGATTTGTTAGAAGGCAAACATACAAAAACATATGATTTGGTATATTTGAATCTAACCAAGAAATTGAATTTATTTATTCACACAATTATTAAAAATTGATTTTTTTTAAAAAATGTATGTCTTAATTTTGCTCTCTTATGCTTGTCGATCTTACAAAAAATATACTATCAATGTAATGATTGAGTGAATACGGAGAACCGCTACATTAAAAAAATTGAATTGTTGATAAAAATTAACGACAAAAACAATAAAAATTATTTACGATTCCGTCGGTAGAGTTAGAAATGACAAAACGAAAGACTAATTTCATAATTTTTATCTTGAATTTTTAGGGTTAATTCATTTTTTTCTAGTAACTTTTGTTTTTGAAGAGATTGAAGGCTTACGGGACTTCATATAACCATGGAGGTATTTGCACCCCAAGTAGAGACATCATAAGCGATCTCCATGCCAAAATTTCCACTACCAACAACCAAGACATTTTTTTCATACCATGGCCTTCCATTCAGATATTTGCTGCAATGAAGGTGAATACCTTCAAAGCTTTCAAGCCCATTTATCATGGGAATGTAAGGATCACAATTTTCTCCGGTTGCAACAACTAGATAATCAGCAACATAAATCTCATCAACATTCAATGTAGTATCATGCACACAAACCCTCCATTTCCCATTAGTGACATCAAAAGAAGCATCATTGACATACCGGTTGTACCGGATGCATATCTTCATTTGAGTCACATAATCGTCCAAATAACGAAGGAAATCAACCCTAGGGACAAAGGTTGGGAAATCAAATGGGAAAGGCATGTGAGGTAGGTTACAAAAATCTTTGCCCAAGTGAAGTTTCAAACGGTCATAGGCTCTTTTCCTCCAAAGAGATGCATGACAATCATCTTTCTCTAAGATAATGTTTGAGATTGAATGTTTGTTAAGACATGCTGAGGTTGCTAAGCCACCAGGCCCAGCACCTACAATCACAACAGGAATTTCAACTTCCATGGTTTGGTTTTTCTTATTGATGTTATTTTATGTGGTTTTATTTAGGGAAGATGTTTTATGTTTTATGTGGTTTGCACCTGAATTTATAGCCACCTACGTATGCTTTAGTTAGTTGCATACAGGAGAGTGTGAACCTTATTTTGGTCTTTTTAAATACAATGAATTTGGCCAAAATAATAATAATAATAAATTTTATTCTGTTTTTTTGTTGAAAAAATAATGATTTCTCTATTGTCAAGCATTAATGCAACGAGAAGAACTATATATATATATATATATATATATATATATATATATATATATATATATATATATATATATATATATATATATATGATTTTAACCAAAATTTGTTTTAAGATGTGTCTAATATGAATTCGGTTAAAAAATAAACCTAATTATAAAGTCATTCTTCTGTAAAAACAGTGAAGATCCATCTTTAAATAATTTTTGAGAGGTTCATATTAGACAAACCCATAATTTTATATTACTTTGAGTTGTTTTGCAACCGTCACCTTTTTTGTTTTGTTTTACATAATCACCATTTACTTGTAACTTTTTTTCTTCTTTTGAATAATTAGGTAAAGTTTTTCTTTTTGAAAACTATAATTTTAATTATATTTGGTACGATGTATTAAAATAGTCTTTTTTAGGCTTTTAGTTTTTTTGGAATGTTCTATGAATTAATTACTATAATTTAAAAATATATATTTTAATTAAAATATATCTTTTCAAAGGATACAAAATAAATATTTTGATACTTTTTTATTTATTAACTAAAATGACATTAATGATCATTTTATTTAAACTTTGCAAAGTTAAACTCTTACGCCTAGCACCTCAATAGTAAAAATACACATTTCTGCACTTGTTTCAAGTTTTAGTTTAAATAAAAATCTAAATATTTTAAGAAAAAAAATCCTATGAGCGGTTCAAAATGAACAAAGTACATACCTGATGTTAGATCGTTCAAATCAAACAATAAAAAATGCTATATTTTTTTTAAAAAAAAAATACGAGTAAATTACACTCCCCTCCACTCTTAGATGCTTGAATTACACTCCCCCGACCCTCTTATGTTAAAATATACAATCTCCTCCCTCTTATTCAAAACATATTAGAAAACTTTTCACCCGCCTCCCACTGAATTACATTCCCCTCCCATGTTAAAATCTACACTTTATTCCTTCAATATTTTTTTTTATTTCTAATAATCTAGAAAAAATAATAATCTAACACACTTCGAAAAAATTGTATTACGGGTCTATTTTAATGTAATAAAAAATTGAATACATATTTTTCGCTATTTTTTATCCACAATTTTATTAACATGTAGTTTTAAACCCTATTATAAAATATGAAACAACCCAAAATAAAATTAAAATATGTAAAAAAAATTACTAAAGACAATAAAATAGGGTTATTTAAAAGTTAATTTTATACTCTAAATTATAAAATCAATAGCAAAATATTTAAATTTAATTATCATTGATGTTTAAATTATAAAGAAATGAATTATTTTTTCTTAAATGGTGGTTCAAAATTAAAATATGTCATAAAAATATTTATTTATGTTAAATAGATTAAAGTGTAGAAAATATTTAATTATTAAGGGAGGGGGTTGTAATTCAAGCATCTTACAAGGGAGGGAGTAAAAATTTTACTTTGCAAGGGAGGGGAGTGTATATTTTAACATAAGAGGAGAGTGGGGTGTAATTCAAGCATCTTTGAGGGGAGTGGAGTGTAATTTACTCAAAAAATATATATATTTTCTTACCCTTTTTAATCAAGGATATTTGTATGACATGTTTTGGAGAGAGAACTCTTTCATTAATATGTTCAATGTCTCGAAGCTGATACGTACCGAAAATGCACCAAGGGTTAGAAGCTTTAAGGAATTAATTAAAAGTGAAAATATTTTATTAAAAATTAACATGTTTTTTGAACAAACAAAGAGGAATATATATATATATATATATATATATATATATATATATATATATATATATATATATAGACAAGCATGTAGTTTACCCCGCACAAGATGTGCAAAAGGGAACTACTCAAGAGTTATTTACAAGAACAATATGCTAATCAAAGCAAAGCACCACGAACAACAAGACGAGGCAAAAACAAACAAAATTACAAGTGGACGCCCATACGAGAGGAGCGGTTTATTCCACCAATCATGATAACTATAAGGAAAACTTGCACTGCTTTGACTTTAACCATAAAAAAGATGTCATTTTAACCTTGTCAATGAGGGAGAAAGGTGTCGAGGCTTGTGTTATTAAACACACGATCGTTCCTTTCCTTCCAAAGAATCCAAACCGATGCAAACCAAATAATTCTAAAAAACATATGAGTAGATCTAGGCAAGCCGGGCATATTGAGAAATTGTGTGAGGTGTTGACGTATCTCACACGGTGAAACCATAGACAGACCAAGCCAATGCCAAACTTGTGACCAAAGAGAACCGAATACATGACAACCCAAAAATAGATGAGTCGGCTGTTTCTTGACTACCACAACCAGCCACACAAACCGCATCCTCTAGAGATAGAACCCTCGCCTCACCAAATTATCCTTGGTTGGAAGCCTATTACGGAGAAGGCGCCACACGAACACCGACACCTTAGAAGGAATTTGCTGATGCCAAATGTCTACAACTTGGGACTGTCCTCCAATTCGGTCGATATGGTAAGAAAACGGTAAGTCCCACTCACGCGGAGTATCCATGAATGGGATCGAAGCAGCCACTTCCAAGTATCTTCGACATTTTCTGAAAAGCAATGTTATGGAAATATATAAAACACTCCCTCACACTCTCCTCCTCCCACGCCATCAATCGCCGACGCTACAGCCCCACTCCACCCTTCAACCGCCCCTAACTCCCTCCTCATCTTCTCCACCGAGCAATCCTTGTCAACGAGACAACTCAAAAAGGCGGGGGAATTTTAGTTTCAAAGGAATTTCCCGACCCAAATATCATGCCAAAAAAGAGCACTCCGCCCATTACCAAGGACCCTCCGAGATATTAGTATCAAACCAACTACCAACACCCTCACCCACCCCTTCACGAATCCTACACAAAGACCGCCACCACGGCGAGGCAATGGCTACCACCCTCTTTCAACCGCCCCCTCCTCACCATAACGAGCCTTAAGGACTCGGTACCACAAACCCTCTTTATCAATCATCATCCTCCAACACCATTTACCTAAAAGGGATAAATTAAAAGCACCCATCCTCTTAACCCCCGGCCACTCCTACCTCCTTTGGAGTACAAATTGACTCCCATTTTATCCAAGCAACTTTCCTAAAATCCTCACCACCCCCCAAAAAAAAAAATTTAAAAAGAGATTCAATAGAAGAAATTATACTGCAGGGGCTTTGAAAAAGGAAAGAAAGTAAACCGCGAGAGAGGACAATGCGATTTCGGAAGAACTAGACGACCCCTTTGAAAGATAGAAACTTATGGTTCCACGACGACGGACGAGAGACGATGCAATCGATAACGAGTTTCCAAAAAGAGAGTTTTCTAGAATCACCTCCAATAGGCAGCCCCAAGTAAACAAAAGGAATGGTACCTCTTCGACAATTCATCACGTAGCGACCTACGACAACCGGGAAGCGGGAATATTTACACCGGTCAACATGCTTTTATGGAAATTCACTTTAAGACCCGAAAGCTCCTCAAATAACAAAAGAACCGAGCCTCATAGTACGAACATTTAACCAACTCTTCTCACCAAAAATTATAGTGTCATCGGCGAACTAAAGGTGTGTTAGCCGAACCTGCATAACCACCAATGCTTTGTAACCGGTAAAGAGGTGCGCCCCCTTTGCCGCCTTCATTAAGACACTCGAGACCTTCGACGGCTAACAAAAATAAAAAAGGCGACAAGGGGTCACCTTGGCGAAGACCTTCTGTAAGGGAAACTCCTCCGTAGGACTACCGTTCACTAAAACGAAGCCTTTGTTGTACCAACACATTCAAAAATCCACTTCCTCCACACCATTGGAAAATTCATGTTTGCCATTACGGAATCAGGTAATTTAAATCGACGAGTCATAAGCCTTCTCAAAATCTACTTTAAACATAAGAAGCTCCTTTTTCAACCGCGTCGCTTCATCAACAACTTCATTAGCAATTAAAATACCGTCCAAAATCTGTTTCCACTTTAACAAAAGCTAAGCGGCACTCGAGATACCACACATCCTATTACCGACCGCAATCTATTTGCAAGAACCTTAGAAAGAATCTTATACAAACTTCCGACCAAAGAAATGGGTCGAAAATCATTCAATCTTTGCGGACTATTCACCTTTCGTATAAGAGTAATAAAAGTAGAATTTAAGCCACTTTGTCAACTTACCATTTCGATGAAACTCCACCATAAACCTTAACAAATCATCCTTCAATAAATTCCAAAAATCCTTTATAAAACCAAAGCTAACACCATCGGGGCCCGGACTCTTGTAACTATCACAATCCCAAACGGCTTGTTTCACCTCCTCTAAAGAAAACGGCTTAGTTAAAATTCCCGCGTCATGATGAGATAGTTTGCGGAAGTTTAGACCTTCAACACTTGGCCTTTGTGCACCCACTTGACTGAAAATGCGAGAAAAATGATTGAAAACGATCGCACGGATATCTTGAACCCCTTCTACCACACCGCCATCAACGAGACACCATATGGATGGAGTTATGGCGCCGACGATTGGACATATAATTATGAAAAAATTTGGAATTAGCATCCCCTCCTTCAACCAATTCATCCTCGATTTTTGCCAATTGATACTATTTTGTAAGCGGGCCATAGAATGTAATGAAACGAGATAAATCTTTAAGTTCGAGACTTCCGCTTCAAGAAGATCCATAGATTCCGCTTTAGCATCTAAAACGGACAATTTGTCCTTTAAATCACGCATTCTTCCATCCAAATTTTGTACATGTTCGAAATGCCACTGCTTTAAGCTTGACTTAATCAATTTCAACTTTTGTTGGAGCACAAAACCTCCCCACCCTTGACGATTAAACGTTTCCCATTTGTCACGAACAAATTCGGCATAACCGGGAAGATCAAACCAACATTTAAGCATCCTTAAAGGACGTGGCCCCCAATTTAATTCATCAATATATAACATAAGAGGAACGTGATCGAAAGACCCGTTGATAAGCAACTTTGTAAACAATGCGGCCATATTTCACACCATTTATTCGACAACAAAAAGCTGGTCCAATCTACTCATAGAAATTCCATCGCCTCTAAACCAAGTAAACAACCTCCCACAAATAGGCAAATCCAACGGCATGCTATCATGAATAAAGTTGTTAAAAACCTCCATATCCGGATGTCTAAGGGCCGCAACTCTTCCTTTCCTTTCATCTAAACTTCGAACAGAGTTAAAATCCCCACGAGACACATATGCACATATTACTATGATTGTGAACGTGCACCAACAATCTTTCCCAAACCAAATTTTTGCCGACACGTCGCACGGAGCATAAACATTAAAAATGACAAAATCTTCTCCATAAAGTAATTCCTTACCCGTAATTGCCAAAACATGTCGAAAAGCGAAAGAGGACCGCACTTCAATCTGGACGCGTCCCACACCGTAACCAAACCACCGGATGCTCCGACGGATGGTTGATAAGAATAATTATGCTCACCCTCGCCCCACAAAGCTTTAACCAACTGATCATTCATCGATTCCATCTTCGTCTCTTGAATACATAACACCAAAGGTTTTTCTCAATAACAAGCCTCCGCACCTCCACCCTCTTCTCACCACCACCTAACCCCCTCGCATTATAAGTAATAATCTTCATCGAAACCTCCCTCACCTAACCCACCTCTCCACCTACTCCCTCAAAAAACCCTCCCAACACCCTCACCACCCACCTCAGACCCACCTAGCACCTCAATACCACCGAAGACCTCCACTCCCTCCTCCCCTCCCTCGATAACAAATTAAAACTATTGGAAGTGTCACGGTTAAACTTCACCCCCATGACCTGTCCCAACTCTCTAACATCATCCTTTACCTTATCATATTTACCATGTAAATGCATCCAATTCACCCGGTCATTAGTGGCTGAACACGAACTGAAGAAGATGAATGTTTGGAAAAATGTGAAGTTGTAACACTGCTTGATTGAAATTGCGTTGTACGGCCGATCATTAGCCTTCCGTTTCTGTTTTTAATAACCGCATAATACGCTTGCGGTCACTAGCCGGCCATGAGCTATTTTCTTCATAAAGCCAGGCGATTGAATGGCCACACCTCCTTTCTTCACCGTTGGTGGTTTCCCATGTGATATAACATTGCTAGATGTTGTTTTCAATTTGTGTTTGAGCCTTGCATCTGGTTTGCGTGTTGAAGAAAAAACCACCCCACCCTCGAAAGCTGTTTTTTGATCCTCGATCCAATCTAAACTCCAAGGTCCTGCTTCAAACAAGATTCCTTCAATACTTCATTCGACGGCTGTTCTTTATCCAAAGTAACGTGAGCTGAACCATCATCTTGCGGTACCGGTTTTAAAATAGAAGACAACGAGACCGGAAAAAATTCATTGCCGACATCCTTGCCTCCTTTGTTAGGCGCCTCGGAAGATTTTAGAGGCACATTAATTTTTCTCATGTTGACTCCATTCATTTTGCAAATCGGTGACTAAATCGTCCAACTCCCATTCTCCTTGAACTTCCTCCAATCCTGTGCCGATATTAATTTGGTGACCCTCTTCGGGTGTTGAATCAACTTCGCCTTCGGACATAAAAGCATCCTCGCCAATATTGTATCCCCATTCCTCCACAATCTTAATACTATATTGCCTCCCATCAATAACAAAGTCGGAAAACCTATTTACAATCTCCACTTCGATGTCGCTATAAGAATGCGAGCAAAATCCGGGCGTACTTTATCCGCGGTACATTCATCAACATATAAAAAACGACCAATACGGAAACAGTTAACCGGAAAAAGAATCATTCCAAGCATGCACGGGAATACCGTAAACACGCAGCCATGCACCACGTTCATGTTGTGTCGAGGACTCGGACCACTTATGAAAATTTGTAAACAACATACCAAAGAACTCCTTCGCCCCTTGCAACACTTACTGAAAATTTTTCTTCACGGTACAACATAAGAAAACTTTGTCGCCCCTCAAAGGAGTGACAATTACATTTGGAAAACCGGCATCTATAATACGTTGTTGAAACGACAAAACGGCATCACCCGCTTCCACATGAGCAACCAAACCCCGAGTTCGCCCATGGTCTATCCTCCACACAAGACTTATACACGGGAATAAATGGTGTTTCTTTGTTTGTTATTTTGAACGACGGCGGCCTTCGTCACGGCAAATTGTTTCTTCTCCTCCAACCGCGACTTGCACCTATCTCCTCCCTCCACCACTTGCAACTTCTCGCTCACCTTACCCCTTCGCCCTTCCTCCAAAGAGTGACCAGAAATCACACCCTGGTTCTTTCTCTAGCCTTCGACCTTCATCTTCTTCGCAGTCCCCCACCGGAACCTCCATAGACCCCATAGTAACCTTCCTACATCACCACGCTTACCCTCCACCAATGCTCCCTTTCCTTCACGATGAACAACTGCACCCTTCCCAGGCACAAACCCACCATTCTCGCTACCCTCCTTCCTCAAACTCTCCCTTGTTTTCACGGCGAAACATCATTATGTGCAAGCCGGTCAAACCTAGCCTTCTTTGCCAAAACACGAGAATCCCCCACCCACACACTATTCAAAGCCTGAAGCAATTTTCCTTTATTCCTCACATTTACAAACCTAACAAAACCGAATTCAAGACCACGTGCATTTCTATGACGTGCCACATACATATCGGTAAGAATCCCACGGACTTCGAAGGCTTGTCGTAAACGAAACAAAGGCAAATTCTCAAGAAAATTTGTAACATAAAAGAAGCTTTATTCCGTTCGTAATGTCGAACAAACCCACTTCCGTCATATGCCATTCGAAGAAGCCACGCGTCCTCCCACAAAACCGGAAATACCGTCACCATTCCTAACCCTAACCTCCTCCCGTGCCTATCGAAGACATCAACCTTGAACCCTCTGTCGGGAACCACGAAGCCGAAGCTGTCCGTTGTCCATCGCCGCTCCTCGATAACCGTCGAGAACCTCTTGACCCGTCCGTCCTCGGTGTTCCGGTTCCGTCGCTTTCCTCTTCCTAGGCCTCACCACGGTCCAATTTCCCCTATCCCCCCCAATTTGTGCCACCACAGTGGACCCCTTCCCCCCTATGAAATCTCTCGCTTGGGAGAGTAGCTCCGAACGCGGTTGCCCATAGCTAGCCACTAGGGTTTCCGCCACTCCTACGCTCAAAGCCTCTCATCACTCGTTTTTTTCCTTTTGTCTATTATTTGGGTGATATTCTTATTTTCTTAATTAAATTAACATGTTATATCATTCTTTCTTTTCCTCTCAAAAAAAAAATCAATTCTTTCATTTTTTTTAAAGAATGTTATATCAATTCATTGAATAGAGGTCTTAATTATTTTTACATTTTCTGTAAGACAATGTACATACCCTGCTTAAAACAAAACGTACATACCCAAAAACAAAAAAGAAAATTAACTTCAAAGGCATATTTTATTAATAAACATAATTAAGTACAAAGGATACTCCCCCAAAGAGAATAAAATACAAAAAGTATTAAACCCGCCCAAAAAAGAACATATTTAAAATGCAAACATATATATATGCATGCAATAAGTCCATAACCATACGTACCGAGAATCTCAGTCAAATCGTTAAAAAAATTGGTTGATATCTTGAAGTTTTAGTCAAATGTTTTTTTAGGTAAAATTAAATCAAAATTTAAATTTAATTAAAAAATTAAATATGAATATGACATTTAATGATTTGAAGAAAGATACATATTAATATTAAATAATACTTTAAGATACCGAAGTGTTTGCAAAAAAATAAATAAAAAATAGTCTCAAACCCAACACAATAACTAGGCGTGGAAACAGGCCGGTCCGAACCGGGTTTTGCTTAAATAGGATAGACCTAATTGAAAAAACTAAGGCCTAAGTCTGACCTGTTAGCCTACCAAAAGCTTTATTTTATGTCGACTTGACCTTTTTAAAAGTCCGATCTGGCCTGTGCTTTGTCTAAAAGCCTAATTTGTATTAACAATTTTAAATATAATGTTTGACCTATTTAAAAAAAGCTAATAAACATATATTTTTTGGAGAAATCAAAATGGATTATAGGTAAAAAAAAAAAGGCTAATAAACATATATTTTTTAAAAGGCTAATAGGTCAAAAAAATTGTAAAGCTTGTACATTCATTTTCTCCCCATTTTATTAGCGTAAGTATATTGTATGTATATCCAATAAAATCGTGTAGAGCTAGTACATTGATTTTTGTAGAGGTTAATACTCGTGTATTATATAATGTATTTTGTAGAGGCTAATGCACGTGTATTATATAATGTAGTACATATAATTACAAATATATAGGTCGGCATCCGGCCTTAATAGGCTTTTTTATAAGTCTTAGACTGACCTATTTAAATTAAGGGTAGTGTTAACTTGTGCCCTTAGGGCACATGTTAAGAAATCCAAAAAAAGAAATATTCTCTAAAATTTTGTGCATTTAATTTATTAAAAAGTTAAAGATTAAATGTAATACACACATTCCAAAAAAGTATTTCTATATTTAGTTCATTAACTTGTGCTTTGAGGGCACAAGTTAACATTTCCCTTAAATTAATGAGCTTTTTAAAAAGTTTGAGCCTAACCTATTTAATAAACGAGTTAGGCCGAGTCGGACTTTAAGTAGGCCGGACCATAGACTCTTGACGGACGGCCTGGCCTTTTCCACCCCTAACATCAACAAGCTATTCTCACATCTTTAAAAAAAAAAACCTTCTCCTTTTCGGTGGCCGTTCATTACGCCTTGATGGGTCGTGTGGTTTCTTTCGGGTGTCATGTTTTCATTGGCTAGACATAAAGCCGACTGTTATGTTCGCCTTCATGCAAGAATTTCTCGAGTGATCCAAACTGTAACACCCATACTAGACGTATCTAGAAAGTCTAGCACGTGCGTTGAATTTAGTCTTGGATACATTAAAAATATACAACAATTAAAACTTCGAATGAATAATATTTACAACAAGTTACGTTCGTTTAAATAACAATACATCACAACTCATCCATACATAAAATTTCATCCTTGATGTCCATAACGTCTGCAACTTTACGAACGAACCCTTGAAGTAATATCCATCCGGCTCCGAACATGCATAAACATCCTGCTTATACGAAACAAATAAGGATTGGGATGAGACATAATGTCTCGGTGAGTTCCCTAAATCCTAGGCTATAGGCAACCTCAAGGGGAAACCTACGGTCACCACGTGTCTACATTACAACGACGGTTGATTATACGTGTGTGGGGACTTGCATACTTAGACGGTAGTGCATACTAAAGCGCGTCATAGTCTTATCTCACTTGTTATAGGCTTCTCATCCTATACGTGTCATGGCGGTCGAGGGGGAATCTAAAACCGCATTGCCAAGAATACGCTCTACGTATCGAGGCCTAAACATATCATAATCATGGCACGATTCTAAACCGGACAATTAGGGGAAACCTAAGATCGTCATCGGTATCATGTTCTTTACTTGTTCTATACATAATTTGAACTTGTCTTATAGCATCACATGCTCTTATACTTAACTTAATCATATGTGCTTTCATTCATGAACATAATCATACATAATTTCATTCTTACATAAACATAACATAGTTAGGGTCATACTTGGTTAGCGTTGAACAAACATTAATTATCTTGATTCATTTTACGGATAGTCCCGGGTGGAGTAACCCGAGAACAATCCCATACATGACCGATGTACGTACATCGGACTCCCTCGGTGTCGTGTGGGTCCCTTGCGGCTTAAACCGTTCCCCTTAGGTCGAGAACCTCCGTATCCCCGGCGTGGATAACAAGAGACACGAGCACCTACGTCTTGTTTACTCGGTGACATGCGGGTCCCTTACGGCTTGAATCGTTCTCATCATGAGAACCCCTTGTATCCCCGATGTGGATAGCAAGAGACATGCCACCTACACTTATTCATTTTAATCATAACATAACATATCATACTTGCTTGCCTATTACCTCGGACCCTTGAGTCGATCCGATTAGCGGTAAACTTATACTTGTTTATCATGAACATGGTGGAGAGATATCTAATCAAACCACAACTAACATGCTTACTAACTTATTCTTAATCATGTGCGAAGATAATAAACTTCGCATCTTAACCTCTAGGAATTCTTGCTAACTAGCTAGTTCTCGACAACTAGGTCAAGGCTCTAGTTTTTCCCTTGCTTAATGGATAATTTACTACCCGATTCATAACATGTTTCTCTCGAATGCCATGCCTTTCTAACATGCATAATACTTGCCTCTTTATCATCAAAATTCTTGCTTCATTTAATCATCATTTGGGACCTTGGTTTGAGGGGTTTACATTTATAAAGGCGTACAAAAGATCCGGAACGAAAAAGCATCAAAGCCGAGAACGAGCAAGCGGTACCGAAGGTACCACTTGCTCGCCATTCTGGTGACTTACTCGCCATTGCGAGTAGCGGTTCTTGCTCGCCATTGCGAGCTACCTTTACTCGCCGTTGCGAGTTAACTTACTCGCCGTGGCGAGTTGGTGGCAGCAGCACTCCGGGGAGAGTGTTTTGCTTGCCCCTGGCGAGCTGTTTGCTCGCCGTGGCGAGTTGTGATGATCCGGACAGCATAAATGGTGGTTTTTGACCCAAAAACCTCAAACTAAGTGTCTCCCCAATCATGTTATGACCCTTAGAGGTCATAGGAAACATTGTAAACATTTTCATGGCAAGTATTAGCAATTATAGCAAGCATAGCCAAAAGGGGCAACTAAACATACACACTAAACCCTAGAATTTATCATATGTTTCACATCAATTAACAAGGCTTAAACATAATCCCAAAGGGTGGGAAAGCTAGCTATGGAACTCACCTAATAAGTTCTTGAAGCATCATCGAAGCTCCTAAGCATAAACCCTAGCTTTTTGTCCCACTTGCAATCCTTTGATCAAAGCATACCATCTTGTTTTCCTTTCTTGCAAACTAATATACCTTGTCCCATATCCATGAAGAATTCACCTCTTGAATCATGTTTGAACTTACAACAAACAAACCCTAACTCTTGTTTTCAAAGTAAACCTATGTTTGATTCTTGCTTGATTCATCAATCTCATGCAACATATTCATCAAAAGCTTCCAAAATAATAACCCAAAGCCCTAGCTTCTTGATCAAGACCAAACCCTAGATTTGAATCAATTCTTGAGAAAGAGAGAGAGTAGAGGAAACAAACAAATCCCAAGCTTCCACATGCTTTAGAGATCAAGAGGGAGTAAGATGAATTCACTTATCTTGGAAGGAAGAAGATTTGGAAGGATTGTGAAGAGAAGAGAGGAAGAGGGCGTGAAACTTAGAGAGAGAAGGGAGAGGAAATGTTTTCCAACATTTTAAGAGAGAGAAAAGAACAAGGGAAATGAGATATTTTCCCATCCAAAACATATAAATAATCATTCTGTGAAATTACAATAATGCCCTTGCCTCAAGCGTGTTTAAAACGATACCGAAACTTATTCCGTAAAAAGTGACATGTCATAAATATTTTCCATTTACTTACTTTTCCATAAATTTAATTCTTACGGCACAATCAACGGGTAATATCTCGATGCGACGGGCGGGATATTACATTCTACCCTTAAAAAAATTTCGTCCTCGAAATTTAGAGACCATCTACCAATCATCATGACAAAGAGCTAAACATACGTGGTCTAAGCCATACATATCTATCAAAAGGGTTCTTCATATCATGATTTGAAACTTACCTTGCTACACATGAACTCATTGTCTTGAACTCATATCTTACCCGCTTAACATAAACCATTCATAAAGATATCTTATCATAAACATGAACACTCAAGATTTGCCTTTTAACCGGAATCCTACGGAAGCCGGAGTTTGCCTGCGGTGCTTACTTATAACATATTAACATCTTTCATACATACATCTTATCTTGAATACATAATTCATGAATCATTCACGTCTTGTACCTTGAGGCATATGTCCCTTACTTCCATTACTCATCTAGACGATTCCACGAATCTCCTTCCGAGTCTTAAGAAATCTTCCGTTCTCATTGAAAACTTATTGCATCTCATCACACCCGAACTAGTGGGTATCTCATATGGCTTGACATAAAGGAGTGAATCAAGTTACTTCATCGATAATCTAATAATCAATGTCGTAGTTCACATGCTCTTGAAATTTTTCTACTAAATCCATTTACACTTGTATTGAATGCTTTTAACACAATTTCGTGTATCTTTTGTATGATATTAGCTTCATACGAACATTGTCGTTTCCATAACATGTGCATACTTTCAAGTGTCGTCTCTTGTTAAATGATAACGATACGTGTTCTAGCATCTTCCTCAAAGAAATTTTCTTAAGCTACTGGTATTCAGGGTTCTTGGAACGAATAAATACATGACTAAAAGATTTTATCATTTTCCAAAACTGAATTTGTAATAATACCACGGAACCATCGGACGAGTTTCTATGTTTTGAAAAAGATTTAACAACTCGCCCCAAACTTGTCCACAACAAGTTGGTCTGAAGTTTGTACGTCTTAAGTGAATTTACTTAAAACGTATCTTATTAGTTTCGAAAATGTATAATTTCATGAGTTAAACAAAAACATCGTTCCCAAGTTCCATAATACCAATCCTAGCTTTAAAAGTTATAAAATCATGGCTTGACAAGTCTTAACAAGTATCGTTTTCACTTAACAAGTATTGCATACAAAGGTATGAATTTCATAACACACTACTCAAAAGTTGCTCCTCTCTCATGATAACATGCTTAACTTTGAAGATAGGTTCTTCCCTTTTTTATCCGAGATACAAACTCGCAATACCGCTTACATACCCGTAGGAAATCCTTGGACCTCTTGACATTAACTTGTTCCTCTTCTTTAGAACACTAATCTTGATTCTCCATATCATCTCATTCGGTTATCGCTTGAGCGTTAATACCTTTTCCGGAAACCGGTCATCATTCTTGATGCTTTGATTCTTTACTTAAGTCACGAAATGTAACCTTCGAACCTTACATATTTCCGTATTTCATGATTATCGTTAACTTCCATGGCGCTACTACTGATTCCCACCGGTTGGCTTAAACCAATACTATAATCCATTAGAGCGAGTAAACTTCACATTCACGACTACCATTTGAATACTTACTTCTCGAACTATTCTCAAGATCCGCCTTGTTGCAACCAACATCATAACCTTACACTTATCTTGAAATTTCAAACTCCTGATAACTTATCTTATGTTCATAATACTTAACTTGGGGGTAATCCTTACGTTCTTGCTGGTTGCATTTACCATACATATCATACTTGAACGTGTTTCTAAGTAAACCCATATATCTTTGACAAACTAGTCTTGTACTTGAACATATCTTTCTTAAAAATTTAACATTTGCATTCTCGCATACTATATTTTGCTTAATCTTACCAATGCTTGCTCGTCAATTTTTTTTCTTTTAAAGAAAACTTCGTAAACTAGCGCACGGGTCATTGACGTTGATGATTTTTCTACTATATACAAAAGCTGAGTTTAGGCCACGGTCGTTACTCTAAAATCATAGAGTAACCTTTCTTGCAAACTAATATACCTTGTCCCATATCCATGAAGAATTCACCTCTTGAATCATGTTTGAACTTACAACAAACAAACCCTAACTCTTGTTTTCAAAGTAAACCTATGTTTGATTCTTGCTTGATTCATCAATCTCATGCAACATATTCATCAAAAGCTTCCAAAATAATAACCCAAAGCCCTAGCTTCTTGATCAAGACCAAACCCTAGATTTGAATCAATTCTTGAGAAAGAAGAGAGAGTAGAGGAAACAAACAAATCCCAAGCTTCCACATGCTTTAGAGATCAAGAGGGAGTAAGATGAATTCACTTATCTTGGAAGGAAGAAGATTTGGAAGGATTGTGAAGAGAAGAGAGGAAGAGGGCGTGAAACTAGAGAGAGAAGGGAGATGAAATGTTTTCCAACATTTTAAGAGAGAGAAAAGAACAAAGGAAATGAGATATTTTCCCATCCAAAACATATAAATAATCATTCCTGTGAAATTACAATAATGCCCTTGCCTCAAGCGTGTTTAAAACGATACCGAAACTTATTCCGTAAAAAGCCGACATGTCATAAATATTTTCCATTTACTTACTTTTCCATAAATTTAATTCTTACGGCACAATCAACGGGTAATATCTCGATGCGACGGGCGGGATATTACATTCTACCCCTTAAAAAAATTTCGTCCTCGAAATTTAGAGACCATCTACCAATCATCATGACAAAGAGCTAAACATCTGTGGTCTAAGCCATACATATCTATCAAAAGGGTTCTTCATATCATGATTTGAAACTTACCTTGCTACACATGAACTCATTGTCTTGAACTCATATCTTACCCGCTTAACATAAACCATTCATAAAGATATCTTATCATAAACATGAACACTCAAGATTTGCCTTTTTAAGCGGAATCCTACGGAAGCCAGGTTTGCCTGCGAGTGCTTACTTATAACATATTAACATCTTTCATACATACATCTTATCTTGAATACATAATTCATGAATCATTCACGTACTTGTACCTTGAGGCATATGTCCCTTACTTCCATTACTCATCTAGACGATTCCACGAATCTCCTTCCGAGTCTTAAGAAATCTTCCGTTCTCATTGAAAACTTATTGCATCTCATCACACCCGAACTAGTGGGTATCTCATATGGCTTGACATAAAGGAGTGAATCAAGCTGTTACTTCATGCGATAATCTAATAATCAATGTCGTAGTTCACATGCTCTTGAAATTTTTCTACTAAATCCATTTACACTTGTATTGAATGCTTTTAACACAATTTCGTGTATCTTGTATGATATTAGCTTCAATACGAACATTGTCGTTTCCATAACATGTGCATACTTTCAAGTGTCGTCTCTTGTTAAATGATAACGATACGTGTTCTAGCATCTTCCTCAAAGAAATTTTCTTAAGCTGCTGGTATTCGGGTTCTTGGAACGAATAAATACATGACTAAAAGATTTTATCATTTTCCAAAACTGAATTTGTAATAATACCACAGAACCATCGGACGAGTTTCTATGTTTTGAAAAAGATTTAACAACTCGCCCCAAACTTGTCCACAACAAGTTGGTCCTGAAGTTTGTACGTCTTAAGTGAATTTACTTAAAACGTATCTTATTAGTTTCGAAAATGTATAATTTCATGAGTTAAACAAAAACATCGTTCCCAGAGTTCCATAATACCAATCCTAGCTTTAAAAGTTATAAAATCATGGCTTGACAAGTCTTAACAAGTATCGTTTTCACTTAACAAGTATTGCATACAAAGGTATGAATTTCATAACACACTACTCAAAAGTTGCTCCTCTCTCATGATAACATGCTTAACTTTGAAGATAGGTTCTTCCCTTTTTTATCCGAGATACAAACTCGCAATACCGCTTACATACCCGTAGGAAATCCTTGGACCTCTTGACATTAACTTGTTCCTCTTCTTTAGAACACTAATCTTGATTCTCCACATCATCTCATTCGGTTATCGCTTGAGCGTTAATACCTTTTCCGGAAACCGGTCATCATTCTTGATGCTTTGATTCTTTACTTAAGTCACGAAATGTAACCTTCTGAACCTTACATATTTCCGTATTTCATGATTATCGTTAACTTCCATGGCGCTACTCGATTCCCACCGGTTGGCTTAAACCAATACTATAATCCATTAGAGCGAGTAAACTTCACATTCCCGACTACCATTTGAATACTTACTTCTCGAACTATTCTCAAGATCCGCCTTGTTGCAACCAACATCATAACCTTACACTTATCTTGAAATTTCAAACTCCCGATAACTTATCTTATGTTCATAATACTTAACTTGGGGGTAATCCTTACGTTCTTGCTGGTTGCATTTACCATACATATCATACTTGAACGTGTTTCTAAGTAAACCCATATATCTTTGACAAACTAGTCTTGTACTTGAACATATCTTTCTTAAAAATTTAACATTTGCATTCTCGCATACTATATTTTGCTTAATCTTACCAATGCTTGCTCGTCAATTTTTTTTTCTTTTAAAGAAAACTTCGTAAACTAGCGCACGGGTCATTGACGTTGATGATTTTTCTACTATATACAAAAGCTGAGTTTAGGCCCCGGTCGTTACTCTAAAATCATAGAGTAACCTTTCTTGCAAACTAATATACCTTGTCCCATATCCATGAAGAATTCACCTCTTGAATCATGTTTGAACTTACAACAAACAAACCCTAACTCTTGTTTTCAAAGTAAACCTATGTTTGATTCTTGCTTGATTCATCAATCTCATGCAACATATTCATCAAAAGCTTCCAAAATAATAACCCAAAGCCCTAGCTTCTTGATCAAGACCAAACCCTAGATTTGAATCAATTCTTGAGAAAGAGAGAGAGTAGAGGAAACAAACAAATCCCAAGCTTCCACATGCTTTAGAGATCAAGAGGGAGTAAGATGAATTCACTTATCTTGGAAGGAAGAAGATTTGGAAGGATTGTGAAGAGAAGAGAGGAAGAGGGCGTGAAACTAGAGAGAGAAGGGAGATGAAATGTTTTCCAACATTTTAAGAGAGAGAAAAGAACAAAGGAAATGAGATATTTTCCCATCCAAAACATATAAATAATCATTCTGTGAAATTACAATAATGCCCTTGCCTCGAGCGTGTTTAAAACGATACGAAACTTATTAGTAAAAAGTGACATGTCATAAATATTTTCCATTTACTTACTTTTCCATAAATTTAATTCTTCGGCACAATCAACGGGTAATATCTCGATGCGACGGGGCGGGATATTACATTCTACCCCCTTAAAAAAATTTCGTCCTCGAAATTTAGAGACCATCTACCAATCATCATGACAAAGAGCTAAACATACGTGGTCTAAGCCATACATATCTATCAAAAGGGTTCTTCATATCATGATTTGAAACTTACCTTGCTACACATGAACTCATTGTCTTGAACTCATATCTTACCCGCTTAACATAAACCATTCATAAAGATATCTTATCATAAACATGAACACTCAAGATTTGCCTTTTTAACGGAATCCTACGGAAGCCGGGTTTGCCTGCGGTGCTTACTTATAACATATTAACATCTTTCATACATACATCTTATCTTGAATACATAATTCATGAATCATTCACGTCTTGTACCTTGAGGCATATGTCCCTTACTTCCATTACTCATCTAGACGATTCCACGAATCTCCTTCCGAGTCTTAAGAAATCTTCGTTCTCATTGAAAACTTATTGCATCTCATCACACCCGAACTAGTGGGTATCTCATATGGCTTGACATAAAGGAGTGAATCAAGCTGTTACTTCATCGATAATCTAATAATCAATGTCGTAGTTCACATGCTCTTGAAATTTTTCTACTAAATCCATTTACACTTGTATTGAATGCTTTTAACACAATTTCGTGTATCTGTATGATATTAGCTTCATACGAACATTGTCGTTTCCATAACATGTGCATACTTTCAAGTGTCGTCTCTTGTTAAATGATAACGATACGTGTTCTAGCATCTTCCTCAAAGAAATTTTCTTAAGCTCTGGTATTCGGGTTCTTGGAACAAATAAATACATGACTAAAAGATTTTATCATTTTCCAAAGCTGAATTTGTAATAATACCACGGAGACCATCGGACGAGTTTCTATGTTTTGAAAAAGATTTAACAACTCGCCCCAAACTTGTCCACAACAAGTTGGTCCTGAAGTTTGTACGTCTTAAGTGAATTTACTTAAAACGTATCTTATTAGTTTCGAAAATGTATAATTTCATGAGTTAAACAAAAACATCGTTCCCAAGTTCCATAATACCAATCCTAGCTTTAAAAGTTATAAAATCATGGCTTGACAAGTCTTAACAAGTATCGTTTTCACTTAACAAGTATTGCATACAAAGGTATGAATTTCATAACACACTACTCAAAAGTTGCTCCTCTCTCATGATAACATGCTTAACTTTGAAGATAGGTTCTTCCCTTTTTTATCCGAGATACAAACTCGCAATACCGCTTACATACCCGTAGGAAATCCTTGGACCTCTTGACATTAACTTGTTCCTCTTCTTTAGAACACTAATCTTGATTCTCCATATCATCTCATTCGGTTATCGCTTGAGCGTTAATACCTTTTCGGAAACCGGTCATCATTCTTGATGCTTTGATTCTTTACTTAAGTCACGAAATGTAACCTTGAACCTTACATATTTCCATATTTCATGATTATCGTTAACTTCCATGGCGCTACTACTGATTCCCACTTAGGTTGGCTTAAACCAATACTATAATCCATTAGAGCGAGTAAACTTCACATTCACGACTACCATTTGAATACTTACTTCTCGAACTATTCTCAAGATCCGCCTTGTTGCAACCAACATCATAACCTTACACTTATCTTGAAATTTCAAACTCACGATAACTTATCTTATGTTCATAATACTTAACTTAGGGGGTAATCCTTACGTTCTTGCTGGTTGCATTTACCATACATATCATACTTGAACGTGTTTCTAAGTAAACCCATATATCTTTGACAAACTAGTCTTGTACTTGAACATATCTTTCTTAAAAATTTAACATTTGCATTCTCGCATACTATATTTTGCTTAATCTTACCAATGCTTGCTCGTCAATTTTTTTTTCTTTTAAAGAAAACTTCGTAAACTAGCGCACGGGTCATTGACGTTGATGATTTTTCTACTATATACAAAAGCTGAGTTTAGGCCCCGGTCGTTACTCTAAAATCATAGAGTAACCTTTCTTGCAAACTAATATACCTTGTCCCATATCCATGAAGAATTCACCTCTTGAATCATGTTTGAACTTACAACAAACAAACCCTAACTCTTGTTTTCAAAGTAAACCTATGTTTGATTCTTGCTTGATTCATCAATCTCATGCAACATATTCATCAAAAGCTTCCAAAATAATAACCCAAAGCCCTAGCTTCTTGATCAAGACCAAACCCTAGATTTGAATCAATTCTTGAGAAAGAGAGAGAGTAGAGGAAACAAACAAATCCCAAGCTTCCACATGCTTTAGAGATCAAGAGGGAGTAAGATGAATTCACTTATCTTGGAAGGAAGAAGATTTGGAAGGATTGTGAAGAGAAGAGAGGAAGAGGGCGTGAAACTAGAGAGAGAAGGGAGAGGAAATGTTTTCCAACATTTTAAGAGAGAGAAAAGAACAAGGGAAATGAGATATTTTCCCATCCAAAACATATAAATAATCATTCCTGTGAAATTACAATAATGCCCTTGCCTCAAGCGTGTTTAAAACGATACCGAAACTTATTCCGTAAAAAGCTGACATGTCATAAATATTTTCCATTTACTTACTTTTCCATAAATTTAATTCTTCTGGCACAATCAACGAGGTAATATCTCGATGCGACGGGCGGGATATTACACAAACAAAGGTGGAATTGGTTTTCATTTTATCCCGTGTAAAATTTGTCAAATTTTTTCCTTTGTATTTTTTACTATATTTATGGTTAAATTAAAAACTATTTGAAAAACTAAACAATGCATGGAATTGAATTATCTAGAAGGAAGCAAATAAGGTGAAAATTCTAAGTGACGTTTTTATAAAATATTTAATAGTTTTTATGATTTTTTTTTATTAGTATTAATTAAAAGTGTGATAAATGTTATAGTGTTTTTTATAAATGATAAAGGTTATAGAATTATTAATTATAATTATTATAAAAATCATACAGGAGACAAATTTAATTTTTCCCTAATCAATTAGTTAAAAGATGGTCATTCATGAGTGAATTAGTTTAATGTGACAAATGTTTTTCACTAATATGTAATATAAGAAATTTTGTTTGGAACCTACACGAGAGTAATCCAAACTTTTTTTTTTGTTTCTACAAAAGAGACTAATCCAAACATGAAATCAATGTGTGTAACTGAGGAAGAAAATTATAAGTTAATGTTTTGATAAAAATAAAAAAATAAATGTGTCAAATCTTTTTTTCTTTTCAAGAAAAGGTGGAAAAGAGCCACCCTTAATATATTAAAAAGAAAAGGTAACAAGAAACACAGAAAATGGGGGGACTAGGCCAAAACCCCATCAAGCAACAAACCTAAAGCATGGCAGCCCTAGCTTGTTTTTAGCAAAAATCATCTCTAATGCTATTGTGAACATCATTAAACCAAACCAAATCTATCAAAGAAAGACCTAATTTGCTAGCTTGTCTGCACAATGGTTACCTTCTCTGAATATATGAGACACAAAGAAATCCATAGATTGAATGAGAAATAAACAATGATTCCATCTCTGTCTTAGCTGCCAAGGCATTATGGAAATGGTCTGGAAAGCCGAGACCACAAGTTTGGAGTCCGTCTCCAACCATAATTTCCACTTTCATAGCAAAACTGCCCAAGTGATTTGCATAACCATCTCTAAATATTCCACCAGCTCCAGCCAGGCCACTGACTGATCCCAGAAGCAGCCCCATCTGCATTACATTTGACCCAATCAAATATTGGAGGTTGCCAAATCACCTCCTTGATGGTAGGGGCCCTAGGAGGATTGATAATAACATTAACATTAAAAGTCTTCAGAAGCAGAAAATCAGAAATAGAGGGAGATGAAACTTTACTAGTGTAATTGCCAGAAAGATTAACATCAGTAATAATTCTAGCAATAGAAGACCTCCAATGTATCTTAGTGTTGTTGAATCTAATTTGGTTTCTTGCAAACCAAATAGCATTCACTGAGTGAATAACTGCTGAAATCAGAACCACCTTACATTGAGGAGAGAGTAATGCTTGTTCAACAAGGTAATCAAGTCCTCTATTGAGGATATGCTAACATTGCAGTTTATGATAGAAGTTAGCCAACTCCAAATACAAGAAGCAAAAGTGAAACCAAAGAAAAGATGCTTAGATATTTCAGGTTCCTTAAAACACAAGTTACACAAGCAAAAGTGTCAAATCCAAACAAGGGTAGATTAGTTTTTCTTTTATCCAATGTACGATTTGTCAAAAAAATTATTTCTACTTTTTGTTTATATATGTTTTAGAATTATTTGATAAAATAAATATTAAAGGGAATATTTATCTAAAAGGAAGCAAATAAGGTGATAATTCAAAGCAACTGATATTCTAAATATTTAATATTTTGAATAGTTTTTAATAAAAGGATAATGGAGACAAATATTTATCCAAGTGACATATTTTTGAAATATTTAATATTTTGACTAATATTAAGTAAAAGTGTGATAAAGTTTATAATATTACGAATTACTATAATTTATTATAGAAACAGTAGTGGAGACAAATATTTATCTCTAATTAATTGGATGTAAAAATTTCATTCACGAGTAAATTAGAGTGTACAAGAGGTACTCGATCCATATAACAAGTACATAAGATACCTTCCAACTGATTGAAATTAAACTGCAACCTAAAGTGAAAATTTATTGGGTCAAACATCATTCATAGAAAAGACAATGACCTATGTTTGTCTTGGTCAAAAACCATTTCCAAGACCGATTAGTTTTTTTTTTGAATGGCAAAATATATATATATATATATATATATATATATATATATATATATATATATATATATATAAATAAAAGATGAATAGTACAATATACACCCAAAGGGCCGTCAAATAGACGCTCCAGGCAAACCAACACCAAGGGATGCACTCGAAAACCCTACAAACGAGGACATGAGCGGACCTACGACAACACGAGAACAAAACAACGAGAAAAAAAACCAAGAAACACCAACAAACCGAGAGCTACAAACGGCAGCAACCCGGCAACACTGCGGGCACAAAAGCAAACAAAGATAACACGAAAGCCACACCGGGAAGGGAGGAGATGCAACCCCACCCAACCCCGCAAGCAACCCCGAAAAAACAACCACTACAAAACCCTACCGGTTCCAACACGGGACGGGCTGCACCTCCCACTCATAGAGAGAACATGAACTACAAAACCCTAAATATGTGAAAATGATAAACTAATTGTGAATCTACTATATAAGTGATGTTCATAATGCATAGTATCTACTTATATAGTAAATTCACAATTAGTTTACTATTTTCACATATTTCTCTCTTTTAACGGCAAAAGCATTGAATTAAAAACAAGAGTTTGAGCAAGTAGGGAAGAAAAAAAAACAGAGAGCATAGAAACATAAAACAAACTACATTTATTTGATTTTTGAGACGAAAAGTACATTCATTTTTTTCGATACAATGCAGTCATTTTATTTCATGACAAAACTTTAGACACATTTGATTATCTTTCATATAAATCTAAACCATATGACTCATGCATGCACCAAATTCCCAAGGAACTATAACTTAGTCATACACTTAAAAGTAAACCAGCAGCAAGTATAAAAACTCATTCATCCAATAACTTGACTCCAGCATTCGCCTCAGCATCATGTTCCTTCATTGCATTAACGGTGAGCGATATCATTTGCAATTTTACGAGCATCAAAAGAAATGCCTTGTAATCCATTTTGTGAGAATCCAACACAATAGATTCCATTTTCTCCTTTCCGTGATTTGGAAAACGTGCTTTAGGCATTCCATTCTCATTGAACAGTTCTTTGTAATCTTGCATTATATTTGCATGTCACATAATGAGTAATGAATTATTGTTTTAAATCTACATTTTGGTGTAATTAATTACACATAATATTATATAAGATTATATTATATTGCACCTTAAGCCACTTACGAACGTTGCTTCGTATCCGATAGCAAAGACTATGACGTCAAATTGACCACTTTTTCCATCAGCAAACTCAATGATCTTGCCCTTTTTGATGCTTGTAATAGCCGGGTACACTGAATACATAACAATCAAATCAATAATATTTCTTGAGTAAAATCAATGGATCTGAATTTTTTGTGATAAAAGAATCACACATTTAAACGCGATTAAAATCTCAAATGAGTGTTTTTTTTTGTTGGTAAACCCTAAACCCTTATACAAAAAAGATCATCTTACAAAACAACGGATCCAACATCAAAACTAACAACAATAAAATAAAATGACTTAAACAACACAATAAAAAAATATTAAACATTTTTTACCATTTACTTAGATGGAACAATCCGGATATAATACGGTATTAAAATGTATTATCTAAATCTTAATTGTATATACCTTAACTTTGCCTTTCTTGATCTTTTTGACGCAACCAACATCAATGGTAGGTGTACGGCCTCCCTTCTTTTTCATGGCAAAGGGTCCTTCCTTTGGTACGACCAAGCCGTACTTAGACATATCTCCGTACACCATTTTGCTCATAAACACCATGAGCTTGTCGATCTTTTCAATACTTATGTATTTCGGCAAAGACATTCCAATGTACACCATTTCTTTTGTAAGATAATGTACCTAAATGAACCACATAGATATTTGTTAGAAGGCAAACATACAAAAACATATGATTTGGTATATTTGATACTAACCAAGAAATTGAATTTATTTATTTACACAATTATTAAAAATTGATTTTTTTTAAAAATGTATGTCTTAATTTTGCTGTCTCTTACGCTTATCAATCTTACAAAAAATAGACTATCAATATCTTGATTGAGTGAATACGAGAGAACCTTCAACCGCTACTTGTTAAAAAAATTGAATTGTTGATTAAAATTAACGACAAAAACAATAAAAATTATTTCGATTCCGTCGGTAGACGTTAGAAATGACAAAACGAAAGACTAATTTCATAATTTTTATCTTGAATTTTTAGGGTTAATTCAATTTTTTCTAGTAACTTTTGTTTTTGAAGAGATAGAAGGCTTACGGGACTTCTTATAACCATGGAGGTATTTGCACCCCAAGTAGAGACATCATAAGCGATCTCCATGCCGAATTTCCACTACCAACAACCAAGACATTTTTATCATACCATGGCCTTCCATTCGGATATTTGCTTGCAATGAAGGTATTCACCTTCAAAGCTTTCAAGCCCATTTATCATGGGAATGTAAGGATCACAATTTTCTCCGGTTGCAACAACTAGATAATCGGCAACATAAATCTCATCAACATTCAATGTAGTATCATGCACACAAACCCTCCATTTTCCCATTAGTGACATCAAAAGAAGCATCATTGACATACCGGTTATACCGGATGCAGATCTTCATATGAGTCACATAATCGTCCAAATAACGAAGGAAATCAACCCTAGGGACAAAGGTTGGGAAATCAGATGGGAAAGGCATGTGAGGTAGGGCACAAAAATCTTTGCCCAAGTGAAGTTTCAAACGGTCATAGGCTCTTTTCCTCCAAAGAGATGCATGACAATCATCTTTCTCTAAGACAATGTTTGGGATTGAAAATTTGTTAAGACATGTTGAGGTTGCTAGGCCACCAGGCCCAGCACCTACAATCACAGCAGGAATTTCAGCTTCCATGGCTTGGTTTTTCTTTTTCTTTTTTGAAAAATGGTTTGGTTTTTTCTTTTTGATGATGTTTTATGTGGTTAGCACCTGAATTTATAGCCACCTACGTATGTTTTAGTTAGCATATGTAGTCAGTTGCATACAGAGAGTATGAACCTTATTTTAGTATTTTCTTTTTTTTTATTCTCTGGTCAACAATTAATTAAGTACAATGAATTTGGCCAAAATAATAAAAAAAAATTATTGTGTTTTTTTTGGTGAAAAAAAATAATTTTTCTATTGTCAAGTATTAATGCAACGAGGATAACTATATATATGTTTTTAACAAAATTGTTTTAAGAGGTGTCTAATATGAATTCGGTTAAAAAATAAACCTAACAAGCCATTCTTCACTAAAAATGGTAAAGATCCATCTTTAAAAGTTTTTTGAGAGGCTCATATTAGACAAATCTATAATTTTATATTACTGAGTTGCTTTGTAACGGTCACCTTTTTTTTATATATAGTTACGATTTACGGTTAAAACTCTATAAATTAATAATGTCGGGACCGGAGAAATTTATTAATTTAGAGAGTTATTAATTTATCGATAAATTAATAATTATTAATTTAAAGAGTTTTTAAGTAATTTTACTGTACATACCAAACAAAAAGGCAAATTAGTCTATGCCTCTTAGAATTACGTTGCGGCGAACCTTGGGATTCAACGTAAATTAGTAACTATTGTGTTCATATGCATTGGAAATCAATAATGACTTTTGAAGTACAGTAAATGTAAACAAAAGGAACAAATGTGTTCAATGTATTCTTAATATATTTTTTTTTCGAGTTTCTATGAATTATTAATTTATGATTTTCTTGGGACCGAAAATTATAAAGGGATCTCCCGAAAAATTATTATCTTATTATTTTATCGAGTTTTTCAATTTTTTACATTGGCCCAAGTCGGGACCGGACAAATTTATTATTTTAGAGAGTTTATTAATTTACCGAGTATTAAATTAAAGAGTTTCTCTTGTATTTGTGATTTTTTTTCTTCTTTTAACTAATTAGGTAAAGTTTTTCTTTTCGAAAATTACAATTTTTATATTTGATACAATGTATTAAAATAGTTTTTGATGCTTTTAATTTTTTGGAATCTTCTATATATTAATTACTATAATTTAAATATATATATATATATATATATTAATTAGAATATATCTTTTCAAAGAATACAAAATAAATATTTTGATACTTTTTTTTTTTTTTTTTGATAAGCAAGGAGATAGGACGGGCTTCGGGAGACAACATCGACATCCCAACTAGGTTGGCACCCCGAGTTGCCGCCATCCTAAACCGCCTACTTCAAAAAAAATTATTCAATAAAGGGGAATTTTGATACTTTTTTATTTATTAATTAAAATGACATTAATGATCATTTTACAACAGTCGAGAATTTGAACTTTGCAAGGTTAAACTCTTACCCTTAGCACCTCAATGGTTAAAATATACATTTCTACACTTGTTTCAAGTTTTAGTTTAAATAAAAATGTAAATATTTTAAGAAAAAAAAATCCCATGAACACGGGTTCAAAATGAACAAAGTACATACCTGATGTTAGATCGTTCAAATCAAACCTTAAAAAATATTGCTATGTTTTTTTTAAAAAATTATATATTTTCTTACCTTATTTTTAATCAAGGATATTTTTATGGCATGTTTTGGAGAGAGGACTCTTTGATTAATATGTTCAATGTCTCAGAAACTGATACGTACGGGAAAATGCACCAAGGGTTAGAAAGTGAAAATATTTTATTAAAAATTAACATGTTATATCAATTATTTCTTTTCCTCTCAAAAAAAAAAATCAATTATTTCTTTTTATTAAAGAATGTTATATCAATTCATTGAATAGAGGTCTTAATTATTTTTACATTTTCTGGAAGACAATGTACGTACCCTGCTTAAAACAAAATGTACATACCCAAAAAAACAACTTTTTTTAACTTGAAAGGTATATTTTACTAATAAACATAATTAAGTACAAAGGATATACTAGCCCCCGAAGAGAATAAAATACAAAAAGTATTAAATCCGCCCAAAAAAGAACATATTTAAAATGCAAACATATGCATGCAATAAGTCCATAACCATACGTACCGAGAATCTCAGTCAAATCGTTAAAAAAATTGGTTGATATATTGAAGTTTTAGGCAAATATTTTTTAGATAAAATTAAATCAAAATATATTTTTACACCCATAAATTGACCGTTTTAAAGAAAAAAATATATTTTATACCAAAAAAGAAAAAATATTTTTTTTATAAACAATTTCCTTCGAAAAAAATATATTTTAAAAACAAACATTAATGTGCCTCTGTTTCAAAATGAGTTTCATTTTAGTCAAAAAAATTATTTTAAAATAAATGTCACTTTCAGGTTTACAATGCAATAATAATTTTTTCTTTTCAATTGTACCCTTCAATTAATATTATATACACTACTTCCAAAGTATTATCTTTTCTTTAATGAAAAACAAACCAATAGTTTATTAGGATAATTTGGTAAAATAACATCTCTATTTCTTTTAATTAATGTATTTTTTAATATGTGTGTAAAGACCTTAAACGACATCCATTTTATAATGGAGAGAGTAGTATATTTAGGGTAAATTGCTTACCATAAAGAAAATTGCTTTGGTAGACCACCTTCATAAGTGGACTACCGTGGATGAGTATTTGAAATTATACGAAATTGTAACGACGATCGATGATACTATCATAAATAAAAATTCACAACCCTTCTCATATTTACGGCTAAGATGTTAACTCAATTATGTCCGATTTAATACGAACTACATGTTTATTTTTTGTTGTTTTTATCAAACTAGTATCAATTAATCATTTTTCAATTGTAAAAATGAAGAAAACCAGTAATATTTACTACCATAAAAAAAAAAAAAAAAACGTCCATCGCCGTTGAAGTTTTAACATTTTTAAGTGTGAATCCATGGTAGACCACTTATGAAAGTGATTTATATTAAAATTTCTCATACAATAATTTTTTTTTTTGAAGGACTCATACAATAAAGGGTTAATAGGCTTTTATCCCCCTGCCATTTGGGGGACTTTTGGTATACCCCCTGTAAAAAAACTTGGAGATCCCCCTCTGTAAAATGAAGATTCTTTGGTTTACCCCCGTACAGACCAACGATCAACATCGGCTTGGACAAATTTGATGACATGGCGGGCTGACATGATATTTCTTTATTATTTTATTTTTTTTAATTTCCACGTGGCATAATTTAAAAAAATTTAAAAAAAAACTTTTTATTTTGAAAAAAATCTGAACTTTTTTTAATTTTGATTTTTTTCTATTTTTTGTTTTTTAAAACCCCAGATTATTTAAAAAAATTCAGATTTTTTTAATTTAATTTTTTTCAATTTTTTTATTAATTTTGATAATTAAATTTTTAGAACTTTTAAATATTTCTTAATTTAAAAACCCCCAGATTTTTTTAATTTCGATTTTTTTCAATTTTTTTATTTTTTATTTTTCAGATTTTTTTTATTTTTAAATTAAATTTCCAAAATCTCTCTCTCTCTCTTCTTTTCCTAAATCGAGCCTCTTCTTTTGTTCTTCACCATCATCAACACAACGTACAACACCACCCTCAACAAACACACACTCCCATTTCTCTCTTTTCCCTCTCATCAAACAAAATGGAACGGCGGCAACAATCACCACCGTACCGTCACGCATCATCTTCGGTAAATACCAATCGTCACCGTAAAAGTCATCGACAAATCCAAACAACCCATTATTTTCTCCAAATCCACCACCGGATTCGGATTTGAATGGGTTGAATCGGATTCAATCAACAACAATACACAGACAACACACAAGCATTCTACTTCTTCTCGAAACACAAACATACAATATGAGTTCTTAATCCTTTTGTTCTTCAAATCACAAACCAAAAAATAGAAACAAACCAAAAAATAGAAAGGGATGAACAAAGAAGAATAAAAAAAACCGGGAAAGCACACAAATTTCACATGGCTCGGTTGTGTTGTTGTGTTTGGATTTTTTTTTTAATTTGATGTTGTTGTTTATGAAAGGAGGGTTGTGGTTTAATTTGATGTTGACGAAATTCCTTCCCCTTTAGATTTGATGATGTTGTTAATGAAAGAGATATTATGAAATGAAGAAGATAGAAAACTGAATTGTTATTATTGATTAATGATGAGATACAATGTCTATTTATATACAAAATGAAGGAGCACTATAAGCTACGTAGAATTTGAATAGCACCAAACTAAACTAATGCTAAGTGACTTGAGTAGCAAGTAATTGAGTTCTCTTTGTATCTTTGGATTCATTCTCTTTATCTTGTAATAGCCCCCCACAAGATGGAGGTTGATAGATGTCTATCAAACCCATCTTGGACAAAAGAATGGAAAAAGGGCGAGGCAAGAGGGATTTGGTGAAAAAATCAGCCAACCGATCCCGAGAGGATATGGGAAGAAGCTTGAACGCCCGCTTGAACCTTTTCTCTCACAATGTGGCAAATCAATTTCTAAATGTTTGGTCCGTTCATGAAAAACGGGGTTAGCGGCTATGTGAAGAGCGCTTTGATTGTCACAATAGAGGACGAGGAAGCTTGGAACAAGTAATGTGAAGATCATGAAGGAGATATAAAATCCATTGAAGCTCACAAGTTGCTGAAGCCAATGCCCTATACTCGCTTCAGAGGATGATCTCGGAAACAAGCACTCGCTTCTTAGTTCTCCATGAAATAAGAGAATGTCCTAGGAAGAAACATTGACCGGTGATGGATCTTCTTGTATCTAAGCATCTGCCCGGTCGGCATCGAAAAACCACGAAGAGTAAGAGATGAAGTTACGGGAAAGAACAATCCTTTGCCGGGGACAACCCTTCAAGTATTTGAGAGTTCTTAAAGGCTGCTTGATGATGATTGACAGTGGGATGAGAAAGAAATTGACTCAATTGTTGTGTAATAAAGGTTATATCTGGTCTAGTGGTATTAAGATATAACAATCTACCAACTAAACGCCTATAAGCGGGAACATCTTCAAAGGGTTGTTGGAATCATGATGTAACTTGGAAGAAGAATCGAAGGAGTGGAGACGAGGTTTAGAACCATCATGACCTGAATCGATAAGAGATCAAGGCAATACTTCCTTTGACATAAAGAGATGCCAAGCTTGGAGTGTGCAACTTCAATACCAAGGAAATATTTAAGCAACCCTAAGTCTTTAATTTTGAATGCGGTATCCAAAGCTGACTTGATATGTTGAAATTCATGAAGAGAGTCACCGACGAAAATGATGTCATCAACATACACCGGTAGGATAGTGAAAGAAGAAGCGGTCTTCTTGATAAACAAAGAGTGATCGGAGAAGATGCTTGAGTGTAGTGATGTTGAATGAGAACATATGTGAGCTTCTCATACCATTTTCTCGCCGGCTTCGCTTTAAACCATAAAGAGATTTCTTCAATTTACAAACTTGATTGGTTTTAGCGGTTTTAATGCTGGAGGAATTAACATATACACATCTTCTTGTAATTCCCCATGGAGAAAAGCATTATTTACATCAAGCCGATGTAAATACCGATTATTGATTGAGGCTAAGGCAATCACCAATCTTACGGTAGTAAGTTTTGCAACAGGTGAAAATGTGTCAAAATAATCGAAGCCCCTCAATCTCTGTGTGTATCCCTTGGCAACCAAGCGTGCTTTATACCTCTCTATAGGAACCATCTGCATTATGTTTAACCTTGTAAATCCATCTGCGGCCAATGGGTTTAACATGTGGTGGTATATCCACAATATCCCATGTACCGATCTTCTCAAGAGCTAATAACTCAACTTGCATGGCTTGATTCCAACAAGCATGTTTACTTGCCTCGGCATAGGTGGTAGGTTCGGTTTGTGTATGCAATGCGACAATAAAGGAAAAATGAGAAGATGAAATATTATTATATGAAAGATAATGATGCAAAGGGTAGGTGGATGCGTAAATATTACTACAAACAAACTCTTTAAGGTGTGTAGGAGGGTTTCCGACTCGGTGGAATGTCTAGGAGCGAGGTATGATGGGTGAAGAAGAATCGAGAAAGTGATGAATCATTGGTGGGAATGTCATCAAAAGTGAAGGGTTGACAGTTATTGGTGGAAGAAGTAGAAGGTTGGGAATGCGAGGAAACTTGGAATGGGAGAAAAGTATTCCCAACTCAAAGTGGTGGAAGTAGAATCAATATGATAAGGGAGGATGTTTTCATGAAAAGAAACATGTCTAGAGACAAAAATATCTCTAGAGAGCAAATCAAGAAGGACAAAACCCTTGTATCCTGGCCTATACCCTAAAAAGAGAGATTTGCGAGCTCTAGGGTTTAGTTTCGTTCTGTGATTGGTGAGAGTAGAGGCATAACATAAACAGCCAAAAACCTTGAACAAATGAACATCGGGAAGTTGATTATGAAGGATAAAGTAGGGGGATTGATTGTGAAGTAATGGAGTGGTAACTCTTATTGATAAGAAAAACTGCATGTAAAATAGCATAGGACCAATAGGAAGGAGGCAATTTTGACTGGAAAAGCAAGGCTCTACCAACATTAAGAATATCGGGTGTTTACGTTCAACTCTCCCATTTTGTTGGGGAGTTTCAACACAAGATCTTTGATGAATGATGCCATGAGAGGCATAAAAATCGGTGAGCAAAAATTACGGGCCATTATCGGTTCGACATATTTGGGAGTGATGTGAAATTGGTTTTGAATCAAGGCAATGAAATTTTTAACATGAGTAGATACTGATTTAGATTTTAAAAGAATGATCCATAGAAATCTGCTATGATCATCCACAATGGTAAGGAAGTATCTATGACCATGAACGAACAAAGTTGATAAAGGACCCCAAATATCAAAATGGAGAAGTTCAAAGTTGCTAGAAGCATGAGAAACACTATGAGTAAAAGGCGAGATGCGTATGTTTAGCATAATGACAAAGATCACAAACATCATTTTTATTAGCTTTGATAGAAGGATACAATGAAATCATATGAGATAATCTTGAATGAGACAAATGACCTAGTACGAAATGCCACAAGGCATCGAACTAATAATATTGCTAGAAATACAAGGAACTTGAACAGCACTATTACAAGTTTTATTCATAGAACTAGAGAAAACAGGAGATGACTCGAATTGGGTGGAAGGTACTTGTACAATCCATCCATCTCGTTTAGCAAAACCAATCATCCTCGGGGATTTGTTGTCTGTATAAGACATTTATCAAGTGAAAAATGGAAACTACATGATAATGAATCACATACTTTAGCAACAGAAATAAGGTTCAAAAGGAAATTTGGACAATATAGAACTCTAGTAAGGTAAAATTGAGGAGTAAAAGAGACGGTACCGGCTTGAGAAATGACGGTAAATTAACCATTAGGTAAAGAAACTCTAATTGGGGAAATAGTATATAGAGAAGTAAAACAAGATAAATGGCAACATATATGTTCATTGGCTCTGAGTCAATGATGAAGTAGTATTTCATACTATCAAAAGTAAGTATTTTTATATCGTCTCCACGGGGATGGTGTATATCTTTAAATATTTCCACAATATTTGTCACGTTAAGGATCTGAATATAATTTGTTTATTTGTACAAAACTAATTTAACTACTTGACATAAAAGTAAAACGAGAAGAGATAGAGTAATTCCGCTTGAGGTCGAGACATCAACCAAGCGTAACAACTGCAATTATCTCGATCAATTAACGGAGTTCTAGCATATTCAACAATATTATCACAATCATTTCTACAACATCCTTCGTGTCCAAAGTGATATTGTTATTTCCAAGTTATCGTTTAAACATTTGTGCCCAAAACATTTAAAAGATAACATAATCGATCGTGTCATAAAACGATATAGTTATTTCTAACGTATCTTTTAAACATTCGTGACCAAATCATTTAAAATATAACAAGGTCGATCGGATAACTTAACCGACGATTTCCCAACCGATTAAATGTCCGAAAGCATTAAGTTCTTGATTAAAAGTGATTATCAAAGATTAGTCAAACGCGTCAAGAGTGATAATTTAAGATAGATTGTTATTCTAGTTCTAGATTCAAGAGTTCGTGTCCAAATCATCTTGAATCTCGATGAAAGTATTAAGAACGAGAATAACAACAATATTGAATAAATAAGCTAGAACCTAAATTAAAAGATCAAGAAATTACATAATAGCTAGGTTGAATACCTCAAAACCACAAGTTAGATGCAGCTACATATGTCTATGATAGCTTTGCAAAGGATGAAGAAAGATGAAGATTCCATGAAAAGATCCATGATGTCTCAATGAATCCATTATTGAATCTACTCCTAACTACCTTGCTTGGTGTTTCTCTATGGAACTAACTCCTCTCTTACAAAACATAAACTACCTAAGAAAACATATATTACAGAATAGAATGAAGATGGGATGGAATGGGATGCATAATGGTATATTTTGGAAGAGAGGAGAATGCTATATTTATAGGACGAAATTTTCGCTATTAGCGACCATTTCGCTAATAGCGAAATATTTTGATGACGTGCCCGACAAAATACATTGAGTGGAGTGAATCACGGAGTGGGCATTATCTTACGAGTGGTGTAAACGAGTTTCGACCTAACTTATTTCGCCAATAGCGTGCTTGTCGGCGATAGCGAAATTCTTCAAGATTTGGCTTCGGCTTCGCTAAAGGTTACGCTATCGGCGTAACTCCCTGGACTTTTCGCTATTAGCGACGGTTTCGCTAATAGCGACCTTCTTTGCCTTTTTGCCATTTCCTGCTCCTTTGCTTGCATTTTCTGTAAAACTTGAGTAGAGTGAAGCATTTAAAGCATAAATGGATAATTTACAACAATGGAATGCTTTTCCTTGGATAACTTGCATAACAAGTTACAAAAATGCTTCTTTTAAAATATGAAAAGTAATATTTTTGAGCACTTATCAAACTCTCCCCAACTTAAAATTTTGTTTGTCCTCAAACAAAAGAATAGAGATAAAATTTTAAAGGTTTTTCGGACAATTTACAATGCCAAGCAAAAAATGAATTTCAAGTTGTGATTGAAATGTGAATGGCGAGCAAGCATGAAGTTCTGTTAATCCAAGCATAAATATTGAGTATAAAACAAGTCCTAAACACAAAATCGTCTCTTATAGTTCAAGTCACAAACATAATTTATCTATGAACCACACCTAACACACTTTAAAAGTAAAAAACAAAAATGAAAAAGGGTTAGTGTACACACATCCAATAATCGAAGCTAACATTACCGATTAAGTTATATGTCCATCTAAATATCATCTCAAAAAGTACAAAGCATGGATCAAAAGGTCTTTATAAGGTTATAACTTGGCTGGGCTACAAAAGAAATGTCATATGTGGGAAAATTGAAATCAAATAGTCGGACACATTCTTTGTAATAGCGAGATAAAATTAATAAACTTCCCTACCAATTTATTCAACCTTTGGTGATTGCAATCTAAAATATAACCTTGACAACTTATTCTATTTTTGATTTTTCTTTTTCTTCTTTTTCTTTTCTTTTCAAATAAATGTTGCTACTACTAATATATATGTACTTCAACGTTGTCAAATTAATTCTAACAAATCACCATGATACTTGCCAAAAATTACCTCCCTTTCTCCCCAACTTAAACCAATATCACCCTATTTGAAAGTTTCCCTATCCTTAGATAAGGGATATAATACAAAAAGGTTTTAGGGTTCAACAATGTAAAAACATCAAAGTCCTTTAAGTGAATCAAACATGAACTGAATTTTTCAAAATTTTGGACAATAAGCATTGTGCTTATGAGTATTGCTAGTTCATGTTTGAGGACTTAATTTGGCTCGATTGGGATATCAGATACTCACTCGTCTTGCGGGTAGGCTTTTTGTGGTCAAGTGTTTTGCTCAAGTTTGAAAAATGCCTTGATCCTTTCCATGCTTTCATACAATTTAAAATAATTATTAGATTTAACATAACAAAAACAAGTTAGTCAATGAATATTGGTCTCCGGCATATAGTATATAGATTGAGGCTACCTCACATTTAAGCTAAGTTCTAAGTGGTTCAAGAGTAAATATGTTTATGAGAAGAACTAAAAGAGAAAAATTTGTGCAAAGTACTTGTTCGAAAATTTTTATATGCTTTGGAAAACTAGGAACTAATACCTTGGCTTTGCGCTTTCTCAAACTTATCACTACCTGTAATTGTTGCTCATTTCTTTGGCTCTTTTGAGCACTTGATCAAAAACATTCATGAGCCATTTTCTTCTTTGAAACACAAGCAAGGATTTTTATTCACAACAACAAACTAAATTATTTAAAACAAAATAAATATTAACAAAAAATAATAATAATAATAATAATAATAATAATAATAATAATAATAATAATAATAATAATAATAATAATAATAATAATAATAATAATAATAATAATAATAATAATAATAATAATAATAACAACAACAACAACATACTAACTATTAAACTAAAAAGTTAAGAGGACTAAAAACAATAAAATTTAACCAAATCCAAAATAAAAAATAAAAAAATAAAAAACTAATAATTATAAAATGCATAGAATCATAAAATACATAAAGTCAAATGAAAATAAAAGCAAAAATGCAACATAACTAAAAATAGAATGAACCAAGGCAATGAAATTTTTTTTTTCGCCGAAATTTCGCTAATAGCTCGGATTTCGCTATTAGCGAAATTTTCCGAACAAAATTTTTCATTTTGATGTTTTAATGCTTATGACTTGGTCCTACATGCAATTAACGAGAAAATAATTAACTTACAAACCGGGTTGCCTCCCGGCAAGCGTTTGTTTCACGTCATAAACTCGACGCCTTTTTCTCGAAGAATTCTTGGTTCGTTTAATGAAATTGTCATGCTTGTTGATCAACTTCACCAACAAAGTAAGGTTCAAAAGGTTCTTCTTTAATCATAAACGGACTGGTCCACTTCAATTTGAGTTTCCCGGGATTAAACTCAAAATTGTTTCACAATCTTACCATAACGTTTAACCTTTTCTTTTCAAGTCATGATTCTTGAGATCAAATTCTTGCAACAAAAGATCCACCTCAACAGCCGAGGCTTTGAATTTTCTTTTGTCAAGCGACATTTTATAGCCGATAATCTGTAGAAACAATGACTTTGGAACCTTATTAGATTAAGAACAAAATTTTCTAATGCAAAATTCGCATTGGAAGAATTTGTTCTTGTGTTGGCTTAGGATTGCACAAACAGCATAATCACTTGCATCTTATATAAGTTAAAAAATTAAATTTCAATTAGATGCAAGAATTATTTGTACAATTACCAACTTGGTTTTAATCAAAGAAAAAACATTTAAATGTTATGAATCAAAATTAAACTTATTTTCTTTGATCAAGATGTTATAAAGGGGCTTGGATATTTTTGAAAATTTTTATAAAACACCGATCGAAACCGATATACCCACAAGAAATTCCTCACTTCATTAAAAGGTGTGGAAATTTCTCTATAACATCTATCTTAGCTTGGTTTACCTTGATACCCTTGAAGAAGTTTTATTACCAAAGACAACATCCTTGGTAACAATGAAGTGATATTTCTTACCTTTGAGTACCAATTTAATCTCTTTACATCGCTTCGGTACGATGTCCAAGCTTTTCAACAACGGGTTAGACAAATAAAAAAAAATATATATGTATATATACAAGAAAGAATTTTGTGCAAAATTGCTTAAAATGACAAAATTGTTTCCATACTTAAGATAATTACGCCATCCCCGGCAACGGCGCCATTTTGATGAAGTAGTATTTCATACTATCAAAAGTAAGTATTTTTATATCGTCTCCACGGGGATGGTGTATATCTTTAAATATTTCCACAATATTTGTCACGTTAAGGATCTGAATATAATTTGTTTATTTGTACAAAACTAATTTAACTACTTGACATAAAAGTAAAACGAGAAGAGATAGAGTAATTCCGCTTGAGGTCGAGACATCAACCAAGCGTAACAAGCGCAATTATCTCGATCAATTAACGAGTTCTAGCATATTCAACAATATTATCACAATCATTTCTACAACATCCTTCGTGTCCAAAGTGATATTGTTATTTCCAAGTTATCGTTTAAACATTTGTGCCCAAAACATTTAAAAGATAACATAATCGATCGTGTCATAAAACGATATAGTTATTTCTAACGTATCTTTTAAACATTCGTGACCAAATCATTTAAAATATAACAAGGTCGATCGGATAACTTAACCGACGATTTCCCAACCGATTAAATGTCCGAAAGCATTAAGTTCTTGATTAAAAGTGATTATCAAAGATTAGTCAAACGCGTCAAGAGTGATAATTTAAGATAGATTGTTATTCTAGTTCTAGATTCAAGAGTTCGTGTCCAAATCATCTTGAATCTCGATGAAAGTATTAAGAACGAGAATAACAACAATATTGAATAAATAAGCTAGAACCTAAATTAAAAGATCAAGAAATTACATAATAGCTAGGTTGAATACCTCAAAACCACAAGTTAGATGCAGCTACATATGTCTATGATAGCTTTGCAAAGGATGAAGAAAGATGAAGATTCCATGAAAAGATCCATGATGTCTCAATGAATCCATTATTGAATCTACTCCTAACTACCTTGCTTGGTGTTTCTCTATGGAACTAACTCCTCTCTTACAAAACATAAACTACCTAAGAAAACATATATTACGAATAGAATGAAGATGGGATGGAATGGGATGCATAATGGTATATTTTGGAAGAGAGGAGAATGCTATATTTATAGGACGTAAATTTTCGCTATTAGCGACCATTTCGCTAATAGCGAAATATTTTGATGACGTGCCCGACAAAATCTGTTGAGTGGAGTGAATCACGGAGTGGGCATTATCTTCGAGTGGTGTAAATAGTTTCTGACCTAACTTATTTCGCCAATAGCGTGCTTGTCGCCGATAGCGAAATTCTTCAAGATTTGGCTTCGGCTTCGCTAAAGGTTACGCTATCGGCGTAACTCCTGGACTTTTTCGCTATTAGCGACAGTTTCGCTAATAGCGACCTTCTTTTGCCTTTTTGCCATTTCCTGCTCCTTTGCTTGCATTTTCTGTAAAACTTGAGTAGAGTGAAGCATTTAAAGCATAAATGGATAATTTACAACAATTGAATGCTTTTCCTTGGATAACTTGCATAACAAGTTACAAAAATGCTTCTTTTAAAATATGAAAAGTAATATTTTTGAGCACTTATCAGTCAATGAGCCAATGTGTAAGATGAGAAGTGTTAGAAGTTATACCATTGGTGGAGGTTTGGGTGGAGGCAATTGAAGAAGAGATCAAAGGTGAAGCCGTGATATGATTGGAAGTAGGGTTAGAGGAGGATGATGCCGAGGTAACCAAATTTGCTTGTTGAAGCAAGGTAACAAGTTGAGAGTATTGCTGCGAAGAGAGACCAGTTGATGGACTGAACTAGCAACACTTGGTTCGAAGTAACGACTTCGGGAATCGGTATGAGAAACAACATTAGAACGTGCTTGTTGTTGCTTGATAACATTGGGATACCCATGCTTTTGATAGCCGAAATCCACCGTATGATTGGTTCTATTGCAGAAGGTGCAAAACCTTGGAGGTTTGTTTGAATTAGAGGGAAACCGGCCTTTACCACGAGACCGAAACTTTCTAGCATCGGTGGCATTCAATTGCACGAAGGATCCTCGGCAACACTAACGGGTATCAAAGAAGAGGTATTGCTCTCTTCTTGTACAACAAGAGAGTAAACTTTATTGAGAGTAGGAAGAGGATCAAGTAAGAGAATTTGCGTTTTAACAAGCCGAAAAATTCTCATTTAAACCGATTAAGAATTGCATGATGCGGTCTTCATTTCTATGAGTTTTAGCAACACGTGATGCTTCACAACGGCAAGGATGAACACATATGCAACTAGGTATAGGTACGTGTGAAGATAATTCTTCCCGAGAGAGACTTCAATTCGGTAAAGTATTCAAGAACGAGACTTTGCACCTTGTTTGAGATTGTGAATAGAAGCACGCAAATTAGAGATACGAATACGATCAACCTTGGAAAATCTTTCCTTGAGATCAGTCCAAACCTCAAAAGCGGTATCACAAAATACAATAGTTGGAGCAATCGAATCGAAACGAGTTAATAAGCCGGATCGAACGAGATGATTGCATCGTTCCCAAGCAACACGATTCAAATCATCCGGATCCGGTATAGGTATGGAACCATTGATGAACACCAATTTGTTCTTCGTTCCCAATGCGCGTTCAACGAGTGCGACACCAAGAAATGTAATTGGAACCATTGAGTTTGGGAGTAATGGATAAAGAAGTAGGACTTTCACTCGGATGAACATAGTAAACTGATTCGGTATCGTGTGAAGAAGAACGTGGAGCCATGATCAAGATGAAAAAGTTGCGAGAAAAACGAGTAATGATGCAACAAAGAAGATGAAGCAAGAAGAACGATTGAATCGAAAAATCAACCGAACAAAAGATGAAAATTGAATCAACAAACAAGAATCACGGTGCAAAAGAAGAATCGAAGCACCAAAAAACGAAGAAAATCGATCAAAGAATGAAGATCGATTGCAGAGACGCAACGGAAGAGAAGAAGAAAAAACGGTTACAAACCGTTTTGGATCGTAACAACCTTTCCCGCGAGGGAGAAGGCGCGTGATACCATATTATGAAATGAAGAAGATAGAAAACTGAATTGTTATTATTGATTAATGATGAGATACAATGTCTATTTATATACAAAATGAAGGAGCACTATAAGCTCGTAGGTGAATAGCACCAAACTAAACTAATGCTAAGTGACTTGAGTAGCAAGTAATTGAGTTCTCTTTGTATCTTTGGATTCATTCTCTTTATCTTGTAATAAGAGACGTTCAAGAAGGAGAAAAGGAAGAACAAAAACAGAATATGGGAGAGAAGAGAAGGAAGAAGAGAGAGAAGGGGATTTACGCGGGGAAAAGAAGAGAGAGAAGGGGATTTACGCGGGAATTTTTTTAATTTATCATTAAGGGTATTTTAGGTATTTCACTTTTTAAAAAAAATTTTAAAAAATAAAAATAAAAAATTATGACGTGTCGGTGCCACGTCACCCATCGTTACACCGTCGGCATGCCAAATCATCAAATTTGTCCGGTCGGATGCCGACCGTTGGCCGTGGGGGTAAACCAAAGAATCTTCATTTTACATAGGGGGATCTCCAAGTTTTTTTTACAGGGGGTATACCAAAAGTCCCCCAAATGGCGGGGGTAAAAGCCTATTAACCCTACAATAAATATTTGAAATTGATAAATATTGAATTGAGAGTGATGCAATTAGTATTAATTAAAGGATACAATTAAAAAAATATAACTAGTGTTGTATTGAAAATTAAAATGAGTCTTTTAGATTAGGATTTTTTGTGCAAATAAGTCGGGTAATTTGAGATTGGATGGAATAACTTATATTGATAGAATACATTGATACAATACAAATTCAAAACCGCTAAAAAATAAAAGGGATGAATCCGCAAACAAACTCACATCATCCATGCTAGGAGCATAAAACGGCAAAGTACATATGCCTACAAATATAACTATATTCAAGTCTCCGAAATACTCATGTCTCGGGATCCGCAACATTGACGACGCAAAAGTCATTGATAGAATATGCACTTGCTCAACCCGAATCAAATAAACAATGCACTAAGACGGGAAATCAAAAATCACCTTTTGCACAAAGACGTGAAATCAAAACAAATAGAGTCGTACAAAGACGACAAAATCACAAAAACAAAGGAAATAAGATTGGAAATATGTGCAAATCACTTATTCAACTAAAAAAAAGATGAAAAACAATTCGGATGAGTGATTTTGGATCAAAATTGATGATAAATCATCCCTCTTGGATAGATCAAGGAGAAAAAAGGTGGTGATGGGTAGGGTTTGAGAAGGAGAAAAGAGAGAACTCCTTTTAATTGGATGGAGTAACTCATAGTTGTTACATAACTCGTTGTATTTCTTAATGAGGAATGTTAGTAACATTCACTTTTTAACATTCTTGCACTCACTCTTTTATATGATGACATTAATGTAAGATCCATCACTTTGTATGGGTTCAATTTTCAAAGTGTTGACCCTTAATGATTTAAACCAATAAGAGATTGAATATTAAAGAATATGTTCAAAAGAAAGTGCTGCTAGCATTGCTATTTCTTAATTTAGGTAAAATTACTAGTGTTTATATAAAGAGACACCGGTAGTGTTTATTTCTTTATCATTACATCATTGGGCACACTTATTTTTTGTAACCAACCCTTGTCAATTTTTTTTTTGAAAGAGCCAAACTTATCAAATGTTAACAAGCTTATTAATACTACTATCTTTCTAATTCAGTTAACAAATCCTACATTGAAATTGACCACCTAGCTTACTGTTTGGAACAGATTGTGGAAAACTTCTTGGCCTTCAACTCCTTGGTGTATTTGGTTTGAGAAGAATGAAAAACAAATTCAATGTAAACGTTGCAAATTTGATAGATGTGGTTGATAAGTCAACACGATGTATAGTTTATAAGTAAAATATAGGTACATGCAAAATTTATCTATTTTTAAAAGGTTTGTAAACGAGTATCAACTGACATTTTTTTCTCGGGATTTGAACCACAAACCTTACATATAATGTACATTGTCGTTATCAACTGAGTTAAGCTCATAAAGACATAAAAACTTACTTTTTTGTGGTGTCCGGGATTCGAACCCTAAACTTTGCATATATTGTGCATTGGCCTTAGCGGCTAAGTTCACGAGGACATAAAAATTGACATTTAAAGTCATTAAAAATTGTCCATAGACAAGCGTTAATATTTTTTATTTTTAAATTGATGAAATATCTAATTATATTGCCTACAAATCGATTTACTTTGCGAATTTTTATCATACATTTTCAGTAAATATTGTTTAGGGGGAGCTTACATCAATAAACTCTGCATGCAAAACTTTTACACGAAAGCTTCCCACCTAGCGATTACTTGAGTCATAGTTTGCATGTCTTTCTTATTCTGATTCTTTGAAATCGTGGCACGTACTTTATTAATTAGTTTGACATTGGAGATGGTCATTAAACAAGTGAGACAAATTTATTGTTTTTAAATTATATATACTCTGACATCATAGGATGTTCTTATTTTCCTCCAATGATTCAGTTTTAATTCCCTTTTTCTATCATTACTTTTTGACTAGGGATGACGAACTTAATTTGAATGATAAAGGTTGAAGGATTCAGGGAATAACGATTAGGAAAATGCAGATATGATCAACAGTGAGGGAATGCAACATGATGCACGCATGTTTCTTGCTTAAAAAAACAGCATATAACATTTTAACTATCTCTTAGGGTTGTGAATTCAGTTTCAATTCACATCAATAAACGAGTAATGCTAAAGGTGCTCGAGTATTGTTTAAAGAATACACAAATAAAAAATTTGTTTAGAAAATACAAGCCAAAGTAGTTTTAAGGTAATAATTACATCTCTTTCTAGACAAAAGCTATCATTTTTAGTTGCTTAAACAATTCTCTAAGACCATCTACAATAAAGGTCCTTCCTCTATTTACCACCATGTTAAATAAGCACCCTTATTGTGATATCAATAAATATGGTGTTTATAAAGATGGGTGCTTTTATAGACACTCTCTCTCCTATTACTCATGGATCCCACATGTAAAATTAATTATATTTTTTCTCTAGATTCAATTATTGTATTATTTAAAAATTAAAAAATAAATTATATAATACTAGTTGAATTTGAATTTGCTTGATTGTAGCATATAGCATTTGGAAATTTTACACAATTGGTGGTTGACAATTCTTGAATTTGGCAACGCTTTGGGATTGATAGTCAACAAGATTAGTTGTTATTTATATTATGTAATTTATCATCTTTTATTTTATATAGTTTTTTCAAGTTTTAACTTTTTCTTGAATTATTAATAAAAATAAAAAATGTTCGTTTTTTTATAATTTATAATTAAATTACTTCAACATTTTAAAATTATATAATTATGAATGATTATATAAATTATTGTTAAAATTTAATGATATAGAGTTATTGTTGGGACCCAATTAATAATTTTTTTGAGGTGTTGGGTACGTTGGAGAGATTGGGTGCTTATTAAGTATTAATTATAAAACGAATGGCGTGTACGGTCGGGATCAATTTAAGCACCCAAATGGGGTGCCGCATTATAGATTGTCTAAGAGCACTTGTTAGCATTTTCTTTAACTTTAATGTGTAGAGCAAGTATATGTGACAACCAATAATCAAAACGTTATCAACTGGATTTTGAGCTAAGTGATTAAAAGAGTTGATGAGTTTTAGTTTAGAGTTAGTGATGTAGGCAAACCGACCGGACGTATTGAAGATGAAGTGGCGTCCAAGAAAGACTCAATGGGAATAATGCAGATTTGGCATCCGGTGTCGGATAAACTCGAATTAAACCTTTTCGAAAAGGGAATTCGCTCACGAGCAAAACTCACCGCTTCACCATGATGTATAGGTGAATTTAGCCATTTGAAGTCATCCGAAGGCTCAAAGCTGCATTTTTATTATTCCGGCAACTTTATTATTGTTCTCGTTTTGTGTCGGTTTGTTATTTTAGCCCATTAGGGTTCGTTATTTTTCTAGTATTTAAACTAAACTTTCGTAGGCTAAGAGACGAGTTTTTCATTCAATAAAAATATCGAGAACTTTTTCTCAATTTTGGTGGATTCCGAAAAACCTTTTTGACAAGTTTGTCGCATGCAACTTGTCTATTTATCTTTTAGGTTTAGTGTTTGTTAATCCTTGCTTCCATTCTGCGTTAGTTAGAGTCTTGACAAGGAGAAAACAAACATAACAATTAACATTTGTGATTCAATTAACACCATTAATTTGGTTACTTAATGTGGTCCAATAATGACCTACATTTAGGGAGTAACATCTATCTAATTCACTGTCAAAGAGTCATTATAAAGATTTACAAGAGATTAGCTTCAACAATCTCTCTAAAAGCAAACCATTTCTACCACTTTTTTCACTATCTTTCCTTGATCAAGTGAGTTACAAAAATGAACAAGAAATTTTTCCCAAGAGTCTCATGATCTTTTGGTTCTCCATAATTCACATTTTTCTAACTCTTTGAATATCATCCAAAGACCAGCCTCTAAGGTTTCAAAAAATTTCCTCCTTTAACTATCATGAAATTACACTAAAAGAAGTCTTGACCGTTAATACACTTCAAAAGCCGAAAAAACAAATCTTTATACTGCATTATTCGCCTAGCCCACAATCCCATGCGCCTAGAACATGACTAACGCTAGTGAAGTAAGAAGAATTCTGCTCTTTACCCAAATGGTTATGCTCATTCCCAAAGTAAATGATCAAATTGCCCCTACGTAAGTTAACATGCGCTTCGTGAGTTAACATGTGTTACGTGAGTTAAGTCACGTAGCGTGAATTAACTCACGCTAAGTACTATTTTTGTTAAAACCCAAGCAGGCAAGCACAAAATGCCATTTAAGTACTATTTCGTTAAGAAAATAGCATTTAGCCGGAACCAACAAAATAGCATTTTCATTTAGGTAAAGAGCAGAATTCAAGTAAGAATTGCATTTAGCCGGAACCAACAAAAAATTGCAAAATCATGCACCTGCGCATGAGAGAGAATGTCACATAAAATTTTCAACTTCCACATGAGATTTCAAGGCATAGTTCAACACCTATCAAAAATACAAGAATACGTGGATTATTAAATACTACAACAATTGAAAAGGATGACTTAAGTATTAAATTTATGTTTAAATGTACTTTTGATCAGGGGCGGATCCAGTGTTACATGAGGGTGTGCACCTGCACACCCTGAACTTTAGAAAATTGCATAAGTATCCTTATATATTTGCACTTTGCACACCCTGAATTTTGTATTTTGCACCTTTAACCCAAAGAGTTTACATTTAAACCCCAAATACCTATTAGGCTATCACCTCGTTTACTACCCCTTTCTGACAAATATCAGCTCTCTTTTAACTTTTTGTGTACTATACTACCAACGTTAGCTCTTTCCTTAGTATTTAATTTTTGGGTCGTGTTAACCGATGTCTGGAGACCTTTCGGTTAAAGTATCTAAAAAAGGAAAAATTAAATAAAAAATACATTTTTTTGACTTTTGAAGTCTTTATTACACAATTTTCAATATAAAAACTTCTACATTTGCTTTCTTAACCGGTGCCCCGGGGCACTTGGTTAACATTTTCCTTAATTTTTCTGTACCCATGACATGACAAATGATTTTCCAATCTTTTTTTATTATACTTCATATTCTCAAATTGTTCTAGATCTAGATAGAGCTCTATTTTCTTTCCATTTTTTATACAATAATATTTTCATTTTTATACACAATTATGTTTCAATCTTTGGATACATTAATGTAAAAGTGGTTTTAACTATAAATATATGTATAAAAATCAATTATAGAATTCAAAATTACAAATTTTAACTTGGAGTAAAATCAATTACGGAGGCGGAATCAATTCTATTTTATAGCAATTAAACATGTCACAATCAATTCTACGTCTCCAAAATCAATTATGGTCATTCTAGAAGTGGAACCAAATATACACTAAATAAACGGCAAAATAATAGTAATAATAATAAGTTATTATGTTCAAAAAATAAAATAAATAATTATACGGAAACTTGTTATCTCTCTCATAGCCTTATATATAGTTTTAAATTTTATTTAAATATTATAATATATTATATTTACGTTATAAATTTCGCACCCCCCGACCCGGGGTCCCGGATACGCCTTGCTTTTGATCATTCTTTTTTACCTAGAACTTGATTTTAGTCCTTTCATTTTAAAACTCAGATTTTTGACCCCCCAAAAGTAACAACTTCTTCCAATTTTCAAATGTCTAGTTATCCATTTTTTATTACTTTTTGTTACCATTTATTGGATTTAATTACACTTTTGATCATATTATTTTTATCAAAATTAACTTTTAGCTCTCTCATTATTTAAAGGGTTAAATATGTTTTTGGTCCCTATAAAATTGCGACCTTCTAAATTTAGTCCTTACTTAATTTTAATAGCTTTTTTAATCCCTACAAAAAAAAATTACTTATAATTTTAGTCCCTGCTAAAATAAATTTTGTTTAATTATCCTTAAACTCTTAAATTTTTTAACGATTCTTTTTATACAAGTTTAGAACACTATGAAAGGTTCATTTACTAAAATCTATAATTTTTTAACATGAAATAAATTAAATATGAATTTTTTAAAACGACAAAAGTTTAAGATATAAGTAACAAAAATATGGACGTAGAAATCAAATTTTTGCGATATTTTTTTTCGGAGGACCTTTTAATAACGTTCTTAACACGCCTATAAAAAATTGTTGAAAAACTTAAGAGTTTAAGCATAACTTAAACAAATTTGGATTGAGTAAGGACTAATATTGAGTGCAGAAAATTTTTGTAGGAATTAAAAATGCTATTAAAATTAAGTAAGGACTAAACTTACGAGGTCGCAATTTTGTAAGGGCCAAAAACATAATTAACCCTTATTTAAATTGGAATTTTAGTCTTTCCATTTTTACAACTTTCGAAATGTTTTTAGTCCTCCGTCATTTTTGAAATCGTCATTTTTTATGATGTAGCACAATCAAGGACGGATCTACTCTATAGATATTGGGCCGACACCACAACTTCAATATCTTGTTAACCAATAATTACCATGAAACTGCAGTAGTGCTTCAAAATCAAGTATTGAATTTAAAACATACATGTTAAGTAGAAACATATACCCCTCACTTTAATACTTTAATAGAAACAAAATCATAAAAAATGCATTCATCTTGTTTTGCGATCAAAACTGTTACTTCCACGTTCACTTTGATAATAGCATTCATCAAATCCAGATCAACCTCGTGAAAGAACCTTACATAGACATCATAGATATATACAATTTGCCACTACTTACATATCACGATATCAGGCAACAAAATTAACAATGTAAATAAGGATTAAGCATCCACACCCAACCCAACCATGTATTGGACCTGTTATCATTCAAGTATACTAGGATAGACACGTCAGAATTTTAGTGATTTGACAGAAAATATATTACATGGAACAGAAAAAGATGAGGTGACAGCACAAGAAAGTTGAGAGCTATTTTAGTAGATAACGGCGAATTATTTAAAGGGTCATGTTAACCGGTACTCTTGAGACATTGGTTAAGGAAGTTAAAAAATGAAGTTTAAGTCGAAAAAATACATTTTTTAGACTTTTGAAGAATTGAGTACACAACTTCTTTATACTACTATATTTATTCCTTAACTAATGTCTTGAAGTATTAGCTAGCATTTTCCTTATTTGAATATGTACTATTAATTATTTTTCAGCAATGCTATTCATCTAGAATGAATTTATCCCGATTTGATCCCGAAAGGGCTTTTAGCCAATCACAATTCATTGAGGCCTGAAGACAAGGGAAGTTATGGATGAAATTTAAAAATGATATTTACAAAATGGAAAATGCTACTTCTCAAGAAAAATAGCTTCAAGAATTTTTCAAGACACAGTTGGCAAATTTTAATTGGATGATTAATTTGTCCACTTCCTATTTTTCAGCCACACCTCCTTGAATTGTGGCAAATAATGCATTGTGATTGGCTATTCTTTATTCTTGAAGAATTCTTGATGTTATTTTTCTAGAGATGTAGCATTGCTCTTACAAAATACATGGTCGTGAAATCATCTTGAGATATTCTCTCGCGATACTTATCAATTCCCATTATTTTTATATCATATTTTGTAGTCATATTTGAAAATGAGGTGACAGCACAAGAACTTCTCTTGATCCAACAACTTAACTTATCTTTAGAAATTCAATTGCCTTCCGCTATTAATTATTTTTATATCAATTTAGATAGAAACTAATCTAACATCCAATGAAATATTAAACACATTGGACATTGATTTTAACTTCATCGAGCAACATATAAAATTAGGATTCCTCAACTTCACACATACATTCTCAGTAACAGCTAGCAACATGTAAAATATAATATATTTTAATTTAAAACGTCTAGCTAATAATCCATTATAATTCTCATGAGCATGCTTCTTTAACAGAAGTTTGAAGACAATCTTAGTCCAAACAATTCCTCAAGCTGTTGATAGAGTTCTAATTCTTCAATGCTTCATGAAAAAGAAAAAGAAACCTATATAAGCCATATAAAACATACTTCATCCGGTCTATTTACAAGAGAAAGTTAACTTTTTAGATACATTGAATAATATATGTATCTAGTCAAGAACCTAACCCAAATACATAAATTATTTAATGTATCTAAAAATTAAATTGTCTCTTGTAAATAGGACCGGAGGGATTAATACATAAGTGCCTACTTACATTACTAGTTGGTGCAATGCATTGAAATTATCAAATATCAAAACCACATATAGCATGCAACATCACAGTAGAAAGGATTTTAAGTTGTCAATCATCATAGTCAACTACACGAAACATTGTGACTTTTAGCACCACCGGATTCTTCTCGACCAGCTCAAACACGCAATAATCTCCAGCTGACATATTGTTGTCCCTTTGAAATATAGAAAATCCCTTCTTTATTTGCATTGTACCTTTGGAATCATAAGATACACAACAAACTTCCCACTGCTCTCCATGAGAATTTTGGAGCTTTATTGGAACATTTGACTTCAGATGGTTTGAAGCAAAATCAGAAGTAACATAAATAACTCAACATTTACTTTAAACCAAAAACTATAAAGTAAAACTCTCACCGCTTAATTTCCCTTTGTGCATTTTGAAAGGAAATAAGGATTTTTTGGCTTGAATGCTTCGGCAGCCTCCCTTACTCTTTTAGACATGATTTTCACCTATTGTTACAAATGAGTGTCACTTGACGGGAAGGATAAGAGTCAAGGAACAAAAAAGAAAGAAATGGAAGAAGAAGACGAAGAAAAAAAAGCAAAAGAAGTTTTTATGGGAAAGAGAGGAGTCAAGCAACAAGATCAGTGTAAACATTAGGAGAAAGTTACACAAATAAAGAATGTTAGCAATGGATATAAAGAATGTGAGATGAAGGGAATATTAAATGTGAAAGTGACTGTCAAAAATCAATAAATGCAATTTTTAAAAGTTGTCCAATTCCCATCGGTTCACAAAATTAATGCAATGTGAACGTCAGTAAAAAAGGGGGTCTTACTAGCGAGTGCCTTTCTCAATTAAGAAACTATTCATTGAAAATAGGCTATAAAAACTTGCTATATAAAGTCCTTAAAGAGTGGCTTAGGGCACTGCTAGAATTTCCGATAAAACAAATAGGCTAGTAATGTATGAGATTGCTTTTTCCAATCTATCTTAATCTTGATATATATAAATATTAGACGATCCGACCTAACCCTAATCCCGCCCTTTTTGGCGGATGCGAATATTTTTTATGAAAAAAAAGGTTTTTCAAGGATTTGAACCGAGTACCTCTTGGCTACACTTTACAACTCTCCCCACTAAGTCACTTCTTTTTTGATTGAAATATTGTTGCTTCCAAAATTGATATACCACGAGTACTAAAACATTTTTTTAAAGACGCAAACGCCCTAGCGGTTCCTTTTCTCATAACAATTTCTTTTCATTTTTAATGGTTCCTTTATTGATGGCGGTATTTATTATTATTATTATTATTATTATTATTATTATTATTATTATTATTATTATTATTATTATTATTATTATTATTATTATTATTATTATTATTATTATTATTATTATTATTATTTTTGTTGTTGTTATTATTTTCTCGTCGTTTACCACATAAAAGTTCCTTTTCATATTTCTTTTTATTTCGGTTACCACATAAAAGTTCATTTTCCTTTTCATTTTTATAGTATTAACGGCCCTTGCGGTTAGGATCGGTTTCTTGGTGTATGCTTACTACGTGTTACAATATTAAAGTTGTATTTTTAAAATTGTTGATAATTTGACTGATTCCGATGATAATTTTGTCGACCTCTTTGTTTCTCATATATTATTACTTGAAGTTATTTATTCGACTTTTTATTTGCAAAAATCACTACACTAGATTATAACATTACTTTGATTTCTCCCTCGACTTTTCAAAAATGTTTACTATTTTCAATTTGTTTATTTTAGTTGTTCTTTTAACATGAATGTAATCGAATATGAAGATTGAGAAAAAAGAAATTCAAGAACACAACCTCGGTAATATTATTTGGTAAGAAAATAAATTTAATAATTTAAATTAATGTAATTTTTGCATTTTTTGTTGTTGTTTTTTGCGGTCGTTTCATAGGATAGTATTGAATGTACAATCAATATAATATTTATATACAAAACCCGTGCATCGCACGGTTAGAGTCTAGTTGATATAAAGATAATAACGAGGCATATAATAACGCTCAAAATGGGCGTAAAGAATAGGGATGGCAATTAGACCCGTGACCCTATGGACACCCGCAAAAAATACCCGCTATTGGTAGGGTAAAACCCCGTTTTCATGGGTCTGGACTTGGGTATGGGTAATTACCCGCAAATTTGAATGGGTATGGGCACGGGTATGGACACGTACTACCCACCCCCGCAACCCGCATATATGTATTTTTATAATATGAAAAATAATTTATTTATTTTTTGTGTACAATTAATTAATTTATTTAACTATTTAAGCCTAACCCTAAAACATCTTAATGCAACTTAATAAAAACTTTAGTAACAATTTATTATGACTTTAACAAGCAATGCAACTTTTTAACGTATAACCGATGTAAAGTATCTATTTTCTCTTTCTTTCTAGGGATATTTTGGATGTTTTTTTATTTGGCTAAATACTACTATTCATACTATTTTATTATTTGATTTGAAATTTTTTGGATCATAATTTTATTTCAATTGTGGTGTTTTTTATTGTCTTTTCATGGTTAAAGTGCGGGTAACGGGTGCGGGTATGGGGACTTAAGTACCCATAGGGTATGGGGAAGGGCAATAAAGTTGTTGCCCACGAGGGTATGGGTTCGGGTACGGGTATTTTTTACAAACGCGGGTATGGGGATGGGTATTGTAGTACCCTACCCATTGGGTACCCATGAAGATAATAACGCTAACAACCTTTTGATATAAAGATAAAGGAATAATTCTAATGTTATTGAAGGGAATAATTCTAACGCCAAGTAAAATGCGAGTTAAATTTTAATGCCTTTTTTGAAAGGTAAAATAAAAGAGTAGACACAAACTAATATCAATGTTATCGAAAAAGAAAAAATTCCATCTACTATTTTAATGTGAAAAAAAAAATAGAGTAGAACACAACCTTTGCTCTTTCAGATATGCTTTTCCCCTGTTGCTTCACATGAATGTCACTTGTTTCAACCTTGATCCTTTTGCTAGGATTATGACACTTTGTGCTTGGCTCTCCATTAGTACTGGGAGTTTTGAGAGGATAGCAAATTTCAACAGAAGTCGCATCAAATATAATAACACTAAAATTTGAATTCCCTTCATATTTGAAAGTCAAGTAGCAACCGTATTCTATAGAATAGTAATCAGCAAACTGTTGCCATTTGTTGCAAAAGAAAACCTGCCCACCACGTTTCTCCATACTTGACCATCGGGAACAATAATTGTAGCAACATTCTTGAGTTCGATCGTTTCCAAATCTTGTTATAAATTCATGTGGAATTCTCTGCAGTGATAACAACTCATCTATTATTATACTATTGAAAAGAGGGTGCTGAGAATAGTTAGTTAATTAATTCATGTTAGTTAATATAGTTAGAGATCAAAATTTTTAAGTTAATTTAGGGCTGAGCAGCCAATCCAGACCCGCATAGACAAGTATGCATACGGATGGGTGCAATCAGATGTGTTCGGCCATCCGATGGAAGTTACAGTTTCTTTTCTTGTGGTTTGAGGTGGTCGAGAATGGTTTTGCGCCAAAACCAAATTGCTACAACCAAACCCGGCCGTTTGTTACACCAAATCAAGGCCCAATTGTACCATGCCCAAACAAATCTATTATCCAACTCAAAATATATATATCATTTCAACAACTACTCTCATCTCATCAAAACTCTAGTTAGAAACAGGCACAGCGGCGCCCCTCTCTTCTCTCTATAGTCTATACTCTCTAACCTCAAACATCAATCTCCATTGTTCTTCAAACCTTAGATCAAAACTACATCGTCCTCTTCTCTCTTCACCCTCATCTTCTGCTCTGCTTCTCTTTGTTGCAATTTGTTTGACTCCCACACACACTATTTTTTTATTGTATGTTTGTCGTTTTCAGTAGAGGTAAAAATAGAGGTTCAATTTATGTCCACTGTTTCAGTGCTTCCTCTTTCCTATTTCTCTGTAATTTTTTCCTTGTTGAGGCACATAACCGATCCAACCCACCCGTGTGGAGTTCAGGTATGCTCCAAAACTAAGAATCAGCCATATCAAAAACCTAGAATTGATTGGAATCATAGTTATTCTTATAACTAATCCCAAATTCAATTTTAATTCATATCACTTTTGTGCAGATTTGCAAAATCACAATGCTTATGAAAGAAACATCACACAAGCACCTCCTTTTCTTGAAAATCACCACACAGTGAGATTTTAAGTGTCCCAAAATTTTGAAAAGCATAATACCTTGACCGATAGCAGTAGCAATGGCAATGGATTGGTATATTATGACGAGGGCGAGGGCAAGACAATGATGAGAGGGGAGGTCATAGGTCGGAGCAGAGGAGGAATAGGGAAATTTGAGGAAGATGGTTACTTTTATTTTTTATTAAATAAATATACTTTTTAATTTTAAATCTCAACCTTTGTCCTAGTATGGTGATTCCTGAACCCGCCCGATGCTCTGTCCTAAGTTAATTTTCCAATCTCAGACCCATTTGATAGTAGTATGTCTATAAATAAATCTGTTACTGAAAAAATGTTTCATTCAATTTTTCTCCCAGCATTTCTTACTTTCCTACTATGAAGCACGGACAAGACACGGGCATAGATAATAGTATGAGAAAATGACATAATTTAATGTAACCATATGTGTCGGTATCGTGTAGCTTCATAGCTTTCCTATGACACAATGTGTGTGTATCTGTGATTAAAGTGTATTCCATCATATATTTGAAATCAATGTTTAGAAGCCAAGACCTAAAGGCAGAGTAAATTTAAAAACATGCAAAAGAGTGACAGACAAAGCATCTAAAACAATAGCAAAAAGATACTCACATTTTATGATTTGAGTGATAGTAGGTTAAAACGAGAGAGAGAGAGAGAGAGAGAGAGAGAGAGAGAGAGAGAGAGAGAGAGAGAGAGAGAGAGAGAGAGAGAGAGAGAGAGAGAGAGAGAGAGAGAGAGAGAGAGAGAGAGATTGTAACTTACCAGTTGAGTTGCATGAATGGTTGATGAAGGTATGAGAACCATAAAATGTTTTGATTCCTTCTCCGGCGACGACTGTTGTTCACATTTGCATTTCCGCTCCGACGACGAAAGTGTAAGAAATGGAACAAGGAAAACAAAAAGAGAAAAACCAGGGTTGTGCTTGTATATGGGTTGGAGCAACGCGACCCAAATTGACCCACAAAAGTCGGGTTATGTAGCCTTTTTACGCGAAAGTTAATAGAACATATAAAATGTAGTAGACATCAATTGGTTCTATGGTGTAGTGGTTAGCACTCTGGACTTTGAATCCAGCGACCTGGGTTCGACTCCAGGTAGGACCTACTTTTTGTATTTTTATCTTAAGAAGGAACTATTGAATAAATAAAAATGATCTCTTACAACTTAAGATTAAGAGAAGTTCTGAGACACTTATAATAATTATGTATAAAAAAATAAAAAACCAATCCAAACAACTCATTAAACTAAGGAAAATCATACTCCAAAAATGAATGAAGATTATGATTGTGGATAGAATCAACAAATGCCCAAGTCTCCTAGTATTTTTGTAGGAAGATCCAAAAGACGTGTAAATTGAAGGATTGAAAAGAGAAATTACTATCACTTGCTTGTAAAGGAGTTATCATTAACCTACTACATTCATGAGCCGCTTTCTCATTCAATTGAACATTCGTGACTAAATTGGAAGCCTGATTAGCAACCTCTGGTGAGGAGCAAAAATGGAGAACACGATTCATTGGGTGGATTGGAACAAGCTTTGCAAAACAAGGCTGAAGATTGACCAAGCAACCGAATTTCTTAGCTAGGTGGAACATACAAAGCATTCTGTTCACTATGTTAGGAACATACCAAGTCATGGAATAAAGTAAGATAAATGATTTTAAGCAGTGAAAAAAATTATAAACAATTTTTTTTTAACTGATCTAAATCACTAATGTTGAATGTCTGGAAGGGTCCCGGGAGCTTGACCAGTCATAACAAAGTAACAATTCAATAAATTATCTGTACTCAAGTGTCCTACTCTAGGTTACCCCCATGTGAGTTAACCATGATTTATTATTGTACTAAGTACTAACTACTATTCAGTTAGCATGCCGTTTTTGTAAAATGTGAAGAACGAAAATTTAACCAAATTTAACAAAGGCCTCAAATGGTTAGGGGGTCTTGTTAACAAATGCATTTATGGCACTTGTTAAGGATTCTAAAATAGAAAATTGGTAAGTTATATTTAGAGAAGATTACTTTTTCAAGTTTTAATGTGTCGAATGCATCAAAATCCCAAAACAAAATTTCTTCCTTAAGAACACTTGTTAGCATTTCCCGATAGTTAATGAGTTCAATTTTCATTAACTATTTGAGGCCAATCATAGTTAACAAAGTGATTGAACTGTTCAAATACCCGAATTTGAATCTCAATTAAACAGCTCTTAACCAAAAATATTACAGAAACTTAAAAAGGTAGTAGTGATTTTATAGGAATTAAAAACCTGTTTAACCATTGTTCAACCCACATTCTTCCAAAAGCCAAACAACGTTTAGAAGAAGTCCAAGTCCATGTCTTCCAATAAATTTATACAGCTAAACAGGAACAAGCTAGTTTTTTGCATTCAAAATATCTTATAAGTCCATAGTTGAGGTATTAATTAAAACAGAGAGTATGAGCACAACAACAAATGGCTGTTCATTTGTAGCTCAAGTCTCCAACATAAAGTCACAAACATATCTACACCAGGGGAAAGGGGAGGGGAGGGGAAGATAACAGCATCACTTCTCCGAGCCCTTCAAAGGGCACTTCCTCGAAGTCATGTGGTTTATTAATGAGCAGGATGCGGGAAAGCGTTCATTGCACGGTGTGCATGACCAGCACAAGCACAATGGACTTCGGTCAAATTGAGACAGCCACTCATGATGAGTGAATGCCTCCCTGAGCATGTGTGGAGAGCAGGAGATGAGTCACAAACCGCCTGAACAGCTGAAGGAGTGAGTGAAGTGCACTGGCTGATGTTCAATGTCCTTAGTCCATCTTCATCATTTCCTCCTTTCACAGATCCCCACATCCTGTTCTTCACTTTGCTTTGTGCCAATGAATACATGGCATTGTCTGTTATGTTCTTGCAAAAGTACAGTCCAAGGGACCTCAGGTGAGGGCATCCGTTTGCCAAAGCAATCACACTATCATCTGCAATCAAAGCCGAAATTACCCTCGTTATAAACATATAACAATAAATACATACAATACAAGTAGAAAAATAAGTGTCGAGTATCAATGCCGTGTCCGTGCTACAGAGCACAACATATTTTACAAATTTTGATAACAAATGAAATATTGAAGTAAAATACCTGTTATATAGACACAGCCACACAAATCAACTGTTCTTAGATCAGGACAACCATATGCTAGACTCATCACTCCAACATCACCAACTTTGTCACACCATCCAAGGTTCAAAGACTGCAACTGATTGCAGTAGTGTCCAATAGCCTGTTATTCATTCAGTAATGTCTCATGGGGGTTACAATTCAAATCCATCTTAGTTTTAATATGATTGTGAATGCAAATAAGAATATACCATATAATACCTGAAGTGCAGTATCAGAAGCTGCTCTAACACATCCACATAGATTTAGAACTTTCAGTTTTCTACAGAAACCAGCAAGGTAGGCCAGAGCATTGTCACTAAATGCTGAACATCCACTGATGTTTAGTTTTGTCAGATCACGGCAACCATGAGCAATAGCATACAGTGAACAATCAGTGAGCTTGAAACTTTTGCTGAGGTCAAGAATCTGCAGGTCATGACAGAAATTTGCAATAGTGCCAACAACATTGTCGTCCAGTTGTGGCTTATCTTGACGAAGGATTAGAGTTTGCAGTTTTGCAAACTTGGGAACAAGAGATAGGACCAAGTTGTTCATGTTCTTGTTACACCTGAAAAGAGGAATTACATAATATTGTTAATACCACAGTCAATGCACTTCACAATAAAGTATTATTTGAAACCACTTTTATAGTTTTATGAACAATCCTGAGATGAGTGCAAAAGATGGGGGAAAATCAACGGAATTTAAGAAATTGAATTCAACATTGGAACCGGTGTGCTATGATCTCCAAGAAACATTATAACGTCAACAAACTTAAGTTTTTCAAGTTAGAAGACTTGCAGATTTATTCCAGGAATGCAGGGGAAACCAACTTCAGAAATTATAAGAGGAGCTTACAGAAGCAATTGTGTGTGAGAGAGAAAGTAAAGTAAACAAAAGCTACAGGGCTTAGACAGCTTATTAATTATAAACAAACAATGCTTTCCACAGCAAAAATACAACAGGACATTCATAAACTTGACTTAGCCCTGTTTGAATATACAGTTTAATGCTTATGACTTAGCCCTGTTTGGATGAACAACTTAATCATTTGTGCATATGTATAAGCTACTTTTAAAAACAAAAGATAAAATAAGTCAAATAGTTTTCAAATAAATAACTATAAGTAATAAACTGTTTTCAAGCCAATCCAATCCAAACAAATCCTTCTCAGCTATACATTTTCTGATTCTCATCAGAAAATACCACCACATTTTGAAAACATCAAAATATGTGAGTTTTATTGACATGGTTATCAAACTTAGAGATTGTTTAATCCCCTTCAAAAGTAAGCAATTCATCTCAATGAAAAGAAAAAAGTTACATGAAACAAATATTTCAACTCCAAAAGAATTGATGAATAATATTGAAAACATGGCACCAGGATCAGGAATTGAAGAACCAAAATCAATTTAAACAAAAAAACAACAGCATAAACCAAGAAAAATACCCCAATTTGAGAAAAATAGTTTCACACATATATAAAAAAAAAAAAAAAAAAAATTATGAGAGTAATCAACATATACCATGAAAGTGATAAACGAGCAAGGCCAAAGTAAATAGAATCTCTCCAACCACGACAAACACCAGAAGCTCGAATCACCGTCTGATCATCCACAAGAGACAGAATCTGCATCAAAAGCTCAACAGGAATATCCTTCCATTCAGTGATCACACCAACCTTCATGTTCCCTCCTTTCTCACCACCAGCAACCATCATAAGATTCTCAAAAAACAAATTCAAATCCTCAGTCTTTAAATTATCCTTCCCAACCATTTCAGTTTCCCTTCACCAAAAATCATCAACTTTCCTAGCTGTCACAAAAGGATAAGATAACTACTAATTAGCCATAGCAAAATTCCAAAACTTTAATCAATTAATAAATAATAATCACCACAAATCAAAGAATTCTGATGTGACTGAGCAATTTGCAGAAAGCAACATGGGGATGATAATTACAATTATAATTGGAATACATAAAATCAAAATAAAAAACAAAAATAAAGGGTCTATTTTTTTAAGGACTATTCACACATTACAAAAATACCCATCACAAATTTCTCAATTACATCACATCTTTACATGATTAAGACTTTGCAAAAAGTTTTAAACACAGAACAAGTGGTACATCAGAAAGATCAAACACAGTTCAACAAATTATGAAAATTGTGATAAAAAGCACTTTTTTTAATCAAACTAGGCATGCACATACACAAAATAGGAATCACAAAGCCAAAATATTAAGAGGGCAAGTGAGAATCATCAAGAAATGAAAGTGGGCAAGATAAAAATCAAAACTTTATCATTTTTTTCTGGTAAATTAACTAATCAGATACATGCATGATGATGATGATGTTACCGTGAAAGAGTAAAACAAAAAATGATAGTTAAGGAAGTGGTAATTACCCGTTTAGAAGATAAAGCCAAATTCTTTGCCTTTGATTTAGGTTCTTTGTAATAATTTTTAGGGTGTTTGGAATACAGAGAAGCGTGCTTCTCTGAAATTGGAGTAGTGAGGGGAAAGAAGACTATATAGCGTGAAGAGAAACGAGAAAGAGGGGAAGAAACGTAAGGCTGCCACGTGGAATTGTGATCAATTGAGAATGGACAGGTTAAGTGGGTCCCAAGTAAAGTATTCTACTTTGATGAGAATGGAGGTCAGTGGCCTAAAGAGAAGGAAAAGAAAACCAAAATTAAGGAAATAAAGCAACCCTATTTTTGTTTCTTTCTAATAGGTGGAACCAGAAAATATTTAAAGAAAAATGATATTTGAACAACTAATATATATAATTTTTGAAGCAATAGTAAAAAAATACTCATAAATAAGTATCAGTTTGATTATAAAAAAGAAAAAAAATATTATTAAATTCATGACGGTTTAAAAATATGGTTAAAAAACTTTTTGATTGTTAAATAACTTTTATATCAGATTCCTAAGTTAGGTTTAATGGAAGAGATTAAAGTTTCATAATTAAGCAAATGTTTCAGGGTTTCATATGATTTAGTCTGCGTTAAAAAAGTTAAATATGAGTTTTATGTTTTGAGTTTAATATAACAACATGCCGAAAAAATTGATTTGATAATACGTAACGTGAAATTGTTTTAGTCAAATTGCATTTTTTTATATAAAGTTACTTAGTCTTTTAAAAACGTATTTGCCTTTATCTACTAAAAAATCTAACTTAAATTTGATGTAAGTTAGGCAATAGATATTCCTATGACCGTCCGGACCTATTCCACCACTACTATGTCTATGCATTTTAAAATTAAAAGGAAAAAAATAACAATGGCTGAATAAAAGGGGGTGGGGAATAAAAAGGGGGGTGGGGAATAGATATTCCTCTTATGTAAGTTAGAAAAAATTGAAATAAGGTTGGGAGTGGTGTGTAGAAGTTTCTAGTTGTTCAAAACCGAAACCGCTTAATAAAGAAGAAAAAATATGTTGGGATTCCTGAGCAAAAATAAGTGGTTGCTTGCTGTAAAGCAATTGCTTTTATTTTGGATTTTGTGACTTTAATGGTTATCTTGTTACTTATTGTTATCCCAAAAAATCAAATCACAAATAATTATTGAGAATTCAACCGAGGATGCTCCACACTGCTTGCTATTTTGATTACGAGCATTGCATGTATGGGCTCTAATCAACCACTTCTTTAACCGGATACGGAATTAAAATAGAGATATTTGGACAAACGTCACATCAGAAAGCAAGCTGCATTAACACATATCATGGAGATCACCTCTCATTAGAGTAGCTCTATGAGTTAATTGTCTCATATGGCATGGGCATGGACGGATCCAGGAATTTCGAGAAAGTGGGGTCAATCGTTTGTCATAAATATTTACACAAAAATATATAAAACCATAACCATAAATGGTGACGTCATTACCATTAAGCAAAACAGTGAAAATTACAAAAAATATATGACTATATCAAAAAACTAAATACACGAAGAATTACAATTGCACTCTTAGTGACGTCATATTTTGAAAGCGTTGTAAGATTTTTTCATTTTCAACACTATCAAATATATCACTCTCAATGAATGTTACCAAACAATCATTCAAAAACTCATCTCCATACGGTTGCGCATTTGATTCTTCACAAAATTCATAGCGAGAAACTCCTTTCAACAGTTGTTGTAGCCAGAGGTAAAAGTAATGATAACTCCAAGCACAAGTGAGACATAATAAAAATTGGGAGCAAAAATACTATACCTGATAATGCAGTATAAGTCAAAAATTGGGGAAAAATACTAAACCTAATAATGCAGTATAAGTCAAAAATTGGGGAAAAAATTAAATCTTAATAATATAGGAGAACAAGAAGACAAAAATAAGAATAAAGGCAACAACTTACTGGGGATTAATGTTTATTAACAAAATAACAACAACAGCTCCACCTTACAGGGAATTGAAAACGCATAAGAAAATAGAAGAGGTAGAAAAGCTTAATTATTTTTTGATATTGTGATTGAGAATTAAGATGGACATAGTGGTGTGGCGTGGAACTTGAAGTGAATCGCTACAGCTGCCTACATGCGGTAACAGAAGGTTTTTGCAATTGCTATTGCACGGCAGACACTCATCTCCTTTTTACCAGTGAGTTTGTGACACTCAATATCAATGATGTATGTTGTCTATAATAAAAGCTACAACATCATTAGTTGAATGAATTTAAAATGTAGATTTTTGCTTATAATAATAAACGGAGGATGTATTTCCTTTGTTTTGTTAAAAAATCTTTCTTTACTAGTCATTCTCTTGAAAGCCTTAAGATACTCATATTTCTTACATCCTTGAAATTTCCTATAATTTTAGATATATTTTAAATTTGAATATATCTTATAATTTTTTGTTTATTTCTTGCATTTGAAAACTTATATTTTTATTAATAAATTTTACTCTCAACTTGGTCCCTAGACTTAATTCCTGACTATGCCATCTATAGTTAGCAAGTTGATGATTAGTGTTAACTTCTTTTGTTTGCCATTGATTGAGTTTATACGATCAAGGCACTTAAGCTTTTTTCCAACCTTCGAAGATTTTTTTTGGTATGATGTCCATAGTTGCCCATTTTTTAGCCTAATATAAATACACTTTCTTGGTGCCCATGTTTAATTTTTCAATAAACTTTGGATACCTTTTGGAGCATAATGGAGCAATTGGGTGAGAAAAAGTAGATGGAAAAATGTTCTTATTTCACGTTTGCATGTTATTAGGTCTCCTCTTTGACAATTATAACAACAACAAAAAAAAAACCCAAAAATTAAGGGAAAAAAATTAGAGGGGGAGTGGGGGTGGGGGAAGAGAATTGAAGGAGTTGCTTTGAAATTATAGTAATGTCTTGAGCTCCAAATATTTATCTATATTAAAAAATAGTATCTATGGTTATGTGTTTATTTTGCTATGGCCTTGAATTACTTCTTTTTTGTTCTTTCTCACCAACTATGTAAATCCATTGGCCTCATTACAACCATGTAAAAAACCTTATTATGGTAGAGCATGGTTTTTAGGGTGTGCTTGAATTGAGGGTTTAAGAGGTCATAAAGAAAGGGTAGGACTTATTTTTCTTTTTAAATTACGAACTATATAACATGTTTTACTAAGATAAATTAAGTGTGATTGAAGTATTAATATATTACCATTTAAAAAAAAAACATTTTATAGTGTCCGTAATTTAAAAATAAAAAGTAAACTCTTCTCTCTCTTCCCCTCCTAAACCCTACATCTAAACACATCCTAAAGGAACTTGAGTGCTTTGTCTAATCCCTTAAACACTTTGAGAGTGGTTAGGAGAGTGTACTTATTAATTCGTGAGAGGCATAATTTCAGGGAACCTAAGCCTTTATTGGACTATATTTGATCATCGTTTCTGTTTTTGAGTTGTATATACTTGTTGCTTGAATTGTTGTTTGTTATCCTAGATTTCTTACGCAGTATGTCTCTTTGTCCTTCTTCTTAGTTTGGTCATAATAGTTGCTCGAGCTATGACAAGCAAGTTTCTAAGCTTGGTGTAGGTGTAGCCATTCTTCTAAGTAAATGAAAATGAACATGTGTGTGAAACAAATTTACATCGGAATGAAAAGGATCACAAAGTTGTGCATGTAATGTATGAAACTATATGATTGAAGCAATACTTTATTATACACACAAATTAGATTAGTTTTTTTTTATCTCATAACACACAAATTATGTAACCAATTGTAAGAAAGAAAGAAATATATATATATATATATATATATATATATATATATATATATATATATATGCAAAAAAAAAAAACCCACAAGAATTTCGTAGTTAATTGTATTCACTCGGAGCACATATTTGAGGGTTATGTTGTCAATAGTTTTTCTCCAAAAAAAAAATTGTGAGTAAACACAATTGTTGAAAGGCGCATAAGAGAAAACCATCAACTTCTTTGAAAATTTAAGATTGATTTTATGTATAACTTATCAATTATAAAATTTTATACGTGAATCTAACTCAAGACGAGTATAACCCGAAAGTCCATATATGTCAACCGAAATCGGTAATATCAATATATCAAGTGAAAATTTAATTAGATCCTTCATAATTCTTCTTAAAGATCAATATTTAGTCTTGACATAAATAAAACTCAATGTAATTTTTCGTAGAGCAAATTAAACTTTAAGAGTAAAACTAATTTGTTTTTGGTAAAAAAAACTTCAGAAAACACTTATAATTTTACTTTTATTGGAGACAAAATTGACTCACAAAAAATCGTAAAGGTTAAATTGAATCTTCACTAGGATATATGACTTTAATTGTTCAACTGGACACTTCTCAACCCCACCACTCAATTTATTTCGTGCAAATTGCATGGTGTTGGATCACATCATCCGCGAAAATTACATGGTGTGGGATCACATCATTTCATGAAAGGAAGACCTATAAATAAAATTGAAATCACCATTCCTATTGCCTAGCCTAGCACAATCAGGTAAATATCTATTCATATCCAAAACAGAAAATAAAATTCAATTTAATTGAATATATAGAATTTGGTAATTGAGGTAATGCAGCTTTTAGCACTTTGCCTTTTATCCTTGCATTTTTATTTTAATCTTATGAGTGTCCAACATGTTGTTTTAGTAGACAAAAATCATGGTTTCCTTTGCGGTTAGGAATCTACATACGTTGTGAATCTTGCACTATTTTCTGTCTCTGTGCATTCCATCGATGTACCATAACCAATCTTGAAAAGATATGATTGGAGTAGAAAAGATAAAATGTTGGACACAACTTTAAGAGGCAATAATATTTCGTAAAAAAAGAAAGGGTCTTGTTAACCAGGCCCCGGAAGCACCGGTTAACATTTCCCAAAAAGAAAAAGAAAGACGCATACATGGATAACTTTTGGAGTTGTAGGCGGTGTTAATTTAGAATTTTATAAAAAGGATAAATTTATTTTGATATCGATCCTTGAGATGACCACCTTAAAAAAAAAAAAGTTAACTATGTCTTTACGCAATATTAATTAATCTTTTAGCCTTTGATTTAATTTGTATATTATTTTATATTTTACAAAAAGTATCGTGAATATCCTTTAAAAAAAAAAAAAACTATCGCGAATACTTGCTCTAGTACTTTCGTAATCAGGGAAGTCTCTTTCTATATATATGATGATAATGAACAAGTAATTACAGGCTATGATGACTATGAAACGTATGTGTTTAGATAGCAGCCCTAAAAATATACAACAATAGCCATTTAAATATAAATGCTTGTTATTTTATTCTGAAACAAAACTTGCACCACACATTTTATATATGAACACTTCTATACTCGTTAAGCTAGGGATATGTATATATGTGATATGTCCATTGTCATGATATGCTGGAATATAATGACGAGATTCATTATTTGTTTGTGCGTGTGCAAACACGAAAGAGAAGAACCATTTTATTACTTGACATTGACATAAGTACGTACGTCTTACAACTCTTTGCTTTCGTTTCAAAGTAACTGAACGTTGACAATCAGCAGCTTACATTAATCACATAAATCCACTTGGAAACATTCTCATATATTCATGATTTGCCTTTTTTTGAATAAATATGAACCTCATATATGATTTGTGTCACTCTCAAGTATGTATGTATATACCGGACGTGTTATACACTCTCAAGAAAATACATGAATACTAATTAATAATGGTCTATTTTGTTTTGAAAGAAGTTTCTATTTTATTTCTTAAATTCTACCATCAAATAAATAAATATTAAAACACAGTAAAAAAATAGTTGTACTTATCAAATTGAAGAATTTAAGAAATAAAAAAGAGTGTACTACCTCTTTCTTTTTAGAGTAGTGGTATTTGAACAATCATTTGATACAACTTTTGGTGACAACTTCTTTTTCTCTCTTTTCATTGGTTAAAAACAATGGAGAGAGAAAAAGAAAGAGAGAGAATAAAAGAATAATGTGAGTATGAGAGAGAAAGTTGTCAAAAAGTTGTCACAAAGTGGTTGTACAAATATCATTTCTCTTCTTTCTAGGTGATTAATGAGGCTAAGCTCAATTTCTGCTATCTCTTAACCCCATTTGGTTTTTTTTTTTTTTTTTGGATTTTGTTATCTTATACTTTGAGAATTTCTTAAAATAACCCACACCGCCCTCTTTTCACATTTTAACCACTAAATTTATTTAAAAATTCTCTTTATTTTTTACTTTAAGCTATACTTCTCTTGCATTGTTGTCATTTATATTATGTTTTGTGAGTGTGCAGAGTATAACTATTGTTTTGCAGCAAGAGATGAACGATTTTTAGATGTCTATTCATCACGTCTCACACCAAAGTTGAATTGCTCACTATTTTGTATTAATGAATTTGAAACATTGAGCTTGAATAAAGACATTGTTGCAAACAAATTAGATAATATGATTATAATGTTTTTGGATTTGGAAATTTAGATTTAAAAAGAAGAAATGAAGGGAGAAAGAAAATACAGGAATCTAACATGTCTATTGTGAGTTGTGTCAAAAAAAGCATGTCTATTGTGACTGTGGGTTAGTTTAATATTACCCGAACATTGTTCAACACTCTATTTGTATACAAAAATAACGCATGCGTATACAAAGCAATCATAAAACATTTGTGGTGAAAAATGTAAACCGTAAAGATGATTTTTAAGGTAACAACAACCTTAAGGATTAGTTTTGTAAAAAAAAAAACTTAAGGATTAGTATTCTTTTCCTGAAAAAAATAAAAAATCACAGTGAAACATTTTTCTTATCTCTCTTTCCTTGTCATCTATTCACCCATGATATGCAAATCTCTAGCCTCCAAGCATTTCAAGTGGGCTAAGTCTTCTCCATTTTCTAATAGAATGGAAATGTTCGTTACAATAATTTTTAAGTAAATAAATGATATAAATACACATATTTTTAAAATTAAAAACATCTATTGAATATTTATACATTAAAACTATACTTACAGAGATGCTCATTTATTTTAGAAAATAGAAGGATTTCAACTCTTGAACTAAACCTCTTTTATTGAACAAGGAGTATATTTGAGCCTTCTCTTATCTAGGTGTGAAAATATAGATCATGCTGCTTGCTATGGTTCTACCCCCACGTCAAACCTAGGCCATGCCACCTTTTTAAATAAAGTCAATGGATCTTTTTGGAAGCCTAATTATTAAATAAGGTCGGACGTTTAGAACACCTTAAAAGACTTTTAGGCTTAATGGACCACAATTTTGTATATTGAGTTAAATCATTTATTTGCAAACATTTTTAATAATTTTAGTATTTTTTAAAGGTTTAATGATTGAAGTATATTTCCATACATAATTTTTTACATATTTAAAGGTCTTATTAAAATAAAATGTAAATATACTATAATGTGAGTACACATTGCACCTTAAATAAAATAATTATATTATTATACAAACAAACAAAGCTCATAAAACGTAGCTCATTCTATCTATTTATATCTTCGCGTCTCACCTCAAATAAATAAGAGTTGTAATTTTAGTCCCGTGAACATAACTCGGTTGGTAGAGATATTGCATTGTAATATGTATGGATCGAGTTCGAATCCTGGACACCTCATTTATTTGTCTTAAAGGTGAATTCCAATTATTAAGCATCGGACCCAAAAAAAAAATGGTTGTAATTTTATTTTATAGTTTATTACAAATAGAATTTAGTCTCGTTAGCCTACTAGTTCATTAGTCTATTTAAAAATAAATCGAAGGCAAAATTATGTTTGCGCTCTTATAAGTTTGATCCTATTTTATTTTTTCAAATTCATCTTTTATATTACATTTTATTTGTATTTGTATTGTTAGCCTTTAAGTTATGTTAAATTACATTTCTGGACCTTTAAGTTTAATTTTTTCTTAATTACAGCCATGAAGCATTAAAATCTAATTTCCAGTAGGAGAGTCAAGTTAACGAGATTAATTATGTGAATAGACCTTTATTACCAAATTTTCAAAGGTTGTACATGCATCTCGATGGTTGTAGAGAACTTCAAGAAATGTAGGCCGTTTATAGAGCTTGATGAATGCTTTCTAACAGGGGGGCAGATTTTTGCAGCAATGAACATACCATAATGATTACTACTATTTGCTTACAATAGCATTGGTTCTTGATGAAAATGTGAGTCGTGTTAAATAGATTAAACATGACCTGCTTAATGACTTCTTATTATGAAAATGTTGAATTAATTTTCACTTTCTACTGTGACTAAATAGTAATCCATATCCATGAACAGGGCTAGAAAATTAAATAAGGAACAAGAAGATATAGAAGGCGAAATATAAGTTACAAACATTCTGATATGAAAATGGTCGAAGTCGAAGCACTTCCTAAGACACAAATAGATTGGGAGGAACTTTCCACACACTCTAACAAGTACGCATTCGAAAAAAATGCAAATTTTTTGCTGTCTCGACGTCCATCCAAAGGTACACTTCCGAAAACATGCGTAGTTTTTATAGCATTGTGTGGATTGACAAAGTTACTCCCAAGCAGATTTATTCTTCTATACATCATACATAATGTGTCTTTATTAATAAAATTACCAAACTAAGATGCATGATTGTTAAGCCAAGAACCTTTCCAACAAGTTACCAAAGAAGAAGCTAGTTTTAGCCCATCCTCGTGTCTCTGGTTCTTTGTCATATGTTGGTACCTTCTTCACATCTACCATCATTGTCTTACCGATTTCTTTACGAAGTGCTTCTATAGTCTTCATGTCCACTGAGTTCCCTGATGCATCCCTCACATAGAAGACATTAAGAGCTTGTTCCCCTCTGGTTGATATACCTGCCCTACAAACTGTTAGGCCATTCTCTCTCAGAATTCTTGTTACTTCAGAGAGCAATCCCACTCTATCCTTTGCACACAACTCTAGGCTCACACCCTGTGTCCAAAATCCGTAGAATTTAATACTAAGACTAAGACATTCTTCGTTTCTTGAAGAAGAAGAAAAAAAGTTCTTTCACAAATCGTGGAAGACTTGCTAGCTGAAATCAATTTTAATCTGTAAGTTACCTCGCTTACTCTTCTTTGAATAGCAGCTTCAATGCATTTGATGACCCTTTCTTTCTCCCCTTCTGTATCAAGTGTGCATCCGTCCATGTGCCGAATAAAGTATTCCTAAAGGTACACGATCAACATTGTAATCCACATTCCTCAAGTCTTCATATTTCTAATTTCCTAAATTAATCCAAGTGAGAATTTATTCTTGTAACATTTTGGAATAATCATGTTAAATAATTTTCAGACAAACAAGGGTCCAATAAACAAAATTAGTAGGAAAACCAAATTGAGAAAAGCTGTATCTTCAAAGTTCAAGATATCTGTTTTGTCTGCAAAACATTATTCTGTTTCTATGTAAGGCCATTTGAATACACAAATCCTCCACAAGCCTTTCATGACCTCTATCTTATAGAAAACATTCTTTAGAAATCAGACAAATTAACTAGTTGTACTCTCGACATTTGAACCATTTAAGTACTATGTGTGACTGATAAGTGAACATGCGGAAATGAATATTAATGTGATGTACCTGCGATGCATAAGGGCGATCCGATGAGATTGTGGCATGGGAAACAACATATTGCATATCAGTAAGAGTGCAAACAATGTCAAACATGAGTTTTGCGCGATCTTTGCATCTGACATTCACCACCGAGTATCCTTTTTCCTCACAACATTCTATAGTAATTTTCGGCCGGAAAGAGGGAGGACATTCCCTGTCTGTTGTCGTTACTCCATAACTTTCATAATCCCGATCAGCAAACAACATTTGGTGGAGCCGCCTATCAATATGGGTGAAACTCATGGACAAACTGGTCCTACTAGCAACTTTCTCTCCATCCTCACATCCACGTAAAATGTTATTGAGCTGCTCCTCCATAAGAGATATTCTTTTTGATCATCCACGGCTTGTCTCGTACCATCATTGACATAAAGGACACAAGCTATTCTCCTGTTATGAGTCCACACTTCAGCTACAACCACGTTAAAATGGAGGCTGGCAAGGACAGCTGATATCTCAGACAAGAGACCAGGGCGGTCTCTCCCGATTAGCTCAATCGCTATATGATCACCAACAGAATGCACCCCAACCCATTTGCCTGACCAATTCTTCACTTCTTCTTTGTTCTGGCTTTTCGGTCCTAGAGCCTATTGTATGAAAAACTGTTAACAGGTAGCAATTATTCCCTTGAAAAATTTATTTACACATATATTGAAAGAATTGTGCTAGTTCAATTTTTCAGCAATGAATTCGAGTCTTCCACGTGGTAGTTAGATAGAAACCATATCTTGATAAATGAATATATCAGATGCATATGTTAGAGAAAGAAGATATGTACACCTTTTCAATGAGATCTATGGTTTTGCTATCTGTTATCTTTTTTTCCTTGTTGATCCGTGACATGAAATACTGTATATATCAATCGGTGAATAAGTTAGCAGCTTAAATACTTGTATCAAGTAGGGAATATTCAAGAACACATAACCATAAATGTGTGTGATTGTGTGTTTGAAAAGAGAGAGCAGGTATATGAATGTATACTAATGTTACCACCATACTTTTACATTGCATAATTTCATGAGTCTCACTAAAATACCTAGACTGACTCATTCACCCAATAATAAAGAGTGTTAAAGCGTGGTATTGGCCTCTTCCTTTTTCGTCTAAAACTCATGCCATTTCATTTTTATGATAGGCATACAAGTGCCGTTTTTTTCAATTACTCATCGCAAGGTATTAAAACAGCACTCCCGGTTCAAAAAAAAAAAAAGATACAAAAATACAAACACAGATATACACAATGTTTGGTAACAAAGTTCGGCTAATTGTGACCACATCTCCGACTACAGGGCGGCCACAACTTTCTTTCTATTTTTTTCAAGCTTAGGGTTTACAGTGTACAACTTGTATTTTAACACTAAGGCCATATTACAACATTACTCCTAAACTGTACTGCACTATGAGTCATACTCACTGATAGGAATTACTTGATACTTACATGACACATTCATATTGGCAAGATAGAAATGATAATAATGAAGAACAGCTTAATAACTGCCAAAGTTTTCAATGGTTACCATTACCACCTCTTGACTATTATTAATAATGGCGACACTTAATACTTATGACCATTTTACAACCGTCCCGTCCCATATGAAATTTGAACAGGGCACATATCTTTGTAGCTAATGCATTTTGGAAAGAAAGTTAAATTAATGAGAAACATACCATCCATGAACCATCCTCCATCAGAAGATATGTAAGCTTTGGTGATTATGAAGTCAAGGTCTGTCAAGATTTGCACCACTTCCAGTAGAATTCCAGGTTTGTTAACACTATCAAACTGCATATAATAAAAATGCAGTAGTGAAAAATTGCATATACTAATCTCCAAATAAATGATTCTTTATGAAACAATAAAGGAGCAATGTGACAAACAAGTGGCTACTTAAAAAGTGGTACTCACAGAGGGCTAGTGGAATATCATTTAACCTATAAGTTTGAAAATTGAATATAATTTGTAAAAAATAGAAAAACTCTAGGGGTCAAGAAACTTAAAAAACAACACAACCTAGACTTCTAAAGTAGCTGATGGCCAAACCACAACTCATATAGAGGCCATGGAAAAAAGTCATCAAAGAGGACACTTCTTTTAATTTAGAAATTATACGTACCTTGATTAGTGTACAGTTATGGCAACTTGCATTGTCCACGGAGACCCTGCAAAGTACAAATGAAGTTTACCATCAAAGAGGACACTTCTTTTTGTCTCTTAAATTTTTTTACCAATTAAAGTAGAAACTGAAGCTGAATAAGGTTGAATTTTACCAATTAAACATTTTAATTTTAAAAAATTGAAGCATTTAAGTGACCACTTTGTGTAGTAATATTTTGGCTCTGTACAAGATGATTCGATTTTGTTCTTTGCTCTCCTCATGATCAGATTGTGTTAAAAGGAGATCGGAGTTGGGTAGGTAAATTGGTTTCAGCTAAGATTAAGGTTCAAACTCATACGAAGAAGAAAAATATTAATCTAATAACTAATTACTAACATTGTATGTTTCAAAAAAGAATAAAGAGACCAAAAGAATTAAGATGAGTTTGAATTCTCTCCGTATTTCAAAAATAAAATAAAATTGAGAGCTCTGTTAAAAAAAGAGAAGGATATGAGATATTTAAATAATTTAAGTTTTTAAATGACAAGTTAGTCTATACATCAATTTCTCATAAATGGTACAAAGTCTTGCAAAGATAGTACTGCGAGTGAGACACTACATATGTTGGTCTCCTTACAAAAGTATTTTATATTTGAAATCTATAATACAGTACATGAAAATTAAAATATTTGCATAAACGTGTGAATTTGATGGTTTTAGGCAAAAGGAATATTACCATATTTGGTTAAATTTTAAAGCATAGAGAAATCAAGATAAGATTAAGGTAAACCTTGGAGGGTTGATTTTGTTGCTGAAATTCTCATACTCAGGATCAAAATATGGCCAACAAACTGCAGCCATTCTAACCAGCTTCTCTAGTCAATGAGAACTTTAGAGCTTTGTTATTTCTGCAACTTACCAAGTGATATAACATTCTAATTAATATGCAAAAGTAGTCACAAGAAGACAATACAATGCAATGCATGTTGCAAGTCGTTGACATTCAGTAGTAGTACATAAAAAAATAGAGTTTGGTAAGAATATACTTGCCTCAAAAAAAGGTAAGTATATACTTATTCATTTATTAAAGAAAGTCATTGTATTGGTTACTACTGTTATGACACACTAAAAATTGAAAACTCTCAAATCAATGTTTTGTTCCTGCATCCACTTTGGTATATTTTACTCTATAATATGGGAACTTAGACACTATAGTAATGTATTATATTGTCAATGTCAATTGAAAAACGCAACTGCAATATTATGCATGTCTTTTACTCATATCTAATACAAAGAGTGAAGATAATTAATTAATAGAGATTTCTTTCACTGGTAGGTTACAAAAACAGAACAATTTCTTTCAAAACAAAAACTTGTAAAAATAAAGTAAAATGGTTTTAATTGGAAGAGAATTATTCATACGACACAGACAGTAGTTTAAATATCAAACACATAAGTTGAAGAAAAACATATGCATGAATCAATATACATACATAGATAGATAAATAAATACCTTGATTATTTAAAAGAAATTGTTGCAATGTTCCAACACAAGCTTATGTACAGATTTATAGCTGTAAATTTTGTCAATGATGGACATGGAAGCTTGGAGAATGATACTGATAGAGGCAGAGTGAGTAGTGACATGTGAGTGTACAAAAATAAATATAGAAAGAGAGAGAAAGCAACAAACTAGAGAAAAGAAAAGAGAAACATGTGTGTCTCAGATGCAGATTCTCTACTTTCGACGTTGGAATACCACTTAGTTTAACAATCTCTCTGTCTCTTGTGTTCTTTCTTTTCCCTCTCTCTTTTGAGAAAAAAATATCTTGTTTCTCTTGCAAAGTGGTGTGGGCGTGGGGTTAATGGTGGAAACCCATTATTAAGTAAAAAATTACAAAAACAAAAGTAAACACTCCAATGTTTGGAGATACAATGTTATCAACACTCTATATCATTCACTCGTGAACGAAATCTACATAACCACACACTTCAGCAAAAATCAATTATATATCTCAAATCAATTCTAACTTTATAGCAACAATAATAATACATGTACAAAAAAATAAGTAGGTTAATTTAACTTCTTCAAGGTTTCGGGTTCGATTCTCTCCAGGTCAATTTAAGCGGGATAATTTAACTTCTTCAAAAAAAAAAAAAAAAAATAATACATGTATATCTCAGTTTCTTCTACACTCATTCAACATTTTATATTTCTTATCTCGTTTTTCTTATCTTATCACATCATCAACTTGTCACGTTTATAACACCACCCTCTCTTATATAAGAGGGTTGGATAACTCAACTTGTTTAGTTACAAATTGGATTTTCTTTAATCCTTTTCTCTAAGTGATCTTTGAGAGTATCTATAACAAGTTAGAGGTCCTTCAAAACAAAAACAAAACATTAATCTAACTACTAATATTTATCATAAAAAAAATCTTTTAAATATTTTTTTTAAAGTGCATACATTTCTATGGGTGTCCACCCATCAAACAATTTTCTTAAGAAAATAAATATCTTACATAACTCTGTTTTTTGCTTTTGGATTGTCCTAGAAGAATAGACAGTTGTAGCATGTCTGACGAGGTATTGTCGTATTTGTTGGAAGGACATAAACCTGGTAAGGTACAGTACAGTACAGTACAGTACAGTACTCTCGTGCTTTGAAAGGACTCCATATCACAAGAGTTTGGCGAGGTGTGACTATCATATCACGTACGCGTACACATGCACCATTTTTGGAGGAACAAACACTAATTCACGATATTTTGATGTGCTTTTGTCTCTTTTATTTTATGTCAATTTTAGATGATGATTTAGTGCATGATTGACTAAAAACGAGTTTAGTTGTTGTCATACCCCAATTTTCGACCTAAGGCCCCACATTCATATGACATTTGACCCCGATTAGTCTCCGACTTTTCGGTGAAAATTTCGACAGAGAGGTATTTTAAAATACCTCATTTTTTGGTTCCGAGTCGAACACTCTTCTCTCTATTTTTATTTTATTTTTTTTATCTTTCAATTTTTATTTCAATTTCCATCTTTTATTTTAAATCAATTTTTAAATTTTATTTCCGTTTTTTATTATTATTAGTCTTTTTATTATTAGCCATTTTTTTTAATTATTTTATTTTGTCCAAAAATGTCAATAGGTTCGAAAATGTCCGGCAAGGGTCCAAATTTTTTTCTTTCTTTTCACGCCTCATTTACGAGGCAATTTTTCGTGGGTCAAACGTGTTCTTTCTCGGCCAAGTAATTTCCATTTCCACTCAAACCCTAATCATATAAATCCAAGCCTCGCAACACACGAAGGGGGCTAATTCATTCCGAACCTACACACAAAAACGCACAAAAAGCCGTAAAATTCATCGCAACCCGGCAATTTCACACGTACATTTTTACACGCAAAAACCGGCAAAAAATCGGACTCGCAAACCACAAACCCCAATCGGCCTCAACAATTTTCAAACAACATTGACATCAAAACTATCACCAATCCATAATACCTCAACCGAATTCACCATCAAACAACATATACCAGTCACAAATTCACCATCAAACCCTACACAAATCCAAATCGACCGGCATCATAAAACCGGCACGATCTCGACAACCACGGGAGAATCACGACGACAACAACACCACAAACCGGATACCAACATCACGCCCGAAGCAAACCAACATACGAACCAAGGCATAGTCGCACAAAAGACGGATGCGTACCGAATCAAAGGACACAACAAGAAGCCGAAATCCATCCAAACACAAAGAGGTAGTATTTCTAACACTCTTATATTTAGGTCTTAGTTTTAAGCTTTTGGAAGTTTTTTTTTTTTAAAAAAAAGTGAGAAGGAGAGTAGGAGAGAGCGAGATAAAAAAAACAAAAAAATTATGTTTTAGGGTTCGACGTGGTGGCGCCGCCGTACCGGCCGGCCAACCACCGCCGGGAACCCCTCACATGTCGCCGGTTTCTGGAATGGAGATGAAGAACATTCATATGTTCTTGAATGGATCATAGAGAGAGAGAGAGAGAGAGAGAGAGAGAGAGAGAGGAGAGAGTTTTGAGAGAGGATTAGAGGAAGAGAGAGAAACGGAGACTTTGAAATGAAGAAAATCTCTTTGTACGGCCTATATATAAACCTTTAGATCTCGTGTGTGAGGGGTGTATGGCTTACCATGCACCCTCGCCTCCCATGTGTTGGATTTCGATCCATAGGCCACCGAATCCTTCTCTTCTCGGTCTAATCAAAACCACTTGATCTCGATCAAAGGGCTCGGTTTGTTCCCTCTTGAGCCCACACGCCCGAGCCGTTCGAGAGCCCAATCTCACCCCGTTACTTATTGCATCCCCCTTGCTTATCTGTTTACACCCCTTTTCGCATTCATTCATATTCGTTCCTTTTCTTTACTATATTTCATCGAGTTTATCTTCTCCATGCATTTTTTTACCTCAATTACATTTTATTTTACCGCATCATACATTATTTTAATTTACTTTCACATTTTATTTTTCAAGCATTTTTTTAATTGTTAGAATTGTATATTAGGCTTTAATGTAAATTATTCATGCATCGTTAGTTTAGTTTTATCGCTTTGCATTTTAATTCATTTATTCTTTGTCGTTTATAACTCGGATTTTAGAATGTAAATATAGGTTTAATGTAATTTATTTATTTTCTCGCGTACCATAGCATGTATCATAGGTTTAATGTAATAGTTTTAGGTGCATGTGTGCGTGTGTGTGTATGCCTTTTATCTCGTTTCTAGTCTAGGTCAATGGTCTTTGTGGTGATCCAACATCACCACAAAGCACCTACGCTTTTATTTTCCCGCTCCGTTAGTTTAATTTCATTCCCATTATTCAAAAAAAAACATGCAAATAATCAAAAATCACAAAAATATTTTCATATTAAACCTTGATTTTCAATCAAGTGATCGTTCATTTTATTTTCTTTCTTAATCAAATTTCAAATCAATTTTAATTCTACTTTGAGTCATTTTTTCAAAAATAAAAAAACACAAACGAGATTCTTTTTGCCACTTGGCTTTTCTCTTTAAAACTTTTTCAAAACTAATAAAAAACACAAAACCAATCAAACGTCAATTTCTACCCCGAACTACGTGATTTTGATCCTTCACGGGTACGTAGGCAAAGGACACTCGTCCTCTCAAATCAATAAAAATGTAGATAAATAGGTCTCCTTTTTTCTTTTAATCATTATTCTTAAGTTCCTTCTTTTAAATAAAAAGCAAGTTTATAGCACATTAATTAAGTAAAATCCAGAGGTTCCCGTAGAGTACTACGGACATAAGGGGTGCTAATACCTTCCCTTCATGTAACTAACCCCCGAACCCTAAATCTTTTCAATATGGGGTGGTTTGAACTTTTTTCCCCTTTTCTTAAAAAATAAAATGTTCGATCGTGAATAAAATAGTGAGTCAAAAGCTAAGCAAATAGCCTTGATCTCCAAAAATGACGCGACAGTTGTAAATTGCCATGTGCTTAATTTTGACAAATATACACTTTGTTTTGACAAAAACGTGTGAATATGATTTCATCAAATTTATCATGATTCCAAACATGTTTTCAAATTGAAATCAACATCTTCATAATCTCATTATTGAAACAGAAGTGCTATATAGCACGATGGAAGTCAGCAGCGAAAAATTAGATATTTTATCCATGAAACTTGAAAGTGTTTCACAAAATTTTATCCATGAAATTTGTGATAGAGAAATGGATTATTTTTTTTTCAAATTACCTTGAATATTTTTTTCCATGATTTTACCCTACTTTTTGTCAAGCCAGTAGACTTTTTAGGTTTGTTTGCGAGAATAATAGATTTTAATAAGTTGTCATCAAAGTTACCTTAATCAATGTCGGTCGTCTTTTGGGGCATCGTTATACCAAACAATGAGGTAGGAATTCTTAGATCAATTAAATAGTTTAATAGATCTAAAAGGTCCTACCACGCTGCTTTAAATAGCGAGGCCCCACATTGTTGACAGAAAAGAGCAACTTTGTATTGTTTTTAAGTAGGGTAGTTTAGTAAAAAAGTTATTTAAAATAAAATGTTGTAAGAAATAGTGATAGAATGATGAAAGGAAAATGCTAGATATCAAGAATGGTTTTATCAAGAAAGATTCAAGAATGACATGGCAGAATAATCACCCTTAGATTTCAGCCTTATTTATTAACCTTTCATAAAAAAAAAATACATAACACCCACCACCCATGATTTCCGGCCATTATGAGATTTTATTGGCTAACATTAATTTTGGGACAATTTCTTGATAAAACCTAAGGGTGATTATTCCGCCATGTCATTCTTAAATTTTTCTTGATAAAATCTTTCTTGATATATAACAATGCTCATGATGAAATACTCTCGTGATGGATAAGTATATCTCTATTATCCGTAACTAAATTAAACCAAATGTTTTAAACTATGTGATAGAATTTGTGACGGAACTGTTTGTGAGGGATACACCTTTGTCTGATTTTTGTCACTAAATTATTAATATGTTGAATTACAAGGTATTTGAATCGCTTAATTTGTTGGCAATGATATGTGTGAATTGAACATCTTTTGTGAGTAATGGTAAAGACTAAGTTCTTGAACAAGGTAATGCAATGAGTAACAAATCTCTCACTCAAGAGATTTAGCATTGATGCATTCTCATGGATTCAAACCTATGATTTGTAGTTAAGCTATATCCCTTCACTAAAATGTATTTTTCTAGTAGTGCTTTTTTTCTCTTCATATGTTTGAGGAGCTAGTTTATTATCAAATTCCGATTTTTACTTTTTTTTTTTTTTTACAGGAACTCTGATTTTTACTTGTTGAGCTTTTGAGATATCAAAGTGACCTTGTCAATAAAGACTACGATTATTAATAAATATATATTTCATATATTACTTTTTTATAAAAGAAATATTTCATATATTAAATGATAAAAGTTTTGAAATTATATTATTAAAATAATTGACATTATATATTGAATATATACCAAATATGTTTCCTATATATGAGAATTGGTGGGAATCATAGGAATGGGGAGACAAAATATCATTGCTTCTGTACAACTAGTTAGATACAAATTAAGAAACACAAATCAAGAATTACTTTTGTTCTCATTCATAATTCAGTCCTCATGAGACTTCAAAACTAATTAATTAATCTTCATGAAATGTTGAGAAATCGGGCATAGTTGGCTTAAACATCTTAGGCATCTTTAAACTGCTACTATCAGGGATCATTGTCACCTTTTTAACTGCTCCTTTCTTAGTGTTTGCAGCAAATTTTGAAGCCAAAAATGTAGCACCAAAACCATGACTAGCATTATCCTCCTCCAATCCCATAGAACTCTCTCCTCCACCACTCTCTTCATAATCCTCTAACTCCATCACATTTTCATAATACAAATTCTCTTTCTCTAACAACTCCATTGCCAATTGTCTCTTCCTATGACGCCGCCACGCCGCTTGTATAAAAGATGCCCCCCAAGCTCTCCATTGATGAGAGTAATATCTGAAAGCATGTTGCAGTTTCTTGCTATGAAGACGCTTAAACTGGCTTGACACAAATTTGAGATCTTCTGCTCTAAGTGCAAATGCTTCTACTTCACTTAGTGTCTTAACAGTTCTTGTAGACGATGGAAGGTTTAGACTAGATGCTGGCATCAAAGCCCATGTTAGCAATTCTTCACCACAAAAATCACCTGGTTTTAGTGTGATTGAATTGAAGAATCCTGATCTACCACCATCTGTTGTAGAACTGTCTACACTTCCTCTGATGATAAAAAGCATCTCTTTCACTGGATCACCTTCTCTAACTATGTATGAGCCTTTTGTGTTCAATGATGATACTAAACGTTCGCATATAGCATCTAGAAGTTGATCATCCATTTGGCCGAAAAATGGTACCTGAACATGACAACGGTTATTAATGTGATGTATTTATTAGATGTAAAAGTTAGTTATACTATTACTACAAAATTGTTCGCATTAGCTATATAAGTCTTATTGTACCTCTTCGTGTAATTAACGTTCTCATTATCAATACAAATTGCATATTACTTTTCTATTATCTAAGGCTTCTATAAAAAATCGTAATAGTATTCAAGATGTATACACATTTTCAACTAATAACAAGAGACTTACCCGGCGAACAATGTCAAGACAGAGATGCCTTTGAATTTGGCGACGAAGATCAACAGGTAAGGATTTTAAAATGGCTTCTTCATCAACACCTCTAGTAGCAAGCCATTTGTACTGAACAAAGCGACGAACACGTTCTTGTAGTTCTGGTGGAAGTTGGCGATGATTCATCCATTCTTCTGTATCTTTTTGTTTAAGTCTCCACTCTTCAAGTCTTGCAGTTGTAGATTGCAGATAATTCTTTAAATTTATTAAAAGATCAAATGAAGAGAAATTGTTAATATATTATTGTAAAAAGACTAGAGTTTATTTTTTAAAAACTTCTTCCCCTATATGTGATGCTAAGAATATGATTTTATAGTTTCACTTTACGATAACTATACCTGCATGTTACCAATGAGATGTGCAAACAGTATAAGACCTGCTATACATATGAAACTTGAAAATAATGTTTCACCACTGTAAGTGCTAGTCTTAAGATTTTGTCCATATGAACTGCACATTATAAAAAAAAAAAGTTTAGAATGAGTTATGAGATGACTGCTCACTACTGATATCAAATGGACTTGTCATGTATTGATGTCTTCGATACAATATTTAGGTAAAGAGTAGAGAGTAGAAGAAACCTTAGATTTTTCAAACCCCACCAGAGGCAATAAAAATATTTTTGGACGAATCTCGAGGAAGAGACATGATCAGTAAAAGCATCAGCAAACATTCCAAACTGAAAGTGATTTTTATCATTGAGTGCATCACAAGCTGTGAGGACTCTAGTCCGTCTGAACCAAACTTGACGTTCATTGTTAAAAAGTGTACTACAATCAAGAAAAGAAGGATTACAAGAAGGAGAATGTGTTCTGTTCATTTCCTTCTGGCACATTATTCTCCAGCACTCATATTGTCTCTGAATAGATGACACATACCATGTTGCTCCTAAAACCTGCACTGACAAACACAACACATAACACACAAGTTAACTATTATCAAAACATTATAGTAATTAAATTTGATACTGTTAAATAATTACATGGCTGGCCAGCATGTAGAAACCAAGATTGTACAATGCCCCTGCTAAAGCAGTTTTGGCTATAAGGCCGCTAGTCTTTAAGATTCGACGTTGTAAAGGAAAAATCTGAAAACATCTAGGAATGAACTGAATGAGAACGATTAGGGACAATGTGTGGTTTACATGAGCTGCATTTGAGTTCTTTGTCGCTGGAATCACAAACCAAATGACTATCTGAAATTGGAGGGTCCAACAAAATCAAATGTTATACTGTTATTACTGTGATATACTAATTTACAGTTAAATGTTCTTGCTGCTCAATAACTAAAAAACTGAATCGGCAGATTAGTCACCTAAACTTTACGCATGGTCGAAATAATTTTTCAATTTTTCGAATTGGCAGATACATTTTAGAAATTGTAAAATGTCACGCAAAATGTCCCTCAATTAACTTTTGTTATTAAGAGGGTGTGACGTGTCACATTGCACATCGATCTCACATAATGTTATCAGTTCACTATAAACTAATTTGACTATAAAATTTAGGTTATATCAATGACAAATCAGTGACTAGTTATTGGCAAATTAGTCTCCAAGAAACCTAAGGCGCGAATTAGTCTCTAGCTGCTCTTGTAGGATGAATTTGGAGGATTGCAAATTTAATTAATGTGTCACATTATACCTCTAATGTTATAAATAAATTAATAGATGGACTGTTTTGAATGACATTTACAATTTCAAGATGTATTTACCAATTCGCAATAGTAAGACACTATTTCAACCAATGCTAATAAATTCAAGAACTAATTTGCCTATTTACTCATAGCTATACACAACAAATTCGAAATCATAACTAACATATATTCTTTCAACAATTTTTCCACTAACTAACCTGAGGCAAAGGAAGGGTGGCAAGAAGATCAATAATGAAATCATGCTTGATATATCGGCGGGCGATCTGACCAGGATCAGTGATAAGTTCTTTACGACCATAAACATGAGAGGTTGGAGAATTGAAGGCAGTTCTAAACTTAAGAATCATGTGAAACAAGAAGAAGAGATCTGCGACGGTTCGCGAGAACGTGACTAACAAACCAAGAACCAAATCTGTTTCCATGCACGCTTTGTCTCCCGTAATAGGAATATAGAAATAAAGAGGGTCTAAAAACAAAGCAAAGAGACAAGCATAAAGGAATGTTACGTTCCATTTTGCCACAAATGGTGAACGTGGATGGAGTATTTGGTACCACCATGGCACTTTCTTACGTAAAGAGAATGATTTTGGAAAACGGCTATAAAAATGAGATGAAGATGATACTGCAAATTGTTGTAACTCTCTATTCATCTTTATTTTTAATTACTTAATTAATTGTTTTCTACCTACATGTCTCTAATCACCGGAAAATGTGCAATGTCACCTTAATGTTCATGGTTGCTGCAAAATTCATGGAGACCAAAGAGAAGGAGAGAGAAAGTAAAAGGATTTCAAAAAATGTCATCACTAGCTTATGGTTCAACGTTAAATTAGGAATGATAGCTAATATTATTTGTTCATGCAAATAGATATAAATAAACTTATGGTTACATTTTTAAAAGAATTGCTACTATTGAAATTATCTTAATTTTCTTAGAGGTTTTTTTTAAAAAATATTATAAATTTAAACAGAAATATTTTTAATTACAAGATTAATATGCATACACCAAATCTTAAACTTTGGAGGAATTATTATAGGTTTGAGCAGTGTTATATGGTTCGAACGATTCATTCAGGAATAGCAAGAATGTAAAGGTGTCTTATTTTTGTAAAAACAAACAACTACTAGTATTATGCTAAGGGAAGGGAGTTACCACGGTACATTGACAAATTAAGTACATTTTCTTTCTAAACTAATAAATTAACGGTCATTGTTTTGAATTAAAGAACTATACATCGATAGTCATAGTCAAATGGAGGGATATCTTGATGCCAAATGGTTTTTTCCTAGCTTATATTCCAACAAACATTCTTATGGAAAAGATATTCATCTTTGAAGATATCTATGAGGAAGCTTCGACTAGCGTGAAGACGCAGCCTACATGATGAGGCAACTTACGATTTTTTCATAACAATAGGATTGCACCAAAGTAAACCCTAAGCCCTTACATTTTTACTTTAATTTTGGATGTGCTTGTGGAACACATCCAAGAATTAGCACCAAGATGTATGCTCTTTGCAGATGATGAAGTCCTACTTGGAGAGTCAAGGGAGGAATTGAATTGGAGGTTAGATGAGACAAATCTTAGAAACGTATGACTTCCGTCCGAGTGGAAGCAAGACAGAGTATATGAAGTATAACTTCAACAAACGGAGGAGTAGTTCTACTTTCGAGTTGAAAAGTGGAGATCATATCATACCCCAAGTTACATGATTTAAATATCTTTGGTCCATAGTACAAAATGACGAAGAAATAGCGAGTAGATGTAAATCATCGTATTCAAGTTGGAGAAGAGTCTCGAGTATTTTATGTGATAAGGAAATACCACTTAAGTTGAAAGGAAAGTTCTATCGGACACCAAAGTGCGTACCGACAATGTTTTGTGGTACGGTGTGTTGGATTGGTAAGAATCAACACGATAATCAAGTAAGCATAACGAAGATGAAGATGTTGCGTTGGATGAATAGTTCAACTAGAAGAGATATGATTAGAAATGATATTATTAGAGAGAATTGGGGTAGCACCTATCGTAAAAAATGGGCTTATGCGACATTTTTTTTTAACCGGTGCTCTAGAGACATTTGTTAACATTTTTTTTTTGGCATTAAATTTCTTTTACCAATATTTTAAGACATTTAATTGATAAACATTTATTAAGCATTTTTTATTTTAAGGCAAATGTTAACTTGTGCCCTCTAGGGCACGTGTTAAGGAGCTCTTTATAGAAATATACGCCTCAAAAGTTGTGTAGTCAACTTCTAAAAAGCTTAAAATATCATATTTTTCATACGAAAGTTGCTTTTTTTGGGTTTAACTTGCGCTTTGCGCACAAGTTAACATGACTCTTATTTTAAATATGAAGACCAAATTTCCATTTAAAAAAAAAATTCTAGTCCCACAAGCCCAATCCATCGTTCACTCACTACCGCTCTAGCCTTGTATCAGAAAGAACTCGCACCCAACCCTAATTCGCCGCAAAAATCAAAATCCTGTCGGAAAACGCAGCCGGAGTTTTTTCAGCCAAAGAGTTACATTACATATACATATACAGAAGAACCGGTTTTGTGTTTTTAGTCGAAGCTTATTGGAGTTGAATTTCAACAATCACAATGGTGCGTTTCTTTTAGATTTCATTCAAAGTCACTATTTTGAACCTGTTTATGTTTTTCTTTGTTTAATTTCCCATTCTTTTTCTGATTCTGTTTTTTGTTTTTGTGTTATTTTACTAGCCGCAAAATGAGCATATGGAGCGTCACCTTAAAAAGTATGGCCGCCGTTTGGATCACGAAGAAAAAATTCGGAAGCAAGAGGCTCGTAAAGCTCACAAGCACTCTAAACAGGCCCAGCAGGTTTAATTCAAATCACATTTATTCATTTAAACAAGTTATGTATTTGTGTATATTTTCATAAATCTAACTGGGTTTCTGTTTAATTCCACTGGAACAGTCCCTTGGTATTAAGGGTAAGATGATTGCCAAGAAAAATTATGCCGAAAAAGCGCAGATGAAGAGGACGTGAGTTTTTTTTTTTTATCTTTTTTTCATAATGCATCTTAGAATGAGTGCAACAGATAGAATGTTTTTACATAATTCACATACATTATTGTTATATTGCATGTGTTTATGCCAATAAAAATTTGTGCTTGATTTCTTAAATATGGTGGAAAATAGGCTTAGGTGGTTTGGATATGTAGATAGAAGACCTGTATAATCTGTAGTAAGGAGAGTAAATCAGATGGAGGAAGACCTTGAAAAATTATAAGAGAAACTATTAGGAAAGGTTTATGATAGGTCATTATGGCGTAATTTGATCCATGTAGCCGGCCCCACTTAGTGGGATAAGGCTTGGTTGTTGTTGTAATTTGATTCATGTAGCCGACCTCACTTACCGGGATAAGGCTTAGTTGTTGTTGTTGTTGTTGTTGTTGTTGTTGTTGTTGTTGTTGTTGTTGTTGTATTTCTTCAATATGGATTATTTATGTTTATTAAAGAGTTGCTGGTTGGTGTTAGATAATGATTAGCACAGTAGGTTTTCATCGATACGAGAGAGAATGATTTTAATCTTGTTTTGTCAACAGTTTGGCCATGCATGATGAGTCAACATCTAGGCGCAAGGCTGATGATAATGTTCAGGAGGGAGCTGTTCCTGCATATCTTTTGGATCGTGAGAACACAACACGAGCAAAAGTATGTTATCATGCAGAATTGAAAGGCAATTTTCACTCTTGATTCCCTTGCATATTCTTGTAAGTTTAGTAATGTGAGTATTTTCTATTTTTAGATTCTCAGCAACACCATTAAGCAAAAGAGGAAGGAGAAGGCTGGGAAATGGGATGTTCCTCTACCTAAGGTGAGATTGCGTTCAATACTTTTAATTTGCTTCTAATTCCCATTATGTTGCTTTTTTTCCCTTTAGAAAGGAAATGATCATCGGAAGGCAGAAAGTGGTGTTGAGTGTTCCTTTTTAAAGTTATAATTAACTGTATGTGTGGCTTTTCATTTCCTTAGGTACGTCCTGTGGCTGAAGATGAAATGTTCAAAGTGGTCCGCACCGGTAAAAGAAAGAGTAAGTATCACATTTATTGCTTCTGGTATTATGATCTTGGTGTCACATGTATTAGGGTCTTGGTGCCACATGATTGAAATGGGTTAAGTACATGATTGTCATTTTGTTATCTTTCTGCATATCATGCTTCTTTATCATTCTTTGCTCCCTCCTATTGTTTATGGATATAGCCAGGAAATCTATATTTTCTCAGTTCTTTAAAGGTTGAGCTGCTTGAATTTTTGTGGGTGGTTAATTCAAAACGCCAACTCTTAAGTCACGGAAATTTTAATTTATCAAATGATGGGTTTGTAAAGGCGTTATGCTGTTTTTGTTTCTATAGTCGTAGTTCCTTGTTAGCATGTTACGGGGTATTAGACAGAGAGATGCATAATGATCATTTCCAGAAGCAGATCTCATAGTATTTGGTTCGCCATTTTGCAGCCAAGCAATGGAAGAGGATGGTTACCAAAGCTACGTTTGTTGGGCCTGGTTTTACCAGAAAACCTCCAAAGTATGAGCGGTTCATTCGCCCTACTGGATTGAGGTTCACTAAAGCTCATGTCACTCATCCTGAACTTAAATGCACATTCAATCTAGAAATTATTGGAGTGAAGAAAAACCCTAATGGCCCTATGTACACCTCTCTTGGTGTCATTACCAGGGGATCTATAATTGAGGTATTTATATTTCTTGTTCTTATAATTGAGGGGTTACTTTTGCACTCGCAATTTAAGGCAGCTGAGTTGACCCCTTTGACCTTTTCAATACTGTAATTTCAGGTAAATGTTAGCGAACTTGGTCTGGTTACACCGGCAGGGAAAGTTGTGTGGGGTAAGATATTTTTGTGACTTGTATTTTGGTTGTCATGGCTGAAATTTTAGCTGATATTGATGCATTGGATTTTTGTTTGCCATGAATGCAGGTAAATATGCCCAGGTTACCAACAACCCAGAAAATGATGGATGTATTAATGCTGTTTTACTTGTTTAAGGTCAGATCAAGTATTGGAGGTAAAGTTGTATTCACCTTTTTTTTGTAGTCTAATAGGTGAGACTAGCCAGTCTAGAATTTTTGATGAAAGCTGTACACTTCGTTGTTGATACCTATGATTTTGTCCGGGAAAATGGTGGAGATTTTTGTTGCTGGATTGGATACTGCCATTTTCTAGTATATTATTCTTCTCTTTATTTTCATATAAATGCAATAGTGATCACTTCTAGCACTGTAAGGTAGTAACTATGGTCAAGGGCCAATGCAACGGATCGTCAATGATTTGATAAGCTCAAAATCGAGTGCCACGGGGGAAGTCAATTAGTTTGAATACGGTTTCAAGAATCAAAGAGAATAATCTCTCATTTTTTAACTCAATCAAGTACCTTGACTCTTTTTAAAGCTAAATAAAAAGGAGCACAATGGCATCACTAATTCAGTATGATGTCTAACATTTCAACTATGATGACATGCTAGACAATCAAGTACTACACTTGCACATACAACATGACACATTAATATAATGAATTTTGAAAATTTGTCACGTGTCTTTCCCTTTCCCATGTGTGTTCTCACTTCAGGAATATTTTCCACTACCAGTCCATTATGTTATCAAATATCAAGTAGTTATTATTTTGAGTTTTCAAAGTGAACAATGATATTAGGAGTATTATTTATCATTAAAACAAGGATATGGACAAAGTTATTTCCATTTCTCTGGTCATGTCGTTTAGAGATATGGGTATACTGTATACTTTGTATAGTAGGTTGTGGTATGGATCTTGTCGTTTTCGGGGCCACAGAGGGAAAAGCAAGACATAAATCAGAATTGCGTCTCTATCTTGATAATCTCATTGGATTTTTGATATGTGGAGCAAGACAAAGCTGAAATAATCCTTTTTCATTTTGATAATTTATCAATCTGCCCCCTCGTGTTAACCAGAAGCACACTTTTAGCAGTGTATTTTTTCAAATTTAAGCAATGGACAACTTGTGATTGCGCATTTGTAACACCCACACATTTTACAATCGTCCCGCAGAAATTCAAACTTGGATTGTCCTCTTAAGATCAAACTTTTACCACTTTGCATCACAACACAGAAACACAAATGGATACTACTTACATCATCTAATAAAGCCTGACCCGGTTTTAACATGAGATGAGATTTTTAATAAAAGAGTAAATTGACGTAATAGCTATGTTTTTTTCATATCCATCTTATTGATCTTAATTTACATGCTAATAATCTCCCAAACACAAAAAAAGGGAGAAACAAAAACAAAAATCATTGAAAGGGAGAAACATGAAAATAATTCATGACTAAAAATAAGCTATCGCATTGACAAAATTAACCAATATCAGCATATAGATATTGATGAGTAGATCAAAACTCGGTGTTCTCCATGATCAAGTGTTATGGTTTGGTACAAATTCACCTTCCAGAGTATGGAAATGGTAACTTTCTCCCTCAAGAAATCGCACAACCTTAAATAACAAATTATTAATTATTATAAATTTCAGTATCTAATGAAATGAATGATGTAAAATTAAGGAGTAACCAATAAATTACCTCTCTCATTGATGGACGCATCTCAGGGTTTCTTTGCATACAGAAATTTGCTGCTTTAGCCATAAGGTATAGTTCATAAGTGTCATATGATTCACCCAAACGAGGATCAATCAGCTCATGTAAAGCCAACTTCTCCATGATTGGTTCAGCCTAAATTCAAATTGAATTAACATTGAAGAGTTTCGTAATAAATACTAAAGACATAATAAAATAGCAAATATCTATATCTATACAGATTAATTACACACGCATCCAATCAAATCATAGTGTTTACAAATATTAGATGGTTATATTACCCATTGTCGGAGAGATTGTTGTTGCTGATCTGGATTATTTAAATTGGCCACTTGACGTCCTGATATCAACTGTAACATAGTAACACCATAAGAATACACATCTGTCCCTTCAGAAACAATACCATCTTCAGCATACTCAGGAGCAAGATATCTATACAAACAATAACAACAACATTAATGTTATAATCAGACCAGTTGTTGTTGGTAATAATGAAAAGCTTGAACAAACAAATTCTCACCCAAATGTTCCCATTATCCTTGTTTGATGAGAATCATCACCAGTATTCCATTTAGCAAGGCCAAAGTCAGCTAGCTGCACCATGCATTTATAAATCATATACCACTTAATTAACCATTCACCCACTACATGGTATTATTTTTTTTTTTTTGAAGAAGAAGAAGAATAAGAACAAAATCATTGAATGAAATAAATAGAACTGGAGGAGAATAAAACACACACACAAAGACATTCCTACTTTATTACCATGGGAACAAAATCATGAGTGAGAAGTATATTGCTTGGTCTCATGTCCCTGTGAATAATAGGACCACCTCGACATTCCTCATGTAGAAAACGCAATCCCTTTGCAATCCCAAGTGCAATACCATATCTTTGAGGCCAATCAAGAACTGCTTCACTATTTTCTACAACAAAATAAAATAAACATTAAAGTGGATTTAAAATATATTTGTTAGACTTGAAGCATAAGATAAAACAACAGAAGACACTTACCAAATAAATGCCAATGAAGAGACTTATTGCAAATATATTCATATATGAGAATATTTTTATTTTCTTTGCAACAGTACCCCAACAGCATCACTATATTCTTGTGTCTAGCAAAACTCAAGACATACACTTCAGAATGAAATTCAGAAAACCCTTGTGCACTTTCTTCTTTCCTTACTTTTGCAGCTATTTGTTGTCCATCTTTAAGAACACCCTTATATACATGACCATATCCACCTTCACCTATTAAGTTATCCTTTGAAAAATCATTTGTTGCAAGCTGTATTTCAGAATAGCTGAACCTATTTGACTCCTTGATAGATAACTCTGTCCTTATTCCACAACCAACACATAGAATTGGTGCACCTGAAGATTTTGGTAGAAACACACATTGATTTTGCTTTTGGCCAATTTGGGAAGTCATGAGATGTCTATGTTCTCCTTTGATGCTTATACCTGGAATGACAATTAGATCCCACATTCATTACAATGAATGAACTAACTTTCATTGTGCACAATAATTAAAATTTGTGAGATTTTGTGTTTGGGAAGGCTGCAATAACTTAAACAGGAAGAATACGAAGATAAAGACGGTTGCACACAAATTACTCCAAATCGTATGTAGACACTAAGTTTTAGGTTCGATTCGCTCTCACCAGTTTGTGCAAACCGGATATAAAAGGGATAACCTTCCAAATTTATATTTTAGAAATTTCTCCCACAAATTTTTTATAACATTGCAAAAGAATGAATGTGGATAATATATTATATATAGTGCACATAAAATGCTTTGTGAAAGTTAAAAATTTAAGAAAGGGATCCTGACCTGATCTTTCATGCTTAGAAGAAGACCTAGAATGTAATGAACTGTTATATGAATGCATTGAATAACTCTTAATAGTACCAGAGCTATCAGATGAAGCTAAGGAATGTGGATAACTTTTGCAAGAGATAATAGACTGCTCAATGTCTTGCATGCTATGGCAATCTGATAATGATACAAACTTGGACAAAGAATACACTGGTTTTGTTTCTGCAATTTTGTCATGTGCATTTTGAGATTTCCATATATCCACAGACAAGTCATCTTTAACTAATGCTACATTACATGGTATCTTGTTAAGGTGGAATCTCATGTCGCGTCGAAGGTATCTGTTCAAATTTTGCCCAATAAAATTGAAAACCATTGGATAAAATAACAAGGAAACTAAGAAAAAAATGAAATCATAATTACTAATACCTATCAAGTACAATCCAAGATGCATTGTAGTTTTTAACCTCTTGTAAGATAATCTGTCTAATTGGAAAACCTGCGGTGACTTGAATGTCAACGGTAACCTGGACATGAACATAGATTAAAAATAATACTCACATATTATTACAAAGATTTGTCATGTGCATTATCAAGCATGTAAGGTGTATTTGCAAAGGTTTTTTAGAACATAAAATATACCCCTTGGATTTCAAAATCTTCAAGGCATGATAAAAGCTCATTTGCATATACATGCACTTTTTTTCTGACTTCTTCCTCCATTGCGCGAAAGTTGGTGCCAGCAAAAGACTCAGGACATGCTAATGTCTGGTATCCCACTGTTAATCCAAAATGAAGGAACAGAAAAGTAACAAAATTATTGAAGTAACAAATGCTAAAGCCATACAAGAAATTATAAAAATACAATTAGTCTCGTCAAAAGTAACAAAATTTATCGATTTTCTTGATAGCCGTCGTAAATAATTTTAAAACAACAGCTGAAAATGAACAGAGTGAGTAATAAGAGACGGGATAATATGATATAACACTTACTAGGGTGAGACACCTTATGCAAGATGCAGAGCACAAGCAACCTGTCACCGGAAGAGAGAATGATACCCCTGGCACGAACATGATCAATAACGAGCTTAATATCGTGCTCATTGCGGTCCCTAGTGGCATCACAAGCAACAATGATGCAAGAAGGAGAAGGAGGACTGTCCATATATGTTCAAATCAACATTAATGTGAATCATAAACTCATTGCGGTTCCTTTTTTGCTAGCAGAAAGTGTAATATTGGTATATATTGTCCTGATAAGTGAAAGTGGCATTGATTAATGAAATCATGGACCAATGATTCAATGACAGAAGCTTTCTTCTTCCCTTGTCACAACACTGGTCATGATTTTCAATGTGACAACATCAAGAAAAGATACTTAGAATATTCTTGGCACATAAATGTTGTGGTATATATATGCCGCCTTGGACATGCATGCTAACAAGGGAAAGAGTACGAGGAACTTGAAGACAGGTTTTGGTCTTTGCATGCTCTTGCTCGCACATGCTTTCCAAGATACTAGATTCTATTCTACTGTTCAGTGTTAAACTATTCAATCTGTCCTTTTCAGGTTTAAACAATTCAATTCAATATTACCTTACCCTTATTGCCGTTAGCACAGTCAACATTAATTGATTCCAGATAAACAACAAATATAAATAAATTTTCAACAAATGATTTTTTTTTTGTGCTTAACCATCTCATTCTATGGGAGAAATGGGTCATGAAAATTCAGAGTTCGGCATGGAGGTAGATAAAGTCTAACCAAACTTGAATAGTTTTCAAGAAATGATATAAGACTTATTTAAGTAAATAACTTAATTTAAGTACAATTTTTATGCATACTTTTAAGAAATTTAATCAAATTTCTATTTTTAAGAAATAAACTTAGGACATGCTTTGTATGTATATTTACATATCATGAAAATAACTCAAATGAATTCTTTGAAATGCTTTATTAGTTAATTAGCTGGGCCTGTTTCGGTTTGATTTATTTAAGTTTATCTATTGACATAAACGCTTATGAAACTGTTTGAGACAATTATGAAAACAGCTTATGATGACATGTTCAAAAGCTGTTTTCAGCTTATTTTCATAAGCTCTTCAAGATAGCTTATGAAAACAGCTTATAACTTATAGTTTATCTTTTGTTATAGAAATAGCTTGTACGTAAGTGCTTATCTTGATAAGCACTTATGCTATAAACTTCAAAAAAAGCTGTTTATCCATCCAAACATGACCATGATAATAGGAAAAGTTTTTCAACCATTGCAAAGTAAAGTGTTGTGTAAAGTTAAAATTGTAGAAGTGGTTTCCTTGGTTTTAATTGCATCGACATAAGAGCAACAGAAGCTACAGAGCAATATTTTATGCATCTTCACATACCTGAATTAATTTTGATGGCCTAATCCTAGTGAAAAGATTATTTGATTAAATTTATGAGATAGATCACATAATGTAGCCCATTTGATCAGCTTCTTCATGAATGAAAATTTAATCTTGGATTTGTCTCACATAACATTGTATGTATTTTCTATTGATTTGTAAGCTTATCTCTGATTCTAGTGTTTCTATAGTTAATTTCTAAGTTATTAAAATGTTACTTTTATGGTAGAACACAAGAATTTCGAAATAAAAAGTAATCAGAAGAATATGCATGCTGCCCCCAACTTTATTTTACATTCTGACTGTGAATTTGAGTACAAATGGTTATTTGAATTGGAAATATCTACAAAGGAACATCAGAAGGGTAATCTTTGGGATGCTTCTCAATGATTTTTCTAAGTTCTCTTTCTTGTTCCTCAAGGTTTGATGAAAGTTTGTCATAGACATCAGTAAACATGTCCTCAAGTGGAGGTTTTTGTGCTTTCTCTGCCACTTGAATAGCATGCATTAACTGTAATACAAATCAGAAAACAAAATGTCAAAACTCAAAACAGGTTGGTGCATGCATACCAAGATTTATATTATGGACTAAATAAATTGCAACAAAATTAACAAATTGAACTCACCTGCTTCCTTACATTGCTTCTAAGCTCCAATTCATCCTTGTCACTCCACCAACCATTCCTTTCAACCCATTTTTTGAATCTATTCACAGGATTTCTTTCCATCTTCCAATATTCAATCTCATCAATTGGTCTGTACTTGGTTGAATCATCGGATGTAGAGTGGTGTCCTACTCTATAACTAAGAGCCTGAACATCATTCACCATGAGATCAGTTAGTGAAAATACTCAGAATCATGATAATCTTAGCTTGACGTAAAATTAGGAGCTCAAGTCAATCATACCTCGATTAAGACTGGTCTTTGCTCTTTTATAGCAATTTCACGTGCAGTATGAACTGCACTATAAACGGCAAGTGCATCATTTCCATCTACTCGGATACTCCATATTCCATAAGCTTGACCTTTCACCACAATACCATCACCTAACCAAACACCAAACATGTAAGTTTCTAGTTTTTCTAATATCTCGGAAGTAAATGACATCACATAAACTTGAACATGAATTAGGCCCTTTAATTAAAGGCTTATGCGCTTATCAAATAAATGCATATGTAAAAGTTTGAGACTAAAAATAAGTAGGAAGAATTTGTAGAGTACTTCGAAATTGTTCTTCAACAGGGGTACTGATAGCCCATCCATTGTTACGACAGATAAAAATAACAGGTGCCTCCATTACTGCTGCAAAATTCATACCAGCATGGAAATCTCCCTACAATATTTCAAATATCAGCAATGAGGAACATAGTGATATGTTATTCTATTATTATTTCCTTAAGAGAGATAGTTCATATATTCATAATGACTAACCTCACTAGTACCTCCATCCCCACAAAATGTTACTGCACAAGCACTTTTTCCATCCATTTTAAGCGAATAAGCAGCGCCTACAGCTTGAGGAAGTTGTGTTCTGAATTTCTTGCCGAACAACATTAACTTATTCAGATTGAATGTCACAAATTAACAATTGCAATTATTATAACATGTTACAGTATATGGTATCTATGTCTTACGCAATAGGGGACGAGACTGTGAAGTAATTGTGGTTGTTAGAGCCATAGTGTATAGGCATTTGTCTTCCTTTACCAAAATCATTTGTGTTTCCAAAGCATTGATGAGCAAATTGTTGCAGAGTGAAACCGCGCCATAGCAGAACTCCAGGCTCACGGTACTAGCAGTCACAATGTTATGTACATTTAATTAAAAATAATTAATCAAATATAAGTGTTCAATAAAACAGGACTATTGTTCACTTATTAGTTAAGAAAATTGCAGGGTGGTGCCAACTTGGTCCATGAAACTAATGAAATTTCAAAATGAATCTTGAATTGAAAGTTCTCAATACGACTATTTTAAAATGTTGATAATTTCAGAGATTAAATTATATCATAAGTGTCTTAGATTGGTGATTCACATTTAGGAGTTTCAATTGTCCAATTTTGTTATTATAGATCCACAATAGCAGAAAGTGTAATATAGCAAAATGAAAAAAGGGAGTTGAATTTGAAAAGAAGCATGAGGGAATTTCAATGCCTTGCGGCAGAAGCAAACCTGAGGCAAGATAATATCATCAGAAGAAAGTGCAGCTGCTGATGCAATGTTAACTGCTTCTTCTCCCATTGAGGTGAGGTAGAAGGAAATTCTTCCTTGCCTCTGTACCTCGTAGAATATGCTGTCCATAGTTTGAAGAGTGACCATCTCAGAATACATCCTCACAGCCATTTCTTTGCTAACCTGAACATATTTCTTCAACGATATTTTAAGAGATCCGACTACATAGTACGATATGATTGATACAGAGATATGACATACCTGAACATGATTGGTGTGTTTCATGGGCTCACCATCTTCATCGAGGACTCGATAGCAAGGAACTCTTTTATGAGAAGCATCAGAAATGAATCTCATTTCAGAAGTGAATCCAACTTTCCCTCCAGGAAAATCGATGAACTGAAGCCGTGAGAGGGAGAATTAAATAATGCTGGGGAATGAATAATGCAACATTTATGGGAATAATTTGGAAATCAATTTTTTAGCTTATTGATAAAAGCCACCCTGCTTTATTTTAGGGATTTCAAAGCCAAAATAATTTTAGAACCTAATTCTGTTGATCTCATACACATATTTTGGCAATGCTTTTGTTCCAAGTATTTTATTTTTAACAGTTCTTTGAGATGTAATTTTAACATATTATTACTTATCATTATTTGAAATGAAATTAAGTTTGTAAATACTTTTCTATTTTTAGTTTAAAAGATAGAAATTTATTTGTTTATCACCAGTTGTGTTTTAACTAAAGAACACTGAATTGCTTTTAGATATATTATTATCATTGTCTAAGGAGTGATAAATTGGTCTATTATTGGAGGCTGCCTAGACTCTATTTTTGTGATAAAAAAAAGTTTGGATGACTTGGATTCCATCCCTAATCTTTATGGTCAGACCAAACCTCAAGGCTCAAAGAGTGTTGACAGATGTATTTATAAATTATCCACTAAAAAGGTCTTCAAACTCAAACGTGAGTTGAATACACATCTTTGCATAATATGAATTAACTTCTAATTAGTTGAACCAACCTTCATGCCGAGGTTGCCTCGACTTTGTGAAAGAAAGGAAAATATATATAATTAAAGATTTGATTACAATGTAACTTTTTTGAAGAGAATTACTATGTAATTTTGTATAGCTTTTTTAGTTTTATTTTGTATGTGTTGGACAGTGGTGACTATTTAGTTTTGTATTTTAAAGAAATGAAAAATCAAATCCACACTAAAAAAAGGTGATTATAATTTAAAAAATTTTAACAAAATCGCTGTAGTTATGGGGATATAAAGTTGACTAAGTTGTTGGGGAATAAAAAGGTAAAGTGATAAGAAGATAATTGTTCAATCTCAATCCTTAATAGTATCTCTTGGTAGTGGCTTGTGGAAAAACAATCTTGTGGTCCGTGCCTATTCTATTTGTAAACTCGACGAATTGTTTGATTAGATGAGATTAATTGGTGAACTTTTATGTTTTTTTGGATGGTCTTAGTACCACTTATATTAAGTCCCAAAATGTGGGTGTAGTACTACATGTACTGTTTTCCATTATTATAAATCAATAAAAAAATTGTCATTAAAAAAAAAAGGTCTTGTTAACTTGTGCCCTAAGGGCACAAGATAAGAAACTAAATAAATAAATTTAACGTTGAAAATCGTGCATTCATAACCTTAAAAACTTGTATTTTCAAGACAATATTTATTGTTTAATTCTACTTTAAGATCCTTATCTTGTGCCCTAAGGGCACAAGTTAACATTTCCAAAAAAAAATCTACCCCTAACAAATTACTAACGGTACAAATATTCCACCTCAAAAAATACTAATATTTGTTTTTTTAAATAATCCCTATGGTTTTAAAATTTTAAATATATTTTCTTCATTATTGACTTATAATTATTATTAACTCAAATTATAAGATCCAATTTATATAAATTTAAATAAATTATTCAAGATAATGTTTTTTAATCAGTATGAAAATCTTTATACTATTAATTGAATATATCAGTTAAATTCATGTATTTTATTTTAGTGGGGGGCTTATCACGAGAATTATTGAATAATGAATATACTATGATATGATGATTAGTGTGCTTTGTAAGAATTATGAAAGAAGTCTTCGTTCGAAGATTTAAGTTGAGGAAATTGGAATGCCCATCATTATATGGATTAGAGCAAATACCATATCTTTAGCAAAAATCACTTTTTCTTTCTATATTCCAAAAAGAACGCTACGACCCTTTAATTGAATCAAAAGATAAGACCTTGTTCACGTCTTGAATTGGATAAGTTTCTAATTTTATTTATGACTAAATGGGATATTTAGTGATTGTAGGAATAACTTTTGTAGTTAAAATATATATTAAATATGATCACCAAAAAAATATTAAAAACTGTATACTTAAAAAAACAAAAAAAAAACAAATGCCTTTTGTAAATGAAAAAAATAAATATTAGAATTGTATGTCATTTATTTTATTTTTCATATAAGTTAACCATTTTTTCATGTCATATTAGTCCTTTCTACTAAAAATGTCATCGATGTTTTGTTCAGAGGATGTCGACGATGTTGTATCGAAATTATAATAAAAAAAATCTTACTTAACCATTAAAAAATTAATTATAATTTTGCTAATATAAATTTAGGGTGAGAATCACATCTTCAATAATCGATATAGTATCTAAAATATATTATAAATCATCATTAAAACATGATTTTTAGTTTTTGGTCAAAAAAAAAACATGATTTTTAGTTAAGAATATAACTTCGTTGTTGTACTTGTAGCATTTGTAAAGTAAAATAAACATCTTCTAAAAAAACATGAAGGATTATTTATTAAACACCCCACGTGATTCTTGTAATAATTTTCTAAAAGAAAATAAAAACACCCCACGCGATTTTAATTTATAATTTAGATTAGCTGTCTCACAATCAATCGTGGGAAACTTTTATAAAATAAAAAACATATTATATAATTTTATACAAAAATAGTCTAAGTATTTTTTTTTACTTTTTTTTTACATATTTGAGTCTAGTTTCCCTAATTTTTACTCCACTCCACATTTTGTATTTCACTTCATCTTTTCTTGCTAGTGGCTAGAGACTGGGTGTCCGAGATTCTCAGCGGCGAATAAAATGAGATAAGTTCAGGTTGTCTCATCAATAGAATTCAGATGGTAAAAAAGCTATGTGAAAAGCATAAGTTACAATATGCAATTCTTCACTCCCTAGGCTGATTAGAACTAAAACTGAACGGATTGTATAATGAAAAAATATACTCCCTCCGGTCTCAAATATAAGAAAAGATTCATTTTTAGGTTCATTGAATAATTAATGTATTTGCTTTTACAATGTAGATTAGATACATTAACTACTCAATTTAACCTAAAAAGAATCTTTTCTTATATTTGAGACCGGAGGGAGTAGTACTTAGTTAACGGATAAATATTTTGAGTGCATGTACCTGATCATTATGGTCATCATCGTGGATGACATGCTGCAAATCCAACTGTGCATGTGCTTTGGTGGATTCATTACGTGATGATGCAACAAATGGCTGAGAAGAAGATCGAAAGGTGTGAGAAGAAGAGTGGTGGTTGATGAATGTTGATCCTGATCCTAGTAACAAGCTAGCCAGCTTACTTTGAAGGTGCTGGTGATTAGGAACTAAGGTCCTGGACCTTCTCAATAATAAGGATGCCATCTATCTATATTCAGTCACAATTTCACAGGGAAATGAAGAGCCTATAATAAAATGCTATAATGGGAAAATTTATGATGGGATGGGGGAAAAGGACAAATTCTAGTACTCAGCCATTATTTTTCTTCTTATCTCAGTACGTTGTCTCTTGTCTCGACAGCAAAGACGTGGAGAGCTTGTGTCGTGAGTTTTTTGAAAACCTTTTCTAGGTGTCAGTTATTTATTATATATCTTCTCATAATCTCATGAATATATGGGACCACGTCGGATGCATGTATTGTTGTTATCTTCTTGACTTAATTTTGGGGGAAGAAATTTAATTACAAGTTAAGTGTGTCGTCAAGTTATGTGAGGTTTGTTTGGACGTCTCATAAGTGCAACTCAAATAATTAAATGTTATAGAAATATTTGATACGTTGTAAAGTGAATTTGTTTCCTTAAAAAAAAAGTGAATTTGTTGTTTATCGTAAGTTTTATTATTAAACTCTTTAAACCAATATAAATCAATGCGCTCTATCTTCTTATTGTTTAAATTAATAAAAAAAACTGTTGATAAAAAAATCAATATCTATGTTTGTAAAACATCTAATAAGTATCTTTTCTTTGTTTCAATTAAATTAACTATAAAATTCATTGTTGAACTAAAAAGTTTGTTGAGGTATGGACACTTAATTCTCAATAGTGATTCTCTTTCTTCAATCGATTATATTATAAGAAAGTAAGAAATGTCCTTCATTATGTGTTTCTTAACTACTCCAAAGAACGTTAAGTACGGTGTTTTTGGAGTTTTTTTTTTTGAACGATTAGGGTTCCATTATGAAGAGAAGGGGTCAAGGAGAGTGGAGGATTGCAGAATAATTGTGACAAATTAGACTAACGAAGGAAAATCAAATTTTTATTAACGAAGAATGGAATGGATGAATTGCATGAAATATGAATCATACAAAGTTCATGATAAGATTGCTTATATAGCAAGAAATCTTAAGGAGCAATTTTTTTGCTTGGGATGTTTGGTCTTTGGACCGGCCCTAAGACCTAGGCCTCGATGGACTCATAACGCGTGAAGCAAGAAATAGTATTAGTCGGTGATGCAACAAATGGCTCTGATCGTTGGTTAATAAATGTTGTTCCTATTCCTAACAACAGTAGCAAATTATTTTCAAGGTGTTGGGTGATTAGAAACTACTCCCTCTCGTTTCACAATACATGTCACTTTTGAGGAATTTACACATACACCAAAAAATCAAATAAATTTTCTTATTTTTGATGAAATCATGTGTTTTTCTATAATACCCTTAACAATTTATTATTGCATACTATTATTTCTCTCTATGATAAATATGTAAGGGTATTATTGACAAACCAATAATTAATATTGCATTGAAACTTGAAAGTGAGAAGTAATGTGAAACAAAATTATTCTCCAAAAACGACATGTATTGTGAAACGGAAGGAATATATTATCCGGGACCTTCTCAATAACGACGTTGCCATCAATATGATTGAACAATGAACATTCACATGGAAATGCATGCCATTTAAAACTATAATGAAGAAATTAATGTACTGATGATAAACGATGTTGGAATGGGATGGAGAAAGGGACAAGCTACAGTGGTACATTACTCGGAGCCATTGTTTCATATCTTGGTACATTGCCTAATTTCGCGACAGCAAGGACGTGGAGCTGTGTCGTGAGTTTATTGAAAACCTTTTCTAGATCTGTTATTATCTTCTCATAATCTCATGGGATATGGGACCACGTCAGACCCATGTATTAACGTTATCTCAAGTCAAGTCAAGTGTCATAGATGTAGATTATTTTAGACTTCAAAAAAATCCGTCTGCACTAGGGAAAATGCTCCAATCTAAAATTGTTTTACATAAAGGAAAAATTACATCTTCCAAATATTTTGGGTCTCACCCACTCCTAGACCTACCTAGGGGCGGATCTAGACATTGCATATTAGTGTGGCAAAATTTTTAAAGAAACTATAATACAATTATACTAAAAATAATATATGACATTTTTTTACGGCAAATATTATTCATCGTCGAGAGGGTGTAAGACACACCCACAACTCGCGTAAAAAACGGCAGAAAATACAAAAGTGATCGTATATAGGCGGCACACTTAAACACCAAAACCACTCGGTCATGATGCCATAAAACTCGGCACCGGCAGTAGCAAAATAAACAAAGAAAATGATGAATTGTTAAACTTGCACATACAAAGGTTGAAATCACAGTTCACATCACCATAAAATTGCTTAAATTCAAACGGCAATGGCAGAGTAGGCCACACACATCAAAGGCCTAAATTGAATTTTAAGACTAGGGCTATCAAAGGAACAAATAACGTGAGAATTAGAATGTGGCAGTAGGTAATGTTTCTTTTCATTGCAGTATCATGTCAATAATTTCATTCATTGCAAAACAACATAAAATCTCCAATTCAAACCCGAAAAAAACCCCAATTCTCAATTCACAATTCTAAAACCCTAAAAAAGCAATTGTAGAATGAATGAGAAAGTAGAGGATCAATTGACTATTTCACTTACCTTGGCTTAGACTTAGAGTGAGAACTGAGAGATACACTAGATTTGAAGAAGGAGTGAAGAGAGAAAATGATGCTGCTGACCGATGAGAGTGGAAGAAGGAGAGGTTTGTTTGTTTGTTGTGAGAAGAAAGGCGATTGTGAATTGTGATTTATGAGAAGAGAAGAAGAAACAGATTGTTTGTGAGAGTAGAGAAGAGGAAAAAAAACAACGTGTTTTGTTTTGTTTGTGTTGTGTGTTTTCCAATTTCCACTTCCCTTCCCGTGCCTTATGTTTATGCATATAAAAAAAAAAAAAAAATTAGGCTAAAATCCGGTGTGGCAGCTGCCACACCATGTTTCACACTCCATCCGCCCATGGACCTACCCCGACTGAAATTAAATAATTCAATAGGGTGTTTAGTTCCACATCCACTCAAGAAAAACGCAAATCCACAGACTTTCTAACGTGGTGAAAATAAAAAGCTTCGAATTGCAGCTAAAATAAAACTAACATTTACAATTGAGAAAATGATAACAAGTGCTCCTAAGGCATTAATTAAGTTTTTCAAAAGTAGTATTTTTACATTAGAAATTATGTAGTTATGACTTTTACATATATTTAACTTGTATTTTCAAGACAAAAGTTTACGTTTGTGGTTCCTTAAACAATGTTCTTAGGGCATTTGTTACCAAGACCTTTCCAATTGTCCTGCCGTGGAAACAAACACTCGTTAAATAATTAACCAGCTACAAACTACATTTTTCGATTCACGAATAAATCACACTTCATAACCATGATAGATACTATCAAAGAATTTCCTTTGAAGTACTAATATATAAAATTTGATGTATCGGGATGATTAGTCAAGTTGTTTGAGATGGGACACTGAAAGACTATTATGACAGAGGTTCAGTGTATGATCTATGATCTTGGCTACTAACATTTCCTCCTTTCCCTAACAAATTATCTAACTAATATTTGCCTATAATGTTTATGTTGGTAACTGCTACATTATAAATTTCATCTCGTTCTCAGCAATAAATAGTCCAAGTCTATAACTCCAATAATATGATCCTCCAATCCCCTAACATTCACAAATCACAATCAGAGTTTGTAAATCGTAGCCCCACTTCAATTCACCATCCATATTCCCCACCAACTGCTATACAATATTTAGACACCACATTCTGTCTCCATCTCCCATACCAGCAAACTCAGCAACACATAAATATCTTTGCCACCATGATGCTGTAATTGATTTGATTCAAAAGTATATACATGGTTTTTTATGCCAACCCAACTGCATCCGATGAACTCTTTACTACCTCTATTTTCCATAGCCTTCCTCACTCGAACCGCGCTCTCCCATCTGCCACTCATCTGATATACCTGAGCCAACACCAAGTAAGGTAAGGATATCTGTGGTGCCCTCTCCATTATTTTCGTCGCAACTACTTCAATATCTTGCAAGTCTCCATACATTGCACAAGCAGAAAGAATTGACCTCCAAATGTCTGTGGTAGTTCTATATGGCATCTTTTCCACAATGTCAACGGCTTCTTTGAGGTTACCATCTCTACATAACATCTCCACAGCATATGCATAATGTTCTTCCTCTGGTTTTACTCCAAATTCCATCTCCATTTGGGAAAATATTTTAATTCCTTCATCAACCAAGTTCCCATAGTTGCATGCTAGTAGAACTGCAGCAAACGTTATTCGGTCAGGTGCCATTCCTTCTCTAATCAATTCCTCAAAGAGGTCCATGGTCACAGACACTTTGCCATTGTAAGACAGTCCCATCATTATAGTATTCCATGATACCAAATCTTTTGTTTTTATTTCGTTGAAGATATTCAATGCGTTATCAATAAATCCAAATTTAGCATACATATCAACAAGTGAATTGGCAACAACTGAATCTGACTCAAAACCAAATTTAGGAACCAAGGCATGGATTTGATTTCCCACTTCTACTGGCAAGAAAATGGAAACAGAACTCAGAAGACAGCTAACCGTGTATTCCGTTGGTCTGATATTCTTCCTCAAGGTCAGCATAAAGAGCTGCAGAGCGTCTTCCCCCAAATCATGTCTAGCATAACATGAAATCATCGAATTGCATAGAGCTGAATCCCATTGTTCTTGTTCTTCAAAGAGCCGCGCAGCATCCTCCAATCTGTTGCATTTGGAAAAGAGGTCAATAGCAGCACTTGATACAATGCTATTATAAACAAATCCCACCTTAAAACAAAAGGCAAAAACTTGCTTACCCTTTTCCAAATCACGCAAGTTAGAACAAACACTCATCAATGTTGAACATGTAAACTCGTCAGGCAAAAACTCTGCAGCTCTCATGCAACAAAACTGTTCGAGAGCAAGCTCTTGTCGCCCGGCTCTATGACAGGCCCATATCAAAGAGTTCCAAGATATAACATCAAGTTGCTTCATACTCAAAATCACGCCAAAACAATAATCAACAAGACCAAACTTCCCATACATAGCTATCAACGAATTTCCAATCACCACATTAGACAATTCCATCCCACTTCTAATCATCATACCATGAACCTCCTTAGCATGACAAGAACTCGACACAAGCGACGTCAAAATGGAAAAAGTAAACCCACTTGGTCTCACACCAGCACCTTGCATTTCAACGAAAACCCCCAAGGCATGACTAGAAAACCCACAAGAAGCATAACCCGAAATCATCGTGTTCCAACCAACAACATCTCTAACAGGCATTTCATCAAACATGTAACATGCCTTACCAATTTGCCCACTTTTAAACAACCCTTTTAAGCAAATGTTCCAGGACGTTGAATTCTTGTGAGAAATATCATCAAACACCTTCAATGCATCATTAATATGGCCAAATTCGGTATAAAGATCGATACAGCGATTACCCAGATAGGTATATGAATTAAAACCCAATTTGAGAAAGTGGGCATGAACAGTTTTGAGAAAGTTTGAATATTTATGAGATAAACAGTGATCTAGGAGAGTCGAACAATGAGAAAGTGAGGAGTGAAGATACTGTGTATGCTTGAAAAATGGGTTCATGCAAATGATGGCTATATACAGATAGGGCACAGAGGCATAGTTGGTAATAACATTCAAAAATTAAACACTGTTTCTCAATTTGAAGGGAGATAGCAAATTGCAATGTTTGAATTTTTAGTATCTTCAAGTTCAACTATTGTTTCGGTTAGTTATGATACTTAAACCCTAAACTATAAACCCTACCTACTTCCTTTTGTCCCACAAGTTGCTTCGGGCACAATTCATTTCGAGATAAAAATTGTTATCGGCCAAATTAAATCTTTTTTATTTAATAAACCAAATTAAATTTTTAGTCTTGGTTTCTTTTAATCCTTTATTATAAAAGCTAGATTTGCTTGGCTAGCATGTTTGCCCTAATCCTCCATATTTTGCCCTAATTCCCTAGCTTTTTTCTTTTCCTCCTAAACATGTAGTAATTGCTCGAGTAATCTCATCTGTTCAAGCATTTGATCACATCCGTTTATTCGACCTTGAAAAAAGTTCTCTCACTTCGTTAATGCAATTGAATATCTATTAAAGCTTAATCAAGTCGAAACATGTACTAATCACTCTACCAATTACCGCCAATTGAATACCTATTAATGCTCCCTTATAATGGCAATTAAGAACGTAGTTAATGGCTTGAAAACATCGTTAATGGCCATTAAAAATGTTTCACGCATACACATAAACATCCCTAAGTTTATGGCAATTGAAGATGTTTCGCGCATACATTTTTCGGGCCTTGCCGTTTCACGCATACATGCTTTGCCGTTTCACGCATACACTAATTCCCGTCGCATTAGGCTACCGACATTTCAATGTTTCACACATGGATTATTTACACCATCTTGTGCTATCTCGATACAGAGTGGTAGGAGGATATGTGTTTCAAGGTGAAATTTCCATCGAATTTTACCACTAAAATATGCACTAATCACTCTACCAATTACTACCTATTAAAATTAATTATGACGTACTTATTTCAAAAAATAACACATATCATGGTTGATCCGATTTTGAATAGTAATTATTGCGTATTGTTAATGGCAATTAAGAACGTAATTAATGGCTTGAAAATGCCGTTAATGGCCATTAAAAACGTCGTTAACGTCCTTTTAATCCACGGTACTCCACGCTTTTAGTTGATTTTATGCATTATGCACTAACCACTCTACCAATTACTACTTATTAAATACAATTATGACATACTTATTTCAAAAATTATTGTTGGTTAAAGGTTGATTCGATTTTTTTTTAGGGAAGGTTGATTCGATTTTGAATAGTAATTATGACGTAGTGTTAATGGCAATTAGAAACGTAGTTAATGGCTTTAAAACGTCGTTAATGGCAATTAAAAACTTTTGAATAGTAATTATTACCTTTAGAACACTACGATTATTCACATTTGAAACCGACGAAGAGAATTGTCAATTACCTATTTAAATACCACTTAGTTGTGCTATTACAACCATTCTCTACTTTAAGCAAATATATATCAAATATAACTCTTTCTTGCACTTGCTAATATGGCAAACACTTTCACCCTCATCTCATTTGTGACAGTGGAAGGAGGGATTTGAAGTTGATTGTCCGTGTGGCCCATATATGGCTGATCCGTGATAAGGAAAATCCGGACGATGTTATCTTCATGAACATGATATTGGTTGATGAGAAGGTATACTATATGTTTCGATTGTATAAATAAATGATCCTTTTTTCAAGTTGCCACTATGATAACATATAATATGGTTTATTTTTGATGACATGTTATTTTTTGTTTAGCGAGGAAGGATCCATGCCACCGTTCGTAAGTTCCCGGTGCCAACGATTCAAGGAATGGTTGAAGAAGGAGGAACATATAAGTTAGAGAATGTCATGGTAGGATTTAACGAGGGACCTTACAAACTCTTGTCACACAAGCACAAACTTAACATGGCGGCAAATGCGAGATTTACTAAGGTGAATGCGAGGCAATTTACCTCGGAACGTGTTTGAATTCATGTCTTTCAAAGACATTTTGATCTCTCCGTCGAGAGGACGTGGTTGCTTGGTATGAAATCCTACCTTTTTTTTTTGCGAATTTGTTACTAGTTGTAATGTTAATGCATATTTTTTTGTTGTAGATGTCATTGGTCATGTAGTTGAGAAAGATGGTGTACACGAAACCGAAAATAATGGAAGAAAAAGCAAAGTCATTGATCTTACACTCGAGGATTTAGAGTAAGATGTGCAATATATAACTTATCGGTTTATTTCAATTGATGACTTTATTCTCATGATCGAGTTGATTGTGTTATTTGGTGTTTCAGGGAACACCAGGGATCCGTTGCTCTCTTTGGGGTGAATTTGCAATCGATATTGAAAACTACTTTGCAATCCATGACAACACTAAGTCTGTTGTGCTATTGTACAATTTGGCAGATTGAGGAAGTATATGGGTAAATATTTTAATATGACTTAGTGTTGTGTTCGGTGTACTCACCGTACTTATGACTTTAATACCGATTTAACTAATATTTACCCAATAAACGGGTGCAATGGGCGTGGCGAATTCGTTTTTCGGGTCCAAGGTTATCATGGATGGTGATCTTCCCGAAGTTGAAGATTATAAAAGAGGATAAATATTAGTTAAATTAATAGTCACAACAATATTATTATGTTAGTTAGAAATTTGTGAATAGGTTCTTAATGTAAATGATGCCCGTTAACGGGATGAAAAATGGTCATGTTAACCTAACACAAGGTGTTAGTCGGATGTCCTCATGTATTGCACGCCCCGTATCCGAGGAGTTGCTTCGACACCTCCGAATGACTATTGAGGATCTTATTGAGGCGAGATCGGTGAAATATATTGCATAATGTATTTTTTGGTTTCGCCGTGATGGATTAAAATAAATTTTTGTAATCACGTTCAATCTATTGTTGATAGCACTTATCCAAACCTCGTTAGATGGTATGACCGATATATCATATTTTTAGGACAAAGCAATATTTGCTCCAACAAATGCAATAGTGGATCAGATCAACGATTACATGTTAGATTTGATTCTGGTGAAGAGAAAACATATTTGAGCTATGATACTCCATTGACACAGAATGGAAATTGTGATGTTGTTGATGATGTCCACACTCCGAGTTTCTCAACACAATAAATGCTTCAGACTCCCACGTCACAAGATAAGATTGAAGATTGGAGTTCCAATTATGCTTTTGAGAAATATTGATCTACGGTTAGGATTATGCAATGGAACAAGGTTAACCATAACCAGAATGGGAAAGTTTGTACTTGAAGCAAAGGTTATATCCGGAAGTAACATCGGCGAAAAAGTTTTCATACCTGTGTTATCTCTTGAACCGTCCGATATTAAAATTCCATTCAAATTTCGAGAAGACAATTTCCAATATCTGTTTCATTTGCCATGACAATCAACAAGAGGCAAGGGCAATCACTTAAAAATGTTGGTATTTATTTGCCGAGTCCCGTATTCTCGCATGGTCGGTTGTACATTGCAATATTCGTAGTCACTTCAAAACAAGGTTTGAAAATACTAATCGTTGATGGAGATGGAGAGAGCACCGATACGACCTCAAATGTTGTTTATCACGAAGTCTTTCGTAATGTATCTTGATGGTTAATGTTCAAACCTATTTGTTATGTATGCTACCATTTCATTTTGTTATGTATGATATAAAACTTCTATCGGCAATGTATGGTTACATTATTTTTCATTGATTCGATTAACTTCTATGTAGTAGGACCCGTGCGGTAGCACGGGTCAATGGTCTAGTTAGTTGTATAAGTGATAGTGTAAAAAGACTTCCTATTTGATCATATCTCGAATCCGAATCTAGTTCTAGGAACACAACAATGCAAAAATTAAGGGAGAATTTTATCGTCCATTGTAGTCTTATTCAACTTGAGATATTAGTTTCTATAATTATGCACAAAAGATTTCCGATTTAAAAAAAAAAAAAAAAGAGTAATATATGACCAATGTATGGTTTTAGTTTAAAATAATACTCTATAAAATTGGATTTAGATTACATCGACGACAGAGTGTTTTTAGGTAATTGTTCTTTAGACGGATAGAAAAACATAACGGTAGGTAATTAGCGTTCGGGAACATGATTGAGATTGGTTGAGACTTAAGTGTTCTCGGACGGTTGTTAACTACCGTTCGATTTTTTAGGATGTCTAAAGAGTAATTACCGTGTTTTTAATACTTTAAATAAAGACTCAATTTGATATCACAAATTACTTAGGTTCAATTCAATCTCTAACAAAAAAAATATTAAATTAGTCTGTCATTTTGATAAAGATGACAAATTGATCATTATGTTATAATAAGTCAAATTTAGTGTGGGAATTAATTTGTCCAAGTATGAAAATGTCAGTTTAATTTGAGTATTATTTTTTGTTAGTGGCTTGATTGGGCTGTGAGAAAATTACGATGGATTGAATTGGATCAACCACACTTGATTATGTATTGTGTCGCATCATGCTGGTGGTTAATAAACCTGCATATTAGTAATTAGCTTATCGACTCCAAACAATTTTGTACCGTGTTTTATTAGTAGGACTAGTTCCTAATAAAGATATGCTAGCTAGCAATACCTTTTGTATTACTTTACCATCAAATCAAGTGTATGACGAACATAAGAAAAGTGAAAACATTATCTCCTCTTATTTGAGCAGAAAATAAGAAGAGATGTATCTTAGTAAACCTGTCTCAATTAATATGGTATTTGTCTACTATTTTTCACAATCTATGGACAAAATAAGGGAGAAGATGCCCTCAGTGGAGCCTCTTCCCTTCTTGATAAGATATGCCTCAATCAACTTGAGGTTCCAACCAACCATCACCGCTTACAAGCCTTCAAATATTAAACTGATTATTGGACACCAAAATTAAAGCAGTCATGCAATTTCAAACAAGAATGTTTTATCCTTGTTCCTTAACTTCAACATTTTCTCCCAACTTCTGGTGCAATCATAGGGAGGCTTAATGTTCCCAAACTTTTGCTTCATTATAATATAGATATTAGATAGCAGTAGTTCTAAGCGACCCAACCTGCAAGGATCCAGCATTTGCAGATAATTCCAAATGTACCATTGTGAGTCAGAATTGAGGCTTCGTTCCAAATTCCAATCAGCTAGATTTCTGAACTTCAAAATACCTTCCTGTCAATAACTTCACTACATGATATGAATCTTGGGATTGATCTCTATACAAGCACTAAACTTCAGGCTTGGCGTAGACAGCATAACATTTTTTTATGTTGCCTAGATTTCTGTCACCTACGCAAATAATATGCTGCATAAGCACCATAAACTTTTCCAACTTTCGCCGCCTATTGTCCTACACTCAAGGCATTGCATGTATTTTGAGTAAAATCTTGTGCTTTTAATTCTAGCTGCTAGAGCTTTTACATTATTGTTGGCAAGAAACAATCTCAACCCAACTCAAGCCACTTTAAGCCCCTCGCTCTCTTTAAATTGGTTAATCAGATCTGAAAATAGCCCAGAAAACTTTGAAGCTTAATAGTAGTTCCAAGCATATTTCACAGGGAGTTGTCCTCCTTAGTTTGATTAATCTTCACCTGGAATTGAGAAGCCGAGTTTCTCATTTAACAATCCATCCAACTGCAACCAGGAATCTTCTGAACATTCTTATTTCTCATCAACTCTCTTACTTGTGCTAATCCTTCCCAGTCCTCAGAAGTTGCAAGTATGTTAGATAACTGTATATAAGCACCTGAATTTTCAGGATCAAGCTTAATAATTTTCTCTGCCGCCATCTTTCCAATAATCTTGTTTCCATGGGATACGCAGCCTCTTAATACTGATAACCACATGTATGCATCAGCCTGAAAAGGCATCTCTTCAATAAGATACATTGCTTCCCCAAAACAACCAGCTCGGGCAAAAAGGTCAACCATGCAAGAGTAATGTTCAATCCCTGGATTTATATCATACTCATGCTTCATAGTACGGAATAGATTTCTTCCTTCTTCTACCAGACCACAGTGATCACAGGCTGAAAGAACCCCGGTAAAAGTGATGGCAGAAGGCCTCACACCACCATACCCCATTTCATTAAAAAGGGTTATTGCTTCTATTCCATATCCATTTGTCGCATATCCCATCAACATTGTATTCCATGAAACTTCATCAGTTTTAATCATTCCATCAAAAACTTTTCGTCCCATCTCAACAAGACCACATTTACAATAAAAATCAACAAGTGAGGTAGAAATTATTTGGTCAGATTCAAGCCCCAAAATAACAGCTTTACCAAATACCTGCTCACCGAGTTCAAGGGATGATTTAATAGCACAAGCACTTAAAACACTGGCAAAGCTAAACTTGTCCATTTTCACGTCCAGCTCATTCATCCTAAAGAAAGTATCCAACGCCTCACTTGGACACGCATTCTGAGTGAGGCCAACCAAGATTGAATTCCATGAAATCAAGGTTTTATTCGGCATCGAGTTAAAAACCCCTTTTGCATCTTCAACTCTTCCACAATTACAATACACAGTAATCATAGTATTAAGCAAGATTGCATCATAAACTTTGAGCTCACCAAACAACTCACAAGCTTCATGGGGGTGTTGACATTTGGAGTATGCATCAAGCAGAGTACTAGCAACCACGATATCATGAGTCGCCCCAATTTTAAAAGCATGACCATGCATTTGCTTCACAAGTTCAACATTGAGCAAGCTACTAGCAGCACTCAAAATGTTTGCAACAGCAGAGAAATCTCCCCAAACCCCATTTCTACGCATTTTGTTGAATAGAGCCAATGCTTCCATTTCCTCACCATTGGACACATAACCTGAAATAATTGAATTCCACAGCACAGAACAAGGATCAACCTTGTTATCAAAAACCCTTCTTGCATCACTCATTCTACCAGCATTTGCATAACCCGATACCAAAGCAGATAAAGAAAAATCATCAACTTCCTTCACAAAACCAACAACCTGAGCAGCACTATCCAAATCACCACATTTCCCATAAAAATTAACTATCGAACTACACAAAACCTTGTCATGTTCGAATTCAAAACCATCAATAAAAACACGTGCATGAACTTGTTTCCCACAACCAAGAGCAAACAAATCAGCACACGCCCCAAAAACAGTTGACAACACAAACGCATCACGGTGCATCGTTTCTAAAGGATCAAAATTCATCTCCTTAAATAGTAAAATCGCTTTTCCGGGATACCCATGTCGAGAATAACCATGAATCATCGAATTCCAAACAAGAGGATTCTTCATAGGCATAGCATTGAAGAGACTACGAGCTTGTTGAAGATCACCCGATTTGGAAAACGTCGAAACAAGTAGGTTCCACGAATAATGGCTTTTGTGGGGCATAGCATGGAACAATTGCAATGACTTGCTTCTATTGCCTGAGTTGATGTAAGCTTCAATGAGGGTGTTCCATGAGAAAGGGTTTGGTTGCGGCATTTCGTCGAACAGTTTGGATGCATCATGGAGAGAACCGCGGCGTGAATAAAATTGAAGGAGGCGGTTGGTGGTGATGACGGATGAATGGAGAGTACCGGTTTTGAGGAGTGAGAGGTGGAGTTGTCTTGCTTCATGAAGCGTGCGGCACACGCCATGTAACTCCATAGTCATAACTTTCAAACCTCTTCATTCTTCATTCTCTCTTTCTCAGTCATTTTATAATATGATATAGCCCTCTTTGAATTGAATTTATCTTGAGCTTATGAAAAAAATAACTTACGAATATAAATAAGTTTTTTATTTTAATTTATGAGCTATCAAACGAAAATTATATTTTCATAAATTGTTTTTTCATAAGTTACCTTAAAAACTTATAAATAATTAAAAAAAAACTTATTTATTTATATAAACTGTTTTATATAAACTTTAAAATAAGCTAATCCAAACGGACCCATAGCCTTTACCAAGTTTTATTTATGTATTAAACCACGGTATAAAAATTTAACAGAATAAAAATAGTAACTTTTTTTAGGAACTAAATAGTAATTTTGTCAAAAAAAAAAAACTAAATAGTGATAATAGTTTATTTTTTTGACAAGAAATAGTGATAATAGTTTCTTTCAAAAAAAAAAATAGTGATAATAGTTGTAACCTAATTCCACGAAAACCATGATGAGACACAATGCAACAGTTACAATTTTTTTTATTTTAAAATAATATAATTTGGGATTTAGCGGCAATCATGGTAGGGCTGTGTTATTCTTAGTTTTCGTGGAATAATTTTCGTAGAATACAACATTTTTCTAGTTGTAATCCTTTAAATAGTAATTTTGCCAACCAAAAAAAAACTAAATAGTGATAATAGTTTTTTTTTTTGAGGAAATAGTGATAATAGTTATAATCCTTTTCTTTTTTTTGACCAAAGTTATAATCCTATTTAGAGTTTTTTTTTAATCAATCCTATTTGGAGTTATAGAATGGTTTTTTTCTTTCTAATTATATAACATTCTATATAGAAAGAGAATAAGATTAAATAAATTTTTCGTCTCTACGAACATTGAGTTTTTCGATTTTAGTCCGTATAAAAAGCATGAGATGGTTGTGTTTCTATAAAGTTTGAATGATTATTTTTAGATTTGTTTAGAATATTATAAAAAAAAATTCCCATAACTATAAAATTTGAATTAATTTCAAAAAAAATTAAAAAAATCATTTTGTACAACTAAAAAAAATATGTGGTTGTTATTTTTCAGACAAATATTTAATTCTTTCAAGGTAAATAATATTATTTGTCATATTGATTATTTTATTACAATGGATAAATCAATATAATTAAATGTATAATTGAATTATTTATCAAATCATAGAAAATATAGTGTTTTAAAATGTATTTTAATCAACAAAGATCATTTTAAACTCGTATATGACGGTTGGTTTAGCAAGTATACTAAATTGTCGTCAAGTAATAAAATAAGTAATTTATTTCAATTTGACAAATCAATTATACATAGGGTGTGTAAAATTGGGGGAATGGATAGGGCAATCACTTAAGAAATGTGATTAACTCATTTTTGAATCCCTTCTAATTTGCTATTTGGTAAGCATGTATGAATTACGACAATTAATTTATTAGTATTACGCCTATTTAACAAAATAGCTAAGCACGATGTCTTTGACGCTTAACTCTCTTTTCGATCACAATCTTTTAATGTTTTAGGTGAGTATGTGATCATTAAAGGTTTTTAAGAAAGTTAAATCAAATGTCACAAATGCATATGATGTCTCTAAAACTATTACTATTAAAAAAAATGAAACGGCAAAATTTATTAGCATAACCTACACAAGATGCGCCCGGTTAGCAAAGAAGAAAAATGGAGTACAAAGAAACGCGGGTGCCGTTCATCTATATCATGTATCAAAAGCTATGGTTAATAATCTTCCAACACATACATTGATTTATTAACATTTGTTAACGTATAAAAAACATTAATAACAAGTATTAACGGAATAATGCAAGAATTTAATCGCATAAAAAAGTTTCAACCGGATTACATGGTTAAAATAACTAGGATGAAGTTCATATATATGACCTAATAAAGAAAAGTTAAACCTATATAAAGGAAATGATGACTTGTTTTATGTTTATTTGTTCATCCTCTTCATCACATGTGCATTTTGAAGTTATCATAGTTAGAAGGAGGACGAAGATAGAAAGAAAAAATATTTATAGGTTGAACCCCATCTCAAAGGTTGACAATAGAAGCAAAGAAAATGTGAGGATGTAGATGAAATAGAAGATTTTATGAGCTACCATATATTTTTTATATTTTGTATTTACGCAATATTTAATTTTTGTAATGTTTATGTATGACATCAATAACGATGTTACAAAAAAAAAACAAATTTGTGCACTCTAATAATATATAAAAATGTATAATAATGTTCATAATAGGTTAATGAAGATTTATTTGAATATTCACGCTTGCACGCACACATGCACATAAAAGGCAAGTCTTAAGATTTTTAGTGTTCGAAATAAACTAAATCAATGGTACCCTTAATTTCTCTTAGCCTCTCCTCCAAGTACGTGATTTTTTTTTATTGTGTATCATCACTAGAAACCGGAGCTAGTTTCGAATTTTTAGAAGTATCTATATATGGAGCACTTGAGGTATGTTTTGTTGAGTCAATGTTGGGGCCACCAATGAACACTTTCTACCTCTCGAGCTCCCGCCGTGATTTTCCGATGATTGTATCCCAACCTCTACTCATCCTTCGAACATACTTGGGTCTCCACTTTTCACGTCATCCAAAACAAAAGCGTCCAACAATTCATCCGTGGGTTTTTCTTTCATAGGTTATCCAAATTGTATCAAAGGTAAAGTTGGATTATAATTAATGCACCCCTTGGTCCTAATGAGAGGTACGTTTGGGAAATCCCCACAACAACGGTAAATTACAACTTTACCGTAAAAATACCGTAAATACCGGCCGCGAGTATTAGGAGCATAGAAAGCCGAGAGTCCATAAGGGCGTCCATTGGGCATAACAAACCGAGCATCGCAGACCACGGTAGACGGTGGGATAGATGGAATCACTTCATTAGAAGCCGGAATCGTATGTGGCTGGTTGTTCTTGTGCAGCCATCATGGTAGACATAGCGTCATGAGCCTTAGCCAAGTCTTCTTTCATAGCAACCAATTCGGCACGGAGTTGAGCATTTTCTTCTTCAAAGTTAGCCATGTTTCTTCTCCTGTAAAATCTTGTTTGATGAACTCTATCTCGGTGGTAAACTTTACGAGCACGAGCCACTTTTCGATCTGCGGCGAGAAGAACCAGGAGGCAATGAGCACGAGGGAAGTTTTTTGTGACCAATGAATGCATATGATGCATGAAATGTGTAAATGCATATGAAAAAAGACTCTTTTTTTGTGTTATCGAAGGGTTTTAGACAAATTAGAAATTTGTAAACATTACTAAACAATTGAAACATCAAAACCGTACAAAACAATCAAACATCACAGAAGTCTTACAAGATAATTCCCTTTGAAATACTAAGCCAAGGGACAGACTTTGAAATGTAAAACAACATAAACAACCGGAAACAACAACGGGAAACGAAATCCTCGGACATAGGAAGTGGAAGCATCATCCTCGGACTCGGACCCGGACTCATAGCCGCAAGGTATCGGGCATAGAAGTTACGGGCACCCCTAGCCCTCTTGGAGTCCCTCATAAGCAACTTATCCTTTTCTTCAATTTCCTTCCTAGCTTTAGCCAACTCTTTCTTTAGTGTCAACACCTCATGAGTCTTCTCGTTCATCTTTTCCATCCAAAGTCATGATCAAGTTCTCGGCCTCATAGTATCTAGTTCTCCACCGATGCTTCTCCCGACTCTCCATAGCTAGATGCTCCCCGATACATCTCCCGAGTAGGTGGAAGTAAAGGCAACGACATGGTTGGAATAGATGCGTACACATATCTCATGGCGGGGTAAGGCATACCAATCTTCTCGGCTTGGTTTATCACGCACCGTGTATAGGCCTCATGAGCAACATCGGACCTTACACCCATGTGCTTCACCTCTTTCTTCCGGAGCTTGGACCAAGCCTCTATGAAATCTTCTCTTATTCCTGTGGGAGCATTGGAGTAATGGAAGAAGTAAGGAGATGTAGCAAGATTGATAGGCTCCTCTTTCATCGGGAAACCAAATTGTCGCAAGGCAAGCTCCGAGTTATAGTTGATTCCACCCGGCGGGTACCAAGAAGAGGTACATTAAGAAACTTCCCACCACCGAAGATGATTTCTTTGACTCTAGCAATGGGAGTGAGCCAAACCACTTCATTAGGGGTGAGAGCCATGATCCTTTGTGAAATAGACCAATTCTCCGGATTATCATGGAAAGACTTCGGAAGGTGCGAAATAAACCACCTATAGAGGAGCGGTACACAACAAAGAATGTATCCACGACCCTTGCCGGATCGATCGTGAATAGCATGGTATGTGTCGGCTAGCAAAGTAGGAACCGGATTCTTGGAGTGGAAGATCATAATAGCATTCATATCCACGAAGTCATCAAGATTTGGAAAGAGAATAAGCCCATAGATGAGGAGTGCAAGAATAGCTTCAAGAGTGTCTTGACAAGTAGTTTTGAGGTTGGCCTTCTCAAGTAGATACTTCGAAGTGAACCCTCGGATGTGAGCCTTAGTGACAAGATTCTTGGAGACATCGGTGATCTTGAGATAGAGATCTTTAGCAATAACCAATGGAGTAGGAGGATTCTCAAGTCCCGCGAAGGGTACCCCCTTAGCAATAGATAGATCCATCAAGCAAGAATAAGCCTCGAGTGTGGGCACCAACTGAAAGTTGGGAAAAGTGAAGCACCGATAATCCCGATCATAGAATTGCACTAGAGTGTGCACAAGCTTCTCATCCACATTAGTCTCGGGAGAAGAGTAAGTAAGGCCCCGTAACGATGTCGGAAACCAGGTCGGATCCTCGATCTTGAGTGCCAAATCTCTCAAACTAGCCAAATCAACCTCCATGAACTTGTAGGACTTAGTCTTCCCCATTCCTACAATGTTTACAAATTCAATTCGTCTAAGCCATTCGATAAATGCATGGAAAAAGAGTTTGTGCATGTATGCATGTACGCACGTATGCATGATTATGTTCAAGTACGGAGAAAACATGGTGGGTTGAAATTCAAAGTCAAGGAGTCATGGGTGGACACGGTGTCCGATGAAACTAGGGCTTTGGATAATAGTAACCGGGTTCTAAAAAGGTTCCCAAGTTGCAACCTCTCCGACGTATATCATGGTGCCACGAGAAAAACACTCGCTCCACGATTATCCGTAAGAAGGTCTAACTTGAGTGTAGTATCGCGTGACGACTAAAATTCGAGACAACACTCGGTTTAGCCTCCGCACTACATCCTAAGAAATGGCCATGGATGGGTTTGGTTATCTACGGTTCATAGCGTCATAGAACAATTAGAAGTAAAGTGCCTAAACGCGACAACACGCGTCGACAACATCACCCCCAAAATGCCTCGGCTATGTGGGATTGATCGCATAATCCAATACACGGGGCAACCCCCGGAATGAATTGTCGATTATATCCCTCCTAAATCCTAAGTTCACTCAGTCCGGGTGTAGGACTTTTGATATTCTCACCCCACACGTTTGCAAGAAATTAAACATTTATTCACATAGGAAAACAATTAAAAGAAACAAGTAAAAACAAAGCGCAAGCGTGGAAATAAAGACTAGGCGTAACTCTCGAATCTCCCCGGTGAAGTCGCCACTGTTTTATCTTGGTTTTCGGGTGTCAAACATTGATTACGTTTGAACCTTTTTAACCTTTGATATCTTATTTTTTCTTGGGAAGGGAAAAAATAAGCAAAACCCTTGAGAATCGAGGTCCGGGAGTTGTTTTCGCTACGGGAAGGTGTTAGGCACCCATAACGACTATAGTATCCTATAGGAACCGTCTTTACTTTCTACGCGCGCGCTTTATTTTTAAATGCTATTTGAAAAATGATATTTACACCTAAGAGTTTACTAAGTGAAGAATTGGAGGGAGAAGAAGATGTTTGAATTTTTATTTTATTTGAATTGAAGGAATATTGGTTCCTTGCCTACGTACCCTTTTAAGGGATCAAATCCACCGTAGTTCTCTTCCAAAAATGTTTTTGTTTTTGTTGGTTGATTTTAAGTTTGAAAATTGGAATTTGAAGAATGAGAGAGAGAGGCCTCAAGGGCATAAGATTGGAAAAGAGTGTGGTGGAATTAGTTATTTTGCAAAAGGAGTCTTGTATGGTTAAAGTTCATTAAAATTTTGTTTAAGAAAATAAAATGAAAATCAATGGGATTTTGATCCCAAAGTTTATTTAGAAAATGATTTGAGTGATATTGTTCATATTTATTTGGAAAATGATTTTTTGCTAAGTTTCAAATCCTAAACATACATCTAAAGCATTCAAACCCTAAACATACATCTAAGGCATGCATATCCTAATCATACATCTAAAGTATCTATGTGATGTGTGTGCATGTGTCGGTGCTTGTGTCGGTGTACATCATTAGAGTCCACTGTCCTTTACATCATGCCCTAGTTACATGCTATGGTCTTGCAAGAATTTAAAAGCATAAGGTAAAATACAAGAATTCCTAGGTATTTTTACATTCTAATTTTTGCATGAATTTTAAAATAAAGACCAAGAATAGAAGATGGAGGATGAGATGCTTTATGGAATGCATGAAACATGGAGTAAAGTGGTTAGTAGCATAGGGTATTATAGAATGGAAATTGCAAGCAAAAGAAACACTAAAAAACTTGGCAAAAAGTAATGAAACCCTTAACCTAAAAGTGGCAAGATATACCTAAAACTTATCATAATATCAAAACAAGTGTATGACCTATAATCCTCACATCATGCCAACTTTTCTAAAGGTTTTATCACATTCAATAATATGAGGATTATACGGATACACTCAAGTCAAGAACCATGATATGTTTTAGACATACTTGGCACTTTATTTTCACAAACAAACATTCCCATGACTTGTAAGACAAGTAAACTCATACAATATATTCACATGCAGTAAAAAAACACTCCAAAACTGCAAGAAATCCATTACAAATTCACACTTCACAAATCAACATCATGTATCATGATTAGGGATCAAGAACATGTACTTTCCACAAATTTTTAATACAAAACATCACAAAATAGCAAGAAAAGCATCATATTATTTTTTATCAATTTTTAATATGCAAAATCATCACAAAAATATCACAAAACTAACAAGAAACATTCATGAAATTTTTTAGAATTTTAAAGGATTTTTTAGACTCAAAAACATACAAAACTTCACAAATTTTAACAAAAATAGTAAACAAATTAGCAAGAAATACTACATATATTTTCCTCAGGTTTTAACACATAAAAATATCACAAAAATGTTAAGAAAAATATCAAGAACATATGGAAAATTTTATGGAATTTTTACAAGAATTTTTGGCAAGAATTTGGGGTGTAAAAATTAAAACACGGTATTGAAATAGCAAGAAAAAGAGGTGAAACGAAATCCACACAGAAACCAAACCTGTGCCCAAAGACCGAAATGGATTTGGATCTCGGGGAAGCAACGAGAGGCCGTAGGATTGATCCAGATGGATCAAACCCTAAGTCCAACGGCCAGGATGCAAAGACACACGAACTAAAGCCGAACCGAACCGGTCCGGCTATCTATATAAGGGTTTGTGGACCGGTCTAACTCATTTCTCTCTTCTCATTCTCTCTCTAACTCTCTCCTTCTCTCTCTAGCTTCGCCCGATTCTCTCTTCCTCTCACCGGTTTCGAAAGAAACTGGTCGAGAAGATGAAGATCGGCGGAATCTTCATGATTCCGCCGGAATCTTCATCCAAACCACCGTCACTTCAGATTCCGACGAGATTGAATCTTTCACCGATTAACACAAAACAAAACCCTAACCTAGACTACTTTTCATGCCGATTTCGAATATGAGTCCGTATTTTACAGATGAACGATGAATCTTAGTAGATCTACATATTCAAGCTTCGGTTTTAACATTTTTTAAAGTTTTTTGAGGGAAAAGACTTCAAATCCATAGATCTATTTCGATTCATCGTTTATTCTTTCATATAAGTCTTCGATGAAGTTTTAAAGCAAGAACGAAAGGGTTTTATGAGTCTTACCTGAACTCAAATAGAGATTTGAGTGAGACAATGAAGAAAGACCTTGCGAATCCTCCTTGAGCCTCGGTAGGTGTTGAACCGAAAATAAATCGGTGATCTCTTCTCTTTTCTTCACCGATTCGGTTCCTCTTCTTCTCTTCCTCGATTTCGTGATCGTGTTTGAATCCGCTACTACCGGTGGTGGATTCGCACCGGAATTGCAGGAAAGATGATTCAATGATGAAGATTCGTAAACGAATCAATGAGAATCATCTTGGATTTGTTGCATTTGATCTTGATTTTGCATCCCGGCATTCTAGGTTTTTGGATTATCCTTCGTGTTCTTGGTTTGATTCTCGAGTTTTGGTTATTCTGTGATGGATCGGTGTGGAAATTGTTGTGAATTGGTGTGTTCTTGCGATGAATTCGTTCGAGATTGATGAATTGGAAACGGTTAGGGTTTCGGTTCACGTGTTCTTGATGAAATTCATGTGAATTTGAGACTTTGATTCTTTTTTCTGGAAAATGGGAATGGAAATGTGTTTATGATGTGGCAAAATCTGAATGGGATTGCACTGTTGTGGCTATTTATAAGTTGCCATGTGTGATCCCGTACCAATGAGATAGTGCCACACGGAATGGACCTTAACGTACTCATCCTTGGCTAATTTGGACTTTAGGGACCTTTGTGCAATTCCCGGAAGTTGAAGGACTGTTCTGCAATTATCTAAAAACAAGGACCAAAATGCAATATTGATAAAAAAAACTTAAAACGAAATTACAAACATTTAAGGGCTAAAACGTAAAAGCTGTCAAAGGACTAGAATGCAAATTTTGAAGACTTTAAGGACTTAATAAAAAATTAACTAAAATTGGTTAAAAAACGTAAATTGAAAATAACGTAAAGTGAAACGAATAAAAAACACAAAAAGGACTAAAATGAACCAACTATCAAATGAGGTACTTTAAAGTAACCTCTCTCTCGTCAAAATTTTATGTGAAATGACCAAAATGCCCCTAGGGACTAAAATGACTCAAAATGTCTCGTATGCAATTTTAAAATGATTCTTTAACAGGGAGCTAAGGCAAGAGTTTATACAAGCAAATTTAAAAGACTCAGAGACAATTTTTAGAGATTAAACAGAGTTTTATCACAGAAAAGACCGAAATGCCCTTAGGGGCTAAACTCGACTCAAAATGACTCAAATGCAATTTTTGAAATGGACTTTAACATGAGATTGAAACAAGGACTTATTCAAACCATTTGTAAAGACTCAAACAATTTTCAAGGACTAAAATGGGTTTTGAATGCGGGAAATGACTAAAATACCCTTTTTTATGAATTTTGCAAATGACATTGAAATAAGATGCGAGAGGAAGGTGCAATTGATCAAGGACAAATTCAAATGACTTGAAATGCAAGAAAAGAAGAATTGAGCTAGTATTTTTAGGTCCAAAATTAGGGTATAACACTAAATATAATATATTTTGGTACTCAATTGAGATATTTTTGTACTAGATCTAATATGTGAATTACTTAATCATAAAGTAATATATTACTTGTTCCCAAAGTTTCTCATATTACTTGTTCCCAAAGTTTCTCACTTATTAGTTGTGAATTTTCTCTATAAATAGAGAACTCACATAGTGCATTCGACACACCAAAGAGTTTCATTGAGTTGTCGGGAACTCTTTCTCTCTTCTCCCTTTCTTGACTTGTGTTGACGAGTCTTTCTTCTCTTCATCTCCTTTTTCTCGTCCCTTTGGATTTAAGAGTGTTCTTAAGACCATAGTCCCTTTTCGGTTTAATGTCCCTTCGGAATTAAGAATGGTCTTAAAAACATAGTCCCTTCGATAATATAAGTCCCTTCGGAATAAAGAGTACTTTTAAGATCATAGTCCCTATTTGGAATAACAATGTTCCGTCGGAATTAAGAATGATCTTAACGGTATATAAAAATTATTCAATATTTTTCTTATTTGAGGAAAAATGGTGGTAACACCATATTTGAGTGGTCATAGTACCATATTGATAGTTTGGAAAAATTAAAGTTAGAATGGCGGTAACACCATATTTGAGTGGTCTTAGCACCATAATAGAATGGTAATAATACCGTATTAAAGAGTGGTCTTAGTACCATATTTGAAGGTGTAATTCTCGAACGGTTTTCTACGGTGCAGTAGTTAACCGCACAGTTGTAGCTGGACTTATTTTATCCCGGAGACGGCGTGGTTGATAGTCTACCTTGCACAATTTTGGGTAGTGCCACGAAACGTCTTAAAGAGAGCGACTGGTCGTGACTCAACCTAGTAACAACTTCGGTAAATTATAGAATTTGGAAATCCAAATACAACGGTTTAGAAATCCAAAAACAACGGTTAACGTATAAAAAACATTAATAACAAGTATTAACGGAATAATGCAAGAATTTAATCGCATAAAAAGTTTCAACCGGATTACATGGTTAAAATAACTAGGATGAAGTTCATATATATGACCTAATCAAGAAAAGTTAAACCTATATAAAGGAAATGATGACTTGTTTTATGTTTATTTGTTCATCCTCTTCATCACATGTGCATTTCGAAGTTATCATAGTTAGAAGGAGGACGAAGATAGAAAGAAAAAAATATTTATAGGTTGAACCCCATCTCAAAGGTTGACAATAGAAGCAAAGAAAATGTGAGGATGTAGATGAAATAGAAGATTTTATGAGCTACCATATATTTTTTATATTTTGTATTTACGCAATATTTAATTTTTGTAATGTTTATGTATGACATCAATAACGATGTTACAAAAAAAAACAAATTTGTGCACTCTAATAATATATAAAAATGTATAATAATGTTCATAATAGGTTAATGAAGATTTATTTGAATACTCACGCTTGCACTCACGCATGCACATAAAAGGCAAGTCTTAAGATTTTTGGTGTTCGAAATAAACTAAATCAATGGTACCCTTAATTTCTCTTAGCCTCTCTTCCAGTACGTGATTTTTTTTTATTGTGTATCATCACTAGAAACCGGAGCTAGTTTCGAATTTTTAGAGGTATCCATGGAGCACTTGAGGTATGTTTTGTTGAGTCAATGTTGGGGCCACCAATGAACATTTTCTACCTTTGAGCTCCCGCCGTGATTTTCCGATGATTGTATCCCAACCTCTACTCATCCTTCGAACATACTTGGGTCTCCACTTTTCACGTCATCCAAAACAAAAGCGTCCAACAATTCATCCGTGGGTTTTTCTTTCATAGGTTATCCAAATTGTATCAAAGGTAAAGTTGGATTATAATTAATGCACCCCTTGGTCCTAATGAGAGGTACGTTTGGGAAATCCCCACAACGGTAAATTACAACTTCCACCCCTTGTTCTTGTGAATACCATGAGATTGAACTTTTTTAAGGTTTGCGATACTGCGAGCCCATTCTTTTTATTAGTTTTGACTTTCATAGTGCAAACCTTCTTGAACATATGTGATATAAACCAAATATACAACACATGAAGGCAACATAGGATTATTCTGCCTTTTTTTTTCATGTCGAATATGAAGAGAATAATATGCATCCGCAAGGATCGCGGGAACTAGGTTCTCTCCGGTTTGCTTGATGGCTAGGAAGACGTCGATGATAGTAAAATCTACAAAATTGTCAATCTTAGGGAATAATATAATTCCATAAATGATAATAGCCAACACATCTCTAAAGGTACCCATTCTTTTTCACTTGCCAAATTCCGTGCCTTTTATCTACGTACTCCCTTGAGAACCCACAAATATTCCTTACTTTCTCCTCTTTTCTTGCCAACTCTCTTATGTCAATATTCAAAGCTTCTGCAATTATTTTAAGAGTATTGGATTACCTTTCACTAAAGGATAACCCAAGATTCTTTCAAACTCTTGGATCCAACTGAAAATCCCGAAAAGTGAAACATCTTAGAGGAGGATCATAACATTGGGCCAACGCAATGATATCCCTTGTTTGCATCTTTACTTCCAAAAGGTCCATGATATTTCCAAATTTGCTAGCAAAAACCCCACACCGAATAGTCTTCATTTCATTGACGAGGTCCCTTAAACTCTTCAAATCAAGTTGCTTACCTTGATCCCATTTTTCCAACTTATTTTAGACACTTACAACATAACCAAATGTCAAGAGGTATGAAATGTGGAAAAAAAAATTATTTAAAAAAAAAAAAGGTAATCCCAAAGAGGTAAGGTTAGATATAATGCCACTGTGACCTATATGGAGGGTTCTTATGTCGGAAAAGCTTATTATCTTCTCTATAGAACTAAACAAGGTTCCTAGAGTCACGGACTCCATTTTAAAATATTGCCAACAACAATAGATAAACTATTAGAAGTGACAATATCCTCAAAAGGAATCTACTATAGGTGAGATCTCCATGCCAACCAAGATGAATGTACATCCAAGGCCAACACTACAAAATCTCTAAGCGATCTTAAGCTTCACTCGGACATGGGTATAGAGTCTCACGCATAAGTGTGTGTAAAAATACCTATCTAAAAGGTAACAAAAAGCATAGACAAAAGAAAAGGAACGCACAATACACACAATGGTAAAAAAACAACAACACAAAGTAAAAGAAAAGTGAAGGAGAAAGTAAATATAGACGAAGTTAACAATTTTGCATTATTGACTATGTTAGTGATCTTTTGAGCAAGGAGAAGGAAGATTATCCGACACATATGGCTAAACATGAATAAATCATATTTCTAAGATCACATCATCCGCAAATGTATTAGTTATGAAAAAAGCATCTTAAAGGTTGGGACTTAGAAGCAAATGAGAGGATGAAGATGAAGTAGAAGAATAATTATCGTATTAATATGAGCTACCAGATAGTAATGATATTCAATGTTTACGCAATATTTGATTTATTCAATTTTAATGTGTGACATCAATGACGGTGTTATTTTGTCAAAAAAAAAAAAAAAAATCAATGACGGTGTTACAAAATAAACAAATTCGTGTACTATGATAATATATAACAATATATAATAACGTTCATAATAGGTTATCAAAAAATTATTTGAATACACACACGCATGCACGCACGCACACACGAGAAAAGGCAAGTCTTGAGATTTTTCGTGTCCTTCACAAACTAAACTAATGGTACCCTCACAAATATTACTACAATTGTTTCATCTCGCTGATTATTTTTAAAAGATTATTCAATTTTGTCAAAGAAAAATGTTTCTTCACCGATACAATAGTAACAAAGAAGTTAATTTTATTCTATAAAGTATTCATGAATTAAAAAACAATTAAATATCTTCAAATATCTCAATATCATAAAGTTCGATTTTGATTCAACTGTTAAAATGTGTCTCTTGAAATTTAATTCTTCAAATATAAGTTCACCGTAAATATCATCAAAACTATCATGTTTTTGGATGAATTTTAGGATGTTTGAGATGTACTTTAAGTGATTATTAGAGATGATTTAATCGTTTCAATACTAAACAAAAATATCAAAATATCATCATATGTGTTATACTATTAAACTCGTTCTATTAAGTGAATAAAAAAATTATTAATATTTCAGAGTCGGACACTAAGTATAGAGAATATAGATATTGTAGGTTCGAATATGTGTTCCATCATAAATATATGATAAAAATAAACATTTGACTCTAACAAACATTCAGCTCATAGTTTTTTGACCAAAAACTAAATTTCATAGATCATACATGTTCCATTGGACTTACAACTTCATGTTTTATGTTTATCCTTCACATCAATCAAGCATTAGTTAGCATGTAACTTTTTTAACATAAATCTTGAATTTGAGTTTGACACATCGCCTGTCACAATTCTTCATCCGTTCTATTAATGATAAAAAAATTCTAGAAACTAAAGATTCATTTATAATGAGATCTCTACCTCTAGCAATGACAAATGATAGTAACATCATGGACGTTAGATGGAAGAAACAGAAAAGGAAAGAAAAAGTTGGAAACAGTAGACATTAGGGAAGAATGTGAATGAGATCGGTGAGAGAGAGTATAATAAATACTCCTCCGTCTCGGTTTAATTGTCGTATTAGGATTGTACTTGGTTCTTAATGAAATGAATAGTTGAACCGATTTCAATGGTAAAATTAGTATCATTTGCCCTAAGATTTTTAGTTTCAAACTTAGATTAATGTCATCTCATTTAAAAGCTCATGGGTAATCACTTTAGCATATAATCATACTATGATAACAAAGATTCTTCCATACCCGATTTATTTGAATACACTCGCTTGCATGCACGTAGAAGGAAAGTCCTAAGTTTTTTGTGTTCTAAGCAAACTAAATCAATGGTATCTTCAATCGCTCTTAGCCTCTATTCCGGGGTGGATTCTAGGGTGAGTGTCCAATTAAGTCCCTCACCGGTGTACCACTCATCTTGACCATTAGATCTAACGGTTCCACCTATTTTTCTATGCACAACACTATATTCAATCTTTCTTCTCTCTTTGTTTTCTTGTCTCACAGCCTCACCCAAAGGCACCTCTATCCAATACACTACCACCACTATCCATGACAACGCCAACAAAAAGTCTGTCGGAGAATTGCATTTACGACATTACGCACCCCATAAGATTTCATAGGAAAATCCAAAGTTATAATAGGGTTGATTTTTTTTTTCAACAAAATAATGATAAGGGTGTTTTAAAAAAATTGCAAGCTTGTACTTTTTCCATGTTCATGTCATCGATTTTACTCACAAGGTGTTTAAATGGTAAAATAAAATTTAGGGCTCTTCTAAATCTTGGCGTGAGAACAAATTTCGGGTGAGGTTTAACACAGGAAAGGAATTTTGTTTCCCACAATGGGAAAAAGCTAGTTTTGAAGGACAGGTGGCAGTTGCTACTTGTTTGAGACCAAACAAAAAAAAAACTTTCATATTTTAATGTTTTCCGTTCCTTTTACTAATTGACCTCCCCCTTTATTATTACAACACAACTTACTTTATCTAACAAATTAATTGAAATACAGCTCCACCACTGTACATCTTCTGAAAATATGAACTTCGTGTGAGAGAATTTAATCATCAATATTTCAATCTATTTTCCAACACACAGCGGAATGTTACTTCAAATGACAGATTTCTTAAAAAAAAATTAAATTGATGATGGAAATTCTTGATCTGTGTTTATTCTTCAAATGCATGTCTATATATATATATATATATATATATATATATATATATATATATATATATATATTATTTTTAACGTTGAAGCTCCCTTCCATTTCCCTTCAGATCTGATGCACCATGAAAAAGTTTGTGAATGAAATATTTCATCTTTTATTCGGTGAGTGAAAGGTCATTAAAATCGTCATCTTGTTCGTTAATCTCAGCAGTTGAAGTTAACAGAATCCCAGTGACCGGAATCTCGCTAGAAAAGTGGTACTTGAAAAACTAAAATTGATGATGGTTTAAATAAATAAATGGAATTTATAAAGGATGACGAAAGGAGTTTAGTGGCGTGTTCAAAGGAAAAAACGAGTTATGGTTATGGAGCATGGTTGAGACCTGAGAAGAAGAAAGACAAAAGTGAGGGGGTGAAGTTTCCGTTAAGAGAGAGAAGGAGGATGACAAAGAAATTTGTTTTTAAAATAACAAACAATTTAATAAATAATAATAAATGAATTAAACCTAAAAGTCATTGCAATTATCAGGTAAACAATCTCAACCATTGAAATAAAATACTATTATATCTATTGTCATGTTTAGCCTTTCCCATCATGGGAAACAAATTTCCTTTCCCATGCTAAACTCCACCCAAATTTCATTGTTTTAATTTGTTGAAACAATTGTGACTTAAACAATGCTTTGAGATCAACACAGTTGTAGTTAAGAAGGTTTCGTAATGAGGGTAGGAAGAAGTAAGAAAGTTCGATTTTTTATATCTATGACCAGAACAACGAACTAAAGAAATGGAAGTTATCCATAAGTAGTTTCTTGGCTGATGGTTCTCAAAACTCATTTTTTTACTTCCCACAAAATTATCCACAGAAGAATCAATCTAAAACACTCATTTAATGATTTTTTTAACAGTTTAGTTTGGTTTTCTAAGATTGTTTCTGGTGAACATTTGAAGCATTCATGAATATCGTTCAGGCTGTGGAGAACGAATGAGTGCTAAAAAAATAGAAAAAATAAGTGAATCAACGTGTTGTAAAAGTTATTAAGATAGTATGTGCTTATCTCATCTAAGGGTTAAGATGAGTGGTACACCTATTGAGGATTTAATTGAACCCTCACCCTAGAATCCACACTATAAATAGGAGTTCGTTGCCAATTTTTAGAAGTATCTATATGGAGCACTTGAGGCATGTTTTGGTGAGTTAATGTTGCGGTTACTAAATAGTAAATCAAATTTTAATCGGTTTAGAAAATTGTCTCTTCACCCATACAATAATATTCCCTCCGTTCCATAATATAAGCAAAAACAAACTCATTTTCTATAAGCAAAAAGGACAAACTTTTATCCTATTTAATCTTGTTTTTTTAAAAAATTTCTTTTCCAAAAAAAACTTTTGTTTATTCTCATAAAATTAAATGCAAATTACATTCAATTTTCTCTTTCTTTCATTTTTTCTATAACCAATAGCCAATGAAAATTGTTTTTACATCTTCCTATAAAACTTTTTCCAAAGAAAACACAAAAAACTATACTCCAAATTCTTATGATTTAGTTTTCTTAATAAGTGTGATTTTTTTTTCTTATAATTTGGGACGGAGGGAGTAACAAAGATAGTTAATTTTACCCTATAAATTATTCATGAATTAAAAAATAGTTTTTTTAGGGAAAAAAATAGTTAAATATCATCAAATATATCAATATCATAAAGTTTGATTTTGATCCAAACGTTAAAATGTGTCTCATGATTTTTAATTCTTCAAATATAATTTCACCAAAAATATCATCAAAATATCATTATATAAATTCATTGTGATTTAAACTAAAAAAAAAAAATCAAAATATCATCATGTGTGTTATACTATTAAAATCTTTCTATTAAGTGAATCAAAAACATTTATTGATATTACAAAGAGTCTAATGACAAAACTCGGTGACACTTGGAGAACATGGGTGTTGCAAGTTCGAACATGTGTTCCATCAATAGATACAGGGCCGGCCCATAGCCCGTCGAGGCGGGGCTATGACACCGGGCCTCAATTTTTTTGGGCCCAAATTTTTTTTTTTTATATACAAGGCCATAAAAACGAGTTATATATGTTCAGTGTCGGAGAGATAGCAAATGATGCGCGGTGGTCCAGCGGTATTAATTTTGATTTGCAGCTTCTTGACATGAGTTCAAGTCCTGGCAGGCACCTTCTTTATAATAATTTTAGTCTTTTGTTATTTTTTTAGATATTTTTCCCATATAGGTCTGTCGTTTGTGCTAAAAATTTTATTTATTTTCAACATTAAACCCATTCCAAACCCTTTGTTTTTGTACCCCAATTTTTTTAGACCATCATTTTTTTGTGCTTTCTTTTTTGGGGCCAATATCTTAAATTATAACGGGGTCTCTAAATTGTTTAAGACGGCAACTTGAATAGATATGTGATAAAAATAAACATTTGACTGTAACAAACATTCATCTCATCGTTTTATGACCAAAGACTAAATTACAACCAAAAACTAAATTACATGGATCAAATCTGTTCCATTGGATTTACAGCTTCATGTTTTATGTTTATCCTTCACATCAATCAAACATTACTTGGCATGTAATTTTTTTAACATAAATCTTGAATTTGAGTTTAACATATCGTCTACCACAATTCTGCATCAAATCTATTAATGATAAAAATAATCTAGAAACAAAAAATTCATGGATAATGAGATCTCTATCTCTAGCAATGACAAATGATAGAAACATTGTGGGCGTTAGATGGAAGAAACTGAAAAGAAAAGAAAAATTTAGAAACAATAGACTTTAGGGAAGAACGTGAATGAGATTGCTGAGCGAATATAATAAATAATCCCCCGTCTTATTTTAATTGTCGTTTTAGGGTTGTGCGTGATTCTTAATGAAATGATTAGTTGAATTGATTTCAATGGTAAAATTAACATAATTTATTAAAACACTCTTATTAATTGTAGTTAGTGGAGTAGGTAAGTGGAGTGAAATTCAATAAATAAAGTATACCGTTGAAAACTAATAATAAATGGTATATTGGTATTCTAAAGTGACAATTATTTTGAGGTAGAAAAATATGTTAAAATGATAATTAAAATGAGACGGAGGAAGTAGACTTAAAAGTGAGATATGGAATATTGAATGTCCACATTATAATTTTAACAAATAATTATTGACCTTAAGATTAAGGGAAATGAATGTTTAAGATTTGGTGTCAAAGTTAATTTGATACTTGATATATGATATAAAAAATCGTCTATCTAAATAACACAACAAAAAATATAGCAAATACTTTTTTTTTTTTCGAGTAGCCTAGTGGATAGAATTCACCTTATAAGGTGAATAAGTGGGGTGTCCGGGGTTCGAACCACGGCCCCCGCATATAACAATGCAATGTCCCCGCCAACCGGAAGCTATGCTCACGGGGACTTCAAATACTTTACTTGTCCCTTTGTACAAAACTCATTGGTTTGATTTTTATTTTTGTTTTATAACCACTTCAGCATTTTCTTTTTCTTTTATAAATCGGATATCTTTTGCGCACAAAGATTAACCTCTCAAAATTTGTGGAACCTAATTGTCCGACAAACTCTCCCTAACGGTTTTAACATTAATACATGTCCAAACTTAGCTTCGAACCCAAGATCTTTTATTTCAAACTTATATTCATGTCATCTCATTTAAACGATCATGGATAATCACTTTACCGTATAGTCATACTATGATAACAAAGAGTTAATAATTTTCTAAAACATTTATAGTTCGAAAAGGAAAAAAAAAAAAAAAAACTTAATTTCCATCGTGCAAACAACCAAAAAGTCCAAGGAAAAGTGACTCCTACAAAAGATACACGATTTGCACTTGACCATCAACTTTTGCAAGAATCCAACCAATTTCATGCAGCCATAAAGATACCTTTTAAACTAACAAAAGAAATAAGTGAAAAAAGGTAGTGATAGGACGCAAAACATGTTTGTGAATGAGAAGATACATTTTGAGTAGTTTGAAAACAAGTTCGTGATAAAAGAACGAAGAACGGTTTGAAAATATGCAAAACAAAAACTTGTGTTTATCTTCTTTGGAGGCTTACATAAAAGCTTAATTAATTTGAGGAAATCTTGTGTAGTTAATTGACTTTTCTTTGACGATAATAGTCCCTAATAAGCACGTCCTATTGAGAGTAGGATATGGCTTAGCCACTAAACTGGCAAACTACAATGCCAAAGCACCCATGATATTGATAACAGAGTAAACGAAGGAATAGCAACACATTTCTTAAAGATTCTCTTATTTGCATTTAAAAAATAATAATACAGTACAATCCAATAACTAAATTACTATAGTTTTGGTCTGATTATATTTACTACTTGTATTGTCTGTCTGAGAGCTGCATATGCTGCCTGAGGTAACCAACCCAAGTATATCAGTCATTAAGGATTAGAATTGCATAAAGCCTAATCTAGTGATTGGGGCTCAAGTGGTAATTGAGCTCTACCAAACGACGAATTGTTTGGGAGAATCTGAGTTCGATTCCTGCATGGAACAATTACCGGCTAGACTTTACTTACCTCTGGCCGAACTCCGGATTACTAGTGCCCTCTTCCCTTAGAAACCGGATTACTACTGCCCTCTTCCCCTAGAAACCGGAGGGTTAACACCAAAAAAAGAAAATGCATAAAGCCTCTTAAAGAAGGGTTAAAAATACCTGAATACTATCCTATTTGAAAAGCACATGACAGAGCTTAGGTTTTGTATTCTACTATTCTTGAATATAGTTTAATAATAAACGAATCTCATACAATCTCTCTAAAAAGAAGGATCAATAAAATCTGAATATCTATAATGGGTGGAGATACAACTATCTTTGGTTCAAAAACTGAAACCAAACAATAAATTTATATTTGAAACATCTCAAAACAAAAAGAGACACAACAGAGATAGAGTCTCATTTCAACACGTACGGAACACTAATAACTCATGCAAATTAATTGTATGTAAATTTTGGAGACTCAAGTCTGTAAACCAGTCAGCAGAGTTTCATGACAAAAAAAGGAGCTCAATGCATTTGCAACAAAGTCACACACATTGTTCACATTAAACCCAAACAACAGGAAATCACATTCCAAGGGGGAAAAGTTGGCAAGTAATACAAATATGATATGAACCATGCAAAATATGCAGAGCCGCAAAAGTAATATCAATTTCTTCCCCAAATAAGAGCTGGAAAAATGGAGATGCTGAGAAGTCTTCAAATAGGAAATTGGGAACCTGTGAATGAAAACAAGATAAATGGTATTCAAACAAACCAAAACATCAAAGTAAAAATATGCACACACGGGAATCGCAATATCAGAAGAAGCAAACATTCTTCCATACCAGACACTAGGAGAAGAACACAGATGTCTTTCAGCAAGAGAAAGCAACACAAAGGTTAGAGAACACAGCTTCCCCAATGATCCTAGCAATGAAGGAAAATGAGATCATAAGCCAACAACTTTATGATTAGAGAATAGGGTGATTAAAATGGAGAAACCATAAGTTATATGCAAAATGTTCTCACCTTAAAGGATGTGGAAGGCCCACACTAAGGAACTGCAGGAAAGAAAAACAACTGAGGAGATCAGAAGGTATAGGCTTTCTGTTTAAATATTTTGCTGAGGAAAAGTCCAATATATGGTTAAACATGGTCCTTACTGGGAAATTTTGGTTACCCGAGGTTGCTATCATACTTCACCCATTCACCATGCCATTGGCCCATTGCCAAGACACGTGATCCTTTGCATATTTTAACAAATTTACAAGAGTCTTACATTGAGTAATGATATGGCATGAATAGTGGTTATAAGTGGACATTATTCATCATATAAATTGAGTAATGATATGGCATGAATAGTGGTTATAAGTGGGCATTATTCACCAGACAAAATTGGTTTCGTTAGGTTGAGTTAGGCCCAACTCAAATTCTAAGATAGCATCAGAGCATGTCCTAGATTTGTTGGGTCACCCGTTGTCCGACCACTCAAGTAGCTCTGGATGTCTAGCCTTAACCGTGAGAGGGTGTGTTGAGAATCCCACATCGAATAAAGATAAAGCCTGAATAGTAATAATAAATGGTGGACCTCCATCAAGTTGCACGCGATTTGGGCCCAACCTAAGTTCTAAGACAAATTATCCATCACGATCAATACTTGCAGTTCTAAACCAGTTATAACTTCATCAAAACTCAATTCCCAAATGCTTCATTGTGTTTATTCTACAAACAAGAATCAGGCTTTTCCTAGATAGGATACTCCCCTGATCATTTTTAATGTTATATAGTTTCCTCAAATGAATCATGAATTCACAGTCTTCTAATTGTCCCTCAAAGCCAATATCAATTGGCAATATTGAGGAAAAATGTAGTTTTTCCTTCTTTGCATATAATTGCAACATGAAAAATAGCCTGCTCCTTGTACACCTTAAATCCTGCTCATTTTCTTTTACCAAAACCAGAAAATTTCCTGCTCACTGCTAGTACATTTTTGCATATATTAGTCATCCTGTAACAGCACATTAAGGTACTAATCTGATTTTCATCATTACAGATAGGACCTTGATCATCTTCATATTCCATTGTATATACTTGCTGTCTGACTTATGACCCTTATGCCAAGACATAGATAAACTCCCTGCTATGATACACGCGTTCTACAAGTTGAAATCAATCAATATTCAAATTCATGAATTTTTTTTGCAATCCATTTTCCCAGTCTTGGGGAATCATTTTTCTGACAAGCATCAAGGGCTCGTTCCAACATGGGAAGTGTAGGCTCTATTGTCATTGTTTTCATAAAACTCTCGAGCTCATCCATGTATCCATGCCGACTATAGAGTTCAATCATGCAGCCATAATGCTCCAACCGAGGCAGGACACCGTATTCATTGCTCATAGACTCGAAGCATTGAGTGCCAAACTCAACAAGGCCTTCTTCAACACAAGCAAGAAGAATGCCCTCAAAGGTCACACGGTCTGGCTTGATGCCTTCTGCTTCCATTATCCCAAAAAGTTCAAGTGCATCTCTTCCCCTATGATTGTGACAACATCCCAAAATTAAGGTATTCCACATTATCACGTCCCTAGAAACCGCCCCTTTCAGAATCTCAACAGCATACTCAAGACAGTAGCATTTACAGTACATGTAAATCAAAGCAGTCCTGATTACACTATCTATCTGAAATCCATGTCTAATGATAAATCCATGAATTTGCTTGCCGAGGCGTAGCGAATAAGTATTTGCACATGCTGCTAAAAGGGTTCCAAAAGTATACTTGCTTGGTTTTGCCTCCCATTGCATCTCTGAAAACATTGTTAGTGTTTGTTCGCTTGAATGATGAAGGCCACAACTAGCCAATAAAGCATTCCAAGAAACCCTGTCACGCCAATTACTCATCAGGTTAAACCAAACTCGGGCACTGTTCAAGTTCCCACATTTACCATACATGTCAAGAATGGCATTGCCAACCATAAGGTTCGAGTGGAAACCATGTCGATAGACAAATCCATGAAGCTGTTTCCCCATTTCATGATCCAAAAGGCCAGCAGACACATTTATCATCAAACCAAGAGTGACATGGTCCAAGTCCTTTACAGTGTCAAGCATCAAACAAACAAAATCTAATGCCTCAGACCATTTAAAGAATCGGGTATATCCAGCCAACATAGCATTCCACGATATCACATTTCGTACAGGCATCTGATCAAAAAGCTTTCTTGCGTCCCAAGTTTTCCCACTCATTGCATACCCTGACACAATGCAAGTCCAACACACTAAATCTTTCGAACCAAGCTGATGAAAAACCCGAGAACCATTCTCCAATTCACCACACTTGACATACATATTGATTAGCGAGCTCGAAACAACATTATCCTCATGAAGTCCCTGTTTCACAACAACCCCATGAATTTGCATCCCCTCCTCAAGTGCACGCATACTAGAACAGGCAACAAGAGCATTAGAGAATGTAAAATTCAACGGCTTAACTCCATCAGAAAACATGTGTGTGAACAACAAGACAGCTTCCTTTGCATCACCAACATCAAGATACCGCCTTACAATAACATTCCAAGTAACAGCATTTGGACGAGGAATTTCATGAAACATCCTGCGAGCATAAAGCATAATCCCACATTTAGCATAAACATCAACAAGAGCACTCCCAATTATCACATTGCTCAAAAAACCAAATTTCACAACAAGCCCATGAACCTGCTGCGACAAAGAAAGCTCATAAACATCAGCACACGACCCAAGAACACTGGCAAATGTGATGTTATTGGCACGAACACCAGCCTTATTCATTGAAAGAAACAAAGAAATCGTCTCATCTGGATACCGCAATCGAGAATAAGCAGTAATCAAAGCATTCCATGACCCACCATCTCGTTGAGGCATTTCATCAAACAGTTCCTGTGCATCATGAAGAGAGGAGCATTTCGCATAAGCTTCAAGTGCACGGTTGCGGAGGAATATAGGTGGATTGCGAGTGGTGGCGACTAAGTGGAACTCAACCTTATGGGCTGAGGCGATGGATTTTGGAGAGCGACAGTGACGGAAGAAATGGGCGTAGAGAGAGTGAGGGAAGGGTAGTGGGAAGTCGAAGAGAATGGATGCGGCTTTTTGGATGTGGCCAGATTTTAGACAGTTGAGGATTGATTGGATTACTTCATCTTGGGTGGCGGTGGTGACGGTGATGGTGGTCGGTGGGTGGTGGTTCGTGGTGGGGGAGTTGGTTCGGCGCAGAAGCAGCGACATTTTACGGCCATAGGAACGGATGGGTAATCGGCGATCACTCATAGATGGGTAGTTTTTTCACCAATAACGAATCTTTGACCTTCTACTTGTACGAGTTTTGACCTAAAAAAGTCATCTTTATACAAAGGCTAATGTTTGGTCAAGCTGCATAACTTAGTCAAAACTCTTGATAAAATGATAGAAGCTTTCATAATGGAAAATACTCCCTCCGTCTCACAATTTTTTCTTCTCAAAATAATTGTCACTTTATAATATCAATATCAATGCGGCATTTATTATTTTTTTCCACTATTATACCCTTATTTATTGAATTTCATCCAATTTGACTACTTCACTAACTACAATTAATAAAGGTGTTTTAGTAAATGTCACTAATTTTACCATTGAAATCAACATAACTAATCATTTTCTTAATAATCGTGCATAAACGATTAATATTGTGAAGACGAGAGAAGTAAGTACTTGTCTTTATAAGTATCACATGATATATTATGTAAACGGTTTTTTGCAAGTGTCATGTGTGACGAGGCCGAAAAAATCTATAGGAACTTCATACAGGCATCAGCATCATTAGTGAGAAAAGAAAATGTCATTTAATTTCTTGAAAAACTGTTTGTAAACCAAAAAGTGAAGGTGGATTTGGGTTTAGGTGTATGAAAACCCTGGATGATTTGTGAGTTCAAGCTATGAAATTCAAGTATAAATGTGGTTGTAATAACATGTCTTTTACGAGTGTTAATTCAACATATTCTCTTCTTTAGAGAACTATTGTAAAAGTTTGGTCAAATTTCATAACAAATATATCTGGATAGTTAAGGATGGAAATACCACCAGATTTTATAAAGACATTTAGATCCTTGGATAGGTTAATCTTGAAGAACAAGTTGGTCCTCTTGTCCCTTCTAATGAAACTAACTACCATGTTGCATTTTACGACAATAGTATGGGATGAAAATGAGAGAGAGTTGTGAGACATATTCCTATGTATACGAAATAAGTTATTGATCTTGTTCAACCTCTTTCTTCTGGCGGCTCAGATATGCACCATTGAAATGTAGCTTCTAATTGAGAATTCTCTTTAAAAACATCATATGATATATTGAGTACCAGAAATGATACCAAGGACATCATGAATTCCTCTGACATAGTTTGGAAGTGGAAGAGACCAACCGGAATTAAAGCCACTTTGTGAAAAATTGTTCACGAAAAACTACTTACAAATGAAGAAAGAATCGAAAGATGCATGATTTCTATATTGAGTGGCATAGATGTATAGACATAGTTTTAAAACTCGGCTCGGACATCGACTCGGCGGATGTCTTAGGGTCAGCTGAGTCAATGGTCGAACCAATCGAGTCCTTTGGTTGAATCGTGTGACCGAATCGGATTAAACCGGATAGCTCGGTTAGATCACTCGACCTTAAGATTATATTTGTATAGGTATTTAACTAAATTAAATTGTATTGAACTGATGACTCGGCCACTATAAAACTTAAAAAATGACATGTAATATGTATATCAATATTTTTGTTTGAAGGAATGTATATCAATATTTGAATAACTATATTTTGTTGAGAGGAAATAAATGTTGTTTTTATGTATATATGTATATATTTTCTAAAAAAATGATATGTATATTAATATTATTATAAAAAGAATAGTAATGATATGCTCTTTTTTTATTAAAAAAATAATGATGTTACTATTGAACCAGATGAATTAATCTATAAAAAGAATTTTTAAAAATTATGGCATCTATAAAATGTCAAAAATCATTAAACTCATTAATCATTTCAAGTATATTTTATATTTAACGTCAAAAAAAAAAGTATATTTTATATTTCAAAAATAATTATATTTTATTATTCAAACAAATATAAAGTATAATATCTAAATAAATTATATAATATTTATATAAGTATTAAAAATTCTTTCAAAAACAAATAAGTATAAAAAATGTCTTAAAATATGTAATTTTTTTAAACGGAATAAAAAAGTCTTAACACATGTAACGGACAGATTTGTTAAAATGAGGTTTTATTTTCTCTAAACATTTTACTATTTATTGTGCTGGAATTTGATCATACATGCTATTTAATGTTTTTGAATTTGATGATATAATTATCAATTATAATTGTTTAAAAGCAAATGTATATCAAATTGCATAGCCTACTGTAGTGGTATATACTGTTGGATGCAGCAGGTAGGTCGCGGGTTCAACCCTCCCAAATGCCATTTTTTTTTACTAAAATATATCGGCTTCCTTTAAAAACCGGTTCGATTCCTAAAACCGCCGAGTCACCGGTTTTCGCCGGTTTTGACCGAGTCACGCCGGTTCATGCCGAGTTAAGCTGCATAACCGATCCAAAACCTAGACCGAACCGGTGAGGGGTCCGGTTCCCGGTCCAACCGGCCGGTCCGGTACGAGTTTCAAAACTATGTGTATAGAAGCCTCAAAATCGACTTTACATATTCTAAGAGATTGTGAAGATACTAAAGAGCTTTGGTCCATGGCATAAAAGAATAACATTGGAGTGAGTTTTTCGGTCTCGACCTTTTTGTTTGGATTGAAGATCCAAAACCTAGACCGAACCGGTGAGGGGTCCGGTTCCGGTCCAACCGGCCGGTCGGTTTGAGTTTCAAAACTATGTGTATAGAAGCCTCAAAATCGACTTTACATATTCTAAGAGATTGTGAAGATACTAAAGAGCTTTGGTCCATGGCATAAAAGAATAACATTGGAGTGAGTTTTTCGGTCTCGACCTTTTTGTTTGGATTGAAGATCCAAAACCTAGACCGAACCGGTGAGGGGTCCGGTTCCCGGTCCAACCGGCCGGTCCGGTCTTAGTTTCAAAACTATGTGTATATATAGAAGCCTCAAAATCGACTTTACATATTCTAAGAGATTGTGAAGATACTAAAGAGCTTTGGTCCATGGCATAAAAGAATAACATTGGAGTGAGTTTTTCGATCTCGACCTTTTTTGTTTGGATTGAATGGAGCTTGATATGTAAGGACAATGATAATCTACCTTGGGATTGGTATATCTTATTTGGAGTTATGATGTGGACTCTTTCGAAGGATGGAACATGCTCATATTTTCTCAATGTTGATGGATCACATTTTACCAACAATGGAAGTTCGACTTGTAGGGGGTTGATTCATGATCAACCTGGTAAATTTGTTGTGGGTTTTATGTGTAAAATTATCTCTACACATGAACTATGAGCAATCCTTCTGGCCTTCAGCTTGTTCAGTCCCAACACCTGCAACATATGATAATTGAATATGATTCTAAAGTTGTAGTGGATATGATTCAATGTAGTTATACCAATATTTTTTTATCTATAACTTGCACTTGCAGACATCCTCTACATTCTCTAAACTCTTAATATGAATTTTAGTTACATCAATGTGTTGATTTGCTTGCACATCGAACTCATTCTAATTCATTCAACTTAACTGTAATGGAATTTCTTTTTCCTTTATTAGACATTCTTATTTGTAATGATTCCTCTTGTGTATTTTTCTTCTTAGCATTGTAACCCAAAGAATAAATAAACAACAACATATGTAATCTTTAAAATAAAAAAAATAAAAAACAACATATATGAGTAATTTGGATTTGATTTATTTATATTTTATTGATCCATATTTCTTTTTGGTTTATTGATCCATTTCAATATGTGTGTATGTTTACGTTGGATTTTCGTAAACAACCGCCGGTTTACAAATGGTAACTTGCAAGATCAACCGGTAAATCTTAGGACATATTGTGTTTGTTCTTGTTGTTAGAAATTCTGTGTCTCTGGTGTCGAAAATATAAGAAATATGATAAAAACAATCGAATTCAATCCACTTGAACTCAATCGAACTTAATAAAGTAAAGTGCAAGAACACTTAAAGAAAAAAAGGTAAATTGTATTGATTAAACAAAAGTTGGTACACGAATTCATACATTGCAACTTGTGACTCGTTTCTCGCTTCCATACGGATACTTTGAGTGTAAGTTTGTATGATGGAATTGTGACCCGTTTTTCCTATGAAAAACTACTATTTATACTAAGTCTAGAAATAACTACACTTCTTTGAAATTCAAACTACAATCGCCACAAGTCGACGGTTTTGCTTATTTGAAAACAAACTTAAAATACAAAGGCGACTTAAAGAATAAGCGTTGATAACCACCTTCGAAAACTGCTCTGTCGAAGTCTTCTACCATCTTCGAACCTAAATTTGCTTTCAATACAACACTCTGTTCGAATCTTCTTTAAATCTAGGTCAACTATACTTTGACCACATTTATTACGGCTAGGAAAATATATTGGCTAACAAATTGCCCCCCGAAACGCCATTTTCGATTTCACCGAAGAAGAAAAAGACGTTTTTGAAAAAAAAAATAACTAACATTCTCCATCGAAATGAATGATGTCGGTATTTAATTCAAAACTAATTCAAATTTCCTTTAAATACGACCCCACAATCTTAGTTAGTGGGCCACGTTCTCTAATATTGGAAAAGACGCCATTTTTAATGGTAAAGCTGTCAAAATAAGATCTTGACATGTGTCATGATCAAAGGTCCATATAGAAACAAACTCACCTTTACTCTTCTCACTTTTCACCATTTCATTTTCACTTTCACTGTTCCTCTTCTCCGCCAAAATTCTCTCAAAGAAAAAGCTTCGAATTTTACGCAACTCCTATCTTTAAACATGAAATCTTCACTATTCATCAACTTCTCACAAAAACATTGAAACAATGACAAACGCAGCGGGAACTTCTCATGTGAATCGCGAAGAACCCATTGATTTCAGCGAAGAAATAGCCAATGCGCTCTTTGCTTTTGTGAACGAACCGAGAGATCAATGAAGGTGAAAAAGCTATCTGGAAAACCCAGGTAATCATCCCTTGTACCGATACTCCACATGCATTCTTAGGCCCCATTTCTCTAGAACACTGAAACTCCGTAAATTAACTCTCTTTTTCCATGTATTGAAACTCAACCTCCTTTAATTTTCACAAAAGGTCCTTTTGACCTAAGTTTTGTAAAATCCAAAATTAGGACTGAACCAAAACCTTCTCCGGAATACATTGCTTGGTTAGACAAAGTTCAAAAACAAAAGGGACAATTCTGGAAGGAGAAAGGGATTTTTGATCTCATCCAAATATCTCGATATGGTCCAAAATACCATAATGAATTGATATTTCTTGCTTTACATTTTTGGAACCCATCGAACAACGGCCTTCACTTGAAATGTGGAATGCTCACTCCTACCCTTTTAGATGTGGCCGGCCTTACTAGCTTAAAACAAGCTTGGATACACCTTTAATCCGGATGTTACCACCTCTCAATACTCGGTAAATTTCGATAGCCCTGCCTATGGTTTGTTTATAGCTAACAACCATGATACCAAATGTCTTGAAGTATCTGAGATGAACATGTAGCTTTCTTGACCTACCGGTTATCTATGCATGTTTTTTGCTCAAGGTCGGTACAAGTCCCTAAGAAATTCATGTGTCTAGCTAATCGGTTACATGAAGGAACGGATATCTGTTTAAGCAAACTGATTCTAGGTTCTTTGTATGAAACCCTTAACCATACAACTAATAATCTTAGAGATTATCCCCGAACCGGTGGGAATTTAGTTGTATCGGGACCCATATGGTTGTTCCAACTATGGCTTTTAGCCATTTTTGGATCAAAACTTGCTTCGATCCTACCTTCCTCTTACACATCGGCATACTCGGAAAGGACCACTGAAGGTATAGGCTTAGCTATGTTTCACCACGATGGGAACAAATCTTCGCAACAACTTTTTGAGAATGCTTACAAAACCTTGCTTGATTGTCCCATTTTCACCCCTATAATGGCACCATTTACCACTAGGAAATATGGACCTAACTGGTTCAAACACCTGGTAGTCCTTATGGAGTATATGGTTACCAACCTAACCATGTAGCTAGACAGTTTGGTATGGTTCAATCGAAACCTAGCTCTTTGTTCAAAAGTATAAGTGAATGGAAAATTCCTCTGATCGAACTTGTGTGGAAATCCATAATTCAAGCCAAGAGAACAAGCGTGTTCGAGCCTACATATTTCTCAACATCATTTGCATGCTGCGAAACATTCTTTCGATGGTGGCGAAATTATTACATACGCCAATCCAATCGAGGGAATCTGATGAATTGCTGCCTCAACCGACCGGTACTTTTCACACTTTGCGGAACAAAGACAAGAACACTAGAGGTACGCACATTAAAGAAATTCAGCAATTTCAAAGATATTATCAAACAGCATATAACCCTTTACATCCAAGGAGGACGGTATATTATCTTTGCTCGGACCTTGAGAGACAAAATTCGAGAAAAAATTCCGAAACAATTTTTCCCCACTGGAACACCCAATAAATATCTTTATGTTTTAGAAAAGAAAATGAGACTAGCAAAATTTCCATCTTGTAATCTTGCTTTGGCCTTTAGGCCACCATACCCAAAATGGTTACTTTATAATTTCAAAATCCCACGAATAATTTAGTAACCTATGCTAAATGCAATTTATATCAATATAGTGGTGAACTTGGCTATGAATTATCCCAAGTTCGAATCGAAACTCCCAGTATCATGGGTATGATTTTTTCCTTTACTAAAATACATTAATAATATTTTTAGAAAAAATAGTACTTATCTGTATAATCACATATTTCAGCTTTGCCTTTAACTCCGGGATGTTTTATCTTGGTTTTCGGGTGTCAAACATTGATTACGTTTGAACCTTTTAAACCGGTGATATCTTATTTTTCTTGGGAAGGGAAAAAGTAAGCAAAACCCTTGAGAATCGAGGTCCGGGAGTTGTTTTCGCTACGGGAAGGTGTTAGGCACCCATAACGATTATAGTAACCTATAGGAACCGTCTTTAACTTCTACGCGCGCGCTTTATTTTTAAATGCTATTTGAAAATGTTATTTACACCTAAAAGTTACTAAATGAAGAATTGGAGGGAGAAGAATGTTTTTGGGTTTTTATTTTATTTGAATTGAAGGAATTTTGATTCCTTGCCTACGTACCCGTTTAAGGGATCAAATCCACCGTAGTTCTCTCTCAAAAAATGTTTTTGTTTTTGTTGGTTGATTTTAAGTTTGAGAATGGATTTTGGAAGAATAGAAAGAGGCCTCAAGGGCATGAGATCGGAAAATAGTGAGGTTGAATTAGTGAATTGCAAAAGAAGTCAAAGTTTGATTATTTCCATTGAAATTTGATTAAGAAAATGGAAAAGAAAATACAATGGGATATTGGATCCCAAGGTTTATTTGGAAAAGGTTTGAGTGAAGTTGTTCACATTTGTTTGGAAAATTGGGTTTTTCTAAGTATGAATCCTAGGCATTCATCTAAACATACAATCCTAAACATACATCTAAACATGCATATTCTAGCTACTTAGTGATGTGTGTGCATGTGTCGGTGCTTGTGTCGGTGTACATTACTAGAGTCCATTGTCCTTTACATCATACCCTAGATACATTCTATGGCCTCTTTGCCAAGAAATTAAAAGCATAAGAAGAATATTACAAAATTTCCTAAGTGTTTACATTCTAACTTTGGTACAAATCATATTGCAAGAAGAATAGAGATGAAAATGGGATGAGATGATGATGCTTATGGTGAATATGAAATATGAAATGAAAAGGTTAGTAGCACAAGATATGAAACCAATCAAAGCTATCATAACAAAAGTAAGAAGATTAACATAAAAACAAGCAAAAATAATGCAAAATAGGCCTAAAGATTTATTAATGATGCAAGGCTTGAACAAAACCTATAACTCCCATGGTTTAACACATTTTTAAGATGTGAAATCCAAGTTTAAAAATGAGAATTCAAGAGAATTAGCAAAGCCTTACATTTTAATGTGAATTTTAGGCCTATTTTACACCACCTATTCACCAACATTACTTGCAAAGCAAGCAAGTGAGTAACCAAATGCACATGACCGGTAGGAAATATACTCGAAACTATGGCAAATTCTTCACAAAAACACCCCTCATGAATCACGAATGTGCATCAAAAATAGAAACAAAAATTGAACCAATTTTACCCTAATTTTAACATGAAATTCAAGAAATGTAACAAGAAACTATCTCAACATTTTTTATCAAGTTCTCCAAGTGCACAACCAACACAAAAGCATCACAAAAATACTAAGAGAATCCTATAAATTTTGCTAAGGCTTCTTAAAATGTTTCAAGCATGCCAGGGGTGTGATTATCAAACAATAACATGGAAATAGCAAAAACAAGCATTAGAACACGGGAAAAACGGGCTTAAGGCCCAAACCCACACACAAGTGGATCTGGATCACCGGGCGGCTGCGGACCGCGGGATTGATCCAGGAACCCTAAACCTAGATCTAACGGTGGGGATTCGGGTTTTAGGAGTGAACCGGACAGGTCTAGCTGAACCAATCCGGTTCACTCCGGTATAAAAGCATGGAGACCGGTCCAAAATCATTCTAACCCTAGCTTTCTCTCTCTCTCTGCTTCGGATTCTCTCACACTCTCTCATTCTTTCTTCATCGTTTCATTCATCTTCATGACTCTTGACTCATAAACATGATTTAAACCACAAACTAGCATGGATCGACACGGAACGTTTCGCTTTGGTGATTTTCGAAGGATGAGGCTCTAACCGTTTCGAACTTGTGATTTTTTTGAAAGATGTTGTTTAAACCATTTCGAATTCGTAGTTTTTTGCGGAAAGTATTCGGAACACTTCGATCTTGAAGTTTCTTGAAAGAAGCTTGTTCGAAGCTGCTTCGATTTTGACATTTTTGACATGAAATTGCTCGAAATAGTTTGAACTTGTTGTTTTTGGTGGAAAATTTGTTCGAAGCGATTCAAACTCTCACCGAATCGAAACGTTTTGGATATACGGAGTTTTTTGGGATTGAAACCCTAATTCGATTCATCCTCTACGTTAATGATGAATTTACGCTCTGAATCAAAAGGTAAACGGTGAATTTTCGCTATTTTCGAAATTAGGGTTTCTTTTCAAAAATTTTTTTGAGCTTTTCGAACTTTCACTCCAATTCACCGTTTAATCCTTTTCGTATAACCTTCGATGATGATTATGGATGAAAACGAGAAGGTTTATGCGAGTTTACCTGGATTTGTTTGAAGGTTCGAACAACGAAAGATCCTGCACTTGTTCTTGATCGTTACGATAAACTCTATGGAGGCACCGAAAATAAATCGAGTTCTTCTTACTTTTTCTTTCGGCGATTCGAACAAACTTCGATTATCTCTTCTTCTCTTTTCCCTTTGCCTCTGTGATCGTATGATTCACCACTCCAATGGTGAATTCATGCTTGAATTGCAGGGGAACGAGCTCAATGATGAAGATTACGCAAGTAATCTGCGAGAGTTCGTTGAATTCGAAAACGTTTCTTGATGAATTGCAAATTTTTGATTTCAATCCTTGGAATTTTGTGTTGATTTCTTGTATTTGATGATGAACTGATAGATTTGTGGTGGTTTTTGTTCGAATTTGTGAAGAATAGGCGTAATGTGTGTTTGTTACGGTGGCCGGAATTCGTTATGGTGGTTTTTGCGGTGGGTTTGTGATGTTGGTTACGGTGGCGAAGGTTTCTCTGAAGAGAGAGAGAAAGTTTGTTAGAATTTTGATGAGGTGTCTTTTTTGGAATGGGTGAATGCTGACTCTTTGACCTGAGTTGGCACCATTTTATAGGTGCCAAGTGCTCCTCCCGCCCAATGAAATGCCGACACGTGTTTTGGACTTAAAAAAAAAGACTATGGACCTATTTGCAATTTACTAAAATTGAAGGACTGGAATGTGATTGAGAAAAAGACTTAAAACGAAAAAAAGGATTTAAGGGACCTAAAGGACTAAAAAGTAAAACCTAAAAAAGGACATAAGATGGCATAAAAGGACCAAAGTGCAATTTCTAAAAGTTTAAGGACTAAAATAAAAAATAATAAAAATTGGAATAAAATTGGTAAATTGGAGAGAACGTAAAGTGAAACCAATAAAATTGACAAAACGGACTAAAATGAACCAATGGCCTAAATGAGGTACTTTAAAGTAACCTCTCTCTGCCGAAATTTCGTGTGAAATGACCAAAATGCCCACAGGGCTAAAAACGACCAAAAAAATGACTCGAGATGCAAATTAAAATGGATTTTTTAACGAGAGAGATGAAACAAAGACTTATACAAGCAAAATTAAAAGACTCAGAGACAATTTCTTGGAATTTAAACAGTGACTTGACACTTGAAAAGACTAAAATGCCCCTAGGGGCAAAGGCAGGCATAAAATGACTTCAAATGCAACTTTTGAAATGGATTTTGACATAGAACTGAAACAAGGGCTTATTCACACTATTTGAAAGGACTTAAACACATTTTTGAAAGACTGAGAGAAATTTGACATAGGAAATGACTAAAATACCCTTGCATGTGAATTCTGCAAATAACATTGAAATAAAATGCGAAGAAGATGCAATTGATCGAAGACAATTCAAATGACTTATAATGCAAAAAAAGAAGAATTAAACAAGTATTTTTAGGTCCAAAATTAGGGTATAACGGCTGCCCCTATTTAAGTTTCTTTGTCGGGGAGTCAAGAGACGAAGTCTTAGAATTGACGGGACGAAGATACTTAAATATTAACATTTGCACTGCTTTTGGACATAAAAATACGCTTTCAGCATTTTCAAAAACATGAATGCCATGCAACATTTCATTTATGAATGCAAGACAATCGAACGGAATCTACGGGGCCGTGTCACACCACCAAGGGATTTATAGACATCAAGGTAGAAAGAACGGGCAACAAACGAGACGGTACAAAGTGTTCTTTGGATCGAACTTGCCACTTGACCGAGAGATACAAACAAGAAATGGGTACAAGCTGCTCTTGGGATCGAACTTGACACTTGACGGAAACATAGACATATAGGCGGATACAAGCTGTTCTTTGGATCGAACTTGACACTTGATTGAAAATACAAACGAGATAGACGGACACCTGGCTTGTTCTTGGGATCGGGCGGCCGTTCGGCTGGAGACATAGACAAAAGGGTTGATACAATTGTTTCTTTGGATCGAACTTGCTTGTTGGATTATCACCACATCATGTGGGAGAGTGCGGTATTTGTTCTCTTAGATCGAACTTGTCGTTTGACGATAACAAAGCATAAAATTTGGGTACAAGCTGTTCTTCGATTGAACTTGCCGTCCGATCGGTAACAAAACATAGATTTGGGTACAAACTGTTCTATCGAACTTGCCGTTTGACCGATAACAAAGCATAGGCTGGGTACAAGCTGTTCTATCGAACTTGCCGTTTGTCCGGAAGCATAGGTATACAAGCGAGGTACAAGTGGTTCTTTTTTGGATCGAACACGGCACTTGACCGGTGACAAGATACCAATTGAAAGTCTGGCTTAACAAGATACCAATTGAGGGTAAATTGTCATTGACTTGATTTGAAAATAGACATGACCATTTTTTGTTGGCCCAAGAGTAAACCGAGAGTTAATTGGCATTGATTTGAATTGAAAATTGACATTGACATTGACATTGAAATTGGAATTGAATTTGACATTGGATATTGGAAGGTTGCAATTGACATTGAGATTGGATTGAAATTGGAATTTGACATTGGAATTGGATTGGAATTGGAATTTGACATTGGAATTGGATTGAAATTGGAATTTGACGTTGGAATTGGATTGAAATTGGGATTTGACATTGGAATTGGATTGAAATTGGAATTGGAGATTGACATTGACATTGTCATTGGATGTCAACATTGGAATTGGAGATTGACATTGACATTGTCATTGGATGTCAACATTGGAATTGGAGATTGACATTGACATTGTCATTGGATGTCAATATTGGAATTGGAAATTGACATTGACATTGTCATTGGATGTCAACATTGGAATTGTTATTGAAGTTGAGATTGCTTTGAATTTTGACAATTGAAATTGAATTGGATTTGACAGTTGGATTTGAAATTGGAATTGACGAGTTGGAATTGAGTTTGACGAGTTGAAACTTTGATTGAATTTGGCAGGTTGAAAGTTGGATATGCAACATGTATGTATGATATAGCAAGATTATTGGATGCATGAGCACGTAAAATGCATGATTATGCATGTATGAATGCTTGAAATGCATGATTGGCTTGGCAATTTGACGAGAGAAGTTTCTCAAAGGCGAGATGAGACATTGGAAGATTGGGCACGTAGTGGCTCGTGCCGCAACATATTCACGGGGAAAAACCTCTTTTGGAGAGACCGTCGTTGAGAGACGTATCCAGCCCATGGCTGAGGGCAATAAAATATGTAAAGGAGGGACCCTTGGAAGGTTCTTGGATACAGGTCGCCGTTGCTAGGCGGGTCGGTCTTGGGTAAACATTGGATGTTCGCATCTGTGGTCAATGCTTTTCAACTTTCATTCTTTTCATTTTTCATTTTCAAACCCCATTTTTGCACGAACCGCCCTTTCGGGTTTTCGATTCACCGGGGAATAAAATTCTTTTCATTGCCCCATTTTTGCCTGAATTGCCTTTATAGGTTGTCAATCGGCGGGGTGCTCATTTTTGCCTAAGCCGCCCTTACGGGTTTTCAACTTAGCGAGCCTTTCATTTGCATTTTTCATTTTGTCATTTCATTCTGTTTTTTCATTCTTGCCATTGACCACGGATCATCCCGGGAGTAACCTGCTTGTAACATGTATTGAAATAGACATTGATATTCATTTATTCATGCATGTTTCATTGAAATGTACCCTATTGCTCGGGTTTGCTTTCAAAATAGACGGAAAAAGATTTTTCAATTTTCAAAAATGTTTGTTTCGGACATTGACATTATCAAAATAGAAAGAAAATATTTTGTATATAGCATTGAAAGTAGGAAGAAAAATAGAGTTTCAAACGGTAGAAAGGCTCAAATTGATGTAGAAGAGTGAAAGTCGGCCAAGGGCATGACTTCACGGATTTACAAAGCTTGGAAAATGGTAATTTTATTGGTTGGTGATACATTGAACACGATGACCGCTACATTTCATAGAAATTTTGAATTCACAAGTACGAAGCCCACGATGAAGACGCCTATTGACGATTTGCAGATGCCCCAAGGGGTGATGGTGACTTGCCGGATATAGTTACTTGTCTTTTATTGTCAACCTCATTCTTGCATGAACCGCCCTTTCGGGTTTTCGGCTCATCGAGGCGCTCATTCTTGCCTGAGTTGCGTACAATCTCGGCGAGCTCTTTCATATTTGTTTTGTCCCTAACTTTTGCTGGATCGCCCTTTCGGGTTTTCGATCCACCGGAAGCGCATTTTTGCCTAGGCCGCCCTTTCGGGTTTTCGACCTACCACGCTGTTCTTTTCTTTCTAGACAAAGTATTTCTTGACTATATCGGCATTAACGGGATTTGGAAGCTCAACACCATCCATGTGTGTAAGAATCAAAGCACCACCAGAGAAAGCCTTCTTGACAACATAAGGACCTTCATAGTTAGGTGTCCACTTGCCCCTTGGGTCGGGTTCTCGACTTATTCTTCTTTTCAATACAAGTTCGCCTTCCTTGAATTCTCGAGGTCGGACTTTCTTGTCAAAAGCATTTTTCATTCGCACTTGATACAACTTGTCCATGAGTCATAGCATCCATACGTTTCTCTTCAATCGATTCAATTGATCATACCGACTTTGACACCATTCAGCCTCGGTTAACTTTGCTTCCATGATTACTCGAAGAGATGGAATCTCCACTTCCAGAGGGAGAACTGCTTCCATACCATATACCAAAGAGAAAGGAGTTGCCCCGGTTGAACCGCGCACCGTAGTACGGTAACCATGCAAGGCAAAAGGTAGCATTTCGTGCCGGTCTTTGTAAGTAGTGACCATCTTCTGAACAATCTTCTTGATGTTCTTGTTAGCGGCCTCAGCCGCACCATTCATACGAGGTCTGTAAGGAGAAGAGTTGTGATGTTCAATTTTGAATTCTTCACATAAAGCTTGCATCGTACTATTATTCGGATTGGAACCATTGTCGGTGATAATTTTGTTGGGAACACCATATCGACGAGATGATGTTATTCTTGATAAACTTGACAACCACTTGCTTGGTCACATTAGCATAGGAAGCAGCTTCAACCCACTTGGTGAAGTAGTCAATTGCCACTAGAATGAAACGATGTCCATTGGAAGCCTTTGGTTCGATTCTTCCGATCATGTCAATGCCCCACATAGAGAAAGGCCATGGGGAAGAGATAACATTGAGAGCATGTGGAGGCACATGAATCTTATCAGCATAAACTTGACATTTGTGGCATCTTTTGGCATGTTTGTTGCAGTCACGTTCCATTGTTATCCGGTAATAGCCGGCTCTTAACGAGTTTCCTTGACATGGTGTGGCCCGAAGCATGGGTCCCAAAGGTACCATCATGTACATCATGCATCAACTTCTCGGCTTCTTGCTTATCAACACATCTCAACAAGACCATGTCATAGTTCCTCTTGTATAGGATTTCTCCGTCCGAAGGAATTTGCTAGCCCATCGTCTCGAGTCTTTTTATCCCCGTTGGAAGCACTTAGGGTGGATATTCACGATTCTCGCAAGAATTGTTTGATGTTGTAATACCAAGGCTTTTTGTCATTCACATCTTTATTAGCTTGATCTGGCATATTTTCAATGGTAAACACATGAGCGGGTCTATCAAGAGGTATTTGCACTTTGATTACGGGCACATCATTCCGGTAATTGACACGAAACATAGAAGACAAAGTAGCGAGAGCATCACCATCTGGTTTTCATCCCGAGGGATGTGGTGCGGTTCAACCTTTGTAAAGTATGTCAACAGGACGCCTTGCATAGTCACGGTAAGGGATCGGCTTCTCATGATGAGTCTCCCATTCACCCTTTATCCGATTAATGACAAGTGCGAATCTCCATAGATGTCAAGGTGCTTAATCCTTAGATCAAGGGCTTCTTCAATGCCCAAGATGCATGCTTCATATTCGGCTATGTTGTTTGTGCGGTCAAAGGTTATTCGAGCGGTGAAAGGAATGTGGTGCCCCTGCGGAGTTACAATGATGGCTCCAATTCCTTTACCATAAGCATTAACGGCACCATCAAACACCAATCCCCACTTGCTATTGGGATCCGGCCCTTCATTGATCGGTGGCTCTTCACGGTCTTTTGCTTTCGGGTACATAATTTCTTCATCGGGGAAATCAAACTTAATTGGTGGTAATCATCAAGAGGCTGGCAAGCAAGATGCTCGACAAGGACGCTTCCTTTGATGGCTTTACGAGCTTTGTATACAATATCATATTCGGACAACAACATACGCAACGTGCGATCTTTCCGATAACGACGAGGCTTTTCAAAGATGTACTTGATTGGATCCATTCGGGATATCAACCAAGTTGTATGATTCACCATATAATGACGCGGGCGTTTGGCGGCCCAAGCTAAAGCACAACAAGTTTTTTCAAGCATCGTATACCGAGTCTCGCGGTCGGTGAACTTCTTGCTCGAGATAGTAGATAGCATGCTCTTTCTTACCGATCTCATCTTGGCTGACCGAGAACACGGCCCACCGAATCATCTAACACCGACGGATACATAATCAAAGGCCTTCCTTCCCTTTGGCGGGACAAGGATAGGTGGCTCCAACAGTATTCTTTAATGCTATCAAAAGCTGCTTGGCATTCATCATTCCATACAACGAGGCTGATTCTTTACGAGCAATTTGAAAATTGGACCACAAGTAGTAGTCATGTGAGATATGAATCTTGAAATGTAATTCGGACGTCCGAGGAAACCTCGACTTGCTTCTCGGTTTGAGGGGCCGGCATCTCTACGATGGCTCGGACTTTATCGGGATCAACTTCAATGCCTCTTTGACCGACAATGAAGCCTAGCAACTTCCGGATCTTACACCAAATGTGCACTTGTTAGGATTCAGCCGCGGCTTGTACTTTCTCAATCTTTCAAACATCTTTTTCAAATACACAACATGCTGCTCTTCATCACTTGACTTCACAATCATATCATCAACATACACTTCAATCTCTTTGTGAATCATATCATGAAACGAGTCGTCATACCTCTTTGATAGGTAGCACCGGCATTTATCAAGCCAAACGGCATTACTTTATAACGAACGTTCCCCACGGAGTGATGAAGGACGTCTTTTCTCTATCCTCGGGAGACATTCGTATACGATTATAACCGAGAGAAACCATCCATGAAGGAGAACACTTTGGATTGAGCGATGCGTCAACAAGCACATCAATATGAGGCAATGGGAAGTTATCTTTCGGATGGCTTTATTCAGATCTCTATAATCAACACACATTCGAACTTTCCCATCTTTCTTTAGTCTTGGTACGATGTTGGCAATCCACTCGGGATACTCGAGTTGTCATGAGGAAACCCGCATCAATTTGTTTACGCACCTCGGCCTTGATCTTAAGAGCCATGTACGGGCGAGACCTTCTCAATTTACGTTTGACGGGAGGGCATTCAGGCCTTGTCGGTATCCGATGTTCCACAATCTTGGGATCTAGACCGGCATATCTTCATAGGACCATGCAAAGACATCTGGATAATCATGGAGAAGGCTGGACGATCTTCTTTTTCACCTCTGGTTCGAGTGCAGCACCAATCTTGATCTCTCGCTTGTTCTCTTCGGTACCCGGGTTGATGAGTTCAATCTCTTCTGGTGAGGCTGAATGGCTCTTCTTTCTTGCTCAAGCAGTCGAGTAATCTCATACGGTATCTCTTCATCATCCTCATCTTCGACTTCATATACGGGGAATTCAAAATTTGGAGGAATCATAGGGTCACTTTGTGTTCAACGGGTTTATTATGGTTCAATCTCGCATAATATGATTGGGATGATTTTTAGAAAAATGTTTTTCTATGCGATTTTTGAAATTAATAAGAAAATATAGATGTTTTGGTTCTTTACGGCATTACCATTATTTCCAAGAAAAAGGCACTAAAAGTAAAAAACAAAGAGTCGTGAGAAAGACGACAACTTTTTATTGATTAACGGCAATGCCGAAACAAACACGCCCTTACAAAGATATCACTTTCGCCTTGGGCAGCGAAAGGATTGTTATTTTGAAAACAAGAAAAACATGAGCAACAAGACACATTACATGGAAGCATGCATGACTAAAGGAACATCAATAGCTTCCCAATTTCTCACGGTGCCTCCTGGTATAACAAATGCGGGCACGTGACTACTTCAGCGGCGTCTTCGGCAATAGCATTGATGAACCCAAAGATCTGTAGAAGGTTCCCTTTGAAACGAGATGTCGGGGAGAATCCAAGGCCCTCTTTACGCTTGTTTTCCAAGATCTGGATCACCTTGCCCCAACCGGCGGCTTGCCACCGCGAACGGCCTTTCCGGGCGTCTTTCGGTGAGGCCATGCTAGCACCGGCCCTCGGGGCCTGCACCCTCAACAGTCAAGCCTTGAAACGACGTCCCTTCGGCGGACCTCGCTTCAACACAAGAGAAAGATGATATTTGGCTAACCGTAAATGCCTCCTCACCATATACGGTGACAACCTTACCGTTCCTCATGAACTTGAGCTTCGATGCAAAGTGGATGTGGCTGCTCCGGCGTCATGGATCCATGGTCTACCGAGGAGACAAGCGTAGGAAGCATTGATGTCCATGACTTGGAAGGTAATGCGAAAGGTCTCGGGACCAATAGTAATTGGTAAGTCTACTTCCCCGAGAACATCTTTGCGGGACCCATCAAAAGCTTTAACCGGATAGCCGCTACCCCTCGGGGAGATTCCATGATGGCTCAATTGCCTTAGTGTGGACTCGGGCATTACATTCGAGAGAACGATCCGGTGTCTACCAACACATTAGATATCATGTCGGATCCAATGATACGAGATATGTAGAGCCAAGTTGTGACGTTTCCACTGCCTCGGGAGCTCATCATCTCCAAACCCCAAGTTGTTGCGAGCGGTAATATTGCTTACTATCCCATCAAACTGATCTACAGAGACTTCGTGGTCAACATAAGCTTGCTCAAGTATCTTCATTAACACCTTCTGTGAGCTTCCGAGCTCATGAGCGAGAGACAAGATGGATATCTTTGATGGGGTACGCGCGGTGGTCAACAATCTTATAGTCACTTTTCTTGATAAGCCTCGGGATTTCGTCCATATTGGACTCTTCAATAGATTGGCTGTTTGGGCCGGGGTTCTTATCAACGGGAGGAACGACGGGTGGAGTTCTTGTGGCAATGGGTGTGACCATCTGCCTTTGAAACAAGGGTGGACGGACTTTTCCACTTCTCGGAGTCGTAACTTCACTAGCAACATTGTCAGCGTTGCCGGGGATACAGAGGTACCTCCACTCCGTTCTCAATCATGGTTGCATTGTACTTGTAGGGAATTGCTTTGGTAGAGGTATAAGATACCGGACCGAGCGGCGATCACCAAAGGCTCAACATTCTTTGCACTTTCAACGGGAGAGTCATGGAACAACGGGATAATCACACATACGTCACTAGCAATCAAGTACTTGTCATCCATCGGGCTCTGGATATCATCTTGTACCACACGGCGGCCCCTAGGATTGCGGACATTACGAACGAGGAAGCATGATCATGATTGAACGAGAGAAGCTGGCACGGCTTGACATGTAATGGTACCAAGGGAGTAACGACATTGCGGACATCCAACATGGGATCCTCTTGAGGAACGGGAACCCTTTCAAAGGCCTCAATCATATTGACGGCGGCGTGGTTTGGAAGCGGGTTGTCAAGGACATGAGGAACACTGTTCTCAAAGGTCAATCGTCCCTTTTCTATCAAGTCTTGCACAATATATTTCAGAGCAAAGCAATTTTCAATATCATGGCCTTGAGCACCCCGATGAAATTCACATGTTAGGTCTGTCGGAACACGGGAGGCAATGGATTAGGCGGAGGCTTGCCGGTACGAGTGACACGGTGCCCCTTGGCCGGCAGAGTTGGGAGCAATTCACCATACCGCATCGGTATTGGTGGAAAAGAAGGCTTGGGTCGGGGACCTGTTGTTCTTGCCGTTGCTTTGTTGAAGCGGGGAGGTTGTTGTTGTGCTTCTTTGAGGAATGGCATTGACGGGCATTGGTGGTTGACCGGTGGCGAGAGGATATTGTTGGTAGAATGGTGGGAAGAACGGATGCCGAGAGTATTGCATGTAGTGATAAGGCGGAGGTAGTTGCATGGCTGCTTGCAGATGGGTTACCGAGACACCATTCCTACATCGTATTCCTTTCTCTTGTGATGACCATTACCGTATTTCTTTGGTGCCTTGGTTGAAGATTCACCTTTCTCGAGGACAATAATACCATCTCGGACGGCCTCTTCTAGGCGTGTTCCCATTGTAACCATATCGGAGAAGTTGTTTGGGGCGAGACTATCATTCTCTCCTTATATTCCTTCTTCGAGTCTTCGGGAATGTACGTGTCGGCTCTTCCTCATCCGGTCGAGGAGAAACACAAGCGAGCTGCCCCTCTCCACCTCTCGAGCATATTCGCGGAATGTTTCATCGATTTACGAGATAGGGCTTTAAGAGAGTCCTGTTTGGCCTCGGACGGGTATTGAATTCATATTGACCTTGAAAGGCGACGGCAAGTTCCTCAAAAGTGTGGATGTTATCTTTGCTCGGACTAGTGTACCAATCTGCTGCATCATCTGTCAAGCTACTGCGAAAGCGGTGGATCATCGGTGCATCATTGTCGGCATAGTTAGCCATCTTGCGGACATACCCGGATAACATGGTTATGTGGGCAAGAAGTCCCATTGTACTTGTCAAATTACGGCTCTTTGAATTTCTTCGGAACCTCAAATCGGGATACCAAGCACGAGATCACGAGCTTTAGCGGGAGCACCATTGTTTCCTCGGCTAGCCTTGACCTCACGGAGTTCTCCGGCCAACTCCCTTGCTTGTCTCTTCATAGCTTCCATTGCGGGATCTTGTCCACGCGGAGTATCAACATCAATCACCTGTTGCACGGTGTGTACAATAGGGTCGGTAACAACGGTGGTTACTTGAGGCATAGCGGTAGACACGGGAATCTCGGCGATGCTGGAACGAGAAGTGGCTGGTTGTTCTGTGCAGCCATCATAGCGGACATAGCGTCATGAGCCTTAGCCAAGTCTTCTTTCATAGCAGCCAATTCGGCACGGAGTGAGCATTCTCTTCTTCAAAGTTAGCCATTATCCTTCTCTTGTGAAATCTTGTACGATGAATTCTATACGGTTGGTAGACTTTGCGAACACGAGCCACCTTTCGAATTGCGGCGGACAAAACCGGGAGGCAATGAGCACGAGAGAAGTTTTTTGTGGTCGATGAATGCATATGATGCATGAAATGTGTTGATGTATATGCAAAAAGACTCTTTTTAGGTTATCGAAGGGTTTTAGACAAATTATGAACTCGTAAACATTACTAAACAACAATTAACATAAACGGGAATCAAACAACTAACATATAGTTTTACAAGACAAATCCAACATGGAAATAACAACGGGAAATGGAAATCCTCAAGCATAGGAAGTGGAAGCGTCGTCCTCGGAGTCGGACTCATAGTCGCGGTATCGTGCGTAGAAGTCACGGGCACCCCTAGCTCTCTTGGAGTCCCTCATAAGCAGCCTATCTTTCTCTTCAATCTCTCTCTTAGCCTTAGCTAACTCTTTCTTCGGTGTCAAGACCTCATGAGTCTGCTGCTCACCCTTTCCATCCAAAGTCATGATCAAGTTCTCGGCCTCATAATATCTAGCTCTCCAGCGATGCTTCTCCCGACTCTCCATAGCTAGATGCTCACGATACATCTCTGGGTAGGTGGGAGTAGAGGCAAAGGCATGGTAGGAATAGTTGCGGACACATATCTCATAGAGGGGTAAGGCGTACCGGCCTCCTCGGCTCGGTTTATCACCCACTTTGTGTATAGGCCTCATGAGCGATACCGGACCTTACACCCATATGCTTTACCTCTTTCTTCCGAAGCTTGGTCCAAGCTTGCATGAAATCTTCTCTAATTCCGGTGGGAGCATTGGAGTAGTGAAAGAAGTAAGGAGCTGTAGCAAGATTGATGGGCTTATCTTTCATCGGAAAACCAAATTGTCGCAAAGCAAGCTCCGGGTTGTAGTTGATTCCACCCCGGGTACCAAGAAGAGGTACATTAAGAAACTTTCCACCACCAAAGATAATTTCCTTGACCCTAGAAGCTGGAGTGAGCCAAACCACTTCATTAGGAGTGAGAGCCATAATCCTCTGTGAAATAGACCAATTCCTCGGATTGTCGTGGAAAGGCTAACGGAAGGTGCGAAATAAACCACCTATAGAGGAGAGGCACACAACAAAGAATGTATCCACGACCTTTGCTTGGACCGATCGTGAATAGCATGGTATGTGTCGGCTAGCAAAGTAGGAACCGGATTCTTGGAATGGAAGATCATAATAGCATTCATGTCCACGAAGCCATCAAGATTCGGAAAGAGAATAAGCCCATAGATGAGAAGTGCAAGAATAGCCTCAAGAGTGTCCCGACAAGTGGTATTGAGGTTGGCTTTCCCAAGAAGATACTGCGAAGTGAACCCTCGGATATGTGCCTTAGTAACGAGATTCTTGGAGACGTCGGTGGTCTTGAGATAGAGATCTTTAGCAATAACCAATGGAGGAAGAGGATTTTCAGGTCTGAGAAGGGTATCCCCTTAGCAATAGATAGACTGTCAAGGAAGAATAAGCCTCTAGAGTAGGCACCAACCGAAAGTACGGAAAAGTGAAGCACCGATACCCGGGATCATAGAATTGCACTAGAGTGTGCACAAGTTTCTCATCCACATTGGTATGGAGAATAGGTAATAAAGCCCCGTAACGGCGTCGGAAACCAGTCGGATCCTCAATCTTGAGTGCCAAATCCCTCAAACTAGCCAAATCCACTTCCTTGAACTTGTAGGACTTGGTCATCTTCATCCTACAATGTTTACAAATTCAACTTGTCTAAGCCCTTCGATAACAATGCATGACAAAAGGTTTATGCATGTATGCATGTATGCATGAATGCATGATTATGTTCAAGTTCGGAGAAAACATGGTGGGTTTGAAGTTCAAAGTCGAGGAGTCATGGGTAGACACGGCGTCCGGTGAAACTAGGGTTTTAGGATAATAGTAACCGGGTTCTAAGAAGGTTCCCAAGTTGCAACCTCTCCGACGTATCTCATGGTGTCACGAGACAACTTTCGTTCCATGATTATACGTGGAAGGTCTAACTTGAGTGTAGTATCGCGTGACGACTAAAACTCGAGACAACACCCGGTTTAGCCTCCGCACTACGTCCTAGAAAATGGCCATGGATGGGTTTGGTTATCTACGGTTCATAGCGTCATAGAACAATTAGAAGCAAAGTGCCTAAACGCGACAACTCGCGCCGACAACATCACCCCCAAAATGCCTCGGCTATGTGGGATTGATCGCATAATCCAAAACACGAGGCAACCCCGGAATGAATTGTCGATTATATCCCTCCTAAATCCTAAGTTCACTCGGCCCGGGTGCAGGACTTTTGATATTCTCACCCCACACGTTTGCAAGAAATTAAACATTTATTCACATAGGAAAGCAAGTAAAAGAAGCAAGTAAAAAACACAAGCGCAAGCGTGGAAATAAAGACTAGGCGTAACTCTCGAATCTCCCCGGCGGAGTCGCCAACTGTTTTATCTTGGTTTTCGGGTGTCAAACATTGATTACGTTTGAACCTTTTAAACCGGTGATATCTTATTTTTTCTTGGGAAGGGAAAAAGTAAGCAAAACCCTTGAGAATCGAGGTCCGGGAGTTGTTTTCGCTACGGGAAGGTGTTAGGCACCCATAACGACTATAGTAACCTATAGGAACCGTCTTTAACTTCTACGCGCGCGCTTTATTTTTTAAATGCTATTTGAAAATGTTATTTACACCTAAAAGTTACTAAATGAAGAATTGGAGGGAGAAGAATGTTTTTGGGTTTTTATTTTATTTGAATTGAAGGAATTTTGATTCCTTGCCTACGTACCCGTTTAAGGGATCAAATCCACCGTAGTTCTCTCTCAAAAAATGTTTTTGTTTTTGTTGGTTGATTTTAAGTTTGAGAATGGATTTTGGAAGAATAGAAAGAGGCCTCAAGGGCATGAGATCGGAAAATAGTGAGGTTGAATTAGTGAATTGCAAAAGAAGTCAAAGTTTGATTATTTCCATTGAAATTTGATTAAGAAAATGGAAAAGAAAATACAATGGGATATTGGATCCCTAGGTTTATTTGGAAAAGGTTTGAGTGAAGTTGTTCACATTTGTTTGGAAAATTGGGTTTTTCTAAGTATGAATCCTAGGCATTCATCTAAACATACAATCCTAAACATACATCTAAACATGCATATTCTAGCTACTTAGTGATGTGTGTGCATGTGTCGGTGCTTGTGTCGGTGTACATTACTAGAGTCCATTGTCCTTTACATCATACCCTAGATACATTCTATGGCCTCTTTGCCAAGAAATTAAAAGCATAAGAAGAATATTACAAAATTTCCTAAGTGTTTACATTCTAACTTTGGTACAAATCATATTGCAAGAAGAATAGAGATGAAAATGGGATGAGATGATGATGCTTATGGTGAATATGAAATATGAAATGAAAAGGTTAGTAGCACAAGATATGAAACCAATCAAAGCTATCATAACAAAAGTAAGAAGATTAACATAAAAACAAGCAAAAATAATGCAAAATAGGCCTAAAGATTTATTAATGATGCAAGACTTGAACAAAACCTATAACTCCCATGGTTTAACACATTTTTAAGATGTGAAATCCAAGTTTAAAAATGAGAATTCAAGAGAATTAGCAAGCCTTACATTTTAATGTGAATTTTAGGCCTATTTTACACCACCTATTCACCAACATTACTTGCAAAGCAAGCAAGTGAGTAACCAAATGCACATGACCAGTAGGAAATATACTCAAACTATGGCAAATTCTTCACAAAAACACCCCTCATGAATCACGAATGTGCATCAAAAATAGAAACAAAAATTGAACCAATTTTACCCTAATTTTAACATGAAATTCAAGAAATGTAACAAGAAACTATCTCAACATTTTTTATCAAGTTCTCCAGTGCACAACCAACACAAAAGCATCACAAAAATACTAAGAGAATCCTATAAATTTTGCTAAGGCTTCTTAAAATGTTTCAAGCATGCCGGGGGTGTGATTATCAAACAATAACATGGAAATAGCAAAAACAAGCATTAGAACACGGGAAAAACGGGCTTAAGGCCCAAACCCACACACAAGTGGATCCCGGATCACCGGGCAGCTGTGGACCGCGGGATTGATCCGGGAACCCTAAACCTAGATCTAACGGTGGGGATTCGGGTTTTAGGAGTGAACCGGACCGGTCTAAGCGAACCAATCCGGTTCACTCCGGTATAAAAGCATGGAGACCGGTCCAAAATCATTCTAACCCTAGCTTTCTCTCTCTGCGCTTGATTCTCTCACACTCTCTCATTCTTTCTTCATCGTTTCATTCATCTTCATGACTCTTGACTCATAAACATGATTTAAACCACAAACTAGCATGGATCCGACACGGAACGTTTCGCTTTGGTGATTTTCGAAGGATGAGGCTCTAACCGTTTCGAACTTGTGATTTTTTTGAAAGATGTTGTTTAAACCATTTCGAATTCGTAGTTTTTGCGGGAAAGTATTCGGAACACTTCGATCTTGAAGTTTCTTGAAAGAAGCTGTTCGAAGCGCTTCGATTTTGACATTTTTGACATGAAATTGCTCGAAATAGTTTGAACTTGTTGTTTTTGGTGGAAAATTTGTTCGAAGCGATTCAAACTCTCACCGAATCGAAACGTTTTGGATATCCGGAGTTTTTTGGGATTGAAACCCTAATTCGATTCATCCTCTACGTTAATGATGAATTTACGCTCTGAATCAAAAGGTAAACGGTGAATTTTCGCTATTTTCGAAATTAGGGTTTCTTTTCAAAAATTTTTTTTGAGCTTTTCGAACTTTCACTCCAATTCACCGTTTAATCCTTTTCGTATAACCTTCGATGATGATTATGGATGAAAACGAGAAGGTTTATGCGAGTTTACTGGATTTGTTTGGAGGTTCGAACAACGAAAGATCTGCACTTGTTCTTGATCGTTACGATAAACTCTATGGAGGCACCGAAAATAAATCGAGTTCTTCTTACTTTTTCTTTCGCCGATTCAGAACAAACTTCGATTATCTCTTCTTCTCTTTTCCCTTTGCCTCTGTGATCGTATGATTCACCACTCCAATGGTGAATTCATGCTTGAATTGCGGGGAACGAGCTCAATGATGAAGATTACGCAAGTAATCTGCGAGAGTTCGTTGAATTCGAAAACGTTTCTTGATGAATTGCAAATTTTTGATTTCAATCCTTGGAATTTTGTGTTGATTTCTTGTATTTGATGATGAACTGATAGATTTGTGGTGGTTTTTGTTCGAATTTGTGAAGAATAGGCGTAATGTGTGTTTGTTACGGTGGCGGAATTACGTTATGGTGGTTTTTGCGGTGGGTTGTGATGTTGGTTACGGTGGCGAAGGTTTCTACGAAGAGAGAGAAAGTTTGTTAGAATTTTGATGAGGTGTCTTTTTTGGAATGGGTGAATCTGACTCTTTGACCTGAGTTGGCACCATTTTATAGGTGCCAAGTGCTCCTCCCGCCCAATGAAATGCCGACACGTGTTTTGGACTTAAAAAAAAAAGACTATGGACCTATTTGCAATTTACTAAAATTGAAGGGCTGAATTTGTGATTGAGAAAAAGACTTAAAACGAAAAAAAGGATTTAAGGGACCTAAAGGACTAAAAAGTAAAACCTAAAAAAGGACATAAGATGGCATAAAAGGACCAAAGTGCAATTTCTAAAAGTTTAAGGACTAAAATAAAAAATAATAAAAATTGGAATAAAATTGGTAAATTGGAGAGAACGTAAAGTGAAACCAATAAAATTGACAAAACGGACTAAAATGAACCAATGGCCTAAATGAGGTACTTTAAAGTAACCTCTCTCTCGCCGAAATTTCGTGTGAAATGACCAAAATGCCCACAGGGCTAAAAACGACCAAAAAAATGACTCGGATGCAAATTAAAATGGATTTTTTAACGAGAGAGATGAAACAAAGACTTATACAAGCAAAATTAAAAGACTCAGAGACAATTTCTTGGAATTTAAACAGTGACTTGACACTTGAAAAGACTAAAATGCCCCTAGGGGCAAAGCAGCATAAAATGACTTCAAATGCAACTTTTGAAATGGATTTTGACATAGAACTGAAACAAGGGCTTATTCACACTATTTGAAAGGACTTAAACACATTTTTGAAAGACTGAGAGAAATTTGACATAGGAAATGACTAAAATACCCTTGCATGTGAATTACGCAAATAACATTGAAATAAAATGCGAAGAAGATGCAATTGATCGAGACAATTCAAATGACTTATAATGCAAAAAAAGAAGAATTAAACAAGTATTTTTAGGTCCAAAATTAGGGTATAACACGGGAGAAACAAAGCTCGATGATGCCGGCACCCGAACACCTCAAAAGCAAGTCGACAAGAAGAAAAAGAAAGTTTCCCAAACTAAAGAAGTTGAATCAAAGAAATCTGAGGCTGCATCGAAGGAACCTCCTAAATCAAAGGAACCCAAAGTGAAAACAACTTCATCGAAAAGACCTTCTAGATCGAAGAACAAGAAAGAACAAGCAAACGTCGATCTTTCGATGATGATGACGAGGTGGAGATAACTAAAGAACGAGATCGAAGCTTCCAAAGTAACACTTCCCAAAGTCAATACTGAAGGAAGAAGGAAAAGAAAACAAGAACAAATATCACTTGTCCAAGAAAAGGAAGTCGAAGTGGAAGCTTCGAAGGTTCTCCCACCATCTCACCATCTAAACCATTCAAACGTCTTCGAAAGAATTCTCACTCTAGTGCTCATTCACATGTTGGTGATAATGGTTCGAAGGTATTTTATCAAAACCATATTTTATACGAAATATTTCTAAGTGTCTTGTTTTAAGCATTTATCTTATTCTTTTTAGGGTATCGAACAAGAACAAGCTAATCCATCACAAAACATGGGCAAGACCTTCCTTCTTCGAAGACCACTTCACCAATTGCGAAGACAAAGAAGATGAGCATGATGATGCTAGCGATCCAGAAGGTCTTAAAGTGAATCTTTCTCAACAACAACAAACGAAACACCCATGATGACTTGGTAAATGATGAATCACTCAACAATGATCAATCTTATTCCGCACCCACCCTTGGAGATAATGTATCAAACTTTGCTACGAAGATACAAAAATCACTACTCGACAAGATGCTCCTGGTGATGCGAGATGATTGCTCAACAAGATACTCCTATGATCGATACGGAAGAAATCGATCGATTGGCCAAAGATGATCCTTTCAACGCTTTTGCCTTGATAGCTAAGAGTAATACTCTTTTCTCAACTAGCACTTTGGCCAAACTTCGATTCATCCAAGGGAAATCCTACGAGACTTCAAAGAACAACTGCTAGCGAATTTCAAAAGAAGATCATCGAAGCCAACTTGCTAGAGTTGATTGAAAAGGATGCTTTGGAGCTCTTCTTGAAATCGGGAGTTTATTTGAAAAGCTTGGTGCTCTCCCAACCGGTTGGAAATTTCGAAACCTGTTTAACTATCTTGAACCAATGTTGGAGAGTGCTAATCAAAACTTCCGAAGAGGAAAAGCTGATCAAGCTCAAATGGAAGAGAAGAAAGCGTATCATGATCAAATTGTGATCGAGCTGTCATCCTTCCAAGAGAAATTTAAAACTCTTCGGCAAGAAAGAAACAATGCGAAGCGAGCAAGTGGTTGACATCGATGCCAAGATTAAAGAGCCGGAAGCTCGAAAAGCTGAAATTTTGGCTAAGGATGAAGCCGTAAATCAAGAAGCCAATGAAGGCGTTAACAAATTCAAGCTCTCCAAGGAACTAGAGTCTACCATTGCTCAACTTGCAAGTGACAACCATGCTCTCGATACTCAGCGGCTGAATACAAGAGCCAAATCGAGAAACTCATCTCATCATTTGAGATTTAGTTACGTTTCTATTTTATTCTCTAAGACTTTTATTTTATTTCGGCCTTATCGAATATCTTGGTACCGTAATGTCTTTATAACAATTTATGGACCATTTTCTCGTTTCGAATGACAATTTCTTTTCAATCATCGAAATTCCTTTCTTATTTTCTTATATCGAATTCAAATTTTATTTAAATCCAAATAAGATTGGAACAATTTCCAAGACATTTTAATGATGAGGAAACAAAAAAGTAACTTTTTTGTTTAACCCAACAAGTTAAACTTGTCTAGGAAGTTGAAAAGAAATAAAACAAATAAATGACCTTTTAACACGGATTAATCCTTTTAAAAGAAAACCTTTAAAACTTCCCTCGGATTACAAAGTTAAGTAACCATTGGCCATCGGAATAGCTGTTCCCACGTGTCATCATCTTCAAAGCAAGAAGAACCGTACGATTGAACCACTTCTTTCAACTTCCCTCCCTATAAATATGATTTTCCTTTTATAAAAATCACTCTTTTCTTTGTTTCGTACGAAAAATCCTTCTTACTCAAAGCTTTCTTTCCCAAATCATCATGACCACCATTGATAATGCGAGTGATGATCTTTTAGTCAAGATTGCTGCAAAGATTGCTGCTCAAAGCGGGGAAAGATCTTTTCGCCTTTCGCCATACCGGTAGCAGGCATTGGCGTGTCGGTGAGGATTACGAAGTTTCTAGGGCTTTTGGAAATGATGTCCTCTACTTCCTTTACGACCCCAATGAATGGTACAACAATGCTATGGTGGCTCATTCTAAGTTTGCTTTTAAACTTAGACTACGGAATCATGGCAACGCCATGTTACGTATTCTTCGAAGCACTCAACACATGTTGGATGCTAATCCAAACATTGAAGAAATGAAACGCCTCCTCACTACTGCTATCAACGCCACTGGCTCTCCGAGTGCAAGGTACTACCGTCTTCTCATCAATGCACTCTCCATGCCTATGCCGGAAAACATCCTCGAAGACTTCGAAGATCTTGCATGGACACATCGATTGGCGAATTTCGAAGCGACATTTTGGGAGGGACTTCAACTTATCGATTTCTGTCCTTGGTGGAATAGGCCCATGCCTATTTGGCTTACTAGGCGTCGTTTTTGCAACAACTACCACAAGCTTGTGCGGGAGATGGGAGAATTGGAGGCTGGTATGCACTTCTACTGGGCCGGATCATGAATACTACTTGGTCAATGCTTGCTTCGGTGTCGTCTCGATACGGAAATTCGCCGGTTTCTCGATCGTTTTGGGATTGTAACTGAATGGTGAAAACCATCTTTAAATGCTTTTTAGTCTTTAAGTATTTTATGTTTTCTTTTGTAATGGTTTTTCCATTTTAAGCATTTCGATGTAACTTTGCCCATCGGTTGGCATTTTTAAATTAATGCCAAGTTTTTATTTCGAATCAAATTACTCTTGTGTAATTTTAATTTCTTGTAACATCGGTTTATATTTTTTCAAATATTTACCGTTTATGCGTAGAATTCTCTTTACGATCTTCTTGTAGTTCTTCGATCTCATACGCATTATTCGAAAAAACTCTTAGAATTTTCCATGGTCCTTCCCAACTAGGAGACCATTTTCCTAAACATCGATCCTTTTTATCCATAGGCAAGATAACTTTCCAAACTAAGTCCCCTTGCGGGAATAATTTCGATTTAACTCTTTTGTTATAGGCTTTTGCTATTCTTTCTTTTTGCTTTGTAAGCACTTCTAAAGCCATTAATCTTTCTTCATCAATATCTACTAATTCATCCAACATCATATCCAAATATTGATTCGTTGGAATTTCGATTTGTCTTTGAATTCGAGTAGATTGAAGTAAGATTTCTGTTGGCAATACAGCATCATGGCCAAATGTTAATCGAAAAGGAGTAGTATTTATAGATTCTTTAGGAGAAGTTCGAACTGCCCATAAAGCTTCATAAAGAAACTCATGCCATTCTTTGGGTTTTTCTTTTGGCTAGCTTTTCTTTTGATTATAGTAATCAAATTCTTATTTCTTTCTTCTACTGACCATTTGCTGAGCATAATATGGTGTTGAAGTCAACAATTTATATCCTATTTCTTCAGCAAATTTTACCATCTTTCGACCGGTAAATACGGATCCTTGATCTGTAGTAATAGTTTACGGTATGCCAAATCTATAAATAATAAATTTTTGAATGAAGTTTATAACTTCATCTTGAGTAACATCTTTTAGTGGAACAGCTTCTATCCATTTAGTGAAATAATCTATTCCAACCAAAATATATTTGTAGCCTTTGGATGACTTAGGTTTGATTTCCCCAATTACATCTAAAGCCCATCCTCCGAATGGCCAAGGTTTCACTATTGAATGTAATTCACTAGTGTACTTTTTGAATTCCAGCATGTTCTTGACATTCTTTACAACCTTTAGCAAAATTTATGCAATCTTTTAACATGGTTGGCCAATAAACACCTTGTCGAAACAAAAGCCATTTTATTTTATGGCACTGCTTGATGTGTACCACGAAGCACCACTATGAGTATTCGATACGGCCAAATATGCTTATTTTGCTTCACTAAGGCATTTAAGTAAAACTCCTTCTGGAGTCTTTTTAAATAATTCATTGCCTATTATCACATAACTCAAGGCTCTATATTTGACTTTTCTACAAGTTGTGCCATCTGGATTTTCCAAAAAATTGACTATGGGTTTTCGCCAATCATTATCATCCAAATTGTTAATGACCAAAATTTCAGAAAATTTTGCACTCTGAAGGTATCCTTGAGATGCTTCCATGCCCCCAAGTTTTGGTCTTAACAATTTGTTAGGCACAATGTCTATCGAATTACGCTTTGTTTTAATTTCAATAACCTCTTGTTCTTGTTCCTTCGAAAGTTTGTATCCGAAGCTAATTGAGCTAAATCATTAGCTTCTTGATTTTCTGCTCTAGGAACATGTTGAACTTCAATTTGAACAAAATGTTTAAGTAATGCATTAACTATAGTGTAATACATTATCAAAGTTTCTTTGAGGCATTTATATTCTTTTGTTATTTGCTTTATTACTAATTCAGAATCACCTCTAATAATTAAACATTTTGCCCCCGGTTCGAGCAAAATCTCTAAACCATTTATTAAGGCTTCATATTACGCACTCATTATTCGAACAATATTGGCTAATTCGAAATTTATATTTGGTTACTTCATTTGTTGGTGAAACAATAACTATACCTATTCCGAGAACCATTTTTATGACTAGACCCGTCGAAATACAATGTCCATGGAAATGTTTCGATGCCCCCGATCACAGGTTCTTCAATGGAATGATCGGCAATAAAATCGGCCACTATTTGGCCTTTCACAGTTTTTAAAGATTGATAAGTTAAAGAATATTCTGTGAGTGCCAAAGCCCATTTACCAACTCTACTATGCGGGGAATAGGTTTAGATAACATGTGCTTAATAATATCGAAATGGGAATAAACATAAACATCAAAAGGTCTTATATAATGCTTAAGTTTCACACATGAGAAATACAAACAAAGACATAATTTTTCACTAGGATGATATCTTGTTTCAACATCACTTAAAACTCTACTAAGATAATAAATGGCTCTTTCTACACCATTTTCATCCTCTTGTGCTAACATACTCCCTATAGTTCTTTCAGATGATGCTATATATAACTTCATCTTTTTGTCTTTCAACAAAGGTGAAAGAATAGGAGGATTAGATAAATATGACTTTATGTCTTCAAATGCCTTTTGGTGTTCGGGCTCCCATCTAAAAATTTCCTCTTTCTTTAATCGAAGTAATGACGAGAATGCTTGTGCTTTCTGCCACTTAGATTAGATATAAATCTTCGAGGAAATTTATTTTGCCTAATAAAGACTGCAACTCTTTTTTGGTAGAGGGTGCTTTAGCCTCCATTATAGCTTTAGTCTTATTTTGATTGATTTCGATGCCCTTTTTATGGACAACAAATCCTAAAAAATCACACACAAACACCAAACGCACATTTTAATGGATTCATTTTTAATCCATATTGTCTCATCCTTTCGAATGATAAACGTAAATGTTCTAAGTGTTTGTTTTCAGAAGATGATTTCACAACAATATCATCAATGTAAATTTGCATAAAATCTTCAATTAAATCATGAAACATTGAATTCATTGCTCTTTGATATGTAGCACCGGCATTTTTAAGACCAAATGGCATTACTATCCACTCATAACATCCTAATGCCCCTGGGCATCGAAATCTTGTTTTAGAAACATCTTCTTCGGCAATAAATATTTGATTATAACTGAATAACCATCAAGCATACTCAAATATTCGAAACCTGCTTGAGAATCTACCAACATTTACGCATGCGGCATAAGATATTCATCTTTAGGAGTGGCGAGATTTAAATCTCTAAAATCAATACAAACTCTTATACTTCCATTTTTCTTTTTAACGGGAACTACATTAGCTAACCAATCAACATACCTTGCAGGTACGATGAAGCCACATTTGAGGAGTCTTTCGATCTCTTCTTTTATTTTGGTAGAATCTCTGGTGCAAACCTTCTTGGAATTTGCTTCACTTTGGTTTCTTGTACGTACGATTGGCAATTGCAACTCTACAACCTTTCTACTCAAACCAGGCATTTCATGATAATCCCAAGCAAAGCAATCCTTGTAATTTTTCAAAAGCGCCACAATTCGATCTGCGAAGCTCTTAGGAATCTTTGAACTTATGTATGTTGGTCTTTTTACGGAACCATCTCCTATATCCACTTCTTCAAGAGGATCTTGGGCCTTCATTTTTATTGTAGATTCCATTGGATCTTCTTCAAAACCCAAAGGTTCATCATCGTAAATACAGATCTAATTTTTGATCATCAACGAGGTCATCGAATTATTTTCTGCTTGAAGTATCGAAGACCTCTTCTTCTTTGGTACATTTCGGCCAAATCGAAGTTTTTCTCGGCTACATAAGCCGTAATCTTTTCCCATATGCTTTGGGCTCAACCATTGATCAATTATTGATATCCCACCCGAGTTGGTGAGATTTCATTTGCTGAATATCCTTGGTCATCGGTAACCCTCTTGTACGAAGTACTTCTTGTCTTCAACAAATCTGTTTCCTTTACGAGGTATCTTCTCATGGCAATCTTCATTGTTCACCACTTTACGAAGTCATCGTCGAATGCGGTTTTCCAACGAAAACCCCATTGCAGTGCAAGTTTTACAAAGAATTTTTCTTCTTTAGTCATAGAACTTGATGCATCATTTTCCATGAATGGTGCAATATATTGAAAATTTGTTTGTCAAAGTTCTTTTTGTTGGTATCTTGATTATCAACTTCGGCTTTGAAATAATAACTACTGATCGGCCTCAATATTCTCTACCAAACCATCTTTCCTCCAAATCACAATCCTTTGATGCATTGTAGAAGGAACTGCACCTACGGCATGGATCCATTCCCTCCCTAATAATGCATTGAAATTGGCTTTAGAAGGAACTACCAAAAACACGGTTGCTCTGGTTATGCTTCCTACTACCAATTCTAGTTCGATAGCACCAAGAGATTGTCCGGTAGATCCCTCATAATTAGTGAGCACTACATTATGTGGCTTCAAATCACATTCATAAATACCAAGTTTCCTTAGAAAAGATTGTGGTAGGAGATTAACGGTAGCACCACCATCTACTAACACTTTGTTAATTCCAACACCATTTAATTTAGCTTGAATAAACAAAGGCTTTAAATGAAGCTTCATGCTATCATCGGGTTTTCGAACACTTTGCATGTTGATCTTCGATACAACCATTGTTCATAACATAATAACACGAGAGGCCTATGACGAGCCATTTCCTCGGTGAAATCACATTCATCATCATGATTGGCCTTCGAAGATACATCATATGCATATTCAATTGGTAGTACAGAAACCACACATATAATGTCAAGACTTGGTTCGAGAATGCGAAAAAGTAGAAGTTAGAATATCATCATCCCCTTTGGGGATGTTTAAACGAAGATAATGGAGGGAAAATTCTTTCGGTAGCTGGTTTTTTAACCATTTCGAAAACTATTGGTTGTTTTCCCTTACTTTTGTCATCATTAGTGACATCTTTCAAAACTCCTTCCTTTTTCGGCGTTGAAAACGGCGCCATTGAGTTCTAGTCATAGGATTCTTACCTTTATAGTTATTTTTGTAAGCATACTTGTTAGGATTAGAACTCTCTGGTTGGTACGGAACTTTGACGGCTCTTTTTACCCATTTTGTTGGTGGTGCTGGAGGCGCGGAATGACCGGTTTTCTTGCCCCAAGAGAAAACCCAAGTATCAATAGGAGACTTCGATGAAGGAACGAACGTCTTCTTATGGTTCTTCACTTGATACTTCTACGAAGTTTTCATCTTGTAAGGAACACCTCTTTTGTTAAAGCCAAATTTAGAACGGTTCTCAAACCACCCTCCTTTACGTTTTGTTTGAGGTTGATATCCTTCAGGCGATTTCGCGGCTTCTTTATCGAACAGCACTTTGCATCGAGGACAAAGCATATCATTGGTGTTAGATATTTTACATCGGTTTAAAAAATCAACCAAATCTTCTTCAGCCTTTGGATATGCTTTCTCCATTTCCTTGGCCAATTGATCTTCGGTAACCCTTGGCTCTTCAATTTGATGGTCCTCGGTAACCATTTACGCATCAATATTCTACGAAATTTCCACCATATTGATAGAAATACCGGCAAACATGGATTCTGCCACATTGGCGAAACATCGGCAAACATGGACTCTGCCTTTTTCATAGGATCTCCATCCACTTGCTGTTTTGATTTCTCTCCAAATTTCAGCCTCCCTTCATCAAGAGCTTTTTGTACAGGAATCCACTGAAACGAGTACATCGAGATAGGTTATGACCTAAAAAACCATGGAATTTACAAAATCCTCTTTTCTTCCTTTGTTCCAAAGGAGGCAACTTCATATTAGGTGGCACTAATATTATGCCATCATTAACTAAAAGATCAAAAATTTCTTCACTTTTAGTAATATCAAAAGTATAAGTTTTAGAAGGATATTTGTCACTCTTGGGATCTTCGGGATTTTTTCCATTGGATGGCCTCAACATTTTACAAGCATATGGAGGTCCATCTTTTAATTATGCTAGGTTTATATCATTGTCTTCAACGATATCTAAACCCCAATCGAATTCGGGTTCACTATCTCCATTTGTTTCTATATAGGCAATTTTTTCCTTTTTAGGAAATTTGTTATGAGTTCTAGTTTTTTCAACTTTAAGTCTTTCAACTTGTCGAACTACGTACGCAATTGGGCCATGTCTCTTAAGTGCGGGTATCTAATTTCTTTCGAACGAGAATAATCGAGGCCACCGGCGGCCATTTCGACCAATTCATATTCTGGAACGAAGTAAAACATCTAGCCTTAAGGAGACGAAACCTATTGAGATAATCATCGATTGACTCATGACTTTTACGTCGAACACTGGCCAATTCTTTCAAACTAATCTTAGATTGACCCATGTAAAATTGTTCATGAAAGGCTTTTTCTAATTGGTTCCAACTATAAATTGAATGAGGAGGTAAAGTTGTAAACCAAGTAAAAGCATTTTTTGTCAAAGAACTTGGGAAATATTTCATTCTTAAATTTTCATTTTACGCAATATTTCTGCTTCCATGAGAAACCTAGCAATGTGTTCGACGGTAGATTCATTAGTTTCTCCGGCAAATTTGGTAAACTTTGGAATTTTCCAATTTCTAGGCAATTCGGCGTCTAAAACATACTCGGACAAAGGAGACACAAAATTTGGTCTATGTAAACCCATATTAAAACCATTTTGGGCTAACAAAGCCTCGACAATACCCGCTATATTATTCGACCATCGAAATTGTTTCGACGGGCTTGTAAAACCACTTGATCGGCATCTTGGTTTCTATTAACCAAAATGGGTTGTCTTTCGGGTTACTGAACTTGTGGTTGTACTACTTGTGGTTGGACAATATTTTCATGATTTCGAACCACTTGGTTCATCGGCAATTATTTCAATTGCCCTCAAATTTCGATTTTGAGGCAATTGGGTATTTTGGATTGGTGGAGCGCCAAAGAAATTAGCAATTCTTTCCATTTGATCGGACAACCTTTGATAACTAGTGCTTGGTGTCTCGAATTAAAGGATTTATGACGGTACCAATTTGTTGGGTCATCATATTAACCATATCATGATTAGTTTCTTCCATAGTTTGCCTAATGGCAGCCATAGAAGCATTGGTTAAATTTTGTTGGGGACTTCTATATGTGGTAGATACCCCAGGACCAAAAAGTTGTGGTAATGAAACATTTAAATTTTACGAAAACATATTACCACTAGTTTGTAAGCCTTGCATCAATGATGATGGCATACCATATGGCATTGATCTATGATCCCAAACTCCTTGAATAGAAGTATTATTTGGATAATCATGGGAAGTTTGGGTAACCATCGAAGGCATGGCTTGAGAAATTACTGTGGCCATCGAAGGCATGGCACGAGACGATGTTTGAGTGGCTGTATTACTAGTTGGAACAGCTTTGTGATGTTCTAACATTCACAGGGGATGGAACATCATCTTCAACGGTCACTTGATCCACATCTTCATTTGAAGATGTTGGATTTGTTTTCTTTTGGTTGTTAGCGCGTGTCATATTAAAAAGCAATTTCTTGTTTCTTAATTGCATACACAACAAAACAAACCGAAATTAAAAGAAACTCTAACAAAAACTATAAACAAAAAGCACAAACGGTCCCACCTTTGGGCGTGCCAATTTGTTTACGTTGGATTTTCGTAAACAACCGCTGGTTTACAAATGGTAACTTGCAAGATCAACCGGTAAATCTTAGGACATATTGTGTTTGTTCTTGTTGTTAGAAATTCTGTGTCTCCGGTGTCGAAAATATAAGAAATATGATAAAAACAATCGAATTCAATCCACTTGAACTCAATCGAACTTAATAAAGTAAAGTGCAAGAACACTTAAAGAAAAAAAGGTAAATTGTATTGATTAAACAAAAGTTGGTACACGAGATTCATACATTGCAACTTGTGACTCGTTTCTCGCTTCCATACGGATACTTTGAGTGTAAGTTTGTATGATGGAATTGTGACCCGTTTTTCCTATGAAAAACTACTATTTATACTAAGTCTAGAAATAACTACACTTCTTTGAAATTCAAACTACAACCGCCACAAGTCGACAGTTTTGCTTATTTGAAAACAAACTTAAAATACAAAGCCGACTTAAAGAATAGCATTGATAACCACCTTCGAAAACTTGCTCTGTCGAAGTCTTCTACCATCTTCGAACCTAAATTTGCTTTCAATACAACACTCTGTTCGAATCTTCTTTAAATCTAGGTCAACTATACTTTGACCACATTTATTACGGCTAGTAAAATATATTGGCTAACGGTGTAATATCAAAAAATTGACGTTGACCTATATAACATAATAAATATTAGGCTTAATAGCAGTTTTGGCTCCCTATATTTTAAGAAGTTGCGATTTTGGCCCCCTAACAAAATAAAATACAAAATTGCCCCATAAGTATTGCCCCTTTTGTAGTTTTGGCCCCTTAGGTCAATTTTGACCAAGTCAAAGCGACGTGAAAGCCACATGTGTAATTTTTTTATTTTTTTTAATTATTTATTTTATAAAAAAATTGAAATAAAAAAATACACATGTGGCGTCCACGTGTGCATTGACTTGGTCAAAATTGGCTGGAGAGGCAATACTTAGGGGCGGTTTTGTATTTTATTTTGTTAGGGGGCCAAAATCGCAACTTCTTGAAACATAGGGGACAAAGCTGCTATTAAGCCTAAATATTAACATTACTAATAAAACTTACTTGCGTTGCTCTGGTGGTGTTGGATCGCGACCGGAGATTGTGCTTATCTCAAGGTATTAAAAAAGAAAAACATTACTAGGTAATAAGTATCAGTTATTTTTTATAACATATTAAACAAATAACTTTTTTTGAGTAGTTATTTAAAAAAATTATATTAAGTAATAAGTTTTAAAACAAATAAATAAGAAACAAATAGTATATTAATACAACATCTAATACTAATAAATCGTCAAAAAAAATACTAATAAGAAAATAAATAAATTTTTAAATTAAAACTATATATGCTCTTTAATTTTTTAATTTCACAAAACGAGATAAAAAAAAACATCCATTATATTCGATTTTGTGACATTTTTAATTTTGGAATTAGTTTACAGTTTTTATTTATATTAGTTTAGATATAAGCCCTCCTACCAACGGTTATAGCTGCATGGTTAGGTATCAAATTCGCCAAAGATTGATGGTTTATAATAATCTTAATGGAATGCCATGTCCTTAATTAGGATTTCCTCTGCTTTCAGTAGTCCTTCTTGCCTAACACTTAAGCAAGTCAAATTTTGGGTCACCGTAAAATTCTAAGGGGTGGACTTTTCCCACCTTAAAATTACTTCAATGTATACACATGAAGAAAAAAAAAATGTGATGCCAGGATGTGTACTTTCGAATAAAAGTATAGTTGTTTCGTTTCATTGGGAAATAAAACTTTTAGATGTGTTTTTTAGAAGAGCAATGCTATATCTCTAGAAAAATAACATCAAGAATTTTTCAAGAATAAAGAGTAGCCAATCACAATGCACCATTTGCCACAATTCAAGGAGGTGATCTTTGAAAAATAGGAAGTGGACAAATAAATCATCCAATTAAAATTTGCCAAGCTAATGTGTCTTGAAAAATTCTTGAAGCTATTTTTCTTGAGAAGTAGCCTTTTCCTTTTTAGAAATGTGGAAAATAGACAAATGTTTTTAATTTCTAAACTCATGTTTTTCTTCTTTTGAGCTTTATCACGTGGGCGGAAATTGCAACTCATTTGTCAATATTTCATCCAGTTTTGCATCTTCTCCTTTTAGGGTTCGGATTGAAGAAGGTTCTTCATCGGTTATTTTACAATGTACATCTCTTTTTCATGTTTTTTGTAAAATTAAAATATCTTCTACGCACAAATGCAAACACTAATAAGAGACTAATTGTTTGAGATTCATTTAAAGATGTTGATCTCTCCTAACAAATGTTTTTCAATACGAATCGGTCGATGATCAAACTCCGAACAAATTATCAAGATTCATTAAATTTCAAAGAGGTAGATGTAGATCTCTTCTAACAAATGTTTTTCAATACGCACCGATCAATGATCAAACTCTAGAACAAATTATATATCATATGTGTCATACTATATGTTGATTATTTTTTTATCAAGGGAAAGAAGTCTTAATATGCATGCATCAAACAATAAACCTTGAACAGCAGTCACCACCCCATCAAAAACGAAATATGAAGAGTCGTGAAGTAACAAATCCCACAAAATTTAATAGTAATTCCGCAGAAATTGGTTGTATATTTTGTACATATCCTAGTGTGACGTACTTGTATTAAAGAGAAGTCCTTGTGCCACTCGTGGAGAAAAGATACTTATAACGACGTTTTGACATTCCGCAAATTTTCCTTCTAGATGAGTTTTAACATTTTCTTAATAGCTTTTGTTTAGTATTATTTGGGTGCAGAATTTCTTCATAATCGTTTGGTTCTGTTTGCTGCCACTTGCCCATTATGTCTCCATCAACTAAAAAAGAATTAATTAGGTGAATAATCAATCCATAATCTTTTGCTAATTTTTTCTCTACGCACGCTTTTTTGTCGATCTATATATCTATGTATCTTGAGGCATACGTAAGATCATTTTTATTGTAATTTTCTTTTTCTAAAATACCATAAAAATATATTGTCGTTGGAGAGAAATTCCAGTTGTTATTTTTGACAAATGACAACCAACATGTTGTTAATTACTTCTAGATGGAAAGCATGAAAACTGGAAGAAGAAACAAACAACTACACGAGGCCGCTACAACAAGTCACATGTTTGATTATCTCATCGGATGCATGTCATTGTCAAGGTATATGTCAATTAATATGTACATTTATCCACAAAAAAATAGGCTGTTTGTCTAGGGTGAATTCATGTCTCACGTGCTATATGGAAGGACATGAATTCTGACCACTTGTTTACTCCTTAAAGAAATTTAGGCCTTCAACCTCCCGTCTGCTTTGTCTCCTCCCTACACGGGCATGATGTATGGCCCCCCTTTGCCGAAGACAAGCTTATTTTGGTATGCGTCTTTGTGAAGTTGACACCTTATCGATCGACACTACAAAAGTCATGATTGCTTGTTTCGCATAGGAGCCCATGCATCACTTTGTTGCTCTAGAAATCAAATGAACCAGTCATGTTCCCAAACGTGTAACTCGATAGTTATAGTGTTGAGACGCCGAAAGAGTTTAAGAATGAAGTCCATGATTCGATCTCTAGTGCTAACATTTTCCCCTCCCCTTCAACAATATACTAACAATTAATATTTGCATATAAAATAAGCATGATAATGAACTGCATAAATTCAAAATGCATTTATTCATGTTGAAGTTTTTTGTTGTTTATCGATTAAAAATATACCGAACGAAATTCTTTGGGTGAGTCGCGACCGGGTCGCTTTCTTTAAGACGTTTCGCGGCACTACCCTAGTTTGTGCAAGGTAGACTAACAACCACGCCGTCTCCGGGATAAAACGGCCCGGATCATCGTTACGAGTATATCTTTTGCCACGGTATATAGTCGCTCGAGAATTACACCTCAAAATATGGTTCAATCGTTTGATCGAAGCCACTCGATACGGTACGTGACCGCTCTATTCGAAACCGTATGGTTCAATCGTTCGATCGAAGCCACTCGATACGGTACGTAACCGCTCTATTCAAAACCGACGGGACGAGAAAGGAGTAGAAGCGGAAGAACGATTTGTTAAAATCGAAAGGGAGAAGAGAGAAAACCGCACGGGAAGCATCAGCTGTGAGATTTTGGTGTACGAATGAATGGGGCGAGCTCTCCTTTTATAGGGAGAGTTTGTAACAAAAAACGAGTGACTTGGGGATTAAGTGCAGCTTAATCCTTAAGCAAACGCGTTTTGTTTCTTAATTGGATATATCGGAAGTTTACGGATACGCGTTTTGGATCGTAACAAATTTATTTGTTACGCGTAGCGCTTACGGATAATGATTAAATTAATTAATTAATTAATTTAACATTTTCAAGTAACAAAAAATATATATTATTATTTTTAACCCGCGACCCAAGCCCAAGCCCGACCCGGCCGGTCGGACGGACGGCGGCGTCGTCGTCGCGCGTGATATATATATTTTGTAAGCGTTCACCCGTTCACAAAATTGGGTACCCCAAGGGCACACCCTTGGAGGTCACTTTGCCCATATATAAACACTTACTAGTTGGGGTGACCCTCCAATGTGGGACATTTTTAAGTCACACCCACACACTAGTTCTTTCATAGTGTTTTTCTTTCCAATTTTCTTCACTAGAATGACTAGTGTTCCAACATTTTTAATAAAACAATCCAAATTTAACGGAACCGTGCATTATTTTAATCTTTAAAACAAACGATTTTGTTGAAGGTTAACATGAAAGGCAATTGCAATTTTTCTAACCAATTCCACGATTAATAATCGGTGCCTATGTTTGGAAGGTGGTTGAACGCATATCACTTTTAAAGTTTCAAAGTTATAGCTTTTAACAAAATCATTTTAGATGAGCATACAATTCGAAAGCTTTAAAACTGACATGCATTCACTTTTGTTACAACACATATCCGAACCAAATCAATCTATTTAGTGTAAATTTTCTTGTCAAAATCAGAATCAATATGAAATGAGTACTCAAATTTAACTATCATGCTTATTTCCAAACCAAATTTATATACCTTGAATCTACAAGCATCGTCTTCTAGGCATTAATCATCCCTTGCATCTCTGTGGTGACTTAAACATGAATACATTAACACTTAGTCTGTTTCATAGTCGTCTAATTTCAATTAAATATATTTTTTGTCTAACTATCTTATTAAAAAAAAAAAATCTCCTCGTAGACGTAGTGGGTGATGTCTTGTCTTAACAACCATTATCCGTAAAAAGAATAAAATATACATTAGAAGCCTAAACTAAAATTAAGCCAATAACTACTACTAGGGACCAAAGAAACCTCACTAGACCAACCAATGGTGTTTTAAAAGGATGGACAACTAACTATGAGAACAAATTTTACTTACTGTGAAAACAAACATTCTTTTGACAAAGTAAAGTACTATGAGAACTTCATTGACACTCTTTAAGAGCTGATTTTTACATATACCAACTTAAAGTTGCTAAACTACTCATATCTCTCTCTTTGGAGATACACTTTCATCATGACATGTGCTATGCTACACTCCGTTGCTTGCGTAGAGTACATTTAAGAAGTGTTCGGACCTATAAAAAAACGCCTTCAATTGGCTCTTCTACGTCACTCTCTCCGGTCACTATTATATAAACCACATGCACCATTTATTGAATAAATCTTAAAAATAAATTTTTATTTATAATAATAACCGAAAGGTGTATAAAGTATAAACTATACCTAATCTTGATTTTCAAAAAATGTGAGACTTTTAGGTGTATCAAAATAATGATATATTTACTAGCATCATTACTAAAGAGATCACTAATTAGGAAAATTTAATTAGAGGAAGATAATGATAAATGAATAGAGATTCGTACTCGCTCGGTCTCAAATGTAAGAAACTTTTCACTTTTTAGATTCATTCAATAATTGATGTATTTGGTCTATAATATGGACCACATACATCAATTATTGAATGAATCTAAAAAGTGAAAAGTTTCTTACATTTGAGACCGGAGGGAGTAACGAGGAAGATAGCTATGATTGTTAGTGCATTAAGGAATACTACAATACTCCTAAAGGACTACAATCATATGGTTCATGGGAGTTTATTGATCCACTCAACGATCAATCTATTGCAGCATCTGATGTGGGTCTTTGATTCAATCATTAACATTCTCGGTGGCACATTACGGTGTAACACCCCGTTTTCCCAACGTAAAAATTTCATAATTAAAAATCGAGTAATTCCACTTTAAACGGAATGCTACACTTCTTAAAAATTCATAAACTGAATAAATAACAATTTATTCTTCAAAATCATTTAATATAAGTAATTCAAAACTTCGCGGCGGAATTAGTTCATTCAACATAAAAAGTCTTTGCCACGCGAGGCCTCATCGAGAAAATCTCATAAGTCTTAGTTCAATATTTATTCATAAAAGTTCATAAACAATACATAAGGAATAGAAGTAAAGTCAAGTCTCATCCCGTTACGTATCGAGCACCTAGACACACATGTGAGGAGGCCACTCACGACGCCTCTAATCTTGATTACCCGCAAGTTACCCATACGAAGAGCAACATTTCCAAGCAGAGAGGGTGAGATTTCTCAAACAATAATATAAAGCATATAAATCATGTAAAGTACATTCAACAACTTAAACATCCTATAATTCATTAATCATATCTAGCAACTTAAACTTCCTTAACTAGTATCATTATTCTTCCTACAATAGTCATATACTTCATATTATATCATCATATAAATATCATCACATATCTACAAATATTAGTCATAAGCATTATCATATATCCTTTTAATCATAGAATCTTAATCATAGACATAAACAACATCATATAACATCAAGTACTAATCATAACCATCTCATAACATTATATATCAACCATAAACATAATCACAAACAATCCATCTTAAATATAATCACGAGGAATCATCATACATCATCATTAGTAAACGTATAACATCTTATCATATTCACATATCGGCATATCATAAATCACATAGCATCTTATCATAACAACTTCATATTCAACCATCATAAACAAATCATAATCAACATCAACATCAATCCTAAACAACATAACATGAACAACATCATCGTCAAACATCATCATCAAAATCAAACATCATCATCAAACATGAACAACATCATCGTCAAACATCATCATCATTAAATCATAATTAAATATAAGTTATGACGACTCTACAATGCAACAACAACTTCAACAACAACTTAGACAACTTCAACAACAACTTAGACAACTTCAAAAACAACTTAGACAACTTCAACATGCATGTGGTACCACCAGGGCATTAAGCCCCCTTCGCTAAGGTCATATTTGGACTGTCGGGCATTAAGCCCCCATCGCTAAGGTCATAAAGAACCCGTCGGGCATTAAGCCCCCATCTCCGACTATGCAACGACACAACTTTAATGCAACGACATAACTTTCGTACAACTTAGACAACTTCATGAACATCTATGACATCCTAACATCTTGACATCTTGACAATATAACATCTTAACAACTTGATGACTTCATAACGACTCGACGACTTAACAACTCTTATCATCTTAACGTCTTAACATCTTAGCATCTTGACAACATATGGATCACATAAATAATTCATGTCATATCATAATATAAAAATATCAAATGATAATAAACAACAACTTAAAACATCATATTCATCAATCATAAACAACTTCATATAACATCGTATTTAAACATCAACAATAATTCACTATGTATCTTTGTAAAAACATAATAAATTATGCACAACATATTTTCATGTCAAACAAAAGCTACTGGAAAGATATCACAAATATCAACAACTTTCATGTTTACAACAAAGATCAATTCAAAACAGAAACATATGAACAAAACGCAAAAACATGAAACGAGAGAATGCTGTCACCGTACAATTTTGCTAAGACCTCCCTGTAGTATTTTCATCATAACTCAAAGACCAAACATCATTTTCACGTCAAACCAAAGCCACTAGAAAGCTAACAAAATTATCTAAAACTTTCATGTTTACGCCTAAGACCAGTTCTGTACCGATCAATATCAGTTTTCATTTTAAATTCAGAAAAGTTGTGCTGAAAGTCCATAAAAATTCACTGTGACCTACGTGCAGTAATTTGACCATAACTCAAGTTCTATATATCGTTTTGACGTGAGACCAGCGGCATTAGAAAGCTAACGTCCATACCTACAAATTTCGTGTTTACACCTAAGGCCAATTCGGCACCTATCAATTCCAGTTTTAATATCAAAATTCGGGTAGAATGCAGATTTTCTCCAAGTTTCACCTAATCTCATGGTTCTAACCTCAAAACTACTTCCAATAATCATCATATGGATCATCTAAGGTCTGTACACAATTTCTACATCAATTCAACAAGTTTTCATCATCTAATCATCAAATCTCTCTCAAAACCCTAATTCTCAAATTCTCACAAACTCTCCCCCACTTGTTAGATGTAATCTAATGATTTAACAACTTAATATTAATGCAAGATAGTCTCACCCTCACCTTAGATTAATTCTGAATCGGCAGCGGCGTTCTTCTTTCCTAAGGTCTTCTCCTCTTCTCTTGACTTCTCTCTTCTCTTCTCTTCTTTCTTGTTCTCCTCTTTTCCAAAAAGCGGTTTAAGGTAAACTCTTTCTAACCTAAGCCTCTCTATTTATAATACTAAAATATTCTTCCCAAATCTATTTAGGCCCAACAACTTATTCTTCTTTCTATTCTAACCCCCAATTCCACTCACACTAATAATCCTCATAATCTTATTTATTTCTAAATTAAATATATCTCTCACAATTAACAAATATATTTCTACACCAAATAACAAATATATCTCTAACAAATAACAAATATATTTCTACATCAAATAACAAATATATTATTCTAGTAAATACCAACATATAACATAACAAAATATCACTCATCAAAATAAATCGACTAAATCATACCAAATCTACTTACTCTAATAATTCTCATATTCTAATAAATAATAGAAATATGCCACGTAATAAAATACCAACTCCTCATATAAATAAATAAACCACATAAATAGACTCTAATTTAATAAAAATAATTAAATAAAAAGGAGGGCGTTACAACTCTCCCCAACTTAAAAGAATTTCGTCCTCGAAATTCAAGCACAATAGAAAATAAATTTAGTCATTACTTCTTCAAAGAAAACACAAAAACCACATCAAGTTAGTCGAGTTAAACATGATCACATAAAAACAAAACTACTAACTAGAAAACATGACGACACGACACAACGACTCATCTACTTGGCCGGACGGACCGACCTGCTACGATACCAATTGTAACACCCCGTTTTCCCAACGTAAAAATTTCATAATTAAAAATCGAGTAATTCCACTTTAAACGGAATGCTACACTTCTTAAAAATTCATAAACTGAATAAATAACAATTTATTCTTCAAAATCATTTAATATAAGTAATTCAAAACTTCGCGGCGGAATTAGTTCATTCAACATAAAAAGTCTTTGCCACGCGAGGCCTCATCAGGAGAAAATCTCATAAGTCTTAGTTCAATATTTATTCATAAAAGTTCATAAACAATACATAAGGAATAGAAGTAAAGTCAAGTCTCATCCCGTTACGTATCGAGCACCTAGACACACATGTGAGGAGGCCACTCACGACGCCTCTAATCTTGATTACACTGCAAGTTACCCATACGAAGAGCAACATTTCCAAGCGAGAGGGGTGAGATTTCTCAAACAATAATATAAAGCATATAAATCATGTAAAGTACATTCAACAACTTAAACATCCTATAATTCATTAATCATATCTAGCAACTTAAACTTCCTTAACTAGTATCATTATTCTTCCTACAATAGTCATATACTTCATATTATCATCATATAAATATCATCACATATCTACAAATATTAGTCATAAGCATTATCATATATCCTTTTAATCATAGAATCTTAATCATAGACATAAACAACATCATATAACATCAAGTACTAATCATAACCATCTCATAACATTATATATCAACCATAAACATAATCACAAACAATCCATCTTAAATATAATCACGAGGAATCATCATACATCATCATTAGTAAACGTATAACATCTTATCATATTCACATATCGGCATATCATAAATCACATAGCATCTTATCATAACAACTTCATATTCAACCATCATAAACAAATCATAATCAACATCAACATCAATCCTAAACAACATAACATGAACAACATCATCGTCAAACATCATCATCAAAATCAAACATCATCATCAAACATGAACAACATCATCGTCAAACATCATCATCATTAAATCATAATTAAATATAAGTTATGACGACTCTACAATGCAACAACAACTTCAACAACAACTTAGACAACTTCAACAACAACTTAGACAACTTCAAAAACAACTTAGACAACTTCAACATGCATGTGGTACCACCAGGGGCATTAAGCCCCCTTCGCTAAGGTCATATTTGGACTGTCGGGCATTAAGCCCCCATCGCTAAGGCCATAAAGAACACATCGGGCATTAAGCCCCCATCTCGACTATGCAACGACACAACTTTAATGCAACGACATAACTTTCGTACAACTTAGACAACTTCATGAACATCTATGACATCCTAACATCTTGACATCTTGACAATATAACATCTTAACAACTTGATGACTTCATAACGACTCGACGACTTAACAACTCTTATCATCTTAACGTCTTAACATCTTAGCATCTTGACAACATATGGATCACATAAATAATTCATGTCATATCATAATATAAAAATATCAAATGATAATAAACAACAACTTAAAACATCATATTCATCAATCATAAACAACTTCATATAACATCGTATTTAAACATCAACAATAATTCACTATGTATCTTTGTAAAAACATAATAAATTATGCACAACATATTTTCATGTCAAACAAAAGCTACTGGAAAGATATCACAAATATTAACAACTTTCATGTTTACAACAAAGATCAATTCAAAACAGAAACATATGAACAAAACGCAAAAGCATGAAACGAGAGAATGCTGTCACCGTACAATTTTGCTAAGACCTCCCTGTAGTATTTTCATCATAACTCAAAGACCAAACATCATTTTCACGTCAAACCAAAGCCACTAGAAAGCTAACAAAATTATCTAAAACTTTCATGTTTACGTCTAAGACCAGTTCTGTACCGATCAATATCAGTTTTCATTTTAAATTCAGAAAAGTTGTGCTGAAAGTCCATAAAAATTCACTGTGACCTACGTGCAGTAATTTGACCATAACTCAAGTTCTATATATCGTTTTGACGTGAGACCAGCGACATTAGAAAGCTAACGTCCATACCTACAAATTTCGTGTTTACACCTAAGGCCAATTCGGCACCTATCAATTCCAGTTTTAATATCAAAATTCGGGTAGAATGCAGATTTTCTCCAAGTTTCACCTAATCTCATGGTTCTAACCTCAAAACTACTTCCAATAATCATCATATGGATCATCTAAGGTCTGTACACAATTTCTACATCAATTCAACAAGTTTTCATCATCTAATCATCAAATCTCTCTCAAAACCCTAATTCTCAAATTCTCACAAACTCTCCCCCACTTGTTAGATGTAATCTAATGATTTAACAACTTAATATTAATGCAAGATAGTCTCACCCTCACCTTAGATTAATTCTGAATCAAGAACGGCGTTCTTCTTTCCTAAGGTCTTCTCCTCTTCTCTTGACTTCTCTCTTCTCTTCTCTTCTTTCTTGTTCTCCTCTTTTCCAAAAAAGCGGTTTAAGGTAAACTCTTTCTAACCTAAGCCTCTCTATTTATAATACTAAAATATTCTTCCCAAATCTATTTAGGCCCAACAACTTATTCTTCTTTCTATTCTAACCCCCAATTCCACTCACACTAATAATCCTCATAATCTTATTTATTTCTAAATTAAATATATCTCTCACAATTAACAAATATATTTCTACACCAAATAACAAATATATCTCTAACAAATAACAAATATATTTCTACATCAAATAACAAATATATTATTCTAGTAAATACCAACATATAACATAACAAAATATCACTCATCAAAATAAATCGACTAAATCATACCAAATCTACTTACTCTAATAATTCTCATATTCTAATAAATAATAGAAATATGCCACGTAATAAAATACTAACTCCTCATATAAATAAATAAACCACATAAATAGACTCTAATTTAATAAAAATAATTAAATAAAAAGGAGGGCGTTACATACGGCATCCGAATCTTACTCCCTCCGGTCTCAAATATAAGAAAAGATTCCTTTTTAGGTTCATTGAATAATTAATGTATACGCTTTACAATGTAGACCACATACATTAACTACTTAATGAATCTAAAAAAGGAATATTTTCTTATATTTGAGACCGGAGGAGTACACTTATAATGAAAGAAACAAATAATTACAAATAGCCGTTGCTTTTAAACACTCACTGATTCCCTTTTTATATAAGATAAGATTAGTGTCTCAGAGTATTTTTTCCATTTTATTGATGAAAATAATAAAAAAAGTAAGACTTTATCCAATTATATAAAATAAAGTTATTTGATTTGTAAGCTAAGGATAAACTTGTAGAAAAAAACCATGTACATTAGAAATTAATATCATTTTCTATAAAAGCTTTTTATAAAAATGCTAAAAAAAATGTCTTTAAAGCATTGTTTAAAAAATATTTGACTAGCATGAATATTTTTAATGAAATTTGTTAAAAATACTGACAATTAAAATAAAATAAAAAATTGGGGGCCTAACAATAAAAATATGATGTAATTAGTTTAAAAAAATAAAATTAAAGGATCAATGCAAAACTATGGTCAAACTTAAAGGACTACACTCATAATTTTACCTAAAAAGTTTGAAGATTTTATCTTAATTATAAGAAAAAGTCATAATTTTAAAATACTCTTGTTAATTATTGCGGTCCTTTATGTTTGACCATCACTTTGCATTGGTCTTTTAATTTTTTTAAATTGATTAGTTATAGTATTATATTTTCATAGGGTTAATTATGTTTTTGGTCCCTACAAAATTGTGACCTTGTAAGTTTAGTCCTTACTTAATTTTAATAGCATTTTTAATCCCTACAAAAAATTTCTGCACTCAATATTAGTCCTTACTCAATCCAAATTTGTTTAATTTATGCTTAAACTCTTAAGTTTTTCAACAATTTTTTACGGGCGTGTTAAGAACGTTATTAAAAGGTCCTCCGAAAAAAATATCGCAAAAATTTGATTTCTACGTCCATATTTTTGTTACTTATATCTTAAACTTTTGTCGTTTTAAAAAATTCATATTTAATTTATTTCATGTTAAAAAATTATAGATTTTAGTAAATGAACCTTTCGTAGTGTTCTAAACTTGTATAAAAAGAATAGTTAAAAAATTTAAGAGTTTAAGGATAATTAAACAAAATTTACTTTAGCGGGGACTATAATTATAAGTAAATTTTTTTTGTAGGGACTAAAAAAGCTATTAAAATTAAGTAAGGACTAAACTTAGAAGGTCGCAATTTTATAGGGACCAAAAACATATTTAACCCTATTTTCATTCTTAGTCTTTTTAACAAGTTCCTCTAAAAATCATTTGCACCAAAATGATAAAAATGCATATATAACATTTTAATATTGAGAAAACTCAAATAGACATATTAAATTCGTCCAGTTATTTCTTTTTTTTTAAATGTAAATTTTCAAATTCAAAAACTTAAAATCGAGAGTATCTAATTTTTAAGTAATAGGACTTTTCCCTCCCATTGCCATCCCTACACAAGGATGCGTTATTTTTGGTAAGTTGGAGTTTTAAACCCCAGGAGAACTTACGTATATTATGTATTGTCCTCTACCAACCGAGTTTATGTCACAAGGACTAAGGATGTGTTATTTTATAGTACTAACATCTTTCTTATAATTTCATCACCAACGGATTATAATAGAAGAGGGGCAGGGCAGACACGTAAAGGTCATTGCCGTGGGAGCCAAGTCCCTAGATAATGAACAAAAAATAAAGTCTTCAATCTAAGAAATATTTTTTCATTTTTTAAATTGATTGATTTGTGGAAGAAAAAAATGAAAAAGAAAACCAGAAGGCAGGGCACATTAAAAATATATCAAGAAAAAACAGGGAAATGTGAAAGGAAATGGCCTACATATCCAACTCCATCTAGAAAAATTTGACTTTAAGGATAAAAAATTAAATATTGCTATTTAATATTCACCACAATCAATTAATTTCCCATTTAAAAATCTCTATTTCCAACAATTTAATCAACACCCTTTATGACGTCGGTGAACACATCACCATAACTCTGCTTTCAAAACAAACCAACAGCACAAACTTTCACACAAATTTCATTTTTCACCCTCTACAAGAAACAGAGCAAAAAAGAAAAAACAGAACCAACACAACAGAACCATGCTTGATCCAACAAGAAAACACCACCAACCTAAGAATTCTTTTGATTTGTACGATGAAACCAGACATGAAACATGGGAAGCCACAAATTCTAATAATCTCTGGCCTTCAACACAGCCTCAATTGGACATGTATCACGATGAACAACCTAGATGGAGTGTGAACTCACCACATTACAGAAGCCTTTCCCCTGTTTCAAGAACAGAGGCCATAGTGAGAGGACAAAAAGAACTCATGGAAATGGTTCGGAACATGCCCGAATCAAACTATGAACTTTCATTGAAGGATCTTGTGGAACACCACCACAGGACCAGAGAAGAAAATACAGAGGAGCAGAAGGAGGAGGAGGAGAAGGAGAAGGAGAAGAAGAATTCTAGTGTCTATAATGGTGGCAAGAAGATTGATAATAAGAAGGTACATGTGAAGAAAAATGATGGGAAAATTGATCGTGATCGAGGTTTCTACCTGAAAGTGGGGTTACCTTTTTTCTTTAGGATCTAAAGAGAAAAAGAAGAAGAAAAAGGAGTCAAAAGTTTCACCAAGACCATCAATTTCTGATGGACCAGTAAAAGGTGCTGCTGATAAGGAAAAAGAGTGGTGGAAGAAGAGTCCTTCTGTTTATAAAGAGAGTGATGACACAAGTGCAGCATCGAGCAGCAACAGTAATGGAAGCATCAAAAGCTCTACTAGCAGTAGCAGTAGAAGCAATAGCAGCAGCAGAAGCAGAAGACTAAGAAGCAATAGCATCAGGTATGTATTTCCCAACTTCAAATTAATTAACATAGCATGTATAGTTGATTAGTTTCTGGCTAGTGGGTTTTTCCTTTGGCTGTTTGGTTTAAATTATTAATCAGTCAGATCAGATCAGAACATTCAATTGTTTATATATATGCTTCAAATTTATTTGTTTCTTAGGAAATACATGTGTTTGTATTTTATTTTTTGACAGTATGTGTGTTTGTAACAAAAATTTCATGTTCATGGTTGTTGGTGTTACATTTTTATGCTTCTTTAGAGGAGTTCAAATCAAATCCCATGTTGGATTGGGAGAATCCCATGTTGGATTTGGAGAATTTTAAGAAAATAACTCTTGTTATTGGAGACATTTGAACCAAATACATGTCTTTTTGCTTATATTTAAGGTCGCATAGAGTACTAATTAACTTTTGGATGAAATGCAGGCGTGAGAAAGGTGGAGGTATATGCTGGCCTTTGTTTCGCAAACCCAAAATCCAAATAAAAAAGTAAAAGATCATCGATGCCTTTGATGAAACAAAGTACTATGTGATTTCATCATAGTCATGGTACTTGCAAGCTTTATTTTCACATAAAATCTGCTGCAAGCCATCTGAGAACAACTTTTTTTTGAAGCAGTCTGAGAACTACTTGTTTCATTGTAACTTCCATTGAATTAGACAACTTTGCTTCTGGAGTTACTAAAAAATGTGTAAGGATTAAGCTTGTACAAATATCATCATGTTTAATGGCAGGGCATGGGAGGTTCCATGCCAATCCAAACTTTGTAATTTTTGACATATATTTCTTTATATGTTTATTTGAAGGTCCTAACAAAATAAGGTATAGTTTTGCTGGATATAAAAGGCGGTGTAAAAAATTTATTCCTGCAACACTACAACTTTGCTTCCTCGTGCACTTCTTGAAATAATATGAGACTGAATCTTCTCATGTGACATAATGGTTCCTTTAAGTCTCCGTGTTCAATCAATTAGAATTAAAAGTTAAGTTTATGATAAAATAAAGGAGGAAAGAAGATTTAAGGATGGAGAGTATAAAACATGGGAAAACATTAGGAAAAAAATGATGGAAACTATCCCAAATAATGCGAAGTGAGGTTGAGAAACAATGAGGTTTGGTCGAACATCTAGTCAAGTTTAAAGCAAACTTTCAGCAAAACATTTTATAAATATCTTTTTCAAAACACGCTACTTTAAATCCGACATCCGTGATTGATAGCAAGTAATTTTCTTGAGAGACCTAAGGAAAGAGCCTCACTTACTTAACCCAAACACCACGAGACACATACAAGCAAAATAATTTGAATTCTAAACTTTTGTACACAATTTTTGACTGGTATCATAAACCATCAATATTCCCATGTTTTCTGTGAGACTATCTATCAATTAGCTATATATTAATTGTCAATTACTTAGTTAGTTGTGAAACTTTATTAGTTAATTCCTAATTAACCAGTCACAGATTATAATCTATACTTAGTTTGTAATTACTCGAATTCATAACTAAGTTTATGGTTTGTTATTGATTATTTTAAATGACAGTCTAAGTTACTGTCAATTGAATATGAATCTTTTTATAATTAAAATAAAATAAAATGAGAATCTATGATGAGTTGGATAGTGTGGTTTGTGTATCGAACATAAGACCCCGAAGTTGGCATAACATGCAGAACATAAAGTAATTATGTCAAGGACTTGAAGAGATATTGGAAATTTAAGGAAATTGAAGTTTTAAGTTATAGCCGATAAAACTAAACTTACTTCTTTCTGTATCAGTTCTTCCAGTTCCCTCTTCAAGGTTGAGTAAGTTTTGGCTAATTATGGTTCATTAAAAATTCCAGATACCCTCCCAACATTTTCAGGTGACCATCCTGTCAAAAGAATCGTATGTTCACCATGTGTCACGGCACAATGACAATGAGTAGTCAAAAGGAAGCAATATTAACGTAAAAAAAAGAACAACTGATCAAGGGAAACCATGAAGAAAAAACAGAGAAGGAACTTACTAGTCCACCATTGGATATGTTCTGGCAAACAAGAGAAGCATGAATCGGATATGGCAGTTGAATCCCTAAGAATACTGTATTCTTAATAAATTTTTCATTCAACATTAACCATGGGTATGTAATTTTGGGTACACCAGCATTTACGGAGTTCTACATGATGCAGCGGTACCTAGACTAATTTTAAACCACTCCCATACTTTTAACAAATCCACACTCTTCTAAAAATTGACTTAGGCAAATTTTCGTTAACTAATATCTAAGGTTAGGTACATAATCTACCCGTGTATGGTACCTACACTTATTTTAACATTAAATCCCTAAAACCTGTAACAGCAATACACAATGACCGATGAATGGCCATAAACAAGCATTAATAGTCTAATGCTGCAACCATCAGGGAAGTACTTCAGTTTTTCAGGAGTACTCCATTAAAATAGGAACCGGCTTGAAAATGTAACAAAATCATGATGACAATAATTTAACCTGGCATAATATAAATTTACTTGTACAATTCAAGTTTAAATCAGCTATAATGATTTAAAAATGAGCTCAAAGGGAATACGATAATTTGGACGTTAGACAATTAAATGCTAAGGATTTTGACTCAGCTCAAGCCTACTACTAAAAGAGTGACATTTGAAGTGACGATGGATTAGAGGAAGTCAAGCAACCTGATACCTTTCGACAAAAAGTTTCAGTTTTTCTATTTCACCAACAGCAGAAAGCCATTCAGTAAGAATCTCCATGGTTACATGGTCGGGACTGCAAGCATCTTCCACCATCCTGTCCATAAGTTCAAATGCTTTGTGCAACATTCTCTTATCCCGAAGCCCCTTGAGAATAGCATTATATATAGTTGTATTAGGCCGGACACTTTTTAATTTCATGTCACCCATCAAAGAAACAGCCTTTTCAACATTGTTAGTTTTGCATAGAGCATCTATTAAAATGGTGTATATCACAATGTTGGGACGAACCATAGATGTAGAACACATTTCCTCGAAAATCTTCATGGCCTCACCAACATTCTTCTTTAAACAATATGCATGTATAATTGCCCCATATGTGACAACAGAGGGCTCAAAACCCTCTTCAATCATCTCTTTCATCATCTTGGTAGCGGTTGCAAAATCTCCAGCTTTGCCAAGGTAAGAAACTAAAGTATTGTAAGTGACAGGATCAGGCTTAACTTCAATTTCTTCCATTTCGTTGAGCATTTCAGATACTTGTTCTAGCTTCTTCTTCTTACGGAATCCACTGAAAAGAGCATAGTAGCAAGTTCTATCAAGACCCAGCCCAACTTGTTTCAACTGAGACACATCCATCCTTCTAGCAATGGTTAAACTATATATCAAACTATAGTAAACAATTGTATCTGGTGAGCATCCAGAACTCAACATCTCATCAAAATATTGCACGGCTTTATCAATATTGTTCACACCACAGAAACCAGATATCAACGCAGTATAAGTAACAGCGTTTCCTTCCAGACCTTTGCCTTTCATCTCGTTAAAAAACTCAACTGCACTATCGACCCTTCCAATTTTGCACATACCATCAACCAATGCATTGAGCGTGACCACATCTGGCTCTACTTGTTCCTCATTCATCCGACTGAATAGCCCATGTGCTTTATCGACGTTACCAGCTTTACACAACCCATCAATCAAGCAATTATATGTAACAATGTTTGGCCAATTTTTCTTCTCAACTTTCATCTCTTCCAACAAACTCAAACAATCTTCTTCCCTCCCAGCTTTGCAAAGTCCCTTAACCAAAGTGTTATACAAGATGACATGAGGTTCAACACCAACCCAATTCCTTTCTGCTTTACCTCTCAATTTATCAAACACCCCCAGTGCCTCATCGGTCCTCATAGCCTTGCACAAATGATCAATAAGAATGTCAAACGTTAAGACATTGGGCCTTATTTCCATTTCTTCCATCTCTGCCAGCAGTTTATACATGCTCCGAATATCGTTTTGACTTCCCAACCCTCTTAACAAGACATTGCAAGATGTAGCTTCAACCGTACCACCCAATTTCTTCACAGAACGCAAAAGCTCCCACGCTACACAATTCTTCTGCTTATAACACAGTACGGATATCAAATCCATAAGTTGAAACATATCAGGGAAAACTCCATGCTCACCAAGTTTAGTAACCAACCCGACAATGTCATCATCAGTAAACCCTCTTTTGGAGCTGTTACTCCTCGCCAACGCCTTAAAAACAATTTCACCAGTGACATCATCAGGAGGAAAGTTGGAATCCGGTTCAAGCATTCTGTCGAGCACATGGCGGAAAACTTCAACCAAAGAAGGTTGGAGCAAAGACTGTAACGCCGAGTTGTACCTCTCGGTACTTTTCAACGATGGGCGGAGGCGGTTGAAAAAAATAAGTGATTCCTCTGACATGGGTGGTGGTGCATTGGTGAGAGATTGTCGTTGAGAGTGTGAAGAGATGAATTTGAGGTTGGAATCATCGGTGGAGATATGAGTGGAAATTTGTTGGTGCAAAAAGGGTAGAGTAAAGGTCCTGCGTCTGAGAGCGGTTGAGGATGATGATAAGAGGCGAAGCATTGTCGTTATCGAACTGGGTGGGAATGGAAGACAAAAGCGTAGCGGTGAAGGAGAAAAGGACAGTGGTGTTTGAAGTTGAACAGAGTGATGTGTGGACCGAAGGGAATGAAAAACACTTGCATTTCAGTGATTGAAAATTTGAATATTTTTAAATAAAATAAATGAGTACATAAGTTTTTTACGAAGGATGCGTTTGTTTCGAACCTTAAAAAAAATAGATTTTGAGTTAAAAGAATTTAAATATATTTTTTTAAGATTTTTAAAAAAATCTAAAGCTATTTTTGTTTGTTTATTATCATAAAAATATTTTTTTTTAAGATTTGAAACTCTTACACTTGAGTTCGCTTGCATTTAAAAAAAATAAAAATAGATTTTGAAAAAACTACTTGGAATAACTTTTCATTTTGAGGCTAAAAATGTTTTTTTTTAAATTTAAAACAAACACTACAAAGATTAAAAAAGTGATTTTTTAGTTAAAAAAATAGAATTTTATTTTCAAAAAAAATCCAAAACAAACGGGCTCTAAATTTAGTTTTTCACCCCGATGAAAAAATAAAATGTCATTAACTTGGTTGGTGAGAAACATTATATAATATATATAGATGTTGAAGTTTGAACCTCAAACACTTGAGTTATTCATCAAATGTGAATTTTTAGTCATCGACTACTTAATCAAAAATATATATATATATATATATATATATATATATATATATATATATATATATATATATATATATATAAAACAATATGTCATGTTGCCGTTAATATAATTCAGTTGACATTTTTTTTTGAAGGAATTAATATAACTCAATTGACATGAATGTTGTGGTATGCAAAGACAGATATTTGAACATTGGATTCCTTATTTTTTATTTTTGTTCAAGTAGTCTAGTGGTTCACCATTTTCAATTTAAAATTTAACACCGAATAAATTAACCTTATTCTATAGGAAAATGTTAATGAGTGTCATAGGAGTATTCTTTAAGGACTTTAGATAAACTTTTATGAAAACTTGTGCATTTAATGTATCAAAAATTTGGAATATTAGATTTTTTCAATAAATATTTTTTTAATTGAGAATCCTTAAAGAATGTCCTTAGAACACTAATTAGCAAGACCTTTAACTAAGTTAGTATGTTATTAACAAAAGGGAAATCTTAACTAGGCATCCGAGATACTAGTTAAGGATTTTAAATAGCAATTTTTGTGAAAGATTGTATAATAAAATTAGTTGGAAATTGAAAACTTTATATTTTATGGAATAATTATTTGATTTATAATGTTTAAAGAATGTTCCAAGACACTAGTTAATAAGACCCTATTTATATTAGTTTTGTTTTTTTGAAGGAAACCCTGTTTATATTAGTGTGTTTCCACGATAAAAAATGTACAGTAAAATATGCTAATATTTTGGAGTTAGATTAAAAAATTCCGAGCGAAGACGACTGTCCTTGACCTTTGAAAATGGGAATGGAAAGCCCCGTGTAATTCCAAATGGCCAATCCTATCCAGTCTTGGCTTGACCCCAAACAAGAAACAAAACAAAGAATGCAAAACGCGCTTGCGACTTTGTATAGTTTCTTCCGTCCGTGACCAAAGTCAAAATAGGAAACCTGCCCAAATAACAACGAGTTTTTTACTTATTTATTCTTTTTAAAAAAATAATGGAAAATGTAAAAGAATTGATGTCATCAACTCTTTAAAAAAATATTTAAAAATACCAAAAATGAATTTTTAAACACAAATTTCTTTTTTTATTCCTTAACAATTGTTATATGAATTTTTTTTGGTTACGCTCATAAAAACATTTGTTAACATGACCAAAAAACCTTAAAGTTTAAAGAACAATTACAAAGAAATTTACATTCAACAATTTGGACTTAACTCTTTCTTATATTTCATTTCCAAAAAGATGAACTAATTATATTTGATTTTAGAGGAAGTAAATTGAAACAAAATATTTAACAAAAAATTGAAATACAATAAATAAAAAACTAAATATTTAAACTTAATCTCTCATAAGATTTTCGTGACTCGTTTTTTTGTTGACAAAATGACTAAATTTAGTATCGGACAAAAAATATTATCAAATTAATTATTGACATTTTTATTTTGGGGTTAAATTAGTCATTATATTATAATGAGTTAGAACTAGTTTGTTCTTAACATAAGAATGTCAAAAGACTAATCTAAATACATTATATTTTTTAGTTACTAACTAAATTAGATCGTAAAAAAGTTGTGAGAGAATAAATTGAATATTTAATTTAAATTAAAATATTAGTACATATACATATTTTGATATTTACAAATAGGAAGAGGAGACGGAGATGGTAATAAAATTTTGCAAAAAATAAAAAAGGGAGGGGATTGCGAGGAAAAAGCGTTCTAATGTATCCAGAAGAAGCAACAAATAAAAGAAAGAAAAGTCGGTCCTCAAAATCTTAAATTGAGTATTCATCTTCTCTTCTCTTCTATAAATTTGTCATCTCACTTTTTCTTTATTTCTTTCTATTCGATCGAAATCAAATCGCTTCTCAATTCGGATTCTCAATTCTCCCTCTTTTTCTCTATTTTCACAGCTAAGGTAAAGTAACATCCCTCTCATCTTCGTTCCCTTCTATTATATCATCGATCGATCGTTCATTCTCTGCTATTTTTGTTAAGAGGTTTTAGGTTTACTTACTCTATCATCCATCACTCAAATTCGATCTATTCATACACGATCCTCTATTCTTATTGAGTTGACTCTCTTGATTTTCGTATTTTTAATTCTTGATTAATTGAAATTATTTTTTATGATGTTAAGCATGTTATCAGTGGATTTTGTAATTGATAATTTGATATTGTTTGATTTTGTTTTAGGTTTTGTAAAGGAGTTGATTCATTGGAGACGATATGGCTAATAATGCTGCTGCGTGTGCTGAGAGAGCAACCAGTGATTTGCTCATTGGTCCTGATTGGGCTATCAACATTGAATTGTGTGATATCATTAACATGGACCCTAGGTATTGTTAATTCACATTGCTTGCTCTCTGTTGCTTAAATTGTTTAAAATTTTTTGAACGTAATCACATGTTTCGGTGTAGGACACCAGACATGGCTTTGATAAGAGGTGTCCGTGCTAGATATGACATATCTATCCTTTTAATGTGCATATGTACATCATTTATCGTTTTTTCAACTTTGAAGCTTGCTATGTTATGGGTTAAACTATATGTGATTAATTTTTTATTTTTTTTTTACTGTTGATATCCCATTTCTTTTGCATTTAAGGAGTACTATACCACCATGTGCCCAGGTCCTATGGGTTTTGTTGAAATTCTTGAAAAGGGGGTCGATGGGACGGGACCACTATTAATGTATCACATTTAGAGAGTACTCGTCTTTTTTGATTTGGACTTGTGCGGAGAAGATAGGTCAGAGTGCGATTAAGGAGGGTAGGTCATGTGGAGAACAATCCAATAGTTAGGCAGAAGGAGATTGAGAAAAGGTCCAACCAATTAAGAAGGCCTTGAAAGTACGTGGTCTACATTATACATGATTTAGTGATAAGATATTAAGACGGCATTTGATCAATGTAGCTAACTCTGCCTGTTGGAAAAATTCTTTGATTGTTGTATCATATTCAACAAACAACAATGTCTCTTGAATGCCAATACAGGGCCAATAGTCATGTCAGCAGTAGATGAGGAATTTAATTCTATCAATTTTAATACTATGGACATAATATTGCTGCAATTAGAAATAGGGAGACTAAAACCTAAATTTTATGAAAATAGGAGGGCTAGGCATAAAATGAAACCATTTTTGAATTTATTCTTTCTTTCTTTCTTTCTTTGTAGTTTTGGATCTCAAGTATGTTTGATGTGATTTATCCTTGTTTTTATTTTTCTCATGGGTATTCAATTATCAAAATTTTCCTAATCATCTCTTCTGATTATATTTGTAGGCAAGCAAAGGATGCATTGAAGATAATTAAGAAGCGCTTGGGCAGTAAAAATCCCAAAACACAGCTGCTGTCTCTTTTTGTCAGTGTTATATTCTTTTTAATCTTGGATAATTGTCAAATATTTCATCTATTTGGATATAATGGGTTAAAGGGAAATAATAGAAACATGTACTCTTTAACACACTTGATATTATTGGTCCATTCTCTACAAAGTTAACATACTCTTTAAAAAATTATCTTTTTACGAGGCAACTAAAATGAATTTTTAGAGAATAAACTAATAATGAAGGATGTATTACTACTACTAGAATTATTCTTGGGTTTATTCATGTGTTATTAAAAATCCTCATAGTAATTTTTTTTACCGTTCAATGGTTAATAAATAATATTAGGTGAATTTGGAAATATTCGTGCAGGAGGTAATGAAAAATAGTGATTACCTGACATGGACACTTCATATTTTATGTAGGTACTGGAGACCCTTACTAAAAATTGCGGTGAAAGTGTATTTCAGCAGATCATTGAGCGTGATATATTACACGAAATGGTTAAGATAGTGAAGAAGCGGGTATGTATTGATTTTTGACACTGGATATTTATTTTCACCAATGCCTTTCTGCAACTAAATTTTTGAAGAGGAAGAATTTCTTAATCACTGCTGCAATATTTTAATCTAATTGCTCAGCCGGACTTAAGTGTGAGGGAAAAGATACTGATTTTAATTGATGCATGGCAAGAAGCTTTTGGAGGCCCAAGCGGAGTTTTCCCCCAATACTATGCAGCATATAATGAACTAAAGGTGATGGCTCATGTATCTACATTAATTTATTTTCTAAGATTACTTACATGCATTGATCATACTCTTAAATGATATGCACTGTCATTTCTGTTGATGTATATTCATCCTGTGATAAATGTTGCTGTTTACATACTGGTCATGTTAATACTTTCTACCAGTCTGAAGCAGATTTTTGTATTTGTTGCATTACATATTTATCCATCACCAGCTTAGCCTGTGGTCATCATTGTATTTTTCTGGTATTTTTAGTAAGCTGGTTAACCATTAATTGTACAAGTGCATACTGCATACAATTGTGTACTTGCATTATTAACTTTTTGGTAAACAACAATCAAACCTTCACCTCAAACACAATATAGAAAATTTACTACTCAAAACTGACATCTCATTCATTTGTTGCTTTTTGAATTAACAGGCCGCTGGAGTTGAATTTCCACCAAGAGAAGAAAATAGTGTGCCATTCTTCACACCTCCTCAAACTCAACCAATTGTTAATTCTGCTGCAGAATTTGATGATGCTGCTATTCAGGCTTCTCTTCAGTCAGATGCATCCGACCTTAGGTGCTCTTTGTACTCCATCATACACTTGTTTATTTTGTGTTTGTTGTGTAGGGCTAATGGTGTTATTGTGCATGTCACATTATATATTGATAATAACAGGGTATTTAAGGATCCCCTTTTATAAAACTTAAATTCAAATATAAACATTACGACAAATTTTTCATTTTTTGCATGGTCAAAAATCACAATGGGAATCCGATCAATTGTTGGTTTTTATATTTTCCATTTACATGTCATTGCACATGTTCTCTGCTTTGTAACATTAATTTCTCTAAATTGTTTGTTTTCATATTTTCCATTTACTGTGAGACATAATATGCAGATTCCATAGCCGTTACAACCTACATGTTTACCTACTTATCTGCAGCATTTAATCATATATCTTTAGGATTTTATCAGACATTGTTTACAATTATGTATCTCCTTGCCTTTACTTTTTTTTGTTTTGTTTTTAAGTTTTCCTACCTAGTTAAATATGGAATGGAGAGCATAATTGATTTTTTCTTCATAGAGTTGGAATTTCTCACAATTTTCTACAGGCATATTTGTTGTATATTTGATTGATTACGATGTCCATGTTTCATTTCCTCCATAATTATGAGTGTCTGCCTTTCGATATTTCTCCTGTCTAATAGTAGAATGGTATTTTGGAGCTAAGCTTTTTTTAATCAATTCAAAGTAAGATCTAACCAGAAAATGTTCATATTAATTCCTTAGGCATGTGATGGTGGTTATTGTTTTTTCTTCTTCTTTGGATTCATGTGTTGAACAGTAAGGGTGTTTAGGTTCCACATGGGGTAATCTTAAGGGCTCATCCCTCATATGGGCATGGTGCATTTAGCTGTGTTAAATCCCCTTGTTATTAGTCCACCTTAAGGGTGCATTTCGCACGGGGTTTTTGGAACTTCCTTGCGCTAGCTAATGTTGTCTTTGTTATTTTTTTTCCAGTTTGTTTTTTGTACTCGTCTTCCTCCTGTCGAAGTTATTCGTTTATAAAAAGATCCACCAGCTTTACTTTATCTCTCCCTCTCTCTCTGACTATTTTTTTTTATTATCAGTGTACTAGAGATTAAAAATGCTCAAGGGCTGGCTGATGTTTTGACGGAAATGCTCAGTGCTTTGAATCCGAAAGACCCCGAGGTGATATCATCTTTTCATTATTGTTCCATTTATGTTCAATCGCTTACCTCAGTTTAGTTTTTATTGTTTATGGGGTATGTATGTTTGAACTTTAAAGTTTCTGTATTTTGGCATCCATGTTTTCATTTTCTGCTAGTCGATGTGTTGTGCATTATGGAATTCTGGACCTGGGATTTATCCCATTTTAGCAATATTAATGTAAGCTGGTTGGTGTGAGATTGGAGAGATTCTAGTTAATAGTTTAAGAATCATGCCTTTTTTTCTATGCTGGCTCTGCTGAAATGTGTCTTTTTGGTTAGATTCCTTTTGAGTTTCTTGATAGATATGCCTTTAATTATTTGTTTTAGTTATTATTTTTTAGTCAGAATATGTTTGGACAGAGGGGAGGATTTATATTTCTTTTTTAAATTAAAGGAAACTATTAGATGTTTCTAAAGATAAATCAAGTGTGATTGACATGTTATATAATCATTTATCGTGTCAATCTTTCAAGGTTTTTAAATTCTCAAATGCACACCAAAATATAGACTTCCCTCCGAAGCCGTCCTCTCTAAAATCCAACTCCTAAACATACCCTTAGTAAGTGAAGGGGTTAGGAGGTGAGGTCTATTATTAGGAATTAAAGTAATCAGTATGTAATTAGTGCGTGACTCAGAATTGTTAGGAGAGGTTGGCCACTCTCGAATCTTGATAGAGTTGCACACAAAGGAGTTCTTTAATAAAATTATGTTGCTTCAATCTTTCCCTTAATGCCTGTTGGCTCCTACACATGAAGGAGTTTCTAGTAAAATTCTGTTCCTTCAATCTTCCTGTAATACAATATTGGATCTATGAAAACGTTCCTTGCAAAATGCAGGACTAAGATATGAGTATATATACAAACTTGATATTAAATGTTTTTATCCAGTACAAAACTGTCACTCTAAGTTGCTGTTTCTTAATATTCTGGACAAAATATGTCAGGGCGTGAAGGAGGAAGTGATTGTTGATCTTGTTGACCAGTGCCGTTCTTACCAGAAACGTGTCATGCTTCTTGTGAACAGTACTGCGTAAGTTTTTTAATGACTAAAGTCTATACTTTGTAATTAATATCACCAGTAATGGTTAATTGAGTTGCTTTATTTTAGGGATGAGGAGCTTTTAGGTCTAGGATTGGCACTAAATGACAGCCTTCAGCGAGTACTCCTTCAACATGACAATATTGCGAAAGGAACTGCTAATTCAGGTGCAAGAGAAGTAGAAACTCCAGTTCTGCCACTTGTGCATGTAAACCATGAAGATGATGAGTCGAGAAGATGATTTTGGTCAATTAGCCCATAGGTGAACCCAAAAGTTCTCGTGTTATATTAAAATAAATGCTGTTTATTGTTGCTTCATCTTGCTCTTTCTTCTTGGTTTCCTAGTTGTAGTGATTTTACAGTAGTTGTAATGATTTCAATACTGTAATTTCAGGTCTTCACGAGATACTCATACACAGATTCGGAAACCAGAGTCAGTGAGGATGAACTCGCGTATTCCCCCACCACCAGCATCAAAGATGCCAGTCTACTCTGGTACTAGCACGGTTGACTATCTTAGTGGTGATGCATACAAGGCAGAAGGATCCCTTGAAAACTCAGAACCAACTTCATTTGCAGCTCCTCTTCATTCTAGCCCTAATCCCACCTCATCCGCTATTCCTAGAGAGTCTTCAACCCATCCTCATGCCACTACTACCTCATCACCAATTTATAGCAGACAGCCTATATATGATGAGCCATCTCCCATGAAGACTTCAGAACCACTGCCTCCAGCTCCCTGGGATACACAAGCTCCTGTCGTGATTCCACCCCCACCTTCAAAGTATAATCAGAGACAACAGTTTTTTGAGCAACAAGGTTCATCTCATTCAAGTAATGGATCAAGTTCGTCTGCTGACAGCTTGCTGGGACAAACTCAAAATCTCTCTCTGAATTCATCCACCCCAACCAAAGAACAGAAACCAGAAGATGCCCTTTTCAAAGATCTAGTTGATTTTGCAAAATCGAAAACTTCTTCATCCTCCAAACCCAATAATAGGTCATATTGAGATAAATACCCTTTTCTTGTTGCTTATGTTGGAGTTTATGAATTGTGAATGTTCATTTGGTTTAGCTTGAGGCGTCCATTTTGTGATTGTGTTTAGGAAGCATCCGGACATGTCCATGTGTGTATTTAGTTCACATTACAAATGCTGTTAGATATATTGCATATACCCATATGTATATGGTTCATACTTATTTTATTGACTTGTGCTTTCAATAATATCCCATCTCTTTTATGCGTTAGTGTTTTCTTCAAATAATCTGGTTGCAAACAGAGAATGGATTTTTTACTCATGGGCAAATTTCAGCTCTTGCATAACTCTATGGTCCAACTACTCAGACCAATGTGTGTGCTGATCAACAAATTAGAATGGCTGTTCATGCCTAAGAGAGTAGCAAGTTGCTCAACCGTCGGTGATTAATGGAAGAGAACCAGTTGCAACCACGATTGTCGGACCAGGATTATGCTTTTATCAGTATCTACGTCCTCGCCCAGAATGCTGTATTCACTGAAGAAGCTACAATTGGTGCTACCTCTAGACAACACGAAGTTGAATACCCGTGTCGCATCCCATGTCTCTTCATGGCTCATCCTCAATTCTAATTTCTGTAACATTCAATTATTTTTCAATTTAAACCAATCATGCCCTAGTGAATGGAGGTACGTTGCACCCAGGGACGGAGCCGGGATAAATTATCAAGGGTGGCGAAAATATAACACATGATAAACAATATCGACGATAATTAAATTTTATTAGTAATTGTATAAAATTAGTTTGATGACAAATAAATACATATATCCTACAAAAGTAAATGCATACAAAAAAGTATCCATCAAGGAAATCATGATATTTTTTTATTGTTGATTTGATAAAACTCTTCCATGATTTCATAAGTAAAATGTCTTTGGAATATCTTTTTCAATATAAACCGTCAAATACAAGCAAAAAAAATCATCTTAAATTTTATTGTGAAGCCTTGTTCTCACAAGCTTCATGGCTGGAAAAACATGCTTTTAGACTGGAATCGGTAGAATCAACCCAAGACGAATTACCATATCAATCAAATGTTAAATTTCATAATTATTTATGTAAATGTTAATGTTGTGTATAACTCGGATATTTTGAAATATCTAAAAATTAGAACACTTTAATGCACCAAACTCATAATGATGTAATTGAATCATCAAGTGAACCTTGTCCTATAATTTAACGTTAAGCTAAGAACTAATAACTATAGTTTGGCCACAAACATGACTCTGCAGCCACGCTTTGTCATTTTAAATTTGAGAATTATATTATTATAATTTATAGCTATATTTAAGTGAACAAAATAATTTGTTTTATCCATAAAAGGAATTGGACTTGATTCACTTGCAATTACAGATAGTGTTTGGCAGTGGAGAATTTTATTGTTTAATTGGAATGTGGAATTCAAATACATAAAACAAAACATCATTATATTATCTATTGGCTTACTAGATTCATATATGTATATTATAAAAATAAAAAGGTGTGAGTAATGCATTCATTTATTGCCAAGGGAGGGGTGGCGATCATTGTATATGCATATAGAAGTACATAGTATTACATGTAGTTAAGGGTGGCGGCTGCCCCATTTTGATTATAGGTGGCTCCGTCCCTGGTTGCACCACAATCACTTGCACTACGAAGCAGGGAAACTTCTTTGTCTGCTGTACCGTCGAAGTTCATGGTTTCCACATAAGTGGTGACAAAAACAACCAAATTAAATTAAAATTTACTGTCTGTCTCGTTGCAGGCTTTTCAATAATATAAGATACAATATGAGTGGCGACAAAAACTACAATAGACCGAAAACTGCAACGAACATAAAAGGTATGTATAGGAAGGTATATTGCTTTTAATGTAATTGAAAATAGTACATGAAAAGTATCATAACTAGTTATTTATTTATTTTTTTGACAATTCGTAACTTTATTTAATAAGTAACAGCAATATTACATCTTCCGTGAGACTCTTACATAAACTAAAACAGAAGGTAGTTAAATTTACTAATGATATAGATATATAGATAAACCATAATTTAATATATGTGGCATATCGTTATTAATTCATAAATCAGGAGGATGCCTAACTTCTGAACAGGATGGGGTGGCCGAGGGTGTACTTTATTTTTCCAAACATGGACATGAACATTCTCCTCTTGATGCTTCCTCTAACCGGAGGGAATGAGCTAAATTTTCTGAAGTTCTTGTCTGCTGCAGACTTAGATTGGTGCGCCGTTTCCATTCCGGTTTTCTTTTCCATGATCAATCGAGATCAAACGAGGGTTTTGCTTGATCCGATGATAGAATTAATGTGATGATGAGTAGTGAGATTGCATAATAATCTATGCAGTGTATATACATTCATTTATATAGGAAAATAAGATCTGTGTGTGAAGTATAAAGTTAGAGTAGGAACCTTCGTGTGTTTGTGCTATCATCTCTAACAATTTGCAATTAGTTCATACAAACAGCTGACGACAATATTGCTAGGTTCATGCAAACCCAACTATTTTCCGTACTAACTAAATTTATTGGTGGTGCATCAGAGTGAGGGTTCCAACTTCTAAGGTAAATTAAGTTTACCCATGCAAAAAACGTACTTGGCTTATATTTGATTCTTGGAGGAAGCTTGTGAGTCTGTTTGTTATTGATCAAAATTTTTTTTTTTTTTGCCAGAATCACCTCCATTCGTGTTTTGACTTGGACCTAACTTAACTTTACAAAATTAGTTTGTTTGTTAGATATGTCCGGTCATAACACATTTCATCATACTCAAAACTGAACATCTAGAGCATGACCAATGGTGATATGATAATAAGCTACCCAACATATTTGAAATAAACTTTGATATCATCTTAAAATTGAAGTAATTTAAGTTGAACATAACTCAATCTTATAAAATTGACTTGTAAAACTTCCACACTTATAAATATATGTTCATACCATATATCGTTCAATGAATCCAATGTAGGACTCATAATATCCATCATAAATGGGGTATAAAACATGCAATGAATTCTGCACAACGATAGATTATTATATTTTATATTGAAAAGTGATACTTCAATGAATTAAAATAAATTTAATTCTATTTATTATTTAATTAAAATAAACTAAACATTGTTTGATCCAAAATTCTTTTAGATTATATTAGACCAAATTAGATTCATATATTTAGAACATAATTGATTATAGAAAATAAGACTAAAAAACTCAAATTAAGGATCAAATTTGATAACTCATATCATTGAGTGGGATTTAATCCAACCTGTTTACACATTTACTTGACAATTACATAACTCATAATAAGCAAATTTCCTTTGTGCACAAGAAATATGCTTTGTGCAATTTTACATTGTCCTCTTGGAGTCATTCTTGCAAGCAGACTTTTGCTTTGTCTAAACCACCCAAAGTTCTAGCTGAGGAAAGAATCGGGATATAAACAAATCAACCAAGTTACCAGTAATACATTTGAAAGAAGAAAGGCAAAAAGAGCTTGGAAGTTGGACATTGGGCTTCCCAACTTTTCAGGAGGACGATCTCTGTTTATCAACCCTTGTAACTGATCCACTCGTTTTCCCTGAAAACAGAAGAAACTTAATCAGACAAGAGTAAACAAAAAGGCAAGCAAAGGTAAACAATACAAAGTAAAGATTCATTATAATCACCAATTTAACAGGGTCAGATTAGTTAAGATTTTACTATATAACCAGCAAGAGTGACATGAACTAGCTTGTTCCTCAACAATGTGGTTTTTTGTCGCTTATATTTGAGATCAGATGAAGTATATTTCAAAAACTTCAGATGTTTTAGAAATCAAAGATGTTTCAGGAGGATGTTATTGTAAGAGACATTGACTGTGACAAAAGTAAAAGGAGTAAGTATATTTTAGTCTAATTTTACAAAAATGCAATAGTATTTACTGATCTGTGTACTATATAATCTTAAACAGTAAGGGATATGGAACAGAGAGAGTAAATGTTATCAATATATTTTCACAAAATGGCTTAATGAAAGGCGAAAAGCAGCAAAAAGTTGTGTTTGAGCAAACAAGTAAAATACTAATCTCATATCAAAAAGAAAGTAAAATTACTCATTTCAGCACTTCCTAATATTACCTCCATTGCATCCTTTAGAGGCCCCCAACATTCCATTCTATTGTATTTTTTTGAGCTAGAATGGAAATATACTCGGACTATAGAATCCAGCAATTCTGGATGCTCTTGGAAAAGTACAGAATCTCCATATTGAATTGCTTTGAGTACCTGGCATGCCCAAAACAAGAATCCAACCACGTGTCATAATACATTTAGGCATAGTACTGCCGCAATTTTATTTTTACAAGAACAAAGAAAATGTGAGAGACTCATCCTTGCAATCTATACAAGAACAAAATAAGCCACAATTTTAAACAATGATTTAGATATGCTCTTCAGGAAACAAAACCTCCTTAAGAATTCGCTACTAAGAGCATCCTCTTGAATGTAGCAACCCTTTTTTAGTACTCTAGTAGATTTTGCGTGTACATATTACTGACTTTTACTTTTTAAACTTTGGTATCCAATAAGCACCACATCTCTCTAAAGTAACCCTCCTAAAAAGTTTATTAAATGAACCCACTAATAACTATAAATTCAATTATAACACACCAATACTATTTGGAGCCCACAAGAGAAAAGAGAGACATCAGCTGTACAAGGCTTTCTTCCCAATAGGTACTCCTTTCCATCGCTCTCCAAGTACCTCATAAGTTGGGTGCCTAACGGGGTTTGAAATTGAAGTTACCAATGTGGATGCTCTAATTTGCAATTAGAGAACCAATTTTTACATATACCAGATATAGTATATCATGATTGCACTTCATATGAGGCTTAAGTAGAAGTTTTGGTCAAAGCCTAGCTCGAGTCTGCGGGAGTACCTCTTAGATCAGTCCTAGCTTTCATATTATTTCTGCTGTATTGATAGGAAATGGATGCATTAAAGGGATAGTATGAATTAACTGCGAACATACCAAAGTCATTTCCTTGGAGAATATGTGATATCTAAACTCAGCAGCTAGATCCAGGAAGGTGGGACCACTGACAAAGCAATGAACATGTAGGCACATTTCATTTTTCACTTTCTTCCATTCAGCTACAACATCATCCTTCATATACCACCCTCTCAACTGCCATTTCACAGAAGGAATGGAAGGCATCAAATATGTGTAAGTTAAGCGAAAACTTGTATTTTTGCACAAAGGATCCTACTAATGAACACCTTATGTGGTCAGGACACCCTAGTATCAAATAACTTGAGTATTTTAAATGCAATACATGATTTTTCTTTTCAATACATATTTTCCACATTTATTTCTTTTACCGTTGCCCTAAAGGCGCTTGTTAGCATTTGTGGTCGTTTAAAATATGCATTAAATACTAATTTCAATACCAAGTAGGCAAAAGGTAAAGACACAAACCTGCTCTAATTTGATGACATTGGAAACAGCTAAAGTGAGATTAGCTGTTAAGTCACAGTGGGATAGAATGTAGGTTCTTGGAATAATACTTGCATATCTGTTAATCTGATCTTCCAATAGAACAACCTTCAGTTTTGAAGCTTCAAATTTTGCCGGAGGACCCAAGAGCCTAACAGTCTAAAAGTAATATTGTAAAATGAATATTAACGTACTCGGTACTCACAACACAGAATAATATTTTGTACTGCTATGAGAAATAACAAGGTCCAAAGTTGTAAAGTCAATTTGAATTCAAGAAAGAGAAAGAAGGAAATTCACAGTTTTGTTCATTCCAATAACAATAATTGACTATTGTGAGCAATCATCACATTCCTATAGACAGATCTTCAATTGAAAGGAATTATCTCATAAGCACATTAGTTTCGGGCATGAATCAAGATTAGAAATCTTAATTTTGTACTGGATTCCAGAACCAAAAAGAAGTCATCACTCATAGTAAGCTGATTATCCCTAATTCAGTGATAACTTCAATGCATCAAAAGTTCAAAGAATGCAATTATAATTTATAACAAGCCAATACAAGTAAAAATGTTGGACAGTGTAATATCCCAACAGATTATAATGTAGTAAAATACAGTAAGCATAATTTGTTCTACACATTCACATATGAGTAATTAGGTTTTCAAAGAAAAGAGTAACTTGAGTAAACATGGAATTTCACATGCACATGGTCTAAAAATTGAAACTTTCTACATTAACAAAGAAGATGGTCAAAACACAATGCTGGGTCTTTGGGACTTGACTTGAGATTTGCACATTAATATTAATTTAAGAAACTGTGAAGAATAAAAAGGGTTATTCACTAGAAGCAGTACAAAGTAGAAACAAAATATAGCAAGGATTTTGTAGCCATAAAATAAATAAATAAATAAATAAATATAATAAAATGGTGGAAATTAAAAAGGGAAGCAACCTCGATACCTCATAAACAAGGGAATTGTAGGAAGGAGTGGAGTTAGTAGTAGTGATGGAGGAGGAGGAGGAACATCTGAAAGATGATGGCTTTAACATAAAAGGGAATAATAGTTTGGTTGGTGAAAATGAAAAGGCATTGTAAAGATTATTATAACATAATGATGATGCCATTGAAGATGCATAACAGTAATATAATCTTCCTCTTCATGTTTCACATGCCACCACCATTATCTTCTTTTTCTTGTTAAGACAGAGAAGAAAGAAGGAGAAAGAAAAGTGATGTGGGAATTTTATTTTGTGTTCTCAGTTTGATTGGTTCATGTGGACTGTGTGCTTTCCATTCAGACACCACAACACTACTCCAAAAATCTCAACCAATCAATTCCTTCCACACATTTTCTTTCTTTTTTAATTAATTAATAAATGGTAGTAAGAAAATAAGACTCACTCTGTTTGAAAACGAGTGTCAGTTAGCAAAAAAATTTGTTTTGAAATGAATGTCACTTTACATTTTCAATACAACTTTAGTTTTTTCTTCCAACTTTATTCTCAATAAATACTCCAACTTTTCTCTCACACAATTTTCAATGCAACTTTAATTTTGTCTTTTTTCTTATAAAGTAAGGGCAGTTTAGTAAAAACGTTATATCCAATGATTATTTCATTGCATTTCTTAATACGTGTGTACAAGCCTAAAACGACATTCATTTTAAAACGGAGGGAGTATAATGAGAGCGCACACTCACAAAAACATACTCTCTCCGTTTCAAAATGAGTGTCGCTTACCAATTGCACACATATTAAGGAAAGGAATAAAGTAGTTAAATGTCATAGCAATTTTACCAAATTATCCTAATCAACTATTGATTTGTTTTTCATTAAAGAAAAAATAATACTTTGGAAGTAGTGTAACATAGTATTAATTGAAGGGTACAGTTGAAAAGAAAAAGTTATTATTGCATTGAAAACCGAAACCGAAAGTACGTTCATTTTGAAACGATTTTTTCTTCAAAACGACAATCATATTAAAACGGAGGGAGTAGTATTTAACCAGAGAATGAGATTAATTGCACGTTGTGCCACGCCATCAAGAAACTCAAAATTTCCATACCATTTGGATTGGATGGATAATGTTATGACGTGGCTTTCTTTACTTGGGGCGGCACTTCGGATTCCGAATCATCCCAACGCGCCCGGAACTCATTAAAAGTTTTTTTGTTTTCTTTTTTAATTTGCATGGACCCAATGCAAGTAAAAAATTCATAGGGAAAAAAATGTTAGTTGCAATGCAATGGTCAAAATCATATCTAAAACTTTTTTTTTACTATGTTACATTTCCACCACCATTAGACTAATTTTCTATTTTTACACCGTGTCATATTCTATCTCAATATATTGTTTGATATGATAAACTAATCATTAAACTTTTTTTAAGAAACTAAATTAGGCTCACATAAATTGACACTAAAGAGAATCAAATCGATATTTCAAGGAGAAGCACATTCCCAGATCGCAAATCAATACCACTAGGACAACCCAAGTGGGTTATCATCAAACTTGTTCTATCATGCATCTCTAGTTAAAATCTCTATTATTAATAGGATTAATTGTTTAAATTGGCCCCGTAAAATACACAATGTACGAAAAATAACCCCGTAAAATAAAAAATACAATATTTAACCATGTGATTTAAGATTCTTCTTATTTTTGACCATATAAATATGTGCGTGGTCCATAAAGTGATCTCAAAATTGAATTTCATCATGATTTTTTTCAAGCATCTTTAGGATTTTAAAACATGGCTTTACACAAAAAATTAGTTTTTTCCGAATGGGGAAGAATTTATAATGAATTTTTATCCCCCGAAATTATGAATTTCTTAAACAATTCATAATCGAGTTTGAATCTCGTTTAAAAACTCCAAAATTTTATGGGGAAGGTTCTTATGATATTCTAACTATGCTTACAAAATTAGATAACGGAATTTGACCCGTGAGTATACGTTTACTTGCAACAAAATTGCAATTTCGCACGTTTTGGTTGAAAAATAAAAATAAAATGAAATGTCTTTGAAATGCTACGAAACTTTACATATCTTTTTTATGTATTTCTATAGATGTTTCTGCAAACAATCGGCTCAAAATTCGATTTTTAGGTTGATGTTTTCATTGTTTTGTTTTTTTTGAGTTTTTGACGCTTTAAAAATTCATAATTTTTTCGTCTTTAGTTAAAAAATTCTAATTTTTTGTGTAAATTCATATTTTAACGTCCTAAACATGCCTGAAAAAATCATGAAAAAATTCAACATCTAAGTAGCTTTTTTCGGATTTCAACTATATTACGGGGTAAAAAATAATAAGAATCTCAAATTACGGGGTTAAAATATGTATTTTTTATTTTAAAGAGTCATTTTTCAGATTTCGCATATATTACAGGGGTCAATTTCAATAATTAATCCTTATTAATATGATGAATTAAAAATGTATAAAATAGGATAAAAAACTAAATTACCGATTTATTCATATAATTTTTTATTTAATATATACAAAATTCAAATATTATAATAAAATATAACTAAAACAATAAACAAAAAATTGATATTAAATTAAAAAATTAAAACATCAATAATTAATTTATTAAAATTAGAACATTTAGTCCATAAGTCCTAGCTCAACTAGCAAAATGCCGAAATTGTTAGGTCGGACGTTATGACCGAGGTTCGAACCCCAACACCTCCACTTGTGTGTGTGAGTTTATAATGACTTTGCCATTTTGTCTACCAAAAAAAAATTAGAACATTTAAAAACAAGACATACATATTGCTTAATTATGATTTATAATATATCTTTCAATTTAACTTGCATTTCAAGTACATTTTCTTCTTAGTTGCCATATACATTTCAAACTTATCAATTTTAGCTTCCATGTCTCTGTCTTGAGTTTTCTTAACTTCCATACCCCACTCTAAGGGTATAATCTTCACTTTCATGTCTTTCCAGATGACTAACTTTGGTTTCTTAAAATTGAACTCTTGTATCTTGTGATTCAATAAATTATTCTATTACATAACTATTCTTCCGCGCCAATAAATAATAAAATTTAGTCTCTAATCATATTATGAAAATCCCCTAAAATAAACATTATTCATTGTCCATATCAACTGAGCTAAGCTCACGAGTACATATTGGTTCCTAATTAATTTAACAAGAACCATATTCATTCACGACAGAATATCATAAAATATAACCATCTTACATGTCCCAATTTTTTTAGGAAACTAAAAATTGTTTTTTTGATAGAAAATAGATCGAATAGATCAAACCCTCCACCAATACATATTATAATGCATTTTTTTGTTTTGGTGGTGTTCGGGGTTCGAACACCGAACCTTGCATATATTATATTATGCATTGTCTTTACCAACTGAGCTAAGTGGCATAATGCATTATTCCTACCACTTGAGTCAAACTTATGAAACTATTTTTACCTTTTCTATTATCACTAACCTGAATTTCATGATTTTTTTGAGAGAGGGGACTGAAATTTTACCTAATTTCATTTGATAATAATAAATACCTTAAAAAGTTAATTAATTTTAAACTATTAAGGTAAAATCATACATAACATCTTGTTTCTATTTTCACATATTTTTCTTTTACGTTTCTATTTGTCAATCAACTTTTATTCTCTATTATTGTCTTATTCATTCCGAGTCTTTCATCTAATAGATCACATAAAAGAAATTTAAGTCTCTCGGATATTTAATTTTTATTTTAATTAAGAGACTTAAGTTTTTTGAACAAATCAAAATGAAATATATTGCTCAAACGAAAAGTGATTCACCCCGCACAAGGTGTGCTAAAAGTGGTGGATCACATAATGCTCTGTTACAAATACAAGACACCTATCAATAGGTTGCCACCACAAAAAATAAACAAATAAATAAAGTTACACGACATCCAAACATAGTAATGGATGTCTCCACCAATCATGAAAATCAAACGCTAACGAATACTATTTGAAGATAGCCATAAAAATGAATCCCGCTTCACCTTTTCAAGAATAATTTGAGGATCTAACACAACATTTTTGAATATACATTTATTACGGTCCTTCCAAGTTGCCCATATAGAAGCAAGCCAAATCACCTTGAAAATAAGTATGAGAAGATCTCGGCATGCCCGCCAAATTACTAAGCTGTAAAAAGTGGTCGGTAAGCAATCTTGGAGGAACATGAGAAATACCAAGCTAGCTACAAATTAAGTACCAAACACTTCCAAAAAGATTGCAACCAAGTAAAAGATGATCCGCCGTCTCCATGTTTCCACACCCACCAATACACAAGTTACCGTTAGGTTGGAGAACATGTGTTCTCACCAAATTTGCTCTAGTTGGAATTTTGTCTTGAAGTAGCTGCCATGCAAAAAGAGCTACTTTAAAAGGAACGAGCTTATGCCAAACATTATTATAAACACCCTCCATCACCGGTTCAGCATCAAAAGTTAGGAAACGATATGCCCCACGAGCCGAGTAACCATGGATAGGATCAAGGAGCCACCTCCAATAGTCCCAGAATCGATCTGCAAAACAACATTACTCAACAAAGCCCCGCACTCCCTAACACTATCTTCCTCCCAAGCCAATAAACGTCTCCGCCACCCCCACGCCTCACCACCTTCCTCCCCGACATAAGAGACTTAAGTTTATGAAACTATCTTTACCCTTTCTATTATCACTAACCTGAATTTCATGATTTTTGTGAGAGAGGGGACTAAAATTTTACTTAATTTCATTTGATAATAATAAATACCTTAAAAAGTTAATTAATTTTAAACTATTAAGGTAAAATCATACATAACATCTTGTTTCTATTTTCACATATTTTTCTTTTATGTTTCTATTTGTCAATCAACTTTTATTCTCTATTATTGTCTTATTCATTCTGAGTCTTTCATCTAATAGATCACATAAAAGAAATTTAAGTCTCTCAAATATTTAATTTTTATTTTAATTAAGAGGCTTAAGTACACGAAAATATTATTATTATGAAGAGTATTAGAGTATAGTAAATAAACCATAGTTAGTTAATATGTAAACTATGGTTAGTTGGTTGGTTAAGTAGTTAAGAGTTAGTTAGACTAACTCACCCCTATAAATAACTCTCAACTATTGTACTCTTATTCATCTTTTATCAAATCTATTCATTCTACTATTAGTCTCTATGTGTATCTCCCACATGAATATTCTTATGCTCTCTTTCTTGCCAATCATTATGACCTTTATCTATCGGATTCCATGATTCGTAACAAAGAGAGTTCCAAAATTTATTTACATGAAAAAAAGCTATCATTATTTCCATTTCCGATTTCTAATCTCCAATTTTTAACCTTTGAACGGATCATAAGACAAGAATTTAGTGCAAATGATTGGTGTATAAAGTGTATGTTAAATTCATAGAGTAGTGAGTTATTTGCTTACTCCAAAAAATATATTTGCTCGTATGTTGTTAAATAAATACTTTTGTATCCATGATAAAAAGTTAACACCGACACATATAAGATAAAATAACTATTTAAAAATAACTAAATATAAAAAAATGATGTCTTTAGTGACTGGATAGTGCATCCAACAAAATTCTTAGATATTACTCTGCTCTTAAATATAAGAAAAAAATTAAATAAAATTAATGTATCAAATTTAAAAATTGAATCTTGACCAATTTTGTTTTTTTGAATCAAATACATATATATTGTTTAAATTTTTTTATTCCCTTTTTTGGAGACCATGAACCAAAAAAACATTTGATGGCATCATTATTAGTTTACGAGAAATGTTAACATGTGCGCTTGAAGCACAAGTTTAGAAACTATACATAGATTTTTTTTTTTGAAAAGTGTGCATTCATTGCATTCAAATTTTAAAATTTTATCTTTTCAATGCAAAAGTTATCTTTTAATTTCTTTTTTAACTTCTTAACATGTGCCCTTAAGACCCCTTAAGACATAAGTTAACATAATCCTTAGTTTATTACTATGATTGCTGTAATTGTCAGTGAGCCCACTCAAAACAACAATTTTGCAGACAAACCGCTGTTGTCACAAATGAAACTCAAGCTGTTAATACAACACAGCACAACTAACTTCACCAGCTTCATTATTTAGCTACTTCAATTCAACACACACAGTGTTCTCTTTTTTCTTCTAAACTAAAAACCACTAATAAACTTTCTCCTTCAAAACTATAGATCCTTCAGTTCTTCCACAAAAACATCATTGTAATTCTGTCTGGTTGGAACAACAACATACCAACATAACTAAATCCAATTCATTCATTCTTTCTCAGATGTGCTCTACTGGGTTGGTTGGATGACAAATGAAGGTAACCAAACTTTATGCTTTTTTAAGTTCATTCATCTATGTTTCTACTGAAAGTTACTTATAAACTCAATGCATCTGACTTTTTTTATTTATTTTTTACTTTTTCCTGTGCTGGGTTTCTGTTTTTTCCTTTCAATTTCCGTATTTTTTTCCTTCCAATAAGGTATGTGCAATTATTGGATTTCCCACTACCCTTCAATAGTTTGGTTGGACTATTTTGGCAAAGTTTCTAATCTTTTTATTAATCAAACTTTACTTTTTTTGACTCATTAGTACAAGTTTGTTTTTTTAACAAAGAAAGAAAATTATAAGGTATTGAACAAGATTACAAGTTCATAAAGTTTGATCCTTTTTGATTGTTAGCACCTTTTTGTTTGTTTTAGTTTTGGTGAACCAAATTTGTTTGATCTATGTTTCTTCCCCTTTCCTTCAACCTTCAAATTTTGAGGCTCAAAAGAAACCCTTGTTGCCCATTAGACTTATATAATGTTTTTTTCCAATATTCTTCTTAATGGATTTGGTAATGTTTTGTTTCACTTTCTAGGTGCATTTATCTTGTAATAGAAGTAACTAAGAATCATGGCACTAGTGAAGAATTCCCGAGGAGGTGACGGGAGGAACTCATCAAATTACTGTTCAACGGTTCCAGTAGCTGTGTTTGTTGCATTTTGTTTAGTTGGCATATGGATTGCCATGTCATCCATTGTTCCACTTCAGGGTTCAGTCATGGAGGTATCCGACACGATTAATGAGGTGAAAAATATAGCTAATCAAACTGGTTCTAGGCAATTTGAAGACAAGTTAGGGGACACACCAGATGAATCAGCAATGAGAGATAACCTAACCCCGAAATCTCAGAGCGAAAATCGTTCAGAATCTGTAGAAACAGAAAAACTTGATGGTCAAAATGATAATAACCAACTCAGAGGATCGTCAGAAACTTTAGATGAAAGTAAATCTGACAAGAGCTTAGACGATGGCAAATTAGAGACAGAAAATAGTGTCAGCGAAGTCACACAACAAGACGAAGGTGAGACTAAGGAGGAGAAAATCAATAAAGATCTGCATTCAAATACAAATGAAAGTACTGGAGAGAGTAATGTTGAAAGCCATGAAACTTCAAAAGAAGAAACTTCAATCGAAGCTAGAACCGAAAATGGAACTTCGTCAACTCAAGATGCTGAGTCACAGCGTGACAAAGAATTGCAGAAGTCTTCGGCCTCTATTGATAGCAGCGCATATGACTGGAAACTTTGTAATACAAGTTCAGGATCAGAGTACATCCCTTGTCTAGACAATTGGAAAGCAATTAAAAAACTACGAAGCATAAGTCACTATGAACATCGAGAGAGGCACTGTCCAGATGAAGTTTCCACTTGTCTTGTTTCTCTTCCGGAGGGATATAGAAGCCCAATTAGGTGGCCCAAAAGTAGAGAAATGGTAAGTAACATATAAACTGGATTTTTATGCCAGTTGTTACTTATTCTTGAAATTCAATAAATGACCGAAAATATATATTGAAATTCAGTATTTTGTTGCCTACTGCAGATTTGGTACAACAATGCTCCTCACACAAAGCTTGTAGAATCTAAGGGTCATCAAAACTGGATCAAAGTTTCTGGTGAATACCTTAGTTTTCCTGGTGGTGGCACTCAATTTAAGCACGGTGCTCTTCATTACATCGAGTTCATTGAGAAAGTAAGTCTTTTGCAGGTTTCTATGTTGCAATACTGCAATTCTTTTTCTAATATGTTACTTTGCTTAGCCAGTTGATCATAATTTTTTTCCCATCAAAATCGAAAAGATTAGAACAAGATTCGTAGACATAAGAAAACAAAAGCCTCTTATGTAGGTTCTGTGCACATAATATATCCAAGTTTTTTAAAGTTTTGTAATTGAGCGCTGGTTTAACAATGCAGTCTTTGCCTAATATTGCATGGGGGAAGAGAAGTCGTGTGATATTAGATGTTGGGTGTGGGGTAGCAAGCTTTGGTGGCTATCTGTTTGAAAAAGATGTTTTGACCATGTCATTTGCTCCTAAAGATGTGCATGAGGCACAAGTGCAATTTGCATTGGAACGTGGAATTCCTGCAACTTTAGGCGTCATGGGCACCAAAAGATTACCATTCCCTGGTTCTGTCTTTGATCTTATCCACGTGCCCGTTGTAGAGTCCCTTGGCACATAGAAGGTTCGATTGACATCTTGATTAAATTTTCTTTTACTCAAATATATTTATTTTTCCACTTATGTTTGTTTCTTCTAGTTATACTATATTGTTTGAATTATGCAGGTGGAAAGTTACTCTTAGAGCTCAATCGTGTCTTGCGACCTGGTGGTTACTTTGTATGGTCTGCTACTCCGGTGTATCAAAAGGATCCAGAAAATGTTGGCATTTGGAAAGGTAAAAGTTTTAAATGCATTATTGGTTAGTTTTCCTTAAATGCATACCGGTTGACTTGCCTTTTATATGTTCACTCGATTATTATTGACAGTCCATTTTAAGGCATGTCATGCGAACAACCTTAAATGACATAGAGGGAATTGAAAGTCTGTTTTATTAGCTTGGAGATGAAACAACTTGACCCTTTTTAACGATTTTTCTCCTTTTCCTTGATTGGGTCCCTCGGGTGTCACCATTGTTATACTTAGTGCATCTTCCTAGATGAGTCCACATACCACTTGTCCCACTAATTACAATGAGCTGAGGGCAATAATTGCATTTAGCCTTTTTCTTTCCATTTTCCCCTATGCCGGGTACCTCTGTGAAATGTTCCCACACACTAGACCGCTTGTTACTAGTGTTGCCAGTAGATTGAACATCATGTTCTGCATTAGATTCACGTTCATCTGATAGTTCATTCGACGCATTGAGGTTTGTATCTTGTGGCACTGTGAAGTCTAAGATATTATCTGACATCTGTGTAACAAAAAAATGGACAGCATATCAGAATGTAACAGAAATAATGAAGAATCGCAACAACAGTGCAGTAGTAGCAGTAACAAAATGCAGAAAATACGCTGGCTGCAACAGCATGTGACAGAAATAATGAAGAAACGCATAAACAGATGCAGCAATGCAATAAAAAATTTATGCACATAAGACAAAGAACTCAGTAATATCCTTTAGTAATGTAAACAAGAACTCATCACTTTGCACCAATGTGCATGCAAAACTTGTGCCCTGTTTTGTCCATAATGAGAACAATGGTAAATGCATGAGGAAGAACAAAACCAATGATGTTACTAATATAGCAGAATCTATACCTCAAATTGAAATTAGAGAATTGATGCAAATATAAACACTATATAATAATACTAATAAACAGAATCATGAAATTTATTTTGAAACAAAGCCTAAGAACAAAGGATTTCTTTGTACGAGAAGTATTTACCAAGTTCAAGTATTACATTTATAATGATTGTCATATTGTAAGAAGTGATTACCCAAATAGCTTAATTCATTGTCAGAGTTAAGTAAAATTTCTTTGGACACAAACATAAAACACTTTTTAGAAGTAATTTCACCAAAAGTATTTCATTGTGAGAAGTGTATACTTTCATTTCAAAATAAACACATGCAAGTGTTGCTTATATTGGATAAGAGAAAAATATAGGTTACGAATTAAAAACAAAGAACAAAGGTGAAATTGAAAAAGTGTTAATAATTACTTGGAAAAAGCCTAAGAACTTCTTAAATTCAAAAAAATGGAGACACCATTCTTCTTGGTCAAGTTCATTTTAAAATTTTAGAAACTACAAAGTGCACTGTCAATGAAGAAGACCAAGCTAGAATTGTTATACATATTATGAACCATCTAAGTTTCAAGTTGTGTATCATTAATCAATGAAGAAGCCAACATGTAATTAAATCGTTCAATGAAACCAAAACATTTGTTTTCACATATAAATACCTTGCTCTGATTCTGTTTTGGTACATAACACACACAAAAACACACACTCAAATCCATCCACATTTTCATTTCTCTGTTGAAACACACACAAACACTACACAAACACACAAACAACAGAAGCTAGGAGGATTACAAATTTTCTCAGCAATAATAGCATTGTATAATAGACAAAGCCAAAATCCAAATTCCAAACACACAAATTAAGCATACCCAGAAACATGTCGTTCAAAAAAGCATACCCAGAAATCAAAACTAAGAACTATATGCAAAAACAAAAATCAACCCTAGAAACCCAAAACAAGCATACCCATAAGCTAATTTGTACCTTCGATTGAAGAGGTGAAGATTGAAGATGGTGAATTTCAGAAACCCAAAACGCGTTCTTCAGAAAATGAGAAAAGTTGAGGTCGATTTGGGTAGTTGAGAACGATTTAGAGTTTAGATTGATTAGGGTTCATCAATTCAATTTAGGAATCATGTTCATCAATTTAGGGTTGAGATCAATTTAGGGTTCATCAATTTGGGAATATATTCATCGATTTGGTTTGAGATTGATTTGGTTTCATTTGGTTCTCTGAAAATTTAGGGTTGAGATGGATTTTGATTTGGTTTCGGTGAAAATTAAGACTTCAGTGAAAATTAAGACTGAAGACTCTTAATTGAAAGTTATATGGTTTGGTTCGGTTCAAACGGTTCGGTTCAGATCAAGATGGTTCGGTTATGGTTCAAGAACTGTTAATAAATTAACGGTTCGGTTCGTGAACCATTATAATGGTTCGGTTATTTTTGGTTCGGTTCGGTTTTTGCGGTTCGGTTCGGTTCATGGTTATTTTTGCCCACCCCTAGGTAAAACCATTAAATACAAATTATTTTTCACTCTAAAGCCCTGGTTTATATATGCTATACACTGTTTTTATAAACTATCACGGAGAACTTATGGAAGTAAGCTGAAAACAGCTTATGAATGCTGTTTCCATAATCTCTGTCAAACTGTTTCACGACTGCTTATTCCACTAGATAGGCTCATATAGTCAGTTCAAACAGGCTCTAAGAGATGAACTGATGAACTGTTTTTTGTACAAAACCATTTTGTTGCAGACATGCGCACAATTACAAAGTCATTGTGCTGGGATCTGGTGGTTATTGCAAAAGACAGATTGGATGGAGTTGCAGCAGCAATATATAGAAAACCAACCGACAATGAATGCTACGAGAGAAGACTGAAAAATGAGCCGCCAATGTGTAGCGAATCTGATGATCCCAATGCAGCCTGGTATATTTATTTCTGTTTTCTTGTATATATGAATTCACGAGTCTTGGTAGCACTTTATTTATTTGGAGATTATTTGCGGTTGCTCTAACTTTTTATTTTCCAACTTCCATATCATCAGGAACATATCACTACAGGCTTGTATGCACAAAGTGCCATTAGGTGCATCAGAGCGTGGAACAATCTGGCCAGAGCAATGGCCACTGAGGTTGGAGAAACCACCTTACTGGTTAAACTCTCAGACCGGTGTTTATGGAAGAGATGCTCCAGTCGAATTCACCGCCGATACCCGACATTGGAAAGTTGTTATTTCACATTCATATTTGAATGGAATGGGAATCAATTGGTCTTCAGTAAGAAATGTCATGGACATGAAATCTGTTTATGGAGGGTAAGCTATTTTTTCTACTTGTCTATATTCCTTAGTCTCTAATCAACCTTGTCAACTTTCACTAATATTGCATTCTGTCATGTTTTTAGATTTGCCGCGGCACTCAGATTGTTGAAATTGAATGTTTGGGTAATGAACGTGGTTCCGATTGATTCTCCAGACACATTGCCTCTAATATACGAGCGTGGATTATTCGGTATTTATCATGATTGGTGCGAGTCGTTTAGCACTTATCCTCGAACTTATGATCTTCTCCACGCTGATTCTTTATTCTCAACACTTAAAGAAAGGTATGTTATGTTCACTATCCTTAATTCTTTATCCTTGCGATTTATTCGGCTGATTTTATTTTATTTTTTAATTTTGGATTCAGGTGCAATATTGTGGCAGTGATTGCAGAAGTTGATAGAATGTTGAGACCAGAAGGGTATTTGATAATAAGAGACAATGAGGAAATAATTGGTGAGATTGAGAACATGGCAAAATCTCTACATTGGGATATTCGATCGAGTTATGCTAAAAATGGGGAAGGTTTACTTTGCCTTCAGAAGACATTCTGGCGACCAACAAAGGTTGAAACTGTTGTGTCAGCCTTTGCCTAATTTTTTATGCTTCAGCTTCACTTTTCACTCATTGTTTTTGCAGAATGGGTATTTTCTTATTCTTTACTTCTATGCTCGTAATACCGAAGAATGTCATTTTTTTTTATATTAACCTCCGTTCCCTGGAGGAATGAGGCCCTAGTAATCTGCAGTTCGGCTGGGAGGTAACTAAAGTACGATAAAAAATTGTTCCCACCAGAAATCGAACTCGGGTTCTCTCGAACGAGTCGTCCTATGAGAGCTATTGAAGAATGTCATTTGTACAACTCTATGTAATGTCGAACGAGTCGTCCTATGAGAGCTATTGAAGAATGTCATTTGTACAACTCTATGTAATGTAATATTTATTTATTATTTTAATGTAAATATATATGGTTTATTATTCTTTTGGCACCCTAAATGTTCATATTCCATATCACAGAAGTCTTTTTTAGGAAAATCACATAGGGTACACCAATAACTTGATTTAAAAGTTTCTAATATAAGATACCTTGTTTTAGCATTAATCTTCAGTATTCACCAGATACCTTTTGTTAAATAATATCAAACATTAGCATTGTGATCAAATATTTTAACTAGAGTAGTACGTGGCATTTGAATATTAAATTACCCCAAAGGGTTAATGTTATAATGGATTTCCTTTACTTAGGCATGCTACTATTCCATAGATGAGATTTGAGACTTGAGACATCATACTGAAGTAATTTTTAAGGAACTACTTGTGATTTGTGAGCCTGAAAACCTGCACTGAAGGAAAAAAGTAACAGTGGAGGTGCAGGGGACAAATAAAATGAGATTTAAAAATGAAAAGTAACTAGGTGATATGTCATAATTTTAAATTTTGATTATTTATCAGATTTAATAATAGTGTAATAAATATACTCTTATTAAATCAAACATAGGTAACTAGGTGATATGTAATAGATTTAAAGTAACTAGGTGATATGTCATAAATAGTAACTAGGTAACTATTTATGAATTTATTCCCATCTCCATGGGAACTTTATTCCACCCTTTTCCTTGGGAAAATTTTTCTATTCCCACGAACATTTTATACCCGGGAATAAAATTTAGTAAACTTGTAACAAACATAGGCATATATATTCCTATCATTTTATTCCCGGGAATCAATAAATATAACTTGAAACAAACACACCCTAAGAAGTAAGGAATAAAAAAGAAAACTATAAATCAAATTATTGAAAGAGTTATAGGTAAGTGAATCTTTAATTTGAATCTGAGTATTGACTTTAATTTGTACGCACCAACAACAATGTAAAATTAGTTCAATTGAATATCATAAATTAGATATTTATTTAGATTTTTTTGAAATATAATTCTATGTTGTATCTAAATAGTTAAATTTGATTGATCGGCTGTTGGTGCATTCAAATTAACTATATACAGTTTTATAACTATTAGACCAGGTGACCCGTGCTCCGCACGGGTCTTACCGACTAAAATATGTACGAATAAGTTATATCATAATAATAAAAAAAATGAAATATTCACATGATAAAAATGTATTACATTAATCATATCATCTTGACATTAATATAGTTTGAAAACCGTACATTTTACATTATTTATCATAAATTACGAAATACTATAAAAACGACATTTGAAGTGACATTAGTATTTTCACATTCATCATTGGTTATCATCAACCTTTTTTTTTTTTTTACATTCAACCCATCTCTTAAAGTAACTCTTGTTAATAGTCATTACAAATAAAACAAACAAAAATTGACTCCTTTGAAACTTGATCCAAGCCTTACACCAATTCCATATTAAGTTTGTGTTTGTGTGGCAAGAGTTTGTAATTCCCCTCATTAAATCCTACCATGACATTATCTAGCTTATATTTTCCTCTTTCTTCAATCATTCCTTGAATCGTTGACACCAGGAACTTATGAACAAGTGGCATGGATCCGTCCTCACTAAACAAAAAATAACATGTCATTAACATAAACCATAGTATATGTTATCGTAGTGGCAACTTGAAAAAAGGATCATTTATTTATATAATATACCTTCTCATCAACCAATATCATGTTCATGAAGATGATATCGTCTGGATTTTCCTTATCACGGATCAGCCATATGTGGGCCACACGGACAATCAACTTCAAATCCTTCTTTCCACTGTCACGGCTGAAATGGGGGTGAAAATGTTTGCCATATTAGCAAGTGCAAGAAAGAGTTATATTTGCTTAAATTTGCTTAAAGTCGAGAATGGTTGTATTAGCACAACTAAGTGGTATTTGAATAGGTAATTGACAATTCTCTTCGTTAGTTTCAAATGTGATTAATCATAGTCTTCTATTGGTAATAATTACTATTCAAAAGATTTTAATTGCCATTAACTACGTTCTTGATTGCCATTAACACTACGTCATAATTACTATTCAAAATCGAATCAACCTTGATACGTGTTATTTTTTGAAATAAGTACGTCATAATCGCTTTTAATAGGTAGTAATTGGTAGAGTGGTTAGTGCATAATGCATAAAAGCAATTAAAAGTAATTCATATACGAAAATATGCGACTTTCAAGTTTTTAATTGTCATTAACGACGTTTTCAAGCTATTAACTACGTTCTTAATTGTCTTTAACGGTACGTAATAATTACTATTCAAAATCGAATCAACCTTGATACGTGTTAATTTTTGAAATAAGTACGTAGTTAATTGCTTTTAATAGGTAGTAATCGGTAGAGTGATTGGTGCATAATGCATAAAAGCAATTAAAAGTAATTCCTACACAAAAATATGCGACTTAAAAGTTTTTAATTGCCATTAACGACATTTTCACGCCATTAACTACGTTCTTAATTGCCATTAACAATACGTAATAATTAATATTCAAAATCGAATCAACCTTGATACGTGTTAATATTTGAAATAAGTAGGTCATAATTGCTTTTAATAGGTAGTAATTGGTAGAGTGATTAGTGCATAATTTAGTGGTAAAATTCGAGGGAAATTTCACCTTGAAACGCATATCTTCCTATCACTCTATACCGAGATAGCACATTATAGTGTAAAAAATGCATGCGTGAAACATTGAAATGTCGGTAGAATAATGTGATAGGAATTAGTGTATGCGTGAAACGGTAGAAAAATGTATGCGTGAAACATTTTCAATTGCCACTTTCTAAGGGATGTTTATGTTATTTACGATTAGCAATTAGTGTAGGGGAATTAGTTATTTCTGATTAGCAATTAGTGTAGGGGAATGTTGACCGACTTGATTAGGCTTTAATACGTATTCAATTGCATTAACGAAGTGAGAGAACTTTTTTCAAGTTTGAATAAACGGATGTGATCAAGTGCTTGAACGGATGAGATTACTCGAGCAATTAGTACATGTTTAGGAGGGGAAAAAAGCTAGGGAATTAGGGCAAAGTGAGGAGGATTAGGGCAAACATGATAGCCAAGCAAGTCTAGCTTTTATAATAAAGGATATTAGTCTTTTTTCCCCAACGAGAGGTAATCCTATACGAGACATGTCGGACACTACATATCAATACCGTTTCAATTATAATTTGAACATTACTTCGCCTCAACATGAGAGTTTAGCCCCTTTGCTAGACCCAATCCCGTAAAAAGAAATTATCCATATTAGTCTTTAAACCTGGTAAAAGAAGTGATATATGAGATTCAATAATTAAATTAATTCATTTTACCTACGTCAAAAATTTATTTATTCTGCCTACTATAACCGTTATTTCTGAGATGTGTTTATATGTTGGAATATATCTCCATCATATAATTCCTAATACTATTTTTAGTTACTTGCAAAATACGTTTATGTTTTTCCTTGGAAGGTTCCATTTTTTCTGGATGTTGAGGAGGCAAAGAAACAAAGAACATTACAGAGCTATGAAGCTAGCTAATAGCCACTAATCAAACTTGAACCACCCTAACATACCACTTTCATTTTTAAATCCATTTTTCAACAATTTTAAATGTATATATCCCTTGAATGCTATAAACTATACACACTTCACTGACACCACTGATTCAATTATCTTCATATACTTAAATACACTGTTGTCGGGAAAACAGCATATAAAGTGTCAAGTACACTTTTCCTTTTGTGAACACTTATTCTAACTACCTAACTTTTTTCATTAACCACTGAAAATGAGCCCTCTCCTCATGTTTGCATGATTAAAATTCAGGAAAAAAATAATAACTCTTTAAGCATTTTTTATAATCTTTTCCTAGCATGCACTCTAATGCATAAATATAGGAAATTTTTCTTTAGAATGCTAATTATACAATTTAGAACAAAATCTGTCTGACAACAAATATATATCATTATTATGTACCTTAAATGTGTGTCATACCAGGAATATGAATGTTATTTTTTTTGACAAATGGAATATTAATCTCTAGCTTACTGAATAAGGGATACTGTGATTATGAAAGACATTGATAATTAATTATCATTAGCATTCAAGTAATGAGGAGTCAAAGTGATTACTATTATTTTATTCAACAAAATATTCTCACACATGCACACTCATATTCTATTAGTTTATTACACAATGAGAGCAACAACAAGGATTGCTTAACGGCTTATAATTATCAAATACCTCTTTGTCTGCCATTGACACATCTTTTCCCAACCAAACAAGTTGGCATTCTTCTTACATTACTGAACATGTCAGCTTCCTAAAGCTGCTGCTCCTTTTTAAGCCAATGTGCACTTCTTCTGAGTAGGAATAATCTTAACTCTTACTATTCATCATAATGTCATGTTTTTTAAGGAACCAGTTTTTGTTCTTCATTCTGCTTACTTTTGTTGTTGTATCACATGGATCAAGATTTCCAAAGGATTATTGGGAACAGATGCTTCCAAAGAAGCTACCAAGTCCTTCTTCTTCTCCCTCCAAAGGCACAAACTCTGTGTCTTCCACATCTTTCACAACCTTGAAAAAAGAGAGCATTCCTTCATCAGATGGAAAAGTTTAATGTGAATCAAAATTCATACATCTCTCTCTTGAGAGTAGTACAGTTATTGTAGAGTGATGATTTTGACGAAAGCATCCAAATTTTGTAAAGGAATACCTTAGATGTGTCTGATATGCTGCTTAGTACTTACAACTCAATCACACTCTTTTAGATTTATTGATCTGTGTTTGAAGATAGTTCCTTGTAAAGATAATTGAGTAATAATAACTCTTTATTTGATAAGATAAGTTTAGTGATGGCAGTAATTTAGCATGAATAAATATTGCTGGCTTGACCAGGTTACTTGTAATTGTAAAATCCCTTGAGAAGTATTTCAATTATGAGAAATCATCATTGTCATGTTTCCCTGAATGCACAAGTAATGTTTTGGTTGTTCCGTGTATTTTCATAGAATCATCAGTTTTTTTTTTTCTTTCTTTTTCGTTATTCTTAGTTCTAATACTTCTGTTCCAAAGTACAGTAAAACTAGAGTTGTGATTTCATTTACCACTCAAGTCTAAGCCAATAATCTTTACCACTTAATAACATTGAAATTTAGTTTCGTTTTGGAGGATCTTGCTCTTTATTTCGTTCCACACTCGCTACCATTGAGAAAAAGAGAAGGGAAGGAAAGAAGGCGTCTTGTTTGTTCATACCCAATCGTGAATGAAATCATCCAGCAGCTGATGGGGGAAGGCTTAGACTAAGAAAATACATCAAACAATTTCTAAAATCAAAACAACGTCCCTAGCAAAAAAAGAAAACATGCCAAGCTACACCAGATAGATTGACATCTAATTCTGAGTTTTACTATCAATTAATTATATTCTACCAACCAATGATATCCTAATCTGCTTTAAGCTACATGAGTTGGAAGAATGAATGCCACCTCTTCTGCCAACACAATCTTCAACATTTAATGGATGACGTCTCATTTGAAGACTCACTTCCCAAAGGCTGCTCTTCAATACCTAATATTCCCTCTAGTTCCATTGCCACTTCTTTCATGGTGGGTCTTTCCTCACTGTTCATCTTTAAACACCTTTCTACAATTATGGCAACTTCCGTTAGATGATCAACATCTTCCCAATCAATGTTGCTGTCCAGAATATGAAGCAAGCAATCTTCTTTCATTGAAGAAACAAAATGCATTGCAAGGCTTCTTTCTACATCTGGCCTACTAAAACACAGTGCTTTCTTTCCTGTCAATAGCTCTGCTAGGACAACCCCAAAGCTATAGACATCACTCTTCTCAGTTAACATGCTTGTCTGGAAGTATTCTGGGTCAAGATACCCCAATGTCCCCTGCACAAGAGTGTTTATCTGACTGTGATCAATAGGAACAATCTTTGAAGCTCCAAAATCAGAAACCTTTGCAATGAGATTGCCATCTAGGAGGATGTTTGTAGATTTTATATCTCTATGAATGATTGGAGTAGAAACAGCCGAATGTAAGTATGCCAAGACTCCAGCAGTTTCTGTTGCTATTCTTAATCTTGTGTTCCATGTCAGCTTTATAGATTGGTTTTGATCATGAAGATGATCATAAACAGTACCATTGGAAATAAACTCATAAACAAGCAATGGAACTTCTGTTTCTAAACAGCAACCCAAAAGCTTTACCACATTTCTATGGTTGATTTGAGAAAGAATGACCACTTCATTGATGAACGGCTCAATCTGGTTTTCGTCACTGATTGTGGACTTTTTTATTGCTACAATTCTGTTATCTTGTAAAACTCCTTTGTAAACTGTTCCCTGACCACCTTGGCCTAGGATCCTGCCTTCATTGAAGTTGTTGGTTGCTTTATTTAGCTCCTCAATAGTGAAGACTTTAGGTGTTCCAGCTGATCCTCCATGCTTCACTATTTGTTGTTGTAACAGTAAACCACCGTTTTGTTGAAAAAAATGTTCTTTAAGTTTAACAAGACTTCTTTTTCTTCAATGCTAAATATGCATAAATGCTTCCTACCAGTAATGATATGAGGCCTACGCAGACACCTGAACATAAAAAAATGGAAACATAATCACTTTCTTGTTGCTCCGCTTAGTTGATATTTCAAGTCAACTTCATTTATTCAAAGACATTAGCTAAGATCTCAAAATGCCACTGTTCTGATGGATTAATGTTGTTGATTTCCAATGAAATGCCTTTAAGTTTCAACAATTTTCATTGTGATGGTAAACTTGTAGACATGATGATCATGTTATGAATGAATTGAAATAGAGAATAAAATTAGTTGTACTAACTCAATGCAATGATATCCAAGATATCATTCCTTGATTTGGTACTGGAGTTCGGACTGCATCCTGTTCCATTATTTTTCCCGTCTCCCTCATATCCTTCTGGGCATAAACAATGGTAGCTTCCGGGACGATTGATGCATCTCGCCTCCTCAACACAGTATTTGGATTCCATGCAATCATTAACATCTAATGGATAATTTGTCAGTTTCAATTTAAGTTTTTGCAATGGACAGTAGAGTTTTCAAAGAATAATAGTTATCTTATTATGTAAAACTATAAATAAAATCCTATGTAGCCAGAAAAATTGAAATTTGCACCAAAATTCTAGAACTATTTTCGTTAAAAGCATAATATGTCGCTTAAGAAGAATCATACAAATGTCTCAAAAATAATATAATACCTTGGCAACCATGAACGAGATAAGGATTTCCCCGATATCCATAAAGACATCTACAAAGGTAACCAGATCTGTCAGTTGTTGCATCGTAACATGTACTTTTGTCGGCCTTACATGCATAAGTGGAAAGATCCTTCTGAGCTTGCTGACACGTTTGGTTACCTACTGCCCAGTCCAACAACACAGGAAACTCCTTGTTTATCAACCTGAGGTCTGTGGAATTGAAGCTGTAGGCTCCATATTCAACCACAAAAGCATAACCACATGAACGGGAGTTATTTTCTACTATGTGATTATTCACTACACTTTCAGAATCATATGATACTCCCGTTGTCGCATGACCAGTGGGTATTGAACTCTCACAAGAACAAGGTTCATGAACCGTGATATTATCATTCATGTTGCACAAAGTCAAACATCCAGTGGTATAGTTGCGTCCATCAGAATCATATGTTGTGAGTAGTCCAACTATGTAATCGCCAACTACTATCAATTTGTTTCGAGTCGGTGAAACCTGAAAATGCGTCACGATGATATTTTGAGATGTTTGGGCCACGAGCATGGCACTTTCTGCATAACAATGACTGGCTACTGGCCATGCAACACGCAATTCACCATTGAGTGAGATATTTAGGACCCTTTGGTCAGTGTTTGCCAAGAAAGGTTCGTATGTTGTGGATTTTGGTGTTGAAGATGTATTGTAGCAACTAATGACGAACTTACTGTCGAGGGAACAATCTTTTGTGATTCCAAATGGAAAGGGAATGGTGACAGAACCACATTTTGTTTGACAGTTTGGTAGTGACATAGGTTGAGTTGCTACTTTTGTATAAAAAACAGCAAAAACTACAATCAGAAGCACCTGTTGTTTTGACAAAGCCATGGTTTTTTTTGTTAAATCTAAGGAGTCTAACAAATAACAATGCAGTTCACGTTTTGATACTGGTTGTGCTTTTATTTTGTGTTCATTATTACTAAAATGGAACTAATCAATCAATTCATATTCAATATCAATCAATATTAGAAGCAACATTTACCATTTTCAGCACTAATCATTACCCTTTCTCATTGATTTACCTCCCTATAATTTCTCCGAACTAAAAAAATAAAAAATTTACACCAACAAAAAAATCAGCATTTAGAATTTTTTGACTATGACTTTTTAGAATATATTATTGCCATAAAAGCATTTGGAGTTTGTATCATGAAATTTCTTTGTCATATCCTACATTCGTTTTTTGAGGGATATCCTACATTCGTAATAAAAAAAGTTAATAAGAACCTTAATTTGTGTTATACATATCCGATAAATATTCAAATTTTAAGTGACCTTTAACTTTTGTCAAAAAAAAAAAAAAAAGTGACCTTTAACTATGTACACCTAATTAGAATATATATATCATCATGTACCTTGACTGAGTGTCATACCTGGAATATTTATCTCAGTGTTTTTTTTTTGGACAACTGGAATATTAATCTCTAGCTTACTGTATAAGGTATATTAAGGCCGATCGAATAATTTTTAATATTAAGTGAGGCCTAATATAAGTTTTTATATTTGGGGCCTTTTTGTCTACATACGAGACTTTTTTGTTTATAAACTCTTATGAAAAATAATTTTTTGTTTGTGGGTCTAAAACTAAGGCTAGCTTTAGTAGCCTTACCTTTGGGTCGGCATTGAAGAATACTGTGGCTAAAGTAAAAAATTACAATCTCTCATGAAAGACATAGATTTTCTTCAACAAAAAATTCTCTCACACATGGACACTCAAATTCAATTAGTTTATTAAGAACAATAACAAGGATTGCTTAACGTCTTATAATTATCAAACACCTTCTGTCTGCCATTTACACATCTCTCTTAAGAGTATAGTACAGTTATTGTAGAGTGATGATTTTGAAGAAAGCATCCAAATTTTGTAAAGGAATCTCTTACAAAGATACCCTAGTGTCCCCTGCACTAAAGTTGTTATCAGACTTTGGCCAAGAAGAACAATCCTAGAAGCCCCAAAATCAGCAACCTTTGCAGTGAGATTTCCATCTAGTAGTATATTTGAAGTTTTCACATCTCTATGTATGATTGGTGTTGAAGCAGCAGAATGAAAGTATGCCAACGCTCCAGCAGTCTCTGTTGCTTTTCTTAACCTTGTTTTCCATGCAAGTTTTCTAGATAAATCTTGCTTACAGGAAGCTTGCTACGGGCAGTTGGTTCAGATTCTTACAACAATATCAACAGTGAGAAAAATTTAGTTTTAGACGTTTTATCTTTGTCTTATTCTTTTGCCAAACCACCTTCTTTTACAAATCCTTGTTTTTTTAATGGCTAAAATCTTATTCTAACCAATGTTATTGTGCTGGATAATGATATTGACACTAAATAAAGGTGTTGAAATTTATGGCTTAACTTAAGGTTAAATTTATCGGAACATTCTGTATCTGTTATGAAATTTTTAGGCAGAAGATTAATGTCTGTATCTCAAGAGACAACACCAACTAATGTCTTATTAAATTTGAAGTAGTACACAATAGAAAGAAAAAAAAATAATACATTGTAGCTATTTGGATAATAAAAAAAAATAATACTCCATTGTAACTACATTGTAATTCCCTATTGGAAGAACATTTGTGACAACATCATCCCCAATCCAGCTTAGAAGATATATCCTTCACGACATCCCCTTACAATTGAAAGCCGGTTGAATTATCAATATCTAGTCATGAGTAGAGATAGATTTATTAATTACTATAATTTCACAGTCAATATCAGGTAATTATCTTCTACCAATCAACAACATCGAAATTTAGTTTATGTTAAGAGTACAAATAATTAATACCTTCCGCTAACGCCATCTTCAACATTGATAACGGACGATGTTGCATTGAGCATGTTTTCATTCTCTTCAATAACTAATATTCCCTCTAGTCCCATTGCCACTTCTTTCATGGTTGGTCTTTCATCACTCTTCACCCTTAAACACCATTCTGCAATTAGGGCAACTTCCTTTAGATGTTCAATATTTGTCTCATTCTCATCCATATTTTTGTCTAGAATATGAAGTAATTGATCCTCTTTCATCCAAGACACAAAGTACATTGCAAGGTTTCTGTCTACCTCTGGCCTGCCAAAAGATAATGCCTTCTCTCCTGTCAGTAGCTCTGCTAGGACAACTCCGAAGCTATAAACATCACTCTTCTCTGTTAGCTGGCTTGTGTGGAAGTACTCGGGGTCAAGATACCCCAATGTACCTTGTACTAGAGTGGTTATCTGAGTTTTATCAAGAGGAACGATCCTTGAAGCTCCAAAGTCAGCCACTTTTGCAGTGAGATTTTCATCTAGTAGTATATTTGTAGATTTGACATCTCTATGTATGATTGGTGTGGAAGCAGCAGAATGTAAGTATGCCAGGACTCCAGCAGTTTCTTTTGCTATTCTCAATCTTGTTTTCCATGTAAGCTTTAAAGTTTGGTTTTGGTCATGAAGATGCTCATAAAGAGTACCATTGGGAATAAATTCATAAACAAGCAATGGAACTTCTGTTTCTAAACAACAACCTACGAGCTTTACCACATTTCTATGGTTGATTTGGGAAAGCACGACCACTTCATTGATGAACGACTCAATCTGGTTTGGGTCACTGATTTTTGACTTCTTTATTGCCGCAATACTTTTATTTTTGTAAAACTCCTTTGTAAACGGTTCCCCGACCACCTTGGCCTAGGATCTTGCCTTCATCGAAGTTGTTGGTTGCTTCATTTAACTTGTCAATAGTGAAGATTTTAAGTGTTTCAGACGACCCTCCATGCTTCACTATTTGTTGTTCTAACAGTAAGCCACCATTTTGTTTAAAAAACTGTTCTTTAAGTTTAATGATCTTTATTTTCTTCAAAGCCCAATAAGCATAAAAGCTTCCCACCAGTAGTCCTACGAGGCTTACACTGACACCTGGACATAAACAAATGGAAACATAATCATTTTCTTTGGACTTGATTCCCCGATGTTAAAATATTTGTAGTTACACTCCTTGATTTGAGATCAGACTGTTCAAATTACACCATAAGCAAATTAATTTTAAACATTCTCGACCATTTATTTGAGATCAGACCATCGAGATACGTGACTACATGATGCTTTACAACAAGGAATCGAAAGTCATTTAATTTATTCTTTGCCTAGCTTGTTGACGTTTCAAGTCAACTTCATGTTGTTTATGATGTTAGTCAAATTTTAAAATGGCACTTTTCTGGTCTTGAAGGGCTGAATTCCTTGGCTGAGTTTCAGGTCAGAACATCAATTTGTAACATGGATTAATAATATTGTTGATTGCATATGAAATATGTTTCAAGTTTCAACCATTTTCATTGTTATAATAAAATTGGTTGACATTATCTTGTTATGAACGATAGAGAATAGAATGTGTTGTACTCACTCAATGCAATGACCAATATGTACTCTTTCCTTGATTTGGTAATGAATTTTGTACTGCATCTTTTTCCGTCTCCTTCATATCCTTCTGGGCAGAAACAATGGTAGCTTCCTGGAAGATTGACGCATGTCGCCCCCTTAAAACAGTAATTGGATTCCTTGCATTCATCAACATCTAAAGTATATTTTGTCAGTTTTGGTCTTTGTTTTCAAAATGGACAATGGAGCTTTCAATGTACCGAAAAATCTAGAAAAATTTAAATGATAAAAAAATATGGAAGTTTCCTTAATTTTGTACCAAGCAACAAAATACAAAGACCAAGTTAATCTGCGAGTAATTTTGACTAGAAGGATAGCAACCAGTTGGTAAGTAAATCAATTGTATATAATATAAATAACATAGGGTGTGTTTGGTAAAATTAAGCTACAATATAAATAACAATGTATGGATCAGTGAATTAACTTTTTTTTTTTTTTTTTTATGTTCTTAGGATAAAATGTCACTGGAGATATATAATATAAAGGGCAACCGGCTGCACTAAAGCCTCCCGCATACGCAGGGAGTCCGGGAAGGGGTCCCACCATTTAGTGTATTGTACGCAGCCTTACCCTGTTTTTTACACAAGAGGCTGTTTCCGGGACTTGAACCCGTGACCTTCCGGTCACATGACAACAACTTTACCAGTTGCGCAACCATGGATAAGAAATATAATATAATTGTCTAAAAAATTCGATCCAAACAAGAGATAAGAAATATTATATTCATACCTTGGCAACCATGGATGAGGTAAGGATTTCCCCGATATCCATCCAAGCATCTGCAAAGGTAACCAGATTTGTTGGTTGCTGCATCGTAACATATACTTTTGTCTGCCTTACATGCATAATTACTTGAAAGATCCTTCTGAGCTTGCTGGCACGTTTTGTTCCCTACTGCCCAGTCCAACAACACAGGAAATTCTTTCTTCTTCAACTTGCGGAGGTCTGTGATTGCAAAGCTGTAGGCTCCATTTTCCACCAAAAACGTATAACCACATGGATTGAAGGGCTGTACTAATGCCTGATTATTGTTCCATCCGTGTTCAGAAATATAGGCAACTTCCGTAAACACATGACCTTTGGGTATTGAAATCTCACAACAACCCGGGCCGGAACAAGATCCATTGGCTACAATATCACTAAGCCTGTTGCACAAAGCCACACATGCAGTGGTGTATGTGTTTCCTTCAGAATCAATTGCTTCGAGTAGTCCAATTGTGTCACATCCAACTGCTATCAACTTGTTTCGAGTTGGGGCGACATGAAAATGTGACATCTCAATATCTTGAGGTGTAAGTTTGCTCTCTTTTGAATAGCAGCGACTGGCTACTGGCCATGCAACACGCAGTTCACCGTTAAGTGAGATATTTAAGACACGTTGATTAGTTTTTGACAAAAAAGCTACGTGTTTTGTTGAGTTTGATGCGGTAGATGATGTTTTGTTGCAATTGATGAGGAAAGCGTTGTATAGGGAGCAATCTTTGGTGATTCCAAATGGGAAGGGAATTTCGATAGAGCCACACTTCGCTGTACAGTTTGGTAGTGACATCGGTTGAGTTGCTGCTTTTGTATAAAGGACAGCGACAACCACCATGAGAAGCAGCTGTTTTGAGTACTCCGCAGCCATGGCTTAACTTGCTAATGTTTTTGGTTCATCGTTATATATATACAAATCCTAGGATTTTATTTAATTAGTACAATTGCAATGATGCTTAAAAAGAGAAAAGTCAAAATGAATGATTTTTGTTGTACGGATTGGAATGATGAAATTAAACATGGTTTTGTCTAATCTTTATTGTAAGCTGAAAAAAACTATTTGGTACTAAGAGATAGACACGATTATTGTGCTTTTAACACTGCATATGCAAAGTGGTCTGATTTTGGAAATCAAAACATTGATCTTTTTCCAAAATTGTGAGTACATGACTCAGATTTCTTGTATATCATCACTATCTTATTTTTTGTTAACAACATCTCCATTAAATCTGTTACTAATAATGTGGGACATTTTATTATTCACAATTAAATTCCCAACGTGCAGTTTTATAGTACACTTGTATACATGCTCATTATTGGCTAGTTTTTAATAGGTTTAATTTAATACATGTGCCATTAAGCCAAGAGAATTATGATTTGTACAGGCACATCATGATTTTTGTTTCCTTCATTAGTACATCATGTTAAAGGCATATAGCTGCTATAAATATTAGATGAAAAAGTTATGAAATATCTTGGAAGTACAACTTAAATGGTAAAAAGTTGTAAAGACATTTGATATGTTGTAGTGCGGGTTCGAATCTACAATACTCATTTTCTCTACTCTCATTTAGTGTGTATGATCAAAAAGAAAGAAAAAGATTGATCAAATAAATCCATGTCAAATGCAATACATGGTGTTGTTATTACCTGTAGCTGTTTTGGTTTTAGCTCAGCAATGGAAAGGGATTTCATATTTGCAGAAAGTTGGAGGCTTAATACCTTTACAAGATGAATTGATTACTCTGGAATATTTTACTCGACGAAGATTAGTCACTTATAAACAAAAGTAGAAACTTCTTACTGATAGTATGGTAACTATAAAAAAGTAAACAATTTTCAACTAGGGACAAAGATGTTCCAACTTTCTATATTCAGGACTGAAAATTATTTTTACCAAAGTGAATAGTTTTTTGCTTATCAAAAGAAAAAAAAATACTTCGGTTAGAATTGTGGATATATTGTGTTTGAGGTTTAGTCCATTTCTAATATATGTTAATGGTTATAGTAAATATACAAATTGAATTATATGTTTTGATATTCATTTTCATTTTTGCTATTAGTCTATTCCTCACTTTGACTAAATGACACTTAGTTACCAATATTGGAACATGTTTAGGCCTCAAATACTTGCATCTTGGCATTCAAAATACAACTGCTCAACCCTTTCAGTAGCTATTTTTATTTCTCTAAAATTAAAATGTAATTATGATATTGTAGTATATATAAAGGTATGTCTGTGACAAAGGTTCTGGTTCAAAGTATATCATAAGTTTTTGCACAATATGTTTTAATAATAAACAAAACAAACACAATTTAGAAACGAATCGTGGTTGTTTCCAATGAAAAACATATGTTGAGAGCACACAACCCGTAAATGAAGTTAAGTTATCTCAAAAAATCAAGCCTAGAAAAACCAAAAACACTGAGAAAATATAATTTAGCTTGAAATATAAAATACTACGGTCCGCACAACACGCGGGTCTAATTCAAGTTATATATAAATTGAAAAACACTATGTTGCTTCTCCAATCCTACTCTTCAATAACTAATATTCCTTCCAGTCCCATTGCCACTTCTTTCATGGATGGTCTTTCCTCACTGTTCACCCTTAAACACCTTTCTGCAATTAGGGCAACTTCCTTTAGATGCTCAACATTTCCCGCATCGATGTTGCTGTCCAGAATATGAACTAACCGATCTTCTTTCATGGAAGAAACAAAGTACATCGCAAGGCTTCTTTCTACCACTGGTCTTCTATAACATAGTGCTTTCTTTCCTGTCAGTAGCTCTGCTAGGACAACCCCAAAGCTGTAGACATCACTCTTCTCCGTTAACACGCTAGTTTGCAAGTATTCTGGGTCGAGATACCCCAATGTCCCTTGCACTAGAGTGGTTATCAGACTGTGATCAAGAGGAACAAATTTTGACGCTCCAAAATCAGAAACCTTTGCAATGAGATTTCCATCTAGGAGGATGTTGGTAGATTTTATATCTCTATGAATGATTGGAGTAGAAGCAGCCGAATGTAAGTATGCCAGGACTCCAGCAGTTTCTTTTGCTATTCTTAACCTTGTTTTCCATGTCAGCTTTATAGATTGGTTTTGATCATGAAGATGATCATAAACAGTTCCATTGGGAATGAATTCATAAACAAGCAATGGAACTTCTGTCTCTAAACAACAACCCAAAAGTCTTACAACATTTCTATGGTTGATTTGAGAAAGAACGACCACTTCATTAATGAATGGCTCAATCTGGTTTTGGTCATTGATTTTGGACTTTTTTATTGCTACAATACTTTTATCTTGTAAAACTCCTTTGTAAACTGTTCCCTGAGAACCTTTGCCTAGAATCTTTCCTTCATCAAAATTGTTAGTTGCTTCATTTAGCTCCTCAATAGTGAACACTCTAGGTGTTTCGGTTGACCTTTCATGCCTCCCTATCTTTTGTTGCAACAGTAAGCCACCATTTTGTTGAAAAAATTGTTCTTTAAGTTTAATGAGCTTTCTTTTTTTCAATGCCAAATAAGCATAATTGCTTCCAACCAATAGTGCTATGAGGCCTACGCAGACACCTGAACATAAAAAATGGAAACATAATCACTTTCATGCTGCTTTGATTTGTTAATGTATTCAAAGACATTAGTCAAAATGTCAAAATGCTACTATTCTGCCAATGAAATGCCTTTCAAGTGTCAACAATTTTCCTTGTGGAAGTAAACTTGTTGACATGATGATCATGTTATGAATGAATCGAAATAGAGAATAGAATTAGCTGTACTCACTCAATGCAATGATGTATATGATATCTTTCCTTGATTTCGGACTGCATTTTGTGCCATTCCTCTTTCCGTCTCCCTCCTGTTCTTTTGGGCATAAACAATGGTAGCTTCCAGGAAGATTGTCGCTATAGGAAAATAGCTAAATGCTTTTCATTGATAATATGAGTACATTATATACATCAATTTGCTATCATTCTCTTAATGACTAATGAATAGAAAATGAATACAAAATGAATGACTAATTAATACAAATGAATACCTATTAATATTCTTTTAATAATAAAATTACATGACTAAGTAACACATATTCTATCACTCCCCCGCAGTTGATGCGGGAGGTTGTCAGACTGAGGCTGTCCCTAAAATCTTGAAATAAAACCAATGGGAGACCCTTAGTGAAGATATCTGCAATTTGATAGCGGGATGGAACATGTAGGACGCGGATGTCTCCACGAGCTACTTTTTCACGAACAAAATGAATGTCCATTTCGATATGTTTTGTGCTTATTTGGTGCTTTGGACGGGATTTCCGGATAGACATATGGCACTAACATTATCACAATAAACTAAAGTAGCCTTGTGAATGGGGACATGTAATTCCAAAAGCAAGTTTCGTAACCAACAAGATTCGAAACCACATTGGCAACTCCTCGATATTCGTTGCTTCAGCACTTGAACGAGATAATGTAGGTTGTCGTTTGGAAGACCATGAGAGTAAGTTGTCACCAAGAAATACACGGTAACCGAGAGGTGGATCGTACGGTATCTGGGCAACCTCCCCAATCTGCATCTGTGTAAGCAATCAATGATGATGTAGAAGAAGAGTAAAGTTGCAGCCCATACTCACGTGTGCCTTGAATATATCTCGGGATGCGTCGAAGGGCGTGCATGTGATCATCCATCGGATTGTGCATAAATAAACATATTTGTTGCCTTGCATAAGAAATATCAGTGCCTTGTGAAGGTGAGGTATTGTAGGGCGCCGGCAAGGCTGCGATATAGAGAAGGGTCTTCAAATGGGGTGCTACTTTTGGCGCTCATCTTTGGTTTAGTATCAACCGGTGTAGGACATGGTTTACAAGAAGCCATTCCGGCACGTTCAATAATTTCTTCTGCATATTTTTTTGAGACAAAAATAATCCACCGGGATGACGTGTGACGGCAATACCCAAAAAATAATTCAACAATCCCAAATCTTTCATAGCAAACTCAGAGCTAAGGAGTGATATGATAGACTTTCGAAGGTCATTAGAGGAAGCGAGTAAGAATGATATCATCTACATACGGTAGGAGGTAGGCCAAATGAATACCTTTTTGATAGATGAAGAGAGAGTTGTCGGACTTACTTTGAGAGAATCCAATAGAAGAAACATAATCTGCAAATCGTTTGTACCATGCTCGAGGGGATTGTTTGAGCCCATACAATGATTTTCGCGAGAAGACATACATGATGTGGACGCTCGGGGTCCTTGAAACCTAATGGTTGATGCATGTATACGGTTTCTTTAAGTTCCCGTGCAAAAATGCATTCTTCACATCAAGTTGATGGATTGGCCATGCTTTGGATAAAGCAAGACTAAGAACGGTTCGAATGGTTGCCGGTTTAACAATTGGGCTGAACGTTTCTCCACAATCTACACCAACTTTGTTGACTGCACCGTCACCTACAAGTCGGGCTTTATGCCGCTCAAAAGAACCATCGAGATTTTTCTTTATGCCTAAAAATCCACATAGAACGAATAACATTAACATCATGAGGACGGGGCACTAAATCCCACGTCTTATTTTTAATAAGAGCATTATATTCGTCAACCATAGCCATTTTCCAATTCGAGTCTTTGAGTGCGGACAACTGGGTTACGAGGTAGGGGTGATTTTGTTACATTAGTATGAAGACCATAATATTTTTGATTTGGTTTAAAAATACCATGTTGGCTTCTCGTAACGGGTTTGTCGTACGAACTCAATGTTGGTTGGTAAATGGGAGGAAGGTGAATTGGGCGTTCATTTTGAGGGGTGTTTTGGTACGTTTTGGTGATGATGTGTGTTGGTTTGAGAGGTGGGCTGGACTATGTGAGGAGATATTGGGGAATGTTCGTTGTTTGATGTGGGGGGCTGAGGTGTGGTTGTGTGAATAGGTTGGGACGGGGAAGGAGCAGGTATGTGTGTGTCAGTCTCTTCTAACAAATGGTTAATCATATATGGTGATAGACCAATGTCAAGAAAGTTGTAAGATGTGGAAGAGGGAGTATGCAACTTTGAGAATGGAAATTCATTTTCATTAAACAAGACATGACGACAAATGATAATTTTATTTGAGGATATATCATAACATTTGTATCCACGATGATTTGATGGATATCCTAAAAAGACACATGGGGCTGAACGTGGTTGAAGCTTATGTATGGTAGTGGACGGGAATAAAGGATAACATAAGCAACCAAAAACACGTAAGTGAGAGTAAGCCGGGTCTTTTTGATATAGGATTTTAAGAGGTGATTGGTAATGAAGATTTTTACTTGGTAAAATGTTTAAAAGGTATGTGGCCATTTGCAAAGCATGATGCCAAAAAGACGGTGGAAGTGAAGCATGTATTAATAATGTTCTAATGATATTATTAATAGATCGGATTTTTCTTTCGGCTTTACCATTTTGTGGTGACGTATGAGGACACGATAAGCGAAAAGAAATTCCTTTTGCTTCACAAAGTTTTTGAAATTTATCATTTACATATTCTCCACCATTGTCACACTTTGAATGTATTTAATTTCCCGTTGAAATTGAGTTTTGATATATGCTCTTAATTTTTGAAATGTTGAATAGACTTGAGATTTGTTTGAAATCGGAAATGTCCATAAAAAATTTGAGTAATCATCCGTAAAAAAACATAATATTTGTGACCCAAAGAGCTCATAACGGGAGAAGTCCATACATCACTATGCAAAATATCAAATGGCATATTTGTAGAATTATGAGAATTAATAAATGGCAATTTAACATGTTTACCAAGAGGACAAGAATGACAAAAAGATGAATTCAAATGCGAAATTTTATTACATTTGATTAATTTATTTTTCCTAAGGGAGTCTAGAACGGGGGCTCCGGATGACCTAATCGATCATGCCAAATGGAAGAAGACAATGCTGCAAAGGAAACGGGAGACACAACTTTATTGGTGGTGGTGATAGGATATAACTCTCCTTGACTCTCACATCTCATTATAGGCATCCCCGTACGAAAATCCTTCACGGAAAAACCAAACGGGTCAAATTCAACGAAACATGGTTATACGTAGTGAATTTACGAACGAAATAAGGTTTTTGATTAATTTAGGAGCATGTAGAACATGGTCTAATACTAATGGTGGATGAGGGAGGGGTAATTTAGCACTACCAAAGCCACGAATAGGAATAGAATGACCATTGCCAACAATTATACCATTATTTTTGCTCAAATTAAAATAAGACGAGAGATTACCATTGGTGGATGTCATATGAGATGTTGCTCCGGTGTCCATGTACCAAGACGGATCGGGTTGAGCCATACTCGAGTGTGCATCGCCTTTGTTCTATGTACGTTGGGGGGGGTGCCGCGGCGGTGAAGGCGGCTTGTTGAGGTCTTGAGCCAAGAACGCCTGGTTGCCGAGTGTTGTTTGCAACATTGGGCCTTGCCCAATTATATGAAGGATAAGGGCATGGAGGCATGTTCCATGGAGTCCCTTGTTGCCATGGGTTGAATTGTTGCCAAGGTGGGTTTTGACCACGACCACCATTCCGGAGAAAAATTGACCTCTGCCACCGCGAATTACCGGTACCATTCCGACCACCTGCCGCGAGTTCCGGGCAGCGAGTTTTTACGATTTTTCTTTCCACGGTTGTTGCGTGGGTTGTTGTTGTTGTATCGAGGATGCGATTCAGTTACGGGGAGGAGGGTTGGGTAACCGTTTCATCGGGAGAGGTTGGTGTTTTGGCAACAAAGGCTCTGGTGATGAGCCGGATTCACGAGCAACTCGTTGAATCATAGTGGACTCCCTCGAGTTCCAATCGCGATCTCGCAATTGCGAAAGTAGGTAGCGGGTCATGTTGTTGAATATAAGTAACAAAACCGGCATACGAGTACCGTGAGCCGGAGATCATTTTTAGGACCAATCGGGTGTTAGTGACGGGAGAATCAACATTTGCTAGCTGATCGGCTAAAAGCTTCGGGCGAGTGCAATAGGCTTTGGTGGATGGGAAATCTTCAAGATTGGTGTTGGTGAATTGATTTTCAAGGTGGACAGCCCTTGAATGTTTATTGTCGTGAAACAACGAAGCAATTCGTTTCCAACATTCTTCCGTGAGTCATTTATCACCCGAACGAGTTGAGAATGTCTTGTGATACGGTGGCGTACATCCATTGAAGGACGACCGCATCGAGCCTGCTCCAAAGATCGGGATCATTGGTTTTGACATCGGCGGCAATCTGCATAACCTTCACATCGGTTGGGGGGATGATGTGATCAAGCACATTATGAACACGTGCTTGAACCATGAAGAGGGCAGACCATGAAAGGTAGAGGCTTGAATCGTTGTCCAAGGTTACGGGAATGATAGACTTCACGTTGTTAATGGTGAAGGCCGAGTGAATTTTTGATGATGGTCCCGTTGAGACGGATGTGCTGTCACGGGAGAGGAATTTGTTGAGAGAGGGGTTGATTCAACTGTTGTGGAGGTAGCCATGGATGGCGGTTGATAGCGGAAGTATAGAGAAGAAGAGGTGGTGGTGGGCGGCTAGGAGAAGTAGGAGAGGATCTAAAACCTAGCTGATACCATATAGGAAAATAGCTAAATGCTTTTCATTGATAATATGAGTACATTATATACATCAATTTGCTATCATTCTCTTAATGACTAATGAATAGAAAATGAATACAAAATGAATGACTAATTAATACAAATGAATACCTATTAATATTCTTTTAATAATAAAATTACATGACTAAGTAACACATATTCTATCGGTCGCATGTTGCCTCTTGAACACGGTCATTAGACTCCGTGCATTCATTAATATCTAAAGAATAATTTGTCAGTTTTTATTAACAACCAAAAAATTGCATTGACTCAAATCTGAGCTCAAGACATAAATTACATGATATTTGCATTAGCAGGTAAAGAAAACCACTATGCAAAACTTAATGCAAAAGACAAATCAAAGGACGTTACCCCCACCCCACACCTCATTAAAGCAGAAACACCACATAAAATCAACAAATCAAGGCGATCTAAAAATACAAAAAACACAGCAGGTTGTAGTGACCAAAAAAATCAGCAACAGCCCATCTTGCAAGCACCAGGACAAAACAGAAAATGACTAGCTCTAACATTAAAAAAGATGCACAGTATGGCTCAAACAAAGGACCAAAAATCTGCCCTGCCCACCAACACCACAACGCATCAGACCTAGAAAAAGTGTTGTCAAGCAACTTCCCTCAGTGAATTTGTTAAATCAATTTTGGCCATTAACAAATGTAATAGAGTTGTAGCAGACGGTAAATCTAAATACTATAGCGTAACATATTTTGAGACACTTAACCAGTTATCTTTTATTATGTAAAATATTCAAGAAATCCAATTTAGCCGGGAAATAGAAAAAATAAGAACAAAAAAAATATCTCCCTTAATGAAGAATCGTACGTATATCTCAAAATTATGATCGAGACAAGAGGGAAAAAATATACGATACCTTCGCAACCATGAATGAGGTAAGGATTTCCCTATATCCATCAAAGCATTTGCAAAGGTAACCAGATTTGCTGGTTGCTGCATCGTAACATATACTTTTGTCTGACTTACATGCATAATTACTTGAATGATCCTTCTGAGCTTGCCGACAGGTTTGGTTCCCTATTGCCCAGTCCAACAAAACAGGAAACTCTTCCTTCTTCAACTTGCCGAGGTCTGGTATTGCAAAGCTGTAGGCTCCATTTTCCACCAAAAACGCATAACCACATGGATTGAAGTCATGTACTGCTGAGTGATTCCACCAGCTTTGAGAAAAATAGAATACTTCCGTTAACACACGACCTTGGGGTACTGAACTCTGGCAACAACCGGGACCAGAACAAGACTCATTGGCAACGAGATCACCATGCTTGTTGCACAAAGCCAAACATCCAGCGGTGTAGTTGTTTCCTTCAGAATCAATTACTTCGAGAATTCCAGATGTATCACAGCCAACTGCTACCAACTTGTTTCGAGTGGTTGAGACATGAAAATGTGTCATATTGATATCCTGATATGTTAGGTCCGTTTGTGTGCTATTTTTTGAATAGCAATCCTTGGCTACTGGCCATGCAACGCGTAGTTCACCGTTAAGTGTGATATTTAAGACCATTTGGTTAGTGTTTGGTAAGAAAGGTACGAGTTTTTCTGAGTTTGATGTTTTGTTGCAATTGATAAGGAATGTGCTGTCGAGAAAACAACCCTCGGTGAATCCAAATGGAAAAGGGATGGTTACAGAACCACACTTTTTTGGACAGTTTGGTAGTGACATAGGTTGAGTTGCTACTTTTGTATAAAGAACAACAAGAAGCAACATCAGAAGCATCTGTTTTGAGTGCACAGCCATGGTTACTTTTGTCTGCCTTACAACCACTTTTTTTGACCTAAAAATGAAGTTCACACGCAGGTTCATGCTTTTATGTTGGTGAGTTACTAAAATGGAAGTAATCAATCAATTCATAATCAATATATCTTTTTTTGGAACCCAATTAAATCATAATCAATATCAATCAATATTAATAGTAACGTTTACCATTTTCGAATGCAATCATACTTGATTTGATTCCTATAATTTCTCACACAGTCTAAAAAATAAATAAAATTTCCATATAGAATTACATCTACAACAAAATCAGCTTATAGAATTTTTTTGGCTTTGACTTTTAGAATAGTTTCCTCAAAAAATTTATTTTACTTAACAAAAATTTCTCACTCATGCACACTAAGATTCATTAAGTTTAGTACACAATGAGAGCAACAGAAAGCATTGCATTATGGCTTTGAATTATCATTCACCTCTTTGTCTGCCATTTACACATCTCTCAAGAGTAGTATAGTTATTTAGAGTGACGCTTGGTAAGAAAGCATCCAAATTTTGTCATGGAATCCCTTAGATGTGTTTAATATGCAACTCAATAACATTTTTGTAGGTTTATTGGTTTGTGTTCGAAGATAAGTCTTTGTAATATGGCAGAGAAATTTTAGGGAAGAGACAGAATCTTCAAACATTTGTTATTAATTTCCATCAAGTTACATCCTCGGACATTTGTTATTAACTTTCATACAGTTATATATATTTGTCCCCGTGAGCTTAGCTCAAGCTCGGTTGGTAAGGACAATGCATAATATATGCAAGGTCCGGGGTTCGACCCGAACACCACCAAAAATAAAATACAGTTATATGTATTTATAGAAATTCACTTGCACCCCTTAAGTGCACCGTTTCAAATGAATAATAATTTAAATAAGATAATGTCACACGAGTCATAATTATAATAATTTAAATAGAATAAATTATTCTTACATGATTGTGTAATAAAATAACTCTTTATTAGATAAGTTTAATAATGACAACAGTTTAATAAATGGTGCTGGCTTGACCTGGTTACTTGTAATTGTAAAACAAAGCAACCGTCTCTCCACAATATGAAGTAACCGTCTGTCTTTTATCAGCGAAACAAAGTACAATCCAAGGCTTCTGTGTCATCCTCTTGCCTACCAAAAGAGAATGCATTCTTTCCTGTTAAAATCTCTACTAAAACTGCTCCAACTCTATAAACATCACTCTTCTCTGTTAACTGGATTGTTTAAAAATAATCTGGATCAAGATACTCTAGTGTCCCTTTTCTTCAAGGTTGTTTTTGACTTTGATCAGGAGGAGAAATCCTAGAAGCTCCTAAATCAGAAACCTTGGCGGAGAGATTTTGATCAAGAAGTGTATTTAATTTGAAGTTTTCACATCTCTATTTATGATTGGTGTTGAAGGAAAAAATGTTGTGTATGTTTTATGAGCTTTCTTTTCTTCAATGCCAAATATGCATAAAAGCTTCCATTTAGTAGTGTTACGACACTTACACGTACATTTGAACATAAACAAGTTGGAACTTCATCATTATTTTTTAATTGGAATGATTGTTATTAGACAAATATACAAATTAGTAATATTAAATTGGTAATCTAACTGATAATATATAGAGTGTGGTGTGATTTATTCCATGGAAAACAATTAATACACTCACTCAATGAAATTATGAGGGTGATATGATGATCTGCTTTGGTTTTATGACTGCATCTTGTTCCATCCTTTTTCGATCTTCAGCGTATATCCTTCTGGACGTGTGCAATAGTAGCTCCCAGGAAGGTTAATGCATGTTGCCTCATCATCACAGTTGTTGGATTCTTTGCATTCATTAATATCTAAAAATAAGTATCTGTCAATTCATTATGAACTTAACACAAATCTATACAAAATGGCAGAAAAATAAATAAAAAAAAGTACAGAAGTTGTCTCTCCTTAGCTAATTTAGCACATTAAGAACTTAACACAAGACACACCTGTACTTCTAAGACATGCACATTGCTGCCAGCTTGACATCTCAAAATTCTGTCCTCATGCATTAAACAAATTAAAAATTGTAACGAGAAATTATATATAACCTTGGCAACCATGAAGGAGGTAAGGATTTCCTCTAAATCCAAGAGAGCATTTGCAATGGTTACCATGTCTATCATTCTTACAAGCAATATTCAAAACATCTTTCTTAACTTCTTTGCACATTTTGTTCCCTACTGCCCAATTCAACACAACAGGTAACTCATTTTTCTCCACCAGAACCAAATACTTTAACTGCTCCAACCGTGTCACAACCAACTGCGGTTGATTTGTTTCGACCTGAAGAGAAGTGAAAGTTTTTTAAAGTTGTCGATTTGTTTGGTTCATGAGTTTTCCTCTTTTAGTGTAGCAATCGCTGGCTACAGGCCTGATATAAAACAAGAATGACCGCTCATTGCAGTCGTGTTTGCGTTTTCTAATTAAATGGCAAGATCTCTCTTCTCATTATGTTTGTAAGATAATGTCACTTTACATTTTCATTGCAACTTTAATTTCTTTTTTCAACTTTGCCCTCAATAAATACTCCAACTTTTCTCTCTCTCACAATTTCCATTGCAACTTTAAGTTTGTTTCTCTTTTATAAAGTAAAGGTAGTTTAGTAAAGGTGTTATGTTTTTTGATTATTTCATTCCATTTCCTAATTTTTGGGCCAAAATCTTAAACGAGACTCATTATAAACAGATGGAGTACTAATTAAGGTGCATGCAGAGGGAAACCAACAATGAATACTTAAAAAAAGGGGTCACAGGAAGCTTGCTATATGGTTAGTTGGTTATCTTTTCTCTATGACTTCATTTCACTCTATGTTTTGCTGTTTAGGATAATATTAATAATCATACTAGTCAAGTAGTCATGGATATGTTGTCCATCTCTGTGGTTACTTTTGACTACATAATTTATGTCAATCAAGGGTGACCTATTGGTTATGTTTGGGAAATTAAATAAATCCTGTTTTGTGGGCTATTTTCAAACATTTATTTTGCTCTTTTCTTACTTAATATTCTACCATTATTTATGTCAATGGTTCATTCTAACTGGTGGCTGAATAAATAAGAACAACTTGATCAACTCATTTTTCTCGTGAACAATGCTATTTCAAAAAAGAGTCGCGAAACCTATGGAAGCATAAAGCATACTCAATTACAAAGCTTGCATTGAAATGGATACAAATATGAATATCATGTCCAATATAGAAGCGAAATACAACATATACTACAACATCATTGCAGTGAAGATAGATTAGCATCTAATCCAAAGTATTATAATCAACTAATCATCTTCCACCAAATGACGACATTGAAATCTGGTTTAAGCTATAGGATTCAGACAAATTAACGCCACTACCGCCAACACAATCTTCAACATTGATAATGGCTGGTGCCTCTTCTGAAGACAAATTGTCTCTTCCCCAACGCTGCTCTTCAACAACTAATATTCCCTCTAGTCCCATTGCCACTTCTTTCATGGCTGGTCTTTCCTCACTCTTCACCCTTAAACACCATTCTGCAATTAGGGCAACTTCCTTTAGATGTTCAATATTTGTCTCATTCTCATCCATATTTTTGTCTAGAATATGAAGTAATTGATCCTCTTTCATCCAAGACACAAAGTACATTGCAAGGTTTCTATCTACCTCTGGCCTGCCAAAAGATAACGCCTTCTCTCCTGTCAGTAGCTCTGCTAGGACAACCCCGAAGCTATAAACGTCACTCTTCTCTGTTAACTGGCTTGTGTGGAAATACTCGGGGTCAAGATACCCCAATGTTCCTTGCACTAGAGTGGTTATATGAGTTTTATCAAGAGGAACAACCCTCGAAGCTCCAAAATCAGACACCTTTGCAGTGAGATTTCCATCTAGTAATATATTTGAAGATTTCACATCTCTATGTATGATTGGTGTAGAAGCAGCAGAGTGCAAGTATGCTAGGACTCCAGCAGTTTCTTTTGCTATTCTCAATCTTATTTTCCATGTAAGTTTTAAAGATTGGGTTTGATCATGAAGATGGTCATAAACTGTACCGTTGGAAATAAATTCATACACAAGCAATGGAACTTCTGTCTCTAAACAACAACCCAAAAGCTTTACCACATTTCTGTGGTTGATCTGGGAAAGCACAATCACTTCATTGATGAATGGCTCAATCTGGCTTGGGTCATTGATTTTGGACTTCTTTATTGCTACAACTGTTTTATCTTGTAACACTCCTTTGTAAACTGTTCCTTGACCACCTTGGCCTAAGATCTTACCTTCATTGAAGTTGTTGGTTGCCTCATTTAACTCCTCAACAGTGAAGATTTTAACTATTTCAGTTGACCCTCCATGCTTCACTATCTGTTCTTGTAACACTAAACCACCATTTTGTCGAAATAATTGTTCTTTAAGTTTATTGAGCTTTATTTTCTTTAATGCCCAATGCGCATAAAAGCTTCCCATAAGTACCACTAGAAGGCTTACGCTAACACCTGGACATACACAAAAGAAAACATAATCATTTACTTTGGATTCGGATTCCTTACTATAAAAATATCACGCAGTTACACTCATTGATTAGAGATTAGCCAGTTCAAATTGCATCTGGATTCGGATTCCTTACTATAAAAATATCACGCAGTTACACTCATTGATTAGAGATTAGCCAGTTCAAATTGCATCGTAAGGAAATTAATTTTAAACATTCTCGGCCATTTATTTGAGATCAGAAGGTTGAGATCTGTGACTATATGATGCAGTTACAACAAGCAATCTAAACTCATTTTTTTCTGTTTTGCCTAGCTTGTTAATGTTTCAAGTCAACTTCATGTTGTCTACGGCATTAGTCGAAATTTGAAAATGGCACTTTTCTGGTCTTGAAGGACTGATTTCCTTGGCTATGAACTTCAGGTCAGAACAACAATTTATAACAAGGATTAATAATTACTTCGTTATGAATGAACATATAATAGAATGTGTTGTACTCACTGAATGCAATGATCATTGTAGAATCTTTCCTTGGTTTGGTACTGGATTTTGGTTTGGATTTTGGTCTGGATTTTGGACTGCATCCTGTTCCATTATTTTTCCCGTCTCCCTCATATCCTTCTGGGCATGAACAATGGTCGCTTCCTGGACGACTGATGCATCTCGCCCCCTCAACACAGTAATTGGATTCCTTGCATTCATTAGCATCTAAAGGATAATTTGTAAGTATCGATCTTCGTATTCAAAATGGACAATGGAGCTTTCAAAGAATAATAGTTATCTTATTGTGTACAATTATAAATGAAATCCTTTTAGCCAAACAACATTTGAAATTTGTACAAAAAAATCTAGAAAAATTTAAATGATAAAAAAATATGGAAGTTTCCTTTGTTTTGTACCAAACAACAAAATACAAAGATCAAATTCATCTGTGAGTAATTTTGATTTGAAGGATAGCAACCGGTTGGTAAACAAATCACTTTTTTAATAAATGGCCTAAAAATCCGATTCAAACAAGAGACAAGAAATATTATATTCATACCTTGGCAACCATGGATGAGGTAAGGATTTCCCCGATATCCATCCAAGCATCTGCAAAGGTAACCAGATTTGTGGGTTGCTGCATCGTAACATTTACTTTTGTCTGCCTTACATGCATAACTTGAAAGATCATTCTTAGCTTGATGGCACGTTTGGTTCCCTACTGTCCAGTCCAACAACACAGGAAACTCTTTCTTCTTCAACTTGCGGAGGTCTGCGATTGCAAAGCTGTAGGCTCCATTTTCCACCAAAAACGCATAACCACATGGACTGAAGTCATGTACTAATGGTTGAGGGTTCAAATTTCCTTCAAAAATATTATAGGATACTTCCGTAAAGTCATGACCTTTGGGCATTGAAATCTCGCAACAACCCGGGTCAGAACAAGATCCATTGGCCACAACAATATCACTAATCCTGTTGCACAAAGCCACACATGCAGTGGTGTGCATGTTTCCATTAGAATCAATTGCTTTGAGTAGTCCCAGTGTGTTACATCCAACTGCTATCAACTTGTTTTGAGTTGTCGAGACATGAAAATGTGGCATCTTGATATCTTGATATGGTTTTGTCTTTTTTGGATGGCAAACACTGGCCACTGGCCATGCAACACTCAGTTCACCGTTAAGTGTGATATTTAGGACCCTTTGTTTAGTTTTTGACAAGAAAGGTACGTGTGTTGTTGAGTTTGATGTAGTTGAAGATGCTTTTTTGCAATTGATTAGGAAACTGTTGTCTAGGGAGCAATCTTGGGTGATTCCAAATGGGAAGGGAATTTTGATGGAACCACACTTTCCTATACAGTTTGGTAGTGATATCGGTTGGGTTGCTGCTTTTGTATAAAGGACAACGGCAACCACCATGAGAAGAAGCTGTTTTGAGTACTCCACAGCCATGGCTTAACTTGCTAATTTTTCTGGTTCATCGTTATATATATACAAATCCTAGGATTTTATTTAATTAGTACAATTGCAATGATATATAAAAGAGAAAAGTCAAAATGAATGATTTTTGTTGTACGGATTGGAATGATTAAATTAAACATGGTTTTGTCTAATCTTTATTGTAAGCTGAAAAAAGCTATTTGGTACGAAGAGATAGACATGGTTATTGTGCTTTTAACACTGCATATGCAAAGTGATCTGATATTGGAAATCAAAACATTGATCTTTTTCCAAAATTGTGAGTATATGACTCTGATTTCTTGTATATCATCACTATCAGATTTTTGTTAACAACATCTCCATTAAATCTATTACTAATAATGTGGGACACTTTACTATTCACACTTAAATTCCCAATGTGCAGTTTTATAGTACACTTGTATACATGCTCATTATTGGCTCGGTTTAATTTAATACATGTGCCACTAAGCCACGATAAATATGATTTGTACAAGCACATCATGATTTTTTTTCCTTCAATAGTACATCACGTTAAAAAAGGCATATAGCTGCTATAAATACTAGATGAAAAAGTGATGAAATATCTTGGAAGTACAACTTAAATGGTAAAAAATTTCAGAGACATTTGATATGTTGTAGTGCGGGTTCGAATCTACAATACTCATTTTCTCTACATTTAGTGTGTATGACCAATAAGAAAGAAAAAGATTGATCAAATAAATCCATGTCAAATGCAATACATGGTGTTTCTGTTTTGACCAAAAAGAAATACACGGTGTTATTGCATTTCATTTCAAATTCAATACTATGTTTGTTCAACATGTCATTTCATTTCAAAAGAGACAATTAGGATTATAATTTTTTCATTTCTAAAATACTTGCATCTTGGCATTCAAAATACAACTGTTCAACCCTTTCAGTAGCTATTTTTTGTTTCTCAAAAATTAAAATGTAACTATAATATTGTAGTATATATAAAGATATGTTTGTGACAGAGGTTCTGGTTCTAAGTATATCATAAGTTTCTGCACAATATGTTTTAATAATAAACAAAACAAACACAATTTAGAAACGAATCCTGGTTGTTTACAATGACAAACATATGTTGAGAGCACTCAACCCGTAAATGAAGTTAAGTTATCTCAAAAAATCAAGCCTAGAAAAACCAAAAACACTATGAGAAAATATAATTTAGCTTGTAATAAAATAATTCGGTCCGCACAACACGCGGGTCTAATTCAAGTTATATATAAATGGAAAAACACTATGTTGCTTCTCCAATCCTACTCTTCAATAACTAATATTCCTTCCAGTCCCATTGCCACTTCTTTCATGGATGGTCTTTCCTCACTGTTCACCCTTAAACACCTTTCTGCAATTAGGGCAACTTCCTTTAGATGCTCAACATTTCCCGCATCAATGTTGCTGTCCAGAATATGAACTAACCGATCTTCTTTCATGGAAGAAACAAAGTACATCGCAAGGCTTCTTTCTACCACTGGTCTGCTATAACATAGTGCTTTCTTTCCTGTCAGTAGCTCTGCTAGGACAACCCCAAAGCTGTAGACATCACTCTTCTCCGTTAACACGCTAGTTTGCAAGTATTCTGGGTCGAGATACCCCAATGTCCCTTGCACAAGAGTGGTTATCAGACTTTGATCAAGAGGAACAATCTTTGAAGCTCCAAAATCAGAAACCTTTGCAATGAGATTTCCATCTAGGAGGATGTTTGTAGATTTTATATCTCTATGAATGATTGGAGTAGAAGCAGAAGAATGCAAGTATGCCAGGACTCCAGCAGTTTCTTTTGCTATTCTTAACCTTGTTTTCCATGTCAGCTTTATAGATTGGTTTTGATCATGGAGATGATCATAAACAGTTCCATTTGGAATGAATTCATAAACAAGCAATGGAACTTCTGTTTCTAAACAACAACCCAAAATTCTTACCACATTTCTATGGTTGATTTGAGAAAGAACGACCACTTCATTAATGAATGGCTCAATCTGGTTTTGGTCATTGATTTTGGACTTTTTTATTGCTACAATACTTTTATCTTGTAAAACTCCTTTGTAAACTGTTCCCTGAGAACCTTTGCCTAGAATATTTCCTTCATCAAAATTGTTAGTTGCTTCATTTAGCTCCTCAACAGTGAACACTCTAGGTGTTTCGTTTGACCTTCCATGCCTCCCTATCTTTTGTTGCAACAGTAAGCCACCATTTTGTTGAAAAAATTGTTCTTTAAGTTTATCGAGCTTTCTTTTTTTCAATGCCAAATAAGCATAATTGCTTCCAACCAGTATTGCTACGAGGCCTATGCAAACACCTGGACATAAAAAATGGAAACATAATCACTTTCTTGCTGCTCTGATTTGTTGATGTATTGAAAGACATTAGTCAAAATGTCAAAATGCTACTATTCTGCCAATGAAATGTTTTTCAAGTGTCAACAATTTTCCTTGTGGAAGTAAACTTGTTGACATGATGATCATGTTATGAATGAATCGAAATAGAGAATAGAATTAGCTGTACTCACTCAATGCAATGATGTATATGATATCTTTCCTTGATTTTGGACTGCATTTTGTGCCATTCATCTTTCCGTCTCCCTCATGTCCTTTCGGGCATAAACAATGGTAGCTTCCGGGAAGATTGTCGCATGTTGCCTCTTGAACACAGTCATTAGACTCCGTGCATTCATTAATATCTAAAGAATAATTTGTCAGTTTTTTTAACAACCAAAAAATTGCATTGACTCAAATCCGAGCTCAAGACATACCCGAATTTGAGACATAAAGAAAACCAGCCTGAAAAACTTAATGCAAAAGGCAAATCAAAGGACATTACCCCCACCCCTCACTTCATTAAAGCAGAAACATCACATGACCCAAAAACAACAAACCAAGGAGCTCTAAAAATACAAAAAACAGCAGGTTGTAGCGACCAAAAAACTCAGCAACAAACCATCTTGTAAGCAACAGAACAAAACAGAAAATTATTAGCTCTAACATTAAATAAGATGCAACACAATGCCTCAAACAAAGGACCAAAAATCTGCCCTGCCCGCCAACACCACAATGCATCAGGCCTAGAAAAACTGCTGTCAAGCAACTTCCCTCAGTAAATTTGTTAAATCAATTTTGGCCATTAACAAATGTAACAGAATTGTAGCATACCTAAATCTAAATACTATACCGTATCTGCTTGTAACATATTTTGAGACACTTATCTTATCTTATGTAAAATGATGAAAAAATCCAATTTAGCCGGGAAATAAAAAAAAAAAAAAAAGAACAAAAAAAATGTCCCTTAAAGAAGAATCGTACAAATATGTCAAAATTATGATCGAGAGAAGAGATAAAAAAATATATGATACCTTCGCAACCATGAATGAGGTAAGGATTTCCCCTATATCCATCAAAGCATTTGCAAAGGTAACCAGATTTGATGGTTGCTGCATCGTAACATATACTTTTGTCTGCCTTACAAGCATAATTACTTGAAAGATCCTTCTGAGCTTGCTGACAGGTTTGGTTTCCTACTGCCCAGTCCAACAACACAGGAAAGTTTTTCTTCTTTAGCTTGGGGAGGTCTGTGGTTGTGAAAATGTAGTCTCCATTTTCAACAATAAAAACATAACCACACGGATTGAAATCATATACTGCTGAGTGACTCGACGAGCTAAGAGGAAAATAGAATACTTCCGTTAACACACGACCTTGGGGTACCAAAATCTGGCAACAACCAGGACCAGAACAAGACTCATTGGCAACGAGATCAGCGTGCCTGTTGCACCAAGCCAAACATCCAGAGGTGTAGTTGTTTCCTTCAGAATCAATTACTCCGAGTATTCCAGATGTATCACAGCCAACTGCTACCAACTTGTTTCGAGTGGGAGAGATGTGAAAATGTGTCATGTTGATATACTGAATTGTTTGTTCCGTTCGTATGCTATTTTTGAATAGCAATCCTTGGCTACTGGCCATGCAACGCGTAGTTCACCGTTAAGTGTGATATTTAAGACCGTTTGGTTAGTGTTTGGTAAGAAAGGTACGAGTTTTTTTGAGTTTGATGTTTTGTTGCAATTGATAAGGAATGTGCTGTCGAGAAAACAACCCTCGGTGAATCCAAATGGAAAAGGGATGGTTACGGAACCACACTTTTCTGGACAGTTTGGTAGTGACATAGGTTGAGTTGCTACTTTTGTATAAAGAACAAGAAGCAACATCAGAAGCATCTGTTTTGAGTGCACAGCCATGACTACTTTTGTCTGCCTTACAACCACTTTCTTTGATCTAACAATGAAGTTCACACGCAGGTTCATGCTTTTATGTTGGTGAATTACTAAAATGGAAGTAACCAATCAATCCATAATCAATATATCTTGTTTTGGAAGGCAATTAATTCATAATCAATATCAATCAATATTAATAGTAACATTTACCTTTTTCGAATGCATTCATAGCCCTTTTTCTTTGATTTGATTCCTATAATTTCTCACAATCTAAAAAATAAATAAAAATTTACATCAACAACAAAATCAGCTTATATAATTTTTTTTGGTTATGACTTTTAGAATAGTGTCTCGCTAGACTTAGCAATTTCCATATATTTATTCTAAAGTATACACAGCTATGGTAAGGTTAGTTAAAATTAGAATATTTGCAATAGTAGCACCCAGGAAGGTAAATGCATGCTGCCTCATCAACACAGTTGTTGGGTTCTTTGCATTCATCAATATCCAAAAATAAATATCTGTCAGTTCTTTTTCAAGAAGAACGATTGGTACTTTTATATTTGATTTGTTAACATGACTAGATTTGTAAAAGTCAGAAGATGCAGGTATTACTAGCCAGAGAACTTAAAATCTATATAGAAACGCAGAAAATCAAAATAAAAAATAAAACCAATTGGTCTCTGGCTTGTATTTCAAGCTAGAGAATACAGAACAGGGAGAAAAATCAAAATAAAAAAGAAAAAAGAACAGAAGTTGTCTCCTTAGCAAATTTAGCTATTATATTCATTAAAGCGATTTTTGATCCAATGACTCATTATCACTTTCATTGTACAGTGGAAACTCTATAAATTAATAATGTCGGGACCGGAGAAATTTATTAATTTAGAGAGTTATTAATTTATGGGAAAATTATAATCACCTCCCCCGAGGTTTATTAAAATGACATTAACATCCCCTCTAGTTTTAAAACTTTCCCCAACCTCCCTTAAATTCTCATATAATAGACAAGCACATCCCTTGTTTGTTAACACCGTTAACTTTCTGTTAATTTCTTTAGAGAATTTTCCATTAATATTTAACCGAGGTTCTTCAATATTGTTTAACTTTGTTCCCTCTCCGGTGATCCTATTCGTGTTCCTTCTTCTACCAAAAGCTACTTTTGATATTTTCCTTTATATTGTGGGGGCTTTTCACCTGGTAATCTTTTTGTCAAATTTCCCACCGCTAGTTGTGGCAATTGGGGAAATTCCTGTAGCTGATTTTCTCCTGTTTATGAACTCTTTCCTTTTTGTTTTCTTTGTTTCCAAGTTCCAACTGTTCATTAAAAACAACTTTGTCCTTCAATGTAACTGAAGATGGATCAATGGCGGGGGTCGGGTGTTTTGTAGGGTGTGCTGTGTTGATCCAGCGGTAGCAGCCTGTGTGCTTCGGCTGAGCTTTTCTTCTGCTATGCAGTTTGTTGGTGTTTGGCTTTCCTGCTGGAAGCGCTTTTGCTTCATCAGCTTTAGGGAGTTTTATTTTATTTTTTCCCACGTTGTGTACAGAATTACATGGCATGTGCTTTGTTTCTCCCTTTGGCCGATCCTTCTTCCTTTAGAGGATTTGTTTGGCTTTAATATAATTTGGCTATTCAAATAAAAAATGTGTTAAAATTAACGGAAGAGGGATGAATATGTGTGAAAATTAACGGAAAAGTAACGGTGTTAACAAGTAAGGGATGTGTCTGTCTATTTTATGAGAACTCAAGGGAGGTTAGTGTAGGTTTTAAAACTAGAGGGGGTGGTTGTGTCATTTTCATAAACCTTAGGGGAGGTGAATGCAATTTCCTCTTAATTTATCGATAAATTAATAATTATTAATTTAAAGAGTTTTTAAGTAATTATATTGTACATACCAAACAAAAAGACAAATTAGTCTATCTTATCTTAGAATTACGTTGCGGCGAACCTTGGGACTCAACGTAAATTAGTAACTACTTGTGTTCATATGCATTGGAAATCAATAATGACTTTTGAAGTACATTAAATGTAAACAAGAGGAACAAATATGTTCAATGTATTCTTAATATATTTTTTTCGGTTTCTATGAATTATTAATTTATGATTTTCTTGGGACCGAAAATTATAAAGGGATCTCCCAAAAAATTATTATCTTATTATTTTATCAAGTTTTTCAATTTTTTACATTGGCCCAAATCGGGACCGGATAAATTTATTATTTTAGAGAGTTTATTAATTTACCGAGTATTAAATTAAAGAGTTTCTACTTTGTATGTCGTTAAGTTTCTTATAATTATATTCAAAATATTCAACATCATTCCCTATATCTTTTTCCAAACTTTACTCTAACAATATCTTTAAAGTTTATGCTTGAATTTGCCTCATGCTAATATATCAAATTTTTCCAGACAATGTAAGTTAGCATCCGTTTCTCGTCAACAATGACATTCTGCATCCGCGCATAGCGCGGACCACAATCTAGTCTAGTGTATTAAAGTTCCTAATAACTCCACACAATTGATTATCCGTGTTATGGCTAAACCAAAAAGTTACAAAATTAATTTCGTAAGATACCCCTTATCAAAAGTTTTTTTCAGGGCCTGCATTCACCGAGTAATTAATAAATGGGTCTTATGGTGATATAATAATCTGTTTATGAAACCAATATCGGACAATCACCCAAAAAACAACTAACTATCATTTAATTGATTTGATCACAATCAACTGATTTTTTTTCCTCCCTAAACAAAGTGATATTTTGGCAATAATCAAATGATTTGATCACCATCAATTTTTTTGAGGTTAATAATTCATATCAATTATCAATTAATTGATTTGATCACAATCAATGCTAACTGCAAATAATTCATATAAATGTCAGATCCTCTATTAAAGGAAATAGTGTATACTATGAACCCGATTAAAAAGTGAACTTTATTGTTTTAATAAATTTAATAAAATATTATATTTATTTCTCTTTTTTTTAATATAAGTTATTCTTTTACAAAAAAGGGGATCCATCCATCTTTAAAACATTTTTTAGAGGTCTAAGATTTAGACACACCATGAAAGGAACTTACGAGTTTAGTTACCAAAACTCTGAAAAATTCTTGCCTATATAAAAAAGGAGTTAATAAGAAAATATATTAAAGCCATATTTTGTCAAAAAAATAATAATAATAAAGCCATATAATCGGTCTAGTGGGGAGAAATTTGAGTAGTATGTATGAGCTCATAGATTCAAACTTCATTGACTCCCTAGTACATCAAAAAATATATATTAAATTCTATCTAAGTATAGGTATGGTGGAATTGACTTGTGACCTTGCGGTGTGCTTCTTTCAAGGTCTTAAGTTAGATTCTTCCCAACATTTTTTTTTTTGATAAAAATATTCTTCCCAACATTAATTGCAGTGGATTAGTGGAAAGAAAATATATTGAGTTTTTTTTTTTTTTTAAATATAGATACTAAATATATTTGTTAAAACATATTTCTAATACTTGAGGTGTTAGTTCAAGCTTAACATTGTAACAACAAAGTACTAAGTGCTTAAATCGCCTCGGTCAATATTTTAAAATGGTTATTAATGTCACTTAAATTAATAAAAAAAGTACCCTTTCCCCCAATATTTTAAAAAAAAAATACAAAGTACAAAATGTATAAGAAATACACTTTTTTATCAAAGAAAGGACAAAACAACACAAAACTAAAATCTTAAGCGAGTGACTATGACAGATGAGCAAAATGTAAAATAAAAGCAAATTTATTCACTTTGTTCCTGGAGATATTGACAGAAGACATGAATATAGGTATTTTAATAGAGTAAACTACATTCCCCTCCCCTCAAAGATGCTTGAATTACACTCCACTCCCCTCTTATGTTAAAATATACACTCCCCTCCCTTGAAAAGTAAAACTTATATTCTCCTCCCCTATAAGATGCTTAAATTACAACCCCCTCCCCCTTTTTTTTTTGAACGGCAAAATATTATTAACCGACGAGCCCGTGCGAGGCACTAATAAGCTCGGGTGGAGAAAAAATACAATGAAGGGAAATCGGTTGCCATACAATCACCAGCACGAACAAAAACCCCTTTAAAAACCACCCAAAATCTTAATAAACAACCCAAAAGAGTAATGACGCAAGGATATACGTTTGACGAAACACACGCATACCCCTACGTCAACACCAAAGTGACACACCCACTCTAAGCGTGGGCTGTCGGCACAAACAAAAACCACCGAGGCGGGGCCCGACGCATGGCACACGTGAACGGCAAGCGAAACCGGCAACAAAACCGCGGAGCCAACCCACCCCGATCGGTGCTAGCGACGGCACGGTGAAAACAACAATGTTGTACCCGCTAACCACACCGATGCCGAACCGGAAAACACACCGGCAGCTGCCATCATTGCCTCCTCCCTACTCTCCCGAGGCACAAAATGGGATCCCATCTCCACTCAAAGAAAAGACAAATCGGGAATTGCGTCCTACTCAATAACCACCTCCAAGAAAGGACTTTAATTTCCTCCACAATCTCCTCCACTACGGGGATTTTACGGTTGAAGATGTTATCATTCCGGGCCTTCCACAACACCCAAACCGTCGCAAGCCAAATAAGGTAACGACCCTTTTTAACCTTCTTGTTTCTTTCCCAACCTCCCCAACAATCCCAATGTACAAAGAGATTTGGAGGGGCGGGAAAAAACCAATCTAGCCACGACATAATATTCAACCACACCAGAGCATTGCCAAATCACAATGGAGGAAAATATGGAGCGAAGTTTCCTCCATCCTTGCGCACACCACACACAAAGAGGAATCTTCCAAAGATAACACATATCGCAAGGCAAGATTAACCTTAGAAGGTATTCTATTAAGGAAAACCTTCCACGCAAAAGCCACAACCTTAGAAGGTGCCGAATTTTCCAAAGAAGCTTGAAAACCCCTTTTTCTTCCTCCCGCCACCTATCTTCGCTCAACATTAACTCTTCCACCCTAAGATAGGCCGACTTCACCGTGAAGATTCCGGAATCTTCCAAACTCCACCTCCACACATCCACCTCTTGGGACCACACAATCCCTTCCAAGTCCTCTCTAAGGCTTAAAAGTAACTCCTCCTCCCACATAAAAAGATGTCTTCTCCAAAGGAATCTCCATCCCGGACCTCCCTCCATAACCTCCCTCATATCCCCTACCAAAGCCTCCTTTTGATTTGAAACCGAATAAAGCCTAGGATACTTTAAACGGAAGCATTTATCGCCTCTCCACCTATCATTCCAAAAACTTGTAGCCAACCCATTTCCCACCTTTCTTTCCACCGCCAAGTTTAACCAATTAAGGCCCCCATAGTTTCCTAGTTTCACCACTTCCTTTCACCAAATAGATGCGTGTCTCGGCCACACTATATTCCTATCCTCCAACACCCCATAGACTTCCTCCCCATACTTCTTTGCCAACACTTGTTTCCACAAGGCCTCTTCCCCCTCCCTAATTAATAATTAAGTATGCATTACACTTTAATCTATTTTTGCATAAATAAATATTTTTATGATATATATTAATTTTGAGCTACCATTTAAGAAAAATAAATTCATTTCTTTATAATTGAAATGTCAATGATAATTCAATTTAAATATTTTTCTATTAATTTTATAATTTAGATTATAAAATGAAATTTTAAATAACCATAATTTATTGTCTTTAGTAATTTTTCGCATATTTTAATTTTATTTTGGGTTGTTTCCCATTTTATAATAGGCTTTAAAATTATATTATAATGAAATTGTGAATCAAAAATAGCGAAAAATATGTATTCAAATTTTGAATATATTAAAGGGTTAAATATGTTTATGATCCCTAGAAAATTGCGACCTTTTAAGTTTAGTCCTCACTTAATTTTAATAGTTTTTTTAAGCCCTACAAAAAATTTCTGCACTCAATATTAGTCCTTACTCAATTCAAATTTGTTTAATTTATGCTTAAACTCTTGAGTTTTTCAACAATTTTTTACGGGCGTGTTAAGAACGTTATTAAAAGTTCCTCCGAAAAAATATCGCAAAAATTTGATTTTTATGTCCATATTTTTGTTACTTATATCTTAAACTTTTGTCGTTTTAAAAAATTCATATTTAATTTATTTCATGTTAAAAAATTCTAGATTTTAGTAAATAAACTTTTGATAGTGTTCTAATCTTGTATAAAAAGAATAGTTAAAAAATTGAAGAGTTTAAGGATAATTAAACAAAATTTGTTTTAGCGGGGACTAAAATTATAAGATTTTTTTGTAGGGATTAAAAAAGCTATTAAAATTAAGTAAGGACTAAAATTAGAAGGTCGCAATTTTATAGGGACCAAAAACATATTTAACCCTACATTAAAATAGACCGAAATACTATTTTTTTCTCGAAGTGTGTTAGATTTTTTTTTTGCTAGTCTATTAGAAATTAAAAAAATATTGAGTAAAGTGTAGATTTTAACATGGGGGGGGGGGGATGTAATTCAAGCTTCTCTTAGGGGAGGGGAGTGAAATATTTTCTAATATGTTTTGAATAAGAGGGGAGGGGAGGGGAGTGTATATTTTAGAGTAAATTACACTCCTCTCCCTTCAAATATGATTGAATTACACTCCCCTCCCCTTTTATGTTAAAATATACACTTCCCTCCCTTGCAAAGTAAAATTTATACTCTCATCCTTTGTAAGATGCTTGAATTACAACACCCTCCCTTAATAATTAAATATGCATTACAATTTAATCTATTTTAACATAAATAAATATTTTTATGATATATATTAATTTTGAACCACCATTTAAGAAAAATTAATTCATTTCTTTATAATTTAAATGTCAATGATAATTAAATTTAAATATTTTGCTATTGATTTTATAATTTAGAGTATAAAATTAACTTTTAAATAACCATGCTTAATTGTCTTTAGTAATTTTTCGCATATTTTAATTTTATTTTGGGTTGTTTCATATTTTATGATAGGGTTTAAAACTACATGTTAATGAAATTGTGAATAAAAAGTAGCCAAAAATATGTATTAAATTTTTTATTATATTAATATAGACCCGCAATACTATTTTTTTTCGAAGTGTGTCGGATTATATTTTTTTGCTAGATTATTAAAAATAAAAAAATATTGAGGGAGTAAAGCGTAGATTTTAACATAAGAGGGAAGAGGAATGTAATTCAAGCTTCTCTTAGGGGAGGGGAATGAAAAGTTTTCTAATAAGTTTTGAATAAGCGGGGAGGGGAGTGTATATTTTAACATAAGAGGGGAGGGGAGTGTAATTCAAGCATCTTTGAAGGGAGGGAGTGTAATTTACTCTTTTTAATATTAACTTTCAACCGAGAAGCATTACTAAAACTATCTAACACCTCTTTCATTATTATGGCTTGAGAGTATTATTTAGCTTGAGTAAATAAAATAAATAAATGACAAATAGTCATACCATTATTGGAGATTTTGATTGGGTACCATTCGTTGTATTGAACCTTAATTCTCTTGAATCAACAAAGAAAATTTTCCATGTAACATGGAAAATTTTCCATGCGACTGATAAAAAGGTAAGGAGACATAAGATCCATTTACTTTTAAGCCTTTTTAGAATAAAACTCGATAGTTTGTCTCTGCTTCAAAGATAAAGTAGAAGAGGTTATGCAGTTCATCATAAGAGTAACAATGGAAGTAGGAAAACCAAAAGCCTAAAAAGTAATGCGAATGAAATTTCAATATACTATATCATAAGCTTTTTCGAAATTAATTTTGAACAACAAATAAATTTTTTCCTTTTCTTCTTAAGCATGTTATGAACTATTTCCTGGACAATAATAACATTATCAACCGTCCTTTAAAAAAAAACATTATCAACCGTACCTCTTTAGGAATAAAACCACTTTGAATTGGGTTGATAAGGCTATTTAAGTGATGTATAATCCTCATCACCAGCACCTTTGAAGTAATTTTAAGCATAGCCAACACCTTTGAAATAATTTTAAGCATAATATTTGCAAAGGCTAATAGGCCTACAAAAAATTCAAAACAAAGGAGCATCAATCAATTTTAGGAATTGAGATTATAAGAGTCGCGATCATTTTTGGATCAATAGTACCTGATTGAAAAGCAGAGGAAACCAATTTATGAACTTGTAAGGAAACAATATTCCAAAATGTTTTCAAGAAAATAAGTTGGAACCCATTTGGAAAAGGATCCATATATGAATTCATCGATAAAAGAGCTGACTTGACCTCTTTGAAGACTTGGGTTAAGGCAAAGAGAGTCGTAAAGATCAGTGCTGATATGAGAAAAGTTCGAGAACTGGATGCTAGCAAAACTAGTTGATCCCGTCTTGAAATAAGCTCCTAAAGGAAGACAAAACTTCCCCTTCTTAACGAATATTCACTTGTGCATAAAATACCATCTATAATCAGGCCAACCACCTTATTTCTCCTTCAACGAATAACAGTTTTGACAAAGATTGACAAAGATATTGTATTCTTATTCTCAAATTTAACCCAATTCTCTCTTGATTTTTGATACCATAACATCTTGTCTTGAGCCAAAACCTTGTTATACTCATTTGGCAAATGTCTTTCAAAATTGACAAGATCAGAAGATTGACAATAATCAAGTTGTTGATGCATTCCTTCCCATAGTCACATAATTCGCGGTTCGTTCCGGTACGCGGTACGGGTACGGGTTCGCGGTACGCGACGGGAGAAGAATTCGGTACGTATAGGGGTATACGGCTTCGGTACGCTCCGGTTCGTAGTAGTAATAATACCTAAATAAATATAGTGAGCTATAAAAAAAGTATTTTTTTTACCTAATTTCTTCTACCAAGTTTCTCACTCTCCACTCTTTGTTCATGTTCTTCTCACTCAGTCCTCAACTCATGGTGATTCATTTTATATTTACTTTGTAGTCTAAACCTTTTTATCAACCAATCAGCGGTAACCATGCTTTGGTACGCTTGGTTCGGCGGTTTGTGCGTACCAATACGCCGAAGTACCCGAATTCGGTACTCACGTACCAATTCGCAATTCTCCCTTGATTACACGAATTATGTGACTATGTTCCTTCCATCCTAGCCCCCAACTGTCTTTTATTTTTATAATGTTGCCAAAGATATCAGGATTAAATCTCTCTGAAGATTTGTGGACTGCCTTAAGCTTAGAGATTGCATTAACAACAATGTCACTCTATTGAACTAAAGGTAGCCACATCTACTAGACATCTATCAAGCTTTTCATGAATATCGCCGCCATATTGAGAACTTTTCCTCCAACTAAAGATGCCACCAATTGTGTCTAAGTCTACGACCCCACAAGCATCAATCATCTGAGAGACAAGATTGTCCTCAGACAAATTGAAGTTCCCACCAGATATTTTTATGCAATTGCGAACCTCGTTAAAATCACCAATCATGATCCAAGGACAGAAATTGCATTCCTAAATTTACAACACCGTTATAATGAAGATAGAATAACATCAAATTCCAAGTAGTAGTATCAATTAATCGGGGGTAGGAGTGTTCAATTTTTGGGCTAAGTATTTAAGAAGTTGAAGCAGATAAAGGACTAGAGTTCCACCAATCAATGACATTGAAATTTGGTCTATGATACCAGAATCAGAAGAATTAATTCCACTTCCGCCAATTCCATCTACAACATTGATAATGAATGGTGCTGCTTTGAGGAAGTTTTCAGTCTCTTCTGAACACAAATTGTCACTTCCCCGAAGGTGCTCTTCAATAACTAACATACCCTCTAGTTCCATTTCGACTTCTTTCATGGTGGGGCTTTTCAAACCCTTCACCCTGAAACAACATTTTTCAATATGGGAAACTTCCTTTAGTGGCTCAATATTTTCCTCATCTATATTTTTGTCCATAACATGAAGTAATTGACTCTCTTTAATTTAAGAAATAGAGTACAGAGTCCCCGTGTCTTATTAACAGAATCTATTTGTTGATTAAAGGTTTTGTTTTTTGGAGGATAGCAACCAGTTGGTGAAATTTGAGTGTAGCTTCATCTGGTATACAATATTTTTAAGTGAATTCAAGCAAATCTGACCATGTGAAATCTAGATACTGTTTGGACCCATCCCCTGCAAATAATAATATCTTGAGGGGGTCTCACCACCTTATCTGCTAATTTGAGACGTGGATCAACACCATGATTAATGACTTGGAAAAAACCATGGTTCAAACAAGACTCATTTATGACCGTAGCAGCATGTCTCAAGTCCATCACATGTAACTGTGGCATCCTTATTGGAAGAACATTTATGAAGAATCATCTCAATTCAACTTAGAATATAATATCCTTCAGAACAGCCCCTTCCATTCAGTGCTAGCTTGTCTGGTTCCACTGGAAACTTTCGAACTCGTGTTTGCAATTGTCAAAGTGGTTTGATGCAATGAAGTTGAGGTATATGATGATATATGAGAGACAGTATAGCAGTTACTGAGATGGGGATGGAAATAAAATAAAATCTTGAGGAGCAAGCTGCACACTAAATATATATTTTGACTTCCTGGTATTAGGTTTTTGAGGTGCAGATCTTTTATTCCATCTAACTTATGTTTTATGACTTACTGTTTTTAGGATGATAAAATGTTAAATGCAGATAGCTGAAAATGTCTTTAAAGCATTATTCAAATTGAAGTTTTTGTTTGAATGGCAAATGCTGATCTAAGTGACTTGAGAATTCAAAATGCAGCAATGGTATCTAGCATCTACTATGTTATCCATCTCCGTGCATTTACTTTTAAGGGTCCATTTTGATTGACTTATCTTTGAGCTTATGCAAATAAATAAGCTTTATGTATTATTAATAAGCTTGTAAGGTAGTTTATGAAAAAAAACAGCTTATGAAGAAACAATTTTCGTTAGTGAGAACTTATGAATTAACTTAAAAGCTTATTTATTTGCATAAGATATTTTTCATCAACATAAAAATAAGCCAATTCAAACAGGCCCTAAGTGCATGATTTATGTTAACCAGAAGTGATTATTGGTTATGTGTGGGAAATTAAATAACTCCTGCTTTATGTGCAATTTTCACACATTTATTACTATTTAGGTATTTTCTTATTTAATATTCTACGTTATTATGCCAGCGATTTGATCTAACTGGTGGCAGAATTAATTTGAATACATTGACTAACTCAATTTTCATGTGAACAATGTTGTTTCAAAGTCCTAACAGTATTGAATTCTAGAAGTGTAAATCTGTTTTTTTAATGAAAGTAGTTCTGTAAAAAGTTTTGAATTGTTTCTTAGAGTTCATTTTCATATATGCATCACGTAAATCCTAACAAATTTGAGTTTTTAATGGTAAAAAGTGTATTTTAAAGCAGACATAAATTCCTACGAAGATTTAATGGTAAAAAGTGTTTTCTGACTCGATCAGAGCCAGAAATATGATTTTTAAGAAAACTTAATACTAAGCAAAACTATACTTATATATCAGAACTGAAGTCACGCATACCATTATATGAAGAAATCTGCCATATAAGAATGACAAATAAATATCATTGAGCTGATATGCTTCTAAAGATGGAATTATGTTGTTTTGAGAGTGAAAAATCATTTGGCATCGTAACTGAAGAAACCTACTGAAGCATAAAGCAGACTCAATTGTACAGCCTATATTTACTAGGATTATATATATATATATGGCTCAGGGACAAAGGGAAAAGTAGAGAAAATAGAGAAATTCTCTAATATTCTCAAAGAAAGTTGTTATTATTGGAATTCTTCAATGCTTGATGATTTGAATGTGTCTAAACACTTGGTGGTGAGCCTTATTTATACTACTCTATGAAGGCTCTCCATTACAAAGTAGAAAGATCTAGAAGCATTTATTACAAGAAAAGTCTAGAGATATGGATATCATAGTTCATATGACTAGAAGGGCCTAGAAACATCAAGATTTTCCTAGTGCTTAATTCTATTTTATTTAGTAGAGTATCTAGTAGCTTCCTTATTATTCTTAAGTATTCTAGAGACTTCCACATTGTTCTTTATTATTCTAGAGAGTTCCATGTTATTCTTGATCAATATATATATATATATATTAGGTATGTTCAATACAAATGAATTACATCAAATACTACTTCACAAATATAGTGAAGATAGATTAACATCTAACCATGAGTATTATTAATATGCACTAATCATCTTCCACCAATCGATATCGAAATCTGGTTTAAGCTATATGAACCAGAAGAATTAATATCACTTCCACCAATACCATCTTGAATATTTTTTACGGATTGCGCTGTTTTGAGCAAGTTCTCAGTCTCTTCTGAAGACAAATTGTCACTTCCCCAACGGCACTCTTCAATAACTAATATTCCCTCTAGTTCCATTGCCACTTCTTTCATGGTTGGTCTGTCCTCGCCCTTCACCCTTAAACACTGTTCTGCAATATGGGCAACCTCTTTCAGTTGCTCAATATTTGCCTCATCTATACTTTTGTCCAAAATATGAAGTAACCGACCCTCTTTCATTGAAGAAACAAAGTATGCGGCAAGGTTTCTATCAACCTCAGGCCTGCCAAAAGATAGTGCTTTCTTTCCTGTCAGTAGCTCTGCTAAGACTACCCCAAAACTATAAACATCACTCTTCTCTGTTAATTGGCTTGTGTGGAAGTATTCTGGGTCAAGATACCCCAATGTTCCCTGCACTAGAGTGTTTATTTGACTATGATCAAGAGGAACCATCCTAGAAGCTCCAAAGTCAGAAACCTTTGCAGTGAGATTGTGATCTAGGAGTATATTTGCAGATTTCACATCTCTATGCATGATTGGTGTCGAAGCAGCAGAGTGTAAGTACGCCAGGACGCCAGCAGTTTCTTTTGCTATTCTTAATCTTGTTTTCCATGTAAGCTTTATAGATTGGGTTTCATCATGAAGATGCTCATAAACTGTACCATTGGGAATAAATTCATAAACAACTAAGGGAACTTCTGTCTCTAAACAACAGCCCAAAATCTTTACCACATTTCTATGGTTGATTTGGGAAAGAACGACCACTTCATTGATGAACGACTCAATCTGGTTCGGGTCACTGATTTTGGACTTTTTTATTGCTACAATTCTGTTATCTTGTAAAACTCCTTTGTAAACAATTCCCTGACCACCTTGGCCTAGGATCTTGCTTTCATCGAAGTTGTTGGTTGCTTCTTTTAGCTCCTCAACTTTGAAGACTTTAGCTATTTCAGTTGACCCTCCGTGCCTCCCTATCTGTTGTTGTAACAGTAAGCCACCGTTTTGTTGAAAAAAATGTTCTTTAAGTTTAATGAACTTTCTTTTTCTTGAATGCCATATATGCATAAAAGCTTCCAATCAGCAGTGCTACGAGGCTTACACTGACACCTGATCATAAACAAATGGAAACATAATTATTTTCTTGTTTCTCTGCTTTGTTGATGTTTCAAGTCAACTTCATCTCTCCGAATAAATTAGTCAAAATCTCAAAATGATACAATGGTCTTGAAGGACCGAGTACCTTTAGTATATGAGTTTCAGTTCAGAACAACAATTTACAACATGGATTAATGTTGTTGATTGCTAATGAAATGCCTTTAGAGTTTCAACAATTTTCATTGTGATAATACACTTGTTGACATGATCATGTTATGAATGAATTGAAATAAAGAATAGAACATGTTGTACTCACTCAATGCAATAATATAGATGATATGTTTCCTTGATTTTGGACTGCATTTTGTGCCATTCATCTTTCCGTCTCCCTCATGTCCTTTCGGGCATAAACAGTGGTAGTTCCCAATAAGATCCTTACACTTTGCCTCCTTGACACAATCATTGGGCCTCATGCATTGATCAATATCTAATGGATAATTTGTCAGTTTCGTTTTTTGTTTTTACAATATTTACCGTGGAGTTTTCAATTATATAAATTTATAAATAAATCCCTTTTAGCCAGAGAAATATAAATTTATACATAAAATGCTAGGAAAATTAAAATGATACTAAAAAAAATTTAGAAGTTTCAATTTCAATTTTAAGTAATTTTGACTTTTATATTTCAGTTCAGAGATGAAGTTATATTTATTTTTCTTTCTGTTCTCCAATAAAAGTATAATATTGCACTTGAGAACAATCATACAATTGTCTTAAAATCTTATTCATTTGGGTGGAAAGAAAGGTAAAAGCCCTAAACAGAAACAAAGAGTACTAACAGTTTAAAGCTCTAGGAAAGACAACATTTCTAAGATCTGCAGGCAGAAATAGAGAGATAAGTTCTGGAGCTAAACAAAAAATCATTACGTTGGTAGGAAGGTTTAGACCAACGTGGTAAAACCAACTTGATTAATCTCACGATGAACATGAATCATAACAAAAGAGAAAAAAAAATATATAATACCTTGGCAACCATCAATGAGGTAAGGATTTTCCCCATATCCATCAGAGCATCTGCATAGGTAACCAGATTTGCTGATTCCTGATTCGTAGCATCTACTATTTTTGGCCTTACATGCATAATTGGAACGATTCTTCTGAGCCTCCAGGCATGTTTGGTTTCCTACTGTCCAGTCCAACAACACAGGAAACTCCTTCTTCTTCAACATGAGGTCTGATCGTGTCAAGCTGTAGTTTCCATTTTCAACCAAAAAAGAATAACCACATGGATTGAAGTCATGTACTTCTGAGTGACTATGATTGTAAAATACGCGTCCAGAAGAAGCATAGGCCACTCGCGTTAACATCTGACCTTGGGGTATTGAACTCTCACAGCAACCAATACCAGAGCAAGGTTGATTGGCCTTGATATGAGTACGATTGTTGCAGTAAGCAACACATCCTGTGGCGTAGGTTTTTTCCTCAGAATCAGCTTCTGCGACTGCGAGTATTCCCACCGTATCACAGCCAACTGCTATAAACTTGTTTTGAGTTGAGATGTGAAAATGTGTCACGTTGATTTCCTGAACTGTTCGGTTCACTTGTGTGCCATTTTTTGAATAGCAATCGCTGGCTACTGGCCATGCAACGCGCAGTTCACCATTGAGTGAGATGTTTAGAACACTTTGATTAGTCTGTGGCAAGAATGGTACGTCTGTTGAGGTTGAAGATGTTTTGTTGCAATCGATGAGAAAGGTATTGTCTAGAGAACAATTACTGGTGATTCCAAATGGGAATGGAATAGTGACAGAGCCACACTTTGTTGGACAGTTTCGTAGTGACATTGGTTGAGTTTCTGCTTTTGTATAAAGGACAACAAAAACCGTAACCAGTAGAAGCTGTTTTATGTGCACAGCCATGGCTTTGCTATTTTTTAAAAATAAATCCTTCAACCTCGTTTAGTATTTATATACTCCTTGTCATGCTATTTAAAATTAAAAACAGAAAAGTCAAAATGACTTATTTTCCAATTAAACACACAATTTGATGTTTGAACAATAGAAATAATATATATTCATATATGAACGTGGAATTGTAATTTGTGTTATTATTTCAAACATGTCAATGTCTTTCTGTCCATGTTTTATATGTACTTAGTGACATGTATAAGTTATTTTTGTATGGATTCAAATTGAAAGCAATTGCAAGTGAAGAATAAATATAAATATGGGACAGATGTATGAGACTCGATCGTAATTAATCATAAGGTGCACGGTTCACCATAGATTCAATGTTTTCTTTTTTGTTTGTTAGTATTTTCAGATCAGAAGACCAAGAAGAGTCAATATGATTTATGTGGTGAGTATAAAGTTGAGAAACAATTAGGAAGTTGAGTGGCATAAAAAACAAAGAATTAGGAGGTATGACTTTTAGAAAGAAAAAAAAATGAAAAGAAAGAAAGGAACAAAAATAAAGGTGGCATATAATATAAGGAGGACAACAGAAAAAATTGCGTGAGTCTAGAAATTCTAGAGGGTTTGAATGAATGCAAATGCATTGTAACACCCACTTCACAAAATAATTTCTCAAAATCCATATGTTTTAAAGAGTTAAATATATTTTTATCTCTATAAATATACCAATTTTTCTTTTTAGTCCCTTTAAAAAATTTCTTCCACTTATAGTCTCTCAAAAAATTTCAATCACCATTTTTTGTCCTTATTTTTAAGTCAACTCGTCTCTAGTTTTCATACTTTTGAATGAAAATTTCAAGAAATGTTTAGAATATTATATGAATCTCTCAAAAAAAAAAAGAATTTTAAACAAAACAAGAATTAAATATTATTTTTTATGTTTTTAGCGCTTAAAAATTTATATTTAATCCATGTTTTGGCTAAAAATTCTAATTTTTTTTAAAGAGACTCTTATAATATTTTAAACATTCATACACATTTCATTCAAAAATATGAAGACTACGCATGAGTTGTCTTAAATGTATGGACCAAAAGTGGTGATAGACAATTTACGGAGGACTAAAAGTAAAAGAAAAATTTTAGGGTGACTAAAACGAAAGTTTGGTATAATTGTAGGGACCAAAAACATATTTAACCTTATTTTAAAATCAAAATTTTATAAAATGTAAGCAATTTCAATTAAATACCATTAGATTTTGTTGTTCGCTATTAAAAAAAATGAGTGTATCAATTTTTTTTTTTTAAGAAAAATGAGTGTATCAATTAAATACCACAAAACTTAGAATCCGGACTCTTTTTTATAATATTAAGTTATAAACTAATTGGTCATCACTTAGCTCAATTGGTATGGACCTTGCATAATATATGCAAGGTCTAGGGTTCAAACCCCGGCCAAAAAGAAAATTATAAATTGATAGTTTTTTTAGCGGCAAAAAAAAATTATAAATTGATAGTTTTTTTAGGGGATAAACTAATTGATAGTTGAAAAAATATCCAATCTTTTTCTTTCTTTTCCAACCAATAAATTGATAGTTTTTTTAGGGGATAAACTAATTGATAGTTGAAAAAATATCCAATCTTTTTCTTTCTTTTCCAACCATTTTTACAATATTATACTCCCTCCCTCCCTATATTATTTTTAGGATATTGTCTCTCTATTTTAGTACAAGTTATTTTGATATTTTCACACATATTAAATTTTAGTACAAATCGTTTTGATATTTTCACACATATTAAAAAATATAGTTAATTTTATATTCCAAAGAAAATTATGAGTAATTTTATAAAATTGTCTCTTGTTAATAACACGAGAAAAAAAGATTGAAAGAATTGAAAAAATACACAGTAATAAATCGTAAAATATATTATAAGAAAAACTCCTTAGTAATTTGCTTTTATGATGATAACCATAGTCATAGATGTTATATGCATGTATCTGCAAATGTCGTATAGAGCATGAAGTTTGTTATTCAAGTTGTAGTGTTAATTTGAATGCCAAATGCTGACGTAAGTGAGCTTGGGATTTCAAAATGCAGTAATGACATCTAGCATATCTACATATTATGTTGTCCATCTCCGTCAAATTTACTGGTTTTCCACTTCCAACCCTACTTTTGTAAACTATCATTGATCTATACGCTTGATGTGAATATGCAAGTCATAGTATTCTGAAGGGGATTCGCTAATACACCCTTTTGCATCCGGTTAACATAGCTGGTGGGGATGAATCGAACTTAAAGGTTAGTGTGTCCCACACGCTTTGGAATTTATGTGCACTCTTCATCATGTTCATTTTTATCATCTTCTTGATCAAATTATTGTAGCAGACCCCAAGTTCTAACAATTTATGCATATTAAGAAATTTGTCATAGAAGAACGAAGATAAATATTATTGAACTGATATGCTTATAAAAGTTGAATTAATGTTGTTTTGAGAGTGAAAAGCCATTTAGCAACATAGTTGGAGAAACGTCCTACCAAAGCATAACACAAGTTCACTTGCAAATCCCATATTTACATCGACACAAATATAAATATCATGTCCAATGGATTAAGACAGGGGAAATACAACATATACGACAACACTATTATACTGAAGATAGATTAACATCTAATCCTGAATATTAATATCAACTAATCATCTTCCACCAATCAATGACATCGAAATCTGGTTTAAGCTATATGATTCATAAGAATTAATGCCACTTCCACCAACGACATCTTCAACGTTTTTAATGGACCGTGTTGTTTTAAGCAAGTTTTCAGTCTCTTCTGAAGATAAATTGTCGCTTCCCCAACGACGCTCTTCAAAAACTAGTATTCCCTCTAATTCCATTGCCACTTCATTCATGGTTGGTCTGTCCTCACCCTTCACCCTTAAACACCGCTCTACAATATGGGCAACCTCCTTTAATTGCTCAATATTTGCCTCATCTATATTTTTGTCCAAAATATGAAGTAACCGACCCTCTTTCATTGAAGAAACAAAGTACGCGGCAAGGTTTCTATCAACCTCTGGCCTGACCAAAGATAGTGCCTTTTTCCCTGTCAGCAGCTCTGCTAGGACCACCCCAAAACTATAAACATCACTCTTCTCTGTTAACTGGCTTGTGTGGAAGTACTCTGGGTCAAGATACCCTAATGTCCCCTGCACTAAAGTGGTTATCTGACTATGATCAAGAGGAACAATCCTTGAAGCTCCAAAGTCAGAAACCTTTGCAGTGAGATTGTGGTCTAGGAGTATATTTGTAGACTTCACATCTCTATGTATGATTGGCGTAGAAGCAGCAGAGTGTAAGTATGCCAGGACACCAGCTGTTTCTTTTGCTATTCTTAATCTTGCTTTCCATGTAAGCTTTATAGATTGGTTTTGATCGTGAATATGCTCATAAACAGTACCATTGGAAATAAATTCATAAACAAGTAACGGAACTTCTGTCTCTAAACAACAGCCCAAAAGCTTTACCACATTTCTATGGTTGATTTGGGAAAGAACGACCACTTCATTGATGAATGGCTCAATTTGGTTTGGGTCGCTGCCTTTGGACTTCTTTATTGCGACAATTCTTTTATTTTGTAAAACTCCTTTGTAAACTGTTCCCTGACCACCTTGGCCTAGGATCTTACCTTCATCAAAGTTGTCGGTTGCTTCATTTAGCTCCTCAACAGTGAACACTTTAGCTGTTTCAGTTGACCCTCCATGCCTCACAATCTTTTGTTGTAACAGTAAGCCACCGTTTTGTTGAAAAAATTGTTCTTTAAGTTTAATGAGCTTTCTTTTCTTCAATGCCAAATACACATAAATGCTTCCAACCAATAGTGCAACGAGGCTTATGCTGACACCTGGACATAAACAAATGGAAACATGATCACTTTCTTTCTGCTATGCTTTATGGATGTTCCAAGTCAACTTCATGTATTCATCAAATACATTATTCAAATCTCAAAATGCTATTGTTCTGGTCTTGAAGGACTGAATTCCTTGGCTTTGAGTTTCAGTTCAGAACAACAATTCACAACACGGATTTATGTTGTTTATTTCTAATAAAATGTCTTTCAAGTTTCAACAATTTTCTTTCTGATAGTAAACATGTTGACAGTCGAAAATAGAAGGTGTTTTACTCACTCAATGCAATGATAAGGAATTGAAATCGAAAATAGAGTGTATTGTACTTACTCAATGCAATGATCAATATGATCTGCTTCCTTGATTTGGCACTGGATCTTGGAATGCAGCTTGTTTCATTCATCTTCCCGTTTCCCTCATATCCCGTCGGGCATAAACAATGGTAGCTTCCAGGAAGATTGATGCATGTTGCCTCCGGAACACAGTCATTGAACTCCATGCATTCATTAATATCTAAAGGATAATTTGTCAGTTTTGATTTATGTTTTCACAATGGACAATGGAGTTTTCCAAGAACAATAGTTACTGTTATGTATACGCCTATTTTTCACACTTCCCTTTGATCCCTCAACTTCTCAATTTTTTTCCTTTCACAAGAGAGTTGAATGAATACGCCTCGTATCTATATTTCTTAGATTCTTAGATTTTTCACATCTATAGAGATACCTCACGCTATTTATATAGACCCATGAATACAAGCTCTGAACTAATAGCAGTCCCAAGTGAATCAGTTAAATCGATAATGGCCATAAACTGATGTAACTGAATTGTAACCGACTCTAAGTCCAAATACTATAGCATATCGGCTTGTAACAGATTTTGAGGCACTTCACTGGTTATCTTTTATTATGTAAAATTTTGAATAAATCCAATTTGGCCAGGAAAATTGAAAATTCGTACAAAAAAATATAGAAAAATTAAAATGATAAAAAAAAAAATAGAAGCTTGCTTGATTAAGAGCCAACTGTAAGTTATTTTGACTCGGCCATGTCTAAGTTCAGAGATGAATTTATAATCACAAGTCTCATCAATGTCTTTGAAAGTCACATATTTGTTTCTATATTTCTACAGGACACATATAGGTGTCCGTTTGACACCCTCAATATTGCCGCTATTCGTATGATAAACCTATCCATATTTCATTACAACCGTTGACGGTAACATTTTATATAGATAATATAAAGTATGGATCAATGAAGTTACATTTCTTCATTTCTCCAATAAAATTATATTTTGATGAGAAGAATCATATAAATGTCTCAAAATTACGATCCAGACAAGAGATAAAATATATATAATACCTTGGCAACCGTTAATGAGGTAAGGATTTCCCCAATATCCCTGAAAGCATCTGCAAAGGTAACCAGATCTGTCGGTTGCTGCATCATAACATATACTTTTGTTTGCCTTACAAGCATAACTTGAAAAGTCCTTCTGAGCTTGCTCGCACGTTTGGTTCCCTATTGCCCAATCCAACAACACAGGAAACTCTTCCTTCTCCAATTTGAGGAGGTTTGTGGATGAAAAGTTGTAGGCTCCATTTTCGACCAAAAAAGCATAACCACATGGATTGAAGTCATGTACTGCTGAGTGATTAGTTATGGCTCCAGAACCATAGTCTACTCTAGTAAACACGTGATCTTGGGGTATTGCAATTTCGCAACAGCCAGTGCCGGAACAAGATTCATTGGCCAATATATCACTAAGCCTATTACACAAAGCCACACATCCTGTGGTGTAGTTGTTTCCTCCAGAATCAATTGCTGAGAATATTCCAACTGTGTCACAACCAACTGCTATCAACTTGTTTCCAGTTGGTGAGATTTGAAAATGTGTCATGTTGATGTCCGGATATGTTTGGTTCACCAGTTTACCCTTTTCAGCATAGCAATCACTGCCTATTGGCCATGCAACATGCAGTTCACCATCGAGTGAGATGTTTAGAACACTTTGATTACTCTGCGGCAAGAATGGTACGTGTGTTGAGGTAGATGTTTTGTTGCAATCGATGAGAAAGGTATTGTCTAGAGAACAACTATTGGTGGTTCCAAATGGGAAGGGAATAGTGACAGAGCCACACTTTGTTGGACAGTTTGGTAGTGACACCAGTTGAGTCGTTACTTTTGTATAAATGACAGCAACCAGCATTAGCAGCAGCTGTTTTGAGTGCACATCCATGTCTTTGCTATTTTTTTCAGGTTCATCGTTACACAAATCCTTTGATTTGTTTAGTATTTATTCCTCTTGTGATGCTATTTAAAAATAAAAAAGTCAAATTAAGATGGTTTGTCTAATATTTATTATAATGTAACTTTAGTTTTTGGCAACAGTGATTGCAATGTCACACTTTATTCAAAAGGAGATTTTTAACATTATCAGAAGCTAGCTACTGGAGATAGATAACTCTGTCTTTCGACCTATAAAACTTAAACAACATGGTTAGAGACATTGCAATCACTAATATTATTTAAAACTAAAAATACATTATAATAGTAAATGTATATAGTCATGTTTGTATATTATGTCCTGTCAAAAATATTGTTTATATATTCTGTTTCTATCAAAAAGAATGTTTATATTATGTATAGAAAAGAAACCGTTGAATTGTTATGATCCTAAATGCGAATTAGTATAAATATTACATTATCAATGGTCTAACCATTTTGATCATGATAATATAATAATGATATAAAAGCAACAGTTCAGGTGAGTTGAATTTTAAGAATTCACATATTATATTAAATATCGCTAGTAAAAAATACTTTTTTTTATTAGTTTTCATTACTGATGTAGAATTTCTTTATGTATTGTTTGACAATATTTTAATTTGTTACTGATGCAAAAATATGACTTTTTATTTCGGTTATGCCCTAATAACCAATGTAACAAAGTATACAAAATAAAAATCAGTGTTCCTGTTTATTTTTACGAAACATGAGTTGTATTTACTTTTTTTCCCACAAAATATGACTTTTATTTTCAAACTTTGTGCTAATCTTGAAAGGTCAATACAGAGGACAACAGTGGATGTTTATAGAGAGTTTATATTCATCCGTAGACGAGATATAGGCTTACAGGAAGCTTGCTATGGTTAGTTGGTTTAATTTTCTCTATGCCTTCATTTTATTCTGTTTTGTTGTTTTTCGGATAATAATCATAATCATAGTCATAGATATGTTATATGCATGTATCTGCAAATGTCGTATAGTGCATAAAGTTTATTATTCAAGTCGGAGTTTTTATTTGAATGTCAAATGCTGATGTGATGTAAGTGAGCTTGTGAATTCAAAATGCAGTAATGACATCTAGTATCATGCTACAAATTATGTTGTCCATCTCCGTGAATTTACTTTTAAGTGCAACATAGTATATGTTAAACGAGGGGTGACTTATCGGTTTATGACAGGGAAATTAAACAACTCCTGCTATGTGTGCTATTTTCACACATTTATTTTGTTCCCTTCTTATTTAATCTTCTATTTTATTATGCCAATTGTTCAATCAAACTGGCATCAGAATAAATTGGAACTCACTGATTAACTCAAATTTCACGTTTGTTTCAAAATCTTAACGAGTTTTCCACTTCCAATCCCTATATTGAGTTCTAGTAGTGTAAATCATTTTATTTAAAGGAAGAAGCCGTGAAATACTTTGCATCTTTTCTTGTTGTTCATATTCATATTTACATCACATAAATCCTTATGAAAATTTTGTACCATATAACTCAAATGTATTTTAAAGAAGTGACTTTTTAGTAAAAGAAGTGTATTTTAAAGCAGTCATAAATTCTTATGAAGATTTACTGCCATATAACTCAGATGTCTTGTGCTTGTATTAGTTTCATAGAGCAAGAAATCTAAGTTGTATGAACCTTTAATATTAAGCAAAACAATAGTTAAGTTCATTAAATTTATGCATATGAAGAAATTTGTCACATAAGAATGAAAATAAATATTACTGAACTAATATGCTTCTACAGGTGGAACTAATGTTGCTTGAGAAACCTACCAAAGCATAACACAAACTCAATTGCAAATCCTATATTTACATCAATACAAATATGAATATCATGCGCAATAGACCAATACAGGTGGAAATACAACATATACGACAACACTATTATAATGAAGATAGATTAACATCTAATCCTGAATACTAATATCAACTAATCATCTTCCACCAATCAATGACATTGAAATCTGGTTTAAGCTATATGATTCAGAAGAATTAATGCCACTTCCACCAACGACATCTTCAACGTTTTTGATGGACCGTGCTGTTTTAAGCAAGTTTTCAGTCTCTTCTGAAGATAAATTGTCGCTTCCCCAACGACGCTCTTCAGTAACTAATATTCCCTCAAATTCAATTGCCACTTCTTTCATGGTGGGTCTGTCCTCACCCTTCACCCTTAAACACCGGTCTACAATAAGAGCAACCTCCTTTAGTTGCTCAATATCAGCGTCAGCTATACTTTTGTCCAAAATATGAAGTAACCGTCCCTCTTTCATTGAAGAAACAAAGTACGCGGCAAGGTTTCTATCAACCTCTGGCCTGGCCAAAGATAGCGCCTTCTTCCCTGTCAGTAGCTCTGCTAGGACCACCCCAAAACTATAAACATCACTCTTCTCTGTTAACTGGCTTGTGAGGAAGTATTCTGGGTCAAGATACCCTAATGTCCCCTGTACTAGAGTGGTTATCTGACTATGATCAAGAGGAACAATCCTTGAAGCTCCAAAGTCAGAAACCTTTGCAGTGAGATTGTGATCTAGGAGTATATTTGTAGATTTGACATCTCTATGTATGATTGGTGTAGAAGCCGCAGAGTGTAAGTATGCCAGGACTCCAGCAGTTTCTTTTGCTATTCTTAATCTTGTTTTCCATGTAAGTTTTATAGTTTGGTTTTGATCATGAAGATGCTCGTAAACAGTGCCGTTGGGAATGAATTCATATACAAGCAAGGGAACTTCTGTCTCTAAACAACAACCCAAGAGCTTTACCACATTTCTATGGTTGATTTGAGAAAGAACGACCACTTCATTGATGAACGGCTCAATCTGGTTTGGATCACTGACTTTGGACTTTTTTATTGCTACAATTCTTTTATTTTGTAAAATTCCTTTGTAAACAGTTCCCTGACCACCTTGGCCTAGGATCTTACCTTCATCAAAGTTGCTGGTTGCTTCATTTAGCTCCTCAACAGTGAACACTTTAGCTGTTTCAGTTGACTCTCCATGCCTAACTATCTGTTGTTGTAACAGTAAGCCACCGTTTTGTTGAAAAAATTGTTCTTTAAGTCTAATGAGCTTTCTTTTCTTCAATGCCCAATACGCATAAAAGCTACCCACGAGTAGTAAAACGAGGCTTGCGCTGACACCTGGACATAAACAAATGGAAACTTAGTCATTTCCTTTCTGCTTTTCGTAGCTTGTTGATGTTTCAAGTCAGTTTCATGTTGTCAACATCTCAAAACGCCACTGTTCTGGTCTTGAAGGAATGAATACATTGAGCATGAGTTTCAGTGCAAAACACCAATTTATAACATGGAATATGTTGTTGATTGTCAATGAAATGTTCCAAGTTTCAACAATTTTAAGTGTGAAAATAAACTTTGTTTGCATGATCTTTGTTATGAATGAATCCAGAATAGAATGTGTTGTACTCACTCAATGAAATGATCAATATGATCTCTTTCCTTTGTTTGGTACTGGATTTTGAACTGCATCTTGTTCCATTATTTTTCCCGTCTCCTTCATATCCTTCCGGGCATAAACAGTGATAGCTTCCAGGAAAATTGACGCATGTTGCCCCATCAACACAATTGTTGGATTCCATGCATTCATTAATATCTAAAGAATAATTTGTCAGTTTCGATTTCTGTTTTCACGATGGATAGTGGAGTTTTCAAATAACAATAGTTGCCTTTTACTGTCGAGTTTTAGATTATTTAAAATTATAAACAAATAACTTTTAGCCAGAAACATTGAAATTTGTACAAAAAGTGCTAGAAAAATTAAAATGACACTGAGAAAACATTTGCAAGTTTCCTTGATTAAGCGTCAAGCAACAAAATACAAAGACCAATTTCAACTTCAAGTTATTCCGACTATATCATATTCATATCTCAGTTCAGAGATGAACTTATGATCATAAGAAACTTAGGTGTCTTTGGCTAACTAATTTAAACGTCACATAACTGTTTGTATCCTTTTACACGGAATATCATTCATGCCCCCAGTAAATAGCATTATTTTAATCTGCTTGTAAATGTAAATGTAAATTGTATTTATTTCTAGGAGTGTATATAAATGAGGAACCAGCTGAGTGCAAATCACTCAAGCATTTCACGAATCTCTTAGTCTTTTCTCTAAGCCTGTCAACAAGATAAAATCAGGAACAAAACGAAAAAAATAATGTCTAGGAAGGTTTGGACAAGTTTAACTTGAGCCTCATGGTGAACACGGATCATAACAAGGGAGAAGAAATATATAGTACCTTGGCAACCATGAATGAGGTAAGGATTTCCCCGATATCCATGCACACATCTACAAAGGTAGCCAGATCTCTCGGCTGAATTGTAACAAGTACTTTTGTCGGCCTTACATGCATAATTGGAAAGATCATTCTTAGCATGCTGGCATGTTTGGTTCCCTACTGCCCAGTCGAACAACACAGGAAACTCCTTCTTCTTTAACTCGAGGAGGTCTGTGGATGCGAAACTGTAGGCTCCACTTTCAACCACAAAAGAATAACCACAGGGATTGAAATCATGTACGTCTGAGTGATTGCTGAATATACCTGCAGAAGTATAGGCTACTTCTCTCAACACACGACCTTGGGGTATTGAAATCTCGCAACAACCAGTACCGGAGCAAGATTGGTTGGCCACAATATCACCAAGCCTGTTGCACAAAGCCACACATCCTGTGGTGTAGTTGTTTCCCCCAGAATCAATCGCTGAGAGTGCTCCAATCGTGTCACAGCCAACTGCTGTCAACTTGTTTCGAGTTGGCGAGATGTAAAAATGCGTCATGTTCATATCCCGCAGCGTTTGGTTTATGAGTCTTCCCTTTTCTGCGTAGCAATCGCTGGATACTGGCCATGCAACGTGCAATTCACCATTGAGTGAGATATTTAGGACACTTTGATTACTCTTATCCAAGTAGGGAACATGTGTTGAGGTTGGAGTTGAAGATGTTTTGTTGCAATTAACTAGAAAGGTGTTGTCGAGGGAACAATTCTTTGTGGTTCCAAATGGAAAGGGAATGGTGACGGAACCACATTTTGTTGGGCAGTTTGGTAGTGACATCGGTTGAGTCGCTGCTTTTATATAAATGACAGCAGCCACCATCAGCAGCAACTGTTTTGAGTGCACAGCCATGGCTTTGCTATTTTTTTTCAGGTTCATCGGTATACAAATCCTTTGATTTTGTTTAGTATGTATTTATTCTCCTTGTAACCTTAATAATAGAAAAGTCAAAATGATTGAATTTTCCTGTATGGAATGGAATGATCAAATTAAACACGGTTTTGTCTAACATTTATTATAATGTAACTTTAGTTTTTGGTAACAGTGATTGCAATGTCTCTAATCAGTTGTTTAAGTTTTAAAAGTAGAATAGGTCACAACTCAGAATGCACACCTGTGTTAGCAAAAGAAAATTAATTAAACATTATCAAAAGCTAGCTATTGGGAGATAAACAGCATGGTTAGAGACATTGCAATCACTATATAGTCATGTTTATATATATTATGTCCAGTCAAAAATATTGTTATATATTCTGTTTTTGTCAAATACAATGTTTATATATTATGTATAAAAAAGAAATTGTTGAGTTGTTATGATTCTAAATGTGAGTTTGTATACATATTTATATTATAAATGGTCTAACCCTTTTGAACATGATAATGTTATATATAGCAATGTCTCTGTTATTGACAAAGTCTTTGTTTTTGCTGACATTAATGTGCATATATGTATGCATATTATTTGTTGGTGGTATTCAAGTACAACATCGACGCAACAATACTCGAAGAAACAGCTACGAAATTGGAGCTTGCGGAACGGAAGGAATGACAAAGGTGAGCCAGTCAAAGCTTACACAACATGGTTCCAAGGGAGGGCTGAACCAAGAGAAGCATGAACCAATTAATCACATAAATATAGACAGATTGTGCACAAGTGAAGTGAGGAATAAAGCATGGATTTTGGACAATACTGACTTTGGAGAGCTGATTGATAAATGTAGGGATTTTTCTTTATCTAATTATAACAATTTTGGAGTAATAGTTTGATTAGAAGACAAGCCAATAGAATTGATCGTTCTTTGGCAAGTGCATTTCGTTATTATGCTAGCCATCAACTTCCTTGATTGTGTTCCTCCGATATTGAGAATTTTATTATCATGAATGAAATGCAATGAGTTTTATCCAGGTAAAATAAAAAGTAGGAGTGATCTATTCATAATTCAAATTATCAAATTCACCTATTCCATACATCCAATAAACAAAAAACTGATTGATGGAGGGGATTCAAAGCCAAATGTGTTAGACGACTTATTATTGTGCAAACATGCGATCACAGTAAACTTTCTTACATATGCCTCCAAAAAAGATTTGGTTAAAAGGAATTAGGCTATTCTCCAAACTAGATGGTAAGTCCCATTAGTGCCAACTGCCAAGCAAAATTAAACTTGTATCTCAGACTATTTTTCCAGTAAACGCAACGGTTTAGGTGAGTTCAATTTTAAGAATTCCCATAGTACTGCTGATGCAGGTAGTATATCACTAGTAAGAAAAACTTGTTTCATCAGTTTTCAGTCTTTTGATGTCGTGTTTGAGGATATTTTACTTGGATAGAACTGATTTAAAAAACTGTTTTTATGTCGATTATAAGATTATAACCGATGCATAAAAGTTTTTTTTTTGTTTAAATACAACTTTTGATCCCTTCATTCTTTTTTAAGAAAAAGAGGTTTTGGTCCCCCATTATAAAAAATAGTTTTTATTTTATCCCCAACCTGAGGTGGGGACCAAAACTTAAAAAATTAAAACAGAAGGACCAAAAAGTAAAATTTTAAAATGGAGGAAAAAGCCTCATTTTTTTTATTTGAAATTGAGAAGACTAAAAATGCATTTAAGTCATGATTTTTTTATATCAGTTATGTCCTAGTAACCAATGTAACAAAGTATACAAAAATTAAAATTGAAAGTTAAAGAATTGAAAACATCAGGTGAATTTATCAACAAAGTGCACAACTTCATCGATACACTTTCTTGAGTGATTACATGGTGTACGTCTCTAATTCTTTAATTTGACTAAATTCTGGTTAATTCTTCATTGTATGTAGTATAAGAAAAATCAAAGGCGGACATGATATAAATCATGCATTTAAGAACAAAAATGCACACATAGCAATAAGACAAAAACATATATATGCGATAACGATTTGAGTCAAACACAACAAAATAAACATATTCAATAAATTGTCTTTTCAAAAAAATATACATTCAATAAATTAGAAAAATCCACAGGCAAAGGCCAAAGGTAAAATATATAGGAAAAAGATTTTATATATCCATCAATAATAATGCATTCAATCATATGCAAATAAAGGAGGAGTGGAGGTCAAGGACGGAGGGTCCTAATTAGCAAGAAAAATGAGATATGAGGATGGAGGGTCCTAATTAGTACTGCGACACACATATGGGCGAGGGATAACCAATTTAGGTAGAGCAAATGGTTTCCGGTGAATGAGAAAAGTGCAATTGAAAATGAAAGAAATATCTAAACGAGAAAGAAGTTTTTACATCGACTAAAAGAAGACAAATATAAAAAAGAAAATTTTATATTTGTTACGATGGGAGCCGATGATGTAAACAGCAAACCGTATTTTTTAATGTGTTTTATTTATAGTTTTTACATTGATAATTGAAAAAACAAATACAAAATCACTTTTCTACACTGACTTTTTCAATATTTGGTAAAAAAACGCTCACTTCATTTGCACATTAAGCACATGTAGTTTCTCAATTTTGTAATAGTGTACAAACTATTGATTTTATCAAGATATTGAAGAATTTATTACAAATTAAAGTTGTCACTATCTCCAATTATAGTATGTTCGAGGAAGATTTACTTATTTTTCCTTTTCTACACGGATTTCTTCAAGATTACAACTTTTTCCTGGCAGCTGTTAATACATTGGCTCCCTATTTAGTTGAATATTTATAAGAGGAAACTCATCAAGGATCTCATTGGTAATGGTACCACTTGCGTTTTATGTTCACACGGACAGGATTCTGAACCACACCTATTTGCATCATGCATGTATGTTTTCTTAGTTAGTGTGTGTTGAAGTTTTTAGATGGATTTGAGTGGAAATTATATTATTATGGCAAATTGTATGTATTCTCTTCTAAAACTTCACATCCTTTGGAAGTCAATGAAAGAGATCTTTATGACATAAATCAAATACATAATAGTGTGAATGTTAGGTCGTTGTCCAAAAGCAACACATATAGCTCGAGTACGGTGTCGAGTGAGCAAGGGTCGTTGCATTGCTACATGGATGTAGTGAAAAATAAGTAAGGATTCTTACATCTTCATGAAGCGTGGGTAAAGAAGTTAGTTCATGAGAGTAAGATTCTGAAGTGTGTGTGTGTTCCAAATGCCCAAACTCACGCAATCATTTTTTTCATTCTGGTTCCCTTTTGTTCTTTCTTCTTCGTGTCTCTCGGCCTTCCACCTCTTACCCATCTCCTTCTCAAATCCGGCAACCACCTTCCTCACTATCGCCGCCGTTTTTCGGTTTAAAGGTGTGCTGGCCAGATCTAATTTTCACGCTCTTCTTCCTCTTAATTTGATGTTGATAAATTTCTTTTTTTAACAGCATGGAGAGAGTTGAAAGTCACTTGAAATAAGCTATCATTTCAAACTCGGTGCAACAGATTTTGTTAATAAAAATTAATTGATGCACATCTCTCATGGTGGTGTGAAGGATTGTCGTTAATGGTGGGCATGGCGACGACGTTTTTATGGCGGGGAGAGGAATCAAACAAAGTCTAGGAAGATCAAGAAACACAAACACGAGAACACGTTTGAATTGAGTGTGTAAAGGGACATATATCATTTAAATTGGGGCTTTTAATCTCAACCATCCATTTAAATCTAATGGCTCATAATTATTCTTATCATTCTCACATAAAATTACCATTCTCACTTGATATGCCCCCTATATATATATACACACACACACACACACACACACACCCTTATAGAAAAATCTATGGAATTAGTGGACACTATGATTTGGAGGAGAATTAACTTTATGTTCCTACAAGAAACTAAGTGGGTGGGTGAACGAGGTGAAAGAATTTGATAATTTAGGATTTAAGGTTTGGTACCTTGGTAAAGTTAGATCCAAAAATGAGCTAGGCATTATTGTGGATAATGAGTGGAAGGATATTGTGGATGTTAAAAAGATAGGAGATCGAATCATAGTCGTAAAATTTATAGTGGAACAACACACCTTTGATATTGTTAGCGCTTACAAATCAAGGGCAAGGTTAGAAGAACACCTTAAAGTAAAGTTTTTGGAGGAATTATAAGGCTTAATTCATGATAGAAAAAAAATTATGATGACGTATAGGGAGTGTATCGAGAGGTTTTGAGGGCTTGCGTGGGATATGATCTCGGGGAGATAAACATAGAGGGTAAATCCATCAAAGATATTTTGGCGGCTTTTGATCTTACCATATCTAATACATATTTTATAAGGAAAGAGAAGAAGATATTATCATATACAAGAGCATGGTGATATGTTCTCAGATGAATTTCTTTCTTAATAGGATATCCGACAAAAAGATTTGTTTGAAATGTAAAGTCATACCTAAATAGAGCTTGATTATCCAACATGGAGTATTGGTTATGGATGTAAGGTTGAAGAGGAGAGCAAAGAGAAGAATCTACAGGTGGGGCTCAACAAATCATGTGGTCCCATTTAAACGGTGAAAAACAAATGATTTTCCAACAAAAGAAATTAAAGGGAGGTTCCGGGCGGCCACGAAGCAAGCACAACCTGATATGTGGGACAAGACGGCACATGAGGTTAAAATAGTAGAAAAGGATACATTTTGAGAATCAACGTGTGATTGAGCGATATCAGATGGATAAAAAAAGACTTGCACTAAGTTATCATTTATTTGAAGAAGGCGTATGATAGAGTGTACGAAAAGATTCTTTGAAATACATAAGAGAAGAAAGAGATTAGAATTGCTTATATTATAGCTAACAAGGATATGTATGTGGGAGTTACGACTAGTGTGATGACAAGGCCCACGATTGTTATTTTTTTACTTTAGTTTTGGATATACTTACAAAGCACATCCAAGAGTTAGGACTATGTATTATCTTTTCAAATAATGTAGTCTGCTTGGAAAGTCGAGGGAGAGATTGAATGGGAGGTTGGAGACAAGTCTTAAAAGTGTATGACTTCCTCCGAGTAGAAGTAAGATATAGTATGTGGAATGAAATTTTATCAAAAAGCGAAGTGTTTCTATCTTAGAGGTGAAATTTGGAGATCATATCATACCTCGAAGTTACACGGTTTAAATATTTTTTGATCCATAGTGCAAAATATTGAAGAAATTAAATCATATGTAAATCCTCGTATAAGTGGTCGAAATGGAGAAGAGCCTTATTTATCGGAACATTGTAAGATCGGCGATGATGTATGGAACAAAGTTTAGGTGGTTAAGAACCCACACGAGAATAAAATAGATGTACCGGAGATGATGATGATGTTGTGTTTGATGTGTGGTAAGACTAGATGAAATATAATTAGAAATGACATTATAGAGAGAGTTGAAGTAGCATCTATAGTAGAAAAAATGGTGGGAAATAGACTTAGGTGGTTTTGCCATTTAGAGGGAAGACCTTTAGATTACTGTAATAAGAAAAGTAGATTAGTTGTAGGATAGTCGAATCCTTTGGAGACATAGTAGACCTAGAAAAAACTATAAAAGAAACTATTAGAAAATATTAAGATATTAATTAGTTGGATTAAGATGTGGTTTATAATAGAAATTATAACATAATTTGATCCGGGCAACCAACACCACTTTAGATAACAAAGTTTGGTTGTTGTTTGGAAATTTATTTATTAGAATGAGTGGTTGAAGATATAAGACTCATTTGGTGGTTAGAGTGTGTTAAAAAGTTTGAGAGCTCTACTCTCCACACAATACTATAGCTAAATTTATTTTCTTTCATCTCCCTTCCATTCTTTAGAAAAACAGAACATATAATTAAAATTCATTCCTCTATTAAAACTTCAGTCATCCATTCTCCCTTAAACACTTTAAACTGATGAGCCCTCTAAAAAAATATATACGGCATGCACGGGGACAGTAATTTAGTATGCCCCCCAAATAATGCCATGCTACCTTTTATGTACAAGTATTATTGTTCTTAACTGCATATGGAAAGTGGTCCATGAAAGTATGATGTTTTCGGTATTTATCTGGTTAAAAGTATATATAGCTGAGGGAGTCCCCCACACCCTTTTCAAATACCAATCTCGTATAGTCAATCAATCCCCCAAAACATGAGTCTCTTGTGACTTGTGTCTATGCTCATAATACCAATGCATATCAACAAAAAAAAATCCGGCGTTTGTTCTTATTCGTGTCCTAATAATCATCATGTCTATGCATTATATATATGACCCCCACTCCCTTCCTCTCCCCTTCAAAAAAATACTCACATGTTTTGTCTTTTTATTTCACAAATTAATGTATGCTGGATCTAAAGGACGTGACCATTTAAAAACGGTATAGTGATGCAAAATGTGAGAGTCCAATACATTGCTCAATGTGATCTAACATTACATTGGGCATGATATCATAGTTTAATGTGATATAATAGCCAAAACAAATCTAAACTAAAAAAAACAAGTGAAAGTTGAATAGACCACACTATGAACATTGATATAGGTTATAAGATTGGACTGTCGGTAGAGGTGAAGGAGTTCGAGAGTTTAATTTACACCCAACATAACACTAATAATACTAAGTTGGGAACACAACTTTATTCAAGATTTCACCTTCTGATTCTTTTTCTTTCTTGGGTTTAGTATAGATTCCCTCTGTTGAAAATAATCATAATCGAGGCATGTCACACATTGAATGTGAATACCTCTCTCTCCGTCGAGATTCAAAATTCGGTACACTATGGTCATGAATCTATCACCTTTTGTTAGACACAATCTATGTTGGTTGTTCCTTCTAATTCTAATATTGTGTTTTACAAATTTCTCCATCTAATCTATTCCTAATCATATGTGGGACATTTTATCCACCGGATACCAACAATTTTTGTCTTGTGCTAGCTCATACAAAATTTTGCTTTGTCTTTAAATGAACTCATTTAATGGATGAAAATATTGATATCTTGTGTTAGTCGGTCCTTTTGGCCAGGATATTGAATTTAAGAGTCTTGTTAACAAATGCTCACGTGACACTCTTTAAAGATTTAAAATTAAGTAATTATTATTTAAAAATGTCAAAGTTTTCAATTTCCAATGCATTCATTACACAAAATTTCATAAAAAATTTACACCCTCTGGGCACTATTATAAGCAAAAATCTACATTTTAGATTCATTCATTTAATGATGTACATAGTCTTTATTATAGACCACATACATCATTAAATGAATGAACCTAAAATGTAGATTTTTGCTTATATTAGTGACCGGAGGGTGTACTATTTAAAGTTCTTCTTTAAACATTTCCCTAAGTTTAAAGAAGAAAAAACGTGGAACATTTATGTTATAAAAAATTTGAGACATTTTACTATTCATGCTTAAATTTCCATCACGGAGCGTTTGGTTGTATGTGTCCTAGGTTTTATCCAATCACATGCTCATTATTAGCTAATTTTAATCATGTTATTAGTATTTTTTTTTGGAAGGATGTTATAAGTATTTTTTTTTGTTAACTTTTGTCTTGATAGAACATGATAAAGATTCTAGACTGAGCAATTTTATATTGATATAAACATTTTTTTTTACTTTTAAAATATTAAATGCACAACTTTTATGACAATATTACTATATTAAGTTCTTTAACATATGCTCTTAGGCATATGTTAACATCCTTCAATTTTTTTATCATAAATTTTCTCTATTGAAGATAATCTTATTTGAGACTAATTTGAGACATGTTTGACAACAAATATAGATACTTCTTTCATTTATGATTTGTTCATTGGGTTGTTATGCCGTGAATATCTAGTCTTTTGGTGCTAGACTCAACATTTTTTGGTATCCATTCATTAATATTACTCCAATGCCCTAATCATATGAAAAAGCATTTAAATCACTGAGTTGTTTATTGTTTGTATTCTCCCAAATCACGTTTTTTAAAAAAATTATCATATTAAATACAAATAATTCTTTTACTATATTAAATACACATGTTTTTACGATACACCACATCTAGTCATTATTATAAGAGAAAAAATATTTTTTAAGTTTATTGAATAACTAATGTGTTTGGTTTATAATGTTGATCAGATACATCGGTTATTCAATGAACATAAAACATGATTTTTTTCCCTTATAATAGTGATCATGTGGCGTATTACACACACTTGTACTAGAAAAGCATATATTTTGAAGGTAAAATTACTCCACAAATTCTTTATTTTATTTATTTATAAAATTTGGGTCCTTTATTTATTTTTCTCGTTTAAGTCCTTTGTCTTTAAAAACATGTACAAATAAATCCTTTTTTTTCATTTTTTTTAATAAAAAGACACTGTTGGCAGCACACTGAATAATCTTATTTGTTTAAAATATTATTTTGGCTTAATTACAGTTTTAGTCAACTTATTTTTACTATTTTGTAGAATTGGTCCCTTATTTTATAATTGGGTTATGCTAACAAGTGTAAGGGCACTTGTTAAGGAATATGTTTGCATTAGATTCAACAACATTTTGACTTTTAAAAAGTTATCTTCATCACTTTTCACCATTTTCCAATACAATATTTATATTTTTATCCTCTTATCCAATGCTCCAAGTCTTTAGCATTTTTCCTTTAAAATTTGATAGTTTGGTCCCTACATCAAATATTTGGTCTAAAATATGGTGATATAGCATGTTTTAAATGAAGTATTTTAGAAAAATTTCTTATAACACCATTGATGTTGATCTTTTCACATCATATACATCATTTAAAACATCACATCACGATTTTGTAGGTCAAAAATATGAAGAGATCAAAATGGTTTGATTTTAAAAATAGGGGGATCAAATCCACAAAATTGTGAAAATGGGAGGACGAAAATTACAATTAAGCCTATTTTGTATTAAAAATAAAGAAACCCAGGATATCTTCATCATTTGAGCCAAAATACATGTCTGCTCAAATAGACCTTCAAATAGAGGGAATCTCAATGTTATGTTCACATCCATCTTTTTCTAAACTCAAAACCCCTAAATTCTCAATAAACTCTAGAATGCATTTAGGATTATTAAATTTCTCAAAAAAAAACCCAAAACAAATAATGTGCTCTCGCCATTGGCATTTTCAGTGCTCATTGTTGGATTAATTATTTAATTAATCAATTATGGATTGACAATAATCAATTATTATAATTCGGTGTCATAATATAAATTATGGTCTATTGTGTTAAGCACTAATTATATGATGAATTTGAGTGATTGGGCTTTTGTAACTAAATGGACCGTGATGGGTTGGACCATTTAGATAAGCCCAATGAGAGGTCCCTACCCTCATTCCGTCTAGCTCTAGGTTTTCACCAATATTCGGAATAATTAACCGTCTAATGGGATGACGTTTAAATAGCTAAACGAGTGAGGGCGAGGGACCTCTCATTGGGCTTATCTAAATGGTCCAACCCATCACGGTCCATTTAGTTACAAAAGCCCAATCACTCAAATTTATCATATAATTAGTGCTTAACACAATAGACCATAATTTATATTATGACCTTTTGAATTATAATAATGATTATTGTCAATCCATAATTGATTAATTAAATAATTAATCCAACAATCTCCCACTTGGATGACAATACTCAATTACTGAATAATATGATATGAAAATCATATTATTCTTTTAAAGTGTTAGTATTGTGAAGAATCTTTAGACTCGGTCTTATATTTTTGTCTCAAATATCTTGTATAAACTAATATATTTTTGAGAATTGTTGATATTGTATTTTTTGATGCATGGATTTCAAAATTTTGTCAAATCTTGAAAAGATCATATATCGATTAAATTGAGAATAATTTATTTCAAATCATGTATTCTCAATATTTGAGCTTAAACTGTTTTTTGAAAATTCTCTCTTATATTTACTATTGTGAATTTATAGAAGGCTCAATTTCGTTAATTTTAATGCCAAGTATAATTAATTTATATTTTACGATTTTAAATTTTCTTGGCATTATAAATATTCTAATGTAAGATATTCTTGAATTCATATTGTCTTAGCATAAAGATCCAAAGTTCACTAATTGATCATTCTTTTGGCAACATATTTAAACTAAGACACTTGTCTTTGATTCTTGTCACAAATTGTTTTGAAGGGTCCTCATAATATTTTGTTTTCAAAATGAGTATAGTGAGTTGTATATATATGTCATTTATATTAATTGAATATAATATTGACATATTTCTCTTTAATATACATTATGCTTTACGTTATACTCTCTAATCTAGACCCGTAATTTATTACTCTAAATTTTGTGATAAATACTATTAGTGTGTCTTTTCGCAATTAAATATTTGGATCACAATTATGTTAAACTATGTATTTTTGTATATAGTAAATAATGCATTATTGCATTTTTTATGCTAAAATTATAATGATGAATTAAAATTTGTAAGCCTCTTTGTTGTTTATACGTTAACTATTATCAAAACAACTTATTAAGAATGGAGGCAATTTTTGAAATATGTATCATCCTTACATCTGAATTCTTATATAAATCATATTGATTTATAATTAGAGTCTCACATATGCTTATTTATAATTGCTTATTCTCTATTGATGAATATTTTTGAGATGACTATATTATAAGATATTCTCGTTAAGTCATCAAAATTCGGTGGCTCTAAGTATAAGGATGAATGTCACACTCGCGAGGTAAGTTGTTATTTAATTATTTTATCCTCTTGTGACTTATTGCTTATTATTGCACATATGAAGAAATTTAGTTCTTCTTCTCTTTTGTTGTGCAATTATGATATCCTATATAGAAGTGAAATCTTTTTCGAATATTCTAAACAGAACTCTGTTGTTATATACTATTTTCTTACTATAATGCTCCATTTTGTATTTGTGTTTTTTTTTCTAATTTATAGTGGGAGCATTGAAAAATTTTATTCTAAGAGTTCTTTTACGGATAAATTAGAAAACTATTTGACACATTTCTATTCCAAATAACAATTTTTGTTATTATACTACTTCATATAAAAGAAAATTATAAAGTCATATTTATGATGTGCTAATTTAAAATTTTGTTAAGCACATTTTTCTATCGTTTGAATATGACCGAAGTTGAGTAAATTAAGTACAATTGTTTATGCATGATATTATTATATCATATTCTCTTAAGCATAAAAATTATTTATTTGTATAATTGTAATCTCACCTATCGTGGGTACAATTATGCGAATTTTGTTAAATAGATTAGCATTATATTGGAAACGGTCATACCCTATCGGTGTGTTGTTATTAATATAATTGTTATTATTCAATGTACCTAAAATGTTTATACTTATGTCAATTATAATTAGAATACTCTATCAATGTTTAAATTTTGTAAGACATAAGAATGGTACATTGTGATGATATAGTTCTTACTTATTATCGTTAAGATCCTTGAATGAGATTAATATAAGTAAGTTACTTTGTTAAAAGACATGTAGAAAATTGTATAAATTTTGCAATCCAATATTATTACATTTTGAATTAAATTTCTACCTAAATGTGTTTATATATATATATATATATATATATATATATATATATATATAAATATATCGGATTGCTACTATCCCTTTGTTATGTGAGTGACGGACATACCCTATCGGTGTGACGTTACTTAACATATCATTTTGTGATAGAGAAATAGTTGAATATTTTATTTAAAATATCTTTCAAAACTTTTTAATTCAACTATCATTGTCTATTCTCTATCAAGTGGGAGAATCATTGCTATGTATTGTGTAACGTGATGGACATACCCTATCGGCATGACATTACTTAACATAATCATCCTTTTGTGGGTAAAATAGTTTAACTATCATTCTCCACCAAGTGGAGAAAATATCATTCTTCAACAAGTGAGAAAAATTCTACATGTCAATTAACTATATCTCATAAACAAATATATTTATTTGTTTTCATATTTTTAGATATGAAATTTTTGTAGAGACTTATATTGAGGATATTAGTTATGCTATTGCTATTCTTTAATACTTATGGAAGCTTATGACTATTTTCTCTTATATCCTCAATAATAATAAAATATAAGTCTTGTGTATTTCCGTTGCTTGTAACCTAATTGTTTCTCAAATTTGTGTAAGTATAATTGTAGCATTTGAGTTTTGAGTGAGTTATTAAAATTGTGAACAGAGTCTTATATCCTATTTTTAAAGACTCATCTCACTCATATGATGATAAATTTTCTATATAATCATCATACTCTGTCATATAACGGTTACTATGTTTATAAAATTACGTGGAATTTTAATTGTGAAAAGGAGATCTTGTGTTATGAAATTCTTAAATGAAAATTTACGTTCTCCTTAATTCTAAATGCGAGAATATGTGGTTAACTACGAAACCCAATTCTTGATAATATCTGCCATTGATAAAATATGTATTTATGGGGGTTTCATATTATTCTTGAGTTACCACTTGTGTTAATAATTCTGCTATGCTCATGTGCAAAATATGTGGTTGAGTTCATGAAACTCTATTGGCTAAAATTATATAACCACTTATGTTGATAATCTTGCACTAGTAATTGAGTATCCCACTTGTTGAATATTACATTATTATAATATTTTGTATCGGTGATCACTAATGAGAATCCCACTTACTCTTGTTTATATATATGTGGGATCGGTGGGAGTGTGTACACAATATTATATATTATGAGATCAAATGAGAAATCTCACTCTTGTTTATATATATGTGAGATCAAGAGAAATGTGTACACAATATTATTGTCGTTATCGCCATATACTCTTGTGCACACTATAAAATATGGCATAGCTTAAGAGACTTTAAACTTTAGTCTCATTCTATTATATTGAGATATATGTTAAAATTCTATCGATCTCAATGAGCATCATAATTGGATGCTTAAGTCAATTTTGTTGGAATATGCACAATAACTTCTTGGCATGCAAATATACATTGTGTTTCTGTTTTACCAACATTCCACATTTTTGAGGTCATAAATAGTAAGTACAATGTATAATATCAATACTCCTATCGAGTATGATATTGTGTTCTTGTGGTACTTATAATTTGAGATAATCATAAATGTTCTTTTGTTATTGACATTCTAGTGGCCACATTAATCCACATATTTTTCTTTAAACTACGTGTCTATGTTAATCCAATTTGGGGATTATTGAATTTCCTATTTTGCTTTTATGGATTTTCATAGTCACATTTTTTTTATAAAACTTGGATTAATTGAATGTCATAGAACATTTATCGACTACGACTAAAATGTAATTACTACTCTTATACCTATGTGGATATATGACTTTTATGGAATTGAAAACTCATTGGCGTAACCACTAACCACATACTTATATATGAGTATTGTAACTCATAATGATTTGATTAAGTCTATGTTATTTTGGGTTAGTGGGAGTTTGTTATAGCATTTTTAAAATGCTTGGGCTATTCTTTAGTGACATATTCTTTTTTAATTCAAACGTGTCACTATAGATTCATCATTTGTTAGAAAAGTGAGTCTTTGATCTGTATGATTTGTTTTCCCTATCGGATTCAATTTGCGGCATTAAAGCTTACTTCTCTTTTGAATGATTAGTGCTTTGACCATACATGTAATTTTAAATTTTTAAATTCTTTATGACAAGTGAATTTTTTTATTTTTCGGTAATTGAGTATTGTCATCCAAGTGGGAGATTGTTGGATTAATTATTTAATTAATCAATTATGGATTGACAATAATCAATTATTATAATTCGGTGTCATAATATAAATTATGGTCTATTGTGTTAAGCACTAATTATATGATGAATTTGAGTGATTGGGCTTTTGTAACTAAATGGACCGTGATGGGTTGGACCATTTAGATAAGCCCAATGAGAGGTCCCTGCCCTCAGCCGTTTAGCTATTTAAACGTCATCCCATTAGACGGTTAATTATTACGAATATTGGTGAAAACCTAGAGCTAGACGGAATGAGGGTAGTTACCCCTCTCATCGTTGTCGGCGTTGTCTACGGTTATCCTTCATCAACCTAATTCAAAGGTACACAGTCTCTTGTTCCTTTTTTGTTATTGATGATATGCTATAATTTGTATCTAGTGATCTATGGCTAAAAATCTAAAACTTTCATCACTCATTGCCCCATCACTTGTTAATTTTGAATCAGTATACTTGAAGTTATGTTTTGAACGCATATCTTTCTAATTTGGACAATTAGTTGTTTGTTGTTTGCTGTATTTTTTTATCAATCTTTCTCCAACATTGTTGTGGCATTCGAATCTGCAATCAAACAAATTCAACAAACCTCATTTAGTACAGTGAGGCTGAACATACATATCCTTCTAAGATAAAGAACTCTCGAGTATTTTTGTCTGTTTTAAATGAGGGTAAACACGTTATTTAGGCTGGAAAGAAATAAGTTGTCTAAGCAATAACAGGTACATTTTAAAATTTATAACTTTTTCTTTGAAATCAGTCTAAAAATCAACAAAAACTCTCTTATAATTAATATAGGAGTTCTTGTCAACTATAATTAATATCGGAGTCGTAATATGGGTGCCATGACACATGAATCATGATTTGTAAGGGCACGTCATGATCCCAACATTCACAACAAAAAAAATTGGTAGTGGTTAGGGGTTTGATTTATGACTTTTGCATACGAGAATATTAGGTTTGGACATCATATGATTTTTGTTTCCTTTACTAGTACATCACCTTCAGTAGTAGTGTAAAACTTATATTTTCATTGATTCTTTTCTTTTTTTCTAAAAAGTTTAGCATCAAAACTCACACACAAAGTTTTGACAAGGGAGAAATTTTGAGTTTGAACCCTTAACATTTTTATTCCAAAGAGTTTGACGATGAAACTAACACACACTAAGTGTTGAGAAGTGAGGAATTGTTGGTTTGAATTCACATCCCAGCATCAAATATTCTTGCAGTTTTTTAAGCTGTATGAATCGCACTTACAAGAAGTTTTCATCTCGTTTGTTTTTAGTTGTCATTTTAAGCTAGAGTGATGCTATACATCACGAGAAAATTTATCAAGAATGCATCGCGAAAGCCAACTACAAGGGCAACAAAAAAAAAAACCTGGCCCACCATACATGTTGCAGTTACAAAAAAACATTAAGGAATTAGCTTTTACACATGTCGCGAAGGTTTCGTGAAGCATGATTTATTTGTAAAGAGCATTTCCGTTTAAGCTAACATATACATATCAAGAAAAGAAATACATTATTTCTTAACACTATTTATCTTTTTTGCAATAATACCCTCAACTATTTATTATTACATTCTACCTATTTGCCTCTTTACAATAAATAGTTTAGGATTATCATTGACAAAATAATAGGCAATGTTATATTGAAATTTGAAAATGACAAAATAAATACAATATTTTTTCTAAAAAACAACTATTAAAAAGGAATAGATGGTATGAACAGAAACGCAATCAAATAAATACATGCACTTTTTTAATGACAAAAAAATATAAACAGAATACAAGATTTAATTCAAAACAAAATTAACAGAGTACAACAAGGGACAAATAAATACATATAAAATATAAAATGCAATACATATCCAGTAGTTGTTGAATTAAGTACTGACATAAAAAGTAGGAAGTTTTGCAATGTAGGAAAACGACAGAGAATTTAAAGGAAAGATTGTGCTTGAACCTCTTATAAAAATAAAGTAGCATAACAACAGAATCTATTTGTTGATTAACGTAAAGTTTTGTGATTTGGAAGATAGCAACCAGTTGGTGAAATTTGAGAGTGTGGATTCATCTGCTCTGTAATAATTTTGAGTGAATTCAAGCAAATCTGACCATGTAAAATCTGGATACTGTTTGGTCCCATCTCTGCTAATAATATCATGAGGGGGTCTCACCACCTTGTCTTCTTTGGGACATAGAAAGAAAGCCAACGACCTTCTTTGCTTATGCTGGTTAACCACTGCCCTATGTAGGCAACTCTTGTACCTTCCATTTGATAATGCCTGCACAACCCAACAAATATATTTATGCATGGATTTTGATTGGGTTCGGTCGGCACCCATGACTGCATGCCTTCAATGAGATTATGACCGTTCAATTAAGATCGAACGAGTTTTAGATTTTAGGTCAAAATTTCTATTCAAAAAAAAAATCAAAAGCTGCATTGAAATTTGAACCATTTGATTTTGATCGGGCGAATATGAGCAAGTGACTACAACTTAACTACACACAAGCTAAATGCAGTCAATCCATTTCCTATTATGCACACACCTTAGTATCATCATTTCTTGTCTAATCAAGTCATATCTAATCATTTTAAATCAAAGGTTTGTGTTGTATCATAGATGGTATTTATAGAGAAATGATATTTGAACGACCATTTTCAAACTTGACTATTGTAACAATTTTCTCTCTCATACTCACATTGTGTTTTTATTTTCTCTTTCTATTGCTTTGGTTTTTGTGTCAATATCTACATTTTTTTGAATATTTTGATCGTTCCACAAGTAGTTGCAAATAGTTGTGTGTAAGTAATAATATTAAAGATTTATCATTTGGTGGAAACAAATAGTTGTGTGTTAGGAATAAACAAATAGTTAAGGTGGAAACAAATAGTTGTGTGTTAGTAATAAACAAATAGTTAAGGTGGAAACAAAATAGTTGTGTGTTAGTAATATTAAAGATTTATCATTTGAAATATACTTACCATGAAGGTATCTCCAATATTAACAACTATTGCGTTAGGAAGTGGTTGAACCGTGTGCCACTTGTTGTCAACAAAAACTTGAAGACCTCCAACTTGATCTTGATGAAGTAGTGTTATAGAGGTTGGATCACAATGAGGTCCTGTACCAAGGACAAGACTAGGTTGCTTGCAAGATGGGTAATTGTTGAACCTCATAATGGAACAACCTTCTTCAAAAAACTCCCTATAATGTAACCGATCATCCACTTCTAAGCTTATCGCCAATAGCTCTGTTAGATTCATTCCCAACTCTTTCATGGCATTACAGTACTTCTCAAATGTCACTCTGGAAAATTCATTCATTCACAACAAATTAATTAGCTAGCTTGATAGTAACATTTTTAATAAATAAATATATTTTCGCATGGTTTAGTAATGTTGATCACGCAGTTTGGTCTTTCAATTCCATTAAAAGACAGGACCATTCATATAAATAAAACTATTATCTTAAGACTGCAGTATCTATCAAACTGAACATATCTTGTAACTCTAGTCAAAAATAAAATCTATCAAATATATAATAAATAAAATTTTGAAAGAGCGTTATTAAAATAGAAACCAACGTAAACATGGATATTATTAAAAAAAGTAATATTTGATATATATTAAACTTGTAACTACATTTGTTCTTTGGATTTGATGATATACAAACTACATTTGTTCTTTGGATTTGATGATATACAATTAAAGTTGTTCTTTGGATTTGATGATATTCAATTAAAGCATAAAAAAATTAATTTAGACAGTGATTCAAGCATATCTCAATGTGGTGTCACTTTCTTATATTACTTTTTTTTTAATAATATCAGTTTTGTTACTCAAACTTTGTTATATTCCTTTCTAAAATATATCTACAATATGTGAGATATTAACTAATGCATAAGTTTATATGAAACGGTCTCTTTCAACTTAATCGGTGGTCTTGATTTTGGCATTAATTGTAATCACATCATACTAGAGAGATTAAGTTATACGAAGAGAATATACAATTTTCATAAGAAACATACTTTGTTAATCTCTTCATTTTTAGGTGAATGAATTCTAAGTAAAGTTTAAAGCAATGGCAAAGGTCTTGCTAATGAGTGTTCAAAAGATACTCTTTAATAAAAGATTATTCATTAAAAAAGTTTAATGTTTCGATGCATTAAATGCACAAGTTTACATAAAAGCTTATTATAAGTTATTTCTCTTAGGGCATTCATTAACATTTCTCTTATAAAAATTCACCGTAAATTAAATAGGACTGATTAGTCTTACCCCGCTTGTTCAAAATCATCCCCTAGGGTAGATTTGAAGTAGTTAGTGACGACAGGCTCGACTGCATTTTCATGGTAGGGGAAAGAGAAAGTTTCCTTCCATGGCAACTTAGAGGAGAAACGGTGAGCATGAGCACCAGAATAGCCCCACATGGAACCAGGTGCCTTATAAACACTCTCTTTCCTATGAAGTGGGAGTTTAAAAATAGTGTCCATTTGAACATAAGCTTGAGCAATGAGATGTGGATCAACACCATGATTAATTACTTGGAAAAAACCATGGTTCAAACAAGCTTCATTTATGAGCATAGCAGCATGTTGTGTGGCCTCATTGTTCCCTTTGAGAAACCCATCAAGATCCACTACTGGTGCTTGGAGCTCTTCATGAGCATCCTCTAGATACTCCTTTGGCCAAATGAAATTTTTTGGCACGTGAGATTGAATTTGAAGTTCACACAATAATTGACTTGAATCCATTTACGATAAGGAAAGGAACTTTAATTAACACGAACACAAATGATCAAGTAATGATCGATATAGCTTATAGACTATAGGAGATCATACATATATATGGGGTAAGGAATATGACATGTATTTACTATTTATAGAGGTGGGAATGAGATATATTGAATTTTTTTGGTAGAATAAACTTGTTTTTGGTAGAGGGTAAGATATATTGAATAATCATTAGCTGGCCTGCAACAAACCATATAGTTATTTTTTTTTTTTTAAGAAGTAGAAGAAGATTTATAACATATAGTTATATAAGTATTTCGATACTAGATACTAGCTAGTTGTATAAATAAATTAAAGTTTATCTAAATTAGATTATGGTCACACAAAAAAATAAAGGTTTAAATAGTACTCACTTCACCTTATTGTGTATAACAATCACTTTTGAAACTTTCTTTTCAAAATTGGAAAATGCTATTTCTAACAAAAAGATATGCCATGCGAATTTTTCCCGACACAGCTCACAAGTTTTAATTGCATTATTTATTTGTTCACTCCCTAATGTTCAACAACACCTTTATGTATTGTGACAAAGTAGTGAATTGTAATTGACTGCTTTTTATTAATATGGATAGACCAATAAAGCTGGGGCCGAAAAAATATTAATAATATGACATAAAATGTTAGTGAAATATGCACATATAATATGTAATACTTAAATTTATTTGAATTTATTATGTAAAAGTATTTTACACTACTTTTTTTTAATCCTAGCTATTTTACATTATGACAATACTCTATATGTCTCAAATTATAAGTTGTTTTGGTCATTTCACACAGATAAAGAAATATATTTAATTTTGCATTAGAAAAATAATTTATGAGTTATTTTGCACAAAAAAAAAATCGTTAATGGTATTGAGAAAATAAATTAAAGAATTAAAAGAAAAAAGCGTAATAATTATTGGTATTATAAATCGACTTATAATTTGAGACAAATGGAATACAAAATAAATTATAGTCTATTAGTAATAATTATATAAGTGTGTTAAATCAAAAGAAATAATTATATAAGCGTGTGTTAAAAAATGTATGTTAAAAAGTATATTGTTCACTCTTTAAATATGTGTTAAAAAATGTATGTTAAAAAGTATATTAGTCAAATCTGTAAATATATTTATTGAATGAGTCAAATCTGTAACTTTTCTTTTTGGTAGTGGTCGGGGTTTGAACTCCGAACCTTGCATATTTTATGTATTGTTCCAACCAATTGAGCTAAGCTCACGAGGACGATTAAATATGTAACTTTACATACATGAGCAATATTTAAGAATTATCATTTTCTATTAGAATGTATGTTGAAAAAGTATGTGTTAGATTTCTAAATATATTTATAGAATGAGTCAAATCTTAAACTTTACCGACTCAAGCAATATTTGGTAGTAATCATTTTCTATACTTTTCTTTGATTGACCACCCTAGATTATTGGAATGCGATTCAAAAAGTAGTATTGTCAAAAATTGATTGATGAGAAGTAAACCTCTGACCTTTGGAAATTAAGGGTTCTTAATAATTCAGATTTCAATTGAGAAGAAATAAAATTTGATCAAGAATAATTTTTGTTAGAAATTGAACTATGGTTCTCTCAAGATTTGTTTTTAATGAGAGATCATTAATCATTTGGGTCAAATCTTTTGATTACACAATACATGATATGATCATACTTTTGTTGACAGAACATGATAAGATCATACTATTATTTATTTTGTTCTCTTTTGTTTTTCCATTTATGTTTAATTTAAATTTTATGTACCAATTCTGTCAAAAAAATTATGTACCAAAATAATGTACCACTTTTTGCGTAAAGTTGCATGTTTTGTTCTACTCTAACATGAGGACGTGACAATTTTTATTTTTAAATGAGGACGTGACAATTTTTATTTTTTAAAACGTGACAAATTCTTTCATTTACTTTTTTATCGGTATATATATGTATAAATGAATTTATTATACAGTTGATATTAATTAAACATAAAAACCTGAACTCGATTCTTAATCGAAACAACTATTGGTCCAAATTCTGAATTACTAACCTCTTTTTCTTCTAAGAACCGAAGGTTAACGTAAAAATAATACTCACCTCACCTCATTTTTAGAACATTAATAATTATTTTAATATATATTTGATATTCAAGATTAATATTATTTTTAACTTTTTGGAAACATCAAGATCATATATAGACTAAATAATCCAAGCAAAGAATTAACTAAATTGTCCTCGTTTTTAATGAAATGGTGTGTCGAGTTTCTATTTAATGTATCACAAAGCAATTGATATGTCGAAGGCTAGGTAAAACCGGTCAATGTTAAGTTTAAAAAATTCAACATGGTGAGATTTTGAAGCAATGTGCCATTCTTTCTTTGGGTTTTCAAAGTAAGAAATATGGAGCTTACAGCTTAGTATATCACATATACAGCCACTTACAAAACATGATGTGATCATTTTTATTTTATTTTTTGGTCTCTTTACTTTTTCCATTTATACCAAAATTTATGTACCAAAAAAATGCACCACTTTTTATGTAAAGTTGCATGTTTCGTTCTATTCTAACATGTGTACTACATACGGTACAGTCGATTGAGAATGTGACAAATTATTGCATTGCCTTTTGTTTATCAGTACATATATTTTTGTGACTAAAGCATATGTATCCATTAGACTGAAAAATTACAGGACTAAACTACTCCTTCTTCCATTGACATATAGCTAGGAGAAAAGAGGCAAGAGCCCCGACCCCTCCTTCTTCATTAAGTAACATTATGCCATACTAGCAATAATGAAATAATGTTTGGTATACATAATAAATATTGTCAATATTGGAATTCTAGATTAGTGATATGAGTTTTACTTTGATAACCTCTGGATCAAGGGATATAGTTCAAATCATTTCGGAGACGATTGTAAAAGAATCATTAGTGTTATTTAATAATAAAAAAATTGATCTCTCTTGTCCTCTTTTTCAAAAAAACAAATAATATAAACACTATTAATACACCAGTTGGGTTTTTTTTATATTAAAAATAAAATAAAAAAATATTAGTGTTTTATAATCCAATCCATATACGACTTTGTTACTATTTTATTTTATAAATGTTCATTTAAATTTAAGGATTAGGTAACAAATATAATAATAAAAATGTAATTTTTTATCACTTTTAATTTTTGGGATATATAGTTTTAATATTAAAATGAATTATAAATTTTTTGGCCCCTTTCAATTGAATTTCTGGATCCCTCAAAGTGCTACTCGACTTCATTTCCTCTACCTTTATAATTTGCTAACTTTCACTTCGAGACCTGAATACTTTAGGTCTAACATTTAGGCCAACCTTGTCACAACAATTGTGCATAGAGCATAAACATATATAATGTTTGCATTTTTCTCAAGTAGTAAAAAAAAAAAAAAGGGAAATAACAAAAGTGAAAAATTCCATCATGAAATTTTTCTTTGAGATATCAATGGATATTTTTTGAAAGTATGATCGATAAATAAGTTTGATTTCGTCCCATTTACTTTACTAGATATATAACAGGAGTGTTTAAATGGATCAACCCACCACATTTTGACATATATGCCCTACCCTCAATGCATCTAAAGTAGGACGAGATGGACGTAGGTGGATTGAAACTCACAACCAGTCTCGTGTCTTCAACGTGATATCTAAAAATATTAACATCAAATGAAACATATTGCTTTTTAGTCAAATTGGTTTGTCAAAACATTAAAATAAAAAATTAAATTAGTGGACTAAAATTTAATGTGAGCAGTGAACTAAAAATAATTACTCCCTCCGTTTCGAAATACATGTCCATTTTTTGCAATGTGCACTATTCACTTGACTTACTTTGACCATATTTTTTAACTAATCTATAAATACAAATATTAGCATGTAAGATGTTGTTTGATTTGTCTCGACAAATATTTTCAAAATATTAAATTTTTATAATTTTTTACTTTAGATAATTAAAGATATTAACGGTCAAAATTGTGCATTGGCATGTGTGAAGTGGTTGACTTGGACATGTATTTTGAAACGGAGGGAGTACAAAGCAATAAAATCCTAATTTTATTGGGATGCATCGATGAAAAAAATTGGGCTAATGAACGATGTAAACAAATAAAGAAATCTTTTAAACCAATTGAATGGGTCAACCCAAGCTTGTTGGGTCACAATCCTATTTTTCAACGGATTAAATAGGTAGGTTAACTTGAACGGTAGGATCCAAAATTTCAACTCACTCCCTTAAAACAACGAGATTAAATGAGTTGGTCGATCATATTCAACTCGTTTTGTCACCCATAATTAAGATAGAAAGCATACCAACTTTTTTTGAGCAAAGGCAAATTAATGCATTTCATTTATAATCAAAGAGTACATATCATGAGGTACATTATAAAAGATATGGGGGCTAATATGAGATAGAGATGCTCGTGCAATAGTATGAGCCACTCTATTAGCTTGTCTCCGAATATGCGACACTACATAGCCGATATTGTTGGATAAAACAACCCTACACCGAGTTACAATGTCTCCGAACTCATTGTTATGAGCAGATGTAGAGTTAATAGCATTGACAAGTGTTTTGTTATACGTTTCAAATATTGCGGAATGCAAACCAAATAAAGTAGCCGTATGAATAGATTGCGGCGGTGCAAGCGCTTCGCTTCCAAGACATAACCAAAGGAAGGGAGATGAGCAGACTTGCCGAAAATAAATTGGCCCAAAGAGTTGCGAAAGCACATGCCAAAACCTGCCATGGTGTTGTTATTGAAAGTTGCTTTGCATCAACATTACACTTTATAACGCCTATCGGTGGTTTTACCCACGTGTTTGTATGAGCCAAGTGTTGAACCCGAGGTTTAATCCTTTCCATACAACTCCATTCGTGGAGTGTTTCTTTTGCTCTAGTGATAGTGAGTGTGGGAGAGGTACTTGAAGATTCCCAAAGCTTTAAATTACGGCTCTTCCAAATACTCCAAAGCAACATTGCGGCCGAGTGCTTTGTTGAGTGGGTGATAATCTGTCAAGAAAATCAAACGAGCGAGTAGTGAATTCACTAGTCGGAGCGAAGCTCACGAACGTGGTGCCCCAAATCTATACGGTCCCAACACTCCATTGCTTTTAAACACACAAAGAAAAGGTGCATATGCGATTCATCCAAAGTTTCGCATGATACGCACGTGTCGTCACAAGGGATACCTCGAGTGGTGAGGTTAACACGAGTAGGAAGGCATTGATGTGAAATACGCCACATGAAAGAGCTAACACGGGGTGGAATTTTCGGATTCCATAGATTCTTCCAATGGAGATCGGTTGCACGGGAGGCGGTGGGTGAATAAGGTCAACGCATATGCGGGAGGTGACTTTACGGTGTAATTACCATCATGAGATACCTTCCATATTACGGTGTCTTCCATTGAACGGGTGAAAAGAGGAGTAGAGATCACGGCGGCGGCCACTTGAGAAGTGAAAAGTGAATTTGCAGATTATGATTCCAAGAGAGAAAATCCGGGTTCATAAGATGATTCACCGTGAGATCTTCAAGGTGTAGAGGCGGCAATGTATCGAGGTTTATGAGTTGGGAAGTTGCGGATCCATGGCATAGACCACACATTAATTTTCGTACCATCACCAATCTTCCATCGAAGGCCCAAAGTAAGTAAAGGCGGGTGCTCCAAAGACTCCTCCATGTGTAGCTTGGATTGTGACCAAGAGGTGCATCCAAGAAATCCCGACGAGGGAAGTATTTGGCTTTGAGAACACGAGTAAGTAAGGAGGTAGAGTACGTCGCAGGCTTCCGGCTTTTGCTTACCGAGCATTGAAAGATTGAAAGCCTCCATGTTACGGAAGCCTAGGCCACCAAGACTTTTGTGTGGTGTGAGTTTGTCCCATCTCATCCAATTTATACCACGACGACCATTCTTTTGATCCCCGGTAGAAAGAATTCATCATCCGCTCTAATTCCTCACACAAAGAATTGGGGATGAGAAAAGCCCCATACAATAAGATGGTATGGCTTGAGCAAGCTGATTTAATTAAGACTTCCTTACCGGCTCGAGAAAGAGAACGAGCATTCCACGATTGACATTTCTTCCGGATACGGTCTTTTAAATAAGAGAATATCGCCTTTTTGTTGCGACCCACCATGGAGGGTAAACCTAGGTATTTGCCGCTTCCAATAGTATCGTATACGCCAAGGATGCTCTTAATTGCATCAATTATGTCATGTGAGGTGTTGGTGCTGAAGGCAATAGCCGATTTCTTTGAAGTTAATTGCTTGCCCGGAAGCGTGCTCATAATGAGTGAGAATTTCTTTGAGGGATTGAGCTTCGAAATGGTGGCTCGACGAAGAGGAAAGCTGTCATCGGCGAAAAGAAGGTGGCTTATAGAAGGAGCTGAACGACATATGCGTGTGCCATGCAATGTTCCTCTTAGTTCTCGGTTCTTAATAACCGTTGAGAGACCTTCTGCACAAATAATGTAAAGGTAAGGCGAGAGAGGGCAGCCTTGTCGCGGTCCCCGTTCCGGAGTGATAGGACCAATGCGGTCCCCATTAAAGATGATGTTGTATTCAATAGAGGTTATGCACATCATCATCCACGTTACCAACGAGGATAGAAACCTAGCTTTTCAAGAATCGCTTGCGGGTATGACCAGTGACACTATCAAATGCTTTAGAGATGTCAAGTTTCGAGCAACTTCTCCTTTTTTCCCTTTTGACTTGCATCGCATATGGTGAAGGATTTCAAAAGCGATGGCGCATTATACGTGATGGATCGTGAATGAACAAAAGCGGCTTGCTCTAGGGATATCCACTTGTTGATCGAGAGGTCGAAGGCGATTAGCTAGGACTTTTGAAATGATTTTATATATGACATTGCATAACGAGATAGGACGGAGATCTCTTATGGTTTCGGGGTTGTCCCACTTTCGGAGCTAAGACAATATTAGTTTCATTCGAAGCTCGATGGTAATTGACGGAGTTAAGCCAATGTGAAGCCTCCAAGAATAATTCACCCCCTATATCGTCCCAGAATCTATGGTAAAAAGCGGGATTAAGACCGTCTGGACTGTGATTTATCGGGATGCATATTGAAAATTGCCTCCTTAAATTCTTGCTCCGAAAATGGTTGTGTAAGAATGGAATTATCTTCGGCGGACACTACTTGCTTGGACGCAAGAAATGATTGGAAAATGATCACTGGGATGGGCGAGAAAATATTCTTTGAAATAATCATGGATATGTGTGCGAGAGGTCGTCATGAGAGGTTATCCAATTACCGAAATGTCTCGCAATTTTTTTATTGTGTTTCTTCTTTTACGGCGATCTTTGATGCGTGAAAGAATTTGTTGTTCGTATCTCCATCAGAGAGCCAAAAAACCTTTGATCGTTGTTTCCAATAACTTTCTACTTGGAGTAGTAGTGTTGCCAAGTTATTTTGCATAGAGATCAATTGCGGGTCAGCGGCATCTGCGAGAAGAGCTTCGAAAAGCCTCGATAGGCTGACCTTTGTTTGTTGATGAGTTGCCGAAAATTTGGGATCAGATTTTTGCTCCGAGGATGACATGTCATCAACGCAATGTTTGAGCTTTGTTATAACATCGAAGGAGGGTAATGTGCCCGATTCAATTTGACCAAGTGATTCGGTTCGGAGTTCTAGCGGCCAAGCATTGTTAAGCCGGAAATATCGGTGGGGTTGACGCCACGGTATGGGATCAAGTTGCGGCGGGAGTGGCGTATGGTCGATATAGGAGCAACAAGAGTTTGCAAGGTTGCGTTTGGATACATCGGTGCCAAGAGGATGTGATCATGGCTCTGTCAAGGCGCGCTTCTTTTGAGGATTCGGTGCCAATACTTTTGAACCATGTGAATTGATAACCGATCAAGGGGATATCGAATAGGTTACAATCATTCACGGCATTTTGAAAACCCCTAATGAGCCAAGGAGGGCGATCGGGGCCTCCTCGTTTGTCTTCGGACGAGAGATGATCATTAAAATCTCCTATTATGCACCGGGGATCGTACCGATTGATTGCTTAGGGACCGAAGCAAGTCCCAAGAATCTGCGCCTACTGAGTGCGAGTATCCGTAAAAAGCGGTTAACCTCCGGTTGTTAATGCCGATCTTTGATTTTAAGGTTGACAAAGTTTTGGGAGAAATTAATTAACGTGCAATCAACGAGAATTGCGCCAAAGAACCGCAATACCACCGCTTCGCCGGTTCTATCAACGGTAAAATGATTTTCAAATCCAATGTTGTAGCATAAGTCGAAATTTTATTATCATTCACTAAAGTTTCAATAAGGATAACAATATCCGGTTTATAGACTCGGACCAAGTCTTTCATGGTAGGAAGCCTTAACATTCCCCGAGGCCTCGGCGGTTCAAGATATTATATTCATTGTGCCGGCGAGGCACAGGAGCCGGAGCTCTGCCGATAAAAAATGAATTGATGTATGAGAAATCTCCATGGGGGCTGATGTCTTGTCGTGTGTCTCATTGATGGTAGGACTAGTAGAACTTTTCCACTGCATCATCAATGGTAGTGCTGACGACATGGGTGAAGGCTGAATAATTGCGGCGTTAATTCTTTGCATTATCTTACGATTCCCTTGACCATTTGGTTTCTTGGTAATAATTGTTTCTTGATTTTCTTCTTGCAAAATATCGGCATTACGTTTCGGTTTTCCTACCTCTTTAATCTGTTTTCTCGGCTGCAATAATTTTTGGATTTTGTAACAGCCGCACCAATGATTCGGCGGTGTAGGTTTTGGACCTGCGGTAATGGCATTAACTCCGGTGTCTCGCAGAATCAGTAATCGATGGTGTTGCGGCGGTTGATGCTCCCATGAGCGAGTTCCGGCGAGCAACTCCGCCGGTGTTCTTTTGTCTTTCAACTCGCGGCTCGGGACCCCACAAACGAGTGTCGTCGTACGTCTCTAGGGAATATAGTTTTTCACGGTAATCCTCAATATGTCCTAAACATCCACGAAGTAGCAATAATTACCTAGACGTTCGTATTTGAATTTGATGAAACAAGAATCCACTCCATGTCGTTTAATCTTTTTACGGCGCTTCAATGGCTTTGTCACGTCGATCAACACCCGGATTCTCATGTAGGATGCCGAGGTAGTTAGAGTTGTTCTTTGCATCATATTCAAGGAGCGGACCTATGTAGTTTGCGATATCCTGCCGACTTTTGTCATGTATCTGTTGGGAGGTCATGGACTTGTATCCAGAATGGTACGAAGTGGAGAGGGACTTGGGTGGGGGAGCCATTTTCTGGAATGATATCAAGAACCAAGAGGTGATTGTCAAAGTACCATGGACCCTTCTTCAATATTCTTTGAAAGTCAAGGTGATGGTTAAATTGGAAAGTGTATAGGCATGGCTCAATTTCTTGAATTTTGATACCTTTGACGGGGTTCCAAAAGGTTTCAATCTTCTCCATCATCATGTAGGAGCGGATTGGCTGTTTGTGTGAAAACGACCAACTAAACATAGGCGAGGGTCCTTTGAATTTGTTGGGAGATTTCATCAATCTGGATTTCGAGTTCATCGTCCTCATCGCTTAGTGACGGATGATGTAAGGAAGCCATGATAGCAATTGATGAGGCGGGTAGTGGTAATTTGAAGATACTTCTCACAAGGAGAGAATGAGAAAAGAAACTACTTCTCACAGTGGAGAGAATTTTGTCACGGTGGAGAGATTTTATTCTAAAAGCAAAATAAACTTAGAACAACGTAGAACTTTGATTTCAATACAACAAGTTTACAAATATTCCCAGGATAGCATCTGGGAATACCAACTTTTAAAATGCAAATGATTTGGTTAACGACTCGTCTATTCGATCCCAAACATATTATTATTTTGCGGGCCATAATGGTGATTATGTCATTGCTGTTCATGCAAATAATATTTTGACACGTGCACACTATTATTACACTTAACTTCTAATCATGGATGAAAACAAGATAAATATATCTTTTATAAAAGAAGAATCGCAATCTTCAATCCTGTAATTTCTGTGGTAACCATTTGGTCTTACTCTTATTGCTATCAAATCCCGGATTAGCATTCAAATTATAATGTAAACGGCGGAATTTCATTCAATGTGGACCAATTTGGGGTCAGTCACACTTTTATGATATCTTGACGTTTAGTTGAATTCGTGAGGTTGTCATTTGGTACATAAATAGACGTATGTCTTAGGATATGACATTTTAATTTGATAGGAACATTATTTATACTAAAGTTTTTGATGTATTCTGATTTCATATAATCAAAATCCGATAATCGTTTCAATGCATGCGTACAATCTTATCTGTTGTAATTGTAATTATATTTATTGGAGACGGCAACTATGAAGAAAAAACATGAAAATCAAATAAAAGACTTTATGGTAATGAGCCAATGATGAAGGATGAAGTATTGATCTTGATCTTATATGACAATTAGTGGCTCTAATTCTAGTTGATATACTTATTAAGTGGATGAAAAGGGACACTGGAACAACATAGTATTAGGGGAAGATCTTAATTAACGCGTTGTTTAAGGCAAACGGATCCAATTCAACTAACATGCTGAGACGGCAAAATATTGGATCAAGTCATGTTTTTATTCCATAATAACGAATATAGTTATTGGTCGGAGAAAAAACAGAAGAATATTGTTGTTGTTTGAATTTGAATTCAAAAAGAAGTAGGACTGTCAAAAAAAAAATATAAAGAGAAATTAACCTTATTGATTTACTCTGGAAAATTAGCTTTAAGCCCCGAGATCAATTTCATACACCATAAATTTTTCACACAAGTCGTCACAATTAATACAGTGTCCTCGACGTACTACAAATGAGAAATCACCACATCCGACTAACCAACCTTGAAACCCTTAAGGAGTGTTTGTTTAAAGGATTAAGCGTGTGTTTGGTTATGCGGTGATAGAAATTGATTTTGGTTGAATTGATTTTATAAAATTGATTATGGTTAAAAGTGACTTGAATGAAAAGTGATTTACATTTGGATAGCTAGCTTTATGATAGAAGTGATTTGTATCAAAGATATTGTTTGGATATTTTTTGTGATAAAATTGTTTTTCGTTGTGTAAATGACCAAAATGGATTTCTCATATGGTGCATTTAAAACAGATTTCATTTATTTGAAAAAGATTTCATTTATTTACTTTTGCAAATTTCATTTCCATTATTAGTTAGTTATTTTTTTAGTTATTTTTTTGGACACATTTTTAGTTTTTTTTTTAAGGAACATTTTTAGTTTGTTATTTAAGTTTACGTTTCATTATTAATTATACAAGCTGTATAGATTTTTTCTAAAAACTATTGGGCTGAAAAAAATGCTTTTTGATGGGCTTCATGGAGCAAGAAAACAAAAGAGTCCGAAAACCACCATTTCCTCCCACAATAGTGTCTTCCTCAACCTTGTTTTTGAGATCTCTTGCAACATATAAAAAAACTTCACGGCAACAAAAAAATCACGCAGACAACAACCGACGGTGAGATGGAGCCACGGATTTCGCAGGTAGGTCAAAGGATTTGTAAAATATAAAAAGTATGTGAAATGAAAAAATGAAACTTAAGGGCAAAAGAGACAAATCGGTGTACCATGTATTTTCACGGCGAGAGAAACTCGATTTCTAGAAGTTAGGAATAGCAGACTTCTCTAAAAGTCAATTACGAAGATGGAAACGTACGACGGCGGTGGAGTGTTGGTGGAGTACCAAACATGTTGAAACCACGTTTGATGGTTGTTTCCATAGGGTATCCAAACACGAGACTAAATTTACAATCATGGTGGAACATTATTCAGAAATCTTAATCCTATTAAAATCTTTGGTAATTAAGTTAGTATCTCAGAAATATTTTTAAATATATTTAATTTATAATTTAAAACAAAAAAATAAAAGAGTTAAAATAGTGTGAGAGTGAGAAATTATGGATGGTTACCTCTTATTTTCAAGGGAATAAAAGATTTTCATACTTTAACATGGGAATAAAAGTAGAAAAGTCACGTGTAAATTTTATTCCTAGGAATAAAATGTAGGGTTAAATATGTTTTTGGTCCTTATAAATATATCAACTTTTGGTTTTAGTACCTCTAAAATTTTCCATCAACTTTTAGTTTCTATAAAATTTTCAATCACTACTTTTGGTTCTTATTTTTAAGTTAATTTTTGTATTTTTTTTAATGATATTGTGCAGAAATGTGTAGAATATTGTAACAAAATTATACTTTTTTAACAAAACATAAATTTAATATGAAATTTTAACGGTCAAAAATATAAAAATTCATATTAAATTCATGTTTCGATAAAAAAATTCTAATTTTTTTGAGAGGTTCTTATAATATTATGAATTTTTCAGCAATGTTTTATTAAGAAATATGATTTCTATATACGAGTTTACTTTAAAGAAGGGATCAAAAGTGAATTTGGAAAATATTTAGGGGCTAAAAGTTGAAGAAATTTTTTAGAGGAACTAAAACTAAAAGTTGACATATTTATAGGGACCAAAAACATATTTAATCTTAAAATGTATCTAGGCATAATTTATGAAAACCTGAAACAAAGATGGGAACCAAGAATTCCCAATATCACATTCCTAGAAATAAATTTGCAATCCATAAAACAAACACCCCCTTATAATAAATAATCTTTAAATATTGTTTTGTTGGTTAGTACACTGAGCCCCTAGCTCCTCAACCAAGAGAAAAATGAACGGAGTTGATGGTTCTCCTTGCTTAAGACCTTTTTCAATTTATACTTGAGGCAACGAAAGATTTCCCTCAAAGATCAATTCATCGACTTGGCCCAAAACCTAAATATCTTCATCATATACTCTATCAAGCTTCAACATACCGAGTTATAGGCTTTTTCGAAATATACCTTTAAGATCAACAAATCATTTTTTGTCTTCTTTGCTAAATTGACCACCTCATTAACAACAACATTACCATCAAGAAGAAGTCTTTCTTTAAGGAAAGTCGGTTGCTTTGGAGAAATTATGGAATCCATCACCAAAGCTAGTCGGATAAGGAAAGTCGGTTGCTTTGGAGAAATTATGGAACCCATCACCAAAGCTAGTCGGATAGTAAAAACGTTTGCCATCAATATGTAAATACTTCCGAGGAGATAAATTGGTCGAAAATTCGTAAGAGATTGAACATCAAGATTTTTTTATTAAAATGGGCAAACATCTCTATTAAACGCATCTTCAACACCCCCAAAAAATTTTGGCCATTACTTTTCCTACCTTACCCATTTCTTACGCACATAGTTTTTGTCCAAAAATGCCCATGCAATTTTCGATTTTTATATTACGAAATTGAGTTTTTCCTTTGTTGTGGGGTGAAAAAAATGAGTTTTTTCACCAATTTGAATTTTATAATTTGAAAACCTAAAAAAGTAAGGCGCGTTCCTTACTTTTTTTGGGTTACAAAATCCGAACACCCCATAAACATCCTTTTCGGTGGAAAAACAATTCGGATTATATGATACGAATTGTATCGGTACATATTATGAGTCTGTTTGTAACATGGATAACCGGTTTAAGGATCATATTAATCTTCCTAACTCTCATCCTTCTATTTTAGGTCATTGCTAGTTGTTCCTAGTAGAATATTCGGTTTTCGGGCTACTTGATCGGATTACTGCGAAACTTCCCCGAGAAAATCGAAGAAAAAAAAATCAAGGATCAAGACACCCTTAGAAGGGACTTCTTGTAGGATTCGGCCCTTTAAAATCCAAAATTCTATAGTTTAGACTCATTTTTATTTTATTTTTTATTTTTCATATTCTCAAAGAAATCCGAAAAAAAAAAATTGCATTAGTTTTAGAATTTTACGGTGGTATTTTTATGATTTTATTTGATAGATTTTTATCATTTTTTTACTTTATTTTTTTTTGTTGTTTGTATATGTAAAATTCAAAAGCTATTTGAAATTGAAGATATTTTGATTGTTGATTATATATAAACATATTTTGGATTATAAAATCCAAACTCGGTTTGGATATTTTCGGATTTTATAATTCAAAATCCTATAAACATTTTTTGTAAAATTTATAAGGCGCATGAAAAGTAGATAAGGTGGGAAAAGTAAATTTCAAAATGTTTTGTAGAAATTGATAATAGCACTTTGCTTTCAACTAGACATGCTTCATAGTATGTGTAGGGTGTAACAATCAACCCAAAACAATTTAGTTTACTTGGATTTTCAAACTAAACAATCTATTGGTTTGTGTAGCTCAATGTCACGTCATTCAAAACAAATTACTTAACTAAATCAAACTATTATAATTATTATTATTTCCTTTTTTTCACAATATTCCTATTATTAGCAGTATTCTCTTTTTTTTTTTAGCTAATATGCATGTTTTAATAGTATAAAACATACGTAAATTTATTTTTTAAGAAAACATACGTAAAAGTTTGAGCATAGTTGCTTTTTATAGATTTTACAAATTAAGTTTCTTAACTTTTATCACTCAAAAAAAAGTTACTTAATTTTTCGAATTTTAATGAACTAAACCAACTTATTTTTCATCAGTTTGGTTCGGATTTTTTTGAAACATTGGAAAAATCCAACCAAGACAAATTAATTCTTTCGTTTCTTAGAGTATCATTGGAATATTTTCTGTGATCAATTTCCCCAATTGCTAGATCAGTTGACCTCACCTTCAAATGTATCATAACACAAGATTCGGGTGTATAAAATCCTAATTCTATCGACATTTCTAGAAATATTGGTCTTGATGTGCATGAATCTTTGAAATATACATAGTTTTTTTTGTTACTCAATTGATAAATGCATAGCTGAATTTATGTATTCATTGCCACAATACTAGTAAGCAAGAAGCTATCTTGATCATTATGCTGTACAAAATACAAATTCAAACTAGCACACACAAGTGTTTCTTTACTCTTATAATTAGAAACACAAATTTCATCAACCTTACAAACTTCTATAGTAGTAAACTAGTAATGAATAAATTTCAATATTCAAGAATCAACAAGCCCCAAAAAGATAAAACAAAAAACAAGAAAAACAAACATAGAAAATTGGTTTCAAACTATGTATAATACCAAACAGATCAAAATATAGAGGACACACAAACACTGTTTTCTACAAAAAGATGAAACAGTCCAATGAGATAAGAGGATTATCAATATCTTCCATAATTGAATCAATATTGTGTTGATTGCTAGAAATCACATCCTTAACCACAGTTTCTCTATGCCTCAAACTCAAACCAGAAGATTGAACCCGCCGCAAACTGTTGTTTGGACTAATAGCTGCTGCTCTAACACTTTCTTTCCTTATACACGACGAATTAACAGAACGTGATGAATGAGCTACACTAGCTTTAGGGCTATTACTCATTCGCTTCGAAACACTATTGTCGGAGATATTGTTAGGTAAAACACTTCCATTGAATCTACGACTCGGAGAAGGTGAACCCAACATTCTATTAGGCCTCATTGGTAGTTGAGGTTCTACTTCCTTTCTGAAACTCTTTTGTCTTGTTAGGTTGGTTGGTGAATTTGATCGAACTCTTTTCAGTGGCATGTTTTGCTTTGTTGGTGAAGGGTTTATGATCTTTTTAGGTTGAGGTGCAGGTTTGGTGAGGGAATTGATACGAGTGATGATGTGTGGATTTTCCTTGTAGCAAGACCAAAGGAAGTCATTGGAGAAGGATCTATCTTTGGAGCTTAAAGACGAGGAATTTGTGCTTGAAAAAGAAGAAGCTGAGGAGATGGTTTTAGCAGTGGTGCATGTAAAGGAGGAAATGGAAGAGGTTGGAGATGGAGGAGAAGGTGAGATTTTGTTGGAAGAATGAAGAAGGGTTGTTGGAGTTGGTGGAGGTTGATGAGAAATAACAAGTTTGTCTTGAAGGTGTTGTTTGTTGAAATGATTAAGAGAATGTTTGTTGGGTTTGCATTTGCTAATGCATGAACCCATAATTTGGTTGAGAAATGAAATGCAAAGGGAAAGAGGTGAGGGAGAAGAAAAGGGTGGTGAATGTGGTGTTTACATAATTTAATATAACGTTGGAATTTGGATTTGAAAAAAGGAATGAAGCCATCATCTATCTTTTGCTTTTGGGACTTTTTTTGTGCTTAGCTTTTCAGAGTGTGTTAGTTTGAATTTGGTTACCGGGGAATATGGGTTCCAAGGTTTCAAAAAACGGACCTGTACCGGGATTGCGGCCGTTACAAATCGGTATCGGCAGCCACCGTGACCGTTTTTGGTCCTTTTCACGTTGAGAACAAAAATCACATGAAAATCGCCGTTACGGCCGTTACGGAACGCCGTTACGGCCGCGAAACTCCGTTACGGCCGCGAAACTCCGTTATACAGACTTGAAAAATTCAGAAATTTGAACAGAGAAGGAAAGAAATCGGCGTGCGTCGAAGGAAGAAAGATACTAGATTTCATGTTCTTCCTTCTAATATAGCAGAGATACAAAAATTGAAAGAAGAAACATTGTTATTTCTTGTTTATTCTTTGATCTTTTGCTGACAAAAGTTAGAATGGAAGACACAGCAGTGCAGGCATAGTGAATGAGAGAGAGGCAGCCGCACAACAATATGGGATTAGGGTTATGTATTATGAATATGAAAGATTTGGACTTGGGTATATTTGACCCGGTATAATAAGTTTTAATTATATGGGCTTTGGGCTATTGTTATGTGTGTTGCATTTCATGAGTTCCGTGTCTTACTTATGCTTCATACCAAAAAAGAAAAAAGTTTATGCATAGTTTTTTAATTTTTAAAGAGCTAATAAGAATCTAATAATTTATATAATTATTATTAAGTATCTTTTATATACTTATTTTTATAATTTTAAATATTAAATTATCTCTTAAACTTGAGTGATGTTTAAATTTTAGTAGTATAATATAGGAATATTATTTATTTTTTTGTCTATAATAGTTTGATATAAAAAAAAACATTTTGATTAGAGTAAAAAAATTGGGACTTTGATGCTAGAACTTTGAACTTTGATTTGTATATGTTGTTGACGATTAAAAGAAAAATAAAATGATAGAGGAGGTAGATTAGAGTATTTTTAATATGGTTCATCTAAGTTATTATACATTATATGATAATATAAATAGTTTTAATACGTTTTGTGAAACGTTTTGATTAATTCACACCGCGAAGACCGTTATTTGTATCGCGGCGTCCGTTACGGCCGAAATCGCGACAACCTTAACGCGACCGCGATCGCGACCGCGACCGTTATTTAGAACCTTGATGGGTTCCGTTGGATAACGGTTATGAAGGAAAATGGTGGCATGCTTTTGCTTTTGAGTTTTGAGTGCGCAGAGACGTCAAGGTAGGGTCTTTGTATTGCATGCGATGCACCAATAAGACAACGTTTTTAAGGCGATTTTATTATTCAACCATTATATTTGGGGTCTCTTATATTTTTTTTGAATACCTTATATTTAAATTCACTCATTCAAAGACTTGTTTTATTTTTATCTTTCTCTTCTTATTACATCAATAATTTATTATGTTGATCGTATTTGTGAATATAATGATTCTCGTGTAAGTTTGTTGGATATGCACCCATCATTCAATGTCATGTCATGTTTTTATATTAATATATTTTAAAATAAATATAAATATTAAACAAATTTTGACCCCGTGGGTATCCAATCAAACTTCAAAATACCTAAGAATTTGCATGTTCTTTTTATCTCTTTCTCCCTCTCAAGAATATTCATCAAACATTTTCCTTATTTATTTATCAAGTAATTAGTCAATTACCACCACGAAATTGTAACTTTCGTCAAAAACTCCCTTGAAATTGTTAAACGTTGGTCAATATGCCCCCTCCGTCAATTACCTGCTTGTTAGTCAACATGAAATGACATTTGATTTGTATATATGACATTGTCGCGTGTCCGACGGGTCATGCCACGTCATAGGGGTATATTATTTTTTCCATTTTTAAAAAAAAAAAATTGGATTTTTTCATTTACGAGCAAATACCCCTTGGAATTTTATACTTATATGCAAAATGCTCTGAAGTTCATAATAATCAAGCAAATTAGTCCCTATGTCAAACAATTTTTCTTTCATTTATTGAACTCATACCGATTTTATTACACTATTACTTTATCTAGGCCCATTTAGATTTCATACTAGTTACTGGAGCTTCTCAACTGAGATAAATATTTGTTTTCTTACTCATGAAAAAACCATTTTATAGATGCTTATAGAATAGTTAGATGAGGGAGCTTCAAAAAAAGTTGAAGTGCAGCAGTTGATTTTAACTTATGCAGGAAGCTATTGTTTAAAAGTTTAATAGTCATTGTAAGACAAAAACTTTTTCTCATTAAATGTTTGTTGAAGTACTTCCCATGAATGATATTTTGGTTATCTAAAGGGCTCTTCAAATGTGACAGCTTTTAATGAACTTATATGAGAAGTCGACATATTTTGTGCACAATGACCTTAGTTATGGAAAAGCTATATCTAGCCATGGTCCAGTAAATGATAAGATTATAAATATCTATTACATATTGATATTGATGCATAATGATCAAAGAAGTTGAATATACTACCAGTAAGGTAGTAAGCTTCTCAACATTTACTAGCTCTTTGGATTACCAAAATATCATTCATTTTGGTCCCTCGCTTATGTGGCATCTGTAGTTCGACTAGTATGAGTTACGGGATGAACATCTAGTAGATATCTACCGGAGGTAGAAAATAGAAATTTTAAAAATGAACATCCGTTAGTTATCTATATTCTTGGAGATATTGATGATTAGGCACCTAACAATTTCTCACATGCACCTAAAACTCGTCGAACGATAGTTAATTTTCATTACGGTACTTTTAAATCGGTTAAATCAATCGATTGAAAAAGTGATTTAACGGATTTAAAAAAGTGTCGAACAAAATTAACTGCCTAAATAACGATTGCATATTTTTTGCTCCTTCTTATAACTTTGGTATCTCAACTGCAGAGTTTATTTTAAACGCATTGTCAACATGAAAAAATTGTACACATACATTGAATGATATTTTGCCACATCATTTTAAAAGGTATGATAAGTTGTGTTTTTTTTAACTCAAACCAAACAATTGGGATTAAGTGGTTAATGAACTCTACCAATTGACGAATTGTTTAGGAGAATCTGAGTTCGATTCCTTGATGGAATAATTCTTAATTAGACTTTACTTACATCCCGACATAATCCGGATCGAGAACCACAACCCTTATATATATAATGCAATTTCACTACAAACCGAGTTAAGCGCGCGTAGATATTTGTAGAACTCGTTTATTCCTAGTTAATGAACATAGATATTTCCTTAAGTACATACAAGAAATATCGATAAATTAAGAATATATACATTCTTTTAACGTGGGTATAGAAGAATGAGTTTTCCCACTAAATATAAAAATAACATTTTAATTAGTAAATTTAATTTAGGTTTTAGATGAAATCTACAAAATAAATTGCATTTTAATAAGTAAATTTAATTTAGGCTTAATAACGAGTTTTGACCCTCTAAGTATCGGGAAGTTGCGATTTTGGCCCCCTAACAAAATAAAATACAATCTAGCCCCCTAAGTATTGCCCACTTTTGCGGTTTTGGCCCCCTAGACCAATTTCAACAAAGGCAATGCGACGTGGATGCTACGTGTGTAATTTTTATACTTTTTTTAATATTTATTTATTTAATAAAAAATAATTTTTATTTTATTTTTTTAATAATTAAAAAAAATTACACACGTGGCGTCCACGTTAGCATCGACTTGGTCAAAATTGGTGCAGGGGGAAAAGCAAGAGGCAATACTTAGAGAGCTGGATTGTATTTTATTTTGTTAGAGGGTCAAAATCGCAACTTCCTAATAAGGGGCCAAAAGCTGCTATTAAGCCTTTCGTTTATAATAGTGATTAGAGAGAGTATAATCTTTGTTATTATGTTTTTTAATTACAATTTAACTTAAATTGACTGACATCAATGTAACTCGATGACCAATTACATTTTTGTAAATAAAAATAGTTTGAAAACTTATAGAATAATCAAATCTCCAAAAAAAAATTGTATAACTTTTTCTTATAATTGAAACAACCATTTTTTATTTCATATGTAGATGAAGGGACTGAAATTCACAAACAACTTGGAGTTTGAGGTTTCCAACCTAATATAATGTTTTGACATTGTCTGTTGATTTAGGTAGCGTGGACATTGGAACAACTATTTAGTATATATGAAACAAGAGAGTATTACATTTTGAGCCAAATGATTAATTTCCAATTTTTCGATTGTTGAGAATTGACTCAAAATTGATGCTTGAAGATTCGATAAAAACCGGTGTACGATTTTTGGATAACATCCGTATAGTATAATGTAGGAAGTGAAAATCGGGACACAACTTTGGGAAATCAATCGGGGCTTGATTTCTTGGGATACGAGCATTAAATAAGGATTCATTCTTCATGTTTTGGGTAGAGCTTCAAGAGTGAGAAAGCTTGGGAAATCAAATGAGGTAACTTTAGGATTTAGGGTCTTTGGTGAGGGTTCTCTGAAGAGTTTCTCTTAGGGTTGAGAAACATTAGTAAACACTTTGGGTGAGTGAAAGTCATTTTGTATCTTTTGGTAAAGAACTCATTGATAGTGGATGAGATAAATTAATCTCTCCTCCAAAGTATGTCAATTTTGATTTTGTGCTTTACACTTGATTGTTGATGTTACTTTGATATTGTTTACTACTTCCTTTTTGTTTCACACATCTAAATTTAATGATGTAATTTTGAGTCCGAATTCACAAGACCAATCTTGTCGCTTACAAAGTTACATATGTATAGATTCCAAACCAAATTGGCAACAGCAACGGCAGAATCATGAGTAAATAATACTACAATAAACGTACGTAAACAAGTTCAGATACTGAATTTGTTTGACAAAATACAAAACATAATTATTATTTTTTTGAGTTTTGACAGATTAGAAAACATGGAAGTTAAAATGATTGATACCTATTATAATTTCAGCATAAGGTAACTAACTATCTATCTACCCATTGGTGGTGGAGGAAGTCAATAAGCCATTAAGAACACTCTTCATCACAGCTCCCCTTTTTGGAAGTACCGTCGGTTTTACACCCTTCATCATCCTTGCACCATTAGAAGAGGAGTTGGAATCTCCAGTGTTGGTGGGTTGATGAGAAGATGCTGATTCAGTTGAACCGTACTGTTGACTCTTCCTGCTGCCTTCACTCATCCTTGACTCAAACCAAGCTTCTGAGCACCCCCACAGTGTAGTGATTGAACTGTGATGAATATGTGTTGATCTTATCCTTTTAAATCTTCCAAGCCAAAGCAAAACAAAAACCTAGTACGGTGCAGAGGGACTCACCAATCACTGTTACTTAACGTACGTCATCCCGCTTACGTCAATATAAGGTTACTATAAGACCATCTTCAATAATCAATAAGTGATCTATAAAGAGTATAATATAATGGTTATTTAAAAATTAAAAAAAATGGTACAATGGTTATTTAATTGGATCTCGCATAGACATCATGTGTACACATAACTTATTTATAGTTTTGTGATAATAATAACTAATAAGTACTCAACTAGAAAATATTTGATAGTAGAGATTCAAAATCAAGTGAAAATTTGTTTCACATCTTTATTGAGATTTCAACATGTATTCAAGAAAGTATATATTGTGAAATGTTATAAGCATATTTTTTATAAGAGAAATCTTAGGTCACCCACTAACGCTCTAACTTTTAACACACCAAATAAGAATTGGACATGTGTCACACTCTTTTTATTTCAATTAACTTGTAACCTGTTAAACCATTTAGTGTTGAAAATCATTTATTTTATTTTTAATTATTAAATTAGGTTTTAACTTTTCATTTGCTCAATCTCCCCCAAAACACGTTCCCTTCATGTTCTCCTCTGTAAAAAGAAACTGGTTGATTTCACAAAATTGACTAAACCTATCTTCTCTAAAGGTATGTACAGTTCCTGTTCTCACTTATTTTCACTCTTTACTTGTTAGTTTATTTCTCTATTGCCATGCAAATCTTCGATAGCCATGTACGTGATTATCCTTTCTTGTATTTTCACACTTTAATTTAGTGATTAAATCATTCATTTAATTTCTGTTTTGAAAGATAGTGTTGTTGGAGATGGTTTATTTTTGGTTTTTTTTTTTGTCTTTGGCACCATATACGTGATTATCCTTTCTTATGTTTTGATTTAATCTATGTGATTAAAATCATTCATTTAATCTCAGGAACCTTTATTTTTGGATTCTTGTTGATAGATGCATATTCGAAAGGATTCTGAAATGGTTTTTTTAGTGTAGTTAACGAGATTATGGATTCTGATTGATTACTATAATGGTTTTCATTTTTGTACGATGGTTTGTCTCTGTTTATTCTTGCAGTTATCTCTGCCATCATATATTAGACATTAATGGAAGCAGCCGATGGTAATGGAGATCAAGTTGTTGATGGGAATGGAGAGCAAGTTGTTAACGAGACTACCAATAATGATTCATGTGTTGGTGATTCAGGAGCTAATGATAGTCAAGAACCTTATATTGGAATGGAATTTGAGTCACAAGAAAAGGCTTCTATGGAATTTCCATCAAAACTAGTAAGCGTTCAAAGGTTTCTACGGAATTTATTGATGTGACTTATGCTTGCACAAGATATAGAAAAAGAGAGCATCCACCGCACATAACACACGTCCTTGTTTGAAGGTGGATTGTGGGGCCAACAAGATTGGTATGAATCAATATTTAAACGTGCCAACAAGATGAAGTGGTGGTTGTGCCAACAAGATTGGTATGAATCAATATTTAAACGTGCTTTGATGTTTAATTAGTAGCTACATTTTGAACTCATCTAATTCTGTTTTATTTTATTTTTCTCATTTTCTTAGGAATGCTGATTTTGAGATAGTGGCTGTGAAGACTAGATGGTTGAGCTGGAACTTTTGTTAGCATATGAAGTTAATTGAAGTTCTAACAGGAGATGAATCTAATTGAATTTTTTATGTTATGTGTTGGGATGTAAACATATCTAGCAATTATATTCAATGACACTGTTTTTTACTTTTAAGATTATTAGAGGATTACTCTATCATTTTGTATCAGAGGTTTGCACTGGTCTATGTTAAAAATTAAGTGCAAGTTGCATGGTTTATATCTGTATGTACTGTTAGTGAATCGGCAAAGTACTCTCTCTTTTTTAATTTGTATTTCAAAGATACAACTCATGTAGCATTGGTATAGTCTTAAACTCCATCACAGGTTTTATGAGAATCTATTTCAACCAAAATTTTGTTTGTGAATAATTTATTTTCAAGTTAATCAAAAGTACAAGCTATATCAGCAAGAGTAACAGAGAGTAGCAAACACTAACTAATAATAGATGAAACTACTCTAAGTAGCAAGCTCCTTAATGAGTACTATATTGCTATATTGATCTTTTGATTACATAACTTGATGCAAGAATGAATACAAGCATCTTAACCCAGCCATCAAGTTCTTATTCTCATATATAAGCTAACTGTTGCCACCCTTGATACCCTAACACAAGCCATAAGCTAACTCATAAAATTGAATGGCAAATTTACACTATGCCTTTACAGCTGAAGCAAAAACTCAGTATTATGTATGATAGTGAGTATCATGTATAGTGGTATGCATCTCTTTAACAGGACAACCAAACCATCAACAAACAAAATCGTTCTTTTATTATTTAACTCAACATCAATTATTTCAGCATCAATTATATCATTGGTGCTGCAAAAACACCACAATTACAAACTCCCAGCGCTAAGGCAATACGGGGACAACCAAAACAGGAAAAAGAAAGACCTTAAACACAATAACAATTCCTGATGCCATTTCTTCTTCATTTCGGTTCAACCAGAGCTGAGAACGTGCAGGAGAATTTAAATTTAAGCTTTCTTTTTCAATTTAACAAAAAAAAAATTATTTTCTGGACAGCCACAACTCAAACGCCAAAAAAGAACGTCGTCGTGATTGAAGCTGACGGCGAAGAGAGCGGCGAACACCGTCGTGGAGAGAAAGAACGTAGTCGTGAAGAGAGCGGCAAACGTCGTCGAGAGAAAGAACACCGTCGTGAAAATTGAAGACCGTGTATCTCACTACCGGCGAACACCGTCGTGGAGAGAAAGAACCCCGTCGTGGTCGTGGAGAGAAAGAACCCATCGTGGAAATTGAAGAACGCTGCATCTCACTACCTCTTTTCTCTCTCTTCTTTTTCTTCTTTTAAATTATATTATTAAAAAAAAATTAAAATCTTTGGAAACAGGTTTAACAGGTTACAAGTTAATTGAAATAAAAAAGTGTAACACATGTCTAATTCTTATTTGGTGTGTTAAAAGAGAGTGTTAGTGGGTGTGACCCTAGCATTTCTCTTTTATAAAGTAAAATGCTCTAACCAACACCTCTAAAACAATAACTAAATGGATATCATTAAATAATTTTATATCATTACATTTCAAAAATATTTTAATTTTTCAGTGGTCAATGCATAATAGAGGAAAGATAGTGTGCATATACAACCGTTGTTGGCTATTAATCACTCATTCTTTTCATCCTGCAATGGGGGTTGCCTAATAAATTTGGTTCTTATTAGGTAAAGTAGCCCTCATTGGGGTGATGTAAAAACATCTATAAGGGAATTAAGTTTTCACCTATTAGGAGTGATTTGGAAGCATTATCTTTCTATTAACTTTTTGTAAAACCACTTAATAAATTGTACTAAAATAAATAAATTTTATTGAGATGTAGTCTTCAGTCATACCTTGACTCAGATCAACTTAGTCACCCATCATTGCTCCAAAGAAAATTATGTTAAGAGTATTATGAAAAACAGTTCTAGAACAAGTATTATAAACATTTGTGCACTCTAGTTTTTTAGAATTTTTTTTTCTTTTGGACTATTGCTCCAAAGTCGTTCCATGTGATGGATATTATGAGCAACATTTGAATTATGAATTATATGTCCAACAGCGTGGGTTTGAGAACTTCAACAGTTTTATCCTCAACCATTACATCACTCTAAAATTCTTAGAATTATTATGGTACTTGACAAGATATTTGTTCCAAATTCGTTACATGTTGTTCTTCTTTGTACTGTCAGTTCGGTTGAGTTAAATGAAATGTTGTGGAAGACTTCATGAATAAACTTATTACAAAAATATAACCTTAAAACCAAAGCTCTCCTCATTAGTAAGCCAAGATTCACGTTGGAATCTTTATGAATGAAGCCCAAAAAAATGACTAAAATTACTTCTTGTGTCTCACTAGCTTTGTCTTTCCATGAAAAAAAGAAAATAATATATTATTTGTCTATATTTTCCTGATTATTTATGCAAATATACACTTAATTTGTATTTGTGTCTATTCTTTATACATCTTATACTTTAGATAACTTTTATTTTAATTCAATATTTGTTTTTTTAAAAGAAAATATATAGTATAAAAAAGTAAGATCTAAATTTTTTATGTTTTTTATGTAAAATTGACTTTTGAATTATGTTATTCGAGCAAATGAGTTAAACCAAGTTGTCCGTGAACTTCAAATAAGTCAAGATTGAGCTAAAATAAGTTCGTATCGAATTCAAGTTGCATTACAAATTGAATTAATTTTTATCGAGTCTAACCTAACGAATTCAACTTGACTCGCTTTCCACCTTAGTTGAGGACATATGCTTCTTGCATATATAATGCAATGTCGAGATATGGAGTTTTATTAATGGTCTAAATTAAAACCGGAGAGTGTCTAATGAATTCTCCACCGGAGGAGATATGCTTCTTGCATAAATAATGCGGTGTCTCTACTAATCGAATTATGCTCACGAGAATATAAAATCAACTCCTCTATCAATAAAAAATACGATGTTGAGCGTGAGTTTGTTATTGCTTCTTAGGATTCATTTTTTTTTTTTTTGACATTTTCTTAGGATTCATTGCTAACCAGCATTGAGTTACATTCATCTGTCAGTAAAAAAAGAAAAAAGTGATGAGGTGCAACCCAATGACTCATCAAGAGGCCACTTATCATAATATTACTCTCACCTAAAAACGTCATACGAAATTTTGAAGTGATTCGATACTTTCTTGCTTGTATGATAACATCATTGTCATCACCATCATCAATAATAATAATATAATAAATACATTATCATTGAAAGAATATTTCTTAATAATTGATTAAGGAAAATGATAGATACGGTGACAAAATTTATCAAAAAAATTTCAAGACAGTGTATTTGTTAACACATTTCCTTAATTACACATCATTACTTCCCTTGATTTCCGCCAAATAACAAATTTAATTGGTTTAGACATTTTCTTGATAAATTCTTGATAAAAACTCTATAGATAAATAACAATGTTCATTGATTAATCTTGTTAACATACTTAATTAAATAATTAATCAATTAATTTACACGTTTTTCTTCATTGAACGCCAGTTATATAAAAATAACTACTCTAATGTTTTAGAAATCAAAGAATTGATTAAAGGGAGGCACTTGCAAATTGAAAAATAATTAATATCGAATCAAGAATAATTCCATTTGATCTAAGGCTGCAAAACAAATTTGATATTTGCTATATATCTGTTGTGAGCCACCATAAATGATTTATTTGGAATATATTTATGTCAGGAATCCCACTACAACCACAATGAAGATATTCCCAGGAAAAATGGCTACGCATTGTTTTTAAAACATTATTATGAATTTATGATCTGTCATCAATCATCACGAGTGATGCTCTTTGTTAATTTTAATCCCAAAAGCAAAATTATATGCTTCAAATCAATCCCATGCTTTACTTGTGGGTTTTGGAACTGTTCTATTCGTAGCCATGCAATTGAGTTTTGTTGGTAGTCCTTAGATTAGAGCTTACACTCCCCAATAATATAGGAGTTCATTTAAAAGGTACTGTAATCAAATAATAGCTGCAATAATAAAACGATATATTGTTGATTAATTTTTCACACTACTTTGGTTCCTTTCCTCTCATACTTCTGTTTGAGAAACTACGGTGCACTAAACGTAGTCACCTAGTAGAAGTGTAAGTGACGGAGCCCTCCCTTTAGGGCTCGGGGTGAGCCATAACCCATCCATCAAAAACAATTAAAAAAAATTTATAACGAAAATTAATATATTTTTTACTTTTAAATAAAATTATGCTGTAGTCCATCTTTTTCTTCATCTCAATACGCTTTGCTATCACATTTTCAAATCATTTGAAATATGTAGATATTACTTTAAATTTTTTAAAATATGCAATTTAATTTATTTTATTTTTTTGTCAAGTAGTATAGTTTGCAAGAATTCACTTTTTTAGGTGAAAAAGTAGGGTGTTCGGGGTTCGAACCCAACCATTGCATATAACAATGCATTGTCCTTTAAAAGCGAGCTATCTTTAAATGAAGACGATAGGTAATTCAATTTTAGTGGTCGACTTTGTGTTTAATGCTTTCATTCAACAAGAAAAAGAAAACAGTGTTTATTATAGTTAGGGGTGGAAATGGGTTAGGTCGTACCGGACTTTGTAAGGCCTAAGCGCCAATTACACTTTTCAAAAAATATAGGTACGAGTGTGGCATATTACAGGCATAGACTCATTTTTAAGGTGTGACCTAGCCTTTTTAAAGGTCCGATGAAGTCTAAAAGTACGTTTAAAAGCCTATTTTACGGTAAGGTCTAGCCGCACATATAAGTCTACTACTAAATAGGGCAAATCTTATGAAGGCTTAAAACACTCGAATAGGTCTGCTACTAAATAATGAAATCTTATGAAGGTGTAATCACATTAATATACTTGCTACTAAATAACCAAATCATATGAAGGCTTGAGTTTATAAAATAAAAAATCAACAATATTAATGATGGAATAGATATTATATATAAAAAATTAATAGGCCGGTACGATAGGCTTACTAAGCTTTTTTAGCCTAGTTTGTTTAATTAAATAGGCTAGGCTAAAAACCCATATTAGTCGGCCTTACATTTGGTGGGATAGTACTTTGATGACATAGTTTTTTGGTGACATTAGTATATTTTAGATGAGAGAAAATGATAGATGAATGATTAAAATAAATTATTTAAATAAAAGAAAATGATTGATTAAAATAGAGATAGAAATAACGTCACCAATATCACCTAAATACTATCCTATTTGGTGGCTCATCCAAGCATTTTATTTTGACCCCACCACTTAGTGTAGCCTCTTCTACTAAACTCTCGATCCTTGTGTTAAACTACTATTGTTCTTTATTGGATTCACTTTGTAACAATCTTCGAATCATTATCTGTATGCAGAAGTTGATTAATTTTTAATAAATCAAGTTCTAATGCTTGAAATTATATAGAAAAGACACTAAATTATAAAAGATGAACAAAATTTAGTATAAATGTTTGTGACTGTATACTGTTTTTTCCTTTGACCAAAATAATTGAATGTTATTTAAATTTAAATAGGGGATGATACAAATAAATCTCCAGTAATGAAATTACAGTACAAAGTTAAGACGGTTTCAATCACTCTTTACATTTTGTTCCTTATTCAAAGCATCAACCAAGTATATAAACGACCACGATTCTCATCTTCATGGCAACCTGCAAACTTTTGATTATTTGACACCCTTTGTTTTGATTCTATAGTTGGCTGCAACAAATTAATGGGTGTAAGTGTAATTAGAACGAACAAATAAAATCAGTAAAGTGTCACATACGTGCATACCAAAAGAAAATCGAGTGATTGATCTTAAGGGGTTAATGAGTTTCCGTTGAAATATTCAGAAGAACTCGAGTTTAAACTGAAGTTGATATAAAAAAAATAGAAGATGGATTTGATTACCTGCTGTTATTGTTGGTGTTGGAGGTGAAAGAGTGTTGGTATTGCAGCACTTAGCACAGATGCATTGAACAAAACAATTGCACACAGTATTCTTCACACACTTCCTCTTTGGAGGAATCACAGTTGCATCATTATTGCCTTTGCCCCATGGCTCTGTCTTGTGTTGAATAGCAACTTTTTTCTCGTTTTGCTCTACAGCCGCAAGTTTTACTATGTCAACCCCTTCGCAACAGAACCTCAACCTTCTCATCATTTTCTCCCTCTCCCACTACTCTCAATTCTATAGCATACAATGTCACTGTAAGCTCTTTCTCATGTTATATAAGCAACCCCTTTTAAGTTGTAACCATACATACATATACATATATATATATATATATATATATATATATATATATATATATCAACTATAATAATCAAATTTTTGTCTTAAGAGATGGGACAATGTGAACGTGGTTTTGTATATCTGTCTCCTGTTTTAAAATTATTAAGATTTTAATTTAAGTTCGTATAATTATTTATTTTTTGATAAATAATATTATTATTTTTTATTATGTTCTTACTTTGACTATTGACCATTATTAATAGAAAATGAATTATTATTTTTGTCATAAATACTATTTTGATCATAATTAATAATTTTTTGTCATATATGTGTCTATCTTCAATATAACCAAGTGTCCAACTTCTTGCAATCGAGGGATTAATGAGTTTTGATTAATGACAAATTATTTGGAACATGAATTCGAATCCTCACAAGAACAATTTTGCTAAAATCTTATTATCTCTTGATCAAACTCTAAATTCTTGGAATCACTTTAAACCAAGCGTTTTGTAATGTAAAGACTGTTAAAAATGTTTATCTAAAGAGAAAAACAAAGAAGAAAAAAAAAACAACTAAGATTATGACAAGCATGGACATTCTTGTAATGCATTAACTATTTTTTTTAGGAGGGTGGGAGAGGTGCAACACAAGACACAAAGACTTCCCATAAGGTCACTCATCCTAGTATTACTCTCGTTCAAACACGCTTATTTGCAAAGTTATGATTGAATCCGGTTGGTATGATCACACCTTGTAATGCAGTAACTAGCGTAATTAATGTAATTATTTATAAAAATAAAAATAAACTAATAAATAGACAACATTTTGGTCTGGCATGGGTCTTTGGGTTTGGCCAGATTTGATTCAATTTAGTTTGGCGTTGATATGATCAGATTCAGATTAGTTTCTACATTGGAAAAGAATTCACAGGTGCTGCAATAAATTGGACCTAACTTCTCAATGTGACTCAAATTGAGCAAACCTAGTAACTATTTGCATTCTCTTTTATCCAAGGATGCTCCATTATCTCCTGAAGTGAAAGCCTTTTTGAGGAATCTTTTACCAGGAGCTACACAAATTTACTTACATCAGTAAGAAGAACAACCTAATCGTGGTATGAAAATGAAGATAGATACATAACATAATATAATATGATATAAGCATACCCCACTTATCAGATTTTTGGCCTTTTTAGAAACAAGAGGTGTAGGAGGGAAGCTCAGATCAATCTTTACAATCCTGCACAAGTTTGAATTTATTTAGTACATTATATTAATATTTGGAAGTGATTTAGTTTACAATATATACATCACTCATGCCCTTCCATACCTTCTGAAGGTATCATCTTGACTTTCAGCCTCAAACGGAGGAACACCATAGAGGAATTCATAACAAAGGATACCTAGAGTCCAGTTATCAACTGCATAATCATGACCTTTATTTTCTACCATTTCAGGAGCTAAATAATCTAATGTTCCACACATGGTTTTTCTCTTTCTGTCTTTGTCTTCAGATTGTACAGACCAACCAAAGTCTGCAATCTTTAGACGACCCTGTAAACAAGCCATTATCAAATTAGTTGTACAAGTTTCCTCAAAACTCAAATTATATAATTATATAACCAACTCACAAACTAATTCCCAACGATTTTCTTTAAATATACACAATAAAGAATAATGCCTAAGATTGAAATGAACTGCAATAAAATCGTTGTGGTTCATTGTGATTTTACTAACTTCACCGCTCAACCAAACATGCACAACTACTTTGGTGTGTAATAGTTTTTGTGATAGTCAAGTGACTTTACATGCATTATAATGTTTTATGACGTAACTAAGTTCTTCAAAGTTCAAACTATGCTGCCATAACAAAGCGAAGAAAACAAATAATGTTAGCGTTGGAAAAGGGCGATAAAAATAGGCAAATGAATAAAAAGATACCTCATGGTCAAGCAACAGATTTTCAGGCTTGATATCCCTGTGAATAACATGCTTCTCGTGGCAATATGTCAATGCCTTTGTGAGGCTTAAAATGTACTAAAATTTTCAAATTTGAAATAAAAAAAGAGTCAGTATACAAAGATTTGGTTTAAAAAAATAATTATAAGCATAGAATGATAGAATATAACATAATCCCTTCCTATTTAGACATTTTTGTAAATAAACTTCCTAGCTTTGAATCCAATTTTCACTTGCTGTAATCCATATTATACCCATTTCTTTACAAATTTACAATTAACTTAACCGTTAAAATTATCAGAGACATGTTAATAATCTATGTCAAAACTCCTAAGAAGTTCGAAGACATAGTACGATATGGATACCATCCAACACAGATACAGGAATACGAGAAACTTAAAAAGATTTACCGTTGCAGCTTGTTTCTCAGAGAAATGACCTCTTTCGCGGAGCAACATGTATAGCTCACCATTATGAGCATATTCAAGAATCAAGTAAACACGCTCCGAATCATGAAACCAACCATAGAGACGCAAGATGTTTGGATGTTTAAGACTTATCTGTATCTCCATTTCCCTCCCCAGTTGTTTGTGAAGTTGATACTTCTCCAGTTGTTCCTTAGAGATAACCTTCAATGCAACCACATATTTACTCTGAAAAAAATTCACAATTAGTAAAAAATCTATTGGATCCCACACAATATTTGAATTTTTCCTGTATTTGAAAAATCTACTTATACATTTAAAAATAAATATGATATAAGCGGGGTTAAGAATAGCTTATTGTAACCAAACATTACCTAAATATACAATCCCATTCTAGAAAATGCTATTAATAGGTCTAGTAATTGAAAAATCAATATTTGATGCATGATATAAAAGGAAAAAGAAAAAAGAAAATTCGGTGACCTTAATTTCTCTGGCGACATAGACTCTGCCGAATTTGCCTCTCCCGAGTGGCTTTCCGATTTCGAAGTCGTTGATAGACCAATCCCGTTTCTGATTTTGATCCATTAGGTTTGTTTTTTGAGAAATGAGAATTTGAATTTGTTAAGTAGAACACAAGAGAGGGTGAATCGCAATCGGCGGAGGAGAATCGCACAAAAGAGAGGGAAATAGTTACTCAAGTGAATTCTGTTTTTGTCTTTTTGAATTTCAAACAAACATTTCTCGACAAAATAAAAAATAAAAAAGTTTAAATAAATTTTTGTTCAATATCAATGTCTAAAATTTTTGGTTTTTAATCTCTCTTAATTTTTTTTTTTTGCAATTTTTGTTCTTTTAAATATTTTTGCCACGATTTTTAATATTTGATTTTAAGTAATCTCGTGTGTATTCTTTAAAATTTTGAAATAGTTTTTTGCAATGTCTCACCTTAGATTTTGCTAACCGTATGGTTAGTTTGTTTTGGAGTTTATGAAAGCTTCTAAATCTCAGAGTCTGAGATAATGCTATAGAGGTCGTTGCTCAAGTGGTTGACAAAGCTTATCAATTGTCTATTGTTAGAGGATTGGACTCATGCAAACACAATTGCTTGTGTTGTTCGCCAAAATCAATAACATACATTAACATTTCAGAATGCAACACTCTCGACAGATTCTTTGGGTCATCCCTCGACACCAGCGGTGGCTGGTCTTTAAGCTAGTGTTTCAACATCTATCCCAGGTCACCTTCGATGGCAACACCCTTAACGCGGACGTCTCAAACGCAACAACGATGCCTCTTTTTGAGATCAATTGGACAAAACATGTATTGGTATGTTCTTACATGACAAAGATGGTGCATTTGTTTTGGCAAGAACTTTGTGCTTTACTCCTTTCTGTCATGTGGACTTCGGTGAAGCGATGAGACTATTTCATGCTTTAGAATGGCTTATAATATGTGCTTTGCTCACACTCTTGCAAGTGCAGCCACATTATCACCTAGTTCCACCACTTATTTTAAAATGCCCTATTGTATTGACACTCTTATTATTAACGAAATGCTATAAGCATCGTCCTTTAAAAAAAATCTCTTGCGTTTTTTTTAGATAAGTGAATCATTAAATATGAATTTTTAAAGTTTTTGTGCTTAAATAATCATCTTTTGTTAAAAATTTCTAAATTTTTGTGGTAGACGTTGTTATAATATTTTCAACATATGTGTAAAGATTCGTTCAAAAAATGTGAAGTGTACACAAAAATTGACATAAAAATGGAGATCAAAAGTCATGATGAAAAAACATGTACACATAAGTTGAATTAAAAATAAAGATCAAAATACATGACGAGTAAACCTTTTTGAGACCAAAATATATAGATGAACAAAAAACGAAATTTAAGATATTTATAAAGACCAAAAACTTATTTCACCTTAAAACAAATTAAACAAACCTAATATTTGAACACTAAGTATTTTCAAAAGATAAATAATTTTTGTGACAATTTTCTCCATCATACTTACATTATGTTTTTATTTTCTCTCATTTGCTTTGATTTTTGTCTCAATACCTCATTTTCTTTGTAAATTTATGGTTGTTCCATAAGTTGTCATTCAAAATGATCATTTAAATAACACAACTCTTTTCAAAACTAATTCAACGCTTCATTTTATTTCTTGTTAAAAAAATACCTCATTTTATTTCTATCTAGCTCTCTTTTTTTCTATCTTTTTATCCACTTATCACATTTATCACATCACTCTATTTATTTCTATTTCATGGTGTCAAATAAGTGTATGAATGTACACAAATAATTTATCAAAATTAAATACAACTAATTTCATAGTTTGAAAATACATTTTTATTTACTTAATTTTATGTCAGTCCATGTTTTTGCTTTCTTAAAATAATCAAACTTTTTAAAAATAATAATAATAATAATAATAATGAAAGTTCTAGAGTAAAATAAAAAGGGAGAACGGATTAATATAGTAGGAATTCTTTACTAGTCGTAAATAAAGTGACAAACATCATCTTAAAGTTTACATGTGGAGTTTCGGGCTCAAGCTCGTGACGAGGTTCGTCTAGCAATATTGACAATCTCAATTGAGTTAACCCTTATGAGTTATAGTCGTTTTATTCCGACATAGTTTTATAACATAAATTGTTTCTTTTGACTTCTTAAACAATGTCAAAAGACATTTGTTAGTATTTCCTTTTTAAATATATAAAAAATATATTTAGACATTTATAGGGCAAAATGAAAGAGTTTTGTCCTAAGCGTAAAAGATAAATGTTATTTTAAACCAAGAGAAAGATTGTAACAAAAAAAAAAACCTAGAGAAAGATTGAAAGATAAAGGATAATTCAGAAAAGAGTGATGAATGTGATAGGTAATTATGAAGAGAGATATAGGGAGAATGAGAAGTGTTTTTTTTTTGTTACAAGAATGAGAAGTGTTTGATGGATTTAGATATTTCTGGAGATGTTCAAAAATAAAGTGATGATATTTAAACACCTCATCTCACCATTCTCCACATTGGGTTGGGTGGATGAGTGCCACTAATTTTTTTCCCTAATAGTCCACTATTCTTTATATATATATATATATATATATATATATATATATATATATATATATATATGGGGCTGCTAATTTACACCCATTTAAAAACACTAAGGTGCAAGTTAGCAAGCCGCACCCATCCAAAAATATTAAGGTGCAAGTTAGCAACCTACACCCACTTGATTATTTACACTCATTTTTATAAGTATTATTAAGGTGCAAGTTAGCAACCTTCACTAATTTACACCCACTTTCATCATTCCAAATATTGTTTCTTTAAAAGTTTGTCTTTATTACATGTTTTGTACCTTAAGCATGTCATTTTCTTTTTTGTGTTCTTTTTTTAAGGATCTTTTTTAAGCTAGTTACAAAATTGTCATTCTATTTAAAATTAATTAAAATATAAACAAAAGGGTGTTTTAATAAATTATAAGTGGGTGCAACTTGCTAACTTGCACCTTAGTGTTTTTAGGTAGGTGTGAGTTAGTAGTCCCCCTATATATACACACACACACTTCATCCTATCCTATTTATAATATTTATAAGAAACAATTAATTTTTTAAATTCATTAAATAATTTTTTTGACCAAAAATTCATTAAATAATAGATAATTTAATAAATCTAAAAAATTAATTTTTTCTTATAAATAAGACACGATTGAATAATACAACCATTGAAAATGTTTTAATAATAAGTAGGGAAAATGGTGAAAAAATAGGAAAATCCAACCAATCAAAATATGTTAAACAGTTACCAAAATCTAGCCATGAGGAAACGTCATTGTGGGGTAGAAATATGCGTCATGCTCAAAATATTTATGTTGTCAGCGTAGTGACGGATGCATGCCGCAAAATATGCTATATTATCCCTTTCATAAGCAATTTTTTACGGTATCTTTTTTTACAAACTTTAACGGATCTTTTTAAATGATATCCCTTTCATAAGCAATTTTTTTGGGTATCTTTTTTTACAAACTTTAACGGATCTTTTTAAAGGAAAATGTGAGCTATTCTTACGTGGTTCGCAGATCAAATAAATAGTATTTGGATACGTTCACACGAAGATATTATCTTCAAAATATTTAATTATTTTTTTATCAAGTTTCTTTTTATCATTAAAAAAATATTTGTTTATGTGTGCGTGACCAAACACTATTTGTTTGGTCTTGTGACAATATTAAATTTCTCGGAAAATGTTGGCAATGAATTACATATAGTAATTCCCTCTCAACAAGTATCATTGTTGAATAGTCAAAAGTACAAACATGGTGCTCCACAATTTTTATTCATCAAAATACGACCTCAGTCGTCAACTACATTTATCAATTTTGGGACTAAATTAAAACGCCACAGCAATTTCTTGAAAGACATAATAATAGAGGAGCATCTACTTGAAGGACTATGTAGAGGAGGGGTGAACAACAATACTAGTATTAGTATTGTTGGACTTTGAGGACTTGGGAGGAGGTGCAGAAACCGTATTGGAACTGAAATTACCCTTGTGATTAACAATTTCATCCCAAATCATTTGTTTCACAGAGCGTTTCTTTGCAGGGAAGACACTCTTATTCTTGGGTTTGTGTCATGCCTCTGTTTTCACAACTCCACTGTGTTATACCCTAATTTTGGACCTAAAAATACTTGTTCAATTCTACTTTTCTTGTATTTCAAGCCATTTGATATATGCGATCAATTGCATCTTTCTCTCGTGTTTTATTTCAATGTTATTTGCAAAATTTACATGCAAGGGCATTTTAGTCATTTCCTATGTCAAAATTTCTTTCAGTCTTTTAAAAATTCGTTTGAGTCCTTTCATTTGGTTAGAATAAGTCTGTTTCATTCTATGTCAAAATCCATTTCAAAAATTGCATTTGAAGTCATTTTAAGATTAGTGTTGCCCCCGGGGGCATTTTGGTCTTTTCACATGTTAAAACCCTGTTTAAATCTTAAAAATTTTCTCTGAGTCTGTTAACTTTGTTTGTATAAGGTCTTGCTCTAATTCCTTGTTGAAAATCCATTTAAAGTTTGCATACGAGTCATTTTTAGTCGTTTCGGCCCCGGGGGCATTTTGGTCATTTCACACGAAATTTCGGCGAGAGAGAGGTTACTTTAAAGTACCTCATTTAGGCCATTGGTTCGTTTTAGTCCGTTTTGTCAAATTTTAGTCGTTTCGCTTTACGTTTATTTCAAATTACGTTTTTTAAGTCAATTTTATTATTTTTCCATTTTTTTAAGTCCAAAATTTCCAAAATTTGCATTCAAGTCCTCCAAGTTTTTTTTAAGTCTTTTTTTTCTTTATTATTTTCGAAACTTTAAGTTTTTTAGTCCTCTTAAGTTTTTTAAGGTCCTTTTGTCCAAAGTATTGCGAGATTAGTCCTTCTTTAAATTTACGGATCGATCCTCCAAAGTTTCAAAATTGCAAAAGAGCCCAAAGTCCAAAATAAGCCAAGGCCGAGCCATTTCAAGGCCAAAATCCAGGTGTCCGGTTCAATTGGTCCGGCAATACACTTGGCAGACCTATAAAAGGCCCCCAATCATTGCCACACCACGGAATCATCGCCAACTCATCAAAAACAGAATCACCAACTCATTTTCACGCGCGCTACGCGCCACCATAACAGAACCCTAACAAACTCTTTCGGCCATTGAAACCACCGTAACAAACACAATTCAACACCAATTTCGTTCCAAATTCACCGGCGAAACACAATTCAACACCAATTCAAGCAAGGAAATTTATCATTCGGCACGTAGATTCCACAAAAGCAACAAAACGAGTTTCAATTTTCCAACGAATTGTGGCCTATTTCGATTCTCGAGTATCTTCGACGAAGATTTTCATCATTGAATCGTCGTCTTCTCCCTGCAATTCAAACCCTAGGGTGATCACGAGAAGAAGACCGAAGAAGAGTAGAAGAGGGATCGAATTCGAAGTGAATCAAAGAGGAAGAAGATAAACAACGTTGAAGCACTTACCGAAATCTCGGGGAGAATTCTAAGAAGGTTTCATCATCTTCTTGCTCGGATCTTCGTTCGAAACCGAGTAAACACACGGATCCTACTCATTTTGCATCATCGAAGAATCCATGGTTAAAACGAACGGTGAAACGAGTTAGATCGAAGAGTTTCGAACTCTGTTCTTTCAAAAAACTTAAAAAAAAAACTTCGAAACCGAAAACAATCGGTGCATAGATCCATCACGTTTCACCGTTTGTTTCGAATTTAGGGTTCATATTCATGGATTATGTGAGGATTTAGGGTTAACTTAGAGTATCATGTTGCCTGAACCATCGAAGAAGATGAACGGCGCCGTTAGGGTTAGGATGAGAGGAAGAGAGAACGAGAAGAAAATGAGGAGAAGAAAGAGAAAGAACGTGGTGAAATGAAGAGAAAAGCTGGCCTATTGTTTTTTATAAGGGAGCGAACCGGACCGGTTCACACGAACCGATGCAGTTCACTCACTGAACCATCTCTTCTTTCATCCTCACCGTTCGATCGCCTTCGTGATGACGTGTACGGTCTAGATTGAGTGTTATGGTGTGCCTGCTTTGCCTTATCATGCGGCGCTTGTCTGGACCCTCGGATCTAGGGTTTTGATGGATCTGGATCAATCCAACGCTCTGATGCGTTCGGATAGTCCATATCCATCAAGACTTTGGGCACTGGGCTTGTTGTTTACGCGAGATTTCGTTTTTTTCTCATGCATCTTTGCTATTTTCCAACACTTTGTTTTGCTTTTTACACCTCTGTTTATGATCAAAATTACTTGAAAAATTCTATAAATTTTTGTACATGTTCTTGTTAATTTTTGTGATGTTTTTATGCATTTTGTTTTTGAAAATCTTGATGAAAAATATTATTGCATTTTCTTGCTTTATTTCCTTGATTTTTTTTGTGGAAATTCATGAAAATTTTGTCTAATTCTATTTCAAATTCTTGATAATTGCTTGTGATACATGTTATATGATTTTGTGGGTTTATTGCTACTTTTGTTTGTGTTTGATATCAACACATGAGAATGAATCTTGATAGGTTACTTAGTTTACAAGTTACTTGTGTAGATAAATAATGCAAATATGCTTGAAGTTTATTTTAAAATGCCAAGTAGATCATGTTGCCTTAATTCCCATTCCAAGACTTGATTCTAAACTTTTAAATATGTATTGGAATGTGAGAATTATAGGTCATATGGTTCTTGCATTCTATGAACAAATTTTAGCCGTGTTTGCACTCATTTTCTATCCTTTATGTTCTAGTGTTTCTCTTGCTTTATTTCCTTTGACATTGTCATGTGCCACTAACTCCTTCCATTTCATGTTTCATCATTTCATAAGCATCTCCACTTCATCCCATATTCATCTCTATTTCTTTCTTGCAATTTAGTTTGTACCAAAGTTAGAATGTAAACATTTAGGAGTTTTTTGTAATATCTTCCTTTATGCACTTTTAATTTCTTGGCAAAGAGGCCATAGAATGTATCTAGGGTGTGATGTAAAGGACAATGGACTCTAATAATGTACACCGACACAAGCACCGACACATGCACACACTTCACTTTAGATATGTAGCTAGAATATGCATGTTTAGATGTATGTTCGGGATTGTATGTTTAGATGAATGTTTAGGCTTTTACACTTAGAAAAATCAATTTCCAAAAAATATGAACAAACATCATTCAAACCATTTTCAAAATAAACCTTGGGATCAAAATCCCATTGTATTTTCCTTTTTCATTTTCTTAATCAAATTTCAATGAAAATAATCATGTTTAGACCATATTTTGCAAATGACTAATTCAACCTCACAATTTCCTAATCTCATGCCCTTGAGGCCTCTTCCTATTCTTCAAACTCCAATTTTCAAACTTAAAATCAACCAACAAAAACAAAAACATTTTTTGGAAGAGAACTACGGTGGATTTGATCCCTTAAACGGGTACGTAGGCAAGGAACAAAATTCCTTCAATTCAAATAAAATAAAAACCCAAAAAACATTCTTCTCCCTCCAATTCTTCACTTAGAATACCTTTAGGTTTAATAAATACTCTTCAAAATAGCATTTAAAAAATAAAGCGCGCGCGTAGAAATTAAAGACGGTTCCTATAGGATACTATAGTCGTTATGGGTGCCTAACACCTTCCCGTAGCGAAAACAACTCCCGGACCTCGATTCTCAAGGGTTTTGCTTACTTTTTCCCTTCCCAAGAAAAATAAGATATCACCGGTTTAAAAGGTTCAAACGTAATCAATGTTTGACACCCGAAAACCAAGATAAAACACCACTGCATATCTCTTTGTGAATCTATGCTGTATCAACTTGGAGAGGATTGGAAGTGGTGGTGGGTTTTATAGCTTTATTATTTGAAATATTTTAAATTTTAAATAAATAAAATGAATGTGGAAATATAAAAGTTTGTCACCTTAAAGATTTTACTCCTTCAGTTTCACGGTGAATGAATGTCATTTTTATTTTTCCATGTAGAATAAATTAATGTATTTTTTTAAGCTGTATTATCTAATTAATACCGTATACACGACTTTCAATATATTATAGGATATTCCAATATTCGAAAAGTATACTCCTTCCGATTTATAATAAGTTACTCTATAGCATAATATTGTGCATAATATTGTCCTAAAATAAGTGACAAGAGCATTTAAAACTCTAATTAATAATACTTTCATCATTCTCAATTGACTTAATAGCGAGTTTTCGCCCCTAACTTTCATGAAGTTGCGATTTTGGCACTCTAAGAAAAACTACAAAACCGCTCCCTAAGTTTTGCAATCAGTAGCTTGATTTTGGCCCCAAGGCCAATTTTTGGTAAAAAGAAAATAAAAAAATAACACGTGGCATCTCACTTAGGGTGCCACGTCGGCGTAGACCGAGTCAAAATTGGCCTTGGGGGCCAAAAGCTGCCACATGTGCAAAACTTAGGGGCTTGTTTTGTAGTTTTTTTTTAGGGGGCCAAAATCGCAACTTTGAGAAAGTTAAAGGGTTAAAACTGCTATTAAGCTTTTTCAATTTAATACTTGACAAGAGTGTTTAAAACTATTTTACTCTCGTCTTTATCTATACATTTTTTTAATATGTGTTAAATGAACAAATAATTTATTTAATTTGAGACGGAGATAGTATTATATTTCACTTAACATCTATCACCAATATCATAAGGTTTTTTTTTTTTTGACCTTATTGATGATAAGGTTTTTTTATGTGGTATTTATCTGCTTGATTAATGAAGACAGATTATGACTTATGAGGGTTTGATTGAACTTTGTTTGAACTTTGAAGTCGGCGTGATGATTTCTTTTGTTATGCACGTGACTGTTATGCATTATAATCATAACACAATCCTCTGTTTGACTTTTACCATTCATGAATTGTTTGACCAGCTTCTAAACCAATCACCAACGTAGGCATGTAGCTATCTACCCTCCATGGCTCCCTTCAAAAAAAAATCACCCTCCATGGCTCCGCCTTCAACCCCTTCCTGTGGTCCCTGGTTTAGGACTTTTGGGGTGCTTTGAGTAGGACTTTGAGTGTTATGATACTTTTAACGAATTGATTGCTTTTGAAATCTTATAAATATAATTTCAATATCCCAGACTATTATTATCCACATTTTTGCTTCTAGAAGACAACCCTACACTTTTATTTATTTTTTAACGAGATCAGAAGAAGACAATCTATCAGTATTACAATATTATTTGCATTCTTTCTAGCCAACAACCCTAATAGTAATTACATACTAGTCAGCAAATGGCCTACTGCTGCTTGATAGCTTGAATCTTTGGGTGATGATGTTGATGAGGTCATAAAATCAATATTCAAAGTCTAATATCCTCATAAACTACTTGCAATGTGTTTGGAATAGCTTTTGCGGTGCAAATGTCACGTCCCAAGGCAAAGTTTGGGCATGGAAATCTTAAAGCTACAAAAGCAAGCTTTTTTAAAAACGTGAAAATCCACCGTGATTCTCTAGAAACCACCCCTAAATCAAACGAGCACTTAATGGGAAAACGCTTGTTAACTTTAAAATATGTAAAATATAATAATAAATGTGACATAGATAGTGGAACATATGTGAGAAATTTTCATCGGTGCAAGTGTCTCATCATAATCAATTTTGCATTCCTGCTTGTTTTCTAAGACAACCAATTGAGTCTTGTAACGGCCGAGGGATCCATCGGAATTCAATTTCACAAAATACACCCATTTTTTCGACCTTATAGATGATAAGATTTTTTTTTAGCAACTCTTGTCTATAAGGTTGTTTTATTTTAGAGTTGTGTTATTTGAAGAATCATTTACTATGCCGAGTTTTAGACGATCAAAATTTTTCAAAGAAAAAGATGTATTGACACAAAAATCAAAGCAATAGAGAGAGAAAGTAAAAACATAATGTGAGTATGAGAGATAAAGTTGTCAAAAAATTGTTGTATAAATATCATTTCTCTTTATGTGAATTTTAACACATTCACCTCTCATAAATGTCCTCAATATGCTGTTATCTCCACGTCCTTTGCATTATTATAGAAGACAACCATGTTAGTAGAGACTATAGTAGTAAGCAAATGGCCTACTACTACATGATTGCCTGAATATCTCAGGGGATGATCATGCTGATGAGGTCATAAAATCAATAATAATTCCAAAGTCTAATTCCTCATAAACTATATCAGGAATTCTTTTTCTTTCTTCATTCACTGCACTTAACAAAGTTGATATATGCATGGATCATTTATCTTAATGACGTTTATAATTGACATTTTATAAGTTGATATGTGACTATATGCTTTGTTATATTTCTTAATCTTAATCTTTTTGAATTATTTCAAAACGGAGAGAGTAGAATTAATTAATTAAATGAAAGATACTTGGTGACTAAGGTTGGCATAAATAATCCTCTGTGTTGTGTGTACATGAGTTTTGGTTATGCACGCGACTGTTATGCATTTTATTCGGTTTGTTGGTTAGATAAAGACAGCCTGACAGATAAAGGCCAATATTATAATCTTAAGACAATTCTTCTGTTTGATTTTTACCATCCGATTCATCATCCATGCATTGTTTGATCAGCTTCTAGACCAACGTAGCTTTGACTTTGAGTAGGACTTGGGGTCGGGGGCGGATCTGGACTCAAGATATTGGTGAGGCACAATTTTTTCGCGGTTAAATAATTAAATAAAATGTACATATAAGTACCGAACATAGTTAATTTCCATTTGTAGCGAGTAACAATTAACTTGCATTGGGGTTATTAGGGTAAATTTTGGGTGTAAATGAACAATTTTAAAAATGAGAAAAGTGTTTTTAAATAACATATGCAAATATAAGGCCCAAGCCCATAACAACAAAAACACATAACCCTAAATATTTGATACTCATAGTCACATTATCACAAAATTCGCTACAATACTTTTTTTCCTGCTTCTTTCTTCTTACAGTTCCATGGTTTCTTCATCTTTTTCCTTTCTTACCATGGTTTCAACATATGATTTCTTTTTTCTCTTGGTACTCTGCTTGTGATTGATGAGTTTACATTAAGTTTATTATCTCAGTTCATTGTTTCATATATGGAGAAAAAAATGAAAAAAATCGGCTTGAGGCCGGTGTGGCGCTTGCCACACCGGGACTGTTCAGGTCCGCCCTGTTTGGGGTGCTCATGAGTAGGACTTGGAGTGTTAATACTTTTTTAGGAGTGAGTGTGACAATACATAATCATCGTCATATGTAAAGGTAAATGAGTAACCTTGCTTTTGAAATTTTATAAACAATCAATCTATATATAAAAGTTGCCCAAGCAAACAATTTCGCCCTAATTTTTCAGAAGCCCTAATGATTATAATTCTTGTTTTACCCTATTTCAAACTTTAATTATGAAAAATAAAAAGAAAAATAGGGTTTTTCATCCGTTTGCGCTACAAACATGGTTGTTTCCGCTAAACCCTAAGCTGTTTTACCCTAATCCAACGCTATTACCTTTGTTATCCTTAAAAACAAACTTTTACGTTTTTTTCCCTGGAATCATGCACTATCTCATCCTCCCCACTTCCGAAGAAAAAATTCAAATTATTCATTCTCTCTGTTCACCAAGCTTATCCCTCTCTCAATATTGATTCATCATCCATCTTCTTCAATGTTCTCTCCACTCACTCTCCTCTCGGATCTCTCTCTCTCTCTCTCTCGCCGCAATTCCCTCCAAGGTTGTTGGTGTTTATTTTCGGTGTTACGGTTTTCTAGCTTACTGCGAGAGATATTACTAATTAGCTTCGATTGCATTTTGTGTCTTCTGTGTTACTAAACTTTGTTTTTGGCTTTGGGCAAATTTCTTTTGTTGTTGTTTGCGAGTGGGTGTAATTTTTTAGCTAGGTAAATTAGATATCCTTCTTTACTTTCAATTCTTTTGCTTGCAAGTGACATGCGGTAGTTGTTGTTCATATTGTTGATTGTTGTCGGTTTCGTGATATTTTTATGCTAACTGTTTTCTCTGGTTTTGTTTGGTGACGAATTGGAGTTTATTAGGAAATGAAGCAACACAAATTATTTGCTCAAAGGTAACGAAAATTGCAAGTTTAATTCAAATTATCTCGCTCGAAAGGTATGTGGACTTGCTTTCTTAATTTGTCTTTTATTGGAAGTTTAATTATGATCATGAGATGTTTGAGGAAATGTCTCAATACGAAAAAGCTGATAGCAAATCTAGAACAACAACTTTGTAGTCGAATATTTATGCTTTTAAATCACATATATGATATTTGCGATTCTATATGAATCATATTTGCGGATTTCACGTTAATTTTGTCATCATTTTTGTACTTTGTTTGAAATGTAGTGGCTTATTTTCATAACTTCCTAGCTTCTTCTTTTTTGTAAAAGGATATCTCATAAATTGGGATTTTAAATTGTGTTTTTCTATATTACTTTGTAGGTTCATAAAGTTTGTTGAGCTTACTAAACCTGAATTTGCATAGCACACACATGTAGAGGTATGCATATTTACTTTTCACTATTTTCTATTGAATTTGTAGTCGAATATTTATGCTTTTAAATCACATATATGATATTTGCGATTCTATATGAATCATATTTGCAGATTTCACGTTAATTTTGTCATCATTTTTGTACTTTGTTTGAAATGTAGTGGCTTATTTTCATAACTTCCTAGCTTCTTTTTTTTTGTAAAAGGATATCTCATAAATTGGGATTTTAAATTGTGTTTTTCTATATTACTTTGTAGGTTCATAAAGCCGTTGAGCTTACTAAACCCGAATTTGCATAGCGCACACATGTAGAGGTATACATATTTACTTTTCACTATTTTCTATTGAATTTGTAGTCTTATGGATTAGTTTTTGAGATTACTAAACACGAAATTAATTTCCTCCACTGTTTGATGTCTATGTGATAACTTCATTTGATAAATACATGGTTGCATTTACTAAGCACGAGCTGCATTTTGCAATTGTAGGATCTATGGGTCCTAATGAAAACTTTGGGTAGAGCACCGGTCTTTGTACCCATCTTTGATTATTTTTGCTGCTACAACAACAACAACAAAATGTGTTATATTGAGAGTTTCAAGCGACAATTACGGTAAAGGGGCCTTCTCACCAAGGTACTTTACTAATGCAATCAACTATCCTATGTATATCAATTTTGGATTTCATGTTCGTGTTTTGTTTCACCATTGGGATTGATATTTGTTGGTGCGATTGTATTGAAGCAACACAAGTGCGTATGTAATGGAGTCCTTATTTTTGTTCAAGCGAGTTGTTACCTTATCTTAACATGATAATTATGTCTAACTTTTCAGGTGCACCGTATTGAATGGCGCCTACAAAAGCTCATGACGGTGTCGTTGGTTATGCAATGTACTCACGGAGAGACTATTTAACTAATCAAGGTATATGTAGTTACAATAAGATTTTGAATTATACCTGAAGCTAGAATCTCAAACAGCTATTAGTGAGTGATGATATTAAATCATTTTAATATATTGAAATAGTTGAATAGGCTGTGAGAATAATTGAACACTTTTGTTCAATGAATTGTTTACTCTCAGAGGTTATTTATACGTTGATCACAATATCCTATGTTGATTCATATTTTGTTAAAAATGAGTTTTTTTTTAATTCATGGGCAGCTCTCTTTTGAGTTCCAATTTATCCGCTTCTATACCACAACAACAACTAAGCCTTCTCCCACAAAGTGGGGTCGACTACATGGATCAAATTACGCCATAGTGCTCTAATGAGTTCTTTTTTAAATTAGGCCTTATTTACTTGATCTTCGACTTAGAAAGTGCTACCGTACTTTATATTATACAGGATTTATTTAAACTCCAATAGAAAAACATATATAATAATCAAAATTATTGAATATCAATTTTAGTAAGTTTTGTCATTGTATTTTTGACATTACGAGATAAATACTGTTTCATATCTGCTATCTTAATATATAATACGAAGGTTCACAATGCATGCCTAAACTGAAAACCTTAAACCTATGACATATTAGTTACTTCAAAGCATTTAGACCAACAAACCACTTTCTGTTTTTGTGATATCATTTGGCTTCCACTACATGATATCCAACATTAAACTCCCTTCTCTAAAAACCAATTAATTCTTTTTCCTTTCTTTCCAAACGGTTTTGAACCCTTTTTTCTCCTTCGCAATCTAAACCCAAAAGTTTGTGATTTTCAACCATTTTTTCCCTTCATACAGTAACTTTTTTCCAAAAATTTGTTCATTGTTTAAACATGTCGACAACTAATGATATAGTCGATACGATGCTTATATATGAAAATCGAAATAAACCATCTTTTTTACTTTATCTGTGTCATTTCTTTTTCAACTTCAATACACCATTCCTTTTTCATTGTTCCATCTCCCTCTCTCCCACTTCTCTCGTTCACTTTATCACCATTCATTATCCACACCATCGGTGCATTAACCAAACAATCATCACTAACCAATCGTCACCGTCGTCACCGTTAACAAACCATCGTCGCGGTCAACTTTCATCACGTCATTACCATCACCGCCATGACAATGACTCCGTCGCGGAAGTCCCCTCGATCCTCTCTAGCGATCTCATCCTTGATGTACTTTCGTTTCTTCCTATAAGATCTTTTCTTCGATTCGGGTATGTAAGTAAGTGTTGGAAAACCCTAATTTCCGACCTCACCTTTGTGAAATTGCATCACCGAAATCACAATCACAAACACGAAATTCACCCTTCCCACTGCGGCAGTTGAAGAATTCGAGTGTGGTGGTTGCGGTTATGAAAACGGACCAATGTCTCTTCTGTCGCTATCATCTATATTTAAGTTTTTTTTTTAGCTTTTATTTATTACAACTATTGTTTTGTACGTGATTCTTTATCTTTTATGGTATTAGATGATTTGCTGTGAAATTGAGAGTAAACTGAATCATTGAGGAATTAAATAACTTCCAATTATGTTGTCCGTAGGAAAGAAACTATTAGAAGGTATGCATGTTCTCTCTAATACGTTTCTCTAATCATGGTTGTGTGATATCCGGTGTTCATTCTTTTGCAAATAAATTTCATGTAGCATACTGATTCGGTTAACTATCTATTTTGATTGTGTCTTCTTTGGTTTTTTCAATTTTCAAACTTCCTTGAGATGGACTAGACATGAGAATGTTGTGATTGTTAATCTTTTATTGTTTATTTGATAAAATTTTGTCTACACATTTTGCGGATGGGGAACAATTGTTTCATTGTGCTTATAAAAAAGTTGTTTCATTGTGATTATAGTAGAACGTGCTAAAACTACTATTACTTAATTCATATATTCCATTTGATTGTTACTGAACTTTTTTGTTTAATTCTTACCTTTTGATGTTCTAAACTTTTGTTTTTAATTTGTAGGTTCTAATGAAGGTGCACATAGTTATAGTTACTTGAATGCGAAGAGAAAAAGAGCACGAGTATTGAAAGGTCCACATTTAGTTACACTCGGTATCACCACTTCGTATCCGTTAAGTATAACTAATTTCCTAAATCTCTCGTGAAGCGATAATGACAATATATTTTCTCTCGCAACATACTCTATTATAAGATTGGAAAAAAGCATCGATTAAAACTTTACACTTGCAACTCATTGTATCTACAAAATGCATGTGATCGGTTCGGCTTATGTTTTAAAGTTTGGTATTTGTTAAACCATAGTAGTTACGGTACACATAATATTTTACGCTAGACTTTGTTACTTAATGCTTTGAACGGGACGCTATTTGACATCTTAGTATGGTAAATTGCGTGATCTCTATTATGTTATCATTCCGAGCAACCTTCTATGAACAACGTACCTTATTATAATCTCATTGCTTATGACATTATTACCATCAATCATAACTTCATATCTGTTACGTATAGCTAATATTCTAATTTTTCAAGAAGCAAGAACGATGCAATTATTCACTCCAAGATAATCTAAGAAACCATGTTATCTTATCCATCGGTGCATCTAATATCTTAAATTGCGGTATTTGTTAAACGAAGATTGCAGTTACAAGGCACAAAATGCATTCAAATAAACTTTGCCTTTTTTCTCCTGGAAAGGAAATTTTTTGACATCTACCCATAGTCAATTCATAGCTGATCTCAAGTTAGTTATTATTCAAATCATAATTCTATGTTTCCCTATGTAGCGGCGAGTATCCAAAATGATTAAGATATTCGTTTCGAACAACTATCCGAAAACTAATCTTTGTGGACAAACTACCATATATTTAATGTCATTTTCAACAAATGAAACACCTGTATTTGTTAGTATATGGTGGAGATGGTTCTCTTATTTTAGATTGCGGCGAATTTTTGAATCATTCAAATCATCCTAAATACAATGTTGTTTACAAGGAAATTTTCGTAACGTACCGGCATGATTTGTTACCTTTTTTTAAGTTGTATTATTATTTTTAACATTGTATTTGCATAAATAGATTTTGAATTAACGGTATAATTGAATATTTTGTTTGTCATCAATATGACCGTGCGGCGGCACGGTGCAAGGTCTAGTTGTTATATATTACAAGGTACCTTTGAAGTTGTTGTGTGGTATACGATTGGCCGAATGTGTAAATAGGGTCCTCTTAATAGTTATAAATTGTGATTGAAAATGTTACTAAGTCAATTGAGTTTTATTTTAATTTTTCCATAAATTGACAATATTGATGGGATAAAATGATGGAAGGATAAAAGTTTACAAAGAGGAAAATGAAAATGGGGGATAAAAATATGTTGCTTTATGACTTTATCAACCAAATATTCTTCTTTAATTTTTTAATTATTCGGTAAACTTATTCGAGCATGATTCTTACTAGCATTGTTTACACTTTCAAGTTTGTTCGCTTTGTGACACATACCCGAGAATTTGACACTTTCAATTTCGCTTAATTTTTCTTAAGGCATGTTTCTTTATCTTGATAAAGAATCAAATAGGTCATTGTGCGAGAAACAACTTTGAGAATATGCAAATGTGACCCTGTTTGGTATCTTGATTGTGAGATAGATATTATTAGCATCAACTCTTCATTTTGTTTTTAATGAATGGTTCTTTTGTTTATGAAATTGATTTGGTGTCGACAATAGTTCTTTTTGTGAGAGGTTTCGAAAAGTGCAATTAAGGTTATGTTGATTTGTGTGTTATTTTTTAATGACTTATTTTTCCAATCGCGCCGGATACGGAGTTTATTTACGATTGACGGTTCACATAGTCATGGTCTTCTCTTATCGGTTAATATCGGGTTGGATTCTATAGTTTTTGGTTGATTTCTTGATCTGCGAGACAATGATTATGTTCCTACTTTGGATGCATCTCATACGATTAGGTGTAGTCCTTTTGCCTTTGATATAGCCTTTGTCATCGAGTTGGAGTTCCTCGGTACTGAGTAGCGTGTTCCCGGGATTAGGTTTGTGTTGAGATATGCATATTGTTCCGGGATTTTGGTTGCTGTATTTTGAGTGGGGAGTTGATGTTACAATCGGTAGAGATGTGACTTGCGGACTATCCATTTCGGGCTATTTTTCCGTTCGCCACATTTGTTTGAATTTGTTCTTTGTATTTTGTGAGAGATGCCTTATAATTGTGCATCTCATGCTTTTTTGTGGCAGCAATTACCTTTGTTTGTTTAGTTTGCTAAGTTTTAGTGATCAAGTTTCTTTCAACTTAAGCATAAGAATATGTGTTTTGATAAAGTTGTGTGGTTTTGGTGTTATTACTCTCTTTTGTTAGAAAGATTGTAAAGGTGTAATTTGGTTCTACGACCAACTTATTAGTGTTGAACTCTTACGTAAACTATAGTTATGTTGTAATATTTTAATATATTTTTGTTACAAACTATATAAAGAAAAACCATCAATTCTCCTAAAAAAGAAATATTATTTTTGGCCAAGAGCACCACTACTCGATATTTATATCGATCGTTAAGGTGGTCTTGCCTTATGTTTTGCAAGGAGTAAATATAGTTTAGCTTATGAAAAATGAAGATTAATTTTACATGATCATATAATTTAATTTGTAAAAGGTACATAGAATAATGCATATCAGGATCATCCTTTCCCCGAAAAAAGAGATCATCCTTATAGATTTTGTCAAGATTTATGTATATTTTTTGATTCATTCTTGCTATCCACTTCCTTATCATTAATTTAAATTTCGATTAATTATTGTTTGTGTGATCTGTCATTAACATCACATGTTTGTAGTCACAATTTTTATGTTCAATTGATATCCATAACCAATGTCACGTTTTTGCTCAAGTGAATATTCATCCTCTGTCTCATATTAAGTGAGTGATACGGTTGAATCAATCACACATATCAATGCATATTTTTTTATCTATAATATATTTATTATCTATTAGAAAAAATTATCAAAATTTAATATTTTAAAAATATTCATCGAGACAAATTCAACATCTTATATGAGATTTATATTTGTATATTAGTATAAAAGACATGGTCAAAGAATGTCAATTCAACAATCCACACCTTGTCTCCTTCAAAAAAACAATCCACATTGTCAACTAAGTCATATATTTTGGAACGGAGGGAGTAATGTGTAACGTGACAAATTAATGAGGGTTGATTACGTTAGTAAATCATTCCTTAATTAATGAGATTGGAGTTTTTGATCATTTAGGATGAATGAAAAGTTTGTTCATGTTCCTTGGCTCGAGAAATTTGAACTCCATATTATTAGGCTCCCTTCCCCTATGAATTGGTCCACTAAAATATATTTAAATTGACATAGCAATATCTTACTAATTTGCCCACTAAATATCTTACTTATCTTACTAATTGTCCCACTTATGCATAAATATACATAATTATAGATATTTTTTTGAAAGCATACATAATTATAGATGATATGTAAATATCTTACATCGGTATTAAACAATTGCCTTGGAACGTTGCAAAATTCATTAAGTTCCAACAAGTATACTATCACGATGTCTAAGCAAAAATAATCACAATTTCCTCGAAGTACAAGTACATAGTTTTAGTGTAAACGCTACTCATTTGTTTACAATGACATCCACTTTTAATCTTTTATATGGATAGGACTTTGGAACTCCTTCTCAAACCCATTTAATGCCTTAACCCTTTAATCATTGGATTGCATCTTATGAAACAGAAAGATGATTTAATGTGTGTTTGATTTATGATTAATAATTTACTCAATTACTAAATATCACATTAGACCCGTGCGGCGCACGGGTCGATGGTCTAGTTTCATTGAAAATTCAAACTTATGAATAAGATTCCTGCAATGTGCCGACTATAGGGTAATTGATTTTTTTTTTTTTTGGTCTTTATCTGCTAAATTAGTGAAGAATGGGGTCGACAATGTGGGTTAGTTATCTAAATTTGGCATTCACCTCTACATAAAAGCCCCCATACTATTATTATCCACATTTTTGTTTATTTTTATTTATTTCTTAACGAGATCAGAAGAAGACAATCCATCAGTATTACATTATGAGCAATGCTATTTCTAGCGAAGCCCGTGTTCCCGAATCTATCCCGAAATTGCTTTCTACCGTCGGATCTCCTTGCACACAATACATGGCTGGTTGGATGAAATTTAGTTATTTTGCTACAATACACGTTTATACTGTCGCGATGTCATCGTGATAATAATTGTCGCTTTATGCAGCATTTCCCTTACATTATTTACATTCTTTCTAGAAGAAAACCCTAAGTAATTAAGTACTAGTAAGCGCAAAGGAAAAAGCTATGTATAGCGAAAAATTATCTCACGACGGCATCCCGACATGTATTGTGGCCAAGTTTGACTTTTATTCCCTCACCCAAGTATCAATCCAACCATCCAAGGCTGTTGATCATTCGCTTGCATTTCGTGAATTTGAGTTCGCTTTAAATAGCAAAGCTCAAGCGCAAATGGCCTACTAATATCCTCTTAAACTACTTAATGGGAATACGGGTTATTCATTGTCACTAGTTCTAATTCTTTTTCTATATTCAGTAATGGGAAAACGCTTTTTAACTTTAAAATATGTAAAATATAATAATAAATGTGACATAGATAATATTTGAGAAATTTTTATTGGTACAAATGTCTCATCATAATCAGTTTTGTATTTCTGCTTGTTTCCTAAGACAACCAATTGAGCGTTGTAACGGCGGAGGGATCCATCATAATTCAGTTTCACAAAAAACAAATACAAATCTCAAGGAAAATGGGACTGAAGTAAAACACCACAGCAAAAGCAACCTTAACCAATTTAATGAACAACACCAAATAAAATAGAAGATAGAAGTTACAGTTAAAGCAATATAAAGATAAAGATGCAACTATAGAGGAGCATCTTCTTGATTGATCACTATGTAGGAGGAGGGATGAACAACAATACTAGTATTAGTTGGACTTTGAGGACTGATAAGGAGGAGGTGGAGAAACCGTACTGTTGGAAGTGGAATTAACCTTGGGATTAACAATTTCATCCCAAATCATTTGCTTCACAGAGCGTTTCTTTGCAGGGAAGACACTCTTGTTCTTGGGCTTGTGCCATGCCTCTGTTTCCTCTGTTTTCACAACTTGCTGCATATCACTTTGTGAAGCAATAGTTCTATACAGCTTGGAGAGGAGAGGAGAGGGGTTGCGGGTTTTATACCTTTTTTTATTTTCACTTGCGTTACCAAAGTATAATATAGAGTTTTAAAAAATGGACCGGGTTTGATGAACCGACCCATTAGTCCATATAAAGTTAGCCAAAATACAATTGGTATTTTGGCCTAAGTCCATTTAGCTCATATAAACGTTGGATTGAGTCAGACATACGCCAATAATTAATAAAGTTAGTTCAATAAAAAATTTAAATGATATTCATTTTAAAATGGAGAGGTATAATCAATCAATTAAATTCAGTGAAAATTGGTATTTTGTAACTAAGTATGAGAAATAATATTCTGTGTGGACATATGATGTTCATTTCTGGTAATGCACGTGGGCATATTATCAGATCAGTTAGTTAGGGATGGTTGGTGAAGACAGCCAGATATAAAAGAAAAGATAAGACTACTGTAATCTTAACACAAAGCGTTTCTTTGTTTTTACCATCCAACAATTCATGCTTTCTTTGATCAGCTTCTAGACCAACGTAGCTGTCTACCTCCACCTTCAAGCCCTTCTCTGTGGTCCCTAATTTAGGACTTTTAGGGTGTTTGATTAGGACTTTGGAGTGTTATAATTTATACATGATCATCAGCATATGTAAAGGTAAATAAGTAACCTTGCTTTTGAAATTTTATAAATAATTTCATTGAAATTTCAAACTTAGTGAATAATTGCATGCAAGGGGTCGACCATAGGGTAATTTTATTTTGAGTTTTTTATCATACGTAAATTTGTGCATGTTAAAAAATTTAAGAAAAGTAAATTTAGATTGAAACTTGTTCATTTAATATTAAATATGTATCTTTTTAATAAAATTAACCAACACTCGGAGTATTTGCTTAATTAGTGAAGAATAGAGTAGACACCGAGTGTTAATTATTTAAAATTGGCATTCACCTTTTATAAATAACACCATAGTATTGTACCAAAAAAAAAAAAAAAAAATAACACCATAGTATTATTATCCACATCTTTGCTTCTAGAAGACAACCCAAGTAGTAAGCAAATGGCTTACTACTGCTTGACTGCCTGAATATCAGGGTTGATGTTATTGATAAGGTCATAAAATTAACATCCAAAAGTCTAATATCCTGATAACCTGTACCTAATGGGGAAGTGGGTTAATTCGTAGTGATTCCTTTTCTTTCTGATAAAGTGCACTTAACAATGTTTTTTTTTTTTGTTGAAGAATGCACTTAACGATAACGAAGTTGATATATGCATATGTAGTATTTATGTTAATAATGTCTATAAATGGATTAATTGAGATTTGATAAGTTCACGTAAGACCCCATTTGTTAGGTTTGGGTTTTAATTGACGTTTGCATTTTATCATCTCCTCTCGTTCACACATATGATCCAAATCCAATCAAATAAAGAAGGAAAATGAACCGAAAAATTTTATACCAATTAACCCACTTCCCCAAATCCAATCATTTCACACCACGTGCATTATATTAGAAACTTCCAACCAATTTTATAATTTTTTTATTAAAGAAGGAAAATGAACCGAAAAATTTACATGCACGATATTATTTTCTGAAAATTGAATACATTCTAGAAGTAAAAATTTAATTAAGATCCAGTGATTTATTATTTTTCAGAGAAAAAAAAATATACACACATGCCCCATTTCTATTCACCAGTAATGGGATTCATCGCCATTTTAAATAAGAAGTGCACTTTTTTTCTTCAAGTAGATAAGAAGTGTACTTGATATATAAACAAAGTTTTAATGCAATGTGATTTTCGTTCAAGCAGTTTAGTGACAAAAATTCACCTTTTAAGGTGAACAATTGGAATGTCCGTGGTTTAAACCCCGCTCTACATATAACAATACATTGTCCGTGAGCTTATGCCACAGGAACGATGTACATTTTTGACAAAATAATAGATATTCATTCATTCAAATTGAAAGAGTACATCGATATAATGCAAATTCGCTAAAAACAAAAAGGATGAATCTGTGAACAAGCTCACAACATCCATGTTAATAGCATAAAACGACAAAGTACAAATGCCTACACATATGACTATATTTAAATCTCCAGAATAACCATGTTTCCGGATCGCAACGTGGATGACGCCAAAGTCATTGATTGGATCCGCCTGGTGATACGACAATCTGAAGCGATCAAATATACGAGAGAAACAAGAAAAACAAACAACGTCGCACAAAGACGACAAACAACCAACGTCGCACGAAGACGACGAAATCACAAAATAAAACGAAATAAATGTGAAAATCACTTATTTCAATAAAAGGGAAATAGAAAAACGAGTTAGAGGGGTGATTTTGGGTCAAAAATTGACCCTAAATCACCCCTCTTTGGTGGATGAAGGAGAAGAAACTAGGGTTTTTGTGACGGTACTCACAAGAGAGAAAGGAAAAAGAGAGAGAGAAAATATATATATCCTTGTTTTATTAACTGGCGATCGTTGGAACGATGTACATGTTATTTTAATGAAATGTTGCAATATACATTTTTTTTAAATCTTTGATCATAAGGTTATCAAGTGGCTACAAGAAGTTAAATGAGAGTAAAATTTACCATAGTTGCTTAGTTATTTTTTATTCATTACAATAGAATTTGTGTGGTTTGTTATATTTACATGTAACGAAATTGTAGACATTAGAGGATCCAACAGGCTAGTATTGCAATTTGTAAGTCTCTTTCTCCAACCACTTTAATCACCTTTTTTTTTTCCTTTCTAATGTCGTTTCTCAATTTGTTATTCTTATTCCGTTTTGTTGTAATTTTCTTAGAAATTGTGGTATTGTCTAACACAACACCACAAAACTAACTTGTAAGGATTGCCTCCACTCATAAAATCATATTGTCGGACCATCTTTTATTTGGATAATTTAACACATCCGCTCATGACTAGACCGGGACATACGAAATATGGATATAAATGATGGAAGGTCTAACAGATTTTGAAAGAGATTCTAATGCCATCTTAAAAATCGTAGTTGGGTCTAATATATCAACTTCTTCAAAAGTTTATAGAATATGAAAATAAATTATGCGTATACAATGAGAGTTTTAATTTAAGTTATCTTGGGAGAGATGACATTGCATTTCATAGCCTTTCCTATTAAATAATCATATCAATTTTAAGTTTGAGCTCCTTCTACGAAAGATAACAATTTTTGTTGCCTTGTGGTATTTTATCAGATGATACGTAATGGATACTTTCCAAGTTCTAATATATATTTTGTAAGATTAGTGTTGTCGTTTTGCTAATATCGTTTTCCTATGGCAACACATATGCATTTATTATTGCCGTTAAATTGATGAAACTAGGAATTACTGCTAAAAGTAGTTTTTGTTGCGGTGTCATTACAATATTAAAATTGTAATGGATTTTCTGTGTATTCAAAACAGATTTTGCCTCTGTTATGTTTGTTTGGCTGTGATGTGAGTATGGAACATTGGGCTGTGGTATTCAGTGGTTTGCTGTTCTAGTGTGTTGCACGTGGGGGCAAAGAAAGACATTTTAGTGTGAATTGGAAAATAGCAAGAGGGTCAATGCCTTATTATATGTTAGCTTGGCTTTGGTGTGTAAGATTGTGTTTTACTTGTCGTTATTTCTGTCTTGACAATTCCTTGTACTTTGGTAGTTATTTATTAGTAAATATAATATGTTATTGTGGTTTGCCTTTTCAACAAGCAATGCATGTATGTGACAATGCATAATTCCATTCTTCTTCTAAGTGTGGTGATGCTTCTCTGATTTTTTAGCGAATAATATTCCCAAATTTGCAGTATATGGACAAATCCCATTAATTTAGTTTCTTTTATTATTATTATTATTATTATTATTATTATTATTATTATTATTATTATTATTATTATTATTATTAATTGTTACTATTATTATTTTAGTGTGGATACCTCATTGGACTTTTTGACCGTTTAGCAAAGCATATTATTTCTGTCCTATTTTGCAGAAAATGTTTCAGCATCCACGTTTGCTTGAAGTGCCAAGTTCTAAGAAAAAGGATTTAGTCAAACTCTTCACTTTATTCAACAATTACACAGGTAAAATTCCACCTTTTTTTCCTTGTAAAAAAAATTCTACCTTTTTAATTAATCCACATAACATAACCTTGATATGCGTCAGAAAAGGGCTACTAGTTAACGAGAAAATCTTGTGTGGACCAGGACCAAGAATTTTGGTTTGGTCACACACACAAGAATTTGCTTCTCTCTTCTCTTCTCTTCTCTCTTCTCCATTTTCTCTCTCTTCTCTCTCTTATCTATTTGTGTGTGACCAAACCAAAATTCTTGGTCGTCCACACAAGTGTTTCTCCTAGTTAACGGAGTGATCCACTTCCCCCCACGTATATGCCCCAAAAAGGCAAAGTTATTTTAGATAACTGTAAAGACGTGAGCTTTTCTTATGTTGTATTCGAAATAAATAATGTTAATTAGTAACAACATATATTCTTTAATACACATTCTTTTAGGAAGGAACACACATTTTTATTGGTTAAAACCATGCAGATCCTAACAATAGTAGTACGTAGTAGTAAACATGTGTTGCTAATTGTACCAAAAAAATTAATAATAAATGTGTTTTGCTAAGTGCTAACGCTTGCAAACTCTCCTCTTCGAAAACTGAAATTTCATAGGTTCCAATTAGGTGATCAGATGTGAGAGTAATGATAAAGTATAACCTCAAACGGGTACAAAAATGTATTGAGCATATATATAATGTGCTGTTGAAGGTGTCACAATACAAATTACAAAGGACCACTTTACTTCACACGCCCGACAGACATGATATATTTATGAGATATCTCTCTCTTTCTTGGAAGGTGCTTTAGGGTTAAATTTGAGTGTTCACGCACACAAGAGAGTTATATTTATACATACATTAACTTGATATTTTGTTACTATTTTTGCATATTTAATTAGTTAGTTTTATGTTTTCATAACTTTTGTATTGGATAAATTCATAGTAACAAAATATCAAATTTGAGATCATTGACTTACAAGTGTCGTGTGAGCTAGAGTCAAGCAACTATTGAACGAACCATCTCAGCAATGCTCATAGTTTTCCTAGTTACCTCCGTTGATGCCATTTCTATAATTTAAGAACCTTTTTGTTCTTAAATTTTTTTTGTTGATTTTATAAGTGTAGGGATTAAATTAATGAAAGTGTGATAGTTTAAAGACAAATTGATTGTATAAGCAATTACTCGGGTGGGGTTCCAAAACTTCAAGTTATGATTAGCCTCTTTTATCTTTAACCGTTGTTGTTAAATGCCCTAAACTCCTAAATGACCGGAATAATCACAATCATATATAGATATACCATCTAATTTCAGTGGGAAAATATTTATTATATATTGACACTAGTAGCACCACTCACTATTCTTGTGCATGGGTGCACAATTTTCTAAGGTCACCTGCCTTAAAAAGGGCGAAACCAAGGTTAAGGTTTCAGCAATCAAACATACTCCATGTTTTCAGCAATCAATCATAGGCAAGCTAAGTACCTGGATGTATATATTTCTTTCTGGAAAATAAAATAGCATTGATATAGATTTTGAATAATCACATAATTTTCATCCCATTGAAATTGAAAAACCTTGTGAAAAATTAAGATGAAATATTTATTCATTAGGTAAGCTGGTGGTATAAGCGGACGATACACTTACAAACACAAACCCCATGGAAAATGGGGAATTTTTTACTCAAGTAAAACATCACTGCAAAAGCAACCTCGACTACATAATGAACAACAAGAAAGAAAAAAGATAAATTAAAAGATACATAAAATGAAAACTTATAAGAAAATACACAACAAAAGCATGCATGCATCATGGACAATTATATCAGGTTCCATACCTGACAACTGATTAAGCTTTCTTGATTTGAATGCATGGCAGTTAAATTTTTATGAGCTGCTGTCATGACACTTTATTGTGGGATGCCATGATTTTGAAGTTTTAGCAATTATCTTACTTTGTGTAAAAGAAAGCAATCTGTTTATTTAATTTTGTTTTGATTGAAAATCCAAGTCTTGGATTTTGTATTGGTTTCTTGAGTTCAGTAGTGCCTTACATGGGTTTATGGGTATTGCTTTAAGTTGAACTGAATTTGCATAATAATGCTTGAACGTTTTGGAGTAAATTGCTGGTTTAGATTAACCATTTGTTTGTCAATTTTCTTTTTGTAAACCCAATTTACCCAAGAAATAAAGATGAGATAGTAGCATACTACTTTTTGATATAGTAGCATACTACTTTTCGATCTTGTAACTGATCATTTTCCTAATCTTGAAGGTGTTGATTCAACTAATGCTTGCTATGGAGGAACAAACAGAAATATGGAAATTACTGACATTGAAGGTGTTGATTCAACTAATGCTTGCTATGGAGGAACTGCCGCTTGCTATGGTTTTGTACAAATAGTATGATACTTAGTTTATTAATTTAGTTTTTAGACTACAAATATTATTGATATATTTATGGTTTTGTACGAAAATGATTTAGGCTATGTTTGGATTGATGGAGAGTGATGGAATGGAATGGAATGGAGTGGGATGGAACCATGTTCCATTGTTTGGTTTTGTAAATAAGGAATGGAATGGAATGGAGTGTGATGGAACCCATTCCATCCAATACCATCCATTTAACCAAATTTTCATTCCACCCAATTTGGGAGGTATCTGATGGAATGGAACATTTTAATAATAAAATTACAATTTTATCCTTATTTTTCATTCCCAATTTTAGCACGCACCATTCCCATTTTTTTCTTCACTTCTTATTCCAACATGCCTTCATCTTCTCTGTCTCTTCACTGTTTATCCCGCCTTCATCCGTATTTATGTTTGATACGTTCCTTCTAATTTATGAATGCTAGCTTTATGCCTTTACCAATAAATTTTTGCTTGTAGCAGATTTCAATTATAGCTTGTAGCAGACATGGAGCAGATTTCGGTGTGATAGATATCGCTCATGTTGAGTACTTTTTTAGTAGCATGGTATACAAGGGGTTCTCGTCAATGAAGACTGTTGAAAAAATTTCTAATGAAATCGCATGTGTTGGTGCTACTCACGGATGATTGACACAGGGAGTAGAGAATTCAATTTGATGTTTTTTAAAATAAGGGTAAAATTGGAATAAAAAATTTATAACTCGTTCCGTTCCGTCAATTTCCAAACAATGGAATGAAAAATTAGTTCCGTTCCATCATAAAGTATCCAAACAATAGAATGGGATGTTTATTCCGCTCCATTCCGTTCCGTTCCATTCCGCTCCGTTCCGTTCCGCTCCATTCCGTTAGTTTTAACTTATCCAAACAGAGCCTTATGGATTGTACGAATATTATGATGATATATGTAGTTTAATTAATTTGTCTTATTAAATTAAAATTGTATTTCATTAATTTATTTGCGTTTAATAAATTTTATTTCTTTAATTAAAATTAAAAAGTGGAAAGAAATAAAAAAAGGGGGAAGTACATTGCGGCGGAAATTTCCGTCGATAATGCAAATCTGTATAAACATTGCCGGCGGAATTTTCCCTCGGTAATGGAGAGGTGGTCAATCCGTCGGTAATTGCGGCGGAATAATCCTCGGTAATGCTTTGTCAAAACTAACTCCCCATTACCGAGGAAAATTCCGCCGGTAACATTTACGACGCTCATATTACCGAGGGACTCGAATCCGCCGTAATGCGTATTACCGAGGGGATTTTTGCATTCTTGGGGGATTATTTCCACCAGTAATAAGGAAAATTCTTGTAGTGTGAATATTCAGCATGTAGAGCTAGCTGGGATGTACAGTACTGTTGGACTTTGAGGATGGAGGAGGTGGCTGCGAAACCGTGTTGGAACTGGAACCCTTAGGATTAACAATCTGATCCCACATCATCTTCTTCACAGAACGTTTCTTTGCAGGGAATACACTTCCATTCTTTGGTTTGTGCCATGCCTCTGTTTCCTCTGTTTTCACCATATTTCTTCTGTGATCACCTTGGCTTTCACTTTGTAATAGCTGTATTGCTATGTGGATTTTCGAACTCGTCTACCTTGGAAGGGAAATGAGATGGGTATGGGTGGTTTAATAGCCGTCTCTGTGTCTAAAACTGAGACTTGTTGATTAAGATTTGCAATATCTCTCGTCAAAAATATAAAATAAAATAAAAATTGGTATTATTAATCTTAACGAGAGAAATAATATTATGTGTATATGTATAATGTACTAAAGTTCCAGCTAGTGGTTCATCTAAATAAAAATGATAATGTTAAAAAGTGTCTCTCGAACGTTGATTAATCAACCAAAACAACTAAATTTTTATAAAAAATGATGTAATTATTATATGATCAAAAATAATAATTTATATAAAAAGGTTTAGCAAATGGTGACACTTCATGGCAGTGAATTAAAATTTGATATTTGAACCGAAAAACACTGAATTAAAATTTGGGTATTTCGATGTTGATCAAACGACCAAATATGATTAAGTTGAATGCATAAAAAAATTTACGGCAACCAATCCCGGGTAGCACTTGTGTGACATAGAGTTGGGTGACATTGATCAATCACAATGTCACAATGCTTGTGTTTCTCTCTCTTTCACAAACATTGTGATATTGTGATTGACCGATGTCACCAATATCATCCAACCCTATGTCACACAAGTGTTATCCAGTCAATCCCGATGGGTTATGCACTTCATGTGATTAGTTGATTGTGAAGACCACGTGTGCACACGAATGAAAACTAAAATACTAATACTACTCTAATCTTAACCAAATTACTCTGTTTGTCTTTTACCCTCTAACTCTATCTCCAATCCATTCCATTCCATCCATGCATGCTCTGAATCAGCTTCTGATTTTTTTTTTTGACCTTATTGTCAAAAAAAATGAAATTTTTGACCCCCTATGAGAAATAATTACATAAATGACCCACTTTCATTTTTTTTTTACTTTAAAGTTTTTTTTTGTCTTTTAGTGGCCAATACCGCCATTTGAGATGGCGGTAATGGCGAGAGGATGAATTCATCTTTTGTTCCCAGCTCCCAAAGAGAGTTGAACCGGAGACACTCGGATAAACTTCACACTTCCCTGCCACTCTGCTAGCATACGCTTGTTGCATATTTTCCCATCCGATAATATATATATCATATCTAAAAAGAGTTTCACACACAATATCTCAATTATATTTTTATTCTCTCCTTTTTGTTATTTAATATAAGTCTTATAAAAATTATAGTCGGATAATATTTTCCCATCCGACGAATATGAACAAAATCTAGATTTTATTTTGAAAAATTATCCGACGAATATGAACAAAATCTAGATTTTATGTTGAAAAATCATCCGACGAACATGACAAAATTTATAACGTCGAAAATCTATTTTAATTCATTTTAGTTTCTTAAAAAAAATTATAACGAGTGTAATGTATTAAAAAAAAATAGATTTCGCTCAAAAATCTATTTCGCTCGTTATAAAAATAATTTTGTAAAATTATAACGAGTGTAATGTATTCTATTTTGAAAATCTAGATTTTATTTTGAAAAATTATCTCGACGAATATGAACAAAATCTAGATTTTATGTTGAAAAATCATCCGACGAACATGACAAAATCTACATTACACTCGTTAAAATAGTATGTAAGATGTAGTATGTAAGATGTAGTTAGATTTTTGAGCGAAATCTATTTTTTTTAATACATTACACTCGTTATAATTTTTTTTTAAGAAACTAAAATGGATTAAAATAGATTTTCGACGTTATAGATTTTGTCATGTTCGTCGGATGATTTTTCAACATAAAATCTAGATTTTGTTCATATTCGTCGGATAATTTTTCAAAATGAAATCTAGATTTTGTTCATATTCGTCGGATGGGAAAATATTATCCGACTATAATTTTTATAAGACTTATATTAAATAACAAAAAGGAGAGAATAAAAAACATAATTGAGATATTGTGTGTGAAACTGTTTTTAGATATGATATATATGCAACAAGCGTATGCTAGCAGAGGGCGAGGGAAGTGTGAAGTTCACCCGAGTGTCTCCGGTTCAACTCTCTTTGGGAGCAAAAGATGAATTTTTTTCTCAATTTTCAGAATTCACTACAGGACAAAAACACTACAGGACAAAAACGGCTGCCCCAGGTGTCATCCTCTGCCATTACAGCCATCTCAAATGGCGGTAATGGCCACTAAAAGATGAAAGTGGGTCATTTATGTAATTATTTCTCATAGGGGTCAAAAATTTCATTTTTTTTGACAATAAGGTCAACAAAAAAAAATCTCAGCTTCTAGACCACTTAGGATATCTTACCCCCAACCCATTTTTGGTGGGTCCCGGTTTATGACTTTTGTAGTTTTGTTTTAGGTGCTTTTGAGGCCTTGGTGGAGTGGCGAAGCATGTGCGTCATGGAATCTAGAATTTTATATTTTTAATAGACCACATCATCATAAATCAAATCATATGTGTATAAATAACAGAGTTTTTTTGAGGGAAGAGTTAAAAATAAGGAAATGTGTATACACGCATACATGCAAACACCCATGTAACCAAAAAATTAATAATAATAAGACTATCAAATTTGATTAAAATTTGGACCCTTAAATATTTCTATTTGAAGGAATTCGGACCTTCAAAATTGTGAGGCTATGGACCATAGTCGACGTTGCACATGGTGATTGCTGGTCCTGTTATTATTTGTTTAATGTTAAATTTTGCAGTTTTCCACATTAATTTGATAATTATACGACCATTGTCTATTGATTGTATCATTGTTAATTACATTATCAATTCATCTCTCCTATAAATTCCCCCAATATTGTCATCCACATCTTCGCTTCTAGACGAGAACCCCTATTGCACGAATCTAGTCTAGTGATGATTTGATGAGGTAGTAATTCATAAACTACGAGGGATTAATTCATTGTCACTCGAAGGAGTAATTCTTTTTCTTCATGAAATCCATATAATCATTCTACGTTCGATCAGTTCGCTTAACAAAGTGAAGGATGCATGGATTATTTATGTCAATGACGTCTATAAAACGATTACTGAAAAAGTGGTTGATTAATTGACCGGAATTATTTTGATTTTGATAATTTAGAAAGAAATAAAAAAGTTCTCACGTTAGGAATACTAGAACGCCGACCCGTGCAACGCACGGGTCTCATGGCCGGAATAATTTGATACATAATAAAACGAATAATTAATAAAGTTTTTAGTCCCTATAAATATATCAAATTTAGTTTTTAGTCCTCGTAAATTTTTTTGATAGATTTTGGTTTCTATAAAAAATTTCAGCACGTAGTTTAGTCCCTATTAAATTAAAATTTATTTAATTATGCTTAAAATTTTAAATTTTTTAATGATCTGTTACATACTTGTTTAAAACATTATAAAATGTTCCTTCGCTTAAACACATACTAAGCAAAGGCAAGCATACTAACTTGGTTTTATCAATCTGTACTTTTAATTTAACATGTGAATGCGTGAGATCTAGTTACTCAAGCCAAATCGGTATTGGGTTTTCTTCATCAAGCATACCAACTTGGTGAATGACTATCTAACATTCGAAAAATATTAACACCTTCGGAGGTAAATTTAAAAATAAATTTCGTACATTTAGAGGTCGAAGCGCTAATAAAAGACAATGATAATAAATTGTTGAATTAATACTTATTGCAATGAATAAATTTATTTAGGTGGACCGGAAAAATTTTCCTTAGCTAAGTAAATATAGCCGACACAAGAACTTGAAGAAAATTAAAAACCAAGCTGTAAAAAACAAAAGGAAAAAACACAGATTATTTAATGTCCGATTTATGCGGATTGAAGGAATTCGATAACAAAGCAAACGACTCTAGCATTCGAGCAAGCTAAACATCTTTGTCGTCCTTGTGCTCAATTTTGACACGAACAACTCGGTAGGTTTTGTGGCCGACGTACGGCCGGCTTCATCATCATCAACAACCACATAGTCAATGCTATTAGAGGACCTCTTAGCTTTGTTTTGGTGGTTGGTGTGTCAATCACACATGTATTGCCGCATGAGTCCTCGGCCTTTGGTACATCCCGAGACATTGGCGGCAAACAATTTGATCAATTGTGTTACGGATTAAACCACTACTAGAAAAATCCAAATTAGAGACGGGCGAAATCAGTCTCTAAAATGCAAAAAATCCGTCTCTAAACAAGTTGGAGACGGAATTGGAGACGGAATTGGATCCGTGGTTAATTTCCTCGTCTCTAAGCTAATTGGAGACGGATTTACAGATTCCGTCTCTAGCAGACACGGAAAAATTCCGTCTCTACCACGGAAAAATTCCGTCTCTACCAGACACGGAAAAATTCCGTCTCTGAATCATATATTCCGTGACTACAAATAAACCAAATTCTGTCTCTACATAAAATAAATTCCGTCTCTACAGAGACAGAATTTATATTCCGTCTCTAACTTCAATGTTTTTTTTAAAAAAAATTTAACCAAAAGTGCTCTTAAAAATACATATAGTTTGCAAATTTTGATCAGCATAATAATGTCTCATTCAAGAGAAGAGTACTCTTAAAAATACATAAATATAGTTTGCAAATAACTGAACAAATCAAAGTAAAACTATCCATTACCTAAAAATAATAATATGATAATGAATCTAAAATTTTCCAAATCTCTAAATTGTTGTTACTATCCCCTCCTTCATTTACATTATCATTCTCTCATGCTCTTGACATGTTCTTGAGCTAATTGACAAAGCTTCGGAATAATGTCTAAGCTAAATAGGTAACTTCCATCAGCCTGCAAAATTTAAAATATGTGGGTCTCAAGCATAGTTTTTGTTGTTTTCAATAATTATGTCAAGGAAACAAAGCAATGTCAATCAAGCTAGTCAACAAATTTTCTTTAATAGTCCTTTATGTATAGAACAATAAACAATTAGAGTTACAAAATGACTCAACTGAGAGAAAACTTACATTTGTAGCATGGATTTGGAGGCGGAAAATCACCTTACGTTCGTTTTCTCAATCTTCCCCCAAGTAACCCAGACATTGTTCTAGTAAGTTAATCACATTTAAGATGCATTATTGCCAAAACTTGAAGTCATATTCAAAAACAATATATGTAGTGACATGAATGCAAAGGAAGTAAAAAATTCACAATCACTCATATCCTTTTGTTTAGACATAAACTAATGTTATTCTACTAACATGATTTCATGCTCAAATAACCAAACCTTAAACAAGTAGTTGATATTATCCTTGCAAACCAACTAAAGTCAGTCAGCCTTCAAAACACAATATCCTACATAACAAAGACAGCCTTCAAATCATGTTCTAAATCAAACACTAAACAATAAACTTATTGAAAAAATAAATAACATGGATTAAAATTTAGAACTAATATCTCACCTTTTTAGAGACAATTGTACTAGATATGGAATGCTATTAAATCAATCAAAGATAGAAAACTTCAATTTGGTAAAGATGCTGCATAAAACAAAGAAAAGGTGTTAATTGTTATTATCTAAGGTTTCTAAAAAGTTTAAATTTAGTATATTGAATAACTGCCCATGAGGGGTTCAATCGTAAGTCTCAACTTCACAAAATACATAAATCTTCAAGTTGGGATTATAATCGAAAACACGCTAACAAACTACAAAGCTATCAAGAAAACATACAAAACAAAATTTCTTATGAATGAGCAGCAAAAGAACAAACTAATCACTTGCCTTGGTCTTGTCTAAACACTTGTAAGCGAAATTTTAAACACTTACCCTGCTGCTGCAACCAAACACAGACAGAGAGCGAGTTGGTTGGTAATTTAAAGTAACTAGGTCAGTTTCAAATCACTTGTAAGTTGTAATGCATATAAAATAACTAGTGAAGTTTCAACTAACTTCAAATAATCCCCATCTTGACTTACTCACATAATCCATGTATTTCCCATGTAAACTAAATGTTCCATCAGCAACTCTAAGGATCATTACTTGCTAAGATACCTGTTGTGTAGCAGAGACAACCTTTCTCTCATCCGCTATTTCTTGTATATTCATCATTCCGTCATTAACTACATATATTTTGTGTAGCAAAAACTCAGCACCTCAAAAACTCACAAAAACAAAGAGTCACAAGTGTATATATGTTCTTCTATAAACCAACATACTAATCAGCAAACAGACCTTGACACAGTCTCAATCAGCCAATGAAGTTACTAATCAGCACCCATAAAAAATAAAACCAATTCATTGAGTTATAAAAAACAGAGTTATATAAGGTCAGAGTGCCGTCGACAATAATTTTGTTATGGGTCTCACTCTTTCTTGAACTCCGCCTCAGCAGGAGCTTCATAGATTGTACATTCATATAAAAGATGTGTTCTTTACATGAGCATTAAAATGGCCATAACATAATAATATTTATTGATATTCATGTCATCAAGAGAGAGAAGAGCATTAAAATGGCCATAACCATAGATTTGGTCTTCTCGATTGTATTATCACTCCAACCTACATGGAATCAAATTTCCCATGTAACAAATCAACCACAATGACGAGAGAAGAGGGTTTGTGTAATTTAATAATAAACAATGACCTTAAACGCAAGTCCTGCAATAATAAGCACAGTGAGCCGAAAGCCACAAAAACTGCCCTCTCCGAATGATACACCAGAAAAACAAACAGAGCACTGCCAGGCACCAGAACATAATCGCCCCACCAGAAAAGGAAAAAAAAAACAGCAGCAAACCTAATATGTAGCCAAACAAACAGGCGACGCACACACACACACTGTCATAGCAGGTCCAATAGCTTTGAATAGAGACATAGTTGTCATAGCAATGCCATTAGAAAAGTGCAACTCCTAATAATTTCACAAGTAATTATACAAGTATCTATTCTATAGTGGCAATACAAATATCAACAACTCTAAATTCCGGGATACGTAAGTTACGATAAACACACACAACATGGCTCTAAATTCTGTTGGTAATATGAATTTTCGTAGTGGTGTAATTATAAAGAAAATTATAGTTTCAGAACTTAACTTTTTTGAAGAAAGAAATATATACCTAGTTGCATACACCAGTTGTTTGTCTCTAACAGGGAATCATTTACGTGCTTTCTTGTTTAACTTTCCGCTATGTGTTCGTTGTACTAAGCTTGTCATGTAACTACATGAATGATGGTGAATATCCTGCTCAATACCCCTGCTGAACATGAACATAATGTATGACATTTGGACTAAGCATACAAGTATCAAGATTGCAAAAATGCACCTCATTGAGAGTCATCCATCAAATTCAAAGCTTTAGTAGTTTACAACTTTATCGTGTCAACATTTTATTAAGTTATTGAGTAATTAGAGTTGATAAATCCCAATAGACTATAGTCTATAATCATGGTAGTCTAAAGCTTATCTAGAAGAAGAGAAATCCAATTAGAAACTTTCCAATAAAGGCTCATACAAAAACGCAAATAAAAATAAGGATAAACTTATCTGGAAACCAAAATATATACACAATAAATAGTCTAAAATTTGTTGAGTACATGTTAAAAATAATTATAAACTATTTTACTTAATGAAATGTACTATCACACATTGAATATCATGACAAAGCAACTAATTGAAACTAACCTCACTATAGTTGCTGGAATATCAACCACCAACCTAAAGTTCATTGAGAAAAGAGTGTTAGGATTAGTTAACAATTTAAAAAAAAAAAAGTAAATAAGAAACTTGGTGTGACATCATTAATATCACCAACCTGATCTTCCCTGGAAAACTTTCCACTACGACTTGAATTATATATTTTCCACAACCCAAATAAGAATTTTAGCAATATAATTAATCCAATTCTCTTTTGCCAAAATTGACAACTTCAATTTGAGATTTGGCTAGTAACACAATTTTCCCCCAAATCAAAAGAAAAGAAAAACCCTAAAATCCCCGTGAACCACAAGAATAAAATTCATCAATAGAATTTCCACAACAAACAAGAATAAAATAGAGGACAGTAAAACAACAAATACACACTCAAAAATTGATGGTCGTGAAAGTGGAACTCACATGAAGAAAAATCATTAGGTGCAGAGGAGACCCTTGAAGCTTCGTACCCTATGCAAAACAAGGATGAATGAAGGTGAAGGAGAACGAGGGTAGAACAGAAACATGCTTTTGACTAAGCATAAACCACAAATGGTCGCCAACATAGGGAGATCAGTCGAAGACAGAGAAAACGAGGGTGATGGAGGGCGTGAATGAGGATTTCCGGAGAACGAGGGTTTTTGTGAGTGAACAAGAAATACAATTGAGAGGATTTTCAGTGAGTGAGGAAAAAATGAAAGTGAATGGGAGCAAATTTTGATTGAGAGGGAAGCTGAAAATTGTTTAGGGTTCTGACAAAATATGAACGGATGGGGGGAAGTTTTGGGGTTGGATCTAGTGAATTTTTTTTTTTGGAGCCAATACAAAGATAAATGAGGTAAAATTTTGTTTTAGTAATTTTTTATTGATTCCGTCTCTGAACTCCGTGTCTACATATAGTTTGTTTTTAAATTTTTTTATTTTAGAATTGTTAGAGACGGATTTAGACACCGAAAACACTTGTGCCGGATATTTCTGTCTCTAATTCCGTCTCTAATGTTGGAATTTTAAATTCCGTCTCAGCTTATTATTTTCCGTCTCTGATTCCGTCTCAGCTAGAGACAAATTCAATTCCGTCTCTAAATTCCGTCGTTATATGAAACTTTTCTAGTAGTGAACCTTTACGGACTCATGAAAGATTAATGTAATAATTACCATACGAACATTTGAATTGTTTGGCGCAGGCACAATCCACACCAAGCTCAACAACGGATCCATCGTCGGAGTTATTAATTGTATTTGTTTCTCTACCGACTTTAGTCTCGTAGAGCTAACGTGCCCGCATGCACCTTCCATTCCACCGTAAAGACTCATCGCCACCGTATCGAACACTTTTCACCACTTGTTGCCTCCATCGATTCCTCACCGAACGAGATCGGTTACCATACATTGATTGATTAGTAACTAATTTAGTAAGGGAACCATAGTTTCAATTATAAAATTAAAAAAGTATACCAAAAATTATATTAGGAGAATTCCAAAGCACACAGATTTGTTAGCAAACAAATGAATAGTCACGCAACCGTTTAAAATTCCGAGTAAACTTAAAAATGTCGTGATTTTATAGGAACTAAACATATTTATTTATAAACATAAAATTTCATTAGATATAGATAAAGAAACTATAAATTGTAATAAGTTAAATATAAAGTATGTAAATAAATTAAAAATTAAAAATATAATTATGTCTATATATACTATATTTTATTACCGTGTTTTTTAAATTCGTTTAAATATTATTTTAATTAATGGTTAAGAAAAGGGAAAATTTCTTATACGATATTTAGTGTGACAATAACAATAGTTAAATATCATAGTAATATGAAATCATGAATATAAATATGATAAAGGGCGACAACGGATTATACCCATGTTGGAGAATCGACTTAAACTAAACAATTTTAGAAGCTACTATGCATGTGTTTGATTATGCGGTGACCAAAATTGAGTTTGATTGAATTGATTTTATATATTTTTTTTGAAAAATAAAAGAAGGATTATATTAATTGGAAATGGATCCCAAATTTCTTTTGGATTTTCTTGTACCCAAATCTTATTTAAAAGACTTAAACGCACTTTTGGCCCCTAACTTTATCATAGTTGCAATTTTGGTCCCCTATTAAAAAAACCACTTTTTAACCCCCTAAGTTTACCCTTTTTTTCAACTTTAAGGTCCCCTTAATCTTGACTCTATCAACGCCCACGTGGCTCATCACTTAAGTGAGTTGGACGCCACATGCATTATTTTTCAATTAAATTTAAAAGAAAAAGCCACATGTGTATATTATAATTAAGGAAACAAAAAAGAAAAAGGTAATGGGAAGGGGCGCACGTGACAATCTTAATCTAAAACACAAACAACGATGTCGCCAGTTCAACATCTTACAACATGAACAACAACAAACCACTTATTATCAAAAGAAAAAAAAAACTATGGTCCTCTTTAGAAAGAATTTATCAGGCCACACTCATGCTTTCTCACTTACCATTTCTTCTTCTTTTTCATGGATAAGAAAATTCAAGGATGAAGGTGACATTCACGGCCATGGTCATGTGTATTTATAGTTATACCGTATGAAAGAAAGAAGTAACAAACAACACCTTTGTGTTCTTAGTAAAGTGGATGAAAAAATGGGGGAAAAAAATTAGGTTTAGGGTTAGCTTTACGGATTAAGCATTTACCACGGTTTAGGGTTTATTTTTATCGAGAGAAACAGGTTTAGGGCTTCGTATATATAACCAAAATATTTGCTTCATAAAAAAAAAGGCGAGGATAAGAATAAAATTTGTGCGATGCATTTTTTTAGATGGAATTTGTTATGTTAAATTGCAATCGCAAAAGTGTAGAAAATATTTGTTTCAAAAAAAAAAAGGAGGATACGAATGAAATTTGTTAGGTTAATTTTTTTTTGAAAGGGAAATTTGTTAGGTTAATTAATAAATAAGAATTCGGATGGACAAAACTATAGGAAAACAAATTTCGGATTTAAGTGAATTGATAACAAATTTCGGATATGACCAAAATTATAATTAGAGATAAATATGAAATAGTTGTTTCGGAAAATAGAAGAGATAAATACGAAATAGTTGTTTTGGAAAATAGAAGAGATAAATATAATATGATCAATGGCTAAAATTGAATGGCGCCTAAATGCACAAGATCCAATGGCTTAGAAAAGTGGATGAAAAAATGGGGGGAAAAAATTAGGTTTAGGGTTAGCTTTACGGATTAAGCATTTACCACGGTTTAGGGTTTATTTTTATCGAGAGAAACGAGGTTTAGGGCTTCGTATATATAACCAAAATATTTGCTTCATAAAAAAAAGGCGAGGATAAGAATAAAATTTGTGCGATGCATTTTTTTAGATGGAATTTGTTATGTTAAATTGCAATCGTAAAAGTGTAGAAAATATTTGTTTCAAAAAAAAAAAAAAGGAGGATACGAATGAAATTTGTTAGGTTAATTTTTTTTTTTTTTTGAAAGGGAAATTTGTTAGGTTAATTAATAAATAAGGATTCGGATGGCCAAAACTATAGGAAAACAAATTTTGGATTTAAGTGAATTGATAACAAATTTCGGATATGACCAAAATTATAATTAGAGATAAATATGAAATAGTTGTTTCGGAAAATAGAAGAGATAAATACGAAATAGTTGTTTCGGAAAATAGAAGAGATAAATATAATATGATCAATGGCTAAAATTGAATGGCGCCTAAATGCGCAAGATCCAATGGTTTAGAAAAGTGGATGAAAAAATGGGGGAAAAAAATTAGGTTTAGGGTTAGCTTTACGGGTTAAGCTTTAGTAAATAAGATACGAATGAAATTTGTTAGGTTAATTTTTTTTTTTTGAAAGGGAAATTTGTTAGGTTAATTAATAAATAAGGATTCGGATGGCCAAAACTATAGGAAAACAAATTTCGGATTTAAGTGAATTGATAACAAATTTCGGATATGACCAAAATTATAATTAGAGATAAATATGAAATAGTTGTTTCGGAAAATAGAAGAGATAAATACGAAATAGTTGTTTCGGAAAATAGAAGAGATAAATATAATATGATCAATGGCTAAAATTGAATGGCGCCTAAATGCGCAAGATCCAATGGTTTAGAAAAGTGAATGAAAAAATGGGGGGAAAAAATTAGGTTTAGGGTTAGCTTTACGGGTTAAGCTTTAGTAAATAAGATTATGATTTCTATTTGGCCCTTTGATTTTGAAATTTGAACCCTATCTATTTGGATTTGGATGCTTTTAACTTAAAGTAGGTACAATTATAGCTGGCTTTTGTTTCCCATTTAGAATTTCCACCAACCAAATCTACTGAAGTGTGATCTCAAATTAATATGCCAAGCCAAGGATTGAAGAAGGATCTATACGTACCCTGTAGTATTTTGGCTTCATTTGTTTCCTTGACACACTCATTCAACTTTTCTAATTGGACTTTTTGACCGTTTTTGTGGCCATATATTTCTGTCAACTTTTAACTGATTATATTTCATCATGTTCAATGAACAACGCAATGTAACAAAAATAACGTTCACTACAAACACATGCCAAATTGTAAGAAAAAAGATTTTAGGAAACTGTTCATTTTATTAAGGGTTTTGCTGAGAAGTGTTGTAAGGGCATTTTCAAAAACCCACAAAAAGAAACTTTATCTTAAAAATATAGGCCAAACACCTTTAAAAGTCATAACTACACAATTTTTAATGTGAAAATTACTACATTTAAATATTTAAATAATGCTCTAAATACACTTGTTATCATTTCCATTTTATTAACTATTAAACAAGTACAATTCCATTCCATAATTCTAATTAATCCAACCACAACCTTAACCACACGTCACAAAAATGTCATATGTTAAGGGAGTGATCAATTTACCCCAAACTCGAACCCACCTTGAACCCAAAATTATCCCAATACCCAAACCTAGTGTCATAAATTAATTTCCACCATTTTTCTATTAATTTTATCCATTAGGGGGCAGGAAAACATCCAACACCTTGTGTATTTGTCAATTGCAAACCAAAGAGATGTTCACACCGGTTAAGAGTTCAAAATGTTCCGAAACTAGAGATAACATTTAGAGTCTTGCATGTTGTGTACACATAATTTTTTATATTCGAGGCAGTTTGGGGTGCGTAATTATATCTTCGTTACACACCCCATACCCGTATTTGAAATTGGAGAAGTTATATTCAAACTCATTCAAAATGAAAAAAAATCGTCGAATTGAGGCGTGGTTGAGCAGATATTGCATGTACCGATTTTGTTGCCATGTCTACGTCTATTCAACACCTATATCACCTTATATTCTTTTTACCTCTCTTTTCCTATCACATCATTAATACTCCCTCCGGTCACATATATAAGCAAAAAACAACTTTTTAAGTACATTCAATAATTAATGTATCTAACCCATAAATGTGACCGGATACATTAATTATTCAATGTACCTAAAAAGTCATTTTTTTGCTTATAAATGTGACCGGAGGGAGTATATTATATCTATCACATTACAATTTATATCACTTTTCCCTTTGAGTAATGATATTTTGACATCCATTTGATAACAACTTTGTTGACAACCTTGTTTTTCTCACTTCTTATTGGTCAAAAACAATGGAGAAAGAAAAAGGAAGAGAGAGGATAACAACATCATGTGAGTATGAGAGAGAAAATTGTTCAAAAGTTGTTAAAAAATGGTTGTCAAAATATCATTTCTCTTTCCCTTTTAAGGAGGTCAATTAGGTGTATGAGTGTCCGTGAAAATTGTTCTTTAAATGATTACATTACATGTCCGGCAAAGAGGCAATCTGTACCCGTTCTGCCTATATGGTTTCCATATTGCTAGAGCCTAGACACACTCATTCTCACGTCCATGCACATGGTTTTTTGTTTGAGAAATGATATTTGTACAACCACTTTGTGATAACTTTTTGACAGATTTATCTCATACTCACATTATCTTCTTATTCTCTCTCTTCTTTTTCTCTCTCCATTGTTTTTAATCAATGAAAAGAGGAAAAAAAAGTTGTCACCAAAAGTTGTATGAAATGGTTGTTCAAATATCATTACTCCTTTTGTTTTTGTTTTGAAAGGTATACTATATCATATCAATCATCTAGTTGCACCCCACCTCCAAGCTTTTAGAATTAACTAAATTAACCAAAAATTGATACTTCTTTTTTTGACAGGCAGCAAAAATTGACCTTTTTTTAAGGAGGAAAAAAATTGATGCTTTTTTATAGGGGAAAAAATTGATACTTGGTAACTAAGAATCGGTATCATTAATATTTATGCTGAAAAACAAACTTTGAGTGCCAAAATCTAACCATGAGGAAACGTCACAGTGACGGATGTTTATGCTGTCAGCATAGTGACGAATGCAAGCCGCAACTTATTATGCTATTATTATCATCTTTTTACAATCAAATTATTGTTTGTTTGGTAAATTTGTAAGTATGACGTATGGTTGGATTTCGGTAAGATTGATATTCATTGATAAATTTATTTAAAATTTGATTTAATTTTTAAACAAATTAATATAAAAATATCATTTGTTATCCATCAAAAAAATATCATTTGTTATTGAATAATTAGATGATAAAAATATACAATCCAACTTCAAAAGTACACATCTTCAAAAAAAACAAAAAAAAAAACTTCAAAAGTACAGTTTGGGTTTATCTTGACTTTACTAGATCGTTCTTCTTTTTACAAAATTTATTGGATCCTTTAAAACGCATATGGATTACGTAGTAAAGTTTACGGCCAATATGAATATGCTTGTGTGTACCGATTAATGATGTCAGTTAATTAATCAATTATGATATTTGATTGAGGTTTGCTTTTGAATGTACCTGTGATGAGTTGAATCATTTACTTAAGTCTAATGAAAGATTTTATTTTTTGACATGCTAATGAAAGATCTTTGTCTTTAGACAATTAAGTGTAGTGATGAAGGTAGTTAGGCCACTCATGTTCAGTCTCTCTGCTCTCTCACCAGTATCTCTTCAACCGTAAAGGTACCCCATGATGTTCACGATCCTATCTTTGATATTGTAGATATGATATAATTTGTATCCATGATTTATAGTCTACTGCGTATAATTCCAACATATAATTCATGTAGATGATATTGTACAAGTTTTTTTTTTTTTGGTAAGGAACACAAGTGTTTTTATCATGCATGCCTTACTTCTATTATGTGTTTGGTTTGTGATTCTCAATTATAACGACCGTTTTACATATGATATATTAACGAGTAAATCACTAAATTGATCTCTGTCTTTGTAAATCATTCTTAAATTAGTCTTAAGTCTATTATTAATGTTTCAAACTAGTTTTTATCTTTGTCAAAAGTTGCTTAATTAGATCTCTGTCTTTATGTTTTTGTCACATAACGAGGAACCTAATCAAGAAACTTTTGACAATGACATTAACTAGTTTGAAATATTAATAGAGTTAGGAACTAATTTAAGAGACTAATTTGATAGTTTACTCATATATCACCGGAAGTTCTTCAATATGTCACGAATTAAGGACGTAATGCCTTCGGTTCGAATTTGCATTAGACATTGACAATGCCATACTTGGGGTTCATGGATATTTTTTGTAGAATTGTATTTATCTTAATTTAAGGAGTTTAGGATTTTGGAATTAGACATGCATGCCTTTTGAAATTGTATTTTGTATTGAAAGAATTTATAAAGTAAGTTTTTGCTTATTTTCCGCTAATTCTCTAATTTTGGGCAAATAGTGTCACATAGGAGAAGAAGACATTCAATTTGCAGTATTTGGGTTTGTAGGATGATGGACAATTTTGGGTGGGGATAATTAAGGTACAAAAAGACTAGTTTAGCTGGCCTTTGTGTTCCTGTTGGAATTTCCACCAACCAAATCTGACTGAAGTCTCTCAAATATGCCAAGCAAAGGATCCATGAAGGATCTATGCATACCCACACTCTTTGGACTTTTTACCCTTCTTGTGGGATTATATTTCTGTCATCTTTTAACAGATTATGTTTCATCATCATGTTCAATGAACAACACCAAGTAACAAAAAGATATCGTTTCATTACAAATTGCAAGATAAAAGATTTTAGAAAACTCTTCATTTTATTCAACTTATTAAACAAGTACAATTCCATTTTATTTAATCCAAACACAACCTTAGAATGGCATGTGTTAACGGATAATCGATTTTCCTCCCACTATCAAAGGGGAATTCTTGCAGCAGTGTAATTAAGTGTAGCCCAAGTTTTCTTACTTTGCATTGGAAATTTATTTTTTTCAATATAAAACTTATCTTTTATTTCATTAACTAGTAGTAGTGGACAATGATCATAGATTCGTAAAAATGGTTCACATCTTAGAAGACAAACACAATACAAACCTCCCAAAGGAAAATGGGGAATTTTTCACTGAAGTAAAAAGATTACAGCAAAAGCAACTCGTGTACGTTCATAAGGTCGACTACATATAATGAACAACAAAAATAGAAGGTGGAAAAAAAAACTACTAAATGAGAAAGACACAACACAATCATGCATCCATGAATATTTGGTACTCCTTCTGATCATCATTATAAACAAATATTCTTTATTCGAGTTTATTGAATTATCGATGTATCCGATTTATGATGTAGATAGATCAGTAATACGAAAAACCTGAATCAATGAATATTTGATTATAATAATAGTATAGTAGAGCTAGATGGGGTGTACAGTACTGTTGGCCCTTGACGACTGAGGAGGTGGCGGCGAAACCGTGTTGGAACTGGAATTATTGCCCTTAGGATCAACAAACTGATCCCATATCATCTTCTTCACAGAACGTTTCTTTGCAGGGAAGACACTCCCATTCTTTGGTTTGTGCCATGCCTCTGTTTCCTCTGTTTTCACCACTCCCTCCATATCACTTTGTATGCTACTATAGTGGTATAGCCTCACTCTCTCTGTGTGTAGTTTCTATGGCTAGCTTGGAGAGAAGAGGAGAGGAGTGTGGGGTTTTATAATGTTAATATTTGAAATATTTAAAATAAATAAAGGAATGTGTGCCACCTTAAGATTTTAAAATTTATTAATTAAATTCAGTTAAATTGATACTTGGTGACTAAGATTGGTATCATTTAATCTTATATGATATGATATGATTCTAAGGCCTAGTGATGACTGATGACACATGGCAGTTATACATTTCATCTCATTAGTCATTGTGAGGACAGCCAGATGAAAGCTAGAGTAATTCTTAGTTGGTCACATGACCACATGGTCACAACCAACCAATAACCGACATTTCATCACATTTAAAGAGAGGAGAGAGAGGAAATGAAAAGTGTGAAAGAAGAAAAAAAAACATAAGAGAGAGTGATCAAATCCAATTTCTTGGACCTGTGACCACCCAAGAATATCTCTGAAAGCTAATACTTATACAACTATAACCTTAACAAAATTCCTTTGTTTGGCTTTTACCATCCAGCAATTCATGTTTTGGGTCAGTTTATGGACCACATTAGCTAGCTACCTCACTCTCTAATCCCTTGTATGTGGGTCCCGTTATAGGACTTTTGGGGTGCTTTGAGTAAGCTTTGGAATGGTCATATATAATAAAAGAATTCAAATAAATAAAAGCTTTCTTTTGAAATTTTATAAATAATTTCAATGAAAATGTAATTTTTTTATGATAATGAAAATTCAAACTTAGTGAATAAGATTTTTGCAATGCGGTCTTTATCTGCATCTCATTAGTTGTCTAATTTGCCATTCACTTCTCATAAATCCCACCCCCAGATACTATTATGATCCATATCTTTGCTTCTAGAAGGTAACCCTATTATCTAAATTTACATTGTTTCTAGAAGACAACCCTACTAGTACTAGTAAGCAATAGCCTATTAATCTCAGTGATGATGAGGACATAAAATCAGTGTCCAAAATCTAATATCCTCATAAACAACTTAACTTAATGGGGTTATTCATTGTCACTAGCTTGTAGTAAAATTCTTTTTCTTCATTGAATTTGAATCCATTTTTAACAAAGTGATGTAAGCAATGGATTATTTAATGCTAATGCCGTCTATTAATTAAAGACTCGCTAGGACAGTAAGGGTGCTTTTGTTTCACTTTAGAAAAAATAGATTTTGGGCGTTTGTTACGGATTAAAATAAAAGTGATTTTGATATAAAATAATTTAGAGAGTATATTTTAGAGATTATATGAAAAATCAGAATATATTTTGCGTTTGTTTTGTAATAAAAATCACTTTTTTTAAACAAATAATCTAGTTTGTTTGGATACAACTATATAAAAGGGATTTTTTTGTTACAAAATTAGTTCAATCTTTTAAATTATAATTTCTCTCTCCTCTAAAAAAATCTATTTTATTTTAATTGCTCCTAACAGCCTTCTCATTTGAAGGTTTGTTTTTAGATTATTTTTAGATTCGATTTTTTTAAAAATCCGTAACAAACGGATGCAAAACTCTTAAAAGTGATTATTTGTTTAAAAAAAGTGATTTTTTTCTTAAAAAACCTATAACAAACGGGCTCTTTATGTCAAAAGAATCTAGAGATTTTTCTTTAGAGATTTTCAAAAAATCTAAAGTTATTTGTGTTTGTCTACTATCCATAAAAATCCATTTTTAAAAAAATGAGTTCTAACATGTACATGTGTTATCTCCTTGTTGTTAAACAAAATAGATTTTGAGAAAAGCTAATCCTAATAGCTTTTCATTTTAGGGTCAAAATAGATTTTTTTGATAAAATGATTTTTCTAAAAATCCTAAACAAACACTTAAAAATGAAAAAAGTGATTTTTTTAAAGGAAAAAATAGTGGCTACAAAAAAAATTGAGAAAAATTAATTTTTTTTAAACAATATTGGAATTATATTGATAAACAAGGAAAAGAAACTGTGTCATGTCTTTTGTTTTTTAAGATTCCACTAAATTAATTGAGATTTTGATAAGTTCACGTAAGATTCCACTTATTAGATTTGGGTCATAATTAATTGACCGGAATTATATTGATAAACAAGGAAAAGAAACTGTGTCATGTCTTTTGTTTTTTATCATCCTCAGTCTCATTGACCTTTGAAATTTGACCAACTTAGCTTGTTCACACCTATGATACAATGCAATCAAAGAAAATCTTGACTACTTTTACTGATGACTGAATAATATTCATTTCACACCACATGCATTATATTAGAAAATTCCAACCAATTATTATTTTTATTAGAAAAGAGAAAGGAAACTCATGCAAAACAATTTACATGAACGGTATTCTTTTCTTAAGTTGAATACAATATTCTTGCTGTCAAAGGTTAAGATCCAGCTAATTATTATTTTTGCAAAAGAAAAGGAATATACATGCCCTTATCCCATCCATAAGTTTTGATGGAATGTCGCAATACTTTTTTTTTTTATCTTTAATCATAATATTGTTTAAAAGCAAACTAGAAAGATTACGAAAAATTAAGAGCATAAATGTTATCATAGTGGCTACAAAAAGTTATAAATAATGGTAAACTCGTCTCCTTGATCAAAATTTGGTGTGTTTGATGACAATTGACAAGCTTTTCTTATGAGCTTATAGCTTTTTGAAATGCTATTTTAAGTAGCTTTTGAACTTATAATTTATAGTTTTATATATGTTCTTCCAATAATAACCTTTATTATTTTACTTTCATTTATTTTTATCCTTTTGTAAACAAAACAACCGTCCCACTTCGTTTTCCCGATACGTTTTCCTCTTCTTTATATTGTTTCATTCTTGTCCTCGTGAGCTTAGCTCGGTTGGAATGGACAATGCATAAAAATATGCAAGGTCCGGGGTTCAAACCCCGCCACAACCAAAAAAAATATTGTTTCATTGCTAACGTTCCTCCACTATTATTTTACTCTTTGACAAAAAATTGAAGCTTCATGCTTAGAGACTCTTTACCAGACACCAGAACTTGAATTGGGTTAAAAAAATGGATTAATGAAGATGTTAAAATAAATCTTTTTTTTAGGGAATGTTAAAAATAAATCTTGGAGTAGTGCTCTCCGAGAAACAAAAAATAAAAGTGGAAGTAAAAGATGAAACCAGGGATACTCGATACAAGTTTAATTTCTATTTTTCATTTTTGTTTTTTTGGCAGAATTTTGATTTTATGTAAATTAAATTGTTATGTACTTTTAGGTCATTTTATATTTATAACAAATAAATTTATCAAACACTTCAATTTTGATTTATAAATTTTTAAACTATAAGCTATCACCGTCGGTTATAATATAAACTAGTTTTTTAGCTATTAGTTAACTTATCAACTATTAACTAACTTATAGTGGCTTAGGGACAAAAAGAAAGGTAGAGAAAATAGATAAACTCTCTATTATTCTCAAAGAAAAATATTATTATTTGAATGCTTGAATTCTTCAATGCTTGAGTATGCCTAAACACTTAGGGTCTCGTTTGGATGATCAAAGAAAGTGAAAGGAAAGAAAGAGTAAGGAAAGATTATATGAGGAAAGAAAAAGAATAGAAAGTGAAAGGATTGTTTTGGTTGTTTGGTATAAAAGAAAGTGGAATAGAAAGTGAAAGGAAAGAGTGATGTGTATATTGGTAAAAAGACAATTACATCCTTAAAAAGTTTTGGCTACATTTTAAATTAAATATTGTATCTACGCATTTAAATATATTTTAATTTAGACATAACAATTCTCTCAAAAAAACAATTTAAGTATTTTTTTTAAGGTAGGAGAATAAATTTGTAGAGTATGTGTCAAAATCATAATTTTCAAGCATGTACTATGCACGGCACACGTTAATGTCTAAAAAATGGCACAATGCAAATAATATGTTACATCAAGGCTATTTTGGACATTTTCCCATAAAATTGGTGCATTCCACTTGTTTCCGTCGTTGTGCTTGCGGAAAGTTTTTGAGTGTGGGTCCCACCTCAAAACTTTCTTTCCCTACCCTTTCTTTGTCCCGCCAAACGGTGGAAAAGTCTTGTATCCATCCACTTTCTTTCCCTTATCTTTCCATGGATCCAAACGTACCCTTAGGCTTTGTTTGGATGATCAAAGAAAGTAAAAGGAAAGAAAGTATGAGGAAAGATTGTTGAAGGAATGAAAGTGAATAGAAAGAGGGTAGAATGTGAGAGAATTGTTTGGTTGTTTGGTATAAGTGAAAGTGAGAAGAAAATGAAAGGAAAGAAAAGACACATATTTTATTAAATGACACAAGTACCCCTCATTTAAAATATAACCTTTTATTACAATTATATAAATATATATAATATAAATTGAAAAAAGAACTCTGTCCTTGAAAATAAAGAAAGTGGTGGCATAAACATGCATAAAACTGGAATGGTAGTGGCATATCTAAGCTCTATGTAATCAAGCAATTTCATGAAGAAAACTTGTGATACAATTCTCTAAAACAAGGGTTGTTTGGTCTTTTTGCTAAATTCAATGTTCTCTCAGCTTTCTTCTCAATTTGGTGCGGAAAGGTTTTCAGAGATGGGGTCCACAAAAAGTATACTTTCTTTCCTCTCTAACATGCAAATCAAACCATGGAAGCACAATTTTTCATAAACTTTCTGTCCTCCTTACTATCAATCCTTCCACAATCAGTTGAAACAAACAGCCCCTTAGTGGTGAGCCTTATTTATACTACTCTAGGAAGGCTCTACATTACAAACTAGAAATATTTAGAAACATTGATTACAAAGTAAAGTCTAGAGAAATGGATATTCTAGTTCATATGACTAGAAAGATCTAGAAAAGTTAAGAATTCCCTAATGCTTAATTTTATCTTATTTATTAGAGTGTCTAGTAGCTTCCTTATTATTCTTCAGTATTTTAGAGACTTCCATATTATTCTTTAGTATTCTAGAGACTTCGATATTATTCTTCATCATTCTCTATCATAGCTTCTATTGACCCAACAAAGTCTTAAGAAAATTGCTCTTCCCACTTCACACAAAGGTAAGAAACACTATGAAATGACAAATTTAACCCCATTGGTAGTTAACTTCCGTTGGATTTTAACCGACGGTGGTTAACTATCGATAAAATTTGGGGTTAAACTTGTCCTTTCATGATCTTTCTTAACTTTGTGTGAAGTGGGAAAAGCAATTTTCAAGTCTTAATGTGCATGTTCCAGAATTGTGCAGTGGGCTTAACCCAACCCACTTGTTCTTTTTCTTAAGTGGCATTCAAATGGGCCAAAGCCATAATTTTCCCTTTTCATTTTAGAAATTTGCTCAATAGACCACTTCAGTTGCTCACAGACCTCACAAAAATTCAGAAATACCCTCTTGGGTCGCAACGTATCAAAATTAGCCAGTGAATGGGTGTTCGACCAGGCCTCAAGAACATTATTGTATGTGGGTCTCGTAGTGGAGTCTGAGTAGCGAAAGGGAGTGTTGGTGCGTTCCATTATGCGTGAAAGGACATTTGGTGTTGTACTTGAGGAAGAGGAGCCAGAGGTTGCTACTATTGAAGTAGTGGCTCCGCCTCCGGGTGCTGGAGGGGATGACTTAACCTGTGGTGAGCCAGAGATAGGAAGATCATATGTGCCTAGAGTGCCAGTGTTGGATGATGCTTTGGAGAAAGGTCTTATAAGGTGCCTGTTGTGGTGTCATCCACCAAAGAGTTTGGGAAAAATTTTGTCGACATTGTTATGTCTGTCTTGAAGGAGTTGAGATTAGAAGAGATTCCGCCACCAATGGTGTTTTAAATAACGAAGTGTGAAATTTTAGAGCGGCTAAACGTGTAACCAATCTATCAAGCATGTTGATATGTTTCATACATCCATTCATATTATTATTTTGGAAACACATAAATTCATTTTCTTTTTAATAAATTATAATTTTCTTAGAGAACAATTAACATTACATGCATAGTTTTGTAAAAAAAAAAAACTACCTGTTTAGAGAGCAATTTTCTTTGCATAAATAGCAATAAACATTCAATGATACGGTTGTGGAGTCTATTTTTTTCCTGAAGGATTTATTTATTTATTTAAAATAACCTTTTAAAATTATAATATTCAATAATTTTCCTTGGTTGTGACTTTTTTTATTGTTGTATATATGCCTAAAGCTAGTTTAGTGATAAACTTCATAGGGAGATAATTATTTTTTTACCAAGAAATTATATTTTATTAAAAATAAAATGAATTATTGTGTTTCCAAATAGTAATATGAATGGGTGAATGAAACAAATTAACAGAGACACTTTAGATCGGTTGCACATTTAACTATTCTAAGAAATCACACTTCGTTATTTGAAACAAGACCCCACATGTGTGACAAAAAAACATGGATACACTGCTAAATTGGTTAAACCGGAGTAGTGATCAGGAATTACCTCTTAATCATAAACGAATGAGAATTAGGACTCGATGGAAGTATTTTTTATATTTTCAGATGTTTGTGAGCAATTGAAGGTGCCTAAAAAACAATTCACTTACAATTTTTAAATATTAGCATTTATTTGTTGGATCACGAGTGAGAGTTTCATGGAGTTAGAAAACATATTGAACGTTAGAAGCAATCACACAAATGAAATTGAAAACCATATCACACTTTTTACACATCAATGTTTGGATCGCGAGTAGGGATGGAAATGAGTCGAGTCGATCTCGTCCGAGCTCGACTCGACTCGATAAATATTGGTTAGCTCGAAACACGACTCGAGTTCGATACAAACTTTTTTTTAGCTCGGGTTCGGCTCGTTTAATGTTCACAAATAACTTGATTCGGCTCATTAGGTTCAACCCGTTGCTCGAATGACATAATTCAAAAGTTTTTCGTGCTTGTTGCACGACAACATATTTCTTTCTTTTATTTGATGACAGTATTGTGCTAGTGTTGTACCAACATATACATATCTCTTGTGAAGTTGTGAAAGTGTTGTGCTACGTACTCCATATCAAACCTATGAATATTAATATATATTTAGATAAACTATGTGCTAGTTTTGACTCAAATGCCAAAAAATTCACTTTTCCCTGAGAGGTGAGCGGTGTACCTCTATTTAAGTGTTGTTCTATTCATTTAAGATATAAAAAGCAAAAGCACATTTATGATGGAATTGGAAGCAAATTAAGGAAAAAAACATTGTCGTGCACCAGTCGTGTAATTAGAGTGTCGTGCGATATAGCACCACTCTTATATATATACTATTGATATGTTTAGTTTTTTTTTTTTGATAATACACATATGTTTAGTTAAAGGAAAATGTTAACTTTTGCACTAAGATCACAAATTAAGAAACTAAAGATAGAAACATTTTATTAGAAATTGTGCATTCTATGTTTTAAAATTTTAAAATTTTATCTTTTCAAGACAAAATTTATGTTTTACTTCTATTTTTAACTTCTTAACTTGTGCCATTAGGGCACAAGTTAGCATGACCCTCCGTTAAAATCCTCCACAAGTATGTTACTCCATTTGTTTCTTTTCTTTTTTCTCTTTTTTTGGTGATATTATTTTTCTCTTTTATTTTAATTATTGTTAATTGTTAATTAAATTATAAATAATTTCTCTAAAAAAACAAGTAGATAAATATTAGAGGAAGCTCGTGATAAATTACATGTTTTGTCTTTGAATATTTAAGCTTGTACTTTATTAATTTTTACTAAACTTATATATATATAAATTATCGAAAAATATTTATATTATGGACTTTCGAACCAAATTTCATGAACCAATCGAGTCGAACTATATGCGCTCAAGTTCAACTCATTTATTTAACGAACTTAATTTTCAGATCAAGTTCAGCTCATTTGGTTCATGAACCAAGTTCAACAAGTTAATTGTCGAATCGAGTTTCAAATTATTATCGAGTTGATTTGGTTCATTGCCAACCCTAATCGCGAGCATAATCATTATTGGAAAGATTGCTACATAGTAAAATTACAAAAAAATAAAAATATTATTCAACAGCAACTACTCTGTTAATGATGGACGCTGAGGGATTCAATATATGATTCATAGTCCTCTAAAAAAAACATGATTCATAGTGTCAAGATTAGAGGATGTAAATCGAACAAATTATAAAACAAACTTATGAGACATACATAAACAATCATGTATCCGTATGATGTCATTACATGGAAACGTGTGAGCACAAACATATGAATAGACGAAGTGTACAATTTGGACATGTGATTATATAAAATCTTTTACTCAAATCAAAATAATTACTTCAGTAATATCTTACACGTGTACTCTGGAAATATAATTAATTGTACAAATGTTAACATTATAGTTAACTTTTGTATGGTTTTCTTTTATCCTGTATTTTTAAAAAAAATAAGGGGGTTAGTAAAAATAAGAGTGTTATCAGTGTAAACAAGTGCTTGTCGTTTCAAACTGGATAGACCTTAACTAATTAAAATTAGCGTATTAGTTATTGGATTTGAATATAATCACCTCACTTTTTACTTAGATTGGTTCTTTTGTTTAAGTATTAGGTAACACTGATATACATTAGATAGAGTGTGCTACTTATACTGTTATACGTACGTAATTAACTCTCAAGAACATATTAAGCCAATGAAATATATGAAGTGCAGCTATGCTATAGAAATTGGTATTTTGTTTATGTATTAGGTAACACAGATATATACAATTGATAGAGTGTGCTATTTATACAGTTATACCCTCAAGAAAGCCGACACATACATATTAAGCCAATGAAATACATGAAGTGCAGCTATGTCATAAGCCTTATTCATACATAGGTCAAAATTACAAAAGTTTTAATTCAATCGCAACTACTCAATTAATCACGAACGTTGGGGGATTATTTTCTAAAAGGGTTGCAAACTTATGAATATTTTGATTTGATGGCGTCATTGGTTTGAAATAGGTATGACATTGAGTACGAGTTTTGTCTCTTTTGTCCCCACATCTAGGGTTTATATAGATCATAGTACTTGACGGCGCATATAACCCGATCTATTTAAAATACGGCTCAACTCGACTCGTTCGGTAAAAAAAAAAAAGGTTCAAACTTTTTAAAATACGTATTTATTTAAACATGTCAAACATATATTATCTAAATAGTATATTAGACATGTCAAACGGACATGTATGTAATTGAAATATACCTCTAAAAAGCATGTAATCGAACCCCTAAAAATGTAATTAAAGTATTATAATTAATAATTATAATTCAACAAAATAATAATATAAATAAATAAAGTATTAAAACAAAATTCAGACTATTTATTAGCCTATTAGTCTTTTAAGAAGAGAGCCAAATGTTATTTTAAAAACTATAACACAAAATAATCTTTTCAAAAATGCTAATTGTACGGACAATACTTTTAAAAAGATCATACCAAGCTTAAAATAAAAAACTTTAACATATATTCGATTATGTTCATTTTTATTTTTTAAATTAGGCTATCACCACCCCCTACCGTACCCACTTCCCCTATGAAAAATGCATGGAAATTGCAAGGTTGGAAAATGCATGGAAACTGCCCCGGCATAAATGAATATGTTTGAAGAGTTGAATATCATATAATTAATCGCACAAATGCTAACATTATAGTTGACTTCTGTATGGTGTTCTTGTAATTTACTATTTTTAGAGAAAAGGGGGTGTTGAGAAAAAAGATTGTTATCAATGTTATGTTAAGTAGTACAAGTAACATGACCGACTGATTTCCACTGCTGTGTAAACAAGTGTTTTGTCGTTTCAAACTGGATAGACCTCAATTTTTTTTTTAATCGTCTAAATATTATTAACCAACAAGCCCGTGCAAGAAGCACTAATAAGCTCGGATGGAAAAAAAAAACAACAAGGGGAAATCGATTGCCATACAAACATCGGCTCGAACAAAAACCCCTTAAAAAACCACCCTTAAACAAAATGAACCAAACCAAAAGAGTAATGACGCAGGCATATACATATGACAAACCACTCGCATACCCCTGCGTCAAATTAACGTATTAATTAAAAATTAACGTATTAATTATTTTTTGACAAATTAATGTATTAATTATTGAATTTTGATATAATCCCCTGCCTTTATAGTTACATTGGTTTGTTTTTTTTTATTTTTAAAAAAATACTTATTAGGTAAAAACAGATAGTTTAATGACTAAAAGTTTATTCTTGATAAATAAGTGAGAAATTTGGAATTCAATCTTCGACTTCTAATGCAACATTTGATCTATACTCACATGATGAATGAGTGTCTACTTTTACGTAGGTAAACCCTCCCAAAAGCCAACCGTCCAACACATACATATTGAGCCAATGACATATACATGAAGTGCAATTTCTTTCTGATATTTTTTTGTTGATCAATTTTATAAGTAATCATTTTATTGAAGCTATATACGATGAAGATATATATTATAGAACGTCAACGACCTCATGGAGCACGTGGTGGCCAACAACCCCTTAAGCCAAATTACGTCTCTATAAATAGATATTCATCGTAACATCTTCAATATTGCATTTCTCATACACACGTTGTGCACTCTATCAATATCTCTTTGTTTGTGATATTGATCTTTTCAAACCCCCACTCCCCAGTATGGCATACTTAGAGGGAATAAGAGAGTCCCAAAGAGCTCGTGGTCCAGCCACCATACTAGCCATTGGTACTGCAACTCCAGTCAATTGCATTTACCAATCTGATTTTACTGATTATTACTTTCGAGTTACCAAAAGCGAACACATGACTCAACTCAAGGCCAAACTGAAGCGTATATGTAAGCTCATGCATAGGGATTATTATTATTCTATCTATATACACTCTTTGCCAATATATATAAGACTAATAATACAAATCCACTAAAATCTTATTTAATTGTTGTATTACAATAGTGATCTTGCCATACCCCAAAAGTGCACATATACATGCATGCGGTCATGCACTTACCAATTCATGCTTTCATGCATTTGCATAAAAGTCAAAAGTTGTATGAAATATGATTTCCATTTATTTGTTATGTCCATTATTTTTTTATATTACACCATAACAGTATTTTTTTTTACTCGATGCCAATATTTTAAACTAAGACATGCCAATTTGATTTGGGCTGCAATAGGAGGCATTGTTTATTATGTGAAAATATTCTCTACTTTTATTTTATAAAGCAGGTATAAATTTTAACTTTAACTTGATGATAAGAAGATGTGAAACTACCGATGTGAACAATCGTGATGAAGTAAAAGACGGTGAAATCCTTCATGAATTCATCAATAAATTTGTTGTATTTGTTTCTTACATTAACTTTTGTCACTCATTTTATAGTTTCTAGAAAACCTAATTCCTATTGTAAAAAAAAAAAAGTAAAGCTTACTCTATAATTAGTTGACTATACATATTTTTCTTTATTGGTTGAATAGGTGAGAAGTCAATGATAAAGAAACGTTACATACACCTAACCGAAGAAATCCCGAAAGAACACCCCAACATATCAACTTACGAAGAACCATCCCTCAACGTACGCCAAGACATATTAGTTGAAGAAGTGCCAAAGCTAGGCGAAAAAGCAGCATTAAAAGCCCTAAAAGAATGGGGAAGACCAAAATCAGAGATAACTCATCTCATATTTTGTTCAACTTCCGGTGTTGACATGCCTGGTGCTGATTATCAACTCATTAAACTCTTGAATCTAAATCCATCCACTAAAAGGTTCATGTTATACCACCAAGGTTGTTATGCTGGTGGAACCGTTCTTCGTCTTGCCAAAGATCTAGCTGAGAATAATGTTGGTGCACGAGTCCTTGTTGTGTGTTCTGAAATAACTGTTGTTACTTTTCGTGGCCCCAATGAAAAACACTTGGATTCGTTAGTTGGACAAGCACTTTTTGGTGACGGTGCTTCATCTGTGATCGTTGGATCAAATCCAGACACAACACTTGAACGTCCTTTATTTCATCTTGTTTCGGCTTCAGAAACGATTCTACCAAACTCTGAAGGTACAATTTTATTTGTGTTTACCAGGATTAATTTTGTTATCCAAAAAGGCCTAAATGGCTTAGTTTGTCCGCTTTGCATTTTATTCACATGTTAGTATATGTATATATATATATATATATATATATATATATATATATATATATATATATATATATATATATATATGGGGGTTGCTAACTTACACCCACTTGATTATTTACACTCATTTTTATAAGTATTATTAAGGTGCAAGTTAGCAACCTTCACTAATTTACACACACTTTCATTATTCCAAATATTGTTTCATTAAAAGTTTGTCTTTATTACATGTATCTCGTACCTTAAAAGATGCTATCATTGCCTTTTTTGTTTCTTTTTTTAAAGATTTTTTTTAAGCTAGTTACAAAATTGTCCTTCTATTTAAAATTAATTAGAATATAAACAAAAGGGTGTTTTAGTAAATTATAAGTGGGTGCATACTGCTAACTTGCACCTTAGTGTTTTTAGGTGGGTGTAAGTTAGCAGCCCCTATATATATTATGTCTTTAAAACGGAAAATATTAATATTGTTAGTATTTGTTACTTTTTCTTTTATTTTCTTTTGAAGGTGCTATTGAAGGACACTTGCGTGAAGTGGGACTCACTTTTCATTTGAAAGATAATGTTCCAAGTTTGATTGGTGAGAATATTGAGAAGAGTTTAGAAGAAACTTTTCACCCATTGGGAATTACTGATTGGAATTCTTTGTTTTGGGTAACACACCCTGGTGGTCCTGCAATAATTAAGAGGATTGAAGAAACGGTTGGATTGAATTCAGATAAACTAAATGCAACTAAACATGTTTTGAGTGAGTATGGAAACATGTCAAGTGCTTGTGTGATATTTATATTGGATGAGATGAGAAGAAGGTCTATGGAAGAGGGGAAAACAACAACTGGTGAAGGACTAAAATGGGGTGTTTTGTTTGGATTTGGTCCTGGCCTGACCATGGAAACCATTGCTTTGCATAGCGCCAACATAGACCATGGTCACTAAAACTTTTACGTACTATGATGCATGGAGTGGAGTAACACTCATCATATATATATTTATACTATTGAGTAATTTAAAGAATAAAACAAAATCATGTATAACTGATTGTATGCCTAAGTTTTCATTACTGTCTAATCGTATAGCTTAATTTGGATGCATGTTTATGTATTGTTTACTTTTGTGTGTGGTATCTATAATAAAGAAAGTTTTCCATTTCTACCTACTTTTTTTGTTGTTTTTATACTTTTTTTGTCGTTTTTATACTAAGATAAAGATAGAGAATTTGTTTCATTTTATGGACAATAACAGAATTGCTACTTGAGACACCCCAATGTTCGAATTATGAGGGTCAAACTCTTGCGTGCATTTTTGAGGAATTGTTTTTTTTTTTTTTGACAAAATAAAAGATATTCATTCATTCAAACCGAAAGAAAGACATCAATATAATGCAAATTCGCTAAAAACAAAAATGATGGATTCGTGAACGTACTCACAACATCCATGTTAATAGCATAAAACGGCAAAGTACGGATGCCTACACATATGACTATGTTTAAATCTCCGAATAACCATGTTTCCAGATTCGCAACGTGGATGATGCCAAAGTCATTGATTGGATGTGCACCGAATCGAAGCCGATCTCGACAATCCGAACCGATCAAATACCCGAGAGAAAACAAGAAAAACAAATAACGTCGCACAAAGACGACGAACAACCAACGTCGCATGAAGACGACGAAATCACAAAACAAAAAACCAAATAGATGTGAAAATCACTTATTTCAATAAAAGGGAAAGAGAAAAACGGGTTAGAGGGTGATTTTAGGTCAAAAATTGACCCTAAATCACCCCTCTTTGCCGGATGAAGGAGAAAAAACTAGGGTTTTTGTGATGGCTCACATTTGTGGAATTGTTTAGTACATGTTTGGTTTTACTTTGAAAATGGCGGCTAAAATTTATTCTAGAGTTGTAGAATATATAGATTATGATATGTTTGGTTTTTTCCGTTTAAAATTGATTTTACCTTTTGAATTGATAAAAAAATTGAAGTTTTTTATTCTATAATTGATTTTAATACTTAGATTTAGATCTTGTTTTTAGAGGACTTAGATTAGATTTATTATTCATCTCGTTTTTACATGAATGTATCCAAACGTAAATCATTTCACTTTCAACTCACCTTTAGCAAGAAACAATTTTACTAAACCTATTCACTCAAAATTGATCTTTCACAACATAGAACCAAATACACACTTTCAAATGAGGAAATAACATGATGAAGAAGATAAACACACATCAATCTTAATATTATCTTATCTTATATTAATCTGAATCCTAATAATAAACAAATCTTAATCTTATTTTATCTTAATTTTAATCTTAAGATTAATCTTATCTTAACCTTGTCTCAACACAAACCCTCTCCATTCCCTCACTTTTATCGCTTCTTCACAAATCACAAATCGCATACAAATTTATAACTACAAATAGAAAAAAAGATTAAAATTTAGAGACATGATTCGGTCATGATTTAGAGATCACATTGCATAAAATTTCCATGTCATTCATCCATATCGATCTATGTCATCAAGTTATTTGATATGATGGTTTTCGGGGTTCGGTCATGTATACATCAATGACGACAACCTCGTTGCTCTTGAGAGGGTTGTCATCAAAGCTTCATCCAAATATTCCTAATAACTAATTATTAAAATTCTTGATAAATCAAGCATATTGTCGATTCGACCATATCCATGTTCAATGATTTATTTGTTTCCGTTGTTTTTTATTTTGTATTGCAAAATGAGTTATGTAATCTGTTTTTATTTAGACCTAACTTTTTTAACATAAAGGACACGGTAACGAGTAGAATCTGTTTTATGTGCACATCCATGGTTTTGCTATTTTTTATAAAAAAAAAAAAAAAAAACCTTCGACTTCGTTTAGTATTTATATATTCTCTATGTCATGCTATTTAAAAATAGAAAAGACAAAATAACTTGATTTTCCAATGGAATGAATAACCAAATTAAACACGGTTTGTCTAATATTTTTCCAATTAGAGATATCAGTATTTTCTTTTTTGTTTGTTTAGCATTTTTCAGGTCATAAGACCAAGAAGAGTCGATATGATTTATGTGGTTAGTATAAAGTTGAGAAACAATTACGAAGTATGAAAAATTGAACAGAATGAAAAGAACAAAAATATGGAGAAAAAGAGAAAAAAATTGCATGGAAACGTGTGAGCAAAAAATTGAATGGAAACGTGTGAGAAAAAATTGCATGGAAAAAATTGCATGGAAACTTTTATCCTGTACTATTTTGAAAGAAAAAAGATAAGGGGGTGAGAAAATAAGAGTAGTTATCGGTGTAAACAAATGTCTTGTTGTTTGTTTTAGGCGTGAAGCCAAGCCAAAATTTCGCTCATTATTTAGCTAAATATGCTCTTAAGAATTTAGATTGCGTATGGGTCGAAGAAACTCCGCCTTGTATTTTGTAATGATACTAGAAATTATAAAGGAAAAGAAGCTTTGAATAGATCACTTGTACTACACAATAACAGAAATTGCAGAGAAGATAAGAAAGAAACATAGAAGAAGAAATCCAGAGAGAAGAGAATTGATTCCAAATATTCCACACCACTCTTAGTCACACACATTCACTTATATACCCACTCTAATTTCTTAATGTGCACCTCTTTTACTCCCTTGTGTCTATGGGTCACATTGTTATACAAACTTGCTGACTTGGATTCTTCAATTGATATCATTACATTACCGCCCCCATTAAAATCAACCCTGTCCTCAAGGTTGTGATTCAGACAAGCCTTCATACACTCAACTGTATCTTCCAAAGCCATACCTAAAATTAAGTTTACCTTGCCACATAATAAGAAGAAAAAAAAATTCCCGGATCCCACACTTTGAATTGAAAATGCTTGAGAGGTGTGGAGTCATGCCTTTGTGCAGAGGACAAGCTCCAAACAAATTTGCAAACCCAAGCTATATACCAATCAACAGTGGCAAAGCTCTCTTGGTGGATATGCAGTAGGTGTGTGGCTCGATTTTCCTGATGGACAGAAGAACCAAAAACTGGAATGTGATGTTGAGCTAGTGATTCACTCACCAAAATGTCCTTTTTAACATAATCCAGAGGTTCATCAAAAAAAACTTTTAGAGAAGACTTTGTACCCTCATAATGAAAAATACTATCTTTGATTTTCCCACCTTTGCAAGCTGTTGCAATGATCATATGGGTAGTAGTGAGTGTGACAGTCATGTCACTGAATATAGTAGTGGCAGGGTCCATCTCACAAGCAGCCAGATGATGAAAAAGTGAAATATCATGCATCATACTTTTTGTGGAAAATGCAAGGCTTAATGGCATAACCAAGGAATGACCTTTAGTAACATCAACAACAACAACTGTAGTAGAAAAAGAGATTAATCCCACAATTTTCAAAGCATTTTCATTAGAAGGATCATTCATGTAGCCGTTTTTATGGACAAAGCAACCACTGAGCAATGTAACAACATCAAGTGGATAGTCCTCAACATTCTCAAAGTCAATGGTAAAGCCTTCAGGAAGATACTTTTTCAGTGCTATATTGAAATATGGTTCTTCTATGTAAGTAAAATTTGCATTGTAGCCAAAAATAGTCAACAACAGAGCAAACTTTTCCACATTTTCTGCACTTTCAATGATAGCAGGCCCTGCCAATTTATCAAGTTGCACAAGGATTTGACCGATTACACCAGAGAAAAAATATAATATCCTTGCAGAAAAAGAGATATGGTCATCCATTGTTCTGCCTATAGTATCTAATTGTAACATTTTCACAAGCCAGATTAAACTGTGGAGATGAGGACAACCCAAAGGCTCATAACATTCAAATCACTATCATTGAAGGATACTCGTGAAATAAACTTCTTGAACCTGCCTACATATGATAAATGAAACCACTGGAATGAGAATGTTGAAACATGAGTCACCCCGTCTGAACAAGGCATGACTTGTAGATGTGAACCCACTAACGCATATAAATGAGATTTCTTCTCCTTATGGCTGATTGTGAGTTCCCTGTGACATTGAATTGAACATAATTGATCCTTTAAAGCCTGAAGTTCATTTTCTTTGGCCATAACTTTTCTAGGTTGATGCAGCAATGTACTTTGTCTAGCCTCTTGACACTCTTTTACCATGCTATTGACATCTTGTTCAGAAACTTGAACTCTTTCTTGTGCCACTCCAAGTCTTAGCACCACTACTTGTGCACTTGCAAATTCAAGACAGAGAAAAAACTTTCCTTGTTCAAGCATATTTTCAACATCTACTGCAGCCTTTTTAAGCAAGTTCAACATCCTCTTTATGAGAAACTTATGATGAATATGCACTCTTGTCTTTTTGGTCCACTTAACAGGTAAGACTTCTACGATATAGCGAAAATTCTCCACATACTCCTTATTTCTTCCCAGTAATTGGTCTTTTAATGATTCAAATGTGTCCCTGCAATTTTTCCAAAGAGCATGCTCATCCCAAGATGCCACATCTCTTATTTTTGCCTGCATAGACAACTTAGCAGCTACTACCAATTGTTTTTCAAATTTAATCATAGCAGAAACTATGACACATCTATGCAAGTCTGACAAAGTAGAAGCTTCTTGTTCAATAACATCATTTAAAGAAGTTCCCTGCTTATCCTCAACATGATATTCCAGCCATGGATAAATAACAATCATTTTACCTTTGGAGAAACTACTAGAAACAAGTCTCATAGTTGCAATTTTGAAACTAATTTTCATCATGGTGACAAAAGGGATTATTCCCACATGTGCTTGCAGTGAGTTAGCAACACCAAGCAAAAAATATATCATAGTGGCACTTGTAGGAAGAATGTGCCTATGAGCTATTACTTCAACCACTATCTCAATCCAATCCAATATGAATGCATCACCACAATCTTTTATCAATGTACTGGAAGTTGAAACACTAAATTGCCAGGGATTTAGCTTTTGTATCTTGAGAGGATCCCGTATTGCACTGTCACTTCTTCTTGGCATTTTAACAAACATGTGGCGTGAGTCTGGTGACTCTGGAGGTGGTGGATATATGGTGAACTTCCGTGTTACTTTAAATTCCAGAGGGATCTTCTGAAACCTTCGATCCGGAGGTTTCGGCGGTGGCGGTGGAGTCGGAGTTAGAACACATGGATATGGAGGTTTTGTAAGTAGAAGATCGAAATTCGAAGACGATGTGATTAACATACTGGAAAAACGAACTGAAGATCCTTTGCAACTCCTAACATAATCCACCGGAAGCGCTAAATTCAGCGTGTTGTCAAAATGAGTGTCAGCCTCAGAGAACGCACCTGTGATGAAATACGCTTCTTGGTTTAGAAGAGGCTTACAAACAATTGGCGTCACCGGTTCTACCATTGATGTTCTCACACCAACAAAATCATCAACTAATTGTTCAAGTGATTCCATGGAAGAAAGAGTTTCTTCCGAAGTCGGAAGCTCATCCTTCGTCGATTCGGTAGCATCGATCTCCTCTTGCAACAGCTCGAGAATTCTTGCGCACGACTCTCGGATTTCTCGTGTGTATTCAGCAATACGCAAATTGTGTTCTCCTGTGTATTCATCCATACGCAAATTGTGTTGTTGGTTCAATTCAGCTTTACCATGATCAAGTTCTCGCAATGATTCAACCCTTGGAGATGTGAAGTGTGACTCAACTGATTGTGTTAAGGTCTCTACCGGTGAGTTCACAACACCATGGGAAGAGCTCCGTGAGAAGTATCGTCGTTGCAGATCTGCTTTAGCTTCCATTCGGTCCCAGAATGTGTATCCCGGTCCATCCAAATACGCCAATTTCGCATATTCATCATTGTACTCTGCTTCTATTTTTTTCCAATGAGCTCCTACTGATGTAGCCCATGCCATGGTTGTAACGCCCTCCTTTTTATTTAATTATTTAAATTAGTTTTAGAATATATTTATATATTTATATGATGTATATGAGGGATATATGATTTGTTGAGATTAGATGTCAATTTAGTTAATATATTTTGTTGAGTGATATTTTGTTATGTTATATGTTGGTATATACTAACATAATATATTTGTTAATTATTATAGATATATATTTGTTATTTGGTGTATTATTATATATTTAGTAGAGAAATATTATTTATTAGAATATGAGGACTATTAGTGTGAGTGGATTTAGGGGTTAGAATAGAAAGAAGAATAAGTTGTTGGGTCTAAATAGATTTGGGAAGAATATTTTAGTATTATAAATAGAGAAGCTTAGGTTGGAAAGAGTTTACCCTAAACCGCTTTTTGGAAAAGAGAAGAACAAGAAAGAAGAGAAGAGAAGAGAAAAGTCAAGAAAAGAGGAGAAGACCTTAGGAAAGAAGAACGCCGTCGCCGATTCAAGAATTAATCTAAGGTGAGGGTGAGACTATCTTGCATTAATATTAAGTTGTTAAATCATTAGATTACATCTAACAAGTTGGGGAGAGTTTGTGAGAATTTGAGAATTAGGGTTTTGAGAGAGATTTGATGATTAGAAGATGAAAACTTGTTGAATTGATGTAGAAATTATGTACGTACCTTAGATAATCCATAGGATGATTATTGGAAGTAGTTTTGAGGTTAGAACCGTGAGATTAGGTGAAACTTGGAGAAAATCTCGCATTCAGCCCGAATTTTGATATTAAAACTGGTATTGATCGGTGCGGAATTGGTCTTAGGTGTAAACACGAAAGTTGTAGGTATGGATGTTAGCTTTCTAATGTCGTTGGTCTCACGTCAATAGGATTTATAGAACTTGAGTGATGGTCAAATTACTGCACGTAGGTCACAAGTGAATTTTTATGGACTTTCAGCACAACTTTTCCGAATTTAAAATGAAAACTGGTATTGATCGGTACAGAATTGGTCTTAGGCGTAAACATGAAAGTTTTAGATAATTTTGTTAGCTTTCTAGTGGCTTTGGTTTGACGTGAAAATGATGTTTGGTCTTTGAGTTATGATGAAAATACTACAGGGAGGTCTTAGCAAAATTGTACGGTGACGAATTCTTCGTTTCATGTTTTTGCGTTTTGTTCATATGTTTCTGTTTTGAATTGATCTTTGATGTAAACATGAAAGTTGTTGATATTTGTGATATCTTTCCAGTAGCTTTGGTTTGACATGAAAATATGTTGTGGATAATTTATTATGTTTTTACAAAGATACATAGTGAATTATTGTCGATGTTAAATACGATGTTATATGAAGTTGTTTATGATTGATGAATATGATGTTTTAAGATGTTGTTTATTATCATTTGATATTGTTATATTATGATATGACATGAATTATTTATGTGATCCATATGTTGTCAAGATGCTAAGATGTTAAGATGTTAAGACGTTAAGATGATAAGAGTTGTTAAGTCGTCGAGTCGTTATGAAGTCATCAAGTTGTTAAGATGTTATGTTGTCAAGATGTTAGGATGTCATAGATGTTCATGATGTTGTTTAAGTTGTCAAGTTGTAGGAAGATTAAGTTCATTGCATACTCATTAAAGTTGGGGGCTTGAGGCCCGGCAGCCTTGTGCTCATTAAAGTTGGGGCTTTAGGCCGGCGGCCTTGTGCTCAAACTACGTTGGGGGCTTTAAGCCCGGCAGCTTTATGCTCACACGTTGAAGAGCCTAATTACGCTCATTTATGTTGTTGATTGGTACCACATGCATTTGCATATCAAGAGGTTTTTAAGATGATTTAAGATGTTAAGATGTCAAGTTTTCGAGTTGTCAAGTTGTTTAGATGTCAAGTTGATAAGTTATTAATGAAGTGCTATGATGAATGAAGACGAATGATTATGATGTTTATGTTGATGATTGATTATGATGTTATATGATTTATGATAAGATGTTACGTGAATTATGATATGATGATATGTGATGTTTTATGAATATATTTATGACGATACATGATAACGTTGTGTTTGTACTTAGGATGCTATAAGTTGATGTTTATAATTATGTGGATATATGGAATTGATTACGAATTTGATTATGAAGTTATTTTCGGTAATGCTATGTTTTGGTAATGATACCTATGTGAATTACATGTTGATACTTATGATTGATATTGATGCTATGTGATGATTGTTGGTGACTATTATTTGATGTTATATAATGATGTTTAAGATTAGTAATTGATGATATATGAAGATGTTTATGATTAGTGTTATGATAGTTTATGACTAATGTAGGAAGATTAATGATACTAGTGAAGGAAGTTTAAGTTGTTAGAAATGATTAATGAATTATAAGATGTTTAAGTTGTTGAATGTACTTTATATGATTTATGTTTAATATTTTTGTTTTGAGAAATCTCATCCCTCTCGCTTGGAAATGTTGCTCTTCGTATGGGTAACTTGCAGGTAACCGGGATTAGAGGCGTCGTGAGTGGACTCCTCACATGTGTGTCTAGGTGCTATGATACGTAACGTGATGGGACTTGACTTTACTTCTATTCCTTACGTATTGTTTATGAACATTTATGAATAAATATTGAACTAAGACTTATGAGATTTTACGATGAGTCCCGCGTGCCAAAGACTTTTTATGTTGAATGAACTAATTCCGCTGCGAAGTTTTGAATTACTTATGTTCAATGATTTTGAAGAATAAATTGTTATTTATTCAGTTTATGAATTTTTAAGAAGTGTAGCATTCCGTTTAAAGTTGAATTACTCGATTTTTAATTATGAAATTTTTACGTTGGGAAAACGGGGTGTTACAATTGGTATCGTAGCAGTCGGTCCGTCCGGCCAAGTAGATGAGTCGTTGTGTCGTGTCGTCATGTTTTCTAGTTAGTAGTTATGTTTTTTATGTGATCATGTTTAACTGATTAACTTGATGTGGTTTTTGTGTTTTGTTTGAAGAAGTAATGACTAAATTTATTTTCTATTGTGCTTGAATTTCGAGGACGAAATTCTTTTAAGTTGGGGAGAGTTGTAACGCCCTCCTTTTTATTTAATTATTTAAATTAGTTTTACAATATATTTATATATTTATATGATGTATATGAGGGATATATGATTTGTTGAGATTAGATGTCTTTTTATAATTTAGTTAATATATTTTGTTGAGTGATATTTTGTTATGTTATATGTTGGTATTTACTAACATAATATATTTGTTAATTATTATAGATATATATTTGTTATTTGGTGTATTATTATATATTTAGTAGAGAAATATTATTTATTAGAATATGAGGACTATTAGTGTGAGTGGATTTAGGGGTTAGAATAGAAAGAAGATTAAGTTGTTGGGCCTAAATAGATTTGGGAAGAATATTTTAGTATTATAAATAGAGAAGCTTAGGTTGGAAAGAGTTTACCCTAAACCGCTTTTTGGAAAAGAGAAGAACAAGAAAGAAGAGAAGAGAAGAGAAAAGTCAAGAAAAGAGGAGAAGACCTTAGGAAAGAAGAACGTTGCCGATGATTCAAGAATTAATCTAAGGTGAGGGTGAGACTATCTTGCATTAATATTAAGTTGTTAAATCATTAGATTACATCTAACAAGTTGGGGAGAGTTTGTGAGAATTTGAGAATTAGGGTTTTGAGAGAGATTTGATGATTAGAAGATGAAAACTTGTTGAATTGATGTAGAAATTATGTACAGACCTTAGATAATCCATAGGATGATTATTGGAAGTAGTTTTGAGGTTAGAACCATGAGATTAGGTGAAACTTGGAGAAAATCTGCATTCAGCCCGAATTTTGATATTAAAACTGGTATTGATCGGTGCGGAATTGATCTTAGGTGTAAACACGAAAGTTGTAGGTATGGATGTTAGCTTTCTAATGCCGTTGGTCTCACGTCAATAGGATTTATAGAAATTGAGTGATGGTCAAATTACTGCACGTAGGTCACAGTGAATTTTTATGGACTTTCAGCACAACTTTTCCGAATTTAAAATGAAAACTCGGTATTGATCGGTACAGAATTGGTCTTAGGCGTAAACATGAAAGTTTTAGATAATTTTGTTAGATTTCTAGTGGCTTTGGTTTGACGTGAAAATGATGTTTGGTCTTTGAGTTATGATGAAAATACTACAGGGAGTTCTTAGCAAAATTGTACGGTGACAGCATTCTCTCGTTTCATGTTTTTGCGTTTTGTTCATATGTTTCGTTTTGAATTGATCTTTGATGTAAACATGAAAGTTGTTGATATTTGTGATATCTTTCCAGTAGCTTTGATTTGACATGAAAATATGTTGTGGATAATTTATTATGTTTTTACAAAGATACATAGTGAATTATTGTCGATGTTAAATACGATGTTATATGAAGTTGTTTATGATTGATGAATATGATGTTTTAAGATGTTTATTATCATTTGATATTGTTATATTATGATATGACATCAATTATTTATGTGATTCATATGTTGTCAAGATGCTAAGATGTTAAGACGTTAAGATGATAAGAGTTGTTAAGTCGTCGAGTCGTTATGAAGTCATCAAGTTGTTAAGATGTTATGTTGTCAAGATGTTAGGATATCATAGATGTTCATGATGTTGTTTAAGTTGTCAAGTTGTAGGAAGATTGAGTTCATTGCATACTCATTAAAGTTGGGGGCTTGAGGCCCGACCTTGTGCTCATTAAAGTTGGGGCTTTAGGCCCGGCAGCCTTGTGCTCAAACTACGTTGGGGGCTTTAAGCCCGGCAGCTTTATGCTCACACGTTGAAGAGCCTAATTACGCTCATTTATGTTGTTGATTGGTACCACATGCATTTGCATATCAAGAGGTTTTTAAGATGATTTAAGATGTTAAGATGTCAAGTTTTCGAGTTGTCAAGTTGTTTAGATGTCAAGTTGATAAGTTATTAATGAAGTGCTATGATGAATGAAGACGAATGATTATGATGTTTATGTTGATGATTGATTATGATGTTATATGATTTATGATAAGATGTTACGTGAATTATGATATGATGATATGTGATGTTTTATGAATATATTTATGACGATACATGATAACGTTGTGTTTGTACTTAGGATGCTATAAGTTGATGTTTATAATTATGTGGATATATGGAATTGATTACGAATTTGATTATGAAGTTATTTTCGGTAATGCTATGTTTTGGTAATGATACCTATGTGAATTACATGTTGATACTTATGATTGATATTGATGCTATGTGATGATTGTTGGTGACTATTATTTGATGTTATATAATGATGTTTAAGATTAGTAATTGATGATATATGAAGATGTTTATGATTAGTGTTATGATAGTTTATGACTAATGTAGGAAGATTAATGATACTAGTGAAGGAAGTTTAAGTTGTTAGAAATGATTAATGAATTATAAGATGTTTAAGTTGTTGAATGTACTTTATATGATTTATGTTTAATATTTTTGTTTTGAGAAATCTCATCCCTCTCGCTTGGAAATGTTGCTCTTCGTATGGGTAACTTGCAGGTAACCAGGATTAGAGGCGTCGTGAGTGGACTCCTCACATGTGTGTCTAGGTGCTATGATACGTAACGTGATGGGACTTGACTTTACTTCTATTCCTTACGTATTGTTTATGAACATTTATGAATAAATATTGAACTAAGACTTATGAGATTTTCTCGATGAGTCCCGCGTGCCAAAGACTTTTTATGTTGAATGAACTAATTCCGCCGCGAAGTTTTGAATTGCTTATGTTCAATGATTTTGAAGAATAAATTGTTATTTATTCAGTTTATGAATTTTTAAGAAGTGTAGCATTCCGTTTAAAGTTGAATTACTCGATTTTTAATTATGAAATTTTTACGTTGGAAAACGGGGTGTTACAATTGGTATCGAGCAGGTCGGTACGTCCGGCCAAGTAGATGAGTCGTTGTGTCGTGTCGTCATGTTTTCTAGTTAGTAGTTATGTTTTTTATGTGATCATGTTTAACTGATTAACTTGATGTGGTTTTTGTGTTTTGTTTGAAGAAATAATGACTAAATTTATTTTCTATTGTGCTTGAATTTCGAGGACGAAATTCTTTTAAGTTGGGGAGAGTTGTAACGCCCTCCTTTTTATTTAATTATTTAAATTAGTTTTAGAATATATTTATATATTTATATGATGTATATGAGGGATATATGATTTGTTGAGATTAGATGTCTTTTTATAATTTAGTTAATATATTTTGTTGAGTGATATTTTGTTATGTTATATGTTGGTATTTACTAACATAATATATTTGTTAATTATTATAGATATATATTTGTTATTTGGTGTATTATTATATATTTAGTAGAGAAATATTATTTATTAGAATATGAGGACTATTAGTGTGAGTGGATTTAGGGGTTAGAATAGAAAGAAGAATAAGTTGTTGGGCCTAAATAGATTTGGGAAGAATATTTTAGTATTATAAATAGAGAAGCTTAGGTTGGAAAGAGTTTACCCTAAACCGCTTTTTGGAAAAGAGAAGAACAAGAAAGAAGAGAAGAGAAGAGAAAAGTCAAGAAAAGAGGAGAAGACCTTAGGAAAGAAGAACGCCGCCGATGATTCAAGAATTAATCTAAGGTGAGGGTGAGACTATCTTGCATTAATATTAAGTTGTTAAATCATTAGATTACATCTAACAAGTTGGGGAGAGTTTGTGAGAATTTGAGAATTAGGGTTTTGAGAGAGATTTGATGATTAGAAGATGAAAACTTGTTGAATTGATGTAGAAATTATGTACAGACCTTAGATAATCCATAGGATGATTATTGGAAGTAGTTTTGAGGTTAGAACCATGAGATTAGGTGAAACTTGGAGAAAATCTGCATTCAGCCCGAATTTTGATATTAAAACTCGGTATTGATCGGTGCGGAATTGGTCTTAGGTGTAAACACGAAAGTTGTAGGTATGGATGTTAGCTTTATAATGCCGTTGGTCTCACGTCAATAGGATTTATAGAAATTGAGTGATGGTCAAATTACTGCACGTAGGTCACAGTGAATTTTTATGGACTTTCAGCACAACTTTTCCGAATTTAAAATGAAAACTGGTATTGATCGGTACAGAATTGGTCTTAGGCGTAAACATGAAAGTTTTAGATAATTTTGTTAGATTTCTAGTGGCTTTGGTTTGACGTGAAAATGATGTTTGGTCTTTGAGTTATGATGAAAATACTACAGGGAGTTCTTAGCAAAATTGTACGGTGACAGCATTCTCTGTTTCATGTTTTTGCGTTTTGTTCATATGTTTCGTTTTTGAATTGATCTTTGATGTAAACATGAAAGTTGTTGATATTTGTGATATCTTTCCAGTAGCTTTGGTTTGACATGAAAATATGTTGTGGATAATTTATTATGTTTTTACAAAGATACATAGTGAATTATTGTCGATGTTAAATACGATGTTATATGAAGTTGTTTATGATTGATGAATATGATGTTTTAAGATGTTTATTATCATTTGATATTGTTATATTATGATATGACATCAATTATTTATGTGATTCATATGTTGTCAAGATGCTAAGATGTTAAGATGTTAAGACGTTAAGATGATAAGAGTTGTTAAGTCGTCGAGTCGTTATGAAGTCATCAAGTTGTTAAGATGTTATGTTGTCAAGATGTTAGGATGTCATAGATGTTCATGATGTTGTTTAAGTTGTCAAGTTGTAGGAAGATTTAGTTCATTGCATACTCATTAAAGTTGGGGGCTTGAGGCCCGACAGCCTTGTGCTCATTAAAGTTGGGGCTTTAGGCCCGGCAGCCTTGTGCTCAAACTACGTTGGGGGCTTTAGGCCCGGCAGCTTTATGCTCACACGTTGAAGAGCCTAATTACGCTCATTTATGTTGTTGATTGGTACCACATGCATTTGCATATCAAGAGGTTTTTAAGATGATTTAAGATGTTAAGATGTCAAGTTTTCGAGTTGTCAAGTTGTTTAGATGTCAAGTTGATAAGTTATTAATGAAGTGCTATGATGAATGAAGACGAATGATTATGATGTTTATGTTGATGATTGATTATGATGTTATATGATTTATGATAAGATGTTACGTGAATTATGATATGATGATATGTGATGTTTTATGAATATATTTATGACGATACATGATAACGTTGTGTTTGTACTTAGGATGCTATAAGTTGATGTTTATAATTATGTGGATATATGGAATTGATTACGAATTTGATTATGAAGTTATTTTCGGTAATGCTATGTTTTGGTAATGATACCTATGTGAATTACATGTTGATACTTATGATTGATATTGATGCTATGTGATGATTGTTGGTGACTATTATTTGATGTTATATAATGATGTTTAAGATTAGTAATTGATGATATATGAAGATGTTTATGATTAGTGTTATGATAATTTATGACTAATGTAGGAAGATTAATGATACTAGTGAAGGAAGTTTAAGTTGTTAGATATGATTAATGAATTATAAGATGTTTAAGTTGTTGAATGTACTTTATATGATTTATATGTTTAATATTTTTGTTTTGAGAAATCTCATCCCTCTCGCTTGGAAATGTTGCTCTTCGTATGGGTAACTTGCGGGTAACCGGGATTAGAGGCGTCGTGAGTGGACTCCTCACATGTGTGTCTAGGTGCTATGATACGTAACGTGATGGGACTTGACTTTACTTCTATTCCTTACGTATTGTTTATGAACTTTTATGAATAAATATTGAACTAAGACTTATGAGATTTTCGATGAGTCCCGCGTGCCAAAGACTTTTTATGTTGAATGAACTAATTCCGCTGCGAAGTTTTGAATTATTTATGTTCAATGATTTTGAAGAATAAATTGTTATTTATTCAGTTTATGAATTTTTAAGAAGTGTAGCATTCCGTTTAAAGTTGAATTACTCGATTTTTAATTATGAAATTTTTACATTGGGAAAACGGGGTGTTACAATTGGTATCGAGCAGGTCGGTCCGTCCAGCCAAGTAGATGAGTCGTTGTGTCGTGTCGTCATGTTTTCTAGTTAGTAGTTATGTTTTTTATGTGATCATGTTTAACTGATTAACTTGATGTGGTTTTTGTGTTTTGTTTGAAGAAGTAATGACTAAATTTATTTTCTATTGTGCTTGAATTTCGAGAACGAAATTCTTTTAAGTTGGGGAGAGTTGTAACGCCCTCCTTTTTATTTAATTATTTAAATTAGTTTTAGAATATATTTATATATTTATATGATGTATGTGAGGGATATATGATTTGTTGAGATTAGATGTCTTTTTATAATTTAGTTAATATATTTTGTTGAGTGATATTTTGTCATGTTATATGTTGGTATTTACTAACATAATATATTTGTTAATTATTATAGATATATATTTGTTATTTGGTGTATTATTATATATTTAGTAGAGAAATATTATTTATTAGAATATGAGGACTATTAGTGTGAGTGGATTTAGGGGTTAGAATAGAAAGAAGAATAAGTTGTTGGGCCTAAATAGATTTGGGAAGAATATTTTAGTATTATAAATAGAGAAGCTTAGGTTGGAAAGAGTTTACCCTAAACCGCTTTTTGGAAAAGAGAAGAACAAGAAAGAAGAGAAGAGAAGAGAAAAGTCAAGAAAAGAGGAGAAGACCTTAGGAAAGAAGAACGCCGCCGATGATTCAAGAATTAATCTAAGGTGAGGGTGAGACTATCTTGCATTAATATTAAGTTGTTAAATCATTAGATTACATCTAACAAGTTGGGGAGAGTTTGTGAGAATTTGAGAATTAGGGTTTTGAGAGAGATTTGATGATTAGAAGATGAAAACTTGTTGAATTGATGTAGAAATTATGTACGACCTTAGATAATCCATAGGATGATTATTGGAAGTAGTTTTGAGGTTAGAACCATGAGATTAGGTGAAACTTGGAGAAAATCTGCATTCAGCCCGAATTTTGATATTAAAACTGGTATTGATCGGTGCGGAATTGGTCTTAGGTGTAAACACGAAAGTTGTAGGTATGGATGTTAGCTTTCTAATGTCGTTGGTCTCACATCAATAAGATTTATAGAACTTGAGTGATGGTCAAATTACTGCACGTAGGTCACAATGAATTTTTATGGACTTTCAGCACAACTTTTCCGAATTTAAAATAAAAACTGGTATTGATCGGTACAGAATTGGTCTTAGGCGTAAACATGAAAGTTTTAGATAATTTTGTTAGATTTCTAGTGGCTTTGGTTTGACGTGAAAATGATGTTTGGTCTTTGAGTTATGATGAAAATACTACAGGGAGTTCTTAGCAAAATTGTACGGTGACAGCATTCTCTCGTTTCATGTTTTTGCGTTTTGTTCATATGTTTCTGTTTTGAATTGATCTTTGATGTAAACATGAAAGTTGTTGATATTTGTGATATCTTTCCAGTAGCTTTGGTTTGACATGAAAATATGTTGTGGATAATTTATTATGTTTTTACAAAGATACATAGTGAATTATTGTCGATGTTAAATACGATGTTATATGAAGTTGTTTATGATTGATGAATATGATGTTTTAAGATGTTGTTTATTATCATTTGATATTGTTATATTATGATATGACATGAATTATTTATGTGATTCATATGTTGTCAAGATGCTAAGATGTTAAGATGTTAAGACGTTAAGATGATAAGAGTTGTTAAGTCGTCGAGTCGTTATGAAGTCATCAAGTTGTTAAGATGTTATGTTGTCAAGATGTTAGGATGTCATAGATGTTCATGATGTTGTTTAAGTTGTCAAGTTGTAGGAAGATTGAGTCCATTGCATACTCATTAAAGTTGGGGGCTTGAGGCCCGACGGCCTTGTGTTCATTAAAGTTGGGGGCTTTAGGCCCGGCAGCCTTGTGCTCAAACTACGTTGGGGGCTTTAAGCCCGGCAGCTTTATGCTCACACGTTGAAGAGCCTAATTACGCTCATTTATGTTGTTGATTGGTACCACATGCATTTGCATATCAAGAGGTTTTTAAGATGATTTAAGATGTTAAGATGTCAAGTTTTCGAGTTGTCAAGTTGTTTAGATGTCAAGTTGATAAGTTATTAATGAAGTGCTATGATGAATGAAGACGAATGATTATGATGTTTATGTTGATGATTGATTATGATGTTATATGATTTATGATAAGATGTTACGTGAATTATGATATGATGATATGTGATGTTTTATGAATATATTTATGACGATACATGATAACGTTGTGTTTGTACTTAGGATGCTATAAGTTGATGTTTATAATTATGTGGATATATGGAATTGATTACGAATTTGATTATGAAGTTATTTTCGGTAATGCTATGTTTTTATAATGATACCTATGTGAATTACATGTTGATGCTTATGATTGATATTGATGCTATGTGATGATTGTTGGTGACTATTATTTGATGTTATATAATGATGTTTAAGATTAGTAATTGATGATATATGAAGATGTTTATGATTATTGTTATGATAGTTTATGACTAATGTAGGAAGATTAATGATACTAGTGAAGGAAGTTTAAGTTGTTAGATATGATTAATGAGTTATAAGATGTTTAAGTTGTTGAATGTACTTTATATGATTTATATGTTTAATATTTTTGTTTTGAGAAATCTCACCCCTCTCGCTTGGAAATGTTGCTCTTCGTATGGGTAACTTGCGGGTAACCGGGATTAGAGGCGTCGTGAGTGGACTCCTCACATGTGTGTCTAGGTGCTCGATACGTAACGTGATGGGACTTGACTTTACTTCTATTCCTTACGTATTGTTTATGAACTTTTAAGAATAAATATTGAACTAAGACTTATGAGATTTTACGATGAGTCATGCGTGCCAAAGGCTTTTTATGTTGAATGAACTAATTCCGCTGCGAAGTTTTGAATTACTTATGTTCAATGATTTTGAAGAATAAATTGTTATTTATTCAGTTTATGAATTTTTAAGAAGTGTAGCATTCCGTTTAAAGTTGAATTACTCGATTTTTAATTACGAAATTTTTACGTTGGGAAAACAGGGTGTTACAATGGTGACAATGAAAGCACCAATGTAATGATACTAGAAATTATAAAGGAAAAGAAGCTTTGAATAGATCACTTGTACTACACAATAACAAAAATTGCAGAGAAGATAAGAAAGAAACATAGAAGAAGAAATCCAGAGAGAAGAGAATTGATTCCAAATATTCCACACCACTCTTAGTCACACACATTCACTTATATACCCACTCTAATTTCTTAATGTGCACCTCTTTTACTCCCTTGTGTCTACGTGTCACATTGTTATACAAACTTGCTGACTTGGATTCTTCAATTGATATCATTACATATTTCGCGGTCTTGACATTTGATTTATTGTCGGACTTTCGTTAATGAAATTGTCTTTAACGTAAAAAAAAAGTGTCTTGTTGTTTCAAACTGGATAGACCTCAACTAATTAAAATTAGCGTATTAGTTATTGGATTTGAATATAATCACCTCACTTTTTTACTTAGATTGGTTTTTTATTTAAGTATTAGATGATAGAGTGAGTGCTACTTATATGTACGTAATTAACCCTCATGAAAGCCAAAAAAAAAATGTATTAAGCCAATGAAATTGAAATACATGGAGTGTAGCTATGCCATCTTTAGCTTAATTAAAGGCAGCTTCCACGGTTTTCAGTTTTCAGACAACCAGGGGCGGATCCGGGGCCGTTCCTAGCATTTTAGGGGCCTTAGGCATAGTTTGAGAAAAGGACCCCTTATATAATACATCATAAACTTTTTTAGTTTCTTGTTATGATTTTATTAGCGCTTCATTTCGTTTTTTTTTCCTTTGCTTTTGACTACAAGATAGAAGTTTTTTGGCTTAATTGCATGTTTGGTCCCTTATGTTTATTTTAGTTTTCAAGTTGGTCCCTTACGTTTTGAAAGTTTTAAGTTGGTCCCTTATGTTTATTTTAGTTTTCAAGTTGGTCCCTTACGTTTTGAAAGTTTCAAGTTGGTCCCTTATGTTTATTTTAGTTTTCAAGTTGGTCCCTTATGTTTATTTTAGTTTTCAAGTTGGTCCCTTATGTTTTAGATCGACTTGAAAACTAAAATAAACATAAGGGACCAACTTGAAAACTAAAATAAACATAAGGGACCAACTTGAAACTTTCAAAACGTAAGGGACCAACTTGAAAATTTTTAAAACGTAAGGGACCAACTTGAAACTTTCAAAACGTAAGGGACCAACTTGAAAACTAAAATAAACATAAGGGACCAAACATGCAATTAAGCCAAGTTTTTTAGGCAACATCTTCAAATAAATTAAATACTCCATAGAAACCAAAACTAAGCAAAATACCATAGAATTGGAGAACAATTGCGCTTGCGAAGTAGACCGCAATTTTTCTATTAGGCCTATTTTCGACTAAAATATAATTTGTTTAGTTGTGAAGATTCTCTCAATTTTCTGGATAATAAATATCACAAATATTTTTAATATTAGTAACACACATTATTAGGAACAAAGGGCCCCCGAAAAATATCACAAATTTCTTAGCACATTATTAGGAACGAAAGGTCCAATTTTTTATTTGGGAGGGTGTAAATAGAAAGCTTTGTTTTATATGGGGTATATATAATAAATTCCATCAAAAAAGCCCAAACAATAACATACTTCAGCCTAGTCTTTAATATCAATATTTCGGGCCTGTCTGTAGGTATATATTACTAAATACACCCTGCAAAATCCATTTCTTGCTATTTACACCCCCACAGATAAAAAAGTTTTTAGGGCCCCCTACGGGCATGGGCCCTAGGCCGTCGCACTCCCGGCCTATGCCTAGGGCCGGCCCTGGGCGGATCCGGACATTTGGTGCATGTGGGGTTAAAATCCGGTTAAGTTGCTAACACTTGCACTTGCTACCGACAAAAGCAAAACAAACATCAAAAACTTATAAATCATAGCAAATGTGTTGCACTTATTTGTTCTACAGGTTTTGCACATGGTTGTTGACTTGTTGATATTATTCTTAACATATTGTGTTTTATTTATAAAGGGTAATAATTATTTTGGTCCCCGAATGTGTAAGGAGTAACCATAATAGTCCCTCAATGTATCAAAATTTTAAAATAATTATTGATTGTGCATTTTGCTGGTCAAAATAGTCCCTAACATTAAAATAATTTGTTAATATTGTCATATTAGTCTTTTAATATACTTACTTATTGTCACTGGGCTATTTTGACTAACAAAGTGCAAAATCATAGACTATTTTAAAACTTTAATACATTGAGAGACTATTGTGACCACTCCTTACCCATTTAGGAACCAAAATAACTATTACCCTATTTGTATTATAAAAAAATAGGGAAGTTTGATGTGGGGCTTTAGGCCCACGTAGCCTTTTAATGCATCCGCCCCCGAGGACAACTCGACACTTATTAAGTGAAAACTAAAAAAAAAAAAAAAGTTTCTTACATTGACACCCTCCTTATTTCACGGGTATACTTTTTGCACAACAATGCCGTAAACCTTATTCATAAGGTTACAAGATAGGTTAAATTACAAAAGTTCTAATTCAATCGCAACTACTCAATTAATCATGGACGTTAGGGGATTTTAATCCTTAGATTAGATCTTGTTTTTAGAGGACTTAGATTAGATTTATTATTCATCTCGTTTTTACATGAATGTATCCAAACGTAAATCAATTCACTTTCAACTCACCTTTAGCAAGAAACAATTTTACGGAACCTATTCACTCAAAATTGATCTTTCACAACATAGAACCAAATACACACTTTCAAATGAGGAAATAACATGTTTCGTGAGCTTAGCTCTCGTTTGTAAGGTCCGGGGTTCAAACCCCGGCCACCACCAAAAAATGAGGAAATAACATGATGAAGAAGATAAACACACATCAATCTTAATATTATCTTATCTTATATTAATCTAAATCCTAATAATAAACAAAACTTAATCTTATTTTATCTTAATTTTAATCTTAAGATTAATCTTATCTTAACCTTGTCTCAACACAAACCCTCTCCATTCCCTCACTTTTATCGCTTCTTCACAAATCACAAATCACATACAAATTTATAACTACAAATAGAAAAAAAGATTAAAATTTAGAGACATGATTCAGTCATGATTTAGAGATCACATTGCATAAAATTTCCATGTCACTCATCCATATCGATCTATGTCATCAAGTTATTTGATATGATGGTTTTCGTGGTTCATCACATATGCATCAATGACGACAACCTCGTTGCTCTTGAGAGGGTTGTCATCAAAGCTTCATCCAAATATTCCTAATAACTAATTATTAAAATTCTTGATAAATCAAGCATATTGTCAATTCGACCATATCCATGTTCAATGATTTATTTGTTTCCGTTGTTTTTTATTTTGCATTGCAAAATGAGTTATGTAATCTGTTTTTATTTAGACCTAACTTTTTTAACATAAAGGACACGGTAACGAGTAGAATCTGTTTTATGTGCACATCCATGGTTTTGCTATTTTTAAAAAAAAAAAATCCTTCGACTTCGTTTAGTATTTATATACTCTCTATGTCATGCTATTTAAAAATAGAAAAGACAAAATGACTTGATTTTCCAATGGAATGAATAACCAAATTAAACACGGTTTGTCTAATATTTTTCCAATTAGAGATATCAGTATTTTCTTTTTTGTTTGTTTAGCATTTTTCAGGTCATAAGACCAAGAAGAGTCGATATGATTTATGTGGTTAGCATAAAGTTGAGAAACAATTAGGAAGTATGAAAAATTGAACAGAATGCAAAGAACAAAAATATGGAGAAAAAGAAAAAATTGCATGGAAACGTGTGAGAAAAAAATTGAATGGAAACGTGTGAGAAAAAATTGAATGGAAAAAATTGCATGGAAACTTTTATCCTGTACCATTTTGAAAGAAAAAAAGATAAGGGGGTGAGAAAATAAGAGTAGTTATCAGTGTAAACAAGTGTCTTGTTGTTTCAAACTGGATAGACCTCAACTAATTAAAATTAGCGTATTAGTTATTGGATTTGAATATAATCACCTCACTTTTTTACTTAGATTGGTTTTTTATTTAAGTATTAGATGATAGAGTGAGTGCTGCTTATATGTACGTAATTAACCCTCATGAAAGCCAAAAAAAAAAATGTATTAAGCCAAATGAAATTGAAATACATGGAGTGCAGCTATGCCATCTTTAGCTTAATTAAAGGCAGCTTCCACGGTTTTCGGTTTTCAGACAACCAAGAGCGGATCCGGACATTTGGTGCATGTGGGGCTAAAATTTGGTTAAGTTGCTAACACTTGCACTTGCTACCGATAAAAGCAAAACAAACATCAAAAACTTATAAATCATAGCAAATGTGTTGCACTCATTTGTTTCTACAAGTTTTGCACAAGGTTGTTGACTTGTTGATATTATTCTTAACATATTGTGTTTTATTTATAAGGAGTAATAATTATTTTGGTTCTCGAATGTGTAAGGAGTAACCATAATAGTCCCTCAATTATCAAAATTTTAAAATAATATTTGATTGTGCATTTTGCTGGTCAAAATAGTCCCTAACATTAAAATAATTTGTTAATATTGTCATATTAGTCTTTTAATATACTTATTGTCACTTCAGACTATTTTGACTAACAAAGTGCAAAATCATAAACTATTTTAAAATTTTAATACATTGAGAGACTATTGTGACCACTCCTTACACATTCAAGAGCCAAAATAACTATTACCCTATTTGTATTAAAAAAAATAGGGAAGTTTGATGCGGGACTTTAGGCCCACGTAGCCTCTTAATGCATCCGCCCCCGGGGACAACTCGGCACTTATTAAGTGAAAACTAAAAAAAAAAAGTTTCTTACATTGAAACCATCCTTATTTCACAGTCATACTTTTTGCACAACAATGCCGTAAACCTTATTCATAAGGTTACAAGATAGGTTAAATTACAAAAATTCTAATTCAATCGCAACTACTCAATTAATCATGGACGTTAGGGGATTTTAATACTTAGAATAGATCTTGTTTTTAGAGGACTTAGATTAGATTTATTATTCATCTCGTTTTTACATGAATGTATCCAAACGTAAATCATTTCACTTTCAACTCACCTTTAGCAAGAAACAATTTTACGGAACCTATTCACTCAAAATTGATCTTTCACAACATAGAACCAAATACACACTTTCAAATGAGGAAATAACATGATGAAGAAGATAAACACACATCAATCTTAATATTATCTTATCTTATATTAATCTAAATCCTAATAATAAACAAATCTTAATCTTATTTTATCTTAATTTTAATCTTAAGATTAATCCTATCTTAACCTTGTCTCAACACAAACCCTCTCCATTCCCTCACTTTTATCGCTTCTTCACAAATCACAAATCGCATACAAATTTATAACTACAAATAGAAAAAAAGATTAAAATTTAGAGACATGATTCAGTCATGATTTAAAGATCACATTGCATAAAATCTCCATGTCACTCATCCATATCGATCTATGCCATCAAGTTATTTGATATGATGGTTTTTAGGGTTCAGTCACGTATGCATCAATGACGACAACCTCGTTGCTCTTGAGAGGGTTGTCATCAAAGCTTGATCCAAATATTCCTAATAACTAATTATTAAAATTCTTGATAAATCAAGCATATTGTCAATTCGACCATATCCATGTTCAATGATTTATTTGTTTCCGTTGTTTTTTATTTTGTATTGCAAAATGAGTTATGTAATCTGTTTTTATTTAGACCTAACTTTTTTAACATAAAGGACACGGTAACGAGTAGAATCTGTTTTATGTGCACATCCATGGTTTTGCTATTTTTTATAAAAAAAATAAAAAAAAATCCTTCGACTTCGTTTAGTATTTATATATTCTCTATGTCATGCTATTTAAAAATAGAAAAGACAAAATGACTTAATTTTCCAATGGAATGAATAACCAAATTAAACACGGTTTGTCTAATATTTTTCCAATTAGAGATATTAGTATTTTCTTTTTTGTTTGTTTAGCATTTTTCAGGTCATAAGACCAAGAAGAGTCGATATGATTTATGTGGTTAGTATAAAGTTGAGAAACAATTAGGAAGTATGAAAAATTGAACAGAATGAAAAGAACAAAAATATGGAGAAAAAGAGAAAAAAATTGCATGGAAACGTGTGAGCAAAAAATTGAATGGAAACGTGTGAGAAAAAATTGCATGGAAACTTTTATCCTGTACTATTTTGAAATAAAAAAGATAAGGGGGTGAGAAAATAAGAGTAGTTATCAGTGTAAACAAGTGTCTTGTTGTTTCAAACTGGATAGACCTCAACTAATTAAAATTAGCGTATTAGTTATTGGATTTGAATATAATCACCTCACTTTTTACTTAGATTGGTTTTTTATTTAAGTATTAGATGATAGAGTGAGTGCTACTTATACGTACGTAATTAACCCTCATGAAAGGCAAAAAAAAATGTATTAAGCCAATGAAATTGAAATACATGGAGTGCAGCTATGCCATCTTTAGCTTAATTAAAGGCAGCTTCCACGGTTTTCGGTTTTCAGACAACCAGGGACATTTGGTGCATGTGGGGCTAAAATCGATTAAGTTGCTAACACTTGCACTTGCTACCGACAAAAGCAAAACAAACATCAAAAACTTATAAATCATAGCAAATGTGTTGCACTTATTTGTTTCTACAAGTTTTGCACAAGGTTGTTGACTTTTTGATATTATTCTTAACATTGTGTTTTATTTATAAGGGGTAATAATTATTTTGGTCCTCGAATGTGTAAGGAGTAACCATAATAGTCTCTCAATGTATCAAAATTTTAAAATAATTATTGATTGTGCATTTTGCCGGTCAAAATAGTCCCTAACATTAAAATAATTTGTTAATATTGTCATATTAGTCTTTTAATATACTTACTTATTGTCACTTCGGGACTATTTTGACTAACAAAGTGCAAAATCATAGACTATTTTAAAATTTTAATACATTGAGAGACTATTGTGACCACTCCTTACACATTCGGGAACCAAAATAACTATTACCCTATTTGTATTAAAAAAATAGGGAAGTTTGATGTGGGGCTTTAGGCCCACGTAGCCTCTTAATGCATCCGCCCCCGAGGACAACTCGGCACTTATTAAGTGAAAACTAAAAAAAAAAAAATAAGTTTCTTACATTGACACCCTCCTTATTTCACAGGGTATACTTTTTGCACAACAATGCCGTAAACCTTATTCATAAGGTTACAAGATAGGTTAAATTACAAAAGTTCTAATTCAATCGCAACTACTCAATTAATCATGGACGTTAGGGGATTATTTTTCAAAAGGGTTGCAATCTTATAAATTTTTTGATGGCGTCATGGGTTTGAAATAGGTATATGGCACTCGGTACGAGTTTTGTCTCTTTTGTCCCCATATCTAGGGTTTATGTAGATCATGGTGTGCGATAGGGGCCTATGACATGATCTATTTATAGTCCGGCTCAATTTGACTAGTTCGATAAAGAAGATAGATTCAAACTTTTTTGGATATTTTGTCAAAAAAAAAAAATCTTTTTTTGGATATATGACATGATCTATTTAAAGTATGGCTCAGCTTGACTAGTTTTTTTTGGTTACAACTCAACTTGACTAGTTCAATAAAAAAGATAGATTTAGACTTTTTAAAATGCATATTTACTTAAACATGTCAGACGGACATAGGTAAATTATCTTAACATTGTATTAGACATGTCAGAAGGGCATGAATATATGTAATTGAATTGGAATATACCTCTCCAAAAATAATGCAATTGAAGTATTATATTTAATAATAATCATTCCACTAAGTAATAATATAAAATAAATAAAGTATTAAAATAAAATGCATACTATTTATTAGCCCAATAGCCTTTTAAGAAGTGAGCCAAATGTTATTTTAAAAACTATAACACAAAATAATCTTTTCTAAAATGCTAATGGGATGGACAACATACTTTTAAAAAGATCATATCAAGCTTAAAATAAAGACTTTAACATATGTTCGATTATACTCATTTTAATTTTTTAAAGGCTTAATAGCAGTTTTAACCCTCTAACTTTTCCAAAGTTGCGATTTTGGCCCCCTAAGAAAAAAACTACAAAACTGCCCCTTAAATTTTGCACATGTGGCAGCTTTTGGCCCCAAAGGTCAATTTTGACTCGGTCTACGCCGACGCTAAGTGAAGTGCCACATGTTATTTTTTTATTTTATTTTTTTTTGTCTTGGGGGGCCAAACTGCTACGCTTACAAAACTTAAAGGGGCGGTTTTGTAGTTTTTTTCTTCTTAAAGAGTCAAAATCGCAACTTCGAAAGTTAGGGCGAAAAATCGCTATTAAGCCTACCCACATCCCCTCAGAAGGTTGTAAAATGCATGGAAATTGTAAGGATGGAAAATATAATGCATGGAAACCTCCCCATGGAGCACGTGGTGGCCAACAACCACTTAAGTCAAATTATGTCTCTATAAATAGATACTCATTGGAACATCTTCAATATTGCATTTCTCAATATTTCTTTGTTTGTATTATTGATCTTTTCAAACCCCCACTCCTCAGTAAAATGGCATACTTAGATGAAATAAGAGAGTCCCAAAGAGCTCGTGGTCCAGCCACAATACTAGCCATTGGTACTGCAACTCCAGTCAATTGCATTTACCAATCTGATTTTACTGATTATTACTTTCGAGTTACCAAAAGCGACCACATGACTCAACTCAAGGCCAAATTGAAGCGTATATGTAAGCTCATGCATAGGCATTATTATTATTCTATCTATATACACTCTTTGCCAATATATTTAAGACTAATAATACAAATCCACTAAAATCATATATTAACAGTGTATATCTTTATCTTTTAATTAATTGAACTTTTTTATTTAATTGTTGTATTACAATAGTGATATTGCCATACCCCAAAAGTGCACATATACATGCATGCGGTGATGCGGTCATGCACGTACCAATTCATGCATGCTTTCATGCAATATGATTTCCATTTAGTTGTCATGTCCATTACTTTTTTATATTACACCATAACAGTATTTTATTGTTTTTGACTCAATGTCAATGTTTTATATGAAGACATGCTTCTTATTTTTTTTTTAACAAAAGAATATGTGAACAAATTGTGATGAAGAAAAAGAATGTAAAATCCTACTTGAAATTCATCACTAAATTGTTGTATTTTTTTTATAGTTTATAGTAAAGCTAATTCTTTAATTAGTTGACTAATACATATTTTTCTTTATTGGTTGAATAGGTGAGAAGTCAATGATAAAGAAACGTTACATACACTTAACCGAAGAAATTCGAAAGAACACCCCAACATATCCACTTACGAAGAACCATCCCTCGATGCACGCCAAGACATATTAGTTGAAGAAGTGCCAAAGCTAGGTGAAAAAGCAGCATTAAAAGCCATAGAAGAATGGGGAAGACCAAAATCAGAGATAACTCATCTCATATTTTGTTCAACTTCTGGTGTTGACATGCCAGGTGCTGATTATCAACTCATTAAACTCTTGAATCTAAACCCATCCACAAAAAGGTTCATGTTATACCACCAAGGTTGTTATGCTGGTGGAACCGTTCTTCGTCTTGCCAAGGATCTTGCTGAGAATAATGTTGGTGCACGTGTCCTCGTTGTGTGTTCTGAAATAACTGTTGTTACTTTTCGTGGGCCCAATGAGGCACACTTGGATTCTTTAGTTGGACAAGCACTTTTTGGTGACGGTGCTTCATCTGTGATCGTTGGATCAAATCCAGACACAACACTTGAACGTCCGTTATTTCATCTTGTTTCTGCTTCAGAAACAATTCTACCAAACTCTGAAGGTACAAATTAGTATATTATATATAAACCTATGAAGCACGAATTCGGACACGGACATTGGACACGACACGGACACCGACACACCGACACAACTAATAATTTAAAAAAAATCATATAATTCGCTGTAATTACAAGTGTCGGTGTCGGGTACAATATGTATCCGACACCGGGACACGCTTAATCCGAAGAGTGTCCGTGCTTCATAGATATAAACCATTATTTACACTTGAATAGAAGGCAAGCGGTCAACAAGCTGCACCGCTAGGCCTTTTTGAATGGCACACACCTAGTTTTGTGTACAAATTTATTTTTAGGTTAATTAAGTTTTTGGTCCCTATAAATATCTCAGCTTTTGTTTTTAGTCCTTATAAAAATAAATCACAGCTTTTAGTCCCTACAAAATTTTCCGTTATTGTTTTTAGTCCCTATAAAATTTTCCGTCAGCATTTTTAGTCCCTATAAAAAATTTCCATCAACATTTTTGGTCCCTAAAATGCTTAAGGAAAATGTCACAGGGACTAAAAAGTGTGATTTTATTTTGTAGGGACTAAAAACAAAACTGTGAATATTTATAGGGACTAAAATTAACCCTTTATTTTTTAAAACATACTCTCTCCGTTTCAAAATGAGTGTCGCTTTAGCCAATTACACATATATTAAGGAATGGAATAAAGTAGTCAAATGTCATAGCAATTTTACCAAATTATCCTAATCAACTATTGGTTTGTTTTTCATTAAAGAAAAAATAATACTTTGGAAGTAGTGTAACATAGTATTAATTGAAGGGTACAATTGAAAAGAAAAAGTTATTATTGCATTTGAAACCGAAAGTAACATTCATTTTGAAACAATTTTTTATGGCTAAAACGACACTCATTTTAAAACGGAGGGAGTAAAATATTAATATCGTTAGTAATTGTTAGTTTTTTTTTTACTTTCTTTTGAAGGTGCTATTGAAGGACACTTGCGTGAAGTGGGACTCACTTTTCATTTGAAAGATAATGTTCCAAGTTTGATTGGTGAGAATATTGAGAAGAGTCTAGAAGAAACTTTTCACCCATTGGGAATTACTGATTGGAATTCTTTGTTTTGGGTAACACACCCTGGTGGTCCTGCAATAATTAAGAGGATTGAAGAAACGGTTGGGTTGAATTCAGATAAACTAAATGCAACTAAACATGTTTTGAGTGAGTATGGAAACATGTCAAGTGCTTGTGTGATATTTATATTGGATGAGATGAGAAGAAGGTCTATGGAAGAGGGGAAAACAACAACTGGTGAAGGACTAAAATGGGGTGTTTTGTTTGGATTTGGTCCTGGCTTGACCATGGAAACCATTGCTTTGCATAGCGCCAACATACACCATTGTCACTAAAACTTTTACGTACTATGATGCATGGAGTGGAGTAACACTCATCATATATATATATATTTATACTATTGAGTAATTTAAAGAATAAAACAAAATCATGTATAACTGATTGTATGCCTAAGTTTTCATTACTGTCTAATCGTATAGCTTAATTTGGATGCATGTTTATGTATTGTTTACTTTTGTGTGTGGTATCTATAATAAAGAAAGTTTTCCATTATTGTTCAAAAAAAAGAAAGTTTTCCATTTCTACCTACTTTTTTTTTGTTGTTTTTATACTTTTTTTTGTCGTTTTTATACTAAGATAAAGATAGAGAATTTGTTTCATTTTATGGACAATAACAGAATTGCTACTTGAGACACCCCAATGTTCAAATTATGAGGGTCAAACTCCAAGCAAAAAAATTTATTTTTCATTAAGATTTATTAGCGAAAACGCATTATATGAAGACAAAAAAAATGCCACATGTATCAAAACTTGTTTTAGGTCTCCCTTATTTTTTAAGATTATTTTGTCGGCTATGGTCCCACAAGATTAGTTGAAATGTGTATCAAAACTTGCCTATGTTTTTGTTGGTCAAATCTTGTAGTTTATGAATGTTTGTTAAATTTGCAAAGCTATACATGTTTTTTTTTTTTAGTTTGCTGGAGTTTGGGTGATTTTGGATCATGTAATTCGAAATGGGTTAATTATTGATATATCTCCTCTAATATACACGAAGTCGGAAAATAACTCATGTAAAAAATAAAAACACATATTGTTCCCCTATAATTTGAGATTCTTTTTATTTTGGTCATCTAGTAACCCACACAAGAGGCGTTGACGTGCTAGTGAATCTTGCCTTGTGGATTTCATCATGATGTGGCCAAAAAAAAATATTCCCTCAGCTTTTTATTTATTTTTCCTCACTATTTGTTTTTTTGCTAAAAAATTCTAGTTTAGTTGTTACGAACTAGAATTGATTCTACCGCCAACTATAAATTGGAGCTTTTGATTCTAGAATTAATTTGAACACTTGAATTTATCATTCAATTTGTTAATGAACAAGTTGTGGAGGGGCAAAGAAATTTGCTATTCTTCCCATTTGGGTGGCTAAAGCTTGGTAACTTTGGTTTGTGTTTTGAATAAAAGGATTAAAAACTGTACCAATTCATTGTGTTAACATGCATGTTAACCATCACATGATTACTCTCATCCATTTGTTGTCTCAAGGAAATCATGGATTCTATAGTTAAGGTCGGTGGAGCATTTCGATCAAAAATACCGGAACTTGAAGGGCTATGTGTATTATATGATGTGAAAGAGTTTGCATGGTCCGCGAACGTGGACGCAATATTATGCAAATTTGCCATCATAGAAGTTGGCATACCATAAGGTTGTTCTCTAGAAAGGTTTTGCACGGTTATAAACCTACCGTCGAGTCTAGCCCTAACTTTAGGATGAGGAGACTTAGGAATACTAGTAGACACAGGGATACCAAGAAGTGAGTGGAGGCACAAATATCCCTATTTTTGGTTGTGTCATTGGAGAAGCAGTTGTCGAAGCAGCTTAGAGGAGCGGTTACTCCAATTTCGTCGAAATTGGCATTGTCATGGTTGCCCCATGGAAGTTGACACATTGGCACCCACCGTAGGGGCAGATGCCCGTGTAGATTGTGCTTGTGAAGAAGACTATGATGATTGTAATGACTTAGAAGTGTCACTATTGGTGGGTCAAGCCATTTCTTTCAAAGCCTTACCACTTCTTAAATGCATGCACAGACAAATATCTTTCCGTAAAAAAAAGTTTACCAAAAGCGAGTTATAATTTTTTCTAGAAATATTTTCACAAGTTCACTTAAAAAATATTTGAAAAGTTATGGATGTTTCTTCCAAAATTTTTTTGAAAAATTGCACAAACAGGGTCCCATTGGACGTGCCAATTTATCTACGATGTTTTTGATAAACTACAAGTCTAGTTTTGATTATTACAAGCAGGATCAAACTAGAAAATCCTAGGACATGTTGTGCAATTTTTTTCCGTAAAATGCATGAGTGTTCATCATTTATAAGTTGCTTTATGAATACAACGGTTTTTTGTATGAAAGCAAATGTCTTTTGACGAAAAAGAATTAAAGAGAAATGCAAGTAAAAATGACTAAAAGTTTAAAACGCGTAAACCTATAGAAAGGTTAAATTGCATTGCATTTAAATGTAAAAGTGGTTCGACAAATCGCCTTTACATACATTCCGTATGACTCTTTTCTCTAGACGCCGGCACTTCGACCGCTAGAATTCTATAAATGATTTGCGACCAGTTTTTCATAATGAAAAACTATTATTTATACATAATGAAAATAAACCGCCCAAACTAAAACTACCATGATATGCACTTCCTCGACTAGAAACCGCATGTCCCCCACGTCTTAGTAAGAAACTACTACTTTCGAATTTGAATTCTCTTCCTTTCGACGCAACTTCTCGGCTTCGACCAATCTTCTCTCCGAATTACCTCTTGTTGAACTTCAAAGCTTTTGAACTCTTCCAAATGCTAGGTCCCAGACCATGTCGAAATCTTCATGCTAGAGATAACATTTTTAATCCTTGAAAGAACAAAAGTCAACTCGCATTGATCGCATTAATTGAGCTTGTCGAAATTACAGCTAACGCGGTGGTTGGACAAAGAACTCATTGAGAAATGGTGAATGAATTGATAATAAAAAAAAATAGAAAAGAAACTTGATTAATTTCCTTATTTCTTCTTTCTTTTGTTAAAAGAAAATAAAACAATACTCTCTAAGTTTTGTTGGGCATCTAATCTAATTTATTTCTAATACTAATAACAATGTTAAGAAAAATTGCCAACCCTAATTCTACTACTCTTTGGCGCCAAAGATGCTTTGTTGTTATTGGTCCACATGATTTATTTTTTTTGAAGGAAGGTCCACATGATTTTGTAACTCATCTATTTACTAAATATTTCCATTTACATATATTAATTCTTATATTTATTATGTAACTCACCATTTGAGCTTTGTAACTTTCCACTATCTATTCTTACATCTTTCAACTACATCTGGCTGTTTTTTTTGTACGATTTATTCATCTACAAGTAGTGCTAACTCATTCATTTAAAAAAATAAAAAAAATAAACGGTCGGTTACATTCCTATTCATATGTAAATAACAATTAATTATTGTTTGTACCAAAACAAAAATTAATTATTGTAACTCCTTTTATTTTTATACCATCACTATAGGATGTGTCCCTTTACATTCCTCCACGTAAAACCTAAAAAAATGTTATGCTTTAAATCATCTTAATTCCCTTATTTCCCTTTCACGTATATAACCAACACTAATCTCTCATATTCCTTTTTTACTCATTATATGTTGCATTTGATCATTTTCCTCCCGATCGTTTGGCTTTACCACCAGGTTTGTTGTTGATGTCAATGACACAAAGTAAGCTATTTTCTACGTTTTTTTTTAACCATGTTATTCAAGTGTTCTAATCTTATTGTATAATCTTTACTTTCACAGTGGGAGTAGTTAAAAACAAAGGTACGCATACCTTTGTGGATGATTTCTCTAATATGCTAATTGATGAGAAGGTATTGGTTGTTCCTCTTAAATTGACCATATGGTTAGGTTATGTAATTATCTATACTTATCCTCTTTCATTTGTATTGCTCAGTTTATTCTCTTATATGAATATGATGTTGTTTAAGAAATTAAGAAATTTCTTAGTTGTTTCAAGTGTTTATTTCTAATATTTTTCTCTATGATTCTAAGAACTCCAACTCAATACACATGAAGGCCACAAAGGAAATAAATAGGAAATCAAAGTAGAATGCATTTAGATTTGTACCAAAATAATCTCATGGTCAAGTAATGTAATTTCCTACTTCTTATGAATTGAATTGAGCGATGACAACTTATGTTAATCTTAACATAATTCGTTGCAAGTGGATTTATCATGTAACATAATTTTCTACTTATTCTGAAGTTAATTGAGTGATGACAACTTATATTAGTCTAACATAAATCGTTACATGCGGATTTCTTTATTTATATATATTGCGCCATCTACAAGAGGAATCACATTTTGTATTTTTTAAAAATTGGCAAAGATGTATTTAAAGAACTCCGATCCAAGCACAAGATGTTCCCAAATAATAGTGACGACAACTTATATTAATCTAACATAAATTTTTGCATGTGGATCTCTCTCTCTCTCTCTCTCTCTCTCTCTCTCTCTCTATATATATATATATATATTGCTACTCACAAGTTGTTTTTTAATCATCAAATATATTTTAAAAGAACTCAAATCCAAACACAAGATGTACCCGATTAAGAGATAAAGATATACAAGAATATACTCTAGCAGGAAAAATAAAAAAAACCCATATAATCAAAATAAGAAAGCTACTAAGTAACAAAAATAGGGAGATGGTATGACGACAAAAAAAAAACAGTGGAATAAAATGACCGAGAATATATTGACTTTTTTTACATTCCTAAATTTAATTATATGACATAGGTAATTGAACAATTGTAGTTTTTTTTTTTTTTGGAATTTTCAGGTGTGAATCACATATTCTATTATAAAAAAGAAAGATGTCAAACCATATTTGATTATAAGTTAAGTTTTTGAATAACAAAGTCGGTCATAAGCATAGTTCATATGATCCGAGAGAAAGACAAAGAAAAATTGACAAAGTTGCCTCACGGTGGAGTGGCTGTCCGAGAATACATTAGTCATGCTATTATTGGCCATTGAACAATGCATTCATTATATGCAACTTCTTGCAAGCTTCATTTTTTCTCTATTGATGTTATGGTGTAACAAATTTGTGAAACTAATGTTTTAATTTGTCACAAGTGAATCTAAACTTATTTCACAAGACCGGTCCTAATATTTTTTTCTTCAAGGGAGACTGGTCCTAATATATGTGACTATCTTTTATGTTTGGTCATGTATGTCTTGGTAAAATATTTCTCAAACAACTATTATCGCAAAACTCAAACTAATTTTTTTCTTGCAAGCTTCATTTTTTCTCTATTGATGTTAATAGTAACTCCATGAAGTCCATCACATTTATTTTCATATATTATTTTTCAATGTAAATGACCCGTGCGGTAGCACGGGTAAACGGTCTAGTGTATCTAACATCTAATGAGGATTTTATAGGGAGGGTTCAATTAAATAGTGTACGATTAAATCAAATTTAACCAAGATATTAAATTGTCCTACAAAACCTTAGTAGTTATTACCGCACCAGTTCTAACAATTGCACTTTCTTTGAGTAGTGTTATATTGACATCCAAATGCCAACAACTTTCCTCACACCGTTATGTCTCTTACATTGATCAATTAAGGCCGGCATGCAACCCAAGAAAATAAAAATGATTAAAAATATCAATTTGTACACTTTACCATATTAAAATACGGTGTGGGACAACCATTAGGTTGTTCATTTATCATTTTCCTTTTGAATTTGGTATCAAGTTACAATGGAAAATAGCATATGTCCTATGTTAAGCCGACAAAATACATTTACTGTGCATTTAAAATTATGTTGCATTTTTTTAAGGGCCATGCTAACTTATGCCCTTAGAGCACATGTTAAGGATTCCACAAATGATAAATATTTATTACAAAACATTAATTTTCAATCTCTAAAAGAATAAATTGACACAATTTCTTAGACAAAATTTCTACTTTAGGTTCTTTAACATGTGCCCTAAGGACACAAGTTAGCATTTCCCTTTTTTAATTGAATCTATTTGTTTGGCAACGAAGCTTGACTCTTCCAATTGATTTTTCCTCATGATTAGATTTAAGATGAAAACATAGAGCTTATTTGGCAAAAGATGCCAAAGTCGTGAGTAAAAAGAAAGGGGAAATGATAAATGAACAACCTAATGGTTGTCCCACACCGTGTTTTAATACGCTAAAGTGTACAAATTGATTTTTTTTAATCTTTTTTATTTTCTTGGGTTGTGTGCCAAATTTTGTTATTGGTTGAGGCAGGTTGATGATTTTGCCCTTATATATACAATGGAAATGATAAATGAACAACATAATGGTTGTCCCACACCGTATTTTAATACCGTAAAGTGTACAGATTGATTTTTTTTTAATCATTTTTATTTTTGGTTTGTGTGCCAGATTTTGTTATTGGTTGAGGTAGGTTGGTGATTTTGCCTATATATACGAGTTTTGCTAATCGGTGCCCTAAGGACAATGATTAAGGATGTCAAAAATAAAAAATTTCATTAAAATCAACAACTTTTTAACTTTCATAAAGTTAAACATCCACTTTTCACTAATTTCTAATGTATAATTTCTATATTAATCTTTTTAACTAGTGTCTTTAAGGCACTAGTTAGCATTTCTATATATATATATATGGGTTATGATAGAAGACACCTTTTATGAAGGTGTCTTTTATCAAGTTACTCTATGAGCATTTGCGAAAAGACACCAACTTACTTTTATGAAGGTGTCTTTTAGCAAAGTTATAACTAAAAAGTGAAAATCACACCTTAAGGTGTGACTTGTTAAAAGACACCACCAAAGGGTGGCTTGTAACAAAACCCTATATATATATATATATATATATATATATAATTGGATTTGGACTCAAAAGTAAAATTCTTCAACGAGAATATTAGTATCCAAATGGCACTACGAGGCAAAGGTGTGGCCACAGTTCTAGCCATTGGCACAGCAAATCCACCCAATGTCATCCTTCAGGCAGATTATCCTGACTTCTACTTCAAGGATGTCAACATTGATAGTGATGATGAGCATCTACAACGCTTGAAGCTAAAGTTCAAACGCATATGTATGTTTCTTTTCTTACATCTATATATACATTTTCCCCTATTTTATTCACTGATCACCATGATAAGCATGATAAACCACTGGTTCGTAAAAAAACTCATACTCATGGCTGTTTGAGATAGACCAAGGGAAATTTTTCCAATTAGCACCAACAATGCAACAATCATTTGGGTGTTTTGATAGAATGTTTGGACTTTTAATACAATTTATTTTTAGTTTAAATGCACTTTTGATACCTTTATTTTTAGTTTTATGAAATTTTGGTATCCCTATTTTAAAATTCAGCGTCTTGGTGCCTATATTTGTAAATAGGATTACCAAAAATGCATTTATTAATTATATAAAAAAATGAGCATGAAAGAAAGGCAAAGAAAACCAATTAACGGGTTCAGGTGGTTAATGAACTTTTTCAATGACAAATTGTTCGAGAGAACCCGAATTTGATTTATAGGTGTAACAATTATTGATTAGACTTTACTTATCTCCAGGTCGAACTCGGGTTATTAGGGTTTTCTCCTAGAAACCGGAAGGTTAACACACACAAAAATGGCAGACAAATAAATTTTGGAAAACAAAAAAGGAATGATTGATTATAAATTTATGATCATAAGGAATTTTTTTATCAAGTGTAGTGGGTAGAAATTCACATTGTTTAAGGTAAGTAAGTGAAGAATGCGGTTCAAACTTTGTACTCGATGCAATGTCCCTAACAACGGAGTTAAACTCACGCGAACAATCATGAAGATTTTTCTTAATCAAGTGAATTTTTTTGTTAATAGTTTTAAGCATTTGGATTAAATGAAACCAATGGATTAGATTTGGAGTAAAACTAATTGTGATATCTTGATCTCATTTGATCTTGTCTCATATATTATAGTTCACATTATTGACCACTATTTAAAATATTTATACTACGTATTGAATAAGTTTAATGTGATTCCATCAAAAGTTAAGAGAGAAAATTTTAACCAAATGCCGAACTATTCAGGAGAATTTGAGTTCTATTTTTAGATGGAACAATCTTTGGTTGCTATCAACTTTGAAAGTTACTCTTCTCACTTATGAAATTGCTCATCCACTACACCAGCAACAATTAATTAGCACCCAAAGCATTTTAATTTCAGCGGCAGTTAACTATTATTGGTGACTTTTAAGATCGGTTCAATAACTTTTTAAGTTGGTTCGACTGATCTCATAAGTTGTATAATATCCTTATCCTAAAGACATTAGAACCTGACCAATTTTGTTTAGAACATATTTAGACACCTAATGTACATGAACATTCATTCAATATTTCCCTCTCATTTTATATCTACTATCATTTTCTTAACATATCACATTTTCTATCTCTCTCTTGCAATATGTATATACACCGTCCATCAAACATTTTCCTTTTGTTTTACGCCCATGGAGCATGCATTTCTTATATTCAATTTTAATAGTGAACATGAGATATATGTCTCACACCTTAGCAACTTTGTGGACTCTTTTATATTCATTCAAACTAACCAATCTTTGCCACTTGGTGTGCAGGTGAGAATACAAAGATAGAGGAACGACATGTTGTCCTGACAGAAGAATTTCTAAAACAAAACACAGAAAATGGCAAGTATGAATCTCTTCCCTTAGAAAAACTACCAACAGAAGAGGTAGTAAAACTAGCCAAAGAAGCATCATTGAAAGCCATACAAGAATGGGGACAATCCATATCACAAATCACACACCTCATCTTATGCACAACTTCTTGCTTCGGCAGCGTTCCTGGTCCAGATACTCACCTTGCCAGACTTCTCAATCTCAAACCAACTGTTAACAGACTCATAGTATTTGGTCACGGTTGCCACGCCGGTGGCACCATCCTCCGTATCGCCAAAGACATGGCTGAGAATAATGTCGGTTCACGTGTTCTTGCTGTTTGTTCAGAAACCATGTTAGCTTCGTTTCAAACACCAACCGATAATTTTGCTCCTGCTACCGATGTTCTTATAGGACATGCTCTTTTCGCAGATGGTGCTGCCGCTATGATCATTGGTGCTGATCCTAATCCTACTATTGAACGTCCACTCTTTGAAATTGTTTCAGCTTCACAAACAACTGTTCCTGATACCCAGAACTCAATCAGAGCGCAAATACCTGTTGAAAATGGTCGACTTGTTTATCATTTTGTCAAAGAGATTCCAAATATTGTGTCTAATAATGTTAAGAAGTGTGTGACTGATGCACTTTGTTCAATTGGTTTTGATGAAGATATTGAATGGAACAAATTGTTTTATGTGGTTCATCCAGGTGGACCACTTGTGTTGAGTAAGGTTGAAGAGAAACTTGGATTGAGTGAAGGGAAGTTGAAGGAAAGTTGGAATGTATTGAGGGAGTATGGAAACATGTGGAGCTCAACAGTGATTTTTATATTGAATGAGATGAGGAAGAGGGCTAAGATTGAAGGGAAGGGGACCACTGGTGAAGGGTTGGAGTGGGGTGTTTTCTTAGGGTTTGGTCCTGGTGTGGTTATTGAGACTGTGTTGTTGCGCGGTGTAGAAGATGTGTTGAAAAGTGAGTGTTGTTATCGTTTCTCATTTAATCAATAGACAAATAGAGGAGGCTACGGCTAGTAATACTCGTCCGGTTTCTTATTTCAATAAGTTGTTAAACATTGCTTTGTAATATTTGGTGTTTGCAATAAATATGTAGTAGTAACTCCAATCTAAGGAAGCCATCATAGAAACTGTGTTTTGGAATTTTTATGGTTTGTTTGTGTTTTATTGTTATTTTTAATTTTAAGTTTGTACTCCATTTGATGAAATTTAAGAGAGAGCCTCATTTTGAGTAAGGGATTTATTGTGGTTCTATTGTCGATTAAAATAGGGCAGAAACTTTTTTATCTTTACACGGTGCATAATCTAAAAGAGACCAAATCATGTGTCTTGAACATGTGAATGACGGCCATTTTATGATGGTAAACTTTTTTCTATGTTTTTAGTTTATATTGCGAGTATATCCGAAAGAGGGGTGTCCAATTCCTTCCATGATGTAGGGCTTTGGGAGCCCACATATATCCATATGATGGTTAGGTATAATGAGCTTGGTCGTTTTGCGGGTAATGAGATAATTGGAGATGATGATGTAGTGATAATTGAAAACCTTGACAAGGATGATGGTGATAAGAAGATTGTAAATGATAAGCATATTGTAGATGGAGTAAATGAGGTAGCATAGACCCCGCCCACAAGATCGACCTAAGAGTAAGGCCACTAAAGCCGTTTCTTAAGGCCTCCTAGAAAAAAATTATTTTTCATTAAATTTTATTAGCAAAAATGCATCATATGAAGACAAAAAAAAAGGCCACATATAACAAAACTTGTTTTAGACCTCACTTATTTTTTAAGATTATTGGGTCGGCTACAGCCCCACAAGATCAGTTGAAATGTGTATCAAAATTAGTCTATGTTTCTGTTGGTTAAATCTTATAGTTTATGAATGTTTGTTAAATTTCCATAGCTATACATGTTTTTTCGGCATGGACAAAGAGCGCATCTGCATTGTTGCATGTGACAGAACACGAAGTGGTGGGAAAAAGGCAAGGGGAGAGGAAAGAGAGTGTTTCAGATGTTGAATTTGGTTTGGCATTAGAGAATGGTGATAAAGAAGACCCTTTTTGGTGCGTGCAACTAGTAGGAACTGGAGATCCTATGGAGTCAAATGAATATTTTGATTTGTTGAATTTGGTGCCTTTATTGTATCGGTAGAAAGGACTTGGATGGCAGCCATATATTTATTCATAGAGCGACTGTGTATATTAAGAACTTGATATATTAAACTGATCTTTTTTTTTTTTTTGAGGCAGTTAAACCGACCATTGATGAAACATAATCTTTCTGAATTTATTTTTTAATATTGTTATCTTAATAGTGGATTGCAATCATTGAGTAAAATAGTATACTCATGTTTTACTCATGCAAATGCAATAATCAGGAAATTATTTGTGTACACCCATACACATATTCAACAATCAACACTATGAGATAGGTAGAAATAAAGAGAGAGTTGTGATAGAGAAAATGTGATCGAATTCGTGTTGGAAGTTATGGGTGTCAAAATATAAGGGTTGCAATTGCAATTAAGCCAATTTGTGTTCCTGATACAAGCCTCGCGTTGTTGTGCATCGATATATTGGATTAATAATGTACATTGTTTATTGTATTAAAGGGAGCATATTCTCTCCTGTGAAAAAAGAGCATGACCAAATAATGTGGAGAAATCTCAGCTCTCCTGGAGAAATAGAGGGTTAAAAACAAAAACAACAATAGTTAGTCGTTTTAGCATTTGACTTTTTTTGTTTTGACAAAAGCGCCTGAATTATCTTCTCATTTTCGAACATTCCCTCTTCTTCCACAATGATCTTTCCTCCACAACGACACAGTCAAAACCCAAATAGCTAGATCTCCACACAGCATGCGATGTCTGCATCGACAAGTTGACGTGGATGTGAAACACTGACAGTGTGAGGAAATTCTCGTTCGCAGCTGACAGTGAGCAAAGCTGCACGGCGCAGCAGTGGATCCTGTCAGCAGGGAGGGAGTTTGATGCCCCTTCCCTTTGGTTTATTCCTTCCCCTACATTTTCAACCTTCATATTGATATTTGTTTTGCTATATTTGTTTTCATAAGATTGTGGTGAGGACCTTAATTGACATCGCTGATGGTTAAGAGATCCATTTTCTTATTGAATTTTCAGAACGTTTGGTATTGAAGTTGGAAGATGTTATGAAACTTTCATTGCATTTGATACTAATTACACCCTTTTCTGATTATGATTTACTCATTAGCATTTCTCTTTTAACATTTTAGGTTCCTGAGTGTTTTCTCTTATGCAATAGGATGTGACAGCGACAATGATGCAGTCCAAGGGAGCGAAAATTGCTAAAGAAAAGTTAGCATGAAATTTCTACCCTATCTAAGACAGATTATCAATGCATCATCGAGTTCAAGGTTTTTATACAATTACAAAGAGTTCAAATACATGATCGCATGCTGCTGCAATTACAAAGAGTTCACTTAGAATAAATTTGGTTCGAGGGAAGGAGTTATTTCAAATTTAATTGTTTTGAAATTCCTCCTAACCGAATTCCAGTTCCCCTCTAAAAATAGGAAAATTTGAAGAGAAAAACATTAAATAACTAAAGTGAAAAAGAAAAAGAAAAATATACACTTCCTCTCTATTAAAATCCTCCCTCCCCTTGTCGAACCAAACAATACATAAATAAAGAGGACAGCAATGCAGAACAGTCTGTATACGGAAATGATAATGGTAATGAAAGATTGATTTTAAACTCCTTAATATTTTGTTTTTTCAGCATAGATGAAATTAATTGAACAAGTTTAGAGAAATGTTAGCCTATAACATCCCAAACCAAAATACTACACACTGCATGAAACAAGCAAAGCAGCCAATTAAATTTCATATCAACGACATTATACTACAGTATCTGACCTACTTGCTCTTGCAGATAGCACTTGCAACAATTACTGATTATGCCTTTTGCTTTTTACCCTCTATAGTTCGGTCTTTCTATGTTATGTATCCAAAAGTCAGGAAATCTATCAAAGTTATACAACCTACCAAAATGTCAGTCATCCAAAAAATGCACAAAATGTAAAATAGTTGGGTATCAACAGTTAACGAAGTTAAAGTCATTACTAACAATAACCGGGATGCTCACAAATCCTTCAAGAAAACCCATGTCCTCTTCTACTCAAACTGGTTTTCGGCCAAATTCTCTTCAAAATTCAGAGAATTGGCCGCAGTTAAAAGCATGTCCATTCCACCACAACTTTCCAATTCTTCTACAAATTTACTGTTGCAGTTGTTATTAGCATTTGGCTTTGAAACATATTCACCGGTTCTCAGCTTGTTACTCTCGTACGCTTTTTTTGCCTGGGATATTGCCTTGATTCCAGCATCACATTTTCTGCAGAACCATTTCCCTTGTGGAATAGAATCCAGTGGAGGCTTCATGCAATAGATGTGATATGCATGATCGCAGCCATCACAGAGGACAATCTGTGAATCATCTTGATCGGTGAGACAAACTTGGCATATACAAGAAGGGCAGTACCACCAATAGCCATATGAATTTAATTGCTTGCTTGTCAAACACCTTGCATGGTAGTATTTACTTGGACAAAAAGGGTGACCACATATTCTTATTTTTTCACCTTTGATTTCGACTTCATTTCCACACACTTTGCAACTGGCTTTTTCTCTTCCACCTGTAGATATTTGAATCCCATCATAGCTGTCATTTGAATTATCATCAAATTCATCAAGTGTTTCCTCATTTGTAGGGAGGCTTTCATCACCAATTATTTTCTTGGGCGTCTTTGTGTCGTTCAACCTCGCACATACTACACAATTTTCATGCGGAGAACCAAAGCCACTTTTGGTGCAATTAGCACAATACCAGCTTTTGTGAGGTATTTCATTAACTGCAAGCTCAATACAGGACAAATGGTACACCTTCTCACATGAATCACAGACCAAACAGTCTGTGCCATCTGCCCTTTCTCCACAACTACTGCAACCAGCACATTCTTCCGTTTGCTCTGGTTTCATGTGAGAGTCCAATTCCTGGTAAAAAGAACTGATTAACAAAGACAAAACCAAAATAATTCCCATTTTCATTTTACTAAATATCTCAATCAAAGCCTTAAGCATATCAAATGAACTGCATTTGATACTCATAAATGGACAGGCATTTCCCAGTACAACAGATTATTTGCATCATGGACATAGGAGTGTCAGACACATCTAAAAACCAAACAAGTCCCTGTCCTGTCTTATTCAAGCAAATCCTTAAGGCTTGGGAATCGATAACTTAATTCTATATTAAATGGACAAGATATTAATAAATATCTAAGATTTCCTGTACAATTAATTGCCTATTCACGTTTGATCAATTTTGCATGGAAACTGGTCAGTAATAGACTATGGCAATCTACGTATTATGTAATGTCTTCTTCACACCTTAAATGTCTTTAAATTTCAAAAGAAAAGCATGCACACAACAGAAGTGAAGAAATGTAATCATTTTTATGGTGTATTTTCATATTTGCTCAGTATAATAAAGGAAAGGACACGCATGTATCTCCAATACATATGGTACGCATAGCTACACAAACTTTATCTCGCGATATCCAAACCAAAACAACAGTGTCTGACTGCTGCTATTGATGCACTGTTAGAGGAAAAAAATTAGCTAAATTTTAACATATCTCATACCTGCATAAATCAGCTCGTGAAATATCAAAACAAAATTCTAAAACTCTTACCACTTGTTTTTCATCTTCAAATGTGCTCTGCACTGAAATTCCAACCTGAAGGTATGGCAGATTGTTGATTAGACAAAGGTAAGCAAATAGGAGCAGAGAACAAACTGTGAAACTTAAGTGTTTTGACAAAGAATTTGTTTACCAGCTTAGAGTAGGAATCTGTTGATAAATTGGAAAGGCTATTAGAAAGAGCAACAATTTCCTTAAATGTATCTTGAAGCTTTCCAAAGACCTAAATTACAAATCAGGAATAGCCATACAAAATAAGAACCAGCAACTAACATGGAACATGCTATGAAGTACCCTCAAACAATACTAAAATAACCCAGTGAACCATATTACGATTTCTACTAGCAGTGATGCACACTAAATCAACAGATTTGTATAAATAGCATTAAACATTGAGGAAGAGATAGTCAAAAGAAATAAACATTTTATGCTCAAAATCATCAAACAAACTATGGAGAATAGTCTTAACTCTTAACTCTTAAGAGTAGCTTCAAAGTGACATCAAATTTTGTGATTCAGTCATCTGCGATATCTGACTTGTGTCAAACCACCATATATGAATAAATAAAGTGTCTAATTATAAAGAGACTGCTAAAAACTACCTGTTGAATATCTGACAAGAAAAGTGCAGGTGATTGTTCATAGACTTTCTGCTTCATCCTTAAGGTTATGACACTAAAATCAAATATTCTTTCCGGCTTCGTTGATTGGAAATTATCAAATAAAACCTTGCATAATGAATTGAATTTTTCTGAGGTTAATAAATTGCAGAGCACACGCTGACACATCTCAGTCACACCATGGCCATGTGGTTCACTAGAAGATCCATTTTGCATGACATCTGCATGCCCATTAGCTTCAGTCCGTGTTCTATGAGATAAACGATCAAATTGTGAAGAGAATTCTTGTCCATCTTTGCCAATTTTAGAAGTTCCCTGCTGTCAAAGTAAGTTGGAACTTAAAATTGAAGGAATCAAAAGTGCTTACGATAAGTCAAGTACATTACAGGTAGTTCTAGAAGAAGAACCAACCATAACTGTAGTGGCACAACTTTGATGTCGAATTAGTGCTTCCCCTATGCACCCCTTTATGCCACCGTTGCTATTGCCTAATGACTGGTATAACTGTTTTAGTACCACATTTCCCCAATGTCTATGGGCGCAAGCATCTGCAGTATTGCCTAAAGTTGCATCTAAGGGTTCCTTCACAACCTGGAATTAAATTTTAAAAAAAATACAGATCTTAAGAAATAACTAGGAACATTATTTATTGTTCTGCAAAACATCTATCTGCCAGAGACAGAATGTTAATGTCTTGTGATATAGTTGAACCCCATCAGCAGGACTTTTATGAAATTAAAAGAAGTAATATTGTACTTATGATGAAAAGGGAGAAAAATGTAATCCCCCTTCTCCCCATAGTTTCAGTGTCTCAACGCTCAAACTAAACACCCAATGCATATCAATATGGCTTAAGATTTAACCTGAATGTTATATCATGTCATTATCATTAAAATCATAGAGAAATGCAGTGTTTCCTATACAATACAAAGAAATAGCCCCTCGTAAAGCCAAATTTCTACATATTGGAATATCAATTTTTCCAGGTAAATTGCATTCCCACCATTCTAAATATGCAGGACATAGGTTGCAAGTTGCAACTAGCCTCTATTTAAGCACAGAATAAATTTCCATCAAAACAGAATAGATACCGGAGCATATTATCATGGCATTGCCCAACATAAATAAAGCAAAAGTAATAAACTAGTGCCAGCTTGCAATTGAAGTTTCAACAGATAGCCCCTGATCAATAAGATCAAGTATATCATTTCATTTCCCTAGCATCTAAAATCCGAGGTACTTTGGTCTGGATTTGCGTGTTAACTAGAATTGCATAGGTGCATCACTGAATCAATGTTACGAAAACATTAAACATAACATAAAAGACTGATGAACCTAATTTTTGCGTGTGGAAGTTCTCACAATATTTTTGTCTAAGTTCACAAATTTAATTTGCAGGATCCTAAAGTTACCAAAATGTAGCTAGCTTACTCTTCAGAGCAGAAATAGTGGGCTTATTAAGAAACTTTATAAATATAAGCAACTCTATAAACCATCCAGAAATCAAGAACGTTGAAGAACAAATTGACGCATAAATCGCGTTCAATTCTAAATAAACATTAGCATTTTTCTGGTTGATATTTCCTCCTTCCAATCACCCATTTTGGAATCATAGGTACAGTGTACACATATTGAAAAAAACAAACAAAGCAGGAAAGCAAACCTGGTCTGCTATATGACTCGCAGTTTCCACGTGTTTTCCACAATCCTCCTGCGCTTTGCCTTTTGAACTCGATATATCATACTTTCGCCTCTTATAAGTTCGAAGACACGTCACTCCACCAGAGCCCCAATCACCAGAATCAAACCCACCTGAACTTGCCACCCCATTGCTAACGCCTTCACTTTTCAAGACTCCAGCCTCTTCAGTAACACCATTTCCATTCACCCCATTATTCAAAACATCACTTTTTAAAACTACAGGAACTTCAGCAACCCCATTTCCATTCGAAAACACCACCCCATCATTCAAAGCTTCACTTTTCAAGACTCCAACCTCTTCATTAACACCATTTCCATTCGAAAATACCGCCCCATCATTCACAGCTTCACTTATCAATTCTCGAGCCTCTTTAGCAACACAACTTCCATTCACAGTCACCGCCCCATCATTCACAGCTTCACTTGTCGATTCTCGAGCCTCTTCAGTAACACAATTTCCATTTGCAACCACCGTTCTATCATTCACAGCTTCGCTTATCAATTCTCGAGCCTCTTCAGCAACACAATTTCCATTCACCCCATTACTCAAACTTTTCAAAACCTCAGCTACATCAGCAACACTATTTCCATTGGAAAACACTGCCCCATCATTTACAGCTTTGCTTATCAATTCTCGAGCTTCTTCGGCAACACAATTTCCATTTGCAACCACCGTTTTATCATTCACAGCTTCACTTATCCATTCTCGAGCCTCTTCAGCAGCACAATTTCCACCCACCCCATTTTTCAAACTTTTCAAAACCTCGGCCACGTCAGCAACACTACTTCCATCCGCAAACACTGCCACATCATTCAAAGCTTCACTTTCTGAATGCCTACCTTCTTCAACAACACCATTTCCACTGGAAATTGGCAACCCATCATCAATGGCTTTCCGTTTCAAACACCGTACTCCTTCAACACATTCAGTGTTACCAGAATTTTCCATTCCTTCATCAGTTTCCATATCAAAACAACAAAAATACAAAACCCTAATTCTCAACAGAACAAAATTAGGGTTTGAGATTAAAGCCAAAAAAACCTTCCAAGATCCAAGATTTTCACCAGATTTACTGACCCAATAACGTTGCAGAGTTAAAAACCACTCAAAAAAGAAATTCAAGTTAAAACATACCACTCTTTCACTCCTGAATAAAATGAAGAAAATTGAGAGCAAAGACAAAACAAAAGAAAGAGAGTTGTGTGTTGGTTGTGGTGAATGGAGATGAAATTGGTGAGAAGTGAAATTGAGAGTGATGAGTAAAAATGGAAGATAAAAATTGGTGAAAATGGGAGTGTGAGAAAAACGGTGGACTTGCCTGAGTGTGGTGGCGCTGCTACGCCAAAGCTAGTCTTATCTGAGTTGTTGTTGTTTTGGAACCGACGCTGACGCTTCAGTGCCTATTTCAACTTATTTTCAACTTATTCATATTTCCGCGTTCTGACGGTTATTATTCAATCTTGGTATTTTCTTGGAACAATTTTTTACTCTCTCTCACAGTAAGGTAAATGCATTTATCCCCTTTTGTTACCGCTACTCCATTGTGCATTCCATTGAGAAATGTTAACTTGTGTCCTTTAAAGACAAGTTAATGAATAATGATTCAAATATAGAAAGGCAAATGTTAACTTGTCTAAGGGCACATGTTAAGGCTTCATTAAAGAAAGGGAAATGTTAACTTGTATGCGCTTGGGGCGTAAGTTAAGAAGATTCTTTTAGAAAGTTTTTCTTGGAACTCGCGCATTCAATGCCTTAAAAGTTGCAAAAGTTATACTTTTAATATAAAATTTATTTTTAATTTCCTTTTTAAGCTCCTTAATTTGTGCCCTAAGGGCACAAGTTAACATGACCCTTAAAGAAATATACGCATTCAAAAGTCGTGTAGTCAACTTTTAGAAAATTAAAATATCATGTTTTCCAATGCAAAGTTTCTTTTTTGGATTTTAACATGTGCCCTAAGGGCACAAGTTAACATGACCTATATAGAAATAGTTTATTGGAATGTGTGCATTACATTTAATCTTTATATTTTTAATGAATTGAATGCACAAAATTTTAGAGAATATTTCTTCTTTTTGGTTTCTTATCATGTGCCTTAAGGGCACAATTTAACACTACTCATATTGTTTAAATATAAATGAGAAATATTCAAATGATTTTATTCAAGTGAGTATTGAAATGAATTTGATCTCTAGGTGAAATAAACGCCAAAAAATAAATAAATGAGAAAAATTTAAGTCGTTATAAACTTAAATGAAAAATATTTCAGCATATACACAAATAAAAACTAAAAGAGAAAATAATCGAAAGATTTTCCTAAATTATTTCTCTTATAAATTTTTAATGTCAAATATAAAAAAAATGTAACAAACATTTTTGAAGGGACTTTATATGTGACAAATATTGTCCTTGCTTTCTTCAAAAGAAATATTGTCCCTTTTTAATATTTATTTCGTGTTTTTTTATTACATTCATCGGTAATTATGTTTATCTCTTGTTTTTTCTCTCTATATTTATCAGGTTATAAATAGGTGTCTCTTGTTTTCTCTATTCTCTCCTTCCAATATGTTGTAAAGTGCCTTCAATTTGTGATTGTGAGGAAAATCACAATCGTGACACGATTTGGGAAGCGTGTCACGATTTCGCAATGTTGTGAGTATGTTTTGCGGGGTGTCCAATTGTGACACAATTTGGGGAAAACGTGTCACGATTTTCGGCTTCTTGGGCACGTTTTCGGGATAAGATTGGTCGTACCTTGGGACGTACGCATCAACCGTGTCACGATTTGGGAAAACGTGATCGATTTTGCCCGAATCCGAACACTATATAAGCATTCTTTGACCTATTTGTTGGGTAAGTTTGGTGAATCTAATGGAAACCAAATGAGGGAACTTTTAGGGTTTAAGATACTAAAGGTTGAGGGTCTTTTGGTGAGGTTCAAAGCTTCAAGATGTGAATCTTGGAGAACCAAAAGAGGGGCTCTTAGGAAAAGTGGTTGGTGCCTTTTGGGGAAACACATGAGTGAAGAGTCTTTTGTGAGCAACTTGGGTGAGTCTTGTGAAACCAAGGGAGAAGATTCTTAGTGAAATCAAAGGCTAAGGGTTGGTTCTCTTTTGGGGTTTAGATTCTAGGGTTGGGAAACAATTGTAAACACCTTGGGAGAGTGAAAATTCATGAGTGTCTTGATCATTGGTGAGATTGGGAAAATGGGTAGAAATTGTGGTTGTTCTTTGTGAGCTTATTGAAGCTAATTTCTTGTAACCCATTTGTATCTCTTTGTAAGAACTCATTGATAGTGGATTGGAGAGATCAATCTCTCCCCCGAGTAGGTCAAGTTGGACCGAACCGAGTGAACATTTCTTGGTGTTGTTATCTTTTCTTTATTCTCTTTATCTTGTTTATTTGTTGGTTGGATTGTGGTTTTGCTATGCACTTGGTTTCTAAATTAGATCTAGATTGTTGTTATTGCTTGTGGTTAATTTGGTTGTTGGTTGCCATTGATACTTGCTCCGGGAATCTAAATTTTATTGATGTGAAGTTTGGAATTGACCGAATTCACAACACAATACCTTGGCCGTCACCTCCTTCCTTCTTTTTGTCTACCAAAGAGGGGTGATTTATGATCAATTTTAACCAAAAATCTCCCGTCAAAATTGTTTTTCCTCTTGTTTTAGTTAAAATTGTTTGTTTTTGTGATTTCGTAGTCTTTAGACGACTTTGTTTGATTTAATTTTCCAACTTTGTACGGTGTGTTTTTTATTTTCCGTCTTAGTACGATGTTTATTTGATTCAAAGTTGAAATATTAGCTTTGAGCAAGTGTAAATCCAATCAATGACTTTTGTGTCGTCAACGTTGCAAATTCGGATATATGAGTAGTCGGGAGACTTGAATATATATTTGTAGAGATGGGTACTCTTGTCATTTCATGCGATCAACATAGATGATGTGAGTTTGTTCGCAGATTCATCATTTTTGTTTTTAACGACATTGAATTTGTATTGTATGGATGTACTATATCAATTTGAATGTATTCTTATAAATCTTGCATCCCATCGAGACATATGAGGTTGATGTGCTCGTTGCTCTTGTCGGAGTGCCTATAGTTACACCGCCCCCTGTCATTCCAAGCTTACGAGGACAACAACTCACCGCACCGGACGCCGCGTTCAAACTCGATTAGGTCGACCACAATCGAATAAAAGCTTTAAACCTCTTATAAAAAACATTGAACTTTTTCTTTAATATTCAAGTGTTCATACAAAACATTTTCTACAAGCATTTATAGATCCGAAATCATCAATAATTGTCACTTATTCACGAATTTTAGCTATTAGGCTACTTGAAAAAAAAATTACAAATATCATTCAAATAATGAAATGAGTTTAAAACTAGATAATTATTTCAGTCTTCCCTAACAAGCAACACACAGCAGAATACATAAAGCAGTTTCATCTGGAATCTATAATCGAGTTTAAAGGAGAAAAATCACGTTTTTAATTGAGTGTGCCAAACATCCTCTTTATTATTATACCGTAAAATCACGCTCTTGGTGGTTTTAATTTAACCCTAAACCCTAATAATCATAGGTTAGGTTACAAACTGAAATGAAATCCTTTACCGAACTGGGTTTATCTTTTCAATTGGAGGAAGCTTGTGAAAAAAAGGGTGGTATAATCCGATGAAAATTCAGAAAAAAGTGATTCCCATTGCATTACAAGGTTTGATGTGATCTTTGTTATTCAACAACCCCGATCCATCATGTATTCAAATTCTAGTTTTTATTTTTCCAGGAAAAGATGATATCATTGTAATTTCCCGACCGCGTTCCGGTAAATCTGGGGCTTTTGTTCTTCATATATTGCAAGCCCTTTTAGAAGCCGGACCCAACCTAAACACTTTCTTTGCTTGTGTGTTGTCTCCCACAAAGTATGATCAGGGGCGGATGCATGTTGGAGCTATGTGGGACTATAGCTCCACATGCTTTTCCCTATTTTTTTATTTTTAGTAGATAAAACACATATAACACGCACGCACGGTAGAATTGTAAGTGTTGAACATGTTTTTTAATTTGTGAAAGTTGTAAAGAGTAACTTATATAATAAAATAAGTAATCGAGTGGTTAAGAGATACTCTATTAACAATTAACAATGATGTCATTTTATCTCATTTTCAACAAATAGATATGAGATGATTTTCATTGTAATGTATTGTATCAAACAATGAGGTAATAATATTTGTCGATTAAAAAAAATTGTTTGTATTATTATTTATTTGAAATTTTAGCTCCACATGTTCTTAAAGTCCGGATCCGCCCCCGAGTATGATACTTACTTAAATACTGATCATAATCGTATTTATATATTTATCTAATCAATCCTAACCTAACCTTTTTTTCTTTTAACCAGGAGCCTTTCTTTTCAAATTCGTAACTTCTTTCTAACTTTAGGTTCTCAATTTGGTGTCAAGTGTGCTTTTGTGAGTTCTAATACTTTTTTCCTTAAATTATTTGTTATCATGTGCTGGTTAGGTTCATACTAACACAATCCATTTTTTTTCTATAGCTTGTTGGAGCCAAGGACATGGTGGAACAAACTGATGAGATTTCACAACAACCACATATTATTGTAAGGGTTACTCTTCAAATTTTATTTCAATTTAGTTATCTAATTAATTACATCACTCCTATTTTTTTTTTTTTATTTACTTATCTTCATTTCATCTCTTACTCAAGGTCGGAACTCCCGGTCGAGTCTTGAAACACCTAAAAAACACCCAAGGATTTTCTCTTTGTAAATTAAAATACCTGGTATGTTTTCTCTTTTATTTGACATTTGACATCCAATAGTTGAGTTGTAGTGCAAATCAAATGTTAGGAATTAAAATACCATTTTATTTATGTTCATATGTCCCCGTACGTATTTGGAGCAGGTCATAGACGAGGCACACCCGATGTTGACCGAGCGCTTTGATAGACAACTTGAAGGGATTTTAGGAATGATTCCCGGTGACCGGAGAACGTTTCTTTTTCGTATTCGATGACCGAGAAGGTAAACATGTAGGTTTATTAACTACATTGCACTTAAATATTATATCTAAATATTTCAATACAACTTTTTTCTTTACATATTCTGAGATACACACATGTAGCTGCATAGTTAGTTATAACCATCTTTGTTATTATTGCCGAGTAAACCTATTACTCTTTTATAGCCAAATACGATAAAGGCTCTCAAACTCTCGGTGTCTAAATATTCGTGTCCTACCGACTAAAATCTTTTTCTTTTGTATTCACTTTCCAAGCATAGTCATCATTTTCCTCTTTAATTCTATAATTTCTTTTTGTTTTCTCTTTTATTTCATCAAACTCCATTAAACATAAATTATGGCCGGTGGTTTATACTTTATGTATTTTTTAAACTTTTGAAGTATTTAATCATATTATTCTTGGCTGAGTATCTTATATTTTGTTATAATACATTTTCTGCTCTTGTGGTTTCAGGTCCACATGATCCAAAGTATGTTTTTAAGGAATCCTGTGAAGGTACAACTGTAGTGTTTACAAATATTTTATTCATAATAAGTAAAATTATATTCTCTCATGAAAGATTAATATTTGTTACACTTTAGTTGATATACATATTATTTCATATTGAGGGAAGTATAAGCATCTTTCATAGGAATGAGCTTTATTTTACACACTGATGTTATTCACAATTTTTTAATTCTATATAGATTGAAGAATCACCCAAATATTTTGAGCAGCTGTATTGCCTTACGCCAGCAGAACATAAGGTTTATCTTCTCCCTTGTCTAATAAATGTTATATCTCAAGTATGTGGGCTAGCTAGCTAGTTTATTGCCATTGAATTCTTAATCCAACAGAAGCTGTTTAAAGATCATTTTATACTACCCTTGTTGATGGGAAAATTCTTTGAAATGGCAAGCCACTCATACAAATTAGCTATTTTGAGTGAAAATGAGTAAATGAATTTTTTCATTAGTTTTGGGTTTTGTGAACCAGATAGTATTAATATTTATGCTTGCACTGACCGTGTTCACCAATTGCATGCTTCTTGCATAGGATTGCTACCTTGTACACACTCTCACTAAAATGGATGGAAAAACATCAATGGTATTCACTCAGCCTTTTGATGTAATGCTTCGTCTGACTTTGATTCTTAAGAATCTTGGTTTCAATGCCATCCCAATTAATGGTGTTATGAGTCAGGTAATTGTAGTCTGTATTATAATTGTAATTTCTTCTGAACTGCCAACAAGAAATATGCCTAATTCATAATATAATAACTTTTTATAGGCAAAGAAACTTGAAGCATTGAATGTGTTCAAGTCAGGGGAGTGCAATATTCTTCTTTGTGACGAAGTAGCTATTAGGGGACTAGATATTCCAGTGGTAGATGTGGTGATTAACTACATCATTCCCAGAGACCCCAAAGTAAGATGTGCAATATTCTCCTTTGTTTTTATTTTTGTCCATAATTTGTGAAACATCTAAATAGTTTGTAAATATAATCAAAGTACATAAACATAATTTATAAATTTTTTTTCTTATATGTAGCAACTTATACAAAACATGAGCAAATATGATCTCTATAAAAAAAAAGAGTAAAAAATATGGCAATTGATTTTGTTGGTATCCTCACAATTGTCTCTATAACGCCAACCATTAGAGGTTTTTTATTATTAAAAGTCAACAGATTAAAAAATATATATTTAAAAATACCCTTTATTTAAAATAAAAAAAAACGAAAAAAGTACCAATGTGTTTACGTACCTATATATGTTTGAAATTCTTTTCAGCAATCCAGTTATAGGTTTAAAATATAGATAATAGTAAGAAGAAAAAATAATAATAAAGATATGTACATAGAATTGTAGGAAGTAAGGAATGATTTACTGTAAGTGGGCAACCTCATTCCATGATGAATTTTCCTATTTGGGTGAGAAAGGTTGACCGTGAAATGAATTAATGGAGGACTTCAATGGAAAGAGAAGGTGTTGATGAAAAGAATGGTAGAATTAATGATTGTATGTATGTAGCAAATATGGGTATTAACAGTTTGTGTGGTGAGAGTTTAATGGGAAATAAGTAAACGCAATTAAACTCAATGTTTTCGTATTAAAAAGAAAGCTACACCCAAAAAAATGTTTTGCCTTTAGTTAATAGTTATAGATTAATTAATTATTTGAAGTTCACAGTTGGCTTCATGTAATGGTAGGAATATGATTGTAACTCATGTCTATTTATAGACAATACATCTAAATAACCCAAATCCAGAAATCATGGAAAGAATTCCTGACCTTGTGAACTACAGGGTTATATGCATTGTGTGGGATGGACTGCTCGTGCTGGAGTTGCCATTTCCTTTGTGAACCCATATCAGATGGAATGGTTGGAAATGATAGAGACACATATAGGTGAGGAGTTGCTTTGCCAATTTAAAGAACAAAAGTTTCTTAATAAATAATTGATACAAGTATTTTTTTTCTTTCTTTCAGGCAAGAATCTACCAGTGTATCCGGCACAACATGAGGAAGTTTTTAGTTTCAATGACCGTGTTAGTGGGGCCAAAAGATTAGCAGACAAGGTAAATTTATGCATCTAGCTTAGTTATGCTTCAGAAATGTAAAGGCTATGTTTTGATGGAATGTGATTGAATTGAGTGGTATTGAGTTAGGTTCCTTTGTTTGCATTTCTAAAAATTGAATGGAATATGATGGAATGCATTTCATTTTCATCCCATATCACCATCTTCCACTATTTTTCTTTCCCTTAATTGGGAGGTATGCAATTGAATGGTACCACTTAATGAAATTATTACCTTCGTATCCCTATTTTTTTTATTATTTCATCACTGTACTGTTTCTTCTTATTCTCATCATGTATTATGTTCGGCATTATTCTTCCCGATTATGTACCCGTGCATATTAGTGCACCGGGCCCAAAAAACCCCCATAAATATGAAAGTAGTTGTTAAATATTACCAAAGTTCATAAAATATCAAATGTTTTTCAATGTCCTAGTGGCTGAAGCTGTTTCTCCATGCACTCGGTCCAGCCGTAGGCCGAGTGTTCGAGTCATGTTTTAGGTGATTTTGATTCGTTAAAGATTTTGATTCGTTAAAACTGAAACTTTTCAAAATTCAAAATAAAAATAGTGGCTGGTTAACTGAAACTTTTTAAAATCCTAAATAAAAATAGTGGCTGGTGGGAGTTGATCCAAGATTCTCTTTGAATACATAGCCGCTAGGCTAACAACTGTTACATGTCTTGATTTGAAATAATTCTTTTCCTTCACCAATTGACATAAATTTCTCTATAATTTTGAGGACCCGACATTAGAATTCCGCTAACTAGATAGAAATGAATGTATGAAAAGATGCATGAATTGTGATTATAATATTATTGGATGAATATATTAAATTATGAATGATTTGTAATTGGTCTATTCTCATATGATTTAACTTAATTATTACTTTTCTAAATACTTAAACTCGTTTGTATTTTATTTGTGTAGGAAATACAAGAACTCGGTTGGAGGAGTGGTGGATATTTAGCGAGAGGAGGATGTACTACACCGACTTAATAAATCAATCTTTTACTTTCACATCCACAACAATCATTTTTCTCTCGATCATATAATATCTTTTCGTTTTTCTATTATTTCATCAAACTCCAATAAACATAAATTTCGGTTGGTAGTTTATACTTTATATATTTTTTAAATATATTTTAAAAAGTATTTAATCATATTATTCTAGGTTAAATATCTTATATTTGTTATAATAATACATTTTGTATGCGCATCATATATACAGATGCTTGATTTTGTAATTTATTTATCTATAAATTAACGAGTTGTAATTACAGGGAATTATTTATCTATGGGGGCGTTTGTTTGAGGGTTACAAAATTTATTCCCGGGTATCAACTTTCCCAGGAATGTGAGAGGTTAAAATTTTATTCCCGGGAAAATATAGAAAAAAGTGTTTGGTTAATTGTTTAATTCACAGGAACTTTTTTTAAAATAATTCCCTGGGTACGAGGTAAAATACATTTGGTTTGTGATGTAGAATCCTGGGAATGAACATTATAATTACACAAATGCCCTCATTGTATAAACCATAAAACTAACGTGTATCGGTGATCCTTCTTTACACTCCAATTTTGCCGGATTGTAATTCCATTCTACTTTTCGATACCCATGCAAAATCAAAATTGTGAAAACGATTGTTTGACATCCCTACCCAAATGGAACATTATCATTTTATCTATGCATATTTGTTTAGATCTTGTTGTGAATGTATTCAAGGAGGGAGGTTGGTTTCTTTACATCATTTCGTAAACGGAACTTATAATTATAGGTACACATAGCTATCTATACTCATGGTTGGAGAATCATAATGTGTTAATAAAAAAGTACTCAACATAGAAATGATAAGTTATAAAATTTAATTTAAGTGGGAATACAAATTTACCGGATCCTTAAAGTTGATTTGATCTTGCCAAAGAAGTTCAATAAGTTCATGTAACCTCTTTAATTAGTTGCTACTTTGCTTAATTGTATAGGATCCTGTATATTTGATGCATTTGTGATGGTAGTCACATGTTTAATTGAACATATATTGTTCATCCCAACTATGTACGATCTATTAAGCACGTATACGGACTCAGACATCGGACATGACACGTACACACCGACACCGTTAATAATTGGAGAAAATCATATAATTCGGTATAGTTATAAGTGTCGGTGTCGGACACGACACATGTCCGACACTAGGACACGCCTAATCCGATAAGTGTATGTGCCTCATAGTGTGCGATCGATGTAATGCTTAATGGTCCCCCTTATGAATCATTCGGCTTATAAGATTAAAGAAAGTCGGCATTATGTTTGGTGTAGCTGCTCCCACAACAAGACATATAATATAGTGTTGAGCAATAGCTTCTATGATCCCTTTCTAGATATCATCCTTCTCAATCAACAATTTAGAGACCCGTACCTACACAAATATGCCGTGTAATGTAAACAAAGTCTATGACCAGAGTGCACATGAACCTAAATTGAAGAAGATAAATTGGAATTCTCCCATGAAGAAAGTTGGCACAAAAAATGGTCAAATTTATTTGAGCATGACAATTTTTGCTTATGTTTGAAAGATGGAATAAAGTGCACGGTTTAATGTTTGAGGATTTTATTGCACATTTTTAATGTTTGAGCACTAAAAGCACATGATCCTAATCCTAAGTTGGAGGGAGTAAATTGGACTTTTCCCTAAACAAATACGGTTAGACTACAAATTCGGTGCCGACAGATAACCACATACATAGTAAATAGCTTGGTAATAGAGGTAAAGAAAAAATAAAAATATACCTATTTGGGATCGAGTGAGGATGTATTGGTCAAGGAGTTCATGCATTGTTTGACTACCATGCTCTTGGAGATCAAGAAACAAGCTCATTTTTTAGAGTCATACAATAGATGTTGCTACAATCGATCAACAAATTATGCGAAATCAAATGAAATTGTTCAAGTGTTTTATATGTAAAACAATGTGCGATCATCACGGATTGCGGCAACATACCGGCACAAGGTATTGATAAACACTCGTCCAAGCACAAGGTATACCCGAAACGCACAAGAAGAGTGCAAACAAAACTACCGAAGCGGCGAGATAGTAGAAACATAAAAGAAAGAAGGAAAGAAAAAAACCGGCCAAAGCGAATTCGAAAACAACGCATAAACCCGCACCGAAAATTGGACATACCGGACTCAAAACTAAATGAAAAGCAATAGGATCCGCAAACACCTAAAAAATCATAAAAGTATGGAATGGAACCGCACAAAATTGCATCCGACAAAGAAAACAAGGCTGAACCTACACCGCTCTTTATGTCATCAATGATTTGAAATCGGCCCCTAACAATAAGCCGCAAGCTTCAGCTTTCACATGAAGCTTCAAGTAATGATAGATTCTTATAACGATTTCGAATAACCCTATCAACATTATAAACCACAATACAACAAGCTAAAAAGAGACACTAGAACATCATAAAATACTCGCAAAGAAACAAACATCAACAAAAACCACAATACAACAAAGGTGCTAAAAAGAACACATGGCGCAACAAAAAAAATGCAATTAAAGCAAAAGCAAAGTTGGTACATAACCGAAATGAAACCAGAGAAAGCCTTCACAGACACAAATTTCCTATAGCCAACTCGAACCCGCACAAACCACTCGATCTAATTTCCAATTACGCCAAAGAGTGACAACAAAAATTATAAACCGAGTAATTGAATAAATTTTACTACAGCCACAACCTCGTTGAAATAACACTAGCCACCACCGATGTTACACATAAACTTAGAATCAGTTATGTCCCCATCTTCACTATTAAAGAAGATTGCAAAATCCACAAGAACAAACTAAAAAATGACACTAAAAACTAGCTACAACATTATGCATAAAGCTGAAACCAATATGAGACCAAAAAATCACTTTTTCAAAAATAAATCAAAAGTTGCACTAGTAACATATCCAATAGAGTAAATAAATTTAAAGCATAATCGAAGTCATTGCACAACTAATAAAGACCATAATAACGGATACAACTAAATAATAAAAGGAATTAAAGACGGTGGCTACACGAGTTTTTTTACGAAATTCGAAAAGCATTGAACATTCTAAATTCTACCTAGAACCATTGTTACTCAAAACAATGTCCACAAACCGCTTCCTCAATCCAGGAGTATCCATTGTGAAAAAATAGTCGCAAAGGTTATTGTCTTTGGTGATAAGGATACCGGCCATTACCACTTCGCATCGGATAATCCTTCAATTTCTTTTAAAATAGAGACAATCTGGTTCCTCCTATCAGTGTGTGTTTTTCGTGCACAAAACAAGAAGTAAAGACTTGCTTCATATTCTCAACACCATTAGCATAAATCTCACCCAATTTGTTCAATGAATTTGACATGCTATCGAAGCATCATCATTATACTTTACCCTTTTTCCCCCACGCTTTCCGGTCCTATGATTAGTAGAATCACGTGGAGGTTGGTTTGTTGGATTTGATCCCGGAGCAATAGTGTTAGCCGTGGGTGTTTCGGCACTTTGCGACTCAAAATTCTCATCATCATCATCATTCAAATTAATTCCTCGATCCGCCTTCTTGTGTTGATTGAAAATTTTCACTCTCCATCTCGGTAGGCATATCACCAATGTCTTCGATACATTACCGAGATGCTTTATCTTTTCCAAATACAAGATCCAAGCTCTTATAGTGTGGAAATGGTTTTCCAAACAAGCCAATTGCGGTAGGGTGAGACCGCGTTAAAGGAAAAAGTGTTTAGAAATATAAATTTGATGCAAAAAAAATTATCATGAATTTATCAATTGTGGAATAGTATGTTTTATATTACCTTGCACCATTGACGATAAATCTCCTTCTCTACTACAATCATCTTTTCGGCATCATTCCACCCAAAACCACTTGCACTGGACCCAACATATCTTTGATTGCAGAATATTGTCTTTTAAGCTTTCACTCTTGATTCAATATGTGGGTTAGCTTTTAGTGTGCAACACAGGAATTTGTTGTGAATATATTTCTCCAATGCTTTAGTATACCCGAGTTTAAATGAGTTTGCATCGGCCTTCCAACCCTCGTCCACTAATTTCAACAAACCTTCCACTAATACTCCATCTTCTTCAGAGTCCATTGTCGCTTTGTGCTTCTTACATTTTGATTTTCGGACGACCCGTCCATCTATTAAACAACTCAACAAGTGCGTGCATGTCAAAATATATAAGAACAAAAAATAAATAAAATCATATTAAAAGCACATATTTTACAAATAAAAACTCATAAAAAGAAACAGATTTGATTAATGAACCTTTTAAATCAAACTCAACGGTACATTGAAAGTAAAAATTACAATCAAATTGAAATGTCAAATAAAAAACATGAAAATTTTCAATGATTTCCACCTCTCCACCTATTAAATATATCTAATGAAAAACTATCTCTCCATTGACTCCATGTCGTGCTTGGCTCCACCGTAGTTATCATGTCACCGGACATGACTTCATCGAAGAAGTCATCATCTCCTAAATTCAATTCCAAAGGATCCAATGTCATTTCTTTGCGAATATGATTATGTAGAAGACAACAAGCTGCTATTATTCTTCCTTGAGTTTTTACAGGATAAAATGACTTCTCTCTCAATATAGCCCAACGTCCTTTCAAAAGTCCAAAACATCTTTCTATTACATTCCTAGTTGAAGAATGTTTCATATTGAAAAATTCTTTAGGGGTAGATGGTTGTAATCCATTCCTCCACTCACTAAGGTGATACCTTTGACCTCTATAAGGAGTAAGAAATCCTTCTCCATTCATGTATCCAAGATCACATAAATAATAATACCCTATCATAAATAAAACCGAAGTTAAAATCCATAAACTATGCAAGACATGTTTTATTTTTATATTAATTTATACTATTGTACCTTGAGGAACCTTTAAACCATTTGGTCGAGAAATAGCATCTCTAAGGACTCTAGAGTCGCCTGATCCCTCCCAACCAGGCAAGACATATATGAATTGTAAATGCGGTGAGCATACACCTAACACATTTGTAGCTATCTCACCCTTCCTTGTTCTATATCTACTTTTGTCGGCTTCCGGCACATTGACCTTGATGTAAGTGCCATCAAGAGCTCCTAAACAATTTTTAAAGTATTTCCATCGTTCGTACCGTGTTGCCCTCCAAAATTGGTTTAGGTTGTTTTAACAATTCTTTATGACACTTCAAAACCGCCAATAATACATTACCGAAATGCCTACTAATCGTTTCACCGTACCTAACAAATTGTCTTCTAATCATTCTATTCTTAACATGATGTGCCAATATATGTAAAAACATGGCCACCAACTCCTCCACACACATGTGTCGAGTAGGAAGCAATCCACCAATAACTTGCAACATGTCACATAGTTTATGGAAAGCAGCTCTATCCATCCTTGTATTTTCAATGCAAGCCAAATCACTTATGTAAATAATTCTACGAAAATGGACTTCTCTAATTAAACTTCTTTCATAAAAATCCCATGACCTTTTTCGCTTTTTGAACGCTTACTTAACTCAAGGTAGCATAACACAATTGTCATCGGCATAAAGTAATTCAACATCTCCATATATATCATAAACATTGCTATAATTTTTTTCTTCCTTTCACGTATTTCCATCAAATGTGTCATGATTAAAAACAAAAAATTGCCGCACGTCATAATACTATATTAGAAACATAGGAATTACATCATATATAACATTCTAAACAGAGCACTAACATCCAAATATATAGTGATTCCAAATTTGACAAATCTCACTTTCTTAGATAATATTTCACACTTGGGAATATCATATATGGATAATATTAAGAAGTATAAAAGTTGAAAAAAAATGCTATATGCTTAATTTTCGAATCGAGTTCTATATACTTAACGATTGAGATTATGAGCACTTTCATACTCCACATACATATATAATAACTATTTTCTTTTCTCACTTATTTTATAGGAGTTAAATTCGATATATATACTTCATAGTTAATACACTTTAAAATCTACAATTTAAAATTTCGATACATAATTTTCTCGTACTAGCATTTTATTTGAGTATTAAATCTACAATTTAAAACAATTGAATCCGTGCATGACTAATTCATTAAGTAACAAAGTCAAGTTAAAATTCTCACAAAAAAAAGAACAAAAAGCAAACAGATAAATGACGCGACATCAGAGGCAATAAGCAAGCAGAGAAATGACAAATTCATTTAGTAACAAAGCAATAAGCGGCATCGAGAAGATAAAAAAACAGAGAAATGATATAAATCACCAAATCTATGTTGAGTAATGGAAGAATTAAAATGAAATTAGATGGTACCTTGAAGAGAAGAGTGAAATCCAAAACCCAAACAACAAGAAGTTGATGAACACTACAAAGATCATGGGTTTCTTTTTTATAGAAGATCATGGGTGAAAAAATTAGCGGGAATAGCGAGAGAAAAATTTAGCGGGAATGGCAAGGGCAAATATGGTATTTTATTCAAGATCATGGGTTTCATTTCCTGGGAATAAAACTTTCCCAAGCTATCTCATGGGAATAAAAGGGATGGAAAAAAGGGTGAACGTGGGGAAGAAATGGGGGAAAACGTGGGTAGATGGCTTTCCTGGGAAAATTGTATTCTGGACATATTTGTGTGGTTCCCACTTACCAAACAAAGGAATGTTGAATTCCAGCCTTAGATTCCTTGGAATTATTTTTGTTACCCTCAAACAAACACCCCCTATAAATTTATAGTTGTATTATAACAGGGAAAATTGCACTCTTTTGATTTCAGGTCCGTAAGATCGAGAGTGTGTATTCAAGCCATCATGTGAAGGTAAAACCATAATATTTACAAATATCACGTTCATATGGAAAATAACACTCTCCCCTGAAAGATTAATAATTGTTACTCTTTAGTTGGTTTTAATGTCTTCTTAGGGACTATTACGAAAAGATCAATAGTGACAATTTTTATTAGTATAATTAAATGGCAGTTAGTTTTGAACATCAAGTTGGGTTAGTAATTGGTTGTTAGGTTAGTATTTTTCTCCTTTGCACCTGTTTGCACCCCGAACCTCCAACTTCTTTAATCCTTAGCTCAAAGTAGTTGAGTAACCCAACCAACCCCATTCCCCAGAATAAAATAAAATAATAATATGGTGTTTAAAGTGAGCTGTTCTTGATGATTTGCTCACCAGTTGGTTTATATACATTAAAGTGGGTTGTAGTGTAACATATCACATCTGGAGGGAAGTGTATTATTTTAAGCGTCTTTCATGGTAAAGAGCTGTATTTTACCCGTATGCACACTATGCACACTGATGTTATTCATAATTTTTTATTCTATATAGGTTGATGTATCTCCCGAACTTCTGGACACACTGAAGCAGCAGCGTCGCTTTATGCCAGTAGAACTTAAGGTTTATCTTCTTCTCTCTTGTCCATTTAAATGCTATTTTGATATGTTAAGCCACTTATATTCAATGTTTTTAACATATGTTTTACTGCCTTGCTTCAAACGAAGTCATTCTATTATTATTCTTTCCCTATAGTGAGTTAAACTTAGTTAATGTGTCTTGGTGAGGTTGTCAAAGATGTTATACTCTTTATGAGCGGATGGTCACTATGGTGGCTTTTGATACACTATTTTTGCGTTTTTTAGATTTTCAATAATTTAGTTCTAGTTAGCTCCGACTAGGAATAAACTCACAGGAAGTGCTCTCTCTCTCTCTCTCTCTCTCTCTCTCTCTCTCTCTCTCTCTCTCTCTCTCTCTCTCTCTCTCTCTCTCTCTCTCTCTCTCTCTCTCTCTCTATATATATATATATATATATATATATATATATATATATATGCAGATTTTAGGATGTTTATCTTTTATTTTCTCATTAAATTTTGTACTGTTTAGATTTTTGATAATTTTGTTCTAATTTGTGCTAAAAAAAAACTCACAGGAAACTGAGTTTGCGACTGAAAATTCAGCTGATGGCGATATTGTTGTTATCAAAACAAATGACGGTGTTGCTCACAATGTTGAACGAGTTTTTGCGGGGAAGATCTGGACAAAGTATGGCCTTGCAGCATCCGAAACTGAATTTGAACTTCCCAATGTGGGAAGCGATGTCCTAAAGACTGTCATTACACTTTTAAAACAAGCCCAAGCATTTCAGAAGATCGACGTGGGAGAGTTTACAAATAATCAACTGAGAGAACTAGTCTTAGCGGTTTATCACCTCGGCTTCAGTGAGCTTCAAGCTTCCTTATGTCAGGTCATTGCTGATAGATTAGAAAATCAAAGTACAGCTTATATGCGGACATATTTTGGAATTCAAAAGGAACACACACAAGAGGAAGAGAGCAAGTTAAAGGAGGATGCTTGCACATTGGAAAATGATGATTGATGAGTTATGATTTGATTTGAAGATTGTTTACAATCATATTGTGCTAAATTTGCTTATGTATGTTTGGGTTCACTTTTTGTGCTAACGTTCTAATATTCATAGGGTAAAGGGATAAATAATACATGGATGACCTCTTTATTTAGAGGGTTAGATGTCAGATTCCTACAAAGGTACGAACCACAATGAGTAACTTCTTAGTAAAAGTAACAAGGTAAAGGTTTCAATTCATAAGAGATAACCCTAATTAGATAATAGGCAGAAACCATCACCTAGATACAGTTATTATGCGGTTTAGCACCTTAGTACCTTTATATGAAATTGGTTAACTTAATTGTAAATAATCCTTATAAATGCAGCTATACGTCTTTGTTACCTACAATTTTTTTTTTAAACTAATAAGATTTATTCTTCGTAGCATTTCCTTCGAACTTGTGGATTGCAACCATGCAAAGCAATATCCGATCTTGTTGTTCCCAGGTTGCTTTGATTCTGCATCAGCGATGTGTGCGGCGTTTCTTTGTTTTTTGTTTGGGAAAATGCATTGACCCACGGCGAAACAATGAGGAATTTAGTTAATATAGTATAGTATAAACGTGCAATGTTGTAATTAAATCTTACCGCAACGACCGCAATCCTTAGAACTGAAACCGTCTACTAAGAAAACCTAGAAATCGCAAAACCTTGACACTAATTTTTTTGACAAAAACAAAACGATATTCATTCATTCAAATCGATAGAGTACATCGAATACAAACATCGTTAAAAACGTAAAGGGTGAATCGCGAACAAACTCATAGCACCCAAGTTAATAGCATAAAACGACAAAATGCCTACAAAAAATATGATAAAACCTAAGTCATCGAAATTCACATGCTTCCGGATCCGCAACGTTGACGCCCAAATCATTTGTTGAATTTGTAATTGATCCGATGCCGATCTTTCAATAGAAACTAAACAAACACCACGACAAGACGCGAAATCAAACGCCGCACAAGACGACGAACAACACAACGCCACACGTAGACGACGACATTACAAAAAAACTCAAAAGAAGAAACTTGATCTATGTGAAAACCACTTATTTAGATTGAAAGAAAAGAGAAAAAGATGTAGAGGGGTGATTCTAGGTCAAAAAATGACCTAAAACCACCCCTCCTCGATGAACGAAGGGGAAATAAAGTTTAGAGAGAAGTTGGAGTTTCTCTCACTAGAAAACTAGGGCCGGCCGTTTTTACCACGTGACACCGACCTTGACACTAATTAAAACCTTGATATATAGGGTTATTGGTATATCCCATTGATGCAAAATTTCATATCTTGACCCGTATTGAAACGAGATTATGAGACTATCTTTAATAGCTACTGCGGACCAACTAATATATCTTTGCAATTATGATCTTTAAATGTGTTTCGAAACAAAATGTTTGTAAAAGTAGGTTTTTTTTGAGTAATTTATGTTGCTCAAAGTCATGACTCTTATTTAAGAGCAACGACTTGGGGGCTACTGTTTTGGGCCGAGCTAAAATACATTAAAGGCCCAATTTCATAGGCCCGAGTTCATACGGACCATATATCGCACTTGGGTCAACTTCTTCCTAACACACCCTCTCCACGAGGGAGGTGTTCTTAACACTTCGGGAGACCAAATTCCAATCGATTTGTAACGTCTCTAGACGGTTACAATTCCCTCTCCACGAGGGAGGTGTTCTTAACACTTTGAGATACCAGCTCATACATGCCTAAAATCTCGCTCGACCGTTGCAATTTTCGCAAATCCGTAATCGTCGAGCCCATGATGTGCCACTAACAACGGCTCATGCGCCTCTACTATATAATGAGACTTTTCACTGTCCTCATAGTTACGAAATCTTTCAACCCTAAACCCACATTCTTGCTCTCTAAACCGACTTGAGCGTCGAGTGTCTCCTCGCTGCTCCGTAGCCGACAAACACTTAGAACCACCGCACCGGACGTCATCATTCTAATCCGGTAAGATCAATTACGAACTAATTTTAAAAATTAATATTACCAATATGTTTGTTTTTTTATATAATTAATCTAGTTGATAGAAATTCATATTCAAACTCTCGCGATGAATATAATATACATTGTTTTTAGAGAATATATTATGAATTATCGTTGCCCCTAAAAGAAAAAAAGTAATTATATTTGTACAACTATTTAATTACAATTCTTGTGACAATTGATCAACAATAATAGAGAGAGAGAGAGAGAGAGAGAGAGAAATGAAAAAAAATAAAATAAGAACATGATGTAAGTATGTAAGAGTGTTTATTCGAAACTTGTCACAAAATAGTTAAACATTATTGGGTTAGACAATATTTTGTCCCCCGCCATTTAGGTGAGTTTTGAAAAACGAGTGAACCATCAAATTCGTCCCCGAATTTTCACGCGTCGGCCAACTTCGTCCCTCAATTATGCAAAATATCAACTTAGTCCCCGAATTTGTCGGACGTCCATCAAAAAGGTCACTCCGTCCAGGTGCTCCGTTAGCCATGATGATCCGTCGCCCGCATGTTGTGTTGTCTTGTACACGTGGCAAGAAGGAAGCCACGTGTTCGGGGACTAATTTGATTGAATTGGAAAAAGTTGAGTTTTCACTTTTAGTTTATTTTTTCTCGCTTTTCCCATTTTGCCCCTGCATTACCCATACCCCTTCTTCACATTTCGAACATCAAAACGTCCTTGACCCTTCTTCTTCCCGCTAAAACTTCCTCCATTTTCACCCCTCCAAAATCATCATCATCTCCGACGATTCGACGTTTTTGAAGTTTGTGCGTTCGGAATTTGTGATTAAAGGTAACGTCTTTCCGTTGTTTATCAAGTTTCGTGTTCGTATTCACCTTGTTTTTGTCCTTTTTTTGTGTTTTCGTTTTAAGTTTTGATCATTTTTATTTTGTAATTTCTCGGACTTATGACTTGTGCCTATGACTTATGCCTATGTAATATTTCGGTTTCAATTTGTGTGTTCGCCTTTTTTACTTTATTTTGTACACGTATGTTTCAAGGATAAATTTGATATCCGATTAAACAATTCGTAGACTTATTTGATGGTTTTTTTAATATAACGTAGGGATCTATTTGATAGATAGAGAAATAATTCATGGACTAATTTGATGGCAATATTATTATAGAAAGATTACATTTCTCAATCATCTTCAACCTTTTTTCATTAGTTAAACCAACCTTTGGCGGAGGGCAAGCATAGAATGGTCTTCCTAGATTTTTTGAAGTATTGAATTTTCTACCAACACAAATTGTAGGACACCAATATTCAAGCACTCTCACAACACCATTAAACTTGGAGCTTGAAGATGAAGCTTGACTTTCATAACCGTTTTTTTCCATATTCCCACCCCTCATCATTTCGCATTCAATTTCAATAGTTTTGCTTCAAGAAATTTTGAGGATTTTGGCTTTCGCATTCGATACGAAAAAATTAGAGTTTGAACTTTTTGAATTGGGGCAGAACCGGACCACTTATTATTAGAGGAAATTTTCGTGATTATAGAGTGTAGATTGCGGATTGTGTAATTAGGGTTCCAATTTTATACAATTGGGGAAGAAAGAGCCGTTGGGGAAGAAAAGAGCCATTTAGGAAGAAAGCCAAATCATTTTATGCAAATCAATCAATTTAGTCCTTCGAAATGTTTGTTATTATCGGCCAAATTAGTCCCCGCCTACGTGGCGTCGACATGTGAGAGGTTAACGGCCACGTCGGCCCCGTTAACGCTCCGTTTGAACGAAGGACTAACTTAATTGACATTTAACAAATTCGGGGATTAAATTGATATTTCACATAATTGAGGGACGAAGTTGGCCGACACATGAACATTCGGGGGACGAAGTTGATGATTCACTCTTTGAAAAACCCCGTAAAAATATGTTAGATCTTCCCTTATCGTTCAAAGATTTCATCACAAACGACCTTAATCATAGCCTTCCTTACTTAGTGACGTGACACGCTCATTGAGGTTAATCCTTATTTATTAATTTTGTTACGTCTGCAAAGAACTTAACCTAATTTTTTCCCGCTCATTTGCTTTATTAGGTTTGGAATTATTTAACCTAACAAATTCCCTCTAAAAAATGCATTGCACACCAATTTCATTCCTATCCTCTTGATTTTTTTTGAAGAAAATATTTTCTACCATATCAATGATCAAGTATGATCCTTCTATTTTATACTTTTTTTTGTCAAGAATTTTACACTTTTTTTTTTGGATTTTTTTTAATTTCATGCCTTTTGTTTTTTATATCCTTATTTATTAATTTTGTTACGTCGCAAAGAACTTAACCTAATTTTTTCAGCTCATTTGCTTTATTAGGTTTGCAATTATTTAACCTAACAAATTCCATCTAAAAAAATGCATTGCACACCAATTTCATTCTTATCCTCTTGCCTTTTTTTTTGAAGAAAATATTTTCTACATATCAATGATCTTACGGGTTAAAGATTATTTATTGGTGCTTTATTATAGTCGAAAAAACCCGTGCGACGCACGGTCAAAAGTCTAGTTTTATTTTATTTTTTTAAAAGGAAGAGGTTATACTTTCTTTTACAAAGGTTTTTCAAAACTCGTCTAAATAGTAAGGGAGGAAAATTATTTAACCAAATATTATTTGTCAAAGAAAAGAAAAATAGATAAAATGGAAAAAAGTGTATGTATGTGAAATGAGAGAGACCGTGTGACGCCGAAAGACAGAAAACCCTTTTCCATCCAATATCCATCATCAATCATCGCATCGATCAAACAATCAGATAGAATGCCACGGCACCGTTGCACAGTGTACTCCGAGAGCGATTACGACGACGACGACGATAACGTCACCATGAGATGTCTCTCTTGCGAGGACGATTACGACCCCGACGACGCCGGTACCTGCAAAGAATGCTACGACGAAGCCAACGAAACCGAAGAGGAATTCAAACGTCAGATCCAAGACCTCAAATCCAAAGTCTCCTTCCTCACTCTCGCTTCCCCTCTTGATGCTCCTTCCACCACCGATCTCGTCCTTCTTCCGTCCGGTGATAGTTTCTCTCCTTCCATTCCCGCTCACAAGGCCGTTCTCGTCAGTACCCTCTCTCTTCACCTTTTTATTTTTATTTTTTATTCTTTAATTTTTTATAGTGATGCTGCAAATTATAAAAATGTTAAATAATAATAACCATGTGGTTAGGTTGAAGTGGTTAACGAATTTCGGTTAAGAGTTAAGGACTAATTGTTCGGAAGAATCCCATGATAGGAACTTGAATATGTTAGTTAATTACATGAAAAATATGTTGATTACCCTTCTTCTATTATGTATTGCTTATCTTGTCCACAATCAAAACGGGAGTATAATGGTGTATTATGGATATGTGTTTAAGACTTAATCCACTGATGATTTAATTTAAAGTGTACTATGTGCCCTTACTCAATGATTTTAAAGCTGTTAGCTGTTCACAATGAAACTCACAATGAAACTCAATGATTTTAAAGCTGTTAGCTGTTCACAATGAAACTCACATGACGCGATGTTTGAATAGGTTAGTCGCTCTCCAGTTTTCAGAGCCATGCTTGAGAATGATATGGAGGAAAGCCGGAGTGGCACCATCAAGATTGCTGATGTTTCGTACGATGCTCTTCGTGCTTTTGTTAACTACTTGTACACTGCTGAAGCATGCCTTGATAACCAAATGGCCTGTAACCTATTAGTTTTAGGAGAAAAGTATCAGGTGAAGCATCTTAAGGCGTATTGTGAGAAGTATTTGATCTCCAAACTGAATTGGGAGAAAGCTATTGTCAACTTTGCCTTTGCACATCAACACAATGCCAACCAATTGCAAGATGCAGCTTTGGCAGTGATCATGGAGAATATGGACAACCTCACTAAAAATGAAGATTACACGGAGTTGGTGGAAACTAATCCTCGTTTAGTTGTGGAAATATATGAAGCTTATCTTGCCAAACAGGTTAATACTGCAGCCACGTTAGGGTTATAGGAATGCGGTTTAGGAAGTTATTGTAGTCAACTTTAAGCATGGTAGAAACTTAAGTTTGGATTATATTCTTAGTGGGTGATTACTCTGTGGTAGTATTAAATTGTACATTCCATATACTGCTGTTACTACTACAGTTTAAGATGCATCTAGAGCAGTTGCCTCTCTAAGGCATTGTGGATTACCTTGTGATTTCTGTGTTCTAATATCACAGCACTTTGATTCTGGCGTTGATAAAAAAGTATGAACATTGGCTTAAAAAGTATACACCTGTTTTATAGGGACGATAAAACTAATTTGTAGATGTGATCAGATAATAGGTGCATTCATGTCACAGTTTCATTCCATCACTGTACTTCAAAGGCTGTGTTGCTTTGGTTGCTGGATTTTTTTGCCACCGTCGCGAGTCACCGGTTCAATTAAAGTGACAACATTGCTGCTTTCCGGTGGCAGCACCATGTGTTTGTGTCACTATTTTGTGCACCCCCACATCCTCACTGCTGCGTCGTGATGTCAGTCCCTGTTTCGTGTTTCCACCTATGCTTCTCTGATTGTCTCTAGATTTGTTGAGATGTGCAGGTTTTAAGGTTTTATGTGCACTGTCGGTACCATTTTAATATCTTGTTTCAACCCTTGTTATTGAATTCAGACGGATGTGATATCCTAGTCATTCTATATGTTTGACACATGACTGTTGGGCTCAAAAGAGTTATTGCTTTCTTCGGTCGTTGCAGGGAGTTGTTAGTACATGAATAGGTTTGTGTTGGCCGTTGATTAATTCATCCTCTTGAGAAGGGAAGGCTCACACAAGTCACAACACATTTTTTTTTAGTTTCGCGTTCATATGTGGGTTCGTTAGGTAGTGCTTAAGGTTTGTGCGTGTTTACTTCACTTTCTTTTAGACCATTTTTCTTGTATTTGACTTGTCTATACCTGTTTGGATTGATTATGTGGTTTACTGTGTTAGGTCATTGTTGCCTCCGCTCCACCTCCTTGGTTGTTGAATTTATTTTGGTTGTTGAATTTATTTTGGGACTTGTTTTATATTGGCTGAATGGTTTTAGTTTGAGACTTATTTAGGCCCCGTTTGGATTGAGTTCATTTTTGAGCTTATGAAAAAGAGCTTATGTAAATAAATAAGTTTTTATCTTAATTCATAAGTCCTCATTAACGAAAATTGTACATTCATAAACTGTTTTTTCATAAACTACATTAACAAGCTTATAAATAATACATAAAGGCATATTTATTTGCATAAATTGTTTTACATAAGCTCTAAAATAAACTAATCCAAACAGGGCCTTAATGTCATTGAATTTTGAATGGCGGCACTGCTACTATTAATTATGATAATGATGTTGTTTTTCTTAATTACGCTGTTGGTGTTGAATTTGTCTCACAAGCTCGTTTTTAGCCCAATTGAATTTGCTGCCATTTTTTTAAAATAACAACAGCATAATTTTTTATAACAACAAAATTTAAAAAAAAATACATGAAAAAAGGTTTTTGTTTTTGTTTGATGGACCTTCCCGCCAACTTGTCGTTCCGTCAATAAGCGTGGTGGGGTTGAATTTTAGACTCAGCCACCTAAATTGACTTGGCTCGTCTCGTCCCATTTTAAACGGGTTTAAGCGGATTGGGTCTAAATGGGCGGGGTTGCCCACTTTACATCACTGGAATTTCCCATTTGCACCCCATTTGCTTAATTTTTTTTGAGAATAAATTTTTTGGAATAGTCTTTCTATATTTATATTTCATACAATTATTGTGTAAAAGTTAATAAATTCCAAATAACTTAGCCAATCAATTTTTATAAGAAGTAGATTTTTAAAAATATATCATGTTAAACTCGTCCACAATCGTGTCAAACAAAAAAATTATACTCTCGTACACACAAATATCTAGTATTTTTTATAGAGCAATGCTATATCTCTAGAAAAAAACATCAAGAATTCTTCAAGAATGAAAAGCAACCAATCACAATGCACTATTTGCCACAATTTAAGGAGGTGTGACTGAAAAATAGGAAGTGGACAAATAAATCATGCAATTAAAACTTGCCACATGTGTCTTGAAAAATTCTTGATGCTATTTTTCTAGATAAATAGCATTTTCCTTTTTTATATGATAAATTGATAACTAAACATCTATCTCTTTTAAAAAAAGAAACTATTTCTATCTATTTTTTAAATGGAAAATGCTACTTCTCAAGAAAAATAGCTTCAAGAATTTTTCAAGAAATAGTTGGCAAATTTTAATTGGATGATTTATTTGTCCACTTCCTATTTTTCAGCCACACCTCCTTGAATTGTGGCAAATAGTGCATTGTGATTGGCTATTCTTTATTCTGAAGAATTCTGATGTTATTTTTCTGTAGAGATATAAAGCATTGCTCTTTTTAAATACACAAGTCGTAATCATAAATGCAACCCCCTCAAAAAAAGTCGTAATCATAAATATTCAATTTAACCAACAACGAGTTGCACGGTTTTGGCTTTCGTAGTAGACCGGGATTTGTTTAATTCAATTAAAAAAATGTAATGGAAGACTTTGCCGTACAACTTTGGTTTACAAACAAATCTTATTAAATGCATGTTTGGTTCACACTAAGTTGTATTATCCGTTTTAACACGTATGATCTAGTTGGTGTCACAATAAGGGATTTTCCTGAGGCCAATGGCAAGAAGTTTTTGACTCAAAGATGGAGATGTCAATTCAAGTTTTTCATGCATCAGCTAGTTGCAGGAAGAAGAGAAGTAAAATTGAGAAAATTCATGATGAAAATGACACTGTATTGTAGGATCCTATACAAGTTCGGAAAGTGGCACATGATTATTTCCATGAATTTTTCCAAAGTTGGAAAATGTGTACGGTGTATGATCATATACAATTATAGAAGAAATGATTTTTTTGAAGCATAGTATAGTTGGCTTGAGCGCGTTTTTTCCCCTACAGATTTGAATGATACAAATATTTCCTAAGTTAATAATGCCCCCTGCCTTTATGTGAGATCGGCATCTCATTCCACCGTTCAATGTTCTGTGTTAGGTAATATCAAAGGTCATTGCCAACAGACTTAAGAGATGTTTGCATAAATGTATTTCCGATGTTCTATCTACCTTTGTTCCAAGACGGTCTATACTTGACGACACTATGATCGCCATAGAAATTATTCGTTACTTAAAGAGTAAGTCTATTGGAAAGGTGGGAGATGTTGTCCTTAAAATGGACATGAGCAAGACCTATGATCGAATTAATTAGGGATATTTTAGAGGTGTTATGTTGAGGTTAAGTTTTAATGAGAAGTGGGTGGGGTGGATTATGATGTGTGCGGAGTCGGTCAAATATTAAGTGGCGGCCAATTAGGAACTAGAGGGGTCTATAACACCGGGGAAGAGACTAAGACAAGACAACCCTTTATCACCCTACCATTTTATCATTTGTGTCCAAGGCCTAAGATCGCTTATTTATAAGGTGGAAGTATTTTTTAGCAAAAATATAGGAGTTGAAGCTAAAACAACAATAGGAAATACTCCCTCTCGTAATATCCCGCTGTCGGCATCGGTATAATACCCGTAAATCGTGGCGAGAGGAAATAATTTATGGAAAAGTAAGTTAATGGAAAATATTTTATGAGATGTCACTTCTTACGGGAAAAGTATCGAGTCGTTTTAAATACGCTTAAGCCAAGGGTAAAATGGTAATTTCATGTGGGAAGGATATTTATTTGGTTTTACCCAAAAATATCTCATTTCCCTTATCCACTTCTCTCTCTTCATTGTTGGAAAACATTTTCCTCTTCCTTCTCTCTATCTCTCACGCCACTCTTCCTCTCCTCCCTCTCCATTAAACCTTCCAAATCTTCTTCCTCTCATGGCAAGCTTCTAGTTGTGTTTTCTTCATGATCTTCTAAGTTATTTGGCTCGGGGACAAAAGGAAAGGTAGAGTAAATAGAGAAACTCTCTAATATTCTCAAAGAAAGTTGTTATTATTGGAATTCTTCAATGCTTGATGATGCCAAAACACTAGGTGGTGAGCCTTATTTATACTACTCTAGGAAGGCTCTCCTTTACCAACTAGAAATATCTAGAAACAAAGAAAAGTCTAGAGAGATGGATACTCTAGTACATAAGCCTAGAAGGATCTAGAAAAGTTAAGACTTCCCTAGTGCTTATTTAGTAGTGTCTAGTAGCTTCCTTATTATTCCCTAGTATTCTAGAGACTTCTATATTATTCTTTAGTGTTCTAGAGACTTTCACATTATTCTTTAGTATTCTAGAGAGTTCCATATTATTCTTATTCTTTATCATTCTCTATCATTCTCCCCGGGTTGGAAGAGACTCGTCCTCGAGTCAAGCTCTTCTTCTTCGTCCTCAAGACAACATTCGTAAACTTCCGAGATAGGATGAAATGAGTCATTCTTGAAAACTCTTCTTTGATCGCTATTTTAGAATCTTTCAGTTGTCGAGACCAAAGTAATCCAAGAGAAAAATCAATAGTTACATCTTCCCAAGGTGGCTTAGGAACCGGTCGAAGCGTACACAACTTCGTTTTATCCTTGATTGGTTCCTTTGCGAGTGAACGTCCAAGTATCTTGAATTCCTCTTTTCCTTCATTGAGTCGTAGAAGTGCCAACTTGATTTTAATCACATCCTTCACGAAAGTGTAGGTTTTGGCGTAACCATCGAATAATGCATGACGATCATATTGCCAAGGCCTCCCAAGACGAATGTGACAAGTATCCATTGGAATAACATCACACCATACATTTTCTTTATAATTCTTGTCAATGAAAAATGAGATAATTGAGTGTTGAGATACTTTTACCTCATTATCCTTATCGAGCCATTGTAGATCGCATGGATGCGGGTGCTCCTTTGTCGGCAACTTTAATTTTTCAACCATATAGTTTGATACAACATTTTCAACACTTCGTTATCGACGATGACATTACAAACCATGTCTGCGGCAATTGTTGTTTGCAAGCTTCTTTCAACCTCCAAAGATTCACCATATTCGGCGAAGATAGTCTTCGTCATATATTGGCTCGTCCTTCTCCTCCTTTTGAAATACTTCATGAATCTCATCGGGAACATATTCATCATCATATATTGGATCTATGTTTGCCTCTTCTTCAAACACTTCATAAATGTCAGCACTAGTATATTCTTCATCGTAAATTGGTACTCCCATCGACTCTCCTTCAAACGATTCATGAATTTCTTCTTTTTCTTCTTCAAAAATTTCATCTATCTCACCATTAAAGATGGCGATGGATTTATGATTTGGACAATCTAAAGCTAAGTGACTATACTCTTGACACAAGAAACATTTTGGTGTCCCGGTATTTCTCTTTATGGTTGTATTATGTTGGGGTTTGAATGAGAAAATAGGTTGGTGGGTTGGTGGTTTATGAGAGTCAATTTGATTTTTTGTGGAGGAAAAAGATCGGTATGAAGATTTTTTGGATAATTGTTTTTGAGTAAAATTGTTTTGATAATAATTAGGAGGTAAATACTTACGGGTTAGTTTCCGAACCATTTTGTCCCACGTCTTGATCTTGCTTTTCCCTTCACACTTACGTCTCCTTTTAAGATTTTCCCACCAAATTAAAGCATGTTTCTTTAGCTTTACTGCAACAATCTTTACCTTGTGCTCTTCTCGGTATCTCCTTGTACTCAAATACACGTTCAATAGCCTCGGAGCCAATCAACAAACTCGTCCGGTTGCGGTTGTCCTTCGAAATTTGGAATGTCGATCTTGATATCATTCATCCGAGGTTGACATCTGTGTGAGCGATCGCTTTTAGATAATGAAGAGTCACTACCAGAGCCATCATCAACAAATCTTCTTTGATGCGCTTCCAATAAAGCTTGTTGGATGCCGACAGCCTCCCGTAGCAGCTTGAATTTGTCGCCTCATTTCTTCCATTTCAATTTCATGAAAAGATCTTTCGTTTTGTCTTCTAGGTGGCATTTTAACAATGGTGGTCGATGATTTTTTTTTTTTTGGGTGAAGATTGTGGCGTGCGTGGCTGTTTTGTTGGTGGGGTTAGCTTCGCGAACAAATGGCCGCAAAGTGAAGTTTTGAGAAAGCAACTCCTTGCTCTCACTTGAAAATTCACTTTCCGTTGATTTCTTCGCTCAAACAAAATGAAGGTGTTAGTTTCGCGAACAAAATGGCCGCAAAGTGAAGTTTTCCAAAGGCAACTCCTTGCTCATTTGAAAACTCACTTTCCGTTGATTTTTTCGCACAAACTCAACTCCGAGGTATCGTAACCGGCTTCCGATGCCAAATCTGCTCGGGGACAAAAGGAAAGGTAGAGAAAATAGAGAAACTCTCTAATATTCTCAAAGAAAGTTGTTATTATTGGAATTCTTCAATGCTTGATGATGCCAAAACACTAGGTGGTGAGCCTTATTTATACTACTCTAGGAAGGCTCTCCTTTACCAACTAGAAATATCTAGAAACAAAGAAAAGTCTAGAGAGATGGATACTCTAGTACATAAGCCTAGAAGGATCTAGAAAAGTTAAGACTTCCCTAGTGCTTATTTAGTAGTGTCTAGTAGCTTCCTTATTATTCCCTAGTATTCTAGAGACTTCTATATTATTCTTTAGTGTTCTAGAGACTTTCACATTATTCTTTAGTATTCTAGAGAGTTCCATATTATTCTTATTCTTTATCATTCTCTATCATTATTGGAAGCTTGTATTTTGTTTGATTCCTCAACTTCTCTTCTCCTCCACAAATCTAGGGTTTTGGTAAATTGGGAATTGAGACATGAAGTTGTTTAAGAAGTGGTTCTTTCATGATCAAGATGATGTTTAGAGGTTGGGTTGAAGAGCTAGAGGGTGGATTGTGATTCTTGGAGTTTTGGAAGCAAGGAGACAAGTTAAGGTTTGTTTGTTGGTAAGCTCAAAGATGGTTCAAGTAATGGTTCTTCATGGATAAGGATCAAGGAGTCCTAGCTTGCAAGAAAACACCAAGATTGAATGGCTTAAGCTAATATTGCAAGAGAATTAAGCTAGGGTTTTGTTGCTTGAGCTTAGTGCTTGAAGGATTGTCAAGTTTGTTATGAGGTGAGTTCCATAGATAGATTTCCCACCCTTTGGGATTATGTTTATGCCATGTTAGATTAATTTAAATAACATGAATTTCTAGGGTTTCCAAGTAAAGGTTTAGTTGCCCCTTTTTGCTATGCTTGCTATAATTGCTAGTACTTGTCATGTGAATGTTTTACAAGTTTCCTATGACTTCTAAGAGTCATAACATGCTTAGGGACACTTGGTTTGAGGTTTTTGGGTCAAAAATACCATTTTTGGGTGGTACGGACTGTCATAACGGGGCGAGCTATTACTCGCCACAGCGAGCTAGAAGGCCGAACAGGGAGTCCTGCTCCCCTCCTACTCGCCTCCCACATGAACTTACTCGCCTAGGCGAGCAAATGGTGCATTCTGACCTTGTTTGCTCGTTCGTGCATATTTTTGGCGCTTTCGCGAGAGTTTTTCTTAACGAAGCCTTTTATAAAAGTAAACCCCTCAAGCCAAGGTCCTAAATGGTAATCAATGAAAGCAAGATTATTATGAAATGAAGCAAGTATTAAGCATGTTAGTAAGGCATAACATATGAGAGAAACATGTCATGAATGGGGTAGCAAGTTATGCATTAAGCAAGGGAAAACTAGAGCCTCGACATAGTTGTCGAGAACTAGCAAGTTAGTAAGATCCATAGGATGATAAGACGCCAAGTATATATCTTCGCACGTGATTAAGATAAGATAGCAAACATGTTAAGTCGTAATTTGATTAGTTAATCACTCCACCATGTTATAGATGTACAAGCATGAACAAGTATGAAATTTACCTTTAATCGGATCGATCAAGGTTCCGAGGTAAACATGTATGCATGATTAGGTTTAACCTAAATTCACGACAAGCCATGACATGTATAAGTAGGTGGCATGTCTCTTGCTATCCACATCAGAGGGATACAAGGGGTTCTCATTATGAGAACGATTCAAGCCGTAAGGGACCCGCATGTCACCGAAAACGCAAGACTAAGATTACAACCGCATGGCGGTGCTCGTGTCTCTTGTTATCCACGTCAAGGGGATACGGGAGGTTCTCGACTTAAGGGGAACGCTTTAAGCCGCAAGGAACCCGCACGATACCGAGGGAGTCCGATGTACGTACATCGGTCATGTATGGGATTGCTCTCGGGGTTACTCCACCCGGACTATCCGTAAAATGAACCAAGATAATTGTTTGTTCAACGCTAACATAATGAATGAACTTAGATACGTTTATGCATGATATGAATATGATTATGTTATGAAGTCAGGGTGTACAAGTATGTTTAAGAGCAAGAGCATTAGATGTTATAAGATAAGTGCAAGTTATGTATTAAACAAGTAAAATATGTTATGCCGATGACGATCTTAGGTTTCCCTAATCGTCCGGTTTAGAGTCGTGTCATGATTATGATATGTTTAGGCATCGATACGTAGTGTATTCCGGCAATGCGGTCCTAGATTTCCCCTTGACCGCCATGACACGTATAGAAAGAGAAACCTATAACAAGTGAGATAAGCCTAAGACGGCTCTAGTATGCACTACCGTCTAAGTATGCAAGTCCCCACACACGTATAATCAACCGTCGGTTGTAATGTAGACACGTGGTGACCGTAGGTTTCCCCGAGGTTACCTATAGCCTAGGTTTTAGGGGAACTCACCGAGACATTATGTCTCATCCCAATCCTTATTTGTTTCGGATAAGCGGGATGATTATGCATGTTCGTAGCCGAATGGATATTACTTCAAGGGTTCGTTCGTACCGTCATAGACGTCATGGACATCAAGGATGTATTTTTATGTATGGATGAGATGTATTGTATTATTATTTATACGAACGTGACTTGATGTAAATATTATTCATTCGGAAAATTTTATGTTGTATATTTTTAATGTATCCAAGTACTAAGAATAACGTTCGTGCCGGACTTTCTAGATACGTTCGGTATGGGTGTTACACCCTCTCGTTTCAAAATACATGTTCAAGTCAACCACTTCACACATGCCAATGCACAATTTTGACTGTTAATATCTTTAATTATCTAAAGTAAAAAATTATAAAAATTTAATATTTTGAAAATATTTGTCGAGACAAATCAAACAACATCTTACATGCTAATATTTGTATTTATAGATTAGTTAAAAAATATGGTCAAAGTAAGTCAAGTGAATAGTGCACATTATAAAAAATGGACATGTATTTTGAAACGGATGGAGTATCTTTCAAGTTAACATTGATATAGGCACTCGAAAATACTTAGGGTTGTCATCAATGACAGGGAGAAAAAGAAAGACTTATTAAAATTTATCAAAGACCGGGTGTAAAAGAAAATTAATTCACGGAGTATCTCCATCTAAAGCGGGAAAAAAGTGATAGTAAAATTTTTTCGTCAAGCTATTCCAAATTATTTCATGAAAAACTTTTTGATCCCTTCCTAATAGGGGATGCGATTGATGAAATCATGAATTCTTTTTGGTGGGTAACATAGGAGGTTACAATAAAAGAATGAGGTGGTTATCACGGGACAAACTCCCTATACAAAAGAAGCATGGCACAATGAGGCTTAAAAATCTTTATATATTTAATGTGGCATTGCTAGGCAAGTAAGTATGGTGGTTGTTGTCAAAACCAGACTCTTTGGTGGCTCGAATGTATATAAAACAACTTAATTTTGGCGGACCTATAACTAGACTCTTTGTAAAAAGAAAGAGTAGTGATATTTTGACAACCATTTTAGTACAACCTTTGAGACAACTTTGTTGTTCTCTCTTCTCATTGGTCAAAAACAATAGAGAGAGAAAAAGGAAATGAGAAAATAAAAATATAATGTGAGTATGAGAGAGAAAGTTGTACAAAAGTTGTACCAAAATGGTTGTACAAATATCATTAATTAGCGTGGACGGTTGCATATATGAATTAGGTTTTGTTTCGGTAATAGTATTAATTAGGAAAAACTATTGGCTATTGTAATTACTATTTTTTTGACCAACTTATCAAAAATTTAACTCTTATATTTATATGAGAGTCTGTTGAATGCATTATTTTTTTTGACCAATTGGCTGTTGCAAGCATTATTTAGACCACATAAATTAAAGGCTTAATGGTGTGTTTCGCTCAAAGAAATGGGGCGGCGTTTAAAAATTGGTCCTGTAATCGCTAATCTCGGCATTTTACCCCTGCAATTGTTAATCATTTAAAATTTGGTCCTTTGACCAACTTAATCACTGCCACGTCACCAGATTAGCAAAAATGGCATGGGAAATGACGAAATTACCCCGGCTTATTTTTTTTCCTTAAAAAAAAATCAGCTTTTTTCTCGAAAATTTTTCAGTTTTAATTTTAACAATTTTTTTCCGAAATTTTTTTTGACTTTTAATTATTTTTTCAGATTTTTTTAATTTAAAAAGAATTTTCAAAATTTTGAAAAAAAAATTTTTTGAAGGAAAAAAAAATTAGCCCGGGGTATTTTGGTCAATTCCCATGCCATTTTTGCCAATCTGGTGACGTGGCGTGATTAAGTTGGTCAAAGGACCAAATTTTAAATGATTAACAATTGCAGGGGTAAAATGTCGTGATTAGCGATTACAGGACCAATTTTTAAACGCCGCCTATTTGGGGACTAAAGACATCATTAAGCCTAAATTAAATGATGCTAACTTAAACATGTACTACAACAACAACAACCAAGCCTTATCCCACTAAGTGGGGTCGGCTACATGGATCAAATGACGCCATAGTGTTCTATCAAAAATCATATTTGGATCCAACTCATTGACCTCTAAATCTTTTCTAATGGTTTCTCTAATGGTTTTCTTAGGTCTTCCTCTACCTCTTTTAACGACTCTCCTCCATTTGATCTACTCTTCTTACAACGGCATCTACGGGTCTTCTCTCTACATGTCCAAACCATCTAAGCCTATTTTCTACCAACTTTTCTACTATAGGTGCTACCCCCACTCTCTCTCTCTAATGGTGTCATTCCTAATCCTATCCCGTCTAGTCTTACCACTCATCCAACGCAACATCCTCATCTCCGCTATGCTTACTTTACTCTCGTGTTGGCTCTTAACCGCCCAACACTCCGTACCATACAACATTGCCGTCCGATCGCTATCCGATAGAACTTTTCTTTCGGCTTAAGTGGTACTTTTTTATCGCACAAAACACCCGAGGCTCTTCTCCATTTCAACCACCCAACTTGAATACGATGATGTACATCGGCTTCTATTTCTCCGTCATTTTGTACTATGGACCCAAGATATCTAAACCGCGTAACTTGGGGTATGATATGATCTCCAACTTTCACCTCCAAGGTGGACCCACTTCTCCTTTTGCCGAAGTTACATTCCATATACTCCGTCTTGCTTCTACTCGGGCGGAAGCCATACGCTTCTAAGGCTTGCCTCCAAGTCTCTAGCCTCCCGTTTAACTCCTCCCTCGACTCACCAAGCAAGACTACATGTAGCTAACTTAAACATGTAGCTCAAGAAATTTAAAATTTGACAAGTAGCTCAAGAAAAATATACAACTATTCAAACTGATTCTAGATCACACATAACATGGAATATATACATGTTAAGTGAGCTGGATGACGTTGAGTTTGTCGAAGTAAATAATGTCATCAAATGAAATTTCCTCATAAATTTCAATTTTTGTAGTACAATTATAGACTGGCAAACATAGTCAAGTCAAGTGTATTTTTCACAACAATAACATATTTGCCAAGTATATATAATACACCGCCCAAGGAAAAAAAAAATCGTCTTTTGCCAGCCATGACATGTACATATGTGTGTATATAAGTAATTGCCCTTAAAAAAATATGTTTTTTTTTTTTTATATAACAGGAGGAAATTAGAAGAAAAAAAAACTAACGAATTAAATGAGGGAATAAAGTCTAAATGATCATCAAGAACAAGTTAAAGCTGGGAAGGAGATGAAACAACTTCCAAACACCAAAACATATAATTAAGTAATTGCCCTTTCAATATTAACAGCTCTAGTTATAGATGCAATTTTAATATTTGCCTCCAAAATATGGTCACGGTGTATACTTCTCCATGATAAGGCCTGATTATTTTCTTTGAATGAACAATCTTAGACTTTCATATGCACTGAATATTGATTTTCAAATTTCAATAACGTACAACATTTATACGTACACTTGACATAATGATAACATATAATCGATAAATTAATTACTACTAGTTATAATTTACATACACAAAAATAATATACCTTTAATCATACACTTGTAATCAACATCATGTTCTTGAATTCCTGAAAATCAAGCCTACCATCCGAATTGGTATCATAAAACCGAATCATACTTCTACAATCCCTCCCACTACTTTCATCCAAGAATCCAAGTCTCTTCAACACACACTCAAGCTCTTGGCTTGTAATGAATCCATCTCCATCTAAATCAAACACTTTGAAAGTCTTCACAAGATCCCTCTCCAACTCATCATTCTCATCTTCATCACCTCCTCTATTCTCTTCATGGTTCTCCTTTGATATTGAGTTGTAAAAGAACAAGAATTCATTGAAGTCTAGGCTCTTCTTTTCTACAAGAGATTCAAGTTCTTCTAAGCTAAATTGTGAGCTATTATTGCATATTCTTTGGAGCACAGAGTTTAGCTCCTCAAGGCTCACAAAACCGTCACAATTTGTATCTAGCTTCTCAAAAATACGATGCAAATCAGTGCTAGATAGAATAGACATATTCATAAACAACATGTAATAATTAATAAAAGTAAACAAGGGTATGTTATGAATTTTTGATGCACTGTTTCCTTTTGTTGGTGAAAAGTGTGTATGTTATTCTCTTCTCTTATATACTTTGGTGCTTATTATTTTAATAAGTCATCAAATCACAACATGTTTATTTATATAGACATACTTGCAAAGACTTTGTTAGACTTTTTTAATTTCTATTTTTTTTTATTAAACGGATGCACATTTATTTTTTTTTTTGAATAATTAAACGGATGCACATGAATAATTTTATATTAAATAAATATCTAGCAAGAGATATATGCAATCATGATTAGGCATGGCAAAGCGGACCGACCCAGCCCGTATAGACCTACTCCGCCTAAGTCCGCTCAAATTAAGTGATCGAGTCCAATATCTCACCCCGCCCAGTTTAATGGCGGAAAGACGAGTTGGCGGGCCGGCCCGTCAAACAAAAAACTTTTTTTAGGACAAAAATTGTGTTGCTTTTATCATAAAAAAATAAATAAATAAAGAATATGCATCAAATAAATCCATGGTAAAAACAAGATAACTAACAAATTGTCCAACTAAACATCATACTTAATTACAAAATAAGGAAAATCCTCACACATAAAACAAATTCGCAATATAAAATAAATCCTAAAATAAATCCAACAACCAAAATAAATCTAAAAGAATAAAACAAGTCTACAAAAAGAAAGAAAAAAGAGTTAAGCGGGCCAGCCCATCCCACCTCATGCACGTCCCGTTTTTTCGACGAGTTAAGCGGGGAAAGCCAACTATAGAAAACGAGTTCAAAATCTCGACTCAAATTTCGCAAAAAATAGCGGGTTAAATGGACCAGCCCGACAGATTGGCCCCGTTTTGCCACCCCTAATCATGATAGGTTACCCTTTGTACGAAAGCAGGACTAAAAAAATGTTGATTGATTGATGATATGGACGAGAACGGTCGAAGGCTGATGCAAATGCAATTTGCAGGAAGTTTCGTAGCATGCGCTTGAAAGCTTCACTTTATTATTATAAAATCTTAAAATGTGTTTTAAAATTAGCACATTGAATATTAGCACATCGAAACTGAAAATCGTGTAAAAAAGAAAAACTGATGGCAGTCTAATTTATTTAAGAATATAAGGAGAACTATTTCTACGGTCTTCTAGTTATATTTTAGTATTGATGACAAACAACTATATTTCTTATGATCTTTAAAAAAAAAAACTATATTACTCATCAATAAAAGGCGATTAACTATGTTGAGTTGACGTTAATCAAAATCATTCATTTCATCATTTGTCTTGCATTAATTATGTTATATATAAACTAAATAATGAAAGATAAATGAATGATTTTGATTGATGTTATCTCAATAAACATGAGAAATTCTATTCACTTTTTTACAACTCTAATCAACTTTTTTTTTATGGTAACTCTAATCAACTTTATTGATGGGTAAATAAAAATTGGGTCTTGTTAACTAGTGCCCCCGAGCACTAGTTAAGGAAACAAAATACTCCTCTGGTCACATTTATAAGCAAAAAACAATTTTTTAGGTACATTGAATAACTAATGTATCTAACATATAAATGTGATTTGGATACATTAATTATTCAATGAACCTAAAAATGTGTTTTTTGCTTATAAATGTGACCGAAGGAAGTAGGTAATATTTGCATTGAAAACATCATTCTTTACACTTTTTAAACTTTGATTACACAAGTTCCAAGATATTTATATTATATTTGGTTTCCTTAATCAATGTCCCGGGTACTAGTTAACATTTTCCATAAAAATTTGTCTTTATTATCCTTTTCTTAGGTTACAAATCGGTGCTCTCTTTAAACTAATAGATAGACACTCAATTGTAAAGTGATATGTATTTTTTATATAAATTAATCTTACATCTTATAGAACTTGATTATTTTTTCCCTTTCTAATACACTCGATTGTGGCTAACACAACTGAATTTGGTGTGTAAATAATACGATGGTTAACCTGATTGATACTTATATCATGTTAAGTTTTTTTTTTTTTTGGTTTCTATATCATGTTAAGTTTTATATTCAACTTAAGTTATATCATTACAAAATTAATTTGTAAGATAAAAGTATTATTCTTTATAAACTCTTCTAAGATCTATCTCTTTTTAATGTAGGAAATAGAATTTTTTTAATATTAGTTTTTTTTTTATGTTTTAAAAAATTAATATAATAAAGTGATACAACTTAAATCGTGTATTTGCATGCAATTGTAGAGATTAATCTTGAATGATCACAATAGTCAACAAAACTCTCCTTAAACAACATTCATAGAGATGGATCTGAATCCAAGATCTATGGTTATTAAAATTATTGTGTTTGCAATTTTATTATTTTTTATAATGTTATTTAAGCTTTAACCGGTTTTGTTTTGTTTAATCTCATTATAACAGGAAAATTTTCACCACAATAGAAATAATATTTTATAAAAACTAAAGAGAGTTTATTTTGATTTATTTAACAAAATTATTTGAGTGTCCTATATAATAAAAATTTATAATCAAATACAAAAATATAGATATACAATTAAATACAATATGTTAGTGATTGACAATTTAGTTAGTAGAGTCGATGAAAAATAAAAGTTCGTTGTTTGCTTGGTAATAATGTATTTGGAATCAAACAACTAACAAAGATCCACAAATGCCTCGTCCTTTCTCTACAGGGGCACAATATTATTATTGGCAATTCACCCATATCGTATTCATTGTAAACTTCGGATTTCATCATTTATGGGAATAAACTATAAAGTGGGCATTCAAATGCGTGTTTGGTGCGTGTATCGTGTCTCTACCTTTCTGTTAGTAGGTAGGGAGGGAGACCTTTATCGTGGAGAGCACGTGTAAAGAGCTAGTAGCATATTCCTAGTGCTTAGATTTAGATCCACCAGCTTAATTAATGCTACTTTATAATCATTTGAAACTTCAAAGAATCTCTATCGTTTGTCGATAACTAATCTTTATTAGAAAATTTGTTGAAAACACAATGTGTATTCTATCTTTTCAACCAAATTTTTTCAATACACAAGAGTCGAAACTTCGGACCACTTGCATAAGAGAGCTCAAATCTCTTACTATTTGAACCAATCATTATTGAAAAATCATCAATGATAAATTTTTAGGTACTTTGGAGTTTGGATCAGTACAAATATCCTCTACGCAAAATTTGTTTAGCAATTGAGTTTATTTTAAAATAGATTAATATGAAAATATGATATATAACATTGATTGATTGGATGAAGGGTACATACCTAACCAAACTACATGGATATCATTATGTTCACGGGAAGATTATGAAATAAACATTGATAAAAAGCTATATCAATAATAAAAAAAGGACAAAAAAACATTGAAGATTTTGATTTGAAGTCTTTGGTTAATTGCTTGCTTCTTTCTTGATATGTTTTTCTCCGTTTAGCATTTTCTTTTCAAACGTCCTTACAAAGTTGCTCATGGTACAAGTCTCTTGCTCTTACTATTGCGTATTTTGCATGGGACCTTCCTGGCCTTGTGTTTCACGCAAACTTGAAAACAAATAACATCCTTGTTAATTATTCTATCACTTTCCTTTATACAAATCTTTCAAAAAAAATTGCACCAACCAAATAACTTCTCGACAAAAACCTAGGTCACCATATTTCCCTTCTCCTGTGTGCTTTTTGAATCTTTGTTTGGCCAATAGACGGACCCAGATTTGCTGCTGTAATAAATAAATACATGTGGTTTTTTTTCTTCATCCCGGTCGTTAATCCGAGATCGAACATTTTATATTTTAAACTGTCTTTTTAGTTAAAACAATCTTGGCCGTAAATTTTCAATCAGTACAACTAACATCGATTACAACGTCATGTTGTGCAACTGCAGAAAATCCCATTCCCCACTAGATCAAAAAAAAAAAGAAACTTCTCTCTTCAACCAATCACACCCTTAAGTTTGTGTATGCTATTAAATTTCAAGCGTGCCAATATAAAAAGGGTATCGTATCATTTACACCTTGAAGACTATAAATGCATAAAATTCCCCCTAGTCAAGGTGGAGCTAATCTTATAAACAAAATAATAATACAGTTACTCCACACAGAAACCCTAGGTGGGAGGGTGCCATTGTGCAAAAAACCCTTCAAAACTTTAATGTCACTACTTAGAACATTATTATTACTACTAAAAAGGCATTCCCAAACCCAATTTATAGCTCACATTACAAGAGAATAAAGAATAGATAATGAAGCACAAGGGCTAAATATTCTTTGCACAAATGCATCTTCAAGCCTTGAGGTGAAATTTGCCTGGCTTAGAATATTTCTCTTCCACCTGTTCAACTTTGTTAAATTTAAAACCTCTGATTCTCAATACCTCAGGCTCTGACGAATCTTTGTAGTCAATTGGTTCGATAGTCCAACCCTTGTTCTGAACTGAACCACCTACCTTTACCTATATAATTCATTAAAAAAAGCACATTAATTTAAAAGATTCAATCAAACACATGCATGTGCATTCAAGTGAATAGAATAAGTTTCAAGCTTCATTTACTTTTTGAAGAGATAGTGGTGGGGATTATTTATGGTAATAAAAGTAATTAAAAATAAGAATGGAATATCTATAGCATGTGCAGTCGTTATTGAGAATTTAGTATATAAAGAGTAAAAGAAAAATAAAATAAGACTTTCTATATAAATTTGGATGACTGGTTTATCAAGTGTGGATGTATTTATTAGAAGTTAGGTTCCACAGTTGTTATTGACAAATTCAACATATGTTATGTCCAAACTAAATATTAGCACCTATAGGCGAAAACCATACCTAATGATAACCTATGCAGAAAAGTTGATAACAGCGCTGAGGAGTAGGGGGTAGTGTTAGGAAAAAAGGCTACACTATTGTGCTTTCTTACATCTTGTAACTATTCCTACCAAATAGTTAGTATGCAAATGCAGCAAAACACTCGTCAAGGTTAAATACCGATAAATTGTATTGGAATACCTCTGCATCGTCGACGGCATCTATGATAAGAGCCCCATCTACGGAAAGATTTTCAATGAAAATTTTTTGACCCTTGATCGCGAGTGTAGACTTATGAGAAATGGAGCAATTTCCACTGACTTTGCTCTTGATTGAAGAGAAAGTCAGACCCCATTTTGGCTTCCATGTGATACGGGGCCAAACTTCAACCTCTTGACCATTGAAAATCTGCAATACTGGATCTGCTACTTGGAAACCAGCCTGGAAGGGCAAAAAGAATGCAGAGAATTTATTATAACAGTTATAGTTTTAGCAATTGGTATCTAGGCAGTCACGACAAAAGCACAAATTAGACATGGTTTTAGCAATTGGAAACCAGATCTATTCTCCTTACTATTGTTTCTAAGGTCTTCTCCGTACATGCTCAAATCACCTAATACGAAATTCTAGCATCTTCGCTGCAAAGGGGGTTATCTGAAATTTCTCCCTGATAACCCCCTTTGTGAAATTTCTTCCCTGATAATTTTATATGTAACAGGCAGCAGTAGCAGTATGCAACATTGCTTGTTTTATAGTTGTGCAATAAAATTTTCCTCTGAGCTTTGAGTGTTATCTTTTTATCACATTATGCCCAAAGCAATCCAATCCACTCAATTTAGATCTTATGGTCAGCATCTCTCTTTTTCTTTATTCTGTACGATGGACTCAAGGTACTTAAAACATGAATTGAAATTCTATTGCAAATATTTTCACAAAACTAATTCAAAGGGAAAGAACATAAAATGATTAAAAGAAAATAAAACACCTGTGTCACAGCATTCAAGACTTGCAGGTTACAAGGGTAAATCACTTAATTACCTGTTTGAGAATAATGCTATTTGCACGATATATAGCCATTTCTCCAGAGGTAGCACTATGGTATGGATTTCCTTTTGGCACCTTCAGATAAAAAAAGTACATGAAATTATCCATCTTGAAAACCTTTTAGAAAGTTAAGGGCTTGTTTGTTTTTGTTTCCATTATATGGTTTCATTTCTTATTTTCACCTTTAGTTACAAAAATGTACTTTTTAATGCATTTCCTATTTTCGAAGTTCTGTACATATAAAACGCACAAAACAATTAGAAGTTGTTTCCAATATTTCTTTTACAAAACGTTGAATATTGGGATTTTTTTTTTTTTTGCAAATTTAAATTAAAAAATGAAAAGTGAAAGAAAAAAAAAAAAAAACTAAGCGGGACCTAAGACACCATCACCCAGCCTTTATACAATAAAAATTTCAATTCGAATCAAATTTATTAATTTCACAAACTTGTCGCAAGACCTTTCCAATCTACATCAATTGAATACATACACTTAACTAGGAAATCAAACACTTCCACTATTTCTTTTCTTTCTTTTGTTTCTGCATGTATGAACTTTCACATTAAAATTTAAGCAGTACCTTAGCAGCATCCTCGGCATTATTTTTCACAGGTGCATAAGCAAACCATGTTTCCATCACCTGCACAATTACATAGGACCAGTTAGGTAACACCAAGCATAACAATCAAACAGCCATAAAATGACATCACAGCATGTACGGACTCCATTTATAACTCAAGATAATCTCAAATGATGAAAAGTCAAACTTGATAAGATTCGCTAAAACTATATACTGCTCTTAAATAGATAATTTACCGTGAAGCCAACCCTGGCAGATGGGGGCAATGTTTTTGGATAGTCTTGCATCATACATTCAAGTCGAGTTGACGATTTAAATGCAGTTTTGCTGGAATCTTTATACCTGCAGTGCGTAAATACAACATTGTAGATGTGTTATATCAGGAGAAAAACACAACAGCAAGATAAATTTAAGTCAGCATAGATTTTTCCTCAATTTTTTCATGAAAACTTTCTCATAAAATAATGCTAGTTTAACCACAAACCAATTGGAATAGTTCATATTGTAAAGAATAACATCAATCATCTATCTAGAAAAAAGAAAGACGAGATAAAAGAAAATGGTAAAGCAAAGTCGGATGCAACAACAAAGCATGGAATGTAATCAAAGAAAATTGAAGCATGCTACACCAAATTGATGAAGTAATAATATAGTATAGTGAGTATTAGAAAGAAGAATTACTTTGGGTTAACAAACTCCTGTATGGCACCTCCTGTTTTTGTGAGCTCTTCGATGTAAGGACCAAGTTCTAAAATCAACTGGAAGAAAAGAAAGAGATTGTCACTATGCAATCGTGGCATAATCATGATGCAGTTCATCTATGTAAGGATATGATGTCATATAACACCAACCACAACTAAAACTATCAAAGCCTGAAATGTCTAGTATTCAAATTTCCAAACATAATGCATAATGATCTGAAAGCTCACAGCCTCACACCATATGACATGATAATAATGCAGATAAGTAAACTATCAAATCAGCCACACAATAGATAATTAAAAAGGTGAATTCCACGGCTGGGAGGGAGGATGATAACACTGAGATAAGTATGAAAAATGATTACTTGGTTTATATTTCCTGGAAATGGGGAGTAGCCGGTCTCGCTGTTGACATCACCGTCTGGGTATCCACTTGCTCTCAGAAGAGGATCTAGCTGATTGTACTCCACATTTATCACCATAGACCTTCCTGTCATTTTAATGGTCATGTGCTAAACATATGAATTCTAGAAAATCCATAAAAAATCTCATTTGACATAACAAAGTCATGAGGCATTTTATTTATATAATGCTAATAAATTTGAATAAAACCTCCAAGCATGTAAAAGTATAAGCACAATCAAATGTTATGGATTTCAAACTGTGATCTAACACCAAATACTTTTTATCAAAGAAAAGGATCTACCCTAGCAACTATTTACTTGAACTTGGTAGCATTTCAATCCTGAAGAAAATAAGAAAATAGAGTAGTATACACTATACACACAATTTGAGGGTATGAAAAAGCTACTTGGTTCGTTAAGATTTCACAGGCTTACAGTTATGAATTGTATTAGCTCAAGTGAATAGTGTGAAGATCAGCATCAAAATTGTTTCAGCATCATACCTATGCGTTATGATGCAAGTGTATTATTCTCATCCACATTAATATAACATACGCGACTCCAGAATCAGCATTCAGCACTACCGTCTTTGTCTATGAGGGATGAAACAATCAACTTACCATCTGAGTGGGTGAGCCTGGTAATTCCACCAATAGCTTCTTTTGCTTTCCGAGGTACTGCAAGAGAATTAACATGGTACTGCTTGGTAGAACTGACACCCAGTGCTGATGGAATTGCCTGCATCCACGAATTAATACTTAAAATATACCGACAGGGAAATAAAGGAAGATAAGTTGAAAGTATAAAATGCTAAAGCAACTAACCTTGAACAGAAGTCCATTTGTATCTTGGAAAAAGAGAACCCATTTCAACCCAGCATTATACCTAACAAGTATACATTCAACACATCAAATTTACGATCAAAGCATATCAGCGAAATAAAAAGAGCCATTTGCTGTATTTATTTCTTGGATTTTTAGAATACAATCCCATCAACTTATAGAATTGGCAACCAATATTTAGGCTTTGTCTAACATGCACAAACAAAATTATCTTGCACCATGCACAAGTGTTCTTTCCACCATTTGATCAAAAGTCACATCATACTTCATTTAATTTAATGGTGAGATTTATTGATCCAATGGTGGAAACTAGCTTGTGCATGATGCAAGACTTGTTACACTTGTGCACCATAGAACTGATCCCGATATTTATAGTGTGACATGGCGGCTTTTTTGCGCCCAAATATATTCAGAACATTCTTAAATTACTTAGGAACATGGGATTAAAAGTTCTATCAAATGTCTTTATATATCAGAAACATGAAATTGAAGACATATAAGTAGGCCTTAAAGATCTATAAGCTGCTCGAGTCATACCATACTTTCAGAATACCGCTGGAATGAAGAAGTGAATGCACATCGCCATGCCCATGAGGTTTCGTCTACCCAAAGAGAAACGGTTAATAGAACGCACTTTGTTTCAAATCCAACATTTTATGTTAATGGAAGACATTTTTTTCTCCGCCTTTTTTAAAATAACGCAATCAGACTTATATCCAACAATACCTGAATTCTGTATCTGTTTTTTGGATCCAATGCAAGCCTGGCATCATTATCGTCTAAGCAAGCAACTTTTTCCTGAATCATGTTCAGAATTAATAATTTAAAAAACTTAATGCCAGATTGAACTTTCCACAAGACGTAAAAGACATACCTGCTTTAAGAGTGTTACTTGTGTGGGTTGCATACCAAAGTAAGAATTTGATTCTAATAGCTCTAAGGTACGCCCATGAGTGTCATCAGAGGTCATAATAACAAAAGGAATTTGTGTCTTGCCTTCACCTGAAAGTTGAAAAGCACACCCATTACCAGAAAATACCTTGAAATATTATAGGTAATTAATACCATAGTTGATACCAATTACCAGAATAGGATAGGATATTGTTCGAAAGAGAGAAAGAAAAAGAAACTCTAAAAGTAGACTTTCTTTCTCTATTGTGGAAAATATTTTTGGGAAACCATTTTATGAGAGGAAAAAAAAGGCATTTCGATCAAACTCCTATGTTTGTGCTAACAGTCGACTATTACAATTCATCTTAGGAGAGAACGATTACATGTCATGTCATTTTAAAAATGTTTTCACATAATACATAAAATTCTGTAAAAAAATGCTTTTTAAGAAAAAATAATTCACCAGAAATGTTTTCTAGGCGCTATTTTCTACTGAATTTTGTTTCTTCCAATATCAAGTCATTTTCCAAAAATAATAGCATAGAAAAAGTTATTTTCTGTCAGAATGAATGGATCCTCAGTCATAGAAATTGGGTACAATATAGAAAGGCCATCTACACAAGTTTCTCAAAGTCTTTTGTTTTACCACATACTTACCAAAATCGGATGGTTAAATATGACTCTATTGGAAAGAAAATTAATAACTACCTTCTGAGCTTGCTTCTTGAAGTGCCAATATGGATTCAATATAATGTTGTAAGAAACATGTTCCCGTAGTTGTTTCCGCCGGAAGAGCAACCTAAAAGAAGAAGGGAAGAAGCTATGATTAAGAACTACTCCCTCCATCTCATTATAAGTGTCTCATTTGCAATATTATTTTGTCTCAAATTAACCGCCACATTAGAATACCAATGAAACGTTAATTATCAATTTTTACTAATATACCCTTGTTTATTGCATCTCAGCACACCTAACTACAATGAATAAGGGTGCTTTAGTAAATGGAACTAGTTTTATCATTGAAACCAACACAATTAATCATTTTTTCTTAAAAATTGTGCACAACTCAAATGAGATACTTAAAACGAGACAGAGGGAGTAGTAATTATTAAATCCCTTCTCATGCTTTGTTGTGATGGAGGGAGTCACAAAAGTTTTTAAAATTCTTTTGAAAAATTTATTTATCGGAGGAAAAAACCCTCTGATTCAAAAGGAGAGAGGCCCACAGTGCCATATTGAGTGAGTAACCTAGACTAGATATTGGATATTGGATTTATTAACAGAGTCATCCTAGTCTAACACACGGCTTCTTCTCCACATAATGTAATAACAATGTGTCTGGGCATTAGATTCCTCATCATAACCTTCATTTAATCAAGATCCACCAAAAATATTCCTAGTGTAGGCAGCGTTTAATTTGGCTCCCTCAAAATTTAGTTTAAGCTAATAAGCTCTATAGCTACATTGTAAATTTTGGTATTCATAGTACTCCAAAATTTAAGTTGATAAGCTCACAAATCACAATGGTCACCAACAACCCTAACACCATAATATGGATGTTGGTTGATTTTGACAAAACAACAACAAACTTGTATATACAAGATGTCATCATGACAGAGAATGATAGAGCAAAAAAATGATAAAGGTAGTATACCTTAATCCCATTGTATCCTAGACGCTCACCAAGACCGCCAGCAACAAGAACAAAAGCAGCTCTGCGAGCTTCACGCACACCTGCTTCCTCGAATTTGATGAAGTTGTCATCACCAAATGTCAATGTCTCACCAGTTGGAACCTGCAAAGTCATTACTAAACAGTCATGCACATTTTGCCATTCCCCGAACATGCACAAACAAAAAATGCAAGGACGTTGGAAAACTTGTTTTATGCATGCATGTATCCAATTCCAATCAAATTAATTGGATGCATACAATGTGATGTAGTTTGATTGGATGCATGTGTAAAACCTGTGCATAGAAATTAATCTTAAAATTCAAATTCAAAAGTATCAATCAATGTACATATACATATAACAGAAATGCACAAAGGTGAAAATATATATAATAAAAAAGAACAAAGAAACAGAGAAAAGTAATAATTGTGACTTACGGAAGGGGTGAAGCCATCAAAAGGGTTATTTCCAGCTTTGGAATCAGCCAAGAGTCGTTTGGCGTTATTGATATAAGCTTCCAAACCACCAGGGTAGCTGGAATCAAGTAGAACAAGCTAACAAACAAAAATCGCAGTGTCGTTTAGATAGATAGATATAATATAACAAAAAGAACAGATCTATCTATCTATCTATCTATGCAATGGAAACCTGATCGAAGAAGGCTTTCTTCTCGTCGTCGTCGACGCCGGGTGCCGGCCAATCGCGGAAGAGGTGGTCTTGGCCATTTTTCAATAGTATCTTCACCAACTCTTGCTGAATGAATCGAGGAACAAAAATCAGAAATGTTTATTGGAATGTGAAAAGGTTAGAGAGAGAGAGAGTAAAGGAACCTGTTTCGGCGAGAGAATGTTAAAATTGTCGCCGAGGGAGGAAGCCATGGTGGAATGGAATTGGAATCGAGAGTGAGAGTAGAAGAAACAACAGAACAGAATAATAAAAAAGACAAGACAACAACGTAGGTAGGTGATTGTCAAATCAAATGTTTATTAGCGGTGCCGTGCCGGTCGGTAACTATGTCGATCTCATTTTTACTTTCAATCTCACCTCAAGCCACGGTTCACCTTCAGTTTCTTAACTGGGCCCATACCACGCACGTGGCACCCCACATACTAACAACTTAGATAAGTTCTTTTTTACCCAAATTTCTATGAGAACTAGTGGATAAGTAGAGGTTTGAACCTAATCACAGCGTTGCCTAACAATTTAAATATTTTTTTCTCAATATTCATACTCTTTAATCAAATCACATTGATCAAATATAATTTTGTGAAACTCTACGAATTTGAAATGACATAAAACTGCTAGCATTATTGTTCTAGATAAAGTGTTTATCTGATCATTTAATATTGAGGTGGAATGTCTAAAGAGTGTTTATAAGATCAAACATAATTACTTTATAGGGGAATACTATAACACACCCACTTTTTAAATGAAGGTGTGCGTACAATAACATCCACCTTCTTGTTTTTGACAAAAATACCCATTTTCTCTTTCTACATTTGGGATTAAATACATGTCTTTTAAAGACATTTCACCACTTCTATTAACATTCTCTCTCTTGCTCTTAAACAAACCACTTTGTTGCAGGTTAGGGAAAGAAGAAAACTATTTTTACTGATTCTTTTTTTCCCTTCTGATTAATGAACATATATCTCCTTGACTCTTTTTTTATTGAAACACAATAGCATCAGTTTTAGTGGGCTTTTCATCGAAGAATTTTTTCAGAAATGTTTTCAATTGAGGATTTTGAGAGGAATTCAATTTTGGAAATTTTGTTGATCTAATTCCATGTACTGCCTGCAACAATGCTATCGCTGGGATCCATTTTCTAAAGGTTAAGGTTAAACATATGTTGTCACAAATTGCAAGGTTGAACCGTTAAAGCAATAAGCAATAAGCAATCACAAGATTAAACACATGTTGACCCAATTTTTTTATGGAGATGCAAGCAAGAGGCTTGTTCACTTGGTTTGACAGCTAAGAAATTTGGTTCAATTGAGGGAAGGAGCTAGTTGGAATAAATCTGACTTTTGGTTTCAATTTCAATTAGGAATTAGGAATTTTTATATAATTCAATTTCAATTAAAAAACAAAAAAAACCCATCACGGATGGGATGTTGGAGAAGAAGTCAACGGAAGATGGAGAGAAGTGAGATAAAACAACATAAAATTACTTTCATACCCTCTAAATCTAATTTAACATAATGGTATTTTTGTCAAAAACAAGAAGGTGGATGTTGCTAATGCACACCTTCATGAAAAAGGGTGGGTGTGTTATAGCATTACCCTTACTTATATACATTTTCTTCTTACTATTTGGCAATTATTCCTAATTTAAAAGATAAATATTTTATCAACAACATTATAAATCAAGTTATCGAATGATTTTTCTTTCAAACTAAGACCGAATAATACACCTATGAATCGTAGTTTTTTGAAGGGTGAATTTATACATGTCAACTTAACCGTAAACGTCCATATAAACACTTTTTGACCGAGGTTGATGGAAAAAGGGTAACGGTGCATATATTCTATGACTTCAAGGACTAGGTGCATAATTTTACTAACATCAATGATCAATTTAAAATTAAATGACTAATCCGGTACAAACGTTAAACTTAAAGGATTTCATGATTTATTTTGCCTAAGCTATAAGGGTGGCAATTAAGTTTATTTATCCACCATTCATCTAATTCATCCATGAAAATTGCTCTTTAATGGTGTATAGTGGTGTTGATTTGGGTCCTTGGAATGTACTTCTCATCAAGGTCTCGCATTTGATTTTCCCAAGTGCCAACAAGTTATGTTGTCATACTTATTGTCTTAAGGTTTGAGGCTAAGATGTTGTGTCTAACTCACCCGTTTGATTGTTATTGGTCTAATGTAAAAATCTATCAGATTCGGGACTTCCTTGATGATCCAACAATGGTATTAGAGTTAATGGTTACTAAAGGATTTGACTCCTTGTATCGAAAGTCTTTACGACAACTATGGTTAGACAATGCAATGCAAGTGTATGCGAATGAAAAAACTTCTATTTGATATAGAGATCTTTGTGTAACAAGTGTGAGTTAGAAGTCTCATAATGGATGGACAAATGAATATTGAGTAATATACAAGTGGGAGAACACACATACATAATACCCTAAGATTTTAAATTAAGATTGGTGTCAAACTCATTTATAAGGTTGTTCTTGATCCAATGTGATGTTCAACTGGGATGGCGCTCTCCTCGTGACATTGAATGGATGCGCAAGCTTAACTCGAAGAATGTCATTTTTGAGATGGATGTCAAGTTTGTGGTTGATGACTTTAAGCATTCTCAAAAACATATCACCGAGTTTGATTCTTTGATTATTGAATGGAGACCTCTTTCTTACATATCTTTTAAACTATTAGGTCGAGTTGGACAAGTTAGCATGATTTTTTATTAGCTAGCTAAGATGACATTTTTAATGTTTGTTCATAACTTTTTATTAATATAACGCTGCTCATATTAAGCACTTGCATTGGTTTTACTCAACCTCAAAAAACATCTGATCTTGGACAAGATTTTTATTTCTATCTTTTATAATTACAAATTAAAGAACTAGTAATTGTAATAACATATCTGACTGATTCATCATACACAAAAAACATCAATGATTTGCTCACTTTTCTTGGTATATTTCACAAATTAGTATTTCTCAAGTACTAGCATCTTCAGGTTGGATATCATTGTTGTTGAACATGATCCGTGGCTTCCCCATGCTGAAATTCAGAACCCTTGCATTCATATTATACTTGATTACTCCATCATATAACAACTTTCTTATATAATGCTCTATGTCTGAACCAATCAACCGAAGTGTGTATTCATTCAATGGAGCACCCTGTTTTCAATTATCAAAAAGGTTAATATAATTCTAACACTTAATTGGATCAAAACTAGCACATAACTAAAATATAATTATGTTTATCCTTCTCCTAGCTTTTTAGATTAACAACTAGCATTGTTACAAAATTTAAATTATTAAGCCTTGACAATCCGCTTTCAGGGTAACGAAGCCTTGACAATCCGAAGTTTGTCCGAAAGGTAAATAAAGTGGTCTGACTAAGAATTGTTCTCGTCAGGATTTGAACTCAAATACTTCCAAAAAATTCACCTTTAACTAGAGTTCATCAACCACTTGAACTCTCAATCATTTCGTTTCCTTAAATTTTTAAGCACAGACTATTATCTATCCTTGTATTGATATTTTTTTTGCATCACTTTTCTACATATTTTGCTAAGCAGAGGCCTACATGCTAGTCTTGAATTATAGGATATGTGAATTCAGTATATATGAAACTATTGTATATTTGATTATGTTTAAGGAAACTACCTCATAGTGATCCACAAGCTCCTGAAAGTAAGAATAGACCAAGTTGCAAGTATCAGGATTCCACACAAACTCATCAGTAGGATCAAGAATAAGGGTGAGTTTATCCATCTGAGTTTGATCAAAAGCACTAGTTTCTGGATCAATATAAGCTGCATAGATCCTCACATGTCGCGTAGCACAGCTCAACCACTGTCCTCCATATTCCCTGGTCATGCCTTGATCTTTTACAATCACCTGAGGTTCAACTGGCCTTGGTTTTGTTCCTTTTGGATTAATTTGTTGATTTTGTGGTATTTCTTTCTCTTCTCCTACTTTCACACCATCTGTTTCCTTAACATCAGATTGTTGCTGAGCTGATATGAAAAATGGAGTTCTGTTTCTTACTTCTTTTCTTCTTTCTCCTGTCCAACCTAGTATGGATAATTTGGTAGAAACCATGTAGGAACAACTTGTGGCCATGTTTAATTTAGTGGTGTTTTCTTGACTTTAATGGCCAACAAGTACTTACATGAGGGCCTTATTAACTTGTATATTGCTTAGCTTCACTCCTTCTCCTATGGATAAGATTTCTTACATAATAACTGGAGGGAAATGTTTGTGGTCACAGAAGAAATACAGGAAATAAAAAAGACCAATTTCCAATTTTACCCATGCATATGGTTTATTATATGAGTTTTAAAATATATACTGTATATATATCCTTAAATCCCACCATTGCATTATTACATAATTTTTTAGTTTTCTTTACTATCAAATTATGTAACAAAAAAACTATCAAATTACATAATTTTTTATTTTCTTTCTTTTTACTTTATTTTGAAAACCACACAAAGTTTCCCTTATAGTTTTGTATTTTTTAGCAATTGCTGTATAAGTGTACCTGATACAGACATATCTATCAGCAGAGAGAAACCAAATACGCATGAAGAGGTTGTAAGGCAAATGATATTTAAGTGCATGTTTGAATCGATAGTGAATGTAATGAAATCACGGTAGCACCGTGATTTTATTTAAGCGTCAAAGTATTCTTTTTGCTAAAATCATGATAACACACACCCTAATTCCGTTAAATTCACAGTCAATCAAAACATGCATTCAGTCATATTACATTACATGTAAAAGAATCCAAGCGACAAAATTGTTGTCGTATTATTAGGATTAAGAGCAATGATCCTAATACTCTAAAATACAACTTCTTCATCCTATACAAAACTCAATGGACCAAAACTAGACAACATTTGAAGTATAATGAAAAAGGGGGTACTAGCCCAACAAATTAAGGAGGCATAGTTTCCTAATTATTAAGGTAAGGAGGAGGGAACACACAAACAACCTCTCATCCTAAACCCCCCATTTAATAATAACCATGAAGTTGCCAAAGCTTATGGAAGATGCAAAAGAAAACAATATCTACAAGTTATTAAAATAAAAAGTATAGAAGAATAGAATTTGTTGTAGCAAGCAATATATGCTTGTAATTTGCTCAGTCAAAACTTGATGCTCGGCTCCACCTGCCTCTCAAATAGTCCTCTAATGAAACACTTTGCTCAACACTATACATGGAGAGTGAGTCATCATCCACATCAAGCAGTGCAAGATTAAGATGCGACTGCATATTACTTGGTGGACATGCTTCATCATCGAGCATTTCGTGTGCTTCCAAAGCATTGACTTCTAGTCTTGCCCACTTGATTGCATCAATATCGCCTTGGAGTAGCTTTGAAACCTGTGGTCCAATAGAATACATGAGAATTGCAATGGACAGAGGACTAATGAAGGGAATAAGAATACTTTTGACAGTGCTCAAAGGACCCAATTCCCTGCTGTCAGGGAATCGTAAATTCACACAAGCAAGCTAATCACGGCCATTGAAAAAAATTAAACAGTTGACAGTTTAAACACAATTATCTGGACCTTCTAATTTTTTTAAGGGATGAGATCACGTCTGCAGTCACGTCTGACCGCAGAGAATCCATTACTAGAACAAGAAAATAAAGTTAACAAGTATGCAATAGAATTCAAGTACCACATTATTTAGGAAAAGCTAAACAAAAAAGGAATTTTTCCTGTCCATTGTACATGACATGAAGGGCTCAATTTGCTATAAAGAATAAAGATGATAGTGGGCCACTTACAATGCTCATTGGTGGCCTAGCTTTTGGAGCACGTTTGATACAAAGAGTGGCTGCTAATACCATTCTTTCCATCTCATCATGATCATAGTTATCACCTAAGTTAGGATCTAACAATTGTGACACCTTTCCACTATTTATAAGTGGACTTGCCTGCAAAATATCTTTTCGATTATTTTTGCTATAATGCATAATGATTAGGAAGTAAGTACATAATCACTGACACATACCCACATAACAAGATTCTGTTGACCTTTTGGATAATCAACACTTATGGGCTTTCTCCCTGAAAGAAGCTCAAGAAGCACAACACCAAATGCATAGACGTCGATCTTATCATTTACTTTGCCATACATGAAGTATTCGGGGGCCATATAACTGCATAAACAGGCGCAATACATAATTCAGGATCGCTCTAAAAACATTTTCGGTAGCATGTATGGATAAGAACGGATGATAAGTTTTTGATGGATTTGAAACTTGAAAGTACTAACCCAAAGGTTCCAGCAACATCTGTGCACGTTATATGAGATGATGAAGTTGATGCCCACGTAGCCAATCCAAAATCAGAGAGCTGAATAAATCAAAGCAGACCAACATAAGGACTGATTGGTACAAATAATTCAAAATATTAAAAGCCAATCAATCGAAAGATAGATAAATACCTGAGGTTCAAAATCTTCGGATAGTAATACGTTGGATGACTTTACATCCCGATGAATCACGGGATGATCATCTTTACAATGCAGATATTCTAAAGCTTCAGCAACACCTGTTGCAACCTTATATCTCTGTGTCCAACCAAACTCGCGAGGGTTTTTCTTAGTCCCTAATTTAGCATGATATAGAAACAAGTACGATGTTATTTGAATTTTGATCACATAGAAAAGTTAAAGGGGGTGTTGCAAGGTATATTTGTCTACCGTGAATGTTCTCTTCAAGGCTTCCTCTTGATAAGAAATCATAGACCAAGAGTAGATTGCCATTCTCGAAGCAAAACCCGATGAGGGAAATAATGTTTTTGTGATGCAATGTAGTGATGATTTCTATTTCCAAAAGAAACTCTTTCAAAACATCATATGAAGGCTTTAGGATCTTGACAGCAAGTTCTTTGCCATCACGAAGGCAGCCTCGGTAAACCTTACTACTTCCTCCTTTCCCGATCAAGTTTTCTGAAATCATATTTGTAATAATCTTGTTAAAAATAAAATGGTTTTGTTAAAACCGAACACAGTCAAACTTAATTAATACTAAGAAACAAACCAGGCAAGAAATTTGATGTTGCTGATACAAGTTCTTGGTACTCAAACAATATGCAAGTTGATGAGTATTTCTCATGAAGTCCCTCCAATTCTTTCGGAATACTTTTTAAATTGCATTCAGGTGACGAATAAGTTTTTCCTATTTCCGAATCTACTGGAATAAGAGCACCACTTTCACTGTCTAAAGCCACAGATTGACCATGAGCTTTATCACAAATACTAACTTGTTTATCACGATCAACATGGTATGAAAGATTTCTACGCGGCAACCTCATTGCCCACTGGACCACAGAGATCTGGTCGCGCGTGAACAGTTTATCAGGTAATTGCCGGTCTGGTAAAAAATTCCGACGTAGTAGCGGCCAACCGGGTTTCAATTCGAGCTGTCCCGCATCAGTTGTCTGTACAGGGACTATTGCCAAAGAATTCTCATTGCCACAATCACCAGATGAGACTTCAGATCCTTCTGAAGGCTCTTCTGCAGATTTATGGCAAGAAGTGTCTTGCAATGCGCCACAAATTGAGCAACTCTGATGTCTAACATTTTCTGTTGAATCCAGTAAAACCTTAGCTAAACTGTGATCCGAAATCCGTCGAGTTCCCTCATCAGGGTCAGCATTAAGTACTTTTGTATTCTTACTGAGTGTCAATTGAATCGAACCAAGCAAACCATGTGTCAATTGAATTGAACCAAGCAAACCATTTCCACGTTGTCGATCAAACCCTTTCAAAAGCAAAAAAACAAAATCAATAACTGTAAATTAAATTGAGTTCATGAATCATGAGATCCACATTAACCAAAACTAAGAAAAATCCAAAACCTTGTACATCAGCAACAGTTGATGCTGCCAAGCTGTCACGCTTGTACACAACCTTTCCATTGTTCACAGCAAGAATACAACAGTCCTTGGATAACTTTTTAGCACAATACTTAGCTACAGAGCTAGATGACCGAATTCTATGAAAACCATGAACACTTCCAACAATAACATGAGTTGCAGAATAAGCATTTGCTTCTCGTACCAAAATTTTCTTCACCGATGATCCACGGCAAATTTTTAGCTTAAGATCCACCTACAAAATTGAAAATCAAAAACAAAAACTTAAACATGAAATAATGTAACTGAATTTTTTATTTTTTTGCTTATTAAGATCATAATTGGAGGTGAGAATATTAAATTTTATGCATTAACCATTTGTAATCAATTTGAAGACAGAAAATGAATTTTCATATTCATCTTCATAAATTAAAAAAAAATCAAAAGAAGAATAAGAAATTGAACCTGCTTCAAATTACAGAATCCTTCATAAACATTAAGAACAGAGTCAAACGCCTTGACAAGAGAAAGCAACGATGATTTCCCATCTCCATTCACAATTTCTACACAAACCCATTTCACATATCAATCATCACAGAAACCTCAACAAAATAAAAAGAAAAGAAAATCATCACTCACCATTAGTCCCAAGAACATGCAGAGCAACAACAAGATCACCAGGTTGAGCAACTTTAACCAAAGCCCACGTAAGAAGCTCTTTGCTTGGTGAATCCATTTTCACTCCCACCACCACCGTCCGGCCACCGGAGCCGCCGTCATCACAAGTTTTTTGCATTTTTTTTCTTCTTCAGATGATCACAATCAGAGACAAAGTACGATGATTTTTTTTTTTGTGTGTGTGAGTGAAGTATGTGATATAGCGTACACAACACAAAGGTTTGTGTCATGAACTAAGGTTTGGTTTTGAAGCTACCACCCTATGCTACAACAACAATAGTTAGGAGAAGGAAAGAAGAAGAGTGACACGCTTCAACCATAACTTTTCGGTTAAAAGCATCATTAAACATGTGACTTTTTTAACAAGATTTTGCTATAACAATGTTTCATTTCATGCTTTTTTAATTTGACCATTGGACCCACTTTTCATGTAATAATAAAATGTAAACATTATTGGTTAAAGAATGTAAGAAATATTTGTATAATTAATATTTGTATATTAGATTATGCAGTCTGAATGGGTTAGTGGTGGTCAACTTTATATAAAAAAGGACCGTGTATGAGAGTGAAATTATGGTAATAATTAATTTTATGGGTGGGTGGGCAATTTATTTTTTTTGTTAAAACGAGATATTTAGGAAAAATTTCAGATGATGGAATGTTTCGTGTGTGAATAAGAAATTACTACTTGCAACTATTTTATTTGTGTAAGAAGTAATATTGCAATGTCATTCTCATTTTAATAACATCATGCTTTAATTTGGATCGTTTTCAATGTGTTGTGTTAACATCCATCTATATACTATGTTTTTTGGTTGATGAATCTTATCTACGAAAGCTTTGAATACATTTTATAAGTTGTTTGAGCAAGAGGATACACCAAAAGTTAAATAAGTTTTTAGGTTCTATAAATATAGCGTATTTTGTTTTTAGTCCTCATAAAAAAAAAGTTTTAGTCTTTATTCAAAGACGTAGTTTTAGTCTCTCTTAAATTAAAATTTGTTTAATTATGTTTGAATGATTTTTTACGGACATCTTAACAACATTATAAGAAACTCTAATATAAAAATTAGAACTTTTTAACATAATATGAAGTAAATATGATTTTTTTTTAAACTTCAAAATTTCAAGATAAAACAGATGAAAATTTAGACCTAAAAATCAATTTTTAAGTTAATTCTTTGCGGAAGAACTTTTTATGATGCTTCTAAACAAGTATATGAAAAATCATTTAGAAAATTAAAATTGTAGGCATAATTCAACAAATTTTAATTTAAGAGGGACTAAAAAACGTGTTGAAATTTTTTATAGAGACCAAAACATGTCATTTTTTTTATGAGGACTAAAAACGAAATTGACTATATTTATAGGGACAAAAAACTTATTTAACCTCGTCTAAAAATAACTAAGTGGTATGATTTTGAGTTTTTTGGTTTTTTGTTTGAAGAGTTAAATTTTAAAATAAAATATGTTCGGATAAAATGAAGTTGAAATGTTTTTTTCTTTACTTTTAAAATAAAATATGTTCGGATAAAATGAAGTTGAAATGATTTTTTTACTTAAATTGAAATTTGTGTTTATTTAATTCTAAAAATGTTTTTTGGTTTGGTTTTGAAGCTACCACCCTATGCTACAACAACAATAGTTAGGAGGAGGAAAGAAGAAGAGTGACTTTTTTTACTTAAATTGAAATTTGTGTTTATCCACCTACCAACACTATGACTATCGCCAAGCACCACTCAAGCCATCGTTGACCATCATTAACCAATACTTTGATCAATGTCGAACATCACTCTAACTATCTCTAACCATAATCGAACACTACTCTAACTACAAATACGACCACCACCTTTGTATGTTACAACCACATGTTCATAAATCAAATGTTTTGTTTAAGATGCTAAAGTAGCCCACTAAAATTGACATTAAGGAGAATTGAATATGAGACTTCGATAGGAGCATACTTCAAGGTCCCAAACGAATATCATCGACCAACCTAAGTGGATTGTTCATCAATCATATGTTGTGTTAGTTTTTTGTCAAATTTTATCTTATTATACATTCTTAAGTTTTTATGAAAAATGAGGGAAAAGGAGGTGAATTAGATATTTAAAATGGAGGGGGAGGGGTGAATGAATGGCTGGAAGATCGAGGGGAAGATTTTTTTTTCCTTTCTAATTTTTCAATTAAACCACTCATAAATCTTAGAAAAGAAAAAAAAACTTCTTAAAGCCCTAATTCATTTTTACTAGTTAATTTTAGGGTTTTTACTAGAAAGAGTTCAACTTTTTTTTTGAAGGGAAGAAAGAGTTCAACTTGTCACTAAGACATTAGGCAGACAAATTTTCACTAATAAGTTATCCATACTTTCCTTCCTTTGCTTGTTATAGGTCTTCACCAAAATGCAACCCCTAAATTTGAGAACTGAGATTTTATAATATATGAAATAAAAGCAAGAGAGTAACTCAAGATTTTTTTTTTTTTTTAGAATTTCCTCTTTAAGTTAAAAGGGTTCATAATTAATCAAATAAAACTTTTTACAATTCAGAAATGAACTTCAACCCATAAATCATACTCTTGACATGATCCGACTATGACTTGACTGGCGAACAATTCGGATACACCTTAGTCTTTCAATGTTCGTTGTTACCGCATTTATTTATCGATGTAGATGTTTATTAACATGTGGTGGCCATAGCTGAAAGGTTTAAATAATATAAATCAGAATGTGAAAGCTATCATAAAAGCGAAAACATTAGATGGATAAATAAAGTTGTAGACATAGAAGTAAAATATAGGTTATTTCCAACTTAACTTGGAACGCTTCAAACAAGTGCATCGATTATTACTACAAATGTCTATTAGAGATAGAGGACAAATGATTAAACATTATTCATCATTCTTACGAATGCAATTATTCCCGTAATGTATAACAAGAAGTAAGGAGGTATTAAAAATGAATGAAAAATTATTCATAAGGTAGAGTATAACATTTGAAAAGGATTAGGAAAATGGCATACTAGAGTTTACAACCCTTGCAAGAAAAAATAGGGAAATAAGAATGATCATACCATAAATAAACTTGAGAATTTTTTTTTTTGAAGGAAAATAAACTTGAGAATTTTAATCATGTTTTTCTTCTTTTGATGTGAAAAAACATAACTTATGGAGATGCAAGAAATTCTTTTGTAAACTAGTGTTATTGTGAAAAGTCTTTTACATACATTCATGTGTGTTTGTTCCTTTATATCACTCGATAAATGATCTAACATAAATATTTTGTATTTATAACCTTTCATGATATGCACATAATAACACAACAAAAATATAATAGTATTCGACGATGACAAGGTTTTATACAAGAATAATGAACCGATTAAAAATGCATATTAAAAATGAGAATGATGTGATTTATTTTACATTATCAATATCATGTATTTTATGATGATAGATACTACTCAAACCCCAAAATACTGAAGTTACATTCCGGAATAACCAACATATACCCTTTAAACTTAGTAAACTCGGTTTACGTGGTTAATGTAAACTAAGTTTACGAGTGTGTATGTATAAATATATGTTAACGCGCAATCTACATAAGTTGTACATACGTAAATTTAATTTACACTAACCTCTCGTAGTGGGTAATTGTACATACGTAAACCGAATTTACACTAACCTCTCATAGTGCAATTATACATTTACACTAACCTCTCATAGTGTAACCGTACATACGTAAACCGAATTTACACTAGCCTCGATAGTGGGTAATTGTACGTAAATTGAATTTACACTAACCTATCACGGTGAGTAATTGTGCCTACGTAAAATCAAATTACGTTTACCTTAATAATTGATATGTAATCTTAAATAACGTCTAAATTCACATCTACCGAAACAATACCTATTTAATCTAAATTCATGTCTAGCTTATATGTCACTTTATTCGATAATGAAATTCATGAAACTCACTAACGTTTATGAATAGAGTACCGATCAATAAAAAGGATAGTGATTCAATATTTGATCTTGGTTTCACATCTATGGTGGTTTGTGGGTGAAAGTTTAGAATGATCATGAAAAAAAGGGTTTTTAGAATTTTATATGGATAAGACAATTTTGATATTATTGTAAAATTTTAAGTAAATTTAGGTTTAACTAGAATCAACAAAGTTAGTCGTGCAACAACATTCTAAAGAGTTAATAAAAGCACAAAACTAACATCAACAATAACCTCACTACCTTCATTAATAAAGCAAACAATCTCACTACCTTTATATAAATCCCTTGGAACTAAAACTAAACTTAAAACAAAGTTCGATGATAAGTTGCATATCAAGCAAGAATGTCTATAGTAAACAAAGTATCAAAAAGATATGTTGGATATCTAGTTCAAGAGATGCAATTGGTTGAATACCAACAAAATCAAAACAGCATTGCAACAAAACTCATAAAATCAAATATTACCTCAATGAGGAAGCTTTTCAATTGACTCTATGAATGCTTTGGTTGAATACCAATTGATGGTGTTTTGAAGGGGGATATGGTTGTTGATCCTACGGTTTAGATAATCGATTGAAAAAGCTAACATATCATATAGCACGGCTTGGTCCTCGACAGGAAAGTAACAATTGCGAAGATACAAGAGTAAAGTGTTGCTGTGAAAAAACATAACTTATGGAGATGCAAGATTTTTTTGTAAACTAGTGTTATTGTTGAAAGTCTTTTACATAAACTATACTCTTGACATGATCCGGCTATGATTTCATTGGCGAACAATTCAGATACTCCTTAGTCTTCAAATGTCCGTTGTTACCGTATTTATTTATCGATGTAGATGTTTATTAACATGTGGTGGCAAGTCCGCAAAGCTGAAAGATTTAATTAAAATAAATCAAAACGTTAAAGCTATCATAAAAGCGAAAACATTAGATGGGTAAATAAAGTTGTAGACATAGAAGTAAAATATAGGTTATTTCCAACTTAACTTGGAACGCTTCAAACAAGTGCATCAATTATTACTACAAATGTCTATTAAAGATAGAGGACAAATGATTAGACATTCTTCATCATTCTTACAGAATGCAATTATTCCCGTAATGTATAACAAGAAGTAAGGAGCTATTAAAAATGAACGAAAAATTATTCATAATGTAGAGTAGAACGTTTGAAAAGGATTAGGAAAATGGCATACCGGCGTTTATAACCCTTGCAAGAAAAAAATAGGGAAATAAGAATGATCATACCATAAACTTGAGATTTTTTTTTTTGAAGGAAAATAAACTTGAAAATTTTAATCATGTTTTTCTTCTTTTGATGTGAAAAAACATAACTTATGGAGATGCAAGAAATTCTTTTGTAAACTAGTGTTATTGTTGAAAGTCTTTTACATAAATTATACTCTTGACATGATCCAACTATGATTTCATTTTCGAACAATTCAGATACTCGTTAGTCTTCAAATGTCCGTCGTTACCGCATTTATTTATCGATGTAGATGTTTATTAACATGTGGTGGCAAGTACCGCAAAGCCGAAAGGTTTAATTAAAATAAATCAAAATGTTAAAGTTATCTTAAAAGCGAAAACATTAGATGGGTCAATAAAGTTGTAGACATAGAAGTAAAATATAGGTTATTTCCAACTTAACTTGGAACGCTTCAAACAAGTGCATTGTTTATTTCTACAAATGTCTATTAGAGATAAAGGACAAATGATTAAACATTCTTCATCATTCTTACGTAATGCAATTATTCCTTTAATTTATAACAAGAAGTAAGGAGGTATTAAAAATGAACGAAAAATTATTCATAAGGTAGAGTAGAACATTTGAAAAGGATTAGGAAAATGGCATACCGGTGTTTACAACCCTTGCAAGAAAAATAGGGAAATAAGGATGAGCATACCATAAATTAACGTGAGAATTTTAATCATGTTTTTCTTCTTTTGATGTGAAAAAACATAACTTATGAAGATGCAAGAAATTCTTTTGTAAAAAAAAAAAAAAAAATCTTTTGTAAACTAGTGTTATTTTTGAAAGTCTTTTACATACATTCATGTGTTGTGTTTGTTCCTTTATGTCACTCGATAAATGATCTAACATAAATATTTTGTATCCAACTTTCATTTCTTGTATAACCTTTCATGATATGCACATAATAACATAAAAACAAAAATACAATAGTATTCGGCGATTATGGTGTAACGGTTCGGATTAGATCGATTTTTGGTAACAAAATGTCCGAACCAAACTTTAATTTCTTGTATGACCTTTCATTTTTTTTGAAGGATTGTATAACCTTTCATGATATGCACATAATAACACAAAAACAAAATATAATAGTATTCGACGATGACAAGGTTTTATACAAGATCGCTCAAGAAAAAAAAAAGTTTTATACAAGAATAATGAACCGATTAAATGACAAAATATTTATTCATAAACTGAAATTATTATAGGACCAAAAGTAATGCATATTAAAAATGAGAATGACATGATTTATTTTACATTCTCAATAGCATCTATTTTATGATTCGTCTCGATTGACATTTACCATTGGGTCAAATACAACAACAAATAGTAATGTAAAGAGGAGTATCACATGCTAAATTTACTTCAAGTAAATAGCTTTTACCACTTACACAATTGCAAATAAATAAATAAATAAATCATCCTTTAGTTAAAGTATATACCAAAGATGTGTCTTGCCTATCTCTTCAACTCACTCAATAGGTAAGTATCTAAGATAATATGATGTTTCCCATCTTTCCTCGTTTTTATTTCTTTTGTAGCCTTTAATGATAGATAAAGGACAAATGCATTAAAAAACAATAAAAAATTGTTTTAGAGTGGGCAAGACTCAATCAATAAATATCTTCAATCCAACTAAACGAGCAATATGTGTTTTAGAAACACGTCAAATAGATCACCATGATCGAATCATCGCCATCTAATATTACTTAGACGGTAATTCATAAACAAGGTTGGAATCCAAACAATATAATAAAAGTCATAAAAACCCAAGGCTCCCTCCACTTCTAAAGTCCATTGGTGAGAAGTACAATCTCTAATCAAGTTTAACCATTAGATCTCGTATAAGCCTTTGCTTAGTTTAATGTGAGTGATTTTTGTTAGGAAACATGGCATCCATGGAAGGAATGAGAGAAAAGCTATGAAAGTATCTTATTGATGGAAATGAATATTATTACAATTGAGAAAGTTATCCCACTAATGGGGTTATTACAAGTATATATACTACTACAAACTAGTATCTCTAATAGTCCCCCTCAAGTTGGAAGGTGTTCAAAACACTTCCAACTTGAAATGAGAAAATACAAGGAAAGATGTCGGGAACACATCGGCTAAAAAAAATAGTCATCAAACAAGTGCTTATCCAACAAGAAGTAACCACAACTCAAGGTTGAACCAATTGAAAGAAGGAGCATCAAAGCAACGCTTAACCACCATCCGGTAGAAGCAATCATCAACAAAGCCAATTAAGGCACAACGCTTAACCATCAAGAGTTTTCAATAACTCAAGACGAAGCACAAGAAGAAGAAGAAGAAAAACGACGCTTAACCATCCTTGGACAAGCATAACGCTTAACCATTCATGACGGAAGCTTATCAACATGGCTAATCCATCATGAACATAAGCACAAGACAAGAAGAACAAGGATATCCAAAATCAATGATGATATCCAAAAGAAAAAGAAGTGCAAGGAAGGGCCAAAGTTTACAATGGAAGGAGGTCATATGTTGAACAAACTTGACACCAAAGGTACCATGAAGCAACAAGACCAAGGTTCCAAAGATAAAAAGAGATGCCCTCCAATGCCGAGCCGATACAAGAATAACCAAATGCAAGCCAATAGAGATGCATAGCCATGTGATGTGTCTTCAAACCATATAAAACAAATTCATGTTGATGCATTCAAACCATGAAGCATAACGAGAAAAAAAAATCCAAAGAAAATCCAAACCAAAGGCACAAGGGTAGACATACCCAAAACAAACTACATCAACGATCCAAAGAGCAGATAAAAGCCTATCAATCAAAAGCTTTTAACTAAGAGAGAATGAATCATCACCAACACTCAACTAAACCATGAGAGTGCAAAGCTTCCTAACCAACTCAACAATGCGTGAGTGACCAAAGTAATTTGAATCAACAAAAGCCGGAACAATAAGCTTCACCAAATATAAGTTGGACAAATGATCCACCGAGCAAGAATTTGCATGTCTTCAGCCCATATACACCAAACAAATGAAAGGCATACCAAACAGAGTCATCAAGGCAATAAAGGAGCCAAAGAAAAAAACATTGTTGGGGTGCACAAAGTGTTGTCAAGCAAAAATCATATTCTGCAGCCTTTATTTCAAGCACATAACAGAACAACAAGTTTCTAAAACAATAGAACAAAGTGAACCCAAATATGCTAGCTGCTATATCAAACCTTCATCTCCATACACAAGAGAGGGTAAACATCGAAAATCTCCATCACCACCAACAAAGATACCAAGAAATAAACCAATTCTTCAAAAAATATTCATCTCGCTCAACTTGAGAATTTCCAAATCAAAATTATATATGCGAGGTGCAGCTCTCATATATCATCATATACACAACCAAATGGAGAGTCCAATCAAGGCAACAACAAGAGGGAATTCCAAATCACCATTCCATGATCAAGCTTCCAAAAGTCCAAACAAAATTCTAAACTCCAAGAATGTATCAATTGCAACAAGTATTACAAGATAACATACCAAACATATAGATTGCAGCAGAGGAGTTTTTTTTTTAACAAATTGCAAAATCCCTCAACGTATGAATCCAAGCTTGAACAAACACAATAGCACTATGACATTCTGCAGCGAAGTACGTCACCTTTGGAAGCAATAAGCTATACTCAATCCCACAACGTCGCCGTACCAAGAACCATTGCTATCAAACCGAATAAACACCAATATGTTTTCAACAGAATTTTTCACAAACACCTAGTGAGCACAATACTAACAGTACCGAAATTACAACATAACTCGTAGCTAAAAACGAGTTCTCAATACAAAGACAGAATCAATGCGAAATCGACAACTCCGACTTGAATCGAAGAATTGAAAATGAAATCATGAGAATGAAGAAAGAAGTCATAGAATTAGAGACTTAATCGAAACGGCGATTAGAAGCCGGATCAAGGAATAGGAATCAAATCGTGAAACCTAAAATCAGAATTCGATCGAATCAAGAAATCAAAACAGACAGATTTTGGAAAGTAGGATCGAGATGGAATTGCAAAACACTAGAATATGGAGAAAATCGCGATAATGAAAGAATTCGAACAAGAAACTCGAATCCAATATGAATCGAAATTGAACGTAAAAGGAGAAAAACGATTGCATGAACAAGAGATAATCAAACACGAAATCGTGAAAGGAATCACAAATGAAAAAGTTGATTGAACAAAGAAAAGGATGAAGAAGATTCGTATAACGTATCGTAAACGAAATTGATGAACAATTGAAAAAAAGAACCGAATCCGAACACAAAAATAAAAGAGAATGGAATTTGTGATTTTCTCTAGAAAAAGGAAAACAAATGAGAAAGAAAACAAGATGATGAGAAAATTTTATTTTCTCTAGAAACCGCAACGGAAAGTATTCTTCAAGGTGGATACCAGATTCGCTCTGATACCATGTTAGGAAACATGACATCCATGGAAGGAATGAGAGAAAAGCTATGAAAGTATCTTATTGATGGAAATGAATATTATTACAATTGAGAAAGTTATCCCACTAATAGGGTTATTACAAGTATATATACTATTACAAACTAGTATCTCTAATAATTTTCACGGCAAAACTATTGGGAGAAAAAAATGACAATTGAAGTATTGAAATGCCCATGTCACACCATATTTCGAATTGGTTGATAAATGCTATGTTATGTCAACTGAATGGACCATATTTCGAATTCAGGAGTGTTAATCATACTTATGGAGCTTTAATGCACGTGATGGGCATTAGTGATTAAAGTGGGCTATTAATTTCTGATCACATCAACTCGTGTGGGTCTACCAACACTTACTACTCACACAAATATCAATCACATTCAGAATCAGATCACACAAAGAGAGAAGAACATAAACGACCGTTGGTTTGGTTTGATCCATCCTTATTTGTGTTTGTGCGTGATCCACCAGTAGCCTTCAACTCAAAAATCATTAATAAATAAATGTCCACCGCAACTAATACTATATGCCCGTGCTTCCTCTCACGGACCAATTCTCATGTTCCATTTCACTTTTACTAGTAGTAAATAAATAAGTACTCACCACTATAACACTTGTTAAAATATCAACAACAACAACAACAAAAATGGAAAAGTTTTATATAGAAAAAATCAATTTTTAAAATTACAAGGTGTTGAATATAATAAAGGTAAAAAAAAAAGAGAAAACAAATATTTTGTACAAAAAGAGAGAGCAACTGAATAAATAACTACATACTATATTTTTTTAATCATTGAAATTGACCTTGTAAAATAAAAAATTCTTAGTTTTTGACCAAGTAAAAGCTACTTAAATGTGGAATTTTTTCATGTTTTTTACTAGACATGTTTAGGACGTTAAAATATGGTTTTACATAAAAAATTATAATTTTTCGACTAGCAACGAATTAATTATGAATTTTTAAAGCTTAAAAAACTCCAAAAACAAAACAACATAAATCTCGACCTATAAATCAACTTTTGAGATAATTATTTGGAAATACATCTATAAAATACCTAAAAATGATCCGTAAAGTTTTATAGCATTTCAAAAATATTTCAGTTTATTTTTATTTTTTAACCAAAACTTGCAAAATTGCAATTTTGTTCCAAGTGAGCCTTTACTCACGGGTCAAATTTTTGTTTCATAATTTTGTAGGCATGGTTAGAACAACATAAGTACCGTCACCATAAAATTTTGATGTTTGTAAGCAACAGATGAATTAATTATGAATTGTTTAAGAAATTCATAATTATGGAAAATAAAAATTCATAATTAATCCGTCCTTAGTCGGGAAAAACTAATTTTTTGCATAAAGCAAAATTTTAATGTCTTAACTATGCCTAGAAAAAAGCATGAAAAATTAAACCTCTAGATCACTTTTTTGGACTATGCGTATATTATAGGGTCAAAAATGAGAAGAATATTAAATAACAAAGTTAGAATACTTGTTTTTTATTTTCAAACATCACTAATATTAACCATTGATGGTTCCTCAATAGTTTTTATTTGACAAAGCTAAAGTAGCCCACTCAATTTGACACCGGGGAGAATCGAACCCGAGACTTTGAGAAAGAGCACACTCCAAAATTCTAAATCAACACCACCAAAACAACCCAAGTAGGTTTGATTCCTCAATAGTTAGTAGTTTTAGAATCTTTTTAATGAAGTTTTTAGTTTATTTTTATTAATTTAATATATAATTTAGAGTTATTTTGAATAAATTACAACTTTTGATTTATTGAATGAATTAAATGTTTATGCTTTCACTTTATCTTCTAACCATATACACCCTCCGGTCACTAATATAAGCAAAAATCTACTTTTTAGATACATTCAATTAATGATGTATGTGACATATAATAAAGATCATATACATTATTAATTGAATGTATCTAAAAAATGGATTTTTGCTTATATTAGTGACCGGTGTATTTAGTAGTTTTTCAATTATACAGGTTGATCATTTGAGTGAAACTCTACCACCGAAGTTGTACAGTTTTTTCAGTTTATCTACCATTGTTCAGTTTAGGGGAGGATTTTATTAGGACTCTTTGTATTACACTAGTAATTAGTCCTTGTTAGAAGTTTACTTGTAATACAAGTTAATGTGAAAACTATCAATTACGGTGTAATAAGCTATATAAGAGCCATATGATATCAATAATAAGTGAGTGATCACATTTTTCACCCTACAGACCTATAATAATATCTGTTCACTAGATACTTGTTTTAGGGATATTGAATTATCCAAGCTTTTTTTAAGGGTGTGTTTAGATGGAGGGTTTGGGAGGGGAAGGGGAGGGAGGGTTTACTTTTCATTTTTAAATTACGGACACTTTGAAAAGTTAACATATTAACAAGATAAACAATCATTATTTTTCCAAAAAAGAATTCAAGTAATTAATTAATCTAGAAGAAAATGCCCATCTCTAAAAACAAACCATATGGCTATTTTACTTGCATATTTGACAAACATCAAGACATGGTCCCTTTCACATAGTCTTCAATGCTATAATATTATTGACGAGGGCCTAATTATTAGGATATATTTGGTACTACTACCTAAATCGGCAATTACAAGCAACACGGTGAGAGGATTAGAGATTAATATAGCATTGCTTGCTAAACAAATCAATCTATTCATTCAAACATGAACACAAAATTAAAGGGTCTATCTATATTTCAATAAGTACTAATTAAAACTTTAATAAAACCACTTGAACAAAAAAAATAACAATCCATTGATGAGTTTTTTCATGATAAATTGTTAGGAACAACCCGACTTTAAATCTCGACTGAAACAATTATTTATTAGACTTAATCTACTTTTCAGTCGAGCGGTAGGTTAAGACAAAAGAATTAGAACATTAATAGGACACAATTAGTTTCTTTTATAGCTTAATTAATCAAGTCTTTCAAACATGGTTACAAACAGTACTTGAATGTTGCTCAAGTATCATACCTAATTGAAGGGAAGATAAGCTTAGAATTTACTACTGTGAAGGCAGTTACATGCAATGATATAGGGTCTAGATGAGTAGTTCCTGGCAATGTAATGGCTGTTATGATGGGGTTTGGAAAACCAAAACGACATATCAACCAAAAGGGAAACGGGTGATAAAACCAAAGTCCCATCGAAACCTCACACTCAATTTTTTTATAAAGTAATTAACAAATTCTTGTGACAGTGAAACTTAGCTTGTCAGTTGGTGTGTTTACTTTCCATGATAATGACACAAAAGTTATCTTGAGACTAATTTCTTCAAATAACTAAAATCTATTTAAGGAATTCGACATCTCTCAAAATATATATGTTTTTTTACATGTACAAGACCAGAGATTAAACTCCAAAAATAATTTTTTATATCTATTTTTTTTTTGAAGAATTTTTTTATATCTATTTAAAGAGTTGACATTTCAATATATATATATATATATATATATATATATATATATATATATATATATATATATTACGGCCAGTTATGGATTAAACTCAATTCAATGGTTAAAAGACTAATCATCTATGTCGCATGATGTTGGTGACTATTTTATTATAATAATAATCTTGTTAACAAATTCAACTTGATCGCATGGACGGCGTATATTGCATGTTCATCATGATCAATCCAAAACTTTTGGTCAACATATATATAATTATATCTTGTCAAAAAATACATATAATTATATATATGGAGAGAAAGGTAGAGGCATCTATAGTATCCAAAACAATGATTATTATTAACAAAAAAATAATCCAAAACAATGAACAAGAATATATACTCCTACATACTACATAGATTATTGATCTATTTATTTTCTTTTTTCTGACCGATTCTATTGACCATCTAGATATTATTCTATCAAGAAGTTTGTAATTGTAAACCCAAACTTAAAATTTAAATAATTTAATTACTTTTTTTAAACATTTGCCAAAAAAAATTACTTTTTTTAAACAATAGCTCAGTGCATATGCTCACTTCAAATTATTCAATTTCCGTGTTTCTTAACAGAAGGTCGTAGAGGACCATTAAACAAGAACTTTAGACATAGATTCTCTAATATGAGCTTCTTCTTCTTTTTTTTTTTTTAAATGAAAAGTGTGTAAAGATGGAGGAACTTATGCAAAAAATAATGTATTCCAATTTGCATCATATGGTATCATTGAAGTGGGGTGGAAGAGAATCTTAAAATGCTACGCATAGAAACTTTCTCAACTTTAGCCAATCAACCTTCAAAAATAAAATGCTGCTTTTCTCCACTTCGAGAGGATAACCCTACTATTTAGTAATAACTAATCTCCGTTGGAGATAATTTATTAGTTTTTTATCCCACATCGAATTGTTTCACTACATAAGGGTCGAGACCGAACTCTAACCTACTTAAAGTGTATGAATCCCTAATTACTATGACCCTCAGTGCGTATCACTAAAAAAAACAAATATTTGTTTCTGGTACACAACAAAATAAACAGAAAAGATGAAAAGAATCAAGTTCAAAATTTGGCATCACCTATCAACGGCACCAAACATATCGGTTCCTCTAAAATTGAATTTGAAGGCAAGTTCAAACCCTCACGCACAGCAAACTGCACAAGCCAGTTCGAAATGAATGGTTTGGAGGGCTCTGTTATTGGGCCTACAAAATGACATGCATTCAACGTGATTTATTCAAGCTTTTGTTTTCAACAACACAAGACGTGTAAGATAGGTAGTGGTTAATTTAGAGCATTCATTTTGGTTATAGGTTAGATGTGCATTTTAATGGGACATAAATTTGGATTCCACAAGTTTTCTCACCATCCTATGGATTTAATGTATATATAGCAAGAGAAGGAGTTAGGAATTAAACTTAGGAGGAATCAAACTTAAATGTGTAATTTAGCAAAGAAAAAAATAGTTCAGAAGAAGTAAAAAAAAAAATCAAATGAAATAAACATATATTGTTTCAAGCTAATGTGTTATTTTTAAAGATTAAACTTGTTAGTGATATGTTAGTTCCTAAAATATCTTTAAAAATATCTATTTGATGTGATTTGATTGAATGCATGTGTCAAAAAACATTTACACTGTCGATTTATGAAGATTAATCTCTTGTTCTATATAAATATAAAGACAGGTAGGTGTTAGAGTGAGTTTTAGAAATAAAATGTTCATAGCACTCCCTCTAAGGTGATTTTGAATTTTGTTGTATGATGTTACCAAAAAAAGAATTTTGTTGTATGACCAGTAGAAAAAATCTTATGGATCCATCATGTGCAAGCAAGAAAAATCCATGGAAAATTGCCTTTCACATTTCACATAATGCTAAGAAACACCATGAAATAACAAATTTAACCCATTAACTGCCGATGAGGTTATATTGGTAATTTTGTGGTGTTTCCTAGCAACCTTTGATGTGGGAACAGCAATTTTCAAATCCATGTTGCTATTGGGCTTATGCTACTTTCGTTTGGTCTTTATCATTGGGTTTCTTTGGAATAATTTATTCTATTTCTCTAAGCGCACCCCACACCTCCCCAATAACTTCCAAGTTCGATGCACCTCAAACCGTCAGTTTATTTTTTTTTTTGTTACACCCACCATCGGTTTATTTCATTTGTATAGATATTTTTAAATGTTTCTGATTTATATTTATACGTTTAAAAATGGGTCGGCATAGTAATAATAAAGTTAAACTTTTATTTTCCTTGATCATTCATTTATAATTGAGTTTAATACACATTTTTTTTTGTTACCATGTTATCCATATAAATTTTCACTGTTGTTTAGTGGCAACTAATCTTCGTCGAAGAATTTATTAGACACACAGTGTAACTTCTTCCCTCTTGACTGAACCTCTGATCACTTACTTAAGAGCAAAGTGTTTTACCATTTAGTCCAATTCATTTTTGGTTGTCAAATGTATACATTTTTCTCTTCGCAATAACCCACAAAAGAAAAGTTAGCAATGAATGATTTGTCATTTAAACCAAAAAATAATATCTTAAATTCATATTTAGCCCTATCACGATTTTATTCCACTCATGAGACATATATAAGAGATTTTGTGGTGGATCCCGAATATGTTAAATATTTTTATGATGAGGGAAAAGAAAAATCGAAAAGTTAGTGTTGAGAGAACAAAATAATCAAGTCTTCAGAAAAAATGAGAAAATGAATGTACTTTCTCAATATTATGTTGATCCATTTTTAAAGGTTCTTAAAGGTGTGCAAAAATGGAGACAACTCATGACTTTCTAAGTTGTGAAGTTGCACAAAAGGATTCTTGCAAATACATCTATGTTCTTGAGATGACTAAAAAGTCAAGGATATAAGCTCCAAGAATAAACCCACACAATTACAAGTTTTTCACATGTTACTAGCAAATTTTAAACAAACAAAGTAATATTAAAAATCTATATTTCCTCAGATTGATACAAATCTTCATTCCTTTAGAAGCATTGAGGTTCATATCATTTTCTACCTCTTAAAATAAATTTATCCTCAAATTTAGTGTAGAGGCAACCTACATGAAGAAAAAGAAAAGAAAGCAAGCCAAGGATGATACTAATAAAATAAAAAGCAAATAAATAAACTTCTCCAGGGTCAAATGAAGATTGAAATAAAACACTAAATGTATTTGCAAATAATTTGCAAGCATCCTTTTGTGCAACTTCACAACTTAAAAAGTCATGAGTAGTCTCCATCTTTTGCACACCAAGAACTTTTAAAAAGGATCAACATAATTAGAGAGAAAGTTAGCATTAGTGTTCAAACAATCATATTCATAATAAAAATTATGCATGAATGACCTTATCAACATTGATCCATGTTCCTTAACCTCACTGTTATTTACAAAATTTCCTTTTACTTCGTTCTTTTATTTTTCTTCAAAGGTATTCTCTAATTTGCATTGAACATTTGCCTTCATTTTCTCTTTTTCTCTCGAGACTTGCTTTCATTTTGGAACTTTTTTTTTCAAGTAATCATTTGCTTTACCCATTCACTTAGAAATTTTTAAAACTTTTATGATAAGTTTCGTTATGAAACAATCAAATAATTATTTATTTTTGAAAGGAAGAGACAAGCAAATAATAATATTGTTCACTTATTAGTTAGGGCGTCATTATTTTATTCTAGTTTTCAAATTCATAATTTTATGTCATCTTATAGTATTATTGATGAAATGAGTTAATTTTATTTTAGTTCTCTGAAATAAAAAAAATCAACCCTAATATCCACATTTTGCATGTTTTTATTTTATTTTAATGAACTCATGCCAGCGTGCCATATCAATTAATTGTACCACTTTAGCATATTTTTAGAAGAAAATTGTAACCTACTACCAAAATATAACTAATGAAAATGTTGTAAAGTGCCCTAAAAAATCAGGGAACCATCTTTGGGAGAAACTCACACATTTTAAGTATATTGAAATGGAAATTTTGAGATTTGAACCTCGGTCTAGCATAATATCGTTCTTACAACCATGGGCGGATCTAGACAGGTTGATATTGGTGTGGCAAAATTTACAAAGAAACTATATATATTAACAGAGAAAAGCCTTGACAACTTAAAAATTATAGCAAAGTGGTTTGGGTGAGAGCATTATACCTATTATACCTAGGTGTTACAGTTCGACTCCCTGCAACACCATTTTTAATTAACAACCTAAAAAAATCAAAAACTCGCAACTAACCGAGAGTTGAACCGAGGACCAGCAAGCCACCACCAAACGTTTACCACTAGGCTAACGAAGATACTGTGATATATTGATGACTTATACTATATATCTATGAAGCCCGGATACTCCAAAATGGTGCCGTACCCGTGTCGGATACGTATCGGATACCGGTACTCCGCGGATACTCCGGATACCGTATCCCGAAGTATCGGAATTAATTATTTTAATTTAAAATATATATTTTATCGGATACTTAAAAGATACTCGACGGATACACACAGATACTTATAAGATACTTCACACAAACGTATCCAAAAAAATGAAGTGTATAAAAATGAGATTGTGTTGTGAAAATTTAAGATACGAATCACTATAATTACTTTTCAATTAACAAATTAAATATTATGATTTTGGTGGATGAAAGTAACGAGAGAGGGGAGATTTAATCAATCAACATTAAACAAACTTTGTTTTGAGTTCTTTTATTGATACATTTGTTGATATCCTAACATATGAATGAAAATAGAATATGATTTATACAAAAACTTTACATTTTTTATTTTGATCATATGTATTTTTTTTTTTTTGTAAATTGTAACTTTTATGATTATATAGTATGAGTAATCAATGTTTTTTTTAAGTATTTTACACGCATATAAATTTTAATATAAATATTTTGTTAACGTATCTTAGCCGTATCGTATCCTAAATTTTAAAAATTTCGCGTATTCGCGTACCCGTATCGTATCGTACCCGTATCGCACTACGTATCCGGCTTCATAGCTATATATATACCGAAATAGGAAATAATCTGGTGTGGCAATGCCACACCATGTTTCACACTACACCATGTTTCACACTACACCATGTTTCACACTAGATCCGCCCATGCTTACAACTATCAACCGAGTTGTGTTTATGGAGAAGCTAGATTAAATTAAGGGACTAAAAGTTGAAGAAATTTTTTAGAGGAATTAAAACGAAAAGTTGACATATTTATATGGATTGAAAACATATTTAACCCTTAAATTTATGGAGTTAAAGATTATAATTGTTTTTTTTTTTTAAGGAGGGACTAGAATTGCTATTGAGAGTCAAAGGTGTATTTAAAAGAAGGAAAGAAAAAAACCAAAAATAATTGCACGATGGTGACAGTTATAATGGTTCGTACACGTACATGTTTTATGGTAGGTAATTTCCTCCTCGTTGTCTGTCTCTCGCACTTTGTTTCATCGTTTTCTGTACAACTCAAAAGAAACTTCCTTTTTCTCACTCTCTCCACTTTCAATCCCTAAAACCTTTCTTCTTTTCTTCTTTTCTTCTTTCTTCTTCTGGGTATGTCTCTCTCTCTCTCTCTCTCTCTCTCTCTCTCTCTGCTTTTATCATTTCATATTTCGTAGTTATCTTATCTTGTGCTTTCACTTGTGTTTTATCGGATTGGATTTCTTCAACTTTTGTATATACTATTGTTTTATCGGATTGGATTATATACTTTTCAATCACTGCCTCACTGAATTTATTGATTTTTGCTTGTCAATCTTTTAGATAGATACTTTAACAAACCCTTTATCGGATAAAATTATCTTCTTGATGATTTTTCTTTTTTTTTTACTATTGTTATTAACCGTCTTGTTTTTGTAAATTGAAATTACTTTTTCGATTGGATTGTTTAATTAATCAAAGATGTTGAATATTGGATAAGTAGTTTATTGTTCAATGTTCTAAGAAGCTTCTTTTGTGTTCACACTTCAGTACTCTTTATATTAGGTCACATGTATGTTGAGTTGAAATTTTAGTTAGTAATGCCCTTTCATTTCATTTTAGTGCTATAACATATGTCAAATCAAGATTGCATGTCAAATTTCTGTTATTGGAAATCATAGTACTATTACATATTTGATATTTCAATATGTGGTTTTCACTTTTTCTGTACCATTTATTAATATATCAATTTTTAATTATGATATCACTTCTTACTTATAGGCTTCTGTCACGTTTTGGATCATGTTACATTCCTGCCAAGTTCCTGAATCTTTCTTACATTGTCTCGTATCGATTCTTTTTGTGCTTTCCTTTACGACAGAATAATGTGAAAACAGTTTTTTTATTTGTAAGATTATGTGCTAGAGTTGTTGTTTATTGACAACTTGGATATCTTTCATTGTTTTGCAGATCCCAATGTTCTGAGTGATTTTTGGTGTTGGTTCAGTTATAAAGAATTTAACTCTTAGAACAAATACCTATCAGCAACTTCCTAGGTGGTGATAATAAAATGCAGCTATATCATCATCCGTTTGATTTGGACAGCCAGAAGGTGAGACTTGCATTGGAAGAAAAAGGCATTGATTATACATCTTTCCATACCAATCCTGTAACTGGCAAGAATTTGGATTCCTTATTCTTTCAGATGAATCCGAGTGGAAGCCTTCCTGTTTTCCAAAACGGCTCTCACATCATTTACAAGACTATTGATATAATTCAGTAAGTATGCTCCCTTCAAACCTTCTTCATTAGTCTGTCATCACTGGCTTGTATAGATGTTTATAATTTGATAAACTTCATTTTGAAGATTTATACATCAGTATAGGTTAACCATATAGTAGTTTAAAGATAAAAAATTAATAAATAATCAGAATTTAATTGCTATCAAAGCCGCTTTCTGCATATTCAACTTTACTTTCTAAACGGATTCCCATGAACCTGAAGCAGCCTATTGTGTATATGCTACATTGAATATAAAGTGGTTTCCATCAATTCTCGATAAAAGCTTAATCACTGAGCGTTCTGCCCACTAAGAATGAAATGTTGAAGTGAAATATATGTTTCAAGTACTTCTGTCACAAACAAATGTCTTACAGTGCTATGGATTTTTCAGGTACATAGAAAGAATTGCTGTGGTCTCCGCAGGGTCTGAGGATATCAGTAGCAATAGGAGTGAAGTGATTGAATGGATGAAGAGGATACAAGAGTGGGATCCTAAATATTTTTCCCTCTCCCATATACCAGAGAAACACCGAGTTTACGTTTCCAAGTTCTTAAGGCGTGTGGTGATCGCTCGTATGTCGGAGTCCCCTGAATTAGCAGGTGCATACCATAGAAAGTTGAGAGAAGCCTATCAAACTGAAGAAAAGTTGAAAGACCCTCATGTTTTGAGAAGGAGCGAGGAGCATTTGGTTAGATTGCTTGATGAAGCGGAAAGACAACTGAGTGAAACACCTTATTTGGCAGGCGAAGAGTTTAGCATGGCTGATGTGATGCTCATTCCGATTTTAGCTCGTTTAAAACTTTTGGATTTAGAGAATGAGTACATAACTATGAGGCCAAACATTGCTGAGTATTGGATTTTGGTTCAGCAGAGGCCTAGTTATAGAAAGGTGATTGCTAAACATTTTGATGGCTGGAGAAAGCACAAAACATTGTTCAAAACTTGGTGCTTTGTTCATAGTAGAACTTTGCTTAAGCGGTACTAGTAGGTACATATATACTCTCATGGTTGCCAAGAAATGAATAAGTAAATACATGAAAGAAATTTTTCTGTGTTGTAGATAAAGATTTATGAGAAACCGTGCCCTATCTTTTTATTTTTGTTGAAATAGAAGGGGGATTCTTTTTTATTTCTCCCTTACTGCTTGGTGATGTTAGTTGTTAGTACTGAGATTGCACTTATCCTAGAATGAGAAGGGAGGAAAATCAAGGTATGCATGTAAGTGGTTTGTCTCCAGAATTTCATTGGACCAAGTACTGAAACAGTTCAGGGTCGCCATCTTCCTTCATTGTCAAAAGAAAAGAAGTGGCAAATTTGTGTGTATTCAATCAATTAGCAAACTCTATGCAATGTGTGTATTATTGATTGATATTGGAACAATGCCTTCTTGTAAGGATTGCTGCTTGTTATGTGTGACACTAGTTTTGGTATGTGTAAAACTATTAAAAGCTAAAAATCAATTAGATCAAGAACGTAACCATGGCTACTTTATTTCACCCGTAAGTTATTTGTTCCTCTGCTTGCATATCATGTTTGATAAAGACAATTTCATAACATGTTTTTTGATACAAGAAATTTTATAACTTTATAACCTGTAATTATGTTACCTAGCCAAATTCATTTTAAATCATTGCAATCAAAAGTATCTTCAATGAATTTGGAGTCTTTCTAAAATTTCACATGATTATTATGTAGCATGAATATATTTTTCTTTTAATGAAAGTTTCTTATAGCATTTCGCCATTTCATTAATAATAAGATTGTTAATACAAGGGAATATTAGAATGGATGGTGGGACTAGCTGGTAATGCGGCCTCTCCCGCAAGAGCATGAACTATCTCATTTGTTTGTTCTTTGAGTAAACTCAACCCTAAAGTTTGTAAACTGATTGGTCAGAGAGTTACATAGGGGAATATTTGACGCTAGTTAAATATAAGAAATACACTGCTGCAACCTCCTCCTCCTCTCAAATTCAAAGTTCTCCCACAATGTACCTTTGAGAGTGGTGGTGCGCTAGCCTTCATAAACCCCAGTTGGAGTGGTTTCATGTTATTCGGGTTTGGGCTCTCTAAACTCCAGTTGTGTGGATTAATTGGGTCAGGTTTTTGCCTCAGTCATTATACTCTTTTTATTTAGTCAATTTTTATTCTAAAGAAAAAGTGTTTTTTTTTTCACACACACTTGTAAAAAGAAGAAAGAAAGGAAAAGAAGAAAATACAAAACAATATATAATGAAAAACAAGAGATCGAAAAATTAATTTATGTTGGTAATGTTCCTCGTCTAATTTTAAAGTGGTAACCAATTGAGATCAAAGAAATAATAGAACATTACAAAATATTTTTCGGTTGGGCGAATAGAATAACTCCTTATTCTAAACATCATATGAATTTTTTTTTTTGACAAATAAACATCATATGAATTGTTTCTAACTCTTGCTTATAAACTTACATAATTTTATCTACTCAGTTGGTAGGGATATTGCATATTATATGCGGGGCGGGGGTTCGAACCCCGGACATTCCACTTCTCCACATTTAAATGTGTGAACTCTAACCACTAGGATACTTGACAAAAAAAAAAAAAAACTTATATAATTTTATTATAATTTGTTTAATTTAGTTAAGTTATACCAAAAAAATCAGCAGTTGGATACTACAATCATTCGATCGCACCTTACTTTAATAATATAGAAAATGCACCTCGCCATGGGAGAATCTAAATTATTCAGTATTAGCCTTGATGAGCGGTAAGTTTTGGAAAACATTTCAACTTAACATTAACACATGTTACTGGTATAGAAAATGCACCTTTGTGTGGATGAAACCTACATTTTTATATTAGTCTTGAGGTGTTTTAGGGGAATTTTAATTAGATGATCTCATCGACATGAGTATGTCATGTCATACACATGTCTCTTAAGATACAAGGCATTTATGCCCATAGATATATTAGCAAGTGTATAAAACGTTATAAAGCATGCTAACTCTCATCTTATATATCATTGATGAAAAATTTAGAGTAGTGTATCAAATCATATCAAGTAATAAAATAGTAAGTTAATCGTCTCCACAAGGATTGCCGTTTAACTCGGTAATTAGTGAAATCTATTGAGAAGTAAATAAAAGGAAAGAGTTTTGAAGTGGTTGCAGGGTAATTGTCCAAATTTCGATGCGAGAGTAGGTTTGGTTGATTCGGATGTTTAACGGCGATTAGAAAATCCTTGAATTCCTCCTTAGTCTTTGTTGGAAATTAAATTAAGAAATCATTCGTTTATAACTTGCCTTATATTGGATTTAAGAAAGTAAAACATAACCTTGTGATGAATCTATGGACGTAGCAGCTTTCCCAACAATTCTCTCCCTTGCAAATTACGAAGGTCACTACATATGAGTTATAGCCCTAAATTCATACCTAGATTATATTTAGAAACTAAGCAATTCCCTATTGTCTATCCTAATATCCGCTCCATCTATAATTTTCATAAAAACGGACATATACAAATTAAATCGACTTTAGATTATAAACTTAATAAAAACTTTATTAATGGAATCCAACAAATAAGAATGGGTTCATCGTGGAACCTTAATCAAACAAGTTTAGTTGCTCATGGCAACCAACATCATTACTAAACAATAGAAAAACGAGAAAAACATACCCTATAGAGAACAAAAGGAGGATTGTTGATCCTTCATATGATGTCTTGATTTGTCGGTTTACATGATTTCTCACTACAAAACACTCAAAACACCCATGGAGTTGCATGATTTAGGATAAAAGTGAATTACAACGACTCGAATGAAAGCAATACACGAAGTTCCTCAAACCAATGACAAATCCTCTAATTGACTTCTAATTTGCCTTCAAATGCAAAGAATTACACTAAAATTTTGTTTAAATAAAATGTCTTTTGAAATGAAATATATCTTTTGAAACAATTTCAAGTCCATATATTTGACTTTATTTCAATATAACATATTTTTTAAACAATTTCAAAACATTTTTTTTATTTAAACATTTTTTTATTCTATTTAATTCCAATTTAAATAAAATATATCTTTTTGAAACAATTTCAAAACATATATGGTAGGAAAATTTATTTGGTTGATTTTATTTAAAATATATATATATATATATATATATATATATATATATATATATATATATATATATCTTTTGAAACAATTTCAAAATCAAATCTTTTACTTTATTAAACAAAATATATTTTGAAGCAATTTCAAAAACATATCTAGTTGAAATATTCTAACATCATCATCATCATCACCTAGCTTGCAAATTTTTGAAAGTACGGCTAATATTTTGGTGGGAATTCAACAGATGGTGGGAAAAAAACATGTTGGGTGGTTTAAGTAATAAGAAGGTATAGATTATTGAATGTAGATTAAAGAATTGCTGTCATTTGTAAGAAAGTAGATTAAAGAATGAGATTAATGAAGTTGATTGAGTTATGGTTTTGAGATTATTAAAGTATTGTATATTATTGAAAGACCTCAAAACCATGGTGTTATATATCCACATAATGCTAAATTATATACTCGAGTTAATGGGTTCCACTAAACACAAAATGTTCGTAAACCAATTCAATTTTTAGTTGGAAGAAAGCAGATTAAAGAATGAGATTAATAAAGTTGATTGAGTTATGGTTTTGAGATTATTGAAGTATTGGATACTATTGAAAGACCTCAAAACCATGGTGTTATATATCCACATAATGCTAAATTATATACTCGTGTTAATGGGTTCCACTAAACACAAAATGTTTGTAAACCAATTCAATTTTTAGTTGGAAGAAAGCAAATTAAAGATTGAGATTAATAAAGTTGATTGAGTTATGGTTTTGAGATTATTGAAGTATTTGATATTATTGAAAGACCTCAACCATGGTGTTATATATCCACATAATGCTAAATTCTATACTCGTGTTAATGGGTTACACTAAACACAAAATGTTCATAAACCAATTCAATTTTTAGTTGGAAGAATTTTATGTCTGATTTTACTTATTTTTTGACCGTTGAACTATAATTACCAGGGACCCTTCCCTTCAAAATATAAGGGTTTACACCAAAAATATGAAAACGAAACAATATATGATAGTTATAAAAGAAATTGTCGATATTAAATTATGAAATGAAATTGCATAAAATAAACCGTTGTTAAAAAGTAACAAAATAGATTTACTATCAATATTGCATGAATGAACATCGCAACTTTAATATGTATAATAAAAAGAAAACACATGCAATGTAAATGGAATACTTAGCTTACAAATTCTTGAAAGTACATACAAGATTTGACGGGAATTCATGGGTTGGTGGGGAATTAAAATATAAGATGATTAAAGTAATAAGAGGTGTGTTTTCTACCACAAAAATCATACTTCGTCCATAAGGTCAATCATGACCTCCTTTCCAATACATCGTATAAACTTTTTACCGATTTCCTGAAAGCCTTAGGTTTTTGTGTTTAATCAAACCAAAATGGTTCCACTCAACTACAATTCTTCTACAAATGTTCCTATGGAAGTTGAACATCGCTTTGACCTTGAATGGATTGGAAATTATGGGTATTATATGGAGAAGAACTAAGAAATGTAGGTTGGATTAAGGTCTTGGATTTAGATCTTAAGGTTTATCCCGGTCCGATCACGCAATTCATGGAAAATGTTTATACTCATGGAAACATAATCTTTTCAACTGTTTTGAATATGCATGTTCGTGTTGATTTATTGTCCATCTCTAAAGCCATTGATTGTGAAAATGTTGTATTACCCTACTACATTGATTGGATAAATGAAAACCATAGTATAGATTCATTCTGCTCCATGAAGATGCGCCACGAGAGAGCGAGTTGTAGTTGCAACCAGATGAAAGCGTATCCTAGACTTCTTTATTACCTTATCAAGAACAGATTCATACAATATGACCAAGATGAACGCCAAGTCTCGAACCTACACAACTTTTGTATTTACAACATTCGAAAAACAAAATGGTAAATTTATCACTGTTGTTTTTGGAAACAATTATGTGTAATTTGAGTAACACAAATATGATATATTATCCAATAATGTTGAGTAAGATAATGATAGACCAAAGGTGTGATGAATTTTTTAACAAATTTTCTATGATTGAGCAACGTAAGTTTGGTCCTAAACTTAGTGCAAAGTTGTTTGGAGTGGAGCAAACGATAATACTAAATTTCCCTATTTTTTCAAAAGATAAAGCAGATGAATTTCCCTTTCTTGTTTATGTTTAGTATATTTAATTTTAATTTCAAAAGGTTAGATTTTTTTAGGATAGTGTTAAAGAGTTTTTTTCTTTGCGACTTTCTTATGTTAGAGTTTATAATTAAACTTTGTTTGTGATAAGAAGTCATTGAATATTTGTCAAACTAAACCACTAGATTTAAGGAAATTGATGTCTATTGATGGTAACATTAATTTTCGATCATTAACCTAGGCAAATCCATGATAGTTATGGATTTTTAAATTTAAATCTCCATAACAGGGAGTTGAATAAAAAGGGATTTATGCATGAATGCTAACTTGTACACTTAAGAAACTCATTATAGAAATATACATTTTAAAGGCACAAGTTAGCAAGACTCTTGTGTAAAAGTGAGTTTAATAATAAATTAAAGGCTTTATTAAAAAAATAAAAATAAACTAAAGCCTAATATTTTTTGGAATGTAACAAACGTCCACTAGGACTTATAGTTTATTAAGAAATGTGGTAGTATTATAAATTGGATATTTCTAACATATGCCCACAATGTTGCAAATGTTAAGATGCAATTTTTTTAAGTTATGTTAAGGTGCAATTAATACACCACTTTGATTTTGATGAAGATGAATATTTTTCTAATAAACGCATTTCAAAGCGTTTTACCTCTCATTAAGGAATGTTAACATCAATGTATCTACACATATAGAATGGAAATAAGATATTTCGACATAGTTCCCGAAAAGAGTAATAAAGACAAGAATATGTTTGATCAAGATCTTATTTCTATAGTTGTTTCCCATTGATTTAACACATCATATGATAAACAAAATGATCAAAAGTAAGATCACGTTGCATATTATATCGTCAATAAATCGTGGATTGATCCTCTCAAACACTTGCAGAGTGATTATGATGACACAGAGGATGAAAATGAAGTTTAAATAAAGAGAGAGGCGAATATTGTTTAGTTTAGTTAAACAAGTTATGACGCTCCAAAAAGAATCAAGAAAATGTGATGGGCTTTATTTGTAGACCGATTGTGATCTTGAAGTTGAAGGCTCTAAAGTTAGAAGAGTATGTACCGAAGCAAATCGACACTTCAAATAAGGTGAGCTATATTTTCCGCCATCACCGATAGGTTGATTCGTCTTTCCTTTCCTTTTTGTTATGTGTTTGGTATTTGTGTTTTAATTCATAATGTTTGATTGTTGTTGCTTTGATGCGGTGAAATACGAAATGCATTAACAATGTTGATCCGTTTAATAAGCTTCTTGTCGATGGTGTTGACGTGTGGATGGTAAGTCTTTATATAACCAATTTATTCGGATTGATATTATTGTTTCTTTTGTAAGGGTAATCAAGAATCGTTATTACTTCGGCGGGAAATAGATTTGCGTTTAGGTACAGCTTTTCACCCGGTTTCGTAACCTTATATTAAAAGATGATTTCATTATACCAATTGACAAAGACGCCTCGCTAAGTTATGGCACTTGTCGGATATGCTAATGTGACAGTGGTTGTGCTTAAAGTTGGTATTGGTGTTGGGTAATAATGAGTTTTTACCTTTTATACGCTTTCTCGCTCTTGGCTTTGTAGTGAAGAAATACGATGAAGCAAAAAATTATAAACCAACCGAAGGAAGGCGTAGATTGTTTAGTTTAGCTAAACAATTTTTTTTTACATGTTTTGACTCGCCTAAGTTTCTTGTATTTTTCTTTGACCAAGCTTATTTGAAAAATAAATGATATATTGATAATGTGAGTATGACATGAATGAATAATAAGAGGAAAGTTGGGGGGTAGTATGAAATAAAACGTATTGGGTGGTTGAAATAATAATGTGTATGTTTTCTACGACAAAATAAAAGTGAATTGCAAGTTTTACATGTTTAACATATGTTTAAAATATAAAATTCAAGTTGCATGGTCATTTGTGGAATTCTAGTGGCATAAGAATCATTGTTAGTTGTAGGCAAGTAAATTAAAGAAGGAGAATGATGAAGATGATAGAGTTATGGGTTCGAGAGTTTTGATGTATTTGTGATTTTAAAGATCTAAACACATAATGCCAAGAAAATGTGATTTAACATTTTAAACATGTTTGATGACGGGCTTACTTTTAGAAATCAATTCTCATCCAAACTCAATTCTAAAGAAAGCTAACCTCTACCTACATGAGAATCATTTCTACCCCCACTACTACCCTTGTTTTTTATTTTATTGAAAAATGAATGTTACCTTTGATTATATGTTACACATACACACATGTTAAATTTTTTAATCGTGGTGAATGAGATCCACTAAAAACGAATCGTTCACAAGATTATTTGATTTTTGAATTGAATAATTTTTAGTTACACTATACTTATCTTCTGCTACCGAATTTGATTTGTATGGCCCCTTTCCCCGAGACTCACAAGTATAACATTGAAGAAAAATGAGAAAAAAATTCAATATATGATAGCCGCAAAAGAAATTTCCAATATAAAAAAAACTCGTATAAAATTGCACAAAAAAACCAAGTATATTATTACTATGAGTATTGCAACTTCAATTATGAAAATGAAGCACGTACAAGATTTTGGAGGAAATTCAAGAGGTGATGGGGGATAAAACATATTGGATGGTTGGTTGAAGTAATAAGGGTTGTGTTTTCTACCACAAAATAAACATGAATTGTATGTTTTCTACGTTTAACATGTTGTTTGAAATATAAAATCAAGTTGCATGTTCAAATTTGGAGATTCATGATAGCATATATGAATTGATATCAAATGTAGGGAAGTAGATTAAGGAAGCAGTTTGATAATGAAAATAGAGTCATGGGTTTTAGATTATTTAAGTATTTGAGATTATTTAAGAACATCAAACACATTGTGTCAAAAACACATGATAGAAAATTTTAAACATGTGTTTGATGCCGAGTTTAATTTAAAAAATCAATGCTCACCAAAACTCATTTCAAGTGGAGGTTAGCTTCAACCTACATGAGAATCGACTCTTCCTAACAACTATCCTTGCATTTTATTTTACCGTAAAATAATTGTGGGATTCGGTCAATGTCACATGGCCAACATACATTTGACAAAATGGAAGGTTGCATGTGATGACAAGTAGCAAGGTGCATGTTGTACACATGGTGTAGTGTATGAGTAACACATGTTGTGGTGTATGCATTGCAAGAGACACATGGTGTGGTGCATGCATTGCAAGGGACACTTGGTGTTTTTGCATGAAAGGCAAATGACAAGTGTTTTCATGCATGTAAGGCAACTTTGACTTGCTTCTCCTATAAATAGGACCATGAGCAAGCATTCACAACACACCACAAAAGAAGAACAACAAAAGCAAGAGAGAAAGAGAGTCTTGCTCAAAAGAGAGAAGTGATCCTCATAAAGAGTTTCCTTGTGAGAGAGATAGTGAGCCAATTTGTGAGAGTGTTCCTTACAAATTGAGAGATACATTATAGTGAGATCCACCTAAGGGTGAAGTTGTTGTATTCTCATTATCATTATAGGGGAAGTTTAAGAAGCACAAGGGTCCCGTGGTTTTTCCTTTTTCAAATTGAGAAGGTTTTCCAAGCTAAAATTCTCTGTGTCTTTACGCTTATATTTCACGTTTCCGCTAGTGCCTATTTTGAGTTCACAAAGGAGGGAAATTACTAGCTTTAAATATTTGTTATATACCCTTACATGTTAAATTTTATACTCGTTGTTAATGAAGTCTTTTTTTTTTTTGTGGTGGCCGAGATTTGAACCTCGAACCTTGCATATATTATGCATTGTCCTTACCAACTAATCTAAGCTCACGAGGACTTTGTTGTTAATTAAGTCTAAGAGAATACAATTATGTAAAGAACAAAAAACACATGCAATATAAGGAAAACACTTAACTTGTAGATTCTTAAAAGCGTTTTTATTTATTATATTATGATTTTTGGAATTATATTATGATTTTTTGGTAATATATATCATGGTTTATTTAATATTGTTATTGTTATATAATAGTATAATATTTTTTTGACAAGATATAATAGTATAATATTATATAGTAATAACTGTAACATATAACATTATATATATATATATATATATATATATGTGTGTGTGTGTATATATATATATAATAACCTCTACTTGTCAAAAAAATAAATATATGATAACCTCTAAAATCTGTCAAAAAATATACCATAGTTTATTTAATATTTTTATGGAGAATAACCTCTAAAATCTGTAAAAAAAAAAACTCAAAAAAAAAAAAAACACACACACACATACACACACAAGGTATAATAAATAGATCAGCCTATTAACCTTAATAGGTTTTTTAAACATCTCAAGTTGGGATCTACCAAAAAAAGGTCAAGTTTGATATATTTTAGAGTCCGTTTGTTATAACTTTTTAAGAATAAAAAAAAAAATAACTTTTAAAAAGTATTGCATCCTTTTGTTACATATTTAAAAATAAGAAAAACTAGAATCTAAAAAAATCAAGAAACAACTTCAAATTAAAAGTTCTTATGAGCGATTCCCCCGAGCTAATTTACCTTCTTCAAAAAAAAGAAAAGTTACGAGTAGTTTCTAAAAAAAAAATTGAGAGAAAAAAGTTTCAAAAGGTGATCGTTAAGGGCATGATTGTAGTGGAATCGTTAAGGGCATGATTGAAAGATAAAAAGCCTGACAAAAATCATGTATCACCTTTATATATAGGTATAGATAAACTAGCACAAATAAATTATGCTTTTTTATAAATTGATATAATATGGAATGTCAAAAAAAAAAAAAAATCCGTAACATACAAACCCTAAGTAAATAGGTTTTTTTAAATCCTAAACTTGAACTTGTTACTAAACCTATCGAGCCGAGCTAGACCTTAAATAGGCTAGACCATAGGTTTCGTCGGACGGCCTAAACCTATTTCTATCCCTAGTCCCAGGACACCAAAATTGTCATAGCTTGCCCAACCAATGAGTAGACCGCAGAAACTTTCTAAAGGTCTTATTAACAAGTGTCCAACGAATGCTAATTAAAAAAATAAGAACGTACAAATATTCCGATGGAGAAAATAGTATATAAGTGAACAGAGCTAAAAAAAATGTTCGCGCCTCTGTGTATTGTAAGTTACATACTCACCAACTAGACCAACCTTCATTGACATATAAAATTGGGCAGATCAAATTCTGCCAAACAAGAGTTGAGAAGGCAAAACCCAAAAAGATGTTAACAATCTAACTGACATCATAAAATGTCAACAATCTGACTGACAATCATAAATTTGAAACATCTTCCAATTACATTCACAGGTATACAACTTTGAAGCTTTTGGACTGACTTTGCATACATACATTTACATATATAATAGTAAATGAATGAATAGATAGATGATGATATAAATGATACATTAGGTAAATAACTGATCTCTCAAAAAAAAAAAAAAAAAGTTAATAACTGATCTTCTGAGTTCAAAAATAAACCAGACAGCAGTAATTTATAGCAAGAGCATCAATTCATTATATTCAAATAGATGATTAATAGTATCAATTTACAACTCCAACATCACATTCAAATCTTTATCACTCTCACCACCAAAAAAAAAAAAAATCTTTATCACTCTGACTAAAGCAAAGGAACAACAATGTGGGCAAAACCGACCGTCGAGGATTTCCCATTTTCCGAGAGGATTATACAAGCCCATAGAAACACCTACCTCTTGAAGGTTTGGGGAGATCAGTATCCAGATTCCAGAAAAGCAGGAGTTCTCCCAGGTACAGAAAGTGGGGAGAGTAAGTATGGTTCAAATAAGTTTGCTTTCATCCACATACAGACAAATTTCTAATAATCAATGACTATAGATAGAATAATCCTTATGTCACTGGTTATAAGCCATATCAGAAATTGACTTGTCATGGAGCAAAACTCATTTGGACTATACAGTGCATCCTAGAAAATGGAGGAATGTTGAAATTGAATGAAATTTTCATTGAATAATGAATCCAGGAACAAATGAATTTTCATTGAATGATAGATCCAGGAACAAATGAATTGACGGTAAATTAATGTATATGGATGAAAAAGAAAACAAAAACAATTTCTTTTTTTCCTGTGAACAGTATGATTTTGCTGTTGTGAATACTAATAAATATTATTTTCCACCTTTCTCATCTCTACAGATTGCATCCTCCGAATCACTAGTAAGTTTTGATTCTTTTGATGCATCTCCTACATCTATACTGCACATATCACCACTAGAGCTGTTCCCATTACATCTCCTTGCATTCCTCTTGAACCATGTTCGATGTATTTTTGAATTGTTCCACTTCTGCTGTCTAAAGTGATTCTCTCCCAAATCACTAGAGTCGGTCTTCAATCGCTTAGAGTCGTGTTTAGCATCCTCGCATTCAACATTCGTGTCTTCAGACTTAGCACCAGTTGTGCTGGGACTGGGAGTCATATGATCTGATTCTGAGCAGCAATTAACTAGACAATTGGCGTCCCTTTGCTTAACTTCAGCAGGCTGGTCAATTTCCATACTATTAGTATTAGAAGGTTGACAGTCTTTGATATCCCGTGGATATGGGGGTAGTGGCGGAAATGGGTAGAAAGGCATGCCAGGAGCAGTGACCCAACACCCTGTGATTTCCGCATGAGGAGTTCCGTATTGCTGAGCAACAGACCATGGCATTCCATATGAGACAGGCAAACGAGGATTGAATTTCTCTTTTGGCTGACCAGTAGTGACTAAACTAGAGGGCCATCCAGAATGGCTTGCATTTTGCAAAGCTGGACCGCCAGAGTTTAGTGCACTGTTTAATGAACGTATTGGACATGAAAACCCAGGTGGAATTTCTTCACTAATCTTCTGGCTTTCATTGGTAGAGCCAATAACAGAAGCAGAATATGAATTTGTTTCTGCAGGTTGATCCCATCGGCTTTTGCGCTTACGTTTTTTTGCCTCTTTGATCTCAACTCCATCCAAAGACGGTGTAGAACAGCCCTCCTGGGAGCCAGCATCTACTGAAGTTGAAGTTGTCACGAGCATTGACCGCTGACCACAATCAATTTCTTCTTCCTTAGGTCTTAATCCCTGCTCGTGCCTATGATTGTGTGATACTGAATTTCTGTTACAGTTGAAATTTCTGTGAGATTCCAACATATTATCATCCCTGTCCATATAGCCACGTTTTCTGCCTTGTTTTCGAATCCATCTGTCTCGGAAGCTTCGAGCAATTTGATGGACCTAAATGTGCAAACATCAGTGAAAATATTCAGATAATACCCATAGAACAGAATAAAAAACAATAGTATCCCTTTCCCACCGGGTCAAAAAAACAGATACAACCATAGCTAAAAAGTTATAACAGCATATTTTGGGAAGTGAATATACACATGACTTGACTATGGTAAAATAAATCAATATACAGTAGGTGATCAAGGCAATACCTGTTTGTCATCATGTTCTGTCAGAGACAGCATTGAACGCCTAAAACTGAATATTAAACCAATTATTAGTAAAAGAATGGAAACTAGGAGAGAAACAGAATAATTTCAATTAAGTTATACCAGAGATAATAGTGTAATTAATTTGCACCGCGAGAAATCATAAGAAATTGTGTCATATCATGGAGAATAGGAAACATTAGAGTAACACATATCATGCTTCTAAGCACTCAACATATTTTTGTAGTTTGCAGTTATCATAATAGCCCAAACAAAATAGGTGATGGAGAAAAGGTCAAATTTAAAACTGTTCCCTAGTTCAGCAAATTTTTATAATTGGTTTAATAAATTTGGGGAGAAGGGATAAAATTTGAAAATTCTTGACCTCTCCATTCCACGACAAGGAGGACCGCTGTTGATATGTTCAGGTGTCAAAACCTTGCCTGCTGCCAGGTACTCTAAGACCTGCAAAAGAAGGTTGTTTAGGCACATACTCTATAATCTCTTATACTCCATTTGGAGGTAAAAAAAAAGAGGAAATCGAAGAAAATATTAGGATCTACCAGCCAGTTATCAATTTATTGAAGAGTATGGTCAAATATATTTCCCAAATCAATATTTACCATATTTTAACATTCAAAATGAATGACTAGGGAAATTAGCTAACATCTAAATGAAGGAAAGAAAATGCATAAACATCACGCAATATCAAAATATGGACATTGAAGTCACAAAATTTATGTTAGTTTTAAGCGAACATTTGAAACAGCATCATTAAAATCATAAGAGTGAATATAACGCAGGAATTATGTTGTTCAGAAAGACATTAACAATGTCACCATATTGTTTCCAACCGCTCCGCAAACCTCCCCAATTTAGTATAATAAGGAAAGGCACACAATCCTTTGTAAAACTAGAAGATAAAGCACTTCTCTCTACAAAAATTAATGAATAAAAAAATACAGTATTGGTGTCCCTATATCTCACCTTAGAACCAAAGTGACCTCATATGATACAACTGATGTCTATTATACAATCTTATGTGAGGATGGAAAACATTACAAAATGAAGCTAACAAAGAGCTCAAATATGAGCAGTTTCCCATGTAAGTACCTTAAGAAGCTTTCGTAGTATTGGAATTTTTTGAAGTCTTGCCTGTACTGCTTCATGATCTTATGCAACATCTGTAAACCTGAAAGCAATTACTATAGTTATTACTTTGCGACACAGGCAAAGGTGTGATTGGTCTCACGTTCCTGATAAATGGGAGAAATTTTTCATTAAATGCAAAGCAAGTATAGATTACCATTTTTACTAATTATATCATTCAGCACGGCTCTAGATTTTGTTTTCAGAAGAGCGTCAAGGATCATGGAAAGATCTCGATTGCTGCAACCAAAAGATTAAATTTCTTTCAGCAAGTATTTACAGGTTCTTAAACAATGAACAAGTCTAGTACAAGTGTCATAACTACATAACATGTGCTTAATGAAGGAAAGGTAAACTAACTAAGAGGAAAAAAGCGAAGAGAGGACCTCTGAATTGCTTCACGGTTGCTTCTATCACCTGAAGCCACAGTGAGAAGCAAAAGTTTCAAGTAGCCTTTGGTGGCATCCTATGACAAGAAAAGGGCAGGGTGAGTCAAATGGTCCAGACCGAGTCACTAGTAAAACAGACCAGGCAGCAAGCCCAATAATACATCCACTATTAGGGCATCAAGAAACAAAATTGAAGAAAGGGAATGTGACAGAAGACACAAACTATTTCTCATAAGTGATTATACAGCAAACATAAAATTCAAATAATACAGCAGTGAGGTAGAAGTTTCTTGCTTTGTTACAGAACATAGATCTGAACAGCAGTAAAGAACACGAGGCCACCTTGGACAAGCTTCCAATTGTGGGGTTGTGTTAGGCCCAACCAAGATTTCTAAGAGGAATATATAAAGTACTTACTTTTCTTTTGCTTATTCCCCCATTTCCATCCAGCAACTCATTAAGTTTCCCCTGAACTGCAGTTGAGGAAAATATTTACCCATTATAACCAGTTTTAAGAACCATGTTACCAGAATAAATAAGGATGACAAACCTGCTTCAAACCGTCCATTGGAAGCTCCTTCGACCACTTTTTTGTGTTTGATAGATGGCACTGGCAATCGATTGGCTGCCATCTCAGCTGTAAGGCGATTTGCAGCATTAGCACTGCCTTTAGACTTTTTAACAGAAGTGTTGGGTTGAGGAGTCTTCACATGCAGATGTGATTGTGAAAAACCATTCCCATCTTCAACCATTTCAGACTTGGATTCTCTACTATCAGTAGAATTCGACAGGACCATGCTGGCAGCAGGCATGGGTTTGCTTGTCGTATCCTCCATTTGTTGAGAAATTTCTTCTATTTGATCAGAAGATGGTAAATTGCTTTTTGAGTCTTCTACTTCAGCCGAGTGCAAAAGGGAAACGGCAGATGCAGGGTTCATAGAACTATCTTTCCCTGGAGAACTACGTTTCCCAGGAGAACCATCTTCATCTATAGCAGTTGTAGACTTGTCCAATGCATCCCTGTCCATCAATAAATGAATAGAAGACTCTGTATCAACATTATCACAGTACTTGGGCATAGGTGTGCTGTCCTTAACTACACCATCTTCCGTAAGCATCATGGGTTCTGGATATTCATCATCTGAATCACCATGAACTATAACCTCAGCATTAAGTGGATCACCACCGCCTATATAACCTCGACAATGAGGTGAACCACAATAACATTTTTGGCAGCAGCGCCAAAAACCCTTACATAGTTGTAATCAAACGTCAATTCTTCATCCTGGGGAAGGTGGTCAAAAAAAAAAAATATCAGCTTGCCACCAATAATTCTCACATGCTTACAGCCATAGAAAGGAATTAACGGCAAAGTTTCATATTCCAAATTCATAAGCTGAGGAAATACCCTGAGCCTCCATACTAACAACACGCGTCATCCAACTCACCCCCTCCCCTTAAAAACGTCACCACTAATCTCTTCAAAGTTTAAAGACATCATATCATATATCATATTCTATAAAAAGAGAAACCAAATTGATCTATTCATTTAACTGCATGAATTTTTTTATATCTAATAATGTGCACATATGATTATGGATTAGAAACAAATTTACATATATCTACAAAAATGGTTAATCTCAGCATGAAGCAAACCTTTTTTTTTCTCTCTTTCAAATATTAAAATAAAGTAAAAACAACAGAGCATAACCAGAGCATAACCAGTGTACTAACTAGCAATAGCCAGGACAAGTAAGAAATAAAATATATCTGAATTTTTGTTAGAATGGAATAATCACACACCTAGACTCTAAAAGACTACAAGCAAAAAAGAGAAAGTGCAAAAAGCGTAGATCAAAGCCTTCTCAATTTAATCAAGCATTTATGTGGAATAAGTTTGGCTCAACTGACCATACATTCTTATTATTTCAGGGGTAGAAAAGAGGTGAAAAATTCAATTGTTTTTTTTAAACTCCTAGTCTCATAGTAAACGATTTCACATTTTCCTGCATGATTAATAATCAAAATGTATAACAGACACGCGCACAGGAAAATAAATTGACATAAGACTCAAAATCAAAATCAAATTTGAAACATAACGGCGAAAAAACTCAAATACAAACCTAAGAGATTTAATGGAATTAACAAACATAAAAGTAATAATCGGATGTTGAAAGCACACCTGCTTAATATTCCGCAATGCGAACAGCCCAATACAGATTTCCCCATTTACCATCCACTGTTGAAAAAAGGATGCAACATGAGGTCAAGTGATGTGAAAACAAGAGAATTCTGAATTTCATTGTCCAGTAAAATGACATTAAGGATATGTTCTAAAAAAGCATACATCCATAATGCCTATCATGAGACAAGCGAGAACCAAGATGATGACAGTAGTCACCGTACAATGATGCATGTATTAAAATTTGCCTTACACTTATACGCAAATAGCATGAATATAGTTTCCAATGAAAATGCCAAAAGAATTAAGCTTCTCAAGTATGATACTAATATATATTCAAATTACTTAGAAAACAACAAAAAATGCAGATAACAATATACTCACCTTTTCTGTCCGACAATTAGGATCACAACTATGATTAATAAAACGCCCCAAGTTTCCTTTTGCACTTGCATCTATCACCTGCAAAGAAAGAGAGAATGAAAAGAAAAAAAATAACTAAATAACAGAATACCCGGAAAAATAATAATAACGACCACGATAACATATATCGTGTTGAATTAACTAGACGAGTCACAATTTTCCACTGCATGTTCAGAATGATGATGATGAATCATGATAATCATAATAATAATACAAACAGCATGAAATGAAAAAATGTATAATTGTGATAACTATCCAAGTCTTACTCTACATATGTGGCCCAACATGTGGATACAAGCACAATATAAGATGAGTTCATGCAGTCCACTACAACAGTGGCTAAGGTGGTCTTTGGTTTGTTTCTTGTTTTCATCATTTATTAATAATAACTATAAAATTTCCACTCTTCTTCAAATATCTTCTTGAAGATGACTATTTGAGTTACTCATGCAAGTAGTGCTGATTAATCTGGAATGATATTTGTTACAACTTTTTGCCTTAACAGAGAGATCGAAATCAAAAGGATATTCAGTTCGTTTTCTTATTCAATTTCAAATTATGTGTTTTCATTGATAACTACCAAAATGCGAGCTTCTTCTCATTGTGTTTCATGTCATTGGGATTTTTTTAAGGATATGGTAAAAACACTACATTCATTTGTAAAAAATAAACAAATTAAAAACAAGATGGCACTTCTGTAATTAATAATCAGAGAAAGCATATTAATTGGAAATTAAAATAAAAAATCACACCAAATACCCTCTTGATTTCCTCCTCGTATTCAGGATAAAAAGTTAAAACAAAGACACCCAGATTAATCAACCATAGAGGCATGAATAACACAAATAGTTATCCCTTACACAATCCATTTTTTGTTGGAATATTATTTCATCAATTACAAAATCTGAACATGCAAAAAACAGGAGATACAATCTCAACAAGTCATCACAATTCACAATAGTTATCAGCAGAAGTAAGCCAGAATAATCCACATAGCTTACAACTAACAGCACAATACCAAAATTGTTTTGTTGCGAATAAGATAAAATTCACAATCAATTATTACAAAGCAACTTAACCTTTACTAGATATGGTTTTCACATTGAAGTGAATCCAGGGTTCCCATAATTTTTTTCAAGATATTTTCTTGGGGGAGGGATATGGGATACATGTTAGGTTCTTCTAAATTCTAGTAGCACCTAGAAGGTGCAGAGATACAAGGCAAAAGAGAAATCACTTTACTGTTTTTTTTAAAGGAAGAGGGGACAATTTTTACTGCATATGAATATGGGATGCATTAAAGACAAAGGTAAACTACAAATACTATCTATCGTTACAAATATTTGCATGATATAATACACTATCAAAGACAAACAAATTCATGTATGTTTCTACTAGGCAACAAAGAACTCAGCAATACTAAAAGTAACAAATTGAAGATTTCTAATATAAAAAACAAATGAAGTTGTTTCCATTTAAGTATATGCAGATGTAGAATAAAGTCATACCTCACTGCCATTCAAGGTCATAAAATAGAAATGTCTATGGCCCTTCACAGCATACTCTCTTTGACGTGCCTCGTATGCAGGCATGTCAAGGACCTGTTTGAAACATAAATCATACATTATGAGCATAAAGGTCGATGATTTGCGCAAGATGTGCATCATCAATGCATATATAAATAAATTCATTGCATGATGTCCCTGAGTAGAATAGCCAGCAGTACAAATTCTAACTCTAAGAGGTATAGGAATATAACATTATAAATAAATAAATACAAATCAATCTGCTAAGAATACTCCGTCTTTCCTTAACAAAAAAAGTATGCCCAGTTAGTCATAAGCTATTCTTTGGCCCTAGGTTACACTGATTTTAAGTAGATCAAACCCATCTTTGCAACATCTATTACTAATACTTGTAATATGTCAAATTTAATACAAAGGTCTTCTTTGTATATAACAGAAGCACAAAAGTCTATCACACATGTGGCTGCATTAGAGATCAAAACAATATTATTTGATCAATATTCACCTAAATTTTGTAATTACTCTTCTCCGCTATTTAAATTAAAAATCCAATTGATCAAAGAAATAGGTCATGCTGTCCCTCCTTAATCTCAACAACGCATATCGGTAGTGGTCAACTCAAACTAAATCAGTCCATTACCCACTTATTGCTAATTTGATTTAATTGATCAGCAACATAAAGTCACTTTTCTTTTCAGCAGCAAAAACAAAAGGTCAGAAGGATGAGGATTAACAACAATATCTAGGGGGAAGAAAGAAATGAGCAAGAGTAAAGTGAAGTAATACAAATCTAACTTGACCTTTTACCTATGACTTCGTTAAAGTTTAGGGTAATGTTAATTCTTCCTTCCCCTAAAATTTCAGCTAAAATAAATGACCAAACCACAAATATGGGTACGAGATTTTAAGGTTCAGCCTCAAAATTCAATATTTCATATATCATACTAAAATAATATGTAAAATTATTACATCAGTATAGAGATAATAAAAAGGAAGAACAATCATGTCACCTCTCCAACGTATTCAATAATAAAGTGGCCTTTAGCTACACGCTCAAGTGCCTTCAGTCCATAACCTTTTTTCCCACATTTAAACCACTTCAATCTGGAATACTCGCGTTTTTGGAACTGAAATTGAACATTTAAATCACAATCATGCTCTTTGGCAAGGCCTGATGCTAGTATATTTTAGAGGAAAAATGTATAGTTTATAAACCTGCTGATTGGAGCAACGGTCCCCACATGGGCAAGTTCCTTGCACACATTCAATGTTAAGCATCCGATTTAGACATTCATCCCCACATCCTAACTTGCCTTCTGGAGGTGGCTTGCAATGGCAAACCATTACCTACAAGTTCAGAGGTACAATGAATAATGGATATAAAATTGATGTTCAAATTTGTAAATTCAGAAAGCTTAGTTGAGATTTCAGTGCAATCCTCATGACTGTATACATAAATCTTAGACAAAATGAAATATAAAAATTATCAGTAACTGATGTCAGAGCAAAATGAGAAAGCCACATATCTAGCAATTAGATTACTTATGCAAAGCATACAACTCCTGCTCATAAATAATGGAAGGCCAATAATCTATACCATCCTATGCAAAGCACATCCATTATTCCATTATACACAAGTCCAAATTCAAGAGAATTAAAGTATATGCTCTTTTTATTAATAAAAAGGGGAAACTTAGTGTGTATTTGGTTCTTCGGCGGCGAAATTGTTTTGGAATTAATTTTGTATAATTGATTGTGTCAAAAAGTGAGCTGAATGTAAAGTGGTTTATGTTTGGATATATTTAGGTGAAAGTGAATTGAACAATAAATTTAAGGCTAAAATCAATTGTAGAAACAAAAAGCTACAAATTGTAGCTTCAAGTAGAATCAATTCCACAAGCAAAATCAATTCTACTTTAAATCCAAACATATCAAAATCAATTATACTCCTCTAGAATCAATTTCGCCCTTTCCAATCAAAACATGTCAAATCAATTATACTCCTCTAAAATCAATTTTGGCCCTTCCAAAAGTTAAACCAACCATACACTTATTACTTTAAAAAAGGGGGAAACTAAAAACTATTGTTAAAAGGAGGGGAGGGGGAGAATAAAAAATAGAATGCACATGCAAATAAGAAGAAGGAACATCTGCTCATCGGACCTCAGTCCCTCCTCCGCAAGTCTGAGAAACAATCCAACTTGACCAGTTTTGGCATTTAAGTACGTACTCCCTCTATACTCTTATATAAGAAAAAAGTAACCAATTGCACACTAATTAAGAACATTGTTTCGTTAACAACTTAACATCTTTTAATTTTATTGATATAATCAAAAACACAATTGTATTCTCTAAACTGCCATTTCTCTACATTTATTTTTTATAGAGAAACATGTCTCATGAAAGCATTAATTAGGAATCTCAGACCAAAAATGACTTTTTTTTGCTAACATTTGATTCCGGAGGGAGTACATATCAATCCAACATAATCATGTGTATGCTAAAACCTATTTTGAACTCAAAATAATATAATATGATGACTACACGTAACAAACAAAAAATTATAACAATTTAAGACCTCGTCAATAGTCTGAGTTTTTGGACTGCGGTGCTGAAACTCATTGGTGAAAATGCGGGTAAAAGTTGACTCTTGGGCAACTGCAATCATAAAGCAAAGTGCATATCAGACAGCAAGAAAGATTAAATGGCATTGATATGAGGCTAAAATAGTACAGCTTCAATGTTAGTTCTGTTAAAAAAATTAATAATAATAGTAATAACACTTTCTAGCTAATACCACACACCCGGTGGTAGTCGATATTCCAATTCCTTATAATTTTTGGAGTCTTCACATACATCTTCTTCACCAGAGGCATATGATAATCCTAACTCTGCATTAATCTCTGCATTTGATTTTTCTTGAGGGATAGCACAATCAGCAAAGGCTTTATCACTGCTGTCCTTGCAAGTCCTTCAAAAGAAAATCATCCATGACAAGATGCAAGTTATTAAAAGAAAATGGGAATAATATGGAAACGGTGTCTACCTTATGTACCTCTATTTTAAAAAAGTTAAATACAAATATGAATCGAGCCAGGTAAAATTAAAAATTGTAATTGAAACCCATATTGGGAAAAATGCAAGCCCCGCATTGAATAGTAAGGCCTGAAATGAGTCTATAAAGTGTGGCATCACTCACCTTACAAGCCGATTTTGTAAGGATAAGTTAGGCCCAATATTAAAACTAATAACCCAGATGTACCACAGTCAATTAATTAAAAACCAAGTGAATCATGAATAACATTTGTCCTAAATTAACCCTATCATACATGTTAGCCTCATATTGGTAATGGGTAATAACTAGTATGAATGAAAAATTGTATACCAGGTGCAGTTCGTTTCATCAATCCGGTCAGCAAGCAAAGCTGGAATACGCCGCCACTTGTGACAATCATCACAACTCACCCATGCATTACGCGGCGACTGAGGTTGTTCTCCCAAATCAAAACTAGGTGTCATGTCCAAATTAGATACATTGACTGATACTCTGTTGTCACTGGGATTAATTTTTCCAACAGCATCCAACTTATGATTTCCAACAGCATCTGCTGACGCGACACCAAAAACATTTATTGTGAGCAACATGAGAGATTAAGAAATAACACAAAAAAGCAAGATTTGGATGGTCAAAAAGGAAAAGGAACATCAAAGATGATTCCAAATGCAACAATAATTTCGCATTATGATGCAGTGTATCTGACATATAAAGCTACCTGGATGCGGGTGATCTTCCACTTCGTGTGTAACTTTGAGAGAGACACCTTTACCCTTGGCTTCACTTTTGTTAATAGGCTCTTTCTGTTTCTCCTTGCGTCCAGTAGTAGTCTTTTGACTGCTTGTCGAGTCAGAAACTTTGGATTTGGCCTTGCTAACTTTAGGTTCAAGACTTTTCGGTAGTTTACGACCCAAAGGTCTTCTAGAAGACGGCAAATCCCCAGAACCCTGGAATTCAGAAAATCCATGATCACCAGATGTTTGACCAGCTGTCTTGCTCTTGACTTTCTCCTGACTTTTAACTTTCAAAGACTTGGTGGAGACTCCAAGTACAATCTCTCCAGAACGGGGCAATGATTCTGCAGCCAACTCTTTACTCATTACAGATTTGGTTAGCTCAGTGGAAGTAGGCAATTCTAAAGAGCTAACCATGTCACTGCAGTTCTTCTTACGTCTGTGATTCTTCGAATGCTTAGCTATATTATTCCCTGGTTGACCTTGTGATCCATCTTGAGTGATACAATTTCCTGAACGAATAAGATGGTCTTTCTTCTTCTCTCTCTTCCTGAAGGTAGCATCCATATTAGAATTTAACTCATCAGAAGAACCTAACACAGCAAGATGTGCATCTTCTTCAAGTCTTTCTCCAACCTGGACTTCAGGAATTGAATCAATGACTTCTGAATCAGGTGATGTTCCTGGATCTATAACTGAATTATTAATTGGCTTAACTAATGCTTCAACCACTCTCTCTGGAGGAACTGCATGACATGTTTCCTCTGCAACCACATCTAGCTTCTCCATTATTTTAGAATTTTCTAGCTGGCTATTTACAATTTGTCCATTTACAACAACACAATCCTTGTCCAGGTCATTTCTAAATGATTCTAAATTGTTAACAGCCAACACTTCAGAAAATTTATCTGCAGAATTGCCGGTTACGTTCTGAGAACCTGAATCAGACCCCAAGTAGGAAGCAGAAGCCAAGCCACCAACAGACTCCGGAACATTAGAGCAATGTAAATCATTTTCTTTTCCATACTTGATCTTCAGACGAAAACGAGTAGTTGAAGTTGAAACATTATGCTTTTGAATTGAACTTAATGAGCTAGAACTTGCACCATTCTTGATCGTTGTCCCGCCTTGACTTTTGTTTCTAGCTTTACCCTCATTCTGGCACATGGCTTCACTAACACCAAGCTCATTTTCATACTGGAAAAACTGTTCAACATTGCCAAGCGAGCCCCAGGCACAAGAACGAGCTGGTTTGGATAAACAACTTCTTTTCTTTCTAGCAGCCTCTAAGTTCATCTTCACACCCCCGCCTGGATGTGTCTCACTGACTTTGTTATTGGATTTTCTAGAAGCCTTTCTGGTTTGTGTCTTACGACCAAATTTGGTTCTTCGACTGTTCCTTTGAGAAGGTAACGGTATGCTTTCAGTGATACAATCAACTTCAACAGCTTCTTTTCCATCATTATTTGTCTGTCCAGAATCGTCTACAGCACAATTATTGTTGATGGAATCACCGTCACCTTTGGAAAGGAGATCCGGCACATCCTTTGGAGTGCTATTGGTCATTAAAACAGAAGAGGACTGACCTGATTCTGGATAAAATGGTTTTAAATTATCTTCTAATTGAAGTATGCCATTCTTTAATTCACTCCCTGGATCCAGCAAGGTAGGTTGACTTAGTGAATCAATTACAGGTGAAGTCCTCAAGGTCGTATGAAAATATGGCGAGGGCAATGCTTGTACATATGAATTGGCAGTGATTTCTTTCTCAACAACGGCTCTTATCTTTTCTTCACAAGTACTGTCACAATCCTCGCCAGTTTTCTGATCGTGTAGCATATCACCTGTGCTCTCTAGTTTTGCCTCTATAAATAATGCACCTGACGACATTTCCACATCCAACAAAGGAGACTGTGTGATATCATTCTTAACAACTGCTGTTATCTTTTCTTCGTAAGTACTGTCACAATCCTCGCCAGTTTTCTGATTGCGTAGCATATCACTTGTGCTTTCAAGTTTTGTATCGATAAATAATGCACCTGATGGCATTTCCACATCCAACAAAGGAGACTGTGTGATTTCATTCTTAACAACGGCTGTTATCTTTTCTTCGCAAGTACTGTCACAATCCTCGCCATTTTTCTGATCATGTAGCATACCACTTCTCTCCGGTTTTGTGTCTATACATAAGGCACCTGAAGGTACTTCACCATCCAACGAAGGAGATATCTGCCTGCAAGAATTGGCTTCCATCCCATCTAAAGCATCACAGTCACAACTTTCCACAACCTTCGGCAAGCTATCTTCACTTCTCGTAATCTCCTCTGGCTCATATTTCTGGTCGCAATCAACTAGCAAGTCTGCAACGAAATCTGATTCCGAAGAGACTTCAGAATGTCTGACGTTAAGCACACAGTTGACAGCACCTGCTAGTAAATCAGCACCATCATCATTTTTACCCTCCATGACTTCCAAATCATCTCCTGCCGAGGATAAAACAATGCTTTTCTCATCTTTCTGCTCAGCATGTTCATCACAATGCGCCTGCAAATTATTTGAGGTTAAGGACTCCAATGGCAGATCAACATAGCCTTCATCTGGAAAATTTCCTTCTGAGCACAATCCACCGCTTTTAAGATCAGAAGCTCCAACGTCCTTGAAACGAACCCCCAAAGTATTCTGAAAACCATCTTCATTAGTTTTCTCCAATTGTGACAAATCATCATTTTCACATTCATTTCTCAAAGCATCTTCAGACCTCGCAGTAACATGAGTGTCAACAAAGCTTGCAGAACAACCCACGTAACCCGCTCCCATAGAACCATCAGTCATACCAGATTGGTCTAAAACATTGCAAGGCTCTTCTGAACATGACTCCTGCACAGAATCTAACTGTTCCGGAAACCCCGAGCTCAAAGGTTGCTCCATTACAGACAAGCCAGAGGGATCACCAACGATTGAGGTTATTGACTCCAACAGCAGGTCAACGTTGCCTTCATCTTGTAAATTTCCTACTGAGCACAACCCACCACTTTTAAGATCAGTAACTTCAATATCCTTGTAAGAAACCCCCAAACTATTCTGACAACCATCTTCATCGATTTCCTCCAATTGTGACATATCATCATTTTGACATTCATTTTCAACAAAGCTTGCAGAACAACCCACATGAACCTCCTCCACAGAATCATCAACCACACCATTGCAAGCTTCCTCTAAACATGTCTCCTGCACAGAATCCAACTCTGCCGGAAACTCCGAGCTCGAAGGCTGCTCCATCACAGACAAACCAGATGGATCACCAACAATTGTAGGTTCACCACACGAACCCATCACAATCACAAACAAATTCTTCAAAAATCTACCACACTTCCACGAACTCTTCACTCTGATTAACAAAATCAAAACTTCAAAACAAAACAAAACAAAAAAAAACAATAATCACAATCTGAGCTACTAACACAATGCATCAATTTGAAGAATTAATCAAAGCAAAGTTAAAAACACTACCTTTACATGAAAATCATAGCCCAAAATCAAAACCCTAGAAAGTGGCATTATCCTGAATCACTCTGCAAGAAAAAAATCAAATTAAAAATCAAAATTTTAAATTAATTAAGAATAAAAAAAACCCTACTTTCAGAATTTCAGCATAATAATGTAGACAAAACACGGGTTTGTAGCAACAAATTGGATAAACAAAATCGGGAAAATTAAAAAAAAAATGAATAAAATAAAAAAAAATGAAAGTAACGAAATTGAAGAGTGAATTGATTACAGATACCTGGTGATGAAGGAGATTGAGGATAATGATTATGATTTGGCGTTTTGAAGAATTGAATTGTGAAAAATAAAAATCGAAAATTGATAAATAAAAAATGATTATTCTTTTCTCTCAGAGCGAGGAGAGAGAAAGAGAGAGTTGGGTCTCCGTCGCGCGCAAAGGGTTACTTCAGAGAAAAAGAGAGAGAAAGATGGTTGGTGACTTCAACCAAAATTAAATTAAATAAAACAAAAACATGAAATTTAGTGAAAAACAAAAACAAAAACCGACTACATGTATATATATTGTATCAAAATTACCTCAATCTTGTGTTTTATTTTATTTTTTGTTATTATTTTAATAATTGTCAAAATATTGAGATAATTGAGATAATTTTGTAACAAGATATTTTTTTATAATAGTTCTATACATACAAACTAAATTATTTTTAAAAAATATATTTTTATCACGATAAACAAAGTAAAATAGATTCTATTTTCTTATAAAATCTATAAATTATTCGATGTCAAAATTACTTTTATTTTAATTATTTATAACAGACAGGTCTAAAATCAAGTACAACATTTGATGAACTCCATTAAAAAATTAATAATAATCGTTTGAATAACCCGAATTTGATTTCAATTTTTAACCAAACTTTTAACTCTAAGTTTATTTGTGGTGCATATCTTTTTTAAGAATTTGTGGTGCATATATTGTTGTCTATAAAGTAATGTTTGAAATATCAATTTTTTATTATTTTTATTCTCGTTATGTTAATTGAGATATTTAAATATTATTTTACTTTATGTCATATATATCATCTATTTTTAATAACAATATTACAAAATATTTTTTAAACAATTAATTTTTTTGTTAAGTAGTCTATTGACTAGAAATTCACTTTTTTAAAGTGAATATGTGAAGTGTGAGGTCTCGAACTCCGACCCCTTCATGTATTATTAAATGTCCCTACCACCTAAGATAAGTTAACGGAGACTTCGAGCAGTTAATTTATCTCGCTATCAATTAAATTATTTGTTATCCATTATGAATATAAATTAAATCGTCGTCTGTTATTTTATCCATGATCCTCGACTTTTTTATCAATTGTTTGCGGACTTTTTTATTATAAGTTGTTTTACCTAAGTGAACTAGATATGATCCGAACAAGTCACTTTGGGTGTCCATCCAAGCTAAGGTCGAGCTCGAAGGATCAACTAGGTCATAATCAACCATATTTCACTCGATCGTCCAAAGGTTTAGTTTGAAGGACCGGTTAAGGCATATTTATCTCATACACTTTATTATATTAATAGACAACTGATTTTTTGAAATAAAAAGTGTTTGAATGAAATTTCAATCAAAACGATTTTTGAATAAAACTTAAACTCCGTCAAAAAAGATTTTTGAATAAAACTAATATCGGAAATTTTTTAAAAGCGTTCAACGGTTATTATATTAATAGACGAATGATTTTTGAAATAAATTTTAGTCAAAAACGATTTTTGAATAAAACTTAAATTCCAGTCAAAAAAGATTTTTGAATAAAACTAATATCGGAAAATTTTTAAAAGCGTTCAATGGTTATTATATTAATAGACGAATGATTTTTTGAAATAAAAAATGTTTGAAATAAATTTCAGAAAACGATTTTTGAATAAAACTTAAATTCCAGTCAAAAAAGATTTTTGAATAAAACTAATATCGGAAATTCTTTAAAAGTGTTCAACGGTTAAGCCTCAAAAGTCATATCAATAAATGTTAGACATCCGCTTCACACATAATTATTTTTTGTGAGATTTCACTCATATTTTATCATAGCATTATTTGATTCTTTTTAAAAACAAATAATATATCAGTGAATTACTTGACCACATGACGTGTTAAAAATAATTTAACACTACGCAAAATATGCGACAACAAGAATACAAAAGACGCAAGCATATTATTAAGAGCACTAGTTTAGAGACCGGCGTTGCGGGTTAGATATTAAATAGTAAGTTTTATAAGTTGGTGTGCACGAATACACATGTAAGTATATTAGATTGAATTTATTTAAATTTACAATTATAATAATATCTTAAAAATATATATAAATGATGAGATGAATGTCCAATGCAAGAATAAAAAGTGTAACAAAATCAATAATGAATTAGTCCAAGTGGTAAGAGTTTTGGGTCCCTTTAAACATGTGGTCATGGGTTTGCTTTCGCTACAACATGCGTATGAGAGAAAAAAATTGATTGGAAGGGAATAAAATTGGTGTTTGGCAAACATGAAAAAGGAAAAATGTTAGATGAAAAGAAGGTTCGGGGTTTCGGCTTGTGCTCAAAATATGTAAATATGTGATTAACAAAATTTATTTATTTATAATTAACATTTGCATTAGAATATGCTACTAAAAGATAACATAATAACTAATTGAACATTTTTTTTATCAAAAATAAAAACTAATCGAACCCTTTTTTTCCTCAAACATAAAAACTAATTGAATGATACAGTGCTAAAAGATTGGTAATAACTCTAATTGAAGTTTCTTTTCCTAAAAACAAATAAACAAATTGAAGTCTTTTAATCATAAAATAATATCATACATGTAAACTTTGTTGAAAGTATTATGTGTAGTTTGTTGAGATATTTCTGCTACGTAAAATATTAGAAATTCAAAAAAAAATTAAAGAAAATATTGAGTGGATAAGATCAAAATGTTGTTGAGATATTTATGTTAAATAAAATATTGGTTTTTAAAAATAGAAAAATAATAAAAATATTGAGAATGAATGTGGAAGTGACATGTGGCATAACAAACCTTACTTTATATATATACTATTGATTGATTTAGAAATAAGGACTTGAAATAATAGTATAGGTGTTATCATAAAATGATAGTATAAGTGATTAATAATATTAAAAAGCTATTGGTGAAATAATAATATTTTAGGACCAGAAATATTATTATTATTAAAATCAAAACGCTACCGATTAATAATATTGAAACGAAAATGACATGAAAAAATAGTATATGTGATAATAGTATAGGTGATTAATAATATAAAAACGCTACCGTTGAATCGAAAAGAGAAAAAAAATAGTATAGGTGTTAATTCAAGGATGTGAAACGTAAACAATAGTATAGGTGTTAGTTCAAGCACCCGAAACTCGTAGGTGTTTGTAATGGATGCCAACAACAATAGTTCAAGGACCTGGAAAAAAATCGCAAACTCACTCGTAGGTGTTAGTTCCCTTTATATTATATATAAAAATAAAAATCTATGCATAATTAAAAGTAAAAGAAACAATAGTATAGGTGTTTGTCAAACCTGAAGAAATAAAAATCTTAGACCAAAAGAAGGTTTGAGTTTCAGTTTTTGCTCAAAATATGTGATTACGTGATTAAAAAAATCTCCTTTATTTATAGTTAAAAAAAAAAACAAACCGAAGCCTTTTTTTCCTCAATGAAAAAAACTAATTGAATAATATGGTGCTAAAAGAGATAGTAACTAATTGAAACTTCTTTTCCTAAAAAAAAGAAATATTTAATGGATAGTATTGAAAGTATTATATATAGTTTGTTGAGACATTTTGGCTACATAAAATATTAGGAATTAAATATAAAATTAAATAACAATATTTCAGGTCTTGAAATATTATTATTAAAATCAAAACGCTACCGATTAATAATATTAGAACGAAAAGGACTTGAAAAAATAGTATAGGTGATAATAGTATAGGTGATTAATAATATTAAAACGCTACCGTTGAAATGAAAAGGAATAAAAATAGTATAGGTGTTAGTTCAAGGACTTGAAACGAAACAATAGTATATTTGTTAGTTCAAGGACTGAAACTCGTAGGTGTTTGTAATGGATGCCAAGCAACAATAGTTCAAAGGACACGAAAGAAAAAAAAACAATCGCAAACTTACTCGTAGGTGTTAGTTCCCTCTCATATTATATATAAAAATCTAAGCATAAGTAAACGAAACAATAGTATAGGTGTTTGTCAAACTCGAAGAAAGAAAAAGCTTAGATTAAAAGAAGGTTTGAGTTTCAGCTTCGCTCAAAATATGTGTTTACGTGATTAAAAAAATCTCCTTTATTTATAGTTAAAAAAAAAAACAAATCGAAGCCTTTTTTTCCTCAATGAAAAAAACTAATAGAAACTTCTTTACCTAAAAAAAAGAAAGAAAAAAATAAAGGAAGCGACACGTGGATATTTTGTTGAGATATTTTGGCTACACAAAACATTAGGAATTAAACATAAAATTAAATAAAATATTTAGTGGATAAGATCAAAAGTTTGCTGAGATTTTTATGTCAAATAAAATATAGACAAAATATAAAAATATTGAGAATAAACGTGGAAGCGACACGTGGCATAAAAAACCTTACTTTATATATATACTATTGATGTGCAATTGACGCATGCCTTAAAAACGACATCTAGCCTCAAAATGGACCATATAAAATGCAATCAAATGTCATTAACACCTAAGCACTCAAATAGTCGAACACGCCACTAATTTAAATTGTATTAAAATCCACCCCTTTGACTTGGACCAACACAACGACATACTTTTTACGCTTTCAAGTAATTGACTTACAATATACGCTTGTCAATGCATGATGTTGTTTCTCAATTTTTAAATAGACCAAATGCATGCAATTCAAATATAATTTAACTTCTCGCGCAAAATATTTCCACCCAAGCTCACGCCAAAAAATTGTTTGGTGTGATTCATATATATCAACATTTGTTTAAGGGACTCTTCTCAACCTTGTCCTAAGACTCATAAAATATTAGAAACGATTCGACACCGCATTAAGCCTTCGATGATTTACCACCTTTGTACGTATGTGACTTTTCAATTGCTAAAGTTCGAGTTAGTGTTTAATATTTATCAAATTTATGGTAACTTATAAGGATAACAAGAGCCTAGAACCATTATATTCTGTAACAAAAAAAAAAACGAACCATTATATTCATTGTGATGTTTGTTTAATTAACTTTTAAGTCCATTTCTATTTTCAATTGGTTTGAACTCAGTGAAAAATATATAGGCTGAGAATACTTAAAATGTTGTTAAGTATAAATGGTAATACGCACACTTATTAAGCAGTACCATATGAAACCAAATTCAATCACTTCATAACATATTTTGGACAGTTTAGAGTCTACGGTCTCCAAAGACCTTTCATTAACAAATACTACCGAAATTAGAAATGCCAAACAACCCAATACTTAGATAATACACGTATAATTAGACATAGTAGCAGCCATATTAAAGCAACATACATTTTTTCTAATGATCAATGGCTATTTAGGAAACACACGTAAATCAAACTGCATTTTCAAACCAAATCCCTTATGATGGTCCTTATGATCTGGTTAAATCCATTGTCCATGCATGTTTCCCACACCTTCAAGTGCCATATGCTGTTGCTGTTGATCAAAAATGAAAAAAGGTCAACAATTAGAAAACAATTTGTTTAATGTTATTGTTGATTGGTATTTGATGTTGTAAACTATTAACTTGAGTAACATGATCATAGACATAGTATTGCAGCCATAGTAAACTATTTGATATTGTCTAGCATGTGCAACATTGCACAAGATAAAACAACTAAAAATAGTAACTTTTAATTGAAAACAACAATAATTTATTAAAAAACTACATGTTTAATATAAAATGAACAAGTTTCAAGACAAAATTACTATTTTAAATTTTTTAACAATTTACACATGATAGAAAAACCCTTAACTAAAAGCTTTCAACAATTGGTAATTGGGAGAGAAATATTAGAGTTGAAGAGCTAACTTATTGGTGATAAACTCCACTTACTAATTAACATTTTCTAGCTAACAATTAATTGCTAATATTTGTTATTGAAAAATAATAGGGAAATAAAACTAGAATCAAGTATTTGCAGCAGTTATGATAATGAATCCATCATGAGCCTATATATATCAGGGCTTATTAACCATATTAGAACATAAATATTGATATAAGTAGCTAACATATATCATCATCAATACATACAATACATAGATTACCACCACTTACCAGAAGAAAATTGAGTTCCTTATTTTCATCCTCCAAGATCTTTCCCTGAGCAATATCAAAGGAATCACATGAGTTAAGCAAAAATAAAAAAAGGAATTACATGAGTATTTTCATGTTAAAAGAGTAATTAGACGAGTTAGCATTCCTTTTGATCACTTTTCAAGGGATTTAAGTTTTGTTAGACATATAATTACGGCCTTATTTATTTATTTACTTTTTTTGAAAGAATTTATTTACTTATTTATATATACTATAGTAAAAAAAATAAAAAATACATACATTTCTCTTGAACATCCTATGCACTTCCATCTGTAGGACAAACAAAGAAACTGTAAGGCAAAATTTTTAAAAAAATAAATAAATAAAAATTCTAAACAAGTAATAATGACAAAATTATTACTATATGATTAAACATTAAAAAAAATTAATTACCTTTTTCTCACGGACACCAGTAAGACCATTTTCAAGGGATTCCTCAAGGGACATCAGCTCTTTGTAATTCAGTGAGGTAATGTCCTCTCCCTTCAAGTGCCTGAAATTAATATATGTACCCTTGATCAATGATATTTATAAATTTTGATTATAGCTAGGGCAATACATATAAATAAAAATATTTGTATAATACCTGAGGTCAATTTGCATGCTGTCATTCTCCTTTTTGATTCTATCAATTTCATTGCTAAGGTTCTGTGAGTTCAATCCAAAACACACCAAAAAAGAAAAAGGAACAATAAATGAATGAGAAGTCAAAAATGAACATTTTGGTGTAGATCTGGTTCTAAAGCTGGTTACTATGTCAGTGAAAAAACACGCAGTCAAGAGGAAGAACCATCATCTTTGTTATCTAATACCTAGAAAATTAAGGATTCAGCTTTTGAAATAATCTTAGCAAAGAAAAGGAAGCATGTGAATATTGTTTTATTTCCAGATCTGTTCATATATTGAGACATATATTCACTTTTTCTTCATTTCCTTTCTCAATAACATATTATATATAAATAAAAATATAATATGTATTCCAAATGTAGATCTAGTCAGAGAGTTTTTGGTTCTTGTTCCTCAACATATTTTTAGCAAAAATATATAACTATATAAACATTTTTTCTTGAAACAAATCTACCAAAAATAAATAAATATGAAAACCTACCTCATGCTTAGCATCCCATAGGGTTTTCCCAGAGGCTCTCTGGTATCTGTCCAGAATATCAATCAACCTTAACCAAAAAATAAAAAAATTAGATGAGTGAGTAAAAACCCTAACAAAAAGAAAAACAAAAAAGTTTCAAAGAAGGGAACATATATAAGTGCTTACGTGGTGGAAGGGCTGATGTATTCATGCATCTTACCAGAAGCACCAAAGAGAATAAGCGAAACTTGAGCATCACAAAGAACACTTATTTCCTTTGCTTTCTTAAGGATTCCATTCTTTCTCTTTGAATAAGTAACTTGCCTGTTGCTTGAGTTTTCAATCCTCTTGATCTCAATCTTACCCCTTCCCATCTTCTTCTTCTAGCTTCTTCTTCTTCTCTTATCTTCTCCTTTTTTCTTTCTCTCTATGTGTTCTTTAAACAATGTTTTAGTAGAGAGGGTATATATTATAGAAAGAAAGAAAAGTAATAGATGACCATTCTATTTTAGGTTTGTGGATGTGTAACTTTCTGAGTGGCACAGGAAGGAAGTGTTTGTTTAAGGGTTTGTGACAAAGCCAATTCAATACTAGTGCTTTTATTATTATTATTACGTTTGATTAATTACTTTTGATTTGAAGCTGTTGTGTGTGTGTTCCATTTTCTTAACCTATGGTTTTCTTTATGCATCTCTCAGTTAGTTAGTTTGAGCATATATTAATTTAGGTTTGAGATCTTTTTCCTACTATTTTTGTTTCATAAAAGATTATGTTTTTTTTCCTACTAATAATGCATTTGGAGTTAATAAAATCTGTTAAAAAATGAATTTTAAACGGATTACGCGTGCGATGCAAATTGGTAATGAAGTGAATTATCAATAAATGTTAGTTTAGTTAATAAGAAGTTGACACGTATCTAATAAGAATTTGGATTCAACTCCGACTAACGATATAAAAATATTTTTTGTGGATAATCTCTTAGTATACCGTCAATTTACGAGTCTTGATGTTTGCCCAATATTAACAATCAGCTTGGGGAACTAATTCACATAAACTAGTATTATTCATAAAAAATAGTAATGAGGTCAAATTGATTATCATGTTATGTTTTATTTTGGTTAAAAAACAAACTCATAAACAAATGATGTGAAAGTGGCAAAAAGGCAACTTTTTAATTGTGTTGTTAAACTTTTTAAGTGATTTCAATGCAAGTTAAAGTTGGTAGAAAATTTTAGGGTATGCTTATATTTATATGTAAAACAAGGTTTGAAAGAAAGGATATAACGGTGTTTAACTTGTATTGGTGTCCGTGATTTTTAGCTAGGGTTTGAATGTGATGGGTAACTAGAAATATAGTATATGTTATGTTATGTTATGAATGTCACAGCCGCTCAACCATCAAATCAAAGGAAAAAAATGATTTATTATTTCCATTTGTAAGCAAAGAAAAGAATAAAAGCTGTATAAAGTAATAAGTGAACGGCATAAGAAAAAAACAATTCAAATGTTCCAATTACAACGGAAATTGCCTAGACTACTAGCCTCAAGGTTTTATCCATCAAACATGTTATCATATAGTATGTTTTTATTTGGAGTTTGGGCACAAGGACTTGTTTTGTTTTTGCTTTTGTTGGTGGTCGTGATGAATTGCTAGCTTGATCTGATTTGAAATGTCTGCACGGAAGTTGCGGTTGGTAGAAACCACAACCCTCAAATCACTCACTACCTATGGCCGGAAAACTGCATGACATGACAAACTAATTAAAGATCATGTCTAATCCTCAATGCATAATGTGTCCCTAAACATATAAGTTATAAGTTATTACTACACATACACACATATATTTTAGGTAAAGCTACACATCCATTTAATAATTTGTGATAAATATATAAAATTTCAATTACATGACTCTCATGTAAAGTCATTTGTCATGGAGTTGGTTTATTAGTAAGAAGGATAGAAATTTTGGTTTATCATTGGTGATCATGTCCTTTAGATTGTTGCCTTTGACGACTTGTATTCGATCTTGTGACTTTTTGTATGTGGGCAGAAGTACCACATGTATTCCTTCCCTTATCAATAAATTTTTGCTTAAAAAAAAAAAACAGATCTTGCATTCTTTAAGTTACAATTGCAATGATTTAGTTTTTAAGTTTGCTTAAATCAAGATGGAGTAAATGAATGAATATGGCTAATTCGTCATATGGAAAAAGATAAAATCCGAAGTAAATGATCTATTCTTCTAAATTCATCTAGTGATGACTTGTTCCTCCACACATAACTAGTGTGTTGGGTTTTAGAGTCATTGTCGGCCGTAGTGTAGGCTTGGGTATCCCTAACATTTATTTTAAGAAAAAATAGTTTTATGTTCTGGTTTTGTTAAAATGTGAAAAAATTTAGATTTTTGGATATTTTTAGTTTTTGAATGTTGGTATATTTTTTTTAATCCCAGTTAAAAATATGAGGGGCAAAGGTGTGGTTTAATATAAATCTAGGGTACAGGGAGTAGGGACTAAGTGAAGGGTAACAACTAACAAGTATACTTTTATGTGTTTAATATTGTTTGGAAATCGATAGAAGTACTTCTAGGGTTAAAAATGTTTTTCATCTCTAATAAATTAACAACTTTCTTTTTTCCTCCTTCAAAAAAACTTTCTTTTTTGTTCACATAAATAAAAGTGGCATTTTTTCGTTCTTACAAACATTTCTTACGTAGGTTTAGTCTCTACTTAAACAAAAATTATTTAACTAACCTCAAAATTTTAAATTTTGATTATTTTTTTAGATATGTTTAGAACATTATATAAAGTTCTTTTAAAATATTTAGAGTTTTTAACATATGAATTAAAAATGAAATTTTTAAACATTAAAAGTTCAAGATAAAAGTAGTAAATATATGAACCAAAACATCAAATTTTAAGATTTTTTTTTTTTGAATAACTTTTTATGATATTGTAAACATATTTTCAATAAGGAAAAAGATATTTGGCACGGGAGTTTTGAATACGGAAATATACGAACGCTTGTTAGCCTTTTTTTTTTTTACAAAACGTGTGTTAGTCTCTCAACTCATTACACCACCAACTATTTTCATATTCTCCAAATTTCTATCAAGACAACTTCACCGGCATCAATTCATGGCTGCTACCGTCACCGGAAAAGTAAACCCACCTCTACCGATTACCCCGATATTTGGAGTTTTACTTTGTTTTCACTAACTCATGGCCGACAACCGTCACCGGAAAAGTGAACCGACCGTCATCGTTGGACACACCTCTTCAAATCTAATATGGGTTCTGCTTGGATCTCGCGACGATGCCGATTTTTTCCAATGGCGGCAATCGATAGCAACAACCGGCGAGTGTCGTAGACGTGGGTGATGTGCGAAGGAAGTTTGCGGTGTGCTTGCGGAGGTTTTTGTTATGGCTCACACGACCAACCGCAGCAATTGTTAAGAACAAGAGCTATTTCAGAGGAGAATGTTTTCTTAGAATAATAGTGATGTTATGTTGCTAATGTGTTAACTAGTGAAGACACACTCGGTTTATTATAATAGTGATGATCCGTTGCTCACACCACCAAGCATATTGCTTTTGTTTTGTCTTGGTTTTTTATTCTTAAAAAGGTTAGAAAGCTGTAGCGCGTGAATATTAGGATTTTGCACGCGTCCGTGAAATTTCTTATCGCATTAGCCGTGCTTGAATAGCAACTCTCTTTCAATAAAATGTCGAAGTGCCACTTTATTTTATTTTTTTGACAAAAACATAAAGATATAATTACCAAAAAAAAAACATAAAGATATTCATCATTCAAATCGATAGTGTACATCGGATACAAACATTGCAAAAAACGTAAAGGGTGAATTTGCGAACAAAGTCACAAGACCTAAGTTAATAGCATAAAATGAAAAAATGCCTTTAAATAATATGATAAAATCTAAGTCACCGAAATTCACATGCTTCGGATCTCGCAACGTTGACGCCCAAATCATTGGTTGAATTTGTAATTGATTGATGCCGATCTTTCAATAGGAACTAAACGAACACCGCGACAAGACGTCAAATCAAATGCCGCACAAGACGGCGAACAACACAATGCCGCACTTAGACGACGAAATCACAAAAAACACAAAAGAAAAAACTTGATATATGTGAAAACCACTTATTTATATTGAAAGAAAAGGGAAAAAAGATATAGAGGGGTGATTCTAGGTCAAAAAATGACTTAAAATCACTCTCTTCGATGAACGAAGGAGAAAGAAAGTTTAGAGAGAAGTTGAAATTTCTCTCACTATAAAACTAGGGCCGGTTAGGTAAAGTTTAATATGGACCACTAAAAAGATTGGTCCAACTTGGACCCATTGATTGTGAGCCATTGATTTGTTATAAAAGAGTCCAATGGTGTAGATTAAAGGTGGGGAACCAGAGAAGCAAGTTGCTTCCTCTTTCATGCAATCACTTAGTTGGCTGCATTGAATCATTTATCTGTCATTTTTTTCCGGCAGAATGCTGGGCTTTGTTGAATTGTTGCTAGACTTTTGGGACTTAAACATGAAATGTGTTTTTGATACCAATATTGATATATCTGAATTATGTTTTAATAATTGATCAAATTTATTATTAAGTAATAGTATTAAAATTTGTCACAAATTAACAAATTAAAAAGAAATTTAACATTTAACTTATTAGTTAACATTTAATAGGTCTCAAAAGGACTCAAACCAAAATCCTACGATTCCTTTGGTAAGTTTTTAACCAAAAATTAACCTTTGGCCTCAATTTCTTAAATTACTTTCTTTGTTGAAGTAAATCTTGCGCTTAATTTTTCATGAACATTTTAATGGCATCCTCTAGCAACATTGGCTCGAGACAAACATGGATAAGATATGGAAACATGCCTTGCTTTTGTCCGAAAAAGTCACAAATCCAGATTTCCATGACAGTTCAGAATCAGAATAGGTTGTTTAATTGTTGCAGGAAAACGAATTGCAATTGGTTCAAATGGTGTGAACCACTTTCTGATGATGCAAATTGTTCTCAAATAATGTATTGTGATGTCAATGAAGGGGATTCACGGATATCTATTATGGAGGAAGAAGCAAGCAATATGAAGAAGGAAGTGGATGATGAAGTTCAGAATTTGCAATTAAAATCAATGAAATCAGCAAAAACACAACCAAGAGAGAAAAGTGGCTTTTTTTACTTGTTTTTATTAACTTTACTGAAAAAAGATCTGCTCCTATGTTTTTTGTTGTGGTGTGTACTGTTGCTTTTTAACCTGGAAATTACCTTGGGTCATTTTAATGGTCCAAGTTGGACCCAAACAATTGGTGGTCCAAACTAAATGCATCCGGGCTGGTTATTCCAAAGTATACTAACTATATGAGGTCTTTCTCCTTAAAAAAAAAACTATGAGGTCTTTCAAAAAAAAAAACTATGATTTTTAATGCATTAGGCTCTTGTGAACATCATCCAGCTAGTCCTGGACTTGATTATTAAGTTCAATTTGTTTTTACAAAATCAGATAGGAAGTCTGACACATGTACAGCAAACAATTGTTGCATTTTTCCCCACGAAAAATTATTAAATAAAAGTATTAAAACATGAGAATTGAATTTTTTCTTATGAAATTTTTATATCTGATTGGTGAACCTATAATTAAAGTTTTTGATATTCTTCTAAAAGTTTCATATAAACAGGTTATGTCTTAATCAAAAAAATATAAACAGGTTATGTTGTACAGGAGCCTTGCTTGGTTTGGAGCAGTGTACAGTCAAATACAAAAGAGATTTTTAATGAGATTGATATGTTAGGATGAAGTTTGTATATGTCAATCTATTTTCACATAAATGATATAAATGGACCTCACACAATATATAATTATTACTTTACATTTTTCAATTATTTAAACCACTCAACTATATTTTCTAAATATCTATACTACTCATTTAAAACTCTAAATTTGGTCCCACCTAATCACACAAGTACACCTCAAATTTATAGTTTAAAATCACATTCTAATTTTTTATATTATTTTTTACATCAAAAAAGTAGAAAAGGAACCGTGGCAATGCGGAACCACGGCACTTGTTGGACAAAGTGAAATTCTAACACAGTGTCGTAGATTTCTGCAAAGACACTCTAAAAGCTAACCGATATTTATGCTCTAATATGTTTACATAGAACATAATTTTCATTTTTATTATTGTCTTTTTTCTGACTTCTTGAAGCTGTATGTAAACCTTTCAAAATCAAAAGGTCAAGTTCCAGAAATATGAGAAGCCCCCTGGTTGTGTGTGTGTGTGTGTACGGGAAGATTTTTTTAATTTAATAGAGTCCAATCCTAAAATTGTCAATAGCCAAAAACCATATATGTATCTAATGCAGGCTAGCTAGGAGGTCAGACATTGTATGTACTCAAAGATAGTTGACTACTACCACGAATGTATGTGAATAATGTGAGTGTAGCCTCACAGTATGACCTCAGGATAAAGGAAATGTTCCTCGCTTCTTTTTGCATGCCACAGTTTCAATGCATTTCATATGCATCTTATAGTTATATAGGTTACTGTTAGATTAGATTATTAGCCACTCTCCATTTATGATTCTGTATGGGTAGGCCTAGATTGGTAAGAGCAGGAAACATAGGCAGATCTTAAATTGGAATTGAAGTGGGGAAATTCTAGTCATACCCTTGTAGTAAATTTAGGGGGATGTATTGGATTAGGATTCTATGGGATTTTAAAAGACTTTTTAATTATGAAAAAGTCTTGTGGTATTCAATCAAGACTTTTTGCAACTTAAAAAAGTCTTGTGGTATTCAATCAAGACTCTTTGTCATTTTAAAAAGTCTTGAGGTATTCAATCAAGACTTTTCATCACTTAAAAAAAGTCTCATGGTATTCAAAATCATTCAAATTTTTAAGGATTGTTTAATAAATTGGATTTTGATGGATTTTGTGGGATTTTGTAGTGTAACTTCAACAAGAAAAAGTCTTTCATGAAAAGATGAGATTTCTTGGGATTGTTTTTCGGTTAAAAGTTACTATCTCTTTCTTCTCCCTTCTCTCTCTCTCCCCTCCCCCTCTCTCCTTTCTCTCTTCGTCTCTCTATCTCTCCATTCTCTCTCTCTCGCTCTCTCTCCCCCTCTCCCTCCTCTCTTCTCTCTCTCTCTCTCTCTCTCTCTCTCTCTCTCTCTCTCTCTCTCACCTCTCTTAGAAAAACTCAAACGACTTCTCTAATTTCAAACACAAAACGATGGCCGACACAATATTTTTTTTTTGAAAGATTTGTAAAAAGTTTGTCATAATTTTAAATATGTACAATTGAATTTTGTGGGAATAACATTTTTAACAAATAAAAAATGTGTATGGAGAATAATGTGTTAAGAGTGTTTTTTAGTCCCTTAAAATCTTATAAAATCCATAAAATCCTTAAAATTATAAAATCAATAGTAAAAGAATTTTTTATTGGTTTTATTTTTCTTTATTCAAACGCTAGAATTTATTTGTTCATTATTTTTATCATTCACGCTTGTAAGTTTGTTCTTTTTTCCCTAAAATTCATTGAATCCTTTAAAATTTTAAAATCCCATAAAATCCTTTGAAATCCTTAAAAGTCAGTGTCATAAATCCATTAAAATCTTGAGTGCATAAAGTCTTTTACATAAAAGTCTTTTAAAATCTCACGTAATCAATACAATCTCACACAGTCTTTTAAAATCTTAAAGACTTTTTTATTAAAATAGTCTTTTAAAATCCTAATCCAATACACCCCCTTATCTTATGACCAATTTCCCAGCTGGTACTGTTGATGTGATTTTTAATTATTTTCATATACTTTTTTTAAAAGTGATTTTTCTTTTTTGAAGGAGTTCAAGAGTGAAATTATTTGTTAGAAGAATAAAAATTGGCTAGAATTTTTCAATTCAAAGTAAACTTTATTAGTACTAGAAATAACAGTATGATATTGAATTTCTAAAATATCAGTGTTATTTTGTAACGTAGTGGAAATTTGATACCTTGTTTTTATTTCAACATATTTTTAATTTGATACCTTGTCCAAAAAACAAACACTCGGGGTGAGAATTCCTTTTAGATGTTTGAAGAAATTGCTGAAAATGTAAAGCTGAGGATATGGATGGATAACATGTGAATCCACTGCTGACACTATGCATATCATGTGAATCTACTTCTGAGATCGATCACTGGATCACTGTTATTAATATTAATTAGGGTTAATACCCCTTTTAGTCCCTATAATATGAGCGAATTAAGTTTTAGTCACTTGTAAAAAAAAAGTTTAGATTAAAATCCCTAACATTTGAGATTCTTCCACTTTTAGTCCCTCACACGAACCGTGTGAGAATCTGCCGACGAATTAAATCTTATTTGTGTAATTATTTTTATTTTTTATTTTTTTTATTGTGCACACGTGGTATTTGTGATTTTTTTTAATAAAAAATTCTTAAAAAATAAAAAAAAGTCTAGAAAAATTTATAAAAATTAAAAATAATGAAAAAAATTTAAAAAATCTTAAAAAATTATGAAAAAAATCTTAAAAAATAATAAAAAAATTTAAAACGAAAAAAAATCTTAAAAAATCTATTAAAAATTTCTGATTATTTGTTTTTGAAAAAAAATCTGAATATTTTTCAAATTTAAAAAATTTCGAATTTTTTAAAATAATAAGAAAATATATTTCGAAATTTTTTAAAAAAAGTTCAATTTTTATTGTGTCTTTTTAATATTTTTTAATCCATTTAGAATTTATAATTATTTTCAATATTTAAAATTCAAAAAAATAAATTAAAAAACAAAATATTTTTTCAGTCTCTCTCATCTTTCCCTCTCTCTATGAACTTCATCTTCTGCCCTCCTCTTCATTTTCTACCCAACTTTTTTTCCAGTCCCAATCTTTTTTAAACCCATAACCCAGAAATCAATTTTTGAGTCAAGGATGATGACTCTGGCGACAAACTCGACCAGCTTCTTCTCTCCACCGCCATATCCAACAACGAAGACTTAGGTCCCTTCATCCGCAAAGCTTTCGCTTCCGGCAAACCGGAAACTCTCCAACAACACCTCAAGCACTTCGCTCGGTCTAAAGAATCAGAGATCGAAGAAGTCAGCAAAGCACACTACCAAGACTTCATCCTCGCCGTGGATGATCTCCGATCTCTTCTCTCCGACGTTGAATCTCTCAAGTCATCACTCTCCGATTCGAATTCCAAGCTTCAGTCCGTTGCTCGTCCTCTTCTAACATCAAATCTATTGAAAGAGATTGTTTCTTAAAACTTCAAATCTGAATTTTTAAGTTGGGGTTTCATTTGATTTGTGGTGTTAATTGATTTGGGAGTTTCAATAAGGTTTTGTATTGAAGAAGAATAAGAAGAAGAAAGAGTGTTTGGAATGGGTTGAGTTGAAACAAGAGAAAAAAATAGATGAAGAAGGAGATGAAGATGGTTAGTTTTTTTTGTTGAAGATGAAGAGGGTTTGCATCGAAAAAAATAAGATGAAGAGGGGTCTGTTGTTTTGTTTCTATTTTTTGTTTTTCTAATTTAATTATGTTTTTAAGTTTTTTTAATAAGTATAAAATAATTGTAAATCAAAGAAAAGCCACATGGAAATAAATTTAATTAAAAAATAAAAGCCACATAAGTATAAAATATTTTTCCGTTATTTTTTCAGATTTTTTTTCATTATTTTTAATTTTTATAAATTTTTCTAGATTTTTTTCATTATTTTTAATTTTTATAAATTTTTTAATATTCAAAATTTTTTAAATTTGAAAAATCGAAAAAATATTCAGATTTTTTTCATTATTTTTTAAGATGTTTTTTAAATTTTTAAATTTTTTTCATTATTTTTAATTTTTATAAATTTTTCTAGATTTTTTTATTTTTTAAGAATTTTTTATTAAAAAAATCACAAGTGCCACGTGTGCACAATAAAAAAATAAAAATAATTACACAATATGACACGTCACAGATTCTGGCCGACCTGTTGGTGTGATGGACTAAATGTGGAAGAATCTCAAATGTTAGGGACGAGAATCTAAACTTTTTTTTTTACGAGGACTAAAAACCTAATTCGCTAATATTACAGGGAATAAAAGGGGTATTAACCCTATTAATTATGCAAGAGAATGATTGGTTGGCAACTAAAGACACTTTAAGTCATCAAAGTCACTAAAACTCAGTCAACCAAGTGAACGCCATCCTATTTTCACATTCTTCTCAAATCTCAATTACCACCTTCCGAACGTCTACCCCATCTCAAACAACCACATCGTTATAATCAATGGTCTGAAGTTTGAACAAGTGAACTGTGATTACATGCCTTCATTAGCAGATATATATACTTAACCAGTTAATGGTTTGGTTCGGTTCATAAAACTATTTTCTTTCAAATTTATTCAGTGATAATGAACCGGTTATATTTGTTCTCATTGTAATTTTGCATTTCACTGATTACAGTTGAAAATGAAAAATTATTCGATTCTTTGCTCAAATAGATTTGATCATGCCTTGACTTAAAATACATTCAACTGTAGATCACTGTCACTGGATTTCAATAAGCCGCATCTCTAACAAATTACAACAGAATATACAAAGATCCAGCAACTTGCACACAAATGTCAAAAATGGGAGGTTGAGTTTAATTGCCGGTATACACACATGTGACGTGTTAGATGGAACTACCTATCATGCTTGGTACAATCATGAGGCAATGTTTGAATGCATCCTTATCAATCAAAACCAATTTGAAGTGCTAAAATCTCTTAGCTTTCTTAGATGTCTCTCCATTTCTTCTCTGGATTGGGCCCACTCTCGTCTTTCTATGACAGTTGTTGGATCATCTTTTTCACTCTGCATATAAAATGGCATATCAGAGGTGTGATGTAAAGATTAATAACAAGTGATTCAGGAAAGAAATAATCACCATATGTATTATTTTGAATGAGTTCCCCTTATCAGCTATCACAAGCAAGTCACTCTTTCTATCTCTAGTTCTCCCTCCTGGAGCTGTTACCTACAGAAGGCGTATTGATGATTAGTATAAATTATGTACCAATCAAAGACCCAACAAACAAAGTTGCACCTAAAAGAACAATATCAACTCCCATGCAGAGGTGTTGTGAAAGAGTTAAAGTCTTGTACTGGTGTAACCAGATCCCTCCACACACAGGTGGGAAGAGGGACGTCATGCATCTAACCATAAATATTTGTAGATGTTGTTAAACTCTACGCATGATTCCAAGAAAGTCAGCTAGAGTGATGTTGTTAAACTCGAGAGTCTATGTGAACTCATGGAATATTTGCAGACTCGGCAAGTAAGCTTTTACTTGATACAAAAATAATGTTTAAAAATATATCATGGTATCTAAACATAGTTTGCATAGTAAATATTCAACATTCTAACAAATATTCATTCTATAAGAAACTGATAAATTAAAACCCAAACCATCATGATTCGAAATAGATGGACGAATTCACAAATCACAAGATAGGGTCCCAACTCAGCACACAAAACTCACAACTCATTTGACATAGTTTAATATTGAGAGCTATGTGGTTGAGACTCATTACAACATCATTTACCTCATTGATAGATGGATGGGTCATGTTGGGATCTCAGATGCATCTATGGAGTGGAGTGCTAAAATTTTGAGGTTCATGTTTTGTGCACTGCCTTTTCATTCAACTGTTGTATTTTGGGTTTAAAATAAGCATTGAACCGTTGTTATTTTAGACATGTAGGGGGAAATAACAATTATGTTAGACTTGTTCAATTGTCCTCGAACTAGCAAGTCTACCCTAGTTTAAACAAACTCTTCCCTAACTGAGTTAACTCAAATTTGACACCAGAGTCGTACACTTGTAAAATTCTACTAGTTAACTTGAGAGTTTGACAACCATGCAGAGTGTTTTATTTCTTTAAAACATTATCAGTAGGTAATGGTATTTTCCAGGATTTCAACTAACATTCTAGAGCAATACAAGATTGTTAAACTTAAGCAACAGTGCATCTTCCATGAATTCATTGTCTAGCACTTACAATGATATTGTATAAACATTAAAACAGAAGGCAAATTCAAGGCTGAAAGTATGACTATGAAAGGAAACAAACAGCAGATAATTTTCTAAACGCAACCAGACTGAGAATTAACTAACAATTCCTGACTGAGAATTAACTAACAATTCCTTACCAGAACTTTGGCTCTGGTAATAGACTTAGTTTTGGAATCAATAACATAAATCTCCTCAAAATCCAGGACAAACTCAGGGTCTCCCAGCCTCCGATTTTTGTAGTGTTTTGTCAAGAATACCTGTAATGTGACAGGAAACCAATAATAGTTGGTTTTATTGTTTCATGTAAAACTTTCAAAACAGAAGCAAAGTGAAAACAATGGGGTATTGTATTTTTAATTAATGAAAGCATGAAGTATTTATGAAACCAAAAAGACTCTTACTTTCTGGCAAATCAATGATACCCGGTAACTTTTTCTATGAAAAATTGAACTGAATATGAGCATGTTATATTATAAGCTCACTTTCCTTAGAGTATTTCTAAATCCTAAAACATCACATTCCTTATCCTAGAAGTGTGAAAAGTAAAACTCAAGAAAGCTCGTTGCCCGGTAAGATTCCATAAGAAGATAGTTCAGTAACTAATATTTCACAATTCTTGAGAGTTGAGACAAACTCTAAATCGTGTGATTTGCAAAGCAGTTACATTACAATTACATGTATACTCATCCTTTGATAACTATCCATTTTATATCACGGATTTTCATTAAGACATTAACATCTTTGACTATATCCAGTTTTACGACAAAGTTGTAGAGAAACACAGGAATTCGACCTTAAAATGCAAAGGCAACCCATACCTTCTCGACTTCCCTCTCAGATTTATACAGAGGATCTCGACGTGCATCAACGGGTGGCTCTGTAACATTGTCGCATCCAAAATCACTTTGCGCGCATCTAATGTACTACAGATTCGTAGAAAAAAGAAAGCAGCCATTAAATTTGAAACTGATATATGTTAATATGTATATAATGTCACAACATCTACAGCCCACACACAATCAATATACGTATTATAAATATGGATGGATTCTACCATCTCCTGAGCTACAGTACTAATATATTCAAAGCAGCGACATTTAACGAGGGAAAATGCTGTACAAGCAAAATCTTCCCCCAACATACATGATAAGATACCAATGCTATACGATTAAGACCATGTTTGGATGAACAACTTAACTAAGTGTTTATAGTATAAATGTTAATCATATAAGTGCTTATTTCTAAGCTATTCCATTAACAAAAATATAATAAAGTCAAACTATTTTCATGAGCTATTATGAAAATAAGCTGAAAACAACTTATGGACATGTACGAGTCCGTTTGGCAAGCACAATAAGCTAACTTATAGCTAATAAGCTGATATGACTAAAAAAGACCCATTTGGTAATCGTCACTTTCTCACAAATTTATAATTTTTAATGGCTTATAGCGTTTTTTTGATAAGCTAATTCATGTGGTTTATAGTTTATCATTTTTCTTTCTCTCAATTTTACCTCTATTATCTGTTTTTCAATAGTAATTAACCCTTGTTATCTTAATAGAAAATAATTAAGTATTAATTAAATCTGTTTATGTCATTTCGCATTTATATATAAGTTAGTTGAACCGCCAATGTTACCAAGCACTACAAATATAATCAATTAGCTTATAAGTTATCAACTATCCACTATAAGTTCATCCACAATTAGATAACTTATCAGCTATCTGCTATTTTCCTACCAAACAGAGCTGTAATAAACTGTTTTACAAGTTATCGAGTTCCATAAGTGCTTATATTAGTAGATAAGCTCAAATAAGTAAATCCAATAATGCCCCCCATCAAAGTAACATATATTATGGATTAAAAAGGAACATGTAAAAGAGTCATTATTTGAATTTACCTTTTGAGGCATTGGTGCAAGAACCTTGGGAATTGAATAAACATCTGTATCCGGAGGAGTAACATACATCTACAACAAAAAATTCAACAATTAAAATAGTAACAACAACAACAACAAATGGAAATTGAGTGTTTAATTCAAAGGGTAGCACAAACCTCTCTGAAATCATAAACATCATTGTCAGGATCAGGAGGTTTCCGAATAAAGAAATCACAATCCAACAAACTAATCTTATGAAACTCATCTTCATTAATTCTATAATCAACGAGAGTATCAGGGTCCCAACCCTGCGTAGAAACGAAACTCATACTCTGCGCCGTCGCAATGTCAACATCGCCGTTGGCCTCATACTCGATGTCGAAGTCTTTTTTGTTGTCGACTTCCTCCATTTCATCGTCGTCCATTTCATAGTCGTCGGGACCGGCGGATTCGACGTCACCGTCGTCGGCGCGGGTTAAGAATGGGTTGCGCCGAGAGGTAGGGGAAGTTTGGAGGATGAGAGGTTTGAGTTTGAAAGAAGAGGAGAATGAGGGTTGTGGAGTTCTGGGAAGAGGTGGTAGTGACGGGGGTGAAAGGAAGAGGAAGGAGGAGGTGGAAATGGACATGGCTGCTTTCGTTCAGTGAAGAAAATCAGTGAAGTTGAAGTAGGAGGGAAATCGAGAAGAGAAGATAACATTTGATACCGCAGTAATTGAAGTTGGATTGGAATATTTTATACTCCCTCCTTTCAAAAGGAGGGTGCTTAAGTGACACTCATTTTAAAACTGATGGAGTGTTTATTTTTTTAAAATAATCAGTTTTTTTTTTTTGTGGCGATAGGGGTTTGAATCTCGGACCTTATCCATAACAAATGATCTAAACTCACGGGACAAAAAATAAAAAATAATCGGTATTGAAAGTATCAAAACTTGTTTATCCTCGTTTTTATTCTCTCTTCTATCTGCTTTGTTGTGGGGTTGTTTTCAATCAAATTTTGATTCGAAATCACTTATTTTTATCATTTTCGATTTATAATTTTGTAATTTAAGTGTGAAGTTGTGTTGTTTTTCATATTGTGCGGCGTTGTTTTATTTTTTGTTTTGTTGTAGTGTTAATTTGGTTCTTGTATAAAGATCAATCATTCAATAAATAATTTGGACATCAAGGTTGCAGATTTGGAGTCATGAATATTCAAATCACTTTAATTTTATCATATTATTCGTAAACATTTTGTTATTGTATGTTATTAATTTGGATGTTGTGAGTTTGTTTATAGATTCATCATTTATGTTTTCGGCGATGTTGAATGATATAATCTATCAACTTACTCATGCATATTTTGAGAACACGCATAAAAAAAGGAACATGGTAAAAGAGGCATTATTTGAATGAATGAATATTCTTTTGTTTTTTTGTCATTATCAATTTTAATCTTAACGGTAAAAAACAAGATGGGATGTCGACTCATTTCGACATGATTTGTGGCATGGGAGTACCCGCTTAAGAGTTAGTTTTGGTAGGTTGTTTTAGATGTCCCCAACAACAAGGTGGGTTGATAGGGGGTTGGGATGAGTGTGACCGGCTCTGGGACCTTAGGTGGAAGATACCCTTTTTGTTTGGGAGTTGCTCCTTGTGGTTTGTGCATGTGCTCGCTTAAACGGGGTAGACGTCTAATCGTGGGTACATCATCCTGGTGGACGATTCTTAGTGAAGTTGATAAGTGCCAAGAAGTGTTAATTTAATGTTGTATTTTAGACATTTTTGTTGCTTGCTTTGCAAGTAATTGAGGGAAAAGCCGAGAGATAAGTGTTAATAGCCCTATTACGCTTTATATATCTTACTATACCCAATTGTGCGAGGTTTTGACGTCAAGACACTAAGAAAAGAAGAAAAACAAGAAAAAGTACAAAGAGGCGGGGAATACACCCATTTGCTCGCGAGGCGAGCAAGCAAGGAAAGAAGGAAACAGAAGACACACCCTAGCTTGTGAGGCCAAGAAACAACTCGCAAAGTGGCGAGCACATCAACTCGCAAAGGGCGAGCATCGGAACAAAGAAAGAAACGAAAGCACCCCGTTGCTCGCGAGGCGAGCAAAGCTACTCGCGGTGGCGAGTAAGGGCGGTCCCAACCCCCGCAGGTGACGTGGCGTAAACTTAATGGTGAAGAAACATCGGCTCGCCATGGCGAGTAAAGGAGCTCGCGAGGCGAGTCGAGGCGATTAGATTTTTCTATTTATAGGCCACTTACCATTCCTTGAAGGCATCTCATCATATCTTGGCATCTCTTAGTTCTTTCATAGTTTTCATTTTGTAGACATCTTAGAGAGAAACGGGGTTAGAACTCAAAGAGTGAAAGTGATTAGGAGTTGGATTCTTCTTCCTTTGTTGAGACATCACAAGTTGTAATGAATCTTTCTTCTTCAATCCATTCTTGCAAGGCTTCCATGATAATGAGTAGCTAAATCTCCATTGTTGGGATTAGAGGTACTTGATCTAAGTTAACATGTAATCTTTTGATCTATAAATATATGGTTCTAGCATTTTATTTGATATTGATGTTATTCTTGCACTTTAATCTTCATGTTTGATTTAATAGTGATTGAAAAATGCTTTTGAATCTAGATCTAGAATAATCGTCTATCAAAACATAGATTCTAGACATGGAATGGATGTTTTGATAATCACCTTTTGTATCCAAACTTAATGCTTACTTATCATTCAATAGATTGAGAAATCATCGATTAAATGATAAGAACGACTCTTGCATCGTTCAATAGTTTGAGACATCAACGATTGAAAGATACAAGAGATCTCATGACATTGTTTGGACACGAATGATGTTGTTGAGAGATACGTGATAATATCAAAGGAAAGCTAGAATCCATATATGATCATTAGGTTATATGTAACGCTTGGTCAAGGAACTCTAATCCTAACAAGTTTTAAAACTTTATTACTCTCAATTTCTACTTTTGCAAAATAGGTAACATAGTTAAACAAACAAACAAGTACTCTTAATACTTAGAATGATATTTGGTGTTGAACGGTCTTTGATATCGCACTAGTCCCCGAGGAGACGATTTATAACTACCTATCTTGTTTGATGCAAAAATACTACATCGAAGTCAGCCTATAAAGTCCTCTCAAAAGGGGGTGGAGGGTCTGGAGGTCGGGATGAGAAGGTTATGTACGCCTTTGCTTGGGTGCGAAGGTCTTGGCCCCTATCCAAGGCCATATTTTTCATGACAGCCTTCTTCAAGACATGTTGCCAACAAAGTATAATCTTCGTCACTAAGGTCCCTTGATGACCGTTTCAATACCCATGGTGTGTCGGGGACCTTAGCGACGGTAAGTGTTTAGTATTAGTGACCTAAATGATATTAAGTATGCACGGTTAGGGATTTAAATGACCACTTAAATATTTTATGTTTGTTTATTGTATATGCTCGGGACAACTTCATTAAGAAAGATGACCCAATTTTTGACGAATGAGCAACACTTCGTTGGGAGGAATTTGCACCAACACCCATCATCATGTGATTTGATTTTTAGTGTTTAATGGAAAATTTGATTTTGAACAAAAGAGAGAATTAGATGAGATCTAGGGATTTGAGGATTAAAGTTGGGATTTAAAGATTTAGGGATTTGAGATTCAATTTGGGGATATTGATTTTCGGTTCGGGGACCAAAGTGAACATTTTATACTTTCACTTCAGTCCATGTGACACCTCATGCACCTTGTCAACACAAAACATTTGCCACCTTATCAATTAACGAAGTTTTTAGCGTCGGGGGCTAAGCTGATAACAAAAGTGCACATTCGGGGACTACTTTGCATTTAATTTTGAGTCGGGGACCTTTGTGACATCGAGGTGCGAGTCGGGGATTAAAGTGACCTTTTACTCTAAAATAAAAGATAAACCAGATAAATCAACTATATTAGAAAGCATACAATGAGTACATAGCTTAGGGCATGAAGCCAATTTTTTGCCCCATCATCCAATAAATCAATCGCTTCCTCCGTCGCTCTTGGGCATAGGAGAGATGATACATCACATTTTTAACAGTTAACTAGCTACGGCAAAATGTATTCATTGTAGACACAATTCAACTTTTAATGGTCTCGAAAACCAATTGACCGTATTAGAGTAGACAAAAAAAGGATTCGGCCACAAGATTCTCTCGCGCACACAATGGATTGTTGGTTTTGTGGGCATTTCCACAAATATATCAAGAGGGTCCTTCACCAAACGAGAAAAACACCAACAAATACAATAAATTTCAAAACGAGGATATATAAAGCAATCAAAACACAATGTTTTCATTATTCTTTTCGATGAAGCACTCATATGTCGTGTCAAGAATCGAGATGGCAACCCTATCAACAAGATCCGAGACAGTGGAGGACAATCAATCGTAGAAATCTTTGAAACAATACAACTATGTGGGGTTGAAAGCTTGTTGGAGGAGAATCCAATTTTGGGGTGGAAATCATTTGAGGGTGAAAGCGATTTATGGGATAAGCGATTTTCGACCAAAAGTGATTTGGAGTTGAAGACATCTATTGACATAATAAATGTGTTTAAGAAATAGGACGAGCCAATTGTAACACGATGAAAAATGATATGAGAGGCGCTACACACCATTTTCAATCAAACCCTAACGAGAGAAAAATGATAGAGCGGTGATAAGTAGATTTATTACGTATTTTAATTAAGTTATTTAGTTTAATTCTATTTAGATTTAATTAGGTTCTATGTGTTTTTATTTATATTTAAGAGCTTTTTACTTCAAAGAATCCAATATTATATTTCGGGATCAAATATATGATTTGCAAGGCTTGGAGCTAAAGAAAAGGGATTTGGAGCACAAAAATAGGAGATTTCCAAGATTTGGGACCGAAATATGCACTTGAAGAAATCGAATTCGCTCCCCAAGTCGAGTGAAGGACGCACGGCCCACGCCGCAAGGCGCACGGCCGTGCGCGATTACCGCGCATCCCTTTTAGGCGCTTTTTGCTTCGAACGGCGGTTTTCTACGCGGCTTGCTTTTACGATAAAGCCCATGGATCTTCGTAGTATATTCCTTCGGTTATTTCTTAGGGCTTAAGTCATTAGTAGGCTATAAATAGAGAGCTTGTTCTCCTTGTTTTAGCATCTTGAATTATGAATATTGTATTGTGACGAATACTATTTCTCAATAAAAGTTCTCGTTTTTATTCAATTGTTCTTATTGTTTTCTTCTTATTCATTCATGGCAACACCAACCATGAGTGAGTAATTCCCTTAGACCTTGGGATTGTTGGGAGAGTCCTATGGCTTGATCCAACAATCTTAATCTGAAACCCTAGTTTATGTAACCCTACTTTTCTTATCTAAATTCACCGTTCTTCACAACGATATTAACAAGTACCAAACTTTGGATGCGAACGCGGAGGGTTAGTACTTGTTAATTCGTTACCCTAGTTATTAAGGTGATGAATCGAACGAAGAAGTCTTAATAACCGAACAAGTGAATTTAGACAAGGATTGCGAAGCATGAGAATAGCCTAGTGAACCTTGGGACTTATAGAATCTCGTACAATCAAGGATCTTAATATAGGAGTTAGCCATGAGAATAGGTCTAACACATTGAGAGACACACTCCGGATATCGAACGAAGAAGGGGATAGGCTTTAGAGAGATTCGTCCTTAGAAACTAGGATTTACATAAACAAGGATTAGGATTAGGATGTTAGGTCAACCATAGGATGAACCAATAATCCCTAGGTTGCCTTTAGCTATTGTTTTCAACCGTCGTTTAGATTACCTTGAAACCCTAATTATCGATTTCTCCCTAACTTTTACTACTTTTGATTGGAATTTAAATAACTCACCGTGGATCGATACTCTCTCTTTATTACTACTACGGTAAACCCGTGCACTTGCGGATTTACGGTAACAAGTTTTTGGCGCCGTTGCGGGGAGTTGACCAAATTCCGATTAACTTTGGTGACGGTTAGGTTTTCTTCGTATTTACTTCCCTCTTGTCTTTTAATTCTTCTAATCGATTTCTTCTTGTTATTTCTAACTTTTTTCTACTTGCGGTCATGGCTGAAAAGCGTATCCATAAGGATTTTACTAACCCTTCAACGAGATGAACCACCTTCTCCTATCGTGTACCCGATGGTTGAGGGAGTTGATTTTAAAGTAAGACCTGCACTCCTCTCTCTAGTGCAACAAAGCCAATTCTCCGGATGTCCCTCGAGGACCCTTACCTCCATATGTCAAATTTTTGGAGATTTAGTGTGACCATGAAAGCGGACCAAGAGGCCGTTAGGCTTCATCTTTTCCCGTTTTCCTTGAAAGAAAGGGCTCTTACTTGGTTCTATTCTCTAAGACACGGTTCTATCACCACTTGGGAGCAAATGAGGCTAGCTTTCTTTCAAAATTCTTTCCTCCCTCTAGAACCGTTTATCTAAGGGGTAAACTTTATCGATTCGCCCAAAAAGAAGGAGAATCCTTATATGAAGTGTGGGAACGCTTTAAGGAAATAATTAGGCTTTGTCCCCACCATGGGTTGGAAGACGGCTTGTTATCCACACCTTCTACAATGCTTTGCTATATAATACAAAATTTTTCATTGATGCAACAGGTGGGACCTTGATGAATAAAAACTTCGGGGAGGCTTATGTGTTGATTGAAGACATGGCACAAAATCACTACCAATGGTCGGGAGATGAGATCACCACAACCGATTCAACCACCTCCTCCATTGAGAAAGCAGTATGAAAGAAATCTCCTCTATTGATGATTTATCTGCCAAAATTAACACTTTATCACTTGAAATTGATAGGATAGACAATGACCCCGCTTCTTCACCCTTAGGGGTTTATGGGGTATTTGACCATAATCCTATAGAGAGCAATAAAGTCACCCAAGGGTCTAAATTGGAGCTCCTCTTGGAGAGTTTTATTCAAAACCAAGATGAACAAAATCGGGAATTAAAAACCCAAAATAGACTCTTGAGTGACTCCCTTGCCTTGCTTGCATCAAAAGTTGATTCCATCGCTATCCATAACAAACTCATAGAAGAACAACTCTCCCTTGTAGTCCTCCACATTAGTCGAGGCTAATACCCAAGCGAATGAATGCCATCACTCTTAAGAGTGGTAAGCAACCGCCCGGTCCTACAATCAAACCACAAGCCGACGAAAATGTGAAGGAGAGCAATAATGAGAGGAACGAGGAAACTAGGGTAGAAGTTGAAGAACGGGTCACACCTCCTCCCATCACACCCCTTTCGGTCGAACCTTCCACCTACAAGCCTAAGGCCCCTTTCCCACAAAGATTAGCCAAGTCCAAGCTTGATGCACAATTCAAAAAGTTCATTGAAATGATGGACAAGCTCTACATTAATGTCCCCTTTACCGAGGTATTAACCCAAATGCCAACTTACGCTAAATTCTTGAAAGAAATTATCACTAATGAGCGTAAGATTGATGAAGGAGAAACAGTAAACCTCACTGTAGAGTGTAGTGCCATCATCCAAAATAAGTTGCCACCCAAGCTTAAGGACCCGGAAGTTTTTCCATACCTTGTGTCATAGGAACCGAGACTATAAAAAAGGCTATGTGCGACTTAGGAGCAAGTGTCACTTAATGCCCTTATCTCTACTGTGAGAGAATGGGAATAGGAGAGCTCAAACCCACTAGGATGACCCTTCAACTAGCAGACCGTTCCGTTAAGTACCCACCGGAATTGTTGAGGATGTTCCGGTCAATGTAGGAGGAGTATACATCCCGGCTGATTTTGTTGTGATGGAAATGGAAGAAGACGTTCACGTACCCATCCTTTTAGGAGAGACCTTTCCTTGCTACCGCGGGAGCCATAATTGATGTCAAAAATGGTAAGTTGGCCTTTAATGTTGGCAAAGAAAAAGTTGAATTTGAACTTGCTAAGCTAATGAAAGGTCCTTCCTCTAAGGACTCGTGTTTCATGATAGATATGATTGACCGTTGCGTGAAAGAATGCTCACTAGCATCACCTACACAAGACGGTCCGGAAATATGTTTGATTGGTGATGCAGTACACAACTTGAAGGAGATGCTAAGTCCTATGAGAGGCTCCTAGATGAAAGTCCCCAAGTGAAATCATTGGAGGTGGAAAAACTAAGTGAGGAGAAGGATGAACCTCGCGCAAAGGAAGCACAAAAGGTGGAGCTCAAACCGCTCCCGAAAAATCTAAGGTATGAATTTCTAGGCCCCGATTCCACTTACCCCTGTCATAGTAAATGCAAGCCTAAATGAGGATGAAACTGAAAAATTGATCAAAGTCCTCAAAAGATACCCTAAGGCAATAGGGTACACTATTGAGGACATCAAAGGTATAAATCCCTCATTGTGCATGCATAGGATACTACTTGAAGATGACTACAAACCCTCCATTGAACCTCAAAGGAGGCTAAACCCAAACATGAAAGAAGTTGTGAAAAAGAAGTTTTGAAACTCCTTGATGCGGGTGTTATTTATCCAATTTCGATTCTAAGTGGGTTAGTCCTGTTCAAGTAGTACCTAAAAAGGGTGGTCTCACAGCTTATTAAAAATGATAAAAATGAATCCATTGCTACAAGAACTGTCACGGGGTGGAGAATGTGCATTGATTATAGGAAGCTTAACAAAGTAACCCGTAAAGATCACTTCCCACTCCCTTTTATTGATCAAATGTTGGAAAGGTTGGCTAAGCATTCACATTTTTGTTACTTAGATGGTTATTACGGTTTCTTCCAAATACCTATCCATCCCGATGACCAAGAGAAAACTACTTTTACATGCCCCTTTGGTACTTTTGCCTATAGGAGGATGCCTTTTGGTCTTTGTAATGCCCCGGCCACCTTTCAACGTTGCATGATGTCTATATTTTCGATTTTGTTGAAAACATCATGGAAGTTTTTATGGATGATTTTTCCGTACATGGATCCGGCTTTAATAGCGTTTGGCTAACCTAGAAAGGGTCTTAGAAAGATGTGAAAAGGTGAATTTAGTCTTAAATTGGGAAAAATGTCATTTCATGGTCCAAGAAGGTATAGTCCTAGTGGCACTTAGTCTCTCGAACGAGGAATAGAGGTAGACAAAGCAAAAATTGAAATCATTGAAAACATGCTACCTCCTAAATCGGTCAAAGAAGTAAGAAGTTTCCTAGGACATGCCGGTTTTTATCGCCGTTTCATTAAAGATTTTTCTTCAATTACTAAACCATCGACCCGTCTGCTCCTTAAGGATGCAGAGTTTGTCTTTGATGATTCGTGCCTAAAGGCATTTTGCGGAGTTGAAGGAAGCTCTAACTAGTGCCCTTATAATACAACCACCCAGATTGGAACCTCCCATTTGAGATAATGTGTGATGCTAGTGACTATGCGGTTGGGGCGGTACTTGGGCAACGAAAGGAGAAAAAGTTGCATGCCATATACTATGCAAGTAAGACCTTGGACGAAGCTAAGATGAACTATGCAACAACGAGAAAAGGAGCTCTTAGCGGTGGTCTATGCTATCGATAAATTCGTACAATACTTGGTGGGGTCAAAAATCATTGTTTACACCGATCACTCGGCAATAAAGTTTTTGTTGAGCAAGAAAGATGCCAAACCAAGATTGATCCGATGGATCCTACTCCTACAAGAGTTTGATCTTGAGATAAAAGACAAAAAGGGTACCGAAAATGTTGTAGCCGACCACTGTCCCGTCTCGAGAGAGCCCGATGAGAATAAACTACCACTAGATGACTCCTTCCCGGATGATCAACTATTCTCATTAGCAACCGCCGCACCATGGTACGCAGACTTTGTGAATTATCTTGTAGCAAAAGTACTACCTCCAGTGTCAAAGCTATCACCGAAGAATAAATTTTTCAATGACCTCAAGCATTACTACGGGATGATCCCTTTCTCTTCGAGAAAAGGCTCGGATGGTGTCTTTAGAAGATGCATCCCGGAAAATGAGGTACGTGATGTTATTAAACATTGTCATTCTTCTTCTTATGGTGGCCACGCCGACACTCGGAAAACTTCTTTTAAAATCTTACAAGCCGGTTTCGGTGGCCAACCCCGTTTAGAGATGTCAATTCCTTTGTCTCGCGTTGTGACCAATGCCAACGCACCGGTAATATTACCGGGAGAAACGAAATGCCCTTGAACAACATCCAAGAAGTAGAAATTTTTGATGTTTGGGGTGTTGACTTCATGGGACCATTTCCTTCCTCCTTTGGAAATCAATATATACCGGTTGCGGTGGATTATGTATCTAAATGGATTGAGGCCATTGCTTCTCCTACCAATGATGCACAAGTTGTTATAAAATTGTTCAAAAAGATCATATTCCCGAGGTTTGGGGTGACAAGGATTGTCATAAGCGATGGAGGGTCTCACTTCATATCCAAACATTTTGAAAAATTGTTACAAAAATTTGGAGTGAGACACAAAGTTGCAACACCTTATCACCCCCAAACAAGTGGCCAAGTTGAGGTCTCAAATAGGGAAATCAAGGCCATCCTTGAAAGAACTGTTTCGCATCTAGAAAAGATTGGTCAACTAAGCTTCGATGATGCTCTTTGGGCTTATCGAACAGCCTACAAGACCCCCATTGGTATGACACCCTTTAAACTCATTTATGGGAAATCTTGTCATTTACCGGTCGAGCTAGAGCACCGAGCTTATTGGGCAATCAAGAACCTAAACTTGGACCCAAAGCTAGCAGGTCTAAAAAGAAAACTTCAACTAACCGAGTTAGAGGAACTTCGAATGGACGCTTATGAGAATGCCCGTATTTACAAAGAAAGAACAAAGAAATGGCATGATAAGCGTATTATTCGAAAAGATTTTAAGAGCGGTGATCTTGTCTTGCTATACAACTCTAGGTTGAAACTTTTTCCAGGTAAGCTAAAGTCAAGATGGTCCGGCCCATTTCATGTCCGCAAGGTTTATCCTTTTGGGGCTGTTGAAATCTGGTCGGAAAAGACCGGAACATTTAAGGTCAATGGCCAAAGGCTAAAAATCTATAGGGCTAGTGAAGAAGTCGAGGTGGAAACCTTAATTTTCAAAGACCTTGCTTAGGTTTTGGTTGTCAAGCTATTGACATTAAAAGAGCGCTTCGTGGGAGGCAACCCACGCATTTAATTGTTTTGTTTTAAGCTTGCTTTGTAGGTGTACGTCCAAAATGCCGAGGAAACTCGAAAAAAAAAATCGACCACGGGAAGGCGTAAAGGTGCGCACGGCCCACGCTTGGAAGGCGCACGGCCGTGCGCGATTATGCACATAGGAAGAGCTGTTTTTCACTTCTAAAAACCAATTGAAAATGTGAGCTTTCCTCTTCCTTTCTCTTCTCTTCTCTTCCTTTCTTCCTTTTAATTTCTTGTTTTCTTTAAGCATTGAGGACAATGCTTCTCCCAAGTATGGGGGAGCCAATAAAGTGTCTAGGTAGTAAGAGTCGTAGTGTTTCAAACTCCCTTGAATTTTTATCTTTTGTTTTGTTTTATTGCGAAAGGCATGTAAGCGGCTAGATAGTTTTCTTGTTTTAATTGTTAAATATGACATATACTTTTTGTTAAGTTCTCTTCCAATATAGGCTAAATAATGTTCTTGTTGTGTACATGAAAATAGCTTCTTGTTGCCTTAAGTTTTTCCAATAGACCCACATTGATTCTAGGTGAACAAAACTTCTCCAATGAGAAAATTCACAAGGCATCCTTTGAGTAAGTGTATGAATAGATATTTTAAGGACCACGTTCTAAGTTTAATGGTACATGGACCCTTTAAAGTCTCTAAGAGTAAAAGTAGTATAAGCTTGTGTGGGGAAATTTAATTAACTTTATTTAACGTTGAAATAATATGGGGGAAGCATGATTTTCACTTTTTCACTAAGTTGAGAACACCGCCGGAGCATGGAGGGAAGGATAGTGTACTCGAACAACTCCTACGCGAAGGATGGTACCTCCTTAGTGATTGTATAGCTTCTACAAACTTCGGAAAAAAAATAGAAAGAAAAGAAAAAGAAAAAAAAATTTATGAAAGAAGTTACAAACTACAACACTACTTAGGGTGATTGCCGGAGTAGTGGAGGAAGGAGTGAGTCCCTCTCCGACTTCCTATGAAAAGGTGATATCCCCTAGGCATCTGTAGCCCCAAAAGAGACCAAAAGAAAAGAAAAATATGGTCCACAATTTAAAATTGAACCAACTTAAATTTAATTCCCACCTTGCTTATATGGAATGAAAATGAGGTTTTTCTCGGTTGATGTCTTGTTGGGGTTAGAACCTCGTTTCCTCATAATACCTGTTTATACGGGAGCAAAGGGGATGCACTACACACACACACTCACTTAGTTTCTCTTGTTGGGTTGAATAGGAATCATAAGGGGCTCTTGAGGTTGTGATTAGTGTATGCTTAGGACAAGGCCTTGGAGGGAACATGTGTTTTAATTTTGTCATATACTTAAATGTTTTCTATCTTGCTATGTCTATGCCTTTTGCTTGAGGACAAGCAAAGATTCAAGTGTGGGGGAGTTTGATAAGTAGATTTATTACGTATTTTAATTAAGTTATTTAGTTTAATTCTATTTAGATTTAATTAGGTTCTATGTGTTTTTATTTATATTTAAGAGCTTTTTACTTCAAAGAATCCAATATTATATTTCAGGATCAAATATATGATTTGCAAGGCTTGGAGCTAAAGAAAAGGGATTTGGAGCACAAAAATAGGAGATTTCCAAGATTTGGGACCGAAATATGCACTTGAAGAAATCGAATTCGCTCCCCCAAGTCGGTGAAGGGCGCACGGCCCACGCCGCAAGGCGCACGGCCGTGCGCGATTGCCGGCATCCCTTTTAGTCGCTTTTTGCTCCGAACGGCGGTTTTCTACACACTGCTTTGACGATAAAGCCCATGGATCTTCGAGAGAATATTCCTTCGGTTATTTCTTAGGGCTTAAGTCATTAGTAGGCTATAAATAGAGAGCTTGTTCTCCTTGTTTTAGCATCTTGAATTCGAATATTGTATTGTGACGAGAATACTATTTCTCAATAAAAGTTCTCGTTTTTATTCAATTGTTCTTATTGTTTTCTTCTTATTCATTCATGGCAACACCAACCATGAGTGAGTAATTCCCTTAGACCTTGGGATTGTTGGGAGAGTCCTATGGCTTGATCCAACAATCCTAATCCGAAACCCTAGTTTATGTAACCTACTTTTCTTATCTAAATTCACCGTTCTTCACAACGATATTAACAAGTACCAAACTTTGGATGCGAACGCGGAGGGTTAGTACTTGTTAATTCGTTACCCTAGTTATTAAGGTGATGAATCGAACGAAGAAGTCTTAATAACCGAACAAGTGAATTTAGACAAGGATTGCGAAGCATGAGAATAGCCTAGTGAACATTGGGACTTATAGAATCTCGTACAATCAAGGATCTTAATATAGGAGTTAGCCATGAGAATAGGTCTAACACCTTGAGAGACACACTCCCTGGATATCGAACGAAGAAGGGGATAGACTTTAGAGAGATTCGTCCTTAGAAACTAGGATTTACATAAACAAGGATTAGGATTAGGATGTTAGGTCAACCATAGGATGAACCAATAATCCCTAGGTTGCCTTTAGCTAATGTTTTTCAACCGTCGTTTAGATTACCTTGAAACCCTAATTATCGATTTCTTCCTAACTTTTACTACTTTTGATTGGAATTTAAATAACTCCCCGTGGATCGATACTCTCTCTTTATTACTACTACGGTAAACCCGTGCACTTGCGGATTTACGGTAACAATGCGCAAAGATCAATTTACCATACATTAGTAATATATAAACATTATTTTATTTATTAGTAGTTCATTTTGGCCACACAAACATATCTATACCAAGTATGTTCATTTTTTTTTTGGCTATATACTGTCTCTTACATATATTCATTAATTCATTTTTTGTATATTTTAACCCGCATAAAACCCGTTGAATTTGGTTTGAATCCAGGACGGGTACAACCCGGTCCATAGACACAACCCGATCTGTTTCCTTTCTCCTCTGGTATTTTCTCGGGAAAGAAAAAGCAGGAAAATCTTACAAGCTAGCTCGAATTTCAGTTAAAACCACCATAGAACACACAGTGTCAATTTTTTTTCAATTTAATTTCATTTTCGTTAATCAATTTTCAAATCCCGCGCAATTCTCTTCTTGTTCTTCATGTAGGCCGTATACTCAATTTTCTCCCAATTTTCAATTTCGCGTTTCTATGTAACACCCTAATTCGCTAGAATTATCGGTTTCAATAAATTCGGTGCCGATGAAGGAGGAGAAGAAGGCTTCTTCGTCGTTCGTGAAGAAAGGTGACCGGCAAATGTTCACGGTGGAGCTCCGACCGGGTGAAACCACCATAGTATCATGGAAGAAGCTGCTGAAAGACGCTACCAAGCCTAACGGATCGGCTTCCACCTCTCAACAATCCCGTCCGGAGCCTTTTCCGGTAAGAATTTTAATTTATTTTCAGTCAATTTCACTCTACTTCGTTCTGGATTGATTTTCCGTGTGCATTGTAGTGGAGTGTGATTTTTAGATCGAATTTTGGGTTTTTAAGGGTTTTTGTCTTTGTTTTGGGGCAAAAAGTTTTTTTTTTTGTTCTTTGAACTTTCTTATCTAACATCAATTTTATTATTGAGTTTTAGTTTATCTGTTTAATTTAATATCTGTTCTTTAATTTGGTGTTATTTCTGTTGAATCAAAGTAAAATGATCTAATAAGAACACTAATTACATTCCTCTTCAGTGCACATTTGCATATGTGAGCATTTTGATGTTGAAAATTGAAAATTTTCCGAGCTCAGTTTTATATGTAGATTAGTCGATACAACTTGATCATGATTTAGTATTGTGATGTAAGGTTTAGTAGTTAGTGGATACTAGTAAATACGCTGTACTTTGCCGCGATGTCACGTGATCTTTATGTGTGGTGTAATGTTTCACTATTTTGACAAAATCTATGCCGATATTTCTTAGGGACAACCTGTTGAGGTTGAGGAAAATGATCCAGCTCAGCCACACCGTTTCAGTGCCGTAATAGAGAAGATCGAACGCCTTTACATGGTATGTTTACATTACTTGCTGAGATTGTTATTGTATGCACCGAGTAAGCCTGAATTTGTTCTTTGAACCATTGGTTTGAATTGTAGACGCTCGAATAAGTATTAATTTGTAGCTTCGCGAATGTTAACTAATTGAGTGCTGAATCTTTTTCAGGGTAATGGTAGCAGTGATGATGAAGATCTGCCTGATGTTCCCGATGATGATCAGTACGATACTGAAGATTCTTTTATAGACGACGCTGAGCTGGTTGGTATTTTTGTTTTTATTCCTTCACCTTGATATATAGGAATATCACTCTTCCTTGTGACGTTTTTTGGCTTATACAATACTTTTATAAATTATTTAACTGTTCATTCTGCAGGATGAATATTTCCAGGTTGATAATTCCAAAGTCAAACATGATGGATTCTTTGTAAACAGAGGGAAATTGGAACGCACGTAAGTTTATAATGTTTGAAAAAATCTGTTTTGAGCATTCCCTTTTTATCTCCTTGCCAACCACTTATGGTTAAAGCAAATCTTAGAAAGGTTTCTTTCCAAATTACTTAATTGTTGATATTGTTTAATTGCTGAGGTTGGCTTTTGTTATCATTTTATAACATTTTGTATTTTTGAGATTCCTATTGAAGTGACCGTCTTTGTTAGATAATTGAATAATGAGTTAGGTATACTCTTGGTCCCTATAAAGTTAACGAAATATGATTTTGGTCCCTATAATTTTTTATATGTTTTTAATCCTAAAAATACATATTTTTTTTGCTTTTAGTCACGGATAAGAGGACAGGGGCTTAAAACACACAATTTTTGCTAAATGTTGGGACTTAAAATGAATAAAATTTTCATAGATACGAAAGTCAGTATTTTTTTTTTCTTCCAAATTTTTAGAGATCAAAACATATTTAATCCTTAAACAATATTGTATTGCAAGTGATTTCTTGACAACATTTGGACATTATAATCTTGGTTCACAGCTAAATGCTCTTCTTTCCTTGACACTTTTCTACAAATTTTGTACATATTTAATGAATTATTTAGTTGAAGATTGTAGTAAATAAGTTGAGTCCTAAAATTTTGAATTATTATTGATTTTCTGTTGTTTCTTTCAATATTACAAGTGATGAACCTCCTGTGTTACCCAACCAGCAACCAAAGAAAAGGCGCAAAAAAGATATAGTGAAGAATCCAGATGAAAATAATAATGTCGTTGGATCAAATAAACATGTAAAAGTGGGCAAGGCAGCATCTGGGAAAACAACTTCCATACAGGCGAAGAATGTGTGTCATTCCTCACAGATTTTGGTTGTACCTGGTGAACATTATGAAGACTTGAAACCTCAGAATCAATTGGATATCTATGGAATTAGTTCCAAAAAGAAAACTGCTGATACTAAGCCAATATCGGTCTCTTCTGTCTCTTTGAAAACATCAAGTGATGATTTCCCTGCTGCCACGTCAGAAGCAAAAGATGCTGATAAGAAGATAGGAGCTTTTCTATCTAAGAACACAAGTGGATCATTTGATGCAACTCACCAGAAGTACCATGAAAAAGGTGCTCATGCACAATCCAAATCCCAACCTGTAAAACCCTCAAAGAATATTGATGGTTCAGAAAATATCAGTCGGCCGAAAGAAAAAAATGGTAGGCGTCAACTGCCGGATCTTAACCTGTCTGTAGGAAAGCGTACTACCAAAGCAACGGTAAGTTTTTATTTCTTTGGCTCTTTTGCGCCTTTTTTTTAATTTGATTTGATGAATAATTGAAAAAAATACCGATAAAGGAGGTCCTCTGCACTGTGGTTATTTCATATTCCTTTTGGTATTAAACAAAAGGGTTCTCCTACACTTCGTCTCATACCATAAGGGCCCCAAGATGATTTCAGGAACTGCCTTCCAAATCATAAATTTTCTTTGCAGAACCACTTTCCGTTGTCATTGAAATAAAGTTCTACGTTGGCACTAAAGGATTACATGCTGTGTGCTGATGAAATGAACCGAATTCCCCAATAATGAGCCAATTAATAAAGAAAAAGAATATGCATTGCTGATTCCATTTCCTTTTTTTATTTGCATCAAGGACAATGATACGTTATGCATACCACTTACAAGGAATTAAAACGGTACACAAAAATTAAAGATGACTTTGAATTGAAAGTATACTTCCTCCTTTGACTGAAATATTCCTCATGATTCATTTGCAATATACAACATAGAGGAGTTACTCACTCCAAGAGGATTTGAATTAAATTCCTCAACTGATTATTAATAAAGGATTTAAACCAATCACATGATTCATTTAAAATGATAGACACTTAATTTTAAGGATACTGATCTTACACACATTGGAGCAGGTGTGCTATATTTAAAAATAATGGAAAGGGCTTAGTAAACTATACTCTTGTTGTGCTCTTGGTAAACTATATATTTACCTGTTCCATCTAATTTAAACAATGATGATGAAAGTTGTGCATATGGATTGTTATGCATGAAACTATAATTGTTTTTATTAGTTCCTGTCTGACTCATGGGTTTATTTGAATACTATGCAGAAATCTGAATACGTGCACAAGAAAGACGGGTCTAGCGTTAGGCCAAAATCTTCAATGCTTGAGAAGGCTCTTGGCGAGTTAGAGAAAATGGTCGCAGAGTGTAAGTCTCAAACTTGATATTTCCCACACAGATAAGTTTGGCAAGTTTGCTGCTAACACTATTTGTTTGCCTTTCTTTTCTTCTGTTGTTCATTTTGAATAATATTACAGCAAGGCCCCCTGCAGCGGAAAACCCAGAGGCTGATAATACATCCCAGGCAGTCAAAAGGAGATTGCCTAGAGAAATAAAGCTAAAGCTTGCTAAAGTTGCTAGACTAGCGGTATTGCTTCTAAGAATATATATAAGATTTTATATATATTTTTTGATCAAGGGATTTGAACTTTATAATATTAACTGTATGTTTTTGTTGCAACAGGCAAGCCATGGGAAAGTATCAAAAGAGTTAATTAACCGTCTTATGAGTATTCTTGGGCACTTGATGCAACTCAGAACGTTAAAGGTATTGCAGCTCTTAAATATACACAAATAATCCAACTTTATAATATGATTTTAGAATAATGGAGACATGATTTGAGTAGAACATTCTTGAGCTAACCACTTGCATTCTTAGTTTATATTGTGTATTGAGTGACTTTATTTTTAGAATATGATTTGAGAATAGCGGAGATATTCTTTCAGTAATACATTCTTTACATAATCAAATGCATGCTTAAAATTTTTCTTCTGTTTGAGCACTTCAATATGATGTGGCTATGAGGCTATGATTATGCATTATTATAAAATGGTATTTTTTGAGGAATAAAAACCCTACCTGTAATTTACCATGGTTATCTTGGATGTTATAGTTATCTTGAGTAGTTTCTCTAACCGTTATTCATTGTTCCTATTGATTGTATGTTTGGTGTATATTTAGGTTCTCTTAATTCCTAAAACTATTTATCTTCTCATACAATGTTTTCCTATGGCAGAGAAACTTAAAAATAATGATCAGTATGGGTCTGTCAGCAAAGCAGGATGATGATGATAGGTTTCAACGGATAAAAAAGGAAGTTGTTGATATGATTAAGATGCAGGCCCCAACTTTGGAGTCCAAGGTTTATTTTAGCTGCTCTTGTTATATCATTTCCTATTAAAGACTGGTAGACAGACTTCAGCGCACTTTCTTTTAGTTCATGTTCAATTCTGATGAGCTCATAATGCCTCCAAAGTTACTGCATGAGATAGCACATATAAATTGGTTGTTGTATCATATCAGTCAGCATCGTATGATACACTCACGTTTTCCATCTTTGTTTAGTTCTGTTGGTTCTTCATTATTGATTTTGTTCTTCTCATCATAATTATAATTCATACCATGTTTGGCTAAGTGCATTTTAGGGGAAATAGTAAACCTCGTTTAGGAAGCAGGGAAAAGAGAGCGATTATTTCCTCAAGATCAGCTAGTACAATCACACTCTATGTTTTATGTCATTCTTTCTATTGGGCGCTTCTTTTAATGGGTCCAATGCAATTTTGTGTTTGCAATGCAAACACTAAATATGGAATGCTTACTGATGAATCACTTTCATTGATTCTTGTAATTATGATACTCAATCACATTTCCTTCCTACATATTTTAATATTTCCACTGTTTAATAATAGTTTTTCAGAAATATTTTTGCTTAAGGGATGTGTTGGTTATTTAACCTGGGATGTATGGTGTTTTTTTGAACATCAGCAACAGCAGAAAGCTGGAGCATCAGGTGATGTTCAAGAATTTGGTCCCGACGGAAAACCAATAACTAAAAGGACTTTTAGTATGGATGCTGCATTGGAAGACAAGATTTGTGATCTCTATGACATTTTTGTTGATGTACGTTTAGAGCTACAGATACTTATTATGAAATTTCTGTTGTGTGTGATAAAAATTATTGAACTATGTTTGCAATGGCTGTAGGGCTTGGATGAAAATGCAGGTCCACAAATCAGAAAGTTGTATGCCGAGGTAATTCAGATTTTCTAAATCCTATTGATCTAGAAGTTCTATTTGGTTGCTCATCTTGTGTCTTCTGGCTGAGGACAAAAAGTTAATCAACTTGGTTTTTTGAATTCTTCACTTGCTTTCAGTAAGTTTTTTTTTTTTTTTTTCCTCCTTTGCCCAAAAAAAGTTTGTTTTCTTAATGCCTTCTCATATAAGCTAAACTTACGTATTGTTTCCATATAAAAGAATTTATTTGACTGTTATTACTTATAAAACCCCTCCTACCCCTACTGAAAGCAAAATGGTTCACAATTTGTTTTGAGAATTTATTGGTGTAAGAAATACTCACCACTGGAATTTCCCCAGAGTGTCAATTCTATTCCTTTCAATGGAAAATTCTCTTGTTCAATGAACATTCATGCTACTTATCACTTGATAGTATGCATGCGCATGTCTGTACTGAATGTGTAGTCTGCGTTATGTCTAAGTTAATCTGTTGGCATTCTATAAACATATATTTATATTTTTTAGCCTTTCCAATTCCTTGTCTTTACCAGCTTGCAGAATTATGGCCAACTGGTTACATGGACAACCATGGGATCAAACGGGGAATTTGCAGGGCAAAAGAGAGGCGCAGAGCATCGCACTCAAAAAATAAGGTACGCCTTTTGCAGTGAATAAGGATTTTTAACAGTATTAATGAACAATTCTGTGAAGCTTACCTTCTTTCTTCTGATGGAAAAAACCTTCCCCTGCTATTAAATTTTTTTAAAAAATTGAAGAGTTTTACATGAAAATTGTCTTGGCTCTTGATTATGCTTATCTATATGGCACTGGCTCGTTGGAAATTACACATGCTTGGAATGATATTCAAGGTAGTAGATCTTACTTAAAATCAAATGACGGTCCAAGTATAGTTAGTAGATTGTAGGATTGATACTTGGATCATAAGGTCATATCTATTGGGGAATGTTTGGATGGGAAAAGAAGGTTTTAGTTAGACCTTCCCCCTGTTTGGGAAAGTTATATAGACGCTTCCTCCATGGTGCCACATTGTTGATTTCATTTTTAGTCTTGCTTCACAAACTCTACATTGTGCAGAGCAACATGCATTATTACAAAGGAGTTATATTATCTTGATTTTAATGTAGAAATTTTATTTTAGTAGTATGTTTTGTCGTTAAGATAGTGAGAAAACATTGAAAAACCTAAATAACCTAATTAGTAATGGAAAAATACCATTTGATTCTTTTTATGCCCGGGTGATAACCAGAATCTGGTATTTGTCAGGACAAAATTGTTTTTTAGTTGATCTCATTGGTTTACCTGTGTTGCTAGGATCAGGAAAAAATTAAGAGGAAGAAGTTGTTGGCATCGAGGCAAGAGGATAGCGTTCAACTTGACTCTGGCTCAATTTCATCACAGCAGAACCAACAAGAGAAATTAGCTCCAGAATCTACCAGCCATGCTTCTACTTCAACGAACAAGTTCGTATCTAATATGAGCACAGCTGTCCGGGTCCCCAGTCCCACGAATGGTGTAAAACAAGAAAAAGCAAAGGGAAGTTCAAGCAGTTCCATGGAGGATGTCCGTGTTGCTGATGGTGTCTTAACAAAGAAGGCGAAGAGAAAACCAGAACTTGAGTTGGAAGGAGCAAATTGTGGTCCCGAAAAGCTTGTTCCTTTGCAGGGAGAAGAAAGGCCCAGGTCCCAAAAACAGTCTTCTGGTCTTCCCACCAAATCAAATCTTCAGCCAACATCTCCCCCAGGTCTTGAACAGTCAAGCTAATTAACAAGAGTGGGATGTCCACAGTTGGATGTCTGTCATGGTTTTTTTAATAGTAATTTACCCATCCCCTCTATTTTGTCTGTCAAATTGTTTCCTGTTTATTGTTACTATTTTGTAATTAAATATCCTTTGAATGTTAGTCGATATTTAGGTATAGATAAGTAGATTTGTTAGTTGTTTATTAGTGATAGTGATAGTGGCATTGGCAGACGATTAACGGTCTTTACGCTGCTTCTCTATGGATGGCGGCACCATCTATCACAACCATTAGATATAGTGTTTATTTAATTGTACGAGGATGATTTTTCTTTTTACTGGAACATTCACCTGTAACATGGATAGTTCAAATTTCCCAAGTTTCCTTTTTTCTAGCCCAGCTGCCAAAATTCATGATAAGCAATAAAAATTATGCTTATCGATCTCAAGGCCTCCTTCAACCTATTGTCATTTCACATCAACAAACTCGTTGCTTCCTTTATGCGTTTCCCATCATCCTTTGTTTGTGCTTATGAGTTGTGACATTGGGTGACAGTGAAGTTTTTGTTATGATTTCCTTTAGCAGATAATTCAACTGACTCCCTAACCACCTATCGGCTATTGCTAGCTTGCAGTGTTGGTTAGAGATTGATTCATGTCAATGTAGCACTTTGTCTTGATACTTTCTGTTAATGTAATTTTTTTAAATCTTTTTCCTTATAAGGTGAATTCTAGCCACTAGGCTACTTGGACGAAAAAAAAAAACGTTAGCAAAGGTGCACGGGAAGTTGGTTTTGGTATATTTCTTATTATAAAATGCTCTATTTGGTTATTTATAAAGAAAAATACAGCCATTTGCTTAGGCTTTCACGCCACATTGCAAACCATTATAGCAGCCATGACTCATTGCAAAACTCCGTTGGTCGTGTCATGGTCTACAAAAGTAGAACATACATGATCGAGCTTGAAGCCTAACACGAATGGACTGACATTATGTTTTATATTTGTGCGGTTTTACGACAAGAAGCCGAAAACATCCCGGTGGTGTGGCCACACCATGTTGTCATGTATTGAGCATGTGAGATTTTAGGGCAAGTTTACCAATATGGTGTACCTTCGACGTTAATATTTGGTAAATGCTTGGATCCTAAGATGCATATTAAAAACATGAGTCGTTAGTGTTTACATACATACTTTTGTGATTATTGAACGGTCTAACTAGATTGATATCGTGTAGCACGAGTAACTACGATCAATACTAAAAGATTTTGTAAATAGTTGAATACTAAGATGCATTTTGAAAGACAAGTGTTGACAATAACATTTATTAACCATTTCAAAGAATCTAACGACAAAACTCACACATTTAGTAGAAAGAATAGCAAAAGATGTGTGTTAGCGCGGCCCAACATATATCAAATATTCAAATGTCACATGATCGATATCATTCGATCTACATTCTATACTTAACCATTAGTTTTTTCATTAACAAGATTGATCTTTTGGTATTTATCATATCATGGCAAATATTTGGTTTGAAAAAATAAAAAACAAAAAGTGACGTTACTAACAACAAGACAACAAGTACATGATCACATGACAAGAATAGCATCAAAATCCAAAATCAAAGAAACGAACAAGTAGAAGATTTGATTTGGTTCCAGTCCCACCCACCGATGTTGGCATGTAATAGCCTCTGCGCTTGCCACGTGGCATTCTCCGACAATTCTACAATCCTCCACCGGTTGAAGAACCCTCAGCTCACTCTCCAAAGAACTACACACCTTGTTACCGCTGCTTCTTCTTCCTTTCATTTCGCTTTGGATTCCCAGGTAATTAAGCTTTCCTTGAATTCAATCATTATTATTACTACTTACTGTTTGATTGGATGAACCCAATTGATGTCGGAATCACCGAAATTATACATTTTTTATTGAATACCAATTTCATTCTGTTTAAGTGCCTTTCAGTCACCAAATTAGTGATTTTATATCCATCAATCATTTCACTACTCCAAAACTTTATACTTTTGTTACTGCTTTCTATACTGAAAAAAAAATCATTTTTTTAACAAATCAATTCCTTTTATAAGTTTTCACCCGTTTGCTATAGATCATTTTTTTTTTTTTAAATCCGTAACAAACAATCTCATATAGGTCCGAATACTTTTGTTTGTAGAGCTTGAAGTCCATTAAATCCCATGATGCATCACGGTTACCTTGGATTGGTCCAGTTCCAGGTGATATTGCTGAAGTGGAAGCATATTGTAGGATTTTAAGAAATTCCGAGAGCCTTCATTCTGCATTAATGAATGCTTTATGTAACCCTTTTACTGGTGAATGTAGTGTTTCAGATGATGTTCCGTTCCATGAGAAACCTGTCCTTGAAGATAAAATTGTTTCTGTTCTTGGATGTATGGTTGCTCTTGTAAAAAATGGCAGGGAGGATGTTCTTGCCGGTAGATTTTCCATTATGTCTCCCTCCCGTGCTTCCGGGGTTGGCATGGTGGAGGAAAGCCTCCCTCCACTCGCTATTTTTAGAGGCGAGATGAAAAGGTGTTGTGAGAGCTTGCATGTTGCTCTTGAGAATTATTTAATTCCTGGTGATGATCGAAGTTTGGATGTGTGGAGGAAACTTCAGAGATTGAAGAATGTATGCTATGATTCCGGTTTTCTTTGCAGAGAAGAGGATCCGTGTCCTACACTATTTGCAAACTGGAGTCATGTGTATTTGTCCAGTTCCAAAGAGGACTCACTGTCCAATGAATCGGAAGTTGATTTTTGGACAGGTGGGCAGGTCACAGAAGAAGGCCTCAAGTGGCTTCTGGACAGAGGATATAAAACTATTGTGGATCTTAGAGAAGAGACCGTAAAAGATAATTTCTACCAAGCTGCTCTGAGTGATGCTATTTCAGCTGGAAGTATTGAATTGGTCAAAATTCCAGTTGAAGTTGGGACTGCGCCTAAAATGGAACAGGTTGAGAGGTTTGCATCTCTTGTTTCAGATAACAGCAGAAGGCCAATCTATCTGCACAGCAAAGAAGGATTTTGGAGAACGTCTGCCATGGTTTCCAGATGGAGGGAATACATGGCTCACTCTGCATCGCCTGCATTGCAGTATGTTTCTAATCAAGCAGTTATTTCCAATGACATATTATCAGATTATACAAATGGGTCTGGGAATCTGCAGGACTCAAAGCCTACTGAGAGATCCTTTCTTGAAAAAGATACTGCATTGTTGAAACAGGGTTTAGGTGCAATAAATAGTTCTGTTGATTCATTTGACCAATGTACCTATCCAAATCAGAACACCGAAAAAACACAACATAATGGGGCCTCGAGTGGAATTGTTCCTAATGATAAGACTTCATCACAAGATATTTCTGCAGAAGGGGAAAGATATTTTCCCACTTTCTCCAGCAAAACTAACCCTTTAGATGCTCAAGTTCCTCCTCATGATGCCTTTTCCAAAAAAGAGATGTCCAGATTTTTGGGAAGTAAAAGATTTCAAAACCCTCTTGTTCCAGTAATCAGGTCAAAAGGATGGAATGCTTGCAAGATTCAAGGAGTATGCATAATAGAAGACTGCAGGGGCAAGTGATTATCAACAGTGGTCATAATCCTGAACCTAAAATTGTGGGCCCAGCAGAAAGTTCCTATGGGTCTGCTCAGATTGCCGTTGGTAACAAATGGAAGTTAGCGAATATGAATACTTCCAGTTCTGTTAGGACAACAGTTAATGCTTTTAGTGAAAGAGAAATGTATCGCATGACTGATGTCAATGATATTGATAATACAACTGACTCTCAAAGGATTTTAACCGATGACGATAAGGTGAGGGAAGACTTGGGATTCACTGCAGGAGACATGTGTGCATCTTCAACTGGAGTTGTAAGGCTGCAGTCAAGAAAAAAGCAGAGATGTTCCTAGTACGAACAGATGGATTTTCTTGTGTGAGAGAGAAGGTGACCGAATCTTCTTTGGCCTTCACTCATCCTAGCACCCAACAACAAATGCTAATGTGGAAATCTACCCCAAAGACTGTGTTATTATTGAAAAAGCCCGGGGAGCACCTCATGGAAGAAGCTAAAGAGGTAATGTTTTTTAGACGCCTATCCTATCAGTACCCAAGTTTTTAAAAGTTTTTAACATTAATGTTTAGCAAAACAATTATATTTTGTTATACATGGAGGGATATCTTCTGGTATGGTGGCGAGGGGGAGAGGCTCGGTGGTGGGTGCTAGTTGCTCTATAAAGACGCTAAATAGAAAATTTCAAAAAGGATTAAACAACAAATTTTTGAGCTTTGACACTAATTTCCATGCAAATTGTACTTCCATTGATCCAAGCTTGAGCTTGTTGTTGTTTTGCTCGTTTAGTGTAATTGCACTTCTTCATGTAGAAATATTAAATTTATTGAACTTAGCTCTAATAACGTTAGTTATTTTAGATTCTAACTAGACTTTTGACCCGTGCGTCGCATGGGTTTTCTCAACTATAATAGAGACCAATAAATAATTTTTGACCCGTAAGATCATTGATATGGTAGAAAATATTTTCTTCAAAAAAAAAAGGCAAGCGGATAGGAATGAAATTGGTGTGCAATGCATTTTTTTAGATGAAATTTGTTAGGTTAAATAATTGCAAACCTAATAAAGCAAATGAGCGGGAAAAAATTAGGTTAAGTTGTCAGACGTAACAAAATTAATAAATAAGGATGTAAAAAAAAGGCATGAAATTAAAAAAAATCCAAAAAAAAAGTGTAAAATTCTTGACCAAAAAAAAAAATATATAAAATAGAAGGATCATACGTGATCATTGATATGGTAGAAAATATTTTCTTCAAAAAAAAAAAAAGGCAAGCGGATAGGAATGAAATTGGTGTGCAATGCATTTTTTTAGATGGAATATGTTAGGTTAAATAATTGCAAACCAAATGAGCGGGTAAAAATTAGGTTAAGTTGCTTAGACGTAACAAGATTAATAAATAAGGATAAAAAACATTAGTTATTTTATTCATGCAGGGATTATTTTAAATTTCATATCTATAACTAATTAACTATTACTTTTAATTCAATGATATCTAGCTTATCATTTAAATTTATTTTAGAGAAGTTTCTAATAAAAATATTTCAATTTTGATTTCTTTTTATAATGCAAAATAAATAAATTCAAACATACTTATTCTTAGAATTTGAGCTCAAGACCTAACCCACCCAACTAAATTGACCTGTAAGGTTTCAGGTTCGACTCCCCTTGGTGCCAATTTCGGTGGGCTAGTCCATATAGAGCTTTGCTCTGGCTTTAAATGGGCCCCCGCAATTGAGCGGTGTGATTGGACCCCTCGGATTAGTCGGTCATTGGGCCGGATACTGATTTTTCAAAAAAGAAAAATTGAGGACTGCCCAAGCCTTATAAGCACTACAAAGACAGTTATATTACAGTGTTCTCCATTCCCTTCATCTAAAGTTATTCTTTGAGCTATTTATGATTCAAGAAATTATTATTTTTTTATTTTAATCCCCAACATCAAATATTTTGATGATCTTCACGAAAGAACGTTACAAAGCAATTTTAATTTATAATCTGTAGCATCTTGTTTGCCCATTTCATAACCTCTTAAGGATTTTTCCTAAAAAAGAAAGTCTGAGAGCTTAATATCAATCAGTAAAGATTAGATTTTTACATTAGACCTAACTCATCCTTATAAAGCCGGCCTGCAAGGTGAGAGATGCCACTCTTTATAAGCCCATTTCGAGCCTTATCTTCATCCTGTGTGTGACTTGGGTTTTTTCCAGTACACTCCCTCATGCCCAACACTATTGGGATTAATGTGTGGATATAAATGGTGGGTGCTAGGTGGCCTGAATCGGTAGATTCTGATGCCATATTAGGTTTTTATACTGGGCTTAACTCATCCTTACAAAAATGGCTTGTAAGGTGAGGGATTCCACTCTTTATAAACTCATTTCAGATCTTATCATGATTCTATGCGGGGCTTGGGTTTTTCGCAACATTAAAAGAATCAAGTTCTTGACATTTATAGGATTGTAGATGGAAACTATAAAAGATGGATTGAATGGGTTTTATGCAGAGCACTGTGTTGGAAATACTTGGATAAATATTTTTCATTACTATCATTACTTAGAATGCTCTAGAGACAAAGACAATATAGTCTCTTCCTTCACTAACAAATGAAATAAAATTTGGAATCAAATATGTTAGGCAATGCAGGAACTAGCAAATTTAACTATGAATTTTGACTGGTATTCCAACACCTCTTCGTACTTTTGTGATTCTTATAGAAACTATATATGAGTATATATTCAGAATTTTGTAATTATTTTGACTAAATTCATTATCGGCCGAGTTTCTTTATCTAATCCCCAGGTTGCTTCTTTTCTATATAACCAAGAGAAAATGAACGTATTCGTGGAACCTGATGTGCATGATATATTTGCTAGAATTCCCGGATTTGGATTCATTCAGACCTTCTATACTCAAGATGCCTGGTACTGGAGTTTATGAATTATGTCAATTACTTTACTTTTCCCTATTTATTTAATTTATTTAAAACCTTTGCTTCACTAAATGAATTTGTAACACATCTAATGCTTTTGATTCAGTGATCTGCACGAGAAAGTAGATTTTGTGGCATGTTTGGGGGGAGATGGCGTTATATTGCATGCTTCAAATCTATTTATAGGTGCTGTTCCCCCTGTTGTGTCATTTAACCTTGGTTCCCTTGGTTTTCTGGCTTCTCATAGTGTACGTTTTTCAACCGCATCATTTATTTCACTATAAAGAAATGCATGTATCTTTTTGTCCATTTGTTTGACTTCCATTCTGCTATTCCATTTTCAGTTTGAAGACTACAAGCAGGACCTACGACATGTTATCCATGGAAATAACAAACAAGATGGTGTATACATCACCCTCAGAATGCGTCTCCGATGTGAAATTTTCCGTAAGGGTAAAGCTATGCCAGGGAAAGTGTTTGATATTCTCAATGAAGTTGTTGTTGATCGGGGTTCAAACCCGTACCTTTCCAAGATTGAATGCTATGAACATGACAGACTTATAACAAAGGTGAGTTTGACTATGTATTTGTTGTCTGCACTCCTAATTTGTAAACATATATTATATTCTATAACAAGAGTGGCCAACATTCTAATTTAACACCTCTTAACAGCTTTTTGAGGCAGTGTTGTGCCTTATATATGATGATTGCTATATCTTTCAGGTACAAGGTGATGGAGTGATCATAGCCACTCCTACTGGAAGCACTGCCTATTCGACAGCTGCTGGAGGTTCTATGGTAAACTTGTCCAATAGTTGTTTTTGTCCAGAGCCTATACCGATTACTGAATAAGAATTAGTTAGATGGAATGGCTAGTTGTCTTTGCCTTGGAATACTTTGATAAGCAGTGATTATAAATTTGAGCTATTATGGTTTATCATAAATTTGAGCTATTACACTTTCTGCACAGTTGAACATTTTGTTGGTGTCTTCCCACTCTTACTACATTGAACTACATGTGGTAGCTCACGATAACTTGATGAGATTCTTTATTATGTTATGAGGAGGCTTATACTAGTGATGTTGTAGTCGCTAGTTAGCAATCATTTCTCTACTACTTTGCAAATTTCAGTGGTCAATAATGCTGACTGAGTTCCAGATAACTGCTCCTGAACATAGTTCTCCATCTTTGTCGCCCTCTTTTATGTTTGCCCCATTTTGTGAAATAAAGAACTTGTTTAAATAGAGTAATATTTTACTTCTTTTCTTCCCCTAAAAGATATTTCATATAATCCATACTCACATTATGTTATCCCTTAAAGAAATATAAGTTTTTATGCTTCTTATTCTAACATCCCTTCTATCATGAGAAACGTGAAATAACAAACATCTGTAGAAATAGTTAAGTCACTCAGAATATTTCATACGATAAACTCTTATTCTACTCATGGATTACCGAACAAGCCAGCTTTTGAGGAATTGCCGTGCCAGCGACAAAGTCGTAGAAACTTTGTACAAGTCACCTTGTATAATTATTAATTTCTTTATTATAACTTCTTAAGTTCTATTTTTATATCCCAATGTCATGATATGTGCACACTAACAGTGTGAAGTTGTCCCGAATTAATAACTGCTTTCGTTGGTGTTTTCTTTCTAATGTCAAATGGAAATTACAGGTCCATCCAAATGTTCCATGCATGCTGTTTACCCCAATCTGTCCACACTCACTCTCATTTAGACCAGTTATACTTCCAGATTCTGCTCAACTTGAATTAAAGGTGAAGTTATCATTCTCTACGTGGTAAACATATCATGTTGGCTGTTCTTGTTTCCACAATTGCTGTTCTTGTTTCCACAATTACACATTTGTTTATTATGCATATTCTATGCCTGCAAATGTGTCCATTACATAGCTATACTTTGTTGTATCTCAAACATGTATTGGAAAAAGCTACATGGTTAATACCACACAGTTACAAAAACAACTAAATTTAGCTTTCATATGATTTAAAATTTAGAGGTTAACTAATGGTTTAATGATTGTGGGTTTTATAATAAGGATATAGTATTGAGTAACATACAATTTATTGTTAGCAGATTCCACAGGATGCTAGAAGCAATGCCTGGGTTTCATTTGACGGGAAGAAAAGGCAGCAACTTTCAAGAGGAGATTCTGTACGAATATCTATGAGTCAGCATCCTCTTCCAACAGTTAACAAATTTGACCAAACAGGTGATTGGTTTCATAGCTTGATTCGCTGCTTAAATTGGAATGAAAGACTTGACCAAAAGGCCCTGTAAAGCATATGAAAATGAAGATCAGATATGCATTGTTCTCTTGTATAGACTTGAATGTGTAGTTACGGTACATATTATAGTTAAACATTGAGATAGCAGAACTTTGATATAGTATACTGGTTACTACAAATTTTTCACATTGGCTTACCATGACAATATAGGGTTTGCTAATGGTTTCTCCACTTTATTGTGGTAAAATTCTGTTGTACACTGACATTGAAATCAATAATTAGTTGATCCTAGAAGCAGCTCATTGGCTCATCTTCAAGTTCATCAGTCTGCCAGGCTGCAGACTTCCTTATCTCATTACCAGTAGCAGTTATTGTTTTTGTAGTTGTTAAGATATTTGTACTACTATTACTATTTGGAATATGAATATTTTCTCTCTATTTCATTGCATTCTTTGGTCAAAGGTATGTTCTGCTATCTAATGTATGAGTTTAGTAAATAATCACTGTTAACTGATTTTATTTTTTACATGTGCATCCAATCATATTTGACCGTTGTCTTGTATCATATTGTTATTTTCTAAAATATGTTCACAAATATCTAAATGGTGAAATATGACTGGGATGTATGTAAAACTATTTTATGTTATTTCCTAAAATACGTGCATAAGTATCTATTTAGTGATATATGATCGGATGTCACTCTTTTATGCTGGCAGTAGTAATTAAATCCACAGTATATATTCAGAATTTGTCTGAGTAATTCACTTTAAAGAGCAAATTTAAATATCTCAACTATTAATGAGAAAATCAATGCTTAGATTTTAATAAATCTATCATCTAATTTTTATATACTTGTAACATCAACCATTTTTTTGTCAATTAGTTGAAATCTCTTACATTTCTCTCTTTACTGGGGAGTTCACTTTCAAGGAGTCCAATCTGTATTTTTATGCAGCATTGTCCAGGGTAGAAGGAATTCCACCTTACAGGTTGTGTCAACTGACTTGAATCTTAAAACCCCTACCTAAGCATTTATTATCTTCTTGGAAGGGTTTTATGATTTATTAGTGTTTGGCTATTTGAAGACATCTGTAGTCCTAGAACACATAAGAGGGTGCATCAGAAACTGCATCATTTAAATTGACTAAATCTACCATAATGGGCAGCCTAGTGCACGAGGCTCTCACTAAGTGGGGTCTAGGGTGTACATGTATGCAACTTGCGCCCATGCAAGGGGAGATGCAGTTTCAGGATTGAAACCCATGATCTTGGTCACATGGGAGAGCAGCATTACAGTTGTGTCAACTGTCAAGGTTCGTCCTCTAGTAAATCTAATATAATATTCCTAAAAAAAAAAATACTGGCATTAGTGTGCAGCAGTACCAATGTGATATTAAAGACTATTCCCTCTGGTTTCTAATATAAGTAAAAAAAATCATGTTATGTGGTACAATAAATGAGCAAATATTAACTAAATCTATCATTCCTTCAAAAAAAAAAAAAAAACTAAATCTATCATATTTAATGATAACATTCCTTAAATACCGTTCATTTAATATGAATTTTTTAATAATCCTTTTATTCATGGAACAAGTTTCAATGAAGAGCAATTTGGAGAATGCATTACTTTTCTGATTACTTTAACAAAATGAATTGATATTACTTATTTTTTTAATGGGAATGAGGTAGTTTTTTTTATTTGTTTATATTTAAGGCCGGAGTTGGAAAATTTTAAAAATTAACTACAAGGGACTTGACAGACCCTGCATTCTGTGTACCTCTACTTATTTTTCTGCTTTTGTCTCTCCCCATGACTGCCTCTCAACATTAATCATTCAACTCCCCTTGATTATCTCTGTGTTCTTTACTGATACAAACCTTATTACAGGGGGTTTCCTAATAGAGTGTAGCCTTCAACTAAATATAATAGCAACTATGATGCCCATCTAAAGAAAAAGAGAATGTTGCACTTTGATATTTCCCTGACATTGCTGATAGTCAGTGGTAGTTTCTTGTCCTAAAACTTCTACAACTTGATCATGTTGAAAAATAATGTATTTGCTCCTCGGTAATGGACTTAAAGAGGGTACTTCTCAGAAAATATTCCATGATTAAGATTCAGAAGTTAGATGTATTTATTCCACTTTATGTGAAATGTAACTGAAATGGAACAGGGAAACAAGATACAAGAGGAAGAGAGAAACTCATAAAGGATAACTTCAAAGTAGAATTTATGCAATATTACTATTATACAAAGCAAGCCCAGATGTATGCATACAATCTCCCACCATTACAGTTGAAGATAAAGCAGAGTATTCTAAAATAAAATGGAAATACTAATACTAATGCCCATTATGGTTCCCATTATTAACAGAATGGCAACCATGTGGTATTCTTTGCTACTGTCAACCATGTCTTACAGAACAAAGACCTGCAAACAAAATAAAAAGACGATTTTTTTGTTTTTCCAGATTTATATATGAAAGTAAGTGCTTTTCTCATATGGCTTTAACAGATCTAAACCTTGGTTCCTTGGGGAGGAACTTCTGCTCAGCATAGACAGACATGTAGTCGCCGAAAACGAACTTAGGATAAGTGTCATCAACTTGTTGGTTATCTTTTTCTGCCAATTGTGGTGCAGGACTTATAGTGGCCTTCAGGGGTGGGTTATAGAAGGATGCAATTGATCTCCTGGTACCCTCCGTAGAGGTCAGAACCCTGTGCCAACAACTCTTGTATCTGCCATTGCTCAGGACTTCAATCTGATCACCAGTGTTGATGACAATGGCATTTGGCAAAGGTTGGACATCAAGCCATTCCCCATCTTTGAGCATTTGAAGGCCACCTACCTTGTCATCTTGGAATAGTAGGATGACACCTCCTGCATCTGTATGAGCTCGGAGACCATTCACAAGTTCTGGATGAGGGCAGGGTGGGTAGTGGCTGACCTTGGTGCCAAAGAAAGCATTGTCTCCTTCTCCATCATTCAGTGCCTTCTTGATGTATCCTTTTGGTAATCCCAGATTCTCATCCATCACTTCTGTGAGATTCACTGCCAGTTTCTTTAACTCAGACCGATATTCTGACATGGTTTCCCTGTCATTCATATGAGAAGTCAGTTATACATTCATGTTGAAACTCTACCTATTATGCCATGTCATGTCATGTTATCACTTAGCATGTTTTGAAGTGCTGTTCTCGAATCCTATAAAAGTATATTGGTTTCAACTCTTCAAAACTTTCCAATTTTAGATGTTATTTTGAAATCACCTATTTTAGTAAACAAGAGTAAGAGAACTTAATTATTATTATTATTTTTTGGGTTAAGAAAATGGTAGTATATTAGTTATGTTATTATTTCCTCATTCGCCAGGAAGTTTGAATTCTGATGAGCCACAATATTCTTTAAGTTATACAAGAACAATAATTTCTTTCTGGTGAGTAAGACTATAGCTAGTATAATGTATAACAGAAGAGAGTATGCATGAGATGACAGGTGGTGTTCTTTCTGATATCAATATGCTTGACTAACTTTTACTTGGAAAGAATATTTGATTTCCTTTGTACCTGAAACTTGGTGTATTTTCTGGCCATTCGTTATCATCCAAAAGAGTGATAACATCCTCCCAGTCCACATTCTCCAATTTTTCACTGCTCTTCTTTTCAGCTATATCATTCAGAAGCTTCACTGTTTTGGAGTTTTTGAAATTCTCCTCTCTTTCCAGCTTATAGAACTCAGATGAAACCTTCTTCACCCTTTCAAGAAGTTCCTCCGGAATGCCGTGATTGATCAACTGTAAAGCATAGCATGAGCATTGACATGCATGTTAGTATATGTAATACCAAACCACAAAAATTGCATTCATGTTTTTAAATGATATTATACACACATATTAATTGCCATTATTTGTAAACATAAATGATTTAAGTACCTGGAAGAACCCCCATTCTTCACAGCCATTAGCAATCTGTGCCAAAGTTTTGGCCCTTTCTTCACCATTGAGCTTTGAGAAATCAATGACTGGGACTGCCATTGGATCAGAAAAGTTAAGATAAGAAAAGGAGTATGTAAATGTGAGTGAGAGATGAAGAAGGTTGTTTGAGATTTGTTTTGGGATGGTTTGTAAGAGGTGTAGCTATGGCCTATTTATAAGAAAAACATATCCCACCATATTGGATGTCAACCAATTAATAGTACAAAGTTCCCTTTTAAAGAAAGCAGCCGTTAGAATTAGGTAACGGACGGTAACACATTTGATTAATTAAAATTTTCCAATGTCAATGCTTGCTTTTGAGATTAACTGCTTGTTTGTAGCATACATGTCCACAACACAAAACCTCACTTTTCAGGAGATTACATCTCATTAATTTTCCCATCATTAATTAAATCATTTGATTTGATTTGATTAATCACACAAGCTACTTTGCTTCTCTCGTACATTCTTTTTAGTATTAGTAATTACTAATTAGGAATAATAGATCTTGAATCAGTCACTGTCAACCATTCCCTTGACTTCATCTTCTTTTCTAGTTTCAAAGCCAACCCTAGTCATGTTTTAACCAACTAAACCACTATACTATATATAGCATTATATATTGTGCCTGTATAATGACATGTTTAGATTGACTTATTTGAGTTTATTTATTGACATAATTATTTTTGAGATTTTTTTGTGTAAATCGGGTATCCTCTGCACGCAACTGCGAGACTAATCACTCGAGCATTGTGGAACCCAAATAGACGGCAATAAGAGTTTTAACATTGTTGCATGTACAAGGCCGGATTCGAACCCAGGACCTTGGTTTAGGTAGAAGAGACTCGTGTCATCTCATCTAAGCGCTCTTGGATATAATTATTTTTGAAAGAGTTTATGAAAATAATTTATGACATGTCTATAATATGTTTTAACTTGCTTCCATTAGATATTGATAATAACTTATGAAAACACCTTATAGTTCATATAAAAATAATTTGACTTATTCATTTTTTGTTATAAAAATAACTTATATAATAAGCGTACATGTTATAAGTGTTTAATTAAGTTGTTTATCCTAACGTATGATTTCCTAGTTATCACTAATTGTGTGTGAGATAATTTACTCATTCTTTTGGTATTAATTCACATAATGTATCATTAGCTATCACTAATGATACTATTATTAGTTAATCCTTTTTGTAGACTTTGAAAATGACCATTTAGCGTATAGTTAAAATCTCTGCCGACTGTTTATCTAAATCATAGGTTGACTGCCCTACATTGCTTTGTAACTACTATAAAAAACTTTCACACATGATATACAACTTCTTTTTACACTCACAATTTCCAATAACAAATACCGTTAATACACAGATTTCTACCCATAGTTTTCGGTTTAAGGAAGACATGGTCAAGCCTTCAATATATAATAACACAATAATTTACCTCTAATTTAATAATAACATTGTCAACTTCTCCTTTTGACATTCTAATATTTTTAATGTTTTCTATTTCTATGCCTAACATGGCAACATCACATTCATACAATTTTAATTTAGTTTCCCATTTGCGGTGGTAACTCATCTATTTGCTATTCAAATCAAGTAGCATTATTTTTCTTAATGAGTAATACTAATTAAATGAATTATTGGTCTTTGATTTGATTCCAAATGTCTGAATGTTAGGATACATCACTGAGAAAACAGGTGACATTAGCGTCTGATTAAGGACTTAAGTTTTACAATCTTAACTCATAAATTGCTGTACTTATAGTACTTCAATTCAAAGCCATCTCTAAATGGTTGAGATTGAGATTGCATTACTGGCATGGCTTTTGTATACAAAACATATGGGGCCACTATTCAGGCCGTATGGCATGTATTATACCATAATCCAAACATAGCATTATTGTATCAAGACAAATAACTTTTTAGTGCCAGCACTCAAATTATGATCTCAAACTTCAATCATTCAACTTATTTTATGGGTGAAAGTCAGTAGGATTCTTTATTTCCCCTTTATTTTAAAATATATGGAGATGATTTAAGTTGATCGAAATATTTGAAAAAATTGCATAAAAAATAACCAAAAAGTATAACAAATATATCTTTTTGATACAATGAAAATCAAAACCTAATTTTTCTATTCATGTATCATCCATTTGTAGGAATGCTAATAGAAACAATAGTCAACACAAGATCGTCCATGAGATTTTTAGTGTCTTGTAGAAAATAAAAAATATGCTTTGCCAATCATTTGAATATCATTTCTTTTACAATTGTTTGGTTGTAAAAAAATTAATTACTAATTTGTTTATTATATCAGGAAAGAAACTAAAAAATATTATTTACTATTTTTTTTTTTGATAAAATTATTTAGTATATTTTATGACGTAGTAGATCACAACATGTTTGAATTTTAACTTTCAACTATATATATACTATTTACATGACTTTCTAAAAGTGTGTGTGAAAGTCCTCGTGAGCTTAGCTCGAGTTGGTATGGACAATGCATAAAATATGCAAGGTTTGAGTTCGAACCCGGCCATCACAAAAAAAAAAAAAAACGTGTATGTGACAAACCAAATAGTTGAGCTTAAGTGATTAATGACTTTTACCAAGGACGAATCTTTGGGAGAACCCAAGTTCAATTTTTAGATGGAACAATTCTTGGTCCTTTATCTCACGACCGAACTCCGGATTACCGAGTCCACTTCCTGCGAGTACCGGAAGGTTATCGTCAAAAAAAATAAAAAAAATAAACGTGTATATGTGACAATGATTTAATAGTTAAATATTTTCGATTGTCTTAATATTTTTTGAGAACTTTGTAGAAGGAGAAAATATACAATGTAAATATGTTGTACATTTTAGGAAAAAAAAACTTTAGCTTTATTACAAGAATATTTCGCAACAATGCAACATCACCAAAGTATCAAAGCAACTTAGTTGCCTTCACAGAATTAGAATAGACACATGACAATTTAGATTGCAAAGGTGACATAAGGTTTAATGTGTTTGAAGAATCGTGTTAGAGGGTCGGAAAAAGGAAGAGAAGTTGATTAGAAAGAAAATTTAATTGTATTGAATACTCTCAGCCCTAGGATGAGAGATCAAAAGGAGTCCCACTTTTTTGTATGTTGAAGTTTAAGGGTAATTGGGGTCTATAATTTTTTGAACCTAGAATTTGGCCTAAAATTTTAAATATTTGTCTCCGTTTTTTTTTGACAGAAAATATTTGTCTCCGTTGAACTTAAACATACACATTTTTTTAACCATATAGAAGATCTTCAAATATCGTTCGATTTATTCGAAGAGAATAGTTCAATAGGTTGAATTAATATACCAGAACAAATTATGTCTTTTTTTTTTTTTTGAGGGAGATTCAAATTATGTCTTCTAACATAAGATATTAGCAACTAACATTTACATTTCCTCTTAAAAAAACTATCATTTACATTTGGTGAGTTTTGTCAATTTTGTACCTCCAAGAGGATGTACCCACCATTGATTTAAATCATAACAAAAACTTTTGCCATTGTTTTTTAGCCAAAATCAGAAGAGTAATTTTATGGATTTTTTTTTTGGTGGTGAGAGTAATTTTATGGATTCCAGCAACTGATTAACATAACATAATTTTTTTACAAATAAATAGTCTTAAACCTTTTTTTACCCGTAAATATATTAACTTTACCATTAGGTGTTTTGAAAGTTCTTATATTTCAATGAAAAGATCATAAATGAAGTTGAAAAACAAATGGCAATACTCTTACATTTCTATAACACGTGGAATTGAAAGAGCAGATTATTTAACAATTATACATGCAAATCTATAAAAAAATATACCAGTCCATCTAAGCCATTTTAAAAAAAAGTTTCATTGTTCTGATTTAAATGTCGTTTTACAAATTTAAAATGTTTTATTTTTTATTATACCTATAACTATTTATTAGTCCCTCTTTTTCAAATTCTAGTAATTTCACATTCTCATACTATTGATAAATAAATGACGCAAATAATACATGGATCTTTGAAAAATGATTCAAGACTCTTATCATTTTTAGTAAAAAATAAATTTCATAATGATAAAAAGTGAAGAATAGATATAATATTTTACTTAAATTTATTTAAAAATAATAAAGTTTACTTTTAGACCGGATCTATATATATATTAAATATCTTTGTTAATAAAACATAATTTTGTAAAGTAATTCATAGATTTTATATAATCAACAAAATTAAATATGATTCTTAACTGGTACGTGGAAAGGAGTATACCATTAATGGTTAAAGCGTATTGTATTGTGAAAAGAAAGAGGGAGTAAATGAAATGAAGCCTGGTCTAAAGGTGTTCCAGAAGAGTTTACCCCATTGATATTATTCTTTTTTATAATATAAAATTTACGTGAGTTGGGTCTTTAGGTTTCATCAGGGTAGTCTTTAAGGTTTAAAGATGTCCTTATGTTAGTAGTGAGAGTAGAACTCATGTTCTTGTGGATATGATTTCAACTTTTTACCAATTGAACCAATCTTCGTTAATTATCATCGATGTTTTCAACTGATCATTTATACTTGCTTTGTTTGATCCATCTTTTCCGTTGATTATTACTAGTATTATAGAAATAATAACTCTTAATTGTCAAAAAGAATAACTACTTGCTTAATTAGCCACTTGCAATCGGGGACGGACCTACGTTAAGCACTATGAGTGCCGAGGCCCTCACTATTTTTTCAAAAAAAAAAAAAAAAATTCTTTCTAATAATAACACTTATTATATATACTATGTTAATCCTCTATAATACTATTGTAGTTTATAAGGATAGTCCTTATTTTGAAAACTTTTTGCAAAAAAAATGTATTTTTAGTCCTCCAAAATAGTCACTATAAAATTCGAATAAGGACTAAAAGTTGATAATTTTTTACAGAGACTAAACTTGAAAGCTCATAATTTTATAGGGATTAAAAACATATTTAACGCTAAACTAAAAGCAAAATATATCTCAATTCTCAAATTGCAAACCCCATTCGAGATAAAACATGGCAACTACAACTAATGAAATAGTTATTTGTTATGAGTATTTACAAGAATTGGATGTCAAATTGGCAATTACAACTAATGCTTGAGTATGAAAGGTCGTAGAGAACAATTATGATGTATATTTATATTAGAATATGAATAATCAACTATGGTTAGTTGATAGGTAAACTAGAGTTAGTAGCTTGGTTAAGAGTTAGTTAGAGTTAGTTACATAACTAAACTCTATATATAGGAACACTCATGTATCATTTCTATCATCTTTTATCAATTCTATTGATTCTCCTATGAGTCTCTATGGTTACCTTCCTCATGAATATCGTTACGCTCTCTTCCTTGCCGATCACTATGACCTTTATCCCTGGGAATCCATGATTCGTGACATGGTATCGGAGCGATACCCTAGGGATGAAGATGATGATGCTTCGCTTCCGCTTCCGACATTGATGAAGATGAAGATTCTGTTGATGCGCATTACGCTCCCGCAATTCGGGAACCTTCGGCTTCTCATGATTGCATCCGATTCGGTAGTTTCGATTCTCCTATCATTTCGGTTTCTACTCCTTCAATCGAACCAAAATTCGATGGATTTTCCGTCAAGATTGGTGAGATTTCTTGCGTTCTTGTTACTTCTTGCAACGACATCATCGATGATGATGATTATGTGTTAGTTGTGCATGAAGATGATGAGAAATTGCACGTTCTTGAACCTGAATTGAAGAATCGCCGCTCGATTTCGTTGTTTCGAAGCATCGGAAGACTTCGTCATACACTGCTACGAGTGAGATTGAGGAGCGTTGTTTACGGCGCGCCGCCTTGAGGCCTTTTGCCTCGTGGTTGTTCGTCGGAAAACGGCTGAACAACTTGTTTTCACCGTCAACAATCGGCTTCGCGTTTTCGAACTACATGACGAATCAATCGTCGTTTTCGATCCCGACGGAAGATTTGGTTTGTGTTCCTTGTTCTTCGTTTCCAAAACACTCCAACAAATTCGATTCCGCTTGTGGTGGATACCTTGGGATCGAGGGAGGCATATGTGGATTCCGGTTAAATCTCTTCCTTTCATTCTCTTGATTTCCCAAATTTCCGGGATCCATGAAATTCGTTGAATCTTAGTAAGAAAAGTGTGTTCTTGGAATTACTTTCGTAGTTGTGTTTCAAATTCATTTTCGATCACCATAGCATACGTTGCGGATTGCAATCGAATTCTTTCGGAACTTCGTTTTGCATAAGTTGTTTTCGATTCGAAGTTTGCTTATATCTCGAAGCGGGTTTGCGGTTTTGGTCCATAAGCTACAAGAAGATTTGAAGACCGAAGCGCTTATGTCTCGAAGCGGGTTTGGGACTTTGGTTCGAAAACTGTTTTGGTCGAAGCTACTTTGGTTCGAAGCGAAGCCGTACTCGGACTTTTCTCGGAAGCTGTTTTTCATTCGAAGCGAAGGTTTGTTCGAGACGGGTCGTACTCGGAAGCTGTACTCGGACCTTTTCGAAGCTAGTTGTTCATTCGAAGCACCTTTGGCATCGGTGTCTTCGTAAACTACCTTCTTCCAATAACAAGTTCACCTACCGTTTGTGACCATCACACTTTCAATTTTCTTGTTGAAGATGGTTATGCCTATTGTGTTGTTGCCAAAGAATCTATTAGCAAGCAGATCTCCATTGCTTTCCTTGAACGTGTCAAAGCCGACTTTAAGAAAATATATGGTGGTGGAAAAGCGGATACGGCTATTGCCAAAAGTCCGAACAAGGAATTTGGACCGATTATGAAAGAGCACATGAAGTATATCATTGATCATGCCGAAGAGATTGAAAAGCTATTAAAAGTGAAGGCTCAAGTTTCGAAGTTAAAAGCATCATGTTAGAAAATATAGACAAGGCTATTGCTAGAGGAGAAAATTTAACTGTTCTTTCGGACAAGACTGAGACATTGCGCGCACAAGCTCAAGATTTCGGAAAGCAAGGAACACAATATAGTAAATAAATTGTAATTTTCATTGTATTTTAAACTCAAATTGGTGAGTTTTCCCACTTTGAGTTTGAGGGGGACTATTAGAATATGAATAATCAACTATGGTTAGTTGATAGGTAAACTAGAGTTAGTAGCTTGGTTAAGAGTTAGTTACATAACTAAACTCTATATATAGGAACACTCATGTATCATTTCTATCATCTTTTATCAATTCTATTGATTCTCCTATGAGTCTCTATGGTTACCTTCCTCATGAATATCGTTACGCTCTCTTCCTTGCCGATCACTATGACCTTTATCCCTGGGAATCCATGATTCGTGACAATTTATGCGTTTAAAAATAAAATATTATATATATAAATATTTTCTTTTCTTTTTCTTTTTCTTTTTCTTTTTCTTTTTGCCTCAACAAATTTATATTTTTGTGGCCTACACTACTATAAATTCCTGGGTCCGTCATCGCTTGCAATAATTTATTTGTAGCTACAAATATTGGAAATCCGGCGAAGTTAATTAATGAGAAAATCCAGGAGCTTTGTTAGAACTAGTTATGTGAGTCGACACTAGAGAGACAAAGATTGGAATTCTGCAACCGTTAGAGCCATAACTGAACTCTAGTCTCGACCTATATATTCTAGTATTATATTTTACTATATCACAAATTAAAGTAACAACACTCTTCCCTCCATTTATTATTTTAAAAAAGACACTCTTCCCTCCGAATGTCCCAAATGCATGCATGTGATCGTAACATATGGGTTTGATTATCGAAGGTCAACTCAACTCAAGGCAAAAACTGATGTGTAAGGAAAAGTTCAAGTATAATCAATAAAATAGTTCAATACTTAAATATTTCTCATTTTTTTAAAAAAAAATCATGGTCATCAACTTGTCTTTCTATGAAAGTGATTTGTTTGATATTAAACACAATTGGGACCCCAATTCAATAACGGATTATGGTTGATCTTTTTAGGGCTAAATTTTCTTTTTAAGGGTGGTATCTATTTCATTTCAATCTCAATAAACATCGAAATACAAGTAGAAATATGATTGAAAACTCGTGAGCAAGACTATGATCAAGATGTCCTAAAAGGGTTATGAGCGACTCTATTGATCGGTCTATTTATAAATACAATATTACTATGTTGAAAAGGAAGAGAAGTTATTTTTGCATTCCAAAATAAAAGCTCTTTTTAATTTCATTCATTTAACTATGGTTAATGTCAGCCACCATCATTTGTTAATCCTACTCAAAGATGACATTAAGTAGGTTTTTATCGTTTTAACAACAAAATCAAACTTTATTATAAGAGAATGAGAGAAGTACAATGAGTACCAACATGTTAAAAACCATGATCTAAACTATATTAAAATATTAAATAGTCCATAAAATATATGCTTTCTATCAATTTAGTCTTTAAAGAATGCAAATTTGGATTAACTTAGTGGTCAAGTCTATGGTACACAAAGGACGTATGTCATGCACCATGCACATGGTTGTTTCTACCATTGAATTAATAAATCTCACAATTAAATTAAATAAAATATGATGAGATTTAATGATTCAATGGTGAAAAATAAACTTGTGCATGATGCAATACTATTTTGCTTGTGCATATTAGACAAAGCCCAATTCAGTCCCTAATATGTTAATAGTGAAGAGTAAGTTGACAAATTTATATACTTTAGTTACCGCTTGTTATACTCCATCTATATATTTTAGGGACTAGGTGAAAAGTTATACTTTAGAGATTAAATTATGGTTTTTTCTACCGATAGATTGTTTCCGAGAGTGCCTAAAAAGGACATAGTTTTACACCTATGTACCAAAACACTTGTATGATAGAAGTTAAACAAAGCTTGGGCAAAAGAACGATACTCCTTTATTCAAAATATAAATAAGAAAGTAGAAAATTTCAAAACAAATATAAAACAGAAATGTAGAAAACTCAATACATCATTCTTTTTGTTTTCACAAATGTTCTTGTTGTGCTCAGTCCCACTCCCAGATCAAAGCTCACCCGTGTGAAGCACTTAATCTTGAACTCTCCATTGATTTAACATACATATGTTACTTCTGACTATGACTACTTTAGGATAAAGGAATATAACTCTCATTTTTCAAAGTTTTGTTAAGATACGGATAGAATGGGGTCAAAATTCTGCTTCTTTTTAACCTTAAGAAAATTATGAGTTTAATATTGGTAAAGGGTTTAGATTTTGACTATGATCTTTTTTGCAAGGGTGAAGAAAAAAACTAGGTAATTAATTAAGAGGGGTTTTGTTTTATTTTGGCGAAGGATGTTTGATTTGGAGAGGCTCATTTCAAAGTATTATTTCCCAGGTTATTTCTCCCTTATAAGCAAATGACCCTATGACGTGAGTGACTCAAATGACTGACTGATGTGTTACAAATATAAATACCTATGTTGAATTTCATTATGTGAAAATGGGTCCTACATGGTGGAATTGTATGATTTCACTCAAATAAGAAAGTGACCGTTATCCCGAGTTCAACTCATTAATCGATAAAAATAATGCATAATATATGTAGAGGTTGAAGTTTGAACCTCAAACATCCTAATTTTTTTTTCCTATTTATTCAACTTAAAAGTGAATTTTTAACTACTAGACTATTTGAAGAAAAAAACGAGTGAACATTGAAATAAAAAGGTGCGACCGGGTGTTCTTAACTGTTACTCTTTGTCCATTTGTAAAATCTAATAGTAATTAAATAAAACAACAGGGATGGGAAACTAATTAATATATAGTTAGCAAAAATATATTATATATAAATTCCAAAAGAAAATATACAAAAATGCAGTGTCAGGCACTATTCATGGAATGAAGTTGTCCAATACATTCCCCCGGGACAGTACTATGATATTATGAGCAAGACGTGGGGGTGATGGTGTCTAGGGACAAGTAATTATTTCAGTTTTTCTTTTTCTTTTTCTTTTTTGATAAATGATTATTTCAGTTTATATTCATGCATGATGCATCCATTTCATGCAAACTACTTTAAAAATACTGTTCTATTTGTGATAGCAGAGGAAGTGAATATAACACATGGTGCTGAGTAATGGTGTCTCTCACAAGGCACCAACGATGATTAGGATGACAAACAATTGGTCTAGGGTGCCTGAATATACACATAGATTTACTTTATGAATATCTTAATAATTAATTAATTTACTTTATAGTTTACTGTTCAGTTCTTCCATCAAATATATATAGAAAATAGAGAAATGATATTCTAACAACCATTTTGTGACAACCTATGTGACAACTTTATCTCTCATACTCACATTATCTTTTTACTTTCTTTCTCTATTGCTTTGATTTCCGTGTCACTATCTACTTTTCCTTTGAAAATTGGTGGTTGTCACAAAGTCGTTGATTTTTAGTTGTTAGAATATCATTGCTCTAGAAAATATTATCTTATCTTCATAATATGTATGTCTTACTTTTATTGGTGATTGATGTCTTTCAATTTGTTTATATAAACAATTTAACGTTAAGGTGGCAAAGTGGTTGCCTGGTCGGTGTCACCTACCTTTATTGCAGGGAGATGATGATTATATATACTAATGATTTTGTTACTACTTGTCATTTTATTAGTTGATAAACTAGTAACTTCTTAACTGAACATATGTTTTGGTATATGCTCATCGGAAATCTAAGTTGAATTCATCTTCATATCTTCAAATTAATTAAATATTGTTGAGGGTAGTCAAGTCAATGGCTTTATTTATGGTGTTAGATGAATAATATGTATGGGATGGGATGGAATGGGATGGGATGGGATGGGGTTCATATACTTAATAGGGTTGATAGGATGTCAAAGCTATGAAGTATAGACACTCACACAGATATATGATTAGATATAGATACCGACACATCGATAATAATTTGAGAAGAGGACATAATTTAATGTATTTATATGTGTTGGTCTTGTGTCGATGTTGGACACCAATGTGTGTCCAACATCGATAATAATTTAAGAAGATGACATAATTCTATGTATTTATGTCGGTGTTGGATACCTACGTATGTCCGATACCGAACACGTCTAATCCGAAAAATGTCATGTTTTATAGTGTCGAAGTCTCTTGATAACTTAGACATTTGCTTAATGTTGCTCCTTGTCTAGTACCATAGGCATAATCTCGCTTGATGGAGGAAATCAATAGAGTTTTTGGTTGAAATTTGATGTCAAAGTTTTTTGGTCGTCTTGATCATTTATCAATTGTTGCTCTTGATGCTCTGAGACTCTCCATCACAATTATACTCACAAAAATTGGGTTAATTGATATCTAAGATAGAGCTAAAATGTAAGATGTCAAATAAATATTAAATCCAAAAGAAGCCTCTTAATTAGTCCTATGTTGAGAGAATATATTTTTACTGCAACCCATTGTCATTATTTTTTGTAGATCCGCATCCGGGGGCTTCGTGACCGAGTTGTTTTATCAACCCTATGATATTTTGAAGTAACTTTGTAAAAAAATAAAGGATTTTGTTATCAAATGCCTATGAGATACCGTTTAAAGAGTCCATCCGGAGTACTCGTTAGCATTTCGCAAAAATAAAACTTATTTAATTGGATTTTTTTAAACGTATAAAATTGTTATAAAAATTCCTTTAAAAAAAGTTTGGGCATGTGGGTCAGTTTTAGCTCATAGTCATAGCACTTTAAAAATTGCTCTTTAAGCTTCCGAAATTGCTCTCACGCACCCAAAATAACCTTCAATACTACAGTTAAGGTAATATTAAGGCAATTTTGGGGGATATTAAAGTAATTTTCATATGCATGAGAACAATTTCATAAGTTTAAGGAGCAATTTTCTAGGATTTTTTTGATGTTATGGCCCCAAACATGTGAGTTGAGACTAAATCTTTGCATAAATTGACAGTTATATTAATATATAGTTTTTTAATAGAAAGCTATACTAATAAGTTAAAATGTAGAAAATTGACCAAATTAAAATTAAGGATTAGGAACAAGTTACGGTCAAGTGTAAGACGTTCCAATTCATGTCATCCTACTCACATCTAAATGTTATTTGTTTGTTACGAGACTTTTTACAAATAAAATATTCCAGTTGAAAGTCATATTTATTTAGTTAGTGATCTTGTATTAAACTGTTATATTATAACTAGGGTCATGTTTGAATTTGGTTGCATAATAAACTACTAAAAATAGACAACGGATCCTCTCAATTTCATAAAAAAATAGAAAGTTTCATTACAATACTTACAATGGTATGTTTAATTTGACATTAAACAACAAAAAGCGATCCAATGGTATGTTGAATGCATGTTGAAACCTGTCTTTGGAGGAGAGAGACGATGAACCAATTCAACACAATTGAATCTCGCCATCCGATGCCACGTGGCGAAGCCTCATTTGGCCAAACGCGCGCGTGTCTCACACGCGCCGACGGCAGCGCGTGAGCTGCAGACCGGATGAGAGAGAAACCGCTTTATGGATAACGAGTTGCCACGTGTTCAATTCGATTGGCCGTCCGATTTTTATCATTTTAATTATTAAACCTCAATTATTTCGGTGGAAATTAATTTAAAAAAATTACCAAAATTCATGATTTTTTTTTCTCTATAAATAGAGACTTGGTTCATTTGATTTGGACACGAGAAAAAAAAAACCAATTTTTTCACTACCTTTATCTTTCTATTAGCAAACTAAGTGAAGTTTTAACCTTATTTCTAGATGGATTCCAATAATAATCAATTCAACAACCAAAATTATTCTAATTACCCATTTAACTATGAAAATTCCAACAATTATCAAAAATACTAAAAAATAAATAGTTAATTGTATTATTTTAATTTAATTATAATCGATAATTATATGTAATTATAAAAATAAAAATTAAATAAGAATAAGAAATAAAAAGTGGTGGGGTAGAGTGTTGAATGAAAAACCATTGGAGATGGTAAAAGTTGAATGAGTGTTGAATAAGAGAGAAAATGATGTGGAGTGTTGGGAATTGAAAAAGTGGATGTTGAATGGTGTTTAATGGGAAAACCATTGGAGATGATTACGTGATTCATAGGCATAAAGTTTTGGTAATTAGACTTTTCATTTCTTTTGAGAAATTGAGAGGATCCTAGCTCATAAAAGTATCTGGATTTTTAATTTTGACTTTTAGTCATAATAATTTTGTTTTTGAGAGAACCTTTATTTATAATTAATCATCACATTCTAATATGGAAAATGCTAAATTTTTTGAAAGAGTGTCCTGATAAAATCACGGAAAAAAATGATTGGCTAATTAGGAAAATGCTAGATATCAAGAATGGATTTTCTTGATGAATTCAAGAATGACATGGCGGAATAATCACCCTTAGATTTCAATCTTATTTATTAACGTTTCATAAAAAAAAATACATAACACCCACCACCCCATGATTTCCGGCCATTTGAGATTTTATTGGCTAACATTAATTTCGGGACAATTTCTTGATAAAATCTTTCTTGATATATAGCATTGCTCGGCTAATTAATAACAATCTTTCGTATTTCCGCTGGTCGAAGATTAAAGTAGTCGACATTAACACATAATAACGCATGTCATGATGTTTACGGGAACAAACACTTCGCTATATATAGCAGTGTTGTTATAATATTATTAAATTTGATATTATATGTTGTACCAAAAAAACAAAATTTGATACTATATGTAAGTCAATTTAATTATATAATTGTTTGATATAATATCAAATTTGTTAGGGTCTAGAAGAATTTATCTAACCGTCATCGTGAGTTTAACTTAGTTGATTGGTACATTACATTGTATATTGATGACTAAGGTTTGAAATTCGGACACTTCACTTTTTTATATTAAGAAATGAATTTTTAACAACTAGATTATTTGAAAAAATAAATAAATTATCTAATCAAAATATAGTATAGGAATGAGACGAACATACTTTTGAAGAGGGGCAAAGAAACTTTAAAATACTTGCTAACTTGCTAAGTACCCTAGCAGGTTCAAAGGAACAACCTCATGGAGATAGTTCGTGGTCTGCCAAAGACTTTGATTAAATTAGATTTTTATATATATGAGAAAGAAAAAAAATTAGTAGGTGCCTATATATACGGTTAATTTCATGTAAATCAGTTGGTTAAATAACATCGCATTTGTATTTTGATCCATGCATAATACATTTTTGAAAAGGGACGAAGAGTCTTAAACTACAACTTTAACATTCAAACAAGGGTAATTTTTAGAGTTCAAATAATCTTAGTTTACGAAGACACTACGTAGATCCATTAACATGCCAAAAGCCCTACTTCTAATGATTAGAGGCTTACAGACGAAATTTAAAATGAAGCTCTTCAAAAACTAACAGCAAAATTAGAGGCATTTTTAAGCTTAACTAATTTTATTTTATTTTTATTGAATTTTCTATGGAAATTATTTTAACCCTAACTAATTTTTACAATATTAAACAACACATAAATAAATATTAAATACATTCAAAAAATTGATTAACTATTGCTAAATTAATTGATAGCAAAATTAGTGAATAAAAGTTATACTCAGTTTTCCCTCAAAAAAGTTATACTCAGTTATTAATAAAACTAATACTACTTATTAGATTAAAATAATAAATTAGAATTTGAGTACGGTTTTTGGATTAACATAACAAATTGTTATTCAGACTTTATTTATCTTCCGACCGAACTCCGAATTACCAATGACCGTTTCCCATGAGAATCGGAGGATCAACATAAAAAAAATTAAAATACTCCTTGGGTTGACCCTATATTAAATTTGAGGACTAAAATACTGGAGAAATAAATTTGATTACTAAAATAATGCGGGGTCCAAGACTGCTGTGTACCATTTTTTTGTTATAGAGCTAATCTCAACACTGCATTTAAGAGATAGAAAATTATGTAAAAATTTAATTATTAGTCATAAAATAAAGAAAATTATGTAAAAATTTAATTTTTAGTCATAAAATAATTTTCATCATAATAATATTAATTTTTTGTTAAAAAAATTATGTAAAATAATAATAAAAAAATCTTTCGAAAGGATGTAAAATAATCAAAGATAATTTAGCAAAAAAATATTGATACATGTAGAAATCTTGTAAGAGTTGACAGAATTTTTGTTCGAATACGTCCAATTTAGTGACGGAAGCAGTAGGAGATGCTTAACGGCATATACCGGATAACAACAGTATTTGGATTCCGTGAATAACTTATTTATTCGACCAAAATTTGTCTTAAAATGATTATTTTTTCAATAAATAACACAACATTATTTACTTTATTTTAATTTATTTTGTAATTAATATTGTTTGTACCATTTTCAATTTAATATCTTTCATTTTGCATTTATGATATCGATGAATACATTTTTTTTGACAAAATAAAAGATATTCATTCATTCAAATTGAAAGAGTACATCGATATAATGCAAATTCGCTAAAAACAAAAAGGATGAATCTGTGAACAGGCTCACATCATCCATGTTAATAGCATAAAACGGCAAAATACAAATGCCTACACATATGACTATATTTAAATCTCCGGAATAACCATGTTTCCGAATCGCAACGTGGATGACGCCAAAGTCATTGATTGGATTCGCACTTGGATCGAAGTTGATCCGACAATCTAAAGCGATCAAATACACGAAAGAAACAAGAAAAACAAACAACGTCGCACAAAAACGACTAATAACCAACGTCGCACGAAGACGGCGAAATCACAATAAAACGAAATAGATGTGAAAATCACTTATTTCAATAAAAAGGAAATAGAAAAACGAGTTAGAGGGGTGATTTTGGGTCAAATTGACCCTAAATCACCCCTCTTTGGTGGATGAAGGAGAAGAAACTAGGGTTTTTGTGACGGTTCACAAGAGATAAAGGAAAAAGAGAGAGAGACCACCAAACCATTTTATTTCACAAACTTTAGTAGAAATATTATTTCATATCTCTTTTTTCTCAATATATATGAAAAAGAAATGCTACTTCTCCCGAAATGATAGCCGACGAGAACATCACGATTGTGGAATGTAACTGCAAAGAATAACTCTTTATTTTCATTCACCCCATGTTTTTCTACAAATAAGAGATCTAACGGTTGCTACTAGTTCGTGATAGATTCGCTATGTTTATTATCGCTTTATATAGCAACACTCTATATGAAATCATCAAGTGTCGGTTAATTTAAGACGGAAGGAGTATTTTTGTATTGGGATAACCGAACTTTATGTTTTTTTAAGGTTAATTAGGTTCTTAATCGCTAAAAATTACATGTTTTTAAGTTTAGTCTATCTAAATTTTTTTAATTGTTTTTAATCTCTATTTGCATTTTATAGTGACTATTTTGAGAATTAAAAATATCTATTTTTTATATAGTTTTATTTTATCAGCTAACTAAATAACTGATTTTATTAAACCCTATAAACTCAATCAGTTAGTTTAGCTTAAGACAACTATCAACTAAGTGCTCATCTATTATCGGCCAATCAATTCATTATCAACTATAAATTTTATCAAATAGAGTCTGATGACACCAAAACAGAAAATCATGTAGACTTTCTTGCCACATAGTTAAAGATTTCAAGTTACCCCCTACTATACCGAAGACGGCCAAACCAAAAACAGAACCAAATGCACATATATGAATTTTACTCCAAATTAATTATATATAAGCATTCAAATAATGTTTCCATTATCTCTTGTATCAATTGAGAAATATTATGTAACAAGCAACACTCAAGCAAAAGAATGCAATAAGAGGTAATCTGCATAATTAATATGATTTTACCACAATGTTAAGGACATATTTCATTTTTGGCTTCTTTATCTTGACCACAATCAACTTCAAACCATTTAATTTTCACTATTTCTTCTAAATTTAGATGAGCATAGTTAAAAGAAGGACGCTGCTATTTAAATCGAAATGAATTTCATGAGCCTCTCGTAAATTCAAGGTGACCATTGAATATTCTTTATCATAAATGATGGACGATTGGGAAAAAAGGTGATAGCATGCTACAATATCAATATTGTCGCGAGATACATCATTACCCTTAAAAGAAACATGTTTCTCATTTGTAGCCAAACCCATATTTTAAACAGTGAGCAACAAACAAAAGCTTCAAAATTTGCTTTGTGGCATACCTAACCTAAGTTTGACTAAAAGTGTGTTTTCTAATAATACAGGGCACTTGAAGGCAGAACTTAACTTTCGCTTGTTCCATCCAAACTCCTAATTAAAGCAGTGTTTGCTCCACCACTCACTTGAAAGTCTTGCATAAGATTTTTTTTCATCTTTTCTTTTAGAACATATCCACACAAACATGTAAATTGTATTCATATTTCATTCGATTTTCATCCACATACTTTTTCTAAGTCTTTGTTCATGCATGAACCAAGTGTTTCAATCATTCTGATTAATCAATAGTATCACAATACAGTAACAACAATAGCGTATCAACCAACAACATTGTAGAGAACTAGATATAGCTATCTATAGTTTAACGAAGTCATGGATATTATTAAATTTTATTTTACTAAAACAATTAAGCATATGACGTGACATATTAATGTTTTTGAAGGCGATATTGATTGTGCGTAGATTAGATTAGGACAGAAGAGGTTACGGCTTATGATTGCTTCTTCAACTAGTTAACAATGACATTAACATTCTTTAACTCATTCCACCACAAAAGCCAAAACTTGGAAGTTGCGTAAAATATATATTTCACTTCAATTCAGTTTCTTTTGGCATGAATTTAATTCCAAAGTTGTTATATTTGGTGGGTCAGTACATCCGAGAGAGATTGAGTCTCAGTCCCACCCACCCCATTCATTTTTTTAACAAAGGAAGCAACTAGAAAGTCAAGTAGCCAAGAGTGAACGTATCATGTTCCTCTCCTCTACAACCAGACTTTGCAAACCATAACCAAGCAAGCAAAAAGATACTAATATAACAAAACAGGTATTGATGAGAAATGGATGTTTAAGAACATTTGCCGTTCCAATGGCTGTAGAAGGTATCATATAATATGACAGTCGAAGTGGTAAAGACTACCGAAACTTACACACACCGCAAGGTCTCGGATTCAAACACAGATGAATGCGTCCAACCTAACAATTTTGACATTGTCAGTTGAACTAGGCTTTACGGATGACTTATTAGGAATTTATCTATATATATGGATACCCTACTAAACTCTATAAGTAGAAGCATGTGTATCATTTGATCATCCTTTCCTTAAATCAGTATGTTGGCTTATACAGAGGACCAAGTATTAATTATACTAAAATTTATTTTTGATTATTGCACATTACCAGGTATTTTTGAATCTATTATGATTTTCAAATCTAAAAATTTAGCTTGACCAAAATTTACGGTAAACGAAATACTGACGCAATTCATCCCATGGACACCCCGCACAAAAGACTACGTTTCTTTGAAATGAAAAATGATAGTATGGAAGTATATATATCAGTGTTATGTTGTGGATGAAGATAATACTTTCAACTTTCTTATCACTCCAGTTCTTAATTCTCCACCACAACCACCAAGTCAATCTTACATCCCCGTGAAAGACTACATTACTTGACAATCATCCACTTAAATTGAAAAACCAAGTTACCAAAATAAAACTATACGATTGGATTAGAAAAATGAAAATCCAAGCACTATTTTTTGCAAATTGAAGGCAAACTTAATTAATTATATGGTTTTTCTATGATGAGTTATTCGGATGGTATATTGAATACTATCCGTTGACCACTGCACAAATGTTTAATGCGGCAATCGCATAATATTTACTGAAAAAAAGTGCATTACTCACTATCGTCTAAAATCTAATGCAAAGTGAACCAATAAAAGGTATCAGCCTTGTTACTTTGCCTTTGATTAAACTATCCAAAGAATGATTTGGCATAGGGATACAAATTACAATTATATATACAAATGTACTCTATTCCGCTTAGAAGAGCAATTACTTTGTTAAGAGTAAGATAGCAAACACATCTCATATTATTTAAACACGTTTCATATTTTACATGTGTTTGTTACAACAGACAAAGGGATAAAAACTACATACAAGTATGACAAACGTGATGAACTGTGACTTTCATTATAGCCCTTAGCTCTATTGACAGACCAATGCACGTCTAAATTGGCTACTTATTCTTCCAGTAGAACAAAGAGGACAGAGTTTGGTGTAGGTCATACTAAAACTCTTCGAGGCACTAGGCTCCAATATGTGAACCCAAAAAAACAATTAATCAGCAAAAACATGTAATCTGAGCAAAACCTCGGAATAAATAGGATCAGCTCCTTTGATTGGCCTATTATAAGAAAAAACCACTAGTTAGAACCATTCTCCAGGCCTCAATCAAAAGAGACGGTGTAAATTTTGACATGCATTACCTGTAATAGGATACAAATATACAAATCATTTTCGCAGGCATCTTTTTGTATCTTCTATGTAACTTTGACAAACCAAGAAAAAGGATAAACATTACTGAGAGATGAAGTAACTCTGAGTCTTGAAACCATTCTAGTACACACCCCCTTTTATGTTATCGAGACAAAGCAAACTAACTTGGTGAAACATCAATAATGCTGTACAAAAATTTGGCCTTGCCAAATTTACCTTCATATAAATCCTTGGGGGAAAAATAGATTGCTGTCTAAGTTGAAAACTCTTGTGTAAATTATCTACCTTTAATGCACAAAGCACTCAAATGTTCATTATAAAAATAATTCTTGCGATTCCATTGGAGACGTCCAATGCCGTAAGAGTGCTTCTACAGTAAACCTTCGAGTTGCACTGAGCATTGAGATGAAAAACCGACAACCATCAATTTTGTATTCTTCCAGAGGATTTCTGTGGCCGAAGCTCCTTACATTCACCTGCCGCAACTCAGATAAGCCTTTAGTGGCTAACAAAGCCAAAAAAAAGTTCATTAGAGCAAAAGGAAAAATTACCGCAGAGCTGAGCCGATTCATGTTTACAAGATGATCTCTCCAGAAACAATCAAGAGTTTTCAAAAGAACAGCTCTCTGTTGTTAGCAAAATATTAAAAATAATAAATGCTCAATTTCATGAAAGAAAGAAACCGAAAACTCTGAAGAAATGAGTAAACAAGAAGCAATTAGAATACATTAAGCAAAAACAAATCATAAAAAACCAATGCACGTGCTTGGTATCAATGCATATTGCATAATTTACCATTTGAACAATATACATCAATTGTTCTCCACTGTAAAACGGAGCACCGTGTTCATATCATCATCCCCTTAAATCAATAGAGAGGGAAAGGGAAATTATGCACAACAACATGTGTTATACCCTAATTTTGGACCTAAAAATACTAATCAATCTTTCTTTTCTTGCATTTCCAGTTATTTGAACTATCTCTGATCAATTGCATCTTTCTCTGCACTTCATTTCAATTCCATTTGCAAAATTTACATGTAAGGGCATTTTAGTCATTTCCTATGTCAAATTTCTCTCAATCTTTCAAAATTTTGTTTTGAGTCCTTTCAAATAGGTTGAATAAGTCTTTGTTTCATTCTATGTCAAAATCCATTCCAAAATCTGCATTTGAAGTCATTTTAGGTCGGTTTTGCCCCTAGGGGCATTTTAGCCTTTTCAAGTGCCAAGTCACCGTTTAAATCCTAAAAATTGTCTCTGAGTCCTTTAATTTTGCTTGTATGAGTCTTTGATTCATTTTCTTGTTAAAAATTCATTTTAAATTTGCATACGAGTCATTTTTAGCCCTAGGGGCATTTTGGTCATTTCACACGAAATTTCGGCAGAGGTACTTTAGAGTACCTCATTTAGGCCATTGGTTCGTTTTAGTCCGTTTTGTCAAATTTTAGACGTTTCACTTTACGTTTAGTCAAATTACTTTTTTTATTTCCAATTTTATTTTAGTTTTTTTTCCTAAGTCCTAAAGTCCCTAAAATTGCACTTTGGTCCTTCATGTCATTTTCTCTTATTTTTTTAAGACTTCTTTTTATCTTAGGTCAAATTTCCTTTAAGTCCTCTTGGTCAAAATTGCATTTTAGTCCCAAAGTTCCAAATATTGCAATGTGGTCCTTTTTGTGTCCAGGTCATTTCTTTTTAAGTTTTAGTTTTTGCGTGTCGATCCTTTATTTCTCAAAATTGCAAACGAGGTCCCCAAGTCCAAAAAATAGCCCAAGGCCGAATTATTCCAAGTCCAGGTGGCGCTTTCACATTGGTCCAATTATCACACTTGTCACCTATATAAAGGCCACATCACCAAATACGGAAGAAATCATCAATCATTACGTGACAAATCATCATAAACACACTTCATCATTCTCTCTCCAATTTCAAAGATCAAAAGCTGTAACCGTTTCCGAAACCATCAAGAACACCATAGAACCCTAGAAAATTTCCGAACTCAATTCATCAATTCATCATAGATTCGAACCAATTCCATCACAAATCAATCTAATTCTACAATCAAAGCGAAGCATCGATGCAAATTCATAGAAGGTTCTCAGAGAATTGTCATCAACGAACCTTCACCTTCGCAATTCAAGCAAGAACTCATCGGAGACGAATTCGTTGCGATCACGAAGGGTTTTGTGAAAGAGAAGAAGAAGATTCACCGATTTATTTTCGGTTGCAAAGGTTTCGAAAGCTTACCGGGACAATCAAGAACGAACGCAGGATCTTTTTGTTCGAATCTCCAAACAAATCCGAGTAAATACACAAAAACCCTCTCGTTTGCATTCATGTTCGTCATCGAAGGCTTAAAATGGAAAAATAAACGGTGAATTGATATAAAGATTCGAAAGGATTTGAAAAAGATTGAAAACCGAACCCTAAAAAGCAAAATCATGAAGATCCACCGTTTATTTTTCAAATCAAAGCTTGAATCCATCATTAGCATGAAAAATAGGTCAAGATAGGGTTTGATTCTAAGAAGATCAGAGAACTTTTTCAAAACCCTAAGAACGTAAGCTTCGGGCTTAGATCCGCTCGAATCTAAGACTCTATTCCAAAAACCGGTACCGGAATCATGAAGAGGACTTCTAGACGAACACAACGACGTATTTAGTTTTCAAAAGAGGTTCGAGGTACGGCGGCGCCGCGGCGGCCACCGTACCTCCGTCGTAGTGTTCGTCGGAGAAGACGACGGAACTCTAGAGAGAAGTGAGAGCTTCTCACTCTAGTTTTGAGAGAAGAGAGAGAAGGAGAGGTGAGAAGTGACCTTGGACCGGTCTTCCGGCTTTTTAAAGGAGCGTGAACCGGACCGGTTCACCCGAACCCCCGGTTCACTCCCGAACCTTGTGCTAGCCACCGTTGGATTTAGGGTTGATCCGTCCGGATCAATCCAACGGTCCCCGAACTCCCCGAGGATCCAGGATCCATTCACCCCTTGGGCTTGGGTTTGGGCTTAATTTCTGCGTGCTTTCTTGTGTTTTTTTGCTATGTGCACCACTCGAATCTTGCCGCTTACACCACCGCCTTGCCTAAAATCCTTTAAAAAATTCCTAAACCATTTTTTCATGTGTTCTTGATATTTTCTTTAACATTTTTGTGGTATTTTTTGTGCTAAAGTCTCGTGGAAAATCTTTGAAGCATTTTTTCTCTTATTTTTTTTGTTAGAATTAATATTTTCTTACACTTTTTAGTCCAAAAACCCCTTTAAAAAATTCCTAAAAATTCATGTAGACTTCTTGATATTTTTGTAGTATTTTGTGATAACTTTCACATGTTAAAATTGGTTAAAAAAATTAGGTGTCAATTTTCTTGATATTTTTGTCATATTTTGTGCTAAAAATAAGTGGATTTTTGCTTGATTTTGATCCAAATGGCTTGATGAATGTTGGTGTTTTAGTTACTTGAATCCCTAGGAGTCTAGCTTTTGTTTGTGTTTAGTTTTGTTGCACAATTGTGAAGTTTGGTAGGTTACTTAGAGTACAAGTTACTTGTATAGTTAAATAATGAAAATATGCTTAAAATTGGTTCTAAAAATGTCAAGCAAATCATATAGCCTTAATTCCCATTCCAAACTTGTTTCTAAACCTTTAAAATGTAATTGGAATGTGAGAATTATAGGTCACTTGGTTCTTGCATCTTATGAACAAATTTTAGCCATGCTTGCACTTATTTTCTACCTTTTATCTTCTAGTATTTCTCTTACTTCATTTCTTTGATATTGCCTTATACCACTAACCTTCTCATTTCATATTTCATATTCATCATAAGCATCACCATTTCATCCCATTTTCATCTCTATTCTTCTTGCAACTTAATTTGTACCAAAGTTAGAATGTAAACACTTAGGAAATTTTGTAATATTCTTTCATGCTTTATTTTTCTTGGCAAAGAGGCCATAGAATGTATCTAGGGTATGATGTAAAGGACAATGGACTCTAAAGATGTACACCGACACAAGCACCGACACATGCACACACATCACTAAGTAGCTAGAATATGCATGTTTAGATGTATGTTTAGGATTGTATGTTTAGATGAATGCCTAGGACTTATACTTAGAAAAAACCAATTTTCCAAACAAATGTGAACAACTTCACTCAAAGCTTTTCCAAATAAACCTTGGGATCCAATATCCCATTGTATTTTCTTTTCCATTTTCTTAATCAAATTTCAATGAACTCTAATCCTACTTTGACCATATTTTGCAATTCACTAATTCAACCTCACTATTTCCTAATCTCATGCCCTTGAGGCCTCTTTCTATTCTTCAAAATCCATTTTCAAACTTAAAATCAACCAACAAAAACAAAAACATTTTTAGAGAGAACTACGGTGGATTTGATCCCTTAATCGGGTACGTAGGCAAGGAACAAAATTCCTTCAATTCAACTAAAATAAAAATTCAAAAACATTCTTCTCCCTCCAATTCTTCACTTAGTAACTTTTAGGTGTAAATATCATTTTCAAAATAGCATTTAAAAATAAAGCGCGCGCGTAGAAATTAAAGACGGTTCCTATAGGTTACTATAGTCGTTATGGGTGCCTAACACCTTCCCGTAGCGAAAACAACTCCGGACCTCGATTCTCAAGGGTTTTGCTTACTTTTTCCCTTCCCAAGAAAAATAAGATATCACCGGTTTAAAAGGTTCAAACGTAATCAATGTTTGACACCCGAAAACCAAGATAAAACAAAAGCGACTCCGCCGGGGGGATTCGAGAGTTACGCCTAGTCTTTATTTCCACGCTTGCGCTTGTATTTTTACTTGCTTCTTTTACTTGCTTTCCTATGTGAATAAATGTTTAATTTCTTGCAAACGTGTGGGGTGAGAATATCAAAAGTCCCGCACCCGGCCGAGTGAACTTAGGATTTAGGAGGGATATAATCGACAATTCATTCCGGGGTTGCCTCGTGTTTTGGATTATGCGATCAATCCCACATAGCCGAGGCATTTTGGGGGTGATGTTGTCGGCGCGGGTTGTCGCGTTTAGGCACTTTGCTTCTAATTGTTCTATGACGCTATGGACCGTAGATAACCAAACCCATCCATGGCCATTTTCTAGGACGTAGTGCGAGAGGCTAAACCGAGTGTCGTCTCGAGTTTTAGTCGTCACGCGATACTACACTCAAGTTAGACCTTCCACGTATAATCATGGCGCGAGTGTTGTCTCGTGGCACCATGAGATACGTCGGAGAGGTTGCAACTTGGGAACCTTTTAGAACCCGGTTACTATTATCCTAAAACCCTAGTTTCACCGACGCCGTGTCCACCCATGACTCCTCGACTTTGAACTTCAAACCCACCATGTTTTCTCCGAACTTGAACATAATCATGCACCCATGCATACATGCATACATGCATAAACTTTTTGTCATGCATTGTTATCGAAGGGCTTAGACAAGTTGAATTTGTAAACATTGTAGGATGAAGATGACTAAGTCCTACAAGTTCAAGGAAGTGGATTTGGCTAGTTTGAGGGACTTGGCACTCAAGATTGAGGATCCGACCGGTTTCCGACACCGTTACGGGGCTTTACTTCCTATTCTTCATACTAGTGTGGATGAGAAGCTTGTGCACACTCTAGTGCAATTCTATGATCCGGGTGTCGGTGCTTCACTTTTCCGGACTTTCGGTTGGTACCTACTCTAGAGGCTTATTCTTCCTTGATGGGTTTATCTATTGCTAAGGGGATACCTTTCTCGGGACTCCGAAAATCCTCTTCCTCCATTGGTTATTGCTAAAGATCTCTATCTCAAGACCACCGATGTCTCCAAGAATCTTGTCACTAAGGCACGTATCCGAGGGTTCACTTCGGAGTATCTTCTTGGGAAAGCCAACCTCAATACCACTTGTCGGGACACTCTTGAGGCTATTCTTGCACTTCTCATCTATGGGCTTATTCTCTTTCCGAATCTTGATGGCTTCGTGGACATGAATGCTATTATGATCTTCCACTCCAAGAATCCGGTTCCTACTTTGCTAGCCGACACATACCATGCTATTCACGATCGTTCCGGCAAAGGTCGTGGATACATTCTTTGTTGTGTGCCTCTCCTCTATAGGTGGTTTATTTCGCACCTTCCGTAGCCTTTCCACGACAATCCGAGGAATTGGTCTATTTCACGAGAGGATTATGGCTCTCACTCCTAATGAAGTGGTTTGGCTCACTCCCGCTTCTAGGGTCAAGGAAATCATCTTTGGTGGTGGAAAGTTTCTTAATGTACCTCTTCTTGGTACCCGGGGTGGAATCAACTACAACCCGGAGCTTGCTTTGCGACAATTTGGTTTTCCGATGAAAGATAAGCCCATCAATCTTGCTACGGCTCCTTACTTCTTTCACTACTCCGGTGCTCCCACAGGGCATTAGAGAAGATTTCATGCAAGCTTGGACCAAACTTCGGAAGAAAGAGGTAAAGCATATGGGTGTGAGGTCCGTATCGCTCATGAGGCCTATACACGGTGGGTGATAAACCGAGCCGAGGAGGCCGGTACGCCTTACCCCTCTATGAGATATGTGTCCGCAACTGTTCCTACCATGCCTTTGCCTCTACTCCCACCTACCCGGGAGATGTATCGGGAGCACCTAGCTATGGAAAGTCGGGAGAAGCATCGGTGGAGAGCTAGATACTATGAGGCCGAGAACTTGATCATGACTTTGGATGGAAAGGATGAGCGAGAAGACTCATGAGGTCTTGGCACCGAAGAAAGAGTTAGCTAAGGCTAAAAGAGAGATCGAGGAGAAAGATAGGAGTTTGCTTATGAGGGACTCCAAGAGAGCTAGGGGTGCCCGTGACTTCTACGCACGATACCGCGACTATGAGTCCGACTCGAGGACGACGCTTCCACTTCCTATGCTTCGAGGATTTCCATTTCCCGTTGTTATTTCCATTTGTTCATGTTGGATTTGTCTTGTAAAACTATATGTTAGTTGTTTGATTCCCGTTTATGTTAATTGTTGTTTAGTAATGTTTACGAGTTCATAATTTGTCTAAAACCCTTCGATAACCTAAAAAGAGTCTTTTTAGCATATACATCGGCACATTTCATGCATCATATGCATTCATTGACCACAAAAAACTTCTCTCGTGCTCATTGCCTCCCCGGTTTTATCCGCCGCAAGCCCGAAAAGTGGCTCGTGTTCGCAAAGTCTACCAACCGGATAGAATTCATCGGACAAGATTTCACAAGAGAAGGATAATGGCTAACTTTGAAGAAGAGAATGCTCGGCTCCGTGCCGAATTGGCTGCTATGAAAGAAGACTTGGCTAAGGCTCGCGACGCTATGTCCGCTATGATGGCCGCACAGGAACAACCGGCCACTTGTTCCGATTCTTGCCGAGGTGATTCCCTGCATCCCATCGTCTACCGTGGCTACCGATGCTCGTTTTGTTATGCCCAACGGCCGTCCTTATGGCCTCTTAGCTTACTACTCTCCTAATACCGCCGCCGGTGTCTCCGGTTTCTTTGGTCGGGCGACGATTCCCGTGTCTACCGCTATGCCTCGGGTGACTACCGTTGTTACCGACCCTATTGTACACACCGTGCAACAGGTGATTGATGTTGATACTCCGCGTGGACAAGATCCCGCAATGGAAGCTATGAAGAGACGGTTAAGGGAGTTGGCCGGGGAACTCCGTGAGGTCAAGGCTAGCCGAGGAAACAATGGTGCTCCCGCTAAAGCTCGTGATCCGTGCTTGGTGTCCCGATTTGAGGTTCCTAAGAAATTCAAAGAGCCGAATTTGACAAGTACAATGGGACTTCTTGCCCACACAACCATGTTATCCGGTATGTCCGAAAGATGGCTAACTATGCCGACAATGATGCACCGATGATCCACCGCTTCCGCAGTAGCTTGACGGATGATGCAGCGGATTGGTACACTAGTCCGAGCAAAGACAACATTCATACTTTTGAGGAACTCGCCGTCGCTTTCGAAGGTCAATATGAATTCAATACCCGTCTAAGGCCAAACGGGGACTCTCTTAAAGCCCTATCTCGTAAATCGAGATGAAACCTTCCGAGAATATGCTCGTAGGTGGAGAGGGGCAGTCGCTCGTGTTTCTCCTCGACTTGATGAGGAAGAATTAACGCGGACATTCCCGAAGACTCTAAAGAAGGAATATAAGGAGAGAATGATAGTCTCGCTCCGAACAACTTCTCGATATGGTTACAATGGGAACCCGTCTAGAAGAGGTCGTCCGAGATGGTATTATTGTCCTTGAGAAGGGTGAATCTTCAAACAAAGGCACCAAAGAAGTACGGTAACGGTCATCACAAAAGGAAAGAATCTCGACGTAGGGATGGTGTACGGTAACCCGTCCGCAATGTACCCATGCAACTACCTCGCCTTATCACTACATGCAATACTCTCGGCATCCTTTCTTCCCACCATTCTACCAAAGAATACCCTGCCACCGGGTCCAACCACCAATGCCCGTCAATGCTATTCCTCGGCAAGTACAACAACGGTCTCTGCTCAACGGCAACGGCGGCAAAGAATAACGGGGTCCCCGGCCCAAACCTTCTTTTCCAACAATACCAATGCTTTATGGTGAGCCGCTCCCAACTCTACTTGCTAAGGGGCACCGTGTCACCGGACGTGCAAGCCTCCGCCTAACCCATTGCCTCCCGTGTTCCGTCGGGACCTAACATGTGAATTTCATCGGGGTGCTCAAGGCCATGATATTGAAAATTGCTTTGCTTCCGAAGTATATTGTGAAAGATCCGATAGAAAAGGGACGGTTGACTTTTGAGAATAGTGTTCCTCACGTCCTTGACAACCCGCTTCCAAACCATGCCGTCGTCGATATGATTGAGGCCTTTGAAAGGGTTCCCGTCCATCAAGAGGATCCCAGCCGGATGTCCGCAATGTCGTTACTCCCTTGGTACCATTACATGTCAAACTTTGCCGGGCTTCTCTGTTCAATCATGATCATGATTCTTGTTCGGAATGTCCGCGAATCCTATGGGTCATTGTGTTGTGCAAAATGATATCCAGAGCCCGATGGATGACAAGTATTTGATTGCCGGCGATGTATGTGTGATTGTACCGGTGTTCCATGATTCTCTGTTGAAAGTGCAAAGAATGTCGAGCCTCCGGTGATCGGGCTACACAGTCTGTACCTTATACCTCTACCAAAGCAATTCCCTACAAATACAATGCAACCATGATTGAAAATGGGGTGGAAGTACCACTCGTATCCCCAACTACGGTTGATAACGTTGCTAGTGAAATCACAACTACGAGAAGCGGAAAGGTCCGTCCACCCTTGTTTCAAAGACAGTGGTCACACCCATTGCTACGGTAACTCCACCGGTTGCTCCTCTGTTGACAAGAACACCGGCCCGGCGGGCCAATCTATTGAAGAGTCCAATCCGGACGAAATCCCGAGGCTTATCAAGAAAAGTGACTATAAGATTGTTGACCGAGTGCTACAAACCCCATCAAAGATATCCATCTTGTCTCTGCTCGCTGAGCTCGAAGCTCACGGGAAGGTGTTAATGAAGATGCCGGAGCAAGCGTATGTCGACCACGAAGTCTCTGTGGATCAATTTGATGGGATAGTGAGCAATATTACCGCACTGCAACAACTTGGGGTTTGGTGATGATGAACTCCCGAAGCGGGGAAACGCCACAACTTGGCTCTACATATCTCGGTGCCTTGTGGGTCCGATATGATATCCAACGTATTGGTGGACCTTTGGATCGTCTCTCGAATGTAATGCTGAATCCACACTAAGGCAATTGAGCCGTCATGGAATTTCCACGAGGGGTAGCACTATCCGGTTAAAGCTTTTGATGGATCCCGCAAAGATGTTCTCGGGGAAGTGGACTTGCCAATTACCATTGGTCCCGAGACATTTCAAATAACTTTCCAAGTCATGGACATCAATGCTTCTTACAGTGTCTCCTCGGAAGACCATGGATCCATGACGCCGGAGCAATAACTTCCACTTTGCATCGAAGCTCAAGTTCATGAAGAATGGTAAGGTTGTCACCGTATATGGTGAGGAGGCATTTACGGTTAGCCAAATATCATCGTTCTCTTGTGTTGAAGCGGGGTCCGCGAAGGAACGTCGTTTCAAGGATCGACCGTTGAGGGTGCAGAGCCCCGGAGGGCCGGTGCTAGCATGGCCTCATTGAAAGATGCCCGGAAAGGTTTGTCCGGGCGGGGCAAGCTGGCGGGCCGGGGCAAAGTGATTCGGATCTTAGAAAACAAGCGTAAAGAGGGCCTTGGATTCTCCCCGACATCCGCCGTTTCAAAGGGAACCTTCTACAAGGTCTTGGGTTCATCAATGCTATTGCCGAAGATGCCTTGGAGGTGGTTACGTGCCTACCTTTGTTATACCGAGGAGGCCTTGTGAGAAGTGGGAAGCCATTGATGTTCTCTTAGTCATGCATGCTTCCATGTAATGTGTTTTGTTGCTCATGTTTTTTGTTTTCAAAATAACAATCCTTTCGCTCTCGCCCAAGGCGAAAGTGATATCTTTGTAAGGGCGTGTTTGTTTCGGCATTGCCGTTAATCAATAAAAAGTTGTCGTTTTTCTCACGACTCTTTGTTTTTACTTTTTAGTGCCTTTTTCTTGGAAATAATGGTAATGCCGGAAAAAACCAAAACATCCGTATTTTTCTTATTAATTTCAAAAATCCGCATGAAAAACTTTTTCTAAAAATCATCCCAATCATATTATGCGAGATTGAACCATAATAAACCCGTTGAACACGGTGACCACTATGGTTCCTCCAAATTTTGAATTCCCTGTATATGAAGTGAAGATGAGGATGATGATTATGAAGAGATACCGTATGAGATCACTCGACCGCTGAGCAAGAAAGAAGAGCCATTCGGCCTCACCGGGAAGAGATTGAGCTTATCAACACAGGTACCGAAGAGAACAAGCGAGAGATCAAGATTGGTGCCGCACTTGAGCCGAAGTGAAAAAGAAGATCATTCGGCTTCTCCATGATTATCCGGATGTCTTTGCATGGTCCTATGAAGATATGCGGGCTTGGATCCCAAGATTGTGGAACATCGGATACCGACAAGGCTCGAATGTCCTCTGTCAAACGAAATTGAGAAGATCTCGTCCGGACATGGCTCTTAAGATCAAGGCCGAGGTACAAAAGCAAATTGATGCGGGTTTCCTCATGACAGTGAGTATCCCGAGTGGATTGCCAACATCGTACCGGTACTAAAGAAAGATGGGAAAGTTCGAATGTGTGTTGATTACGAGAGATCCGAATAAAGCCGGTCAGAAAGATAACTTCCCATTGCCTCATATTGATGTGCTTGTTGACGCATCGCTCAATCCAAAGTGTTCTCCTTCATGGATGGTTTCTCTGGTTATAATCGGATACGAATGTCTCCCGAGGATAGAGAAAAGACGTCCTTCATCACTCCGTGGGGAACGTTCGGTTACAAAGCAATGCCGTTTGGCTTGATAAATGCCGGTGCTACCTATCAAAGAGGTATGACGACTCGTTTCATGATATGATTCACAAAGAGATTGAAGTGTATGTTGATGATATGATTGTGAAGTCAAGTGATGAAGAGCGGCATGTTGTGTATTTAAAAAAGATGTTTGAAAGATTGAGAAAGTACAAGTTGCGGTTGAATCCTAACAAGTGCACATTTGGTGTACGATCCGGAAAGTTGCTTGGCTTCATTGTCGGCCAAAGAGGCATTGAAGTCGACCACGACAAAGTCCGAGCCATCGGAGAGATGCCGGCCCCTCAACCGAGAAGCAAGTCGAGGTTTCCTCGGACGTTTGAATTACATTTCAAGATTCATATCTCACATGACCACTACTTGTGGACCAATTTTCAAATTGCTCAAAAAAATCAGCTGTTGTATGGAATGATGAATGTCGGGAAGCTTTTGATAGCATTAAAGAATACTGTTAGAGCCACCCATCCTCGTCCCACCGGTGGAAGGAAGGCCTTTGATTATGTATCCGTCGGTGTTAGACGATTCGGTGGGTTGTGTTCTCGGTCGGCAAGATGAGGCCGGCAAGAAAGAGCATGCTATCTACTATACGAGCAAGAAGTTCACCGACCGTGAGACTCGGTATACGATGCTTGAAAAAGACTTGTTGTGCTTTAGCACAGGCCAAACGCTGCGTCATTATATGGTGAATCATACAACTTGGTTGATATCCCGAATGGATCCAATCAAGTACATCTTTGAAAAGCCCGTATTCTTGGAAAGATTGCACGTTGGCAAATGTTGTTGTACGAATATGATATTGTATACAAAGCTCGAAAGCAATCAAAGGAAGCGTCCTTGCCGAGCATCTTGCTTGCCAACCTCTTGATGATTACCGGCCAATTAAGTTTGATTTCCACGATGAAGAGATTATGTATACGAAAGCAAAAGGCTGTGAAGAATCACCGATCAATGAAGGGCCGGATCCCAATAGCAAGTGGGGATTGGTGTTTGATGGTGCCGTTAATGCTTACGGTAAAGGAATTGGAGCCATCATTGTGACTCCGCGGGGGCACCACATTCCTTTCACCGCTCGAATAACTTTTGAATGCACGAATAACATAGCCGAGTATGAAGCATGCATCTTGGGCATTGAAGAAGCCCTTGACTGAGAATCAAACACCTTGACATCTATGGAGATTACGCACTTGTTATTAATCGGATAAAGGGTGAATGGGAGACTCATCATGAGAAGCCGATCCCGTACCGTGACTATGCAAGACGTCCGTTGACATACTTTACCAAGGTTGAGCCGCACCACATCCCTCGGGATGAAAACCGAATGGCCGACGCTCTTGCTACTTTGTCTTCTATGTTTCGTGTCAATCACCTTTGGAATGATGTGCCCGTAATCAAAGTGCGGCGTCTTGATAGACCCGCTCATGTGTTTACTATTGAAAATATGCCGAGTCAAGCCGATAGAGATGTGAATGATAAAAAGCCTTGGTATTACAACATCAAACAATTCTTGCGGAATCGTGAATATCCACACAGTGCTTCCAACGGGGATAAAAAGACTTTGAGACGATGGGCTAGCAAATTCCTTGGATGGAGAAATCCTATACAAGAGGAACTACGATATGGTCTTGTTGAGATGTGTTGACAAACAAGAATCCGAGAAGTTGATGCATGATGTACATGATGGTACTTTTGGGACCCATGCTTCGGGCCACACCATGTCGAAAGGCATTTGAGAGGCGCTATTACCTTGGATAACTATGGAGCGTGATTGCCACAAACATGCTAAAAGATGCCACAAATGTCAAATTTATGCCGACAAGATTCATGTGCCTCCACACGCCCTCAATGTTATATCTTCCCCATGGCACTTTCTCTATGTGGGGCATTGACATGATCGGAAGGATTGAGCCGAAGGCTTCCAATGGACATCGTTTCATTCTAGTGGCAATTGACTATTTCACCAAGTGGGTTGAAGCCGCTTCTTATGCAAATGTGACCAAGCAAGTGGTAGTGAAGTTTATCAAGAATAATATCATGTCGATATGGTGTTCCCAACAAGATCATCACCGACAATGGTTCCAATTCGAACAATAGCATGATGCAAGCTTTATGTGAAGAATTCAAGATTGAACATCACAACTCTTCTCCGTATAGACCTCGGATGAATGGTGCGGTGGAGGCCGCTAACAAGAACATCAAGAAGATTGTTCGAGAAGATGGTCACTACTTACAAAGACCGGCATGAAATGCTACCTTTTGCCTTGCATGGTTATCGTACTACGGTGCGCGGTTCAACGGGGCAACTCCTTTCTCTCTTGTGTATGGTATGGAAGCAGTTCTCCCTGCGGAAGTGGAGATTCCATCTCTTCGAGTGATCATGGAAGCAAAACTAACCGAGGCCGAATGGTGTCAAAGCTCGGTATGACCGGTTGAATGCGATTGAAGAGAAGCGTATGGATGCCATGACTCATGGACGGTTGTATCAAGTGCGAATGAAGAATGCTTTCGACAAGAAAGTCCGACCTCGAGAATTCAAGGAAGGCGAACTTGTATTGAAAAGAAGGATAAGTCGAACCCGACCCGAGGGGCAAGTGGACACCTAACTATGAAGGTCCTTATGTTGTCAAGAAGGCTTTCTCTCGGTGGTGCTTTGATTCTTACACACATGGATGGTGTTGAACTCCCAAATCCCGTTAATGCCGATATAGTCAAGAAATACTTTGTCTAAAAAGAAAAGAACGGCGTGGTAGGTCGAAAACCCGAAAGGGCGGCCTAGGCAAAAATGCGCTTCCGGTGGATCGAAAACCGAAAGGGCGATCCAGGCAAAAGTTAGGGACAAAAAAATGAATATAAAAAGCTCGGCGAGATTGTACGCAACTCGAGCAAGAATGAGCGCCTCGATGAGCCGAAAACCCGAAAGGGCGGTTCATGCAAAAATGAGGTTGACAATAAAGACAAGTAACTATGTACGGCAAATCACCATCACCCCTTGGGGCATCCGCAATCGTCAATGATCTTCTTCATCGAGGCTTCGTACTTGTGAATTCAAAATTTCTATGAAATGTAGCGGTCATCGTGTTCAATGTATCACCAACCAATAAAATTACCATTTTCCAAGCTTTGTAAATCCGTGGAGTCGTGCCCTTGGGCGACTTTCACTCTTCTACATCAATTTGAGCATTTCGTTGTTTGAAACTCTATTTTTCTTTCTACCTTCAATACTATATACAAAACATTTTCTTTCTATTTGATAATGTTAATGTCCGAAACAAACATTTTTGAAAATTGAAAACTCTTTTCTGTCTATTTTGAAAGCAAACTGAGCGATAGGGTACATTTCAATGAAACATGCATGAATAAATGAATATCAATGTCTATTTCAATACATGTTACAAGCGAGTTACTCCCCGGATGATCTGTGGTCAATGGCAAGAATGAAAAAACGAGAATGAAAATGAAAAATGAAAAATGAAAATGAAAAGCTCGCTAAGCCGAAAACCCGAAAGGGCGGTTTAGGCAAAAATGAGCACCCGGCGATCGATAACTGTGAAGGCAAATCGGGCAAAAATGGGGCAATGAAAAGAATCTATTCCCAGTGAATCGAAAACCCGAAAGGGCGGTTCGAGCAAAAGTGGGGTTTGAAAATGAAAGAATGAAATATTGAAAAGCATTGACCACGGATGCGAACATCCAATGTTTACCCGACAACGACACGCCTAGCAACGGCGACTGTATCCAAGGACTTTCCAAGGGTCCTCCTTTACAAGTTTTATTGCCCTCGGCCATGGTCTCGATACGTCTCCCAACGACGGTCTCTCCCAAAAGAGGTTTTTCCCCTGTGAATATGTTGCAAAGCACGAGCCACTACGTGCCCAATCTTCCAATGTTTCGTCTGCCTTTGTGAAACTTCTCTGTCAAACCGCCAATCAATCATGCATTTCAAGCATTCATACATGCATAATCATGCATTTTATGTGCTCATACATCCAATAATCTTGCTATACCATACATACATGTTGCATATCCAACTTTCAACCGCCAAATTCAATGCAAGTTTCCACTCTCCAACTTCAATTCCAATCATGTCGACCGTCAAATTCGAAGCAATTTCCAATCTCCAATGTCAATCCTAACCTCAATTTCAATGTCAAACTCGTCAAATTCAACTCAATGTCAATTGTCAAATTCGATGCAATCTCAACCTTCCAATCTCAATTCCAAACCATGTCAAATGTCGAATTCGAAGCAATCTCAACTCCAATAACAATGTCAATGTTGACATCCAATGACAATGTCAATGTCAATCTCCAATTCCAATGTTGACATCCGGTGACAATGTCAATGTCAATCTCCAATTCCAATTCCAATGCTAATCTCTAATTCCAATTCCAATGCCAATTTCCAATTCCAATGTCAATTTCAATGTCAATTTCCAATTTCAATCCAATCCCAATGTCAAAATTCCAATTTCAATCCAATTCCAATGTCAATTTCCAATTTCAAATCCAATGTCAATGTCAACGTCAATATCCAATGTCAATGTCAATTTTCAATCCAATTTCAATCCAATTTCAATGTCAATTGCAATTCTCCAATCCGATGTCAATGTCTATGTCTCAATCCAATTCCAATTTCCAATCTCAACTTTCAATCTCAACTTTCAATGTCAATTTTCAATTCAAATCAATGTCAATTTACTCTCAATTTACTCTTGGGCCAACAAAAATGGTCATGTCTATTTCCAAATCAAGTCAATGACAATTTACCCCTAATCGGTATCTTGTTAAACCGGACTCTCAAGCGGTATCTTGTTCTCGGTCAAGTGCCGGGTTCGATCCGAAAAAAGAACCACTTGTACACCTTGTATACTGTGCTTCCGGACAAACGGCAAGTTCGATAGAACGGTTTGTACCCGATTTATGCTTTGTTATCGATCGAACGGCAAGTTCGATTTGAAGAACAGTTGTACCCGGCTTATGCTTTGTTATCGGTCGGACACAAGTTCAATCTAAAGAGCCGGTTTGTACTTGACTTATGCTTTGTTATCGGTCAAACGACAAGTTCGATCTAAGAGAACGATCCGCACTCTCCCACATGATGTGGTGATGATCCAACAAGCAAGTTCGATCCAAAGAAACGGCTTGTATCAACCCTTTTGTCTTTAGCTCCGGCCAAACGGCCGGTTCAATCCAAAGAGCGGTTTGTGTCGCCTATCTGTTTGTATCTTCAACCAAGTGTCAAGTTCGATCCAAAGAACCGCTTGTATCGGCCTATATGTCTATGTTTCGGTCAAGCGCCAAGTTCAATCCCAAGAATAGCTTGCACCTATCTTTTGTTTGTATTCCTTGGTCAAGTGGCTAGTTCGACCCAAAGAACAACTTGTACCTTATTTTCTACTCTGGTTTGTCTACCCCGTCAATGTTCACACGAATCCCCGGTGACATGACGGGCTCCATAGACTCCGAGTTGTTTGTCTTGCATTCATAATCAAACATTACATAACATTCATGTTTTTGAAACTACGAAAGCGTATTTTTATGTCCAAAAACGGTGCAAATGTTAATATTTAAGTATCTTCGTCCCGTCAACTCTAAGACTTCGTCTCTTGACTCTCCGGACAAAGAAACTTAAATAGGGGCGGCAATGTTATACCCTAATTTTGGACCTAAAAATACTAGTCAATTTTTCTTTTCTTGCATTATAAGTCATTTGAGCTGTCTCGATCAATCGCATCTCTCTACGCATTTTATTTCAATGTTATTTGCAAAGTTTACATGCAAAGGGTATTTTAGTCATTTCCTATGTCAAATCTCTCTGTCTTTCAAAATTTTGTTTGAGTCTTTTCAAGTAGTTTGAATAAGTCTTTGTTTCATTCTATGTCAAAACCCTTTCCAAAAATTGCATTTGAAGTCATTTTGAGTCGGTTTTGCCCCTAGGGGCATTTTGGTCATTTCAAGTGTCAAGTCACCGTTTAAATCCTAAAAATTGTCTACGAGTCTTTTAATTTTGCTTGTATGAGTCTTTGATTTAATTTCCTGTTAAAAATCCATTTTAAAATTTCATCGGAGTCATTTTTAGTCGTTTTTAGCCCCTTAGGGGCATTTTGGTCATTTCACATAGTATCTCTGTTTCATTTTAATCTTGCTTTGGTGTTTTTAATTGTCTCGCTTCATGTTAATTTTCAATTTACTTTTTCAATTCAATTTTAGTTTTAATTTTCATTTTAGTCCGCGCACTTTTGTTATTTACGTTTTAATCCCTTTTAAGTTTGTTAGAGTCCGAGTGCCATGTGTCCAAATGTTATTGGTTCTTAAAAGTTTGTTACAAGTCAAGTGCCACATGGCATTATTTCATTGGTCCAAGCTTACCACATCACCTATATAAGTCAAACCCTTAGTCAAAATTTCACAATTCAATCATTTTTACACTAATTTTATTTTCAATCATTTTACACAAAAATCACAAACTTTTTCTCTCAATTTTTTCCCTCCCATTTTCTCACTTCTAACTAACTCTCTCATCCCTAACTACCTCCATCACCACCTCTAACAAACTTTCTCCACCACCCTAACCACCATAACCACCATCAAACTTCATCTTCAACCTCCATCACCACCACAAATCCTCCATAACCCAAACCTTCATCACTTTCAAAACAATTCGCATTCTTCCATCACCGAAACGAAACCTATACAAACTCATTGCGGTTACAATTTTTATCTTCTTCCATTGCTGAATTCATAACAACACAAACCTTCAATTCGATACAAAATTCATCCGAATCCGTCTCAATACCGCCACAATCATCGTCCTCAAACGATGATTCATTCGAAACCGTCACCGGAAACGGCAACAACGGCGGCGAACTCGGATCGGACGAGCCTAACAACAACAACCGAATCGCAAAGAAGAGGGAGAAGAATGGAACGGTGTTAACTCACACGGCGTAATCAACTCGTAGCTTCGAACCGTAAATCGAGTTCCTTCTTCTTCGAATTGGATCCAAATCCGAGCTCGGGGAAGGAATCACCGCCGTTCATCACGTACCGTCCGGATTGAAGAAGGATCCGCCATTGTTGAATTCAAGGTCACATGAACGGTAAAGATCCGAACAAAGAGCGAGAGAGGTATTGTTCCTAATTTCGTTTTGATATTGATTTGTTAAATCTTTTGGAATTTGAGCTTTAATTTTTGAGAGTATAATTGAAAAGAGTGAAGAAAGGGGAAGAAATAAACTGTGATTGTTGGTTCAAAACGTGAGAGTTGAGGAAGAAGACTATTCTTGTTTTACAATAGAAAGAGGAATCAATTTTTATGGAAGAGTTGTTGTTCACGTGCTCATACAAAGCCAAGCCCGTTTTCCTCAACCCAAAACCCATGAACCGACCCAGCCTTGACCCATCACCCAGCAGGCTTGTCCAAAGCCCAACGAATTGTTGCTTTTTCTTTCCAGTTTGCTACGCGCACCCCCCTTTTCCCTGAGTTTCTTGCAATTTCTTGCTGTTTACACCCCTGCTTGATTGAAAACCTCTTGAAAAATTCTATAAAAATTCCTGTGTGTTTCTTTATTTTTTGTGACTCTTTTATGATAGTAGTTGTGTTGGAAAATTGATAGAAAATAGTGTGGATTTTTTTCTTGCTTTAATTGTAAGATTTTATGTTAAAAACTTGTGGTTTTCTTGCCTAGTTTCAATTCCATTTCTTGATAGATGCTAGTAATTCATGATATGTGATGTTGTGAGGATTTTTGCTACTGTGAGTATGTCTTTTGTTGAATGTGTGTCTTGTGCCTAGTTGCTTGGTTTACAAGTCATGTTTGTAAATAAATAGTGTAAATATGCCTAAATTCACCTCAAAATGCAAAGCTTATCATATTGCTTCGATTCTCCTTCTAAAACCCGAGTTTGTGCCTTTGGAAAATATGTTGAATTGTGAGAATTATAAGCCATATGATTCTTGCATTTTGTTTGTTTGAATTTTGGCTATATTTTGCATTGTTTTGGTTTTGTCTTGTGTTGATTTCTATTGCACTTGTTATGGTATCTTACTTGCTTTATCTTTACCATATTATATCTTGTGTTACTAACTCCTTTCATTTCATGTTCCATTATTTCATAAGCATCTTCATTTCATCCCATATTCATCTCTATTTCTTTCTTGCAACTTAATTTGTACAAAAGTTAGAATGTAAACACTTAGGAATTCTTGTAATATTTCACTTTCATGCTTTTAATTTCTTGGCAAAGAGGCCATAGAATGTATCTAGGGTATGATGTAAAGGACAATGGACTCTAATAATGTACACCGACATAAGCACCGACACATGCACACACATCACTATATAGCTAGAATATGCATGTTTAGATGTATGTTTAGGATTGTATGTTTAGATGAATGCCTAGGACTTACACTTAGGAAAAACCAATTTTTCAAACAAATGTGAACAACTTCACTCAAAGCTTTTCCAAATAAACCTTGGGATCCAACATCCCATTGTATTTTCTTTTCCATTTTCTTAATCAAATTTCAATGAAAATAATCAAACTTTGACCTCTTTTGCAATTCACTAATCCAACCCCACTATTTCCTAATCTCATGCCCTTGAGGTCTCTTTCTATTCTTCAAAACCCTTTTTCAAACTTAAAATCAATCAACAAAAACAAAAACATTTTTTGGAAGAGAACTACGGTGGATTTGATCCCTTAATCGGGTACGTAGGCAAGGAACAAAATTCCTTCAATTCAAATAAAATAAAAATTCAAACACTTTCTTCTCCCTCCAATTCTTCACTTAGCAAAATTTAGGTATAAATAACATTTTCAAATAGCATTTAAAAATAAAGCGCGCACGTAGAAATTAAAGACGGTTCCTATAGGTTACTATAGTCGTTATGGGTGCCTAACACCTTCCCATAGCGAAAACAACTCCCGGACCTCGATTCTCAAGGGTTTTGCTTACTTTTTCCCTTCCCAAGAAAAAAATAAGATATCACCGGTTTAAAAGGTTCGAACGTAATCAATGTTTGACACCCGAAAACCAAGATAAAACAACATGCTGTTTCTATCAGTAGTTATTGGGATAACTATATTCAATGTGTAGGACAGTAGAAATACATCAATGCATCATTTTGCCACGGTAAATTTTTGGATCATGACTTTATAGATTACTAGTGATTGGCAACTAGCAAGATTTCACTGTACTGAGTGTGAATATTCTGTGGAACCAGAAAATCTGTACATCATATTGAAGCCACAAATGGTACAACACCTTAAGCACGCTCACTTCATTTCCTCTTATATTCATATAAAATATGGTCCTCTTAACTCCAGATATGGAAACACATTTTTACGTTTGTGCATGATTTGAATTTCTTGGACGCAGTTATAATGTGAAATGAAATTATTCACATCTGATGCTAGCACTATTCTCAACCTTTGTAAATATAAAAAATGGCAGCCATTAAGATAAAAGCAGTTGAATAGAATGTCTGACCTCAATCTCTTTTACATGTCTCTCGTCATAACCAGACTCTTCAACAACATCTAAATACGAAGCGATCAGAAAATCTCCAAGATACTTACGAAGGAGATTAGAAGTTGTCCGATACTTTCCATTCCTACATTAGACATACAGTCAATGAATTTTAGAACACTATAAAGTTTCTAACATATATATATATATATAAACAATGAACTCAGTCAACTAACTCAATTAAATCATCGGTGCAAATAGCAAGCCATCGTCTTAATGAAGAGCTCTTCCTGCGAATTCCCCTGAAAGCATTTGGAGGTGCTGGCAAATTTGGAAGGCAAAAGTTGACAACATCGACTGATTTCACTTCATTCAGTTGCCCAAGTGAATTTAGTAAAGTGTCATCATCAATCCCTCCAAATGATTCTGCTAGAATTCATTTGAGCAAATTATTAATGATAATATAACCTAAGCGGCCAAAAAGAGAAAATGAAGAGAACAAAATATTTGTGCAGATGGAATCGAAGGAAATACAGTTGTTGCAAATGAGCCTACCATGCAACAGCTTTCCACCAATCGTCTTGAACTCTTTCAAGAGATTACTCAAACCCCAACTTCGAGGATGCTACAAAACCCATTCAAAGCAATACATAAGAGGAATTGGAGGATAGAAATAAAAAACATTGTTGGAGGAAATGAACCACCTTCACAGGATCAATGTTACTGAAGACAATCTCATCCACCACTGCTTGCATGTACCTATGAGCAGTACAAGTAAATTCAAGAGATAAATAAAAAAATAGCAGTAAAAGAGGATATATATAACTAAAATATATGAGCAAATATAACTATAAGTATAACCAATTGGACAAAAACCAATTACTCTAACCAAATTTGCATATAGATATGGGCAAATATTATGTTCGAAATCTGTATTACCATGTAAACATCTAGCTCTAGGGTATCATGTAAATGTAAATATAGTAGAAATGGCAACCCAGGATAATATATGCTATAGGCAGCCTTGTCTTGCACACATTTTCAACAGTGGTTCCATAGTTTGAACCTATGAGCTCCTAATCTCGTGACAAAAATTTCAAATGATGTCCTAAGGCTCCCCTTAAAATTTTATCATGTAAGATCATGTAAGTATAATAATAATAATAGGTGTTGAAATTTGGGGCCTAACTCATTCTTACAAAACCGGCTTGTAAGGTGAGGAGTGCCTCCTCTTTATAAACTCTTCTCAAGAGTGTTATATCCGATGCGGGACTAAATCCACCCCCTCAAAGCCAACACAATGAAGGTATTGGAGGCTGCAATGAAGGCTAACCGAAGGCCGCAATTAAGGCGACTAGGGGCAGACTGCAATTAAGGCGGAATTTCCAACACGCCCCCTCACGCTTCAGCCCAGCCCAATGGGCCTGAAGCGTGGACGATGTGGGAAGCCCAACAATATAATAGAATTAAGGCGACTAGGGGCGGACTGCAATTAAGGCGGAATTTCCAACACGCCCCCTCACGCTTCAGCCCAGCCCAATGGGCCTGAAGCGTGGACGATGTGGGAAGCCCAAGATGTGGGAAGCCCAACAATATAATAGATTAGATCTAGGATAGGCTCTGCTACCATGTTGAAATTTGGGGCCTAACTCATCCTTACAAAACCGGCTTGTAAGGTGAGGAGTGCCTCCTCTTTATAAACTTTTCTCAAGAGTGCTATCTATCCGATGTGGGACTAAATCCACCCCCTCAAAGCCAACACAATGAAGGGTCGGAGGCTGCAATGAAGGCTAACCAAAGGCCGCAATTAAGGCGACTAGGGGCGGACCGAAATTAAGGCGGAATTTCCAACAATAGGAACATGTTTCTTTGTATTTATTTTATGGGTAAATTACACTAACCTCCCCTGAAGTATTGTTAAATAACACAAACACCCCCTTTAGTTTTTAACTAAACATAAACCTCCTTTATTTTGCCATTAAATTGACAAAGACCTCCCTCTCACATTAACACCGCTTAATATCTGTTAATTCCTCACTTTCACTAGCAATCTAACATCGTCATGAGAGTCACACCTTGCAAACCAAAACAATCATCATCATCAGACAATTCATGAAGGCTCATTTTTGACTCGTCCACCACGGCCCATTTTTGCGTTGGACCCAAACCAAACCACCCGCAGAATCATTTTATTCCGTTGATGTATGATCCTTGACAACTACTCATTTGACTCCAAAATTGTTTATAATCCGATAAAACAAAATTAGTCCTAAACCCACCTTATAGTCTTATAAAGCAAGTTCAGAAATAGCTTAAAGTTACACATTTGAACAAAATGGCACAACCCCTTTAAACATTATAGGTTGAAATTTTACCAACACCGAATGCCAAAAAAAAAAAAAATCAGAAAAAAAATTGTTTGAAATAAAGGGTTGAAAAATAATCAACCTAGTCAAAGTGGTTGTGATGTGATAAAGGAGAAAAGAGGAAGAAGATCTAGAAGAAGAACGGCATAAGAAGAAGGGAAATCAGGGGTGAAACTAGTGAAAGAAAGAATTTAATTCAGTGTTTTTTTGACATTTTTATAAGGTTATTAGAGATTTTTTTTTTTTTTTTTTTGTGAGATTTCCGGGAAGAGCTTCCCTTCTCTTAAGATTCCCTGAACTTATAGCCAACACAAATAAATAGCCGCTGGAGAATATCTTCTTTTCTCTTTCGGTTCAGAGCTTGGAAACAGGTAGCGAAAGAGGACTTTGTGTTTAATCTAACGGAAGTTTAACAGTGTTAAATTGAGGGGAGGTTTGTGTTTTTGAAAACTAGAGGGGGTGTTTGTGTTGTTTAAGAAAATCTCAAGGGAGGTCAATGTAATTTACCCTTATTTTATTCATTATATAAATGTCAAGTCTCTGATGTGATTGAGACATAGGGTTTTCAGCATATACCATATACAATTCTATAATAAAAAATTATATACTGGGTGTGCATTCTTTCATGTTAAATATCAACCACTAAAGGCTGCCCCGTGTAAAGAAAAATGACTGAGCATGAAAAGAAGCATTGACGTATCTACATGTTAGACACTTCAAATTTTATTGAGTAAATTACACTCCTCCCCGAGAGATGCTTAAATTACAGTGTCCTCCCCTTTTATGTTAAAACACTGTCTAATCAATCCGCACAATAAAATTATGAGGAAACGTCTCTTAAATTAGGAGAAATTGGTACTAATCACCTGTGAATCAGTAACTAACAGGTTTTTTTTTTTAAAAAAATGGCCAATGTTAGTAGTTATTTTTGTTAGAGGGGGTAGTTGAACCCATGAGCACCATATTGCTCCAAATTTAACAATTAATTCTAACATGAAGGAGTTCAAAGGCACTCACTGTAATATGTGTTGGGAACAGCTTTCATCATCTCCTGTTAAGATTAACTGCCTTAGATCATAAACATGTTTTCGTTGCACCTGATTAAATAAAAAACATACAAGCAATTAGTTGACAGAGATTATTTGCAGAATTGAAGATAAAGTCCAAAAGTTCAATTATTAAAAGCATCTCTATGATGTACAAAGGCATAAATGATGCCATTGTAAGTCCTGGAAGAATTAAAACAAACAGAAAATTCTTTAGCATACTAGGCAAAATGTGGTGAATTGTTTCACCGAATTGATATTTGATTTCTGAACAGAAATTCCAGAAGATATTGAACAACTTCAACCAAATTTCTGTTAAAAAATATCCAAGTACAGCTTGAGGAATCCTCAAAAAGGTGTTATAATACGTATACCCTAAGACAAGGAACAAGACTAGGACTCCAAACATCAAAATGAACGAGTACAGTAGTAAATAGCTCGATTATTAATACCACTACAAAAAAAGATTCAAACATGCTTTCCAAGCCAACACGACTCACATTCTAAAGTTTCCAACTGTGAGATTTAAGGCGTTTTCTTCAACTTACGGAAACTCAGATTTTACAGAAAAACAATGAATAAGGCTGGAAAACTCAATAGCAACACATACTACCTCAAGTCTTGAATATAAGCAACAAAAATGTCATATTTTATGGTCTCACATATAAGCAAAACTCAACTAACTTTACAATATTTAATGCTATCGTGACTAAATAACCCTTTAATTAATTTAAAGTTTATTTTTTAATAACTCTTTTCATGCAACTACTTTTTCAATAACCCTTTTAGAGAATACAACTACTTTTTCTATTACTTTGAGAAAATTAAATGACGTTAACTACTTCTCTTAAAGGGTGTGAGGTAGTTTTCTTTCTTGCTTATATATATGAGAGCAGAGGGAGTATAATGGAAGTAGATGGCCAAAGGTAGAAGAGAGTAGAGAGTAGAGACAATATCATAACGATCTGGCTGCAATCGTTTATCGTTCACTCCTATAATGTATCAAGGCATAGTAAGAAATCAAGGTTATGGCACGGTCCCTTGCATGAGTTCATTAGGGAGGCGTCTCAATAGCAGAGGCATGTAATTCCCATTGTAGCTTGGGGATGCGACGCAGATGGCACCGACGCTCCTCTATTTCTATTATGGGATAGTGTTGTTTACATGGTTCCTCTTTGAAGTTCAGCACAAGGCCTGTTTGAGGAAATCAGTATTTCAGACATGGAAAGCAACTAGATAGCTCTCTTAAACTGACTAATCTTTAGGATTTCTCTATCTTTAGCTGTTTTTCTCCTTTTGGTTTATCTTTGTTGAGGTTTTTTTATTCTGCAACCTTTTGTATTTATGTCTCTTTATTTATTTAATAACTAATAAAGAGATAAATAAAGAGGGATGAGAAGGGCTTTTATAAATTGTTGAAGGCATTACATGAGTTGTTATAGATTCCAGTTCGATAAAAGAATCATACAAAGAACATCATGTGTCTAAGCTCACACTTCAGATTATGAAGGACCAAAACATAAGCAAAAACATCAAACAGATTTCTAGCTTAAAAGAAATTTTGACAAAATAGAGGAGAATTTCGGTTTAATATTCAATAATTAAATGTGAGACTTCTTATTAATAATAATCAATAATATTCATAAAAAATGGGTGACTGGCTTTGCATTGTTTTTGGTTATAGAGATTTGGATGTATGTTGTTGCAACTTGCAAGTTGAATCAATCTATAATATTATTATGAAATGGTGTGGTTTTCGTTTACAACATCTAACCAATTACATAATCACGATGGAGTTTATTTTGGAAATATTATCATCTCATTGAGGAAACATACCTCCAATACTTCATCAAACTCAACGAGGTTTTTTCTTATGCCGAAGAAGAACTTTTCTGCATTGATTTGCAATGCCAAGAGCTATAAATATGAGATAACCCCAGTTAGTAGTGGGAAGGTGACATTCCTCAAGCAATCATCCGAAATATTTATAAATGAATAAAAGTAAGAAAAGTCATGGATCACATGGAAAAGATAAATATAAATAAAATAGACGATACAGAGCAAATAGTTTACTGTATTTGGTATAAAAGAAGAAATTTGTTACAGAAGAGAACGAGAATAGAAGAAAAGTAGATGAAAACACCAAACCAATTATTATATTCAGTAATTTCTCTGTGTCTTTTTTGTTTTGTTTTGAAGAAGCTAAACTAACCCACCGAAATTGGCACCGGAGAGAATCGAACCTGAGACCTTAAGAGGAGCACACTCCAAGGTCCCAAGCCAACACCACCAGGCCAACCCAAGTGGGTTTTTGTGTCTATCTAAGATCACATAACTTGTATTTAAAATAGCGTTACAATAAATAGATTGAATGCTTAATGAATAAGCACTAACCTAGGAAGTTATATACTCTAGGAATATTAACAATCAATCTAGGAATTTAAAGAAATTACTAGAGATTTACTTAATTCTAACACCAATCATATGTAAATAAGTAGAATATAACCTGTTTCACAATGGCACCACCTTCAATTGGCAGATCCTCGTCGTTTGTAATTTTTGATATAAGTCTGACAGCCCATTCAGTATCAAAATTGAACTTTTGAAACATCTCATCCTGCAAGCTATAAATACCGTGGGTTGGTGTGAGAACCGATTGACAACCCTTATTAATATAAGACACCTAGTCATCTTGCTAACCTCAGAAAACACAGAACTAAACAGAATAACAGTGACGCAAATAGTATTAAAAACGTTCAACCGTTAAACTCATTCTTCAGTTTCTAAGGAAAAATACAGGAGAGCAATCCAAATTTAAACTTCAACGAAAAAGTAGATTAATCACAAATGTAACGACCAAAACCAAGCCTTTTTCCATTGGGTAGGTTGGCTACATGGATCAGTCAACGCTACAACATTCTCTCATGCATTAAATCCCAAGATATACCATTAAATGATCATCATTTACCTTTATATCTCTTAGTGACCTGGGTTATAGTTTTCCTTAATCTACCTCTACTAACTATAGGGCTATCATTACCGACAAGTCTTCTTCACACATACCCAAACCACTTAGATGAGATTCTATCACTTTGTATACTGCAGGCCTGTACAAACTCTCTAATGACGGTATTCTAATCTCAGTATTATTTAACCATTAATCCATCGTAATATATTCATCTCCGCGAAATTAAGTTCTATAGATTAGAAATTATATAGTTGTGCGATGAAATTTTCATGTATACTTAAGAGGTGTTTCTCTCATATATTACACTCTAAGCAATTCTCCATTTCATCCACTCTACTTGGATCTTATGGTTGACATCTCCATCTATATTCTCGTCCTTTTGTATGGTGGACCCCAAAGACTTAAAACAAGACCTTTGCAATTGTATATCCCCCAACTTTCACTTGTATGTTACAAATTGTTTGTCATTTGCTAGACTTGCATTCCATATACTTTGTTTTACTTCTCCTTACTCCTTAGACAGATACCATGTGCTCCCAAGACTCGTCGCCTCATCTCCATCTTTTCATTCATATCTTCTCTCAACTAAACAACCAAGACAATGTATGTTTGAACAAGTGCTTCCATGGTTGGGCTCGCGTCCCAAAGCCGCACTGTGTGAGAAGCAGGTATCCGTTGTTTTTGTTTACTTGCTTTTCGACATGCAAACAAACGTAGGCTATATCCTCTGCAAAAAAGCATAATCCGTGGGACCATTTCTTGTATATGTTTGGCAAGCTCGTCTAAAACCAAAATTAAAAGATATGGACTCAAAGTTGACTATTGATGTAGATCTATAGGCTACAGTTATTGGAACACTACTCACAATACAATTACCGAATAGAAAAAATGCAGTGAAAGAGAATACAATCAAAGCTGATGCAAAAACTTGGTCTTCCATGGCCTAAACGATCAGATCATTCTCCAAAGTATGCTATCCTCTCCACTATTTCCCACCCCTTACTCGCATTCTCTTTCCTTGTTCATCACTGCACAAATCACTTCTGCAATACCTTGCTGCTACTTACATTCCTCCCAAAACCATTACACCTTTACTCCCATTCCTTTCCCCCTGTAACATATTATTTCCCTTGGCCTATCTCTATCAGCCCACTCTCTATTTTTCTTCTCTTATGCATGAGTTGAAGGTCTGTCAGCATGCAGGTGTAAAAGCATAAAAACTAAAACCTAGCATGGATTCACAAATACCAAGAAAATTATTGAATTGTGTCTTCTATTTTTAATATTAAGTAAACATCAGCCTAATGCAAAGATGAAAGATAGCACCCAATAATAAATCAATAGTCTGTCGATGAGTAAGACTGAGTATCACCCTTTCTGGTTTATGTATATAAAAAACATGCAAGTAGTAACAGCAGCAGCAATATACTATTTCTACCTGACCATAAATCGTGTTGACCCCGGATCCCCCTGCCTTCCTGCTCTGCCACGAAGCTAGACGAAAAGAATATCAAAAATGAATTAATGAAATATAAGCAAAACATTGGTCTCAGATATTGATAATAATTGTTTAGATATAAAACCATTCATGTGCTTTCGCCTCACAATTTAAGCTTTTAGGATTAGTTGATTCATAACACCGTAGAGTCTATGAATAAGTGATCAAGAGTATGATCCTGGTTTCTAATATTCTTCTAAATAAAAATTAAATTTCAGCACATGTTTGGGCAGATTGGTGCATGGTCCGCTTCAAATCTAAAAGGATCTTGCATGAAGGGGATGTTAGATTAGATACATAACATTTATATGCTTTTACCTGATAACTACATGGAGAAGAGTGTAAGCTTTATATGATTGTGGTAAAATTATAACGGGAAAGTAGAACTTCAGTATATTAATTTATTATTCCCCGAAGTCCAAATAAGCCAAAAGAAAACCTTATCAGAAACATGAAAAAGATTTAATAAATGTTGGAATTGATATGTGACTGCCCCATATGCTTGTATAAAAAAGTAAACAACATTTTGATATCAAATTTATATAATTTCTACTTTGAGCCAAATTTATATAATTTCTACTTTGAGCATTACTGGATACAAAAATGAAAATATTACTTGCATATAGATGGCAAAACCAGTCAGAGCCACATCTTAAAGGTGGATACCAAATTAACATGTATACAAAATCTGTATTTCTGTAACTAAATCCAAAACCAGCTGCAACCCCATTGACATGTATAAAGTTAAATATTGTTGACTTCATGACTTGGAAGACTGAAACCGCTCCCCCACATTTAAGTGGGGGAGATCAAGGAAAACAGCTTTTCCCTGATCTTTTAACAAATTAAAATTAAAATTTTGTTCCCTAAATAATTGGAATGTTTGTAAACATATTTCCATCCTTATTTTCATTAAAACGCAATATTTTTCTCACTAACTAAATGAATGTTAGTTAACATCTTTCCCTAGCTATTAATCATCCAAGGGGGAATGGCACAACAAGAGATAATGGCTAGATCTGACATACTATCATTTGAACTGTAGCAATGCTTGATCACCCACCTGGTTGTCTATTCTGCGGGACTCATGTAAAGATGTACCAATCACATGAAGGCCTCCAACCCTTTTGACCTCAGATCCTTCAAGCAAACAGTGTTCTTCACAATCCTTTAAAACTGACAGATATGCAAGTGCTACTGTTGGACCAAGTGGGTACATCTCAGATTCTTCATTGGCAAGCTTCTCTAGCTCTTCCGAACTATATGAAAGACTCATTTCAATAGACTCCAAGATAAAAGATATAGCCTTCTGATATGTCCAACTTTTACCCTCACTTTTCGATACATATTTTGCTGAAAATTTTCATGTTGCAAAGAATATAACACCTTCAGGTTAGAGGCATGTAATTGTAACCAAGTAAGCGACTTTGATCTGGAATGAAAAAAATTCTCAACTAAAATCACATACCCATTAAGGCTGTCCTAGCCAATAAGGCTAATGAAGATGATCCCACCTTTATCTTTGGAAGCATCTGCATCAAAAGATTCATCCAGAAATTGTATTTTTCAAACAAATAAAATTAAAACAAAGAAGTTTCAAAATATTTACCAGTTCTAAAAAATTACCTTTTCTGAAATGGCCTCACTGGCATGTACACTATTTGGGTCCTCCCGTGTCAAAAAAGAAACTACACTGTCCTCTATAATTCCTCTGGCAAGCATCTATACCCAGAAAAAATGTATAAATTCGTATCTAAGATCCAACTCATGCCGAAGGAGCGTGTCCAATTAAAAAGACACGGTATAATTATAGAAGAGGTTCAAAATATTACTTTTCCAGACATTCAATATATCATATAAAAAACACACTAGGATCCATATTGGAAGACCTACTTTTGGATTTCCTCCAAGGATTATATCTGTGCCCCTGCCTGCCATATTTGTTGATATTGTAATGGCATGTTTCCGTCCTGCTTGTGCAACAATTTCAGCTTCTCTCGCAGCATACTGAGTTAAATGAGGGGCAGTAATGAGAATTGGTAAGGAAGGCAAAATATGGAGGTAAAAATGAGGGGCTATCTAAGTTATATGTAAGAAAAGCAGAGTACAAAGCGTTATATTTTCACAAACCTTGGGTCGAGCATTCAGAACATTATGCGGAATATTCCATTCCCTAAGCAGACCAGCCAAAAGTTCAGAATTTTCTACACTGCATAGGAAAAGAGTGAAATCAATTATTCTCCGAAGTCTAAACTATCGACAAATCAAAAACTTATGGACAAACACATTTAATACACACACACACACATGTACACCATAAAATGCAACAGATATTATGACAATGATGACAAAAGGGAGTCTTTATGTGAACAAAGGTGGTTAACAAATTGCATATTTTACCCTAAACACAGTGATTTCAACACTGCAAAGCATTAATGCCAAGAAAGATAATCGTCAAAGACTAGAAAATTAAATTACATTCTTTCAATAAAAATGTAAGAAAATACATGATAATTGTCACAAACCAACCATCTCAGAATTTTATCTATAGGGACACTAAAAATGCAATGAAAGCCTTTCAGGCTTGCTTCCTCAAAGTAAAAGTCCTTTTGTGTTGAAACATGAACAAAGTTCAACTTTTTACTAAAACTGTGTACCGTTTCAACAACTAAAATCCCTCAAACGTTTAAGGCGTCTGCAGTAGACTGTGGACCTATAATGGTTTATAGTCCTATAATGGTCTGCAGTAGACAATTCCCTAATTAATAATTTCAAAATTCAACTTTCTTTCAATTGATTATCGGTAACTTGAAACTCATAGCCCATATAAATATAAATTTTAACCAACTAAATATTATTAACAGATAATGAGATACAGCCACACGGCAACAACAACCAAGCTTTCTTCCAATTGATGGGATATCGGCCTCAATTAAAAAACAAATTTCCAGTAAAAGACTTAGAGAAGTTTTTTTACGGTTACGGTTTCTCCTATAAAATATGGAAACTAAAAACGTGAAGATGATGTATAACCTGAAATAGCCAACACTGACAGATTGTAGTGCTTAATTACTTGCTTTTAATAAACAGTTCTATTGGAAAAAAAGATTAATTTAGAAGTACAACCCACAATGCATCCATTTTAAAAAGGCATAAAATAAAGTACATAAGAAGCAAGTTCAAAACACAATAAAACACTTCAATCCCTATGCACTTCTGTCCTCAAAGGAAATGGTGAGCAATAAGTATAGGTTCCTCAGGCACAGAAATAAGCATTTGTGACCATTACTTGTTCTGAGAAAGAAATGCTAAACATAATGAAGTACTAGAAAACATTCATTAAAACAGCCACGATATTACCTAGTTGTCCCAACCAAGACAGGACGCCCTTGTCTAAACATATCTTCAACTTCTCGGCGAACTTGCTCCCATTTCCCTCGAGCAGTCTTGAATAATATATTAATGAAAAATCATATACATGGAAAAAATATCAATGTACTATCAAGGTTGTAACAACTTATGATACTTAAGAAGAATCAATAATAAATATTAGATGTCCTACAGCAAATGCTTGAATAGGCAAGTCTTTACGAATATTAGGAAGATTTGTCGGCACTTCAATGACAGGTGTCTGGAACATTTTTAAGAACTCTTTCTCCTACAATGATATAAATGATTATCAAGAACTCATAAATGCACAACTTGTACTAATAATGACAACATAAATTTGTTAGATCTATTAAATCTTTACTTCTGTTTTTGCAGTTCCAGTCATTCCTGACAATTTTGGATACAGCTTGAATAATGATTGGTATGTGATTTGTGCCACAACAACAGAATCTGCCTGTGCATGTTTAAAACATTGAAACTTAGAATCAAATAATAAAGATCAAACTAGTGTCCTCAACAAAATAAAAGCTTTTAAGAACCTCCATATATACCTGAATCTTCAAGCATTCCTTTGCCTCCACAGCTTGGTGAATCCCCTCAGACCATCTCCTTTTCTCTTCAACTCTTCCTGTCAGCTGAGAAATTTTATTTATCATGTAATCATATTCTTAAAGAGGTATCAGCAAAAGTTAATTGTGTATTTATTAAATGAAAATGAAAGCCATGGAATGCTGCAGGAATTACTGGAAAACAGTAATTTTAGAGATATAACCCCTCATGCAGTTCAACCTGATAGCTTCCTGGATAGTTAGTCCTTGACAATGTACCAAAGCCTCTAAAACTAATTTGTCGATAGTTCAATCCTTGCCATGCTCAGTCTTCATAGTTAAATTAAATTAAATATAGTACAAGGTAGACTGGATTGTCCAGATTTCAAGCCTAATTTGCTCTTGCATGAGAGTGTATTAGTGATAGAAAAACAACTCGGTGAATCACCTACCAGCCAAGCTGTTGGGAATTTGGGATATGTGGTCATTAAAAAAAACATAGTCAAGCATACTTAATTTTAAATGCATTGTGGACGTTTTTTTTTAAACAGGCAAAAATGAATTATATTAACACTCACAGAGTAATCTCCATTGTGGACGTTAAGTGTACTTGACGGTATATTTGTACTTGAAATCACATTGGATACAGCTTTCCAACACCATTCATTCTTACATATACACAACAATTGGTTTGAGAAAACATACATGTTAAACACTAGGTATAGAGGCCCCACAAGATGGCTGGTTATTTTATCACTTACTAATTACTAATTATATTAAACTTGAACCTTGAGTCCTAGACAATTAGTTCCTATACTTTGATTAACCCAATCCAACGTAGATTCTGTATTGAGCTATTAAAGTATAATGACTTATAAGCTCTACAGTACCAACAAGAATATGTCACAAAGATTGCTTTTTCCTTCAAAGTATGATGCAATCAAACTTTGGGAGTGATATCAAGGTCAGTAGATTACTCTACAAAATAAAATTTATTCCCCAACTCTTTCCTCTAATAGTTAATCTGCCTAGATCCAAAAACGGCAGATGGGGTGAGAAAAAAATGGAGAGAAAATTATCAATAATAAACCAGAGTACTTTAGTCGCATATCAATTTCATTTACCCCAACTTTGTGATTTCATTTTTACCTCTCCTAAACCAAAGTAGGAGTGTCCTCTTCATCGATGAAGGCGGTACAAAGATGGTGGAGAGAAAATTGTCAATAATAATTAGATACTTAATCCAGTTATCTTTTTTGGTTGTACATGCACTTGTACATGGTTAGTTCTACTAGGTAGGATATGTTTGTTAACATTGCTCTCTGGTTTTGGGAGGAACTTGCGGAGCCGATGGTTGATCAAAGGTGACCGACTTCTTTTATCGGAAGTCTTCTTGACAATGTAGTGGTCAAGACTCAAGCAGCATGTCTTGTTGATGCTGTGCCAACTGTGGTGCAAGTGTATGTGGACGAAAAAGCTTCTGCTTGCGGGGGAGTATACCCACATGAATAGATGAACTCACTTGAGGGGAGATTGTTGGTGTGTCTCAAGTGAGTTTGAAGTCCCACATTAGATGGAAAAGTGAATGTTGAGCAACATATACGTGAGAAGACTCGTATAATAAATGCATTAAGGTATTGGATGAATATGTGGTATCCAGGTCAATTACGTGGTTGGTCACAGTCCAATTTGATGATCTCCACGGCTCACAGGCTCCCCTCATGACCCAACAGAGTAATCCTTGAAACTTATATAATATGATGCTATCAATTATGAATTATTTCATAGATCCACAGTGGATCTAACCCTTCTGCATACCCCTTTTATAATTTTATATATTTGTGTCTGTGTGTGTGCACCCGAGGGCGCTGTATCCTGCAGTTTTTTTTTTTTTGAGTGTCAGTGTCATATTGCATGTTCATGTCAATGATATGCTCAGATAAATAAGAACCGCAAGAAACCTTGATAATATTACCTCATTTATAATTAAAGCCTTTCCATCTCTGACAATGTATTGCACATCTCGGCGATAGAATTCTTTAGCTTTTAAAGCATTCATCACAAATCTGCAGTAACTCAACTCTTACTACTCATGTTTAACTGGTTTAACATGAACATTCTAATATGTTGGCCCGAATTCCCCATAAAGTAGCTAGTATTGGGTAAGTATAAGCATAATGATTATGATTATGATAACTAATGCAAGTCTCTATCAAAGTGTGCACCAAAAAGAAAATAGTAATCATGATTACAAATGAGGTGTCAAATAGAGCAAAATGAATCTCACGTGGCCTTTTAAAGGAGAGCCCTTTACACATGTCGAGTTGTATTATTTTCATTTTCTTTGCTCTTTGTAATGTTCTAATTGTATGTATCATATTTCTTATTTTAATTGAATAACAAAAGAAAAATGTAATCCTGCATTGTGGTATTATTGTTATACCATTTGTCCAAAAAACATAGTGGAAAAAATCCATAAAGATATGTTTATGTTAATTGCTAGCTACTTTTTCTTGAGCAACCATTGGATTTCAAAACATGTAAACAGCAACCAAAGTGAAAGGAAAGCTTTTTCATTCAATAAATATTTAAAGCAGAAGAAAATTCACCTAGCCCAGGGATCATTTTCATCCCAAAGGTCATTTGTTTCAAGAGCCATTTCAGCAAGAGTAATTCCTTCCTCAGTCAACTCCACCGAATTATTTTTGAGTTCCACTTTGTAATGCTGTTAACAAAATAAAATTGGAACGTAGAACTAATTTGGCAAATTATCCAATAAAATAAAGTTCACAGAATGGCTGAAAAGAGAGAAAAGAAGCAAATGATATGATGAAGTGAAAGAAAATGTACTCACAATGTCATGTATAAGCAATTCGGCTACTTTTGCAGCAACAGGGTACCGTGCAGCATCTTGACTAGCCTGTGATTTATAAGAAGAAGCAAGAAACAGTATATCATCAAGTTCAATCAGTTAAAAAAGCACAGGCTAGGTAGACTTTAGACTTCAAAATGATGACAGACTGGACCACGAAAAGGAAAAAAAATAATAAGATGATGACTGACTGGACCACAAGAAATAAAAATGACTCTTGAGCTTACCTCACCACTGATTAACAACGGATTTCTTCCCTCATCTATCAGGACTGAATCTACCTCATCAACAATAGCAAAATGAAATGGCTTTGGCCTGTATTCATGCAGAAGAGTCACCAGTAACCCAATCATATTCCATACCAAAAAGAAAAAAACACAACATCAAAGTTTTCGTTAAGTAATACACACTACCATCTCATCACAAGCTGTTCACTATTTCCAGCAAGATTGTCTCTCAAGTAATCAAAGCCAAGCTCCTAATGTAAGAATGGAAAGAAAAGGAACACAAGGAAATATGCACCGTCAATGATAAATAAATGACAACTAAGAAGATAACCATAGTAACTGAAAATTGTATTTACCGAATTATTGGTATATGTTATATCACATCCATAGTTGAATCTCCGCTCTTCAGAATTCATCCCTTTCTGTGCATGCAAATGTTAAATAATAAGTTCAACAAATATCTTAAATTGTATTATGTATTTACTGTTACAAAAATTATTGAAAACCAGACCCAGTCCATTAACTCCATTTGTACATGATGTCATGAAAACACATGCTCGTATCTATTCCACCACCAAACAATCATAGATAAAAACAAATTTTATCACTGGCAGAGATAATTTACCTGAATAAGACCAACAGAAAGACCTAAGAAACGATGAACGCGCCCCATCCATTCAGCATCACGTTGAGCTAAATAATCGTTGACAGTTACAACTGCAAAGAAATCAAGGTCAGAGCAAGTCATTTTTGTAAAGCCAGATGCCTGCAGCACCTGAAGAAATCACTCAACAACCCATCAAATTTTTGAAGTGTTGGTAATAACACAAACCATGGACACCCTCAGAGGTCAGGGCATTAAGATATGCTGCTAGCGTGGAAACTAAGGTTTTTCCCTCTCCCGTTTTCATCTCAGCAATGGACCCATCATGCAGCACAGCTCCACCGATAATCTAACAACATAAAATTTTCATCAACAACTCTATTACCTACTTATAGTCTTCTATAAACTAAATACGCATAGAATATAATGGAGTTGGCTCTGCAACAAGGAGTGCACTCTAACAACTGAAATTGTAATAAAAACTAAGCAAAACAATAACAAACTATAAGATAGACATAATCTCGATTACTGATGCTAACAAATTCCTCCTCCCTTAACAAATTAACTGCTAACATTGTAGCTATTAAAAAAACGAAACTAAACAGATACAGAGCTGCAGGAGAGACCTGAACATCAAAATGGCGCATTCCAAGTTTTCTTCTGGCAGCCTCACGAACAACAGCAAATGCCTCTGAAACATTAATTCCAATTCATCAAAATTCCATCAAAAGCCATGTCGCGGTTCAAATAGTAATTGAATCAAGCAATGAAAGAATATCTAACCAGCTTGGATATCTGCAAGTGTCTCCCCTCGCTTGAGTCTTAGGCGAAACTCCTCGGTTTTGGCAGCCAACTGCTCATCGGATAACGCCTGAATCCGAGGCTCGAATGCATTAACTGAGTCCACCAGACGGAAGTAGTCACTAACGACCCAGTGGTTCAAGCTGGTGAAGTCAGTGAAAGTCTTATGAATGCGACCAAGATTTTCCTGTAAGGAAGAGAATATACAAGTCAAACAGAGTTAGTTATGGCATATCATCGAACAGTTGGTAGGCACTGAGAAATGAGAAAGAATGAACCTTAATGGATGAGACGGAAGCGAATACGGGTGTGAAACGACGTCGTGGGAAGCGTGTGAAGGAAGGAGAAGGTCGAATGAAGAAGGCATTGGTGTGGGTTGAAGTGGTTCTATGAATGGTGAAGAAGGGTGAGAATGGGTTTGAGAGTGTGGCCATGAAAAAGTGGTGTGGTTATGCTGTGCTTCGAAGTTGAAGAATGAACAAAAGTTGGCTTAAGATGATTTTGCGTGAGGAAGGAAAAAGAGAAATGATAATAGCACACTCTCATCAAATTTTCACAATAATTTGGATTACTTGTTAATCCAAATTTTGTCAAATTTTAATTATCTATTAACCTCCATTACTTGTTAATCCCAAAATTATTTAGGCTTTTTTTTTGTGGTTGGAGTTTGAGCCAACCCCAAACGCTTGTATATATTATGTCTTGTCCCCCAACAGCTGAAGCTTCTCAGTCAACCTAAAAAAAATCTCAGTCAAAAATATTTTCCCAACAAAGAATCTTATATGAAAAATCAAGTTTCACGTCGATTAAAGCTAAAGTCCTAATTAGAGCTTATAAAAAGTGACACGTATCACCTTACTAGACAATTTTGTACTGATGAATCAAATTCAATACAAAAAATATAAAAGATTTTTCGTAAGCATCGCTAATAATTCAAGTTTTTTAACCTTAAAAAAAACCAAGTTTTATACTTGGGTATTTGTGCTTCAAGAGTGCTCTTTCATAAAGCTTTAGATGCATGGTAGGTTGACTAGTGTGTGGCATGATGTGTGGACAACCACACCTTACTCTCTCGGTTGAATCTATGTATGCTTATTGTTAATATTTGTATGGTTGTGTGAAATTTATGGCAACAACATAGTAAAGATTGTGATGTTGGTCTTGTTCGTGGTTGGTTTATTTAGGAGGACGTTGAAGAGGTTTTGAATACTCATCTCTTTTCGTTTATTACGGAGGTTACACTAACATGGTGCCAAGATTCACAAGGTAATTTTATCTTTAAATCTATTTATAAGCTAATTGTAAATAATCTCATTGATATATCTTACTTACATGTGGGTAGTGATTAGTTACTAGTGTGAAGATTGAAAGTTCTCCCTATTACTAAGAATTTTGTGTGGAGATTGTTGCATGACTGCATCCCTACGCGGTCTATGATTCAAACTAAAGGAATTTTTGTGATCAGACTTGTGTCTGGTGTAATGATAGTGTCAAAAGTTCTTATCATTTGTTCAATATTTGGAAATATGTTGGTTTGTAATATTACATCGAGCGACATATTTTAAATGCAGATGGTATTGTTAAGTTGTTAATAAATTGCCCAATTTGCAATGTAGCGTATGGAGTTCTATTTTACGGAGTATTTGGTTGAGTCGTAGTATCGAATTATGGAAAAATATTGTCAAAGATGAGATTGTTGTGTTTATGCTCACTACCATTTTTTTTTTTTTTTGCGACAGTGGTAGATTGCTCGCGTGTCATTTGTCAATTATGCGACATCAACAACTCGAAGTTGGAAATAGTTTGAGTCAAACCTCCTTGGTAATATTGAATGTAATGTTGATGTATCTTCTCATAATAATAAAATTAGCATTGGAATATGTTTGCATGACATGAAATGCTCTTTGATTCGTGCCAGAACAATGACCTTCAGTCCATCATTAATCTTTGAGTTATTCATTGAATTTTCGGTCTTTATTAAGCTATTCATTTTCGGTCTTTATTAAGCTATTCCTTGAACTCAAAGATAGTCTTCATTTGAATAAAAAAAGACAATTCTTCATTTGAATAAAAAAGACCAAGATTGTGAAGTCGCCGGTGAAGTCGCCATTTTTGTAGACCAAGATTTTCCCCGAGTGTCAAGCCATTGATGAATTAGATGCTAATATGGTGGTAGATAGTCTTCATTTGAATAAAAAAGACAATTCTTGTATTGGTAGATAGTTTTCATTTGAATAAATAAGACAATTCTTATTTTGGTTTTATTATTCGTGATTTTATTCATTAGTTCAAAATCTTTGGTAGAATTCACTAGATGATAAAGCTAATGCAATGACTCATCAACTAGCTCGAGCGGCTACATATAAGATTGGTGCTCATGAATTTGATGTTACTCCATATTTTATTGAACAAGTTATTGCTAATGATAAACTAATGTAGTAACATCATTATGCTAACAAGTGCCCTTAAGGGCGCTTGTTAAGGAAACCAAAAGTAGTATATTTCTTGTTTATAGGGAAAACCAAAAGTAGTATGTTTACATTGGATTCAACAATGTTTTGACTTTTAAAAAGTTATATTCATCATTTTTCACCAATTCCCAATGCAATATTTCTATTTTTATCATCTTAGCCAATGCCCCAAGGACACTCTTTAGCATTTACCTTAAAAAAAATATCTATTAAAAACAACTAACGAAGATTTTTATTTTTCAAGTCTACATTTGTTTACAAATTGTGGTTAATGACGTTCAAACTTTGTTAATTATATTCGGTGTATGTCATAAATAATCGGTTCCATCCTTTAAAACAAGTGGCAACAACTTGTTATATATATTAGTTAACATAGTTAATCACACATTTTGAATTGTATTAACCATTTAAATTGTTGTCAAATTTTGTTGTTAAGTTTGTATGTCAAAATAACACAGCTCTAAACAAAAACACCATTTCTATTATTAAACTATCAATTATTATTAATTAATGGGTGGTACTTGAGACGAATAAGTTGACAAATATGTTTTTGAAATTGAAATTGTTTTTTTTTACATGAAATTGAAATTGTAAATTTAAGCAAAATGCATCCCAAGTTGGTGGGGCTTGAGATGAATAAATTGAAGGTTTTTATTTATTTTTTTTAATTGTAAACTATTGATCAATTTGGTTTCTAGGATATTTTTTGACAATTTTTATCAGCATAAATTTTAAATGAGAATCTACAACTAAATACTTAAAATTAAATTGGTCCAAAATATTAATGTCAAATTGGTCCCCTTATTTGTGGGAAACAACTATCTAATTTGTTTCCTCCACAAATTCAAAAATGGTGAAAACAAGAAGTGCTCCAACAACCTAAACAGACATAGTTATGACACATAGCTTTTGGAGCTACTCCACAAGCAGCAATATTCATCTCCAAGCTTAACAATTGCCTCAAACTACTAAAAATACACAAATACCATTTATACAGTGATTATGAACCTTCTGTCTAACACTCACAGGTCACACATATTTCTCATATTTCCAAAGTCAAAATCGGGGTAGGGTTAAGGGAAAAAATTCTCGTATAGCTCAATCAGTAGTAGTGAGATTCCATGAATCTTTGTACTTTCCAGGATAAGGTTCGGAAGGCAAAAGCTCATCAAAGGGAGTTGAGAAGGTCATGAGTGACAATTTTGGTGAGCCCAACCCCGTCATCGAGTTTGAACTCAGTGGAGGCACCAAAATGTATTGCAAAAATACGCGTTTATTTTATCAGTACCTATTAAATATATAAATATTCAACGAGTTTTATCAATGGATATCCGAGTGGTTTGAGTAACATTTACATCCCGACTGCCCTTGTTCAACCCTGAAAAAACAGGTTAACAAACCGAAAGTATCTGTAATGATGGATACCTGGCAAGACAAGACGAATATAAATTTGATTACATTAACTAAATACATTACAATATAATTATTTACTGTCAAGTTATATACAAACCCCAAGAACCAATGCCCCAAAAAGAAAATATCAGTTGAACGTGTACAGAACACCCTGTAGAGGCATAATTTGGATTGGATTATCTACATCTGGAGAGAAATTGAGAATCAACCAGAACTCTGGAAACCGAGCTTCGTATATATACAGCAAAATTTCGGAAATATTCAAAACATTCAACTGAAAGTTGAGCAATCAAACTGTTGATGACAGCTGTGTACTATTTAGCACGATAAACCTGCAGAAATCAAATTAATAATAGCTGTTGAGTCTTGAAGATTTCATAAGCATAAACAAAAGAGACAGAAAAGGAGTGATAACGTTGCATAATAAACTTTAAATCATTATAAATAATTATGCATTCTATCAACTCTCTGTCGAGGTGTATAGATTTAAATTTGCTGGTGCATGCAAAGAATATAGCAACATGTTTCAATATAAGTATTTACTTTACACCATTGGTAGAATATTTCTGTGGTATCCTCACAAAGCTGAACATACACTTTCAAAGTTTCAAATATTTCTTTTTTCGGTAAACATTTAGGGAGTGAGCAGAAACTTATCATTTGATACATTTTCATCGATTTTTCATTCAACAATATGGGAGGATTAATTATCAAATCAGAATTCAACCATGCAGTAGCTAGCATTATGCACTCAATTGAAGCTTGTCACACATTGGCTTTCTTTATAAAACACGAGAATAAGGCAGGTTGTCAAATAGGTCAGATGTTAATATTTCCTGGTTGATCATCCACATAGGAATTAGGATGCCTCCAACTGTTTTGTTTTAAAAATGCATTTTCTTCAATTGAGTAGGGAGAAAGAAAATAACATCTACACGGCTCTAGGTTGAGTTATCTTTCCATTGACCAAGACATGGGAAAGTTTGTGTAACCAAAGCATGTGATTTCCATTATGTCAATATTTCATTTGTGCAACACAAAGCATGCTCTCTAATGTTGAGATACGAAAATACTTGTTGAGGCCACAGTTTAACAACTAGTATAACTGAAAGAAGTAGGATACCTTGATAGACTTGTCACCATATCCAATATAAAGTTTTCCTTGGCTGCATAATATAGCTGTCACAACAGAACTGGAAGGAATGGATCCAAATGCGTTGACGGTCAGTTCTAACTCATCTCCTGATAATTCCTACAATTCAATACTCTTTTTAATGAATTTCTATGCTAACTGAACAAATAATATTAAAAATTCAAAGAAAACATTGCAGTTCAAGGATACAACAATATCTAACTATATCTATTATCTTGAGGTATCTAATCTTAGATTATCTCATAAGATTAGTTTCTTATTCAAGATTATCTTATACAATCTCTTAAGAATGGTTTCAATATTTCTTGGTTATTATCATGATTGGTTTCCCTATTTAATTATGGATTAGTGTAAGTTAGGGTTAGCATTTTAGTCTTACTGTATCAAATCAAATCATCAATTATATCAAACCACATTCATAATTTAAAAGTCTTCAATCTATTTCTTTCCTATTTAAGCAAATCCTGATAACTCCAACATGGAGTGGTACCCATCTTCCTTGATAGATTGTGCCGCTATTCTGCTACAAAATCTGAAACTCAACTAAAATTTGAAACTTTATTCTTCTTGCCAGCTGTAAACATATTCATGTCTTATCTCTTCTCTCTCAGGTTTTCTCTATGTTTGTGTTTGAAGTTCTCATCTGTTATGTCATTTTCCAATATGTCCAAAATCTCATCTCCATCGTCTCAATTTAGTATTGTCTCATATTCCAGATGTGATTTGACCTTGTCGATCTTAAGATCAAAATATATTATTTGGTTGTTTTTCAGTTTCAATGTGGACATTTATTAGTTTACTTTATCTTTAGGCGTAGTCTCAGACAACATGAGAGTATCTCACAATATTTTGAAATTATCTTAGAGTATCTTAATTTATTTCCTAGGATTATTTTATCAACATGGTTGTGAACATGGTTAATGTAAAACCCTGTAACTTCAACAATCATAATTGAGTTTTAACAAATTTAAATGATTAACATAGCAAGAAGCAAGCTGACTTCACTAAGTTCATGTCAATGTAATTCCCAAAAACATAGCACAAGATTTTGCATTTCTACCTGTATATTAACATTTTTGTCCCAACCTCCTGTATAAAGCCATTTTCCCTGCAGACTCATAGCAAAAATGGCACCATTATGCAATGTTTTGGAACTCAGGAACACGTCATTTCTCCAGACCTAAATAGGCAAAAAAATAGAAAAGATGTTACCAAACAATGCCAGGAGATGATTATATCGAGTCAAGTGTATTTCATTTCAAATGGGCTACAACTCATTAATATTTTAAAGGGAAGGAACACAGTTCTAAAAAAGAAAGAAACCTTTATGCAACCATTCTCATATGCTGCAACCAGCAAATCCCTACTAGCAGTAATAGCCAGGATAGACTTCATCTCTCCAGGAAGATCTTCCCCTAGCACCGCCAACGGGCTATGATCATTAAGACTCCACAATCGGACGGTTCCATCCCAACTACCACTGTAAAGAACCTCATCACATACTGAAAGTGTGGAAACTACAGATTTGTGGCCATCCATTGTGTACATCAAAGTTCCGTCCTGGAAAAATGTAGTGAGTATATCATCCCAAAGAATGCACTTTGAAATGAAGCTTTTGTCTAAAGCAGCACCATGTGCATACAAAGAAAATGACACTCACCTTCAATGACCAAGCTTTGATTGTTCTATCTCCACTTCCAGTGTAGAGAAGATTTCCAAAAGCAGTCAAGGAATGTATACCACTAAAGCGCCAATCCTTCTGCTCATACCATTTCCTCAAGGGATCTTGACTAAGAGGTGCATCAATCCCCCAGACAAATATGCCCCCACCACTGTCACCACTTATACACAATTGTTCTTCATCATCAACATAAACTAGAGCCATGACTTTATTCTCATGACCTCTAAACGTGTGTAAATGAGAAAAGTCCTACATAAAATTTGCATGGATGAAACTCGTCAACAGAATAGCTGAGGAAGAGCTCGTATCATAACAACCATATTACTCTGTAGCAAAAGACTATAGCTCCAAAAAAAAAAATTGTTAAGAATCATGTTTTGATGTTGCATAACAATCTAGCATTCAAGATGCTAATTTCCAGTTTTATGTAAAGAAAAGAGTGTACTAATCCTGCATAGCTGAAGGTGGGAAAAGTAAATGCGCATTTGAGGGGAATATACTGATCACAATTTGTCATTGAATTCAAATTTTGGGAATCATCTACAGTCTAACCCACTCGAGCAAACACACTTGTTTACATTTATTTTTGAAGGAAATCTTAATTTTTAAAAGAAAAAAGGAAGCAAGTGTATTGTGTATCACAAATGGAAATGTGAAATTATCACATTCATCTATTTTCCTCTCACTTTTTATTTATTGGTTTACAAAAAAAAAAAAAATATTGTTTGTATATGAGAAGTGCTAGCAATACACTCTCCTATTTATTAAAATAAAATGGATCCCACTATTTTGGGGATGGGTCCCACCAAATTATGCAGAACACAATTAAACTTTGTAGAATTCGTGTGAATTTCAACCAATGGGAAAGCGTCCTGAAAGAAGGGTATTAGTGAGTGTGTTATTAGCATTTATGTTTGTGTATCGGTGCTAAGCACTTATCAAAAGGTATCTGCTAACTGGTGTCATGTTGGGAAAAACAAACCTGAATAACTATTTACTGGAAAGTATCAAAAGAAATTTCTAACTTAATTACATTTATTGAAAAATTAATGACGACATCCTCATGCAAAGATTATTAATGAGATTATGCTATTTGAAAAGCACCCAATAGAATGTTAGCAGGTACTTGTAATTTAGAAGTGTTACCTGCAAGGACCATACACGGACAGTTTTATCAAAAGATGAGCTAAACAGATATCCCCCTGTGAAACTAAACAAATGATTGTTAGAATTAAATATACTAACAAATCGTCACATATACTAACAAATCACATGCAAATGGACGCAACAGCTCTCTCTGAATAACACTCAGGCTGAGCAATGACTATTCTATCAAATAGTTCCCCACCAGCACAAAGTTCCTTCACAAGGTGCACACTTAAGTGATCCTCTTAAGCACCTTTGAATTCCACAATATTTGGTTGGCCTGATATAAGTTGCAGAATCTGAATCTCTCTCCTAAAATCTTCTCTATCATATTCAGACTTAAGATTCCTCTTTAATATTGATGTACAAGCATAATTTAGACCAATGGAATTCTCGGTGCAAAAATAAGCTATCCCAAGTTTCCCTTTACCTAATATTTGACCTAAACTGTAGAACTTGCTTATATCTTGAAAGGGTTTGCCTAATATGTGTCTAGCGAGTGGATTTTGGATTTGATGGGGTCACCGTTGAAGCGTGTGTATGTGACTATGGTTTTGGTGGTGTTCTTGAACTACGAAACTGATTGGAAGATGGTGCAAAAGTAATGTACCCGTAACTACTACCACCGTCGCCGCCATCACCACTATATGTGGCGGTTGATCCATGGAGGGCACTAACCTCTACAACCGGTTTATTTCCCTTGCTACACAGGACAACCCATTTTATGAAGATTTAACAAAAATGCGATGACTAGAAAGTGTGTCCGGTATATATAGAAAAGAAAGCGGCTGAAAACAATGGAGTGAAAATAATTTATTTCTTTTGCTGGCTGATTGCTTCATAAAGACCATTATGAAAAATTTATCACAATTTTTTATCACGGATTCAATCATGGCGCAAAGGAAGATTCAATTGCTTGGTTAGAAAAAGAAGAAAAAATATATATTTTTGTTATGTTACATGTCACTTTGCAATATCAATGTATCATTAATGTCTCTTTTTTTCATAAAAACATAAAACTAATGTTTCTTTTTATAAAATACCCTTTACCATTTATTACTCTTTCTTCTTTCAATTCTTTGAATCTCTTTTTACGATGTCATTAATAAAGAATAATTTTGTAAAATCACTCATAGTTTCTTTTTCAATACAAAATTAACTACATTTCGTAGTATGAGTAAAAATGTCATAACGACTAATAATAAAATGGCGGTGACGAAGGTGGTGATTACGAGATACATTACTTTTACACCGTCTTCCAATCAGTTTTAGATTTCAAGAACACCACCGGAACCACGAGTCACACACACACGCTTCAACAATGACTCCATCAAATCCAAAATCCATTGCCGTACGAGATATTAGGCAAACCCTTTCAAGATATAAGCAAGTTCGACGGATTAGGTCAAATATTAGGTAAAGGGAAACTTGGGATAACTTATTTTTACACCGAGAATTCCACCGGTCTAAATATGCTTATGCTTATACGTCGATATTAAAGAGGAATCTTAAGTATGAAGATGACAGAGAAAATTTTAGGAGAGAGATTCGGATTCTTTAGCTTTTATCGGGCCAACCAAATATTGTGGAATTCAAAGGTGCTTACGAGAATCACTTAAGTGTGCACCTTGTGATGGAACTTTGTGTTGGTGGGGAACGATTTGATAGAACATTCGTTGCTCAGCCTGAGTGTTATTCGAGAGAGAGTTGTTGATTTCATTGCATGATCGTCACATATACTAACAAATCACAACACCACAAGTGAAACACTGCCGATGAAATAGGTGAAGCAACCTCAACGCATATGCTAACTAAGAGCCAAGTATATAGGTTGCATTTAAATGTGGCACACTAAATTGCACATTAGGAACACCAAATTTTGATGTATTATGAGACTTGTCCATCTCAATTCAGTCATTTGATGTTAGCTGATGTGTTGGGGATCACTACCCCTTGTGTGATTTCCGTGTAGTTCTTTTTCGAACTTAGGCCCTCTTTGTAGATAAAAAAAAACTGTGACCATCCAACTCAAAGCTGTATGGTGATCTGTCGTCCAATTGAAGACCCGTAGAAGACCTTAAGTGATCCTTAAGCCTATTTATCAGATAACCTATCTATCACTCAATTGAAGACCTTAACCCTACATCACCTCTTTGATAAGAAATGGAAATATAATTTATTTTATACCTTGAAAATATAGTGTTAAGTAGCATGTTATCAAATCATGCAACAAGTTATATCATGAAATATGATTGATAGAGATTGCAGTGTTTGAATATGAGCTCAGAATTCATACCTCCTATAGCTAATCCAGTGATACAACCAAGATGGCCTTGCAGATCTTTAAGCTCAATCATTCCTTGAGATAAGCTAGGAGTGAAGTCTTCATCGGATATATTTTCCGCACCTTGAAGAATATCAGGTTGACCACCATCTTCTTTTGCCTGCAACCCGTGTTCTCTCGGCTCCTTAGAACTTTCCTCAAGCAACTGACACAACTTGGCAAGAATTACAGGGTGACCTGTGTTGTTCCTATTTACTGTAAGCTCCGAATCACCCAAAAAACCAAATTGGTGTTTGGCTAACAAATCCTGAATGGATTTCCTTACATCCACAACATCTGGACGATTTTCCGGATTGATGTCCAGACACTTGCAAAGAGTCTTCTTAAGTGATAGGTATTCAGAGCCAATTTTTCTTCCAAAACAAAACTAACTTTCTCCACCCAAGAAATATAACTAGCCGAAACATCAAGACCAATCCCTTCACTCATTTCAAAGGTAGTCCGAGGGAGTTTGTTTCCAATAAGAACCCGCAGTAACACACAAGCCAACGACCATACATCCGAGCCATACCCAATTGGATATCTCGAATCCCCGCTCTCTGGATTAACAACCCTCTTGTTCAAAAACTTAGACAAAACCTCGGGGCTAACAAAAAGCTCATTCTCTGGATCCAAACATTCCGTACACATTGATTCGTGTGATGATTCATCACCTGTACCACCAGAAACCTGATCCATAATCTTTCTTCCCATCACCAACACCTCATTCAAATCAATATAAACCCCACCAAGCTCATCAAAACAGAAACACGAAATTCCCAAACTGCCAGCAACCAAACCTTCCAAATTCAAAGCAATCACAGCTTCAATAACACCCTTAGCAATCATTCCAAAACTAAAAAACCCATCTTTATCCAAATCCAAACCGCCCCCATTCATCAATCCACCAAATTTCTCCAAAACCATATCACATTGCCTCTCACAAACCAAATACAGACTACCACCAACAACCTCACTCCACAATCCATAAACCCTACACAACCTACTCTGCCTCACAGAAGCTTCTAGAATCAAACCTAACCCCTCTCTGAAAACCTCATTCATCCCCTCCAAACACTTGATAACCCAAGCAACATAACTAAACTTAAACTTTGAATCAGTAACCGGAGACAAAGTAACAATCGGAGCTAAACTCACCGTACGGTTAACTCCAAAGCAAACCCTACCTTTAGAACTCGAATTAAACCTACCAACACCGTCCTCCGTAACGGAAACGGTGTCGTGAGGAAGAATCCAATCCTTCCAAGCAGCGTAAAACTCATCAGACCAGAATTTAGAGGAATAAGCATATTCATTGTTGATTGAGGACCGTTGATTTTGAGATGATGATGAAGAGTGGTGTTGTTGTTGGAGGGAGATTCTGAGTAGATCGATGTTTTTGGGAAGAGAAGAAGGGCCTTGATTGGGAGAGTATTTAACGAGTTGAGTACAAGCGGGGCAACGAATTGTGTTTGGAAATCGCGGTGGAAGGTGTACAAGACAAGCTTCACAAACAGTGTGGCCGCATGAGAGTACTCGTGGAATGGCGTTTTCGTCGTCGTAGTTTTGAAGACACACTGGGCACTCCGGTAACTCCTCCATGTCAGAACAGTTTACAGTTTCTACACAGCGTCGTTTCTTATAAAAACATTACGATTTTGGCCTTACCTAAACGACAATTTTGAGTTCTGAAATTATTCCAAATTTACATCATTTTGTCACGTTGAGTGATGTCATAGTTTCTCCAAGTTTTTATTTTTTTACGAAATAGTTTCTCTCCAAAAGCAAGTACTTCGGTTCAATTTATATTTATATTTATATAAAAATAATTAATTTTAAGATACATTAAATTAAATAATTTATGTATTTAAAATATATTTTATACCAAATATAAAAATTATTCAATTTATTTAAAAAGTCAGTTTTTTTTTTAAAAAAAAGACTAGAGAAAGTGTTTTATAGAAAGAAAAAAATGCTAACATATGCTCTTGGATAGTCATCCGTCCCATAATAAGTAAGTCATTTACACAAAGAATTAAGGGGCAAATATGCTATAACGAGCTACACTTTGCAAGGGTTAATCTAACATGTCAACAAATTTAATACTTAGTCTACCGTATGATATGTCATAAGCTTGTTTTTTAGGTTTGAGATTGACGTTTTGAAAGCTTAATATGTCTTACGGGTCTATTTAAAAAGTTTATTTCATATGAACATATTTAAATAAGCGATACGATATAAATTTAAATAGAACAGACAAACTAATGGACCAATGATATTAAACTCTCCTATAATATTTAACGTGAATTTTTAGAAAATTTGACTATGTATTATAACATATTTCAACTCTAGTTAAATATGCGAAAATTAATGTATACTAATAAACTTAAATTACGAAAAGGTTAACAAGTTTAAATATTATTTTTGGTTATAAACCTAAAAAAAAACTACTTGAATGGGAGTATTTTGATTCATGATAAATAATTTAGGGACACTATTTTTTTTCACACCTTTTTTAATACTTAATTAAATGAAAATCACATGAATATAAAAATGGATAACGGTGATGCGATACATCAATATTATCAATTGATAAGAGAATAAATGTTAAAAGAGCATTGAAAAAAAGTGTTCTAAATTTGATAATACTATCTCTCTACATAGATAGATAAATTACACCCAAAATTTTGATTATACAAGAGGAGAAGTTGGAAAGTGTGGATGATCACTTATCATCACTTCTTTTCCATCAACGACTCCTCGGTTTCGTTTCGTGATGATTTTGTGGTGCATTTGAAAGCGGAGAAAAAACAAGATGTTGAACGACATCGAGACTCATCCAGGCATATTTCAATGCTTATGGCGCGGGATATTTTGTTGCAATGGGCCAAGCGGGCAAATGTTAAGAAGCCCACATACCGAATCATATATTCATTCATTCCATTCAATTCCATAACGATCTCACGCACGATAACAAAAAACTAGGGTTCCAAAATAACCCAATCAATCCTCCGATAAAAGATAACAAAAGCGATGTCAATCGAGAAGGTTAAGGGCGATGATGACGTCTCCTGCGGACCCAAACCCAAATGGTGTTATTCCGACCGGTGGTTGCTTGGAAGCATCGGGCCGACAGGCCGACTCGGACGACGAAGGTGGGGATCTCGCTTGTAACACCCCGTTTTCCCAACATAAAAATTTCATTTAAAATCGAGTATTTAATTCATAACGGAATGCTACACACTTTACTTTAACATCTCAAAACGAGATAATAATAATTATCCTTCAAATTCAACATCATGAAAAATCTTAAACTGTTGCGGCGGAAAATAGTTCAACATTTTAAAGTCTTGGCACGCGGGCCTTATTGGAAAATCTCATAAATTAGTTCATAAAAGAGACACGTAAGGAATAGAAGTAAAAGCAAGCCCCCATCCCGTTACGTATCGAGCACCTAGACACCAACCGAGAGTCCACTCATGAACGCCTCTAATCTTTATTACCCGCACATTACCCACGGTCGAGGCAACATATACGCGAAGGGGTGAGATTTCATAATCAATACATTAAGCATATAATCCAATAAAATGCATTTAACAACTTAAACATTAATAACATATCAACAATTAACAATTAGCATATTTTTCATTACATAACAAATACAATCATCAAATACCATTACTAATTTTCATCACAAATCATAATCAACTTAACACTCAACTTGACGACACAACTCATCCTTGACCATGCAACTCTATCAACTCAACAACAACCTAACAACACGACTCATCTTTGACCATGCAACTCTATCAACTCGACAACAACTCGACAACTTAAACATCATGAACTTCTTGATATGCAAATGCATGTGGTACCAATCGGCAACAAAATGAGCATAATAGGCTCTTCAACGTGTGAGCACAAAGGCTGCCGGGCCTAAAGCCCCCAACTTTAATGAGCACTGAAAGGCCGGGCCTAAAGCCCCCAACTTTAATGAGCACAAAGGCTGCCGGGCCTAAAGCCCCCAACTTTAATGAGCACAAAGGCTGCGGGCCTAAAGCCCCCAACTTTAATGAGCACAAAGGGCCTAAAGCCCCCAACTTTAATGAGTATGCAATGAACTCAACTTCCAACAACTTAGACAACGACGTGTACAACTCATACGACTCATAATCACGGACGACTTCTTAAATTCCAACAACATAGACCGACTCATGCAACCTCGAAGACACTAACGATCGACAACGAGAAAACGACGGCAACATACAACAATTAACAACGCTTGAATGTGTTAACATTCACATAAAGAATTAATTACATCAATATAAATATCATAAAACATCATTATAGCATTCATGCAGCAACACTTCTAGTTTCGGTCACCATAACGGACTTCGGAGCTTATGAAAGCATCCTAAACGACTCTCTAACTTACTTCTAAGGTCATCTCAAGACTACACGTGCGAAAGGATCGCATCGGGACAATTTTGGGCAACTAACGGCCTAACTCGCGGTGGCGAGTAACTTCACTCGCAATGGCGAGCAAAGTGTGCATTCAGGTGCCTACGTATTTACTCGCGGTGGCGAGTTATTACGCTCGCGGTTGCGAGCTCACGAGTCACTCGCGGTTGCGAGTTGTGTTGCTCGCGATTGCGAGTTCGGGTTCTAGCTCGCGAGGCGAGTGTTCTTGCTCGCAGTGCGAGCGATGAATGTCGATACGGCCGAAACCTAAAAATCACAACTTTTCCCTATATTCATGATTCCTTCATCCAAATAGCATCTAATTATCATCTTAAGTCATATCTAAGGTCTGTACACTAATTTTGCATCAATCTAACATACGTTCTTGATTCATTCATCAAAATTGATCTTAAACCTAATACTCAATTCTCACCAAAACTTAACCTAATCATGCTAAATTCATCCTATAGAATTATACCCTTAATAATATTGAAAATTAGTCCCACCCTTACTGGATTGAAGCTTTCACGAGACACAACGAACTCAAGGCGGCCGCGAATTCAAAAGTTCCTCATGGTTGCGTCTCTCATCTGCAAGGCGACTAATGACCCATAAAATCTACAAGCAAGGTGCTACCTTGATCTCATCACTTTGTTGCATCGATTTATATGTGTTTCTCATAGAAGGTCATATCTCTTCCCACTTGCGACGCTACATATGTTAGGAGGGTTATATGTTGTTACGCTAATTTGGTCTCACGATGGCTATGGCACTTGTTTTCCATATATATATATACTAGGTAAATTAGGTTAACCTGGTACCCATCCTTGCCTTCCACGTCACTCAATATCTATTAATAAATGTGTCCCATTATTATAGGATTACTTAGCGTAGGCATTTGTCATCTAATTTTCTTCTCCTACCACCAATCTTACTCATCTCACAACACGGCCCACTTGTTAGTATTTTATTTTATTTCTCATATCTTATTTTATAAAATAAGTCACACCAACATAACAACTTCACAACATCATATACTCCACATAATTTATTTATAAATCATATAAACTACTCAACTTCATAAATCATATAAGCATATATTTATAAATATATTCTAAACTTCATTGAATTAATTAAATAGTTAAGACGGGCGTTACAACTCTCCTCAACTTATAGAATTTTCGTCCTCGAAAATTTACCTCGAAAACAACTACGGATAAGACTCCATCATCTTACTCTCTAGCTCCCATGTCGAGCTTTCACCGGTCGCTCCACCCCAAACAACTCTCACTAGAGGAATCTCCTTGCCTCTCAACGTCTTCATCTTGCGATCATCAATCCTCAAGGGTAAGGTCTCTACCGTAAGGTTGTCTCTAACTTGCACATGTCATCGACTACGAATCACATGGGACGGGTGCGGAACATACTTCCTCAATTGCGACACATGGAACACATCATGCAAATTCGATAAATGAGGTGGTAAGCCAACTCATAAGCCACCGTGCCAATTCTCTCGGATATACGATAAGGACCAATAAACTTTGGAGTCAACTTCTTTGACTTCAATGCACGACCGACACCGGTCGTTGGAGTAACTCTCAAGAACACATGGTCTCCCTCTTGAAACTCAAGGTCTTTCTTACGCTTATCATGGTAGCTCTTGTCGACTGCGACGCTTTCATCTTCTCTTGAATCATCTTCACCTTCTCGGTAGTACGGTGAACAATTTTTGGTCCTAGAACCACACTTTCCTTAGGTCTCGAAACCAACACAACGGAGTCCTACACCTCCGACCATACAAAGCCTCGAAAGGTGCCATCCCAATACTTGAATGATAGGTTTGTTATTATATGTGAACTCTATTAACGGGAGATGACTATCCCAAATCCCACCTTGCTCGAGTACACAAACTCTCAACAAGTCTTCGAGTGATTTGAATCGTTCTTTCCGTGACCATCTTGTTTGAGGATGATAAGCCGAACTCAATCTCAACTTAGAGCCTAAAGCCTCTTGCAAACTCTTCCAAAATCTAGAAGTAAATCTTGGATCTCTATCGACACGATGCTTGAAGGAACACCATGCAATTTCACTATGTCTCGAATATAAATCTCGCTAACCGAGCCACGGGAAAACTAATATTAATCGGAAGGAAATGTGCCGACTTCGTCAATCCGTCAACAATCACCCAAATAGCGTCATTTCTCTTAGGAGTATTCGGCAAACTTGTCACAAAATCCATGGATATACTATCCCATTTCCATTCGGTACATCTAACGGTGTCATCAACCCGGCGGGTTTCGATGCTCTACCTTCGACTTCGACAAATCAAACAAGAGTACACAAATTGTGCCACATCACGTTTCAATCACGACCACCAAAACGGCTTCTTTAAATCATGATACATCTTTGTAGCTCCGGATGAATGCTCGAAGCTACTCCTATGACTCTCTTCCGAATCATCCTTTTTATCTCATCATTGTCTGGAATACAAATCCTACCTCGGAACCTCAACACACCTTGATCATCGACTTTAAAGTCACCATCTTCAGTTTGATTACTAGCAACCAACAAGTCCACAAACTTAACATCAACCTTCGTGCATCTCTAATACTTTTCAAGAAATCGTTATCAATTTTCGGCATTCCTAACTTAACGCTCCGAGACGACATTTCACAAACTAAGCTCAAATCTCTAAAGTTCCGGCAATTCAAACTCTTTAACCATCATAGCGGACATATGTAAAGTCTTCCTACTTAAGGCATCTGCAACAACATTAGCTTTACCGGATGATAATTCAAACTAAAGTCATAATATTTCAACAATTCGAGCCACCTTCGCTGTCTCATATTCAATTCCTTCGATCAAACAAATACTTCAAGCTCTTGTGATCACTAAACACCTCAAATCTCGAACCATACAAGTAATGTCTCCAAATCTTAAGCACAAATACAACTGACTAATTCAAGATCATGAGTAGGATAGTTTCGTTCATGAATTATCAACTTGTCTTGATGCATAAGCAATCCCTTTACCATCTTGCATAAGCACACCGCCTAAGCCCAACTTGGACGCATCACAATACACCACAAAAGGTTCATCGGGTCTCGGCAAAATCAAAGCTGGAGTCGTCGTCAAACGCTTCTTCAATTCATTAAAATTGTTCTCACAATGAACATCCCACACAAAGGTTTTACCTTTACACGTCAAGCTGCGTTAACGGAAGTGCCAACTTAGAAAATCCTTCTATAAATCTTCGGTAGTAACTGCTAAACCCAAAAAACTTCTAATCTACGTAAGAATCGACTTAGGAGTCTCCCATTGTGACAACGCTTTCAACTTTAGACCGATCGACCGCAATACCACTACCGAAATAACATGGCCAAGAAAACTTACTTCATTCAACCGAAATTCACACTTAGACAATTTAGCATACAACTTCTTCTCTTTCAAAGCACTAGCAAGTTTGTAACACCCCGTTTTCCCAACTTGAAAATTTCATCATAAATCGAGTATTTAAATCACAAACGGAATGTCACATACTCCTTTAAAACCACAAAATAGATAATAATAATAATTATCTTTCAAAATTCAACGTCAAAATCTATAATCATGTACGGCGGAAAATATTCGACATAATAAAAGTCTTGGCACGCGGGCCTGATCGAAATCTCATAAGTTTTAGTTAATGTTTATTCATAAAAAGTTCATGAAAGCAAGCCCCATCCCGTTACATATCGAGCACCTAGACACAAGTGAGGAGTCCTCTCATGAACACTTCTAATCTTTATTACCTGCACATTACCCACGGTCGAGGCAACATATACGCGAAGGGGTGAGATTTCACAGTCAATAAATTAAACATATAATTCATCAAAATGCATTTAACAACATAAATCATCATTTACATTTAAAACATTTACCATTTAGCATTATATCAAATCATATTCAATTATCATTGTCAAATATCATCATTAGTTCGTAAACAATTATCATCTCTAATTCATAAGCAAAAATCATCATTAAGTCATAATCAAGTATCATCATATATTTAACAACTTAAGACATCATAAACATCGGCATTAATAATCATTTAGTATCATATTATTATCATCATCAATCATAAACAGACATTATCATCAAAATATCATCATCAAATCATAATCAAACGTCATCATCAAAGCATCATCATCAAAACATAATCAAACATCATCATTAAAGGCATCATCGTCGGACATCATCGTTAAATTATCATTAAATATAAGTTATGACGACTCTACAATGCAACTACAACTTCAACACCAACTCGGACAACTTCAACAACAACTCGGACAACTTCAACAACAACTTAGACAACCTCAACAACAACTTAGACAACCTCATCAACAACTTAGACAACCTCATCAACAACTTAGACAACCTCATCAACAACTTAGACAACTTCATCATGCATGTGGTACCACCAGTGGCATTAAGCCCCCTTCGCTAAGGTCATATTTGGACTGTCGGGCATTAAGCCCCCATCGCTAAGGTCATATTTGGACTGTCGGGCATTAAGCCCCCATCGCTAAGGTCATAAAGGACCCGTCAGGCATTAAGCCCCCATCGGCCGACTATGCAACATCACAACTCTAAATGCAACTTGGACAACAACGTGAACATCTTATACAATTCCATTAAAATGGACCAACTTCTTAAATCATGACAATATAGACCGACTCATGCAACTTCAAGACATTTAACGGTCAACGGCAATAAACGACGGCAAGATACGGCATATAATAGCGTTTAAATAACATATCCACATTAAAGGGAATGAATCATAACAACTTATCATCATAACGCATCTTAAATAATTCTTATACATCATCACCACTAATCTCGGTCACCTAAACGAGACCTCTGGAACTTTTGAAAGTATCCTAAACAACCATTTTTCTTACTTATAAGATCAACTCATGACTACACGTACGAAAGGATCGCATCGGGATAATTTTGGGCAACTAACGGCCTAACTCGCAGGTGGCGAGTAATTTGCTCGCAATGGCGAGTTCGAAGGTCTTACTCGCGATTGCGAGTAACGTTGCTCGCGATTGCGAGTGCATGGGTGGTAGCTCGCGAGTGCGAGTGTTTCGCTCGCGGTTGCGAGCGATGAATATCGGTACGGCCGAGAAACCTAAAAATCACAACTTTTCATCTAACTTCATGTTTCTTTCATCCAATTTGCATCTAATTATCACCCTAGACAATATCTAAGGTACGTAAACTAATTTTGCATCAATCTAACATCTTTTCATGGTTTAATCATCAAATCGGTCATTTAACCCTAATCTCAATTCTCACCAAAACTCAACCTAATCATGTTAAATTCAATTCTCGAGAACCATACCCTTAATTATATTGAAAGCTAGTCTCACCGTTACCTTAATTCGGATGAACAAAGCTTGCGAAAAACAAAGTGATGAAAACACCCAAAAATACTGCTTCAGTGCGCGATAGTTTTCTCTCAACTCGGACCTTGTTTCGACGATCCGAACGGTGAAAAGGTAGACCCGGGTGTTGTGAATGCCGTGTCCAAAAATCGTCACGATCCAACGGTTAACGAGTGAGATATCATTGTTTTACCGAGGTAGGTTTCGGAAAAACGGAAATTGCTTTCTCTCTTCTTTTTGGTGGCTACTCTTCTCACAAAGCTTGTTTCTACGTAATAGCTATTCCAACCTAGTCTCTCATATTTATAACCCTCCAACTATTCTATTTACTCTTTCTAATAATTATAATTACCTACTAAATATAGTCTAATAAATAATAAACCAAATAACATATATATATTTTCACACAAAATAACAAGTATATTATACACCGAATAACATATATTCACATAAATACATCACATAAATATAAATATATTTCTAGACTCACATTACATAATTATTCAAAACACATAAATCATATAAATATATTCTAAACTCACATCACATATATAATCACACCATATCACATAATCATTCACATCACATAAATCACATAAAATCACACCACATCATATAAATCATATAAAATCATATAAATATACACATCACATCACATAATTCATATAAATATATATAAATATATTTCTAGGCTCAATAAATAAACCAAATAAATCAAGTAACAAAGAATAAATCAAATAATTAAAAAGTGGGCGTTACAACTCTCCCCCACTTAAAGAATTTTCGTCCTCGAAAATTAAACATCCCGCAAAACAACTACGGATTAGTCTATACAACAAACAACAATTCAAAACAACATACAATCAAACAACAAGTTAGAACAACAAAAGACAATGTAAAATTATTACACAACACTACGTTGCTTGACACGACTCTACTACTTGGCCGGACGGACCGACTGCTACGATACCAATTGTAACACCCCGTTTTCCCAACTTGAAAATTTCATCATAAATCGAGTATTTAAATCACAAACGGAATGTCACATACTCCTTTAAAACCACAAAATAGATAATAATAATAATTATCTTTCAAAATTCAACGTCAAAATCTATAATCATGCAGCGGAAAATATTCGACATAATAAAAGTCTTGGCACACGAGCTCGATCGAAATCTCATAAGTTTTAGTTAATGTTTATTCATAAAAAGTTCATGAAAACAAGCCCCATCCCGTTACATATCGAGCACCTAGACACAAGTGAGGAGTCCTCTCATGAACACTTCTAATCTTTATTACTGCACATTACCCACGGTCGAGGCAACATATACGCGAAGGGGTGAGATTTCACGGTCAATAAATTAAACATATAATTCATCAAAATGCATTTAACAACATAAATCATCATTTACATTTAAAACATTTACCATTTAGCATTATATCAAATCATATTCAATTATCATTGTCAAATATCATCATTAGTTCGTAAACAATTATCATCTCTAATTCATAAGCAAAAATCATCATTAAGTCATAATCAAGTATCATCATATATTTAACAACTTAAGACATCATAAACATCGGCATTAATAATCATTTAGTATCATATTATTATCATCATCAATCATAAACAGACATTATCATCAAAATATCATCATCAAATCATAATCAAACGTCATCATCAAAGCATCATCATCAAAACATAATCAAACATCATCATTAAAGGCATCATCGTCGGACATCATCGTTAAATTATCATTAAATATAAGTTATGACGACTCTACAATGCAACTACAACTTCAACACCAACTCGGACAACTTCAACAACAACTCGGACAACCTCAACAACAACTTAGACAACCTCATCAACAACTTAGACAACCTCATCAACAACTTAGACAACCTCATCAACAACTTAGACAACTTCATCATGCATGTGGTACCACCGGGGCATTAAGCCCCCTTCGCTAAGGTCATATTTGGACTGTCGGGCATTAAGCCCCCATCGCTAAGGTCATATTTGGACTGTCGGGCATTAAGCCCCCATCGCTAAGGTCATAAAGGACTGTCGGGCATTAAGCCCCCATCGCCGACTATGCAACATCACAACTCTAAATGCAACTTGGACAACAACGTGAACATCTTATACAATTCCATTAAAATGGACCAACTTCTTAAATCATGACAATATAGACCGACTCATGCAACTTCAAGACATTTAACGGTCAACGGCAATAAACGACGGCAAGATACGGCATATAATAGCGTTTAAATAACATATCCACATTAAAGGGAATGAATCATAACAACTTATCATCATAACGCATCTTAAATAATTCTTATACATCATCACCACTAATCTCAGTCACCTAAACGAGACCTGCGGAACTTTTGAAAGTATCCTAAACAACCATTTTTCTTACTTATAAGATCAACTCATGACTACACATGCGAAAGGATCGCATCGGGATAATTTTGGGCAACTAACGACCTAACTCGCGGTGGCGAGTAATTTGCTCGCAATGGCGAGTTCGAAGGTCTTACTCGCGGTTGCGAGTAACGTTGCTCGCGATTGCGAGTGCATGGGTGGTAGCTCGCGAGGTGCGAGTGTTTCGCTCGCGGTTGCGAGCGATGAATATCGATACGGCCGAAACCTAAAAATCACAACTTTTCATCTAACTTCATGTGTCTTTCATCCAATTTGCATCTAATTATCACCCTAGACAATATCTAAGGTCCGTAAACTAATTTTGCATCAATCTAACATCTTTTCATGGTTTAATCATCAAATCGGTCATTTAACCCTAATCTCAATTCTCACCAAAACTCAACCTAATCATGTTAAATTCAATTCTCGAACCATACCCTTAATTATATTGAAAGCTAGTCTCACCGTTACCTTAATTCGGATGAACAAAGCTTGCGAAAAACAAAGTGATGAAAACACCCAAAAATACCGCTTCAGTGCGCGATAGTTTTCTCTCAACTCAGACCTTGTTTCGACGATCCGAACGGTGAAAAGGTAGACCAGGTGTTGTGAATGCCGTGTCCAAAAATCGTCACGATCCAACGGTTAACGAGTGAGATATCATTGTTTTGCGAGGTAGGTTTCGAAAAACGGAAATTGCTTTCTCTCTTCTTTTTGGTGGCTACTCTTCTCACAAAGCTCGTTTCTACGTAATAGCTATTCCAACCTAGTCTCTCATATTTATAACCCTCCAACTATTCTATTTACTCTTTCTAATAATTATAATTACCTACTAAATATAGTCTAATAAATAATAAACCAAATAACATATATATATTTTCACACAAAATAACAAGTATATTATACACCGAATAACATATATTCACATAAATACATCACATAAATATAAATATATTTCTAGACTCACATTACATAATTATTCAAAACACATAAATCATATAAATATATTCTAAACTCACATCACATATATAATCACACCATATCACATAATCATTCACATCACATAAATCACATAAAATCACACCACATCATATAAATCATATAAAATCATATAAATATACACATCACATCACATAATTCATATAAATATATATAAATATATTTCTAGGCTCAATAAATAAACCAAATAAATCAAGTAACAAAGAATAAATCAAATAATTAAAAAGTGGGCGTTACAAAGACAATCTTCAAACGTTCCGCATGTTCTTCTTCGTCTTAAAGTAAATCAACATATCATCGATGAACACAACCACGAAGCTATCCAAAAATGCATGAAAAATGTGATTCATAAACACACTAGGCACATTACTAACACCAAAAGGCATCACCTTATATTCATAATGTCCATATCGTGTCCTAGAAGCCGTCTTCTCGCTTATCTTCATCTTTTACTTTAATGCGGTGATAACCCGAGCCTCAAGTCAATCTTGTTTGAATACACGTGCATCCACTAAGCGATCCATCAAGTCATCAATTCTAGGAAGTGGATACCTATTCTTTATAGTTACTTTGTTCAACTGTCGGAAATCATTGCACAACCTCATACTATCATCTTTCTTCCTTACTATCAACAACGGCGCTCCCCAAGGTGAAACACTTGGTCTAATAAACTTTTTATCCATCAAATCTTCCATTGTTTCTTCAACTCACCCAACTCGAAGGCGACATACGATAAGGTGTCATTGACACGGGCTTTGTTCCGGAACAAGATCAATAGAAAATTCGACCTCTCTCCGGCGGCAGACACTTCCTAATGTGCCGGTAAGATCAACCAACAATCTCTTCGGGAAAACTTCGGGAAATCCTCACACAATTTGCAACTTATCACTCACTGCTTAATTCTCGATAGATAGTGACGCCATCAACGAAAACATCAAAATTCCATCACGTGCTAACTGCTTCTTTGCTTAGTAGACAAAAACTCTGCTCCACTTTCTTCTTCGGTGAAGAAGAGTACACCGACTTACTAAAACAATTAATACGAACATGGTTGTACTCCAACCGGTTCATACTAAGGGTTAAACAACAAACAACAAACGGGACAACTTAAATACGGTACAAAGCGTAAAATGACACTACGCGACTCAACTACTTGGCCGGACGGACCGACTGCTACGATACCAATTGTAACACCCCGTTTTCCCAACATAAAAATTTCATTTAAAATCGAGTATTTAATTCATAACGGAATGCTACACACTACTTTAACATCTCAAAACGAGATAATAATAATTATCCTTCAAATTCAACATCATGAAAAATCTTAAGCATTTGCGGCGGAAAATAGTTCAACATTTTAAAGTCTTGGCACGCAGGCCTTATTGGAAAATCTCATAAATTAGTTCATAAAAGAGACACGTAAGGAATAGAAGTAAAAGCAAGCCCCCATCCCGTTACGTATCGAGCACCTAGACACCAACCGAGAGTCCACTCATGAACGCCTCTAATCTTTATTACTGCACATTACCCACGGTCGAGGCAACATATACGCGAAGGGTGAGATTTCATAATCAATACATTAAGCATATAATCCAATAAAATGCATTTAACAACTTAAACATTAATAACATATCAACAATTAACAATTAGCATATTTTTCATTACATAACAAATACAATCATCAAATACCATTACTAATTTTCATCACAAATCATAATCAACTTAACACTCAACTTGACGACACAACTCATCCTTGACCATGCAACTCTATCAACTCAACAACAACCTAACAACACGACTCATCTTTGACCATGCAACTCTATCAACTCGACAACAACTCGACAACTTAAACATCATGAACTTCTTGATATGCAAATGCATGTGGTACCAATCAGCAACAAAATGAGCATAATAGGCTCTTCAACGTGTGAGCACAAAGGCTGCCGGGCCTAAAGCCCCCAACTTTAATGAGCACAAAGGCTGCCGGGCCTAAAGCCCCCAACTTTAATGAGCACAAAGGCTGCCGGGCCTAAAGCCCCCAACTTTAATGAGCACAAAGGCTGCCGGGCCTAAAGCCCCCAACTTTAATGAGTATGCAATGAACTCAACTTCCAACAACTTAGACAACGACGTGTACAACTCATACGACTCATAATCACGGACGACTTCTTAAATTCCAACAACATAGACCGAGCTCATGCAACCTCAAGACACTAACGATCGACAACGAGAAAACGACGACAACATACAACAATTAACAACGCTTGAATGTGTTAACATTCACATAAAGAATTAATTACATCAATATAAATATCATAAAACATCATTATAGCATTCATGCAGCAACACTTCTAGTTTCGGTCACCATAACAGACTTCGGAGCTTATGAAAGCATCCTAAACGACTCTCTAACTTACTTCTAAGGTCATCTCAAGACTACACGTGCGAAAGGATCGCATCGGGACAATTTTGGGCAACTAACGGCCCTAACTCGCGATGGCGAGTAACTTCACTCGCAATGGCGAGCAAAGTGTGCATTCCGGGTGCCTACGTATTTACTCGCGGTGGCGAGTTATTCTCGCTCGCGGTTGCGAGCTCACAGGTCACTCGCGTTGCGAGTTGTGTTGCTCGCGATTGCGAGTTACGGGTTCTAGCTCGCAGAGGCGAGTGTTCTTGCTCGCAGGTGCGAGCGATGAATGTCGGTACGGCCGTAAACCTAAAAATCACAACTTTTCCCTATATTCATGATTCCTTCATCCAAATAGCATCTAATTATCATCTTAAGTCATATCTAAGGTACGTACACTAATTTTGCATCAATCTAACATCTGTTCTTGATTCATTCATCAAAATTGATCTTAAACCTAATTCTCAATTCTCACCAAAACTTAACCTAATCATGCTAAATTCATCCTATAGAATTATACCCTTAATAATATTGAAAATTAGTCCCACCCTTACGGATTGAAGCTTTCACGAGACACAACGAACTCAAGGCAGCCGCGAATTCAAAAGTTCCACATGGTTGCGTCTCTCTCATCCGCAAGGCGACTAATGACCCATAAAATCTACAAGCAAGGTGCTACCTTGATCTCATCACTTTGTTGCATCGATTTATATGTGTTTCTCATAGAAGGTCATATCTCTTCCCACTTGCGACGCTACATATGTTAGGAGGGTTATATGTTGTTACGCTAATTTGGTCTCCCGATGGCTATGGCACTTGTTTTCCATATATATATATACTAGGTAAATTAGGTTAACCTGGTACCCATCCTTGCCTTCCACGTCACTCAATATCTATTAATAAATGTGTCCCATTATTATAGGATTACTTAGCGTAGGCATTTGTCATCTAATTTTCTTCTCCTACCACCAATCTTACTCATCTCACAACACAACCCCACTTGTTAGTATTTTATTTTATTTCTCATATCTTATTTTATAAAATAAGTCACACCAACATAACAACTTCACAACATCATATACTCCACATAATTTATTTATAAATCATATAAACTACTCAACTTCATAAATCATATAAGCATATATTTATAAATATATTCTAAACTTCATTGAATTAATTAAATAGTTAAGACGGGCGTTACATCGCTTTCCGTTTTTTCCGTTATCTTCGGTTTTAAATTTGTAGATTCCTAATCTAATTTCAATATCACTATTATTAACACTAACGAAGTTAATTGAATACGGATGAATTTGATGTACTATCAATCAATCTCATTATATCTGTTTGTATCTACAGTGTCAACCATCCGGACGATGATCTAATGGCTTCTTGTGATACTCCTTGTGAACCCGATCTTAAACCTCCAAATCAAGATTGGGAGTTTTCACGTACCTCACTATCTGGAAGCTTTTGTTGAGAAGATGACTTCGCGACCGGGTCCTATCATGACAACACTAATTACGTTCCGGTAACCAACCTCCCGCACTACGTCAAGACTAACTGCGATTTGGCCGAACTCTGCAATCCTTTTGGAGATGTCACCGGTGCTTGATGTTGCTATTGATCATGAGTTTGGGTTTGTAATGGGCACTTTGGCTTTGTTAGCTTTTCCACGGGGACGGCGCTCGGAATGCTATTAACAATCTCAATGGGTACTTCGCATCAATGCGGCCATTGGAGTTCAATGGGTCACCCCAAAAACAACCTTCTAACTTCAAAAATATACTAGTTACATACCAATTTAATGACATTTGGTTGTTTAGTGTTCTTTTCACTTTACTTACTCGGCATTTTTAGTTCATTATGAGATGCCGCCCTCCCGTGTTTTTCTTTGTCGATGTTGAGAAATGTGAACCCTCCGAGAATAAACAAAAGTATGCATTTGTATCCTCTTTTTCTATCTCATAATGACTTGGTATCTCAAACATTGTCTTGCATTTAAGACTTGGTCTCAAATTTTATGAGAATAAACAAAAGTATGCTCTATTTCATTGTCTATTGGAGAGAATTTTTTTGGAGTCTTTGGTCTCAAGCAAACATTCAATTCTTAAGTGAGGTCCATAACATTTTCATTAAATTAATCATTATTGCACACACTTTTTTAATAATAAGTGGGACCTATGTTTTTTTAATATTAAAAAATTAAAATGTAATGATATAAAGTTATTGATAGTTGATAGTGAAATCCATTGTAACGCCCCATTTTTATTCTAATATTTTAGTAGATGTGCGAATATTTTATATATGACTTTAATTGCTATATAAATGATTTTATGTGAAATATATGTTTTATATGATTTTTATATGAAATATGTTATGATGCAATTTTATTATATGAATATTGGGGTTGTGTATTATTTAAATGAATGTTGTTATTATTTGATAGAAATAATATGAGAAATAGAAATATTATAGAAATAGTATTTATTTTTGGTTAATGGGAATTAAGTGGAAATTAATAGAAATTAAGGGAGTTGGGTGAGAAAAGAAAAGAGAGATATTTTTGAAGTAAAAAGAAAGAAAAAGGGAGAGAAACATTTTCACGTGAAAACATTAGAAGAAAACTGCTTTTGGAGAGAAAACCTAGAAGAGGCAAAGAGAGAGCTAGGAAGGAATCGATTGCGGTAGCTTGTCGTTTGGTGTTCTTTGAATTAAGGTAAGGGTGGGATTCCTTTCAATAATCTTGATATATAATTTGAAAATTGATGAAATTGTTGTTCTTGAGTTTAGGGTTTGAGAGGTTATGTTAGATGATAATTTATGATAAAACATGTTGTTTAATTGTATGAATATAGGTTGTTTTACCCCTATGATGTATACTAAACTGTAAACATTGTTCTAATTCATTTTGGGTGATTGGGGGATCAAAAATTGGGTTTTTGGAGTGAAAGCGGTCTTTCCCGTAAGGCTGTGAATGCCCAAAATCGGGCCCCGAACTGCCAAAATCGGGCCCCGAATTCCGAGCTGATTTTTCAGCTTTGGTTCGACAAAATCGGGCCCCGAACTGCCGAAATCGGGCCCCGATTTCTGTCGATCAACCGGAAAACACTCACTTTTTCGCCCGTTTCGTTTTGAATTAGCTTTCGGTGTAAACATAAAAGTTGTAGATAATTGAGTTAGCTTTCTAATGGCCTTGGTTTGGAGTGGAAAAGATTTGTAGATTTTGAGTTATGATAAAAATAGTCCAAGTGGGTCTTTAGCAAAATTTAAGAAAACTTAGCATAACTAATCCCAAGTTAGTCCAAAAACTTATGGTTGGTTTCCCAACTTCAAACTTAAGTGTTAGGGCTTTAGTTGAGGTGTTTTATGGATATTTGACTTATGTTCTATTGATCAAAACTTAATTGCTTTTGGGGGATGTTTTAGACTTGAAATTTGAATGTAATTGATTTATAAATATATGTTATGTTGTTGATTCCGTTGTTGACGTTGTTGTATCATCTAATGTCAAAGTTGGGGAGTGTGTCATAATTGTTTTAGGCACATATGTTGTTGTTGTAGTCGCCGTTGAAGTTGTATGTTGATATACACAAGTTGAGTCCATTTGCATACTCACATCCGTTGGGGGCTTATGCCCCGAAATGTTCATCATTCAACCCGTTGGGGGCTTATGCCCCTGGAATGTTTATCATTCACCTGTTGGGGGCTTATGCCCCGGGATGCTTTAACCATCCAAATTGTTGGGGGCTTATGCCTGGAATGCTTAGCATTCAACGCGCGTAGATTGGTACCACCCGCATGATGCATAGTTGTTGTTGTCGTAGCATTGTTGAGTAGTTGTTGTTGTCGTAGCATTGTTGAGTCGTTGTTGTTGCCGTAGCATTGTTGAGTCGTTGTTGTCGTTGTAGCATTGTCGAGTTGTCGGTGTCGTTGTGGATAATGTTGTTGTTGTTGTTGTTGTACCTTGTTGCTTTGAAATTAATTATGTTGTTGCTTATGTATTTATTTATATACTTTATTAATGATGCATGTTGTGATATGTTGTTGTTTTCATTAATTCGATGAATTATATATTATTATTATTGGATAAGTTTCTCACCCCTTCGCGTATATGTTGCCTCGACCGTGGGTAATGTGCAGTATAATGATGGCTTGTAGGTTGATTGGCTCAAGTGTCTAGGGCTCGATACATATTAGGATGGGGAATTGTCGCGAATGTCCTCTCATTTCTTTTATGTATCACATATTTTGGAAAAGACTTGTTATTGGAGTTCATCGTTGTTGAAAATAAAGTTGAATTATGTTGAGGCCTTTGTGCCAAGATTTTCATTGATGTTGAATTTGGTTGAAACTATATTTTTAAAGAATTATTCACGCCGGTTTATTAAGATATTCTAAACGTTGATTTTAAATAAATAGATATTTCCTATTTATGAAATTTTGATTAGCGAGTGTGACACTCCGTTGTGTAGTTACTCGATTATTATAATTAATATTACGTTGTTGGGAGAACGGGGTGTTACATCCATTCTATCTATTCTTACTTTTTTTATTGGTACGGATCTCTTATACCTACTTTAAGATAGCAAATAGATAAAAAGACAATGCATTCTTTTTGGTGTTGGCTTTCTAATCTTCATTAAACAATGGTATATAATGAGTATAAAACAATGACATAGAAAAAGAGCATACAAAACAATGTATGATACAAGACAATGCATACTTTTGTTTATTCTCATAAAATTAAATGCAAATTACGTTCAAATTTTTTTTTCCGTTTCATTTTTTCCATAACCAATAGTCAATGAAAATTGTTTTTACATCTTTCTATAAAACCTTTTCCAAAGAAAACACAAAAAACTATACTCCAAATTCTTATGTTTTAGTTTTTTAATAAGTGTGATTTTTTTTTTACTTATAATTTGGGACGGAGGGAGTACTTTCTTAATTAGGGATCTTTAAAGGGTGTCTTTAAGGAACTCATTAACAAGACATTTTTTTAATTCAACAAACATGTGTGCCATTTTGCTTTTTCCTTTTAACTCATTAATTACCTATGTGGCGCCACTCACTTAAGTGAGCTTGTCGCGTAGGCATTGACTTAGTCAAAATTGAAATAAATGACCACAATTGTAAAATGGACTAAAGATAGGGGACTACATTTGTTATTTTTAAAGGGTTAAAATCGCAACATTGAAAAAGATAGGGGGACAAAAATACATTTTAACCAAAAAAATATAATTTCTAACATTTAAAATTTGACACCACATTTTTACATTTCGTATTTGTAAATAAGGATCACTTAGTCCCTCAACAAATGAGGGGTATTTTTGTTAGTGCATCCTTCTTTTTGTGACTCGAGAATTGTTTGAATTTGTTCGGCTATTTCACATGAGTGATCCATGACATGTCATCACTCAAGTGAGTACCATGTAGGTATTGACGAGTCATAATTGAAGAAAAAGTTTCTTGAAAAGTTCCTTGAGGCTATTATTTAATGAATCCACATAAAGAAATTTAAATGCTTGAAAATACAAGTCAAATGCAAGTAAAAGTTATAACTACACAATTTTACATGTAAAAATTACTCTTTTAAATGTTTAAACAATGCTTCTAGGAGACACTTGTTATTTCCTATGAAGAAAAAGACCACAATTGTAAATAGGACTAAAAATAAGGGATCATATTTAACTATTTTTAGGGGTCAAAATTGCAACATTGAAAAAGATACGGGTGAAAAGTACTTACCTACAATTTCATGGGTAAATTGGTGATTTATTCTGTTGATAATTAAATACCGAGATTGCCCTTGGGTATTCGCCGTAGAAACGAAACTAGAACGTGTGAAGGTAAGAGCGCGATCTGAACTGCAAGTCGAACTGCATCTTGTGAATCTTGAGTTAGGTACGTAATCTTTTTGTTTTCTTCGTTTTTCTGAGAAAATGCGAGATTCCAAGGGAATTACAAAACCAATGGATCTTCATTTTATTTCTGATTTTTGTTTTTACTTGAACAGTGAATTGCTCTTTCGATTTCATGAAACTCTGATCTCGTAATTTGAAATTAGGTTTTTTTCTCTGTTATTTTGCATTTGAGAACTTCAGATCGGTGTGGCGTAGTAACATTATTATTAGATCCATTGGGTTTCATTTTGCAAGCGAAATCCGGTGTTTATTTTTTGTTTTCTTCGGGGTAGATTAATAGCAGTTATTTTATGAATTAAGATACAATTTTCGTTGGTGAGAACTTATGAATTAAGATAAAAGCTTATTTATTTGCATAAGCTATTTTTCATAAGCTCAATATAAGTCAAACCAAACGGGCCCCATGTCGTCAACTAGCCAGTTCTCAACTTGACTGTAAAATTTTACTAGATTCTTTCATAAAAAATTGTTTTTGTAGATTATAGTATATGCATTTGACACTAGAGATTCCAAGCTATTGGGTTCTATAGAAAATTTACTTTGTTATAACTAATAAGGGACTTTATATACTTATGCTCTATTTCTGTTTACATAACTCATTCTTGAGTGATACTTTTGGTTTTCGGCTATTCTAACAATTGTTTCTTGTCATTGCCATTCTTTGCTATGAGAAGCCATGGCGGGGTCTGGGAGTTCCATGATGTATTCCTTTCTTCTATTCATTGTCATCCTCTCACTTCAAGAAATGTACCGTGGGAAACTTGCATCGTCGGAATTATTCACAATACTTGGAGGGTTCACTAGCTCTCTCCTATTTCTTGTGCTCCTAACTGTGAGTTCTCACAATCAAATATTGCATGACCATTTTCTTATCTTTGAAGCTTAACCTGTAGTTTGCTAATGATTCTTTTTATGTTTCTCGGGTAATAAGATCATATAGTAGAAGGAAAGAAAATATATTTTTGTAACTTCAGAAATGAAAAATATATACCACTTACTCCATTTCTATAACATCTATTTTAATACTATTGTTAGTGTTTGGGTTTTTTTTCGTTTTTCGCTATATATTATATAATTTATTTGTACTTGTATGAAGGTTTGCCTCTAATAAAATGCATCAAATGTGTACTGCAAATTCTTTCCAGTTCCATTTTGTAAATTGAAGTCAGAAGATTGTTAGAAGACCAATAAAGTTACTACTTTTATCACTTCATAGTTCATAGGTTGGTGTTCGTGTATGCAGGGATACGGTCCTACTTTAACAAATACAGAGGATCTTTTATTCATATTAGTACAAAGTAGACTGTTGTATGTTAACTAACGAGATATAAATGTGAATGCTACTTTTACCCAAATAGTCTGCTTTAAATTATCTTCTGTCACATATATATCTTCCAGGATCTCTATTCAAGTAATATACTTGAAAGCAATTTAAGTTACTCACATTTACATTACATTTTGGTTGCAGTTCATTGGAAATTTTCAGGAGACAGCCGGTGCAAAATCTGGCTGGGGTGCTGGTAAGCACATGTTGCCGATGAATGTTGATGACAGACTGTATAATTTTTTATTAATTGAATTCAAAATTCAAGTAAAACAGAATGAGTATTAATTGGAACTTTTTAAGAACATCTACATTTTTATACTTGAGAATCACATGAAACACGGGATGAGGCATTCATTTCTTTTATTCTTTCTGGTGTCACCAATTCACGCATATATTTTAAAAAATTGAAGCCGTGTCTTCTTTTTGCAGTCATAATAGCAGAAGTAGTTGCATTGATTGCTGCAAGCACTGTCCACCGAGTATGCATCACTACATGGTATGCTCCCTGCACTTACCCTCTCTCTCCCTTATTAATGAACAAATAGGAAGTAATTCACTAGGAAGTTTAGTCTCTGAACTATTTCTTAAAAAGAAAAGGGAGAAAGTGTGACGGACAAGCAATACATATCAAATGCCAATCACCCCTCTGGTCTAAATGATCCAATGATACAATTAATTAAGCGGGGTATTCCAGTCAAGCCTTCTCTAAACCTGGCTGATTTTAAATCACCTTCAACTAATCAACTTATAGTTGAATTTTGTATTTTTATATTAAGTAACACATCGTAATTTCTTAAATCGAAAAAATGCATGCATCAACTGCCTAAACAGATATAATGTGTTGATTACATGACCGTTGGCTTGTAAAAGAAATGGTGGAGTTTGATATTTGACATAGTTAGTAATACATGTAATGGGTTGTGCATCCTTTGGAACATGTTCTTATAAAGTAAATTATTGTAGAATTCATCCCTTTACCTTCATAAGCTCATGTATGGTAACATTGAATTCTAGATATTCTGTTGGGTGATATAACCAATAACAAATTACATTGAAAAAGAAAATCTGGCAACATCATATTTCATCGTTCATGATATAACATGCTTTTACTTTAGGTAAATAAAATAATAGACAACCTAAAGCTTTTTGTAAAATAGCCAAGTAAAGCAACTAGTAGAGTATATTACCATTGTCATAGTCTGTTATTTAAAGACAAAGTCTTATTAAAAGCACAACAACAGGATGGCTAACTGCAGATATTTTATTGTTTAAACAACATAAAAATGTATGATTTTTTTTTTTATGAAACCATTGTTGATGTTATTCTAATGATTGTTGCATGAATGCAGTTTCCTGTTCTCGGCTGTGTTGCTCTATGAGGTTAACAAGCTCTCTGGATCCGCTGTTTCAACAAGTGACTCCAGAACCAAAAAGCAAAGTGGGAGAGCTTAGTCATTTTGTATGCTTACTGTTAAAGCATCTATAGAGAATTTTCCCTAGTCGCAATAGTTTTACAACCCTAGTATCATAACTTATAAGATGAGCGTTTTATGATTTATCTGACACTTAATTTTACAATTATATTGGTATGGTATGATTTGAAAGATGTGCATTAAACTAAAATCCAATCAGTCATTTTTATATTACAGGCGAACTTGTTTCATCAAATATTGAATGCTAAAATGGGTTACAAGGGATCCGAACTAACGATTCAACTTACATATAAATGGTTTTTCAAGGTTCTGGTCTCACCAAGTAAACCTTTGACTTTTGGGTCTCAAACCCCTATATCATGACTTCCACAGAAAATACTATTGATAAAAGTTATAACAAGCCGATTTAGAAGAGGTTACTCTCTGTGGACGTGGGCAATGTATCTGCGGTATGGTTCTGCAAAAAGGGGTGGTGGTGAGACTATGTTACGTTATCAATTCTCAGATTGGGTGGGGGCTTGGGAGAATGGATCAATTCTACAAATAGAGTACTGTAAATCTAAAAGGAGAAAGAAGCTTTTTTTTTTTAATTGAAAAGTGTTTTCATTGGTGGGGGTGTTGGTGTTGTTGCAGAGTGAGAAAATAGAGGGGAGGTGAGATATATTCACATCAACCTGAAGGGACGTTAGAGTAATTTTTGCTAAATTGTATTTAAAATTTATCATAAAATAGAGGATGATTCCCTTTCTTAAAATACTTGAAGTATACAAGTAAAAGAAGAATAAAAAAACATGACAATGTTTATGTGTGGAGCTTGGCTACTTGCAAGATGAACTGTGAAAAGATGATTATTGACGACAGAGTGATAGAGAACAGCATCCCGATTCAGCCCTTAACCTTCAATCACATGGAAGTTCTCCACACCCTTGTAGTTGCTTCTCCCCTAATTAATCATCATCCTTCCAAAGATGCAGTTCTTAGTTGAGAGACACAGCTAATGCTTGTATATAGCTGGCAGTATTACTATTACCACTACGAGCTTTTATAACACTCATTGTAGCTTTACGTTCTATACACTGACGTGGCATATTCTAAAATCTAAATGTGTAGAAGTTTGTGATCTCACTGGGCATCAGCAGCAACGTGAAATATGATATATTTTTTGAAAAAATGAAATATGATATGTTGAGTTGTTGACTATCAGTAGCAGCATGACACACCAGAGGATTTCAATAACTGAATAAGTTTAAAAGAAAAGGGAAAATGTTAAACATTAACAAAAGGAACACGAAAAATACTAAGAACAACTGACATAAGTGTGATATAATCAATTGGGAGAAAGTAATACAGGTGTTTGAGAGAAGGACCACTTACACATCCCTATTACATACAATAATGCCTATTTTCATACTCAGAATGAGTTTCCAAAACTAGACAAACAAATAAAAAGTGTCACTATAGAATAAGTGGAAAAATTATAATGACTAAATTGCACAAGTAGAAATGTAAATGGAGTGCCACCAACACTTATTATTGTTTGATGGAGAAAAGCAATTAATATTGTTGTCAATGCATCACAGATAGCATCAGCACCCTCATTTTATGTTGAATTTTCAGTCAATGCTCATCAATATTTCTACTCTAACAGCATCTGCATCTTCTTTAACACCAAAATTCCACTGCTTTCTTGGTTTCTCAAATGCCATCTATCCATTCCAAAGGTAAAAGAACTCCCATCCTTCCTTTGTTGCATATTTTGTCATAGCATCTCTTCCATACATGATATGGAATGAAACAACTGATCTGAACCTCTTCTTTTCCTGCCCTTGGCTACTTTACTTCTGTAAGGAAACTTTTTCTATGTTTCTTTGTTTTCACAACTCTGTTCTCTCACTCACACCAACTTAAACCTTTTTTCTTTTTCTTCTTGTTTGCTGCATATCTTGTTCTTCTTTTTTTAAATGACCAATGTTAATAGTTAATTGTTATAATAGTGTTTTTTCTCTCAAGTTTGAATCAGAAATCTTCAACTCCTAACATTTTACTCAAACCAGTTGAGTTATCTAACCTCAAGTTTTTATTGTCTTAATGGTTGTATATAATATATGAGTTTTTTTTTAATATTTGTTTTCTATGATTTCAATTTCTTTAGCAATTTATTTGGACACTTGTTGCTTATGAATATCAGGAAAATATTTGAATTTTTAGGCTGTCTTATAATTTGAATGTTGGCATTTTTTCAGATAACCAAATTATGACCAACACTGCCAAGGTGTTCCTCAACTTCTTCAAAGTCTTCCTCATAGAGAAGCATTATGAGAGAATGGTATTTTCTTATTCTTTATCATGCTTCCTCCGATTATTATTATTAAGTTTTTTTGCATAATATGTGATGTAAGTAGTCATTAACTACATGATACATATTTCATACCAAAAAAAAAAAAAACTGATATATCCACTCTTAAGTAACATTGATCTTCATCTTTTTTCTAAAATCTATTGCAGCTTATCCCAATTGCTTTTGTGAAGCTCATGCTTTCGAAACAAAGGGTATTGCAATATTTTATCCTAAGGGATCATAGAGGAAGAGATTGGCGCGTCAAAGCACATTCAATTGGTGGCAGGCTTTATTTTGATGATGGTTGGAAACTATTCAGAGAAGAAAATTCATTAGAGGACAGTGACTTCCTTGTTTTCACACATATTGAAAACAATGTATTCAAGTTCAAAATTCTTGAACTATCATCAATGTGTAAAAAGACAAAGGTAATGGATGAGGAGGAAAATAATAATATGTTGGAGGATGAGGAAGAGGAAGGTGATGATGATGATGGTGATGGTGGAGATGATGATGACGACGACGGTTATACAATGGTAGAGGAAGAAGAAGAGGAAGAAGATGAAGATGGTGATGGTGATGATGAAGACGATGATGAGGATGAGGATGAGGATGCTGATGATGATGTGCATATAATAATGAAAGCAGAAAAGAAGAAAGGAGTTGACAAGGGAATCAGTAGAAGCTGTGAACATCAACATTGTAGAACCTTCAAAGCATGTATGTTTTTGACATCGTACTGAAGAAGAAAATACTATTTTGTTTTTTCAGTTGTATATTTATTTGAGATTCAACATTTACCTAATGATTGATTGTGGTTTAGGGAGCATTGGAAGCAGCTCTGCAGCTCCAAAACTTGAAGATGATGAAATTGATGTTGAAATGTATATTCAGCCAGGAAATCCATACTTCTATGCAAAACATTACAGACCCAACGAATTGGTTTAGTTCTTTATATATATACTCTATTTCGATTTTGTGCTTTGTCATTTCTTTGATGTGTATATATATTGTGTTTTTTGTAACATCAGAGCATTGTTAGATGAGTAATTAGCTCATTTTCTTAAGCTTAGGGTGAGGAACTAGTCTCATTTCTAATCTCTATTTTGTGACCCTAAACAAGCTTTTACAACCGTTACATTTTTTCTTTCCTTCATGTGCTTATGGTATTACTTTTGACTTTTGTAGTATATTTTAAAGAATGTTGTTAAGGATTTCTGCCTTTGCTTTACAAAGCATATCACCCTTGTATGTTGCCACTGCAAGGTATAATTGTTATTTCCTTGCCTTTTTTTGTTACAATTATGAAGGGAAGTCAACTTTTATTGATTGTGTTGAGAATTTGATATTCCAGTTGCATTCATCTTTTTTGTTATCACAGGATGTTCGAAGTAATGAAAGAGCAGCCTATCATCACATATTGCCACAAATCAACACAACACATACCGAAAAGAGAGGAGAAATACGTAAATGGAAAGATGGTTGAGTTTTTGTGCTAGGGTGGGCAGATTTTGTAGAAAGAGCAAGATTACAGAAAATGATAGATGCTTGTGCGAAGTTGTGTTGCATGGAGGCAAATCAATAGAAATGCTTAGGGTGCACGTTATTAGGAATGAACGAGTCAAGCAACAAAAGTACTCCTATTAACTTTGAAACTTGTTTATTTGTAAAATATTTTTATGAAGGGTGTTTTTATAACTTTCTTATGGAACAGTTTCTGCCATGACTATGATGACCACTTTTATCTATGCCTCATTGGATAATATTATTAAGTTTCAACTATTACAGAATCATTTCTCTGGTTTTACATTGGAAGATAGCAATGCACAATGGTTAAAATGTGATTGCTTTTGTTGATCAGAATTGAGTTTGGAAACCTTCATTGGGTTAAAGTCACTTGTTTTCCTTGTAATAACTGTTTGGCCAAATACTTGGGTCCTTTAAGTTTCACGTTTGTAACAGACGGTCCTTTAAGTTTCAAAGGTTACAAATAGGTCCTTTAAGTTTCTAAGGTTTCGAGATAGGTCCTTAACGGAGGTTGATAGAAAGGACCTATTCGAAACAAACTCGAACCTTAAAGGACCTATCCGAAACCTTAGAAACTTAAAGCGACTCCATTCCGTAACCTTGAAACTTAAAGGACCTATCTCGTTACAAACGCGAAACTTAAAGGACCCTGTGGAGGTATTTGGCCTAACTGTTTTATACATAAAGTTTGGAAGTTTCATTTTCACCTTTTGAAAATGGAAAAATCACTAATCCACAGTGGATAATATGACATGTTATAAATCAAATAGAATACATAATAATTTCTTCTTGGATATGATTATCATTTTAATTTTCTACACAAATTAGACTTTTGATTTTGATTAAATAATTTTTTTTTTTTTGAGGAAAGATTAAATAAATTATCAAACATCTCAATCACTTCAATAATAGTCTAAAAACCCTACTTACCACAATTGACAAGCATGCCCCAATTTGACCTTTCAATGGCCCAACAAGTGCTATTGATAGTCATGGTTAGTTAACATGTTATTTATTTTTTTTGTTTTAAAATATAAATTATTTTTATTTTATTGGACAATATATAATTTTTTTATTATTCTTAATTACATTTAAAATGTCCCTAGTTCACTGCAAATAGCTAGCTTTCTATAGTATTCACATTTCAAAACAAACTCTAAGTAGGAGCTAGGATGAAAACCAACTCATTTATCATCTTATGCTCTTGTGCACTGCTTCTTAACTCTAGTATGGGAATTGTTCCTTCCAACAATTGAAAACAATATATATCTACACAATATATATATATATATATATATATATATATATATATATATATATATATATATATATATTTTCCATCCATGTACACTTTTTTCTTCTTTTATTTTTAATAAAAAGTTTTTATTTATTTGTAGTTGGTGAGACACAGGAATCAAAGATAAAAATTGGTGTTGATGGCTATATAGTTTGGCCAGGCGGACACGCAATATGGCAAAGCACCAGTGGAAGCTCAAACGGAGGCGGTGGTGGAATTATCATAAACTTTCCTAGTGGTGGTAAAGGGGGTGGAGGTGGAAACATCATAATTTTTCCCGGAAGTGGAAAACGGGGTGGTCGTGCAAATGTCATAAACTTTCCCGGCGGTGGAAACGGGGGAGGCGGAGGAAAAATAAATGAGGGACATAAGTCAAGCGTTGGAAAAGCCTTCATAAAAACCTAAATGCATTACATACATGTAAAATAAAGTTTGGCCCTTGTAGTTATATTATGAATCGTTATTAATTATAAGACTGGTGTTAAACATCACACATAATTAATGTAACCATCTTCATGAGATAACCACCATCCTCAAGCTTTATTTCATTGCCTTTGTCAACTTATTCTGTTTTTTTACAAATTCAGCGGATCAACATATTCTATTTTTGAATGTCCTATAAGGCAACACACATGGAAAAAAAGGGTTTTTCTAACCTATGCAACATTGCATAGGATAAGATGAAATAAATTTCTCACTGTTTTCAACATAAACTATCACGTTGATTATTTGTCTTGACAAATGATAATTTATTGTAAGCCATATCCATATATAAACCATTTATATGGTTTTGGATTTCTAACCATGACCATATTTTATTGTATAACCAGTTATATGTTTTCCATTCTTATCTACATACTTGCACTGTTTACAAACAGCGAAGCTTTCAGTTAAAAAAAAAAAACTGGGATTTATTGACAAAACATGAGGATGCATAAATGATATGCTTGTCTTTCAGACAAGTTCACTTGACCAATATAAACTGTACATGTATGTTACCACAATACCCTCATCCGTATGTGTATTGTTCTCATAAGTAGCGCGAGAATCGGGTTGTTTTGCAGAAATAGTTTCAATATTTTTACTGACCATGTTTTCAGCAGTCAAAAACTCTAAACTTCTGTGAACATGAGCATTGCATCTGCAGTGTGGTTTTGCATAAAGGGGTGGTGGTAAGACTGTGTTACGTTCTCAGTTCTCAGATTGGATGGGAGCCTGGAAGAATGGATCAATTGAAAATCTACAGATAGAGAACTGTAAATCTAAAAAGATAAAGAAGCATTTTTGTTATTGAATTGAATTTATTACTTATAACACAGGATGATTCCAATTCTTCCAATATGTAATGTATGCTCCTGTTTCTTGCAATAAGTAAAAAGAAAATCTACAACAAACTGATAGAGAACAGCATCCCGCCGATTCAGCCCTTAACTTCCAGCCACATGGTAATTCTCCACACCCTTGTAGTTGCTTCTCCCCTAATTAATCATTATCCCTTCCTTCCTGCTTATTTCTTGAATCTCTCATCTAATCCCCTTGGACCATGTGTCTACTCTGGCGTGTGTGCTCCTCTCTCTTCTTTTCTATGATTCGGGGGTCACTTGTCCCTCTTCTTCCTCTACTGTTGGCTTACGTATGCAGCCTCAAGCACGCAGTTTCCTTCCTTACTCCCTTGTTCTCTTATGCACTTGTAAGTTACGCCTCTCATTTGCCATGTCACCCTCTACAAGTGCACATTTGCCTTCTATCTGGTTACAACTCACTAAATCCGCCCCATAGGAAAACAAACAGATGCTTGTTTATAAATAACAAAGGAATCTGAGCATGCATTTGATGGAGTGCTATCATGGTTTTTATTCTCTTGTTGCCTGGAAAAAAGTTACACACACATCTTGTTGCTACCCCGACAGCCTCTATTGCACCTAGTGGTTTGCAATAAAACCAAACAGCTCCCCAAAATTTGCACCAGCTCTGTGTGTGCATAGCCTCTGTATGTCTTTGACAGTGTTCGCTTTAAAAATCCAATATCCTTCCAAAAATGCAGTTCTTGGTTGAGAGACATGTAGGTTTTTCTACATTCCAAGATAATCAGGCATCCTTTCCAACTGCACCAAAGATGAGAAATTTTTCCACACACTCACTTCCAATAGAACTTAATTACTCGTGATGCAAATAAATAAAAAACACCAAATCTTGAATTTGGAAAATAAATCATTCAAATTACAAATAAAAATTCAAAGACATGGGAAACAGGGCAAGGTTACTTACACTAGTGGTTGCCAATTTGTTGCTTTTCCGTTAGTATATAGCCCGCAGTATTACTATTACCATTATGAGCTTTTATAACACTCATTGAAGCTTTACATTCTAAACACTGTTGTGGCATATTCTAAAATCTAAATGTGTATGACTTCGTGATCTCATAAGGTATCAGCAGTAACGTGAAATACGATATGTTGATTATCAATGCATTTGAAAGGTACCGATGATGTGTGAGTAGCAGCTATGGCACACCAGAGGATTTCGATAAAACTGAATAAGTTTAAAGAAAAAGGAAAATATTAAACATTAACATAGTAAGTAATACAAAAATACTAGGAGCAACAAACATAGGTGTGAAATAAAAGAAAATTGTACCAGTTGAAGCTGCAACTGTCTTGACTGCAAAATCAGTAGTCTAAGCTACATATATCATTCTTTAGATGTTTCTAATTGCTAGTTGCTTTCCATGCTTTTAATCATACAAAGGTTCCTTAACAAGCATGTTTATTTTCTCATGCAGAAATTTGAGCACATCATCTCTCCCTTCCTTTATAAGTAACTGTCTTAACTTCCCAAAGGTAATACGTGATGGTCGAATTCCCTTCTCTATCATCTCTTCCAGTAAAATACAAGCTTTCATAGCATTGCCCTTTGCACACAGCCCATTAATAAGGACCGAAAAGGTGTGCAAGCTTGGGACAAACTGTTTTGACTTCATATACTTCCATATTTTCAGAGCCATATCCACTTCATTTCTCTCGCAAAACATCTTTATCAGCATTGTATAAGTGTCAGCATCCGGTTCACACAGCTTGATCATTCGAAGAAAGACACTAAAAGCTTTATCAGTCTTTCCCTGACAAATCAAACTACTCATGATAACATTGCAGGTCCTTGAATTGGGAGCAATCCCATTGCTTTCCATCTCTTTTAACACCCGATGCACATTTTTCAATTTGTTTGCCTTACAAAAAGCACCAATCAAGGCATTATACACCACAACATCTGCCGCAATTCCATTCTTTTCCATCTCCATGAACGTATCAATAGCATCCTCAATCCGATTCTCCACTCCATAAGTATGAACAAGTACACTATAAATAAAAGATGTCGGCCTGCAATCGTTATCATCCATCTCCTTAACAACCTCAACAGCTTCGTCAACCCTTCCAGCCTTGCAAAGAATATCAACCATTATACCATAAGTAACAATATCAGGATTACCCCGGCGGAAACCATCTCACCAAAAACCTCTCTCGCTTTAGGAAGATTTGGTTCCTTCCCCCACCCTTCAAGCAATATACTATAAGTCTTCGAATCCGGCTCAAACCTACCCTTCATGCTATCAAAAATCTCCTGAGCCTTCCTAACATTCCTAGACTTACACAAAGCACTCAACAAACCATTAAAAGCAGCAAGATTCTGCGGCGTATCATATTTATCCATAACATTAAAAGTATAAACAGCTTCATCAACTTTATGAGCCCTAGCATATTTTCTCATAATAATACAAAAAGTTTCAACATTTACCATACCCTTTTTCCTCATTGAATTAACAAGCTCCCACATAATCTGATACTGTCTAATCTTTGCCAAAGACTCAATCATCAAGTGATAAGCTCTGATGGAATGTGAGTAATTTCTCTGCTTCTCCGCCCATTCAAAGAACCGGAACGCGGACATACCGGCATTTTCGAACCGTTTGAGAACGGTTTCGACTAATTCAGGAGAAACCCTAACACCTGTTTGATTAAGAGCGGTGTCGAGTGTGATTGCAGGAGAAGACATCATAACCTTGGATAATGTTTCGGTTAATTCTTCAATGTCTTGAATTGGTTCGGTTGTGCTTAACATTTTGGCGAATGAAACGCGTTTGAGGAGTGAAAAGTTTCGATGGTTGGAAATGTTAATCATTTTGGTGGAAAGTTTTGATGTGTGGATTGGAAATGGTGAAATTGGGATTGAAAGTTGTAAAATTTGGAGTTTGAAGAAATTGCAACTATGCAAACCCTAACGCCACTGATCCAGTCTGAAGAAATCAGAGCAAAATTGCTACCACGGCAATATAGTATACAGATTCACGAAATGCGACAAGATGAGTTTTTATTTTATTTTTCTCCTTTTTTTATGAATTTTTTTTTTTTTTGGTGGTAGGTTTGAGCCAACCTGCATATCATTGTCATTGCCAACGGAGTTAAGCTCACAAACATTCTTATTTATTTTCTTCTTTCTTAATTGTATTTTTCATTCACCTGTGCATTGTCTCTACCAACTGAGCTAGGCTCACAATTACTTTTATGAAATACATTTCTTTTCTTTGTTTTTTAATTGTATTTCTCATTCACCTAATAACATTTAGATGAGATGACACAAATTAATTTAAAGTAGTGTTATTTGAACAACCAAATGAGACAACTTATGTGACAACTTCTTTTTTCTCTCTTTTCATTGGTTAAAATCAATGGAGAGAGAAAAAGGAAGAGAGAGAATAAGAGTATAATGTGAATATGAGAGAGAAAGTTGTCGGAAAGTGGTTGTACAAATATCATTTCTCATTCATTCATTATATGATTTGCACTATAAAAAGAGTGTCATTTTTATAAGAGGGATGCTATATCACGCGATAAACAATTTCATGAGAATCCCACGACAAAGTGTATTTTAACACAATTTTGCTCCAACTTTAACTCACTGATTTTACGGCATTCATGGAGATAGTGGTACGTGTCCAGCAATTAACACTTCTCGGGATGATTTCGTGAAAAAAACTTTCGCTATACATATCTTTTCCTTTTTTATAAACTAATTTTAAAAGTATTTCCACTAACTAACAAAATTTTATGAAAGTTCACCTTCAACTCAAAAATCCGTTAAAAAGGCTAAAGAATGACCTTAATTGTGTGAATATTGCACCAATTATTTCAATCAATGATCAAAGTATCACTTGTTAAATGATAATGAGTAACTCTTAAAAATATTGGATATACTAGTTTAACTTCTTCAAAAAATAAAAAATAAAACTCTTAAGAATGCATCATCATTAATCCTTTTTTTTTTAAAATGCATCATCAACACCCACTTGAAAACCACAATATTTTCTAATCATGTAGCCTTATTGTTGCAAATAATGACAGAAATGGTGACAAGGAATCCATCCCTTAACCCATGACCCATAATAAATTCATCAATGGGACTATCATTAACAAAAACAAAGATTGATGTTGTCCTTAGACATTATGACATCTGAGACCTCCATTCTAAGGAAAATTCATTATTTTCAAAATAGAGCAAATATAATAAGACCATTTCATCAAGTCATAAGTATTCTCAAAGTCAACCTTAAACGTTATTAAATATCTCTCATTCTCTTTAGCTTCATCCACAATCTCGTTGGCAATCTAAGACACCATCAATAATTTGTTTATCCTTCACAAAAGACGATCGAGACTCAAACACCACATTTTGCAATAACGCATTTTAAATGATACACGGTCAAAGAAATTAGTTTATAATCCACCAAAGATTAATGATTCATCTTCTTAGGATTACGGTTGTAAAAATATTGTTCAACACACCAACCCCTTCCATGGATGCGAAAATCAACAAATAACTTAATAAAATCTTCTTTAATGTCTTCCCAAAATTCTTTTTAAAACCCAAAATTAATCCCATCCATACCAAGAATTTTAAAGCTTTCACAATTCCACAATACTTCTTTGATTTCCTCCAAAGAAAACCGTTGAGATAAAGAAACTTCATTTAACTCGACCTACCCTTGATAGACGTTGTATACATAATCGACCTACATGTATGTCTCTTTTCAAAATGATTTTTTAAAGTGGTTGAATACTTCACCTTTAATTTCATTCACCCCTTCCACACTTTATTCGTTAACGGTAATGCTTAAAATTGTATCATTACTCATTCTCTCGAATCATATCATGGAAGAACTAGTATTAACATCTCATTCTTTTAACCATAATCACAAGATCTTTGTCATTGAATACAACTATTCACCCTTGATAAAGACAAAAAATTGTTAACTAGTTCCTTTCTTTAAATTTGATTTTTTTTTCTAACAAACTTTCCTCCCCCTTCAATGTCTAGAAGGAGCAAAGACAATTTGAACTCTAAAATACGTTCTTCGACATTCTAACAATGCTTCTTATGCTACCCATGAAGATTTTTTTTCTTTAAAATTTTGAATTTTTCCTTCAACACAAAATTCCCCCACCCATACACTTCAATAACATTCCAATTCACAAAGTCATGATACCCTTCAAAATCTCCTAAATGGTCGGATAAACCTCTATGGAGTGGCATTGGGAACGATTATCTCATGCATTACACCAACCGCCATGTACCAAAAATCGTTAAGTCTACTCGTTACCCGATCGTCCGGACGAAACTTAGTAAACCTTATACCATTTAACGAAAAGTCTATCAAACCGAAATTTTCAATGAGCTCGTTGGAAATTCCCATATAAACTATCTCTAGAATAATCAACAGTTCCCTTACGTTTCATATATGATATGACTTCATTAAAACCTTCATAAATACACCAAATCGGATAAGAATCACCTACTACCTTATGATAAGATTGCTATCATAAATCTCTTTTTCCTCCAAATCACAAGGAACATATACAATGCACATACCCTTTATAAAAAGAATATACACTACATAAAGTTTTTTTTTTCGAGCACACAAATTACATATAGTTAAATACTTTGTATAACTAAGTCATATACCCGATATAGACAATATGTTATTCAAATTACATGAATATTCCATGGCAACACACATTTGTGTCCCATATAGATATGGTACCACTTGATCTCCCTTCGAAAATATGCATATGTTTTTTTTTTTTTTAGATTAATTTCACTTGTTGATTTAGAAATAATTTTAAGATTGTGTATTCAACCCGGGGACGGACCCAGGTAGACCACACTATGGGCACAGGGCCCTCACTACATTTCAAAAATAAATCGAGAAAACTAGTACCCATTGTGTTGGTGGTAGATAGATTTTTTTTGTTATTAGATTTTGCGTGTACGTGTAGCTTCATCTTGTAACTTTCTTGCCTTAAAATAATAAGTTCATATATAATAGATTATTATACATACAAAAGGCACGATAGAGATAAGAGAAGTATGGGGTAGAGATGCTATTTATTTTAAAAATTTAATATCACAAAATATATATAATTATTTTGGTAGTGCTTAGTTGAGTATGAGTTGTGGTTATATGAGTGAATTTATATAATTAGTTTTGTTGTGGTTATTTTTAAATCGGTATATTAAGCTGTGACAACCGTAACAATTGAAGGAAAAAAATTTATGTTGTGAATATTATCAAGAATTTGATGTGAAATCGCAAGAGAGATTAATGATAAAATGAGAAAATTGTACGATTACTTTTACTTGAATGATGTTTTTATTAACATTGCAAATGAGAAAATCATTCAATGTTTGAAGAATATGAAAAAACTGTATAGAACAATTATAATGTATATTTATGATGCTTTTAGAAATGAAATATTATATATGTATGACCCACACTACTTAAAATTTCTGGTCCGTCCCTCGATTCAACCTATGATTGGTATGTATCATGATGAATATATTAGAACTAGGATGAACCTTTTGATTATGACATACCTATTGTGATAATAAATATACATTCAATATCTTAAAAATTAAAATAAAAATTGCTTTTAACACAAAACTCTTAAAAATTAAAATAAAAATGCTTTTAACACCAAACTTATGTTTTAATTTATTTACAATTCTTTAACACGTGCCTTAATGTAGAAGGTTTTTTTTTTTTTTTTTTAAAATAAAAAAAGCATAAGTCGAAATTATTGGGAAGCAATAATATAATCGCGTGGGATTGTGCGTGCGTGGTTGGTCACTACCAGAAAGGCATCGGCAGCCCAGCCCAGGCAGCGAAGTGAAGAAAGAAAGAGAGAATAGGAAAAGAAGAAAGAAACCCTCTTCTCTTCTCTTCCATTCTCAGACACAAATAGAAAATACAAACGAAAGGATCCTTAAAATATTAACCTTACATCCCTATCTATCTATTTCCCTAACTAACTTTCTATTCCCGCCACAACACTTTTCTTCTCACAATTTTCTCAATTTGTTTCGCCTTTTCCTACCTTATACCTCAATTTTCCGTTCTATCCACCATGGACGAGTTTGGTGTTTTGACCGAACGATATGGATTGAAACCCCAAGGTAAATCAGCTCCAATGGCTTCCATAAAGCGATCCACACCCACACCTCCCGCCGGATCCAGATCTCCTCAACATTCATCTTTCGATTTCAATTACGGCGTTTTCGCTAGCACTGATAACAAAACGCACCATTCAGGGGTTTTAGCGATGGCTTTGACGAGATCTTCGGTGGAAACACCAAATCCAAGGTCGGCAACGGAGTTTCGTTTGACGATGATCCGATATTCGGATCGGTTTCAACATCTTCTTCGTCGTCGTCGCAGGTTTATGTAGATGATATATTCGGTGGAGTCAATCAAAAAACTGTCGGTGTTGATGATTTATTAAACAACATTGGTGGATTGCATGCAACAAACTCTAAAAGTTCGATAAAAAAATCGCATGATTTTGACGACTTCATGTCTGGGTTTGGTGGAAGCAGCGTTTCCAATAATGGGTATAGTTTTGGTCTTCAGCTCCTTTTTTTTTTTTTTAATGGAGAATTGAATTGATGTTACAGAGAATTTATCCTAAGGTTAAAGCATTAAAAGTATGGATTTAAGGACTATGACAGAAAAACAAGTGATTATGATGATAAATTTTTAGCTGTTAATTTATCTGCATATAGATATAGATAAAGTACTATGTACATGCTCCATTGCTCCTAGTAAGCATTTGGATGTTGTTTAGAGAGAAAGAAAACCAGTGTAAGTAGGATATTAGCATTACACTCATAGTAAAGCTTATCGATATAAGTATTGAAGTTGCATCATAGATGCCATAAATATATTGGCCTCGACTATATTCTCATGTTTTGGAAGGAAATATTTGAGATTGATGACATGCAAGGTTGTCAAACTTGAGAGTTTAAGTAAACTCGTTTTGTCTAGGTTGAATCGACTTGCAAACTTGACCTATTACGAGTTTACATCATATTTAAGTAATAAATTTATCTCGTGTTTTGAACAACTTTGATTAGGGGCACGATACTGTTCGTGTGCATGATCTTGTGCAGATAAATTTAGATTCATTTTGCGTGGCTCATATTTTTGGGATAGCTATACTTTGTTAGGTTAATTATGAATTTGGTTTTAGCGTTCTTTTCCTTCATGTTTCCAGCCATGCTTTGTTTGAAACACACAACCTGTGTCCTCGTTCTGATTATGTGTAGAAATTTGGATGCATGAACTACTCTTTTTGGCATATGCATTGGTTGAAGCTACTTCAAATACATGCTTCTTGATGTCAATATTATTTGGGAGTATCTTTGACTATTCTTTCTACTTAATTTTTAAGTGGACGCAAGATATTTTTTTCTATTTACTAGTGTTTTGTTGTTTATCGCTTAAATTAAAAATTAAAAATAACAGCTACGTTTTCTCTGACCTTTTTATTGATCGTCGTCATCCTTTGGTGTTGTCTTACTGTATCTTAATATGTTTTTTTTCTCTCTCAGGAAAGCTAGCATTGAGAAGAATAATCCTCGGAAACCAACTGCCACACCACATGATGATCCATTTTTAGTATTTGAAACTTCTTCAAGCACAGCATCTTCAGAATCATTCCTGGACTCATTAGAGCAAATCACTAAGAATAGTTCTAAACATACAAGTGGCAGCTCAAGCACCTCCCCATTATTGAGGCCTCCTCCCAAGCCAGTGAATGCTTCAAACTCAAGTAAAGATTCATTCAAATACTTGAGCTAGAAGACGTGAGTAGCCATTTTTTTATCATTGACTCTGGTTTCTGATATCATTTTTTGATGCAGTTAACAACTCAAGTTTATCATCATCAATAGACGAGCTTGAGAACTTTGCCAAGGGCCGTGTGCAGAGTAATCCTAGTAGAAAGGCAAATACCAACACCGGTGAGATTAAGCAAAACTCAGCAGCTAAGCCAGTCAAAGATAGAGGAGCTCCAGCTGCAAGAGTGAATCAATTAAATGGTGCAGATGATCTTGAATCCTTTTTCAGCATGGGCTCTCGATCTAGCAGTGTACCGAAGTCAAGGACTACACCTGTGGTAGAAATTATTAATATAATAAGGTCTTGCTAACGTGTGCCTTAAGAACGTTGGTTAAGAAGTCAATAAAAGGAAAGTTTTAACTTGAAAATACAAATTGAACATTTATCAATGTAATAAATACACCATTTTCCCATATAAACTGACCTCTTTTGATTCTTTAAACAATTCCATAAGGGCACTTGTTAGCATTCTCCATATGATGATATCAAACGCCATTGCTACACTGAAAGACTATATTCAGTATTTTTTTCTGATGCATTTCGTAGGATCCCATGTTTGATCGCCAAGTAAACAGTAAAGTAAAACATGAAGGGTCACAAATAGGACCATCAGGATCCCCAGCCAATCCGAAGAAACCTTCATTCACGTCATCTTTTGATGACTTGTCGTTGATTTTTGGCGGTAAGTTGTTTAAATTTATTGATTTCTATAACGGTGAAGTTATCTAATTGTCAACCAATCATTTTGTTTTCTTTTTGTTGCAAAAGCTTCCCAGTCATCTGAATTCGAGGAAGTGGAAGGTGAAACTGAAGAAAGAAGAAAAGCAAGACTGGGACGTCATCAGAGAACACAAGAGAGAGCGGTGTGTATTATTTTTTCTTGCTCGTTTTTCTGAATGTTTATTAATAAGGGGTGGGCTCATCATTGCAAATTGAATGGCATATTTTTATATCTCAACATTCTTTGTGATATTTAATTTTCTAAAAGATTTGATTGACAAATTTTAAGCTTAATTAATGATCTATACAAAGACTTGGCTTAAGATATTTTTGCAAATTCATCTTTAATCTTGAACTCAAAAGCACATATTATATTTTAATAGTTTATTCTGGACACTGGCATTACAGATTTATATTGACATTATTTCTCATGGGACAATTTTGTTCTTTTGACTGTCACGATTTCAGTTGAAAGCGGTGGCTGATATGAACCAGCGGGACCTTCAATCTAAGCTGGAGCAAGAAGAGAGACGAGTAAGTTTTTGTTTGGATTGTGATTTATCTCTAAGGATAATCCTGCTATAATTCTCCCCAGTTTTTTTTTCTTCTTCATATTTGTCAAATTTTCTTAGTGTGGCGTTTGATTTTAATTTGGCAGCGGATAGCCGACACTGTGGATGTTCAGATAAAGAGGTGGGCTGCAGGGAAAGAGGGAAATATGCGGGCATTGCTGTCATCATTGCAAAATGTAAGGTTTCTTGCCATTATTGTTGTTAATTTTTAATGCTTAATTTCGATTTAGGCTCTTGAATTGACCGATTTAACACTGTCGTTTGATTAGGATTCTTACTATCATCAGGTTGTTTGGCTATCTATGTGCCAGATAGGCATTTGAAACCTAGGTTTGGAATAGCTCTCACTTTTAATGCTTGGGCACAAGGATTAAATTAAATTCAGTATAAAACATTAAAGAAATGGAAAAATGAAGAAATAATATACCATATCTAAATGGAATTATTTAGAAGAAACTTTATTTTCAATAATGTGTTGCGTTAGTTGTTACTCGTATTTGTGTTTAATTTGTATGCAATTGTGTGAAAGAACTTGGTAGAATATAACGTTGATTGATTTGTTTTCTGAAAGCTACATAAAGTTTTATCCATGCCCGTCAATTCCAACCATACATTTCTTTTGTTAAGGGGGGCTAGATTTATAAATAACTACTTGAAAACAAATGTAGCATTGATTGTGCGTCTGTGCAATTTATTTATGGTTAACTGGATGCTTTTTCCTTGATAAAACTCAGTCATTACTATTACTAATATCTCATTTAAGAGGAAGATGGTGTGCCTTTTTACTGGTCCTTTATTTCCTCTGATAAATAATAATTTATCCTGAAACATTTGTTTTATACAATGCTTCTTATCTTTGAATTTATATGCAGGTTCTTTCGCCAGATTATGGGTGGCAACCAGTGTCTCTGACGGATATGATCACTTCAGCTTCGGTGAAAAAAGTGTATAGGAAAGCGACATTATGTATTCACCCAGATAAAGTCCAACAAAAAGGTGCTAATCTTGAACAGAAATATACCGCTGAGAAGGTTTTTGACATCCTTAAGGTACCATGTCAAATAATTTTGAAATCCATCCCCTTTTTTTATCCGTTCTATTAACTGTCACAATTCTGCCACACCCATGTATTGTAATATGCATAATTCTATTGTACTGCTTGCTAGATTACACTAATCAATACTGTTAACCTTAACATATAATCCTCTGGTATTGAATTATAATAACTGGGTGCTTCTTTTACATATGTTTATTCTTCTGATCTTGAAACAGGAAGCTTGGACCAAGTTCAATGCGGAAGAGCTTCGGTAGATCCATCTCTTGAGGTTTTCACGAGTCAATGGATCAACGACTTGCATGGTTACGGTTTGGGGCTTTTTTACTTGCCTAGCTGATGTTTGATATATCGTTTTGGTGCAGTCGAAGGTTATCACTCTACATATATGTTACATGGTGTCATTTGGCTGCAGATTCTTTGTCCTACTGATATTGAATGCTCTAGTGTAAGTTATCATATATCATAAGTATCGTTGATTGAGATTAATATACAATTTTTAAAATGCTCCTTAACAGTTTAGTCCGTGCCTAAAATCCAGTCGGCTTGCTCAAATTGTGAAGACAAAGACTTGTATATTTAAATTTTTTTTACGGGGTATATTTACATTCTTAGATCAGATATATGCAAAGTTGCATACGTAATTTGTTTGATTGTTGATATTTAATTTGAGAGATTAATGTTATTTTGTAAATATAATGTGTCTTGGACTCTAATTTCTTAGACGAACACAATTTTCTTTTAGAAATGTTCATTTCGAATTTAAATCATATATAGAGTACCTAAATAAATATATAAATTTTTAAGTGCATCTGAAATACTAAAATATATGGAATAAACTATTCCTATTACTATCCCTAACTAAAAAAGTTTTTATTTTAAGGAAGGATACTATTTTATCAGATAGGAAATTCCGTATGTTCCTGACATCTCCTAAATAATCACCAGGACAAAAAAAAATGATAATTTAGTAAGTTGCATTCAGTTTTTATTTTTCAATAAAGCATTCCAAAAACCTTTTCTAAAAATAACTTTGTGTTTAAAATTTGTTTGAATAGTTACACGGGAATATTTTTGTTCAAATGAAAAGGTACGTATTTGCTAATGTAGGTAGATCTCAATATTTTTAAGTTGGTCTGAGTTATCAACCACTTAGTACTTAGTAAATACATGATCATTATTTAAATCAAAAGTAAAACTTCTTCAATTCACCGACTTCGTTTTTTCTTTTTATAAATCATACCGAGTCATGGAAATATATGCTAGTAACCAATGAAAGTTAGTTCGGTTGGTAAGAAAGGCGACTTCGTTTGTGCTCGGTGAGTCTTTGGAGCATAACTCGCTTAAACTTTCAAGACAAAATTACTCTAAAGGTCATTTATCTTATTTATTTGTAACACTCAAGTTCTTTTTTCATTTTTTATTTAAAAAATAATGAGTTGGCAAGCCACATAAGATAATTATTATTTTTTTATAAAATTTATATGACAAAAATGATAAAACCCATAAATAATAATGAACATCCATCTTCGTGTTCTTCATCTTCGTAAAGTTCATCATCTTCCCAAAACAAAAATAATCCCCCAAAATCTACTTCATAATTTCATGAATCTTCGTGTTTTATTTACTTTCACTTTCATCCAAACTCTAATTTATTTACTTTCATTTTCATCTAAACTCTAAAGTCGAAACACAATTAGAGCACAACAAAACACATACAAAACATAATCATGAATCTTTCGATCTTGTTCTTCGATGTTCTTCTTCATCCTTAAAAATGCACACACACAAAACACAACCAAAACAACACACAAGCTAAGAGCTTGCACACCTCAAGTTCCTACTCTTTGCTTTCAACAAAGGCCCTTTATCCTTTGATTAATCAATCTCTCTTTCAATATTTTGTAGTTCTTGTGTGTATTCCCATCAATATCCATCAAAACCCACCTAAAAATCACTTCCTCCAAATGTAAACCAACCCAATGATTAAAATGGTAAAACCCCACTTTCAAATCTAACAAATTCAACTAAAAAACTCTGATTTTGAAACCAAACCCATTTAAAAATGCTAATTAAAAGTACCCCATTTCTTTAATATGCCATAAAGTATATTTTTTACGTGTATTAGAGAAGATTTATGATTACATGACAATATTCACTCACAATTCATGTTGGATATGTACCGATTCCACACCTACATTCCCCCCAAAAATTCTATCGTTTATGGAGTGTATGAGATGATGAAAAATTTATACATTTCGAGTAGACATATTTTTTTGTTTAAGAAAGAACATGGTGAAAATGATGCATGTTTGAAAAAAAAAACATGATGAAAATGATTATGATGATGAAGATGTTGATATATTTTTTGGGTTTCTTTTTTTTAACAAAACAAATAAAATAGAAAAATAAGATTATCTCACGTGGTTTGCCAACTCATCAGCTTTGTATTAAAAAATTGAAAAAAACGAGTTAAGTGTAACAAATAAATAAGATAAAAGATTTATGTGGGAATCTTTGTGTTTTATTTACTTCCATTTTTATCTAAACTCTAAAATCAAAACACAATTGGAGCACAACAAAACACATACAGAACATAATCATGAATCTTTCGATTTGGTTTTTCGATGTTCTTCATCTTTCAAAAAAACACACACAAAACACAACCAAAATAACACACACGCTAACAGCTTGCACACCTCAAACTCCTACTCTTTGCTTTCAGCAAAATCCCTTTATTCTCTGATTAATCAGTCTCTTTCAATATTTTATAGCTCTTGTTTGTATTCCTATCAATATCCATCAAAACCCACCTAAAAATCACTTCCTTCAAATCTCAACCAACCCAATGATCAAAATGTTAAATCTAACAAATTTAACAAAATATTCTGATTTTGAAACCAAACCCATTTGAAAATGCTAATTAAAAGTACCCTATTTCTTTAATATGCCATAAAGTATCTTCTTTTAGGTGTTTTAGTGAAGATTTATGATTACATGACCACATTCACCCAAAATTCATGTTGGGTATGTACCAATTCCATACCTACATTCACTAAAAAAAAATTCTATAATTTATGGAGAGTATGAGATGATGAAAAATTTCTACTTTTGAGTAGACATTTTTTTTTTGTTTAAGAAAGAACATGATGCATGTTAGAAGAAAAACATGATGAAAATGATTAAGATGATGAAGATATTGATAGATTTTTTGGGTTTCTTTATTTTTAACAAAAAAAATAAAAAATAAAAATAAGATTATCTAATGTGTCTTGCCAACTCATCAGCTTTGTGTTAAAAAATGAAGGAAAAAAAATGAGTTATGTGTTACAAATAAATAAGATAACGAATTTATGTGGGAAAGAAAATTTACTTCATAATTGCATGAATCTTCGTGTTTTATTTACTTTCATTTTCATCTAAACTCTAAAATCAAAACACAATTAGGGAGAGGATCCACTCCAGTGGAAATTTCCTCCTGTTTTCTCCTGTGAAATAATCTTAGCCATCCATTCCTTTTAATGACATCTTAATTAATCTTAGCCCTTCATTCATTTTTTTTTATTTTACAAGTTGATTCATTTCTTGTCTTCCCTTCCTCACTTGTTTCGTTGCCATTCATTCACTCTCAATTTCAGAAACCCATCTCAACAGCGACGGCGGAATAGTAGTGACGGTGGTTGCACGGTGGAGACTTGTGGCGGCAAACCACAACGGCAGACTACAGCGATAGTTGTCCTTCCTTCTCTATTTTCCATCTTCTTTCAAAATCCTTCTTTCCTTATGTTGTGCGGCGGCAGCGGAGGAGGTGGCGCACCACGATGGTGGATTACGGTGAGTACCAATTTGAATTTTATTTCGGTTCCAATCATTTGAATGGATTACAGTGATTAAAGTAATTACAGTGATAATTTGAAGAAAAAAATCTTAATTTGATTACAGTGATTATAGAATACTAATTTTCAATTCAAATCATTGCTGATGAGATTGGTGAATTTGTTGAATTTGAGTGTTTGGATTTGTCCTTTAATGCTACTGTTTCCTTTGCTTTTGAGTATGCCTAGGTTGAACAATTTGAAGGTTTTTTTATGTCTACAACTCTAACTTAATTGGTGAAGTGGTTTGTTCATGTTGAAGAATATAAGCATACTTGTATGGAAAATTCTGTCGTGGAGATGGGGTTAAGTGGGTTGCAAACGTCGGCTTGCTTGTTTTATGACTGGCAATGGTACCCTAGAGAGTGTCTGTTGTGGTAGGGCTGTCGTGGTCTGTTGTGCTTTCGAGGCTGAAGCTGTGGTATTCGGCGCGTGCGGGACTGTTTTGGCACTGATGTTACTGCTGTATATGAAAGCATCAGTTTTCTTGTTTGATAGCAGCAAGGTTCGGCTGCTGTTTGTTGATAGCAGGGCAGATTCTTGGGCCAGTACAACATCAGTTTTTTGGTTTGATAGTAGCAAGGTTCAGCTGCTGTTTGTTTTGTTGATAGCAGGGCAGATTTTTGGGCCAGTTTTTAGGGTGTTGGTTTCGAGGTTTCCGGTATATCGGTGACCTCTCGATTGTTTTCCTTGTCCGCGAGTTTGTTGCGCTTCTTGTACACTCTCGACGTGAATAAAATTTGTTTATTCTAAAAAGAAAAATGTAAAAGAGGAAGAGTTATTAGTTTGTACTAGATTGTTTGTACTACAATGTAAAATTATAGTCCTAGATGTAAAAGAGGAAGAGTTATTAGCTTGTATTAGGTTCTTTGTACATCAATGTAAAATTATAGTTATGGTTTTAACATGTGATCTTCAAGATCTTGTACTTTGAAATTTCGATCAATGTAACGTAATTATTTGTATAGCTTGTACTTGTGATCAATGCAATATTTCTCTGCTTGTCGACAGCTTAAAATAACACATAAAACTGCTCTGCTATAGGTTTTGTTACGGGTATTGACCTGCTAGAATAATGCACAAAAATAGCACATAAAGCTGCTAAAATAGTGCAGAAAAACAGCACATAAAATTGTTGCTACAACACATAAAACTGCTAGAATAGTGCAAAAAAACAGCACATAAAATTGCTGCTACAACACATAAAACTGTTGCCGCAAGGTATTCTGATTGTAGACCTCTTATGATCAGCTGTGCACTGCTAGAATAGTGCAGAAAAACAAATTTTACTTGATGCGAAACCAACATGTATCGGTAATACATGTTTGACAGGTGGCTGTAATATTTTTACAATTTGACAGGTTCAGTTTTTAATTTGAATATGATCAGACTTTCTATGTCTTTTATTACCGATACATGTTGGTATCGCATCTGTAAAATTTGTTTTTCTGCACTATTCTAGCAGTGCACAACTGTATCATAAGAGATGTACAATCAGACATACATGTAGCAGCAATTTTATGTGTTGTAGCAGCAGTTTTATGTGTTGTTATAGTAGTGTTGGTTTCACATCAGCAAAATTCAATTTTATGCACTGTTATAGCAATGCGCAGCCTAACAATTGTAGCAGCTGATTTCTGCACTGTTATATTAGTGTAGGTGTTGGTTTGTGCATTGTTATAGCTGTGTTACATTACAAGTTCAGTTTCATCTTGATTCAATTTTTACACCTAACAATTGCTTCCGGATCTTTCAAATATTACAAGTTTAATTCCATTTGAGTTTAATAGCAGCAATATGGTAAACAATGTATACAAACAATCTGCTTTCATTGATCACAATTTTAAAGTACAAGATCTTAAAGATCAAATCCTACACAACTCTAATTTTACATTTTTTTATTCACGTCAAGAGTGTACAAGTACAAGAAGCACAACAAACTTGCGAGCAAGGAAAACAAACAAAGGTCACCGATATACCGGAAAACCCGAAACCAACACCCTAAAAACTAGCCCAAATAATCTGCCCTGCTATGAACAAACAGCAGCCGAACCTTGCTGCTATCAAAACAGAAAACTGATGTTGTCATATACAGCAGTAACATCAGTGCCAAAACAGTCCCGCACGCGCCGAATACCACAGCTTCAGCCTCAAAAGCACAACAGACCACCAAAGCTCTACCGTAACTAGCACTCTATAGGGTTCCATTGCCACTCATAGAACAAGCAAGCAGACATTTACAATTGACTTAATCCAACTTCACCAAATAAACTGTCTCCAATTCTTTCTGGCATTTCACCAATTCAAAAACAGTACTATTCAATAAACAATATTGAATTATAAGTTCTCTTAATTCCTTTAACTTTCCAATTCCATCTGTTCCAACATGTGTGAGTGTTATTCCAATGACAGAAAAAGTGCTTCCAAGCAAGTAAATCTGAAATTAAATTGATAACCAACTAATTAAACTCAATCCTACACAATATCAAAAAATAAATCAATTAAGCATGCTATATATCTGATATTAAGAAGGAATTGAGCAAGAGTCGATGGAAATTTGAAAGTGAGAATGAAACCCTAAACAAAGAAGAAAGCGAGAGAATAGGTACGTACGTATTCGCAGAGAAGTCAGAGATCGTATTTGAAAACGTGTTTGCCATTTTAACTTTCAAGATCCATTGCGAGAAACGTACGTATTCGTTGCAAACCTACGCAGGAATGGAGCAGAAAATGGTTTGTGAAAGAGACAAAATCTGTGATTTAATTGGTTTTAATCCTAGCCGTTGATATGTCTTTAAAAAGAAGGAAAGGCTAGGATTGCACAGGAGAAGACTGGAGAGAAACTTCACGGGAGACAATCCGCTCCCCACAATTAGAGCACAACAAAACACATACAAAACATAATCATGAATCTTTTGATTTTGTTCGTGATGTTCTTCCTCATCTTTCAAAAAAAGACAACTAAAACAACACACGCTAACAACTTGCACACTCCTACTATTTTGCTTTCAGCAATAGCCCTTTATCCTCTGATTAATCAATCTCTCTTTCAATGTTTTGTAGCTCTTGTGTGTATTCCCATCAATGGTGCCGTTTAGGCTGAACCCATCATTCTTTTGGTTCAGACTGGACCCATGAAAAATACCTGCTATAATGGGTTGATCAGGTAACATGTTTAATTATATAATTACCCCATATATATGGTAAATTATAATAAACCTCACAATGGTAAAATGCCTTTCTTACCCTTCAAGGACACACCACTTTTTATATTCATCATCATCTCTAAACCACACGAACTTCCACCAATTTTAACCACCACCATTTTTCACCATCACCACCAGTAAAATGAGCAACACTAGAACTTGCTTTCAAACCCAGCAAAAGTGTTAAAACAATAGCAACAAGGCAAGCAACACAATAGAAAGAAAGAATTTACACCATCGTCGCCGTTACGCCGGCCAACAATACTCTCACTTTCCTTGCTGCAACTCCGTTCTCTCACCTCGCGCTACCCCTCGCCGGCGACCATATCAGCCTTTACCCGCGTCATCCATCCACCACACCAGCGACTGTCCAGAACCGTCACCACCACGAGCACTACCCAGCTCCCACGTTTGCTTCTCTCTCGTTTCCCTTTTATCAATATGGTGTAACTTAGTCCTTGAACAAAACATGAGAGAGATGAGGAAGATGGGTGAGGGAAATGGGTGTTTGAGAATTTTGTCACTTTAAATTTTAGGAAATTGGTCATTAATCTAGTCAATTTAATTTCTGTTTAATTGGATTTGATATTTAAGAAAACTTTGTCCTTGATAATTTTTTGGGTTTTTATTTTTAATAAAGGAAGCTAAAAAACCGTGAGATGATTTCTGGGTTGTGAAATTGATGAAGTTTATGTATATTTTGATGAAGATGAAGAACAAGATAAAAAAATTAAGAGAAGAAGATGAAGAAAAATAAAATTAATTAAATGTTGGTGGTTGATTATTAGATTTAATGAATTTGCAAGGCCAATATCACAAATAGGAAATAGTTGGACAATCAACCAAGATAAAAGGTAGCCAATATGTAATCCTGACCATTCAAATTAAATAACATTATATATGTGGCTGATATGAGATTGGTCCAAGATGAACCCAAAATTTCATAGGTCCATTTTAAACGAAACCTCCCATCAATATCCATCAAAACCCACTTAAAAATCACTTCCTTCAAATCTCAACCAACCCAATTATCAAAATGGTAAAAACCCACTTCTAAATCTAACAAATTCAACAAAATATTCTGATTTTGAAACCAAACCCATTTAAAAATACTAATTAAAAATACTCATTTCTTTACTATGCCATAAAGTATCTTATTTTGGGTGTTTTAGTAAAGATTTATGATTACATGACATGACCATATTCATACAAAATTCATGTTGGGTATGTACCGATTTCACACCTACATTCAGTCAAAAAATTCTATAGTTTATGGAGAGTACGAGATGATGAAAAATTTCTATTTTTTTAGTAGACATTTTTTATTTATTTAAGATAGAACATGATAAAAAGGATGTCCGTTAAAAAATGACAATTTGATACTACCTCCGTCCCTAAATATAGGAGCCCTTTGCCAAAATTACGGAGATTAAGAAAGTTGGTTGTAGTATTAAATTTGTATATAATTACTATTGTTTTTACAATTTTATCCTTAAGAAAAATAATTAATTTATGTTTTCAACATAATATTTATTGTTGATTGAAGAAAAAGATGCAAAATAAATAAAGGTATGTTTGTAAAGAAATAATTAATATACTTGGAAATAACAAAGAAGTCTTATAAAAAAGGACAAATTATATTTTCAAAAGGCTCTTATAATTAGGGACGAAGGTAGTAATAGACACATATATCTGGGATAACTTTATTACTCCAATCCAACAATTCTTCTTAATATCCGTTTTTTTCTTTACTTTTATAAAAAAGGATGGAGAGAGTTCTTCAATTCAATTATACTCCCTCCGTTAATGTAACCTCCTTTGCATTTTTCACATTTCTTAAGAAAAGTTGTCGGTGTAATTAATGTGTCTGTTTTGTGTATTAATATTACCAAATTGTCCTTTGTTTGTATGTGTAAATTTGACTATTCATATTTCAAGGCAAGTTAGTAGTATTAATTAGGGGTATGTTTAGGAAAAAAGTAATAAATGCATTTAGTAATTTGAAAAGGGGGTTACATTTAGGAAAAAAAAATTATACTAGCATTTAATTAACTTTGATTTTAGAACCTTTAATTCTGTACAGCGTTTAACATATTGGCTGATTACGTGCACCAGCAGTTGTTCCAATAATGAGGATTGAGGACCATTCTTGAAATTAATAAACATTGAATTCCATCAAGATCATAATAAATACTCCCTCCGTCGCTATATGTAACCACCAATTTGATTTTATATTTGTCCCTAAATGTAAACTCCTTTTCAAATTACTAGATGCATTTATTATTTTTTTCCTAAACATGCCCCTAATTAATACTACCTCGATTCCTTTTTAATTGTCACTTTTTGACATTTTACACCAACCAAGACAATTAATAATTGTTTCTACTTTTGATGCAATAAGTTATACTTTTACTATAATGACCTTATTAATTTAACATCTCATTTCATATATTTCTCTCTCCGCAATAAATGATAAAGGATAGTATTGGTAAAACAACATTTAATGATGCATTGAACTTTGAAAGTGACACTTAAATAAGAACAAAAATTTTCTCCAAAAGAGACACTTAAAAAGGAACGGAGGGAGTACTACTAACTTGTCTTGAAATATGTAAAGTCAAATTTAATACACATACAGACAAAGGACAATTTGATAATATTAACACACAAAATAGACATATTAATTACACTAACAACTTTTCTTAAGAAATGTGAAAAAGGCAAAAAGAGTTTACATAGGGAGTATTTAAAAGCACCTACTCGATCCCCCAAAATTAACAACAAAAAGACCAATAATATTATACTTCATCCGTTTCAAAATATAAACGAAATTCACTTTTTAGGTTCATTCATTTAATGATGTATGTGGTCCATATTATGAACCACATACATCATTAAATGAATGAACCTAAAAGTGAATTTTTATATTTTGAACCTAAAATTCATTATCACTAAATGAATTTTGTTTATAAAATACCACCACATGCTCTTATGCCAACTTTCAACTTAATTCCTTAGCCGACGAAAATTTTAGTTGTGTTCAATAATGGTTTGCACGTAGGGACATTTCTTCAAAGATACAGCACTATGGATTTTATGAGCTATAGGCCACTCATGAGATTTTGTGTGTAATGTTTTAAATGAGAAAATAACTAGTACTATTAGTTAAGATTATTTTATTTTAGCTAAGCTTTGCTACGAGTCACTTAGTTTAAATTAAAGTTTTAAACATGTCATTTATCCTTTTTTTCATGTCAAAAATAGTCATTTAACTTAAAGAGAAAATAGGATACACATCGAGAGTATAAAATAATGGGTCTTGCTAACAAGTGCCTTTACGACACTTGTTAAAGATTAAAGAAAAAAATAATCGATAAGTTTTATGTAAAAAAAGTTACTTTTTAAAAGTTTCAATGCATTAAATGCAATATTTCCAATTCTTTAGACTTCTTAACAAGTGCCTTAAGAGCACTTGTTAACATTTCCTTAAAATAATTTTAAATTGTAAATCAATGGTAACCGTGTATCGCATCAAATAATCTCACTACACTCCTACTAACAAGAGAAATAGTTGATTCCTATTAGATATTTGTGTAAGATCAATTGAAACTGACATAACATATTGATTAAATTCTATGTTTAAATTTGTTTATACGGACCAACTTTCTTTTTTAGTCCACTTCTATTATAAACGTGTACACAATCATTGAATGATATACAATACCAAAGTCAATTTTTAAGATTACGTTAAAGTTTATCTTATATCAATTGCTCCAACTAATATGCTACTCAAGTCATATTTCAAATATCTATTCGGATTGTAAATCGTGTGTTGAGAGTCTAACAGCAAATATAATATAATCTAAACAAGTGTTTATAAATACAGAGACTTGCTAATATTTGTTGGTAACATGCTAGTCATGGGGCCACTAGCGTGCCGAATGCTAAATTACTAGTATGATTAATTACATGCACTCCAATTACACATTGAATTGGAAACTTGTATATATTGACATATATGGACCATGAGAAACAATTGATTGGTCACAACACCATCAAAAGGGAAAGGTCGTTAAACACTTGATTGTGTATTCTTTATTGTTAAAGCTCAAATATTATCCATGCATATTTCCCCCAAATATTACCAATCATATCTAATAGTATAGTGACAGTAGTTTGTTCTGCAAATTTCAGCCATAATATTTCCCAAGACACATATGTATCTCCTAAATCAATAGGGATGGTAATTTCATTTGCCCACCTACATTGACCTTTTAACTACGAAGTATAGCAATTTTGTAGTAAAAGAAACAAATTTTTGACCTTAAAAGAATTTGAATGTGACTTTTAAGATGAAATTTGTACTCATATTATGAGATCTTTAAATGTGTCATACATTTGCCTTAAATATCAGGGGTTTCTCCAACACACACTTTGTCTTTTTGTTTTAAATTTTGGTTCAGTGTGTTAAATTTGGCTCTGTAGCAGTTTGGTATGTTGAGATTATTTCACAACCCACAGTTTGGAACACCACCCCTTCCTCCATTGCTTTCATTGACACGACACCAAGGAACCGTCAACCCAACAACATTGTTTTTGACGCCATGCATCTGTTTTAATTAAAGCTGAAACAGAATTACAACTGAGGCCAACCAACAGATAGGATCACTCAAACAAGTTTTTAACCCTACAGACTTTGAAAGTATAGCTAGTTTTTGTTTTCTTTAGGGGCTGCTACAGACCCTTAACTGGTTCATCTCTATGGATTTGAATTGGGTTATCATAGAGATGGATTGTAAAAGGAGTAGTAGATGACCTTAATAATTTAAAGTTGGATCGACTCGAGTATAGTTCAATTATCTCTCAATGTAGGGCGGCTCTTTTATCTTTGAAAAACAAAGACAAAGTTGTGTTTATTAGACGACATGTGAATGGTAGTGTTCATGCTCTAACACAAACATTTATTAATACACTATTCGCAATACTTTTACGAGCATTCCTCGTTGTATTTGGAACATTACCATGAATGAAATGTGTTGAATTTGTCTACGTAAAAAAAGGGTAGATTCTCTTGAGTCAATCTTATTCAAAGCATTGTTGGATCTTAAATGTGTGCAATTTCTCAATCAAAGCACGTTGTAGGAGATTAGCTCATTTCTTTTGAGCTAACTCGCATTGACTAGTATACATTTTAATAGATGTCGTAAGTTATACAAAAGGTTGTTTTTTTGGTCAAGTAGGCTAGCGATTAAAAATTTATACTTTTAAGATGAATAAGTAAGGTGTTCGGGGTTTAGCGATGAGTCGTGCATATATTATACAATGTCTCGCCAATTGTATTAAGCTTACGTAAACATGTTGTTTCTATTATTGGATCAATAAGTCTCATTATTAAATTAAATGAAATATGATGAGATTTAATGATCAAATAACGAAAAAAACTTGTGCATGATACAATACTAATTTGTCTGTGTACATTAGACAATTGTCATAACCAACATTATTTATTTTAATGAACTGCTCTGTTTTATTTTTACCAAAGGGGAGGAAATAAATAAAAGGGACAAATAATTTTAACCATTTATATATTCCCAGTTTCTTTTAATGTTATTCATTTGCAAAATAATTACAAGCTTGTCTTTACCTTATGTTATCCATGTAATATTTTTTCAGCGAAGATTAATTTTCAAAATTCTAATTACAATAGCCAACTCAAGAAGATAATAAGAGTCTATAAGCTGTTTTATTTCTTTCATATTTCAACTTACAATAAACTTTAACAAGTATAATTATGGTTAAATTACACTAAGGGTCCTTTAAGTTTGAGGTTTGTAACATATTGGTCCTTTAAGTTATTTTGGTCACACATAGTTCTTTAAGTTTGAGGTCTCTAACAGATTGATCCTTTAAGTTATTTTGGTCACACATAAGTCCTTTAAGTTTGCACAAAATTTCTATTTAGTCATTCGCAGAATAACTAAATTGAAAACGTTTACAAACTTAAAGGACTTATGTGTGAACAAAACAACTTAAAAGACCAATCTATTAGAGGACCGATCTATTACAAACCTCAAACTTAAAGGATCTCTATGTAATTTAACCTATAATTATTCAAGTCTCACACAGTTGTGTACAATATTTCCCCCTTCCAATATTAATCCCTTCACACAAGCTGTAATATAAAGCATGTATCTCATGAAGTCTCAGTATACATACACAAATTTAATGTAGTCACAATATTGAATCAATAGACAGTCTTAAATGGCTTAAAAACTTTTAAGATCAAGAACAATCCCAGCAATAGAACCAACAGCAGCAGCTATAGAGATTATAAGACAAGCAACACTAAGCAATTGAAGACAGATCCATTTCGAGCTCCACTTCGGTATTCTCTTTTGAATTATATACATCTCCACCGGAAAATAAACCGTAAGGGGCCAAAATCCAAGTGCACCAAGAAGTCCAGCTATGTCATTGAAAAATGGAAGGAGCATTGATACCAAAGTTGTTAATATTACAAAAATTGTCCTCCAAACCAATCTAAATAGGTTGAGCTTGCACATTTGTCTGCCAGGGATTGGAATTTTTATGTTCTTATTCACAAAATCACTCTGAGGGAATCTTTTCGCTGTGTAATTTTCAACGAATGCATAAAGGGGCTGGCAGTAAACTTGGTATGCACCGATGAGGTGGATAACTATGGCAACATTGGCTATGTCAAGGAGCCAAAATGGGTTATAGAAACCAAAACCGGTTAAAAGGTTTCCAGGACTTGAATTTCCAAATGCCGCGTATCCAAAACAGCCGCAAAGCATGTAGAAAAATGCTGTCGCTGCAACGCCGATGATTGTAGCCTTCTTCATTGTTTTTGCCTCAGACGGAGGTGGTGCTTTTACCGTGTCCTGATTCATAATAACATAATTTTTTAAATTTTGATTGAGCTTAACTCAACCCTATAAAACTAACTTATAAGAAGATAAATATCATTCATTATAATTATTTTTCAAGCCTTTTCTTTTTTACAATACAGGACTTGGATTTTATGCTTGTTGGAAATATTTTTATAAAGTTGTGGAAGAAAACAAGTCTTATAACAAAGAAAATATAGGAAAATGAACTAATACCTGAATTTCTATAAGGATCATGGAGTATGAGTACGCAAAGGCTATGTCACCAAGAGCTTGCAAACTCCCCCAAACTTTCTGAGCTTTTGTCACATCAGTTACCCCAGCCATGGTTCCATCAATCTTTTTATTTCCTATAACTTTCCCAATACCAAGGCCAAGACCAATTGTGGAGTATGTAAAGGACATAACAGCAGCTAAACTGGAGAGCCACCATAATTGATCAAAATCTGGAATTTGCGAGAATATAATTTGCACTGCACCAAATGAAATCATATAAATATTGCTATTTATGTGACATGGATCTTTCCCCCCACTTCTGTGGAAACAATTTGACCTTTCAATTGCCCTGTTTCATACAGAATTAACCAAAGTCAATTATACCACATTCCTTAGATATTTTCTTGAATAAAATTAACTTTAACATATAAATAAGATCTCAATTAAACTTACATCATGCTTATTGCAGAAGCTATAGTGTATCCAATGGCAACTCCAACAAGGTTTAGATACTGAACTATCCCACATAACGTGACTTGAAAACCACCTAAACAAACATAAACACAAAAACAAAAGTAAACATTTCATACTGAATTTTTTTTGAATTTGCTATTTCTTTATGGGTAAAATATGCTTTTCGTCACTGTAATTATAAGCCATTTGAATTTTCGTCCCCGAACTTACTAATCCTCCCATTTCGTCCTGTAAAAGTTAATCACTTGAAATTTCGTCCCTCGCTCCTTTTAATCACTGCCACGTCAGCAAATTACCAAAATAGCATGGGAAATGACGAAAATACCCACTGACTTATTTTTTTTCCTTAAAAAATTTCAAAATTTTGAAAATTCTTTTTTTAAATTAAAAAAAAAATAATTAAAAATCATAAAAAATTTCGGAAAAAAATGTTAAAATTAAAACTGAAATTTTTCGGAGAAAAAATCGTAAAAAAAAATTCGGGAAAAATTTGGGAAAAAAATTTTGAAGGAAAAAAACAAAAAAAAAATAAGCCAGGGGTATTTTCGTCATTTTCCATGCCATTTTGGTAATTTGCTGACGTGGCAGTGATTAAAAGGGGCGAGGGACGAAATTTCAAGTGATTAACTTTTACGGGGACGAAATGGGAGGATTAGTAAGCTCGGGGACGAAAATTCAAATGGCCTATAATTACGGGGAGGAAAAGCATATTTTACCCTTTCTTTATTTATATATTCACAGAGAAGAATTTACCAAGATTGGAATGAACAACATCCATGTAAGTGTAGTTTCTCTTGCCATTGATAGGATCATCATTACGATAACATTCACAAAGAAGAATGGCAGTGTAGTAAGTAACCCAAGCAAAGAGAATCATAACAATAGGACCAGCAATCCATCCAAGTTGAGCAATAGCCCAAGCTAGAGACAGCACTCCAGACCCTACCACAGCTGTTATTACATGTGCACTTGCAGTCCAAGCAGTTCCTGTGTTTTTCATAAAACATATTAGAATTTAGGTCGAGTCTAACTCGAGCAAGCAAAATAAAAGACAATACTTAATTACCGGTTCTTTTGACGCGACCATCGTCGTCGAAAAACTTAGAATCTCTTTGTTGATCAATGGAGACATCAAATGTTTGGTGATGATTCTTGCTTCCATTCTTGTCAACCATCTTTGTTATGATAAAAGACTAATCAACCCGAGTTAGGTTTATAAAAATTTCCAACTAATTATTGTGATGAAAAAACAATCTTGATTCTTGATTTTGGTGAACAATGGGGAGTATGTACTAGAAGAAAGGTTCTAATTTAAATATTTGGAAAGTGGCAAAGAAGGGTACAGCTCAGAGATGTACTAGTTTAGAGTGGTTAATTAATAATGATTTTATTATGAGGCAGAAACCTGTAAGAACGTTTAATTCATGCAAAAGCTCAAAAAAAGTCAACAAAAACTAATTTAACTATAAGAGTTTGGAAGTACAGGCAAAAACAGTGATGTTGGAAGTCAAAGAGGAAAGGATGAGACACAAAGAAGGTGTTTGTTGGTGTTCCTCGTACATTTTAGAATTTCCCTAATAATATTAGATGGTTTGAGTAAACGTGTGACTAGTTTATACAATGAAGGAAGATGGTGTCGAACGTGGGCTATATATAAGGGAGAATAAACACGTACCATTTTAGTCCTCGTCTCTGCACCTCGTTGTCACAAAGGTCCTTGACTCGGGATTAAATACAAATTAGTTCCTAAATGTGTACTTCCGTTATCGGTTTAGTCCATTGACGTTAAAAAATTCCGTTAACCGACGAGGTTGCAAATGTTTTATGCCGACAAGGTACTTCGAGGTGTCACATGGACTAAAGTGAAAGTAGAAAATTGTTATAGGGACTAAAATGACAATAAACACGCACATGCACAAAGTGGCAGCATCACAAACACCTATAAAAATAATCACTACTATAAAAAGTAGGTACATTTTGTATCATTGATATGCATTCTTGATCATTGCATATAGCTCTTTGTCATTTTTCAACCACTTTATATTTCTTCCATGGTATATTGTGTTGTTCCTCACATCTTCATTGAATATATACATAGTATCAAATTTCATTCCGATCTCCAAGTGAAATTGACAAACTTTGCATTTGAATTAAACCGGTAAACATGTTCTTCATTTCCATCACCTTCGTCATTGGTAATAGGGCGGGCTCCTTAGTTCTTTAGAATGGTAATTGTCATTGTCGTTAGGAAAATCATTCTCAACAACATTCTCTTCAACGTTAATACCCATGGTTTGTCGGGGACCTTAGTGACGGTAAGTGTTTCTTGTCGGGGACCTAACTCGATAGTAAGTATGCACGGTCGGGGACCTTAATGACCATTTTAATGTTTTCTATTTGTTTCTTCTATAGGCTCGGGACAACTTCATTGGGGAAGATGACTCAGGTTCTTGATGAATGAGCAACACTTTGTTGAGATGAGTTTGCACCAACATTCATCATCATGTGATTCAATTTTGATGTTTAATGGAAGATTTGATTTTGAACAAAAGAAGAAATTAGATGAGATTTAGAGATTTGAGATTTAGGAAATTAGAGATTTGGGGATTCAATTCGGAATTTAAGGATTTGAGATTTAATTTGGAGATATTGATTTTCGGTTCAAGGACCAAAGTAACCATTTTATACTTTCACTTTAGTCGCCGTGACAACTCACGCACCTTGTCGGCACAAAAACATTTGCCACCTCATCAGTTAACATAATTTTTTAACGTCAATGACTAAACTGATAACGGAAGTGCACATTCGGGGATTACTTTGTATTTAATCGTGAGTCAAGGGACCTTTATGACAAAGAACCGCAAAATCATGGACTAAAGTAACCATTTACTCTTAATTTTACTTTCATTCTCTCCACACACAAACCGAATAAATTGAAATTGGATATCAAATTCTTCTACTTTTTTCTTATGTTATCCATGTACTCTCTACGTTTCAAAATGAGTGTCGTTTTAGGTGTTTACACACATATTAAGAAATGTAATGATTAAAAGAAAGAGAATGGTTATTTTACCAAATTATCCTTATTAACTTTTGGTTAGTTTTAAAAGTAATACTTTGTAAGTAGTGTGCAGAGTATTAATTGGAGGGTACATTTGAAAAGAAAAAGTTATTATTGCATTGGAAACTGAAAGTGACATTCATTTTGAAACAAATTTTTTTGGCTAAAGCGACACTCATTTTGAAACGGAGGGAGTAATAACTTTTTAGTGAAGATTAGTTTTCAAAATTCTAATTACAATAGCCAATTCAAGAAGATAACAAGAGTCAAGAGTCTATAAACTCTTTTATTTCTTTCATATTGCATTGGATCCGAAGGAAGGTGTTGGAACACTAGCTGATTCTAGTGAAGAAAATTGGAAAGAAAAACACTATGAAAGAACTAGTGTGTGGGTGTGACTTAAAAATGTCCCACATTGGAGGGTCACCCCAACTAGTAAGTGTTTATATATGGGCAAAGTGACCTCCAAGGGTGTGCCCTTGGGGTACCCAATTTTGTGAACGGGTGAACGCTTACAAAATATATATATCGCACGCGACGACGCCGCCGTCCGGCCGGGTCGGGTCGTGGGTTAAGAAAATGATATATATATTTTTTGTTACTTGAAAATGTTAAATTAATTAATTAATTAATTAATTTAATCATTATCCGTAAGCGCTACGCATAACAAATAAATTTGTTACGATCCAAATCGCGTATCCGAAACTTCCGGATATATCCAATTAAGAAACAAAACGCGTTTGCTTAAGGATTAAGCGAGACTTAATCCCCAAGTCACTCGTTTTTTGTTACAAACTCTCCCTATAAAAGGAGAAGTTCGCCCCACTCATTCTTTACACCGAAAAGAATTTCATTGAGTTGTCGGGAATTCTTTTCTTCTCTTCTCCCTCCGACTTGTGTTAGCAAGTTTCTTGCTTCTACTCCTTTCCGTCCCTTTCGGTTTCAAATAGAGCGGTTACGTACCGTATCGAGTGGCTTAGATCAATCGATTGAACCATATTTTAAGAGTGTTCTTAAGATCATAGTCCCTTCTTTGGTTTAATGTCCCTTCGGAATTAAGAGTGGTCTTAAGTTCATAGTCCCTTCGGAATATAGAGTACTATTAAGATCATAGTCCCTTTTCGCAATACTAATGTCCCGTCGGAATTAAGAATGATCTTAACAGGTATATAAATTATTTCAATAATTTTCTATTTAATGAGAAATGATGGTATCACCATATTTGAGTGGTCGTAGTGCCATATTGATGTTTTGGAGAAGTTAGTTAGAATGGTGGTAACACCATATTGAGTGGTCTCGGCACCATAATAGAATGGTAATAATACCATATTAATTTGAGTGGTTTCAATATTAAAGAGTGGTCTTAGAACCATATTTGAGGGTGTAATTCTCGAACGATTTTCTACGGTGCGGTAGTTAATCGAACGGTTGTAGCTGGGCTTGTTTTATCTGGAGGCGGCGTGGTTGATAGTCTACCTTGCACAACTTTGGGTAGTGCCACGAAACGTCTTAAAGAGAGCGACACAGGTCGTGACTCAACCTAGTAACAACTTCGGTAGATAGAATTTGGAAATCCAAATTTAACAGTTTGGAAATCCAAAAACAACGAAGGAAAACAAAAAAAAAACACTTCGGTCCATGTTCATGTTCAAGGTTCAACTTACAATAAACTTTAACAAGTATAATTATACAAGTGGAGCATACTACATAAATATTTTTTGTTGGTTATTTGGTATAAATGAAAAATAATATGATAGACGGGAAGAGTACGTTGAAATGGAATGGGAGATTGATTTCATTAATTTCACAAAAACAATACACTTAATAGTGTTTCAAAAAACAAAACAGAACACAACTACATCACCACTAAACTAGGAACGTGGGATAACAACAACTCGCTTTCTCCTAAAGTGTAGGTACCACTTATTGACTAAAATAAAAAAACTGAAACAATAGAGAATAAAGATAAATCGGCCACGTAATGCGTCCAAAAGCAATAATTAACACTCCTCCTTGCATTAGGATCCGCAAACTCCAACTTTTTGCCTTAAAAACTCGAACTTGCCGACGGAAGTGGCTTTGTAAACATATCTGCTAATTGATCCTCGACTTGCAATAAACCAAAGTCACTTCTCCATTTTGCTGCATCTCTCTTAAGAAGTAGAGCTTGATGTTAAAATGTTTAGTCTTCCCATGACACACCGGATCCTTTGAAATTGCAATTGCTGCTGGTTGTCAATAAAAACTTCTATTTTATGATTCTGTTGAAGATGCAAATCACATAAAATCTTCTTTAACCACAAAACTTGATTTACGTGCTATTCTTGCTATGAACTCGGCTTTCCGCAAGGGATCGTACTCTTGTTTCTGCTTCTTTGTGCACCATGAAAAAACTCCGAGCCTATACTTGAAACAATATCCCGAAGTGCTCTTCATGTCATCAATAGATCCAACCCGGTCACTATCGAGAGAATCCACACGGCTTGAAATTTTGACAACTCTCATATTTGACACCATAATCAACCGTGCCTTTAACATATCTCAATATTCTTCTTCTTTGCTACTAAATGTATTTCACTAGCACAATGCATAAAGCGAGAGAGGAGACATACAACAAATAAAATGTACGGTCTTGTTGCGGTGAGATACATTAAACATCCGATCGGACTCTGTAGTATCCTTCGTCAACTTTATCGGCACCATCTTCCTTGCTCAACTTCTCCTTTTGGTTCATTGGTGTGCTAACCGCCTTACACTCCTCCATCCGGAATTTTCTCAATATTTCCTTTGCATATTTTTTTTGGCAGATGAACACTTCATTGTCACTTTGTTTGATCTCAATTCCAAGAAAATATGTCATAAGACCAAGATCTGTCATTTCAAATGCTTGCATCATTTCTTGTTTGAATTGCTCAACCAACCTTGTATCATCTCCAAATACTAAAAGATCATCAACATAGAGAGAAACTATGAGAATATTATTTCCTACATGTTTCACGTAAAGAGTGGACTCGGATAAACTTTTTACAAAGCCTATACTCATTAAGTGATCATTTATCCTGCCTTTGTACCAAGCCCTTGGTGCTTGTTTTAACCCATAAAGGGCTTTTTTCAATAGATAGACTTTATCTTCTTCACCTTGCATCACAAATCCCTCGGGCTGCTCCACATATATCTCTTCTTGTAAAACTCCATTCAAAAAAGCTGATTTGACATCTAACCGGAATACTTTCCAGCCCCTTTGAGCAAAGAATTGCTAACACCAATCTAATTGTGTCTAATCTGGATACAGGTGCAAAAGTGTCGGAATAATCAACACCAAAAATTTGTGCATACCACTTTAACTACGAGTACGGCCTTATATTTATTGATTGAGCCATCAACATTGAGCTTTGTTACGAAAACCCATTTAACTCCAATGACTTTTCTATCTTGAGGCTTTTCAACCAGCTCCCATGTTTTGTTTTTTTGTATCATTGACATCTCCTCCTCCATTGCATTTTTCCATTTTGGATCTTTTCGTGCTTCCTCGCGGCAAGAAGAAGGCTCACATATTGCTACATTACATCTTTGAAATATGTACGACGGCAGCCTTGTGCCTCTAATGGAGGGATCATCTTCTAATTCATTCGGACACAACTCGGTTGTTTGCTTTTCAGGATGAGTATCTTCAATAATGCTTAGAGATCCAGATGTTTTCGGTAGATTCTTCCGGTCCCATTGCTGGTCTTCGTTGAAATGTACATCTCTAGTTATAGTCGGTGTTTCGGTTTGAGGATGATACACTTTGTAAGCCTTTGAAAGTGAATCGTATCCCACAAAAATGCCGGAAGTGCTTTTTTGTCAAGTTTGTCACGCTTAACCTTTGGAACATGTGCAAAACAAACACAACCAAACACTTTAAGAAAGGTTAGTGAAGGCTTATACTCATACCATGCTTCAAAAGGAGTTTTATCTTGTAAAGCCTTGGTTGGAAGTCGATTTTGAAGAAAGACCGCCGTGTTTGCCGCTTACGCCCAAAATTGTTTAGGCAATTCCTTCTCATGCAACATACATCTAGCCATCTCCATTATCGATCTATTTCTCCTTTCACTAACTCCATTTTGTTCGGGAGTGTAAGGAGCTGTCGATTGATGTTCAATTCCGGCTTCTTCGCAAAATAAATTAAATTGTGCCGATGTATACTCCTTGCCATTATCGGACCTTAGAAATTGAATCTTGGAGCCACTTTGAGTTTCCACCATCTTCTTAAACTTTAAAAATACTCCAGCCACTTCATGCTTGAATTTCAAGAAATAAATCCAACACATTCTTGTAAAGTCGTCTATGAAAAGAATAAAGTATAGGCTACCTTGTATTGATGGAGTTCTTTGAGGTCCCGCAACATCTGTGTGAATGAGTTGAAGCTTTTTAGTGGCTCTCCAAACAGTTTTGGGAAATGGAATTCTGTTTTGTTTACCAAACCGGCAAGCATTGCGGTTTGGCAAATGATCGTAAAGTACGGTAGACCTCTTGACATGTCTTTCTTCTTCAAGTTCAACATTCTTTGAATATGACGGTGACCGAGTCGCTTGTGCCAAAGTTCGGTGGGACCGACTTGAGTGAAATAAGCGGTACTGCTCCTCCTCAATTGGATCAAATGAGAAGCTTTTACCTCTCATTTTGACCCTAAGAATCTCCCGACCAGGTGATGTCAAAGATGAGACAAAGTTGATTTTCGAAAGATACTTTAAACCCTTTTTCTAATAATTGACCAACACTTAGCGATTTTGATCAATATCGTGTACATAAAGAACATACGAGATTGTTTTTATACCCGAACTCGTTGAAATTACGATGGTTCCTTTTCCTTTTGCGGGAATATAGACACCGTTGCCAATTCGACTTTTGAGATATGAGTTGGCTTTAAATCTTTGAAGATGGTTTTATCATATGTCATGTGGTTTGTACAACCACTTTGTCAATCGACCCGGCATTACGAACTACTCTTAGATGAAAAACATGTTGCCACAAACATTTGATCTTCTTCATCTTGCTCTACAACCTGGGCTTTGACTTCAAGTTGTTGAAATTTTCCTTTGCAAATCACGGCTTCATGTCCAAGCTGATTGCACTTACCGCACTTTGCGTCCGGTCTTCTCCAACATCCGAACGGTGGATGACCCATTTTACCACGGTGCTCGCAAGGTGGGTAATTCTTCTTTTTACCTCTATCTTTGCTTTGGTTGCCTGCGGTACTTCCAACTACATGATGCTTGGCCGGTAAAGCACCTTCAACCACATGATCTTGCCTCATAAGCCTTCGTTGCTCTTGAGCTCGCATCGCATGCAACACTGCTGCTAAGGTGATCTTAGACAAGTCTTTTGTGTTCTCCAAGGTGGTTATTGATGCTTCATATCTCTCAGTAATCGTAACCAGAATTTTTTCAACAATTCTAGAATCGGCGAATTGAGTGCCGAGTAACCTAACCTTGTTTGCAATAGAAAGCAATCCGTCGAGTAATCTTTGATTGTCTCGGACTCTTTCATTTTCTCGCATCTCAAATTCCCTCATCAAGTTCGGTACTTGCATGCCTCGAATCCTCTCATCCCCTGCGTATTCTTCCTTCAAATAGTCCCATATTTCTTTTGCCGTTTTGAGGGTCATAATTCGGTGAAAACATTTTGTGAAACACGGGAGAAAAGAACTGATTTTGCCTTTGCTTTCCGAGTTTTCTCTCCTTGTGATATTTTAACCGAGCCATGGTAGGATTATTCTGCGGTGGAGGAACTTCATAATCCTCTTCAACGGCCTCCCAAACATCCAAAGCCTCCAGGTAAGACTCCATTCTTACTGCCCAAAGGTCATAGTTCTCCCCATCAAAGACGGGAGGAGCAACTTGTGAGAAACTTGTTTCGAGTTTCCATTTTCACGAGGTCCCGTAAGATGATAGCTACGGTGCCAATTTGTTGGTTATTTGGTATAAATGAAAAATAATATGATAGACGGGGAAGAGTACGTTGAAATGGAATGGGAGATTGATTTCATTAATTTCACAAAAACAATACACTTAATAGTGTTTCAAAAAACAAAACAGAACACAACTACATCACCACTAAACTAGGAACGTGGGATAACAACAACTGCTTTCTCCTAAAGTGTAGGTACCACTTATTGACTAAAATAAAAAAACTGAAACAATAGAGAATAAAGATAAATCAGCCACATAGCAGTCCAAAAGCAATAATTAACATTTTTCAATGTAATAAAATAGTCTCACACAGTTGTGTACAATATTTCCCCCTTCACACAAGCTGCAATATAAAGTATGTATCTCACGAAGTCTCAAATAATATACTGATCATACACAAATTTAATGTAGTCACAATATTGAATCAATAGGTAGTCTTAAATGGCTTAAAAACTTTAAGATCAAGAGTAATCCCAGCAATAGAACCAACAGTAGCAGCTATAGAGATTATAAGACAAGCAACACTAAGCAATTGAAGACAGATCCATTTCGAGCTCCACTTCGGTATTCTCTTTTGAATTATATACATCTCCACTGGAAAATAAACTGTAAGAGGCCAAAATCCAAGTGCACCAAGAAGTCCTACTATATCATTGAAAAATGGAAGGAGCATGGATACCAAAGTTGTTAATATTACAAAAATTGTCCTCCAAACCAATCTAAATAGGTTGAGCTTGTACATTTGTATGCCAGGGATTGGAATCTTTATGTTCTTATTCACAAAATCACTGTGAGGGAATCTTTTCGCCGTGTAATTTTCGACGAATGCATAAAGGGGTTGGCAGTAGACTTGGTATGCACCAATGAGGTGGATAACTATGGCAGCATTGGCTATGTCAAGGAGCCAAAATGGGTTATAGAAACCAAAACCGGTTAAAAGGTTTCCAGGACTTGAATTTCCGAACGCGGCATATCCAAAACAGCCGCAAAGCATGTAGAAAAATGTTGTCGCTTCGACGCTGATGATTGTAGCCTTCTTCATTGTTTTTGCCTCAGTCGGAGGTGGTGCTTTTACCGTGTCCTGATTCATAATAACATAATTTTTTAAATTTTGATCGAGCTTAACTCAACCCTATAAAACTAACTTATAAGACGATAAATATCATTCGTTATAATTTTTTTTCAAGCCTTTTCTTTTTTCAATACGGGACTTGAATTTTAAGATTGTTGGAAATATTTTTATAAAGTTATGGAACAATCAAGTCTCATAAAAAAGAAAGACAAGAAAATGAATTAATACCTGAATTTCTATAAGGATCATGGAGTATGAGTATGCAAAGGCTATGTCACCAAGAGCTTGCAAACTTCCCCAAACTTTCTGAGCTTTTGTTACATCAGTTACCCCAGTCATGGTTCCATCAATCTTTTTATTTTCTATTACATGACCAATTTGAATCAAACATTTTTTTTTATTATAGACAATAAAAGCAAATAAATTATATATGAGTAGAATTACATATACCTATAACTTTTCCAATACCAAGACCAAGACCAATTGTGGAGTATGTAAAGGACATAACAGCAGCTAAACTGGAGAGCCACCATAATTGATCAAAATCTGGAATTTGAGAGAATATAATTTGCACTGCACCAAATGAAATCATATAAATATTGCTATTCATGTGACATGGATCTTTTCCACCACTTTTATGGAAACAATTTGACCTTTCAATTGCCCTGTTTCATACAGAATTAACCGAAGTAAATTATACCATATTCCTTTGATATTTTCTTGAATAAAATTAACTTTAACATATGAATAATATCTCAATTAAACTTACATCATGCTTATGGCAGAAGCTATAGTGTATCCAATAGCAACCCCAACAAGATTGAGATACTGAACTATCCCACATAACGTGACTTGAAAACCACCTAAACAAACATAAAAAACAAGAACAAAAGTAAATATTTCATACTGAAAAAAATTTGAAATTTGCTTTCTTATATATATAAATGTATGGTTAGCTAGGTGTGTGAATTTGAATTTACCAAGGTTGGAATGAACAACATCCATGTAAGTGTAGTTTCTCTTGCCATTGATAGGGTCACCGTTACGATAACATTCACAGAGAAGAATGGAGGTGTAATAAGTAACCCAGGCAAAGAGAATCATGACAATAGGACCAGCAATCCATCCAAGTTGAGCAATAGCCCAAGCTAGAGATAGAACTCCAGACCCTATCACAGCTGTTATTACATGTGCACTTGCAGTCCAAGCAGTTCCTGTGTTTTTCAAGAAACAAATTAGAATTTAGGTCGAGTCTAACTCGTGCTCAAGCAAAATAAAAGACAATACTTAATTACCGGTTCTTTTGACGCGACCATCATCGTCGAAGTACTTAGAATCTCTTTGTTGGTCAATGGAGACATCAAATGTTTGGTGATGATTCGTGCTACCATTCTTGTCAACCATCTTTGTTATGATAAAAGACTAATGAACCCAAGTTAGGTTTATTGTGATGAAAAAATAATCTTGATTCTAATTTAAATATTTGGAAAAGTGGCAAAGAAGGGTACAGCTCAGAGATGTAGTTGAGGGTGGTTAATTAATAATGACTTATTATGAGGCAGAAACTTGTAAGAACGTTTAATTCATGCAAAAAGTCAACAGAAACTAATTTAACTATAAGAGTTAGGAAGTACAGCCAAAAACAGTGATGTTGGAAGTCAAAGAGGAAAGGAAGAGAGACAAAGAGGGTGTTGTGTGTGTGTGTCTGTTACCCTTTTGAGCACTCTTGCTTATAAGTATTAGATGAGTTGAATAAACGTGTGACTAGTTTATGCAATGAAGGAAGATGGTGTTGAACGTAGGGTATATATAAGGGAGAATGAGATTCCATACATTCAATTTGGTAGGTAGATCCTCTCTGTTGTAGCATATTCTACAGCCATGTAATTTGTGGGTGCAACTAATTAATGACAGAAGCAGAGAGGAACGCTTGTATAAAGTGATGGTTAGAGGACACAGAGAATGGTGTAAGAAATAAGATTTGTGACTTTTGTTAAAGAAAACAACTTAAGATAAATTCCTTATTCTATTAAAAAAGGTATTTTGCAAGTTAATATATATAGGCTGCTAACTTACTCCCACCTAAAAATATGAAGGAGTAAGTTAACAAAAATACTCCCACTTGCTTTTTACCAAAAGCTACCTTGCACCTTTAATAAACACCATTTTAATACATGGGTATTATTGTAATTTGCTTTTTGTAACTTTTTTTTTTCTTGGAATATTGTTTATTTTTAACAACGTTGTGTTTAGGCCTGTGTTTTAACGCAACGGCACCAGCTTTTTTTTTCTTTTTCTTTTCACATTGTGTATTTTTGTGGAAACATTTTTGAATTGACGTGACTTCATATGAGTTTTTTTTTTTATTAAGCTGAAGCTATTGCCATGTTGTGATCAAACGACTAATCAGATAATTTCAGATAAATTGGAGTTTGTAACTTTGCAATTTTCTATAGAAAAAAAAGGTTACTTTGCAATTTAAACCCAGGTTGCTATATGGTGAATAACAATCGAAAACTAACGTTTTTTTTTGTTGAGGGAAAGTTTTTTTTTTTTAAGGAAACAATGTTTTGTTTTGTGTTTTTGGTTTGATTAATTAAAGAAAACTCGATACATGAAAACAAAGTATATATCTCCATGAATTTAAGGAAAAGAACAAGAAACATAAACAGTCCTTAAAAAAAAACATAAACAGTGGCGTGGCGTTAAAAAAACAATGTTTACGACAACAAAAAATTAGAAAAAAGCAAATTACACTAATGTCCATCCATTCAAGTAGTGTTTATTAAAGACATGAAGGAGTTTTTAGTAAACAACAAGTGAGAGTAGGCTTGCTAACTTACTCCTTCATGTTTTTAGGTGGGAGTAAGTTAGCAACCCCCATATATATATATATATATATATATATATATATATATATATATATATATGAAATTTGCTAGAATACATCCACTTAGTTTGTATGTGGGAGTGTTTTAGCAAGTTATAACTAAAAAAATTTAATAAACACACTTTGTGGTGTATGTTGTTATAACACACCTTCTAAAAACAAGTGGGTGTATGTTAGCAACTCCTACGGACATTTGCTAGAATACACCCAGTTATTTTTAGAAGGGGTATTTTAACAAGTGAATAACTAAAAAGTGGTTAAATACATCTTAACAATCGAATACACCAAATGTTTCTTATAAATAGGACGAAGGGAGTATGATATATTTACCTCTTTTCAAAGTCTTTATCGAAGTTTGAACCTGAAGTTTCAAATTTAAAATATGGTATATTTACCTCTTTTCAAAGTCTTTATCGAAGTTTGAATCCGAAGTTTCGAATTTAAAATATGACTTTTTATTATAAAATCATATCATCGTAGTTCTTAATTACTTTTTTTGTTCGATATTTCATGCTATTATTTTATACATTTAATAATTTATGTATATGGTTTAGATTCTTGACTAGATACATAAATTATTCAACGTATCTAAAAAGTCAATTGTTTCTTGTAAATAGGACCGTGGGAGTACTATTTTACGCATCGAAGTTTGAACCCAAAATTTCAAATTTAAAATATGACTTTTTACTAGAAGATCATATCATCGCAGTTCTTTATTAATATTTTTTCGATATTTAATGCTATTAAGAAAATAGATTAAAAGAAAAATAATTAACATAATTAAATATAATTGCTAATATTAAGTATAATGAATATAATATTAATTTCTGGGAGAAAATTGGAATAACATAGTCAATACGAGACAAATGTAGTATTTAATTTTACTTTCATTCTCTCTCTACACCCAAACTGAATAAATTGAAATTGGATATCAAATTCTTCTACTTTTTTCTTATGTTATCCATGTAATAATTTTCCAGTGAAGATTAGTTCTCAAAATTCTAATTACAATAGCCAATTCAAGAAGATAACAAGAGTCTATAAACTCTTTTATTTCTTTCATATTGCATTGGATCGAAGGAAGGAAAAACAAAAAGAAAACACTTCAGTCCAAGTTCATGTTCAAGGTTCTACTTGCAATAAACTTTAACAAGCATAATTATTCAAGTAGTGAACGATTCAACATAAATATTTTTCCTTGTAATAAAATAGTCTCACACAGTTGTGTACAATATTTCCCCCTTCCAAAATTAATCCCTTCACACAAGCTGCAATGTAAAGTATGTATCCCATGAAGTCTCAAACTATACACTGATCATACACAAATTAATGTAGTCACAATATTGAATCAATAGACAGTCTTGAATGGCTTAAAAACTTTAAGATCAAGAACAATCCCAGCAATAGAACCAACAGCAGCAGCTATAGAGATTATAAGACAAGCAACACTAAGCAATTGAAGACAAATCCATTTTGAGCTCCACTTTGGTATTCTCTTTTGAACTATATACATCTCCACCGGAAAATAAACGGTAAGTGGCCAAAATCCGATTGCACCAAGAAGTCCAACAATATCATTGAAGAATGGAAGAAGCATTGCTACCAAAGTTGATAATATTACAAAAATTGTCCTCCAAACCAATCTAAATAGGTTGATCTTGTACATTTGTATTCCAGGGATTGGAATTTTTATGTTCTTATTCACAAAATCACAGTGAGGGAATCTTTTCGCCGTGTAACTTTCAACAAATGCATAAAGGGGTTGGCAGTAAACTTGGTATGAACCAATAAGGTGGATAACTATGGCAGCATTGGCAATGTCAAGCAGCCAAAATGGGTTATAGAAACCAAAACCGGTTAAAAGGTTTCCAGGACTTGAATTTCCAAAAGCGGCATATCCAAAACAGCCGCAAAGCATGTAGAAAAATGTTGTCGCTGCAACGCTGATGATTGTAGCCTTCTTCATTGTTTTTGCCTCAGACGGAGGTGGTGCTTTTATCGTGTCCTAATTCATAATATAATTTAATTTTTAAACCTTGATTAAGCTTAACTCAACGCTATATAAAACTAATTTATAATGTGATAAATGTAATTCATTATAATTATAATTTCTTTTCAAACCTTATCTGTTTTCAATACGGGACTTGGATTTTATGTTTGTTGGAAATATTTTTATGAAGTTATGGAACAAAACAAGTCCTATAAAAAGAAATACAAGAAAATGAATTAATACCTGAATTTCTATAAGGATCATGGAGTATGCGTATGCAAAAGCTATGTCACCAAGAGCTTGCAAACTCCCCCAAACTTTCTGAGCTTTTGTCACATCAGTTACCCCAGCCATGGTTCCATCAATCTTTTTATTTCCTATAACTTTCCCAATACCAAGGCCAAGACCAATTGTGGAGTATGTAAAGGACATAACAGCAGCTAAACTGGAGAGCCACCATAATTGATCAAAATCTGGAATTTGCGAGAATATAATTTGCACTGCACCAAATGAAATCATATAAATATTGCTATTTATGTGACATGGATCTTTCCCCCCACTTCTGTGGAAACAATTTGACCTTTCAATTGCCCTGTTTCATACAGAATTAACCAAAGTCAATTACACCACCATATTCCTTAGATATTTTCTTGAATAAAATTAACTTTAACATATAAACAAGATCTCAATTAAACTTACATCATGCTTATTGCAGAAGCTATAGTGTATCCAATGGCAGCCCCCACAAGATTGACATACTGAACTATCCCACATAACGTGACTTGAAAACCACCTAAACAAACATAAACACAAGAACAAAAGTAAATATTTTGTTGTTCTTTTGATTGATAATTAGCTGTATTTAGTTAAAACAATGTGTTTAGGAAAGATGTGAGACAAGATGCTCTAGCATGAGTGCATCATCTGGACTCAAGATGTTATAACATTTTCCATGTGTTTCTAGAATCTTAGTTTGTTCTCGTGTGCTACAAGTTATTGTGTGCTTCTGGAAGATTGTTTGTTGTTGGTTAATGTATATCGTGGGCTTCAAGTTATTTTCAGAAAAATATATTTTGTGGACAACTAATAACTATTTAAGGAGGCTTAACCCTAATAACAAGATGTGAAATCAATATCGGAGATCAGAGTTTTTAGGGTTTCATTTTCGAGTCTCTGTGTTTTATTTGTATACCACTCTAGAGCCGCCATTGATCATTCAAAGGCTTAGAGTTCTAATTCATGTTTTCATACTGTGATTGTATCGCTCACTATGGTGAGTGATTGAGAGAAAGTGAGAGTGATTCACATATTTAGGGGAGACCTAAATAGAAAGACACGGGTAGTATTAGGTGAGAAGGCTTTGAACAAGGTTTGTTCATATAAGACTAGACGAACTAATACTACTAAGAGTGAATTTCATTTCTTGGGTGAAAGCCCCCGGAATAGGTGACGTTGCACCGAACTCGGGTTACCAATTATGTGTCCTCCTTTACTGCTGTACATATATTTATTGTTATATGTTGATTTTTTTACTTGTACATTATACACGTTGTCTTGGACATTGTGTCTAACATCTGTCATGTGTGAACAAGAATGTCATATTTCATTCTGAATAAATTTAAAATTTGATTTTCTTCTTATGTATGTATGTATGTATGTATGTATGTATGTATGTATGTATGAATTTGAATTTACCAAGATTGGAATGAACAGCATCCATGTAAGTGTAGTTTCTCTTGCCATTGATAGGATCACCATTACGATAACATTCACAGAGAAGAATGGAAGTGTAGTAAGTAACCCAAGCAAAGAGAATCATTACAATTGGACCAGCAATCCATCCGAGTTGAGCAATAGCCCAAGATAGAGACAGAACTCCAGACCCTACCACAGCTGTTATTACATGTGCACTTGCAGTCCAAGCAGTTCCTGTGTTTTTCATAAAACATATTAGAATTTGGGTCGAGTCTAACACGGGAGCAAGCAAAATAAAAGACAATACTTAATTACCAGTTCTTTTGATGCGACCATCATCGTCGAAGTACTTGGAATCTCTTTGTTGGTCAATGGAGACATCAAATGTTTGGTGACGATTCTTGCTTCCATTCTTGTCAACCATCTTTGTTATGACAAAGGACTAATTAACCCAAGTTAGGCTTGAGAGAGTAAATTATGTTTTATAAAATTATCCAACTAATTAATGTGAAGAAAAAATAATTGATTTCTTGAATTTAGCGAACGATGGAGAGTGTTTAACAATAAGAGTTGGGAAGTAGAGGCAAAACAGTGATGTTAGTGAACAATGGGAAGCTTTTATATTTTAAACGTCGTAATTACAATTCAAATGATAGAACACATTCCATGAATATTTGATATATTAGGGTTGGGTTCAAATAGCAACTCTCCACTATTCTAATGTGTGAGTTTTACGGCCAAACTCTTTAAAAGGAAAAAACTGAGTAATTTTTAACATTAAATATTTTCTAGAGAAAAAAAGTTATTTATTTATTTACAAGAAGCTACACAAAACTTGATAAAAAATTATGAAAATGTTTTCAAGGAAAAAGTTATGAAAAATTATTCACATGCTATTGTTTATGTGAAATCTTGATATCAAGAATATGAAAACTTGTACTGCATTTTATCTTTTGTTTTTTATTCTTTTTCTCTGTTACTCTTTATTTTTATATGAAAAGAAATTTATGGTGAGGGGTTTTACCACGTTTTAAAGCAGAAAAATCCTTCAACTTTAAAGAGCATTTACTTATATTTATCTCCTTTCAAAGTTTTTTACCGGAGCTTGAACTCCATGTTTCATATTTAAAACATGTATTTTCACTTTACCAAAAAAAAAAATTCACTATTAGATCACTAGTGAAAAGACGGGCCTTGTCTTTTTCTGTCTTTTTGCTTTTTTGATTGTCTTAACGTTTGAAAATTATGAACGATGTTTTTTATGAAATTTTAATTTTGATTAAAAGTAAAAATATAATTGTTTTTTACTTTCAAATTATAACAAATCAAACTAATCATGATTATCTATTTCAATAAAACCAACAATATAACAAAAATATATAATCTAAATTTTTATTTTTTTAATAACACCAACAACAATCTTTATTATAGAAAAAGTTGTTGTTTAAAGGATAATGAAAAAATAAATATATATACATTCATCTAGTTTTTTGTTACACTTTTTAAATAATAAAGGAAAAAACTGAACATTTGTGTTTGTTACATTTTTATTTTAATATTTAAATTCATTCTTATCTATTTGTTACATGTGTTATTTGTATTGAAAATTGAGCGTATTTTTGGAAGGAAAAATCCAACCCAAAAGTGTTGAAAGGGGTAGTTTTCTTTATATATAATATAGTATAGATATCATTGTAGTTCTTTAATACTTTTTTTTATTTTTTGTTACACTTTTTAAATAATAAAGGAAAAAACTGAACATTTGTGTTTGTTACATTTTTATTTTAATATTTAAATTCATTCTTATCTATTTGTTACATGTGTTATTTGTATTGAAAATTGAGCGTATTTTTGGAAGGAAAAATCCAACCCAAAAGTGTTGAAAGGGGTAGTTTTCTTTATATATAATATAGTATAGATATCATTGTAGTTCTTTAATACTTTTTTTTATGGTGGCCGAGGTTCTTTTTTTATGGTGGCCGGGGTTCGAACCCCGGACGTGCGCTTCTTTAATACTTTTTTTTATGGTGGCGGGGTTCGAACCCCGTACGTGCATATATTATGCATTGTCCATACCAACTGAGCTAAGCTAACAAGGACCTTTAATATTTTCTTTGTTCAATATTTAATGGTACTTTCTCATGTCCCATTTATAAAAAAAAAAAAACAATTGACTTTTTAGATTCATTGAATAATTGATGTATCCGGTCTATATTCTAGACCGAATGCATAAATTATTCAATGTATAAAAATCAATTGCCTTAGGGAATATTAATTTATACTATTTGACCATGATTAAAGTTTACCAACCATTTGAATTAACCACTTATAAGTTTATGACACCTTTTTGTTGACTATATACTTATGCCATTTAATAACTTCAAATTATTGTATAAAAAAATTCTTCAAAAAAGTATGGTATAAATTTTTGGTCAAAAAGAAAGTGGTATATAATTAACCATATCAACTGTTAAATCATGTAATTTATAAAGTAGTAAATAATTTGTGATTTGTAAATATCACTTAATTATAGAATAAACAAATAAGTTTATGTACTCCTAATTTTTTTCTTTTACTTTTTTCTTAACTAAATTTGTAGTTTATAAAAAAACAAATAATTTTATGTTATACCACTAATTTTAAAATAGCCTTACAAATGTGGATGATGTGTGCAAAAAAAAAAATCATCAAATAAGACATACAAAAACAAAATCTTAACAACATAAAAGGAGAGTTGTGAAATGACACCAAAAAGAGTCGAAATAAAATATATCAATGAGAGGAATTAAAAACAATAAAGCAAAAAAGAGATGATTATGATAATACATACCGACATATGAAGAGTAAAAGTCATATGTTCTGTTTGGTTTTTAAATACAATTCAGATGGTAAAAGACAATAATATAAGTTTAAACTCGCAATTTTGTTGCTAAGCTTTTTAAACATAAACAAAAACAACAATTTTATGCGCTTTAACTTTGATTGATTTATTCTCTCAGGAAAACAAAACGTTGATTGATTTATGTGGTTAAGAAAAGTTTCTTCAAAACCCTAGCAATTAAAATGACAATTGAAAGACAAGATTTAACTCAAAATAAATAGATTAAAGCTTTCATCTCTTACCTTGGTCGATCTTCAAAGCTTTTCTTTCTTCCACTATACTGCAGCAGCTCTATACATAATAAGTTAACTGGGAAAAATATGGATTTATATATGACTCAAATTATACGTTATATGGTCGTGGTGTAACTCACTTGCACTATAATCTGGTCCAAATTCACTCAGATCTTATTTTATTATTAATAGAAAATTTTACAATTTCGTATTTTATTATTTGCCTTAACCTTTTCTCGTTAATTATTTTCTGTTTCTCTTTTTATATATTAAATATAGAATAAAATTAAAATTAAATAAAAGAATGTTCTTTGCTCTCAAAAGTCCTATATGTGTTATAACATTGTTTTGTTAAGCAAATGTCAGATCTTATCCAAAAACTAGTTGGTTTGTATTCACTAGAAACGGAAGAATCTTAAATTAAAAATGGTCTTTTCTAAACAATGTCACATATTCAAAGTTATTCATAATCCTAACTGATTACAGTAATATTGAAGTGTTGCCTCTGATCAACAAGCTCCGTACCAAGTTATCGGTCCTCTTGAAGTTCATCCTTTGAAAAATTAATGTACCTAATTCTTGATGAAACTTTCCCTCCAAACGGTCAAAATTCAAATGAAAGGATATGAGGTACGAGGTAACGGACTATGATTCAGAACGCCAAAATCCGTACACACATGAAGACAAAAGTTTTGAATCTGGCTAAGGTAGTAGGAATGTCTTATAAAGACTCAGATACGAGTAAAAGACACAACTCTGCAACATATACAAGACCAAAGAAATATTGAGACGCCTCAATGTTTGACCTCGTGAGAAGTAGAACATTGTTATACTTTCACTTTGATAGATTGTTCTTGTTGTAAGCTAGAAATGGTAAAATCCTCTATGTAAGAGTAGCATATTGTACACCATCAAAAACTGTATTTCACCATTGTTGTATCTCCTCGAAAGGGAAAGTTGTAACCGGACTTTTGGAAGACAAAGAAATTCGGTTGAGTCGGATTCTTGTATATTGAATTCTAAAGGTATTGTTGGATAGACAAATATATATCCTAGTACTTTAAATCGGTTTGGATTATAGTAGATTAAGTCTTCAAAGATTCGAGACAAACTCTCTTTGGAGGTAGTTGCCAAGGTTGGAGTGAATCAGGATCAAAAAACACATATACGCTATTTCCTTTGTTCTTATTTAGTGTCTTATATTAATGTTAACCGAATCTATTTGTTTAAGAACAAAGAAAAAAATATTTTAAACTCATCACAATTCAACCACCTCAAATTTTTGTTTAAGATAGTGATAATTTTATAATTTCCTAATATACAAAAAAAAAAAAAAAAAAAAAAGTGGGGGTGGACGAGCACACACTATGCTCGTCCACCGTCTTTAAGCATGTAATTATGAGTTTGATTCTAACATCTTCTAAAAAGAAAAAAGTAATTGCTGCTACAACTACAATTTATCACTTTGGACCACCCCCATAACCCAAGTTAAAATCTACTAACATTCATGTGTTTCTCATCGAATTCTGCTCTTTACCCAAACGGTTCTCGCTCATTCCCAAAGTAAAAGTCCAAAATGTCCCTACGCATGTTAACATGCGTTAGTGTATTATGAGCGTATGTTAAGTCACGCTACGTGACTTAACATGCGTTAGTGTAGTATGAACGTGACTTAAGTTACGTACAACTTAGCACTAGCGCAAGTTAACTCACGCTAGTTGGCCGGTGAAGAACAAACGTTTTTCCAACTTTGGTCGGCTTTTCAACATTCAATGTACACGTTTTTTACCACTTTCACACGTTTTTTTTGACCACATTTATGTTAGATACAACCTAGGTTCACATTTCTACCTATAAATACCCTCACATACTTCCCATATTCCTCACATTATCTCCTCCCACTCTCTCACTCTAATTCTCTTCTTTCTTTGTTTTTTTTTTCAATATTCTTTTTGGGGGTAAAAAGTGATCAAAATTCGTCGGGGTAAAATAGTGAGTAGCCGACTTGGGGAAGTGATCGACCCTTGGGATAATTTTAAATCTGCTTTTTAACCGCAGAAACTTTTTACCGTGGGTAAAAAGAACTTCTTGTGGTAAAAAAAAAAACCGCATTTAAATTTAGCCCAAGGGTTGATGATGTATTTTCCCCAAGAAGGCTGCTCACTATTTTACCCCACGAAGATTGATTACTTTTTACCCCAAAAAGGAGAAAGTAAGTAGATTTAGTGAATAAGTTCAACATTATTGTATGACAATTGTTGTAATGTACGAATTATTAATAAAATAAGATATTGTTATATTTACTTTTATTTATATTTAGTCCATTTGCTTTTATTTATATTTAGTCCATTTGCTTTTATTAATTTAGTCCATTTACTTTTATTTATATTTGTATTTATTTAAAGAATAATATCGAATCAATAATTTAGAATAATGTTAACAAAATAATTTCGGAATAATGTTAATAAAATAATTTAGAATAAAGTTAAGAAAATAATTTAGATTAATGTAAACAAAATAATTTAGAATAAAGTTAATAAATTAATTTAGATTAATGTGCACAAACTAATTTACAATAATGTTAAGAAAATATTTGAGAATAATGTTAATAAAATAATTTAGTATAAAGTTAAGAAAATAATTTAGATTAATGTAAACAAAATATTTTAGAATAAAGTTAATAAATTAATTTAGAATATAGGCCTTAAATGTAACCAAAAAAATGAAGGCCTAATTGAAAATTGTTTAGTGCATAGGTTTTATATGCACTAAATTCGATCAAAAATAGTAAAAAAAAACGTGTAAAACACAATAAAACCATGGTTGAATAACCTACCAAAGTCCAACAAACGTGTTCTTGAGTTGTGACCACCGGCCTAACTAGCGTGAGTTAACGCTAGTGTTAACTCCGTGCGTGAGTTAACTCACGCTAGTGTAAATCCCGGGCGTGAGTTAACTCACGCTAGTGTAAATCCCGAACTCAAGAACACGTTTTTGACTTTGTTCAATGGAATTTAATTGATTTTACACGTTTTTTGTTAAGTTTTTACACGTTTTTTGACCCTATTTATGGTAGATATAACCTATGTTACAATCTCCCCCTATAAATACACTCCTAAACTTCCCCATTTCCTCACACCATCTCTCATTCTCACTCTCTCCCCTGTGAATCTTCTTCCTTTCCTTCTTTTTTTCCTTCTTTATTTTGGTGTAAAAAGAGAAAGAATGATAAGTAGTGGGTATCTTTGGGGAAAATATAAGTAGTGAGCAGCTTTCTTGGGCAAAAAACCACATTGGGTAAAACTAAATGTGCAGATTTAGTTTTACCCCGGGAAGGTTGGTTTTCTTGTGGTTTATTTTTAGTTTTACCATAGGAAGATAGGTTTTACGGTGGTTTTTATTTTTTCAGTTTTAGTTTTACTATTGTAAATGTAATAAGAATTATATTAATAAAATGATATTTTATATTTATTATTTTTGTTTCTTTATTTTTGTTCATTGTTCTATTTTATTTATTTTACGATTGCGTATTGAATTAATAAATTCAAATAAAGGAAATTAGAATAAAAATTGCGATAGTTAAGTCACGACCAACTTATAACTAGCGTGATTAAACTCACGTTCATCTTATAATCGGCGTAAGTTAACTCACGCTTACGTGAGTTAACATGCGTTGGGACGATATGAACTTTTACTTTGGGAGTGAGCAAAACTATTTGGGTAAAGAGCAGGATTCTTTCTCATCCATCCACGCTTAAAGGGAATGAGGTTCCTTTCTCACATTAATTACTACTTATATGAAAAAGTGAACAATAATCAAAATGCCACGTTACAAGTCTGCAAACAATCGTAATTTATTTATCAATTATTATTCTAGTCATGGTTTGAGACGATTAGTTGTTCCTATTGGACAATGAATACCCACACTCTTAAAATTGGTGGACAAGATTGGATCTTAAAATTATTCTTTGTATTCATTTCAATATTTAAAGAACGAAAGTTCGGTTATTAGGCACAGTCTTGGCTCTTGAAGAGCTCCAAAGGGAAATTAACTCTAAGGCACTGTTTGGTTCTAAGGAAAGAGTGTGGATGGAAAGCAGCAAGGAAAGAAAGATTATAGAAAACCATTCTTTCTATTGTTTGGTTGATATATAAAGAGGAAAGAAACCTTGCTTTTTGGTGGACCCCACTGCAGAGAAAGCTTTCCGCCCAAAACAGCAAGGAAACATATGGAATGCTATTATTTTTGTGCATTTACAAAATCGCCCTCATCTTTGAAGACTATTTACAAAATCGCCCTTATTTTTTATTCTACTTTTTTGTACTAATTTTTAACATAAGGGCTTTTATGTCATTTAATATAATCATAACTTTCTTTCCTCTCACTTTCTTATCACTTTCATTCATACCAAACAACCTAACAAATCATCTCACTTTACATTCACTTTCCTCATACTTTCTTTCCTTTAACAATCTTTCCTCTTACTTTCTTTGGTGATCCAAACACACCACTAATCGTTCATCATAATTTTGAATTAATAGAACTAATATACAAATAATCTGATTGATGAGATTAATTGCATGTTTACTTTTGTTTTCAATGCTTTATTACAAAATAAATTAATTTTTTTTCTTACTACGCAAAATCGAAACCCTCCCCCATTTGTAATAAGAAAAAAAAATCCTCCATCTCTCAGCTTTCGATTTTTGTCCTAAACTACCGACACCTTCCAAAATCCAAACTACCACACATTATGTGATTTTTGAATTCTTTTTAGTCTAAATCATCACATTTCAATCCTTTTCAACCAGTAAACATAAGATAAGGTTGCATTTCTTCAATTCTTTGTTTCTTAATTTGATTCTTTTCTTGGGTGTTTAACTTGTTCAAATTATATAATCCGAACCAAATTGTTCGTCGATTTAGATTATATTATTATCCGAACATGTTCGGAATGTGTTGAAAACAAATTTTTGTTAATCTTTTATATTTTGATTGTTTCGGATATGGACCAACGCATGAGTCATGTTAAGAGACGACATACCTACAATGACAACATCCGCAAGGTGAGAGCGATTAGAACAAGCCCAAGTGGATGGCCGGGTGAGAAGGGGTGGCGGGAGTTATGTCTTGAGACCATTTCAAGTGCATAAGGAGGAGGGACCACATCATGAATAGTATCGGGAGCATGACGAGGCCGAGGATGCTCATGATTATGTCCGGCCGAGAGATGTTGAGGAGGAGGAGGAGGAGGCACCCGAGTTGGATTCATACCGTAGTGGGTCGGCGGATGTGTGTGTTCCTCACTCAATATGCACATCATCCGGCCAGACGTATGTGAGAGGGAGATTTAAGATACGTTCACTTATATATTTTTTTGAATAATGGATACGTTCACTTATATATTGTTGTTATTTTTGTGCTAATATTTGTATATGTATTATTTTTGCACTATGTTTTATTATTTATGTAAACCGATTATTTTTTATTTGTTGCAATTTCGTTCCAATTTAAAGTGTGTGAGCACGGGAAGAAACATAAGAAATTGCATAAGGATAACGAAGGGAGGTTGGAGGAGTCATGGTTAATAGTCATCGAGACAATAATCTTGACTAGCTGATGCATGTCGTATATGACATATTTGATCATGACATATTGTCCGAATTTTTAGAGAAATGACACTATGAGACTTTGAACTTTCATCTTTTGATTAGTTAGATGAAAGTGACAGTAGATGATGTGTCATATGTGATGCATTTGCCTTCAAAGACCGTATTCTAGACTACGATGGTCCTCTCCATGGATATCCATTACGATATCATCCTCACATCCATAACGGATTTTATGCACATATCCATGGGACGGATTTTTTTGCCATTCATAAACGAAAGGCTATCAAGAAGTGAGCATAACTCGTTAACTTTTTTTTAAGTAGTAGTATTGCTGGCTCCAATGAAAGAAAATACTTATCTGATAGGATTAGTTTATAATCTAATTGACAATCGATTTATCAAAAATGTGCTAATATTCCTTCAGCTTTTAGTTAGACCAAGGCTGTGATATTCTTCGCCAAGCAGGAACCGAATCCTCTACGCTCAAAATAAAATGCAGTAACAACGTATAATTCTAATTCTAATTATCCTCTATTTTGAATTTTATACAATTTTCTATATATCAGAAATAAATATTTTAAACTCTTAAACCATATAAATATGAGGATGGAACCATTGACTCCAAGAGTAAGTTTATTGACTTACTCCAAATCACCACCATTCATTTGCTTTTAATCTAACGGCTTTATATTCATTTAATTATTACTTACATGGTCCCTCTAAATCTCCTTCTTTTGTTATCACAACTCTCTTCTCTGTGTTCGTGTAGCCTAATTCATTCAGATTAATTTTTCCCATCATCTAAAATTTCAACACCATCATCGTCCAGTGCAACAGATCTCAAATTGATACAAGTGTTCCAATACCCCAACCAATTCATATGCACCATTAGCCACTACAATTCAGACTTGTAAAATTTCATTGTCTTATTTATTCTTGAAAATTGAAGGTTTAACCACAAATTGATACAAGCTAAGTGAAACAATCTAAATCATGAATGGTGTTTAAATTAAAGAATGGAGTAATGGTGTTTAAACCAAGATCAAGGTTTTTGTTACAATCACATCCCTAAAAATATTCAATTTTGACTTTCTAAATAATTGCAGGGAAATTAGAAGAAAAAAACCAAGGAAAACTTAAAAGGTCATTACTAGAATATATGAATGGAAATTGGTGATGATAACATCAAAAAACAGTGAAACGATACCGGGAGAAGTTGGATTATTCGCAAGTGCAGAAAGCAAATAAGGGAATGGAAGAGAGATAGCGTGGGAGAACATAGTTTAGGGTTCAGGTGAGATAATTAATAATTGATTTGAACCATTAGATTAAAACAAAATGAAGGGATAAGATTTGGAGTAAGTCAATAAACTTACCCTTGGAGTCAATGGATCCCTCCTCTATAAATATAATGAAAATGATTTGTAGACCAGGGGTCGGTCCGAGAGGTTGCCACAAAAGTAAGGACTTTAAGTTCTCAAATTTTTTAAGTTTCGTATTAGGCCCCAAATCTTTTTAGATTTAAATATATTTGTGTGAGTCAAATTTTGTAAATCATATTTACATTAAAATAAAATTATCTGTTTTAACTGATAAATGTAAAATGAAAAAAAAAAAAAAATTCCTACTTCATGATCAAATTTATATCAATTATCTGCTATTAGCATTTCCCATGCACTAGATTGCAAGTTCCATAGGATGTATGGGTGGGCGAATTGTTACCGTGCTTTGTTAATGCCATATTTCTGTCATAAACCATTCCTCAAAATTAAGATGCTGTGTTTTGATGACAAGATACGATGTTTTATGCTGGTGACAGACAAATGGCCAAGTATTGCTTTTGTTGTCCGTTTCCATACTACGGAAATGAAAGAGTTAGCTTGATTATGAGAAACACAATAGATTTTTATCCGAATTTGTACCTTAATACGGATTCCAATTCCATTATCAAGTGAAGAGTGTTATCAACACACTTTATAATATGCTATTTATAATACATTATTTAATTTGTTGAAATTTGTGTAGGCCCTACACAAATTTGAGTAGGAATTTTTGTCATTGAAATTGTAAAGGTGATCAATTTAGTTCTTTAAATATGCGCAATAGTAATTAAATCGGTACTTTAAATTGAAAAATATCAATAAATTTAATCTTTTTCTTAAATTTTGCGTCATAAATTTTAAAGATGGTGGTTTTGATGCACCAAAAGACTATTTAAGTTAGGAAACTACTTCTTTCAAAAAAAAAAGTTAGGAAACTACTAATAAATCCATCCACGACACTTGCTAAAGAAATAAATATAGTAAAAATATCTTGAAACTTGTGTAGTAAACCTCTTAAATTACTTTTTGAGGGGAGAAGCCATCTCGGTAGCTTGCTACTAGGCTTCTCGAGTGTCGCCTATGTGTTGCCTTGTTGCATAGAGTGGCGCACCCCACCGGAAGAAAAAAACCTCTTAAAAATGTAAAAATAAAAATATTTTCAATACAAAATTTACCTATTTTTTTGTTTCTTTAACAAATGTCATGACCTTCTAAGTTAGGAGAACGCTAACTAGTGCCCCAAGGGTAATGGTTAAGCATCTAAAACAAGTAAGTTTTCATGAAAAAGTTGTGTAATTATTATTTTGCCCCAAGGGTAATGCCAAAAGAATGGAGGAACTTACAAAATTTATATTTCCAAGACAAAATTTCTATTTGTAAATTCTTTAACCATTGCTCTTAAGGCACCGTTAGCAAGACCGCAAGACCCTTTAAGTTAATAAGTAAATCTTTTATTCATTTTGGTCCGTGTTTATTAAAGAATTTTTTTATGGATGGACTAAATTGATTATTATATTTTTCAATTTAACGAGACTAAACTTGCTATTTTACAAATTTGAGGGACTAAATTGATAGGTTGTTATAATTTCTAAAACAAAAATAATTTAGAGTAAAAGGATGTTGCCTCGGTCCAAGGTAGAGAAGACCTTTGAGCTCAAAGAACATTTAGAAATGTATTTACATTTATCTCTTCAAATATTCTAGCGGGGCTCGAATCGCCCCGAACCCAAAACCTCTCGGATAGATTCAAGGGGTGTCTTTTTACTACTAGACCAAACCCTTAGAATTCAGTATGACCTATTTAAATTCAACCAAATGTGTTGGAGAGTGTTTTACTAATACAATTCATATCAAGCATAGCATTCCATGAGAACAACAGTTCCCTACCTCCAATTTGCGTATAAGAGAGAAGAGTTAATGATCTAGAGTTTTGATTTTGACAAAACTTTGGATCATAAATACATTATTATTGTCGTTGTCCTTGGTGAAGTTGTTTTAATTATAGAGCAACATGCATCACTTGGAGACAACACTTAATAAGTAGTTGCGTTCTTTATTCTTTATTGTCTGCATATATACACTAATACAGTAACTATTTAGATTCACTTATCATCTATAACACAAACAAACACTTGCACAATACCAAGAAATAAAATTTTGAACTCCACATTTTATTTATTCAGCACTAGCAGTGGCTAAGTAAAAATAGACTCAGATTCCATACGAACATTAAGAATATATTTTGTCAAAGTTAACCCAAAAAAAGCCTACATATTTTATTATGAAATTAAGTGTACCTCTCAATTAGAGAAGTTTAAAAACAATGGACGGGGGAGAAGCAGTACATATTTCAAAATTTCCCTCCATCCTGTTAAGTAGGCACCATCCAAATGGCATATTTAATCTTCCAAAGATTTTGTAAAGAGCCAGTAGATGAAAACGACACCCCTTCTAGAAAAGTCATAAACTTTGATATATAATAATCTGCCATTTGATAAAATTTTGGTTAATTAAACCATCAACCATCCATCCAAATTCCCAGCTTGCCTACCTCCCAATTTTAATATAAGAAAAAACAACACCTTCCACCCCTACTTTTTTCATTAAAAAGTTATCCTCTGGTTTTTTATAGCAAAGTCATACAAGAATAAAGGAGGGACATGCCAAAAGAATTAAAGCTACTTGAACTTAAAAATAAGGTAATATAATAATATCCCAAAGTCATCAATCATCGCGCACGAAAAGAATGGTATTGGCATTAGCTATCTCATGTTTTAAGATTAGAAAGAATAGTTATTTTGCAAAGCAAATCTCGCGCGAATATTTCAGAAATGAGAGAAACAAGACTTGGAATGACCACAAATTCAAATGACGAACGGCACATTTGTCTTTCGCACATTTCTTAATCAGCTTAAACATGATATAGCATGTACAAACACAGAAAATTCAGATTCCTATGATGATAATAATATCATTTAGCATTTCGTCATAAAAAACAAATACCACTTGGCAGATCACATGCTTCATTTATCAAATTACCATAAGCCCTTTGGAAATGACATGACATGACATTTTTCTCTTTCGGTTTGTTGCATACTCTGGGGGAAGGAAGATTCTGTAATCACTATGAGCAAGCATATGAGAATCCAATTCCCATGAAGAAGACTTAGCAGATGAAAGAAAAAAGAATTCTGGTTGGTTCCTCCACCATATCTCAACCATATAGTATAATGCAATCAATTTGTTGGTCTGTGACAGCGCATGGCATATCTTCCAACTATATTTTTCATCGGAAGTGGTCCCCTGTTCATCATTGGAGATATAAGACAAATAAGATCAAGAGGTATAAAAGATAATGATAGAGAAATTGTTTCAATGTTGACTAAGAGAAAGAAAGATGAATAGATATCCAAATAGAAGAGAAAACAGCCTAACTGCGTTATAAGCACATCAACACATTCAGAATCACATCTCAAAAAGTATAAAATTAATGGAGAAGGAAAAATGAAAGTAGAGTAACTTGTAGAAATAGTTTCTTACCATATATGGGAATCATAGCTATTGTTGCGATTATCCCCCAACACATACACATGGCCTTTCGGCACATACTGCAAGGATCATAGAAGTAATGAGGAAAGGAAAAATCCCAAATATTGAATAAACAGATAAGGCTAGAATTGATCAGAATTAATAACACTGGTCTCACGGTTAATTTCGTTGTGTATGTTGGTTTCTCTACCACGAAATCCTCCTCTTGAGCAACACCATTGACATAGAGCCCTCCATGATGAACCTGCAAAATGTTAAAAATAGAAGAAAGAGAAAGTGAATGGTGTAATTAGGAACTATATCTCCAAACCCATTGATAGACCATATTCACATATGTTCTTAGCAGTGATTGCTTATCAAATTACCAAGTAGTCACTTAAATTTTAGTATGATGGAAAATTCAATTGACATTTATTTACTACCTCAACAGTGGCTCCTTCTTTTGCAACAACTCTCTTAATAAAAATTACATCTGTTTTATCTCCAGAGTGCTACATAAAAAAAAAACCAATAATGTAACTGTAAGTATGGTTGCTACATATTCCATATCCATACCAGTACAGTATACGAGCACAACATACCTGCGTTGGATCCCGAAATGTTATAATATCATGTATAGAAGGACTCCTGATATAATATGAAGCCTGAGGATGTAAACAAGTAAAGCATAAAAAGAGATGAAACAAGTAGAAAAAATACATACAAGCCAGAAAATATCCATTGACCTTATTTCTTTTTTCTTTTTGAATCGGCAAATATTATTAAACGCCATCCCCGCAAGACGCAAGGTATGGACGAAACAAGATACAAATGGTGCCGCATATAGACGGTACACCATAACCACCTAAAAACACCCCTGAAGATAAACCCACCAAAACATTGACCTTATTTCTGAAAGTGTTTCTAACCAGAATGCAATTGGATATATGGTAAATTGAATAAGCGTAAAATGTAATGTAACAAATACCAACATATGATTGTGTATTTCATTCTTAAGCTTTTATTACATTACATGTAATAAAATGTAATGTAACAAATACCAACATATGATACGTCACCAATCTACGGCATTTTTAAGCTTTTGTCCCAATAGTCTTGGTTTCTATCCCCTAAATTTTGTGTATTTCATTCTTTAGGAATACACAAAATACATGATGGATCTTTTTCTCTTAGAATTTGAGCTAGGTCTAACTCAATCCCAAACGTTGGCTCAAATTGTTCAACCCTTTGAAAGGAGTAAGGACTACTTTGGCCATATCACCCGTCAATGCAAGTTCTCGACATTTTCTTAAGAATTGACACTTCAATGCCATAGGTATAACTGATTTATTATAACACAATATCTGTAGAATTTTAGTTAATTTGCATGGGATCACATTCTCGAGGAGATAATTGCAATGAATTGGATACATTAAGCAGTTGTTCATTTCAAATCCATATAGCTAAACATATTTTCCGTTAGATACCGTAATACTCTCAATCTTATTACTCAGACAAGTTGGGCTAACCAATGTAACAGAAAGTACAAATGTTATTATAACTAAAGTAAACCAAGAAGCTTATTCTCATAATTCATAAAGCTAGTCAGTTATAAGGTGTAGTATATTTTTGGGGCATATAATATAACCCAGTAAAGTGATTGCTGATATTAGATATCAACATATACAGAAAAACCGATTCCCAGCAAAAAAATAAATAAAGGAAAAACTAAAAACTATCATACATCAAATTAGGATTATTAGTTAAACAATAAAAGAAAGATATATTTAGCATGATTATCCTGCAATGAACTTGAACTTAAGTCCATTCAAAAAAATGGTCAAGAGTTATACTCAATGTCATAATTAAGACAATGCAAAATGCCAATTCTGCATGTCATTCAAGAATCAAAACTTTTACCTAGTTTTCCTAGGAAAATGTACGAAGACCTGATCACTATTATCTTATTTTAAGCAGTACAATCAAGCTAACAGAAGCAAATACATACAATGTTGAACTCATCATTCAAATTTTCAAAACTTCTTCAGGAACAACTTGTATAAAGCAGCAGCTACACAGAACAACAGTCTATGTTTTTCATTACGTGCAACCAACTACATGAATCAAATGATGTCATAAAACCCTATAATGAAATTTTAAAAATCCATTATGTTTAGAATTGGCAAAGTAGGTAGAAAAGTGAAAATATATTTGAATATAAAAAGTCTAGATACAACCTATCATTATGCCAAGAAGGGAAATTGGAAAGTATAACATTGCATGTCATTGACCTGTAATTTATGATTATGGAATATTCTTCAATCATAAGATCATGCATAAAGGTAGATATAATAAAAATGGAAAGCAGAATGTCATGTGTAAACCATGTAACTTTTTGGCGATAATTCAATAGCCAACACGAAGGAAGAAGGTATGTAACGAGTTTGGGAGAAGGTAGACCAAAGAAGGAAAACCACCGGAAGTCTTGAGAACTCGTCAAGACCTGGTCATCGAAGGAACCCCCAACTCTTACACGGCATCCATCATGACTAAGGATATGTAAAAACAAAGTTGTACATTGCAAACGGCCTCGCGAAGCTCATTACTCAAAACTCAAACTTAACTCAATTAGTTATGGGAGAAAGAATAATTATATATCACGAGTCTGTCTATATATCCATCACACACACTTGGTAGTTCCTAGATACCAGCAATTCAAAGATTTGCAGAGTGTGAAACGAGTTTTCACTTTCTTACTTAAACAGAACCGTGGAATTAGTTGGCTAGACTTGGTGATTAAGAGAATGCATAGTGCCATTTCAGCATGCCACACAAGAATCAAAATTTTAGCATAGTTTTTCTAGTAGATGTGTGAAGACCTGATCACTATTAAGCAGTACCATCAAGCTAACAAAAGCAACAGACAATATTTTTCACTACAAAAAGCTACATGAATCAAATTATGTCATAAAATCCTATAATGGGCCGTGTTTATTAATAAACCATTTAAATACATCTATCTTAATGGTTTGATCTATAGTTTTTGTTGATCTCCCTCTCACCATTGTACTGTCCTTCATCTTATCTACCCTGTTTACGGTGCTGCTATAAGTCATGTCCAAAGTCCAAATGATATAAAGTAAGACTTTACCATTTTTAACAATGGAACCTACACTGAATTTCTCTCTTAACTATTTCCTTCATAATCCTGTATGTCTTATATGATCATTTATCCATTGTAAATTATCATCTTCACAATGCTAATTTTTTAAAATCCATTATGTTTGGAATTGGTAAAGTAGGTTGAAAAGTGAAAATGTATTTTAATATAAAAAAGTCTAGATACAACCTATGAATTAGAATCTGAGGAGATACACCTAAAAAGGGAATGAAATAACATTCCAACCAGCCCCTAATGGAATATATGATGGATGGCAGATATCATACGAGTACAATTTTAGGCCAAAATGGGACATAAAAAACGATAAAATTGCAGAAGTAGAAATGGATGTTAATAATTTATGTGGAGACATCACAATCATGTACCTTTTCGACAATGATTCGATCGCCAACACGAAGGGTAGGGTACATAGAAGAAGAAGGTATATAGCAGAGATGGGAGAAGGTAGACCAAAGAAGAAAAACCAGAAGAAGTCTTAAGAAACCTTCAAGACCCGGCCATCGAAGGAACCCCCAACTCTGACATGGCATCCATCGTGATGAAGGATAAGTAATAAAAAAATTGTACATTGCAGACGGCCTCAAGAAGCTCATTACTCAAAACTCAAACTTAACTCAACTGATTATGGGAGAAAGAAGAAAGAACAATTATATGTGATAAGATTGTAATTCAAAGTGTTGCAGAGTGTGAAATGAATTTCTACTTTCTGACTAGTTAAACAGAACTGTGGAGTTAGTTGGTTAGAGTAGACTTGGTGATTAAGTTTCCTCAAAAACAAAAACAAAAAGAAAAAGGAGATGTACCTTTGTCTATGCCTACGCGGTTTGACTCTTACACCTACATACTGTTTCGTCTTTAGTTTATGTCCCAACAATTATTAACACTTTCAATTCAACCCAAGGAACGAATTAACCAACCAACAGGATTAAATATGATTTCTTTTCCACAACACAAAGGTAAATTAATGACAGCGTTCATTTATTAGGATGAGAACAAATGCAACAGTAATTTCTACTAGTTGTTTTTTTCTGCAAGAATAATAACTTGTAAGACTATCTATATACAATCATAAATAAATGCATTTCATGAAGGGAGGTGTTAGTATTATTGGGCTATTAAAAATTATTAACATAACAGCCCAACCCAAGAGCAAGAAAAAAATGACAAAAATGTGGGTTATATATATATATATATATATATATCTTTATTATAAACATTTCCCCTATTTTATTTTGATAGTACACATGGCAACTTTACAATGATAGGTGCATTTAATTCTTTCTTTCATCTACACACCAACATGTTTTTTTAGGGAATATACACACCAAAATGTCAAGTGCTAAAATTCGGATGACAATTTACCGTACCGGGATTGCAACCGAAAATTTTGGAAAACAAAGGGTAATGAGTTTCTTGATTTTTTATTTTTTTTAATAAACATTACATATGAAATTAACCGAAAATTTTGGAAAACAAAGGGTAATGATTTTCTTGATTTTTTTTAATAAATATTGTGATCTTATTGTGACTAATCAATTAAAAATTATATTGACAATTATAATCAACTTTAAAAATTGTTGTGACCTTATTGTGACTAATCAATTAAAAATTCTATTGACAATTATAATCAACTTTTTTTTTGACGTCAAAGACAATTTCATTAACGAAAGTACCGACAATAAATCAAATGCCAAGATCGCAAAATACAAGGTGGAGTTTCTTCAATCCATATGCAATCTAAATTCTTAAGAGCATATTTTGCTAATCAACTTTAAAATTGTTGGTTTGTTTTTTGAAAATTTTAGTATTTATAAAATTGTTGCTACATTGTTTAAAATTTTTAGTGTTCGAGTTTATAATTTGACGCCACGATATTTGATAGTCACAATAATTTCTTTTAAAGAATATTTATTTGCCTTAACTACTAAGGATGCATTGAAAAAAGAAAATTATTTAGAAATCATTGATATGTTTTATTTGCCTTGACTTCAATGGAAATGATATGCCTCAATTAATACAATTCTACGCCTCAATCCGTGAAAAAAAAAATTAGCACAATTGTACGGATTCCTAAACAGAAAAAACAAAAAACGCTTTCTATTGTTTTTTAAATCCTTATTACTATTCATTGCAATTTATTTAGAATGATTACCTATTTACTATCATTATTAAATTCAATGGCGTTTCCTTCCTTAATTTCTCATTTAGATAAATGCTATTAAGTTATGTAATTGATATTGTCAGTTTCAATCTTCATGTTCTTAATATAAATAGCGGTAAATTGTAAGCAATTTTTCACACCATTGCAATTGAAAATTCTACCTTTTGCACTCTTTTATCCCAATCTCATGTCTCTTTTCTTCCTTTTTATTTATTTATAGGTTTCATACTTAAATTTGGCTCCCAAGTAATATTTTATTTCAAAAATTTGAGAAGTTTCTCTTAAGAAATAAATATTGGGTGTTAGTTGTTAGAATTACATTAGCAAACAATATTATTTACTTCATAAATCTCTATCTCTATTATAAGCATTTCCCTTATTTTATTTTGATAGTACATGTGACAAACTTATGTTGAAATGTGCATTTATTTTTTTATCTCATATATACACCAAAATGTAATATCTTAAAATTCTAAGAAGTATTTAATGCATTTAATCACGTATTAATTTGTCTTTATTACTAAGACATTTCTAAGCCAAGAATAATATTCCCGTAACCGAATAATTAGAATAAGAAAACTCTTCTTATAAGTGTTCTATGTTTGTGTGTATGCATTCATGATGAAAAATTTAAAAATAAACTTTAAACATTTTGAATTATTTTTTTATTTTTTTGAAGGAAAAACATTTTGAATTATATGCACATTTACATGAATTAAAATGCAATTTTGTCAAAAAAAATGCAATTAAATAAAGAAAAAAGTTTATTAACATTTATATAATTTTTGCGTTAGTTTTGGGGTTTTTTTGTTTGACGTTAATTTTTGGGTTAATTGCATCACTTTTATCATGAAAACAAATTTAATATTCGTTGATCACCTTTTAAAGGTCATATTACAACTTTCATTTTTCATCAAAAAGAAATTACACCTCTTATTTGATTTGATATCAATTAAAGATGATTTATTGCATATGTTTTTTGGCAGCAAATTCCGGGTCTACATTACCTCTATGTTCTCACCATGCTTTGATTTCTTTTGCTATAAATATTACTTCAACTATCACCATTCTTCACACCATTTTAACATTCGGTTATAGAATTCAAAATTATTTCAAAATAATCATGTTTGTTCATTTATATTTTTTTATCCATTTTTTTATAAAATTATTTGTATTATTTTTCTTCATATTGCCTATAAATAGTGTATCATCCTTATTCTCTAAATATCACATATTTGTTTTTGGTACTTGACTACTCCGAGTTTGCAATTTATTTAAATCCATTATTTTTCCTAATCTTCTTTTCAATTTTTCTTCTTTAGCAACAGTTGATATTTATGGGTTGTTCTTCAACCAATTGTTCTTTGGTTTTGACTGAATTTTATTGATTTGTTCTATTTTTCCAGATGTAGATTCAACTAATGATGAAACACAAGGCTGCAATAATTGAAGTTTGATTACATGGATTTGTAGAGTTGAATATTTGTAGAGTTGAATATTTTACAAAACTAAATATTACAAAACTAATATCAACCAAAGGGATTTGTAGAGTTGAATATTTTACAAAACTAATAAAAGTTGTAATTGTTTTTTTACATAGAGTTGTATATTTTAATCAAGCTTTATATTTTGAGTTGTAAATATTAAAAATTTGATTAAAGTGTACGATATATGAATTTTAAGTAGTTTTATTTGCATTGAGATTGTAAAAATGCTAGCGGTAATATTGATATTGTTGCAAGTGTCTAACTAATCACACTAATGACGAGTTATGAGTGTTAGAATATAAACCGATTCAAAATAAAACTACAAATTGGAACAAAAAACAGAAAATCTTACAAAATCTAATATCATTGCATATGTTTGAATGTCCTTTGTGAAAACCTCTCGGATTAGATCATATTTTAATATTATTCGATTTTTTTATCTCAAATTGATCTAAACCGCATGTTGAACTCTGTTATGACAAGCCAAGGCGAGCCACTCGTTTTTTTTTCTTATATGAATATGTATGTTGTATAGATTGTATAGATTTTACTAAGTTTGGTTTTTCACTTTTTAATTGAAATGAAATTTGGGTATAAAAAAGTAGATTTATCAACAAAAAAACTTCTTTTTTCTCTCATCATTTGTAACATACGTGTCAAAATAAGAAAGTTATGGATTTTTAGTGAAACAAAGGTATGAAAAAAATTGTTTGTGGCTGTTTGTCACTGTCAAAATAAGTACCGTCAAGAACACAACTGATAAATGACATCTCTAAAAAAAATTGTTAGCTTAAAGTAAAATTTCACACTAGCGCACACACCCTTAGTCAAGAAGAAATGCATCAAATTTTTGAAAATACCAACACTAAATTATAGCGGTCTTTAACTTCATAGGGAATTAATCCTTGATAAAAATCATGAGATTGACTTTCTATTGTGTTTGATAGATCAATTCATTGCTCTTCTACTCATGTATCTTTCATGATTATTTAAAGTTGCAATTTTTGGGTTGTCTTGATCCAATTAAAGTTGCAATTTTTGGGTTGTCTTGATCCAATATATAGCACCTATACTCACACAATAAGATGTCGAGCCATGACCTAATTTCATTGTTATTCTTTTTAACGAATCCTGCAAATTAAAAGTATGCCAACCAAAATTATTACAAGAGAATCGATCAAAGTATGGACTTCATCTTGATAAAAAATTTGGGGCAAATAACTTCTTTGATGTTATGTAGTTACTAAGTTTGACATAAGAATGCAAAGTAAATGTCTTTTATGTATGTCACGTCTTTTAAGAGCATAATAATGCACATAAGTGTCTTTTAACACAAAAAACTTCTTAATGATCATTGGACCATAATGATTCTTGGGTATGATATTTAATGTCGTTATTAAAAAAACAAAAGTCGCAATGAATTTCTTTTTGGTGAAAAAAAGTTATGGTGAATGAATGTTAATTTTGTATAAGGTAGGAAACATCTTAGAGATAAAAGAGCACTCACTAAGATATTTACATTTACCTAGCTCCAAAGATACACGAAGGGGCTCAAAACCTGTAACCTTTAAATCTAAAGTATGTCTTTACACTTTGCTAGACTAAACCATGTTTGATGGTAGGGATATGATAGATACATGATAGGATATGAAACTGGATACAAACTTATATGGGCATGATAAACATTAATCATATCATGTGTTTGATGCGCACATGATATCATTATAATTAAATGAAAAAATTAATCTCATAATTAATTAAATATTATAAAAATGACATGTAAATGATTATAATAACAAATATATATATTATTTTAAAAAAGTCAACATTTTAAAAATGGTAGAATATCATTATAATAAATAAAGAATGATCTTCTAATTCTATAGAAATTCATGATAGTTTCTAATCCAGCATATACCTAGGATAAAAATTACAAAGGAAATAGGATAGGAAAATGGTTTATTTTATCATGTCTCTTTGGTGCATCAAACATGATATTTAAGCTGGATGTGATTAATATATTATATCATGTTTCCCTATCTTGACCATCGAACAAGAGATAATCTCAAAGAACTAGGAAATGGATTTTTCTTTCAAATTAATCATGATAAATGACACATTCCTTATACTGAATCATCTCTCTTCTTAATTGTTCTTCTTGCTGATGGGTTTGTTGAAGAAATTGAAAATTTTGGATAATTAATTTACCTAAAAATTAGACTCAAATAAAAAATGCCATATCATTTAAAAATACCAAATAAGCATGTAATTTGTTATTCGTCATAACACATCAACATAGAAAAACTTAAATTTAATATAAAATAAATTAAACAAATGACATGAAAAAAAACTAAGAAAATAATTCAAAATAATGTTCGATTTTCAAGAAAACCTACAATGGTTGTATCATTATATTAGGCTAAGAACAACCACAAAAATGAGAACAGTCACACAAGTGAGATTGACACACTTAAGACGATAACATATTTCCCTTAAGTGCGAGCCATTTGCATCTATGGTATATAGATACATATCCAAATAATATTAGACAGAGGCACAACATGCTAAAAATGATGGGTTGGTAGTGGTTTCTTGCAAAGAGAGAAAAGAAATTAGAAAAAAGAAAAAGATAAAGAAGGAATTTGAAGTTGATATAAATGATAAGGAAAAAAAATAAGGAGTGTGATGTTTGTCTTCAGCTGACAAGAAAGAGAATAAAGTGAATGACTGGTAATTTCATGGTTTGAGTTTTTTGAGTAATTGTTTCACTAAAACATTAGACTTATTTTTTTTTTAGGGAAAAAATTAGACTTAATAAAAAAAACAATCTTTTTAAAATGTCTAATAAGAATGTATTTTCTCAACTTAGAATAACACATCGAATTTCAATCAAAGACCAAATATGTTGGAATTTGAAATGATATAGGTTAAATAAAAAATATCATGAAACTGAATAAAATCCAAAAGATAAATTTTAAGATAATTTTTTTTTAAAAAAAATAACATTCAAATACTCAAAAAATAGTTCATCATAATGTTGATACTTCGGGGAGGAGCCTATGCTAGATTGAATCATTAAATTTGTATAAGAGCAGCTACACAAGTAAGGTTGATATCACATCTTCACTTACAATGTTTAATAAGCATGTATTTTGTTAACTCCACTTAACAGTTAACACATCTTTATATTGCTATTGTCACATCTCATCAAAGACCATTAGTAAAGGAAATTGAAAAATATAGGTTGGATTAAAAAAATAGAATCAAAGCAAATGACATCAAAAACTAAATTTTAAGATAAAAGAATTAAGCAAACGGCATAAAAAAAAGTCTATCACAATGTTGGTACTTCCGGATGGGCTTAAACGGGGTAGGATAACCACAAAAGTAAGGTTGACACCACATCCAAATTCTCAAGGTATTAAGTATATGGAGTCTTCTCGCTTATATGTTTATCACCTTATGCTCTTCCATCTAATATGCAACTTTAAGTCATATATGACATAATAATATCTATCCCTTAAGTTTGAGACTCTTTGCATCTATGATCCGGTGACAAAACTAAATAAGACTAGGGAAGGTGTAACATGGTAAAAAAGGTGGGTTAGTGGTGATTTAATGAAGGGAGATTTTTGTTCCTTTCATGAAAAGAGAGAAATGAAGAGAAAAAATAAACTAGAAAAACAAAGAAGGCATAAAAGGAATTTGAAATGAACGAAATAATAAGAAAAAAAAAGGGTTTGTGCGTTGTACCGTGAAAATATAGAGAATAAAGTAGTTGCCGGTAATTTACGTGTTTGTTGAAGGAGTTGTAGATTTTTGGGTAAATTTTTTACCAAAAAATTAAAATAAAAAAGTCACATTATTGTAAAAGCGTAATAAGCGTGTATTTTGTCAACTCAACATAACACGTATCCGGTTTTCCATTGTCAAATCCCACCAAAAACGAAAAGTGAAGGATTTTAAAATAATAGAAGTTGAATAAAAAATATAGCCCGAAAGCGAATGACATCCAATAAATAAAATTTGAGATAAAAAAAAAATCAAGCAAATGACATCCAAAAACTAACAAAAATGTTTATCATAATATTGGGATAATATTGAGATTCTGGTCGGCTTACGAGTGAGATGGATATTCATATTAGGTCAATATCAACCATACAAGTGAGATTGACACCGCATCTCAAGACAAAACCTTAAGGCATTAAGTACATGGAGCATCTCATTTATATGTTGTTGAAAATTTACTCTTCCATCCAATGTAGAATGTCAAGTCACACTTGACACATTGACATCTCTTAATCAAGTGTGCGACCATCCGTGTCTGTAATTATGTGACATAGTCAAACAAGGTCAAACGAAGCACAACGTGTTCAAGAAGGTGGACTGGAAGTGGTTTCATGAAGGAGTTGAAGATTTTTGGGTAATTATTTTACCAAAAAATTAAACTTAATTAAAAAAATGTCACATCGTTTTAAAATGTTTAATAAGCATGTATTTTGTCAAATCAACATACATCATATGGATTTTTCCATTGTCAAATAATTCCGGAGACCGAGACATGAATGAGTTTGAAATGATAGAGGTTGAATACAAAATAGCATGAAAGTGAATGACATCTAAATACTAATTTTTTTAATAAAATAATTAAACAAATGACATCCAAACCCTAACAAAGTTGTTCATCTTAATGTTAGAACGGTAGATGAAGCCTCGCATTAGGTTGGATCACCGTATTAGGCTAAGAGCAACCACACAAGTGATATTGACATCATATATTCACCGAAAATGTCGAATAAGCATGTATTTTGTTACCTAATCATAATACATCTACAATTTTTATATTCTGATCCCACCAAAGACCAAAATAAAAGAATTTAAAATAATAAAAGTTAGACAAAGATATTGCATGAAGGTGAATGTCATCTAAAATCTTATATTTAATATAACAAAATTAACCAAATGACATCCCAAAACTAAAAAAATTCATTATAATGTTTGGATTTCGAGGGATCCTACAATAGATTGGATCATCACATTTGAACAAGAGAAACACCACACGTAAGATGGACACCACATATCTATCTCAAACCCGAAGACATTAGGTATATTGGCCATCTCACATATATGTTGCTCAATATATACTCTTGCATTAAAAGTAGAAGTTTAACTCATACATGACGCATTAACATCTCTCTCAACATCTACTCTTACATAAAATGTGAAATTTTAACTCACATTTGACACATTATCATCTCTCCATTAAGTGTCGGACTCTCCGTGCCGTGATCGACCACCAAGAGCCACTCCCACTCCCCCAAAATGTTGAACCGGGATATCATGCAACCGTTGTGCATTACGAGCGAGCCAACACCGACGTGGATCCACACGTTTTAAAAACAAAAACCACATAAGTTAAAATGATACCACATCTCCATCCAAAAGGCTTAAGTATGATATTTTTTACTTATTTGTTGTTCAACTCGCACTCTTTTATCCAACGTTCGACTTTAACTGTTATTTGTTCCATCTAAATATTATCTCTATTAAGTATGACGAAATTCTAGGCCGTGCTTGGCACGGGTGTCGATACTAGTATATATATATATATATATATATATGTCTCAGAAGACACTAGAAAGAAAGAAAGAAATATCTGCAGCAGACGTCAGCGCACACGAAAACATAACATTTTGATAAAAATAAAAAAAATAGCTTAAAACTAGTTTGATGAAGAAAAAAAAAACAAGCAAGAAAAAGACAGACCATTTTTATTACTCGAAAATGACAAGAATGCTCAAATTTTTGTGATGAATAAAAAACCTTAGCTACCTGAATTAGTATTAGGGCGTGTGATTTCACAAGACAAAAATCTCAAAAAAAGGACAAGGACAATCAATGGCTTGGCTCCACGTCTCACTTTATCTTATCAATATTATTCTTAAACCTACTAATAAAATGTAATCTGCACCTCTCCTCTCCATCCACACATACTCAAAATTAGTAACAATGATTGCACAACACTTATGCATAGCGTTGTTGCTGTTGCTGTTGCTGCTGGCGTTGCCCTTGCTAAGGGCAGTTGAAGTGGAAACTTCCAGCAGCGATAGCATCATCTTCACCACACTTGGCAGAGCTAACTACGCTTTTGATATCTATTCCCTCCCAATTCATCACCCTCACCAAGAATTACAACTCACTGACGGACACTCCGTCAATTTCAACGGCCAATTCCTTCCAAATCTCACATCCATTACTCACCAAGATCCACCTCCTCTGCAACTCGTTTACGTTACTGAGAGAACCGGTTTTCCAACCATATACTACGACGCCGTTTACACAACCACCACCAAAAGAAGATCAGCACTTGAGTCTCAATCTCATATCATCAACGATAGAATTCAACTTCCTCTGTTGCCTAATCACCTCACAGAAACACAGTCTCAACTTTCAATCAAAGATAAACCAAGTGTCACCAGCGACGGTGAGTATTTAATCTACGTGTCAACGCACGAGGATCCCGGTGTACCACGTGTCAGCTGGACTGCCGTCTATTCCACCCATCTCAAATCGGGTAACACCCGAAGACTCACTCCCTACGGCGTCGCTGATTTCAGCCCCGCTGTATCTCCTACCGGAAAATGGACTGCAGTCGCTTCCTATGGTGGTAAAGGTTGGTCCGGCGAAGTAGAGGATCTCACTACAGACATCTACGTTTTCCTCACTCACGACGGAACTCACCGGTACAAAATAGTTGAGCACGGTGGCTGGCCAAGTTGGGTGGACGATCGCACTATTTACTTTCATCGGAGAGGGAACGACGGTTGGTTGAGTATTTACAGAGCAATTCTCACCACTGATTCTTCTAACTCTGTTCTCATCGAACGAGTTACACCACCGGGTTTACACGCGTTTACCCCGGCAACTTCACCTGGAAACAACAAATTCATCGCCGTCGCAACGAGAAGACCTGGCTCTAGCTTCCGTCACATCGAATTGTTCGACCTGGTTAGCAATGAATTCAAGGAGCTAACTCGTTTTGTCTCTCCCAATGCTCACCATCTCAACCCGTTTATCTCGCCTGATTCAACGCGGGTCGGGTATCACAAGTGCAGAGGAAAAGAAAGTAACACCAGTCCTCAGTTTATGCTAGAGAATGTTCGCAGCCCCGTTCCTAATCTGACTCTCTTCCGGTTCACCGGTTCGTTTCCGGTTTTCTCACCCTCTGGAGACAGAATCGCTTACGTTGAAATGCCTGGTGTTTACGTAGTGAACCGGGACGGTTCGAACCGAAAAAAGGTTTCTGATGCAATGGCTTTCTCAACCGCATGGGACCGGGTTCGACCTGGTGTAATCTACACAGCAGTTGGAGAAACCTTTGCTTCAGAAAGCACTGAGGTTGATATCATATCCATCGATGTTGACCGAAATTTCGTCAAGAAGTTGACCCTGGACGGAAAGAACAATGCCTTTCCGTCACCATCGCCAGACGGAAAATGGATTGTTTTCCGTTCTGGTCGATCAGGTCATAAGAATCTTTACATAATGGATGCCGTTCACGGAGAGAAAAACGGGCTTAAGAGATTAACAGAGGGTCCATGGTCGGATACAATGTGCAACTGGTCCCCTGATGGAGAATGGATCGCTTTTGCATCCGATCGTCATGACCCGGGAAGTGGAAGCTTTGAGATTTATTTGATCCACCCGAATGGAACCGGGTTGAGGAAACTGATTCAAAGTGGTTCAGGTGGGAGGACGAATCATCCATATTTTAGCCCCGATGGAAAGAGTCTTGTGTTTACGTCAGATTATGCAGGTATATCAGCTGAGCCTATCTCTAACCCGCATCATTATCAACCTTATGGTGAAATATTCACCGTGAGGTTGGATGGTTCAGGTTTAACGAGATTGACTCATAATTCTTATGAAGATGGAACCCCTGCTTGGTCACCCAAATATATCAAGCCTGTGAATGTTGAGAGGCCTAAGGGTGGACCTTATTGTTCATTTGAGGATTGCCATTGGCTCAACAACATGCCAAACTACATTGTTAGTACAGGGCTGCATGCACAATGTGGTCTGTAAATGGTGATGGCATATTAAAGAGTAATGTATAGTAAATAATTAAGGTGGGATGTAAAAATTGTAGGTTGAGAGTTTATTGTTAATGTGGATTTGGCCTTTGTATTCTACCTTTGTATTGTGTAAACTTTTTTGGTGGATATGTTATATAAACAGAAGCAGCAATATAGAATATCAAGTACATTATTATTATTATTAAACACAAAATATTTAATTTGATTTAAATGTTGAGCTGTTTTTCAAACCTTGAGAAGGTTAGGAAGATTACATGAACTAGCACAATGGTGATACACTAAATCAAGAACCCCGAGTCTGTCATGCTTACTCACTACTACTAAATTTGTCGTCTTTTCCATTACATCTACCTAGCAATTATTTGGGAAAAGATGTTTAGAAATTGGTTACATCTATCTATCTAGCCAGCCATCCACTAATGGTGCAGAAGAAGCAGTAGCTAATGATACAAGTTGCTTCTTGAAGCGTCGATTTTGTGGGCGGCATCAATCAAAGCAGATACAAGAAGCAGCCCTTTGTGTCGATCTAACGCTTTCCAACTGGGAATTGGACATTCAATCAACACATCAACTCTCTGCTCAGTTCTGGAAAAATTCTTGAGGTATTGAAGGAGGGCAGTACTTCTTGGCAACATATTTATACTGAAAAACAAATAAATTTATGAGAAGATTATTAACTGAGAAAGTGTGCGTGCGCTTAAAAGTTAAGATGAATATGTTACCTTGTGCTGATTGTATTTCTCCTTAATTGCAGGCAAATTAGAATTAGGACTGTTGCAACAAAGACGGTGGAGATCCTTTACACAAGCATACAAATCAGAAGGCTGGTATTGAGTGTAATGCTGCAATGTCGGATTCTGTTGTAAAATACACAACCAAGCATGTTAAGCAAAGGAAAATTTATGATTCGTTCTCTAATTATAATGGGACACATGAATCTTCGTCATTAGCAGCATACCCATGGTTTCATTGCAGGGAAAAGCATATATTTGGCCAGGAAAATTGAAGAAGCTGCTATAAGTGATGGAGCATAACAAAGCATACTATACTCCAACAGAGATAATTCGGCGATAAAATTTGTCAAGCACTCTAGTTGTAGTGAAGGGACCTGAGCAATGCAAATGAAACCAAGAAAAAAGGGTCAATAATTTAGAAATGGAATCCTAATAATTAGAGTCATGTGCCATAACATACAAATGAATGCTATCTCATCAAATGTGAGAAATGGAAATAAGCATAAGTTTGAGTTTCTCTGTAATTTATCATCATAAGTGAGTGTGTTATTACTAGCTTCTCCAATTACTTCTTAGCTTACATCATGTGTTCTTACAGGTTTGTGCAAAAAAAGTGTGTGAAAAATTATGTGCTCGTGTTTGAACATCTATGGCACAAATGCATGAGCCTTATAAATCACCAATTAAAAACAGAACATACCTCATCAATTCCTTGAGCTGCACGTACAAATCTTCTCAAGAAGCATTTAATTGTTGGTGCAGTCATTTCAAATTTCAGAAAATTCAAGACAGTAGATTCCATCTGCAAAACCTGCATGAAATGATTTGCTTTAGATTTGCAAGCTTCAAATGGTATAATCAAAACAAGTATTTAACCAAAGAATTCAACACAAACCTCATCCTTGAAGTATGTGTTATCAGTTATATAACAAAATTCCTCCACCTGAGGTGCACAAATCTCCTCATATTTACTGCCAAAAATAATAAAAATGAATTCTTATTACTTCATGCCTAGAGATAAAACAATATAAGAAAAACATGAAGTTGTATGCTTCCTTACGAGGCAATCATCATAGAAGCAACTCCAAGTAATTGTAATTGCTGCCTGTTCATCGGATTCCCAGAAAGATATCGATCGATGTAGTTTACTGTCAAATACAATGTATCGGGTACAAGTCTATACTCTTCAGCCACCTGCAGTTGGAAATAGATATAGATAATTAGCGCACACAAAGAGGTTTCACAATCAACTCTATATTCTAATTGGTAAATCACAAATTGCAATATACTACAAATCCAAATTGACCACATGACTAATTTAATCAAAATGTAGGAATTGGCAAAATCCACATAACTAATTGACCACAAGAAACATTACCTCCACTAGCCAATCAATCAATATAGCACGCATGCTGGGATTAATGTCCTTCTGAATTTTCTCCATGAAGTCTGTTGAAGGCCTTTTCTTTGTCTGAGATTCCAGAAAATTTGGAAAAGATAAGAATATACTCAAGAATAAATAATTAATAGTTTGATAGACAAATTTGTTACATTACTGTCCTGGCTGTAAAAACAATAATAAATCAATCATATCATGTTAACTAAATAGTGTAATCAACCATGCACTCTTAAGTGATTAATGAGCTTCAACGAAGGTCAAATCGATTCGGAGTACCAAGTTTACTCTCCTAGCTAGAGCAATCAGACTTCACTTACCCAATTTCCCTCGAAAAACGGAGGGTTAAACCCAATTTTTTTCACTAACTAGTGCAAAATTAGTGTAAGCTGCTTACACTTTGACAAAATGTAGTTTTATATACATTATATCTTATCTTATGTATATAAGAGTACCATATATCAGAACAGTTATTAAACTCAAAATCAATGCCTTTGGCAAAGGATAAAAAATGTACAAACACAATATAGATCATTGTCAACAGGGGAAATGAAGCTATACCTCAGATGCACGTAGATGCTTGTAGATATCACAGGCAAAGGTAGCACAGAGTTGAGGATCCATGTAATCATTATCAATATTAACAATTTTCTCTCCCTTTTCCAACTCAACAAGAATGTCTCTACTACAAATGTTACCTGAAAACAAATCAATCATTAGTATAATCTCAAAATGCACCAGTAAAATCAAAAGGGTAATCAAATAATCATAATTTACGAGACTGTGAATATCAAAACAGTAACAAAATGTAACCTGATGGGTAATTAGAATCAGAAATGTTGAGGCTACAAAAAGTCTTCCTCTCAATAGAATCAACAGCTGGAACATCACTGTTATCCACATATTCAATATCAGGACTCTTGAAAGAATCACACGACGACATTGTCTCGTCCATAGAAACCGACATTCCATCGGATTTACCAGGAGATGATAAATCCATACTACTCGAAACCGGAACATTGAAGGTAGTGGGAGCAACCAATGGAGGAGGAGGAACAACTTCATTCCTTCCAGAAAATGATGAAGTAGTAGTAATGGCCTTGGGAAAAACATTCACAGTAGCGGATTTAACATTCGACAAAGTAGGTTTTTTGTTAACAGAAATCACAGAGCTTGAAGAAGAATTGCATGGTGAAGGTTCTTTCTTTGTCTTTGCAACTTTAGTTACCTACAAAATTAACAACAACCCAATTCCAAAATCGTTATAATCACGCATAAAATTCAAATGGGTCTTCATATTTTGTGATGAAATTGAAAAAGAACGAATCTTTAAAGAAGATGAAAGGGTGGGAAAAAAATACCAAAGTGGATGAATTGTTGCGGGAAGAATTTTGATTGGTGAGGTTAGTGAGCGGAGGTCGCTTCTTGGCAGAGGCGGCTAAGACTTTTCCGGCGTTGTTCTCTGATGTTAAAGCGGTAACAGGTGGGTGTCGTTTTGCCATTGACGACGTTGTTGAAGAAGAAAACGATGAACGACGATTATTATGATTTGACATTTTCAAATTTTGATTCAAAGAAAGAAAGAAAGAAACAAGAAGAGAGATTTGAACTTCTTTTACTTTTGCTATGGTTTCAGAGCGTTTCTTTTGCTTTGGTTTGAAACTTTTTCAGTGAAAAGAAAGAAAAGAGAGTGGTGTTTGTGTTTGTACGTGAGTGTAATAAATTTTGTTATTTATGAAGGAATTGTGCTTTTGATGAGGGGAAGTGAAGGTTTAAAATGGGGGAAAGATCTGGACCGTTGATTAGGTTTCGGTATTCGTTAGCTTAGGAGCGGGGTGGGGCCCATTAAGGTGTAGTACCCTGAAGTTGTGGGATCTGAAGGGAGCTATGTGTATGTATTTTGAATTTGAATTCAAATATCAAACGGTCACTGAATTCTGTCTTTTATTGTGAGGAAGAGAGGGGTATCCCAATTCCCAACCATATTTCTGCCTACTTGTCCATTTTCTATTTCTAATGTCACTTTTGAAAAAATTCTAATTTAAATGTGTAGAATTCAAATTTATGCATGGAGATACGAGAGAGTGACTTAAATTATAACCTAAGGTATTTCGTGGTAGAAAATCTTGAATGTAAATGGTACATGAAAAATGTTTTATTTTGTCATTATGTAAACAGCTGGGGTGCAGTGGCCATGGCCATGGCCAATTCAATAACTTAGATTTAAGTCACGGTCACATTCCAAAAATGTTTTGTTTTGTTTTGTCATTGCATAACAAGTCTTCGTGATTTAGGGGATTTTGTTTGAAATTTTTGTTGTTCTTCAATAGAATATATATTAATATTAAGAACATTTATCTATTTACTCATTAACATTCTCCAATCAACTTTTTTACCTGCCAAACTTCTCATTATCTTTCTACTAGTATTTACTCTATCTAATCTTAAATATAAACAAAAGTCAAATGTATTTATTCTAAATTTAAAACAAGTATATTTTGATTTTAGCTTGTATATTTAAGATTTAGACATTAGAAAAAATATTGTATAAAGATAGGATTAAAAATGGATTCAATACTTTCTTCAATTTAATAGATTTTGTAGTAAGCAAAGTAGATCTAATCTAACGGATGATAGTCAAATCACTAGAGATAGACAAGTATCCTGATGGAGACATCAACTTTTGGTTATCAAAATGAGTCTCACACGCGTACACATCATTCATTTATAATTTTTTAACTTGATTTACATAATAAAACATTCAATCTCTCCACTCAAAATCTCACACAAATTTCTTAAACATGACTCGTTGATCGTTTATCAATAATTATACATCATTACATATCAATATTCTAATATTAAAAACACGTGGATCCCACGGAAAAAGATAGTGCTTAATGTAGCACCTCTCCCAAATATGTATCCATTTTTTTTACTTCACAATAGGAGTGCTTATTTGGTATTGAATCTTCAAAGGAAGACCCTTTCACTAGGGATGGTCTTAGAGCTATAAGAAAAACTATTAAAAAAATTTAGATATTAATGAATTGGGAAGAAATATAATATGTGATAAAACATTATGTCATGATTCTCTTATCCCTATAATTTAAGGATTTGATTGTATTCTTTTCATTCTAAATTATAAATACACAAGTGGGGATTTAACCTTGATTGTAATCTTTTCATTATAAATTATAAATACACAAGCAGGGATTTAGCCTCTAGAGAAATTCGAAGTAATTCCTTCTTTGATTGTCAAGTTGGAGTAGGACAATATGTCCACGAGAATATAATGGATGGGTTGCATCAATCCGATTTAGTTATAAATCATTCGTCATCTTTCATCTAATTCAAAAAACTCGTCCAATATATCCATTAACGATCTCTAATTGATGGATATCCAATAGATCCAAACATTTTTTTTTATTTTAAAAAAAGCACCGATACAATTATTTATAATAGTTTAAAGCAAAGAACGAAACATAAAACACAAACATGGAGACCAACATTGGTCTTAATGAAACTAAGCTCGAGTCTCATAAACAAAGTCTCGCATTAAAGTCTTGTGGAAGAAAAATACATAATTGTAGAGGTATGTAAGACTTCACTAATGATGACCATTTATTGATAAAGTGAATAGATACATTGTATAACATGACAAAAAAAACAATAAAGGGAGCTCTCTACACATTCCATAAGATAACGAACTCGCATTAACACAAAGAGAAAATGAAGGATAAAGAGCAAGATTAAAGTAAAGAAAAAAAGATTATGATTTTGTTTGGACGGAGAATTTTAACTCGTAAATTTATTCAATTCAACAAGGTCCGCAAGGAGGAACTGTAGATGACATGTGTACACCGTACAACGAAGAACGAATGTGTCTAAACTCTAAATGGACATGGTACGGTAGCTTGAAAATCAAAATGATTGGCACAATATTGGCGGCATGTAAAATTCCACTAGGCAAGACGAGCAAGCAACATTACATCCCTTTGCTCGCAATGATCCAAATCTTCCGGAGCGGACACCACAAGTATTTGAATAGAAGAAACACTTTTTGATACATTTTTAAACACTTGTGATATTTTCTCGTAAAGTCAATTTAGTCGTTTGGCGAATGGATCACTTTTTGAAAAATATGTCAATCACAAAGATTGTATTCATTAATGTCCAATTCGGTGTTTTGCTAGCATTTCTTGTAATAATATGTGAGTTCGGTTGTGAAATACTTCTACGGTATTGATGGAGGACAACACTTCTTTGCGGCAAACTTGAACCGAATCCATATATTAACATGAAACGATATGAAATTAATTAGTAATTTGTAAGTGGTGATAAAGATGAACATCGGACATAACAGGATAAAAGAAGTACTTAAGAAAACATAAGGGAGCGATGGTGAGAGAGAGCTTTGAGAGACCTCGTGGTGGCCATCACTCGTACGGTGGCAATCATTCGGAGTCCATCTCCGGTTGAGAGATACACTAGGGGGGATAGGGGCCCACTGGGTGGCGAGAAAATGGGGGGGATAGGGGTGATTGGTACGTAGTTAGGTCAAGAAAGAGGAAAGCGATGCAACCGGATGATCGAGGACGGGACAGGTCAAGGGTTTCGGAGCGGCATGGAGGATTGGCGAGGGACGGGAATTACGGTCGGCGGGGTTTTCGGGATGATAGCGAGGGATGAACGCGGGTTTCCTAGGGTTTCTACGGTTACGAAAGGTTCCACGTCAAACAAACGGCATTCGGTCGTAATGGTTCGGCGGGGATCGGACATGATACGGTGGAGAGCAAGGGAACCGAACGTTATGAAGAGGACCGCAACCGGTGGTAATAAGGTTACGTTTTACTTTGCAAATATTCCCGACTTTATTCCATTGTTCCGTTTACGTCGGTATTTCGAGGTACTGTGGTATCATGTCCGATATTTATGTTGCTAGACATTTAAATTCTCGTGGTCAAGTCTATGGGTTTGTGAGATTTTTACATGTTCGGAATAGAGATAAATTAGCTCGGGCTTTGAATAATGTTTGGATTGGTGACCATAGGGTGTGGGCTCGTGAAGCTATGTATGACGAGGTTTGCACATTTTGATGGTGAGACTAGGGTTTCGTTCACGGTGTTAGGAGGGAGGAGGTGGGTAGGGAGGTGAAACCGGTGGTGATCACTCATGGTGTAGGTGTTAAAAATGTGAGGGTGCGTGAGGCGAAAGAGGTTGTAAGTGTGGATGATGAAAAAAAGAAAAAATAGTAGAAGAAAAAAATTAAAAATGGAGGATGTGAAAGGTACGAAGAAGAAGAAAAAATAAGTTGAAAATTAAGAGGGTGAGTGAGGCTAGAGGAGTGATGGGAAAGGTGGAAGAGGTGAAGGCGGGGAGGATCGACGAAGGTGGAAGGGAAACAGGTGTGGGAGTCAAAGGTGAAGAAGATTATTGAAAAGGTTGATGCACCGGTTAGTGGTCATGTTGCCATGCTCATTTACACTTCGAAACCAGAAGACCGTTTATGGGGTGAGGGGGTATTGTTGCGAAAGTGGTGTCGGGAGACTCTTCTCTATCTCTTCAACAACGGGTGAAGGACGCTGGATTTGGTAATGTTGTGGTTACACCGATGGGCGGTGATAGAATTTTTCTCCTTTGTCGTGGGGGTGAAGATATGTGGCGAGGTGTTTAACGATGCTATTGACTTTTTCGGTTTGTTATTTACGGATTTGCATAAATGGTCGTCAAAGGATATAAAGTATGAAAGAGGTGCTTGGTTGCGAGTTTATGGTACTCCGGTATAGGGATGTCAATGGGTACCCGTAGGTACGGATAGTATGATACCCGTCCCCGCCCCGTTGGATAAATATGATACCCGTACCCGCCCCATACCCTCGTGGGTACCCACTATGCGGGTACCCGCGAGTATTGAGGTATCCATGGGTATTCATGGGTACCCATGGATTTTTGAATTTATTTATTTTTTTGGTACAAATAATAACTTTTATTAATTACCTACCAAAAACTTCAACTTTTAAACATTCATACATAATCCATTCAAAATTTCATAAATCATACATAATCGATAGAAAATTTATGATTCTTATATAATCCATATAGAATATGTTTTATGATGTGAATGAAGTGAAAATGGTGAACTAAATAAGATGAATTAAAAAAATTAAAAATAAAAATAGGTTATTAATGAGAAATCTTAGGTGGGCGGTAAAATTTCCTTCAATGAGGTAACAACTTTAAGTAATAACATAAGATATATAAAGATAATTTAGTAATTTACTTAACTCATTATCGGGTATGGGTACCCGTGGGTATGGATACAATCAAATCCATGTCCATATCCATATAATAATGGGTAGTCAAATACCCGTTATTATACCCATGGATACCCGTTTAGCTACCCGCCCCATGCCCGTGACGGATTTTACCCACGGGTACCCGTGGGCATGGGTATTTTTGCCACCCCTACTCCGGTACATGCTTGGAATGAATTGTTTTTTAATATTGCCGTTTCGGGGTGTGGTAGATACATTAAATCGGATGCTTGCACGGTGGATAGAGCAAGGATGGATTATGCCCGTGTTCTTGTTTCAACTACTTGTTTAGAAGTCATTAATGTGTCATCGGAAGTGATTATAGATGGGTGTAAACATGATATTAAGGTGGTAGAAGAATGGGGGTGCAACTTAGGAGAGGATGCATTTATGACGGAAGAAGACGTCGATTCAAGGACCGAAGCAATATCCGTTCATAATGATTTTCCCGAGATGGAGGAGGTACATGGGGAGATGGATGATTTGGTTGATGATTTAAACAAGGATTGGTTGGTTAATGGTGACTATGGTAAAGGTAGTGAACATCATGTTGACATTGGTAACAAAGGTGTTGACATTGGTTCAGCTGCTGTTCGACAACAAGAAGATTCTCATGTTGATTTTGGCAACAAGGGGGCGTACCGTGGGCAAGCAAATGGTTCACCCGTTGTTCAAGAACGGCGAGATGCATTGAAACACGTCCGGAGCGGTTCGGTTCTTGTTAAAAAAATTCTTCTTGAAGGCACCGTACGGCGGGACCGGACCGTGAGCAACAAGGGTTCTATTGCTAATTTTGACAACAAGGGTGCGGATCCGTGAGCAAGCAAATGGTCCAGCTGCCGATCAACAACGGCGAGAGTCTCAAGCAATGTTACGGGTACAGAGAGGTTCAAATTTGATTAAAAAAATTGCTGCTGATGGCTCTGTGAAGCGGGACCGGATGTTGGTATCTAAAACAACATCTTCTACTAAGAAACATAAGAAGAAACGTGGAATAGCTCTAAAACATTCAAATTTGGGTTTCTTAAAAAAATTGCACGAATGCCTTCGAAAGATAGAAAGGAAATTTTAAAGGTACTTAAGAAACAAGAATGCAAGAGGAGTGTTTTGTCAAAGGCATCTAAGGGGATTGCAACTTCCTTATCTAACTCTTGTTTCTTCGCAAATAAAGATTTGGGGAGTTGGGTTGTTCTTCATAGCAAGAAGGAGGTCATGGCGGAGGATGTGAGGGAGATTGGTAAGACATTGGGGGTTAAATTTAAGGGAGATAAAAACAATAGATTTAACTTGTTGTACTAGTGAGGGGAGAAGGGAATTGAGGGCGAGAGAGAGGGAGTGTAGTGGAAGAAGGGGGAAGGGCGGATGGTGGGGCTGGTGGTGAGGGGAACTAGTGGGCTGGTGTGGTGGTGGGTGTGAGGGTGGAGGGGAGTGGAGATGAAGGTGGTTTCCTATAATGTTAGAGGTCTTGGGGGGTTTGAGAAAAGAGCCGAGGTCCGGCATTTTATTCAAGACAAAAATCCTTTTGTGGTATGCTTGCAAGAGTCAAAGTTACAAGCGATTGATGATTTTTTAGTTAATACTTTATGGGGGAATTCTCAATGTGGGTATTCTTATCAAGCTTCAATTGGGGCGTCGGAGGGTTGATAACTCTTTGGGATTCGTCGGTGGTGGAGGTATGGTGCACTATGAATTTCGGACATGTTTTAATTATCAAGGGAAGAGTGATTTTGACGGGACAAGACTTTACTATTGCAAATGTTTATGCTCCATGTGATATGGCGGCGAAACAAATTCTTTGGGACCGCTTGACTCATTTTATTCTTAATAATGAGGAGGAGAATATCCGTATATGCGGAGACTTCAATTTGTTAGATCGAGAGGAAGAGAGAAGAGGTAGCGACACGGTTTTCGTACAATTAGATGCGGACAATTTTAATAACTTCATCGATGGCGGCTCCTTGGTAGATTTCCCGATTTGTGGGAGGCTCTTCACTTGGTATCGTGGTGACGGTGTGTCTATGAGCGAGGTTGGATCGTTTCTTGGTGTCCGTAAAATGGTGTGAGGCTTGGCCAAATTGTATTCGGGTGGCACACCGGCGGGGCTTATCTGATCATGTTCCTTTGGTGTTGTTTATTGAAGATGTTAATTGGGGTCCTCGACCGTTGCGTTTGATGAAATGTTGGGCGGACTACAATGGGTATGCAGAATTTGTTCGTGATAAATTACTTTCATTTAACCGGGATGGATGGGGCGGACACGTCTTGAAAATGAAGTTAAAAATGATTAAACTCGGCTTGAAGGAATGGCATCAACAACACACCAAGAATATAGACGGTAAGATTTCGGATGTGAAGAATCGACTCTCTTCCCTTGATTCTAAAGCAGAAGAAATTGAACTTCATGAGGAGGAAATTCAAGAACCGCATGATTTGTCGGTTAATTTGCATTCTTTATCTCGGGTACATTCTAGTATGAATTGGCAAAAGGCGAGAATGAATTGGGTTAAGGAAGGTGATGCAAATTCAAAATTCTTTCATAATATAATGTCAAACAGACGGAGAAGAAATTCTATTCACTTAATTCATGTGGATGGAGTACTGTCGAAGGAGTTCAAAATATTCGAATGGCTGTTCGTAATCATTTTTCTAGACATTATAGAGCCTCGAGATGGTTCGGCCGGGGGTGGAAGGGATGAATTTCCGAAAATTGTCATATCCACAAGCAAGTAGTTTGGTGCGTCCGTTTACTTTGGAAGAGGTAAAACAGGCTGTTTGGGACTGTGAGAGCTTTAAAAGTCCGGGCCCCGATGGAATTAATTTCGGCTTTATTAAAGATTTTTGGCATGAGTTGAAGGATGATTTCATGAGATTTTTATCGGAATTTCACCGAAATGGGAAGGTGACAAAGGGTCTAAATTCGACGTTTATTGCTTTGATTCCAATGGTGGATAGCCCTCAATGTTTGGGCGACTTCCGACCTATTGCTCGGTTGGTTGCTTGTATAAGGTGTTGGCAAAAGTCCTCGCGAATAGGTTACGGTACGTTATGGAGTTTGTTGTGTCGGATTCTCGCCGCCTTTTATCCGTGGTAAACGTATTCTTGATGGTATCCTTGTTGCTAATGAGGTGGTTGATGAAGCTCGACGTATGAAAAAGGAGTTGTTGTTATTCAAGGTAGATTTTGAGAAGGCTTACGATTCGGTGGATTTAAATTATTTGAACTCGGTTATGAAAAGCATGAATTTCCCAACTTTATGGTGAAAGTGGATAATGGAATGTGTTGGAACGGCTACGGCTTCGATTCTTGTGAATGGGAGTCCGACGGAAGAGTTTTCTTTAGAGCGGGGTCTCGTACAAGGGGACCCTCTTTCCCCTTTTTTGTTCTTATTGGCGAGTGAAGGCTTTTTGTGTTGATGAAGGCTTTGGAATCTAATAATTTGTTTCGGGCATATGGGGTTGGAAGACGGGAGGGTGTCAAGCTATCACATCTTCAATTCGCCGATGACACTCTTATTCTTGGCACAAAATGTTGGTTGAATGTGCGTTCCATCCGCGCGGTGTTGTTAATACTTCGGGAGATATCGGGTCCGAAGGTCAACTTTAATAAAAGCATGCTTACGGGGGTTAACATTTCTTCAACTTGGTTAGTAGAAGGCAGCGGTGTTAAATTGTAGAACCGGCACGATTCCGTTTTTGTATTTGGGATTGCCTATTGGGGGTGATAGTAGGAAACTCGGTTTTGGAAACTCGTGGTTGAGCGTATTACTTCACGGTTATCGTCCCGGAACAACAAGTTTTTATCTTCCGGTGGTCGCTGGTTCTTCGAAGTATGTCCCGTCCTCTCTACCGGTTTATTTTCTTTCTTTTTTCAAGGCCCCTACAGGTATAATTTCCTCTATTGAATCTCTTTTTAAAAATTTTTTTTGGGGGGTAGTGAGGTCTCTAAAAAAATTTCTTGGATAAATTGGGACTCTATTTGTTTATCTGTTGATAATGGTGGTTTGGGGGTCGGGAGGCTTAGGGAATTTAACTTATCTTTGTTAGGAAAGTGGTGTTGGAGGTTGTTAGTTGAGAAAGATAGTTTGTGGTACCGTGTGTTGAAGGCCGGGTATGGGGAGGTTGGTGGTCGTATTCGGGAAGGGGACCAAAATGCCTCGGCTTGGTGGAGGATGATGGGAGGCGTGAGGGAGGGGATAGGGTCGGGAGTAGGAAACTGGTTTGAGGACAACGTTGAGAGGGTGGTAGGTGATGGGAAGAACACTTTATTTTGGATGATAAATGGTTGGATGGAGTTTCACTAAAACTCAAATTCAGCCGCCTTTATGAGTTATCGGTTCATCGGGAGTGTACGGTGGAGGAGATGGCTAGATTGGGTTGGGAGGAAGGAGGGAATGCGTGGAGTTGGAGGAGACGTTTGTGGGCATGGGAGGAGGATAGTATGAGGGAGTGTATTGTTATGGTAAATAACGTTATTTTGCGGGGGATAATATTCGTGACTATTGGAGGTGGCTACTTGATCCCATTCATGGATATTCGGTGCGTGGGACTTATCAATTTTTAACTTCTCAAGCTGAACCAGCAACGGAAAACGTAATATCTACTGTTTGGCATAGATTGATTCCTTCTAAAGTCTCTCTCTTTGCTTGGCGTCTTCTTCAAGATAGAATTCCGACAAAATCAAACTTAGTGAGAAGACATATCTTGCAACCTAATGATAATATATGTGTTGGAGGATGTGGTTTCACCGAGACAACAAATCATCTTTTTATTGGTTGTGCATTATTTGGGAATGTACGGAATTTAGTTTCTCAATGGCTTGGCATCTATTTGGTTTTTCCAGGAAGTATCAAGGAGCACTATTTGCGGTTTACTCAATTAGCGGCGCTTCCGGAGTTACTCATTCCTACCTTAAAATTATTTGGCATGCGTGTGTTTGGGCTATTTGGAAAGATAGAAACAATCGTGTCTTCAAAAATGTGGTAATCAATATACACGGTATTTTTGAAAAGGTGAAGATGAACTCATTTCTTTGGTTGTCTTCGCACTTTGTTCCTATTGCTTTTGGTTATCATGATTGGTGGAGACACCCACTTTGTTGTATGGGTGTTGTGTAATTTTTTCTTGCTTTTATGGTGGCAACCTATTCACGAGTGCTACGGTTTGTAACGATTTGGATGATTCATCATTTTAGCACACCTTGTGCGGGATGAATTATTCTTTCGTTTGAGCAATATATTCCATTTTGATTTGTTCAAAAAAAAAATAATAAACAAGAACATTAACCCCAAATGCGACGGTCAATTTGTCAAAAACTAAAAAAAAAAAAAACTAATCCATCCTTTTCGCAGCTGCAGAGATATGCAATAAGAGCCGCATTTTCAAGCCATATGTAGCCATAAATAGATGGTGTGTGCAAATTAATATCTTAATAGATGACTAGAATTCTAAATGGACAACCCCTTTACACCCTTCAATCTGGTCCCCGATACCCCACTAATTTGCATGCATTGCAACCTTAATTACATAAAATTAGTTACCGGCATTACGAATCCTACAAAATCCAAATTAATAACGCAACAATCAAAACCTTTTTTTGTTAATCGAACAGTTCCCCTCAACTCTCACATGTATTGAACTATGATTTTTTTTATCATGAATCATATCTATACTCTATACATATATATTATTAGATAGTTAAGTCCACTTTCTCTAATTACTAGACTATCCTCCTTTTGGTTTACCCTTTTAACCGGTGAGAAAATATTTTTAATATTAATCCAAATGATTAAGGTAATATAATACATTTCCGTCAATTCTCAACATGATTATCACTTAATCAACTATTTGTTTAAAACAAATTATTGGAATCCATATTGAGGGAACTCCAAAACTGATGAACGAGATGCACAAAAATGCTTAGAACTAAGGATTGTGATTGTAGATCGCTTTTAGTCACCCAATTTTACTACGCTCGTAGACAAGAGAGCAAGAGCCAGGTATTCTCACCTTATGCCGATCGTATTTCTCTCTCGATAGCCGTAATGGAAGGTGAACTATGGTAGCCATTGTGGTACAACAAATGCAATCCCTCAACACATTCCCGCAATTCGATGCTTGGTAACCCTTTGTGTAATGCCTTAGCATAGAGTTCTATACCAAAGCATATGCATAGTTGCACAACATCGGCATATATGCATATCAAAAGATATTCAAGAAAATAGGTTTTCTGCAATACATACCTAGGGATTCTTTGTCGAAAGTAGTATATATTTAGCCAAGAAAGTGGCTAATGCGCTATTAATGATGGGGTGTACTTAAGCATATCATACTCTAGAAGCGATAAATCCGCTACATAGTCACCAAATACTCCAACCGCATCAATAGAATGCGAAAACGATGCAACATAAACATCATAAATTGTCATGATTATCCTAACTTAGAGAGACTAAAAAGAGTCTCAACCGAGATTCATACCTCACATGTTTGTTGGGCAACGGTAATGAAGCGTCTACATTGGCATGTTCACAAGTTAATACAAAAGCAACTTACTTCCACTTGTCAATAATATGAAGAAAACCAATCATTACCTCAAAAAAACATCTAATTGTAGGAGCCGTCATTTCAAACTTCAAGAAATTCGAACGAGAGGACTCCATCTCCAACACCCGCAATAATATCATATATCTATAGTTTTTGGATACTAAAACCAAATAAAAAGGTATCCAAAGTTGCAGTTATGAATCAAATTAATAGATAAATAACAAAACACAAACCTGCTCCTTAGAATATGTATTATCGGTTACATAACGTAACTCTTCCACCTTAGGTGCACAAATCTCCTCGTATTTACCGCCAAATTCAAACCAATTTATAGCCTTATGGAATACAAATACAAATAAAAATGCGGGACAAACACAAGAAAACAATTGAAACAAGCACCGTATAGTGAAACAAATTAAGTAGAGATATTACTTAACAAACAATAACTAAGAGAGAAGAACCCTACGCAAAGCAATCATCATCTTGGTAACACCAAGTAGTTGTAATTGTTGTGTGTTCGTTGCTTTGCCCGAAAGATAGCGATCAAGGTAGTTAACTGCCAAAAATAGTGTATCGGGTAAAAGTCCGTACTCGTCAACAACCTACAATGGAGAGAGAAATTAAGTGAAAACCATTTGAAAAGAAACTTAATGAAGGATACAATTCTTACGGTGTTCCCTCATGAGGAAAAAGAGAAAAAAGCAAGTTCACCGAATCCTATACAAATAACAATGAATCCTACTTCCATTGATATGGCATCTTTACCTCTCCTAACATGAGTATTTAAATCTCTCAATAACCAACACAACAAAATATTTAAAATAACATCGTCAAAACAAGTTTTTTCTCTTTTAACCAAAAAAAAAAACAAGTTTTTTGAATGAAACATAAAGTCCCGCTAATCGGGATATAACAATACATATAATAAATTGTATAAATAATTCTAAAAAAAAAGTAGCACATTGAGAGGAACAAATCCCTTGGAATAAATCTATCACCCGGCAGTCCGTCCCACCATAGTTTACCTCCACAAGCCAATCAACAAGCATTGCCCTCATGCTAGCATTGATGTTTTTCTCGTATCTTCTCCATGTAGTCCATAGATGGCCTTTTAAATTTACGAAACCATAAATTAGAAGAAAACAAAAGATGAAAAAGTAGAAAGAAGATAAAAAATAAATGAGACAAATGATATATACATGTTTAATTTCTAAACCACGAGTATAATCGCATAAATGATATGATAGAAAAACACTGAGTTTGGAAGTTCGAAAAGCTATATCTCATACCAATTTAGTAATTTATCTTTTCATATTGTGTAAAAATAGAAGACATTAGCCCTTTTAAGAGGGACCAAATCACATCAATAACAAGTTGCTTAAGAGAAATCGAGTTCTTAATTTCATCAAATATTTCACACTCATCATGTGAAAGTCAGGATTTCTAGAAATAAATTGAGAGGAAAATGCAAATGATGAATTCAACATCAACATCATCCTAATCTTTATATAATTAATATTCTTATTGACGTGAATATGACTTTTAATTTCCCCAAAAAAGAACATGACTTTTACATTTACTCCAAATCTTTCTCGCAAACAATAAGACGAAGGTTGCAAAATAAATAATACATAAAGTTGATATGTGAAATAGTCATAAACAAACTTAGTTGGAGAAGCAATTCAATCTGATATTCAAATATAGATTGAAATGATACATCACATATTTTTTAAAATAAAAACATTCTATTTCTTAAATATAGATTGAATCTGATACATCATGTCTTCAAGTCACCTACACCGACTCTATTCAATTACATTAAATGGGATATAACTCCTATTCAACATTTCAATATATCACAGGTCTCATTGCTTAAGGTGTGTTTGGAATTGAGATTGGTGCACAGTGGTATAAAGTCTAATAAAGCGGAATGGGCTAACATTCCTAAGTTTAGATTTTAAAAAACAAATGATATCTCATTCCATTCCATTTTATTCCACTCTGTTCCACCCTATAACACTTACCCAAACATACGCTTAGATATGAATATTGAATTGGTTAATTTATGGTACCAAACACAAACAAGAAATTTGTAAACCTATAAAAGCATCAAAACAAATCAAAATGCTACTCGCTAGCAATCACTTTGACAATTACAACAAGTGACTAAAACATTAAAATAAATGAAGATGACAAACCTCTGATACACATAAATTTTCGTAGATTTCATGGGCAAAGGATGCACAAAATCGTGGGCCTTTGGTATTGCGATCAATGTCTACAAATTCATTTGCTCTTGACTTCGGTATGGTGTCAATATCATGTATTCTCCCTAAAATCAAGGGATGATGCATGGGTATTCCAGTTACAAATTGTAATTATTGAAAAAAGTATTGTCCAAATTAGCCAATACATAAGAAAGGGCAAGTATAAGATTAAGCCTTTAATAAACGAACCGGCCATTTTGGAAGAGTACGAAATATTGAGAATGTTGCATGTTTTATTCTCAATTGATTTGATTGATAAAACATCATCATTGCGAATATATTCAAATTCCGGAGTCATCGGAGAATCGCCGGTTGACATGCTCCCATCCAAAGTGAAGCGGAACCACCGAAGGAATTACTTGGGTAAATGTCCATCCATCTCGGACTACGTACCACACTCTTAAAACTGACAAACAACACTATCTTTGCTTGGAGCAATGAATGCTTTAACTCCGGTCTTAATTTGACTAGCTTTGGTCGAACATGCCTCTTTGGAGAGCGAGATCCACTCGATTTTACTCTCGATGAGGGTTGCAAAATGTTCTCGGACATAACATTTTTCTCGCGAACTCGCAATAGAATCCTTCTTTGTCTTTGCAGCTTTTGGACACACGGGGAAATTTCAAATGACAAAAACGATCCTATTAAAGTACATGAAATTTTCACATACATGCACGAATTAGGATTTAAATTGTATATCCCGATGGTGTAAATAAGATTTACACATACATCTAATTATATTCAATCATTCTACTACTTTATTATGTGAATTCCTAAAATATCTCCTCAAATATCGAGCGCGATAAAATGTGACGGAATGCATGTGTAAAACTTTTTTACGCCAATAATGCATATCAATTAAACTCATTATATACTTTCCCCCTTAAAACCAAACACTTGTCCATTGTTTTGTATTGTTCAACTTTATTTGCAAAAGTTCCACATGCATGGCATATATGGTGGGTCCTAATGATTTTGATAAAATAATCCTCAAAAAGGTGAACACACTATATGTTAAATTAAACCATGCATGTTATTATATCCTTCTCGTGCTTCATCAACATAATTTCAAGATACACTTTCATTATTACGCAACACTATCCCATCATCATAATTGGAACAATCTTTAATTATTCATATGCAAATTCAATAAGATTGTTCGGTATTAATAAAAAGAACTAAACTAATCAAATTCAGCGTTCCAATCACTACACAAACTCAAATTGAGTGATAGTAGTAAATGATTACCATGGGCTTAGATGGAGTAGCAAGGGAGGTTTTGACGAGAGAGGCATTTACTGTTATTGGTAACGTCGGCGAGAGCGGGACGTTTCTTAGTCAAACGAGTCTTCACGGCGGCAACATTCTTGTTTGAAGTTGAATTCTCTCGAAACGGAATGCTTCTTCTCCGATGATGAAGAAGAAGAAGCGAAGCGTCGGCTTCGGGTAAACATTTTGTGGAAAGGGAAATTAAGAAACCCTAATTGATGTGGAAAACGGAAAATGGAATCGAGTTATAGTTTTGTTCGTAAAAAAAACGTAAATGAGTGCATAAAAAGAGTAAGAAAATGAGTAATGTGGTTGAATTTGAGGGGAAAGATGAACTTACTTGAGAGTGCGATTGATGATTGAAGAAAATGAAGCAAGGGATTGGAAATGGATTTCAAAAGCAGATGATCATTTCATAGTTGTTGTTATTCCGCAGATACAATAACACGCGTAGAAGAGAGAGGAACTAAACTCATAGAGCGCGAAAGGGTCCGGTTAATTATCACCGTCGGATTGGAGTCAATCGTATATCTCACCGTCCATCCTTTGGATAGATTGTCAACATCTAATTTGTAAACAAATTCAACAAATTTCTATAAATAAAAATAATACTCCATAAATTTTATTTTATGCAATAACAATTTAAACAAATTTCCTCCTTTCAAAAAATTTAAACAAATTTCCTCCTTTCAAAAAATTTAAACAAATTTCCTCCTTTCAAAGAACTTAAACAAATTTCCATAAATAATATTATAGTATAGGTTTTTTTTTTTTATATTGTAGGACAATCTTGATTGTTCAATCATTAAATAGTGTTTGACTTTCCCTTTCAAAAATAAAATAGTGTTTAACTTTCGTCATATTTAATATATAATTGGTGTGTCTAAGGATAATGGTTAAGGAGTCGGTAAATATCGGTTTTGTCGAGTTTTGATTTTTGATTAAAAGATTGCACCGCTTTTTATAAAAGTCTTACTCCCTCCGGTCACTATTATAAGCAAAAATTAATTTTTTATGTTCATTCAATAAATGATGTATTTTGTCTATATTATTGACCAATTACATTATTTATTGAATGAACCTAAAAAGTTGATTTTTGCTTATAATAGTGACCGAATGAAGTATTTGTTTTAGTTGTTTAATCAATGTCTCCGAAACACTCGTTAACATTGTCAATTTCTTAAATATAAAATATGCAAACTCGGTAACACTTAACGATGTGGTAAGAGATATTTTTCAAGTTAATCATGGGTAATGAGTTTGAATTTACCGTTGTGAATACAATAATGTTAAATGAACCTAAAAAGTTGATTTTTGCTTATAATAGTGATTGAATGAAGTATTTGTTTTAGTTGTTTAATCAATGTCTACGAAACACTCGTTAACATTGTCAATTTCTTAAATATAAAATATGCAAACTCGGTAACACTTAACGATGTGGTAAGAGATATTTTTCAAGTTAATCATGGGTAATGAGTTTGAATTTACCGTTGTGAATACAATAATGTTAAATTATCTTGAGGAAAAGTTCGATACTCATTATAGTTAATGGATTAATGTCCGCAATTGTGCATGTATGATACCTAGTTGAAAAAGCGTTAAACTACAAGAACCCAATAATATTAGTCGGTCCTAATTCTTCTATCTAACTTCTCTCAATTTCATCTCAATAAAAAAAAAATTCAGTTTTTTCATTAAGGGACGATTTTTTGTCATTTCTTGATATGGAATCACCTTCTTCATCTCTTGCCCCTCTTTTAATCCAAATAAGTTATCTTTGCATTAACTTTGGCGACGATTTTTTGTCATTTTTTATATGGAATCATCTTCTTCATCTTTTAACCCCCTTTTAATCCAAATAAGTTATTTTCGCATTAATTTTGGTTTCTCAGAAGAAGGATAGATATGAGTTTCGAAAATCAACTTTTGAGAAGTGTATTGTGACCAATAAATTAAGATAAAGTGGAGGGGGTGTTTTATAAATAACAGTCGGTGCAAATATCAACTTCAAATTTACAGGGGTTGGATCAAAGTTTAAATCCAACCTTTTACTTTTCAACCAGCACATAAGTGAAAATTGCTCTTAATAAGACATTTTGGATTACTAATAAGCATCTCAAACTTCCAAAAATAACCCATCAAGAGTTACGAATTTGTGAACAAAAGTTATAAAACATTTGCTACTAAATCGGAATTGTGAAACTCAGTCCCACCAAGATTCTTCAAACTCAAGCAATTAATCAAACTTAAACAATAAGTGTTCAAAATCTCTTATAATAACACAATGTGACTTTTATATGTTAAGAGTTTTTTAAAATTGATGTATTATGATTATGAATTAGAAGGTTTTTTGGGTAATTGTTGATCAATTAGAATGTGTGCTTTTAATATGAATGCGGGTTAAGTTAAGTACTGGTACAATATGATAGTTTAAAAATTGAAATAATACAATAGAAATTGTATGTTTATTTTGTACTCTACGTGTTTGATGGAATGTTTCAAAGAATGTTTGCTTGATATTTTCTTGTTGGTTGCTGTGTAGATGACTGACGACGTTGGTAGGCTCCGACTTAGAAGACTGGTTCAACACAGCTCTGTGCACAAAGAGCGTGTTACAGCTAATCCTCCTCTTAAACATGGTCGATGAGTTAGATCCCTAAACAAGTTGTTGACCCTACACCACATGCACATGAGGAGTAGGACGAGTAGCAGTATGCCAAGTTATCATAAGCGCCATCACCACCACCACATGACGCACCACCATTACCATCAGCGGACCATCCTATGGCATACAATATGTCTGTGAGCTTAGTTTGTTAAGTTTTACAACTTAGAATCCTTAATTCTACGTTATAGTTTTTGCTACAATGTTATTCTTGCTAATGCATCTTAATTCCCATCCCAATGACAATTGTAACTCCTAACTTAGAAATGGTTTGTAACTCCGGTTCACAAGCGAATGATTTATAACTACCGATGATAACAATCCAAATCCAAATATATATAAAAGGGGTAGCACTTAGGTGGCATTGTAGTTGGTGACATTGTGGCGTTGGTCAACCACAATGTCACAAGTGTCTTTCTTATTTCTCCCTTCATAATATTTTTTGTTTTTTATACTGGCTTGTGACATTGTGGTTGGTCAATCTCACCAATGCCACCGAACCACAATGTCACCCAAGTATTATCCATATAAAAGGGCAATTTTCCATATAAGACCATTAAAAAAAACAAGGGTTAATTAAGTTTTTAGTCCCTATAAATATTCATAGTTTTGTTTTTAGTCCCTACAAAATAAAATCACACTTTTTAGTCTGTGACATTTTTCTTAAGCATTTTAGAGACTAAAAATGTTGATGGAAATTTTTTACACGGGCTAAAAATGTTGTTGGAAAAATTTTATAGGGACTAAAAATGCTGATGAAAAATTTTATAAGGATTAAAAAGTGTGATTTTATTTTATATGGATTAAAAACAAAATTCTGAATATTTATAGAGACTATTTACTTAATTAACCCAAAAAAACAAAAACAAAAAACGCATCTCACCTTAAATTAAAAAAAAAAAAAAAAAAACTCGTCTCTAGTGGTATGAAACGCTGCGTTGCTGGGAAAAGATAGCGGGAAAATGGTGGTGCCCTATACAAATACCACAGCAGCAGCAACTAGTATAGAATTGTGTACTGCGTGAAGAGAAAAATCATTAATATGGCGCCAATCATTCAGAGCACTCAACCATGGGTCGAGAAATAGTAACCACTTTATCTCCATTCCAATTTCAATTTCAATTCCAATTTTCTGTTTCTCTGATTTCAATTTCAATTCTAATTTCTCCCCAATTTGTTTCAGCCGTCCAAAGCAAGTGAAAGACGTAGCTCACCAAGAAGAAGTAGTTCGAGTACTCACCAACACCCTCGAAACCGGAAGCGTAAGTAATTCATTCACCATTTCTAAACCCTAAACCCCTCTTTTCTTCCTAATTCATTCCTCAACACACACTCTTTGATTCTCTTCAATTTCGTCTCACAGTGCCCACACATGCTCTTCTATGGTCCTCCCGGCACTGGAAAAACCACTACTGCCCTTGCTATCGCTCATCAGCTTTTCGGCCCTGAGCTCTATAAATCTAGGGTTTTGGAACTTAATGCTAGTGATGATCGCGGTATTAACGTTGTTCGGACTAAGATCAAAGATTTCGCTGCTGTCGCTGTCGGTACCAATAAGCCTAAGAAGTATGTGAATTGTGAACTCCAATATACTTTTGAGTTTTATTTTTCCTTTTCCCTTTTTTATAAGATTTCTGTAACTTATGTTTTGGGTTTCTGATATTTCAGTGGTTATCCGTGTCCACCGTATAAGATAATTGTTCTGGATGAGGCTGATTCAATGACAGAAGATGCCCAGGTATGTTTTCTCTGTTTTTCATTCAGCTTTGCCTGTTCAATTAATATATAATTTCATGCCACCTGCAATTTGGTTACAGAATGCACTAAGGCGGACGATGGAAACTTACTCTAAAGTTACTAGGTTCTTTTTTATATGCAACTACATTAGCAGGTACATAGTTTTCTATTAAACCATTTACTGATTTTTTTTTCTTTGACATTTTCAATTTCACATTCTTAAGGACTCAATGAGAGTTTTAGTCACCTTGATGTACATGGTTTTCATTAATTTTGATTTTTGTCCAATGCTTTGGTATGTTTAAGATCAAATTTTAATTGATATACTTATTTACCATTGTTTTAATAAATTAAGTTTTTATTCTAGTTTGAGTATTACATACTTTGTTTTTCTTATATCAGCAAGAAAATTAAAATGTATGCACAAATATGAAATATCATGATCAATACAAAGGAAAATTATAAAGCTAAAACAATACTTTGTATAGTCTTTTTTCCTATTGTTCTTGTCAGCACTATATTGAGAATAGGGAATACATTGGTTTTATACAAGATTGTCGTTTTTTTGTAGGATTATAGAACCACTTGCTTCAAGGTGTGCAAAATTCAGGTTCAAGCCACTGACAGAAGAAATCATGAGCAGCCGAATAGTATACATCTGCAAAGAAGAAGGAATCTACCTTGATGCTGAGGTAGGAACCTTAGAGCTTATATGGCGGCTGTGCTATTTTTAATGGTTTTGATCCATTGTTTGTAGAGGTATTGTTGACATCATAGCGGCTTATGTTTTAGTATATTTGCATCTGTAGGGGCTTTCAACTTTAAGTAATATTTCTCAAGGAGATCTTCGTCGGGCTATAACATACTTGCAGGTGAGCACATTTCCTTATCAACATAGTATGTCTTCAGACATGTAACATATGTTACTTCCTATTAAAAAAGTGTGTTGCTTCTATTTTAATGATAATATTACACGGTGTTTTTTTTTCTTCTGTTTTTTTTTTTGTTGTTGTATAAATGAGCCATTTCACTTTGAATAATGTATGTATGTATGTATGTATGTGTGCGTTTCTTAAATGATGCTTATTCTGCACGACTTTGTGAAACTAACTACCACTAGGGAACTAGCAATTTTGTTGATAATGCTACATGTTAGGAAATAGACAAACTATCATTTATTGCAAAGCTACAAAAAAAAAAAAAATCCGGTGTTGACAATCGTTTAATTGTAGCCAGCATGCCCTCATTCTTTTTTTGTCTTCGAATGCTGGTTCAATAATTAAAGCCAATGGAAAGTTGATGCAGTGGAGAGTTCATATGTGCTATAAATGGGAGAGTTCAATTGTAGGAATGCAAGCTTTTAAATTTTGAGCTTTCTGCTTTCTTAAAAATAAATTCAATTGCAAGATGGTGAATTGGAGAGTTCGTACATACATATTGGGCTAGAGGGGTTGCTTATGCTTAAAATGGGAGTTGGTTCACACTCAGCTTATATGGGACTCTTGCTGTTTCTGCCTTAATAATCATCTTTTTCTGTTAACACTTGGTAGAATAGATCTGTAATACAGGCACTTATTTGCAACCTGCTCCTTCCTTTCGAAAATATTATAAAAGAAATATTCAATTGATTCCATGTAGATTTTGCTTTTACCTTACATTAAAAACTAATTTGTTGGCATAAGTGGAACTCTCTTCTGCACTATAGTTGAAACAAATATTGCCACTACATAATTAAATCAAGACAATCTTAGTGATAATAAAGGGATTATTTATATTTTTATGATTTGACTTGCCTTCACGAAGTTTGTACTGATTAATTTCTTCTTGAACAATAATAATGACCAAGCTTTTGAGTATTGCATCTATGTATCTCATTTTTATTTATTATTCTCACTAACCCAGTATTAACATTTTCAGTCTGCGGCTCGCTTATTTGGATCTTCCATTTCTTCCAAGGATCTGATTTCTGTGTCTGGGGTAGGTTGTCAGACTAATTCCTGTCGCCTGTTCTGTTTTTATATCAAAGTAAACAATGATATGCATTTTGAAGTTGTTTATGTCCATTTTTCTGTATGGTGTTTGCATGTCTGAGTCTGATGATGCACATTGCACTCTGTCTTACTGATTGACATAATTATTAGCTGTATGGAAGGTGTGAGTTACCTGTTTGGCTTATCGTTATTGGAAATGATTTCTTTCCTGATTTTTTAAAATACTAAATACATGGATTAAAAGTTATTTTGCTGTTCATTGTAGTGTTCTACTTTGATATACAAGTTCACAAAATTGCAGCCTGTATGCCATTTCAGGAAACGTTGGATGTTGTCTATTACCTTATGCTTCCTATGTGTTATCTATTCTTGCTCAGTACCATATTCTTGCACATTTAGCTGATTTTTAGTGAGCTGATTTTTAGTGCATTCGGTTGTGTTACAAAACCACATTTTTCTCCCTTCCTGCTTTTCCTGACTTTCTAAAATCTTGAAACCAGATTGTTCCAGCGGAGGTTGTTGAGGCACTTCTTAAAGCATGCAGAAGTGGTAATTTTGATTTAGCAAACAAGGAAGTCAACAATTTCATTGCAGAGGGGTATCCAGTCTCTCAGATGCTAACTCAGGTCTTGTTTTGCCAGTTTCATCTGGAACTTCTTTTGTTGATAATCGTGCTTACCAAACTAAGGCTTTTACAATGTAACTGATGTCTTTTCCTTCAGTTGTTTGAGGCTATTGTTGAAGAAAACGACATATCAGATGAGCAGAAGGCAAGAATATCCAAGAAGCTGGGGGAAGCAGATAAGGTTACTTATGATCCTTTAGGAATTAACATACTCACTAACCTCAACACCTTTTCCTTCACTTGTCTGCGCATATGGTTTTGCATAACTAGCAATATTCTCATGGATTGTTCCAAGTATTTTAAGTTGCACATAAAATTTAAAATATATAAAAGGAAATTGTTGCAAATAGTTATAGATGTATGTATAATTAATTCATGTTAAATATTAAATTATAGATTGAAAAAAAAAGTTAAAATTATAAAGTTAAAATTTGAATTTGAAACCTATTTAGAGAAATTACAAATGGCACTCAGGCACTGAGATGATGTACTTCAGTTTAATATATAGGTGTGAATAGTTCAGATTTGAGATTATAAGTGACTAATGTCTGGAAAGAAACTAAATTTCAACATAAATGGCCCTATATATGGGTGAAACCGAAATCACTTGTCGCTTTCAAGAGTTAGGAATAGTTTTTATTATATTGGGTTTCCTTCTTTTGTTTATCTCTGTAGGAGCTTCGAAAGTTTGTCTGCAAGCCTAATTAAGTTGGTTACAATTCTTACTTGTTGCTTGTGGAATTGCAGTGCCTAGTTGATGGTGCTGATGAATACTTGCAGCTTCTTGATGTGGTCAGCAATACAATACAAGCTTTATGTAACATGCCAGAAGGATTTGCTTACGAGGGTTAACTAATAAATAGTCAGCATGTTGGAGCTCGTTGTTTTTTTTTTTTTTTTTAAAAAAGATGTTGGAGCCTGTTGTTAATTTGCTATTTCTGTAGAATTCACTTTTGAAGAATTTACCCATATGGAAGTTTTTACACTCTGTTATTGCTCCTGTACCAAGCAAGTATTCTACTACTAGCATAGAGCCCATAGTCAGGAGGAAAAATGAGCGGGTTAATTGAATATACAATGAAACAAGTTTTTTGCTTTTGCACCCAAACATGTGTAGCAGTTAGTCTATGTTTGGTGTCACATCGGGGAAATTTGTTTTGTAGGGTCAGTACTGAGGAATTAATAGGCACGCTGAATATTATTATGCCCAGGAAACTACAATTAGTCAAAATGATAAGTACCAGCACTTTTACCACATGGACAAAATAATTCATTTGACTAACGCTGTTCTTGCTTGGTAATTCTGTGGTGAGTCATTGACGGGAAATACTTCAGTGACTTAGAAATGGTGCCATTGGTGCCATAGCGAGAGATCACGGCCGTTGATGTGTGTGGGTCCGTGTGGGGATGTGTGTGTGATGTGCGTGTGTGGTGGAGATGGAATTGGATGGTCTTATTGGTGCATTCATTAATGGCACCAAAGTGGAACCCGTCATTGACCCTCAAATAGTAAACTAGCATTACTCATAACAAGCAATTTAAGATCGTTCTTTTTCCCTTTCAAAAGAGTAGCGCCTCTTCTTCTATCCTAAACACCGTTAAGTTCCCATCTTAATGATTACACGTGCTCCATCTTGTTGATGTGAGAATGCACTATTAGATACTTTCCTCCGTCCCATATCAAGTGACACGATTGACCTCATCACACACTTCATACGCACAATTTTGATCTTAAATTACTTTACTAATTTATTATAAAAAAATTATAAAAATTTGATATTTTGAAAATACTCATTGAGACGAATCTAACGACATCTTATATGATATTATTTATCTTTGTATATTTGTAGAAAAATATGGTCAAAATAAGTTAGATCAAAATTGCACATTTTCAAATGGATCATCTATTGTAGGACGGAGGGAGTAGATAGCTAGTATTTTTTGTACCTTTTCACAAGTTTCACCATGGAAGATAATCATATAAGTCTAACTCTCTCGTATATTAAACTAATTTGTATAATATTTTATGCATTTTAAAAGAAATATAAGATTAACCCACCTGATTTGGCATGGTGGTGTTAGCTTCTTAAAAAAAATAATTTATTAATATTAACAATTGAAAGTTCAATTGTTGTTGTATTCAATGGGGACTTTTGGAAACATTTGTAACAAAAAAACAAACTAGAAATGATCGAAATTACGTCCACTGTTGTATTCAATGGGGACTTTTGGAAACATTTGTAACAAAAAAACAAACTAGAAATAATCGAAATTACGTCCACTGATGTAGGAGAGATCTTGACTCTTGTGTTATTTATTTCATTCAAATCATGACAAGAAGGATGAAGCTAAAAGAGTAGGTCAGTCCATGTACTCAATTCTCAAAAGAAATTTAAAATATTAAAATTTGAAGGCAAGTATAAACAAGTGTCCATTGATGTATTTAATTTTTTTAAGTATACCTTAGAGTATCTCCATTTTTTTTCTTCACCTTAGAGCATCTCCATCTCTAATGAGGTATCCAACAGAATTTTGTAGGAAAATGAACTTGTTCTTTATTTTTCTATCATTGAAAGAACCCGAGATGACAAATTGAGCGATATAAATTTTCATGACGAAATTTATTTAAGATACCATAGCATTGAAATAAAAAAAAATGTTTCACGAAACTACAAAAATATAAAAATGTGGCTGCTTCAAAGTTTGCATAATTTTTTTTTATCATTGAGACAAAGAGAAATGCTACCGAAGTTCTTTTAACAATCACTCTTTGAGTCAATGCTACGTTGATTTTATCCAATAAAAAAACGAGTCATGCTAACAAGTGTTTTGAATGCATTGTTTAAGGAATACATAAAATAAATTTTTCTTGAAAATACAAATCAAACACATGTCAAAGTTATAAATACACCATTTCCCATGTAAAAGTAGCTTCTTTTGGGTTTCTAGACAATGTCTTATAAACATTTGTTAGCATTTTCCTAAAAAAGTAGTGTTAGAGCATGTGTTGAAAATGTATAGTGTTCTTAACACTACGCTTAAATTAAAGGAAAGTGTTAACTTGTGCGCTTAGGGTACGTGTTAAGAACCTAAAGTGAAAATTCTATCTAGGAAATTGTGTCAATTTATTATTCTAAAGATTGAAAAATAATGTTTGTAATAAATATTTACCATTTATGGAATTCTTAACATGTGTTCTAAAGATACAAGTAAGCATGACCCTTAATTAAAACATGTATGCATTTCGAAGTATAATATGGTGTTTTGAAACCCACTTAATAATACTAATAGTGTGTCAAACTCAAAGTCAGTCTTTAAAAAGAAATGTATGTTATTTGAACAACAATTTGTAGGACAACTAAAAATATATAAAGAAATATAAATATTAACCCAAAAATCAAAGCAATGAAGAGAGGGTAAAAACACAATGAGAATAAAAATATATAAAGAAATATAAATATTAACCCAAAAATCAAAGCAATGAAGAGAGAGTAAAAACACAATGAGAATAAAAGAGTGAAAGTTGTTCCAAAAGTTATTCTAAAATGATCTAACAAATACCATTTCTTTTTAAAAAGACGAGAAGAGATGTTATTAGATCATTACTTGTTAGCATTTAAACAAAACAAAAATAACTTGTTTGCAGGTTCCAATATTTTTCTGTCAAATTCAAAGTTTAAACTCGGGCCAAACATAGTGCAATTCTAACAAATTGTGTTATAGTACTTGTTTTGTTTTCAAATACAAGTCGAAATTAATCATTTTACATATGTTAAGACATAATTTTGATTACCGATATCTTTAATTATCTATAGTAAAAAAGTTATTAAAATTTAATATTTTAAAAATATTTATCAAAACAAATCGAACAATATCTTAAATACTAACATAAAAAATAAGATGAAAATAAATTATGTAAATAGAGTGTATTATAAAAATGCAACGAAAATTTTGAAGGAGAGAGTACCAATACCAAATTAGATTGATATAAATAGAAAGCTTAGTCACATGGTGTGTGGCTTGCGTGGCCTATTCTAATTTGTAGTAAGCAAATAGCACTGGTGAAGACAAGAAAACAAAAAGAGAAACAAAGTCAGCCACTCAACTCATATCAAGTTCCACTAGTGTGGGCCAATAAAACTGAAGAGTCCCCACTAATCCATGCCTTTGATTTCGCAAGCACCGTAACTCATCTACAACATTAATAAATGCATTCCCTCTAACATATCGAACCCTTAGAATAAGAATAACAATCAAATTCAAAACAAAAAACAATGGTTGTGGCGGAAGATGATTCATTCAAGAAGCCAGGATCAGTTCCATTCAAATGGGAAATCAAACCAGGACTCCCCATTCCTCACCACCATCATCATCAAAACCCGGAATCTCCCTCATTCAAGCTCAAACCTCCACCACAACTCGGCTCCTACAAGTTATCTCCGGTGGATTCCCGTACACGCTCCTTCCGGTCAAGTCCTAAGGTCGGTTACTGAGAGATGGCGGTTTGAACGGCCCCTTCTTGCGCAACCGGAGTGCGTGACTTCGTCGAGGTTGTTTCTTCTCGCCTTTTACGAAGCGGCTACGGAGCGGGAAGAAGGTTGTGAAGAAAGTTGTCGAACCCGATTATACATCAGAGCCGGAGACAATTGGTCGGTGGTCATTTTCGTCGTCTACTACTAAGTCCTTGTCGCCGTTCCGGCGGCCTTCAACCGTGTCGTCTTCGTTGCGTCGTCACCACAACCCATTGGTGATGCTGAATGGGCTTGGTTCGGTCTTTTCGAATCTATCAATAGTTTGGTTTTCAAGTTATCTTGTTTTTTGGTTAGAGTTTGTGGGTAAAGGATGAAGAAAGCATATATACTTAAAAATAGGGTTTTTTTAGGTTTCCCTTTGAAGGGAATTGCAGGTAATTTATCGATCATCTTATGCAAATTATCTACGTAATTAATCGTGTAAGTGAATTATAAATTACCTTATGAGTAACAAATATCTCATTTCACATGTCTTAACACAATTGACAAAAATATTAAAATTATTAGGTCGGACGTCGTGATCGGAATTTTAATTTTGATTACTCTACTGATGAGTTTGAGCTTCTAAAAACTTTAAAATTTTATTTATCTAAAAAAAATAATAACAAATATCTTATATGCTCTCAAAAGCAAATATCTTACAAGTATTTGTGAACTATGCAGGAAATTTTCATTGATGTTGGATAACTTATCCACAAAGCCTCACCTAATAATGGAACTACTACTTTCATGATTTCTTAAAACCACCATCTTGTTCAAATCTAAAATGTTTTATTAGTTAAGATGACACTAATAATGCATATAAAACTAAACTTTTGTCACAACGCTAACATTTCAAGTGCAAAAAACATTACATGTTTTAAAGATAAATTTAATCTATAGACAAACTTGTCAAAAAATATGTAAAAAATAGTTTTCAAATCGGACTTATCGCACGGTATACATAACCCAACGACTACATATACACAAAACATCTCAAATGTATCAAAATATGCACACATATTGCAGAGGGGTGTGAAAAAAATCTCTTGATTGCAAATGAATAACTAAACCATTCTAAATTTCAAAAGTCCAAAGTATATTTTAAAAAGAGATTTTTTCCACCTTCCGTCTATTTTGCACACTCTTTGAACTTCTTATTTTACCCAAATTCAGATTACATAATTCAAATCCTCACAGGAAAAACTCAAAAAAACGTATTATAATCATTAAGAATGTCTCTGTGACTATCGTACCATCCTCACAAAAAGCGCACAACAATTTAGGAGATTGTAAGAATGTTTAGTAGTGACCATGACATCATATTCATTCCGAAATGAAAACTATAAAAAAGTGAATAACGAATGAAGAGGGGATTTGCAATGAAAATAGAAAAGAATGCAAGACTATTTATAACCACAACATCATTTTAGATTATAACTAATTTCAAAATAAACGTTTAAAATGACACAAATCTATCAAATACATTAAACACACCACAAACAATTCAAACATTGCTATTAACGTCACATTCCAAATTTTGTACATTATATAATACTGAAACATGCACATTTTGTGTCGAAAAATTGTGATTTGATGTGTTAAAATTAATAGAAATTGATTGGGAGAAGCTTATTCAAAAGACCAAAACCAATGAGTTTGACAAAAATAAATGATATTCATTCATTCAAAATGATAGAGTACATCGATACAATGCGAATTCGCTAAAAACAAAAATGACGAATATGCGAACAAACTCACAACATCGATGTTAATTGCATAAAACGACAAAGTACAAAAGCCTACACATATGACTATAGTCAAGTCTATGAAATGCCATGTCTCCGGATACGCAACATGTACGACACCAAAGTCATTGATTGAATCCGCACTAGATCAAAACCGATCGACAATCTAAAACAGACAAATATCTAAACGAAACAAGAAAGATAAACAACGCCGCACAAAGACGACGAACAAACCAACGTCACAAGAAGAAGACAAAATCACAAAAAAATAAAAAAACAAAATAGATGTGAAAATCACTTGTTTCAACAAAAGGCAAGGAGAAAAACGACTTACTCGGCAATTTTTGGTAAAAAAATTAGAAATTTATTATAAGATGAAAATGAAACACATGAATTTAGGGATCAACCGTTTAATTTAGCCAAAAAAAAAAAAATTGAACTACCCAGCCAAAAAAAAAAAAAAGAGCCAAGACATTTCAGTTTCACAAAACAAATTTGGTTTACACCTGTTTAATTTCTTAATTTCTCTTTCCTCTTTTTCAAACAAAGTGAAACTGTGACATCTGAACCCTAACCCTCTTCCACATTGCAACTCTGTCGCCGCCGTCTTCCCTGGCTTCGTCCGCCGCCGACGTCTTCCTTGCCTTTCCCGCAGCTGTCCACTTGCCTTCCTCTGTCTTCGTCGAATTGCTTGGCAGGTTTTCTATGCTCCTTCATTCTTCTTCTTCGATTTTTTCAATGTTTTTTTTTTCCTTCTCATTTATAATTTTTCGATGTGCTTTTATGAAACGATTGAAATCATAGTCTCTGTTTTTTTTTTCTTACTAACTTATCTTGTTACACTTGATTATACTGAAGAGTAATTAGTTACTGTCTGTCTACTATATTGAAGAGTAATCTATAATTGTTCTATTAGCTTCAAAATTTGATATCTTTCTTTTGAAGATGATGAAAATTCAAGTTTCATTTCGGATATGAATTGTGCCTTTCAAGCTTTTTCATCTATTTAACTTTCGCCTAATTATAATTACAGTTCACTTTTGTGCTTAAATATATCAACCTATGAAGCACGGACACTACACGGACTTCGATATGCCAACATCGACAATAATTTGGGAAAATGACATAATTCAATGTGATCATATGTGTCGGTGTCCGACACGCGTCGACACACCTAATCCGAGGAGTGTCCGTGTTTCATTGATAGAAAATTTTTGTAGTTTATAATCCGTGTATTTTGAGCAGTTTTTGTTTACCTTCGTTGTTTCAGTGTCTTGTAAATGCCGAAACTGTAGATAGTCACAGTTCTAAGACTTATGAAATTTATTTATCCAAAGATAATGTATTGAATCTGTAGGATAGTTATGATTCTTTTTTAACAGCAAAACGATATACCTTCAATACGATAAGGTTTAATTACAAGTGGTACTGCACCCTAAATCAGGGAATAAGTTATCAGTACAAGTACTACTATACAGACCAAAATAATCCAAGTATCCAATTAACTCCCAATACATGCTATTGGGTTTACATACCATTCATAAAATAAACAAGGATATCCTAATTACCTAATTATTTTCCCAAAAACCATTGCCACGACAAGTATTTTATCCCTTCTACTACCTCGCCACTTTTGAGCAGAAAATGCCGTCATTCCTAGCCTTCCATAAGGACTACAAGACTGTATGCTAAATTAACAACAACCCTTTTGGCACCTTCCCTTTTTAATAGAAGAAGCAAAACCTTCTTAATAGCATAAAAGATCTCCCAGGATCACTGAAATCACTTCAAGCCACTTGAAAATCCCATTCCGAATTTCCCCAACAAATCCCATTCCGATTCCCTTTGTCTTGGAGACCACACACATGATGGCTCTTCACCTCTCCCAGAAACTCCTCTCTTATAGAGATTTGCTGTTGTAGGTTGGTGGCCTAATAACATTTGCCAAGAGAGTACTACCCCATTGGATGGTGCATAACTCTCCCATAACTTAGCCAACAATTAACCCTTTCCGGCAAAGAAGGATTCATAGAAGTGAAGTTATTATCAGAAAATTATAAGCAGCGTTAGCTGTGAAAGTACCTTGGGCATTAACCTAACAACACCATTCATCTTGTTCCCGCGTCAAGTTCAGAGGAAAATTTAAATCCTTAAGCAACTTATATCTCTCTTCTTCCTGAACAAACATTTTTCCCAAACAACCATACTCCTTCAACCCATTCATTCTCCCATATCCGCCACCAAGTCCTCTCTTTGTTCCGATGATGAGTATAATCTTGGGAACATTTCTCGGAGAGGAGTTACACCTATCCAAGCATCATGCCAAAATCATGTATTTGGTGGAACCAATCTATAAGCTTGCCTCCTCCTAACTTATCTTGCACAAATCCCTCCACCATACTGAAGTTTTATTTTCTATTCCCAAGTTGGTTGGCCTTGGATGAGTTGTTGCTTGTATATCATACCTTGCTCCCAACACCTTACTGTTAATAGTTTGGCAAAGTCCGTCATTTGATCCCTTCACTTATTTTGTGGTGGTCTCAACTATTTTTTGTTCCTTTTTGGTCCTTAATTTCATTTCCATTTGCCATATTAGTCCTTTCTATTAGTTTTATATTAGTAGGATTCATATTTAGTTTAAAAGAGTTGTATTGATGTAATTTATAGTGGTTGTTGTTTTTATTTTATTTTTGTTGAACCATCTTTCTTAAAGAATTGTGTTGACTTTTAGTTGCAGGTTCTTTGGTTCCTCTTCTGCAACCTGAGCAGTGAGTGAGGTCAGGTACCATCTTAATATGGGAGCAGTCGAAGATAACATCAATATCCAGGACCCAACTGAGACGATGACAGAGAATATTGAAGCCTTGCTTGAGGCAGCAAGATATGATGACATGGATGATGTTGTGAGCTTAACATCCAATGGTGTTCCTCTTAATTCCAAGGATGATCAAGGAAGAACTGCTCTTCATATGGCTGCAGCAAATGGACATATTAATATTGTGGAGTATTTAATCAGTAAAGGAGCGGATCTTAATTCAGAAAATGTGGAAAAGAATACACCTCTTCATTGGGCGTGCCTCAATGGGCATGTTGAGGTTGTGAAGAAATTAATCATTGCTGGAGCTAATGTTAGTGTTTTAAACAGTTATGAGAGGACTCCAATGGATGAAGCTGTGACTAGGGGCAAACTTGAAGTGATGGATGCAATTAATGAAGCAGAGGCACTAGTTGAACTTCGTGGTGCTCTGGTTTCTTCATAGGAAACTTAAAAGTTTATGGTTCCAATTTGCATGTAATATGAAACTTTGGCGAGTTATACCAGCCTTCTGAGTTCTGATCACATGATGTGGCGTCTACGTGGATAAGTGTTGATGTAGATTTTTGTTTATCAGTCAATGAAAAGCCAAAGAGGGTGACCAAACTTGAAAATAAAAAACTTGAATGTGAGATCTTCTATGCGATTAAAAGTAAATTTTACCCATAATTTTATAGAGTAAGTTTTACATATCGACCAGTATGCTTAAATTTTTAGGATTTTAAATATGTTTATGATTCTTATGAGTTTGTTAAAATAAAAAAACTTAATTTTCTCACTCTAGTCATTTTTAGAGGATAGAAATTCTTGTGATGCCTATGAGGCTTTTTAAATGGTACGTATACTTTACTTTTCAGTTAAAAACAGATTTTTTTTTTTAAGCCTTAAATGTTTTTTTTTTTTCCTTTTGTTGAAGAAAAGCCTTAATGTTCTCTATTAAAAAAGCCAGACTAAATTTAACTTGATGGAGGTTGGATCATAGATCTCTCTTTAGAATTTTGTTCTCCACCCAAAGCACGTTTTGCTCCCACCCCAGCCGTTCCATATTTACCCTTGCGCATGTTAACAAACGCAAGTGTAAAACTATGCGTTAGTTAACATGCGTTGCGCAACTTAAGTAACGCATGTGTTAAAACACCTTGCGTGAGTTAACTCACGCACCCATTACGCACCCAATTGCACATGCGTGAGTTAACTCACGCACACTCTGTGCATACAACCGTAAGAGGCGAAAACCTCTTTTTTCCCTCGTTTTTCAATCATTCTTTCATACATTCATTCAATAACGAAATTTTCATCATTCATTCAATAATACATTCAATCAAGAGCAACTCATAATTATATTACGAAAAATAACGGAATAAAATAAGCGAATAACATAACGGATAATGTCATAAAAACGCTAAAAAGCGTAAGCGTAATCGGAGTACAACGAAATCCAACTAAATGTCAAACAAAAAATAAAACTACACGAGTCGCCAAAACATAAAAGCCAAGTCATGCCGGTCCATCCCGTGGACTCCTACTCCTCCTCCGTGGTGTCGGCATCCGCGCTCCGGCATGCTCCACTCAGATCGTATGCCCCGTATGATGCGAAGAACCTCTGGATTACCAAACACATCTTGATGCCCAAGTGCACCGTCCACTCTAGTCCCGATGTTGCTGATGATCCGGTATGGGTCGGAGGATGTCCGGCCCACCGTCGCTCAACAAGAATCCCCTCGTAAGCGGGGACGGGACGAGGAGGGGCATCCGGGCGTAGTCGGGAATGGCCGCGGGGGTTCACAATAGGATGTGATACTCTAACGAACCATCTCATGTACCCCCTAGTATGATCCCATGGCCGGTTATCCGGAACCGGATGACCCCTGGCTGATGGCCGAGGACATGTAGAGCAAACTCGGTGAAGGCATGGGCCACATCATCCGCCGCAAGATCCTCTATGTTTGTAGGAGGCACAGGGAATTCTGCGGACATACCCGTGCGCCTAAGAACCCGCTACGGCAAGTGACGGACCATCCCGTCTTTGCCGGCCATGATCCATCCCGAGTACCAAGCATATATCCCGAAAGGGCGTGAGGTGTCGTCGTCTCTCGTACGTCATCCAGGTGACATGAGAAAGGTCCATCGCATCGATGGCGGCTCTGTAGTGACGAGGATCGGTAAAGCCCACGGGAGGTTTCCATTGACTCACGAAGTGGGGAAACAAGTAGGGTCGTAGGCATCATCATCAATCCTCGGAATGATGTTCGAGAAGTGCGCCAAAGTCCATCCCCGCAAACACAAAGAAACAAATATTTATATTACCGCAAGAATTATACAAACAACTAAACATTTACGATCCAATAAGTAAAAAAGAAGAAAAACAATTATTACCACAAGCAATGTCATGTAACCGCCAATGGAGGCCACAGATGAGTCGGAGGTAAGAGATAGCCGGTCATATAGGAAAGCAAGTCCCATCCCACCCCATGACCGGTTGTCCAACTCGTCCATATCTTGCGGCGCAAGCGATTAATGTTTTTCTGTTCTTGGCGGAAAAATGGTCCGGCCCAAGCAAGAGCAACGTAAACGCCTTAACGCGAGGCTAATCTAACTACGAGGCTCGCTCGTTCTCCTCCTCCATCGTGTCAACCTCAAGAAGGCGATTACACCTATTCAAGAGCTCCTCATATCGCCTCTTTAGTACACCAAAACCGATGTGAGAACCACCTGTTTTATCGGCTCCTTAGCGGCATCCTCCTCTCGTAAACGATGAGCCCTGTCCGCATCATCTCTAACCCCTCCTCACGGGTTAACTCTCTATCGGGAAGGAGTCTCCCGGTGATGGGAATGCCTAGGAGACACGCCACATCATCTAGTGTGATGGTCATCTCTCCAACAGGTAGATGGAAGCCGCTGGTCTCCTCATGCCATCTCTCTCGTCATCGCACGTACAAACCCGTGAGATAAGTTCTCATACCCACTTGTCGGGAGGGGAGTCGGACCGGACATATTCACTTCACTCCAAAACCACTCATTTTGTTCCCCCGGAATAGGCAATGCCAAATTTTTAATGCCCAGCCTTCTTTCCGTGGGAGATACCTTTCACCCTATGTTTTCTTCGAAACCGAAATACAAAAACAAAACACAACAAACAATAAATCGTTAAATAAATAATAAGTAAAACAAACATTAAATATATGCTAACATAAATGTTAATTCTAACATTAAATAAGTAAAATAATAATTAGAATAAGTTGTATAAATAGTAAAAGAAGTAAAATAAACACTAAGAAGTAAAATAAACAACATTAATTATTTTAATTGAATTTTAAAACAAAAAATAAGTAAAATAAACATTAAATTATACTTACATCGGCATCAACCAATATCCTACATGCCACATGTCCACCAAAGTTAGGTAAAAGCGAGAGTTCGAAGGCCCCCTGCATAGCCGTCGGACCGGCCTCGTACACCACCTTCGGCACCCCCGAAAACGAGGCTCGGGCCGCTCATGCCGCCGAGGCCGCTCGTGCTCATCATTCCGCCGAGGCTCCTCAATAACAGGCGGCTCCTCAACGGCGGGCTCCTCAATAACAAACCGGTACCGGTGAGGCCGAGGCTCATGAAACCGATACGCATCATGCGAGTGGCCGATAGACGTCATAATGCTGCCGATACCGCGTCGGGTCCATAGTCCGGGATGGACCCGTCCGGGACGTTGACCCCTCTCGCAGCATCATCTCCATCTCTAGCAAGTCTCGTGCCCCCACCTCTCCCTCGACCGGCCATAGGAGGGCGTAGTGCTTGCTTCTCCCTCCGGTGCACTACTAGTAGGGGCGGATCTCCCTAACCTAAGTCCGTCGGTCACATTCTTGAGGCGGCTCGGGCGGTCTCTCGAGACGTATTCCTCCTAGACATATACGCACAACATTTAAAGAAGCAAAAAATCAATAACACATTTTCACACGGACATTGTGTCATTTCTAACAATTCAACAACAACACTAATATTTCGACGGTGTCATTTCAATCCAAAAAAATTAACAATTTGCTACCACATTGCGATCAAACATGTTATAATAAAAATTAACAAACCATATGCTAACTAATTTGATAAGTCACAATAAAAAAAACAAAATAATTACCATTGAGACATTTTACCAAACACATGGTGTGCAATTTTCAAACAACTACCTTAATCTAACAATTTGTAGACCCTAAACTACCACATTCTACTCTAAACAACTTCTAAACAATAATTCCTAAGTTAATTCATCACTAACAATCATCAAAACTAACATGCAAACCAAATTTATAAAAACCTAAAAATGTCATATTTCTTAAAAAAAAAACTAAAATTTCTACAAGTTAAATGCAATTAAGTCGGGTAATCATCACTTACTTGATAATGTGGAAGAAATTGGCTTTGAATGGTGCAAGAATGATGAAAATCGGATATGGGGGGGGGGGGGGGGGGGGGGAATTTTCGAAGTAGAGAAGTTGGAGAAATGAGGGAAATGTGTTTACGTATGGCGATAAATGACTTAACTAACGCCGCGCAAGTTAACTTGCGCAACGCATGTTAAGTCACGCATAAATCACAACTTGCGCATGTTAAGGGGCGCGGCGTGACTTAACTTACGCGGGGGTAAAAATGGAATGGCCGCAGGGTGCGAGTGATTTGTCTTTGGGTGGAGAGCAAAACTCCTCTCTTTATTGGTCTCCCTTTGAGCCCCGTCCCCGATTTACTTGAGACATTCCAATGTTGAGACTCAAACCTCTAACAGTAAACCTTTGTGAAGTTATTTAGTACATGTTTGGTTTTACCCAAATTGAATAATTGATTAGAGTTGTAAAATAGATTAAGATATATTAAGTTGTTTTCGATTATAATTGATTTTGTCTTTGGAATTGATTCTACTTCAAGCTACAATTTGGAGCTTTTGATTCTAGAATTTATTTCAACACTTGAATTTATCATTCAACTCACTTTTACATGAATATATCCAAACATAAATAAGATAAACATCCATGAAGAAATAAATATGAGACTCATTTTATTTTTAACTCACTTTTAGTCGAATCAATTTTTGACAACACACACTTAAACTTTCAAATGAAGAAATACCTGGATCAAGAAGATAAACACATAAATATACATGTATAAATCAACATAGCATGAAATAGCGTAGTACCAAACTGATTTTGCAAACCTTAAAGTCACATTAAATAGACACAACATCCATGAAGTCATGGTCATTTCCCATTGCCTCCAAAATCTTGTGAGGAAGACACACTTGAAAGTCCATACTACCTTCTTCTTTTCCAGCAAATACAGTAATCATTCCACTTATTTTATTTCCACTGCGAATTGCCACAGGTTTTCCCCATCCAAAATCATTACCATAAACATCAAACCACGGGGAATTGCTATTGGCTAATGTATTATTATTGGTCGCACTAAAAAATCTAACAATGTTTGGATTTCCCAACCAAGACTCGTAGTGATTCTTCAACTTCTCATTTGACTGCAAAGAAATCATTTTGTGTATCGCCCAAGCACCTTTACCAAGCCCACCATCTTCCAACAACTGTCCTGCTTTCATTGTAACCCTACAAACTTCAACAGCATTTCCAAAATAATCTTCAGGCAATGGTGGAACAAACCTTGATCTAGCTCCTATCGGGACCATATAATAAACTTCTTCGTGTGGGTGAAATTGTTTGGAACGGATCACAGAGCGCCATAGGTGTGTAAAAAGTGCTTGGAGGGATGATATTTTGTTGGTACCAATCTCCATGTTGGCTTTCAATTTCAGTTGAGCGATTTTCTCCTTTGTGAAATGGAATAACCTCTCTGATGGATTGAATTTTTGGTTATCATCAGAGTCGTTCTTTTGTGGCTCTATAGTGAAAGGAAATCGTATGGGATGTTGAATACCACTTGGAAACCAACGTTCTAGCGTTATGAGTTTGGATACTTGATTGCAACAACCACGCGAGATTTTAGCCCATGAGTTAATGAAAAGCCATGTGGACTCTCCGTCAACAACCGCGTGGTTAAATGTAAAACCAATGAAGATGCCGTCAACTAACTCAGTCACTTGCACAGCTAACAATGGTTGTGACGTGCCTTCGTAGTTTTGAACTCCGATTAATGGAAAAAATGAATCGACGATGGGAGGAACGTAGGTGCATCCAAGTATGTCACCTACGCAATTGTTCTCCGCTGAGGCATGGACAAAGAGCGCACCAGCATTGTTGCATGTGACGGAACATGAAATGGTGTTGTCTTTGTGATCTGTTATTTCGAGACGGCCTGCAAGTGGTGGGAAAAAGGCAAGGGCAGAAGATAGAGAGTGTTTCAGATGTTGAATTTGATTTGGCACAAGAGGATGGTGATAAAGAAGACCCTTTTTGGTGGGTGCAATTAGTAGGTACCGGAGATCCCATGGAGTTAAATCAATTTTTTGATCAATTGAATTTGGTGACTTGATTGTATGGGTAGAGAGGACTTGGATTGCAGCCATATATTTACCTCGTCGATGCTCTGGACGAATGAGGCGTAACTGAACTCATAGAGCGACTATATATTGCTACCACACATTTGTCGTTTTTGCTTCATTAACAAATTAAACTCATACTTTTTTTTTAGGCAGCTAAACCGATCATTAATGAAATATATATTGAGAATCTTGCTGAATGCGTGGTCTAAAATAAACATAATCTTCCTGAATTTATATTTTAATATTGTTGTTATCTTCTTTCAAAAAAATGTTGTTATCTTAATAGTAGATTGCAATTATTGAGTAACATAATATAATATATTAACATTGCTGTTGTCTTAATAGTGGATTGCAATTATCCAGTAGGTGGCATTTAACATGGGAAAGTCTAAAACTTTCCCACCATGGGTCAGTTTGGATTTAGTGGTTTGATCAAAGGAAGACCACAGTATTATCATGTTCTTTCACCACTAGATTTTTTTCACTTTCTCTTTCCTCCATGTCTCTCACGCAACAGGCCAACACTACCACCACCGGTGACTCTCCTTCAAACACAACAATTTCAACTCTCCTTCAACCATTCTACTATTGAACGTCTTGATTTTGGGAAGATGAAATATGGGTCTTTCTCCTTTCACTTTTTTCCTCAAAGTTTTCATTTTGGTTCAAATTTCATTGTTTTAATGAATTTAGTTTTGTAGGTATTTGATTTTTAGTTGCAAGAATTACAGGAGAAGATGCAGAGTGCTCCTTGTTTCAATTAGATTTACTCTTGCCGTCCTTGTTGCAACTATATTTCTTATTCCTTTTCCTTCATCTTTCTTTGTTTTCGTATTAAAATTCTTATCTTTTTTCTTTTCTGATTTGGGTCTGAAGGGTCTATGTTAGTTTCTTCATTTCTAGAGCATGCTGCAAAAATCAATTTTGAATGCAATGAACTTGTTCATCAAGATGTTGAGCAAGTAAGAATAAGGTTACCCTTAATTCATTATTTTCATGATTTATTGGTTATTGTGATGATGATTATTGGACTTGTGTGGTTCTTGTTGCTGTTTTATGTTGTTCTTCTTCATTGAAAGTGACCGTAAAATTCCATAGGTAGAGGTTGAAGACAATGAAAGTGAAAGAAAAAAAATCTAGTGCAGACAGACCATAATAAAATAGGTATTCTTTTTTAATCTAATGGTAAAAATCAACTGACCTATGGTGGGAAAGTTTTAGACTTTCCCATGTTAAATGCCACCTATTGGGTAACATAATATAGTACTGTACACCCATCTTAAAAAATATGTATAGAAGGAACAATATTGGACACAATTAAAAAAAACTTATTTTTGCCTTGTATAAAAAAATGTTGTGCTCTAGTGTAACATTTTTTCTTCAATTTTGCCCTCTACTTAATTATCTTTTACTATTTAATATTCATGGTCGATAAAAGGGGTGTAATAGTCTTACTTATTTGATAAGAATAAAAAATTTATTTAGAAACCTTTTTTCTTCAAGTTAAAAATCAATTTTTTTTAATCTATTTTTTTCCACATCACTAATTTGTTTTTATCTTCCTCATTTCTCTCTCTCTCTCTCCAATAATTTAGTCATATCCTAAATACTCCCTCCGTTTTAAAATGAGTGTCGCTTTAGCCAATTGCACACAGAAAAGAATGGAATAAAGTAGTCAAATGTCATAGCAATTTTACCAAATTATCCGAATCAACTATTGGTTTGTTTTTCATTAAAGAAAAGATAATACTTTGGAAGTAGTGTAACATAGTATTAATTGAAGGGTACAATTGAAAAGAAAAAGTTATTATTGCATTGAAAATCGAAAGTGACATTTATTTTGAAACAATTTTTTTTAGCTAATGCGACACTCATTTTGAAACGGAGGGAGTATTTTCTTTATTCTTTGCAAATTAAATTAAATTCTCTTTTGTCAAATGTCATAATTATGTATATATACACATATATATGTATATATACACACACACATATATGTATGTATGTGTGTGTGTGTGTATATATATATATATATATATATATGGGATTTGCTTTAAGAACACACCCACTAGTTTTTATGTGGGAGTGTTTTAGCAAGCTACACCTTAGGGTGTATTTAACTATTTTTAGTTATAACTTGCTAAAACACACCTTCTAAAAATAAGTGGGTGTATTCTAGCAAATGCCTATAGGAGTTGCTAACATACACCCACTTATTTATTAGAAGGAGTGTTTTAGCATCATTCACCTTAAGGTGTATTTAACAACTTTTTAGTTATATCTTTGCTAAAACACACCTTAATAAAAACTAGTGGGTGTATCCTAGCAAACCCATATATATATATATATATATATATATGTATATGTATCGCTTTTTTCTCTCTCAATAAAACAACAACTTATAGAATTTCTTACGTATATCAAACATTCTCTTATATTATACTTTTTTTTGTTACAAAATAAATGGATGAAACAACAAAAAAACAAAAAAACGAACTACTCCCGGAGGAACAAAGTGCCATCAACATCACTTTTGAGAAGATTAACAAGACCATCGGGGGGCAACTCATGAAGAAGAAGATCAACATCGAAGAAGCTCCAAGCTTTGATATGAAGTACGCACATTGGTTCCCCTCTCTAAAAGTGTGAGAAACTCGTCACATTGATTTGATGGAGCAAATGTTTTATATCTTGGATAAGGACAACATATATGTGGTACCTCTCAATGGGGCCATTAATAAGATTAATGCAAACAAGAGAATCGAATAGCAAGCAAACTCCGCATAACCCAAATCTTTTGCCAATGGTTATACCGTGATAGATAGGCGACAATTCAGCCAACAAGATATCATTAGAGTACTGGAATAAAATCGAGAGAAGCCCACAATGAATAAACTCGAGTCGTTTCGCGAACTCCACCAAACCCGGTTCTAGTAGGAGTACCATGACAACTTCCGTCCACATTTAGAATTGCACCCGAGATATTATTATTATTCCATCTGTTGTACTTGTTAGCCATAGCAGCGGTAGCGAAGGAGGAAAACTAACTAGAATGCTCTCAATCGAGTTCTTTATGTTATAAGACGGGCGATGCAAAGACCAAGTTTCACCACCCATACACATAAGATTCCGATGTCGCCAAGACCACCAAACTCCAACAGAAAAAGTGATAGCTGAGAACCCTTAACTCCCCTTCTAAGCCAATCATGAGCATCAATAGAAGAGAAAAAATCAGCATTAGGGAAGCCTAAGTGGTGCCATAAGCTTGCGAAAAAGTACGGTCATGAACCCAATGGAGAAAAGTCTCATCCCGGGCGTCGCAACGAGAGCAAGTAGTAGAAGGAGCTATGTTCCTGTGATCCAGCAAAGATAAAGTTGGGGTAGCATTATGACAAGCCAACCAAAAAAGGAATTTGTACTTTCCGGGAAGCTGAAGTTTCCAAATCCAAGACCAAGAGTGTAAAGGCAAATTTTGACCGAGTCGAATTGGCAATTTTGAGAAGCCAATTGTATCCACTTTTTGGAGAATAAGTATCATTTTTTTGGTTGTTCCAAATTACAACATCTTCAACGGTATCATTGAAATTAATATGAATGCGGTTTATGTGATCGAGAGGCCTTCGAGATAGGTTGGTATAGATAATATTTGTGTGCGGATCATTAGCAGAGAGAACATCTTTGACAATGAGCTGCAAGTTATGGATATCAATATAAGGGACAAGAGACCCAAGAATGCCAAGAGTGCTCCAATTGGTGAACCAAAAAGACGAAGATTCGGAATCCGCACACCAAGAGTACCCTTCTTTAAGGACATGTTTAGCTTTGATGATAAAGGACCAAATAGAAGAGCTACTCGAACTCGCATTTGCTTGAAGAACATTATTACCGGCTGCATATTTGTTAGAGATGAGATTAACCCATAGTTTGTCGGATGATTGAACCAAATCCCAAACGAGCTTCCCAAGAAGGCAAACATTTGCTTCCCTAGCTGGTCCGATACCGAGGCCACCAAGAAACTTTGGACGGAAATTTTTAATCCAACCTACCGGGTGAATACCTTTCTCATTTGAGCCTCTCCAAATAAAATTCTTAGTTGTTTGATCAATGTTGTCACAAATAGATTAAGGGAGCCAACTAGTCTGCATGTAATAAGACGGAATGGAGGAGAGTACGAAGAAGCAAGAGTTAATCTTCCAGGTTTGTTCATCAATCTATTCTTCCAAGAAGCGAGTACGGATTGCATTTTCTCAAAAATAAAATAGAAATCATTCCTCTTCGCCATCCCTTTAAGAATGGGAAGCCCAAATATTTGTCAAGTGGAGTGGTGCTTCTAATTCCAGAGATTGATGTTAGTTTAACAATTTTGGCTTCGAGGGATACTCTGAAAAATAAAAAGATCTAGACTTGGACAAACTTATCTTTAAATACGAAGCACGACTAAAACGGTCAAATAAATAAGATATAAATCTAAGGTGAGAGTTTTTTGCCTTAGAGAACAGGAGAACATTATCTGCGAGAGAGGAGATGGGAAATCTTAGGCCCGAGTTAGCAATGTGGATGGGCTCCCGGTTTCCCCGAATAACAGCATTGTTGATGGCAATGGAAAGCTTCTCTATGCAACGGATTAAAAGATAAGGAGATAGCGGATCACCATGTCGAAGACCGTGAGTAGGCTTGAACGGAGGCATCTTATTCCCATTCTAGAGGATTGAGAAAGTGGATGAAGTTACACAATGCATTATAAGATTGATAGTGATGTTAGGAAATCCAAAATCTTTAAGGGTAGACTTGAGAAAATCCCAATTGACGTTATCAAGAGCCTTCTCCAAGTCGAAGCTTGAAAGCGGCATATCCTTTCTTCTTTTTAGATCCTCTCATGAAATGTATAATTTCTGCAAAACAATGACATTATCGAAGTTCCCCTACCCGGTAGAAAACTGCTTTGGTAGGGTCCAATAATATAGTATCAAGAACCGGTCTTAGTCGATGGATTAAAACTTTGGTGATGATCTTGTAAACAATATTGCAAAGGTTGATCGGTCTAAAATCTTTGTAAGTGTTGGAAGAATCGATTTTAGGGATGAGAGAGATCGAGTATTCGGTATGCCGGGGTCAAAATAACCGGTGTGAAAGGCGAGAACTCATAAGATTGAATATATCTTCTACGACTATATGCCGGTATTGCTTGAAGAAAATACACCGGAAACCATCCGGACCGGGCGCCTTATAAGGTTTCATGGAATTCGGGGCAGCGGTAACCTTTTCTTTAGTAACGGGGCTCAAAAGCGATAAATTGCTAGCTTCATCAATGGTAGGATGGATACCTTCGTTGAAAGCGTGGCTATGGTTAGGTTGAATGTTGGAAAAAAGAGTTTGGATTTTTTTTTTTGCCTCTGTTGAAGAATAGAGCTATCGAAGACCAAACACCATTGGGGAGCTGAAGTCTATGAATTATATTTTTTCCTCCCGATAATGGTAACTTATATTATACATTTAATAAGAGGTAACTTAAGTGGTCCTTGGATGGTATTATACATTTTAATATTATGTTGAAAATATGATATAAAGGGGTGGAGAGTGCTTTCCCGTTCCCCACAACAAAGAGATTTTCCTCGTCGTCCTCATATCGATGTCTTTCTAGGGACCCAATGCTAACAAATTTTTTTCTTAGTTTCTTGGAATAGGAATGAGAGTAATTTGTTACATATAGTTAAAAAAGTTCTAGCATCTCATAACTTCCTTTGTTAGAATTTTCTCTGAAAAAAAAAAAGCATCCTTGTATAGAGAAGATCCCCACATAAGTTTCAATTTAATTACGGTAAAAAAAAATCCAATTTAATTATCTACCGTCTTACTCCCTCAGTCCCATGTTACAAGCAAAAAAAAAAAATCACACTTATTAAGAAAACTAAAACATAGTACACTATGTTTTAGTTTTCTTAATACTCCCTCCGTTTCAAAATACATGTCCAAGTCAACCACTTCACATATGCCAATGCACAATTTTGACCGTTAATATCTTTAATTATCTAAAGTAAAAAATTATAAAAATTTAATATTTTGAAAATATTTGTCGAGACAAATCAAACAACATCTTACATCCTAATATTTGTATTTATACATTAGTTAAAAAGTATAGTCAAAGTAAGTCAAGTGAATAGTGCACATTGCAAAAATTGGACATGTATTTTGAAACGGAGAGAGTATTTGTGACCGGAGGGTGTAGTTTGTAACATAGTTTTTTGTGTTATCTTTGAAATAAGTTTTATAGGAAGATGTAAAAACAATTTTCATTGGTAGTTGATTTTAGAGAAAATGAAAAAGAGAGCAAATTGAATGCACTTTGCATTTAATTTTCCTTTGGAAAAGATAATTTTTGAAAAAACATGATTAAATATGATAAAAGTTGGTCTTTTTTGCTTATAATTTGGGACAAAGAAAATGAATTTTTTTTTCTTATAATTTAGGACGGAGGGAGTATTTTGTAAAGTTTGAAAGTTTAGTCCACGGTTTTGAATTTGATTGTTGAAATTAATTCTAGGTAACAAAAAAATTGAAATTAAAGTTTGAAAGTTTAGTCCACGGTTTTGCTCACTTTTGTTACAATTGATTAAAGGTTAAGGAAGAGTAACCTATATTTAATATTTAATTGTAACAAAATATATGAATAACAATTGTAAGGGTCATGTATTTGTCACATGCATATTATTTTTGTTTATAAATCAATTGGCTGGGGTTTTCTTTGTGGTATATGCTTCGTGATTGGCTGGGGTTTTCTGATGTGGAGTTTCCATTTTGCTTATTTTTACTTTTAATTTATGTTTAATTGTAAAAACTCATAAGTATATAGGAAACGAAAATGCAGTTGCTTAAACACATCTCGTGCCAATTCGTACAAAATTATTGCATATTAAAATATGTATTCTTCATTTAAGTTTACAAAGTCAAACTCTTATCATATAACTGCATGTGATTTTATTCCTCAACAACTTCACTAATTACTATGATTTAGTCATACTCATTTATGACCTGTTCATCTTTGACCCGTCTTAAATGCCAAAACAAAAACAAGTTGTAATTATGTGAATAAACAAACACAGACACTTACTTATATGATTTAGTCATACTCATTTATGATCCCCTGTTCTTTGACCCGTCTTAAATGCCAATACAAAACAAGTTGTAATTATTTCATTGTTTATTGCTGAATGAATCCAATTGAGTCGCTCTTGGACTAACAAAAGTCACAAAGCGAAAAATGTGACAAGTAGATCACAGAAAGAGTAATGGCAGACTTGTTACAGCAGCAGCAGCAACAACAACAACATCAAGTTATGGAAACATCCTCAAATCATGACGAGGTACTTCTTTTTTGTCTTTGTGAATTCCTTCTAATTTATTCAAGTTTTCAATTCTTGTATATATACATGTTTTGGTGCACAAAGAATTTTCAAGCCTAGTTTCTTTTAACAATAGTACATTACGTTAATTAATTCTTTGTGTGCTTGATGCATTGATAGACACAAAAATCTGGATGGAGAAAGTTTTTGCCATATATAGGCCCTGGTTTTCTTGTTTCTTTGGCTTACCTTGATCCTGGAAACAGTAAGTAACTCTCCTTTTTGGTTTCACGTTTTTCTCTTTGATAGATCATCAATTTAGTCCACAAAGTATCACTCTCTCTTCAATTGTGCCCCTAAACTATATAAAATAAATACATTCTTAAAGTATATGAAATCCTTCAAATTTGCCCCTAAAGTATATCACATTCCGTCAATTTAGTCCCCAATATTTTAATAGCATGGACTAAATTGATGAATGCTATAGTTTAGGGACTAAACTTATTTTTTTTTCTATCTCTTTTTGATTAACTTCTATGTGTTTGTGCTTATTGGCTGGTTGTTTGTTATTTCACAATTCGCAGTGGAAACTGATTTGCAAGCTGGAGCTAACCACGGATACGAGGTAAAACAATCTCAACCACCTTAACAAGTCTGAAGGAGTAATAAGAAGGAAGTCCAGGGTTCTAGCCCTGCTTCTAAAAAATTCCTCCTTCTTCTAACATTTTGTTATAAAAACAAGATAAGCTTTGAAATTGATATCTTCTTGTTGTATTCAGTTGTTGTGGTTGGTACTTATTGGACTCATATTCGCGCTTATAATTCAGTCATTGGCTGCAAATCTTGGCGTAACCACCGGTGAGTATTTAGAAAAATTCAAGTCTCATGGTTGTCCGAGATACGTCCTAAATAGAATTCATAAGGCCCAAGTCAATCATCAACTTACTAGCCCTATGCATTATGCCTGTGTAATCAGTTTGATCTAATAGTTGCTATGGATATTAATATATCGATATGTAACAGTGCTTAAATGAAGAAGATGCTTAGAAAATAAAACCTTATAATAAGAAATTTAAGTTATAAATGAAAGGACAAGAAATGAGACAGTAAGATACTTTTCTCTGAGAATACTAACTTTTATTATTTATATTTGGCAGGCAAACACCTTTCAGAAGTATGTAAAGTTGAATATCCATTATTTGTGAAGTATTGCTTATGGTTATTAGCAGAGTTTGCTGTCATAGCAGCTGACATACCTGAAGGTGGTGATTTATATTTCTTTTAATCGACCGTCTTGTATTTTTGTCCTTTTCAATCAAACTAATTCAATTTAACAATTAACAAAGTGATGAACTTTGTAGTATAGTTACTAATTTTGTCTAAACTTGATTGTGACAGTGATTGGGACAGCCTTTGCTCTCAACATACTATTCAACATCCCATTATGGGCAGGAGTTCTGTTGACTGGCTTCAGCACTCTCTTGCTTTTGAGTCTGCAGAGGTTTGGGGTAATGTAGCTTTTTGCAGTAATTATGAAATATGAACATTTATAAAATATTTTTGAATAAGATATTAAAATCAAATGATGATGTTTGAATTTTCTCTCATTTATCTCTTTTAGATTTCATTTGTCATGGTTTGCAAGTTTTAAACTGAAGAATTTGAACTTATCCTCAAATTAGATTTGACTCTCGACCAGACTTTACTTACCTATCGGTGGAACCGCGGATCACAACTTACTAGGACCCTTTTCCCCTAAGAACCGGAGGGTTAAGATTAAAAAAAGAAATCGACTCCTCTAGTTCACGGCTACCACTCCCACTATTACTATCTTTATGTAACTAGTATATTTATTAATGAGCACATGCGTGCTGAGTTTTGAACAGTGGTCACGATGACAGTTGCAGTATCAATCCTTGATTTTTATTTGAATGGCAAATATCCGTATTTTCTCCCTTGTCGGGATTCGAACCCTGGACTTTTTACTACTTTAATCCCTTAGCTCAACCAAGTGAGCTACCCCCCAACCCCCACGATCCTTGATATTGAGGTCAAATGCGGGCGATGTGACCTAAAACGCAGTCACGGGCGATGTGATCTTTATTTAAAACCTTGCTTGTATGCCCCTCAATGAGATATCATGGCCTCCTACCAAATTATATTTTGAATTTCAATATATCAATGATAAATATTATAGTTAGTCCATGATCTACTGAAAATGGACAATGTTCTCTGATTATCCCCTACAATTTATGTAATTTTGAACGATGAGAAGAAAATGTGGATTTCATGGTTTTTGAAATTATGTTTTACTTGTTTTTATCTAGTTTCTATATTTTCTCAACAGCATTTTAGTTCAACTCTAGAAACTGAAAATTCTCTTAATAAATATTCTCCTTACCCTTAAGATTACATATGTTACATGTACCTTTTTTGTACAGGTGAGGAAGTTGGAACTACTGATAACAATCCTAGTATTTGTAATGGCTGCATGTTTCTTTGCTGAAATGAGCTATGTAAATCCCCCAGCTTCTGGTGTACTTAAGGGAATGTTTGTGCCCAAACTGGCTGGTGAAGGAGCCGTAGCCGATGCTATTGCCCTTTTGGGGGCCCTTATCATGCCGTATACTTTCTTTTCCTATATAACTTGTCCATCATTAATTTTTTTATAAAATAAATATTGTTGAGTAATTTAATAAAATGTTGAACCAAAAGTTTATATCATACAGTAATCTCTTAAATGTTTATGCGTCTAAGATTCTTCTTTGGACAAAATGCAGGCACAATCTTTTCCTCCACTCTGCTCTTGTGCTATCTAGAAAAGTACCTAATTCTGTGAGAGGCATCAATGTAAGCCACTCAGGAAATTAATAAATTTAGCTATGGCTATAAAATGAAACAGCTTAAACTATATTCAAAACTGTGCCTAATTGCACATTTAACTTCTATGTAGACATTGGTAGATCGTGGGGTTTGCTTTGCTTATTTATACATCACATAGAAACCTATCTGCTATATTGTGCAGGAAGCATGTAGATATTTCCTCTATGAGAGTGGATTCGCTTTGTTTGTGGCGTTTTTAATCAATGTTGCAATGATTTCTGTGTCGGGCACTGTCTGCTCTGCCAATGACCTATCTGGAGACAATGTTGAACGCTGCAATGATCTCACCCTTAACTCCGCTTCTTTCCTTCTCAAGGTTCCTAATTTAATTCACTACTAGTATATAATAAGTTGCTATGGTCAAATCATGATGTTTAAGTTTAATCCTAACTAAGCAGTAACCACCAAATTATATCTCACATGCACTAATTGTGATGTTCATTAAACTTGTATGTAGAATGTGTTGGGACGATCGAGCTCAACCATTTATGCCATAGCACTGCTTGCCTCAGGACAAAGTTCTACCATCACAGGAACTTATGCAGGACAGTACATCATGCAGGTAAATTAGAAGTATCATAAAGCTATTTAACGATTTTGTTGAAGGATTTACTGAATTTAGATTGTTTGGTTGGTGATATAGGGTTTCTTAGACATAAGGATGAAAAGATGGAAAAGGAACTTGATGACTAGATGCATTGCCATAGCACCTAGTCTTGCTGTTGCCATCATTGGTGGTTCTTCTGGCTCTAGTCGCCTTATCATCATCGCATCGGTTTGTATACTCTAGATGTTGTCATTTTTTGCTTCGTTAGTACAAACACATATGTATTACATTTTACATGCACACTAAGTAAAATTGTTTTTGCAGATGATACTTTCTTTTGAGCTTCCATTCGCCTTAATTCCACTCCTTAAGTTTAGCAGCAGCACAACCAAAATGGGACCTCACAAGAATTCTATTATTGTGAGTTTTCCTTTTCTCTCCTCGATATGTATGCTAAGATAGGATTAGAAATATTCTCAATTAAATATCGAAAAAATGTGACATGATTTATGTGCAGGTCATTACAATCTCATGGATACTAGGTTTTGGAATCATTAGTATCAATGTGTACTACCTCAGTACTGCCTTTGTGAAGTGGATAATACATAGTAGTCTACCAAAGGTGGCAAATGTGTTCATTGGGATTATAGTGTTTCCTCTAATGGCAGTTTATATTGCCTCAGTTATCTACCTTACCTTCAGAAAAGACACTGTTGAGACGTTCATCGAGACGAAAAATGATACAGTAATGCAAAACCAAGTGGAAAAAGGAATTGTGGATAATGGTCAGTTAGAGTTGAGCCATGTTCCTTATAGAGAAGATTTAGCTGATATCCCGCTACCAGAATAAAGGATCCAAGGCTATGAATCAAACGCATTTCACACCAAGAAGGGATTCTGTATTGAAGCTGGAAAATTCATATATCTTTCAAATCATTCTAATGATAGAAAGCGGTTGTAGTTTCGGTTGTAGAAAACATTTATAGAAATAGACAAATTGAAATGATATTACAGTTAGACTGTCTTCTGAATAATAGCTCCCCTATTAGTTGAAACTTGAAATTAGATTCTAAATCTTTGTTTTTTTAAAATCTTTTCTCATCTAATCTCTTCATGGCTACCAAATACTTACATTACTTGAAAAGCTCTCATAAGCTAGAAGTTAACACAAATAGGGCCTTAGAAATGTTTGACACAAGCTAGTGAAGGTTTCACTGTAGAATGTTTAAAAGAACATAGAAGAATGATTGAAAGAAGAACAAAAGCTCTACCTCTACCTTTCTGAACTATAAGAAGAATATCTTGATGTTAAAATGCTTAGTTTTCCCATGAAATATAAATTATGAAGAAAGTTGGTGACTTTGTGTTATGATTCTAATTAAGCATACAAGATGGAGAGGAATTGTACTGTGTTATTCAACTATCAACAGATAATTTTCAACTTCTAGCTACTAGTTTCTGGAATTCCCTTGTTTTATGGCTTTCAGGAATTCCCTTGTTATAATGACTTGCAAGAGGCTTTTCAAACGCTTCTTATCAGTTTTAATCACAAACTTATGGCCCAACAGATAATGCCTAAACGAGAAAAGATAACTTGACACAAAAGTATGCCTCTTTTTAAGCAGGTCAGTTAGTGGGATTGCCACCTTAGCATAAGCCTTAATAAACCCCTTAATTGCTTGACAATTTGAGGCGTGGGCCATAGCCAGTATGTATTCATAGCCACTCCATCACCAGAGAATATGCGTATGTTTGATTGTGTGTTTGATTTCATTTTTAGAGGGGTCAAAATTGTTTCTATAGGTGTATAATTGATTAAGATATGTTTGATTGTTTTTAAGTATGCCTCAAGAATTCATTGCACTTGAAATTAGAATTCTATAATTGATTTTGACACTCAAATTCATTGTTCAATTCAATTTTACATAAATGTATTATCGAAACATAAATCACTTTACATTCAACAGACTTTAGACAAAATTAATTCATTCAAAATCAATTTTTATCAATGCAGAACCAAACATATATTGCATGACCCAAATATTCCACTTCTAGTAATCCAAAATGAGCAATTGGATAATTTTATAAACAATGCGTGTTGCTGAATAGTTTGGAACACGGATTCCTGAGTGGGCCAAGTATTGATGTCAAAGACCTTTGATATCAATTAAAACTCAATTTATGAGTTTCATTATGTTTCGAATTATATAATATGAATATTCCTATAAAAGGGTTTAGATTATATAATCCAAACAAATGGTATTTTTGAGAAAAAAAATAGAGCGCTCGAGAAACGCATAGGCTGGGAAAATGCATAGGGCGAGAAACACATAGGGCGTGTGAGAACCGCAGGGTCCGGTTCGTTCGCAAGAGAGCCACTAAATATTGCATTAAATTCGGTTAGTTTGTAAGGGAGTTATCAACAATGATGCCTCGTGAAAATGAGTTGCAATTTAGTATCATTCATTGACTTTTGGTGCCATGATGCATTTGTTTCTATCTCTCTCTTAACCACTTATTCTTTCTCATTTAAATCATTTATTTTAAGCATTTGCCCATCATTCTCTCTTATCTAAAATAAATTAAAGACATCAATGACACCAAAGGCCAATGACACTCAAATATTTCGCCATGAAACTAGTATGAAATTATGCTCAACTAAAGAGCTTATGAATAGTTCAAAGAGGTGAAAGTCAACACTCAGGGCTTATGAATATTTCAACAACTTTGCTACTCCCTCCGTCCCGAATAACCGACCCATTTTCTAAAAAAAAGTGTCCCAAAATAACCGACTCATTTCAATTTTCAATACAACTTTCATCATTCCCAATACAATATATTCCACTTTCCCCTTTATTTATACATTTTTCTTAATATGTGTGAAAAATAAAATTGTGTCAATTAAATTGGGACGGAGGTAGTATATGATACGAAATATATAACTACGACCTGCACACGATAAAGGTGGGTTGTGATTTATATTTTTGAAAAAAATAAAAGCTAAAATAAAAACCCAATTCAATGGCTATATTATAAATAATTCAATGGATATAATACTTTCGTGCTTTTCGTCTGACAGCCACGTACCAAGCAACTTTTCCCATATTTCAATTATACTTATTACCAGGGTCGTCCTATGAAATAGGAGGCTCGACTCTCTATTTAAAATAGACCCCAATAAAATAATAACGCATTTTTTTGTAGCTAAGCTTTATTAAAAAATCAGAATCGAAAGGATTCTAAACATGAAACGAAATACAAAAAAAAATTAAGTGAAAGAGAGGTAGAATTTACTAACGGCATCGTTTGGATTTGTCACTTATCCGTTGTGGGAAAGGGAAAAACGAATGGTTTATGTGAAAAAGAAATGATTGTTGTGATTCTTTCAATGAAATAGGTTTTCAAATAGATCGCTTAAGTGATTATATAAATTTGGGGTGGTTTGATAGTACTAGATTTATGATAGGAGAACTGAAGTCTAGAAAAAACTCAAACGTGTAAAGAAGTAACACATATATTTTTTATTTAAGTGGGGGTGGGTATTTTTTCGAGGCCCATAGCTTTTGGAGGCCCGGCTTGATTGAGCACCTTGCACTCCCTCAAGGTCGGGCTCGCGTATTACTCACTCCGTCTCAAAATAATTGACATTTTTACAACAAAAATTTATCCTAAAATAATTGATTTTTTTCAATTTTCAATACAACTTTAATTATTTTGTTTAAATTGTACTCTCTAATTAATATTGTTTGCATCACTCTCAATTCAATATCTTTTATTTTTCATTTATACAATTTTTTAAATATGTGTGAAATGATCAAGTAGGTCAATTATTTTTGAACAGAGGGAGTACTACTAAGGTTCTACTCCTACACAGTATTGATTTTTTTTAATTGTGCCTTCTGATTAACAGTGTTTGTATCACTTCCAATTCAACATCTACTTTATTTTATAGAAAATGTTTGACGTCATTCTTCATCAAACCACATGAATAGATTTAACAATAATGAAATTTTTGGTCTTTTTACTTTACTGAATCACAAGAAATTTTACTTAATTACGCCTGTGAAATACTCCTTCCGTTCCATAATATAAGCAAAAAAACTTATTTTCTTTGTCCCAAAATATAAGCAAAAAAGACAAATTTTTATCCTATTTAATCTTGTTTTTTTAAAAAATCCATTTTCCAAGAAAAACTTTTGTTTATTATCATAAAATTAAATGCAAATTACATTCAATTTTCTCTCTCTTTCATTTTTTCCATAACCAATAGCCAATGAAAATTGTTTTTACATCTTTCAATAAAACTTTTTCCAAAGAAAACACAAAAAACTATGCTCCAAATTCTTATGTTTTAGTTTTTTTAATAAGTGTGATTTTTCTTTTTTTTTTTACTTATAATTTAGGACGGAGGAAGTACCTGTTATGATAACATGAGATTTTATACTTAAATTGGAGTTTGCATCAAAACAAACAAATAGAATTTAAATTGTAATATAAATCAAAACAAATTGATAAATTTCACAAAGACTTGGGTAAATATCGATTCTCTCTTTCATTTATATAATTTACTTAATATGTGTGAAATGATCAAGTGTATTAATTATTTTGGGATTTAACGAACGAATTCTTCCCATCAACTTTTTGTTTTTGTTTTTGTTGTGATAGTGCCGGCACCTTTATTAAAAGGGGAAATTGCACTCACCTCCCCTGAGGTTTCATTGAATGGCACGAGACACCCCCTCTAGTTTTAAATTAGACATTCACCTCCCTTGTGGTTAACACCGTTGGTCAAATAAACTTCGAAGGAAAAGAAAAAACGAAATGTTCCCTTGCAATTCGGTTCTATGAATTTCAACCATGTCCTAGCTTTCGTTTTTCTCACCAAGGCAGCAAAACCTCTCTCAATTTTGTAACTATGCTTTTATGGCATTGTCAATCCTACCCATTTGTGAGCTGCAACTTTCCTTTTTTATTGTTATGTCTTTCTTTATGCTTTCTGCTATATGCGCATTTGTGACACAAATTAACCGGCCAAATTGTTTTATATTGGAGAAGCAACTTATTAATAGTTTGATGTGACAACAATTGTGGTATGGCATCCATTTGCAACAATCAACAACCCACTAATTCGAGGAAATAATCGAAACTTGGATATGAATATCCATTTGTTCCCGTAATAACAATAAGAAACCAAACTTAACAATAGTGTGCCGGTTATTTTTTTGTATGAATATCCGTTTGTTCCTATGATGTTACCTATTTCAACAAAGGACATGTCCAAACGAAAACAATAGGGAAACCCAATTAGGGATGCTGCAAAATTCAAGAAAAAACATGAAATATTAGAGAAACCGATACAACTATTATAGAAGAAAAGAGGAATAAGTCAGTTGAGAGAAATAATTCAAGAAAGAAAGAAAGAAATATGTAGAGAGCCTCGGGCGAGTGGGAACATGCCAATGAACTTTAACGGACAACAAACAGCGTTAAACAAAAGAGGGAGGTAATTGTCAATTGAAAAATTAATTAGGGGAGGTAAGTGATTAATTTAAAACTAGAAGGGGTGTTTGTGACATTCAATGAAACTTCGAGGGAGGTGAGTGTAATTTCCCCTTATTAAAATGATAAATAACAAATGCCAAACTGCACCATAGAAGCCATAGAAACATGCACTTTGCAGGCCGCTACCTCAATTATATAATTCAACAATAATTTTATGGCTTAAGCCCTGCGAATCATCAACCTAGATAATTATTTTATATTGTTTTGCTTTCATATTTACTTATCAATAGATCCAATACACCTTTCCAAAACAATTGGATTGATATATATATTATCAAACATGATTATATCCTAAAAGAAAACATTATTATGGAAGAAGAAAAAAATCAAACATGATTATGAAAATGACAACAACTTTGCAATGAAAGGAATCTAAGAGGCAATTAATCGCTTTGTTTTTTGTTCACGAAAACGACTCTTAGACAAACGTTATGATCATAATCAAATGCCTTTTTTTAAGATAATTAATCACATATTGATATTGTCCGATTCTACTACTTATTAATAATTTGATAGTAGTTCCTTAAAAAAATTGATAATGAACTTGAGAGTTCACTACAAATGGTATCTCCTAAAAGAAAATAGGGGTGTTTTGGATTATGATTCTAGGAGATTTTAAAAGACTATTTTATCATGAAAAAGTTGTGGTATTCAATCAATTCTCTTTCCAACTTAAAAAAGTCTTGTGGTATTCAATCAAGAATTTTTGTCATTTAAAAAAATCTTGTGGTATTCAATCAAGACTTTTTATCACTTAAAAAAGTCTTGTGATATTTATTATTAAAATCATTCAAATTTTGAAGGATTGTTTAATAAATTGGATTTTGATGAATTTTGTGGGATTTTATAGTGAAATTTTAGCATGAAAAAGTCTTTCATGAAAATATGAGATTTCTTTAGATTGTTTTTTCTTTTAAGATTTTACTCTCTCTCACTCTCTTTTCCCTCCTCCCCTATCTATAAATCTCTCTCTTTCTCTCACTTCTCTCTCCCGCTCTCTCTCATTCTCTCATACTCCCACCCCCCCCCCCCCCTCCCCCTCTCATCTCTCCCTAAAAAAATAAAAAATAAATAAATAAAAGAGTCTGTGTTGAGAATATTGTGAAAGAGGGTGTGTTTTGATCATTTTTTTCAACGAGTCCTTAAAATTAATAAAATCTTTTGAAATTCAAATTGTAAATCTGGATAGTTTTTTAAAATCATCAAAGTCATTAAAATCCTGCAAAGTCTTTTAAAATCCTCAAGGCTTTAATTTTAAATGAAAATTATCCGTTAAAATCCTAATCCAATAAACCCCGAAAACTTTTCTATTTTAATTTTTTAGAATGTCCGTTTTTTTAACTTGTTAATTAAAACTTAGACAGTTTGGACTCTTAGTTAGTGGACCATTATGATAAAGAGAAGATGAAATATATGCAATCGTGTACTTGACCAAAATGTTTGAGCTCCGGCCGGCCATTAGACTACTTGACGAAAAAAGAAAAAAATAAAATTTAATAAATAAAAATACGGTTTTCGCTAATTCTTTCAATTTTTAGTAAAATTTCTTTATCAATTGATATTAGAATTATAAATCACATTACCGTCATACCCGATCAACTAAACCAAAATTTAGTATTACCAAAAATGCAAGCTCAAATATGTATAGTTTCATTATTAGTAAAATATTTTTTATCCTTTCAAAAATATTATTAGTAAATTATTTTTTATATAAATATTATATAGTTGTTTTATTTATTAATTTGGTAAAAATATCAACTTTTTTTGTTTTGTCAAAAAAAAAATATCAACTTTTTTTATATAAAAATACTCTTAAAGGAAAGAAAAAGCTTATTTTCTCCCTTATAACATTTATTTCTTTTTGTACTCCAAGTGATAATATCAAGGATATTTTGTTAATAAAATGATTAGGGAAAATTCGGAGGGTTCTTAGTAAAAAAAAGTACAAAGAAATTTATTAAAAGAGATTTATATTTATGAACAAAGATATTATAAGCAAAGTACTTCTCTTGGTCCTCGTGAGCTTAGCTCAGTTGGTATGAGCAATGCATAAAATATGCAAGGTCGGGGTTCGAACCTCGGCCACCACCAAAAAAAAAAAAGTACTTCTCTTGAGATTTTTTGTTTTTTATTTGGGTCGTCAAGTAGACTATTTATCTATCATTTTTTTTAATTTCATTCCTATGTAATTTCCTATATATATATTATACACCTAATGAGCTAGTTCTTTATTTAAAAAATGATTTGATTCATGTTAGGATACAAAAAATACACTATCAACTAAAGTCACACGTATAAATTGTGATGGTGATTTATAGACTTTGTAATTTGGTTTTTAAATAGACAATGTATAAAAATTAAACTTTTTAAAAAATACATTAACTACTTTCTTTTGTCCGTTATACTATTATCTTATGAATTATTTTACACTTACGTTAAAACCTTTATTAATCAAAACTATTTTTTGGTTTGTGCAAAACAACTTAAGAAATAAATATATAGAAACAGATGAAGTAATATTTAAGTAGATAAATTTTTGTCAAAAAAAAAGTAGATAATTATTATAAGCAGTGTATTTAATTTAAGTAAATAATTAAAACGAAATCCAGTTATAAATGTAGTAAGAGAAAAGCACGTTCCTGAAGAAAAAAAATGGTCAAAAAAGAATATCCTAATTTTATAAGCAATTTCTTTTTTTAATCAATTTCTTAATTATTAAAAGGACATCAAATTAAATAAAAATAAGTATGCTTATTTGTACTTTTAGTGTCTCAATCAATTATGCAAGTCCTTAGGTTCCAATTGTATGAATTCGGTCCCCCACGTATAAAATAATTTTGTCTCCCGTGGCTTAGCAAATTTCGATTGATAAGAATAATACGTAATATATGTAAAGTACGGGGTTCAAACCTCGTACACCACCCAAATAATTACAATAACATTTAATTATTAGCCACAAAAGCATATGTTGCCAACATTGATCTTAGTCTCCTTACAATTTTTTTTATTGAATTTAGTCTTTTTTTGTGACCGAGGTTTGAACCCCAAAACTTACATATATTATGTATTGCCTCTACCAACTAAGATAAACTTGAGATAAACTCACGAGGATATATTGAACTTAATCTGACACTGAATTAAACAGCCTTGGCAAAATGATGTAAGGAAGGTCGTTAAATGAAGCTATTAATCAAAGTCACCATTGGTCAGATGTCTGCATGTCAAAATGACTTATGCCAAGACCAACTCACATCCATGCATATTGACATGCTGAAATTAAAAATTATACGGTTAATAGCAAAATATACGATTGTAACAATTGGAACACCTGAAGACCCAACTCACACAATCAAAAGACTAAAATTGCACAACCGTAAGAGGACCAAATTGCAATTAACTCAAATAAAATAAAATAAAACATTAACGAGATCTTTATTAAAAAAAACAGAAATATAGTGATATATCCTTTTCTTTTTCTTTTCTTTTTGCTAATAGTGATATATCTTAAATGCCTAATGGAATTGCCGTGGAGATTTATTGATATATAACAGGAATGGTTCTATGTACTGTAGGTATTATTTATTTATTTTCCGAAGAAGACTCCTATAGTAATTAAAATAAATAAATGTCTACATACACACGATATATAATTTGGTTTTATTGAAGATAGTGACATGCGACGTGCCCCATCCCTTAATAGGCATGAAAATGGAACTCTTTTGTGTCCAAATGCCAAATTAATTTAACTAACAAGTTATTCAATTAAGTGGTCTTCAATATTAAAAAAATTAAATAAAACTTGCGTGTGTACACTATAGCTATATATACTATAGCTAACTCATTCTTTCATCATTCACATAGTGATCATCAAGTGGAAGAGTTAGAGAGAAATTAAGAGTGAATAGTAAACATGGCACATCAAGAAGTGAATAATGGTAGCAACAACCGTATAGTAGCCGTTAATGTGACCCCTTCTGGCACACCTCCTTATAACCATGATGATTCCTCAAAGCAAGATCAGGTACTATAGAATGCATTTTTCAGCTCTAACAAATTATTAATCCCTAATTAAGTTAAAGTCTACTTTTTTTTTGGAGTTATTCCGTTTGGAACTAATATTGTACATTGACTCTTTACTAACTTGATGTATTTGATAAACTTGATCCATTGATGAAAACAGAAACCAGGATGGAAGAAGTTCTTGGCATATGTAGGTCCTGGTTTTCTTGTCTCCTTGGCCTACCTTGATCCCGGAAATAGTAATTTTCTCTATCTCTATGTGTGTCATATTATATACACTATCCGGTCACTATTATAATCAAAAATCTATATTTTAGATTCATTCAATTAATGATGTATATGGTGCTTAATATAAACCACATACATCATTTAATGAATGAATTTAAATGTTGTTGATTTTTGCTTATAATAGTGTTCAGAGGGTGTATATTTTTTCTTTCAAAAAATTTAATTCTTCTTTAATTTTTTTATCAGTGCAGAATTAGAGACATATTTTTGTCTTTAAATTTTGTTTTTAGTTCAATATTTTTTTACTTACATATTTGTCATTTTTGCAGTGGAAACTGATTTGCAAGCTGGAGCTAACCACGGATATGAGGTAAAACAATTAGACAACAAACTACACCAAAAATAATTATATTGATATTTTAAGTGAAATAATATTATTGAAATCCATTGAAAAATAATAATAATTGAAATATAATGTTTCTGATGTATTCAGTTGCTGTGGATCATACTTATTGGACTCATATTTGCCTGCATAATTCAATCATTGGCTGCAAATCTTGGAGTGTGCACTGGTAAGACCTCAATTTTGGTTGTGTTGTAGTTGCATAAACATATAAAATTTTGATGTCACAGTCTAGATTACATTCGCAAACTTCTTTAGTGATATATTTTATTAAATATTTGAAAATTAAATTTATTCTATTAGAATCATGCAATAAATAAACAAATAAATATAAAACCTTACAAAGTTGGGCGATATCATGCCATATCATAGTATATTCATATATCCAAGTCTCTATCCTAAGTTAGTTAATCAAATAATAATATTGGATTATGTCTAAAAAAAACACTTTTCCTATCTAAAATAGTTTTCACAAGAACAAAAGCTCAAATAGGAAACGTGGGGCATCTATGTAAGACATTATCTATGATATTACCATTATTTGATATTTGTTGTTCAAATTTTGACAGGAAAGCACCTTTCAGAAATTTGTAAAGCTGAGTACCCATGGTTTGTGAAATACTGCTTATGGATATTAGCAGAACTTGCTGTCATAGCTGCAGACATACCTGAAGGTGCTAATTCCTTTTTCTGTTGTTCATCACCTTGTTTTTTCCTTTATAATCAAAACCATTAAATTTAACTCATCAATAAAACACAATACATTTTTTTACATACACTAAAAAAAAAGCTCATTTTTTATATATACAATACATTTTAATTTCATCACCTTGCCATTTATTTACATGTACATCACATTATTTTATATTTCATAAAAAAATTACAATTTTTATATGAATATTCAAAATAAATATTTATGTGAATTTAATTTAAATATACTAAAAGGAAAATACATTTTTTATATGTATTTTAGTCATTTACATGGTCAATTCTAAAAATATTGACACCATCAAACACACATGCACGCGCATCACGTATATTGAAGTTTAAGTTTGAACGGTTAGTTTTATATCGGCTAGAAATTCATGTGCATGCATGCACACGCACACACATATATTAAAATTCAAGCATGAATGGTTAGCCTCACATCAAGGAAAAATATTGGATGTCAAGATTTAGTTTTGAACGTTTAGCCCGCATGCACGCATCCATATTAAAATATTGGATGTCCTGATACTCCCCAACATTATATGATAGTGTTCATAAAACACATATATCATATATGATTGTAATATTTTGAAACTAAAACTTTTTACTGTGAATGATTGTGTATGATTTTTTTTTTTTTATATTCCTATTTATCCTCTTCTATATATACACTAATGTTATAAAATTGATCGTGGCAGTGATTGGGACTGCCTTTGCACTAAACATACTATTCCACATCCCTGTATGGGGAGGGGTTCTGTTGACTGGGTGCAGCACTCTCTTGTTTTTGGGTCTACAAAGATTTGGGGTAATTAATTTATCTTTTTGTAATAACTATATGAAATGTGAATTAAATAAAATAGGGTCATGTTAACTTACTGTGCCCTAAGAGCACATGTTAAGCAATCCTAAAATATAAATATTTCATTAACATTTGTGCATTCAATTAATTAAAAGTCAACAAATTAAATGCAATACACAAATTCTAATAAAAAGTTTCTACATTTGACTCATTAACTTGTGCCTTGAGGGCACAAGTTAACATTTCCCAATAAAATAACATATCTCTTCTTTTGATTTTTCCTTTTCATGGTTTCTAGCTTTTCGATCCGACTTCTACTATTTTGATGTAATGTATCTTTCCTGTCTTTAATGCCCTTGAATGCATCCTTGAAGAGAGGTCATATAGGTCATGGCCAAACCATAGCTTATCATTTTGGAATTCCGATATTAAATACTCCCTCGGTCTCTTTTTTTTATGGTGGATTCACAGAGTGAGGGTTCAATTAAGTCATAAATAGGTGTACCACTTATTTTGACCATTAGATTAAATTAGTCTATATGATATCATTAGTTACCGCCACACTCAATCCCATCTCATGTTTCCTCTATCTATCCACATTCTCTCTCTCTCCTAGCATGTTCCTCTATTGCTGCTACACGACATGCACAATGGCTTCCTCTAATTCATCAACACAGTTTATTGCCAAAATCCCCATTTCATTCCAACATTTTTTCATTTAAAATTTCTTTCATTTCTTAAAATTTTGCACAAAATTTTGTTGATTATTCATAATGTGTTAGGTTAATTTCTGTCATGTTTCTTCCCATGTGAAACTTGAAAATTAAAAATTACAGAATATGGAATCAAATTCATTTGGTTGAAAGACAACAATGAAAGGTGCATGAACTTCCTCAAAATTTAGAAGAAACAAGATCCCATAAAAAAAAACACAATAGTGTAAGGAGCATGAAAAAGGTGTTGGCCAAAAAGTTGTTCTTTAAGATTTGAACAGTGACAAATGCCCATAAGGTTGTGGCCATGTAATTGGAATTCAATTCCATATGTAATTGGAATCAATTCCATTTTAATAAAAAGCGTATAGTTCTGTATTGATGATTGCAAATAGAAGTTTAAGAAGATGGGAGATGGTGGTTTCCTATTTCATTTATACAGAGATCTGAATGAAAAGGGTGGGGGAGGCAGAGAACCACCGTGACAAAATGGTGGGAAGGGACGATAAGGGGGATAGAGAAAAAAGAATTTGTTGGGTGCAATCTAGTGTGGCTAACACATTATACAATCTCATTAGTCCTTTCATCTAATGGCTTTTAAAGATGGTCCACCCATATTTTAGGTGAGGGACTTAAGTGAACCCTCACCTTAGATTCCACCCTCTTTTTATATGAGTTGTTTAAAAAAAACACAGGTATTAAAAAAAATTGTTGGAGTAACAAAATTGTCTCAAATGTATGTGACTATTACTAGATTATCCTTAATTAAATATATATTTAATGTTAACTTTTCATATATCAAGACAAATTGATAATGTAATAAGGTGTACTATATTTTCAAAAAAAAAAAGTAATATCTAGAAATTTGTATATGATCTTATATTTAGGGACAAAACTTTTTTTATAAATTACTCCCATAAAAAGGGACGGGAGTGTCGGGACACCTTTTAAGCATTCTTTTTTTTGTGGTGGTCGGGGTTTGAACCACGAATCTTGCATATATTATGCATTGTCCATACCAACCGAGTTAAACTCACGTGGACACCGTTTAAGCATTCTAAATCAATACTAAATTATTCTTAAAAAAAATGTCAAATACTTCAATTTCCAATACAATAAATACACATATTTTCATAAAAACATATTTAAAGAGGGAATGGATTCTCTCAGATGTATTTTTCTCTATTTTTTCCAATTGATACGTCTCAACCACACACACAATATCATGATTCTTTATAATTTAATATCTTCTTCTCTCTCTCATATTTAATGGTGTAGATGTAAAATGGAGAAAAATGGAGAGAATTCTACTTGAGAGAATTCATTCCCTTAAACAATATCTCATGATACTCGTCAACATTTTCCTAAACATATTAATTATTGTCTTTAATGTCCACTTGGATGCTCCCTTGAAGAGAGGTCATATAGGTCATGGTCAAACTATAAATTATATTTTGAAATTCTGATATTAAATCATTATTATTTTTTAACAATCAATGGTTTTTAATCATTGTTTTGTGTTCTTTCCGTGAGCTTAACTTAACCGGTAGAGATATTGTAATATGTAAAAGTTGGGGTTCGAGCATCGATTTCTCACTTATTTGAGTAAATTTCTAGTCACCGTGTTACTTGACAAAAAAAATCAATTTTTTTCCTTTCTCTTTGGTGTGTTAACCCTAAAGGGAAACGCGATACGGTAATCCGAGTTCGGATGAAAAATAAGTAAAATTTAATCAAAAATTATTTCATCAAGAATCGAACTCATATTTTTTAAAATATTCCATCCTTTAATGTAGCTCATTAATATATTAGTTGTTATGTTACAATTTTCTCCCTCGCTAGTGTTTGATTTGAACCCCATTACATTGACTATTTTAATCCTTAGTTCAAAAAAGCCGAGCTATCTACCCTCTCATCAATATTTACTTTGAAAGTATATCAAAATTAAATTATTGTTAATCTTTTTCAATTACAAAATAGTTGAACTCTAGAGAATACAAATGCACTTAATTGCATTGTTAGTGATCTCTTAACTTCTACTTTTTGGGATGTTTGGGCATATACAGGTGAGGAAGTTGGAACTGCTGATTTCAATTCTAGTATTTGTAATGGCTGCATGTTTCTTTGGTGAATTGAGCTATGTAAAACCCCCTGCTAAAGGAGTAATTGAGGGAATGTTTGTTCCCAAACTCAGCGGAAATGGTGCTGTAGGCGATGCTATTGCCCTTTTGGGTGCCCTTATCATGCCGTATATATATTCTTCCTCCTCTTTTCTTTTACTTAAATTTAACACACACTTTTCTGCGTGAACTCAATAAATAAAGTTACAATTAACCTAATTTTACATTAAATTCGATTCAAATGTTATCCTTGCTGATTTTTTTCCTAACAAAATTTTGCAGGCACAATCTTTTCCTCCACTCTGCTCTAGTGCTATCTCGAAAAATACCCGGGACTAAGCGTGGCATCAATGATGCATGCAGATACTTTCTCATTGAAAGTGGTTTCGCTTCTGTTTGTTGCATTTCTAATCAATGTTGCAATGATTTCTGTGACTGGCACTGTTTGCAAAGCTAAGGATATTTCTGGAGAGAATGCTGATCGTTGCAATGATATTACCCTTAACTCTGCTTCTTTCCTTCTCCAGGTTCTAATTTAGTTCACTTTGCAACTATTATGGTCAAAGCATGATATTAAGTTTAATCCTAATTAAGCAACTATTTACATCTTACGTGTTTAATTTTAATGTCCATTAGAATGTGTTAGGACGTTCAAGCTCAACTATTTATGCCATAGCATTGCTAGCCTCAGGACAAAGTTCTGCCATCACTGGAACCTATGCAGGCCAGTTTATCATGCAGGTTATTTCATAATATCACTAAATACTAAGCAACACTTAAAAACTTAAAAGTTTTAGTATAAGGTGTTGTTAAACTTGGGTTTTTGTTTGGTTGTTGCTATAGGGTTTCTTGGACTTAAAGATGAAAAAATGGATAAGGAACTTGGTGACTAGGATTGTTGCCATAGCACCAAGTCTAGTTGTATCTATCATTGGTGGTTCTTCTGGAGCTGGAAGACTCATTATCATTGCATCGGTTTGTATATTCTAGAATTTGCCATTCTCCCTTCCTTCTGCGTATGTGTACATATTGGACATTATGCAGATAAACTAATTAAAATTGTTTTTTGCAGATGATACTTTCTTTTGAGCTTCCATTCGCTTTAATTCCACTCCTTAAGTTTAGCAGCAGCAGGACCAAGATGGGACCTCACAAGAATTCTATCATTGTAAGTTACCCTATTTCCTTGTACTATAAAGTGGTCACTGCCCATTAAGCTAAAGCCTTTGAAATAAGCCAAAAATGTGACATAATTTTGGTGCAGATCATTATCATCTCATGGATACTGGGTTTGGGAATCATTGGAATCAATGTGTACTACCTCATTACTGCTTTTGTGGGTTGGATAATTCATAACAGTCTACCAAAGGTGGCAAATGTGTTCATCGGGCTTATTGTGTTTCCTCTAATGGCACTGTATATCGTCTCAGTTATCTATCTAACATTCAGAAAAGACACTGTTGTAACGTTTGTGGAGGTTAAGGATGACCCAGCAATGCAAACCCACGTGGAAAAGGGGTTCGTAAACGATGGTCAGTTAGAGTTGAGTTATACTCCTTATAGAGAAGATTTAGCTGATATCACTCGACCAGAGGGACCTAGGTTGTGAGTCAAATGCAGCACCAACTTCACATTGCTTTCAAGTCATTTTAGAGAGCAAAGAGAATCTAAGGATGGCTAACTCTCAAAATGAATGTGTACTACTGTAAAATTTTGTTAAGTTTCATTATTTCTATGTTACTGCATAGGTTTAAAAGAAAACTAGATTGGCATAAACCCCAAAATGGTCTTCAAATTTCTACAATAATCCACTCCCCAAATAATAGATAGCTGTCAGTGTTTCCATTGAAGTCGAAGGCACAAGTGAAGAGAATATCTTGTATCCCGTACTCGGTGTATATCCGACATTATTTCTGAGAATGTTACCTTTGTTCCTTTTCTTCTGTTTTTTCTACCTTGTAATCAGGATGATAAAATGCAGGACACTGCATTAATAAAATCCTCACTGTTTCTATGTTAATTAGCAAAGAATTCAGTTAATTTTTTTCTGCATACATGTTTTTGACAAGCAACGCTTAATATTAAGAAATTGTTATAAATATGACCAAGTGACATCAAAGTCCAATCACTGCTTTGAGTCGTCAAATGCAATCACAATAAATTAATGAGTAGTTAAAAATAAGATATTAACTTAAGTTTGCATAACATGATAACAATAATTAAATACTTCAATCTGTCACAGCTAAAGTAGAAAATGAGATTAAGTTGCAGTAATAAAAGTAAATTGGTTACTATAATCTGAAAGTGCCACAGGTCAATACAATTAGATTTACTGTCGAACAAACAATATTAAGTAGAAAAATAATCAGCACATGGTAATCAAATATTACTTCGCAACTCCACCTATGCGCATTCCGGCATACTAAAATCTGAATTTTGAACTTTCATCATCAATTCATTACCACAGCCTCTTGTCAATCACAGCAGAAACAATGCCTTTCAATGTCTCCTGCATAACATTGGTATATGGGTAAGACTTCTTAACTATTTTTTCCTTTTCATTACCAGTAAAGAAGAACAAATCAGCTAAAATGTACCACAGAATGGTCTTTAAGCCCAAGTGAGAGCACCAATGGCCTAGAGACGCCAGACAAACTGCAAATCAGAAATTGGATGGTTAACATGGTTTCCGAAAACGATTTACTAAATTATACAACCGCAAGGTTCATGGCTGAGTTAAAGTATTGCTTTCGAGCGATCTTTCAAATATATATTATTAATTTAGACCAAAAGATACCATAACGAAATTGAAAACTCCAGAAATATTTATAATTGGATAGTTTTTCTTAACAAGAAAGAATACCTACGTCATATGCTCAATCAGCTGGCGTGCACATGCCACTAACATTGGCTGCAACAAAGCATTTCGTAAACAAAAACCCAAAACTTCCAAGGAAATGATCAAAGAAAACAAATGAATGCAAGTATAGGCAAGTTTACCTCATCTCGTTTGCCAAATAAAACAGAAACATTGAATGTTGGGCTAATTGACATCCCTTCCTCCTTCCTGGCATTGAAAAGACAAATGTGTACAATATAAGCATCATTAGTTTCAAAGTAAATTGTGATGTGGAATTTCAAACTCTCTAAACTCCTAGTTCCCACAACCCACAACAGCTTTTCCATGCCTAGGTTTCACATTCAAACATGGCTACAGCGGCGAAGCTAGTAATTTTTTTACGAGGGGGCCAAATATAAAGAAGAAATAAAAAATATTTTACAAACTTATATGTTAACCCTTTTTTTTTTGTGAACACTAATATATTAAACTTAATCGATAAGTAAAATAAGTTCACAATATTTTTTACTTATATTTAATGAGACAACAACAAAGAAAATAAAAGCTAACAATAGTTATTTGTAAAAGATGAGCTCTATGGAGTTTTAAGAAGACAAATTTATCCATATTTGACACTAAACTAAATAAATTATCAATTTTTATTAATATAATATCTCTTTTAACCAACAAAATTGTTTGGAGTAGCTAAATAATATATTTATGGGGTAGCTATATATAAAACTTTTGCTAGTTATTCAAGATTTTTTTTTTCTCTTGGGGTAGCCAATGCTACCCCATCCCTTTGAAGCCCTTCGCCCCTGCATGGCTATATGGGAAAGTCCCCGGTACTCATCATGATTGATAGTGAAACGAGCTATTATTTCATAGCTTGGTTGAAGTTTAGTGAAACCATTAGGATTGAATGTATACCCAATAACTCCTGTCAATATTTGAGCATGATATTATAGAATATTTTTACTTAGGCCATGTTTGGATAAAGAGCTTAATATAATCATTTATCATATCAGTCCTTATGTATAAGCTATTTCAATAACAAAAGATAAAATAAAAGTCAAAATGTTTTCATATAAGCTATAAGTTGTTTTTCTAAGTTATCCTAAAAAGCTTATGGAAATAAGCTAAAAACAACTTATAGAAATGTGATAAACTATTTTAAAAAGCTATTCCAAATAGTCACACAAATACTTACGCCGGTAGATACAATAATAACAAACAAGCCTTATCCAACTAAGTGGGGTACGCTACATGGATCAAATTACGTCATAATGTTCTATCATAAACTATAATAAGCTAAAATAAGTTAATCCAAATAGACCCTTATTCAAGTTAAGTGGGGTGGGTGTAATTTTAGGTGTGGTATAGTTGGAAACCTTAGTCCTTAGGAAATGTGAAATTTAAGAATTTCTGAAAGTATATAAAAGAAATAGCAGAGAATTGAGATGCAAACCTGGCATGGAGTATAGTCCCCATAGCTCCTATTTGAGTAGCAACAACCTGAAAGTAGTGAGAAAATTAAGAATTGTTGCAATAAAAACATAGATGCATGTACATATCCAACAACCCTGACTCACCATAAAATGATCTTCATAACTGGAAATGATGATATCAGTTTTGTTTCCCTGAGAAGTAAAGCAAATTAACCAACATGAATGATAATAGTTTTGAATATCAATATTAACCTAATCCTATTCCAAACAATGAAGAAGAAAAGAGTGAGAGGCGCACATACCTTGATTTCAAGAGAGAAATTGAGTTGGGTAACCGGGAATTTTGGGGATGAAGAAGCGACGTTATCGTCTATGTTCATTGCTTCTTTTCAATGGAACTCGCTTTCACGGCCTCGCGTTGCTTTGCAGTTTGCACTTGCAGTAAACTAAACTATAAGGCAGCCACTACTCCTTTATTTCGTACAAATAAAAAACCTGCTCTATTCTGTTTGCCTTTTTTTTATGTATTTATTTACTTCACTTCCAAAATTGATTCATAGCAAGTTGTTTCTTTAGTATTTTAAAAAAGTCAGTTTAAAAAATGCTTATGTGTCTCATTAGAAATCATTGTTAAAGAATAGAATATAGTAAAACCATTTTAAAATTAATATTAATATAATCAACCTTTTAAAAGTGTGAAAAATGTTATTTTTAATACAAAATTTATTTATTTTATTTCTTAACAAGTGTCCCGTAAATATTAGATAACATGATCCTTTTAACAAATATCATAATAACTTTTTCGAACTACTGTACTTTTGAAGATATGGTGTTTTGGTATCATTATACAAAGTTCATATACCTATTAAGCAAACATACATCATTCAATTATGTTAGATTGCACCATGATTTCCACCTAACTAAAACAAACAAATTCGATGATAGAGATCACAATCTCACAATTTAAGTACCTTGAATCTATCATGCTAAGGGATGAATATCTACAAACATGAACCAATCCAAACAAAGGGGATGGAATAGAATTTATTTTTTATGTTCTATGTATTATGTAATGTAATGTAATTTATTTATTTTTTTATTCAAAAAAAAAATGTTATTGCATACGCGCACAACATTATAATAACAAGCAATTACACAAGATAATCATTAACGATAAAGTTGAGATCTTGACAAAAAAAATAAAAATAGATAAAGTTGAGATTACCTCCATTGAAGAGATGATAACATATACCCTGAATTAATCTAAACATGTATATTTTTTCTATCTTAAACCACTATAGTTCTCAAAAAGATGAAACTCTAGTCATCCAAAATTCAATCGAAAAGTAGGTAAAATCTAGTTAAAGATTGATATGGTCAAGATTTAAACTCGGATTTTTCAAAACAATTATCCTGAACCAAATCACTTGATTAATTTGCTTTATATTTTGTTTTATTAAAACATATATTCCCGCTAATGATGAGTTGTCCCGGCAAAGAATAATAAAAAAGTTTCGAAGGAAAGAAATAAAAACTATAAAACAAAGTGGAAAAATTTAATTTGAATTGTATCAGAGGACATAGGGTTTAAATTTTCTTGAACTTATTTGGTGACAATTGACATACCCTCACTAGAATCAGAAAACTGTCCACGAGAGAAACCGCAACATAAAAGCATAATAACCAAGCATTGACAATACTATACAACAGCACAGGTGGCGGAGATGTCCCCATAGCCTTTTCATTTTTTCATCCAAGTAGTTGGATTTGTATGCAATCTAACTAAACAAGATTTGTGACACTTAAAACAATAAATTTTCATCGTGCCTATAGTCAACATGAAAGTAACTAAAACTATAGAATATCAAATGCTAATTATTTCCTTTTAAACAACAGTTTCACAATCAACTGCAAACAATTACAGGCTCAATAAGCTAAAAACCTTCTCGGCACATCCACCGAATCTCCGCTTCAACTTCTGAAATCAATGACCAAATAAAACTGCACCATTGAAGTTCCAAAACTTATATCTACTCCCCCTAATTATCCTAAACCAGAATTAGTTCCTGACACAGGCCTCAACAATGGATGATTGGTACCAGGCTGCACATTACTAGGGGCATTGAACATGGGAGCTGAAGAAGCTGATTGTGATTGTTGTATCATAGATAGGGGCAACCTTTGCCCCAACCCAAACATTGAAGGTCTTTGGGCAAAGGACATGTGTGGATGAACTGGCTGGTTGTTACCATACCCTGAGATGCTGGGCTGTGAGGGAGAAGCAGAGATCATTTGTTGCCTATTATTGCCATTACTAGCCATTGAAGGACCAACACCTGATGCATTCATTGCAGGTGTAGTTCCTGCAGTTCCAAAACGTGCTGATATAACGCGGGTGCGTTCTGCAGCAAACCTCTGTTTTGCTCTTTCCACTTGCTCGCATTCCTTCATCAACAATGTTTCAATTTCTGCAAACTGTTTCAGCTTCAATTCCAATCTTTTCAACTGTCAACAACAGCAAGCCACAAAAACAAGTTAAAAGTCAAAATACTAGCTCTGCACCTGATTTTGAGTTTTCTCCAATTGTTTTAATTTACCGAATTCTGCAAAAAATGTTTAACTGCTGCCTATACGTACATGCATACATCAGATAGAAGTAGAAAGAAAAAAATGAAGTATATGTCAACTGAAACTGAAGTCAAGAAATAACAGTTGTACCTGATGGTTAATTATATTAGCACATAATCTCTGGATTTCTCGTTCTTCGTGATCGGCAAACAATTTAGCTTTCATTGCTGCAGCAGAGAGGCCTGCTTTTGCTGCATCTTTAACTTTTTCAGCAGAGAGTGGGGTTGTCCTACCCTCACTTTGATCCCGCGAACAAGGTGCTTTTGCCTTATCCTCTGAAATCAAAAGCAGCACTTGTCAGGAAGAAAATAACATTCCGTGTCACATTGGATGTTGGTCCATGATAGTATATCAGCTATATTAAAAAGTAGCAACTATAACTGACCATTATGATTATTTGAAATTGCAGTTTCTCCTCGAGAGCCACCATCTCTAGAATGTGTGCTTTCTGGATTTGTCCTTCATGGGTAAAAGTCATTAATGTTTAGTACAAAATTCATAAACTAGCAACCACAAATACAACAGTTCAACTAGTGTTTGATTTTCGCACTCTACTAAGGCTTTGTTTGCGAGTTTGGAGGGGAAGGGAGGGGAGGGTTTTGGAAAAAAGGATGGAGTGAGTGGAAGAAATAGAGTGGTACATTGGGAGGGGAGGGCTTTGAGGGGTTAATTTTTCTTCATAAAACAAAACCCTCCTCATTTGGGGGAACTAAAAAATTGCATTGGAGGAGGGTTTTGGGGGTTTTGGAGTGAATTCTTCAAATTTATTCTACGTTGCTATATATTAAAAATATATGAATCATAAGCATTAGTTTATCATTCTCTAAAAAAACACTTTCAAAGAAAAATGTGAAAGATTTCTCCATTTCCCTCGATATTTCTCACCCCCAAAGCCCTTCCTTCCCCTACCCTCTAAACTCTCAAACAAAGCCTAAAGGAATAGGGCAGACACAACCTAATATATGTTTTCTTCCTTTTATCTCTTTAGGGGGTCTTCCAGGTAAGGTTTAATCATATTGTATGAAATTTCTTTTAATAGAAAACAAATCTAATAAGAAAGAGAAAGAGAGGAGTAATAAAGTAGAAGATAGGATATGTACAAAAAAGGAGGAACAGCCCAGGAAAAATTCTTCGCCCAATAAAACTGCATGTGATTTGGCAATCTTACCTATTATCATGTCCTGATGATTCAGTCTGGGAGCCAGTATTATCCTCCGACATTACTGATAATGCCGCGTGAGCACAAGAAGCTGCTACTCTTGGTCCAACCGCAGAGGCTAAAAAGGCAACCTTTAGAAAACATCAACCAAAGCCACATGTATAAGAATCTCATCAAAACAACTGTAAAATATACAAGACATCTTAATTTGCTCTAAATACATTTTATTGTCAGCATATCACCCTTTTAAAGCTTATGATAAGCAAGCATGGTGATCATTTGCTCCTTCACAGAAAAGCAATACTTTAAGAAATAAGTTTTAGTTTTAAAAGTTACATAAAAACTCAGTAAATAAGTTAAGAACAAGATGCTAAGTGCAGTACTGATAACCATGCTAGTCTTGTTTATAAATTTGTTTTATAATAACATTTCTTAATAAAATAATAACTTAGGAATATCGTTTGTAGTCACCCACCAGAGCCATAACAGGATTTCCAGAATTGGCAAAAGGCAGGCGGCTGTCGGAATCTCTGATTTGATGTACAGGACCTGTGAGAGCATGGATAGTAAATCAAAACCATATCACAACAATTTGGTTTAAGAATAATGCTAAAAACACAATTTTTGTTACACACTTTTCAACACACTCTCATTCATTGGTTAAAATTCAAATGGGTCCTGCCAAATTTAAGTGGGACCCACATGATTTGGTGGGACACGTGAATTTTAACCAATAAAAGAAAAGGTGTTGGAAAGTGTGTGTTCCTAGCACTCCTTTGGTTTTATTTAAAAATACAGGACAGACCTGCCGAATCTCCGTTTGAGTAATGGTGTGATCTTCCATTATCATCTCTATTCATCACATTGGATGACACAGACATGCTTGGAACATTGATATTTTCCAATTTTCCATCTTCCATGGGTAGACGAAGAAAATGAAGAATGCATTGTGCTTTTGATTTGGTACCAACATGCTCAGCAATTTCATTCCAATTCTCATGGTAAATCTCCATTGCTTCAAGCAGCAACAAAGTTTCTTGATCAGTCCAACTTTCCCCATCTAGTTCACCATAATCCCTTGATGAGTCCACCCTTAAAAAATCTATACTTGAATGACCAACGACAAATTTTCCATCATGAAAACAATCAGTGCAGAGTAAAATATCAACCTGTAACATGCGAATGAGATATTGATTACATATGATGGAAAAGGATTAGAACACAGCAGAGTATCTAGATAAGAGGGAGAGGGAGTAGTATTTGTATTAATATGGGAAATAGAGGATGAATTCCTCAGTACAAGCAATGCAGCAGTAGTAAGCTATGGATGGAGTAATCTCCTTGGATGAAATGGAAAAATAACAGAAAAGATATTATGGCACTCCTAGAGTAGAAATGCCTCTTCTTCTACAGATGTGAGAATAATCCCACTTCTCAGTCCCTATTTTATTAATTCAGTTCAGGCATAGCACACCTTCCCATTCTGTTGTTCCCCTCTTTTATGCATCATTACACCTGATTCTCTATTTCCCTCTCCCAATCCCACGCTGCCACCTGCCCCGTTAATTATTTCTGCTTCATGCATTTTCTTTCCTACCTCCTTAACTGACATCTGTCCTTCCTGCGCCTCCACTACCTCTCATTCCATTCCTATTTTACCCCTTCTATATAAATGCTTGATGGGCCTATCATGTTCAAAGTTAATCTGCAGTAAAGTCATCATAATGAACCTATGATTTACAAATTATAGTACTATGCATCAGGTATAGATGTAGAGGAACACTTGATATAATAAACATGGTGGAATATAAGCTTAGGTGGTTTGGTCATGTAGAGAGAAGATCATATGAAGGATGGTCAGATCACTAGAGGCAAAGGAAGACCTAGAAAAACTACAAGAGAAACTATTAGGATAGATTTAGAGATTAATGAGTTGGACCGAAATATGGTTTATGATAGAACATTATGGCGTAATTTGATCCACGTAGCCGACCTCGCTTATATCCTATTATTGACTAATTACTAAGAAGTGACAACAAAGTTACTTCAAACATGAAATATTGATGTAATTTAAGTTCAACTTCTAAATTTTATAAATCCTTGCCAAAAACAGAAGCCTAAGAAAAACTAAAAGCCAGTAAAGAAGTTTATTTTCAGTCTATTCAGGGTTGGGTGATGGCTCTTGCGTGAAACTTGAGCATGGGTAGGATAAATTCCTTTCTGGAGGCTTTTCCCACATTTAAATTCTCTCTTAAGTCTCAACTATCCAAAACTCAACGACAAAGTGCTTTTATTCTTCTCAGGGTCGTGTGTTTCCTAAAACTTTTGACTTTTGCACGAACCTGACAGGTAGAGATATTGGTAAATTAGAATCTCTTCTACTTTTAACTGCACATATCTTCCCCGTTTCAGATATAAGAATATGACTCCTACTATCCTACAACTGCACATATCTGATATAAGAATGGTACAAAAAGAACCCTACTAAATACGACTCCAACAACAATAAGAACCCAATATGATGCCTTGCCTTTATCAAAAAAAGCACTTTCATTCCAGTGCTTTTCCCGTAAACTGGCTACTAAACTATTAGATACTGCAAACACAATAATTAAAGCAATTCAGTAACAGCTAACTGACTACTTGGGGATTGTTGTTGAAATAATACGTGAATATAATACACACACACCCGGATTAAAGATGAGCAACAATACAGTACTGGATCTAGATCCACCCTCGGATGACAAGCCAAACCCTATTTATTTTATCTTTTATTTTGTTTGTGTATTGAAGGAAGAATACAACATTTACACAACAAGCACTCGCATGCAATAGTAAGTAGTAACCCTTTTTTTGGATTTTTTATTTTAGTAACTGGTTTTAAAAGCAAGGGACTCGGTTGCTATTAATAGAAATCGTGAACTGCTAGTGCAGCTTTCAACAACATGAGGCTTATTCTCAGCAGTAATAATATGCACTGATCATTTAATGCAATGTTAACTGTCCATTTACCATAATCATGCAAGGTTATTGGGGGACATTCAAGAATTCATAAATCTTGTTCGTCTTTTCCTCCACCAAGTTACATAAATGACAAAAGCAAAGGAAAGCCCTACGGCCACGATATATTACTAAATTTAAAATAAAAATGCAGTGTACCTCTTTTTGAGACTGATAGTATACAGCAGGAAGAGGACAAGAACAATAATTGCAATGATTTTCAGACAGGTGCTCTCTTATTCTGCTGTCCAGATCAGGGACATCACCGCTATGCGTTGTCAACGGTGAATAAATTTCTTCTGCTTTGAGCTTACAGTTGGTCTTATCAAATTTAATCAAACTATCGATAGACTTCAAAGCCTCCGACGGCACACGGATCTCTCCACTAGTATCCTCCTTCAAGCAAGACACGGCATTTGGAGGCTCATGACTTGGTGTCCGAGCACAGTAATTTATAATTCCCCAATGATCAAGAAACCTAACAATTCGAGTCAAATCTTCATGACCAACCCCAACCTGCAATCCACCGGCAATCAGACGCAGTAATCCTCTTCCCCGGTTCCTCCATATATAGTGCAACAATATAATTCCTACATTCCATGTACTTCTCAGGAGTAAGATCCTGTGATTTCCCTGAAAAGAAATGCGGCACTGCTTGTCTCTCTAGCCGGTGTACTGTTCCAGGTGAAAACCAATCTGCTCATAGAAACTCCAAAAATAACATTAAATTAGGTCCAATTTGGATAAGATGCCTACCTATTCATGAGAGCTTCTCAATTAAATGTAAGTCCTTAACTTTATAAGTTACATTTATGGAATAATTGAGAAGCTACCGTTCAAAAAACCATAGTTGACACAAATTTCTATTGATATATTTTTCTTTCCATAAATATTTATAGAATTATCCAAACTAAATTTATAAATAAAACCAAACCATGCAACAGAGTGAAAGCAGAAATAGAGAGAACCTGAATGCATTGGAAGCACAAGAACCCTACTTCCAAAGCGTTTAACAACACCACGTCCTTCCAAAATCGGAGGCGGAGTGATAACATAAGAAGACTCAGCACGGTCCTGATCCAAAGCAAGACTATCAGAAGGAACAGCCGAAAGCGCTTGAAGCTGTCCATGTGAAACATTCTCCAGAAACGGAGGGTTCTGAAGCTGAGCTTTACTATCTCCCAACTCCATAGCTCGTTCAAGAGCAACAATTGCGGTTACAGAAGAGTGTGGACGATTGACAGCACGCTTAATTACCATGGGAAACTGCGAAATCTGAACAGCGTGATCAGAGAGAACTTCAATTTCTTGTTGAGGTTGAGAATTAGGGTGGTGTTGGTCGTCGGAATCGTAGTCGCGGTCGTGGTCTTCGTCGGCATTGGGATTTTCTTCGTCGTCTTCTTCTTCTTCCTCTTGAAGCTTCTGTTGACGCTGGTTGATTCGTGATTCTCTCTTCCGTTTCCTCCATTTGGCTCGGTTATCTGTGAAAATCAATAATAATAATAATAAAAATGAAAATTAAAAGAGAAATTGAAAATGAAACCCTAGGGTTAGCATTGCAGAGAAAGAGAGAAAAGAGTGAGGGTTTAAGAGAGAGGGAGAGAGTACCTGAAGGAGAAGCTGGCATGGCAAAAAATGAGAGAGAGATAGAAGGGGGTTTAAGAGAGAGAGATAGTGTGTGGGGTCGTTGATTGGCGCAAAGAGGGGATGATAATTGGGATTTGGAAATTGAAGGATCAGATCGAAGGGTGTTGTTGTCTCAGCCGTTTGTGTGATGTGTGATGGATGTAAAAAAGCATAGCTGGCTGGTTTGAAGCAAAACTTGTGTTGTGAGTTTGTTTGTTGATGTGCTTTGTTTGGTGGTGCGGTGCTGGTGGGGTGGGGGTGATGCCAGAATCATAACGGGGGTGTACCGTGAAATTTATGGTAACTATTCGTTTTGAGCGCGTGAAGGAAACGCAACATTCTTATTAGACGGTGCAATGTACGCGAATTTTCATTTTTTTTTTTGACTTTATCATTCTTTTTTATTTTTTTTACAATCTCTTTATTTTTTATTTATTTCAAAAATATAATATATAAAAAGTCAAAAAAGAAATATTATGTATTTATTTGGTAGTTTCTCCTCCTTTGTCTTTTTCCTTGTTTGATAAAATCACCCAAAAAAATTAGTAAAAAAAATAAAAAATTTGATTAAATTAGTTGGTTGAACCTAGAACCGATCAATTTGCCAAATGATTTTATATTAGTTGTAATTTAGTTCGTTGCGCAATAAACGTTGTTTGAATGAGTTAAATTGTAGTTTGTTAAAGCGAGATGGTTGGTAACTCAATTGATTTAAACTAAAGTTAAAGGAGTTGGAGGTCGGGTTTAACTCGGATGAAGGAGTAAAAAATATTAATCTAACAATTAATTATTAACATAATCTCTCTCTTGTATCTTTAAAAAAAATTGTGAAGTTTATTTTCAATATACTAAAATTATCATAAAATCTATTAATTATGATTTGGTTGCTATAATTATATCTTTGTTAACTCCTCTTTGTAAGTCCTCAAATTTAAATAGTAGCTGTTATCGAACAAATCGAATTGATAAAAACGAAAGTGCATCTTAACCCTATTAATTTTTTTTAATAACAAATGTTAATAATTAGTTGTTAGATTAAGGTTTTTCTCCTTTATCCATGTTTGGACCCATAACCTCCAACGTCTTTAACACTTAGCTCGGACTAGTTGATCCACCCAACACCCGTAGTATGTATTATTAAAATACTAAAATCTAGCAAATAATAATTTGATAGAATATATTGTTGGAACAAAATGTGTTTAACAATAAACCTTAAAGAGTTTTGATGATAACAAGGTATTAAAAATTGTAAATTGGATTAGCTAATATTTGTTCAAGTGTACGGGACCATAATTATAAAGTTACATCATCATTGGTTACGAATGAGCAAATAAAGAGCTATGGAAACAACAAAAATTTGAAGCTTGGACGCTCCCGAAGGCAACTTGCTCCTAAAGAAAAAGCGCTCCCGAAGTCAAGTCGCTCTGAAGAAATAGCGCTCCGAAGTAAGCTGCTCTGAAGAATAGTGCTCCCGAAGACAAGAGGTCCGAAGTCACATCATCGAAGCCGCATCATCGAACTGCGAAGTCATCTCATCGAAGCCGCATCATCGAAGCCGCCTCATCGTAAGCCATTTCACCGAAGTGAATATCAACCGGATTTGCAAAGAATCAAGAAATTGAAGAATCATCAATGCAAAAGTCGTCTATTGGATTCGAAAACACAAACAAAGGATTAGTGGAGTTTGCAACGGTCATTTCAAAGGTGTTTGAAGGCATGTGTTTGCAATTTGGACGAAAGCGTTGACATTGTACTTTGTACGAATTGTACAACCACGTTCTCCACTACTCGTTTTGTGTACGCACTTCAAGACAAGAAAACGGCTCAGAATACGGTCTCGCTGCATAGATGTTCCTTTGGATAAGGAATGGATTTCAAATTGGTTCTTCATAGGACAACAACCAAATCAGTGCAAAAGATCATTGGTGAAAGATCAAGCTTCAACAACGACTCTTTGGTGTCTTGGCAATTTCACAACGTCTCTTTCACACCTCTATATAAAGGAGTGAAGACCTGAGAATTGGTAATGCAAGAACGCTCGAACGAAAGACTCAAAAAGATTTTCACAAGTACCAAACCTCTGCTGAAATTGTTACGCATTCACTTAGAATTTCGTGTCTCAAAGTCATATCTTAGAAATTCTTAAGTCCATTGAGTCTCGTATCGATTTGTATTGTGAGCACCTCCGATTGTATATCAAGTGTTCAACCTTAAACAATTTTCTTCGTGTAATTTTGTTTAGTTAGGAAGTCTCTTGCGGTTGTGCTTGAGCAGAAGTCTCTTGATTGTGTTCTTGAGCAAAGGAAGTCTCTTGCTTGTGTGCTTGAGCATTGGAAGTCTCTTGCTTGTGTGCTTGAGCATTTGTAATCGAGATATTACTCATAGTGAAATCTCCTTGGAAGTGCAAGGGGGACCGGACTACTTCGGATTGTGGAAGGAACCAAGATAATTGCTTTGTGTCGTTCTTCTTCTCTCTCTCTCGATTTATTCCGCTGCATTTAGATTCTGATTATCACTTCGTAAGCCGTCTCACTTAGCTTCGATCGGTGTGTTCGCCTTTTAGGAGAAACGAAGAATTTTCCAAAAACACAATTCAACCCCCTTCTTGTGTTTTTTCTCACCTTCAATTGGTATCGTAGCCTGGTTTGTTGTGTATCACTTAACCGTGCAACAGTCAAAGATCCGAGAAAAACATGACTACTCCTCCTCCCGATGGTGATACTAGCTATAAAAATGTCTCACATGATTATAGTGATAGTAAGAAAACCCGTGTTGGAAAAATTCCAAAGTTCAATGGAGATGCTGAAGAGTTCTCTTGGTGGAAGACCAATTTTTACGGTTACATCATGAGCCTAGATGAAGAATTGTGGGATATTCCGGAAGACGGCGTTGGTAGTTTAGTCCTTGATGAAGAAGGAGCTGCCGTGGATAGAAAGAAACATACTCCGTAACCGAGGAAACTTTACAAGAAGCATCATATTATCGGAGGAGCTCTTGTCCTTTTGCCATACCCAAAGAGTAATACATGAAGATGAGTGACAAATCCACTGCTAAAGCTATGTTTGCTTCTCTCGTTCAAATTATGAAGGGAGCAAGAAGGTCAAAGAAGCAAAGGCTCTCCTGCTTGTACATCAAGGTATGAGTTATTCAAATGAAGGATGATGAAACTATTGAGGAGATGTACTCAAGGTTTCAAACCTTAGTTTCGGTCTACGATTCTAAAGAAGAGCTATGTTGCTTCGATCATGTAAGCAAGATACTCGAAGCTTACCCGCCAGATGGAGACCAAAAGTGACCGCCATTGAGGAAGCTAAAGATTTAAACACTTTAAGTGTCGAAGATCTTGTTAGTTCTCTCAAAGTTCATGAGTTAAGTCTTAATGAACATGAGTCTACTAAGAAGAGTAAATCAATAGCTCTTCCATCCAAAGGCAAGTCATCAAAAGCTCTCAAAGTGGTTGAATGCGAAGAGGAAGAACGGTCAAGTTCGGATTCGAACCGAATGCTTTGCGAAATGGCCATGCTCTCAAACGGACTTCAATATCGGCCAAGAAGAACGAAAGTTTCTCTCCGAAGGGGTAACTCCGAAGCTCAAGGAAAGAAGATCGAAGGGATGCTTCAATCGCAGAAGCCGAGTCACTTCATTGCCGAATGCCCCGATCTTCAAAGAGAAAAGTCAAAGGACAAGTCAAAGAGGTCTACCTTCAAACCAAGCAAACTCAAGAAGCAAGATTAAGCGAGTTTAATGGCAACCTCAGGATGATTTGGGTAGTGAATCCGGATCCGATAAAGAGGAAGCCGATGAAGATGCAAAGGTAGCCGTTGGGTTGGTAGCAACAAGAACTTCGTGTTTGGATCGGATTCGGACTCGTAAGATGAAAATGAGGTATATTCCAAAATTCCCAGAGATGAACTTGTTGAGTCACTTAAAGAACTTCTTACACATTTTGAAGTAAGAACCAATGAGTTGAAGGATTTAAAAGAAAAATATGCCGATTTGGTACAACGGCAAAAATCAACTCTATTGGATCCGAAAGCTTCGAACAGGGACTTAGGGGCTTTGACTTCATGTGTAAAACATATGAAGACCGGCTCGAGTTCTTATGTCGAAGCTACAAGAAAAGTGTAATGAAAAACCTTTAAGTAATCATGAAATTGCTCTTGAAGACTTCATTATATACGGCATTGACGAAGCGAGTGGCTTCTATGATTTATAGCATTTACAAGAACAATGGCAGAGGAATTGGTTTTCCGAAGTGAAACCGGAGAAAACCAATCTAAAGTCTTGTTGTGAATGCATCAAGGAAGGTCTGAAAACATTCTTTGTACCGAAGGGCCGAGTTGGAAATCGTTGTTCAATCAGAACTCGAAGCTTCCAGCTTTAAGGCTAAGATTACTTCAAAGCCAAAGAACTCTAAGTCAAAGGCTATGATCAAATCTGATTCCAAAACTTCAAAGGTTAGGATCTGAAAAGATCGAACCTATTCCTCGGAGTCCGAGTGAAACCAAAATCCGGGGTTACGAAGTCTAAGTTTCGAAGAAGACGATTCTGCTTCGAAGTACCAAAACCTAAGGTGATGGTTAATCGAAGCAACCCAACTCACAAAGACAAGGTACAAGAAGTGAAGAGTAAAGCCTTAAGTACTAACCTTCCAGGACCCATAGAACAATGGGTACCTAAATCTAAAAATGTCAATGATGCGGGTATGTCTAAGAGCGGTGCCAAAGCAAAGATCATGGTACCTAGACGGCGGTTGCTCAAGACACATGACAGGAGACAAGTCCATGTTCCTCGGCCTAACAATGAAAGAGGGAGGAAATGTGAAATTTGGAGGCAACCGGTCGGGCGGGATCATAGGTACGGGAACTATTGGTAATTCCTCTACCTCAATTAATAATGTATGGTTGGTAGATGGTCTTGAACATAACCTTTTGAGCATAAGTCAATTTTGTGATAATGGTTATGATGTGCTTTTGAAAAACCCAACTGTACGGTAATCAACAAGAAAGACAAATCCATTGTGTTCAAGGGAAAGAGAGTTGACAATGTCTATAAAATCAATTTTTCGAACCGTGATCGAAGGTGATCCGCCTACTATCGATGAATGATAAGAAATGGATGTGGCACGAAGGTTGGGACATGCTAATCTGGAGGTTAATCTCTAAGCTTAGTAAGTTACAACTTGTGAAAGGGCTACCAGACATTGACTATCATTCGGATGCACTTTGTGGTGCATGTCGAGGAGAGGGAAAATTGTGAAATCATCTTTTAAAACCAAAGACATTGTCTCAACCTCAAGACCTTTAGAATTACTCCATATTGATTTATTTGGACCGGTAAGTACCGCATCCTTATATGGAAGTAGATATGGATTAGTCATTGTTGATGATTACGACGGATGGACTTGGGTGAAATTCATAAAGAGTAAAGATGTTGCGTGTGATGTATTCGGTAAGCTTCGCACTCAAATTCAATCTCGAAAAAGAATCAAAAATTTTGAAAGTCGAAGTGATCATGGTGGAGAATTTGAAAATGAGCCATTTGAAGCTTTTTGTGAAAAACATGGAATTTTCCATGAATTCTCTTCTCCTAGAACACCACAACAAAATGGAGTTGTAGAGAGAAAGAATAGAACTTTACAAGAAATGGCCAGAACCATGATTCATGAAAACCATTTACCAAAACATTTTTGGGCGAAGCGATGAATACGGCATGCTATGTTCAAAACAGGATCTATATTAGACCTATTTTGGAGAAAACAAGATATGAACTCTTTAAAGGAAGAAAACCCAATATCTCTTACTTTCATCAATTTGGATGTACTTGTTACATTCTGAACAACAAGCTCTACCTAAAGAAATTTGATGCCAAGGCCCAAAGAGGAATCTTTTTAGGTTACTCGAAAGGTCAAAGGCATACAGAGTGTATAATTCGAAACACTCTGTGTTGAAGAATCTATGCACGTTAAATTTGATGACAAGGAGCTTGAAGATAAAACTTCAAAGCAGGGTGAAAGTTTTGCAGAGATACGAGGTTCCCGAAGCTACTCCAACCCGATCGATAGCTGAGTCCGAAGATAGTCCGAAGAGCCGAACCCACATCGAAGCGCAAGATGAAACTCGCTTCGATAAAGCACAAGATGGCTCACATCAAGAAGATCCTCCCAAACACATTCAAACACAAGTCTTCACATCCCGAGGAGCTAATCATTGGAAACAAAGATAGTCCAAGAAGAACAAGATCACATTTCGGACAAGAAGAGTCAATGATTGGACTAATCTCAATGATTGAACCTACAACAAGTTGATGAAGCACTCTCGGATGATGGATGGATCCTAGCTATGCAAGAAGAGTTGAATCAATTTCAAAGAAATGATGTGTGGGATCCGGTACCCAAACCTCAAAGACAAGAACATTATTGGAACAAAATGGGTATTCGAAACAAGTTTGAATGAGCAAGGTGAAGTAACAAGAAACAAAGCCGGACTTGTTGCACAAGGGTATAGTCAACAAGAAGGCATTGATTACACCGAAACGTTTGCTCCAAGTTGCAAGATTGGAAGCAATCGAGGTTACTTCTTTCCTATGCTATTAATCATGGCATAATATTATATCGGATGGATGTCAAGAGTGCATTTCTCAATGGTGTCATAGAAGAAGAAGTGTATGTTAAGCAACCTCCTGGATTTGAGGATATTAAATATCCCGACCATGTTTTTAAATTGAAGAAATCACTATATGGCTTGAAACAAGCTCCCGTAGCTTGGTATGATAGACTAAGTAATTTCTTAATCAAAAATGATTTTAAGAGAGGACGAGTTGACACTACACTCTTCGAAGGACCCTTGGGAAAGATATTCTTGTTGTGCAAATATATGTTGATGATATAATATTTGGTTCTACTAATGCATCTCTTTGCAAGGAATTTTCGAGTTAATGCGGGATGAATTTGAAATGAGCATGATGGGAGAGCTGAAGTTCTTCCTTGGCATTCAAATCAATCAATGCAAAGATGGAGTCTATGTTCATCAATCAAAGTACACAAAGGAGCTTCGAAGAAGTTCAAACTTGAAGATTGTAAAGTGATGAACACTCCAATGCATCCTACGTGCAACCCGAGCAAAGAAGATGAAGGAGCTAAAGTAGATCGGAAAATTTGTATAGAGGTATGATTGGTTCTTTGTTATACCTCACCGCATCTAGGCCAGATATTTTATTCAGTGTATGCTTGTGTGCAAGATTCCAATCAGATCCTAGAGAATCTCATATGACCTCGTCAAGAGAATCTTCGTGTATTTGAAGGGAACAACTAATCTTGGACTCCTTTATAGGAAATCCTTAGATTATAAGCTAATTGGATTACGTGATGCCGATTATGCCGGTGATAGGATTGAAAGAAAATCAACCAAAGGCAATTGTCAATTTACGGGTGATAATCTTATATCCCGGGCTAGCAAAAGACAAACAACTATTGCTATGTCTACAGCAGGCGAATACATTTCAACCGCAAGTTGTTGTACACAACTACTTTGGATGAAACATCGATTGGAAGATTATCGGATAACCGCTAACGTATTCCCATTTATTGTGATAATATCGCTGCTATTTGTTTGTCTAAAAATCCAATTTTGCATTCAAGAGCTAAGCACATTGAAATCAAACACCATTTTATCGGAGATTATGTTCAAAAAGGAATTTTAGATATACAATTCATTGATACCGAAAATCAATGGGCCGATATATTTACTAAGCCTTTAACTCGTTGAAAGATTTGATTTTATTAAGAAAAATTTGAACATGCACTTCGTGTCCGATTAAATGTTTGCTTGCTCCCGAATAGGATTTTAGGTTCGAAGTTAGTTCGAAGCGTAGTCCATCGAAGCTCTTTATTGAGGTTCGAGGAAAACTCGCTTACGATGATGACATCGGCATCCGAAGTCCAGAAGCCGGATTTGTTGCTTCGAATAGTTGGATTAGTGGAAACGTTAGGAGTTACTTTTTAAAGTAACTTCGGCCCACTAACTTGGTAGTTACTCTGTGAACTTCTTACGTGGCCCGTATGTGTTGGTGTATAACTAAAAGGGCAATGATGATTTAAAAGCTTTGAAAGTACTTTTCACGCGCCCCCAATTTTGTCATTAATGTTATGTTTGTTTGTCTCTTTTGAATTGCAATCGTTTTACTTTTAACACTTTGTCAATTCACACACTACTCACTCACAACAAACACATTTGCTCTCAAACCGTTTGCGAAGTAAGCGCATTCTCTCAACCTTGGAACCCTAAAAATCTTCATCTTCTTCAAATCTTCGTCAATCATCAAATGGCATCATCAAGCTCAAAAGTTTCGAATCTACTTCTAACAAGCAAAGCGTATCGGATACGGGTCCATCTACAAAGAAAAGACTATGGATATTCCATGGGAATCCTTGATAGTCCAAATAGAGTCACCAGTGGATTTTACTTCACTCAAGAAGTACGAAGTAAACATGGAAGGCTTAATAGAAACACAGAGCCGTCCGAGTATTTCGTAATGCTAAATGGGCCAACATATGTGAATTTGGTCAAGGACTTTTGGTTAAAAGCCGAAGTGTACAATGAAAAGCCTCGCAAAAGTTGTAAGCAAACAAGCCGGGTCAAAGAAAGGGAAAATGGTCATGGATATGAATCCTACATCATTTGACGGCTTAGAAATAAGGTCTAAAGTGATGGGCATTCCTATAACCATCACCGAGGAAGTTATAGCTAAAGCTTGTAGAAGGCATGCAGAGGGAAGATTCCAAGAAATAGTCAGGAAGGAAGATGTCCTGCTACAAGGTTACTACAACACTCTTTTGGGTGGGAAGAAGGATGCAAAGCCTTCGAAATGGAGATTCACAAGCAGGGATGTTGGTGAAATTCGGTAATGATTGCTTCTTTCAAAGAGCAGGAGGATCGACCAACCCAACAATCAACGAAGCTAGCAATTTACTTCATGGCTATTTTGGAAAAGATAAACTTCCCAAGATATGTAATGGATCATCTCTGCCGGGCCATAAATGAAAGCACTATCGAGGAAGAAAACAAGTACCCTATGGAAGATTGCCGTCCGAAATCTTTCATCAAGGAAGGGTGCCGGAGTTCTTAAAAAGGACAAGGAGTGCTTCGATAAATGTTTCAAAGTCTCTACCGCCGAAAGGACTATCGGTAGCGGGAGCTTACACTCTATGAAGTTCTTCAAAGAAGCTCCTAAAGATGAGAAATGGTTGGAGTTGACCACGAAGAATGCGAGATTATCGTAGACTTTCCTTCCATAGTTAAGGAAAGTAATCCCGAACACTTAGCTAGATTGGTAGCCGAGTACGTCTTGGAGGAAGATGCGAGGTCTCGGGAGGAAGCCGCTCTTGCTAAAGGAAAAGGCAAGAAGGCCAAAGCAGCTTGCCGTGTCGAAGCCAGCCGTTTCGATGCACCTAAAGGAAAAAGGGCGAGAACTAGTTCGAATCCGATGCCGCTCCTACTAAAGGAAAGAAGGCCGAACCGATGCGAGTCGAAGTCGCTATTGCTAAAGCCGCTAAGTACGAAGCTAAACCTCGTTTCTATCAAGGATAAAGGAAAGATGCGAAGATTGGTGCCGCTTCTATTCCTCGAAGAGAAGAAAAGGTAAGGCAGACTTGGTAATCACTCAAGAGCAAATTGGAGGAAGCTCTTGAAGAAATGGAAAAAGAAGAGGCCGATCCCAAGTGAAGAAGAAGAAGGCTCCCCTTCAACTTGTGAGTCCTATGGTTGAGATGACTCCAATAAGGAAAAGGATGGCGTATGAACGTGCTTCGAACTTATTGCATAAAAAGGATCTAAAAGCACAATACACTCATCAAAGAGATGAAAAGCTCAAGGCCTTGGGATTGGAAGATTGTGATAGGTTCTACAAAGATAAATTGGCTGAAGTAAGAGCCATTGCTGGTAAGCCCACCGAAGACAATGAGGAAGACGATATGATGCTCATGTTTGAAAATGCTCCGGAAAGAGGGAACTTCGAAGTAGTTCCTCAAGCCGCCGATCCACAAGAGATCACTTCGGCCGGCCCCGCATCGGTAATTCGATTCCACCACCTCTATCCCCATTTCACCTTCTTCAACATCCGTACAGAACCAATAGAAGACACTTCGTCTTAGACAATCTTGCTCTCCATTACTCGGGTGAGTTACCCATAGACAAATCCACCTCGTAAAAGCCTGCTCGAAACAACTCCGAAGCAAATGCTTCGAAAATGTTGTTTCGAAAACCCTCATCAACAAACACCTGAACCACATAAACCCACAACACCCCCACAATCACCAACAGCCTACCATTGACCCCCAACTCAACACTCAAACATCAACTTCACCACAACAACCACCATCCGAAACCGAATTTCAACCTTTACCCGAACACTCTCCCGAACCAACTCCCATGGATGTTGACATCTCTCTAGTCAATGTTCAAGCCTCAACCTCCACCACACACATTGATTCCGACCAGCCCTCATCTTCTAACACACAAACACACCTTACCATTCCAGTTCCTAACCCTATTCAAGACTTAGAAATCGATAATTCGATCTTGAAATCCTTGAACATCCACCCACAAACATCCCGGAATCCGGATATATCAATTCGAGCTTCGGACAATCCTTAGTCAATTGCTTAATCTTGTGGATCAACGAAGGACAATTGATCTCACAAGTGCATATGAAGACTCCCGGGCATCACTTCGTAACCGGCAACCGAGCTAATTGAAAGCTTAAGGGCTAAGTGCATCGAAGCAAGGAAGCTTCGTCGGGAAGTTAATGGAGCATCCGAATCGAGTCTCGAATAAGAAGTTCTACACTGCTCCCGGCAAACCAGCCTTTCTTTTTAGAAACGGATTACTTGACCAGAGAAGCAAGGTTGTGTAAGCTTCGAAGAAACAGATGGCACAAGAAGAAGAAGAAGCTAAGGAAAGGGAACAGGCTCTTCTCCAGAGGCAACAACAACGGCTTGAAGAACCGTTGCGAAGAAGATTGAAGAAATGGAGGAGATGAAGAAACAACATCAAACCAACACTTAGTTGCACACCCTTGTGTTTTTCTTTTTGTTTGTTGTTTGTTTTGAATTCCTAGTCCTTGCTTCGAAACCATTACGTTTTAATTCTCTTTGCTTCGAATGCTTACCGATTCTCGACTGTTTAGCCGCTTCGACAATTGAATATACATGATTTTTGCTCTGATTTATTTAGTTCATTGCTTAGTATACTCTCTCACGTTTGAGTTTTTCTCATATCTTTTTGTATTTTGTGCTTAGATTTTTTTTTTAATTTTTTTTGATAATGACAAAAGGGGGAGTATATGTGACAAGTATTTAAAGGCTACGAGCCCCATTAATGGCATTTGAAATTTTTGAAAAACTTCTATCTTTTTACCTTATTGGTATAAGCTATGAATGAACGAAGGAGTATCAAAATTCAAGTAAAGTTAATTGAACCATTCTTCTTATCTATAAGTAAATTCTTTCATTGATTCAGTTTTGCTTTTAAGCTCGATAATAATTATTGCGCGCAAAATGAATTTAATTAACCCGGATAGAACTTAGGGGAGCTTACAAACCTCACCTTAAAGACTATCGGACTCGGGGGAGTTTGAGCTTACAAACCTCGCATTCGAGCTTACAAACCTCGGAACCCCAAAGTCAACTTGTTAATTAGATTAACAACAATTGATCAATTTTAAATACTTTTGTTTGTCATCATCAAAAAGGGGAGATTGTTGGAACAAAATGTGTTTAACAATAAACCTTAAAGAGTTTTGATGATAACAAGGTATTAAAAATTGTAAATTGGATTAGCTAATATTTGTTCAAGTGTACGGGACCATAATTATAAAGTTACATCATCATTGGTTCTGAATGAGCAAATAAAGAGCTATGGAAACAACAAAAATTTGAAGCTTGGACGCTCTGAAGGCAACTTGCTCCTAAAGAAAAAGCGCTCCCGAAGTCAAGTCTGCTCTGAAGAAATAGCGCTCCCGAAGTAAGTCGCTCCCGAAGAATAGTGCTCCCGAAGACAAGAGGTCCAGAAGTCACATCATCGAAGCCGCATCATCGAAGGCTGCAGAAGTCATCTCATCGAAGCCGCATCATCGAAGCCGCCTCATCGAAGCCATTTCACCGTAAGCCGAATATCAACCGGATTTGCAAAGAATCAAGAATTGAAGAATCATCAATGCAAAAGCCGTCTATTGGATTCGAAAACACAAACAAAGGATTAGTGGAGTTTGCAACGGTCATTTCAAAGGTGTTTGAAGGCATGTGTTTGCAATTTGGACGAAAGCGTTGACATTGTACTTTGTACGAATTGTACAACCACGTTCTCCACTACTCGTTTTGTGTCCGCACTTCAAGACAAGAAAACGGCTCCGAGAATACGGTCTCGCCGCATAGATGTTCCTTTGGATAAGGAATGGATTTCAAATTGGTTCTTCATAGGACAACAACCAAATCGGGCAAAAGATCATTGGTGAAAGATCAAGCTTCAACAACGACTCTTTGGTGTCTTGGCAATTTCACAACGTCTCTTTCACACCTCTATATAAAGGAGTGAAGACCTAGAGAATTGGTAATGCAAGAACGCTGAACGAAAGACTCAAAAAGATTTTCACAAGTACCAAACCTCTCGCTGAAATTGTTCTGCATTCACTTAGAATTTCGTGTCTCAAAGTCATATCTTAGAAATTCTTAAGTCCATTGAGTCCGTATCCGATTTGTATTGTGAGCACCTCTGATTGTATATCAAGTGTTCAACCTTAAACAATTTTCTGTGTAATTTTGTTTAGTTAGGAAGTCTCTTGCAGTTGTGCTTGAGCAGGAAGTCTCTTGATTGTGTTCTTGAGCAAAGGAAGTCTCTTGCTTGTGTGCTTGAGCATTGGAAGTCTCTTGCTTGTGTGCTTGAGCATTTGTAATCGCATATTACTCATAGTGAAATCTCCTTGGAAGTGCAAGGGGACTGGACTACTTCCGGATTGTGGAAGGAACCGGTATAATTGCTTTGTGTCGTTCTTCTTCTCTCTCTCGATTTATTCCGCTGCATTTAGATTACGATTATCACTTCGAAAGGCTGTCTCACTTAGCTTCGATCGGTGTGTTCGGTTTTAGGAGAAACGAAGAATTTTCCAAAAACACAATTCAACCCCCCTTCTTGTGTTTTTTCTCACCTTCATATATCATAATAGATTTAGATACTCTTTGAATCGATCCAGAAAACGTCTAGATACTCTTTTGAGCGCGTGAAGGAAACGCGATTTTCCTATTAGACAGGGCAATGTATGTGCAATGTACGCGAATTTTCATATATTTATTTTTTACTTTATCATTCTTTTTCTTTTTTCTAGAATCACTTTATTTTTTAATTTTTATCAAAAATAAAAAATTTTATGTGTCAAAAATAAAATATATAAAAGTAAAAAAAGAAATATTATGTATTTATTTGGTAATTTCTCTCGCTTTGTCTTTTCCCATGTCTAAATCAGTTGTTTAAAAAATCACTAAGAAAATTATTTAAAAAATTTAAAATTTGATAAAATTGGTCGGTTGAACCGATCAATTTGCCAAATGATTTGATATTAGTTGTACTTTAGTTCAACTAGACTCTTGACCCGTGCTACCGCACGGGTCTTTTCAAGAAGAAGTTAAACGAATAAGGCGCAACAATGTAAACATACATAGTTTAATAGAAGTCATATAAAAATTAAAAAACAAAATGAATTGAAAATTGATTTCATCGGTTATGGCCATTATTTGATGGTGAAATGTCAAAAATTTAAAATTACAAAACAGGTTGACACTATTAAAAATTACAAAAGAAATTAATAAAGATAAATGTTGCAATAAAAATAAAAATCTTCATAACATTTGAATCTTACCAAAACATCTATTTACTTTTAGCGAGATCCAAAAACATACTCCCCGGTCACATTTATAAGCAAAAATGCACTTTTTAGGTTCATTGAATAAATAATAAATTTGGTCTATATATTGACCAAATACATTAAGTATTGAATGAATCTAAAAAGTGATTTTTTGTTTATAAATGTGACCGGAGGGAGTAATTTATTAAGCTTATTTGTTTGCTTTTTGATAACAAAAGTTAGGAAAATATTTTTTTTTAAAAGGAAAATTAACACACATGTTAGCATGATCTCGAAAATCAAAATAAGTAGAACTATAACTAATACTCCCTCCGGTCCTATTTATAAGAGAAATTTGGGTCAACAAAAGTGAATGTATCTAAAAAACCACATATTTTACCGATATTAACTAAAATTTGAAGTAAAATTGATGATGTCCTTTTTTCGGTTTACAATAGGATCCCTTTAAACAACCATTTATAGGTGGTATGGTACCCATGTACTTTTTTGGATGATGACTAAACCGATTGTTAGAGATTCCACATTGAGGCTTAAAATCAATTATATAATCCAGAAGAATAATTATTTATATATAAGTTTAAATATATGTATTAAGTTTAGAGATATATACAAAGAATTTCCCATTTTTTACCATTAAACAATAGAATTTTCCATTTCGAAATCTCAACAATAATAATGTGGAGTGGCTTAAACTTTCTATTTTTTGGTCATTGCTACTATCTTTCTTCCATTGAGAATCATGCTATGAGTATCCTATTTCTTTTCTCTTTACGAAAAGCTTTTTGGTTACATTCTCTTTCGAAATGCTACAATATGAATCTGTCAATGTGAAAGAAAAAAATTAATACCGGTAAAAAGAAACAAACTTTAACTTGTAAGAAACAACAACACAATGATACATGTACACATCTCATATTCCCTAACACTTATTCAACACCCTATTTTATCTTTATGATCAAAAGTTTATGCATAAAAAACAACAAAAGATTCATATTCATCCAATAAAACACACTTGAGCTTTTTTTACAAAAAAAAAAAAAATTCATATATTTCAAATGAGGATTAGTGCTATTACATATAGTTTTTTGGCTCCCCAATTCCATTATATTGGGGAAAAAATGTTGTGGAATATACAAAGAACTTAGATATTAAGGACTAAAGCTAATATTATTTCAAAAATAAAAAGGACTAAAACTAATATGCAAAATGGAGTTATATATGCCCTTCTCAATGTCGAGTCATGAGTGATCACTCTATTTATAGGTTGATGGGATAAATTAAAGGTGAAATCCTATTTATAATTTTATATAGTTCGGATGGCTTCAAATAACACAATATACCCAACTTTTTGCCTCTCGCATCAAAAGGCTCAAGTATTATCCTCCTTATCAATCATTGTTGAAGAATTTTTTTGGTAAAAATCCCCAAAAAGATTATTAAACTGTTTCTAATCAAACCCATAAAACAAAATAAAAAATGAAAATGAAAATGAAAGATGATTCAACTTACATAATTTGTAGAGGAGGGAATTTGGATGAATATTAGACAATACACACTTGAATGCAATAGTGAGGAGGGACAACATCAATGTAATTGTAGCCCAAACCATGTTGTCGATGAAGAACACTCCTAAAACTCACTATTCCAAAGTAAATTAAGAAAACAATTTGTACCTCGAACGAATCAATAATCCATTTTAGCCATTCAGATACACATTAAGAAAAAGGTCAACAATTGAAGATAATCCAACTATCCTCAAAAGAAAAGGAATTGCACATGAATAAAAATGATGAGAGAAAATTACCTCAACGAAAAAATATTCAAGACGACGGCGAGGTAAACAGGGAGGAGCCGCGCTGGTACAACCTTAAGAAACCGAGTGATACGGAAAACAGGAAATTAAAGATCATCCTTGCTGCTCCTTGAGTAGGTCTTCTAGTGCCCCGCATAAAAAGAGAATAACAAATTGTTACCACATTGATTCAAGTCAAGCACGGGAAAAAAACGACATTGTTGCATTCTTACATCCCTAACATGAAACCGAATGCAAATCCTTTTGTATTGAAGTCGTAATTCATTCACAATTTTGTCAAAATCGGTATTGGATATAGATTCAAAGGAGCTGCACAAAAAAACACCAAGCAACTTGTTAGAACCAAATATATTCAATGAAACATGATTAGATTGATTAGAACAGAAATTGTATGGAAATCCATTAAGATTAACCGTACCACAAAGGTATGTGCACACCACTATTTATACCGGACTCATAGACAAGATGAATTTGAATCATGGTGACATGTGTACACAATGAATTGGGGAGTTGGAGAGACTTCTCGTGGAATACAAATTCACTTGATGCATGGAGAGATATGGAAGGCCACATTAAATGTTTAATGGATTAGTGGGTAGTTGGCGGGAATGAACGAAATTAATGCAAGAAAATTTTGTTAATTTTGTTAATGAAGGTTGGATCGATCTGTATTGTCAAAAAAATAGGAGTGGATATGCAACGAGATAAATGGGAATGGAATTTGTTAAGAAGGACCGTAGCGATAGATAAGAGTGGATATGCAACAGATTTGTTGTTTTTATTGTTAATAATATTTTGTTAATATGAGTGGATAGGAACAATTTGTTAATAGGAGTGATTTTTTTTATGTTTATCTCGTTTAGTAGGAAACGATTAGGAACAATACGATTTTTGGCTTGCAAAAAAATAGGGTTAAACAAATCGGAATTAAGCTTTAGGGTTAAAACGGTAAGAATTTCAGCAATAGGGTTTAGGTTAAAATTTGAGCTAAAATAAGCTTTCGGGTTAACTTTTATAGATAAATAGATTAGGGTAGAAAATATTTGCTTCATAAAAAAAAAGGCAGGAGGATAGGAATAAAATTGGTGCGATGCATTTTTTTAGATGAAATTTGTTATGTTAAATAATTGCAAACCTAAAAGTGTAGAAAATTTTTGCTTAAAAAATAAGGATTCGAAAAAAAGGAGGATAGGAATTCAAAAAAAAAATAATAAGGATTCGGATGGCCAAAATTATAGCAAACTTGATAACAAAATTCTACTGGCATTAATTAAGTAAGATGATCAATGGCTAAAATTGAATGGCACCTAAATGTGCAAGATCCAATGGCTCGGAAAAGTGGAGGGAGAAATGGGGGGAAAATATTAGGGTTAGAAATAGCTTTAGGGGTTAAGCTTTATTATATAAGATTGTGCAATAAACGTTGGTTGAATGAGTTTTTTTTTTAAGGAGAACGTTGTTTGAATGAGTTAAATCATAGCTTGGTTAGAGCATATGGTTTGTGACTAAATTGATTTGAACAAAAGTTAAAGAAGTTGGAGGTTTGGTTTAACTCATGCGATGGAGAAAAATATTAATCTAAAAATGAATTACTAACATAGTCTCTCTATACTTCTAATAAAGGGGATACATAACTTTACACTACCAAAAAAAGGGATACATAACTTTTTTGTGTATCTTTTAAAAAAAAAAACTTTTGTGTGTGTTTATTTTCAATATACCTAAATTATCATAAACAAGAATTAATCATAATTTGGTTGCTATAATTATATCTTTGTTAACTCTTTTTTGTTAGTCCCCAAATTTAAATAGTAGTTGTTATCGAATGAATCAGATGGATAAAAGCAAAAGTGCTCATCTTGACCCTATTGTATTATTTTTTAATAACAAATGTTAGTAATTAGTTGTTAGATTAAAGTTTTCTCCTTTGTCCATGTTTGGATCCATAACCTCCGATGCCTTTAATGTTTAGCTCGAATTTGGTTGATCTACCCAACCCTCCGGTATGTATTATTAAAATACTAAAATCTAGCAAATAATAATTTGATAGAATATATCATAATAGATTCAAATGCTCTTTGAGTCGATCCAGGAAAACGTCTAGAGTCTAAAATCACATTAGCCATGAATGTGTGTGCAGAGATTCCGCCCTAATTGTCGCTATTCGGCTAAACTCGCGTGAATGTGTGCGAAAAAAGTGATTGTAGCCTTGTATACAAGACGCTCCATATCATGCATTACTCCTCCAACTTATAACGTTTTGTACTCCATCCACACACATTTGTGATCATGCATCCTAAATTCTAGTTGTCTTAGTTATTTCTTAGCACGAAATAGTAAGCGTCGATTTCTCATATTCACGTCATGCATTATTCTCGAGGTTGAGTTATTGATTTTTATTGGCTCTAACAAATCTTGAAATTTGTAATACTTCGTAGGGAGTTGGGACTTTTTAATACCGGGGAAGGTCGGGCTAAACCAATTTTGATTCTTCTTGCTTCGACTCGTCACACTTTCGACTCATTCTTAATTTGGTTGTAGGATGTTATATTGTTATTGAATATCAACTTAGAATATTTTTAAGTTTAAACAAAAATAAATAAACATTAAAATGTGTAAATTCACAAAAATCTCCACTCTCACACACACCCATTCTCCCTCGCAATCTCCTCTCTCCCTCTCTCTCCCTTTCTCTCTCTTCTCTCTCTCTCTCTCTCTCCCTCCCTCCCTCCCTCCCTCCCTCTTTTTATTTGTTCAGCCATAGTTAAGTGCAATAGTAAAAGATTCAAGTTTCACCATGTCTTATCTATTAACACTCCATGATTCCTCTTCCCAATCTAACACAACCACCGGTTACAAAATTTCCTTCCACCTTTAACATCTTATCACGACGTTTAACTTCCTTGCCTTCATATCTTATTTGTTCCTCCTCCCTTTGCTAAGTCTTCTCACAATCCCGCTCGTATTATGAGCTTGTTGATCGTTCCTCCATGTCACGATTAAAAACTCATGGATCCATAAAGATTTCTTATGTGTCAATTACCTAATCTTAATCATGTCCGCGTTTGAGGTTTCTCTCACCGCGCACCTTTTTTCGTTGCTTGTTCTCCTTGAAATTATTGTGTTGTGGCCATTTTTTCTATCCTTCGATGAGCCACTCGTTATGATAAATGAGAGAGAATACAATGCGAAAATGGGAAGGCGAGGATGAAGGTGGTAACATCATTGCATATGGATGAAGAGAAAATTTGGTTGAATAGTTTTTGGGCAGCTATAACAAGATTTTGTTATCCGACTATGGACAAAAATATGAGTGTTAGCAACACGTTTTTTTTACTTTTCAACACTCTCTACCGCAATCGCTCTCTTATTGGGTGGAATCACATGGATCTTACCCTTTGGAAATGGGTTCAACATAAAGTGGTGGAACTCACGTAGGGATGTAAATGGATATCCATGGTGTTAGATAAATATGAAATTTGTACCCTATCCATATTCGCGTGGATATCCGTTTAGCGGGTTGAGGTATCCGCGGGTTTATATAGATATCCATGGATAACATTTATAAAGAAAGTAAAAAAAATTGTTTATTTTTTTAGCTAAAGTTTAGAAACAAAGGTTCATCACATGCATTTTCTTTTCTTTTTAACAAAACATAATATTCATACACTACAATAACAACAAAGATCATTGACTTAACAAAAACATAAACAAAGTCTTTTACATTTAATAAAAATAAAGTTTTTTTATTTAACAAAAGCTTAAGTAAAACTCACCATATTCAACGAAAACAAAACTTCTTGCGTCAACAATTCCAATCATTTTCACTTCCTTTTAAAGGAGCGTAATAACCCGTAACACTCACAATACCGAGGGTTTTTGCTTATGAAGTTGAAAGTTATTAGGTTATTTATGCAATTTACTCGGTTTAATAGCGGGTATAGATATGCGGATGCGGATACCATTAAATCTCGCATCCGTATCCATTAATTAACGGGTAGTTAAAATATCCGTTTTATTTTATCTATGGATATCCATTAAGGTATTCGCTCCGTGTCCATGGCGGATTTTATCTCGCGGATATCCACGGGTGCGGATTTTTTGCTATCCCTAAACTCACGTGAATTTTACCAAATAAAATAGTAATGTTAGAAAGAGTGTCGAGAAGAAAGTGCTCTTAGCATTCATTTGGACTAAAATTATGTTTCGTCATTTGTGTACAACTTAACCAACTTGTGCAGGATGTTGATATCAAAGTTTGTCTCTCGCTTAAAAGAGTTATCTACATTTAGTATCGACATATCTAGAATAAAATTATCTTCGATTAAAAAGACTTTAGAGGAGAAAAACACTTCAAAATATTTATATTTTATTATTAAATGTAAAATATAATATTTTTCTTTTAAAAAAGTTATTTTTAAACTAATAAATAAATAATGGCTTTCTTGATTTAGCCTATCTACCAAAAAAAAAAAATAGTGCAACAAACCCGACCCGACCCCGTGATTATTTGACCCTCTTCCTCTCACATCTTATACCATAAACCAGTTAACGGCTCTTTTCACACATGAATTCGTTGATTTCGTTTTCCATTCAGATAAGAGCAATGACGAAGAGAAAAAGATCACCCACCAAATCACTACCTCCTCCTCTTCCACCTTCAACACCCCCAACACCCCAAACCCAAACCCGCCACTCCACCAACCTCTCAAAATCCCGGGTATGGATCCCTCTCAACATAACCCGACAAGAACTATCCTTACCTCTCACCTTCCCCACCGGTCAAACCTTCCGCTGGAAAAACACCGCTCCTTCTCAATTCACCGGCGTCGTTGGCTCCCACCTCATTTCCCTCAAACATCTTCAAAACGGCGACGTTTGCTACACCCTTCACTCCCAATCTCCCTCCAAAGATGATTGCAAAACGGCATTGCTTGATTTCTTAAACGCCGGTGTTTCTCTTGCTGACACGTGGAAGGTGTTCTCGGATTCCGATGAAAGATTTGCGGAACTGGCGCAACATTTGAGTGGTGCTAGGGTTTTGAGACAAGATCCCTTTGAATGCTTGATTCAGTTTATGTGTTCTTCTAATAATCATATTAGTAGAATCACGAAAATGGTTGATTACGTTTCGTCTCTTGGGACTTATTTAGGTGAAGTTGAAGGGTTTGATTTTCATGCTTTTCCTACTCTGAACCAGCTTTCATTAGTTTCTGAACAGCAACTAAGAGACGCTGGTTTTGGTTACAGGTTAGGTTAGGTTTAGTTTATTCAATAACTATAATAACTGTTATTAGTTTCGTGTGAATGTTAACGTGGTTGCTATTTTCTTGATAGGGCTAAATATATAACTGGCACTGTAAATGCTTTGCATTCAAAGCCTGAAGGTGGGGAAGAATGGCTTTATTCTCTTCGCACTTTGGAGCTTGAAGATGTAATATCTGAACTTTCCAAGTTACCTGGAGTTGGTCCTAAAGTGGCTGCTTGTATAGCTCTTTACTCACTTGATCAGCACCATGCCATTCCTGTTGATGTTCATGTTTGGCGGGTAACCTACTTTTGCTTAAATACTTCAAATTTGTTACCTATCAATAAGATGGGCAATTTCTAATGTTGTAATAAAATTGGATGTGAAAATGTGTAATTTTAGAGAATATATTTGAATATATAGCAAGACAAATTTGATAGCAAAAGGGTAGATTTATGTTGTCATTATTTTTTTCCGTGGTTTAGGAATGGTAAGACCAGACGGGATATGATTAGGAATGACACCATTAGAGAGAGAGTTGGGGTAGCTCCTACAGTAGAAAAGTGGTATAAAACTGGCTTAGGTGGTTTGAGCATGTGGAGAGTAGACCTGTAGATGTTGTAGTACGAAGAGTAGATTAGATGTAGGAGTCAGATCAGAAGAGGTAGTGGAAGACCTGGAAAAACTATAAGAGAAACTGTTAGGAAATATGTAGAGGTTAATGAGTTGGATCCAAATAAGGTTTATGATAGAACATTATGACACAATTTGATCCATGTAGCCGACCCCACTTATTTTTTTCATGGGGTGGTGGAGGGTTTCATTACAGATTTAGAAGGGTGAATCTCCTCTGTTAATTAGATTATTTTATTTATACGTTTTTTTTTTTTTTTTGCTATCATTTATGCATGACTGGTTATCACATCTTGTAGAGTTTTATGATTGGATTGTTGTTTTCTTGAGAGTTAATTTGCTTTTATCATTTTCAAACTGGGGTAAGATTGCCCAAAAGTATATCTTACCCGAGCTTGCAGGTTCCAAGTTGACACAGAAACTTCACAGTCGTGTTGCAGAGGCTTTTGTAACAAAGTATGGTAAATATGCCGGCTGGGCTCAAGCTGTTTTATTTATTGCCGAGTTGCCTTCACAAAAGGCCCTCCTACCTTTACACTTGAGGGACACCAAGCAGAAGAATCCCGCAAAGATAGAAGAAAACAGCAAAGAAGAAGCTGGTAAGAAAATATTTGTAGTCGTTTAAACTTGATGTTATAACGTAGGCGTTCGAATATGCGGCAAATATTTACTATTTTACTTTTTCTTTTTTCGATTAGAGTGAGATCTACGGGTTGTGAGTCTAAGGCGATACACGCTGGAGACTCAGGCGCGACAGACTGCAATCAAGATATTGAGATAAAACATGGTGATATCACTGCTGAGTGATGAATGAGGGTGTAGGTTCTTCTACTATGCATATTCACTGCTGAGTGATGAATGAGGGGTGCAGGTTTTTCTACTATGCATATTGTTAACAACTCTTTCCCTAACCTTCAATTGACACAGGTGGATAATGAACTCTTAGTAGAAATCATGGTCGAAGCAGAGGTGGACAGTGAACTACTGGCGGATGACTTAGTCGTTGCGAACATGGAAGATGAACTTTGTTGGCAGAGTAAATAGTGGAGATGGACGTGTAGGTCATAGTCAATAATAACTTGAATCAGCTGTGGATAGAGCATGGGCAACACCGTGTTTGTTCTGCGTTTCTCTTCTTCCCTTACTATGATTCTCTGTTTTCATTTCTTTTATATTTGAGATTAATAGGGATTCTGGGATGGTAGAGTGAAGATGCAAACAGACCAGGGGAGAATTCACGGATATTGATGTTGACCTGCATGTCCATGTCCATTGTTTTATCCTCCAACAATTTCATCGTTTACTTCAACCATGTCTTCCGCCAATAGTTCATTGTCCACCTCTGTGTCAGCCACAAATTCCTTGCATTTGATTAGTTTCAGATTGATTTGTTGTAATTGATATTCTGCATCTTTCCTCTTCATTGGGAGAAAGATTTATTTTCCCATTTCTTGCCATATGACAAGATTTTTTTTCTTTCCATTTAAATAAACACTTGACACAATTGATTATGAATATTAGCTCCCCCTAATTAAAGAGGCTTTGCCTTTGCTCTTTTTGTTCTGTGTAAACATGTTACTTTCCTGTACATGTTCTTTAATAACAAATATACTCATTCTCAAGCCTATATATGCACGTGTTTATGTTTAAATCCCAAACACTTTTCAAGACAAAGTATATGCAAACAATTCCTTCAAGACAGTATATGCAAACACTTTTCGAGACTTTTCAAGAAGAAAGCTAGCAAGATAATTGCTTACTTTTGGGTAATACTTATTTTAGAGGCTTTAACATTTTGGGTAATACTTATTTTAGAGGCTTTAACAAAGTAAGGGCATCACATTAACTCAACCAAGACCTAATTCACCCCTATATTTTCTCATCCTCGATACGATTCAACATCCATTACAACATGCCTTGACTAGCTTTATTTTACGTCACGTCAACCATCACAGAACTTTTAACAAAAATATTTTTTCAATTTCACGTGATGCATTCGTGCTCCTTTGAATAGCTCTCTTGAGCCCCAAAAGCCTCATGCTTTATCTTTAAAAATCGAAAGTCATAATAATAAATGGACTCTCTCCCATGCACCAGTAACTAAACTATATTGCCTTGATTATGATCAAATACTAATGCTAAATATATTATAATGAATCATGCTAATTTGTATTCTTATGACATATGCCAAGGATTCTAAAAGAAGCAATTTTGTGTTGATATAAACATTATTTTGACTTTAAAAACAATCGAGTGCACGACTTTTAGGGCAGCATTACTGCATCTTACTTAATATAAATCTAAGGTGGTCTGATTGGTGTTAAACCCTAACCCTAATTGAAGCCCTAACCCACTTTATGCTTTGTCTTATTTCTTAAACCAAGTTTTGGCGCCATGCTTTACAACCCTAATGACTCAACCATCTCATTTAATGCGTCCACACATATAATAAGCTGCTTACCTTGATTATTGCACACTACCTTGATTATTGCACACCATGCTTAGCCTAGCAGCCTTTGCGGCAAGGAAACACACAGAAATATTTCCAATCCCTATGCTTCATTAATGATATTGCAAGCAACTATGCATAGCAACCGCATTTTGTGTGCTCAATGTAAGTTTGTCTTATGATGCCCTTGACATATGAATTAATTACATACCATTGAGACACACAATTTATAGACATCATTTATTTCTTTGTCTCAAGGGAAAATGGAAGTGTGTTGGTATCCCGAGATTTATTCCTATATATACGTGTTACTGCGAGTTGTGTTTTTGCCATTGTCTTTGTCTCAAATTTCTTCAAGTTCATAACGTACGAGTTCATCGAAAAATATCAAGCAATTTAATCTCGGATACTCACTCATGGCAAGAAAAGGTTAGCTTTTGTGTTTACCGAATATTTCATTTTTTTCATGTATGGTTTTGTGTAATCGGGACCCCATTTACACATTAATGCATCGCTTCCCGTTTTTGTAATTAACTCAGTCTTTTTTTCAACCACCCGACCACATTCATTAATTTAGTTAGATTAGAGTGTAATATGGCATAGATCAAAGGCTGTGATCAACCACACGATCACATTGATTAGTTTAGTGGCTCAAAAAATATTTGGAGCAACCAACTTGATGTGTTCTAATTAGCATAAGTTCATAGGAGTATATGCTTACCTATACTCATTAATGCTTATATAAAGTCATTCTCCTATTTGTCTAATCGAAAAAAGGGTGGCATTAACTATATTGGTGTGCTCAAGGTGATAAACTAATTTGATAGGGCTATATGCTTGCCTATACTCATTAATGCGCTGTGCCAAAATCCTTCGCTATTTGTGTGCTCAATGTAATAGTGTACTAAGAGACCTACAACTATGAAACATCATTTAATGCATTGTTTTTTTATGTCTATGCCTGTAGGCGTGCAGCTTGACCCTGTCAAATTCCTATACATATTACCAATTTACTTTGTTTAGCCATTACATCAATTTAGTTCACTCGTTTAGCAAAGTCCAATAGAAAGCCTTTGAATACGTAGTTTTGATGAATGATGTATGCCATAGTATAATGAATTCTTTTTGAAAAAAAAATTTCAGTTGATATCTATTGAAATGCACTCATCAAAAGTCTATGACAGACCCGCGCGATAGCGCGAAACAAAAGTCTAGTTAAGTTGATTAACATGTTAGTGGAGTATGTTCTTGTACTATGTTGCATAATTAATTTCTTTTACCAGTTTAAGGATGACAAGTACCAATTCACATTTTGTCAAAAAAAAGTACCAATTCACATAAGCAGCAAGGATATTGAAGATTCCTTTTGGTAAAAAAGGACATTGAAGATTCCTCACAACTAATAACAAAGACTATGCAAACATCCTTTCAGAAAAATAAAAAGACTATGCAAACATATATACTCCCTCCGTCCCTATATGTAAACACCCTTTTATTAGAGGGAAAGAGTGGTTACATATAGGGACGGAGGGAGTATTTCCTTTAGCTATACCGGTGGCTCTTTGCTTGTAAGATAAACCCTTTTAGAGTGAACCTGAAGCCAAATAATGGTATATCAATTCTATGATACATTTTTATTCGTATGACTGAACACAGGGCACTCTTGTTTAATGTTTACTCATGATGTGTGATCTTTTAAATGGAGAGGATGTCAATTCTTGATGTATACTGTGTCTAGAGTGATTCCTAAGGGGTTCCCGGTTTCTTCTTCAAGTATAACAAGTAGGTTCCCAGTCGATTTTAGGAAAGAACGTGGTATGTGATACCTGAATAAAAAAATATCAGTTGTAAGTAAATAAATGCTTGGCATCATTATGTATGTACTAGTGTAAAATCTGAATTTCAAACCGTGAAGAAAAATAGAAAATTAGTCAAATGCAATATACTTTATAAATATCTGTTATTTGTGTTTGAAAATCTATGTACTTTTAAGAAAATGACTGTTTAGAAGACCTAAATGGAAATGAAAATGTTGAGCAAAGAGTTATAAAAAGGAGCAATACAATTATAAAGTAACTGTACTTATCTTATGTGTTTAATTATATAACAGTTACCTTTTCCATGGTTTATAAACATTCTACATATTTCATGGTCTTATTTTACTTTTTAAATAAAATAAATGCATCATATCTTAGTGTTTTTTGTCTTAAATACTTTACTCTGTGGCATATAAACATACCATTGTTGTGAAGGAGTTCCATCTGGTTTGTGGAAAGATACCCAATATCGTCCAATACCTTGGCCATTAACCCAAGCAAGTCCCTTTCCCATAGAACCAAGGTTAAGCACTACAGGATCATTGCCAGCTGGTGCATCGAATGTGGTCTGTCGCCCAACACGTAAATAAATATTAGTGCACTGTAAATATTTTTTTTAACGAAATATATTAGTAATTAATTGTTAAATAATATTGTACATAAATGCTTAGCAGTTATGCTGGTGAGAAATAGTTTACACCTTCATCCCTTGTCCAATCTTAGAAAGATTGAGATAGAATCTAGCACAAAGTAGTAGGAGAAACAAAAAACCAAGGTCTTTACGAGATTGGGTTGGACTCCCTCCAAGATTATCTATGAATTTTTTAGGAAAGATAATGGAACAAAGAAATTTTAATGATAATGAATTACCTGATACCATGTGAGTGGTTTAGTAGAGCTTTGAAAACTTTTCCACTGAACTTTACTTGATCCACTGACTGAATAGATTTGCAATTTTTCTCCTAACAACCCAACCTTCATTTAAAAATTCTACATCAGCATGCAGTGGACAACATTGTTTAAATGATTAGCAATCAAAGCTGATGATTCAAACATACTTCTAATTCTTATACATTTTAAGCAGTGGATAATGATAGTTTCAAGGGGTTGAATATGAAGAATTATGCTCAAAGAGTAAAGTTGTAGAAAAAGCAATGCTAAAGAAACATGATTGATAATTGTGATAGCATTTAAGTCTACTAAATCAGTATCTCATTATGCAGAGATAATCACCTGATATCCCCATGAGTAATTACTGAAATCTCTTCCTTGGACTTCCACTTTACTCAAACCAGCAACTTTGGTCTCTAGAAATGCTCCCGAGTTCTTCATGTAAAAAGAAATACACATTTCATGTAATCCATAATCTTATTTTGGCTATCATATTTTCTAATGTCTATTTGTATGATTCTGCAAGAGCATGCTCAAACTATACTTCACTAATAGTCCATAGTCTTGTGATCTCAAATCTAGGTAGAAGAAACTTCTCAATGGAATAAGCATGCATGCATCTTTAGAGTTGACAAATACTATGAAGATGGTTCAATATGTAATTTTTGTAACTTATTAGTGGTTTTCTTTGCTTGCCGATGATGAATAAAAAGGAAAGCTTAACAATTGAGACAATTACCGGCAATCCCACTGTTGCACTAAGTATGGAGATGTTGTTCATCCCGTTTATCAGATTGACATTTTTCTCCATTGTAACTTGCATATTGTTGCGACTTCCATGTGCAGAACCTACAGTTAAAAACATGTATAGATCCCAAATATTAACATATCAAATTGTACAATAGAAAGGAAAAATATGTGTTAATTCTGAAGCAATGTTTGTGTCATAGCCAAGTCTTTTGCCCAAAGATGTTTTTTTCCTATCCTAAGGAACATGATCCTCAGAAATGAGATTTAGTGCTTGCCTGTTAAAACTCCATTGACGAAAGAATGCAAAACATGTCCTTGACTGTATATACTAAGAACAGATTGTGCATTAGGAGATTTGTTATTAAACCTGCACCATCAACAATTCAACATGTCAACAATCATCTTAGTAAGGAATAAAGTATTTATGCTTACACTTACAGCAAACATTCTTTAGTGCAGCTGGCATTAAGAAATTGTGTTGTTATTACCTGAAAGTGTACCACATATAGTCAGATGTATCTTTTGCTGTGCTGATTTGATCTAATAATGTGTCTGCTCTTTTTGAAGTATCGGCAAAATTAGGGATGGCTTCTGTATACACTTTCCAATTTTCAGCTGAATTGAACTTTAATTGTGGTTTCATTGCTCTGGCATTATTCTGTATACTCACCTACACGAACATAAAAAAAATATGAAACACCTTCAGTTTCACTAAATTTTATTTGTGTAACTCATCGATTTTAAAAGTAATGGTCAAATCAAGTAAAGCAGGCAAGAAAGAAGAGAAACTCGCTGCTTCTTTAAAATCAATGATAAAGTATGCATTGAACATTCGATTTTACCTTGCCGGTGTTGAAGACTACATTCTTGCAGCCTGGTAGGATACTGATTGATTTCCCAGGCAATTCATACGAAATATTTTGAAATTGGATTGTTACATCCCTAGGTCCACTATTTTCCAAGAAGGCAGCACATTCTGTGGAACTTCTGAAAACATAAGCCTGGTGGAAAAAGGTGAGAAAAATTATTATCTGATTAGAACTATAAGATTCATATTTCTTATTATCAGATTAGAACTATAAGACTCATATTATAGATTTTTTTTCTGTTTCCTTTTATTTAAGTAGTACTAGTTAAAAAAATTGCGGAAAATATGTCCAGGAAGATTCATTCTTAATTACTTGTTGCTGTGAGCCTAAGCTGAAGGTGGTTTGAGTTCCATCAAGTAGAGGTTGTGAACATGACTTGATTGCAGCATGTAGCTCCTTAAGATGTCCCCATTTTGGTTGTCTAACCAAACCTGGTTACCTTAGCACAGTCAGTCACGTAACAATGGTTCAATATTTGCAATTTTATCAGATAGAGAAAATAAAAAACCATACCATATTCATCCAGTGGAGCCTCATCATAATAAGCTGTTATTATGAAAGCAGAGGCCAATCTATCAAAATTAGTTCCTCCATGGTACTGCATCAAATTCGTCAAGTGAGTTACCAAGAAAAATAAGCAGAAATTCAGCTAAGTTGAAAGAGAAGGAGGAGCAATTATAGACAGTGATGATACCATGTAATAATTGACATAACTTCCTTTCTTTGCTATGAACAAGGCAACATTATAGGCAATGTCTGAAGCTGATCTCAAGTATGGTGCTCCACCAAAAGCTTGTAAACTATTAATCCAAACGTTAAGTAAATGACATCAGTCCAGTTAGATAAGATAATTTGCTAACTAAAACTCACACTTAAAAGAAAAACTGCAATTTTGGAAATTGTAATGTAAAATTGCAAAATAACATACAAGCTAGTCCAATTCTCTGTCCATAGTGAAGGCTTGTTAGGAGAGTTTGGCCCCTTAAAGTTTCTCCCACATTGCATGCCATTGCATGCGTTGATCTGCATATTATATACATAAGTTATTCACGTGTAACATGTTCTTCTAAACGATTCAACATTAGGTAAAACTCATGAAACTACTTAGGTCAAATCACTTGATTAAACGACCGACGATATAAAATAGACGGAGTGTGTTAAATCCATCCATGATAAATAATACTTGAGAGACTGACCACTGGATCAGGAGCATCATCTTGTTTACACATCATCCAAGGCACACCGGTTTGAAGTCCCACGGCCATTTGGGCAGCCCAACGAATATAGGGCAACCCATTCTCTCGAAACTTACTTTGAATGCTGCCATATTCATTCTCAATCTACATGGATCACAAGCAATTTGTAAGTACCAACAAAAACAATTTCAAATATTTGTACTGGTAACTATTGATGTTGCATTGAAGTTTAAACCTGGGATAGTATGATAGGTCCTCCTTGTGAAGCAAAAAGATTGGCTGATTTCATCATGTTGACTATTTTGGTAGTGAATCTTTGCATGTGAAACTGTCATTAAGAAAAGGTTAGTTTATGAATAATCTATTAAGTACTACCAAAAATTGAATGCATGGAAGGAAAACAAAAGTTATTGGTAGTTTGGTACCTTGAATTGATCATTATCACTTCTAAATACAATTCCAGGAACATCATGTAACCATAATGGTAGACCCCTACAGCAAAAAATTGAGAGTTAATTTCTTCTAAAATGTAGCAATGGAAAATATTTGGTATGAATATTGAATAGATAATCTTTTATTTAAAACTATTTTTTGTGCTGAAAATTAAATCTGTGGGATGTCTTACCCATAAGTGCATTCACTCTCAATGTATGGTCCAATTCGAAGGGTCACATATAAACCTTGAGCTTGAATTTCATTAATGAATCCCACTAAATCAAACCTTCCACTAAACTCATACTGCAGAAGCAAGTCAAAAATCACAACCATGCATTTTTTTTTTGGACAAAAACCATGCATTTTGTTTGCAAGTATAAAAAATGTTGACATTAAACTCTTTAACATGTATTTTGTGTCTCGCCAAATTTTTGTGGGACACACATGATTTAGTGGGTGCCACTGAATTTCAACTACTAAGGAGTGTATTGCTAGCATTTCTATTGTAAGTAATGAGCTCAAAAATAAAATAGATGATAAAACACGAGGAAGAATTATATTTATGCACCAATGAGGTTACCTGGCCTTGTTGAGGCTCGTGAAGATTCCAAAACACGTAAGTTTGTATGACATCTAATCCTCCTTCTTTGGCTTTGGAAATTAAGTCAGGCCACATCTGTTAAAATTATGAACTAAATTATTATAAAGAGAAAATAATGCTCTAATTATGCATAATGACATAAATATTGGAACCTATAGGCTATAGACCAAGACAATTTGAGAATGAAAACCAAATTCATACAAATTATGTAAGACGTCATTTTGAAGAATTATTTCGGTGCCTACATATATCAAGATAATTTGAGAATGAAAACAAATTTTCACAAATTATGTAGACGTCATCTTTGAAGCCTTTTTTTTTGGTTACGTACATTTTTAAGTAATACTCGATTGGTGCATATAGTTTAAAGATGATTTAACTTTTCCTTCTTTTATAGAAAAAGATGATTTAACCTTTGAACTTACTTAGATGATTAAATTTGATACATGCCACCCACTCTATCGTCAAACATTCTTATCTAACACGATTGTAAGGTCTATGATAACTAGGGTGCCATTTAGCTTGGACCTTTTCGGTTTTGGTCCAAGATGGACCAATTTTTTTAACCATTAGATTAAATCGATTACCAATTCTTATCATAGTCCATCTGTATCAAATACAACCCATCAACTTCATCTCTCTATCATTGCAAGCTTTCTCTTTCTCTTTCAACTTCAGTTCCTTTCTCTTTCAAAGTGTTTCAAAGCTTAATACTAATCATCAAATTGTAAGAACTATAAAGAGCTCCATTCACAATCTCAACTCCCAAAAAACCCAAAACCAAAATCATATCATATTCTAATTTTCTACTACTGAGATGGCTGACCCAAGCTCCCAATCCCAGCTACTACTTCTCTATATTATAGAAACACCATTTGCAAGGCTGAAGCAAGTTTCATCGTTTCTTTTAGAGTGAGAAAATTCAAAACTCAAAAAAGCTTGCCATATTACCAAGCATGTGCCAAAATGATAACAAAAAGCCATAGAAAACAAAGATATAACCCTCTATGGTAGCACAACCTTGAGTTTGTCACTTGTGTTGTGAGTATTGAGAGGGTAATTAAAATTTCACGGTCTATGAGTTTTTTTAAAATTATTTTATCTAATCTTGTTTATTATTTGATTAATTAACGTTAGACTTTATTCTTGCCTCTTGGAAATATGGAAGGTAAAGAATAGAGAGAATGAATGAGAGTGATAGGTTATATGTGTTAAATTTAGTGTTTAATGACCATGATAAGGTTTGGTGGGTTCATATGATCCAACGGTACAAAAAATTGGTCCATCTTAGACCAATATTTTCACGAGGTTCATTTTAAACGGAACCGATAACTAGTGCAATTAAGGACGTAAAACCAAAAATATGCTACACGTTATTATTTTTAAAAACATTAAGTTGACCCTTATAAAGTTTTTTTTTCCTTGTTAAACCATTAGTTTTGCCAAGACGGCAAAGGCCAGTAAAAAAAATAATTAAATAATATTGGAGGACAACCTAGATTCACTGAGAAATTAAAACTCATCAATCCTAATCTTAATTAATAATATCGATCAAGTCAAATCTCATGATATATATAACTAACAATTGGAGAGAAAGTAGACCCCGATAATATAGTTTAACTAATATCATACTAATCACATTCACATAATTTCAGAAAAAGGAATATCATACTCACATAATGGTCAAACAAAATATAATTAAAAACTCTTTCTCAAGGGCCTCACCATGTGAAACATATAAAATTAGAACGATTAAGTACACACAAGTGATGCCACTGGCAGTTGCCATCAATGATAAAACATAAGAACGACGTATATATTAAATTAATTAGTATAAGTATAAGTAGTATACTTCATAAATAAAATTGGAACCCCATGTTACACACATTATTGTAAAGAAACACAGCTTGTCATGTCAGTTTGTGCCTTAAGTGCTTTAAGTTTCAGCTTGCAATTAGAATTAATAATTGTGTCAAGCTTGATTTTATCCAGTAATACTCCCTCTCGAATGAAATACAAGTAAAATTAAGTCATAGTTTTTGGAGGAATATAAGCAAATTTTAACAATTTTTTTCCTTAAAAAAAACCAATTCTTTTTCTTTATTTTAACTTTTTAATTTTTTAATGACCAAATTTATTAATCAAATATGATAATTTAGACAGTAGACTAAATTTAAGAAAAATTTAACAATTCTTTTTCTTTATTTTAACTTTTTAAAATTTTCTAATGACCAAATTTATTAATCATATATGATAATATAGACAGTTGACTGACTTTAAGCAAGTTTTAACAATTCTTTTTTCTTTATTTTAACTTTTTTAATTTTTTAATGACCAAATTTATTTTTCATATGTGATAATTTAGACAGTAGACTGAATTTTTTTTATTGAGATAACAAAATTTAAATGATCAATTACGTCTCTTAATTAATATGCGTAATTTGATGAATTTTTGTTTTATAATTCATTCAAGATGGAGGAGTGCAAGTTATATTTCTTACCTAATAAGGACAATGAGAATAAGATGATTCCCTCCCTCGTCTCTGCCTCTCTTTTTCTTACATACGTTTAATTATAACATTTATGCCAGCTTTAAAAACATACAATAAAACATGAGTGCTTATCATATGGATCTTTTAGAAAAGAGTAAAGTGGTTCTTTGAAGTTAACATTAATTGCCTCAAAATAAAATAAAAAAACTTAATATTACAAAACTAATAACACAGATGAAACATGCAGCATTGAACAAAAGTACAAACTTTAGAACCAAAAAACACAGGATATATATGACTTGAACGTACCTGAGGAGTGCTACGAGGATAGTGAATTGAACCAGAGAAAAGGATTTTATGATGGCCGTTAATGACCAACGATGTTCTGTCGTAGGTAACATTGCCACCATGGACGGTGCAAAGAGACACTGTTAAAATAAGTGCATGTAATAAAAAACGCCACCACTCTCCCATGATTTTGATTTCACCAACAAAAGTAAAGAATGTTTCTGAAACTCGTTTTCTTTTTCTAGTTTTTGCTAGAGAGATTACTCACTCTCTCAGTATTGTGTTTGTGAATTGTGAGTGTAAACAGCCTTTTATATTGAGTTGGCGGTATAGGGATTTGGTTTTAGTGCTGTAGCAAAATGCCACAGTTTCACGCAGTTTTCAATTTTGACCGTTCATCCGAGATCGAATGGTTAAGATTTAAAACTGTGTCTTTTTAATTAAAACAATCTCGACCATAAAATATTGATCCGACGGTTAATATGGGTTCAACACTCTGTTTGTAACGGCATGAATCCTATTCCGGCTGTATAGTGGCTATCAATTATTTTAGTATATAATATTAGAGAAGATTTGTTTAGTATTTTAAGTTTTGTTGGGTATCATACTCATGATACATTTAGGGAAATTAATTTTTTTGAACAAATCAAAATCGAATATATTGCTCAAACGAAAAGTGATTCACCCCGCACAAGGTGTGCTAAAAGTGGTGAATAACATAATATATTGACTCGTATATCTCGGTTGATATCGATATTGCAGTATGTAAGGGTTAGAGTTTGAATTTCGGAATTTTTATTTATTCTTTTTAAATGTTGAATTTCTATCCATCGAAGCTACTTAACAAAAAAAAATTAGAGGACAAAATAAATATAATTAAAATTAAAAAAAATTATTTTTAAATAATTGTATATACATAAGAAAATTGATAATGAAATAATTAATAATTATAATTAATGCTATACAATTATTTATAATGAAAAAAATTGATCGGATCTGTATTAATTGATAATGGAATAATTACTTATAATTATAATTAATGCTACACAATTATGAACATCTGGCTGTAATTACTAGTACATGGAAGTTAATAATCTTAATTATTAATATTTGTAAAATTGCAGGATCGTATATAAAAATAAAAACACTAATTCATTACATATATTAATCAAAAATGAAATAAAACACACACGAGCATGCTGCGCGCCCACTCTCTCTCACAGAGAGAGAACAATCATGTATGTATTTATGTCGCAAATGATGGAGCATTATATTGGGGATATTTTCGTGAACAAATTTTATCATACTTGTCATTCTCACATAAAAGATATATATATATATATATATATATATATATATATATATATATATATATATATATATATATATAAAAAGTGATATATTAACTCCAAGAGTAAGTTTAAATAGTTACTCCACATCTCCATCCTTCATTTCAACTCAATCAGTGGACTAGATTTTAGTCTTATTAATAATCATGTGACCTCATTTATTACTCTATATTCATATGGTTTGAATATTCTATGTGCAGATTTTGTTTTTGTTGCAAATTTGGTGAAACCATATATATTATTATAGAATATATGGTACAAATAAATTTAGTTTTTCTCGAAGGGATGATGAATCAAAAGATGATGATATCCTATGATTTCATAAGCTTCCACAAAGAGCTCTTTTGACAATTGCAAATATGACAAATATGCAAATATCAATCTCAAAAAATAAAAAATTAACTTTGTTCTAAACGTTTACCTTTTCTTTTAATTTTTAGCAAAAAGAAAAATCAAAGCACTACAACAATGTAGTACCATGACGAACAATTGTGATTGTTTTTACTGATAATTAATTGTGTTTATGAACATAAATATTAATTGAGTGAAGAAAAGGAAACAATAGATATGGTGAAAATGGAAATGGGGTTCTCTCCGGTGAGGCCTACGTTATCCCCTCATTATTTGGGGGTAATTACCCTCATGATATTAACCAATTAAATTGAACATTATATACTCTATTAAGTAAATTAAATATGGAAAGATTTTTTACATAAAATTTGTTATTTGCATTTTTACCCTCCAATAAAAATTTTAATGAGATATTTTATTTCCGCATTTCAATTGTTTAGACAAATTTTGTTCTTCTTTCTTCTTTACTGTTTTTCGTTTCAAAATTTTATTTTCTACATTTTTTGCACCATATCTTGTTTTTTTCAATCTTGGATCCAGAAAAAAAATTCCAAAACGTAATTTTTCTTTTCGGACATCAATTATACTTTTTTCTTTTGACAAAATTATATATTTATTTATTTTTTTAAAATTATATTTTTTTCTTAATTATATATTATCATATTCTTGTATCTATCAATATTAGTCTAAACATTAATTTATTTTATTTATAAGATGACTAAATGCTATTAACCTAAACAAATAATTTTTTGACAAGTTAAAAAAATGAAGACTCGTTTTAGTTCCTGAGAAAAATTACAAGACCTAATTTAGTCTGCTGAAAAATATATAATTCACTTTTATTTTTTTCAGAAATATAAAGAGAGACAACTTAGTCTCTACTTTTTTTTTTGTATCGATGAAAGAAAGATAAAGGAAAGAAAATAAGACACTAGCAATTTTTTTGAAAGATACTAGCAATTATTTAGTAGTATAGTACAAGAGAAAATTAAATAAAATCATGATAAGAAAGACATGTGTATTTATAAAATGGAATGAATATATTTAAACAAAAATTAGATATGATAAAAATAAAAAAATAATTATTTCATTACAATAAATATAAAATATATTCCTTAACAATTTTTAAAATATATCATCTAATTCGGGGAGAAGTCGAAACCTTTTCGATCAATGTGATACCCACGGTTTGACTGATCTCTATTTAAGTCTCATTGTACCTCATACATTCAAGAATAAATTTCAAATTATTGTCAAAAAATTAATAAGCCACATTTCGACTAATCACGGGTTAAGTGACATTATAGTTCATCGATATACAAAGTAAGGTAAAACCAACCGATAGAAAATAACTAACAACAGTTCGATCAAAAACGAGTTAAGTCACACAATAGTTAATCTCGATTCGAAGAAAGCTCAAACCTTTGTTAGAAAATAAACTAACCACAATTTGAGTAATCGCAAGTGAAGGCTCGCTATAGTTCATCCGATTCATAAAAAAGGTTTAACCTATGTTATAAAATGACACGACCATATTTTAATGAGTAAATTACATTCCCCTCCTTTGAAAGATGCTTGAATTACACTCAACTATGCTCTTATGTTAAAATATGCACCCCTCCTCTTGTGCCAAACATATTAGAAAACATTTCACATTTAAAATGTATTTTATGTTCTAAGCTATAAGATTAATAGCAAAGTATTTAAATTTAATCATCATTGACACTTAAATTACAAATAAATAAAAAAAAATTATTCTTAAATGGTGTTTTCAAATTTGTAGATATTGTAAAAATATTTATTTATGTTAAAATAGATTACGGTAAAGTGTGTATTTAATTATTAAGGGAGGAGTTGTAATTCAAGCATCCCACGGGGAGTATAAGTTTTATTTTTCAAAGGAGGGGAGTGTATATTTTAACTAAAAAGGAGAGAGGAGTGTAATTCAAACTTCTTTTAGAGGATGAGAGTGTAATTCGCTCTATTTTAATTGATCGCATGTTGAGTTTCAATTTGGGTTACTTGATGCGAGAAGAAAGATTGAACTTTTGTCAAAAAAATAAATCACAATTTAACCGATAAAAAATTAAGGTTCATTATAGTTTGTTTGATCTAGAAGAACGACTCATTATAGTTCATTCATCCGATAAAAAGTTAAGTCTCGGTGTAGTTATATCCAATTTGGTAGAAAGGTTGAACTTTTGTCGACGAATAAAAAAACCATTGTATGACTAATTAAAAGATATTATCGTTTCCTTAAAAAAAAAAGATATTATCGTTGTAGTGTTTGAGTAACCTATATCATTGTTTAAATTTTTATCATGATCTTGATATATATAACAAGACATTTCTTTAATAATTTTGTTTTGTTTCAAACTAATATAGTCCCTAGAATAATTAGTTCATTTAATTGAACATTAAGTACGACTTAATTGTGAGATTCCATTAATTATAAGAACATTAGTCAAGGTTTATTGTGAAATGGTATAACATTAAAGCGTAAAGATCATCGTGTGGGTAGACTGATGATCACATCTCGTGGATCATGATCTAATTTGACTTTTTCAAAACAAAACAAAAAACAAAAAATTAAACTTATTGAAAAGTTAAAATTTAAATTAAATTATGATACTAAAAGATAAGAAGTGATAACTAATTAAACATTAGTTAATTATTTGGATGCAAAGATAATTTGATGATTTTTATGCTAAATAGAAGAAAAAAAATTAGAAAAAAATCAGAGTAAAATAAAATTTACAAGGGAGCGACACATGTATATAAAAAAAATATAAATACTCCATTACTTTTTATTGAAAATATAAAAAAATATAAATGAACAAAAGCAACTAAAAGTATAACAAAATTTGTATATTTAACATTTTTTTGACGTTAAAAAACAATTTCGTTAACGAAAATACGGCAATAAATCAAATGCCAAGACTGCAGAAATACAAGGCGGAGTTTCTTCTACCCATATGCAATCTAAATTCTTAAGCGGCTTGGTTGGCTTCACGCCTAACATGCAAAAAATTTAAACTACGAAAACTATCCTTAAAACTAATACAATCTCGAATAATAGAGCCAACATAGTTGGGAGATTGTTGGTGAGCATTCAACGCTAAAACCACATCGAAGCACTCGATTACGCTATAAGATTCGAAAAGACATGTCTTTTGCAAATTTCAAACCCTTCCGCATAGCTAAAGCTTCGCAACCTCTCGAATCGGGTAATGAACATACTTGCCAACAACTAGCACCAACGACAACACCTTCATAATCTCTCACAACAACACCAATACCCCACTTATCACCCTCTATCGGACCCGCTGCGTCAACATTAAGCTTATAGAAACCATTAAAAGGAGGTGTCCAATGAACATCTGATATTGGCAAAATTGGGCCTCCAATTAGTGTCTCCACCAACACCTTACTAGCACTTTCTTAAAATTCACAATAGATCTTTGTGCCTTTTGAATAGTGGCAGCCACATCAACATCAGCCCCCTCAAAACATTTCTTATTTCTAGCACACCATATCTCATAACACAAAGCCGAACATGGACTATAATATCCTCATTGACATCAATAATATTTTCCTCTAACCACTTATGAAAAGGAACATACACTGGAATCATGCGAATTAAATACCACACCTAAAGAGGAAGCAAACCATATCTGCTTTGACCAATGACACTCCATAAAGAGGTGTGAAATTGTCTCATTATGTTCCCCACAGAGAACACACAATGGATCGCTACTTATTCCTCTTTTAAACAAATCATTTTTCTTGGTAGTTTTTCATGTAGAATCCTCCAAGAAAAGTGGATGTGTTTTGGAATACTTTTTATTTTCCATAATTTTTTCCACACTTGGTTATTATGGTCCTGCATTGAGCTATGTGAGTCATCTCGCTTCACGCCTTGCCTTTAAGAAATGGTATGAACTTTTCACAAAAAAAGTAACCGACCGTGAAGCACCCCACACAAATTCATCTTGATATTTAACATAATATACACAAGTTGTGATACAATTTTACTGTTTTAAACTTGGGTTAATGGTGCTTTACCCCCTGTAATATAGGTCATTTCAGGTTTACCCCATTTTGTAAAATATTTTTTTTTGATTTACCCCTTGTAAAAGTTTTTTTCCAGAATACCCCCTAATAGGTCATAAATAAAAACTCGTTTTTGTATGGTCTATTAGGGGGTATTATGAAAGAAAAAAAATTACAGGGGGGTAAATAAAAAAAAATATTTACAGGGGTAAACCCGGAAATGACCTATATTACAGGGGTAAAACACTATTAACCCTTTAAACTTCTTAATAAGTGCAAGTTTAACGCGTGCAAACTTGTACACGGAAAAAAAATTCATATAACAAAAGTTGAGTTCTATGATTTTAAAAATGTAGGTGTTTTAAAATATATTTTTTTAACAAAATGGTATTTAAAATTCATTAATTGCATAACGTTTAGACCGGTATCTTTTTTATTCTTATCAAAGAAAATAATTTTTAGACTAATATATTTATATCTTAGGAAAAAATAATGTTTACACATCATGTCAAAAAACTAATGTTTAAACTAGTATTGATAATATAAACACATGCACATATATATTCTTTTATGGGTACAAGGGAGTATATAATCTAGCTGTTGTAAAAGAAAATAACGTTTATCTTGTTCTTTTTAGATCCTTCTAGGGTAAAAAATAATGGATTTTGTGAGAAAAGAAGAACCAATATTAAAAAAAAAACTAAGACATAGCGTAAAAAAAATTCTAAAAAAAATGGTGTAAAAAAATTTGCGAGAAAAAAGAAAAATTGAAACAAAAACCAGCAAAGAAAAAGAAAAGAATAAAATATGTTTAAACAGTTGAAATGAGGTAACGAAAGATTTGATTAGATTTACTGAATTAAAACATAAAACACATTAATTGAATGTGGGGTGAGTATGTAAATAACAAAAATATATTCAAAATACTTAAAATGTAATTATATGTTTGACTTTCTTTAATGTAGTTCACATTGTTCATTTTAATTGGTCCACATCAGCAGCGGGTATTTACCCACAAATTTGCAAAGGGTAATCTAGAAAAACCGGTTCTTTCTAGGTTTTCTCTTCCAGATTTCTTCATTGAGGGGTGGTTTTGGGTCAATTTTTGAATCGAAATCACCCTCTTCATCTTTTTCTCTATATATCAATCTAAATAAGTGATTTTCACATAGATCTAGGTTTTTTCTTTGTGATTTCATCATCTAAGTGTGGTGGTTTGTTGTTCGTCGTCTTGTGCGGCGGCTGTTTGATTTTTCGTCTTCTTGCGGTGTTCATTTGATTCATACGGAAAGATCGATTATTCAATCAAAGGTTTGGGCGTCAACGTTGTAGATCCGGAGACCATGGATATTCCGGTCACTTTAACTTTATCGAGATATTTTTGTAGGCATTATGCCGTTATAAGCTATTAACTTGGATGTTGTGAATTTGTTCGCAGATTCATCCTTTACGTTTTTAGCGGTGTTGAATGATGTAATCTCTCGATTTGAATGAATGAAAATCATTTTATTTTTGTCAAAAGAAAAAAAGATATGGTGAAAATGGTCAAGAATGATAAGGTCACATGTTAATTGATGAGACTAAAATCTTGCCCATTAATTATACGGACGCAATGCCTGCTTTTTTATCAACAATTTTGGAGTATAATTGGCAAAGATGTGACTTCTTTTGCTTTGAAGATTCTCAATGGTGGTGGAAATCCGAGCAGCATTAATTATACATATATTTGTCTCATTCCAAAAAAGAAGAAGCCGAAGGTGCCAGGTGATTTTCGACCTATTTCTCTTTGCAATGTCATTTTTAAAATAATTACAAAAACAATTGCGAATAGGTTGAAATTGATTCTTCCGGATATCATTGGAAAATTCCAAAGTGCTTTTGTCTTAGGGACGTTTAATTACCGATAATGCCTTACTAACTTTTGAGTCTTTTCATTATATGAGAAAAAAAAAGGCAAGAAGGGGTGTGTGGCGTTAAAGCTAGATATGTCAAAACCATATGATCGTATCGAGTGGAATTTTTGATTGAGGTGCTTCGATCTATGGGTTTTTCTCGAAATGGCATAACTTGATTTTCAATTGTATTTCCACTTGTTTCTTTCTCTGTTTTGTTGAATGGTAGTCCTTGTCGGAAGTTTTATCCTCAACGAGGCCTCCGTCAAGGGAACCCTTTATCTCCTTACCTATTTATCTTATGTCTTGAGGTTTTTTGGGCTTTTAAATAAGGCACAAACGGACAAGGGTCTTCATGGAATTCAAATTGCTAGAGGAGCTCCAAAAATTAATCATTTAATTTTTGCGGATGGTAGCCTCATTTTCTCGTAGGGATTCTTTTCAAGATTCTCAAACCATTCTAGAAATTCTTAATACTTACCAATCGGTCAACTTATTAATTTGGACAAATGCGAAATCTCTTTTAGCCGAAATGTACCTAATGATCGTAAAATCTTATTCCAAGGTTGGATGCAAATTAAAGTTGTTGAGTGTCATTCAAAGTATCTAGGAATCGCTTTTGTTGGTAGGTCTAAGAAACGAGTTTTCAATTTTGTCCAAGATAGGGTGTGGAAGAAGGCTGAAAGGTTGGAAAGAAAAATTTCTATCAACTGTTGGGAGAGAAGTTTTAATCAAATCGGTAGTTCAAGCTATTCCTACGTATGTAATGAGCCGTTTTCTACTTTACGATGGGTTTATGTGAGCATATTGAAAGTATGATTAGTAAGTTACGGTGGGGTAGCAAACAAGGTGAGCGTAAAATTCATTGGATTAAATGGGAGACATTATGTAAGGAAAAAAAAGGTGGAATAGGTTTTCGAACATTTCATGAGTTTAACCTTGCAATGTTGTCTAAACAAGGCTGGCATATTATGCACAACGATGACTTATTGATCTCACAATGTACGAAAGCAAAGTATTTTCCTAGAAGCAATTTCTTGAAAGCTTCAACCGGTTACCGCCCGAGTTATACATGGAGAAGTATTTTGCGAGCACGAGTGGATGTTATTGAGAAAGGCTGGTCTTTGGAGAGTAGGAGACGGTCGTCTAATTAATGTATGGGAGGATAATTGGCTTCCTTATCAAAATGGGCACAATATTTGGTCCCCTAAACCTCCTAATTGTGATATTATGTTTGTCTCGGATCTCATTCATCATGATATTCGATGTTGGAATGCTCCTTTAATTAATGAAAATTTTCTCCCTTTTGAGGCTCAACAAATTCTTCAATTGTCAATTTCTTTCTCTCAATTGCAAGATGAATTTGTGTGGGGTGCTTCACGGTCGGCTATTTTTACGTGAAGAGTTCATACCATTTCTTAAAGGCAAGGCGTGAAGCAGTTGGCTCACATAGCTCAATGCGGGACAATAATCACCAAGTGTGGAAAAAATTATGGAAAATAAAAAGCATTCCAAGACACATCCACTTTTCTTGGAGGATTCTACATGAAAAACTACCGGTAAAAAATTATCTTTTTAAAAAAGGAATAAGTAGCGATCCATTGCGTGTTTTTTGTGGGGAACATAATGAGACAATTTCACACCTCTTTATGGAGTGTCATTGGTCAAAGCGGATATGGTTTGCTTCTTCTTTAGGTGTGGTATTTAATTCACATGATTACGGGTATGTTCATTTTCATAAGTGGTTGGAGGAAAATATTATTGATGTCGATGAGGATATTATAGTCCATGTTTTGGCCTTGTGTTATGAGATATGATGTGCTAGAAACAAGAAATGTTTTGAGGGTGATGTTGATGTGGTACACTTGCTTGTTCAAAAGGCACAAAGATCTATTGTGAATTTTAAGAGTGCTAGTACGGTGTTTGTGGAGACACAAAGTGGAGGTCCAATTTTGCCAATATCCGATGTTCATTGGACACCTCCTTTTAGTGGTTTCTATAAGTTTAATGTTGATGCGACAGGGTCCGATAGAGGGTGATAAGTGGGGTATTGGTGCTGTGGTGAGAGATAATGAAGGTGTTGTCGTTGGTGTTAGTTGCCGACAAGTCTTTTCATCACCGGATTCGAGAGGTTGCGAAGCTTTAGCTATGCGGAAGAGTTTGGAATTTGCAAAAAACATGTTTTTCGAGATCTTATAGCATAATCGGATGCTTCTAATGTGGTTTTAGCGTTGAATGCTCACCAACAATCTCCAAACTATGTTGGATCAATTATTCAAGATTGTATTAATTTTAAGGGTAGTTTTCGTAGTTTAAATTTTTCGCATGTTAGGCGTGAAGCCAACCAATGTGCTCATTATTTAGCAAAATATGCTCTTAAGAATTTAGATTGCATATGGATTGAAGAAACTCCGCCTTGTATTTGCGGTCTTGGCATTTGATTTATTGCCGTACTTTCATTAATGAAATTGTCTTTAACGTAAAAAAAAAGACTAAAATCTAGCCCATTAGATCAAAATGATATGAGAGGTGGAGATGTGGAATAACTCTTTAAACTTACTCTTTTAGTCAATATATCTCTCCTCGTATTTATATATAAATGTTAAATTAAATGATTAATTCTTTCAAAAAAATTAAATGATTAATTAATTTAAATATTATCGAAAAGTGCCTTTTTAATCTCCAAGTTTTACTGAAATACTTTGAAACGTAATCTGAAATATTTTGATATACAATTTAAAATATTTTTGTACGCAATCTAAACTATTTTGTTACTTGTTCTAAAATATTTTGGTACTAGACATAATATGTGAGATACTTGTTTTTAAAGTTTTTCACATATTCATTGTGAATTCCTCTATAAATAGAAAGGTCACATGGTTCATTCGACACACTTTGAAAAAAGCTTTTGAGTTATCAATCATTTTTCTATAAAATATTTTTGTACGCAATCTAAACTATTTTGTTACTTGATCTAAAATATTTTGGTACTAGACATAATATGTGAATGTGAGATACTTGTTTTTAAAGTTTCTCGAGAGATTAATTGTGAATTTCTCTATAAATAGAAAGGTCACATGGTTCATTCGACACACCGAAAAAAACTTTTGAGTTATCAATCATTTTTTTAAATTGTTCTTTTATTCATCTCCTTTTTACGGCCTTCGAAATTAAGAGTGCTCTTAAGACCATAAACCATTTGTAGATATAATGTGCCTTTGGGATTAAGAATAATCTTAAGAGCATAATCCCTTTGACATTTTATTCCCCTTCATAATAAAGAGTATTGTTAAGATCATAGTCCCTTTCGGAATAAAGAATATTATTAAGATCATAGTCACTTTTGAGGTATAATTTCTGTTCGAAATTAAGAATGTTAAGAGTACATTCTCCTTTGATTTTTGGAGAAGTTAGATGTTGGAATGGTGGTAGCACCATATTTAAGTGGTCGTAGTACTATATCGATATTTTGAAGATGTTAGAGGTTAGATATTTTGGAGATGTTAGAGGTTAGAATAGTGGTAACATCGTATTTGTGTGATCGTTCTATCATATTAGAGTGGTCACGGTACCACAATTGAGTTGTTTCAATATTAAATTTGAGTGCATATTAGAGGTGTAATTCTAGAACGGTTTTCTACATGACAATAGTAAATCGCAATACCGAATTGGGTTGTTTTATCTTGGATGTGGTCCAATTGACAGTCTACCTTGCACAATTTAGTTTAGTGTCGTAAAATGTTTTAAACATAGCGACTTAGTCGTGACTCAACCCAATAATCTCTTCGATGGTGTTCTAGGTACTTATTTCGAGGTATTTTCGAATTCCAAAACAAACTTTTCAAGGTACTTTCGAATTCCAAAACCAACATATTACTGATCAAAATCAATTATATACAATAAAAACATTACTCTCTCCGTTTCAAAATGAGTGACGTTTTAGCCAAAAAAATTTGTTTCAAAATGAATGTCACTTTCGGTTTCCAATGCAATAATAACTTTTTCTTTTCAATTGTACCCTTGAGTTAATATTATGTTACACTACTTCCAAAGTATTATTTTTTCTTTAATGAAAAACAAATCAATAGTTGATTAGAATAATTTGGTAAAATTGCTATAACATTTGACTATTTTATTTCATTCCTTAATATGTGTGTAATTGGCTAAAACAACACTCATTTTGAAACGGAGGGAGTAATAATCTCGGCACTTTAAACTCAAACTTCAACAAATTCTTGAAAGTTTGGAAAACATTGGCTAAATGTTAGACTTTTTTTATTTTATTTATTTTATTTTTTGCCAAATAAAGTCTAAGGTTAAAAATGTTTTTGGTCCTTATAAATATACCAACTTTTCATTTTAAAAATGTTATTTAAATGATTACCGAAGTGGCATATGTGTCTGGGCTTCACGGTTAAACATCTCCCATCCGCAAGAAGATTGCTTTTCGACATTCATAAGTTCATAATAACACATGAAAAATACCAAATTACCCATAGCGGTAGTTAACTACCGCCGAATTCATTTCTTCACGGCTTCATCGGTGAAAATGTCTTCTTGTGAAAACAACGGTAATCCGAGAAGAAAAAAAATTCTTCATGAAACCCATAAATTTCTACCCCCCCCCCCCCCTCCCCTTTTTTTTCCTTCATTCACTCACCCACATATATCCCTTATTATTTTTTACACCAGCCCCTTCAAATTGTTATTTTTTTTATCATACTAGCTTCAGGTGTAGTTCAAACTTCAAATACAAAATCATTCTAAAATTAATACATTAAAACAACACAGACCAAAACCCATTCTTCAAAAAGAGTTTGAGGATTTGAAGTTTCGGGAAATTGGTGAGAACGAAGCAATTGAGAGTCGGTTTTGGAGATGAAACGGGATTCGCGATTCATTGAGATAGCGATGATTCGATTTGTATGAAGTGATTGTGAAGAGGAACAAGCAAATGAGATTGAGGTAGAGGGATTGTGAAAAGTTTAGTTTGTGAGAGCAATTATGAAGTTCGATAGGTGCTACGGATCTGTGTGAAGTGTTTGATGGTGAAGTTCAATGCGTGACACATGAATGAGATAATTATGCACACGAGACATTTTCACGGTGAAGGCATTTGTGAAGAAATGAATTCGGCGGTAGTTAACTACATTGGGACCCGACGGTAGTTAACTACCGCTAGGGGCAATTTGGTATTTTACATGTGTTATTATAAATGTCCCGGCGGTAGTTAACTACCGCTAGGGGCAATTTGGTATTTTACATGTGTTATTATAAACTTAATGTCAGAAAAGCAATTTTCCATCCACAATTGGTTTGTTGAAAGAAAAGGTCAGTTCAGTCTTGATGTATTGAAATTGTTGACGTTGTAGATGGGAAAGTAAAAGCTGAGTAAGCGCAAATATACACATTGACATTGTCACATTGATATACCATTTACATGGTCCAAGGGCATAGTAATTTTCCCATACAATTAACTAAACTATTCTGGGTTGGAAATTGTAAGCATCACATGAAACATCTCCATAACTAGCTCCCTATCTGCGTGCTGAAAAAGGTTATTTATTTCATCAGTTTTAACATCATATATTTTACCAAATTCAAATAAGAATGTTAAACATCCTTTCTTTAACTTGTGTAACTGATAAAGCCAAGCCTCATTTAGCATCTCAAGAACATTGTCGGAGTTAATATCTTCAAGAAGGTTTTCCTCACATAAATCTTTCAGACCACCAATATCATACTTATTAGCTGCTCCAAGCAATGCAAGACAGTGTTTCCTGAAATCTACTTGTTTAATTGCTCCATACAAGTAACTTCGAAGAGCAGTGCAGGATTCAAGTGACATGTCTTCAATATGGATTGTTGACGACTCTTTTTCCTTCAGGTTGTGATGAAACATGCTTTGAAAAACAGGAGAACTGGCAGACAAAATTGCCTTGTGAGCTCTCAATGTACCATCGGCAGTGACAATGGTTAGGTCAGCATGTATAGCCTCATCGAGCATGCGGGAGAGGCAATGGAGAGTACTTCTTTGAGCTTCATTGCATTGCGAAGTTCCATCAGATGACCATATAGAACTAGGTTCACCACCCTGAGTTCAAAAGAATAGATCAATGCATAAGCAGAAAAAATATGATACCAGTGCAGAGGTTCAGTGTCAGTTCTGTATACAGGGAAGAGTCAAATCGACTACATTTGCAGCTATTCAAGAGATCATCCTCCGGAATAATTGCTATAATTTTGATATAAAAAAGGTACTTCATTTGATATTTAAAATAGTCTAAGTAGTGGATAATAGGAAGTTCACGGGATAGCACAAAACTGTAAATTTTTGCTACCCACGATTCCAATTGACAATATTTTGCACACAGCACACAAAAAAAATACCAACAACCCTTTTCTTTCATTTTTCCAGTTATAATGCATGCAAAACACACAATCCACAATACACAAGATAATCCAGTAAATTTTGTGGCACATCAATTAGCAGATACATAACATGCAAGTCCTGTGTATTGGTAATCAAACAGCTAAGATCGCTAAAAAGTTACACGGCGACTCAATCACTTTGTGCTGGGTTATTTTGTGTATTAAGCCACCTACATCAATATTGGTATTTGAGAAAACAAGTATAGGTATTAGAAACTCACATTCATATGGCATATCTTTAGGTCAAGAAATTCAACATCAATGATGAAGCGGCCCACGAAAGCAGTATCAATAGACCAGACAAAGTCATCTTGTGTCCTAAGCAGCCTTTCATAAACTGCATACAAGCAAACAAAAATGACCTGGATCAGCATTTCATTATATACTCTTAAAACTGCCATAGATAATTGCAATGGCAAATTCCTCATTTGCCAAATTGAGGATGCAATATGAAATTATCCGTATTTCCTCATAGCACATAAAGATGCAATGATCAAGGAAGACAGGGGGCACCAGGCATAGAATACCATTTCAAGCGGAATTTCCTAAGATCACTATAGTCGATCCGTCTAAGACATTGGATAGAGATCAAACGACACTTTAGTAATTAGGGAACTCAAAATATCAGCTATCTGATCTAGATTATCTGCCGAGTCAATTTCTATTAGAGACCTAATCAAGGTTATCAAATACACGTATTAATACGTAAAAACATACAAATTTACGTTAGATGGAAAAAAAAAACGAATCAATTCACTTGTATATTCGAAATCTGGTAAATTCGGTTTTGAAACCATTCTAATTTGGATAAATTCGATAATTTACTGTAAATTCGTATGTTTTTACGTTTTTACCCTAATTTCAAATCAAGTAAGCAAGTAAAGATAGTAGCATAAAATTGCAGTACAACTATACTATACTAGTGCTATACTTCTGATTAATTCTGCTTGCTTTATTCATCATCATGAGTGTACATATATAGCATAATCTCAACACTCAACAGTACTATTTGATATCTTGGGCACTCCATACGGGATTCCCTCTAACAGAATCGGGTGACAGGTGACTCACCCTAACAAACCGAGTACAATAGCTAGTAAGATATCTACAACCTTCTAGATATTCTCAATTCTTGCGGACATACCGCTTGCTCCTAGGCTGCACATAATCCTTAAGGTGTTTGAGTCTTGTAGTGTTCTCTTGACCCTAACTTGAGGAGTTGACTCTTCCATGTGTTATTTTCCTATAGCCCACATGGCTGATCCATATGGACCATAACAGAAACACTGCACTGCAATTATTCAACGAATGCGAAACGGAGTGAAACCGATCATCTTCAACAATACTCGGTAGCATTTGTGGTGGTTCGTAGGGCGGCGTGAAAGGCGTTCTAGTAGTAATTAGTTACTACTTTGTAAATCACTTAAATCATTTCAATAGAATATTACAATTCCATTAAATGTGTATGAAAATGCAGAGTTAGAAATTCATAATTCTGGAAACCATCTATATGAAAAAAAATTACCATACACAAACTTTACCGTTTTATCACATTAATACAAATAAAATGTCATGTAATGAAATCAGCAACAAAAACAAAAAACGAAAAAGTGTTGGTGCATATTTACTTTACCAGGAGAAACAATAAACTTGCGGGAAGAACCAGCGACGGAGACACGAAGAATGAAACGAGCAACGGGTGGGTGCTCCTTAGAAACTTTAGAAGGTTCTGGAAAAAGATGAATGGAGAAAAACCTATTCCTTACTATTGAAAAGTACCTGAAAAAAAAAACGAATTGAAAATTTCAAGTTTGATTCAAATACAGAGAGATAGAGAAAAATGAAATAAATGAATTGATACTGCGTATACCAGTTCCAGATTCCGAGCTTGAAAGGATCAGATTTTTTGTAAGAACAAGGACCGAAGTTTTCGATTTTCCATTGTGCTAATCTTGCAACAGTGTCAACCCTATCCGCCATGGTTGGAGAGATGGAGTGTGTGTGTCTTTCTAAACTCTGACTAAACAACCATTCTCGTCCAACCAAGAAAAGAAAGAGAAACGTGAACGCATTCTACTTGTCCTTTTTTTACTTCTCTTTTTATTTTATTTTTTGAAAAGAACTTCTTTTTAATGTGTAGATTTTTCATAAAAGAATTCTAATGTACATTTACAAAAAAATTGAAGTAGTATATCTAGGAAAATTATTATTTCGTTGTTTTTAAGCATTATATTGATTTTTTACATTTTGTCGTAAAAAATATTCAATATTAACTATTATGAGTAGTAAAATTTCAAGAAAAAATTGATTGGTTCAAGTGGTAAAGAACTTTGGTCCGTTGAGTATGTCGTCATGACTTTATTCCCGACTCATCATGTGTAAGAAATTTCATTTTGTTAAGACTTTTGCTAAATAATATTTAAATATAATCATTTTTGTAAATAAAAAAAAATTATTTAACCAATAATTTAAAGATCAAGTGTACCGACACATGTCCAATCAGCGAGTGTACTTAAAAAAAAAAAAAGTCCAATTAGCGAGTGCTATATAAATTGTCATTTTTAAGGATACTATAGAGGTGAGAAATATCTAGCACATTTTATTTGTCAACGAAAAAAATTACGACATTCCATTAAAATAAAGAGATACTTATTAAAAAAATTGGGTAAACAAGGGGTAGAGATCCTCTCTAGTTTTTAAGATGATGGATAAGTTAATTACTACGTCAATGATATAAAATATGCATTTTAAAATTTGGTGATATATGAAAAGTCTAAAAAAATTAATATAAAAAAAACACACACATTATAACCTTATAATTTGAGATTTTTTATTATTTTTTACCTCATTTTTTCACGCGGCATAAACTCTAGAAAGTGACCAAGAAGTTGATTTTTTTATGATTTTTATTAAGCACGTTTAGGACATTAAAATACGGCTTTTCATGTAAAATATAATTTTTCAACGAGTAACAAATTAGTTATGAATTTTCATTCCTAGTTATTATGATTTTTTTAGACAATTCATAATTAATTTGTTCCTCATTTAAAAACTTCAAAATTTCATGGTGGAGGTTCGTGCGAGGTTATAAACAAGCTAGTTAAATTAGCAAAATTTGACCCGCAAATATATGTTTACTAAAAACAAATTATAATTTTACCCGTAAATATATGTTTACTAAAAACAATTTATATATTATGCGTTGTTCACTGTCAACTGAAATTAATTTCACGAAGATACTAAAAACAAAATTATAATTTTACAATGTTTAGGTTAAAAAGTAAAAATAAATTAAAGCTTATTCAAAATACAATAAAACTTTTGCTTTTATTTGTATACATGTTTGGAAAAAAATAAACTCAAAATTCAATCTCTATTTTATTTGTTTTGTTTTTTGATGTTTTAAAAAATATATAATTAATCTCTCCCTTGTCAAAACATCATTACGGTTTTTATTTCACTGTCTTTGGTTTTTCGGTGAGTTGAGGAAAATGGCGAATATTGTTGGAAGTGGAAGTCCAATGATCGTGTGGAACGAAGGAACAAAGAGGTTTGAGACAGAAGACAAGAAAGCGTACTTGGAGTATGTCCTTAGAGACAACGGAAAAGTGTTGGATTTGGTACATACCTATGTTCCTCCTTCCAAGAGAGGTTTGGGTTTAGCTTCTCACCTCACTCTCGCTGCCTTTAATCACGCCACCTCTCACTCCTTATCTGTCATCCCCACCTGTTCTTACATCTCCGTGAGTTCATTTTCACACCCCTTCTTTTTTATTTTCTCGTCTAAATTTCGCTATTTACCGAAATGGATTTTTGTCAATTTAGGTTAGGAAGATTATATGAGATGACTTAGGTGGCATTTGGAATTTTGTTTTGATTTCATTTAGATATATTATTTAATTAGAATGATGTGAAATGTTTGTTTGGATGAAGAAACTGGAATGGGATGGAAAATAGTTGATGAAATGGAACCAAGTGGAATAAAATTATTTGAATAAAAAATAGAGAAAATGATTGATTTGTTTCATGTCTTTTTCTGCAAATTGGAGGGGAAGGAAAAATATGTATTGGATTTGGATGTGATGGAATGAAATTCATGCATGTTCATCTTGTTTTTAGTTACTATAGTCTATAGGCTCTCTATGGGGGATGTAACTTATTCGAGACGTGTCCTACACTAATTGTGAGTACTTCTGCCGGTAGGGATTCGAACTTTAGTTCATTGCATGAGAGATGAGAGTCTAGCCCTCTCCACTTGACCCATCCTCTGCCAGTCGTTTTCGTCCTATTTTAAACATATCAAACAATAGAATATTTATGATTGCATTTCATTTCGCTCTATTCTGTCACATACTAGCGGTCCAAACCTAAAATTGACAACTATTATTGCATTTTTTTTGCTAATAGACAGCTACTTTAGCATTTTGCTAATGTGAATGATACAATTTTCAGGCCGTCAAATATTAGAAACATACTCTATAACAGATAATCCAAGGAGTAGTGAGTAGTCACCCCCAATTTCATTTTCAAACTTGAATGAACAATTGTGATTTCTAGTATGTATATGTAAGCCGTAATAGAAGAATATCAATATGAGCTCATTACCCTGAGACCACAAGTTTAATTCTTGTAAAATAGATTTTTGAACTAAATTTGTGGTCTGTGAAGTGCTCATATCAGAAACTACAGTTTTGTAATGCCACATATCGCAACATAGTTGATTTGCTTAGATATCTTTAACACCTAGACTAGAGATAGTTCACCAGAGAGGCAGGGATTAAAGACAGCCTCCTGAAATATAACGGGAAATTTTTTCCCAACGTGTATAAAAGAATGTAGGATTGGCTTATTTGGATGTTACCTAGTATCTTAAGGTGAGCTGTGAAATTTAGATGATTATTATATCAAGCAACGATTGCAAAAGAAGCTTGAGTGTGTCTGGATTTTGCAAAATATTTACTTGAGAATGCAAAATTTAGGGGTAGAAATAAAATGCAATGCTTGAGCTGAAATAAAAGTACAATGGTTCTATTGCTCAGTTTTCTTGATTGTCGACTACTATCTCTGGGTGTTAACCACCTTTTATGCTTATCGATTACAAAGAACCTTAACTTACAAACATTTGTTATCAGCTAATCGATTTTGTAGTCCCTTTAAGCTTTTACTCACATAGTACAGTTCACAAATTTCCGACAAATCCCCATTTTAACTTTGTTATCAGCAACTTCATCATTTTTGCAGTTGACCTTCTTCGGGGATTTACTCAATGATAGAGTTTTTGTTTTACTTCTACTCATGTAATGATTTTTGTTGTTGACAGGAAACATTTCTTCCGAAGAACCCAACTTGGAATTCTGTGGTGTACAAAGAGAGTGGTCAATCTCACATCTAAACTTACTAACTTGGTGTGCTTCTAAACGCTTGTATGTTTTCATCAAAATGTAGCCGTGTGTGGTTAAGTGGCTTTGCTACTCAGAATAACTGTGCTTAGATTTATGGCACAGGATACCAAATTTGATTTTCTCTTTTATCAAAAGTGATCTTAATAACACAGTTACACAGTTGTTTGGTAATTGATTTCTGCCTTGAATCCTCAATTTATCGGGTAGAGATGGAAAATAGTTATTGTATGAGATTGAAAGTTTTACGGTAAGTTTATATCAAACTTATTTTTAGAATAAAAATATTTAAACATAAACCATTTTGCTTAAAGCTAAACTTTATAAAAACACAGATGTTTGGTAATTAGTTTTTGCCTTCAATTCTTAATTTTATTGGAAGTGATAAAATAGTTTTTCTATAAGAACGAATAATTTACAGTTAATTTTATATCAAACTTGTTTTTAGAGTGCAATATTTTGAATATAAACTATTTCACTTTAACTGAATTTTGACCAAAATATTATCACAAAATCAAGTTCATTAGAAATTACATGTGGAATGTTCTTAGATTTGGATTCTCTCATGTTGAAATTCAATATGAGAGGGTTATGTAGGAGATCTTATCTTTCATCATTAAAGTGCAGTTACATATTTTATAAATTATAAGTTGTAACACCTAATGGATTTTAGTAGTAACTAAGGCACATAATCCCCTCATATTATACGAATACAGCATTTTCAAGCATACACGGAATACTTTGTTTTTGAGTTAGTGGCACACAATGATGCATACGAAGCTTTGGCCGGAAACTTAATGACTTGCTTATCTATTTTTCTTAAAAAATTAGTAATGATCAAAATATAACTATGCTTTTCTGAAGAAAATAATCCTTAAAATATACATGCCAATTGCATTTTGGACAATTCAGGTGAAGAACTCCAACATGCAAATTGGCATGTACATTTTAAGAAAAGTTACAAGAAAAGTTTTGTCCTTGCCAAGTTTTGTCCTTGCTTTTTAGAAAAGTTACAAGAACCCAAGGTTGACATGAAACAAGACAAATTATTCTTGGCAGTTCAGGATTGCTAATAAGTAATGCATGAAAATAGACGAAATGGTGCATCATCTGATCTTTATATATTCCGGAGACACAAGAATAGTTTTAGTCTTCTGGACATTAAAGCTGCTTATTTATAGTCTAAACTTTTTCAAATTCCAAAAATAAAGGATATATGATTCAAAATACAACTTGACAGTTAAACACATGATTTGTATGGAACAAATTACAAATTTCAAAATACAACTTGACTGTTAAACACATGATTTGTACGCAACAAATTACAAATACAATTCTTCCCTTATGTACAAACCGTTTTTATAGTTACATAGGAGCACAAAGCGGAACAAAAGATAAATTCGGTAACATGAACGAGAATCGATCATGTACTTTTTCCACACATGCAAGTACGCAAATTATTATTATAAATATTGAAAGTTATGAGGTATTTACAATTGAACCAGGTATTTCAGGGGCAGCATTCAACCAGGAACATAATAATCCATTTTCTCCACGGGCAAATTCAAAAGAGATGTCTCCACCTATACAAAAAGGCAAAAATGTAAGGGGTAATATTTAGTACTAATGCATGCTCTTTTCTGAACATTTTTTTGATAACATTTGCACAAATAACGTACTTGATTGCCTCAAATAGAAAAATACTATAGCATAACATAAAGTAGAGTACAAAATCTAAAACAAATTGAGACAATATTTAGGCAAACAAAAACTGAGATTTAATGCTCATTTAGAAAGCTAATGAGTAAGATAAAACTGTACCTCCTCAAATGGAACAAAGACAAAGGGAGTCATGCCCCTCTTATGTGAGACTGCTGGCACATCGGGGTTGTGTGTTTCATCATCCTGCCATCCTTCAACGACTCCAAGAATGTCCTCTTCAGATGTACTTGCCTCATTAGTGTCCACACCACTAGTGACAAGTGAGATCAAATCCATCCTATTGTTAGCCCCTGTAGTTGTTCCTCTTAACCTATACCACATGGAGATATATATAAGCATAGTGCAAAAGGAAAGTCCAACTCTTTTTTGACACGTTTGTGATTCTCTGGTCTAATATTTGGCACCACTTGTGCTAAATATTAGTTTCTGTATTTTTTTAGCTTACAGAAAAGGTTTAGTTTCAAAGAGTAAATATAACAGACAAAGATGCAAAATCCAATAAACTGCATACTTTCCTTGTTCAAATTCTACCTACATTCAGAGGCTAATAAACTCTTATGTTTGTTCGATTATGCATTCCATTCTTAAGTACACAACTGTTCAAATTCACGCAATCAAAACTTTTTCACGGCTATGCAAAAGCCAGTGTAAGTGATGTAAGATAGAGAAGGGTCGATCACAATTACATTTTGGAATATGATGATTCCATTCTAACTTATATTAAGTGATTTTGTAGACTTGTTAAGGTGGTTGTGATATAACATAGCCCTGGTAGATGAGGATTAATGAATTTACATGTGATATTATTTGGATTATCAATACATTTGCTGAATGAATACATAAATAGTTCTGTTGCATGAATATAAAATGCAAAAGCAAATGTATTGATGTTTTCCAATTAATGAATGCCAACCAACAAAATGGTAATTGTTCCTGTTAAAGCATTAGAAGAAGCCTCACTAATAATACATAATTCTCGATCTATAAACGATATTTAAATGAATTTTGATCTATTCTCTTAGCAGAGGACATACTGGCACATCAAATCCAACCTAACCAGATAGGGAATACAAAGTTTCTTTTCTGGTGCTTGATGTTAACTTAACCTTTTAACAGGATATGCTATCAAGGAAAATTTGTCCATTACCTCATGCGTATCCTCAAAACAGTAGGTCGCATGCCTGGATACAGGACAGCAGCTTCAACCTGCAATGATGATATCAATAGCAAATGCCTCAAGATCCGTATATAGATTTAAATAATGCCCAATATTTTTTCTAGAAAGAAATGCCTAGTAGATATACAAATAATGAAGATTAAAGAGAAAAAGAACATACCTTGTCATCTGTCAATGTGTAGTGTCCACCAAAGACAGAGTCTGTTTTGGCTGATCGAAAGTTCATGCTCTTCACCACATCTTTGATCTTTTGAGAAGAATTCTGTACAAACAATCAAGTTCTCATACAATCACATACAGGAAAAACATATATTTTTAAAATGAACTCAAACTGCACCAAATTATAACCTTGTAAAGAAACTTCCCAGATGGAAAAAATCTCAGGTACCGGTAATAACAGACCTGCAGAATATGGGGGGAAATTATATATGTAAAGAAAATATGTGAAAAAAATGAAATACTTCACAAGATTTACTCATGGTTTGCTGTTACTATGTCATTATTCATATGCTTAAAGATTGGAGAAATGTGTAAAATCACATTCATATATAATTTTAAATAGGTTCAAAGAAACCTCCTAAATGCAATGCTTAGATGAAAAAAAAAATATTTATTTCTCCTTGTAAATTTATGTTTACCGATGGCAAAGAGGAACCAGATAGCATATGGTATATCCACTATCCGGATCAACCAACACCACACACAAGGAATAGATGAGTAAAACACACCTTCTGATGAAGGTGCTGGCTGGAAAACCAATTTTTACATGGAATTCCTCCATCTATGAGGATGAAAAACACAAGACAAACTACAAAAGCATTCCGCTATATCAAGGACAATACAATATACTTACCAGTGCCCCTCAACAATTATAATGGTTAACAAGGAGAAGCCCTCTATTCAAATACTACAATTCTCTGTGACTGACTAATTAAGCAGGGAGCACAAGAGATCAAGTCCAAAATTCTTTGACATGCCCAAACACTCTTGGGTGTTACACACTTTATAGAGGTTTCGACAAAACTTATTTTCCTATACTCTGCAGGGAAGAGCAAATCAATTGATTCGCATTCTTCCATTTCTCTAGAGTTTCATGGAATTCATGTCACAAGTTCATACCTTAAATTCATTTTCAGCATGATTTTCTGAGTTCAGATCCTTTTAATTCATGAGGTTTTCATTCAAGTGTGTTACTTTCTTCTTAGTGCCCTAGTGTTTGCATGAAAACAATTTTAAAGCCTTTTTTTTTAGGTAAACAATTTCATATCATCTAATATCTTAAATTGCCTCATAAAACTAGTTTCTGATCTTAGTAGAGACTGTCTCTTAATACATCTTATTTCTAAGATATTAAATTGATAAATAGTGGAGATTGAGCTAGTTAATCACGCGCTGCCGAATGCAGATCTAACAATGAACAAAGACTAACAGAATTTAAAAAAGGATATCTATTTCGTAGTAGGATAGCACATGTAGATATGAATGCATACCACGTGAACTGGATTAGTGATTTTCCACTCTGCAACTCCAACCCGGATGTAGGTATTTCTACTTGCATAAAGACCTATGATGCAGGACCATAATAAGACTAATTGGCATAGACAAAATAGTAGAACAGAAAAGGAAGAGTAAAATCATGTAAATATCTTGTAAGCATGATATTGCAGCCACTTTCAGAATATTATTTTTAGTCTTGTGCAGTGGAGAGGGATGATCATATAACCTAGAAGAGAATCACACCTTTAAATACGATAAATTTCCATACAGCATTTGTTTCAACTAGAATAAAAAACTTAACCATCACGGGTCACCAATCAATATGAGGGGCAAGAAATAAGGTTATGAAATAAGAGATAGCTGTGCTTACCGTCAAATCGCAACCTTGGCCGTAAGAGCCACATTTTCCGCCATGAGCCATCGTATTTTGATTGAAGTATCTTATAGTTTTCAACCGCTCCAGAGAGCTTCATAAAAAAGCCCCATAATCAGAAATTAGACTTGCAAGCTATAAAATTTCTATATTCAAATCCTCCATTGACCTTACCTGCCAACCCTTCAAGCATGCATTGCGCCAAAATACAGGGTTACGAATTGTATACCGCCATTTTCGACACACACAAGAGGCTTTTCCCATGTCATATGGAGTCATTCGAGCAAATACCTGCAAAATGTATTCAATAAATTTCTCTCTGAGACATTGCTCTTGTATTCAATAATGAATTTTTAACCATAAACTTTCCTGATTCTTATTTTAAGAACAGTTTCTTTTCTCAAATCCGTTAGAACCAACGGTGATGCACCAAATACTGTCAATAAGTTGTGCAAGAGAGAGACAGAGATGATTTTTTAATTTAATATTGTAAAAATGATGCCTTCTTTTAAGTTTCAAGTGTACGAAGGGATTTGTTAATGTCTTCTAACGTTGTTTCATAAAAATGACCAAACATACCCACATCAAATATCGTACATGAGCTATCTGAAGTAGGAGCATGCAGCGCAAACAAACTAACTACTCCCGCACATTGTAACTAGTCCCACACCATATCAAAAAAGTCATGACCAAATAGTGTAGTTACATACATCATGTGAAATATAATACCTCAAAGAGCAGCTCATCTGGTAAGCAACGATGTAAAAGAGAAGAATCAACATGAGGCTTTCTACTTGCACTTCCAAAAGGCGCGACAGGTCTCACATTAACCCCATAAAGATCTTTAACCAAAACACATAAAAACAATAAGAAGTGAATCTGAGCAAACATCTTAGACTGAGCAAAAACTACAACACAATAATAAATAAACATGGTAGCAGCGTTGTACATACCAAGCCATGGCCTCCTTGTAACAAAGTAGTTAACAGTCTTCAACCTCAAAACCGATTCCAACTCAGAAGGGACCGTTAAAGCAAAATCTACAAACAATAAAACGAAGACACACTTCGACATCAAACAGGTAATCCATCTGATTTAAAATTATTATTAATTAAGATGACACGGATCATCATTTTACAACCGTCTAGGAGAGAATTTGAACTATGTCACAAGGTCGTACTCTTAACAATGAGCTGAAAGCCTATGGACATAATCTTTCCAATTTCATTTATGTAATATGCTCAAAGTTAATTACACTTCACAGAAAAATATAATTAACAACATGAAATGACCTCAAATGAATATTCAGCTGAAAGCACCGGTCTCAAAATTATTAATTTACCCAACAAATTTAAAACCCATGTTAAAATTGTTGAAAATTGAAATAATAGACACTAAAAACCAAAGATTTTAAAGATTTGAATAACAATTAGCGCAATAATAGATGGCAAATTGAAAATCTAAAACAATGAAGAAGGTGCGGATCGAAGTGGTGAGAGGAAATTGAAATATACCTGAACCTGACGCCATGAGTGAAAGGAAATTGAGGTGAAAGGCATGAAATGATTCAGAATCACGGTATCTATTGAAAATTGAAAAATAGAACTGACTTCGTCAAAACGGCGACGTATCAACGTAAGACACCAGAGGTTTGGTTTCGCGGAATTATAAAATCTGACATGCACATGCCACACGGTTGTAATCCGAAAACTTTGGGTACCGTACTACAGTAAAAATAAAAGACTAAGTTCGCTAATTACGTCCAGATACATTACATTAATAGATGAATAACCTTCACAAACTATATTTTTTTTATTTTATTTTTTACAAATATTTCCTCCGTCCATATATCTAAGCACCTTTTCCATTTTTTCATTTTTATGTTTCTTAAAAAAATTTGTCATTGCAATTAACCAAATTGTATTTTGTTTGTTTGTGTACTAAATTTGATTTTTTATATTTCAAGACAAATTCCTAGTATTAAATAGGGGTATGTTTAAAAAAATAATAAATGCATCTAGTAATTTGAAAAAGATTTACATTTATGAACAAATTATTAACGAGAATGATATTTTGACAACCGATTTTCAATGACTTTTGCGACAACTCTCTTTCATACTCTCATTATACCTTTATTCTCTCTCTTCCTTATTCTCTTTCTATTGTTATTGTCCAATAAGAATGGAGGAAAAATGTTGTCCCTAAAAAGTTGTTGAAAATTGGATGTCAAAATATCATTCCTCATTATTAACTTACATCTACTTTATTGGTGGCATTAAGGAAGACTTCCCCATGAAGCTACAGTTTGTGTTACAACCATATGATATTTTTTTTAATTCAATGGCCCAGATGTTACTTGCTGCCTCTTAATTATCAACCTTTTGAAATTGAACATAAAACAAAAATAAAAACTCCGCTTAATGTTAAATTAATCAGTCTTTGCTTCTTCCAGCTAACTTGATTTTTCAGTGCTCTCAGATAACACACGACGAATGCAGAATTTCACTCACTGTTTCTTGACCAAGTGACTAACTTATGGCCAAAAGACTTGCAAGGATCACACCCTTCTTGTGTTGCTAATTTCCTTCACTGCCATGAATGGTTTTCTTTTGGCATATTTCAGTGAATCTAGTGGTAGAAAGTGGATCATGGTATTGGTAGCTTCGAATTCCACTAACACAAACCTTTTTAGCTAACCCACCGATCCTATCAATTAACCCCCAATGCATATAGAACCAGACTAGATGAATAAGTCTGACTAATGCGAGGTGTATCGCATCTAACTGAGACCTATTTTCCATTTCAAAAAAGAAAATCTCCAATAGATTGCAACTGCGAGTAGAAATAAAGCCTTAAATCACAAAGAACTGTTTGGGTAAAGATCCTCTCCATTTATATAAATGGAAGACATCATTTGAAAAGAGATAGAGACAAAAAATGGACGAGTGGGTCTTATTATTAAGTAGATCGCACCATTAATAATTATTTTTTACTTTTTTGTGCCGCTATCTCTTCTAATGAAATAAATGGAGAAAGTTATAAATGAAGAGGATCACGACTTCTAATAAACCCGCTGTATTTTAGATCCTCTTTATCGAGTTAGATTATTTTGATTCAGTCCGCTATATTTTTATTTATTCGTGGGTCTAGTGTGAAATATTCCGAAGCTCATATAGCATGAGTATTATTTTTGCAAGAAAAAATAATAATAATTAGAAACATTTATAAAAAACAAAAAAAAACTTATAATAATTAATTATTTACAAATATTTTTTATTAATTAAAAATATAAATCATAACAACCATCGCCGTAGCGCCGCCCTGGACCCGTGCACCATCCTTGTCACTGTAGAACCGACATGAGGTTGTTGAATCGCACGTAGAACTTGGTGTTCCAGCGTTAATCACTTCTATCAAAAAATAAAATCAAATAAAATAACTGGAGAAAAAATTAACAAAAAACTTGGGCCTTGTGGGTCAACTTTAATTTAGGGTGCTTTAGATTATTTATTTTTGGGTTAAATATATTTTTTGTCCTTATAAATATACCGAATTTTTGTTTTAGTACTTTTGGTCCCTATTTTTAAATAAATTTTTTTAATTTTTTTAATAAAATTATGCAGAAATATGTAGAATATTGTAAAAAAAATTAGAATTTTTTAATAAAACGCAAATTAAATATAAATTTTTAACCGTAAAAAATATAAAAATTCATATTAAATTCACGTTTTGTTAAAAAATTCTAATTTTTTTGGAAGAGATTCTTATAATATTATGAATTTTTCTTCAAAATTTTATTCAAAAATATGATTTCTACGTATGAGTTTACTTTAAAAGAGGGACCAAAAGTGAAAATGAAAATTTTTTTAGGGACTAAAAGTTGAAGAAATTTTTTAAAGGGACTAAAACGAAAAGTTGACATATTTACGGGGACAAAAAACATATTTAACCCTTTATTTTTTTTACTTGTGAGATTGCATTAGACCATATACAATGGGAAATTTTTTTCAATAACCTTCAACACCCACTTTTTCAATTCCCAACACTCCACATCATTTTCTCTCTCTTAATTCAACACCCATTCAATTTTTACCACTCCAATGGTAAACATTCAACACCCTACCCCACCACTTTTTATTTCTTATTCTTATTTAATTTTTGTTTTTATAATTACATAAAATTATAATTATCGATTATAATTAAATTAAAATAATACAATTAACAATTTATTTTTTAGTTTTTTGGAAAAACAAAATTTTGTAAAATAATTTATTTTTATTTTCTTAACTTAAAATGCAATACAACAAACTAAGCACGCGACACACAATTAACTTAAGAGAGTGAAAAACTTGGTTTTTTCGTGTCCAAATCAAATGATCCAAGTCTCTATTTGTAGAGAAAAAAAAATCACGAATTTTGGTAAAAAAAAAAATTTAAAAAATTATTTGCAATGAAATAATTGAGTCCAAATTATTAAGAAGATAAAAATCCAAGCGACCAATCGTAACATGCCAAGTGTCACGGCTTTATGAATTTCTCTTTCTCTCTCCAAGAAAACTTATCCCACGCTCCACGTACGCGCGTGCATGCCACGCGCCATTTTCGATCCAATGCAAGCTTGCCACGTGTCCTCCCGGTCGGATATTCAACATGTTTAACTCTTTCATCACCTCTCTCCTCTTCTCTCATTTTCAATAACCCCCTACAATGGTTTCAACATGTTGAATATGACATTCAACAAGCCATTGTAAATGGTCTTAGTGGAGAGCCTTTTAACCTTGTGGGTTTTTTAATGCCTCCTTACCATATGGGTTGAGTCTCTCGGAGGTCTAGTGAAATTAAAACGTCGACTATGAGGTATGGGTAAAAAGAAAAGTTGTGCACATTGGACCATCGTGAGATTGTTGGTTCTCAAGGTGAGCTAAAAAAATGTTGTCTCTCCTAATCATATTATTAAAAAAAAAAACTTGAATGTGCACAATGGCGGAGGTTGAACAATAAACTTTGGGGTTTCAAAGTAAATATGAGAAATTGAAGTCACAAATTTACAAAAACAAACAATAAAAATATAAAAAAGGCAAATTCACTAATTTATACTTGCATTCAAATGGTTATATGTTCAACCGGTCAAAATAAAGAAAAACAAAAATTTGTGGATGATACAAATAAATCTAATAAACATCACAACAAACAAAGCAAAGTAACAAACCCTACCAACAAATTTGCTCAAAAGTGAACAAGTCATTGTCCCAATAAACAATCAAATTTGTTCTTTTTGTTGATATTGAATGATCAAATAAGTAAATAATTAAAATTATCTTAAGAAAAAAGTAATTATAACATTTAAAATTATTGTGAATTTATTCAAACCTTGCATGAATCAATTAACAAAAGTAAGAGTTTTAAAAACTTATTGAACCTTTGTGAAATCATGATTAATTAAATAAAGAATAGATTAAAATACAATTAATATATGATTAATTTTAAATTAAAAAGCTAGTCGTGAATTTCAATCACACACAAAAACACCTCTTTAGAAAAACACACACGACAACACCAACTATACTCATGAACTACCAATATATTTAAAAAAAAATACATATCTCCCTCATTATTCGTATAACAAAATTGAATATTTGAGTCATGTATTTCAATCACAAACAACAACATCAACTACAAGCACAAACAACTAATACATCTTATAAAGAATACATGTTTTCTTCCTTCTTCATTTATTAAATATGACTTTTCGAGTCATGCATGTTATGTGAGAATAAATATTATAAATGTTATAAATTTCAAATGATTGTAAATTTACCCAAAATCATATTATACGAGAGAAACCTCCTCCCAAATCCAAACACGGTACTCGACTTCTCTCTAACACGGTATCCACCGCCTTCATCTCCCCTCCTCCACTCTGTCCTATTACGATGTAGAAGCCGCAACCGGTGGTGCGACGAGTGGCGTCGGCCCTCCGCACCACCATCTTTCTCGATCCGGTCTTGTTTCATCTCGCCGGTGGTTCTCGTTTGAAAACGTGTTTGGATCTCGCGATCTCAAACGCGTCGGTGCCTCTTTCCCGTTCCTTCTTCGTCTGTGCTTCTTGGGTTTTGGCGGCGGTCGAAGGCTGTTCGGGCCGTTTCAAAGAATGGGGTTTGGGTACGTTTGATTTGACATGGATTTGTTCTTATAGATCTTCAAAATCGTGATTTGGTTCGTTAGTTTATTATGGGCGGTCAACGTTGTATTACTCCTCCAAGTTATGGTTGTGCTTCGTAACGGTCTTGTAGGCTAGAAATGGTCATGCACTTGTTGTCCGTTATTCTTGTGAATGGTTGGTGTGGGTGTTACCGTGTTGGCGGTGCTCGTGGTGCTCGGACCGTTGATTGACCATCCCTCGATACGGCATTCAGCGGGTTTTGAGTTGCTTTATATTGGATTGGCTAGAAATGGCCGTGAAGCTCTCCGTCGCGGCATAGTGGGTTGTAGGTGTGGGGTTCTTATCCGTGCTTTGGCGGTAGAATCTTTCACCCGCACGAAGTTTGACTCTATATAAATTGGGGGAGATTTCAAAATCCTCATTAGTCTACACGATGTTGAATGTTTGGCTCGAAAGAGTTGTTATGCTTGTTGTTGTTGCAAGGAGTTGTTGGTTCTTGGATTCATTCCGTGTTGACGGTTTGTCCATACACCGCAAGTTAGACATTCATTGGTGTTGTTTTTATTTTTTGTATTACCCGATTGGGTTGGCATACAACGTGTGGATTGACTCGGTTAAGGTTTATGTCCCCCAGTTGTTTTTTTTATTTATTTTTTCTTTTTTTAATAATATATATGAGCACTGACATAACCGGAATATGCGAAGACATTCCAACTTTTAGGCTGTTTTCTATTCCTTTTTTATGTGATTGGACTCTTGCCTTATAAAAAAATAAATTTACCCATTACATTTATGTATTTTGTATCTATTATATATCAAATATTTTTATTTTATTTTATAAAAAGTCGCATAAAATTTGTAACATTATATTAGTTCATGGACACATTATAAATTATATCATTTACCATTTTTGAAATTAGATAAGAAACATCAACAATATTCATTATTTACCTAACATCTTATTTGTTTTCACCTATTCTTATGTATTTTCTTCTTTTTCTCTCCTCCTTCTTTTTGCATAAATGAGTAAAATAACATAGATTTTTTTTTAATACACCGAGTACGAAAAAATTGTTATCCTTCTAACTACTAACAAATATTTTTTTTTTTGAAGAAAATATGCTTATAGCATTTCATTAGATATCAAATCGTTAATACATGTTGGAACATAATCAAATATACGGAAGCTAGACTCGGAAAGAGCTGCCTTTGCTAATTCATGGGCAACCCCATTCGCTTGCCTCCTAGAAAACTCAACATGAGAGTTTGGTAAATAAAGAGAACAATAGTTTCTATTACTATCCATAATGGCCCCAAATTCCGTGATGTCACCATTGCCTCGGTTAAAATAGTCTGCTACACGCTTCGAATCTACCTCAAAATCCACATTTTGTAGTTGTAACTCATGAACCCAACGGATAGCGTGATACAGCCCCAATGCTTCTCCAATGTCAATGAACATAACGGTGTGTGCCACATTGTTTTTGCACGAATAAAACATCCTTCTTCGTCCCTTATACACATGCCTACACCCACTTTATTAGTGGAAGATGAGAACGAAGCGTCCACGTTACATTTCGGCCGTCCACGCATTGGTTTTTTCCACCTAGTCTCTTCAATGCTTCTGCCGTGTCTGTAATGTATTTGGCGGCATGACGGCATTTGCATTTCCTTGCCGAGATGTCTGTACTTGCTGCTTCATGTTTGCATTTCTCCAATCCTCAAGGAGGTGTTTTGCTCGCTCAATTATACTTCCATTCGATTCTCGTTACTTCTTTGCCATAACTTATTATTCCTACTCTTCCAAATGCTCCACATAATTGTGACTAGTAGCTCGAATTGCACCGGCGAACCATGTTCCAACGAGATAGAAAATAATTTCCGGTGCATCATCAAACCTATGCGAAGCGGTTGTATCACCCGCCATAAACTGTACTTCTCCAAATCCCAGCTGCTGTACGGCGGTGGAAAAACATATGATAACGGTCCTCGTGAGGGTCGTTACAAAAAACACATGACGACGGACGGTTTACTCCTCTAGACTTCAAACGCACACGAGTAGGTAAACATTCTCTACACACTCGCCACACCATATTCTTAACCTTAGGTGGAACTTTTAATTTCCAAATTCCACCCCAAAAACCATTCTGTGTAAATGAGACATATCTACAATCTCTTCCACACAAACCCGGTAAGCAACTCCTAACTTGAATATTGTCCATTTTTCTCGGTTTCCAAACCGGCTTATCCTCATTCACTTGCGGAAACAATGGCGTGTTCGAATTTGCCGTTGTTCTCGCCTCAAAAATACCTACGATAAGTGCTTCATTCCAGTCTTCGTATCTTGATGAATCAAATGTCCTACCGAATAACCTTGATAAGATAAATCACCCGGGCTGCAGGGGGAACACGCAATCCCATTCCTATCCAAGGTTCGTTGATCATTGAAATGTCATAGCCATCGCCAATTCTCCACCTCGTACCATGCCTTACAACCATTTTCGCACTAAAAATGCTACGCCATACAAAACTAGGATTATGTCCTAATTTTGACCCGAGATAATTACTATGCGGAAAGTATCTTGCCTTGAACACCTTCGAGACTAAAGTATCGGTTTCGAGTTTGGAGCTTCCAACCTTGTTTTCCGAGCATAGCAACGTTGAACGCCGCAAGGTCTTTAAACCCCATTCCGCCAAATTTTTTAGGCATGGATAATTTATCCCATGCCGGCCAATATACCAAACTTGCTATTACCTCCACCATGTCCCCACCGAACGCGTTAAGCATTTTCTCTATCTCATCTAACGGATTATTGGGTAGCTTTGAATATGCTCATGACATATGTGGGAATTGATTGCAAAGCGATTTTATCATCACTTCTCTCCCCTCGCTTTAGAAAGGCATTTGCTTTGCTCCAACTATTTATCTTCTCGCACACACGGTCCTTAATGAAGGTGAAAGTTTCCTTCTTGCTACGTCCAACCATAGATGGTAAGCCTAAATACTTACTGTCCCCATGCTTCTTGCACTCCTAGAATATCGGTGATGTTATTTTGAGTTTGTTGTTGAACATTACGGCTATAAAATATTTACGATTTAGGTAAACTTATAGCTTGTCCGGATGCTTCCTCATAAACATTCGAATACGCTTCATCACTTGGGCTTGACTCTCCTTTGCCTGAAAAAACAAGAAACAATCATCCGCGAAAAGTAAATGTGAAACAACCGGTGCATTTCTGCAGATACGAACTCCTTGAAGTTCATCTCTAGCTTCGGCATCTCTTATAAGTGCTTTGTTAAACCCTCTGCACACAAAATAAACAGATACGGCGACAAAGGGTCGCCTTGCACGAGTCCACGACCGGGATGACCGGTCCCACAATATCTTTGTTAACTATAACCGAGTAATCTACCGTCTCCACACACATCATGATCCAACCGATCCATTTATCCGAGAACCCCATTTTGCACATTACCTCTTTAAGATACAACAGATCAATTTCGTCATATGCTTTGCTAATGTCCAATTTTAAAGCCACACTCCGTTCATTGCCCCTTGTTTTGGTTTTCATGTAATGAACTAGTTCGATAACAACTAGTGCATTATCTAGGATGGATCTTCCGGGCACAAAAGCCGATTGTGTCTCTGCAATACACTTATGAAGAACTCTCTTTAAATAGTTATTGTCTCTTTAAATATTTATGCATCCTATATTACTAAAAAAGATTGTTGTCTAGGGAGGTGTATGTTACTATTAGTTTAACCACGGGAGGTGCTAGCTTCTCTTAGTTAACAGCTACCCAAGATTGTTCTTGGTTAACAACTCATGTTGGGAGGTTCTATGACCCCATTGAACACAATTTTTTATGTTTACCATATAAAAAACCTATGAAAACATGACAAACAACTTACATAAGGCATGTTCATTGTCATATTCTCAAATATTAGACCAAATTATGAACAAACTCTAATGATTTGCCATTCATCACAACAAAGAAGAGAGCACGTGCTCTCATCAATTCACCTTCTTCAAAGGGGGTCCGAACATAACATGAGGTTTCCTAAATTTTTTAAAAATCTCACCGATAGATTGTGTTGCCACTCTAAATAAAGATGGTGACGGTGCTTCAATCCCCACTAAAGAAAGACGGTGATGGTGCTTCAATCTCCACTACGAAGAAAGACGGTGACGATGCTCTAACCCCCTCGAAATCATCTTGTTTCTTCTCAACCACACTCCCCTCATAATCCCTCGCGAGAAAAGGCTTCTATTAAACAACTTTTGGCGATAACTTTCGTCGATATAGTTGCCAATGTTGCTTTCTTAGCCCCCACACTTCCATCATTCTTTGAGCATACAACTATTTCTCTTGGTTATGCAAAGTGATCGTAAACGCACTATTCGCTTATGTGATGGTTCTTGTATTGGTAAGAAAAGATTATTTCGTTTTTAGTTGATTGGCTTAGAAAATCAATTTAGGTAGATTTGTATCAAAATTTAGTCTACAATTGTTAGACTTTTGGTTTGGTTTAATGCGAAGATTCGTTATCATTTCAAAAAAACTAAGCTATCACCACAAAATATAGAGTGCTTATATATAGACACACATAGGTGACATACATCCCTTAACACCCCACACATAAATGCAACATGTGACAATGTGGGTTCAAAATAACTACATATTCTTTGTTACACATTGCCAAAATACGTGTCTATCTATATTTTCCCCAAAATATAATCATCAAGTCACTCATACACATTAAATCATTCACATAATCATCAATAACTTCCTACACATTACACATATGCATGTGGATCAACATCGTTTAAGTCATATTCGATTAAGGAAGATTCAATGCAAAATCATCAAGTCATTTTTAATTTAATGAAGTAACATCATTTAAAAAGTAGAGTGAGTCAACAAGCGAGAATGTATAATCATCAAAACTTCATACACATTACACATACATATAGATCAACATCATTTAAGTAATTATTAATGAAGATTCAAAGCACATGATACAATTGATAATATATTACAACAAAAAATTAATTAATGAAGTATCAATACGCTCATTTTTAAAGTTCCAATTAAATACAATCATTTTAAATTAATTAAGTATCGGCGTAATCAAATCATTAAACAAAGATAATAATGAACACATACGGTAGATCGGTAAGACAATTTAGATTGAACCGAAGCGTAATCAAATAATAAGTGTATACAAAAATGCGGACATTCTTGTGAGTTTCAATACATCGGCATTAGGGATGGAAATAGGTTAGGCGGCCTACGGAGGCCTACGACCTAACCTACAACATGCCGGAGTCGGGCCAAACTTTTTTCTTCATGATTAAAGTTCTTCCTTTTTGAATACCGAACCTCGGCCCCTTGGACATCCAACTTATTCATAGAAGCACTAACATTTTGGGGAGAGGATTGTCTCCCGTAAGTTTTTCTCCTGTTGTCTTCGTGAGCAAATCTCTGCCCTTTATTCGGTTTAATGACAAATCAATGGCCATAAATAAAAACTCTTAGATGGCGTGTCGTTTTGGGTCAACTCCTTTCATTCCCTATTCACGTCCTTGCTTCATCTTCTTCCATAACAACAACCAAACTCCATCTATGTTGCTCCATTAGTGGTCATCGGGTGCACTTGTTGACGTCGCCGTCTTTAACTCTTCTATTGCCGTCGCCGTCGCCATCGCCAGAGCTTTAACTATTCGTCGTCGTCGCCGTCATGCTCCATTGCGATCGGTGATTCTAGTACCACCATTAATCATACATCGGCTCCAAATATGCTATCCTTACTTATTTGCTATTGTCATTGCAATTTGCAATCTTGTTGTTATTTCGGTAGTCATATAATAAAATAAATAGGAGAAATTTTGTAGCAAAAAGATAGAAAAAAAGTGTATGGAACATCTTTACACGCACAGGATTTGAAGAATTTTTAAGCATTTAACATAGTGTTTTTGAGAGATCTTGGTATTATATTAAGACCACACATGTAAATACGCAATAGAAGTTATGATTCTGCAAAAGTTTTTGTCCAACTTTCAATTTCTACGTTTGTCAATCAACTAGTGAAAATTATCGCAAATCAATTTCGACGGCGATTGGATTATTAGCGGTTTGTTTGTTTGTGATGAATGGTGCTGGTGGTGGATAAAAATGAAGAAGAAAAGGAGAAAACTGACCCAAAACCAGACTTGTTCACCAAAAGGACACATCATTTAAGAGTTTTTATTTATGGCCATTGATTTGTCATTAAAGCTGAATGAAGGGCAAGGATTTGTTCACAGGAGAATACAGGAGAAAAACTCACGGGAGACAATCCCTCCCAACATTTAGATATGCAACCTTTTTCCTCACGAGCATTAATCAGAACATCTTTTCACTCCTTGCTATTGATCGATCTCATTCTTCTTACAAAAACAAATTGTTATAAAATAATAATAACTCATGCACAATTGTTCACAAAAGATGAGATAATTACGAAGAAAATATAGAAGTTTGATATTATCTAATTATTTTCTAAATAGATCTTTACATGGGATCACTGCAACGATCTCTAAAAAAATTAAATAATTTTTTTTCGAATTCGACTAATTTGTTGCGATCAAAACCTTTTGTGGAGGAAGGACTACTATCCAGTATATCTTGAACCGGTGACTCCCATCGTGATCAAACATCACCATAGGACACCCTTCACCATTCCTAACTCAAAATCCCCTTTTGAGTTATTTATACGAGAGTGAGAACAATCGAAAATGGCCTGTAGTAGGTTGGGAATTAATGGAAGTCCAACATCATTTGTTTGCCCCTTTAGTACAATAGAATGTGAAAAGCACACTTATAGTTGTAAATCTAAAGACATGTATATTCTCGTCACTTCAATTTTTTCATATTATTTGTAAATAGTACGCAGTTTAATGTACTAACTTCAATCGTAAAAGTCTGTTTCGTAGATTTATTATTTTCAATTTAAATGGATTTAAAGTTGTATTTGTACGTCATAATCCATATTACATATAAATTGAAAAGATCTCGTCTAATATTTACTTAATTTATCGTTTGATTTATTGTGAAACTTTCGTTAATAAAATGATTTTTAATGAAAAAAATAGGGTAAATATGTTGTTGGTCCCTACAAGTATACTAACTTTTCGTTTTAGTCCCTCTAAAATTTTCCTTCAACTTTTAATCCTTAAAAAAATTTTCCATCTTCACTTTTGGTCCCTCCTTTAAAGTAAACTCATATGTAGAATACATATTTTTGAGTAAAATTTTGCATAAAAATTCATAATATTATAAGAATCTCTCCAAAAAAATTAGTATTTTTTAACAAAACATGAATTTAATATGAATTTTTATATGTTTGACGGTTAAAAATTCATAATTAATTTATGTTTTGTTAAAAAATTCTAATTTTTTGGGGGAATTATTTTTACAATATTCTACACATTTTTGCACAATTTCATTAAAAAAATACAAAAATTAACTTAAAAATAGGGACCAAAAGTAGTGATTGAAAATTTTATAGGGACTAAAAGTTGAAGGAAAATTTTAGAGGGACTAAAACGAAAATTTGGTATATTTATAGAAAATTTTAGAGGGACTAAAACGAAAATTTGGTATATTTATAGGGAACAAAAACATATTTAACCCCAAAAAATATAAGTGATAACAATTTAAATTTAAAAAAAAACAATTTGAATAAATAATTTTTTTTAAGTAAAAGAGGAATGTTTATATATATTTTGAAATTTAAAAATAGATGGCGTGTGCATCCTTTTTTGATTACAGTGGAAATGCTGCTGAAAGTGGAGGGACCCATCTACCGCGGTTCCTGCACTGCATTTACTTCCGTGTCGTACAACGTGCTCCAATTGTAGTAGTATTCTCAATCATCAAATCAAAAAACTGAAAAAGAAAAAAGTAAAGTAAATTCTCTTTCTCTCTCTCCGTCCAAATTTTTTAAAGTTCTTTTATCCGCACGTGTTCGAATTCTCCTTCTTCCTTCTTTTTCTATCTCACCTTCTTCATATCTCTCATCCTTACCCCTCTCTCTATATGTTCCTTGCTTTCTGTACTTTCTTCCAACTGAAAGAATAAAACAAAATGAAATTCCGAAACTCTTTGTTTTACTTTTTGATCATATTTTCATCAACCGTTACAATTCTGGAACACTTCGCGGTTTCAACCGCCGTGAAAATACCTTCCGCCGCTTACGACCGTGTTTTATTCTCCGATCGGAGATGCTGCGATAAAGAGAACAACGAGTTAACTCTGTCACCGTGCAAAAACGTGACACGGAAGGCTAAGACGGTGACAAACTGCGAAGTTTGGAACGAAGCATGTTCGGAAGCGGTGTTAAGCGTAGCACAGTTGCCGGAGACGGTGGAGTGGTTGAAAAGTGTTAGAAGGAAGATCCATGAAAATCCGGAGTTAGCTTTTGAGGAAATCGAGACGAGTCGTTTGATAAGAAAGGAGTTGGATCTGATGGAAGTTAGTTATCGTTACCCGCTCGCGAAAACCGGTATTCGTGCCTGGATCGGTACGGGTGGACCGCCTTTTGTTGCTGTTAGAGCTGACATGGATGCACTTCCCATCCAGGTGATTGCACTTCTATAATATTCCACTATCCACTCTACGAGTACTATTTTTTTGAAAGGAATTATGTGTTTATTTGTTTATCTATTTTCTCCATTGAAATTAGTATGTCTCCATGAAAACCTAGAAACAGTAATATAATAAGAAAATACACAATATTTGATTTTCTTTTTTCATTTTTTATGCAACTTGGCTTAGGTTTTCATGATAAGAAGAAAATATATGTTGCTGAAATTTATATGATTTAGAGTGAATGAAGTTTAAAAATTGAATATCTTTCTCGCAAAAGATTATGGTTAAACCTTTTTTTTTTATTAAAAGTTTTAGCGAGTTGGATTTAAGAAGTTTTTTATAGCGACGAATGTGAACACGATATATATTTTAATATATTTGACTTGACTTGTTCATTTTAGAACATCTGACCTGATTTGTCTTTTTCTCTCTTATAAGATACACTTCAAAAGTATGTGTGTCAGATGTCTTGAATATGTTTGTTTGACATATGAATAAACTTTTAAATATTTTTAAAGTTTTGTCAGAAATCTTTTATGATGCAAGTAATAAAAAGTACTAGATTGTGTACTTTTTATTTTGTCTTCTGAATTATGAGGAACATGACAATTATTCTTTTGATAGAAGATTGCCATGAATTAAAAAGTTTAATTTTTGCACTTGTTGGAGAATTGTGTTTTTTCATAATGTTGGAATTGAAGAGTGTATATTTTTCTTGGTCAAGAATTTTAGAGTATTTTAGTGTCTTTCATTCTTATTTTAAGAGTACCATGAAATATTTAAAGCTTTAAAATTCTCCCACTTGTTATTAATGATTCTATTAATTTCTAGAGGTACAGCTCTTTGCTGTGATTCTATGGACCATAAAGTGTTTCAAGAATTTATTTTGATGCAAAAATGTCCTTAGCTGTATTATTTAATTTTGTTAGAGATGTTTTTAGCTTTATTGTGGCAACCTAACTTTCACAAGAAATTGAAAACCATAGTACTATCATTGATGCATTGTTTGGATTCATTTTAGGAGGGTGTGGAGTGGGAGTACAAGTCTAAAGTTGCCGGCAAAATGCACGCTTGTGGGCACGACGCACATGTGGCGATGCTTATTGGAGCTGCCAAGATCTTGAAAACTCGAGAGCATTTATTAAAGGTTTGTTCTTACCTTCATCCCTTATTGACGCACATGTAGTTTTATTTACATTATATCTTCAACGACAAGAATCTTTTAGTTTTAAATCCTTGGACTATATAGCTTGTCAAACAAAAGTTATTTCTATATAATAATACTAGTACTACAGTATTCCTTCAATCCCACAATATAAAGTAATAAATAATATACAATAAAATGATGATCAATTTGTGAAAGAGAAATTAGTAATAAATAATATATAAAACAAAATTATTATTTCATTCGTTTTGTATAATGAGAGTTTTTTTTTTACCAGAATGGCTTATATAATCACATAAAATATAAATCGGTAACAAAAAAAACATAAAATATAAATTGATCCTTTTAATCAATAAGTTTATACAACATCCTTTAATATAAAACCTTGTTGATTAAATCACGACATTTTTTAACAAAATGATAGTAGTAGGAGTATTAGATTTGTTAACAGCAATACTATTTTTACAAGTTTATTATTTAGAAGAGATAGTTCGTTTAAGAAAGGAGTTAGTAGTAGTTTTCATAGTTTAGTTCGACAAATGGGAGTTTGATTGTAAAATCTTCGTACTTTACAATTTACATTCATTGATGGTCAACCAATAAAAAGTTTCGGCTTTTACGGTCCTTCTTTAGTCCATATCCATTCTTAAAGACGTTCACGTATCTTGTTTGTCTAAACATTCTGCCACTTAATAGTAACAGATCTTTCATGTGAGGCGCATTTCAGCCAAAAGATCAATTTACTTCCTCATATATATCCTTTGCCTATAACAAATTCATCACTTAACAGTGGGTTAGGATATTTAATCTCTTTTGTAAAAAAAAAGATATTTAACCTGTCTTACTTACTACTATAGGACAAACGGCAAAAGTATCAATTTCAAAGATGAGTAATAGTTATGGTTGCTTTTTTTAGGGATAATAGTTATGGTTGCTATTCACGGTTTATTAGCGAGTCAACCTTAATTTTTTTTAGTGGGTGGGGTTTGAGCACTCGACCTTGCATATATTATGCATTGTTCATACCAATCGAGCTAAGCTCACGAGACGCGAGTTAACCTTATTAGCAATGCATTCGTGATAGACTTATTAGCAATATGCATTCGTGATAGAAAGTTTGGCTATATTAGTATTTTTTTTTATAAAATGATTCTTATATGATTTTTGGTGGTGGTCGGGTTTGAACCCCGAACCTTGCATATATTATGCATTGTCCCTAACAATTGAGCCAAGCTCACGATGACGGTTCTTATTTGATTTGATTCGTTAACTATTTATCTTCGTATACTCTATATGTAAGTTTATATATGGACTTATTTATTTATTTACAAAATATAGACTTACAAAAAATTGTTACTGGTTTATTTAGTTTATAAACAGTTTACTCATTTTTCTTTTATTTTGATTTTTTATCAAAATTTATTACTACTATTTAATAAACATTTAATGAATAAATACTTAGTGAAATTATTTATCTAATTACTCCCCTTTTGGAGGAGAGCCATTGAGTTGTACTTTTTCTCAACTTTCATTTTTAGGGTCTTTTCAATGATAGTACTATTTCACAAATTTAGCTATATTTTTGTTGTACTTTTTCCCTTCTCTCAAAACCATGAAACATCAATTTTGGTGTTTGGTCAATTCATCACCAAATATTTGTACTTTTTGAACCCCTCGTTAGACCATGTGGCAATTGTGTCGTATCAAAAATAATTAAGGTTTTATGATGACATATATATTTTTTGCTTTAAAACTTAATATCTTGAAACAAATTTTATATTAAGCTTGATATCATGGTGATATGTTCGAATTACGGTAATCCCCTTAATTCTACAAAAATTAGATATTATAGCTTTTACAAAATCACGATGGATCACCGTAAATTTGATATATCGACGAGGGGCGGACTGGACTCTCAATATCACTGGGGCACAATTTTTTTATCAAAATCAAAGGTAGTGCTCTTGTTTGTTTTCACTTCCTTTATAAAAATCAAAATCAGTTTCATATGATTTTGTCACTTCCTTTATAAATAAAATCTCCCATGTGAAATTGTAAAGAAAATAAGAGTTACAACAATACTTGAGAAATTTATTCCAAATCCATTCTTGTACGTTTATATGGTTATTTACGGCCATGGAAGATGTGTGCTCAATTATTTAAGATGTTACACCAACAGCAAGTAGCATGAGAAGAAAGGAGGAGGTGGCAATAGAATAAGGGTAGTTGTGGGAGAGCAAAAACGTGTGTGTTCTGTTTCTATATAATTTTGGGCCTGGGCTGGCTGGTGTGGCACTTGCCACAGTAGGCCTTGGCCAGATCCGCCCCTATATATCGACGATGATACCAAACACACACTAAAACTATTTTCAAAAGTTATATTTTATAGCTTCTTCAATTTTTTTGGACTAAAATACTTTTTTCCATCTATAATAATAACTCAAACTGTTTTTTGTTCTTTCTTTTGACGAAAATAACTGAAACTGTTTGAAGAGCTACTGTAGTGAAGTGTTGTACATCTACTCAATTATTCTCACATGGATGAATACCGACATGACCTCAGATCTAATTAAAAGCCTTTGTTCAGTTGATTGTTTGGTTAGTTCTATCCCATTTCGGGAAGAACTTGTTCTGACTGAGCCAATGTTCAGTGTTTATCGTAAGGCATACATGCATGTGCTCCTTATGAATAAAGTTGTCTTTGTCTTCTATCGGCCCATGCACGAGATTCAATCGCTCTACCGATTGTTTGTCGGTTAAAGAGAAAAGATGATGTTGGTAATTTATTTTTCTTCTTCTCTTCTCCTGGTCATGTTAAGTGTTAACTAATATCACATGATCTCTAGTTAAGAAAAAAAGAAATTTTGCATCGAAAAGAATATATTAACCCTCTTGACAAAAAAAATAACATGTTTTAATACTTCTAAAAGTTTGTAAAAAAAAAAATATTTTTATTTGATTATATAAATTCTAAGATGTTGTTACCATATTTGTTTCAATGACTAGTGTTCTTAGGACATTAGATAATATTTTTCTTAAAAAAAAACAAAATTTGTTGATGAATATTGACTCGGTTTAGTAAGAAGTTGATTCTCCTTCTAAAAAAGGAGTATTTTATCTTTTTCATAAGTATTACACTTTGAAAAAAATAATGATGGAAAACACGACAATGGTTAGGAATACTAATTTAATACAAGTGTCCTGTCATTTATCAATTTTATTGCATTTGAAATAACATTCATATTTTTTATTAAATTACTACTTTTAGATTAAATAACGACGTTCATTTTAAAACAAAGGAAGTTGGTGACCGATGATGCTTAGAAATTTTGGATAAGAAGCCAATCTTTTCATTTAAAAATAATACTAAGAAGCTAGTCTTTTTTTTAAGAAGCTAGTCTTGTTAAATAGTAAGCTTAACAATAACAAACAAATTAAACAAGAAGGTAAGATTCGATAAAAATAATGGTGGAAAACACTAACAATCGTTAGTAAAATTAGTTTAATACAAGTGTTATGTCATTTGTCAATTTTATTGTATTTGAAACAACATTCATATATATATATATATATATTTTTTTATATTAAATTACTACTTTTAGATTAAATAACGACGTTCATTTTAAAACAAAGGAAATTGGTGACCGACGTTGCCTTGAAATTTTGGATAAGAAGCTTATCTTTTCATTTAAAAATAATAAGAAGCTAGTCGTTTTTTTTTTTTTAAGGAAGAAGCTAGTCTTTTAGAAGAGTAAGCTTAACATAAACAAATGAATTAAACAAGATAGTATTAATTGATTTGATATTTAATCAATTAATAATTGAAATGAAATATTTTTAATTTTAACGCACAAACAAGAACACTTGTTACTTATCCAAGAACATTTGGATGAGATGGTAAGAGATTTCTATCAATTTAACTAAAGATTTTAGGTTTGAATTCAACCCGAAAAATGCAGCTACGTTACATTTCTTGAGGGAGAGAATATGCACAATGAATGCAAAATTGACTGTCATTAGCAAAATTGCAGCAAAAGCCATTGAAAATATTGTTTCCTTAACGCCAGCTTTTTAAAAATATTTTCGCTTGTAGAACTTGAAAGAACTGCTTATTTTTGTGAGTTTCTCATTCGCGTGATAAGCTATTTGTAAATTATAGTCACCGTGTTTTTAAAATGGTAACTGCGACTCCTGCAAATTTTGCCTGTGCAATATTGGATGAAAAAATAAATTGTGTCACTAAACTACATTTCATACTTCACAGCCGATCCCCTACAAGGCTACAACCTATGCCTTTAACTTAGCATTTTTTATCTGTCATCACAGGGTACTGTAATTCTGTTATTCCAGCCAGCAGAAGAAGCTGGTAATGGTGCAAAGCGAATGATACAAGACGGTGCTTTGGAGGATGTGGAGGCTATATTTGCAGTTCATGTATCCCATGAGCACCCGACTGGTATAATTGGGTCAAGACCTGGACCCTTGTTGGCTGGATGTGGATTTTTCAGAGCCGTGATTAGTGGGAAAAGAGCCTCTGCCGCAAACCCTCGTAACTCTGCTGATCCTGTTTTGGCAGCTTCAGCTGCAGTTATCAGCATACAGGGCATTGTCTCCCGCGAATCAAATCCATTGGATTCACAGGTTTTGCCTCATTGTCTTTTATACTTCTCAACAAATTGCTGATCCTGTATTCTTTTGTGGTCTTGCTTGCTCACCTTCCCCAACTAACTATTTGTCTCTATTTAAAACTCAGGTTGTGTCTGTAACTTCATTTAATGGAGGCAATAGTCATGACATGATACCAGACTCAGTGGTCATTGGTGGGACCTTCAGAGCGTTTTCTAACACCAGTTTTTACCAGCTGCTAGAAAGAATAGAGCAGGTTGGCAACTTGGTTTATAAATGTAACTTGATTTCTATTTCTATTATTCTAATTTCTAATGTGAGTGCAAATGGCTGAATGAGCTTAATTTTAATCCTACTATTGTCCCAACTCTCGAACAGGTAATTGTGCAACAGGCTAGTGTTTACAGTTGCTTTGCAGAAGTTGACTTCTTTGAGAAGGAGTACACTATTTACCCTCCCACGGTTAATGATGACCAAATGTATGAGCATGTGAAAAAAGTGTCCATCGATTTGCTGGGTCAAAAGAATTTCAGGGTAGTCCCACCTATGATGGGTGCTGAAGATTATTCTTTTTACTCCCAGGTCATTCCTTCAGCTTTCTTCTACATAGGGATAAGGAATGAAACACTAGGGTCTACTCACACAGGACACTCTCCACATTTCATGATTGATGAAGATGCTCTACCAATAGGAGCTGCTGTTCATGCCACCATTGCAGAGAGGTACCTCAATGAACATGGTTGATCTCGGAAACCATGTCCTTTCCACCTGTACAAAACCGGTACGCCGGTGTATCCGTCCTCCTCATGTTCTCTGTTTATTTGTTGCTTGAGGTTAAGGAACGGTAGAAACCAGGTTATGATTTCCTTCTGTAGAATGTAGGCTCAAAATAGGAAAGGGAAGAGGTTGGGGAACAATATATGTATAAAATATGTTCAGTTTCTGGAGGCAGATGTCCATCAGTTTAAACTATTAAATAATAATTTGATTTAAGGTGATCCTGGTGTAAGATTGACTTTTCCTTAATGATATCAGTCTAATACGTAGGGTAATGCTATACTGGCAAACTGTAATGCCAGTGGACTAATGATAACAGAGTAACTGAAGTAATAGTAGTTAGTATGGTCATGGAAATTAGCGATACATAGAGCCTCGATCCAATTTGGTCTTAATAACCCCTCGTGAGATCAGCTATTACAAAATCAATTTGCTGTTCAACAAAGTTATGCGTCCAACTCATGAAACTATGCACCAATTGTATCCTACATTGCATGATTTATACCATAAACTGCACCAATCGTATCCATTAGCCTTCTATATGACAGAAGGCTAATGGATCATAAACATTTACCGCAAAAAGTTGACTTTATTAAAGCTCTAATACATTACAGTTCTAGTTATTCTGCTGTTGAGGACATTCTGTCAGTACTATTTATTCCGCAGTTGATTAAATTACACCATTTGTAAGATAATGGGTTGACAAAAACAACACATTTTGGGGAAAAAAAAATCTCAGCATATAAAAAAATCTCAGCATATAATTTGAACGCTCCACACTGTCAAATGCTTTGAGCTCTCTGGCCTTCTGGGAAGAAAATTGTCCTAAATGTTTGAAGAATCTCACCTTTTTTCTCCACACAAAAATCTCGCAGCTTGTAGAGCAAAATATGTTAGGATGATGTCAGCACCGGCACGTCTAAGGCACAGTAATGACTCCATCATCACCTTTTCTTCATCAATCATTTTAAGAGCCCCACCAGCCTTAATCATCGAGTACTCACCAGAAACCTGTTGTGAATAAAGGGGGTCAAATTAATAAAGCAAAGCAAACGTGAAATATATCTTATCATCATTCACATAAAACCAAGGTTTTCTCTAATTGACTGCTTTAATCTTAAGGGTAGGGTGTCAAGCATCATGGCATCCATAATATCTATGATGAACAACATTTGTATGTTGTATACTTGTTCACATTCTTTACCAACTGTTTTTGTATCTTATCTTCTTATCATGTATTTTCCACTGTCTAAATGATGTTCCAGACCTTACAGATGGGTAAGGGAAAAGGAAGAGAAAAAGTTGATCAATCTTTCTAGAACACAGACAGCCAAAGTTTATTACAATAAAGCGTTTCAAAGAAACTATTAAATTAAATCATCAAACAAGCTTCTTCTTCAACTTGAGCAACTTTGTACTTAAAATCTTCATTGTCTTGACAGTTAAAAATGTTTGAAACAACTTTTTTTATTCAATGCTATAAACAGCATATGCAGCAGTTCATATTCCCAAACTGGAAGATTCACATGAGACAACAGATATATGATCACTACACAAACAAATTCCCGATTAACCATTTTTGGAAAGAATCGGATTAAAATTTGATGACACGTAATAGCAGAATAGCATACGAACAATAACTGTTGAAGCAACCATAAAACCTGTGCCCCAGCTCGATATAAAAATATAAGCATCACTTTTGTTTATGCCAAGAACTAGAATGGGCCAGAGAAGAACCTGGTATGCTGCAATTGGCAGCGGAGAATTATCTCTGAGTAGCCTTATGATATCCAAATAAGGAAGCCCGGGCTTCACCTGCACATGCAAATTTTCTAAAGTCAGTACAAAAATGAGCATAAGATGAGTTCCATTCCTAACTATGATCGTATACATAAGAAAACTAAACCAACCAATAGAATATCAGCTCCTTCTGATTCATCTTCCCTCATTTCAGTCAAAGCCTCTCTGTAGTTTGCCGGGTTCATCTGATAGCTTTTGTTCAGCCAGACCAAGTATATGGCAACGTAAATAATCAATAATTTAAAATAGATTAAATATTTGGCACTCAGTTCAATTTCAAGGTAATACATACGTCTTTTTATCTCCAAAACGGGGGTTTGAGTCCAATGCTTCCCTAAATGGGCCATAAAATGAACTCGCGTACCTGTTGGCAACCAATAAACGGCATAATTTAGAACTGAGCTATATAACCGACAAGAAAATATGCATGATACTAATAGCAACATCTACCAATCCATCTTGTTAGTCATAATTTCTATTTTTGTAGAATTGGTTCTCCAATGAGCAAATCAGTGACAATTAGAAATTAGCAAATATAGTGAGATGCTCATGGCAGCTACAAGATGCACTAAAGGAATTTGAACGCTACGGTTATTGGCGAAAGGAAGATAAAATTGTTCATAACTTGCATAAGAAAGAAACCAGCTTGTGCATAATGGAAATGCTTCACTTATAAAATCATTTATATGCCACACATTTTGAATATCTTCACCGATACCCAATGCTACAACCTATAATAGATAGCCATCGATAGTAAGTCTAGATCCTTCTTAACACAAACTTGTAAGTTTATACCAGATCAATAAAAAAAAATGCCCATCATTAGCAATTGTCGATTTCAGTTTTCAAATAATTTCCTTCTTTTTACTAAACTTATTTCTAAAGCTCAGGTAACTGACATAAACTTCAATAATTTCCAATGCATGCAGGCAAAAACAGAAAGTAAGATCGGAAAAGGAAATGGCCAAGCGATCAAATTACTTTGCTGTATATGACATTATAGAAACATGCTGAAAGCCTTCAGCATCGAGAGCTGCTCGCATTGCTCCAACACGACCATCCATCATATCGCTGGGGCTGACCACATCTGCTCCAGCACGGGCCTTTCATAAAATAAAAACACAAACTAAATTATGTTAGTGTCTTGGTGCGGATATAGAAGTATAGCAAGAAAAACCTTGGAACATAGAAGGTGAGTAATTTGTTCAAGAATCCCTGAACAAAATAATGGTAACTTCCTAGTTGAAGATGTACACATGAAAGATGTAGTTATATTACCTGGGCTACAGCTTGTTTACAAAGCTGATGAACAGTCTCATCATTCATGATAACTCCTACAAGATATTAAGGATATACATTATAATTAGTACTTTATTGACTACAATCAAGAAAGGCCACTTGCCACTTCCTTCAAGAATAGTTCAAATCATGCAAATCCTAGGCTTTTACCAACACAAGTTCATACAGGAAGGAGATAAAGCCACAATTTAATTCCCGACGATTTCTTTTTTAATTTCTTTTCCAGGAATAATATTAAAGGTACACACACTAAAAACATATTCAGCAAGTATTAAACTAATGCTAGAAGTATGCTGCTGGCATGACTTACAAATTCCATCATCCAAATGTAAAATGTTTAGATTATATGTCACATTCACAGAACATTTCTTATGAATTATAAGCCAATGAAATGAATCATGTTCTGTAACAAAATAGGTTTGAGAAAAAGATTTTGACGACAAAAGGAAAAGTTTTTAGCGTACCATCTTCTCTAACAATGCCGTCATGCCCATCTGAAGAATATGGGTCTAATGCAACATCTGTATAAATAACCTGAACAACAGTTGAACAAGGATATTGGATTAATCTTCTTACATGCACCAGAAAAATATAACATTCTCAAAACATAAAACTGTGTTCACTTACAAGATCAGGGTATTTATCCTTAAGTAATCGTATAGTTCGAGGCACTAAGCCATTCTCATTGTATGCCTCATCTCCTGTGGGGGTCTAAAGGGGGAAACTTGTTAGACTAGATTACATATATTCTACCAAAAATTTATGGCAAGTGTGAGAGAAAAATAGAACCTTCAAAGCATCTGGAATTTTGGGGAAGAGCACAACACTGTTAACACCAACATCCCGTGCTTTTGCAACCTGAATTACAAAATGCTCACTGAAATTAAACTAAAATTCAATACTAAGGAATAACAAGAATAATGTCACTATCACGCATGCAGTTTAGAAGATAAAAAAGAAAAGGTTTTATGTTTGTTTGGGTTTGTGTACTCATCAGTTATAAGTTATAACTTAAAATATACTACAATATTTGAAAGAAAAAATTCCTCAGAAACAATCAAGCAATGTAATGAGAAGTTCAACATTGGAAGCAAAATACCCAATAAAATCTATCCAAACTCTTAGACCAGATCGGTAAAGAATAAAATTATGCCAAAAAAATATCTGCATAATCTCCCTTTAAAAATGTTTTTTTTTTTACAGCAATGGACGTGTTTTACCCCAATTCAATACCACTTTTGAATGGTAATGTCATATTAGCTTGTGATTGATCCTGCTACATTTTCAAAGTCCAACATTTTCTCAGCTAAATTTAAGATACAAAACATAAAAATGCTACTTAAGATAACAAAGAACATGCACGAGTATAAGACACAGAAAGAGTAGAGCCATATAAAAACCTCTTGCAACAGTCCGTGTCTCCAACCAAGCCTGTAGCATCCGGGCATAGCACCAATTGGGGTGTCCTCCTCACCTGCAAAAAGGGTTCAAATATTCTCAAATCATCAAAAACACACTACAACACAGCTCACACCTACAAGCTAACAATGTATGTATGCAAGTAACAACCACAAAAGCTCTACAGAAAAAGCCGAAAGCAAACGGATGCAAGCTAAAAACAGCTTATGACATCTTATTGACATGTCATACACTGTTTACATAAGTTCTCCGAAACAGTTTCACAAGAGTTTATACAAATATGAAGCTCAAGTAAGTCAAACCAAACATGTCCTTAAGACTAACCTTCATGTATAAAAAGTGGATAAACAAAATTAGTAGGTGATAAAGTTGTTTCCTGAAACGCGGATCGATGTGTAGCTGATCTTCTATTACGACGAGGACGCCTCTGAATTGGCTGAAACAAAACCAAAACACACACAAAAAAATCAAAATCAATTGAATAATTTCTTAGCATTGCACTAAAAATGCACAAACACAGATTAATTTTGCAATAATGCTCACAAGTGAAGTCACCACTGGCGTTCCAGCAGGTACAGCCGGTGTAGGCGGTACAGGAGGCGCATCCGGCACATTACCAGCGACAACAGCGGCTTCGAAATCTGCATCACTAGCTCTGACAGTAAAAAGACATGGAGGTCGACGCTTTGATAAAGAGAAGCTCAAATAGTTCTTCAATGGTAGTGCTGGTTTAAGATCAACGTTGGTGTGTGAATTTAAGGTTAAGGGTGTGTTTGGAATTGTTGAAGAAGAAGCCATATGATCGTAATCGGAGATTGAAGCGTGGAAATGAGAGAGAGAGAGAGAGAGAGAGAGAGAGAGAGAGAGAGAGAGAGAGAGAGAGAGATTGATGAGAGAATCTAGATAACAACCAATAAGGTGAAACTGAATGATGGAAGAAGATAAGTTATTATTAAGGTGAACAAGTACGCACGGGACATGGATTCTTTGTTCCAGACAAATTTTATTCAATTTCCATTTCTACCCTTCACCAACTATAACTGCTTCTTTTCTTTGTGCAAGTCAGAGTCATAAAATTATTTTACCGCTTTGGTGGAACGTAAAAGTCCACTCACCAGAGTTAAAATCGTTTTTTTAACAAAAATTAATAAACCAGCAACGTTCCTTTTCTCTTCTCTTGTGCGTTTCACGTTCGGCCACCACAAGCTTGGCTGTCATAGAGAAAGATGGAGAATGAGAGGAGACATGAAAACAGCAGGGACAATGGGTCGGTTCGGGTCAGTTCAGGCCCAAAATCATGGCTGAAAACATAAGGTCCAGTTTCACCCAAAATTTAGAAAGATTACTTTTTATGCCCCCCTCATATCTCTTTTGGCTCCGCAAAATTACATTTTTAACCGCAATAACTCTAGTGAGATGTATAACTATCGGAACATACTGAACGTAACTACCGAATATTTATTTTAAATTTTTATTTTTCCACCTCTGGTACATAACTACCGGATGCTCATTTTAAACTTACATTTTGTACCTCCGGTAGTTATCTACTTGATTATCATTACGAGAATGTGAAACAAAAGGTGCACTAATGTCACGTCCAAGGCGACATACATAACAAATTTGTTAATAAGAAGCAACAAAAACAAGAAGTCTGTCAAGAAGGATTATTTAAATAATAAACAGTTGATGACTTAATTTATTTTATAACATTGTCGTGACTTTGAAGTTGTAATATCAAATGTTTAATTTAGACAATGAACTTTGTTTTGAAAATTAGTACAAATACGCCTTTATCACCATAATTCTCATTTTTCTACACTACGCCTTAAACCTTGTTCCTCAAGATCAAAATCAAATTGAAAAGTTTCAAGCCTTTTCTTTCTCATATGTTTCCTATCACACCAAACATATAAGCCCAACAAAGAACACATAACAAAATGCAAATTTAAAATGAACATCTGGTAGATAACTACGGAGGTACAAAATGTAATTTTAAAATGAGCATCCGATAACTATGTACTAGAGGTGCAAAAATGAAAATTTAAAATAAACATCCGGTAGTTACGTACATGATGCACTACTACAAAATACCCCCTTTTATAGCATTCATTTTTGCGTTTAATAGCGCTTTTGAAGCGCTAAGAAAGCCCCCGCTATTAAAGGTCAGAGCCCTATAATAGCGCTTTTAAAACGCTATTAAATAGCAATGCTTCAATAGCGCTTTCAGAAAAGCGCTAATATAGCCTTATTTTGGTGCTATTAAAGTCTTTTTCTAACAGCCATTTCTTAGCGCTTTACGAAAAGCGCTATTATATCCTTTCTACTCAAATTGGAATTTCTTAGCGTTTTACCGAAAGCGCTAATAAAAGTTTCGTTATTTTTTTATTATTATATTTAAATCTACAACCAAAAACCCTATAATTAAATCTAAAGTCTAAAATGCTATAATAAAATACCGTAATATAAATATAGCAAATTGCATTCATGATAATCTCATTACAAATTGATCATAAACTTAATTACAAATGTCATAATATTATTAATCAAAACAACTAAAAATATATAACTAAATTAAAATTACCCACTAAAAATTTCACCACTTACAACACCAAACCATCTATAGACAAGAAACAAAGGGCACACAAACAAATGCAAAATGATTCAAATTTGTAGAACAACAAAACTAATAGAACAAAAATTGAAACAGGGGGCTAGATTATATTTAAAAACCTTCTAACCGATAATGAAGCAGTATATGACCTAATCCGATCATGGGTAGAAACATAAGCGGAAAAAAGACCATGAGTCGAAATAACCGGAACCAACTGCTGAAACAAGCGCATCACAACAACATGCGAAATCGCAAGAAACGAAGATCCCGATTAGCGAAAACTCCTAAACCATATCAACCTTAGATAGACTTAATCACCTAGGCTTAATCAAAGTCAATTTGATTCACAAGCTTCTCCAATAAAAAAGTCATAGATAGGTTCTGCATGTACAAGTCATAAAAATTTGGATGTAAATGTCTAAAAGCCTAAGGGTGTGTTTGGATGGAGGGTTTAGGGTGGGAGGGGAGGGTTTAGATTTCATTTTTAAATTACGGACACTATAAAATATTTTTTGAAGAGTTAACATATTAACATGATAAATGATCATATAATACTTCGATCACACTTAATTTATTTTAGAGAAACATGTTTTATAGTCCGTAATTTAAAAAAGAAAAACAAACGCTCCTCCTAAACCCTCAATCCAAACACACCCTAAAGTTTAGTTATGCTTAAGCAATATGATATTCAAATATAATGAAGAATTCTCCAAGTGACACAAAGGCTAACAAAAAACTAAAGACACGTGTACTTCATGAAGGAGAACAACATATGAACCTAAGTTTTGTTAAAAAATAAATATATGAAACTAAGCTTGTTCGAAGCTAAAAGGCATGCTATTTCTATTCCTTGATTTTCAATTCATATTGTCTAGTTGGTTCATAATTTACAATATTTCAAGAAATTTCTAACAAGGTCCTTAGATAATAAACCGATTATATATATATATATATATATATATATATATATATATATATATATATATATATATGAAACTAAGCTTGTCCAGCATATTCTCTGTGTCGTATGGAATGAAAAATAACTCAAAGAGTACTCAAGTGCGTATAGAATCAACTTAAAATCAAGAATGATATCATATCATATGTCATAACTCCGTCAAACTATCTAGTTCCAATATAAAAATTCCAACAACCTAATCTTGTGTTGAGCTAAATATAACCAAGAATGATATCATATCATATGTCATAACTTTGTTTTGATTAACGACCGAAAGAGAATTAAGAATCTATACCTTTAGAAATACATTCACCAAAAGCGTGATTGAGCGGTAGGGTGAGATAAGTCGAACATCAACCAATGAACCAATTCAAGGTGATCTTTTTTGTGACCAATTTGCTGCTCTGCAAATCATGAAACAATACAGTTTATTGTCCTATAACCACAAGTAACATACACTCAAATCTGGGACAAAAGAAGAATGCAAATGGAAAAATATATAAGCGTGAGTATCAATCAATGGTTAACAAACATGAAAGCACACAAATATTTGGATATAGTCGGTATAAACTCGTTACGGCATAACAGAACAACTAAAACTACTTGGTAAAGATTAAAGACAACCAATTTTTGCTTATAATTAGGGAGAAGAAAATAAATGGGCATCAAGGAACACAAACTCACTTCGTAACACCAATGCTAAACAAATATAAGCTCAATGGTATAGGATAAAATGACCCACAAACTAAGTCTCACATCGAAGATTTGAGAAACTATAGAAGAAAGTTGTCCATAACTAAGGAAATGAATTGATAGTTACATGGATTTGAGAATACGAACCAAGGAAGCAATAAATACCGGTGGTATCTTCATTTGATGCATACAATGCATTACACCGTTTTCCTATTTTTTATTTAATCTATAGTCCAAACCTTTTTTTTTTTCAACCAATTAGAGTTTTTCGTTCTTTGGTACGCTTGGTTCAACAGTTTGGGCGAATTCGACGGGAATTGACGCATACCAATACGCCGAAGTACCCGAATTCGGTGCTTGCAAATTGGTTCGCGATCCGTACGTAGTACACGAATTATGTAACTATGTCCAATACCAAACCAAAGAAAGAAAGAAAAAGCAAACGAAACGTAACATAAGAGAGATGACAAAATTGGAGATGTATTGATGTGGTGAACCTTCTTAATTAATAACGAAGGATAGAGTATATATGTTGATAATAATATGGCTACAGGTGCTTGTTTATACACTTAGCAACATAGAATGAAAATTGGATAGACATACACAATATATAAGAAAAGCATCGACTTGTTTTCTTTCTTCATATATTACTTTAATAAACTTCATGATCACACTCATCTTTAATTTATATAATTAGTTGTCCATACCATGTATTATATACAAGGACACCGTACAATATAAAATATAAAATATATGTTAGATCATCACTACTACTAGGTCAAAAAAAAACATTCCAAGCTTCCATCATCAATAAATATCTTATGGCCAAAGAAAGTGGCATAGTGTAGTTATAAAACTAAGCTCACAAGGTAGAGCAATTTTACTTCAAAAAAAAGAGGGTAGAGCAATTTGAAATTAAATCTACAAAACCCAAAATTGATACAAGCTAAACACGTAGAGGTCACTAAGACTCGCCAATATTTGCTCAACAAACAAATCCTTAAAATACTCACACTCACTTGAAAGCATGGGAACAGAACAGCCAATTAACAAAACAAATAGTGACAATACTTATATAAGAACAAGACTAGAGTCACATGACAAAACACAATTCAGGTTGAAAAGGGACACCTCCAAAAGTTGATTTCCCTAACCAAAACCAAAGCAAACAAGTCATGTTATAAGCTACAACAAGAGATAACAATTTGGTTGTATTATTTTTTTCTAAATAAATTTGTTTGTAGTTTTTAGGAACAATAAACACAATTATTCTAAATGTGAGTGTCCAACAAGGTTTTTTTTTTAACCTTACCTCTTTTTTCAAAAGGCTATCGATTTCTTGCTAAGGTTTTGAACCAAGCTTCCTCGCACGCTCCCAACGTTCCATTCTCATCATCACCATATGAGGCCCATATACCATGTTCATGTCAATTTGTAACAAAAACCACAAATTAAATAAAACCGTATTCACAAAATCCAAATCGGATTGCAGATAAAGTAGTAAAAACAAAAGCAAATAAATGAAGGGGAGCTGATTGGAACCTTACAAACAAATAGAGATATAGATTTTTTTTCCTCAAACAAATATACATATATATTTTGAATAAATAGTCGATTTAGTCTCTAAATTATCACTCTTTTGTTAAATTGGTTTATAAACTATTCAAATAAACTAAAATGTCCTAAATTATACTTCCACCTTCAATTTAATCCTAATCCCGGACCAAATTGATGGAAGATAGTATAATTTAGGGACATTATAATTGATCTTAATAGTTTACCGATCAAGTCATAGTGTAAAGACTAAATTAATGGTTACAAAAATATAAAATTCACAAGTGTGTTAGAAATACGATTTGAGACAAAGGGGTCAATGGCTTGGAGTAAGCCACAACACTCGCTCATCACCCACCGCACAAATTCACAAAAACAACCTTAAGCCATAACCAAGGTTCTCATTCGAACATCCTCAAAAGTCTCGGCTTTTCTTCCTTCCCATGTTTCCATAAGGACACTATTTTTTTTTAGACCGCTCGAATAATGCAAATAGAACACTAATTATAAGGGAATAAAAAGTACGGGTAACCAAAAAAATATTTGAAGTTATAAATAATAGTATTAACAAAAGTAATATGTAAATAGCATTCGAGAGAGTAGTACTACGTACTTCAACATATTCATAAATTATAAAAACTTCAAAACCAATGGATTGGCGGCCTATGGATGGCTCTCCTCATGTTATTGTTCTTTATGATGAATGTAATATTACTATAAAAAGTGTCATTTTTTCCAGAAAACAATCCTTCCATCATTATCCTCATAAAACAATTTCAACTATTTTTGAAAAGTAAACATATTTGTTTAATTGCGAAAATCATCACCGATGAACAAAATCATTATACAAATTTCAAAATCTAAGCAAAAGGGTCACCACTCTCAAAATCTAAGCATCATCACACATTCAATGCTCAAAATCTAAGCAAAAGAGTTACCAAATCGAGTGAATAGTAAAGCGAATGAACAAGTAAAAATCCTCCAAATCCAAATTAAACTATATTGAGAGAATAAACAAAAAGGGTCACCAAGTCAAAATCTAATTGAGAGAAGAGACAAATAGTAAAGCGAGTAAACGAGTAAAGCAACGGTACCGGAGAATCGAGAAGACGCGATTGAGAGACGATGACGCGATTGATAGGTTGTTGAAGGAGTTCGGTGATGGAGGAGAAGCAGATCGGTGATGGAGGAGAAGTAGTTCGCGTAAAGTGTTTGTGTAAAGCATGTCGGTGATGGAGAAGGCTGCTAGAAACACGTTTTGTGCACTTCTCTGTACGTGGGACCGGGTTAAGCCCTTTATTTGCCAAAATGAAAAAAATCCTCTTTTTTATTTTATTTTAATAAAGCCCAAACGGTAGCGTTTGTGTAAAACACTATCTATACCCCTCTCCAACAATAGCGTTTCCTAAAAAGCGCTATTAGTGCAAACCAAAATAATAGCGTTTATAGAAAAGCGCTATCTAACCTAGTTTTTAACATGTTTTTCTTAGCGCTTTTACGAAAAGTGCTATAACAGGTCTATGAGTTGCATTTTTAATAGCACTTATCCCGAAGTCTTTGTTAAAATTGTGCTATTAAAAGCCAAAATTGTGGTAGTGATGCTCGGTAGTTATATATCATACGTGTTGTTGAGGATAAAAACGTAACTTTAGGGGGGATAAAGAGATCTCGAGAAGGACCTAAAAAGAAATCTTCAAATTTAGAAACAATTTGGACGCGTTGGGTTTGAGTGGGTTCATATTGTATATACGAGGTTAAAACCTATTTTTATGTTATTGGACCGGTTCGGGTCGGTCACCAACGATTCAATTATACCGGACCGAACTCGATCAAATGCAACAACACTTATCCGTTATGTTAAATCCGACGACCCATGAACCAGCTTTGACCCAACCCAATTCGGTTTTTGTTTCGGGTTACTCGAGTTGGGTTGGGTAACAAGTTTGTGTCCATCCTTGGAAGAGAGTGTGGTGGCTGTAAACTTTTCTTTGCATAAGCATAGTAGACATTTAGGTTATGTAAGTGGACTTGGGCTCAAATAATATTTTGTAGGACTTTGGTAATTAATGTCCATGAAGCAATTTTAATAGGGTTAACAAAAAAATTCATACCGATAAAATCAACCACGAGTACAAATAGATATTTTAATGAATATTCACGAATAAAATAAATGACCATTTTAACTATTTTGTTACTTAAAACTTCAATAAAAAAAATTGTTTTTGTTAAATGTGATGAGTTGTTATTGCTTTTGTTGAATAAGAGGTTGTTAAAGCAAGGAACTTTGTTATTTTAGTAGCTATAATGAACCTTTTGTTATGAAATTAATCAAAAGTATCACAATATATTGAATATTATAGAAGAATAGAGTGAAAGGGATAAAGAGAGAACAAGATAGTATATTGTATTACTTCGCAAGTGTGCATTTACATTGCAATATATGTCCTATTTATAGGACACAAATAGGTAAATGAACAATCAAATTACAATCCACTTACTAGTGTAAACTACATGTATGTGGAAGGTTAATGGATGGACATCTACTAATTGATATATTCATAACACATTTTTTGTTTTTATTGAATATTAGATTTTTTGGCTACATATGAAGTGTATGAATATTATTATGTAAGGATATTATTATGTTTTGGTGAAAAGAAGAAAATGAAGGTGATGGTTAAATTTTAGGTAATCATAAAAACAAATTATTTTAAAAAAGAAATTAATACATTTTTTTTAAAATATTATCCATGGATATTTTTTTATACACGTGGATACCTCAAAATCTAAGGATTAACCACTTAGCAGATACCCAACAGATATGATGTGGGAACATATATCATATATATTCAACAGAGCGTACATAAAGATCATACTATACGTACCAATGAATATTCATTTACATCCATGCATACTTGTTATGGAAACAAAAAAAGTAAATTTTACATTAAAAAAATATTTCTTAAATTTTTAAGAGTACGAGTACACAAATTTGAAGATAATTTTACTATATTTAGTTCCTTAACAAGTACATCATAGGAACTTGTTAGATTTTTTTTTAATTACCAATCACTAAATGACATAAAATCGCACAAATAATTAAAGTGGAAAAAATGTAAAAATATTACCTCATTGCCTTTGTATAAGAGACTCGGAACGTTTCCGTAAGTATAACTCGGTAGGTATGGACGATACAATATATATGGATCGGAGTTCAAATTCTTGATTTTCCACTTATTCATTTTTAAAAGACTCATGATAAAAATGAATAAGTAGGTACCATATTCTTACTTGATAAAAAAGGGTAATTCATTTTTAAAAGACTCATGATAAAAAAACCTAGTACTTCATTACTTTTTTATTTTATTTTAAAAGGAGCACATATATATCTACTTGATTTGTAGCTAAGTAAATAAGCATACCATAAAAATAAATCCTATATCAATCCCTACCCCCTTTTCAATTAAAAAAAGATAAATCATATATAAAAGTTAGGTTTTAATTATTGTTGTATAATCATGACATTTTTTGATAAAAAAACAAAGCCAATATCTATATGGAGATTGTGGACATTATCATCTTCATTCCTTACTCTTTCTCCACATCGATAAATATGATTCACATGTCTTAATTTGGAATAAAGAAATGGACCAGCATACATGCATGTCTACTTACTACTGTACTAGGAGGTTGCTCAGTCATCCAAAGTCGGTAAAATCCAACATTATAATCACATTAAGGAGAAGGGGACCATGCATTCACTTTTATTTTTTTCCTTCCATATCTTTTCATTTTATCTGTCACGTATTTGTAAAGCTTAATTAAGATGTGCCGTGAAAAAAATGATGTTAATTTCTTTTTCACACGACCTTCAACTAGGGTGGGCTTTGTCAAAAGTTTCAAACATGAGATCTTAAACGATCATGCGTAACATGAATAAGATAAAGCAGATCGATTTGTCCCAACAATGGATGGGGTTTATTTATTTGAAATAAAGTGGGAATATATGGTACCATATTCTTACTATAATTAGGTTTTTTTTCCATTGACATTTTTAAGTCTTGATCTTCTTCTAGAGGATTACCCTTTTTTTTACAAGGAGAAATATCTCTTCATGCTTGATTACCATGAATTAACAAATATTATTCACTATAAAAAAATACAAATGCATGTAAATATCGGAGGATTAGTTTAGCGGAATGAGCTATCTAGACTCTCACAACTCGACAAACTAATATTTGAATTCGTCTAATTGAGATGTGTCCACATTAGTGTCCAACACCTCAAATGAAATTATCTTTAACTAAAGAAATCCAATATGAAAAACAAAAATGTAATGAAGTACTAGCCAAGAATATTTTAGGGCTCGCTTGTTACGAAGTATATAAAAAAAGTTATTTTAATACTCAACAATTTAGAGTATAACTTCTCTTAATATTCACTATAAAAGTTAATTTAACCAATATATCGTTTTGACTTGATACATGACAATTTTATGGATCTATTTAACAATTCATATTTTGACAAATACTTATAATTTTGATGACCAATATTTTTCACTTTAAATTTATATTATTGAAACTTCTATATAGTGAACTTAGCGGGGGCATTTGTCTGAATTACTTAGTAAAATTTTCTTTTGAAACGACCAACATAGTATGTTAATTGTTAGTAATTTGTTAGTTTGTGTTAATGGTAAGAGTCGAATTTGAAACCATTCTTATTACTCAAATCTCTCATCCTAGCCACCAAAACAACCTTATATCCCTTCAAAACACTTTCTAAGTAAATATTCCTCTCTATTATTGAGGACGATGCATATAGATATAGCTTTCTCTCTATACAAATGCTGCTTTCATATACTTTCTTGCCGTATAGAGTAGTTCATTATTTGGTGGTGTGGCGTGTGATGCCAAAGCAAAGAGGCCTTTATGACCACGCTATTTGGATTGTCCTAAAAGAAAAAGAAACCAACAAAGACAATTACTACAAGAAGAAGAGTTACGGGAAGGTAAGAATGAGGAAACAAAGTAAATAATTGTAGATGATAGTGATGTGATCTGACGGTTCATGTGCTACCACGTTAAAACTATGTCCATGTTCTCAGAAGATAATTAGGTCTACACTTGGAAGAACAAACACGTGGCAGACAACAATTGGGTCCCGCAATCAAGTGTTGAAAAAGGATTTTGAACAAACTGACTGAGGAGTAGCATAGGAAGAAAACTTTCTGCTTTGGACACCCTCAATATGGGAACAGATTCCAAATATTATTAGAATATCTAATATCTAATATATTTCACAAAGAGATGAATGGGGTTGGGACCCTACAAAAGATTATATTTGATTGGACCCACTAAAGATTTCAAATAAAACTCAATGGGACCCCATTTTGGTCCCAACTCCAACCTTTATTTATTTCTTGTCCCTTCACTATTTATCATATAAACATAAATGGATTTTTTTTTATTCTCGATGCAATTTTTTATGAAGACATTTTTTTTATGCATCATGGTCATTTGGTCGATTTAGTTGATAAAAAATTGACTCATATCTCATGGTTGATTTAGTTAGTAAAAAATTAACTCATCTTACAAAAGTGTGTTTCATTTACATTGTCAATGCTAAATACTCATTGATGAATAATCTATAAATATTTATGTTAGCATTCTTTAAACACACATAAACTTAACAAAATGCATAGTGGTCCCTCTTATATTTTCGTTTCTATGTTCTTGGTCAGATCTTCAATTCTATATATTGAAGTGATGTGATATGTTTACCCGAAGTGAACAATTGAAAAGTTGAGTTCTTTATTCCTTGTTTTCTCTCCTCATAATTTGAAATGGGAATTAATTGCAAACTAATTTTTGGATCCGTTCTTGGGCGATGTCAACATTGCGTCCATTTTCAGGTAAGGACACATCTTTTTGTGATATTGGGTAGGATTTCGTGAAGATTTTCTTATTGTTTGTTTGCGTAATTTTGGGTGCAAAGTAGCTAACAATATTAATTAGGCCATGATGCTAGTAAAAGAAATTTCACAAAAAAGAGGTGAAATGTCACAATAATCACCTTGGTTAAAGTAGGAAAAGGATCATGTCATAAAATCATATTTCAAATCCGTACATAAACTATTTTTTTCATATTTAATTAGTTTAAATATGTTTACGGTCCTTCAAAAATATACAGGCCTGCTCAACATCTTTAGATGTCTAAAACAAATATTATAACAAGGTACTTTGAAGTAAAAATAATAACATAATGCTTATAAAAAAAAAACATTTTTACCGACTCCAAGATTTGAATTTGAGGGTACGAGGCTCTAAGCTTGACTAATCAAGCTAAACAATTCTCCAGAGTTAATCTATCATATTTTATATTTATAATTGAGTTAAATTTTTTAAGTCTTTTTATGATCTAAAATTTTGGAGCCTAAAGCCCTAGTTTACACAACCTATGTCGACCAAAAATTTTAATTAAGGGTGGATTTTCACAATGTCTAATACAGACCTCTCAAAAAGGTTTAAAGATAGACTCTTAGAGCACTCTCAACAGAGGTATTTCAATTGAGTTTGACATGCTGACACATGATTTTTTCACTGGTTCACCCTTTATGTGTATTGTAATTAAATATAAATAAAATATTAATATGAGAGGTAAAATTGAAGAACCCAACATGAGTTTGTTAGTGTTGCACGGGTGGATCACTATTAGAGTTGCTCTTACAATGTAGCTCAAAGTAACCCACAAAATAACTTTTGAATAGAGATCACTATTTGAATTGCTCTTACAATTTTTAATATGAAAGTGTATTTTTAAGTAATAAAGAAAGAAAAAGTTGTGTACTAATATTTTATTAAAATTTACTAAAAATGTAATGATCCATCCCACACTCATTCCTTCTTTTATTAATAAAATCTACTTTTTTGAAATAAAAATCTACTATTTTATTAAAAACGGTGATAATCCACATTTGAATAATATTTTTGAAGTCCATATTAGGCAAATCTTTAAAATATAACAAATTTTACTTTTGTTTCAAAATTTGTTTGCCCCAATTCGACAGAGTTAATTGTGTCTCTTTGTAATTCCAAAAATGTGTGTCTCTTTGTACCCAAAAGAAAAGTAGTGTCTCTAAGATGTATCTTACAAGTAGTGTTTATGTAGTGTTTGTTGAAATCTCCCTTGACAGACTCCAAAGCAGACCTTTTAGATTGTATCAAGGATCAAATAAGATAAAATTGGTCCAGTTGCTGGTATCATACAACACTGAGAGTATTCACTGCAACATGGTTTTCTTGCAAACAGAAAAAGATAAAAGAAGTATGTTTTTTTTTTTGAAAGACAGATAAAAGAAGCATAGACAAATTATTTGGTATGTTGTCGTATTGGATTGTTTGGTTGCTGCGTAGCAATATTATTTATCTGGGAGGAGCAGCAAGCAGTTGTGATGGGTTTATAGCTCAGATTATAATAACATCTAGGGTTGGTAAAAAAAAAAATCTAGGGCTGGTTCTTCACACGGGAGGGTAGAAAATCCATCTTTTAATAACTTTGTTTTTTCTTATATATATATATATATATATATATATATATATATAATTCGAAGATATCTCAAAAAACAAAGAATACAACTAATTTGATATGACATTTTAAAGTTTAAACATATGTGGTTAAAGAGTTTGGACGGCAAAAGAGTTTAAGAAAGAGATCAATATTTGTTAACGTTTTTATTTTTCTTTAACGATATTGCAACAACTAACATTTGTCTATCTCAATAAAAAATAAAAAATAAATTAATTAAGTACGATCATATCAACACTAATACTAATACATCGAATTTCATCAAAAATTTCAAAATTAACCATGCTTGAGTGAGAGAAAGTAGTGCTAAGATGAATAACCTTATTATAAGTCTGTGTTGCATTTCATCTAACATCTTGCTAAAAAATAACTACTATAATTGAAAAAAAAAAAAAATACTATGATAAAAATGGTCCTATTGACTATGGGTCACATCCTACATTCCTCACGAGATATTTGGCTAAGGTGGGTTATAGGCTAAATTAATTGGAGCAAAAGTCTCCTAAATCAACTCATCCTCGTGCATGCAATGATGTATAATGTCAAAATTCTTACCTCATTTCTTCTAATTTACTATTACATTACTCGTAATATTTATCATATTCTTTATCATTTTTCTTTTAAATATATCTCTTTCCTCACAGATTGGGATACACGATTTAACAATGTGCTTTTTAACAGTATTTTACCGGCCAAAAGAAAACAAAACAATATGTTTATTTTGTTAAGGTAAATGTGAAGAAAAGTAACCCCACTTATCGGCACCGGAAAATTAATACATGTGGTTGGAAAAATTAAGACTAAAGTAATAAAAACAGTTTAATTAGTTAGAAAAGAAGGTTGGTTTTATTAATTTTGAAAGTGATGCACATAATATAATATATTTAGAATTAGAATAAAGGATCCATCCTATCCACACACACTATCTATATATCTACCAAAATTCAACACCCACCCTTTAACTTCCATCAGCATGATGACCCAATGGGAAAAACAAATCTTGAATTTTTTGCTTTGTAATCAAATAAAATCCAATTGAAAGGGGAATGAGAGAGAGAAAGAGAAAGAGTAGTTGTACCAACGTGGTGGAGAGAATCTAGGGACAAGATCTTCTCTGAATGAAATTACACAAAAACAACAAAACATCCATACCACTGTTCCACTACAGTTTTTTCTCTCATGCACCCACTAATAGAATAAAGCTACTAGTACAAGATAATTACATTCCACCTCTCTTTTCCCACTCTCATTCATCATCTTCCCCTCTCTCTCTCTCTCTATACTTACTCTTCTATATACTATATAACTTCAATCAATTACTTAACAAGTATTCATCACCAAATTGATATGGAGCTTGCTTTGGATAGTAGAAAATTACAATTACAACCACAAAACTTGAAGCAAGAACACTTTCATGTGTTGGCTGTAGATGATAGTGTCATTGATAGGATGCTTCTAGAGAGGCTTCTTAGAGATTCTTCATGCAAAGGTAGTTAGGTGACCAACATTTTTTCCGTACAATCTCAATTATTAGGATTTTTTTAGTTTTAATTTTTAGAATGCAAAATATATTGTTAAAGAATTTTGTGTACTGAATTTGGTTAGTTAATTGTTTTGTGGTTAATTGTTAAAACAGTTACTTGTGTGGACTCTGGAGATAAGGCTTTGAAATATCTTGGACTGAATATTGATGAAATTGATAATAATTCTTCCTCAACAAAGTCTTCTATATTAGAATCATCATCTCCTCCTCTTCAACAACCATTGCAGCTACAAGAGGTAATAATCTTAATTTTCTTCTTCCTCCTCCTCAAAAGTTTTCAAGATAGTTGAACTCGTGTTGTGTACTACGTTTAATTAATTAGTTTTGTCCAGAAAAAAAGGTATATTTGCTAACTTCAAAAACAAGTAAAGAAGAAAATTTGAGTATGCAAAATTATAGTATATGCTTATCTTGTTTGCATACATGAAATTAATAATACCCCATAAAATTAATAAAGCTAAGCTCAATTTACATAATTAAATATCAACACCATCCATTTTATCGTGTTGACTAAGCTCCTTTTTCCTTTCTTAGTTAGGACTTAAGAGACATGCCTTCTGCGTTTTTTTCTTCTAACTTCTCCTTTAGACTGTTGAAATTGTTAGTAGTATTATGCTGAGTGGGGATATTGAACTTTGGACCTCCTTATCAAATTACTTTCATTCATATATATAATTTATTGATAAGAATATATACATGTTATATATGGATATGGAGATTTCTTTCTCCAAAAATTACCTTCATCAACATATATAATTCCTCTAAAAAAAAATACAGTTAGGAAAGAAAATCTCATAAAAAAAATAATTAAACCAAAGCGACTTTATATGGAGTTGCCAATTTCTCTTTCAGATCCTCCATTCATCTAGGTCGCGGATGCATATTATAATATATCAAAATGTACTCAATATATATATATATATATATATATATATATGATAATGGATATATATACATTTTTTTGAAGGATGATAATGCATATTATAATGTTTCAAAATGTACTACATATATATGATAATGCATATATATACATTTTTTTTTTGAAGGATGATAATGCATATTATAATGTTTCAAAATGTACTACATATATGACATATGATACATGGTTAACATAATTATATCAATAATGCACAATGATTATATATATTCTCTTGTTTATAGGATTAATCAGCAGACATTAAATCAGATTAGGAAAAAAATAGAATTCAATGGTAAATTAAATTAACTTTGTAGAAAAGTATAAACCTTTTCACTGCACTGTACGTACTCCTAATTATTGTTTTGATCCATGATCTCCTCGCAAGAATATAGTGTCTGCTATGGTTGTACGTTCTTCTATTTTCTTTAAATCTCTTTTGTGAAAAAGGATACGTACGGAAATGTTTTAGTATATATTTATTGAACATTAAATTTTTATGTTTGGGTAGTTAATTCATCATGTGCACTATTTTGCAGGGAAGCAAAGTGAATTTGATCATGACAGATTATTGCATGCCTGGGATGAGTGGCTATGATTTACTTAAAAGGGTCAAGGTCAAAATCTCATCTTTTCCCCGACATCTTCCCTAAATTCCCTCTCTCTTTTTTAAACTTGAATAGGATGCATGCATCGCACTGAAAAAGATGCTAAGCATTCTTTTCTTTTCTCTGTCAGTAAATATATATAGTCACAATTTAAAGTTCACTAGCACTTTGCAAAGGTACAAGAAAATTAATTTTACTTCAAGGCTGGTTTTTTTTTTCAAGTACTACTACTATATAGCTTTAGAGTTTAATTTTCGCATCTTGTGGATATAAAAAGTTTTACATTGTCACGACTAATTATATGTGTGACTTTAAAGATAGTTACGATTTTATTTTATATATTTTGAATGGCAATAAATATATAAATAAATAAAAGAAAACTGCTTACGAGCAGGTATAATTTTTTTTGAACATCCAATTTTATTAGACATAGGAGAAAAATACAAAGAATATTTTACCAACAATTCAAAAAGAAGTATAAGGGTGTTCGACCCACCAAAACAAAGACTCTAAATCAAGAATTGAGAAAGAGGGTTTGAAAACTATTCAAAATACATACAAGGTCTCTTTTTTCATAGCTAGAAACCACCTCTAAGAGGTTACTTTGATGACCTCTACAATCTCTTCCACCTTCAAGTTCTTTGAGGAAAAAATAATCTCATTCTAACCCTCCCAAATCTTTAAATTGTTGCATGTCATGTTAAAATTAGACCATTTCAGTGATTTTTATTCCACGACAAAGGATGAAAAATAATCAAGAAGAGAGACTATATTTTCAAATAATAACACTCCAACTATGATCCACTTAAAAATCAAATATCAAACCTTGACGACAAAATTACATCTACAAAACAAATGACCCATAACCTCATGTTTCATCATACACCTTGGGTAGTTACAATTAATTAAAGTCAAATATTTTTAATGAAATTTTGTGATTATTATTGATTGATATCGTTAAAATAAAAACTTTAAACCATATATGAACTAAATCTATCTTCATATTTCTTGTGATAAATTAAATCCTAACATTTTGGGTAGAAAGAGTAAGAAAGAAAAAGGAAAAGTTTAGATTTCTGAATCTGAATTTGCTTTTGCTTTTTCTTTTCTTTTATCCATGTATCTATTCTTTTTTTGTTTTTCCATTAATTTTTCTTCTTTTGACACTGCTTACTGCACTGCAGGGATCTTCTTGGAAAGATGTTCCAGTTGTGGTTATGTCATCAGAAAATGTACCTTCTAGAATTAGCATGTAAGTTTTCTTTTTCTTTTTAAATTCATCATATACTTGCAACAGTATTTATTTCTTTCATTATCCTTTATTATATCTTAAATACTTCTTCAAAGAAAAAGGAAAGAATAAAGTAGATCTTCAAAAGTAACCAAAATCTAATGCTGCATCAATACTTTATCACATTAGAAGAAAAAAATGCATCATTTAATTAACAACTTAATTTGGCTAATAGGTGCTTGGAAGAAGGGGCAGAAGAGTTTCTAATGAAGCCTCTTCAGTTATCAGATTTGCAGAAGCTTCAACCATACTTCCTAAAATCCCTAGAAAATTCTTCTGATGAGCAAGAATCTGCTAACAGTTCCACTACCACCACAGACTCGGACGACGACAACGATCTCATCGACAGCAACAATAACAATAATGATGATAACATTAATAGTATCAGCAAACGGAAGGCCATGTCTCCTGAGCCTCCAGAGAGATCAATGCCCAAAATGAAAGGGTTGGCGGTGGTGGTGTAAAGAGAAAATCGTACAAATTAAGAGTGGTTGTTGCATGCATATTATTTAGTTTATGACTATGTTTCTATTTAATTTTTGTTTTAATGAAATCACTGTGAGCACGTACTAATATTATATTTCACTATTACAAGTTACAACTACCACTAGCCACTTAAATTTATGTACAAATGTTTAAATTAACCCTTTGTCGTCTAGATATTGCAATCTTTAAATTACTTTGGGACATAACTGACAACTTAAAAGGAACAACCATGATAAAGAATAACTTGAGGATCCAATTCTTAGTGCTAAGTCCTGCATGGTTTTGATTTTGTAAAGAAATTATTTGAGTTCTTTTTTCTCATCCATTGAATATTGTCCAAAAAGTATGCTTGCTAAAGGATCTTGGAATCTTGAACCTCCAATCATAAGGCTTTTTTCATGGTCACCATACTTCAATATTTTGATTCTTGTGCGGCTTACTAATGCTCCATGTTGGATAAGATTCTTGGTTTTTCTCAAGATCAACATTAGAGTCAAAAAATAAACATCTTTGCTATTTCTATTTCAAGGGGTATTGAAATTTCTCTTTTCTTTGGATGTGATTATAACAAGACGGTCAGTCACATTGCTAGAGTTTCGTAGCTGTATACCAACTTAGGGATCAGATCCATGTTGAAAGGGATCATATCTTTTTTGAAATACTAAAAACGAATTTTTTTTGCTGACCCAATTACCAAAAAAATTTCCAAATCTGACCCCCTTTGACATTTAAATACGAAATGACCCCCTTTACGGATTTTTTGTTTTTTTGTTTTGTCGTTTTCCTCATTACCGTTAGCTTTCAAATTGCGGTAATGAGCCACATTTCGACACGCGCCAGGGCTTGCACGGAGTGAGGCGGGTTGAGCGATTTCTTTTAAATTTTTTTATTCATTACCGCAGTTTAGAATTGCGGTAATGAATTTTTTATTTTTTTCGTTTTTTCTATTTTTGGCATTATTAAAACAATATACCATTCATCCAAATTCACAATCATTTTTTCATACATTTCTACTTGTTTTGCATAGTAAAAATAGACATTAAAATCACAAAGCTGCTTAATTTTTTTAAATGATGGAATTTTATTGAAGGTTAAAAAAAGGTCATAAATACTTATAAAAGATTGGTTGAACACATAATACATAACTATATAAACTATCGATTTTGAATGGTCGGACAATTTCTCCTAATATGACCGGGATGCCGACACAACCCACACGGTCTCGGTGTCGGTGTTCTTTCTTCCACCTCCTCGTCCATTTCACTCCTAATGTGAGTACTATCGGGTCTACCTTTCTTTAGTCTTCGCATGTCCGGATTATGACAAAGCTCGGACCTTCGTATGGGGGCCAATAACTCTTGTCCCGGACTACTTTGAATGCTTTGTTGTAGATGGCGTAAACATTCTCGTTTTTGAACACGTCCGGAATAAGGGTTGTGTAGTCATGGTGAAAAGAACACGCGGCAAAATGAGGAGGTGGATGAGGAAGAGGAAGAGGAAGAGCTCCGAGGAAGAGGAAGAGCAAGAGCAAGTCCAACGACCCGTACGAAGAAAAAAAGATAAATTATGTGCTACAGAAGTCATAATTTAAATTTAGGTTGGCGTAAATGGTTACCGCGGAGAAAGTAGTTTTTATTTTTAACACAATGAATAATATAATTAATGTTTTTAAATTTATATTTATTTATTATTATTTGCATCTAATTTTAAAAAACATATATTGTGCCAAAAATAGAAAAAACGAAAAAAATAAAAAATTCATTACCGCAATTCCAAATCGCCGTAATGAAGAAAAAAAATTTAAAAAAAAATCGGTCAACCTCGCCTCACCCGTGCAAGCCCGGCGCGCGTCGAAGAAGGTGGCTCATTACCGCAATTTGAAACTCGCGGTAATGAGGAAAACGACAAAACAAAAAACAAAAAATCCGAAAGGGGGTCATTTCGTATTTAAATGTCAAAAGGGGTCGATTTGGAAATTTTTTGGTAACTGGTCGCAAAAAAAAATTCACTAAAAACGGCAAAATATATTAAACCAAAGAGAGCCTATAAACAAAAAATATAGAAGGAAAATGCTTGTTTTCCCAAATAGAACTGTCCCGAGATTTTCCGTACACATGTGGCATATATGCCATCCATCCATTAGTTATGATTTCCATCTTTTTCTCCCCCACCTCCCATGATTTCCGCTCACAGCCGTTTTTTATTGGCTTATTTTCATTCTTGATGGATTCGGGACAATACTTGTCGGGGTAAATAGCAAAGGTGAATATAGAAAGCCGCACAAAAGCAAGGGAGCGGATGGGATGACACATGGATACACATGATTTGTTGCGGTTAACGGATCATGCGCTCATGCTTCGATGAACATTCGATCAAAATTGAATGATCCCGATTTGATCTTGGAATTTTAGGATTTAAACACTAAAAATTAAATCTATTTTTTTAACCGTCCGGTCAAGATCGGATGGCTATCAATTTCTTGATCGCGTCAATACATGACAAAAGCACCGCATTGAATCCTATTTCATGGATACAATACAATTCATGGATACAATACAACGACACCAATTGTTCTAGTGAGCCCAAGTGAAATCAAAATATAACATCCACCCACAATACATAAAGAGAACTAATTCATGGTCAAGCACATAAGAATTCAACACACCATCCATTACACAAGGAGGGGAACTCACCTCAAACTAGGAATCAATTCCAACTCATGATCATAATTTACTCAACAATGGTATGGCCATTTGGAGATTTTTTTAAAGAAGAGACATATATTCTTATGAGTGTGTTTAGATGACGGAATTCAAAATTTAAAAGAATTTGAAATTTTACGAATTTACTCCCTCCGTCCCTTAATGTAACCCCCTTTACTTTTTTCACATTTCTTAAGAAAAATTGTCAAGGTAATTATTATGTCTCTGTTTTGTGTGTTAATATTACCATATTGTCCTTTGTTTGTATATGTATTAAATTTGACTTTTTAAATTTCAAGATAAGTTAGTAGTATTAATTAGGGGTATGTTTAGGAAAATAATAATAAATACATCTAGTAATTTGAAAAGGGGTTCAGATTTAGGGACATAAATAAAGTCAAATGGGTGGTTAGATATAGGGACGGATGGAGTATTTGATTCCTTTCATTTACAAAATTTGTTATTTTGGTCAAGCACTTGACTTAATTTCATTTGCAAAATTTATTATTTGCGCAAAGGATTTGAATTTTCTTCATTTATTAAATTTCCTCTCTCATAACCAACTCTTAGTAGAAAGTCATATATATACCACAGAGATATAACTCACATGTTACAAACATATGACTCATCATCTCTCAAATGTTAAATGATACACAGTTTGAACCTTCAACATCTTGAATAATACGATACCAAAGAAGATTTGGACGAGTGAAAACAGTATCTAAAACAGTTGTCATGAGAAAGCAGTGATCATTGGTGGATCCTAATGTTGGAATATTTTATTATTTATTATATTCCAATATCATTATGTGGGCTAATATCGTAACAATAATTATATTAGCTATTTATCAATTGTGAGTCTTAGTTGATTAATGATTAAATTAAATAATAAGCCTATTGTATTTCTAATTGGATAATTAATTAAAGGAAAATGTTAACTTGTGCCCTTAAGGCACAAGATAAGGAACCCAACATAGTAACTTTTTGTTGGAATGTGTGCATTCAATTTAATTTTTAAATTTATGATAAATAGAATGCACAAAATTTGAGGAAATATTTCTACTTTTAGGTTCCTTATCTTGTGCCCTAAGGGCACAAGTTAACATGACCCTTAATTAAATATTTAATTAGTTGATATGGACTCAATGAGTGGATGTCTGGATGGCCCATTAACGGAATAATGGGAAACCCTAATGGCCATCCAATATAAAAGAGGCTATGGTCCCCAATACACCGTACACGGCGAACTCTCTCTTCTCCCCATCCGAAAGAGAACTTCGAGCATAAAGCGTACCGGTTGAGGAATAACCAAATCAACCGCCGCTAACGTTCTTGTTTGTTTCGGATCACCTCTCTCTCGTTTAGCGTCGGCTGCCGATTGAGAGTAGGGCCGCCATGAAAGCTTTATCCAGGTATTCCTAATACCCTAATTCTTGATATCCTTGATAAATCAAACATGTTGTCGATCCGATCATATTTATGTTCAATGATTAATTTGCTTCCGCTATACTTTTATTTTGTATTGAACATGTTTTATGGATTAAGACCTAAATTTCCAACACCTAACTCTTCCACACTTGCAAAAGGATTTGAAGTTCGCCAGCTGACAATGTTTCCACCCGAGGAGACATAGCCAACAAAGTTGCATACGTGGAGCAAATAGAAAGCTAACTAGATGAGTCTAAATCGAAGACCATGTATCCTCGTGAAGGGCTTGATTCACCCCACTAATTAGGTTATCAGTTCCACCGTCAATAAATGTTCCCTTAAACATATATCTTCTCTATGTAAGCGTTCCAACCCACCTATCACCTTCAAACACTTACATAAACCGCTCACAACTGAGGCTTGCTAATCCGACACAAGAAACAACTTAAGTAAGTAATATCTTAGGGAAACATCACCCACCCACACATCAGCCAAACTAAAACGCCTCAAGTTTCTCTTGCCTCTAGTCTACCTTTCTCATTCGACTTGCACACATCATACCATAGAACCCGATAAAATTTCTTTTCACCTTTCAAGCCTCCACAAAGGAACTATCTTTCCATATGCATAATAAGTTTATTGTGAGCAATATAATATGTTTATGGCTAGAGATTGAATCAGTGGGACCTAACTTTTTGTTTATTGTTGCATTCAAATAACTTATTTGAAATAACTATTAAGCCACAACTATAAATATCTTTTTCACAACCCCATCAAGGGACAAAAAAAATATATAGATACAAATACAAATAAAATAACTGTGCAGAATAAGAGGTTAATATATTTTGAAAGTTCCACTTTCATATAGCCATTTTTAATCTCTATTTATTACACACACATATTTTTGACGTTAAAGAGACAATTATTGCGAGACGGAGGAAGTAGATAGAAAGGTCGATGAAAGAGAAAATATAGTGATGCAAAATATATTGATACAAGAAATAAAAAAGTCCAAAGAAATTTATACTCTCAAAATCTTTTTAAGCTTAAATAGTGCCACGTGCGACTTTTGAATACAATCTCATTACAAAGTGCACTTAGAGTGCTGTGAGCAATGCGATAGGATTATGGCTAGAGATCGAATCGATGGAACCTCCAAATTATGATTTATATTGGTCTATTCAAATTAACTTAATTGAAATAACTTAAGCCACAACTATAAATATTTTTCTAAAAAAAAAAACTTCACAACCCCACCAAGGGACAAAAAGAGAGATATATAACTACAAACGCAAATAAATTAAGTGTGCAAAATAATAAATTAATAAATTTTGAAAGTTCTACTCTCATATAGCAACTTTTAAGCTCAATTTACACAAGATAAAATACAAATAGAAAGGGCAAAGAAAGCTAGACGAACCCAGGCAAAGAAAGAGAGAAAGATCGTGAGACGAAGTATATTACACCGTATACGTCTATAAGATGTAAAAAAAAAAAGAGTCCATAGAAATTTATACTTTCCAAATATCTTTTCAAAATTAAATATTGCCAATATGTGAGTTTTAATACAATTTCATTTCGAAGTGCGCTTAAAGTGTCGTGAGCAATGTGATTTTGAGTGAATGGATATGTATTTCGATGTAATTATGTGAAAGCAGTGCTATATATAGCGACTGCCATTATCACGAAATTTTCACGAAGTGTGCTATAATTTGATTTCTACAAGCTTTCTAAGTTTTATTTTCATATTTTCTTAAAATAAAAAAGGTGTTAGGTAGCTAACCGTTTGCCTATTGAACTTAAACTCATAATCTCAATCTTAAAAATATGTCCTTATATACATCATGACAAAAATGGTGTCTAACCATTTGCCTACTAACCGTTTATCTAATATTTGAAATAAATACTGCCCACTAATATGTCTTTATATACTTCATGACAAAAATGAGAGTCATCTCTGCTGAAACACATAGAATTCATCTAAAACAAAACATGTCGTGAAATGTTTTATCGCGAGATTAATCATTTCCCATGTGAAAAACAAAACATGTCGTGAATTGTCGTGAAATGTTTTATCGCGAGATTAATCATTTCCCATGTGAAAATAGTAAGTTGAACGATAAAAATGATAGTAAAAATTAATTCTAGAATTAAAAGTTCCAATTTCTAGCACCAAGTATCGTAAATTGTTTTGTCAAAAAAAAAAAAAAGTATCATAAATTGTAGAGACAAAATCATTTATACTCGAAATCAACCAAATACATCAAAATCAAGCAACATTAATACTTTCTCAAATCTAATATACACCGTCTCCTGCTAATTTTTTTCTTTTTCAAAATGCTTTATTTTGTAATAATTATTATAGACCGTGACTCACTTCTATGTAAAATTACAGTTTACCAATTTTATTTTATAGTAAATGGTAAAAACGTGTTTAATCCTTCAGTAAAGTTCCTAGAGACTAGGTTCCATTTTGATCACACCACGTCCTTTTTATTTATTAGAAAAGAGAGCATGCAGGGTTTTCGAACCATGTTTCTTCATCGATTTAACTTGTAAAACTAAAAACATCAACTAATTTATCTCGGATTAAATTTTACAGAAACAAAAGTTCCAGTACTAAACTCCGCCAAAACTCACATTATTCAGTAATACATTAGAGTAAACCAAAAAGATAAAATGAAACGCAAAAATAGATAGATTGGCACTAAGATTTCCTAACTTCTGATTCTGAGATACAAAAGAGTTGTAAAGCCCGCAGATGACTGTGTGCCGATATCCTCCAAGCGAAACTGCAAAAAGAATAAAAATATGAATGAGAAACTTTGTAGAAAGAGTTTCTATACAATTCGGATTAAGTTGGGAAACTAATGAATGATCTACGGAAAGTTACCTTTTCAAAGCTCATCTTTTGGTTGTTCTGCTTCTGGCTGAGCAGCAGCTTTTGGTTGTTCTACTTCTTGATGAGCAGCACCAGTTTTATCCTTGTTCTTTTCAATGAATTCTATGATGTCTTCCTTTGTCCTACCACCATCGTATTGTGATAGTTTTCCACTTGCTGACCTGAAGTACAAGGTTGGATAGCCTTGGACATCAAAGGTGTCGGTTGGGATATCGTTGGCAGTTGCATCCTGGAAAGTGACACAAATGATGCATAGAATAAAGTTAGCCATATCAAAAAATAAAAGAAAAAGGATAATGTTATAATCATCAAAGGATATGAAACAAGACACATATCTTACCAGTTTTGCAATAACAACATCAGCATCGCTTTGGAATGAGACAGCAACTTCATCCAAGATTGGAGCCAACTGCTTGCAGTGACCACACCAAGGAGCATAAAACTCTATCAACACTGCAGGTTGTATAGTTTATGCCAGTATATTATTAGTGTAACTCTAAATGAATAAGGCAAACAACTAATTAATACAAGTTGTGAATGAGAGACAGTGGTTTCTGTATGGTAATTACTGCAACATAATGGAATCAGAAAGACATGTTCCTTTCCATGTGTAATTTATGCTATATACATAATCACAAGGTTGTAATAGCAACAGCTTCAAAGAAACATGTTTCCTGGAGAACTTCCATAGAACATATATGACAAGAAGTACATAAATCTCTAGCTTTAAAAACAAAATTCATTATATTTTTGTCAAATTATAATCTAGTTTTGACAATCTTTATATGAATGCATTATCTAATCATCTCAAATATTTTTGTCCAAACTCTTTCACATGCAGGGAACATAAATATTTTGAAACATGATATTTCACATGCAGGGAACATAAATATTTTGAAACATGATATGTTGTTTGAACACAGTGAGTACCAAAATCTATCTGATAATCCATAGAAAAAGGCAAAAATAAAAGGCAAAATTTTAATACCATTCTTCCCAGACTTGAAAACAACGTCCTCAAGAGTTTGCCCAACCACCACTTTAACAGGCTCGTTGTTACTTTCAGGAATAGGTTCAGACTTGACAAATGGTTCAACCTTGCCATCCTGAAAAGAAAATACGATAAATTAAAAATCTTGAAGACAAACAATAGAAGTAAAATATAAAATATCTTGAATGAAAGAGTTTACAAAACCAAATATCCTAATAGAAATAAGGGTACCAACTTAAAGAAGTCAAAGGCAAAAAGCTACCAAGAGAAATGAGCTAATACCTTGTATGCCTTCAACCAAGTTGGGAGTTGATCAAGTTCCAAATTGGGTTTGAAAAACTTCTTGCCATCATTATGCTGAATAATAATTAGAGGTACTTGTTCTTCCTTCAGTCCAAAATACTGCCAAGAAAAGCCATTGACAATGTCAAATATTAATATTGAGCAAAGAATAACTTGAAAATATTTAAATAATAAAACTTTGATTTGATACAAACCTGGAAGGCACCTTGACTAGACTCAACATCTCCAACAAGAAAGCTAACTCCCTGTTGTTTGTATTGCTCAGCAACTTCATGGTATTTTGTTTTGAAAGATTCAGCACCTTCGGTAGTAAAGTTGATGAACAACATAGCCTGCCAATTTTATAACTTTAATTTAGATTTACGGGACACAGGATAATATGGGTGTAAAACAGAGACAAAGGAAGCAAGGTTTGTAAAATGCTTTGAGACACAAAATGGTAAGCTAAAGGCAAATATATCAATAATATGCTTCTATAAATTAATAACAACTACGAATCATAAAAATAACTTAAATAGCATATTACCTTTGCGTTGGGAGAGTTAAAGAATTTGACAACAAAAGGGTGATTGCTAGGCTCATTGTTGAAGACAGTCACAATTGGGGTACTGGATTCTTCAATGAATTTCTCTAGAGCTTCTACATTGAAATCCTACGAGCATGAAACAATTTTAAACAACAAACAAACAAAAAAACTAAAATATGTAACATGGAACAGTCAAGCTGCAGAAATCAGAAATACCTTTGAGTCCACAAAGAGCTCGTCAAATGGCTTAAATAACCTAACCACAGGCCCAGACACTGATGAGTCTCCCTTTGGAAGGTGTTTGGCATTCAAAGTGTGAGCAAAGTCATAGTCAGAACGCAACTTCTCTGCTAATGCAATGAAGTTATCGTACTCCTCACCAGAAAATTTAGGGAAAACTCCGACCTGAAAAAATTGAAAGATAATATTAAGAGTTTTATTTTCATGCATCGCATTATAAAAGATGTTACGGTATATATGAATTAAATTCTAAGATTAAACTACAATGGCTGGATACTTACAATAACAACTTTGTTGTCACCAACAAAAGCGGTCGCATCATCAGCAGATTTAATTTCTGTGGATGCAGGGCCACTTTGTTTTTTCAAATACTCAACAATACCTTCAGCTTCACGGGGACCTTTGTATTCTTGAATGTTCTTTCCACCATTCCTAAAAATCTTAATGGTTGGGAATCCCTTAACATCATTTTCCGATGCGAGGTCTTTGTTGTGCTCCTCATTGGCATCAACTTTAGCCAAAACAACTGGTGGCTCGTGAGTGCTCAAGATAGAAGCAGCCTTCTCATACTGCAGATGTAAACACAACAAAAAATCAGCATCAGCATAATATTCTTTCATTTTTTAACCCAAAATAATTAAAGAAAATAAAGAAAAATAATTCACCTCTGGGGCTAGCTTCTTACAGTGTCCACACCTAGAAAGATGGGAAAAAATAAAATCAAATTAACAATTATAAGGTAAATGCAATGCAAAAATATTCATAACAATTGATCAAAATGAAAATTGGATTTAATAACATTCCATTACAGAAAATTTAACAAACATCAGCGTGCATGCAACAAATACAATCTGAATAAAAAAAATTGAAAAAAAACTAACAAAAAAAATTGACAATATTTTCAACTATGAAGCATAGACACGCATCGAGGAAATAACATAATTCAACATAATCACATGAGTTAGTCGTGTCAGCGTGTGTCGGACACTGACAAAACCGGACACAGACACGACATCGATCATAAGAGTAGTGCTACAGAGATTAACAAGTCTAACTCTAATCGTTGAAATTAGTACACAAAACAAAAACTATGTAATAATTATACCTAATTTAGCATAATTACCAATATCTAACACGAAATAAGCAAAATTAAGATCTAGAACACAATAAAAGCAAATAAGACAGATCAGAACAAGAATCGATGAATCGAGCATACACAAAAAAAAACATAAAAAATAGGAGAATCGAACCATACCAAGGTGCGTAGAATTCAACGACGATGAAATCGTGCTTCTTAACAGTGTCATGGAAATTAGTGTTATCCAATGTAAGAACAAATTCCTTAGCGTCAGTTGATGATTCCTCAGCGAAGATCTGAGAAGGAACCAACACAAGAAGAGAAAACAATAAGCCGAAAATCGCAACGTTTTTCGCCATTGTTGGTGTTGAAAGAATGTTAAGGATTTGGGAGATTCTAACAATTGAGATGGGTTTATAGTGTGTGAGAAAGTACAAGTAACACACACAAAACTAACACTGTTCAAGACACGTGATACGTGAGCAATTCACGTGAGTAATCGTTTTTTTAAGATATTTTTGGTTTTCGTGTGTTCTGGTTTTGTACAATCAACGAATCTCTAGTCTCCACGTTGGCATATGTATTACGTGGCTTTACCTCATAGGGTACATTCTTGTCATATGAACGTTTTTCATTTTTTTGTTTGGTTTTTGTTTGGAGTAGTAATTGTATTTTTTGTCAAACCTTTGGTGTTAATTTTATGATTTTATCCTTCTTTTGGGAAAAGAGTTAATTAATTTTTTAGGGATTAATTTATTGTAAGCTGTTATTTTTTACAAAATTAAATAGTAATAAGCTTATAAACTACTTGACCGAATTCCTGTAAGTAAATACCATAAAAACTATTTGACCGAAATACTTTTTTGACTGGTTTTTTTCTTCAATAACTTTGTTTAAAAAGAAATGATACTCTCTCCCCGTCCTATATTACGCGAGCTTATTGACTTGCATTTACGTATGTCAACGCACAATTTTGAATTTAACTATCTTCAATAATCTATTAGAAAAAGTTATGAAAATTCTACTATTTTGAAAATTTTCATCGTAACGAATCCAACAAGATCTTATACGCTATATTTTGTATTTATATATTAGTAAAAAAATGGGTCAAAACATGTTATATGAATAGTAAACTTTTTAAATTAGGTCATTTAAAACGGACGGAGGGAGTAACAATTTTCTTGTACTCCTTCAAAAAAAAACTATTTTCTTGTATAACTTCTAATGGATACTTGATAGCAAATGAATTATGGTTAAAAAGGCGAAAGAGGAAAAATTATTATTTAAAGTGAAATTAACGAAAAAATTTCAAGTGTTTTTAATAGAATTTCAATATCTTTTTTAAGGTTGTATTGTAAAACTCATATCACTAAATTGACACCTAATTACAAAATGATTTTAATAACAGAATGGTTGGTGATTAAAATTATAATTATTTGATAAAAATTGAAAAAAAAACAAATGTAATCAAAGAACTTTTTTTATAATTATTAACTTTTTTTGTAATATAATAATTTTATTCTTAGAAAATAATATAACAAAAATAAACTTCTTTAATGATATTAAAAAAATTGTAAATAATTATAAATTAATTTATGCGAATTAATAACTAAATTTTTAAGATATTCTAAAGTTAAACTTTTAAGTTTTTTTCTTAATAATTAAATTTATTTGTTATTATTAAAATGTATTTATTAGGTTTATTAGAGATCATCTCCATTTTTTAAAAGAAGGGAAATGTTAATCGGTGCTCTCGGAACACCGATTAAAGATAAGAAAGGAAATTACATAGTATTTATTGCATTGAAATTGTGTAATCAATCCATAAAAAGTCAATATATATTTTTTTAGTAATAACTTTCTTTCTTGTTATTCTTAACCAATGTCCGAGACACCAGCTTAACATAACCCTTAAAAGAAATGGATTACCCACTATCATAGTTTTGAAGTAAATAACGGATATAAAGACACGAATTTCAAGAATTGATGACATTAATTGGATATTTACACATTAAAACTATAGTCATGGTGATGTCCATTTATTTGGATAAATGGAGAGATCTCTACTCATAAAATATGTATATAGTCAAGGAGTCTTACTAACGAATGTGTTGGGCACTCTTTATGAATTCCTAATGAAGAAAATGTTTATTAACAAAGTCAAATAGTTCAATTTCAATGCATTGAATTCATCAATTTTTATAAAAACCTATTATTTAAGGTTGTCAAAGAGTGTCCTTAAGACACTCGTTAGCATTTCGATACGAAGTGGTTGAACCCGAGTGGTTAATAACCTCCACTTAAGGCGAATTATTCAAAAAATGTTCTATTTAATTTTTAGATAAAACGATTTTTTGTCGGACTTTGTTTATCTTCCTATCGAATTTCGGATTACCATATTCATTTCCGAGAATTGAATTGTTAAAAAAAAAAAAAAACTGTTTGTTGAATGTTGAAAAAAATCACCTATAGTAATCCTAATTCAACCACCCATTCTTATGAGGGGGCTTAAAGTTTAGAGTTAGGCAAACATATTCAAAAAGTCAATGACCGACTTTTAAAGAATCAATAAATTGAAATTGATATAACAAAATTGTAACTTACAAATGAAAATCAATAATTACGAATAAACTGATTAATTGAATTGTCAATGTTTGATTAACGTTTGAATCATGTGATAAATGTATGGCTTAACTTCCCCTAAAAAAATGTATGGCTTAACTATGCTGTTTTTGTTTATCAAAAAACAAACTATGTTTTTTTTTGTCAAAAAAGACTATGATGTTTTCCTTTACTACTACTATAATGTTCCCCTAAAAAAACAATATTTTTAAGAGGAAAAATATAACAATTTGTTTAAATTCCTTCAAAAAAAAATTGCTTAAATAAAAAATTTCTTGAACCTATTTATGTGACCCAAACAACTACCTATCTTAGGTTAGCCGATGAAAATGCATATGTATGTGTTGGATGTGCAATTGCCCATCAAACATGTTTTGGAGTTCAATTTCAAGAGTTGCTCAAGCTCTAAAAGATGGCTATATAATTATAGAGTTGGCGCTGGTGATTCCCTATTTCGGTACTCTCTTTGGATTATAGATTTTGTGAACTTTATAATTTGGTTGATTATGTCCACACTATTGATACTCAACTTCAAATCAATTGGACCCCTATAAGATGTGTAAATGAATTATTTATTTTTTATTGCTGGATGGCAAATGAAACTTTGCATGTTTTGCACTATTTTTTTTCTTAAAAAATGTCTTTATACTATTTTAACAGCCATGTCTTTATACTATTGTCCCAGCTAACCTGCAGACGGGTATTTTAGAAGATTCTTTCCATGTAAACAATAGGATATTCCTTATGCTTTCATTTGGGGGAGGACCTTGGAGGAAAATTATAGTGCTAAAACAGGATATCATTGGTTGATTGAACAATATATGGTGTATGATAATGCTTTGAATTGGCTTTGGATTTGGAAATTAAAGGCACCAGAAGTTCTTCATTTGGCTTATATGTCACAAGTCAATTCTTCCCACTTTGCAACTCTTTTTTTCAGGGACACCTTACAATTCTTGTATCATAGAAGAATGGCAGAATCAAATATTTGTCCAAGGCGTAAGAACATTAAAACTTCAATACACATCTCATATGCGGAAAAATCATTGATTATGAAAAATAACATAACACGCATCTTGAAAAACATCGGGAGAATGTGCATCAAACACATCGACACCTTCTTCCCAAAGCATTTTCAAGTCTTCAATCAATGGTCTAAGATAAACTTCTATGTCATTTTACGGTCGCTACTGGGCATGAAATCATCATGGATAAAATAATTTGTTTGCACTTCATGCAAATAGAATGAGGTAGATTGTAGATGACTAGGAGAACATGCCATGAACTATGACTACTACATAAGTTTCCATACGGATTCAATTCATCTGTAGCAAGTCCAAGCCTAAGGTATCTCACCTATTTTCCAAAATCCGAATATAAATCATCAATTTTCTTCCATTGCAAAGAATCAACCGGATTTGGAAGATACCCAACATGTTTCCTCTCATTTGCATGCCATCTAATATTTTTTGCATCATTCATTTTGATTTGTTCAAAAAAATATTTTTTGCATCATTTACATTAGCGAACAATCGTTTAAGCCTTGAGATTATTGGAAGATGCCATAACACCTTTGCGAAGGACGCTTTAAGCTATCATCACAATTAAAATAATTGTCCTTCACTTTGTAGCGTGATAGCCCACACCGGTTGTCACTTCTTCAACATTTCAAACTCATTTGGGTACAATATATAATCATTCGGGCTTGCGTGTATTTTCTTATACTCCATACCCATTGGAAAAAAATATTTTCGTCGCCTCGTAGTTACGATTGGCCAATATGTTATCCTCCGGGAGTGTTTCTTTCAACAACTCAAGCAATTTAGTAAAACTTTTATATGTCCATCCATGATAAGTTTTTGCACCCTGGATACAAAGGCTCGTCTTTGTCACTACACAAATCAGTGGCGGAGCCACTAGGGGGCCACGGTCCCCCCAACATTTTCATGTTTTCATACTATTATACTATGCTGCTACTATGATTCTAGTAAACTCTTTAGCTTCTCATGATATTAAGTAGCATCACTGATAAACTAGCATAATATACATAGATTAGACCCATTTTTATCATAGATTTATTTTATATCATGTGATAAACTAGCATAATATACATATAAATTTATTTTTTTTACTAAATTATTGGCTCATACGACACAAATTATCATTCACATGCGCTCAACTTTAATTTCGGTTTTTTCTACATTACCTCTTATATGGTTTTTTCTTACAATCGGTAACCCATTTTCATCTCAAGAACATCAAACTTCTTCATCTCATTATTATTGTGATCTCCATCTCCTGCGTTAAGAATCGAATTCTACTTGTCATTAGGAATAAATTACCCCCAATTTCATCAAAGGGTGAATTCTATAGTGTCAAGAAAGTAATATACCAGAAAAGTATACTGCTGTGCTGGAGAGGCTTTTCAAGTAAATTATCCTTACATGAATAGAGATTGTAATCAGGTTAACGAATATCTTCGGGGTAATGAGAACAAGATAACAGGTCTAAGTGTACTTCCTATTTAGCATCAATCATCATCATCCTTCCACAAGCTAGAGAATGCCGCAGATAAATTAGTTCGATCAACTACAGTTGAGAGCATTAAAAGCATTTATTTACGTAACTTATTTAATATAATCTGATACAACCTGCTAGCTCAGGAAGATAAGCGAGATACTCTTCAAGTGAGTGCAAACTCCTTAAAAATTATGAAATTGAAGTAGTAAAATTTCTTGGAGAAAAGAGAACCTTCTTCATATTCATCATACTCAATGGTTCACAAGTACATTGTATTTGAAGCAAAGGTTTACTCCTGATAGATTAACTCACGACGACATTAATTTTTTTTTTTTTAACAACTTGCGAGAATTGTGGAAATGAAATAACAAGAGATTGAAAAGAATGGTGATGACTTTGCTTGGTCAATGTTCTCAAGTTCAGCAGCCATGTTGAGCCTTTCTGCAGTGTCTTTGAGGGTCATATCAGTCCCCTCCCCTTCCAAACTAACCTTATCCTCAGGGTTGTGATAAACACAAGCCTTGACCAATTCTGTGTCATCAGTAAAGAGATCCAGTGCACTTATTCCATTTCCTCCATAGCTTAATGTTCACTTCCAAGGTTGAGACAATAATGCTTAAGGTGACTGAAACACAGCTTAATGTACATTTCCAAGGTTGAGACAATAATAATTAACATGAATTGTCGTTGGTCGGATTGAAAGCTGAAGGTTGTACTCTCGCAGGGAAATCCTGGTCAACAACATAATCTGCTCTTGCAAAGGAAGCTCCAAACTATGAATTGGTCTGACTAATCTAAAGTTTTTTTTTTCTTATGTCCAAACAATATCAAATTATTTCCAGAATAGAGTTTTTTTCTTAACCCTTCAGTTTTTCAGTTAAAAAACGGTCCGACTAATCTAAAGTTCAACCAAGAAGTAAATAAAGTCTAAACAATTTGTTCTAATTAGAAGTCTAACTAGAATACTAATGTCCAGAGAATTCTTGTGAGTTAAGACTTGCTATTAGCAATTGCATGTGTAGAAATTGCGATGGGTATGATTAATATTGCTATGTTTATAAGTTTAAATTTTAGTAGAGTTGAAGTTCTCTAATTGAGTGATTGAATGATGATTTTAGGAATCCCAATAGATTTCCTAATAGGGCTCTGATTGTTGATTAGGAAACTTAGCCAGAAATTGATTAATAATTATGGGTATATGTGTGTTTTACGACCATATGCATAAGTTCATGATTGTCCATTTTAAATTTGGATTAATGGGTTAAGTTGTTATCAAGTGACTAGAGAAGTAGAAAACAAAATTTTCCTTTCACTGCACTTCTAGTGAAATATAATAAAAGTAGTCTCATGTATTGTAGTTTCATCTAAATGAGTACACCACAATTTAATATTGGGTAGCCATTTTTCCTAAATAGAGTTGGGTATGATCAGGAGAAAGAAGTAATAGAGAGGAGGGTAGAAATCAAAACTGCCTGAAAATAAAGCGTATTTGAATTCACCAGATCGTTCTTGAACTTCTATTAAAATTCCTTGCTTCCTCTTAATAAGATCCTACTACTCCTAGGCATATTAAACAGCATATACAATCACCTACAATCAATAAATAAATGAATTATTCTGTACAAAATTTTGCCTGACTGTAGATTGGGTGTTACAGGAGCTGAATTCAAGATAACCATGTCCTGACGTTTACACACCCAAAGCTTTAGTTGCTGAAACTTGATCTAATCAAACCTCTTCAGAGAGTTTTAAGAGGTTCTTTCCTACATACCAAGAATAACTCTAGCTGCAAAATTGGTGGTTAGTTCTAAATCGTCCATGTTCTCTACGAGGCTGCAGCATTTTGAAGTCTGACTTCCTCATGAGCTTTCACCACCTCTGAAGTGAAACTTTCTAAGGTCTTAAAAATGGGAACCAAACCAGTTTGTAAACTATTAGAAGCTGCATCACGGACAAGCCTAATGGCTTCCTTATGTTTGGCCCTCTCATCATGCAATTTCTTCTTCATAGAATCTAAATCCACCTTTAGATCATCCAGTGGCGAAACACCACTATCAGAATTGAACTTCGACAATGAAGTCTTCCCTGAAACTTTGTCATGCTCGTGTTTTGAGGCTCCCATTTCGGTGCGCAAAGCTCTAAGTTGTTTCTCAAAATCCTTTGTGAGATACTCTGCCCTGATTTTCCGCCTTTGTTCCTCATCTTGTTTCTCCCATAGCTCATGCAGCTTTTGAGCAAATTCGCCCATAGCATCTGCCACCCCTCTTTCTGAAATTCTATTCATTGCTTGCTGCCAATCATTGCAGATAATGAAAGCTTGCGGAGCTCCAATCCGACTTGGAGAGTAAGGGGCAACACCATCATCTGTTTCTTCAGGTTCATCAAGAAGGCACCTTCTGAGCCACCCATTCAAATTTTCAACATAAGATTTTTGAGTCCTGACCCAATTGTTGAACTGTGTGCACCAATTCAGAAGCTCCCTTTCAAGTTCTATAATGGCTTTCAAACCTTCATCTCTTTGCAAACCAGTGTTTAATTTGAGAGATTGAGTTTTACTCTCCATGATAGCCTGGAACTGTTTCTGGTGGCATTGGAACATGAATTTCCACATTCTTATCAATCTGCTGACAAAAAATACATTTCATTACACTTATGAACAACATAATGCTATTAGCATCCAACTCCAGAAAAACACTCAACCGTGTAGGAAAAACAACAAATTTTGCCATCCCAAAACCAAAAATGATGATAATTATTAATAATGAAGATTTAAGGGTGCCTTCAGCCACTTCCGACATAATGTGAGATAAACGCTGAAGCCTCTCATCAATCTCTCGAGCTATAATTGGAATCAATGTCATCCCTCTATACCACGTGACCATCTATTCTCAGCGTCTTATAAAGGCAGGCAGGCTCCTACATTATCATTAATAGTGACAACAAAGCATCTAACTTGCAAAATCAAACATTCCATTAGGGATTTCTGATTCATAGATGGGCATACGAGTGACATTAATGAAACAGTTCAACTTTGGAGGGACAAAACTGTCAACTAAAGCATTTTTGGAGGATCAAACTATTGCTAATTTGCACCAACAAAATGGAATTGGATAGCTAACTTGTTTGATATTAAAAAAAATGGCCCTTAGCTGAGAAATTTCTACTCACAGGAGATGAATATTAACATAGTAGTGAATAAGTGAAGCAATTTCATACCCATTAATTAATGCTGCAAGCTGAGGCTCTAATTCTTCATCCCTCAGTTTATGTATCCTCCCTGATATAGTTTCAACACTTTTGATGCAAATGTTTATCTTTGTTAGCAACTTTCGTATTGATGACTCGGTAGCATCAATTTTAGTAGCTTCGGCTCCTCGATTATCCAATGCTTTCAATCTCTTGCATTGCTTCTCATAAATAGCTCTTAACCTCTCTTCATCCCGAGAACAGTGTTAAATACAAATAAGAACAATTTGAAAGGAACCGTACAATATTTACTAATTTATTAATACAAGTAGTTTGTCATATAAAAAAACAATGCTGATTATGCAGGACAAATTGATCATAAGAGAGTACATGTTATTGATTTATGAAGATCCAATTTATATCATCTCTCAAACAACATAAATGTATGAAAGGGAAACTATGTATAGGAATTTCAGAAAGCCTTCGTCCCCTAAAAGAAGGATACACAGTAAATCAGCTAGATGGATATCAAATTATCAATCGCTCCAACGTTTTCTAATTTCATGAACAATTTCTGCTAAAGAATCCTAACATTTAACTAATTTCAAAGCATTCATATTTACACCTTAACTTCCTTGTATAATTTCTTTTCCCATGCATAAAGTAACTAATTTCAAAAAATTCATATTCACACCTTAACTTCCTTGTATAATTTCTTTTCCCATGCATAAAGTTTCTCCAATGTAGATGAAAGGTTTATCGGATTTGATATTAACTCTTTCTCGGGCTCCCCACGGTATGCTTTTGCCAATTTCATTGTCTTAGAAGAAAATTGTATTGGCGGCCCAGATGGAGGATAGGAAGGTGGCTTAGAAGGTGCTAGCATCTGTAATATTCTTGAATAGATAACTGCATAAAAGCACATAGCAAGACATTAAACCTGTAAACAGTAATATTTACATGATTTAGTTGATTAATATTTCAAACCTGATTAAATGATAGTATAGAGAATAAAAATTGAACAAAATTAGCAATAAAGTCCCACATAAAGTTCAACATATATGCAGAAAATTCATTTGAAGTATGCATTTTACTTTAACCTTCAAATCAAACTGCAACTGCATTTTCTTGAAGCACAAAACTGGGAATATAAACTCAAACAATGCATAATGAAAAATGCACCCTACAAGCCCCTTATCCTATTGCTTAATGTTGTAAGCAATAAACCTTCTCCTACATAACATGCATAAGTCATAACCCATGATTATTCTAGCACAATCTATAGCACCACTACGAAACCAAATCCAAAAAAGAACTCAAAAGGAAAAAGCCTTGATACCTCTAAATGCAGCAAGTCTTGACTGATAAGGTGGTTTGTAAACCTCGAGAAGAAATGCAACCTCTCTTCCATGATTAGAAGCAGTCTCAAACTCATCTCTAATTTCCCTAACAACCTCTTTTAGATCCCTAGTTCCATGTGGAGACAAAGTGCTTAAGCTACTCAACATAGAAGATTCACCATCAACCTCTACTGTTGTAACCGTCGCATCTTCATCACCCTCAATCTCAAAACTCACCCCTTTCTTTCTAGGAGGAGATCCTTTAGGAACAACATTATCAGGACTCAATTTTTCACTAGAAGAAATCGAATCACCACTACCTTCTCTACTATGAAACCGCACCGTTTTGGAACTTCCCTCGCTACTACTCACCTGTTGCAATGGCACTTCCTTTGAATTTGAAGTACCTTCACCAAAATCTCCACCCTTAACAGCCTCTTCCTTTTCCTTCTCCACTTCCTCTGCCACTTTCTTCTTCTTCTTCTTCTCATGACGAACCTCCTTCACAGTTTCCTGTTCCGTCTCATCTTCTAATTCAGGAATCCCTTCTCTCTCCCTCACTTCTTTTGAATCAGGACTACTCCCACTCGACGCTAACCCTAACCCTAATCCATAACTTCCATAACCAGAATAATTATTATTGTCAACACTCTCAAAAAAGTTAAGAAAATCCCAAGTAGAAACTCTCGGTGGTGAAGGTGGAGCCGGAGCCGGCGGAGGCGGCGCAGGCGTAGAAGGTCCCGCCGGAAAACCAAAAAAACCACTATTACCTCCATTCATACCATTATACCCATAACCACCATAAGGAGAACCAGTCCATTGTCCAGATTCCGCCACGTGTCTCTCGGGTTCTTGATAGATCACAGATTTTCCACGTGGTGCAGATTTCTTCATATAATAAGCATAACTATTAACCCCTGGTTGATTTTGATTCCAATCTTGTTGATATGGATATGGATATGGATAATTATACCCGTAAGAAGAAGATGGTTCGGGTTGGTGTTCGTATTGAGGTTCGTGTCCATATTCAAATCCTCTTTCTTGTTCTTGTTCAGGTTCGGATTCAGCCTCGGGTGTTCGGTGTTCATGTTGATGATGATGAACATGATCTGAAGAAGGTGAACTCAACTCCGATCCAGAAGAAAGATTCAAATGAGAATCATCATCGTACTCAAGATCATGATCATCATGGTGGTTACTACTATTTTTAGAGGATTTACCTTCACGAGAAGGCAATGTGAGAACAGGGGAAGAAATTGAAGAAGAAGAAGAAGAAGGAGTAGAACCAGTTGGAAGAAAAAGATCTTGATCGGAGAATCTCCTCAGAGCTTCTCCGATGTCTCTGAGAGACTGTAAATAAGAAAGATGCGCGGCGGCGAGAGCGTATCGTTGATCGGAAGCGTTTTTGAGAAAGTTTTTGCGTTCTCTGCAGAGAGTTACCACGGGGAACTCCTCCAGTTTGGAGCCCCCGCAGCCCATGTTAATTTACAATTTGTCGTGGTTTTTTGTGGTGTTGTTGAGAAATGGAAGCATAATGAAGGAAAGATATGGAAGAAAGATGGCTGTTCAGTTCAGTGAGGGTAATGGTGGAATAATAATACTAAAATGGAAGCAGCATGGGAAAATGTGGTTGTTGTGTTGCTCTGCATTTTGTGAAGAGGTTGTGTTTGTTACTGGGAAGGTGAAAACGCGTGAAAATTAGTGAAGGAAAAGGACGAGAGTGAAATCTGACCGTTGATGGGTGAATAGAGATGGATCGTGGATCGATTTGGAAGGAGGGGGAGAAATTAGAAATTATAACAGAAAGAGCCAAGGATTGAGTTCAGAGTACAGAGTGTGTGAGAGAGAGAATTGAGATTTGAGATTTAGATTTAAGAAAAGGAAATAATAATAATAAGATTAAAAAAAGAGGGAAAATGGCATAGAGATTGGTGATGTTGGGGATCTGTAATGTAAATTGTTGTTGTTGCTGTTTGTTTTGGGATGGATATAGTTGGAAATTGGTGGAGATTTTTCAGAGAAGGATCTTTCTTAGTTTCTTTGCATTTGCATTTGCATTTGGAAAGTGCAAGTTGCAAACCCGCCATCACCAACGGAACCCTTTCATCATTTACTATTATTTATTACCACTTTCTTTTCTGATACTTGTTGTTTTTTATTTTGTCGCATTAAATTAAATCTGTGTTTCGAATTAATTAACAGGGTGCATTCACACTCGTAGTTATTTCGGCGAACCCTGACTCAGAATCATTCCACGCATTCATTACATTACTCATGCAGTTTTGATGTCAATTCTGCTGGCCGATTTGTATTTTTTTTAAAAGTAATATATGTACAATTAGTTGATTATAATTTTTGTGATAATCTTCATTTTTTTATTGGTAAAAAATAATAGAGAAAAAAAATTTGAAGAAGAGAAAAAAAGATAAGATCATCGTGAGTATGAGAAAAGTAGTTATACAAAAGTTGTCGTAAAATAGTTACATAAATATCATTTTTTATAAAAAATATGAAAGTGCAAAATTATCACACAAAAATAATGACATTTCAACTGGGTTGACGCTTTAAATCACCACAAGTTGATTGCAACACTCTAATGAATTTATTCAACGAAAATAAATAGGGTCCTATTGCTTAGGTGCCGGGCACCTTTGGTTAAGCATAACATAAAAGGAATTATTACCATAAAGGAAAGCTGTTTTTGACTTTATTATAAATTAATTACACAATTTCAATGTATTAACTACTATATAATTTCCTTTTTAAATATCAAATTAGCTTAGGTGCCTAGGTTAGCATTTCCCAAATAAAAATAGGAAATGTACAACTTGGAGGATTAGGCGAAAAAACACAATAAAATGAAGGAGTAGGATAATTGTCTCATTAAAAAACCTTTTTAAAAAATTCAATGAGGTAGAACATAGTAACGAAAAAAAAACGTGTGGGGTAAACAAAGCCCTAAATACTTACTACCTTAATTGAAATAGAAACCTAGCTAGGCATGTTATATCGATTTTGAAAGTATGACCATATTACATGAATGCATAATTCGTAAGTTTCTCAACACATTACGCATTATCTTCTATAAAATGTGAGTAACTTTAAAACGAAACTATTTAGTTGGTCTAAGACAGATAAATCACATTGTACTTAAGAAAACTTGTGATACAAGAGAGGAGTCAATTTCGAGCCAAACGTTATGTCAACTTTTCTAATGAGCTAGTTCAATCGTAATTATAGTCCTAGTTAATTTGGTTGTAAGAGAAATAGTGACCAAGGTGAGCAGTGAAACAACTCACAAAAGAGCTTTTAAAAGCTCTAAAAACATCATCTATATTGCTATTTATCATAATTAGGAGAGAAGTCCACATATCATTAGTGACACGAGGAGTACCCCTAGGATGAGTAGTGACCGAAAAATGAGAAAAAAAAATCATAGTGTTACTTCATTCGTTTCATAATACTTATCACTTTTGAAAGGAAAACAATAAGTGGACTTTTCAAAACACGGTGACGGACTTGGACAAGATGCTTGACAAGGTAAAACTACCGTCTTTTTGTGGTTGAAGGCTAATATGTCTACTTTTGCCTTCGGCTATCATGATTGGTGGCGCTACCCTTTGTTATGTACACCCTCGGTCACAAATATAAGCAAAAATTCACTTTTTAGGTTCATCCAATAAATGATGTATGTAGACTATTAAATAGATCACATACATCATTTATTGAATGAACCTAAAAGTAAATTTTTACTTATATTTGTGACCGGAGGGTGTATGGGTTTATCCTCGTAATTGCGCTTTTTTGGCTTTTCGTATGATGCTTTAGCATTGGTGACTTTGTATTAACTTAGTGCGTTCTACTTTAGCACACCTTGTGCAAGGTAGGCCACTTTTGGTGTTGGTAATACTCCCTCAGGTCCTTTTTACAAGAGACAAATTGGTCGACTAAAGTTGATGTATTTGGTTCATAATATAGACCAAATACATTAACTTTTGTTGACCCATTTGTTTCTTATAAAAAGGACCGGAGAGAGTATATCATATCTTGGCTTGTTCAAAAAATAAAAAAAAATATTTGTCACTTTTGAAGAATTTACACATATCGGATATCAAATAAATTTTGTTTTTCTAATGAAATTTCGTGTTTTATCTATAATACCTTTAATCATTTATTATTTCTCTCTGTACAATAAATAGGTAAGGGTATAATTGACAAACAAATAATTAATATTGTATTGAAACTTCAAAATAATAAGTAAAGTAAAACAAAATCATTCTTTAAAAATGACAAATATTATAAAACAGAGAGAATAATACTTATTCATTCATTTCTCAAACAAATGGAAATGTGCATAGTTGCACATATTTTTAAAAGTGATGAAATTAAATAAATATTTATTCATACATCAAAACTATAATAATGAATATATTTGTTTCTTTATATAAAAAAACACAATAGAATAGAATTGGAAAACATCTCTTGTCAATGCATGAAATCGGATTTCATGTAGTCATTAGATCTTGCACACATTTAAGTTATTGGTGATAGTTTGATTAAAATCATACTATAGTCCATAAAAATACAAATTTTAATTTATTTGTGATTCAAAACACTAATACTAAATCTTGATTGTCTGATCATGATTAAGTGACAACGTATATTCGAAAATGTGAGTGCATAAGAATAGATCTCTCGTATAGTTATGCTCGCCCATCATATGGGTCCCACATTATTAGCATTTTCAATTTCGAGTATACATTAACCTCTTACATGGTTTTCAATTTTCTTTTACAACTTTTTTGTTCTGAAATTTCTTTTACAACTTTACGAGAACCCATTGCCTTCACTTTTTAAAAATGAGTAGTATATTTTCCTTAATCAAGTTAAACTAGTGTATTAGTAACTCGAATTTTGCGGTCAGTTTCTGCATTAAAGGAAGCTTTATGATTTAGTTTGGCACGAAACAATATTGGTCTAAACTGTGAATAAAGTGGCTTTGATTAAGAATCTAAGATAGCAATATTTGTTTCTTTTTTCTTACACATCTTGGTAATACTTTTTTTGTCAAAAAAAAATCTTGGTAATACTTTTGGGTGGCATTTCACATGGGACTAGTGAATCCTTTCCCACCATGGGAAAGGTGGTTTTTTACCTGCAACAGCCAGTCAACAGGTTGCCATTGGTTTTGTTTGGAATTGCAGCTCAAACAAAAAATTATTAAATGACTGGCCATTGTTCTTCATCCTTCGACAGATCAAGCGAGCCACCGAAAACGGCCTCCGTGAAAGATTTCCCCCCTTCCATCGTAGCGTCTCTCCTAACTACTGCAGCTCCATCGTGTTGCTTCCCTCTAAATTCATCTCATTCTCCCTTTTCTTCACTATAGCAACTAGCAACAACAACAATTTTAAATTCAAAATTGGGGAAAACTTATTTGGGGATTTATGGTTTGTAATTGGGTTGCAATTATCATCACCCACAAAACTCTCTCACTGTTAAGTCACGAGTTTGTGCAAATTGTAGAGAGAAAAATTTATCTGCTTTTGGGTCATGAGATTGGTCTATCTCTTCCTTTTCTTCTACTTGGTCTCTTTCGACATTCCTCCTTCTGGGCTACGGCGACTCCGTTTCAGATCGCGACTCTATGACTTCTGCTTCTGATATGAAGATTGAGTGGAGAGGAAAGAAAATGAAATGAACAACAAAGAAGAAAGATAAAAAAATTCTGATTTTAATTTCATAAATAATTAATGATGTGTTATTGTTGTTATAAAGAAGAGATGGAAAACAAGGAGGTGGTTTTGTTGATGTCGGTGTGTTGTTGTTATTGTTGTGTTGTTCTGTTTGAGTTGTTTTATTTTTAATGAATGTGCAAGTTTTTTTAATAAAAAAAATCTGGATTTATGATGAACACCATGAGTTAATATGTTAAAGACGATGAAGATGGTGTTGAACTGAAAAATTTCTGGGTTTTGCAGTTTAAAGAAGATGAAGATGGTGTTGAAGAGAATATATGGAATAATATAATTTTTGGTTTGTGGGGTCCGAATTTTTGTAAATGCTGAAAAACAAAAAGTTGTGAAAGGGTTACAGGTAAGCAATCCTAGCCATTCAAATTGTTTATTAATATATCTATGGTCATAGTTCACCTTTCCCATAATGGGAAAGGAATCAACCTTCCCATGTGATCCTTCACCATACTTTTGGGGCCGCGGGGACCGCATGATACCAACATTTTTTTTCTTTTGACATGGTGCAAACTTATACGAAAAGAAGCATGTGCCTTTAATTAACATTTTTTTTTTGAGGGAATGTGCCTTTAATTAACATATAATGCGCAATTTAACGATGATTATTCTGCTTTATTATTGAAGAATTCTTGATGTTATTTTTCTAGAGATATAGCATTGCTCTTTCTTATTTACACTTTAATTTAGAAGTAAAATTGTCTACAAGAAAGTACGGGATCGGACGAGCCTTTATGTAAGTATAGTTTCGGTTTCGGTTAGGTGATTTTGAGTTTGACGACTTTATCTCTATCTCTTTCTTAACCAATCATTGTTTCATCAAAATAATTTATTTTAATTATTTGTTTATAAATTAAATACATTAAAGTCACCAAAATTCAACGTGACTCAAGTATTTTCCGTATAGTTCATAGTAGAACGTATACACGGCTATATCCAAGTGTACTAGCGTGAGTTTGTAACGAATCTTTTCGAGCTTAACTAGAGGTCATAGGTTCGAGTTTGATTCTAGGCCTTATAATATTGCGGTGATAAATCTCCCCGAGCAAGAACTTTGTCATTTATTATAGTCCTACCCGATTCGATGGATTACTCTTTATATTACGCGCACAAAATATTCAATTAAAAAAAACGTGTATATACACGGCTCATAACTACTCACTAAACTTGGACAATTCATATATTACGGAACTTTGTCTGTGGATAATTCAACTCAACGCTTTGAAAACATAGAGCATAATTTACTACTTTTCTACGTTACACAAGCATGTTTTGGCTTTGTTTGGTAAGCTGATCGCATGAATTAACCGAACACACAAACATTTAATTTTGGTGGGCGAGGAAATGCTGTTGATAATTGCTAATGCTGACACAGTAACAATGACATCAACTACTATACTAAACGCAACCATTCCATGAGAGCTAGACCTTTAATAGTGAGACATACTCAATCAAGACAAGTCTACAAAAAGTCTTCATTTTATATAGTACTTTTTTTATACTCAAACAAATCATGGTTTGAAAATACTTTTATATCTTAGGATCAATTATACTTTACTCCTTAATTAATGTCAGTTTAGTTTGCACTTTTTACCCTAATTACCTTTAATGAAGCATTTGACTTCATAACATTTTTTAATTGTAGCATCATCTTTACTATAATATCAAGGGAAATGTTAACTTGTGTCCTAAGGGCACAAGTTAATTAATAGTAAAGCATCTACAACAGTGGCGGAGCGGGATTTTTATAAAGCCGGGCGAAAGAAAATTTGCAATACGTTTATAGGGGTTTACATAAGAAATTGCAAGCAAATAATAAAAAAATTTAAGAAATTGCCCAATTTATAGGGGTTTATATAAGAAATTCAATGGGATTTACATAAGAAATTGCAAAAAATTTGGGCCGAAGCCCGGGCGAGTGCGGCTCGCCGGGCCTTAGAACCGCCGATCTACAATAGTGGGTATATGAACTATTTAGCAATAAGCTAACTAGCTAGACACTTCCATTATGAAGTGAATTTTTTGGATGGTTACGGATAATGATGATTATGGAAACACTATCTCTTCACTTTATATAGGCTCCATTTGATAAGCTGTATTAAAATAAATAAATTTTTATTGAAACGTAAATGTAAAGTAGAGTTATTTGTGGATCAACTTTGAAAGAAAAAAAAAATGAGGTGTTTGGGTGAAGAAAATGGTTGTTTATCAAATGGTAACATTAAAAAAAAAGTGACATGTATATATAAAACGTAACGCAAGTATTTAAAATTGTGAGTTTCATTGTGGATTCTTTTAAGTGTATGTTTGGTACTGCGTTTGTAAAACGGAGTTCGATGAATATCACGGCAAAAAACTACGTTAGCGTAGAAGCTAGTATTTAAAGTTTTTAGAAATCACGGCAAAAATACATTGAAAAGTGTATAAACATGTTTTGTGTGTTGCAAATGTGAAACCAACCCACACGCTAAGTACATGTAGAAGCCCATTGAGAGAGGGTGGTAAATTAAAAAATTTACTTTTCTTTGTTTCAGTTTCTTCTTCAAGTATTTTTACTTACATGGTGAAATAACTGACAGTCTAGTGTCATGGAAAGACATGGTTACAATCATACATTACTTCCAATTCCGTTTTAAGCAATTTTTCTTCGACATGCATTTTTGTGAAATGGACATGATTCTTTCTTGGGTCCTTAAACTTTGACATTCACCTCACGAGCCTGTCTTATCATATGATCGAAAATGAACTTCGTAGATAAGACGGGCTCATACACTAAAATTAGCGTATATGGTCCAAAATTAGCGTTGTCTTAAACTAATTAGTGTTGTCCAAAATATTCAACCTAATTTATCAACGAGTTTCATATAATAATGGATAGAGGGAGTAAGAGTACTACTCGTGAAGTTTTTAAAGCCTAAACTAATATTCAATTTTTTTTATGGAGTAAAATACCATATTAGACATTCATGCATTGGAGATATCAACGTCACTTTTATAAAGTTCAAATTCCAACCATTCAATTTTCAAAATTTCAATAACTACTGTCCTTTTTATTAAAATAAATGATATGGTCATGGAATTCAATTTGTTTACAATTTGACACAAAACATTGTTCCCTTCATTGTCAACAATTAAACCAGTAAACAGAATCCAATTCTCGTGTGGCTCTTGGAGAAAAAATGAGGCATTTGAGGGTCCCTGTGGCCGTACATAAACCATGCATGGCCTTTGTCCACACTTTGTGATTCGCAAATTAAAACTACTTATCTTGTTAGAAAGCTCTAAATTGACATTTTGGTTTAAATAGTAAATGATTTGAGTCGCTTAATTAAGTGCTTAGAAGTTTGATCTCTAACTCTTACTTGTGGAGAAAATTTGATTGAAAAGAGAGAATTTACATTGTGTTCTTAATTGATTCTGCAACAGAGATTAACTATCACGCTAAAATAAACTCTAGTCGTATATATGGTAACAAAACATACTCTAAAATGACTCATCACATTATTTGATTGTATACTTCTTATTATTAGTAATTGATCTTTTGTTCTATGTGTTAGTTTTGATATTTAAGTTCCTATTTTGTTTATTATACCTTACTCCTCACTATTGGACTTTGATCTATGGTAACACACATTCAGATTGGGAAAATGGCTTAGAGAGAAAGTGAAATGCAAAATAAAACTACTTTATTCATGGGTACGACCTCTGTTTATACATTGCACATTCTATATGTATTTAGGCTCATTCCACTCAACTAGGCTCAATACAATCAACACAAACAGTTACTTGCATAACAAGTAATTTAACTACATAGCTAAATTCTTAACTAACTAATACTACTTTGATATATATGCTCCAACACATACCTTTAAATCAAAGTCTTTAAGCTAAGAACATTGAACATGTTGCTCATTCAACTTTTCAAGGCTTTAACCCATTTGGGTTGGTGCAGTGGTATTGGTTTGAGATGCGAGAGTGTCTCCTCCTCGAGATCTCGGGTTCGATTCTCTCGGTGTCAATTTAAGTTGGTTAATTTAGCTTCTTCAAAAAAAAAAATCTTCAAAGACTTTATAAAGACATTGACACTTAGTTCGATCTATTTTCTATAAAACTCTTTTTCTTTTTTCTCGCAAAAGGACTCTCTAAAAAGCTTAAACACTTAAAAGTTCAAACACCCTAATGAAGGAACTAAACTTGTTTGTTTCTGTGGTTTGTGATATTGTAAGTTTTTTTACTTAAGGTCTAAACTTAACTGCACATTTTTTATGGACTAAAATATGTCTTCATTAAATAATAAAAAACAATTTTTTGATGAAATTCATTCGTTCAAATTTTTTAGTCTTGACCATAGGCATTTATGTATTGGTGAAATCAACATCGCTTTTACAAAGTCCAAATTCCAACCATTTATGTATTGGCATGCTCGTGGAATTCAATTTCTTTACAATTTGACACAAGACTCTGTTCCCTTCACTATTAACAACTCCACGAGCAAATAGAATCCAATTCTCGTGCAGCTCATAGAGAAGATGAGGCATTTAAGAGTCACCGTACATAAAGTATACAACAACAATCATATTTTATCCTATTGAGTGAGATCGGCTCACCAAATTAATATATAGTCTTTTTCTTTTCGCAATGATTTTGTCTTGTTAAAAAGCTCTAAAGTGTTTCAAAAACTGACCTGATGAACAATTTGGCAAGGCCACTAGGTCATTGATCGAATCATCGAGACACTATTGAACTCCTGATTAAATTGATTGATTCGGTCGTATATTCGATTTATGTAAAAAAAAAATTGTATGAGTATATTAAACTAAACTATACTACTGAGCACTAAATACACCACTTCTCCCAACTAGAATTCAAACTTTGTTTCACCAAACCTTTTTAATATTTGTTTCTTTGGGGTAATAGTCACTTTGGTCCCCGAATGTGTAGCAAGTCACTTTGGTCCCCGAATGTGTAGCAAGTAGTCACAATAGTCCTTCAATGTATCAAAATTTCAAAATAGTCCATGATTATCCACTTTGTTAGTCAAAATAGTCCCTAAAGCTTAAATAACCCCTTAATACTCACAATAACTCTTTTGATATAAGGACTAAAATGACAATAAGTAAATACGTATAAGGACTAATATGATAATAAGTAAGTCTATTGAAGGACTAATATGACAATATTAACGAAATATTTTAATATCAAGGACTATTTTGACTAACAAAGTGCACAATCGGGGACTATTTTGCTATTTCGATACATTGAGGGACTATTGTGGCTACTCGTCACTCATTCAATGACCAAAGTGACTATTTCCCCTTGTTTCTTTTGATATTTCAAGTTTATAGTATTTTGTTTACTATACCCTTATTCTTCGCTAATTATATAACACATTTTCCATTGTCGATTGGTAAATATGGTTTTTTACCGAAGGCTTAAATATCCAAACCGTCCTGTAATTTGGCCGCAAAAAAAAAAATTAAATACATCCCCGAAATATTTTTTTTTGTTTTAAAAAAGTCCCCGGCCCCACTTCGTTGATGATTTGGCAAGGTTACGGGCCACGTGGCAGATTGCCGATCGTGCAACTTATGCCACGTGGCGCCGACGTGGCATAAAAAATAATTAAATTCTTTTTAATTGAATATATGTATTTTTTAATTATATTTATTTAATTTTCGTTTTTTAAAAACATTAAAATAAATAATAAAAGGTTTTATAAAAGGAGAAAGGGAGGGAAAATTGGATCTAGGGTTTGCAGAGTTCATTCTTCTTCATCTTCCTTCAACCTCTTCGTTCCAATCATCCCGCTTCTTCTTCGATCTCGCTTTTCTTTTTCTCCATCTCCAATCATTTCGCGAAGATGTCCGGCGGCAGAGGGTATTCCAACGACGAGAGGTTCTCACTCCTTTTCAATGTCCAAAAACGATGGATCCCGCAACGGTGGTCGTAACCCCAACAGTGGTGGTCGTAACCCCAACCAGATGATGTCTATGCTACTGTTTGTGGTTGTAACCTCCCTATGAGGATGTATATATCAACCACATATGAGAATCCGGGAAGAAGGTTACGGAGGCTGCGAGAAGGTGGAATGATGAGGTTAGCTTAATCCTTTATTCATATTGCCTTTATTGTATGTTGTTTTTTGGATATAAATATAATCTTCCATTTTGTGTAATTTATACGAATCAACAAACTTGTGGGTTGTTCATTTGGGACGATGAACTTGTGATAGGGACGACACCCATGATGGATGATAATGCCGCCATGGAGGCGTGTAGGGTGGAAGGAAGAAATGATGAAGGATGTAGCAAATGCACCAACATTGATGAAATGATGAAAAGAATTGATGAAAGGGAATGTGTTCGGTGGAAGAAGTTTGAGGATGAGAGAAAGAAAGTGAAATGGCTTGCGTTGATGTTGATTCTCAGTTGGCTTGTGTTTGGATTGTATGTTAAGAATTGATGTAATGAGGTTGTTTGGGAGGGATAATTGTAGGTGTTAAGTTAACAAGTATTGTATTGTGTTATGTATTATGTTATGTCTTGTGTTATGTAGTCTAATGTATTGTGAATCAAAGTTAACTTTGTTGTTAATCAATGAATGAAATGTTTCTATCTATATGGTAATGTAATGAAGTTCCACACTTTTTGTGCTATGTGATATGTTTTAACCTTTGTGATATATACGACATCATAATATGTCATTGAATATGGCATTACTAGCAAAACAGAAGGCTATTGTTCAAGGCATTACATAGTTAATCAAAAAGGCTATTGTTCAAGCCATTACATACTTAATCAAAAAGGCTATTGTTCAAGCCATTACGGACCACTTTGTAAAGGGATTTATAACCCATTAATAGCAAAAAGGGCATTGTTCAACCCACATTACAAACCGGATAAAAGGCATTTCTCGGCCCGGTAATAGCAAAAAAAGCGAATTAATAATGGTTGATCTAAGGCTTCCATCAATCTTTCTTCTTCTTCTTCTTCTTCTTGTTATCCACTTCTGACGGTCTCTTGATTAGCTCACCGGGTCCATTCTCTATGTCTATGTCAATAGGATTTTTCTCTATTGTTCCCGGTGCTCAATGAAATAATTAGAATCAACTAAACCAAACCCATCCTCCATTCCTAAACCTCTCTCTTCTTCACTTTGTCATCAAACTGTCTCCTCTAACATCGGAATCTTCATCACAACTATATCCACCGGCATCGACTTCCTCATCCTCGGAACCTTCACTTTCAACCACTTTTTCCTTCCCCTTACAAGCTGCTATTCTTAACGGAGTTCGCATTCTTCTATACGATTAGGAACATTAACAACACCACCATCACTTTCAACAACATCATGCTCAATGAATACATCGAAGCTTACATTTCTTCTTACTAGCATACTCCTTCATTACTACAACATCTTCATCTAACCTAACTAACTTGAAATCAACTTCTTCTTCAACCTTCCACCACATCCTATACCTTTTCCCATAATTATATTGTTTACGTAAATCATTTGCATACTCTTCTAGTTCAAAATAACACCACTTATCAACATCTAAATCAAACAACCGATTCTTCACCACCTTTGTAACATATCAACCGGTCCCTAACAAATAACCCTCCATGATGAAAAGCTACGGTAATAGACATGCTACATGCAAAAAAAAAACAAAAATACACATTTTAACAACATTCATCACTATCGATTTGGTCCCCACAAAATGAGAAAATGGTAAACGACAAAATCGGTACATAGATATAAACAACCACGGTATAAAACCAAAAAGGCGCATAAATATTCTTACCTTTCAAGGACGTCGAGCTCAAATGACTCCCACTCGTCGATTAAGCTTCCAAAGGCGCAATCCCAATCGTCAAACTCCACAACTTTCGCGGACAATATCGAAACCGTCGATCGGACCAAACGCGATGCGGGAGGATGAATGTTCAAGAGTATCGATGTTGTTGGACGAAGAAGGAGATCAATCGATGTTGAACTCTGCAAACCCTAGATCCAATTTTCCCTCCCTTTCTCCTTTTATAAAACCTTTTATTATTTATTTTAATGTTTTTAAAAAACGAAAATTAAATAAATATAATTAAAAAATACATATATTCAATTAAAAAGAATTTAATTATTTTTTATGCCACGTCGGCGCCACGTGGCATAAGTTGCACGATCGGCAAGCGCCACGTGGCCCCGAGAACCTTGCCAAATCACCAACGAAGTGGGGCCGGGGACTTTTTTAAAACAAAAAATATTTCGGGGATGTATTTAATTTTTTTTTTACGGGACGAAAATCAAAATGCGGCCAAATTACGGGGACGGTTTGCATATTTAAGCGCTTTCTTGAATTAATAAATACGGTACCGAGTTGAAAGACCAAAAATACATATACAGAACCAGTTGAGATTATACACTCCGGGAAAAAGTATTTTTAGCTTAGATGAGAGAAAAAAATATTAGTTTGATGGGAAGCAAAGTTATTAATCCGTGATACATGTGGTGAATATAAATTTGATGGGAAGATGATTATAGAAATTTGCTTCAAAAAATGTTTATAGAAACAGAAAGTAAACAAAAACTATATTTGTGATCTTAAAATATTTGAGTGGGAAGCAAAATCTTGAATTAATTTTGATAGAGTTAGGGGTGGAGCTATGGAGGGTAGGGATTATGTGTGGTAGGTGTAGCTTTAGGTAAATTCAATAGTAAATAATTAGTCCATTATGATTTAAGAACAATGGACATGAACAATGAATGTACATTAATCAATTGATTAATCTAGTACATTTCCACCTTAGAATCAACCAAATGGTGATGTCTCGTCAGGATAATTGAGTAAGTTCAACAAAAGTGGGAGAAGGATAAGGAACTTTGCACTTCCTTTCATCAATAAAAAGCTGAAGAGCTTTTTACCAACAAAAAAGAAACTGAAGAGATAGGTAAAAGAAAATCTTCATAATTCACTACAACAAAAAGCTTACAGAACGTGATGCATCTACGATAGTGTTATAGTCAACACAAGAGCCCACATGTTCCTAGTTTGGAAAACAAACTCCAAATTTCCGCAGCTTTGCAATTTCGGATGAGAAAAGCAAGATACAGACACGGAGGACCCAATGTTGAGAAGCCTAAAATAAACTTTATATTGAGGTGTGTAGTGAATTTGAACACTTGTGTTAAACCAACAAGATAATATGTGGAGCAAATAACAATGACAATCAACAACTAATTAGTCAAAACAATATTCAACTAAGAATGAATCTAGTGACCTAAGTTTATTGCAAGTCCACGGTCAAAGCAAAGAACAAAGACAAGGGACAAACACACCAATATTATTTAATCAGCTTTGTCCAAATTGACTTACGTATGAGGGAGGAGAAAGCATGCGAACAACTCTCTAATCCGGTATTAATGGGTCTTTACAAGAGATACAAAGAAGTTAAAAAAGTATACATTCTTCAATAGTATACTCTAATTTCTACGCATGTGTTCCTTCTCTCAATCCACATGAAGATCTTTTAAGAAGACAAGAGGGAAAACTTAAATCCTTCTTGGTATGAAATCCCTCTACACACGGTGTTTAAAATGTCTTCCCAACCCTAATTTCTTACCCCCAAAGGATCTCAACCATTATCTCTTACGTTTTCCTAAAAGTTCTCTCTTTTGGTGATCTCAAACAATGATGTAAAAAAACTTTATTTATAGACAATTTATAAATAGACTAAACTATGATGATGTCAATTTCACGTCAACCACTTTACTTCTCTCTCCATCCTTGAATTAAGCTTCAACAAAATTGATCAAATCCAAGCAATGATTGAACCTTGATCTAGGTAATGACTTGATGACCACATCCATCAAATTGTCTTTCAATGCAATTTTTTCAACAACAATTTCCTTAGAATCAACCTTTTCTCTAATAAAATGTAAACAAATGCCAATGTACTTTGTCCTTTCATAATACACTTGGTGATTTTTCAAATAAACGAGACTTTGACTATTACGTTGTATCTTCACACATCCTTGAGTAATTCTTAGCTCCCAAAACATATTATTCAAACTACATGGCTTCTTTCACCAATTCAACAAGAGCAACTTACCCTCTCTAAGTTGTAGATAATATCACAACGGATTATTGATTTGTCTTCCAATTAATAGTTGTTTAAACAATGTATACACAAAAGCGGACAAGGATTTTCTAGCATCCATATTTCCAACATAGTATGCATCTACACATTCCTTCAAAGTGTCTTTCCCTTGAGTTGTTCTTGTGTATTTCGAACACCCTTTCAATTACATATTCAAGTATCTCAACACCTAGTTCAAAGTTTACCAATGCACTTGACTCGGATTTGCCACAAACTCACTCACTATTCTAATCGCATGCGCTAAGTCCAACCTACTAGAAACCATGTCATAAATTATGTTTCCACCTCACTTGCATAGTGAGCACCCTAAATCTTCTTCCCACCCTCGGATTGAGAAGATTGCATAATTGAAAATTTTGTATGAGGACCCAAAGGAGTGATAGCGATCTTAGCATCAAGCATTCTAAACTCGCTTCGTCACTTTCTCCAAGTAACTATATTGAGGTAAGAACAATTCACCCTTGTGTCAATTTTTCATGATATCCATTATCCTTTTAGCAAAACCAAGATCTTTCATCTCAAATTCACCATTTAATTTCTCGTTGAACATACCAATCATTTTCTTCATAGAACTAGTCATTAAGATGTCATTCACATATATAAGTAAGTAGAGAATGACTTTCTCATCTATCTTCAACATGTAAACACGGTTGTCATATTCACTTATAAAGAAACAGGTCTTCAAAAGAAACTCGTCAAGCCAAACTGACATCATTACCTTGGGATTTGTTACAAATAATACAAATATTTTTTTTCAAAAGACATGTCTTAAACTTTTCCACTACAAAAGCCTTTGGTTGCTCATTATAGATTGCCTCTTCAAGATATCTGTGTCGAAACGGTCTTCACATCCATTTATTTCAACTCATGATTGTATTGATTAACAATAGTCATAAGCAACTTTATAGAGCAATATTTTACTACCAATGAAAAAATCTTATAGTAATTAATTCCCTCGAAGTTGAGTAAAACTCTTTGTCACGAGTCTAACTTTATAACTCGGTTCTTCAATCATTGGAATACCTTTCTTCTTCTTGAAGATCCACTTGCATCCAACTACCATTTGTTTCTTAGGTAGATCCACAAGCTTCCAAGTTTAATTCTTCTACAATGAATGCATTTCCCAATTCCCTTTCTTTAACCATTTTTTGTTCTCGTTACTCTTACGTTCATGATTAAAGTTCTTCGGTTACGAGTCTTACAATTCTTCAACGACATTTAGAGTCTTATGGTTTTCACCCCTAAACATCCATAAATATCTTAAAGTCTATCCTTTCAGATGGACATTCCCCCCGAGAAAAATTTGGGTCACTAACATCCCAAAAGCATGCATATCATACACAAAGATTATTTACTCAATTCGACTCATATTGACCTATGTACGAGGGAGAGAGCAACTTTTCAATCTATTATCAAGGAGATTTTACAAGATATCTAACAAAGTTACTAGAAATTAGCTTCAACAATAATCCCCAATTTTTATCCATTTGTGTCCCTTCTCTCAACCAACAAGAATATCTCTCAAGGAGACAAGAGAGAAAACTTGAATCATTCCTCTTATGAAATCACTATATACAATATGTTTAGATTATGTTTTTCAACCATAATTTCTCACCCAAATGCTCTCAACCATTAACACTTAAGTTCCCAAATAATGAGGTAAAAAAGTTCTTTGTAGGTAAATTATAAATATACTAAACTATCCCCTGTTTTTAAGCCAATATTTCACCACACAAGGCTTTTTGTATTAAAAAAAAAAAAAAGGTCAGAGATAAAATAAGGCTCTTGTCTTGACTAACTGAGTCAAACAAACATCTATAAATAATATGTCATATTATAATTTTTTTAAAAGGCATCTTTCATATTATACATTTATAAATAAATTGAATAATTTTAAAACCTTTTATTCGCTTAAAAAATTTAAGGTCTGAAGTTCTGGCTTGAACCGCTCGGCCTTGGATGCAAATAAATTCAATTTGCATCCCACAGTCCTCGGACCCTCGCTGGTTAGTTTCCTACGTTGGCCACACTATTTGTTTGACAAGATTTTGATTAATTAAGAATAGTGAAAAAAGAGTGCAACGTGTTTGCTATTATTTTTATAGTTGGTGTTTTTTTTATACACAAATTTGGCATGAAAATAAATAGTAAACAGTTTAAATAAGGGGTTAATTAGATACAATAGATAATAAATGAAAAATACATCTAACGCAACTCATTATTCTTTGAACACGATTAACCACGATTTTCAACATTGAACATTGGTTGGTTCATATATCATATATATCTTTTTTTATACAGAAAATAGCTATATGTGCCTATTAATCATACAATTTGCATTCAAATATATTTCTTCGATCCTAAATTATAAGTCGTTTTGATAATTTCACATAAATTAAAAAATATAAATAAATTGGTATGAAAAAGAGATATTACGAGTGATTTTACCAAATTATTATTCATTATTGAAAAGAGAAATTTAAAAAATTGAAAGAATAGGATAATAAGTAAAGAGTATAATAGAAGAAATTTTTTTTATCAATATTTCACTGATATTGTAAAGTCCTATAATTTGGGACAATTTTTTATGTAAAGTAACTTAAAATTTAGGACGGAACACTACAAAATATGATTTTGGTTCAAATCAAAAATTGTGGTTAACAACTTTTGAAATTGAGTTTCCTTCAAAAAGAAGTTTTAAAATTGAGTTGATCGTGTTGAGTGATAGTGCCACATGTTATAATTAACACAATTAACCAAATATTTAAATTGTGCTAAATGAATATGAGTTCTGATGTCAATATGTTTTCAAAGTGTCATTTTTATTCGAGGAAGATCGAACTTGACAATCTTCGCCATCAACTAAAAGAAAACATAAAAACGAACAAACTATAAATTTCGTCCAACACTAAATTCATAATCAATTTATTTATATTTTTTAATTTATGTATTAGATTATATTAGATTATTTTTTGACAAGCTATAATATATTAGATATATTTGGAAAAAATTCATAATCTGTCACGGGCAATCTATAATATATTAGATTATTTTTTGACAAGCTATATTATATTAGATATATTTGGAAAAATAAAAACACAAAAATGTTTTAAAAATGTGTAAAATAATTAATTAATAATAACATAACTCATTATCTATTTTTCGTGTCTATCTCTTTCCAAATTGTATATTCCACTTATTTCATACTTTGCACAACCATACTTTAGTCAATTGATAAATGACTTAACAATGAAAAGTATTAATTTAAGTTAACATCATACCAATCGTGATTTTAGCATAATACAGATGTTTGGTTAGTAAGCAAAACCGAGCTTACCTCCAAATCTCAATTTAACAGGTAATATAAACGTCAATTTTTCCTTGAGATCACAACGTATGCATTTATTTTAAATATTAAACTTGCTTTCAAAGTAAAATATCCAAAAGCAAATCACATTTTTATTAAAAAAACAAAATCTAGTTAAATCAAAATCAGTTTTATCAAATGTACATTAAACCACACTAAGAATGTTCTTAGTGTGTGATTGTGAGAAGTGAACATTCATTTCAAAATCAGAATTATTATCTCCAATTTCATAAAACTACATTTGAAATGCTTCCAACTCTACTCTTTCTCTTTACCGTTATTTTTCTTTGCATTAAGGAAAAAGGCATGATAAGAAAACAAATAATTAGAAAATTGATGTACCCAAAAAAGGATCATTTGTAAACAAATGATCAACCCATAAGGCACCAATCCACTGGCCTTTAGTCCTCTGGCTCTATCACATTGTTTTACCAGAAAACCCGTATGGGACATGTTTTGTTCCAACTCTCCAGTAGTGGAGTATTTGTTTTTTTTAGTAGTTAGTCATCTTTATAATATGATTATATGATTTTTTTTTATTTTTTTACAGACTACGGTTGTATGATTTATCAATGCATTAATACGCAAATGCCAAAGGAAAAAATTAACAAGTGCGCAAATGCCGATTCACTTGTAGTGAATTTCAGTAAGACAAAATCCAATTAGTTTCCAAACAGATATGTCAAAATAGCCAAAGCAGCAATAACAATTATGATGTTTAGGAAATAGTTTGACTTTAGAGCCTTATCTGGGCTTCCGCCAACCGCCTCATATTCAGCCCGTATCTTCTTCCTCATAGCATCAGACAGCTCTTTCTGCAATTCAAATAGACACACTATTGAATTTTATTCCTTTCTTCTTCATTTAAGATTTCCAAAATTACATGTGATAATAATCCCACGATTTGAAAATAGCTTCTTCTTGTATTATTAAAGATACTTGCACAAGAAAACAACACACTTGTTTTTACTCCTGCATCAAACCAGGAATAGAGAAACAATGAACAATATGCAAAATATATATTTTATGCAAACCTTTCATTAAATTATATATAATAAATTTCCAACAAGCATCAAGAAAATGAATAGTAAAATTTAATAAATTGTGCAAGCTTAAAACCTTTCCAGAGGAGTACTTGGCTGCTACAAACTTCTCTCCCACTACATTTGGAGAACCATCTATTACAATGCCCTGAAAAACAGATAAAAAAGAAAACTTTAATAGGTGATTTGGTCAACTGTCTTGTTATTTGAACTCAAATCAAATACGTACGTATGCAGACATGAAAAAGAAAAGGTAACAAATTTTGTATGAAAGAACATAATATCTAAGTCAGTAGTAACATAATAAACACACCCATCTAAAAATGCACAAAACAGTAACTCAACGTGAACAGACCTCTGCAGGTTCAAACTTTGCTCCAAGGTTGCTGAGTTTGGCATGTGCTTCAGCATAATCTTTAAAGAATGCTTCCTGATCTACAGCATATTTCTCAGCATATACCTGCATATTTCACAAATAATTTTATGGGTATATCACAGTTTAATTTTATGTTGAATAAATATGGACATGGGAAAAAATTCAGCAATTTTACCTTGAAGGAAGGATCGTCAAAAAGAGCAGCATCAGTTGGCAATACCAATAGATCTTCATCCTTTTTTCTTTGATGTCCTGTATGTAACAATAATTACAAAAAGAAAAAGTAGACTATGCATACTATCCTCTCCTCTTCCCTTCCTATACTGTTACAAAATCACCCCCTCCCCTCCCAACAAAATAATCAAAAAATCTGACCTTGAAGTAAGAGTTGTCAAACTTTAACCATTGTGCAGTCCAGGATTGTCCCCCAGGTGCTCCTGGCCCATCTTTCTGTAGAATGAGAAATACAAATGAATCTTATATTGTTTTATTGATTTCAGATATCATTCCATTCAAAAACTATTTGATTATCGTGTAAACCAGCTCTGAAGATACACAAAACTTGACAGGTCTGTATACTTAAGATTATGTATAGTTGGCATAAGACTATTAAAGACAGAAAGAAACAATTGTAGCAAAGATTTAGGTTTACATTTCTTAAAAGTAAACTGAAGTAAGACATGGAAGGTCTAAACAAACGGAGTAACAACAAACACTCATTGTATTCATATCTCTTGAAATTTGGCTCGAGTCTAACTCAACCCTACAAAACCGGCTTCTAAAATTAGGAGTACCACTTATAAACACATTTTCAGGTAATATCTCATCGAATGTGGGACTTTCTGCACACTTCCCCACGCCCAGGAGGACGTGACATCTGGAGCGTGTCCCGAGTGGCTCGATCGTGGGTGGCCCAACGGTTGTTAGGAAGGTTCTGATACCGAATTAAAATTTGAGTTGAATCTGACTCCAACCATACAAAACCAGCTTGTGAGGACTGCACACCAGAGATGTTGCATTGATGATGATGATGATGATGATTTCTTGATGATGGTGATTTCAATCCTAAAGTAATACTCCCTCCATCTCATTATAAGTTTCTCATTTGAGTTGTGTGCAATTCTTAAAAAATATGATTAGTTGTGTCGATTTCAATGATAAAATTAATTTCATTTACTAAAACTCTCTTATAATTGTAGTTAGTCGAGTGCTTAGGCGGGTTGAAATACAATAAATAAAGGTATATTAGTGGAAATAATAATTAATGTTTTGATTCGTATTCTAAAGTGACAATTAATTTGAGACAGAAATATTGTAGATGAGACACTTTTTTTTTTTTTTGGTACAATTGTAAATGAGACACTTATTACTGAGACAGAAGGAATCAAGGAACATGTTTAATTGTGATGAGCCCAACAAAAGAGCAATCGCTCTTGATTACTAAAATCATGATGACCTTTTATTAAGTCTAAAGGTGAAGCGTATCCACAAGCCTCTCAGCAGAGACCGATGTTATCAGACTAACGCGATAGTGAGTCTCGAATGCTCAACCAAATGACTTGAAGGTGTTATAAGGGAGATTTAACATAAAACAGCCATCCATTCGAATGATTATTTTACCATCATCTATAGCTTCAAACTAATGACTCTTAGTGCTCGTGAGCTCTTCGATATCAAATATTAAAATTAGACTGTAGTTTTGCAATAGTTCAGAACTCTCTCAAAATCATGTTTAATAGCTTGAGGGTAAAAAGGACGATAGTATACCGTGTATTTAGTCTCAGGTTTGCCCCAGCCACTGCGGTCTGGTCTAGACCGCCCCAGTGTGTGCGCACCAGATAATGCAACAATTTCCTGCAGATACAATAACATGATAGTCAAGATCACAGACATATAGTTATAGTCCAATACTTACCCCCATCCTTATGGAAAACACAGGGAATTACCTTGTCATTCAACCCCATTCGGTAGAAAACTTGACGCAAATGATCCGCAGGTGAAGGGGGGCCAGCATCTAAATAAATAAATAATAGTAGTTAGCAACCGAAAAAACTAGTAAACTAGGGCTGTTAAGTGTTAACAACCCAGAAATCGAAAACGGCCAAATTAAACCTGTCCAAATTGCTTGTTTACATTGGAAAATCATATACAAAACCAAACCAAAACCAAAAAAGGCATCATATCATCAATTATAAATGCGTGATATAACAGAATATATCAATAGAAGTAAAATATGCAACCACAGCCATTTCTATATGGCTAACTGTTAATTAATAGATGCCTAATAAAAAACTTATTGTCTCTCTGTTTCACATTCCCAAATTAACAGTAGCTTATCCAATCCATGTCCTAGAATCCTACAGAGGCAAAGAAGAAATTTTAAATCACAATATTACTCCAATTAGATATATGGGTTTTACCAGGAAGTCTCCCTTCTTCAGGGCATTGTTCAGGTCCAGTGACGTCTACTCTTCCATATTTCATGGGAATTTTTGGGCCTCCAGCTTCCTGAAGATTCAAAGAAAATGGTCAGTATCATTTAATTATTTCAAATAGACAACAATCAATCTTGAAGTCAAAGTAGGACTTAGGCAACCTCCACAGCTGTAGCACTAGCTAACTGAAATAAGTCTGCATATGTCACGCCTGAATATTTGTCTTTGATTGGCTGGAGAAGTTTCAATGCATTTACAAGGCCTGAAATTGCAGCTCATAAGAATAATTACCACGAGCAATATTCAGATATAATTGGTGGTTAATGAATACATACCAGCATTGGCTCCATGTTTCAACTCAACTTCAAATCTTAAGCTACCATTGGCTCCACCTCTCTGTGGCCACTCCTCAATATTCTTATTATAGGTACCAGCATCATGCCATCCCAAACGAATCTGTCACATAAAAGTATGTGTGAACCGTCACAATGAAAAGAAAAAAGAGTTCACACCTATGCTACAAATCATATGACAAAGCTCCATCTATATGTGGCTGGTATATCTCATCAACTCAGAGTTTGATAACTAGGCTGACTGAATCATATTATTCGCTGTAAAGTTCATTCATCATCTTCGAAACATTTCGTCACTGTAAAGCTATAAATCTCTTATGGTAAATGTGATGCAAAGAGTACTCTATATATTTTGAAGTATCAACACTGACACCGACAAGTCGACGCCTTTGTTAATTTGAAAAAAATTAATTAGTTTAATGTAATCACATGTGTCGGTTTCGGACACCGGCGCGCCTTCGATCAGAGGTGTCGGTGCTACAGAGATTCTATTCTATGCCACAATATCATGTTGGCCAATTAGCTGATGCTTTAGTTTGTTTTCTCTTTTTAAGTGAGTTTTAAGTAGAAAAGATATAGTAGACGTATAATCAGAACTCTGCATGCATATGTTGCACAAGTTCTTTGCACTAGTCTTTGTAGGAGAAATTCGCCCGACAATTTATAGTGTATCGTAAACATTTTTGAATCAATCATCAAACAACGGCCAGCAAAGACACTGTTAATGGAACACTAAAACCGGAAATTCAACAATAGAATTATAGAAACAAACTCCTAATCTTGAAATAAGAACCGTAACATTGAAAAATATATATATGACTTCACATATCAATTTAAAGAAGAAAGTTACTAAAAAAAAAGAATATAAAATAATGGAGAATGCAAGCCCCTAATAATATGAGTCACTGACCAAGGAACTTAGTTACTTAATGTGTGTTTGGTTCTGCAATGCCGATGACAAAAATTGATTTGGAATGAATTGATTTTAGTTAAAAGTGAGCTAAATGGAAGTGGTTTATGTTTGGATACATATTTGTAAATCTCTGTTGAACAATATAAGTTAAGAGTAAAAATCATGTTTAGAAACAAAAACTAGAGACCCGCTTCCAGTTAGAATTAATTCAGGCAAAATCAATCCTACGGAAAAACACCCAAACATTGTTAAATTGATTCTGCGTCTCTAAAATAAATTGACAACTCCAAAAATGAAACCAAATATACTCTTAACGTATTTTCACCTTGGATATCAAGATTATTAGGGTCTGTTTGGATTGGCTTGTTTGAGCTTATCTACTGGCATAAGTTTTGTGAGACTGTTTAGGAGAACTTATGAAAACAGCTTATGACTGTTTTCATAAGCTTTTTTCAACTTATGTTCATAAGTTCTCCGATATAGCTTATAAAAACAACTTATAACATGTTCAAAAACAATTTAACGTTATTTTATGTTCTGCTATAAAAATAGCTAATGCAAACTTATACATAAGTGCTTATCATGATAAGTGTTTGTTATAAAGCTGTTCAATCTCCATAAAATTACAGAGAAATCAATTATTGAAGCTTACGCTATACAACTTCAATTCCAGACAAAGAAAACGCTAAATCAAATGCAATGCACAGAAAAATCATAAAAAATTAAACAAAATCCAAGAAAAAAAGCACTGAAAATTACCAAAAGAGGATGACAGAACTTAGTCTTAAGAAGCTCCTTGATATCTTCTCTCGCGCTTTTCAACTGATCAGGATCAGACGCAAACGCAACCGTTCCGAATCGTCCACTCGAAACACGAACTTCACCTCTTCGCTGAAAAATTGCAAACGCAATTAACACAAACAAACTCAAAAAAATGATAAAAAAATCATCAAAGAGAAATAGAGAAACGAAACGAAACCTGATTGAGAAAGATGTGAGAAATGCGAGGAGAAGAACGCAAGCAATTGAGCGAGGAAACGGAACTGGAAGAAGATGACGATGAAAATGAGAAGAACGAACGGGAGGTTGAGAGTGAGACGGTGGCTCTGGTGGCGGAGGGAATCATGCGTGCGGCGGCGGCGCCGGTGATTGTAGCCATTGTGGTTGGTGAAGAGAGTGAAGGAGTGAGTAACACACGCTCTGCCATTTTGTTTCGTTGAGTTTTATATATTTAATTTTATTTGTTTTATGATTATTTTCTTTTTCTTTTCTTCTCCTTGTGTTTTGGATGATAATCCTGGATTTGCCAATCAAAACTCTACTTCTTGTGTTTGTGAAATAATCCACGATATGCTTGTGTAGGTTTATATAGTGCTCCTAGTCCTACCTTATACTTGACCCATCTTATTCCCAAGAGTCATTTTCATGTACTTGGGATTCAAGTGTTTGGTGTGAGTCATGCCACTCATCTACCCAATACTTTTTTATGGGAAAAACAAAATACAGATTAAGAGAGTCATTTTCTATGCAAGTATGAGTAGAAGATGGTCAACTATATCTGCAAATTAGGAATGTTTATGGTGTGTTTTGAATTGGTGTTTGAGATAAAAAGGTATCTGATATAAAAGATTATGTGTTTTTAAAGTCCAGTTCAACTAGTAATGTCAATGTTATTAAATTTGACTCATTCATCGTGTTTTATAATTCGTAGTTGTGTGAGTAAATTTTAGATGGTAGTTGTGTTACTAAATTTGACTCATTTATCATTACCTATAAAAATGGACAATGCGAATTTATACATAAGTGTTTATCATGATAAGTGTTTGTGCTATAAGCTTTGCAAATAAGTTGTTGTAAAAATGTTCAATCTCCATAAAATTAGAGAGAAATCAATTCATATATAAACTTATTAGTAGTTTAGAACTTGTTTGAGATTATGAAACTTAATACAGAATAGAATCTCAAATGATGCCTTGCATTTTGTAGAAAAAAGTAATGTATGCTAATAAATTTGTAGCATTTAGTAGTTGTGTGATGTACAATTAAGCAGACCAATGTATCTATATTACAAGTAGTTGCGATATATGCAACTAAGGCAGAATCGGGCTAAGGATCTTTCCTTCGAGCATAGAGGGAACCCTTATGTGGCAGTTCCAATATATGTATGTAAGTGGGGCACCACTTACAAAGGCTAGTTTAAAGCAGACTATATTGTAAGAATCGATCACTTAAGATTATCCACGTCTGAGTGATTGGTTAGATGCAGTTGTGCTCTATATAATCTAGTTATATTATATTGTCTAAGGCAAGTGATGTTAATATACGACGTGTATTGTTAGCCGAAATGGTAGATCATATTATTATTATCGTATAGCATTGCAGAATGCTATGTTTTATCCCAGCTTAGAAATTCATTGGGACCGTAGTGTCTCATCTCACTTTGTTGTTTCTTTTTCGGTTAATTGAAGCCGAATCACCGAATCTAGAGTTAAGATCTCTATTTGTATTTGAATTTACTTATTTCTAAAAACTCTCTTTACATTCAGTTTTAAGTATTTTAATGTAAGATGTAAATTATTTTAAGTTCCTCTAACTTTTCAAGACCTCATATAAAATTTCAAGCTACGTCTACTGTGAAAAATATTTTATTGGATAAATTCGGTTTTAAAAACCTTCGTCGTTACACAATCAAATTTACTTTTTACACCAGAGAAATAAAAAACAATTCTCACTTTAATGAAAGAAAGAGAGTCACGTGGGGGATCGGTTGGTGTGAAACATAGTATGAAGAACAAGGCCGAAGAACAACACGGCCAAAGCCAACCTTTCTCCAGATTTCGAATTCGATAGTAGTTAGACAAGGATCGGATGCGGAACCTCTTTTGTTGCTTGTTCTATCTTGAACGAAGGTAAATGTTATTAATGGCTTATTATGGTTTAAATCGACCTCCACGAAACCTTTGGTTAATATTTTATTTTGGAGATCCGTCATTTGTTCAAAGTGAGTCGGAAGTACCGAAGCGTACGCGTTTGAAGATTGGAAGAAGGTGAAAATGGGTTGCGATGTTATACGGTTAGCGGGACAAGCGTACGCGTTTTTGAAATTGAGAGATGAGAAGGCGTATGCGTTTTTAGATACGATGAGGAAGAAGGAAAAAACGCATTTTTGAAATTGAGAAAAGAGAATGCATACGTGTTTTTGAAATTGAGAGAAGAGAATGCATTGGCGTACGTGTTTGTGTAGGAAGAAGGAGAGAACCCGGTTCTATACCAATTAGGAATACCGGTTCTAAACCACTACAACAACAAAAAAAAAACCGGTTAAAAAAATTATAATATAACTAATCTTTAAATATAAAAATATTTTATCCTTCTTCCACCAAAAATAAAATAAATAGTTTATCCTTAAAAAAAATATAACCTAACCAAACCAAACCAAAACAAAACCGTAATTAGGAGGTTATTTAGTTATAATAAAACCCTTAAAATTATTAAAAACCAAAAGGAAAAACAATTACTATGTTATACTAAAGGAACCCTAAGAGAAATATATACGAAATGTTATACTCCCTCCGGTCCTTATTATAAGAAACAATTAACTTTTTAAACCATTGAATAATTAATGCATCTCGTTAAAAATATAGACTAGATACATCACTTATACAATGAATGCTAAAAAGTCAATTGTTTCTTATAATAAAAACCGGAATAAGTAAGAGTTAAGGAGCCATGAGAGCAACCAATCACTATATTATTTAAGGAACCCTAAGAGAAATCAAAAGATAGACTAATGATTATAATGGTTAAGCAACCCCCAAGAGAAACCAATCAATATATGACTTAAAGAACCCTAAGAGAAATCAAATGGAAACCGGTGATTATAAGAGTTAACAAACACGAAGACAAACCAATGAACATAAGACTTCAAGAACCCTAAGAGAGATCAAATGGAAAATCGATGACTATAAGAGTTAACAAACCCTAATAGAAGTCAATCAATATAAGACTTAAGAACCCTAACGGAAACCAATGATTATAATAGTTAAGAAACCTCGTAAGAAACCAATCAATATAACACTTAAGGAACCCTAAGAGAAATCAAAAGGGAAACAATTGATGATAATAGTTAAGCTACCTCAAGAGAAACCAATCAATACAAGACTTACGAACCCTAAATGAAACCAATCAATTAAGCGTGAAAATCCATACTTTCTAAAACCGGCCAATGTAAGATTTAAGGAAACACAAGAGAAACCTATCAATGTAAGATTTAAGGAACCTTAATGCTTAATCAAACTTTTGTTTAACATTTGTGATTTCTACATTTGATCTTAATGAACATTTTTCATTGTACCACATCATATATTTTCTAATAAACTAGTCTAGTTTATTTCATTTTTACAAATTTTTATTCAATTAAGATGTTGCTACCACCACATTCTATATTTTTTCAACATGATTATCTCCTATTAATATGCATTAACACCTAACAAATTATTTTACCACATTTTAATTAATGTTTTTGATATGTACAATAAGGCAAAACTTTTAGTGGGTGTTAATATAACGTTTTCATTCGAGCTTCATAAATTTTGATTTAGATTATACGGGCCCGTAACTATTGACCCATAAAAAGCTGATGGCCCATTAAATAAATTAACATTAAACCAACAGCGAGGTGGGGTCCGAATTTTTGAAGTATTTGTATAACCAAAAAGTGAACAAAAGTTACAAGTAACAAATACGAACCATTGAATATTTATATTAATAAATCTATGGCCAAAACACTACTTTCCCATCATAGGAAAGTTTTCCACTTTCCCATCACAAACGCCACCGAGAAAAGTATGTTTATGTTTTCCGCAAAATAAAAAATTGGAAATGTTTTTTTTATAGTTTTCGGAAATATTATGAAACCGAAAATACCGAATGCACACCAAAAATCTAACGTGGGGTTGAACTCGTGGTTGATCCGAAAATGTAAAAAGTGAAAGTAAAAAAGAAGTGTAGAAGGTTAAATAGTAAAAAGGGCAAAGTCAACATTTTTTTATAGTTTGTAGGGATGAAAGTATAAATGTAATGATTTTTTTTGACATAAACGGTGATATTAATTTATTCAAACTAATAGAGTATATCATTTAACATCGCTAAAAACGTAAAGAATAATAACTATGCAAACAAACTCACAACATTCTAAGTTCATAGCATACAACGACGAAAATATACACGAAGAATATGATAGAATTAAAGTGACCGAAATATCCATGTTTATGAATATGCGGCGTTAACACTCAAATCATTGATTGAATAATTAATCTTTCAATAAGAGCCCAATGAACATTGCAACAAGTCGAGAAATCAAACAAAGTTGTACAAGACAACAAACAACACAAATGCGCCACACTCGGACAACAAAATCACACAAATAAAAAACCTTGATCCATGTGAAATCATTATTTTAGATTGAAATACACGGCGCCACACTCGGACAACAAAATCACACAAATAAAAAACCTTGATCCATGTGAAATCATTATTTTAGATTGAAATAGAGAGAAAAGGATGAGGACCCTCTTAATGAATAAATAGTTAAAACTATTTTAGGTTAAAAATTGATCTAAAACCACTATCTAAACGAAGAAAATGAAAGAGTAAACATAGATAAAGAAAATTGTGGTCGACTTGTTGGAGAGGAAAATTTGTACCCTCTTCTCTTTTATCTCCAAATTGAAATAAAAAATGTACAAATGTAATGATATAACTTAAAAAGTAATGTATAGATAAAAAAAGGACATCCTCTCTTATGTAATGTATAGATTAAAAAAAAAAAAGGATATCCTCTCTTGCAATCCATGCCAGATTGTATATGGACTAACAAATCTAATAAATTCCTATTTTATTTGATTTTTTTTTTAGGAAATTTTACCCCATACCCCGACACATGTACTTTCACCCCTACTAATTTTTAAATATTCCAATTTTACCCTTTTTGTTATTTAGCTTTTTATACATTATTTTTCACCCTCACTTTCAACATTTTCCAATTCGTTATGAGTTCACCCCCACATGATATTCTTCGTATTTCTGATTTTTTTTCACTTTATAACTTTTCCGAAAAAAAAATTCGGAACACTCATATTCACGGTTCCGAAAATCATTTGAATACTCCTCCTATCTTTCCGGAATGTACACCGGAATTCTCAACAAATCCTTTCCGGTGCATGTGGTTGTCGTCTTTCCGTGCATGTGGTTGTCGTGAAACTGGAAAATTCTATTCTAAACTTAGCAAACCGGAAACGTGATGTGAAACTTTTCCGATGTGAAACTTTTCCGTTGTGAAACTTTTCCGATGACTCCAATTAAAAAAAATCCAACTTCTGTAATCTATAAGATCATAGCTAGCCTTTATTCTTAACTTATGCATATCTTGTTTAAAATTATTCTTAACTCGTGGATCCAATAGTGAGAAGGGTGCAGTAGTGACTTAACAATAGATGGTGATCTCAAAATAAGCATATCTTGTTTAAAGTTAGTGTTTTATGCTCCTTCATTATATTATTGCTTCATTTCACTCACAAGGAAGCAATGACTTTTCATTAAAAGCACTCCTCTCATCAGATTTTGTTGTACATGAACTAATAATTGAAGTAGCAATTGCTTCTAAGTGTTTCACTGTGTCTAATCATTTTGTTTTTTGAAATTGCAAAATTTTATTCCAATTGATACCAATTACACAAGAAATGTTAAGGCACTAAAGCTACAACCTCCAAAATAAAGAAGAAAGGAAAACAAAAAACTCTCAAGGGAGGAAAAAAAAACAAACGAAGGGGTGTCCAAACAGTGAAAGCCCCACAATCCAATAACACACCTGAAGGCTTAAAACAGAGACAGCCACAAAACCTTAGCAGAAAACCAAAGAACAGGCACAGAGAGGACCTCATAAAACCATAATTAACACAGCAGACAGCCAAAAAACAATCGTCCAACTCGCCACACCCTGTATCCACAATTCTCTGCATACGGTGTGTATTCTTAATGTCTAATAAAATTAAAAAAAGTTTGAGTAAAAAAAGTAAAATTAAGAACGTAAAAAAAATCTTGAACCGGAATTCATCACGAAATGATTCCGGAAAGAATTAACCGGAACGCTTTGTCAGCGTTTTCCAAAAATCTACTGGAACACTTACGCTTTGGTGAACACAGTACCCGAAGACAGCTTTCACCAAATCGTAATTTCCAGAATACGATTCCGTGAAGGATTCCTAACACAGAAAACCTTGGAAAACCTAGCAAACCTCAATCAATGATTTCGGTAAACAATTAAAAAGAACAAACACTGAAAAAGTTTAAGAGAAAGAACACATAAACGACGGAGAGAACACAAAAGAAGTGTTTTTTTTCTTCCAGAAAAGGGGATGAACTGCCAATCGATTTTTTCTAGAAAAAGGTGGGGGTGAAAAGTGAAGGGGTGATTGTGTTTTATTTTATGCAAAGGATAAATTTGGTAGTTTGTGTTAAATGTTGAGGTGAAGGTATGTGTCGGGTATAACTTTCTTTTTTTAAAGGTTATGTTTTGTAAAAGAAAAAAAATACGCTTAGAAATCATATTTTGCGCTCATTTTTATTGCTGTGAAAACTTTTTTTTAAAAAAGCTAAAAAGAAATACATTAACCAAAACTTAGTCTCGTGAAGCACAAGGAGTGTCAAAGAAGAACTAAAGTAGAAGAAATATTTGTTACATCATGTTAACAATGGAAAAAGCGATATAACCATAATGCACGCATGCTTAAAATAAATTAAGCAATAACTCTCATACATAAAAGAGGATTAAGCAACACATGTGATAATTAAAAGCAAAACTAGAATGAGCTGCCTTCAACAACCAGAAATATTGAAGCTTTATTTTATGAGAAAATTACACTTCCATCCTTTCAAAAATGCTTGAATTACAATCCTCTCCCCTCTTATGTTAAAATGTACACTCCCCCTCCCTCTTATTCAAAACATATTAGAAAATATTTCACTTTCCTCCCTTGAGAGAAACTTGAATTACATTTCTCTCCCCTTTTATGTTAAAATCTACGCTTTAGTCCCTCAATAATTTTTTTTTATTTATAATAATCTAACAAAAAAAAATAATCTAACAACTTAAAAAGAAAAATAGAATTGCGGGTTCATTTTAATATAATCAATTTTTTTAGAGAATATATAATCAAATTTTGAATACATATCTTTCTCTATTTTGTATTCACAATTTTATTAACATATAATTTTAAACCCTATTATAAAATATGAAACAACCCAAAATAAAATTAAAATATGTGAAAAATTACTAAAGTCGATTAAGTATGGTTATTTAAAAGTGAATTTTATACTTTAAATTATAAAATTAATAATAAAATATTTAAATTTAATTGTTATTGACATTTAGATTATAAAGAAACGAATTTATATTTTTTAAATGGTGATTCAAAATTAATTTAAATTATACAAATATTTATTTATGTTAAAATAGATTAAAATGTAGTCCATATTTAATTATTAAGGGAGAGGTTGTAATTCAAGCATCTTTTAGGGGATGGGAGTGTAAATTTTACTTTTCAAAGGAGGAGAGTGTATATTTTAACATAAAAGGGGAGGAGAGTGTAATTCAAGCATCTTTGAGGGAAGGGAAGTGTAATTTACTCTAATTTTATCTATAAGCCGAATGATTGAATTCCCATTTTGTTGAAAAACTATAGCGTTTCGTCACGCCGTATCCGACCAAACAACCGACTAACTTGAAGGGTCTAATCCCATAGCTCACTTGGAGTGGCCACCCACCAAAATTGGCACCAAGAGAAATTGAATCTAGACATGAGAGAAGTACAATTCAATGTCCCAAGTCGATCTAACCAAACAACTCACTAACTTGAAGGGTCTAATCCCATAGCTCACTTGGAGTGGCCACCCACCAAAATTGGCACCAAGAGAAATCGAATCTAGACATGAGAGAAGTACAATTCAATGTCCCAAGTCAATACCATTAGGTCAACTTAAATGTGTTTTAAGCTCATTTTTTACATAATTTTTTTTATAATATTCTAAACATATATAAAAAATGATTCAAAAGTTTTTAAAAAAATATTTAAAATATTCTAAACATATACTCCCTCCGTCCCATATTATAAGGGAAAAAAATCACACTTATTAAGAAAACTAAAACATAGTAGCTTGTAACATAGTTTTTTGTGTTATCTTTGAAATAAGTTTTATAGGAAGATGTAAAAACAATTTTCATTGGTTGTTGATTATAAAGAAAATGAAAAGGAGAGCAAATTGAATGCACTTTGCATTTAATTTTACTTTGGAAAAAATAATTTTTTGAAAAAACATAATTAAATATGATATAAATTTGGTTTTTTTTCTTATAATTTGGGACAAAAAAAATGAATTTTTTTCCTTATAATTTAGGACGGAGAGAGTATAAAAAATGATTCAAAAGTTTAAAAATAATATTTAATGTATTTATGTGAATTAAAAACTTATTTGACCTTTGATTAAATTATTATTTACTACTCCTTCCGGTCCTATTTATAAGAGAAATTTAGGTCAACAAAAGTTGATGTATCTAGTTAAAAATTCAGTCCAAATACATTCACTTTTGTTGACCTAACTTTTTCTTATAAATAGGACCGGATGGGGTACTACATATGACGAGTGATGTGGCTCATCATCAAACCACATGTTATTGTGAATAGGCATTTTGCCGACAAACACCATTAATCAAACTTCTTATCAGTTCTTTAACGTGTTTAGTTTTTATTAGCACGGTTTGCCTCGTCTTTAACGTGTTTAATTGGTAAAGGTTTTACACGTAATGTTCAATTTGATTTTGCGGATTAGTTGATTAACAACTGCGTCAGCTTTAGATAAGATTTAGCTAAATTTAAATTGTGTTTTTTCTACCCCAAAAAGTGTTTTAGGCAGCTAATGAATGTCACTTAAAAAAAACTAATGAATGACGTACATGTGACAATATCAATTACAAGGGCTTTACAGTAGGGTTGTTAGGCAATACTTCACATCTCACACAAAGTTTTTAAATGGGATCCACTAATCAATTATCAATAACTTTATATTATTATATTTTAATTTTTTAATATTAAATGAGTAGGGGTCCCGCTTAAAAACGAGGATCTTAAATAAGACACCGGGTCTTATAAGACCTTGAAAAAGATTCTCCCCATTAGGGTACCTACCGGGTCTTAAATAGTTAAGACTCTCGCAATGGAGATGGTCTAATCAATGCTCCAAATACTTTTTCTTTTTAAGAATTTTAATTTAAGAAATTACCTTTTACACAAGGTAAATGCTTTGATTTTCAATATGTTATATATATATATATATATATATATATATATATATATATAGAGTTAGGATCCGTTGACACCGGTGTCAACGAATTCGTTGACACCAAATCTTAACCGTTGATTTTTTTTATGCGAAGGCTTATATTTGTTCGTTTAGAATATCATATGAAGCACTATCACGGGATTATTCTTCTGTCTTTCTCGAAACGAGATCTCAAATTTTTTGTTCTTTCATTCTACCCCTTCTTCTCTGAAACGATACCATCTGACCTAAAATTCATGGTTCAAATTTTGTAATATAAATTCAATCTAATGTTATTGTGGTGCCAAGTTCCAACTTTGTATTCCTAGGCGTAAAAAAAACTGCAATGCAATGAGAGAAAATAGGATTATTGCTATTTGGAAAACGTGAAATTGAATGAAACAGATAATGGATCCGTCGAATATGTGCCGGATTTGATGTTCCATTCCAACGACGGATTGTTACTTTTGGAAGGGAGATAAGCTTTGCGAGCGAAAATCAATTTTGCATAACAAGGCCGTTAGATTTTTTGTAAATGGCCAGAAAATGGAATTGCATATATTCATGGCATTCATGGATCAGAAAGGCACATAATTAAGCACTGCCTTCATATTTTGTGAAGAGACAGAAAACAATAGAAGGATAATCAGGTGAGAGTGATTCACATGATATTCTAAATGAATAAATATAAGCCTTTGGATCAAAAGAAATCAACGGTTAAGATTTGGTGTCAACGAATCCGTTGACACCTCGGTGTCAACGGATCCTAACTCATATATATATATATATATATATATATATATATATATATATATATATATATATATATATATATATATATTTATAAAAATTTACCATTAAGATTCTTAAATAGTGCCACAAAGTTATTCATTAACATTTTCCTTTACGGTCATAGCTAAAAACGTACAATGTAGCCCTCGTGAGTTTAACTCGGTTGGTAAAGATAATATAATATATATATATATATATAAGGTTTGGGGTTCAAACCCCGACCACCACAAAAAAAAAAACGTACAATGTATGCGACAAGTTTAATTGAGAGAAGAGTGTTAGAATATTATTCTCTTTTCAACACTTATTTTTTTATTGAGTGAAATTAATTTGGATTCCACAAATTGAAATTAGGTCCCACATAAAATAGTAAGACACAAAATAACTTTATCCAATAAAATTACTCAATAAAAAGGTAAGTGTAACACCCTAATTCCCGACGATAATTTTACATAATAATAATCATGGTTTTAACGAAAAAGGATGTCACACACATTCATTCATCTTACTACGTAATAAAATAATAGAGAATCGGATACAACGGCGGAAGATCCTTCATAAAAATTTCATTATTATAAAGTATCTTGTCTTCAAAATTATTTAGGAAAAATAGCATAAAACATCAAAATGCTTAAACTTCATAATTCGGGGACATTCAACGTTTAACCCAACCCAAAGTGTTACGGATCGAGCACGTATTTATTCGACTACTTTATATCACAAATAATAGCTACGGGAGTATATCCCCGTTGCCACCTTCTAAGCGTCCCGCAAAGCTAAAACTCCTCATCTCGAGTATACGTACCCCAAGGGTACGGACACCAAAATACACAAACAACGGCAAAGGGGTGAGAATTCACAACATAACATATATTGGGATACATGAATAATAAAGTAGATAGTCTTATCATCATTGGTCCTTCATTCACATCATCATCAATTATTCATCATATCATCATCAATCATTCATCATGATATTAATACAATTTATTTCATAAACATCATTAACACATACATCTTATGCACACCTTTAACACACATACCATATTCACATCATTAGCACATATCACAGTTCACCTATCATGACCTATATGCAACGTACTTCATTCCTAAACCTACATGCATGCCGGTACCGGATCCTATCGTCATAATAATGTAGTTCGGAGATGTGTTACGAAACATACATTTCGTCATTCGTCATTCGTCATTCGTCATTATGCGGTATGATATGATGCATGAAGACTCACCATACATCATTTAGAAAGACACATATGTTGGAACAAAATGTGTTTAACAATGAACCTTAAAAAGTTTTGATGATAACAAGGTATTAAAAATTGTAAATTAGACTAGCTAATATTTGTTCAAGTGTACGGGACCATAATTATAAAGTTACATCATCATTGGTTACGAATGAGCAAATAAAGAGCAAAGGAAATGAAGCTTAGATGATTACGAAGGCAAAGCGCTCCCGAAGTCAAGCTGCTACGAAGAAATAGCGCTCTGAAGTAAGTCGCTCTGAAGAATAGTGCTTCGAAGACAAGAGGTCCGAAGCCACATCATCGAAGCCGCGTCACCGAAGGCTGCGAAGTCATATCATCGAAGAGTTTGCATCATCGGAAGCCGCCTCATCGAAGCTATTTCACCGGAAAAGTGAATCTCATTTGGATTTACAAAAGATTCAAGAATTGAAGAATTATCAATGCAAAAGCCGTCTATTGGATTCGAAAACACAAACAAAGGATTAGTGGAGTTTTGCAACGGTCATTTCAAAGGTGTTTGAAGGTTTGTGCTTGCAATTTGGATGAAAGCGTTGACATTGTACTTTGTACGAATTGTACAACCACGTTCTCCACTACTCGTTTTGTGTACGCGCTTCAAGACAAGAAAACGGCTCCGAAATACGGTCTCGCCTGCATAGATGTTCCTTTGGATAAGGAATGGATTTCAAATTGGTTCTTCATAGGACAACAACCAAATCGAGGCAAAAGATCATTGGTGAAAGATCAAGCTTCAACAACGACTCTTTGGTGTCTTGGCAATTTCACAACGTCTCTTTCACACCTCTATATAAAGGAGTGAAGACTGGAGTTTTGGTAATGCAAGAACGCTCGAACGAAAGACTCACAAGATTTTCACAAGTACCAAACCTCTCGCTGAAATTGTTCTGCATTCACTTAGAATTTACGTGTCTCAAAGTCATATCTTAGAAATTCTTAAGTCCATTGAGTACGTATTCGATTTGTATTGTGAGCACCTACGATTGTATATCAAGTGTTCAACCTTAAACAATTTTCTCGTGTAATTTTGTTTAGTTAGGAAGTCTCTTGCGGTTGTGCTTCGAGCGGAAGTCTCTTGATTGTGTTCTTGAGCAAAGGAAGTCTCTTGCTTGTGTGCTTGAGCATTGGAAGTCTCTTGCTTGTGTGCTTGAGCATTTGTAATCGAGATATTACTCATAGTGAAATCTCCTTGGAAGTGCAAGGGGGACTGGACTACTTCCGGATTGTGGAAGGAACCGGTATAATTGCTTTGTGTCGTTCTTCTTCTTCTCTCTCTGTTTTATTCCGTTGCATTTAGATTCGATTATCACTTCGAAGGCTGTCTCGCTTAGCTTCGATCGGTGTGTTCGGTTTTTAGGAGAAACGAAGAATTTTTCTAAAACACAATTCAACCCCCGCTTCTTGTGTTTTTCTCACCTTCAACATAAACAACACATCATCTTTACGTCATAGTCATTCGTCATTTTTCATCATTCGTCATTATTCATCTTTCGTCATTTTTCGTCTTTCGTCATTTTAACAATCATAACGTCGTTATACATCTTCATTAACACCTTATTGTTAATTAACATCATATGTCCATACCGATTATATCTAACTCATTCTCTTGTTAAAACTCACGTCATGTTTAGAACCTACACTCATCCTTGGTTTCTTCTACATTCTTTGCACCATTTACTCCTAGTAACCTACCTTATCCTTCATCCTAGGTCTTTATGATTTTTACTACTCCCTCATCTTTCCTCCTAATAACTTCGTCCATACGAATAGACTTATTAAGTCATAAGACCCTATCGTCGATTACCTTAGTCCTCTAACATCATACACTTATTTTACTTGGTTTGTACCATTAAAAATATAGGTTAAATTATTAGACTCAATCTTTATTCTAAGTTTCTTCTATTATCTTTGTCTCTTGTTTATGAACTATTCCTAAAACAATCATCTTTTCTTATCTTATCCCTTACCTTTCTTCTCATTCATCTTACTCTCTTCTATTAGATTCATATCCCGACTCACCGCTCTTACTACCCCTCACGCCGTTCATTTAATTCGTACACAACTTCCTATCTCGGTTTACATTTCATCCTAACGACCCCAACATTCGTAATCGAGTTCTCTAAATTCGTCCTCGCTATTTGTACTGTTATGATCTTGTATCATTAATCATAAGTAACTCGATATTCATCACATCTTTCACCACATCTCTTTATTTAACCTACTCCTCTCTAATCCTCGTTCACCTACGCCTCGTCGTATCTTTAACTTTACCACTTTTACCTTGACTCCTTTCCGCATCAACACGACAACTTTCCTTAGTTCACACTCTTAACATAGCCTCGTCGTTATATTTATCCCTTACAATAATTTACTATCATTTTCATATTTATTAGTTCATGAACAACTCTCTTACAACTCACTCTACTTCCCCTTGAGTCTTTCATAAGCATCTTTATTTACGTCGTTCATCATCATCATACGACATCTATACTATCATCATACCTCATTATCTTATAACGTGAACATCTCATTCGGCTTCGTTAACATCATATCTACATATTAGTTTACATTTTTGTCAAATCAACATCATGTTTAGATCCTACATCCATCCTTAATTTACCCTCGTTCTCTTCATCTTTTACTTCTATAGACACATCATACCCTTCATACTCAATCACTATTCCATTCTCCACATAATGGTTTCCATCTACACGACTAGATTATTAAGTTTTTAAGATCTTATCATCAAGTATTAGTTCTTCATTATTGTCGTCTATTACCCCATACTTCTAACTTCGTGTTACGGTTTACTCTAGTTCATGCTTTTCTAATTAGTCTTATCTTCAACTTTATTCTTCTTTAATAATCTTAATACTCGTCTTATTTTAAAATACATTATGGCTTACGAAACTACTCTCATAACCCTTAATTAAATTCCTCTCATCTAAGTTTAGACCTTACTATACATCTTAGGAACCACTTTAGAGGCATAAAAGTGGGTCAAAAATCGATCTAAGTGCACACTTTGCATCGTGGCACGTTGAGTTCCCATCGTGGCACGTTGGTGACGGCTTAAAAAGGGTTTTCGTTCCCGAAAAATCGTGGCACGTTGGACTCCAATCGTGGCACGTTTGTGACAATTTCGAGAACACGTAAAACGGCGTTTTTACCCTCGAATTTGCTCCTAACTTGCCTAAAAATCTCTTTTTTTCAACCCCGTTTGATCCCAAATTTATAGGAAACATCACCTAGGGTTACCCTACAATCTAAACACTAACTTTTTCAATATCTCACCGGATTACCTATTCTTTTCAAGATCAAATTTTCAATTCATAAACCCTACATTAATCTTCCTAAATTTCATTCGTTCAACAACATCATTACCTTCGTTCATCACCATAATTTCTTTATAATTCACATTATAACATCACATCACATCATACTAAAACTAAGATACCCCCATCATAGATTAATATACCCTAGAGTGAAAGGAATCTCCCCCTTACCTCAAATCTCCGAAGTCACAACTTTTAGCGCTCTCCTTTAAAATTAGGGTTTTTCTCCTCTTCCTCGCTCCTCTTCTCTTGTTTCTACGCTTCGGTAAAAGTGAGACCTCTGAATTTTAATTCTCTATTTATACTTGGGCTAGCCTCTTACTACTATTTCTTTCTATTCTATTTTCTATTATTTTTACTCCTCCCTCCCCCACTTAATTAAAAATTCTATTCTACACCTCCCGCCTCTATATTATTTTATTTACTTTTCCCCTTCATCATAATAATCCTCATAGCACGTCATTAATCATCATAAATCTATTTCTTCATAGCTAACATAATATTCTTGAATCATAACATCATTATAGTCATAAAATCAAGAATACTTCTAATTAACTTCGTTAAATCATTACATGTAATTTTTGGGGTGTTACAATAAGTGTTAGAGAGTCTTAACACTTTTTTCGTCAATAGTACCTTCAGCACTCTCAATTTGAATATTGAATATGTTTACCTTGTAATGTCTTACTTTTCATATATTTTTTTAAAGACACTTTTCATATTAATCTTGTTAAAAACAAAATCAATAATATTTTTTTGGTACAAAAATTAATACGTCCTCCATTTTAAAATATGTGTCGTTTAATATTTTTACGCACAAATTAAAAAATGCAATTATGTTGTCAAAAAATATTACACTTTTACTAAAATAAAATTATTCTCTATTGGTGTACTTTTCACTAGCATAAATGTAAATTAAGTATAATGTTTTGAAAGTAGCGAACTTAATAATTATTAAAGGGCAAAATTTGAAAAAACGAATGAATTAATCTTACATTAAAAAGTGTAGATGACATTATTTTTGAAATGTTTTTTTTGTAAAACTAACACTCATTTTAAAATGAATGAAGAAATAATTAATCAATTATAAGTCGCACATTTGAAGGAAAAAAAAACTTGCTTGTTAAAGAGTTTAGGAGTACAGGATTTAAGAAGAGAGAAGAGGAAAGATAAAGATGCGCAATGCTAGTTTGATGATCGAGATAGAGAGATAAAATATGATTAATTTATCATGTCATCTCTCGTTTGATATATCAATAAAATATGATAAATTATTTCCCTTACTTATCATATCACATCACTACTTTTTAATTTCCATCTTAAGTTTAAACTGAAATAAAATTAACATAATAAATTTGACAAAAGGAATTTTTATCTTACCCCTCACAATTTCAAGTTGGAACCCGATAAATTCGGTAAGCTAGAAGACGTGAACCTTTTTATCTTACTTGGTTTTTGCTAAAATTAGAAGCATAACAAAATTATTTTGTCAAAATGCGGTAAGCTGGATATGTTCCTTTCCACACCTAGCAACGCATATCTTTCTAAAAAAAGTCCAAAACGCGCATTCTCTCTACGTGCCATTTCCCTCTCAATTCAACGGTCGGCCATCGTCTTGTACTTTCGGATCTCTCCCTCAAACCTATTTTCTCCTCATTTCTCACTGTGTGCGTCATCTTCACATCACGCTGTCTTAGCCATACCATAGTATTCTTCTATATCGTGACAAACAAACAAGCTGTAATCTCTAGCATACTTTGGAGAATGCTAACATGTATTTTAATGGTACATGTTAGAAAACTATATATAATAATTCTATCTTAAAATTCTGCATCAAATTTTCTAAAGTATAAAAAATACTTTCTCCAATGTCAAATTTCCACTTTTAAAATCCTTTACATGTATCATTAAATACAAGTTAGAAATGCATTTATCTAAAATGTATAGCTAAAAGATCTTGTTAACGAGTGTCCATGGAATACTTTCTTTAAGTATCCAAAATTTAGAAATTATTCTTTTAAAATGTCAATTATTACAATTTTCAATTCATTAAATACACACATTTTCATAAAAACTTATCATTTAAAGTACTTAAAGAGTACGAAGACACTCGTTAATATTTCCCTCGCTAAAATCTCAAACATCCTAAAATGTGCTAAATGCTTATATGTATCTAAAACTTGAAATAAAAAGAAATATTGTTACGCATCTTTATCTAATTAAAATGAGAGTGATGTTTTCCAAAATCTATCTGGGGTCCATATGATTATATTGTATTTATCCAAAAATAAAAATACGTTGAATTTGAATTTTGAAGTGTAAAAGAATAAATTCTAATACTGCGTCCTTTAAATGCAATATTGATGCCTCTCTTTCTTCTTTGTGGAATCGTACGGGTATCGGGATCTGTTTATATGATGATGCCGGCACCTACGTGCTCGCCCAAACTGTGAGTCTATCCTCAAAATACTCGGTGGAAGTTGGCGAAGCCCTTGGTCCGCTACACACACTACAATGGTTGGCGGATATGCGGTTCGATCATGTCGATTTTGTGTTGGAATCAAAGGTAATAGCCGATGCTTTCAATTCTCATCGTCTTAATGTTACGAGAGATTGGTCACGTTATCTTAGCATGCCGGAATCTTTTTTCATCCTCATTCACAAACTCTAGGGTGGAGTTTAATCGGAGACAAGCAAATGTGGCGGCTCATATTCTTGCCGGGAAGCCACTTTAACGGCTAGTCCCATAGTTTATTTTAAAGTACCCGATTGTATCAACTCGTTATTAGTAATGAAATGCTATGAGCATCTTTTATTCAAAAAAAATACCGCATCCTTTAAATAAAATAATAATACAATTGATCCTCAAAATTTATAATGTTAACAAATATATTTTTAAGAAGTCTTCGTGAGCTTAGCTCAGTTGGTATAGACAATGCATAAAATATGCAAGGTACGGGGTTCGAACCCCGACCAAGTAAGTTTTAATGTTAAGTTAACAAATGTTTAAAATATCATGGGTTCGAACCCCGACCAAGTAAGTTTTAATGTTAACAAATGTTTAAAATTTTTTAATGTTAACAAATGTTTAAAATATCATAAACTTTTAAAGTCTAGTATCACTTATTTTAATGATGTTAAACATTTTTTATCATAAAAATAGTGTTATGTATTTTTAAATATATATATTAGAGAGAGACGTTGTTTTATGAAACAAATTTTTTTGACAAAGAAATACAAAGTATCGTAAAACATACAAAATTAGCTTATAAATATTGGTCGTTTTTAAAAAAATATCATTCAATTATTAACTACTAGTTAAGAAAATAATTGTATTCATCCTTCAAAAAAAGAAAAGAAAATAATTGTATTCAGTTTTATTTTTTTTGGTATTCAAATCCTTTAATCAATAAGATTAGGAGAGAGATGGGTGATTTGGTGTAGTCAAACCATGATAATACTTGTGGGCTGATTTAATCTAAAGGTAAAAAAAGTTGGTCAAACTTGCACCCATCTATTAGGTGGTGCAAACTAAATGCACCCTAGTTTGATGGTCGATCGAGAAGATAAAGATAAACCTGCTTTACAAATAGAAGACATATACTACTTGGTTTTTGCTAAAATTAGAAGCATAACAAAATTATTTTGTCAAAATGCAGTAACCTGGATATGTTCCTTTCCACACCTAGCAACGCATATCTTTCTAAAAAGTCCAAAACGCGCATTCTCTCTACGTGCCATTTCCCTCTCAATTCAACGTTCGGCCATCGTCTTGTACTTTCGGATCTCTCCCTCAAACCTATTTTCTCCTCATTTCTCACTGTGTGCGTCATCTTCACATCACACTGTCTTAGCCATACCATAGCATTCTTCTATATCGTGACAAACAAACAAGCTGTAATCTCTAGCATCCTTTGGAGAATGCTCACATGTATTTTAATGCTACATGTTAGAAAACTACAAATAATAATTCTATCTTAAAATTCTGCATCAAATTTTCTAAAGTATAAAAAATACTTTCTCCAATGTCAAATTTCCACTTTTAAAATCCTTTACATGTATCCTTAAATACAATACAAGTTAGAAATGCATTTATCTAAAATGTATAGCTAAAAAGATCTTGTTAACGAGTCTCCATGGAATACTCTTTAAATATCCAAAATTTAGAAATTATTCTTTTAAAAAGTCAATTATTTCAATTTTTTTTTGAAGAAGGCAAAAACAATTATTACAATTTTTAATTCATTAAATACACACATTTTCATAAAAACTTACCATTTAAAATGCTTAAAGAGTCTTTCGGAGACACTCGTTAACATTTCCCTCACTAAAATCTCAAACATCCTAAAATTTCTAAATGCTTATATGCATCTGAAACTTGAAATAAAAAAGAAATATTGTTACGCATCTTTATCTAATTAAAATGAGAGTGATGTTTTCCAAAATCTTTCTGGGGTCTATATGATTATATTGTATTTATCCAGAAATAAAAAATACGTTGAATTTGAATTTTGAAGTGTAAAAGAATAAATTCTAACACTGCGTCCTTTAAATAAAATAATAATATAATTGATCCTCAAAATTTATAATGTTAACAAATATATTTTTAAAAAGTTAAATTAGTCCACCAAAATTGATACGGGAATAATTCAATGCGAGATCTGAAAGAAGCATACTACAAAGTCTCAAACCAACACCACAAAATCAATCTAACTAAGTTTTAATGTTAACAAATGTTTAAAATATCATAAACTTTTAAAGTCTAGTATCACTTATTGGAATGATGTTAAACATTTTTTTTCATAAAAATAGTGTTATGTATTTTTAAATATATATATATATATATTAGAGAGAGAGAGAGTCAGTTGTCTTATGAAACAAATTTTTTTGACAAAGAAATACAAAGTATCGTAAAACACACAAAATTAGCTTATAAATATTGGTCGTTTTTTTAAAAATAATATCATTCAATTATTAACTACTAGTTAAGAAAATAATTGTATTCGGTTTTATTTTTTTGGTATTCAAATCCTTTAATTTGTCTCTTAATTGAGAAACATAAGGTCGGCTAACTGAAATATGAAAAGGATTGTTGCTTTAATAATACGACTCTCCTATATATAAAAAAACAAAATAGGATTCTCCTATCCTCTGGCAACGTAACACAGTCAACAGAGGACAAATAATATGCACTATAAATTCATTTGTATCTTCATCTTTTAGTTTCAACGCATACCAAATATTTCCACTCTGCTCTCAGCTAGTTTCAACGTATACAAATATTTCCACTTTGCTCTCAGTTTATCTCCTTATTATTATCCCAGAAATCAATAGTAACATAGCAATAGTATAAAATGTCGGGTGAAGATCAGTCACAGAAGAAGGTGGTGTTTGACGGAGAAGCGGCGTCGTCGTTGGTGAAGGACCTGAGGGTGAGCTTTAATTCTGGTAAGACACGAAGTTATGAATGGAGAGTATCGCAGGTGAAAGCTCTTTTGAAGATGGTTGATGAACAACAGGATCAAATCATTGATGCTCTTCGTTCTGACCTTGCTAAACCACCGCTTGAAACTGTTGTCTACGAGGTACCTAATTTCATGTTTAAGTTGCTTTCATATATATATGATTTTTATGGTCTCTCTTTTTAAATTATAATTCATTTTTTTGGTACGTGCAATTGAAATCGATAGAAGAGCTAGAGAATCAAGTTTTTTGTTATAACATAAACATCATAAGTTTTCAAGGCTGAGATATTCTTGAGATTTTTCATTTGGAGTCACTATTATGATGGCAACCGTTCCGACGATACAATTACTTTGATTTTTTTCCTTGTATGACGTCAATATTTTATGTTTTCTTTAATAAAGGAGGAAACATGCTTTTCACTTTTTCCCTTCAAAAAGAAAAATGCTTTTCACCTTCTTTTTTTTACGGAACATGCTTTTCACTTGAACGATCACATTAAAGTTACTTCACAATCACGTAAATACAAGTCACGGAAACCAGGATGCTTCTTAAAAGACAGGGACAAGAAGGCGCTAATTTATTCAATGGAGGAATAAAACTTCCTAGGCATAATAAATTGGTTTGGTTTGGTTTTTATGAGAAAAGAAATCTAAATCAATTTGTTAGGAAATTTGAAAGTTAGTAGATAATTTGACCAATAGTTTTCGATATATAGCGATACTCTTTCTTTCAAATGATCGATCAAAGAATTGTGAGAACTAAAGTGTTCTGGAAAATATAAGTAAAAGGTGTATGTAAAATAAGGGTAAATTACAAGAAAAATAAACTTTGATTGACTGGTGTGTATGTAAAATGTTTTTTACAATGAGTAGTTGGAGATAAAAATGTTAAAGCTAAATCCTAATAGCCATAACTTTGGTTGACACAATATGCGCTCAGCTCAACTTGCGTATTAGTGTGAGACTGTGGCATGCCAATGCCTGCGTAGCATTTTCAAGTTACTCGCGAAATTCGCATGGTCATGTGTGAGTGTGCCTCTTGACCGTGCTTAAAATTAGCCGCCTAGTCCAACCTCTTTCCTTTTTACTAAATGGACTCCGTAGCAGTTGAGAAAAACTCGGTTATACTATTCTCAACTACATTGGATTCAACTTAAAATATTTTTGGGTTTAAAAATTTAGTATCCCTTGGTTTCATTTCACTCAATGACACCGCTTTCCATAAATTCAAAATAGAGTAACCGAACATTTTGTAACATTTGTAACTAAACAAACATATTTTGGATGAATACAACTAAGCAATTGACAGGTCAATGTTGCAATCAATACAACTATAATAAAGATAATTTTCCTTCTACTCTTCACTGATGTACTTTTTTTGCAGATTGGTATGTTTAAAAACTCATGTGAAGTCACGCTGAAGGAATTGAAACAATGGATGGCCCCAGAAAAGGTTTATTTTACCCCAATTTCTTCAGCTGAGAAGGACATTTTTCATTTATATTTCTTATATATAGTTTATTTGAATATTTTTATAACAAAAAGTTCCTTTAATAATATTTCAGGCTAAAACTTCAATCACAACTTTTCCTTCTTCAGCTGAAATAGTACCTGAACCACTTGGTGTAGTGTTAGTCATCTCTGCTTGGAACTATCCATTTTGTAAGTTGACCTTCAGCATGATTGGTTTGACTTATTTGAGTTTATTTACTTACACCAACATTCTTGAGACTGTTTAGTAGAACTTATATTGAAACAACTTATATGCAAGTCTACAAGCTGTTTTTGACTTATTTCCATAAATTTTTCACGATATCTTATAAAAACAGTTTGACAATTATTTTACCTTTTGTTATACAAATGGCTTATACATAGACACTTATATGATAAATGTGTATGCTATAAACACTTCATTCAGTTGTTTAACAGAACAGAACCTTGTTGGTTGTATTTGAGTTAATATTTTGAGCCTTTAGTTTCTTTAATAATCTATGAAGACTATAATATCACTCTCTCTGTCTGTCTTTTCAGTGCTGTCCCTTGATCCAGTTGTTGGAGCTATAGCAGCCGGAAACGCCGTGGTTCTAAAACCATCAGAAATTGCTCCAGCCTCGTCTTCACTGCTGGCGAACTTATTAGGGAGGTACATGGATAACTCATCTATAAGAGTTGTGGAGGGGGCCGTTGATGAAACTACTGCATTGTTGCAACAAAAGTGGGACAAAATTTTGTATACAGGTTGGTCTTGTTTATCACCAGTCTGTTTTTCTTGGATGGTTATGAATTGTTATTTTGGTTTTGTCGTGCAATTGGTATGCCATTATTGGTATTGTGAATTTTGAAATCTCATCTCAGATAATCAAATAAATACATCATTTGAACAAAAGATTTCATAGCATAAGTAATTACTTGATTTTCAGGTAATGGAAAAGTGGGACGGATAGTGATGGCGGCTGCTGCAAAACACCTTACACCAGTCGTTCTGGAGCTTGGAGGAAAATCTCCAACTGTTGTGGATTCAAATGTCAATTTAGAGGTATTGATTAAGGCCATGTTTGGATTGACTTATTAAGTTGTTATCAAGTTATTTCCTTCAGTTCTCCTGGATAGCCATTGAAAACAATTTAACTTTATTTTATCTTTTATTATAAAAAAACCTTACACATGAAAGCAATATGACAAATCGACAAGTGTTTATGTTATAAGCGTTTAATTAAATTTTTCATCCAATCAGGTTCTAAGTCTTAGCCTTCTTTTTTTATTTTCCAGTCAGTAACTAGTTATATCACTTTGATCTCCTTCCCCTTAACTCATTATTGACTTAAATTAATTTGTGTTTACTAGGTTACAGCTAGACGGATAATTTCAGGAAAGTGGTGCTGTAACAATGGACAAGCCTGCATTTCTCCTGATTACGTTATAACAACAAAAGACTTTGCCCCCAAATTGGTATGAAATTTTCCCTCGTTGTTAAGAGTTCTAAATATCTGTCTTTGTGTATCTAATGTTTGGTGCCTCTCATTTCCAGGTTGATGCCTTAAAGACAGAATTGGAAAGCTTCTTTGGAAAGAATCCAATAGAATCCAATGATTTATCGCGCATTGTGAGTTCTAACCACTTTGCTCGCTTGGTAAAGATGTTGGACGACGAGAAGGTTTCTGGCAAGGTTGTTTATGGAGGTGAAAAGGATGAAAACAAACTGTAAGCTCTCCTCTTAATTCAAGTTTAGTAGGTTTTATATACTGCAATGCAATGGATCTTGACACAAGCAAATTACAGGAGGATTGCTCCCACTATTGTATTAGACGCTCCACAAGATTCTCTGATAATGAGTGAGGAGATCTTTGGTCCATTGCTTCCCATTATCACGGTAAGAATAAAAGACACAAAGAACTCTTTGAAAAGTACTCAAATATTCATCGATAAGCTTCATTAGCTTGTATCCAATTTAAAACAATGGGGCATCAATTATAATACTTTCTTTCTTGCTTGGAACAGGTGAACAAGCTGGAAGAAAGCTTCGATTTGATCAACGCAGGAACAAAGCCACTTGCTGCATATTTATTTACAAATGACAACAAGTTCAAGGAGCAATTTGTGAAGAATGTTTCTGCTGGGGGTTTGCTTATCAATGACACTGTCTTACATGTAATAGTTTGTTTTTTATTTTCTAAAACCTTTCCATGAATGCATATATCCTTATCATGCAATGTTACTTATATCTTTTCCTTTTCCTTGTGCAGCTTGTGGTTCATACTTTGCCATTTGGGGGAGTTGGTGACAGTGGAATGGGTGCATACCATGGGAAATTCTCCTTTGACGCTTTTACTCACAAAAAGGCAGTTCTTTACCGTGGTTTTACGGGTGATGCATCGATAAGGTACCCGCCTTACACTGATACAAAGCAGAAATTGATGAAGGCTCTAGTCGCCGGCGATGTTACTGGTGTTGTTCGTGCTCTTTTTGGATGGTCCTAAGCTTTAATTTGTTTTCAAATGTAGCCGATACCTGCTAGTGCTGTACCATTTGTTCTGATTTTATTGTATTTTATTGTGCACATTGATTTCATTGTAACAATTTTTCTAAAATAAACGTTTTAAGAGAGGCTTGTGCTTTTTAAAAGCAAATTGGTATTTGATATATGATGAGTAGTGTTGTGACATGTCTTTTCAAATGCAAGTAGTTCTTAGTCCTACTTGTCAGATAAACCGATATATATAGCTTATTAATGCATTACCCGTAAAACCGCGATAAAGAACAAAGCTATATACCACATTATATTTGAAGTCGAAGACTCGAAGTCGCGTTGCGATCCTTGAAATAATGTGGTATTGCGCTTAAATTTGACCGATGCACGTTATACATCAGTCGTATTGTGGCGGTGGAACCATAAAAAATTTGATGTTGCGCTTCAAATCACAGTTGCAACCTTTTATAAAAAATCTGGTTTCAACATAAATTTTCTTTCCTAACTAGAAATCATTGTTTTACTTTTGTGGTTTATGTTTGATGCTCCAAAGGTTGAGAAGTTTACTCTATTCAACAATAAAAAGAGGGCATCGCAAATAAAAAATGCTTTCAATTAACTAACAAGAATTCTGTAAAATACCAAAAACATCAGATCTTTGATTATCTGTGAGATGTGTTGGAAACTCAACAAGAAATGTAATTCTTAAGTTTCCTCTCTTCTCTGGTTCTGTTGAGATTGGCATACCTTGGTCAGTGATAATCTTCTGATAGCCAGGGTATATGATCTCATCTAGTGTCAAATTCATATGCTCTCCACCCAACAATGGAACTGATATTGTACATCCTGTAAGTGCCTTTAGCAAGGGAATTTCTACACATAATTCCAAGTCATCTCCTTCTCTTCTAAATAAGTGATGTCTTTTCTCAGATATATAAAATATTATGTCTTCTGAGTATGCATAATTAGGTCTCTCATTCCCTTTTCCTTCAAATTTAATCTTTGTTCCTTTCTTCCATCCAGGTTGTACATTTATTGTTAATAGTTCCTCCTCTTGAACTACACCCCTGCATGATAAAACAAATTAAACATCAAAAACATATTCATAAATCATGTGTTTCTATCCCCCTTTCAGGTTAAGGTTAATTACACACACACACCTACCACTTTTAAAAATTATAAGGGTTAAATGTGTTTTTTTTTACAAAAGGTTAAATGTGTTTTTATCCCCTCGAAATATATCTTTGGTCTGTTAAATGTGTTTTTAGCCCCTCAAAATATATCTTTGGTCTTATAGCTAACCTTGTAAATTAGAGAGCTAATATATAAAGGCTACCAAATCTTTGGTATCAGAATCCTTACTTGCAACCATCAAGCACTTAAAATTGGATTCTCTATTGATTCAATATAGTGCTGCAGCTGTAGGGACCGTTAAATTTAGAAGTTTTATCTTTCTAAATCCCACGGTCGGTATAGCTTCATGAACACTAGAGAATCCAAGTTCATGCAGGGAAACCAACTGTGACACAAAACTTTTGAGGGATCAAAAGCAAAAATAACTAAAAATGTATTTCTGCCAAATCAAAAGGAACGTATAATAAGTAACATTAATGATCAATTAATCAAATGATGAGGATGGATATATATATACGAACCCGGTATCTCGTGAGGACATCTCTTGTAATCATGACCGTTTTCTTGCAACCATGACACAACTCATCAAGGGTACATTCAATATTTTTCTCAATTGGTGGAGGTTTTAACCTCCCAGATGAATTGGAGTACAATATTGGAGTTCCACTTCTACGACTGCTACCATTTCTTGACTGCATACGAGAATGCATTGTCAAATTGCCACTAATACTACTATTCAATGAAGAAGGGGTAGGAATAAAATTCTCAGAGCTTCCCACGCTCCTGCTTCTCTTTTGTTTGTTCCTCTTCCTGCTGTTGATTGTGTTGTTTCTTGACGTAGAAGGTAAACGTGAAATGTCTAAGCTTCTATGCCTACATAAACAACATCCTAATCTTGGACTCGTCATTAGATCATCTTCTCTTGATGCATCTCCATTCAATCCCATGTTGTGAATTCCATTCGCGTTTTTACCCGATTTGTCATCTACAACAGGTTCCTGATGAATCATAAAGATCACTTTGAGGACTTTGTTTAGATTTTCATTATGTATTCATGCATCAAATTTCTATGAAAATGGTCATTCTTAAAATTGGATGTGAAATGAAACAAATAATGATAATATTTTTTGTTGTTAATAATGACACATTGAACGTGATTTGTTAAAATCAATAGATGATGATATATGTACAATTTCATATTACAAATAAAATGTACCTGTTGAGTTTGGTCGCTGCATCGTGGATTGTTATCATCGGTAGATGATGATGATTTTTTACGTCGAAACCATATTTTGATGAATGATTTGTATGCTCTAGAAAGACAACGAATGGAGTTTTTGGCCACCACCATGAGAGATGCGATGCAATGCAAGAGTAGTGACAATGTCTAACAGGTGAATGTTTGGTGATCCAAATGTGGGGTGTTTTCTAACATACCCTTTTATTAGTACCGTCTCTAATTAGGAACAAAATACATTTTCTTCGTCGTTTTGACTTTTTGAACCAATTCCTAAGTAAGTTTATTTTTAAATAGTACCAAGTAGGTGAAATTTAAAAACTGCAATAGTTTGAAAAGAAAAAAAATATATGTATTTGTTTATAAATTCTCCAGCGGATAAGGCAATATCCGGAATGGCTATTTTTGATACTATGCAATTTGTAGGAAGAGAAATTATCAAACGTGTTACCTGTATCATTCCCTCCTTATTAGTAGAAAACAAAAAAGATTATGCTTACACCAATATTAACTAAAAAAGTAAGTGAAAGAAATAGAAGAGATTTTTGTTTTGGTTACCGAAATAGAAGAGATTAGGATGAGAGTTTTGGAGGTTAATTTTTTATTCATAATACAAAATCTCTCTCATTTGGAGGAACTAAAAAATTGTATTGGGGTAGGTTTTTGGGGTTCTTGCATGATTTTTTCAAATATAATATATTTTATTATAATATTTTTAAAATTTAAAATATATTAATCATAAGCATTGATTATCACTCTCTAAAAAATTACTTTCGAAAAATTTGAAAAATTTCTCCCATTTTTCAATATATTCCCAAACAAAGCCTAAGTGAAAATACGTTTCTTCAAAAATCATAACATAAGGCATGTTGCGACAACACAAACACATATGTTGTATCAAAATGTCTTTAAGAAGTGCACAATTAATTATGGACTAACTATCTTCACCCTTATTAAGAAGCGCACATAATCAACAATTACCATTACCTCGACATCCACAATTTTTTCAATATATGAATGCATGAATAAAGGCATCTCATTAGTGAACTGCAACCGTAACATAATGTCCATCGCATTTCAATCTTTAGCTAATTTTCCCTTACTATCCTTAAAACATTTCTTCAACCTCAAATGAGGAGATTCAACCCTGTTAGTGATTGTGTTATCAAGATGCAAGACATGACTTGTTTATGCCCTCAAATTCTGGTCCAACGCCTAATAATGTTTTGAGCCATATTGATTGTATGCTAAAATTCAAGAAACCATTTAATGAAAAAATCGTGGATATTAAAGGCAATGAGAATTGTGGTTTTTGGGCTACAACATATTTCTTAGGTTTGACTGAAGAAAGTCATATCATAGTTCGTAGACATCTTATTCAAGAGGTGAAAGATCATATAAATGATTATGTGTGCGTATTTGAGAGTGGGGATCATTTTAAATACATCTTAAATGACGTGCATCCTCCCAAAAATAGTAGTGGTGTTGTACTTGTAGATAAGTGGGTGACGTTTTCGGACATGGGTCACATCGTTGCAACTTATTACAATAGGCTTGTAGTGAAGTTGACAAATCACGAAATCAGAACTTCAATATCTTTTTCCCAATTAGAGGGGTGCCACCGCTTAAGCAAAAAACCCCATCATGTATCTTGGCTTAATTCCCATTCATTTTGTTCTTTTTTTTAAAGATGGTCGTCCATTACCTCCATCATTTACGGAGTCAAGCATACACAAAAGTGAAGAGGCATCATTGTGGGAATTTAAGTATTTGGATCAACAAGCTAGATTTCGAGACCTCATAAACATGGAAAAAGGAGACAAACCGTCACTACTAACAAAGAGCCAAACCAATCCAATCCAATTTTGTGTGACACTTATGAAAAAGCAAAGGAAAAATTTCAAGTTATCACATAAGATGAAGATGATTCAATTTCACTTGATGCGATATGACCGATTTTTTGTTGGTGTTCATCCTTTTTTTGACGATATTATACCGACATATTTTTTGTGATCGATATTGTAAGCCCAATTTTTTTTTTTTGTCAATATATAACTAACATTATAAGTTATACGGATATATATAAATATATGACTTTTATGTGGTGGAACATGCACCTACATTTTTATTGGTTATTAATGTTTCCGTATTTAATATAAATATATGTATGTTTTATCAATAATCTACTCTACGTTTTATTTTATTTTATTCTCATATTTGATATTTCATAAACTTTTGTGAAGTTAAACATGTCTAAAGATGCACATATTGAAGCTCATGTCCGATGCTACTTGCTTTCAAAAAGATAATTAAGGTTCTTTTAACTCCGACCGACACTATGGACGAGTTAAGGACACAACTTAACAAATATTTTGTCTATCTTGGTGAAAATCATTATACATGTCATGTATTTGTTCGTATGCCATGTGTAAACCGAGGGCGTATAAAGATGAAGACACATGGAAAACGATTTATTTTCCTTGCGTTGTTCGTGACAATAACGACGTAAAATTTATGTTTAGGTCGATGGTTGAAAATAATATGTTATATCTTTGTGTTTGCTCCAATTGCACGTGTCAAGAATGTCGGGAGAGATTTCATGCAATGTTGTGTAATGTGTTGTTATTTACACCTACTACTGCACTTTTCTTGAATTTCAAACATTCGTGTAATTTTAATGAAATGTCGAATTGATTTAATTTTGGTCAATTATAAAAAATTATGTATTGTTCTTACTTATGAGTGATTATAATTGGTGTATAGGTTATACTACCTCTAAAATTGTTGTTTTGATTTACATGTAATAAATAGACTAAATTATGGCTTTGGTTCTTAAAACAAAACCCTGCTGTCCGTATAATTGATCTCAACGGCTGCCGCCGAAACCTAACCGACGACACTTATCTCGCCGATGAAGTTATATTGGTAATTTCTTGGTGTTTCATAAATATGGAACAAAACGGGCCCATAATAAGTAGCCACTACCCGGCCCAACAGTAACACACAAGATTGTTAGGGAAGACTGTGTTTTGAGCGGGAAACTTAGAAGCAAGTTCGATCTAATTCATAGCACATTTCTATTTTCTTACTGAAATTGAGAACGCAGTGACACAAAAAACAAAGCATAAACCATAGAAAAAGCAAGCTCTACTAGTTAGGGTTTAATAACCATGGCGGAGGAGACTTATCCTATGGACATCGACTTCACAGACAAGGGCAAAACCGTCATTGCCGCCGGTAACCCTTCCTTCGGTGGCAAAGCTTCGCTATGGGTTGAAAAGTATCGTCCTCAATCCCTCGACGATGTTGCAGCTCACCGCGACATTGTCGACACAAGTAACTCCCTTTCCCTCTCTAACTTCCCCTTTCATTTCTAGGGTTTATCATTTCTTCGGTGTGTTATTTATTGTTTGTTCAATTTTTGTGTGTTTAGTTGATAGGTTGACTACTGAGAATAGATTACCCCATCTGCTGTTGTATGGTCCTCCTGGAACGGGTAAAACATCGACGATTCTCGCGGTGGCGCGAAAATTATACGGTGCTCAGTATCATAATATGATTTTGGAACTGAATGCTTCAGATGATAGAGGAATTGATGTAGTTAGACAGCAGATTCAAGATTTTGCTAGCACTCAGAGTCTATCATTTGGGTTGTTTTCTCTTCCTAACTTCCTTTTGTGTGGGTGTTTTACTGTGTTGTTTTTGTGACTGCATAATAGATGGTGTTTTGTAGTTTATATCATTGCCTTATGTAGTAAATTTGCATGTCAAATTTGAGGTTCTTTGACTTGATTTGTTGTTATGGTGCGATTGTGTTAGCCATACCGTGAAATGTGCTTCGATTTAACTTTGTGTCGAATAAGGAGACAATTACTATAAATCTCCATTTATCCATGCTTTCCTTGTTCAACTTCAATGAAATTTTCCCGTTTACTTTGTAAAAACTTTTTCTGATTTCATTTTCTAAAATACGTGTTCATTTTAACTTGCTCATAAAGAGATACTTGACTTTTGAAATGAACCATTGTGATGGGGAGAAGATAAAATGTTAGTTAGGGATGAATCATTTTTGAAAATACTGAAAACAGTTCTTTTGGCATTTTCATTGGTTCCAAAATATGCACACTTGTTCATTTTAAGAGTCTAGTATCTCCTTGTTAGCAAGTACAACTAACACAAATTTTAGGAAATCAAAATAAAAAATGTTTTCACAAAGTAAACGGGGCCAGAGTTCAGCAGTAATTAGCGTGGTCTTTATTTTCTATATCATTCCATCAGCCAATGCGGAGGTTCTATATCTATCTTCTTTCTGAATACCGGATAATTCGGGCATTTTTATTGTAAACTATTTCTCCCCTTTAAGCTGATATCAACACTTAAACATTAAAGACGATACAAGGATAGTTATATGATTCCTCATGTCCATGTCAATTTTCAGACATGATGGTTTTTATTTTTAAAAGAGTTGTTATTTATTGTTGTTTTGTTCCCTTTCTGCTTGCATGTGCTTTTGATTGGGAAGCTACATGATAAAAGTGAAACAAGAATTTGGGATTTCTGTTGTTTTTGCAAGTGCACTGTAATTGCAACCTCAACTTTTCTAACTATCAAAGATTGTTTTTTTGTTTAGCGTCAAACCCTCTGTAAAACTGGTCTTGTTAGATGAAGCAGATGCCATGACTAAGGATGCCCAATTTGCGTTACGTAGAGGTGTGCACTAAATTTTATACTTTGATCTAGCTTACGTATATAGCATCAATCCAGTTTCTTGACCTATAACACTCTTCATATTCTTTTGATACAGTCATCGAGAAATATACAAAGAGCACTAGGTTTGCACTTATCTGTAATCATGTAAACAAGATTATCCCAGCACTGCAATCAAGATGCACCCGGTTTCGGTTTGCCCCTCTTGATGCTGTCCATGTCACTGAGAGACTGAAACATGTTATCAATGCTGAAAGGTATGTTTCCCTGTCTGTTATTACTTACTTATTATAGTCTGCTTGTTTTAGTTTTAGTTTGAAGATGTCTTTTGTTAAGCTACATTCTCATTTTGTTGAGCTACATTCTCACGATGGGCGGGTAAACACCCGTATTTTTGGGATTGGGTTTGGGTAATTACCCGCAAATAGGGGTGGGAATAGGCCAGGCCGCTCGTCGTGGGCCTATGGCTCGGCCTACTAAAAGCTCGGCTCGGCCTAACTCGTTTAATAAATGGGTCAAGCTTGAGCTTTTTAAAAAGCCTATTAATTTAATTAGGCCAGGCTTAGGCTTATAAAAAGCCTATCAAGCCTACCAGGCCGGTCGGTATACTAGTATATTACATTTTTCCATATATATATATATATATATATATATATATATATATATATATATATATATCAAAAAGAATTACTGATCCTTCAAATTCTCATACCACAATTATTATTTTGTATGACATTGCTATTGAAATATTTATATATATTTGTGTTAACTATTAAGGCTTGCTACTAATATGCCTAAGGTCAATATAGTTATTAGATTAAGTTTGAAATTGAAATCTTTGCTGTTATAGACATGATTACTCTTGAGTTTCTATCCATCTATAAATTTTACAATTGTGTTTCATTAGTTTAATCGTATCTAACTAATGTTTTATCTCTATATTAAGTACGTTGCACAAATTGAAAGGAAAAAAAATTGATGAGCAGACTTCTGTTTGAAATTTGTAACACAAACTAGGCTTTTAAACGAGGCTAATAGGCCGAGACCAAACTTTTAAAAAGGCCAGGCCAGACTTAAAATAAAGCCTTTGACAGGTAAAAGGCCAAGACTTAGGCCTTAGTTTTTTTCAACTAGGCCTAGCCTATTTAAGCAAAGCTCGGCTCGGCCCGGCTCATTCCCACCCCTACTCGCAAATTTGAATGGGTGTGGTGCGGGTGTGGGTACTCTAGTGCCCAGTCCGCCCCGCAGCCCGCACACTATATAGACTACACTTATGATTCAATATGATACTATGAATTAGTTAATTAATCCTAAGTCTTTGATATTTATTGTAATATGCACTTTCTTTTAGTGGAATATTGTAATATGCACTAGTTTTTTATACTTTAGATGCTTTTTATTTGGTTAAATACTATGATGTGTAATAGGAGGGGTAACCTTGGCTCAAGTTTGGTAAAGTTGTTGTCATGTGACCGTAAGGTCACGGGTTCAAGTCTTGGAAACAGCCTCTTGTGTAAAAACAGGGTAAGGCTGCGTACAATACACCAAATGGTGGGACCCCTTCCCGGACCCTACATATGCGGGAGCTTCAAAGTGCACTTAGGGTTGCCCTTTTTTACTATGATGTGTAATATTTTATAAGTTGGTTTGAAAGATTTTTGATCATATTTTGATTACGTTGTGATGTTTTTTGTTATTTATTAAAGTGTGGGTATTTTTTATTAACGCGGGTATGGGGATGGGCACAGTAGTAAGTACCCTGCCGAAAGGGTACCCTGTGCCACATACAGATCCCTTTGCCTTCAATCCATTATAGCATATTATTATCGAGTGTCCTTAAATGGTTGCAGTTTTACTACTTCTTCATTTATTTGAATAGATATGAGTATTCGTAATTGAAAAACACTACATCGTTGAATGCAAACCATAATACGAGAAGTTTGCATCGAACTTTCATTTTATATATATTTTTTAAATATACGCTGATTCTTAACTTCATGTGTATATTCTCTTCATTATTCAGGAAGTTTAATTGTGGCTTGCATGGCCACAAGTTATACTAATATTATATGTTCATGTGATTATTATATGCCTGCTCAAAAGTTTATAAAAATATTTATTCTATCTGGTATCTCTCTGTAATTGCATGTGCATTTCAACTGCTGGTATTCCAAATCATTAAATCATACTTATTCCTTTTAGTTGATTAGTCTGATTGAAGTCTTAATGCTAAAAGTCATCTTACTTCTAGTTATTAAGTTACTAAGGAGTCTTGTAGATTTTCTAAAATGTTGTGAGGATTGAGGAACCATTAAGTGATAGTGTGGTACATGCAGTAAAACTTACCATGTGAATCACATACTGTCTTTTAATGTCAAATGGAAGCATAATATTGGAAATATGGAAGATGGTAATACATGCTGATCTGGTTCCTTTGAAATGTCTCACTTCTTGGCTGTTGCTACTAGATAATCATTCCACTTTTTTTATAACAGTCGAAACATTGTTATTCCATTTTGGGATTGGTAACTTGCAATGTGCTGATGACTAACGATTTTGAGTTTTACTAGGCTTGATGTTCAAGACAGTGGCTTATCTGCTCTTGTTCGGCTTAGCAATGGTGATATGAGAAAGGCACTGAATATTCTTCAGGTGGTTTCTTAAGCCTTAAGTTTTCTTATTTACAAATCTAGTACAGCTTGTCCTTTTCTTAATATCTTCATATAAAGGAGTAGTTGTATTTGTTGTGGAGAATCAAACTATTTTGTGGCAATGAGTACTAGTACTACTTAGTTTTAGTATCTAACCCCCTTTCGCTTGCATTCACACACAATGGTGTCTTGTCTGAAACAAAAATCAGGGAAGCTTGTTATAACATGGTAAAGTCTCGAGACAACATCCATTTAAAGGACTAGTTGTATTTGTTGTGGAGAATCAAACTATTTTGTGGCAATGAGTACTAGTACTACTTAGTTTTAGTATCTAACCCCCTTTCGCTTGCATTCACACACAATGGTGTCTTGTCTGAAACAAAAATCAGGGAAGCTTGTTATAACATGGTAAAGTCTCGAGACAACATCCATTTAAAGGACTAGTTGTATTTGTTGTGGAGAATCAAACTATTTTGTGGGAATGAGTACCAGTACTACTCAGTTTTAGTATCTAACCCCATGTCGTGTGCATTGACACACTTCGGTATCTTGACTGAAACAAAAATTACGGTAGCTATATATACACGGTAAAGTCCTGAGTCAACAAGTGTGCTAATTTTAATATTTTCACTCAAAGATGAAATACATGATTTGAGACTATTTGATTCTTGAATAACTTCTGTACTATGGACTATTTAGAGTTATCTACTTCAATAGCTAGTAATATATATTACTATTAAATTATATATCCTGAATTCGGTACATGGTCTTATGATAAATGCCTTGTAAATTTGTGTTTCTTTTGATGTCAAATAAGCCTAAACGATAAATGCTTATAGAAGAAACATCTTCCTTGAGTTTTTTTTTTTTTTCCATTTATTATTGTTATTATTATTTTAGTTGGTTCCAAATCTGAGCGCAATTTTTCTCAAAGTTTGATTGTTTCTTGCATGGCTCTGTATTATGCAAGTTTCAGAACAGCTCTTAAATATGGAAAGTGTGATGATTTATTATATCCTGAATTATTGTGTCTTTGTATGAATGAATCCTAAATGACATTTTTTTGCTTTGATATTTTGCAGTCAACTCATATGGCCTCTCAGCAGATTACTGAAGAAGCCGTTTATCTTTGCACTGGAAATCCACTGCCCAAAGACATTGAGCAAATATCTTACTGGCTTCTAAATGAACAATATTCAGAAAGCTTTAAAAGTATTCACTATTACTTTTATCCCTTTATAGATGGATTTGATATTTATTACCATTTTATAATTCTTGCATTAATTTCAAACAGGAATATATGATATGAAAACAAGGAAAGGACTGGCTCTGATTGATATCGTAAGAGAAGTGACAATGTGAGTCTTATATATCATCCTAACATCCAACTACCTGGTAATTTATTTTATTGATCTTATTTACACTTTGTTGTTGTCACAGGTTTGTCTTCAAGATTAACATGCCGCCAGCCGTTCGAGTGCAGTTGGTGAATGATTTGGCTGACATAGAGTATGTATTTCTGCCTGCTTTTTTATGTGCTATTCTCCTTATGCTTGACCCGACAAACATGTCTTTCATCAATGTTTATCTATTTGTTAAAAAATATATTATAACTATTTGTAAGGCTGAGAGAAAGTGGTATCTTATTGCTGGGAACAGGGAACAATCCACGCTGACTACAAACAATGGCAGCACTCAATGATCTGCCTACCTCCCAATGCCAAAAGGCCCTAATTCGCTCAATTAACAAGATAGATTGCACTCTAAGGCTCCCCTCTTAAGCAACATGCCTTGCTTTCTAACTACCCAACTGACTCTTATTAGGCTATGAAAGGAAAATAGGCTCCTCAGGCCTGTACATATGTAAGGCCTTTAAATAAGCTTTTAGGTTAAGTCAATCTGTTACTGCTTTGGAAAATAATGAGTAGCCTGAACCTCAACTGGAAAGGACATAAATACCTATCTTAGGTAACAAATCGGGCTATGGCCAACACTTGCAAAAAAACTTGAGCTTATGTGGGCGATGTTTAAATTGGCATAGCCTGATTCCTTTTTGAACAACCACAATCATGAAAGAACAGAACAATAATTTGGCTAAGATTATCTGATAGAAGATAAATTACATTTTCCTTTGCCGCCCCCCCCCCCCCCCCGTTTTATGCAACTGGATATCAGATTCTTAAACCGGTACATGTATACGTAGCTGTACTCTGCTGAGACTATATATATATGCATAGATTACATATCTTAAATTTGCAGAAAGTGGGAAGAGCTACTATGCAACTGGATATCAGATTCTTAAACCGGTACATGTATACGTAGCTGTACTCTGCTGAGACTATATATATGCATAGATTACATATCTTAAATTTGCAGAAAGTGGGAAGAGCTACTAATAGTTGTACTGCATGCAATATGGTATTGAAATCACACTATAAATTCACTAGCAGCAAATCCTGAATGACCATTTGTACACCTACTTATGTGCTTTGTCGTTCTCACGCGTCTAGGCAGTAGATACTAGATATGTAGCATGGATCTTTAGTAATTTATGAAAATGCCCGGAATATAGACATATCCCCTGTTCTTTCTCCTCACCCCACTTCAGACTTAATGTCCCGTTGCAGCGTCGTCCTTCTTTTCAGTGGCCGAGTGCCTGAAATTTGGCTTCATCTGACCAGTCGTTATGTATGTGCTAGACATCATCACATGATCTTGTAACATAGATGTGTAAATATAATATGAATTTTACTCATAAACATGGATCAATGATGGCCTGTTTTCTTTCTGGTTCTTAGAAATATATGTGTGCTTATCATAATTGGAATAAAATTTCATTGTTGCAGGTACAGATTAAGTTTTGGGTGCAACGATAAGCTTCAGCTTGGATCAGTTGTTGCTACATTTACACGTGCTAGATCTGCAATGGTTGCAGCTGCTGCATAACCTTCACCTGAATATGATGGTGCACTGATGTGTTACATTCTTAAAAGCATGTATATTCCTAATTTATGTGCACCGAGATATTTCCGTTGTACATCGTAGAAGGAGGCATCAGGATGGTGCTAACAGCCTAATACTGGTGTAAAATCGTTTGGTTATGTTGACTGCTCTGATGGTGCATGTTTCGTTTGTTTAACTTTTGGAGATCAAATTAAATTTTATAAAATTGAACCGAGAGAAATGGGGCTTAATGGGACAGGACGAATTGTGAAAGACTAATGGTATAAATATCACAAACACTAGGAATTGTTTCTTTTTAACATTCATTTGAGGGATTAAATGAGTTGATATCAGTTGAGAGACGAAAATAATTGTTTCTTTTAACTGTTTTTTCTAGGCGAATAGACTGCAACAGAGCTCGAAAACAAAATTTTGCTCAAAAACAATTTTTCGTGGTTTTTACTGAAACGTTTTAAAAGATATTGTTATGAATAAACAAATTGCTATTGAAAAGGTTAATTATTTTGCTTTAGAATGAATTGAATGTACAGTTTTTTTATAAAATATTTTTAGATTTAAATCATTTGATGCTTTTTTGTTGGTATGTTTGATAATATTGCATTTCCAATAAATTCTCACTGTTTAAATTCTAATTTCTTTTGTCAAAAAAAAAAAAAAATTCTAATTTCTAAATTATGAGGATTAGTCTCTTCCTTAGACACATTTTGAACCATTCTACTAAATTTATCCTAATATATACAACACGGTTAAATTTCTCATCCCCAAAATAATAATGGTCATATGTAACGACCTTCGAATTTTTTTGTTAACTCGAACATTCATGCATTTTCTCAACAAAGTCTTGTATAGACTCAACATAAACAGAAATAGTTGATACCTAAAAAATTTTGAATTTAAAACTTAAGTACAGAAATCAACCTCATCGGACCGACCTTTGACATTTTAATTTATTAAAAAAGTTATTCAGAGAGATATTATAATACTGTTATTTTTTAATAGATAGATGAAGCAACAAACTCATTATAACCTCACGCACACAATAGAGTTACCAGAATTCGAACCTCCTCGTAATGCAAACTTAACAATTTCGACAAAAAATTGAAGTAGGACATGTGAACATTAAGATATTGTTATTAGATGCATTTTATTTCAAAATTAACTACTTGAATTACATATTCATTTCCATATAACCGTTTTAAACTATCAACTGCATTCTAATAGTATTTTTTTTAGCAATATAGCAGTATTATTAAAAAGCCAAACATAAAATTGGTACTAAAAAGGCAAATATGAAATTAAGAAATACACAACATAATAAGTGTCGCAGTAAACGACATAAAAAAAAGAGAGAAAAGGGGCAGTCCTATTGATACTATTTTCTTTCACTAGACTACTACTAATTATGAAGAGTAGAAAATGCATACTGAGATATATTAATCAAGGATGTCGTAATTGACATTCTATCACATGAACATGCTCTGTGCCCTATCTACTTCCTACAATAACTATATGCACATGCTAATCCTAGAGACAGGTAAAATATGCACCGGTTCATCCACATTATATAGGGACGTACCAAAACAGTGCACAATATCTCTCAAAAAAAAAAAAAAAAACAGTGCACAATAGTAGCCCCGACACATGCATTTGCAGCTTCATTTTGTCTTAAACTTTCCCTTTTCCATAATTTTCTCTGGCTTGGACTTGGGAAAATTTAATCCATAACAATATTGTATGGACACACTTGCACAGGTACACTCATAGACATTCGTCTCGTGCTACCGTGCAATGCATCTGTGTGATACCGTGTATGTATGTTTGGATTGACCATAAGATTGACAGAATCATGGTGGCACCCGGCATGTTGGATTGACAGTAAGATTAACAGAACCAAGATGATATCATGATTTTGTCAAACTCCTGACCAATGTACTTTGTCTTTCAATGCTCAAAAGGTTTTGGGCAAGTACATGAACATATCTTGCAATGGATTAGTATTTTGGAAGCCAAAACCAGTGTTCAGGGTGGCATCCACGTAATTATAAGGAAATTCAAGGTTCTTCTCCCATTCATTCCACTTAGGCTCACTCTGCACCTCACTTGCAAACTCCGGTGATACCACGTGCTCCGAACAGCTCGAATCGGTGTGCAGCTTAGGAATCGAATCTGATGTGTCAAAGTACATGTAATCCCTAATTCCAGCCGTAGTTTGCGGCGGAGGATGTGGCGGAAGACCACCTCCACGTGTCACGATCTCCGGCTTCCTGTCTTCGATTTCAGAATGTTCTGTTTTTCGGTTAACAACACCGTTGCTTGGTTGTTTCTCAATTGTGCCCTTCTTGTTGTAAATACGGCAAAGCACCCAATCATCCAACTGTAAAATCAGAACCATTTAATCAATTTCATGTTTTTCTAAGGAAAATAAATCCAAATATTTAACATAATAAAAGACTAAATACTATTTCCTAATAAAATTCAAGTCAAACTTCAAACAGATAAATAAATTCTATAAATGGAAAATAATACTTAATAAGTGGTTGGCAGATGACTTTCAATATTATCTCATTAATTGTCTGATTTAATGTGATGTTACTATTCTTCATTTTGGAAATAATGTGATGTGATGTTAATACTTAGGATCCGAAAATCAGCCACAAAGTATATCAATCAAGAGTTATCAACTAGTGAAGGTTCCTTGGTGTAGTTATCACACATAATAAAAAAGTGTAACCACATTTGCTTCAACCAAATCATTGATTGGTCCAAATTAAAAGACAGGGGACCCAAGGGCCAAAATGGTAGTTTTCAACAAATATCACAAAACTTTGATCTTAATTCTAAAAATTAGAAGGGTAAATGCGAATATTTATTTATACCCTTAAGCTGTTCTTTTTGCGAATGGTGCGATCTACATCAGCCAAACGATACTCGTGCATGATCCAATTGGTTTTATCACCTTTAGGTGCTTTACCCGCGTAAAACACCAAAGCTTTCTTGATTCCAACCGGTTTAGGGTGACCTATTGGTTTATCCGCCCCGGTTGCCTTCCAATATCCAGACCCAGCCGCCCGGTTCGGCCTTGAACCGTTTGGGTACTTTCTGTCTCGTGGCGAGAAAAAGTACCATTCCTTTTCTCCATAAGAAGCCATACCTATAAAATAACATAATATCAATAAAATTAAAATTTTATATTTAATTGAAAATACAATAGTTATACAAAAAGATCAAGCTTTTGTTTGATATCACTGTACATATGTCAAAATAAAATTTACAAGCTACAAAAAAGTAATTACAATGATCCATGTGATTTACCTGGGAGGTCCCAAGGATCATATTTATATAGATCAATTTCAGCGATGATCGGAACGGCGATAGGCTGCGACGTGCATTTGCGGCAGAGATAGTGCATCACGAGCTCCTCATCCGTTGGATGGAATCTGAAGCCCGGTGGTAATTGAAGCTCGGATGCCATTGTTTTTTCCGCTATGATTGCTAAACTTAATAATTTGCTAGTAAGATTTGATTTTGGAATTAATCAAAATCAAAATATATTGTATGGTTCTCCCTAGTTTATGAAATGAAGAATACTAAGAAGAACTACGGTGGCGGCGCTTGAAACTTATCACATAAGGGAGAGACGTGTATTTATAGGCAACAAAAGAGGTGACACGTGCTTGTAGTAGCTAGTTTTTTCTAGAATACACGTGAACGATAACGTAGCTGATAAGCGTGAAATATGTAGGGCCAAAAATATTTACATAAAGTTCTGAAATTAATCACTCCACACCAAGTGTTATTTTAATATTAAAATATTTAGAATTCGAATCTTATTACCGTAGGAGTCCATAGTTACGGTTAACAGAAAATGTCACTTTTATTTTGGCATTATATTCCCATTCGGATTCCTTCTACACTACATACACATTCTAGTTTTATTTTGTAATAATATAATAACCTTTTTAAAATTAATTTTGCGGTGAAAGGAGATTTTTTAGATTGACAAAAATATAACAACCATAGAAATTTGCATATATAGACGATTAAACTCCGATATGTTGATATTTTTGTTGAGCGCTACAACTTATAGACTCTATTTCTATGGTTTTTTTTTCTTTTTTTCACAAAAGAAAAATTAACTTATTTCATTCATCAAAATAGTCATAATACATATTAAAACATAATCAAAAGTGTGATGACTTAATATAAAACAATGCCACTTTAGTTAACATACGAACAACACTGTTGACCTATCACCGATAAAACTTAATATAAAGTATGGTAAAAACGAAGTAACTTCCTACAAGCTATCATAATATGTTCAAATTTTTACTTGTGATCAAGTTTACTCAAAATACCATCGACCATTGTCTTGTCGTCGACCATTATCCATTTCATAACTGTTTTTTGGTAGATCACTTCTTACCATATTTTTTTTGGTCAAGTACACTTCTTACCATTTTTAATCTACGGTAACCGGGTAAGTTTTATGACTTAGTATTATGTTTGAAAAAATATAATCGTTATTGGGTGGAATGAGAGTGACGAGTGTCAGGCTAAGAAGTGTGATGCGTGCGTGTAAGTGGGACCCACGGGGGAGGTGATATTGTCACTGCTTACGACATAAGTTTTGGAAGGTGGTGTGAGACAGTCGCTGGGGCCACCGTCGTTGTTCAAGTTGGAGTCGGCGCGTTGTTTTTGACATTTTGTACGTAGAAGAATTTCATTCAACTGTGGATTGGATGTACACGTGGCACTGAAACGTGCATTTTCGTTGGATCATCTATTGGCGTGATTTATGATTTGTACCTTTCTTTTCTTCCATAACATCTGTCCCCACCGAACCGCGTTAATCTCCTGCGGCTCTTGTCCCTTCATTTTGTTTTACCTCCCTTTTCGTCATTTTATGGTCTTTAATGTGAAAATTCCTACTACTTTTGTTATGACCGCCGTAAAATAAAAGTAAAATGTTTTCATATGTTTTAATTTAACAATAAAAAAATGTTAAAATTAGTAGGCAAGATGTTGTAATTAAGATTTGAACTCAGGTCCCTTCATTTATGTATAGGTTTCAATAATTATTTATTGATTCTTGTTTAGACCTATTTGAGATACGTAGATTTTTAAAGTTCTTGATTTGCATATTGGAGAAAGAGAAAGTCTGGGCCCCAAACACAAATAAAAATGACTTGAGCGCACACACATGGATAAGAAATTTTTAGACAAAAGTAAACAATGATGTGACTATTTTTTTTAATTCTCTTCATTTATGTATGTATGCCCAAATATTTTTTATTTGGGTTTGTGTCTATGTAAGAATTGCTCTTGGAGAACTTAAGGATAGTTTTAAATCCATGTAAATCATATTTGATTGAATTCAAACATATTGATTGTTAGTATGAAGATCCAAGTTTCAGTGGGTGTTGACTTGGTTTGGGGTCATGACGCCGCGTTCAAATGAATGGTTTTGGCTCGAAAGAGAATTTAAGGCTTGCTATTTTTTTTGCGGGGAGCGAGATAGATCTTGGATCGCCTCTGTGTTAGCAAATAATTCATACGTCAGTTTAGATGCTCTAAACACTCACTTTTTTCTGCTTTGTGTTGATGTCGGATTGTTTGGCTCAAAAGAGACGTTATGCTTGTTGCAATGAGTTGTTGGTTCTTGGATTCGTTTCCATGTAGACGGTTGGTCCATACTCCTCACTTTAAATGTCCACTAGTGTTGTTTTTATTCTTTAGTGTCACCAAATTGGGTTGACATACAGTGAATTTACTGAGTTAGGTCTATCTCTCCCCCATTTTTCTGTATTTTTTTGTATTTCTTTTGAACTTTTTCCCGACAAGGATTAAAAACGGCAAGATATCCCCCATTTTTTTCTATTTTTTTTCATTGTACTATTGATTTATCAATTTTTTTTATCATTTTATCTATTTTAAAAATTGAATTGCGGAGTGCTCAAAACTTCACTCCATATTTTTGTTATCTTCTGTCATTTGAATTATATTTACGCGATTAACGGTTTTTTTTTATAAACTTCTTTTTTTCGGTGATTGGGGTTTTAACATCACATTTCGCATATATTATGTATCGTTCCTATCAACTCGAGTTAAACTCACGAGGACTTTTCTTTGATCAACTAATTCCTCATAAAGACTTTAATCGAGTTATATATTATTGAGCTACATATAATATTTGGAAGAGTTTAATTAATATACTTTGTCTATATGTATAATTATTTTATATATACATCTAATGATATTTTGTTACATCAATAATAAATATGACAACCTATGTGTTTTCATATTTATTGATTAATGCGACAACACATCATTAGATGAATGTAAAATAATTATACAATTACTACCAAAAAAATAATTATACAATAAAGAGTATAATAATTAAATTCTACTGTATTTGATAGGTATGCGGTCAACTGTTTTTATAAAGAAAAATATGGGTTTCTAATTAGGCTTTGATATATGTTGATTGAGTTGTACCATAAAAAAATTATGTTGATTGAGTGGGTGAGGAATATTTACGTGATCAATTTAGGCAAAAGTAACTTATAGGGAATGTATTACTTCTTCTAAATGCATCTCATTGTATAACGCAATGGAAACTTTACTACTATACGTACTTTCTATGTAATGGGATGAGATAGTATATATTTTATACCTGGTTATATATGTTTGACAATATCAATATGCATCTCATTTCTATAACGCAATGGAAACTTTACTACTATACGTACTTTCTCTAATGAGATGAGATAGTATATATGTTATACCCGAGTTTAGATATGATTGACTATACAAATTTTTGAATTAGTACCATGTATTTATGAGCTTGTATGACAAAAATGATATGCATGTTTGGTAACAAATTGTTTTGGCTAGATGAAAACGACAAAACACTACTCCTGCATTCACAATTGTAAAATTTTGTGTTTAGATACAAATTAAAATATCTAACATCACAATATCAACACTGTTAGTTGAGTTAGGTTTTACAAACTATTTGGACAAACAATTTTTCCATAGTTAACTTATAACATGTTTTGATAAACTACTTCTTGTAATGTTTGAACTTATCGTTTATAACTTATAATTTATTTTGTTTGTATTTTTACCATTATCCTCAGCTACTTTAATTAATCATCTCTTCTAGATCGTAAATTCTTTATTGGTACTTGCAACTAGTTCTTAGTTGTTTAGGTATTTCTATACAGTTCATCCAAGTAATATAAGTTTTCATGCTTTACAGTTTCGTGACGTACTTATCATACAAAGTTTTTTTTAAAGATAATAAAACCTAATAATAATAAAAGTCGTTACAAAGATAATATTAAAATTTAAATTAATATAAGGATAATTTTGGCTATGTAATAAAATTTTAAATAGATCACATCCTCTCATGTCCGAAAAACTCCAACTTAGAGAGAAGCAAAATGCGAGTACGAAAAGGATTTTGCTCCTTCCCTCCTCTTTAAAAATTGAACTAAACACGTTAAAATAAAAATATTCCCTCTCATGCCTTTCAAAATTCTTGAACTAAACGAACCCTTAAAAATCAAAAAATATTATATTTTTCCTAAAAAAAGATAATAGTATTAAGTTTACGTGTTGGTGGCGAGATATGGTGAGGAGGCGGGGAGGTTGGCGGTTGGGGGACAGAGTGCTTCTTCTTGGTGGAGGGAGATAGCGAAGATTAGGGATGGGGTAGGAGATAGTGAGAGGGGCTGGTTTGCGGTAAGGGTGTCGAAGGTGATCGGGGATGGGAAAAATACCGTTTTGGTTGGATAGGTGGTTAGGAGGTACCCGTTGTGTAGGAGGTTTGCCCGGTTGTTTGATTTAGCGTCCGATAAGCTTTGTACGGTGTCAGGACATGTATCATAGAGGACGGGATGAGGGAGGTGATGCGTGGGGTTGGAGGAGAAGGTTGTGGGCGTGGGGAGGAGACCTTGCTAGGAGAGTGTAGGGATTTATTGGCTAATGTTTTTGTGCGGCCTAACGTTTCGACGAGGTGGCGAGTGGGATCCCGATATCCGTGACGGTTATACGATTAATGGTGCATATCATATTCGACAACTCTTGTTACTACCATGGACGGCGATGCTACAAGTGATCTTGTTTGGCACAAACAGTTCCTTTGAAGGTTTCATTAGTGGGTTGGAGATTGCCGAAAGACGGGTTGCCTACAAAAATCAACTTGCAAAGGCGCGGTTTGCTTCGGCCGATGATATTACGTGTGTGTACGGTTGCGGTATCGAGGAGTCGGCATCCCATTTATTTTTTCACTACAAGGAATTTGGTTCTTTATGGCGGTATATCGGATCGTGGATTGGGGTAGCTGGTGTTGATCCTCTCTCTATTAGAGAGCATTTCACTCAATTTATTAATTATACGAGTTACTCCGATAAACGTAAGTCTTTTCTTCAAATGATTTGGGTCGCTTGGTGTTTGGCTAATATGGAATGAACGCAACAACGGGATTTTCAATAACATAGAAATACCTATTAGCCAATTTGTTAGAAAAAGTAAAGTTTCATTCCTTTGGTGGCTAAAAGCTAGTAACGTTTCTTTTGTGTACGGTTCTCGAGAGATGGTGGTCGGACGCTTTGATGTGTTTGGGTATCGCTTTGACCTTTGGTTGACTTTATTTTGTATTGACATTCTTTTCTTGGGGTGCATTCCATGGTACACCTTGTACTAAGGAATGCTTACCGCCGTTGTTAATATATATATCCCATTTTAGTGTCTTCAAAAAAAAATAGTATTAAGTTTCTTATCCGATACACGCCAATCACATGATAAAAATATTTTATCACGTTACTTTCCTAATGATATTCAAATATTCTTATCCAACTCTTCTTTCCTGTTCCATCCTATTCGACGTGGAATATTAACAATTTTCCAAAAAATTAATTAATGTTCGAAATACTATTCAATGGTTGTTTTCAAAGTAATGATAAGGAAATCATTTTTTTGTATAGAAGGAAATCGTTTTATTTTTCTTATCCCTTCAATTAAAAAATAGAAGAGGGCTTGTTAATCCTAAGTTCGGTCTAAGTTAAATTGGATGTGATAAAAAAATTGTTTCATTTTGTTCAAACAGATTCACATAAATGATTAGTCATTAATGAAATTTATTAAATGTTTTAGTTTGAGAAATGTTAGAAGCACTCTTCTTCTAAAGAATCACTCTTATATTGAGTGAAGCTCGGTTCTCATCACTACATGTGGAATCTATTTTCAATATGTGGTATCACATAAACTTCATATAATAACAGAGTGAATGTTTGAAATAGTGTTAGAAAAAGAGTGTCTATAATGCCTCTTTTTAGTTTAATCCCTTACAACTAAAACTATAGGGTGCGTTTGTTTCGAACTTTAAAAAAAAATAGATTTTGTGTTAAAAGAATCTAGAGATTTTTTTTAGAGATTTTAAAAAAAAATCTGAAGTTATTTTTGTTTGCTTACCCATAAAAATCCATTTTAAGAAAAATGAGTTTCAACTTATATATGTGTTACCTCCTTGTTTTTGAAAAAATGGATTTTGAGAAAAGCTAATCCTAATAGCTTTTCATTTTAGGGTCAAAATAGATTTTTTTTGATAAAATGATTTTTCTAAAAATCCTAAACAAACACTTAAAAATGAAAAAAGTGATTTTTTTAAGGAAATTAAAAAATAAATTTTTTCTAAGAAAAATCTGAAACAAACGCAGCCATAGTCTCGTATGTAAGCAGCTAACAAAAAAATCATGGTCTCAAATGTAGACAAAAGTTTACTATAATCCTTATATTTAATGTCAATATTCCAAATTTATCCTTAAATTAAATCTACTATAACTAGTAATTATATCTCAATGCTTTCCATACTTTCTAAAGGACTTTCAGATGTACTCCTATAATTGAAGATATTTCAAAAAAAAGTTGTATAATTAAAGAGATGTGTTTTTTTCTTTTCATAATGACTTGAGTGTATTTAAACGGAAATTTTTTTTATCCGACCCGGTTGCCAAAAAAAATTCTAAATCCGACCCTTTCACATTTAAATACAGATTCGACCCCTTTCGGTATTTTTTTTGTTTGATTTGTCGTTTTCCTCATTACCTAGGTTTCAAACGGTAATGAGCCTCCTTTCGACACATGGCGAGGTTGGTACAAAGTGCGCAGGTTTAACTATTTTTTTTTACTATTTTTTTATTCATTACGCGGTTTGGAATTGCGGTAATGAATTTTAATTATTTTTTTCGTTTTTCCTCTTTTTGACACTATAAAAACACCATACTATTCATCCAAATTCACAATCATTTTTGCATACATTTCTACTTCTTTTGCATAGTAAAAATAGACATTAAAACAACAAAACTACTTAATTTTTTTACACGACGATTAATTTAAAAACATTTCATGTTTGATTGGTTGAACACATAATACATAACGATATTAACTACCGATTTTTAATGGTCGGACAATTTCTCCTAATATGACGGGATGCCGACACAACCCACACCGGTCCTCGCGTCGGTGTCCTTTCTTCCACCTCCTCGTCCATTTCGGTCTTAATGCGAGTATTATTGGGTCGACCTTTCTTTAGTCTTCGCATGTCCGGATTATGGCAAAGCTCGGGACCTTCGTATGGGGGCCAATAACTCTTGCCGTGGACTACTTTGAATGCTTTGTTGTAGATGGCGTAAACGTTCTCATTTTTGAACACATACGGAATAAGGGTTGTGTAGTCATGGTGAAAAGAAGAACACGCGGCTATGACATGGGAACAAGGCAAATGTAAGGCTTGATATTTCCCACAATCACACCACCCCGCTTGTAGGTTAACCTCAAAAGTTCCCATTGGCCTTCCCTCCCGTAGTTGACGGTCTCACGAACGAGAGAAGGTATACATCTCTCGGTCAAACTGTTCGACATGTTTAGTGTTTTTAAATTAATAAATTAATATTTATTACAATTATCATTAATATTTTTTTATTTGTTATTATTTGCATTTAATTTTAAAAAACATACATTGACCCAAAAAGAGGAAAAACGAACAAAAATTAAAATTCATTACCGCAATTCCAAACTGCGGTAATGAATAAAAAAAGTAAAAAAAAAATTAGTCAAACCGTCGCACCCCGTACCAACCGGCCATGTGTCGAAAGGAAGGCTCATTACCGCAATTTGAAACTGCGGTAATGAGGAAAACGACAAACCAAACAAAAAAAATACCCGAAAGGGGTCGAATCTGTATTTAAATGTGAAAGGGGGTCGATTTGGAAATTTTTTGGCAACAGGGTCGGATAAAAAAAAAATTCTATTTAAACCACTTTCTTAAAGGGTGTATTTTCTCTCTCTTACATATGAGGCCAAAAATTTACTTTGTTAAAGTAGATGTGAATGCTTCATTTTAGAAGTTAGAACATTGAATTCAGAAAATTGATTACATGTGTAGTTAGATTTGACGAAGGGTAAAGAAGTTAGGAGGAAAGTTCCCAAACCCAACCCTTTATTACTGTTTCTTATTTAAATTCTTATATTTTGTTTTTTTGTGTTTTCTCTGAACATCTTTTGTTGGGTCCAGTGTCACAAAAGAGATAACGACGTTTTTTTGGACAAAAGAGATAAGAATGTTAGGGGTAAGAAGGGCTTGGGTGGATGAATTTATCTGTTGCCGCATGGCTTTCGGTGTTCGGTGATTGTTAGTTCCCTTGCACATTCACCTTCAAGTGCTACACCTAAGCGGTTAAGTCCACTGGTCATGTTTTTCTAGGGTCCACCTTCGAGGATAACATTTCACTCAAATTCATGATGTGTGAGATTAGGTCCCGACCTACACAAAGGCACTCAAATTCATAATCTGAGCTTATTTTATGTTTGGAAAATGTTAAGACCATCCACAGTGGCCTGGACAGTCTTAACCATTAGATGTTAACTCATCCTGTGATACAAGCTAGTTAAAACTAAAAATAAATTAAAAAGTAAGCTTTTGTATTGAAAAGATAAAATTTCAAACTTTTAATATATTGAATGCACAATTTCTAATAAAAAGTTTACATGTTTAGTTTCTAAACTCAGACTTCATGACACAAGTTAACATTTTCCTTTAAAATATGGTACCTATTAGGTGCCTCTATTGAGGAGAAAAATTGGTGGAGTCTTATAAGAGTTGGAGTCTTACTTAAGACCTCAAATATTAAGTGAGACCTATACTTTTTTGTTATTAAAAAATTGAAATGTAATTGTATAAAATTATTGATAGTTGATTAGTGGATTCCACTAGAAATTTGTGAGATCTGGGTTGGAGGGATTGAGTACTTATTGCGTACTATTATTAAAAAATTATAAATGAATGATGTGTACACATGGTACCTATTTAAGTATCTAAAAATGAGGCTCTATTGTGGATCTTTCTGAGTATAAATTTTAGATCGAAGAAAACAGTTTTTAAATATTTAAGAAACTGCATGCAAAATGTTAAGATAAATTATCACGTTAGAAATGTGCCCTACCTAGTATGATCATATTTGTTTTGGTATACATATAATCTAAACTTATTTTATGTTTAAGAAATGCTAACACATGACCTTCATAAGAACAAAATTTAAGTAAAACAAAAGTAAAAATTTTCCATTAAGAAAAACCACTTTTAAATATTTAAAAAATTGAATGCACAATTTTTAAAATATTTTTTTTTATTAAAAATACGCCCTAATTAACATGACTTTTTTTATTTCTTCATACATGAGGACGTAAACTCAAGAAACAAATATAACGAGGGTCGGTTTAAGGGCCAAGCAACCCAAGCAAGGGCTTTAGGCCTCAAAATTTTGGGTGAAGAAAAGGTCTCTTAAAATTTAATTTGGTTATAAGTATATTATATGATAGATAAATTACGTACATTTGAATAACATAGTTAATTACTAGAAATGCTTCAATTACTCTTGATCATGAATTCAAATTTTTGTCTTCACAATATTGAGTTTATATTTTTAAAGACAACATTAATTTTTTTGTTTTAGACCTCTTAACTGCAGTAGGACCGACCCCGACTATAATTACATCAACGAAACTAAATGGAAGAGAGAGACATCTTTAAAATAGTTGGAGTCATCTTTAACTACTTGTAATCTAGAATAAGCCGACATTAAGATTCATTTTAATAAAATTACTTTTATGGAACTAAATCCAAAATTATTCGAGCCATCATTAATGTATGATTCAAATTTGATATCATGAAATTTTCACACTTACACACACTATCCATCAACCACATACTCCACATTAATCTGAGTAGAGTTTTGGGGTTTATCGAGTGCGCCGGATAATGGAAAGTGGATCGGCTTGACTTTCCAAACTCATTTAATGGGGTCAATTTTTTTCCCTTCTTTTGATTTTTTTGACATGATAATGATAATTGTTTTTCTTAAAAAGAAAAACCCACTGAAATGGAGGATGCTCAGAGTCATGATATATACACTCCGTTAATATAGCGAAAAGTTTGATTTACAGATTCATTCATTAAATGACGTATGTAGCCTTTATTATAGACTATATACGTCATTTAATGAATGAATACAAAAATCAAACTTTTGTTTATATTAGCCAATTTGTTGTAAAAGGAAGAGTTTGAGTCTAAATGAAATGAACACGTTTTGCTTATTTGTGTTCTTTTTTCTGCTTTCATTGAATGAGAAGCTTGTTGACAAATAGAGTCAGTCACACGAGGGGCGGCAAAATTTGTACTTTTATTTTCCGTCAATTTCGTTGAGTTCATCAAACAACAGAGAGACTTTTCTATAGGATATATACACATAAAGCCCTATTCTTATATTATTTTATAGAAATATACATAAGTACTTGTATGATAACATTTATGTTGTACTAAGTGCTAAATTATGTTGTTCATCTAAACCTTGTTAAAATAAAAGTTGTTCATCTAAACATGTCCTTAAATGGGTCATGTTAACTTGTGCCCTAAGGGCACAAGTTAAGGAACTTAAAATAGAATTAAGTAATAAATTTTATGTTGAAAATATAGGCTTTTGAAACTTTCAAGCATTGAATGCACAATTTCCAAGAAAAACTTCTACTTTTGGTTTCTTAACTTATGCACCAAGCGCACAAGTTAACATTTCCTTTCTTTTAGGTCTTTTGATATGTTCATTACAACAACAACAAAAAAATCTCATTCTACCCCTCCTTCTTTCTAAACTTTATCTCCCATCAGCCTAAATAGTACTCCCTCCGTCCCAATTTATCTGACCTTAGCTCATTTCATTCATGATTAAGAAAAATGTATAAATAAAGGTGAAAGTGGAATATACTCACGGTCTCAAATATAAGAAAAGATTCATTTTAGGTTCATTGAGTAGTTAATGTATTCGGTCAACATTGTAATGGAAATACATTAATTATTCAATGAACCTAAAAAATGAATTTTTTCTTATATTTGAGACCGGAGGGAGTATTGTATTGTGAATGATAAAAGTAGTATTATTTAGTGTTATATTGTATTGAGAATGATGAAAGTTGTATTGAAGATTGAAATGACCGAGTTATTTTGGAACACTTTTTTTTAGAAAATGGGCCAATATTCGGGACGGAGGAGTAGCCAACATGTGTTAACACCTTCTGCCACACATCGCACTCGTGCATCGTGCTTTTCCAAGCAACTATTTTCATGCAAACAATGCTTAGTAACTAATCAGTATGGTTAGGGACATAAAAGATTTGACTATGTAAACCTCTCTTGAATTTTGAAACTTGGAGAGACCTGCATCTCCCCACTCTCCTCCGCCCCTGCTTAACACACTTACTAAAATAATTTTTTGAGTGTAATTATCTTTCTTGATCTCTTAAGTTTAAGTGCATTCTCAAATGTACATTGTTGATAAATTTTTCATATAAATAACAGATTATACCAAGGGTTGGTCTAGCGATATGAGTTAGACTCAAAACGGAGAAAATCAAATTTTAAATACAAGAGTTTGTTTCTAAAACTTGTGGTGGAACAAAATGTGTTTAACAATGAACCTTAAAAAGTTTTGATGATAACAAGGTATTAAAAATTGTAAATTGGACTAGCTAATATTTGTTCAAGTGTACGGGACCACGAGTTAAAAAAGTTACATCATTGATTGGTTACGAATGAGCAAATAAAGAGCAAAAGAAAATGAAGCTTAGATGATTACGAAGGCAATACGCTCCCCGAAAGTAAAAGCGCTCTGAAGTAAAGTCGCTCTGAAGAATAGTGCTTCGAAGACAAGAGGTCCGAAGCCACATCATCGAAGCCGAAGAAGCCGCACCATCGAAGCCGCCTCATCATAAGTCATTTCACCGGAAGCCGAAGATCAACCGGATTTGCGAAGATTCAAAGAATTGAAGAATCTACATTGCAAAAGTCGTCTATTGGATTCGAAAACACAGCGAAAATTAGTGGAACATTGCAACGGTTATTTCAAAGGTGTTTTAAGGCATGTGCTTGTAATTTGGACGAAAGCGTTGACATTGTACTTTGTACGAATTGTACAACCACGTTCTCCACTACTCCGTTTTGTGTCCACGCTACAAGACAAGAAAACGACTCCGAATACGGCCTCGCTCGCATATATGTTCCTTTGGATAAGGAATGGATTTCAAATTGGTTCTTCAAAGGACAACAACCAAATCGTGCAAAAGATCATTGGTGAAAGATCAAGCTTCAACAACGACTCTTTGGTGTCTTGGCAATTTTACAACGTCTCTTTCACACCTCTATATAAAGGAGTGAAGACCTAGAGATTTGGTAATGCAAGAACGCCGAACGAAAGACTCATAACATTTTTACAAGTGTCAAACCTCTCGCTGAAATTGTTTCGCATTCACTTAGAATTTACGTGTCTCAAAGTCATATCTTAGAAATTCTTAAGTCCATTGAGTACGTATACGATTTGTATTGTGAGCACCTCGATTGTATATCAAGTGTTCAACCTTAAACAATTTTCGTGTAAGTTTGTTTAGTTAGGAAGTCTCTTGCGGTTGTGCTTGAGCAGGAAGTCTCTTGATTGTGTTCTTGAGCAAAGGAAGTCTCTAGCTTGTGTGCTTCGAGCAAAGGAAGTCTCTTGCTTGTGTGCTTGAGCAATTGTAATCGGAGATATTACTCTTAGTGAAATCTCCTTGGAAGTGCAAGGGGACCGGACTACTTCCGGATTGTGGAAGGATTCGGTATAATTGCTTTGTGTCGTTCTTCTTCTCTCTCTCTGTTTTATTCCGCCGCATTTAGATTCGATCATCACTTCGAAGCCGTCTCACTTAGCTTCTAATCGGTGTGTTCAGTTTTTAGGAGAAACGAAGATTTTTTCAAAACATAATTCAACCCCCTTCTTGTGTTTTTTCTCACCTTCAATTGGTATCGAGCTCGGTTTGTTGTGTAACACTTAACCGTGCAACAAGCCAAAGATCCGAGAAAAACATGTCTACTCCTCCTCCCGCTCGGTTCTCGGTGATACTAGCTATAAACATGTCTCACATGATTATAGTGATAGTAAGAAATTCAGTGTTGGAAAAGTTCCAAAGTTCAATGGAGATGCTTTGAAGAGTTCTCTTGGTGGAAGACCAACTTTTACGGTTACATCATGAGCCTAGATGAAGAATTATGGGATATTACGGAAGATGGTGTTGGTGATTTAGTCCTTGATGAAGAAGGAGCTGCTGTGGATAGAAAGAAACATACTCCGGGCGAGGAAACTCTACAAGAAGCATCATATTATCGAGGAGCCCTTGTCATCGCCATACCCAAAGCGAGAATATATGAAGATGAGTGACAAATCCACTCGTTAAAGCTATGTTTGCTTCTCTCTCGTTCAAATTATGAAGGGAGCAAGAAGGTCAAAGAAGCAAAGGCTCTCCTGCTTGTACATCGGTATGAGTTATTCAAGATGAAGGATGATGAAACTATTGAGGAGATGTACTCAAGGTTTCAAACCTTAGTTTTTGGGCTACAGATTCTAAAGAAGAGCTATGTTGCTTCGATCATGTAAGCAAGATACTCGAAGCTTACTCGCCAGATGGAGACCAAAGGTGACCGCCATTGAGGAAGCTAAAGATTTAAACACTTTAAGTGTCGAAGATCTTGTTAGTTCTCTCAAAGTTCATGAGTTAAGTCTTAATGAACATGAGTCTACTAAGAAGAGTAAATCAATAGCTCTTCCATCCAAAGGCAAGTCATCAAAATCTCTCAAAGTGGTTGAATGCGAAGAGGAAGAACGATCAAGTTCAGATTCGAACCGATGCCGCCGAAATGGCCATGCTCTCAAACGAGACTTCAATATCTGGCCAAGAAGAACAGAAAGTTTCTTTCCGAAGGGGTAACTCCGAAGCTCAAAGAAAGAAGATCGAAGGGATGCTTCAATTGCAAGAAGCCGGACACTTCATTGCCGAATGCCCCGATCTTCAAAGAGAAAATTCAAAGAGGTCTACATTCAAACCAAGCAAATTCAAGAAGCATATTAAGCAGAGTTTAATGGCAACCCGGGATGATTTGGGTAGTGAATCCGGATACCGATAAAGAGGAAGCTGATGAAGATGCAAAGATAGGCTGTTGGGTTGGTAGCAACGGCAACTTCGAGAAGGCGAATCGGATTCGGACTCGAAGATGAAAACGAGGTATGTCTAAGAGCGGTGCCAAAGCAAAGATCATGGTACATAGACGGCGGTTGCTCAAGACACATGATAGGAGACAAGTCCATGTTCCTCGGCCTAACAATGAAAGAAGGAGGAAATGTGAAATTTGGAGGCAACCACATAAAGTAAGATCATAGGTACGGGAACTATTGGCAATTCCTCTACCTCAATTAATAATGTATGGTTGGTAGATGGTCTTGAACATAACCTTTTGAGCATTAGTTAATTTTGTGATAATGGTTATGATGTGCTTTTTGAAAAACCCAACCGTACAAAAGAATCAACAAGAAAGATAAATCCATTGTGTTCAAAGGAAAGAGAGTTGACAATGTCTATAAAATCAATTTTTCCGAACCGTCGATCGAAGGTAATTTGCCTACTATCGGTAAATGATAAGAAATGGATGTGGCACGAAGGTTGGGACATGCTAACTGGAGGTTAATCTCTAAGCTTAGTAAGTTGCAACTTGTGAGAGGGCTACCAGACATTGACTATCATTCAGATGCACTACGTGGTGCATGTCGAGAGAGGAAAATTGTGAAATCATCTTTTAAAACCAAAGACATCGTTTCAACCTCAAGACCTTTAGAATTACTCCATATTGATTTATTTGGACCAGTGAGTACTGCATCCTTATATGGAAGTAAATATGGATTAGTCATTGTTGATGATTACAACGGATGGACTTGGGTGAAATTCATAAAGAGTAAAGATGTTGCGTGTGAGATATTCGGTAACTTCGCACACAAATTCAAACTGAAAAAGAGTCAAAGATTTTGAAAATCGAAGTGATCGTAATAGTGGAGAATTTGAAAATGAGCCATTTGAAGCTTTTTGTGAAAAACATGGAATCATCCATGAATTCTCTTCTCCTAGAACCCCGCAACAAAATGGGGTTGTAGAGAGAAAGAATATAACTTTACAAGAAATGGCCAGAACCATGATTCATGAAAACAATTTACCAAAACATTTTTGGGCGAAGCGAGTGAATACGGCATGCTATGTTCAAAACGGGATCTATATCGGACCTATTTTGGAGAAAACGGCATATGAACTCTTTAAAGGAAGAAAACCCAATATCTCTTACTTTCATCAATTTGGATGTACATGTTACATTACGAACAACAAGCTCTACCTAAAGAAATTTGATGCCAAGGCCCAAAGAGGAATCTTTTTAGGTTACTCGAAAGGTCAAAGGCATACAGAGTGTATAATTCGAAACACTCTGTGTTGAAGAATCTATGCACGTTAAATTTGATGACAAGGAGCTTGAAGATAAAACTTCAAAGCAAGATGAAAGTTTTGCAGAGATACAGTTCCGAAGTTACTCCGAGAACCTCGATCGGATAGCCGAGTCCGAAGATAGTCCAGAAAGCCGAACCCACATCGAAGCGCAAGATGAAGCCGCTTCGATGAAGCACAAGATGGCTCACATCAAGAAGATCCTCCCGAAACACATTCAAACACAAGTCTTCACATCCCGAGGAGCTAATCATTGGAAATAAAGATAGTCCAAGAAGAACAAGATCACATTTCGGACAAGTAGAGTCAATGATTGGACTAATCTCAATGATTGAACCTACAACAGTTGATGAAGCACTTTCGGATGATGGATGGATCCTAGCTATGCAAGAAGAGTTGAATCAATTTCAAAGAAATGATGTGTGGGATCCGGTACCCAAACCTCAGCACAAGAACATTATTGGAACAAAATGGGTATTCGTAAACAATTTGAATGAGCAAGGTGAAGTAACAAGAAACAAAGCCGGGCTTGTTGCACAAGGGTATAGTCAACAAGAAGGCATTGATTACACCGAAACGTTTGCTCCGGTTGCAAGATTGGAAGCAATCGGGTTACTTCTTTCCTATGCGATCAATCATGGCATAATATTATATCAAATGGATGTCAAGAGTGCATTTCTAAATGGTGTCATAGAAGAAGTGTATGTCAAGCAACCTCCTGGATTTGAGGATATTAAATATCCCGACCATGTTTTTAAACCGAAGAAATCACTATATGGCTTGAAACAAGCTCCCGAGCTTGGTATGATAGACTAAGTAATTTCTTAATCAAGAATGATTTTAAAAGAGGACGGTTGATACTACACTCTTCGAAGGACCCTTGGGAAAGATATTCTTGTTGTGCAAATATATGTTGATGATATAATATTTGGTTCTACTAATGCATCTCTTTGCAAGGAATTTTTACGAGTTAATGCGGGATGAATTTGAAATGAGCATGATGGGAGAGCTGAAGTTCTTCCTTGGCATTCAAATCAATCAATGCAAAGATGGAGTCTATGTTCATCAATCAAAGTACACAAAGGAGCTTCGAAGAAGTTCAAACTTGAAGATTGTAAAGTGATGAACACTCCAATGCACCCTACGTGCACCTTAAGCAAAGAAGATGAAGGAGCTAAAGTAGATCGAAGTCGTATAGAGGTATGATTGGTTCTTTGTTATACCTTATCGCATCTAGACCGTATATTTTATTCAAGTGTATGCTTGTGTGCAAGATTCCAATCGAGATCCTAGAGAATCTCATATGACCGCTTTGTCAAGAGAATCTTCAGGTATTTGAAAGGAACAACTAATCTTGGACTCCTTTATAGGAAATCCTTAGATTATAAGCTAATTGGATGCTTTGTGATGCCGATTATCTTGGTGATAGGATTGAAAGAAAGTCAACCGTGGCAATTGTCAATTTTTGGGTGATAATCTTATATCCTGGGCTAGCAAAAGACAAACAACTATTGCTATGTCTACAGCAGGCGAGAATACATTTCACTCGCAAGTTGTTGTACACAACTACTTTGGATGAAACATCAGTTGGAAGACTATCAGATAACCGCTAAAGTATTCCCATTTATTGTGATAATACCGTCGCTTATTTGTTTGTCTAAAAATCCAATTTTGCATTCAAGAGCTAAGCACATTGAAATCAAACACCATTTTATCAGAGATTATGTTCAAAAAGGAATTTTAGATATACAATTCATTGATGCGAAAATCAATGGGCCGATATATTTACTAAGCCTTTAATCGTTGAAAGATATGATTTTATAAAGAAAAATTTGAACATGCACTACGTGTCCGATTAGATGTTTGCTTGCTCCTAAATAGGATTTTAGGTTCGAAGTTAGTTCGAAGCGGTAGTCCATCGAAGCTCTTTATTGAGGTTCGAGGAAAACTCGCTTCGATGATGACTTCAAAGCATTTCAAGTCCGTAAGCCGGATTTATTGCTTTCAAATAGTTGAATTAGTGGAAACGTTGGGAGTTACTTTTTAAAAAGTAACTTCGGCCCACTAACTTGGTAGTTACTCTGTGAACTTCTTACGTGGCTGTATGTGTTGGTGTATAACTAAAAGGGCAATGATGATTTAATAGCTTTGAAAGTACTTTTCACGCGCCCCAAATTTTGTCATTAATGTTATGTTTGTTTGTCTCTTTTGAATTGCAATCGTTTTACTTTTAACACTTTGTCAATTCACACACTACTCACTCACAACAAACACATTTTGCTCTCAAACCTCTTGCGAAGTAAGCACAAAAACATTAGAACCCTAAATTCTCTAAATCTTCTTCAATCATCATCAAATGGCATCATCAAGCAAGCAAGGCGCATCGGGATGCAGGTACCACAAAGAGAAGACTATGGATATTCCATGGAAATCTTTAATAGTTCAAATAGAATCACTTAGGTGGATTTCACTTCACTTAAGAAGTACAAAGTGAACATGGAAGGATTGATAGAAACTCGAAGGCTGTCCGAGTATTTCAAGATGCTAAATGGGCCAACTTATGTGAACTTGGTCAAGGACTTTTGGTTAAAAGCTGAAGTGTTCAATGAAAAGCTGTGAAGGTAGCAGGTAAACAAGCCGGGTCGAAGAAAGGAAAGATGGAGATAGAGTTGAATCCCACTTCCTTCGGTAGCCTTGAGATAAGGTACGAAGTGATGGGTATTCCCGTAACCATCACAGAGGAGATAATAGCTAAAGCTTGTAGAATGAATGCGAAGGAAGGTTTCAAGAAATAGTTAAGAAGGATGATGTCTGTCGCAAAGCTACTACAACACTCTTCTCGGGTGGTAACAAAGATGCTAAGCCTTCTAAAATGGAGATTCATCACGGGATGTTGGTGAAATTCGTACCGATTGCTTCTTTCTAAGAGCAAGAGGGTTCGACCAACCAAATCATCAACGTAAACCGGCAATCTACTTCATGGCCATGCTTGAGAAGATTAATTTCCCCAGATATGTCATGGATTATCTCTGTTGGGCTATTAATGAAGGCAATCGTCAAAGGAAGGAAACAAGTGCCCCGTGGAAGATTGTTATCGAAATCTTTTATCAAGGAAGAGTGCCGGATTTCTTGAAAAAGACAAGAGATGCTTCGATAAATGCCTCGAAGTTTCGCCGCCGAGAAGACTATCGCAGCAAGACATTGCATTCTATGCATGTTTTCAAGACAGCCCCTAAAGATGAAAAGTGGTTGGAGATGACCACGAAGAAACCGAGATTATCGTGGACTTTCCTTCCATCTTTAAGGAAAGTAATCCCGAACAACTTAGCTAAATTAGTAGCCGAGTACGTCTTGGAGGAAAATGCGAGTTTGTCGGGGAGGAAGTTTCTTGTTGCTAAAGGGAAAGGCAAGAAGGCCAAGGCGATTCTTTGTGTCGAAAAGCTGTTCGATGCACCTAAAGGGAAGAGAGCGTAACTAGTTCGAATCCGATGCCGCTCCTACTAAAGGAAAGAAGGCCGTAACTAGCACCGAGTCGAAGCGGCCGTTGCTAAAACCAAAAAGCAAAAAGTTGCTAAGTTTGAAGATGAATACTGTTTCGCCAAGGATAAAGGAAAGATACGAAGGTTGGTGCTGCTTCTATTCCTCGAAAAGAAGAAAAGGTAAGGCGATTTGGTAATCACCGAAGAGCAGCTAGAGGAAGCTCTTGAAGAAATAGAAGAAGAAGAGGTGAGCCAAAGCTGAAAAGGAAGAAGGCTCTGTTGAAAAGAAAAGTTCCATGGTTGAAATGACTCCGGCCATGAAGAGAATGGCTAAGGAACTTTCGATGACTATTTGGCAAATAGGCAAGAACGGAAAGCCATGAAAGAACTTGAAAAAGAACGGGAAGGAGAAAGGACTCTAATAGTGGATGAAGCCGTTGCCGAAAATGTGGAGCAAGTTCGAATCTTGGAACTTCGAAGCGTAGATAACTCAAAGAATGTTATCTAAGGTATCTCAAGTTTCTCACACATCTTATAGCACATCCTCTATTCCTTCGAAGACACATCTCTTTTAGATCACCTAGAAAGTCATTATCTAGGTGAACTACCCAAATCCGGCTTTACCACAACCTCGGAGAAAGCCTCCGAGACAACTTCGAAGCGGCTACTTCGATAAAGTTGTTTCGAAGACCCCCCACAACAAAAACCTTCACCAGATAAAGCCTTTTCACCCCCTCAATCTTCACCCCCTACAACTTCATCACCCCCAATTGTTCCCGAACTATCCGTTCCCGAACAACCAACTCCTCAAAAGACCGTTCTGAACATTACGTTCCCGAACAACCAGATTACTAAACCCACTCCCGAACTCCGAACTCGAATCTACCGCTCCCGAACACATTGTTCCCGAGCTAACCTCTGCTTCCATATCTTCTTCACCAGTTCAAGTCATCAAGATCATCCACCATACCGGTGTATGTGATATGGACACGGACTACGAGGATGATCAATATGATCATGCCTCTCGATATGGTAGTTGACCCCACTCCGACCAACCATCAACCGGCCAATCATCAACTACAAATGACCAATCATCATCAAACCTACCAATTGTTCCCCTAGCCCCTCCAAAACCCTCTAAACAACCTTCACCTCCCACCATTTACTGGATTCTCAAGTACTAAAAGATGTGTGGGAAGATATTGCCTTCGAAGTTCTCAGACCGATAGCAAGTAGAAATGATGGGACATACAATAAGATATCATAAGCAATGGAGAAGGATCAAAGAAAGGGTCGTCAACCTTATTTTAGCACCGTATGATTCCCGCATTGAGGCTCAAGAGCAAGCCAAGCGAAGGTTTGGAAGATTGGTTGAATGGCATAGAAGAAAATACTCAGATGTAGAAATTCTTGGTACTTGGGTGAAGAATCCACTCGGTATCGAGGCGAAAAACCCGATGAATTCCCGCCTAAGGAGCCGAATCCGATCATTCCTTCGAGATTCGGAAAAGATTGATGCACCTAACTCCGGCTCTAGCTCGGGAGAACAAGGTGCTCAAAGAAGAAAATGACAGCCGGAAACAGAGCTACTAGAGCGAAGCCGAAGATATCATAGTTGGAAGCCGACATGCAAGAAGCCAAGATCGAGAGAAGACAACTACGGAAAAAGATATGGACAAGAAGTATGCCGATGTTCAAGAGCTTCGAAGAAGATTTTAGAGAAATAAGCCAAACCCATAGTTGCACACTTTTAGCTTATTTTTCTCGTCTTTTTAGGCTTTTGATATTCTTTGTTCATTTCTCGCTTCGAACTAGTTCTTTTTGCTTCGATATTATAAGCTTCGAATTCTTCCCGCTTCGAATATCTTTAATCGTTTATACCTTGTATGTCATTATTTGCTTTGATAATAATTCTTGCTATGACCGTTTATTTAATCTTTGAAGATGGTTAAAATGTTTTAAATTTATTTGAATTATGCTCGAACCTTTAATCTTACGTTTTTCTCATCTCTTCCTTTTGTTTATGTCTTTTTGCTAATGACAAAAGGGGAGTATATGTGATAGTATTTAAAGGCTCTGAGCCCCATTAATTGAAGTTTGAAAATTTTGAAAATTTCTATCCTTTTTATCGGTGTATCAAAAAGGGGAGTATCAAATTTCAAATAACAATTAATTGAACCATTCTTCTTATCTATAAGTCAATTCTTTCAATTTATTTATAGCTCGATATTATTGTACGAAAAATGAATTTAATTAACCCGGATAGAACTTAGGGGAGCTTACAAACCTCACCTTAAAGACTATCGGACTCGGGGAGTTAGAGCTTACAAACCTCGGACTCGAGCTTACAAACCTCGTAACCCCAAGGTCAACTTGTTAATTAGATTAACAACAATTGATCAATTTTTAAATACTATTGTTTGTCATCATCAAAAAGGGGAGATTGTTGGAACAAAATGTGTTTAACAATGAACCTTAAAAAGTTTTGATGATAACAAGGTATTAAAAATTGTAAATTGGACTAGCTAATATTTGTTCAAGTGTACGGGACCACAGTTAAAAAAGTTACATCATTGATTGGTTACGAATGAGCAAATAAAGAGCAAAAGAAAATGAAGCTTAGATGATTCCGAAGGCAATACGCTCTGAAAGTAAAAGCGCTCTGAAGTAAAGTCGCTCCCGAAGAATAGTGCTTCCGAAGACAAGAGGTCCGAAGCCACATCATCGAAGCCGAAGAAGGCTGCACCATCGAAGGCTGCAGAAGTTGCTTCATCGAAGCTGCATCATCGAAGCCGCCTCATCGAAGTCATTACACCGGAAAGTGAAGATCAACCGGATTTGCGGAAGATTCAAAGAATTGAAGAATCTACATTGCAAAAGCCGTCTATTGGATTCGAAAACACAGCGAGAAAATTAGTGGAACATTGCAACGGTTATTTCAAAGGTGTTTTAAGGCATGTGCTTGCAATTTGGACGAAAGCGTTGACATTGTACTTTGTACGAATTGTACAACCACGTTCTCCACTACTCGTTTTGTGTCCACGCTACAAGACAAGAAAACAGCTCCGAGAATACGGTCTCGCTCGCATATATGTTCCTTTGGATAAGGAATGGATTTCAAATTGGTTCTTCAAAGGACAACAACCAAATTAGGCAAAAGATCATTGGTGAAAGATCAAGCTTCAACAACGACTCTTTGGTGTGCCGGCAATTTCACAACGTCTCTTTCACACCTCTATATAAAGGAGTGAAGACCTAGAGATTTGGTAATGCAAGAACGTTGAACGAAAGACTCATAACATTTTTACAAGTGCCAAACCTCTGCTGAAATTGTTCTCGCATTCACTTAGAATTTACGTGTCTCAAAGTCATATCTTAGAAATTCTTAAGTCCATCGAGTCCGTATCCGATTTGTATTGTGAGCACCTCGATTGTATATCAAGTGTTCAACCTTAAACAATTTCTCGTGTAAATTTGTTTAGTTAGGAAGTCTCTTGCGGTTGTGCTTGAGCAGGAAGTCTCTTGATTGTGTTCTTGAGCAAAGGAAGTCTCTAGCTTGTGTGCTTCGAGCAAAGGAAGTCTCTTGCTTGTGTGCTTGAGCAATTGTAATCGATATTACTCTTAGTGAAATCTCCTTGGAAGTGCGGGACCGGACTACTTCCGGATTGTGGAAGGAACCAAGATAATTGCTTTGTGTCGTTCTTCTTCTCTCTCTGTTTTATTCGTCGCATTTAGATTCTCGATCATCACTTCGAAGCCGTCTCACTTAGCTTCTAATCGGTGTGTTCGGTTTTAGGAGAAACGAAGATTTTTTCAAAACACAATTCAACCCCCTTCTTGTGTTTTTTCTCACCTTCAACTTGAACCTATTATTCTTCAACGACTACTTTACTATTGCGTTAAGATTTCCCTTTTATCTTCATGGGATGAAATTTATGAAAAAATATTTATTAAAAAACATAAATTAATCATATTGTATTTTAAAAATGGCATTAGTTAAAGTAATTAATTTTACTTGTACTTTGTGTTCCACATTGAGTGATACAATTGTCTATTTTATACGAGAGAAAAGAAATCGAGTAAAAAATGCTAACAAGTAGGGGTGTTCAAAACCAAACCGATCCAAATTAAACCCGCAAAACGATAAAAAACCAAAAACGCCACAAAGCCGAATATTATTGGATGCTTTTAGATACCATTTTGTGAAAACCGCTCGAATTGGATCAGTATGTTGGATTGATTTTTCAAAATTGAACCAAACCGCATACATATATTTTAATATGTATTTCCCTTTTTTTATAAGCAAGATATATTATATTAAGCTATTATTTTTTTTCTTTTTAATTCTTTTAATACTACATATTAATTTAATTTACTATATTTTGTTAATATTTCATATGTTTCAAAGATGTATCAATCATCGTTATTTCGTACTATTAATTTTTAATAAATCATATGTAAGATTTTGCATCATACATTTTATTTTACCACATTATCAATAAAAAAATGTATAATTTGTAATTTGCATATACAAAAACCGATCCAAATTAAACCGCATTACAATGGATCGGATCAAATCGATATTTTAAAAAAAATTAATCATCCAAAACCAAACCAAACCGCATATAATTTTATCTTTAGATCGGATGAGTTTTTGCCTCAAAAACCGATTCAAACTGCACCAAGAACACCCATACTAATAAGTTTCTCTAGGCACTTGCTAAAGAAGTTGTGTGGTCAATTAGTCAACACCTTAAAAATATCATTTTTAACGTAAAATCTCCTTTTTTTGGTATCTTTAACAAGCGCTCTAGAGATACATGTTCGCATTTTCCATATATTAAAGAAAGGTAATAACATTTTCTTTCTTTTTTAATTAACTTATTCACTATTATCATGAATATATAGTGAAAAATATAAATTTGAGAGTAATATAAGTAAGAAGGAGAATTTCAACAATAATAATAAAAATTACTTTAAAAATTGACACTTATTTACAGATTTTTTGTCTCAAATGTGTGTGAAACGTACGAAATATCTGATACTACCACCAATATAGGTACAAGTACTTTTTTCTTTTTCCTTTAAAAAAAGTACTTTTTTCTTTTGTTTATATATAGATTCATTTGACAAGTGAGTACAATTCATTAAAAATTTCAGCCGTTATTTAAATGCATGCATGCACAATCATCAATGTCGTCTTTTCAAGATTAAAATTAATCTGGTTTTGTCTTTTTATGTTTAGAATTTCTGAGTTTGTTCATTGACACCAATAAAGTAAAATGTTTCCACTTTATCCTCGCAGAGAACCTTCTGTTAATTATAATTTTCTTTTGAAAATGTTCTCTTAATTATTATAGCTTTTCCATTAAAACAATCTTTGAAGTGACTCTTACGGTTGATGCTCTTTTCATTTTCTTGCAACTGCATAATGTGGTGGCGTTTCTAGCAACCTTACCATATTTTATTTGTTTGTTTGTCTTTTTGTTTCTTATGCTATAAATTTTTAATAATATCTATTTGTCTTTAATCTATTAATGAATTGTTCAATGTTTTGTGACTAGGCCAACACATCGCATGCACTAAACTACAAAATGTGTGGTATATAATATATGATATATAACCTTTTGCAAGTTGCATAGCATGATAGTCACCAAAGAAACAGTTACAACCTTGCCTTCTCCATGTTCCATCACGCATGCATATTTTGGAATTTATTGATAACAGTTATCTGATATTAGGATTGAGACACTGTTCCAAATCTCTTAGATTATTTGATGTAAAAAAATACAGATTGCAATCTCATTGTTTTGTCATTTTAGTGTCAAAGAATCTCTATTTTGTTTTTTTGGTTACAAAGTTTAGGTGGGTTAATACCACCAGGTATTCTCTCTCTCTATTTTGTTTGAACATAAAGCAATGCAACAAGCAAGTCTTTAATTCTACATTAGCTGTTGAAAAATGGCATAATAAAACTTGAACAGCACTTTCATTTTCAGTTTAGTGGGAAATTATTCAATTCAATTTACAATGGGAATTTTGGAGCATTAATGAAGAATTTAATTTTCTGGGAATTTATTGTTTTTCATTCAAATGAAGATTACAATAAATTGAACATATAATTACAAATTAATTCTAAAATACAAATAATTCATCAAGTGTTCTTAGCCTCCTTGTTGGGAGTTGATACTTCATTGCTACAGATTGGACAAACCTTCTTAATTTGAAGCCACTTGCTTATACAATCTGTATGATAAGGATGGTCACAATGAAGTGCAACCAATGCTTCACCTTCTTCATATTCAATCTGACAAATCACACAACGATCTATTCCACTTGTGCTTTCAGCAATTTTGCAAGTATAAGGGTGTAAGCAAGAAGAGATTTCATTAGCTGGTAATCCTCTCTTTTCTTCTCCTATGAAGTCTCCTAATTCAATCAACTCTTCATAAGATAATTCATCTGGATCAACCTCATCTTCTTCCAACTCCATTTCATCGTCGTCATAATCATCATCATCAATATTGCTTCCTTCATCTTCAAGAAACTGAAGCTCGGTTTCGAATTCCTGACTAAATGAGAAATCAGCATCACCAATATCATCATTACTAAAAGAGGAGTCACTTACATCTTCATCACTTTCACTTTCAATGGTTGCTAGATTTGTGAATGTTGTTCTCTCTAACTCTTGTTCTTGCAAGCCAATTGCTAGAACAAAATCAGAGCTAACTTCCTCAAGTTCAGTGTATGGATTTTTTTCGGAAGATTGTTTTCCCTCTTCGCGTTCCATTGAAGAAAAAAGTATTACGGTACGAGTGAGGGAATGAGAATAGAACACGACCCTTGAGGTATTTGAGGAGATGAACATATAGAAGCATAATTTTTAAGACTCTTTTGAGATGAAGAAACTTCAAAGTCAAGTAATGGAAATCCTTTTGTATGGATTCATTATATTCCAGATTCTTGTCTATTTCAAGGTCCTACCTTAGCATTACCAATATAATGGTCATAAACTTTGGACTTTCTTTTTGGATAAGGTAACCTTTTGTGCAAAGCAATATAGCAAAACATCCTCCATAAGTAGCAATATACCTTACTCCAAAACAGAACCTTTATTTTTGCATTACATTATTACTATGCATATATTTGTCAATTTCTTGAGACAGATAAAACGTTCATACTTGAATACCATCTCATTATGAATGTTAAGATCAAAGAAATAAGAAGGAAACAAAAAATGTGTTTTAATTTCTAATACAAACAAGCATACATTAAATAGTGGTTAATATTATACACCCTTTTGAATTATTCTATTGTCTTTGCCTTCTAATAACTCTTTTCCTATTATTCATACCTTTTCTAGCAAACTTTGATGTTTGTGTTACCTTAATGTCATGGACCATGCCTTTGTAATTACCATGCTTAATTACATTGCTTGAGCAACAAGGATCTCTAATAATATGATTACTTTTATTCTTATAACTAAAATCTCTACTAATTTCAACTTGAGCACGACCCCTCTTAGGCTTCAAAGACTTTCTTAAGTGGTGGCCTTTATAGTCTCTTCTTCTACACGAAAACGATCTGCTTAATTCTGCAGATGCTGGAAAATGGTACGAAAGGCTTTCGTCAATGTATTCTTCTTCATTCATTTCCATTCTAAACTTTCTTCTCCTCCTCCTCTTGACATTGTGTAGTTTAACACATAAGAAAGTGCATGAATACACCCAAATGTGGAAACAAGAAGAGAAACATGCCCATATCAATTTGCAAGAAGAGTGACATAGACATCTAAATATGCCCAATTTATGCAGTACATATAAGAACAACAAAACTGCAAGAAAACAAAATATAGCCAAGTTAATATGCACAAAATATTAATAAAAATAGGTTGCAATCTGAAATTGAAACATGTTGTAATGAAATAGCAAAACAACTGAACTCACCAATGTACAATAGAACAAATACCACGGCCAACCTCAATAGATTAGCAACACAAAAATTCTCGATATAACAAAAGAGATCCCATGTTGGTCCACATACTGAACTGAAAACATATATACCAAGTAAGAAGTCGGTTCTCTGCTGCAGGAGAGGCACACATTTACAAGCATTATATGATATAAGCTAGGTAGTTAATTTTAGATCAGGCCCAAATTACACAATAACAAAATCATTTATAACGAACCAAGAAATTGAGCTCAAGTGGTTAATAAGTTACACCAGATGACGAATTGTTCGGGAGAACCAAGGTAATCTAGATCGGATGGTCGAAATTATAAACTTTGCAATGCAATCACTAACACCTAATCCATTTCAGAAAAGTGAAGACGTACCCTTTAAAACACTGCACACAAAACCTCTATAGAACTGATACTTCTTATTCAAGACAAGTTCGGTGTCCGACATAACACTAACACATATGTTACATTCAATTAATTCATTTTCTTAAATAATTACCAATGTTAACATGTATGTGTCTTACCCTTTGTTCTGTCCGACACAACACTAACACATGTTACGTTTCAATTAAAATATTTTCTTAAATAATTACCAATGTCTTTTAATAAAATAATACCAATGTCAACATATCCATGTCGTACCCTATGTCGGTGCTTTATAGCACAAAATAAAACTACTCTTGAACTAGATAAACTTAGCCTCTAAAAAAAACTGTATGAACTTGTATAACTGCCCCACATAGAACTACAAAATTTAAAACCCACATAGACATGGTTAAAATTGTATACCCTTTTCTAATATATGGTTGTGTAAATAGCATTATGAAATTCAACCATAATTTTGTGAAAGGCAACAATAAAGTATATATTACCTACAAGACTTTCCTGAAAGAAATTCAAGTGGAGAACTGAAAATTTTTCCAACAGCTTCTCCAATGCCTGAACCAAACGATTCAATGACATTGCCCATGCACAAATGAGAAATATAATGACTCCTTTCCTGTAACTTTGGATGATAAAACACAGAAAAAGGTTAATTTTGCATTTCAATTTTTTGATCAATAATTTTTGCATTTCAATACAATGCACTCAATCGAGAGGTTAAAAAAGCAATGGTAACTGATAACCGCTATTTTTGCCAAGAATGGGCCTCATAGTTCATTACTCAAACTATTGGGCCTCTATTTAACCCATCTTATCAAACATTTTTTTTACCCTATACACCTACAGTTGTACCTTCACCCCTACAAAACACTAATAATTTCAATTTGTCTTTTTTGTCCTTTAACTTTTTTCACCATCGGTCTCAACATTTCCAAATTCAGCATGAGTTCACCCCTACAAGGCACTTCAGATAGGTTTTCCGCGGAACACTATAACTTACATTTTCAGCTTGTTATTTTTCCGAAGCATTCTTAAAGTGTGTTCCAGCTTTTTGATTATAATTTCCGAGAAAATCCTACCTTTTTGGTTTCCGAAGCTCTAAACTAATACACTTCAAAACTATATACTAGACTATTTCGTATAACCTTTTTTCTTAAGGATACTTCGTATAACCTATCCGGTATGATATTTTTACGTTGAACCGAGAACACTTTAATTATGTTTTCCGGTTTTTAATAAAAAATTTCAAAAATTCCTTTCTTTGAGATTTATTTTTTATTTAGAGTTAAATAAGTTTTTGGTTCTTATAAATATAGTCAATTTAGTTTTTTGTCCTCATAACAAATTGCATGTTTCGATCCCTATAAAAAATTTCAGCATGTTGTTTTAGTCCCTATTAAATTAAAATTTGTTTGATTATGTTTAAACTTTTAAATTTTTGAATGAATTTTTAAAGACTTGTTTAAATCATTATAAAAAGTTCATTTGCAAAAAATTAACTCAAAATTTGATTTTTATGTCAAAATTTTCATTAGTTTTATCTTGAAATGATGTCGTTTAAAAAAAAATTAATTTAATTCATTACATGCTTAAAAATTCTATATTTTTATAAAAGAGTTTTTTATAATGTTCTTAAAATTTTTATAAAAAATCATTAAAAATTTAAAGGTTTAAGCATAATTAAACAAATTTTAATTAAACAAGCTTACTAAAAATACGTGCCGAATTTTTTTATGGAGACCAAAACATGTCAATGTTTTTATGAGGACTAAAAACGAAATTGACTATATATATAGGGACCGAAAACTTCTTTAATCCTTTTATTTAAACAAAAACAATCTACTTTTGTTTATTGGTTTTTTAAATAGGTATGACCATGTCTCAACTATGCAATAAAGATCAATCATGCGTAGAGACCACTCTTGCATTCACATCTACTTAAGTAAAGGTTTGGTACACGAGAAGTTGTAATAAGTTTCGCCAAGGAGGTTGGAAACAAAAATAAAGTCGTTGTTACAATTACAAGATCAACTATAGAGACTAGAGAAATAGGAAGAAGTAAAAAAAAAAATTGGATTGTGACAGAGATGGAAGGCACAAGCCACCTAAAACCTCAACACAAAGTGCTTCTAAAAAGTGTAGGTGTCCATCCAACATTAGATCGACATCGTTGAAAGATGGTTTGAGATGGAAAGTTGAGATCAAATGTGGAGTTCACAACCACGGGCTACCGTATAGGTTGGAAAGTCATGCATTTATAGGGCGTCTAATTGTAAAAGAGCATAAATATGTTAAAGATTTGACAAATCTTCATGTTCCATCGAGACACATACTTCTATCATTGCAAAAACAATATCCATAGAATGTGATTCAAATCAACCAAGTATATAAGAAGAGGAGTATGGTGGAAAAAGAGGTGAGAGGTCCTAGAATAGAGATGCAAAATTTGTTGAATTTAATAGAGGATGCGAGATTCGTGAGTTGGAATAGAAGAGATGACTCAAATGTATTGAGAGATATTTGTTAAGCGCATCCAAATTCATTCAAGCCATTGAACATGTTTTCAATTGTGTTGGTTATGGATAACATGTACTAGTACAAAACTAATGAATACAACTTTATTGTTGTTCGGAATTGTAGGTATGACATCTACATAATTGGAATTTGGTAAAGTGACATTTGCTTATAGGGTGTGCGTGGTCGGATATTTTGACCAATCAAACCATATTCATTTATAAACCACTTATGTGGATTTGGATTCATAACCATGACCATATTTTATTATGAACCGGTCACAAAACCAGATATAAATATTTTAAATTTTTTTCATTGCATTAAATTGACTTTTACGTGATATTTTGTTTATTTTAACTTCACCAATTTGGTTTCTAACTGAGTGAATCGGTTTTTTTTTAAATATTATTTTGAAAATCCATTTTGGTTTTTTGTTTATTCTGTTTTATGAGTTCATGTTGGACTCTTCTTTCTAGGGTCAAGTTTACAATTTCTACTTTCTAGGTTTTTTTTAACGAGAAATTCTGGATTCATGGTGTTGATACCAAGTTGTAGTCGGTTGATTATGTGGAGGGAGAGAGAGAGAGAGAGAGAGAGAGAGAGAGAGAGAGAGAGAGAGAGAGAGAGAGAGAGAGAGAGAGAGAGAGAGAGAGAGAGAGAGAGAGAGAGAGAGAGAGAGTTGATCAGGTGTAGGTGAGTGTATGATGCACTTGCTGTTTTTTTTTCCTTCTCATCCACAATATAAGACCTATTTATCTCTCCCACCATAGAACCCGCCCTTGATTGAAGCATAAGTGAAACCTATTAAACTTAGTAATTTAGACCCACTATTTATCTTCGTTTTTGTGGATGGCCTCTTGTTGTTTGCTTTAGATTTCAGTGCACAATTTGATTCAATTTTATAGTGCCTTAATGAAAGTCTACTTGTTCGGTTAGATTAATTTGTTTTGAGTGATGTCTCTTCAGTAGTTTTTGTGTATACATCATTCTCTTAGATTATATCCTACCATACTTTTTGAAAGAATTCTAACTCAAAAAAGGGGATGTGATATGTTTTAAATATAATGGTTTATGATATGAAGATGGGAAAAGCTCAACGTCGATGAAATTGTAAGAAAATTTTCTTGAAAACCTTATTTTGGAGGGACCAAAACCGTTGAATTTTAAAATATGGTGATAGTTTCGCAAAATGGTAAAAATAAAGGGACCAAAATTTCAATTAAGCTTGTCAATAAATTCATCATAGATTAAATCTTGTTGTTACTTTTGTTAGCATATTATTTGTATAAGTTTAGGTTTGATTTAAGATTGAATCAGGGATTGTAATTAACTTGTGTATTAAGTTTTAGAGTAATGATAATTTCATTGTGAATCTCTTGTTCAAAATTGAATTAGTACATTTATCATTGTTTAATTAGTTATCCTTATAAGCAATTGTAAAATTTTCAATAGTTAATCGAATATGGGATTTTTTTTATCAAACCACGTTTCTACATCAATATTTAAATAGAGAATCTATTCACCTTCCTTCTAGATTCACATTGTTATCGTCATATCGACTAACACTTAATATTTTTTAGGTAATCTTCTCGACTATCGGTTTCTTTAGAGAAATCAAATTTGTTTGTTCCAAATAATTTTCCTACGGAGCTAGTTCGTCATTTGAGTAGGGTCTTTGAATTTCATCTTCCATTGAACTTAGGAGCCGCTTCTTCATAAACCTAAGGGTAATACTTATTATGAACACCTTCTAAATAAGATTGGTCGTCGTCTGTCAACTTGGAGAGCAAACACTTTATCCTTTTCCATCCAAAGGACATTTGTTGTAAATAAGAAGTTATGAATCGAAACTTTGTTTAGGGTGACTCGTAACGGCCAAAGAAGATGTAATTGTGTAGCTTAAAAGATGGGTTTTCAACCTAAGGTTGATGGTAATTGTGTACTCTTATGCCCGGGAATAAAATTTAGTAAACATTAACAAACATATACATATATATTTCTATCATTTTATTTACAGTGAATCTATGAATATAACTTGAACCAAACGCTCCAATATAGATTTAAATTAACAAAAGTTTTAATGAGTTAAAGATTCTATTTTATACATACATTTGTTCTCATTATTTTGAGAGTTTAATTTATGTGCATTGTCAAAAAAAAAATGACACATGCATGCGTTGACGTGTTGCCTTATTATTGAAGGAGAGTGAAAAGTCATGCACTCTCCCTCTCTCCCCGTATATAAGCATCTATTTGATTAAAAATTTGTTCCTAAATATAATCCCATTTTCAAATTACTAATGCATTTATTATTATTTTCTTAAACATACTCCTAATTAATACTATTAACTTGTCTTTTTTTGAAAACTCTACTACTAACTTGTCTTAAAATATGAAAAGTAAAATTTAATACACATACATACAAACAAATGACAATTTGATAATATTAACACACAAAATAGACACATTAATTGCGCTTACAACTTTTCATAAAAAATGTAAAAAAGACAAAGGGAACTTATATACATGGACGAATGGAGTAATTGAAACTCATTTAGGGTATGTTTGGATAGTAGAAGGAAAGAAAGTTAGAGGAAAGAAGGTTAAAGGAAAGAAACTAAGAAGAAAGTGAGTAGAAAGTGAGATGATTTGTTGGTTGTTTGGTTATAGTGAAAGTAAGGGAGGAAAGAAAGAAATAAATTTATTAAATGACATAAATAACCTTATGTTATTGTGTTATTTAAATGATTTTCAATAAAAATACATTTAAATAATTTTGATATAAACACTATTAAAATTGGTCACAAAAAAAATGACTATCATTAGTTCTAATTTGAGCATGCTAAGAAATGTGTATAAATATTGAAAATAATAAAATATTTTATGAGAGTATGGTTCAAAAGAAGAAAAAAATTGAAATATGTGTTGTAAAAATACACAAGACCAGAGGATATTTTGATAAATGCAACAGGAATAGTGACTTTCTTTCCACTTTCGACTCCGTTTAGTGCGTAAACAATTCGACGTGGGACCCGCAAAAACTTTCTTTCCTTAGCTTTATGAAGGTGTGCCAAATGTGGAAAGAATATCATTCCACTCTCTTTCCATTCCACTCCTCTTTCTTTCCTTGGAACCAAACATAGCCTTAATGATGTTATCATAGAATATGGGCATACACCATCTTTAGCAATGATGGTGTATAGAATAAATTACTCCCTCCGTCATTTGAGTTTTAGACGCAGTTATTAAGGAAATTATTAATAGTGTTGATTTTAATGGTAAAATATGTATCATTTACTAAAACACATTTATTAATTATAGTTAGTGGAGTAGTTATAGATGATTGAAATGCAATAAGTAAGATATGTTCGTGAATAAAAGTAATGAATTGTGCATTGTTATTATAAAAGGGACATATAATTTGAGAGAAAAAAATTAAGAAAGAGGACACCTGTTGTGAGACGTAGGAAATATATTTTAAAAATTTTTACTTGACCAAATATATTAAGGTATTTTAAAAATAATTCTATTCAATATCATTAAATATGATAATTCTCTCTTTGACTTTTGACTTATTATTATTATTATTATTATTATTATTATTATTATTATTATTATTATTATTATTATTATTATTATTATTATTTTAAGGTTGATATTTCTGTATTTTCACTTTGAAATTTTAAAACTAGTTTGTTTGACTCAAATAGATAATTAGCTTAAATTAAGGTTGAATTAATTTGGAATAGCGAGTTTGATTTTTAGTCAAAATTTACTTATTCTCTCAGATAAATTCTAGATTACTAGGGTCTAATATCTTTCCTTAAGACCATAAAGTTTAAGACTAAAAATTTAAGATTTGAAGTTTACATCTTCGCTTTTACTACCATAATTTTTTTTTGGGTACAATTACCATTAATTAATTTATATATATTTAAACTACACATAAATGAAATTTGTAAATATTTTTCAGATGACATGATATATGTAAAAAAGTTAATTAATATTACATTAAAATGAATAATTTCAATAACATTATATTTCTTATTCAAACTAGAGAAAAGACGGACACTCACGTGTCCGTCTTTCCGCTTTTTTATCGCGCTAACGTTTGAAAAATATGAACGGTGTTTTTTATATGAAATTTTGATTTTGATTAAAACTACAAATATAAATGTTTGTTGCTTTCAAGTAATAACAAACCAAACTAACTTGTTTAAAAAAAAAACCAAACTAACTATGATTATCTATTTCAATGACACCAACTATATAACAAAAAACATAATCTATTTTTTTTAATGACACCAACAATAATCTTTATTATAGAAAAAGTTGTTTAAGGGTATAATTGGGATAATGAAAAAGTAACTATAAATATATTCATCTAATTTTGTTATATTTTTTAAACGATAAAGAAAAATCGTACATATATATATTCATATCGTGTTTTTAACATTTTTTTAACATTTAAATTTATATTTATCCATTTGTTGGTGCTTTAGTATTATAGGTAGGTATCCATTTGTTACATGTGTTATTTGTATTGAAAGTTGAGAGCATTTTTTGAAAGAGAAAAAGCTAGCCCAAAAAAACTGAAAAATGTTGTTTTCTTTATATATAGTATAGATAAGTTTTATAATTATTTTAGTATTATATTTGTCAAAAGGAACAAAAAAAATTGACCAAAAAGGAACAAAAGGAAGAATTGCATTAAATTTAGTATGCAATATTTATTAAATTTCAAAACTTACTATATATCTCCTTCAAACTTATTCAAACTTTTTTCCTTCAAAAAACTTATCATATATCTTTTTATTTATTTTGGAACAATATATATTATTATTATTTTTAGAATAATAAATATTAATTATTAATTTATTTATCAGTGTAATTATTGATATTTGACTATAGATAAAATAATTTTGGATATAAATATAGAGTTAAAGCAGTGGATCATATACTGTGTTTTCAAACCCTTAGGATAGATCACTATCATCTAACCAATCACAAATCAATCCATTTGATCATGTCTTCCATAGTCTACAATTATACTTGGGAAACATATTGTGCCCTTTTGGATGAAGACGAGGTAAGATTTTATCACGCCTTAGAACAAGGGCACATTGGGGATTATATTTGTATTAAGGTTCGTGTTAGACATGAACTATGTGTCAATCCCCCACAATATCCTTCTTTAATATTACCATTTGATTGGGTTTTGTATGCGCAAACCATGTTTGTACCTTATCATGAATTTCATCAAAATAGTCTATTATACATGCTAACTTATTTTTCTAATGCTATCATCCCACACGAGGCGATGTACACATGCATGCCACAAGTAATGACATATATTGATAATGTACGAAACTCTTATCCCAATCCTCATTATGAAACTCCCCGAATCCGTGTGCTCCCTTTGGTTTTGGATATTTCTGTTCGAATGTTATTTGAGAATCATAATGATTTTGTCACCAACATGGCTGTGTTGGTCAACTCAATGGGAGAGACCCAATTTGTTCCTGCAACAAAGGATGCTATTGAATCCCTTGAGAAGGTGAAGGTAGAAGATGGTGACACCATGAAAATGTGTGTTATCTGTCAAGTTGAGTTCAACCATGGCATGGAGGTTACAAAAATGCCTTGTGATCATCTTTATCACCAAGAATGCATTGTCCAATGGCTAGAAACTAGTCACATGTGCCCAACGTGTCGTCACCCCATGCCTACTTCAACTAGTGGCTGATTAGAATCAAGTTATTTAAGTTTGTTTAATTTTAATAAGTGATATCTTTTGATTAGACATTGTTATTGGATTAAAATCAAGTTATTTAAGTTTGTTTTGATAGGAGATACTTTTGTTGTAATAACATAGTTGATATGTCTTACATTTCATGTGATGTTTTACACTCTATTTTTTGTCTTAAAAGAAGTTTTTATTTTGTTTGAGAAAAAAAGTCTTTATTGATATTCAAGTTGAACTCTAGGACTTTCTTGTAATTTTTTCTTTATTAATAAATTGATAAAAATAAAAAAATTAGAATAAGTTGGCAGATTATTTTTTTGACCGTATCCATATGTATGTCTCTTTTCCAAACAGTAATTAAAATCATAATTTGTCATTGGGAGAGACTGGCCTTTACGTTAAATCTATCAATAAACCCACATTATCATTTGAAATACTTATATTTCACCATTAGTTCTTTTATTTTTGAAGATTATAAAGGCGAAACTCACATAAAATATGTAAAAAAATTTTTTGACAGACATAAAATATGGAGAATTGAAAAATTACGAGTTCAAATCGACACTACAACATATCCAACGTTCATACAGTTCTTTTCGTTATTCATTGTACTTATAGAATAATTCTTGTTTAATTTTATTACCAACAAATTAAATGTCGACAATACAAGAATGTGTATGTATTCATTTTGACCAAAAGATTTTTTTTTGACAGACATTTATTTTTGACGAGGTTTTTGACCGACATTTATTTTTTTGGTTACATTTTGACCGACATTTTGACTACAGGATTATTATTTCATTTCATTATACTCCATCCGTCATTATTATAAGCAAAAATTCACTTTTTAAAGGTTCATTCAATAAATAATGTATGTGGTTTATATATAGACCACATACATTATTTATTAAATGAATCTAAAAAGTCAATTTTTGCTTATAATAATGACCGGAGGGAGTAAATAACTAGCGAAAAGATGGCACTCACGTGTACGTCTTTCCGCTCTTTTTATTATGTTAACGTTTGAAAATCTTGAACGGTGTTTTTTTATGAAATTTTGATTTTGATTAAAATTAAAAATATAAATGTTTGTTGTTTTCAAGTTATAACAAACCCAACCAACCATGATTATCTATTTTCATGACACCAACAATATAAAAAAAATATAATCTAAATTCTTATTTTTCATGATTTAATGAATTAATTTCATATAGTTTTTTTTAAAAAAAAAAATCTTTTTTTAATGACACAACAACAACCTTTATTATAGAAAAATCGTTTAAGGGTATAATTGAGATAATGAAAAAGTATAAATGTATTTATTTAGTTTGTTACACTTTTTAAATGATAAAGGAAAAAAACCAGACATATATATATATATATATATATATATATATATATATATATATATATATATATATATATATATATATATATGGAGGACATATAATATGAGAATGACTATTTTATATGAGAATGCTGAGAATGATTATCCACCATTAGATCAAAAAAATGGTTGAGATTAAAAAGTCACATATATGCCTTCTCTTATTCTATCAATTTTCATTAACCCCATTCACGGCTTCTTCCTTCTTTGGATAATTCTCATAAACTCATCAGCCATCACCTTCACGTCTATTTGTGTATTGGATTGAAATTGATTTCATGTTTTCAATTGTCTCAATTTCATTAGGTTAAATCCTATTTCATGAATTGGGGATTCTTACTATTTTGCGGATCTCAATTGAATTAGTAATTTAATAAAAAAAATGGAATCTATGTTGTGAACAGAAGCTTTTGATGGAAATAATTAATTAGGATTTTCAAGTAAATCAATCAACAACCCTTGTTTTTTCATTGTAAGCAAATCTTGATGGATGTAGAAACTCTTTATATTGATGATGGAAAATGAAATATGTCGTGTTTTTTTTTCTTTTATGAAGAACTGTTCTTTCTAATTGGATGGTATTGCTATCGAATCATGAAGATGAAGAGATGGTGGATTGGAGAAGATGAAAGAATAAGTTTATGAAAATTGATAGAATAGGGACATGTACATGTGTTTCAAAATGAAGCTTTTTAATCACAACCATTTATTTTTAATCAAATGATTATTAATCATTCTCATCGTTCTCATATAAAATAGTTATTCTCATAGTATATGTCCTCTATATATATGTATATATGTGTGTATGTATGTATATATATATATATATATATATATATATATATATATATATATATGTATATGTATGTATGTATATATATGGGATTTGCTAGAACACACCCACTAGTTTTTATGTGGGAGTGTTTTAGCAAGCTACACCTTAAAGTGTATTTAACTACTTTTTAGTTATAACTTGCTAAAACACACCTTCTAAAAAATAAGTGGGTGTATCCTAGCAAATGCCTATAGGAGTTGCTAACATACACCCCCTTATTTTTTAGAAGGTGTGTTTTAGCAACATTCACCTTAAGGTGTATTTAACAACTTTTTAGTTATATTTTTGCTAAAACACACCTTAATAAAATCTAGTGGGTGTATCCTAGCAAACCCATATATATATATATATATATATATATATATATATATATATATATATCGTGTTTGTTACATGTTTTTAATATTTAAACTTATTCTTTTCTATTTGTTATATGTGTTATTTGTATTGAAAATTAAGGGCATTTTTCGATAGAAAAAGTCAGCCCAAAAGAGCCGAAAGATGTTGTTTTCTTTATATATAGTATAGATATTAACAATACAAAACATTTTATCAACCACACGTTCTTCAGGTTTGGCATCTTGCGGGGCTACCACGATCTTCTCACACGTTCCTTTGGATTATTTGGCTAGCTTGTGTCTGGGTTATCTAGAAGGAGCGGAACAACCGGATTTTTAATCATAAAGCATTGGATTCACATAGCATTGCGGACAAGTTCAAAAGGCAATCCTACATTTGGCTAAAATCAAATATGCATACATTTCTTTTTAGCTTTCTTGATTGGTGGCAACATCTTTTGTCTTGTATGGGTGTTATGGTGTAATGTTGTTATTACTTCATGTTACTTTGTTGCGGTGTTCTATTTTATGGCAACTGACGACTTGACATTGTAATTGTTTTGGATGTTTGTCTTTGCACGCCTTGCGCGAGATGAAACACCTTTGGTAATGTTATATATTCAATTTTGGCTTGTTTAAAAAAACAAAACATTTTATCAAAATAAAAAAGAAGTTAACGTGCAATATAAAATTTGAGATATAGCATTATTTTTTGGATCAAATAAAATTAAAGATATAGCATTGAGTATATATTGACTAAACTCTTACTAGCTACCCCTATAAAAATAAAATAAAAACTCTTACTCGCTAGAGTACAGAAAATCCTTTTTTTTTCTTCTTCTATTTAGTAAATTCAATATGTTGTTTGTCAGTTTAGTTTCTTACTTTCTTTGGTTTAAAAGCAAAGATTTAGCTAGATGATTGAAGTTCTTTTACTTCTTATGGATAGTCATGTCTTGTTTTCTCATGTGTAATCTGGGTTGAAGCCCTCTCCTATCTTTTATTGCTTTCTTTTACCTTTAAAAAAAAAAGTAAATTTAATGGAAAAGTTTTTTCCAATAATCTACTAAATTTGTCCAACACAAAAGGTATCTAAATTGCTTTTACAAAGTCGGATGATATACTCTGAACCACTGCTTCGTAAAAATTGAAGCTATCAAGTAATAATTTAGAATCAACTCAAAAAATAACATATGTGATAGCTAATGATTTCAAGGATTTCAGGATTTCGATTAGATTGCGTCAAAAATATGAGTTGGACTGGTTAATATGATTCCATAGAAAAATGATTTGGAATATTTCTTTTATTGATAAAACAAGTAAGGTACATACCATGTGTTTGCACTGGTCACTTGCATTTTTGTGTATGTTTTGAAGGAAAAAAATTACCTCCATCAAAAAAATAACTTTAATTATGCCCCCATTATGAGAAAATAATTGAAATTACAACAACAATCAAGTTTTATTACACTAAGTAAAGTCGACAATATGGATCAAATGATGTTTTGATTTTTCTTTTGATTTTCATTATTGGTGGTCTTCACCGTCCCTATATATATAGGGCATACCACATTGTAGTTGTGGCTCTTGTTTTTTGTTTTGTATTGTTCCTCTTTAGCACATCTTCGATGAGTTTGGATTTAAATTCCGGTCTTTTTCTCCAAACCCGCCAAGCAAATTAGAGTTGTATTTTCTTGTAACAGTATGTGCGTTGCACATAGGGGCATGTGTGAGGCGCATAACATCTGACGCTGAGCGAAAATGCTCTCTACCCATGCGCATGGCGCGTATGAGACGCGTGGCCTCTCGCCCCAAGTGCAAATTTTACCTTTTTCTTCATTCTTCGAGTGCTTTCTTCCTCCAACTTTTCTTGAAATTTGGGATAGAATTTCTACAACTCGTAATGTCTTCAAAGCTTTCCCCGAACATTGATAATCTTCATTTCATGTCATACAAAACTTCATGACGTGTCTTGTTTGCTTATTTACATTTTTTATTAATAAAAGACTAAAACACCTATGAAATTATCTGGTTCATAGAAGAAATGAAATTACATGTCTTGATTGAAAACATTACAAAATGTCCGTTAAATCATGAACAATGTAACTTCTCTAAAACTCCTCTATTATGACTCGAATGTCTAATAAAATAACTGAAAAACATGTTAAAATTAACTTAAGATGATATGTACGTCATCATTTAGGGATTTTACGTCAATAAATGTATCATTTTAAATTCTTTTGAATACATTTATTTTTGTTGATTTCATTAATATATGTGTTTACGTGTGCACATCAATGTGTGTGTATCTATATGCATGAAAACATAAAATATATCTGACTAAAAACTAAATAATTCAATATATAGATACATGTTATTTTAGGAATCAAAATAATGTTTTAGGTTGTATCTTGTTTTAGATTTTTTGATATATTTTTAAACTTACATTTTCAGTCTTATTTATTTTCGTATCCGAGTCTTATTTTAAGGTCAGATTTTGCATTTATACCAGTTTAACTTGTCTCAAAAACTTATTGAAGTACATCATTCGAAATATATTCATGAGTCGAAATATATTCATGATATATTTTTAATCTTTTTTTTGACCTTTTTTTTTTTTTACGTATCCGAGTTTTATTGAAGTACATCATTTTTTTTGACCAATTGATGAGTCGAAATCTAAATAGCTAGTAAATATATATATATATATATATATATATATATATATATATATATATATATATATATATATATATATATATATATATATATATATACAACCAAATAGTTTAGGCATGTACATTCAGGGTGACAAAGTATAAAAACTTGGTTCATCGTGCAATCATCTCAATTAAAGCCCCGATTGGATTGACTTATTTTCGAGTTTATGTAAAACAATTTATGCAAATTAATTAGCTTCTACGTGTTATTCATTAGCTTGCCAAAGTAGTTTATGAAAAAATAGCTTATAAAAGATACAATTTTTGTTATTGAGAACTTTTGATTAACATACAATCTTATTTATTTTTATAAACTAATTTTCATATGCTCGAAAATAAGCCATCCAAACGGACCCTAAGTTTCAACACTCGACGAATTCTCACATTTTAAATTGGTGACCGTTTGTCTATCAATATATTTTAGTTCAACATTGGAAGTCAAATCACTTTTTTAGATTTAATTATTTTAAAATGATATACATTTGCTTTAGTTTCATTTTTATGGGCAGTGATACTCAAATTTTTTTATCATTGATAAATAAGAATTCTCATTTTAATTATTTGAATCCAGTCATGTTGATCGCCCGGGCTGGAAGACATGCATTTTTTATCTCTTTCTGTTAGAGAGGGGGCTGGTTTGGTTAAGCCGTTCTCCGTGGAAGAAATGAAGGCGAAAGTGTGGGAGTTTGATAATTTTAAATGTCCAGGTGCGGATGGTGTTACTTTTGGTTTCATAAAAAAAAATTGGGACATTCTAAAGGATGACGTGTTGTGTTTTTTGGTGGAATTTCATAGGAATGGAAGGTTGACCAAAGGGATAAATAGTACTTTCATTGCTCTTATCCCTAAGGTTGATAGTCATCAATGGTTGAATGACTTTCACCCTATTTCTTTGGTTGGAAGTTTGTATAAAATTTTGGCGAATGTTCTTGCTATAATATGCTTCGATTGGTGATTGGTTACGTTATCTCGGACTCTCTACTGCTTTCATTAAAGGTCGTCAAATTCTTGATGGCATTTTGGTGGCTAATGAGGTTGTCGACGAAGCTCGTAAACACAAGAAAGAATTGTTACTTTTTAAGGTGGATTTCGAGAAAGCCTATGATTCTATAGATTGGAATTATTTAGATGCGGTGATGCCGAAAATGGGGTTCCCGACTCTTTGGCGGAAATGGATTAAAGAATGCATTGGTACGGCTTCAACTTCGGTTTTGGTTAATGGTTCTCCTACCGAGGAGTTCTACTTGGAGAGGGGGTTGAGACAAGGCAAACCCCTATTTCCCTTCTTATTGCTTCGCTGCGAGAGGGGTTTCGTGTTTTGATGGAATCTTTATCGCTTAATCATTTTTTTACCGGTTATACGGTCGGTGGTAGTGATCGGTGGTGGTGTCTCATCTTTAATTTGCATATAATACTTTAATTTTAGGAGAAAAATCTTGGGCTAACATTCGTGTTATGCGGGTTGTTCTTGTGTTGTTTGAAGCATTGTCTCGTCAAGGTAAACTTTTCTAAAAGTCGGTTGGTAGGCGTCGGTGTCCCCGGTTCTTGGTTAGCGAAGCCGCTTTGGTGTTGAATTATAATGTTGGCTTTTTACCCGTTGTGTATCTTGGCTTGCCTATTGGAGGTAATGTGAGACATTTGACTTTTTGGGAACCGGTGCTTAACCGCATTAAACCTAGACTGTTTGTGTGGAACTCGCAAGTGGTCAACCGGTTCTGTTGAAGTATGTCCCGTCATCTCTACCCGTTTATGCTCTATCTTTTTCAAGGCTCCTTCAGTATCGTCTCCTCTATTGAATCTATTTTAATTTTTTTTTTGGGGGGAGGACCACAAAAAAATATCTTGGGTTGATTGGAACACCGTTTGTAGGAGTAAGGAGGTTTGTGGTTTGGGGGTAAGGAGAATTAGAGAGTTTAGTGTTGCTTTATTGGGGAAGTGGTGTTGGAGGTTATTGGTGTATATAGGGAGATTGTGGTTTAGGGTGTTGTCGGCACGGTATGGTGTGGAGGGAGGGCATGTGTTGGATGGAGGGAGAGAGGACTATAATTGGTGGCGTGATATAGTTGCCTTGCGTAGAGAAGGTTTGTTTGGTGATAATGTTAGTCATTCGATTGGAAACGTAAATTGCACTTCTTTCCGGCCGGATGTCCGGGTTGGTGGTGTGTCGTTTAGAAGGTGTTTAGCAAATTATTTGAATTATCGTTGTTTAAAGTGGGAGACCGTGTCCGAGATGTGTCACTTGGGTGGGGGGGGGTTGCGCGTGACGCGTAGAGTTGGAGGGGAGGTTATTTGCGTGGGAGGAGGAGTTGGCAGGGGAGCTTACACTTTTACTTCAAAATGTAAATTTGCATGTTGACAAGAAGGATACATGGCTTTGGTATTTGGATACTTCTCGTGTTTTTTCTATTCGTAATGCTTATCATTTCTTGGCGGCACAACCTCACGTTACGGTTGCGGTGACATCGACATCGTTTTGGAATAAGGATATTCTAGTGAAGGTAGTGCTTTTTGCTTGGCGTCCGTTTCGAGATAGGTTACCTACAAAGGATAATTTATTTCGCCGTGGATTTATTGATAACGCTTATTGGATGTGTGTTTCGGGTGCGGTTCATTGGACAATTCATCTAATTTATTACCGCATTGTCCGCCGTTTTGGATTAGTTTGGAACTTTATTTATAGGTGGCTCGAAATTTCTATGCTTACACCTTGTTTCGTAGCGGATCATTTTAATCAATTTACATATGTTGTTGGTGGTGCTAAGGCACGACGATCAATTATGCGCAGTGCTTTGGTTTGCTACGGTGTGGGAAATTTGGAAAGAAAGAAACAACATGATATTCAATGCAAAATAATGCTACATTTTACAATTGGTGGATAAGATTAAGGCACTTTCCTTTGTGTGGTTGAAGGCGAAATTTGTCTCTCTTCCATTAAATTTTCATGGATGGTGGCTTAGTCCATTTACTTTGTTGGGCATTGACTAGTAGTTTTTCTTTCTTTCCGTGCTTTGGTGGTTTTTTCGGTGTTAGCATGTACATATTGTTATGACTCTTTTGTTCTTCCTTGGTACACCTTATGCTAGGAAGAACATTTTGATTTGGTATTATATTCCATTTTAGCCTTTTCAAAAAAAATAAATTGAATCATCATGTTTCATTTGTCTTTTATGTAATGTAACATGAAGATGCACGCGGAGTTGTATTATGATTGACGGTCGATTTTATGGGTAAACCGACATCTTAGAAATGAGATTAAGGTTGATACTAGGAAATGGTTTTCGTCCCCGAATTTATAAGGACCAATCAAATTTGTCCTCCAATTTGTTGATATAGTTAAGTAGTCATTGAATTTGTCAAATGTCAATCAATTTCGTAATGATGCCGACGTGGACCATTAACCACTTACGTGGCTTGCCATGTCATGTCACACAACCAAGGACTAATATGACCGAAAGTGAAAAAAAAATAAAGGACAAATTTGATTGAAATGCGAGAAAATCATTGCCTTCTTCATGGTCGTTATACAACGTCTCTTTCTTTCCCAAATCTATAAAATTGAAACCTTAATTTTTCAATCTATCATCTACCGTCCAAAATCCCAAAAATTTCTTTCATTAATTAACAACCATTTATTCCCCAATTGTAAAAACTTCAAACCCTTATTTGTTTTGATTGAATCCAAAATCCAAAATCCCCAAAATTCCTTCAATTAAAATTGTTCTAATGAATCGCGAAATGATGGGTGGTGGGCACATGAGCAAAACAAGTTCTCAAAGTCGAGCTTCATCTTCAAGCTCTAGGTGTGTGTAACACCCTCATTCAACAGAGGTTGAAGATGAATGAATGTAACCTTTACGTCATAATATTACCAGCAAATTAATCCTTGAATTATTTTGAAAACATCAAATCGATCCCAACATTATATGAAAAACTATCAAATACGTCCTTGAATTATAAAAACATATATCAATTGGTGCATACAAGTTCGAACAAAGTAAAAAGTAAAGAGAGACACAATTGGAGTGCATGCTATTTAACCTCGTTTCATAATTAAGTCATTGCACTACAAGTGCAAGAATATTACTTAGCCAAAACCAACTCGGCTATGGGGTATTAATAGGTCGAAGTCATAGAAGGAGATTCTTAAATATTACATAGCCAAAAAGCAACCCAACTATGAGACATTAATAAGCCATAAGTCATACAAGAAGTTTATCTCAACACCAAGATATCCAAAGAAGTTTTGATTGAGAACCGTTTAAATTATGGCTTATTTATTCTACAAGTACTTTTGGGTATGTAATATTTAGACCTGTTTAAATTATGGCCCCTAGTTGGGTTGCTTTTTGGCTATGTAATATTTAAGAACCTCCTTATATGACTTATGACCTATTAATGCCCATAGTTGACAGTTGTCTTTTGGCGATGTAATATGTAAGAATCTATTTCTATGACTTATGACTTATTAATGCCCTATAGTTGGGTTGCTTCTAGCTAAGTAATATTCGTGCACTTGTGGTTAACGGCCCACGTCAAGACCATTAACACCTTAACTTAACGGAGGGACAAAATTGATGGCATTTGACAAAGAGCAATGTTATTTGAACAACACTTTCTTGTGACAACTTGTTGGACAACCAAATTATACAAAGAAATTTAGGTAGTGACACAAAAATTAAAACAATAGAAAGTGGAAGTAGAATGTGAAGATGAAAGAGAAAAGTTGTCACAAAAAAGTCAAAAAATTCATTGCTCAAATAACATTTCTTTTGACAAATTCAAAATTAATTGGTTATTTCAATAAATTGATCACATTTGACAACTTCATTAGTTTAGTTAGGTAAAATGTTTTTGTTGTTGGGAGAAAGGAGCATTAAAATTTGAAGGAGATGGAGGAAGGTGGAAAACGGAACGCGGTTGAGCTATTCTTCTTGGCAACTCTCATTCTCTGGCTTGCCTCTGTTTCCTTCCAGATTCTTCTCACACACCAAACACAACTTCTCTATATCATCGCCGGTTCCTTCTTTTACCAAACATCCAACACCCTTATCCGTTTCTTCTCCTCTTCAAAATCATCACTCTCTGATCCTCTCTTCGTTAACACCGCCGTATCACTTATCCACTCCCTCGTCACCTCCTCTTCAGGTTCTCTCTCTTTCGCTTCAATTCTCTCATTATTAATTTGCAGGTTTTAGCATAAGCACTTATCATGATAAGCGCTTACGTATAAGCTATTTTCCTATTTCTATAATAACAAATGGTAAAATAAAGTTAAATTATTTTCGTATAAGCTATATAAATAATCTGCTTCGTATAAACTCAAATATGTCAATCCAAACAAGCCCTATGCGTATGATTTACTTTAGACTTTGTTTGATATTGAACCTGAATCTTCTTAAGTTATTGTAGTAAGCATCAGCTTTGCGCTTGATGACCAAAATGGTCAATTTGCTTGTTAGAGTGTAAACGATTCACATTGCAATCACAGTTTTTTTTTTTTTTTAAAGGTCTGCAACATTGCAATATCATGGTTTTTCTTTTTCATGTCTGTGTGATTGCAATGCGGTCACGATTGAGACTGCATTGGACCACTATTCTCCACAATATCACAGGATTGGGACATGAACTTGATTTAAAACCTTTATAGCAATTACTGGGGTAAGTAGAGAATCAGGGGCCCTGTTTGAATAATTTACTTTTGTCAAAGATATATCCATCAAGGCCTCATCATGTTTTGTTTTGCATTGGATGATTTGTGTTATGTGTAATTGGGCCTAATTTACTATTGGTGCACTCAATTTATACCTTATATACAGACGGGTAGCGTATGAAAGAAGCACTGAATGACGAAATTAGTCACTTTCCTCCTCTTAATATTTTCTTAGGAGGTTTCTGAGCCTCAAAGCAGAGTTTATTCCGTTTCCGATATCATCATCCCTAACAATTTGAGGAGGATCATATAAAAGGCTGCGTGTATCCCTTTATTTATAAAGGATTATAAATTTTAATAGTCTTACTTGGTTAATGTATGTAAAAGAGAGAAAGACGCCAAATTTCAAAACAAATCTACACAATTCTTCTTTTTTTGTCAACACTAACTGTCTGTTCCTTTGCAATAATTAATTTTTGTTGGATTATGCACGACTCTGCTAGACGTTCATTATCCTCTCTTCTCATCGGAGTCTTGCTGTGATCTATCTTTTTTTGCAGTGATTTTCATCTTGTTCAAACAGGGGTTGAGTAATGGATTCAGCGGAATGTTTGATCACTCGCAGTTGGTTGAAGGTACTTGGCCATGGGCATTTGAAGCATTGTGTTTTTCCTGCGGTTACTTTGCATATGATCAGTGGGATATGCTTCATTACCGTTTATATAGTGGTTTGATCCCTTCTATCCTTCTGCATCATCTCGTTCTCCTTATTTGCTTCACTCTTGCTTTGTATCGAAACATCACCATCAACTACCTTATTCTCACTCTTATCTGCGAGGTAAGCATAAAACCTTCTTCTTTGTTCTATCTAATAATATGTTTGCTAAAAAAAAAACTATAGTATCAGAACTAAGAGGTCCCTTCTCCCTTTGAATGTGTGTATGTATATGTTGTTTGTTTGTGCGTCTCTGTTGTTAATCACTACTGCGTAATGCGTTAGTAGTTTTTGTTGCGAGTTTCAACTAAATACGACTTCTCTGTGATGGTAAAGCTGCATTCCATCTTTCTGCATGTGAGAAAGGTGAGACGAATGGCCGGCATTCGCGATGCAAGGAGCGTTATTGTTAAGTTAGAATGGTTTCTGAATTGGACCACCTTCTTTGTGGCAAGGTGTGTGTCTCACGTTCTCATCACAGCGAAACTCATCAAGGATGCTCACAAATTTGGAAAGGGTGTGGAGTTACCACTGGCTCTGTTTGGCATGGCTGGGATGAATATTCTCAACATTGGTCTTGGCATGGATCTCTTAAAAGCTTTTAAGAGAGAGAGGAGGTCTCAAAATGCTAATCATCGTCAACATCATGAATGATAGAAGAGAAAAAGCGCAATAAGATGCACATATTGTTCTTTTTGTACTAGTAGTAGCAGAGTCTGCCACTCGCGCTTCACTGAGAATAGAAAAAATTGTAAAAATGATGTAATATTACCTTATAATGTAGCACTTAGACAAGTCTATTATATATCTCTGCAAATTGTTGATGCAAAACAAAGCTTTTCTCTTGTTTTGTATTTATTCATTCTGGATATAATACCTTATAATGTAACACTTAGACAAGTCTATCATATATCTCCGCAAATTGTTGATGCAAAACTAAGCTTTTCTCTTGTTTTGTATTTAGACATTCTGGATATAACGTAAATATTGATCAAAAACGGTAGTCTCTCAACCCCAACAATTGCAGTATAATCCCAACAATTCAACACGAACACGATGAAAAAGAGTAGTCACTTATAAAAAAAAAAAAACAATATATTTGATGCAAAATTAGTACAACAAATTGCACAGTGTTATGATCCTAATTTCTTTTTGTTTGGTTTTAGCTTTTGTATCTTCTTTTACTAATTTGAAGATAGTTGTGAGAACATATGAATGATATCAAATTCTTTTACTAATTTGAAGATAGTGGTGAGAACATAGGAATGATATCAAATATTAGTTTAACTCTTTGTGGGCTTATAGTTGGACAAAGTAGTCAAGAAAATATATAATATCCAGAGTTTTTTTTTTTTACAGAAACATCCACATAGTTAAACGAGGATTTTCCACAATAATATTATAATATTGCCTTCGAGTGAGAGCTTTGCGCTCGCCTTCCATTGCGGTCACACTCGTCTCAAGAGACTAGTTTATACAGTTGCGCATTTAGATGATACTCGGTTCTTTTTTAATCATTTTTGCAATCCTACTTTTGCAATCTTCCACCACCCTCGTAAAGAATTGTGTTTGTATAATTGTTGATATTATTATAGATGTTTTAGTATATATATGATGAGCTTCAGTACAATATCATCAAGGGGTGGTGGCGCAGTTGGCTAGCGCGTAGGTCTCATAGCTTCTGAGTAATCCTGAGGTCGAGAGTTCGAGCCTCTCTCACCCCAACTATTTTTTTTACTTTTATGCTTTATTCTCTCTCTCTCTCTCTCTCTCTCTCTCTCTCTAACTCCTTTGCTTTGCAATTTCCGCCGACATAACATTTCACCATCAGCTTCTTTTTTCTTTTTCAGCTTCTTGTTTTTATTTTTTTTGATAAATTCCCTATCAACATATGCCTCTAATAAAACCTTTCAAAAAAATATGCCACTAATAAATAAATAAATAAATAAGTGATCATTTTTTCATTTATTGATTGACCATATTCATGATAAAAAAAATGTTCATGATAAAGGTATATTTTTTTGTCATGTTGTTTAGTGATTATACAATAATAAATTAGCATGTTCATGATAAACGTATTTTTTTGTCAAATAAATTAGCATGTTCATGATAAATGTATATTTTTTTTGCCATGTGATTTAGTGACTATACAATAATAAATTAAGATGAATATCCGGAAAACTAAAATTTCAAACCCCGATTACCGCATATATAATGCAGATGTTCCTATCAACAAAGTAATTTCACGGAGACGTTGGTAGTAAGTTTTTACATATCCGTTTCACTCTCCTTTATTGGTTTTCTTTGGTTTTCATGTAATAGTAGTCCCTCCTTTAATATTAGATGCTTTTTAGAATAATGTAAAAACATGTAACTTAGAAATAAAGTTCATTGCGCATGTTAATCGATTGATAAAAGGGAGACAATTGTCACACGTGCAATTGAACTACATATCAATCGAGCGAAAGATGTGTCAAATCCAAAAGAGAAACAAACAATTGATCCGTTGATCACGGATTTCATTTGTGTGACGTTGTGGTGAAAATGTCATATGATATTGTACAACCACAATCTTTTTTTTTTGAAAGAAAAAGATTTCTCATCAAATCAAAGTACACACAATCTAACATGTGGATTTCTCATTTTTAAATAAAATAAAAAAGGTCTTGTAAAAAAGAGAGAAGAAAACAAAAACAAAAAACCAACGTGTCACATCAGTAATGGACGATAACGTCACATGACATTCCCACCACAATGTCACACAAGTGGGTGATCAATTAAACACTAATTTTGGCACGACGACACTACAAACAAAAACTATATCAAGTCACCCTAATAAAGTTTTATACTCATGTTTGCATGAAACTAAGTAAATTATCTCGTAAAATCAAAGTACATAGTTGACATTGTCATTACATGTCAACGTATAATTTTGATCTTAAATAACTTTATTAATCTCTTAGAAAAAATATAACAATTTGGTATTTTGAAAATATTCATCGAGATAAATCCAACGACATCTTATATAACATTATTTATCTTTGTATATTAATATAAAAATATGAAAAGTATATTAGAATAACAGTGCACATTTTTAAACAGGTAATGTATCGAAGGACGTAGGAAGTAAGTTGTTTCTTACAAGTAAATCATTCATGGGTAAATCAACATTCAACGACTCATTTTATTGAACTTTTTATTCTAAAATAATTAGTATTTTTTACGTGGAATATCTTCCACCTTTGGAGGACGTGTTAAATGACGATTTGTCAACACCAGATTTCCCTATCGAATCCTCCTATCAACTGGGAGCCCATCTAACTTTGTCTAATTGCGAGTTTAAAATTCTGGACACGTATTAAAGCCAAGTCTTATATAGGACACGTATCCCTTGTCCTAACTCCCAAGCATCGTCGCTTTTCCATGGTACAAACCACAAAGTACAAACAATTGCATACGTACTCACTTCATGAGGAAAAAATGAGAAATTTAACTTAGACAGTAGTTAATTGGAATTCCGTTTGTAATGTTTGTGTTAAACTTAAACTCATTAGTAGTCTCATTCTAAAGACTATAGTGTATATATTAGATGAGAGTCTTATAGCTTAAGTAACACTTTTATCAACTCAATATAACTCTTTAACAGTTTGTTTCATATTTTCATCCACCTTTTTTCGGTAACTTATCATCCACCTTTAAGTATCTTGTGTTTGTGTGTGTGAAAATTTTGAGTGAATAATCAACTTAGTTTCTTAAAATATAAGATGTTATCAAATAATTAATCTATGAAACTAATGAAATTTTTAAGAATGGTCTTTAAATATAGAAATTCTAAATTATATCAGTTTATTAGACAATAACAAATACTAAATTGGCGAGATCCAAAAGAATTAATATGATAGAATTTTTTGATTTAAAGATTATTTTAAATATTGATAATTTCATAGACTGATCTGTAAGCATTCTACAATTTCAAAGATTAAATTCATTATTCAATCAATGTATTTCTATTTAATTAATTGAGTCAAAACAATTTTTCATTAAGTTATCTCTTCATTTGAGGCAGAGAAGACAAGGACCCCAAAAATGATGTTCATTCATAAATCATAAATCATAATACCTCAAATGGAAATTTTATCACAAAAAACCAATATAGTACAATAGACGAGACGTGGGCATTGTAGTTGCCTGTCATTGATACTTTCTTGCATACACCACCACATCCACACACCTTATTATTAAAGATAATATTTCATTCTACTATGTTTTAGTAAAACTATAGCAAACATATTTCATACCACACAACACAAACACAAGCAAAAGAGTTAACATAGTATAGCAATGGCTCAAACTATGTTGCTCATGTCTAGTGTCTCTAGTACTTATTCCGTTGATTTGAAGAAAGACCCTTTGCTTCAATTACAGTGTCAAAGATTAAGGCCTAGGTTTTCTGATGTTTCATTCAACCCACTTCCTTCAAATTCTAAGTGTTTTTCATCACGCACATTCACTACTTTGGCTCTATTCAAATCAAAGACTAAAGCCCCTGCTAAGGTAGTACTTTTTTTAATTTCAATTTCAAATAAAACATTGCTCTAATTTAAAGCTTCATGCATTTCATTTGAGAGCACTATGAATCTGGTTTGATAAAATATATATATATTTCAGGTTGTAAAAAAGCCAAAGCCAAAGGTTGAAGACGGTATCTTTGGAACTTCTGGAGGATTTGGTTTCACTAAGCAGAATGAACTCTTTGTTGGTCGTGTTGCTATGATCGGTTTTGCAGTGAGTAAATCTTTACCTCACTGATATATTCACTTTACCATACCAACTTGTCTTATTTTCATTGCAATTGTGCTTGTGTTTTTTCACTCACAATCAATGTTTTAAATCACAATCAATGAAACTTTTTAAATTGACTTATTTAAGATTATCTACGTATAAACATTTGCGAGATTATTAAGAAAAGCTTGTAGCTACATCTTATTATAACATATATGTTCCTAAACTATTACTTAAGTCTATATAAACTCTACATGATAGTTTTTGAAAACAATTTATAGTATATGAAAATAATTTAATTTTTTATTTTATAGAAATAATTTATACATAAACATTTATACGATAAACAATTAATATATTAGTGCTTATCATTAAAAAATAAATAATATATTAGTGCTTAATTAAGTTTTTTGTTAAAAAAAATGAACCTGTCAAAAGGGGTGGATCCTTGACTAAGGTTTTGGTGTGGTTAAAATAATAGTGTCAAAAAATTTGTCCAATGATATTAAAAATTATGTACTATTTCACTCAAAATAACAATTTTAGTAATTTTATTGAGGCTAATTTTATTAGTCCAAGTCCATTTGCAACTCTAACACTTGTTAATTGGAGCAAAATAAATCACTAGCTTCCTTTAACATTTAATTTTTATAGACATTCTTTACATGTAAAAAAATTTTGGGAAAAATTTGGTCCATACATATTAGATCCGCCCATGCTGTCAAATGTTCTCAAATAAATATAAAAAACCATGAAGACTTGCATTGTTATGTTTTTAAAACAATGCTCACATCTCAATGCTTAAGTCATATTTGATTGACAAATATTAATTAATTAGGATTAGGAAGATTTAAAACAATTAAAAACATAACCAAAACTTCAAAATGTTCTTTAAAAATGGAGTTTGAGAGATATGCATGATGTGATTCCAAAAGTTAGTTAAAGAAAAGCATAGAAAGTATATCATGCAAATTAAAAAGGGTAGATAAGTTATGTCACGGATTGTTTCATTTGCAGGCATCAATATTAGGTGAAGCATTAACTGGCAAAGGAATTCTAGCACAATTGAATTTGGAAACTGGAATTCCAATTTATGAAGCTGAGCCTCTTCTCCTATTTTTCATCATTTTCACCTTGCTAGGAGCCATTGGAGCTCTAGGTGACCGTGGTAAATTTGTTGATGATGAGCCTAACACTGGAGGAGTTATTCCTCCAGGAAAAGGATTTAGATCAGCTCTTGGTCTCAGGGAAGGAGGTACTAAACTTTTATAAATAATTCATGCTCAATTTATACTCTTTTTTCAAGTAAATACAGACTATATACATCATTAATTGAATGAATTTAAAATGTTGATTTTTGTTTATAATAGTGACTAGCAGGTGTAAGTATTTGATTTTCAAAATTATTAAGGTTGGTCAATTTAATCACTCAAATTTATTTTTGTGCATGTTAGGTCCTTTATTTGGATTCACCAAATCCAATGAATTGTTTGTTGGAAGATTGGCTCAATTGGGTTTTGTTTTCTCTTTGATTGGAGAAATTATTACTGGTAAGGGAGCTCTAGCTCAGCTCAACATTGAGACTGGGGTCCCAATTACTGAAATTGAACCACTAGTGTTGTTCAATGTTATTTTCTTCTTCATTGCTGCTTTGAATCCTGGAACTGGCACTTTTGTAACAGATGAAGAAGAAGATTAGATTAGACAGTAACCACTTTGTTTGTACTTAAAGAAAACTTTTACGTTTGTTCATCTATCATCAAATCAATGTATTGAGTTTCTGCTAAACAACTCTATCATCTCCATTGGTTACACATTTGTCCCTTCATTTTATTTTAGGGTATAATATATAATGTTTTTTTATGAAAAAAATTTAGGCTGAGAGGATGATACTCTAGTCTTATGTAAGGAATACCTTACTACTTAAATAATGTATAATGTATTTATATTTATCTCTAACCAAAGACACTAACATGACTCAAACTCAGAATCTCTAGGTCCAAAGTCTTTTTTACTTTGGCCAAGAGTCTCTTTAGACTTTAAAGGGGTTTTAAAGAGGAATATTTTAGAGGACTAAATCTATATTTTAAAATATATTTGACATTTCAAAAATTTAAAGAATATGATAAATAATCATATAAAGCTTCAACCAAACTTAATAATTGATTTAAAAACACATTTTGTAGTGCTTGTAATTTAAAAGAGAAAAATAAATTGTTTTCATCCAAACATACCGTTAAAGGAACAAGCCTCTTGCGTGCCATTTTCATAATTGGCATGCACGAAAAAGGTTTAACATGGTATTAAATCATATGTTAACATTATATCACTTTGTTACTGTTTTTTCAAATATTTGATAAATAAATTAAGAGATTGAACTTAAGTGGTTAATTACCTCCATCTAAAGACGAGTTGTTCGGAAGAACATGAATCCAATTTTTGAATGAAATAATTCTTGACAAAAAACTTTACGTTCCTCTCAATCGAATTTCAGATTAATAAGGCATCCTTCCCATTAAGAATTGGGGTTTTAAAACAAAAACAAAATTATTTTCATAAATATTTAGCAAGCTTTTACTTGGAAATTCTGCTCTGATAATATAAATGTGTGATCCACTTATTTTTATGACAAAGTATGTGTGATGACGTTAAGCTTTTGCTTGAAAATTCTTGGGTGCTTGGTCAATATATGTCTTGAAAGGAGTTAAGTTATGATTAATCATGAATTCTATCTGGTCATCATCTTCAAGAACTATACAACAATGGTATTTTTATATGTGGCATGTTATGTTTTATCACAAATTTGGGGAAAAACAACCTAAAATATAGTTCTGAATTTATTTTCTCATCTACCACACTTCTCAGAGGTCTATTGATTGTCTGGATTTCAAAATCAAAATGTGTAAAAAAGTTTCGAAAACCTCATATTTTTATATGTCTGAATTCTAAAATCTAAATGATAGGGGTGTGTGAGGTGGAAAAAGAAATCATATTATATTAATATTTACACAATTGGACCAATAATTATATGCGGCCCAATAGTATAAGATATGAGAAAGAAACTATGATAGTACTAAAACACATGATCATTTTGTATTTGACGGAAAAAACGTCATCATATAATAATAATTAATTAAAGATGTGTTAAGTGATATGATGTGGATTGGGTATAGTCAAAGTCGTCGTACAGTCCTGGGCCACCACGTTCTTTCGTTCCAAAAACAACACAACAATAACTACCTTGTCAGTTTCCTTTCCTTTTTTACTTCTTTCTTCCCTCCCTCCCTTCTCTATAATAATTTACGTGTGTGCGACTGTGTGTGTTGTTCTTTCTCAGTTCTCTTCAATCACAAAAAATGGACAATTCAGTGTTTCACAATCACAACGTTGATCATCTTCACCCTTTGTCATCCTCCTCTTCTTCTACTACTTCTCGGACTCGTAGTCAAAGGGATGTCCGCTACAGGTTCACCACTCTCTTTGTTGGTTGCAAAATTCCATTTCTATTTATGTTTATACATGAATTTTTGTGTTTCAATAATTAATTTTGCCTTGGAAATTAATCATGTAAGTGATGAAGTGAAAACTACTGTTTGTAAATAGGAACTTTTGATCTAACTGACTTGGTTCACACTAATGATTTTTTATACTTTCATAGAGGATTTTATTTGTTTGCAAAAATGATGATTCGTTCATGTTTTTTAAACTATTGTCAAATTGCCATGAGTAATTAACTGGTATGCTACATTTCAATTGCTTTTCAACAATGATATTTAGACACCCTAATTTTCTTAAACTTATTAGTCATCCATCCAACACTTGATTTTCTCTCTTCCTGTCACATCATCAACTTATCACATTTATCATTTATCATAGCGCTTTCTCTTATTTCTATCTCTCTCAAGGTGTATACACCTATTGGAATGCATAGGAAACATTTTTCATTTTGCTTAGGTTTCATTCTCAGAGGGAAAATATTCAGTAAAAAAGCACCTTGAGTGGATTAAATGATTATTTGTCCGGTAGTTCATGATGATTTAGATGCAAGAGCCTGGAGAATGATATATCTAAGGGCTCTAGAAATTAATTGAAATGAAGGAAAGGGTCTCATTCATTGTCACAAACATTGAAAAGGAACCATAGCCTTATCATACATTTAAAATTCTTGTTTTGGCATTATATATCTTAGTCTCATTTTCTGTTTCCAAATGGATTTTCTAGTATTTCTGTGATCATAATTGTTCATATCATAACATCACATTATTTACTTCAAGAATTACCTAATTCCTCCGATCATGATTTACATATTTCATAATTTGTATATGTACTGTGTTTTTTACAGCTGCGGTTCGTGCGGATATGACCTTAACCTATCCTCATCAAACCGAAACACATCATCGATAGATTCAAAATATGGAAAATCAATAAAACGAGGTATCATATCATTCGTCAACATTGATGATAGCAGGTTTGCACAGGTTGATGAATTTGAATGTGCTCCTCATTTTTCTAAGAATTTGTGGGGTTTGTTTCGACGAAAAACAAAGCTTCTTTGTCGCAAGTGTTGCAACCATATTGGTTATGCTTACAATGGTTACAATTCATCATCACCATCATTTATTCTAGTATCATCAAATGGAGCAGAACCATCTCCTTCAAGTGAAGCACCGTCTCGTGTGAAATACAACATTCGCATTCGTGCCTTGCAGCCTTCATCTTCCCAAGAATGTGGAAATGGGATATCTGTCTTGGCTTGAAAATTTACATACATATTGTGGTAGATATTGCATTGTTTCTTCCTATATTTGTGTGATAGTGCATAATAATAATACTCACCAGCAACAAAAGGTGTATTCTTTTACCAAAGCAACAGAGATGTTGGGAGTTTATTATTAATATGTATAAATAAACGTTTTTTTATTTAAAAAAATTTATACATATACCTCTATTTTAGTTAGAATTTTTGTGTTCCTTCTTTCCTTGTCAGTCTCAAATAGTTTGTTTTTGTTTTGAATTCAATGTTCCAAGTAATTGAATCTATCAGTAAATAAAAAAATTTGAATGTAAGACTGAAATTCATATACAAATTATTAAAGCTCTCAATTATAAGAAATTAAAACTAATCCTAGTCAGTAAGAGATTATTTTTTGGTATCAAGTCGGAAATAATGTAACATAAAAATCATGAAGTTGGTCATTCCAAAAAAAGAAAAGAACTGTTTTGACCAGGCCCAGAAAGAACTGGCGCAGCAGTGCACATCTGAACAGCGATCTCGCCGACCAATTAATGCTTTACTCACTTTAAATCTAAACCTTCATATTTTACATACGATGAAACAAAAACACAATGTGAATATGAGAGAGTAAACCGTCACAAAAATTGTTATAAAATGATTGTTTAAATATCATTTCTCTTTACATATATGCTTGGCTGTACCCCTGGCAAAATTGGATGGATATGGATTTGAATCCAAATAGATGGATGAAAAAAAATCAATTAGTCCATTAAAATCCATAAATTTTTTGTGGAAAAAAATCATCCAATCCATCCAGTAAGTATCGTGTCCATCCAATCCGTCCATTATTAAATTTTAATGGATGGGATGTCCATCCATCCATCCATAAATCAAAATGTATTATTTTTTGAGGAGGTGTATTATTTATTGAAGTGTTTTTTTAGGTGAATTCAATCCAAATAAATTGTATATACCAGGCCCAATACTGTTTTTTATCTAACCCAATGATATTTTTTGACATAAACCCAAATGATTTAATTATTTAGAAATATTAAACGTTATTAATAAATAATTTAAAATAATATGGTGGCAACCGGTGGTCAACCGATCGCCGCCGGCGTTGACCACGACGGGTCTCCGGTGACCCATGGCGCGCACGATGGTGGACCATCCAAAATTCCGACGTTGGCCCTCCTACGATCCACGGTAGTTGACGGCAGCTTGACATGGACCACCACCTATAATTAAATAATATTTTAATAATATATTAAATTATTAATATTTGAATATTAAAAAACTGTCGGTTTTTAAATTTTAAATTTTATCAAATATGTAATTATTTAAATAAAAAATATTAATATTATTTGAAGTTATCCATTGATTTTTTTATATTTAAAGAGATGATCCATTGGATTTTGAAAATAAGGTGGATGGATTCAATCCATCCATAGTTTTAAATGGATGGACCCAAACGAATCCATTAACAATTTTTTTTGTTTGATGCATGTATTGGATGAATTTTATAGTTGATAGATTGGATGAATATGTTGGAACAAAATGTGTTTAACAATAAACCTTAAAGAGTTTTGATGATAACAAGGTATTAAAAATTGTAAATTGGATTAGCTAATATTTGTTCAAGTGTACAGGACCATAATTATAAAGTTACATCATCATTGGTTCTGAATGAGCAAATAAAGAGCTATGGAAACAACAAAAATTTGAAGCTTGGACGCTCCCGAAGGCAACTTGCTCTGAAGAAAAAGCGCTCCTGAAGTCAAGTCGCTCTACGAAGAAATAGCGCTCTGAAGTAAGCTGCTCTGAAGAATAGTGCTCCCGAAGACAAGAGGTCCGAAGTCACATCATCGAAGTCGCATCATCCGAAGAGCTGCGAAGTCATCTCATCGTAAGCCGCATCATCGAAGCCGCATCATCGAAGCCGCCTCATCGAAGCCATTTCACCGAAGCCGAATATCAACTGGATTTGCAAAGAATCAAGAATTGAAGAATCATCAATGCAAAAACTGTCTATTGGATTCGAAAACACAAACAAAGGATTAGTGGAGCTTGCAACGGTCATTTCAAAGGTGTTTGAAGGTGTGTGTTTGCAATTTGGACGAAAGCGTTGACATTGTACTTTGTACGAATTGTACAACCACGTTCTCCACTACTCGTTTTGTGTCCGCACTTCAAGACAAGAAAACAGCTCCGAATACGGTCTCGCTCGCATAGATGTTCCTTTGGATAAGGAATGGATTTCAAATTTGTTCTTCATAGGACAACAACCAAATCGAGCAAAAGATCATTGGTGAAAGATCAAGCTTCAACAACGACTCTTTGGTGTGCCGGCAATTTCACAACGTCTCTTTCACACCTCTATATAAAGGAGTGAAGACCTAGAGAATTGGTAATGCAAGAACGCCGAACGAAAGACTCACAAGATTTTCACAAGTACCAAACCTCTCGCTGAAATTGTTCTGCATTCACTTAGAATTTCGTGTCTCAAAGTCATATCTTAGAAATTCTTAAGTCCATTGAGTACCGTATCGATTTGTATTGTGAGCACCTCTGATTGTATATCAAGTGTTCAACCTTAAACAATTTTCATGTAATTTTGTTTAGTTAGGAAGTCTCTTGCGGTTGTGCTTGAGCAGGAAGTCTCTTGATTGTGTTCTTGAGCAAAGGAAGTCTCTTGCTTGTGTGCTTCGAGCATTGGAAGTCTCTTGCTTGTGTGCTTGAGCATTTGTAATCGAATATTACTCATAGTGAAATCTCCTTGGAAGTGCAAGGGACCGGACTACTTCGGATTGTGGAAGGAACCAAGATAATTGCTTTGTGTCGTTCTTCTTCTCTCTCTCTCGTTTTATTCCGCCGCATTTAGATTCGATCATCACTTCGAAGCCGTCTCACTTAGCTTCGATCGGTGTATTCGGTTGTTTAGAGAAACGAAGAATTTTTCAAAACACAATTCAACCCCCTTCTTGTGTTTTTTCTCACCTTCAATTGGTATCTAGAGCCTTGGTCCGTTGTGTATCACTTAACCGTGCAACGATCAAAGATCCGAGAAAAACATGACTACTCCTCCTCCCGATGGTGATACTAGCTATAAAAATGTCTCACATGATTATAGTGATAGTAAGAAAACCGAGTGTTGGAAAAGTTCCAAAGTTCAATGGAGATGCTTTGAAGAGTTCTCTTGGTGGAAGACCAATTTTTACGGTTACATCATGAGCCTAGATGAAGAATTGTGGGATATTCGGAAGACGGCGTTGGTGGTTTAGTCCTTGATGAAGAAGGAGCCGCCGTGGATAGAAAGAAACATACTCCGGAATCGAGGAAACTTTACAAGAAGCATCATATTATCGAGGAGCTCTTGTCACCGCCATACCCAAAGCGAGAATACATGAAGATGAGTGACAAATCCACTGCTAAAGCTATGTTTGCTTCTCTCGTTCAAATTATGAAGGGAGCAAGAAGGTCAAAGAAGCAAAGGCTCTCCTGCTTGTACATCGGTATGAGTTATTCAAAATGAAGGATGATGAAACTATTGAGGAGATGTACTCAAGGTTTCAAACCTTAGTTTCGGTCTACAGATTCTAAAGAAGAGCTATGTTGCTTCGATCATGTAAGCAAGATTCTCGAAGCTTACCTGCCGGATGGAGACCGAAGGTGACCGCCATTGAGGAAGCTAAAGATTTAAACACTTTAAGGGTCGAAGATCTTGTTAGTTCTCTCAAAGTTCATGAGTTAAGTCTTAATGAACATGAGTCTACTAAGAAGAGTAAATCAATAGCTCTTCCATCCAAAGGCAAGTCATCAAAAGCTCTCAAAGTGGTTGAATCGAAGAGGAAGAACGATCGAGTTCGGATTCGAACCGAATCTTTGCGAAATGGCCATGCTCTCAAACGGACTTCAATATCCGGCCAAGAAGAACGAAAGTTTCTCTCCGGAAAGGGGTAACTCCGAAGCTCAAGGAAAGAAGATCGAAGGGATGCTTCAATTGTAAGAAGCCAGTCACTTCATTGCCGAATGCCCCGATCTTCAAAGAGAAAAGTCAAAGGACAAGTCAAAGAGGTCTACATTCAAACCAAGCAAATTCAAGAAGCGATTAAGCGAGTTTAATGGCAACCCGGGATGATTTGGGTAGTGAATGCGGATCCGATAAAGAGGAAGCCGATGAAGATGCAAAGGTAGCCGTTGGGTTGGTAGCAACAAGAACTTCGAAGCCGGGTCGATTCGACTCAAGATGAAAATGAGGTATATTCCAAAATTCCCGAGAGATGAACTTGTTGAGTCACTTAAAGAACTTCTTACACATTTTGAAGTAAGAACCAATGAGTTGAAGGATTTAAAAGAAAAATATGCTGATTTGGTACAACGGCAAAAATCAACTTTATTGGATCCGAAAGCTTCGAACAAGGACTTAGGGGCTTTGACTTCATGTGTAAAACATATGAAGATCACTCAGGTTCTTATGTCGAAGCTACAAGAAAAGTGTAATGAAAAACCTTTAAGTAACCATGAAATTGCTCTTGAAGATTTTATTATATACGGCATTGACGAAGCGAGTGGCTTCTATGATTTATAGCATTTACAAGAACAATGGCAGAGGAATTGGCTTTCCGTAAGTGAAACCGGAGAAAACCAATCTAAAGTCTTGTTGTGAATGCATCAAGGAAGGTCCGAAAACATTCTTTGTACCGAAGGGGCTGAGTTGGAAATCGTTGTTCAATCGTAACTGAAGCTTCTAGTTCTAAGGCTAAGATTACTTCAAAGCCAAAGAACTCTAAGTCAAAGGCTATGATCAAATCTGATTCCAAAACTTCAAAGGTTAGGATCCCGAAAAGATCGAACCTATTCCTCGAGTCCGGTGAAACCAAAATGCGGGGTTACGAAGTCTAAGTTTCGAAGAAGACGATTCGCTTCGAAGTACCAAAACCTAAGGTGATGGTTAATCGAAGCAATCCAACTCACAAGACAAGGTACAAGAAGTGAAGAGTAAAGCCTTATGTACTAACCTTCCAGACCCATAGAACAATGGGTACCTAAATCTAAAAATGTCAATGATGCAGTATGTCTAAGAGCGATTGCCAAAGCAAAGATCATGGTACCTAGACAGTGGTTGCTCAAGACACATGACAGGAGACAAGTCCATGTTCCTCGGCCTAACAATGAAAGAGGGAGGAAATGTGAAATTTGGAGGCAACGGTCGAGTGCAAGATCATAGGTACGGGAACTATTGGTAACTCCTCTACCTCGATTAATAATGTATGGTTGGTAGATGGTCTTGAACATAACCTTTTGAGCATTAGTCAATTTAGTGATAATGGTTATGATGTGCTTTTTGAAAAACCCAACCGTACAAAGAATCAACAAGGAAGACAAATCCATTGTGTTCAAAGGAAAGAGAGTTGACAATGTCTATAAAATCAATTTTTCCGAACCGGCGATCGAAGGTGATTTGCCTACTATCGGTGAATGATAAGAAATGGATGTGGCACAGAAGGTTGGGACATGCTAACCGGAGGTTAATCTCTAAGCTTAGTAAGTTACAACCGGTGAAAGGGCTACCGAGACATTGACTATCATTCGAGATGCACTCGTGGTGCATGTCGAGAGAGGAAAATTGTGAAATCATCTTTTAAAACAAAAGATATTGTTTCAACCTCAAGACCGTTAGAATTACTCCATATTGATTTATTTGGACCGGTAAGTACCGCATCCTTATATGGAAGTAGATATGGATTAGTCATTGTTGATGATTACGGCAGATGGACTTGGGTGAAATTCATAAAGAGTAAAGATGTTGCGTGTGATGTATTCGGTAGCTTCGCACTCAAATTCAATCGAAAAAGAATCAAAAATTTTGAAAGTCGAAGTGATCATGGTGGAGAATTTGAAAATGAGCCATTTGAAGCTTTTTGTGAAAAACATGGAATTTTCCATGAATTCTCTTCTCCTAGAACACCACAACAAAATGGAGTTGTAGAGAGAAAGAATAGAACTTTACAAGAAATGGCCAGAACCATGATTCATGAAAACAATTTACCAAAACATTTTTGGGCGAAGCGGTGAATACGGCATGCTATGTTCAAAACGGGATCTATATTAGACCTATTTTGGAGAAAACGGCATATGAACTCTTTAAAGGAAGAAAACCCAATATCTCTTACTTTCATCAATTTGGATGTACTTGTTACATTCTGAACAACAAGCTCTACCTAAAGAAATTTGATGCCAAGGCCCAAAGAGGAATCTTTTTAGGTTACTGCGAAAGGTCAAAGGCATACAGAGTGTATAATTCGAAACACTCTGTGTTGAAGAATCTATGCACGTTAAATTTGATGACAAGGAGCTTGAAGATAAAACTTCAAAGCGGGGTGAAAGTTTTGCAGAGATACGGGTTCTGAAGCTACTCCAGAACCCGATCGAATGGCGAGTCCGAAGATAGTCCAGAGCCGAACCCACATCGAAGCGCAAGATGAAGCGCTTCGATGAAGCACAAGATGGCTCACATCAAGAAGATCCTCCCGAAACACATTCAAACACAAGTCTTCACATCCCGAGGAGCTAATCATTGGAAACAAAGATAGTCCAAGAAGAACAAGATCACATTTCGAACAAGAAGAGTCAATGATTGGACTAATCTCAATGATTGAACCTACAACGATTGATGAAGCACTTTCGGATGATGGATTGATCCTAGCTATGCAAGAAGAGTTGAATCAATTTCAAAGAAATGATGTGTGGGATCCGGTACCCAAACCTCAAGACAAGAACATTATTGGAACAAAATGGGTATTCGAAACAAAAATTTGAATGAGCAAGGTGAAGTAACAAGAAACAAAGCCGGACTTGTTGCACAAGGGTATAGTCAACAAGAAGGCATTGATTACACCGAAACGTTTGCTCCGGTTGCAAGATTGGAAGCAATCAGGTTACTTCTTTCCTATGCGATTAATCATGGCATAATATTATATCAGATGGATGTCAAGAGTGCATTTCTCAATGGTGTCATAGAAGAAGAAGTGTATGTTAAGCAACCTCCTGGATTTGAGGATATTAAATATCCCGACCATGTTTTTAAATTGAAGAAATCACTATATGGCTTGAAACAAGCTCCCGGAAGCTTGGTATGATAGACTAAGTAATTTCTTAATCAAAAATGATTTTAAGAGAGGACAGTTGACACTACACTCTTCGAAGGACCCTTGGGAAAGATATTCTTGTTGTGCAAAAATATGTTGATGATATAATATTTGGTTCTACTAATGCATCTCTTTGCAAGGAATTTTCTCGAGTTAATGCGGGATGAATTTGAAATGAGCATGATGGGAGATTTGAAGTTCTTCCTTGGCATTCAAATCAATCAATGCAAAGATGGAGTCTATGTTCATCAATCAAAGTACACAAAGGAGCTTCGAAGAAGTTCAAACTTGAAGATTGTAAAGTGATGAACACTCCAATGCATCCTACGTGCAACCCGAGCAAAGAAGATGAAGGAACTAAAGTAGATCGAAGTTTGTATAGAGGTATGATTGGTTCTTTGTTATACCTCACTGCATCTAGGCCGATATTTTATTCGGTGTATGCTTGTGTGCAAGATTCCAATCGGATCCTAGAGAATCTCATATGATCGTCAAGAGAATCTTCGGGTATTTGAAAGGAACAACCAATCTTGGACTCCTTTATAGGAAATCCTTAGATTATAAGCTAATTGGATTCTCGTGATGCCGATTATGCCGGTGATAGGATTGAAAGAAAATCAACCAAAGGCAATTGTCAATTTACGGGGCGATAATCTTATATCCTGGGCTAGCAAAAGACAAACAACTATTGCTATGTCTACGGCGAAGCGAGAATACATTTCACCGCAAGTTGTTGTACACAACTACTTTGGATGAAACATCGGTTGGAAGATTATCGTATAGCTGCTACCGGTATTCCCATTTATTGTGATAATATCGCTGCTATTTGTTTGTCTAAAAATCCAATTTTGCATTCAAGAGCTAAGCACATTGAAATCAAACACCACTTTATCGTAGATTATGTTCAAAAAGGAATTTTAGATATACAATTCATTGATACCGAAAATCAATGGGCCGATATATTTACTAAGCCTTTAACTCGTTGAAAGATTTGATTTTATAAAGAAAAATTTGAACATGCACTTCGTGTCCGATTAAATGTTTGCTTGCTCTGAATAGGATTTTAGGTTACGAAGTTAGTTCGAAGCGGTAGTCCATCGAAGCTCTTTATTGAGGTTCGAGGAAAACTCGCTTCGATGATGACATCGACATCTGAAGTCCGGAAAGCCGGATTTGTTGCTTCGAATAGTTGAATTAGTGGAAACGTTGGGAGTTACTTGTTAAAGTAACTTCGGCCCACTAACTTGGTAGTTACTCGTGAACTTCTTACGTGGCCTCGTATGTGTTGGTGTATAACTAAAAGGGCAATGATGATTTAAAAGCTTTGAAAGTACTTTTCACGCGCCCCCAATTTTGTCATTAATGTTATGTTTGTTTGTCTCTTTTGAATTGCAATCGTTTTACTTTTAACACTTTGTCAATTCACACACTACTCACTCACAACAAACACATTTGCTCTCAAACCTCTTGCGAAGTAAGCGCATTCTCTCAACCTTAGAACCACTAAAAATCTTCATCTTCTTCAAATCTTCGTCAATCATCAAATGGCATCATCGAAGCTCGCAACGAAAAGATTCGGTATCTACTTCAAGAATGGTCCCCGAATATGACTACAGAGGAAGAAGCATGAAATTGGAAGAATGGGATTTGCAAGTTCGGATAGAGAATCCAAAGGTGGACTTTGATTCTTCCGAATTTTCATAGGTGTTCTATCGAAGCTACTATGAAGAGCAAGGACTCATGGATTATTTCGGGATGTTGAATGGACCAACATATGAAGCTACAAGTTAGACACTTACGGGTAAGAGCAAAATTTTACAACAAAGCGGCATCCTTATACGAGGAAAGTCAAATGGTGCTAATGTATCCCGAATTAGAAGGGAAAACAAGAGAAGAAATGGGTCTTGCGCCATTTGTTGAAGATGAAATCGGATCCGGCATCCGTGGTATTCCAATAAGAATTGCACAATGGCACATAGAGTATGTTCTCAAGGCTGCAGCCTCTGGATACTACTACGGAATTGATCTTTCGAATGCCGCCGAAAAACGCATTTGGAAAAAGCAAGCCAACTTGGTGATTTACAATTCGAGAAGGAGAAGAAATATCTTGAATTGAGCATGGAAACCAAGATGCTTCGAAGATTCGAATGAGACCCCGTTTCCAAGTGGTGACTGTGTGAAGCCAAATCTAGCTCGAAGGTCCTTCTCCAAAGACTTCATCAAGAAGGAAAAGGTGAATGTGCCCAAATACGTGTTCAAGTACTTGGTAGAGTGTTTGAAGCGTAGTCGGCCTCTTGGATAAACCCCGGGTTCCTTATGGAAGACTCCTCTCGGAGATATTCTATCAAGGAGGTATCTTGAACAGATCTCGGTCAATCTCAAGGCTTCACGGATCGCCTACTTGACACAAAAACTTGGAAAATTCATTAATGCTCATACTCTATTGAATATGAAGCTAATCGGTGAAGTCACCAAACTTCAAACCGATTTAAGTGAATCACTTGTTATGTCCGATCTTATGAAGGACTTTCCACCCATCTGCAAGAAGGATCCCATTGAAGTGCAATTGTACTATATCAAGGAACATTTTGAGGCAACCAATGAGAGAATCGGATTGGAAGATATTCCAGAGGAAATGTATGGTGGTGCTCGCCACGAGCCGGAGGCGTAAAGTCGAAAAGGAAGATGATTTGCAGAGCAATATCTAGAGGTTGAACAAACTACTAAAAAGGCAAAAGTTGCTGCCGACAAGCTCAAAATTGGTAGTTCATCGGTACCTTCTATTGAAGAAGCCATTGAAGACATGGACTCCGGGATGATCATGGGTGTTGACATTTCTCTTGATCAACTCGCTATACCAAAGAGGAAGAGAAAGCCGGCCTTGAGGAGAACCAAGGATTTTCCTCATATCACCTTAAGAGCTCAAGCCGCTTCGATTTGAAGTTAAAAGAGTTACAAGAGAAGAAAGCAGCCGCCGAAAAAGTTCCGGGAAATTGCCGCCGAGCTACGAGAGTCCGTAGTTTCGAAGCCAAGCAACCGTTGCGGGTGTCCAATGAATGCGCTAAAGAGGATTCGATCCCGAACCGAGAAAAGGTAATTAATATATCTTCGTATTCCGCATCCGCATCATTATCGGATTCGATGATTCGATGATGATGTACCCTTAGCTCAACTTTTTCAAAAACCGGTAAAAAGCCAATCAACATCAACCAAAACCAACGATAAGCCCTCTTCGTCAACTTCTTATGAACCGATTGGCCACATAGTTAATGAGAAGTTAGCCGAACCGCTGAGCGAGAGAGAAAGAGTCATTGATTCTATCTTTCGCCTTAACCCTCAACCCCTTTGCATTCAACCTCTCAACATGATTCCTCCCGAAAATGTTGAGTCCACCTCGAAAAAGCCTGCGAAACAACTCCGGAAATGCTTCGAAAATGTTGTTTCGAAAACCCTCATCAACAAACACTGAACCACAAAAACCCACAACACCCCCACAATCACCAATAGCCATCACCGACCCCCAACTCAACACTCAAACAACAACTTCACCACAACAACCACCATCTCGAAACCGAATTTCAACCTTTACCGAACACTCTCCCCGAACCAACTCCCATGGATGTTGACATCTCTCTAGTCAATGTTCAAGCCTCAACCTCCACCACACACATTGATTCGACCAGCCCTCATCTTCTAACACACAAACACACCTTACCATTCCAGTTCCTAAGCCTATTCAAGACTTAGAAATCGGTGATTCGATCTTGAAATCCTTGAACATCCACCCACAAACATCCCGGAATCCGGATATATCAATTACGAGCTTCGACAATCTTGAGTCGGATGCACAATCCGGTGGATCAAAGAAGGACGATTGATCTCACAGGTGCATATGAAGACTCCTGGGTATCTCTTCGTAACCGGCAGCTGGGGTTATTGAAGAAATCAAGGCTAAATGCATCGAGTCAAGCAAGCTTCGGTCGAAGGCTAATGGAAAATCTGAATCGAGTCTTAGAGTAAGAAGTTCTACACTTGCTCTTGGCAAACCGGCCTTTCTTCTTTGAAACGGATTACTTGACCAGAGAAGCAAGGCCGTGTAAGCTTCGAAGAAACAGATGGCACGAAGAGCAAGAAGCTAGAGAAAGGGAACAAGCTCTTCTTCGGAGGCAACAACAACTTGAAGAATTGTTGAAGAAGAAGATTGAAGAAATGGAAGAGATGAAGAAACAACAACAAACCAACCCTTAGTTGCACATCCTTGTGTTTTTCTTTGTTTGTTGTTTGTTTTATTTTCTTAGTCCTTGCTTCGAAATCATCTTGTCTTATTTCTTTTGCTTCGAATGCTTACCGATTATTTCCGTTTAGCCGCTTCGACAATTGAATATACATGATTTTTGCTGCGATTTATTTAGTTCATTGCTTAGTATACTCTCTCACGTTTGAGTTTTTCTCATATCTTTTTGTCTTTTGTGCTTAGATTTATTTTAATTTTTTTGATAATGACAAAAGGGGGAGTATATGTGACAAGTATTTAAAGGCTCGAGCCCCATTAATGGCATTTGAAATTTTTGAAAAACTTCTATCTTTTTACCTTATTGGTATAAGCTATGAATGAACGAAGGAGTATCAAAATTCAAGTAAAGTTAATTGAACCATTCTTCTTATCTAAGTAAATTCTTTCAATGATTCAATTTTGCTTTTAAGCTCGATAATAATTATTGCGCAAAATGAATTTAATTAACCTGGATAGAACTTAGGGGAGCTTACAAACCTCACCTTAAAGACTATCGGACTCGGGGGAGTTTGAGCTTACAAACCTCGTAACCCCAAAGTCAACTTGTTAATTAGATTAACAACAATTGATCAATTTTAAATACTTTTGTTTGTCATCATCAAAAAGGGGAGATTGTTGGAACAAAATGTGTTTAACAATAAACCTTAAAGAGTTTTGATGATAACAAGGTATTAAAAATTGTAAATTGGATTAGCTAATATTTGTTCAAGTGTACGGGACCATAATTATAAAGTTACATCATCATTGGTTACGAATGAGCAAATAAAGAGCTATGGAAACAACAAAAATTTGAAGCTTGGACGCTCCCGAAGGCAACTTGCTCTGAAGAAAAAGCGCTCCCGAAGTCAAGTCGCTCTGAAGAAATAGCGCTCTCGAAGTAAGCTGCTCCTGAAGAATAGTGCTCTGAAGACAAGAGGTCCGAAGTCACATCATCGAAGCTGCATCATCGGAAGAAGCTGCGAAGTCATCTCATCGAAGCCGCATCATCGAAGCCGCATCATCGAAGCTGCCTCATCGAAGCCATTTCACTCGAAGTGAATATCAATATTTGGATTTGCAAAGAATCAAGAATTGAAGAATCATCAATGCAAAAGCCGTCTATTGGATTCGAAAACACAAACAAAGGATTAGTGGAGCTTGCAACGGTCATTTCAAAGGTGTTTGAAGGTGTGTGTTTGCAATTTGGACGAAAGCGTTGACATTGTACTTTGTACGAATTGTACAACCACGTTCTCCACTACTCGTTTTGTGTCCGCACTTCAAGACAAGAAAACGGCTCCGGAATACGGCCTCGCTCGCATAGATGTTCCTTTGGATAAGGAATGGATTTCAAATTTGTTCTTCATAGGACAACAACCAAATCGAGCAAAAGATCATTGGTGAAAGATCAAGCTTCAACAACGACTCTTTGGTGTCTTGGCAATTTCACAACGTCTCTTTCACACCTCTATATAAAGGAGTGAAGACCTAGAGAATTGGTAATGCAAGAACGCCGAACGAAAGACTCACAAGATTTTCACAAGTACCAAACCTCTGCTGAAATTGTTCTGCATTCACTTAGAATTTCGTGTCTCAAAGTCATATCTTAGAAATTCTTAAGTCCATTGAGTACGTATCGATTTGTATTGTGAGCACCTACGATTGTATATCAAGTGTTCAACCTTAAACAATTTTCTTCGTGTAATTTTGTTTAGTTAGGAAGTCTCTTGCGGTTATGCTTGAGCGGGAAGTCTCTTGATTGTGTTCTTGAGCAAAGGAAGTCTCTTGCTTGTGTGCTTCGAGCATTGGAAGTCTCTTGCTTGTGTGCTTCGAGCATTTGTAATCAGATATTACTCATAGTGAAATCTCCTTGGAAGTGCGGGGGACCGGACTACTTCCGGATTGTGGAAGGAACCGGTATAATTGCTTTGTGTCGTTCTTCTTCTCTCTCTCTGTTTTATTCCGCCGCATTTAGATTCTCGATCATCACTTCGTAAGCTGTCTCTCACTTAGCTTCGATCGGTGTATTCGGTTGTTTAGAGAAACGAAGAATTTTTCAAAACACAATTCAACCCCCCTTCTTGTGTTTTTTCTCACCTTCGAATATTGATCTCATGAATCATATTGCCACCCCTACTTAGCCGTATACGAGGAAGGGCAATAAAGGCAACCGTCCTAGGCCAAAAAATAATAAGTCTAAAATTTAGTCCCTAAAATAAAAAAAATTAAGGCTTTGTTAAGCTCAATAAAAAACAATACTTCAATTCTAAAGGGAGGGTGTCGTATATTGATGCAAATCCCATATCGTAGTTAGCATCCAAATTATAGGTTCGCCTTAAACCACCTAAATTTCGAAACGGGTTTTCATATATGAACGGTTGTTTTAGTGATCCGCGTGAGGCACGAATCAAACCTAAATTTAAAGATTTACGCCACACCGCACTCATAGTTTGATTTTAGGAAGTAGTTGAACTTAAGATGACTCTTTCTTTCCTAAGGGACGATGATTTATTTCTTTCCAAAGAGTCCAAGTACACATCAACTAGATACCATGGAGACACTCTCTAACCTTCTTTCAAAACAGATGAAAACCACAAAATTGATGGATATGCAAAAGCGCTATATTGGGAAGTACATAAGATATGTCCATCCAATTAAGATACAATCCCACACATTGCCGAAAAAACCATACTCAAAGAATAAATGTTGAGAACTTTCTTCTTTTCCATATCCATCTAAACATAATAGAGATTGCAAATTGATAAACCGCACCTAGATAAGTTGTCCTTTGTTAAAAGTTTGCCATTCAACAACCACCGCAAAAAAACACGCATAGATTACGGCGGTTTTTATAACTATTTGGCGGCGGTTTTTAACCCCCGCATAATGTTTTGCGGGAGTTTTTAAAATCCCCTCTTATAATAATCCCACAAATTATTTGTGGGGGTTTTATTGACCGCTAGTATCACGTTAAATTGTGGGATTTCGGTGTTTAAAACCCCGCAAAATGTTAAAATTAAAAATAAATAACAAATTAGATGAAAAAATGCAGAGAAGAATAAACCATCAACAACAAAACTGATTTGATCCAAATGAGATCAACAACATGCTTTGGATCGAACTCCCCACCTTGAAAAAACAAATGATAAACTATTTTACTCCCTCCGTCTCATAGTTATCGTCTCTTTGGCATTTTTTTCTTAAAATAATTGTCACTTTACAAGATCAATGCATCATTTTTATTTTATTGTTATACCATTATTTATTGAATTTCATCTAACTTAACTACTTCACTAACTACAATCAATAAGGATAGTAAATATCACTATCCTTATTCAATCATATATGCCAACGAAATGAGGTTCATTCCTTGACACTTAATACCTTCATCTAAACCGGCCTAACAAGAATTTAATCTTTTCAAAGGAAAAACATGAATGCCGAGCGAAATGCTTCGAGTCCCGGCCGTTTGGCTAGTTTGAATTACCATAATTCGGAGGTAAGACAATTGTTGTAGTTGGAATGCACCTTACCCTAACTAATGACGATCTTCTCGCGGAATCAAGTTGTTGATGATATCTTTAGTTGATCTCCGCAACGTTACCCGCATATCGATCCACTTTGGAACATGTTGTGCTACCAAAACATGCTCGTCACGTTTTCGTCGTTCTTTAACTCCACCCAAGTGAATGATACTCTCCCCTCGTCGAGCGTTGGACGTTTATACCGAACGTATTCCACCCTCCTTGTGTCTCGGGGTTGACTCCTTGGTTGAATTCATTCGGTTGATCCTTGAGACCTCTTAACGTTACATCAAGGCACCGAACCTTCAACCTTCGAGGTTCTCCGCCGTTGAATTCTGCATGAACGTCGATCCACCCGACCATTGCTTCAAATCTACACAATAAGAAATTAAACACAATCAATGAAAAACTCATTCCAACATTTTATCAAACACTTGGAGTGCAAATTATACATAAACCCTAAAAATGATTACTACAACATAAACATGCAAACATCTAAATAATTAAGCAATATTACTCATTTGCATGTAACATTGTATCATATCTTGCAAAAAAAAAAACAAAATTTAAACAAACCCTAAATCTAAAAAAATCTAATCTAAGTGTAAAAAATCTAACATAGTCATGCAAACATCTAATCATCATAACAATTAAGCACTATAAGTCATTTGCATGTAACATTCTATCATTTCTTGCGAGAAAAAATTAAAATTTTAACAAAACACTAAACCTAAAAAATTCTAGATTAAGTGAAAAAATCTATCATACCAACATAGTTTAAGTGAAAGCTTACTTGTTCTTGTTGTTGGAGTGTTGTTTGATTTGAAGTTGAAGGAATTTTGGAGTTGGGTAATTTGAGAGAAAATTGAGATTTGTGTGTGTTATTTGAAAATGAGGCGGAATGAGGTTAAATGCAGGCTAATTACAAGACGGCTGCGTGACTTAAGTCACGCCGCGTGACTTAAGCTTACGTTTCTCTTATAACTAGCGCGCGTGTTAACTCACGCTACGCATGTTAAGTTGTGTAGGGCCATTTTGGACTTTTACATGAGGAATGAGTGAAACCATTTGGGTAAAGAGCAGAATTCTTAAGCCAAATATACATTTTATAACCTCATACTATTTCCTGCCTATAATCTCTTATGATCCAAATGGTGCCACATTATCTTCATATGCCTCATCTAATGCACTTGTTGATTTTTGTTAGTTGGAGATTCGATTATATCTTGTCATTTTCGACTATTCCGAATAAAACTTTTTATCTAACAGCACCTTTCATTGTGGTCCTGATGTGGCAAACTCATGACCCTACCTCCAAATGCCATCCATAACTTGAGGACAAAAAATGGCCATGTGAATCATTTTTTTGTGAGCAAAATGACCATGTGTGTGTAAGAAACCAATAAAAGTCCATTAAGCAAATTACAAAGTCCTAATCGGACAAGCACACATGCAGCATATATGATTGGGGTTTGATAATTATTGAACAAATAATTAGCAAGCTATTTCTTTTCCTTAAATTTGTTAACACATTTTTATATTTAAAAATGAAGATCATAAAATCAATTGAATGTTAATTTGAAGATTGGAAACAAAACATTCTCCCACTAAGACAACTATAAGACAAGTCCTGTAGCATTATACAATAGGGACCCTTTTGCTTCATTGTTTCCCACTACATGGACCTAACATGGGGAGTATTTTGGCATTGCTTTCATCCTTCACACTTCACAGTATGGGAAAGAATACTCAAATATTCATTTCATTCAAGTATTTTAGAATTTAGACAAACCCTTTTACAGCCTGTACTGTCTTTTTTATGAAGCAAACTTGAAAATAAAAACCCTAAAAAGGAAAATTACAAAAAGAACCCCATTCCCCAAAGTACTCAAAGCATGCAAACTGCAAAGCATTTCCCTTTTCTTTTTCTTTTTCCATTTTTTGGTAATCTAAAGCACATTTTTAATATAGTAATAAAGCTATTTTTATTTCTTTTTGTTGAAAAAAAGTAACAAAGCTATTTTTGACTGTACCATATGTCAATATGAATAGTAGTATTAATATAACTTTAGTCACACTTCCTTCAAAAAAAAAAAAAAACTTTAGTCACACTAAATAGCAAAGTGATGATGATGAGGACCAAAGACACAAACAAATAATACTAGTAATAATGAGCTTTGAATCTTCAATTCCATAACCAAATTAATTGGTGTCACTTTCTTTAAGTCTACTATACTTTATTCCATGGTCTTCTTCTTTCTCTTTGTCAGAGTCCTCATCCAGCCTTTTCTGACTTTCACTGCTCCTCCTTCAACCTTGTTGCCTACGTGGCATACACCTCCAGTTTTCTTCCACCTTATGAGCTGGAACATGTGACCAATCCTCTTTCTCCACCTGAATGTGTCACGTGACTTTGCATGCTCTATCACACTCTTGGTCTCTAATTTGTCCTCATGGTTCTTCTTGCAATTCTCTAGGGAGGAGGACACCTTTGAGACCGTGCTCTTTTCCCACGAGGCTACCCCATTTCCTTCAAACTTGATTGATATGAATGAGTCTTCTGTAAAAGTTACATTAAAGTCATTCTCATTTCTCATTCCAAGGGTAGGTTCCCACACAAAGCAAAATCTAATGAAATTTCCAAGTAAAAATACATAGACAAGAGAATAAAATAATTTTAATTTATACTTTTTGGTCAATTTATGCACTATTTTCATTCTTGTCCCCAACTAGTTGCACTGTTAGTAATTAAATTAATTTGGATATATTGAAGAATAATCTATGTTATACTTTATACAATATTAAGGTAATTAGTTAAAACACACCTAATTTTTATGCTCAGCTACTAATACCATGCTGCCGACGGATTTGATACAATTTGACACTTTTTATCAACATACTGTGTATTAGATGCTGACATAAGGACATAAATGTAAAATTATATATATATATATATATATATATATATATATATATATATATATATATCTTTTTTAAGACTCTTCTAATATACACAAGTAAAATAGTTTTACACTATGCATAAATGTGTTTTTTACGATAAGATCAATAAATTTTATCCTATCTCATTTGATTTACTAGTTGAATTTAGTGATAAATCATAAAAAATAACTTGTTCATAAAGTCATATCACTCTTGTACAGCATTGAACTATTTTTAATAGTGGCATATGATAACTTTTTTCATAAACATGAATGACATTTTGCCAAATTAGTTGTGTACCCTAATTCCCTACCAAATCCACATACCATAATCTTGAAATATAATTTTCCTGTGTCATAATAATAATGCTCTTAATTGGCGTTTGCATCTGACAGTCATATGCCACGCCAAGAAGAAAACAATGACCCAACCGAAAGCTTTCTTTCCCATCCTTATGTCTTACTACTACTTCCTCCGTTCTTTTTTAAGCGTCATTTTTCGACATTTTACACAAACCAAGACACTCAAATAAATGTTACTTTTTCTTATACAATAATGTATATTTTTACTATAATAGCGCTTAGTCATTTAATATCTTATTTCAAATATTTCTTTCTCATCAATAAATAACTAAGGGTAATGTTGGTAAAACAACATTTATTGTTGCATTGAACTTTGAAAGTGACAGTTAAATAGTAACAAAAAATTTCTCCAAAAGTACACTTAAAAAGGAACGGAGGGAGTGCTAGTTACACTTTTCTTGACCTTAATTTCGTCATCATCATAACCTAATCTTCCACGTGAAGACATTCAAACATGCACTCATAATTCATAATTCTTCCTCCAATAATGAAAAGAAATTAATGGACACCAAATTCCTCCCCAACCAAACCATGAAAATATCAACAACTAATGCTTTCAATTATAATCACAAAACGTTAGAAAAGTCTTTCCTTTTTCCACCAACTTCTTTTTAATTAATTTGGAAAAAAAAATCTTTTTGGATAAAAAAATATTCTCCACATGAGACCGCAAAGATTAATCTTTCGAATCAGGCATGATCATATTCGGCAACAAAACTCTTTTTGAAGAGTTTTAATATTGTTGCAATCTCATGACTGAGTTTGAATTCTATCTAGACATCTGATTAAACTGAAAGAGATCGTAATCATCTAACACTCTTGGAGTTAGTATGATTGAGTACAAGTATTTACATTATACTATTAGCTAGCTATAAGTAAAATGAAAAAATTATATTAATATTAATGATTTTACCTTCTGGACTAGGAGAGATATCATCATAGTGAAAGTTGCCATGAGATTTGCAGTGACGAGATTCAAGACGAGTAAAGAGAGAACCAAAAGCAAAGATCTTATGAATAGAAGAAGAATTTGGTGGCTTTGTGTGTACGGAACTTTGAAGCTTTTGTGAACTAGCAACTTTTTTGGAGGTAGAAGATGAAGAAGAAGAACGGTGGTTATGATGGTGGCGCCGACCTTGTTTTGCAGCCAATAGAAGAAGCCTTTCATTCAAGCATAAAGGGCATACACCAACAACTACTTGTTTAGGGTGGAAATTGCAACATGGTTTTTCATCCCTATATCCATTCCTATTCATGTTTGTTAATAAAGGTTTTTTGGTACACTATGAAGAATGAAGAAAGTGAATTGTGAAAAAGGAAAGAAAGAAGAAGGGAAGTTTAAAAATTAAATTAAACAAAAGTGATGTGAACTAATTTAAATGGATGGATGGAAGGTAATATTATTGAGAATATATATGTTGGGAAAGTGTGAAACTAAAATAGAAGAGTATGGGCCAAGACCCCACAAGTTAAAGATGTATGAGTCAGAAGAATGTGAATGTACGTTTTTGTGTGTGTAGTGTAGTGCAATTTACTTTGTGGGTTATGGATTTATACAGCACAATAACATGGTCCTAGATTTTAATGATTTTTTTCCTCTTTCAAGTTTCAAGTGTGTTTGTATTTGGGATATTTTATGACATATATACGTGGAATTTTCATATTTAGAGAGTTAAATTGTAATATAAAACATATTTTTCAATTATATATTTAAAACAAAGAAAGATCTTACAAAATTTTAAAATATTATAAGCAGAAATATGAAAATATTTAAAATCAAAATCTATAATCGTCTAAATATATTTAGATATATTATTCTCAACATTTAAATATATATTGCAATAAATTTAACCGGTTTTACTTTTTATATGAATATTGAATCCACTTGCAATGATAAGGCATTTTAATAGTTTGAGGGGAAAATTTTCTCAAAAAAAATAGTTTGAGGGGAAAATGTAAGAGTTAAAGTGATGAGAAGAATATGAATTAAGGTAAATATATCGTAATAAGTTCATTGATATTGTTTTTTTTTCCTTTTATTCGTTGTAAGAAGGAGTAGATTACTTTTTTCTCTCTTATAAATAAAAATTAGCAAAGGTTGTACGTCACGAACGTTTGTTTGTGAATTTCACAAACCTCGTGTTTGTGTGTGCGTTATTTTCTTGTTGGTGAAAAAGAGAAATTATTTTACTTATGTTTTTGATGAAAATCATGTGAGTCAAATCTTTGACTAAATAAAAAACAGTTTGCGATTTATCCGTGATGCAAAATCTTATGACATTCATAATTTATGTGTTAGTATTCAAAAGGCTTAAAGTTCAAATACCAAATCAAATTTAAAAATAAATTCAGTTTTAAACTAATATATATGACTCTTTGGTTTGGTCTTAAAATTTCAATAATTTAAAATTGAAATGATTTTTTATTTAGCCAAAATTACACAATTTATACAGTAAATTATCTCTCTAGGAATTCAATTCTCGTGTTATCGGTCTATTGGATAATATATTGTTGGAATCTTGTGCAAATGGTTTATACGAAGTGTATTAGTGTTGTAAATCATAGGGTACGAGTTTGATTCATGTTCATAAAACAAAATTGAGCTGTATTGAAAATTTTCAAAAAAATTTATGAACCAATAAGGGCTATCCCCAAAAACAAAAGAGTTAAAAACTTATAGGAAAAACAAAAGACTTCGTGTCAGCCAACATGACTAAGGAGGCATAATTATGAAGAATATAAATAAATAAATAAAAATTAAAACCAACATGCATATTCAACTCATCATCAATATTGTAGAACAAGTATCTCTTAATATAAGTGACAAGACAATATAAAAATGAGCAATGATATTTGAAGAACCATTTTTTAACAACTTTTGTATAAACTTTCTTTCACATACTCACATTATGTTTTTACTTTCTCTCTATTGTTTTGGTTTTTGTGCCATTTAAGAGTGGGAATAGGTCGAGACCGTCCGACGGGGGCCTATGTCGTTGCCTATTTAAGCCGGTTTGGCCTAGCCTTTTTAGTAAAAGATCCGGGTTTAGGCTTTTATAAAAAGCCTAATTACTTTAATAGGTCGAGCTTAGGCATATAAATAAGTCTATCAAGCCTAACATGATGGCATATATATATATAATTAAAAATTAATATTAATATTTTCAATAAAGATGAAATTTATAATAATACATTAGTATTTATTATATTTAAAGAAAATACTTCATAATAGCAAAAAAAAATCATTTTAATATTAGTAAATTTTAGAGATAGTTGCATTGCGTAGAAATCCTACCATCCATTTTATCCTCTCGGTTCCTTTTATCCTATCAACTCTTTTAACTATGATCATAATCATTTGAACTATTATTTTATGTTTTTTGCAAAAATTTTAGGTTTGCAACATTCTCGTCGTTTATTTGACGAAGATCGTCTCTAAAACTTAATAATAATGACCTACTTAAAATGTGAGTTTAGACATTAATTTAAAGTAGGTTTTTAAATAGGTTTTCGGGTTTGATAGACCTTTGAAAATGTCGGACCCGTGCCTTAAAAATTGGCCTATCACGGGCAAAAGGCCGGACTCGGGCCTACACTTTTTATAGTAGGTCATACTCAAACCTTATAAATTCCGGCCCGACCTAGCCTATTTCCATCCCTAATGTCAATATCTCATTTTCTTTGTAAAATTTTGGTTGTCTCAAAAGTTGTCGTATAAATGAATGTTCAAATAACACATCTCTATAAAAATGGGTGAGTTGAAATTAAAAAAGTCATGTTGGGCGACATGAGGTCATAATTTCTTTGTTAGCATTCTATAAGCTTAAAATTCAAATAACAAATCAAATTGAAAAGTAAATTCAGTTTTAAACTAATATATGACTCTTTTGTTGTTGTTTTTAAAATTGAAATTATTTTTATCTAGTGAAAATTACACAATTTATATAGTAAATTCTTTCTTAGAATCCGATTATCGTGTTACCGAGTCTATTCGATTATCTATCGTTGGAATCTTGTGCAAGTGGTTGATAAGAAAGTGTGTGAGTGTTGTAAAGCATAAGATACAAGTTCGATTCATGTTCATAAAACAAATTTGGGCAATATTGATTTTTTTAAAAAAAAAGTTATGAACCAAAAGGGGCTAGCCCCCAAAACAAAAGAGCTAAAACCTCTAGGAAAAACAAATACAAAAGATCTCATGTTAGCCAACATGACTAAAGATGCATATTAAACTCATACTTATATTAAAAGACATGTGTTCTACAATATTCATATGAGGCCTTGTTGCATTTGCACAAGACCGGCTGGGTTGAGTGAGTGTGAGATGGAGATTTTACCTTTCCAAGTATATGCTATGCGAGATTGAATTTGGTTTGAGTAAAACGGGAGGCCTAAAATTTGGAGTAAAAAATTTGAGCGGGATGTGGTGCTCTCTCTCTCTCTCTCTCTCTCTCTCTCTCTCTCTCTCTCTCTCTCTCTCTCTCTCTCTCTCTCTCTCTCTCTCGTATGCCTCTTGTGGTCTTGGAACATTGACCGATTGTTTCTCTCGTGACCCCACGACTTCCCAACAAGTGGTATTAGAGCTGCGGTTCGGCTCGGTGGAGGAGCAAGAGTGGATCATGTGTTCAAGTACGTTGCAGGAGACAGACTTACACTTGTGAAAGAAATTATTGAGTTTTAAGTATGAGTGATTAAGTCTTACTTTGTCTATGAATGGGTTAAATGTTGAATTTATAAGAGATGTGACCTATTAACGTAATGTCTTAAGATTTTCGGTGGATACGTGGTGTCTCCCTCTTGTGGCCATAGAGCATTTAATGTGTTGCTGCTCCCACATCCCACTGACTCGCAAACAAAAAGACATGAGCGTTGTACGTAAATAAGATAAAGGTCATCCATTGTAATTTTGTCTATTAATTATTGATTAAATAACATGATAATTATTATAAAAAAAACATATACTCCCTCCGTTTCAAAATGAGTGTCGCTTTAGTCAATTGCACACAATTAAGGAATTGAATAAAGTAGTCAAATGTCATAGCAATTTTACCAAATTATCCTAATCAACTATTGGTTTGTTTTTCATTAAAGAAAAAATAATCCTTTGGAAGTAGTGTAACATAGTATTAATTGAAGGGTACAATTGAAAAGAAAAAGTTATTATTGCATTGGAAAATGAAAGCGACATTCATTTCGAAACAAATTTTTTGGCTAAAACGACACTCATTTTGAAACCGAGAGAGTATAATTTTATTTTTGTGTTTAATCATCTTATTTTTAGGGAATGAGGCTAATGTAGTTATGATTTGACTTTAGTTTCTCTTAAACAATTCGTCTGAATTGGAGCTCATTAATAATGTGGTCACTTATATATAACTTTCCTGATTGATATTAATCAAATTCAAGTATTTGTACAGAAGATTAACATATTTTACTTTTCAGTTATTTTTGAATAATTTAGGAATCTACTAACAATGGTCCCTCAAGTAAGGCTTGAACACATGAATCGGTAAAATACAATGAGACGTATTTCCAAGGCTTGTATTCCAACTTGAAATCATTGATAAATTAAAAAAACATGTATCACCATAATACGTTTAGGAGTATGTTTTTGATTATGTTCAAATAGAACTTGATTAACTTTTCATAATCATATTCTTGATCATAAAAGATCTTGTATTCAGACATACCATTTTTTTGTGGTGGTTTTGGTTCGAACCCCAAACCTTGCATATTTTATACATTTATACTAATCTTGGCCTAAACTCATGATGACTCGGACATACCATTTAGATACCCACAATAGAATAGAAGAATAAAAAATTAAATAATGTGTATTTTAAAATACTTAAATAATGTTCACCAAAAAAGAAAATACTTTTTTTTTGAGAGAAAAAAAGAAAATACTTAAATAATGTATATGTTTTTCTTGTGTAACCATATAGTTTTTATTTAAAAGTTGTGACCACCCAAACTTAGTATAGTTCAAAAATTACTGTGTGTGTTCCTTTTTTACTTGGACTCTAGGAGGAATCAATTGATTGCAGGTAAGTATAAAAGTGGCAACATAGATGTTTTATTATCCAAAATCTAGTGTATCTTAAAAGCTTGTAATCAAACACTAATCATTATCATTGTATGTATATGCCGTTGTTAAACGTTTTTTTAGCGCGGTATTTACGTGGATTTAGATAGTCTTTGGCCTTTGCATGAAACCCGTGCTTAATATGCTCGTTATTTTTTTCCATCCAAATAGATGCTCATTTACAATCTATGGTGTAATTAATCAAATAAATATAAATAAGTAAAAATGTGCAATAGAAATTACCTTAAGCTTGGCTTATTGTTACGACTTTACTGGGAATATGGAAAACAAGATAAATGGCTTACTTTTATGGGTCATGCTAACCGATTCCCCAGAAATGGAAAGCACGGAAAGCACCGATTAAGCATACTATAAAAGAGAATTATTACCAAAAAGGAAATTATTTTTGACTTTATTATAAATTAATTACACAATTTCAATGCATTAACTATTATATAATTTCATTTTTCATATCCTTAACCAGTGCCCCGGGACACCGGTTAGCATTTCCCTATTTTTATTGATACAAAGAAAACATCACATTCTAAAATTCCCCTTGATTTTAATTTTTTCGTATTAGTAATTGATTGGGCATATATATATATATATATATATATATATATATATATATATATATAGGGATTTGCTAGAACACACCCACTAGTTTTTATGTGGGAGTGTTTTAGCAAGCTACACCTTAAGGTGTATTTAACTACTTTTTAGTTATAACTTGCTAAAACACACCTTCTAAAAAATAAGTGGGTGTATCCTAGCAAATGCCTATAGGAGTTGCTAACATACACCCACTTATTTTTTAGAAGGTGTGTTTTAGCAACATTCACCTTAAGGTGTATTTAACAACTTTTTAGTTATATCTTTGCTAAAACACACCTTAATAAAAACTAGTGGGTGTATCCTAGCAAACCCCATATATATATATATATATATATATATATATATATATATATATATATATATATATATATATATATATATATATATTGAAATTCAAACACTTCATTCAGATTGGGCATATATATTAAGTTTATATAGATTGAATAAAATATGGAATGATAGAATCAGATATGAGCAAATTACTGCCCCATCAAATAATCCCGCGAAAACAAAAACTTGGAGCACCTCTATGTCCAAATCAAAGACCAGTCTAAGATATTTACTCGACGGTCTAAGGTCCATGCTCGACAATTCAAAGGCTATGCTCAATCCCCAAAAACAAAAACTTGGAGCACCTCCATGTCCAAATCAAAGACTAGTCTAAGATATTTACTCGACAGTCTAAGGTCCCGCTCGACAATTCAAAGGCTATGCTCAGCGTTGTGTTCGGCGGTCCAAGAGATGTGCTTGAAGACTAAGGCTCATGCTCGACGCGTCAAAGGCTATGCTCGACGGTCCATATATTAGTCGCATGGGCCCAACAAAACTATGCACACCCTCCCCTCATTAGGGAGGTGTGCTCGCAACAGTAGGGGACACATGATTCAACCATGAACTGAAATGTTCCCACCTTCATTACTTTGTAATGTTCAACCGTTACGAATCACGTTGTCTATAATGTCGACTAACGACTACACAACCATCATTCTTGGAAACGTGATCCTCCGCTATATAAGAGGATCATTTGCACCCTCCAAGGTACGATATTTTTCTACCTTTAACTTCAAGTACACCACACTCTTTTATTATAAGACCTTTAATATTTTTTATGCATATTATAAAAATAGTGATATTGCAATTAATAATAATTTTTTTGCATAATTACTACTAAATTCTGTGTATTGATACATTCAATTGATTTTTCCTTTTTCCAAAACAAATAAGGAATCTATGAAGTTATTGTAGTCTTATATTAAGGACAGAAATCATCTGTGGCTAAGGTCAAAATTTGGGACTACCACTTAGATTTGGGACTCCACTCTCCAGAACTATGGCCCGTCTCATTAACACATCAAAGACCAAGAACCGTAATTATACCAACTTTCCCATGATATGGAAATGTTGTACAGAAAAGGTCTCACCCATAATAACGGTCAAATTAAGTAATAGTACAATTATATTTTCTATTTGAGAAATGATATTTTGACAACTATTTTTTGACAACTTTTGGACAACTTTCTCTTTCATACTCACATGATGTTGTTATCCTCTCTCTTCCTTTTTCTCTCCATTGTTTTTGGCCAAATAAGAAGTGAGAAAAACAAGGTTGTCAACAAAGTTGTCATCAAATGGATGTCAAAATATCATTACTCTTTCTATTTGATGTAACATGTTTTAACATTGACCTTTAATGAATATTTTAATCAAACAATGCCATTTAAAATAATAACAAAGCTTATATAATTTTTCTCATATAAAGCTTATATAATTCCTTTTTCAAACTAATACTAACGGATTAGGTTTCTTTTTCTAGCTTGCTTTCTCTTTTTTGTGCAAACTTCTATTCATTCGTCAAATCAACGACACTAAGTGATGTTAACAAGATATATATGAGATACATTGATACTGCAACCACAATGAATTGAAATCCATTAAGAGCAAAGTATCAAAGAAGAAAGTGCCTTGAATTGAAAAAGTTGCTTGGCATAATGCGTTTGATGCGTTCCAAATTATGGAATGAACCAGTGCCCATCGTCTAGTCTAGAAACTTAAAGAGACAAGCTATTTATAATGTCACTATTCTAGAAGTTTAAAATACTATTAATCTATCCGGCTCATGTTATTGTTAATCCTTAAGCGTCGTTTAAGAGTTTAATTATAATTTATAAGCCTTAAACATACGATATACATTGGTATATTAGTGAAAATACAAGAGTTTAATCATATACACGGTCAAAGTAAAAAAATTGTACACATAATATTCAATAATTTGTAACCACATCGTATATTTTGAATTCATTAAAAATTGTATATTTTGAAGCCGCCATCATTAAAATATTAAAAATATTTACATGAACTCTTACCTAAGAGATCATTCTTACACCCAACCAATTAAAATCAAACATCTCATTAAAATAATAAAAATAATTAATATCATAATTTTTTTCTCATTATTTTTAATATTTCTCTCTCCTTTTTCCACTTTCTTTAACCAACAAAAACCACCCACCACCATTTATGTTTCCATTTCCTTAATTAAAATCACATTTTTTTTAAAGTTAATGTCATATTTTTATTGGTTGGATGTAAAAATAATCTCTTAGATAAGAGTTCGTGCAAGAATATCTCATCTCGTCAATGGGGAGATGAGCGCTAATATATTCCAAAAGTAGTTGTCGAATAAGGCACCTTTTTTCCTTAAAAAGGTGTCTTGAACCAAGATTATGTGGAATCGTTCTATTCATCTTTTTCGACCTCTTGATTTTGGACGTTGTTCCACAACAAAATTTCTATTAATGATAATTTAATGGCTCAAGGTTGCAAAATGGCCTCCATGTGTAGCTTGCCTCGCAAGTATGAAGAATCTAGCAATCATTTGTGTTTTTTATTGTGATTTTACATGTCAACTTTGGTGTTGGATTATTTCCATTTTCAATATGTAATCACTAGTAACAGAAACATTGTGTTTGAAATTTGTAATACTCCAATGTAAGATGATGGTCATTGCATCCATTTTAAATGTGATCAATATGATTTGGTATTGCATAAACAAGTAAAGATTTGATGATGTTAATGTTAGTTGGAGGATTGTTGTTAACTTAGTGTGATCAATATCATCATACCAAGGCACATTGTGTCGACACATAGGAATTTATGATTTTAAAAGTTTTCTTTGTCCAGGTTTATGTGCCTAATGTGCCTTGCATCAAAGAGGTGATGTGGCAGTCCCACATCCTTAAATAAGTCAAGTGTAATATTGATGGTTTTGCTAAGGGTTGTCTCGTCCGTACAGTTTGTGGAGAGATTTTCAAGTATAAAGATGTTGATTACTCCATCCGTTTCAAAATGAGTGTCTCAAAATGAGTGTCGCTTTAGCCAAAAAGATTTGTTTCAAAATGAATGTCACTTTCGGTTTTCAATGCAATAATAATTTTTTCTTTTCAATTGTACCCTTCAATTAATACTATGTTACACTACTTTCAAAGTACTCCCTCCATTCCTTTTCTTTTGATGTTTTAGAACTTAAACTTTATTCCAAAACTTTTGATGTTTTAGAATTTTTAATACTTTTTATCCAATTTTACCCTTGTTGAAAAACACACTTTGAAAATTGGAAATTTAAATAATAAATGCAATTTGTTGGTGAGTTTCAATAATTAAGGAGATTAAAATTTTGAGAAAAAAAAATCAAGGAGTAAGTAAGGGTATTTTAGTATAAACCATACAATTATTTCTATAATTTAATGATTCCTTAATATTTGTGTAATCACCTAAAACATCAAAATAAAAGGAATGGAGGGAGTATTATTTTTCTTTAATGAAAAACAAACCAATAGTTGATTAGGATATTTTGGTAAAATTGTTATGACATTTGACTACTTTATTTCATTCCTTAATCTGTGTGCAATTGGCTAAAACGACACTCATTTTGAAACGGAAGGAGTACTATTTAGTTAGCTTTCTCTATCATCTATGGGATGATAAATGCTAGAGTGTTACTTTTCTCACCCTATGGCTTTCCTCGCGCGCCCTATTTTTTTCCAATTTTACCCCTAGTTCGGATTTCGTAATCCGGAATGTATTGTTAGTAATTTTCGGATGTTTCCGGATTTTAAAATCCGGATTAGTATTTTAGCGAGAACTTTTGCAATTTTAAGCTCTACAATTCGTAAAATAAAATGCGAATAAAATAAAAAACATAAATAAAAAGACACAAACATAAAAACAACTCATTTTATTAATATATGAACAATACATTACAATAATTTTTAAGATTTTTAAGCTTATTACATAACATCCTAAATCTATTTCTAATCTCCTAAGAGCCTAATTCTAATCTCTAAGAGCCTAACCACCGCTATGTGATAGGACATAGCGGTAGCTTGGCTATTGGAGGAAAACCGGAGGAGGAGGGAAGAGGAGGGCGGGAAGAAGAAACAAATGCCCACGAGGGAGGTGAGGGGTGCTCGGACTTACGCCCCGACGGTGAAGCTAATAACAACACTAACCCACATGACCCTCGGATGAACCGCCCTTCGTTGCGGCGCGGTTCCATCCTAATTGACCGTTCATACACACCCCGAAAGTTTTCAACGAAGCCCTTATCTATGAAAGGCCAACGATGGAAAACCATGGTTGTAGAAGGAAGAAGAGGAGGAGAGGGATGGTGTGAGAAATGGTGGGGTTTGGAAGGGTATTTATAGGGAGGGGTGGGTGAAAAATGGTTGGGAAACCATTAATGCGGTCAAAAAACGTGGTAAGACACGTTTTGACTTGACCACCGACAAATGCGTGTGGTGCGGACCACCGGCCATGGCCGAAGCGTTCGGAATATACAATCCGGAATGCACCTTTTAGTTCCGAATATATTTTCGGATTAGTGCGATTATGGTGCTCTTATGGTGAACGAGGGAACGTTTGCACTTCTTTGTAGGGCTAAGGACATTCGGAATGTATAATTCGGAATGCTTCAGCATTGGATTCTTTTGAAAGAGAGCTTGGCTTCTTTTGAAAGAGTGTCATCAATTAGTGGTTGGACGGTTACAACTACTAACACGTTTTCATTATTTGTATTAATGACCTAGGACTTGTTTAAGGCTATAAATAGGCTTCCATCTTCAACAAATACATTCATTCTTCACTTCACCTCTTTCCTTCCATTTTCTTCAAATTTTTTAAGTATTGTTGGAGTGTCGGTGGTGTCATGGTCATTGTTGACCGTTCCTATGAACCACTGCAATAGCATTTCGGCTTGTGTGGGGTTCATATAACGATCAACAGAGACCTTTGACATCAAAGAAAGACACAAAATATTCATATTGTCTTTGTTCGGATTATATTTTCCGGAACTCTCTTCACCTCTTTTCGCAATTTTCTTCAAATGTTTTTAGTTTTTTAGGGGTGTCGGTGGTGGCATGGTCATTGTTGACCGTTCCTATGAACCCCGCAATAGCATTTCGGCTTGTGTGGGGTTCATATAACGGTCAACAGAGACCTGACATCAAAGAAAGACACAAAAGCGCACAACAAATGGTCCGGATTTTATATTCCGGAAGTTACTAACAACTGGTCGGAAAGCATAATCCGGACGGGGGTATTTTTGGAATTTTTGCGGGACGCGCGAGAAGGCGTAGGGTGGGAAAAGTAACACTCTAAATGCTATTGAGATAACTTACAAAATAATTGGAGTGGGCTTTGGTTAAAGACTGACTATGACTTAGATGGATTCTACCATCGTTGTACATTTTAGATTCTCTAAATCATAATAGTATATAATTTTATGTTGATGTTGTTCATTGTCATAATGTTTATGTTGTTGTTTTGCTCTATACTATTCTTTCCTTGACATATTTTATCCCTCTTTTCTAACAAGATTTTTAATGAGGCTGATGCGGAGTTCCCTTGATACGCTGGTTTGGTTTTGGTTTAATCCCCACAAGTGCATTTATATCTTTCTTTTTATTTTAATAATATTACTTCAGTGCAATTAACATGTAACGGCCAAGAGATGCCAACAATAGTTAAAATGTACACACTCTTTTGTTTTTTTAAACATCATTCGTGATATATGCAGCACGAATTTTTGAATAGTTAATGTCCCCCATCATTTAATTTTTACAATAAGCAGCACGAATTTTAAACATCATTCCCGAATTACTTTCATTAAATTAAGGGAAATGATAGACACAGCGACAAATTTTATCAAGAAAATTTCAAGACAATGTATTTTTTAACACATTTTCTTAATTACTCACCATCACTTCCCTTGATTTTCGGCAAATAACAAATTTAATTGGCCGAGACCTTTTCTTGATCAATTCTTGATAAAATCTCTCTAGATAAATAGCAATGCTCTTAAATTAATGATATTTTTGAATAGTTAATGTCTCCCATCATTTAATTTTTACAATAAGCAGCACGAATTTTCTTCTAATTCGGAGGGAGCACAAGTTGTGCGATAAGTCAGCAGCATTGAAGATCTTGAGGAAATAATACGACTTTTCTTCCGATGTCTCTCTCAATTTGTCAAGCATATGATATGATGTTACAGAAGAAGCAAGGACATCGCCCTAGTATATGTTTGGATGAATGGAGAATTTGGCGAAATCATAGTGCTACTATAATTTTGTTTAAACTCAAAGTGAATTTTTTGTCCAAATTGCGGTGATCCACCGTGATTTTGTCAAACTAACCGTCATTCAAATATATTTTTTCAATGTCAATCAAAACATTCATTCCTCTAATATCACACATACTATTCTGTATCTAGTATTTTTTATTATATTATTATTGTACTACTACAATTTTAATAAACGAATAAAAAGAGTTAGCATTCAAACATATATTTTTATTTCTCGAACAAAAAACGTAAGAAATAATGCAACATGTATGTAGTGGGTAAACAACGTAACCCTTTTTTTATCAGTACTTTGTAGAAAGGAGGGAAAAGTATATGCATTAAATTACATTGAAGAAAAGGGAAAGTAGCATTGGATAGGCACTATATGGAGTGTCTCCATGAAACATCCGAAAAGGCTTAAAGGTGATGGAAACAAACAATCTAATATGCACATGGGAAGAGGTGGGGACTGTTTCTAATTTGGTTGGCTTCAACTTCAAGTCATGCTCACATTATGGACCAATATTAGATGTGGGTCTCTTTCATTCTTCATTTGCCTCGTTCATTTTAAGTCTCTAATCCAATTTGAACCCGTGTCCCAAAACTAACTATAAAGTATAAACACATTGAATTCCATCACTAGGATCTAAACATATATACTTATCCAAACCCATAACCCTTCTTTGATGAATTACATGTCCATAATTGTTCCACTTTTTCAAGGCTTGAAGAAATTGATAACTACATTCAAAATATCCTTTAATGCATGTTTTGAATTGACAATAAATTTGTTAGAATCATGATATACTACTGTAATTTTAACTAAAACTACCCTCAGTGACTTCAACAAAATCACCGCACCACCGTACATTCGTCAAACTCACCGTAATTTTAAACATGAACTTATTCAATTTGCGTATCTAAATCTAAAATTTACTACTTAGATTTTACGTACCCCTGAACTGTTACTAAATAAATGTTCATATACACCAAAGGACAAACAGAATACAGACAACTAATTTGGTGGGTGTGTATTCATTACATCTAATCAGTTTCCCTTCATTGATATAACCACAGTCAAGGAAATTGAGCTAAATAACATAGGGGTAAAATTATTCACGCAATCAAAGTTGGATGATATATATGTCTGTGGTACACATCCAAGTGTGTAGTCTATTTCTTGGTAGGATGGTGGTAAACATGGTAGGGGCGTGCCACCCTTTGGAGTGGCATGAATGCTATCGTGTAAATAATCGGTAAGTCTAAAATGGTCATCAACAGCAAAATTTCAGTAAACATTCTTTAATTTATTAAAACTAATTATTCATAACTGGGATTAGCAAATACGCAAAAAAAGGAAAAAAATTCCTGAGATAAATTACGACCGAAAAATTGATAAACATGGTAAAAAGGTTTGATGAATTACATATGCAAACTCAAGTTAATACAGAACCCTCCCAGAGGAAAAACTTTTGGTTTTGTCTATTTGGCATATAACTTTGAGAGCTCTTCTTGAAAAGTCTTTCTAATGACATCTCTCTTGATCTTAAGAGCTGCAGTAACTAGGCCAGTCTCAGGAGTCCATGGGTCAGAAAGCAATTTAAGTTTTGCAGGAATTTCAAATTTTTCCAGACGAGCCTTCTTTGCTTCCTGCAAATATTTTCATAAAAATTATTACTTATCTCTATCTCTCTCTCTGCATAACAAAACTACATAACTCACAACAGAAAAACTTTCTTTAAGTTTCGATTTACAAGAGAATGAACCAAGTTATCATACTAACAAGCTAAAGAATTACTTCCCTACTCCACCTCCAGGTACGTTATGAATTTGTATCCGCTATACTAAGTTAATGATCATTTGAGAATGTGAAGAGTGGAATACATGAAATAGGGAGAGGATGAAGACCAAGCTTTTGAATGAAAAATCACTTTCAACATTGATTCATATTTCATGCAAAAGAACAAAAATTCGAGTGGTGGATGGCCAATGAGCTGAAATATGCTTTCCATCATCCCACATATTTTCATGCAAAGCAAATATCAAATGATTTTCATTTCAATTTTTCTACCTCCCCATTTTCTAACAGCCAAACAAATATAATCTAGGGTAATTGTAGACGACAAACCGATAAAAAGTACAAAATTGACTAGGTAAGCCTTAAGTTTAAATTTTACTGTTGATTTAGACAAATAAAACCTTTTCTAATAACAAAAAAAGTTTTACACCTAAAACATTACAACAAAGTTCTAAACGGATTTTAATACAAAAGGCATACCTTTACAAGTGATGCATGCACCTCCTTCACTGTTTCTTCTTTGCTGCACAGTTCTGAAAGATCAGAATAAGCAATTCCTTGCTTTGAAGCCCATTCATCCAATGCAGGATGAGAAACAGCCACAAGTGCCACACAGTAACTTTGAAAAGAATCCGCATGCAACATAATGTTGTCCACAAAGGGGCTGCCAAGAAGAACTGCCTCAACCTGTATTTAATTAAATTAGTCTTCAGGTATTGAGAATGGGAAATACTACAAACCAACGTGCATGCATACCTTTCCCAGGGACACATATTCTCCATGCTGCAGTTTAACTATGTCCTTTTTCCTATCAATGATTTCAAGGCAACCATCCGCATGAAATCTACCTACATCACCAGTGTAGAACCACCTCATTCCCCGTTCATCAACCTTTACAGCAAAAAATGCAAAAGTAAATAATTTTATTTTAAAAAAAAAACGAGCAAATTATTTCAATATCCCTATGTAGAGTTTGATGTAGAATCATCTGGCTCTACCAAACTTCCCTTGGTAGGGTAAACACTTAAAAGCAAATCAAAAGAATAATCTCATTTTGGCTCAGTACTCCCTTAATAAATGTAGCACGCTTCTGTTAACTCAAGTTTGAGATACACTCTAAAAAGGTGAAAATTGCATTATTATTATTATTAATATTATTATTATTATTATTATTAATTATCCAAAAGTCTAGTTGCACAAGGAACCTAAAGAGTATTTATATGTGAAGCATGGGTACTCCAAAATTGTCATACCAGTACCACCCGGTGCTCGTGGACACTTCACTGTTGTATATTAAATATCCTCTTTCTGTCCTAATTTCCTTGGCTGTGTATATTTATTTCCTAACTCTTTTGATTTGTGATGCAGTAAATTATGAAAGACGTCTTCTTGTACTTTTTCTTTTGCTGTTAACAACGTTTCTTTGTATATTATTAACGTACCCATGCCTTAGTTTTTCTAAAAATCTCGTATCTTGTGCCAGTTCCTGATACCGTACCTATATCCATGCAACATATGAATTTATAACCCAAATACCATACTCATCTAGAGAGCCTGTGCAAGAAGACCGTAATAATTTTCTCATTTCCAATAGGACAAAAAGAAGCAAAGAAATATTGGAATTTTTGGCAGGTATAAAAATTAATGCAGTGAACAGAGCATAGTGGTGAGACTGAGCCAAAAAAAGTGGATGGAACATGCAAGTGAATCAAAATTAATCTTTGATATCAAATTTTAGGCGCGTTTATGAAAATAGCTTATGACATTTCTATAAGTTATTTTCAGCTTATTTCAATAAGCTCCCTAGGATAGCTTATGAAAACAACTTGCAACTTATATTGAAACAACTTAACCATGTTATTTCTTTGATTGTAGAAATAGCTTGTACACAAGGACTTAAGTTGTTAAATGAAATGCACCCTGGATAGTTGATTGATATAAAGCAATCTAAGCGTACTTCTCTTAACAAAACACCGATAAACCTAGGATACTCATCTAGGGTGAAGTACTTCTACAATTCAAATAATAGATACTCTGACTAGAAAAAAACTCAATATCATACTACCTCGGTCCCTATATGTAAAACCCTCTTGACAATTTTTCCTGTCCCTATAAGACTCTTTTCAAACTACAAGATACTTTAATGATCTTTTTACAAAAGTAACCCTGATTAGATGAAGATAATTAAAAGACCAATCATTTCTCTCTTAATAATTGAAGGATAATTTTGGAAAGAGAATGTATATTGTGAACAATTGCGCTTTGGTCAAGAGGGTCTTACAGATAGGGAAGGAGGTAGTAGTAGTAATCATAAGCACCTCAAATGTTCGCACTAAAAGTCCATTTATAGATGTAAAACATTCAAACACCCCAATAAACTATTTGTGACCCAAATTGGAATAAGATAACCCAAAATAGAATAAAATGTCATAATAATAAATAACAATAAATGAATAATCCCAAAAAAAAACATAATTATGAAATTAAAAGCCTAAATAAAATAAACAATCCAATCTACGTCAAGAACTGTCAAAGACCAAATGTTCTAAATAATAAACCTATCACAGTAAGGTTTATGAATGGTTTTATATCTAACAACTGGGTTGGGTTAATGCACAATCCTGCCTGACATTGTGTTAAAATTCAACTTCCGTTTCAAAGATCCTTACTGTTCACTTTAAAGGTCCATTTATAGATGTAAAACAGTCAAACACCCCAATAAACTATTCGTGTCCCAAATTGGAATAAGATAACCCAAAATAGAATAAATAAAATGACCTAATAACAAATAACAATAAGTGGATAATCACAAAAAGAACCTAAAAATTAAAAGCCTAAATAAAATAAACAATCCAATCTACGTCAAGAAATGTCAAAGACCAAATGTTCTAAAACATAAACCTGTCCCGGTAAGATTCATGAATGGTTTTATATTTAACAACTGGGTAGGGTTAATGCACAATCCTGCCTAACATTGTGTTAATATTCGACTTTCGTTTCAAAGAACAGAGGTGGTGAGGAGAAAACTCCTGACTACTTGGTTATAGAGGCTTCGATATAATGCCAAGGACCAACTCTCCTAAAAGCTTAAGCTATTAGGTGAAGATTCATTAACGACTTTAATATCTAACAAGAACTAACAAAGCAACGGAAACAGAAGAATATCATGTATGATAGCTTTTCGCACATTGCCTTTTGCTCCACAAGAAAAAGAAGAATAAAAAAGGAACATGTAGCTATACCTTGTAAGACTCTCTTGTCTTTTCTTCATTTTTGAAATACCCAAGAGTGACACTTGGACCACCAATTACTATTTCACCACGAGGCATCGGTGAGTCAGTAGTTGAATATCCACCTTCAGGCCAGTCGATTAACTGAGAAAAGAGCACCAAATCCTTGCATAAGAAATCTTTTTCCAAAGGCAGATAGGTAAAATAAACAGAGGTAACCTTGGCGCAACTGGTAAAGTTGTTGTCATGTGACTGAAAGGTCACGGGTTCAAGTCTGGAAACAACCTCTTGTGTAAAACAGGGTAAGGCATAAGGCTGCGTACAATACACCAAATGGTGGGACCCCTTCCCGGACCCTGCATATGCGGGAGCTCTAGTGCACCGGGTTGCCCTTTTTTTTTTTTAGATAGGTAAAATAAACCACCATATTATCATCTCTAAACCTTCTTTTAAGCAAATACATCCTTCCGTATATTCCTCCCATTTCAGAAATAATACACTCTTTAATTTTCATTATTGATATGTTTTTCTCTATTATTTGTCACTCATTTTGGGTTCACATCAGAACAAAAATCAACATCACCATTTAAAAAGATAATATATTAGGAAAAAAATATTAGGACTTAAGACCTGCATACAGAAAATTCTACATGCATAAAGTCCTGATGAATTTTAAGGCCAAGAAGTTGGGCATGACATGATTTTATTATTTTTGTTGAAGATGGTATTTACAGCAAAATACAGTTAGTCAGATTATATTTAAATTGTTGTTGATCCAATTGCTTTGTGGCCCTTCTCATGGAGAATGAAATAGGATTCAGGTTGACATTGAACAGCAATACTTAGTAAATCAGCTTGTCTCAGTTGTGCTTATAATATTGTTGTCTCTTTTTGGAGGATAGCTTATTCCCGTTTCTATCACTTATTTTCTCGTTTTGAATAAAACATTATTTGATGGCTGAGTCAATTCTTTGGGTTGTACACAACTGAAGACCCTTGTGTATCCCATATATAAGTTGAGGATTAATGATCACAATATATGGAAGAATAGTAGATAAGTGTCAGTTGAAAATGACCCAAAAGCTGTTATAACTGACAATAAATTTTGGATTTGCATGAGGATGTAAAAAACGAAATTATAATAAATAAATTTAGGAACCAGGAGTAGACATCTATTACTGATACTAGCAGCTACTCTGAAAACCTAAATAAAAGAAAGCACTGCATTTTTGTAGTTGACCAGGTGTAAGTTCATGGAATATTTTTAGAGGGATATATGCATATTACTTGTACCTATAAGTGCAGTGATAATATGTAAACTGCTTGAAATAACTGCTCCATATCTATTTAAGTACTGTGATTCCGATAAACAGCAAAAGTAAAAGGAAAAAGGTTGATAAAATAAGTAGCACTTGTGTTTGAAAAATAACCCTTGAATTTAAAATGTGTGAAGGTGGAATAGATCAATAACTACCTTAACATATGTGGAAGGTTTTGGCGGTCCTACACGGCCAACAGAAGTATCGTCAAAATCAGAAAATGTCCCACCAGCACAAGTCTCCGTGAGACCATATGCTTGACCTATTGGAGCACTGAAAATGACAATAGATGTAAATGTGAAAAGAGAAAAGAAAAAAATAATAATATGTGGGTGGTATCTGAATGCAAAATAGAAAAATAAGTGCATGAGTGAAGTTAGTAAGAAGCAGTGGCGTATTAACATTTCCTTTAGCAGAGACCAGTCCTGAGTGAATTTCATTTTTTTTTTTTCAGAAGGCCAATAGACCGGCAACAAGTATTGGGGTTGAGTTTTTCAAGAGAAATAAGCAAACCCATAGAAAGTGAGATTTATTATTACTATCAACCATCAATGCCAGTTGAACATATAATTCACAACTCATGACAGAAAAAGTTTACACTTAAATGTTGCAACTCGCAAGTTCATCTATCTTGGACTACACTAGACTGCTATTAAGAAATTGTACAATATTGAATTCCTTGGAATCAGACAGTGAATCAAGTGCAAACAAGCTAAAGTAAATATGGTTTGTGATGTTTCTTTGTGAACATAGGCAAAATTACAATCGTGGTTTTTTAAGTTTGACGGTTTTTTCCAGATTGGTCCTTTAAGATTGTTTTTACCGGTATTGGTCCTTTTAAGTCTCAAAATGCGCACGCGTACTATTTTTTTTTTAATTTCCATTTTGCTCCTTTAAAAAAAAACATGTGGCTGTTAAGAATATTTTTTTAATATCCTCTAAACCACTTTGAGGATATTTTTTCCTGTGAACTTCTGTTTATTTTGTGAAATCACAGTGCGGCAAAAAAGTGTGGAAAGCTCATGGTCTTTCTTAGGGGTTTGCTGTAACAGATATGTTATGGGGTTGGGATGCTTGCAGTAATTTTTGCTTTAACCTTTGCTTCCAGTAACTGCAAGTCAGAACTTCTGAGTTTTATATTTTGGAAGCCTATGAAGAAACCGAAAAAACTTAACTTACTTTAATTTGGGTTTCAGTTTGCAATTTTATACGTTAGAATTTCTTGGTTTATGAAGATGATGAAGAGGAAGAACCACGACGTGCATGTTTTGAGACTGAAAGGACCAATAGCTTAAAGGACCAAATCCGAAAAAACAGGTCAAACTTGAAGGACATCAGGTGTAATTTTGTTGTGAACAAAAGAAATAACTTATATTACCACCGATTCATCATCAAAAGAACAATTGCTGTGAGTTTCTCATGTCACGCGCATTTGGTGCTTAACACTCCATGGTCATAACTTGTGACAGAATTCATAGTCTAAACTTTAAAAGGCTGAATTAGTCTATACTTTTATGTGATAATGCAGTAGCCTTCTCAACTCATGGTTAATTTATAGGGAGCTGAGTGGCAGACATGCAAAAATCAGTAGTCTTTGCTTGGTTACTGTGTATTTCTTCTTTACCCCCGACCTTATATACTACTGGAAGAAAAGAAAACAGATTCTTCAGGTTAAAATTTTATCCTTCACGACCATTGTTTTACTCCTACTCTTCCCTAATGGTATTTCTTTATTTTTTGACTAAAATATGCTTTTAGCTTTTAGAAGGACAATCTAAAATGAATATAAGTAAAAAAATAAAGGACCCAAAGAATATTTTTAGCCTTATTTTATTATTAAAAAGGACTCGCAATACTTACCCAAGACAAATGTTGATGAATCTTTGTGAGTCACCAGAAAGGGGTGCACCACCACATAGTATAAAACGAATACGACCACCCAGAATTGCTTGGACCTTTTTGAAGACAAGAAAATTCCATAGAGCTTTTTCCAATCCCCAAGCACCAAACCAGCTACCATTAATCGCTTGCATCCTTCGTGCATAGGCTAAATCAAACAATGCCTTTGATAATCCTCCCTTTGCATTTACCTGTATGACCAGAGAACGAATTCACTCACACTCTCACATTGGTGCATAATACACAGGCACGCATTTTTCAAATGTGTCAAAAATCAAATACCTTCTTGAAAACTCCATCACGAACACGATCAAGAATTGCTGGTACAGCTACCAACACAGTTGGCATCAATGCAGTGGCATCCCCTTTTGTCCCCTTTTTTACCTTGTTTGATGTATCGGTTAGAGTTAATGGAGTTCCGTATCCTATACAGCCTCCAACAGCAGCAAACAAATTCTAAAACAAGTAGTTGAGTTTGTCAAAACATGCAAGATAGGAAAACAGAGGAAAATAAAATGCAAACAAAGTGCCCTATATGCTGAAGTGTTACTGGATACACATACCTCAGCTATTAATTCAAGAATATGAGCCATTGGTAAGTATGCTAGATATACATCCTTTGTCCCAAGTTCAGGAACAATTTTCACTACAGCAGACACTGTTGCTAAGATATTGCCATGTGTCATCATCACACCCTGTGCAAAAGAAAACAGATTCAAGAAACAGTAAAATGAAGAAAAAAAGGATCGCGAAAAAGAAGAAAAATATATCACACTACCATCTAGACTCTAGGCTACTATTTAGGAAAGTCAATCCTGTGAAAGGATAGAAAGAAAAGTTACCACTATAATAACAATATATCTCAAAGATGCTTCTAACCTTAGGCAAGCCTGTACTTCCACTCGTGTACATTATAACTGCAACATCAGCTGAAAGGGGTAAATCAGCCTCGATAGGGTTTTCTCTACCAAGCCTTTCAACATCAGAAAAGGAAATGATTGTCCATCCATGCTGAGCAGATGCGGCATCAGATGGGACATCATCATCAATACATATCACACGTTTCACAGTGTCAAGTTGTCCAGCAATATTTACAAGTGATTTCAATTCTTTGCGGCCACAAATCACAGTTGTAACCTCTGTCTGGTACAGATTTCACAAGTGAGGTTATCAAAATAATAATGATGATGATGATGATGATGATGATGACAACAACAAGAGCACAGGAACTAAATTACTAAAACGATGGTGAAGAAGAAAACAATACAATTATTGCGTTTCAACCCATAAACACAAATCTAAAAGTAAATTTCAATGCTGCTAGAAATTTACAGGTAAACTAAAAACGAACACAAATCTGAAAGTAAATTTCAATACTACTAGAAATTTACAGGTAAACTAAACACCATGTGAAATAGAATTGACTTTCTTGCCGGCAAATAAACTTTAAAACTTTAATTTAAACGCCAGAAATTACATGTTGAGCAGTTAAGTGATGCTCTATAAATAATTATAAAAATAAAAAGAGAAAGGAAATGAGATTATGACTAAAATCGATAACTTGTTAAAGAGAAAATGGAAAAGAAATAAAGCCTCGGTGTACCTATGAACAATATCACTTGTTAAGTTTTTCCCAACAAAACTTGCAAACTCAGTATTAATACTGCCCTCAAGAGATTTGTGCCGATCATTCATATTATGCCATCTAATGAGGTGTCCATAAAAATTATTTTCAAAATGACATGAAAGGGAGATGTACATTATAATCTAAATTTCATCTTCTCCCTCTTCTTTTCACCATACCAGTAGGATATGTATATCTTTAAATTCACATTCAATGTTTTAAATTGCGACTGAACACATAGTACGGGTGCGATACGGATGCATGAAATTTTTTAAATTCAAGATATGATATGGCCTATATACGTTACCAAAATTTTTATAACAAAGATTGTATAGATGTAAAATACTTGTAAAGAAGATCTATTAGTCATTCTTCTGATCACAATTTACAAAATAAAAACCTTGCGATCAAAACATATCATAGAATTTTGTATAAATTATAATGTATTTGAATCTCTATGTAAGAATATCAACACAAACATCATTAAAAGAACTCAAAAGTGTCTTATCTAATGTTAACCGATTCAGTCTCTTCTTGCTCACTGCCATCACCCGCTTACATCTCCACTAATTTCTCACATATATCCAAGATATGTATGCTAGATATGTATATGCGAGTATCCTTGAAGTATCTGATATGTATCCAGTAAAATACTTTTTTATACATAAAATATATAATTAGGATACTTTTAGGGTGTGTATCCCCAAGTATCTGCAAAGTATGAGTATCCAATACAGATACGTTTAGAGTATTCGGACTTCATAGAACGCAGTTTTCTTCTCCTAAAATTTTGCACACAACAATTTTCTGTTTGGGAAGAGTGGCAGAGAGCAAACCTCATTCAATGAATGGCACAAAGCTTCTTCTCCCAACGAAGCATAAATGGTAACAACAGTCACATTTCTCCGGAAGCAAGCCTGAACAAACAAAAAAAATGTAAATAAAATCATTCTCTTCCATCTAAGTTCAAATTTCAAAACTGAACAAAAATCAGAAACAGTTTTTCTTTAAAGCATAGAAACAAACACCTGCAATGCAATAAACCATTCTTCTCTAGTGTCAGCATAAATCGCAACACGTTCTTCTCTAACATGACCAATCTTCGCCAAACCAGAAGCAAAACTGCAAACAGATACAAAAACCTTCCCATACGTAACCCATTGATACTCTCCAAGATGAAGCTTCTCGAACTTTCTTCCATCAGAAGAAGTTTCCATTTCACGTGAGATCAATTCACGAGTTCCGAGTAACAATCTATCATGATTCTTGTTGCATGTTAGCTCGAAAAGCTCCGCGAGTGTCGTCACGCCTTCCCAGAGTGAAGTTAACGGAGATGTGACGCGGTGGTTGCGGACCGCGAAACCAGGTTCGCCGCCGACGTCGGCCGGTAAGCCGCGGCGTTTGCGGTTGTTGGAGTTGCGGAAGAGGAGGATGACGAGAGGAACGATGAGGCCGGCAATGTAGGCGTTCATTGTTGTTGATCTGAATCTGAATGATTCAGTTGAAAACAAAGTAGTAATGGGAGTGATGAAGAAAGGTTTATGAATGGAGTTGCATTAGATGAAAGCAATGTAGAAAGAGTGGGGCGGAAATAACAAGAGAAAAGGTTTTGGAATTTCAGAAACTCAATGCAATTAATGTTCATAATTCAATTGGTTTTATCATCGGTCCATCCATCTAATGTTGTGTTTTCAAATGTGGGTCATAGTTCTTAAATTGGTTAAAAACTAGTATAGTGACCCGTCTTGCCAAGCGGAAATAAAAACTTTTTTGATCAAATGTATAGATTTTATATTATGTTATTTTAAAGTTATAAGTGTGGTTATATTTTAAATTTGATATGGAAAAAAATATCGTCTTAATTTTGTTAATTTTGTATATATTTTGAAATATCTAAACATTGCACATAACGATTAAAATATTTAGATTTATACTTATACTAATTATTTGTAGTATAAGATGTACTCATTGTTAAACTTAGCATATGTAATATTTTTGCAAAAATACGCCGACGTACCGTATATTATTATTTGTTGACATAATGTATTTTATTAATCATAAAAACTAAACTAAAATTTTTGTATTTTTTATATATAATAGTCGGTGTCGATGTATACACCTAGATTTGTGAATGCAAACGTTAATTTTTTTGCGGGTGTGTATAAATATAGTTTGGGCTACGAAATGCCGATTGTTATTTGTTTTTATTTTTTACAAAACCAATGGTCTAATGTAAATATGGTATTTTAGGGTAAGAACGATGTAAAAAAAGTTTCGCGTATTGTTATACCCGAAAAGTGCATCAATTAAAAGTCAATGGCGGGAGGACCCGCTTATATAGAAATTGCATGTCATGTAATGACCAGACGCCTTACAAAGAAATTAAAAAAAAAACGACTTCCAAACAATACACAACTTTAGTTTTCTAAATTATAGCAACAACAAATTCTAAAACATAACCAACGATCATTCTTTTTGAAGAACTTCACGATACACAACATTTGTGGTCTCCTTCCAAACATTATTATCTTCATCCAAGATGAGCGGCTTTCAAACATTTTCTAGAAGTAACTTGAGAGACGGCGACATAGAGTTGTCCATGTGTGAACACGGGCTTAGGAAGATAAACTTCCACTCGAGATAAAGATTGACCACGACATAGGGTCGTCCTGGATCACTCGGAATAAGATTCATCCTAGGAATGAATACCCCGGTACCTGCCCTTTTCCCCGTAATTACGGTAGCGATTATCGTGCTCTTCCCTAGATGTGTAACGTCGGCCTCGTACCATTACACGGTCCATTGGCTCGATCGATGTTTCTCATCGGCATATTTGGACATCCCACCCTTAGTTTCAACCGGTGATTTGGAATTCCGAGCTCTTAATACCATTAAGAAATACCGTTGTGAACCAATCGCTTTGGACATCGAATTTTCACCCGATCGACAAACGGAAATTAGAGCTTAAATACTCTTTCTCTTCACCTAGAATTAGTGACATCATATATTCGTTAACATGCTCAATCGAACCAAGCGTTGGTGCGAGTATTCCCCTTTCTTGGAAAAATAGCGGGTCACCAAGGTTATCATTCAAATCGGGATACACAAAGTCTTTAAGTGACATCAACGGATTTGTTGTGTTCGATATGAGCAAATCTTCGGGAATTTCTACCTTCATTTCACCATTCTCATCCGAAGCGTCGTTGTCGTCTCCAATTGATAGTATCCACTTGCCAAAATTAGCAATTTCTTCTGCTCTACAGTACCGAAGATGCACCCAATCTCATATTAAGAGTAAGCCTCAACACATTACAATAAGCCCATATCTTTGATGAATTAATTGGGGCATCAACAATATCTGCCTCGTTCCTTTTTGGACAACGGGCATTATTTTCTGAAATCACCACCTAAAACTACTTGTCATTCCACCAAAAGGTCTAAACTCGTTTAGGGGATCATTCTTGGACATGATATCACGCGGTGATCGGTCAATTGCCTCAAAACACCATCGGTGCATCATTGGAGCCTCATCCCAAATTATCAATTTTGCGGCACGCACCGGGTCCGCCCTAGGACTATCCTTTTCCATCGTAAGCGATGATGCCTCATTAATCTCAATAGGGATTGTCGGCATCGAGTGCGCGGTTCTTCCACTGGTAATAGAAGAGCCGTTATACCGATGGATGCAACATTCAATACAATTAATCCCTTCGTTCTAACAACCGCCGACAATGTTTTCCATATAAAGGTTTTTCCGGTACCACCGTAACCATATAAGAAAAAGAAACCACCGTCGTCGGAACCAACGGACTCCATGATCTTCTCATGCACACATCTTTGTTCATCGGTCAACATCAATAGCATATCGGCGTGTGTCTTTTCCGGTTAATCTTAGTTGTAATTTAGCTCATCAACGATAAGCTTGTTTGTTAAAGTTGGCATGTCCGTTGCGTTTGGCACAGGCATAGATTTGAAGTCGGTAAGCGACCGCCCGTTTTCTGAAGTAGCATTTCAATTTCAATCAAACACGGGTTCTTTAAGTCATCGTCTCGATACACGGATCTGCATATTAAATGTAAAGTCACAAAATTAATATTAACACCTTTGCATGCATATGTGTGCACGTTGAAGAGAAAGAAAAAATATTAGCTTTATATGAGAATCCTTTATATTTAAACATATTAGCCTAAAAAATGTGGAAAATTTTGAATGGTATCGTAGAGTTAGTAACTCTTAGTTTGTTCTTTACTATATCCTAAAAAGTTCCTCTTAACTACTTAAACTACTCTAATCGGCATGTACTATATCCTAAAAAACACACCCCTTGAAAACAACCTTGTCATCAAGGTTGGAATGTGATAAATTTCTTAATGTGTAATAGTTTTCAAATGTATCACCCTTATCCCTATTTTTTATTAGTGAAATATTGTTTTTCTTCACATCTTCAACAATAACATGAGTAGTTTCTCTCCACTTCCTTTGCATAAGCTTTTCATTTTGAGAAAAAGAGAGATAACTGATCTCACAACCATTTGAGATAAATTATTTGTCTAAGAAACTTTTATAAAAATATTTGTCTCGTCCATGTCATTTGCACCACGATGCTAAACTCGTCATCCCGAGAATTCTAAGCGAGTATTTGACTTGTGTTGCTTCAAAAACAACAACAAAGGAGTACGCAAAGAAAAGTGTAGTGGAGACAACACTAACAAAGCATATATCAGTGGAGACATGTTTTTACTTTGAAGTTTTATGTTACCTCTTAATGCATTTTAAGTGCGGCTTTTCCTTTTAAAGTTGCATAATGACACGCCATATGTTCTAATTCTCATTAATGACAATTACAACATGTTATGACCTTAAAAAAAACATATCATTATAACCAAGTTGCTTGGGCTCTAGTGGCAAAGAGCTACTTCCAAGGATGTGCATGCCTCTACACATGAGCCGGATTAGTCGCCCACCATTGGTGGGTTAGAAATCGGTGCGAAAGCAAAAAAATATCATTATGTCTTGAAACATGCCTATTTTCACTTCGTCTTTGTCATAAAAACTAAAAATGATAGTAAGAGAATATATGCAATGCAACGGAAAAAATGATATTAAAGTTACGTCTCAATTCTTAATCAAAAGCTTCTTTCGGCTTAACTCAAACTAAAAAGATAATCTTATTTGTAAAGGATTTCCCAAGCCATTATTTATTTAACACGAAAATAAATAGATGTAGGAACTGCTACAAAATGATGTCATGAATGCTCACTAATCTAGATAACGTGAAAAATTAATCAATTAAAGTACAGAAAATGTGAACAAATTAATCAAGATATACATAGTGGAAAGCAATATATGACAGTTTTGTGGAGTTGACGATAGGTCATGCATTAACCTTATGATGTTTGCATTATACGTGGGTGTGAAAATACAATCGGCTATATTTTTGAAGCCTATATTTTTTCGCATAATATGAACGTTAAAATACAATCGGCTATTTACAAAAAAAAATTGATGAAATGACATTAAATTGATTCATATTTATTTTTTTTTTTGGGTAAATTTGACAATAATATATTAATTAGCAGCGTGACATGTCTAAATAAAAAAAACACTAAAAAAATCAACGTTAAACAAACATAAAAAAACAACTTACCAATCAAGTAATCCGTATCATATTGGGATTGAAAGATTTCGGAAGGGTCACCGATCACATAGATGCTAGCGGGAACAAACTTATAATCGCACTTTGTTTTATTTTGGTACCATATTGAAAGTTAATCTTATGAGGGTGTCTCGTTGTCTTATATGATCCCACATTCGAGGCAACACCAAAATTCCATATGGAGAAGACACGGTCCTCGCTCAACTCTTTCTCATACTTGTATATGAGTGTACGTCTAACGTACGCATTGATTCGATCACCTTATCAAATAAAAAAGCAATGTTAATATAGATATTAAAAACATTATACACCATACATATGTGATACAATTAATTTACTTAAAAAAAATGGATCTCATAAAAGATCACGGTTTGGAGAAAAACATTTTATACCATTACATATGTGATATAACTAACTTAAAAAAAGGATATCATAAACTCTCGGGATTCGGCTCATTAAATTTAAATGCGGATAAAAATATCGTAAAAACAAAAAAAAACAAATGGATAAATAAATATAATAGAAAAGTTAATATTAGATTATAAAAAATAAAATGTAAATAAATCAACCATGATTCGACCATCGACACTCCAAGTTTCTTGATGCGAATGGGAGATATCGGAAACGAATTTGATTGGCATCATTTTTATTGATCAAAATCAGAAATAATCTAATATAATTGCGGTTAAAAAAAATAGAAACAAAAAAAAGACTGAAAAAAATAAGACATTAGAACCATTTCTAAGGAGAAAGGAAGTTGGTCCTTTTTTCATATCCCTCACAAACCAAAGGCGAACGACTCGAACCACGATAGTCCAATTTTCTTTAGAAGGGGATATATCGGAGATCAAGTCAATCTTCGGGGCCATTTCGATTTAATAGAGAGACACAAAAAGTACGCAAAGAAAAAGGGAATTGGATCCTCTCCTTCAAAATTTATCTCCTTCTCTCTTCTTCACTTAATATTAGCCATTAGATGGATATAATAAAAGAAAAAAAAAACATAAATAAACAACCTAAAACAGCACACTGCGAAACAACCGGGCGGGGTTTGTCCTCGTGAGCTTAACTCGGTTGGTATGGACAATGCATAATATATGCAAGATCCGTGGTTCAAACCCAGGCCACCGCCAAAAATTGGGCGGGGTTTTACTACTCCGGAAGCTTCTTCATCTTCCCTTCTAAAGGTCTGCTCTCTCAATCTAAGAAAATTGCGGCCACCGTATTTTCATTTATATGTTTGCTCACTTCTTCACTCTCTTGTATTATTAAATATATGCATTCAACTAAAACCCTTCAACACTATCTAATTTTATTTGTCCTAAAATATACAAAGAAAATCCAATTAATGCAACCCTTCGGACCAATATTGCAAAGCTTCATAAGCTGTATCGTATCCTCTCTACAACTATAACAACAACTCAGCTAGTAATTGAGTCACGGTTTGTTAAGTGTGCTAAAAGATCACTTTCTTTTAACAACTCTTTTTTGGTTGCCCGTTTTTTCGCTGAAGATTACTACGTGATTAAACTCAATTATATGTCAATTTTGCATACCATGTTGGTAAGACAACACCAAGAGGCCAAGCCTACTCAAATATTGATTTGTCAATTCGTGGAGTTTCACATTTTCAGATATTTTCTCTTGAGAAAAAAAAAACATCAACCCTCTAATGAAAGTTATGCAGATTTATGAATTTTTTTCATATTTAAATATCTACAACTCTTTAGATTTTTTGCGAAAAACTCTTTTTAAATTGTAAATGTTAAATTGTAGAAAAGTTTATCTTCTTTTGATGAACAACTCTTTTTAGATTGTGTGAATATTATCATCTATTTACTACAAATTTTGTTAGAGCAAATTATTCTCACCTCATTTAAGAGAAGCTTGAACCATAGTTCATTCCTCTCTTATGTTAAAAGATACACTCCCTTTCCTTAAAAGAAGTTTGAGTTACATTTCCCTCGTATTATAATACAAAAACATGTCTTGCTCCAAGTCCATATTATAAAAACATTGAATTTTTAATTGGGAAAAAGGGAGTTACTCGAGATAGATAAGACCTAAAAGGTTTCACATAACATACCGGCACGCACAAAAATCAAGCAAAAAAAAAGTGGTTTGTAAATGCTTTCAACTAACTCTTAGTGCTATCGCCGTCAAGCGAGGCGTTGAAACAATCAAATAATGAGTGATAAAAAAAACAATGAGAGTGATTAAGAGATAGAGCAATTACATGTTTGAAAATTAATCATGGTAGAATAAATTGAACCTAAATGCCGCATATTTTTTAATGAGTAAATCAAAGGTATTTTTTTTTAACAAATCAAAGATATTTTTCTTGCACTACGGCGGAGATTAATCATCTCGAGATACTAAGATTCATATAAGGGGTACATCTCCTCTAACAAATGTTTTTAATACGCACCGATGAAAAAAAAAACCTAAACAAAATGATTAAGGAGTCCAATATATCTACCATTTATGTCACACTATATATGTTGGTTGAACACCTCATTTTAAAGATATAAAAAATCAATTAAATAAATGGGAATTAATTTCTTTGTTTTTGAATCTCACCAAATCAATTTGAATGAAAGTGAATTAATGGGAATTAAATCGCTATTTCCAATAGCACAAATTATGTTGCATGCAAAAAACTTGGAGAGTTGTTAAAAGTATTAGACATTTGAATCCGAGTTATCCGTTGTCGGTATACTTTGTAAACTACCGTATGATTCTTGATTTTATGATGTTGTAGTAGTTTTAGATGTTTTACGAGTTGCCTCGCAAAACGACACGTAATTTGGGGTAAATGTAATATTTTAAATGTAATATTTCAAATTTCATTGATTATATATAAATTATGTCAATAGTTAGAAATTACATTAATTGTGATATATACATCCAACTGAAAATATCAAATATGCTAGTATATCCGCCGGTATATGCCCGCTAATGCAAAGCCCCTGTTCTTTTTGGATCAGCTCTCCCACCGTTGCAGTTCTTTTTTTGGATAATCTTTTAAGACTAATATATCTATATCATTAAGACAAAAAGAATAAAGTTAAGCTCAATAAGTCCCAATAGAAAATAAATGAAGAAAACAAACTAAAATAAATATTTATATTTCATGAAAAAGTAAATGAATAAATTATAAATCAAAGACGTGCAAAGAATCATGAAGATATAAGAATATAAACGAAAAAAACAGATGGATAAAAAATATAATAGAAAAGCGAGATATAAGAATATAAACAAAAAAAAATGTAAATAAATCAACCATGATTCGACCATCGATACTCCAAGTTTCTTGATGCGAATGGGAGATATCGAAACGAATTCGATTGGTATCATTTTTAGTGATAAAAAAACGAAATGATCTAATATAATTGCAAATAAAAAAATTGAAACAAAAAAAGACTAAAAAAATAAGACATAATAGAAAAGAGGATATAAAAATATAAACAAAAAAATTGAGTTAAACAACATTATTGTCCATTAGAATCATTTCTAAGGAGAAAGGAAGTTGGTCTTTTTTCATATCCCTCACAAACCAAAGGCGAACGACTCGAACCCCGATTTTCTAGCTTTCTTTAGAAGGGATATATCAGAGATCAAGTCAATCTTTGGGCCATTTCGATTTAGTAGAGAGATAAGAAAAGGACGCAAAGAGAAAGAAATGAAATAGAAAGAGAAGGAGTTGTGGTGTGAAGAAAGTGTTGGTTAATAGGTCTAATTTATAATAGATTTTAGAGGACAATTATGTAAAACAACCACACTTAACTCGACCAATCAAATTCGAGCTCATGTCTTAGCTATTAAGCAAAATATAATAATTTTTTTCTGGTTTTGATTGAATGATATCAATAGGACTGTAGCCGAAAAAAAATATTAATAGATATAAAGTTGCTTTTTTTCTTTTTTTCTTTTTTTGGCTCGGATTGTAAAGAAAGGGGTGTAATAAACCACACAAATTGAAATAAATAAGTTTAAGGTTTATTTTTCCTTAAAAAAAAAGTCTAAGGTTTATTTTAGAATGTTTTAATATGATCTTAATGGTGATTAGCAAGGAATATGTTTAAGGATCCGTTTCAATAATATACCATTCAATCCCAATTAATTCCAAAACTTTTTTTTCCAGTCAAATAAAAAAATACACATCACAATGAAATAATATCTTCTCCAATAGCCATGATGCTACCATTTCTACTTTGATTTCATTGCATCGTATTTTTTTCCCAATCAGCCAAAACAAAAAATATATTATAATTGAAATATGATATTATTTTAAACAATCTGGTTAAATTTCATTTTTTTTAATTTACTTCATAAAAAAACACTCCTTGATATTAGTTATAAAATATATAATAATAAAATTGTCTCTCAATATTATTATTACATTACCATCATGAATAATAAGAATAAAAGTTAGTTTATTTCATCGGTTTCTTTAGTTCATAAAAAATGGATTGGCCAAAACTCAAAGAATTTGATAGGGTATCAATCTTTCAATGTTACAATAATACTTTGTATTAGAAAAATTATTATTAAATTTATATAATATAGATTTTCATGTTATAACTGAAATATCATATTATATAAAACAATCTCGTTAAAATTTCATTTCTTAATATGATAACTAAACACTACATTACACGATTATAAAAATAATATAATAATACAATATCATTGGTCTTCCAAAAAAAAACATTGAATTGTAACATTTCCATAAAAAAAACATATAATAACACAATTTAATTGGTCTTCCAAAAAAATATATTGAATTATAACATTTCCATAAATAAAACATTAGAATAGAAAAAGATTAGAGCGTCACATGTCGCTCTTTGAATGAAACCTTAAAACCTTTCAAAATGGTGACACTTGTCAAGAAAAGAAGAGAAGAGGCCTTGGAATAGGTGGTAAATTTATATTATATAGATGTTGATATTGAAACTTCCTCCGTCTCTATATTTAAACATAATTTTATTTTTATCCTTAAATTTAAACCTCTTTTAAAATTATTACATGCATTTATTATTTTTTTCCTAAACATACCCATAATTAATACTACTATCTTGTCTTGGAATATGAAAAGTCAAATTTAATACATATACAAACAAAAGACAATTTCGTAATATTAACACACAAAACATACACATTAATTACACCGACAATTTTTCTTAAGAAATGTGAAAAAGGCAATGGGTAGCTACATTAAGGGACAGAGGGAGTATTTTATAGCGTCATGTTGTTTGCCCTGGTTAAAGAAGTAAAAAAAGCAAGTCTTGAATAGAAAGTAACATTTTTTTTTAAGAATTGATTACATAAGTTTCAATGTAATTTTTTTTTCTTTTTCTTAACTACTCCCTCCATTCTTATATGTAAGCATCATTTGCCTCTAATAAAATGATGTTTAGATATAGGGACGAAGGGAGTATTATCGTGGAGACATTTGTTGGCATTTTTCTATTTTATAAACCCAACTTTTGGTCTGATGGGTGCCACAATGATGTTGTAGGTACAAGAGTATGTGGATGAAAAATGCTTCCATTTGAGGGAGGTCATAATGAATGAAACGACTCACATAATTGTGAGTTAGAATTCTCACATTGTTTCAAAAAATCAAGGTTGAACATATTATAAGTGAGATGATTCATAAACTCAATGCTACGAAAGGACACCTAGAGTTAAGGTATATGGATTATGCTATTTGAATATTTTGTAAGTGAGATCACTTATAAGCTCAATGCTAGGGAGAGATAAACAGAGCTAGGGTATATGGATTATGCGATTAAAATTTGTGGACACACATGTTGGCCAATGACTTTGAAGTCTCACAAATTTGAGTTAGAAGTTGTTTGTGTTACTTAATAAAGTGAAGATTAAACACTCTATGAATGAGATGTCCATAAATCCATGTTAGTTAGTGACCCGCGTAACTATAGTTTTGAAAGTATGTTTTATGGGTTTTTTCTTAATTTTTTCCTTGACGAACTAGCATTTTTCTTACTTTTTTAAAATTTTTTTTAAGGAAACATTTTTCTTACATGGTATTTACAATTTACACCATAAAATTATCAATAACAGTATATTTTTAGTTTTTTTTTAGTAATAGATTTTTAGTTGGGTTAGTAGGCTTTTACTCCCCTTTCATTTGGAGGACTTTTGGTTTACCCCTTGTAAAAAAAAAACTTGTAGATTCCCACTTGTAACATTATCCTAGCAAAAATTAGGCAATTGGATCCTTCCATTCTCTCCTTCTCCCTCCTTCTAAAATTTGTTTTTATCTCTTTCTTGATCTTCTTATTTAATATTTTCTCTCTCTTGATCTTCTCTCTAAAATTTAAAAAGAGATAGATACATTAGTGGACGGAGGAGGAAGGAGAGAATTAGTCATATTTCACACCAATAATATGATTGTAAAAACATTACTTCATCTTTATCATATTAAGTGTCACATTTAAAATATTTGACCTTTTATAAGTTTTTAGTGGGAAAACAAACTCTATAAAGAAAATTTGAGGAACAAACGCTATGTGGTCCAAATGCCATGCTCATTTACATGTTCTTGGTTTCCATTTCAAGAATCTAAAGACGATAGCAAAGTTTACAGTTTTTTTACGATAAGGCTAAATATTAAAAAATAAAATAATATATTGTTTTAAAAAACTAATATATTAAATTTAATGCAGAAGAAGAAAAACTCATAATAATCTTACTTATATTAAATGTGATTTAAATCAAAATAGAGAAAATAAAAAAAAATAAAAATCTTTCGTAGTTGCTGGAGATATCAGAAATGTTAAAATAAGACAAAATGAATTTATAAAACAGGTGATAATTTTTTAACGTTCTTATTTCTATTATTTTTTTTTATAAATAAACTTTTTTTTTTTTTTTTGTCAAGTAGCCTAATGTACTTTAACTCGCACAATTTAATTGTGGAGAAGTGGGATATCCGGGGTTCGAACCCGGCCTCGCATATAATATGCAATATAATATGCAATATCCATACCAACTAGTAAGCTCACGGGGATAAACTTATTTAGATTTGTTAAATATATGTTTTTTTTGACAAAGTTAAATATATGTCATTGGAATAGCTAAAAATAAAATATACTCAGTCAAATAAAAAAAATAATTCATTTGGTGTAGCTATGAGCTACCACATTGTTAGTTATTGATAGCTTAGCCCCTGCGCAGAGATAAAGAACCGATCCAGGGAGTTGACCGAAGATGGTAGTGGCAGTGGGAATATGGGACCATCCACTCTCTCCTGTTCAACAAAAACATGTATAGCCATAATGAATTCTCAAGGTTGCAAAATGAAAGATGAACTCGTGTTTTTGATGACTAGATCAACCAAGTACCTAATTGAAAAACCAAGTCCTAATAAAAAAATAAATACTAACTTGTGCATTAGAATATCATGAGTAAACCCTTATTTTTATGTATGAAAGTGTCACTTTTTATCAGCCACATCTTTGAATTAAAGAAAAAAATTATGAAAAGCCTTTTCATTAATTGTTAATTATACTAGTCATTTTAGTCTAAAACGTTAAATAAACGTTAACTGTAATGATGTGTCCATTTTTTTTCTCACATTCATAAGCTTATGTGTGTGACTTCCATGCTGACTAGGGACCAAAATTAAAACAGTGTATCTATTTCAGTTCATCTTCTTCCAACTGTCCCTCTCAAACCCATCAAGCATTATACCCATTTCCTGGAAAAACATTATGGAAAAAAAGAGAGGGAAAAACATGTAAACAATTTATTCATTATGATCGATATATTATATGAAGTTAGAACACACTTACATGGAAACCATGATTACCGGATTCGCCGAGATTTGAGACAAAGTCTTCCTGTGCCTTTCACATGCTCCGGACTTAGGGTTTCAATGGGGCAAACCGCTAATGAGCGAATTGTCGAGTGATGGCAAAGGGGACCTAGCCTCTCTATTTATAACCGTGCAACCCTAGGCACCACCCATCATGGGCCTAGTGTTTGGGCCTACACTATGTTTTTACACAAATCGGATTAAGTGCCCAAAAACCCAATATTTATTGATCACTTTTATTAGGGCCTAAGCATCATCAAATGGATCACAACATCGGTCCGTTTTTATTAAAACCGAACCAACAATTGATTTTAGCCCACAAAATATTAGAAGAAATTCTAACATTCTCCCACTTGGGCAAAATCAATTGTGTATTTTAAAAATAAAATAAAAATAAAAATTTAAAAAATAATTTTTTTTGAATTTAAAAAATAATTTTTGAAAACGACTCTCGGATCGATAACAAACTTCCTAACGTGGCCACTACATGATCCCATGATGCAACACTTAATAAAGACTCCGTCCAACTAAGAGCCGAATGATATCGAATCATGGCGGTAGTTATATCCTTAGCGATACAACACCTTCCATGGTTACAAATATCACCAATTTCGTCGACTAGTCATACGTGTAGAGTGTAGCAAGAAATGATATATCAACGTGATCATCGACCATACTATCATTTTCATTGTCGGTCCTCAATTTCTCTCAATGCCTTAAAGCCGGAGAAATTATGTGATTTCTCTCAAATGCTTAAAGCCAAAGAAATTATATGATTTCTCTCAAATGCCTTAAAGCCGAGAGAAATTATGTGGTCCACGGAAAACCACATTGCCTTAGCTCCAAAATAGTGTCAATCACCGGCATAGTGATCCCAACGACACCGAGCTCTAATTTTCACACATAATACATCAGCTCCAAAATAATGTTAACGGCGGCATAAAGATCTGTCAACATTGAGCTCAAATGTAATGCCTCGGCTCCAAAATAGTGTCGATCACCGGCATAGTGATCCCTTCAACATCGAGCTATAATTTTTCACATTTGATATTTGATATATACAAGAATTCATCTCATCATCAATAATTAAATTGAATGGAAATTCACATCAATATATCAAAGAAAATAAGTGAAAGAAAAATTCATCATCAAAAAATTGATAATACAAAATTCAAACTCCCACTAACCAAATGCATCAAAAGAATTCACGGTATTCATGTTATTCAAAATGACTCTTGAAAACAATGAACCTAAGTCATTTGGTTAAAAGAACAATTAATGTCAAAGTTAGGGAGCAAATCAATGTAATAAATAATTTATTACCATAAAATATAGGAGTTGGGAGCCACTAATTTCAATTTCGACAATTTCTAAGGGTTCGAAATGCTAGTTGTAACCTTTGATTTTAGTAAATTTGCTTCTAATGCAATCTACACAAGTACATGATTCATCAAACATTAAGAAAGGTAGAATATTTACTTTGATTAATTTCTCAGCCCTTTCCCCAATAAATATGATCCAAGTGCTTATGTCATGAAGTAAAGGATGTCTTCCTCAATATTAGACCTTATAGACAAAAGCTTTGACAACGAAAGACGAAGCAATGTTATATGAAGTCAAAGACAACTTATATAAACCATCAATAAAAGATCCGGGGAGTCATTGATAGGGCCAAACCGCAAGTGCACGGCCTATCGAAGTAATAGTAGTAAGTAGAGTTATCGTTCCGCTAGGGAGTTGGTCAATCTAATTAACTTTTAGAAAATGATTAGAGGAGAAAGAAATAAGAAGTTGGAGAGTGCAGTTTTTGAAAGTAAATAACAATAATATTAAAAAGCCTCGGGATCATTGGTTCATCATAATAACGAATCTTTTCACAAGCAAGCCTTAAACTTATAATTATACGTTAATCTTAATTACTAAGGACAAGTTTCTCTTTAGCATATCACAGCTCCTCTCGAAGTCGGTGAGTGTATCCCTCCAACAACCACACCTATTCTCATGGGTGATTGCCTTTGGGACCCTTGAAGATCGAAACTTTATGTGTCCCAAGGTTTGCTAGACTATTCTCATGTTTCGCAAACCTTGTCTAAATTCACTTGTTCGGATATCAAAGCTCCGCGTTCGCTTTATGAATTGATATTCTGTGATGATGAATTAACCATTATCAAACCCTGCGTTCGCTTCCACTTTGATAATAATTAATTCATGTTAAAACGGTGAATTTAGATTAGGAATTAAGGTAACAAATAATTAGGGTTTAAGGCTTGGCTTGATCCGGATTACGTCATTAGACTTATCCAACGATCCCAAGACAAAGAAGTCTATTCACTCATGTTCATCGTAGACATGGGGGAAGAAGAGAGAATGCGATAAAAGTAAATTGCAAAGGAAGTAAAAGGAAATAAAGACTTTTTATTGAAATAATGCTTGAAATAAACAAAGTAAAAGGTGAATGTTTATGGTGGAGAGCTACTCTATTTATAGCTTTACAATCGACTTAGAAACTAAGCAATTAAAAGGGTAAAACAAGAAAGCCGCAACGGGGTAACTTGAGCCCGAAGAAAAAGCGAAAAGAGGCTTCCGGAGGTGGCACGGCCGTGCCACATGTTGGCACCGGCCGTGCCAAGCTTCGACTTGGTGGGAACATATTTTTGTTCCGTATCTTCGTATTTTCGCCTTGTATTTGCTCCAAATTCCTCTTTCTTTTGCTCCAAGACACCTTCCACCATATATTCGTTCCTAAAATAAAATAAAAAGCAATTTAAAGTAAAATATTCTAAAAGGAAATAAAATGCAATAAATCAAATCAAATCTTATTTAAAACTAAACTAAATAAAGCATTAAAATATACTAATCTATGACTCATCAAACTCCCCCACACTTGAATCTTTGCTTGTCCTCAAGCAAAAGTCAATAGACATAGCAGCAACAAAAGATTTATTCATGGCAATATTAAGAACACATGTCTCAAAAGAAAGGCTTTGCTTCAAGTACACTAGTTACAATTTCAAATGCTTCTCATGAACCTATTCTACCCAACATCAAGTCTCAAGTGAGTGTGTGTGTGCGGTCCAACCCTTTTCTTGCTCCCGTATAAGACGAGATATTATGAGGAATAGGTTCTATCCTTAGTGCTAAAGTAACCGAGAAAAGTCCTTTCTTCATTTCATATAAGAGTGATGTGAATTTGAGTTAAAATTAGATTAGATTAACAATTAAGCACAAGGGGCTGCAGATGCTTAGGGGCTATTGTTAGCCAATATATTTTACTATTTGTAATAAATGTGGTCAAAGTATAGTTGACCTAGATTTAAAGAAGATTCGAACGAGTGTTGTATTGAAAGCAAATATGGGTTCGAAGATGGTAGAAGACTTCGATAAAGCGAGTTTTCGAAGGTGGTTATCAACGGTTATTCTTTAAGTCGAGTTTGTATTTTAAGTTTGTTTTCAAATAAGTAAAGCTGTCGACTTGTGGCGATTGTAGTTTGAATTTCAAAGAAGTGTAGTTATTTCTAGACTTAGTATAAATAGTAGTTTTTCATAGGAAAAACGGGTCACAATTCCATCATACAAACTTACACTCAAAGTATCCGTATGGAAGCGAGAAACGAGTCACAAGTTGCAATGTATGAATCGTGTACCAACTCTTATTTAATCAATGCAATTTACCCTTTTTTCTTTAAGTGTTCTTGCACTTTACTTTGTTAAGTTCGATTGAGTTCAAGTGGATTGAATTCGATTGTTTTTATTGTATTTCTTATATTTTCGACACCAAAACACGAAATTTCTAACAACAAGAACAAACACAATATGTCCTAAGATTTCTTGGTTGATCTTGCAAGTTACCATGTGTAAACCGGCGGTTGTTTACGAAAATCCAACGTAAACAAATTGGCACACCCGGTGGGACTTGTTTGTGTTTTTTTTTTTTGTTTATAGTTTTTGTTAGAGTTTCTTTTAATTCTGGTTTGTTTTGTTGTGTATGCAATTAAGAAACAAGAAATTGCTTCTTAATATGACACGCGCTAACAACCAAAAGAAAACAAATCCAACATCTTCAAATGAAGATGTGGATCAAGTGACGGTTGAAGATGATGTTTCATCCCCGGGGAATGTTAGAACATCACAGGCTGTTCCGATTAGTAATACGATCACTCAAACATCGTCTCGGGCCATGCCTTCGATGGCCACGGTAATTTCTCAAGCCATACCTTCGATGGTTACCCAAACTTCCCATGATTATCCAAATAATACTTCTATTCAAGGAGTTTGGGATCATAGATCAATGCCATATGGTATGCCATCATCATTGATGCAAGGCTTACAAACTAGTGGTAATATGTTTTCGAGAGAATTTAAATGTATCATTACCACAACTTTTTGGTCTGGGATATCTACAACATATAGAAGTTCCCAACAAAATTTAACCAACGCTTCTATGGCTGCCATTAGGCAAACTATGGAAGAAACTAATCATGATATGGTTAATATGATGACCCAACAAATTGGTACTGTCATAAATCCTTTAATTCGAGACACCAATACTAGTTATCAACGGTTGTACGATCAAATGGAAAGAATTGCCAATTTCTTTGGCGCTCCACCAATCCAAAATACCCAATTGCCTCAAAATCGAAATTTGAGGGCAATTGAAATAATTGCCGATGAACCGGTGGTTCGAAATCATGAAAATATTGTCCAACCACAAGTAGTACAACCACAAGTTCGGGCAGAACACCGAAAGACAACCCATTTTGGTTAACGAAACCAAGATGCCGATCAAGTGGTTTTACAAGCCCGTCGAAACAATTTCGATGGTCGGAATAATATAGCGGGTATTGTCGAGGCTTTGTTAGCCCAAAATGGTTTGAATATGGGTTTACATAGACCAAATTTTGTGTCTCCTTTGTACGAGTATGTTTTAGACGCTTGAATTGCCTAGAAATTGGAAAATTCCGAAGTTTACCAAATTTCTTGGAGAAACTAATGAATCTCTTGTCGAACACATTGCTAGGTTTCTCATGGAAGCGGAAATATTGCGAGAAAATGAAAATTTGAGAATGAAATATTTCCCAAGTTCTTTGACAAAAAATGCTTTTACTTGGTTTACAACTTTACCTCCTCACTCAATTTATAGTTGGAACCAATTAGAAAAAGCCTTTCATGAACAATTTTACATGGGTCAATCTAAGATTAGTTTGAAAGAATTGGCCGGTGTTCGACGTAAAAGTCATGAGACAATCGATGATTATCTCAATAGGTTTCGTCTCCTTAAGGCTAGATGTTTTACTTGTTCCGAGAATATGAATTGGTCGAAATGGCCGCTTGGTGGCCTCGATTATTACGTTCGAAAGAAATTAGATACCCGGTACCTAAGAGACATGGCCCAATTGGCAGACGAGAGTTCGACAAGTTGAAAGACTTAAAGCCGAAAAAACTAGAACTCATAACAAATTTCCTAAAAAGGAAAAAATTGCCTATATAGAAACAGGGGATAGTGAATCCGAATTCGATTGGGGTTTAGATATCATTGAAGACAATGATATAAACCTAGCAGAATTAAAAGATGGACCTCCATATGCTTGTAAAATGTTGAGGCCATCCAATGGAAAAAATCTGAAGATCCCAAGAGTGACAAATATCCTTCTAAAACTTATACTTTTGATATTACTAAAAGTGATGAAATCTTTGATCTTTTAGTTAATGATGGCATAATATTAGTGCCACCTAATATGAAGTTGCCTCCTTTGGAACAAAGGAAGAAAAGAGGATTTTGTAAATTCCATGGTTTTTTAGGTCATAACTTATCTCGATGTACTCGTTTCGGGGATTACGTACAAAAAGCTCTTGACGAAGGGAGGCTGAAATTTGGAGAGAAATCAAAACGACAAGTGGATGGAGATCCTATGAAAAAGGCAGAGTCCATGTTTCTTGATGTTTCGCCAATGTGGCAGAATCCATGTTTCTGCCGGTATTTCTATCAATATGGTGGAAATTTCGGATAATATTGATACGAAATGGTTGCCGAGGACCATCAAATTGAAGAGCCGGTGGTTGCCGAAGATCAATTGGCCAAGGAAATGGAGAAAGCATATCCAAAGGCTGAAGAAGATTTGGTTGATTTTTTAAACCGATGTAAAATATCTAACACCAATGCTATGCTTTGTCCTCGATGCGGTGCGGTGTTCGATAAAGAAGCCGCAAAAGCGGTTGAAGGATATCAACCTCAAACAAAACGTAAAGGAGGGTGGTTCGAGAACCGTTCTAAATTTGGCTTTAACAAAAGAGGTGTTCCTTACAAGATGAAAACTTCGAGAAGTATCAAGTGAAGAATCATAAGAAGACGTTCGTTCCTTCATCGAAGTCTCCTATTGATACTTGGGTTTTCTCTGGGGGCAAGAAAAGCGGTCATTACGCGCCTCCGGCACCACCAACAAAATGGGTAAAAAGAGTGTCAAAGTTCCGGACCAACCGGAGAGTTCTAATCCTAACAAGTATGCTTACAAAAATAACTATAAAGGTAAGAATCCTATGACTAGAACTTCAATGGCGCCGTTTTCAACGCCGAGAAAAAGGAAGGAGTTTTGAAAGATGTCACTAATGATGACAAAAGTAAGGGAAAACAACCAATAGTTTTCGAAATGGTTAAAAAACCGGCTACCGAAAGAATTTTCCCGCCATTATCTTGCTTTAAACATCCCCAAAGGGGATGATGATATTCTAACTTCTACTTTTTCGCATTCGAACCAAGTCTTGACATTATATGTGTGGTTTCGTACTACCAATTGAATATGCGTATGATGTATCTTCGAAGACCAATCATGATGATGAATGTGATTTCACCGAGGAAATGGCTCGTCATAGGCCTCTGTGTTATTATGTTATGAATAATGGCTGCATCGAAGATCAACATGCAGTGTTCGAGAAACCCGATGATAGCATGAAGCTTCATTTAAAGCCTTTGTTTATTCAAGCTAAGTTAAATGGTGTTGGAATTAACAAAGTGTTAGTAGATGGTGGTGCTTCTTGTTAATCTCCTACCACAATCTTTTCTAAGGAAACTTGGTATTTCGAATGTGATTTGAAACCACATAATGTAGTGCTCACTAATTATGAGGGCTCTCTTGGACAATCTCTTGGTGCTATCGAACTAGAATTGGTAGTAGGAAGCATAACCAGAGCAACCGTGTTTTTGGTAGTTCCTTCTAAAGCCAATTTCAATGCATTATTAGGAAGGGAATGGATCCATGCCGTAGGTGCGGTTCCTTCTACAATGCATCAAAGGATTGTGATTTGGAGGAAAGATGGTTTGGTAGAGAATATTGAGGCCGATCGAGTTATTATTTCAAAGCCGAAGTTGATAATCAAGATATCAACAAAAAGAACTTTGACAAACGGCTTCAATATATTGCACCATTCATGGAAAATGATGCATCAAGTTCTATGACTAAAGAAGAAAAATTCTTTGTAAAACTTGCACGAGAATGGGGTTTTCGTTGGAAAACCGCATTCGATGATGACTTCGTAGTGGTGAACAATGAAGATTGCCATGAGAAGATACTGTAAAGGAAAAAGATTTGCTGAAGACAAGAAGTACTTCGTACAAGAGGGTTATTGATGACCAAGAATATTCGGCAAATGGAATCTCACCAACTGGGTGGGATATCAATAATTGATCGATGGTTGAGCCCGGCATATGGGAAAAGATTACGGCTTATGTAGCCGAGAAAAACTTCGATTTGGTGAAACGGCCAAAGAAGAAGAAGGTCTTCGATGCTTCAGGTAGAAAATAATTCGATGACCTCATTGATGATAAAAAATTAGACGTATTTATGATGATGAACCTTTGGGTTTTGAAGAAGATCCAATGGGATCTACAATAAAAATGAAGGCCCAAGATCCTCTTGAAGAAGTGGATATAGGAGATGGTTACGTAAAAAGACCAACATACATAAGTTCAAAGATTCCTAAGAGCTTCGAGAGATCGAATTGTGGCGCCGTTGAAAAATTACAAGGATTGCTTTGCTTGGGATTATCATGAAATGCCTGGTTTGAGTAGAAAGGTAGTAGAGTTGCAATTGCCAATCGGGACGGACAAGAAACCGGTGAAGCAAATTCCAAGAAGGTTTGCACCAGAGATTCTACCAAAAATAAAAGAAGAGATCGAAAGACTCCTCAAATGTGGCTTCATCGGACCCGCAAGGTATGTTGATTGGTTAGCTAATGTAGTTCCCGTTAAAAAGAAAAATGGAAGTATAAGAGTTTGTATTGATTTTAGAGATTTAAATCTCGCCACTCCTAAAGATGAATATCCTATGCCAAGCGAAATGTTGGTAGATTCTGCGGCGGGTTTCGAATATTTGAGTATGCTTGATGGTTATTCAGGTTATAATCAAATATTTATTGCCGAAGAAGATGTTTCTAAAACGGCATTTCGATGCCCAGGGGCATTAGGATGTTATGAGTGGATAGTAATGCCATTTGGTCTTAAAAATGCCGGTGCTATATATCAAAGAGCAATGAATTCAATGTTTCATGATTTTATTGAAGATTTTATGCAAATTTACATTGATGATATTGTTGTGAAATCATCTTCGAAAACAAACACTTAGAACATTTACGTTTATCATTCGAAAGGATGAGACAATATGGATTAAAAATGAATCCATTAAAATGTGCGTTTGGTGTTTGTGCGGGTGATTTTTTAGGATTTGTTGTCCATAAAAAGGGCATCGAAATCAATCAAAATAAGACTAAAGCTATAATGGAGGCTAAAGCACCCTCTACCAAAAAAGAATTGCAGTCTTTATTAGGCAAAATAAATTTCCTCGGAAGATTTATATCTAATCTAAGTGGCAGAGCGCAAGCATTCTCGTCATTACTTCGATTAAAGAAAGAGGAAATTTTTAGATGGGAGCTCGAACACCAAAAGGCATTTGAAGACATAAAGTCATATTTATCTAATCCTCCTATTCTTTCACCTTTGTTGAAAGACAAAAAGATGAAGTTATACATAGCATCATCTGAAAGAACTATAGGGAGTATGTTAGCACAAGAGGATGAAAATGGTGTAGAAAGAGCCATTTATTATCTTAGTAGAGTTTTAAGTGATGTTGAAACAAGATATCATCCTAGTGAGAAATTATGTCTTTGTTTATATTTTTCATGTATGAAACTTAAGCATTATATAAAGCCTTTTGATGTTTATGTTTATTCCCATTTCGATATTATTAAGCACATGTTATCTAAACCTATTCTGCATAGTAGAGTTGGTAAATGGGCTTTGGCACTCACAGAATATTCTTTAACTTATCAATCTTTGAAAACTGTGAAAGGCCAAATAGTGGTGACTTTATTGCCGATCATTCCATTGAAGAACACGTATTTGGGGGCATCGAAACATTTCCATGGACATTATATTTCGACGGGTCTAGTCATAAAAATGGTTCTGGAATAGGTATAGTTATTGTTTCACCAACAAATGAGGTAACCAAATATAAATTTCGAATTAGCCAATATTGTTCGAATAATGAGGCAGAATATGAAGCCTTAATAAATGGTTTAGAGATTTTGCTCGAACTGGGGGGCGAAATGTTTAATTATTAGAGGTGATTCGAATTAGTAATAAAGCAAATAACAAAAGAATATAAATGCCTCAAAGAAACTTTGATAATGTATTACACTATAGTTAATGCATTACTTAAACATTTTGCTCAAATTGAAGTTCAACATGTTCCTAGAGCGAGAAAATCAAGAAGCTAATGATTTAGCTCAATTGGCTTACGGGTACAAACTTTCGAAGGAACAAGAGCAAGAGGTTATTGAAATTAAAACAAAGCGTAATTCGATAGATATTGTGCCTAACAAATTGTTAAGACCAAAACTTGGGGGCATGGAAGCATCTCAAGGATACCTTCAGAGTGAAAAATTTTCTGAAATTTTGGTCATTAACAATTTGGATGATAATGATTGGCGAAAACCCATAGTCAATTTTTTGGAAGATCCAGATGACACAACTTGTAGGAAAGTCAAGTATAGAGCCTTGAGTTATGTGATAATAGGCAATGAATTATTTAAAAAGACTCCGAAAGGAGTTTTACTTAAATGCCTTAGTGAAGCGAGAAGCATATTTGGCCGTATCGAATACTCATAGTGGTGCTTGTGGTACACATCAAGCGAGGCCATAAAATAAAATGGCTTTTGTTTCGACAAGGTGTTTATTGGCCAACCATGTTAAAAGATTGCATAAATTTTGCTAAAGGTTGTAAAGAATGTCAAGAACATGCTGGAATTCAAACGGTACCGGCTAGTGAATTACATTCAATAGTGAAACCTTGGCCATTCAGAGGATGGGCTTTAGATGTAATTGGGGAAATCAAACCTAAGTCATCCAAAGGCTACAAATATATTTTGGTTGGAATAGATTATTTCACTAAATGGATAGAAGCTGTTCCACTAAAAGATGTTACTCAAGATGAAGTTATAAACTTCATTCAAAAATTTATTATTTATAGATTTGGCATACCGTAAACTATTACTACGGATCAAGGATCCGTATTTACCGGTCGAAAGATGGTAAAATTTGCTGAAGAAATAGGATATAAGTTGTTGACTTCAACACCATATTATGCTCAGGCAAATGGTCGGAGTAGAAGCGGCAAATAAGAATTTGATTACTATAATCAAAAGAAAAGCTAGCCAAAAGAAAAAACCCAAAGAATGGCATGAGTTTCTTTATGAAGCTTTATGGGCAGTTCGAACTTCTCCTAAAGAATCTATAAATACTACTCCTTTTCGATTAACATTTGGCCATGATGCTTGTATTGCCAACGAAATCTTACTTCAATCTACTCGAATTCAAAGACAAATCGAAATTCCAACAAATCAATATTTGGATATGATGTTGGATGAATTAGTAGATATTGATGAAGAAAGATTAATGGCTTTAGAAGTGCTTACAAAGCAAAAAGAAAGAATAGCAAAAGCCTATAACAAAAGAGTTAAATCGAAATTATTCCCGCAAGGGGACTTAGTTTGGAAAGTTATCTTGCCGATGGATAAAAAGGATCGATGTTTAGGAAAATGGTCTCCTAGTTGGGAAGGACCATGGAAAATTCTAAGAGTTTTTTCGAATAATGCGTATGAGATCGAAGAATTACAAGAAGATCAGAGAATTATACGCATAAACGGTAAATATTTGAAAAAATATAAACCGATGTTACAAGAAATTAAAATTACACAAGAGTAATTTGATTCGAAATAAAAACTTGGCATTAATTTAAAAATGCCAACCGATGGGCTGGTTACATCGAAATGCTTAAAATGGAAAAACCATTACAAAAGAAAACACAAAGTACTTAAAGACTAAAAGCATTTAAAGATGGTTTTCACCATTCATTACAATCCCAAAACGATCGAGAAACCGGCGAATTTACGTATCGAGACGACACTTGAAGCAAGCATTGACCAAGTAGTATTCATGATCCGGCCCGGGTAGAAGTGAATACCAACCTCCAATTCTCCCATCTCCCGCACGGTTGTGGTAGTTGTTGCAAAAACGACGCCTAGTAAGCCAAATAGGCATGGGCCTATTCCACCAAGGACAGCGAAATCGATAAGTTGAAGTTCCTCCCAAAATGTCGCTTCGAAATTACGCCAATCGATGTGTCCATGCAAGATCTTCGAAGTTTTCGAGGATGTTTTCCGGCATAGGCATGGAGAGCGCATTGATGAGAAGAAGGTAGTACCTTGCACTCGTAGAGCCGGTGGCGTTGATAGCGATAGTAAGGAGGCGTTTTATTTCTTCAATGTTTGGATTAGCATCCAACATGTGTTGAGTGCTTCGAAGAATACGTAACATGGCGTTGCCATGATTCCGTAGTCTAAGTTTAAAAGCAAACTTAGAATGAGCCACCATAGCATTGTTGTACCATTCATTGGGGTCGTAGAGGAAGTAGAGGACATCATTTCCAAAAGCCCTAGAAACTTCGAATCCTCACCGACGCGCCAATGCTCGCTATTGGTATGGCGAAAAGCGAAAAGATCTTTCTGCTTTGAGCAGCAATCTTTGCAGCAATCTTGACTAAAAGATCATCACTCGATTATCAATGGTGGTCATGATGATTTAAGAAAGAAAAAGCTTTGAGTAAGAAGGATTTTTCGGACGAAGACGAAACAAAGAAAAGAGTGAGTTTTATAAAAAGGAAAATCATATTTATAGTGGAGGGAAGTTGAAAGAAGTGGCTCAATCAAACGGTTCTTCTTGCTTTGAAGATGATGACACGTGGGAACGATTATTCCGATGGCCAATGGTTACTTAACTTCGTAACTCGAGGGAAGTTTTAAAGGTTTTTTTTTAAAAAAAAAAAAGGATTAATACGTGTTAAAAGGTCATTTATTTGTTTTATTTCTTTTCAACTTCCTAGGCAAGTTTAACTTGTTGGGTTAAACAAAAAAGTTACTTTTTTGTTTCCTCATCATTAAAATGTCTTGGAAATTGTTCCAATCTTATTTGGATTTAAATAAAATTTAAATTCGATATAAGAAAATAAGAAAGGAATTTCGATGATTGAAAAGAAATTGTCGTTCGAAATAGAAAATGGTCCACAAATTGTTATAAAGACATTACGGACCAAGATATTCGATAAGGCCGAAATAAAATAAAAGTCTTAGAGAATAAAATAGAAACAGAACTAAATCTCAAATGATGAGATGAGTTTCTCGATTTGGCTCTTGTATTCAGCCGGTTGAGTATCGAGAGCATGGTTGTCACTTGCAAGTTGAGCAATGGTAGACTCTAGTTCCTTGGAGAGCTTGAATTTGTTAATAGCTTCATTGGCTTCTCGATTTACGGCTTCATCCTTAGCCAAAATTTCGGCTTTTTGAGCTTCCGAGTTCTTTAATTTTGGCATCGATGTCAACCACTTGTTGCTTCGCATTGTTTCTTTCTTGCCGAAGAGTTTTAAATTTCTCTTGGAAGGATGACAGGTTCGATCACAATTTGATCATGATGCGCTTTCTTCTCTCGCCATTTGAGCTTGATCGCTTTTCCTCTTACGGAAGTTTTGATTAGCACTCTCCAACATTGGTTCAAGATAATTAAACGGGTTTCGAAATTTCCAACCAGTTGGGAGAGCACCAAGTTTTTCAAATAAACTCCCGATTTCAGCAAGAGCTCCAAAGATCTTTTCAATCAACTCTAGCAAGTTGGCTTCGATGATCTTCTTTTGAAATTCTCGCTAGCAGGTTGTTCTTTGAAGTCTCGGAGGGATTTCCCTTGGATGAATCGAAGTTTGGCCGGTGCTAGTTGAGAAAAGAGTATTACTCTTAGCTATCAAGGCAAAGGCATTGAAAGGATCATCTTTGGCCAATCGATCGATTTCTTCTAGATCGATCATAGGGGTATCTTGTTGAGCAATCATTTCGCATCACCGGGAGCATTTTGTCGAGTAGTTATGTTTGTATCTTCGTAGCAAAGTTTGATACATTATCTCCAAGGGTGGGTGCAGAATAAGATTGATCATTGTTGAGTGATTCATCATTTACCAAGTCATCGATGGGTGTTTCGTTTGTTGTTGTTGAGGAGGATCCACTTTAAGACCTTCTGGATTTGCTAGCATCATCATGCTCATCTTCTTTGTCTTCGGCAATTGGTGAAGTGGTCTTCGAAGAAGGAAGAACTTGCCCATGTTGTGATGGATTAGTTTGTTCTTGTTCGATACCCTAAAAAGAATAAGATCAATGCTTAAAACAAGATACTTAGAAACATTGCGTATAAAATATGGTTTTGATAAAATACCTTCGAACCATTATCACCAACATGTGAATGAGCACTAGAATGAGAAGTCTTTCGAAGACGTTTGAATGGTTTAGATGGTGAGATGGGGAGAACCTTCGAAGCTTCCACTTCGACTTCCTTTTCTTGGACAAGTGAAATTTGTTCTTGTTTTCTTTTCCTTCTTCCTTCGGTATGGACTTTGGGAAGTGTTACTTTGGAAGCTTCAATCTGTTCTTTAGTTATCTCCACCTCGCTATCATCATCAGAGAGATCGACGGTTGCTTGTTCTTTCTTGTTCTTTGATCTAGAAGATCTTTTTGATGAAGTTGTTTTCACTTTGGGTTCCTTTGATTTAGAAGGTTCCTTTGATGCAGTCTCGGATTTCTTCGATTCAACTTCTTTAGTTTGGGAAGCTTTCTTTTTCTTCTTGTCGGACTTGCTTTTCGAAGTGTTCGGTGCTGGCATCATCGAGCTTTGCTTCTCCTGGAGTTAAAGGCAAAGCTGAAATATGTGATTATACAGATAAGTACTATTTCTTCTAAAAATAGTATTAATATATTTTAGTAAAAGAAAAATCATACCCATGATCTTGGGAGTTTCGATTCGAACTTGGGATAATTCATAGCCAAGTTCACCATTATATTGGTATAAATGGCATTTAGCATAGGTTACTAAATTATTTTGTGGGAATTTGAAATTATAAAGTAACCATTTTGGGTATGGTGGCCTAAAGGCCAAAGCAAGATTACAAGATGGAAGTTTTGCTAGTTTCATTTTCTTTTCTAAAACATAAAGATATTTATTGGGTGTTCCAGGGGGAAAAATTGTTTCGGAATTTTTCTCGAACTTTATCTCTCGAGTTTGAGCAAGCATAATATCTTGTCCTCTTTGGATGTAAAGGGTCATATGTTGTTTGATAATATCTTTGAAATTGCTGAATTTCTTTAATGTGCGTACCTCTAGTCTTCTTGTCTTTGTTACGCAAAGTGTGAAAAGTACCGGTCGGTTGAGGCGGCAATTCATCGGGATTACCTCGATTGGATTGGCGTGTGTAATAATTTCGCCACCATCGAAAGAATGCTTCAGAGCATGCAAATGATGTTGAGAAATATGTAGGCTCGAACACGGTTGTTTTCTGGCTTGAATTATGGATTTCCACACAGTTCGATCGGAGGAATTTTCCATTCACTTATACTTTTGAACAAAGAGCCGGGTTTCGATTGAACCATACCAAAGCTTGTCTAGCTACATGGTTAGGTTGATAACCATATACTCCATAAGGACTACCAGGTGTAAGTACGCTAGATAGATAGGTAGGGGTCAAATAAGCTTCCCATATAGCATTGATTTCGTTTTGTTGGCTGCTTTCGAAGTAGTGGGAAAGTCCTCTTTGAACCGGTTAGGTCCATATTTCCTAGTGGTAAATGGTGCCATCATAGGGGTGAAAATGGGACAATCAAGCGGGGTTTCATAAGCATTCTCAAAAAGTTGTTGTGAAGACTTATTCCCATCGGGGTGAAACATAGCTAAGCCTATACCTTCGGTGGTCTTGTACGAGTATGCCGATGTGTAAGAGGAAGGTAGGATCGAAGCAAGTTTTAATCCAAAAATGGCTAAAAGCCATAGTTGGAACAACCATATGGGTCCCGATACAACTAAATTCCCACCGAGTTTGGGGATAATCTCTAAGATTATTAGTTGTATGGTTAAGGGTTTCATACAAAGAACCTAGAATCGGTTGCTTAAACAGATATCCGTTCCTTCATGTAATTGACTAGCTAGACACATGAATTTCTTAGGGACTTGTACTGACCTTGAGCAAAAAACATGCATAGATAACCGGTAGGTCAAGAAAGCTACATGTTCATCTGCAGATACTTCAAAGCACATTCGGTATCATGGTTGTTAGCTATAAACAAACCATAGGCGGGGCTATCGAAATTTGCGAGTATTGAGAGGTGGTAACATACGGATTAAAGGTGTATCCGGTTGGTTTTAAGCTAGTAAGGCCAGCCACATCTAAAAGGGTAGGAGTGAGCATTCCACATTTCAAGTGAAGGCCGTTGTTCGATGGGTTCCAAAAATGTAAAGCAGCAAATATCAATTCATTATGGTATTTTGGACCATATCGAGATATTTGGATGAGATCAAAAATCCCTTTCTCCTTCCGTAATTGTCCCTTTTGTTTTTGAACTTTGTCTAACCAAGCAATGTATTCTGGATAAGTTTTTGGTTCGGTCCTAATTTTGGATTTTACAAAACTTAGGTCAAAAGGACCTTTTGTGAAAATTAAAGGAGGTTGAGTTTCGATGCATGGGAAAAGAGAGTTAATCTCGGAGTTTCGGAGTTCTAGAGAAATGGGGCCTAAGAATGTATGTGGAGTATCGGTACAAGGGATGATTACTGGGTTTTCCAGATAGCTTTTTCGGCTTCATTGATCTACGGTTCATTCATAAAAGCGGGAGCGACCGGCGATTTCTTTAGTAAAATCAATGGGTTCTTCGCGATTCACATGAGAAGTTCCCGTTTGCGTTCGTCATTGTTTAAGTGTTTTTGTGAGAATTTGATGAATAGTGAAGATTTCGTGGTTAAAGATAGAAGTTGCAGAAAATTCAAAGTGTTTTCTTCGAGAAAATTTTTGGCGGAGAAGAGGAACAGTGAAAGTGAAAATGAAATGGTGAAAAGTGAGAAGAGTAAAGGTGAGTTTGTTTTTATATGGACCTTTGATCATGACACATGTCAAGATCTTATTTTGACAAGCTTTTACCATTAAAGTGTTGTCTTTTCCAATGTTAGAGAACGTGGCCCACTAACTAAGATTGTGGGGTCGGTATTTAAAGGAAATTTGAATTAGTTTTGAATTAAATACCGACATCATTCATTTCGATGGAGAATGTTAGTTATTTTTTTCAAAAACGTCTTTTTCTTCTTCGGTGAAATCGAAAATGGCGTTTACGGGGGCAATTTGTTAGCCAATATATTTTACTAGTTGTAATAAATGTGGTCAAAGTATAGTTGACCTAGATTTAAAGAAGATTCGAACAGAGTGTTGTATTGAAAGCAAATATGGGTTCGAAGATGGTAGAAGACTTCGATAAAGCAGTTTTCGAAGGTGGTTATCAACGGTTATTCTTTAAGTCGGTTTGTATTTTAAGTTTGTTTTCAAATAAGTAAAGCTGTCGACTTGTGGCAGTTGTAGTTTGAATTTCAAAGAAGTGTAGTTATTTCTAGACTTAGTATAAATAGTAGTTTTTCATAGGAAAAACGGGTCACAATTCCATCATACAAACTTACACTCAAAGTATCCGTATGGAAGCGAGAAACGAGTCACAAGTTGCAATGTATGAATCTGTGTACCAACTCTTATTTAATCAATGCAATTTACCCTTTTTTCTTTAAGTGTTCTTACACTTTACTTTGTTAAGTTCGATTGAGTTCAAGTGGATTGAATTCGATTGTTTTTATTGTATTTCTTATATTTTCGACACCAAAACACGAATTTCTAACAACAAGAACAAACACAATATGTCCTAAGATTTACCGGTTGATCTTGCAAGTTACCATGTGTAAACCGGCGGTTGTTTACGAAAATCCAACGTAAACGTACTATCTATCCTCGTAGGAAGTCTTCTCGGATGTAATTGTCCTTTCCCCCTAGATTCAAAATCACCCTAAGCAGTGCTGCAAAATTTTATTTGTTTCATCTCCACGTAGGAAGTCTTTTTGGATGTAATTGTCCTTTCCCCTAACATTGATGAATTTGTTTTACTTTAAGTTCAAATTAGGGAGTCACCACCACAATTAGGAAGTTAGGGATTGTCCTTTCCCCCACATGTTGGTGCCATTCTCCCGCCCCATTACAACTTTTAACAATTCAAGAATATAACAATTAAGAACATTGATTAATTTCCCACACAAACTTATACTACTTTTACTCTTAAGACTTTAAAGGGTCTAAGTTAACACTAAAGCTAGAACGTGTTCCTTAAAATACCTATTCATACATTTGCTCAAGGATTGCAACCGGGTGCTTTTCTCATTGGAGAATTTCACAATAAAACAAGACATGGGTATAGCAAGAACATAAGAAACACAAGAAACTACTTTCATGTACAAGGAGCAACCTAAAGAAGAGACAAACCAAAAAATTTCATGCCATTTTCTACATTAAAAACAAGCTACTAGTCATGCCTCTTGCTATAAAAACAAAACAAAAAGAATAAAGTTCAAGGGAGTTTGGACACTACGACTCTAGACACTTTATTACCACCCCCCCCCCCCCCCCCCACACACACACACACACACACACACACACACACTTAGGGGAAGCATTGTCCTCAATGATTCAAAAAGAAAAGAAATTAAGAAGAAGAAGAAGAAGAAGAAGAAGAAGAAGAAGAAGAAGAAGAAAGAAGGAGTAGAAGAAGAGTAGGAGAGAGAGAGGAGAGAAGGGAAGAGAGGAAGAGGAAAGCTCACAATTTATTGAGGTCCATATGAAGGACCTTGAAGTTGGAGCTGTTGCATCATCCGACGGAGCATCTCATTATTTTCATCATTGACACGGTTGCCCCTTTGAACTTCATTGCGAAGGCCGGAGATCTCAACACCTTGCCTTTGTTGCTCGGTGCTCATCCTCTCGATTTCATTGTGAATCCATGTAACGCCCATACTAAACTTATCTAGAATATTTAGAATGTGCGTTAAATTTAGTACTTGGATACATTAAAATTACAATAATAAAAATTTCGACCGAATAAATATATACATCACCGCAGGATCGTACATTTGCTATCCGAATACATGTACGGAACCATGATAAATAATCCGAACTAGTACGACACGAGCATGTGAAAATATATCATTCAGCCTCTGTATTGTCTCCTTGCCACGTACAACCCGCCGATCTGAAATAAAATAAAAGGGATTGGGGTGAGACGGGATGTCTCGGTGAGTTCCACCTATCCTAGGCCGTAGGCAATCTCGGGGAACCTAGGATCGCCATCTCGTCTCTAAACTCAACCCATTTTGGGTTTATACAATTTTGTCATGCATAGCCGAGCGATCGGGGGATAACTAGGATCGCTATCCGAAATGCCGAGTCGGCTACGATACTAATGCTGAAATCATACTCATAATTATATTCATAATGTCTCGACATATTATGTTAGAAATGTTAGCGTTGAACAAACAATATTATCTCGAGTTGATTTTACGAATAAACCCAGTGGAGTAACCCTGGAATTTATTCCTACGATAACCGGTATATATATATTTCCAACCGACGGGAAATCCAACTAACGGGAATACCGGACTCCTCCGATTCTTGTGGGGTCATCCTCACGGATAGTGCCCATTCCAACTAGCGGGAACCTTTTGTATCCTAGCCGGCGAGGATAGCAAAAGCCACAATTTAATAATTCAATTAATATCATACACGATAAAGAGACTTAAATTCTCGTCTTCAAGCGAAAAGTGTCAATAAATATTCTCTTCTCTAGAATGGTAATTTACCCGGGTTAGTGACTTACCCATACTATTATTCATGGCTGATTTACTCTAAACAAATCTCTTACACCATTAAATACTCATTATGGTAGTATATGGTTGGAGGACATTTTACACATTTCGGCTACATATTCGATAAAATGAGTGTTAAAATTCTTAACCAAGCTAAAAGTCATTATTCCCATAAAAGTTTCATTTACACTATCCAAGAATTGTGTCAAAGTTATAAAAATCCAACAAATTTACTTTCCAGAGCACTAGCCGAAATTGTGCGGACACACACTAAAACTTATCAAATTATCCTTCCTCCAATTTCAACACTACCATAAACATATTTAACATCATAAGAGCTATTTTTAGAGTATACTAGCAAGGGGTATTAACCTAATGTTATAACATCACTAATTATATCCTAATGTATCAAAATCATATATTATCATTCTAAAGGCATAATTAAACTACCCAAAGGGAAGTTTTACTAACTAAAGGAACTCACCATGAAAGTTCTGAGATCTAACCAAGCTTTCCCCACTCCAAGCTTCTGCACTCAAACCTTTCCCTAAGCCGTAAAAGCATCTTTTACACTAACATGAAAACGACGTCTTCAGCTCAAATCTTGCATCAGTCACCATACTTCAAAATTGTCTCCTGACTTCAATACTGAGCCAAAATTCGTGACACCGGTGCCAAAATGACGGCAAATTCGTTAGCTAACCATAGCAACAAGAACCACCTGATTCGGAGTTACAGAGAAAAAGTTATTACCGTTTTAGTAAAGCCCTGTACCAAAACCCGTAAACAAAATCCAGCAGAAATTACCAAACTTCAAACGCACTTTTTGAGTTCGTCACTAATCCAAATCACACGAAATTTATATCCGATTTGAAGGGAATTACGTGCAGAATCTGAAAATCTAATAATTACTCAATTCCAAGATACACAGTTAAAACCATAACCAAAATATCACATATATGCCATACTAATTTCGTCTCAAAAATCATAAATTCCAAGTATAGCCACTTCTATTCACCCAAACATGCATAACTAGCTTCAAAATCACTTATATAGCAACTTAATTTCATAATACACTTTTCCCTAATAATTCTTAAATTCCAAATCCAAGTTCATTCCATTTTTCCAACAACAGAACTTCTAAAAAAATCAAAGCTTATGAGAAAACTAACCTCTAGATTACCTTTAATTGATGCCACAAGCTCCAACTTCCATTCTTTGCTTAAACCCTAACTTCAATCTTTCTCAAGAGTGGAAGGAATAGAAAAACCAAGCTCTCCATAAGTTCCCAATTGCTCTAAGGTTCATAAAACATCCTTATGTGTTGGTTTGGTAAAGAAATGATGATTTTTGATGAATTGGAGGGAAGAGGAAGAGAGAGGCGTGAGGTTAGAGGAGGGAGGAGAGAAAAATTTGAAGTCTAGAGAGAGGAAGAAGTAGAAAAAATGAAAGAAAATGTGTGGTTTGTGTTAATTATACCCCTTTAGGCACAATTACCAAATTGCCCCTTCCACATTCTTCTTAAACCAAAATATCCGATAAAATTGTCGTAAAAGTTTTAAGCGAGAAAAATACATTCCCCGTATTCCATTGAAATAATATGATTTGATCCGGGAAGATTTATGCATAATTTCCATTTTGCCCTTCTCTTAAAATCCAATGATAAAATAACCGATACCGAAATTTTACATGCGGGGCATTACACTCTACCTCCCTTAAAGAAATTTCGTCCTCGAAATTTTTAAGGATTTACTTGCTAATAAGCATAAATAATTCCTCTATACTTCAAACTTTAGACTCCAACATACGTTTATTACCGCTCGATTCTTTCTAACCGACTAAATTAGCGGTTTCCCTTGTTACATAAAGCCTCCTAACTACATAACCATAAATACAAACCGACTTGAATTAATAGGTCAAAATTTGATTTCGGGACATGTTTTCCTATCTCATATGTCGAAAAGATTCGATAATAACCTTCTTGTTTGTGATTTGTGGAATTCATTATACACATTCCGAACATAGTGGATTGTAAAGCTAACCGATGCATCGACATCTTTCGAGTAAATTCCTTGTTCCACATGCTCCTTATAAATTGTCTTAGGTTACTCCTACTTGTTTACCTTTACCGAATTCTTGAAAAATCTCATACGTTTACTAAAGTAACACTTCTATCGACTTCGTTAACTTTTAACCGGTCTTGGACGGATATGACCTTTGAGTGATCTTTCATGCTATGTCCGGTCCCAATAAAATTTTATTTACGAACTATGCCCCAAATAACGAGGTCTCATAATGATAATCGTACCATACTCGTATAAGATCGTCCCTACTCGAGCAATATCTCGACGTCAAGTCTATTTCATCGAAAGTAAGAATTATTTCAACTTTCTTCGTTAATCAAAACATAAATAGGAAAATGTTACTTCGATATACGTTATGTTTTATATGAATAAACTCAACATGGTGCTACCTCAAACATTTGATGGAAGTACTAACCGACGAGTACAATCCATAAATCGTATTTAAATACATAATGTACTAACCGGCGAGTACATTAAAAATATAAATCTTATATGAGAAATGGTGCACCGACCGACGAGTACACAATACACGAGGTAATACAACCGATAGCTTAATACATGACATATATTTGTAGTCATTCAACTTTGCTTCATCTATACCATATTTTAAATCAATCACGATACACCTAGATCATACACCTTGATCATATTAGGATGAGTAGAACGTATCATCATAGATCTTCTCTTGAACTTATATATTCAAAATATACATTTCATTCTTGAACAATATTTTTATAGAGTTTGTTACTCTAGGGAATGTCTTATCATCTTTTCTTAATTCCATACTCATAACCCGAACATGCGTAGTCCTATACCGTAACTCACATAATTTTCTAACTTGTGTGATATCAATCTTTTCTATACCTAAAAAAATATGGAGCTAGATTTACGAACTTCACGACTAAAATTGCATTCAAGCATTTGCATTCATATTACGAGTAGTATATGTTCCCTCGGATACATGTTAATATACCGTATATTCCATGATAGTATTTCAACCCAAAATAAAAATAAAATCTTCAAGATACAACATTCATATTCGTTGCCTCATATATGACTCCTTTTTAACTAATGCGATACTTCTAAGTCATTCTTTGAAATCACCGCGTCGATTAACCGGGTTACATACTATAGGTGATTCCAATTTCTTTAAATTTAACACGGTGAGAACACGTCTATCATACTCTTACTGCATCCTCTTCATCTACTTGAACTTTTAATTTCTCTAAATTTCGTGGTTTGGAAAATTCTTAGTTTGTCTCAAAAATTTCCCATAAATATCTCATTCAAAGTCTTAAAATTTTGCACATTCTGTTACTTCTTGCTGATTAATATCTCGCTTCGCTACTCGATTTATTAGTTCACTTCGCTTAGGCGTCTTGCTCCAACCATACTTGTAAATTTCTCCATCTCATTACTACATGTTATGAACATTGGGCTAACTCTGCACTTCTTGCTATTTCGAGCACCGACTTATAATCACCGACGAGTCATTTTCAAATACCGCAATTTTTTTCTTTAAACATGCACTACATACTTGTTCTCGCAAAGTGTTCCTTGAATGATTCTCATATTCACATTATTTATGAACTAAAACATACTTGAATATTTGAGGCTTATTTCCATTTAGTTTGTTCTTGTCCGTAATGACAGTTACATTTACGATCTCCTCTCGTAATAACTTCGACTCCCAAAATTCTATTTAGTTAACAAAATCATTCTTTTGGTTTTCAAGACACTCGCATACTCCTCAATAATTTACTTCGTTCTTAACTCTTTTACACTAGCGACAATTTTTTTTACGTAGCGTAACCTTAAAATAATTTTCAAATTCAAAAATCTTAATTAATCCTTAACTCATCAACCCATTGTATTCATGCGTTAATACATTCTTGTCCTCGACATTACGTTGAAAGAGCTTGACATCATTCGTCCATTAGTTCACCGTACTTTGGCAACTTCTTATTCGGTCTTCTCTTTTCTTTCTTTTTTTTTGTTTCGATTAAAAGTTACATCTTGTCTCCCCCGACCATTACGGGATCTCTTTCCACTTCTTGTTATACTTGTATTTCTTAGTTCGAAGAACAACTTAATATCATGATAAATGCAAGGGGTCTTATTAAATTTCCTTAGCGTACAATCCTTATTAGTTTAACTTTTACGCAATTCCTTTCTAATAAAAATACATCCAAATCCTGCTCTACTCCGTAAGGATTTTTCCACTACTATTTATTCATCCTTCTTGACTCTTATGCTGCATAGCATCTTCACTTCTTGATTCATAAATCTAGCACTTAAAATTCGGAAGGTGCGACTAATCCGACATGATTTATCCGGCTTGCGATATCCATTCAACGACCGTGTAGAGGGATCATCTTTGTCCGTCCCAAAATAATTCGCTTAATTTCAAATTAATTCACTTAACAACTCAAACATAAATCCTGCTCGCTCCGAGCCTTCATGTCCTTCACTTCTTACATCCTCTACTTCGACCGAAAGCTTATGGATTCCATTAATCGTGTGATAATTTTCCTCATATCAAATTCCTCTTGCTATTCATGTATTCTTAAATTCGTACTCCGAATTATTTCTCCATACTTTACATCATACTTCCTATATTACGGCTTATGTAAAGGTTACAATCGTTCCCGAGTTTCTTTCTTCTCTCATATTCACATATAAAGTGCGGTTTAATAATATCAAGTACTCCGTCTTAATCTTTACATTTCTCTTGTGTCCTTGAAAAAATCTTCGGCTTCACGGTTTATCGGCCACCATCCGGCGTCGAATACTTCCTTAACAAAATCCGCTATAAAACCCGACACCCGGACTTTCCTCCTTCGTACGCTTCATTCCTCCGAGGTCCTATTCGGCTCTCGGACATTTGTTCTAACCGTCATATACTAGTATGAGTTGATCAAGCTCGATAGATATGACATTTAGAATAAATATCCGTAACTCAATGGTCCCACTCGCATTTTATTGAATTCTAATGACCCAAGGCACGATACGGATCGACCGGCTACGATACCAAATTGTAACGCCCATACTAAACTTATCTAGAATATTTAGAATGTGCGTTAAATTTAGTACCGGATACATTAAAATTACAATAATAAAAATTTCGACCGAATAAATATATACATCACCGCAGGATCGTACATTTGCTATCCGAATACATGTACGGAACCATGATAAATAATCCGAACTAGTACGACACGAGCATGTGAAAATATATCATTCGGCCTCTGTATTGTCTCCTTGCCACGTACAACCCGCCGATCCGAAATAAAATAAAAGGGATTGGGGTGAGACGGGATGTCTCGGTGAGTTCCACCTATCCTAGGCCGTAGGCAAACTCGGGGAACCTAGGATCGCCATCGTCTCTAAACTCAACCCATTTTGGGTTTATACAATTTTGTCATGCATAGCGAGCGATCGGGGGATAACTAGGATCGCTATACGAAATGCCGAGTCGGCTACGATACTAATGCCGAAATCATACTCATAATTATATTCATAATGTCCGACATATTATGTTAGAAATGTTAGCGTTGAACAAACAATATTATACGAGTTGATTTTACGAATAAACCCAGTGGAGTAACCACGGAATTTATTCCTACGATAACCGGTATATATATATTTCCAGCCGACGGGAAATCCAACTAACGGGAATACCGGACTCCTCCGATTCTTGTGGGGTCATCCTCACGGATAGTGCCCATTCCAACTAGCGGGAACCTTTTGTATCCTAACCGGCGAGGATAGCAAAAGCCACAATTTAATAATTCAATTAATATCATACCCGATAAAGAGACTTAAATTCTCGTCTTCAATCGAAAAGTGTCAATAAATATTCTCTTCTCTAGAATGGTAATTTACCCGGGTTAGTGACTTACCCATACTATTATTCATGGCTGATTTACTCTAAACAAATCTCTTACACCATTAAATACTCATTATGGTAGTATATGGTTGGAGGACATTTTACACATTTCGGCTACATATTCGATAAAATGAGTGTTAAAATTCTTAAACAAGCTAAAAGTCATTATTCCCATAAAAGTTTCATTTACACTATCCAAGAATTGTGTCAAAGTTATAAAAATCCAACAAATTTACTTTCCAGAGCACTAGCCGAAATTGTGCGGACATACGCTAAAACTTATCAAATTATCCTTCCTCCAATTTCAACACTACCATAAAACATATTTAACATCATAAGAGCTATTTTTAGAGTATACTAGCAAGGGGTATTAACCTAATGTTATAACATCACTAATTATATCCTAATGTATCAAAATCATATATTATCATTCTAAAGGCATAATTAAACTACCCAAAGGGAAGTTTTACTAACTAAAGGAACTCACCATGAAAGTTCTGAGATCTAACCAAGCTTTCCCCACTCCAAGCTTCTGCACTCAAACCTTTCCCTAAGCCGTAAAAGCATCTTTTACACTAACATGAAAACGACGTCTTCAGCTCAAATCTTGCATCAGTCACCATACTTCAAAATTGTCTCCTGACTTCAATACTGTGCCAAAATTCGTGACACCGGTGCCAAAATGACGGAAAATTCGTTAGCTAACCATAGCAACAAGAACCACCTGATTCGGAGTTACAGAGAAAAAGTTATTACCGTTTTAGTAAAGCCCTGTACCAAAACCCGTAAACAAAATCCAGCAGAAATTACCAAACTTCAAACGCACTTTTTGAGTTCGTCACTAATCCAAATCACACGAAATTTATATCCGATTTGAAGGGAATTACGTGCAGAATCTGAAAATCTAATAATTACTCAATTCCAAGATACACAGTTAAAACCATAACCAAAATATCACATATATGCCATACTAATTTCGTCTCAAAAATCATAAATTCCAAGTATAGCCACTTCTATTCACCCAAACATGCATAACTAGCTTCAAAATCACTTATATAGCAACTTAATTTCATAATACACTTTTCCCTAATATTTCTTAAATTCCAAATCCAAGTTCATTCCATTTTTCCAACAACACAACTTCTAAAAAAATCAAAGCTTATGAGAAAACTAACCTCTAGATTACCTTTAATTGATGCCACAAGCTCCAACTTCCATTCTTTGCTTAAACCCTAACTTCAATCTTTCTCAAGAGTGGAAGGAATAGAAAAACCAAGCTCTCCATAAGTTCCCAATTGCTCTAAGGTTCATAAAACATCCTTATGTGTTGGTTTGGTAAAGAAATGATGATTTTTGATGAATTGGAGGGAAGAGGAAGAGAGAGGCGTGAGGTTAGAGGAGGGAGGAGAGAAAAATTTGAAGTCTAGAGAGAGGAAGAAGTAGAAAAAATGAAAGAAAATGTGTGGTTTGTGTTAATTATACCCCTTTAGGCACAATTACCAAATTGCCCCTTCCACATTCTTCTTAAACCAAAATATCCGATAAAATTGTCGTAAAGTTTTAAGCGAAAAATACATTCCCCGTATTCCATTGAAATAATATGATTTGATCCGGGAAGATTTATGCATAATTTCCATTTTGCCCTTCTCTTAAAATCCAATGATAAAATAACTGATACCGAAATTTTACATGCGGGGCATTACAATCCATGTCCATATTTGATTTTCATTAAGCTCACCGGCTTCATGGCCATGGTGCCCCTCTTGGTGCAAGTTAGCACCGTCTCCTTCATCATGGTGCAAGTAAGCACCTTCTCCCTCATCATCATCTTGCTCACCAAGAACCCGCACATCATTAACATACAACCAATTTTCTTCCACCTCGGTAGTAGTCCGAGATGGGTTAGGCAATAAAAACATGATTGTCACATTTAGCTTAAGTTGGTAATGAAGGGGTGGACGATGTTTGATGAAATTCATAGCAATAAGGGTTTCTATGTTAAGCCTATTGTTTCCCTCAATTGGTTTGATCCCCTCATCTTCACCCACTCCAAAACACCTGGCTATATATGTAATGATGCCACCCACCACTATGTCTCCTCTACCGGCCGGTCTAGTACCGACAAAGTCTAGGTGATCAATCAAATAAAAACAAGTATTGACGGGGTGGTTGTAGAGCATTGCCCATAACATGAACAACTCATCGGTTCTAGTGTTTCCTAGTTCGGTTCTACCCCAAATAGTGCAAGCCATTACCCTCTGAAGGTACCTAAGTACGGGGTTGTTAATATTGCTAGCTTTGTTCGCCCTAGGGACGTATTTGTTAAGACCGGTGATTTGTTTCCAAAAGTCACTTGGTTCATAGTTATTCGGTTTTAGGCTAGGATCCCAATGATCATGAATATACCCCTCATTTGCAAAACCTAAGGTCTCACAAAAGTGTTCAAGAGACATATCATAATTGACATTCATTAACAGGAAAGAAACTCTATGGTTGGGGTTATCAAAATTCAGCTTATCTTTTGTAAAAACAATTGAGCTTAAGAATTCATAAGTGAAGTTTTCAAAACCCCGCATAGGTTTCAATATCTCAGTCCAACCTAACTTTCCTATCAACCTAGAAACATCATCAAAAATCTCTAGCACATCTAAAGTATTAGAATCGGGATACCGAGAAGGATGCAAGGTTTTAGAGATGAGAATTTTATACTTATCCCGTTGCTTGTTGTCTCGGAATTGGATTCCATGATTCTTAACTTGTGCTTGCTTCTTTGGGGGAGGACCCGAAGAGCTTGCCGGTTCCTTTCCACTTCTTCTTCGTGAATCCATGTGACCTTGGTTGTGTTGGATATGAAGGTTTAGGGTTTGTGAAAATTTATGGTGGAAAGGATTGGTTTATGGTTGGGGTTACCGTTTTAGTAAGGTTTATGGGTTTAGATGTGGAGATTGGTTAGGATTGTGTGGTGTTTGGGTTAGGTTTTGAAAGATTAGGGTTTTGGTGAATTATGGGTTTGGGTGGATGAAAGTTGTTTTTGATTGATGGTTTGTGTTTGGAATGAAGTTTGTGATTGATTGAGTGAAAGAATTTATTGATTTAGTTAAGTTTTGAGGAAGATATGAAGGTTTGAAGGTTGGTGGTTATGGAGGTTTAGAGAGAAGTTTGAAAGATGAAAGAGGGTTGTGGTTTGTGAATGAGGAAGAAGAAGAGAAAAAATATGAGTATATAGGGGCTAGAGATCGGGCACGGCCGTGCCACCCTTGGCACGGGCCGTGCCAACATTCCGACTTCATGCCTCAATTTTGCTTGAAAAACCCGGCACGGCCGTGCCGGTCTTAGCACGGGCCGTGCCAACCTTCGGTCCAGGGGGCTTCAAAAATTTTCATTTTCTTGAATCGTACTTGGACAATTACCTACAAAACAACCTAAAACAAAGAAAAACAAACAAAACAAAAGCAATTAAATGCGTGGGTTGCCTCCCACGAAGCGCTCTTTTAATGTCATTAGCTTGACGGTTAGAAAGAGTCCTTAGAATGGATCAAAGATATCATATTGTGTAGATGACGCTATAAAACGTTCTTTCACAACATGATCGTTAAGCATGCAACAAGAGTAAAGAGCGGGACCTTTCATAACGTTTTCCAACTCAAATCCTACCATCTTATCACTCACTTGAAATATTATCCTACCGTTCTTAACATCTATGAGAGCTCTGCAGTGGCTAGGAAAGGTCTACCTAGGATTATGGGGACGTCTTCGTCCTCCGCAATGTCAACGACTACAAAATCAGTTGGGATATATATCCCTTCTATCTTAACGGGTATGTCCTCGACAAATCCTACAAGTTTCATGGTAGAACGATCAGGCAAGTTTCAATTCCATCTCGGTAGGTTTCAATTCTCATATCCCTATCCTTTTGAGAAGAGACAAAGGCAGCAAACTAACACTAGCTCCTAAGTCACATAAGGCTTTGCTTATGGTTTCATTCCCAATTTCACATGGTATGGCAAAGCTACCTGGATCTCTAAGCTTAGGGGGTGCTTCTTGAATGATTGCACTAGTTTCCTTGGCCAAGGCTATTGTCTCATTATGCTCTATAGCCCTTTTCTTTGAAAAAATTTCCTTTAAAAACTTGGCATATAGAGGCATCCTAGACAAAGCTTCGGCAAAGGGAAGTTTAATGCAAATCTTCCTAAGTATGTTAACAAATTTTTCAAACTTACCCTCTAGTTTAAGCTTATCAAGATTTAAGGGGGATGGAGTTTTGTTTTCTTCAAGCGGTTTTGCTTCTTCTATCACAATTTTATCACCTAAAGGCTTGACACTTTCTTTCCCAATGTTTTTAACCTTAGCAAAAGTTTCGTTTAACTTACTACCCCCAAAAGATATGACATTAACTTGGGCTTTGGGATTGGCTTCGGTTTGACCGGGAAAGACTCCCGGTGTTTGGGAAGAGGTAGCCACTTGTTGGGCTATTTGAGCGATTTGAGTTTCAAGCATTTTAGAGTGAGTAACAATAGAATCAACCTTGGTATTGAGCTTGGAAAGAGAATCATTCGAAATCCGGTTTGGTTTTTAAGTTCTTGAAGTTGTTTGGTTTGGTTGGCAATAGAGTTTTCCAACAAAATTTCCAAATAGGATTTCGAGTGAATCTTTGGTTGTTTGCATAACCGGGTGGTGCTACTTGTCCATAGGGATTTTGGTTTTTATAAAAATTTTGATTTTCTCGCATCCCTTGGTTGTATTGAGCATAATTCATTTGCTCAACACCATTAATAACACTACCTAGTTGGCAATCAACACCGGCATGACCGGTTATACCACATATTTCACAAGAAGGAGTAGAAGCAGAATTGATAGCACTAACATTGAGTTTTTCAAGTTTTTCGGTTAGTGTATCAATTTTAGAAGCAAGGTGGTCATAGTTAGAGACTTCGTACATACCGCCTCCTTTTTGGAGGATGAAGAACTAGTGATGGCTCTCTCGTCGGTCCATTTGTAATGATTTTGAGCCATGTCTTCAATCAAGGCATACGCCTCCGTGTAGTTCTTGTTCATAAGTGCTCCACCCGCATTTGCATCAACAGACATCTTAGTGGTATAAGACAAGCCATTATAAAAAGTGTGGACTATAAGCCACTTCTCTAGGCCATGGTGGGAACAAAGTCTTAGCATTTCTTTGAAACGCTCCTACGCATCATAGAGAGATTCCCCATCTTTTTGGTTAAACCGCGTGATTTGGTCTCTAAGTTTAGCGGTTTTAGATGGTGGAAAGAAACGGGCAAGGAATGCTTGCCTCATTCTGATCCCATGAAGTAATGGAACCGACTTCGAGGGAATGGAACCAAGCGCTAGCTCTATCCCTTAAGGAAAAGGGAAAGAGATGAAGTCTTACGGCCTCTTGGTTCTCCTTCATGGTTCCACTAATTCGTAGGAAAACGAGAGATGTGAAGATTGGGATCCTCGGTGGGGGATCCCGAGAATTGGTTTTGCTGCACCAAGTTAAGTAAGGCGGGCTTAATTTCAAAGTTGTCATCCTCAACCGTTGGGTACACAATAACGGCTTGTGGCTCGGCCGTAGACGGCGTTGCATACTCTTTGAGAGTGCGATTGGCCATGGCGGTGTTATTTTGTGCCGCTCTCCTCCTTCTATGTAAGAATCTTTTGATTTCGGGTATGAATACCGCTCGATTTCTAGTTCTTCGCATAAAAGGTTGAGAACCCAAGAAGGTAACGATAACGAGAAAAATAAAAGTTAAAAATAAAAAGAAAAGAGAAAGAATAGAGAATTCTAATCACTAAGAAAAAGCTAATTAAATTAGTTAACTCCCGGCAACGGCGCCAAAAACTTGATAGAGCCAAACCGCAAGTGCACGGCCTATCGAAGTAATAGTAGTAAGTAGAGTTATCGTTCCGCTAGGGAGTTGGTCAATCTAATTAACTTTTAGAAAATGATTAGAGGAGAAAGAAATAAGAAGTTGGAGAGTGCAGTTTTTGAAAGTAAATAACAATAATATTAAAAAGCCTCGGGATCATTGGTTCATCATAATAACGAATCTTTTCACAAGCAAGCCTTAAACTTATAATTATACGTTAATCTTAATTACTAAGGACAAGTTTCTCTTTAGCATATCACAGCTCCTCTCGAAGTCGGTGAGTGTATCCCTCCAACAACCACACCTATTCTCATGGGTGATTGCCTTTGGGACCCTTGAAGATCGAAACTTTATGTGTCCCAAGGTTTGCTAGACTATTCTCATGTTTCGCAAACCTTGTCTAAATTCACTTGTTCGGATATCAAAGCTCCGCGTTCGCTTTATGAATTGATATTCGTGATGATGAATTAACCATTATCAAACCCTCCGCGTTCGCTTCCACGGTTTGATAATAATTAATTCATGTTAAAACGGTGAATTTAGATTAGGAATTAAGGTAACAAATAATTAGGGTTTAAGGCTTGGCTTGATCCGGATTACGTCATTAGACTTATCCAACGATCCCAAGACAAAGAAGTCTACTCACTCATGTTCATCGTAGACATGGGGGAAGAAGAGAGAATGCGATAAAAGTAAATTGCAAAGGAAGTAAAAGGAAATAAAGACTTTTAATTGAAATAATGCTTGAAATAAACAAAGTAAAAGGTGAATGTTTATGGTGGAGAGCTACTCTATTTATAGCTTTACAATCGACTTAGAAACTAAGCAACTAAAAGGGTAAAACAGTAAAGCTGCAACGGGGTAACTTGGGCTCGAAGAAAAAGCAGCAAAAGAGGCTTCGGAGGTGGCACGGCCGTGCCACATGTTGGCACCGGCCGTGCCAAGCTTCTGACTTGGTGGGAACATATTTTTGTTCCGTATCTTCGTATTTTCGCACCGTATTTGCTCCAGGTCCTCTTTCTTTTGCTCCAAGACACCTTCCACCATATATTCGTTCCTAAAATAAAATAAAAAGCAATTTAAAGTAAAATATTCTAAAAGGAAATAAAATGCAATAAAATCAAATCAAATCTTATTTAAAACTAAACTAAATAAAGCATTAAAATATACTAATCCATGACTCATCGGTCATGAACTATCTACTAGAGACAGTTTATATAGATGAACAAAGGATGAAGCAAGGTTATGTGAGTTTAATCTCAAACTTAGTTTTCTACCTCCAAGAGTAAAACTAAAACAAAGTTGCTCCAACAAAGAAAAACAAACAAGATTCATCCTAAATGAAGGTAAGGGAAAAATATTTTTCAAAACAAGTTCAAAACTAGAATGTTAAATCATGGTGACAACTCCCATCGACTTCACAATTACTTCTAGATCATATTAATCTGAAATTAAGTTGACATCTCCCACTGACCAAAAGGTTATTTCAGTTCATGCATGTTCTCCTAGAGGCAACTCCAAATCTTACTTCCATTTCTTACAGTTGACTCGGTTAAGATCTCGATGGAAGCAAAACAATCATTCATTGATAAGGAAAAAAATGAATGAATTAAAATATGTCATAAGACAAGATATAGCTTAAAATAAACAAGCTATTATAACGAGGCCAATATAATTGTACAATCACCTTTGGGCAGAATGCACAAACCAAGGTCAAAACCTTAGCCAAAACCTCAAATGAGTTAATCAATGAGGATACATTGAACTTGGGAAATTGTCACCTTTGGGCAAACAAATTCTTTGGTTCGACATATACTCCAATAACTCCATCTCGTATAAGTTAATCAATAAGCATGCATAATAAAAGCACAATAATTATCCATTGAGGAAATATATGAGACAAAACATGAATGCATTAAAATATATCAATTGACAAGATATAGCTCAAAATAAACAAGCTATCATAATGAGGCCAATATAATTGTACAATCACCTTTGGGCAGAATGTACAAACTAAGGTTATAACCCCGAGTCAAAACCTCGGGTAAATTAATCAATGAGCATGTATTGAATTCAGAAATTTGTGACCTTTGGGCAGACAAATTTCTTAGTTCAAAACATTCTCCAATAACTTATCCCAAATAAATTTTTAATTGAAAAATGCAATAACCACCTTTGGGCAGGAAACTACATGTTACGATTAAAAACATTCCTCAAGCTACAAAAAGAAATTTCATCAATCAATCAATAAAGGTGGTCCCACTTTGGTGGTAACGACCTATATCAACGCAAGAAATTCTTTTTGCATAGGAATCAACAACTCTTGTCAAAATACGACACGAAAAAAAATATGCATTATTTAAATGCATCTAAACCGATCAATACCGTCTCAATTTGCATTCATCATAATTTTGTTTGATACAATGCGGTAGAAAAGTACGTTAAAAGCACATAAAAGAAAATCAACATGTAATCATGTGCTATCTTTTGGAAGAGTAACTATTACCGCTAAACTCATAATCTCATCAACAAGTAAATATTTAAATCAATTACCAACGCAGCGGAAATATGTGAGACTTAAATTTCACCACCATTGAGGATAAAAGACAAAATAGTCATAAAAAAATATTTAAGAAAAACTATAATATCCTCAATGTAAGTCTCCATAATAAACAAAAGAGTATTCATCAACAAAGGATGTTTGTTTCTCAATTATACATAATTGACATGTAAGATTCTCCCACTTGATAGAGAATGATAGTTAGATTTTCAATCCAAGACTTTAAAATATTTAAACAAATATTCAAGTATATTCTCTATCACACAATGGTCATGTCAATTAATATTACACCAATAAGATATTCACATCTCTTATATAATAAGGGAACAAGTGTAATCAAAGTGTAATCAAATTCAATAAAAAGAATTTAAATTAACTAAACCATGACTAACCTCAAAAGGTGTAATGAATTCTCCTTGTATGTAGAGTCATTAAGCTTCGATGACTTAGAGAAAATTCCGCAAAATTGGCATATTGTCATCTTAATTGGTTCATAATTCAACAACAAACCAATATAGCAAAAGAAAGACTCTCATAATACATCAAAAAAATACAAGGATAACAGTTTTTGATTGCCTTCGAATTGCTCGAAAATTATCTTTTATGATATTCCACAATTGAGCATTAAAATAAGAACAAGGCAACATATAATGTAATAATTATAAAATCATATACATTGATATTTGGTGCTATGATTGATAAAATTGAGTGTAAATAATTTCACAAATACAACACTTTAATAGAATAATTCACTTCTATGAAAGAGAATTTCACAAATAATATTTTAGACTCATCCTTGGGAATATATATCTCACAAAAAAAAGATTCTACATATTTCACAAAATAAAATTTATTCCCACAAATAAAAATGTGAAAACAATGTTTGGAAATTATTTCCAATCAAATTACTCAATTTTAAAAACAAATCAATCCACCAAAATCAAATCAAATCCTTTTGAAAATGCAAAATTTGATCCATAAAATATTAATCATGGTGTTTCCTTCCGGATTTGAGATAAAATAAAATTATGCATGATGGAATATTCATATAATAATCATGCCAATATTTATTCACATTAGATGCACATGCACAATGAATCACAACATGTGAAATTTGTTTCAAAAACCGCAAACCTTATGGCAACGAAACAAATATAACATCAATTTTTAGTGACAAAAACAACATTAAAAGGAGTAGCTCAAAAATACATGGTCTTAATTTGAACATGACTACTCAAAATTGTCTCTGGATCCACACATGCAATTGTAATTCAATCATGATAAACATATTTTTAAAGCAACTTCAATCTATGCATAAACCAAATCTCAAATCCACTCAAATAATAGAATAGAAACTATAGTCTTGTATAAAGGAAACTATCCATAAACTTAACAGAAGAGGGAGCCACACAAAAATGTATCAATTTACCTATTTCACATGTATTAATACATCTTTGACACATATAAAAATAATAATAATTGAGCAAACAATTATTAAACTCAAACCATTTTTCATATCAAGAAAATTTTCCAAAATTCCACAAAGAAAACAATCAAAACTCTTGTTCAAGTAATTTCAATGAAAATTGTTTGCCAGATATTCAAAGACCGATCACATACAACAATAGGAAATATTTTATTTTAGTATGAGTCACATAATTTTGAAAATTGAAACAATTTCAATAATTCATTTTGAACATGAAAAACCAAATCTTTCAATTCAAAGCTTCAAACTGAATGCTCAAAACAAGAACAAATTCTTGAAAGCAAAGTTGAACTTTTTAAACAAATATGCAAATTCATCATGAAGTACAGTACCATATATAAAAATATATCAGCCCAAAAAATACCAAGGTGAAAAGAATATCAAATTCCAAGATATGACAACGATTTTAACAAAAATGAGCCAAAGTGAAAATATTTAATTCTAAATCTTTAGAAACATATTACTCAAAATTAATCGATATCTATATCCACTTTAGGAACTTGAATTCAATTGCACGATGAGAAGCATTTTTTTTTTTTTAATTGCATGATGAGAAGCACTTTAGGAACTTGATATCCATATCCATACTTATACAAAATCAATGAATCCGAGGTTACTCTGTGACATATCAATTCATCCCAAAAATAAAAATGCATATCATCCGAAATAAACCAAAGTCTATCATGTATGAAAAAACCAAAATGATTTCACACGAAATATGAAATTAAATGATAAGCTAAATTGGTCCTCATAAATTTAAAGTGAAAACATTGACAAAGCAATTCACTTTTAACATAAGGAATTGGAAAGAAAAAAATCAGGATATAAATTCAACTTTGTAATCAACATAAATAAATTTCCATCAAATATCATATTTATTTTCATAAATTGATATTCAGAGGATCAACATCTCACAAGAATATATTGTTCCAAAATTTAAGGAAACAAAAGTCAAAGCATGTGAGATGCATTGAAATTGACCAAAGATAAAGTCTATAATCTCTGAATAAATTAAATAAAAAATAACAGGTTCATATTAAAAGGCTAGATTTGCTCTTGCGATTCAAAGATTATATATATCTGCTGTATCCAAATTTGGTTTTGCTTCTCCTTATTTTCAATATTAAAAAAAATCCAATTTGAAATAATAACAAAGAATTATCGGCCAAAACAAATCGTAAACAAAATTTACCGATACCGGATCAAACAAAAGAAATTGTTTTTTTTGGTAACAACAAAAGAAATTGTTTAAAGCATTGTTTCGATTTCATCAAGAAATTATAAAACACGTACCAATGAGGCCTGGTCATAAAAATTCAATCTCCTGAAGAGTAAGGTATACTATATATTTATAGTATATTAAAACTAAACCCTAAATCAAATTTGAAATAATAAAATCTGAATCGCATGATTCAAGTAAAACAGTTTTCGATTCAACAATGAAAATAGGGTTCTAAATCATATAATTTATCAAACAAAAGAAATTGTTTTTTTTTTGGTAACAACAAAAGAAATTGTTTAAAGCATTGTTTCGATTTCATCAAGAAATTATAAAACACGTACCAATGAGGCCTGGTCATAAAAATTCAATCTCCTGAAGAGTAAGGTATACTATATATTTATAGTATATTAAAACTAAACCCTAAATCAAATTTGAAATAATAAAATCTGAATCGCATGATTCAAGTAAAACAGTTTTCGATTCAACAATGAAAATAGGGTTCTAAATCATATAATAATAGCTCGATACCACATGTAAACAATTTATTCATTATGATCGATATATTATATGAAGTTAGAACACACTTACATGGAAACCATGATTACCGGATTCGCCGAGATTTGAGACAAAGTCTTCCTGTGCCTTTCACATGCTCCGGACTTAGGGTTTTCAATGGGGCAAACCGCTAATGAGCAAATTGTCGAGTGATGGCAAAGGGGACCTAGCCTCTCTATTTATAACCGTGCAACCCTAGGCACCCCCATCATGGGCCTAGTGTTTGGATCACAAATCGATTAAGTGCCCAAAAGCCCAATATTTATTGATCACTTTTATTAGGGCCTAAGCATCATCAAATGGATCACAACATCGATCCGTTTTTATTAAAACCAGAACCAACAATTGATTGTAGCCCACAAAATATTAGAAGAAATTCTAACAAAACATTATATCCATTTCGGGACAGAAAAAAAACATTATGCCAACCTTTAACTTATTTAGCTTTTGTAGTTTTTGGGCTTAAGCTTTTGAGAAAGTGCAGCTGAATTAACAATATATAAAAATACTCAAGAGTGAAATTAATTAATAGATTGATATTTGGTTATCATTGAAATGAAAAATGTGAGAAAGATTGTGCCATTTGATAAATCCTTTTTAAACCCTCCAAGTAGCAAAACAAGGAAACAATAGCAGAGGTAACTTACGGACACTTTCAAGGATGAAAATGAAGGTTTACCCTAGTATATATTGCTATTCTTGTTGGGTTGCATGAAATTATCTCTGTCTGATTGATTCTTGTAAGAGAACAGGAGTATGCAATCTAGGATAAAGATATAGTAAAATCCTACACAGTCTTCTTTGTTTTCAGCGACACCAAACTTGGAAGCATATACTTTTATAATTTCAATTTTATGCATTTTTCATTCACCGAATATGGATGGTTTTAGACCATTGTTTTAGCTCGGAATCACACTTAGCGTCACTTTCTGTCTCATTTTATCTCAATAAGTAATTTCTACACACGCATGATATGATACTTCTTTTGTGATTTTCGTGACTTTGTTGTGCGAGTGTGAACCGTTAATATTTACATCAAAGACTTAGGTACCCTTCGGCGGGGCCGGTCCCACATTCCTCATCACTTCGCCTTGTCCCAAGACTCGTGCTTCGGGGGCTGTGAACCGTCATAATATTCCTAAAGGCTTAGAAACCCTCCGGAAGGGCTTGGACGCCCTCTAGAAGGGCTCGAACGCCCTCCGGAAGGGCTATTGAGGTCCGGGCGCGTCCTCCTTAGGACGCCGCCTTCCTTGGCTTCCGAAGCTTCCGAAACCGCCTAAAGTACATAAATACCCTTGTTGCTTGGGAGCCAAGCAGCCGAAACCCAAGCCCATTGCAGACTATAAATACTACTCTTGAGAGCATTCTCAAGGCATCAAATCATCACCTAAACCCTAGAATCTTGGTATCTTTACCGTACTTTTTTGCAAGTACGATTGGCGCCGTCTGTGGAAAGGTAAAACTAACCTAGACCACACTCATAAACTTAACCTCCCGGCGATCTCGAAAAAGCGGTGGCCGGCGAATACCAAACCAGCTTCGGCTCCAAATTTTCCACAAAGCAATCAAACGATCAACGACAAACTACCTGGAGTTGTGGTCAATTTTTCAGTCGCCAAATGCTATCGATTTTAAATACTTCAGGGGGTATCGATTTCAATTCCCAGGTTCGGTTAGATGGTTTTATTCGTAAATAATTATCATACGGTTTCAATTATGTTATATGAATATGTTCTATTGTATGGAAAGTCCTGATCGCTACGGTAACGGCAAGAGCAACCTGGTGAGAATTCTTTCGATGAAAGGAGAATACACACGCAAAAGTTTTCATCCAATTTTTATACTTCCATCTTCATCGATTTTATTTTGTGTTATTATCTTTAATTATATGAGTATACCGATTTTATACTTACCCTACCTTTTCATGGATGACTTTAATTATTTATTTTCGTCGATGATGCCTTGCTTGTCTAAGCATCCAGTAACATCTATATATTTTTATGCTATTGGGTTTTCAATGATTACTTTGTTCATGTGAATATATTACTAAATCCTATTTCTAATTATTGATGGCTAGTCTTTTGAGGAGTTAATCGGTGACTATACTTCATCATTAAAGCTTATTTCTAAATTATCGATAACTATTCTTTTGTGTTTGTTGAACGGTTACATTAATTTTCAATACCTACCAATTCTATGTTGGGAAGTGCATACATCGCCAAACAACAAGACCGAGACAAATGAGCCTCACAACGAAGTTTGCAAGTTATAGTGTTGCTCGTTGACAAAGTTTGCTACAAGGCCGTTTTGAAGATTACGAAATAAGGCGGTGCATGTGACATCAAAGAATTTGGAGCTGCACATGACGCCCCTAGACCTAGCGGCGACCTCGAAAAGACGAAGAGATGATGGCCGGGGAAGTGATTCTCCCACCCCGAAGCAATTCTCTTTCGAAGGAATACTGAGTTCTATGTTTTCAATATATTTTGAGAAAATACACTATTTGATTTGAAGAAAATTTCTTGCCCAATATATTTTGAGAAAATATATTTACACTTTTAGATTAGAAGAAAATCTTATGTTCAATATATTTGGAGACAATATATTTCAACTTTTTGATTCGAAGAAAATTTCTTGTCCAATATATTTTGAGAAAATATATTTTACAACCTTAATTTTGAAGGCTCTTATCGATTTTGTTTATCTTGCAATTATTTGTTGGTGCATATACATCATATAATAAGACAAATTAGCTTTAACTTAATTAGTTTCACTTGATATTAATTTTCGTTGGGCGATTTAGTTACAATGTAATGAAGAAAGAATGATGAGTAAAACACAAGAGGTAGGACCAAGTTATTAAAAGAAAGACTACTCTAGGTACCCCATGGCGAAGTAAAGTGTAGTATTGTTAAAAGGTCACATATGAGGGATTACGGCGAGGAAAGCCCCGGTATTTAAGAGGTCCAGGTGACCCACCTCTCTTTCCCGGGGAACCCTTTCCATGTACCATTTACTTTGCGAATCGGACTAACTATTTAGTAAAAACATAAATAAATGAGTAATAAGCCAGATTGGACAAAATCGACACACATAGAAGAATAAAGTTGAGTAGAAAACTTAGTTCCAACTTCATAAAAGGAAATATATACATAGAGAGTAATGGAGTGAGCGAGTTAGTTAGGATTTAATAGGAGAATGATAAGTTAATGGGCTAGATATTTAAGAATGAAGAGGAAAAGGAAGAGGAGTACAAAGTATAGGCGAGCTAAATAAAAGAAGACAAAGAACAGTTAGTTCCCGTTGAATACAATTGCATATGATTAAAGACTCCTTTATTCATGATACTAATTACTTTGGAAGCGTGGAAGAATTGTTTTATTTCGGATAAATCAAGGATGGGAGACTAACAAGCCCGCCAAGGGCTAGATGAACGAAAAGAAGAACTCGCCAAATAACACCCCAAAATGAAATGTAGAAAGAAATGATCCCACCATTAAGAGCTTAAAGATGAAACACGGAGTTATTCTAACCTTTCTCGACCTTTGAGATTTGTTTTGTAGAATTCGGGCGATGAAGAACCCGATCCAAAGGATGCGAGCCCCGAAAAGTCGGGGGTCGACTATAAAACTCGCCGCGAGCCCCCGAAACGTCAACCTCAACAAGAGGCTGCGGCGGGGTCGACTATAAAACTCGCCCAAAACGAAAAAAGACTCGATCCAAAGGATCCGCGCACGAAAAGTCGGGGGTCGACTATGAAACTCGCCGCGATCCCCCGAAACGTCAACCTCAACAAGAGGCTGCGGCGGGGGTCGACTATAAAACTCGCCCAAAACGAAAAAGACTCGATCGAAAGGATTCGCGAGCCCCCGAAAAGTCGGGGGTGGACTATAAAACTCGGCGCGAGCCCCCGAAAAGTCGTGGGTCGACTATAAAACTCGCCGCGAGCCCCCTAAAAGTCGGGGGTCGACTATAAAACTCGCCGCGAGCCACCTCGAAAGTCGGGGGACGACCGTAAAACTCGCCCAAAAACCACAAAAATTCGATCCAAAGGATCTCGCGATCCCCACGAATGCCGGGGGTCGACTATGAAAATCGCCACACTATCACGAATATACAAGCGCCCTAAACGTCAACCTTATAAAGGCTGCGGCGGGGTTCGACATCAACGGAATCTACAAATCTACATAAGCGCCCTAACCGTCAACCTTATGAAAGGTTACGGCGGGGTTCGACATCCGGAAACGAGTAAGGTCGCGGGGAGGCTCGGGACGACTAAGATCGCCGAATTATCATCCATCTAGAAAGAGACACTTTCGCTAAAACACAAATAAAACAACTAACAAGCACACCGATGATAGAAACTTCAACGAAGAAAACAAAATCACCACCAACAAATCACCAATAGAAGTATAAAAACTCTACTAAACACCAAAAAGAAATTCAACACACAAAAAGGAATCGCCAAAATCCAAATGCATCATTCACACCTTTACAAACCATCTCGCCTTGTCCCAAGACTCGTGCCTCGGGGGCTATATGGACCAAGCAACTCCGTACGTAGATGATACATGTACCCTTAAAGACTATTAAAGCATTTTACGATCGCCACAGGGAAATGCTCTAAACTCGTATCAAACATATATCCTCGGGGCTTCCGAACACTCTATGATCGCCCTAGAAGGATCCTCCGAAATAACACCAAGCATAACCTAAATTTGTAAAGAAAAGCTAAATCACTTCGCCTTGTCCCAAGACTCATGCTTCGGGGGGCCGTGAACCGTTAATATTTACATCAAAGACTTAGGTACGCAGGTCGGTCCCACATTCCTCATCACTTCGCCTTGTCCCAAGACTCGTGCTTGGGGGGCCGTGAACCGTCATAATATTCCTAAAGGCTTAGAAACCCTCCGGAAGGGCTTGGACGCCCTCTAGAAGGGCTCGTACGCCCTCCGGAAGGGCTATTGAGGTCCGCACGCGTCCTCCTTAGGACGCCGCCTTCCTTAGCTTCCGAAGCTTCCGTAAACCGCATATAGTACATAAATACCCCGTTGCTTGGGAGCCAAGCAACCGAAACCCAAGCCCATTGCAGGCTATAAATACTACTCTTGAGAGCATTCTCAAGGCATCGAATCATCGCCTAAACCCTAGAATCCTAGTATCTTTACCGTACTTTTTTGCAAGTACAGAGTGCATGATTACTCTGTTCGTTTTTTAGATGCGACATTGTTTGGTACTCTATCTTTTTACAATTTCGTTCGGTTTAAATTGTCATTTTGTAGCATTTTGTCATTTTTTGTTAACTTGTGTGATATTCATTTGTTCGCACAACCAACCTATAAAGATATTGAATTTGCGTTATTTACGATATATTCTACCGGTTTAAATAAATGCTTTCGTTTTAGTATCTCTATAAGCCAAAGCTGCCAAACTCTATTTTTTTTGGTAAAGAGCCAAACTCTTTATGTAAAAATTACTACCAAACTGTTTTGGACGCTAGAGCGATGTTGCAGACTACCTAGGAATCTTTTACCTTCTCATGGCCAGAAATGTTTTCGACCCATAAAAAGGTCAAATATGATGTTTTGTCGAGTGTACAAAAGGGTATCTATTATTTTCGTTAATGTACTTGAAAATAACCGTTTCAGTTGTATTTTAAGATGGCTCACGTTGAATAAAATAGAACGGTCTCGCATCAATAAAATCAATAGCATAATATTATATTATATATGCATTTAGAAGAATACATATGTTTGTATTTAATTATTTTATTCAAAAATTAAAAATAATATAACTTATCATCTTATTTAACATATATATTTAGTTTATTTATCTAATATGTTTATAAGTATAAAAAAGTTACCCGTAGTTAAGGATTTAAATATGATTATTTCCACATGCATCCTAGTGTCTCTCCTAAAGTTCATGGTGGAAATAATTTCTTATAGAAGTACATGTAACATGTTCTAATCATTATTTAGGATTAAGAGTTTATTTTGCAAGTATGAACGGAATACAAGTAAAAGAAAGCATGAATCCAATTATGGACCACATAGTGTGATTGAAAAGAATTTGTGAAAGGAAAAGTAGAAGAAAATAAGAAGCGGGATGAATCATTTTTTCTTTTTTAAGAAAAAAGTGGGATCAATCATGGAATTCAATTCTTAAGAATTGCACCATTTGTTTGACTAAAAAATTGGTGAATTGATTAAAAATATTTGACTGAGAGAAATGCAACTTTTTTTTTTTTTTGACAAATGAGAGAAATGCAACTTAAAGTTGATTAGAACATTTTTTTTAAGGGAATTGAATTGCAACACTAGAGATACTTATTTAATATAGGAGAAATATATGTTATTGCAACAATAAAAATATGTGTGAGTTTTAAATTAGAGGTGCCCCGCACACAACAAAAATGGCAGCATATTTAATGTATAGATGTTTTTTTTAAGAGTATAGCGGCAACTCGTACACTTGTTGAGAAGTGAAAAATTGTGAATTGGCACTTTTAACATATAAAATATTCTTGCAACATTTTACCATTAGAGTTGTACAAATCTAACATTTATACATATCATTTCTCTTATATTTATGGACATCATTGTTTTAAATACACTATATAATTAGAAACCAAGAAAGTATTAGTATACTGTCTTTCTGTTCCTACATGGTCCATTCCGGCTGTCCTAACTCACAGGCTTGTTTAACAAAGCACTTCACTGCAATCACAGCTTACACTCAATGTCTCTCTCTTCTCCATCAATAGGTCTGCAATTGTACTTTCATTTTTTATATAAAATACACGTCCATCTCTTCTTCTAGTATGTCTGCATGTTCTTTATTGCCAAAGTTCAATCATGTTATCATATCATAGTTTTCTTCAAAATTGTATTCTATTACTATTTTCTCTAATGAACCTGAAATTCATATACATATGTTACACAGTCACACTACTAACAATTTCATTGATCGATATCAAACAGAATTAATGACAAAATAAAAACATTTTTTTTTACTAACTTACTGGTTAATTGATTTGAAATCATTAGTCATTTGAGATGAATTCAAATTTTGAAACTGAATTTTTTGGTGGGGGTGGCCTTAGATGAATTCAAATTTTGATGATGCCTTGATATATCAATATGTGTAAGATCAGTGAACTGATTTCTGCAATTATTGTGCAGATATTCATCTAACAATATTTGACTTTGAATTAGAGAATTCAATTGCTGGTTACTGATGCAGTTATTGTATAGATTTTCAGTTAGCAATATTAGAATTTGAATTGAGAATATCTCTCTGAATCAGTGCTGACTTTAATTTGTGATCAGCTAAGTTATTGCTGTAACCTGTATATAATTGGTCTTGTACCTCAATGAAAATATACAATTCATTACCATCTTAATTCTTTATAATATGGCTGCAGTTATGTTATTATGGCGTGCCATCGCATGCCTCCTCTTTGTTTCCAGTTTGGCATCTGCTTCTGCCAAAAATGGACACACAAAAACAAGAAATGAAGTAATCATTGCTCATCATGGAGCTGTTGCAACCGATGATCGTCGATGCTCGAAGATTGGGATGGATGTTATCCAAGAAGGGGGACATGCAGTGGATGCAGCTGTGGCTGCTGCTCTTTGTTTGGGAGTTGTCAGTTCAGCTTCAAGTGGTATTGGTGGCGGTGCCTTTATGCTTCTTAGGTTAGCTAATGGTGTAGCAAAGGCCTTTGATATGAGAGAAACTGCTCCTCTTCATGCTTCCAAGGTACTTTTCAATCATGGACTAAAATTATTCCTTTGCATATAGTTTCCAAGATTTTAATTAAATAGTGGCGGTGGACGAGGATGATCATGTCATGATATCTGATGCAGCCTCAATCGCGGTTGCGCTGACCGCGTTGACATATCAAAACACTTTTATGTTGTAGTCCAAGTTGCGCACTTGCAGACATTTGTTTGGAAAAACCATGTGGTGTAGAGAAATGAAAAGGACACATGTAGAGGAAACTAGTAAGAAAAGTCTAGTAGATGGATGATATAATTGACACATGGTTAGGAATTTTTCTTTTTAATTGTGATAGAGAGAAGACGAAAGCTAACCACAGAGAATAAATTTCTAGAATTACTGAAAACAATGTTTTAACATTTTTTAGAATTTTCAGAAATGTTGAATCTATTTTAATTTCTCTGCATTTCAAACCTCAAAATTTTCTCTTCTCATTAATTTTACATAAAAATTTAACACTATAGTGAATGAATTTGTTGAAATCACTCTTCTATGCCATATGATACATCCATTTTTTCCAGGATATGTATGGTGGCAACACTACTTTGAAGGCAAATGGTGGCCTCTCGGTAGCAGTTCCAGGAGAACTAGCTGGCCTTCACAAGGCATGGGAACAACATGGAAAGCTTCCATGGAATAGACTTGTAATGCCATCAGTGATTCTTGCTAGTAGAGGGTTTAAAATATCACCATACCTTCACATGCAGATGGAAAAAACAGAATCAAATATATCGAATGACATTGGTCTTAGTAGTGTATTTGCACCACATGGAAAACTCTTGAAAGCAGGTGAAATATGTTATAATAAGAAACTAGGAGAAACTCTAAGAGCAATTGCAAAGTTTGGTCCACAAGCTTTGTATGGTGGAATAGTTGGCATTAATTTAGTTAAAGATGTTCAGAAGGCTGGAGGGATATTGACATTGGAAGACCTCAAAAAGTACACTGTTAAACAAAAGGAACCTATATCTATAGATTTTCTTGGATTAAAGATCCTTGGTATGCCTCCTCCTTCAGGTGGGCCTCAAATGATGCTGGTAAGTTAATTTACCGTGTTCTTTTCTATATAAGGAGTTCTGTTTTGTTTTTCTTTCCTATTTATAAAAATAGATGGGGGCATTGTCCCGTGGTACAATCGTTGTTCAACCCAACTGCAATGTAAATGGGATCAAACCAACCGGCGGACCGTCTGGTTTCCGGTTCAACCTGTTGATCCGGCAGTTCAAACCAGTTTTTAAAATATTGAGTTATATTATGATATGACGTACTATGTTTTTATTTTTCTCTGTCAATAAAAAAGGGCTTAGCCACTCTCATCTTTCTGTTACAGCTGCTGAACATTCTAGCACAATATGAGCTTCCTTCAGGCCTTTCTGGTTCCCTTGGGATCCATAGAGAAATCGAGGCTTTGAAACATGTATTTTCAGTTAGAATGAATCTTGGGGATCCTGATTTTGTAAATATAACTGAAGTTCTTTCTGACATGCTTTCTACCAAGTTTGCTCAAGTGTTGAAAAAAGACATCAATGATAATAAGACTTATGATTCAAGTCATTATGGTGGCAAGTAAGTTTCTGCGTTCGTTTAATTAACTTCAAAGTCACTGTAATCTTGTACCAGTAATTTAATTAATTGCAGTAAATTTCATTCATTCCCTCTTTATAGGTGGAATCAGATAAATGATCATGGTACAAGTCATTTAAGCATAATAGATTTTGAGAGAAATGCTGTTTCCATGACCACTACAGTAAATTCGTATTTCGGTGCAACAATACTTTCACCAAGTACAGGAATAGTACTCAACAATGAGATGGATGATTTTTCCATGCCTGTAAAAAATGTTTCGAAGGATGTTCGACCGCCTGCTCCTGCCAATTTCGTCGTGCCGGGGAAGAGACCATTATCATCCATGTCACCAACTATTGTTCTCAAGGTTCTTCCACATTGCAGAATAATTTTTGATAGCAATGATTATGAAATTCTATTATCATTTGTTGAAGATATTTTGTAATATTTGTGTTACTACAGGACAGGGAAGTGAAAGCAGTAGTAGGTGCAAGTGGAGGAATTATGATTATTGCTGCAACTTCAGAGGTTCTTTTGAATCACTTTGTCAAAGGAATGGATCCTTTTTCTTCTGTAACTGCTCCTAGGGTCTATCATCAGGTATGGAATCTTACATTTGTTCTGGTTGCATATTTTTTGCTTATATTCTGGTAAGCTCTAATTCAGAGCTATGTGAAATATGGACAAATTTAGAATATTTATTGTGCTACAGATGTAATCAATAACATCATTAAAACCTAGGAAAACTCAAAATGTTATCTACTTGTAGTCTCATCTTGGACAATAATATAGACATGACATGAAAAATAGTTATAAGTGGGACAGCTCTCATGACATGGAAAATTAAATAGATGTCTAATCCTAACTTAGTCCTACGTATGGAGTTATGTCATCAATTATTTCCTAAATTATTTATATACAAACAAATATTAACTTAGTAAAGTATAATTGGATGTTTGTGTGAAATTTTTTATACTGTTTAAACATAATAACTAAAATCTTAATAAAATAGTAAAATTTGTACATCAAATTAGAATTACCATTGATCATTTTTTAAAAATATGAAGATAAATGTGGATGTACAGCAAGATCACAAGGCATACTTTCCTCAAACCAATCAATCACATAACTGATGAGAAATTAACTCACCGTATGGTTGATTATGCAGCTGATACCTAATGTGGTATATTATGAGAACTGGACAACAGTGACCGGGGACCACTTTGAACTTTCTGCTAATATCAGGGAAAGCCTTAGAAGTAAGGGCCATGTCCTTCAGAGCCTTGCTGGTGGGACAATATGTCAATTTATCGTTTCAGACACTTCTGAACATTCCAAAATAAATAAAGGTGTAGGAAAGCTTGTGGCCGTAAGTGATCCAAGAAAGGGTGGTTTTCCTGCAGGCATTTGAGAAAATTCATCCACATTGTCACCTCATATCTCACTTAAACTTAAGTGGTCAATGAGCTTCAGTTAAGGTCGAATAGATCAGGAGTCCTAATTGATCTGGAGTCCCGAGTTTGATCGCTTTCATTAACTAGGCTTTGCTTAAAAAATATGCTACTCCCTTGGTCCCACTAGTAGCTGTATTTCAAGAATTGAAATAATTAAATGTGGCTTGATGTGTATTTTGGTTTCATACTTGTAAAATAAAAACTCAAGTGCCATATGTGGAGCCACAGTACATTAAATTTTTCTTTGCATCTTCAAAAGAAATTCAATCATTTATCAAAGTAAAATGGAAAATAAACTATGTCCACATAGAGAGCCGATTTATTTTCAAAAACACAGCTTTCATAATATTATATGCATTTTACAAGACCAACTTTCACACAGACTAATTTGCATATTCTAAGCATATCATTTTGCAACAATCCAAATATACATGCATCCAAAATTAATTTATTTACAAACTCCTATTGCATAAAATGAGCAGTCATATTCACAGCTTCTCCACAACAAAAGACTGCAGGAAAAATTTGAGCAGCCTAAACCACACATTGTATATGGTTTTGACACTTGTGGCCAATGAAAATGACCATACTCATCACGTTTCATATTACAAAGTTTACATTTAATATTCTAGTCTTGCAACAAGACTAAGCAGGTTCTCGGGGTCGATTAGACCATAGTGAGCTCAAAGCCCTCAGGCGTTGGAAATATTCTCCCAAAGCAAGCAAACATCGAGCTGACTGACGGATTGTAAGTGTTCGCGACATTTGTTGCAAGGTTTCCTGCCGAAGATGGTCAGCCTGTTAAACACGAATCACAGTTAAATATGTGATTCTAATGGCCAAGCTATTTTTTTCAGAAGGGGTCAATTAATAATGTGTTGTAACAACAATCCCGGTTATAAAATAAACATATACAAAAAACGCAGACATAAAACATACATGATTTGATCACGGAGTTCGGACAATTTTGCTTGATAATAAGTTAGTGACAAATGGAAAGCACGTGCTCTTTTATTAGTATGACATGTTGCGAAAAGGAAATTAAGTTTTATTAAATTGAAAAGTAATGGTTATCAAGAAAGCTAGGTACAATACCTGGTTCACAAAGCTCACAAGAGCTTCTAACTTCTCCATTGCAGTAGCCATCTGTGGAATATAAGTTCCTTCAATGAATTGTCCAGCTGCTACGCTATCAGCGAGTGTTTGCCGCAGTTTCTCCATGCCTTGTGAAAGGGCATCTTCTGCTTGTTGACATGATTGTCCAAGGTTATCGATATCCAATCGTTGTTGCTCTGTCAATGGTTCAATCATTGGACCAAGAATCTGCAATTAAATCAAGTTATAGACTTCCACCATACTACATTATAAATTTGTCATGCCATAATTGAATATGGAATTAAAGTTGTAATAAATGAATGCAGTTCTAAACTCCTCCCATTCTTTCTCACATTAAGACAATGATGAAATTTTGATCTCGCCTTCTATCATTCTATGGATAACATCTTCAACTTATATTCTTTAAATATGAACAATCACCTTGAGAAGCTCAGAAGGGCGAAATCCACCGATCCACAAGAAAAATCTTTCAGCCGTTGTTTTCCACATGCCGGACATCACATAAAAAACATCTGTTTTTGCAGCTGCAGATTTCATTCGATAGATTTCAGCATAGTGGTTCATCATACCATCAACCAGCATCCTGAGCTCTATGTCACTAATACGCGAGTTTAAAGCATTTCTCATTTCCGAGATTTGCCGGTTTTGCTCATCAACCCAATGTCCATACTCCATCTCAAAGGCTGCAATTCCTACGGATAAGGGTGTCCTTAGAATGCAATGCAAGAACTAATTTCAAAAATTAAATGCAATACAAATAAATATATAGCAGTAGTAGCATCTTCACAAACCAACCTGGATTCACAGGTCCAGCAAAACACATATTATTAGAATCCAACCCACCACCCATATACATTCCCTGCAGTTTTTGTTGCCTCAAGGTATTAGAGAAAGGAAAAAGAAAGACGATGCCGGTGACATAAAGTGATAGAAAAGAGAAAATACAAGTAAAATAATAACTCATCTTCCCCACACCTGCTGTCTAACACGTTCGAGCTCTTGCTCCAACTGCACTAACTTCAAACGACTTGATTCTAGCTGCTGCACATAAGCCTGTATGGCAATGTCAGAAATGACTTGATCAGTACATTGACACTAATAATTACTCGTCTGACATATTCATCAATTTGTAAACAACATTAAAACCTTTTTTCGCAGACGGCTCTTACGAGCAGCTTCTCGATTTTGTGCAAGACGCCTTTGTATCTGCATATTTAATCATATCAGAATGACTTAATGTACAACATCCAAAATTTGAAAGCATGGTATCAATTAATGACTTAATGTGCACCGAATACAAATTCTTCATGTTCTAACCTTATCAATAGGTCTATTAGCTTCTTGCTCATACTTGTTAGATGTTCCTAGGATACCATGAGAAGCATCCTCTGACTAAGCATTATAAAACATGAATCCAATTTGGTTAATAAGCAGAATATGCATTCTCATTTGCCAATGAAACAAATCAACCTTTGCAAACATTTACCTGACTACTATCAAACTTCAAGTCCGCCTCATCAATTAAGGGAATGGATGCACTTAAATTTCCATTACTTTTGAAGCCTTCTCCCCACATATTAATCTGGTGAATAGGATCATACACACTCATCCTTCTCGAGGAAACAAACTGTGCGGACGGCGAATTCATGCTCAATGGACTTATCCGCGCCGCAATTAAATCAGTCTTCAATACTCCTCTATAGCAAACTGCAATTAAGGAATAAAAAAAGATGCATTAAAGTTCCTGCAGTATAAAAGGGTAACATACTATTAAGTTTCTGCAAAATCACAATGGCAACCGTGATTTTGTTGAAGCTGCAAAGTGTAGCTTCTGCCAAAATCATAGTGACTCATAGTGATTCTGCCAATCTCACAGTCTATCCAAGGAAGGGCCACTTATTCAACTTTTTTAGTAAGTGAGAGAGAGAAGAGTGAAATTCCTTGATTTTAATAGGCAATAAAAGAAGTAATAATTTCAATCACAAGAAAAACCAGAAGAAAAAAAAGTACAAAATAGGCATGATTCTATTAACTAACCTATGAAACAGATTATACTCTAACGTACAATTTTATCATCAAATCAGGAAACAAAGCAAGAAATTAATTTTAGTACAAATATAGGAAAACAAAACCAAATTTTTTATAGACCAGTTATTTTTTCCCTTTCTCTGACAAAAAAAAGGTTGTTGTTTTGGCAATCAAAGACAGACAAAAGACAAAGGTATCTATCTATCTATTGATGTCATCATATCATAAGATAAATATATGGTTTTGGTAATTACAACAAAGTTTAATCTGTAACCGTTATGTTTCCTTGTTTTCCTCGAATTAGAATTATATTAATCATTACAAATTCATAAAATAAAAAAGTTAAAAACTAAAAGTGAAATATGAAAAAAGAGATGAACCTTTAGAAGCTACAGCTATCTTTTTTGTTCCCGCTCAAATCTTGTTACCAACATGGTGATGATGACCAATACCACAAAACTGCAGAACTAATGAATCTTCCATCTTCAACATAGTTCAATTTTATTATGTAAATAAATAAAATAGTACAATATAAATATAAATATAAAAATGGAAATGAAAGGCACTGTCTTATACTTATAGTATTATTTATTTTTTGTGTTGATGAATATAATATAATAATATTATAGAAAGTTGAAATGGATGGGGAAGAGTGTTTGTAATGTTATTGGAGAATGGGGAGTGGTGGTTGAAATGTGTATTTTTGTGCTTGGTTGTGTTGAGCTACAGAGAGTCAAATATAGTATTTTCATTTCATTTCACAATGGTTATATGGTTATGTATAAGATTGAGAGTTGTCCTAGTCATTGTCATGTTTCCACTATCTAACCACTAATGTGCGCACCATGTATATCAGAAACACTGTTTCACTATTCCACCCTTCACCGGAATCAACATTAACTCTGATTTTTTGCTATATTATCATTATGTTTTCATTCTTCTTGTTTCATTATTTATAGCAATGACGTGTTCTCCCTTCTTATCATTATTATATTATTATGTCAAGAAATAGGGTACTATGTTTGTTCGAGTAGAACTTGCTCGGGAGTGGACTTGAAGACGATAGTTGGAGTTGACTTGATACATTCACGTGACATGATACATATATTAAAACTTCAATATCGATAATAATTTAAGAAAATAGCATTAGTGAATGTAATTACATGTGTGGGTATCGGACACTGCGGACGTGTCTTTGATTAGAAGTATCGGTGCTACAAAGATTGCTACTCGGTGATAGGAGTGACACTCAAGTTAGTAAGCATTTTAGAAGAATTTTGAAGTTTAACTAGAATTGAAAATGCATCTTTCATAAAGGGTTAGAAGCCTTTTATTGATGTCTTGTAAGGAATGGTTGGTTATGTGACAATGATTCCGTTGTAGGAATCCGATGTGATTCATGGATCATTGCACGATTATCATCATAGAGTCGTGCTTTCATCGTGAGGGTTGATCTGGTATATCTTTAAATACAATTTAGCTTACTCGGTTGGATCTTCCATCTTTTGCGCGTTAAACCTTGGTCCAATGGACAACATACCTAAATTTGTACTCTCTGCGGTCCTATTTATAAGTGAAAGTTTGGTCAACAAAAGTTAATGTATCTAGGTCGACTTTTTAACTAGATACATCAACTTTTGTTGATCTAACTTTCTCTTATAAATAAGACCGGATGGAGTATTCCTTAAGCAAGGTCTTGGGATACGAGTCTTATGGATGAAAAAGATATGACGGGGAGAGATGATTCTTCTAAAGACGACTAGCTAAATTTTATGATAGAGACTGGTCAATTGCAAAACAAATGGATAATTCGCACAAATAACTTATTACATTGGTTAAAAAAAAAACTACATATGTACCAAAAAAAAAAAACTACATAAGTGTGCTTGAAGGATAATACTAGTCTAATAAATGTGGCTTCTAGTTGAAATTAAAATCATAAAAATGTTGAGGCATTAAAATGCTTTCGATAACTTTGTGTGTGAAAAGATTAATCATTAATATGAGGCAGGCATGCCCAAAAATCACCAACAACCTATGGACACTACCCATTGTGAAACTAACGTAGGTGAGACTGATATTGGAAAGTCAAGAAATTAAGGATTAAATTTATATATGATTGGTTAATCAATGTGGTGAAGTGCAGAAGAGGACATCATACCTTAACAAGACATTTGACAAAACCTAATCATTTCAATAATTTATTCGTGTCTTGCGTTACTTACACAACCCGAACGTTTGGTTGTTATCACATGTTGCTTTTTACGCCATTACTATTAGTAGTATCTTAATGTCATTATATGAACTTCTAAATAATTATTACCAAGTTAATACGGATTTGAAAATGTTGTTTTTACTTATTATTATTTTTAATTATTAAAACAAGGACATTGCGTAGATTAAGTGGCAGTTCCTTACGTCTCTTAGATAATTGGTTGGATTAGGATATGAATACGAATAATGAAGAAAAGATTACGAAATATAGATTATTATGCTATAAGTATAAGGTAGTGATTCGGTGCATCTAACTTCAGCACTCTTTTAACTATTGATCTGACCTCCACCATAATTATAATACCAAAAGTATTTCTGCCTAACAAATCAAAGCATCAAATATCTGAAAGCAAATATTTAACAAGATTATTGGCATGCACACTGTAAGTTGTGGGTAAACTTTTTACAATATTTTTCCTCAAAAGCGTAACGGTAAAATTCACCTATATTTTATCGTGAAATATAGAATTATGAATTTAAACTTGCATTAAAACAATCAAATGTCTACATATATGCAATTAAGCATGATTTTTTTATTTATATTTAAGTTCCAGGAGTACTTGTTAAATTTGTTTACGTCACGTACAGTTTGTCTTTTGAGTAATGATATTTTGACATCCATTTTGATAACAACTTTGTTGACAACCTTGTTTTTCTCACTTTTTATTGGTCAAAAACAATGGAGAGAGAAAAAGGAAGAGAGAGGGTAACAACATCATGTGAGTATGAGAGAGAAAGTTGTCAAAGTTGTCGAAAAATGGTTGTCAAAATATCATTTCTCTTGTCCTTTTTGTCTTTCATTACATATATATGATATTTTAATTAGCAATCCCTACAAACCAGAAGGCACAAGCCTCTTTTGTGATATGTTTTGGCCTTTCAGATCATGTTGGGACGAGAATATGACCATCATCAATTATAATTATTTTAAACAAAAACACATCACTATTTTTTCTTTCTTTTGTGCATCCTTCGTCGTGAATATTTTGGTCAAAAAAAAAACGGATGCACGTGCAATTTCTTTCTAAAGATCCAAAAGAGGGCAGAGTGATAAATTCATTGTGCTTCCGTGGATTGGCAACTGGCAAGATTCCATTCCAAGACTAATCCATAAAAGTTTTCGTTATGATTTTGGTTTCAACAATGTTTTAATAACTTTATAATAAAGTAAAGGTTAAAGAGGAAATGATGTCTCAAATTTCAAACAAAAACGATTGCAAAGCTTGCGTTCAAGAACTTCTAGTCTTTCTGTCAAAAAAAAAAAAGAACTTCTAGTCTAATTTTCAACATGAGAAAATAAAGTGAAATCTTTCATTATTTAAATTTATCTCATCCAAAATTTTCATGCATTTCTTTCTCCTTTTAAATGGTGAAAGATCCACATTCTTTTTTACATGAAAATGAGAGAATCTATTTTTTAATAGTAACATTGACAAATTGCAATAATTATATAATTAATTCCCATTACAAAAAAAAAAACATCAATTCCTTGGTAATTAAGGTTCATTCTATTTGTATTGCAAGTTTACCTTTGCCTAACACTTTAAGTTTAAAGTGTTCCTCCTTTTATAACTAACTGTGGAATCCAAATCTATGTTGACACTCTTTTTGGTTTTAGCAATATCTGAATATATGAGCCTAACAGCTCAACTAGCCCAACATTCTCCACTAAACAATCCACATTTCTTTCTTTGTGCATTTTAATTTTTGTTATTGTTCTTTTGTTGCCGAGTTTCTAAAATCTCTAGTGACAAGACAAGTTATCCAATCATACTTTCTCCTATAAGTCAACTATTAACTAGCAAAGGGTGTTATGGTTATTGCGTTAATATATGGAAATAAAGTAAAAACTATTTGCATTATTATTCATCAATCATAATATATACATGCATACATATACAACACAATGGCCTATGAACTGATTAGTTAACAAGACTATTGCTGCCAGTTTTCATTAGATCAAATTAAAGAGGTGAAGATTAGGTAAACAAATCAACACGTAAGACATATTTTCGGACGGGTTTAGTTTAACCAACTTTTTAAATAAAATAAATCTGTAAGAGTTTGTTTCGAACTGCGGTGGATCTCCCATGCACCGCACGTCTACAAGAAGCAGCAATTTTAAACTTCTAAAAAATCACGCACAATATGTCTAAGGACACAAGAATATGTTACTCAAGGGCGGATCCTTGTGAAACATGGTGTGGCGATTGCCACACCATGTTATTTCCCTTTTTTTTTTCTCCATATACCCGACTTAAATAATTATATATATAATATAAGTCGCTCGTATCACAAGTTTCTCTCTTGGCCTAGCGTTTTATGCTTGATGGATGATTTGTATGACCCGTGTTCAACTCCCGCCATTTTGCTATCTTGTTTATAGTGTCAATGGTCTACTTTGTTAAAAGTTTTGCCACACCAATATCAAATGTCTAGATCCGCCCCCGATGTTACTAGACGCCAATCCAAACAAACACTAAAAATACAAAAAATGAATTATTGATCGCTACAAAATTACGGTACGTACAATATTTTTTTCTTTGCCTAAGTTTTACGGTGTTACTAATAAACAAATTCATTGGTGAATACTAAAATCATTAAGATATTAAGTATCCGAGTCCAAGTGGCGGAGCCACTCATGGGCATAGCCCACCCCAACCCTAAAAAAAATCATTTTTAATAGATATATGTACAACAAAAATTATAGTATGATTGATGGGTAGTATGTTCCGGTTTTTAGGTCAGCATCTTGCGTGCTTCATGTTCCTAGTTCAACTCTGCTAGCCACTTTTCTTTTCTTATGCTTTTTCTTTTTAAAAAATTTTTTTTATCAAAAAGACCATCAAGGTTAACAACCTCTACTAACAAACTATTAAAATAGATGCCCTATGAATTTCCCATTTTACCCTTAGGAGGGCCATTTTTGTAATTTCCTAATTGGTGGGATATGGTTGTGCCACCTCACTATTATATGGGTGCATTTCCCATTTTGCCCCTCACAATTTCTTTTATAATTATTTTATAATTTTTATATTTTTAATAACTTTTAACTATTTTTCAATTTTTATGTTTTGAACTATTTTTCAATTTTTTCTCCCAAATTCAGTTGCTTCTACATTGCCGTTGTGGGAGATTAATGTATCATTTGATCCGGCTTTTTTTTCAACTTCTCTACATTTTTAAGGAGAAGTTAGGTCAAACACAAGTATCAATTAAGTATTTACTAAAAAAAGTAATTTTTTAAATGCATAAAATTGAATGGAAGGAGCTTTGGCCAAAAGTTGTTGAATGTTACTTTAAAAAACTACTTCTCAACAATTTATTTCACAAGCACCTCTTTTCAACTTACACCGAGTTTTCTTTTATTTTTTAATATTATATTTCAATATGTTTTTTTCTTCCATTTAAATTTTTTTGAACCGTTCCATTTAATTTTTTAAGGAGGTTCCATTTAATTTTATTATCTTTTTTTCAAAGAAATTTTATTATCTTTTCATCACTTATATATTTAATTTCAATATCGTTTAATCATCACAATCTCACAAATATTTGTATTCACACTGTGATTTAATGATACCAAATATTTTTATTTTCTTTTTTCAACCTCGAGAATATACACACACAAACATTAACGTTTAGAGTAATATTTTATGTCCGTCTGTCTTTTTTTGTTACGCTAATGCGTATACTTTTTTATGTTGTTTGGTTGAGTGCTACCTCACCGATTTTTTTAACTATTTTCCAATTTTTTTACTTTTAAAAACTTTTAACTATTTTCCAATTTTTTATTTTTAACTATTTTCCAAATTTTTTCTCCCAAATTCGGTTGCTTCTACACTGCCATTGTGGGAGATTAAGATGCCGTTTAACCCGGTTTTTTTTCAACTTCTCTACATTTTTAAGCATAAGTTAGGCCAAATACAATATCAATTAAGTACTTACTAAAAAAGGTACTTTTTTTAATGCATAAAATTGAATGGAATGAGCTTTGGCCAAAAGTTGTTGAATGCTACTTCAAAAAACTACTTCTCGATAATTTATTTTACAAGCATCCCTCTTCAATTCACGTTTGGAACCTTTTCTTTTATTTTTTAATATTATATGTCAATATGTTTTTTCTTCCATTTAATTTTTTTGAACCGTTCCATTTATTTTTTTAAGGAGGTACCATTTAATTATATTACCTTTTTTTCAAAGGAATTTTATTATCTTTTTATCACTTATATATTTAATTTCAATATTGTTTAATCATCACAACCTCACAAATAGTTTTATTCAACATTTGTCATTTAATGATACCAAATATTTTTATTTTCTTTCTTCAACCTCTCACACACACACACACACACACACACACACACACACACACACACACACACACACACACACACACACACACACACTAACATTTAGAGTAATACTTTATGTGTGTCTGTTTTTTGTTATGCCACCGTGTATAATTTTTTTGCGTTGCATAATGCGTACGATTATTTTTATAAAATTTTGATTTTGATTAGAAGTAAAATTGTAGGTGTCTTTTCTTCGGAAAAGGTCTAGATGCCTAAAAAAATTATACTTATATATATATATTGCACCTTTATATTGTAACAAACTATGCATATCTTTTTCTTATTCAAAAAAACTAAACATATATGTTTTCATGACACCAACAATGTAACAAATATAATATCATATAATATAAATTCTTATCTTTTTGACAGACACGAAAAATATGGTATTCTTATAACAAAATTTGTTATAGAGTATAATTGAAATAGAGAAAACCAACTATTTTGATATTATTTATGTTATTATTTCAGGCTCCTTAAATTGTTTCTCCTATTCAAATATTTAACAAGTCATTTATATGATGATACAAATTTGTATTCATGTTACACAAAATAAACGTTATTTAGTAAATATAGTATTTGTAAAAAATATCTTTTATTTTTTAACATTTTTAGCCTTCGGAAAATATTCTAAACATTTTTTATTTATTATGTTAATTCATAAAAAATTCAAAGTTTTGTCCTCGTGAGTTTAGCTCAAATGATAGGAACAATGCATAAATATATGCCAAGTCCGATGTTCGAACCCCGGACACCTTAAAAATAAAGTTTGTACAATATTTTGCCAAACAATATTTAACTTAAAAATAGCTTTAAAACTAAAAAAGAAAGAAACCAAATAACCTTAGCTTCTTTCTTAAAGGCCTTTATATTAACTTTGTTTTGAAGTAACTTTTAGACCGTAAAAAACCTTGGCCAATCGGTATCTAAGTTCGGTGGAACACTTGTTTCACTTTCTTCTTCATAAGAGGTCATTTTCATCTTTTTTATGGTTACGAGACTATACATGACTTGAGTAAACTGATTTTTATGGCTTCGAGGGTAGAACTGTCAAAGGTGCGAAGTATGACAAGTTAACTAACGCTCTTACTCAAAAATTTCGCTTTAAATCATTTAAGGAAATTCAAGATAGAAAATTCAAAACAGCCGTTTTATATGGTATAGTTATGTGCTTTAATTTATTTATGTGTTTTCTCCGATTATAATATTCTTATAGATGTAATTTTTTTAAGAAATCATCGGGCTTCTTCATGAGATTGTCAAGACAACGCCAATTGGGACCGGAAAGAAACCGTGTACGAACATTGCATTGAAAGATAAAAGGTATTATTTTCTAATTTGTCGGCATCGGATGATAGGATTTTGTATAAGTTTGATAATAACCCGAAAGATGTCTTTCCTTGTGCAAAGTGGGAATGTAGTTGATGTAACACTATGGGGAAAATACTTTGTAGCTTTATCATTTACCATCTATTTACCTTGAGTTCTTTGCTTCCATTTTGTAGTCAATGGCTAGATTTGAGATCTGTACGGGTTCTATTGTGAAAGAGATTGATTTGGCCAACCGCATATGCAACAAGGTTCTTATTTATCCGCAATTTGTTTTGTACCTAGCACTTCCCAAATGAGATATCAAGGACGACATTTCTAAAAGGAACATGGAAAACAATCACACTCATCGACAAACAAGCTCAAAAAAGGTATAAGTGTCGCTTGATAACGACAAATATAGCAAGTTATGAAAAATACTTAGGCGGTCAATGGTTCAACTTTTGCCGAGAACATATGTTAGAAGTAGGTGATAAGCTAATTTTTTATCTAGAGAAACCACTTAAAAATATGCACGTTCAAGTCGTTCCCAAATAAAGATTTGGTGTTCATGATCCGCACTTTCAACGGATCACCTTAACTCTAATCCTAGTCTATATTATCTTCACTCACCGATGCTACTTCTTTGCTTGATTTCATCCGATGTAAATATGGGTATCAATCCTTATGGGTATCAATCCTTTTTTGGTAACTCTATAACAACAACACTCTTTTTTATAATTTTGGATAATATGTAATCATAATTCACACATCATTGGTTCATGTATTGGTTCCAATTGTTTTCATCCCAAATATTATCTCATAAACTGATTATATGCTCTCTTAATCAGCCCACACATATTTTATGATGAATCACAATGTTCCGTCGTTTTAACATCTCTTCTTTTAAAGAATTTTTTTATCGAATACGTTATTGAACCCGTGCGAAGCACGGGTTTGTAACTAGTTTTAATTGAAGATCTTGCTTTTAACAATATATATCTAATGTTATAGCTTTCATCAACAATAAGTATGAATAAAGCACAATTCTTTTCACAATTAAAAGTACATGTGTAATATAATAAATATTATATACTAATATTTATGTTAAAATATCATTAAAACATCGGTATAAATTAGACGATAAAAATTAATAGTCGTTCGAATTAACTAATCAAAAATATAAATCTATACACACATTACAAAATTTGGCCCACCCGGACAATTATTAGCTCCGCCGGTGTACGAGTCACCTATCTTTAATTTATATCTAATATCTCCACAAGAGAGAGATACACAACATCTCCATAAAAAGATTAAGACATTAAGTATGAGTCATCTCTCTTATATATATACTCAATATTTTATCTATTCAAAGACAATATATGATTAAACTACTTTCATACTTGAAATCCAACCACGAGTTTAAACATCCTTTAGCTAGAGAACAAGTATGGCTCTCACTTCTCAAATGAAAAAGTGTGACCGTATCTTGAATCTAGAATATTTGTTTACTTGCTCTTACTCAAATTTCGTGATGAGCATTGCTATTTATCTAGAGAGTTTTTATCAAGAATTTATCAAGAAAAGGTTTCACCAATTAAATTTGTTATTTGGCGGAAATCAAGAGAGGTAATGGTGTGTAATTAAGGAAAGGTGTTAGCAAATACACTATCTTAAAATTTTCTTGATAAATTTTGTCATTTTCCTTTCGTGATCTACCCCATTCCTTCGTCACTGTATCTATCATTTTCCTTTCGTGATCTACCCCATTCCTTCGTCTGTATAATGATTATTAATATTAATTAATAATATTCTTGACACTTGCGGGGCGCCGTTATTATTTCTAATTAAAAAACTATTTGAACGAATGAACCATAGGTGTATGTGAAAAGCCAAAGACAACAAACGATGAAGCATATATATATGTAAGAGGTGACTAGTGTACCTGCGAGGGACAACTACAACTCATGTGACTGCAAAATACAATAGCGTCACCAATGCGCAAGTCTAAATGAAAAGCAACATATTGGTAAATAAAAATAAAAATGCCTAATCGATAAGCAATATATAAAAATCATAAAAATGGATATAGATATATATGGATTAGATTGGATTGTGTACTTACTTAAGATAAAAAGACGCATTAAATAATTTTTAAAAAGCTGGATAAGTTTAATTAGTTAGGTCTTGGTGTCAATGATATAGTATGTATAAAGCTACAATGATGGTAGTGGGTGCATTAGGAAATGGTTGGTCGACACATTAGTGATTCTCCTTTTCATATTCCCTCTATGTATTGGTTTTAATAATTATTAAAGGAAATGATACGGCAAGCAAGCTTCCATTGTCATATTTTATTATTTTTTATTCTTAGTTGCAATCCAAAGTGGGTTGGCACTTAGAATGGTTATTGGGGTCTCAAAATTCTTGCAATTCAAATTGATCCCAAGTTGCAAGTCCAAAGCGTATGTTTTCGGCAAACAGGGGACAGGGTGCGGGGAAGGAATTTATTTATAATTAAAAATAAGAACAAAATGAAAGAGAATACTATACATACTTTTGATGGTTCGATCATTACGTTACATTTACATGTACTAATTATACATGTACTAATAAAAGAAAGAAAGAGATAGATAGATGTTGGTGTAATCAAATTAATGTTGTGCATGCATGAAATAATGGATGAAATCATGTTTCTAATAAAAGAAAGAAAGAGATAGAGATATTCTATGATGCTTTCTCTTGCGTCAGTCAATCTATTTTGTTTACTTTTTTCGGTGCACATTAGCCATACCACTTTTTTGCTCAACAATTGTATGTAATGTAGATGTAGATGTAGACTAGTGTTTACATTAAAATAAAAAACGTATTCTTTCCGTGAGAATAGTTCAATTTGCTATCGGGGGCGGATCCAGACTTTAGATACATGTGAGTAAAATTTCAAAGAAACAATAATGCAAACTATATTAAAAATAAGAAATAATATTGTTTGATACAATACATTACAATGAAAATCCTTTTACTATTCATTTGTTGAAAATGAGTTAAAATGACGTCATTGCTAATTGTTAAAAGAACATCTTTTTCTATATATAAGTTACAAGACGGTCATTTAGTCACTGATCACCCATTTTGTTACATAGGTTACTCTTCACAACTTTCATATCCGAAAAAACATGTTCAACACTTACAATAAGCTACGCAAGAGCAAAGCCAACTTCAAAAGTTTATAAATCATAGCAAATGTGTTGCACTTATTTGTTTCCACAAGTTTTGCACAAAGATTTTGCTATGAAGCTATGAAAGTAGCTATGAAGCCCCCTACTACTTATACTGACTTTGTTTGATTAAAAAGGTGAACCCCAACTAGTCGTATGGGGTGGGGTGCTTGTGGTAAGCTTCCTTGGATATGAGTCTGAGGTATTCCTACAAAAAGGCAAAAGCCCTTTCAATTTAAAGAAATTTTGGCCAGATCGAACATTTGTAACATAATTCTTAAGTTGAGTGTGTAACGCCACTTTCGGCACATCTATAAAATGAGTGCAGATCTGCTCCATTACCAAATTGCTCCAGTTTCCTGTTAATGTAACCAATGTGTGACATGTGGCAGGGTCAAATTTCAACGGATTAGATTTTAAAAACAAAATCAGTTTTTGCTTTGACAAAAACAAAAATAAATCAACGAGAAACAGTGCAAGCTTCCGCCCTCCGCCGTCACTCCTCTCCGTCGTCACTCCTCTCCGCCCCTCTCCTCTACTTCATCTTCTTCGTTAGTACGCCGTCGTTCTTCTCTCTCTTATGCATTTCAACAGTGTTCCGCCGCGATTTCCGGTTTCCCTGTCTGACTCACCGTCATCTTCGCTATTTCCTCCTTTTTACAGTGTTAGGACCGAATTGAAGATTCATGGAGACGATTGAAATCGATGAGAGCGTGTTTGGTGGTGATTAAATTAAAGATTGTTTGTTTGGTGGTGTTTAAAGAGTGTTAGTATTGAATTTCACCCAAAAATAATCCTTTCAGGCTTCAGATATGCTTGTGCCTCATGTAAGCCATCATTGCTGTAAAAATTCTGTTGATGTTACATTGCAGTAAAAAATTCTGTTGCTGATACAAGTTCCATGTGGTATCAACTAAAATTCAGCTCTTGATCTTTAAAAAATCTGTTCTAAAAATTCTGCTATGTTTCATTGCAGTAAAAAAAAATTGGCCAAAAATATCACTCTAAAACTTCGGCTGCTGACATATAAAAATTCTGTTATGGATACAAGTTTCATGTGGTATCAACTAAAATTCTGCTCTTGATATTTAAAAAAATTTGTTATAAAAATCTGTTATAAAAATTCTGTTACTGATACAAGTTTCATGTGATATCAACCTTTTGTTCTATGTAATATATTGTATTACCAAAGTTGTTTGAATCAACTTCAAGTAACTTGTATAAAAGAGTATGTTGCAATCTATTTGCCTTCAAGTAACTTCTAAAGGAGTTGTGAAACCAAACACAAACAAGAGATTGCCAAACAGCCCTACTAACGAAACGAAGCGAAATAGTGTAAGGTATGACACTGAAATCCAATAGAAACCACCATAATTCATATCAATAACTATGCCACAACCTGCTGAAACCCCCAAGCACCTGAAGCGGCCAGATGAAACAGACAAACAGCAGCAGCAATAGGTGCCGCACCAGAAAAAAAGCAGCAGGAATAGGAGCTATACTGTCATGACAGCAACATATTCACTGCCCACTCATAATACAAACATGTAATTCAAAAAAACTAACATAAACAACTTCAAGTGACTCATTGTTATAATTCAAAAAACTAGTAAAACCATAAACAAGTAAACCAGTTAAAGGAGTTGTGAAACCAAAACACAAACAAGAGATTGTCATATTACAAAATATGTTTCCCATCAAATACATCAAAATACTTAGACATTATATGTCTAAGAGAAGTAATGAATTCTCAATGTGTCATTTTTCTTCATTGTGCCCCTTGGATTGTAGCTTGACATTGGGCTCCATTATCAACTTTGCTTGATTGTGTCCCTTGGATTGCTGTTTGACATAGAATTCCATTGTCAGCTTGACTTGATTGTGTCCCTTGAATTGAAGCTTGATGATGAGTTCCATTGAGAGAAATTGAATTGAGGTCAAGTGGTTGCTGCTTAATATAAGAAAAGTGAAATGAATGATATAGTTAAACAAAATTTAAAACATTGATAAGTAAAGAAAGAAAAAAAACTTACCGCTAACGACTGTTTTTCCTGTGATTTTTTCTTTTTTGGGACTGAATGTATTTGTTTCTCTTTTTAGCTTCTTTCTCAATCCAAGATTTAGCTCGTTTTTTAGTGGAACGTGAACAATCTGGCTTCTTTATGCCTTTTGCCTTGACAACGGTTTCCACGCTGTTGTGAGTTTTATCATTTCCAATTGATATGGTTACCTGAACCATTCCACTTGATTCTCCATCCACACATTTTTTGGCCAACATATCTTCAACTATTTTGATGGACTCTTCATAAACTTTGGACAAAAAGTGTACGTTTCATGAGATTCTGAAGCTCTGTTGGCCAATTTAATCATTGGAGGACATAACTCACTGTACCGCTTCATGAAATGGGCTTTCATGTCTAGTTCAACATGCATCCCTTTCCAATCTTGATTACTTCCCAACCTTGCCTCTCTTGTCCATCGCTTTAGTATACGGTGTTCGGGAATTAACTTAATATTCATGACATCCAACACTTTCAAAGCATGACTACATAAGATGCCGTGTGTCTCAAATTTACGACAATCGCAAGAAACTTTTTGTTCCGTAGGATTTCCCATAACCTTGTCTTCTCTTTTACATTATCATAATTTGTGACGGCATACAAACCTTCTTTCAACACCTTTATGCAAGTGTCTTGATATTCCTCGTATTCCTCTTGGAATTCCTCAAATATTTTTGGGGTGTAAACATTTCCGGCTTGGACGAGCATTCGAGCCTTCTTCATTTTCAATCTAGGTAGCTTATATCTTGACTCATATTCGACTTCGACTCATTGTTCCGTTTACCATTGACAACCCTTTTAAAGTGTGTAAAAAATTGTACTAAATTTAAATCGACTTCAAATGGTTTTTCAAATCGGCATTAAAGCTTTCACTTAATTGCGTAGATCTCATACCCGCAAAGTGAATGTTTTCCGAACATAAGTCCATGCCCATTTTTCCTTAAATCGAAAAATCATATGCAACCATGAACCTTCCAAAACATTAGGCTCAACAAGTAAAGAGTTCCATGCATTCAAAAATTCATCAAAAAGGGGCAGTAGTGGTGAATGTGTCGCAGAGATTAAGCGTGTTTTGTTTGGACGGAGAGGAGAAGAGAAATCGTTTACTATTTTCGACGTAGAGGAGAAGAGAAATCGTTTTTTATTTTTTTAATTAAAAATAACTTAATTTGCAAATTTAAAATGCCGAGCCATTGAAATTGTTTTTGCCACTTGTCTTCAATCAGTTCAAAGTACCGGACAATAAATGGATTAAAAGGACCGGAGCTGATCCGTACTCCTATAAAATCATTTGGATAAAACTCAATAATCCTCAATAACTTGTTTACATCAAACGCCGCAAATGACTTTGCAGGACTCAAGCATGAAACACACCGTAAAAGTTAAGTATTCTACCGTTGCGTTTTATCTATTATAAAAAAAAAAGGAAAAAGCATGTGGAGCTATAGCTCCACATTGCCCCAACATGGATCCGCCCGTATGAATAATGCATTGTAATATATAGGGGTTCAAACCCTAAACACACGATTTATTCACATTAAAAGATGAATTATAGTCTATAGAAACTAACTACTTGGTAAAAGAAAAACTATGTTTTATATCTTGCTCCTATTCCCACTTTAATATCTCTCTCTCTCTCGTGCGTTGTAACAAAGCAATGAAAATTGACAATTTGCAGGGTATCGTGGAATCATGTAGAGGAGAGTCACTTGAAATGGACGGGGCAACGTTAATGGATTGGGAATATTCTACTGCATAATCATGTATCAAAATTAAGGAAGAAAAACAAAGATAACAAAGAGTACATATTTAAAATATCAATAAAACACACACACACACACCAATATATCCATATCTTACGGATTCCCCTTCTTAAAAAATCTCAAATTCTAATATTACAACTAGAGATATATGCCTCACTCCTTTCTCTATGGAGCAATACTCTGAAAATAAAAAAGGGGACAAGTGATAAGAATAAGATGATCTGCAACAGATGTCAACTATAAGGCAACTTATCAATCAGTTAATTCCAATGTAAACTATAAGATAGCTTTTAAACTATTCGAAATAAGATTATTCTTTATAGCGATTCACACATTTTAAATATGATAAGTGGAGAGTTTGGAGTTCGAATATCGACCCCCGCATAATATTATCTCTGCGGCTACCAACCGAAATGTGCTTACGGGACACACATAATAATATTACACTTTTATGGTAGACATAAAATTTTAGTAATAGACAATTTATTTTTTTATTTTCTTAATCAAAGTTCTTAGTGGATAGTTCACTCTAATTACCTTTTTTAGATCAAAGCAAAGAAAATAAAAAGCAAACCAGGATTAATGCATGAACCCGTTTACACAAAAGAGAGAAAGGAAGCCAAATGCTACCCTATATCAACAAAAACAAAGTGTAGCCTGCTATGAAAAGCATAGGGCTGCACATACCCCTAAAGAATTCATATCAGATATAGCATCTGTTATGCAAAATCTATGAGTATCAAACATTCCTAATCCTTTAATCACAATATTTGGGATTGCTTTTGATAACACCATTTTTGGATCTTGTATTCATAGTATCGAGCCAATCTCGAAAGATCTGAGAGGTTTTGTGTTTTGATTTAGTGCCGAGAGAGTGCTTTGGGACTATCCGAGTCGGCCGCAAGAACTTCTACGGTGGACTTGCACCCTACTTAGCTTATATATTGATTTAGTGCCGAGAGAGTGCTTTGGGACTATCCGAGTCACCGCAAGAACTTCTACGGTGGACTTGAACCCTACTTAGCTTACATAAAATATAAAGTGTAATAATATAAGTACATAAATAAATGACTAATAAGTAGTAGTGACCAAAGAATAAAAGACCAAGAGGATTTTTAGGCCCCTCATTATTTAAAAAAATAAAAATTCTCTACGAGTTATCTTCTCGAATGTGTTAAAATTAAAAAAATGTCCTTCAAAAATTATCTTTTGAATTTTTGAGGGGTCTAAGAGACATGAAAGGAGGCTCAAAATTGATTAAAGATTAGAAATACACCAGATAGAAAGCCCAATTAACTTCATTGTCCAAGCCCAAATTCTCTTCTCACTTCACAATTTTTTTAAAAAATTTCTCGTACATGTGGTTCGCTTCTCCAATGGTAGTTAAACGTCGTTTGTCTATGGTTCACTTCTCCAACGATAGTTAAGCATCGTTTGTACGTGGTTCACTTCTCCAACGATAGTTAAGCATCATTTGTCTCTCTAGCCGTGGTTAAGGGTCGTTCGACACTTTTTAAAGCGGTTTAATTATTTTTTAAATCGGTTAAACCAATTTAAAAGTCTTTCGAATGACGGTTAATTGTTGCCGAAGATAAACCAATTTGTATAAAAAATTGTCTTAAAATAATCGATATGTTTCACTTTTCAATATAATACTAATTATTTTTTTCAATTATACACTATAATTAATATTAATTTCATCACTTTCAATCGATGGTGGAGCTACACCGGGGCCAGGGGTAGGCCATGGTCTACCCATTTATTCCGTGAAAATACCATAATACCCTTGCGGTAATTTTAATGTTACTACCATATGCCACTAGCCAACTATACCACTTTCACTCCAATTTTTCCTCCGTAACGTGAGCGGGAAAGAAAAGAAACGCGCTTTCTCTTCTCCCTTGCATCATAACACAACATCGGTACATCACCCACCACCACCCTCACCAACCGCCACCGGTAATCCCACCACCGACACCCACCGCCACCGACATCTACTCTCTGCATCAATCTCCGTAATCAAAGTTTCATTGGTCTCAATCTCTCTACAAACCCTAAAAATGTAAGTGTATCTACGAATTTGATTCTTCATCTCGTTAGTAATGATAGTGCTTCAATTTCTTTTTGTTTGTTAATGAATTTGATTTTTGATTTTGTTTTCAATTTCAATTTTTACATAACCCTAATCAAAACAAAAGGAGATTTTTTATTTTTTATTTTTGTAAAGAGTTGCGGCCACCCCATAATTTTTTGTTCCGGCTCCGCCATCGCTTTCAATTCAATAGCTTTCATTTTGCACCAATATGTTACAAGAGCACTTAAAATTATTATTTTTTCTCTTTTATTTATACATTTTTTCTTAATAATAGGTGTGAAATGAACAAATAATTCATTTGTGATCAAGGAAGTATTTTGTTTTTCTAAGGTGGCTGACAGAAAAAATATGGAAGTGAGGTAGTATGTTGTTTGGCTATTTGCCACGGTTAGTTTTTGGAATTAACCCATTTCACCGTTTGTAATAAAAAAGGAAAGCAGTAAAAGTCAAAAAGAGAAATAAATAACCTGTGTGTGAAAGTGTAGATTAATTAATCACAGTTCAGAGTTGAATAGAAAGAAAGATAGGTAGAGGTAGAAGGAGGAAGAAGGACAGTGAAATTCTTCTTCTCTTCCTCTAATCAAATTCATAATTCTTGATTGAATCTCTCATATGTGACATTTCTACCCTCCCCCGCTCAATTTCAATGGCCGATCACTCAGAATCAGACACCTCACCTCTCGTCCCACCTCTTCCTCCCGTCGATCCTTCCTCGATCGACCTCGAAGCTGGTCCTTCCGAACAAATCCAGTGCCGGATTTGTCTCGAAACTGATGGTAATTTCAATTTCAACATTTTCCCTTTTCAACTTTCGAATTTCATTTTGTTAGGTTAGCGTAAATTCTACTACTTAGATATGACTTGAATTGTGATGTTGAAGCATGTTTTTTTATTTCCTAAATTCTGCTGATTTTTATTTCAGTTATACAGAAAAGTACTAATGAATATTGTTTGATTTCACATAAGTATACAATATCTTGATCATTGATTGGGCTTTGATTTGAATTGTTGGACTCAAATATAAGCAAATGGTTTAATAACTATTATTATTCCGATAGTTCCCTTAAACTAATGTTGTTAGGAGATGACCGTTATAATTAGTTCAGGTATGGCTTTGTGAGAGGGTGAAGTGACAGTGAAGTAGGTTCAGGGGGCCAATTTTTTTATGGGGTGTGTATATTGAAATAATTGTTTATAGGGAGGTATATATAGCAATAGTCGCAAGGAGGGACCAACGGTTATCGGAAATAATAGTCCAGCAGGGGTACGTCAGTAAATGTATTTTATTTTTTATTTTTACATGAAATCGAGAAAATTAAATGTACCCAAGAATCATCTTTAAGAAGTGTGAAAGTAGTTATTTTTACCTAGAAGGAGTATGTGTTGAGTGGTGCTTGGGTCTGTTTTTTATTCCATGTGTAGAAATTATACAGTAGAATTTCATATTTTGGAGCTACGATTATGTGACTCACCGTTGAGCTATGAAGCATGAACTTCGACATGGACATGTCAACACCGCTTATTTTAAAAAGGGTTAATAGTGCTTTACCTCCCTGTAAACCGAAATTGGCTCAAACCACAAGGGGCGAAAGTACCATAAATTTTGTAATTTGATGCATTGAAGGTCCAAAACCAAATCATCTTCAAATTACAAGTAATAATCTAAACAAATTTTTTTACAGAGGTAACTCAGAAATGACCTATATTACAGGGGTAAAACACTATTAACCTTTTTAAAAATATAGGACACCAACACCGATGGATACATATTTATTTATTTACTATAGTTAAATAAAATAAGAACATCATCTATAGAAGTTCTTAAGCAAAATATAGATGTACATCTAAATTGAGTCATTCATCCATCTACTATACCGGAAAAGTTAAAAATGACATTATCAAATTTAATGTCTTCAATCCATTCATTGATCATCACTACTACGACACTTCTTTAAGCCCTATAGAAGTGTCTAAGGAGTGTAAAAGTCTGTCAGAAGCAATTTTTTTTTTTTTTTTGGGGACAGTTGTCTGACGAGTTTCGGACATCGGGACACACTTCATGCCAGAGCTGTGCATGATATATCGTTTAATTTAACACATACCGTTTTGTTTCCTTCTCAGGTAGGGATTTCATAGCTCCTTGTAAGTGCAAAGGTACTTCAAAATATGTTCATCGAGAGTGTTTGGATCATTGGCGATCTGTCAAGGTAAGTTTGTTTTGATCACTATTACTGTCGATGTTTTCAAACAATGTATTGTTCTTTTGCCAAACGACGAGAAATTTATATACATCAATCCATCATAGTATAAGAACAACTTTTATAAGCGATGATTCCTGATTAATTATTACTAGGAACTAGGAAGGGTGGAAAACATAAAGTCAGTATCTTAAACTGACTGGAAGCCTTGCTTAGTGGTCAACAAGTGTTTTTATTCCACTGATTAATTAAACAATGATGTATATTAAGTTATTACATGTTGATCTCAATCTCATAATATTTTCCAATCGATGTGTATTAGCCCGTAATTCGTTGAATATCATGACACTGCAAAGGATTTTTATTGATTTTTACCCTTCAGTTATCTCTCTATCCCATGGTTAAGTTGAGATCCTCTCCATTTCTCAAAAGAAATCGAAAGATCCATTTAGGACAGAGATAGGCACAACCTCTCATTTGTGTCTATCTCTCTCCTAAATAGAGCTCTCCAAACGAATTGTAGAGGATCTCAACTTCCCCTGTCTATACCTTGCTCATTTCAGTCAAAGAAAGGTTTTACATGTTTACCTTCTTTATTTTTGGTAATTTGTGTTTTCAATTTTATAACCTGGATATTCTGTATTATATACAAGCATCTGCATAACAATCAGTTTTATAATCTGCCTAAAGTTTAGTTTTTGAAGCCCAACCCACTTTATAGTCTGCTAAGCGTTGTATGTGTTAAATGGTGTACTTTGCAGGAAGGATTTGCATTTGCTCACTGCACTACCTGCAAGGCTCCATATCATTTGCGTGTTCATGTTGCTGCTGATAGGAAATGGAGAACCTTGAAATTTCGTTTTTTCGTCACCAGAGATATTTTGTCTATTTTTCTGGCTGTCCAGCTTGTAGGTTAACTGTTTCCATCCATCTGGCCATCTACATACTTATCCGATTGTAATGTATAAATGTATATAGATTATCTAATTCAGGGCTTTTTTTCCTTTTTATGCAGATTATTACCTCACTGGCATATTTGGTTTATCTAATAGATGGTTACCAGCAAAGTTGGCTTCGTATTCTCTGGGGTTTTGATAGTGCACTGAGCTTCTATTATATATGCGGTAAACGACAATTAAAGATGTATTCATCAAAATGCTTATATGATATTCTTATCCAGGAATTTTCTCCTTTTCTCCATCTTGCCCCAAGTTCAGAGTTTTCTCCTTCCACATATAAAATGTTACCAGTTTTGTTATGAATTACTGAATTTCATGTTGGCATTTTCAAATGCAGGAGCCCTATTATTTTTTGCCTTGCTTGGCCTTTCTGGGTGCTTCATTACTTGTTATGATCGAAGAGTTCGCAATGATTTGGCTCAACCTTGTAGAGAATTATGTCTTTGTTGCTGTCAACCTGGGTAACAGCACTGATTTTACATGCTCACCAGCCTTTGACACTGTTAAAAACACAAAAGTTTGCTCTTAGCCATCTCTGCTTGAAGCGTCGTTATTCATAGTATCAGTATTAACTATATTATATATAATGGCAATACCAGGTTTTAGCGTACACTACACAATTTTTCCAATGATGATGATATTGTATACTAACCATTCTCATTGCTTTAGCACAAAATAGCGGTTGTAACTGCACTTACATTTTGTAATGGGTTTTTTCAACTAAAACATTTTGTGAACACCCTTCAAAATATAAAAGTGCTTGTCGTTCTGGTAGTGATTATAGCGATTTTTTTCTTATTTAATTTTATTATGCCAGAACTATGATTGGAGATGGTATTTGGTGTCTATTTTGGTCTAAATTTTGGACTTTTTTATATGCATAAGATTTATCTTTTTCACATAAATATAAAACTCAGCTGGTAATTTATTCATGCTCGCTTATATGTGATGCATCTTATTGTTGGTTTGACGTCTGAAATTCAGAATGCTAATGATGATTAATGACCAAGGTTTTAATTTATTTATTTGTGTATGCTGTTGTTGCAGAGTTTGTGCTGACTGTCATTTGCCAGGCACTCTTTGTTTGTGGACTGATTGCACTGCATGTTTTGAGGGCTGTGGAACCATGGCAACAGAATGTGGTGGTTGTTTGGGAGGTGCTGGGGAAGCAGGGCTACCATTACTATTCATAATGGCTTTGATTGTTCTGGGACTTTTTACAGTAATTGGGATATTTTACAGTGTATTGGTGGCAACTATGGTGGGTCAACGGATATGGCAACGTCACTATCACATACTTGCTAAAAGGATGTTAACAAAGGTTTGTTTGGTTTACTTTCTCATTTACTGTGTCTTTGGTGCATTACAATTGTGTGTTATTTAGTTCTTGCTGCAACTCAGCTGATAAATCAAACTTCATACCTAATGCATTTATGCAATTAGCCCAGTTATCCGTCACTTTGTTTATTTAGAATTTAAATCCTATATAATTAGTAAAGGTAGAGCCAAGAATCTCAATCAAAAACTTTTCTGCTTTTGTAGCTGACTTGTTTAGACACTTGCATTCACTTCAAATCTCGATTGAAAGGATATTTCTGATGGGTTTTGCAAAAGTAAATGTATTTCAGCTACTAGCGTAACTCTAGGTCACATGCATTGTTCTGTATGGGGCTGTTTTGCTGTACAGCACAATCTCTCTTATTAAGCCTCCCTGTCTGATATTATTAATATTCAGATATAGCTGACCTGAGTGTTCTGCTAACTCCTAGCCAAACTCTCACTCAGCCCATTCGTACCTCATTTCGTCCCCCAAATTTCCCCTTATTACATACTATCCGAAACAATTCTGTCCCATCTGCTGCATATGCAAGTTTGTTAGATACCAACTCCCAAAGTTGATCCTTGGTGACATCCCCCTCATGAGTACGTGAGTGTGCATTCCCCTATTGCTCTTCCATTTCTTCCTGTGGTACAATTTAGTCATGGGAGGGCAGTTATCGATGATAGACCAGTGAGCATTACAGACATTTTGAGACAAGTTATCCTTAATAATAATTGCATGGTGCCCTGAAATATTCTGCCATTGTCTTGAATTGTTGATTTTAAAACTGTTGTTACTTCTCATCATAGGAGTATGTTGTTGAAGATGTCGATGGAGAGATGACAGGGTCTGATTGGTCTCCTCCAGCCCTCCCAATTGAGCATGTTCAACAATTGAAAACATTGGGCCTCTTATGAGTTTGAATGAGTCATCATCTCTTTTATGACAAGAATGACCGTAGAAGTAGACTCGCCCTACCTTTGTTTTCGTAAGCTGTTCTTTTCGTGAAGATCTGCAGTTGATTGATAACTGTTAATTAATAGCCGCTCAATTCAGTTTGATTACAGTTTTATACTTGTGTTGAATTTCTGATACACGGAAATTTGTTAATTTCTGATCTGTATACTAATGTAAAGAAAATGGAAGAGGATCTTTGAATGCTGAATAACATATTACAGGTATATCATTTCCACTTACTCCTTGATATATTGGTGCTGCCAGGCCACTGTTATTTTCTTCACTGTTTGTTGCTTGATTTAAACTTTGATACTCTTGCTAATCGAAGTATTTAACAATAAAATTGCGGCTGTATACAATACCCTTATTTTGAGTAAAATGGAAAATCTTCCAACCAATTTCATTCAGCGGCACTATTTATTCATGAATGATGTTGGGAAACAAAATTGAAATCCACGGTCGAATAAAGGCCACTGTGAATGTTCTGAATCATAATTTGACCTATAATTGATTTACATGGATTGAAACAAGGAATTTTTTTTTTTTTTTTACAGCAAGCACACGGCATTCAGACAATAGTGTGATACACTAAATTGATTGATCAACATTAGTTCATTGACTATGGAAAACCTTTGTAGAAAATATTCTCTCGAAGATTATAAGAAAAACAAAAACTATTTACAATCATCTTTCAAAAAAACCATTTACAATCAATACCTTTATAAAACGCAATTAATTTATTTAATTATATCAAATACATACTCCCTCCATTCCTTTTCTTTTGATGTTTTAGGTGATTGCACAAATATTAAGGAATCATTAAATTATAGGAATAATTGTATGGTTTATACTAAAATACCCTTACTTACTCCTTGATTTCTTTTTCCTCAATCATTAAATTATAGGAATAATTGTATGGTTTATACTAAAATACCCTTACTTACTCCTTGATTTCTTTTTCCTCAAAATTCTAATCTCCTTAATTATTGAAACTCACCACACAAATTGCATTTATTATTTAAACTTCCAATTTTCAAAGTGTGTTTTTCAACAAGGGTAAAATTGGATAAAAAATATTAAAAATTCTAAAATATCAAAAGTTTTGGAATAAAGTTTAAGCTCTAAAACATCAAAAGAAAAGGAATGGAGGGAGTATTTTTTTTTTTTTTGAGGGAATCAAATACATATTTTAACACACATAATTAAACTATTAATTTAATTTACGGGCTCATGTCATAATTTAAAGTAAATAGCTAGTTCTATGCACGGTAATCGGGTGCTTAGTGTTGACTCTCTTTAATTGGCCGCCTAGCATCCGAGTTGCAACGCCAACGCTGCGAAAACTCCTTAAACTCATGTTTTGGCCTCGGTATTGCATCATAATCACCCCAAAATCACTTATTTTGATCCCCGATATACCCAAAGTGATTAAAAACATTTTACAAGGCAAATACACTTAAATTAAGCACTTATAACACTTTTAAAACATCAACTTATACATCAATTTTCATGGTTTCCACTCATTTCATCATAAAACTCAAAAACACCAATTCAACATAATCTAACATGGATTTTAACATAACAACAACATGGATTCTCAAATAAGCATATACACATAATCACAACATACAAGAACACAAATTCAACATTATTTCACCATAAAACATGAGAATTGCAATAACCACACAAAACCCTTTTCTCTACCCAATTGCTCATAAAATCCCAATGATGAATAAAACTCCCCCTTAACTCTTGAATACTAGCCCCGCTCAAGCTTGGGTCTCCCTCTCCTCTTGATTCTTTAAGATCTCCTCTTCTTTCTCACTAGATCATCTTCTCTTCACCTCTTGCCTCTTTTCTATACTCTTGTCTCTATTCTCTAATGCTACAAATGATTTTCTGACCCTAATTCACAAAGACTACAACTTATATATATCAACTTGATTTTGGCTTAGTTATCACAACTCTTAACAGACTTGGTCTCTATTCATTCTTCATAAAGAAAACAATACACGATTACTTCGCTTAAATCTCGTACACCCTTATTCTCTTAATTCCTCAAAACTTTTATTTTCTAATAACTTCAAAAAAAATACACATCACTCCTAAATTGCCAAAAATACCCTTTTGCTCATCAATTCTAATAAAAATCAACTAACCCATCAATTCAACCACATCGAATAAACAAATAAATACTAATATCGCTAATATTCACATAATAATAATATTTATAAACTAATAATAAAAATCGGGATGTTACAATTACCATTGAGTTTTGCAACAAATTAATGGTAACGAATCTTGTATGTTCTTGCGGTGACGAGTTGGATAGAGTTCGTGGTCATGTTTTTACTAAAACTTCAATAAATTATTTATCACCAAAGCCAACATCATTAAATAATAAACAACAAATTATTTATTTAACGTATGTTTTGTTATAATTATTTTCACCGCCACCGCATAATTAAAGGACAATTTAACATAAAAATGAAAAACAACAAATTGAAGTTTATGTGTTGATGCCACAATTTGTTGTAATTTTCCAAAATGTTATGCGCATTCAAACACATATTTAGATACAAAATACATAGGTACTTTCAATAGGAAAATAACAATATCTCTTCAAATTATGCATATTAACCAAAAACTCCATAAAGAAACAACATCAACAATAATTAATATGTAAGGACTCATAAATTTGAATATCTAATTACTTCAACATAATTTATCATCTCCAACGGTAACAAACATAAACAACTATATACATCGGACATAAAAGTTAATTATTGCAACATGAACATTAATGATAATAGAAATAAGAACACATAAAAAATTTATACTAACCCAACAAACAATATTACAACAATATAGTCGAAACTTGCAACTCTACAAACAAATTCAACAACAAAAAAGTGCAAACTATCAATCACCAACAAAGTTACAATACATAAGATGAATACAATAATTTTCACTCAATCATAACAAATAAAATAGATGTACAACAACAATTACTACATATGATAAGAGACTAATTCCAAAAATATTACAACAGTTGTACACAAGCCACCATTTATACATTTCTTTCGGAACATGGTATAAGCTTGAATAGAATTTTGACAATTCGGTACATGCTAGTTACCGATGGCAACAAAATCAAAACCTACAATAAAAAACTATATAGTTTAAGTCTACTTCACATATTTCTTATCTATAACATTTATTTAGAGTTAATTATAAGGGAATATCAAATATAATTAAAACCTTAGGACAAGTATGTTCAAAGGCATACGGTTTGGTGATATTTTTTTGAACCCTATCTTGGGTTCTAAATACATGGTTAAGAATATGAAGCAAATATGAAGACATGAAGGTTGTATCTTCATCATGGTCACATAAGTAGAATGGTATTTTGTTCATGTACAGTGTGTCACGATAGAAAGAACTTAAAACCAAGGCAATAGATTATACTTATAAATATTTAGACATTGATTAAAAAAACAACTTATAACTTATGCTTACAAGAGGTAAAAATAACATTTGTTGCCTCGATGAATTTATATCCTTGATTCCTATACTTGGTGAAACTATATCCCATTGACGTTTAATGTCGTTCGTCAAATTTGCATGAGAGTTTATATTACAATCCTAGACGATAAGCAACATAGATTGTGATATGAACATTTTATAAGCACTTGTGTAATAATGATTTTACGTTAATGTAACAAATTGTTTACCCAGTTCCTCCCCGCAGCCCGACTCAACACCTAAAGCGGTTGCAGTCCATTCAAATTTTGATTGGCCGTATAAAAATTGAAGGATTTCTTCTTTGAATAAAAATCGATTGAGATGTGTCATACCCCAAATTTGGACCGGTTAAAAAACCATTTTTATCCGTAATTTAAAACGGTTCAATTTCTCTTTTATTCCCTTTAACCAGTTAAAATCTTTGTTAGTCGTTGTTTAATCATTTAAAATTCTTTTATCTTGTATTTTAAAGCAAGTTAAATTTTGTTCGTGTTTTATGTGAGTTAAAATCACTTTATTTGTTTTTTAGATATTTTAAATTTTTTACGCGTACTTTTAAATATTTAAAGTCTTTTTATGCATTTCTTTCAAACCTTTTTTTAATTAATTAAATTCCTTTTTATCTGTATGTTTAAACCATTTAAAAAGTTTTTGCTCGCATTTTAAAAACACCGAGTTTTTTTTAGTTGTTTCGGACGAAATTTCGGCAGAGAGGTATTTTAAAATACCTCATTTACCGAAAGGGACGATTTTAGTTTTTGTTTATTATTATTATTATTATTGTTATTGTTTTTTATTTATTTCTTTATTATTGTTATTATTACTATTATTATTATTATCTATTTAATTAATTTTTTTCTCTTTTACCTTTCTTAAAAGTCACGTAAGTGACATGGTTTCTTTTACATAACTTTTTTTTATTTTATTTAGTTATCTGTCCTTAAGTCCTTTGGGTCCCATTTAGTCCACATGTCAGTCATTCTTTGGTCCATTGGCAAACTTGCTCCCCAATTCATTAGTGCCTTGTTGTCACTTCGTATCAAAGACACTCAAGGGCAATTTGGTCATTTGTACGTACCGAGTTAGCCCTAATTTTTTACTATTTAAGTCTCGCACAGTGTCGAATCGGGGTCGAGAGAGAATATTCACGCAACCCAAGAAATACATAGAAACACCAATTTTTTTTCTCTTTCTTCAAACTTTTGAATCAAACCATCAAAAAAATCAAAAAATATATGAACACTATGAACATGAAATTCCGTAATCATGAACATTCAACCAAAATCACATAAACAATTTCCTAACTCATTTCCCAAACCGAATCCACTACTTGTTTTTGTCTTTTGATTCAAACAGAAACAACAAAAATCGCAAACAGTGATCTCGTAATTCATATACCGTCACCGAAGCGAAAATCAACTTCCAAGTCGCAAGAAACAAGTGTAGTTCAACAACAACAACATAGCAACAGATCGGACTCAACACACAAAGGAGAACAAGCCCGGTACAAGTTCAAATCGGATCGGAACGAGCAGCAAGCATAAGAAGTTTTCCATTTCTCAAACACATATTCTCCAAATCGATTCGATCCGAAGTGGTAAGCACTCTTTTCGTTCGTTTTGAGCATTTACATTTCATGTGTAGAACGTGTTTAGTTGTATTGTTCTCTCTATGATGTTGGATTTTGAAGGATAATTATTATTATCTATTTTAAGACTTTCAAGAAGTATGTGACATTCCGTTTATGATTTAAATACTCGATTTATTATGAAATTTTTATGTTGGGAAAACGGGGTGTTACAATTGGTATCGGAGCAGGTCGGTCCGTTCGGCCAAGTAGATGAGTCGTTGTGTCGTGTCGTCATGTTTTCTAGTTAGTAGTTATGTTTTTTTTTTTGTGATCATGTTTAACCGACTAACTTGATGTGGTTTTTGTGTTTTGTTTGAAGAAGTAATGACTAAATTTATTTTCTCTTGTGCTCTAAATTTCGAGGACGAAATTCTTTTAAGTTGGGGAGAGTTGTAACGCCCTCCTTTTATTTAATTATTTTTATTAAGTTAAAATCTATTTATGTGATTTATTTTAAATATGTGAGGTGCTAGTATTTATTAAGTGGCTTTATTCTATTATTTATTAGAATATGAGAATAATTAGTGTGAGTAGAATTGGGGGTTAGAATAGAAAGAAGAATAAGTTATTGGGCCTAAATAGATTTAAGAAGAGTGATTAGTATTATAAATAAGGAAGCTTAGGTTAGAAAGAGTTTTTACGTTAAACCGCTTTTTGGAGAAAGAGGAGAAAGAGGAGAACTCAGCAGAGAGAGAACCCTAGGAACGAAGAACGCCGCTTTTGATTTCGAAAAACAATCTAAGGTAAGGGTGAGACTATCTTTCACTAGTATTAAGTACGTGAATCATTAGATTGCATCTAACATGCTTTAGGATGAGTTTGTATGGGGGGAGTTTCTATTCATCATAAGGGTTGTGTATTCATGTGGGTAGTGAAGGGTTGTTAATTTTTGTTGTTTTCTCATTCTTTTGATGAATCTATGATTAAATTTGTGTTCTCTTTTGTTGCTGAAATTATACGTTTGATTTTTCATAAACTCGTGATGTTTTCATGATTAAAATATAATTTTGTTTATCGTTATAACCTTGAGAACTTCTATTTTATTATTAGAGTCAATTCCAATTGTTATTATTTTTAATTGCCTCATTGTTTTCTATTTCCGTATTCCAATTTCTTTTCAATTCCAATACATATTATTTTCGTTTGCTTGCTGATGCTGTATTACTATTGCCGTTCATGCCAATTTGCTGCTACACAGTTCAATTCGAATTCCAATTAAGATATACGTATGGCTTGTTTTGTTTTCTCAATTTTAATTGCCATGAAATTTGCATTATTAGTATTAATTTTGCACATAATTTAAACGCCAGTCATGATTTGTTTTTGTTTTCAATTGAGACACGATTGTCACTATAACAGTACATGGTCAAATATTTTTCAGCATAGTACATTAATATTTGATTTAGATATAAACACTAAAAAAAGGTAACTATTATTACTAGTACTAGTATCATGCACATATCTTTTTTTTAAGTCATATAACTGAATTTTAACTTAATAACAATGATGAGTTATTTAATGAAGTTTAATTGATGAATTATTTGATAATGAGAAATTGATGTGTTATTTAATGAAGTATAATAGATGAATTATTTGACTAAGTGTAATTTGTGAATAATTTAATGATGTGAAATTGATGTGTTATTTAACGATGTGTAATTTATGTGCTACTTAACGATGTTGTGTTTGATGATGAAATTATTTAAAGATGTGATCTTGTTATTTATGCACTATATGTGATAATTATGATGCTTATGATGATGCGATGTTAAGATGTTGTTGATTATCATTTGATGCCGTTGTACTATGATGCCGATATGAGATGAATTATTTATATGCCGCATATACCGCCGAGTCTTATTTAAGATGTAAGTGTCGGTCTAAGTCAAAGAGTTTGTTAAGTCGTCGAGTCGTTATGAAGTCATCAAGTTGTTAAGATGTTATGTTGTCAAGATGTTAAGATGTCATAGATGTTCATGAAGTTTCTAAGAAGTAAAATGTTGAGTCCATGCATACTCATTTATAGATGAGGGCTCATGCCCCGGAGCTTTTGCTCAACCACGACGATGGAGCTTTTGCTCAACCACGACGATGAGGGCTTATGCCCTAAGAGTATATTTATGCTCAACGACGATGAGGGCTTATGCCCTAAAATGGTACCACATGCATTTGCATTTCATGATGATTCAAGATGGTTTAAGACGTTAAGAGTTGCATAGTCGAGTTTAGATGCATTGTCAAGTCAAGTTGTTAAGTTGTGATGTTTTAACAAATTACTTTGTGATGTCTTTTAGTATGATGATATGTGACGATGACTGTGACTGCTATATGATGATATTTTGCTAAGATAAATGATGATGTTTATGTATTTAATTATAGTTGTTAAATTATAAGATGTTTATGTTGTTAAATGTAATTTATGATTTATGAGCTTAATATTATTGTTTGAGAAATCTCACCCCTTCGCTTGAAAATGTTGCTCTTCGTATGGGTAACTTGCGGGTAATCAAGATTAGCCGCGGTCGTGGGTGTATATCTCTCACTTGTGTCCTTAGGTGCTCGATACGTAACGGGATGGGGATTTTGATACTATTTTCTCGATTCCTTTACATATTGCTTTTGAAGTTTAAGAATTATTATTGAACTAAGATTTATGAGACTTTTATTATGCCGAACTATTTTCCGCCGCGAAGTTTCGGATTCTATGATGTTGGATTTTGAAGAATAATTATTATTATCTATTTTAAGACTTTCAAGAAGTATGTGACATTCCGTTTATGATTTAAATACTCTGATTTATTATGAAATTTTTATGTTGGGAAAACGGGGTGTTACATGAACCATTGTTAAGGTTTTGCGGTTGAAGATGATGTGGTTGCCGAGGAAGATGATTTAATTTTATAGGCGAAAAAGTTTCTATGTTCTTTTTTTTTTGTGATGAAGGGTTTTTGTTGTGTTAGTATAAAAATTTATGTGTTCTTATCCCCGTTATCATTAATGTTCATGTTGCACTAATTATAAAGTCCAATGTATATAGTTGTTTATGTTTGTTATCATTAGAGATGATAAATTATGTTGAAGTAATTAGATATTCAAATTTATGAGTCCTTACATATTAATTATCGTTGATGTTGTTTCTTTATTTAGTTTTGGTTAATATGTATAGTTTGAAGAGATATTGTTATTTTTCTTTTGAAAGTACCTATATATTATGTATCTAAATATGTGTTTGGATGCACATAATATTTTAGTAAATTATTGTACCAAAAAAAAAAACATTTTAGTAAATTATGATAAATTGCCGCATCATTTACATGTTCAATGTACATGGTTGTTTTATGTTCGTTCGTTGGATATGGTAAATTATGTTGAAGTAATTAGATCTTCAAATTTATGAGTCCTTATACATTTATTATCGTAGATGTTGTTTCTTTATTGAGTATCGGTTAATATGTATAACTTGAAGAGATATTGTTATTTTCCTATTGAAAGTACCTATGTATTTTGTATCAAAATATGTGTTTGAATTCGCATAACATTTTGGAAAATTGCAACAAATTGTCGCATCAACACATAAACTTCAATTTGTTGTTTTTCATTTTTATGTTCAATTGCCCTTTAATTATGCGATGGCACCGACAATAATTATAACAAAACATACTTTAAATAAATAATTTGTTGCTTATTATTTCATGATGCCGACCTACAAAGTAACCAAGTATCGGTTGTTAAACTATCACTTCGTCACTTCACATTTTCACTACTTCACATAACAACTTGTCTCCCAAGTATCTCTCGCGTCTCTTCATCTCTTTACGAAGACTCTTCATCTTGGTCTCATGGCTGCAAATGCCGATGTAAGATCGATCTCTTATCCTTGAGCTTTTCTTCACTTTTTTTCTTTGGTTTCATTTTATGTTCTTAAAATTCTTTTTTTCTTTCTTAACTTTTTGCATTTTTTGATGTTATTATCTTTGTTTTTCATTATGTTTGTTTCTTTGCTTCTCATTTTTTGATGTTACTATCTTTGTTTTTCATTATGTTTGTTTCTTTTCTTCTCATTGTTTGATGTTATTATCTTTGTTTCTATTCTTCTCGCTATTTTATGTGGTGATAAATAATTTATTGGAGTTATAGTTAAAACATGACCACAAACTCTATCCAACTATCACCACAAGAAAATACAAGATTTGTTACCATTAATTTGCTGCAAAATTCAATGGTAGTTGTAACATCCCGACTTTTATTATTAGTTTATAAATATTATTATTATGTGGGTATTAGCGATATTAGTATTTATTTGCTTATTTGATGTGATTGAGTTAATGTGTTAGTTGATTTTTATTAGAATTGAGGAGTAAAGGGTATTTTTGACAATTTAGGAGTGATGGGTATTTTTGTGAAGTTATTAGAAAATAAGAGTTTTGAGGAATATAAGAGAATAAGAATGTATGAGTAAATAGGAGGTTTAAGTGAAGTAATTATGTATTGTTTTCTTTATGAAGAATGAATAGAGATGAAGCCCATTAAGTAGAGCCGTCAAACATGGGATTATACCATTTTTGGAGGCCAAACAGGGATTAGGACTTAAATTGCCTAAAACATATAGTATTGCTTTGTTCGATTTGAAAAAGGCAGAACCAATTTCATGAGTTGGTCAAAATGCGAGGATAAAAAATGGAATTAAGCCTACTTTAAACTATGGCATGAGCCCGTATATTAAATTAATAGTTTAATTATGTGTGTTAAAATATGTATTTGATTTAATTAAATTAATTAACTGCGTTTTATAAAAGGTATTGATTTTAAATACTAGTTTGTTTTGAATGATAATTTTAAATAGTTTTAGTCTTTCAAAGTTCAATGTAATACTATTATAAAAAAGTTTAATGTAATACTCCATCCGTTTCAAAATATAAACAAAAGTGCGTCAAATAAAAATTGATGTATTTGGTTCAAAATTTAGTCCAAATACATCAATTTTTCTTCGACTCGGTTTTACTTAAATTTTGTGCAATGAAGTATTAACTTTTAAATTGTTGATAAAACTTTTAATATAATGACAACCTAACACCATGTGTGATCTCTGATGAATTCAAACCATGACTCTTTAGTGTATGTTTAAAATATCGGTAGATGTGACAAAAATGGATCGACAGAGACTTGGTTTGAAAAAATTAAATTACCGTCATGGAAATGGTTATTTAACAAGCTGCAAAGGTTCATCTACACTTTCAATCAATGGTCTTTAAACCCCTGGAATGTTTGGGAATAAAGATGGCATAATGGGGGAGCCTTGGTATCGGAAAAAGTAGAAAATGTTGCATCGAAGTTGTCTTGGTGGGAGCTGGTGCTTGGATTTCTTATTTCACATATTGGTAGTTCATCATGAGAGGCATTTTTTTTTGTTCATCGCCGAATCGGTGTTAATCAATCTACATCACGGTTGGGCTTGAATTGTGAATTAAGCATTGTTTTTGTGTGTTCTATGTGTGCTTCGGGTGCAGAGTTATTGGCTTGGGCATTTGTTAATTTAGCGACGGGGGTGACTGATTTTTGAGTAATATTACTTCATTACCTCAATCTCAAATTCATTTGTGCTTTTTCATCATTTTATCATCAATTGTGATTCGTTTATTAGCAAGAGTTGAGCATTTTGTTAGGTATTTTTGAGGGCGAATTATGAGTAGTAGTAATAGTTCATTGTCATATATCTTAAGCTATCTTTGTTCTGTTTGTTTAACTTTGGGTGTAACTAGCCTCAAATGTATAGGTTGTTGGTGTGGTTGTAAGTGGAGTTTGGGTGATTGGTGCCTCAAACATTTTCACTTAGCTTTGTAATTCATTTTGGTGGTACCGATGATACCTTGTCATCATAATAAAAACTTGCTTGGCTCTTTTTTTTGGTAGAATGTGTGAAATTTATAGTGACACGGCCGCAAATCTCACTCCACGCTTTCAATCGTATGCAAAATGGGCATGTACCGTGGTCCCAATTTCCAACATAAATTCCTTAAAAAATATCAACAATCAATAAAAAACCACCGATGTATCGTTTCAATGCACATGACTACGACATATGTGACCATGAATTAAAACGGGAACATATTCTTTGAGTAGGTTAAAAAACACGTTCCTTCCTTATTATATTACCGAGTAAGGATATTTGTACAACGATTTTTTGACAACTTTTAAGACAATTTTTTTCTTATAGATAGAGAAAATAAAGTGGGAGAGTAAGAACATAATGTGAGTCAATAATTATGTTGTCAATGGTTGTGTTTGCAACACAACTCTCTCTCGAAAAAGAATTCAAATTTGAAATCATTTGTTTGAGAAGTAAAAAATATCATATGTTCTGCCATCATCGACTTGAGTATTAGTTTAAAATTGTATGCCGTAATAATATTTTGGCATGTTTATTGAAGATCAAAGATCCTAATTACGGTGGATTTGAAAGAAAAAAATATAATATTTTGGCATGTTTATTGAAGATCAAAGATCCTAATTACGGTGTATTTGAAAGAAAAAAATATATTTGAAATATTTTTCTATCTCATATTATTTGTCACTTTTAAATATTGATACATTATCTTTTTTTAATAATACTTTCATTTATTTTAAATTGTTTTTTCATCTATTGACTACACTCTAGTGAATTTTTTTCTCTTGCATTTTTATAGGTGTGATTTAATCTTAACACATTTTTTTGTTTTAGAATTTAACATAATGAAGGCAAAATTACATAAATAGTCCCTTAACTTAATTTCAGTATAATGTTTTAGTCATTTATTTTTTTGTCCCATTTTCGTCCTTTATCTTTTTAAAACATTACACATTTAACCTTTAAGTGATTTACGTTACATGTTCCGTTAAAAAAACCCACTCGTTATCTTTTTCCATCTTCTTCATCCTTCATCCTCCAAGCACGAACTTGTAACGGAAAACTCAAACTCGAAAATTGCAATCAATGGCTCCATCACGCACACGAACTCACACACCCAATCTTTTTCCGGTTCCTTTGTCTCCGGCCAACGTGAATGTTTAAAAATCTATAGTTAGAACGATGACGAGAATGAGTCACGGTAAAGGAAGAAATTTTGGGTTGTAGCAATTTTTCCAAATGAAAAAATCAATTTCAATTTGATCTCGATTTTGTTCATAATTCCATCTAATTCGATGGATAAAAACAACAAAACTTTCAACCGTAAAAGATTCAGCCATTTGGGTCGGTGTTGGTGGCAGCATCTCGCCTCCTTCGCCGGAGGATGACCGACGCCGCATGTACAAGATTCTTTAGAGATGAAATAGTAAACAATAATGAGAAAAAAATTGAAATGAAATCAAAATCTTATCGAAATAATACAAATTGTATTGAATTTCTTGGTATTCTTGTCACCACTTATGGTTGTTTGCAAGCAAAATCAAAATCTACCATTTTTATAAAAAAATTGAAATCTGCAATTTTTTAATTAAAGAAAGTCATAATCTTCAATCATTTTCCAGTGAAGTTTTGTTTAAAAGAATAATATGAATTGGTGTTTTTGTTAACGAAGTGTAACAGAAAACAAACGTTGAAACAATTTAAAAAGATAAAGGATGAAAAACAATTTAAAAAGATAAAGGATGAAAACGGGACAAAAAAAAACATAAAGGACTAAAACGTTACTTAAAATTAAGTTAAGGGACTGTTTATGTAATTTTGCCCATAATTAACCATTTAAATATCACTTATAGTTAAACAAGAAATACCACATTGTGTCTATAGATTGTCGAATATACGTCCTCGTGAGCTTAATTCGGTTGGAAGAAACAATGCATAAAATATGTAAGATCCAGAGTTCGAACCCCGGCCACCACAAAAAAAAAAAGATCGTCGAATATACATGTTGGACACATTTATCCTTTGAGCTAACTTAATTTAACAAGTCATATATCAATAACAAAAATATTTTATGGACACCACATTTTCATAATTCTTCGGTTGTGGCAAATGGTTAATTGCATACAAAAGTATGATTGTTTCGGTTAAGAGTATATGGTTAATTCAATTCATGTAGTTTTTTTTTACCAGCATTAAATTTATGCAGTTGAATTAAGCACGGTCCTCATGAGCTTAAATTCGGTTGGTAGGGACAATGTATAATATATGTAAGGTCCCGGTTCAAACCTCGACCACCACAAAAAAAACACAATTTTGGGTGTGAATTGAATTATGAAGTATTATTTTTTGTCAAATAGTCTACCGACTAAAATTCACCTTTTTAGATGAATAAATGAGGTGTACCGAGGATTAAATCCCGGTCTCTACATATTACAATGTATTGTTCATGCAAACTGATTCTCATAGGAACAATTGAATTAACAATTTACTCAACTGAATTAATTATATTTTTTAGCATGATTAATCAGGTATCGTATGTATGGTATGTATGATTTATATACAAAAGGGGATGACCATGTATCATTGCTATATCAATAAACACATGCTTATATAACATTAACAGTGAAAGATACGGTCAGATCCGTAATAATTTAAATACTTGTTTTATGATATTTCTCTTTAGAAGAATGCTCTGTTCTACAAAATAATGTTCCTTAATTAATTAATAAAGATATATTGTATCATCATCCTATATAGGTACAAAAAGAACAGGGAATTGAACCCAGAAAAAGGAAGAACAAGCCCCATTTTACAAAAAAAAAAAAAAAAAAGAATAGAACTAATTGTAGAGAGAAAACTAACAAATTTTTTACATAACTAGCTAGCTACATAAATCTTAATCAGAGACAAATTTGAATTTCAGACATATCTACGCAAGTGACTGTTATTACCACCACGTAACAAGAACAACACATAAGGAAGATTTTCATCATTCCCTTCAATATTACTCTGTTGATTTCGTTGCTGACGATGTTTTAACACAACATTATCTGGTAAAACTTGTTCCCTACAAAGTGGACATGTAGCAAAATAATCTTGCAACCATTTATCCAAACAATCCTTATGAAATGTGTGTTTGCATTTCAACCTCCGAACCTTCTCTCCTTCTTCGAATTCGCATAAGCAAACACTACAATCCCCGTGGGAATTCAACTTTTTGTTGTAACGAATCGTAGGGTTCTTTTCTTCGATGAATTTGATGTATTGGCGAGTTGTGATTGATTGTGTATCTGATGTTAGTTTCCAAATGAAGATGATAAGTTCTACTAACACGAATATTAGCAAGACTGCAATTTTGTTGCATAGTTTTTGGAAGACCTTGGAGATATCAACTGTCATGGTAGCTATGCCTAATATGAGAGATCTCAATTATTCAATCTTTATATATTATTATTATTATATAATAATATATATAATCTAACATACCATGTGTTTAGGTGCAGCCTAACAATGTACTATATATATATGTAGTGAAGTGGATGGAAAACTAAGGAAAATGATGTTTTTGCCTTGGCTGCTTCAAAATGTACAAGACCTACCAATTGCGTTGATTTATATGATTACCAAATTTCTTTTTTCCTCTTAATTAACTTTGGAATTTTTCTGATAAATGTAATATGCACGGTTCATGCATCCCCACAATAATTAAAAAACTAAAACACACGTTGGTTTGTGGTAGTATATAATTAATACGGTAAAAAATTCCATATACATGCAAATATTCAACCATATATATCATCATATAAATATATGTATAGGTTTTTAAATTATTATAAAGACAATGACCGTTTAGAAAATATTTGCTAAAGTACGATAATATTTGCTAAAGCACGATGGCTGTTCAACCAAATTGTGAAGTAGGCAAATATTGTACACTAGTGTAGTCAATAGTGTAGTCAGTCAAAGGAAGTGGACGGTATTATATTGGAAGAATATGCGCTCTTTGCTGATGGCCAACTTTGACTAAGAAAAACGAAACATCGAGGATCATGATTCATGATTCATGTACGCTATTTCTATTTTTTATAACTAATTCCCGATGCTTGAATAAATACAAAATTTTCAAGAGGAGTATTTAATAGACAACTTATAGGACAACCATAATCTATTAAGAAAAAGTAGGTATTTGCACGAAAACTAAAGCGATAGAGAGATAAAATAAAATATAATATGAATATGAGAGAGAAAGTTGTCCAAAAGTTGTCATAAAATGGATGTTCAAATATTATTTCTCAATTTTCAATGGTTAAAATTTTAGAATTTCAAAATACTTAACGTAGGAGGGCTGCAGGGGTACGATGATAGGACTAACACAAATAAAAATCACAATTTTTAAAAACCTTGAAAAACACAAAACACTTGTAGACAATATTTAAAAGAAATTGTGCCTGCAATTTGCATCCGGTGTTCCACCTTGAAAAAATGAATAAACCAATGAATAAGTTACTCTTCCTAAATACACACCCCATATATATCACTTTAAACATACCAATGAATAACTTAAATCGTTGGGAATTTTAATTATCTATCATTGATATTTAAAAAATATTTATTGAGACAAATCAAACAACATTTATTAAATTTAGAGTGTGATCCTTCTCAAAGTCTCATGTTTGATTCTTCTTCGGTGTCAATTTATGCGAGTTTGTTTATCTTCTTCTTCAAAAAAAAAGTAAAAATAGATTGTTTGAATAACATACTTGTAAAATTGTGGCATATGTTTAGAAACGAGAGAGTATCACACTATACATGGTGAAACTACCGGGAGAGTATCACAATATTACTTCATCTCCACTTTAGTCGTTAAACTATAAAATATAATGTGATCGCTAAAGTCGGTCTTAAGATTTTTTACGTTCGAATGAGTTAATAAAGTCGTGTCTTTTAATTATTCGAATATTATTGTTATTGTATCTTTTGTTGCAAAAGATTCATTCATAATCAAAGGTTCTTTAAAAATATTTTCAATCAAAACGAGTTAATTTTTATTTATTTATATAGTACTAACTAGTAATTAAAAAATAATTTTGGTGTCCTACTTAAAAGAAATTTGTGTCTGCATTATGCATTCAACTATACTACTAATAAAACAATATTTAAAAGAAATTGTGCCTGCATTATTATGCATTAAGTGTTGCTCCTTACCCGAAAGATAATAAACCATTAATTTAGTGTTTGTTGGATAAATGCGTGTGTAAGAGTTTCATATTAAATGGAAAAATGAAAGTTAAACTTTATACGAGTAAGAGAATCCATAAAGTTTATATTTTAAGTTAAGAAGTTGCGTCAAATTCTCTTTTATTTGGTTACTTTTGACCCAATGCAATGATCCTCCGATCCTCTTTTATGATTCAATAGTGGTATCAAAGTCCGGTTGGTTCGATTTGTGCATTTTAAATGGAGGAAAATGAAGAGAGAAGTATGATTAAGCTCAATTCTACTAATAAACACTCTGGAAGACTCTCATGGAAGAATTGTTAAATACTTGTATGATCTTATTTAGGGGGAACAACTAAACCCAATCATAAGTTTGATGCCGACTAGAAGAAGATGAATAGAATGACGATTGCTATTTTCAGACACTCGTTGAATTAAAGTGTGTGTGTTCACATTCAAAAAGTTGGAATAACATCTTTTTAGTGCTTTGACTCTTCACTATCATTGATCATCACATACTCATGTGGAGGATATATCAGATAAACTTGGAGCCTCTTTAACTGAATCATCATGATGAGGTACATGGTTATTAGATACATTTTTGTCATCTAAATGTATGCCTCCGATCGATTAAAGTTTCCTTAGGAGGTTTAGACACTCAATTTAACTTCTAACATTAGATGTTAGTTTGTCAACTTCATCAAAATCTTTAATTGTTTGGTTAATTTTCAAAAAATACCACATCACAACTTTTGATAAATTATTATTGATCATTAAGCAAATATTTATAAATAATTTTTTTTAAGAAAGTAAGCTAAATTAGTCCATCCAAATTGACACCGTAAGGAATTGAACCCGGAACCTTAAAGAGGAGCACACTTCCAAGTCCCAAGCCAAATACCACCAGGCATTAGATTTTGTATTATGTGTTAAATAACAAATTTGTCATTCTTTTGTAAAAAAAAAATTATCATATTTAAGCTATTATTGTAAAAAAAAAAATTTAATTATATATCATTCTCGTGAAAAAGATATCATATGAAATCATATTTTCATTTTATTAGTCTATTATTTTATTTTTTAAAAGGGAAAAGAGAATTTTTTACTAATATATATAGTCTCCATGGTAATTATTTTAATTAGAAATATGTGCAACATTGCCTATGACAATGCTAGGGTGTTCAAATAGTTTTTAAAACTGAATCATACTGTATTAAACTATATTTTAAACTGAACAATATAGCTTTGAACTAAATCATGCTTTTCAAAAACAATTTTAAGATTGGACTAAATCACTATAACCAAACTTCAAAACCACATTTTATTTCGAAACTAAATGCCAATCCCCAATCACAATTAAGAATTCTACATCCCTAACCTTAGAAACAAAGAACCCTAAACCAAATTTTCAATGGAGATAGGAGGGGGATAGAGATGGGAGGAAGAGAGGCTGGCAATTTTTGAAAAACCAAAAAATAAATTTTAAAGCCAATTTTAAAACTCATTCATGATATTAAATCAATTTATAAATGTAAATCGGTTTTGAACCATTTTTAAATTGCATTGTAATTGATTAAAAAGTCTTATCCTTTGTGCACACCCTAAGTTGACTTGATTTCCTAGTCTTTAGCGTGACAATGACATAAAATATATACTATCCAATCAAATCTTAGATAAGTTGCCCTAGTAGGGATATCCATTGTTGTAGAATTCATTTATAATGGCCATATCTTTATATAATACAAAAGGATACTTCTATGAGCATAAGTACACGTGGCGCCTCATTTTGCTTCTACCATTTAATGCTCCTCAAACAAATTTTTTGCAATGCATTAGACCTTTGATCAAGAAAGTTGACTTAATTGTGTATTATGTATCCATTGCATTTAATATTTTTATCAACCAATTAGAATGGATCATGACTCATAATTTTTTTCTTAACCAATCAAAATAGATCATGACTCATTTATATTTTATGAGCCAATCAAAATTGATCTTGACATGATTTTTTTCCTATATATAGACAATTTTTTTTTCATTATCTTCATCTACCATCTTCCTCTCATAAAATAAAAGACATTTTGTGTCCATAGTTTAGGTTTCGAGTATACTTTTTATGATTGCTTTTCATTCTGGTTGTATTTATGTGCTTTTTGTTATAACATGTTGGTGTGAAAATTTTGTATTTAGTTTTCCTTCATTTTTTTTATCCAGTTCCTTTTTTTTCTCTTCTTCTAATTAACTATTTGCATTTTCGGGGTAACAAAATTCATGCTATTGTATGAAGAAATATGATCTATAAATTTGAGATGGATTTGAAGGAAGGAAGGGTCTACTTTGATATTGCGCTACAAATCTTGGATCTTATCAAACAACGAAACATGACTACAAACAAAATTTTTAGTTTAACACAAAAATGAAATTATGCGGAGTGAATAGTGTACCTTCGGATATTTCGGTTCGTATATTGATTTGGTGTTTCTTATTATGTCATTTATATGTATAATACTTTTATTTTGTTCGGATTAGTTTGTTCATCACAACATTATTTTCGATCTTAAAGAGGTATCTTTATATAATACAAAAGGATACTTCTATGAGCATAAGTACACGTGGCGCCTCATTTTGCTTCCACCATTTAATGCTCCTCAAACAAATTTTTTGCAATGCATTAGACCTTTGATCAAGAAAGTTGACTTAATTGTGTATTATGTATCCATTGCATTTAATATTTTTATCAACCAATTAGAATGGATCATGACTCATAATTTTTTTTCTTAACCAATCAAAATAGATCATGACTCATTTATATTTTATGAGCCAATCAAAATTGATCTTGACATGATTTTTTTCCTATATATAGACAATTTTTTTTTTCATTATCTTCATCTACCATCTTCCTCTCATAAAATAAAAGACATTTTGTGTCCATAATTTAGGTTTCGAGTATACTTTTTATGATTGTTTTTCATTCTGGTTGTATTTATGTGCTTTTTGTTATAACATGTTGGTGTGAAAATTTTGTATTTAGTTTTCCTTCATTTTTTTTATCCAGCTCCTTTTTTTTTTCTCTTCTTCTAATTAACTATTTGCATTTTCGGGGTAACAAAATTCATGCTATTGTATGAAGAAATATGATCTATAAATTTGAGAAGGATTTGAAGGAAGGAAAGGTCTACTTTGATATTGCGCTACAAATCTTGGATCTTATCAAACAACGAAACATGACTACAAACAAAATTTTTAGTTTAACACAAAAATGAAATTATGCGGAGTGAATAGTGTACCTTCGTATATTTCGGTTCGAGATATTGATTTGGTGTTTCTTATTATGTCATTTATATGTATAATACTTTTATTTTGTTCGGATTAGTTTTTTCATCACAACATTATTTTCGATCTTAAAGAGGTAGTACAATCTATTTGGAGGCTTTGATAAACTTTTTTTTTTAAAGAATGAGGCTTTGATAAACTTGATCATTTGTTATTTACACAAGTACAAAAAAGAAACCATTTTTAGAAAACTCCAATATTGTTTTAAACAATTATAAATTTGAAACAATTAATTGGACTCAAAGTGGTTAATGAGTTCTACTAAAGGATGAATTATTTAAGAAAAATAACTTTTGTTAAGACTTTAATTTCCTCTTTGCTCGAATTACCCGGGTCCTTTTCCTCTGGGACCGGAGGGTTAACCCCAACAACAAAAAAAAAAATTAGATTTTTTCCACTATATTTTTAAACAAGTCTATGAATAACAAGATAAATGATACACATAAATGTATCAATTAATCATGCAAGATAAATGTCTTTTGTTACTAAATGATTAATGATACACATAAATGCATCAATCATGCAAGATAAATATGGAAGCTATTTGTTTGACCAAATAAATGAAGGATATTATTATGAATGTGTTATGAATAATTGAAAAAGACATTTGTACACCCTCCGGTCACTAATATAAGCAAAAGTTTGATTTTTAGATTCATTCATTAAATGATGTATGTAGTCTTTATTATAGACTACATACGTCATTTAATGAATTAATCTAAAAATTAAACCTTTGTTTATATTAGTGACCGGAGGGTGTACTTTATATGTGTCATCACTTATATTATAAGTCATTCAAATGTTAACATATGTCAATGATAATTTCCAAGCCAAACAGATTCAAACACTTTAAAAAGGAACAGGATGTAAAAAAAAAAATTAGCATTTATCTACAATATTCTTTTCTTTTTTTTTTCGAATATTACAAGTTTTTTTTATGGTATATCAATGTATGCAACAAAATAATAGTAAATGCAAAAAAAATTATATATATAATCAAAACCGTGTATATTAATGTATATGCTCTTTGCTAAAACCATTTATTATTATTGAATGAATATGCATGTTTTTTTTTTGCTAATGAAATTTTTATTTTGTTTTTTGTTACCGCTAACGAATGAATATGCATGTTTGAACCCAAAAAAGTAGTATAGAATATGAATGACCTAGACATTTAAGAAAAAAATCGTATACTATCTATAAAAATGAATGAAATGAGCTTTCAAAACCTCTATAAAGGTAGTATTATAAAAATAGAAATGATAGCAACACACACTTTTCAACATACCTTTTTTATTGTTTGCAATTCGCACATGTTCCACCAAATCATGTGAGACCCATATAAATTTGGTGGAACTCAAGTGAGTTTTAACCAATCAAAAGAGTGTGTTAAAAAATGTAATGTGTGTTACTAGCATTCCTCATTATGCAAAAGAAATGAAATTATTTTCCATGAAAACCGGTAAAGGTTATTGTCCCCTTTTTCTTATTTGATTTCTTCAATTTAATTGCAATCAACATTTGGTCTTCACAGCTTTTTTGCCAATCATAGACATTGATAAAATCAAGTGTACGTATTTTCCAAATGGAAAGGAATTATTTAGGAAAAACCTTGCATTGAATTATATCATCGAATAAAAGTTGAAAATTAATATATTTTAATGTATATGTTAATTGTGGGTGTTTACTAATTTGTTAAATAAATGTCTTTCAAGTGGTACTAACATGTTTTCCTAATTCAACTTTCAATTTATGGATTTCTCCCATTTAGTATCAAAAACATATATACTTACTCAATGAAGACTTGGTTCAATTGTCGTGAGTTTAGTTTTCACCGCTAACGTGAAAACTTCTTGATGGGTGGTACGTAAGTATCTCGATTAGAGCTCAATAAATCTCAAAATCTATCCTAATTCAGATGAGCCCTTGGAGTCCGACTCACTAAACTTTCACTTATAAAAAATAAATAAATTAAAAATAACAAGTTTTCTTTGTGAGAAAAACATCCGCAATGCAAAATATATTCTTTTATTTTTTTTCAAATGTATTTGGTAGTTTTGAATATGTCCACCAACATGCATATTTTTCTTTTGGTGAATTTTAATGGAATGCTTACTAACAAGTATATATACATCATCATTCATAAAAAATAAATAATACACATCATCGTAAATATAGATATTTTCTTCGGTTTGATGTAAATATGATTTATTTTCAATTTAAATAACTGAATAAGTATACCACTTCTTTTTACGATCACACCCCTTAATTAAGGGAATGTTTAATATGACGTTTCTTTTTACCATTTCTTTTTTACTTAATTAAAAAAATATCACATCATTTAAAATGTTAAATAAATATGTAATTTATCAGGCTCAAGTAACACATCAATATTTTTCCATGGTTACTTTCCGGCAAATAGCCAAATATCAAAAGTCTTCTCATGGATAATCACATTAGGCTAAGAGTAACCACAAAGATGAAATTGGCACCACATCTCCGTCCTAATCTTTAACGCACTAGGTATATAAGTCATCTCATTTATATGTTTCTCACCACATACTCTTGCATCCAATATGAAGTTTTAACTCATATATGACATATTAAGTTATTAACATATCTCCTTTACGTGTGAGACTTTGTACATTTGTAATCCGGTATAACCAAATAAGATTGGAGAAAACATAACATGCTATAAAAGTGGGTTGATGGTGATTTAATGGATGAATGTTTTTATTCTTTTCATTCATGAGAAGAGAGAAAGTAAATTAGAAAAAGATAGAAGACAAAAAGCAATTCAAACATGAGAGAGATGATAAGAAAAAAAGAAATGTTTGTGCTTTGTCTATGAGAGTATATAGAATAGAGTGAATTCCTGGTGATTTACGAGTTTGTTGAAGGAGTTCGAAATTTTTTAGTATATGTTTTACCAAAAAATTAAACTAAATAAAAAAGTCACATTGTTTTAATAATAAATACAACAACCCTTTATTTTGTCAAATTAGCAGTAACACATGCAATTTTTCATTGTCAAATCCAACCAAAGATCAAAAGTGAATGAATTTGAAATAATAGATGTTAAATAAAAGATATAGCATGAAAGTGAATAACAGCCAATAGCTAAAATTTAAGATAAAAAATTAACAAATGTCATCCAATACCTAACAAAGTAGTTTATCATAATTTTGGGATAATGTTCGAATTTCAGATGAGCCTACATTGAGTTAGATCACCATATTAGGTCAAAAGAAACCATATAAGTGAGATTGCCACACCACATCTTCACAAAAAATCTTAAGTCATTAAGTATATGTGTCATCTCACTTATATGTTGTTCAAAATCTACTATTTTATCCAATGTAGAACGTCAACTCACACTTGATACATTAACATATGTTAATCAAGTGTATGACTATCCACATCCGTAAATATGTGACATAGTCAAATAAGGTCAATCGTAGGCACATCATGTTCAAAAAGGTAGTTTGATAGTGATTTCATGGAGGCAAATTTATGTTTATTTATTTCATGATAATAGAGAAAGGAAATTAAAAAGAAAAAATAGAATACGAAAAAAGAATTTGAACTTGATAAAAATGATTAGGAAAAAAATATATGTAGCATGCTTTATCCGAAAAATTATTGGGAATAAACTGAGTTGCCGGTAATTGTATGGGTTTGTTGAAGGGGTTGAAGATTTTTGGGTAATTATTTTACCAAAAAATTAGACTTAATTAACAAAGCGTCACGTCATTTTCAAATGTCTAATAAGCATGTGCTTTGTCAACTAACATAACACATCTGCATTTTTCCATTGTAACATCCCTCTAAAGACCAAATGTAAAGTAATTTTAAATGATAAAGGTTGAATATAAAATGGCATGAGAGCGAATGACATCCAAAAACTATATTTAAGTTAAAAAATAAATAAACAAATGACATCTAAACACCAACAAAATAGTTCATCTTAATGTTGGGACAATCACACAATGGAGATTGACACCACATATCGACTTAAAATATCTAATGAGCTTATGAGTATGCATTTTTTTCAACTCAGCATAACACTTCTACATTTTTCAATTCTTAGATCCCACCAAAGACTAAAAGTAAAATGGTTTGAAATAATAGATATTGATTAAAAAAAACATCATCAAAGCAAATGACATCCCTAAACTATAAATTTTAAGATGAAAAAATTTAATAAATGATATCCAAAACTAACTAAATAGTTCATCATAATATGTGTCTTCGAGGGAGCCTATTTTTTTTTTTTTATATATATAATCAGTTTAGGCTAAGATCAACCACAAAAGTAAGATTCACACCACATCTTCATCTAAAATCTTAAGACATTATGTACATAAGTTATCTCACTTATATTTTCCTCACCATCTACCATTGAATTCAATGTGAAACTTTAACTCACATATGACACATTAACATCTCTCTTAAATGTGAGACTTTTTGCATGTGTAATATGGTGACATATCCAAATTATAAGGACAACCGAGACCTAACATGAAAAAGGAATTTTTTACATGAGATAGATGTCAAGGAAAACATGTAAGGGGTGTGTGCTTTAACCTTTAAAGTATAGCAAATGGATTGAGTTGCTTGCAATTTTGTAGGTATGTTGAAGGATTAGGAGATTTTGGGGTAATTACTTTACGAAAAAAATAGACTCAATTAAAAAACGTCACATCATTTTAAAATTTCTAATAGGTATATATTTTCGTAAACTCAAAATAATACATTTATCTTTTTTCATTATCAGAATTCACAAAAGACCAAAGTCAAAGAGTTTGAAATAAGGAATGCCGAATAAAAAAACAATGAGCGTGAATGAAATTCAATAACTAAAATTTAAGATAAAAAAGTTAAACAAATGACATATAAAAACTAACAAAACAGTTCATCATGATTTTGGGACTTCTAGGGGATTATGCATAGAGTTTGATCACCATCTTAGATTAAGAGAAACCTCACAAGTGAGATTGATATCATATCTTCGTCCAAAACTTTTAGGCATCGTGAGTCATCTCACTTATATGATGTTCAAAATCTATTATTCCATCCAATACAGAACTTTAATACACATTTGATAAATTATCATTCAACTATCCACATCCGTAATTACATGACGTATTTAAATATGGTCAATTGAAATCACAAAATGTTCAAAAAAATTAGTTGGCAGTGGTTTCATGGAGAGGGGTTTATGTTTCTTTCTTCCATGAGAAGAAATAAAGAAAATTAAAAGCAAAAAAAATCAAAAAAGGAATTAAAACACAAGGGAAGATAGGCAAAGGAAAATAAGTATTGTGCATTTTTTTTTTGTGAGAGTATAGAGAATATTGTGAGTTCTTGGTTATTTTATGGGTTGGTCGAAGGAGTCCGAGATTTTTGGGTAATTATTTTACCAAAAAATTAGATTCAATTAAACAAACGTCACATGATTTTTTTTAAGGAAAACGTTACATGATTTTAAATTGTCTAATAAATATATATTTTTGTCAACTCAAAGATAACACAACGACAATTTACCATTTTCACCTGCTACAAAAGTCCAAAAGTGAATAAATTAAAATAATAGACGTTGAATGAAAAAAAAAACATATGGAAGAGAATGCCATATAAAAACTAAACTTTAAGATGAAAATAAACAAATGATATCCAAAAACTAAAAAACCGGTTAATAACAATATTGTGATTTTCGCATAATCCTACATTGAGTTTGATCATCTCAACATACAAAGATAATCCAAACACGTGAGTTTGACACCACATCTTAACCTAAACCTTCGTAAATTATGTATATGGATCATATCACTTATATGTTGCTCAACATCTACTCTCACATCCAATGTGAAACTTTAGCTCACAATCGGCACATTAACATATCTCACTTAAGTATAAGACTCTCCGCAAACCGACATTTGTCACCGGGATTCACCCATGCTTCATTCGCAAAGTCGAACCGAGTTATAATATCATCATTGAACCTTATGGAAAGAGCCAACACTGGTGTTAATCTACTCATTAGACATAGAGCAACCACATAAATGAGAATAATACATCTTCATCCAATGTTTTAATTACGACGAAATTCTAGCCCGTGCTTGGCACGGGTGTCCATACTAGTAATAAAAATAAATAAAGGAGGATAATATAAACTATGCGATATAATTATATAAGTGTCAGGTTGAATTTCTCAACAAAAAAAGTGTCAGATTGAAAGATAAGCTCCTATTAAACTCATTGTTTCGCCATTGTAAGGCTTTGCTAACATATAATTGGTGGCTAAATTCCATTATGCAACTCCTTTTTTATTTTATGATAATCTATCAGTCCATTAGTGCTTAACTTTTGGAAAAATTAATTAATTGTAATACTAAATCTAAATTAGCATATTCCACAATTAGTGGTTGTTAAGTAAACTTTCCTTCCTTCAAAAAAGAAAAGTAAACTGTTCGCATTGTGCATACCGCATACTACTACCCCATCTTTAAGATGAGATCACGCATGTCTCTTCTTAAAGAGATATATAAATGTAAAAACATGAGATATAAAAGTAGATGGACGATTAGCATAGAAAATGACTCTTTTTTTTGTTGAGGAAGCATAGAAAATGACTTGAATTTTAGTTTAGAGGCAGTGTATATGTGTAATGGGTACGTAGTGATATGTAAATATTTAAGACAAGGAAACTAAAGGACCCATACTTTTTATGTAGAACCAATATCTTGACCCAAGGACACGAAACTGAGTAGAAATAATGTTTGGCTGCAAATTCAATGCCCAAATAATGGTTTACTTATAATACTAGATTTTGTTAATATACACATTATAGAGTGATAAATTAATCTCTTTCATATCAATCCTGCATCCGCCTTGCATGTGAATGTACCTAAATTACTTGGAATTTGATGGTTACAAAGATAGTATAACATGATTTTAATGCGTACGTCTTTTTAATTTTACTCTTTCATTTAAAATATTTTATCATTTCTGTAATATGTACGTCTTTCCACTAATGTACACATACTGATTAGGGTTTTGGCCCTTTTTTTGTACCCGAAAAAAAAAAATCAAATTAAAATCACAAGAAAACACCTCTGTGGGCATTGGATTTGATATACTACACACTTCAATCAATGTCAAGGCCATTCCAATATAAGTTATTCGCAAATAATTTAATAAGCAGCAAGCAACATATAGTATGTCCGAGCCTGCAATGCCACTCCTCCCACTCAAGGAATCAAAGCTGACTTGTCATCTTAGCATCAATAATATTAATTGATGATTTAATTTATATGTTAAGATAGCAATTAACACCTTTAGTTAACCATGAAGCCCATTTCAGACATTTTATAATTGTATTAATATCCACTTCTTCTGTGCTCTAAACCGGTCACCATATTAATGTATATATTTGTGTGGTGTATATGTGTTTGTGTATAATACAAACTGTAACATATATTTAGTTAACGGTTTGAACACATGATGCTGCACGCACAAACCAAATTTTAATTTCCATAATATACTATGGCACTATGGCAACAAGACATTATATTTTTTTGCTCAATGAATTAAATAAACACCAATGCATGCATGGTTGTAAAGCAAAGCCACAAACCATATCAACATTAAATAGTAACATTAATTAACGTACTGCATGTTCCACATACTGATCACTACAGTATCTACTTGCAATCCCAACTCCTATAAATTCCATCTTTGGGAACACTATTTTGGCAGAGCATTTAGTTCAATTCAGTCTAATTATTATAATTAATTATCAGTTAAGTAACTATAACATGTCTTCAATTGGTGCACGTTCAGCTGAAATTTTTGTTATGCAGAAGAGGCTGAAGGAAAAGATGAAAATAATGGAAGAGGAAAGAGTAAGAAAGGGAGAGGTAAGTGGTGATAATCAAAATAGAAAGGTGCATGCAAGTTCAAGTTCTAGTACTATTGGTAAGAATAAGGTGCACCCAGGAGTTGCACCCAATTCAGCATAATGATAACTAAAGATCAGCCTCTCACAAAAAAAAATAGTTTTTTCTTTTTGCTCTTTCTTTTCTATACCTGTTTTGTATGATCAAGTTTAATGGTTTGTTTGTATAATAAAGCTTGTTTAGTTACTATGAGAATGAGAAAATACTACTATCATTTATGATGTGGTATATCTCGATCAGTAGCTTGTAACGTGTCACAAATTTGAATCAGTGTGTCTATTTCACAGAACAACAAAGGGGACTTTGTTATACATTTTTATCCTCTTGTAGGTGATTTAATTTCGTTGATAGTTTGTATGTAAAATAATCAAGGATCATTTGCATATTACGGTTTATATTTGTTATGATAAACTCCATGATATAACTATCACTAAATTAGTCTCATTTAATCACCAATAATGCATCTGCATGTCTGTTGTTCTAAAAAAAATCATTATTTCTCTTATCTTAGGTAAATAAGGGTACAATTATAAATCAAATAGTTTAAGTAAATGGAGTGATGAAATTTAAAGAAGTAAGTTGTAACCAAAAAAAATAATAATTAAAAGAAGTAAGTTATCCCAAAAGTTTGTATCCCCTATGAAAATGAAAATACCAAATTAGATGAATGATGACAAAATTGTTCATAAAATAGTTTAAATGGCTAGAGTTTGGAGAAGAAATAGGATGTGCCGGAAGTTGGTGTCATCTTATATACAAGTATAGAAAATTAATTTTTTTATTAAAAAAAATAGATAATTATAAATAAAAATTTAAATGAGATCATTACTTTCAATGTCATTCAACACATATTTTACTAACAACATATTGGTTTGAAAAGATTTGGACTCAAATTTCTTAAAATAAGGTCTTGAAATTGATTGAATGTTGTGAATGGAAAAATTATGGTTGAGAGGGGAGATCCCACCAAAAAATTGTCAGCTAGGTTCTCCGACGGTCATTAATCATTAGCATAGTTGTATAAAAAATCAACACATATTTTTGAGATATAAAAATAGAGAATGTATTATGTGCAATTTACATGAGGTATAAAATTAAATTCATAAATATTTTTATTAAATAATTACCTATCATTTTTATATACTAATTTAATTATTTAAACAATGAATTTTGAATATTAATTTAGTACCAGATACGCAAAGTTTTGCAGTCACTAATTGTCAACACTCAACATATTATTAAGAGTTGCATCCTTATATATATGACCCATTCACTCACAATTAAAGAGTCTTAAACACATGACCCCTTTATATAATCTATATACTTTTGCTTTCGTCCTTCACCCTTTACTTTTACTTGCTCATATGTAAGTATTTCATTAAAGACTCGAACATTTTTATATACTGTTTGTATTTTCTTGCTCATATCCTTACAATTTCAGTCGATTTACTTTTGTCAATATTTAAAGCTCTATCTTCTATATTATTTTTTTGAGGGACTCTATCTTCTATTTTATGTGTGTGTATATGTATGTTTGCTAAACTTCATATATATTGATTGTTGATCAAGGACAACATTTTAAATATCGGTAAAAGTTTTAAAGATCGCAATCCTTGAAAAATTATGGATATTCACTATCAAAAGTGGTATATGCAACATTTATCATAATCGTATTGTGGTCGTGACAACATCAAAAATCTTGATGTTGTAGCCTTAACTGAAATTGCATATCTATATTTTAAACCTTGATTAAGGATATGCTTTCTTGGAAAAAATGATATTTTTTTCTAACACTTAGTCATTCAACACGTTGGTCTATGTAGTACTGGACTCTCTAAAAATAAAGTCTCAAATTTGAATTTTGTGATTGAAAAAATTATAGTTGAAAGGGGAAACCCCGCGAAAAATGTTGTCAACTAAGTTCTCCTACGGAGATTAATTATCAGTAAAGTTGTATACGAAAACCAAAATGTATTTTTTACATATAAAAAACATAGAATATTTTATATGAAATTTATATGAGTAAAAATATTAAATTCATTCCTTCAAGAGAAAAATTAAATTCATAAATATTTTTATTGAATAATTACCTATTATTTTCATATACTAATATTCCTATTTAAATAATGGGTTTTTTATTTTTTAGTATTAAATTAATAATACGCGCAAAAAATTATGCATTGTCATTGCCACTCATTATCAACAGTTAATGTACATTGCATATCCTTATCTCACTCTCTCACAATTAAACAGTCATGTCCAGGAATACATAACCCTCTTTATATATCATATTTGCTCTTTCTTGCTCATTGCCCTATACTTCTTTAGAGAGACTGAGACGAGGTATATGCTCATTTAATCCTTACAATTTATGTCATTTTACTTTTATATGCTTAAAGATTTATCTTTTATTTCATTTGTGTGTATTTTTATTTTTTTTGAGAGAATTTCATTTGTGTGTATGTGTGTTTGCTCATCTCCATATTGATTGTTGAACAAAAATATATTTTAAATAGTGGTCATAGTTTTAAGATCAAAATCCATGAAAAATTGTGGGTATTCAAAAGTGGTAGTTGCAATATTTATCACAATCTTCATGCGATCACGACAACATAAAAAATCTCGATGTTGCAACCTAGACCGCAGTTGCAGATCTATATTTGAAACCTTTATTAAAGTTATATTTTCTTAGGAGTAGTCTACCTGAATTTTTCTCTTTATTTATTTTTAAAATGAAGTATATTTATTCTGGTTATAAATTGAGATTAACTCGTATACAATCATCAAAATAAATTAATTTTATATTGGAATCGAATTAGAGTCTTTTATTTGGCACTGCATATTATTAATTTTAAGATTTAGTTATAAGAGAGATGAACATTTCATTATAGTAGATTCTTATTGATTGATTTACATCAACATAACATCTCCTTATAAATATTTGTAGCAAATATTTTACGTAGTACATAATATTAAGTCTAATCTCAAATTTTTTATATTTGATTTGATTTAATTTTACATTTTATAGTTATTCTTCTTTCTCCTCTATTTTGCAGTGTACTAGCCATGGCAACATTACAAGCAAATATACAACGAATTCGAAATGGATGCATAACTACTCTTTTGGCTTGCCAAACATGTGCATTAATCTTAATGGACTATGATGTTAGACAAACATCAACATTGTTGAGTTTTGGGCATTTTTCAATAAACCTTGCATTACACCTTAATTGTCTCCTACATGCAACTTTTTGTTGTGTTGAAGGATTTGTGTGGCCTCTTGCAAGAGACACTCTTGTTGTTCGAATCTCCAAGCGTTCTTTTGTCTTTGCCCTACCTGGTCTTTTATACGGCCTTCAATTTCCTACGAGTTGCCAACCAGAACTCATAAATACCTTTGTTGAGGTGGTTATCCAATTTGCTCATTACAAGGATATTAGTAATAATGGACAAGGTAAAGTACTTTCTTCATGATTTTCTTTTGTCTCTAATTTTGTTTTGGTCTTTTAAGGTTTGAGAACGCATGTTAGGAAGTAATACTCCTTCGGTCTAGCAACTTTTGACTAAATTATGTATATGGTCTCAATTATAGACCATGTACATCATTTATTCAATTAACCTAAAAATTGAAAAGTTGTTTATAATTGAGATCAGGTGGAGTAGACTAAGATTACATTTAGACAATTTTATCCTTCATTCATTTAGTAAAAGTAAAATACTACATTTTATGCATGCTTTAAATATTGTTTTTGTAAAAATTGAGGTAGCAAAATTATTGTGTCTTGATTTCTTAAAACTATCGAATTTTTTGAACAAATATAAAACGAAAATTAAATGACTAAAGATTATGAACGAATGATGTACTATATGTTCTATTGAATTGAATTACTCCATTCAAATTTTTTGCAAGAAATTACTCCATTCGTTTAGTTTAATTTAATTTCATCTCTCGTCGATTTCATATACTCTCTCCGGTCCTAAATGTAAGAGAATAATTTTTTTCAGGTTCATTCTATTGAATAATTAAGTTATATAGACTATAATACTCTTAATGTATACATTTAGTTCAAACACACAACTCTCTCTCTCTCTCTCTCTCTCTCTCTCTCTCTCTCTCTCTCTCTCTCTCTCTCTCTCTCTCTCTCTCTCTCTCTCTTGTCTCTTACGCACGCAGACGATGTCTTTATATTTTATTGACCTAATGTCAAATAAATTTGTCTAAATTTATTTCCTTGTACTAGCAAAAAAAAATTATGCAATTTAAATTTATGAATAAAGAAAACAGCATATTATATATATACCCCCCACAAAAAAGAGTATGTATATTTCCACTATTTAGAACACGATTAAGTTTGTTTATATTTTATCTTAAGCAAGTTAAATCCTACTATATATGTTAGCAATTTTCATCAATCCCCGATTATTTAATACTCCCTCCGGTCTCAAATGTAAGAAAATATTCTTTTTTAGGTTCATAGATTAATGAATGTATCTTACATATAATATAGACTATGTACATTAATTACTCAATGAACCTAAAAAAAGAATTTTTTCTTACATATGAGACCGGAGGGAGTATACATGTATCATTATAGCTAACTTTTGATATGATTGGTTACAGGGTACTTAGTAGAGGATAAAGAACCAAACATATGGAACAAGGTGCGTCCAAATATTGAAGCATTGGCAGATGAAACCCTGAAGAGACTAGGTCATTTACCAGGGAGGTCTCGTTTTATGTTACCAGACCTAATAAATGCATGCAGCATAAGGGCTACTCGCATGTCAAGATCTACCAAACAGCTTATAGAGGGCATGAAAATTGGTACATTGGCAAATACGTTTGTCAAATTCATTCATCCATCTAATAATGCTCATGATGATGATCAAGGTAGTGCATATGCTTCTGTGCGTGCATTTAGTTTCTTCGTTGATTGTGCTGAAATTGCTTGGTTGCAAGGTCATGGTTATGTGGTGAATGAAGAGCCTCTTCATGTTTTTTATCATGACACTGATTTCAAACTTTGGGAATTTACTAAAGATGGTTTTTTGGCTTTTATGCGTATCTTGAGATCAAGTGTTGCAATTAAAAACAAAGAGGAGCTTTTGAATTTGAATATAGCGCCAATAAGAAAGGGAAAGAGATCATTCAGGTTTCCAAGGGTGAACTGGGAAGGTATTTTAAACAATATGAGAAAGGGAAAGAGGTCGGTGAGGTCTCCAAGGGTAAACTGGGAAGGGATTAATGTATGTGATCTTCCATGAGACTTCATATAGCATGAAGATTAATTACATGGATTAGATTCTCATATATATATATTCTATATTATGCAATAAAGTGTTGCAAGAATTTGTTGCAGCTACTGTCTAAACATTTTTCTTGTAACTTCAAAGTTTTCATTCACCTCCAACCTATAAAATATCAACAATTATATTTGAATATCCTTAAGTCTCATACACTCATTCAACACTTTTTTTTTCTTTCTGCATCTCTCTTTTTCTATCACATCATCAACTTTGCACATCTTAAGGTGCATAGACTTTCCACCAAACAATATTAATAAAACATGCCAACTTTTACAAGGGATGACAATCAGTCATATAGTAGTTTTAACATCATTTAGGATCTATTTTAGAGTCTTTTGGCATAGTATCTATGGTTTTAGTTGACTTTTTGTAAATAAACCGACACATACACATGGGAGAGTAAAATGAAAAACAAAGCCTTGGAACAAGTCAATTCACATAAAACAGACAACTCATTGATTGTGCTATACTTTTTACAAGAGTATCACAGTGATTTCTTTAGGTATGGTCACTACGAATGTTTCGGTGAGGCGAAATGGGATAGAGGATGAACAAATTTAACTATTATAAGAAGCATGATGCGTGCTATGAGCCATGCGCCACGCCATCATAAGGAAAAATGAAGTGGTCAAGTATTGTCCATGACATGATGTGCATAAGGTTGTGTACGTCGCGCATCTACTATTTCAGAGAATTAGAGAATTTCTCGCTTATAAATAGAGAGGTCTTGCCTCACTTGAAAAACACGCTATGTCGAGGAGAAGAAGGCAAAATATTGATTTATGAAGGATATCAAAGATCGGAGGCATCCCAGAGGCGAGGAATTGATTATGGGGGTGTATATGGTCAAATGTATAAAAAGGCCCCAACAAACTTAAGGCCAGTAGCTTTTTTTTTTTTTTTTTTAAGAAACTACTTTAAAAGACCCCAAACCCTAATAGACTTAAGTCTAGTTGACCGTCAACCTTTTTTTTTGGAATTTCATTTTGCACGCTACTCACTTCTCAATCGCCTTCAAAACTTATTTGTTGTATTTTAGATTTTATAGATTTTTACTAGTTTTTTCAAAACAGTAACATAAACTATTAAAATAAAAATTTAAAGAGACATAATACAAATTGTCAAAAATTGAACACATTTTATTATTTGGTATCCTTAACTAGTGCTCCGAGGGCACCGATCACATGACCCATCTTTATATAATCTTTTTTGTGTTTAGAATATCATGAGTAGCTAAACTCTTATAGTTAGGTCATGTAGATAACGTCCCTCGTCGTGTCCTACTTGAACCAAGTAATATTTTGAGTACCTTTAAATGCAATTATTCTATTTGGTTTTATTTAAATATAGTTTGTTCTTAATGCTTTATATGGATAAAAAATTATGTGATATGTTTCTATTAAACAAATGTGATATGAAGCTATATTGCTCATTACATCTTTTTTATATAAATAAAAATAATACATTTTGAAATACGGGTCGGTCGACCCATCGGGCCGTGTAGACCACTTGCTAATTGGGTCGGGTTCAATTTTGGTAGCCCATGAATCAAGTGGGCCGACCCTCTCGTGGCCTATTTATATGAGCTAGTTCACCGGACCGATGCGGGTTTGGGAGGGTTGGTCCAATTAACGGATCTACTCACGCCTTTTACAAGGTTTATCTCTCGGTTTGCTCAACGCGCCCTCCCTTTTTACAAGTTGTTGAGGAAAGAGACCAATTTCAAATAGTCAAGAGAATGCGAGGAAGCGTTCGCCAAACTAAAGCAATTATTGTCTCAACTCGTCGATTTTGACTCAACCCAACCAAAATGAGATCTTGTTCCTCTACATTTCAGGTCGCCGCATAAATAGTCGGTGCGGCCCTCGTCATCGAACAAAAGTTGGTTAACTTCATCATGAAGGTTTTCCAAGGGTCAAAGACACACTCCCAATAGATAGAGAAAGTAGCCTTGGATTTGGTAACGACGTCCAAGAAACTTAGGCAATACTACGCTTGACGACATCATAGTACACTTGGTTTTTTTTCCATTAAAACTCTTGGTGAACCCGAACCTAGAATTAGTCCGATCCGCCTCAAAAGCAAAAGGGGACTTCGGGCAAGACAAAAGGACTCTAATTGCAACCGATATTGGATCGACACTGTCTACTTTCATCGGTTAATCTTAGCAACCTCAAAGATTAGCATGGAAAGTCATTGTCATTTAACATGACCCCTTTTGTACCTCCTTCAAAAGGTAATGAGGTCTCCAAGATTAACCGACGACAGTCGACAAACGATGTGGGTAACCTCATACCGCCGTCATTCATGTGACAAATGATCGTCGATAATAGAGCGCAAAGAAGACAAATGTGAGGAGTGAAGAGGATAAAAAAATGTGTGAGAGAAATGAATGTGAACATTTCCTTTTATTGTCATGGAGAACTTCGTAGTATCCGTAATGTACTCGATTTTCGCTAGTTTTATTTTATTATTTATTTGTGTGTGTTATATGTGTTTATATGTGATTATTTGCTTTTGTGTGTATTTTGGTTGGGATTCGTAGAATTCGGTGTTAGAAGGGTATTTTAGTCATTTTGGACTTGGGGGCATTTTGGTCATTTTGATAGTAGGGGTAATCTTGTAATTTAGTTGAGGATTATTTTTAGTACTTAGTGAGAGTTATTATTTCACCAAGTTACTAGAGAGTGTAGTAATTATTTTATTTACCGATAAGTTACCGTTAGTGAAGTAAGTTACCGTTAGTGATATACTATACCGTTAAGTGAGTAGTAACATTTCTTGAGGTTAGAATAGAAATGGGTTAGGCCCATTAATGTTTGTGAGATAAGCCCAATTGGATAGAACATATATAAACTCTAGTTGTTGGTAAAGATGAGGTTTTACAAACATTTATCATTTCATTTCATTTGAGAAGAGAAGAGATAGAGGCTAGAGAGAAGAACAAGAACAAGGGTTAGAGGCAAGAGGTGATTCATCATCTAGGAGCTAAATTGAGGCTTGGGTTAGAGAATCTTGGTGTTAGAGGTAAGAGGGTTAGAATTCAACCATAATTCATAACTTTTCATTTCTACCCATTTTATGAAATTGATGAATTGAATCTAATTGTTGTAAATTCGTGCATGATTATTGTTGTTATGTTAGAGAACATGATTTGTATGATAATTGCATGTTAGTATGTGAGTTAACATGTCTAAATGCATAGTTGTTGGTGCTTTGTGTTCTTGAGCCAATTTGATGAAAAATGAAGTTGTAGTGATGATTTGTGCATGAATTTGTGTTCATTAGTTGTTGTTGATGATTGTTGAACCGTTGGAACCAAATTATTATGATTGGAATTGTTGTTTATGGATTTGGGAAGAGATTTGTGGTTGTGTTGGTGTTTTGAGAAAATTTTATGATTTTGGTGAAATGAGTCAAATTGTTGTTTCTAATGCATGATTCATGTTTGTTTAAGTGTATTGAACCTATTTTGACCCATAAACATTTTCTCGAAACGTGTTTTGGGAGTTGGGGATTTGAAAAATGGGATTTTGGGTGAAAAATGTGTGAAAATCAGAATCGTCGAAGAAATTCGTCGAATTTCGCTAATAAACAATCGTTCGGAGTTTTTCGCCGATAGCGAAAATTGAGCTAATAGCCCAGATTACGCTAATAGCGAAATTGCCCGTAAACAGACTTTTCGTTTTGTTCGTTTTGAGCTTTTGGGGACCAATCCAATACTTCTAAAATGTTTTTTTGGACTTAATTAACCTCTCGTTTACACCTTTAATCCTACCGTAACATGATTTGATTTGGTTTGGACTCGAATTTGTGAAATTGTCTAACTTTGGTAAAAACGGTCCAAACGTCGATCTTTCCGTAAACTCGTTTTCTCTCGGAGATTGAAGTAGGATTAGAGTTGTATAATGTTTATATGATTTCTAAAAATGGTTACGATTGGTTCCATCAAGTTTGAACTTGTTTTGCTTTGACAATGAGAGTTTTTGTGAAAAGTGATAAGGTGAGACGAAATTTGAGTTTTTCATGAATTCATCGTATTTGGCCGATGAAATGCTTATGTAACCTCTACTGCACATATATGTGACTTGTGAGAATACGTGGCATAGGCAATTGAGCTTGTCTACTTGGTTTTGACTTAAATGCTCAATTACTTGAATTATTTTGACTTCGAGAGACGAATTGATTAAAAATGATTTTTGAGAGCCTATTCCTTATCAACCTTTTTATGAATGGATTAATATGATTATGAGAGGATGTATGAATGGTTGTTGAGTAAGGAATATGATGTTTGTGATCATATGTTGTATTTGTTCCTTTATTTGATTTGTGAGGAATTATGTGGAAATGTGGCAACTATATGTTGATTTATGTGAAGGTGATTGTTGGTGTATTTATGTGACAACTACATATTGCTTGTGAATGTGTTGGTGATAGTATATATGTTATGTGGTGGATTGTTGTTGATTGCATATATACAAGTATTGTTGATGTTGAGGTGAATTGTTTGTGTGAACATATGCATTGTAGTTGAGTCATATGTTCATGCATACATGACTGATGGTGTTAGATTTTATATCCAATTGAGGTGATTACGATGTTTTTGTTGCATCGAAGGTGACGACCTGGAGGTGTTTTGGTACCACATGCATCTAGATGAGTCTAGAGTCATTGCATAAATTGTTGGTAAATTGAATTGTATTGAGATGTGCTTGATGGTTGCATTTCTAATTGTAATGGTGAATTGAATTGTTAATTGTTAATTGTCAAGGTGAATTTGTAATATGTGTATGATACACTTATTAATATGAACTTGGAATGATGGTAATGAATGATATGAATGTTGTGAATACTTGTGAGTATGTGTATAATTTGTTAATCTTCATACTTGAATGTATCTTTCATTTCCAATGTTCTTATTATTTCTTTTTGGATTATGATGATGTAATGCTAACCCTCGGTTGGTTTACCACCTACCTTTCGTATGGACGGGTAGATGGAGTGCGGGATGCTTAGTTGTTTGCTTGATGATGCCGAGGAGCGGAGTTCCTCTTTATATGCAAGTGTCTAGATTAGGGCTCGATCTAGGGTAGTTCTTGCATGTTGGTTTTTATTTTTGGACTTATGTATTTTGGAGTTGAGTTGGTACTTGTTATTTGAGATTTGGAGATTACATTTGTATCATGTTGAGATTTGAAGATGTTTAAGAATTATATGTATGTTCCGCTGCTATGTTATGTAAACATGATCTTTATGCATGTATCAATTGTGGTTTATTCGAAGACGTAGCATCTATTTCTAGAATATGTTTGTATATTCGCGCGTTTTACCGCTTATTAGAAATAGGGTGTTACAGTATCCATTGTCAAGGCAATCAAGACAAACTATGAATGGTCGAAGCATTAGATTGCAATTATATACCCTTATTTTAGAGTTATGGAAGAGTCAAACATTGATTGTCAAAGTGTCGATTTCCAAGGTACTAGTGACACGACACGTGAGGGCATTCAAGACAACCTCTCGAATGGTCGAAGCGTTAGATTGCAATTATATACCCTTATTTTTCAGTTATGGAAGAGTCAAACGTTGATAAATGGATAAAGTTGTCAAAGTGTCGATTTCCAAGGTACTAGTGACATGACACATGAAAGGATGATGTTCCCAAGGCGGTTGCAAAAATCTAGAACTCCGCAAAGGCTCGCCTACTTCTACCGCCCAAGAGTGGGATGAGAAGAAGGTTCGTAACATCATCTACTCTAGACAGAACAACAACCGCCTACCACAAGTTAGATGGACTACAAGCACCCGCATTTGTATCCACGCTCCGACCTCAATAAGCGACGAAAATGACAACTAAACTCGCAATAACAGACAAGATGGCATGAGAAACCTAGAAAACATGTGAACAGTCCGACAATAAAAGACTTTCATCGATCTTCTAGTACATGCCTTCACTTAAATCCCTCAAATAATAGCTTAGAGGGCAAGTGTTCCGAGCATGGGTTGAAGCTCATTGTCCGATAAGTTCCAAAGGGTTTCTCCTATAAGGAATCTAGGGGGATATGGTATCCAAGTGAACGCATCCACAAGAAGACAAGATAAGAAGCTCACAACATAGAAGAACAGGGACCAAGGTGAACAATCGACAAGTTTTGTGGCGCAAGAAGATGCGAGCTCACGTGAAAAACCAAGACATATTTTACCAACATGTTGGTTTGGATAGAACTAGACTCAAATCTATTACAATAAAGTCTAGAATTCGGATGTTGTGAATGAAAAAATTGTCATTGACAAGAGAGACTCCACATAAAGTTGTCAACTAGGTACTCGACGAAGATTATTCATGAGCAGATTTGTATAATAAAATCAACACATATATTTGACATAAAACCAAAGAGTATATTATTTGCATTTTATATGAGGTATAATATCAAATTCATAAATATTATTCTTTCTAAAAAAATTATTAAATAATTACCAATTATTTTCATATGCCGGTTTTCTCATTTAAATTATGAATTTTTATATTTTTAATATTATTTTAACGCCGAGCACAAAAAGATATGCAATGACTAATTGCCAGCTCATTATTGACAGCTACAACCTTATATAACTCATGCGCGATTAAACGATCTTGTCCATAAATACATGAACCCCGTTTATATAATCTAGGGAAAATACAATAACCTCCCTTGAGGTATGCTCTTACGTCACAAATACCCCCTCTATTTTACAAAAAAGCATAAGCCTCCATCTGCCAAGACGTCGTTAAGCTACCGTTAAAAGAAAACTAAACACATGTCTTCATGGTTTCATTATTTGCTTCTAGATCGGAATTATTTTGAACCAATTTCCTTCCAATTTATTCGAAAAGCCTTTCACCACAAAAAAGCTCATTGCCATCAAGTGGTTCACCCACCTACCAAATTGTCTCTTCCGCCATAAAATGAAAGTGAACATTCTTTTCTTCTACCAATATCTTGCTGGTACGTTGCATCACAACCAGCAAGTGTTCTTCCTCAATTACTGGGCCAAAGAAAAAATCACCACAACCAAACCGTAAAATCAAATGAAAAAGGGAGAAAGGGTGCCCATTCTTTACAATAGAAATGCAGAGAAAATAAGTCTCTGTTTGACGATGACCAACAAACCACGACAATCACAATGACCTCCAAGTGCACTGTTAACGTTATTAATTCATATTCTCCGTTGAACTCGCCATAGTTTATGAAAATGATATTTTTCTATCCACAGTTACATTGGGGAAAACCAATATCATAAATTGATGACCCACAAAATTGAAAATAAAAAATGCAGTAACTGGTTTTTTGGAGCAATTCACTTCTTCGTCGTTCTAATATTATTCTCAATTAGTTCACCACCAACTTAATTTTCCAGTTCTTTTTATTCACTGCTCAAAAACTTGGTTTTAAGAAGTTACTAATCTACAAATACATGATTAATATAGATAGATTTTTGTCCTATAAAAAAAGGATAGATTTTTGTAAAACCTTGATGGAAATCGTCAGTGAAGCAACCTACAATACGAGGAGCAAGTAACCTTAGGAAGAAGATAACCCTGCATTTTCTTTATTCCTGATTTAATGGAGGAAAGATTACTTCCTGATTTGCTTAACTCTGTGAGTTACTATTTGGAACGTTAAGTTTGGAGGGAAGTGATTGTCCATTGTTTGAACAATTAAGGGAGGTAAATGTCTAGTTTGAAAATAGAGGGGGTCTAGGCGTCATTTAGAGAGACCTCGGGGAGGTCATTGTAATTTTCCCTATAATCTATATACTCTTTCTTGCTCTTTTGATCATATTTCTTTAGGGTGTGTTTGAAACAACAGATAGATTAAGGAAAGAAAGCACATGGGATAGAAAGTATATCGAGAATCTTGTTTCCATGGTTTGGTTCCATTGTCACATCGGAAAGAAAGTCTGATTTTGGTGGAGCCCACACTCTAAAACTTTTCCTCCCCACCATGCGAAGAAACACGGGAATACATGCATTATTACAAAATTACTATTGCTTTGAAGCATTTTAATATAGGGCCATCTTAACTTGTGCCCTTAGGCACAAGTTAAGGAACTTAAAATAGAATTAAGTAATAAATTTTATGTTGAAAAGATAACTTTTGAAACTTTCAAGACTTTGAATGCTCAATTTCCGAGAAAAACTTCTACTTTTGGTTACTTAACTTATGCCCCAAGGGCACAAGTTAACATTTCCCTTTAATATATTATCAACATTATTATTTTTTTGTTTTTAATTATTATGCTTCCCTCACCTGTCACTTCACTCTCCCATTTTCATTCTAGTTTACAATATAATATACATATAAATTACTTGTTTTTAATAATGTTACTTATTTATATGTCTATAAATTATATATATAAATATTATATCTATTATGTAGGGATGTTTATGTCAATTTACTAACTATATAGCTATCTCTCCTTTCACTTTCTTCTCACCATTACTCAAACCAAACAACTAGAAAATCATCTCACTTTCTATCCACTTTCATTCTTTTTACATTCTTTCCTTTTACTTTCTTTCCTTTCACTTTCTCTTCTAATCCAAACGCACCCTTAGAGACCGAAACGAGGTACATATTCATCTAATCCTTACAATTTTAATCTATTTATTTTGTTAATATTTATCTTTTATTTCATTTGTGGGTGTATATGTTTGTTTGCTAAACTCAGATTGTTGATCAAGGCCGGCGTTTTAAATAGTGGGCACGAATTTAAAGATCGCAATCCTTGAGAAATGTGGATAAAGACGGTCAAAAGTGGTAGACAACATTTATCATATTCTTATTGTGATTGTGACAACATATAATTAGTGATGATGTAGTCTGGAGTGCAATCCCAGATCTATATTTGAAACCTTGATTAATGATATATTTCTTAGTAGTAGTCTACCTTATTTTTTTTTATTATTATTCAAAATCAAATTGATTCATTCTGGTCATAAATAGATGCGGGCTTAGGTGAAAACCAGCACATATTTTACCAACATATTCTCCGCCACTATTATTATAAATTTCTACTTTTTAGATTCATTCAATAAATGATGTATGTTGTCTATATTGTAGACCACATACATCATTTATCGAATGAACCTAAAAGTCAAAATTTGTTTATAATAAATGGAGGAAAGTATTGGTTTAGGTAGAACTAGACTCAAATCTATTACAATAAGGTCTAGAACTGGGATGTTGTGAATGAAACAACTGTCATTAACAGGGGAGACTCCACATAAAGTTGTCAACTAGGTACTCCGACGTAGATTATTCATGAGCAGATTTGTATAATAAAATCAACACATATATTTGACATAAAACCATAGAGTGTATTATTTGCATTTTATATGAGGTATAATATCAAATCCATAAATATTATTCTTTTTGAAAATTTTATTAAATAATTACCATTTATCTTCATATACTGATTTTCTCATTTAAATTATGAATTTTTATATTTTTAATATTATTTTGGTCCCGTAATATGAGCGAATTCCGGTTTTAGTCACGTAAAAAAATAATTTAAATTCTATCCCTATTATTTCAGATTCTTCCACTTTTGGCCCCTCATTTAAACATGTCAGCAGAATTTGTCAATGTTTCATGCTGACTAGATATTTTTTTCATTTTTTGTGTAGTTAATTTATCCCACGTAGCTTTTTTTCTTATTAATTTTAAATAAAATAAAATTGAAATAGGAAAAAAGTTTAAAATTGCAAAATTATTATTCAATTCATCTTCTCTATCAGGTTCAACACAAACCCAACCCAGAACTTTTTTCTCTGCAAATTTATCCACCAAGGCTTTAAAGTTTAAACTCATAAAAACTCAATTCAATTTCTCACTCAGAACCATAACCCCTCACGTTCAGACAACAACAACGACATCACCCCCACAAATCAACGCAATCACATCGACAAAATCTGTCGCGCCGAAGCTCGTCACAAATCTGTCCAGAACTTGAGTAATTGACAAGAACATAAGAAAATTTAAAAATAGAAAGAGAAGGAGGAGAATAAAAACACAAAAAATACAAGAAAACACATTCTGAACTGTTAAAATAACAAGAACAAAACAAGCTCTAAACCCATATCTCTTTAACCCAAATTCATAAATCTTCAAAACAACAAACCCATATTACTTTAACAATTAGATACAGAAAAATCTTCAACGCAGACAATGTAAAATATTTTGCGAATCTGATTCAAAGTTTGATGCGAATCTTATGCGAATCTGAAAACAGTTAGGGTTTAAAATTAAAGTTTGGGGCTTTTGATTTAATCATAAATTTTCAAAGTGAGATGGTGGTGGCGACCAGAATGGTGGTAGTGACTGATGAGGGAGGGTGTGGTGGTGATTGATTGATGAGGGAGATATCACGGTGGAGGGAGAGAGATGGGAAAGAGGAACAGAGATATGACAGTGCAGTGAGGGTGAAAGAGATGGAGAACAAGGGTAAGTCAATGGTGGTGTGATGAAGACTGATGTGATGAACGGTGGTGGACAGAGATGGTGGTCAGAGGTGAAGAAAGAAGGAGGGAGAAGATGAAGATCGGCTAGAGAGAAAATGTGAGGAATGAGAGATTAAAAATGTTTTTGCTTTTAAATTTATTTTTTTTAATTTCTATTTTAGAATTTTTAAATAATGGAAATAATTATAAATTCCCGGTGAAATAAAAAAATATTAAAATTACACACAGTGTGACATGTGGTTAGATTCGCCGACATGTTTAAATGATGACCAAAAGTGGAAGAATCTCAAATGATAAGGCATAATCTATTTTTTTTTACAGGGACTAAAATCGAATTCACTCATATTACAGGTGACCAAAAGCGATATTAACCTTTATTTTAATGCCAGGCACAAAAAATTATGCAATGACTAATTGCCAGCTCATTGTTGATAGCTACAACCTTATATCACTCACGCGCAATTGAACGATCGTGTCCATAAATACATGAACCCCGTTTATATAATCTATATACTCTTTTTTTCCTCACCTTTATATAATTTATATACTCTTTCTTGCTCTTTTGCTCGTATTTCTTTCGAGACTGAAACAAGGTACATATTCATCTAATCCTTACAATTTTAATCTATTTATTTTGTCAATATTTCTCTTTTATTTCATTTGTGTGTGTATATGTCTATTTGTTAAACTCTAATTGTTGATCAAGGCTGGCGTTTTAAATAGTGGGCACAAATTTAAAGATCGCAATCCTTGAGAAATGTGGATGATGACAGTCAAAAGTGGTAGACAACATTTATCATAGTCTTATTGTGATTGTGACAACATAAAAATAGCGATGATGTAGTCTAGAGTGCGATCCCGCATCTATATTTAAAACCTTGATTAATGATATATTTCTTAGTAGTAGTCTACCTTAATTTTTTTATTATTATTTAAAGTCAAATTATTCATTATGGTCATACATAAAGATTAATTTGTGTACATCATCAATATAAATTAATTTATACTGATATCGATGAAAGTCTTTGATTTTGGCACTTATTTTAATATTATGATTTAATTATTAGAGAAACTAATATGTCAAAATATTAGATTCCCCTTAAACACATATGTAAAATTGGTTTACATCGACGCAATGTCTCCTTTAAAATTTTATAAATATTTATAGAAATGATTTTCCATAGTACAAACTCTAATCTCAATTTTTCATAATTGTTTTGATTTGATTCAATTTTATATTTAATTTATTATTTGATCTACTCTAATATTGTTCAAATTTTCTTACTAGAACATCTTTTGTAAGCCATGTCAACATTACAAGAAAATATACAACAAATTCGAAATGGATGCATAACAACTCTTTTGGCATGCCAAGCAAGTGCATTAATCTTGATGGACTATGATGTTGGACAAACATCAACATCGTTGAGTTTCGGGCAGTTTGCAATAAACCTTGCATTACACCTTAATTGTCTCCTACATGCAACTTTTTGTTGTGTTGAAGGATTTGTGTGGCCTCTTGCAAGAGACACTCTTGTTGTTCGAATCTCCAAGCGTTCTTTTGTCTTTGCCCTACCTGGTCTTTTATACGGCCTTCAATTCCCTACGAGTTGCCAACCACAACTCATAAGTACCTTTGTTGAGGCATTTATCCAATTTGCTCATTATAAAGATATTAATGATAATGGATCAGGTAAAATACTTTCTTCCATTTGTTTAGTTTAATTTAATTTCATCTCTGATTTCATAATAAATTTATATAACTTTTGATATGATTGGTTACAGGGTACTTAGTAGAGGATAATGAACCAAACATATGGAACAAGGTGCGTCCAAATATTGAAGCATTGGCAGATGAAACCCTGAAGAGACTAGGCCATTTACCAGGGAGGTCTCGTTTTATGTTACCAGACCTAATAAATGCATGCCTCATAAGGGCTACTCGCATGTCGGTATCTACCAAACAGCTTATAGAGGGCATGAAAATTGGTACATTGGCAAATACGTTTGTCAAATTCATTCATCCATCTAATAATGCTCATGATGATGATCAAGGTAGTGCATATGCTTCTGTGCGTGCATTTAGTGTCTTCGTTGATTGTGTTGAAATTGCTTGTTTGCAAGCTCGTGGTCATGTGGTGAATGAAGAGCATCTTGATCTTGTTTGTTATCATGACACTGATTTCAAACTTTGGGAATTTACTAAAGAGGGTTTTTTAGCTTTTATGCGTATATTGAGATCAAAACGCAAAGAGGAGGAGCTTTTGAATGTAAGTGATCAGGCAAAAAATAAAGGGAAAATGACATTGAGGCCTCGAAAGGGTAAATTGGGAAAGGATTTTAAACAAAATAAAAAATCGAGAAATTAACGAGATTCTCGTATATTCTCTATTATGCAATAATACATTGCAAGAAGTTGTGGTTGTTGTGACTAAACAATTTTCTTGTAAACTCCTTTGAGGTAATCTCAATATTATATAAAATAAATATATATTTGTTGTTAATTATGTTAGTAAGGTAATTTAGCTTCTTAAAGTCGGGTGGTATTAGTTTGGGATACGGGAATATGTTCCTCCTTAAAGTTTTAGGTTCGATTCTCTCCAAGTACTAATTTGGATGAAATCATTTAGCTTCTTAAAGAAAATTATGTTAGTAAGATCATGCAATATTATAATTTAAAGATATACATATAGAAGTTGATATAGATGATTTGGAATTTGTTTGGTCGGAGGGTGAATGAGAAGGGAAGAAGTATTTTAAATTTTATTGTTTTAGTTATTTTTTTTTCGAGGAGAGAATATTTGTTTTAATTATGACTTGAATATTATTTACCGTGAAAAACGTAATTTTACAATTTCGCTCAATTAAAATCACTATACTCATGGTCGAATCAAACAGAAAGCATTTTAACGGGTCTTATGTTTAGTGTGATTCATAATTGGTGGATCGGCCAAACTCTTCTCATGTGTCTTTCTCTATCCTAATCAAAATCGACATACCTTAGAGAAATTGGACAACTATCTAAAATATATATGCATAGTGCCCACATACTCAAATCTCCCCATTTCACTTGTCATTGTTGTGAGATCATCAACCTATCCAAGTAAATTTCCTATTTGGTTGATATATTTCCTATTTGGTTGGATTCATGTAAATTTCCTCTCCATCAAGAATAAGTCTACCAGGTCTATTGATTTGAGGAACAAGTTAAACACACGAGCATCTTCAAAACATTTCATTGTCATTTTATTTTAGGATTTGAAAGGATTTTATTGAGTTGCACTTAAATTCTTAACATATACCTTTAGGACGACAAAAGTTACCATTTCCTTTGGCTTAATTCATTCTAACAAATTTGGCTTATAAGATGAGGATATTGTGTTCATTTATAAACTCATGCCCATACCCTCTCTTTACCTAATGTGGGACTCTTTAACACACATCTTTCACGCTCATGACCGAACATTTCATAGGTGACCTAAAAGCGGTAATTTTGGCATGTGATCCAACATATCTTAGATAGGCTCTGTAATCATATTAGGTTTTTATATTGGGTCTAACTCGTCTTTTGAAAATCGACTTACAAGACAAGGATTGCACTCATTTATAAATTCATGATCAAGTCATCTTTTATTTAATGCAAGACTCTTTAACAACTAATAGGTTCTAGTCTGGTTTATGGTTTTGTGGAATTTTTTTGTTATGTTTCTTGTAAATGGATTTGAATATCACTTCTACTCTTAACTTAAATTGTAAAAAAAAGTTAAAAAAGTATAAAAAATAAAATAAAATAAAATATGCCCTCATTTTTCAAAGCTAAATAGTCATCAAAAGAATAACATCATCGATATATACATGTACATGAAAAAAATTCTAATCACAAGAAAACACTTCTTCCACCCGGTGGATCAAAGCTGACTTGTCATCTTAGCATCAATAATATTAATTAATGATTTCTATAATGTTGGGATAGCAATTAGCACCTTTAATTAACCATGATGAAGCCCACTTCAGTCATTTTATAATTGTATTAACAACCACTTCCTCTATGCTCTAAACCGACCACCATATTAATGTATATATATTTGTGTGGTGTATATGTGTTTGTGTATAATACAAACTGTGACATATATTTAGTTAACGGTTTGAACACATGATGCTGCACGCACAGACCAAATTTTAATTTCCATAATACATGGCACTCTGACAACAGTACATTCTATTTTTAGTTCAATTAATTAAATAAACACCAATGCATGGTTGTAAAGCAAAACCACAAACCATAACAACATTAATTAGTGACATTAATTAACGTGACTGCTTGTTCCACATACTGATCACTATCTACCATACCTCCAATTCCAACCCCTATAAATTCCATCTTTGGGAACACTAGTTTGGCAGATCACATTTCATAACTAGTTCAAATTCAGTCTAATTATTATTATAATAATTAAGCACTAGTATTAGTCAAATAATTAATATAACATGTCTTCAATTGGTGCACGTTCAGCTGAAATTTTTGTTATGCAGAAGAGGCTGAAGGAAAAGATGAAAATAATGGAAGAGGAAAGAGTAAGAAAGGGAGTGGTAAGTGGTGATGATCAAAATAGAAAGGTGCAGGCAAGTTCTTGTACTATTGGAAAGAATAAGGTGCATCCAGGAGTTGCACCCAATTCAGCATAATGATAACTAAAGAGCCTCTCACAAAAAAAAAAACAATTACAGTTTCTACTTGTTTCTCTCTTTCTATCTATACCTTTTTAGTATGATCAAAGTTTAAACGTTTCATCCTTCAAAAAAGAAGTTTAAATGTTTGTTTGTCTAATAAAGCTTGTTTAGTTACTTTATGGAAGTGAGAAAATACAGTCATTTATGATTTGGGATCTCAGTAGCTTGTAACATATCTCAAATTTGAATCAGTGTATCTACTTCAACATAACAAAGGGGTAGACTTTGTATTGAATTTGGACTTTCTACAGTTGTAGGCTTGTAGCACCGTTCTGTAATTGTAAAGGGTATAATTTCCTTTGTAATTTGTATCTATAATAATAATAATAATAATAATAATAATAATAATAATAATAATAATAATAATAATAATAATAATAATAATAATAATAATAATAATAATAATAATAATAATAATAATAATAATAATAATAATAATAATAATAATAATAATAATAATAATAATAATAATAATAATAATAATAATAATAATAATAATAATAATAATAATGATAATAATAATAATAATAATAATAATAATAATAATGATAATGATAATAATAATAATAATAATAATAATAATAATAATAATAATAATAATAATAATAATAATAATAATAATAATAATAATAATAATAATAATAATAATAATAATAATAATAATAATAATAATAATAATAATAATAATAATAATAATAATAATAATAATAATAATAATAATAATAATAATAATAATAATAATAATAATAATAATAATAATAATAATAATAATAATAATAATAATAATAATAATAATAATAATAATAATAATAATAATAATAATAATAATAATAATAATAATAATAATAATAATAATAATAATAATAATAATAATAATAATAATAATAATAATAATAATAATAATAATAATAATAATAATAATAATAATAATAATAATAATAATAATAATAATAATAATAATAATAATAATAATAATAATAATAATAATAATAATAATAATAATAATAAAGGTCATTTCCATATTACTTCCATAGTCCCACAATGATTGATCAATTTGGCCGCTTCATACATATTAAAAAAATATAATATAGAGAACATTAGATTCATTGAATAGTTGATGTATCTGATCTATATTCTAAACCGGGTACATCAATTATTTATGAATCTAAAAAATCAATTGTTTCTTATCAATAGGATCGGAAGGAGTCCATTAGAGATTACCTCATCCTTAGGCTTGTATTCCATTGGCAAAAGAAAGGAATAGGATTTGGAATGTTCTTTGTAGTGATGAACTCCAATGATTCTATGCATATTTTGAATCAATCTTCATTCGCTTATTTTTAAATCATTCATCTTACAAGATCCAAAAACACTTTTAAATTGCATAACTTAGGAGAAAAATGTAGTCTTGAGATTCAAAAGTCCTTATGGTTTCGATACTCATATTATTATGATGGCAATCTCATACACTTATATGGGTCTCGTTATTTTATAAAAGACTCATTTATAGAGTATTAAACCCACATTAAGTTTACCAATAAAATAGAAAAAAGAGTGTTCCCAACACTCTTATATGTTCCATTAGATTAACAAACCATCCATACAAATATATGCAGAATAATTTGGACCTAGCCAGAAACCCACAATCATACTTTATTATATAATCTCTCAAAAAAAAAACTTTATTATATAAAGATCCAAAATTCATACCAAAGTTTTGGAATCTAATTAGATAAACTAACGAACTCATTCATAATCACTTCCTAGATCAACAAGGGAATATAATGTTGAAAATAAATCCTAAGTTTCATTAGAAACATGTGTTTTTTTATTTAAAATAAAGAAAACATATGTTATTGTTAATACAATAAACATTAGTTTCTCTAAAATGTGAAGAAGAAGAAAAAATATTCCACCCATCGAACAAAAATAAATTGTTGTGAATTCGGACTCAAAATCACACCAACACAACTATGATGTGTGGAGCAAATGAAAGTAGTAACCAATATCAAAGTAAACACAAGCAAAGAAGAAGAATAATAAGAACACCTAGATCTAATCTAGGAATCAAAGTGAAAAGCTCAAAACCACAAGCAAAAGATAAATAGAGACGGGGAAACAAACACATCAAGAAATGTTTACCCAGTTTGGTCCAACTTAACCTACTCGGGGGAGAGATTGATCTCTCTAATCAACTATCAATGAGTTATTACAAAGAGATACAAATGAGTTACAACAAATTAGCTTCAACAAGCTCACAAAGAACAAACCTAATTTTTACCTATTTTCCCAATCTCACCAAAGAACAAGACACTCAATGATTTTCACTCACCCAAGGTTTTTACAATGTTTCTCAACCCAAGAGAACCCTAATCAAAGATCTTCAACCGAAAGTTACCTCCTTTGATTTCCCAAGTTTTTCTCTCTTGAAGCCCTCTCTAAAATATGAATTGAAACGCTTATATAGTGCCCCGATACCGTTAAAATTGTGTCACGATTCCTTGCGTTCAACCCAAAGTACACAGATCTTATCCACAAAATCGTGTCACGATTTGGCTTCAGAGCAACCTTGCATTATGCACGAAAAATCGTGTCACGGTTCTTACAATTCCAAAAATCCAATTTTGAGACACATTCAACATAAATGATCAATCTTTTCCTCAAAATAGAAAAATATATATGATCAATCCGACCTACATTGAGTTTTATTTATCAAAATGTCCTAGTTTGATGGAGCTTTTTCTTCTCTTTTTTTATGTAGTGTTGCCATGCCACCTTATATGGTGTGACATCATATTATTTTTATTTTTATTTTCTACAGACGTTTTTAGCTTTTTTAAATGTTCTTGAATGACACTAATTTGAACAACAACAAAAAAAAAAATGACACTAATTTGATTCCTGCTAAAACCATTTTGTTCAAATATTTTGAATAAAATTAATATAGGGAGATTAGTCACTTTAGTCCCCGAATAGGAAAGGAATAGCCACTTTAGTCCCCGAATGCAGAGAAATTGCAAAACAATCCCCGAATGTAGACTCGTTAGTCAATTTAGTCCCCGAATTCAGACTCCGTTAGTCAATTTAGTCCCCGAATGTAGACTTCGTTAGTCACTTTAGTCCCCGAAATTGACCAACAAAGTCTACATTCGTGACCGTTCGCAATTTCTCTCGCATTCGGGGAATAAAGTGACTACTCATTTTCCATTCGGGATTAAAGTGACTAATTTCCCATTAATATAATAGAGAATAATTAAAACGTCCTTAAAAAAGTGAGTTGAAAAAGTGTGCAAAAAATAATAATATAATATGATATTAGATCATAGCGAGGTGTCGTGACACGATTTGTGTACTTTGTAAGTTTTAATGACTTTATACTCCCATGATATCATAAACCTAAATTTTGAGGTTGCTTAAACTTGATTTTAATCTACATGCCATTATTATAATCAAAAATTAAAATTTTAGATTCATTTATTAAATGATGTATGTGGTTTATAATATACATCATTAATTGAATGAATGTAAAATTTTAGATTCGTTTATTAAATGATGTACGTGGTTTATAATATTTGTTTATGTAACAAAAACATAAAGACAAAATCCAATTGAAATTTTTTTAACAAAAACAAAGAATTAGTTTGAAATATTGATAGAGTTAAGAACGAGAACAAATATTGGGTCAAAAAAAACATTAATATTGGGTCCATATTAATATTAGTGGTATCCGAAGATTAATGTGTGTGTATCCTTTCCTACAGGCTATGCTAGCTAGACTTGGCTGGTCCACAAATGAAGAAGTTTAAAACCCATTGTTACATTCACAAACAACAACACCCTATACACAATGGAGAAGATCAACAGCGATGTTCAAGAAGATTCAAAACCAGTGGTTCTCATCACAGGTTGCAGCGGAGGAGGTATAGGTAACGCGCTTGCACGCTCCTTCGCAGCTAACAGCTGCAAAGTGGTTGCAACCAGCAGGTCACGTTCAACCATGGCGGATTTGGATCAAGACCCTAAATTCTTTCTTCAAGAACTCGATGTGCAGTCCGATGAAAGCGTGAACAGAGTTGTGAATAATGTTCTAGATAAATTTGGTCGCATCGATGTTCTTGTAAATAACGCTGGTGTTCTTTGTGTGGGCCCACTTGCTGAAGTTCCGCTCTCTGCAATCCAAAACACGTTTGATACTAACGTATTTGGTTGGTAATTCTTTTTATAAACACAAAAAAAAAAAGAAGAATTTAGAAGAAAAAAATTAATATTATTGATTTATTGCTTAACTTGATTCTTAATTCTAGTTTTGTTTGTTGGATTGATGTTGGTTTGAAGTTGAAAAGTAGTTGTCTGGCTTTTTGGAGAGATTTTTGTGTTCTTTTGAAGAATGAGAATGGGTTTGATGCTCAAAAAGGGAATGATCTCTGTAGCAGCGCAGACAATTCTGTTTGAAGGCGTGTCCCGGTGCCCAACATGTGTCAGTGTTCGACACTGACATTACATTGAATTATGTTATTTTCTCAAAATTTAATCGGTAGTGCCAGTATCCGAGTATTTGTGCTTCATAGGGAATGATACAATTTTTATATTAAACTTTGAGTTTTGTGTATTCAGTTCATTTATGTTGGTATGGCCCAAAACAAAAGAAACTTCAATGTCATTTTGTACTGCAAAACATGAATTTGTCGTTGTCTAGTATTACTAATACCAAGTACAATTGGGTGTAAACAAAGGTTTTTGTATTTATCAATGTTGTTAATAGGTTTTAGTTTTTGAGTATTGCTTCTAAATATCACTCCATACATGTGCAGGAACCATGAGAATGGTCCAGGCTGTAGTTCCTCACATGGCAACTAGGAAACAGGGAAAGATTGTTAACGTTGGAAGTGTTGCTGGGTTGGCATCTGGACCTTGGAATGGTGCTTACAGTGCTTCTAAAGCTGCTATTCATGCTTTGACAGATACATTAAGGTTTTTTTTTTCAAACTTGTTTTAATTTTGGATAAGTTGTTCATGTTTGAATCAAATGAACCATATGGAAGTTATAGAAATCTGCTTGTTTTGATAGAGATTTTTGCTTTGTTGTGGTGTACGTGAAGGAAACCTTGGTTTAACGGTGTTACAGTTACTATACCATGTCAACAGAAATCACTAGGGGTGGGCATGGTTTGGTTTATGAAGAAAACTGAACCGAACCGAATTGTTGAAATAGTTTGGGAAAACCGAACCGTTTAAGGTTTGGAACGAACCGAACCAAACTGAACCAAACTTATGGTTCGGTTAACCATTTTATTACCTACGAACTGAACCAAAAACAATATTTTGAACCGAAATGTATTTTTTGGTTCTTTTGTGAATTTAATTGTGTTTTTTTGTCCTTTTTTAATGTAATTGCATGATATTCGAAGATTTTTGCAACACTTGGTTGTTTACAAATGTTGTGATGGAATTTGAGGCACTTGGAGTTCTTAATCTATATTGGGCACAATATAGGAAGCTGACTACAGAAGTTTGATGTACCTGTTTTCATGTTTAATTGGACTGTGCTTAGTCGGTAGTATAATAGATTTCTACCTATTGATTGGCTAAAAAAGAAGTATATGGTGAAAACGTTTTTCTTTTATGTGATTATCAACAAAGCCTATGAAGAAGATAAAAGAAAAGGGAAGTATAATGTTTTAATGAGTTTTAATGTTATTTTGTAGCTAAGCTGTTTTAGTTTGTTCATACTTTTTCTCTTTCAGACTTGGGAGTAAATCAAAACATTTCAGTTCATATGCACTGATTTTCAACTGCATTGAGCCAAAGTATACTGCATAAAAAAAAACTCTATAGAAATGTATAAATAATATTATTGTTATGCTTACACCGAACTGGACTAAACATGTACTTAATAATTGAAAATGTATAAATAATATTATTGCTATGCAGACAGCTCTAAGTAGTAATCTCAGTATCAGTCCTAAAATGAACAGAACGCGTGTTATCAAACTGCCTAGAAACATGGTTAATGGTTCAGTTCTGAAAAGTTAATTGAGTTTATTAACGGTTCGGTTCGGTTAGTTAACCGTTATCAAAATAATGGATCGGTTCAAGAATTGGTGAAATGGTTCGGTTAATTTTGGTCCAATTCGGTTTGGTTCTTGGTTAATTTTGCCCACCCCTAGAAATCACTGGTTTAAGTTGTAGAATCAGTCTCTTAGTGTCAGATTTCACTTTTGCTATGTATATGCATGCTTTTAGAGATAGTCTGATCCGGATCAATGTGTTAATTTGATGAAAGTGTAATCTAGCGGAGTTTGGTAAGCCCTACACAGTACTTTATGAGTAAAGTCCAAGTGAACATTGCAAAAAACAAATACTGAAATGAAATAGTTCATGATGGAGACTAAAATGTCTCTAAAAATTATCTTAAGAAAGACTAATTTGACATATATTTAACATTTTTCAAAAAAGTTAGATGCCTTTCACTTTCAAGGACTAAACTAGTATGCGTTGTTTAGAAGTATCAGATTGAGGCTCTACTGGTACTATATTCATATTCATATTAGGTATTACAGTACTAAGGCCAAGTTTTGGTGGATGCAACAATACACCATTTGGGATTTGGTGGCTGGACTCTGCCATTATTTAATTTTGTAGTTGCTTGCCAAATTGACTTTTTTCCTTTATGTCTTACATGTTGTTGTTATTTTCAACAAACAGATTGGAACTTGGAAATTTTGGAATTGATGTTGTGAATGTTCTCCCTGGAGCTGTGAAGTCAAATATTGGAAATTCCGGCATAGCCATCTACAACCGCATGCCGGAGTGGAAACTATTCAAACCATTTGAAGCGGCAATCCGAGAGAGAGCTCTATTTTCTCAGGGGTCAAGATCAACCCTTACAGACGAGTTTGCTAAACGCACCGTAGCTGCTGTCCTTAGGAAGAAACCACCTGCATGGTTCTCGTATGGCCATTATTCTACTGTCATGGCTGTTATGTACCATTTACCTCTCTGTGTTAGAGACTTTCTTTTAAGAAAGCAATGAAATGTTGATCTACACCCGTGCTGTCTATCTTTATGGAGATCTCAATCAATAAATTGTACTCCACTTTGATAGGAGATAATATCGGGGAATGTCTTGTTAGGGCTTTCAATTGTAATATTTGACTCGAATAAGATTTAACCCATGATGTTGCAACTTCATTGTCCTCCTAAATTTATCATTCTTTGTACATAAATCAGATATTATTTTATTTTGTGCATTGGTTAATATAAAATCAATTATTATTTCTTCAGTAGGCTTCCTCTTTCAGAGACTTTGATGATGGCTTCAGACATCTTTCCAATCTTCCAATTCACAAACTGGATAATATTGATGGCAATATAACATGTACGGATTAAGGAGGGTAAGTTGATTTTTCGATAGCTGAGTACGTAATCAGTTATGGTGATGAAAGTGAAGGTTGTTCAGCCAAACACAGTTAAAATCTAGGAAGCTTATCAAAAAGAGGTGTGTGGAATGAGTAACATAACGAGTCGTATAACGTGGAGAAAAACATAGGATATGTAGAATGAGTAACATAACGAGTTGTATAACGTGGAGAAAAACATAGGATATGACACGTCACGTGTGTAGAGTAACGCTCAAGCATGGTACAATCTTTTTAGGTCCAGATTGAATCTAATAGGACTTAGGCTCTGAAACAATTGTGTATAAACACCACTTGTTAATTTCATTTTAAACATACTCAATCAATCAAACAACAAAATTTCCTCACATTTGATCTATATTTTTTCCTTCTAGTTTTTACTTTCTTAATATTTTATTTCTCAATTTTTTTTGTCGCATTTAACATTCTCTAGAGAAACTCTCGCAAGTGAAGGACGATAGTTCATTCCTCAAGGTAATCACGTTGAGAACAAATTATATGACTGTTGATGACTTAATAAAATGAGATTGCTCAAAAAAGTTGGTTCATTCCTCTAGTTCTTAAATGTTTTAGTCGAATACTCAATTAACTTTCAAGTTATTCTAGTTCTCAAAAATCCTTTGTCACGCTTATTATTTCTCATTTATCTTTTCCTTCATCAAATTTTTATCATTTGTTCTGTTGCCCAACTAGATTCACCATTGATAACAACTCCACGCCAGAAGCTTCTCCAAGAACTACCCTACGGGCTATGGTACACTTGAATGGTCGCTCTGGAGGACGCCATCTATACTAATCTATCCTGGTCATCGCCTACTTGAATGTATGGTTAAAATTACCATCCTTTGTACATAAATCAATTATGTTAGTTTTTAAAAAATAAATTGATTGTTAATGTTATGCATGATTGGTCATCAATTCAATTGTGTCCTAGTCAAGTCATTATTCCTATTAAAATGCGATTACATGGTGACCATCACCTATTTTCGGTGCTTCATAGCTGGTGAACCAATAACATCTGGTTTTTAACGGGTCACTATAGCAATGCTACACTTTGGCTGGTCCACATATGATATGAAGAAGCTTAAAACCCATTGTTACAGTTACCAACAACATCTACACAATGGAGAAGATCAACAGCAATGATCAAGAAGACTCAAAACTGGTGGTTCTCATCACAGGTTGCAGTGGAGGAGGTATTGGTAACGCGCTTGCACGCTCCTTCGCAGCCAACAGCTGCAATGTGGTTGCAACCAGCAGGTCACGTTCTACAATGGCGGATTTGGATCAAGATCCTAGATTCTTCCTTCAAGAACTCAATGTTCAGTCCGATGAAAGCGCGAGCAGAGTTGTGGATACTGTTTTGAATAAATTTGGTCGCATAGATGTTCTTGTTAATAACGCTGGTGTTCCTTGTACGGGCCCACTTGCTGAGGTTCCTCTCCCTGCAATCCAAAACACGTTTGATACTAACGTCTTTGGTTGGTAATTCTTTTTATAAACACAAATAAATAAAAATTGTTTTTTTAATTGGGAATAATTATGTACCGTAAGGCAGGCGTGTCCCGATGTCGAGACGTGTCGGTGTTCGACACCCTCACGACACCGACATTATTACTTTGAATTATGTCATTTTCTCAACAAACAAAAATATTGGTGTCAACGTGTCGCATTCTAGTGTCTATATTCGTGCTTCATAGGGAATGATAGAATTTTTATGTTAGACTTGGAATTTTGTGTGTTTCAGTGCATTTATGTTTGTATGGTCCAAAACAAAAGAACTTCAAGGTCATTTTTTACTACTTCATGAATATGTCGCTGTCTAGTTATGTTAGTAGTACACTAGTACCAGGTACAATTGGGTGTAAACAAAGGTGTTTGTATTTATCAATGTTGTTAATAGGTTTTAGTTTTTGGTTTTGTGGAATTTTTCTGTTCTGTTTCTTTGTAAATTGATAATTTGATTTGAGTATCGCTTCTACTATCACTGCATACATGTGCAGGTTCCATGAGAATGATCCAGGCTGTGGTTCCTCACATGGCAACTAGGAAACAGGGAAAGATTGTTAACGTTGGAAGTGTTACTGCGTTAGCCTCTGGACCTTGGGGCGGTACTTATAGTGCTTCTAAAGCTGCACTTCATGCTTTGACAGATACATTGAGGTTTTCTTTTCCTATCTTCAAACTTATTTTAATTTTTGATATGTGGTTCATGTATGCATCAAATCAAATCAACAAGATGGAAGTTAGAGAAATCCGCTTGTTTCGATAGAAATCGTTGCTTTGGTTTTGTACACGAACAATACGCCATTTAGAATCTAGTGGCTGGACTCTGCCAATCTGACCTTTATAGCTTATAATTGTTGTTATTTTCAACATACAGATTAGAACTTGGACATTTTGGAATTGATGTTGTGAGTGTTGTCCCTGGAGCTGTGAAGTCAAATATGGGAAATTCCGGCATAGCCATCTACAACCGCATGCCAGAGTGGAAACTGTTCAAACCATTTGAAGCAGTAATCCGAGAGAGAGCTCTACTGTCTCGGAGGTTAAAACAAACCCCTACAGACGAGTTTGCTAAACACACCGTAGCTGCTATCCTAAGAAAGAAACCACCTGCATGGTTCTCTTATGGCAATTATTCTACTGTCATGGCTATTATGTACTATTTACCTCTCTGTGTTAGAGACTTTCTTTTGAAGAAAGCAATGAAATAATTATCTACACTCGTGCTGTCCATCTTTATGGTGATCTCAATCAATAAATTGTACTCCACTTTTGAATGTCTGGCTAAATTTATCATTCTTTGTACATAAATCAGTAAATATTTTACTTTTTGCATTGGTTAGTTTTTTTAAAAAATAAAATAAAACCAATTATTATTTCCTGAGTAAGCTTCCTCATTCAGAGACTTTGATGGTGGCTTCAGACCTCTTTTCAGTCTTCCAATTAACAAACTGGATAATATTGATGGCAGTATAATAACATGTTCGGATTAAGGACGAAAAAAACATTATTTTTTTAAAACTAACCTAATTGATTTATGTACAAAGGATGGTAAATTGAACCATAAATTCAAGGAAGCTTAAAAAGTAAATTGAATGTTAATGTTATGCATGATTGGTCATCAATTCAGTTGTGCCTCAGTCAAGTCATTATTTCTACATTAAGCCTCCTTTTTCAGAACCTTGATGGTGGCATCGGACCTCTTTTCCAGTCTTCCAATTTACAAATTGGATTAAGGAGAAAATAACATATACACTGCCAACCGTGACGTGATGTATTTAAAATTAAACTGAGAAGTAGTTGTGTGTGTACTGCAAAAAGATGAATTGTGTGATATGATTAGCCAATTTTATGCAAAGACATTTACTATAAAAAGATTCCTATTAAAATGTGTTTACATGGTGACCATCACCTTTTTTCGGAGCTTCATCACCGGTAAACCAATAACATCCGGTTGTTAACGAGTCACTATACCAAATGTGATTCTCTCAATCGATTTTTTTTTTGAGGGAATAGTATGAAGATCTTGACCATTGATCTCCATATTATCAATGATTAAGATCTACCATTAATCTTGACTATTGATCATGTAGAGATAAATGGTTAAGATGTTCATATTATTCTCAGTTTTTTTTTCCAATTAAGAGGATCCATTTCCCGCTATACCAAAATTTATGGTAAGGGTAACATTTTTATATATAAAAAAATGAACACGTAAAAAATTTGGTGTTTGGCAAATCAAGGCATATGGTGTGAAGCAAAGTTTTACGGAACATATTATCTGAATTTGTCATACAAATCAGTAAAAGATTTTTTTACAAACAGTAAAAGATAGTATTATCAACTGTTGATTAACATAAATATACCCTTCACCTTATTTTAATCTTAACGGGCTCTTTATGTTTTTTTGTGAAATCAATGATAAAATTTTGATTGGGAGGTTGATGAGAAAAGAGGGCTTTTTAAAGGTAAAGTGAGAAGAAAAGGGATGATGAAGAGAGAATCATCTCTCACCTTACATGGAAGTTTATTCTTCTTATTAAGATACTCCCTAATATGAGCAACTCAAAATAAATTGAGAAAGAACATTGGAGGGATTTTAAAATATCTCCAAATGCTTTCACTCTCTATAACACTCTCAAAACAAATATAGTCAAAAGTCGTTCCCTCCACTCCTCTCCTCTTCATAAATACTATTTTAAATAAGGTGAAATTTTTTCCTCACTTTCCCTCCCCCCACCCCGCACACTTCTCCCAAAGTCTTCCCCTCTGTTTTCCTTCAATCTCTGAAACAGAGCATCACATTCAACCCACTTGGTATTCAGATTCTGGGTAAGCCAGTTTCCTTTCACTTCCCGGGCAACATGTAGTCTTGCTTCCATACGTTTATGAACTTTGTTCCAAGTATACCATTGCATAAAAATGAAATTCTGAATCTCCAGAATTTGCTTGTTACAACAAAGGCCAGCTACAGTATACCACATGGAATGTCAATGATTACCATAGTACATCATTCCTGATGGCTGAAGAGGCCGGAAACTAGGAGGTGCTGGAGCGTATTGTGTTAATGGTACTGGTTGTTGCTGTGTTATTTGCAGCGTCTGATTTGTAAAAGTTGGTACTGGTTGTTGCTGTGTTATGTGCAGTGTCTGATTCGTAAAAGTTGGTACTGGTTGTTGCTGTGTTATTTGTGGTGTCTGATTAGTAAAAGGCGGTGGTGGTGGAACTGGCTGTAAAGGTGGGATGCTGCCATAACCATATGGAGAGATAACCCCTCCAGTTGACTGCACATATTGCCCTCCATTTGACTGCACATACTGCTGGGGCGATGGATTGCAATATAGGGGATATTGACCTTGCAACGCAGGGGCTGCATTGTGCATAGTTGGTTGAGTTACCAAAACTGAAGGATATGGATGGTTTGACACAGCAGTCATCTGTTGTGCTGACATGTAGACATGAGCATCTGAACTTGGCATTGATATCATAGGTTTTGATGTGGACTCGGACGTTAGACCAACACTCTTTGCCTCTTCTGCGGCAAATGTTGAGAGAACAGAACTCATGATCAATTGGGATGATGATGAAGCTGTAAGCTTATCTGCAACTTCAGCGGCAATTGCTGCAGCTGACTTTTTAGTTGCTGCTTCTGATTGGGAAGTTTTAATTGATGCATTCTGTGAAGAATCTTCGTTATCAAGTCGGTTTTGCATGTTGCTAGCCTCTTCTATTTGTGCTTGTGCAACCTAAAGATTAATAATCAGATAAGTTTAAATTTGTCAGCGTTTTTATAAGCCAAAACATATCCAAGATTTAATAATGAAAGTGCACACAAGTAATAAATAGCACCAGGCACAAAACAAGAACTCATTTAATTTGAGTTAGGATTATAGAGCTTCCACCAACTAATTCTCCAACCAAAACTGCCTTTCACTTTATAAATAGAGCTAATTACACTGAACTCAACGAACCCAAGCAAATACTTTCTCAAGGTTCAGAAATTATACTCCCTATTTGAATTTTCATACGGCAAAAAATACCCTACTGTTTATATTTGTTGAGACAACTAACTAATCCACGGAAGAAAAAGAAAGACCTATAAGGGAGGTGTTTGTTTATGCTTCATAAAGTTTAAGGAAGGGAGGATCAGTATAATTTGTTCTATACATGTTTTTACAACAAATGATACTTGGAACTGCAGTGAGCTCGCCATATATCAAATTAGAACTTCTAGAAGAGATATATAGAAGAGGTACCATTAGATAAATAATTAAGTGGTAAGAAACCCAAATATATGATGAATGCACATCACATTCTCATAGGGACAATAAATTAGTCAAAATATGACAGCCTTCTGGGAAAAGAATCATTCATGAATAGTACATTTTACCTGCATCTGCGTACGAACATTCTCCAGATCCGATTCCTAACACAAATACCAAAAACAGTAGAAAGAAGATAAGCATTTAAGAAAAACCAAAAACACATTACATCAGTCACAAATGCAAACGCACACTTATTGAGCACAAGGGCTTAACAACATACCTGTTCGTGCAAAGCTTCTTTTAACTGAGATACTAGGGCTACTCTATTTTCTTCAACTAATTTAAGTTTTTCTATGCAATATTTCAATAGACTTTGTTGCTCCTCGAGCTCCTTTCTCAAAGTTTTACGCTTAGGATCCTTAGCTGAAAAAGAAGAAAGAAAAAAAAAACTATATTAGAATTGCAACTTCCAAGATCCAGGTGTTACTTCTCTTCAGTTGTATGCTTACCAGTGGCACATGCAATATCAACATCTTTCTCTATCTTCCTTACAAGCTGCACAGCAGACTTGCATTTACTCATCTCTGCATCTTCATTGGCCTGTTCACCGAGCACCAAATGAAATGCAGACACTATTTTTTCTGTTGTTCCTCCGATGGACAATTTCTGGCACCATACAACGTCATGAAAGTAAGATTGTGAAATAAACATAGCAAATCACTTTTAAGGATATAATCATCTAGCATCAATTCAACGATTAGTAATAAAAAAAGGGGGAGAAGCAGAGTGGAACTTAGTCTCACCGATTTGATAGAGCGAGAATCCCTTTTCAAAATTTTTACAGAATCCCTTTTCATAATTCTTGCAGAACGTGGTCTTTTTTTGCTGAATTCCAATGGCGGAGGAGAACCCTCTCCAAGCATTGCATCCTTAAGGTTTGGTACTCGAGACCCAAACACATTCCTTTGCTCCCATACTTCAAACTATAGTAAGATAAGAACCAAAATAAATCAATATTTATTCAAACCACACGATCAGGATTTATACGTCATATCTGAAGTTTTAGCCCATGCATGAATAATTAACAGCGACAATTTCATATTATTTTCACGCCCCACTTTCCTGTTGTTTATCGACACATACGTATTCACTTGAAAATTGGAAATATTTACACCAAACACTATAAAAGGGGGCTTACCAGTCTAGATACTGCACGCTTTCCACGATCATCATCTTTCGCAATAACATCTTTAAGTGCTGCAGGAAGAACCTTCCAGAATTCAATCACAAATTCCTTTCCGTTACGCTTGCTGTTCTGCAGGATGTCATTTGCAAGCCACAAAAGGGGGATTCTATGAATCATATCTGATTTGTCAAATTGGTTTTTCCATGTCGCAACAACTTGTTCTGCATTGCTCCGGTGAAATATACACCAATGTGATAAAGCTATATCAAAAGTTAAAGACGACAAGCTACTTCGCACCAACAAGTAGTAAACACAACAACAAAAGCCTCTTTCAGTAGCTAGTATATATCAGCTACACAGGTTAACACACATACAACAACAACAACAACAACAACAACCAAGTTTTTCCTACTAAGTCTGCAGAAAAACCAAACTGTTCTTAAAATAACAAAACAAAGCTCGTGTCCTAAGGCTGAGTAAAAAAAGGCACCGCCAAGACATACAGAAACAAATTAATATAGATAAGTATTCCCTTGAGCACCTAAAAACATAATCAAGTCCTAAAAAATCCCAAGAGTATCAAATTCACAAAGTAATTCTGAATAAAGCAATGCTATATATGCCTAAATTGTTTACCAAAGTAACCTATCAAAGCATTGCTATATACGTAGCTCCTCATGCAATCATAGATAACACAAACTCTCTTTATCTGTGTGTTGCTGCTTAAATTTATTTTATTTTTGGCAACTCGGTATCCAGCCCGAGGACTAGGACTGACTAATATGGGGGACCAATCCCACCGCCCACTAGTGGGGCCCAATTGAAGCACCTGGGAGATTTGAATCTGTAAGAGCACACCCTAGGTGACTGCCTAATTTTAATTATTTGGAGCATACATAACCACATATACCAATTGAGCTAAACAATGCAAAAAAAATTAACAAAGCACCATCATTCAGCAACTAAAAAAATTAATGAAGTTCATGATGCAAGAAAAAGAACTATATGTAAATTGCCAGATCCTGAAATTTCCAAATCCAGAAACAAAAAACAGAGAAGAAAAAAAAAGGATACTTTCAATGCACTGCTGAGTACTATTAAGCTTGGCGAGTTTATCCGCAAGTATCGCCTCCTTGAACTGATTTTTCGTGCTCATCTCTTTCCCTTCAACGGAACCGAAACCCTAGTGCCCTGTGAAGCCAATTTATCGAAAACGAAGAAAGTAACGCTTCGATTTTGGAACTATAAACCCTAAAACAGAATTGGGAGAAAAAAAACGAGGTTCAATATCGAATTCGGTGATAGTAGAAGAGAGGGAAAAAATTGAGGTGTGAATGAGTTGTGTATAAGAAAAGAAGAAAGGTGAGTTATTTGTGAAGGCGCGGGGAAGACATAGTACGGTACTGTACACCCCTAATAGCAATTTTTTTGATACCTAAATAAATCCATAATAGTAAATAAAATCTTTTAATATTTAAAATTCATCTCTTTTAACAAAAAAATATATACTTTTTTTTAATAAAAAAAATGTACTAATTCAATCTCTTTTTTTTTTGACAAAACTAATTCAATCTCTTATACTTTGTATTTTTGGTATTTATAAAGTAAATTGTTAAAGTTTATGTTTAATGGGGATTTTTTTTTCTTTACCAGGATAAGTAAGTTATTTTTATGATAATGTAAATATTATAAAATTAAAATTGTTATTATATAATAAATATATCGCACAATCAAACGGTTCTCACTCATCTAAAGTGAACAACTCACTTTAGAGTATGAAGATAGTAGCATCAGTTGTCAATTAACAAATCGGTTTATTTAGAGGATCCAAATCTAAAATCTCAACCAAACATAATTGAAAAAGGAATTCTTAAAAAAAAAATAATAATAATAATAATTGAAAAAGGAAAATGTGAACAAATGTTTATGAGACACCCTTTAAGCATCCAAAGTGACAACATTTTATGAAAGTTTGTGTATTTATTGCATTGAAAATTGAAATCTTTATTTTTTTAAAATAATAATTTCTTCATTTTTTTTTGTGGTGACGGGGGTTTGAATCTAGAAATTTCGTATATATTATGTATTGTCTTTTACCAACCGAGTTAGTTCTCACGAATGAATAATTTCTTCGTTGGGAATACTTAAAAGTGCCCCAGGAGAGAGAGAGAAAAAAAAACTGATTAACTGTACCCAAAAATAAATAAAAAATTGATCAACGAACACAAACATACGGTGTTTCAGCTAGTAGCCTAGCCCTTGTATTAGCAAAGAGTCAGCCTTTTTTGTTCAGCTTAAAAAACATGTCTACAAACATAGGATCAATGTCACTCTCCATAAATGTAAGGGCAGGTGAAAACCGTAACTTCAATGAGTTTTAACTACCAAAGCTCTTTCAGTCAGAAGAAAAAACACCCTAAGCTCTCCTTTTTAAGTCCAGAAAGGTTTTTTTTCAACGACCAGGAAGCTATTTCCACTAGGTATACTTTCTCTTGAAGAAAAAAATCTTAATACGTGTGTGTGACTGGAGGGACGAAGGAGTACCGCAACATAGTATTCTTTTTGTTATTTTCATTGGCGTCCATATATGTTATTTTTGTATCAATGCAGAGAATACTCGGTACATTAGAAAAATTGACAAGTAACTGGTAAATTTGTCATCAAGCCCCTGCAAAGATATACCATGAGCTGGTGCATGTGATTATCGATTGAAACATAAGGTTTGAAGAACCGGTACACTGTACACACTCGACCAACAGAGGAGCAAATTTGACATTATACAAATGAAAACATGCATCAACAAACAAAAATCAATCACATGCCATTGACAGAATGATCCCGCGATTCAGTTCCACAGAAGGAGAATGAGCATAAGCTAGTGTCAATTTTTTTCCATCAAAGTCTAAAATATTTAGGAAAAGGTACAGTAAAACCAATACAAACAGCAGGGAAAATATATCCACCCAAGTGGCTCTTAGTTATGAAGTTCTAACACTAACAAAGAAAATTAAGTCTCAAATGACAATTACACTAGCAGACCAGCCAAGATGCACTCAAAGCTTCCACAATACCACTAACTAGCACAATGGGCATATTATGAAAGCTTCAAGCAACCAGATGCAAATTGCAGGCTAATTAATTGCCTACTGCCTCGTACTCTTACCCTGAGCCGCAAGTTTCGCAGCAACTTGCTCTTCTGACAAAGGTAAATAATAGATCCGAGGAGTTGCAGTGGTTTTACGGAAGAGATCATCCAGAGTGACAATAGGTGGGTCCACTTTCTCAGGAAGGGGTGGTGGCGATGGAAGGCGTTCCCTAGCAACTGGTGGGGGCCTTACCAATGGTGGCGGAGGTGGGAGAGTGACTGGAAGATGTTGCTCCCTGTGCTGACGAGGGGAAGCCTCTGGCTGTGAAGAGGGTGGTGCGGGAGGAACTATTGGAGCACTGTTGACAGCAGGAGTAGGAGTGGGAGGAGCTTCTAACTTCATTTTCACTTCTTCAGGATCAACAAACTCAGCAATTAAGAGCCGCCCACCATTTGTAGGCCATTGCAAATTATACACGGCATTTCGTGTTTCAATGGCCTCTTCAGTGGACGAGTACTGCATCACCAAAAAAAATAGAAGATTACTTAGAAGTTAGAATCATATGATAAATGTAATAGCATACATTGGAATTTACAGTAACAGGAAGGGAGTGAGATAAGAACTGACTTACAGTAACATAGCAATGAGTCTTTATTTGGTCCATCCAGAAACTGCTAACACTCCCAGTTTTCCCAAGAAGTTCTTGCACAGCTTTTAGGGTAAATGGACGAAGGAACTGATCAATCCTGAGGGAATTTGTTGCGGCTCTTCGAGATGGTGGAACTGCCAAAAGAAACGTTTAGACTCAAAACGCAAGAGACAGAAAACACAAACACACACTAATCCCGGCAACAAAGTAAAATCTATAAAATAAGGATACTGTACATTACAGACAGAAATACAGCTGTACGAATACATACAACCAGCGCCAACAACTAAACCTTATCTTCGCTTAGTAAATGCATACAATCATGGAAAATCGACTAATAAAAGATGTGCACAAAATGTATCTTCAAAAAGCAATTAAGAGTATACGATATGCACAAGATGTACATTGTGAAGTGTCCAAAATTAAAGTGCCAGGAATTCATTTGTTTAATAGTTCAAGATACAGCGTAGGAATTGAAAATTAACATTCAGTAATACAACACTTGTTATAGGAGTATCGGTTCTTCATAGATTTTCCGCAATTTTTATATCCATGTCAACTTACCAATGCGTTCTTTAGGTGTATCATCAGTTGCAGATGAATTAGACCTAGATAAGTTGCGCTTCAGAGTAATTTGCCCGTCCTTGGGTGTAGTAGCAGATCTGGGAGTAGTGCTTTGCAGATCTGCTCCTTTAACTGCCTCAGTGTTCCACCTGCGTTGCCTTTTTGCAGGCTCATTGTTCCCAACTAATGTTTGTTCTGTAACAAAAATTCCAATCATTGTATATTTTCTTGCTTGCCCTTGTACGTACAGAAAAAACATAAGATAAAAAGTATTTCGGTATAAAAAAATATATGCGTACCAGGATACTTTCGCTTCTCAGTCAAGGAAACAGTACTAATGTTCATATCTTGGTGGGTATCACTATTTCTTGCGGATACACCATCTCCCACAACTATTGGTTTGCTTTGCTCCTTCCCCATAAGGACTTCGTTATTCTCAACTTTGTCACTAAGTTCATCATTAAACTTAGAATCATATTGCCTAATCTCAGGCAAGTCCTCTTCCATAGAATCATCACCAGAACTTCTGTCCAAGTTCACCTTTTCTGGATACCCTACATCATCACTACTATTGGTTTTGTTCAACTCTGGACTCGTAACATTGTTGTTATTTTCTTCACCAGATGGCTTTTTTCATGCAGCCCTCCAACATCCACTGAATGTGATTCATCATAAACAGGTACATCATTTCTGGATGATGGTTCTTCCACCATCTCTGGCCTAACATTATCTTGTTCTAATTTGACATTATTAGCAATTATAGTATCCTTTAGTTCATTCTTTTGATTAATTGACACAGAATCAGTAGAAAAAGAATCAGATTTTACTTGAGTCCCTAAACTAGGGTTGACCTCAGATACCTGGTTTTCTGGAGCGGAAGAGTTGGGCATGAGATCGTCACATGGGGGCTTTGTGTCAGACTCCAGTTGGGGCTTTGAGTCCTCACTATCCAGCTGCGCCTTTGATTCCTCATTCCCTAGCTTGATTGCCGAATCCTCATTATTCTTCTCAGAACTACAAGAATCCTGACCGCCGACTACTACTTCTGTTGATACAGTCTCGGTGACCACAGTCTCGGTTACCGTAACAGTGGTCTCCACATTAGAAGGATGGGCAACAGCCTCCTCTCCCGCGTTAGCAGATTCCACATGTTCACCTTCTAGATCCATTGCTGACACACTATTATTAGCGTCAACTGGGTCAGTGACACCATCCTGGTCAACATTCTTAATACCGTCATTATCCAAAACCTCTGGAACCTTCGCTACATTATCCGTTTCAAATGGTTCGACTACACCACTATTCCCCTGTTCAGAAGCTTGAATTGTACCAGCGTCCACATTAATAGTCTTGGAATCTTTTACCTCATCAACTTGAGTGTCCAAACCGTTAACCTCATCCTTCTTCGAACCCTCGGCAGCCTCCTGTTCGGGGAAGCCTCAGCAGCCTCCTGTTCCTTTTTGCGGGCAGCCTCAGCAGCCTCCCTTTCCTCGCGAAGGGCTTCATCCAAACGATTAATTAAATCTTCCTTCAAACCTTTGGTAGCCAACTTCCTTCTTTTCAGTTCCTCTTTCAGCTCTGTAACCTTCCACTTATCGATAGGCTTATCATCCAAAATCGGGTATTTTGAATTCGATGACATTGTAAACAGAATATAATGGACAAAACACCTTCCTTAACCTGAATTCAGACATTAAATTCATTCAATAAAAACAGGGTTCGGCATTAAATTGAAAACAAACAACAGGATACGACATTAAATAGCATGAAACTAAAATAAATGTGTAAAACAACCTAGGACACACAAATTATTTATTCAAATTACAACCTTGTTATATTATTTTGGTCACACAAATATACCGAAATTGAAAGCAGCAGATCCAAGACAACCCAATAATTTCAAATAACAATTGTTAATAATGAAATGGAAAAATATACATATGTAAATAAAAAGGATTAATTTTTACTCACAGTGATGATAATTTGTGGAGAATCGAGAAAATTGCGTGGCTTTGTATACCGAAACCCTAATTGGAGAAGAAAACGATTACCGAAGATGGAGAAACAGAAAAAAGCGTCGAAAATTAGAGCCACGAACAACGAAATCGAATGCACCCAAATTGATTTACTCCTGAAAACACTGAAGAAGAACAATGACGAAAAAAAATAACAAAAAGAAACGAAAAACGAGAAATTAAAGGGAAGAATGAGAAAACGGTTTATCGAAAACAATGATGAGAGAAAAAGATTGAGATTTAAGGGAGTGTGTGAAATTGGTTTTGTGAAGATTTTCTAGGGCTTCATTGTTTTTGTGTTATTTTTATTTTTGTGTTTTGATTTTTAGGGTTCGTGTTATGTTATGTGATGATGCCTTACCTGAAGTAATACCGGATGGGGTCTCGTTTCCGCTGCAGTTAGCAACATAGATTTGGTACTTGTTATTCCGATAATACCCTCTAACACGTGGCTATAAGTTGCTGGATAATTTTTCAAGTAACATACAAAAGATTCTTAGAGCATCCATCCTAAACAAAAAAGTCTTTAAATGGGTTTTACGTTTTATGCACGGGAGTAGTTTATAAATAAAAGTACTTGTTAGAGATTTTTTTTTTTTGAAGCATACTTGTTAAAGATTTAATGACTTCAAAAATGCTGGAAAAAAAAGTTTAACATGTGTATTTAGAAAATAAATAAAAAGAAACCGAAGAAAAGAAAGAATCGCATGAATTTGAGATTGTGGGACCAATTTTTATTTACTTTGTTCTATTTTAATTGTGGGTTTCGTTAGTTTATGAAGGGAGATAATTCTTATATAGTTGTTGGTAACTAATAGACACCCGTTTTTTTCTTTCTTCAATGGGGTCCCGAACAGGTTGAGGTCTTTATTAAGTTAAAGACTCCTTATTGGAGATGCTCTTAGAGCACTTAGGTTTTGTTTGGATTACAAAAGAAAGTGAGATGAAAGATTGTAAGAGGAAATATTGTTAAAGGAAAGAAAATAAGAAGAAAGTGAATAGAAAGTGAGATGATTATTTTAGTGTTTGGTATGAGTGAAAGTGAATAGAAAGTGAAAGGAAAGAAAGAGTTATGTTTTGTGAATGACATTATTGTCCTTACATAAAAATGATATATATTAATTCCATAAACCACACTTTTTTTTAATATACAAATGCAATTAAACGTAAGAATTTTATTTCCATTTTTTCTATTCTTATATAGTTAAATGTCCACGTTGAAATGCATTTGCGATTTTTTTTTTTATAATCATGGATTTGCATTATAGAGAGCCAAAAAAAATTATGGAGCATATTGCTTTTCAACTTTGATGTACAAGAGATTGAGGCATTTATGTAATTTCAATTAAAATAGTGGTTTCTCCAAACTTTCCGTCCATCACAAGGTACATAAACAATTTGGTTGTGGGACCCACTGTCGAATCCATTCTCCCCGTTTTAAGGTTACTCCAAACAAAGGAAGGATTATAAATCCCGCTACTTTCTATCCTTACTTGATCTTTCCTTATACTTTCATGGGAAACAAACAGACCCTTAGTTAAACAAAAGGACTCAAAAGCACTGTCCAAGGTCACGCATTTGCTTGGCAACTTCGCATGATAGGTTACCTACTCCTCTTAAACCCGTTATATCGAAAGGTGTTAGTTGACTAGGAGAATGTTGTTTGCGTGTTTTGTGGACGACCGGTGAGTCGCTGTATCATCTTTTTGTCACTCGTTCTCGCGACTCTTTCAATTTGGTATGATATTTCTAAGTGGTTAAGGTGGAAGTTAGTTCTTCATCACAACATCGTATGTCATTTTGAGAGTTGTGGGGTTGGAGAATAGGAAGAGAGGCAATTTGGGTTTGTTGTTGATTTGGCTTCGTTGTTGTGTGAACGGTATAGATCTCTCTCAATGATATAATATTTGCTTCGAGGAACTCCGATTATCGAGTCATTAATGGATCGGGGGAAGTTCTCCTCTTGGAAGTGGTTTCGGGAAAGAGTATTGGTAGCCTCTCGCTCCTTTTACGAGTGGGAGGTGTAGCCTATCATGTGCTAGTGTCGGTAGGGTGTGTGGTGGTTGTGGGTCCGGACCCTAAGTGTGTTGGTGTAGTTAGCCGGTTGTGCTTGCTTGACTCATCGTGGTGGTTCTCGCCATTTGTTTTCCTAGGTGCGGTGTTTCTATGTGGGACCTCTTATTCTGGGTTTTTGGTTTTTTGGTGTTTCGTAGGTAATATTCTCTTCATGTAGAGTGAGTAGTGTTTGTTTTTGCCTCGCACCTTTGGATTGGTGTTTTGTAGTTGTTTTTCTCATATGTTTGTACCTTTGGATATATCATGCCATTTAAAAAGAAATACTTCGTTAAACAAAAGATAAAGGTTTAATTGCCTTTTCGAGGCGGTCTATGTGTCCGGATTTGTTCTATTTATCCACTTCTACTTAATTTATTCAAATTATTAAAGAGTGTCTTTGGAACATCATTTAGGGAAATTAATATATAAATGTTGTATTAGAAAATGGTGAAAATGTATATCCACCTTTTTGAAAGCAAAAAATTTGTCGTTATCAATAAAAAAGTTTTACTCTTGGTTTATTACATTGAAAGAGATAGACATAGATGAAATATTAGTGGAATTCACTTAGAAAACACAAGTTTACTAATTTATCATCAATGTTTATTTGTCTCGTAAGATGGTAAATAAATGGAGCAAACTCATACTCCAATCTTTTATGTTGGTAAATCAAGTGTATCATTTGCGTCCAACTACAAAGACTAACCCTCTCAGTAGTAACTAAGATCTATTTAAAGAGTTGGCATCTCCCAATAAATGTTTTTCCATACATTGGTCAAGGATCAAACCTCGTGGTAACCGCATTAAGGAGAATGGTGACATCTTGCTTATCCGTGGCATGATTTTTGCTTAAAATAATACTCCCTCTCGTCTCACAATTATTGTCTCTTTAGCATTTTCTCTATTTCTCAAAATAATTGTCACTTTACAATATCAATGCAACATTTATTAGTTTTTTCCACTATTATACCCTTATTTAATGAATTTCATCCAACTTAACTACTCCACCAACTACAATTAATAAGGGTGTTTTAGTAAATGCTACCGATTTTACCATTGAAATCAACACAATTAATCATTTCTTTAATAATCATGCACAAACCTTAAACGACTAATATTGTGAGACGGAGGGAGTATATTTTACCCCGATCATTGCTCTTACGTACAATCCACCTCCACGATTAAAGCGAGGTATCACCCTCATCTCGATAGTTCACCATCTCTATCTATCGATACGTGGCACTCCTCCGCCATCACATATAACACCTCACTATCGTTAGAATACATATGTTCTTTACCGAAAGAGGTTTGCGACTTGAATCGAACAATTTATTTTTTGTGCAAGATTTCGAGTTAACATCCCAATTTGTGGAACTCTAACTCAACAAAAAAATTGTTACATCTAACTCAAAAAATAAATTGTTGAGTTAGAGTTCCACAAATTGGGTCTTTGTTACATGCATAAAAAAATTATAAATGTGAACTTTATGATGTCCTAAATCATGAATAGTCTATTGTTACTTAAGGTGGAAAACAATGAGACAAATAGTTTAATTCAAACTATAAATTGGGTTATGTGTTAGGCTTTCGTAATGATTTATTAGCTAAGCTATGAAATAATCGTTGATAAATACAATAATACATCACAGATGTGTCTTATTTAGGATTTATTAATTAACATTGTTACCACATCATATATTTAATGAATATAGAACAACGAGTTAAAAAAAAAAAAACTAAGTGCAAAATAAATGACATATTTGAATAATGTATCCCTACAAAATATCAACGTAATTTATGTAGTTTTTTTCCCTCACTCAATCATTAAAATACGGTGTATTAATTTCTCTCTATAATTTTTTCTTTAAAACAAGAAACTTGTATTCTCGGTGTATAGCTTCACAAAGACATGCATCAAATTTGCTAAAGTGAATCACCTACCAAAACACTCATTCCAATGCGCCACTTAAAAGTAATTCATTGAGTTGATTTTAATGTAAAAATCAATATCATCTATTAAAATAGCCTTGTTTTTAGTGAAATAGTTAAATTGAATGAACTTCAATAAATAAAAGTATAATAATGAAAAATAATAATAATAAATGTTGCATTAGTATTCTAAAGTGACAATTATTTTGAGACAGAGAAAAAATGGTAGAGTAACAAATAAAATGAGACGGAAGGAGTAGCTCGGTAGTGTTAAATCATCCGCATCAAATATCATTTTTATACGACCTTCATATAATCCCTTGTCTTTTACATTAAAGAATGTGGTTATTGTTGTATGATACGTGAAAAAGTTACTTTTATGATCATGATACAATTCTATTATTAATTTAGAAGTTTAATACAACCAATTGGCATGTCTAGTGGCGTTGGTCGTATGATGAATATTATCATTTGATGGATTGTAACAAAATGGTAGATACCGGTTATAACATTTTATTGTATTTAGAGATGATCATGAGTGATATATCTTGTAAAATTCAAGAGACACTCCTATAAATAGGAGTGATATGTCTTGAGTGATAACATTTTAATGTTGCATTAGTATTTTAAAGTGACACTCCATTTGTTCCCTTAGGGTCACCTACAAACTCGTACTCGAACATGATATCTAAAAAGATAAAGGTGTTTCATGTACGGTGACTCACATGCCCATATACAACGATTCTCAAGGGTCATTATTTTATTAACTCAAGATAGTATTCATATTCTAAGATGTTCAATTTAAGAGATCATAGTTTGAGTCCATATTTATTCTCTTTTCTACTATACAATTTTTATGTGGAGCTCCACATGGTTTGATGCATCTAAACTATAAGTTTGAGTCCTTATGGAAATTTTCCTAGTTAAATTGTTGCAAGACAAAAGTTAAAGTAACCAAGAAATGCTATGTCGTGTTCCCAAAATTTCATACGCAATCTCATTTTTATTATTAAAAAGATCAAGTGATTCCAAATTTATCATGCCATATTGCATATTTTTCTAGTCAAATGATTGTAATATAAATCCAGTGATTAAACTTGAAGAAACAAAAATAAATTATTTAGAACTTCTCCATACGAGTCCTAGATGAAAATTCGATAATGCGTGTTTTGTACGGAGTATGAAGGATGTACCTTACTTTTTTTTATAAGTAGTGCACTCACACGCACACATGTATACTAACGATATGTTTGTGTGCGCGCGCGCGTGTGTGTGACATATATGCTAAGTTGAATATTTTCTCGATTATTTTGGCGAACACAAAATTTATTATGATTTTACTTGGTCAAAATCATGCAAGATCTATGGAAGCCGGGAAGTATGCGAAGTCAATCATTTTGTGCCTCTTTGCATATGGCTTAATACGATGTCTAAATAAATTTCTACAGGTTCAAAACACCATACTCCCAACGATGCTTATTTTAATGGTGACAATATCACTTTGTTTTCCTATTTGTTGGGTGATGCTTCAAAAGTCAAGACTAGGGAAGAGAGGTGTGGCCATAGAAAATTGTGTATTGTATTAGATAAATGTTTACATTACTATCAATATATGTCAAGTTGCCGTCGTTGAGCAAAAATTCTTGAAAGGGCTTTTCTAAGAAAAATGCATACGCCGATATTTTAATTTTTATCTATCATATTGTATTTTGTATAATTTTTTATTTACATGCAATAATCTTGACTGTAGAGGAATTTCTAACCTATACAATCATATTTTTTATTTTATTTTTTTGATCGAATAATTGTAAGAAAAATTCAACAATTAAATTTGAATAAACTATAATAAATTATTTGGAACTTCTCAAGACAAGCTATAAGATGAAAGTTCAATAGTGTTTGCCCCGTGCAAATTTTGAAGGTTATGACAACATTTTATTATCAATAGCTTACAAATGCACGCACGAGTACGCTCACACACACATACAAGGAGAATGAGTTGATCACGTTGGAATGGTGAGAACACTCATCAACATTTAGATAAAAAATAATGATATATATTAAAAGTCTTACATGTGCATCACCATATTCTATCGCTTTTATGAACTCATTCCACTTTTAATCTTCTCCCACAAAGCCATTCAACAACAACACTTTTATTTAACCTTAGTTTCTCCCACAAAAGGTCAAGGATGTCACCATACTTGAAGACAAAAGCACTCTTTAGAATTGTTGTTAACTCGGCGCTCAAATCTCTAAGACTCCCCAAATTTGGGAGCTCGACTTTCAATGATAGAGTTCTTCTTTTCTCGGAGCCCATGTTCAATTTATTAGACATTTGCAACACAATTTTAGCCTTTTCATCTCCCTTAAACAAACTTGCATATCAAGAAAATGATTTCATGTATCCGGATGCAATGCGTGTATGCTTTGTATGAGTATGGATAATTGGGAAACAAAAATTAAAGGGAAGGCTCCCTATGAGGGCTTAGTTCTATTTGCTTTCTATATCGTGGTTCTCACTAAGGATAGTTCTATGGTTTTTTGAGTTAGGAGTACCTAGAGTCATGGAGGCATCTCGGAATTTTGCCATAATAACGGGTTAACCATTGTGCGACAACCTTCCAATAGTGCGTCTCTTCTAGGTGGGGTTTATACTAACCAAAACGAGATGTCTACCTCAAAAGCCAATACAAACACCAAGGTTCGAAGAGGTTCTAAGAAGAAATTCCTTAGAGTTAGGGGTCCAATTCGGAATTTCGCCATAATAATGGGTCAACCATTATACGGACGACCTTTCAAGGAAGAGGACCATCTTTAAGTGGGGTCTTCATATTGACTAAATGATATGTCTATCTCGAAAGCCAATACTACGCAAACCACCATCCTAAACCCAGGTTTTTCAAGCTCATATGTAGAGCTCCACTCAAAAGTGTTTTGAACAAAGACGACCCCAATACAATAGCACAATAATATAAATGCAAAAAAATAAAGCGAAAATAAAATAAAGCAAATAAGTTTAAGGATAAACAAAAAACGGCAAGCAAAGGAACTAACACTAAAAGCTAAACTAACTAACTAGGTTTGATTCTCTAAATGTACCCAAAATTTCATACTTAATCTCATTTTTATTATTAAAAAGATTAAGTGATTCCAAATTTATCATGCCATATTGCGTATTTTTCTAGTTAAATGATTGTAATATATATTCAATGATTAAACTTGAAGAAACAAAATTAAATCATTTAGAACTTCCCCATACGAGTTCTAGATGAAAATTCGATAATGCGTGCTTTGTATGGAGTATGAAGGTTGTACTTTACTTTTTTTTATAAGTAGCGCCTCTCGCACACACACATGTATACTCACAATATGTGTGTGTGTGTGTGTGTGTGACATAGATAGCAAAAATTCTTGAAAGAGTTTTTCTAAGAAAAGTGCATATGCTTATATTTTTATTTTTATCTATCATACTGTATTTTATATAATTTTTTTATTTACATGCAATAATCTTGATCGTAGAGGAATTTCTAACCTCTACAATCATATATTTTTTTCTTCGATCATAATAATTGTAAGATAAATTCAACGATCAAATTTGAATAAACTATAATAAATTATTTGGAACTTCTCAAGACAAGCTATAAGATGAAAGTTCAATAGTGTTTGTCATGTGTGAAGTTTGAAGGTTATGACAAACTTTTATTATCAATAACTCACAAATGCACGCACACGCGCGCACACACACTTACAAAGTGAGAATGAGTTTATTACGTTAGAATGGCGAGAACACTCATCAACATTTAGATAAAAAATAATGATATATATTAAAAGTCTTACATGTGTCTCACCATATTCTATCAATTTTCATGAACTCATTCCACTCGTTCATCTTCTCCCATAAAGCCATTCAACAACAACACTTTCATTTAACCTTAGTTTCTCCCACAAGAGGTCAAGGATGTCACCATACTCGAAGACAAAAGCACTCTTTGGAATTTTTGTTGACTCGACGCTCAAATCTCGAAGACTTTCCAAGTTTGGGAGCTCGACTTTCCATGACAAAGTTCTTCTTTTCTCGGATCCCATGTTCAATTTGTTAGACACTTGCAACACAATTCTAGCCTTTGCATATCCCTTAAACAAACTTGCATATCAAGAAAATGATTTCATGCATGTGGATGCAATGCATGTATGCTTTTTATGAGTATGGATAATTGGGAAACAAAAATTAAAGGGAAGGCTCCCTATGAGGGCTTAGTTCTATTTGCTTTCTATATTAGGGTTCTCACTAAGGATAGTTCTATGGTTTTTTGAGTTAGGAGTACCTAGAGTCATGGAGGCATCTCAGTAATTTTGCCATAATAACGGGTTAACCATTATACGACAACCTTCCACGAGTGCGTCTCTTCTAGGTGGGGTTTGTAATAATCAAACGGAGACGTCTACCTCGAAAGCCAATACAAACACCAAGATTAAAAGAGGTTATAAGAAGAAAGTCCTTAGAGTTAGGTGTCCAATTCAGAATTTTGCCATAACAATGGGTTAACCATTATACAAACGACCTTTCAACAAAGAGGACCATCTCTAAGCGAGGTCTTCATGTTGACTAAACAATATGTCTATCTCAAAAACCAATACTACGCAAACCACCATCCTAAGGTTTTTTAAGCTCGGGTGTAGAGCTCCATTCAAAAGTGTTTTGAATAGCACGACCCAAATACAATAGCACCATAACATAAATGCAAAAAAATGAATAAAGCAAAAATAAAATAAAGCAAATAAGATCAAGGATAAACAAAAGCGGCAAGCAAAGGGACTAACACTAAAAGCTAAACTAACTAACTAGGTTTGATTCTCTAAATGTTCCTAGCGAAGTCGCCAGCTAAAGCGGCGGGAAAAATGCGCGGACGTAAAGCGCTCGTTAAATTGTAAAGTCGCCACCGAAGTTTTATTTTTGGAAAGGGGAACGTCGATAAACCCTTTCGAGAACGAGAACAAGGTCATTTCGACCAAAACGAGAACGTCGATAAACCCTTTTTGATTAAACAAGTTTTTTTACGTAATTTATCTCCTTTATCTCTTTGCTTTTATACATTTTTTATAGTTCGGTAGCTCAAAAAACATTCAACACCGGACTTCGTACTTCACAGCTTCTCACTATTTGAGTACTTAACATAATTTCTTCCTCAACATAATCGTTTGAAGAAAATAAACATAGTTAAAAGCTAATAACCAATAATTAAGCTAACTTTTAAGTTCAACAACACATACTAATCAATTAATTTTATGCTTTTAATAATACAATACAATGACTCAAAGCATCATTATATTCCATGTCAACATCATTTTTAGTTGCCACGATAGTAAATACAAGCCATCACAACATTTTTAAATAAGAAACACTAATGAGGGACCATTTTAAAAGTTTTTTTTTAAATAAATTACATAAACATAACTTTTTTTATTTATTAAATAAAAATTTAGGATGATGATTTTTTTTTTGTGGTGGCCTGGATTCGAACCCCGGAGGACCTTGCATATATTATGCATTGTCCTTACCAACCGAACTAAGCTCACGGGGACATTTAGGATGATGATCTGATGTCACAATCTAAAATAGAGAAGATTTTCGGATAATAAAAGGCATAAAAAAGTATCCGCATTTACATCTCTTTTAAAACGAGTAAATAGTCACTTTAGTCCCCGAATTTGCACCTCGCCGTCACATAGGTCCCTAACTCGGGATTAAATACAAACAAGTCCCCGACTCTACACTTCCGTTATCACTTTAGTCTCTGCCGTTAAAAAAAAGCTGTTAAGTGATGATGTGGCACGCCGACAAGGAGTATGACGTATCACGGGGACTAAAGTGAAAGTAAAAAATGGTCACTTTGGTCTCGAATCAAAAATCAATATCCTCAATTTATCGTTAGATCCCCGACCGTGTATACTTACCGTCGTTAGGTCCCCGAATCGAAAATCAATATCCTCAACTTACCGTTAGGTCTCGACCGTGTATACCACCGTCGCTTAGGTCCCCGACAAGAAACACGAAATTTCACTAAGATCCTTGACAGCTTGTTAGTTTAACATGCTACTTACCGACAACACTAATGTATTTGTGCTAAATACCAAAATATTATTATAACACTTATAAAAATGATTCCATAGTTTAATAACAAATATTTCCATAAACATAACTATTAATCAAAAGATTGCATCATATTTGGGCATATAATTCAACAAGTCATTACATAATGATTCAAGAAAATATTAAACAAAATATTGCACCACAGTTATGCTTATAATTTAGCAATTTCGGTACATAAATAAACTAACAAACATCACATAGTTGACCTCGGACACATAGTTTAACCATTAATATTTCTATGAAATAAGCATAAAATAAGCACTAATAAGTAGTTAAGGATTAATAAGCATAGGATAAAAAGTAACATGCTTTTTTTATAAGAAATACCGGAGGTAGTAATATATTATACCAAAATCTCATTTCTTGGTATGCAGACTCACTTAAATCAAATAAGCATTAATAGCAAACTTAAAGATGCATAGAACTCGGTGAAGACACTCGCTTCCGTAACTATCTTAAAGATAAAATCCCTTATATTTCTATGAAATCCAATATAGTTTAAGGGATATACAATTTGTTTTTTTAACTCGCAATTGCCTTTGTTTTAGTACTTTACAAGTCCCCGAATGTGTCCGATATTGTTAGTTTAAACTATGGAATCATTATAAGCACAACTATGTGTCCGAGGCCAACTATGTGATGTTTGTTAGTTTATTTATGCACCGAAATTGCTAAATTATAAGCACAACCGTGGTGCAATATTTTGTTTAATATTTTATTGAATCATTATGTAATGACTTGTTGAATTATATGCCCAAATATGGTGCAATCTTTTGATTACTATGGTTGACATTAATGACTTAATAGTGATGTTATGGAAACATTTGTTATTAAACTATGAAATCATTTTTATAAGCGTTATGATAATATTTTGGTATTTAGCACATATACCTTAGTGTTGTCGGTAAGTAGCATGTTAAACTAACAACTTGGCAAGGATGTTAGTGAAATTTCGTGTTTATTGTTAGGGATCTAACTGACGGTAAGTATACACAATCGGGGACGTAAGAGTAAGTGGAGGATATTGATTTTCGATTCAGTGGACCTAATCGACAAGTAAGTATACACGGTCAGGGATCTAACAAGAAATTGAGGATATTGATTTTTGATTCGGGACCAAAGTGACCATTTTTTACTTTCACTTTAGTCCCCGTGACACGTCACACTCCTTGTCGGCGTGCCACATCATCACTTAACAGCTTTTTTAAACGGCAGAGACTAAAGTGATAACGGAAGTGTAGAGTCGGGACTTGTTTGTATTTAATCCCGAGTCGTGACCTATGTCACAGGCCGAGGTGCAGAGTCGTGACTAAAGTGACTATTTGCTCCTTTTAAAACACCAACGCAACAATTTTATTTTTTTACAAGGACTACAATAAAAACATCTTGTACTATGGATCAAATGCATACTTAAACCCAATTTAGTTATAAAGAACGAGTGATGTGCAGTACTTTATAAAACTAAATAAGCAGAATTCCAATCATGGGGATAACAGCAAATGCTTATGGGGCAGCAAATGCATTTAACATGACTCGTTGGACACATATACTTTAGTTTTACTGCATTATAATATAATCTAATAACCTCATAATTTTGCCAGTTGCATTTCCAGCTAGTATGGCTCGTGCTGCCAATGCAAATAACACAATAATAATAGAATAATATTTGAACATGCAGCTAATTAATTTGTCTTTCACTTTAGAGTCCATTGTCCACCTCTCCCCCTTTATAATAAGACCAATTTTCTGTACAAGAAATACTAAGAACATTCTAATCATCTAACGTGCCTTATTAATTGTTCCCATTTGAAAAATCGAAGGATTCTTCTATCAGCTCTTCCAATGTGTAAAAGTAAAAATAACGAGAAAGAGCAACAATAATACACTGTACTTTTGTTTGCCAACTAAGCACAAAAGAACCGGAGATAGATCCATCCATGACATTATTGGCGGCGTGCTCGCAACTCACGGTCACAATCAAATCTTACCAGTTCAACTCAAGTGAAAATCATGTGATATGTAAGCCACTATAGTTTTTAATTGGAGGCTTTGTTTTTTCTTTTTCTTGCATTTGTATGTAAATATTTTTGAAGTGAAATAATCAAATTTAGTAAAAATAATATTATTGCGTCAATAAAAAAGTAAAAAATAATAATAATTAAAGTATCTATATTTATATGCTAAATAAATGAAACTTTTGAAATATGTTTGTTTTGTAGTTGCCACATAATGAACTTTAATGTCTCATAGTTGATGACATTTTTCGAGTTTGTATGTCAGGAATATGCATTCTTTAAAGAAAAAATAAAATTAGGAATCTCGCGTGTAGCTTTTTTTTTCTTTTGGACTTAGGGCCTCTTTTGTACCATTTTTTTAAATGTACAATTATATTAATAAAATCACTTAAATAATAAATAACAATATTTTTTTGGGTGTTAACTCTCCTATTTTTAAAGAAAGATGTTCGTTAATCTAAAATTCAAATTCGAGAGATAATTAAAAGCTAGCAAAATTTATTACTAGACTAGATACTTGAGTCGTTTAACAACAATATTTGGTTTAGTTTCGATCTTTGTGCGTATGAAAACATATTGTAGTAAATATCAATATTTCAAATGAATGTCAATTAACTCAAATTAGTCCACACATGTTCAAAAAATGTGACAATTTTCTTAAACCGAAATACCAAGCTACCGATTAAGTAATTGCACTCAAATAGTTAATGAAATTTATCAATAGGCAAATTATTCGACAAAATCCAAATTTAATTCCTAAACAAAACAATTACTATTGATCATGCTAAAAAAAGAAAGAAAAAGACATATTCGAAACCACCGTTAGTGAAAAACAGTGAGTGGTTAGGTAAATGTAATTTAGACACAAGAACCAGTTGTCACTTGGCGTGTCTGTCGGTGACTCAGTGGTGTTTGTCTGTAAGAATCACACGAAGCCTCTTCAACTCAATTAACAGCACACACTTTCCTTTCCTTTTTATGTCCATGAAATGAAAATCAACAACAACTCATACTCCGAAACTCGCACATGCAATCATAATAAAACACTAATCACACTCTTTTTCTTCTTCTGACAATTCACACTTCAACTCTCTCATACGGATGCATCGCGTAACCGTTTCTCTTCTCACTCTTTGAAGGTTCTTTTCTATCTTTCGTTGACTCATACACTACACTCTTTTGATCGCGTGCTTGATCTGATTAATTTCTCAAATTTGCATTTATAATTAATTATGCTTGAACTTCAATTACCGTGTCAAATTCATGATTTGAGCTACAATTTCTGATCTCAATTCACTTCACTTCACAGTGAGGCTTTGATGTTCTGACACTGTCTCCACTATAGATCTATCTGGAGAAGGGAACTGATCCTTCTTTAGAGAGACTCTTGGAGTGTGACGATGGCGACCGCAGTGACTTGGAGATTTGCTTCCAACAATGGCACCACTCTTGCTGCTAATGATTTGGTATATTTCATATTTTCTATTGTTTTTGCATTCGATATTGTGTTGTTGTATTTTTAGCTGGTTAGTAAGTATGAATATATAGTTTTGTGGATCTTATGAACATTGATATATCGGGCTTTGTTTACTCTGAAGACATTTTCTATTTTCTTTGCATAAAATTTGTGTTAATTTTACTCGCTAACAAAAAATACTAACAATTGCGTGCATTTTATTCGGAAACAATGTAAATGTGAAAATAATTGTTTTTGTTATCTGTAATATGCTTATCTCTAACTAGCATCTCATCTTCGCTCCATTACAATGGTTCATTTCAAGAGTCTCACATCTTCTTACTTACTAACAAGTTAAACCGACCCATATTTTAGATAATGAAAATAGAAACTGTTTTCACGGAGTAAAATTGGCGACTGTTTAGGATTTTGAATTTTATTTACGGTTACTCTGGTATAACAGAAATTCCAGACAGTTGTGAGATGATACAGTAACATTTGCAATTAAAAATAACTGTAAAACCAAAATTGTGGCTTTAGGCTGCAATTTAAGACCACTTTGAGTGCATTCCTTCTACCAAACAATTTTGGAGTCGAGGCTCTTTGGTTTCATTCTACTATTTTTTTCTTCTCATCTCCAGTTGTCTGTTGAAACATATCTGCCCTGTTTCTTCAAAACAAGACGTTCAAGGTTTTATGTATATTACGAAAATGATGAGGAGTATTCTATTTTAGATGGTGAAGATTATCTGTTATGCACTAAATCTTGTTAATATACGCTGCTGCATATAATTGTCAGTTGGTCCTAAAATGGGGTGCAGGGCTATACTAGAAATCAAAAAAAGGTGGCATTTTTAGATTGTTTGTTTACGCATCTAATCTAGCATAGCATTCATGACCATCTTTATAAGTGAGTGAGTTGTAGTGTTTTCTCCACACAAGAGCGCAATATAAATGTGGATCACTACCAACACTACATATGCTGTATACTTTTATACTCCATTTTGAATTTCTTCTCTGTTTTGCTCAGTAAGATGCAATCCTAAATAAAAAAGTAAACTGTTATGGAAGCTACAACCATCAATACCTAGAAAATATTTTCTTGATATGGACTATGGAGTATAATCAAGTCGTGATATGTTATGGTTGACCTATTTTCCCTCACAACTTGATTCTCTGTTTCTCCTCATATTATTATTAGTTTTCTATCTGTAGCTGTCATTGTGAGTAAGGGCAAGAATATAGGGGTACACTGGTTTTGCATGTTACATGTAAATAAATAAATAAAAAGGAAAGTTGAACTTCAAGATTGATATTTATCCATAACTGCATCTAGCATTTTCCCCCTATTATGTTAGCGTTACTTCCAATGTTAACAATTTAGAGATATACATACATTCCATTTAACCTTCTCCACTGTCATTCTTTCGATTGCAGGAAAGAAATGGTGATGGCAAGGCTCAAGATTCTGAGGCTCCAACTCCCCATTCTGTTCTGAAAATGGGATTGAGGTTGGTTACAATGTAAAACATGTCTAAAAATTATGTCAAAAAGGAATATTCTTCAGCTTGGACAAAACAATGAATCTGCTTGAAATGCTCTACTAAAATCAATGTATTTTTTTTCTTCTTGTGTTGACACATTTTTGTGTTTTGGCAATTGTGCTGATGCTTGCTGCCAAGTAAGCTAGCATCCATGAATCTCGCCTGTTGTGTTATAGGTTGTCATCTCAAAAAGTCAGACTTAAAACTGTTTTTTTCTTGAGAATCTCATTCATGGAAGATAAGATTGTGCGAGGCTTTGGCTATATTGCGTATATGCTCTCTAATCTTAGAACCATCTTACTTGATACATGGCTTTTAATAATATGAATTTGAGTTGAGCATAAATTCTAATATGTAACTTTTAGTATCTTATATTCCTTACTGGTTGCAGAGAACGTAGCAGCAGCGGCATGGAGGATACAGATGGGACATTAGCAAGTATTGCTCAATGCATTGAGCAGTTGCGTCACAGCTCGTCTTCTATGCAAGAGAAAGCGCATTCCTTGAAGCAATTATTGGAGCTTATTGATACGCGTGAAAATGCTTTCAGTGCAGTTGGATCTCATTCTCAGGCAGTTCCGGTGCTTGTTTCCCTTCTCCGGTCAGGGTCATTAAGTGTGAAGATACAGGCAGCAACTGTCTTGGGCTCACTTTGTAAAGAAAACGAGTTAAGGGTGAAAGTCTTGCTTGGAGGATGCATTCCTCCTTTGCTCGGTCTACTGAAGTCCAGTTCTGAAGAAGGTCAAGTAGCTGCTGCAAAGACCATTTTTGCTGTTTCTCAAGGTGATGCCAAAGATCACGTTGGATCAAAAATCTTTTCAACTGAAGGAGTTGTTCCAGTGCTCTGGGAACAGCTGCAAAAGGGCCTAAAAAGTGGAAGTGTAGTAGATAGTTTATTGACTGGAGCATTGAAAAATCTCTACAGCAGTACTGAGAGATTCTGGAATTCGACAATACAGGCTGGAGGAGTGGACATATTACTGAAGTTACTGACAACAGGACAGTCTAGCACATTAGCAAATGTGTGCTTTTTACTTGCCTGTATGATGATGGAAGATGCATCTTTTTGTTCAAAGGTATTGACAGCAGATGCAACAAAACAACTCCTCAAACTTTTAGGCCCTGGTAATGATGCCCCAGTTAGAGCTGAAGCAGCTGGTGCTATTAAATCTCTATCTGCCCAGTGCCAAGATGCAAGGAAAGAGATAGCCAATTATAATGGCATTCCTGCTTTGATTAATGCTACCATAGCTCCTTCCAAAGAGTTCATGCAAGGTGAGTATGCTCAAGCAATACAGGAGAATGCTATGTGTGCTCTTGCGAACATCTCTGGTGGTTTGTCTTATGTAATCTCCAGCCTTGGTCAAAGCCTTGAATCATGCTCCTCACCGACCCAAACTTCCGACACATTGGGAGCTTTAGCTTCAGCTCTTATGATATATGACGACAAGGCAGAATCTACTAGAGCATCAGATCCTTTGGCTGTTGAGCAGACATTACTCGGGCAATTTAAGCCTCACTCGCCCTTCCTTGTGCAGGAAAGGACCATCGAAGCTCTGGCCAGTTTGTATGGAAATCCTATACTCTCACTTAAACTTGCAAATTCTGATGCAAAGCGTTTGCTTGTTGGTTTAATAACAATGGCTGCTAATGAAGTGCAAGATGAGCTCTTAAAAGCTCTCTTGACACTGTGCAATAGTGAATGCAGTCTATGGCGTGCGCTTCAAGGCCGCGAAGGAGTTCAGCTATTGATATCACTTTTGGGGCTTTCATCAGAACAGCAACAAGAATGCGCTGTTGCCCTGCTCTGTCTTTTGTCTAATGAAAATGATGAAAGTAAATGGTCCATTACTGCTGCTGGTGGTATACCTCCACTTGTTCAAATTTTGGAGTCGGGATCTGCAAAAGCGAAGGAAGACTCGGCAACAATCCTCAGGAACCTATGTGATCACAGTGAGGATATACGTGCTTGTGTTGAAAGCGCTGATGCAGTTCCTGCGCTGTTGTGGCTATTGAAGAATGGAAGCCCAAATGGGAAGGAGATTGCAGCTAAGACCTTGAATCACTTAATTCATAAATCTGATACAGCAACTATCAGTCAGCTTACAGCATTATTGACCAGTGATCTACCTGAGTCTAAGGTTTATGTCTTAGATGCTTTGAGGAGTATGCTTTCTGTTGTTTCTCTTAGTGACCTTCTACATGAAGGTAGTGCTGCTAGTGATGCAATCGATACAATGATAAAATTATTGAGCTGCACAAAAGAAGAAACTCAGGCAAAGTCAGCATCAGCTTTGTCAGGAATTTTTGAAACAAGGAAAGATGTGCGAGAAAGTAAAATTGCTGTTAAAACTCTTTGGTCAGCCATGAAGTTGCTTAATGTTGAATCTAGAAGTATCTTAGTGGAGGCCTCGCGCTGCCTAGCTGCAATATTTCTTTCCATCAAAGAGAACAGGGAGGTAGCTATTAATGCGAGAGATGCATTATCCTCCCTAGTTGCACTAGCTAGCTCTTCGGTTTTGGAGGTAGCAGAGCTGGCAACATGTGCTGTGGCAAATCTTCTTTTGGATAGTGAAGTTGCTGAGAATGCTGTTGTGGAGGAAGTTATTTTGCCTGCTACCAGAGTATTGCGTGAAGGCACAAAATATGGAAAAACACATGCAGCAGCAGCAATTGCTCGCCTTTTGCATTCTAGGCAAGTTGATTGTGCTGTAAATGATTGTGTGAATCGTGCTGGTACTGTTCTTGCATTAGTTTCTTTCTTAGATTCTGCTATTGATGAACCTGTTGCAACAACAGAGGCTCTAGAAGCACTTGCCATTCTGTCAAGGTTGAAAGAGACCACTGCAATTAGTAAACCTGCTTGGATGATTTTGGCCGAATTTCCTAAAAGCATAAGCCCAATAGTTCTGTCAATTTCCGATTCAACACCAGTGTTGCAGGATAAAGCTATTGAAATATTATCTCGATTATGTAAGGATCAGCCTTCTGTGTTAGGAGAGAATGTTGCTACTGTATCTGGATGTATATCTTCAATAGCTAAGAGGATAATCAATTCCACTTCTACAAATGTGAAGGTCAAAATTGGGGGAGCTGCAATTCTGATTTGTGCTGCTAAAGAAAATCATCAAAGGCTTGTGGAGGATCTAAATTTATCAAACTTGTGTGCAGATCTTGTACAGTCACTCGTTGATATGGTTATTTCTTCACAGGCTACTTTGATCAATCAGGACGATGTCAACAAGGAACTCATCAGCATTTGCAGGCATACAAAAGACGCCGATGATGGTAAATTGACAAACAGCATATCTGGTGCCGATGTAGCTTTATGGTTACTCTCTGTTCTTGCTTGTCATGACGAAAAATGTAGAATTTCAATAATGGAGGCTGGAGCGATTGAGATTTTCACCGACATGATTGCAAATTTTTCCTCACAATACAATCAGGTATTCAAGTGCCTAATTCACTATGTTTTCATTCATTCTGAAGTAAATAGATAGTACTATTTATGTCAAATATTTACTCATCAGCATGAAGTCGCCCTTAGCCATCAAATATATAGTTAAATAGCAGATTAGTATTCCTATTATTTTTGTATATTAACATTTGCTACTCTATGGCAACCATGCAGATTGACGATAAAGAAGATAGCAGCATGTGGATTTGTGCTATGTTGTTGGCAATATTATTTCAAGATAGGGATATCATACGAGCACATGCAACAATGAAATCTATACCAGCCCTTGCCAATTTGTTGAAGTCAGAGGAATCGGCAAACAAATATTTTGCTGCACAGTCAATAGCTAGCTTAGTCTGTAACGGTAGCAGGGGAACTCTTCTATCTGTTGCAAATTCTGGGGTGGCAGGTGGTCTTATCTCCTTGCTTGGCTGTGCTGATGTTGATATACGGGATCTTCTGGAATTGTCTAATGAATTTTCATTGGTGCCTTTTCCCGATCAAGTTGCTCTTGAGAGGTTGTTTAGAGTTGATGACATTAGAGTTGGTGCCACTTCTCGGAAGGCAATACCTGCCCTAGTTGATCTGCTCAAACCGATTCCAGATCGCCCAGGAGCACCATTTCTAGCACTAGGGATTTTGACTCAGCTTGCTAGAGATTGCCCATCAAATAAGATTGTAATGGTAGAGTCTCGGGGCCATAGAGGCACTTACTAAGTATCTTTCACTGGGTCCACAAGATGCCATTGAAGAAGCTGCTACAGATCTGTTAGGTATTTTGTTTAGCAATGCTGAGATAAGGAGACACGAGTCAGCCTTTGGTGCTGTTACTCAACTCGTAGCCGTGTTACGTTTAGGAGGAAGAGCTGCAAGGTATAGTGCTGCTAAAGCCTTGGAAAGTTTATTCTCGGCTGACAACATTAGAAATGCAGAGACTGCTCGGCAAGCTGTTCAACCCTTGGTGGAGATTCTTAATACTGGTTTAGAGAGAGAGCAACATGCTGCGATTTCTGCGTTAGTTAAGTTACTGAGTGAAAATCCTGCAAGAGCACTTGCTGTTGCTGATGTTGAGACGAATGCCATTGATGTTCTTTGCAAAATTCTTTCATCAGATTGTTCAATGGATCTCAAAGGGGATGCTGCTGAATTATGCTGCGTTCTTTTTGGAAATACAAGGATTCGATCCACAGTGGCTGCTGCACGGTGTGTTGAACCTCTGGTCTCTCTTCTTGTAACTGAGTTTAGTCCTGCTCATCATTCAGTTGTACGGGCATTGGATAGGCTTGTTGGCGATGAGAAATTGGCTGATTTGGTTGTTGCACGTGGTGCAGTTGTTCCTCTTGTTGGCCTACTTTTTGGTACAAACTTTGTACTTCATGAGGCCATTTCCAGAGCTCTGGTCAAGTTAGGAAAAGATCGACCTTCGTGTAAAATGGAAATGGTGAAAGCTGGTGTCATTGAATGCATACTTGACATCCTTCATGAAGCACCTGATTATCTCTGTGCAGCTTTTGCTGAATTGTTACGTATATTGACCAACAATGCTAGCATAGCCAAAGGATCATCAGCTGCTAAAGTGGTTGAACCCCTGTTCTTTTTGCTAACAAGACAAGAATTTGGGCCCAATGGACAACATAGTGTGTTGCAGGTTTTGGTTAATATCTTAGAGCATCCGCAGTGCCGTGCTGATTATAGATTAACTTCTCACCAAACTATTGAACCACTCATCCCTTTGCTTGATTCTCAAACAGATACAGTGCAGCAGTTGGTTGCCGAGCTTCTATCCCATCTACTTTTAGAAGAAGACCTTCAAAAGGATCCAGTGACACAGCAAGTAATTGGCCCTCTTGTGCGAGTTCTTGGTTCAGGCATGCAAATATTGCAGCAGAGAGCTTTGAAGGCCCTTGTCAGTATTGCAGTTGTATGGCCCAATGAAATTGCAAAAGAGGGTGGTGTTATTGAAATTTCCAAAGTAATATTGCAAGCCGACCCTTCCATTCCTCATGTTTTATGGGAATCTGCTGCCTCTGTTTTGGCAAGTATTCTGCAATTTAGTTCGGAATTCTACTTGGAAATTCCTGTTGCTGTTTTGGTAAGGTTGCTTCAATCTGGATCAGAGAGCACAATTAGTGGTGCATTAAATGCTCTTCTTGTGTTGGAAAGTGATGATGAAACTAGTGCAGCTGCGGAGGCAATGGCTGAAAGTGGTGCCATAGAGGCTCTCTTGGAGCTCCTTACATCTCATCAGTGTGAGGACACTGCTGCAAGACTCTTAGAAGTATTGCTTAACAATGTAAAGATTAGAGAAACAAAAGTCACTAAATCAGCCATCTTACCATTATCCCAGTACCTTTTGGATCCTCAAACTCAAGCACAGCAAGCGAGGTTATTAGCAACTTTGGCTCTTGGTGATCTATTCCAGAATGAGAGTCTTGCTCGGACAGCTGATGCAGCCTCAGCTTGTCATGCTTTAGTGAATGTGCTTATAGACCAACCCACTGAAGAAATGAAAGTTGTTGCCATATGTGCTCTGCAGAACCTTGTGATGCACAGTCGAGCAAATAAAAGAGCAGTCGCAGAGGCCAGCGGGGTTCAGGTTATACTGGATCTGATTGGTTCAAGTGATCCTGAAACATCTGTTCAGGCTGCGATGTTTATTAAACTTCTCTTTTCAAATCATACTATTCAAGAGTATGCTGTTAGTGAAACAGTCAGAGCGATAACTGGTAAGTTCTTTGCCATCATGTGATGTTAACAATTGTTTTTATTCTGAACAATTTTGTGATATCTTATCCTCTTTTTACTTAAATGGTGCATTATTTTTTATGCAGCCATTTAAAAAGCAGATTTTTTTATCCTTTCATAGATTAACTTAATGGATCCAAATATGGTTTATGATAGATATTATGGTGTAATTTGATCCATGTAGCCGACCCCGCTTAGTGGGATAAGGCTTTGGGTGTTGTTGTTTCATCAACTAACTGATAAATCTCCGTAAATGCATTTTTCTTGCTTTTTCAAGCTTGTGAATAACTTGGTTTCCACAATATTTTCAGTTAAAAAAACCAATAATGTTACATATGAACAAATTAACAAATCTTGTGAAAAATCTTGTGACACTGTTTGATTCATGTAATCAATTCATACTGGTAGGAAAAGCCAGCCTGTTGTTGTTGGACATGTTCATGCTATATAAAGTATAAACTCTTCTACAAAAATGGGCACGTAGGCTTGTACTAGGTACACTAACTGAGGGCCGTCTTAAGCAATTCGTAGGCCCGGTTTTGGTCATTTAAGGTTTGAAGAAAAATTAAATTTTGGGCCCCAAAAAATTAAAATGAGGCACTAAATAAAAAAATTGCCCAAGTGGGACTTGAACCCATGACATTACACTAAACCAAAAGTGGCCGCGCCACTACAGCTCGCGTGCATAACTTGTTATTATATCACTTTGATTATATATAACTAGTAATTATTTGCCTTGCATATTAAAAAAAAAAAAAAAATTGGGCCCCAAAAAAATTGAGGCCTGGTGACATAGCCCAGCCTCGACGGGCTATGGCCGCCTGACTAAGTGACTGAAAATATTTGTCTAACTCGAAAGGCTCTGTTAAACGGAGATGAAGTTGTTTTTAATCTTGAGTGTATTGATAAATGATGGTGTTATCACGTGTAACTGAAATACTCTCATTTATAATATATCTCTTTCAATCTCTCTTCAATACGTAAGCATGGCCTAACAAAGTTTTTTACTATCTTGTATCAACTTATCATGTGTTTATTTTTAAGTTGCTTCATGAAGCTAACTGAAATACTCGCATTTATAATTTATCTCTTTCTGCCTCTCTTCAGTATGTAAGCATGGCCTAACAAGGTTTTTTATGATCTTGTAGCTGCTATCGAAAAGGATTTATGGGCTACTGGAGCGGTGAACGACGAGTATCTTAAAGCCTTAAATTCTCTATTTAGCAACTTTGCACACCTGAGAGCAACTGAACCAGCAACACTTAGCATTCCACATCTGGTTACATCCTTAAAGTCAGGTTCAGAGGCCACTCAGGAAGCTGCGTTGGATGCACTTTTTCTGCTCAGGCAAGCTTGGTCAGCATGCCCAGCAGAAGTTTCAAGAGCTCAGTCCATAGCAGCCGCAGATGCTATTCCTATGTTACAGTACTTACTCCAGTCTGGACCACCTCGGGTTCATGAGAAGGCAGAGTTTCTGTTGCAGTGTTTGCCGGGGACATTGGTGGTAATTATCAAGTCCGGTAATAATATGAAGCAGTCTGTTGGAAACCCGAGTGTTTACTGCAAGCTTACACTTGGAAACAATCCTCCAAGGCAAACCAAGGTATTTTATAAAGTACAATTTCATACCTATTCATTATGATCTTCTCCGCTGATGCACTAGCATTACTTGACATGGGTGACATGTTGTTTTTCTTGACTGTCAAATCCTTGTTTATTTCCTCTTGGGCATCTTGAGGATGAGCCACTTCAAGGAAGGACAAGGTTTTGTCGAGTGTGTGATTGTATTATGTACAACACAGAACAAGTGTTTTCTGCTTAATACTAGTAATTTATATACAACCTGTTTTAATTTGTTTTTTCTCCTAGGAAATTTAATATGCTAATACATGATAATTATGCTGCTCAGGTGGTCTCAACTGGCCCTAACCCAGAGTGGGATGAGAGTTTCTCATGGTCCTTCGAGAGTCCTCCAAAAGGCCAGAAGCTTCAAATTTCTTGCAAAAACAAGAGTAAAATGGGAAAGGTAACTGAGGGAAAATTGGACTAAATTATAAATCATTCTTTTCATCTTCGGTTATTTTGCTCATACGCTTAACCCCTTTTAATTTTTTATCTGATGACAGAGTTCATTTGGGAAAGTGACGATCCAGATTGAGCGGGTAGTGATGCTGGGGACAGTATCGGGAGAGTACACACTGTTGCCAGAAAGTAAAAGCGGCCCTTCAAGAAATTTAGAAATAGAATTTCAATGGTCTAACAAATGATACCCATTACGTCTAGCGTCAAGCTTTGAAATTGAAACACAGGGTTCATGGTTGGAAAGGAAATTTTGTTTAATCTTTGGATTATTTTATTTATTTACCATAGTGTATATATCAACAGTTTTTTTTTTTTTTTTTTGTGTGTGTCTATAATCAGTCCCAAACAAAACAGTTCTTTTGTCGTAATATTCTTTTGTAATTTGATCATTCATTTCCTAGTTTAGACACTAGGGGCACGACGAAGATCAGGTCTGCTTCGAGTTTCTTGTATGCCTTTTGCTGTTATCAATTTTTCGCTTTATGGAGTTGTAGTGATTTGTAAGCTCATACATATTTGGGAGTAAATTAAATGTAAAATAACAATGATATAAAGTATTTGTACCCAAAGAAAAATATCTCGTGTGATTTTTTGTACTGATTTAGTTTTGACATTATTATTGTTGCTTTTCTTAATTTCATCTAATCTTTGGTGTTGTTGCTACTTGTGCTACATAAATTCAGAGTGTGTTTCCCCTTATCTTACCAGATTCCTCTTTTTTTTTTTTTGAGGAAATCTTACTGGAATCTTACTGGACTCTAGTATTTAATAGATAGGGATTATGTATAAATTTTACACGAAATGATAATTCACTTAAAATATTTTATCTACAGTTGTAGGCTCATGTTTATACCATATAATTGAGGTAATGTGCCATGTTAACCCCCGTCCACTAGTTTTGCATCGAAGTTTTCGACTAGGCCAAATTAAACGTTATGTTGAGTGGAAAACTTATGGTTTGTACATTATATTCCCATCCAAAAATTTTAAGGTATAAGAACGCTGTAACTTATATATTGTGTAACATGTCAATTTTCATCCAATGTGTCTCCTTGCTATCAATGCAAGAAGTCGGTCACCACCATCTCAGATACCAACCAAAGAATGAAAGATGTCATTACTATAATAAATTCATGTGATGTCAATATATGTTATAGGTTAAGTTCAAGTCTTACTCATTTTGGTAACTCTAGTATCTCAATTTTGTGCAACAAATTATTTATTTATAAAAAAAAATGCAATAACAATTTTAATTCTATCATGTTTGCGTCATACTTAATCTCCTCACAAAATCTAAAAATATGTCTTTATTTTAATTCTTAATCTTTAATTAAAAAATAAATTTATAAATGAAAGAATAAAAGAAAGATTGCATGTTTTTTTTAAGGAAATAAAAAATACTGCACGTTGTTTTCTCTTTTATTACCAATTTCACCAAATACCAAAGAATGAAGAAAACAAAAAATGTGGGTCATGTTAACTTGCTGCCCTTAGGGCACAAGTTAAGGATCTAAAAAAGAATTAAAACATGTGTGTTGTATTGAAAAAATAAGTTTTTAATTTTCCAAGACATTGAATGCACAATTTTCAAAAATAAGTTTCTATATTTGCTTCTAAACTTGTGCCTTAAGGGTTAAGACAAGTTAACATTTCCCAAAATATATTGTTACAGACCCTACATAATAGTTTCAAATTCTATTTCGAACATGGTTTTGATGGTGGCATTTAGGGTGGGTAGGGGGAATACTTTCCCACCATGACAAAGTACCATTTATAACCATCCATATATTATTATTTTAAATGTATGGTTCAGATTCACTTAATTTTTTTCCATGCAACCTGTTAGCAACCTGTTGTAATAGTACCTGTGACCCCACAAGTAATATTTTTTTATTATACTTGAATCAGGGCTCAATTTAGGCTTTTATGTGTTTGATTTTGGGCTTCAAATTTTCTTCTAAGAATTGGCCAAGAAAATTATAAATAAAATCAAATATTACTTTTAAAAAATTGTTGGCACCCAAAGTTTTTAAAAATACTCCCAATTTAATTTCCAACAATTAAATTACAAAATTTCATTATATTTTGTGCATTCAAATAATCAAATATAAAAGAATTAAATTCAAATACTTTGAATACAATACAATATTTTTTATTTTTGATTCTCCTTCAAAAAAAAATTACTTTTGATTCATTAACTTGTGTCTTAAGAGCACAAGTTATCATTTCTTTGTATTTTAATATTTTTACCAACCATATTAATTTTTAAAAACAAAAAATAATTAAAAAGAAAAACATGTACTGCCATTTCATTTGTTGTTAATGAAATAAATAACACTCCATTTTACTTTTGTCCTTCCGAGTATTGCAATTTTAAAACGTGGCAGTGGTATTGTAAAAACACTTTTTACTTTTGTTATTTTTTTACTGCATTTTAGTTTTGAAAATCACAATTTTTTTTTGAAAAAGTCATTATTAAAACCTATATTTTAATGTTTCTTGCATAATTTTTTTTTACAAGATTTTTTCTATTTTTCTGAAAAGGTCATTATTAAAACACCTATATTTTAATGTTTATTCCATAAAAAAATTGACAAGATTTTTTCTGTAATTATTAAAACCTATATTTCAATGTTTGTAAAAAAAAAATTAGAAGAAGATGAACAGCATGGATGAACTCTATGAAAGCATGGATATTAAAAAACCAGAAAAAGAAAAAAATAGGATTCAACACAAAATTATAAACGATTAAGCAACAACACCATTTAAGATGGATACAGTAAAATAACACCAAGAACAACAAACCCAAACAAAATAATCCATAACACTAATATATATATAGCAAGGAGATGAGATAATAGAACTTAAAAAGTAAATTTAGAACACATTTTGATATTGTGTTGTGCTAGATGATAACTAGATCAGGAACAAAGATGACTGTGTGAGGCATTGTTGTGAAACAAAATGGCAGATCTATGTTATCGAAAAGCCAAGAAGATAAAAAGGGCATAAGAGTGCCGAAACAAACAGGGGGTGTGGATAGAAACATTTGTCATCTAGGAGGAGGTGTAAAACTAACTCATTAAAATAAGGTAATTGCTTTCTTATTATTTTTTCATTCTAACTGGTTAAAGAAAGTGAAACAGCCACCTGTCAAGAAAAATGGGACTTTCCTATGGTGGGAAAAAATTCTTCCTACCCACCCTAAATGTCACCTGGTTTCAATTGCTCTTTAGTGTTTGTTTTCCTATTTTCCATTTTGAGCTCACAATGCTCTGCATTTTCTACAACCACCAACCTGCAATTTCAACACTGCTTACGATCTCACCAGCACAATTTGGCCTCTTCCTCATCCAACAAGGATTTTAACCTAATTTTTTTTTTTAGTATAAATAGGAACATAAAATGTAAGTTGAGTACAAAAAAAACCTTCTTCTCTCCATCACAAAAATCAGTAGCAATACAACCATGGTAACCCAGACAGTCAATAAATAATACAGAGAGAGAAATAAAAGCTAGAAACAAAGAATAAGCGATAAGAGAGAAATCAAAGGGTGAGAACACCATTTTTCAACACCACTTCAACTACCCATTGCACCAGCCGCAGCCTCTGCTGATTCCATCTCCACCGGGAGAAGCACCTCTCTTTAGCTGTCGGAACCCTTTTCTTTCCTCTTTTATGTTTTCCATTTATCTGATAGCATTGTGTCGTGTGTAAGTGATTCACGCACACCTCTTTCTTTTGCCCAAAGCCTATTTCTCTCGATTTTAGTCCCCTTACCCTACTTCCTCTGTCCAATCACACTTACTAGGAAAATTTATGTTATTCTAGAAATAAATTTTATGCCAAGATGTAAAAACAATTTTTATTAGTTATTGATTATTGAGAAAATGAAAGAGAGAACAAATTGAATGTACTTTGCATTTAATTTTTCTTTAAACGATAATTTTTTAAAACAACATAATTAAATATGATAAAAGTTGGTATTTTTTACTTATAATTTGGGACAAAGAAAATGAGTTTTTTTGCTTATAATTTGGGACGGATGGATATTCCTTAACTTTTTTAGCAAATTGATGTGTAACCTTTATAGCTTTATAGTATTTTTTTAGTGATTTTTTTCTAAAGATGGTAGACAATTATGACAATATTTTTCAAAAAGTTTAAATTTTTTTTAACAACACATGAATTTAATATGAATTGTTTAGCACCAAAAACATAAAAATTCATATTTAATTCAAGTTTTGTTAAAAAAAATAACTTTTTGGGAGAGATTGTCGTAATATTCTACCAATTTGGAAAATTTTATTAAAAAAATAAAATTAGATATGAGTTGACTAAAAAGTAGGAATTAATTTCATGGATGAAAAATTTGGTGGGACCAAAAGCCTAAGAAATATTTTAGGTGAACTAAAATCAAATGTTGATGTATTTAAAGGGACCATTTACTTATTTAACTTTTTTTACCTATTATACCTCATATTTTATTTATGGGACTGATTTTTTTAGAGAAATAATACAAATGGAAAATGATACACCAATTAATATACTTCAATATATAAAAAGACTTGATTTTTTTTCTTCCAAATGTGTATATTGTTTGTAGGATAATGTTAACAATTTATATAATTGTTGTGTCTCTTAAAAAATTCAAAATTAAAGTTAATAATATCTTATTTAAGATCAACAACGTGTCAACAAAATTTCAATAAATTTATTTTAATTGAAAGGGAATTGTTAAACGAAATTGATTATGATAATTTTAATGAATGACTTTTGCATAAAAAAAATGAAATGAAATTTTGAATAAAAATATTACTTTTGTAAAACAAATAATATTAATAACTTTTTTTCCACAAACTATTAATAACTTAAAAATAGTCACTTCAACAATTTTTTTGTCCTCAACGCCGCTAAATTTCCTAGAATTAGGTTACATTTTAGATTTTGTCTTGAGTCTTGATATGTGTTGGGTCGGTCCCGCATTTAAGGTGAATAAATATAATGTATGAGGTTTAAATCCCACCCCATACACATAACAATGTATTGTCCTTGCCAATTGAAATATAACGACTATTTACATATTTTATAGTTAACAATATTTTCCACAGTCTTTCTTTGAAAAAAACATATTTTGCGCATATAATTTTGACTGGAAGTTGTAGGGTGTTAATATATTCGATCCGGTAGGACTTGGGTGACATATAATTGGTGACATTGACCAATCACAATGTTATAATTCTTGTAGAAGATAGAGAAAAAAGTCACTTGTAACATTGGTTGACCAATGTCACCAATTCTATGTCACCCGGTGCTAATCATTATCATAGCATTACAAACTCCCAATCCCATTATTTGGTTTCAAAGACCTTTTTCTAAGAGTTTTATTATTATTTCGTTTGTTTTCTCTATTTTGATAAATTTTGATGGAAATTTCGTTGTTTTTGAACAACCCATAAATTTTAGGCTGCAACAGAAATCAAGCTTGCTCCTTAGTTTTCCTTGTCATTTGTTGATGTATGATACAAAGGCTTTTTCTAGCCTTCGCTCTCCTCTTTGACTTAAACACTATTTACATTCATAGGTCAATATCTCACCATAGGTAAGAGGATACCCTTCTGATCTCCCCTCTGAACATGACATCGTCAAATCCCCTGCCTCCAGATGAGCAACAAAGAATAAAAGGACAAACAGTTGGTCCAGCTATTGTTGGAAGGGCTACTAAAAAACTTTCAATTGTTTCATCTCAATGATTTCTTTCCTACAAAATAACTGATATCATTTCATTAAATATTAAATCAATAATACATGTTGAAATCTAATCAAATATATGAAAACCAAAAATGGATGTGGTTGCCTTAGCTAGTTTATAGACAACCTCATTTGTTTGCCTCTTAATAAATTCAACATGAAAGTTTGTTAAATAAAAATTACGAAATTGGATATTATTATCCATAATGGAACCAAACTCAGTGATATCTCCCCTACCTCTATTAAAATAATCAGCTGCTTTTTACTAGTCAACCTCAAAATCAACATTTATGAGCTGAAGTTCACGTACCAACCAAATTACATGGTATAGCCCCAATGCTTCTCCAACGTCAACTGAGCACAATGGTGTAAACCACATGGTTTTTGAGCGGATATGGTTTCTTGCTTAATCTCGAATGCACATGCATATTCCTACCTTATTGTTGGAGTTAGAAAAGAGGCATCAACATTAAATTTAATGTTATTTTTAACCTTGTCAACATTAGATATTCGTAGCTCGTAATGAAGCATTTTTTTTATCTTAACCCCCATTCTAGGTCAGGCGAGGTTATGTAAAATAATTTGCTTGGTATGAATTTTTTTATAAACATTTTGAAGTCGTTTTTAGTAAATCAATTTTATTTATAATAGTTCTTTAGGAATGAAATATGTGTGGCCTTTGCATTTAAATTTAGTTTTCTTTTAATGAAAAATCATAATATAGGATATTAGAGATAATAATATCTTGATATCTGTTATAAATAGGTTTCCAAGTAGAATTTACAATAATGCAAGAATAATGCTAGCAACACATTCTAGTCAAACAAAAACATCGACATATACACGAAAAAATCCATATAAATGCAACTTAAAGTTAAAAGAGATTTTTTTTAAGGGAAGTTAAAAAGAGTTGAAAAGATAAAAAAATGCAGTACTTTTACATGCATAATCTTCAACACTAACTTGTGCATCAATTCATTTATGATTTGCTAAAGAATTGACTTGTTTGCTTAAATTTTCCATTAGCGCATCACTTTTGTCAAAATGTGGAGTTACGAGCTCCTCCAATAACAAGCTATACACATTTTAAATTTGGTGTTATGAATTAGAGGATTCCATGGTTCTAGGTCAAATGCAATGGAGAGATAGATTGTATAGTTCTCTCTAGGAGTCATCACAAAGATGTAATTGAATAAAAGATGTGAAATAGTACATAGGTGAAGCTTATTTATAGTGGTTTGGAGTAACTAACTCCCTAACTAACTTGCTTGCTCTCCAAGCTATCTAGATAACTTGCTCTCCAAGTTATCTTCTTCACTATACTCTAATAGTCCCCATCAAACTCAAAATGGGGAAATTCACCAATTTGAGTTTGAAATACATTGAAATTACGGTTTATTCTTACCGAAGCAATAACTAAGTAAAATGGAGGTAAACTAAGTAAAAACATAAAACCGATAGTAAAATGATGAGGAAGCCACTCGAAGCCCAAAGATGAGGTCCAAGCCAAAAAAGGGAAGTCGAACCTTCCCGTGCAAAAGTTGTTACGAGAGAGTAGAACCGTAACGCCGTTGTGAGTGAACAATACGAAAACTAGCCTCACCAAAAACAACTTAATCAAAACGCGATTTTCGAAAACAACTTTTCCAAAAACGAAAGTCCGAAACGCACTTCGTGATTTCCCAAACGACCGAAGATGTGAAGCAAATCCAAACATGATTCTCGGACGGAACCAAAGAAAAAACTTATTCAAAACGCAACTTTTCCGAACGGACTTTTCCAATAAGCGTCGTTCAAATCGGCTTGTCTAAAATCATGTTGCCGCAAATGCGTTTCAAACCGTGAGTCTCCGAAACCGATGTAAACGCAATTCGGTCCAAAACTAGCTTTTCTAAAATCTGAACCGAACTCTCCAACACGCTTCGTAACGCGATGCCGGAAAAGCAATTATGTAAACATGACTCGAGAACAAGGTGCCGCAAACGTGATAAGCCAATTTGAAGCGAAATCACTTTTCACCGCCGAACTATGAGTCCTTGAAATTGAAGAACAAAATGATGCATTACGGTTCTTGATCCGTTAAGATTCCGAGTTGAGATTGTGAAACAATACATCCTTCCTCGCGATAACTATGTGAATGGAACGAAGACAAGCAAGAATTTGCAAACAACGAACAAAGAAGAACCAAGAAATTCTTCCGCCAGATCGAAAACGAAAACGTAAACAGAGAACAACATTGAAATGAAATTTGACAGAGAAGAGGACAACGAACCACAAAGGTTTCCACCGGGATCGAAATCGACGATGTGTTCGTCATGTAGATCGAATCATTGAAACCGATTCTTGATCGCAATTACCGTTTGATCCCGTTTTCCGACCAAGGCAGAGGCGTCGTAAACAGTGTCCAGAGCATGAGAAATTTATGTTGATGATGTGATGCTTCGAGTTCTTGACGACGGCTTCGAAACGTTGAACTCGCATTCGCGATGCGTCGAATTCGTTGATTTGGCGAGACGATCAACTCCGAATAAAGAAATGATGTTTTCTCGGTTTTCTCGCCGAAGCATCAAAAACGCATTCGTGATCGATGCAACAAGAATCTTCCAGTAAAACAAGGAACTTCACCGATCTTGATGGTGAATCCATCAATTTCGGTGCGACCTGTGGTGAAGAAACAGGAGTGGAAACGGAACCGTCGAAACCGCCGAAAACAATCGAAGCTTGCGAAGCGGAAGGACAAGAATTTTCGATGCGGAAGCTTCAAGATCTTCTTCTTCATCACCATCGGAATCTTCTTCTTCATCGAAACTGGATCAAATTCGCTATCTCCATAGCGCTCTCGATACCATGTTATGAATTAGAGGATTCCATGGTTCTAGGTCAAATGCAATGGAGAGATAGATTGTATAGTTCTCTCTAGGAGTCATCACAAAGATGTAATTGAATAAAAGATGTGAAATAGTACATAGGTGAAGCTTATTTATAGTGGTTTGGAGTAACTAACTCCCTAACTAACTTGCTTGCTCTCCAAGCTATCTAGATAACTTGCTCTCCAAGTTATCTTCTTCACTATACTCTAATATTTGGTAAGCATTAAATTTAATTCATCTTTCCACACTTATTTGAAATTAGGAATCAGTTGTGAATTGTTGCACCCCGTGTCGGGATTGTTCATCATAGGTTGCGACATCGTTGTCCAAAGTTTGAGAGTCTTTATTGTTCTTTGAAATATTTTGCTCCATGGCTCTTTTGGTTTGGCTTGCGAGGATTGGTCGATGCGGTGCATCAATATTTGAAAGTTGATGCACTTAATGGACCAATCATCACAAATAAAACAAAGATGATGGCCATCGACCAAAACTTTTATAAGGATAGTAAGGGTTCAATAACTTTGGTTGCAGCAGTCACAACATGTGGTGCAACAATGATGACTAGTAATCACATTTGAGTGTTGATTTCAACCAAGTGTTGAAGGATAAATTAAATTTTACAGAGACCGGATTTGGAGTGTGTAATTTCGGTGATGTAAAGAGCTCGTAACTCCACATTTGAACAAAATTGATGGAAAGTTTAACAAATGAAATCAGTGTTTTAACATGTAAGCAAACCTACTTCAATTTTTCTTTCCTTTTTTTTCTTCTTTCTTTTAACTTTTAGTTGCATTTACGTGGATTTGCCGATGGTTTTGTTTGTTTGTCCCCTAAGCAGAAGTTTTAAGACCCAGTCCATAGCATGAATTAGCATCCGAAAGTGATATTCCTATGTTACAATACTTACTCTAGTTTGGCCCACATCAGGTTCACGAGAAAACATTTTATTGCAGTGTTAGCTGGAGACATTGGTGGTGATTATCAAGTGCGTTAATAATATGAAGCAGTATGTTGGAAACTCGGTGTTTAGTGCAAGCTTACACATGTAAATAGTCCTTCAAGGCTAACCAAGGTATCTTCTCCTCTGATGCACTGGGATAACTTGACATTGGTGACATGTTTGTTTTATATGAGAATAATATACAATTGTCACTCTGTGTCAAACATGCATAGATCAAACCTGTTAATGTTGTTTCGTTATAATATTCTCTTCAATGTTTTGCGTAAAAGTATGCATATATAAGAAATAGCCACCGGAGATATGCCACTTTAAAATTGGTTTGTGGAAGAAATTCTTCTTGACTATTTAGTATTTAGATGTTCTAGTGCACTTTGTTGTCATCTCTAAACTTCAGAATCCCTATTTGTCCCAAATTCAAATTTTTCCATTATAATACATTTGACCTGAAAGATGATTTTCATGATTATTGATATGATAGTATTTGATTGTCAAATCCTTGTTCATTCCTTTCAGGGCATCTTACTATAGGTAGAGCCACTTCAAGGAAGGAAAAGGTTTTGTTAAGCATGTGATTGTATTATATACATCACAAAGACCATGGTTCCTTGGTCATATACTTACACTTATAACCCTTTTAATATTTATCCTGTGACAGAGTTCGTATGGGAAAGTGACAATCCAGATTGATTGAGTAGTGATGTTGGGGGCAATATCTTGGGGAGTACTCTGATTTCATAAAGTCAAAGTGTCCCCTCAAGAAATTTAGAAATATAATTTCAATGGTCAAACAAATGATACCCATTACCGTTGCTTTGAAATTGAAACATAAGGTAGATGACTGGAAAGGAAATTTTATTTAACCTTTGGATCATTTTATTTAGGGTCTTACTAACTAGTGCCCTAAGGGCAATGGTTAAGGAGTTCATTAATAGAAAATTTGTCATGGAAATACATGTCTTTATTTTTTTCTAAGCAATAATTACATCACTTTTCTATACAAACTTACTTATTTTAGCACTTTAAACAATGTCCCAAAGGCAATGATTATCATTCTCCTTTTATTTACCATGCTAGTGTATATAACATTATTTTTTTTTCTCGTTTTTTTTGGGTCTATAATCAATCGAAACAAATTCTTTTGTCGTGATATTCTTTTTTAGTTTGATCATTCATTCCCTAGTTTAGACACTAGGGTCACTATTAATTATTTTTTACTTTTTATGTGTCTTCATCTTTTCAAATGGAATAAATGAAGAAGATCTTAACACCACCGACACGAAGATCAAGCCTCCTTTGATTTCTTGTATGTTTTTATGTTGTTATCAAATTTTTGCTTTATTGGGTTGTAATTTAAATCTCATACATATTTTGTGTTGACTTGTGTGACCTGTGACATGGTAAATGCCTCCTGGTATATAGAGTATTTAAATCTCATTACATATAACTAAAAAACAACAACTCAACTAAGATGTAGAGTATTTTTTTGTATACAAGAGGGCCGAAGCGCAAAAAGGAAACAACTACCGTCTAACTAGACAAGGTTTAGAAACCCCAACTTTGTCAACTAAAAATAAAGAGATAGTTTGAACAAGACATCGTTCAAAGAACATCAATGCAGTACCACTTTCACATGATAAATTGGCCGAAGCATCGCTACACGATTTTGATTTACGATAACAATGGCAAATGCATAATTTCGAATCCAGTTTTAACAATCTCCATATATTCATAATTAAACCTCACCTAGATACCGAACTACCTTTTCCTTTCAACCGAGAACTCAGTACCACTTCAGAATCAACACAAAGCTCAAGTCTTTGAACCCCACATCCTCTTGCCATTCATAAGCCTTCAAAAACTCCCTAAAATAATGCAATATATGCATTACACACCAGTGATGGAACCCTTTATGAACTGAATAGCACACCAAAAAAATTAAAAGTTTTTACTCCTCCGTCCCGAATAACCGACCCATTTTCTAAAAAAATGTCCCAAAATAACCGACTCATTTCAATTTTCAATACAACTTTCATCATTCCCAATACAATATAACACTAAATAATACTACTTTTATCATTCCCAATACAATATATTCCACTTTCCCCTTCATTTATACACTTTTCTTAATCTCATGCGAAAACCAAAGTAGGCCAATTATCTTAGGGACGGAGGAGTAGCAATTATTATCATATCAATCTCTAAAAAAAAAAATCAATTAGTTATTACATTAATAAACAAAAACAGAACAAAGTTTGTGTAATCTTGTAAAAAAAATTGTATAAATAAACAAAAATAACATAGAACCAAAAAAAATAATAACAAAAATAACTACATTTACTTTCTTTTGCAATTTCTATCAATCAATTAACACTAGTACTTTATTCCTCGACCCCAAGAACAGAACAAAGTTTGTTTTATCCAGTCACACTCACTCACAGTCACCGAGACAAACCAGACATACAAGGATGAATGAATGAATAATGATGCACATTGCGCACCCCTCACTCAAACATTCTTCATTCCTTTGAACTTCTCAGTTCTCACTCACAACCTTTACTTTCACTAATCAACACTTATCTCAACTAATCTCGTCTTAACCCCTTCGGAAAAAGTAAGTATAGATCTCGATCTCCGATGCCGTCACGGTGGCCGTTATTACTTCTCTTCTTACTCTCAACAACAGTCACATCCGCAATGCCGCTTCAAACCACCTTTTCTGTAAAGCTGCTTCACCGATTCTCCGAAGAAATGAAACCGGTTCAAGTTCAAACCGGTGACTGGCCGGACCGGCGCACCATGCACTACCACGAAAAGCTTCTCAGAAACGATTTTCTCAGACACAAGATCAACCTCGGTGGTGCTCGCCACAAGCTTCTGTTTCCTTCTCAAGGTAGCAAAACGATGTCGTTTGGAAATGACTTTGGTTGGTTACATTACACGTGGATTGATATAGGAACACCGAGTACTTCGTTTCTTGTAGCGTTGGATGCTGGGAGTGATCTTCTTTGGGTTCCTTGTGATTGTATACACTGTGCTCCTTTATCTGCCAGTTTCTATTCCAATTTGGTATGTGCATTATTACCATATTCTATAGCATTAGGGTTTGTTTCGATTAACTTATTCGAACTTATCTACTCGTATAAACACTCGTGGCACAGTTAAGGGAACAATTTAATAGCTTTAAATGTTGCATAGGTTTGAATGAAGTTTTAGATTCTAAGCTAAGAGTTGGTAACTGGTTTAGCACTTATTTCCAGTAATTGATTGGCAGGTGCTCCTTCACATATGGGGCATTTATTATGCAGGATAGAGATCTGAATGAGTATAGTCCCTCTCGTTCGTTATCCAGCAAGCATTTATCATGCAGCCACCGGTTGTGTGATATGGGTTCAACTTGTAAAACTTCGAAGCAACAGCAGTGTCCGTACACGATCAATTACTTATCAGATAATACATCAAGTTCTGGATTGTTAGTTGAGGACATATTGCATCTTCAATCCGGCGACGGCAGCACATCTAACTCTTCTGTTCAGGCTCCAGTTGTTCTTGGGTATGTGTTTTTGTCACTTCGACGTCCCTTTGCTTGATGAGGATGTTACTCTTTTGAAAATGTATCACCTGGTCCTTTGACTGACATCAATTTTGTTGAATGCAGGTGTGGTATGAAGCAAAGTGGTGGTTATTTGGATGGCACTGCTCCGGATGGTCTCATTGGTTTGGGACCTGGGGAGAGTTCAGTTCCGAGTTTTCTTACTAAATCAGGATTAATCCGCGATTCTTTTTCGTTGTGTTTTAATGAAGATGATTCTGGTAGATTATTTTTGGTGACCAGGGACCACCCGTGCAACAATCTACTCCATTCTTGCTCTTGGATGGAATCTTGTATGAAATCATCTACATTTTAATTAGCTTACAACCTTTCACTATACTACAATAATTTAGAAAATGGTCACTTGCTAATTATGATAAATTTTCTGCTCAGTTCAACCTACATTATTGGAGTGGAGGCCTGTTGTATTGGGAACTCTTGTCCTAAAGTAACAAGTTTTAATGCTCAGTTTGATAGTGGAACATCATTTACGTTTCTTCCTGGTCATGCATATGGAGCAATAGCTGAGGAGGTACTTGTGTCTTTTGAATTTATGATTGTAAATCTGTTCTCCAGCTATTTATATGATGATTTATTTAATTATTTATTACAGTTTGACAAACAAGTAAATGCTACAAGATCTACCTTTCAAGGATCTCCTTGGGAGTATTGTTATGTACCCAGGTGAATTTACTCGATAGATCTCTGTCTGTCTCCCCCCACCACTCTTGGCACTTGCTAAAATTTTCTGATCTTTACTGATGTTTTTTTTTGTATTTTTGAAGCAGTTCGCAACAGCTGCCTAAGATTCCCACGTTGACACTCGTGTTCCAACAGAACAACAGTTTTGTGGTCTATAATCCCGTGTTTGTATCTTACAACGAGCAGGTGGGTGTGGATAAGTAGTTCCTTTTTCTTTTGGGAGGAGGGGGTGAAGAAGTAAAACATATGATCTTAAGAGGCTTTATCATAAATATAGATATAGATTAGTTATTTGGAACCAGTTACTTGAGAAACACTTCCCTTATGTGGAATCCAATAGAAAAAAAGTGGCAACTGTTTGAACTTTTATTTACAATGTGATCAATGAAAAAAATTATTTTTCTTTTGTTCTACATTGCAAGAACAAAATATAATTTTATATCAAACACATTATTACATTCATACCCATAATTTCACTGCCATTCTCTTTACCAACTCCCAAGCTTCAACTTTTATCTTATATTCATGCTCATTACTGGGGGCTGGGGCTACATTGGTTTGAACTGATTGAATCTTTGTAGTTTGTACTCATAATCACACTCTATCTTCAGGCGGCCAATTGTAACAGTAAACTTGAATTGCAACAATTTTTAGTTACAAAAGGCGGTGCAACAATAATTTTGCTGCCTTGTGAAGATCTTGTGAAAAAGATTATATTTTTCTAGTTGCATTGCATTTTCTTTTAAAAAGAAAATGTTTCCTCATGAAAATTCCATTTTCAGTTAGCTGTTTTAGAATAAGGCAAATGGAAAAAAGGCCATTTTCTTGTAACAGATGTAGCTAAATTATAAAGACCTGTCGTTTTTATGCAGGGAGTTGATGGATTTTGTTTGGCAATACAGCCAACCGAAGGGGGTATGGGAACAATTGGACGTAAGTTTGCATATTTCTCTAGAAAAATATACTCCCTATTCTTGATTCTGGAGAGAAGGATATTCTGATCATAAATCTGATAAAATTATTTGCAGAAAATTTCATGACGGGATACCGGTTGGTATTTGATAGGGAAAACAAGAAGCTAGCATGGTCACACTCAAATTGTGAGTCATTTTATTTCTCAATGAAACATACTAATTCATTTTTTTTTTAATAAACTATGGGTATATATCCCCTTGTCACGTGCATCCAAAGAATGAACGATGCCATGACTTTGAATTCATGTGTTACTGTCAATATATATATATATATATATATATATATATATATATATATATATATATATATATATTTAGCTTAAGTTGAAGTCTTACTCGTTTAGGTAATGAAGCTGTCTCCTTAGTTTTCTTTTCCATTTAGTGATATTTGATGCAAATGCTTTTTCTAGCCTTCACTCTTCCTCTGACTTACACCGTTTACAATTACATGATGCATCTGTAGGTCAGGATCTCAGTCTAGGTAAGAGGATGCCCCTCTCCCCTCCGAATGGGACATCGTCAAATCAGCTGCCTGCAGATGAGCAGCAAAGAACCAAAGGGCATGCAGTTGCTCCAGCTGTTGCTGTAAGGGCTCCTCAGAAACCTTCAGTTGCTTCATCTCAGACATCTTATATGATTTCATACTGGCGACATTGGCACTGCCATTGGCTGCTTCTATTTCATCTTCTGTTGGTCTTTTACTAAGACTTTCATGTTCTCATTATTTATAGTAGCCTGCCTAAAAAGCGTTATATGTGTATCTAAATCTGTCTGTTTCGGCCTTAGGTTTGTAAGTAATTTAGATCTTACTCCATTTAATGCTGCCTGTTATTTTTAACCTTGTCAGCGTTAAATTCCTAGCACCCATTCTAGGTCGGGTGAGGTTATGTAAATTAATTTGCTTGGTATGAAGATTTTTCCTTGTTAACATTTTGAATTCATTTTTTTTATTAAACCAATTTTATTTTATAATTCTTGTGGACTGAAATATCTGTGGCCTTTGCATTTCAATTTTCAAGTATTTTTATGAAAAATCAGAAAATAGGATATTCAAGGAAAATAATATCTTGATATTTGTTGTAAATAGGTTTCCTAGTAAAATTTGCAATATTGCATTGACCTACTACTATTTGGGTTGTATATAGGGCTACCAATCTCAGATGACCCACTCAAATCAACCTGATCCTACCCTAAAATTCGGGTTGGGTCGCCAAATCGGGTAAGTCCTGATTCTCGAATTTGGGTTGTATATAGGGCTACCAATCTCAGATGACCCACTCAAATCAACCTGATCCTACCCTAAAATTCGGGTTGGGTCGCCAAATCGGGTAAGTCCTGATTCTCGAATCTGAACTTGAGCGGTGTCAGTTAGGTATCAAATATATTGAAACCAACATCGTCAAATGCAGATGTGACCTATTATACTAAATATTTTTAAAAAATTCCATAAACACTAATCACTTCTCTCCCAGGCAGACACAGTGTACACAGCCTCAACAGTATCTCACTTCCTCCATTTTTCTTTGTCGATCAGAAGCTTTTTGCCACTCTCCTGTTCTGTCTCAAGCCAAGCCTTATTTATCGTTCCACCCAATCTCCAATGAACTACCGTTTAGCCTTAAGCAACTTTCTGCCGTCGTTGCTTGTTGTTTTGTGCTCACAAAGCTCACTCATAGATCTCTGCTAGAGAAGGATTAAGAGTCAGCGTCATAGTTTGTTTTGTTACAGTCTTACAGATGACTTAAATTTTAGGACAAATGAAGTATTAATTATTTTTATAAATGTACGTGGGAGTTGAAGTTATTTATTTGAAAGCAAAACACCAGAGAGAAAAAATATATTACATGAAAAATAAAATATTTATTTTTAAAAGTTGACAAATTTAATATTAAAGGGAGGGAGTCCAGCTTACGATGAACTAAGGTACGTTGTTATTTCAAAGATGAGAGCTTGTACTAATCTTCACCAATTTGTATTGCTGTCATATTCCCTGACTTTCAAGGAGGCCAAGAAGACGGATCATGAACTAAATTAAGAATGTGATCTGTTTGAAACAAAAAAAAAAAAAAAAAGGAGAAATATACTCATTTTTTAATAATGAATGTTGGTTCTTTGGACCAAACAAAACCTTGCCTCCTACCAACTGCTCTTTGTATCTACAGCTATTTCATGTTGTCTATTTTAAAATATTCTTTTTATGAAATATATGTTAGCGTTGGTGTATTATTATACGTGTAAGTGCTGGATCCTAAGACAGTAAAAACGTGAGTAAGTGGATTCAAACTCTACAATAAACTCTTCCACTTCTAGTAAAATCTCTTGTAAACATGCCTCTAAAGACCCACCTAATCGACCAGCCACAACGTGTTATACCTTTTGTTGTAGCTTCCTTCCCCGTTTCCTTGTTAAAGCCGCTCCTTTTTATAATAAAAACCAATAGAATCTATAATCCAAAAGCAAGAAGAATTAAAGCACACAGAAAGATGTCGATGCAAAACCTTTTCTGACGAGTTCTGTAGAAATTAGAAACAGAAATTGCATTTTATCATGTGTCCACACATCAAGTTTCTAAAAGCAACAACGAGCAATTGATTACCAATTCTTACCATGCAAATCAAAGTTCAATTTTATATCTCACAATGCACTAGCTAGCTAGATTGACAAAGGTCAATTGTTGTCACTCATTCTAGAATTGTTCTAAGCTAAACACGTTTAATAGAGTTCTAAGCTAGGCGGAACAATGTTATATTTTATTGACATATGTAGTATTAATAATTTTTTAAAACTTTTTTTAATTTGTCTATACTGTTTTATTGACCTAGTTTTGGTTCTTTTCACAAACACATATGTTGGGGGTGGTATGGGATGCATGTTTCTCCATTCTGTTTTCATCCACTTTTTGCTGCACTTTTTTATTTCCTTACCTTTTTCTTTTCACTCTACTTTGTTTTCCAAAAGTGATACTGAGTGCTTTTGTGTACGTAGTTTCTACGTTGATTGCAAAAGCTTATGCAGCGGATTGCTTAAATTATTTAAATTGCTTCTTTTGGTTAAATACTTCATAAAGAGAAGCCGTTGAAATCAAATGCTAACTTTACCAAAAAGGTATAATGGAAGAATCATTGATCCCAATTTCAAAGAGCTAGATACGTAGAATACTTGGAAAGACGCCATTCAATTTTGCATGTGTTTGGTTGATGGCGAATGACACATTTTTCATTGTTTGATACCTTATTGGTAAACCACAGTTACCATGTACACATACAATGATAGGGTATTTAGAATAAGGAGTATTAGTGTGGTGACTCTGTTAGTTCTAAAAGGTAGTATGACTCATCTTAATCTAGAAGGGATCTTTTAGGCATATTCTATTAGTTAGTTGCTAACTTGTGCTATTGTGCAACCGTTGTGGCTATCTTATTACGAGTATGCACAAGTCTATATAAGTATTGTATGCCTTATGGATGGGAATCAATGAAAAATATAATGAATTTCCTTTCTTTTATCTCTAGTTTCTCTCTCTAATTTCTGAAGTGTGATCCTTACTCGAATTGGGTCGTATCATACAACTTCTTGGCTAAGCTAAGGTTTTGTTTAAGATTCCTTGATAGATAGTTTGATTAAAAAGGCATGTTATTATCAACGGGCAATAACTCTCTTTTCCCAAAGTAGTGATAGTTACAACTCACAAGGACTTTCATTTGAGTTTAAAGTGCTTTAATTAGAAGTTAGATTTAATTGAGGGTAAAAGATTCATAGCCGTTGCAATATCAAGCATGACCTTTGTCCCATTGATTTCTATTCTAAATTGTGTCACCATCTGATAGTTGTAGGTTGTTCATTCAGTAATAAACAATTTCCTTTATTAATAATTATTCTTCAATTTGGATTGAAGCCCCAATCAGAGAGTTCTCATTAGCTGTCATTTGTTATGCCTATTTTTATTCCCTAATAAACAATGTTGTCAAATGTCAACTGAATATACACCATATTGAAACAGTGCAATACAATTTTACTCTTTCTTGAACCACAAGTATAAAATTTCTCCATTAAGTAGTTATAGAACAATAATTTCATGGTACCCAAAAAAGGCTCTTGTACACTTTTGAAGGTGGGGGAAATTACCTTTCCACTTCTCTTTATGAATCTGATAAAAATGACTTTATAAGTTGGCCCGTGTCAAAAAGTTCAAGGGAAGTAAAAGAAGTTTTAAGATAGCAACATTATTTAAAGATCATTATAATATAAGGCAAGAAGGAATCTTTTTATGTTTTGCATGAAAGTTCCTTGCAATTTCTTCTTTTTGGAGCCCCCTCCCTTTGTTCTCAATATAAGCACACCTTCATCATCCCCATAGCCAACATACACTCTTATTAATTATCAAATTTCTCATCTCAGTTTCCGTCTAATATCACAAACTCAAGAACTTTCTCAGCCTTGAATTGTGCTCTTGTGTTCATATACATTGGCATTGACAAGTTGTTAAAAGAACTTTTTTCAAATTTAAAGTATAATCCATTTGTGGTTGTGAATCAAAATATACACAGAAATGGGAGTTGGAGGCACATTAGAGTACTTATCTGATCTAATGGGCAGTGGTCACCACCATCACAAAATCAAGAAGAAGAAGCAATTACAGACCGTAGAGTTGAAGGTGAGGATGGATTGCGATGGTTGCGAACTTAAGGTCAAGAAAGCCCTCTCTTCAATGAATGGTAAGTTACATTTTCCCTCTATTAATTTATCTTTCTCTATATAGCACCGGCACTTCATATTGATGACGTGTCCAACGTCTGACATCACTGACACATGGCTACATTTAAATATTAATCATTCTATTCTCTCAAATTATAATTAGTGCGTCGGTATAAATGTCGTATCTGATGTCAGTGTTTTATAGCTTGCTTGCATTATATGTATGGACATAGTATCAAGTACAATAGTACATGAAGCTAATGAAGTTGATTTTTTTTTGGTGATGCAGGAGTAAAATCAGTGGAGATAAACAGGAAACAACAAAAAGTGACAGTAACGGGGTATGTAGAGGCAAATAAGGTGCTAAAGAAAGCAAAGTCAACAGGAAAGAAGGCAGAGATTTGGCCTTATGTGCCATACAACATGGTGGCTCATCCATACGCTGCTCCTTCTTATGACAAGAAGGCTCCTCCTGGATATGTAAGGAGATTGGAGACCACTGGAACTGTTAGAGCATATGAAGAGCCACACCTCACCACCATGTTTAGTGATGAAAACCCAAATGCCTGCTCCATTATGTAGATGATGATAGGGAAAAATATTAAAAATAAAAAAAAATGTTTTTTAAGCACAGTGATGTAGATTTTCTAGTTTTAACTTTTGAATGTAGTAGGTTCTTATGTCAAAATAAGAATGTAGTGGTTTCTTATGTTTTACTTTATTGTTTCCACTTTGAAGTATTTGTTAATCTATAGGGCTCGTATTTGATGACTTCTGTTCTTTGACTTCTTTTTTCTACGTGAGCTGTAGTGATTCATCTCCCAAGCAATGTCATGGAAGTATTTTCCAAAATTAAGTGTATGTCTAGAATAACTATAAATTTGATGAAATGATGGTGGGACCATGATTTTGCCAAACTCAAAGCAAATCAAAAGATGAATAAGTTTGCGTGTAACACACCATATAGATGTAGTGAGAGTTGTTTACGTTAGGAAGTTATGGATTAGGGCCTGATAATGAAGACATCTTAGAGCATCTACATCCATACCACTTATATGGGTGGTATAAATGGGTCATATCTAATATTTTATACTACTTCACACTTTCCAATTATTTAAACCACTCAACTACATTTTCTAAATATCCATACCACTCTTCTAAAACTTTAAAATGGGTCCCACTAATCTTACAATATACTCTAACTTTATATTTTAAATTAATAAAATATAGTTAAAAGGTGAAAAGTTGAGAGAATGGCACCGTATCCATTCTTGGCACCGTAGCAACCATTTGCCATCACCACTATATCAATTAGTGGTATCCAAACAATGTCCAAACTGACAAAACATGTACGCGTTGGCAAAAGACACTAGCGATATTTATGCTCTTAGAAGCATAAGAATTTAAAAAAGTACTCACTTTGTCGGATACGAATGAATACGTATGAGATACTTCGTGGATATGTTGAAATATTGCGATAATTGGTGGAGATGCACACAAGATACATACACAGGTTTTAAAAGTTAAAACTATTAGTCTGAGTTTAGCTCAATTGGCATGGACAATGCGACAATGCATAATATATGCAATGTCCGGGGTTCAAATCCTGGCCACCATAAAAAAATTAAAACGTAATCTTACAATTATCCTTATCCTTAAAAAAAATACCTTTTACTAAAAAAAATACCTTTTACAATTTAAACAAACTTTATATTTGTTTGTATAATTTGGAAGTTTTTGAATCCTCTTTCTCGTCAAATCCAAAAATAATCTTATCGTATATTTTGGTCATCTTCGTTGATAAGCATATCTTATCGATAAACAATAACAATATTTCTCGTTAAGTGTTATTTCTCTTTTATAATTTTTGTTCAGATCACATATATTATTTGGAGGTTGATTGAAGTAGGTAGACACAATGGCGGATCTTGAATAAATTTTTTGGGGTACCAAAATTGTATGTAATATAAATTAAACAGTTTCATGAATAAATCAGTGAGAAACCAACGGTCTAGTGGTTAGTCCCTTTTCATTGCACTCTGTGGGAGCTGGTTCGATACCTCCCAGGAAGGCTTTTTTTGAAGAGCTGGTTCGATACCTCCCAGGAAGGCTTTTTTTGAATAAAATATAAAAATTAACAGTTGAAATATTAAAAATTAAACGAAGGCAGGGCTCGAACCTGCGCGATTTCAGTGAAAGTTCGGCACCCCTTCCACTGCAAACAAGGGAAATTTGTGATATAACTATGCCTAATATCATATATATAGAAATGTTGGGGGATGCCATGGCACCTGGCGGTCTCAACAGAGATCCGCCCCTGGGTAGACATTGTAGTTTCCTCAAAGTCCGTCCCTTCCTATACAAATAATTCTGAAGAATATTATTCATCACTAGTTTGCAACTTAGTTATATGATCTTTTTGAATTCCAATCTCACTTAAACACTCCATGACATTTACGACCTAAAGAATCTACCTCCATAATGGATGGGAAAACTTGGTGCCAAGCGTTTTGAGACTTCAAAAACTCACCTTTATCATTTATCATACACATACCTAATACTAAGCATGAATTTAGATCCTCTACAACTACTGTCAAAATCGCTAGATCTAAAAAGAATTTTTTTATCTCTTTCGATCCAACGATTTCCACAGCTGCTGCAACACGGAGATTCACACACGTGTAAGCATCCAACATCCAAAAGGCTTGTAATTAATTCATTGAAATATTAAAATAAATTATAGTTAGATCCCTAAACCTTAAAATAATTTGTAACCCAAATAAGACGCAGTTCATTGCATAGTCAAAGTTGAAACATGTCATAGAGTTGTAATAGAAAAAGGGAGTGCTAATAACAACTCCTAAAAAGCTCTAGTTATTTTAGAAACTTGATATTAGGGCCCAAGAAGAGAAATCCTAATTCTTTGCAGAATCATCAACCAACCAACCAATAACCAACAAAACTAAAGCTAACTCCGATCACTCCTCCAGCACCGGCCACCACGTTCCACCGCACCTGCCAAACCCGATACTCACAATGGAATCGGATTCTCCGAGATCCGAAACCCAATCGGACCCTCTCATCAACCCCTTAGACGAACTCTGCCACGATCTCCACTCTCTCCAAGACCTAGCCAACCGCGGCGCGTGGCGTTCAATCATCGACAAAGTCGCACGTGCCAGAGCCCTCTCTCTTCTGCAAAAGCCTCACGATCACCTCACATACCTCGCTTTCAACGCTCTTGCATTCACCAAACTACGTCGTTTCAATGAAGCTTCTTCAGAACTCGATTCCGTTGAAGATCTCGATAGTTCACATTACCGTTACGAAACCTACCCCAAAATCTACCCTAATCGTGTTGGATCCATGGTTCCTTTCTCGCTTCGATGGCTTCATGCTTTAATTCCGATTAAATTAGGGCAACGTCAGCAAGGAATTGATCGATTGTATAATCTTCTAGATTTCGTGAGGGAGAAGATTAAGGTTAAGGAAGATGATAATTTAAGTGCTTCTGTTCGTGTATGGCGAAAAAGAGAGGTTTTTGTTGTGAATTGTATAATTGGGCACCATTTGAGTCATAAGGAATTCGGTGTGTGTTTGAGTTTGATCAAAACCTTAATTTCGCGTGATCCTGAAGGTCCGTTTTTGATTTCGCAACTTGGGTATATTCAATTGCAAACTGGTGATTTAGAAGGTGCGAAAGATTCGTTTTTGAAAGCTGAAGGGAAGAATCATGGGTCGTTGAGCGAGGTTGAGTTTAAGAACCTTGTGAATAGAAACAAAGCTTTGATTTATATGGTTGGGAAGGATTATGTATCTGCTGTGAGGGAGTATGATGAGTGCATTGAGAGGGATCATAGTGATATAGTTGCTTTTAATAATAAAGCTCTTTGTTTGATGTATTTGAGGGATTTGTCCGATTCGATCAAGGTGTTGGAAAATGCTCTTGAAAGGGTTCCTACTGTTGCTCTCAATGAGACTCTTGTTGTGAATTTGTGTAGTATGTATGAGTTGGCTTATGTTAATCATTCTGATATTAAGAGAACGCTTAGTAGTTGGATTGCTCGCGTTGCTCCCGATGATTTTGATTCAACGTGTACTCGTACATGATGAGAAGGTAGTTTCTATTTCTTTCCTTTTGGTTTCATATTTCATTTTGTGTTGCCTGCAATTGGCATGCTTGTAATTTATGGCGATTTTTGTGTATTGTTCAATTATTAGGATGCTACATTTCATATGCGAGTTCAATAAATTATAAGCTCAAAGTTTACTATTTCTTTTATTTTTTGGATCATTACTGATAGTTTATATATGTGTCTTAATGATAGAATAAGATTGTCATACTTCATTGTATCCCCTTGTGCATGCTCCCACAGCTGCACAATATAAATGTTTATTCCACTTGGTTTGATTTGTGAGGGGTTCAAAATAACCAAGGTAATCAAAACTGGGGGGAACCGAACCTATGGCCAGTCCAATTGACACCAATAACTGGTCTGCAATAGAACAAGGGGAAAACCCGATAAGCTGGATGAAAACCAACAAAACCGGTGATTGAGCTGGTTAAACATGTTAGACCGGTTTTTTCTGTCTGTTTTCTAAAATTCGAAAAACAAGACTTACATGCTTAAATAATCACCTTTGTATTCTTTAGTTACAAAGAGAAAAATGGAAAACAAGTAAAAAGATGATAGTTGAGTTGAGTTCTATGATGCTTAGTACGAAATACGACAAATTTTAGAAATTCAAGGTACGAGTGTGTTAATATAAAATATAAAAAAAAAAAATTTGAGTGAATTATTATGTTGTTGTAAAAACATATGTTGAGGAAAAAAAATCAATTATATTAAAAAGTAGTATTGTATTTGTATTTTAACCACGTGTTTAACCACATTTCTATCATCATGTTTTAGAGATTTACTTTCTTTGTCCACCGCATCTGCTATTTTCATCAAAAGCAAGAGAGATAACTGAAATACAATTGAAAAATCAATATATTTCCTGCCATTTTTTTTAAACGTTTGCACATTTTTATCATATCCACCATCCTGAACCAAACCAACTGAGTAAAAATGGGTTTGGTACGTACGATACGAGTACCATACACGTATCCAATACAGGTACTTCACGTTTTAGAAGTATCCATGCTTCAAAGTTCAATTTAGTCGAGTTTAGTTCAGTTTAGTTTAGTTTAGTTTAGTTCAGTTTACTTTAGTTTAATTCAGTACTTCAGTTGAGTTCAGTCACTTTAGTTCAGTTAATTTTACTTTAGTGTTTAGTTTAGTTGATTTTAGTTCAGTTTTGTTCACTTTAGTTTAGTTTAGTTTAGTTTAGATCAATTCAGTTAGGTTGAGTTTAGTTCAGTTCATTTCACTTTAGTTTAGTTTAGTTGACTTTAGTTCAGTTTAGTTCACTGTAGTTTAGTTTAGTTTAGTTTAGTTCAATTCAGTTAGGTTGAGTTGAGTTCAGTTAAGTTGAGCTTAGTTGAGTTGAGTTGAGTTCAGACACTTTTGTTCCGTTCATTTCACTTTTGTTTTGTTTAGTTGACTTTTGGCTTTACTTCAGTTGAGTTCAGTTAGGTTGAGTCTATTCTAGTTGACTTTAGTTCATTTTAGTTTAGTTCACTCCAGTTTTAGTTTACTTTACTTGATTTAGTTCTCACTTTAGTTTAGTTGACTTTTGGCTTTATTTCAGTTTAGTTCAGTTAGGTTGAGTTTAGTCTAGTTGACTTTAGTTCATTTTAGTTTTAGTTCACTCCAGTTTTAGTTTACTTTACTTGATTTAGTTCTCACTTTAGTTTAGTTGACTTTTGGCTTTATTTCAGTTTAGTTCAGTTAGGTTGAGTTTAGTCTAGTTGACTTTAGTTCAGTTTAGTTTAGTTCACTCTAGTTTTAGTTTACTTTACTTGACTTTAGTTCTCACTTTAGTTTAGTTCAGTTCAGAAACAGTCCGACCGCGGTTGACCCCTAAGCACGCTGGTTCAACGACCATTCCGGTATTGATTACCTTGAAAATAAGTTAAACTTTCAATATTTCTATGTTATTAGTTCTTAGTGAATCTGTTTAACGTGCGCCATACTGGTATCTGAAACAAGTTAATCTAAATTTGTACGAAAAAGTTATTTCCAATCATTTTTGAGACACACCATATCAACTGGGTTAAATTATTAGTAGGCACATACATGGACAAAAACTTAGCATATAGTACATCTCTAACAAGAATTTCGAAATTAGTAGTAACTTATTTCAATGTCCCATTTCGTGCATAACGTACTTTGGGACTGAAAATCCAACACACAAAGCAAATAAGCTTATTTTACACACACATGCATCTCCCTATTCATATAAGGAGATAGAAGGAGAGTTGAAGTATAAGCTAGTAGCCACATCCATCCATACAATATTAAACAACTTAGTTAGAACTGATTACTCTTGCAGCTAGCAACAGCTTCTTCAACAGTGAGATACACTCTGCCACCTATTTTGTTGACAAAGTTTGACACCTTTAGCTTGTGTATCACTTGCCACCTCGGATTTGCAATGGCCAACTGAATTTATCCGGAATAATAAAAAAGGCAGTTAATTAGAGGTCCAAATTATGGATCATAAGATAAGATATGTATTTTTACATGTATGAAAATGAATTAATTTTTTTTTTTTATCATTATTTAATCGGTTTTTGTGATCCACACACATAAGTACATGGTTACAGTTCTCGATCATAACCAAAAAGGTATGAAGATCAGTGTGCCTACCATCCAATAAAACATGTATTTATAGAAACACGAAGTTACCTGCTTTCCATGTGTAGACAAACATTTGTACAGTTCCTCCATAGAAGCAATTCCGGAGGTGTCAATGTTCACCAAATCTATAACAATATCATACATGTATTGATCAATCAGACAACGAGATTTTGAGTTCATTGGAAAAATATTATACACTGTTCATAAATCTAATAACTATTTTAAAGTCATTAATTTGTTTGGTCATGATTCGCTGGCTGCGTAAAATGAGTCATAACCATGCAGAAATTGTGGTCAAAATCCAATAAAATGTGATTAGTTATTATATGATTATTAGTTTTTACATCACTAAAATTATGTAATAGTTGCAATAAGTTCTCTTGAGAAAGAGTTAGTATAGAAATTAACAAAATCTTACTCGAGGTGTCAAGAATGACAAGTTGAATGGTGCCTTTTGAATTTCCCTTGTCATCTTCCAATCCTTTTTGAGTGACCCATTTGATGATCCTTGAAATGAACGTTGAAAATAATTTGGTTATACTGATCACAATCATTTTTTAGTTTATCTTTCCAACTACTAAACTATATAGTAGCAAATAATAATACCTTTCTTTAACGAAATTGGCATTTGCAAAGCAAAGCAATGCAGATTTCATACGTATTATCATAACCCCGGGAATCTGAATTGCCATAGGATACTGATCAACATCACAGAACAGATCGGTTCCAGGAAGTTTTCCTAAAGTTTCTGTGCTTGGTCGAATTGATATCAGAATTATCTTTGTAAATGATATTACCACCTGCCAATTAAGATAATCAAAAATTTTCATGAGTACATCATTGATAATATATGTTCTTTAATTAATTAGGATTAATTATGCTATGATTTAATTTTTTTGGCCAAAATGTATTTAGAGTGTTTCTGTTAGTACAAAATACTGTGAAATTTGTCAATGAATAATTGTATATGATTATAACTTTCCAAAGAGAAAGCTACTACTCTATCCATTATTATTAATTCCAACAAAGATACAAGTTGACCTCACACCATAAAGTGTTTGAAATTTGTTGATACTTGATAACTTTTTATGTGTGATTGCAACCTTAGGAAATTCATATTCTAAAACAGAGAATTCACTTGGTTGCTATAGTTTTCAAGATAAACGTGTCCCAACAAGTGGGATTTTTCAATGCTCCACATCCATTATGTATCACACTTAGTGCCAAATATGTTGCTCCCCTAATGTAGTGGGGAATAATAAACTTATTATATAATACAATATATGAAAAAGTTAGGTTAGGGCACATGCCATCACCAATTAATTATTATGAATAGTTGAATAAGAATTTCTAAGTTTGGCTATATGGAAGCATACCCTTAAATAGTGTAAACTATGTTGCAAGATATCCACTAGTAATGTCATTGTGTTCATATATTGGCTGAAAGAGTAATGTCTTTCATAATTGTTGTTCTACGGTGCACTCAAGTTTGTTGGTGCTTTGACAACTAGGAATATAAAAGTATCATTTATCTATAACTTTGTTATTTCTAGTGGAGTGAACATTTGAATCTCAAGTGAGTGATGTGCAATAAAGATGCTAGTCTTGATTCTTCAAAGAATCTACATAAATTAATGATTGAGATGTTTTAATTTATGAGTATTCTTCTGTATCCGATGAACAAAGGTGGGTTTAGGTACTTAACGCAAAATTAACTCAATTTAAAGATGGATATAAAAGAGGTGTCAGTTTTATATGTGACGATTGTAAAATGGTGATTAGTGTCACAATTATTAATAATGATTTCCTCTTCTCCAATTTTAAAGGAAAAATTAAACATAAAAAATTAAACACATAGAAGGCAAGTGTTCACCAATTGGATTATACAAAAAGGAATGATAGGCAATATATTGAATGTATACCACTAAAATAAAAACATTATTTTAAATACTTTATAGTTTTGATAAACATTATACTCGCAATAGATGATATTTTGTACTTTTACTCTCCCCATCAACAAGGAATATGATTCATCTGTACTTTGTAGGGCGGAGTTCCTTTCTAAGTCATCAGATTTTATTTTGGGGTGGTTTGCTTTATTAGGGTATAAAATTAGGGGAATTGATCCCTCAATATATTTCTCTTATGTTGCTCAACTTCAACCCTTATTTTTTCACTCTCTCTATTTCATTATAAACTATCTTTCTCTTTCCATTTTATTTTAATAAGAAATGAATATTTAAATGGACTTTTTTTGTCATATGAGAGGACTTAAACCTATAAAATTGTAGGAATTGGATTCTTTGTTGTAACTAAGTGACACAATTACATTTTGGGTCGTTCGATCTTAAACTAATCGTCGAGATTGCTTAAATTTAATTTATTGACTGTATAATTTGAATTGTTTCCGTGAACATAACTCGGCTCGCAGAGACAATGCATTCTTATATGTAAGGGCTGGGGTTCGGACACCCCACCTATTCACTTTTAAAAGTGAATTATAGTCAGTAGACTACTTGACAAAAAAAAAATTGAATTGTTCAATCTCAAATCAACGATCGAGATCACCTAGAACATGCAACTGCTTGAGCATGCTTCTACAAACTATCCAAATCCAAAATTGGAAATTCTTTTTGATGACTATGATAGGAAGTTTCCACATTTATTAGGTGTTAGCTTTACTTTTATTGTAATAAATATATAAAGGGGTTTGCTAGGATACACCCACTAGTTTTTATTAAGGTGTGTTTTAGCAAAGATATAACTAAAAAGTTGTTAAATACACCTTAAGGTGAATGTTGCTAAAACACACCTTCTAAAAAATAAGTGGGTGTATGTTAGCAACTCCTATAGGCATTTGCTAGGATACACCCACTTATTTTTTAGAAGGTGTGTTTTAGCAAGTTATAACTAAAAAGTAGTTAAATACACCTTAAGGTGTAGCTTGCTAAAACACTCCCACATAAAAACTAGTGGGTGTGTTCTAGCAAATCCCATATATAAAAATGAATATATAGTTGGTAGCTAATTTATGTGAATAGTTGCAAAGTGAAGTCATGCCACAAATTGAGAAATGATTACCGCCACTAGAAGACCAATCTCCACAGAAGCAAATAGTACACCAAAGAAGGCACCAGCACAAGCAAGAAAGTCAAGCTTATCAACCTTCCAAATTTTGTAAGCTTCATTTATGTCTATGAGTCCAGGTAATGCAGAGAGAATCACTGAAGCAATAATAGCAATTGGTGTATAATACAATAGATTTGTCAAAAACTGAAGTGATATCATCACTGTTATGGCCATCACAATGTTTGATATTAAACTTTCACATCCAGCAGCATAATTAACAGCTGTTCGAGAGAATGAACCTGCCACAATGACATGTTAATGCATGAGTATTTTGTTAGTAGTAAATAGTAATCAAACAAGAACCTTCTTAATTTATTTATGTTGCCAATAAGAAGTGGTCTAAATAGGACACCGTCATGGATTCAGTTCAATTATTTAATGCTAATGGAGTTTTATTTTTTATTCTACTTAGGTTTAATAGGTATATTTTCTTGTGCTTTCTTTGATGGAACTTGTCTTGTGCTTTCTAAAAGCAATCTCAGATAATTGGGGACCAAAAAGACTAGAGATACTAAAAAACTAAACAAAAAATTTAATATGCACGTTCTAGGTATCTCATTACAATGAATGATAGGTGGTTTTTGATAGAGTAAGAATATTTCATATTTGGAGACAATTTAATTTGGTTGCATTCTTGTATATGCAATAAAAACGCGCGTAGCATTTGAAAGAAAATATTCCTTCAATTTTGTTATTTTCATAAGGTGTTAATTCATAGTAAAAGTTTGACCTTTTAATCTGTCTTACCAAAATCAAATATTCTTGTAAGAATCATATATAAATATATAGCCCTAAGAAGACAACTGAATTTTTTATATTGCATAAGAATGTGCTGTGTTCAGCATTCAAAAGAAAAAAAATTCCTTCTACTTTGTTACTAGATGTCAATTCATAGTAAAAGTTTGATCTTATTATAATCTCAAAGACGAAATTCCATTTAAAACAGATTATTGAGAACAGTTGTAAAATGACTATTAGTATCATATTCTAATAAATGATAATTTTTCTTTCCCTAATTTTTTTAAAATAAAAATAGTTGACGATTAAAAAATAGTACCAGTTGCAACATAGCAGGAGGTGAGAGATCCTATGATGTTTGTGAAGCCTATTGACATCATCTCTTTGTTTCCATCAAGTTGGTATCCTTTGATGGATGCAAAAGATCGTCCAACAGCAACAGATTCCTATAACAATGTTGGAAATTAACATGAAATGAAAGACAAAAAACGAATAATTAAAAAGAAAGAACAGGGTCGAAAAAATATTGTAAATGAAACTTATACAATTCATTTTTTTTAAAACACAGTATCTGATTCAAGAAAGGGGTCGAAATGATTTTTTTTTTTTAAACATATATAATAATTAGATAATGATTTACTCACAGTAAGGGCAACAACAGCAACAATAAGTCCAATTTTGGCAACATCTATAACATGAGGACTGTTAAAGTCTAACTGATTGATGGAACTTGGATTGAGTCCCCCTTTAACATGTTTCACAATTTTAACTCCATTTTTATCTGCTCGTGTTAGAAAAACAACTAGAGTTGACAATATAACTGATACAAGTGGTGCAATTGATGCCAACCAAAATAGGTTCTTCTTCCTTTTACCCTGCAGTATAAATTTGAACATCAATTTGAGGTGATAATTCAATTTAAACAAAATCTGGTTAGAGGTGGTTCAACTATATATGACACTCACCAGAAATCTAGTAGTTAGGATGAACACCAAGAATGAGCCTCCCAGGATAAAATTATGAGGGTTCCACTGCACGTAATTCAATTTATGCTATTAATATTATTTAATCAAACTACATTTATCATAGTTCTTGCACATTTTTAACCAGTTGTATTTTATGTGCAATAATGGAAAAAAAGAAAAGAATGCGTTATTTACAAATAAAAATGAAAATTTAGCTGCATGCAAGTTCATATGAAATAAACTAAATATAAACCACTTCAACATATCTAATGTTAATATTATTATTAAGTCATGTTATTTGAACACAAATTTGATAACAAATTTCGACAACAAATTAGATGGTTAACATAATTCAAATATGTAGCTAATTATGCTCACTAGATGATTAATGACTATTATAAGGTGTCATAGCTAATTAACCATCAACTGAAGGCAATTAACAACAATTTTTTATACAAACTAACCTCAATTTTGAACATCATTAATCATGATTTTCAAGTGTTTTTTTGACAAAACGATTCTCAAGTGTTAAAACATACTCATATATCTAATTAATCATCCAAATAATGTTCAAATATACATAATATTCATTAATCTTAATTTGTGTTCTGACGTACACTTGACAATCGCAAATAATGACATTCAAAATCATGGTGAATTATATTTAATCACAATCAGTTCAACGACATCAACTACATATTTAAACTTCGTTAACCATGTAATTTGTTGCCGAACTTCATGTCAAAATTTCACTTATCAAATCAAAACATACATTCAAAAAAGAAAAGGTCAAAAAGGAAAAGAAAAGGTAAAGTTATAGTAAACTCTTCGTGTGTATGGTATAAAAAAAGTTAACTTAGACTTTTTGGATTAATATGTTTATATGCTATTTATAGTAAAAACGAAGAAAAAGTAAACGGATATATAGGGAAGTAGTAGCATACAGGGTTATGAAATGCTTCCCAAACAGCTTTCAAGACAGAGATTATGTCTGTTTTGGTGGTAAAATGTGTAATTCCAAACAGTCCCTTCAACTGTTGAAGACCAATCACAATGGCAGCTCCTGCTACAAATCCAACAATTGCAGCATGTGACAGAAAATCCACAAGGAACCCCAACCTGTTAAAACATAATAACAATAACAAACCGTTTCATAAATAATAACTACACATAAAGAAAAAACAAAAGAGGTTATAGTTAGTACAAGAAGATAATTTTCACCTGAATAGTCCAAAGGAAGTTTGAAAGATACCAGCAAAGAGAGTTGCAAGAAAAATGAGCTTTGTATAACCAATTGGATCAGTAGAAGGGTCTACTAATTTTTGTACCATTGATGATAACAGCAACGAAACCACTGCCACAGGACCAATTGCTATTTCTCTTGATGTTCCCATTACAGCGTAGATAAGCGGTGGTACAACACTCGTATCTATTTCATTTCATTCCGCACAAATTTATTATGATCTAATGGTTATAATTAATTGACAATGTAATTTTGTTTTTGCACGAACCATGCATGCATATGAAGTAAATCAATTATAATATTCCCTAAGAAGATAAGGGGCAAAAAGAAATTGAAAAACATATATATATTTTTAGAAAGTAGCTTACAAAGTCCATATTGAGGAGCAAGGTTTGCCAATGTTGCATATCCTATGCTCTACATTGAAACATGAAACCATTTAGTTAGTTAATATTGTTGGAATTAATTTAAAAATTAATCAGATACAAGACATGTTCAATATACAAATAAATATATGAGCATACATATAAACAATCTTAGGATCTTATTCTCATGTTGTCTTCTTAAATATATTAGGAAAAATGTTCAAACATCAAGAAGAATGATTGCTACCTGAGGAATACAAAGACTAGCAATAGTGAGGCCAGCAAGAAAATCTTTCCTAAACTTAGCAACAGTGTAGCTTCTGCCCCAAACAAGAATAGGAAAAACAACCTGCAAAACTGAAAGTAGGACTGTACCACATGATTGATCACTTAGAGAAGAAATTTTTTCTCTATAGTTTGAGACTGTTTTCCTCAAAGAATCTACAGCCACATGCCAAGGACTTGGGGGCTCAGGTGCATTAAGCACCCACTGAGACCTTACATCCTGCTGAACATTCTTCTCAAGGTCCACCTGCATATCCTCAAAGGTGCAGGGTTCCACTGTTGAAGAAGTCATATTGAAGTGTTTGGGTGAACTCTGTCACGTGAAATTAATGTTACTACACTCTCATGAAACTTTCCTGTGATGAATTTGGTTTTGAAGTGGAAGGATTAGATGTTTGGAACAAGTTTATATAGGGGGAAAAAGGATTGCTTCATAATGTAGAAGAAATTAAATATTATTTAATAGAGTAATGATATTTTGACATCCATTTAATAACAACTTTGTTGACAACCTTGTTTTTCTCACTTCTTATTGGTCAGAAACATTGGAGAGAGAAAAAGGAAGAGAGAGGATAACAACATCATGTGAGTATGAGAGAGAAAGTTGTCCAAAAGTTGTCAAAAAGTGGTTGTCAAAATATCATTTCTCTATTTAATATTGTCTAGCTAGTATCTAGTACACACATCAGACAGAATCTTTGTAAGAATTTGACACTTTTGTACTATTTAATATTTTTTTTCCTCTTTGACAAATAAAATTATTCTCAATAACTTTATTTTGAAGTCTACTATAGTTCTTTTTAATTGAAAATCTTTTTAACCAACTTTAGACCTGTCTTTCTCAAAATACTTTTCAGTTTTTACTTTTTTTTAAAAAAAAAATATGTTCATTTTAAATTGTTAACAATGAGATAGAAAATTCATGCTTAAAAAAATGAGATAGAAAGTTCATGTAATGAACAATTGAATAGATAGAAGTTAGAAAATAAATGTATTTTTAGAAACAATGAAAATATTATTTTGGGATTTTCATACTTCTAAATAATGCTAAATTCGTTATTAAAAATTTAAAAAGAAAATGGCAAAAAATTATATTTATATTTGATCTAGATATCTCTTATGCTTATTAGTTAAAGTGAAATGAAAACATGAACTAAACAAACTCCTTACTTTGTTAAGAGTGAAACTAGACTCAAATTCTTAAGAGTGTGTTTGGATTGAGGAATGTTTTGAGGTAATGTAATGTTTTGAGGAAATTCAAATACTTTGAGGTGAATTCCATTGTTTGGATAATAATTTAAAGAATTTTCAAAATGATGGAAATTTATGAAGTATTTTGTTCAAGTTAAATCCTTACTTTGTTAAGAGTGAAACTAGACTCAAATTCTTAAGAGTGTGTTTGGATTGAGGAATGTTTTGAGGTAATGTAATGTTTTGAGGAAATTCAAATACTTTGAGGTGAATTCCATTGTTTGGATAATAATTTAAAGAATTTTCAAAATGATGGAAATTTATGAAGTATTTTGTTCAAGTTAAATTTAGAGAATTTTAAATGACATCTAAAAGTTAAGAATTTCAAAATTCTTCATTGTTAATTTTTTTCAAATTTTGCATTTTTGTCCTTAAATTTTCCAAAATTTTCAATTTGACCCCAATAAATTTCCGAAAAATTGTAGATTGACCCCTCAAAATTTTCAGAAAGTATAAATTGATCCCTAATTTTAATTTTCAAATTTCACCCAAAAAATAAAATTTATAAAAGTTGCCCAAAAATGATGACAATGAATTTTTTATTATTCCATCCAAACAATAATATTTAAAAATGAAAGCAATTTAATTGAACAATTTGAATTACCTAAAATTCTAAATTCTTCAAAATTTCTCAATTACCCCATCCAAACTCACTCTAAGTGATGTTTGATGTTAAAGTTTTGAAGATGGAAAAAATATGTTAGAAGAAGAGACTTCACTAAAAGTGGTTAGCTAGACTCTATAGGAGAGTTTAATGATGGGTGAAACCGATAAATGGTTATATATATATATATATATATATATATATATATATATATATATATAGTGTAGTTTATTTTTTTTAAATGATTATAAAGACCCTAAATTTTAGATTTTCAAAAAATTAATATATAATTATCAGCCAAAATTCTGATTATTAAAACCCTTCCTTTAACATGGAAAAACATTCATATGTTCTTAAAAAGTCAATATTCAATGTAACAATTTAGGTACAAAGAACAAGGTATATACTACCTCCGTCCCTATATATAAGACCCTTTTGCTAAAATCACGGGAATTAAGATAGTGGATATTTACATTAAAGTTGTTTGTAATCACTACTCCCTCCGTCTCTAAATAATAGTCGTTTAAGGTTTATGCACGATTATTAAGAAAATGATTAATTGTGTTGATTTTGATGGTAAAATTAGTATCATTTACTAAAATACCCTTATTAATTGTAGTTAGTGGAGTAGTTAAGTTGGATGAAATTCAATAAATAAGGGTATAGTAATGGAAAAAAAATAATAAATGTTGCATTGGTATTCTAAAGTGGCAATTATTTTGAGAAAAAGAAAAATGGGTAAAGAGACAATTATTATGAGACGGAGGGAGTATTGTTTTTACAATTTTATCCTTCAAGAGAGAGAGTTAGTTTATGTTTTCAACATGTTATTTATTGTTGATTGAAGAAAAAGATGTATAATAAATAGGGACATGTATGTAAAGAAATAGTTAATGTACTTGAAAATAACAAAGCGGTCTTATAAAAAGGGACAAATTTTTTTTCTTAAAAAGGTATTATAATTAGGGACGGAAGTAGTATATCATACCTTCTAACTTATACTCCCTCCGTTTCAAAATGAGTGTCGCTTTAGCAAAAAAAATTTGTTTCAAAATGAGTGTCGCTTTCAGTTTCCAATGCAATAATAACTTTTTCTTTTCAATTGTACCCTCCAATTAATACTCTGCACACTACTTCCAAAGTATTACTTTTAAAACTAACCAATAGTTAATAAGGATAATTTGGTAAAATAACAATTCTCTTTCTCTTAATTATTGCATTTCTTAATATGTGTGTAAACACCTAAAACGACACTCATTTTGAAACGGATGGAATATTTAAGATAGAAGAGAGTATTTGTCATGAGATTGGGATATAATTGTAAACTAGAGATAACTAACTCTCACATTTCTTTGTAAAAAAAAAAAAAAAAAACTCTCACATTTCAAATACGAGCAAATTCTAAATTATTTCCTCATATCTAATGTTAACTAACATTTCAAATATAATCTTCAATTAATATTCTCATGATCCCAATGAAATATTAATGTTATTTTTTTATTATATTTTTTACTATTTATTGCTATCTCTTCTTTCAATTTTTTAATGTATCTTTCACATACTATTTACTAATGACAATATGTAAAACAACTCATAATATTTTTTTTTCATAAAAAATTAATTATATTTCTTAATACATGTGAAATATTCAAAATATCATATAATTTAGGACAGAGAAAGTATTATGAAGAGAATTGGTAACTTGATGAATATAGTTTTATATAATCCAAAATTTTAGAGGTTCTTTTAACGTGGTTTTCTATCAATCTAGTATGACATAAATGATAGATACTTGATCTTCTTAATCATTTGATTTAAAATTCGATCACCCACCGGTGCATATGAAAAATATTTGATGGAAGAGGCCAAACCCTTTAAATATAGCTCAATTATTTATTTAGAGAGAACCAGTCTTCGCATTGTAGACAAATGATGCTTTTCTTTTTTTAGACTACTTTTGCTTATATAAGGATTGACAGGAATCATTGTCGATGAACTAACCAAAGCACCTAAGCAGCTTGTCTTTGGTCGACTAATTAAGTACTCCTGCACCAACACTATAGCTACCAGATGCATTGAATCTAGACGAGTTTCTAAAGAGCTTTTTTTTTTTGGGTGAAAAGAGCACTCTAATTAGGCCCTCCACAATCCACATTGAATAGAAGAGAGTGTGACAAGTGAATGACATGGAAGCCATCCAAACCATGGTGGATTTGAAAATTGCTTCTTCCTCCGTTCTAGAATTTGAGTGCTTTTACTCTAATATGGACCTTAAAAATACAGGTCTATATAATATGAACCATTACTTTTAGATTGTTTCTTTAACACGGTGTCTCGCGTGTCCTACAAATTTTGGATTATATAATATACAAAACCACGTTAAAAGAACCTCTAAAATTCTTCATCTTTTCAGATTTTATAATCTAAAATAGAACGTTCTAGAAGGTTGGAAGATGAGAAAAAAAACAATTTTACTTTTATTTGCATTAATGACGAGTTGACAAGAAGGATATTCATGGTTGGATCATACTCGTATTAAGAAGATTCAATTGATATTGCAAACAAAAAAATTTGTACTTTTTTTACATTTTTTTTATAGAAAAATCTTTACATTGTTTTTTTGGTATTAACCCTCCGGTTTTCAGATAAAAAAGACCTGATAATCTAGAGTTCAGTCGATAGATAAGTAAAGTCTGATCAAACATAAATAAAAAAAGGGAAATGCTAACTTGTGTCCTTAAGACACAAGTTAATGATTCAAATATAGAAATAATTTATTTGAATGTGTGCATAGCATTTAATATTTAACTTTTTAATAAATTGAATGCACAAAATTTTAGAAAATATTTCTTCCTTTTGGTTTCTTAACATGTGCCCTAAGGGCACAAGTTAACACTACCCATAAAAAAAATTACATTGTTGATGTCATGCATTAAACTAGTCTTTAATTAATACGTGCAAATACATAAATATTCACATTTAAGACCAACAGACATAACATTTTTTTTATTGTTGTTTACATTTAAAAATAATCTAAGAAAAACAACCTACGACTAAATTAAGGGTGAGTTGATGTATAGATAGTCGAAAGAGTCATTAATCAAAGTAAAGATAATCAAATATGAGTCGAATATTTTTCAGCTCACAAGGGTTTAAGAATGTCAGAATTTGTCAAAGCAACCTAGAGTGGATATATATAATTTGGCCTTAACGACTCATTTTACAGTATTGTAGATGAACAAACCCAGCACGACAATAATCTAGGAGGTATGATAATAGAGAGATGAATCAGGAGGAGTAATTATGTAATGCCGTTTCTTTTCATGTAGTAGAATGATTCTTTGACTTGGTTCATATTGATAACTATGTTGATAATTTTGAAGATGGTGAATAACCTGAACTACTTGAGGAAGTTCGTTTCTTTCACCTAAAAGTTGACTTGTATTAGGTGAAATTTTACGAACCTTAATGACGATTATTATTACAACTTATCTAAGCAAAATACAATAAAGAGCACATGTTAGAAAACACGATGGATCATAACATCTTTATTTTAATCTTGAAGTTTGTTATCTTTAAAATATCATTAGGAATTTTGTCTCAAAAATACCCATCCAATTAGTTTTTTGTTGGCACATGAAATATATCATTCTCATAATCATAATATGTCCATTATTTGCATAGATTTTATTGTAAATGTTCATATATACTCGGTGTTTCAAAATAAATCACACTCTTGTGAACTAGCTTCTTCATCCACACCTGTTCATATAAATGTGGATCGATAAATTGGACTAAGAGCAACTACACAAGTGAGGTTGGACATCACATCTTCACTCAAAACTTTAATGCATTAGGTAAATGACGTTAGTTATATTGTAGCCATTTTTGCACTTAGTATTGCATCTATAGCTTCTCCCACAGACAGAAAAACCCTTCCTCCAATTTCACTCACAAAGTTTGCCAATCTTAGCTTGTGAATCACTTGCCACCTTGGGTTAGCAATGGATAACTGAAAGAAATAGACAGGAGGAATTAATAGCATTTTTCAGGGCTAAAACTAAAACTATAATTATGTACAAAACTTTTTTGTTATCAATTGCATGGTAGAGAGAAAAAATGGAGAAAAATTCACCGTCACTCCATGTAAAATAAGATTCTTATTCAGCTCCACCAAAGAAGCTATGCCAGCAGTGTCAATACTCACAAGACCTATCAAATTATAATGACAACGTTCAATTTCACAATTATAATAAAGTTTAATTTGTATAGTGTAAAATGAAAAATACACTATCGCTACATCACAACCAACGTTTTTTATGAACCGATGATTATGATCGATTGATAGATAGGGGATCATAATCACCGTCATCGGATATTTTGCGCTAAGAAGACTCACATGATGTATCAATAATGACGACTTTGATAATGCTCTCTCCTTTACCATTTCCAGCTTCATCATCAATCACCCAACTCTCGATCCTTTTTAAAAAATCACATATGCAATCAGGTTTTTCACTAATAAAAAGCTTAACGTAAGGATCTATGTACACAATTAACAAGCTAAATACAGATGAGATGATTAAAGACCGTATATACCTTTCCCTAACAGGACTTGCATTTGCAAAACAAAGCCAAGCAGATTTTATAGAGACCACTAAAACTCCAGGCGTGTTAATTGCCATCGGATATTGTTCCACGTCGCCAAATGCATCAGTTCCCGGCAGCCTTCCAACAAACGCTATGCCGGGTTGAATTGAGATCACAATTATCTTTGCAAATGATATCATGACCTGCAAAGTATTGAATCAATATTCTCTCATGTTTATTAGTTGAATTAAAAACGAATAACGAAAATATAAAAAAAAGGGCCTAGTTTTTATTTTCCGTTGTTGGCGAGTATGACATGTATATGAAGTTGGTAGTTACTTTTCCCTTTCTATGAGTTTCTCACGCGCCCTGTTCGGATTTTAAAATCCAAAACGTTTTAATGTGTTTTAAAGGGTTTATAGGAGGTTTATGCCATTCAGATTCTATAATCCGAACTACATAGGATGCACGATAAACTCAATAGGGTGGGAAAAGGAGGTGCCTACGAAGTTTCAATATAAGTTGGGCTTATTTAGAGAAAAAAATACCCCAATTGCAAGGCCCATTTCCACAGAAGAAAACAACACTCCAAAGAAGGCTCCAGCACAAGCAAGAAAATCAATTTTATCAACCTTCCAAATTTCATATGCTTTTTTAAAATCAATAAGTCCTGGTACAGCTGAAAGAATTATTGCTGCTAGCATTGCTTTAGGAGTAAAATACAAGAGTTCTGTCAAAAATTTAAGGGACATCAACACTGTCAGTGCCATCACTATGCTTGACACCATTGTTTGAGAGCCAGCATTATAATTTACAGCAGTACGTGCAATTGAACCTGCATATATGGGTTATTTAGTCATATTTGAATTAAAATGAATTCTCAAAAGTAATGTTAGAAAATAACAATAAGAATTCACCTGATGCAACATAACAAGAAGTGAAGGATCCAAAAATGTTCATTATGCCTAAAGATAAAACTTCTCTGTTTGGATCAATATTGTAACCTCTTAATGATGCATATAATCTGCCAACAGCTACAGATTGCTAACATATGGTTATACAATAGAAAAAAAAATTATAGTTAGTAAAACTACTATCATTAAAACTAATTATTAATTAACATCAATAGTTTAGGGTACCCTACCGTGGTTGAAATAATAGCAACAGTCAAAGCTATTTTGATCAAAGCACCCAAATATTTACCATTACCATCAAGTTGTAATTGATTGAGTGAGCTTGGATTCAAGCTACCTCCTTTGATTGGACCTAACACTTCAATTTTATAGTCCTCAAGTTTGTGTTGATGAACATTTACTTTATATGCAATAGCAGTGGATATAATGAAGGAAAGAAGTGGAGCAATGTGTGAAAGCCACAAGAGTTTCTTTTTCCTTCTCCCCTATTAGATATCCAAGAATAGTTGCATTGAATTTTAGTGCAGTAAATTCTGATAGTAAAAATGAACTACAAGTAGAGAATTAATTAGCTATAGTTTCAAGGTTCTAGAAATTTTACTAACCAGGATTCTGGTAAATATGATGAAAGACAAAAATGAGAATCCAATAATAAAATTGAAAGGATGCCACTCTGACTGAAAATGGTCAATGAAAAGAAAATGTCAACAATTAAACAAATATAAAAAATAATATCAAATTCAATGTTTTGTTTTTCCTTACATGGTTTTTGTAGGAAGTCCAAAGAGAATTAATCACAGAAATTAAATCAGCCTTGTTGGTAAAGTTGGCGATTCCAAATAAATCTTTCAATTGTTGAAGTACAATGCCTATGGCAACTGCTGCCAAGAACCCTAGGATTGTGGCATGTGAAAGATAATCTAACAGAAACCCAAACCTGTAATTAAAAAAAAAAAAACTATTGAAATTGGATAATTGAGTTATTAGAAGATGATTTGATAAGTGGAAATAAGAATAAGATTTTTATAAGTTAACTTAGTTGAGTTTATCTACTAACAAAAGTATTTGCGTGACTGTTTAGGAGAGTCTATGAAAGGATGTTATGTTATGATATATTCATAAGTTATTTTTAGCTTATTTTTATAAAGTATTCCGAATATGTGAATGTATTTAATGTTTTGTTATTGAAATAACTTATACATAAACAATATGCGATAAGAATTTAATCTATAAGCACTTAATTAAATTATTCATTCAAATAAGACTAAGAAGGTAACACATATACCTGAAGAATCCAAAAGCCACTTGGAAGACACCAGTAAAAAATGTTGCAGTCAAAACAAGCTGAGTGTAAGCTACGGAATCATTTATAGGATCTTTCAATTTTTGAATCATTGAGGAAAGTAGCAATGAATCCACAGTTGAAGGTCCAATTACTATCTCTCTTGAAGTTGCTAGCAAAGCATAAATAAGAGGTGGCACAATACTTGTATCTGAATAAATAAATAAACCATGCTTAATTTTTCACCTAAAAGAAAACATAGTGATTTTAAAATCAATGTGCATAGCATTTATAAATCAATATTCAACTTACAGAAGCCATATTCAGGACTCATCTTCGCCAAACTTGCATTTCCCATAGCCTGCAGAACGAAAAACATCGGTCTTAATAATTTTAAGTAAAATGATCACAAGAAAAAACAATCTAAGTTATTATTGATAAAATTTCACATGTTGCAACTATGAACTATATATTAATGTAACTTAATTTATTTATAACTAAACCTGTGGAATAGCAAAGATTGCAAGCACAAGACCAGCCAAGACATCACACTTAAACTTTTGAACATTGTAGTTTTTGAATGAATTAAGGATTGGAAAAACACCCTGCAACAAAGGAAATACTATTTTGGTCGAAGGTTGATGTTTGAGAGAAAAGAATCTATTTCGAAGGTTGATATTGTCGATGATCCGGCGCAGCATGCACGGTGGCTCCGGAGGATTCAGCACCCATAGTATTCTGTTTTCTCTATCATTGTTCTCATTCTCAAGGTCCATTAACACTTCTAGTGATGGAAGAGATGATGTTGTTAGATTCATCCCACGATGCTTGTTAGTTGTTAGGACATTATGATTATACTTTATATAAATAATACAAGGATTTTAACCGATTAAGACTTTGGACAAGCAAGGCTCAAGTGTCTTAATTTGTTTAATCAACAAATTGGAGTATATGAACTCAAACTCTTCACTTAAGGTCATATACTCTTGAATTTAAATCATGTCGCCGTCCCTTTTTGTTTTCTCATTTATAAATCTAAATCCAATTCATTTAGTTGGCTAGAATTTAGTAAATGGATGAGGAATGATATATAAGATAGGTGAATCATGTATTTAACGTCTCACCCTCTCAAAAAAAAAAAGAAAATTATTTAACGCCTCAAGATTTTGAATAGGTATGTATGGTTTCAAACTCTTGAGGTGGATTTGATCTTTACCATGTTGTTGCTCCACATCCTTATCTGATCACATTTTTTTTTTTTTATTTCTTTGCTCAATATGAAACATTATATCAGCCAATCAATATTAAATTAATCAAATGAGATATCTATGTATGATCATAAATCATTTTTTATGTAGGGATTATACTTTTTTTTATACTAAATATAGGGATTAAACTTAAATAGTTTGTGATCGATGGTGAGGAGATTTTTTGTGACTATATAATTGTGTCTCGTTAATCTGCACATGTCCTTTCTATATATGATTTTTAGGGTTACCAGATTAAAATGTGTGAGTCATATCCAACATGATTCGCTGATCAATGTTTAATCTTCATCAAATGAAACTAATTAGATCATCAATTACGCCATGGTGTGTCGGTAGTGCAGCTTTATAGCATGCACCTTAATGATTCAATCTCCTAATGGAATGAGCTTAGGCCTAGTCCATAACAAAATGGAAAACAGAAATTCATTTGGCATGTATGAGTATGATGTACCACAATCAAGTGTTGTAGTACTGGTTATAACGCAACTTTAATAGGGCCTTTCTCATTAAAAAAATAAAGGTTTAAATGTGTGTTTAGTCCCTGCACTTTTACTCAATTTTGGTTTTGGTTCCTGCACTTTTTTTTGTTTGACATTGGTCCCTGCACTTTATAAAACTTTTGGTATTAGTCCTTCTGTTAAGTATCTGTTAAAAAAAACCAAAACTAACGGTGTGCCACGTGGACCAATCATGGCACGCCACGTGGCACACTAAAAGACAAAAAAATCGACTTTTTAACTTCAAAATATCATTAGTCCCTGCACTTTCAACATTTTTTTATATTAGTCCCTTTACTTTTTTTTTGTATTAGTCCCTGTACTTTGGTATTATACCCTGAATTTTTATATTTTTTTATTTTAAAAAACATTCAATGAAATTATTATGTTTTATTATTGTTGTTTTGTTCATTATTTTTATTGAGAATAATCATAAAAAAATAAAATCAAAAAAATCTTTTTAAAAAAAATAAGAAAGTTTAGTTGGAATTACTACACATTTTACTCTAAAAAAAAGTTTATTTATTATATAAAAAGTAGTAGAGATAAATAAGATATTTACTTGTCAAAAAAAAAAATAATAGTAAATAAGATATTTATTCCCCTTTAAAAAAACAAGCTAAGATATTTATTTTCAAATAAAAGGTATAAGTAAGATATTTTGCTCTTTAAAAAGATTTTTTTTTTTAAATCTTAGTTAAAAATAAAATCAAAATTTTTTTATTGATCTTTTATTAAGCTTTAATCAATTTTTTTGAAAAGATTTTTTTTTTGATTTTTTTTAATGATTATTCCAATAAAAATAATGAACAAAACAATAATAAAACATAATAATTTCATTGAATGTTTTTTTTTTAAATAAAAAATCAAGGACCAATACCAAAGTGCAGGGACTAATATCAAAAAATGTTGAAAGTGCAAGGACTAATGATATTTTTAAGTTAAAAATTTAGTTTTTTTGTATTTTAGTGTGCCACGTGGCGTGCCATGATTGGTCCACGTGGCACACCGTTAGTTTTGGTTTTTTTTTAACAGATACTTAACAGAAGGACTAATGCCAAAAGTTTTATAAAGTGCAGGGACCAATGCCAAACAAAAAAAAGTGTAGGGACCAAAGCCAAAATTGGATGAAAATGCTGGGACTAAACACACATTTAAACCAAAAATAAATAAATGATATTTGTATAACCACTTTTTAACAATTTTTGTGACAACTTTATCTCTTATACTCACATTATGTTTTTACTTTCTCTTTCTATTGTTTTGGTTTTGTGTCAATATTTCCTTTTCTTTATAAAATTATGGTTGTCCCAAAAATTATAAATCAAATTATTGTTCAAATAACACAAATCTAAAAAATGTGAGCGTCTCATGCAAAAATACATGAACAAGTACCATTCCAAGAAGAGTATATTATAATGTACATGCTTAGCATCATACAACTTGAATATACATTGATCACTTTAACTTCAAGATACAATAAGACAATTGCATGACAAATAGAAGCATGCCTTATAGACTCGCCAATATTAATATCACCGACTCAAATATTCAATTAACACTAGGTTAGTACGTGTACAGAATTCACCTTTCATATCCCATAAATTGAAGAGTCTAGTCAGGATAGTGCTATATTCAACAGGTGTGTTCCACTAGTATCCGACTTTTACATAAGACTCTCCTATTAAGTTTCTTCCAAACAAATTTTACTAAAATGACATATAATTTAGAATGAAGTATTAAATGTCCCACAATGTGGGGTAAAATTACGCAAAAGATTCATATATAAGCTGCCAAGCATTGAGTAAACACAGCAATAATTTATCCTAGTTTGGTTGAAGCTATTGGGAAGGGGTCATGTATTGTGCCCTTGTGCCCACTCACCCAATCATTACCACATCTTGTTGGGAGCTCCAATTTGTCCACATTGCTCGGTCATCAATTGCCACCACCACTAGATTGGCCCTACTACCTCCTCTTACATCATCTTTTTATTTCTTGCACTGCCTTGTGCCAAGCCAAACCCACTGCTTTATCAAGCTATTTCCTCTTGGTAGAAAAAAAAAAAAAAGGAGCGTAACAAAATCATTCACTTCTTCATAGTTAACAAAAGGCTCTAATGTTACTGAACACTTCACTCCAGTGCCCATAAGATTTCTTTGTTTGTGTGTGTATAATTTATTATTTAAGAGAGATATTTTTTACAAAGGAAATATAATAAGGTAAATAATTTAGGATTTAGTTTGCTTGCCCTTTGAATGTAAAAATATTTTACTTGTACATCTAATGATAATGATGTGTTGCCACATATTTTTTTGGTGCAAAATTATATTGACTATAAACATATTTGTTTACCCTAAGAGAATAATAAACACAGATACGATTCATTTCTTTAATGTATAAATATACAACAGTAAAATTCGGGGAAATTAATTTAGCTTCGTTGGGTAGGTCCCTACTCCTACATAACCGGCATTATTTATAATTGAGACTCTTTAAATTTTTTGATGGAGTGAGAGTGAAGAGGCTTGTAAAATTATTGGGTTCATTGAAACAAAGTGTGTACTATTGGTTAATAAATATGGGATTTTTAATGGAAAAGTGTTTGTGGCGAGGGAGACTAAAGATCCGACTTTGTAGAAGGATATTTTTAGCATTGAGAGGCATGATGAGGTAAGAGGTGGGAGGCGGAGTTTGAGAAGAAACTTATTTATTTGGGAGGTAGAGTTAGTGGAGGAATGTAGGTATTTATTATTTTACGACCTTAATTTTGATGATATATATTTTTTTTTTTGTAAAAGAAGCATATGTGCTCATATCAAATTTTGAAGTTGTAGCAAATTCCCCTTTGTATATAATTAGTTGGAACAATTTGATTCCATCGAAGATTTCGTTATTATTTGAGTGAAGATTACAAAATGATCACCTTCCAACTAGAAATAATTTAATACTCAAAGGGGTGCAAAATTAAGCTTCCCTTTTGTGTGCAGAGTGATGCACTTTGAATGAAATATCCAAACATTTGTTTTTGGACTGCTTTATTGCTGATAAATTAAGGTCGGATGTACTATTTTAGTTATGAATTAGTTATGCGTTGATAAACGATAACTTCTATCATAAGGTGCAACTTATAGGTCTAGCCCCTCATAGAAAGCAAGTAAAGGAAATCAATGCATTAGTTACCCACTCTTAACGTATGAATCAATTGAACATTCCGATCAAACTTCAACAAATCATAAATGGTGTGAATTTAAGCTGCATAACAATGCCGTGGGTTAAGAGAGTTGGCAATAAGCTTAAGAGCTACTATATAGTTAAAATAACACCCCACTTGAGGAATGTTCAAATTTCTAAGAAGTTGCAATCCTCTAAGAATAAAAAAAATTTCTCCATGACCATTTTTGATTTGGCAAGACATTCATGATTTAAGCGTCATTTCCATTTTGTAAAACACAACAAAATCCAGCTCTTCCTGAATCCACCAAGATGCTCCAATCAATATTTAGGATTGCAAAATTCATGGAGGAAGAATGCCACACTACTAGTGATTAAGAGGTGTGCAAGATTTCTAATATACGAAATTACAGTAAATACCTGCAAAGGCTCTTTTTCTACAAACCGAGCATTTTAAGCTTTGGATCTACCTTAGCAATATCATAAGTTTCAAAGTTGTGAATAAAAAATTGTAGACATCATTTTAACACCTTTTATTAAAGTTCGTTTGTTTACTCAGGATCCCCTATGAATGCTGAGTGCAAGGAAAGTCCATTGAATTAAATTATTTATTACTAACTCTTGCTCAGTTTCTCATGCACTTTTTTATTTGTAAAGGATAATATTATTGACGAAAGTCTAAAATAAATCAAATAACAAGACTGAAAAAATACAAAGTAGAGTCTCTCTAATTCACATGAAATCTAGATTAAAATGATCATATTTTATTAAATAATGGGAAATTTGGTTGTCTTCACACCAAACATGTAAAAAAAATTAAAATATGTAAAAAAACATTAAAATTAATACAATCCTCAATAATAAATCCAACAAAAATGGGAGATTGTTGATGAGAGTTCAGTGCCAAAACCATATTTAAAGCATCTGATTCTACCGTAAAGATTCAAAAAAGACATGTGTTCCAAATTCTAAACTCTTCAACATGGCTAAAATTTATGGTACCTCTGAATTTGGATAATTATAAGACTTACCAGCATCTAGTGGCAACCACACCACAGTTAGTATCCATCTTAATACTAATAGATATATAATGATTCAATAATTAGAAAATATCCATAGAACTAGAAGAAGAAAAAAAAGTTAACAGGAGCCATGGTTGAACAATTTCAGTTTCACCGTATCACTCTATCTATGCAGGGCCGTCCTTATGAAACTGGAGGCTCGGCTCTCATAGTAAAAATAGGCCCCTAATAAAAAAACCTACAATTTTTTTAAAAGATTAATCTTCTATTTAAATTGAAAATAACACTCGTATAATGATTATTAGCCACCAAAATCAAAATTAACAATTATTTTTACTAAAGACGTGTTTTTTAACTTAGAAATAGAAACATGGAACATGATTTTTTTACTTAGAAATTGAAACATGAAACATGTTTATTTTTCTTTTTTGAGTGGGGGTGGGGATATTGAGCAATAATTTTTTTCTTGAGGCACATCACTTTAGGAGGCCCAGCTCGGTTGAGCTCTTTGCACTCCCCAAAGAACGGGCCCTGTATCTATGGTGCCTTTGATTAGGGGAAAAAATTAGAGAACTAAATAATGCGACAACTTTTCGTGGTAAATACAAGCTATCTAAAACACTAGAATATCCTTTCATTTTCTACCAAAAAAAATAGTATCTTTCTCATCCATTTTAAAGTGATAGGTATAAAAGACTTTTTTCTTTAACATTTTTAACGAAATAGACTTGTAAAAAAGTTTTAACATTTCATATTTAACAAAAGAGTCTAACCTAATATGACCTGATGTAGACTAAGTCGTAGATCTTTATAGGATGGTTGGGCATATTCCCACCCTTAAAGGACGACCTTGAGTGAGATAAGAAAGAAAGAGTTTAGTCAATTTTTTTATCTTCGCAAATCATCGAAGAAAGTGGAGAAGAAAATGAAAAAAAAATCTTTATTCCCCTCCCTCTTCTCTTGAGATTTTTATTGTCTTGTTTTAAAAGACTCTTTCAAATTTTTAACTATATTAATTTTGTTTTTTAACACCATACTCTTCTGACATATTATCAGTTGTCCGCATATTTTTACTAATAGTACCAACTTTTTTTAATTTTCATAATTTAGGCAACATGATAATATATACAGGGACACATGAAATAGTAAATAATTCGTAAGAAAAAAAAACAGAAATAAAATTGACTCCATTCCTTTAAAAAAGCAAAATTTGACTCAATTATTCACCTAAAACAAAGAGGAACATTATTTGAGCAACCATTTATGTTGATAATTTGTAGGACAACCTAAATATACAAAGAAATATGGGTATTTGCTCAAAAACCAAAACAATAGAAAGATAAAGTAAAAACAAAATATGAGTATGAAAAAAAAAAAAACTATCACAAAAGTTATTAAAAAATAGTTATTCAAATATCATTTCTCCAAAACAAAAACCTGACTCCATTATAATGGTGCATTGAGAGGGAATAGTCAAAGGGTCAATTTGATTGGAATGTCAATATCTCGATTTCATATATACAGGACCATACTTACACAAAGAAAATGATTTGTCTACTTTCATACACCCATGTAATACTTTGAGAGAGAAAGAAATAGAGTTATACGATAAATATGATATATAGATGATGTGATAAGAGTAGTGAATTAAAAAGAAAATGAGATGTTGAATGAGTGTTAAAAAATAATGAATGTTAAATATAAGAGCTCCTTACACACAATGACACAAGAAGACGAAGTAATAGTCATTTCTATTGGAGGGCAATTTTATTTAGTTCATAGAACACAATATATCTTCAATTTAAAATTATTTGAAATTTATCAAAAAAATAAAAATAAAATGGATTCAAAGTTTGCAAAAAATATGATTTACCTTTTTAACTGAGTATAAAAGGGGGAAGAACCAAGCGAAAAATTCAAATAACGGTCGGAAGAGTTTAATTTTATCTTTAGAAAAATTCAAATATCAGTTGGAAGAGTTAAATTTTATCTTTATAAGATGAACAAACAGAGTGTTCGAGGCTCGAACTTCCAACCCCTGCATATAATATCTAATTTTATCTTTATTAATTTCTCTTATTTCAATTCTTTTCTTGTTTCTTCCTCATGCCATCAATAAAGAAATAAATAATTTTATAAAAGTCATTTCCTAAACATAAGTGAGGTCCTACTGCTTTAATGTCACCGGCAAATCTTACAATATCTAGTATAGGAATGGTAGAAATTGTAAACTAAGCTTGCTTCAAGGTTTTTGCCGCCACCCAAGAATATTTAATTACATCTAATGAAAATAATGTCCTCCGTCAACAACAGCACCGATAAATAAAATTATAATATACCCCTAAAAAAATTATAAAATAGTTTTTTTCCACAATTTTTTGGTACAATTTTGTTTTAAGTATATGAGCTGGAAATGAGTTTAATTTATACATAGGTTTAGTTTTAAAATATTTTGCACATACAATCATTGATATGTTGACATATCATTTGGTAATAATTATGACAAATCATATACTACATTTTTATAATGACAATATTTTTATTTTTTGAGAAAACAAAACAAAAGTTCATCACTAAATAAATTCCGAGCACAATGACAATATTTTTATTTTCTGAGAAAACAAAACAAAAGTTCATCACTAAATAAATTCCAAGCACAAGATGTGTTCACAAACACAAAAGTACATATCAGCGTCCCACCGGATAACATAAAACCAAACAAAACAAAATACACACCAAAAACATAAAAAACACATGGCAAAATACATGCGCAACAAACCAATGAGACCGAGAACAATAAATCAAAAAAGGGCAAGGATCTTCTAAAGCGAGTAAAGTAAAAAAAATCAAGGGTTGTTATGGTAACAAACTCATGGTTTGTTATTATATATCTACAATATTGACATTTAATTTGTTAATTAAAGATTGTGATTATCCACTTTACATTACACTCTAAAATTGTCAGGGGAAACAATTGATTAGGGTTTGTGAATTTGTGTAACTTGAGAAATAAGAAACAGTTATGGAATGAGAAAGAGAGAATGAGGGATCAAGAGATTAAGAGAAAGTGAATGTGAATGAACTAGCTATTATTCATTGAGGAATCAGAATATATACACAAGTGTTCCTCTTATTGCTTGCACACCAAGTAATTGCTATAGGTGTAACAAACTTAGCTAAAAACAAGAAAATGGTGGGTGGTCTCACCGGTGGATATTCGAAGGAAGGTGGTGAGTTATTTTACTAATCACGTGGCGGAGGAGAGGTGGGATCGACCAAGGTTGGATGGTGTAAGTTTTAACCAACTATCCGTTGAAGAGAATGGGTTACTTGTGGCGCCGTTTACCTTGGAGGAGATAGAGGCGGTGGTGAGGGATAGTGATGGGAGTAAAAGCCCCGGCCCGGATGGTTTCAATTTTGCCTTTGTTAAAGAGTTTTGGTACTTGATTAAGAATGAGGTTAGAGTTATGTTTGATCAATTCCATGGAAATGAGGTGTTGCCAAAGTGTATGTTGGCTTATTTTGTGACTTTGATCCCGAAAGTGTCGTCCCCGTTGGAGTTGAAGGACTTTAGGCCAATATCCTTGTTAGGGAGTATGTATAAGCTTCTTGCTAAGGTTTTATCAAGGAGATTGGACGGTGTTATGAATTCGATCATTGCCCCCACTCAATCGGCGTTTCTTAAAGGGAGGAATTTGGTGGATGGGGTGTTGGTGGTGAATGAGTTGGTGGATTATGCCAAGAGAGTTAAGAAGGATTGCTTGATTTTCAAGGTGGACTTCGCGAAAGCATATGATTCGGTGGATTGGAGTTTTCTTGAATATATAATGCATAGGGTGGGTATGTGTGAGAAGTGGGTGGCGTGGATGAAGGCTTGTGTTTGTGGTGGTTCTATGTCTATTTTAGTGAATGGGAGTCCTACGGAGGAGATTTGTATCCATCGTGGCCTTAAGCAAGGTGATCCTTTAGCCCCTTTTTTGTTGCTTTTGGTGGCGGAAGGTTTTAATGGTATAATGACTAAGGCGAGGGAGTCCAATTTATTTGAGGGTTTCGAAATTGGTGAGAGTGGTTTGGTGGTATCTCATTTACAATATGCCGATGATACGCTTTGCATTGGGAAAGCAACGGTTGAGAATCTTTGGGCTATGAAGTCCATTCTTTGTGGTTTCGAAATGGTCTCGGGATTGAAGATCAATTTTTTGAAGAGCTCTTTGATTGAGGTGAATGTGGGAGAGGACTTTTTGGATATGGTTTGTGACTTCTTGAGTTGTAGTAAGGGGAGTTTGCTGTTTAACTACTTGGGGTTGCCGGTTGGTGCTAATGGGAGGAGAATGTCAACTTGGGAACCGATGTTAGATACTTTGAATAGGAGATTGAATTTGTGGACTCATAAATATATTAGCTTCGGAGGCCGTATTATTCTTTTGAATGCGGTTCTTAACTCAATTCCGATCTTTTATTTGTCTTTTCTCAAGATGCCGGTAAAGGTGTGGAAGAAGGTGGTGAGAATTCAAAGAGAATTTCTTTGGGGAGGGGTGGGACCGAGGAAGAAGATTAATTGGGTGAAGTGGGAGACGGTGTGTCAAGATAAGAGGAAGGGTGGGTTGGGAGTGAAGGACATCCGGGTGATGAATGTGAGTTTATTAGCAAAATGGTGGTGGAGGTTGCTCGATGGGGAAAAAGCTTTGTGGAAGGAAGTGTTAGAGGAGAAGTATGGGACTTATGTGGGGAGTTTGTTGGATGGGGGTAATTATATGTGGCCAAGACATGCATCTTTATGGTGGAAGGATTTGGTGAAGTTGGGTGATTTTGGTGTGGATGGTTGGTTTAATTCGGAAGTATTGCGGAAGGTGGGCAATGGGTTGGATACTAGTTTTTGGAATGATAAGTGGAAAGGGGGGAGGAGTTTTAGGCTTAAATATCCAAGACTTTTTATGATTTCTAATCAAAGGGAGGCTAAGGTGGGGGAGGTGGGGGTGGCTACGGAGGAAGGTATGGAGTGGGTGTTTGTTTTATCTTGGTTTTCGGGTGTCAAACATTGATTACGTTTGAACCTTTTAAACCGGTGATATCTTATTTTTTCTTGGGAAGGGAAAAAGTAAGCAAAACCCTTGAGAATCGAGGTCCGGGAGTTGTTTTCGCTACGGGAAGGTGTTAGGCACCCATAACGACTATAGTAACCTATAGGAACCGTCTTTAACTTCTACGCGCGCGCTTTATTTTTAAATGCTATTTTGAAATGTTATTTACACCTAAGAATTACTAAGTGAAGAATTGGAGGGAGAAGAATGTTTTTGGATTTTTATTTTAGTTGAATTGAAGGAATTTTGTTCCTTGCCTACGTACCCGATTAAGGGATCAAATCCACCGTAGTTCTCTCTCAAAAAGTGTTTTTTGTTTTGGTTGGTTGATTTTAAGTTTGAAAATGGAGTTTGAAGAATAGAAAGAGGCCTCAAGGGCATGAGATTAGGAAATAGTGAGGTTGAATTAGTGAATTGCAAAAGAAGTCAAAGTTTGATTATTTTCATTGAAGTTTGATTAAGAAAATGGAAAAGAAAATACAATGGGATGTTGGATCCCAAGGTTTATTTGGAAAAGCTTTGAGTGAAGTTGTTCACATTTATTTGGAAAATTGGTTTTTTCTAAGTTTAAAGCCTAAACATACATCTAAACATACAATCCTAAACATACATCTAAACATGCATATTCTAGCTATATAGTGATGTGTGTGCATGTGTCGGTGCTTGTGTCGGTGTACATCATTAGAGTCCATTGTCCTTTACATCATACCCTAGATACATTCTATGGCCTCTTTGCCAAGAAATTAAAAGCATAAGAAGAATATTACAAAATTTCCTAAGTGTTTACATTCTAACTTTGGTACAAATCATATTGCAAGAAGAATAGAGATGAAAATGGGATGAGATGATGATGCTTATGGTGAATATGAAATATGAAATGAAAAGGTTAGTAGCACAAGATATGAAACCAATCAAAGCTATCATAACAAAAGTAAGAAGATTAACATAAAAACAAGCAAAAATAATGCAAAGTAGGCCTAAAGATTTATTAATGATGCAAGGCTTGAACAAAACCTATAACTCCCATGGTTTAACACATTTTTAAGATGTGAAATCCAAGTTTAAAAATGAGAATTCAAGAGAATTAGCAAGCCTTACATTTTAATGTGAATTTTAGGCCTATTTTACACCACCTATTCACCAACATTACTTGCAAAGCAAGCAAGTGAGTAACCAAATGCACATGACCAGTAGGAAATATACTCAAACTATGGTAAATTCTTCACAAAAACACCCCTCATGAATCACGAATGTGCATCAAAAATAGAAACAAAAATTGAATCAATTTTACCCTAATTTTAACATGAAATTCAAGAAATGTAACAAGAAACTATCTCAACATTTTTTATCAAGTTCTCCAGTGCACAACCAACACAAAAGCATCACAAAAATACTAAGAGAATCCTATAAATTTTGCTAAGGCTTCTTAAAATGTTTCAAGCATGCCAGGGGTGTGATTATCAAACAATAACATGGAAATAGCAAAAACAAGCATTAGAACACAGGAAAAACGGGCTTAAGGCCCAAACCCACACACAAGTGGATCCTGGATCACCAGGCAGCCTGTGGACCGCAGGATTGATCCAGGAACCCTAAACCTAGATCTAACGGTGGGGATTCAGGTTTTAGGAGTGAACCAGACCGGTCTAACTGAACCAATCCGGTTCACTCCAGTATAAAAGCATGGAGACCGGTCCAAAATCATTCTAACCCTAGCTTTCTCTCTCTCTGCTTCAGATCCTCTCACATTCTCTCGTTCTTTCTTCATCGTTTCATTCATCTTCATGACTCTTGACTCATAAACATGATTTAAACCACAAACTAGCATGGATCTGACACAGAACGTTTCGCTTTGGTGATTTTCGAAGGATGAGGCTCTAACCGTTTCGAACTTGTGATTTTTTTGAAAGATGTTGTTTAAACCATTTCGAATTCGTAGTTTTTTGCAGGAAAGTATTCGGAACACTTCGATCTTGAAGTTTCTTGAAAGAAACTGTTCGAACTGCTTCGATTTTGACATTTTTGACATGAAATTGCTCGAAATAGTTTGAACTTGTTGTTTTTGGTGGAAAATTTGTTCGAAGCGATTCAAACTCTCACCGAATCGAAACGTTTTGGATATCTGGAGTTTTTTGGAATTGAAACCCTAATTCGATTCATCCTCTACGTTAATGATGAATTTACGCTCTGAATCAAAAGGTAAACGGTGAATTTTCGCTATTTTCGAAATTAGGGTTTCTTTTCAAAAATTTTTTTGAGCTTTTCGAACTTTCACTCCAATTCACCGTTTAATCCTTTTCGTATAACCTTCGATGATGATTATGGATGAAAACGAGAAGGTTTATGCGAGTTTACCTGGATTTGTTTGGAGGTTCGAACAACGAAAGATCCTGCACTTGTTCTTGATCGTTCTGATAAACTCTATGGATGCACTGAAAATAAATCAGTTCTTCTTACTTTTTCTTTCGCTGATTCAGAACAAACTTCGATTATCTCTTCTTCTCTTTTCCCTTTGCCTCTGTGATCGTATGATTCACCACTCCAATGGTGAATTCATGCTTGAATTGCAGGGGAACGAGCTCAATGATGAAGATTACGCAAGTAATCTCTGAGAGTTCGTTGAATTCGAAAACGTTTCTTGATGAATTGCAAATTTTTGATTTCAATCCTTGGAATTTTGTGTTGATTTCTTGTATTTGATGATGAACTGATAGATTTGTGGTGGTTTTTGTTCGAATTTGTGAAGAATAGGCGTAATGTGTGTTTGTTACGGTGGCCGGAATTCTGTTATGGTGGTTTTTGCGGTGGCTGTGATGTTGGTTACGGTGGCGAAGGTTTCTCTGAAGAGAGAGAGAAAGTTTGTTAGAATTTTGATGAGGTGTCTTTTTTGGAATGGGTGAATCTGACTCTTTGACCTGAGTTGGCACCATTTTATAGGTGCCAAGTGTTCCTCCTGCCCAATGAAATGCTGACACGTGTTTTGGACTTTAAAAAAAAAAAAAAAAGACTATGGACCTATTTGCAATTTACTAAAATTGAAGGACTGGACTGTAATTGAGAAAAAGGACTTAAAACGAAAAAAAGGATTTAAGGGACCTAAAGGACTAAAAAGTAAAACCTAAAAAAGGACATAAAATGGCATAAAAGGACCAAAGTGCAATTTCTAAAAGTTTAAGGACTAAAATAAAAAAATAATAAAAATTGGAATAAAATTGGTAAATTGGAGAGAACGTAAAGTGAAACCAATAAAATTGACAAAACGGACTAAAATGAACCAATGGCCTAAATGAGGTACTTTAAAGTAACCTCTCTCTGCCGAAATTTCGTGTGAAATGACCAAAATGCCCCTGGGGCTAAAAACGACCAAAAAAAAAAAAAAAAAAATGACTCAGATGCAAATTAAAATGGATTTTTTAACAGAGAGATGAAACAAAGACTTATACAAGCAAAATTAAAAGACTCAGAGACAATTTCTTGGAATTTAAACAGTGACTTGACACTTGAAAAGACTAAAATGCCCCTAGGGGCAAAACTGGCATAAAATGACTTCAAATGCAACTTTTGAAATGGATTTTGACATAGAACTGAAACAAGGGCTTATTCACACTATTTGAAAGGACTTAAACACATTTTTGAAAGACTGAGAGAAATTTGACATAGGAAATGACTAAAATACCCTTGCATGTGAATTCTGCAAATAACATTGAAATAAAATGCAGAAGAAGATGCAATTGATCAGAGACAATTCAAATGACTTATAATGCAAAAAAAAAGAAGAATTAAACAAGTATTTTTAGGTCCAAAATTAGGGTATAACAGCTGCCCCTATTTAAGTTTCTTTGTCCGGGGAGTCAAGAGACGAAGTCTTAGAATTGACGGGACGAAGATACTTAAATATTAACATTTGCACTGCTTTTGGACATAAAAATACGCTTTCAGATTTTCAAAAACATGAATGCCATGCAACATTTCATTTATGAATGCAAGACAATCGAACCGGAATCTACGGGCTGTGTCACACCACCAAGGGATTTATAGACATCAAGGTAGAAAGAACGGGCAACAAACAGACAGGTACAAGCTGTTCTTTGGATCGAACTTGCCACTTGACCGAGAGATACAAACAAGAAATGGGTACAAGCTGCTCTTGGGATCGAACTTGACACTTGACCGGAAACATAGACATATAGGCAGATACAAGCTGTTCTTTGGATTGAACTTGACACTTGATTGAAAATACAAACAGATAGACAGACACAAACTGTTCTTGGGATCGAACTGGCCGTTCGGCTGGAGACATAGACAAAAGGGTTGATACAAGCTGTTTCTTTGGATCGAACTTGCTTGTTGGATTATCACCACATCATGTGGGAGAGTGCAGACTGTTCTCCTAGATCGAACTTGTCGTTTGACCGATAACAAAGCATAAGCTGGGTACAAACTGTTCTTCAGATTGAACTTGCCGTCTGACTGGTAACAAAACATAGACTGGATACAAACTGTTCTATCGAACTTGCCGTTTGACCGATAACAAAGCATAGGCTGGGTACAAACTGTTCTATCGAACTTGCCGTTTGACCGATAACAAAGCATAGGCTGGGTACAAACTGTTCTATCGAACTTGCCGTTTGACCGATAACAAAGCATAGGCTGGGTACAAACTGTTCTATCGAACTTGCCGTTTGTCCGGAAGCATAGGTATACAAGCAGGTACAAGTGGTTCTTTTTTGGATCGAACCTGGCACTTGACCAGTGACAAGATACCAATTGAAAGTCTGGCTTAACAAGATACCAATTGAGGGTAAATTGTCATTGACTTGATTTGAAAATAGACATGACCATTTTTTGTTGGCCCAAGAGTAAACTGAGAGTTAATTGACATTGATTCGAATTGAAAATTGACATTGACATTGACATTGAAATTGGAATTGAATTTGACATTGGATATTGGAAAGTTGCAATTGACATTGAGATTGGATTGAAATTGGAATTTGACATTGGAATTGGATTGGAATTGGAATTTGACATTGGAATTGGATTGAAATTGGAATTTGACATTGGAATTGGATTGAAATTGGAATTGGAGATTGACATTGACATTGTCATTGGATGTCAACATTGGAATTGGAGATTGACATTGACATTGTCATTGGATGTCAACATTGGAATTGGAGATTGACATTGACATTGTCATTGGATGTCAATATTGGAATTGGAAATTGACATTGACATTGTCATTGGATGTCAACATTGGAATTGTTATTGAAGTTGAGATTGCTTTGAATTTTGACAATTGAAATTGAATTGGATTTGACAGTTGAATTTGAAATTGGAATTGACAGTTGGAATTGAGTTTGACAGTTGAAACTTTGATTGAATTTGGCAGTTGAAAGTTGGATATGCAACATGTATGTATGATATAGCAAGATTATTGGATGCATGAGCACGTAAAATGCATGATTATGCATGTATGAATGCTTGAAATGCATGATTGGCTTGGCAATTTGACAGAGAAGTTTCTCAAAGGCAGATGAGACATTGGAAGATTGGGCACGTAGTGGCTCGTGCTGCAACATATTCACAGGGGAAAAACCTCTTTTGGAGAAACCGTCGTTGAGAGACGTATCCAACCCATGGCTGAGGGCAATAAAATATGTAAAGGAGGGACCCTTGGAAGGTTCTTGGATACAGGTCGCCGTTGCTAGGCGTGTCAGTGCTGGGTAAACATTGGATGTTCGCATCTGCGGTCAATGCTTTTCAACTTTCATTCTTTTCATTTTTCATTTTCAAACCCCATTTTTGCCTGAACCGCCCTTTCGGGTTTTCGATTCACCGGGGAATAAAAATTCTTTTCATTGCCCCATTTTTGCCTGAATTGCCTTTATAGGTTGTCAATCAGCGGGGTGCTCATTTTTGCCTAAGCCGCCCTTGCGGGTTTTCAACTTAGCGAGCCTTTCATTTGCATTTTTCATTTTGTCATTTCATTCTGTTTTTTCATTCTTGCCATTGACCACAGATCATCCCGGGGAGTAACCTGCTTGTAACATGTATTGAAATAGACATTGATATTCATTTATTCATGCATGTTTCATTGAAATGTACCCTATTGCTCAGGTTTGCTTTCAAAATAGACAGAAAAAGATTTTTCAATTTTCAAAAATGTTTGTTTCAGACATTGACATTATCAAAATAGAAAGAAAATATTTTGTATATAGCATTGAAAGTAGGAAGAAAAATAGAGTTTCAAACAATAGAAAGGCTCAAATTGATGTAGAAGAGTGAAAGTCAGCCAAAGGCATGGCTTCACGGATTTACAAAGCTTGGAAAATGGTAATTTTATTGGTTGGTGATACATTGAACACGATGACCGCTACATTTCATAGAAATTTTGAATTCACAAGTACAGAAGCCTCTGATGAAGACGATCATTGACAGTTGCAGATGTCCAAAGGGGTGATGGTGATTTGCCAGATATAGTTACTTGTCTTTATTGTCAACCTCATTTTTGCATGAACCGCCCTTTCGGGTTTTCAGCTCATCGAGGCGCTCATTCTTGCCTGAGTTGCGTACAATCTCAGCGAGCTCTTTCATATTTATTTTTTTTTGTCCCTAACTTTTGCCTGGATCGCCCTTTCGGGTTTTCGATCCACCGGGAAGCGCATTTTTGCCTAGGCCGCCCTTTCGGGTTTTCGACCTACCACGCTGTTCTTTTCTTTCTAGACAAAGTATTTCTTGACTATATCGGCATTAACAGGATTTGGGAGTTCAACATCATCCATGTGTGTAAGAATCAAAGCACCACCAGAGAAAGCCTTCTTGACAACATAAGGACCTTCATAGTTAGGTGTCCACTTGCCCCTTGGGTCGGGTTGCTGACTTATCCTTCTTTTCAATACAAGTTCGCCTTCCTTGAATTCTCGAGGTCGGACTTTCTTGTCAAAAGCATTCTTCATTCGAACTTGATACAACTGTCCATGAGTCATAGCATCCATACGTTTCTCTTCAATCAGATTCAATTGATCATACCGACTTTGACACCATTCAGCCTCAGTTAACTTTGCTTCCATGATCACTCGAAGAGATGGAATCTCCACTTCTAGAGGGAGAACTGCTTCCATACCATATACCAAAGAGAAAGGAGTTGCCCCGGTTGAACTGCGCACTGTAGTACGGTAACCATGCAAGGCAAAAGGTAGCATTTCATGCCAGTCTTTGTAAGTAGTGACCATCTTCTGAACAATCTTCTTGATGTTTTTGTTAGCGGCCTCAACTGCACCATTCATCTGAGGTCTATAAGGGGAAGAGTTGTGATGTTCAATTTTGAATTCTTCACATAAAGCTTGCATCATGCTGTTGTTCAGATTGGAACCATTGTCAGTGATGATTTTGTTGGGAACACCATATCGACAGATGATGTTATTTTTGATAAACTTGACAACCACTTGCTTGGTCACATTGGCATAGGAGGCAGCTTCAACCCACTTGGTGAAATAATCAATTGCCACTAGAATGAAACGATGTCCATTGGAAGCTTTTGGTTCAATTCTTCCGATCATGTCAATGCCCCACATAGAGAAAGGCCATGGGGAAGAGATAACATTGAGGGCATGTGGAGGCACATGAATCTTGTCAGCATAAATTTGACATTTGTGGCATCTCTTAGCATGTTTGTGGCAATCACGCTCCATAGTTATCCAGTAATAGCCGGCTCTTAACAGTTTCCTCGACATAGCGTGACCCGAAGCGTGGGTCCCAAAGGTACCGTCATGTACATCATGCATCAACTTCTCAGCTTCTTGTTTATCAACACATCTCAACAAGACCATATCATAGTTCCTCTTGTATAGGACTTCTCCGTCCAGAAAGAATCTACTAGCCCATCGTCTCAAAGTCTTTTTATCCCTGTTGGAAGCACCAGGTGGATATTCACGATTCTGCAAGAATTGTTTGATGTTGTAATACCAAGGCTTTTTATCATTCACATCTTCATCAGCTTGATCTGGCCTATTTTCAATGGTAAACACATGAGCGGGTCTATCAAGACGCTGCACTTTGATTACAGGCACATCATTCCAGTGATTGACATGAAACATGGAAGACAGAGTAGCAAGAGCGTCAGCCATCTGATTTTCATCCCGAGGGATATGGTGTAGCTCAACCTTGGTAAAGTATGTCAACAGACGTCTTGCATAGTCACGGTATGGGATTAGTTTCTCATGATGAGTCTCCCATTCACCCTTTATCTGATTAATAACAAGTGCAGAATCTCCATAGATGTCAAGGTGTTTGATTCTCAGGTCAAGGGCTTCTTCAATGCCCAAGATGCATGCTTCATATTCAGCTATGTTGTTTGTGCACTCAAAATTTATTCGAGCGGTGAAAGGAATGTGGTGCCCCTGTGGAGTTACAATGATGGCTCCAATTCCTTTACCATAAGCATTAACAGCACCATCAAACACCAATCCCCATTTGCTGTTGGGATCTGGCCCTTCATTGATCAGTGGCTCTTCACAATCTTTTGCTTTCAGATACATAATCTCTTCATCAGGGAAATCGAACTTAATTGGCTGGTAATCATCAAGAGGCTGACAAGCAAGATGCTCAGCAAGGACACTTCCTTTGATTGCTTTCTGAGCTTTGTACACAATATCATATTCAGACAACAACATTTGCCAACGTGCGATCTTTCCAGTAACAGCAGGCTTTTCAAAGATGTACTTGATTGGATCCATTCGGGATATCAACCAAGTTGTATGATTCACCATATAATGACGCAGGCGTTTGGCAGCCCAGGCTAAAGCACAACAAGTCTTTTCAAGCATTGTATACCGAGTCTCACAGTCGGTGAACTTCTTGCTCAGATAGTAGATAGCATGCTCTTTCTTGCCAGTCTCATCTTGTTGACCGAGAACACAACCAACTGAATCATCTAACACTGACAGATACATGATCAAAGGCCTTCCTTCCACTGGCGGGACAAGGATAGGTGGTTCCAACAGGTATTCTTTAATGCTATCGAAAGCTTCCTGACATTCATCATTCCATACAACAGGCTGATTCTTTCTGAGCAATTTGAAAATTGGTCCACAAGTAGTAGTCATGTGAGATATAAATCTTGAAATATAGTTCAGACGTCCGAGAAAACCTCGGACTTGCTTCTCAGTTTGAGGGGCCGGCATCTCTCTGATGGCTCGGACTTTGTCAGGGTCAACTTCAATGCCTCTTTGACTGACAATGAAGCCTAGCAACTTTCCAGATCTTACACCAAATGTGCACTTGTTAGGATTCAACCGTAGCTTGTACTTTCTCAACCTTTCAAACATCTTTCTCAAATACACAACATGCTGCTCTTCATCACTTGACTTCACAATCATATCATCAACATATACTTCAATCTCTTTGTGAATCATGTCATGAAACAGAGTTGTCATACCTCTTTGATAGGTAGCACCAGCATTTATCAAGCCAAACGGCATCACTTTATAACATAATGTTCCCCACGGAGTAATGAAGGACGTCTTTTCTCTATCCTCAGGAGACATCCGTATCTGGTTATAACCGGAGAAACCATCCATGAAAGAGAACACTTTGGATTGAGCAGTACTGTCAACGAGCACATCAATATGAGGCAATGGGAAGTTGTCTTTTGGACTAGCTTTATTCAAATCTCTGTAATCCACGCACATTCGAACTTTCCCATCTTTCTTTGGTACTGGTACGATGTTGGCAATCCATTCAGGATATTCAGCTGTCATGAGGAAACCCGCATCAATCTGCTTTTGTACTTCAGCCTTGATCTTAAGAGCCATGTCTGGACGAGACCTTCTCAACTTCTGCTTGACAGGAGGACATTCAGGCCTTGTCGGTATCCGATGTTCCACAATCTTGGGATCTAGACCCGGCATATCTTCATAGGACCATGCAAAGACATCTGGATAATCATGGAGAAGCTGAATGATCTTCTTTTTCACCTCTGGCTCAAGTGCAGCACCAATCTTGATCTCTCGCTTGTTCTCTTCAGTACCCAGGTTGATAAGCTCAATCTCTTCCTGGTGAGGCTGAATGGTTCTTCTTTCTTGCTCAAGCAGTCGAGTGATCCCATACGGTATCTCTTCATAATCATCATCCTCATCTTCAGCTTCATATACAGGGAATTCAAAATTTGGAGGAACCATAGGGTCACTGTGTTCAACGGGTTTATTATGGTTCAATCTGCATAATATGATTGGGATGATTTTTAGAAAAAGTTTTTCATGCAGATTTTTGAAATTAATAAGAAAACAACAAATGTTTTGGTTTTTTCTGGTATTACCATTATTTCCAAGAAAAAGGCACTAAAAAGTAAAAAACAAAGAGTCGTGAGGAAAACGACAACTTTTATTGATAACGGCAATGCCGAAACAAACACGCCCTTACAATGATATCACTTTCGCCTTGGGCAGAGCGAAAGGATTGTTATTTTGAAAACAAGAAACATGAGCAACAAAACACATTACATGGAAGCATGCATGACTAAGGGAACATCAATGGCTTCCCAATTTCTCGCAGTGCCTCCTGGTATAACAAATGTTGGCACGTGACTACTTCCAGCAGCGTCTTCAGCAATAGCATTGATGAACCCAGCACTGTAGAAGGTTCCCTTTGAAACAGCAGATGTCGGGGAGAATCCAAGGCCCTCTTTACGCTTGTTTTCCAGAATCTGAATCACTTTGCCCCAGCCAGCAGCTTGCCCTGCTTGAACAGCCTTCTGGGCGTCCTTGAGTGAAGCCATGCTAGCACCAGCCCTCCGGGGCTCTGCACCCTCGACAGTCAAGCCTTGGAATGACGTCCCTTCTGCGGACCCTGCTTCAACACAAGAGAAAGATGACACTTGGCTAACCAGATATGCTTCCTCACCATATACGGTGACAACCTTACCGTTTCTCATGAACTTGAGCTTCTGATGCAAAGTGGATGTGACTGCTCCAGCGTCGTGGATCCATGGTCTTCCGAGGAGACAGCTGTAAGAGGCATTGATATCCATGACTTGGAAGGTAATCTGAAACGTCTCAGGACCAATGGTAATTGGCAAGTCCACTTCCCCGAGAACATCTTTGCGGGATCCATCGAAAGCCTTAACCAGATAGCTGCTACCCCTCAGGGAGATCCCATGACGACTTAATTGCCTTAGTGTGGACTCAGGCATTACATTCAATGATGATCCAGTGTCTACCAACACATTGGATATCATGTCAGATCCACAATGTACTGAGATATGTAGAGCCAAGTTGTGGCGTTTCCCTGCTTCGGGGAGCTCATCGTCACCAAACCCCAAGTTGTTGCAGGCAGTAATATTGCTCACTATCCCATCAAATTGATCTACAGAGACTTCGTGGTCAACATAAGCTTGCTCCAGTATCTTCATTAACACTTTCCTATGAGCCTCAGAGCTCATGAGCAGAGACAGGATGGATATCTTTGAAGGAGTTTGTAGCAGCTGGTCAACAATCTTATAGTCACTTTTCTTGATAAGCCTCAGGATTTCGTCCAGATTGGACTCTTCAATGGATTGTCCTGCTGGGCCGGTGTTCTTGTCAACAGGAGGGGCAACTGGTGGAGTTATTGTGGCAATAGGTGTCACCACTTTCTTCTGAAACAAGGGTGGACGGACTTTCCCACTTCTCAGAGCTGTAACTTCACTGGCAACATTATCAACTGTAGCTGGGGATACCAGAGGCACCTCCACCCCATTCTCAATCATGGTTGCATTGTATTTGTAGGGAATTGCTTTGGTAGAGGTATAAGATACCGGACCAGGTAACCTGATCACCAAAGGCTCAACATTTCTTGTATGAGATGCAGTTTCAACAGGAGAATCATGGAACACTGGCACAATCACACATACATCACTGGCAATCAAGTACTTGTCATCCATCAGGCTCTGGATATCATTTTGCACAACACAACAGCCCATAGGATTCTGCAGACATTCTGAACAAGAATCATGGTCATGTTTGAACAGAGAAGCCTGGCAAAGTTTGACATGTAATGGCACCAAAGGAGTAACGACATTGCGGACATCCAACATGGGATCCTCTTGAGGAACGGGAACCCTTTCAAAGGCCTCAATCATATTGACAGCAGCGTGGTTTGGAAGCGGGTTGTCAAGGACATGAGGAACACTGTTCTCAAAGGTCAATCGTCCCTTTTCTATCAAGTCTTGCACAATATATTTCAGAGCAAAGCAATTTTCAATATCATGGCCTTGAGCACCCTGATGAAATTCACATGTTAGGTCCTGTCGGAACCTGGGAGGCAATGGATTAGGCGGAGGCTTGCCCGGTCTGGTGACACAGTGCCCCTTGGCCAGCAGAGTTGGGAGCAATTCACCATACCGCATCGGTATTGGTGGAAAAGAAGGCTTGGGTCGGGGACTCTGTTGTTGCTGCCGTTGCTGTTGAGCGGGAGGTTGTTGTTGTGCTTGCTGAGGAATGGCATTGACGGGCATTGGTGGTTGACCCGGTGGCAGAGGATATTGTTGGTAGAATGGTGGGAAGAACGGATGCTGAGAGTATTGCATGTAGTGATAAGGCAGAGGTAGTTGCATGGCTGCTGCAGATGGGTTACCAGACACCATTCCTACATCAGATTCCTTTCTCTTGTGATGACCATTACCGTATTTCTTTGGTGCACTGGTTGAAGATTCACCTTTCTCGAGGACAATAATACCATCTCGGACGGCCTCTTCTAGGCGTGTTCCCATTGTAACCATATCAGAGAAGTTGTTTGGGGCAGAGACTATCATTCTCTCCTTATATTCCTTCTTCAGAGTCTTCAGGAATGTCTGTGTCAGCTCTTCCTCATCCAGTCGAGGAGAAACACGAGCAGCTGCCCCTCTCCACCTCTGAGCATATTCGCGGAATGTTTCATCTGATTTCTGAGATAGGGCTTTAAGAGAGTCCCTGTTTGGCCTCAGACGGGTATTGAATTCATATTGACCTTCAAAGGCAGCAGCAAGTTCCTCAAAAGTGTGGATGTTGTCTTTGCTCAGACTAGTGTACCAATCTGCTGCATCATCTGTCAAGCTACTCTGAAAGCAGTGGATCATCAGTGCATCATTGTCCGCATAATTAGCCATCTTTCGGACATATCGGATAACATGGTTGTGTGGGCAAGAGGTCCCATTGTACTTGTCAAATTCTGGCTCTTTGAATTTCTTAGGAACCTCAAATCGGGATACCAAGCATAGATCACGAGCTTTAGTAGGGGCACCATTGCTTCCCCGGCTAGCCTTGACCTCACGGAGTTCTCCAGCCAACTCCTTCAACTGTCTCTTCATAGCTTCCAATGCGGGATCTTGTCCACGCGGAGTATCAACATCAATCACCTGTTGCACAGTGTGTACAATAGGGTCGGTAACGACGGTAGTCACCTGAGGCATAGCAGTGGACACAGGAATCTGTCCTTGACCAGCAAAACCAGAGACACCAGCAGCAGTATTAGGAGAATAGAAAGGTGGGAGTCCGTAAGGACGGCCGTTGGGCATAACAAAACGAGCATCAGTAGCCACAGTAGACAGTGGGATAGAGGGAATCACCTCAGCGGTAACCGGAATAGAAGTGGCTGGTTGTTCCTGTGCAGCCATCATAGTAGACATAGCGTCGTGAGCCTTAGCCAAGTCTTCTCTTATAGCGGCCAGTTCGGCACGGAGCTGAGCATTTTCTTCTTCAAAGTTAGCCATAATCCTTCTCTTGTGAAATCTTGTCTGATGAATTCTATCTGGTTGGTAGACTTTGCGAACACGAGCCACTTTTCAGACTGCGGCGGACAAAACCAGGAGGCAATGAGCACGAGAGAAGTTCTTTGTGACCAATGAATGCATATGATGCATGAAATGTGTTAATGCAGATGCAAAAAAGACTCTTTTTTTGTGTTATCGAAGAGTTTTAGACAAATTATAAACTTGTAAACATTACTAAACAACAATTGACATAAACGGGAAACAAACAATCAACATATAGTTTTACAAGACAGTTTCAACATAAACAAAAGGAAATAACAACAGGAAGTGGAAATCCTCAAGCATAGGAAGTGGAAGCGTCGTCCTCAGAGTCGGACTCATAGTCGCAGTATCGTGCATAGAAGTCGCGGGCCCCCCTAGCTCTCTTGGAGTCCCTCATAAGCAGTCTATCTTTCTCCTCAATCTCTCTCTTAGCCTTAGCTAACTCTTTCTTCAGCGTCAAGACCTCATGAGTCTGCTGCTCACCTTTTCCATCCAAAGTCATGATCAAGTTCTCAGCCTCATAGTATCTAGCTCTCCACTGATGCTTCTCCCGACTCTCCATAGCTAGATGCTCCTGATACATCTCCTGGGTAGGTGGGAGTAGAGGCAGAGGCATAGTAGGAACAGTTGCAGACACATATCTCATAGAGGGGTAAGGCATACCAATCTCTTCAGCTTGGTTTATCACCCACTGTGTATAGGCCTCATGAGCGGTACCGGACCTCACACCCATATGCTTTACCTCTTTCTTCCGGAGCTTAGTCCAAGCATGCATGAAATCTTCTCTAATTCCGGTGGGAGCACTGGAGTAGTGAAAGAAGTAAGGAGCCGTAGCAAGATTGATGGGCCTATCTTTCATCGGGAAACCAAATTGTCGCAAAGCAAGCTCCGGGTTATAGTTGATTCCACCCCGGGTACCAAGAAGAGGTACATTAAGAAACTTTCCACCACCAAAGATGATTTCCTTGACCCTAGAAGCGGGAGTGAGCCAAACCACTTCATTAGGAGTGAGAGCCATAATCCTCTGTGAAATAGACCAATTCCTCGGATTGTCGTGGAAAGACTGCGGAAGGTGCGAAATAAACCACCTATAGAGGAGAGGCACACAACAAAGAATGTATCCACGACCTTTGCTGGACCGATCGTGAATAGCATGGTATGTGTCAGCTAGCAAAGTAGGAACCGGATTCTTGGAGTGGAAGATCATAATAGCATTCATGTCCACGAAGCCATCAAGATTCGGAAAGAGAATAAGCCCATAGATGAGAAGTGCAAGAATAGCCTCAAGAGTGTCCTGACAAGTGGTATTGAGGTTGGCTTTCCCAAGAAGATACTCTGAAGTGAACCCTCGGATATGTGCCTTAGTAACGAGATTCTTGGAGACGTCGGTGGTCTTGAGATAGAGATCTTTAGCAATAACCAATGGAGGAAGAGGATTTTCAGGTCCTGAGAAAGGTATCCCCTTAGCAATAGATAGACCTGTCAAGGAAGAATAAGCCTCTAGGGTAGGCACCAACTGAAAGTCTGGAAAAGTGAAGCACCGATACCCCGGATCATAGAATTGCACTAGAGTGTGCACAAGCTTCTCATCCACATTGGTATGGAGAATAGGCAGTAAAGCCCCGTAACGGCGTCGGAAACCAGTCGGATCCTCAATCTTGAGTGCCAAATCCCTCAAACTAGCCAAATCCACTTCCTTGAACTTGTAGGACTTGGTCATCTTCATCCTACAATGTTTACAAATTCAACTTGTCTAAGCCCTTCGATAACAATGCATGACAAAAGGTTTATGCATGTATGCATGTATGCATGAATGCATGATTATGTTCAAGTTCGGAGAAAACATGGTGGGTTTGAAGTTCAAAGTCGAGGAGTCATGGGTAGACACGGCGTCCGGTGAAACTAGGGTTTTAGGATAATAGTAACCGGGTTCTAAGAAGGTTCCCAAGTTGCAACCTCTCCGACGTATCTCATGGTGTCACGAGACAACCCTCGCTCCATGATTATACGTGGAAGGTCTAACTTGAGTGTAGTATCGCGTGACGACTAAAACTCGAGACAACACCCGGTTTAGCCTCCGCACTACATCCTAGAAAATGGCCATGGATGGGTTTGGTTATCTACGGTTCATAGCGTCATAGAACGATTAGAAGCAAAGTGCCTAAACGCGACAACTCGCGCCGACAACATCACCCCCAAAATGCCTCAGCTATGTGGGATTGATCGCGTAATCCAAAACACGAGGCAACCCCCGGAATGAATTGTCGATTATATCCCTCCTAAATCCTAAGTTCACTCAGCCCGGGTGCAGGACTTTTGATATTCTCACCCCACACGTTTGCAAGAAATTAAACATTTATTCACATAGGAAAGCAGGTAAAAGAAGCAAGTAAAAATACAAGCGCAAGCGTGGAAATAAAGACTAGGCGTAACTCTCGAATTCCCCAGTGAAGTCGCCAGCTGTTTTATCTTGGTTTTCGGGTGTCAAACATTGATTACGTTTGAACCTTTTAAACCGGTGATATCTTATTTTTTCTTGGGAAGGGAAAAAGTAAGCAAAACCCTTGAGAATCGAGGTCCGGGAGTTGTTTTCGCTACGGGAAGGTGTTAGGCACCCATAACGACTATAGTAACCTATAGGAACCGTCTTTAACTTCTACGCGCGCGCTTTATTTTTAAATGCTATTTTGAAATGTTATTTACACCTAAGAATTACTAAGTGAAGAATTGGAGGGAGAAGAATGTTTTTGGATTTTTATTTTAGTTGAATTGAAGGAATTTTGTTCCTTGCCTACGTACCCGATTAAGGGATCAAATCCACCGTAGTTCTCTCTCAAAAAGTGTTTTTTGTTTTGGTTGGTTGATTTTAAGTTTGAAAATGGAGTTTGAAGAATAGAAAGAGGCCTCAAGGGCATGAGATTAGGAAATAGTGAGGTTGAATTAGTGAATTGCAAAAGAAGTCAAAGTTTGATTATTTTCATTGAAGTTTGATTAAGAAAATGGAAAAGAAAATACAATGGGATGTTGGATCCCAAGGTTTATTTGGAAAAGCTTTGAGTGAAGTTGTTCACATTTATTTGGAAAATTGGTTTTTTCTAAGTTTAAAGCCTAAACATACATCTAAACATACAATCCTAAACATACATCTAAACATGCATATTCTAGCTATATAGTGATGTGTGTGCATGTGTCGGTGCTTGTGTCGGTGTACATCATTAGAGTCCATTGTCCTTTACATCATACCCTAGATACATTCTATGGCCTCTTTGCCAAGAAATTAAAAGCATAAGAAGAATATTACAAAATTTCCTAAGTGTTTACATTCTAACTTTGGTACAAATCATATTGCAAGAAGAATAGAGATGAAAATGGGATGAGATGATGATGCTTATGGTGAATATGAAATATGAAATGAAAAGGTTAGTAGCACAAGATATGAAACCAATCAAAGCTATCATAACAAAAGTAAGAAGATTAACATAAAAACAAGCAAAAATAATGCAAAGTAGGCCTAAAGATTTATTAATGATGCAAGGCTTGAACAAAACCTATAACTCCCATGGTTTAACACATTTTTAAGATGTGAAATCCAAGTTTAAAAATGAGAATTCAAGAGAATTAGCAAGCCTTACATTTTAATGTGAATTTTAGGCCTATTTTACACCACCTATTCACCAACATTACTTGCAAAGCAAGCAAGTGAGTAACCAAATGCACATGACCAGTAGGAAATATACTCAAACTATGGTAAATTCTTCACAAAAACACCCCTCATGAATCACGAATGTGCATCAAAAATAGAAACAAAAATTGAATCAATTTTACCCTAATTTTAACATGAAATTCAAGAAATGTAACAAGAAACTATCTCAACATTTTTTATCAAGTTCTCCAGTGCACAACCAACACAAAAGCATCACAAAAATACTAAGAGAATCCTATAAATTTTGCTAAGGCTTCTTAAAATGTTTCAAGCATGCCAGGGGTGTGATTATCAAACAATAACATGGAAATAGCAAAAACAAGCATTAGAACACAGGAAAAACGGGCTTAAGGCCCAAACCCACACACAAGTGGATCCTGGATCACCAGGCAGCCTGTGGACCGCAGGATTGATCCAGGAACCCTAAACCTAGATCTAACGGTGGGGATTCAGGTTTTAGGAGTGAACCAGACCGGTCTAACTGAACCAATCCGGTTCACTCCAGTATAAAAGCATGGAGACCGGTCCAAAATCATTCTAACCCTAGCTTTCTCTCTCTCTGCTTCAGATTCTCTCACATTCTCTCGTTCTTTCTTCATCGTTTCATTCATCTTCATGACTCTTGACTCATAAACATGATTTAAACCACAAACTAGCATGGATCTGACACAGAACGTTTCGCTTTGGTGATTTTCGAAGGATGAGGCTCTAACCGTTTCGAACTTGTGATTTTTTTGAAAGATGTTGTTTAAACCATTTCGAATTCGTAGTTTTTTGCAGGAAAGTATTCGGAACACTTCGATCTTGAAGTTTCTTGAAAGAAACTGTTCGAACTGCTTCGATTTTGACATTTTTGACATGAAATTGCTCGAAATAGTTTGAACTTGTTGTTTTTGGTGGAAAATTTGTTCGAAGCGATTCAAACTCTCACCGAATCGAAACGTTTTGGATATCTGGAGTTTTTTGGAATTGAAACCCTAATTCGATTCATCCTCTACGTTAATGATGAATTTACGCTCTGAATCAAAAGGTAAACGGTGAATTTTCGCTATTTTCGAAATTAGGGTTTCTTTTCAAAATTTTTTTTGAGCTTTTCGAACTTTCACTCCAATTCACCGTTTAATCCTTTTCGTATAACCTTCGATGATGATTATGGATGAAAACGAGAAGGTTTATGCGAGTTTACCTGGATTTGTTTGGAGGTTCGAACAACGAAAGATCCTGCACTTGTTCTTGATCGTTCTGATAAACTCTATGGATGCACTGAAAATAAATCAGTTCTTCTTACTTTTTCTTTCGCTGATTCAGAACAAACTTCGATTATCTCTTCTTCTCTTTTCCCTTTGCCTCTGTGATCGTATGATTCACCACTCCAATGGTGAATTCATGCTTGAATTGCAGGGGAACGAGCTCAATGATGAAGATTACGCAAGTAATCTCTGAGAGTTCGTTGAATTCGAAAACGTTTCTTGATGAATTGCAAATTTTTGATTTCAATCCTTGGAATTTTGTGTTGATTTCTTGTATTTGATGATGAACTGATAGATTTGTGGTGGTTTTTGTTCGAATTTGTGAAGAATAGGCGTAATGTGTGTTTGTTACGGTGGCCGGAATTCTGTTATGGTGGTTTTTGCGGTGGCTGTGATGTTGGTTACGGTGGCGAAGGTTTCTCTGAAGAGAGAGAGAGAGTTTGTTAGAATTTTGATGAGGTGTCTTTTTTGGAATGGGTGAATCTGACTCTTTGACCTGAGTTGGCACCATTTTATAGGTGCCAAGTGTTCCTCCTGCCCAATGAAATGCTGACACGTGTTTTGGACTTTAAAAAAAAAAAAAAAAGACTATGGACCTATTTGCAATTTACTAAAATTGAAGGACTGGACTGTAATTGAGAAAAAGGACTTAAAACGAAAAAAAGGATTTAAGGGACCTAAAGGACTAAAAAGTAAAACCTAAAAAAGGACATAAGATGGCATAAAAGGACCAAAGTGCAATTTCTAAAAGTTTAAGGACTAAAATAAAAAAATAATAAAAATTGGAATAAAATTGGTAAATTGGAGAGAACGTAAAGTGAAACCAATAAAATTGACAAAACGGACTAAAATGAACCAATGGCCTAAATGAGGTACTTTAAAGTAACCTCTCTCTGCCGAAATTTCGTGTGAAATGACCAAAATGCCCCTGGGGCTAAAAACGACCAAAAAAAAAAAAAAAAATGACTCAGATGCAAATTAAAATGGATTTTTTAACAGAGAGATGAAACAAAGACTTATACAAGCAAAATTAAAAGACTCAGAGACAATTTCTTGGAATTTAAACAGTGACTTGACACTTGAAAAGACTAAAATGCCCCTAGGGGCAAAACTGGCATAAAATGACTTCAAATGCAACTTTTGAAATGGATTTTGACATAGAACTGAAACAAGGGCTTATTCACACTATTTGAAAGGACTTAAACACATTTTTGAAAGACTGAGAGAAATTTGACATAGGAAATGACTAAAATACCCTTGCATGTGAATTCTGCAAATAACATTGAAATAAAATGCAGAAGAAGATGCAATTGATCAGAGACAATTCAAATGACTTATAATGCAAAAAAAAAGAAGAATTAAACAAGTATTTTTAGGTCCAAAATTAGGGTATAACAGTGTTTAGTTGGCGGAGGAATCTCTTTGTTTGGGAGGAGGAGTTGCTTTTGAGTCTTATGGAGGATTTGGAGGGTATGACTTGGTCTTCCCAAGAAGATGTGTGGAGGTGGAATCTTGAAGATTCGGGTGTTTTCTCCGTCAAATCGGCTTATGACAAGTTGGTTGGCTTGGTTGGTCCGGAGGAAGTGTGGGGTCCGGAGGAGAGGCGGGTGTTTGTTAAGTTATGGAAGAGCCCGGCTCCGTCGAAAGTTATGGTGTTTGCTTGGAGGGTTTTGCTTAACCGTGTTCCAACAAAGGTTAATCTTGCTCTAAGGAATGCTTTACCCCTGGAGGATACAACTTTATGTGTTTTGTGTAATGTTGGGGAAGAATCAACTAATCACCTTTTTTTGCATTGTAATGTGACGGCCTTGGTTTGGCATCGGTTGATGGTGTGGTTAGACGGTCTTTTCTTGACGCCGCCCAACCTTTTCATCCATTCGGAGTGTTGGATTGGGAGAGGTGGCAACAAGAATAGGTTGAGAGGGTTGTGGTTAATTTGGCTTACCACAATTTGGGTCATTTGGAAAGTGAGGAATGATAAGATTTTCAATGGTATTATCCACGAGGTGGAAGAGATGGTGGACCTTGTTAAAGTATTATCATGGCGTTGGATGTTAGAACGGATGAAGATTTCGGTGTGCCTTTTCTATGAGTGGTGTTGGAACCCAATCTATTGCCTTGATAGGAATATGGTGCGGGGGTAGTCCGGTTGTGTGGCTCTCAGTTTTGTGTGGGTGGCTGGTGTGTGCTGGCTGGGTGGTGCTCTTTGGTCTCGCTAAGGCTGCAGTCCTTACTTCTGGAGTATGTTTTTCTGTGTGTGGTGCGTTTGGGGGCGTGGTTTAGCAGGGTGGTGGCCGTGCTTGCTGGTCTCTGTGGTGTTGTTGTGCGTCTCTATGACTGCCAGTTGTAGGGTGCTGTGCGTGGTTTGGATGGTAGCTGTTGCTAGGATGGTGGGCCAGCGGGTTTGTGTTCCTTCAGGAGGGCGCTGTTGCTGTTGTTTTTGGGGGTTCAGGTGGTTTCTTTTTGTGGTTTTGTTAGGAGTTGCTTTTCTATGCCGTTTTTGTTTGTATAGGTAGTGAGGCTGTGGTATGCAAGTGTCTCTGTAGCTTGTATACTTCCGCATCATTATTTGGTGTGTCGATATTGTCTTTTTTTTGGGTGGTTTTTTAAGGGGTTTTTGTTCGAGCCGTTTCCTTTGTGGCAACCGATTTCCCCTTGTAATTTTTTTTTCTCCACCCGAGCTTATTAGTGCATCTCGCACGGGCTCGTTGGTTAATAATATTTTGCCGTTTCAAAAAAAAAAAGTTGGTTACTTAGGAAACAAGTAACTTACCCAAAACAAACTAAACAAAGAATAAAAGAGATTTGAATTACAAACTGACATTCCTCCTTAATTCAAACTCTCAAAGCAAACTACTCCCAATTCTCTTCTAAGCTTCAGAAACTAGGTTCTTTTGACTGGTTTAGTGAAAATATCAACCACTTGATCCATTGTTGAGTAGTATTCAACCTTGATCTTGCATTTGTTCACTTGATCCCTCAAGTAGTGGAATCTAGTCCCAATGTGTTTTCTTTTACCATGTGCAGTAGGATTCTTAGCAAGGTTAATTGCAGACTTGTTATCTATCAGAAGCTTAATAGGATGCTTTAGCTTGATAAGTCTTCTAGCATATTCTGCAACCAGTTTGCTTGACAGGGTGTAGATGAGCCTGCAACATACTCATCTTCAAACTTTGAAAGAGCAACAATTGACTGCTTCTTAGATGACCAGGAAATAGGTGCTCCTTGTAGCATGAACACAAAGCTTGTTGATAGGCGTTTGGCAAGTGCACCAAATACTATCGAAGTAGTAAAAATATCGATCCCACGAGGACTGTTTTTAACTTCAATAATTCAATCGCGTTATAAAAATAGGATGTATAAAAGTTTATTTTTGTTTGCCACTAGGCAGTAGATTTGGTTTGATTTTATGAAATCAAATAAAAGAATAAATTTGATTAAGAAAATATGGAGAGAGATGAGATCAGGTCTTCGAATCCTCTATGTTTCCCCTAATTGGTTACTGCACCTATTATTACTAATGATTTTCTAGTTTCACGATAGTTAACAAATTAGCCCTAATCAATCCCTTGAGTTAGGACCCTCTTCTTAAACTACAGCCCCTAATTCCTTAGGTGGTCTAATAATCCTTGAAGGTTTTAACGAACGTTAACCTAATATCACTAACAAACGATTATCCATTCCTAGACTAACCATGTTTATTAGAACAATTCAATTAGGTCTAAGTCGAAAGCTATGGTCAGTAGTCATTCGATCTCACAAAATCATGTTTATATTTGATCAGGATATAAAAAGCATTAAGAACAATTGAATTGAAGAAAGACTAGAAATTCATTAATAAACAATAGAGTTTCACAGCAACATATGATCAATTAGGGTTACATAGGTTCATCTCCGACCTAATCTCTAAGAGATTTAGCTACTCATAATTAAGTTTACAAATAGCATAATCAATGGAAGAATTAAAACATACATAAACTGGGTTAGAGATGATGAAATCCTCTCCGCTGCAGCCTTCTGGGTGTTAAAATCGCACTTTAGCTCTCCAAAATCGTTCTCCTTATGTTTGAGAGTGAGATGAGCTTAAATAGGCAACTTCTGGATCGCCCAAAATCGCACTACGATTGTAAAATCGTACCACGATGGCTTCATTAAACCCTAATTTCCTTTAAAGCCCTTCTTGAAATCGTATCACGGTTGTCTGGATCGTATTACCATCCAGCTTCTTCAAAAACATGCTCTCTGACTTCAAGAAATCGCATTGCGATTAGAGAATCGCAGTACGATTGGCTTCATTCCAGATCTTCCAAATTTGATGCTTTTAACTGCTCCTGGACACTTAATGTTGCTTAGAACTCTATCAAAATGTCAAAATAAGTCCTAAAAATTACGTAATGACAGCATGTCATCACTTGTAGTGCTCCTTCTATCTATTTTATCCCCACACCAATCAGCATCTAAGTAGCCTTCCATGTTGAGCTGCTCAGTTGTTTGTGCCACAAGGAATAGAATTCCATATTGCAATGTACCATTTACGTATCTTAGAATCTTCTTAGCTGCTAATAAATGAGTTTTGAGAGGGTTACTCATGAACCTGCTAACAATTTCAACTGAATAGCTTATGCCTGGTCTGCTTTGGCATAAGTGCCTCAATGAACCAATGAGCCTTTTGAACATGGTTGGATCAACACCTTCATTTTTTCTTTTACTTCACATCTGATGTTAGAATCTTCTTCTTAAGAATCTCTGTAGCATATTTAGTTTGATGGAGTATCAATCCCTTTGAGGTTCTGAGGATTTCCATGTCTAAGAAATATACAAGCTTACCTAAATCAGTCATTTCAAACTCTGACTTCATGACTGATTTGAAGTCTTCAATATCTTGCATGATGCATTGATGCTTCCAGTTAGCATAAGATCATCTACATACAAGCATATAATCAGTAAGCTTGTTCCTTCACTCCCTTTCACATAAACTTCATGCTCAGCTAGGCATTTCTTAAAACCTTGTTCAACAAAGAATTTGTCAATTCTTTTATTCCATGCTCTAGCCATGTGCTTGTTTCAAGCCATACAAAGCTTTGTTCAATTTGAATACTCTATCTTCTTTCCCTTTGATTATGAAGCCTCAATATATTCATGAGAAAATAAAGCTATAATCTTTCTGATGGTCACTCAAATTTTGCTTTTAACTATCACACGTGGTGGCTTACCCTCTTTTGTGTTTGGGTGTAACTATCTAGTCTTGTTTTGTGTTTCTTTTAGAGAGCTTGTTTTTTGGCTCTTTTTTATTTTGTGCACTACTGGATCTTGACGTAACTATTGATTTTTCCTCTTGGTCTTTTCTAGTACTCCTTATACAGGATTGACTAAGAATTTCAGGTAATATATTTCATTTTAACTTCCTAAAAAAAAGCAACATTCACTTGCTTAAGCTAAGAGCTAAGGTAAGAGGTTCAAGAAGTTAATGAATTAGTTTAAAGTTGAAATGCTGACAATAAAAAATATTAACATAATAATAGTTAAATCCTAAAAATAAACACAATTTATTCATTTTGAAAATCATATATATTATATAAAAAGGTATGACGTGGGCAAGATGAAGAAGATTCCCGCAAGCAACGGCTGAGATTGAATGAGAGGGTTGACACGTTACGTTTATCTTTGAGTCCAGTTGCCACCATTCCTTCTCAGTCACACACACCCCTCTCTGTTTTTGTGTGAACTCAACTCAACTCAACTCCACCCATCTCCCCCCCCCCCCCCCCCCCCCCCCCCCCCCCCCCCCCCCCCCCTCTCTCTAACTAGAACATGTTCTCTATTAGAATTTCATAGATGTATATAGCTATAACCAACTATTTCTAACATCAAGACATAGAAATACATAGCAGATTAGAAGGACATGTTGCTTGGAAAACGTCCTCGACCACCAATTATGAGAAGAACAAGAAGCATGAGTGGTGGTTTGTCCGTGGACATGCAACCACCTGATCAAACCAACAACCTAGAATCCCATCATGAGGAAGAATCAGTGATGTCTCATCAGAATCCTCTGCAGCCACATCCACACCATGATGATCAAGAACATGGCATCAACATCAAGAATCCACATACGGTTGTGATGGGAACAGAAACACACATTAAAAGTGAATTAACGGTGGCTGATGAACGTTTAGTGGGTAGTGCAGTCATGTTCCCTTCACACACAGCCACAGCCACAAACACTAACAATATTATTAATCATAATAATAATCCTTTGAGTGTGAGTGCACATGATGTCATACATAGTACACCTCACTTTCTCCAAACTTGTGGCCTCTGTAACTGTCGTTTGGCTCCTGGTCGAGACATCTACATGTATAGGTAGGTATCCATTTTTTTCTATTATTCATTAGTATTTTTTTTTTGTGTAAACCCTACTCTGCCTAGGGCAAGGCAGAGCCTTCGTAATCTGGAGTTCAGTCAAAGGTAAAAAAAGCCTAAACAAGAATATCAAAGTCAGGTTTTACTAACCATAAGAGTTAGTTAGGTTCAAATAAATGCATCAATTCAACTATTTTTTGTTGACTTAATTGTCTCTTTATTTTCAGTATCGAACCAAAGGAAGAATTAATATTTACAATATGTTCTTCATTCTAGTAGTTTGACTAGGATACTACTTGAAGCTAGCTAGCTAGCTTTATGTTTCTTCATTATATTATCTTGATTAATTAATTTTTTGTTTAGAGGAAATTGTGGTTAGTTAGTATAATTAATTTGGTTTTTAGCTGATTAATGATTGAAAGAAAATTATTGATTTCAGGGGAGATACAGCATTTTGCAGTTTGGAGTGCAGGGAGCAACAAATAAAACAAGACAAAAGAAAAGAAAAGTGGAAGATGGCGTTCACCAACAAAGAAGACCACCGTGTATCACCACCGTGCACGGCCACTGCCAAAGCTTCTACTGCTGCTTGTACTTGAAGAAGGGTTGCACACTTGAATAATTATTATAAGGAATTATTATTGCGTAGAATATTATTAATTATTATTAAGAATGAACAAATGCCACGCTTACAATGTCATTCATGTGCGTGTGCTCTGTGCACTTACGACAAAGAAGGACCACCTCGTTTCTCCCTTTGTCTCAATTATTATGCTCCTTATGGCTCTTTTACACTGGTCTTTGCTAGTGATTCTTATTAACATCATTTTCTACTAGAAACTTTGTAAAGAAGGAGTTGTTACTAGCTATTTGAGTTTTACTGGTCTGAGATCTCTATAAAATTTCTCATATAATCTATCATGTTATCATAAATTTATGTGAGTTTAATTTTCACTATAATTTGAATTTTATTATGTTTTTATATTGAGTCTAATTTGTCTTTGTAAAATTGGTTTAATTTGCAGGACGAGATATTTCAAACTTTATTCTTTTTCATATTAGACTTTGATTTTTTTCCCATTACATCTCTCATAGACTCATACACAACACTCTTAGACTTTGGTTAACCAAGTTGTAGCATATGCGATTTTTAAGTCATGTTAGAACTTTGAAGTATTGAACTTTTTTTTTTTATTCTAAGAACAAATGATATATAATCTATGCTAAGAAACTTGATTTGCTCACCTAATGCAATCTCCTTTCCCAAATTTTTTAATCGATCCAGAAGGTTCGAACTTAATACTTAAAGAATTTAAAAATTTTAAAGTCAAAATTCACTCTAATCAATATAATATTGTTGGTATATACAGACCCCAATTTTTTATTTTTTTTAGGATTCAAATATGTCTTCTTGACCTGCACATAATGAACCACACAAAACACATCAAACTCACGCAAACCCATTATCTTCAAACAATCTAAAGACATAGGATCTCGTAGATTTGTATGGTTACGATTATTGATGTATGTTGTCTGTAACCGTTTGCCAACGACTACTTCGATAGCCGCACCATTAACCATATAAAAAGGTTCTTCGACCACAACTCAAGAGATACAACATCTATCATTTTACTTCACACTCTTTGCTCTCTTACTTATTTAAGTGTCGAAGTGTTTGCTAGTACTCCAACTCGCATGTCGACCATTGATACTCAACAATCTCATCATTTTGATAACTCGGGATCATAACTCAATCAAAACGTTTTGTAGATACGACACTCATAACATACAATCTCATACAAGAACAATAACAATAATTTATAACTCCATTTGCTTCCTTTTTTTAATAAATGAATTTGCTTCCCTTTATTCCACAAAGTCATACCTCATTAGTATATTTATGAAAAGTTTTATGACGCACAGTATTAATACTAGCAAGTGCAATATACTAGAATGTGTTACTTTTACAAAGTGGTAAACGTAATAGAGAGGCAGTTGACAAAATCAAATGCAACAAAACTAAACAAATGTTGGACCCACTCCAAAATCGTAAAAAGCCATGTAAATGAGCTATCAACAAAAAACAAGAATCTACAACTTTAATTTTTTTAGTCCATTTCTTTATCACCCTCTCATTGAGTGGTAGATCTTAGGGGCACGAAAGCATGCACATTCTTTTCTCTTTTATTTTTTCCTCCATAAAATAATGGAAAGTTCAAAAAAAAAAATGTGATTAATGAATGAAGGAGATTGATGGTACATCAACTCATCATACCTCTAAAGATCCAAGGGGGAACTTGGTTTGGTGACGCCAAGTCGCACTCTTTATTTCTTTTTCCCTTTTCTATAACGTTTTATTTAGAGCCTTAAAATATGGTCACTTAACACTATGAAAAAAAGGTATAATCAATACATATAATTTAGTGTCACTCACAATACCGGCATTACTTTAGTATGTCGTAATCTTCTTTATTTTTTTTAGGAAACTGTCCGTAATCTATTATGGTCTTTTACTTTATCAAATAGGTCAATGGGTATAATTTATCTTTAAAATGAATAAGTGAGATGTTTGAATTTTAAACCTCAACTTCTACATATTACAATGCATTGTCTCTACCAAGAGAGTTATATTCACGTTGTAAAATAAAAATTAAACGTTCTTATGGACTTAACTCAGTTGGTATATATGGACAATGCAATAATATATGTAGAGGTCAATGTTCGAACCCCGAACACTTCACTTATTCATCTTAAATGTGAATTTTTAGTCACTAGACTATTTGAAAAGAAAAAAATTAATTAAATAAAAAAGAAGTACAAGATTTTGGGGACGAAGAACCTGACCCAATAAACCACAAACTCAAACCCTAACGAATGATACTACAATCCAGTACAAAAGTGGTACAAAAAAGAGAAAACCCTTAAACATGTATTAAGCAAAACCTAAAACTGTTACTACCACACACAATCTAACGAACTCATGTGTGAGCACGGAATCGAATTGCAAAAAAAAAAAAAAAAAAAAAAGTGGAGTGAGTTTTGAGCATCTAAATAAGCGTATGAATCTTCGGTCGACACAGAAATGATCCAAATTTCAACAACTCTCTTCAGAACATCAACAAGCAATAAAAGCCCTTTTCATACCAAACCAACCATTGACGAACTGAATCTGACAGCACAGAGTCACATAGGTCTTGAAATAGAAATCAAAATTCAGTCGTAGTCTGGATCGAGGGATGAACAAACGACGAAATTTCATCACACTCCAAAGATGGTGCATGAAGCAACTGGGACGGATATAGTCCTTTAGGTACGACGAACAATTACTACCGTCAACACGGAGCATCTACGCACCTAGCCCTTTTGAGCAACATCAGGCAAATCAATTCTTGTTGAATCCAAATTGTGGGATGCACCCAACAAAACAACACACAGATGAACAGAACCAGAGAACCCATATCTTAAATCCAGAAAGGAAAAAAAAACAAATTCCAGTTTTTCAAACAAAATTTGGCCGAACACCGAAAAACAAACGTGTAAGCTAAGAGAGAAACATAGAGCGAGAATAAAACCACAACCCGTCTTTATCTTCTCGGAACAAAACGAAACAAAACAAGAACGAAAACATGGTGTAGACACGATAACGACCAAAGCAATCATCGTCGAATGAACAACAAACGTAGCAACCAAACGAGCCCAGCTCATTCATATAGCGATCCTAAACTGCGATGTGAGACACCGCCATGAGCAAGAACCAGTCTAATACCCCAAAGTTGGAAAGTTTGGATCATGAGGAACACTTGAAAGAACTCAACAACTACAACGAACCATAAATGTAGTTTCGACGAAAGATGGAATAGCCGCCACCACGGCGGCGCAACTGATTTTGAAGGCAGCCGCAGAGTCCGACGCAAGACGAACGCGAGCATATCTGAACATCCCTAACATGGGTCTCTGGATGGTGCAGCCGAAACGTCGGCGAACGTATTACCACCGCACACTTCCACATCTTGAAATCCTCCTTTGAATTTGGGAGAAAAAAAAGAGTTTAGCGGTGGTGGAGGGTTTTGTTTAGAGAGAAGGTATAGTGTTTATTTGTTAAAGAGAAAAAACTTTTTTTTTAGTGTATATTTGATTTTGCGGGGTTAAACTTAAATTGGTTGATTTTGAAAAGAAATAAGTAGAATGAAAAATAATTTATATTTAAATTTATTGAGTGAAAAAAATTGAGACTAAAGATCAATCTTAAAATTTGTACCCGCAACAAAAAACAATCTAAAAATTATTTCTACAAGAAAATTCATTTCCAAGCCACTCCATGTAGCACCACAACACATTAAGTAGTTGTCACATCTTAAAGAAATCAACAACGATAGATAAACAACCCTATATTTCATACACTCTTTTAACACCTCACTCTCTCTATATTTCTCATTTTCTATCATATCATCAAATTATCACATTTATTATATATCTCTTTTTTCTTCTTTTAAGAGTTAATAAAAGTACTTTAGATCTTTAAAATCTATTTTAGTTATATCGATGAGATTTAGGTATAAAAATAGCGCTAAAAGCACCATAACCAATCTACCCCCGTAAGAGCAAGAACGTGTTCAACTTTCGCTTTGGGGATCTCTTTGTTGATTGTCAATCGCTCTTTGAGTTGTAGGCTTGCCCTTATCCTCGTGAGCTCTCGAAATCGAACTCACCTAAATTATTCTTTATAAAAAAAATATTAAAAGCACCATAAGTTTATTTAATAAAACACCACGAGTTGAATACTTATACTCCCTCTAATATCATATGATGCTGAACAAATTTAAGTGTACCATAAATGAAATGGACTGAATTGGGATCTTGTGGTGAAAGACACCTCTGTAGGGACGTGGGAACACACATAAAGTCGCAGCTCTTTTTGTCACAATAGGACCCCTATCATACCTCCATTTCAAGAGGTCCCCTCCTCCAATTGGCGCTTTTGTTCAATCAGTGACCGTGAAGATTCAATCATAATCAGTGCACTTGAAGGTAAAATAAAAAGAGCTGAAGAGAAAGTGAAAGAAAAGTTAACAAAAAAAAGTGAAAAAAGAAAATGGGTGACTGTAAAATGCACTAGTGGGTTAATAAATTGAGTTGATCAATTTTGAATTCACTTTATAGGAGGCCCACAACAAGGAAATATACCTAGTTCTAAAAGTGATAGTGGAATCACAGACATTGTTTTGGACATATTTAGATCGGTGGAACTATATCTAAGTTCAACGTATGTTGTTTGTTCATATTCTTTTGGGACCGTTTTATTGATCTGTCTCCAATCTAATCTAATTATCTTGTTTTTCTTTTGACAAGAATCTAATTATCTTGCTATTGGAAGGTAAAAGAGGATTTTACGAGAATCAAATTAAGATTTGTATGTGATTCAAATGGAAATGAAAAAAAGTGTTTGATGTTTCATGTCACTTATTGACCTTAACAATTTAGATGCTTTATTAGTGGGAATAGCAAGAACATGCTCTTTCTTGAAGAGGTAATTATTTACAACAAGCTGACATCAATGTATATAAGCAAGTTGTTCTTGTTTTGTAGTGATAATTATACAAAATTTGTCTATCATGTGTAACTGATGTCACGGTCATGATCTTATTCTTCTGGTAAAGCCGTGTAGCAAACTCCTTTATTTATATGTTAAGTGTTAGATTATTACATTAATTTTTTAAGAAATTATATTTGAGTACATTAGTTTTTATAATAAAATTTAATTTGTTTAGTTTAGTAAAATATCTTTATTAATGGTCGTTGGTGAAACAACTATGTGGACATGAGATACAAGAAAAATATTTCAATTGGGATATTCGCAACTTTTCAATTCTTGTTTTTTTTAAAAGATAAATTAGTCTATTTAAATTGGCATTGAAAAGAATCAAATCTACTTTTAGAACTCAAACCAATACCACCAAACTAGTTCAAATGGGTTAACTTTTCAATTCTTCTTGTTGCATGATAGTCACAAACAAATTCCATGTTTTGTTCTTCATAACTGCTTCTGTTGTTGGATTCGCATTCACCTACCTTGATTGTAATAACTAGCTCATAACTCCCAATTTCTTTTTAAGTGTTGTCAAGGGGAGTATCCATTTAACAGTAGCACATAATTGACTATCCTCTCAAATCCTCCATAAAAGATGGGAAGTGTATACTAATTATGCTAGGCATAATGTGTTTCAGTAAAATATTTACTAACCCAAAAAAGGGTATATATGGATTGCAAAGAGTGCATAGTTTATCGGAAAATTTTAGGCAAAAATGCATTTTGTGGTCATTCAACTTGTTCTGGACAAATCTAGACTTAGTTACTCAATTTTATTTATTTTTTTGAATTTTTATATTACATCATAGTTAAACTTCTTTTTTGAAGAAGTCATAGTTACACAAAACGCTAAAGATAATTATCGATTTTTTTTTTCATATAGGTTTCCTCTACTCGAGATAATTTTATTTGAGATACTGATAAAAATTAACTATGGATTTTCTCTCAACCGAGACTCAAAAGATTTAGTTTACCATAATGTTAAAGTATAACCTCTTTTGTTAGATCCAACGCTCGTTGATAACAAACTATCAATCAATTAGAAATTTTTATATAAATTTTTCCATAAAAATTTATATAAAAGGCCAAAAAGGCTACGTTTATGTTTGACACTGATAGATGGTGTTTGAACCCTTTACAATGTTTGGGCATCACCTAATGTGTTTTGTATATGCCTGACGATAGTGTGTATTTTAGTAACTCCTTTGGCACACCTTGTGCTGTAGGGGTTGCTTGTTTTGTGTTTATTATACTCCATTTTTGATTTTTCAAAAAAAAAATTCCATAAACTAAAATTTAAAAACATATGCCATGAATATTGAAACGAAATTTTAATGAACTTATAGATAAACTAAAATTTAACAACTTCAACATTATGAACAAGTAAAAAAAAAACATGTTCTGAAATAAGCAGAAAATAATGATCAAAACACAACGATTACACACGAAGTTCTCATCAAGAAGCATTTCATCATCCAAAAGACCAAACATCAACCTTAAGTTCAGGATCCATTTTCTCAACTCAGCAAGGAAGTTTACATAACATCATTGAGAATTGAGATTGTTATTGACATGAAACCCCATTGAACAAGTCAACATCCATTTAAAGATATGATGAACCATCTTATCCGGAGGTCTGTCCTTGATCAAATAATAAACAAAGTGCAATGGAAGAAAGGAACTCTAAATTTTCTGAGGTTTCATATCAACAACAATCTCCTTGATGTTAGTCATTACAATAACATCATAGAAAGCTTAAAGAAATTATGTGCCCAAGTAAGATTTAGTTGAGTATAACTGTATAAGGCACCAACAATCCAAACACCTTTAAGAAGTCCTCCATTATATATTTTAACCCTTTGATCGCAGATTCTTCCGATTGATCTATAAAAAACTACTCTCTTTTATTGACAAAAATCTATAAAAACTACTAATTATTTCTTAATAGCCCTTTTTTGAGAAATTTTTGTAGTCTTTTTAAATTTTATATTTTTTTTCTCATTTAAATTTGTAGGTATATTAATTTTATTTTACATGCAAAACTCTAATTATTTGTAAACTTTTTGTAGCCAATAAGCAAGTAATAAATATTAAAAAGTAATCAGCAATAAATTTGAAAAAATTAATATGACAGCTAGCTTCATTAATTTATGTGATATTGTCAATGAGGTCCTATATTTATGGATTTTTCGTTAAGTAACTATAATTATTTTATTGAGTGTCCTATATTTAGGGATAATATATTATATTACGATTCTAAGAATAGATAAGGTGAAGTAAATCTAAAATATAATTTAGTTATCGATTCCTATTTGTCTAGATAATAATGAATATGCTTCAAAAAAAAGATAATAATGAATATGATTTTAACTATAAAACACAATTAGTCCCTAAAAAAAACTATAAAACACACTTAGTATATTTTTTCTTTATTACGATCAACTTTTTATATACACGATTTAATTTTAAGTAATTTGTCTAACTATGTATTGTACGTGAGACATGTGAAAATGGAATCATAGGATCATCATAGATATGCAGTTTTTCTACTTACTTTTTGAGTTATTTTTCCCGTTATGTATCTTGATTATTTGATTGCATATTTATGAAATCTGTTTGTGAAGATTTTTATTCTCTAATATGAGCTTTTTTTCTTCTTGAAATGAATGTTTTAAGTCAAATATATTGTAACTTAAAGGGTCTTGTTAACGAGTGTTTCGAGATACTCTTTAAGCAATTTAAAAGAAGAAATTATTTTATAAAAACCTTAAAGAGTGCTTCAAGAACATTCGTTAATATTACCCTTATTTAAATTGACTAATGGAGTAATGGTAAATTGGACATAAACTTAGAGTGGCGTTGAACAACGATGAAGTTGGACTTGGATATGCTAAACCATACTTTTTGGAATTATTGTGGATTGAGTGGTGCTTCAGATCCAATTTTTTTCAAGAAGATTATATATTATACCCCCTACATTTAGTCATTTACCCCTACAAATAATTGAAAATACCAATATTACCCTTTAATCATTTGACTTAACCCAACATAAAATTTTGCCCCGCAAAACATTTCCGAAATTTAATACTTCAATTTTTGGAATACCCAAATCAATATTTTTTTTTATAGATTAATTTGTAAACCTAAACAGTTGAGTACATAATTATCATGTGAATTATTTTTTCTTACATATGCATTTTTGATTGTTCAAAAAAAAAAAAAAATTTCTTACATATGTTTAAGAGGCGCTAAGAGGGCCAAGAGGAGTAGAAGCGCGTATATATATTTTTTCAAACAGCACCACCCAAAACATATTAATCAAAAAGAGAAGAAGTACAAAATAGAAAAGGGGACTAGGCCAAAGACCTTTTCAAAAAGTATTGAATCAGAAATTGGACGTTCTCAACCTATTCCAATAAGTCAACTATTAGCGCCGTCGTCGGAGGGAGGGTTATTGACTCATTCTAAGCTTCTCTACATTCATCTATTGTTGAAACTTTAATTTGTGTTGGTGATTGGCTTCGAGTATTGAATGGGATCAGGAACAAGCCTAAAGTAATAAATTATATCTTGATAATTATATATAGTTTAATCTTTCAAAAATAGTGTTGATGATTTATTGATATATTTTATTAACAGGTCGAACATGTTCCGACATAAATCACATTATTCCCTTGATTTTAAGTAGGTACGTTCTTTATATTTCAATAAATTGACAAGAAAAGATTGCAAAAGTAATATCACTATGATTGTTTGCTTTGATGCTCATTGTTCTTGACTTGTACTTGTATATTAAACTTCTCTATGTTTACTGTGATGTTTGGAAATATAGAATGTACCTGACATATGGTTGAAAATAAGATTTTTCTAACATGTGCAATGTTGCACATCTTATGAAGCAATTAATGTACTTCTCTCTCTCTCTCTCTCTCTCTCTCTCTCTCTCTCTCTCTCTCTCTCTCTCTCTCTCTCTCTTATTAACCTTTTTAACCCATTTCTCTCTCATATTTATGAGCTCTTTTCTTGAAATCGGATGATAGAGACGTGTTTCATTTTCTTCAACATCCACAGTATGGTAGATTCTTTTTCTGATTGTTTCTCAATTAATTCTCATGTTGTTCAAGTTGAGAGATTTATCAAGTGGAATAATGATAATTATTCTTGCACAATCCTCAATGTTGATGGTAGTTGTTTGGGCACCCCTGTGAGAGCTGGTTTTGGTGGAATTATTTGGAATAATGATGGATATTATTTGTCAGGTTTCTCAGGCTATATTAATGATTCTTCTGACATCTTGTATGTCGAGCTTCACGCTATTTACCAAGCGCTTATTTTGGCAAAAAGCTTGAATACAATTGAGCTTGTTTGCTATACCGACTCCTTGCATTGTATAAACCTCTTCAAAGGTCCGTCTATGTGATACCATGTTTATGCTGTCTTGATCCAGGATGTGAAGGATCTGATTAGGCAAGGTAATGTAACTGTTTGCCACACTCTTAGAGAGAGTAATCAATGTGTAGATTTTTTGGTCAAGCTTGAAGCTGGTTCGGATACTGAGTTGCTCTACCATGTCTCTCCTCTAGCTGATCTCTTGGACCTCCTCAGGATTGACACAGTTGGAACTCTCTGTTCTAGAGAGTAATTCCTTCCTTTTTTTCTTTCTTTTTCTTGATTCTGTTGTTTTTTTCTCTTTCTTTTCCCTTGTAACAAAAAAAAAACGAAAAGATGAAGAATTAATCCTTTATAATTCTTTCTCCAATTGAAAAGAAAACTTTGATCAGGATAAATTACGAAGTCTCCCACAATTTTTCAGCCGGCGGAGGAGACGCAATCGTTTCGTGTTTTTTGGAGGAGACTGGGGGAATCGGAGAGGTGAATGTAATGATACTAAGAATATATTGCAACAATTACTAGTAATGAATGAAATTATCAACCTTCAAATGCAGTGCAGGAAGTACATCGAAGGTTTTGCAGTAAAGAAAATAGGGAGAAGAGAGAATTCAGTGAGACTGAAAGAGAGTACATCTAACATTTCATACCCCATTTTCATTACCTATATTCAGTTATATATTCTATAGATTTTGTTTAACATAATTGATTCCTAAATTCTCCTTGTTTTGATTTCATTGCTCATGACTTTTCCCTTGACTCATTACAGTGAATCATTGATATTATCTCTTGATTAGTTGGCGTTTGATATATGGATGTTTTGGTTGCCAGATTCGACCTTGTCGGAGCTTGCTAGTGTGATGTTTGTGGACGAGTAGTTGATTGTTACTGTGTTTGAAGGTGATGATACTGTAATTGTGGTTGCAACAGTGAGATGGTGATGGTGAAAATTCTTAATTTAAGGCTAATTAATATGATAGAGAAATGGCTAGAATTGGTTAATAAGAAAGAGAAAAAAAAGTGTATTAATTACTTCTTAAGATGTGCAACATTGCACAAGTTAAAAAAACCCTTGAAAATATAATAGCTTTGGAAATATATCCATAATATGTTGAGCTATTTGGCAATTAATGAAGTCTCTTTAGAAATATATCATTTTCCTTCAAATTTACCTCATCCTTTAATTATAGGTACGTTCCTTAATTCATGGGCTTGTTGTAGGTACGTTCCTTATATATTGTATGAAACATAAGCTTTTGTGTCTAAACACACCCATGATATATCAGTTAGAAACTTGTATTAGGATTTTTAGCAAGCAAAAGTTCAGGACCTTTTATTGTGTTGTTAGCATACTATAGTTTTTTTTTTACAAAGCATACTATAGTTATTTCTCTATTAAGTTTTTTATTGATATATAGACTTTTTCAGAATGTTGATCAACTTTCATTCTTATTTGTTGTTTAGATTTTTTGTTGTTCTGGAGTCCACATCATGTGTGAAGTTTGTTGCTTTCTAAATGAGTAAAGATTAGGTTGAAGGTTGTTGTAAATGTGACTCTGTCATAACTGATACAATTTTGTCTTGAAGGGGCGTGCTATTGGAGTGTGGAATTAAAAGAATATGTTGAGAATAATTCAAGTTCTAATTATTAAATTTTGTCGGTTTTTTTTTTGGTTGCCTTTATTACGTGTTTTAAATATTTTTCGCATATTTACGCTGCTTTGAACTTTGTATGATTTGAGTCTATCCTTTGTATGGTTGCGATAACTTTTATTTTAATTCAAAATTTGTTTTTTTTACAAAAATTAATATAAAAGGTCAAAGAACGATAAATTTTGATTTATTTGACAAAAAAAATAGACTTTATGTGAGTTGTGAAAACGAACTGAACCTAACGAGTCAAACCGAATTGTTCATGAACTTTAAATGAGCTGGAAAAAAAATGTTTGTATCGAATTGGAGTAAAGTTTCGAGTTGAACTAATTCTGTATATATATATATATATGAGAACATATACTATGAGAATGATATTTCTATATGAAAATGATGAGAATGAATTTAAACCATCAGATCTAAATAGATGGTTCAGATTAAAAGCTTTAATTTAATTAACACTTGTGTCTTTCTATTTTGTGCCAAAAAAACCCAAACCTACGTGACCTTTTCTTCCTCCTGCTTTTGCCTTTTCCAGATCTGTGTTCTCCTCCATTTCTTCTTTTGCCCACCACAACTCTCTCGCCCTTGATATCCTCTTCTTCGTTTCCAGTTCTGCATTTTCTTCACCCTTGACTCTTTGTTTGGGATTAAGGGATTGTGTTGAATTTTGTTTCAATTTCAATCTGATTAATTATGTGTTTCTTCTATTATTACTTGATAGAGTTTCATATGAGGATTGTGGGAGGAAATTCTTTTCCTACAACGTTGCTATTAATTAAAAATTACGACATGCTTGAAATTGCTTGATGACAAATTTAATTAAAAATTACGACTTTCACAGAATGCTTGAATCCCATTCTAAGAAGATTATGATATGCTTATTATTATGTTATGATAGATCAATTACTTGGAACCTCCTTGACAAAAAGAGAGTGGCGTTGATGATGATGAAATAGAGAAGATGAAAGGTTCACAAAATGATTCAGTGTGAAAAGACTCATGTGTTAATTAAATTAGAGTTTTTAATCTGAACCATCTATTTAGATCTGATGGTTTAGATTCATTCTCATCATTCTCATGTAGAAATGTCATTCTCATAGTATATGTTATATATATATATATATATCATTTTAGTTTGTTAAAAAAAAAAGTTTAAACTACACTATCGGTCTTTAAGTTTGAGATTTGTAACAGATTGATCCTTTAAGTTATCTTGGTCACACATAAGTCTTTTAAATTTTTAAACGTTTTCAATTTAATATTTCTGTTAACCAAACATTACAAAAACGATGGTTTAGCCAAACTTCAAACTTAAAGAACCTCTGCTGTAATTTAAGAAGGAAAAAAAAAAACTATAGCTTGATTCTATTTTTGTTTTGTTTGAGCAAAGCTTGGTTCTTTTTTTTTTTTTTGGTACAAAAGAGGGCAAAAGCCCAAGAAGAAAACTACAAAACTAAACGAACATTCCGAGGCATGCAAGCGCCGGATCTGTCATCAAAGAGAATATTTTGAAGCTCCCTCGGAGGAGTCTCCATTACATGGAAATCAAAAGCGTTCAAAGTTAAACTGAAGTTAGCTAACCAATCAGCTGCTCTATTGCCTTCACGCCAAGTATGGTTTATTTGAACATGCCAATTCATGTTTTTAAACTCACGGATGCGCCGAATCAATGCTTGGTTCTAATTATAGAGGAGAGGGGATATAGTTGGAAAACTAAAAATAACAAGAATATTTTTTCCTCCCCAATCACCAAAAAATTTGATATGTTTGCCCTAGTTAAAAACAATTGGCTTTGATGCATTCTCCAAATGAAATGGCGAGCAAATTTTTTTTTTTAGCTTTTTTCCTTTCTTTTTCTGTTCTTTATTTGGAATGACAAACAAGCCATTTTTTAGTGAACCACCTTTCTTTAATTTAAAAAAACAACCTAAAATGATTTTTTTATTAAGCATTTAACAAAAATACATTAAAATGAAACATTGTTACGAACCTAAAACATCTATTACATTTATCTTCTCCTAATTGTGCCCATGAGTACCACATCATTTCATAATGTATTTTATATTGAATTATCTTAATATAATATTTATTATTATCATTTCGGTCGTCTATAGAAGTAGCATATGATAGAAATGTATGAAGTGTTGTTTGTGATAGGAGGAAGGGTGTATTTATAGTAGTAGATAAAACCAAAAAAAAAAAGGACGGAAAAAAAATTCAATGGCATGCTCGCCATTCCTTATAAAGAACAGGAAAAAAAACTTTAAAAAAAGTGTGCTTGTTCGCCATTCCAAATAAAGAACAGAAAAAAAAAAGCATAAGAAGCTTCAGAGCTTGCAGAGAGTATTGAAAAAATGGTTATGTTCGCCAATTCAATTGGAGAACAGGGCATTTGTATGGGGCAGACATATCAATTTTTTTGTTGATACGAGCAGAAAAAAATTCAAATAACAATTATTTTGGTGTTCAGGGGGTTGTTGGTACGTGGATTTATTACCATGTTGGCGGTTGATCATTTGTTTACTTTAAACCCTTTTTGATTCATATGAATGTTCACTCCACATCTTTTTTGTAATATGATTTCGTACCCGTACGCGGGTTCGTTAGGTTGCGTTCGTATGAGTGTTTGTTTTGTTAGAATTAATTAAGATTGATCGTATGGTATATATTATCACGTTGCATTCTCGTTTGAGTTGTATCTGGGTCAAGTCTAATCTCCTCCAATCTTTATACTATCATTTTATTTTTATTTATAATATTTGCCTAAAAAAAATTATTATTCTCTATCTGGCAGGACCATGTGAAACATCATATATAACTAGTTTTTCCACCACGTGAAACATCATACAATATATAACTAGTTTTTCCAAGGAGTATTATTATTATGATTTGACAGATTGGGAGTTTTGAGACTATTGTCTCTTCACATCCTGACACCTGCTATAGTCTTATTTGAATAATAACTGAGTGACACCTGCTAAAGTACTATATTTGAATAATAATTGAGATATGCGAAAAAAATATTTGCATAAACCTATAAATATGTTTTTCATTGGAATTTTTTTCCCCGATCTGCTGCCAATTTTTTTTCTTTCAAATCTGACCCCTTCACATTTAAATAAGGATGAATAATGTTTTTCACCCCTGTAATATATGTCATTTTTAGTTTTCACCCTTATGAAATTTTTCGTCCGGTTTGTGTCCATGTAAATTTTTTTTTTCTTCCGGTTTTCCACCCTCCTCCCTCCAACTCATCAACTTAGCTGATGTGGCGCTGACATGTAATTAATTTTTAATATTTATTTATTTTTTCACCTGCCACGTGTGAAAATAAAAAAAAAAAATTTAATTGAAATTTGTTAAATTTTATTTTCGTTTTTTTAAAACTGAATATTAATATTAATTCCTAAAAACTATTTAAAAAATGGAAGTGAATGTGTAACGTTTTTTCATCATTCCACCCTTGTGATTGTTTTGAACAATGAGACATTGAGACAAAGAAACCCCAAGTTCTCTAACACAAACCCTATAGAAATTGATACCCAGAAAATCGTAACCCAGAAAATCAATGAAAACGATGAAGAATGGTACGAAGAACAAAACGAAAAAGCTACGAAAGAAGAAGATGACGACGGTGACGACGAAGGTGACGACGAAGGTGACGACTATGACTGGAAATGAGTCGAGTCGAACCGAACTCATCTGAGCTCGACTCGATAAGAATTGACTCAGCTCGAAACTCAACTCGAGTTCGTTACGAACCTTTTTTTTGACTCGAGTTCGGCTCGTTTCAAGTTCACGAACAACTCGATTCGGCTCGTTAGGTTCAACTAATTTTTTTTTCAAAAAATTTAACCTTTTAATTTGTTAAAAAAGATTAAAAAAAATGAACTAAATAAAATAAAATAAAACTCTTAATACTACTAAAGTAAAAAAGTAGTATTACTTTATTATAAATAATAAAACTAAAACAATTGTAGTAAAACAATTGTACTGTAGTGCGGTAGCTTATTACATGCAAAGCAATGCACTTCTCATTTTATATCTACTCCTCCTGTGTATTGTTTTCAAACTCCCCGATGTGGGACTAATTTTAGTACACATATTTGTATAGTTATACGTATGCACAAGTATATTATTAGCTTCTTTTTTTCTCTTTTATTATAATTATCATTAATTAAATTAGTAATAATTCCTCTAAAAATAAATACATTAATATTAGAGGAATCTTGTAATAAATTACGTATTTCGTCTTTTAACATTTAAGCTTGTACTTTACTAAATTTTACTAAACTAACACACACAAATAAATAAATATATATATTATCGAGTCAGCTCATGAACCAATCGAGTCGAACTATATACAACTCAAGTTCAGCTCGTTTATTTAACGAACTTAATTTTCAGCTCAAGTTCAGCTCATTTGGTTCATGAACCAAGTTCAATGAGACAATTGTCGAATCGAGTTTCGAACTATTGTCGAGTTGGTTCGGTTCATTGCCAGCCCTAGTGACGACGAAGGAAGCAGAGAAGACGAAGGAAGGAGAGAAGACGAACGAAGTTGTGAAGAAGATGCAGGAGACGATCGAAGGACAATCGACAGTTAAGGAAAACGCTGGAGCTCCAGTTGCTGATGTAAGTTGTCTAAATACGCGAATCCCTTTACTTTCTTGTGTTTGTTCTTGAATATGCATGCTCTTTCTTTGTTTGTTTATTGTTGTTGCGGTACTGTTAAAGAGCAAAAGGAGGAAAACGTTAAAGAAGTTGTGAAATTTTAAGGGTTTATGTTGTGAATATTCATGTGAACTAGTCTATTGTCGTATGTGGGGTCTGTGTGTGGGGTACTGTAAGACACGTGTCTGAATGTTATTGGTCCAATTTTTTTGTGCAGGACAACACTAAGTTCAATTGCATTTTTCACCATGGGGGAGAGTTTGTTAGGGAAGAAACCATATTCTACAGAGGTGGGGTTCAAACCATTGTCTCTGACTTAGTTCCAGATGCTTGGAAAGTAGGTGTTATTAGGCAACTTGTGTGTAGCTGGGGTTATCTAGAACTTGAGATTAGGCTGTGGTGTAAAATGGATAGGATTGTGAATGAGTTTGTTCAACTTGACCAAGACCACATTGCAGATGAGGTTGCCATCCATGCTGTAGGTGATGGAATTGATGGACAAATTTATGTTGAACATAACGTTACTAATATGTCTGTCAAGGTTGATATGCCAAACTTTGTGGATTTGAATGAGTTTAGTGGGGAAGATGAAGACAATATGCTGATGTATTCAAGTGATGATGGTGGTGCTAAAGGTGTGAAGTTTGATGACAGTCAGGATGAGAAGGCAACTGCACTTAATGATGGGTTTGCCTATGTTGAAGTGGATGCACCTGTGAGTGGAAGTAACAGAGTAGATTTTGGTGGGAAGTCTTTGAGGATTAAGACTTGTGGTTCAAAATCACCTAGGGAAAAAATGAAAGTGAAGATGCTTATTAATAAAGGGAAGAAAGTTGAGGATGAAGCAGAAGAGTACCATAGTGATGAATTAGATAGCTCAGACCCTGATAACTCTGACCATGAGAATGGGCCCAAATATTCTAGGTTTAGAAAGGAGCAATTAAATGAAAACTATGAGTTTAAGTTAGGTATGGAGTTTAATTCAATGAGAGAATTCAAGGATGCAATAATTGAGTGGAATGTGCTGAATGGGCATGAAATAAAGATGCCAAAAAATGAACCTGGTAGGGTAAGGGTAATTTGCAAACAAGAATGTGGTTATTTGGTCTTTTGCTCTAGAGTGGGGACCAGTCACACTTATCAGATAAAGTCTTTGGATCCAGACCACACATGTGCAAGGAAAACAAAAAACAAATCTGCTTGTTCTAGGTGGGTGGCCAAGTTTGCTGTGGTTAAGAAGCTGCAAACAAATAAGAAGGTAACCATAGAGGACATCATGGATGACATGAGGACAAATCATGCAGTGGGTATCACCAAAGGTAGGGCCTGGAAAGAAAAACAAATAGCTCAGAAGATTGTTGAGGGTGATGCTGATGGTCAATACTCAATGATAAGGAGATATGCTGCTGAACTTATAAGAGTGTGTCCTGGAAACAGTGTGAAAATCAATGTTGATAGGCCAGATCCAGGATTACAACCCAGGTTTGGATCATTTTACTTTTGTTTTGATGGCTGCAAAAGAAGAATAGTGCTGGTGCAAGCACTAGTCATGATGGAGATGTAGTTCACAATGAGGCTGGAGAAGCAGGGAACACTGAGACTGATGCCAATATTGAGACTGAAGTTGCAGGCAATAATGTTCAATCTTCAAAACCTGCTAAAAACAAGGTAATTTTTGGTTCTTATTGTAGGTTCTTATTCTTATTGTGTTGCACTTTTTTGACCATATGATTTACATCAACAGAGGAACCTTACAAAACTCAAAGATGGCATTGTCAAACCTTCTCAAACTGTCAACACAGTTCAACCTTCTGAAACTGTCATCACAGGTCAACCTTCTGAAAATGACCAAAATCTGTTTGGTGATATACCAGATGAGGTTTTTGCTTCTATGCCTGAAATCCAACCTACTGAAGTTGCCAATAACTTAGAGGTTCCTGTAGTTGCTGCTGAAACTGAAGTAGCACAACAAAATGAAGTGGCAAAACAAACTCAATTTGAGAATGTCAGAGGTGATGTTACAGGTGGAACAAGGATGATGAATGGCCCCAGGATGATGAATGGACCAAGAATGATGTGGGGATCAAGAATGATGGGTGGACCAAGAATGATTGGTGGACCAAGGATGATGAATGGACCAAGAATGATGGGTGGACCAACAATAATCAATGGACCTAAGCTGAAGGATGGACCTCAGTTAAAGAAGAGAAGCAGTGACAGGTTAAGGAAGTTGAAGACAAAAGCAATTGTTGGTCCAGGTGCTAGTGTTGATGAGCCAATGGTCTTGGATGAATCTGAAGAAGGAGTGCTTACACAAGAGGATGGTGCAGTTACTTATAAGAATTGAATGCAATCTAATATTTGCATTTTGTTTGTAATGACTGTAATGACTTGAATCTCTGTATTTTGGTTTATGTCTTTTAGATGTGTATGCACTTAATGTGCAATCTTTTGGCTTCTGACTTTTAGAACTTTATGCACTTTTATGTGCAATCTTTTGGCTTCTGACTTTTAGAAGTTTATGCACTTAATGTGCAATCTTTTGGTTTCTCACTTTTAGAAATGTATGCACTTAATGTGAAATCTTTTGGTACTATGTTGTAATGACTTGAACCACTTTATGTCCATGCTTATGTAATGTATCCTGACTATTATATGCTATCTGTTATGTTCTACCTACTATCACTTTGATTGCAGTGTCAATTTTGTGCTATGTAATATGAAATCAACCAAACTTTCATTAAACTGAAATCAAACTTTTACAATTCATGGAACAATACAACAACTACAAAACCTTACATAAACTGATAAATTAGAGCAAATTACATCAACTGATACACTTGAAAATCTTACATAAACTAAAACATGTTTCACTTAGACTTCAATACAACATAAACTAAAGTTTATGTCTCACATAAACTTCAATACAATAACAAAAAAAAAACCATGATTGTTTTATCTTGGTTTTCGGGTGTCAAACATTGATTACGTTCGAACCTTTTAAACCGGTGATATCTTATTTTTTCTTGGGAAGGGAAAAAGTAAGCAAAACCCTTGAGAATCGAGGTCCGGGAGTTGTTTTCGCTACGGGAAGGTGTTAGGCACCCATAACGACTATAGTAACCTATAGGAACCGTCTTTAATTTCTACGCGCGCGCTTTATTTTTAAATGCTATTTGAAAATGTTATTTACACCTAAAATTTGCTAAGCGAAGAATTGGAGGGAGAAGAATGTTTTTGAATTTTTATTTTATTCGAATTGAAGAAATCTTGTTCCTTGCCTACGTACCCGTTTAAGGGATCAAATCCACCGTAGTTCTCTCTCAAAAATGTTTTTGTTTTTGTTGGTTGATTTTAAGTTGGAAAATGGAGTTTGAAAGAATAGAAAGAGGCCTCGAGGGCATGAGATTAGGAAATAGTGAGGTTGGATTAGTGAATTGCAAAATATGGTCAAAGTTTGATTATTTTCATTGAAATTTGATTAAGAAAATGGAAAGGAAAATGCAATGGGATGTTGGATCCCAAGGTTTATTTGGAAAAGCTTTGAGTGAAGTTGTTCACATTTGTTTGGAAAATTGGTTTTTTCTAAGTTTAAAGCCCTAGGCATTCATCTAAGCATACAATCCTAAACATACATCTAAACATGCATATTCTAGCTACTTATCTAAAGTGGTGTGTGTGCATGTGTCGGTGCTTGTGTCGGTGTACATTATTAGAGTCCATTGTCCTTTACACCATACCCTAGATACATTCTATGGCCTCTTTGCCAAGAAATTAAAATGACATGAAAGTAAAATATTACAAAACCTCTAAGTATTTACATTTTGAACTTGGCATGGAATTGAAACCTAAAATACAAGAAACTAGATGAAGAAGAAGATGAAGTGGGAATGCTTATGATGAATATGAAACATGAAATGGAAAGGTTAGTAGCATAGAACAATATTAAAGGAAATAAAGCAAGAGAAACACTAGGACATAAAGGATAGAAAATAAAGGCAAAGGAGTGCAAATATAGCTAATGCAAGAACCAAGTGACCTATAATTCTCACATTCCAATTACATTTCAAAGGGTTTATAATAAAGTCTTGGAATGGGAATTAAGACCATATGATTTACTTGGCAAAAACAAACTTTAAACATACTTGCATTATCTATTCACACAAGTAACTTGTAAGCTAAGTAACTAACTAAAATTCACATACAAGTATCAAAACCCTGTTCAAACAGTGGCTAAACAATTATAGGCGCTCATATTATGTATCACAAACATATACCAAGGACAAGAAACAAAGTTGGACCAATTTTCACCACTTTTTATCATAAAATTCAAGAAAATAACACTAAAATTGTCTATATACTTTTTTTTTTATCAAAATTTCCAGTGGAAAAGTATTAGAAAAACACCAAGAAAATATCAAGAAAGCATGGAAAAATGGTTTGGAATTTTTAACTAAGTTTTTAAAGCATGAAGGAGTGCAAATAGCAAGAGACAGCGACAAGAATAGCAAAAAAACAAGGAAACACGCAGTAAGACTAGGCCCAAACCCAAGCCCAAGAGAGGAACGGATCCTGGATCCTTCAGGAATCACAGAAGGCCGTTGGATTGATCCAACTGGATCAACCCTCAGATCTAACGGCCAGGACGCAAAGCCAGTGGTCCAAGACTGAACCAAACCGGTTCAGTCTGTTTATAAAAAGTCTTGAAGACCGGTTCATTTCATTTTCCCATTCGTTTCTCTCTCTCCTCTCAGATTTCTCTCGTTCTCTCTTCTTCTCACCCTAACCCTAGCGGCGCCGTTCATGGCATTCACACATCAAACATGATTTTGGACTATGAACTATGAATCAATACTCAAATTAAACATAGAATGGACACGAAACGCTTCGATCTTGCTACTTTTCTGAAGAAAGTTGTTTGAACCGTTCGATTTTGACTTTTTGGAGAACAAGAGTTCGAAACGTTTCGATCTACAAGTTCTTTGAAGACGAGCGTTCAAAACGTTTCGATCTACATGTTTCTACAGGTTTGATTTTGGATCCTTACGTTTTTAGGGTTTCAACTTTCTTTTCGAATTTTTCTGAATCAAAACCCTAATTCGAACTACTTTCTTCATTAATCATGGATTTGAATCTCAATTGATGAAATAAACGGTGAATTTTGGACGATTCACATTTCTAGGGTTTCGTTCGAACTTCTTCGAATCTTTTTCAAAATCTTTCTTCAATTCACCGTTTATTCTTGATTTCAAACCTTCGATGATGATTTCGAAGCAAAAACGAGAAGGTTTTTATGAATATACCTGGATTTGTTTGGAGATTCGAACATAAGATCCTTGAGCAAGCTTCGGGACCGAAAATAAATCGGTGTTTTGATCTTTCTCTTCTTCGAACTGTGATCTTGCTTCAATTTCCCCTTTCTTCTCCTTCTGACCTTCATCTTGTGATCGCCTACGGGCTTGAATTGCAAGAGGAAGAAAGAAAACGTTCGATGATGATGATTTTCGTAGAAAATCTCTGAGAACGAACCAAACTCAAAAGAACTTCGTTGAATTTTTATGCCTCCGTTTTGATTTTTCAAAAGTTCATACTGATTCTGTGTGTTTGATGATGAATGTGGTGGAACTGGTATGAAACTGAGAATTTTTGCGGTGGTTTTGATTCTGTTGTGGCGGTTTTGGATTCTGTTACGGTGGTGATGGAACTCTGTTACGGTGGTGATGGAATTTTGTTACGGTGGTGATTGGAGAGAGAAATTCTGTTAGAGTTTTCTGATGGTGATGTGTCACTGAGTAATTGGGAAAAATTCTGTGTAATTGGTGATGTGGCCTCAATTTATAGGCCAAGTGTAGTGTTCTGGACCAATAGCCTTGTGACACCTGGAACTGAACTTGAAATAATTCGGCCTTGGACTATTTTTGGACTTGGGGACCTGTTTTGCAATTTTGAGAAATAAAAGGACTGACCTGCAAAAAATAAGAACTTAAAAAGAGATGACCTGGACACAAAAAGGACTATCTTGCAATATTTGGGACTTTGGGACTAAAGTGCAATTTTGACCAAAAAGACTTAAACGAAATTTGACCTAATATAAAAATAAAAATAAAATAAAATAAAAAAAAGTCTTAAAATAAGGGAAAATAACATGAAGGACCAAAGTGCAATTTTTAGGAACTTTAGGACTTAGAAAAAAAAAAAAAAAACTAAAATAAAATTGGAATAAAAGGGTAATTTGACTAAACGTAAAGTGAAACGTTTAAAATTTGACAAAACGGACTAAAACGAACCAATGGCCTAAATGAGGTACTTTAAAGTACCTCTCTGCCGAAATTTCGTGTGAAATGACCAAAATGCCCCTGGGGGCTAAAGCGACTAAAAATGACTCAGATGCAAATTTTGGAATGGATTTTGACATAGAATGAAACAAAGAGTTATTCAACCTATTTGAAAGGACTCAAACAAAATTTTGAAAGACTGAGAGAAATTTGACATAGGAAATGACTAAAATACCCTTGCATGTAAATTTTGCAAATAACATTGAAATAAAATGCAGAGAAAGATGCAATTAATCAAAGACAGTTCAAATGACTTAAAATGCAAGAAAAGAAGAATTGACTAGTATTTTTAGGTCCAAAATTAGGGTATAACAGCTGCCCCTATTTAAGTTTCTTTGTCCGGAGAGTCAAGAGACGAAGTCTTAGAGTTGACGGGACGAAGATACTTAAATATTAACATTTGCACTGTTTTTGGACATAAAAATACGCTTTCAGAGTTTCAAAAACATGAATGTTATGTAATGTTTGATTATGAATGCAAGACAAAAAACTGGAGTCTATGGAACCTATCATGTCACTGGGGATTCAGGTGGACATTGACAGGGTAGACAAACCAGGGATAGAAAATAAGGTACAAGCTGTTCTTTGGGTCAAACTAGTCACTTGACCAAGGAATACAAAACAAGAGATAGGTGCAAGCTGTTCTTGGGATTGAACTTGGCACTTGACCGGAAACATAGACATATAGGCAGATACAAGTGGTTCTTTGGATCGAACTTGACACTTGGTTGAAGATACAAACAGATAGGCAGACACAAACTGTTCTTTTGGATTGAACTGGCTGTTTGGCTGGAGACATAGACAAAAGGGTTGATACAAGCTGTTTCTTTGGATCGAACTTGCTTGTTGGATTATCACCACATCATGTGGGAAAGTACAGACTGTTCTCTTAGAACGAACTTGTCGTTTGACCGATAACAAAGCATAAGCTGGGTACAAACTGTTCTTCAGATTGAACTTGTCGTCTGACTGATAACAAAGCATGAGCTGGGTACAAACTGTTCTTCAAATCGAACTTGCCGTTTGTCCGGAAGCATAGGTATATAAGCAGGTACAAGTGGTTCTTTTTGGATCGAACCTGGCACTTGACCAGTAACAAGATACCAATTGAAAGTCTGGCTTAACAAGATACCAATTGAGGGTAAATTGTTATTGACTTGATTTGGAAATAGACATGACCATTTTTGTTGGCCCAAGAGTAAATTGAGAGTAAATTGACATTGATTTGAGTTGAAAATTGACATTGAAAGTTGAGATTGAAAGTTGAGATTGATCAGAGACATAGACATAGGCATTGGAAATTGGAATTGGATTGAGACATAGATATTGACATTGGATTGGAGAGTTGCAATTGACATTGAAATTGGATTGAAATTGGATTGAAAATTGACATTGACATTGGATATTGACATTGACATTGAAATTGGAATTGAAATTGGAAATTGACATTGGAATTGGAAATTGGCATTGGAATTGGATTGAAATTGGAAATTGACATTGGAATTGGAAATTGGCATTGGAATTGGATTGAAATTGGAAATTGACATTGAAATTGGAAATTGGCATTGGAATTGGATTGAAATTGGAAATTGACATTGAAATTGACATTGGATGTCAACATTGGAATTGGAGATTGGACATTGCTTCGAATTTGACATTTGGAATTGGAATTGAAATTGAAATTGAGTTTGGCAGTTGAAATTTGGAATTGAGATTGGAGAGTTGAGATTGCATCGGATTTGATAGTTGAAATTGAAATTGAGATTGGAAATTGCTTCGAATTTGACAGGTTGAAATTGAATTGAATTTAGAATTGGAATTGAAATTGAAATTGAAATTGAATTTGACAGTTGGAATTTGGATTGACAGTTGACAGTTGAAAGTTGGATATGCAACATGTATGTATGGTATAGCAAGATTGTTGGATGTGTGGGCACATAAAATGCATGATTATGCATGTATGAATGCTTTGCAATGCATGATTGGTTGGCAATCCGGCAAAGAAATTTCACAAAGGCAGACAAGACATTGGAAGATTGGGCACGTAGTGGCTCGTGCTGCAACATGTTCACAGGGGAAAAACCTCTTTGGAGAGACCGTCGTTGAAAGACGTATCGAAACCATGGCTGAGGGCAATAAAGCTTGTAAAGGGAGGACCCTTGGAAGGTTCTTGGATACAGGTCGCCGTCGCTAGGTGTGTCAGTGCTGGGTAAACATTGGATGTCTGCATCTGTGGTCAATGCTTTTCAATATTCTTTTCATTTTTCATTTTCAAACCCCACTTTTGCCTGAACCGCCCTTTCGGGTTTTCGATTCACCGGGGAATAGATTCTTTTCATTGCCCCATTTTTGCCTGATTTGCCTTCACAGGTTGTCGATCAGCGGGGTGCTCATTTTTGCCTAAACCGCCCTTTCGGGTTTTCAGCTTAGCGAGCTTTTCATTTTCATTTTTCATTTTTCATTTTCATTCTGTTTTTCATTCTTGCCATTGACCACAGATCATCCTGGGGAGTAACCTGCTTGTAACATGTATTGAAATAGACATTGACATTTATTTATTCATGCATGTTTCATTGAAATGCACCTTATTGCTCAGGTTTGCTTTCAAAATAGACAGAAAAAGATTTTTCAATTTTCAAAGATGTTTGTTTCAGATATTGACATTATCAAATGGAAAAGGAATATTTTGTATAAAGCATTGAAAGTGGAAAGAAAACAGAATTTCAAACAGTAGAAAGGCTCAAATTGATGTAGAAGAGTGAAAGTCAGCCAAAGGCATGACTTCACGGATTTACAAAGCTTGGAAAATGGTAATTTTATTGGTTGGTGATACGTTGAACACGATGACCGCTACATTTCATACAAATTTTGAATTCACAAGTACAGAATCCTCTGATGACGACGATCATTGACAGTTGTAGATGCCCCAAGGGGTGATGGTGATTTGCCGGATATAGTTACTTGTCTTTTATTGACCTCATTTTTGCATGAACCGCCCTTTCGGGTTTTCGGCTCATCGAGGCGCTCATTCTTGCCTGAGTTGCGTACAATCTCAGCGAGCTTTTTCATATTCATTTTTTTTGTCCCTAACTTTTGCCTGGATCGCCCTTTCGGGTTTTCGATCCACCGGGAAGCGCATTTTTGCCTAGGCCGCCCTTTCGGGTTTTCGACCTACCACGCTGTTCTTTTCTTTCTAGACAAAGTATTTCTTGACTATATCGGCATTAACAGGATTTGGGAGTTCAACACCATCCATGTGTGTAAGAATCAAAGCACCACCAGAGAAAGCCTTCTTGACAACATAAGGACCTTCATAGTTAGGTGTCCACTTGCCCCTTGGGTCGGGTTGCTGGCTTATTCTTCTTTTCAATACAAGTTCGCCTTCCTTGAATTCCCGAGGTCGGACTTTCTTGTCAAAAGCATTCTTCATTCGCACTTGATACAATTGTCCATGAGTCATAGCATCCATACGTTTCTCTTCAATCAGATTCAATTGATCATACCGACTTTGACACCATTCAGCCTCAGTTAGTTTCGCTTCCATGATTACTCGAAGAGATGGAATCTCCACTTCCAGTGGGAGAACTGCTTCCATGCCATATACCAGAGAGAAAGGAGTTGCCCCGATTGAGCTGCGTACCATAGTACGGTAACCATGCAAGGCAAATGGTAGCATCTCATGCCAATCTTTGTAAGTAGTGACCATCTTCTGAACGATCTTCTTGATGTTCTTGTTAGCGGCCTCAACTGCACCATTCATCTGAGGTCTATAAGGAGAAGAGTTGTGATGCTCAATCTTGAATTCTTCACATAGAGCTTGCACCATGCCATTGTTCAGATTGGAACCATTGTCAGTGATGATCTTGTTGGGAACACCATATCGACAGATGATGTTATTCTTGATAAACTTGACAACCACTTGCTTGGTCACATTTGCATAGGAGGCAGCTTTAACCCACTTGGTGAAGTAGTCAATTGCCACTAGGATGAAACGATGTCCATTGGAAGCCTTCGGTTCAATCCTTCCGATCATGTCAATGCCCCACATAGAGAAAGGCCATGGGGAAGAGATAACATTGAGGGCATGTGGAGGCACATGAATCTTGTCAGCATAAACTTGACATTTGTGGCATCTTTTGGCATGTCTGTTGCAGTCACGTTCCATGGTTATCCAGTAATAGCCGGCTCTTAACAATTTTCTTGACATAGCGTGGCCCGAAGCATGGGTCCCAAAAGTACCGTCATGTACATCATGCATTAACTTCTCAGCTTCTTGTTTATCAACACACCTCAACAAGACCATATCGTAGTTCCTCTTGTATAGGATTTCTCCGTCCAGAAGGAATTTGCTAGCCCATCGTCTCAAAGTCTTTTTATCCCTGTTGGAAGCACCAGGTGGATATTCACGATTCTGCAAGAATTGCTTGATGTTGTAATACCAAGGCTTTTTATCATTCACATCTCTATCAGCTTGATCTGGCATATTTTCAATGGTAAACACATGAGCGGGTCTATCAAGACGCTGCACTTTGATTACAGGCACATCATTCCAATGGTTCACCCGAAACATAGAAGACAAAGTAGCAAGAGCGTCAGCCATCTGGTTTTCATCCCGAGGGATGTGGTGCAGTTCAACCTTTGTAAAGTATGTCAACAGACGTCTTGCATAGTCACGGTAAGGGATCAGCTTCTCATGATGAGTCTCCCATTCACCCTTTATCTGATTAATAACAAGTGCAGAATCTCCATAGATGTCAAGGTGTTTAATTCTCAGATCAAGGGCTTCTTCAATGCCCAAGATGCATGCTTCATATTCAGCTATGTTATTCGTGCATTCAAAGGTTATTCGAGCAGTGAAAGGAATGTGGTGCCCCTGCGGAGTCACAATGATGGCTCCAATTCCTTTACCGTAAGCATTAACAGCACCATCAAACACCAATCCCCACTTGCTATTGGGATCTGGCCCTTCATTGATCAGTGGCTCTTCACAGTCTTTTGCTTTCAGATACATAATCTCTTCATCAGGGAAATCAAACTTAATTGGCTGGTAATCATCAAGAGGTTGGCAAGCAAGATGCTCAGCAAGGAAACTTCCTTTGATTGCTTTCTGAGCTTTGTATACAATGTCATATTCAGACAACAACATCTGCCAACGTGCGATCTTTCCAGTAACAGCAGGCTTTTCAAAGATGTATTTGATTGGATCCATTCGGGATATCAACCAAGTGGTATGATTCACCATATAATGACGCAGGCGTTTGGCTGCCCAAGCTAAAGCACAACAAGTCTTTTCAAGCATCGTATACCGAGTCTCGCAGTCGGTGAACTTCTTGCTCAGGTAGTAGATAGCATGCTCTTTCTTACCAGTCTCATCTTGTTGACCGAGAACACAACCCACTGAATCATCTAATACTGACAGATACATAATCAAAGGCCTCCCTTCCACTGGCGGGACAAGGATAGGTGGTTCCAACAGGTATTCTTTGATGCTATCGAAAGCTTCCTGACATTCATCATTCCATACAACAGGCTGATTCTTTCTGAGCAATTTGAAAATGGGACCACAAGTAGTAGTCATGTGAGATATGAATCTTGAAATATAATTCAGCCGTCCGAGGAAGCCTCTGACTTGCTTTTCAGTTTGCGGGGCCGGCATCTCTCTGATGGCTCGGACTTTATCAGGATCAACTTCAATGCCTCTCTGGCTGACAATGAAGCCTAGCAACTTTCCAGATCTTACACCGAATGTACACTTGTTAGGATTCAACCGCAGCTTATACTTTCTCAGTCTTTCAAACATCTTTTTCAAATACACAATATGCTGCTCTTCATCACTTGACTTCACAATCATATCATCAACATATACTTCAATTTCTTTGTGAATCATATCATGAAACAGAGTTGTCATACCTCTTTGATAGGTAGCACCAGCATTTATCAAGCCAAACGGCATCACTTTATAACAGAATGTTCCCCATGGAGTAATGAAGGACGTCTTTTCTCTATCTTCAGGTGACATCCGGATCTGGTTGTAACCAGAGAAACCATCCATAAAGGAGAACACTTTGGATTGAGCAGTACTGTCAACAAGCACATCAATATGAGGCAATGGGAAGTTATCTTTCGGACTGGCTTTGTTTAGATCTCTGTAATCAACACACATTCGAACTTTCCCATCTTTCTTTGGTACTGGTACGATGTTGGCAATCCACTCAGGGTATTCAGCTGTCATGAGGAAACCCGCATCAATTTGCTTTTGTACTTCAGCCTTGATCTTAAGAGCCATGTCTGGGCGAGACCTTCTCAATTTCTGTTTGACAGGAGGACATTCAGGTCTTGTCGGTATCCGATGTTCCACAATCTTGGGATCTAGACCCGGCATATCTTCATAGGACCATGCAAAGACATCTGGATAATCATGGAGAAGCTGAATGATTTTCTTTTTCACTTCTGGCTCGAGTGCAGCACCAATCTTGATCTCTCGCTTGTTCTCTTCAGTACCCAGGTTGATGAGTTCAATCTCTTCCTGGTGTGGCTGAATGGCTCTTCTTTCTTGCTCAAGCAGTCGAGTGATCTCATACGGTATCTCTTCATCATCATCCTCATCTTCAGCTTCATATACAGGGAATTCAAAATTTGGAGGAACCATAGGGTCACTGTGTTCAACGGGTTTATTATGGTTCAATCTGCATAATATGATTGGGATGATTTTAGAAAAAGTTTTTATGCAGATTTTTGAAATTAATAAGAAAATAACAAATGTTTTGGTTTTTTCTGGCATTACCATTATTTCCAAGAAAAAGGCACTAAAAAGTAAAAAAACAAAGAGTCGTGAGGAAAACGACAACTTTTATTGATAACGGCAATGCCGAAACAAACACGCCCTTACAATGATATCACTTTCGCCTTGGGCAGAGCGAAAGGATTGTTATTTTGAAAACAAAAAAAACATGAGCAACAAGACACATTACATGGAAGCATGCATGACTAAAGGAACATCAATGGCTTCCCAATTTCTCACAGTGCCTCCTGGTATAACAAATGCAGGCACGTGACCACCTTCAGCAGCATCTTCAGTAATAGCATTGATGAACCCAGCACTGTAGAAAGTTCCCTTTGAAACAGCAGATGTCGGGGAGAATCCAAGGCCTTCTTTACGCTTGTTTCCCAAGATCTGAATCACCTTGCCCCAGCCAGCAGCTTGTCCTGCTTGGACAGCTTTCTGGGCATCCTTTAGTGAAGCCATGCTAGCACCAGCCCTCCGGGGCTCTGCACCCTCAACAGTCAATCCTTGAAACGACGTCCCTTCAGCGGACCCTGCTTCAACACAAGAGAACGATGATACCTGGCTAACTAGATATGCTTCCTCACCATGCACAGTGACAATCTTACCATTCCTCATGAACTTGAGCTTCTGATGCAAAGTGGAAGTTACCGCTCCAGCGTCGTGGATCCACGGTCTTCCGAGGAGACAACTGTAGGAAGCATTGATGTCCATGACTTGGAAGGTTATTTGAAATGTCTCGGGTCCAACGGTAATTGGCAAGTCCACTTCCCCGAGAACATCCTTGCGGGATCCATCAAAAGCTTTAACCAGATAGCTGCTACCCCTCAGGGAAATTCCATGATGGCTCAATGGTCTTAGCGTGGATTCGGGCATTACATTCAGAGATGATCCAGTGTCTACCAATACGTTGGATATCAGGTCAGATCCACAATGTACTGAGATATGTAGAGCCAAGTTGTGGCGTTTCCCTGCTTCGGGGAGCTCATCGTCACCGAACCCCAAGTTGTTGCAGGCAGTAATATTACTCACTATCCCATCAAACTGATCCACAGAGACCTCGTGGTCAACATAAGCTTGCTCGAGTATCTTCATTAACACCTTCCTGTGAGCTTCTGAGCTCATAAGTAGAGACAAGATGGATATCTTTGATGGGGTTTGTAGCAGCTGGTCAACAATCTTATAGTCACTTTTCTTGATAAGCCTCAGGATTTCGTCCAGATTGGACTCTTCAATAGATTGGCCTGCTGGGCTGGTGTTCTTGTCAACAGGAGGAGCAACTGGTGGAGTCACTGCGGCAATAGGTGTCACCACCTTCTTTTGAAACAAGGGTGGACGGATTTTTCCACTTCTCAGAGTTGTAACTTCACTAGCAACATTATCAACTGTAGCTGGGGATACGAGAGGCACCTCCACTCCGTTCTCAATCATGGTTGCATTGTATTTGTAGGGAATTGCTTTGGTAGAGGTATAAGACACCGGACCGGGTAGCCTGATTACCAAAGGCTCAACATTCTTTACCTGAGATGCTCTTTCAACAGGAGAGTCATGGAACACTGGGATAATCACACATACATCACTAGCAATCAAGTGTTTGTCATCCATCAGTCCCTGGATATCATCTTGCACAACACAACAGCCCATAGGGTTCTGCAGACATTCTAAACAGGAAGCATGATCGTGTTTGAACAGAGAAGCCTGGCAAAGTTTGACATGTAATGGCACCAAGGGAGTGACGACATTGCGGACATCCAACACGGGATCCTCTTGAGGAACGGGAACCCTTTCAAAGGCCTCGATCATATTGACAGCAGCATGGTTTGGAAGCGGGTTGTCAAGGACATGAGGAACACTATTCTCAAAAGTCAACCGTCCCTTTTCTATCAGGTCTTTCACAATATACTTCAGAGCAAAACAACCTTCGACATCATGGCCTTGAGCACCCTGATGGAATTCACATGTTAGGTCCTGACGGAACCTGGGAGGCAATGGATTAGGCGGAGGCTTGCCTGGTCTAGTGACACAGTGTCCCTTAGCCAATAGAGTTGGGAGTAGCTCACCATACCGCATTGGTATTGTTGGAAAAGAAGGCTTGGGTCGGGGACCCTGTTGTTGCTGCCGTTGCTGTTGAGCAGGAGGCTGTTGTTGTGTTTGCTGAGGGATAGCATTGACGGGCATTGGTGGTTGACCCGGTGGTAGAGGATATTGCTGATAAAATGGTGGGAAGAAAGGGTGTTGAGAGTATTGCATGTAGTGATAAGGCAGGGGTAATTGTGTAGCAGCTGCAGATGGGTTACCAGACACCATCCCTACGTCAGATTCTTTCCTCTTGTGATGTCCGTTACCGTACTTCTTTGGTGCACTGTTTGAAGATTCACCCTTCTCAAGGACAATAATACCATCTCGGACAGCCTCTTCTAGGCGAGTTCCCATTGTGACCATATCAGAGAAGTTGTTCGGAGCAGAGACTATCATTCTCTCCTTATATTCCTTCTTCAGAGTCTTCAGGAATGTCTGCGTTAATTCTTCCTCATCAAGTCGAGGAGAAACACGGGCAGCTGCCCCTCTCCACCTCTGAGCGTATTCGCGGAAGGTCTCATCTGATTTCTGAGATAGGGCTTTAAGAGAGTCCCTATTTGGCTTCAGACGGGTGTTGAACTCATATTGACCTTCGAAAGCAGCAGCGAGTTCCTCAAAAGTATGGATGTTATCTTTGCTCAGACTAGTATACCAATCTGCTGCATCATCTGTCAAGCTACTCTGGAAGCAGTGGATCATCAGTGCGTCATTGTCGGCATAGTTAGCCATTTTTCGGACATACCGGATAACATGGTTATGTGGGCAAGAAGTCCCATTGTACTTGTCAAATTCTGGCTCTTTGAATTTCTTAGGAACCTCAAATCGGGATACCAAGCATAGATCACGAGCTTTAGCAGGAGCACTATTGTTTCCGCGGCTAGCCTTGACCTCACGGAGTTCTCCAGCCAACTCCCTCAACTGTCTCTTCATAGCTTCCATTGCGGGATCTTGTCCACGCGGAGTGTCAACATCAATCACCTGTTGCACAGTGTGTACAATAGGGTCGGTAACAACGGTAGTCACCTGAGGCATAGCAGTAGACACAGGAATCTGTCCTTGACCAGCAAAACCAGAGACACCAGCGGCAGTATTAGGAGAGTAGTAAGCTGAGAGGCCATAAGGACGGCCGTTGGGCATAACAAAACGAGCATCAGTAGCCATAGTAGACAGTGGGATAGAGGGAATCACCTCAGCAGTAACTGGAACAGAAGTGGCTGGTTGTTCCTGTGCAGCCATCATAGCGGACATAGCGTCATGAGCCTTGGCCAAGTCTTCTTTCATAGCAGCCAATTCGGCACGGAGCTGAGCATTTTCTTCTTCAAAGTTAGCCATTATCCTTCTCTTGTGAAATCTTGTTTGATGAATTCTATCTGGTTGGTAGACTTTGCGAACACGAGCCACTTTTCAAACTGCGGCGGACAAAACCAGGAGGCAATGAGCACGAGAGAAGTTTTTTGTGACCAATGAATGCATATGATGCATGAAGTGTGTAAATGCATATGCAAAAAAGACTCCTTTTGTGTTACCGAAGGGTTCTAGACAAATTATAAACTTGTAAACATTACTTAAACAACAATTAACATAATCGGGAATCAAACAACTAACATATAGTTTTACAAGACAAATCCAACATGAACAAATGGAAATAACAACAGGAAATGGAAATCCTCAAGCATAGGAAGTGGAAGCATCGTCCTCAGAGTCGGACTCATAGCTGCAGTATCGTGCGTAGAAGTCACGGGCACCCCTAGCTCTCTTGGAGTCCCTCATAAGCAGCCTATCTTTCTCCTCAATCTCTCTCCTAGCCTTAGCTAACTCTTTCTTCAGTGTCAAGACCTCATGAGTCTGCTGCTCACCCTTTCCATCCAAAGTCATGATCAAGTTCTCAGCCTCATAGTATCTAGCTCTCCACTGATGCTTCTCCCGACTCTCCATAGCTAGATGCTCCTGATACATCTCCTGGGTAGGTGGGAGTAGAGGCAAAGGCATGGTAGGAACAGATGCAGACACATATCTCATAGAGGGGTAAGGCGTACCAGCCTCCTCAGCTCGGTTTATTACCCACTGTGTATAGGCCTCATGAGCGATACCGGACCTCACACCCATATGCTTTACCTCTTTCTTCCGAAGTTTGGTCCAAGCTTGCATGAAATCTTCTCTAATGCTTGTGGGAGCATTGGAGTAGTGAAAGAAGTAAGGAGCTGTAGCAAGATTGATGGGCTTATCTTTCATCGGAAAACCAAATTGTCGCAAAGCAAGCTCCGGGTTGTAGTTGATTCCACCCCGGGTACCAAGAAGAGGTACATTAAGAAACTTTCCACCACCAAAGATGATTTCCTTGACCCTAGAAGCGGGAGTGAGCCAAACCACTTCATTAGGAGTGAGAGCCATAATCCTCTGTGAAATAGACCAATTCCTCGGATTGTCGTGGAAAGACTGCGGAAGGTGCGAAATAAACCACCTATAGAGGAGAGGCACACAACAAAGAATGTATCCACGACCTTTGCTGGAACGATCGTGAATAGCATGGTATGTGTCAGCTAGCAAAGTAGGAACCGGATTCATGGAGTGGAAGATCATAATAGCATTCATGTCCACGAAGCCATCAAGATTCGGAAAGAGAATAAGCCCATAGATGAGAAGTGCAAGAATAGCCTCAAGAGTGTCCTGACAAGTGGTATTGAGGTTGGCTTTCCCAAGAAGATACTCTGAAGTGAACCCTCGGATGCGTGCTTTAGTGACAAGATTCTTGGAGACATCGGTGGTCTTGAGATAGAGATCTTTAGCAATAACCAATGGAGGAGGAGGATCTTCAGGTCCCGAGAAAGGTATCCCCTTAGCAATAGATAGACCTGTCAAGGAAGAATAAGCCTCTAGAGTAGGCACCAACTGAAAGTCTGGAAAAGTGAAGCACCGATACCCCGGATCATAGAATTGCACTAGAGTGTGCACAAGCTTCTCATCCACATTAGTATGGAGAATAGGAAGTAAAGCCCCGTAACGGCGTCGGAAACCAGTCGGATCCTCAATCTTGAGTGCCAAATCCCTCAAACTAGCCAAATCCACTTCCTTGAACTTGTAGGACTTAGTCATCTTCATCCCTACAATGTTTACAAATTCAACTTGTCTAAGCCCTTCGATAACAATGCATGACAAAAGGTTTATGCATGTATGCATGTATGCATAAATGCATGATTATGTTCAAGTTCGGAGAAAACATGGTGGGTTTGAAGTTCAAAGTCGAGGAGTCATGGGTGGACACGGTGTCCGGTGAAACTAGGGTTTTAGGATAATAGTAACCGGGTTCTAAAAAGGTTCCCAAGTTGCAACCTCTCCGACGTATCTCATGGTGTCACGAGTCAACACTCACTCCATGATTATATGTGGAAGGTCTAACTTGAGTGTAGTATCGCGTGACGACTAAAACTCGAGACAACACCCGGTTTAGCCTCCGCACTACATCCTAAAAAATGGCCATGGATGGGTTTGGTTATCTACGGTTCATAGCGTCATAGAACAATTAGAAGCAAAGTGCCTAAACGCGACAACTCGCGCCGACAACATCACCCCCAAAATGCCTCAGCTATGTGGGATTGATCGCATAATCCAAAACACGAGGCAACCCTCGGAATGAATTGTCGATTATATCCCCCCTAAATCCTAAGTTCACTCAGCCCGGGTGCAGGACTTTTGATATTCTCACCCCACACGTTTGCAAGAAATTAAACATTTATTCACATAAGAAAGCAAGTAAAAGAAGCAAGTAAAAATACAAGCGCAAACGTGGAAATAAAAACTAGGCGTAACTCTCGAATGTCCCCAGTGAAGTCGCCAGCTGTTTTATCTTGGTTTTCGGGTGTCAAACATTGATTACGTTCGAACCTTTTAAACCGGTGATATCTTATTTTTTCTTGGGAAGGGAAAAAGTAAGCAAAACCCTTGAGAATCGAGGTCCGGGAGTTGTTTTCGCTACGGGAAGGTGTTAGGCACCCATAACGACTATAGTAACCTATAGGAACCGTCTTTAATTTCTACGCGCGCGCTTTATTTTTAAATGCTATTTGAAAATGTTATTTACACCTAAAATTTGCTAAGCGAAGAATTGGAGGGAGAAGAATGTTTTTGAATTTTTATTTTATTCGAATTGAAGGAATCTTGTTCCTTGCCTACGTACCCGTTTAAGGGATCAAATCCACCGTAGTTCTCTCTCAAAAATGTTTTTGTTTTTGTTGGTTGATTTTAAGTTGGAAAATGGAGTTTGAAAGAATAGAAAGAGGCCTCGAGGGCATGAGATTAGGAAATAGTGAGGTTGGATTAGTGAATTGCAAAATATGGTCAAAGTTTGATTATTTTCATTGAAATTTGATTAAGAAAATGGAAAGGAAAATGCAATGGGATGTTGGATCCCAAGGTTTATTTGGAAAAGCTTTGAGTGAAGTTGTTCACATTTGTTTGGAAAATTGGTTTTTTCTAAGTTTAAAGCCCTAGGCATTCATCTAAGCATACAATCCTAAACATACATCTAAACATGCATATTCTAGCTACTTATCTAAAGTGGTGTGTGTGCATGTGTCGGTGCTTGTGTCGGTGTACATTATTAGAGTCCATTGTCCTTTACACCATACCCTAGATACATTCTATGGCCTCTTTGCCAAGAAATTAAAATGACATGAAAGTAAAATATTACAAAACCTCTAAGTATTTACATTTTGAACTTGGCATGGAATTGAAACCTAAAATACAAGAAACTAGATGAAGAAGAAGATGAAGTGGGAATGCTTATGATGAATATGAAACATGAAATGGAAAGGTTAGTAGCATAGAACAATATTAAAGGAAATAAAGCAAGAGAAACACTAGGACATAAAGGATAGAAAATAAAGGCAAAGGAGTGCAAATATAGCTAATGCAAGAACCAAGTGACCTATAATTCTCACATTCCAATTACATTTCAAAGGGTTTATAATAAAGTCTTGGAATGGGAATTAAGACCATATGATTTACTTGGCAAAAACAAACTTTAAACATACTTGCATTATCTATTCACACAAGTAACTTGTAAGCTAAGTAACTAACTAAAATTCACATACAAGTATCAAAACCCTGTTCAAACAGTGGCTAAACAATTATAGGCGCTCATATTATGTATCACAAACATATACCAAGGACAAGAAACAAAGTTGGACCAATTTTCACCACTTTTTATCATAAAATTCAAGAAAATAACACTAAAATTGTCTATATACTTTTTTTTTTATCAAAATTTCCAGTGGAAAAGTATTAGAAAAACACCAAGAAAATATCAAGAAAGCATGGAAAAATGGTTTGGAATTTTTAACTAAGTTTTTAAAGCATGAAGGAGTGCAAATAGCAAGAGACAGCGACAAGAATAGCAAAAAAACAAGGAAACACGCAGTAAGACTAGGCCCAAACCCAAGCCCAAGAGAGGAACGGATCCTGGATCCTTCAAGAATCACAGAAGGCCGTTGGATTGATCCAACTGGATCAACCCTCAGATCTAACGGCCAGGACGCAAAGCCAGTGGTCCAAGACTGAACCAAACCGGTTCAGTCTGTTTATAAAAAGTCTTGAAGACCGGTTCATTTCATTTTCCCATTCGTTTCTCTCTCTCCTCTCAGATTTCTCTCGTTCTCTCTTCTTCTCACCCTAACCCTAGCGGCGCCGTTCATGGCATTCACACATCAAACATGATTTTGGACTATGAACTATGAATCAATACTCAAATTAAACATAGAATGGACACGAAACGCTTCGATCTTGCTACTTTTCTGAAGAAAGTTGTTTGAACCGTTCGATTTTGACTTTTTGGAGAACAAGAGTTCGAAACGTTTCGATCTACAAGTTCTTTGAAGACGAGCGTTCAAAACGTTTCGATCTACATGTTTCTACAGGTTTGATTTTGGATCCTTACGTTTTTAGGGTTTCAACTTTCTTTTCGAATTTTTCTGAATCAAAACCCTAATTCGAACTACTTTCTTCATTAATCATGGATTTGAATCTCAATTGATGAAATAAACGGTGAATTTTGGACGATTCACATTTCTAGGGTTTCGTTCGAACTTCTTCGAATCTTTTTCAAAATCTTTCTTCAATTCACCGTTTATTCTTGATTTCAAACCTTCGATGATGATTTCGAAGCAAAAACGAGAAGGTTTTTATGAATATACCTGGATTTGTTTGGAGATTCGAACGTAAGATCCTTGAGCAAGCTTCGGGACCGAAAATAAATCGGTGTTTTGATCTTTCTCTTCTTCGAACTGTGATCTTGCTTCAATTTCCCCTTTCTTCTCCTTCTGACCTTCGTCTTGTGATCGCCTACGGGCTTGAATTGCAAGAGGAAGAAAGAAAACGTTCGATGATGATGATTTTCGTAGAAAATCTCTGAGAACGAACCAAACTCAAAAGAACTTCGTTGAATTTTTATGCCTTCGTTTTGATTTTTCAAAAGTTCATACTGATTCTGTGTGTTTGATGATGAATGTGGTGGAACTGGTATGAAACTGAGAATTTTTGCGCTGGTTTTGATTCTGTTGTGGCGGTTTTGGATTCTGTTACGGTGGTGATGGAACTCTGTTACGGTGGTGATGGAATTCTGTTACGGTGGTGATTGGAGAGAGAAATTCTGTTAGAGTTTTCTGATGGTGATGTGTCACTGAGTAATTGGGAAAAATTCTGTGTAATTGGTGATGTGGCCTCAATTTATAGGCCAAGTGTAGTGTTCTGGACCAATAGCCTTGCGACACCTGGAACTGAACTTGAAATAATTCGGCCTTGGACTATTTTTGGACTTGGGGACCTGTTTTGCAATTTTGAGAAATAAAAGGACTGACCTGCAAAAAATAAGAACTTAAAAAGAGATGACCTGGACACAAAAAGGACTATCTTGCAATATTTGGGACTTTGGGACTAAAGTGCAATTTTGACCAAAAAGACTTAAACGAAATTTGACCTAATATAAAAATAAAAATAAAATAAAATAAAAAAAAGTCTTAAAATAAGGGAAAATAACATGAAGGACCAAAGTGCAATTTTTAGGAACTTTAGGACTTAGAAAAAAAAAAAAAAAAACTAAAATAAAATTGGAATAAAAGGGTAATTTGACTAAACGTAAAGTGAAACGTTTAAAATTTGACAAAACGGACTAAAACGAACCAATGGCCTAAATGAGGTACTTTAAAGTACCTCTCTGCCGAAATTTCGTGTGAAATGACCAAAATGCCCCTGGGGGCTAAAGCGACTAAAAATGACTCAGATGCAAATTTTGGAATGGATTTTGACATAGAATGAAACAAAGACTTATTCAACCTATTTGAAAGGACTCAAACAAAATTTTGAAAGACTGAGAGAAATTTGACATAGGAAATGACTAAAATACCCTTGCATGTAAATTTTGCAAATAACATTGAAATAAAATGCAGAGAAAGATGCAATTGATCAAAGACAGTTCAAATGACTTAAAATGCAAGAAAAGAAGAATTGACTAGTATTTTTAGGTCCAAAATTAGGATATAACAATGACAACACAAGTGCAAACAATAGGATAGAAGTTTTCTTTCTTTCATTCTGCAACTTCTGCTTAGTTTTCACATGCTTGCTAGAGACACTTTCTTTCATATAATCCTTGCCAAATTCAATTCCAATCTCTTTCCCAATCTCTTTCCCAAATTGCTTTAAGTTATCTGATATCACTAAACAGTTTTCACACCTAACTACATCATTCTTTGAGGAAGCAGCATTCTTTGAGGAGACATTTTGTCTGGAACTGGAACCAATGTTGCTAAAACCACCATCACCTTCACTGTTCTTTGCAGCCAATTTTTTAAGCATGGCTCTAACTCTAGGCGTATCAAGCTCATCATCCCATATGAACAAATTGCAATGGTAATCATTCTACACAAAAAAACAAATCAAATTGTTTTCATTATAATATATTTTTTCGAATTTTTTTGACCACATACTTTCAAATCAGATTTCAGAATACTTACCTCCCAAAAGTTTCGACATCTCCAAAATTTCCTCTTTGGATTTTCATCTGTATTTGATACCCACAATTTCATCACCTCATTACAGCCACACTTCGGTAGATTTTGTCCAACTGGGTACCCAACAGTTGAAGCTTTGCTTCCTCCCATTTCAGAAACCCTAATAATAAGAACAAGATGAGGAATACGAATACAAATTAGAGGAAGAAATTTTTCAAATTTCTGGGATTGGGTTTAAGGACATGAAGAAATCGAAATTAATGGTGAAGAAGATGATGAATGGGTGAAGAAGATGATGAATGAGAAAGTGGGATGATTTTTGGCTGTTCCATTTTTTAAATAGTTTTTAGGAATTAATATTAATATTCAGTTTTAAAAAAACGAAAATAAAATTTAACAAATTTCAATTAAAAAAAATTTGATTTTCACACGTGGCAGGTGAAAAAATAAATAAATATTAAAAATTAATTACATGTCAGCGCCACATCAGCTAAGTTGATGAGTTGGGGGAGGAGGGTGGAAAACCGGAAAAAAAAAATTTTTTTACAAGGACACAAACCGGACGAAAAATTTCATAAGGGTGAAAACTGGAAATGGCATATATTACAGGGGTGAAAAACACTATTCACCCTTTAAATAAAGAACTAACCATTTTATAATGACTAAAATCGCAAGATTGTGATAGTTATGAGGTCAAAACTGCAATTAAGGCATAATTATATGATACTCTATCAAATCTCTCTACTATCAAATGTGGTAATGTTGCATTGGAACTTGTGAATTCAAGGTCTTAAAAGTATAAAAAGTGACATCTTTAATTTAAAACTTTCTCTTTTAAATTTCTTAACCAGTGCCCCGGGAGCACTGGTTAACATGACCCTTTAAATAATTGATTTCAATTTGTCGTGTAAAGAAATTTAAAATTACACCATACTTCATCATCTCTTGCTTATAAAGCTTAAACTGTCTCGCTATATTAAACCTAATTTTAACCTAATTTTTTCTCTTACTTATAAACTTAATCTGCCTCACTATACTAAAACTAATTTTAAACTAATTTTTTCATCCACACTTTTGCATTTAATGTTCATCTAAAGTCAAATTATGTTCCTAATTTTATGCTATTTTTTTGAAAAGGAATTACCATGCCCTATATTACTCTACTGGCATCTCTTACTTATAAAGTTTAACCTGTCTCGCTATACTAAAGTTAATTTTAACCTAATTTTTCCCTCCACACTTTTGCATTTAATGTTTATCTAAAGTCAAATTATGTTTCTAATTTTATGCTATTTTTTTGGAAAGGAATTACACCGCCCTATACCACTCTACTAGCATCTCTCTCTTTTTTTTTTTTTTTGAAGAAACAAAAATGAATTATATTAACACTGACACTGTAATTGTCACAGCACAAGGTGTGCCAAAACAGTCACGGGAAGAATACAGTCAAGTCAATCATACACAACAGTCAGTCGATGCCCATACGTTCGACCACCAACTATGAATACCGACTTCAAAAATAACATTACTAGCTTTCAGCCACCACAATGAATATGATTTAACTTTATCTAACAATAGTGGTAGAGAGCTTTGTTTGTTCCTAAATAACCTGTCATTATAAAACTATGTCTACTAGCATCTCTTACTTATAAAACTTAACATATCTCGCAAAATAGATGTTTCATTATGGAATAAACTATGTAATTGCACTCATATTATTTTATATTTCATTGTCAATTATTACTATCGATTTACGCATGGGTCGATGGTCTAGTTTTCATTAAGCTCTTTTCAGATGCTTCTTTCGACCTCAAATGTAAGTAACAAACAAAATTTGAAATTCTCCAATATAAACATAATTTTACTTTAATTATTATGTTTAATATAATTATTCAAATTCTAACTTTAAATAGTTATTTTTTTAGAGATACTTTTTTCTACAAGACCAAAAATTAATTCATATCATTGATAAGAAAAGTTTCAATACAATTGTAAAAGCAATCTCAAAAATATGGTGACTAGCTCAAGAACACACAACCCTAACTAAATTATGTATAACTACGTTCACATGTCGTCTAGTAAACTTCACCTTAGAGTTGGAATTAAAAGACAAAGAATTCTTAATAATCGAAAATATATTAGATAAAACTTAAACACCGATGTCCCGTGATCTTAGTTCAGTTGGTAAGGACAATTCATAATATATGCAAGATTCGAAGTTCGAACCTCAGGTTCAGTTGGTAAGGACAATTCATAATATATGCAAGATTCGAAGTTCGAACCTCAGATACCAAAAAAAACTCAAACACCTAGTTACGAGGAGACAAATGGTTTTTTAGAGATACCTTTAAATTAAAAAAAGCTTCATTTTCTGAATTCGATAATATATGTATCATTCTACACTGCCTAGACCATAGGGAGGGTTGTATGAGATATGCTATATAGCGCAACACAGATGATACACGAATGAGTGCTCTCATAAAAAGAAAATCAAAGACTATAATGGTCAAAACCCAAAACTCTCCCTCATTGAGTATTGGATTTGTCGGTATTTATCATAATCACATGCCAAAACAGTATTAGTTACTATTTCTTCCGTTCTTTTTTAAGTGTCGTTCTAGTGCGGATTTTTTATTCCTATTTAACTGTCGTTTTAGTATTTTAAAGGTATGATTTGTCAATTATTCTTATCTTTTTCGATAAAACTAGTTAATGCTATATATTTGAAAAATTAAAGTTTGTTTTTTATAAACAAGGTTTGTTTTTCTTAAACAAAGTTTGTTTCTTGTTATCATAAATTTAAACAAATTTTTGTTACCTATAATAATGGTTCCACGAATAGTTAAAATTATATAAATAAGATGAGTAGTAATTTTTAAAAATTTCAAGTGCAAAGTAAAAGAACATATTTCAGAGAAAAATAAAATAAAAGACTTCATGAATGTTCAAAAAGAAGAAAGAGTGGAAGACTCATTGGAACGGTGGATGAGAGGTGAAGAGGTTGAAACAGTTGAAGACTTGTCTGACAAGATAGAAGAACAATATTTAAAAAATTGACATTTGTTTATTATGAGAGAGAGAACGTGAAAAAAAAAATAGCAATTTGTTGGAAAAAAATAGTAACTAAAAATATTTGTTACGAGAGAAATATAACATATTAAATTTATTGGAAAGAGAAAGTGAGTGCAAAAAAATAGAAATATATTGGTGGATTAAAACGAGTGTATAATAGGAAGAAAAGGTGCAAAAATACACTTCGCTATTTTGGTGTTAATATTCTAAAACGACACTTAAAAAGGAACGGATGGAGTATAAGACAAATATGAGACAAGAAAATACACGAACATGATTGAAAGAGAAGCAGTTGATAGTGTCGCACAATTATTATTTTTTAAAGAATCCAAATTGAGATAGGAAGAATCGAACATAACATATTAAAATGGGCACAGTTCAAGCTCTCAAGCTAACACCATCGAATCAACTCAAGTGGGTTAGTGTCGTACAATTATTACAAAAAAAAATTGTCCTACCATTAAATTTTCCATTTTTATACGTGATATTACATCTCTTCAAGGTATATAAATTGCTTCTTCCCAATAGCATTTCATATCATCCTATCCATCAAATTTAAGAAATGGCAAAACCTATAGGAGCATAACATAAACTTATTGAGCAAACTCTTGTGTTTCCTACAACAAGAAGAACAACAACAACTTCTCTTCCTCTCACATTCCCCAACTGGTGGCATTTAGGATGGGTCAATAGAATACTTTCCCACCATGGTTCATTGGTATTTAACAATTGGATCAACTAAAGTACATTGATTTATCATAGACTCACTTACACTCTATTTTTCTTCACACTATCTTCTACCTCCATTCTCTCGCATCCATACCCCACTCATCTATCACCACCACCAACATCAAACCCACTTTTCCAACTATCCTTCTTCCATTGTATGTGTTTCTTTATTGTTGATTTAATTTTCTTAAAATAAAATAACGTGAAATTCTGCCATCCAAAATTGTAATCCCCAAAAAAATAATAGTGTGAAAAAAGAAGCAAAGAGACCGGAAATGGGATTTTTAGATCCAGATTTGGGAGTTAGGAATTTTTATTTATGTTCTTCCAATCTAAAGAATCCTCAATTAATTGTAAATCAAATTTCTACTCTCCAACGTTTTTTTTCTAAAATTAACAGTAGTAGAATTTAGTTTACACTTCAATTTAATTCGGAGAGCAAGGACGTTGGCTTGCGAAAATTCTCTATTGCTATTCATAAGATAACCGCTTGATTTGAAACATTTGAACAACCTTAAATGACTCATATCAGTTCATTATTCACCGAACTTTTTCTCAAACATTAACATAAATAGCTTTTTCAAATGATGATTGTGTTTAGGGATATTAATATCCAACATTGGAAAGAAACTTTTGATTTTCTGTGTATCGCTGTGAAAATTATTTGGTAGTTGTAGAGAAATCAAACACAATTGAAATGGAGATTGCTACAGGTGGTGGTTGAGTGGGGACATGGAGGAGAGAAAGGATGGAGGTGGAAGATAGTCTGGAAAAAACTATCCAATGTGGCGAGTCTATGATAAAGCTATACTCTTTAGTTGATCTCAAGATTAAATACTAATTGGGCCATGGTGGGAAAATATTCCATTGACCCACCCTAACTACTATTGGTTTAGTAATTCAGTTTAGTTAGAATTAGTTTTATCTTTGCTTAGTAGTTTGTTAGAAACTTGCATGTTAAGTAACTAGCTTTTGTTGTTAAGAGTTTGTTACAATTTGTTACTCTAGTTTGTTACATCACTTGATGTATATATAGCTTCCTAGCCTTTGTACATATTATGAGTTCATTCAATCAATAAATTTTACAAGTTTATCTCTCTCTCTCTCTTCCTTCTACAACAAGCAACCCTAGAAACCCTAACCCTAATTTCTCATCAAATATGCGCATAGTTTTGCTATTTTCCTCAATCTTATGCGGTGTTCCATCAAATTGGTATAGCAGAGCCTGGTTCGTTCGTTGTTGTTAGAGAATTCGTGAAGAATGGCAACTCATAACAGCAACATCCCTGCGCATCTACCAATCTTTGAAGGCAAGAATTTTGATCAATGGAGCGTAAAGATGAAGGTGATTTTCAGATATCAAGATGTTCTGGAAATTGTGAATGAAGGTATTGTACCACTTGCAGTGAATGCAACTGATGCTCAACAAACAGCACAAAGAGATTTGAAGAAGAAAGATGGGAAAGCCATGTTCTTGATGCATCAGAGTGTGAGTGATGGGATCTTTGAGAAGATCATGCACTATGGTAGCGCAAAAGAGACATGGGATGCACTAGAGAAACTGTATGCTGGTGATGGCAAGTTAAAGAATGTGAGGCTTCAAGCTTTGAGGAGACAGTATGAAGTATTGACAATGGAAGAAGAAGAATTTGTTAGTCAATACTTTGATAGGGTGATCAATCTCACAAATCAGATGACAAGGAATGGTGAAACTTTCACTGATGTGATGAAGGTGGAGAAGGTTCTCAAAACACTAACATCAAGATTTGATCACATTGTAGTGGCTCTGGAGGAATCTAAAGATCTAGATTCTATGAAGATAGAGGAACTACAAGCTAGTCTTGAAGCACATGAGTTGAGGCTGATTGATAGGAACAAAGTAAGAGGGAAGAGTGCATCATCTGATCAAGCTTTGCAAGCCCAGTATGAGAAGAGAGGAAAGTCCAAGACAGGGAAGAAACCCTGGAACAATCAAGCTCATAAGGATGGTGAAGGTTCTAGTAAGAACCAAGAAAATGATGATGCAAAGTCTGATCAGAAGAAGAAGAAGAAAGATAAGAAAGAGATTCAATGCTATAATTGTCAGAAGTGGGGACATTATGCATCTGAATGCAGATCAAAGAGAGTTCCAAGGAACAAGGATGAAGCTCATTTTGCTCAGAATGAGGATTCAAATTCTGAGGAAGTACTCTTGATGGCAACAGTCAAGGAGGAAGAAGAAAGAAGTAATGAATGGTATCTGGACACTGGGTGTTCAAATCATATGACAGGCAGAAAATCTTGGTTCTCTGAATTAGATGATTCAGTAAACAGAAAGATAAGATTTGCAGACAATAACATAGTTTGTGCAGCTGGTATTGGGAAAGTACTGATTCATAGAAAGGATGGAAAGAGAGCTTGTATCACTGATGTGTTGTATGTACCAAACATGAGAAGCAATCTCATTAGTATTGGTCAGTTACTGGAGAAAGGTTACTCTATGAAGATGGAGGCACAAACCATGAAGGTGCTTGATAGCAAGAACATGTTGATTTTGAAGGCTCCTCTATCAAAACAAAGGACTTTCAAAATTAACATTAGTGTTATTGAAGATAAGTGTTTGCTGTCAGAAATCAAAAGTGAAAATTGGCTATGGCATCAAAGGTATGGGCATATCAACTTCAGGGACTTGAATATGCTTAGTGAGAAGAAGTTGGTGTTGGGTTTGCCAAAGATAAAGCTGCCTGATGAAGTTTGTGAGAGATGTTGCACTGGAAAGCAAGCCAGAAACTCTTACAAATCAGAAGTGCCATTCAATGCAACCAGAAAACTTGAGGTAATTCATTCTGATGTATGTGGACCTTTTGAAGTGAATTCAGTAGGAGGAAATAGGTACTTTGTGACATCCATAGATGAATTTACCAGAAAGTTGTGGATTTACTTGTTGGTTAAGAAAAGTGATGTGTTCAGTGTTTTTAAGAAGTTTAGACTGCTTGTTCAAAATGAAAGTGGTGAAGTAATAAGCAGATTAAGAACAGATGGAGGAGGTGAGTATACATCCACTGAGTTCAATGATTTTTGCTCATCAAATGGCATAAATCATGAAGTTACTGCACCCTATACACCTCAACACAATGGAATCTCAGAGAGGAAGAATAGAACACTGGTAAACATGATAAGAAGCATGCTGAAGCAAAAGCAGATGCCTCATTATCTGTGGGGAGAAGCATCTGCTACTGCAGCATATCTCATCAACAGAAGCCCCACAAAGAAGTTGAAAGATAAGACACCAGAGGAAGCATGGTGTGGAGTAAAACCAAGTGTTCAACATCTGAGAGTGTTTGGTTCATTGTGTTTCAGACATGTACCTGATCAGCTGAGAAAGAAACTTGATGACAAGTCTCAGGCAATGATCATGGTTGGATATCACTCAACTGGTGCCTACAAACTTTATGATCCAAGCAGTAAGAAATTTGTATTCAGCAAGGATGTTAAGTTTGATGAATCAAAGGGCTGGAACTGGAAAAACAAGGCATCAAATAACTTTGACAGTCAGTATCATTTGTCTGATTCAGAAACAGAAGATGCTGGGACTGAAGAACCAGAAGAGATAGTTGGTGATACAGATGAAGGAGGTGCAGGCGTTGTCAATAGGCTAACAAGGAATACTCAACCACCAGCCAGGTTGAGAGATTATGAGAGGTTTCCAGATCAAGCAATCACAGATGAGGGTGATATGATACAGTCAGCAATGCTTGTTGAATCTGAACCAGTATCATTTGAGGAAGCTCTTAAGCAGAGTCATTGGAAGAAAGCAATGATTGAAGAACTAGAATCCATAGAAAAGAATGAAACTTGGAGATTGGTTCAATTACCTACTGGTAAGAAGTGTATTGATGTTAACTGGGTTTTCAAGACAAAACTGAAGCCAGATGGTCAGATTGCAAAGTACAAGGCCAGGCTAGTTGCAAGAGGATTCCTGCAGAAGTATGGTCAAGACTATTATGAAGTATATGCTCCAATGGCAAGGATGGAAACAATAAGATTGATTGTTGCTATAGCAGTGAAGAACAACTGGTCAATGTACCAGTTGGATGTGAAATCTGCCTTTCTCAATGGTGAGCTTGAAGAAGAAGTATATGTAAGTCAACCACCAGGATTTGAGATAAAAGGAAAGAAGGAGTATGTATATAAGCTTGATAAAGCTCTGTATGATTTGAAGCAAGCTCCAAGAGCTTGGAATAAGAAAATAGACAGTTTTCTTGTTCAGCAAGGCTTCCTGAAATGTGTGACTGAACATGAAATTTACTGCAGGAACACCACTAATAAGCTCATTGTATGCTTATATGTGGATGACATGATTGTTACTGGAAACAATGAAGAGGAAATGAAGGTTTTTAAGAAGAATATGATGAAGGAGTTTCAGATGTCTGATCTGGGCAATCTCACATATTTTCTAGGAATTGAGTTTGAAATGAATTCACAGGGAATTCTGATACATCAAAGAAAATATGCACAAGACATTTTGAAGAGGTTCAATATGCTGAATTGTAAACCAGTTTCAACTCCAGTTGACACAGGAGTGAAACTGTCTCTGGAAAATGATGAGAAAGAGGTGAATCCCACTTTGTTCAAGCAGATTGTGGGCTCATTGAGGTATCTGTGCCACACAAGACCTGATATTGCATATGGTGTAGGTTTGATCAGCAGGTATATGGTGAAACCTACCACTTCACACTTAGTTGCAGCCAAGAGGATTTTGAGATATGTGAAGGGCACTAGCAGCTATGGTATTCAATACTCTAAGAATCAGAATGGTGAACTAGTTGGCTATTCAGACACTGATTGGAGTGGAGACAAAGATGATAGGAAGAGCACAGCTGCATATGTGTTCTTTATTGGAAATGCAGCCTTCTCATGGAGTTCTAAGAAGGAACCAGTGGTTGCACTATCTTCTTGTGAAGCAGAGTACATTGCAGCATCCATGACAGCATGTCAAGCTCAATGGATCAACATGTTATGTGGGTAGACTGATGATCACATCTCACAGATCATGGATAAAGAGTTATCAAGTCTTCACATAGATATAATTATTAGGAGTAATATTTATATTGGATTGACCCGCCGTGAGAATACTACATAGTAAGTTATGCAATTGTCATAAGATATTCTCACAATGATAATAGTGTATATCGCTCTTAGACCTGAAACCACTATGATCCCTAGATGTGGACTCAAGTGCTTTGTTGCCATTCTAACGTTGTCTGTAAAAGGATAACCATAACGTTGGTTGATGGGTACTTGATGAAGCTTGCTGAGGGACATGAGTGTCCTAGATGGAATTTGTCCCTCCTCATAAACAGGAGATATATCTTTAGGCCTCTTGATGAAATATGACTGTAAAATTGCATGGCCATGCCGAACTAAGTCAATATAAGATATTGGACTTATTCGTTATTCAGTATATTTCGGAATCAAGAAATATAAACATTGATCTATACAAAAGTGACAATATCTATGCCTTGGGATCAATAAAGATATCGAGACAAAGGAGTAATTGTACACATGAATATTATCATGGAAAGGTTTCGTCAGATCACTTGACATTCTTGTCACTTGGGTAGTAATGATGTGTTGCTAGATACCGCTCATTGTTTATAATATTAAATATTAGATTTAATATTATTGTCAACGTGACTAGAACCTATAGGGTCACACACAAAGAACAGTCAAAAGAGAAATATATAATGTATGACTTATATAAGGGGTGTGTTTAGTAAATAGCGCTAATTAGTTAGCAAAATTACTAAATTCGTTGTTGGGCTTACTGAAGCCCAATAGTGACTTCTGACTTGCAGAGCACACTAGAAGTTCTATAAATAGAATTCTAGTTCTATAAATAGAATTCTAGTGCTGAAGTTTTGGTTACAGGTTTTTGGAGCAACCCTTTTTCTCTGCACTTCTGATTCCTTGGCTAGCACCGAGTTTTGGAGAAGCACTGTTCGTGTGGACTAACTAGAGGCATCGCTGCTTTGCTTTGCTCGTGATCAGAAACAATTCTACTACAAAGGTTCTGCTCTTCAAGAGGTAAACACATGAATCCTTAAATTGTTTAAGTATGTGTTTGATTTGTGATTAATGATTTAATCAATATCCGTTTCAATGGGATTTCTTCCGCAAAGAGGATTAAAATTTTGAAAACTCCTCTTAAAATCCCTTCAGTGGTATCAGAGCATCTGGTTTTGATTAAATCATATATTCGAATCTGATTTATGCACCATCGATGTGTATATGATGATATATTCTCCGTTGTGTGTTTTGATAACATATGATTCAATCTTTGATTTGTTATCTTCTGCGTTAAGAGCTTGCGTGATATTTTATTATATTTTGCGATGGAATTTTAATTAAATTTAAGAGTTTAACTATGTGTTGTAATTTGGTTGCCATCGTAATTTCAGGAAGGATATGCAAGAGCTACGTTGACAATGAATTTGATTCAAAGGAGTTATTTGCTTTTATTTTATTGAGAATAAAATAAAATCAATTTGATGATTTGAATTAAAATCAGTCACATGTGTTTTGGTATATGAGATACCCATTGCATATCTTTATATAATACAAAAGTTTACTTCTAAGGGCAATAGTACACGTGGCGTCTCATGTTTCTTCTAGCATTTAATGCTTCTCACACATAAATTGTTGCAATGCATTTTACCTTTGATCAAGAAAGTTGTCTTAATTACATTTTGGTTATATTACATTCATTCCATTTATTTAAAATGAAATAACTATATAACTATATGTATTATGTACGTTTAAATCGAACTTTATTGCTTTATCACCGTAAACTGAATTATTATAAAGATTAGAACAAAAAGAAAAAACCACCTTTACATGTGATCAGACCAAACTAAAGTTTTTATTTCTTTTCCACTCTAATTTTGACTCTAAAATTTTACATATTAGTTAGCCGATGTTTTTTATAATTACTCAGAAATAACTTAATTATTGTATTATCTTTGTGAATTTTTTTAATCTCCGAAAATAATATTGTACGTATATAGGAAAAATCGTTTTTAAGTTGTAAACCAAACTGACAAATAAATTAGTTTCTTTTTCTACTAAATTTTCAACCATATTTTAATATCCTACCTATCTTAAAAGAAATAATTTTCTAATTTTTCTTGGAGAAGAAGAGATAAATATCATCTACGGATACACTATTTTGAATCAGAAAAAAATAGCAATTAGTGGTGTCATTTTATATTTTAGCAATTACACTCTTTGGACTCTAATGTTTTTTTTTGTAACCAAAAAATGTTTTTTGTTTTTATCATATTTTTATTTTTATTTCCGTTTTTTGTACACCATCATGGTATTGCGGTAATCAAGTCATAATTAATTTGGTCAACAAATGATCAATATAGTAACTTATTTTTTATTTTATTTCCGTTATTTTGTACACCATCATGGTATTGCCGCACTCAAGGCATAATTAAGTTGGTCAAATGAGTGGAAATAGTAACTTTTTTTTTTGTTTGTAGTATGAGGTTGTAGTACCATTTTTTTTAGAGAGAGGTTTTAGTACCATGTATAAAAGGAATCTGTATTCTTGATTGGAAATAGTTAATTAATATGAGGTTGTAGTAGTAGTACAATGTATAAAAGGAAATAGTTAATTAATAGTTAATTTGCAATCAAATGCTACATTAACGTATTAACGTATACAGGTCCATCCGTTTTTTTATATAATTGACGTATTATTTTGTTGGCCGATCCAATTGTTGTATGACAAGTGTCCATTTTACTTTGGCGGCCAATCGAATTGCAACATACATTTTATTTTTTGTTTATTCTTTTAGTTTCTTCACATAATAATTAATTTATTAGTTACCGCCTATAAAAAGTCCATGTTTCATTTGATCATTTTATATACCATTTTCTTTCTTTTTCACATATTGTTGTTGGTATTAACAAAAGGAAGTGTTGCAATGGCTCTGAGATTGTCTGATAACATCTCTGAGATCAACCCGGTGAAGGAATCATGAACCATAAAAGGCGCTAATCAATTTCATATTATTTAGTGCTTCAATTTGTTAAAAAAAATGTTTAGTGCTTAAAAAAAAGTCACATATTATTCATCGAAAAAAAAAGTTAAAACAATTGTGATAAAAATAAATTTTTTTTTTCCAAAGAAAGTGATAAGAATGAACTTTTTTTGAAGGATATTAAAATGAACTTAATTACTTTTAATTTACTCATATACTTTCTTAAAATGTTGTCATTACTTACACATTTTTATATTTATATTTATTTTGCACAAGAAGTAATAAATTAAAAATTATACTTAATTTTTCAATCTTTACATTAATAGTGGTGATTTGCTTGAATTGTTTTTCTATAAATATCGGTTCCCATTTAACCATACCTCACACCACTTCTTTGACATTCAGTCAAAGAATTCAAAGTTCTTTCAAAATTTTCTATTTTTTTGTGTTTCAACAATTTTCATTTTTTTCTCATTTTTTTCAAAGGCTCCAAAACCAAAAATTGGTTTAATTTACGAGATTAATTCGTTGACAGAATCATAGAGTGTGGTTTGTATTGTTCACCTTTGGGTTGTTCTTGATGTATCAAACTTCAAGCTTCCATTCTCACTAGCTAGACACGATGATGACAAATGCATTTTTATGCATTTGTAATATTTCTTTATTATTATAGTTAATTTTTAATTATAAATAATATATCTATATTTATTTATATCTTTTTGATTGATCAATAAACATAAATTTTCAAACATTGAGTTTGATTTGTGTAATTTGATAGTATCAGTTTGATTTTATCATTTGTTACATTTTATTTTTTAAGATGTGATGGAAATGCTTCACGTGCGACAATATTATAAAAGAAAAAAAAGGTTAATAAAAATCGATTTGAATTAAACTTGATCATGATGGGTGTGTTCATTCTCGAATTGTTTCTCTTAGTGAAATTTCATTCTTTTAATGACGAGCTATGGGTACTCAAGTCCAAACCGAGCTATGGGTACTCAAATTCCACAGATTGTTTCACTAATGACGAGTTATGGGGTACTCAAATCCAAACCAATCTAGAATAAAACCACACATGTGATAAAAAAAACAGAAAACCACACAAAATCTACACAAAACGATCTAAACTGCATGTAATTTTAATTTTAAATCGATGGGTTGTTGCCTCAAAACTAATTTAAAACACACAACAAGCAGCCTATTGACGAGCCACTTTTTTATTTTCTTACATAGAAATGTATGTTGTAAATTTGACTATGTTGGTGGGTTCAATTTTCAATTGAAGTGGAATTTGTGGATCAAGAAGTAGAATTTTCATTTATTTTTACCTTCTTTTTCTCTTGATTATTTTTCCTTTTTGCTTTACACTTGCACAATATATTAAACGAAAATGATTATTGGACACCCAAACCTCAACCAACCACTAAAGAGAGAAAGAAATAAAGAGTGAAGTGATAGATATTGATAAGTTGGTGATTTACAAAAAGACAGATATAAAGATAAAATAAGATGTTAAATAAGTGTAAAAAAGTTTAGCATAATTATTTGCGTTCCTTTAAAAATATATTATTTTATATAATTTTAATAATTTTTCAATTTTTTTGTCAAGTAATAATATCTCAAAATTATAATTTGCTTTAAAATAATTTTGAAATATTAATATTATTTTAAAAAGTGAATATAAAATTAGTTAACATTGTTGAAATTGATTTCTCTCATGTGAAATCAATTTTTTTATATGATTTTGTTTTTTGCTAGCAAAAATTTAGGGTAGGTGGTAGGTGTCCATGTCTAAAGTTTCTATATGATTTAGTAAATTTGTTTGCCAATAATTGTATTGGCTTTTTGTTATTCTATAATTTGAATCTTAAATATTGATAGCTTAAATAATATTACATTAGTGATGTTAAAAAAAAATTCCATTTCGATTGGAAGCTTTCTATTTTGTCAAACAGTTTCGACCGAAAACTATTCATTATTAATGTAACATTAATTTTTTAAAATATAATTATGATTTCATTAGTTACTCAACAACAACAACTAATCATAATTATATTTTCACAACTTCAAAGACTTAACTGTTCATTTTTTGTTTTTGTTTTGACAAAAGTTCCAATTACTTTTTATAATTGAATAAAGTTTTTGTGTTTGGGATTAAATTGGATAGCCCAGTTTTTTTATGGGCTAAAATAGATCTTCACTCTCTTTTATTATGTATTATTATTCTTATTATCAAAAAGATAATAGTAATCGTGATGGTAATCATCACGGGTTGGATTGCTCATTAGCCTACAATGGGTTGGATCGCACATTAGACTAAGAGCAACCACACAAGTGAAATTGACGCCAAATCATCATCCAAAACACTACAACATTCTGTATATTGGTCACTTCACTTACATATTTCTCAACACCTATTCTTGGATCATATGTGGAAATGTAAGCCATAATTGACACATTAACATAGTCATAATTGACACATTAACATATCTCTTTTAAATTTGAGACACTCTGCGTCTGTGATCTGGTGACATAGCCAAATAAGGTGAGACGAAGAAACAATATAGTAAAAATTATGGGTTGATGGTAGTTTCACACATGGCACATTAACATACATCACTCTGTAACTGTGAGACTTTATGTGTCTATGATCTGGTGAGATAGTCAAATAAGGCGAGAGACACAATATTGTAGAAAATATGGGTTAGTAGTGGTTTCATAGAGATACATTTTTGTTCCTTTCTTTCACGAGAAGAGAGACAACAAATTAGAAAAAGAAAGAAGATGAAAAAGGAATTTGAGCATGAGAGAAATGATAAGGGAAAAAAACTAATAAGTGTGTTTTATAAACATGTATTTTATAAAAATGTCACATCAATTAAAAATGTCTAACAAACATGTATTTGATAAACACATCAGAACACATCAAAAAAATTTCATTGTCACATCTAGGGGTGTTCGCGGTGCGGTTTGGTTCGGTTTTGAGGCTAAAAGTCATCCGAACCGCAAGATAAAAATGCATGCTGTTTGGTTTGGTTCGGTTGACTTTTAAAATACAATCCGAACCAAACCAAACCAAACCAAATCAATGCGGTTTGGGTTGGATCGGCTGGTGCGGTTTTTTCGAGACAATTCAATTTTTTTCTGATATTAAAATCAAGTTAAAAAGTTAAAACACAACATATTTTCGTTAATGTTACCAACAATGTTTTAAATTTCATCTAACATTACAATTTTATTTTATTCAACAATGTTCACAACTGCATAAATCAAATTAAAAATGTGGACAAAAGTAATCTTATTTTGAAAGAAATAAAAAAAACGAAGATTTTATCGTTTTTTAAAAGTTCAAATAGGACATAAATACATTTTTGAAATAAAAAGCAAAGAATTAACTTAACAAGAGAAAATATATGTCATTTTATAAATTTGTCCATTGAGTTTATTTGAGTATTGGTTTAGGTAACATATATTTAATTAGTGTTTTTCATATGTTGCGGTTTGATTTGGATTGGTTCGGTTGGTAAGATAAAAACCGCAAACCAAACCAAACCATGCGGTTGAGTAGAAAAATGATCCAAATACATCTGAACCAAATGCGGTTTTTTGCGGTTTCGGTTTGGGTTGGTTCCGTTTGTGGTTTTTCTATTGGATTTGTTCGGTTTTGAACACCCTCACATCCCACCAAATAACAAAAGTGTAGAAATTTTGTCAAAAAAAAAAGTTGGTTAAATTTAAAATAATAAAGGTCGAATAAAAAACTACATGAAAGCGAATGACATTCAAAAATTAAAATTTAAGATAAAAATATAAACAAATAACAAACAAACAAATCATCATAATGTTAGAACTTTCGTGGGAGCCTGCATTGTGATGTACCATCACATTAGACTAAGAACAACCACCCAAGTGAGATTGATATTACATCTCCCACCAAAGCCTTAAGACATTAGGTATATGTGTCATCTCATTTATATGTTTCTTCAACATCTACTATCTATGTACATGATCCACCCCCAAGACCCACTCCCGCTCCCCCACAATGTTGACTCGGGATATGATACCATCATTAGACCTTTTGTAGAAGCCAACACTGATGTGGATCAACACATTAAAGAAAGAGAAACCACACAAGTGATAACCTCGCATTTTCATCCAAAATTTTAAGGCTTGAGCATATGAATTTTTTCACTTATTTGTTGATGGACTTTCACTCTGTTATTCAAGGTTCGTCTTTAATTGACACTTGATACATCACAATATTATTTCTCTCAAATATGGCGAAATTCTAACCCGTGCTTGGCACGGGTGTCCAAACTAGTTGATTCTAAATAAAGATCTTTAATTGTTAAAGGCTATTTAATTCAAAACCTTTGTTTATGCATGATTGTTTCGGTTTGGTACTGTAACACCCACGTCGTGGCTTTCGATATCCCGCTAGGTGGATACGTAAGGTTCCCGACCTAAGGGGAACGGTTTAAGCCGCAAGGGACCCCCACGACAATAGTAGGAACCGAAACACATCGGAATGAGAGGGATCCGGAGGCCGTGTAGGTATGGGACTACATGGTTGAAGGAAGGCTTATAAGAATTGTTAGGTACTACCCATATCAACAAGATGCATCTTCTTTTCGGGAGCTCAATCCATAGGAACTCCACAGTTAAGCGTGCTTGGCTTGGAGTAGTACTAGGATGGGTGACATACCGGGAAGTTTCCCGGTAAGCATGTGAGTGAGGACAAAGCATGCTGAAAAGACTCGTGTTGGTTTGTGGGGTTAGTCGGCAATCTTGTAAGCAGTCTGGGATGTTACACTTGGTATCAGAGCAGACCTCTCCCAGTACGGTGTGGTTCGGAGATGAACCAGGCGGAAGCTGGTGGGCATGTAACACCCACGTCGTGGCTTTCGATATCCCGCTAGGTGGATACGAAAGGTTCCCGACCTAAGGGGAACGGTTTAAGCCGCAAGGGACCCCCACGACAATAGTAGGAACCGAAACACATCGGAATGAGAGGGATCCGGAGGCCGTGTAGGTATGGGACTACATGGTTGAAGGAAGGCTTATAAGAATTGTTAGGTACTACCCATATCAACAAGATGCATCTTCTTTTCGGGAGCTCAATCCATAGGAACTCCACAGTTAAGCGTGCTTGGCTTGGAGTAGTACTAGGATGGGTGACCTACCGGGAAGTTTCCCGGTAAGCATGTGAGTGAGGACAAAGCATGCTGAAAAGACTCGTGTTGGTTTGTGGGGTTAGTCGGCAATCCTGTAAGCAGTCTGGGATGTTACAGTATATCATTGGCGTTACTGTTTAGTACAAACAAGTATGATTCACATTTCCAAAATTCGTGGATATAAACTATTGGACTCATTTGATTTTATATCATTTGAAGGATGTGAGTCCCACCTTTCAAAATATATTAGTATACCGATCACCAACAAAGGTGAAAGAACACATAATCTATTTGAGTTGATATACATATCAGATGTATATGAAGCACTAAACATATTTGTTAGATATTTTGTTTCTCTTACTTCATCTAACATTACTAATTAATAGTAGATGAGCAAAGTGTATTTGACACGATGCAAGAAATCTTTGAAATTGTTCAAAGAGTTTAACAATGAAGTAAAAGGAATAAGTTTAAAAAGTATAAAGACCATATAAGTAAGCGTGATGGTAAATACTTAATTAAGGAGTATAATGGTTATTTATATGTCATCATGTTTGACATGACTCGATCTAAAATAAGATTATAACTCCGTGACTCTTGTAATTTCCTTATTTACAGTTATTCTTTACCCACAACAAGTTCCAATTGAGGTAATCATAAAGACACCATATTTGATATGGAGGTAAAGTACCTAGTTTGACTTTATGATAATTTGGGTTATAAGGTTTATTAGATAAACTAAACTTCAAATTAAATGAATGTATACTTGTGGAGGTTCCATTAGGAAACTAGAGGATACTATATCTACATCTTCTTCCTTTTGACAAAAGTTGTTTGTCGCTAGAACTGGAGTATTCCTTTTCAAGGAGTATAGCTCTGCAAGAACTAGTGGGAGTGATGTAGAACTTGAATTAAGTCAAGTACCACAAAATACATGTTTCTCTAAGAATGGAACATGAACTGAATCAACAAAGGGTTGTTGGTAAATCGGTAGTTCGAGTAGCACATGATCTAGATGAGTCTGATATGTCATAACACTAGGATGAGAAACATGATTTTGTCATGACTCAACAAGGTGATATGATCCTCATGGAAGATGAGCACCTGACTTACTAGAAGGTCGCAAATGACCTGATTTTTGAGAAGTGGCTAGATGCCATGGGATCTTATAAAGAATCCATGTACACAAACCATATATGGATATTGGTTATATCATCCAAATTAGTATGACTCATAAGATGAATGTGAGTTTTCTTATAGAAAACTGACATGGATGGTATTATGAATACCTTTAAGATATGATTGATTGTAGAAGGTTTCATGCAATTCATGACGCATATCATGACGAAACCATTCCATCATCATAATGCTTAAATCTAACGATCCTAATTCCCATTGTTGTATAATACATGTTCTAGAAGATGGATAACGAGGTTGTATTCCTTAATTGGAATAACATATACATGTATTTGATATATGTAGGATTTCGTTAATCCAAAGGATACTACAAAGGTAGATGTATTATAAAATTCATTTATGAATTAGAGAAAACTTCTCAAAGTTGAATTTTTTATTTTATTAATGAAGTTTTATGAAAACTTTTATTAATAAAGAAATCTTGTGCACATAAGGAGATTAGTGAGAGCATTGGTATTAGTTTGGTGGAGTATGTGGATGACATACAAGCCACCAAAATAATTTATCTACACATGTAAGACATGGTTAGAAAATTATTTTCAATATGTACCAAAATTGATTACAGTGTTCGACACTAAAATACCTTCAAGAATATTCTTGGATGTCTTAAAGGACTATGAATTGTTTCTTGAAAATGGATGAAAGAAACTTTGTAAATGAGTTACAATGATGTTGACTTTCATATCAGTGTACAGTATATGCTAGGATATAACCTATGAAATTTGTAAAAGTACAAGCTTCAGATAGTTGTTGTTTCTATTACAGATGTCAAATACATATGATTTGGATTGTTTAGCTCATAATTGAGTGAAAGCATGTGTTTCTTGTGTTGCGGATTCCATTGATCTCGTCTGAGGTAAAATTAGTTTAAATCTTGCCAGCAATGAAAACTTGATCTCACCAATGATCCAAATGTATACTTTGACACTTCAATTTCTTTTCGATAGAAGATCGAAAGTGGAAATTGAAAGAAGTATGACCTACCAACATAGGAAAGAGTTCCTTATCTGCTAGTAGAGTATCTTGTCCATAGTGTGCTTGATGCTAACACTTGACCAATAGATATTGAGTTAATATTTGATTGGCTTTTAGTGCTAGTGGGAGATTGTTGGAGTAAGCCCTAATAGCCAATCTATATTGATTGGGTTTGGCTTTGTATCATGATATTGATATAAATATATATATTGTGAAGATGTAAATTATAAGGCGTTTCTTTATTGATTTTGTTTTGTTTCAAAATAATGAAGTCCCTAGAATAGTTAGTCCGTTTAATGGAACATTAAGTATAACTTAATTGTGAGACCCCGTTAAACATAAGGAAACTATTCTAAAAGTATCCGTAGTCAAGCTTTATTGAGAAGTGGGATATCATTAAAGCATAGAGACTATTATGTGGGTAGACTGATGATCACATCTCACAGATCATGGATAAAGAGTTATCAAGTCTTCACATAGATATAAATATTAGGAGTAATATTTATATTGGATTGACCCGCCGTGAGAATACTACATAGTAAGTTATGCAATTGTCATAAGATATTCTCACAATGATAATAGTGTATATCGCTCTTAGACCTGAAACCACTATGATCCCTAGATGTAGACTCAAGTACTTTGTTGCCATTCTAACGTTGTCTGTAAAAGGATAACCATAACGTTGGTTGATGGGTACTTGATGAAGCATGCTGAGGGACATGAGTGTCCTAGATGGGATTTGTCCCTCCTCATAAACAGAAGATATATCTTTAGGCCTCTTGATGAAATATGACTGTAAAACTGCATGGCCATGCCGAACTAAGTCAATATAAGATATTGGACTTATTCGTTATTCAGTATATTTCGGAATCAAGAAATATAAACATTGATCTATACAAAGGTGACAATATCTATGCCTTGGGATCAATAAAGATATCGAGACAAAGGAGTAATTTTACACATGAGTATTATCATGGAAAGGTTTCGTCAGATCACTTGACATTCTTGTCACTTGGGTAGCAATGATGTGTCGCTAGATACCGCTCATTGTTTATAATATTAAATATTAGATTTAATATTATTGCCAACGTGACTAGAACCTATAGGGTCACACACAAAGAACAGTCAAAAGAGAAATATATAATGTATGACTTATATAAGGGGTGTGTTTAGTAAATAGCGCTAATTAGTTAGCAAAATTACTAAACTCGTTGTTGGGCTTACTGAAGCCTAATAGTGACTTCTGACTTGCAGAGCACACTAGAAGTTCTATAAATAGAATTCTAGTGCTGAAGTTTTGGTTACAGGTTTTTGGAGCAACCCTTTTTCTCTGCACTTCTGATTCCTTGGCTAGCACCGAGTTTTGGAGGAGCACTGTTCGTGTGGACTAACTAGAGGCATCGCTGCTTTGCTTTGCTCGTGATCAGAAACAATTCTACTACAAAGGTTCTGCTCTTCAAGAGGTAAACACATGAATCCTTAAATTGTTTAAGTATGTGTTTGATTTGTGATTAATGATTTAATCAAGATCCGTTTCAATGAGATTTCTTCCGCAAAGAGGATTAAAATTTTGAAAACCCTTCTTAAAATCCCTTCATATATAGCTTCTTAGCCTTTGTACATATTATGAGTTCATTCAATCAATAAATTTTACAAGTTTATCTCTCTCTCTCTTCCTTCTACAACAAGCAACCCTAGAAACCATAACCCTAATTTCTCATCAAATCTGCGCATAGTTTTGCTGTTTTCCTCAATCTTATGCGGTGTTCCATCAAATGCCACCTCCTCGACTTATATTTTTATGTGTTTTTATTTTTCCAAACAGAACATAAAAAAAACATAAATGAACATAATCTTAACTTATTTATGTGACTTTTCAATGTGATGTACTTCATCATTATTTTATTTTTTAAAACAAAGTACTTCACCATTATTATGATCCGATGGAGGGGGAATCTCGAGACTATGTTGTCTCTTCACATCCTGATCAGTGAGCACATGCTATAGTACTAATAATAGCAGTTTTTTTACAAACTATAGTACTCCCTCCGTTCCATAATACTTGACATAATTGATTTTATTACGCATGTCAATGCATAATTGTGAGTTTAAATATCTTGAATAATATATTAGAAAAAATTATGAAATATTTAATATTTTAAAAATACTAATCCAGACAAATCTAACAACATCTTATATAATATTATTTATCTTTGTATATTAGTAGAAAATATGGTCAAAATAAATTAGGTTAAAATTACACATTTTCAAATAGGTCATCTATTACCGGACGGAGGGAGTACTAATAATAGTAGTTGAGATACTAATTATAGTAGTTGAGATATGCTTGTTAAAAAATTGAGATATGGATACAGCTGGGACACTAACCGAATAATAATTGAGATATGCTTGTTAATTAATATTAATAATATTATTAAAAAAGAAGAATGCTAACTACCGAATAATAATTGAGATATGCTTGTTAATTAATATTAATAATATTATTAAAAAAGAAGAATGCTAACTGGTGCTCCAAGGACATTAGTTAAGAATCTAAAATAAGTAAATTTTTACTATGAAAAAGTTATGTAATCATTACATAATCAAAAGTAATATATATATATATATATATATATATATATATATATATATATATATATATATATATATATATATCCAAAACAAAATTTTTATTTGTAGATTCCTTGACCATTGTCCTAAGGGCACTAGTTAGCGAAACCCATTAAAATAGGAAAATGTTAACGAATGCCCCCGGGGCACTCTTTAAGCACCTAAAGTGGTAATATTTTATGAAAGTTTGTGCATTTATTGCATTGAAAATTGTAGTCTTTACTTTTTTTTAAAGAATAATTTCTTCATTAGAAATGCTTAAAGAGTGTCCCGGAGACACTCGTTAACAAGCCCATTAAAATATAATAATAATTGAGATATGAATGCAGCGGCTCACTAACATATTTATGTTCAGGTTGCGGACAACATATTTATGTTCAGGTTGCTCAAACACATCTGTTTCTTTGTTTTTACTCACGGTTTTTTTTTTGGGTCATGTTAACTTGTGCCCTTAAGCACATGCTAAGGAATCCAAAAAAAGAAACTTTGCATTAGAAAACATGATATTTTAACTTTCTAAAAGTTGACTACACGACTTTTGATGCGCATATTTCCTTAATGAGTTTCTTAACATGTGCCCTTAAGGCACAAGTTAACATTTGCCTTTTTTTTTTGGTATGGGTCGGAGTTCATGTTATTGCCTGAAATTAGATTCTGTCTTGCCTTTTTTATTCGGTCATCCCTCCTTTTTTAATTGGGTTAAATATGTTTTTGGTCCCTATAAAATTGCGACCTTCTAAGTTTAGTCATTACTTAATTTTAATAGCTTTTTTAATCCCTACAAAAAAAATTTACTTATAATTTTAGTCCCTGCTAAAATAAATTTTGTTTAATTATCCTTAAACTCTTAAATTTTTTAACGATTCTTTTTATACAAGTTTAGAACACTATGACAGGTTCATTTACTAAAATCTATAATTTTTTAACATGAAATAAATTAAATATGAATTTTTTAAAACGACAAAAGTTTAAGATATAAGTAACAAAAATATGGACGTAGAAATCAAATTTTTGCGATATTTTTTCGGAGGACCTTTTAATAACGTTCTTAGCACGCCTGTAAAAAATTGTTGAAAAACTTAAGAGTTTAAGCATAAATTAAACAAATTTGGATTGAGTAAGGACTAATATTGAGTGCAAAAATTTTTTGTAGGGATTAAAAATGCTATTAAAATTAAGTAAGGACTAAACTTACAAAGTCACAATTTTGTAGGGACCAAAAACATAATTAACCCTTTTTAATTCAATGATTTATTAACTTAGAAAGGAAAAAATAAAATGAAAGAGAGAAAAAACACATGGGTTAAATGGTTGATATTGGTGGACCACCAACAACATGAGAGAAATGACGAGAGGATCCAAATCCATTATTATCCAGCCCTACCAATTATTGCCAAAAAAAGAATAGGACATGACGAGAAAAGTGAAAAATTCCTTCATTTCTTAGCTACCTTCCGTCGGTCATGCATTCATGTCGTTGATGTTGTACTAATCTCAACCATTCATCCCATCTGTTTTTTCAATCTCCGTTGAATTAGAAAAAAGAGGGATGACTGGACAAAAAGGACATGAGAGGATCCAATTCTATTATTGTCCGCCCCTAACAGTTATTACTAAAAAAAGGTTAGGACATGACAAGAAAAGTTAAAAAAATCTTGCATTTCTTAGCTAGCTTCCGTCAATCCTGCATTTCCTCTAAAACATTTTTTTCTCTCTTTCATTTATACATTTTTTTATACTCTATCAAATCATTTTACTACATGAACAAAATGTCGGTTATTTTGAGACAGGGGAAGTAAAATTAAAATTTAAATAAGAAGATGAGAATGATTTTTTTAAAATTATCTTTATTAAATTTTGATGCAGTTTTATTATCATAAACCCAAAATGAAGAATAGTAATTTAAAATTGATTCACAAAATTTTAATTATTTGGCACAATTGAAAAAAAATTAAAAACCAAAAGTCACAATTTTTTTCATACAACTTTTTGTGAACATGATAATTTTATGATACTCTGTCAAATCCCGCTACTAATTAAATAAATTATTTTAATTAGTCACGAAGAAAATTAAAAATTACACTAACAACATACTCAATCATTTTCATTAAGCTCTTTTTGGATACTCTTTTTTTTTTTTTTTGACAAAAGCTCTTTTTGGATACTCCTTTCGACCTCGAATATTAGTAGAAAAAAAATTTGAAAATCTCAAATGTAAACAAAATTTTATTTTAACTTTTTTTTTTGAGGGAAAATTTTTATTTTAACTATTATGTTTAATATAATAATTCAAATTCTAATCTTAAATAATTATTTTTTTAGAGATACTTTTTTTTACAAGAGGTAAATTAATTCATATCATTAATAAGAATTTTTTTAATATAAGTAAGAGCAATCTCAAAAATATAGTAACTAACCCAAGAACATGTAATCCTAAATAAAGTATGAATAACCATATTTACTTACCGTCTAATAAACTTTCCCTCAAAGTTGTAATTAAAAGACAAATGGTTCTTAATAATCGAAACTATTAGATAAAACTCAGAGACTATGCTACGCGGAGACAAATGGTATTTTAGAGATACCTTTAAATTACATAAAACTTCATTTTCCACATTCGTTAATATATCTATCTATTATTCTACACTGCCTAGACAAGAGGGAGTATCTTTTGTGAGATATGCTATATAGGGCAATACACGTGATTACAAACGAATGCTCATAAAAAGAAAATCAAAGACTATAATGGTCAAAACCCAAAACTCTCTAACCCCATTGAGTATTGGATTGTCGGTATTTATCATAATCAAATGCTAAAGCAGTACTAGTTACTAACTTCTTCTCCTCTTTTTCCTTATAAAAAAAAAAACTTATTATTATTATAAGACAATCCTCCCTTTTGTCAAAAAAAAAGAAAAAAAAAAGACAAGAAAATACACGAACATGATTGAAAGAGAAGTAGATTGGTAATGCGTACAATTTTTTTTGTTCAAGAATCTAAATTGACACAGAAATAATCGAACTTGAAATCTTAAAACGAGCATGTTGTAAGGTCTCAAGCCAACATTACCAAACCAACTCAATTGGGTTAGTGTAGTACAATTATAACAAAAAAGATCGTCGGTATTTTCCATGTTTTATACGTGATATTACATCTTGTAAAGGTGTATAAATTGCTTCTTCCCAATAGCATTTCATCTCATCCAATCCATCAAATTTAAGAAATGGCAAAACCTATAGGAGCAGAACATAAACTTATTGAGCAAACTCTTGTGTTTCCTGCAACAAGAACAACAACAACTTCTCTTCCTCTCACATTCCTCGACTTGCATTTTGCTGGTCCAATCTACGCCAAACGCTTATTCTTCTATCCTTTTCCTCATTCAACCAACCATTTTTGCAAAACAACACTTCCATCTCTCAAACAATCTCTTTCTTGTGTTCTTCATCATTTCTTCCCTCTCGCTGGAAATCTCATTTCTCCACCACCACCACAAAAACCTTTCATTCGCTGCACCGAAGAAGACTCCGTCACCTTTACCATCATCGAATCATCGCAAGATTTCAACCATCTCTCCAACAAACACCACCTGAAAAATCTCAAAGAAAATAATAACCTTGTTCCAATATTAACACACAAAACCAGGATTGAAGATATTAATGACATTGAAAAGGACACATTCACCCTTCCATTGTTGGCTTTGCAAGTCTCAATATTTCCCAACCATGGTGTTTGCGTTGGCATTACATATTGTCACGTGATGGATGGTAACAGTTGCAATCATTTCATGAAATCTTGGTCTTTTATCCATCAAGGAGGTGATGTAGCTGAATTGAAGTCACCACCTTGTTTTGATAGAGAAGTTTTGAGGGACCCAAGAGGACTTGAGAATCTTATTTTAAGAGATTATTTTTTTACAAGAAAATCTTGGAAGTTTAGACTCGTTGCTCAAAGTCAAAGCACTGGAGAACATGAAGATTCTTTTAAGGTAATTATTGTTTTTGGAAAAGAAGAAATTGAGGGGATGAAAAAATGGGTGCTGAATCAATGGAAGAAAAATGATAATGAAATCAACGTGCCAAAATTTCTATCTAAATTTGTTGTAACTAGTGCTTTTATTTGGGCTAGTATGGTTAAAGCAATGCATAGAAATGATGACGGTGATGAAAAAGATGAGTACTTTTGTTTCACATGTGATTGCAGAGATAGACTTGGCTACTCAATACCAGAGGGGTATTTTGGAAACACTGTAGTGTCTAAAAGTGCAACGATGAAGAGAAAGGACATGAAGGGAAAAAATAGTTTTGTTGATGTTGTTAAGGTAATTGAAAAGGCTGTTAATGAGATAAAAAATGAACCTCTTAAAGATGTAGAAGACTGGTTTGAATTAAGTAAAACTATGTATATGTCTGGAAATCAATTGTTTCTGCATGGATCACCTAAGTTTAATGTTTATGAGACCGATTTTGGATTTGGAAGACCTGTTAAAGTTGAGATGGTGCATGCGTTTAAGGGTGTGTCTCTTGCTGAAAGTGGAGATGGAGAAGGTGGACTTGAGTTTGGGTTGGTGCTTAAAAGTGAGGAATTTGAATATTTCTCTTCTCTCATTCAACAAGGACTTGAAGTTTTTAAACATTAACAAATATGCTGCCATTGTCATTTAATTAGTTTTTGCTTGTTTTTGTGCTTTTCATTTAAATAAAAAGTGTGTGGCTTGTGAGTGTTTTTCTCTCATTATTAATAATTCGATCATTGTAGTATAATGTGTTTGTTCAAAAATATTACTTTTGATAATGCTTGCAAATAAAATACACATGCTTATACTTCGGTTGCACTTCCGGTGCACCAAATCAAATGCTTTTGATATTACTTCTTGCAGATAAAATATTTCATGTAAACTCATCCACCATACCAAATCAAATGCATTTGATATTACTTACAAATAAATAATAATATAATGTAAACTGCTAAAAAAAAATGCTTGTGGCTCATTAATGTTTTTCTCTCGATTATTTTTCGTATGGAAAATAGATTATAGTTTTTCATTAGAAATCAAAGTATTAATACAATAAAGTACATCATTATAATGATGAAGACTAGCTAAAAATGTGGCCTATCGTGAGAAGGTATGAACGGCCTCATTAGTTTGTTTCTGACTAAGCACAACCTTAGAGTTTTGGAACAATGAGTTGCATCGTCTCTTACAATCATCAAGGATATCTCCGAACTCCGAAATATCATTGCTGCCACTTTCAAATAATCTACAACTCTCTTGACATTAAATTAAAAAGGCAAATGTTAACTTGTGCCCTCACATGTTAAGGAATTGATTATAAAAATATACGCATTAAAAGTCGTGTATTCAACTTTTTAGAAGTTGGAATATTATGTTTTCCAATGCAAAATTGTTTTTTTTAGGTTCCTTAACATATGCCCTTAGGGCACAAGTTAACATGACCCAATTAAAAATCAATGTTTGTGAGTTGTAATTCTTGAACCCAGTGTATTGCATATGAGTTATGACAGCCCCAATGCTTCCCCTACAACCGTATCACAATATATGAGACTAGTCCACATCGTCTTGGCTTTCACAAAATTCCCGGTGTCATCCCGAAGACACATACGAAACCCAACACGGTTCAGAGAGTCCGAAAACGACTTATCACATTGCACATTTGCACTTAATTCTTCCATGACTCGGTTTTTGCCACCGGGGTTGAGATTGCAGCGTTATAGCACTTCTGCCATCTGCTATATTTCCCGCAATCTGCACATCCGTAACAGTGGCATCCATCCCATGCTTACTTCTGCTAGCTGTTTCGCATGCTCAATCACTGCCTGACTGTTTTCAGAAACATTTTGGCAAATTTTTATGTTTCAACTTTTCCACAAACTCCACACAACTGTTGGGAATAATTCAAACTCCGCGTGTGACAAGTTCTGCGCTAAAGCAAATATAATCTCTGTTACTGTGTTGTTTTCTTGGATTGCTGCTGTCACATCATTCAAAAGATGGCTATTTTCCTCTCATTATTATTAATTCCATTAATGTAGTATAATGTGTTTGTTAAGAAAAACAGTGCAATATTCTAAGGCCACTATGGAATACAAATATATAGAGATGGTGGGGAGGTTATACAAAGGTACCGCGTAATTTGTAGAGACTAAAACGTCACTGTTAATATTAGTGATAAAATGATACTATAAGTTTTGTAAATGACATTTGTCTATATTATTAATATTAATAGATAGAACGAGATGTATCATCGTGAGCTTGACTCAATTGGTAAAAACATTGAATTATATATATATATATATATATATATATATATATATGTAAAGATCGGAGTTCGAATTTCAGACACCCACTTATTTATCATCTTAAAAAGGTGAATTTATAAAGTTTAGAGTATGAGAAATAATATTACAGGTCCCACATAGGCATAATTATAGCTTATTATGAATAATGAATCATAAATTAGCAAGTGTATTATGTAGAAGCTCCCTATGAATAATGAATCATAGATTTGTCTAGGAATATAGACAGGTGTACCAACCCTAGATTCTTGCTAGATTGCTTTTTGCTATTCCCACGTATGGACGTGGCAACACACATAACGTCGTTTGTCCAATTGGCGCTTTTGTTCAATCAGTGACCTTGAAGATTCAATGATAATCAGTGCACTTGAACTCTTGAAGGTGAAAAGGAAAAGGAGCTGAAGAGAAATCTAAAGAAAAGTAAAATGAAAATGAAAGTGAAAAATGAAATGAAAAAAATAAAGTATGTGATTGAAATGCACTAGTGGGTAATAAACGGGGTTGATCAATTTTGATTTCAGTTTTAGACATATAGATCGGTAGAACTATCTTAAGTTCAACGTACTATGTTGTTCATATTATCCAATCTAATTATCTTGCTTCTTGGAGAAGAATCTAATTATCTTGCTATTGCAAGGTAAAAGAAGATTTTACGAGAATCCAATTAAGTTTTGCATGTGATTCAAATGGAAATGGAAAAAAAGTGTTTGATGTTTCGTGTCGCTTATTGACATCAACAATTTAGATGATTTATCAGTGGGAATAGCAAGAACATGTTCTTTCTTGAAGAGGTAATTATTTACAACAAGCTGCCATCAATGAATATAAGCAAGCTGTTCTTGTTTAGTGGTGATAATTATACAAAACATAGTGTTGGTTCTTGTTTATCATGTGTAAAATGATGTTACGGTCATCCTATTTTTCTGGTAAAGCCGTGTAGCAAACTCCTTTATTTCTGTGTTCAGTGTTAGATTATGTACACTTTTAAGAAATATTATTTGAGCACATTAGTTTTAATAATAAAATTTGTTTAATTTACTAAAACATCTTTATTCATGGCCGTCTTTATTAATGGTCGTCAGTGATACATGCACCTCAAGCCCGTAACATAATTAGATTAAATGATTTGGAACAAATATTGCACGAGAGATACAATAAATATATTGTGTAGCTCAAATGACTTTGTTACCCAATGTACCAAAATATAGAGCAATTCTTCTTATCTCTCGCACAATGTTTGCCAAAATAGTTAAACCATATTATAAATTGGGCAAGAGTTACATGTATGAGATATGAAAGAGGTACATGTAGGTTACATGGTCAATCTTGTGCATGTCACGTCGGTAACATAACATGATATGCATGTGTATTTTTGTAATATAATTCGGAAATGCTTAAATGCACCACAGGCTTTGTCGTGTGATTTGCACGACTTTGTATTCCACTTATTGCTATTTCATATATTTTTATTTGTTTTAATTAAAACTTAATTATAAAAAAGGGAGTGAAGCCACGTATTGGTCGTGTGGTTTCGTGGACAGCAAATTGTCGTGCCCTTTAGCACTGCTCAATATAATTATATTTTTATTCCATTAAAATCTCTCTCCCTCCACCAACAACTGATTAGTTCAAATGGTAAGAGATTTTGAGATTCTTAAGCATGTGGTTAGGGGTTCAATTACTTGCTTATGCGTATGATTTTTTTTTTTTTGATTGGGAGCAATGAATCCACCTTGTGTACCCCACATATGCCTCGACGAAGATTAGTCACTAGTAAACAACGGTGAAAACTTCGTACCAATATCATCATAACCTAAAAAGAAATATCTCCTCCTTGTCGAATCAACCACAATTTTTTAAAATCTATCCCCTTTTCCTCCACCTAGTTGAACCAAAAAAAAAATCCAAACAAAAAACCTGAGTATGTTTGGATGGGGGAATGTTTTGAGGGAATGTAATGTTATGAGGGAATTCAAATACTTTGAGGTGAATTCCATTGTTTGGATAATAATTTGAAGAATTTTCAAAATGATGGGAATTTATTAAGTATTTTGTTCAAGTTAAATTTAGAGAATTTCAAATGACACCTAAAAGGTAAGAATTTCAAAATTCTTCATTGTTATAATCTTTCAAATTTTTCAATTTGACCCCAATAAATTTCCAAAAAATTATAAATTGACCCCTCAATTTTTTAAAAAATTATAATTTGACCCCTCAAATTTTTTGAAATTTACAAATTGACCCCTAATTTCAATTTTCAAATTTGGCCAAAAAAAATTAAAATTTATAAAAGTTCTCCAAAAATGATGACATTGAATTTTTTATTACTCCACCCACACAAAAGTATTGAGAAATGAAAGGAATTTAATTGAATCATTTAAATTGCCTAGAATTTTAAATTCTTTAAAATTTCTCAATTACCTCATCCAAACACACTCTAAAGGACTAATATTGTATATAATTAAACAATTTGAAGACCGCAAGATGAATTTTGCTCAAATGTGTTACCATATTTCGTTATGCTTGAATGTTTCTCATACGGTTGTTCTTATGTCATTCTCTTCATTGTGAAACCCATCAACTAGAGGAATATTTTTTCATTTCAAGCAACTTCTATCTTGACACATCTTTTGTCCAAGGCAAGTTCCAACGCTAGAGATTCATCTTTAATGCTTGTTAAGATAGATTTGTGTTGTATTCTGATTGTTAGCAATTTTTAATTATGAATTTTATTTTTGTTGTTTGATGAAATGTCTGATAGGCTTTGATGGTGAGATAAGTGGAGCTCGTGAGATAATTTTATATATTGAAGTTAAAATGATAGAGGAAGAACATATATTTATTATGTTGAAGAAATCATAAGAGACACATGTGTAATTTTTCTAACATAATGTGTGAAAAAGGAGTAATATCTCTTAGTTGGGTTTCATATTTTCTCCTTTTAATCCTTGTTTTGGGTTTCTTTTGTACATGATGTATATAAAATGGCAACTACTACTAACAAGAAAACTATTGCGGATTCCCCTTCAACTAAAGATAAGGTGCAAAGATCCAAAACTTTATAGGATAATAAACCAACTGAATGCTTTGTTCAAGCATGATCTGATCAATATGGAGGGATCACACATTGGTAGTAGACTACTACTAGCTTACAATTAGTTTGTGTTTATAACGTTGTTGTTTTCCAAAGGTTCACAAAAGAGAACATGCTAAAACTCAAAATTCTCAGCTCTATCAAACCTTATTGCATGTTTGGATGTTGTAATTGCAAATTCTAAGGAATTTACAATCCTAGCAATTTCCTTTATTTGTATTTCTCTTCTGTCTGGACATATTATTATTTTTTGGCATAATCCGGGTATTCTCCGCCATCTCATATAAGCGCTCTTGAATTGTCTGAACATACTATTAAATAATATAATTATATAAGAGGGGAGCCTATTTATAGTTTGGTCATAATTATAAATTTCAAAAGTTTTTTAGTAAAATTGAAAATATCAAAAGAAGTGGGGTCAAGATAAACATATTAAAAATTACACATAATATCATTTTTATTTCCATTTTGACCTGCTTAAATTTTTCATTTTTCACCCCAAACAGTGACCATCTTCTGTCTTTTATTCATCTGTGAAAACTCAGTGGTTGCAACAGTAGAAAACATGCAATGTTTTAATGTTGACATAGCTGCACATTAGGTTGTCCTAACTTGGAGCATTTGGAAGCAAAGGAAGAGTAAATTGGAGAAGGGCGAAATTGATGCTCCCTCAACAAGCTACTGTGATGCTAGAGCAAGCTGTCACGGGATGGAGCAGACCACCAACAGAGATGGCTTTCTACTCATCAAATCCATGTTGGGATTGGTATTTGCATTCGCGATGAGGAAGACCAATTTGTTCTCACCAAAACAGAATGGATTTCGCCTATATGTAATGTGAATATAGGGGAACCATTGGGTCTTTTCCATGCCCTCACTTGGATACACGGGTTGCAGTTAGGACTTAGGACCGGTTGATTTTGCACTCGATGTTAAGAAAGTGGTGTATCGTTTTAATTGTGATAGGCATGATGTCAATAAATTCGGAGACATTATAGACAAGTGTTGACGCTTTTTCTTTTCTCATTTTGTGTTTACTCGGAGACAACTGAATGAAGTTGTCCGTGTTCTTGCAAGGGAATCCACTTCTAGCTCCAATATTTCACACTGATGTTTCAAGAATGCCTTGTTATAAGTGAAATGCTATGAGTATTTTTAGTAAAATATACACTCCTCAATTATCTCCCACTGTAGATAAATGATTAAAGAAACAAAACCAAAAAAGTGTCCGTAAGCTAACATGATTGAAGCTTGATGTCCATTCACATAAACGGGCCATGGTCCAATTCTGGACTGGTACGGGTCAACAAAGGTCAACGATAAATTATGGTTCAAAAATACTTAATGGTTGTTCAATAGACGCATCAAAATTGTTCATTTGTTTGGAGGAAAAAAAAAATGATCACAAGTTATAAGTTATGATCTGATCAGATTTTACACACAAAAACAGCCAATTGAAGATTACGGCTTAATCGGGAGCGAAATTGAGATACATATTGAGCAACTTTTAAAATATTTCAATATGAGGAATGACTAATGAAGTGAAACAATGGAAGACCCGTTGTAGAGTCTTATAACTAATTATTGTACCGGTCACACAAAAAAATAAACTATTTATTTGTCGTTGGTACGACGTGGCTAAATTTCACTAATAATAACTCAGCTTTTATGTATGGCTTATTGTATGATATCGTTGATTCCTCTTTTTCTTTTATTAAAAAACCACAAAATATGTTGATAGCTTGGTAAGTATTAAATCCCACAAAATTTGTAACAATTTTAGTGCAGCTAATTTGAGTAGCACTAATCAAGGGTTAAATAATACCAGCATGTTTGAAGCGCTAAATAAAATACCAGCATGTTAACTGCTTTACTGCTTTACACCGCTACTTATAGGAAGACATTTCTGGTGTCCGACAAGTATCAATGTTTGACACCGACACATGTGATTACACTGAATCATGTCATTTTCTCAAATATTCGACATGTCAGTGTCTATTGTTAACAATGTTCCACCATTGGATTAGATTCTCAAAGGTATCTTCAATAGTCAGTTAGTCACGGTATTAAACATTTTCTGCAAAAATGGAAGTTTTTTAAAAGGAAGGCATGGGATACCCGTGAATACTTGGTGGTCGGTTGTGTTGTAGTGTAGTCTGTTTAGTTAATGAGAACCAAAATCTTATTTCTTGATAGTTAGCAGATTGTAGTGCGTTTATGGCAAAGGTAAAGCTGGTGTCTAGAAATTAGTTCATAGGAAGAATCCAAGAACTAGTGAAAAAGTTGGGTTAACTTTGTCTGATTGGTGTGTAGTTGTTCTTCAGAATATATGCTGTTTTGACTGTTTATAAATTATAATGTGATCTTTGTTTTTTTTTTGAAGGATAATGTGATCTTTGTTGGTATCTTGTGTTGGGATACCCTTTGTACTTCTTCACAATAATATTTAAGTTGATTTTAAAATAAAGTGAACAGTTTTTTTTTCATGGAAGTAAACATGTTAAATTAAAGGTTCTATACCATATTATATTGGTCTTGCCTCTTAAAACTACCATAAGGTAAAGCAATAAACACCAACTGAGCACAAATAGATAAATATTTATATTTTCATGTGCCCAAAAACAAGCTAAGCCCTGCTCTAAAGTACTTGGGAGCAAAGACTATCAAATATTAGACTTGTGAAAACATCAGCAAACCAAAAGGAAAATAAAATAAAAAGGACAGTAGCAAGTTCTGATTCAGCTAGAAACTAGAAAGTTCTAACTATGGTTCTATCCCCTGCTTCACTTGTACTCTAGGATCATGTTGTTCTCTGGAGCCAATCCAACACAAGCTCTCATGATGTTTTCCAGCATTGCTCGCTGCTTTGACAATGCATTCACCACTGGTGTGCCCGGTGGAACCTGCACGTATAATAATATAATATAATAACCGGATTTGTCTCTTGAAACTGAATTTGTATGTGTATATGTACTCAATCACTGAATCAAGTAGAATTAACGCACCAGAGGAGCCTTGGTCAGATAACTGAGGATGGTAGCAACGGGGTGAAAGGTGTGAAACTTGTTCTGCAAGAACCACAACATAGTTAACTTCAGAAATAATACAAGGACTAGTAACAATCAAAGAATGAAATTAATTAGCATTGCATACAAAATGACACGAAATGCAAATGGATTAAGAAGAATGTTTTTTCTTTTCAAATCTGAATTGAAACAAAATGACACGAAATGCAAATGGATTAAGAAGAATGTTTTTTCTTTTCAAATCTGAATTGAAACTTGAGAATAACATATTGGTGATATAATTAATATTAAGTAAACCAAAGACATGAAACAAAAGTCATATACACAATTAGCCTAAACATTAATTCAGAGCAACATAATCATGCAGCTTTAGGAAGGTTAATGAACTTATGTTGTGAAGGAAACTAAACTCGTGATTATGAACAATAACAAATGGTTAAACAGTAGTAATTCCAAAAAAAGCTTTAATGCTTTAGATGTTATTTGCATGTCATTGTGTAACTTGGTGATAAATAATCGTTGCAAGTATCAACACCATACTCTTCAGAAGCAGATGGAATTATAGTATTAAGGAGACGGCCTTTGGTCCATAACCATTGAGCAAGTTGCACAGTTTTAAGTCATTTGATACAAAGATTGTAATGGAGAAAGAATCAAAGAACTCTCGTTTCAGGTGTCAGAAGGTTTGTGATAGAAACAAAAATTCATTGATAACAATCTCTGGACTGTAATCTCAGAACAGAGAATGAGTTCTTTTGCAACATAAACTAGGGAATGAGTTCTTTACCTCAGCTTCAGATTTAAACTGAATTCTAGTGCTAAGCTCAGCAAGAAGAACCAAGTCCAAGATAATAGGAGCAGCCAAAAGGGAGTCCTCACATGTGTTGTGCAACACAATAGTGTTTTTCCCACCCATGAAAATTTCCGAAGTGTACTCATCCATAGCTCTCTTGCTGTCACCAACATAAGGCACATACTGCAAAGGCGCCAAAGTGAAGAGTAAAAGACCTGAAAAGGTTACAGTATATAAAATCATAGAAAAGTTTGTGAAATAAAATTTACCTTAATGACTACAACATGATCAGGATGTTCGCCAGGTGCATAGAGGATGGCATTGCTGTTGACCATATCGTCAACAACGTTGCTCTTGGAAATTTCCTTGGAGCGGAAGGTTTGTGGGGCTGAGAGGTTCATACCATCATTGTTTCCAAGATGATTGTAACTCACTATTGATGTTGGCTGTCAATTATTCACAAAACTCTTAAAATCCTTTTCTTGTTGTAAAATTAAATTAGCATAATTCATACATTAAAAATACAGAAAAACATAACATATTGTCTTACATGCATTAAAGTAAAACTGAAAACACATGATAAAACATTAATAATATGAAGAATATAATGTACCTTGATACCAGCTCCTACAAGGAAATCCACCAAAACAGATTTCATTTTGGTCTGACCACTCTTGAAATCATCACCACCAATCAAACAGTTGTTCTTGATGGCAAGATCAATAAGCCCTGATGATAATAAAAGAAAAGTTAACGACTATGAACAAGAATAATCAAGTGACAGATTTAGAGGGAAAATAAAGAGAAGAAACAAACCTGGAACAAAAGTGTTCTGAGGACTTCCATTGATGAAAGGAACATTCTCCATAACACAAGCAATGGCAAACAGGGTGGAAGGTGAAATCTCAGACTCATTTCTGTCCACAGCAGCAAAAAGGTTCTCCATGGTGTCATTGAGTCCTACAACTAAGTTACTGTACCTCTCTGTGTTGGCAGTCCAGAGTACAACAACCCTGTCCACTTTGTTTGCTTCCTTAAATTCCCTGAATGCATGTCAACATAGGAACATATTCAGCAAATTTTAAGCTGGTTAAAAGCACAAGTATATCAACATAAACCATGTAGATTAATATGAAACATACTTAATGTCTTTGATGATTTGGTTGATTTGTTCTCTCTTTGTACCCTTGATAACGTTATTTGCACGTTCTCCTTGATTAGCAGCAATGAAATCCGGGTCATAGATACCAGGAAGTGGAACCATGGATTCCATGTAAGGCCTCAATTGCTTTTGCAAATCAATGTCAAAAACCCTGGCCCTAGCCATGGCATCAGCAAGGTTCATGTCACTGATATCCCATCCACCAAAAACAATGTCATCAGGGTTGACCTGAATATAGTTTTTCAACGAATTTTCAGTCAATTTCATCAATCCTTAACTCAAACCATCTTGGACTCCATTTTATTTTTAAAAAATAAAAATGTCACATATCAAAAGCTTATAATACAGTATATATCATCACTCCTTATAGCATGCTTAAACTGATAATAACGTACTAAGTAAAATAATATGAAAAACAACACTAAAATTTATCATTTTTTACACCTCAAATTAGACCTGTTGAAATCCTATTAGTCATATTCAATTTAATATGTGACATGCAATGGTTCGTTCAATTCTTATTTGATTTCATCATATCATTATCATCATATACTAGTATAATTAAACAATAATATAACCTTGAACCAAAAAAATAGAAAAACTACTTTATTTTATTTTAATCATCACATACAAAAATTATAACTTTCAATTAAAAAAATCAATTAAAACAAAAGGGGTTTAAGAGATATTTACCATTGGAAGAAGGCTCTTGAAAGGAGCATGAATTTCCTCTCCTTGGAAAGATCCAACTCGAATAGCTGAAGCTTGAGTCAAGGATCCAAAGTAATTGGCTTGTTGAATCTTATCTTTGGTGGCCCATGAAATACCCCTGAAAATCATAATCAAAATTAATTAACCATAAAATTTCCCATTAATCACAATTAATAAAAACAAATCAAGAATTAAGAAAACTAACTCTCTGTTAGCAATAACACCACCGGTAAGGGTTGAACCGTTGTTTCCACCCCAGCCCACAAGCATTACCCTAACAAATCAAACCAATAAATAATAAATAAATCAGAAAATTAAAAAATTAACAAAAAATTAAGAAAGATTATGAATGAAATTAGGATACTAACCCCAATTTAGGGACATGAATATCGGTTTTAAATTCATATTTAACAGTTTTAGGTTTAACAATCCACTGATAAGTGCCATTACGATTTTCATGAACAAGTTCGGTGGTTTCGTAATTGTAAACGGAGTGAATCTCAGATTCAGTGTACTTAACATTGGGACTCTCGACTTTGAAATTCTCGATAAACATTTTTGTGAAGAGGAAAGAAAAGAATGAAGGATTTTAGAGAAGAAGAAAGAAATGAAAAGGCAGATTCTGTTTCTTTCTTTCTCTAAGAATTGTGAATTTGTGATCGATGATCCGAAATGGAGATGAAGATGCTCCTATATATAGAAAAACAGAACTCAAGTTGCCACTGTGCTAGTCACGTGGCTTATATTGAGCGAGTATTTCAGAGGCTCTCTGTTATTAGGGTTGTTATAATTTTTTGTCAGGAAAAAAAAAATAAATCATTTTTTAAAAATAAATTTTAGAGTGTTGTATTTGTTTGTTAGCGTTTTAATAAAAATTGACAATGTCTTCGAACTGAAAAAGCAGTCACCAAAAAAGGAGTAACATTTTTAATTTTTAAAAGAAAATTGTTGTTGACACATTGCATAAGGTTGTGTCACACATGTAAAATACGTTTTTGTCCCTTCGGCAGTTAACTGCCGAATTATGAAACCGGCTGCAGTTAACTCCCGATAAAAACTTCGGCAGTTAACTACCGAGGAAAATTGAAAACTTCGGCAGTTAACTGCCGAGGAATCCTCAAACCCCCTTTTTTTTTTTACAAACCATTAATTTTTTTTATTCTTTAAACCTAAATTTTCCTTAATTAAATTTAATTCTTTAATCTTTTAAGTAATTAAACACAATTTTTTTATGATTTCATTCATGTGATTTTGTTGTCATAAATGAAGAAATATGAGAGATGAATAATATCTGCAATCAGTAGTTAATGGACCTAAAATGATAATTCAATAAAAAAAAATGCAACAACAAAAAACGTTACAAATGATAGAATAATTATATTTGTAATTATTAGTAATTAATTATAATATTTAAGATATTTTTTTGTTGTTCACAGATTATAATATTTCAGATATTATTCATCTCTCTTTCAAATAATTATATTTGTAATTATTCTATCAATAATACCTTTTTTTTTTGTACAAATAAAACCACTTTTCTATTCTTAAAAAAAAACATTTTTTTAATTAATAAACGTGATTGAATATGTAGTAATTCTAGGATCTCATATTTTTTTATTTATGGCAACAAAATCATATGAATGAAATCAACAACTTTATAAAAAGAATCGTATATTTAATGGCAACAAAATCCATATTTCTTCATTTATGGCAACAAAATCACATGAATGAAATCATGAAAAGAATTATGTTTAATTCCTTAAAAGGATTAAAGAATTAAATTTAATTAAGGAAAATTTAGGTTTAAAGAATAAAAAGAATTAATGGTTTTTGTAAAAAAAAAAAGGGGTTTGAGGATTCCTCGGCAGTTAACTGCCGAAGTTTTCAATTTTCCTCGGTAGTTAACTGCCGAAGTTTTCCTCGGTAGTTAACTGCAACCGGTTTCATAATTCGGCAGTTAACTGTCGAGGGAGCAAAAACGTATTTTACATGTGTGACACAACCTTATGCAATGTGTCAACAGCAATTTTCTTTTTAAAAAAGAGAGCAGTTCAAAGGGGAGAGAAAATAAGCATTAAATGATGGAGAGAATTTTGTAACAACAAATACATTTTCAAATGAAGTAAATTATATTTTTTTAAGTTATTTTTATTACAATAAATTATACTTTTTAAAAAATCTCTAAATTATAAAATGTCAAAATTCTTTTTTTTTAATCTGTAATAACATGTTCATAACTTTTTTTAGTGAAACAATAGATTTTTTTTAATGAGAGAAAATTTAACTATCAAAAAATAATAATTTTATATAGTTGTATAGAACAAACTAAATGATTTTTATTACGATCAATGAACACAAAATTGATTTTTTTTTATATAAAATCTATAAAATATTGAATTTAAAAATCACAAATTTTTTTATACGTAACAAACAAACACTAAAAGTATATTTTCAAAAAATAATTTTTAGATGAGAGAGAAAAATAAGTATAAAAAATGTAAGTAATATTGGAACAGAAATCCCTTTTATATAGTGGAATCCAAACAAATTAAAGCCTCATTTCTTACTAATCGCCTCCGGCCTCTGATTAACAAATGAATTTATCCTGAACAGGCAGCCTTGTCCACTCACGCTCCATCATGGACAATGCATTAATGAATTTCAAAACCCTCCACAATATGTGATGTAAACACAACGGAAAAATAGTTGAAGTTGCTATGAAACTCGATATATCAAAAGCTTTTGATAATGCCAGGTAGTTTTTGGAATCTATACTTGTTACGATGGGTTTTGCACTCACTTCTGTAGAATGTCATGTCATTTCGACGACCGCATTAGCCTTATTACTCCGAAAATAGGCCTCTTTCAAGCCAACCAACTTTCTTTTCCCTCAACGCAAATTTGTTATTGCTTTTACCGTTAACACTTCATCAGGTGCCATAACCACCACATCAACTTCTCTTGGTGTCTGAGATACGATCAGAAACGATAAATAATCAAGCCTCCCTTATATGGTAGCTCCCAACAAGAAAATAGTTTTCTCATATTCCAATAATATAATTTGGAAAAGATGTCAATCTTGGAGTGCTCGATCACTTTCTCATGATAGAAAGGAAGTTTTGATCAAATCAGTAGTTCAAGCAATTTCCTCATACTGCATGGGCGCATTTCTCCTCCCTATCTCTCTTTGTGAGGAGATTCAAAGAATAATAAACTCTTATTATTGGAACTCTAAAAAGAACGGTCGTTGTGGAATCAATTAGATGTGATGGGATAAACGCACTCTTCACAAATATGTTGGAGACCTAGGTTGTCGTGATATGCAAGCTTTCGACTTATCTATGTTTGATAAGCAAAGTTGGAAACTCTTGTCAGACTCTTCCCCGTTACTTACTCATGTACTCAAAGCCAAATACTTTCAGGGAAGGGATTTATCCGATGCCACTCTTGGTCATATCCAATCTACACGTGGAGGAGTCTTTGGAGTACTCAACAATGACTTATTTTGGGTCATATATGGAAGATTGGTGACGAGTCTAAAATTAATGTGTGAAACATGCCTTGGTTGCAAAACCTCCTTTTGATACTTATTTTTTGTTTCATAGAAGAAAAAAAAAAACTATTTTTTTTAGAAGTTAATCTTAATAGTTTTTAATTTGAAGTTTTTTTTTTATAAATTTTTTGTAAAAAAATTGTAATAAATCGGTGCAATACTTTTAAAAATGATTAATTTTTTTTAGAAAAGGAATGATTTTTTTTCTTAAAAATCCTATAACAAATGATCTCTAAATTATTATTTTTTTAAAAAAATAATTTTCATTACGATAGAAAAACACAAAATAGATTATGTTTTTATTTATTTATAAAATCTCTAAATTATTAAATGTCAATTTTTTTTAATTTGCAACAAACTGACTCATGACTGAATTTGAACTTAACTTGGTTAAGCTGTCAGCTCATTCAAATGTATTTCGATTTATTTTAAGCGATTTGTAAATGTATAACTTTTCACATTTGATCTTTTTTTTTTTGTCAAGTAGTCTAGTGGCTAGAGCTCACACATTTTAAATGTGGAGAAGTGGGTGTCCGGGGTTCGAACCCCAACTTCTACATATATTATGCAATGTCCCTACCAATTGTGTTAAACTCACGAAGACTGTTTTCTATTAGTCTCTTCAGAATTGTTTTGTGCAACACAAGGGGAAATTAATGAAAATCTAACGAACTAAACTTAAATTATCTATGAAGTCATTATTGACTAATTGGATGGTTTAAGAATGTTACATGAGGGGGGCATGTATGGTGAAGAGGTGAAGGATTGAGAATATACTGAGATGTTGTTGATTGAGAATGTTAATGATATTCTCTTTTTAACACTTTCTTCAACATCTTATTTTATTATTAGATATCAATGTATGATATATTATTTTAAATAAAACTCGTTTCTAAAATGTGAGAACACATGATACAAGTGAATAAAAAGGTGAATATTAAAAAACGGTTGAAAAAAAGAGTGTTGTTAAGACTATGATTTAACACTACTCTTATATAATGTATAGAGTAAATTACACTCCTTTCTCCTTAAAGATATTTGAATTACACTCCCCTCCCATCTTATGTTAAAATATACACTCCCCTCCCCTCTTATTCAAAACATATTAGAAATTTTTTCACCCCCTCCCCTAAGAGAAGCTTGAATTACATTCCCCTCCCCTCTTATGTTAAAATCTACATTTTACTCCCTCAATATTTTTTATTTTATTTCTAATAATCTAGCAAAAAAATAATAATCTAATCAAAAAATAATATTTTTGAAAAAAAATAGTATTGCGGGTCTATTTTAATCAATGTTTTTAAAACCGGACCGGAGGTCGAACCGGTGTGCCCTCCGGGTCATGGTTCAACCGGTCCAACCTTTTAAACCGCTATAGAACCGTTTGAACCGGAACTAAATATATAAATAAATAAATAATACATTTAGTCCTAATTTGTATGAGTAATTCATTTCAAATCATGACTAATAAAGTTAAAATGCATAAATATACCAAATACACAAAACATAGTTGACAAATACATTCAAAAGAATCATATCTGTAGCAAATACATGAAATAAAATCAACATTTAAAAGAGTCAGATCTTATTTACATCAAGTTAAAATAACAGCAAATTCAATTTCAATGCAAAAGTTATGTTTTTTTTTGAGGGAGTGCAAAAGTTATGTTATGATTCATGTCTTACTCAAGTGTATGTAAAAATTTCTCATTTAAAAGAGTCTAATAATTATATTGACAAAAATGACCAAATCAATATTGACATCATTGACATGATCAATTAAGCCGTAAATTTGGTGATCTCAACTAATAACAATTTTTTGTTTTTGGTATCCAATTTATAGCAAATTATATCTTATAGTTAATAGTAGAAAATGAGGAATGGTGCACACACTATATAAGGCAACTATTCCACAGGTTTAACAATTCATCATGGTAAATTATTGTGTTTTCCCTTTATACATGCACAAATTCAAACGTGAGTTATAGTCATTAAGTACAAAATTAATTTGAGGAGCTGAAAAGTAGAAGAAAAAAATGGAATTCTAGTGGTTTAAAAAGGAAAATGTAGACTGTCCGGCATAAATAACCCGGCCTGGTTCAACGGTCATACCGGTTTTTACCGTTTTAGACCGGTTTTCCCAGTTTTTTTGGACGGTTTTAATGACTTCCGGTTCTATATGACTGTCCGGACCGGTGTTTGGTCCGGTTCCCGGTTGAACCGGTCGAACCGGCCGGTCCGGTCCGGTTTTAACAACATTGATTTCAATATAATCAAAATTTGAATATATATTTTTTGCTATTTTTTATTCACAATTTCATTAACATGTAGTTTTAAACCCTATTATAAAATATGAAACAATGGAAAATAAAATTAAAATATTTGAAAAATTACTAAAGACAATAAAACATGGTTATTTAAAAGTTAATTTTATACTCTAAATTACAAAATTAATAGAAAAATATATAAATTTAATTATCATTGACATTTAAATTATAAAGAAATGATTTTTTTTTAAATGGTGGTTCAAAATTAGTATATATCATAAAAATATTTATTTATTTTAAAATAGATTAAAGTGTAGTGTATATTTCATTATTAAGGGAGATAGTTGTAATTCAAACATCTTATAAGGGAGAGAGTATAAATTTTACTTTTCAAAGGAGTGAAGTGTATATTTTAACATAAGAGAGGATGAGAGTGTAATTTAAGCATATTTGAAGGGAGGGGAGTGTAATTTGCTGTAATGTATATTGGTGGCAATAACATGAGAAGCGAAGTGCTTGTGCTGGAATGGTGTGTGGAGTTCATTTGTTTGTGAGTGAGGAAGAAGAAAAGGACAATGTTGAATGGGACCAAACAGTAGCATGCGTGGGACTTGTAACACAGATTCGGGAAAATTCGATGTGAGTTCTGGAATCTTGAGCACTGGCGCGTATGTGCACGCTCAAATGTTACTGGTTACTAGTTATTCAGTGTGGACAATTGTCACGTACGTGCCACGTGGTATGATTTTGATGATGAAGTTGTGAAGATGACTCGGTCTAGGTGAAAAGAACGACCAGATGAAATGCCAAGTAGGACCTTCACCATGGGACCACTTATATTATTGGTCCAAAATACACCGTAAGTGGTGTGATTTATACTCTCATTCACATACAAATAAGTTTCATTTTAGTTACTCCAAAAAAAAAAAAAAACGGGTTCATTCTAGTGTCCCTAAAAAAAAGGTTTCATTTTAGTGAAAAAATATAATAATTTTTGTTTTACCGTTCAATATTGTATGTATTATTCTAAAACCGTTGGGATCCATGAAACACAATGAATGTTAGTGACTTGTAATCTTCAACTTGGAATGTGGAATTAGATCCTCTTCTGTTGGGCAGTAGCATTGCTGAGACTCTAAACGAATAATGTATAAATATAAAAATACTCAGATTAAGTTAGCAGGTTGATTTGAGTGAGTAATGAAATAATGTATATTGCTTCTATCTGGATGAAGAAAACTCTATTATTCTTTGAAATCATTAACAAGAAATAACAAAAAATGTTGAAGAGGATGTTTATCAAATGTATGAATCTTCTCTTCAACGTTTGATCATGATCATGTGATCGTTGATGAATGTCTTATGTGAAGTGTTGGGTCTTCAATAAGAAATATAATTTAAGAATACGTTCGTAAATTAATAATTAATATAGTTACAACTTTAAAGTGATCTTGAACAAAAAACATCTAAATGTTTTTTTTTTTACATTACCCATAATAAATTGGAAGTAATTTATCCTTATAAAAAAAAGTCTCTTTTCTACATCTTTATTCTTATAATTAATTACAATTTTCATCTCAAGAACAACAAATTTCTTCTTCTCTGTCACTCAACATGTTATCTCAATCTCGTTCCTTCTATAATCGAATCCTAGTTGCCATTAGGGGTAAATTACACCCAATCAATCAAAGGGTAATGTTGGTCTTATCGATAGTATTTTTTCTTTACAATCAAGAACATCAAACTTCTTCACATTTTTTTCGTTCAACATGTGATCTCCATATTCTTTATTTCAAAATCAAATTCTATTTATCATTAATTAGGGATAAATTATCTCTAATTCATCAAGAGGTAATGTAAGGCTTACTCTAAAAAAAATCATATTTATGGAATAAGTTAAGAAACAAATTGAAGTAAATGGTATACTTGTAACAATCTTCTCTTCAAAAAAAAAATATTTAAACAATTACTACTTTGTTCTACCAAAAAAAAATACTACTTTGTGAAATCAGCATGTGTATTACGCAACTAATACTTGTAAAAAAGAACCCCGATTGGTGCGTCCAGCCATGCAAATCAAAAGAGCTAAATAAATTCGCTGGCCCTCCTATAACCACCCTTTTTCCTTCATGATACTTAAGGAATATAATCACTCTTTTATAATAAAGTTAACTGCAATTTGGTCATTTATTAGTGAATTAATTAATGGATATAACTAATAAGGACATGGCGTTCAGAATCATGTGATATGCATAATGCAATGGCTATGAAAAAATGACAAGTTAGTGACTAGATAATGGTTTTGTGGTGTTATGGCTTTTTGGATGGTCAAATTAAGTAAGAGACATACAAGTGTCAAATAAAAATTGCCATTTATGTCCAGTAACAGTAAATCATGCATGTTCCTCTTCATAGGTGGTCCCCACTCCCTTCCCCACCCTTTGGATCTTCTCTATCTGGAATTACTCAGCATTCGAATCTCCAAACTTTTACCCTTTTTTGATTTGTCAAATACCATTACCACTGAAATGTTATTGGGTCTTGTTAACGAGTGTCCCGGGACACTCTTTAAGCATTCCAAAAGAAGAAATTATTCCATCAAAAAAGTCAAAAATTTCAATTTTCAATGCATTGATTACATTAATTTTCAAAAAAAGTTACCTTTTAAAGGTCTTAAAGAGTGCCCAGGGGGCACTCGTTAACATTTCCCAATGTTATTTAACCGTTCAAATGCCCTAATCAGATGTATACTTAGAATTTTTTCAATAAAAATACATTTTCTTCATGTTTGGCCACTAACGTATGGATCAATCTTTCTTCTTATTTGGATCAATTTAGCTCAGAACAATAATCTCAACTTGTTGATTTCTCTTCAATATTTTGTAGTTTGCCTTCTTGTAGTATATCTAGCCATAGTAGTAATAATTTAATTTGGTGGAATGTTTGGATTTATTTTGAAATAGCAAAGCAATATATAAATAGATTATAATGAGAAATCTAAGTTCGTCAAGTAAACTGTCCTCATTATAAATAAAATATAATGGATAATGATGTATAATTTAGCAAGTGTATTAAATTGTCCTTAAGTAATAAAATATAAGTTTGTATCCAAAGGGATTGATTCAATTTCAACTCAACAATCCAATTGTATTTGTAAAATTGAGGAGGTATGTTTGACATATATTGATTCAACAAAAAAGAAATAACTTTGATTCAAAATAAGTAGTTAAAAGATTATTAAGTCATTTTTTAATCGTTTCTTATTCGATACTTGATAATCGCGTTTAGCGGTGGCGGAGCTCCTAGGGCTTGTGTGGGCCACAAACCACTACAAGAATTTTGGTTATTACTGGTGGAAATAATCCCCCAGTAATGCAAAAAATCCCTCAGTAATACGCATTACTGGCGGATTTGAGTCCCTCAGTAATATGAGCGTCAGAAATGTTACTGGCAGAATTTTCCCTCAGTAATGGAGTGGGAGTTCTGACAAAGCATTACTGAGGGATTATTCCGCCAGTAATTACTGACGGAACAATTCAGTCAGTAATTACTGACGGAATAATCCCTCAGTAATGCACCATCAACTTCCTTCTAGTATTACTGACGGATTTATCAGCCAGTAATGTTTTGCAGATCTGCATTAGTGACAGAATTTTCCGCCAGTAATGCACTTTCCACCTTTTTTATTTTGTTACATCACTTTTTTATTTTAATTAAAGATATAAAATTAATTAAACGCAAATAAATTAAAGGAAAAAAATTAAACATAATAAGACACAAATTAATTAAACTAAAAGAATAAACTAATTATTATAAATAGTTTTTGTACAAAATCATAAATATTTCAATAATATTCATACATGTGAATTTTGCAGCAACTACTATTTCAATTAATCAAGTGGTGAAGAACTTTGGTATGATAGACAACACCTAATATATTTGTCTACGTGAATGATGGCTTGTTGAAATATCCCGTGAAATATCCATACGCATAACGCAAATATCCATACGCGTAACGCCCCAGACCAAACAGGAAGCTAAGAACAGAACAGCCCTTCTCAAGACAACAAGGGGAAAAAAACAGCACCAGCCAAAAACAATTGAGTATCCTATCCTAACTTCAGCATAGTTTCTGCCACACACTGCTAAATGAACCTTATTTGCAAACTTGTAGCAAAGCTGAAGAATACTCCCCCGCGCTTTGAGCCACCAATATAACCTATAAATAAAACACTCTATTTAATCAATCAACATTCATCATATGTAACATCAACTAATTTGAAACACACTGAATGTATTGCACAAAGACAGAGAAATCTTATAAATAGTCACACTGAATGTATTGCACAAAGACAGAGAAATCTTATAAATAGTCACACATGTAAGAATCCACAATTTCATTTGTTGGTTTTCAGTTTGCAGTATCCACACAGTCTTATAGTTTGTGTTCCATTTGAAAGAACAGAGATTAAAAGATAGGAATCTAATTCACAAAACAGAACCTACCTTTGGTTCCAAATTGCAATGTATTAAGCTTTTCTTTTATTACTTGCTTTCACCAGAAACAATGTAGAAAGCTTTTCTTTTTAACTTGTTTTCCCCAATCTGAAACAATAACCGCAGTTATTAGAATAAATTTTTAGCAAATATTGAAAGGAAATAAGATCAGAAGGATGACCTATGGACCACTGAAACCCGATAACCTCCGCTTAATTTTTATAATAACCTCGGCAAAAAGTGGAAAAAGAGAGGACATAACTAGAATTAAAATATGTGTATTGTAAGATACTAATAACCATGTTTACAATTTGTTTCTTTTCCTAACTTTCTATCTTCTAGCCATGAGAGAACAAATCACACTTTCTCTCCATAAGTATTAGTTAAACTTAAAAATTCAGCACTACTACTCTTATATCAATATATAGATTAACTGTGCCACGTAGAGAAAAAAGACATCATAAGTACTACTCCATAAGTATTACTTTCATGACCTTAAAAAGACATCATACATTTAGCATAAAAAAAAATCACTAGCATATTTTAATTCATCAGGACATTGAAAGGCAATAAGATCTAAAGGAAGACCTGTAGGCTTGCTTCTTATCATTCTGAGGCTTGCTTCTTAATGCATTGTCCACACATCCACGTTTCATATACATATCTATAAGTGTCGTGCCAAGAATGACGTTGACATACAAATTATTTTGGCCTATAAATGCATAAACTCGTTTGCTCAAGTCTATAGCTGACACTCAGTAAAGTAGTCTCATCAGGTCAAATTCCAAGGATATGCATTTACTGAAACAAAGCCACAGCCTCTGAGAAACATCAATGTTGAGCATAACCCAATATCATAGCACTCCAAGATAAAGTATCCTTCTCAAGTAACCAAAAATCTGCATTCACCATTCTACAAAATATACAAATCAAGGTTAATAGGATAAGTTAACTAGTCAAAAAACAAAAGTTCTTGTAAACTTTATACCAGCAGAAATTTAAAAAATCATAAATTAGAATCATAAATCACCAGAAAAAGTACTCCATTTCATTATAGATTTCAATACATATAAAACTGAACTAACATAACAGGTCAAAATACTAGGTGGATTATGGCAGGCTAATAGTATTTAATACACAATTCTATTTGGTTAAGTTTCAGAATTCATTTTGTCGAAAGCTACAAAATAGAAGTTTCAGAACTGCGGTGCTGATAGACATAAATTTGCATCAAAAGCATCATTTGGGTGAGAAGCCTCACCCACATTGCAAATCCTAGATATATGAATGGTTCACTCAAAAGCCAAACATTCAACTGAATATAAAACCAAAGAACAAAACAACTCATGGACATTTTAACCAAGGTAATTTAGATATGATCACCAAAGAATCTACAATACGAACAAATGACAAACGAAAAAATATCTACAACACCAAAGAATGATGAACTGTACTTGAAGCTGATGAATAGCTTCTCCTTGACAGAACCTGTGAATTTCTGTTGAAGGGCATGGTGGAATGAAAATGAGTTAAGTTACGGGTAATCCCATCTTAAAGCAAAAAATGAAAAAAAGAAAAAAAGAAATTGACATGAAAACAACTTACTGTGAAATCTCTATTCAACAACGACTCCCTCATGTAACCCCTTTTCATGGTGGACATGTTTCTCTTATGTACACCAAATGAAAGTTTCTACGAAAAAGAGAATACGGGTCAGTCTAGAATGTTAGCTCACGAGGGGAGGGTGTAAAAAAAGCAAGAAATAGCCTGATTAGAATTGTCAAGTAAATGATATCTACTCACAGTAAAGTTTGGGGATGATTCAGAGACATGGTTTCTTGCTGAAGGTTCCTATGCAATATTACCATTCACCAAAAGGTGTTTTCTCCCACATCACCTCTAATGTTATGCTCTTGCTCGTACAGATAGAGTGTTTAGAAGTTAAAAACACAAATTCTTAATTTGATTACTATCATTGTACCTATAGCAAATTACAACAACAAGCCTTTTCCCACTAAGTTGGGTCAGCTACATGGCCAGTGGTGGTTGTCCTTTTCTGTGTTAGAAACATAGCAGACATGAACAACACAAGCAGGAAAATGCAGAAAACCAAAGATATGTGAGAGTAACCTTTAGTCACACAAATAAAACATAAACTAAGAACAAATACTTATGTACTTAGAAGAAGCAACTGATCATTGACAACATGTGTATCTGTCAAACAAAATACAGGCTTATTAACAAAAAACCATTGTCACAGACACCAAAAGTGATAGCATAACAGCTCCAACATGCTCTAATGATTTAGCTAAATCAACCACTGTCCTAACAGAGCATTCTAGCAACAAATAATTTGGATATAGAAAATTCCAAAGGCATTAATCCTATTCCTCCATACCATGAAATGAGCCTCGACACAATAGCTTCAGAATTCTATATAGAAAATTCCAAAGGCATTATTCTATCTTCTTCTCTCCTACTTGTGTGAATTGAAAAATTAACAAAATCAAAGAAATTAACAAAACAAACCAATAAAATCAACAAAAAACTCAGAATTCTATAAAAAAAACAGAGAGATTAACCTGCAAAGATTGGGTCACAGTTGGATGGTGAAACGAACAGCTGGTTGCAGTTGGGTCGCAGCTGGGTAAAGAAAAGCACGATTCAAGGTGAACCACCGACTTGGGAGAGAAATGCGAACCACCGTGTTGGGAGAGAAGTGAGAAAAAGAAAAACACGATTCTAAGGTGATATTAAAAGGATTTAGGGTGAGATTGAAGAAACCCTTTCTTCACTATTGAAGAAACACGATTAAGGTGAGAAAAAATGATTCAGGGAACAATTATTGAATGCAAGTGAGAAGGCATGGTGATGAAATTGGAGGTTAGGTTTCAAGAAACTGGATGTTTGAGAGTGAGATTGAAGATTAGAAATTAGAAATTTGGGAAAGTGAGATTAGAATTTGAGTTTTAGGGTTTTGGTGAAGTGAGAGAGAAAGCGGGAGTCTCTGAAAAAATTTGGGCCAAAAGGGACTTAGAGAGATGATCAAACTGCATTACATTACTCGCGGATTTGGTTTCAATACTGGCGGATTGTTTGCTTTAGGGGGGTGTATTGGATTAGGATTTTGAAGGATAATTTTTGCTTAAAAAAGTCTCAAAGATTTTAAAAGATTTTGTAGGATTTTAATGACTATCATGATTTTAAAAGACAATCAGGATTTTCAATTTGGATTTCAATGGATTTACATCATAAGATTTTAAAGGATTTTAATGGATTTATAAGATTTCAAAAGATTTTATGAATTTTAAGGACTCATTGAAAAGAAATGATTACAACACACTCTCTATCATAATATTTTGAATACATACTCTTATTTTTTATTTTATTTTTATGAGAGATAGAGAGGGGGGAAAGGAGGAAGAGAAGGGAGAAAAGAGAGAGAGAGAGAGAGAGAGAGAGAGAGAGAGAGAGAGAGAGAGGGAGAGAGAGGGGGGAGAGAGAGAGAGACGAAGAGAGAAGGGAGAGAGAGAGGAGGGAGAAAAGAGAGGAGAGAGGGAAGGGAGAAGAGAGAAGGAAGAAGGGATAAGAAAGAGATAGTAAAAACTTTTAAAAAAACAATCCCAAGAAATCTTATGTCTTCATGAAAGACTTTTTTTTGTTAAAATTTCACTAGACAATCTCACAAAATCCACCAAAATCTAATTTATTAAACAATCCTTTGAAATTTGAATGATTTTGAATACCATGAGACTTTTTTTAAGTGATGAAAAGTCTTGATTGAATACCTCAAGAATTTTTTAAAATGACAAAGAATCTTGATTGAATACCACAAGACTTTTTTTAAATTGCAAAGAGTCTTGATTGAATACCACAAGACTTTTTCATAATTAAAAAGTCTTTTAAAATCCCTTAGAATCCTAATCCAATACATCCCCCTTAATTATTGTCGGATTGGAAGCGTTATTGACGGATTCTTAAATAACAACATTACTGGCGGATCTTTTGAATTACCGACGGATTATATAATTCCGTTATACTATTACTGACGGATTATATCCCTCAGTAAATGTGTGTTTACATTATTGGCGGATTATATCCCTCAGTAATAATTCGTAGGTTCTTTATTATTAATACTGACGGATTTATCCGTCAGAAGTGTAACTCACTGAATTATTGTGGGATTTTTCCGTCAGTAACGTTATTGAGGGTTTTTTGGATGTTACTAAAGGTTTATTCCGCCAGTAATTACTGAGGGCCTAAATCCCCCAGTAATGCAATTTTGAATTGGTTAGTAAATTGGGGAATTCTTGTAGTGAACCACCTCACCAAAAAAAGTTAATTTTTTTTATAGGAAAAATGACTAAAATATCATTTATATTTAAATAAAATTAACTTGCGGTTCACCTTATAATGCACTTTACCATCACAATTTTAAGTCACTCAAAACATGTAGATAATTATTTTAAAATTTTAAGGTATATAATTTAATTTTTTGATGATTTATTTTGTTCTTAATGCTTATTTAAAAAAATTTATATGTGCATTATAGTTTATTTTGGTGGCTTACTAGACTTTTTTTTTTTTTTTATTCAGCTAGCGGCGTCATAGTTACTACTACAATTGTTCACTTACATTTACGATAATTTAACAAAATGGTTAAGACTAATGTCTTGACTTAAAACCCTCTTGATTGATCAATACACTCTAATGATGTGCATGCATGTGAGAGTCATAATCCCAGGGACATGCAGCTCTTGAAATGGGAGGTGCCTCAGAGTGGACGAATGAAGTGCAACATCGATGCTGGTTTCCAAGGTAAGGTAGGCCGAACTAGTATGGGATAGTGTATCCGCGACAAAGCACGCCCTTTTGGATTAAAATAAAATGTAAAACCATCTTACATCTTCAATGCATAGCCGTTAAACATATACTCCCTCCGTTCTACTCCTTCCGTCCCGCAATAGATGACCCATTTAAAAATATGTAATTTTGACCTAACTTACTTTGACCGTATTTTTTCACTAATATAAATAATATCATATAAGATGTCGTTAGATTCATCTCGATGGATATTTTCAAAATATCAAATTTTCATAATTTTTTCTAATATATTATTCAAGATATTTAAGCTCAAAATTATGCATTGGTATGCGTAATAAGGTCAACTGTGTCAAGTATTATGGGACGGAGGGAGTATAATACTTGACTGAAAATGAAGGAAAATATGTTATATGTGAAGGTGAGAAAAACACAAGAAGGGGGGTTGAATTGTGTTTTAGAAAAATTCTTCGTTTCTCCTAAAAACTGAACACACTGATCAGAAGCTAAGCGAGACAGCTTCTGAAGTGATAATCAGAATCTAAATGCAGCGGAATAAAACAGAGAGAGAGAGAGAGAGAAGAAGAACGACACAAAGCAATTATACTGGTTCCTTCCACAATCCGGAAGTAGTCCAGTCCCCCTTGCACTTCCAAGGAGATTTCACTATGAGTAATATCTGATTACAAATGCTCAAGCACACAAGCAAGAGACTTCCAATGCTCAAGCACACAAGCAAGAGACTTCCTTTGCTCAAGAACACAATCAAGAGACTTCCTGCTCAAGCACAACTGCAAGAGACTTCCTAACTAAACAAAATTACACAGAAAATTGTTTAAGGTTGAACACTTGATATACAATCAGAGGTGCTCACAATACAAATCAGATACAGACTCAATGGACTTAAGAATTTCTAAGATATGACTTTGAGACACAGAAATTCTAAGTGAATGCAGAACAATTTCAGCAGAGGTTTGGTACTTGTGAAAATCTTTGTGAGTCTTTCGTTCAGAGTTCATGCATTACCAATTCTCTAGGTCTTCACTCCTTTATATAGTGGTGTGAAAGAGACGTTGTGAAATTGCCAGCACACCAAAGAGTCGTTGTTGAAGCTTGATCTTTCACCAATAATCTTTTGCCTGATTTGGCTGTTGTCCTATGAAGAACAAATTTGAAATCCATTCCTTATCCAAAGGAACATCTATGCAGGCGAAACCGTATTCTGGAGCTGTTTTCTTGTCCTGTAGCGCGGACACAAAACAGAGTAGTGGAGAACGTGGTTGTACAATTCGTACAAAGTACAATGTCAACGCTTTCGTCCAAATTGCAAACACACGCCTTCAAACACCTTTGAAATGACCGTTGCAAACTCCACTAATCCTTTGTTTGTGTTTTCGAATCCAATAGACAGCTTTTGCATTGATAATTCTTCAATTCTTGATTCTTTGCAAATCCAGTTGATATTCAGCTTCTGGTGAAATGGCTTCTGATGAGGCAGCTTCTAATGATGCAGCTTCTGATGATATGACTTCTGCAGCTTCTGATGACGCAGCTTCTGATGATGTGGCTTCTGGACCTCTTGTCTTCAGAAGCACTATTCTTCAGGAGCAGCTTACTTCAGGAGCGCTATTTCTTCAGGAGCAGCTTGACTTCAGAAGCGCTTTTTCTCTTCAGTAGCAAGTTGCCTTCGGGAGCGTCCAAGCTTCAAATTTTTGTTGTTTCCATAGCTCTTTATTTGCTCATTCAGAACCAATGATGATGTAACTTTATAATTATGGTCCTGTACACTTGAACAAATATTAGCTAGTCCAATTTACAATTTTTAATACCTTGTTATCATCAAAACCCTTTAAGGTTCATTGTTAAACACATTTTGTTCCAACAATCTCCCCCTTTTTGATGATGACAAACAAAAGTATTTAAAATTGATCAATTGTTGTTAATCTAATTAACAAGTTGACTTTGGGGTTCTGAGGTTTGTAAGCTCAGAATCTGAGGTTTGTAAGCTCAAACTCCCCCTGAGTCTGATAGTCTTTAAGGTGAGGTTGGTAAGCTCCCCCTAAGTTCTATCCAGGTTAATTAAATTCATTTTTCGCGCAATAATATTATCAGAGCTTAAAAACAAAATTGAATCATTGAAAGAATTAACTTATAGATAAGAAGAATGGTTCAATTAATTTTACTTGAATTTTGATACTCCTTCGTTCGTTCATAGCTTATACCAATAAGGTAAAAAAAATGATAGAAGGTTTTCAAAAATTTCAAATGCCATTAATGGGGCTCAGAGCCTTTAAATACTTGTCACATATACTCCCCCTTTTGTCATTATCAAAAAAAATTGAAATATATAGGCATAAAAGACAAAGAGATATGAGAAAAACTCAAACATGAGAGAGTATACTAAGCAATGAACTAAATAAATCAGAGCAAAATATATGAACATGTATATTCAATTGTCAGAAGCAGCTAAACAGTCAGAATCAGCAAGCATTCAGAAGCAAGAGAAATAAGACAAGATGGTTTCAGAAGCAAGGACTAAGAAATTTTAAAACAGACAACAAACAAAGAAAAACACAAGGGTGTGCAACTAAGGGTTGGTTTGTTGTTGTTTCTTCATCTCTTCCATTTCTTCAATCTTCTTCTTCAACAGTTCTTCAAGTTGTTGTTGCCTCTGAAGAAGAGCTTGTTCCCTTTCTCTAGCTTCTTGCTGCTGCTGTGCCATCTGTTTCTTCAGAAGCTTACACAACCTTGCTTCTCTGGTCAAGTAATCCGTTTCAAAGAAGAAAGGCTGGTTTGCCAGGAGCAGTGTAGAACTTCTTACTCTGAGACTCTGATTCAGATGCTCCATTAACTTCCTGACAGTAGCTTCCTTGCTTCTGATGCACTTAGCCCTTATGCTTTCAATTAGCTCAGTTGCCCGGTTCTGAAGAGATGCCCAGGAGTCTTCATATGCACCTGTGAGATCAATTGTCCCTCTTTGATCCACCAGATTATGCAATTGACTCAGAATTGTCAGAAGCTCAGAATTAATATATCCAGATTCCAGGATGTCTGTGGGTGGTTGTTCAAGGATTTCAAGATCAGAATCATTGATTTCCAAATCTTGAATAGAGTTAGGAACTGGAATGGTAAAGTGTGTTTGTGTGTTTGAAGATGAAGGCTGGTCAGAACCAATGTGTGTGGTGGAGGTTGAGGCTTGAACATTGACTAGAGAGATGTCAACATCCATGGGAGTTGGTTCAGGGGAGTGTTCAGGTAAAGGTTGAAATTCAGTTTCAGTTGATGGTTGTTGTGGTGAAGATGATGTTTGATTGTTGAGTTGGGGGTCAATGATGGCTATTGGTGATTGTGGGGGTGTTGTGGGTTTTTGTGGTTCAGGTGTTTGTTGATGGGGGTTTTCTGAAACAACATTTTCAGAAGCAGCTGCTTCTGGAGTTGCTTCAGAGGCCTTTTCTGAAGTTTTGTCTATGGGTAATTCACCTGAGTAGTGGAGAGCAAGATTGTCTAAGACAGAAGTGTCTTCTATTTGTTCAGGTGCTGATGGTGAAGAGGGTGAAATGGGGATAGAGGTGACTGGAATCTGGATTACCTGATCTGCAGGGTCAGCTTCAGAAGTGATCTTCTGTGGATCAGCAGATTGAGAAACTGCTTCTGAAGTTCCCTCTTCTGGAGCATTTTCAAAGACGAGCATCATATCGTCTTCCTCATTGTCTTCAGTAGGTTTACTAGCAATGGCTCTTACTTCAGCCAGTTTATCTTTGTAGAACCTATCACAGTCCTCCAATCCCAAAGCCTTGAGCTTTTCATCTCTTTGATGAATGTATTGAGCTTTTTGATCCTTTCTTTCTGATATAAGATCAGCAGCACGTTCATCTGCCATCCTTTTCCTTATTCGAGTCATCTCAACCATAGGACTCACAAGTTGAAGGGGAGCCTTCTTCTTCTTCAGCTTGGGATCAGCCTCCTCTCTCTCTATTTCTTCAAGAGCTTCATCCAGCTGCTCTTGAGTGATTACCAAGTCTGCCTTACCTTTTCTCCTCTTCTGTGGAATAGAAGCAGCACCAACCTTCTGCATCTTTCCTTTTTCCTTGATAAAAACAGGTTTAGCAGCTTCTGACTCAGTACTAGTTCTGGCCTTCTTTCCTTTAGTATGATCAGCTTCTGATTCAGAACTAGTTCTGGCCCTTTTCCCTTCAGGTGCATCAGAAACAGCAGCTTCTGACACGGCAACTGCCTTGGCCTTCTTGCCTTTCCCTTTAGCAAGAGCAGCTTCCTCCTGAGACCTCGCATCTTCCTCCAAGACGTACTCAGCTACTGATTGAACTAGGAAATCAGAGTCACTTTCCTTAAAGATGGGAGGAAAGTCCCTGATTATCTCAGTTTCAGCAGTTGTCATCTCTAACCACTTTTCATCTTTAGGGGCTTCTTTGATGAACTTCATAGAGCATAAGCTCCTGCTACTGATAGTCCTTTCAGCAGTAGAGACTTCGAAACATTTATCAGAAGCACTCCTTGTCCTTTTTAAGAACTCCAGCACCCTTCCTTGATGAAAGATTTCAGACAGCAATCTTCCATAGGGTACTTGTTTTCTTCCTCTTGTAGTGCTTTCGTTTATGGCCCAGCAGAGATGATCCATTACATATCTGGGGAAGTTTATCTTTTCAAGATTGGTCATGAAATAAATTGCTAGCTTCTGTTGGTTGTTGGGTTGGTCAGACCCTCCTGCTCTTTGAAAGAAGCAATCATTACTGAATTTCACCAACATTCTGTTGTGAATCTCCATCTCTGAAGGCTTGGCATCTTTCTTCCCACCCAGAAGAGAGTTGTAGTAACCTTTTAGCAGGACATCTTCCTTCCTGACTATTTCTTGGAATCTTCCCTCTGCATGCATCCTACAAGCTTTAGCTATAACGTCCTCAGTGATGGTTATAGGAATGCCCATCACTTCAGACCTTATTTCTAAGCTATCAAATGATGTAGGATTCATATCCATGACCATTTTCCCTTTCTTTGACCCCGCTTGTTTGCTTACGACTTTTGCAGGCTTTTCATTGTACACTTCAGCTTTTAACCAAAAGTCCTTGACCAAGTTCACATATGTTGGCCCATTTAGCATCTTGAAATACTCAGACATCATCTGAGTTTCTATCAAACCTTCCATGTTTACTTCATACTTCTTGAGTGAAGCAAAATCCACCGGTGACTCTACTTGAACTATTAAGGATTCCCATGGAATATCCATAGTCTTCTCTTTGTAGATGGACCCAGATTCTGATACGCTTTGCTTGTTTGATGTAGATTCTGAAACTTTTGAGCTTGATGATGCCATTTGATGATTGACGAAGATTTGAAGAAGATGAAGATTTTAGGGTTCTAAGGTTGAGAGAATGCGCTTACTTCGCAAGAGGTTTGAGAGCAAATGTGTTTGTTGTGAGTGAGTAGTGTGTGAATTGACAAAGTGTTAAAAGTAAAACGATTGCAATTCAAAAGAGACAAACAAACATAACATTAATGACAAAATTGGGGGCGCGTGAAAAGTACTTTCAAAGCTATTAAATCATCATTGCCCTTTTAGTTATACACCAACACATACAGGCCACGTAAGAAGTTCACAGAGTAACTACCAAGTTAGTGGGTCAGAAGTTACTTTTTAAAAGGTAACTTCCAACGTTTCCACTAATTCAACTATTCAGAAGCAACAAATCCAGCTTCTGGACTTCAGATGCTGACGTCATCATCAGAAGCGAGTTTTCCTCAGAACCTCAATAAAGAGCTTCTGATGGACTACTGCTTCTGAACTAACTTCAGAACCTAAAATCCTATTCAGGAGCAAGCAGGCATTTAATCAGATACAAAGTGCATGTTCAAATTTTTCTTTATAAAATCAAATCTTTCAACAGTTAAAGGCTTAGTAAATATATCAGCCCATTGATTTTCAGTATCAATGAATTGTATATCTAAAATTCCTTTTTGAACATAATCTCTGATAAAATGGTGTTTGATTTCAATGTGCTTAGCTCTTGAATGCAAAATTGGATTTTTAGACAAACAAATAACAGCAGTATTATCACAATAAATGGGAATACTGTTAGCAGTTATCTGATAATCTTCCAACTGATGTTTCATCCAAAGTAGTTGTGTACAACAACTTGCAGCTGAAATGTATTCTGCTTCTGCTGTAGACATAGCAATAGTTGTTTGTCTTTTGCTAGCCCAGGATATAAGATTATCACCCAGAAATTGACAATTGCCACTGGTTGACTTTCTTTCAATCCTATCACCAGCATAATCAGCATCACAAAATCCAATTAGCTTATAATCTAAGGATTTCCTATAAAGGAGTCCAAGATTAGTTGTTCCTTTCAAATACCTGAAGATTCTCTTGACAGCAGTCATATGAGATTCTCTAGGATCTGATTGGAATCTTGCACACAAGCATACACTGAATAAAATATCTGGCCTAGATGCAGTGAGGTATAACAAAGAACCAATCATACCTCTATACAGCTTCTGATCTACTTTAGCTCCATCATCTTCTTTGCTCAAGTTGCACGTAGGGTGCATTGGAGTGTTCATCACTTTACAATCTTCAAGTTTGAACTTCTTCAGAAGCTCCTTTGTGTACTTTGATTGATGAACATAGACTCCATCATTGCATTGATTGATTTGAATGCCCAGGAAGAACTTCAGCTCTCCCATCATGCTCATTTCAAATTCATCCTGCATTAACTCAGAAAATTCCTTGCAAAGAGATGCATTAGTAGAACCAAATATTATATCATCAACATATATTTGCACAACAAGAATATCTTTCCCAAGGGTCCTTCTGAAGAGTGTAGTGTCAACCTGTCCTCTCTTAAAATCATTTTTGATTAAGAAATTACTTAGTCTATCATACCAAGCTCTGGGAGCTTGTTTCAAGCCATATAGTGATTTCTTCAATTTAAAAACATGGTCAGGATATTTAATATCCTCAAATCCAGGAGGTTGCTTAACATACACTTCTTCTTCTATGACACCATTGAGAAATGCACTCTTGACATCCATCTGATATAATATTATGCCATGATTAACTGCATAGGAAAGAAGTAACCTGATTGCTTCCAATCTTGCAACTGGAGCAAACGTTTCAGTGTAATCAATGCCTTCTTGTTGACTATACCCTTGTGCAACAAGTCTGGCTTTGTTTCTTGTTACTTCACCTTGCTCATTCAGCTTGTTTCTGAATACCCATTTTGTTCCAATAATGTTCTTGTGCTGAGGTTTGGGTACCAGATCCCACACATCATTTCTTTGAAATTGATTCAACTCTTCTTGCATAGCTAGGATCCATCCATCATCTGAAAGTGCTTCATCAACTGTTGTAGGTTCAATCATTGAGATTAGTCCAATCATTGACTCTTCTTGTCTGAAATGTGATCTTGTTCTTCTTGGACTATCTTTGTTTCCAATGATTAGCTCCTCAGGATGTGAAGACTTGTGTTTGAATGTGTTTCTGGGAGGATCTTCTTGATGTGAGTCATCTTGTGCTTCATCAGAAGCAGCTTCATCTTGTGCTTCTGATGTGGGTTCAGCTTCTGGACTATCTTCAGACTCAGCTATCTGATCAGGTTCTGGAGTAGCTTCAGGAACCTGTATCTCTGCAAAACTTTCACCTTGCTTTGAAGTTTTATCTTCAAGCTCTTTGTCATCAAATTTAACGTGCATAGATTCTTCAACACAGAGTGTTTCTGAATTATACACCCTGTATGCCTTTGACCTTTCAGAGTAACCTAAAAAGATTCCTCTTTGGGCCTTGGCATCAAATTTCTTTAGGTAGAGCTTGTTGTTCAGAATGTAACATGTACATCCAAATTGATGAAAGTAAGAGATATTGGGTTTTCTTCCTTTAAAGAGTTCATATGCTGTTTTCTCCAAAATAGGTCTAATATAGATCCTGTTTTGAACATAGCATGCTGTATTCACTGCTTCTGCCCAAAAATGTTTTGGTAAATTGTTTTCATGAATCATGGTTCTGGCCATTTCTTGTAAAGTTCTATTCTTTCTCTCTACAACCCCATTTTGTTGTGGTGTTCTAGGAGAAGAGAATTCATGGAAAATTCCATGTTTTTCACAAAAAGCTTCAAATGGCTCATTTTCAAATTCTCCACCATGATCACTTCTGACTTTCAAAATTTTTGATTCTTTTTCAGATTGAATTTGAGTGCAGAAGCTACTGAATACATCACACGCAACATCTTTACTCTTTATGAATTTCACCCAAGTCCATCTGCTGTAATCATCAACAATGACTAATCCATATCTACTTCCATATAAGGATGCAGTACTTACTGGTCCAAATAAATCAATATGGAGTAATTCTAACGGTCTTGAGGTTGAAACAATGTCTTTGGATTTAAAAGATGATTTCACAATTTTCCCTCTCTGACATGCACCACAGAGTGCATCTGAATGATAGTCAATGTCTGGTAGCCCTTTCACAAGTTGTAACTTACTAAGCTTAGAGATTAACCTCCAGTTAGCATGTCCCAACCTTCTGTGCCACATCCATTTCTTATCATTCACTGATAGTAGGCACATCACCTTCTGATCAGCCAGTTCAGAAAAATTGATTTTATAGACATTGTCAACTCTCTTTCCTTTGAACACAATGGATTTGTCTTCCTTGTTGATTACTGTACAGTTGGGTCTTTCAAAAAGCACATCATAACCATTATCACAAAATTGACTAATGCTCAAAAGGTTATGTTCAAGACCATCTACCAACCATACATTATTAATTGAGGTAGAGGAGTTACCAATAGTTCCTGTACCTATGATCTTGCCTGACTGGTTGCCTCCAAATTTCACATTTCCTCCCTCTTTCATTGTTAGGCTGAGGAACATGGACTTGTCTCCTGTCATGTGTCTTGAGCAACCACTGTCTAGGTACCATGATCTTTGCTTTGGCACTGCTCTTAGACATACCTGCATCATTGACATTTTTAGATTTAGGTACCCATTGTTCTATGGGTCCTGGAAGGTTAGTACTTAAGGCTTTACTCTTCACTTCTTGTACCTTGTGCTGTGAGTTGGGTTGCTTCTGATTAACCATCACCTTAGGTTTTGGTACTTCAGAAGCAGTAACTGTCTTCTTCTGAAACTTAGACTTCAGAACCCCAGATTTTGGTTTCACCAGACTCTGAGGAATAGGTTCTGATCTTTTCAGGATCCTAACCTTTGAAGTCTTGGAATCAGATTTGATCATAGCCTTTGACTTAGAGTTCTTTGGCTTTGAAATAATCTTAGCCTTAGAACTAGAAGCTTCAGGTTCTGATTGAACAACAGTTTCCAACTCAGCCCCTTCTGGTACAAAGAATGTTTTCAGACCTTCCTTGATGCATTCACAACAAGACTTTAGATTGGTTTTCTCCAGTTTCACTTCTGGAAAACCAATTCCTCTGCCATTGTTCTTGTAAATGCTATAAATCATAGAAGCCACTCTGCTTCTGTCAATGCCAGATATAATAAAATCTTCAAGAGCAATTTCATGGTTACTTAAAGGTTTTTCATTACACTTTTCTTGTAGCTTCTGACATAAGAACCTGAGCTGATCTTCATATGTTTTACACATGAAGTCAAAGCCCCTAAGTCCTTGTTCAGAAGCTTTCAGATCCAATAAAGTTGATTTTTGCTGTTGTACCAAATCAGCATATTTTTCTTTTAAATCCTTCAACTCATTGGTTCTTACTTCAAAATGTGTAAAAAGTTCTTTAAGTGACTCAACAAGTTCATCTCTGGGAATTTTGGAATATACCTCGTTTTCATCTTCTGAGTCTGAATCTGACCCAGCTTCTGAAGTTGCTGTTGCTACCAACCCAACAGCTACCTTTGCATCTTCATCAGCTTCCTCTTTATCAGATCCAGATTCACTACCCAAATCATCCCAGGTTGCCATTAAACTCTGCTTAATCTGCTTCTTGAATTTGCTTGGTTTGAATGTAGACCTCTTTGACTTGTCCTTTGACTTTTCTCTTTGAAGATCAGGGCATTCAGCAATGAAGTGACCTGGCTTCTTACAGTTGAAGCATCCCTTCTGATCTTCTTTCCTTGAGCTTCTGGAGTTACCCCTTCTGGAGAGAAACTTTCTGTTCTTCTTGGCCAGATATTGAAGTCTGTTTGAGAGCATGGCCATTTCTGCAGCATCTGGTTCAGAGTCTGAACTTGACTGTTCTTCCTCTTCAGATTCAACCACTTTGAGAGCTTTTGATGACTTGCCTTTGGATGGAAGAGCTATTGATTTACTCTTCTTAGTAGACTCATGTTCATTAAGACTTAACTCATGAACTTTGAGGGAACTAACAAGATCTTCGACACTTAAAGTGTTTAAATCTTTAGCTTCCTCAATGGCAGTCACTTTTGGTCTCCATCTGGCAGGTAAGCTTCTGAGTATCTTGCTTACATGATCAGAAGCAACATAGCTCTTCTTTAGAATCTGTAGACCAGAAACTAAGGTTTGAAACCTTGAGTACATCTCCTCAATAGTTTCATCATCCTTCATTTTGAATAACTCATACTGATGTACAAGCAGGAGAGCCTTTGCTTCTTTGACCTTCTTGCTCCCTTCATAATTTGAACAGAGAGAAGCAAACATAGCTTTAGCAGTGGATTTGTCACTCATCTTCATGTATTCTGCTTTGGGTATGGCAGTGACAAGAGCTCCTCTGATAATATGATGCTTCTTGTAAAGTTTCCTCAGTTCTGGAGTATGTTTCTTTCTATCCACAACAGCTCCTTCTTCATCAAGGACTAAATCACCAACACCATCTTCCAGAATATCCCATAATTCTTCATCTAGGCTCATGATGTAACTGTAAAAGTTGGTCTTCCACCAAGAGAACTCTTCAGCATCTCCATTGAACTTTGGAACTTTTCCAATACTGGTTTTCTTACTATCACTATAATCATGTGAGACATGTTTATAGCTAGTATCACCAGGACCAGTAGGAGTAGGAGTAGACATGTTTTTCTCAGATCTTTGACTGTTGCACGGTTAAGTGATACACAACAGACCCAGGCTCTGATACCAATTGAAGGTGAGAAAAACACAAGAAGGGGGGTTGAATTGTGTTTTAGAAAAATTCTTCGTTTCTCCTAAAAACTGAACACACTGATCAGAAGCTAAGCGAGACAGCTTCTGAAGTGATAATCAGAATCTAAATGCAGCGGAATAAAACAGAGAGAGAGAGAAGAAGAACGACACAAAGCAATTATACTGGTTCCTTCCACAATCCGGAAGTAGTCCAGTCCCCCTTGCACTTCCAAGGAGATTTCACTATGAGTAATATCTGATTACAAATGCTCAAGCACACAAGCAAGAGACTTCCAATGCTCAAGCACACAAGCAAGAGACTTCCTTTGCTCAAGAACACAATCAAGAGACTTCCTGCTCAAGCACAACTGCAAGAGACTTCCTAACTAAACAAAATTACACAGAAAATTGTTTAAGGTTGAACACTTGATATACAATCAGAGGTGCTCACAATACAAATCAGATACAGACTCAATGGACTTAAGAATTTCTAAGATATGACTTTGAGACACAGAAATTCTAAGTGAATGCAGAACAATTTCAGCAGAGGTTTGGTACTTGTGAAAATCTTTGTGAGTCTTTCGTTCAGAGTTCATGCATTACCAATTCTCTAGGTCTTCACTCCTTTATATAGTGGTGTGAAAGAGACGTTGTGAAATTGCCAGCACACCAAAGAGTCGTTGTTGAAGCTTGATCTTTCACCAATAATCTTTTGCCTGATTTGGCTGTTGTCCTATGAAGAACAAATTTGAAATCCATTCCTTATCCAAAGGAACATCTATGCAGGCGAAACCGTATTCTGGAGCTGTTTTCTTGTCCTGTAGCGCGGACACAAAACAGAGTAGTGGAGAACGTGGTTGTACAATTCGTACAAAGTACAATGTCAACGCTTTCGTCCAAATTGCAAACACACGCCTTCAAACACCTTTGAAATGACCGTTGCAAACTCCACTAATCCTTTGTTTGTGTTTTCGAATCCAATAGACAGCTTTTGCATTGATAATTCTTCAATTCTTGATTCTTTGCAAATCCAGTTGATATTCAGCTTCTGGTGAAATGGCTTCTGATGAGGCAGCTTCTGATGATGCAGCTTCTGATGATATGACTTCTGCAGCTTCTGATGACGCAGCTTCTGATGATGTGGCTTCTGGACCTCTTGTCTTCAGAAGCACTATTCTTCAGGAGCAGCTTACTTCAGGAGCGCTATTTCTTCAGGAGCAGCTTGACTTCAGGAGCGCTTTTTCTCTTCAGTAGCAAGTTGCCTTCGGGAGCGTCCAAGCTTCAAATTTTTGTTGTTTCCATAGCTCTTTATTTGCTCATTCAGAACCAATGATGATGTAACTTTATAATTATGGTCCTGTACACTTGAACAAATATTAGCTAGTCCAATTTACAATTTTTAATACCTTGTTATCATCAAAACCCTGCACAAACACTACTTGAATTAATATCTCGAAAAATTACTGAATGCTCATTAAAAAAATGTTACTATAAAATTGTGAGAGAATACTATTACCAAAAAACCCTACTTCAAAAAAGTAGGGATCCACTTTTAGGCCATTTATTAAAGGTTCATATTAAACCAACTCTTACTTTAATCATATAAACTTATATGTGATAAATTATCTATTATTATAGTGTTTGGGTATTGTCAAATAGTTAAATAGACTCGTAGAACATAATATCACGTGTTTGTGTAAAATAGTAGAATTATCCCACATAAATTGAAGAGAACTAGTATAGTGACCCGTGCCAAGCACGGGAAATAAAAAACTTTTTTGATCAAATGAATAGATTTTATATTATGTTATCTTAAAATTATAAGTGTGGTTATAATTTAAATTTGATATGGAAAAAAAATATCATCTTAATATTGTATATATTTTGAAATATCTAAACATTGCACATAACGATTAAAGTATTTGGATTTATACTTATACTAATTATTTGTAGTATAAGATGTACTCATTGTTAAACTTAGCATATGTAATATTTTTGCAAAAATACGCCGACGTATTGTATATTATTATTTGCTGACATAATGTATTTTATTAATCATAAAAACTAAAAAATTTGTATTTTTTTTATATAATAGTCAGTGTCAGATGTATACACCTAGTCTGTGAATGCAAACGTTAATTTTTTTACGGGTGTGTATAAATATAGTTTGGGCTACAAAAACGCCGATTGTTATTTGTTTTTATTTTTTACAAAACAAATGGTCTAGTGTAAATATTGTATTTTAGAGTAACAACGATGTAAAAAAAAGTTTCGCGTATTGTTATACTTGAAAAGTGCATCAATTAAAAGTCAATGGCAGGAGGATCTGCTTATATAGAAATTGCATGTCCTGTAATGACCAGTACGCCTTACAAAGAAGTTAAAAAAAAACGACTTCCAAACAATACGCAACTTTAGTTTTCTAAATTATGGCAACAACAATTCTAAAACATAACCAATGATCATACTTTTTGAAAAACTTCACGATACACAACATTTGTGGTCTCCTTGCAAACATTATTATCTTCATCCAAGATGAGCAGCTTCAAACCTTTTTTAGAAGTAACTCGAGAGACAGAGACATAAAGTTGTCCATGCGTGAACATAGGCTTAGGAAGATAAATTCTCACTCGAGATAAAGATTGACCCTGACTTTTATTTATTGTCATTGCAAAACAAAGCGTCAATGGAAATTGCCTGCGCCTGAATTTGAAGGGTAGTCCTGGATCACTCGGAATAAGATTCATCCTGGGAATGAATATCTTGGTACCCGCCCTTTTTCCTGTAATTACGGTAGCAGAGATCGTGCTCTTCCCTAGATGTGTAACTTTTACCCTCGTACCATAACACAGTCCATTGGTCTGATCGATGTTTCTCATCAGCATAACTGGACATCCCACCCTTAGTTTCAACCGGTGATTTAAAATTCCAGAGCTCTTAATACCATTAAGAAATTCTGTTGTGAACCACTCGCTCTGGACATCAGAATTTTCGCCCGATCGAAAAACATAATCAGAGCTTAAACACTCTTTCTCTTCACCTGAAATAAGTGACATCATATATTCGTTAACATGTTCAACTGAATCAAGCGTTGGTGCGAGTATCCCCCATTCTTGGAAAAATAGCGGGTCACCAAGGTTATCATTCAAATTGGGATACATAAAGTCTATAAGTGACATCAACAGGTTTGTTGTGTCTGACATGAGCAAATGTTCAGGAATTTCTACCTTCATTTCACCATTCTCATCTGAAGTGTCGTTGTTGTCTCCAATTGAGAGTATCCACTTGCCAAAATTAGCAATTTCTTCATGATCTGCAGGTATCGAAGATGCACCCAATCTCATATTAACAGTAAGCCTCAACACATTACAATAAGCCCATATCTTTGATGAATTGACTGAGGCATCAACAATATCCTGCCTCGTTCCTTTTCGGACAACAGGCAATATCTGCCTGAAATCACCACCTAAAACTACTGTCATTCCACTAAAAGGTCTAAACTCGTTTAGGGGATCAATCTTGGACATGATATCACGCAATGATCGGTCAACTACCTCAAAACACCATCGGTGCATCATTGGAGCCTCATCCCAAATTATCAACTTTGCAGCACGCACCAGGTCTGCCCTAGGACTATCCTTTTCCATCGTAAGCGATGTTACCTCATTAATCTCAATAGGGACTGCCAGCGTCGAGTGTGTGGTTCTTCCACTGGTAATAGAAGAGCCGCTATACCGTTGGATGCAGCATGCAATACAAATAACCCTTTCGATCTAACAGCAACCGACAATGTTTTCCCCATAAAGGTTTTTCCAGTACCACCGTAACCATATAAGAAAAAGAATCCACCGTCGTCGGAACCAACGGACTCCATGATCTTGTCATGCACACATCTTTGTTCATGAGTAACATATCAGTGTGTGTCTGTAACATCCCAGACTGCTTTTTAGGATTGCCGACTAACCCCACAAACCAACACGAATCTTTTCAGCATGCTTTGTCCTCACTCACATGCTTATCGGGAAACTTCCCGGTAGGTCACCCATCCTAGTACTACTCCAAGCCAAGCACGCTTAACTGTGGAGTTCTTATGAAATGGGCTACCGAAAAGAAGATGCATCTTGTTGATATGGGTAGTACCTAACAATTCTTATAAGCCTTCCTTCAACCATGTAGTCCCATACCTACACGGCCTCCGGATCCCTCTCATCCCCATGTGATTCGGTTCCTCTTATTAACGTGGGGTCATCCTTACGGATAGTGCCCGTTCCAACTGGCGGGAACCTTTCGTATCCAACTGGCGGGATATCGAAAGCCACGTTGTGGGTGTTACATGCCCACCAGCTTCCGCCTGGTTCGTCCCCGAACCACACCGTACTGGGAGAGGTCTGCTCTGATACCATTTGTAACATCCCAGACTGCTTTTTAGGATTGCCGACTAACCCCACAAACCAACACGAATCTTTTCAGCATGCTTTGTCCTCACTCACATGCTTACCGGGAAACTTCCCGGTAGGTCACCCATCCTAGTACTACTCCAAGCCAAGCACGCTTAACTGTGGAGTTCTTATGAAATGGGCTACCGAAAAGAAGATGCATCTTGTTGATATGGGTAGTACCTAACAATTCCTATAAGCCTTCCTTCAACCATGTAGTCCCATACCTACACGGCCTCCGGATTCCCTCTCATCCCCATGTGATTCGGTTCCTCTTATTAACGTGGGGTCATCCTTACGGATAGTGCCCGTTCCAACTGGCGGGAACCTTTCGTATCCAACTGGCGGGATATCGAAAGCCACGTTGTGGGTGTTACAGTGTCTTTTCCAGTTCATCTTTGTTGTAATTTAGCTCATCAACGATAAGCTTGTTTGTGAAAGTTGGCATGTCTGCTGCATTTGGCCTGGGCATAGATTTGAAGTCAGTAAGCGACCATCCGTTTTCCTAAAGCAGCATTTCAATTTCAATCAAACACAGGTTCTTCAAGTCATCGTCACATATACGCAGATCTGCATATTAAATGTAAAGTCATGAAATTAATATTAACACCTGAAGAAAAATGATAGCAAGAGAATATAAGCAATGCAACCTTTTCAATGAAATATCAAGAAACTTTATATTATTTTCCTAGTGTGATACCCGTGCTAAGCACGGGAAATAAGCGTACTTATTTTTTTTTTACTCAAGAAATTAATTTATTGATTAATGTTTAATAAAATTTATTTTAAATTGAAAATTAATTTACTCAAAGTTGGTGAATATTTAAGTTGTTTGATATATAAATCAGTATAAATTATAAAGTTTTTTTGACAAAATATAACTTGTTATATTGTGTAGTTTTTAAAAAAAATATATATTATATAGTTGTATTAAGATATTTGTTTTTACAAGTATTTTTTATTTTTAATTAGTATTTTTATCCGAACTAATAAATTGTTTCGGGAGTTGAGTAGTTCAAATGATTTGAGTTAAGGAATAATGAGTTGGAAGTACTGGGTCAAACTCAAATGAAGGAGTAAATATTAATCTAACAACTAATTACTATTATTTGTCATCAAAAAAAGGCAATTGTTTTGATTTCTCCAACATAATATAATATTTTCCCCAAGAATATATTACATTGACATTAAAAAAAAACTTAGATTTACTATTGTCAAATTCACCTTTTGAAAATGGTTTTTCAATAATGTCTATGGTAGCCCACGTTCCTATTATGATTGGCAAGTCTCTAAAGATATAGATACCCACTTTGAACCTGTACCCAATGTAGAAATATATTGATATGTAATATGCAAGTCTCTAAATATTATCCACACTTTTGAGATATTCTTGAACTTTTAATCACTGTAATCTTACCCTAGTTTGAAATTGACTAATTACCTTATAGAGATGTTTGTTTGATATAAAATATGGTGTTGGGTGTTTTCCTAACTAAATGGATTAGATTAATAAAAAAATGGTGGATTTTAATTTCTAGTAATATGTTTGGGTTTGGGGAAAATTTTAAGTTTGGGGCGGGTTCAGGTTTGAGGACGAAATTTCCCAAAGAATTTTTCACACTTCAATAGGTATCTATATTCAAGCCCAACTGCCTTATTGTTACTCATCTGTTTCAACACTTCTTTTATCCCGTGTTTGAGTATGGTTATATATATATAACCTTCATTAAATACTACTTTTATTTAAATACGTTTTAAAAATACCACTTCTATTTACCTTTATATCTCTTTTCTGAACAATAAATGTACTATCTCCTTTTTAATACACTTCACTTGATCCATATATCTTTTCTTTCTTTCTTGTCCCTTAACAAAAATATATATAAACTTTCTCCCTCGTTGGTGTGTAAGGATTATTATAACCCATCAAAAGCTTGTGCTGCTGCATGCCTTCTTACCCCCTTTCTTAGCTCTCTTATAATTTTCGTAAATATGTATACTTTTACACCTATACCACACTTAAAAATATTCCCTTTTGAATCTCATTTTAATTTGAACATGTTAGTTTCACCAAGATTCTTTACTTCTACCTAGGTCCAAAATCAAGATTCTTTGTTGCTTTTCTAATCTCATATGTCATCTTGTTCCACATGTCATTTTCACTCCTATGTAGCTTCACGCAACCTTCCTTTAAAATATTTTGTAGGAAAACACTTTGTTTTTCATCCTTTAAATGTCACCGCTTGATCCTTGTATCCCAACTGGGGCATCTCCTCTTCACTCTTCTCTTAACTCTTGCATCCATAACCAATACTATATGTTGGATAGTCAAAATCTCTCTATGTAAAACTTTAAGTTCAAACAAATCTTTCTATCAGAATTACTAATAAGAAATAGATCTATTTGAAAACATGACATCTCACTCTTGTATGTAATAAGATTCCCTTTTGTTTTCTTAAAGTAAGATCAAAAGACAACAAAAAATCTATGATGGATTTACCCTTTGCATTTATCTCCCCGAGGCTATACCCTCATTCACGCCTTCAAAACTTATCAAACACTCCTTACATGCCCATTCAGATCCCCTCCTAAAAAAATATTTTCTTCTTGTGGTATATATTGAATTAAGCCTTTTAAATCCTTCCAAAATTTTACTTTAGGATATTCTTCCAACCCTACCTAAGGTGCGTAAACACTAATACCATTAAAGTTGTCTTACTCCCTCCATTCCTTAATATAAGCAACTTTTCAAAAAAATTGTTTGGTCCTTAATATAAGAAAAAGTACAATTTTGAGTATACATTTATTGACTAAATGACACTTTTACCCTTATTTAATTCCTACTATTAAATGCCATATTTATTGATTCAATTTGTTTTAAATTTTAGTGTGTTGCTCTAATTTACTCCTATAAGCGTGTTTTTTAAGTTGGAATATGAAAAGAACATGGTTAGCCACTGATAAATCAAATTTCTCTAGATTGTTCTGCAATTTAATTAAACTACGTACAATGTGTAGTTAATAGTGTTTATCCCTTTTTTAAGTGATGCTTATTTCGATTTGGTAACATTATATATTTAATGAGGACATATCTGGAAATTTGTTAACAAAATTACATTAGTTAATGTGCTTTTTGGTCTTGATGATTTTTGGTTTTCTTTCTTATATTAAGGACCGGGGGGAGTATTTCCTTTCAAAATTTTTTAAAGATGTCTTATTCAACTGCAAATTTGTAGGCTACAATCCAATCTCATATCATCATTACATCCACAATATCAGTTTTTCATTCTTTATCCACAATAATGTTTACACCATTTCTCGATTTAATTTTTCCAATGTACGAATGCTTAAATCTTGAATTATCTAATTCTTCCGTGTACCAATGGTGAGAGAGTGATAGTTTGGGGACTAATTTCACAGTTTATTCCTCGAAAAATGGTCATAGATAACTCGTTGAAAACCAAAATTGTGACTACATAGTGATTGATTATAAGATGTTTCTCAACATCAATATAATATTATAAAGCTAAGGTTTGTAATTTGTCATTAGATTTGCATGTTTGGTGAGTAAATCTCTTAGTTTGTCATTTGAAATCGTTAACACTTAACATTTTTTTGGTTACAAAAAAATATTAAGTGTTAACGATTTCAAATGACAAACTAAATATACTTAATATTGTATATTATGTATTTAATGTTTTGGAAAAGAAAAAAATAAATTATGGATCAAGGGTGAAGTGTCATGTCACTAAGCTCTTGTTGAAAGAATGTCACCAAGCTTTGTTGTGGTCGAAAGTTGAGAGAAAATACATTGAATGTTTTGCTTTGTTAAAAAAAATCTAATTTATTAATAGCTTAGATGATAGCAAATAGAGTTAACTTTTCACTATCAACAATTTCTCCACTTTTTCTTTTGCTATTATTAATAATAGCTTAGATGATAACAAATTGAGTTAACTTTTCGCTATCAACAATTTCTCCACTTTTTAGTTTGCTTTTGTTTCAAATATGATGGTAGAAAGAGAATATCAAATTACCAACAATTGCACTACATCAATGTTGTTACCTCCACATTGAAATTGTCATTAATGATTTTTATTCATTTAAAACATAATTAACATTTTTTTAATGACACACTTCTTAGTTCCTTTATAATGACATTATCAAGATGATACAATTGATGTACAATTAAGTGGAAAAATCATTTCATTACCCGTAATATGTAAAATAATATATTCTTTTTCCTATAAAAAAAAATACATTCTTTCCACTTTTTTTATTACTCTTTCTTTTCACCTTTTCTCTTTTATATGATAGAAAATAATGTTACAAGTTTCTCATGTTGAAGAGAGAAACTCTCTACCAAGTGACTTCTTGGGAGACAATATTAAAATTTAAAAATGATATTAATGAATTTAAAATGATATATTCTTTTCACTTTTAACTTTTTATCCATAAAAAAAATTGATGAAACTTTAAAATATCACCTTATGATTTGAATTTAAAATGATATATTCTTTTCACTTTTAACTTTTTATCCATAAAAAAAATTGATGAAACTTTAAAATATCACCTTATGATTTATTACAAAATTTTCATGAATGACTATTATACATTTAAAGTGAAAATAACGCAATTCTTGTTGCATTTTTCAACAAACAATTAATGTCAATTAATATTTAAATAAAAAAGTAACCATATTGATTTATGGGGTTTTCAACTTCAATATTTTGATTTGTGAGTTAATGGTAATAATTAACATTAATATGCTAATTAAAAAGAATTTAATGGTAATTTATCAATAATCATATATTTTGATTTTTTTTTCTTTGACAAAATGCAAATAAATATTTTTATATTTTCACGATTCAATGACAATTAAAAAATGAAAAATAGACATAAATCATGACAATTCATAATGGCTCCTAATCTATAAAAAAAATTGCATGGTTAAAAATCACGACAATAACAAAAAATTGTATAGGAATAGTTTATATCACAAAAGTAGCCATGAAATTCTTGTGTTTGTTAAAAAAATGACTTAATCGTAAAAAAAATATATATATAAATAGAAATAAATCATATACACTTTTTTTCTTCGAAAACATGACCTTAAAAAAATGATTTTTTTAAAAAAATAATGGAAAAAATATGACTAACGTTAAATCAATAAAAAAATAATGGAAAAAATATGACTAACGTTAAATCAAAAAATTAACATGTTGATAAATCATAAATTAACCTTGTTATCTGTCAAAAAACCATTACCAAAGAATAGGAAAGTTTGTCTTGTACATGTCTCTCACAACAATAAGCAAAAAAAAAAAAAATTGTTGAAGAAAAACGATTTGAACCATGATATTCCAATTTTCTTTAAAATGGAATACATTAGAACATAATCACACTTGATGTCATTTGGTTTTACACAGCAACAAACAACAAATAATGAAAAATAAAGAGGTGAAAAAAAGTAGGATAGAAGCATGTGATGTGCAATGTTGTTGATATGGATATCTAATTTATAGACATATTTTGTGGGGTAGTTTAGACATTATTATTTTTATTTTATGCATATTAGGTAATTCTGAACTAAAATAAAACTTTTGGACAAACATTAAAATGCGTTTAAAGTGCATTATTTTCTATTGAATGTATTGATGTGTTGACCTGCATTTTTTTGTAGACACGAAAAAAAAACTCATTTAAAGTACATATTAAAGTACAGATTCTCACAAACCAAAGACGAACGATTCGAACCCTGATATTCCAACTTTCTTTGGATCAGAAACCAAGTCGATCTTTGGGGCCATTTTGATTTGATAGAGAGATACGAAGTTGACACAAAGAAAAAGAAATAAAATAGAAAAACAACTGACGTTTTCTTGATAAACTAATTGTGGTATACTTTTTAGTCCAATAAAAATAATCAATATTAATTTACGTATCCGACATTAACAAAATAATCTTATTTTTTTTTAGGTGCCAATAAAAATGGTTCTATTTCCTTAAAAAAAATGGTTCTATTTGAAAGTAACTAATGCACCAATTCAATTTAGAAAAAAAAACATGGGCACAATTTCTTAGGTGCTTTTCGTATGGTTCTTAACTAAATTCACTTTGATTTTCTGAAATTCATAATTTTCTCAGAGTTTATTATATCCAAAAAATTTGTAGTTTTAGTTAAGAACCATGCCAAAAGCACCAAAAGAATTGTACCTAAGTTTTCCGCGGACTTCTTCGATTTGTAGTAAAAAAAATCATTTTTTTCTAAGAATGTCTAACAAACTTGTTGCCGTCACAAAAAATTAAAATATTCAATCCATTTAATGTCATTATTAATAATATCTTAAACAACCATTATAAGATGACTATTTATTCTCAATCTCCATTTATAATTGAATTAACATATTTTTTATAATATAAATTATAATATAAATGATATATATATGGTTACAAATATAAATATAGAAAGTTATTGAAATCCAAATGCTTGAGAATGCTTGGTTTCTCAAGAGTGTTTTTCAAGAATGCCACGTGTCAATGCCATATTGAAACTTGAAAAAAGGGTCGTAAATTTATATAATATAGATTGGACCCGAAAAAAATTAAGAGAGTGGCACGCAAGTGTGAAATTGGCTTTTTTGGATCAAATTAAAATTAAGAGAGAAAGTAATTGAATGACCAAGCATAATGGCAAGTTGGCAACACATTCGTACGTGAGGACAAAATATGTCGTGCACTTTAGCATGTTTCTTTCTTGTAATACACCTTTAATTTATTTATGGTAAAATCACACTTTGTTGGAAGTTATACATTTTCCATTAAAATTTTTGCTGAAATCGGAATAGCTCTTGCCTATTTATTTGATCACATAAAACACGAGATTGCTCTAGATTTATGTATGCGCCCAACATTTTCTTTGAAAAGGAATGTATGAAATGGTGTTGTATCATTATCCACCACAAATTTACTTATGATGCTGATGCATTTGATGCTCTCCTCTTCTTTTTTGACAATTTGTAGCAAACATAATTTTATGAACCACAGACTTAAAAAGGGCCATTTATGGGGCCAATAAAGCAAAAAGCTCAGCCTCCTTTAGAAATTGCATGTAATTTGATAGGGTGGAGAATGGAAGCGTTTTCTAGACGCAAATAGAAGAAGATTGTTCTTTTATGTATTTTTTTTTTTTGAAGGATTGTTCTTTTATGTATTTTTTTTTTACTAGAGTTCTTTTATGTATTTAGCAGTTGCTTATAGATATCTTGAATTATTGAAAATATTTTCGCCAATTGTTAACTATCACTCTATCACTTTTTATATGGGATAAACCAATTTTAAAAGTGTTACTACCAAAAAAAAATCAATTTACAAAGTGATAAATAATTTGTAACTACCATTGATCAGCAATGAACGATAGTTAACTACGGTTTTTTAAGTGTTTGTGAGCAATCCTAAATGCCAAGAGAAACCTTTCAAATATAATACTTCATTGCTATTATGAAAAGAAAAATACCCCAATGGTTTATCTAGCAAAATGTGTAATCATTTATTATTTATAATATGAATTTTTTTTTCACCTTCCATGATATTCAAAATCACTGTTGTCCATTTGGGTGAAAAAATTGTTTTTCTTCTTCATTAGGATTGATAAATCGGTTAGGATTGATAAATCGGTAAATATGTGGATTTTAAAAAAAAAATGTGGGATGTAAAAATAGTTCTCTTATAAAAATTTAACATCGGTGTAAGAAATAATATAGTTTAGACAGGGCGACGGTGACCTCACCTTGGGAAGAAAGTGAAGAAAGTGAAGAGATGTTAAGTTGGAAAGGCATCCATTTACTTCGAATATGTGCTTGTTAAATTTTATCACATTACACTATAATCATAGCTCAATTATGCACGACTTGGATCTGATGGTAATGGTGCATTGTCCGTACTTGTTTAGTTTTGAGAATAATTGGTGGTGAGAGCATGAAGTGGAAGATGTTGTGGTAGATTTGGGTTGTTGGTGGTAATAATGATTGTATGTACCGTTTGAGCCATTGTGCAAAATGCAAATACTCTTCAACAATGGGGTGATCCCAACACTTCTTTTGCTATTTTTCTAATCATTAAAATTTATGTTTGATTTCCTTTAAATAATTTGTATTCAATGTCTGCCAGAATTTTTAAGATTGGTAAAAAAAAATTGCATATGAATTATATTTACCTTAAAAGTCACATAAAATTAGAGAAATGATATTTAGACATCAAAATTTTGATGTCAAATACCGCTTCATTTGTTTTTATGTGTATTTTAAAACAAATATTATTTTGGACAACCACATTTCTATATATTCATTCAACACCTCATATTCTCTCCATCTCTCTTCTTATCAAATTATACTCTATATCTATTTCTCTTTCAATTGGGTGTATGTGTATCTACAAACATTTTCCTTGTTAAAAAGTATGTAAGTTGTAAAAGATAAAAAAATAAATGAGAGATCTTAATAAATGTAACAGCCCGACTTTTTGCTAGATTTATTTTATTATTTATTTATGTGTGTTTGTGTGTGCTCATATGTGATTATTTGCCTCTGTGTGTATTTTTGGTCGGGAATTGTAGAATTCAGTGTTAGAAGGATATTTTAGTCATTTTGGACTCAGGGGTATTTTGGTCATTTTGTGAGTAAGGGTAATTTGGTAATTTTGATGAGGATTATTTTTAGTGTTTAGTGAGAGCTAGTATTATTTTACTAAGTGCTAGGAAGTTGTAGTGAATTGTTTTATGACCGGTAGGTGACCGTTATTATTACATTTTACCGTTAAGTGAGTAGTAACATTTTGGAGTTAGATTAGTAATGGGTTAGGCCCATTAAGGCATTGTGAGTTGAGCCAAATTAGATAGAACCTATATAAACTCTAGTTAGTAGAGAAATAGGGTTTTACCAACATTTTCACAATTGAGAAGAGATAGAGATAGAGAGAAGATAAGGGTTTGAAGAGGAAGATCTAGAGGGGGCTAGAGGGAGCTAGAGATTCAAGTTTTGGGAGCTAAAGTGAAGCCCTAGTTGATTTTGTGAAAAATTAAGGTAAGGGGGTTAGACTTTAATCATAATCATTAGTTGTAGTTCTTCCCTAATTCTTTGTTTAAGTGGTTAATTCGAATTTTGTTGAAGAAATTCGTGCTTAATTTTGATGACATGATTATGTACATGAATTGGATGATAATTGTGTTGTTGTTAAATTTGTATGTCAAATGGGTTTATATGCATATGACATGTTCTTGGATGAAAATGATGATGAATGATGTTGTGGTTGTTAAATTGTGGATAAATTCATGATCATATGTTGTTGTTGTTGTTGTTAGATGTGTTGTTGATGAATTGATGCATTGGGTATCATGATTTGGTGAATTATGAGGAGATTTGTTGTTGTTGTTGAAAGTTGTGAGAGTTTTGGTGAATTGATGAATTTTGATGAATTGATGTTGTGACTGTAAGTTGTGTACATGTTTAAGTGTTTTGAAGTATATATGACCTATAAACATCTTTGGGATTAAGTTTTGGGGTTTGGAATGATCAAAATTGGGATTTTGGGGTGAAAAGGGGTTAAAACCCGAAAGTTATTTTTCTGAACTGTTGAAGCTTCGCTTAAGCGAGCTCCAAGCGAGATAGTCCAGTGCTTTCTGGAACTATTTCGCTTAAGCGAACCAGACCTCGCTTAAGCGAGATTTGCCCAGTTCAGCCATTTTGATTCTTTTGTTTCGTGTACTTGGTGTTATACCCTAATTTTGGACCTAAAAATACTTATTCAATTCTCTTTTTATTACATTCCAAAGTCATTTGATATGTCTCTGATCAATTGCATCTTTCTCTGCATTTTATTTCAATATTATTTGCAAAATTCATGAAAAAGGGCATTTTAGTCATTTCCTATGTCAAAGCTTCTTTCAGTCTTTTAAAAATTTGTTTGAGTCTTTTCAAGTAGTTTGAATAAGTCTCTGTTTCATTCTATGTCAAAATCCAGTTCAAAATTTGCATTTGAAGTCATTTTGAGTCAGTTTTGCCCCTAGGGGGCATTTTGGTCTTTTCATGTGTCAAAACTCTGTTTAAACTCTCAAAATTGTCTCTGAGTCTTTTAATTTGTCTGAATAAGCTCTTGCTTTAATTTCTTGTTAAAAATCCATTTTAAAATGTGTATCTGAGTCATTTTTAGTCGTTTCAGCCCCAGGGGCATTTTGGTCATTTCACACGAAATTTCGGCAGAGAGAGGTTACTTTAAAGTACCTCATTTAGGCCATTGGTTCGTTTTAGTCCGTTTTGTCAATTTTAGTCGTTTCACTTTACGTTTATTTCAGATTACGTTTTTTAATTCAATTTTATTATTTTTTTCGTTTTAAGTCCTAAATTTCCAAAAATTGCATTTTAGTCCCTTTCCTAGTCTCAAATATTTTTTTAGTCTTTCATTTCGAAATTTCTTGTTTTTTCTAAGTCTTTTAAAAAATTTGCAGAATATTTTTTAATTTGCAGATTGGCCCTTTAGTTTTAAGAATTTGCAGATTGGTCCTTTTGTCCAAATTTTGTCCAGGTCATCATTCCATAACACGTGTCAGCTCATTACTGGGTCTCAGGCACAGGTGTCAGCCTATAAAAGGCCTCAATCATTGCAGAACCACACACTTCACGCCAACTCATCAAAAATCACCAGAAACACCTTTCACATTTCTCTCTACAAGATTAAAGATCAAAATCCAGAAAACTCAAGAACAGCTTGAAGATTCAACGAATCTTCAAACCCTAACCGTCTCAAATCTCCAAATTCCAGAACAAAATCCACACCAAATCACCACAAGTCCTCATCAATTTCGTCACACAAGCCTCAATCCAATAATCACGCAACAAAAATCATTTCGAATTGGATTTTTTCTTTTTTGTTCGAAGTTCTCAGAGGTTCTTCGCAAGAACCTTCATCATCGAACTGGTCCCTGCAATTCAAGCACGAATCCGTCACTGGAGTGACGAACCATACGATCACAGGGACGAAAAGAGTGAGAAGAAGAAGGATCATAAATTTTCTCAAGGATTTTCGTTCGAATCTCCATTAAATCCAGGTATATTCAAAGGACCTTCTCGCCTTGCACTTTAAATCATCATCGAAGGCTTCGAATTGAAAATAAACGGTGAATCGAAGTGAAAACTTCGAAGAGATTCAAAGAAAGTTCGAAACGAAACCCTAAGTTGAAAAGTCATGAAGATTCACCGTTTACCTTTCGAATACGAGTTCAATTTCATAATCAATGAAGAGGATAGAAATATTAGGGTTTCGTTTCACAAGATTTGAAAAATTTTGGAGACAAAAAACCGAACGATTCAATCCTAGATCTACTCTGATCTAAGCTCTTTTTCAAGAAAATGTTTTCGAAATCATAAAGAGGAGAGAAAGAGCTTCAAGAAGATGTGTTTGTTTTTTAGATCGGAGAAGGTTGAGGCTCCGACGCGGCGGCGCCACCATGGGCCACCACGTCGGAGAAAGGATGTTTCGTCGGAGAAGAGAGAGTCATTTGCAGACTCTCTCTCTCTCTAGTCTTCGTTTTAGAGAGAGAAGTGGAGAGGGGAAATGAACCTGAACCGGTTCAAGGCCTTATATAGGCCAACGAACCGGTTCAACCCATGGTTCAGCCCTGCCCCGCCCCGCCTCCTAGGCCCAATTCCATGCCTGTCTGTTTGATTTGCTATGCGCCCCCCCCCCCCCCCCATTCCTGCATATCTTTGCTATTTTCTTGCTATTTACACCCCTGCCTGTCCAAAATTGTTCATAAAAAATCCTAAAATTTTTTCTATGTGTTCTTGATTGTTTTTTTTGACATTTTTGTGATGTTGATTATGATTTAAAAGTATGTAGTATTTTCTTGTGAAATGTTTACTTTTTTTGTTAAAAATTGTGAAGTTTATATGTAGTTTGAGTCTAAAAATCTTGTAAAAATTCTACAAAAATTCATATACATTTCTTGATAATTTTGTAGTGTTTTGTGATGATTTTTTTTGCATATTAAAAATTGATGAAAAATAAGGTGTTAATTTTCTTGCTATTTTGTGATGTTTTGTGCTAAAAAATGGATGGAAATTTGCTTGATTCCAATTCCAATTTCTTGATGAACATTGGTGACCTATGCCACTTGCTTTTATGGAGTTTTAGCCACTGTTTGTGTTTGATATTGCTGCATAATTGTGAATCTTGATAGGTTACTTAGTTTACAAGTTACTTGTGTAAATAAATAATGCAAATATGTCTAAGTTTGCTTCCAAAATGTCAAGTTAACCATGTTGCCTTAATTCCCATTCCAAAATCTGATTCTAAACCTTTAAAAGTGTGTTGGAATGTGAGAATTATAGGTCATATGGCTCTTGCATTTTATGAGTAAAATTTGGTCATGTTTTGCACTCATTTTACCTTTATTTTGGATTGTTTCCTATGCTTTGTGTGGTAGTGTTTCTCTTGCTTTATTTCTTTTGATATTACCATGTGTTACTAACCATTTCATTTCATGCCTCATACTTTTCATAAGCATTCCCATTTCATTCCATATCCATCTTATTTCTTGCACTTTAAGTTTCACCAAAAGTAGATTGTAATACTTAGGAGCTTTTGTAATATTTTACTTCATGAAATTTTTAATTTCTTGCAAGACCATAGAATGTATCTAGGGTATGATGTAATAAGGACAATGGACTCTAATAATGTACACCGACACAAGCACCGACACATGCACACACATCACTTTAGGTATGTAGCTAGAATATGCATGTTTAGATGTATGTTTAGGATTGTATGTTTAGATGAATGCCTAGGATTTACACTTAGAAAACATCAATTTTCCAAAAATATGAACAACATCACTCAAACCATTTTCTAAATAAACCTTGGGATCAAAATCCCATTGTAATTTTTCCTTTTCTTTTTCTTAATCAAAATCTTAATGAACTTTAATCATACTTAGACCATATTTTGCAAATGACTAATTCAACCTCACAATTTCATAATCCCATGCCCTTGAGGCCTCTCTCTTATTCTTCAAAGTTCTATTTTCAAACTTAAAATCAACCAACAAAAACAAAAACATTTTTGGAAGAGAACTACGGTGAATTTGATCCCTTAAACGGGTACGTAGGCAAGGAACAAAATTCCTTCAATTCAAATAAAAATTCAAACACTTTCTTCTCCCTCCAATTCTTCACTTAGTAAACACTTAGGTGTAAATATCACTTTTCAAATAGCATTTAAAAATAAAGCGCGCGCGTAGAAATTAAAGACGGTTCCTATAGGATACTATAGTCCTTATGGGTGCCTAACACCTTCCCGTAGCGAAAACAACTCCCGGACCTCGATTCTCAAGGGTTTTGCTTATTTTTTCCCTTCCCAAGAAAAAATAAGATGTCACCGGTTTAAAAGGTTCAAACATAATCAATGTTTGACACCCGAAAACCAAGATAAAACAGCTGGCGACTCCGCTGGGGGAGATACGAGAGTTACGCCTAGTCTTTATTTCCACGCTTGCGCTTTCGTTTTTACTTGCTTCTTTTACTTGTTTTCCTATGTGAATAAATGTTTAATTTCTTGCAAACGTGTGGGGTGAGAATATCAAAAGTCCTACACCCGGGCTGAGTGAACTTAGGATTTAGGGGGGATATAATCGACAATTCATTCCGGGGGTTGCCTCGTGTTTTGGATTATGCGATCAATCCCACATAGCTGAGGCATTTTGGGGGTGATGTTGTCGGCGCGTGTTGTCGCGTTTAGGAACTTTACTTCTAATTGTTCTATGACGCTATGAACCGTAGATAACCAAACCCATCCATGGCCATTTTTTAGGACGTAGTGCGGAGGCTAAACCGAGTGTTGTCTCGAGTTTTAGTCGTCACGCGATACTACACTCAAGTTAGACCTTCCACGGATAATCATGGAGCGAGTGTTGTCTCGTGACACCGTGATATACGTCGGAGAGGTTGCAACTTGGGAACCTTTTTAGAACCCGGGTACTATTTCCTAAAGCCCTAGTTTCACCGGACGCCGTGTCCACCCATGACTCCTCGACTTTGAACTTCAAAACCACCATGTTTTCTCCGAACTTGAACATAATCATGCATACATGCATACATGCATAAACTTTTTTTTCCATGCATTTATCGGAGGACTTAGACAAGTCATCTTTTGAACATCACAGATGTGAACACCAAGTGATACAATCTCAACTAAACTTCTAGTTTTGCTCAAGATCTTCAAATAAAACCATGTTTCTCCGTGATGTTCGCAACCACTTTGACAAGTCTTCTGACAAAAAAGGAGTCTTTTCGCATTTGCATATCATGCATCATGTGCATCATTCATCGATCACAAATGGCTTCCCGTGCTCATTGTCTCCTGGTTCCTCTGCCGCAGTCCGAAAAGTGGCTCGTGCTCGCAAGATTCACCAACCAGATAGAGTTCATCAGACAAGATTGTACAAGAGAAGAAACATGGCTAACCTTGAGGAAGAGAATGCCAGCCCCTCGGGCCAGCCCATTAAAGAGTCTAATCTGGACGACATTTTGAGGCTTATTAAAAAGAGCGATTATAAGATTGTTGACCAACTGCTGCAAACTCCATCAAAGATATCCATCTTGTCTCTGCTCATGAGCTCAGAGGCTCACAGGAAGGTGTTGATGAAGATACTGGAGCAAGCGTATGTTGATCATGAAGTCTCTGTGGATCAGTTTGATGGGATAGTGAGTAATATTACTGCCTGCAACAACTTGGGGTTTGGTGATGATGAACTCCCCGAAGCAGGGAAACACCACAACTTGGCTCTACATATCTCGGTACACTGCAAGTCTGACATGATATCCAATGTGCTGGTGGACACTGGATCATCCCTGAATGTAATGCCTGAATCCACACTAAGGCAATTGAGCCATCATGGGATCTCTTTGAGGGGAAGTAGCTATCTGGTTAAAGCTTTTGACGGATCTCGCAAAGATGTTCTTGGGGAAGTAGACTTGCCAATTACCATCGGTCCCGAGACATTTCAGATTACTTTCCAGGTCATGGACATCAATGCTTCTTACAGTTGTCTCCTCGGAAGACCGTGGATTCACGACGCTGGAGCAGTAACTTCTACTTTGCATCAGGAACTCAAGTTTGTGAAGAATGGTAAGATTGTCACTGTGCATGGTGAAGAAGCATATCTGGTTAGCCAAGTGTCATCTTTCTCTTGTGTTGAAGCAGGATCCGCTGAAGGGACGTCATTTTAAGGCTTGACTGTTGAGGGTGCAGAGCCCCGGAGGGCTGGTACTAGCATGGCTTCATTGAAAGATGCCCAGAAGGCTGTTCAAGAAGGGCAAGCTGCTGGCTGGTGCAAAGTGATTCAAATTCTGGAAAACAAGCGTAAAGAGGGCCTTGGATTCTCTCCAACCTCTGGTGTTTCAACAGGAACTTTCTACAGTGCTGGGTTCATCAATGCTATTGCTGAAGATGCTGCTGAGAGTAGTTATGTGCCTACATTTGTTATACCAGGAGGCACTGTGAGAAATTGGGAGGCCATTGATGTTCCTTTAGTCATGCATGCTTCCATGTAATGTGTCTTGTTGCTTATGTTTTTTGTTTTCAAAATAACAATCCTTTCGCTCTGCCCAAGGCGAAAGTGATATCATTGTAAGGGCGTGTTTGTTTCGGCATTGCCGTTATCAATAAAAGTTGTCGTCTTTCTCACGACTCTTTGTTTTTTTACTTTTTAGTGCCTTTTTCTTGGAAATAATGGTAATGCCAGAAAAAACCAAAACATCTGTATTTTCTTATTAATTTCAAAAATCTGCATAAAAAACCTTTTTCTAAAATCATCCCAATCATATTATGCAGATTGAACCACAATAAACCCGTTGAACACAGTGACCCTATGGTTCCTCCAAATTTTGAATTCCCAGTATATGAAGCTGAAGATGAGGATGATGATGATGAAGAGATACCGTATGAGATCACTCGACTGCTTGAGCAAGAAAGAAGAGCCATTCAGCCTCACCAGGAAGAGATTGAGCTTATCAACCTGGGCACTGAAGAGAACAAGCAAGAGATCAAGATTGGTGCCGCACTTGAGCCAGAAGTGAAAAGGAAGATTACTCAACTTCTCCATGATTATCCAGATGTCTTTGCATGGTCCTATGAAGATATGCCGGGTCTAGATCCCAAGATTGTGGAACATCGGATACCGACAAGACCTGAATGTCCTCCCGTCAAGCAGAAATTGAGAAGGTCTCGTCCAGACATGGCTCTTAAGATCAAGGCTGAAGTACAAAAGCAAATTGATACGGGTTTCCTCATGACAGCTGAATACCCTGAGTGGATTGCCAACATCGTACCAGTACCAAAGAAGGATGGGAAAGTTCGAATGTGTGTTGATTACAGAGATCTGAACAAAGCCAGTCCAAAAGATAACTTCCCATTGCCTCATATTGATGTGCTTGTTGACAGTACTGCTCAATCCAAAGTGTTCTCTTTTATGGATGGTTTCTCTGGCTATAACCAGATACGAATGTCACCTGAAGATAGAGAAAAGACGTCCTTCATCACTCCGTGGGGAACATTCTGTTATAAAGTGATGCCATTTGGCTTGATAAATGCCGGTGCTACCTATCAAAGGGGTATGACCACTCTGTTTCATGATATGATTCACAAAGAGATTGAAGTATATGTTGATGATATGATTGTGAAGTCAAGTGATGAAGAGCAGCATGTTGTGTATTTGAAAAAGATGTTTGAAAGATTGAGAAAGTACAAGCTGCGGTTGAATCCTAACAAGTGCACATTTGGTGTAAGATCTGGAAAGTTGCTAGGCTTCATTGTAAGCCAAAGAGGCATTGAAGTTGATCCTGATAAAGTCCGAGCCATCAGAGAAATGCCAGCCCCTCAAACTGAGAAGCAAGTCAGAGGTTTCCTCGGACGTCTGAACTATATTTCAAGATTCATATCTCACATGACTACCACCTGCGGACCAATTTTCAAATTGCTTAGAAAGAATCAGCCTGTTGTATGGAATGATGAATGCCAGGAAGCTTTTGATAGCATTAAAGAATACCTGCTAGAACCACCTATCCTCGTCCCGCCAGTGGAAGGAAGGCCCTTGATTATGTATCTGTCAGTGTTAGATGATTCAGTGGGTTGTGTTCTCGGTCAACAAGACGAGACTGGTAAGAAAGAGCATGATATCTACTATCTGAGCAAGAAATTCACCGACTGTGAGGCTCGGTATACGATGCTTGAAAAGACTTGTTGTGCTTTAGCTTGGGCTGCCAAACGCCTGCGTCATTATATGGTGAATCATACAACTTGGTTGATATCCCGAATGGATCCGATCAAGTACATCTTTGAAAAGCCTGCTGTTACTGGAAAGATCGCACGTTGGCAAATGTTGTTGTCTGAATATGATATTGTGTACAAAGCTCAGAAAGCAATCAAAGGAAGTGTCCTTGCTGAGCATCTTGCTTGTCAACCTCTTGATGATTATCATCCGATTAAGTTTGACTTCCCTGATGAAGAAATTATGTATCTGAAAGCAAAAGACTGTGAAGAACCACTGATTAATGAAGGGCCGGATCCCAATAGCAAATGGGGATTGGTGTTTGATGGTGCTGTTAATGCTTACGGTAAAGGAATTGGAGCCATCATTGTAACTCCACAGGGGCACCACATTCCTTTCACCGCTCGGATAACTTTTGAATGCACAAACAACATAGCAGAATATGAAGCATGCATCTTGGGCATTGAAGAAGCCCTTGATCTGAGAATTAAGCACCTTGACATCTATGGAGATCCTGCGCTTGTTATTAATCAGATAAAGGGTGAATGGGAGACTCACCATGAGAAGCTGATCCCTTACCGCGACTATGCCAGACGTCTGTTGACATACTTTACCAAGGTTGAGCTGCACCACATCCCTCGGGATGAAAATCAGATGGCTGACGCTCTTGCTACTTTGTCCTCCATGTATCGTGTCAATCACTGGAATGATGTGCCTGTAATCAAAGTGCAACGTCTTGATAGACCCGCTCATGTGTTTACTATTGAAAATATGCCAGATCAGACTGATGAAGATGTGAATGACAAAAAGCCTTGGTATTACAATATCAAACAATTCTTGCGGAATCATGAATATCCACCTGGTGCTTCCAACAGGGATAAAAAGACTTTGAGACGATGGGCTAGTAGATTCCTTCTGGACGGAGAAATCCTATACAAGAGGAACTATGACATGGTTTTGTTGAGATGTGTTGACAAACAAGAAGCTGAGAAGTTGATGCATGATGTACATGATGGTACTTTTGGGACCCATGCTTCGGGTCACACCATGTCAAGAAAATTGTTAAGAGCCGGCTATTACTGGATAACTATGGAACGTGACTGCCACAAACATGCGAAGAGATGCCACAAGTGTCAAATTTATGCTGATAAGATTCATGTGCCTCCACACACTCTCAATGTTATATCTTCCCCATGGCCTTTCTCTATGTGGGGCATCGACATGATCGGAAGAATTGAGCCAAAAGCTTCCAATGGACATCGTTTCATTCTAGTGGCAATTGACTATTTCACCAAGTGGGTTGAAGCTGCTTCCTATGCAAATGTGACCAAGCAAGTGGTTGTCAAGTTTATCAAGAATAACATCATCTGTCGATATGGTGTTCCCAACAAAATTATCACTGACAATGGTTCCAATCTGAACAACAGCATGATGCAAGCTTTATGTGAAGAATTTAAAATTGAACATCACAACTCCTCTCCTTATAGACCTCAGATGAATGGTGCAGTTGAGGCCGCTAACAAGAACATCAAAAAGATCGTTCAGAAGATGGTCACTACTTACAAAGACTGGCATGAGATGCTACCTTTCGCCTTGCATGGTTACCGTACTACGGTGCGCAGTTCAACCGGGGCAACCCCTTTCTCTTTGGTGTATGGTGTGGAAGCAGTTCTCCCTCTAGAAGTGGAGATTCCATCTCTTCGAGTAATCATGGAAGCAAAGTTAACTGAGGCTGAATGGTGTCAAAGTCGGTACGATCAATTGAATCTGATTGAAGAGAAACGTATGGATGCTATGACTCATGGACAGTTGTATCAAGTGCGAATGAAGAATGCTTTTGACAAGAAAGTCCGACCTCGAGAATTCAAGGAAGGCGAACTTGTATTGAAAAGAAGGATAAGTCAGCAACCCGACCCAAGGGGCAAGTGGACACCTAACTATGAAGGTCCTTATGTTGTCAAGAAGGCTTTCTCTGGTGGTGCTTTGATTCTTACACACATGGATGGTGTTGAACTCCCAAATCCTGTTAATGCCGATATAGTCAAGAAATACTTTGTCTAAAAAGAAAAGAACAGCGTGGTAGGTCGAAAACCCGAAAGGGCGGCCTAGGCAAAAATGCGCTTCCCGGTGAATCGAAAACCCGAAAGGGCGATCCAGGCAAAAGTTAGGGACAAAAAAAAATATATGAAAGAGCTCGCTGAGATTGTACGCAACTCAGGCAAGAATGAGCGCCTCAATGAGCCGAAAACCCGAAAGGGCGGTTCATGCAAAAATGAGGTTCACAATAAAAGACAAGTAACTATATCCGGCAAATCACCATCACCCCTTGGGGCATCTACAACTGTCAATGATCATCTTCATCAGAAGCTTCTGTACTTGTGAATTCAAAATTTCTATGAAATATAGCGGTCATCGTGTTCAATGTATCACCAACCAATAAAATTACCATTTTCCAAGCTTTGTAAATCCGTGAAGTCATGCCTTTGGCTGACTCTCACTCTTCTACATCAATTTGAGCCTGTGCTATTGTTTGAAACTCTATTTTTCTTTCCACTTTCAATGCTATATATACAAAACATTTTCTTTCTATTTGATAATGTCAATGTCTGAAACGAACATCTTTGAAAATTGAAAAAAATCTTTTTCTATCTATTTTGAAAGCAAACCTGAGCAATAAGGTACATTTCAATGAAAACATGCATGGATAAATGAATGTCAATGTCTATCTCAATACATGTTACAAGCAGGTTACTCCCCAGGATGGTCTGTTGGTCAATGGCAAGAATGAAAAAACAGAATGAAAATGAAAGAGAAAAATGAAAATGAAAACAAAAGCTCGCTAAGTCGAAAACCCGAAAGGGCGGCTTAGGCAAAAATGTGCACCCCGCTGATTGACAACCTATGAAGGCAATTCAGGCAAAAATGGGGCAATGAAAAGAATTTTATTCCCCGGTGAATCGAAAACCCGAAAGGCGGTTCAGGCAAAAATGGGGTTGAAAATGAAAGAATGAAAGAATGAAAATGATATGAAAAGCATTGACCACAGGTGCGAACATCCAATGTTTACCCAGCACTGACACGCCTAGCAACGGCGACCTGTATCCAAGGATCCTCCAAAGGATCCCTCCTTTGCAAATTTTATTGCCCTCAGCCATGGTTTCGATACGTCTCTCAACGACGGTCTCTCCAAAGAGGTTTTCCCCTGTGAATATGTTGCAGCACGAGCCACTACGTGCCCAATCTTCCAATGTTTTGTTTGCCTTTGTGAAACTTCTCTATCAAGTTACAAACCAATCATGCATTTCAAGCATTCATACATGCATAATCATGCATTTTATGTGCTCATACATTCAATAATCTTGTTATGCCATACATACATGCTGCATTTCCAATCTAAATCAGTTTCCACTTCCAATTCCAATTTCAAATCAATTCCAATCTCAATTCCAATCCAAATTGCAACTGTAAAACTCAATTTCAATTTCAATTCTAATTCCAACTGTCAATTTCAATTCCAACTGTCAAATTCGATGCAATCTCCTATCTCAATTTCAATTTCAATCCAATGTCAATTCGAAGCAATTTCCAATTTCAATTCAATTCAATCTCAATTCGAAGCAATCTCAATTTCAAGTGTCAAATTCGAAGCAATCTCAATTTCAAGTGTCAAATTCGAAGCAATCTCAATTTCAAGTGTCAAATTCGAAGCGATCTCAATTTCAATTTCAACCCAATCTCCAATTTCAATCCAATTTCAATGTCAATGTCAATTTCAATTTTCAATTCAATTCCAATCCAATCCCAATGTCAATTTCAACTCTCCAATCCAATGTCTATGTCTATGTCTCTGCTCAATCTCAATTCTCAATCTCAACTTTCAATTCAATTCAAATCAATGTCAATTCACTCTCAATTTGCTTTTGGGCCAACAAAAATGGTCATGTCTACCCTCAAATCCAGTCAATAACAATTTACCCTCAATTGGTATCTTGTTAAACCAGACTTTCAATTTGTATCTTGTTATTGGTCAAGTGCCAAGTTCGATCCAAAGAACAACTTGTACCCGCTTATATACCTATACTTCCGGACAAACGACAAGTTCGATCCAAAGAACAGTTTGTACCCAGGTTATGCTTTGTTATCGGTCAAACGGCAAGTTCGATCTAAAAGAACAGTTTGCACCTACCGACATGATGAGGTGATGATCCAGCAGCAAGTTCGATCCAAAGAACAGTGTGTCTCTACCCTTCTGTCTATATCTCCAGCCAAACAGCCAGTTCGATCCAAAGAACAGTTTGTGTCTGCCTATCTGTTTGTATCTTCAATCAAGTGTCAAGTTCGATCCAAAGAACAGCTTGTATCTGCCTATATGTCTATGTTTCCGGTCAAGTTCCAAGTTCGATCCCAAGAACAGCTTGTACCTATCACTTGCTTTGTATTCCTTGGTCAAGTGGCTAGTTCGACCCAAAGAACAGCTTGTACCCTGTTTCTATCCCCTGGTTTGTCCACCCTGTCAATGTCCATCTGAATCCCCAGTGACATGACATGTTCCATGGACTCCAGTTTATTTGTCTTGCATGGCATTCATATTTTTGAAAATCTGAAAACGTATTTTTATGTCCAAAAGCAGTGCAAATGTTAATATTTAAGTATCTTCGTCCCGTCAACTCTAAGACTTCGTCTCTTGACTCTCCGGACAAAGAAACTTAAATAGGAGCAGCTGTTATACCCTAATTTTGGACCTAAAAATACTTATTCAATTCTCTTTTTATTACATTCCAAAGTCATTTGATATGTCTCTGATCAATTGCATCTTTCTCTGCATTTTATTTCAATATTATTTGCAAAATTCATGAAAAAGGGCATTTTAGTCATTTCCTATGTCAAAGCTTCTTTCAGTCTTTTAAAAATTTGTTTGAGTCTTTTCAAGTAGTTTGAATAAGTCTCTGTTACATTCTATGTCAAAATCCAGTTCAAAATTTGCATTTGAAGTCATTTTGAGTCAGTTTTGCCCCTAGGGGGCATTTTGGTCTTTTCATGTGTCAAAACTCTATTTAAACTCTCAAAATTGTCTCTGAGTCTTTTAATTTGTCTGAATAAGCTCTTGCTTTAATTTCTTGTTAAAAATCCATTTTAAAATTTGTATCTGAGTCATTTTTAGTCGTTTCAGCCCCAGGGGCATTTTGGTCATTTCACACGAAATTTCGGCAGAGAGAGGTTACTTTAAAGTACCTCATTTAGGCCATTGGTTCGTTTTAGTCCGTTTTGTCAATTTTAGTCGTTTCACTTTACGTTTATTTCAGATTACGTTTTTTAATTCAATTTTATTATTTTTTTCGTTTTAAGTCCTAAATTTCCAAAAATTGCATTTTAGTCCCTTTCCTAGTCTCAAATATTTTTTTAGTCTTTCATTTCGAAATTTCTTGTTTTTTCTAAGTCTTTTAAAAAATTTGCAGAATATTTTTTAATTTGCAAATTGGCCCTTTAGTTTTAAGAATTTGCAGATTGGTCCTTTTGTCCAAATTTTGTCCAGGTCATCATTCCATAACACGTGTCAGCTCATTACTGGGTCTCAGGCACAGGTGTCAGCCTATAAAAGGCCTTAATCATTGCAGAACCACACACTTCACGCCAACTCATCAAAAATCACCAGAAACACCTTTCACATTTCTCTCTCCAAGATTAAAGATCAAAATCCAGAAAACTCAAGAACAGCTTGAAGATTCAACGAATCTTCAAACCCTAACCGTCTCAAATCTCCAAATTCCAGAACAAAATCCACACTAAATCACCACAAGTCCTCATCAATTTCGTCACACAAGCCTCAATCCAATAATCACGCAACAAAAATCATTTCGAATTGGATTTTTTCTTTTTTGTTCGAAGTTCTCAGAGGTTCTTCGCAAGAACCTTCATCATCGAACTGGTCCCTGCAATTCAAGCACGAATCCATCACTGGAGTGACGAACCATACGATCACAGGGACGAAAAGAGTGAGAAGAAGAAGGATCATAAATTTTCTCAAGGATTTTCGTTCGAATCTCCATTAAATCCAGGTATATTCAAAGGACCTTCTCGCCTTGCACTTTAAATCATCATCGAAGGCTTCGAATTGAAAATAAACGGTGAATCGAAGTGAAAACTTCGAAGAGATTCAAAGAAAGTTCGAAACGAAACCCTAAGTTGAAAAGTCATGAAGATTCACCGTTTACCTTTCGAATACGAGTTCAATTTCATAATCAGTGAAGAGGATAGAAATATTAGGGTTTCGTTTCACAAGATTTGAAAAATTTTGGAGAAAAAAACCGAACGATTCAATCCTAGATTTACTCTGATCTAAGCTCTTTTTCAAGAAAATGTTTTCGAAATCATAAAGAGGAGAGAAAGAGCTTCAAGAAGATGTGTTTGTTTTTTAGATCGGAGAAGGTTGAGGCTCCGACGCGGCGGCGCCACCATGGGCCACCACGTCGGAGAAAGGATGTTTCGTCGGAGAAGAGAGAGTCATTTGCAGACTCTCTCTCTCTAGTCTTCGTTTTAGAGAGAGAAGTGGAGAGGGGAAATGAACCTGAACCGGTTCAAGGCCTTATATAGGCCAACGAACCGGTTCAACCCATGGTTCAGCCCTGCCCCGCCTCCTAGGCCCAATTCCATGCCTGTCTGTTTGATTTGCTATGCGCCCCCCCATTCCTGCATATCTTTGCTATTTTCTTGCTATTTACACCCCTGCCTGTCCAAAATTGTTCATAAAAAATCCTAAAATTTTTTCTATGTGTTCTTGATTGTTTTTTTTGACATTTTTGTGATGTTGATTATGATTTAAAAGTATGTAGTATTTTCTTGTGAAATGTTTACTTTTTTTGTTAAAAATTGTGAAGTTTATATGTAGTTTGAGTCTAAAAATCTTGTAAAAATTCTACAAAATTCATATACATTTCTTGATAATTTTGTAGTGTTTTGTGATGATTTTTTTTGCATATTAAAAATTGATGAAAAATAAGGTGTTAATTTTCTTGCTATTTTGTGATGTTTTGTGCTAAAAAATGGATGGAAATTTGCTTGATTCCAATTCCAATTTCTTGATGAACATTGGTGACCTATGCCACTTGCTTTTATGGAGTTTTAGCCACTGTTTGTGTTTGATATTGCTGCATAATTGTGAATCTTGATAGGTTACTTAGTTTACAAGTTACTTGTGTAAATAAATAATGCAAATATGTCTAAGTTTGCTTCCAAAATGTCAAGTTAACCATGTTGCCTTAATTCCCATTCCAAAATCTGATTCTAAACCTTTAAAAGTGTGTTGGAATGTGAGAATTATAGGTCATATGGCTCTTGCATTTTATGAGTAAAATTTGGTCATGTTTTGCACTCATTTTACCTTTATTTTGGATTGTTTCCTATGCTTTGTGTGGTAGTGTTTCTCTTGCTTTATTTCTTTTGATATTACCATGTGTTACTAACCATTTCATTTCATGCCTCATACTTTTCATAAGCATTCCCATTTCACTCCATATCCATCTTATTTCTTGCACTTTAAGTTTCACCAAAAGTAGAATGTAATACTTAGGAGCTTTTGTAATATTTTACTTCATGAAATTTTTAATTTCTTGCAAGACCATAGAATGTATCTAGGGTATGATGTAATAAGGACAATGGACTCTAATAATGTACACCGACACAAGCACCGACACATGCACACACATCACTTTAGGTATGTAGCTAGAATATGCATGTTTAGATGTATGTTTAGGATTGTATGTTTAGATGAATGCCTAGGATTTACACTTAGAAAACATCAATTTTCCAAAAATATGAACAACATCACTCAAACCATTTTCTAAATAAACCTTGGGATCAAAATCCCATTGTAATTTTTCCTTTTCTTTTTCTTAATCAAAATCTTAATGAACTTTAATCATACTTAGACCATATTTTGCAAATGACTAATTCAACCTCACAATTTCATAATCCCATGCCCTTGAGGCCTCTCTCTTATTCTTCAAAGTTCTATTTTCAAACTTAAAATCAACCAACAAAAATAAAAACATTTTTGGAAGAGAACTACGGTGGATTTGATCCCTTAAACGGGTACGTAGGCAAGGAACAAAATTCCTTCAATTCAAATAAAAATTCAAACACTTTCTTCTCCCTCCAATTCTTCACTTAGTAAACACTTAGGTGTAAATATCACTTTTCAAATAGCATTTAAAAATAAAGCGCGCGCGTAGAAATTAAAGACGGTTCCTATAGGATACTATAGTCGTTATGGGTGCCTAACACCTTCCCGTAGCGAAAACAACTCCCGGACCTCGATTCTCAAGGGTTTTGCTTATTTTTTCCCTTCCCAAGAAAAAATAAGATGTCACCGGTTTAAAAGGTTCAAACGTAATCAATGTTTGACACCCGAAAACCAAGATAAAACACTTGGGGACCAATCCGAGCTTTCTAAAATGTTTCTTTTGGCTTGATTAACCTCTGTTTATACATTTAATCCTACTGGAACTTCATTTGAATTGAATTGGACTTGGTTTGTGAATTGAACTTAAACTTTTGAAAAATGGTCCAAGAACGCCGATTTTCCGAAAACTCGTTTTTATCCGGAAAATGAAGTAGGATTGAGGTTGTATAATGTTTATATGATTTCTAAAAATGGTTTTGATTGGTTTCATCAAGTCTTAACACGTTTTGCTTTGGAAATGAGATTCTTTTGCAAAAGTGATAAAGTGAGGCGAACTTTGTGATTTTCATGCTTTCGTCGTATTTAGCCGGTGAAACGCCAAGGTATACCCTATTGTACTTATATGTAGCCTAGGGGAATACTTAGTTGAGGCATTGGATCTTGTTTGTTTGGTTTTGGTTCAATACTTCAATATTTTGAAAATGAGATACTGATAGACGAACTTGGTTGAAAATGGTTCTTTAAACCTATTACCTTATAAATCTTCCATGAATGATTTTATATGATTAATTGATGATATGTGGATGATTTTGGACGATCGAATATGATGTTTATCATGAAATGATATGTTGATCCATTTTACTTGGTTTATGAAGAGTATATGAAATTGTTATGATATTTGGTAAGTTGATGTTGATGTGTGTGATGATGAATCTTATGTGAATTGTGATTGTTGAATGTGTGGACATGTATACTTGATAATGCAAAAGTTGTTGAGCTAGTCAATGTAATTGGAGGTGTACTTTTACATTGTCGTTGATAGTTGTTGTGTTGAAGTTGTGCATTATCGGGTCGTTGTTGTATGTCCATGCATCATGATCATATCGAGTCATATGTTGAAATGTAAAAGGAGATGGACTATTACATAGGTGAATTGTAAGAGGAGATGGACTCTTACATATGATGTTTTTGTTGCATCATGGGTGACGACCTTGAGGAGATTTGGTACCACATGCATATATGTGTCGAGTTTAGGCGCATTGCATATTGAAATGATGTCTTGATGTGGCATGTGAACGATGTCTGTGGATGATGAACGTGTTTGATGAGTGCTAGCTATGATGCTTGAATTTGTTGTATGAATGTAATTATGGAAGTTAATTGTTCATGCAAACTATTTGAGAATTGAATTGAACTGTTTATGACAATTATTATTATTTGTTGATTATGATTAATGTAAAGCTTACCCCCAGTGGTTTTTGCCGCCTACCTGTCTGTATGGATGGGTAGACGCTTTGCAGAAGTAGTTGCTTTGTGGTGAGTGCTTGATAGCGGGAGCTTTCTCCGTTATCATCTGGAGTCATAGTTTTAGGCTCTGATTAGGTCGTAGAGTCTTTTATGTCTTGTTGATTTCTGTTTTATCTTGTTGATGTTGTCCACTTGTCGGACTTGGAGGATTTTTAGTTGAGGTTATATTTGATCATGGTATGTATATGTTGGAGTTATTTGATTTATATCCGCTGCGACTGTTGAGATATTATATATATATATATACATGTATGTTCGGATTTCGGATTTTGTGTTAGACGTAGCGTCTATTTCTTGAATATTTATTATATTCGTTTGTTTTATCTCTTTAATAGAAATAGAGCGTTACAATAAACATATACATGGACGGAGGGTTTGGGGCTCTTGCCCCCACAAAAGCAAAAAATTACTTCAAAAACCATTAATAAATTTACTTTTTTCCTTCATAAAATAATAGTTGCTTGTTTATAATTTTTTTTTAAGTAAATGTAGAAAGGCATAATAGATTAAACTTAATAAATTAATACTAACTAGACCATCAACCCGTGCTAACGCACGGGTCATATGGAAGGTAATATTTGACGGTAATAGGTAACAAAATAGTTTAGATGAATGTCATGATTGTCATATAGTATTTCATAATATTAAGAATTATAGACGTTGGTACTGTACCATAACATAATTTTCCATGACATCGTCCTTGATACCGTAACGTAACATCATATGTTAAGTACAAGGACGAAGCTAGGTACTAATGAAAAGGGGCAGCCGCCACCCATGAAATATATAGGACCTCTGTAGGACTCATGTGCATATTAACCGTTCGCCACCCATGCTTTCATATCCACTTGGTTCACTTATACTACATTTTATTTTTTTAATTAAAGGTCCACTCATGTTCTCTTTTTTCTTACCATCCACTCATATTATTTTATAATACTCCCTCCGGTCCTATTTATAAGAGAAACTTAGGTCAACAAAAGCTGATGTATCTAGTTAAAAATTCAGTCCAAATACATTAACTTTTGTTGACTCAATTTTCTCTTATAAATAGGACCGGAGGGAGTAATAAATATAGCATATTGAATTTATCAGTCTATTAAGTTTTATTCCTATTTCCAAGTAGAAGCTAACAACATTTGAGAAATTAGGGGTGATAGAGACACCCTAAATCATACATTCAAGAACAATTATATTCTAAAGTTGCAATTTCTAAAAATTTCAAGTACCGCCACACCTCAAGATTTAGTAGTATATATATTTGTTATTGTTTATCATGCAAACAAAGTAGGAGCAGGGAAACAAAATAGGAGGAAACTGTTATAGGATGGACTCCGTTTAGTAAAAACAAAGTAGCAACGATGAGTTGAAAATAGGAGCAACGATTATAGGATGAAACATTTAGCGTCCGGGTTAACTTTAATAAATAAGAGATAAGAGATCTCTCCGTTTGAAAATAAGATTTTGATTAAATTGATTAAATTAATTAAATTAAATAGGTTTAATTAAACAGGGGTAATACAGTAAAAGTAAGCGTAAAATTTAGGTTAAAATTAGGGCAACAGTTAACGTCCAGGTTTACTTTAATAAATAAGAGATAAGAGATAAGAGATCTCTCCATTTGAAAATAAGAATTTGATTAAATTAACTAAATTAAATAGGTTTAATTAAACAGGGGTAATACAGTAAAAGTAAGCATAAAATTTAGGTTAAAATTAGGGCAACAGTTAGCGTCCGGGTTAACTTTAATAAATAAGAGATAAGAAGATAATAATAATAATAATAATAAGAGAAAGAGTAGGAAGCAGATAAGGTTAAACCAAAAAATAAGCATTAGGGTTAAAACAGTAAATCTATGCAATAGGTTTAGGTTAAAATTAGGGCTAAAATATTCATTCGGTTAACTTTTATATATAAGAAGATAAGAGATAATAATAATAATAATAATAATAATAATAATAATAATAATAATAATAATAATAATAATAATAATAATAATAATAAGATGAGAAAGAGTAGGAAGTAGATAAGGTTAAACTAGAAAATAAGCATTAGGGTTAAAACAGTAAATCTATGCAATAGGTTTAGGTTAAAATTAGGGCTAAAATATTCACCCGGGTTAACTTTTATATATAAGAAGAAAATTAACTAAATTAAATAGGTTTAATTAAACAGGGGTAATACAGTAAAAGTAAGCATAAAATTTAGGTTAAAATTAGGGCAACAGTTAGCGTCCGGGTTAACTTTAATAAATAAGAGATAAGAAGATAATAATAATAATAATAATAAGAGAAAGAGTAGGAAGCAGATAAGGTTAAACCAAAAAATAAGCATTAGGGTTAAAACAGTAAATCTATGCAATAAGTTTAGGTTAAAATTAGGGCTAAAATATTCATCCGGTTAACTTTTATATATAAGAAGATAAGAGATAATAATAATAATAATAATAATAATAATAATAATAATAATAATAATAATAATAATAATAATAATAATAATAATAATAATAATAATAATAATAATAATAAGATGAGAAAGAGTAGGAAGTAGATAAGGTTAAACTAGAAAATAAGCATTAGGGTTAAAACAGTAAATATATGCAATAGGTTTAGGTTAAAATTAGGGCTAAAATATTCACCCGGGTTAACTTTTATATATAAGAAGATAAGAGATAATAATAATAATAATAATAATAATAATAATAATAATAATAATAATAATAATAATAATAATAATAATAATAATAATAATAATAATAATAATAATAATAAGATGAGAAAGAGTAGGAAGCAGATAAGGTTAAACCAGAAAATAAGCATTAGGGTTAAAACAGTAAATCTATGCAATAGGTTTAGGTTAAAATTAGGGCTAAAATATATACCCGGGTTAACTTTTATATATAAGAAGATAAGAGATGATAATAATAATAATAATAATAATAATAATAATAATAATAATAATAATAATAATAATAATAATAATAATAATAATAATAATAATAATAATAATAATAATAATAATAATAATAATAAGATGAGAAAGAGTAGGAAGCAGATAAGGTTAAACCAGAAAATAAGCATTAGGGTTAAAACAGTAAATCTATGCAATAGGTTTAGGTTAAAATTAGGGCTAAAATATTCACCTGGGTTAACTTTTATATATAAGAAGATATTAATCATTTTTTTTAATTTTTATCACTTCTTTTATATTAAGTACACATAATGATACAAAATACAGTATAGTGACTATTTTGGGATTTTTTTCCTCATAAAATTGTGTATTTTGTAAAAGTTATTTTATTTTATTTTTGACTTTATGAAAACCTATAGACTACTTATTTTCGCCCCCACAACAATAAATCTCTGGTCCGTCTTTAAATATATATGACGTCACATATCGTGTCTTATTTCGATAAATAATAGAGATAGAGATAAATTATTGTGATTTATTTACGTTGAGAATTGTATTTGATTTGAATTTTTTATGTATAATTTTTTTTGGTCAAGTCTATATATGATTAACTATATGAGATTTAGTATTTCAGTAAAAAAAAAAATATAAAAAAAAAAGAACTAAGAACACTTATTTTTTTGTTGAATGAAATTAATATAGATTTTACTAATTTATGGGAAACACATTTTAAAAGTGCAAGACTCATCTTAATTTTACCTTTGGGTAATTGTTGGAAAGAAAGTATTCCATCACAGTGCATTCTAAGGTGGATGAGTAAACATATCATCCACAGTCACCAGTTAATAATAAATTTATAGGGGGCAAAGTATATAGGATAAAAACTACTTCTTAAAAAAGAATATATTAAATTATTTTATAAGCAAAAAAACATACACAATAATTCAACTTATATAAATGTAAATTAAAACAACACAAAAGAACAAAAATTTACGATAACTATTTAAAAAAGTTGAGTTCAATTATGTTTTAAAGAATCAAATTTATCTATAATTGGTTTTGTATTAAACACGTAAGTAATGTCTTCTCCAACACAAACAATTAAGTTTCTTGCAAATGACTTAGATGATCATGATAAACACAAGTTGATTCAATTATGTTATATTCATCTAGAGCTTTTCAACAACAAATAAGATTCAATTGTGTTGAAAAGCTCATAATATTCGATTGTCATATGTTAGAGTATCCATGTTTAGCGGAAGATTGAACAAGTTGGTTCAAGACAAACATAATGAACGCCTAAAGCTCTAGATGATCATGATGAACACAAGTTGATTCAGGACAAACATAAACCATATGTCTACTCTAACTTATCTTTGTCTCAATTTTCATTGTAGGTCATGCATGACCCCTTCTACAAAGTTGAAGATTCTGACCCCCTTGAAACCCTTTGTTACATACTATTTCACACACAAATCCGTTCGTATCTAACAACATTGTTAGTGACAGAGCAATCCCTTCTGCTTAAAAAAAATCAAAAAGTTTATCATTAATAACAATAATAATATTAATTAATGAAAATAAATGATTAATGTCTCTTGAGTGCTAGGTGAGGTTGTTTGGCAGTTTATAAAATATGGACATTTCTCGAATTAACCGTATCCTGATGTCGGACATGTGTCCTACGATACTAACACATATGATTACGTTGAATTATAACATTTTTTTTAATTTATTATCTGTGTCCACGTGTCAGTGTCGTGTTCAGTATCCGTGTAATATCCGTGCTTAATAGTTTGGCCGGCTATGAGATGCAAACTTCTTTGGGGTCTCGCTAATTAAAAATCCCGTTGACTGCATCTCCACTCTACTTGTTGTGTTACAAAAAACTAATGTGTTACAAAAAAAAGTAAATGCTTCATGAGCCTTCAAATTCAAACCTCGAACTCCTAAATAAATCTAATTTATAGATAAAAACGGAAGCCACGAAGAAAGAAGGAGCATGTGAAATTTAATGGCACTAATCTCACTTCACTAGTAGAGTTGACATGATTCACTTTTTATGGCGCACAAGACGCGCGCACTAAAAAATATATTTAGCCAAACCTCATTCTCAAGTCACAACTCAAGTACTTCTCTCCTCCTCTTTCTTTTTCACTCATTTTGGTATCCAAATTCATTGCTAATCATCATGGCAAGGATTGTGTTGCTGTTAATGGCCCTTTCCCTCAGCTCTATCCTCCCTTTACTTGCCACAGCTATGTTCCATATCAAAGGTTGTGTTTATTGTGATACTTGCCGTGCTGGATTCGAAACCAACGCCACATTTTACATCCAAGGTAAATACACACCTTAACGTAAATTTTTTACATTGTCTATGATTGAAGTCAAACATTTTAATGATCAGATGTATGTTTTACACCTGATCATGTGTACATTTTACACATCACTTTTTACATCTTAGCGTAGAATGTTTTAGAACGTCTATACATACAAATTAAATCATTTCTAATTTAATGTTTTCTTACAATTGATGTGTGTATGTTATTGTGACGATTCTTGATTAGGTGCAAAGGTGGGAATTCGGTGCCAAGACAGGAAGACTATGGACGAAGTTTTCTACACGGAAGGAGTGACAGATTCCACTGGAACATACAACATAATGGTTGAGAATGATCACCATGACAATATTTGCAAAACTGTGCTTGTTAGCAGCCCAATATCATCGTGTAATACACCGGACCCTGGGCGTAACAGATCCAGCATTGTGCTCACTCACTACAAAAATGGTGTCCTCAACCATCTTCACTATGCAAATGCTATGGGTTACTTCAAGGATGATCCTTTGCCTCAATATTGCCACCAACTCCTCAAATATTACTTGTCTGATTCAGATGTTTGATCAATAACAATGATCTGTTCTGTTTGTTATGTTTTATTCACTAATTACTATGACATGTTTTATTTGCTAGTGTTTAAGTATTTGTTGTGAACATCATAGAAGGTACTAAGTTCTAGTTACCATTTACAATTCAGTTTTTGCTTCTTCTAAGTAATTAAACCACTTAACTGTGGTATAAATGATGTATTGTTGTTGAAGTTTTACAGCGTAATGTGGTAGTTACTAGCTGCTACTTTTTTTTGTTGGCTCATTTGTATTTGTGTTGTGGATGAGTTCGAATCTGCGCCTCATGTATACATATCAAACGTCTTTGTAGTCTTTTGTCGTATGATTTGTGCTTATTAGACTTTTTCGTCATCACTAGCTACAACTTAGTTATGTATTGTTTGATTATATATTTTTTCAAAGAACCAAATTAATAAAAGAGAAATTATGTTTGTCATTAAAAATAACTCGAGAAGAATAAACGAACAACTTTCATACACTTTAGTCGACTACTCCATTCTAATTTCGAACAGATCTAGAACATAACAATTCATTGCTTGTGATATTTAGAATCTCTCTTGATAAAACTCTACAATACATTCCAGCAAAATACTCAATAGTTAAAGAAGAAAACACTCCCCAGTGTGGTATTGCATCTCCTATATTTATTATTAGCAACAAAACAAATATGGTAAGAATTAAGACATGTCTGAAAATATGGTAACTAGATAGCTAAAGTTATAAATCTAAAGCATTACAACAAATCAAAGTCGTGACAGGGGATACTAATACTATAGTATAGTTAATTAACTGCATTGAACATTCTATTTAGTCTTGCGCTGGATATTGATATCTAAAGTCCCAAATAGATTTTTCTTCCTCTTGATCATGTAGATTATGCCCTTGATTTTGAGTAAAATCCATGTTATGATTACCTTTTACCATTTCGATTGCCGCTTCGAATTCATGATCATCCACATCATTCAGCCAATGTTCAACATCCCATCCAAATTTCCCACCTTCAATCTCTCCCATTTTCAACCAATCATCAACATTTTCAATTCTTGCATCACAATCAAGCAAATTAGGAACACGATGGGTTGTTAAACTCATAGCCATAGGTAACTTACTCTGCGGACAATCTGCATCATCACCACCAACATCAAAAACAAACTTCCTTTTCTCACTTCTGTTATTACTACTACTGCTGCTACTACCGCCAGAGCTTTCACCTTCCTCTACAATAGACAATTTATGGCATTTATCGGTAACTCCAAGCAAAGCTTCTTCTTGATTCATAACTTTTGACCAAGTAGCACTATCTCTTGCAGTCATCTTATCTTGCAAAGTTTTTGACTGAGTAACCAACTTCCTTAATTTCTCCAAATCAGGTGACATATGTTTTATAACACTAGCCAAAACAGAAACTTTCCATGCCTTTTTAAGGTCATGTGGTTTCTTATAAGGTGGTGGGCCTTGTTCTTGGGCCAACAGACCTTGTTCACCCCACCAATTTTCTAATCCTGTGGGCCACCATGGAGGAGAAATTCCCCTCTCGAGTGGAAACCTCCTCTGTGGTGGCACACAGTGTTGCATTAAAGCAGAAAGAAGCGAACCAAGAGTTGAATCTTGTAAATCTTGGAGAAGATGTATGTAAGAATTTGGATCAGCCATTATAGTATTAAAATGTTCATCTTCTTGAAGGATAGGTAAGTATTTTGCAACCGCGAGTGGTGCACTTTGATCAAAACGGATTTGATCTTTCCACCACTCGCGTAAACTATCAGAAGAACCTGATACTGGTTTACCCTTTTCAGGGATGATTCCATAAACAAAACCTTTGGCTTTGCATACATCCATGATCTTTGCCATGTATTTGAGTACTGAATCTTGTGCTCTTGACATCTTTTTCCTTCTTGATGCTTCTTGTTTTGCTTGTTGCTCAGGTTCAGTGTTGTTCTCTTGTTTTTCTTTGAACTTTTGTAAAAGGATCTTATCCTTCCACATACGTTTCTTCAGCTCCTCATAGTCCACACTTTCTGTTTCAGTTTCATCTACCTCTTCAGTTCCTTCGGCTTCCGCGCCATAAGGATCAATTTCTTCACTGATCACCACCATGGCCAGCTTCAATTGTAAGAAAAGATAGATATAAATGTAGTTAAGATAAGAATGAAGGATGTGTGTGAGAGTTAGTTATAATATGGTATATATCATGTGAAAAAAAAGGTGGTGGAGTTGTGTTTATATATGAAATTTGGAGAATATGGCGGTTTAGAAAGGTGTAAGGAAATTAAATGAAGCTCATAAGGGAACAACCGATATTTGAGGAAAAACCGGAGTTAGTGCCGGGTGTTTCTGTGTGTCCTTTTGGATATTTTCCTATATATATATATATGCATGGAGTGTGTTTTTGCATGCTTTGATCACTGCTGGTTTTCTAGTACACTCTGCTGTCTACGAGTCCCAAGTGAGATTATTTTTTGTCTGATTTCATTTTAAGTAAAGTGTATGAGTATTAAATGAGCTGGATTCAGAGCAAAGCCAACTTTGAGATATGATGATTATACTTCATGTGAATGATATATAGAGCTTTTTTCTTTGTTAAGAATTGAGAGTGGTAGTGAACTTGTAATTTGTGAATGATGTAATGGTTAAGGTGATGCATGCACATGTAGCCATAAATTTGGAATAGATGGATAGACTTGGATCCTTAATTTTTGTGAAGAGATCAATATAGATTTTGCATGTTTGTTTGGATTTGGGAGATTGATCGAATTGGCAGTTTGAGGTGGTTTAATCACCCTTGAAATGGATGATCAAAACTCCCTCATCACTCACTTTTTTATAAGCATCTTTAATATCTTTTACATTACATATATTGAAAGAAAGAAAAATTTGATAATATATAATTAATATATACATTTGTACATTCCCATTATTCTATCTTTAATATCTTTAAATGGGTTATAGATAGAAGAATGAGAGGGTACTATAAATATATTTCTTAAGAATTTTTTTTCTTCATTATATATTGTAATTAACATGTAAAAGAAATAAAAGATACTTATAAAAAGTGAGTGAGGGAGTTTTGATCCTAAACGGGATATGACTAGAAGATGCTTAAAAACATTTTTAACTATATTAAAAATAACTCTTTTTCGCATATTAACTTTTTTTCTTAATAAGTTGATAGATCATCCCGTTTAAAATAAGATAAAAATATCAAAATTGCATTTAAATCTTTGTTATTCTCTTTAAATGGACTTTAAATTTTGTTATTCGATCTACCAAAAATATCTTTGTTATTCTTTTTCTTTTTACAAAATCATTGTTATTCAATCATATGAATTTTATTTTGATCTTGATTTTGATTTTAATTGCTTCGATTTGTCCTTTTGTGTAATTAAAAATCAACATTCATATTATGTCGGCCTTTTTTTTGGGTCAAGTGTTATGTCGACTGGGGTTTTTAATTTGTCACCTCATTGGAAATAGCCTTGGGCCGACTTGAAACTTTAAAGTCAAAAATAATTAATAATCCGACCACATAAGCCCATTTAAAAAAAGAAAAAAAAATTAGGTACAATTCTTTAGGTGTTTTTCGCATAGTTTTTAACTAAAAATACACATTTTTTTTATACATAACAAACTTTGAGAAAATTATGGATTTAAGAAAATCATAGTGAATTTAGTTAAGAACCACACGAAAAACTCCTAAAGAATCTAAATTTTTTCCTTTAAATTTTTTGATGGATGTCATTGACATAAAATTGTTTATTTGATTTGCAGTTTTTGCAATTAAGAGCTAAAGGGCATGGACAATTCATGTGTTTAATTATAATTATAAATCAAGTTATAATTATAATTTTCTTCAAAAAAAAAAAGTTATAATTATAATTAAACACATGAATTTCTACAATTATTATTGTATAAATGGATATTTAAGTGTTGGTTTGATAGATTTTATAAAAAAAAGATGTTGTGTTTGACCCAAAAAAAAGATGTTTTTTTTCTTTTGACAAAAAAAGATGATGTTTTGTGTTTGTCTATTTATTGGTGTGCAAATCCTTTCTTCCCAACAAATGAATTCGACAGGTCAATCTAAGACTCACTAAAATGGTAAAGTGAAATGCACAAGAAAAAGGGAAAATGTACATATCCAAAGCTTGCAAAGATAAAAAAAAAAAGGGATATATCGAGTTGCATACATCGTTCTCTTCAACATTGCTAATAAAATGTGTTATCATGTGATGGTGGTGGATCTATTTATCTAGTAGGCATAGTTTTTTGAAATGGAAAGGAACAACTTTGCATTGAGTTATTAAATTATTATTTGTAGACTAAAAAGAAACTAATTAACTACTTGGATGGATGAAAAATGTCCTAAACCACCTAAAAACTTCATTGACAAGTTCCCCCCAATCTTTTGAAAGTTGATTAAATCTCAAGTGTAACCACTCATTTGAACTTCACTTGCACTCTTTACATGGTAATTACTTTTTTTATGATTGGAAACACTTTGATTATGCAATTGCCTTCAGCATTGTCTTTCTTCAAAATGCATTTATCTGATTTTCGATGAAATCATTCTTCGAGTATATATGTTTGTTTTGTGATACAACATGTTTTCAATAATTTCGTTTGTAGTAAAAATGACTTGGTTTTGACTACAACACTTGAGCATTCCACAAAGTCACATCGATAGTCACATGACTTCTTTTTTTTTGAAGGAAGTCACTTGACTTATTAACACTACCATATTAAAATCGTGTTTTATTTTTGAAAATTCATTTAAAAAAAAACTCAAGAAAAACTACTAAAAATTAGTTATCATTGGAAGAAAATTTTAGATTTTAGTTTTTCATATTGTCAATTTTTATAAAATATTGTGACAAACAGGTGAAAATTGATAATTTTTAGATGTTTTTTATAATAAAAAAATGTAACAAATATACCTGAAACTATATATAACTACTTGGTAACTTGATATGCAATATCATTTTTTAAAAAATATTCTGAAATCCAAAAAATCTAGATATGTTACATAAGGGTGGGTGATTTGGATTCTAAGAGCTTATCAAGACTCAAGGTTCAAATTAAATATGTGGGATTGTATATAGTATCTTATAATCTAAAGAACATGTAAACGTTTATAAAAGGATTTACCAGGGTTAAGTTTAGAATAATAATATAATTAGATTTGAAATAAAACTAATAATAAATTGGAATTCAAGCATAATTAGAATGCGTGAAAACATTTTTTTAAGTATCCATCAATGTATTATTCAAAAAAAAATTATATATCGGTGTTTTAGAATTTAGCTTGTACTTACTTGTTCAACTGGTTTGTTGTTTGTTGGCTTCAAATTTGTGGTTTTGAGAAACAGAGAAAACGTGACACGATTTCATTAACGTGTCACGATTTTGGCTATGCCGAAAGCATGTTTTGCTGGTGTGTAATCGTGGCACGATTTTGGGAAAACGTGACACGATTTTCGGCTTGCTGGGCAAGTTTTCAGGATAAGGTTGGTCGTACCTTGGGTCGTACGTATCAAACGTGTCACGATTTGGACAAACGTGACACGATTTTGACAGCTGAAGACTGCTATATAAGTGTTTCTTTGCAGTTTTTGAAGTAGAGCTTGAAGTGAGAGAAACTTGGATTACAAAGGATGTAACTTTAGGGTTGAGTGTCTTTGTAGTGAGGATCTCTTGGGTTGGGAAACATTGTAAACACCTTGGGTAGTGAGATTTCACCATTGGAAGGATCAAAAGCTTCCTTTTGTGTTTTCTCTTAGGATTCATTGTGAGTGTGGGTGACATGAAAATGGTCTTGTTCTTTTGTGAGCTTTTAAGTTAATTTCTTGTAACCCATTTGTATCACTTTCATCTTAGTGGATTAGAGAGCTGTTCTCTCCCCCAGAGTAGGTCATATTGGACCGAACTGGGTTACCATCTTGGTATGTTTGTACCTTTCTTTCATTGCTTATCTTTATTGCTTTGATTATGCTTGTGGTGTTGCTCTACACTTAGATTTAGATCTGTTTTTTTGTTGTTGCTTGGAGACACTTTATCTATTGATTACCACTTCCTTTGCTCCACACATCTTTGTTATTCATTGGTGTGATTTTGTTCGAATTCACAACAATTGGCGCCCACCGTGGGGCATAGGCGTAAATTGGTAAAGTTGGTATCATGGGTTCAAAGTGGGACATCGAGAAGTTCACCGGAAGTAATGATTTCGGGTTGTGGAAGGTTAAGATGCAAGTGGTTTTGACACAACAAAAGTGTGTAGAAGCATTGAAGGGTGAAGCGTCGACGCCGGCACATTTGACACAAGCGGAGAAGCGTGAGATGATAGACAAGGCAAAGAGTGCCATTGTTTTATGTCTCGGTGATAAGGTTTTAAGGGATGTCGCGAGGGAGGCTACCGCGGCGTCGATGTGGGCTAAGTTGGAGTCATTGTACATGAAGAAATCGTTGGCTCATAGGCAACTCTTGAAACAACAACTCTATTCATTCAGGATGGTGGAGTCTAAAACAATCTCGGAGCAATTGGCGGAATTTAACAAAATTCTTGATGATTTGGCCAATATTGAAGTTAATATGGAAGATGAGGATAAGGCTTTGTTGTTACTTTGTTCATTACCAAAGTCTTTTGAGCATTTTAAGGCTACCATCCTTTATGGTAAGGAGGGCACCACTACTTTGGAGGAGGTCCAATCGACTTTGAGAACCAAGGAATTGACCAAGTTTAAGGACTTGAAGGTTGATGAGAGTGGTGAAGGCTTGAATGTTGCAAGAGGGAGAAGTGAGCAAAGAGGAAAAGGCAAGGGGAAGTCGAGGTCCAAGTCTAAGTCCAAGGGCTTTGACAAATAAAAGTATAAATGCTTTCTTTGTCATAAGCAAGGTCACTTCAAGAAGGATTGCCCGGATAAAGGGGGCAATGGTAGTTCTTCCGTTCAAGTTGTGGTGGCGTCCGATGAAGATGGTTATGAGAGTGCGGGTGCACTAGTGGTCACAAGTTGGGAACCGGAGAAGAGTTGGGTTTTAGACTCGGGATGCTCTTATCACATGTGTCCTAGGAAGGAATATTTGGAGACTTTAGCTTTAAAAGAAGGAGGAGTTGTTCGACTCGGAAATAACAGAGCGTGCAAAGTCCAAGGCATGGGCACCGTTCGTCCAAAGATGTTTGATGGCCGTGAATTCCTTTTAAAGTATGTGAGGTTTGTTCCCAAACTTAAACGAAATTTAATTTCCCTTAGCATGTTTGATAGTCTAGGTTATTGCACTAGAATTGAGCATGGGGTTTGTAAAATTTCGCATGGTGCATTGATTACGGTTAAAGGGTCTAAAATGAATGGTTTATACATTTTAGATGGTTCCATAGTAATTGGTAATGCATCGGTAGCTAGTGTTGTACCTCATAATAATTCCGAATTGTGGCATTTGAGATTGGGGCATGTTAGTGAAAGAGGTTTAGTTGAACTAGCTAAACAAGGTTTGCTAGGAAAAGATAAATTGGACAAGCTAGAATTTTGTGAGCATTGCATACTAGGCAAGCAACATAGAGTGAAGTTTGGTAGTGGTATGCATCATTCTAGTAGACCTTTTGAGTATGTGCATTCGGACTTTTGGGGTCCTTCCAAGACTCTTTCTCATGGAGGGGATTCCTATTTTCTTTCCATCATTGATGATTATTCTAGGAGAGTGTGGGTCTTTGTTTTGAAAAACAAAAGTGACACCTTTGAGAAGTTTAAGGAATGGCACACTCTCATAGAAAATCAAATGGGAACTAAACTAAAAGGTTTGAGAACTAACAATGGCCTGGAGTTTGTTTCAGAACAATTTAATGAGTTTTGCAGGTTGAAAGGAATCAAGAGGCATAGAACCGTACCAAGAACACCGCAACAAAATGGTCTTGCTGAACGGAAGAATAGGACCCTTTTGGAGCGGGTGAGGTGTATGCTTCTAGGAGTTGGGTTACCTAAGAGTGTCTGGGGTGAAGCAGTGACAACTGCTGCTTATTTGATCAATAGATGTCCATCAACGGAAATCGACTTCAAGACACCTATGGAAGTATGGAGTGGGAAACCGGCAGATTACTCATGTTTGAAGGTTTTCGGAGCTTTGGCATATGCACATATCAAGCAAGACAAGCTTGAGCCTAGAGCTTTGAAATGTGTCTTCATTGGTTATCCGGAAGGTGTGAAGGGTTACAAGTTGTGGAAATTGGACTCTAGTGGAGGATCAAAAGTCTTGATTAGTAGGGATGTTACCTTTGATGAGACCCGTACGGGGATGAAGTGTAAAGACCTAGAGACTTTAGTACCGGAAACAATTGTGGAGGAAACTCAGTTTGAGGTGGAGCTTCCAAATGAAGAGAAAGATGATGTGGAAGATGAAACTTCAACATCGGATACAAGTGGAACTCAACCGGTAGTGGATCCTGTCGCGTCATTTTTCGGACTGGTCGAAGGCCGTTTGATCGGCGTCTGACCCACTTTTGATTTCACGACTGAACATTTAATTCTTTTCAAAAGAAAGTGGAAAAAGGTTCAAATACCACATTTTTAGGGATTAAGGGTTCGGGGGTTGGTTATATTTAGGGAAGGTGTTAAGCACCCTAAATATTCGTAGTACTCTACGAGAACCTCTTGATTTTATTTAACTTTTGTGCTATAAACTTGCTTGCTTTAAAAAAATGGAACTTGAAATGATAAAAGAAAAGAAGACCTAATTTATCTACATTTTTATTGATTTGGAAGGACGCATGTCCTTTGCCTACGTACCCGTGAAGGATCAAAGCCTCGTAGTTCGGGGTAGAAATTGACGTTTGATTTGTTGAGTGCTTTTTAATGTTTTTTGAAAAAAGGTTTTAAAATAAAAGCCAAATGGCAAATTGGAATTTGTTTGTGTTTTTTTTAATTTAAAAGAAAGGTGACTCAAAATAGAATTAGAATTGACTGATGATTTGATTAAGAAAGTAAAAATAAAAAGACGATCGCTTGATTTAGGATCAAGGTTTGTTTATGAAAATATTTTTTGTGATTTTGATATATCTGCATGTTTTCGTTATAGAGAAAAAAAAAAAGGGTTTTTTTGTTATTGTGCTTGACAAGAGTTTCATCTTGCTCCTACATATCTCCGGGTGCGATAGAGAAATCAAAGCTACGTAGTTCTGGGTAGAAAATGTTTTTGTGCTGATTGATTTTATTTATGAAAATGATTTGGGCGAAAAGTTTGGTTAAAAAGGGGGGCGGATTCGCGCTTGGGCGATGGCATCCGTTTGAGAAAAAATTTTAAACGCGCGTGGGCGTGAAAAAGATTTTTGGTTTATGTTAGTTCAACAAAATAAATAGTAATTTTTATATATAGAACCAGAACATTCTGGAGAATGATTGTATAAGTAGAATGAGAAAAAATGATGTTAAGATGAAATATAAGGTTATTTTAACACGGACCAGAATACTCTGGAGAATGATTATATTAGCAGAAATATAATATTAACAGTTTATTTAGGACCAGAGCACTCTGGATTAATTTAATTAACAAGGACCAGATTGTTCTGGAGAATAATATAATATGAACAAAAAATATAATATTAACAGTTAATTAGGACCAGAGCACTCTGGATTAATTTGATTAACAAGGACCAGATTGTTCTGGAGAATAATTAAATTAAAAAAAATATAAATATTAACAGTTAATTAGGACCAGAGCACTCTGGATTAATTTAATTAACAAGGACCAGATTGTTCTGGAGAATAATTAAATTAAGGGTTAATATGTGTTTACCCCCCTGTAATTTGGGCGAGTTCCGGTTTTCCCGCCTGTAAAAAATTTTGTTAAAATTCAGACCCTGTAATTTGAAGATTCCGTCGAAAACCCCCTGGTCGAATCTGGCACACGCCAGGTGCTGATGTGGCGTGCCGCGTCACCTTTTTATGCTGACGTGGCACGCTGACTGTATAATTTTTTTTATTTTTTATATTGTACACGTGGCATTTTTTATTTTTTTATTAAAAAAATATTATTTTTAATTAAAAAAATATTTTATTTAAAAAAAAATTTAAAAAAATGTTTTTAATTTTTTTTTTTTAAAAAAACGAAAAAAATTCTTAACAAATAAAAAAAAAATACCGAAAAAATTAATAAAAATGAAAACAAAAATCTGGAAAATTTTAAAAATAAAAAATAAAATCTGGAAAAATTAAAAAAAATGAAAACATTCGGGAAAAAATTAATAAATTTCGAAAAATTCATATTTCCAGATTTTTTTCAATACCGGAAAAATGAAAAAAATTCTTTTTTTTTTCGGAAAGTACTTGTCTTTCAACCGTATAACATGATTTATATACCGGTGTCAATCAATATACATTGTATCCTGTTATTCGGACATGATTTTTATAAATATGATTAATCTTGAAAATTTTGAAAATGATCAATTTTGAAATTTTTGAAAAAAGATTAATCAGCTCTTTGGGACTGGTTGTTTCTTTTCAAAAATGTCCTCAATTTTCAATACAAATAAAACATGTAATACATCGTAAATATTAAAAAAAATTCCAGATTGTTTTTATTTTTCGAAAAAGAAGTTTTTCAAATTTTCTCAACAAAAAAAAATCTTGAAAATATTTTTATTTTTAAAAATCTGTGTACAAATTTATTTAAAAATTTTTGAAAATTCAGATTTTTTTTCAATTTTTTTTTACGATGTGTTACAAACTTGAGAATATTTTCTAATATTTAAAAATTGAGGATAAAAACAATCTGGAAATTATTTGTATTGAAAATTGAGGACATTTTTGAAAAGTACTTTCTGAAAAAAATGAATTTTTTTCATTTTTCCGGTATTGAAAAAAATCTGGAAATATGAATTTTTCGAAATTTATTAATTTTTTCCAGAATGTTTTCATTTTTTTAATTTTTCCAGATTTTATTTTTAAAATTTTCCAGATTTTTTTTTTCATTTTTATTAATTTTTTCGGTATTTTTTCATTTTTATTTTGTTAAAAAAAATTTCCTTTTTTTTAGAAAAAATATTTTTAAAAATATTTTTTAAAAAAATTTTAAAAAACATATTTTTTTAATTAAAATTTTTTGCCACGTGTACAATATAAAAAATAAAATAATTATACAGTCAGCGTGCCACATCATCATAAAAAGGTGACGTGGCATGCCACATCAGCACCTGGCGTGTGCCAGATTCGACCAGGGGGGTTTTCGACGGAATCTTCAAATTACAGGGTCTGAATTTTAACAAAATTTTTTACAGGGGGAAAACCGGAACTCGCCCAAATTACAGGGGGGTAAACACATATTAACCCTTAAATTAAACAAAAATATAATATTAACAATCAATATTAGGACCAGAGCACTCTGGATCGAGGTGTGTATTTTAGTGTAAATTAAATGAAAAGATAGAGAGAGAGAGAGAGAGAGAGAGAGAGAGAGAGAGAGAGAGAGAGAGAGAGAGAGAGAGAGAGAGAGAGAGAGAGAGAGAGAACACGAAAGGAAGAAGAGAAAAGGAAAAGAAAAAGGAGGATGATATACCTTTGTGGGGAGAGTAGAAGGAAGGAAAAAAGGAAAAAAAAAACGGGTTGTTTTGTTTGATTTTTTTTAGTTTGTTTTGGTAATGATGGTGTGTTGTTTTTTTTTTGTTTGATTTTTGTTTGTTTGTTGATGGTGATGAGAAAGAAAAAAGCTTGTTGAGATTGTTGAAGAGCTTGATGAATATTTCTTTGAGTATTCACGTGAGAGAAAGAGTGGAATTCTTGTGTGTAAGCTCCTCCCTTTTGCCTTGCTATGTGCTTGTATTTATAGAAGCTTATGTCTTGAAGCTTCACAGACAAAAACAGCTGTGTTATCCTTGCTAAAAACAACCCATGTGCTTATGTCTTTGTTGCTTGATGCACAAGTGTTGCAAAAAATGTGTTATTCCAAGTGAAGAATGTTCTGAAGAACATTCTCTTCTTTCTAGCCATTTGAGACAGCCCACGTGAGGTTGTAGTACAGCTGTGTTTTCCTTTGCTAAAAAAAACAGCCCATGTGCTTATGTTTTTGTTGCTTGGTGCGCAAGAATGAGAAAAATGTGACTTTTGTTCATGCAGAACGTTCTCCAGAACGTTCTGGAACTTCCAATTTGCAAAGATAAAAGGTTGACACGTGAATGCAAGCTGTAGAAGTTTGGAGGCCACTTGTTTACAGCTGTTTGGCACTTATTTGAAAGCTACAAGTGCTGTCTTTTCTTGCTTGGAGAGCAAGAATGTCCAAGTTGTAAAATTTGCTACATAGAGAATGTTCTTAAGAATGTTCTTGTTGTTCCTTTCCTTTTTGAGACAAACACACGTGATGGAAAAAAAAAAAGCAAAAAAGAAAACAGCTGTGATCTTGTGGCAACATGAGGGGACATGATGATGTCATTCTTATCCCTTTGAAGTTCCACCAGAATGTTCTCAAGAACATTCTTTTAGTTCCATGCACTTTTGAAGCAAAACGTGTGGTGTTGTGCAGTTGTAATCTAGTGGCATACTTGATGGGACATAATGAGGTCACTTTGTTTCACTTATAGTACGACCAGAACGTTCTGGAGAATGTTCTGGTAGACCATTCTTGACTTCATCTTATGCCTCTCTGCCGAATTTTTTTATTGAAAAGGCTGGGACAGGTCGGGGTTAAAGGACACGTGTCGGTGTATGAATGTAGGATTTTTGGTCAAAAATTGGGGTATGACAGATCTCGATTATCTTTTGGCTAGAGATAGAGAAAGGAGGACCATTACGGCACCTATAAGATATGGTTATGCGGACTTGGTGTGTTTTGCTCTAAATGCGGCTGAAGATGTGCAAGACTCGGAGCCTAGAAACTTCAAGGAGGCATTTGAGAGCAAAGAAAGCAAGTATTGGTTGAAGGCAGTGAATGAAGAGAAGGATTCATTGGAAAAGAACCAAACTTGGAAACTTGTGAAGCTACCTAAACACCAAAGGGAAGTTGGATGCAAGTGGATCTTCAAGAAAAAGGAAGGTATTCCGGGAGTTGAAGGTCCTAGGTACAAAGTAAGACTTGTGACCAAGGGTTTCACTCAAGTGGAGGGGATCGACTACAATGAGATCTTCTCACCGGTGGTGAAACATTGTTCCATAAGGACTCTTATGGCTATTGTGAATCAATTCAATCTTGAGTTGGAACAAATAGATGTAAAGACCGCTTTCTTACATGGTGACCTTGAAGAGACAATCTACATGGAGCAACCGGAAGGTTTTGTGGAGGACAAGTCTAAGGTATGTCTTTTGAAGAAATCTTTGTATGGGTTGAAGCAAAGCACAAGGCAATGGTATCGTCGGTTTGATGAATTTCTTTTGAAGACCGGCTTTGTGAGAAGTGGGTATAATTCTTGTGTGTACATGTTGAAGAGGGGTGAGAAAGTCATTCTCTACCTTCTTTTATATGTGGATGATATCTTGATGGCAAGCTCTAGCAAGGATGAGATTGTGAAGCTCAAAGAAAAGTTAAATGGTGAATTTGAGATGAAAGATCTTGGTCCGGCAAAGAGAGTTCTTGGAATTGATATCTTGAGGAATCGTGACAAAGGTGAACTTTTCTTATCTCAACTTAGTTATTTGAAGAAGGTGGTGGAGCGTTTTAGAATGACAAACTCTAAAACTGTGAGCACTCCCTTGGGTCACCACACAAAGTTGTCCATAAAACAATGTCCTCAATCCGAGGATGAGAAGCAAGCGATGAAAAGTACTCCCTATGCAAGTGGGGTTGGAAGCATCATGTATGGAATGGTTTGTAGTAGGCCGGACTTAGCTTATGCGGTTAGCATTGTGAGTCGGTTTTTGGCAAATCCGGGTATTGTGCATTAGCAAGCTTTGAAGTGGGTGTTGAGGTATTTGAATGGGTCTTTGAAGGGCGGTTTGAAGTACACAAGAGCAGCTCAAGATGAAGACGCTTTAGAGGGGTATGTTGATGCGGACTATGCGGGCAATGTGGACACAAGAAAATCTCTATCGGGTTTTGTGTTTACTCTTTATGGCACGGCTATTAGTTGGAAGGCAAATCAACAATCCGTGGTGGCATTATCTACCACTCAAGCGGAGTACATTGCCCTTGTTGAAGGGGTGAAAGAGGCCATATGGTTGAAAGGGATGATTGGTGAGTTAGGAATTACTCAAGAATGTGTGAAGATACATTGTGATAGCCAAAGCGCCATTCACTTGGCAAATCATCAAGTGTATCATGAGAGGACAAAGCACATTGACATTCATTTGCACTTTGTTAGAGACATGATTGAATCAAAAGAGATTGTGGTGGAAAAGGTGGCATCGGAAGAGAATCCGGCGGATGTGTTTACCAAGTCATTGCCTAGATCAAGGTTCAAGCATTGCTTGGACTTGATCAAGTTTGTTGAAGAGTAATTCCCTTTTTAGAGAGAGCAGCATGGTGGTTGATGGTTAAACTGACATCATCACCAAATTAGAAGTCAAGGTGGAGAATGTTGTTTGTTGGCTTCAAATTTGTGGTTTTGAGAAACAGAGAAAACGTGACACGATTTCATTAACGTTTCACGATTTTGGCTATGCCGAAAGCATGTTTTGCTGGTGTGTAATCGTGGAACGATTTTGGCAAAACGTGACACGATTTTCGGCTTGCTGGGCAAGTTTTCAGGATAAGGTTGGTCGTACCTTGGGTCGTACGTATCAAACGTGTCACGATTTGGACAAACGTGACACGATTTTGACAGCTGAAGACTGCTATATAAGTGTTTCTTTGCAGTTTTTGAAGTAGAGCTTGAAGTGAGAGAAACTTGGATTACAAAGGAGGCAACTTTAGGGTTGAGTGTCTTTGTAGTGAGGATCTCTTGGGTTGGGAAACATTGTAAACACCTTGGGTAGTGAGATTTCACCATTGGAAGGATCAAAAGCTTCCTTTTGTGTTTTCTCTTAGGATTCATTGTGAGTGTGGGTGACATGAAAATGGTCTTGTTCTTTTGTGAGCTTTTAAGCTAATTTCTTGTAACCCATTTGTATCACTTTCATCTTAGTGGATTGGAGGGCTGCCCTCTCCCCCAGAGTAGGTCATATTGGACCGAACTGGGTTACCATCTTGGTGTGTTTGTTCCTTTCTTTCATTGCTTATCTTTATTGCTTTGATTATGCTTGTGGTGTTGCTCTACACTTAGATTTAGATCTGTTTTTTTGTTGTTGTTGCTTGGAGACACTTTATCTATTGATTACCACTTCCTTTGCTCCACACATCTTTGTTATTCATTGGTGTGATTTTGTCCGAATTCACAACATGGTTGAATTTAGAATGTTCTAATTGTTGGTTGGTTTATCCCAATTTTACATTTGATTGATTAACGTATTTTGGATGACTAATCAACATGTTTATTTTTTTGTCAACCAACATAGTGTCTAGAGAATCACATTTTAAGGTGAATAAGTGGAGAATCGAGAATTCGTACCCCGACGACCTCTGCATATATAATGTGATGTCTATACTAAGTGAGTTAAGTTCAAAATGACATCAATATACCTATTTTATTTGACGGAAAGCAAAATCAAACCAACTAGCTTCATACATTTTGGGATATCTTTAAATTTTATGAGAGCAAGCAAGCTACTTCATCCTTGAATTCGTTACCATCAACCAACTATGTCCTTGTATATTTTGAAATGGTCAAATCTTCACTCGATTTATTTTTCATCTATCAAATGAGGCACTCCAACAAATTCAAACGTTAAACATGCTGACGTGCAACATTAAACACTCATATGTTTACCATGTCACATTCCACGTATGTAAAGATCAATTTAATAGCAAAATTTGCTGCTCTAAAAATCTAGCAACTTCATCTCTTCATCAATATTTTTTTTAAAATTCCAGCAACATTATCTCTTCATCGCAATCCTCCTCTTCTTACAAATCTTTAAATTAAAATTCTAAGGATTATTTTTTCTTCTTCATAATCTACATCAACCCAAAAAAAAATTGAAGAATGTTATTCCATTCCCAAAAAAGACCAAATTCAAGCCTTCGTCATTGTTTGGCCCACATTTACTTAACCTAAATTTAAGCATTTATTATAAAGTTCATAATATTGTATCAACTAGAACTTTTACCCGTGCTACCGCCCGGGTCATAAACAATGGAGAATTTAATATGTTGTTTTATGACGCCCGTTTGTTTTGGATTTTTTTTTTAAAAAAAAATCTATTTATTTAACTAAAAAATTACTTTTTTTATTTTTGTTGTGTTTGTTTTTTATTTTTAAAAAATCCTTCTTGCTAAAAAAGTCATTTTTAACCGCAAAATGAAAAGCGAATTAAAGTAGATTAGCAAAGTTTAACAGAAGGCATGAATAAGCATTGGTGTTAGTTATAGTGGCAGCTATGAATGGATAACAGAAACACATACAAAGAATTATAAATTAATAAGAATATGCTTAACCTTATGCAGCAAAGCCTAAAAGAAATCTATTGAAGTTTAAATCTTGTATAAACAATCAAATTACCCAGCAAAATAATTCAGAAGAAGTAACATATTGAACAAAAAAAAATCATAAAATGCCATATATATGTCCTCTTTAACACTGGACATCAAAGGCAACCCTTCAATGCTCTATAACAAAGTTCCAGTTATGCCAGAAAATAGAATTTAAGTAGTAGAATATTTTTCTCATCATGGTCAAATAGGGAATGCATAGTTTGGAGTAGACTTTATAAACCTCATTTATCATTGAAATCAAAGACACATTATTGTTGTCATGATGTTATTTACCGGTACAAAAGTCTAAAAGACGATAGTTTCATCACATATCTTGGAAGCAAAGTTCTAATGGAAAAAACTACTTGCTCACTTGATCTTGTGAATGTCATGAAAATTAGAAACCAACTATATAAAATATCATAGATAAAGGTAAAGAAACGTTGCATGAACAACAACCACAAAACTATAAAATAAAAAACAATCAAGGCATACGTAGAAAATAAAACACATCTAATTATTGACAAATCTGAACATCATCTTAAAGTTATTACAAAAGCCCAATCTATTGAGATCTCAAATCTGCATCCAGAAAGAAAGACATATATTTGAGCAACTAAGGTTAGATCACCATAGGAAGCAAAAATAAGGATATAGTTAACGCGTGACGAAATATCAACTAAATGTTGCTTGAATTTAACAATACGGTATCAGCAAAGTGTATACCCTATTCAACTCATTTTTCTGGACTAAACAGTAAGCACCTAGATTGATAAGGACTACACTTTATCACATGACAAACTAAATAAAAAAGTTAATTACACACCAGAAAAAGTTAAAACAAAAAATTCACAAACCAGTAAGGTAATTTTAAATCATATAAACAAAGGAATCATTGAGCAAAATTATTATCAAAATTACAAAACAACAATAAGGTGGCACATCAGTTAAGATAACATAACTTATTATGATGTTATTAATCATTCTAAGTTTCATGTAGAAGTGAACAAACTTGAAGCACCAAAATATTATAGACAACAAAGAAATTAAGCAAGAAATATGGATGAATGATACCGCCATGGGTGGTGTCGAAGAAGAAGGATATGCAGCTTTTAAATACTTTTTGGGTAGAAGGTGTCAAGGGGAGGAGGAAACAATGCAATATCGAAACACATTTGTTGCACAATATCAATCCACAAACCAAATACCAGCTCTGATATTTGTGTTAATAAACAGAGTTATTGTTACTATTTTTAATTATATGAATAATCTACAAAATTTCATTTCAACCTCTATACAAAGGAGAACGTTCCTGAACAAATTTAGAAGCTTTTGATTGTCGGAAACCTTCATCGGACTCAGAAAGAACCAGTCTCTTTCCCTTTGAACGCGTCGGCGCTCTAAAATCTCTGTCACCGATAGAAACCGCCGTCACCCTAGCCATCACCGCTGCCTTTCTACTCATATCACCATCCATTTCCTCCGTCAACACCTTCTTCACCTCCCAATCTCGCTCCGATTCACTCCCTCTGTTACTCTTACGTGCCTTGAAATTGACTAAAACGACCTCACCGACTTGCTTCCGTCAATCGTCGTCAATTAGGTTCCAATTCTTTATCTCTGTCGATGTAGGAGAATCTCGATCGCGATAAAAAGATTAAGGTTAGATGAAAGACAAAGAGAAAGAGAGAGGTCAAATTTAATTCATAATGGTCACATGCTTTCATTCTTGAATAGGTATTACCAACACAACTTGCAGCCACTTATGGGAAAATGGTGACATTAAATGATTGTAATTTACAAAGCAATGCACAAATAGCATGTAGAACCTGTATAGTTAAGTGCTGCATGGGAAACATACAATAATTTAACGTGGCATGGGGAAAATGAAAGTATGAAGTCAGATTAGATCAAAGGATGAGATGAATGCCTAGCCAAATGATTTGATCCAACGGACATGCTTGATTGGCCCCTAAAAATTCTAGGTTTAGGGTTTGCAAAGTCATTAGCAATGTTAACAAAGATTAGATATAATAAGTATGATTTTAGAACAAAAACCCTTTCAAAAAAAAATGTTATTCCATTTACTGCCCCAATCTAATCTAATAATTGGTTGACTGAGAGGTTGAATAAAAATTGGATAAACAACTTGTTTACTTATCTTTGAATGCTTTAGACTTTGTCATTATAGTCCTCGAATTGTTGTGTTGATCAATTTAGTCCATAAAAATAATGACAAAAAAAAATTAAGTATGTGTTTGGTTGTTTGCAATTGTGCTATATTTTTGGACTATGGCGGTGACAATTTCTCACCCATTTAAGGACTAAAATAATAGTTTACTTGATAAAAATTACGGATAAGTTTTGCACAAAATTAAATTACAATATTAGTTTTTTGTTTAGTAACCAAAGGCAAGATCAATATTTGTCTTCTTGTACTGATTTTGTAACATCCCCAATTCTCATAACCAAATAATTTATTATTATAGCTCTAACATCCTCAAATTTGGTGACTAAATATTTATTTTATTATTATTGTTATTTATTATTGACCTTTATTTTATGACTATTCATATTGTTGAGTAAATCATATGTTTGTAATTATGTGTTGGTGTTAGAAGATTAGATCAAGTATAATGCTAGAATGAATCAAGTCAAACTGTCAGTTGGCCCAAAAACATATGATATGATACATGGGAAATGACTACATTTAACTGGGGGCACTTTAGGAAAATCCACCACCCAACAAAGCTAAAGCTAGTAAACATTTCCTCACTTATACGATGGCCACACACAATATCTTTCTCATTCCCACGAGAAATGATATTTTGACAACCACTTTTTGACAACTTTTGGACAACTTTCTCTCTCATACTCACATGATGTTGTTATCATCTCTCTTCCTTTTTCTCTCTCCATTGTTTTTGACCAATAAGAAATGAGAAAAACAAGGTTGTCAACAAAGTTGTCATCAAATGAATGTCAAAATATCATTACTCCATTCCCACTTATAGGAAATTAAGGGAGAGTTAGGGAAATGGGATGATAAGAACAAGAGAGTTAGGGCTGCAACTAACCATGGAGTTGAAGAAGAAGAAGATGAAGGTTTTGCTAGGAAATTAAGGTACAATTTTAAGGCTAGGATCTCTACCATCTTCTCTTAGAACCCCAAAGGTAACATAGTCTTATCCCAAACTCAAAACCTCTATCTAGGATGTACTTAGATTTTCCTTACTAATTATTGAGAGGAAAAGAGGAATTAGGGATTCTAGAATTTAAATTTGGGAAAATTGATTTAGATAATTGTACATGAAAACTCTAATTATGTGTTTTTGTTAATGTAATTGTACATGAAAACTCTAATTATGTGTTTTTGTTAATGTTAGTAAAGGTAGATATCATATATTTTGGGATTCAAGAAATAGAAATAGAATTTCATAGAGTTTAAATTACTAGTCCTGTTTATGTATTATGCGTGTAAACACCGGATAGAAGTAAGTTACAATGTCGTATACTAAAATTGCCTTATGATGAAATAAGTAACTATTTGTACTTAGTTGTGAGATAATTGTAGTTTACTGTAATAATAAGTTTTTTTGCAGCAAGTATAAAGTTAGCTCTAAGTGTATTCATTACATATAGACATAAATAAATCAAAGTAATAAATTGTGAGGTAAGAGCTAATGAAGTAGTAAGTAGGACGCCGCTTGCGAATAAGTTAACTTCACAAGTAGGTAGATTATTCCTAAGTACCCTCACACTTAAGAGTATCTGCAATTAAAATTGACAAGACTAATTCCTATATGTAATACTCATTTATTCTTATATGTTGAGTTGCACAAAGAAATATATTACTCATTCCATATTCTATTTGATTTGGTTAAAGGATTCTAAGAAGAAGTTGTAGAGTGTAGCTAAAGAAAATAATGTACGAATTCCTATGTATATAAACCATTGTCTATTTGGTAAAATGTTAGATAGGTGCAAGAGTTTATTAATTAGTATTATTGATGAGAGAGCTTTTTCCACGTCTAGTACCCCAGACATGGCTGAGAACATCAAAAGTGCATTTTATTTTATATTCTATGTTACTGAGTCTTTGTGCTCACTATGTTTGGATGTTGTTTTCAGGTTAAGCTTCACATTGAAAAGTTGAAGAGTATGTCCGGACTACTCGTCAACAGTTCAATGTAGAGTTCTTCGTTACCGGATCACAGTTAGAGTCGTAGACTAGAATGTAAATTGTAAATTCTTGGGGTACATTAGAAAATATATATAATTCTAGTATTAAAGGTTCCAAAATTATTTAAGCTTTATCAGTTCAGATTTTTTGAAAATTACATTGGGTTCTAGTACCAGACATTTTCCTAGATGTTACAGATGTGCTTTCTTTGGTGATTAATGGATTAGGGCTTTTAACGATATTATATACTAGGTTCCGCAAGATTCATCACTGAGGATATTGGCTTCATGATTCTATTGGTGTGTGTCTTGAAGTAGACCACAAGCTAACAACAAAACATTAACCATGCACGTGGTTGATGTTTTCACCATGTGGATGGTTTCATTGATGACTCAAATCATGGACCTAGATCGCCTGCTGTAAATGTTTCACGCAGTTACACGCAATAGCTGATCTGAACCGTAGAAAAGTGATTCAATAGTTCGGATTGTAGGAAACTTGTTATTAAAAAAATTATATACACTTTCAAAGGTGCATTTTTATTCCAAATAACGTCCAAAATGAATAATATTCAAAGATATGATGTGTTCTTGACACCTTTTTTTTAAGGATGTTCTTGACACCTTATAAGCTCCTTTGACAATGTATTATTCACTACGAACATTTCGTCATGTCTATCGATCAAATACAATCGCTTGCATGAAACAATTATATAAAAAAAAATTACATTCTAAACCTAACTCAAATTCACACATGAAAAGTCTTCTCCTCCAAGACCAACAAACGACATGTACTCCAAACCCTTACTAAAATACATGCACATAACACATTTTTAATAGCCAAATTATAAAGTCTATTAGATAAAAACTTTCATTGTGAAGAAAAAACAACCGGTGTAGGTGTTCAAAACACCGCACTTTAAAGAAAAAAAATTATCTTCTTACTTATTAAATAAATCAATCCAAGAAAAAGTATCATCGTTATCTCCTACAACCTTAGACAAATGACAATAGGATCTATTGACCTTATCAAATTCCCTACCATCGCGAACCAACTAAATGATTCAATTTTTAAGCGTTTATTTTTAACACAAAATGTTTTGAATTACGAAGTTAACAAAAATTATTTACTTGCTAATACCCCTCGCAAACTACAGAGTGTATCTAACTAATCACAATTTTGAAACAAAGGAATGAAAAGGAGATGAATAAAGAGGTTTTGTGAATACATCTATTAGTGAGAATAAGAGATGCGAAGCAAGTGAAAAAGAGTATGTATGTGTTGCAATTTATCCCTAACATGATAAAGATTGATCCTCACAATACAAAATTGTTGAATTGATAAAAGACAATTTGGCTGATCATTGAGGAAGATGATTAATCATTATATTTCAAAAAACAGTGGAAGTCATAAACTTGATTCAAGAAGATTAAAGTTTTATTCATTTATTTTTAAATAACAACATACTATTTATTTATTTATTGATTTATTTTTTCATAACCAAACATCATAACCACACCCTTGGTGATTGGAAATATAAAGCAAGTATTTGATGGATTCAAATATATAAAATAAGTTAATTCTATTGTGCACAAGTGAGATATATTTTTCCCTATAAAAAAAATGAGATATTTTTTTTGGCAAAAAAAAGAGATATATTATGTACCATGTACAAATTTGTTTATTTTCTTGGATTAATAATCTTATCATTGGATTGGAGGTATAATGTGATATATTGATCCAATATTAAAAAATAAATTTGTGCATAATATAACACAGTCAAGTCTATGTTACCCCTTGATAAATTATAGGTAATTTATCCCTAATTCATTTATGTAATTAGACAAAAACTATAAAGTAATGCTTAATATTGAATTTATCATTGAACAATTGTATGTCCCCACATCGACTAAACCTGCTTTGCATTAAATCCTTTTATTTTATCTAACATATCAATTTCAAATGGAACCTTTTTTGCCACGACCCGCATATTCTTCCGATGTATCCAAATGGTTCTAGAAATATCATAAATCTATATAGTATTTGTTTTTTTAGGGGATCGATATAGTATTTGTTTTTTTAGGTTTTTTCTTTTAAAGAAAGAAGTATTTGTTGTTTGTTATCTACTATCAAAAGAAAATTAATGTCCTTACTAAAAAAAGTAAATTAAAAGTCGATAATTTAATGGATTACTTTATGTTTTATTTTCTATTAAATAATAAAAAATAAAACAACCTATTATGACATAAATATAAGAAACGGTTTATTCATCCGTATTTTTTTTTTAGCAAAGGAAAAATTAAAGAGTGCATCTTTGCTCCATTTAGGGAACCTCCATTTATACCATTTCACTTCATGGATGTTTGACATGTGGCAAATATAAAACCAATGGCTGAGATTAAAAGGCTTAGAAAAAGCATTTGTTTACTGAAAAACAAAAACACACGCCTATCCTCTTCCTCCTATGTTACAACACAAAAACGCCGCCCCTCCATCTCCCTTTCGCCGGCGCCGCCACCAAGGCACCGTCGTCTCACTTCCGGTACAAAACATCTATGTTGTTTTCTTGTTTTTGGTTTGTGTTTTTCATTACCAAATCTCTTTCAGGTTCCCAATTGAAACATTGGTCAAATCTGAATTTGCTAACATGGGGCACCATACAATCTCAAATTTAAGATAATAAATTTACAAACTTTTAAGAATTTGACTATGGATTATTCTTTAAAAAAAAAAAAATCATCCTTTGATCATCCGTTCATCTTTGTTTTGTTATCAAAAGGGTCATAATCATGACGTTGGTACCATTTCAATTTTGTTTGTTCAATTAGTTACTTACAAATAGGCTAATTAATATGTAAAGATTGAAATTGAAAAGAAAAATAGTTACTAACTGGAAAGAGAGATGTTCATGAAAAAAGAAGAAACCGACTAAACCAGAGGAGATGAAATTGGTGACGGTGGCTTGAAGAGAAGAGAGAGCTTTAAGACGGTGGCTTAAGACGGTGGTTGAGTTGTTGATTCCAAACTTGGAATCATACTTATTTTTTATGACCCATCAAAAAGAAGAGTTAGAGACATCAGCAGTGATAATAAGAAAAATAGAACAAAGAGAAACAGAACAAATGTACACTACAAACAAGAACAGAAGAAATAAGAAAGAGTGTTTTAATTGATTAATGTGGTAAACATGAAGAAGATGATGATTGACGTAAAGGGTCGGCGATGGAGGAAGAGCAAAGGAGGAAGAGCAGACGCGTGTGTTTATTTTCCAGTAAATAAATGCCTTTTCTAAGCCTTTTAATCTCAGCCATTGGTTTTGTATTTGCCACATGTCCAACATCCCTAAAGTGAATTGGTATAAATGGAGGCTCCCTAAATGGAGCAAAGATGCACTCGAAAAATTAAGTCATTTCATTCAATACTAAGGAGTACAAATAATCATCATTAAAAATATGAAAGTTAGGGTAGTATAAGGCAGCTCTATCTATAGCATGAGCAACCTTATTAACTTGTCTCCTGACACGTCTCACAACCTTATTCATTTGTATTTTAACTGTGAGTGTTGTTTTTCTCCCACTCATTGACTCTCAAGGGCCTTCTTTTTCATCGAGAATTGAATGGAAATAGTTGAATTGAATTGAATGGAAATAGTTGAATTGAATTGGAAAAACACACATAAAAGATGAGTATGGTGGTTTTTTAATAAGAAAATGTCCACAATTTTTTTAATATATCATCGGTTAGTATCTTAATTAGTATTGTTAACGGGTCATCGAGACATTCTTTAAACATTCTAAATTAAGAAATTATTCTTTAAAAAAAAAATACGTCAATTTTCACAATACATAGAACATAGAAATTTTCATAAAATCTTACAATTTAAGGTTTTTAAAGAGTATCACCCGGACATCCGCTAGCATTTTCCTATTTAAATTTCACTAATTTGGAGGAGTTTTATTTTACAAAACTAATTTGGAGGACTTAATCTCATCATTTTTTTTTCTAATATGTCATCGGTTAATCTTTTTATCGCACTAATTTGCATGTAAAATATTTTTTTTTGACATTTTAAAAATATTTGTGAGTTTTTAAAATTTTATCATATCGACTTTTCTCATATCGGTACCTAAAAATTCACTTTCGCAGATATAAACACAGAAAATCATCAACGAATATGGTGCAAATATTTAAAGGTGTTTTTCATATTAAAAAAAAACTTTAAAAAAAACACTACGTTAATATTGATATTTTAAAAATACAAATACTATGTTTTTTTTTGAAAGGACAAATACTATGTTTTTATTCCTTAAAAAAAATACCGAGTTTCCATAAAACATATCAATTAATAAGTAAAATCATTAAAAATAGATCTAAAAAAATGAATTTTCTTAAACCATTTCAAAATTTCCTTATCCTTATTTATTAATTTTGTTAACGTCTGCAGCAACTTAACCTAATTTTTTCCCGCTCATTTGCTTTATTAGGTTTGCAATTATTTAAGCTAACAAATTTCATCTAAAAAAATGCATTGCACACCAATTTCATTCCTATCATCGTGCCTTTTTTTTTTGAAGAAAATATTTTCTACCATATCAATGATCTTGCGGGTTAAAGATTATTTATTGACCTCTATTATAGTCGAGAAAACCCGTGTGACGCACGGGTCAAAAGTCTAGTTATCAATAATTTTCTTTTCGAAGCAGCTGGTATCCAACCCGATGAGGACATGACAGTAACATTTCCATAAATAATTAATCAAAACTTGTCCTAATAAACTTCATCGATTCATCCTCCATTCTCCATCTACCATATGTCACTCCTCTATTTATGAACACACCTACTACACTGTATATGTATCCATCATCACTGAAACTTCATCTCTATCTCTGATCATGGCAACCTCAACAGGTCTCTTGGCTCTCTTCTTCCTCCTCTCGTTTTGCTTCGCCGGAATTGTTACATCCGTAAGAAGTTCTCTTCATTCTTTTGTATAAATAAATAATCCTATATTTTATTTTATTTTATTTTATTTTTCTAAATACTAAGTCTATCGGTGAAACTCATATGAACTGAGCTATATTTACGTAACTTTTTTATGTTTGTTATTGATTGAATATTTCAATACTAACATATGTAGGAGGAGGATTGTGTGTACACGGTGTACGTTAGAACCGGGTCAATCATCAAAGGAGGAACAGACTCAATCATTGGACTCAAGCTATATGACTCATACGGATACGGTATATACATCAAGAATCTTGAGCTATGGGGCGGGTTAATGGGTCCGGATTATAACTACTATGAACGGGGCAACCTTGATATATTCAGTGGCAAAGGTCCTTGTTTGGAAGGACCCGTTTGTGCGGTGAATTTGACTTCAGATGGGTCGGGTCCTCATCATGGGTGGTATTGTAATTATGTTGAGGTTACTTCTACTGGGGTACACATTCCTTGCGCTCAACAACAGTTTGAAGTGGAACAGTGGCTTGCTACCGACACCTCACCTTATGTGCTTTCTGCTGTTAGGAACTATTGCCCTAATGATTTGAACCAGGCCCATCATAAATTAAAGATTGTTGATAGCATCAGGTCCGGGTCTGGGTCTGGTTCCGGATCCGACTTCTCTATTTTGAGTCAATAAATCTATTTTGCTACTTAATAATGGTATTGTCCAGACGTGGCTCTATTAATATTTGATTGTATTGTTAGTGTTGTTGGGAAATTTATTTTAGGGGTACTTTTTGGTATGGCATGGTTTGAATTTATTATGCAAAGTGTCCTACGTGACCTTGTTTAGGTCGCAAAATGGGAATTGGTCACCTATCGGGTTCCCCGTCTAGAACCCTTATATTTATATTGAATAAACAAATGGGCACCACATGCTTTTGGACTTTTGGGATTGTCTTCTATCAAAAAAATGATGCATTAAGAAAACTATATGCGCACTAAAGTTTAAGAAATTAAAAGATTCGGTTTTTCGTTTTTAAAATAACATATTGATGATTTTAATTTCTTTCATTTCCTCTTTAAAGTGAAATAAGCTAACTCTAAAATGAAAATGAATGGCAGAGTGTTTTTGAGATGCCTTGAAGTTGTAAACAATTGGGGATATATTTTTTAATTTAAAGTATGAGGGAATAAAATCAAGAGTCAAGGAAAATAGGGTCCAAAAGTATATTTATGATATATTATTATCTGATTTATTTAAAATACATAATAAAATAATATATGTTAACTTTTTTATAAAGAAAATAAATTGCAACGAAAACTAATCATCGAGACCGAGAGATTCATCTACGATCATCAAAGAGCAATAAAATTAATGAAGCATGCAGTCATGGAAATTCGATTAAATCAAACTATCCACCGTGATTAGAGTAGTAAGACGAACGACACAACAATTGACTTTTCAATAAATATGTTTTATCTCACAATCCTAATTTGTTCGATCTATATTCTTTTAAATTTTTTGACAAGGTTTAAACTCCATAATACTTTATCTAAATTAAGATTTTGAATACTGTTTCGTGTATAACAATTATTGTAATTGTTAAAAGTTGAGATAAAGTTGTTTAATGTCAAAGTTTTCTCGGTTCAAGTTTAATGTCAAAGTTTATTATTTTAAGCAGATGAAATCCATAGATCTGATTGCATGTGTCTCCTTGTGTCTTGTGAGTGATTTTGTTGGTATTCTACCTTGTTAGGATTATAATATTGTGTATAGTATATTTAGTTATTTGGATCGAATAAAAATGTGTGGGGAATAATACACTGAATGTACATTCATTTTTCGTTTTTTGGAGAGTTCCATTTTTGAACTCAATAGTGTTTATTTCATCCTTTTAGTTTACATCATGTAAGAGGAGAAATTGATTGTCTATTTATATGTAGGTATGCCACTTTTAATTTAGGTTATGCTAAATGAATGAATTTTATTTTGTTGAACATGCACAAATAAATTGATCGACAAAACTTCTTGAAGAAGAGGGAGCAAGTGGAGGTTGTGAGCCTTATGAGATATGGTCTTAGCTACGATGTGGGAGTCCGTCTCAACAATAATGGGAAATAAACCCAATCTACTAGCCATTATTAAACTATGGACATGCCCCAAAGCTCAACCATAATTGAAGTAGAACGCCCCATGTTGCAAGATAAGTCACTAAAATATATGCCCTTAAAATCCCTTACGAGACCCCCACAAGTTGTAAGTCAAGTACTACTACCAATATACAATCCATCAATACTATGCTTGAAATGTTTCGGAGGAGGGGGATGCCACTTTTCTAAGGAATAATTACTTACTTTAAAATCCTTAAAAAATACATCAGGACAACGGTTAGCAGAACCCTAAAATTATGCAACTACTCTTTAACCACGTCACAATCAGTTAAAATGTGCAAATTAAATACAAGATATGATAACATTTTTTATGTTGAGCATACATAATAAAACCTTATCATACATATCATATTTACTTTAAGAAGCAAGATCAATGTATTTAATTAATAATGTTTTGGACTCAAACACGCTAAGGATCCGCTCCAACAAACATTGGATTCTTCCCGTCCCATGAATGTCTCAACGGCTAGTTTGGACTCCCCCATTCCATAACGTCTCAACGACGTGTAATTGACAATGAGCTCAACATTGATGGAGCGCCTTATGTAATAGTCTCTCATCAACATTCCATCGAGTTCACGTTTATGCCTATAAAAACCACACTTCATCACAAATGCAAGGTACATAACTTCTATCATTTCAATATCTATAATTCTTTGTTCTCATTCTCACTTGACCGTCGAAATTATTGTAACTATTCCTTTCACTTCGCGTCTTGACGTATTGCCCCTAGATCAATAATCAAATCATAATTAAATTGTTGACTAGCTTGGGTCTTGGAGTAGTGTAGTGCCTCCATATCTTATCATGCACCATCATATCTTATACAATCATTTCACACACAAAATATCGTAAAAGGGGACCCTGGTATGGAGCCACTCTAATCATGGACCACAGGCTATTTTATTTTAATTTGGAGAAATGTTAACTTGTGCCTTGGGCACAAGCTAATGATTCAAAATAGAAATATTTTATTGTAATTAATGTATTTGACTTTAACATTTTTACTTTTTAACAATTGAATACACAAAATTTAAAAAAATGTTTTCATTTTTGAGTTACATAACATGTGCCCTAAGGGCACAAGTTAACATGACCCTTTAATTTGATATATTTTCACATATGCCATGTGGTACTAAACTTCATCAATTATTCATCCCCCATACCACACCCACATGTCAGTCCTCTATTTATGAACTTCATCTCTAAACAAAGTTAGTTTCACCCACTTCACATCTCATGGCAAATCCAACGACTCTCTTCGCTCTCTTCCTCCTCCTCTCGTTTTGCTTCGCCGGAACCGTTACATCTGTAAGATTTTCTCTTTAGTATCATTAATCATTTATCTTTGTTAGTCATCATATCTTGATATTCAAATGTGTTTTTCATTTAATGATGTGTTTGCAATTTCGATAGGATTAGAATTTAGAATGACACTGTCTAACCCATATAAATGTTTGAATATATCTTACATACATGTAGGATGATTGTGTGTACACGGTGTACGTTAGAACCGGGTCGATCATCAAGGCAGGGACAGATTCAATCATGACCCTCACGTTGTACAACGCAGACGGTTACGGTATATTGATCAGGGATCTTGAAGCATGGGGCGGGTTAATGGGTTCGGATTATAACTACTTCGAGCGGGGCAACCTTGATATATTCAGTGGTAGAGGTCCTTGTTTGGATGGACCTGTTTGCAATATGAACTTGACTTCAGATGGGTCGGGTTCTCATCACGGTTGGTATTGTAATTATGTGGAGGTTACCACCACTGGGGCCCACATTCCATGTGCTCAACAACAGTTCGAGGTGGAACAGTGGCTGGCTACAGATACTTCGCCATATGAGCTTACTGCCATTAGGAACAACTGCCAATATAATTTGGGCCAGGCCCATCATAAACTAAAGACCGTTGATGCCGTCAGTTCTGAGTCTAGGTCTGATTTCTCGATTTTGGCCTCTACTGTGCACGTGTAGGACACTATACAGTTAGTGTCCTACGTGTGACTTTGTTTAGGTCGCAAAGTAGAGTTGTCAGTCGGGTTCTTCAGCTAGAACCCTTATGTATTACTATCATTGAATAAAAAGTTGGCTTTACCAAGGGGTTTTGTAGTTTTGGCATTGTTTTTTATGTTGCAATGATGCATTAAAGTCAGACGAAAATAAGTGGCTATGAGTGTTTTTGAGATGCCTGGACAAGAAAGAAGGATTCGTGTTTTTTTTTTTAGTGTCTGCAAGTTTTATGTGTTACTTTTGGCACATTATTTTTACTTATAATGTGTATGGTAGTTAAATATCTTTATGTGATGCAATGCATTAGGAAAACATGCTTGTAATCTTTACATTCATTTCAAACAATTATCATGACAAAGGGTTGCAGAATTTTGGTTTAATAAATTTTGTGGCAAGTGATTCTGATTTGTGGCCTTCGGTGACTTGGTCGCACTACAATGTCACTACTTCTCTCATAATTTTGACCTCGATCAGGGTCACAGTCTCCCCAGTCGGTGACTGCAGATAATTCGAGTTTGTTAATTTATTGTTCTCCTTTTCGTTGTCTTAATTTCTTTTGTTTGATTTTGCCTTCATAGTTGTCTTGATATTTATTTAGGTTTGTTTATTTTTTGTTTTTCCTGTATTGATAATTGATATTGATGTCAATGAGGTTTAGTTAGTGGCAGAGATGACATGTATGCCAAAGAAAAAGACAGAAGGTGGTAGAAGCAGAAAACAGGAGAACTAGCTAGCCTGTCAAATGATAATATGATTATGAACAAATCTAATATACACAGTTTAAATTATTCATAAACAAGTAATGTTATACAGTTTCTTACAAAAGAAACAAGAAAACCAAGAAGAGTACATGAGACACAGCATACCAGGTGCAAGTTCTACTATACATTAACTAACTTGTGACTCTAATTCCTTTAGCCTCAACAAATAGTGCTGTGTTTTTTCCTTCTGAAATGTTCTGCAGTGAATTTCATTTTTCGGCTAAGAACATCATAAATTTTTGTTTCTTTCGAAAGAATTTATCAAATTGTCATGTGTGTTATTCTTTAATAGCCTGTGCACAAAAAAACACTCTTTTCTCCACCCAACAGGAAGCGTGTCATACTTGCAAATGTTTATTCCTTTGGCATCTTCAATTCTTCATCAATCTTCGATCCCTATAACAATATATTGTCGTGCTATTCATCCACCTCGTTGTTTCTTAAGTTGCGCCCGAGCCTCCAACAATGCTCTATTTAATTCCTCATCTTCTGGTGTCTCTCTTAACAAGATTTCATAGTCTCCTATTGAAGCTTCCCATCTTTCCATCTATAATCCATTTCACAATGCATAAACATTACACAAAGCATATGAATAGACATATTCCAACAATTTAAAATATTCATTAAGTGCTATGAAACTTGTATATTAATTACCTTGGCATTACAATCAGCTCTTCTCAACCTTGCTTTGGTGTAAGATGGGCGCAAGTTAAGCGCCGCAGTACAATCTTCAACTGCTTTCTCCAATTGGCCGAGTTTTGATCTACAAGCTGCCCGGTTGCAAAGTAAAATAGAGTTATATGGATCATGCTCAAGCCCTTCTCCATATGCAACGCAAGCCTCGGAGAATTTCGATGCCTTGAAAAGCTCGTTTCCTCTTCCTCTTGCAGCTGTCACAGCTCGAGCCTTTCTCAACACCTTGTTTGCCATCTTGTTGTTAGGGTCTAGTCTAGCAGCTTTCTGTGCTGCCTCTAAAGCATCATCAAATCTGATAACACAATATTAAATGATTGTGGTTTATCAAGTTACAACATTTTTTCAAATTCAAATTATCAGTAGAAACTAAATTAGTAGTACTAATTACCTGCCAGCAGCTATATCAACTTGAGCTCGTGTCACTAACAAATTTGAATTACCAATTGGTCCAAAGAATTTGGTACAATCGTCAACATCAAAATGAGTACACTTTGACATCACGTTGTCTGCATCTTGATGCCTACGGAGTTTTATCAGCGCTTCGGCTTGCAGTGCAAATATCTTGAATGCAACCAGTGTCACATATATCAGCACATAATCAAATGAAACATAACATGTATATGCACGTGATAGAGAGATACATTAGGGTAATAGTTTTAATTTGCGGCCTGCAATTGTTTTTGTGGCCACGATATATCGCAATCACAATTGCAGCCACAATTTACTACAATATCAAGAATCGTAGCGTAAATGTAATTGCGAGTGCAACCACAATTCAAAATCATAAACTAAAGTAGTCGTTGAAGATATGATGATATATAGGCCAGTTAATAACTGATGAGTACCTGTGGAGCAGAATCTGCACCGGATGATAGAGTTTTGGAGGTCTCGGTAATTAGTGTGTTCCAATCTCCTAACCTGCGAGCCTCAGTGCACTTACTTAAATGAGCTTGAAGAATCTTCACTTTAGCAACCTCATCAGGATCAGCCTCTGATCCTGCTTGTTTATAATGATAAAGGGCCTTATCCGTTTCTCCTAATCTGTAATCAGCAATAATAAACGCACATTATTAGTCACTCTCTCCGCTCTGCTCTTAAATATAAGCAAAATGTTACGTGTATCTGGTAACAAGATCAAATAATAATGTTGAATTAATATTGCATAATTGTATGCATACCTACCTAAAGTGCAAATTTCCTAATCGATGATGAGCTCTATGATAATGAGGATCAATTTGAATAGCTTCCCTACATTCGAACACAGCTTCAAGAAGCCTACCAAGAGCAGTTAAAGCAGCACTTCGATTACTTCTATAAGAAGCTGTTTTAGGATCAATTGCAATAGCTGCATCATACAAGGATAACGCCTCCTCGAATCTTCCATTTTTATAATCCTCATTCCCCATTATTTTCAACTGCTCTGGATCCATTCTAGTTGATATAGCCCTACAAAGTGAACCACCACATGATTTTTCTTCCTTCAACTTGTTGGTGGATGATTTTGTTTCTTTACTAACACTCATCACATTATTTGTGCGTCCTCCTTTTGCATTTGAATTTGCATTTTCAAAATACTGGTTATAATTATCCATTGCATTTGAATAACTATTATCTTTATCTCCTTGCCTAATATTCCCTAAATTTCCATACAACATAACATTGCCAGACGAAGCGCGAATAAGAGTACTACTTCCTTTGGATTTTTGATGATCATTGATCATGCTTTCTAACTCACCTGAAATACCAACAGCTTCTTTTGGAACTCTCCTACCTTGATTAACATACCCCTGAGTAGTTGATGAATTTGAAACCTTTGATGGTCCACGTGGCGTTGTCGTTTTCTGTGGATTATTATTTGATGAACAAGAAGACTTGGAGACAGCACGAGTTGTTGAAGTGTTTGAAACATTTTGTGAAGGTGCATCAACAGAAACAACCTCTTTTGAACCACCACGTCGTCGTTTTGGATCATTAACGTTGTTTGGTATGGGAGCAGAACCCACAGAGGATGTTTTTTTCGACCGCCTTCCAAATACTGTTGTCATTAATCCACAGCCTGATTTTCTCTCTGGCGAAATGTCTCCCATTTTTTTTTTCTATGTATAATGTTACAAAAGTATTTGTAAAAATATGTTACAAATTATAAAACATTTGTACACCTTAGAATACAAAATGTAGAGACATATATATTTGAATTTTATGATTTTTTGTTCCAGGAGATAATCTACAATGCCTCCTCCTGGAGAGGCTGCCAAGACATTATATTGTAACTATATTTTTTCTCTCTTTTGAATTTGATGATCATGAGAGGAATTAATTAAAATTCTTCACACAAAAAATATGAGAAAGAATTAGCTGTATTGTTGAAAATCAAATGCTGCAATATTCTTCTTTTCATTTTCTTCTTCTCCTCTGAATTCTGACTACTTTTTTTTTTCTATTTTAATTTTCTTATTTTTTTTTTGTTTTTTTGTTGGAGAGTGACAGGAAAACCAACAAACTCGGTGTTGGCTAAATGAGGATCTCAACAATTTTAGAAATGACATTTCATTTATTTAGAAAAACAACAAAGACATGGAAAGATGACTTGAGCTTCATAAGTTTCCAGCTGTAACATACCAAAAATTATAGCTTATGTAAATTAAATAAAACTTAATTATTTATACTCTAATTTTAAAATAGAATGCGGTTTTACTTTTTTCTCCCTTTTGTAGATTTTTTTTATTAAAATTGAAATGTATAAGTATGAAAAATAAAATAAAAGATGATAGTCAGTCGTGGATGTAGTTTTGTATGAATATTGAATTTGTTACATTATGTGAATAAATAAAATCAATATGATGGAGTGCCAATTTTCTTAATTATCATAATTTAGTCAACACTAGTATTTAGGACCCAGAATCAGATTGTTCGAAAGTGAAGAGCAACAAACAAATTAGGACACCGAGAGCTGTTAAATTTTATAACAATGTAAGTCAGCAAATTACTTCGCCTTGTGTTTGGTTCCACGTTTGGAACATTTAGAATTGATTGTAAAATTGAATTTGATATGTGTGATTGCTCTCGAATAAAATTGATTTTGCTTGTAAAATTGATGTTAACTTGAATGTATGATTTGTAACTTTTGAATTTAAGTGTAATTTTTACACTCATTTGACTCACTTTTACATAAATATGTGCGAACATATATCATTTTACATTCAACGTATTTTTAAATAAAACTAATTCTACATAATCAATTTTACATAATCAATTTATTCAAAATAATTTTTTATCATTGCATAACCAAAAATGCACTTCATCGAAGAAGTCAATTAGACAACATCCTAAGTCTTTTTTTTAAGCTTTTGTCAAAAAAAAGTCTTTTTTTAAGCTAAAGCAAAAGGAAAACAAAACAAAAAAGTGGGAAACAACTAATCTCTAGGGAACCAAGTTCCCATGGAGTATGGGGGAGAGAAGGTCTCTTATCTAGAAAGTTTGTACAACTATTTTCTTCTTGGAGGTGTGAGCAATGTGAACTTGTCAATCTCGAATAACAATGACTTTGATGTCTTGAATCAAACTAACATATTTGTGAAACCTTGGTGTTGAAACCTGGAGAATATCGACACAACGAAGAGAATTTGTGAAACAAGTTATATCACGGTAATTTAGCTGCTTAGCCAACAATAGCCCCAACAAATAGCATGGAGCTCAAAATGGAGGATAATAGAGGATCTTGAAGAAAAAAAAACCCGAGAAACCAAATACCCATGTCCTAGAAAAGTGACGAAGCAGGCCACCAAATCAATGTCTTATTGGGTTACCAAAGCACTTGCCATCAACATTAAAAGATGATGCAAGAATGATTGGAGGAGTTCTATTTAAGTCATCTATCTTATGTCTCGCAAGTACAGAACTAGAGAAGCAAGAGATTAGTGTGGAAGTCGTATTACCAGCTTCCATGATAAAGCAATAACGAGGGATAAGTGCATTTGAGAAGGAAAAAGAATTTCGATTGCGTCAAGATCACCAAACAACTGCTGCAAAAAATTTGAGAAGCAAAAATGTCGAAGTTATTTAAATACAAACCAAGTTTTTTTTTTATGGTGGTCGGAGTTTGAACCTCGAATCTTGTATATATTATGCATTGTTCATGTCAACTGAGCTAAGCTCACGAGGACAAATACAAACCGAGTTTAAGCCAATTAATCATATACATGTTCAAAGATAATTAACAATTTTTTTAGGATAATAACTAGCAATATTAATGGCTAATTTGGATTATGTTACTATATACTTCAAACCTTTGCCTCATGAGAGTTTGGTAAGAGGGGGTGAATGTGGTGCAGGTTGCTGGCCATATCAAAGACAAGTCAATCGTCAAATTCTCTCTCAGCTAACATTTCCTGGGCAGTGGGCACCAACCAACCATGTCCCCAAAAGGACCAACGCCACCATACCCTAAACCGTTGGATTGGACCACACCACACCCACAACACAAGACTTGTACCATTTGACTCTGCCCTTACTTCTACACCACTTATTTCCTCTTTCAATCTCCACCACTTCATTTTGTTTCCCTAACATTACTAGTACAATTTTTTGTTTCCATTGTAAGACTTTCATAATAGCCTTAATTGGAGTTCCTTATTTGAATTTCGATTCCAGTTTTTATCGAACCATCACAAACTTGGATTACTATTATATTATTCCTAACAAAGAACACGGTTCACGTTGGAATCGAATATGAAGAATAGGTCAGTAATGCTCACGAAAGTATAAAAAAAAAAAAAAAAGAGGATAATTGTTAATTATTGTCTTTTTATCAATGTTAATATTCTTATTAGGTAGCGTTGGACTTGTCAAAATTGTAATTGATATTACCTCCTCCAATTTTGAGTCACATTAGATTCCGACTTGAAAATAATGTTGGTCTATTCACATCATATTCTCAATGTCAAATCTATACAGATCAACAATACGTTAAGAAAATAATTGTTGTCTCTTAGTTTATCATCATTATGGTATCTATCTTCCCCACCCAGCACCGTGGAAGCTCGTGTTGATGTGTATTAAGTATAAATTAAAAATTTCACGTTAGATGGAAGACTAAATGTTGAAATATATATAAGTGAAAAGACTCATATATCTGATAATATTACGTGAAGTTATGGTGTCCAAATTCACCCAATAATAGCTTCTAATATAAGGAACAAAAGCAGTATTACTCAACTGTCACTTTTCTATCCAATATGAGACTTTGACTTCACATTTGATATAAGCTAAAGTGGATATTTATCCAAGTCTCGCATTGGATAGTGAGAAGAAAAAAGAGGTAGAGAGGTATTATAAATATGAAGAGTTGGTTTGAGTTTCATTCTCCAACACATCTCTAGTCTCTTGGGTGTACTGTCACTATGAGCTTGGATTGTTGTGTGTCATGAGAGAGTTATAATTTTTTATTGTAAATAGTTTTAGTTTTAGTACTAAAATATTTTGTTGAAATTGTAAATGTAGGTACGAAGTGTTGAACCAAAATCGATATGTGAGTTATATTTTGTTTTGCTCATTTTGTGGTTATGCTTCCACTTTTAGGCTTTGTTTGGGAGTTTGGAGGGGAATGGAAGGAAAGGCTTTGAGGGGTGCAAAATATGAGGGAAAATAGAGAAATCTTTCAAAATTTTTAAAAGAGTAGTTTTTTAGAGAAAGATAAATTAATGCATAAGATTACTATATTTTTAATTTTAAAAATATCATAACAACATAGATTAAATTTGAAGAATTGATATTAACCCTCCAAAACACCCCCAAAACCCTCCTCCAATACAATTTTTTAGTTCCCCCAAATAAGGAGGGTTTTGTATTATGAAGAAAAGTTAACCCCCCAAAGCCCTCCCCTCCCATTTTTCTCTATTTTTTCCACTTGCTCATTACTTTTTTCTCAAGCCTTCCCATCCATTCCCCTCCAAACTCGCAAATAAAGCCTTAAAAAACTTTCTTGTGTGGGTTTCTCAACAACTAGTATCGAAGCAAGGTTCCGATCAAGGGAGGAATGAAAATTATGTTACACCGTTCATTCAAGAGAGGTTTGTTTTCATCTTATTTTTGTTTTCTCTTAGATGGTGTTATCGCTACCTTGAAGTGGGATATTTCTTTGTATGATGACAGGATCAACTTTTACTTATGACAATGCATAAATCCAACATTCATGGATTATCTACAAAGCATGAGAGAGAATACATAAAGAGCTACTACCTCCGTCCCGGTATAATTGACCTACTTTGGTTTTTCACACAGATTAAGAAAAGTGTATAAATAAAGGGGAAAGTGGAATATATTGTATTGGGAATGATAAAAGTAGTATTATTTAGTGTTATATTGTATTGGGAATGATGAAAGTTGTATTGAAAATTGAAATGGGTCAGTTATTTTGGAACACTTTTTTTTAAAAAATGGGTCAGTTATTCCGGGACGGAGGGAGTATGTTATTTGTACATCTAAAAATGGATAACCAATGCAACAACTTTTAATTTTGTGAGGAGCACAAAAATCAAAATCAAGCAAAATATTATTAAAAATAGTAAATAAGTTGTTGGTTGTACTCCCTCCGTTTTAAAATGAGTGTTGTTTTAGGCTTTGGCACACAGATTAAGAAATGGAATGAAATAATCATTGGATATAACGCTTTTACTAAACTGTCCTTACTTTATTAGAAAAAGACAAACTTAAAGTTGCATTGAAAATTGTGTGAGAGAAAAGTTTGAGAGGGTAAAGTTGGAAGAAAAAAATTAAAGTTGTATTGGAAATGTAAAGCGACATTCATTTTGAAACAATTTTTTTTAGCTAAAGTAACACTCATTTTAAAACGGAGAGAGTACAATTTAATTGTTCAGATATCATTCCTCTACATAAAAATTGAAGAATACTTCTTTTGTAAATGTGGTTGGTCAAAAGATTTTTTTTTTTTAGGGAGTCAAAAGAATGTTTGTTCACTCAATGATTTACTTCTTGACTATAAAAATCCTTTAAAAAACTAATCTCGCATTACAATTTTAGATAATTTTTTAAAATGCATTTTTAAATTGCAAATTAAAATAACCTATTATGATATTTTCTTAAACAATACAAAGATTCCCTCTAGTTTTCCAAAGACACCCTCCTCCCTTCACTTTCACACTGTTACACTCCATTTAAGCAGAAATTGAGAAAATTCCTAAAATTTTATTTTCTACATCTACTTCTAAATTATTAATTATGAAGCGTTCATGATCTGAACGTTGATGATGAAAATGAAGTGATCACAAGTTATCTTACGTTATTTTTAGCATGTTTTTCAGTCAATTTTAGTAGGTTTTTCATCCAGAATAGAGGAGTTTTAAAGCAATTGCTTATGATTTCGTGACATTTGTAATGTTTTTTATATTTGAGTCTATAATTCTATTCTTCGCGAAACATAACAATTTTAGGTTGTTTTGATGTAATTCACGAATAAATCGTGCAAATCGGCAAAGCAGAACATCTGAAGATTTGTAAAGACCTTGGGAAGATGAAGAATGAAGATTCAAGAGGCCTCAAAAGATGTTATAGAGGGAGAAATTTTGTTCCCAAGTTCCAAGACATCTTATATGAAAGCAAACACTCAACAAGACGAAGAAATAAGCGTTCTGGGGCCCAAACAACACTCACATGCGCCTGCCACAAGTTTCCGTGCGCCTGGGCACATGCTGAGGTGCGCCCATAAACCAACTCACATGCGCCTGACACATGGTTCAAGGCGCATGTTCCTTTTATTATTTCCCTTACATAAATAATAAAAGTTGTTACAATCTTTCAAAAAAAATATTGTTACAAGGATAATACATTTAATAATAATAAAAGTTGTTGCATATGGATAATATATATTTGGCCAAATACCACGTTTGGTCCTTTTAGTTTGACAGAATTCCCAAGTTAATCATTTAAGTTTCGAAAGTTTAAATTAGGTCTTTTTAGTTTGACAGAATTCCCAAGTTAGTACTTTAAGTTTCAAAAGTTTCAAATAGGTCCTTTTAGTTGATAAACTATTTCACCGTTACCCCTGTTGTCAGTTAATAATTAATTGATGCTGATGTAGTCGTTAAGTTGTTGACTTGGATCAAAATGTTGCCTTTTAAAAGCTACAAGATGTCAAAATGTTACGTTTAATCCTCACAAATGATCATTCTAGCACTGTAAATGTTGTTTAATAGTGCTAGAATGGTATTTGTTATTGTAAATAGTTGTCTTTCTAGCAATATAAATGATCATTTGTGACCATTAAACTTAGCGTTTTGACACCCTACATCTTTTAAAAGGCATCATTTTGATCCAAGTCAACAACGTAATGACTACATCAGCATCAGTTAAACGGAGACTGACAGCAGGGGTAATGGTGAAATAGTTTATCAACTAAAATGACATATTTGAAACTTTTGAAACTTAAATGACTAACTTGAGAATTATGTCAAACTAAAAGGACCTAATTGAAACTTTCGAAACTTAAATGACTAACTTGAGAATTCTGTCAAACTAAAAGGACCAAAAGTGGTATTTGGCATATATATTTGTTTGAATAATGTTGTTACAAGGATAATAAAACCTAATAATAATAAAAGTTGTTACATGAATAATATTGAGATTTTAAATTAATTTAAGGATAATTTTGGCAATGCAATAACATTTAAAAGAGATCTCAGGGTCTTGAAGGGATTTTGCTAACCCCTTCTCCCATCTCCTCCCCTTCTACAAATTGAATCAAACACATAAAATTTAAAATATTCCCTCCCCTCCCCTCCCCTCCAAAACTCTCTAACCAAACAGACCCTTAGTGAGGGCAGAATCCCACAGAGAGTTGAATGTGGCTCTGTTACTTTGCATGATTTCATATCACTTGTCCGCGAGGGATTCCGATCTTAGGTTTCTTGGGCCGCTTTTGTTGGGCTTCCGACCTTGGGCTTTATACCGGTCTGAAACACCTTTTATCAAGAATTATGCTCTTCCCCCTGCACTTTTTGCTCGCGCCCAACATGATTTCCTTTTATACCCCTGCGTGAGTTAAGTCACGATGCGTGACTTAAGTCACGCACCACTGGCATGTGCGCGAGTTAACTCACGCACGTTGGCCGGTGGTTAGAACTGAAGAACAAACGTTTTTTGGTTTTTGGTCAGTTTTCAACATTCAATCTACACGTTTTTTTTACCATATTAATGGTATTTACAAGCTATACTACCATTCCCACATATAAATACCCCTCCATGCTTCCCTATTTCCTCACACCATATCACTTTCCCTCCCTCTTCACTCTCTCCCTCTATTTCTTTTTTTTTTTTTTTTGTCAATAGTCTTTTTGGGGGCAAAAGTGATCAAACTTCTTCGGGGTAAAATAATGAGTAGCCGACTTGGGGAAGTGATCGACGCTTGGGATAAGTTTAAATCTGCTTTTTTTAGCCCCAGAAACTTTTTACCTTGGGTAAAAAGAATTTCTTGGGGTAAAAAAAATCAGATTTAAATTTAGCTCAAGGGTTGATGATGTATTTTCCTCAAAAAGGCTGCTCACTATTTTAACCCAAGAAGGTTGGTCACTTTTTACCCCAAGAGGGAGAAAATAAGTAGATTTAGTGAATTCGAATAAATTTTTGTATCAATTATTGTATTGTATGAATTATTAATAAAATGAGATATTGTTATTGCCTCAATTTTGTTCATTCTTTGTTATTTATATTTGCTTTTATTTTTTAATTTTGTATTTAATGAATAAATATTAATTTAGTTCATTTCCTTTTATTTATATTTGTATTTATTTAATGAATAAAATCGAATCAATATTTATTTTAAGTTCATAAATAAATTAGAATAAAGTAAATACGTAAATAAATTAATTTTAATATATAAATTAGAATAAAGTAAATACGTAAATAAATTAATTTTAATTAAGTAAATAAATTAGAATAAAGTGAACAAATAAATTAGAAAATAAGTAAATTAGAATAAAATGAAAAAATAAATTATAAAGTAAATAACGTAATTTGAAAATAGTAAATAAATTAAAAAGAAAAAAAAATTGCCACCTTGCGCCACTTAACTTGCGCCACGTGACTTAAATTGCGCATTAGTTTACACTTGCGCTAGTTAACTAGTGCAGGGACCAGGGCCGGCCCATAGCCCGTCGAGGCTGGGCTATGGCACTGGGCCTCGAATTTTTGGGGGCCCAAAATACTTTTTTTATGTTTTGAAGGACACTTAAATAATTGTTATATAGAAAGAAAGCGAAAATATTTCAAACAATTCAATATGCTTCAGTGGCGCAGATGTGTGTTTGTGAGTGAAGGGACTTCTGTTCAAGTCCTACCAGAGTGCATATTTTTATAATTTGTTCAAGTCCTACCAGAGTGCATATTTTTATAATTTTTCTTTTTAGTGTCTTATTTATTTTTTTGGGGCCCAAAATTAAAATTTGTGTATATCCCTCACTAGATTAAAACCGGGCCTACGAATTTGTTGAGACGGCCCTGGCAGGGACATTTAAGGCATGGCTGCAGGGTGCGAGTTTGTGTTGGGGGAAGAGCAGAATTCTTTTATCAATCAATATGTTTTTAACGTGTTTTTTCCTCATTAAAATAACTATCTAACACTCCTTTTTTTTTTTTTTGAAAGAGTTATCTAGCACTCTTATGTCATGACCTTTAATTTTATCATCCCTAAATTTATAATAATTATTTTAGATTCAAACTAAGGAGCTCTTATTCGATTTATCCTTTATCGAATTTTTTATTAATTTTCCGTTGAATAAAGATTTATATGAGCTTAGTTTAATTGGTAGGGTTGTTGCATAATATATGTAGAAGCCGAAGTTCGAACCCCGAACATCCGCTTCTCCACATTTAAAATGTGTGAGTTTCAGCTACTAAACCACTTAAAAAAATCAAATTCAAATTTTATTAATAGATAAAACCAAACAACATACTAACATTTATCATTAAAAAAAAAAAAAAAGAGAATTCATTTCTTTTTTTGAAGAAAAAAGAGAGTTCATTTCTTAATAAGTTTATTTTTTGCGCTCATGAAGACAAGGAGTATGAGGTCATTCGATATACAGGTCATCCTCTTCTCTCACGGTGATGATAAAAGATTATACCTGAACCGTACATATGACATCCAACGGCTACTATATCATTAGTAGTGCTGTGTGTGTATGTCCTATACTCTAACCATACCATCCATTTGACAATAATGGCATTAGATTGGAGGTCCCATCATCATTTCTCAATCTTCCTTAGATTTGCCAAAACTTTTTATAGGTGGAGGGACGGTGACCACATTCAATTAATACAAATTAATTAAAGTAATTTTACATGTTTAAGTAACTTAATTAATACTACATCCGTTCCTTTTTAATTGTCATATTTTGACATTTTACACAAACCAAGACAATCAATAAATGTTGTTACTTTTGATACAATAATTTCTATTTTTACTATAATGACCTTATTTATTTAATATCTCATTACATATATTTCTCTCTCCACAATAATAAATAAGGATAATATTAGTAAAATAACATTTAATGTTGCATTGAACTATGTAAAGTAACACTTAAACAGGAACAAAAAAATTCTCCAAAAGAGACACTTAAAAAGGAAGGGAGGGAGTACATAATTAGCTGCAAAGACGGATTTAACGACAAGCAGCGGTTCTGATATATGTCTGGTATACACACAAGCAGCGACACATCTATGTTGATTTTTTTAAGAAAAAATCTATCTATATAACTGTTTTCTTTTTTCGAGAATGAAACAAAGTTTTTTATGGCAACAAAACCCATACCCGCGGTTACCCACCCGAACCAAATCCAATTTGACGGATTTTCCCCGTTTTGACTGGGTTTGGGTATGGGTATGGGTTTTCTCCGATTTCAAAACACGGGTATGGGATGGGTAACGGGTATATAGGTACCCACCCCGAACCCATACCCAAACTCGTCCCAAATGTAAAAAATTACTTTATGTTGATATGTCATTATTTTATTTGATAATTGTCATGTTAATAAAATCTACCATTGATATCTAAAGATTAACTAAATCATTCCGTCTAACAAATGTTAAAGTGAGCGCATTGTTGGATAATGTATTACAACATTGCTCTTGGGGATGCAAAAAAACTTCTCTTTTTAAATAAAAAAAAAATTATTCAATGCGGGGATGGGGATGGGGCGGGGATACCCGAACCCGTCGGGGACGGGGATGGGATTCAATTTCTCATCCCCGTTGGGTATGGGTAGGGTAACGGGTAAGTATATGAGAATCGGGTATGGGGACGGGGAAGGTAAAACCCGTCCCCACCCCGCCCCATTGCCATGCTTATTTGGTTGAATAATAGTATAATTATATTTAGCTAACGAGTGCCCTGAGTAGTCTTCCCTAATTATATTTTTATTTGAAGTTTCAATTTTTAACTTGTCAACTACTTAATCATTTTTCTTCAAAAAAAAAAAAACTACTTAATCATTTAACTCAAATCAGTTGAGTTGTCCACCCTCTATTTTACATAAGGGAAATGTTAACTTGTGCCCTTGAGGCATAAGTTAAGAAACCAAATGTAGAAGTTTTTGCTTGGAAATTGTGCATTCAATGTCTTAAAAGTTTCAAAAGTTATATTTTCAATATAAAAATTATTTTTTATTTCTATTTTTAACTTCTTAGCTTGTGCCCTCAGGGCACAAGTTAACATGACCCTTTACATAATAATGTTTTTTTTTGGTGAACACATAATAATATTTTTAAATACCATATGATGAATATGGATTGTCATTTTCTCACGACGGTCGTCTGAGTTAACTATGATGATATAATCCTATAAAAAAAAAGAAAAAAAATAATAATGTTTTTAAATAAGGGTCAAAATAGAATAAAAAGTTATAATTTGTTTCGTTTCATTCACTTTTCAAACTATAGAATGAAAACATTATTCCGTCATATCATAAAATACTCCAACAATATGATGGAATCTCTGTTCCATTTCACTTCACTTTGTTCCACTTCATTCCATTATGTTTCATTTCACCCCCGCTCCATTCTATTTCATTAATTAATTCAAATTGAACCTAAGTGGGTTCCAATGCCATCAATTACTTTAAACTTTTTCAAACTTTTTGTGTCTTTACAAGGAAAGTAAAGGCGCTAAGCGAGCAAACCAATGACTTAGCGAGTCATGTCAAAGATTTAGAAGTATTTGAAGAGCACAATTCGCTGAACAATCAGATTAAGTCGCTTAGCGAAGTATCAGGGTTTCAATGACACAATCTATAACTAAAAATGTCTTCCCAATACAAAAAGTTCAAATCGCTATGCGAGCTACACGTCGCTTAGTGAATTCTCACTTTCCATACCAATGTAAAAAGTTCACTTTGAAAGGGAAATTTTCACATTTTCAGAGAGAAATACAAGGAGAACACAAGGAGCAAGAAGCATAGGTGCTAAGGTGGAAGGAGATCTAAGCTTGAGGATCAACTTGGATGTAAATTTCATCTCTTTGTAAAGTTAACATAAGCATGAATAGTTTTTTTTTGGGATGAGATGTAGTTAATTGTGAATCTTTTGTGTAACTTTTGATCAAAAGAATATATATTATTGTTCCCACTCTACCAGGGGCGGATCCACCATAAGGCATGGTGTGGCATGTGCCACACCAGATTATTACCCATTTTTTAATAGGTATATACACCTATTATAGTTTAAAGATATATAATAAATATTATGTTGTGCGAAGTTGTAGAAGATGTCTAGTGTGTCCAAGTGGTAAGTTCTGGCAACGACTGTCATCATTGTCACTGGTTCGACTCCCTCCGTTGAGCTTTATGCCGAACTTGCTTTCATGTCCTACTTTTTGTATATGGGTTCGACTCCCTCCGTTGAGCTTTATGCCGAACTTGCTCTTCATGTCCTACTTTTTGTATATATAAAACACAAAAATTTGTTCGACTCCCTCCGTTGAGCTTTATGCCGAACTTGCTCTTCATGTCCTACTTTTTGTATATATAAAACACAAAAAAAATTTATATAAAAAACTTCTTTTATCAAATAAATACAATGATATTCTCTCTTTTTTTTTTGGAGGAATCCTTCTTGAGGGTTCGACTCCCTCCGTTGAGCTTTATGCCGAACTTGCTCTTCATGTCCTACTTTTTGTATATATAAAACACAAAATTTTTTTATATAAAAAAACTTCTTTTATCAAATAAATACAATGATATTCTCTTTTTATTTAAAATATCCGTAAATATCCGTAAATAATATTATATTTTTTATTAAACTAAAATATATTTTATTCTTTTTATTATACTTGATTATAAATATACATTTTTATATGTGATGAATTATTTATAATTTTTTTTGTATTATTGATGATTTTAAGTTATTTGGAGTGCGTAGAGAATTAATTTAAGGCATTTAGTTCAATTTTTTTGATAATTAACATAATGTTTATTACAACTTAAATTTTGTGTTTCTATTTTATTGTTTTAGTTTATTTTAGTGACGCACGTAAAAAAAAAATATTGACTCCATCACCGTTTTATGTCAAGACACTAATAACACTTGACATGTTTTGTTGTTATGTCTTTGTTCCCTTCATGATTTGAAATGAATTTTTGTTATTGCGTTGTACTTGCATTTTGGATTTCTCTAATTGCGCATGTTCAAAATTTTGGGTTTGAATAATTATGACGGAAGAACTTCTTTCCCTATTTTAGTATAATTTAATTCATAAATTCTTTTATATTTTTGCCGCACCAAACTACAATGTTTGGATCCGCCCCTGCACTCTACTTATATAAACGCACTCCATATAATGAGCAAATATCCCCATACATTCGACCACCTCAATATCAAATAATATGTTGTTTCTCAACAATCAAAGACAACCATACCACACCATGTTGCACAAAATTATCAGCAACACCATGGAGACCACCAACCAATACCCAAGCAACTCTAAAAGACTAGTCTATTATGTAGGGCAGCCTCATAACTTTAAGTACTACATTGATTATCTTTAGTTTTTGGTGTTATATTTTAACCTCTCTAAGGCAGTTCATGGTTTTTTTTTTTGTTGACAATGTAAATTTGACATTGTTCTCTGTACGCCTTGTGGTTAGTTTTGATGGTTTTTAATGCACATCTTGCTTTAAAAAAAGTACTTAATATTGAGACTCATTACAAAACTATACACATTTTTTGTCCATATTAAAAAAATCCTCTCCTCTAACCGTACACAACATCTATTTATAATGTCTCCTCAAAAAAATATATAAAAATATCTATCGTGTGCCTCCGTATTGAGCCAAATATAAACTTATAATTGATGACAAATTTTCCTTCCTAATCAATTAATAGTCATACTATTTATACCATAGAGCAAATATGAGATATTGAGATTCTAAGTTCCCATGTAGACGATTCATTTAACGCGAAAAGGGGGTTAAATAATGTTAGAATGAAGTGAATTAATATCCATATATACATAACGTGTAGACCTAGAAGACGTGAGAATCGTGTACATTATATATATTTAGGGTATGGATTGGTTATATTATTATATAGGGGGCAAATACAGACCATAGGTATATATCAAAAAGGAAAAGGCATTTAGATATTACACGTAGAAATGACAAGGACCGCTATTTTTATTCTGCAAATCAAGTTGATTATCTATATAATCTTTTTAAAAATCAGAAGTATATATGCATATAATATAGCAGAGTACAACAAATATAAAATAATTTCGTAAAAAAAAAAAAAAAACAATAGTTCAGCCAAAACAAAAAGTAATTTTTTTTTGGTTACAAACAAAAAGTAATATGAAAAAGCATACTTGCAATGACAAGAGGGAAAAACTATTTTATCAGAACACAGCCAAATATGTAGAAGAATTGGTACAATTCAAAGGAGGTTTTGCCAATCATTTACATGCAAAATAATTTTGCACCAAGGCGCAAATGTTTTTGTTGTTGGGGGATCAATATATCAAAAAATACGCACATATTTTTTTATCATCTGATCGGTAAATCACATCATATCTCATTTGATCTAATAAAGAGATTTAGTGATTTAATGGTGAAAACTAGCTTATGCATACCAGATTTATCTTACTTGTGCATCATAGAATCGACCTTTCAAAGTTCACCAAAAAAAAAAAAAAAAGAATCGACCTTTCAAAAGATCTAAACACATGTAGAGGTAATATTCAATTTTTAAGCTTTTATTTGTTTGATTGCATGTTTCGTCTCTTTTATTCATTTTAGGTTTTAAGTTGATCACTTATATTTTAAAAGTTATAAATTGGTACAAAATGTTACTCGTGTTATAATAAGTTAGTCCCTTCCACCACATAATATTGAGTTTGATAAAAATAAAAAATGTTTTGAAATTGATTTTGTAAATAAGTTAAACTCCACCATATTCTCAACCCATATCTCTAAACGGCCAAGGACAGAAGGGGTACAATTTAAAAGAGGTTTTGTCAATAATGTACAGGCAAAATAGTTTTGCACCGCACACAAATGTCTTTTTCATCATTGAATCAACAAATCACATCATATTTCACTTGACCTAATAAAGAGATTTATTGATCAAATGGTTAAAACTAACTTATATAAAATGCAGGGATTTGTCTGACTTATGCACTATAAAATTGACCTTCAAACGATTTAATCATCTTTAGAGGCAATATTCATTTTTTATCTTGATCAGAAAGTACGAATGGAAGAAATGGAGAAAATCATAAATGTAGAGGATCATAACTATGTTATTTTGTCCATCAATCATAAATTATTATATGAATTTAAGGTAAAAATATTAAAGTCAAATATTTTGAATTATCAAAACCTTATTATTTCTCCTTCTTAAAAAAAATTTATAATTTTCTCCCAAAAAAAGCTTATTATTTATTAATAGTGTAATTTTTTTTTTACGTTAGCCATGCATATCATTTTAATCCGCAAAAATATTTAATTTTTCTTTGACAGAAAATAAAAATGAAGTTTATTATTTGGAGGATTATTAAATTTGACCTGTCTATTCTTACCAAAAAAAAATCTATCTATATATTAATGGAGAAGGGCCCTTATTACTGATTAATAATCATCTAGTAACGTTTTCTTCCTTTTTAGTGTTAGTTTGGATTGTTGGAGCGAACTTATGATGTTGTTCAACTGATTGTAGCAATTTAGCATTTATTTTTGGGAAAATTCTATGGTGAAGTCATGAAAATGACTTTTCTGGTGAAGTTAACACTATAACATCAAAATTGTAATGAGTAACACCCCATTGTTTGTATAGTGGCATCAAAAGTTCAGTCCTCATAGTATCATCAATTCATCAGATTAACAAGCCTGCATTTGATCTAATTATATCCTACCTTGTTTTAAGTGTAACACTCCATAAAGTGTAACACTTAAGACTATCACATAATATCATCAACTTTGTTTGCATGTTAAAGATGCCAACGAAAAAAGGGTACATGTAAGTCCAAGATGTTTCAAGCATTACTAGATGAATTATATTGATCATTAATCAGTAATCAACAATTTAAAAATGAATCAAACATTAAAATCAAAATTAACTTTTCCAAAAAAGTCAGTTTCCTGACTGCACCATAGAAGCTCCCTTTTTTTTTTTGTAGATGTAGCAATTTAGCATAGATGAATCATGGCCGCAAGAAAGTTAAATTATAGGAAAACAACCATCTAAAAGTGGAGCATATTAGGTTTACATTTTTCCTCAGCTTTTTACTTATTTGATTTTTTTTTTTGCCTCTGACTTAGTCAGATGTACTCGAAAAATATATATTTGGACTGAATCTATTGGAAATATCAATGTATACATTTCTTTTTATATTGGGTTTATGAATAATATCATTGACTGGTATATAAGGTTTGACGGGTTTGCCATCATATAATAATCTCCTTTTATTGACATTTTTTTTTGGTTTAATTATTTTAGGTGCTAATATTTTTTTTAATAACCCTTTAATGTGTAAATCTTTTTTTTGACAGAACTTTAATGTGTAAATCTAGATACTATAATATATTTTGTTGGTAACATCTAGATATGATATATGCAAGTATTAATTTGTATTGGTTTATTGAAGCGTATAGAAAAGGTAGATATGGTAGTTCTCCTTACGCAACTCAACAACCATCACTCCAATCTGACTGCATGCCCACCTCATTATTCCTAGTAAAAAAAAAAAAAAATCTATAATACAAACAAGAAATTAATTAAATATCTTATTAAATTAACCATTCATTAAATAATGTAATTAACCTCCATCATCATCGTCGTATATCTACTCTCACATACTTCGACCACATAAGCCTGTCATCACCATTCATCACCTCTTATGGCTACCCCACTCTGATATTTTCCCAGATGAAACCCCAAACATAAACAAAAAAGCTAAACAACTATCCTTTTCTTCTTCCACACACCTTCACACACTACTCTTCCTTTTTTTTTTTTGCACATGTGACACAAACCCTAATACAAAGAATCCAAACAAACAGAGTAAGTTTGTGTTTACACATCTTCCCTTGTAACTGCAAGAATTAAATATTCTTTTGATTATTTCCTTTTGTATGTTCATTTATACGTATACATGTTTTGGCTCAAAGACAAATTTAGTAATAATAGTTAGTCAAACAAAGAAAGCACAGTGTACGGTTCTTTTTTTTCAGATCCAAGAGGTTTGAAAGTTTGAATGAAAAAACGTGGGTGTGAGTGTGTGTGATGAGTACAATATTCTGAAGAAAGAAAGAAAACTATCTTTTTCTGAATCCATAATTATCACCAAACTCCAGAAACAACCCTTTCTCATGTTTTTTTCTTTTGTCCCATACCTCATTCTCTGAGCCTTGTACGAACCACTTAAATATGGAGGGGTATGTATAGTAGTAGTAGTGTAAGCACCAAAACCAAAACCAAAAAAGCATAAGAAAAAAGCAAAATATCTCTCTCTCTCTCTCTCTCTCTCATATCATGGATTCAGGAAATAGTGGTAGTATGCAATCTTCAAGCTGTGGTGATGAAATTGAAGACTACGATTCAAGAGCTGATTCAAATAATTTTTCTGCACTCTTAAACAACCAACCACCATCAACAACAAGAATAAACCATGTTCTAAACACACCATCACACCCATCTTCTTCTTCTTCTTCTTTACCCCAACAACAACATCAAATGTTTGATCCATTGGTGAATTATTATATGGATTCATTACAAAAAGCTTCACCAACATCAAACCAAAACCAAAACTCATTTCTAAACCTTGATATGATGTGGGCTAAAGCTACAGGTAGATCTGAACCAAACAATACCGATCTTAGTAGCTTAATGGTACCTTCTTCATCTTCTCAACAGAATCATCATCAACAAGCTTTTTTGTTGAGTCAATTAGCAGCTGGTCAAACAAGAGAAAACGTTGCTTCTGTACCCACCACACACCAACACCAACACCAACAACATCATTCTCTACCACAAGAAAGTACTTCACGTGGAGGAATATCACTCACCAATGATCAACAAAATCTTAACAACAACAACAACAACATGGGAAGAAATCCAAAGAAAAGATCAAGAGCTTCAAGGCGTGCACCCACTACAGTTCTCACTACAGATACTACAAATTTCAGAGCCATGGTTCAAGAATTTACTGGTATACCAGCACCACCGTTTTCTTCACCTTTTCCAAGAACAAGATTAGATCTTTTTGGTTCTTCTGTTTCTTCAAGATCTTTGTCTTCTCAGATGGACCCTCCTCTTCATCAAGCACCACCTTATCTTCTTCGTCCTTTTGCTCAGAAAATTCAACCTCAACCTCAACCTCATTACTCTTTTTCTCAAATCCCTTCTTCTTTTCCATCTTTGGAAAATTTAGCATCTAATAATTCAACTAATTCAGCGTCCATTAACTACCATAATCATCCTCTCATGCAACACAACCAAATTCTCGGTTTTCAATCAATTTCATCACCTCAAGCACCTACAAAATACCCACATGGGCCCCAACAACCCTCCTTGGAAATCTCGCCAAAAATGGGTGTTTTTGAGGAACTAGGATTGAGTCATGCCCATGCCCATGTTAACAACAATAACAACACCAACAACAACAACATTGGTGTTCTTCATCAACAAAACATGGTTCCGGCATCATCGGAGAGAGTCACCAACAACAACATGCGTAATACTACTTCAGAAGATCAGTGGGGTCAGAGAACGAGTAGTACTACTAGTATTAATGGAGACAATGATGTTGGTGGTGGAAGAATTCTTGGGTCTCTGAGTGGCATTCAAGAGAGGAATTCTGGTGCATCAGATTTTGGTATAGAGAAAGGACAAGAATGTGGTGTAGTAGTGGCTACAACTACAAGAGGTGAAGGTACGGTGGAATCATGGATTAATTGTTCTTCTTCTGATTAACATAAGTTAACTCCTCTTAAACGAACACCATCAAATTATTAATGGAAGAAGGGAAAGAAAAAAAAAAAGGTAGGTTCGTACATATAATTTTATACACTTTATTTAAAGCAAATGATGCTGGTAGAAGTACAAAGCTAATGCATGAAATGGAGAATCTTGGTATCTTCATCATCATAAACCACCACCATCAAATCAAATCAAATTAATTCAACATTTTTTTTATTTTGTTTTGCTTTTCTTTGTTCTCTGAGTCCTTTAGAATTATGCGTATATAATTATTAGTAGCAACTATAGGCTATATAGTTTGGCTTTCTCTTTCTCTACTCATCATTTCTCATCTCAATATGGCTTTTAAATTTTAATCATCATATATATAGCAATATATACAAAAGAAAACATGGAGTTTTCTTTCAATGTTTATTAATTAGTACATTATTTGTATCTTTCATATATTAGAGATTTTTTGTGTGTTTTATATAATGACTATGGTTTTGACAAGTGTGAGATGATTATCATTGAGATCGTTGGCTTGATTACAACTTTGATATTGGCTGTATCTGTTGAGTTGCAGCCTCTAGTACTCTAAATATAGTTTATAGTATATCATTATTCGTCTGCATTTTTTTATTTCATTTTTTAATTTAACGACAATTATAAAATTGTAGATTCTAGGAGTAATTGGTGGCAAGATTGGGGGGATTGTTAGCCGCCGAAATCTTCTTTTTCAAAATCAAAGATATGTTTTCTTAGACATTTCTTTATATATTTGGTTGACAAGATGTGTTTTATTATAGTTATTTCATGTCATAATTATGCTCGTGTATAAAATCACATGGGAATAGTAATAAATTTCTTTTGATCCTCTCTCATAATTCTGATAAAAGAAATTTTAACAATGTTGACTGTTTGTTTTGACAATTAGAATGTTATTTATCGTTAGATAAATTTTATATGGATTTCTCATTAAATATCTTTGACACTTTTTGTTTTGTAGGACTCATAAATTTACTCGTGATTTTATTTTGTGTGTGTAATATTTGTCTTAGAATAAAACAATTATATCTTGGTACTGGTCTCTAATCTATCTGGCAGCAGAGAATGCGGATGAGCATGCAAAACAAAAATAGATTCATGCATAGAAAGAAAAACACTATTAAAGACATGGTTTTAATTTTGAAGCTATTACATCTTAAAATAGCTTAGTCTCACATCCAGCAAATGAAGAAGAAAAAAAAAATTGTGAGTTTGTTTCTAAAAAAGTGTGTGTATTATATGATATTCATTTGCAAGTACTATTTTTATTTTTTATATTGAATTCCTAATATTTGATTAGTGATTCTGTTATTTCACTAACTTCAAATTTTTTAGATTTATTCAAAAAATATGTTTTTGACTGACCTTCAATAATTATTAACAGTCGTTTGTTTGTTATCTTGGCTTCTTAAAAAATACAATTATTTGTTTGATTTTTTTACGTGATTAAGGTTTTTGTTTTTTTTATTTAAAAAAAACAAACAAAAATCTTAATCACGTAATAAAAACTATAAACTTCGGGGAATAATTATCGAAATTAAAATTATGTGGCCCCTTCTTGTTTTTGTTCACTAAAAGATTGAGTATATTAATAATTGTTAAATCAAACTACTATAAAGATTATTGGTCAATGGCCAATACTAAGTGGAGTGATTTTTTTATCAAAAATATTCAAGTTCACAAAAAAAAAAAAATTGTAATACTTAGCATGTTTTAGAATTTCCATTCGATTTTAGGAAGATTAGTGCAGGCATGGTCTTTTTTCCCTCGTACAATATACATGCGTAATAATCACTCCAAATAAGAGTACATCATATATGGTAGAGAATGTGTACATCATATATGTACCAGAATAGTTGCCAATATGTTTCATTGTATTTTATTTTTTATTAAAATTGAAATGCAATTGGCTCTCTTAAAAAAAGTACTTAAAATACAATTGGTTGGGAAAAAAACGACGTTGCATATAAAAGTATCCATTGATTTTTCCCTCCATCATATTTGTCTGTTTTTATATATCGCGTCACAGGCTTTAGTTAGTCTGAAGGTGTAAAGAAAAGTCGTACGCGTGCATGTTCGTCTATTAACACTCTTCTAAAAGACTTCTATACTGTGATGGATTTAATGTTTGTGGAAAATGGAAAGTCTTTCATATGATTTTTAAAATTAAAATGCACTAATTATGTTCGTCCTATTGCTCAAAAAAAAAAAATTATGTTCGTCCTAATCTCTCAAAGATATGAGTGATTGTTTGTTCATGTGTAGACCCTTAATTGGTTAGAGTTCATATTCCTTTTTTTAAAAAAAAATATATATGAATACGACCTTAATCTCTCTTTAACTAAAAGGAAAATGCTTCCTTCAAATAAAACTAAAAGGAAAATGCTAGCATGTCCTAAGATAAATAAATCCATAAACTAATCAATTTTAATTTAGACCGTCAACATTTGTAAAGGAAATAAGTTCATAAACTATCACTCTCCCTTGAATTTAGTACATAAAAGTTGAAAATATAATAACCAGTTTTAAAATTATATGAAATATGTCAATTTAATTCTTAATGTTTTTAGAAATCGGTCAATTTAACCTCCAACATCTCATTGGCAAAGACTAAATTGATGCTTTTTTTATATATTTTAAGGATTACTCGGTATATTTCCACTATTCAATTCAATCTAAACAAAGGTCATGCTAACAACTGACATAAAGAAATAATAGTCTTTTTGGATTTAAGGAAATGTCTATTATGCAATTGTTGGATAAAATATAATTAATATCTTTTTGGTGACCGAACTCTTACCTAAGATATTATTCTTACATCGAACCAATAAAAATATGACACATGTTATTAACTTTAAAAAAAAATATGATTTTAATTAAGGAAAAGGAAACATAAATGGTGGTGGGTGGTTTTTGTTGGTTAAAGAAAGTGGAAAAAGGAGAGAGAAATATTAAAAATAATGAGTAAAAATTATGATATTAATTATTTTCATTTTGATTTTAATTGGTTGGGTGTAAGAATGATCTCTTAGGTAAGAGTTCATGTAAGAATTTCTCGGCAAAATATGCTAACTTTTCTTTTGGCTATCATATGTGGTGGGTTAACCTGTTAGCTTTTGACTAGTAGTCTCTCTGTTACACCTTGTACTCAAATGATTATCATTTTGTTGTTAATATATATCTCATTTTGGCTTGTTAAAAAAAAAAAACAAATGTTTTAAGGAGATTGTTTAAGGAATCTATTATAAATAAAAAATTCTTCTAGAAATTATAAATCAAAACGTTTTAAACAATGTTGACATTTTCCTGGTAGAAAACATTAGATAATTGTATTAAGAAATTACAAATACATTGTTCACATTTCACACACCAATTAAACAAAAGAATGGCTAAAAAAAAACAAATTTGATTTTGCCTTTTTTTTTTCTTTCCCTCTGGCTATTGGCAGCTGCCTAATGTTAACAATGACGCTGGCACGTCCATTCTATGTGATTTGATTCTCCTATTCATAAGTGATTGTGAGATTTTAACGATGGTTCGAACTACTCATGCCCAGCATGATTATTCCATACCAATATGGCATCCTCTACCCCCACTTTATATAGCACATTTGAATCAATCTGGGCGATAAATTAGCAATTAAATTTTCAAAGAGAATAAGCAATAATATTAACTATTTAATTACATATTTTTTGTCCAGCAGCATTGTTACAATTTTTTTTATCAATTTGTTTTGTTGGTAATAAACATCATTGCGACAAATTTAAATAAGCCCTTAACATGACAACACATTGCAACCACTAATATAATGTTCAATTATGAATTTTTTTGAAGCACTCAGTTGGAATGGTTATTATAACTTATGAAGTAAAAGTGATTTGCCTTTGCATGAAAGGGCTGGACCGGGCAGGATATTATATCAATCCAAAAGTTACAAATCTTTTTCGTTTCATTGATTGATATATCATGATCTTTTTCATGATTTCACCTTTGGGAGTTTTAAATTATAATTATTTTTGCTGGAAGAAGTTTAAAATTAGAATGATGAGACATTAGAGGTAAGAGAAGATATATGAAATAGCATTAAAAAGAAATTGAGTCCTTTTTTTAATAAAGGTGAGTCACAACTCACATGAACCATGGAAAATTACTTTCACAAAAGTGGATACACTTTTTCACATTAAACTTTTTATATAAACTTGAAATGAAACACTTTATCAAATACTACTAGATTTCATTTAAATAAAATTCAAATGATTATTCATCGGATTTTGGGAGATTTTTAAGGGCATGCTTTCTGTGAAATTACATACCATGACCTTTGACATTTCATTTTAGGGCCCATGACAATGAACAAAACTTTCACTTGCTCTTTAGCAATGATGGTTTTTCTCATTACTCTCCCCTGCACCATTAATTCAGGTTGCAAGTAACAGGAATTTTACAAGGCTTAAACAGTAAAAGACTAACTTTTTTTGTACACATATACACCCGCGCAAACATGTAGTGCCCTACAATTTTAAACCTAACTCAAAAAGATGAACAGCTTTTGGCATCCTCTCACGGAAAAGGCTGCACTGTTTTTCCCACTTCAATTGAATCCATTCCTTCACAGAGAAAAACATCAATTCGAGTACCTGATGCCGTAAAAAGACATAGCATGCGAGCGTATAATTTACAGAGTATGCTAACAAAGTGTCTACGTCAAGAAAATAATGTCATACATGCATTGTTTAAAAATATAATAGAAAAAAAATTAGTTTCTTGGAAAGTATCTTTGACAATATCGATCTTAAAATTTCAGATGTTATAAGCAAATCAATAAAGTTGTCTTTTTAATTTTTTTGAATGTCTTTAATCTTGCATTTTTTATTGTAAAAGATTCATTCATAAATAATTAAGATTCTCCAAAAATATATTTTCAATAAAATTAATTAAAACAAGTTATATATATATATATATATATATATATATATATATATATATATATATATATAGGGGCTGTTAACTTGCACCCACCTAAAAACACTAAGGTGCAAGTTAACAAGCTGCACCTACTAGTTATTTACCAAAACACCCATGTTTTTCTATTATAAACAAATATTATTTATGCTATTTACAAAAATGTCCTTTTAATTAAAATAAAGTTTAATATAGATAAAAGGGTGTTTTAGTAAAGTACAAGTAGGTGCAAGTTAACAAGCTGCACCTACTAGTTATTTACCAAAACACCCATGTTTTTCTATTATAAACAAATATTATTTATGCTATTTACAAAAATGTCCTTTTAATTAAAATAAAGTTTAATAGAGACAAAAGGATGTTTTAGTAAAGTACAAGTAGGTGCAGCTTGTTAACTTGCACCTTAGTGTTTTTTGGTGGGTGCAAGTTAACAGCCCCCTATATATATATATATATATATATATAAATAATACTAACTAATAAGTAAAAATAACATTTTGATACCCCTTAAAAAAAGTTGTCATTGGTTATCATCTATCTTGTCCACCTTCAAGGTCACCTATACACTTGTGAGCATTCTACTAATTTATAGTATTGCAAAATCATAATGTGTAATGTCATCCAAATAGTTTTTATTTGAGGTTGTGACCAAACAAGGGTTCCTCCCTTACTAGAGAAATATTAGTATGATCACAATACTAAATAAAAATTATTTGTGCTTACAAAAAAAATAACATGTATCATTTAATTATTTTAAAATACGTGTACTAAATCATTTTTTGTTTTACATTTTTAATTTGTGTGAATGTGTCCAAAGAATTATATTTGGGGATGTGACCACGTAAGTGTTCATCTTCCTTACTAATCTTGAGTATAATAATTGACTAACGAATTTGCACCTTTTGGTCTTTAATGTTATGGAATATGCATGTGGTGATGTGACAAAATAACAACAGTCATTGGAAACATGTGCAGAAGAGGAGGACTCGAGATTTAAAATTTGGTCATGGCATTCAATATAACAATTTCAGCATTTTTGTCAATTGAGATAAAATTTGTGGATAACCTTTTAAATTTTTATTACTCATAATAGTGAATATTTAATATTTTTTACCATAAAATTTACAAAGAAAAAAAAGAGTACGATTCTTATAAAAACAATTAAAAAAATATTTTTTCTTATGAAATGATATTTCATAAATGTATCGGTACACTTTAATTTATGAATGTATCCTTTAAGCTCTTGATTGATTTGTAAAATTAAATCATCAAGTTATTATATAAAATCAGAATACTCTTACTTTTGAAGGCATAACTATGATTACCGGACTCGCCGAGATTTGAGATTGAGTCTTCCTTTGCCTTATCATGTGCTTTGGAATTTGGGTTCTCAATGGGGTAAATCGCAATCGAGCGTTATTGTCTTAGTGATGACAAAAATGATCTAGCCTCTCTATTTATGACATTATAACTCTAGTTACCATCTATCATAGAAATCCTAAGATATGTTATGCAATGATTTTTCAGAAAATGTATGAATGTTCATCATATTCATGAATTTGTTTATGAACAGGATGAAGAAAACTGTTTTATGATGAAGATAATTGTCTTTCGACAGAAATCAGTAACATGAAAACAAATTAAAACTTAAGATTTTAAAAGCAAAGAACTTAAAGAAAAAGTAATTGTATTGCATTGAAATAAAGATGACTCAACAAATCTTTACATACATTTTGTTAATGATTTGTGACTCGTTTTTCCTATGAAAAACTACTATATATACATAAGAGAAAAATAACCAATAAACTAACAACTAGAAACTACTCTATTTTGACATTTTTAGCACGCCTTCTACGTGCCTGAACTTTTGAACTTGCATCTTCAGAAAGAATTTGAACTTGGTTGAAAATCAAGTAATCTGTTGAACAAACCTCTTTGTCAAAAGCTTTCTTAACCCTGTTAAAATCAACAACTCCGGTTGGGACTTAGAGAATTTTGTGACTTTAACTACCCAAGCACCTGTCGAAAAACATAAGAGAAAATCCAGACTAACACTAATATATGGCCACTAAATAATTAATCTCTAGATGCAACAACTAATTAAGACCCTCTCCAACAAAAGTTAAATGATACTATGAAACATGATGGTAGTTTTTTTTTTTTTAAATATTTTTTTATTAATAATCAAATCTCTACACAAGACAATCAAAGGTCGGCAAGACAGAAACAACATAACAAAGAGCACAACGATGTATATGGATGGACCACCAAAATGAAAATACATACATTTCGCACAACAAAGACACCACCCAACCGAGAATTGCCACCAAAATCAATAAAAACTAACCGCTAAAATCAAAACTAAACCCAAAACCCCAAACAACACCTTCCATGGTTAAAGATACAACACAATCAGTGACTAGTAATATGTTTGTAGTGTAACAAGTAAACGATATATCAAGTATCAACATGATCCATCAATCATACATTATTTTCTTGGTCGTACATATATTAATTTAGTTGTTGATGACGGAAAGAAATCATCTTATCATCAACAATTAAATTGAATAAGAAAATTACATCAATATATCAAAGGAAATAAATGAAGTAAAAAATTCAACATCAGAAAAATGATAACAAAAATGGACGGCCCTGCACGTTATCATCACTGTTTGTTTTAGTCCTCCATATATACCGATTATAGTGGTGAGAATCCCTTAACCGTATGTACTTCACCCTATTGTGTTGGGCTGTTGGCCCTAATCCTAACTCTCGGTGGGTTTGTTTCATGTCTTCCACCTCCTCTTCTTGATCAGATTCGGATTGAGCTTGGATTAATTCAACAACCATTGCCAAAAATATAAATATTGATTATTTGTCTACTTAGAAGTAAACACATAGTGTTTTCTTAAAAAAAAAGAGTAAACACATAGTGAGAAAGCATATTTGTAAGATTAGTCCATCAATTATTTGTATACACTTAAATTAAAGCTATCAAAGTGGTCTAATGTCCAACGGGACCATAATCCATCAATTATTTGTTGATACGTAAAATTAGTCCATCAATTATTTGTATACACTTAAAATTAAAGCTATCAAAGTGATCTAACGTACAACAGGACCATAATCCATCAATTATTTGTTGATACTATTTCAACTAACTAGCGAATGATACATGAGCACTTCCAAATGATAGTAGTTATGGCCTATGGGCGTTGGGCGATACTAAGTACCAAAATCAATTAAATTTCAAACATTCTAGTAGGTTTTATTTTATTAAAAAAAAAAAATGGTATTCTATCCAAGAACCGACTAATTTAAAAATTAATTTCATCATTCATTAGTGATGATCCAATTGAAGATTAGACAAGGGGTGTACTACCATTTAAATTATTTGAATTCGAAGGATTCAAACCTGAAACGTAAACAAGTGCACAATTCTAGATTCAAGCCATAACTATCGGATTAACTCGGGGTTAACAGTGGTTTCAACTCACAACAACAGTGGTTTCAACTCAAAACAATAATTTTTAGGCTAAAGTGCAACTTTGGCCCCCTATCTTTCAAAAAGTTGCGATTTTGGCCCCATAACTTTGAAAACTACAATTTTGGCCCCCCATGTTTAGGGAAATATGCTCTTTTAACCCCCTAACATAAGGGAAATATGTCTTTTGACCCATTCTCTTTTCAAAATGTTGCGATTATGACCCCTTATCTTTTCAAAATGGCCCCTTTTTTTGGACACGTGTCGCCTTCTCAGCAGTTTTCAAAGTTAGGGGGCCAAAATTGTAGTTTTCAAAGTTAGGGGGCCAAAATCACAACTTTTTAAAAGATAAGGGGTCAAAGTTGCACTTTAGCCTAATTTTTAATACAGATTTGTTATCTTGAAATAGGTAAAGACACAAAACATTACAAAAACGATGATGTGGCAGAAGGACTAAATAAAAAATGTTTAAAAACTTAAAAGGACTTATGTGTGATCAAAACTTAAAGAACCAAATTGTTACAAGCCTCAAACTTAAATGACTTATATGTGATCAAAATAACTTAAAGGATCAATCTATTACAAACATCAAACTTAAATTTCCTCTGATGTAATTTAGCCTTATTAGCCTTTTAACTATGATGCTAGGTTTCATTATTAGGGTTGATCATACTCATTTGTTTTAAATATTAATATGGTTGGTCATACTCATATATTATATTTTTTGCGTTAAATAATTTAATAGTTAGAAAAAAAGTTAGAAATTCACCTATTAAGAAGAAAAAGTTAGAAATTTAGTATTTAGACCATAACCCTACATATATAAATGTGATGTCTCTATCAACAAAACTAAGTTCACTAGGACTCATACACACCATATTATCCAATGCAAATTTGCCTAATATGTTAGGGAACAAACATATATCTCTGCTTAAAAGAAATAGGATGATAAATTGATAATAGATACGTGTGTGTGTGTGTGTATATATATATATATATATATATATATATATATATATATATATATATATATCTCTTATTTATAAAAGTTCTTAAGTTTCTTAGACAACTTTTTGGAGTCAAAAAAGTTGTTGCACATTTCCTTCCTAATTTTTTGGAGTTTCTTTATATTTTTAGAAAATGATCGCGTATCTTATTAATAATCTTATTTATCTTATCTTATTTATAAAAGTTCTTAAGTTTCTTAGACAACTTTTTGGAGCTAAAAATGTTGTTGCACATTTCCTTCCTAATTTTTTGGATTTTCTTTATATTTTTAGAAAATGATCGCGTATCTTATTAATAATCTTATTTATCTTATTTATAAAAGGTCTTAAGTCTCTTAGACAACTTTTTGGAGCTAAAATTTGAGGTTAATATTGTCATTTTAATATTGACATCTCATTATTATTATTATTTAATATATATTTAAGCAATTGAACAAACTTTCGCTAAATTTAATATGGACATCTCATTATTATTATTATTTAATATATATTTAAGCAATTGAACAAACTTTTGCTAAATTTGTGCCATAAACTACTAAATACGTTTTTTTTTCTTCCATAATCTTAGTTTGTTTGTTTTTTTTTTTGTTTTTTATTTCTTTCATAATTTTATTTTGTTTTTCTTTCACATAATTATTTAATAATATATATTTAAGCAATTGAACAAACTTTTGTTAAATTGGTGCCAAACACCACTAAGTACGTTTTTTTTTTCTTCCATAATCTTAGTTTGTTTTTTTTTTCCTTTCATAATCTTATTTTGTTTTTTGTTTGATGGACATCATAGTTTGTTTTCTATTTTCTCTATTTTTTTGGTAGTGCTATTTTCTCTATTTATTTGGCAATATAAACACCAATCCCATATGTTTTTTTGTTTTTGTTAACTATATTCTTTAAATTATAGACTTATTATATTCTTTATACTTTACAGTGCATTTTCCGTTCTCTTATTTTTTTAGCACATGTTTGTATTTTTAAATTATTGAATGGAAAACATTATTGATGTGTTCTATTTCGATTATACATTGATATACACAATTGAGTTTCAGAAACGTGGATTGCCTCATGCACACATCTTAATTTTCCTACATCCTCAATTTAAACATCCAAATCCTGATGGCATTGATAAGATAATATCTGCTGAACTACCTGATGAACAAGTTGAACCTAAGCTATTTAAAATTGTTTCCAGTTTTATGATCCATGGTCCTTGCGGAATACAAAACAAGAATTCTCCATGTATTGATGATAATGGGAAGTGCGCGAAATTTTTCCGATTTTTTTTTGCGATAAAACCACAGTCGATGCAGATGGATATCCTGTGTATATAGAAGGAGGGATGATGGCAGGGTTATTAAAAAAGGTAATGCTTTCGTTCATAATGGATTCGTTGTCCCATATAATAAACATCTATTGATGAAATACAATGCTCACATAAATGTTGAGTGGTGTAACCAATCCTGTTCCATAAAATACATGTTCAAGTATATCAACAAAGGACATGACCGTATAACAGCTTCATTTTATAAAGGATCTCCTGATCAAGAACATAATGGGTTGGTTGACGAAATCAAGTTATATTATGATTGCAGATATTTGTCATCGTGTGAGGCATCATGGATATTATTTGCTTTTCACATTAGTTACAGAGAACCATCAGTTGAAAGATTGTCTTTCCATTTGGAAAATGAACATTATGTTACCTTTTATGATCATGAGAGAATTGATAATGTTCTAGACAGTGGCGGATCTCTTCAGGGGGGGGGGGGGGGGGGGCACGGCATCCCCCAGATTTTGCTTATATAGTATATTAGATGTAATTTGTCCAACAAATTCTATCCGCTGCAGTGGTTGAGGGGTGCCACAATGTTGTAAAGGTCGCAGGTTCGATCGACACCTGCATGGCTTCTTTTTCACATATTTATCTTTTACTTTTACAAATATTTATCTTTTACTTTTACAAAAAACTGTATTAAAAAAACGATTTTGATGGGATGGGATTCGAACCCACATTCTCCTGCTACTTTCAAACAATTCATACCACTAGGCCAGTTGTTAATTATTGCTATTGGTTGAAACCATTTAATATATATTTCATAGAAGTTGGCACCCCCAAATATTTAAGTCAAGATCCGCCACTGGTTCTAGATAAAGAAAACTCAAAAAATTCCAAATTTTTGCCGTGGATGGATGCCAATAAAAAATATCCTATGGCAAGAGAACTTACATATATTGAATTTCCTTCCAAATTTGTATGGAATGAAAAGAAAAAACATTGGAACCCAAGAAAAAGAGGATTTAAAATAGGAAGAATATATTTTGTTCATCCTGGTAGTGGTCAATTATATTACTTGAGGACTTTGTTGAATTATTGTAAAGGTCCTACTTCTTCTGAAGATATAAAGACCGTTAACAATGTTGTCCTAAAGACATTTAAGGATGCTTGCTATGCAAGGGGCTTATAAATGATGACAAAGATCATGTTGATGTAATTAAAGAAGCAGCTCAGTGGGGCACAGGTAGTTGATGCTTGCTAGAGGTATTTAAGTGATGACATTTTATATAGGCAACGAAGGCACCTGAAAATTCCAGGTATATTCAATTCTCATTATTTCTTTTGCTTCATTATTTATAATATTGAATTTTACTATTATCATATTTAACTTATGTTTTCACTCTATATAACATATTTGGTTTTGACTGAAGATGAATTGAAAAATTTAACTTTGGTGGAGATAGAAAAATTGTTGCGGAGAAGGAACAAAAGTCTAAAAAAATTTGAAATATATCTTATTTATAAAAGTTCTTAAGTTTCTTAGACAACTTTTTGGAGCCAATAAAGTTGTTGCACATTTCTTTCCTAATTTTTTGGAGTTTCTTTATATTTTTAGAAAATGATCGCGTATCTTATTAATAATCTTATTTATCTTATTTATCTTATTTATAAAAGGTCTTAAGTCTCTTAGACAACTTTTTGGAGCCAAAATTTGAGGTTAATATTGTCATTTTAATATTGACATCTCATTATTATTATTATTATTTAATATATATTTAAGCAATTGAACAAACTTTCGCTAAATTTAATATTGACATCTCATTATTATTATTATTTAATATACATTTAAGCAATTGAACAAACTTTTGCTAAATTTGTGCCATAAACTACTAAATACGTTTTTTTTTCTTCCATAATCTTAGTTTGTTTGTTTTTTGTTTTTGTTTTTTATTTCTTTCATAATTTTATTTTGTTTTTCTTTCACATAATTATTTAATAATATATATTTAAGCAATTGAACAAACTTTTGTTAAATTTGTGCCATACACCACTAAGTACGTTTTTTTTTTCTTCCATAATCTTAGTTTGTTTTTTTTCCTTTCATAATCTTATTTTGTTTTTTGTTTGATGGAAATCATAGTTTGTTTTCTATTTTCTCTATTTTTTTGGTAGTGTTATTTTCTCTATTTATTTGGCAATATAAACACCAATCCCATATGTTTTTTTTTGTTTTTGTTAACTATATTCTTTAAATTATAGACTTATTATATTCTTTATACTTTACAGTGCATTTTCCGTTCTCTTATTTTTTTAGCACATGTTTGTATTTTTAAATTATTGAATGGAAAACATTATTGATGTGTTCTATTTCGATTATACAGTGATATACACAATTGAGTTTCAGAAACGTGGATTGCCTCATGCACACATCTTAATTTTCCTACATCCTCAATTTAAACATCCAAATCCTGATGGCATTGATAAGATAATATCTGCTGAACTACCTGATGAACAAGTTGAACCTGAGCTATTTAAAATTGTTTCCAGTTTTATGATCCATGGTCCTTGCGGAATACAAAACAAGAATTCTCCATGTATTGATGATAATGGGAAGTGCACGAAATTTTTTCCGAATTTTTTTTGCGATAAAACCACAGTCGATGCAGATGGATATCCTGTGTATAGAAGGAGGGATGATGGCAGGGTTATTAAAAAAGGTAATGCTTTCGTTCATAATGGATTCGTTGTCCCATATAATAAACATCTATTGATGAAATACAATGCTCACATAAATGTTGAGTGGTGTAACCAATCCTGTTCCATAAAATACATGTTCAAGTGTATCAACAAAGGACATGACCGTATAACAACTTCATTTTATAAAGGATCTCCTGATCAAGAACATAATGGGTTGGTTGACGAAATCAAGTTATATTATGATTGCAGATATTTGTCATCGTGTGAGGCATCATGGATATTATTTGCTTTTCACATTAGTTACAGAGAACCATCAGTTGAAAGATTGCCTTTCCATTTGGAAAATGAACATTATGTTACCTTTTATGATCATGAGAGAATTGATAATGTTCTAGATAAAGAAAACTCAAAAAATTCCAAATTTTTGCCGTGGATGGATGCCAATAAAAAATATCCTATGGCAAGAGAACTTACATATAATGAATTTCCTTCCAAATTTGTATGGAATGAAAAGAAAAAACATTGGAACCCAAGAAAAAGAGGATTTAAAATAGGAAGAATATATTTTGTTCATCCTGGTAGTGGTCAATTATATTACTTGAGGACTTTGTTGAATTATTGTAAAGGTCCTACTTCTTTTGAAGATATAAAGACCGTTAACAATGTTGTCCTAAAGACATTTAAGGATGCTTGCTATGCAAGGGGCTTATAAATGATGACAAAGATCATGTTGATGTAATTAAAGAAGCAACTCAGTGGGGCACAGGTAGTTGATGCTTGCTAGAGGTATTTAAGTGATGACATTTTATATAGGCAACGAAGGCACCTGAAAATTCCAGGTATATTCAATTCTCATTATTTCTTTTGCTTCATTATTTATAATATTGAATTTTACTATTATCATATTTAACTTATGTTTTCACTCTATATAACATATTTGGTTTTGACTGAAGATGAATTGAAAAATTTAACTTTGGTGGAGATAGAAAAATTGTTGCGGAGAAGGAACAAAAGTCTAAAAAAAATTGAAACCATGCCTCAAGTGAAAATGCCTTTGAATCCTGAATCTTACAATCAACTTATTTCTCACAAGCTTAATTATAATCATTGTGATCTAATTCTGGAGCACAAAAAATTAACTTCCACAATGACTGAAGAACAAAGGAGCATATACGACACAATCATGAGTTTTGTGGATGCGAACAGCGGTGGTTTTTTCTTCATTGATGGGTATGGTGGAACCGGTAAAACCTTCATTTGGAAAGTGATATCTGCAGAAATTAGATCGAGAGGAGAAATTGTTTTGACAATAACATCAAGTGGGATAACAGCATTACTTATTCCAGGTGGCAGGACAGCACATTCTAGATTTGGCATACCCATACAAATATTCGAGAATTCAACTTGCCCTATCAAGCCAGAGGATCCTTTAGCGCAACTAATCATTGAGTCAAAACTTATTATTTGGGATGAAGCTCTGATGCTTCATAGGCATTTCTTTGAAGCAGTTGATAAGACTTTTAGGGATATACTTTGTGTCTCTGATCCTAGAAGTGCGGATATTCCTTTTGGAGGAAAAGTGATCGTCTTGGGTGGTGATTTCAGGCAAATTCTTCCGGTCATTCCAAGAGCACCAAGACATGATGTTGTTGATGCTAGCATTAATTCATCGCGCCTTTGGAAACATTGTCGAGTCTTAAAATTGACCAAAAACATGAGGCTACAAACTGGATCTTCATGTTCTGATGTCAATGAACTCAAAGAGTTCTCTGACTGGATTTTAAATGTTGGAGATGGAAATATTGGAGACAACAATGATGGGGAAGCTGAAATTGAAATACCAGATGACATGTTGATCAAGAACTCAGGTGACCCAATTTCTTCAATTGTTAATAACACATATCCATCACTTTTGGAGAATATGAGTGATATTTCATTTTTTTCAAGATAGGGCAATTTTAGCTCCTACCAATGATATTGTTGATTCACTGAACAATTAAATTTTATCGATGATTCCTGGTGAGAAAAGAACATACTTAAGTGCTGATAGTCCGTCTACACAGGATGAAAATATTAATGGTCCTGATCAGATTCGTACTCCAAAATTTTTGAACACCGTCAAATCTTCATGTTTGCCAAACCATGAGTTAAATCTCAAGGTTGGAGTTCCAATTATGTTATTTAGAAATATTGATCAACCGTTAGGATTATGCAATGGTACGCGCCTTATAATTACGCAAATGGGGAATTTCGTACTTGAGGCAAAGATAATATCAGGAAACAGTATTGGACAAAAGGTATATATCCCAAGATTGACTTTGTCTCCATCTCCATCTGATACAAAACTTTCTTTTACGTTTCAACGTAAACAGTTTCCTATTATGGTCTCATTTGCAATGACTATCAATAAGAGTCAAGGACAATCTCTTAAAAATGTTGGAATATATCTTCCAAAACTCATATTTTCACACGGACAGTTATATGTTGCTCTTTCACGCGTTACTTCAGGTGCTGGGCTGAAGATGCTGATTTGCGATGACGAAGGACGTGTCTCCAACAAAACTAATAATGTTGTCTACAAAGAAGTCTTTCAGAATTTAAGATAGGTAATTTACACATATACATATTCGTATATATTTTCTATTTGTTTATTGTTGCGTGCATCTAGCTATGTTTTTCAAAGCACTTTTATTTAATAATGCCTTTCTTTCGAACTATATGTGTGTGTGTGTGTGTGTGTGGGCGCACACGCGTGTGTAAGAAATAATATTTAGAATTTTGTTGTTGACAAAAAAGTCAAAACTTATCAACTAAATTTGTTTCACAAATTAACAATATGTTATGCATTTTTCTTAAACTTTTTTATATGGTTATGTAATTTGTATTTCTCTTTATACCTTATGCCATTTAAAATAATCGTGTATAATCATACAAATTTATTTTATTTCATGCTAGGTTGATCATCATCTTTATGATGAATTTTTAATTTGGAATCAGCAAAAGTCATGGACACTAAATTGAGTTTTACCGATTCAATTGTTGAGAATTGATACGACTTTATTATCCACAAATTTGTATATTATTACTCAAGACAAACTTATATTAGTAGTTGCATTTGGTTATTTTTATTTATCTATCCAATGTGATAACGAGAATTCTAAATTACTTCAAGTTTTTATTGGTTTTATTTTGGACACGTTAATTCATGGTCACTTACAACTATTATTGTTTCATTTACTATTACTTTATTTATTAATCAATGTCATATCTAACTTCCCGTGCATCGCACGGGTCTAAATACTAGTATATATCTATACTATATATAAAGAAAACTACCTCTTTCAGCACACTTTTGGGTTGGAATTTTCTTTCCAAAAATACCCTTAATTTTAAATACAAATAGCAATTATAAAATAACACGTGGATTAATAATCAATGTCACTAGTCGTCACCGTTAACTTTATTTTACCACCGTTAACAACAGATCAAACTCACAAAAAGTTTAAAAATTATATTTGCACTCTTTATGTCTCTTCTCATGAATTCAAATCGATCTAGAATTCATCATAGTACCCTCTGATCACATCTCATCACCTCTAAAAAATTAGAAAGTTCCAAGGCTCACGAAGTTGATTAATACTTCTGAAGCACCATTGAATGGAATATCTTTAAGGTCCACTTCATGAATTGAATATCTTTCTGTTTTATCCTTCGAGCAATTTACTTTCCGCCAACATTACAATTCAAGCTTTGTTTTTACTTTTTTTTGTTAGAAGAATGAATGAATCGGAATTTGAGAAAATCAAAGTTGAACAATAATCACTTATGAAAAAAAAATCCAAAGTTTATGTTTTTTCCTGCTTTATTTCTCACGAGTCTATGAGTTTTTTTTTAATTTTGTTTTAAACAAAAATAATAGCCGAAGATGATTGGACTATAAATCCTCTAAAAAAAATTAGTAACAAATGTGAGCAAAAAATATTGTTAAAGATTGGACTTTAAATCCTCTAAAAAAAGATTAGTAATAAACATGAGCAAAAAATAATGTTAAAGATTAGACTTTAAATCCTCTAATAAAAGATTAGTAACAAACGTGAGCAAAAAAAAAAAGATTAGTAACAAACTAAGCAAAAAATAATGTTAAAAATTGGACTTTAAATCCTCTGATAAAAATATTAATAACAAACGTGAGCAAAATATTATGATTCAAAATCTTTTAGAAAAAGGTTTGTTAGCACTATATTAATTGGACTATAAATCCTCTAAAAAAAGATTAGTAACAAACGTGAGCAAAAAATATTGTTAAAGATTGGACTTTAAATCCTCTAAAAAAATATTAGTAACAAACATGAGCAAAAAATAATGTTAAATATTAGACTTTAAATTCTCTAATAAAGATTAGTAACAAACGTGAGAAAAAAAAAGATTAGTAACAAACATGAGAAAAAAATAATGTTAAAAATTGGACTTTAAATCCTCTGATAAAAATATTAGTAATAAACGTGAGCAAAATATTATGATTCAAAATCTTTTAGAAAAAGATTTGTTAGCACTATATTAAAAATATTAATAAGTAGGGTTCTCACAGTTCATAATTCGTTCCCGCATTGTTTAGTTTTTCTCAACCTCTCTTCGCCCTCTGCATCAGAATTCAGAATTAACCTGTAAGTTTTTTTTTTTCTTTCATGTTACAACTAATCAAAGTTGATTAATTTTATGGATTATTTGACTTTGATGGTTTATAAGTGATTATGATTCAAATTATTTACGATTAATTTTAAGAATTATTTGACTTTGCTGGTTTATAATTGCTTATACAAACTATGATAGTGTGTTTTTTTTTATCTATAAGCACACCTTTGGGTTGGACTTTTCTTTCCAAAAATACCCTTAATTTTAAATACAAATAGTCAATTATAAAATAATACGTGGATTAGTAATTCATGTCACTAATCGTCACCGTTAACCCTATGATAGTGTGTTTTTTTTTATCTATAAGCACACCTTTGGGTTGGACTTTTCTTTCCAAAAATACCCTTAATTTTAAATACAAATAGTCAATTATAAAATAATACGTGGATTAGTAATTCATGTCACTAATCGTCACCGTTAACCCTTTTTTACCTCTATTTACCAAAGATCAAACTCACAAAAAAACTAGCACAAAACAACAACTCATGTTACTTTTTTATCAGCCGCTTTTATGTTGTACATCTGTGTTGTTCCCCTCAATACAACCGACAAAGATTGTCAAGTATTTTCATATCCCTTCCACAAAAAACAGTATTACATATTATTTTATTGATATAAATTACTCATCTTTAGTTTTCGATCAATTGTAACAAACGTGAGTAAAAAATAATGGAAAAGATTGGACTTTAAATCCTCTAAAAAAAAATTAGTAACAAACGTGAGCAAAAAATAATGTTAAATATTTGAATTTAAATCCTCTAAAAAAAATTAGTTACAAACGTGAGCAAAAAATCAATCAATCAATAGTATATATATAAAGTAAGGTTTTTTATGCCACATGTCACTTCCACATTCATTCTCAATATTTTTATTTTTTTTTCTATTTTATTTAACATAAATATGTCAACAAACTTTTGATCATATGTACTCAGTATTTTTTATCTCAACAAACTACACATCAATCAATCAATCAATAGTATATATATATAAAGTAAGGTTTTTTATGCCACATGTCACTTCCACATTCATTCTCAATATTTTTATTTTTTTCTATTTTATTTAACATAAATATCTCAACAAACTTTTGATCTTATGCACTCAGTATTTTTTATCTCAACAAACTACACATCAATCAATCAATCAATCAATCAATCAATCAATAGTATATATATAAAGTAAGGTTTTTTATGCCACGTGTCACTTCCACGTTTATTCTCAATATTTTTATTATTTTTTTATATTTTATTTGACATAAATATCTCAACAAACTTTTAATCTTATCCACTAAATATTTTATTTAATTTTATATTTAATTTCTAATATTTTATGTAGCCAAAATATCTCAACAAACTATATATAATACTTTCAATATTATCCATTAAATCTTCCTTTTTTCTTCTTCTTTTTTTTAGGAAAAGAAGTTTCAATTAGTTATTATATAATCTTTTAGCACCATATTATTCAATTAGTTTTTTCATTGAGGAAAAAAAAGGCTTCGGTTTGTTTTTTTTAACTATAAATAAATGAGATTTTGTTAATCACCAAAATCACATATTTTGAGCAGAAATCGAAACTCAAACCTTCTTTTGATCTAAGCTTTTTTTCTTCATGTTTGACAAACACCTATACTATTGTTTCTTCTACTTATGCTTAGATTTTTATTTTTATATATATAATATAAGATGGAACTAACATCTACGAGTGAGTTTACTGATTGTTTTTTTTCTTTCTTTCAGGTCCTTGAACTATTGTTTCTGGTATCCATTACAAACACCTACGAGTTTCAGGTCCTTGAACTAACACTTATACTATTGTTTCTGTTTCAGGTCCTTGAACTAACACCTATACTATTGTTTTCTTTTTCTTTTTCTGATTCAACAGTACCGCTCTTCTCTCCATTCTTATTCATAATTCATAATCAAGTGTGTGGCATCCATTCCTATTTTGTATTATTATTATTATTATTATTATTATTATTATTATTATTATTATTATTATTATTTCACAAGTTCCGTAGTTTAGCAATAGGTATTTTTGCTTATGTTGATCTTTTATGTTGTTTTGTGCGTGAACCCAGTATAGCGGACATTCATAATTGGTGTGTGCCGTTATAGCAATAGGTATTGGCATCCATTCATAATTGGTGCATGCCAATATAGCGGACACCGTGAACCCAATAATGTATAGGAACACACAGTCGTTTCTAAATAACAAACCAATCACAGTCGTTTGTATTTCTAAATCAATCAATAGTATATATATAAAGTAAGGTTTTTTATGTCACATGTCACTTCCACATTCATTCTCAATATTTTTATTATTTTTTCTATTTTTAAAAACCAGTATTTTATTTAACATAAATATCTCAACAACATTTTGATCTTATCCACTCAATATTTTCTTTAAATTTTTATTGAATTTCTAATATTTTATGTAGCAGAAATATCTCAACAAACTACTCATAATTCTTTCAACAAAGTTTACATATACGATCTTATTTTATGATTAAAAGACTCCAATTTGTTTATTTGTTTTTAGGAAAAGAAGCTTCAATTAGTTATTACTAATCTTTTAGCACTATATCATTCAATTAGTTTTTATGTTTGAGGAAAAAAAAAAGGTTCTATTAGTTTTTTTTTTGATAAAAAAAGGTTCGATTAGTTATTATGTTATCTTTTAGCATAATTACATATTTACATATTTTGAGCACAAGCAGAAACTCCAAACCTTCTTTTCATCTAACATTTTTTCCTTCTTCAGGTTTGCCAAACACCAATTTTATTATTTCTCATACATATATTTTGATATATATATATATATATTTCAACCACTTTCTTCCCTTTCAGTCGATTTTTCTCTCTCATATGCATGGGCCACGAAACAAACCCATGACCACATGTTTAAAGGGACCCAAAACTATTACCACTTGGACTAATTCATTATTGATTTTGTTACACTTTTTATTCTTTCATTGGACATTCATCTCATCATTTATATTTATTTTTAATATATTATTATAATTGTAAATTTAAATAAATTCAATCTAATATACAGACACGTCTATTCGTGCACATAAACTTATAAAACTTATTTAATATCTAACCCGGGCAACGCCGGGTCTCTAAACTAGTAGTATATATATAAAGTAAGGTTTTTTATGCCACGTGTCACTTCCACATTCATTCTCATTATTTTTATTATTTTTTCTATTTTTAAAAACTAATATTTTATTTAACATAAATATATCAACATAAAATGTCATTTATACATTTATGTTATGATGTTACTAATTACAATTAGAATAAACAATAAAAGTGTCCCCGTGAGCATAGCTCAGTTGGCAGGGACATGCATTGTTATATGCAGGGATCGGGGTTCGAACCCCGGACACCCCACTTATTCACCTTGAAAAAGGTGAATTCTATCCATTAGGCTACTTGACTTACTTGCAAAAAAAAAAAAAAAGAATAAACAATAAAAGATCGTTATTTTTTCTTAATTTTATATGCAAACAAACTAAAATATGTTGAGTTCATAAATAATTGTTATATAACTTGACAATATTTTGTTTATAAATCATATTTTTTCTTAATTTTATATGCAAACAAACTAAAATATGTTGAGTTCATATGTTGAGTTCATAAATAATTGTTATATAACTTGACAATATTTTGTTTATAAATCAATATATCAATAATTTCCATTAATATTTAATAATTTAAAAATAATTTAAAAAATTTATTCAAAATTATACAAACAAACATAATAAAATAATCACATGCGTTAGCGCAGTAGAAAGAGCGGACAGACGGGCACGATAGTGCCCGTCTTTCCGCTAGTATATATAAAAGTAAAGTTAAAGAAAAAATTGAATTCATTTATACCGACCAAGAAAAAAGGCCCAACATAGGAGTTTGAATATATAAATATGTTTAGTTTAGATAAACCAACATCAAAGGGGTAGTGGCGCAGTTGGCTAGCGCGTAGGTCTCATAGCTTCTGAGTAATCCTGAGGTCGAGAGTTCGAGCCTCTCTCACCCCAACTATTTTTTTTTCTTTCTATTCTCTTCAGTTCTTCAAACATCTAGTTTATTGTGTTTGTTCCCTTCACACTTCGTGTCCTTTATAGAATCAGTGCCACTGTACCTTCTTTTTCTTTAAGTTACTAGTTTATACTTTATTATAAGTGTTAAGTGATTATGTTTGTTCCCTTCACACTTCATGAACTTTATAGAAAAAGTGCCACTTACCCTTTTTTTTTTTAAGAATAAGTCAGTAGTTACTACTGTATTCAATTCAAGGAAAGGAATCCAACACAACATTTTACAATTTTAAGTACAACTTGCCATGTTACTATGTGAGATACATGTGCCACATTTCCTTCAGATCGGGTCTTAGGATTGGAACACAATTTTCTTATAATTTCTTACCAGACATGAGTTTGTTATGGAAATGCAAGTGGCATATATCTAATTTCGTATTTCAACTTACGAGTGGAGAAAATTAACAAATGGATGGTCCAAGTTCTCTTATTGCTACAGACCATGTGTTCTACAACAATTTTTTATTAGACAAACCATAATTCCCATTTGCTAATATGCACACAGTTCCACGAGCAGGTCTTTTAAACAAATATATAACTTGTTACATTCAGCCATTGTTGAGGGTGATGTTTTGTTAATTTGTTTAAATGTCCAACAAGTCGTTGTAGTATAGTGGTAAGTATTCCCGCCTGTCACATTCCTGCCTGTCACGCGGGTGACCCAGGTTCGATCCTCGGCAACGGCGTAAGCCATATTTTTGCAATTTTGATTCAACTCTATTGTTTTCTTCCTTTATTTCTTACTTCTTCTTTCTTTTAGTTATCTATACCGTACAAAAATGTAGTTACCAAAAAAAAATATTTATTGTCAAAAAAAAAATTATTTATTTGAGGGATGGGGCGACTTCTCTATTTTTGTTTTGAAAACATTTAAATTTAGGGTGAGAGGATGGTACCGCAATCAAAGGCAAAGAAGACCTACGAGTTCAAAAAACATTCACATAGGTGTTTACATTTCTAAGGAAGATATGCCCCTCTATTCATGGAAGAATTCTTTTTGGAAAGGCAATCAACACTTCTTCTTTCTTTCTTTCTTTTTTGATAAGCAAAGGCAATCAACGCATAAGTTACATTTTATTAGTGAGTACGAATTACGTAAATCTGCTCAACATTTATTCGTAGAGTGTCAAGTTTTGGATAAGGTTTGGAATTTAGTTATGGATTGGTTGGGTGTTAGTAGTGTAATGTCAAATGGTTTGTTGGAAGTGGATTAATCTTCTGGTGATTCATGCTTTTCTTGGAAGGTTCATCAAGTTGTTTTGCATGCGGTGTGGATGCTTTGTGTGTAGAATTCTGCTCTTCTCCCAAAAAGTTTTGTTCTCATTCAACCAAACTGACCAAAATATCCTTGCCTTAGTTAACTAACGCGTGTTAAATTTCTGCGCTAGTTAAGTCAGGCAGCGTGACTTAAGTCATGCAAGTGTAAAACACTGCGTGAGTTAACTCACGCATCAATTAACACATGCGTGAGTTAACCTGCACCCAGTCCGTGCAGCAAGCCAGAACTGGCAGAGACCTCTATTTTCCCTAAATTTTTCATTCCTTCATTCATTCATTCAGTCAATTGCATGCATTTTTCATCATTCATTCAATAAAGCATTCACTCATAATTAAATTATGAAAAATAAAGGAATAAAATAACTGAAAAAGTCATAAAAACGCCAAAAAGTGCAAATGTAATAGGATTACATCCAAATCCGACAAAATGTTATAAAAAAAACTACATAAGTACAAAAGTCATAATGCCAAAACCCTACCCCCGTGGACTCCTCCTCCTACTTCATTGAGACATTTTACCAAACACATAGAGTGCAATTTTCAAACAACTAAGAAATCTAACAATTTCTAAACCCCAAACTACCACATTTCACTCTAAACAACATCTAAACTACAATTCCTAACTTAATTCATCACTAACAATCCTAAAAACTAACATGCAAGCCAAATGTCTAAAAACCTAAAAATGTCTAATTTCTTAAAAAAAAAATCAAAAATTTCAACCAAAAAATTGCAATGAAGTAGGATAATCATTACTTACTTGATATCGTGGGAGAAATTGGCTTTGAATGCGCAAGAATGATGAAATTCGGATTTGGAGGGGAAAAATCGCAAAAGCAGAAGTTGGAAATATGTGTGTTTGTGTTTCTGTGTTGTTGTTAAATGACTTAAGTCACGCAGCGTGACTTCACTCACGCAGCGTAACTTAAGTTACGCAGAATCATAAGGTGCGTGAGTTAACTCACACAGTGGTATAATGGTCAGTTCAGTTGGGCGCGAGCGTTTTGTGTTGGCTAAAGAGCAGAATTCTTGTGTGGAAGCTATTTGCAAAGCTCGAAATGTTATTATTTTTCATCAGAAAGAGTTTATATAGGGTAATATTGCAAAAGGTATTAAAGTGTGGTCTTGGTGGCAGTTCAAAATACATGTCAAAGATTCAAGTTTGAACTTCATCTAATAATTGATCCAAATTTTTTGATTAGTAGAGGCATATTATACACTATAAATGTTTATATAAAAACACATTACATACAGGTGACAAAATAATTACAAAAAAAAAAATTAGAGGCTAAAGCTTTGTTCTTAGTTCTTGGAGTTGGCCAATTTGAATCAAATTAAGTTTTTCTCTTTTGTTATTTTCTTCCGTATGTCTTCTTTTTATTGTCTACTATTATCATAAGTGGGTAGACTCTCTTAATCTTGGGATTATAGAAAGAAGTTCAATGATAGACTTTTCATAAACTCAAGTCTCTCTTTTTGTTATAAATATTAAAACCCTTATAATAATATCTTATCATTCTACACATAAAAGTATGGTTATCTAATCCTAAATAACATACGATGGACTAAAATGTGAAGTTTTATATTGGCATATAGGGTTAGATAATCATATGACTATAATTATGTGTTGTGTGTATTATAGTATAACAGTTACACAATCTTAGTCATCGAGTGAAAGACTCAAAGGTGAAACATGATATAGGTATAATAAGAATGAATAACTATAATAACAAAAGACATGATCATAGACATCAATTAATAGGCTTAAATGTGAAGGTTGATGCCAGACATATAAGATTGAACAAGAGACTCGAAACATGAAAATAATCTACTTTCTCGTAAGGAGATAGAGTAACTGATCTTAATGAATTTCGTCAACGATCCTACCATGAAAATAGGATGTTGCATTGGTTCAAAACACACAGTTATATCTCTTTGAAAAGAGACACTGGTTTACCTATCATTTAGAAACTTGATTTCCATAACAAATAAAGATCGAGATTGGAGTTTCTATCATTGCGATGAAACCACAATCTTAATGCGCTTTTAATATTATTGCTTTTTCTCTACAAAAAATCAATCTCTAAAATTTCAATCTTTTTAGCTAATCACCATAGGAAAAGTAATTTGTAATCAACATAGTCATCTGGGATCAATACTTTTTATTTCGCGATAAAATTGTGCGCTTGCGACCTATCAATGTGTACCTTATTTCGGTGAGGAGAACCTATTTATAGACTTTGGGTCGCAGAGACGACGGTTTTACCCTTATTACTTGATTGTCAGGTGACCGTTAGATCATGTAGAGGGCTCATATGTCATATCAACGAATTATTTGGTGTATCACGACTCTCCACACGTATGCATGTAGTCTGTAGCTGTAAATGGGTGTTTTGTTGGGCCTAAGTTGTAATAGTGGACCCTGGATCTTGAGTGTTGGGCTTTGGCCCAATCCAAAACATTAATAATCGAATATTCAAAAAAAACAAAATTGTGTGTGGTGCAATAATATTTTACTTGTGAACCATAAAAGTGGGTGGCATTTACCCTACACACTACACAAATTTGTGCACCATACACAAATTATATAAAAATCAAACTAACCATGATTATTTATTTCAACGACACTGACTATAATACAATATGACAAAAAAAATATAATCTAAATTCTTTTTTTAATGACACCAACAACACTTTTATTATAGAAAAAGTTGTTTAAGGGTATAATTGGAATGATGAAAAAGTAAGTATAAATATACGCGTCTAGTTTGTTACACTTTTTAAATGATAAAGAAAAAAAAACAAAAAATATATATTCATATCGTGTTTGTTTTAATATTTAAATTTATTTTTATCTATTTGTTACATGTATTATTTATATTGAAAATTGAAGGTATTTTTGGAAAGAAAAATCCAACTCAAAAGTGCTGAAAGAGGTAGTTTTCTTTATATATAGTATAGATTATTCTTATCTATTTGTTACATGTGTTATTTATATTGAAAATTGTGGGTATTTTTGGAAAGAAAAATTCAACCCAAAAGTGCTGAAAGGAGTAGTTTTCTTTATATATTTTGTTTTTTTTTTTTTTGAGCAAAAGTTTTCTTTATATATAGTATAAAAATATACGTACGAAATGCAGAGGTCTCTTGTTTACAAATATCGACTTTAAAATATTGTATATTGAATGCAAACTGATAAGGTTGTTCATAGTATAGCTAAGTCATCTTAACCCATCTCTTTTTATAGTGTACCAACAACTTTATACTCTTTGCTCATGAATGAAATGCATTAATATAATTTTGCCTTTACTAAAAAAAATGTAAGTACGAAATACATATAAAAATACGTTATAGGTTACCATTTCTAAAGACCAATTTAGCAATCAAAATTTTCCAATTTCATTATTTTGGAAATTTTTCAAGTCGGTCATTAAAGTCCAGAGTTAGTTAGGAATGGATTAATTAAAACCATAAAATAAGTCCAAAGTTAGGACTTAAGATATGGGGTTAAATTTTCACTACTATTATAATATGCTTATCCCAATTAGTGGACTCCTTTCTTGTGTTTTTTTTTTTTTTTTTTTTTGAGAGACTCCTTTCTTGTTTTGAACTGATCATATTGTCAAAAAATAATCTTATCAGCCAATAGTGCTGCACTGCTGCGTACTATATATGATTAAAATTTGATTATCCAGAGGGGGCAGGTCCCCTCAGTAGTCAGTACTCATCATTCATCAACTTGTGACTTCGTAAAATAGAAGCAAAAAACGTGTTCTCACATCAACTGTTCTTCTTTTTTTCGTTGTTTCATTATTGGCTTCTCATCATGTATGTTCCCCAGTTACCGGATCAAGCACATAATTCGAAATTGAACACATGAAGTAACATTTTTATCATGAAGTAGTAGTAGTATTTTTTACATGCATTGGAAATGCTATTGTGTTTTTGAAATATTGTTCATTAATTTCTTGCATCTTATGTATCGCCAACATGCAATAATGAATAGAGACAAAAAAACATTGAAGTCAAAATCATCGTTTGCCCATATTTTCAGTACCAAATGAATTAATTTAAGGAAAATCTAATTCCATTTTGTTTGTGTCTAGTAGGAAAGGAATCTCAAATGTTTGACCCTTTTATTCATGAGTTTGTATTGACATTGAGTTTGAGGTTTGTCTAAGAACTTGGAAGGGAAGGGAGAGTTTTGAAAAAATAGAAAGAGCAAATGGAAGAAATAGAAGACATTGGGAGGAGAAGCTTTGAGGATTAATTTTTTATTCATAACACAAAATCTCCTAATTTGGGGAATTTAAAAATTGTATTGGGGGAGGGTTTTGTGGGTTTTACAGAATTTATATGAATTTTTCAAATTCAATCTATGTTGTTATAATATTCTTAAATTTAAAAATATATTAATCACAAGCATTAATAGTTTATCATTCTCTGAAAAATTGTGTTTTCAAAAAATGTGAATTATTATCTATTTTTCTATATATTTTCCACCCTCGAAGCCCTCACTTCCTCTCTCTTCCAAACTCTCAAACAAAGCTGAAAATAATCAAAACAAATCAATCACCGTGATTTTAATAAAAATACATTTTAGAGTTTCAAGTTTTAACAAAATCACTACTATATCAATATGATTTCGTCAATTTCGTAAAAAAAAAAAACGATTTTGTCAAATTCAACGTTATTATTCTTGACATCCATTAGTAATACTTTTTTCCTTTCCTAAAACATGGTGACAAGCTACAAAATTATGTACATGTTTGGAATCACAGAGAATTATTTAACAAAATCTCATTGTGCCACCCTAATTTTGTTGAAACTATAAAATACAACTTTTGTAAAATTACCATAAGTCACTGTGATTTTATCAAGTTCACTGCGAGTTGAAACATACACTTGCATATGAAGTCAGCACTTCGAAGTAGAAGTTTGGATAAAAACTAGTGATGTATGGGACACTGGGACCAGAGATTTGTCCCTATACCTTTTTATTCTTTCTTATTTAACACATTAAACTAGATGTAGAAGCTTCGTCAACATTATTAAAACCAGCTATATCGTGGACTACTAGTATAACATTGTGCTGGAGACGAATCTTCTTGCAATCCATGAGTCCAGCTATAGAAAAATCTAAGCGACATGTTCACACAAGCACAATTTTTTTTAACATAATGCTGGAGAAGGCATTAGTGTATTCTCGCAATACAAAGATGAAATTAACAAGGTAAAAACTAAAAAGCCACAAAGCTGGATGATTATAATATAAGTGGCTTTTATTTTATTTTCTTTCACCCATTGCAATCCATAACTACAGCAATCATCCATTTTTTGTTCACACTATTGCATCAAATAGATAGAGCCCCAAGGTCCAACTATATAAATTATTAATGCTACTATATACTTTATAATCCCAAGTTGGAAGCTTCCTTTAGAATAAATCATGTTGCAGATGTTTACTAGTAATATATATTTCCCAAGGTCAAATAAAAACAAAGAATCTTCACCAAACTATAATCGTTAACAAAGAAAACAAAAATCTTGTCCCTCCATTCTCCATTGTACCGTGGACAATATTAAATACACATTCATTTCGTGACATAAGAGTTCGTCGACAGTTGAATATTGTTTGTTTCTAATTAAGTCAGTGATCACAGCTTAAATATTTATTAGGATAAGATTAGCAAAATTGAGAGACTAGTCCATTTTTTTTTTTTGGGACGAACTAAGGATTGTGCTTGGGTAATTACTTCTTCAAAGTTCAAAAAATGTTTACGGTGAGTATATTAATTTGTAGTACTACACAATCTCCGACCGTGCAGCATAGCCGCACTACATGCGTTGTAGCACATGTATCTGGACTAGTTACTTCTTCAAAGTTCAAACAATGTTTGCGGTTAATATTAATTTTATTACTTTTTTTATTCAATATCCGACTTAAGAGTCGACTAATTCGATAGATTCAATGCCACCGTCCATTTGTGATGACCCCATTTAAAGTCGAAACATAGGTCACCGAAATTGACACAGAAAAAATAAAATCTAAAAACTTTATAAAAAAAAAACACTTAAACATTCCAAATCAACATTATAGGCCAATTTGGTTACTAAGAAGAAATAGTACTGCATAGTAGAGACTAGAGAGAAACATGAATACAAAAATATTCGAGCAACATACTGGCTCGGAAATACATGTTGATTCACCAGCTCTTTCTTCCTCTAATTCACACTCCAAAAAGTCCAAATCAAAGCTTTGGCCAGATCTCATTCCACAAAGATTAAATTTGCCAATGACACGTGCTTGTATTTCATCAAATGTCGGTGTCACATTTTTTTTCATTTATCGGATCACATTTATTATTTTTCCCTTTCAATCCAACATTTACATTGTTGCTGGAGTGGTTGGGAAGGAAATTGACTCTCTCAATTGTTTTTCTTTTATAGGTTAACAATCCCACCATTAAACATTTTTACTCTCATTTTTTTTATTAAAAACAATATCATATTTTTTTTATTTAATGGTAAGATTATTAACACGTAGAAGACATGAGAGAAAAATAATTGAGACGATCTATTCACAATTGTGAAACACCTTTGGAGAAACTAGTTATAGTACATCCCTTTCATCAAAAGAAAATGTTAGCAGTACGTCTCATGCTGACAAAATTCACTCCTATGGAACCATATTGAGCTCAAATACAGCAAAAGATTTTCGACACATGCCTCCATTCTACATGAGAGGAGCTATTAGGAATTACAATTTTTTTTTAATAAAAGTATCACTTATGGTAATGGTTTAGGTAAAAGGTTCAAATTTAGTTGAAAATCATGAAAAAATCAATGTTTGAATCAAAGGAAAGCATGGAATTATTTTATTCTCTCAGCGGCTAGGTAGGCAGAACCCATAAATATTTTGTCACTTAGTTACCAAACTTAAGGAAATTATTGACCTATGAAAGTCATTGTCTGATATTAATGAAAATGCCACTAACAAGGAGTTGTTTGTTCTTAAAAAAAAAAAAAAAGTTGTTTGTTGGAACGAGAAAGTATTGTCCGGTCAAAAAGATACTTAGACAGTACACCCTCCGGTCACTATTATAAGCAAAAATCTACATTTTATATTCATTCATTTAATGATGCACATAGTCTTTATTATAGACTACATACATCATTAAATGAATGTACCTAAAATGTAGATTTTTGCTTATATTAGTGACCGGAAGGTGTATTTAATACACACAAAAAAGAAAGAACTAGAACAACAAATTAAATAGCAATGTGTAATTTCAAAATTACTTTTATTTTAGGATGTAATCACTTAAGTATTTCTTCGTACAAATCTAAAAAAGATACTCCCCTCGTCTCTGTTTAAATGTCATATTTGAATTATATGCCATTATTAAGAAAACAATTAGTTTTGTTGATTATATAGTACAAATATTATTTATTTAAAACTCTTTATTTTTGTTCTGATAAAAATTATAGGATAAGAGTGTGATCACCCAAATTTAATTATAAAATATGTCGACTTAGAGCACTGTGTTGTGAGAATAGAGTACCCATATGCATTATAATTATTGCTCACAAATGGGAGTAAGCAACATGGAAAACCGCGTTGTAGTGTGGGGAATTCTACTCTATACACTGTCTCCATGCACCATGTGATTTGTCTCATCTTTCTCAGTCCTCCCACTTTCACAATAAATACTTCCGATCTTACTCTATGTGCTCCCTCTCTCTCTCTCTCTCTCTCTCTTAATTCACACATAGTATACTAGTAGTATAGTATCATCAAACTATAAAACCATTAACCTTTGATTCCTCACTCTGCCGACCCTTTTCTCACTCTCCCATCATATTTAGTGTACATATATACATCTACAGATATATACCAATTTGTCCCTTTAGATCTTATAGGAGAAAAACCAGTGTCAAACTGTGTTTCATTTCACAAAATGGCTCCACTATTGTACTTTCATTGCAAAAAAATTCTCCTCCTCTCTCTTCTTTTCTTCTTCTTCTTTGTTTCCATCTCCTTCACTACCTGCTCAGAACCTCAACTCAATAGAAAACAGTTATCAAGTATTAGTAGAAGAACATTGTTGGAAGCTGAACTAGAAGAAGAATATGAACAACCCTTGAAAAAGAAATCAAGTACCAAAAACCAAACCAAGTTGATCAAACCAAACAATAACCTCTCCTCAAAAAACCAAACCAAAACCATCAAATCCAATACCAACAACCTTTCTTCTAAAAACCAAACAAAACCATCAAAAGATTCAAAACTCACCTCTAAAACCACCCTCACCGACACTACTACTTCACTCAAAAAACTCAACTCCACAACCTTCAAAACCAAGAAACTAAATTCCACATCAAAAGCCTCCACCACAAACTCAACAAAATCAAGTACCAGTAAATCCATTTCATTGGATCTTGTGAAGAAAACAAGTGGTGCTATAGCCAAAAACAAAACGACAAAACCCACCGCCACAAAAACAGATCAACAATCCTCGTCAAAAAAACCAAACAAACAGAACAACAACAACAACAAAAAAACACAACCTAGTACCTGGTTCTTCGACGAAGAAGACATGGATTTCGTTTCAGAATTCAAAGATCTCCCCATAAAATTCCAACAAACATTAATCCCAGACTTAGAAAAAATCTCAACAACCTCAAAAGCTTACATCACAAAAGCCAACAAAGAAATCACAAAAAACTTCAAACCCTACGTAGGAAACAAATACGCACCAACCATTGCAACGTTACTTTCATGTGCATGTGTATTAATTCCTTTACTTTTAGCCTCACTTCTTTTCAACAAAATCAAAGCTTATTTCTCTCTTCAAAAACTCTTAATCTTTATTCAAGCTTATTTATCTATCTATTTTTCTATGCTATGTTTCTCTTCTTTGATCACTGGTCTTGAACCACTCAAGTTTTTCTACTCTACTTCGCAGTCCACTTATCTTATCCTGCAGATCATTCAAACACTAGCTTATTTTCTCTACCTTATGATGCTTCTCATGTATCTTGTTTTGGTTTTTTCAACGGATTGTGGTTTGGGCTCGAAGCTATTGGGCCTGGCCCAAATGTTTGTGGGCTTTTCTGTTGGGCTACATTACTATATGACGGTGTTTCATAAGGTGGTGTTACGGCAACCGCCAAAGACTAATTGGAAAATTCACGGGATTTACGCCACGTGTTTTTTCATGATTTGTGTTCTTGCTAGAGCTGAGAGAAGAAAGAAGACTTACTTGGAAGAAGGTGGAGAAGAAGGAAAGAAAAATTAATTAGCTATAGTTAATTACAAAATTTACAATGTTGTTATTTTTTTTCTTTCTACAAAATTTGGATTATTAATTTGAAGCAATATACCAATCTTGTTGATGTGATATTGTGATGTAATGTAATGCCGTAAGGCTTTGGCTTATTAGTTAGCCAGCATTCAGATTCGTTGCATAAATAAATTGGGGTCATGGTTATGATTATAAATGTACAATTCATTATACTTCCTATTCTATTGAATGGTTTCATTTCGAGGGTAGGCCTATCTATGTTTCATTGTTCCCTTTTAATGACATGTGATACATTATTAGATTGGAGCATTACCTACCTTGCTAAGAAATTAGTGATGTTGGATTTGAATTAAAAATTAAATTTGGCGTGTCTTGTGTAGAATGTGATTCTACTTTTTCATTGTTGTTGATGTAAAGTGTAGAATCTATCTGCTTTCCTTAACAATTAACATGGTTTTGGATACCATTTGTCTGTCTTTTTAGTCCTATGTAACCTGTTGCCGCGTTGTACAGTTATTTGCACATTGGTTATTTACTTTTCTAAGTATTTCCTACTAACAAATGAAAACGTTTTTATCATCAAATAATAACCTTAATTTGTCCTCTAGCTAGCAATAGCAGCAGTTAAGAAGGTCAAATAATAGTAACTCTAATTTGTCCTCTAGCTATAAATCGTATGAATGCGCGTAATTTGTTTTCTCTTCTTTTTTCTTTTTTTCTTACTTAAACCATATTAGCTCGTATCTTTCCATAGAAATTCCAAAACACATCTAGGTTAGGTCATGTAATTGGTTCTCCTCACATGTTTAGATTTTTTTTTTCCTTAAATACTTTCTTAATTGCTTGTTACGCGTATCCATAGTAGTGTATATGATCATTGACCCAACAAAAAAAAATTAGTAGTGTATAATGTATATGATCATCTGATCAACTCATTGATCCAACCTGTATTTAATCCAAACTTGTTCTAGGTCAGGTCAAACCCAATTCAATAGTGTTTAGATCGGGGGATAGATTTAAAACTTGGAGTCTATCAGAGTCAATTTAATCAATGCCACTTTTTTTGAGTCGGGGGATAGATTTAAAATTTCAAGTCTATCAAAGTCAATGTGACCAATGACATTAATGTGTTAAATAAGTTAGTGGAGCTTATAATAAGAGAAAATTTATCTTAAGAATTGTGTATTCAACACCTATTTTAAAAGTGTTTTGCTAACTAGTGCCCTCAGGGCAATGGTTAAGGAACCTATAAATGGAAATTTAATTTTGCAAACATAAGATGTTACTTTTGATAAAATAATAATTACATATATTTTTCATTAAAACTTATTCCCTCCGTTTCAAAATGAGTGTCGTTTTAGGCAATTGCACACAGATTAAGGAATGAAATGAAATAATCATTAGACATAACACTTTTACTAAACTGCCATTGTTTTATATGAAAAAGACAAACTTAAAGTTGCATTGAAAATTGTGTGAGAAAAAAGTTGAAGTATTTATTGAGGGTAAAGTTGGAAGAACAAAATTAAAGTTGTATTGGAAATGTAAAGTGACATTCATTTTGAAACAATTTTTTTTGGCTAAAGCGACACTCATTTTGAAACGGATGGAGTACTTGTTTTAAGTGCATTCTCCATTTTAAAAATATACTCGTTGAATAGTTTTAGATATATTGAATCGTTTATGTATTCAGTCTACAATATAAATCAAATACATAAATTATTCAATGTATATAAAAAGTCTATTGTTTATTGTAAAAAGGATCGAAGTAAGTACTTTTTATACATCAATTTTACTACTATAATTTATTTTTATTTTTGACTTCTTAACGGTTGCCTTAAGTATACCTTTTAGCACATTCCATTAATTAAAGAGGGAAGAAGTGCCTTTTTTTTCTTCAATTAATCAAGTCTTTAATGTGTTTGAGGGATTGTTACACGGTTTTTATTTCTTCTATTAATTAAGATTATTTTTCTCATCATCTCATGATGGTTGAAAGAGAGGTGTTAGATCTTCTATGACTCTTCAATGGTAATGGAATTGAACTATTTTAATATTTATATTTAAGGAAAAAAAATGAAAAGGGTCATTTTTTAAGTTGATTCCCAAGTTGTATTTCATGTATAGTCCTATCCATCCTAAAGCGGATATAACGAATTTTGGATAACTATTGATAATCCATGTATAGTTCTATATAAAAAAATAGTTTGTTTTACATGTAGAGCAAATATTGTGACTCGTTTCATTGCGAATAAGACATCATCTTTTGTTTATCTCAACTACTTTGCGTTGAACCTTTGACTTTAGTGAAATGTCTCGGGCAAAGTTATGAACAAATGCGGTTTGGCTACTGTGATGTTTTTTATTTGAATAAATAAGTGTATTTCATATTTCACTACCCTATTATTATGTACATTTAGTTACCTCAAATAAGTTAAATTGTCCTAAATTTGTAAAAATAAGAAATTGAAAAGATTATCACTTGTTTGATAAATTTATTTCATATTTTTTTATTTTCAAAATTTTAAGTATATTTAGCAACATGATCTTGGGTATCTTTAGCAACGACAAGGAGAACTTTATTTGCAATGTAAATCGTCAATAAAAGATTCATAAATAAAATGAAAAATGAATTTCTTGCAAATGAATTACATTGAAAAAAACAACATTTCTAGTAAGTTTAACATAAAGTCAAGTATCGATTAATTTGGCCCTTCAAAGCGTGGTCGAAATAAGAAAATTAATTAGTTATTTTCAGTTTTTATTCTTATGGTGTTGCTTTAATTTACATTTTACTATATAAATCAAATTATTGTGAAATATTTTTGCTTAAGTATTAAATTTATATATTGATTTAAAAAGGTATTTTAACTTTTTTGTATTTTTCCCCTCCATACAAAAGTAAATTTTACAAAAGTAAAAAAGAAGAAGATATTTTAACTTTTTGTATGTGCCACTATGAAATGCATTAATTATTTTCGTGTGTGTAAAATGTGTTCATTCTTAGGACTTAAGAAGCATAATTGAAAGACCCAGAGGAGACTATGATAGTAATCTATGTGGGACACCGACGTTTATAGACACCATGTGTCGGTGCTATGTAGCATAGACAAGTGGCTTTGGCCATGTATGGCTGCAGTAGCAGAACCTCAAGTACGTTCCCTTCATTTTATTTTTCTTTTCTTAGCTAGAATAAAGAAACCTCGAACTACAAATACGGTATGTTTTAAAAAATCAGCGTTACATATTGGTCCTCCTGTGTATTTTGCCGTCGAATTAGTTGCAAAGTCACAATCTGTGAAAGTGATCTAAGGTAGACTAATAGTCAGTGTCATGTGATTATTTCAAAAGAAATGCATACCGGTACTCAAACAATTATAAGTGGCTTAACTTACTATCCATCCTTTAATTTAAAGGTCGTGTTAATCAGTGTCTATTTACATTTATTTGATACTAAATCTATAAAACCGCCACATCACTTACATTTATTCCAAATAATGTAGCTATTTGGAATAATGAAAAAAAAAAAACGAGAGGGTGAGAAGAGCAGATATGGAGTATGCGGTAAATCTTTTGAAAGAAAGATAAAGAATAAATTGAGAGGCCTTTCCATTCGGACCTAACCTCTATCACTATTGATGAGGCCCAATCAAAAGTAAGTTTTGTACTAGTATTATATAATTTATATTTACACCCTCCGTTTTATTGTATAACTCTTCAATTACTTTTTTTGTTTCCAATTTACATTTACCTCCTTTATTTTTTATAGAAACCTTGTCAATTTTTACATCTTGCTAAGAATAGAAAACACTCAATCTCCCTCAACTACCTCACAATTTCTTCTCCACACTTCTACACAAATGTTTGTTTTAGATACCTTGAACTATGTTCCTTCTCAAGGTCTCAGGTACAATTATCTCCGTGAAATTTGGATGTACTAGTTTAACTTCTTAAAAAAATTGTTTTACACGTCATGTTTGACTTACTTGACTTTTTACAACTATTACCATAAAACCATCAACTCTCTTAATTAAAATAACATACTTCATGTGTAACAAAGTAAGTGTTTGAACTTCAACCTCTACGTAATAAAAAACATGTGTTTATATATATATATATATATATATATATATATATATATATATATATATGTTTTGTTGCAGAGAAAGTGTATTTTGATTGCACTGTAAGCATATTTTACCGATGCAAGATTGAAGTCATGGATGTTGGAACAAAATGTGTTTAACAATGAACCTTAAAGAGTTTTGATGATAACAAGGTATTAAAAATTGTAAATTGGACTAGCTAATATTTGTTCAAGTGTACAGGACCACAGTTAAAAAGTTACATCATTGGTTGGTTCTGAATGAGCAAATAAAGAGCAAAAGGAAATGAAGCTTAGATGATTCTGAAGGCAAAGCGCTCCTGAAGTCAAGCTGCTCCTGAAGAAATACTGCTCCTGAAGAATAGTGTTTCTGAAGACAAGAGGTCCAGAAGCCACATCATCAGAAGCTGAAGAAGCTGCACCATCAGAAGCTGCAGAAGCTGCTTCATCAGAAGCTGCCTCATCAGAAGTCATTTCACCAGAAGCTGAAGATCAACTGGATTTGCAAAACATTCAAAGATTGTAGGATCTACATTGCAAAAGCTGTCTATTGGATTCGAAAACATAGCAGAAAATTAGTGGAACATTGCAACGGTCATTTCAAAGGTGTTTGAAGGCATGTGCTTGCAATTTGGACAAAAGCGTTGACATTGTACTATTGTACGAATTGTACAGCCACGTTCTCCACTACTCTGTTTTGTGTCCACGCTTCAAGACAAGAAAACAGCTCCAGAATACGGTCTCGCCTGCATATATGTTCCTTTGGATAAGGAATGGATTTCAAATTGGTTCTTCATAGGACAACAACCAAATCAGGCAAAAGATCATTGGTGAAAGATCAAGCTTCAACAACGACTCTTTGGTGTGCTGGCAATTTCACAACGTCTCTTTCACACCTCTATATAAAGGAGTGAAGACCTAGAAATTTGGTAATGCAAGAACGCTAAACGAAAGACTCATAACATTTTTACAAGTGCCAAATCTCTGCTGAAATTGTTCTGCATTCACTTAGAATTTCTGTGTCTAAAAGTCATATCTTAGAAATTCTTAAGTCCATTGAGTCTGTATCTGATTTGTATTGAGAGCACCTCTGATTGTATATCAAGTGTTCAACCTTAAACAATTTTCTGTGTAATTTTGTTTAGTTAGGAAGTCTCTTGCAGTTGTGCTTGAGCAGGAAGTCTCTTGATTGTGTTCTTGAGCAAAGGAAGTCTCTAGCTTGTGTGCTTGAGCAAAGGAAGTCTCTTGCTTGTGTGCTTGAGCATTTGTAATCAGATATTACTCATAGTGAAATCTCCTTGGAAGTGCAAGGGGGACTGGACTACTTCCGGATTGTGGAAGGAACCAGTATAATTGCTTTGTGTCGTTCTTCTTCTCTCTCTCTGTTTTATTCCGCTGCATTTAGATTCTGATTATCACTTCAGAAGCTGTCTCACTTAGCTTCTGATCAGTGTGTTCAGTTTTTAGGAGAAAAGAAGAATTTTTCAAAACACAATTCAACCCCCCTTCTTGTGTTTTTCTCACCTTCAATGGAATGTTCTAAAGTCCATGCACTTCTCTTTTTTCCTTACGTGTATCCCATTTAATCCAACGAATTCTCCGTTCATCTTGGTTTTTTACCTCATCATAACTTACTAATCCTGCTTTCAATATGCTCACATGAATCCATTTGAAGAAGAAACAACTCATCACATATATAGGAATTGATTGAATCACTAATTTGACAAAAAAAAAAAAAAAAACTTCTCTCCTTACCGTGGATTATTTTTCTTTCCACCCCTGAGCTTCGTTCACACCTTATCATGAACCAAATTGAATATTTGTTGCTTAGACATACCTACAAAAGAAGGATGCCCCATATACTTTGAATGACACTCAACGATCTTAATTTGCATCCAACCATGGAACATTATTTTATAATCGTCAGGTACATTTCAACTAAAAGATATTTCTTATCAAATCAAATTGATAAGTTTACTGGAAGTATATTGATAAGTATCAAGCACTCTTTGAATAGTCTGAGCATCTTGAAGAGAGTCCCTGCATAAAATGATGTTGTCATCTGCAAAGAATAAATGATTATATTTTGCAGCCCCTCGAGCGATTTGAATTCCACGAAGAATCTTCTCTTTCATTTGCCCTATTTAGAAGCCCAGAGAAATCTTTAGCATGTAATGGAAAAGACTCAAAGGTTAGTGGGGCATAATTAAAAATTAATCATCCCGATGTAAAAATAGTTTGAAATTTTCCAATAACGTAAAAAAGAATAAATTTTAGTCTATTTATAATTGTTTTTGTGATTGTGTTAAACACGACATCGTAGGAAGAGAAGTTTCTCTAATCATCAGGAACCTTCAAACTTTTCTTTTTTAGAATGAAACATATTGTATACTTGATGTTGCTTGGATTTCTACCACCATTGAGAATCTCCAGAGTAAAAGAATACATCGTTACTAACTATACTCTAAAGCTAGTAATAAAATAAAGTTGGCATTCTGTCATGACCTGGGCAACACGAGACTTTAAATTTTTAGGAGCTAAGAAAATATTATGTTATGTGAATTATGCTTCCAATATGTTATACATAGAACCCAACAATCTATCTTTGATCACTTCCACCACTTTGAAAATTCTTTCAGGATGACTAGTAACAAAAAGGTCATGACAAAAATTATTAAACTCCATGGCAATGTCCTCCTTATCGTCAAATTTTCCCAGTTACCGCCCCATATATAATCCACCTAATTTATATGCTTTCTCTAAGAAATTTTTTGATGACTTTTTTTAAATCACCATGCTTTAACCATAAAGTACGAGACCCTTGAATCGATCAAATCTCCTCACTCTCCACCAAATCATACAATTTAGCCTCTGCTTTACAAATTTTTGAAATAACTTCTTCATGTTGGGATTGTTTATTAAAACTGTCCAATTTCTTCTAAACAATTTTTATTTGGTTGGTAACATCAATGAAGCGTTCCTTGCCCCATTTAAAAAGATAATTCACAAAACAGTTAACCCAATTAGACATAGAATCCCCTGTTATCTCCCAAACACCCCTCATTCATTCTGAAATATTACACAAACATGGTAAAATAATAGATTTTGTAGAAAGTATAATATAAAATATATTATCAATTAATATTACATAATGAATAACGAAGACAATCAATATTGTTTGAAAACATCTACTTATATATATAAGAAAGGAAATGTCCATTGAATTTACCAATTTGCCCCTATGAGGGGCATTTTGGTAATTCAATTATTGGATGGTTTTTTTTTTTTTTAAGGTTTGACCTATGAATTTCCATTTTTGCCCCTAACCAATTTTTTTAATTATTTTCTTATTTTTATATTTTTAATAACATTTAATTATTTTCCAATTTTTATATTTTTAACTATTTTTTCAATTTTTCCTCCCAAATTCAATTGCTTCTACATTGTCGTTGTGGGAGATTAAGGTATCGTTTGACCCGACTTTTTTTCAAACTTCTCTACATTTTTAAGGAGAAGTTAGGCCGAATACAATATCAATTAAGTACTTACTAAAAAAAGTACTTTTTTTGAACGCATAAAATTGAATGGAATGAGCTTTGACCAAAAGCTGTTGAATGTTACTTTAAAAAACTACTTCTCGACAATTTATTTCACAAGCACCTCTTTTCAACTCACGCCGGAAACTTTTTCTTTATTTTTTAATATTATATTTCAATATGTTTTTTTCTTCCATTTAACTTTATTTTTTTTTAACCGTTCCATTAATTTTTTAAGGAGATTCCATTTAATTTTATTACCTTTTTTCAAAGGAATTTTATTATCTTTTTATCACTTATATATTTAATTTCAATATCGTTTAATCATCACAATGTCACAAATATTTTTATTCACGCTGTCATTTAATGATCCCAAATATTTTTATCTCCTTTCTTCAACCTCGCGAATATATATACACATTAACGTTTAGAGTAATATTTTATGTCCGTCTGTCTGTTTTTTTGTTACGCTAATGCATATAATTTTTTTAGTGTTGCTTGGTTGAGTGCTACCTCACCAATTTTTTTAAATATTTTCCAATTTTTATATTTTTAAAAACTTTTAACTATTTTACAATTTTTTTATTTTTAACTATTTAAAACTAAGTTGATGGTTCATGGTTTTTAAGGTTTATATTTTGACATATTACAATGATTCACAATTATCCGTCATTTTACCATCTATCCTTTCAATGTAATCTTCCAGACTGAATATTACTAAGCATATGTGAAGAGACTGAATATTGCTCTGTTGATATTACTTTTTTGACGTCAAAGAGATTTTTTATTTTTTAACGGTCAAAATATTAATAACAAGTTCCTACACAAGACGCTAAAGAGTTTAATGTGTTTCTTTCGTTCATTTTGTGTCATATAAATATTGGTGTTAATCCCTTTTTGGTAACTCTATGACAGTAGCGCTCACTTTTATAATTTTAACTATTATGTAATTTATGATGTTTTCCTGCTCTTGATAAAGCTTTCATAAATATTTTGATAAAGTTTCCTAATTTTTGTGCAATATTCATTAATTTGTTCATTTTTCCTTCGGAACAATTTTTTTACAAAATACGTTACTGAACCCCATGCCTTAAACCATGCATCACAAATATTTGGATTATGCGAACTTCATTCTCAAATTTACTAAGAATGGTAATATTCCGTAATTTGAACATCTCTCCTTTAAAACAAGTTTTTAAAAGTGCGTATAATTCACATGAAAGGACTCGATACTAAATTGCAGTTAATATCTGCCTTTGCTGTAGATCATGTGAAATGATTTATATACGTTGAAACTGAAAGGCAAAATGATATAAATCAAGTAGAGAGGCATTCAACTATCTGTCTGATTCAGAAGTTTGTTCACCTGAAAGGAATGGATACTAAATTACAGTTACTATCTACCTTTGTTGTAGATCATGTGAAAGGATTTATATACGTGGTACTAAATTGCATTTAATATCTGCCTTTGTTAGGGGTGGCAAAAATACCCATGCCCACGGGTACCCGTGGGTAAAATCCGTCACGGGTATGGAGCGGGTAGCTAAACTGGCATCCACGGGTATAATAAACGGGTATTTGACTACCCATTATTATCTGGACACAGACACGGATTGGATTGTATCCATACCTATGGGTACCCATACCCGATAATAAATTAAGTAAATTACTAATATATCTTTATATATCATATCTTATTACTTAAAGTTGGTACCTTATTGAAGAAAATTTTACCCCCCACCTAAAAATCCTCAATAATAACCTATTTTTATTTTAAATTTTTTTAATTCATCTTATTAAGTTCACCGTTTCCACTTCATTCACATCATAAAACATATAGATTATATAAGAATCATGAATTTTCTATGAATTATGTATGATTTATGAAATTTTGAGTGGATTATGTATGGATGTTTAAAAGTTGAAGTTTTTTGGTAATTAAAAAAAGTTATTATTTGTACCAAAAAATAAATAAATTCAAAACTCCATGGGTACCCATGGATACCTCAATACCCACGGGTACCCGTATAGTGAGTACCCACGAGGATACGGGGCGGGCACTGGTATCATACTTATCCAAACGGGCGGGGACGGGTATCATATTATCCGTACCCATGGGTATCCATTGACATCCTTAGCCTTTGCTGTAGATAATGTGAAAAGATTTATATACGTTGAAGCTAAAAACACAAAATGATATAAATTAGGTAGAGAGGCTTTCAGCTATCTATCTGATGCAGAAGTTTGTTCGCCTGAAAGAACTAGATACTAAATTGCAGTTAATATCTGTCTTTGCTGTAGATCATGTGAAATGATTTATATATGTTGAAGCTGAAAGTCAAAATGATATAAATCAGGTAGCTTTGGTAATAGGGTTTTCATTGGTTTATAGATAGATATCAATTATTACTGGAAAAGTGTTTCTACAGCTGACAAAATATGTTTTCATTTGTTACTTGTGATCAAACCATTTTAAAGATTTAATTTTGTAATCCGTAATGTAAGAGTACTCTAAATATTGTATTATGGTTTATAATTATCTGTCATTTCACAATCTATCCTTCCAATATAATATTTTGTCAAATACGTTACTGAACCCCCGTGCGAAGCACGGGTTTGTAACTAGTATAAAATAGAAAAAATATAGATTAAATTAAATATATTTAAAAAAATTAAAAACCAACAATCAATAGGTTAATTCATTATGTTATACCAATAAATAAATATTAAACTTTACTTGATGTGATTCCAAATTCATCTAATAATATTTGATCTTATTTTAGATCAATTTAAATTTAAACATCCTTACTATTAAGACACTATGTAATAGACAAAACAATAGAACATGCGACGCATAATAAGTATGAAGTGTGCTCATTTCAAGATTTAGTCGTGTTGTTTTTTTGGAACCTTAGATTGTGCTTCTTTCAACGTTTCAGGTTTAATTCGTTGGTGTCAATTTTGGTGGACCAAGTCCATAAAGAGATATAATTTGGCTTTAAATGAGAGCCCTGCAAATGAATGATGTGACTAAACCCCTTGAAACACCTGGTTCTTGGGGTCAGATATCGAGTTTCTAGAAAACAAGCATGAAGTAGACACTAAACCAAGAATCATATAGTTAAAACAAACTAATTTAAAAATGACAAAACTATCCTTCAAAACAAAAGTTGGTACAAGTGTATATAATTCAATGAAACTTATAAAATTAACCTAAATTTATTAGGTTTAAATGGTAAATATTAGTATCATGTTAGTTAATTGATAGAAACATTGCATAAAAATATATCTAGAATCAGAATTCAAACTCTAACCTGTTTTATCTTGGTTTTCGGGTGTCAAACATTGATTACGTTTGAACCTTTTTAACCGGTGATATCTCATTTTTTCTTGGGAAGGGAAAAAATAAGCAAAACCCTTGAGAATCGAGGTCCGGGAGTTGTTTTCGCTACGGGAAGGTGTTAGGCACCCATAACGACTATAGTAACCTATAGGAACCGTCTTTACTTTCTACGCGCGCGCTTTATTTTTAAATGCTATTTGGAAAATGATATTTACACCTAAAGTTTACTAAGTCAAGAATTGGAGGGAGAAGAAAGTGTTTTGAATTTTATTTTATTTGAATTGAAGGAATTTTGATTCCTTGCCTACGTACCCGTTTAAGGGATCAAATCCACCGTAGTTCTCTTCCAAAAATGTTTTTGTTTTTGTTGGTTGATTTTAAGTTTGAAAAATTGGAATTTTGAAGAATGGAGATTGAGAGGCCTTAAAGGCATGAGATTTAAAAAAAAGTGGGGTTTGATTAGTTACTTTGAAAAAGAAGTCAAGTATGATTAAAATTCATTAAAATTTTGTTTAAGAAAATAAAAGGAAAATCAATGGGAATTTGGATCCCAAAGTTTATTAGAAAAAAAAAATTTGAGTCATGTTGTTCATGTTTTTAGAAAATGATTTTTCTAAGTGTAAATCCTAGGCATTCATCTAAACATTCAACCCTAAACATACATCTAAACATGCATATCCTAGCCATATATCTAAAAACATCTATGTGATGTGTGTGCATGTGTCGGTGCTTGTGTCGGTGTACATTATTAGAGTCCATAGTCCATATTACATCATTGGCCTAGATACATTCTATGGTCTTGCAAGAAATTAAAATTGCATAAAAGTAAAATACAAAGATCCCTAGGTTTTACATACTAAGTCTTTAAAGCTATAGAAATGAAGTGAGATGAGGAATGCTTATGAATGAATGAAACATGAAGTAGAGTGGTTAGTGAAAATAAGGCATAAAATGATAGAAAGATAGGCAAGGAAATACTAAACAAAGAATAGTAAAGATGATAAGAATAGTGTGTCAAAATGTAGTAAAAATTCACAATAACCTCTCAATAAGTACATGACCTATAATTCTCCTATCATAAACAATTTTCAAAGACTTCATTGTATTATGAGTGTGAGAATTATAGGGCATATTCAAGTCAAGGATCATGACGTATTTTTAGGTACACTTAGCACTTTATTTTCACATACACACATTTACATGACTTGTAAAACAAGAAACTAATTACACATATTCACATGCAGCAAGAAACACATACAAACAGTAGCTAAAACTTCACAAAATCATGTGGTATAGGTCACAAACATTTATCAAGAAATTGGAACTAGAATCAAGCAAATTTTCACAAGTTTTTTAATACAAAACATCACAAAATAGCAAGAAAATCATCACATTATTATTTCCAAGTTTTAATATGCAAAAATCATCACAAAAATACCACAAAACTATCAAGAAATGTGTATGAAAATTTTTAGAATTTTTAAAGAATTTTTAGACACAAGAACATATAAAACTTCACAAATTTTAACTAAAAATAGTAATCAATTAACAAGAAAATGCCACACATTTTTTAATCAAAATTTAAAACATAATATCATCACAAAAATATCAAGAAAATGATCAAGAACGCACAAGGAATTATTTAGAATTTTTCACAAAATTTTGGCATGGCAGGGGGGTGCAGACAGCAGTACTGGGTGGTGTGAACAACATTCAGTAAACAGACAGAAGACAAATTACTGGGCTTAGTAAGATGCAGATCGGGCTTGGATAAAGCCTACTGGGTCATGGGTGGGGTTATAGTCGAAAACGGGTCAACAAGGTTCAAGGAGGGATTAATAGTAGCCGTTAGATCAAAGATCTAACGGCTGGCAAGGGAGGCGCACCATAGGTCCACTAGGCGCGTACACATACGATTGGGTAAGGGTATATAAGCTAAAAAATACACAGGAAGCTCACAACCCTAATTTTCTAAACTCAGCAGCAGCGGCTGCTTTCTCTTTCTCCCAACCATGGTACCTTCCTTCGACTCTTTTCTCTTCTTTGTTTTCAAACACGTTAAAACCATAACAACACCAATATCCACACAGACTCCAACTAAACCTCCCATCTTTCAATCAATATCCCTTCTTCTTATCCTCTTAATCGTAAAACAAAATTCGACGTAACCAAACACATAATAAACGACTTTAGCAGCAATCAAAACCAAAGCGCAACACATTCAAATCCCATTCAAGATGATGATAACACAGACAACATAGCAAGTTCATATCAGAAGCAATCAACAAACATGAGCTCCCTTAGGAATCTGAGTCTAGTTCTTGCTTCAAATCGCCTTTTAAAACCTAGATCGGGAACAATTTTAAAACTGAAACCATTTTTTACATATTTCAAATTGCTTTTTTCTTTTAAATCGATTTGGAAACTAGTTTCAGGTTCGTAGCAACAGTGAATGGATCGGATGTGAAAACGGATGTTACCTCAGTTACGAACGGAGAAAGAATGATTTTGTTTCAACTAGCTTCGATCTGTTTCAGATAGCTTCGATCTGAACACGTACTACTCCGATCCCTTGGTGAAACTCGTTACTGCTTCTGTTGTTGTTGGATTTCGAATCTTGCGTTTGGATCTGGAAATTTTGTCGAGTTTAGACTCGCGCTTGTTGCTGCTAGGTGCTTGATTATGAATCTGGACCAATTTTCTTCTTCACGTTGTTTCCTTCGTTTGTGTCCTTTGAATCTTTGTGATGTTGCAGTTACGTATTGGTTCGAATTTGTGGTGTGTGAGTCTGAATTGTTGACGAAATCGCAGAGATAGAAACAACGTTGTTGTATGAACGGAACGGAAAAAATGGTGGTTTTTAGTTAGTTGCGGTGGTTGTAGGTGGTTTGAGTGGTGGTTGGAGGTGGTTGAGAGAATTGGTTACGGTGGAGAGAGAGTTGGTTAGAAGAGAGAGAAAGAAATTTTCTATCTCTCTTTTCTGATTTTTTTGTGAAATTTTTGGGAAGTGTGAAAATGATTGGTGTTGACCCTTTGACTGTGATTGTAACACCCCGTTTTTTCCAACTTAAAAATTTCATAAAAATATCAGAATTAATCATCATAAACGGAGCATCACACTCATCAAGACATCATTTCCAACATTAATAGTAGTATCATTTACTAAATCAACCTGTCTTATAAAATTCAAGGATCAAATACAGCGGAAATTATATTACATCATCACATAAAATACTTAGCACAAAGGCTACAACTTAACATCTTTAATAATAGTCTTCACCAAATACTTCAACAATTTTATTAATTAATACGTAACAAGGAAACAAAACAACAGACGATTCCCATCCCGTTACGTATCAGAGCATCCTAGACGACACAACGGACCACTCTTACAATCTGCACTAATCTTCGTTACCTGCACATTACCCACGGTCGAGGTAACATATACGCAGAAGGGGTGAGATTTCACAATCATTAACAGCAAATAATAATTCATAAAGATTAATCAACCACATATATAACATATTCACTTTATATAACATCAATTGCATCATCAACAGCAACAACATCACAATAGTCATTAATATCTCAACAGTCATCATTTATTTAATATATTATGACAACTACACATCACGACAACAACGACTCAACACAACGACAACAACAACTCAGACGACTCAGCATGCTTGTGGTACCACCCATCACAAAGGTCAGTTTTTGGACCTGTCAGGCCTAAAGCCCCCATCACTAACATCACTAAGGTCACTAAGGACCTGCCAGGCATAAAGCCCCCATCACTGACTACACAACGACTCAACTCGACAATGACGACAACCACGACAATGACAACAACAACCACTTTCACAACAGCTTCACAATAATTCATCAGGAATCATTATCTAAATGTTTTCTATGACTAATTAACCTCTCTCTACATCAAATTACACTAAAATTCACTTAGATCTACCATTTTTTTATGATTTTGACCTAACCCCCAAATCCTAAAATTACCCCAATTGATTGAACTTCATGAATCAAAACTTGATAAAAATGAGAGTTAGTCCCACCCTTACCTCAAGTGCTTTCCTTCCCAGTATTTAGAGAATTCTACCCAATTGTCGGAACAAGACTTCAAGAATTATTCTTCACCGAAGAGAGTACCCAAGACTTCTACTAAGATGAAGTGTTTACATAAATAAATGGAAGGACTCAAATAGGACCGACAGCTTGCAGTTTTAATAAAAAGAGTTGGGATAAAAATGAGAGTTATGCGTGTACCGCTAAAAGGATAGATGGATAAAGTATGGCTTGTTTTTAGAAACAAAGTAACACCTACTGAAATGGGAGAATTTGCTACTATATATGAGTAGTTGGTTTTAGAAACCAAAAGATATTATGTGCTTTTGCCAAAAACCATTCACGTATATAAAACACCAATGAAAAACACAAATTGACTTGGCTTCTCAATTTAAGGAACATGTCTCCACAAATTATGCTAAAAATGAGGAGCTTGCTTCCTCTGGTGGTCCCACTTAAAATAAAATGAATGGAAAGATAATTCAACTAAGTTCTTCTCTTTCTCTTTCACGTGATTTTCTTTCCTTCTTTCACGGTTCTCTGTCCCTCTTTCCTATCTCTCCTTTCTATCTTTTCTTTATTATACTGCCTACTCACAAAAGGGCTACTCACTTAACGGTAAAATGTCTAATTAAAACCCTCCTCACACCGAATTATAATATTCTTAATCCAAAAACACACATAAAAGCACATAAAACACATCACAATTATTTAAATAATTAAATAATCACAACGGGTGTTACAGTGATGACTGGGATTTATAGGTGATGACTGGACCAATCTGCTGATGCCATGTGGCACTGGACTTGTAACAAAATTTGACCAACTTTGACCTGCAAAAATAACAAACTAAAAGGACCAAAATGCAAATAACAAAACTTTAAGGGCTAAAATGCAATTAGTAACAATTTTTAGGACTAAAATGAAAATAAAAATAAAATTGAATTAAAATTGGTAATATGGAAAATAACGTAAAGTGAAACGATTAAAAATGACAAAACGGACTAAAACGAACCAATTACTTAAATGAGGTACTTTAAAGTAACCTCTCTCTGCCAAAATTTCGTGTGAAATGACCAAAATGCCCCTGGGGACTAAAACGACTCAAAACGACTCCGATGCAATTTTTAAAATGATTTTTTAACAGAGAACTAAAGCAAGAACTTATTCAGACAAATTGAAAAGACTCAGAGACAATTTTTTTAGAAATTAAACAGAGTTTTAACACATGAAAAGACTAAAATGCCCCTAGGGGCTAAACTGACTCAAAATGACTCTAAATGCGATTTTTGAAATGGATTTTGACATGAGATTGAAGCAAGACTTATTCAAACCAATTGAAAAAGACTCAAACAATTTTTAAAGGACCAAAATGAGTTTGGACACAGGAAATGACTAAAATACCCTTTTCCATGAATTTTGCAAACAATATTGAAATAAGATGCAGAGAAAGATGCAATTAATCAGAGACAAATTCAAATGACTTGAAAAGCAAGAAAGACGTTTTGGATGACTTGAAATACAAGAAAACATGGACAAATACACAGTTGAAAAGATTTTTTAAAGCTAAGTTGAGAGATAAAACAGAGTAAAATGTCAGTGTGAATAATAGCAAATTGGCAATTCTTCAAGAGTAATAGACATATATCAAAGATGAAAGAGAATTTGAACATGTATTTTTAGGTCCAAAATTAGGGTATAACACAAACTCCCTACTTAATCATCTTTAAAAGATGAAATTCTAGCAATTAGACTAACTGACAAAAAAAATATATTAGTGGTTTTTTGGTTTAATAGGAAAATTTGCACCTTTATGTTTTAAGTGAATGTATATTAACATCCCTAATATAAATATATGGATAGATATCAAAATTACTAATTTTATTACTACCTTATCATATATTTTTTATTTATAAAAAATTATAGATTTTTTAGAATATCATTTAAGAATAATTATTGTTGTTATTAATTTTTTAATTTGTTCCTTTATCAGCATTATTTTGTTGAATATCACCATTATTTTGATTGAATCCATTTAATATTTTTATTAATATAATTCCTTTTGCATTGTGTATATATATATATATATATATATATATATATATATATATATGTTATTCTATTTTTATTTTTACCTTATTATTCGTTTTTTATTAATAAAAAATTATGCAATTTTAGAATAATATATATTGTTATTACTTTCTGAAATTTTTCATATACGTATATGTAATAACTCAAATTCCAGTTTAGTTTTGTTTTTATTTGGATTCAATATAATTCCTTATTATATATTTTAAATTAGTTATTTTTACTTAAATGTCATATATTAAAGTTTATTTTGACCACCTTCAAAAGTTTCCACATTAGAAAGTTGTTTATTTTGTACTTTATTATTTTATCCAAGTGGTTGTTAGTTAGATAAAATCATTGTCATTGAACACTTCGCGTGGATATCTATCTCATATCGTACCGTATCACTCAACTCCAAACCAAACTCGTCAGCGTTACACACACGATTGATATAAATGCTATTACCAACAAAATAACCCGACCCGATCACAGAACCGTCTTACTCAAAGTAGAACTCATTTTCGTTATCTTGCTTGCATCACCCTCTCCTTTCCCAATTCAATCCGTTGCGGAATTTTTTCAAACACCTTGCGTTCATCTCAATTCAATTCTCCAACACAGCAGCGTAGGTATCTAATTTTAATACGATTTGTTGATAATAGAGGTTTTTTTTAATCGAATTGTTGAAAATTTTGTTGCAGATTCTGGTTCGTGATTTGGATCGTTGCTGAAAAGTGATTTTGAAAATAATCAACAATTTTTTATGCGTGCAAATGTTTGCTCCGAATACTGAGATTGGATTTTATATTGTATAAGGTGATTTTTACTTGATGGAGCATGGTTAACACTTAAGACACTATTGAATTTTGAAGGTTAGCTATCTTTTTCGTTTCCGTACTGTATGATTAATATTAACGTGTCGGTGGTTTAGTGTTCTAGAAATTTAGATGATTGCTTTATGATTAATGAGGACGTTATTAGTTGAGTTAATGACTTTTTTTTATCAACTACCTTCATTTGTTTGGTTGTTGTGTATGATTATCTACCAATACGGTTATTGCAAAATATCTAGAAATCAGGGTATGTGTACGACATGATATATTGCTTGCCCTTAGAGCATAATGATCAATAGTTATTGGAGTTTTGTATATCACTATTATATTCACATAGTTCAACGCAAAAATGGAACCCTTATTCATGTGAGGAGCAGGGGGTGCCTAAAGCATGTTACTTTGCTTAAAGAATTATAATTCCTGCAATTCTGTCTACTGATCTATCATTTGGTTTGGATGTTCATGTTAGATTTTTCGTGCTCCTGGCTGCAAGAGGAGCAACTACAACTATTCTATTATTTGAAAAGTAAGGGAGAGGTTGCACTTCAGCCATGCCTTCCCTTCAGCTGTTGAAACTCACTCGGCATGGCCAGAGTTTTCTGGCTTCAAGGAGGTATTGAACTGTATATGTTTCTTTTGGTGATTCTTAATCTCGTGTAGCATCGAATTTTCCTTATCATTTGCCTAAATGTGTGGTAAGACTAGATGGGATAAGATTAGAAATGACAACATTAGAGAGAGAGTTGGGGTAGTTATTTACAGTAGAATATGCTGGAACATAAGAGAATATGTTATTCCTATATTTACAGAATATACTGTATTATTTAAATATCAACAAAAACAATGTCAAAAAACATGATAACGGGTATTGCTACAGAACTGTACGCTGATAAATGTTCAATCCAAAAAGAAAAGATCGGATGGCAGCATAATGGTTCTACTATTTCAAAATCTTTCTGCTGCAATCTCAAGATTTTTTAATGCTTTTGTTTAAACTATTCGAAACTAGAAATTATGAATAAAGAAATGCTAACAAAGTTACAAAACACCCTCTATTATGCTCTTTTCATCACACTTGGGTAAACTTAGTTGCAATAAGGCGTGGGTCCAGGAAAGAGAAAAATCTTGCCGAGCCTGAAGAATCAGTATAACATTTCATATTTGATCTTAGAATTTTCTTCTCATTAATTCTGTTTCATTTTAAGGGCAATGCATCTTATTGCTGGGTTGGTTCTGCATGAAATATCGTATTATCCTCTGCTCTGCGTTGATTATAGTCATGTTTCATTGTATTAATGGTAGCATCTTTTTACTCATTTCATATTTGGGTTGCTCATGTTATTAATAAGATATTAGGTTAGTAACTTGTCTGCATGCATACTGTATTATTGTTGATGCTTTCTTCATGTGGTTACTGACAGGAAAGCTATACTACTTGCATCTGGTATCTTAATTGCCGGTGGAACAGCTGCATATATGCAATCAAGGTTTAGAGTTAATAAACATGATTTATCTGGCCATTGCAATGAGCAAAACAACGATAAAGAAGTAAGAAAGGAGGAGGTTATCAACGACTCTACTAAACCAAAAAATAAACAAAAGAAAGGAGGCATGAAGTCACTTCAAGTCCTTACTGCAATTCTTCTATCCGACATGGGCCAATTAGGTGTGAAGAATCTTCTAGCTTTAGTTGTCACAGTGGTAAGGCTGTTATGTGCTTGACTTTTTTTATAATTTTTTTTTAAGATGAACCATAATTATATAATGCAGTCGTGGGTAATATTATAGTTGCCTTCCCCCACACACACAAGAAAAAGAAAAAAAGAAAAAAGAAAAAGATGTTTAAACCAATGACATTTAAATTTTCCTGTTTTTACAGGTGCTGCGGACTGCTTTGAGCAACAGGCTAGCTAAAGTGCAAGGCTTCCTATTTCGTGCTGCTTTTCTTCGGCGTGCACCATTATTTTTCCGGTTAATTTCAGAAAATATTATTTTGTGCTTCCTCTTGTCAACCATTCATTCTACATCAAAGTACATAACAGGAACTTTGAGTCTTCATTTCAGAAAAGTATTGACAAAACTTATCCATTCCCACTATTTTGAGGTATGGGCTGTTGAATTGCATACATCTGTTCAGATTATTTGCGTTGAACTATTGTTTAATTTATGTATTCCTAGTTCCCTACTGCCTTGTGAGAAAAAACTAATCTAACATAATATGATAAGTCCATTGTCATCTAACAACTAGTTACTCATTTGCCATTTGAAAAAAAAGTTATCAACTTCTATCCTTCCTTACTCTTTTCTTCTTCCTTTCATATTATATGATAAGTCCATTGTCATCTCTGGTCTGCTAGAATTCAGTATTATTAATAATATGATTTTTTGGTGGTGGCCGGGGTTCGAACCCCGGACCTTGCATATTTTATGCATTGTCCATACCAACTGAGCTAAGCTCACGAGGACATTTTAATAATATGATTAAAATTAAAAAAAGGAAACAATCATTGGGATGATTATCATTTGGCATAACTTTAGGATCTTGGGATGGTCTGACCAGGATCATTCTAGATGCTTTTCTACATCTCATTGCTTTAAATTTAATGGGAAGTTACTTGAGCAGATATTCTACCCTCTCAAAGCAGAATAATTTTCCAGTATCCAGTAGATGCCTTAAAATTCTGTTTATGCAATGACAGCTTTCATATTTGTTATAGTCTCAATTGTCTGAGTAATTTCTTATGAGTTACAATAATACTCAACAACAACAACAACAACCAAGCCTTATCCCACTAAGTGGGGTCGGCTACATGGATCAAATGACGCCATAGTGTTCTATCAAAAACCATATTTGGATCCAACTCATTGACCTCTATTTAGTTGTTATTGTGGCTGTATATTTATTGTTTATTTTGCTTTCAGAACATGGTATATTACAAAATATCACATGTCGACGGTCGGATAACAAACCCAGAGCAAAGAATTGCTAGTGATGTGCCGAAGTTCTGTTCAGAGTTGAGTGAAATTGTTCAAGATGATCTAGCAGCAGTGACTGATGGACTTCTATATACTTGGCGGCTGTGTTCGTATGCTAGCCCGAAATATGTCTTCTGGATACTGGTATCTCAGTAAATGAACTATATTGTTAAATAGATTTCTAATATCAGCTTCTGCTCATACTTTTTACTGATTGCTAGAGGCTGTTACAACATTGAGTTGATGTTAGAATCATTGATTTTCTTCTCAATGTACTGATTTGGCCTTTTCAGGCCTATGTACTGGGAGCTGGGGCTGCAATCAGGAACTTCTCTCCTCCGTTTGGGAAACTTATGTCCACAGAACAGCAACTGGAAGGAGACTATCGACAGCTTCATTCACGATTAAGGACTCACTCAGAAAGTATAGCATTTTACGGTGGAGAAAGGAGAGAAGAAGCTCATATTCAACAGAAATTTAAGACCTTGGTTAGGCACATGAGAAGAGTGCTGCATGACCATTGGTGGTTTGGCATGATTCAGGACTTCTTGTTGAAATACCTTGGTGCAACTGTTGCTGTTATTTTGATTATTGAACCTTTCTTTTCGGGTAATCTAAGGCCCGACAGTTCAACTTTAGGGCGTGCAGAAATGTTGAGCAATTTAAGATATCACACCAGTGTCATAATTTCCTTATTTCAGTCTCTAGGAACTCTTTCTATTGGTGCAAGACGGCTCAATCGTCTTAGGTATATCCGGTCTTTCTTTTCTTGTTTTTTATAATTTGATGTTAGAGGCGCTTTTATTGGTCATCACTCACTAATTGTGGCTTATATGCAATTCCTTCATAGGATTCATACTGTCTGCCTAAAATTTCTGACCTTTATGTATGTATTACAGTGGGTATGCTGATCGCATTTATGAGTTAATGGCGGTATCAAGGGAGCTAAGCTTGGTGGATGAGAAATCATCTCTGCAAAGAGAAGGAAGTAGAAATTGCATAAGCGAAGCTAACTACATTGAATTTTCTAACGTCAAGGCAAGTGAAATTCGTCCAACCATCTATCAACCATGACTTCATGTTGCGTTTTTAATGTTTATTAACAGCGATGTTGCTCCCAAATTCAGGTCGTGACCCCCACTGGTAATGTCTTGGTGGATGATCTGTCTCTCAGGGTTGAGCAAGGATCTAATCTTTTGATTACAGGTAGCCTTCCAAACTTTCTTCTTGATGGCATTTCTTTCTAATTTTTATTTATTTATTTTTTTGCGTGGTTGAGTCAGCCTTGATAATTGATGTTATTTATGCATTTCTTCTGTTGCAGAAGTCTCTTATAAATATTATTTGTAATGGTTGGTTTTTTAAAATATTTTTTCTGGACGATTAACATTTTATTGATGATTATTTGGCTGAAGGTCCGAATGGTAGTGGTAAGAGCTCGCTATTTCGGGTTTTAGGCGGTCTTTGGCCGTTAATATCTGGACATATTGTGAAACCTGGCATTGGCTCTGATCTTAATAAGGAGATTTTCTATGTGCCTCAAAGACCATACACTGCCGTGGGAACACTTCGCGATCAGTTGATTTATCCTCTTACTTCCAATCAAGAGGTTGAACCACTCACAGATCATGGGATGGTGGAGCTATTGAAAAATGTAAAGTTCACCGCTAACCCCATGTCTTTCTCAATGCCACCTACATATGAAGCAGTTTATTGATAATTTTATTTTTGTATTGTTATCATTCACTAAAATTGCATGTGTATGTGTTCAAGGTTGACCTTGAATACCTGTTGGACCGTTACCTGCCTGAAAAAGAGGTAAATTGGGGCGATGAACTTTCGTTGGGTGAGCAACAGAGATTGGGCATGGCTAGACTTTTCTACCACAAACCTAAATTTGCCATTCTTGATGAGTGCACAAGTGCTGTCACTACTGACATGGAAGAACGGTTTTGTGCTAAAGTTCGGGCCATGGGAACATCATGCATTACAATATCACATCGTCCAGCATTGGTTGCATTCCATGATGTGGTTTTATCCTTAGATGGTGAAGGAGGATGGAGTGTTCATTATAGAAGGTTTGAACTTATCTATGCTATTTATCATTGTTCCACTCTATAGTTATGTTTTTGATAAAAAAAAAAATTTATAGTTATGTTACTGTTGATGAGATTAAGATATAAACTCCAGGGAGGACTCTTCTACTGAAATGGGGATTGATACAATGAAGGCATCAGAAACAAAACGACAGACTGATGCAAAAGCAGTTCAACGAGCATTTGCCATGAGTAAAAAGGTGCTTAGATTTTCTGATTTTGATTGTGATGTCTTCATTGTTCTTTGTTTGCCTTGGTTTTGAAGATTTTCATACCTTTCCTCCAGGACTCTGCATTCTCAAATTCAAAGGCAGAGTCATATATTGCAGATGTGATATATTCATCTCCATCTACGAATCATACTAATTTGCCATCTACTGTTCCCCAACTTCATGGTAATACAAGGATATTGCCACTTAGAGTAGCTGCCATGTTCAAAGTATTGGTGAGTACCTTCCGTATATACGATCTTACAAAGCTTTTAGTTTTTTTCTCTCTCTGTTGTGTGTGTGTATGCATATACTGTATAGTTGGATACTCCCACAGTAGCAAATTGGTTCTTAATTCTGTATTCATTTTTGGTTTTCTATTTATAAAATTTTTATGTATTGATATTTTGCTGTTGTAATCATAAGTCCAAGCATTATAACATACATGTCCTTAACCAATATAATATTCTCAAGTTCATACCTGGAACCGAGAATTCTTGACTTCTTATGTACTGTCCATTAATAGCAGAGTTGTTGTTGGTTGACTAACTTACAACCAGTTATGTTTTCAGGTATTGGTTGGGAAATTATTAGAATTATATTGTAATTCATTTTTCTTCTGATTTAGAGTCTGTTGTTTACTTGCTTATTAATGTGAAACTGAACATCTTGTAGCTTTAACTTAGGGTTTAGCACCCCACTTTTTTTACTTGCACATTCATCACTTATTTTCTTCAGGAGCCCTATGGTGTTGCTCATAACATGCTTAATTTTTAATGTTAAACTTGCAGACAGTTATGAAAAATGTAAAAAGCTGCTTTTGACTAAGGCTACATAACACTTCCTTATTTCTATGGGTTCGACCTCCCCAATATAACCAAATCTTGTAAGATTACAAGATTTGGACATCAAAATGCAATCACGTGAAATATAAGCCACATCAATTCAAACCCAAATACAGAACAGGAAACAGGGGCTCCAAAAATAATTTTTGAAAATAAATGATATTCCCATAAATAACATAGTGATACGATTTAGAAATCTGACTCGGCTTAATCAAAAAAATTGTGTGAAGACCAACTCCTACAAAAACTTAAGCTGTTAGGTGATGCCTTTTATAGATTTGCATGTATAGCTACTGTACATAATACCCACTATTAGTTAAGTTGGTTAAAAGTTATGTTTCAATTAATAGTTGCTATTTGTAAGTCGTAATAATAACCTTTTGGTTCAGTTAACCCTATCAATGGGTTCTGTTAACTCGAATCCACATCTGTAAGTTATCTTGCATCTGATCTCCACCCAATTCAGTATACAAGGATTAAATCCTCCTCAGCCATCAGTGGCAAATCCCATGCCACATAACTAGTTTGTCCTGCTGGCGAGTTCCAAACTGCTGCTTCGTTGGCTTTTGTTCCAACTATACTGAACTCATTTTTCGTGCCCTCTTAAAGAAATCAGATAACAATTTTTCCCATTATGGTATGGAATAAAGTTGAGCGAGTGATTAAAGCTCACCATCTCCATCACTTCCCTGTTAATCCGTTGGGTCCTTCTCGCTCTTTCACCAAAGACGACCGAGATCTAGGTGAAATCATGGGTGCTTACTTGACCTGGGAGCAGCAAGACTGATTACTTCTCTCTTGGCTACAACCTTCTCTGACAAGTTTAATCATCACTCAACTCCAGGAGCAGAGTCATAATCATTTTTGTGCTCAAACTAGAGCCAAGGCATGTCAACAATGCACTTAACTTTGGATTGAACCATCTGTTGATTCACTCTTATCTGTTGGTGATCTGGTCTCACCATAGGAGTTACTTGATATCATTCTCGAAGGTCTGCCCAAAGAATATTGTTCCATCATTTAGTTGATCAACAGCGAAGGGGTCACAACGACTTAATACAATCCACCCTTTACTTGAGTCCTCTGGGCTTAAAGCACGCAATGGATAAGCCTGCGCTTAATTTATGTTGGAATTTGAACTAAATTCAATATGGGGGCAATCCACGTTGGTTCTTAAGCGATGTTACGTGAATGCCCATCAATTATATTTCTAACAAATTACAGTATACCTACGTAAACCAGATTTTATACTATATTTGAGCTTAACTTCAGTAATGCATTTGCAATCACACAATGCTATTGGGATTAAATGAATGCAACCATTGATGACTTAAGATGATCCACCCGTTCTTATAAAGTATGTAATGTATGAACAATTTAGTTTGTAGTTACAACTACAATATATTTTATGTGGACTGTTGATTTCAGGTACCCACGGTATTCGATAAACAAGGTGCACAATTGCTTGCCGTCGCTCTTCTTGTTGTTTCAAGAACATGGGTCTCCGATCGTATTGCATCTCTAAATGGTATTTTCTCATCTTTGGCTACTCATGATTATGAGAATCCATGCATGTAATGTTAAAATTTATGTTTTTAGGTACCACTGTGAAGTTTGTTTTGGAGCAGGATAAAGCTGCCTTTATTCGGTTAATTGGTATAAGTGTACTTCAAAGTGCTGCCTCTTCTTTCATTGCACCTTCTATAAGGTAATTGGGTACAAATTCATCTGGAATATGCGTTTCTTTTATCTCTAACCAATAATTGGTAATGCTAATTTTACACAAGGTTGCCGATGAAACTTTTGATTACCTAAAGTAGTCCATACCAGTTTCTGGAAAATTTTCTGATGTATATAAAGGGAAAAGGGAGGAAGTTGAGTAGATAGTTTTAGTGTTGAAATAGGGTGGGGGAGTTTATATATTGCAAATTTGAGTGAATTATATGTTTCTCCTCAGACATTTGACCGCAAGGCTGGCCCTTGGGTGGCGGATTCGTTTGACACAACATCTACTCAAGAACTATTTGAGAAGCAATGTATTCTACAAGGTAATTGAATATGAACTATTCATTAGTTTTGTTCCTTCCTCCATTTTTTTGAGCATTACAAGCATATTGTGTTGGTCAGGATTTGTTGTTATTTGATAACTCAGTTAAGTATCATTTGTACCATTTAATGTGAGACTTTTTGTTGGAATAATTTTGTAGATCAGTTTATTATGTAATATGTTGTTATGATTGCTTTACACTTTTTCCCTTTCAAATTCAACTCAGTTTTATTCTTGGTTCCTTGAACTCTTCAGTTTACCTTGACCACAATGGGTATGCAGAGTCTGAAATTTACATCCCGAGCCATGTAAATAACGATAGCTGGAAACTGGAAAGCATGTTGTTTGTCTGTTTTGTCATGGGAATATACCTTAGTGTTCATAAATAAATTTGTTGTTTCTGGTTAACAGTTGATTTGCTGAGGAATTTGTTACTCTCCAAAACTACCCTCAAGGGAAAATGTAAAATTGTATTTTTACAATTCTGTCCTCATCCTATATACACACATTGAAAAATGTTTATTTAATAATAATTCAAAATAGAGTAAAATACAAAATTTTCTCTCTAAATAAGGAACTAGAGACTATTAGAACTGAAAATATGTTTATTATATCATATTATGTGGTGAGAATGTACATTTATATAGGTAGTAGGAGTCTCCTAGTTAACCCCTAATTAATAAGGAAGATTAATCAACACAATCAATACAATGACTAGTGGAGTTAAAACTAAATAGTCACAATCTTTTCAATATCTCCACTAAGTACTTGATTAATTATTCTAACAGCCCCCCTTCAAACCGAGGGTGTCACAAACCCTCAGTTTGTCTCTAAGATAAAGGAATCTGGCAGTGGACAGAGGCTTAGTCAAGACATCTGCCCACTGGTCTTGAGCAGGCACATGCGAGACATTCAGTTCCTTCCTTATAACCTTTTCTCTCACAAAGAAAATATCCAATTCCATGTGCTTGGTTCTTGAGTGCAGGACTGGGTTGTGAGCAAGAGAAACTGCACTGAGATTGTCACAATAGATATGAGGAATTTTACTCTTAATTTGCAATTCCTTGAGAAGAGACTGGATCCAAATAATCTCCGCAGAAGCTTGTGCAAGGCTTCTATATTCAGCCTCTGCACTAGATCTAGCTACAAGGGTCTGTTTCCTTGCCCACCAGGAAACTAGATTGGGGCCCAAAAATATGCAGGCTCCAGATGTGCTTCTTCTGTCATCAGGATCTGAAGCCCAATCAGCATCACAAAAGCCATTGATTGCTATAGGTTCAGTAGAGCTGGCAGGTGTAAGCATTAACCCATATGGTGTAAAGTACCCTGCAGATATCTAAGTATCCTCTTGACTGCCTTCCAGTGATCTTCAAGGGGATTTGATAAGAACTGGCAAACTTTGTTTACAGAGTAGGATATTTCAGGTCTTGTTATGGTTGCATACTGCAATGCACCAACAACTGACCTGAAAAATGTAGGATCTGAGACTATACTTGAACCAAATTTAGACAGTTTTGTGCTAGATGCCATCGGTGAGGGCATGCTATTAGCATGAATCATGTTAGCTTTTTGAAGAAGGTCCTTGATATATTTGGTTTGAGAGAGAAGCAAAGAGCCAGATGGTGAGTGATGCACCTCTATGCCAAGAAAATAATCTAGTATGCCCAAATCTTTAAGGGAGAACTCATAATTGAGCTGATAAACTAGATTCTTAATAGCCAGTTTTGAGTTTCCAGTGATGATAATATCATCAACATAAACCAATATAAAAATGCAGTGAGTTTGAGTGTGCAGAGTAAACAAAGAAGGATCACACCTGCTTGACTTGAACCCAAAGCTAAGTAAAGATGATTTCAATCTCTCAAACCATGCTCTTGGAGCCTGTTTTAACCCATAGAGAGCCTTGTGTAGTTTGCATACAAGGCTCTTGTCAGAAGATTCAAAGCCAGGAGGCTGCACCATGTAAACTTCTTCAGTTAGCATCCTATTTAGGAAGGCGTTGTTCACATCCAACTGCTAAAGAGTCCAGTTATAAGTAACTGCAAGTGTCAGAACTGTCCTCACTGTAACAGGTTTGACTACAGGGGAAAATGTCTCATTGTAGTCAAAACCTGCTTGTTGATGAAAACCCTTAGCCACTAAACGTGCCTTGTACTTGTTTACAGTGCCATCTGGATTTTTTTTTTACCCTGAATACCCATTTACATCCAATGGCCAATCTGTTTGCAGGAAGAGGTACTAGAGACCATGTCTGATTATGAAGTAAAGCATTATATTCTTCTTGCATTGCTAAATGCCACTTAGGATCCTGAAGAGCAGTTTTGTAAGTAGTGGGCTCAACATGAGTCAAAAGGAGTGTAGGGTTAATTCTAGGCTGCACAATTCTATGTTTATTTCTGGTTCTCATTGAGTGACAGTTTTGAGGATGAATTCTGTGAGGAACAGGAGGAGGAGACTCAGAATTTGTAGACTGAGAGCTAGTAACACTAGCAGATGACTCAGGTGAGGAATTTTGAGATGGAGAGGGAGATAGAATGGTGATGGGTGTGGGATTTAGGACAACATTATTTCTGTGTGAGGACTCAGAGTGGTGAGAACTAATAGATGGAGTCTGGGGGTTGTTTGATATGGGAGTAGTAGGAACAGACTCAGAATGAGAAGTTTGAGGAGTAGGTGAGTTAACAGTAAAGGTTGTTGACACAGGAGTGGGAAGAAAAGTGGATAAAGTGGGACCATCTGGTAAAACAGAACACACTTTCTGAGATGGAAACAAGTCAAGATAAGGGAATTTTACCTCATTGAACACAACATCTTTGGATATAAAAATTCTACCTGAAGCATCTAAACATTTATATCCTTTGTGACTGTTGGAATATCCCAAGAAAACACACTCCTTTGAATGAAAATCAAACTTATGAGTTATAGGGTCTCAAAAAGGGAAAACATGCACAACCAAAGCTTTTAAGGAATTTATAGTCTGGAAATTGAAGGTGAAGTAAGAAAAAGGGTGATTTATTTGCTAAAACTGGTGTAGGTAACCTGTTGATAAAGGTAAGTTGCAGTTAAAAAGGCATGGTCCCAAAACTTTAATGGCATTTGTGCATGAGATAAAAGAGTGAGACCAGTTTCAACAATATGTCTATGTTTCCTTTCAACTGAGCCATTTTGATGGTGAGTGTGTGGACAAGTGAATTTGTGAGTGATGCCAAGGCTATTGAGATATTTTGTGAAAGGTAAAAACTCACCACCTCCATCAGTTTGGACCGAAATAATTTTGTGATTTAAGTGCAATTCAATCATGGTTTTAAAATTCTGAAATGTAGAAAGTGTGTGAGATTTCAGTTTCAAAGGATATATCCATGTGTATCTAGAATAAGCATCCACACAAGTAAGAAAATAGGTATATCCACAAGAGGATTCAACTGGTGCAGGTAGGGATGGCAATGGGTACCCACTGGGCAGGGTACCATAGTGCCCATCCCCATACCCGCGTTTTAAAAAAATCCCCATACCCAGGCTCATACCCTCGTGGGCAACAAGTTTGGTGCCCGTCCCCATACCCTATGGGTATCTAAGTGCCCGTACCCGCACCCATTACCCGCACTTTCACAACAAAAAGATAATAAATAACAAAAAATATCACAACATAATTAAAATATGATATGAAATCTTCTAAATCAACATATAAAATATTACACATCATATTATTTGGCAAAATAAAAAGCATCTAAAATATAAAAAACAAGTGCATATTACAATAAATATCAAAGACTTAGGATTAATTAACTAACTTTAATATAAATAAAATTATTCGCATGGTCTATATAATGTGTGGGCATGGGGCGGGGTGGGTACTAGAGTGCCCGTACCCGCACCCATACCCGTTCAAATTTGTGGGTAATTACCCGTGCCCAGGCCCATACCCAATAATGCGGGTATTTACCCGCCCATCGTGGGTATTTTTTGCGGGTACCCAGTGGGCTTGGGTCCAATTGCCATCCCTAGGTGCAGGTCCCCAAAGATCACAGAAAATTAGTTCAAGAGGTTTAGTATATGTCATTTGAGATGCAAATGATGGCAGTCTATGAACCTTACCAAGACAACAAGCAGTACAAAAATCTGACAAGCTTTTATTTGGTAATTGTATGTTACAAAGTTTGATAATACTTTGAAGCACCTCATGATGAGGATGTCCAAGTCTGCTATGCCAGATACCATACATGGAAGGAAAAGACTGAGTAGAACTAGATGTTGAACTACTAGGTAAATGTTCAACATTATTACATTGAAAATTATTGAAATTGAAACCAGCTGAGGGACCTAAATGAAAAGAGGCAGAGTTATCAGTTTGTGCTGGAACTTTATTGCAAACTGGAACTTTATTGCAAACAGTGTTGACACTAGAATTTTGAGAGACAGGAGCAGTGGTCTTGAATGAGTTGGTGTGCTCAAACTGATAGAGACCATCTTGTCCTAGAATACCTCTTAAAAGCACCTTAGAAGAATCCTGAGATTTGACAAAACAGTGATTAGGATGAAACTCAAAGTAAACATTGTTATCTTTAGCAAACTGACTCACACTAACGAGATTTTTGGTTATAGAGGGAACAAGAAGGAGATTATTCAGTTTTAAAGTAGTTTGAGGATGTAAAGGAGAAGTAAATTGTAAGGAACCAACAGAGGTAATAGCCAAACCTTGTCCATTTCCAACTTAATTGCACTTTTGGCCCCCTATCTTTCCAAAACTTGCGGTTACAGCCCCCTAACTAATTTAAATACAAAACAACCCCCTAAGTATTGAATCTTTGGCAGTTTTGGCCCCCAACGCTGACGTGGCACCCTAAATGAGGTGCCACGTGTCATTTTTTTTTTTTTTTTGGCCTTGGGGGGCCAAAACTTTAGTTTTGAACTTCTCATTTCTGGATTCTTGTGTGAGAAGCTGAGATTCAAGTTCGTCTAAAGAAACAACTTCAGATTTCGCATTCACACTAGCAACAATAGGGTCAAACTCTTCAGGAAGTGCTTCAAGAACAACTTCAATTAGGTCCCTGTGAGAGACTGGATCTCCAGTTGAAGCAAGATACTCTGAAATTGCGCGAATTCGAGCAATGAATTCAGCGATAGTGTGTGAACCTTTCGTAATGGATCTAAGCTCAGATCGAAGTTGACGCGAACGCGTCTTCATCTGCGTGAAGCAGTAACTATGAATCTCATCCCAAACCTGCCACGAGTGGCGAAGGAGAACGAATCGCGAAAGCAGCGAAGGCGAAATCGTTGAAAGAATCCAGGTGCAGAGCAATGAATCTTGTTCTTCCCATTCAGTGTAAGCAGGATTCTCCGTTCCTGCTTCGCGTGCTGCATCTGTGAGATAAACCGGTGGAATCTCAGGTGAAATCACAAATTTCACCATCTTCGTTCCGCGAAGAACACCTTCGACTTGTTGCTTCCATTGAAGGTAGTTTGTATCATCAAGCTTAACAGAAACTACATGTTTGAAGGTTTTGGATGCTGCAGCAGTTACGCGTTGCGCATCAGAGGGAGTAGGAGAAGGCGTAGCAGAAGACATGGCTCTGGATCAAGAAGCTCTAGATACCATATTAGAACTGAAAATATGTTTATTATATCATATTATGTGGTGAGAATGTACATTTATATAGGTAGTAGGAGTCTCCTAGTTAACCCCTAATTAATAAGGAAGATTAATCAACACAATCAATACAATGACTAGTGGAGTTAAAACTAAATAGTCACAATCTTTTCAATATCTCCACTAAGTACTTGATTAATTATTCTAACAGAGACCACAATTAGGTAATCTTGAGAGAGGTGGATGATTTTTAAAAAGGTATGTACGAATTACCAGAGAATACATGGTACAATTGTTTTCTCAAAAGGGACTCTTTTAGAGGAAAATAGTGAGTGCAAGAGTATTGGCGAGATAGCTTGGTAGGCCGATAGTGAAATATTATTTTTACGCTGGATTCATATTCCCACAAAATGTGGAAAAATAAGGCAGGAATTAATTATATTGGATCTTTTAAATACAGGAGTTGAAATCTCCCGAAGGTTCATTCACATGAATCTTAAAGGATGGCACATACCCAATGGTCCCTAAGCAACAGTATAGAATGTCATCGCTTATGTTTAAATTTTAGGGATAGGAATTTTGACTTGTTCTTTGTCATTATGTTATGAACATTAGTATTAGTATTTCATTTTGGCATTGAAGCTCTCCTGGAGGAAGTTTGGGATTTGGTTTCAAATTTTTGTTACATGCATATCTTGGTAGGTCTTCCACATGGCAAGCAAAAGTGTTGATGCAGATCAGAGGATAACTCAAGATTTGGAGAAGTTAACAACAGACTTGTCTGGACTGGTAACCGGACTGGTAAAGCCATCCGTAGATATTTTGTGGTGAGTGACTCATTCATCATTTTGAATTATCATATTTCTAGTATAGTCATATGTATTTTACTAGCACTTGAATCAACATATCTGATGCTTTTTTTTCCCTATGTCTTTGCTTCTCAAGGTTCACATGGAGAATGAAGCTGTTAACTGGTCAAAGGGGAGTTGCCATACTCTATGCTTACATGTTACTTGGCCTTGGGTTTTTAAGAACTGTTACTCCTGATTTTGGTGATTTGATAAGCCAAGAACAACAACTTGAAGGAATCTTTAGGTAAACCAATAGTTGTTTGAGTTGCCTCAATTATGGCACACTAGTGTTGTGAAAATGATGCTGACCTTTTTTAATCTTACACTTATGCTAGGTTCATGCATGAGAGACTCTGTACTCATGCTGAGTCCGTTGCTTTCTTTGGAGGTGGTGCTCGAGAAAAAGCTGTGAGCATCCCAACTCTACGATATTTAATGCATTTTTTTTTTTTTAGGATGTGCTTATTTGAGGTGTGTTAAATTAAGATTGGAAGTTATTTACACTTTCTCCCCATGGGACAGTTGGCAATGGAATGAAGTGAAATTCATTTACACTCCACCCCTGAAATATCTGACACACCATTACATGACCCTTTTAACAAGCAATAAGGAGTAAATTTCAGTCTGTTTCATAAATTCTCACTTTCTCATTTACCACTTTTTTTGGATAAACAAACCCTAAATGTAAATTTGTCCATGAGTTTTAGTTTATAAAATTTTATTGATCTTAGGCTCTAATAGGGGGCATGTAATTTGGTTGAAGGTTCAAAAGGAAATGTATGGCTTATTGATTTTTCTTCAGCTTGCAGTTTATTCATTTTTATCAATGCAGATTGTAATTTTACTTTCTTAATATTGTGCAGATGGTTGAATCAAGATTCAGCGACCTTCTCATACACTCCCAGTACCTTCTGAAAAAGAAGTGTCTGTTTGGTATACTAGACGATTTCATCACAAAGCAACTACCTCATAATGTGACATGGTTGCTGAGCTTGTTGTATGCTATGGAACACAAAGGAGACCGTGCAGTTATAAGTACCCTGGGTAGGATTGTTGGACTGTTCTCAGTTACTCTCTTTATTTCTCTGTCGTCCCCCACTAATATATACAGCACTATATTACAGGTGAGCTGGCACATGCATTGAGGTTCTTAGCATCTGTCGTTTCTCAAAGCTTTTTAGCTTTTGGTGACATTCTTGAATTGAATAGGAAGCTTGTAGAGCTTTCTGGTGGTGTTAATCGGATATTTGAGCTCGAAGAGCTGCTGGATGCAGCCCATTCTGGTTCGTCATAACTGTTGCTTTGTTTTCTATGCAAGCATGCCATTTAACATGTTTATATAGCAGCAATTATATATAATAATCATCATGTGCTAATGATATCTTTTATGTACAGGGGAATTCATCAATGGTGGTCCTATATCTTCAGCAACTGATTATCATTCTAAAGATGTTATATCTTTTTCTAAGGTCAATATTGTTACCCCTTCTCAGAAGATGTTGGCCAGGGAGTTGACATGTGATGTTGAGCTTGGGAGAAGCCTGCTTGTTACTGGTTGGTATAGTTGCTATTTTAGTATATTTTCCCTTCTGGTAGAGGGAATTGCATTCTGATTAGAATTTAAATCTTGCATATCTTATTTTAAAAGGTCCAAATGGAAGCGGAAAAAGTTCCATTTTCAGAGTTCTTCGAGGACTTTGGCCAATTGCAAGTGGAAGATTCTCTAGACCATCTGAAGATTTGGATCAAGATGTTGGATCAGGTTGTAGCATCTTCTATGTTCCTCAACGGCCGTATACATGCCTGGGAACACTAAGGGACCAAATTATATACCCTCTATCCCGCGAGGAAGCCGTGTTGCGAGCATTGAAGATGTATGGAAAAGGTATCCATAGTACAAAAAATATCACTAGCTTCAGAAATGCCCTTGTCAAATGTAAAATGGTGTTTGCTAACTATACATAAGCACACGTGGTTCATTTGACTTTAATTTAAAATGCCCTTGTCAAATGTAAAATGGTGTTTCCTAACTATACATAAGCACCCGTGTTTCATTTGACTTTAATTTAAAATGACGCTGCCTTCTTTGATTTTGATTAATCCCCACCACCTGAGAATAGGTTCTCTTCCGAGTTTTTCCCTGCAGTTGTGACTCATGATAATGCATGAAATTGATTATATGTTATTTATATTGACAGCGTTGAAGATTTTCTTTCATTTAAGTTTAGTTGCGCAAAATTACTGTTCAGTTTCCTTTTATTCTCTTGTAATCATTTCAAAGTTGCATTTAGTTTATTTTTCCTTTTCCATTTTAGTTCTGATCGTTGTGATCTTGTTAATTCAGGTGAAAAGCATCCCGACACTGTAAAGTTGTTGGACAAGCACTTGGAAGTTATCCTAGAGAATGTTCGGTTGAATTATCTTCTAGAAAGGGACACAAGCGGGTGGGATGCAAATCTAAATTGGGAAGACACTCTCTCTCTTGGAGAACAGCAGAGATTAGGCATGGTATGTAAATTGATTTTATTGTAAATTTGTAATTTTAGAATGATTTAGTTAAGTTTCTTCAATAATATTTTAGTACAAGTCTTAGGTCTCAGTCTTGTGCTTGGCTCTTAATCAGAAGACATTATAATATATCTTGTTTGGATTTTAACACTTACCTTATCTTCTGTAAGGCACGCTTGTTCTTCCATAAGCCTAAGTTTGGTATCCTGGACGAGTGTACCAAGTATGTATGATTTACCTCTGCCTTTTTTCTCTTGTAGAATTGCTTTGTTCTTATTTGTTGCTAACCATGATTTGCTCTCTTCCTGAAAAAAATGTTGGCAGTGCAACAAGTGTTGATGTGGAAGAACACCTATATGGGTTAGCGAAGAAAATGGAAATCACATTTATTACTTCCTCACAAGTAAGTCTTTACTAAAAAAAAATGATAAATTTTAAATTTTGTCAAGCCAAATTTAGAGTATTATGAGCAGCAGATCAATAGTTAGTTTTAATTGTTTCTCACTACAATAAATACAGCTAGTATTTTGCACTTACTCTCGTATGGTATGGGATTACTTATATGATCATAGATGCACGTTCCTTCTCTGCACATAGCTATGTGATTTTTATATAGTTCTAGCTGAGTCAGTTATTGACATTTCTAAACTTATACATAAATAATAGCTTCCCAATTCCAAATCCGGTCTAAGTGTCAAACTAATTAATTGTCTTGTCTCTTGTCCTCAGCGTCCTGCTTTAATACCATATCATTCCATGGAATTACGGCTGATTGATGGTGAGGGTAATTGGCAACTCCGTTCGATCAAGCAATGATTCTCCGGCAAGTAGTGTTGCTGCAGACTCTCATATCGTTACTATTTGAGATATTGGGGAGTCTTGAATATACTGGCTGCCTGTGAGCGTAAATAAGGTTTGCCAGTGATTGTATCTGTATTTTCTTTCATTTCGGGTTTACCATTTACTATATTCTCCAAGCTTCAATTTTTGATCCATAGACTTATTAGGGCAAACAAACTGAAATAGTGAATCAGCAGCAACAACCAAAATGGTTGATAAGAAGTTGAAATACAACCATGTCTTGATCGCTGCAGTATATTAAGATCAATCATGTACAGTCTCTTCCCTCATATTCCTAGGTAGTTGATATTTATTCATATTTTGTAACCATTATTTTGTTAATAAAAAGTAGCTTGAAATATAGTAGTTCATTGAGTTATTTTGTACTGCAGTAACTAGTAATACCGCCATCCGTACATTTAGCTTTGATTTCTTTTCTCCAAGTCCATTATTACTTGGATAACTCCTGTGCCAACAAAAATGATTTTATTCCACAAAATAGATGGGACTATGTTGTTAGGAGATCACATATCTATAATTTCATTCTTATTTTCTGGTCTCTTTCGATCTCTCACTTTGATGGGCCACTCTACCGCTGTGAGAGCTTCCCTTAAGTTGATGAGTGTGAAAGACAGTGTGGGTGAAATCACTGCCAACGTTGGACACGTTGAAGGTGTTGGTCAACAAAGACTAATTTAAAATTTACGTGGAAGCTACGTAATTTTGTAACTGTCAGACTCACTTTCAAATAAGTAAAACTAATATCAATTTTAACAAATGAGTGTACGATTCTCTCAAAAAAAAAAATGAGTGTACGATGAAAACTAGTCGTAAAATGTTTCGACGACACTATTTTTTAAACTAATAAGGGTTGGACAACTTCCTCTAAACATAACGTATTTTTTATTTATTTTTTGAATTTGTCAATAATATATATTCAATGAAGCTCTTTATAAATTATCATTCAGTTATTAAAAGAGAGAAATGGTTGATATTTTAGTTTTCTTTATTTAATTAGGGATGTTTTGTGGAGAAAAAATAATCATACCTTTTGTAATAATATTGTTAACAATACATTATCTTCAACATACTATTTTACAGATAAAAAATCAATGGAATATTTTTTTTTGAAGGAAAAAGTCAATGGAATATTATCATCAAATTGATGTAGAATTATCAAATTTACGTAGAACTCATAAATTAATCGGACCCACTTAAATCAGTGAGACAAATTTAAATTTTAGCAAATGAGAAATTATTCTTAAAATTTTTAAATCGACTTTATTTATTACACATTTTTTCTAGGGGTCGACTTTATTTATTATACTTGTTAATATGTTATTGTGTAGCAAAATTAGCATACACAGCCACAACCAAAACCTTGTCAAGAGAAGATTCAATATTAAAAATTTAAAGTTGATGCATTTGCAAAGTCATTTTGGAGTGCACACTCAGAAGAAAACTATATATTACTATCATATATAAGCCATTCAAAAAAAAAAACAAAAACTATCATATATAAGCAATCTGTTATAATTTTGTCAAAAAAATAAATCCATTGTAATTTAAGTTCTTTCTTTTTGTGGTGTGTTGTAATTATAAGCTAATTAGTTGATGTTAGTGCATATAGACATCACATAATTTTGCATTAAATCAAAAAGCCTCCAAAGCTCCACCTAATGCAAATATATCACAATCTTCAGTGTTGCACCAAGCTTGATGATCATGACCATTTTTACATCCACACTCATTCCAATTATTCAATCTCCTCTTATTTTGCTTCTCCATCTCAGCAACCGAAGCCACTCTTATTTTAATCTCTACTTCAACTTCTGGTGTTGTGAACATACCCTCTTTGCAATCATTTCCACTCACCAAATCCATCTTCAGCCATTTTTTTAACTCCATGTTTTGTGATTCAATAATCACTTTCCATGGAATCTCACTATTTCCAATAAGTTGTGACCCCCACATCTTCCTTTGCCTCAGCTCCACCACTAGGCTTTGTTGATTAAGATTGTCCAAGAATTCTTGGGGGCATGAACAATCTAAATTAAAAGACTCATTCCAAAAGGGTAGGGATTTGGTAGAAATACTTTTACTGTTGAGTTGAATTCTTTTGTTGTTTCCTGTTGGAAGATACAACCTTGAAAACAGTTTTTCGTGGATTTGATGAATTCAGTGTTTCTGGCTTGTATTATTCTCAGTTCACAGCTGAAGTTTGCATAAGCTGGTATATGGGATGGATCCATTGAAAATTTGAGAGTATAGTTAGGAATATGTGTCTAGTTATGTGTTGCAGTTAGAAAAAGAGAGGAAATTAAAGCTAAGAATATATTGAAGTGGTTTGTTTGAGTTTGAGTTGTTGCTAGTGATGTATTATAGAGTTGAGAAAAGTAAATTGGAAATGCTTTCCGAGATGCACTCTATTATCTTTGAACACTAATTTAATATGTAGTATGATATAGTATTGTATAAAATTGCTAAGTATCTCAGTTGTGCTTTTTGTGAATATATGGACACCAACTTAATCTTAAATCATGCGCATTAGATTGTGTTCAAGATTATATTTTACTAAAGAAAACCTTGTAAACCTCGAAAGGCTAGATTTTCCAATTTGGCTCTTGCAAGTAGCAATATACGAATCAAGAGTATCTTAATGCAATCCGTAAAGGTATAAGATTACAATAAAAAAGATTTTTAGTGTACTTTTTTAGTGTACTTTGGCTTGAATGCTGGCCTCAACTCACAGCCATAACTTAGTAGCTAGCTTTTTTTTTTTTTTTTTTTTTTTTTTTTTTTTTTTTGAGGGGAACTTAGTGCTAGTTGTAACGACATACATGTACATCAATTATAAAAACATTGGAAAAATTTCCCACCACTCATTAAGCTAACAAAAATATAGCCTGCGACATGCTATTCCATCATAATGCTAATATCATTTTGAATTGCTCTTTATGTTGATTGCCATTAATAAACCATTATAGATTACAGTATCTTTTTCTTTTGGCTTATGTAAACTGTAAAGTACTCTCTTTCCCCTCAAAGAAAATAAAGCACTTCCTTTGTTTCTTTATAATCGTCGCTTTTGCAGAAATATTTTGTTGTTACATTCTTCTTGTTTTTAAAGTTTAATGCAATATTAATTATTTTATGAATGCTATACTTAACAATTTATTGCATAGAGAAATAAGTTGAATGAGTTAATAAATGTACTTGCAGTGAGTACAATATCTAAAACTAGGGTTTAGTATCTATTTTGGTCATGCCTTGAGAATGATTCCAAGGTGAGTATTTATAGCCCTGCTTGGGCCTGTATTCTCGTTGTAACAGCCCGGTGGGCCCCTCGCAAGGCACTGCACCCACCGCACTGCACTGTTACTCACAAGCTTAATCACTAGCCCCCTCACCATACTAGTGTTTTTGCCTCCCGTGGGAATCGAACCTAGTACCTGGGGATAAGTACTACTTCAATGCATTCCCACTACCAATTGAGCTACTAGCAGTGTGAGTAACAGTGCAGTGCGGGGGGTGCAGTGCCTTGCCTTGCGAGGGGCCCACCAGGCTGTTACACTCGTGACTTAGGCTCTAAGTTACTTAAAGCCCAAGTCACACCTTATATGTTGTGGAAAGCTTCTAGAGGTTTCTAGATAATCCTTGAGGCGGCTAGATCTTCTAACCCTTCTGGAAGCCTTCTCGAGGCGGCAAGGCGAAAGAGGCGCGCCCTAGGGCTTTTTGGCCTTTATGAAGGGATGCTAGGCCTTTAGTATAAAATTGACAGTCTGATAACTGATTAAGGGTATTAAAGAAAAATGACAAAGAATTTCATCCAAAGTAACAAATTATTTGTTGGTTGTTTTAATATGTACACTATAACATGATAATTTTTATATGTATACTATAAAAACTAATTATCTTTAATTTGAATTAATTTATTTCATTTGATTAAATAATTTATTTTTTTGTTAAGTAAAGGAAATAACAAGAAAAGCTAAGGAACAATACGAGAGTGCTAGTCCCCATTACATCAAAATGAAAATAGGAAAGCAATAAAGGAGGAGGGGAGTGCAAGATCATCAAACTAAAAGAGCTTGAATGCCCCATCCTAGCAAGGATATCAACTCAATCATTAGCCTCACATTATACATGAGAGTTTTAATGTTCCAATTAGGAGTATGAAGCAGGTTGAGGATTTCTGAGAGAAAATGTTTCATACTAGAGATGGAAGTAAAACCGCTTTGAATTTGATTTAAAACTAATTGACATTCGACCTCAATGAAGAGGGAGAAGATGGATAACTGACTAGCAAGACAGAGACCGTAAAGAAGGCAGCAAATCTCAGCCATGGTGACGGTGGAGGTTTCACAGTTACAATGAAATCCTTTGATGAAAATACCATTAGAGTAGCGAATAAGACATCCACAAACTAACAATTTATCGATACAGTTATGGGATCAGTCAACATTAAGCTTGAAGGAGGGGAGGCCAAAGCAATATGAAGCTCCTAGCAAGAGTTTCCATTGCCGTATTTTCAAAGAGTTTCCCTATCTGCGTTCGATAAAAAACACATACTGTTAGCTAGCTTCGTTAGCTGGCCATATTTTTGGTCCCATATTTCTTTGTCTTTTAAGGAAGAACTGAAGACATCTATTTATGCGGTTGAAATTGCTTATCAACGTAGCTGATTGAACCTTTGGTTAGAACGCCATTCACTTTTGGTGGGTATGACTTCTAAATATTTTGATATGGTTCCTTGATAGTTATTGAAGGGATGGAAAAACTGTTTCATTATAACGCAACGGGTGAACTTTCATGTTTGTTATATTTTTAGAGAAGAAAATAGTTGTGCCGATAAGCTGACTAACTTTGGATTTTCTACTCAGAATTTTACTTGATGGGATTCTCTTCTTGAGTTTGTTTGTTTGGTTACATTTCTCTTCTTGAGTTTATTAGACAGGACATTTTTCCGTAACATATTTGGTCTTCCTAATTTTCGTTTCATTTAGGTTATGAGTTTACTTTTTTTTTTTAGCTTTATCACATTGCACTAATTTTTCTTTCCCCATGGTTATATTTCATTGAGTTTGTTCGATAAAGTTTTTAATGATTCTGCTGTTTACAAAGTCATTTTAGAATGGACACAGAGAAGAAAGCTCTAATCAAATAGAATCGATCCATTATAATTTTGTCAAAAAAATATAAATCCACTGTAATGATAAGCTAATTAATTAGTTGATGTTAGTGCATATATACATCACATAATTTTGCATCAAAATCAAAAAGCCTCCAAAGCTGCACCGAGCGCAAATATATCACAATCTTCAGTGTTGCACCAAGCTTGATGATCATGACCATTTTTACATCCACACTCATTCCAATTATTCAATCTCCTCTTATTTTGCTTCTCCATCTCAGCAACCGAAGCCACTCTTATTTTAATCTCCACTTCCACTTCTGGCGTTATGAACATACCCTCTTTGCAATCACTTCGACTCACCAAATCCATCTTCAACCATTTTTTTAGCTCCATGTTTTGTGATTCAAGAATCACTTTCCATGGAATCTCACCTTTTCCAATAAGTTGTGACCCCCACATCTTCCTTTGCCTTAGCTCCACCACTAGGCTTTGTTGATTAAGGTTTTCCAAGAATTCTTGTGGGCATGAACAGTCTAGATTAAAAGACTCATCCCAAAAGGGCACTGATTTGGTAGAAACATTTTTTCTGTTGAGTTGAATTCTTTTGCTGTTTCCTGTTGGAAGATACAACCTTGCAAACAAGTTTTTCGTGGACTTGATGAATTCGATGTTTCGAGCTTGTATTATTCTCAATTCACAACTAAAGTTAACATTAGAAGACATATGAGATGAATCCATCTTGAATTGAGAATAGCTAGGAATGTTTCTTGTTATGTGTTGTAGCTAGAGAAAGAGAGGAAATTAAAGCTAAAGAATATATTGAAGGAGTTTGTTGTTTGAGTTATAGTTGTTGTGTGTGATGTATTATATAGTGTGGAAAAGGTAATTAATTAATTAAAGGAAGATGGAAATGCTTTCCAAGAAATCATTGAGCACTATGATAAAATTAAGATATAGTAATATTTGTCCATTATCTCTCAGTTGTGCTTTTTGTGAATATTTTACTATCAACTTAATCTTAAACATGCACATCAGATTGTTCTAAAGATTTTATTCATATTAAAGAAAACATTGGAATCTAGAAAGGGTGGATTTTCCAATTCGGATCTTGTCTTGTAACTACAACTACAAGTTGTAATGTGGTATTGGGTTATGAATCAAGAGAATCTTAACACAATCCTTAACTGGGGACCCCAAATTATATAAGATTAGAATAATTACAAGGTTTTTAGTGTGCTAAACTAAAAGCCATCGAAAAAGAAAGGACCCTAGTAGGCATTCTTAGTTTCTTATCTAACTCACTAGCTAGTTTTAATAATATACATCAATTATAAAACATTGCAAAATTTTCCTACCTCTGATTAAGCTTACAAAATACAAAAGGACCTCTTTCGAGTGCAGATGCAGGTCGAGCACCGACGACACCCTAGGAGTTCATATGTTCGCTCTTAGAATATGGTATGGTTTTTAAATTACAGTTGTGGATGCTGTCGGGGTTGTGGTCCTTGCAATTGTGGTCATTGCGGCTACTGCAACGCGCATTTCAATTGTTGCAACATGAAATAATTCAATTTTCAGAAAGTGATACCACCATGCTACTACATTATTTATCCACTATAGTAGAGTTTCATTGTTCCCGCTTAACTCAAGTTGTAGGGACATTGTATTATATATGCATGGGCATGCATGACTTCCCACTTATTCACCTTAAAAAAGTGAATTTCTAGCCACTTTGTATATGTGATTAAAGATCACACCACAATTGTGGTGCGATGGCTACCACATCGACAATTTTGCAGCCGCAATTACAGATGTGGAACACAGTTTAAAACCATGTACATTCTCTTACTACTAATTCCATGCATCGCCACCGGAATCCTCCAGATCAGCTATCACCATTGGCCACAGTCAAACAAAAGAAGCATGAGCTATTGCAATATTACATCGAGTGCTTAAACAGGAAGTTGTATTCACAAAGGAGGCCTCCAAGGATGAATTGGTTGATTATAATGTCTGGATTCCTTGACGAAAACCTATTTGGAGTCGAAATCCGACTCAACAACCCGAAGGATATGGATGAAGGGCACATAAACATCTACTGCGAGAAGCGAGTGATGGCCTTAAAGTAGGCACATGCCCCCAATTATTATAACCTAAATTTGTCCCTAGACACGTGTCATCACTTATTTTATCAAAGAAGAATGACGTATTTGACTTCATTAGACAAAGCCACGTCACTATGTCGACGCTACATGTTATCACTTCTTTTATCGAAGTAGAATGACACCATAACTTTTGATAGTTGAAGGCACTCCGTTCCAATAATGAACTCTGACACTTCGCACAACTCTCAAGTTGACATCTTGGTCTCCCAACACTACGTACCAACTTAAGGCCAACCATTATGAACTCGACCATGACCCAATCTAGACTTCGCCTCATGACATGAAAGCACATTCCTTCAGTCCACTCTAAGATAAAGGTTGTCTTCAAAATTTCCATAAATAGAGATTCAACTCTTAGGAAAAATGTATGTACTTCTCATATTATACCTCTTACTCCCCCAAACTTTTATTGACGTGAGTGTGGAAGTGCTTGCAAGTACCTCTACCGCTTAACCGTTGATCGTCACTGATTAGCTCTACCTTTCAGCCATCTCTAATTTCTGGTCTGGATCAAAATTAAAGGCAATTAGTTTTTAGTGATATATAAAATTCAGAAGTATCTGGATCAAAAAAATTGTCAACAAAAAAAAAAAAAAGTGGCATAAAATTTAAAATTCGCCCCTCAATATTACTTTAGAAAATCCAAAGTTAAGATACTGTAATTTAAAATGAAGATATTGAGTAATTTAAAATGATATTAACGTGATGAACTTATGATGGAATAACGTGTCACAGACTATATTTTTGTAATCTTAACGAGTGGTAGGGAATTTTTGCAATGCTTTGTAATTGATGTACATGCATATATTCCAAGGTTTTTTATGGCTGTCAGTTGAAGCCAGCACTTTAACCTTTTGGTACATTAAACCTTGTTTATTGAAATCTTATATTTGGGGTCCCCATTTACTGATTGCATCAAGATACTTTTGAATTGTAACCCAATACCATACTGCAATTTGCAAGAGCCAAATTGGACAATCTAGCCATTCAAGATTTTAAAGACTTTAAGATTAATTAGATATAATCTTCAGCACAATCTTATGTGCACAATTTAAGACTAAGTTGGTATTAATATATTCCCTAAAAGCACATGAGATATATACTGGATCAATTTTATACAATACTATATCATATATGTTATATTAGTGTTCAAGGAGAAGAGCAGCTTCTTGGAAAGCATTTCCAAATTACTTTTTCCACACTATATAATGGCTATACATCACATACAACAACTCAAACTCAAACCAACCTTCTTTATATTCTTACCTTCAATTTCCTCTCTCTTTTTCTAGCTACAACACATAGCTAAACAAATTCTTAACTAGCTATACTCTCAATTATTCAATGGATCCATCAAATTTATCTGCTTATGTAAACTTCAGCTGCGAACTGAGAATAATACAAGCCCGTAACATCGAATTCATCAAGTCCACGAAAAACTTATTTGCAAGGTTATATCTTCCAACAGGAAACAACAAAAGAATTCAACTAAACAGCAAAAGTGTTTCCACCAAATCAGTGCCGTTTTGGGATGAGTCTTTTAATCTAGATTGTTCTTGTCCCCAAGAATTCTTGGAAAATCTTAACCAACAAAGTCTAGTGTTGGAGCTAAGGCAAAGGAAGATATGGGGGTCACAACTTATTGGAAAAGGTGAGATTCCATGGAAGGTGATTCTTGAATCACAAAATATGGAGTTGAAAAAATGGTTGAAAATGGATTTGGTGAGTGGCAGTGATTGCAAAGAGGGTATGTTCACAATACCAGAAGTGGAAGTGGAGATTAAAATAAGAGTAGCTTCAGTTTCTGAGATGGAGAAGCAAAATAAGAGGAGATTGAATAACTGGAATGAGTGTGGATGCAAAAATGGTCATGATCATCAAGCTTGGTGCAGTGCTGAAGATTGTGATATATTTGCACTAGGTGCAGCTTTGGAGGCTTTTTGATTTTGAAGCAAAATTATGCAATGTATATATGCACTGATATCAACTAATTAACATATCATTATAATGAACTGAATTTTTTGACAATTATATTGGATTGATTCTATATGATTAGAGTTTACTTATCTGTGCCCATTCTAAAATGACTTTGCGGACACATTAAATTTTATTTTTATACTGTATATTAGAATTTAGAACTGTGTATATGGTTTATGGTTTCTCTATCTCTAGTACGTAGAACTTGTCCCAATCGTTAAATTTCCTCTTGGGACATTATATAATATTGGTGTTACTTGTTGGTTGAGATTCTTATATCAGATTAACCAAGACATTCATGGAGATGTTATAAGGTCTCATATCAGATTAAATAAATTAAAAGATTGATATAACCTAATGAAATTAATTAATTTGAATTTGTGTTTTAAGCTAAATTACTGTACAATATGTGCATACTAAATAAAAAGAGATTCAGGCCTCATATAAAAGGTACTGCCTCGTGAACTCATTATATCATCAAAATCCTCTCTTTCCTCACAGTTCTCAAGTGAGGAATTATTTATCATAGCAGTTGAATTCTTGCTATAGCATGTGTCAAACAGTGTGGCCTAGTCTTCCACAATACGTGCACACTTTACCAGAATTTCTATTGTTTCCTTGGATAAAATCACCATGTCATATACCGTGGTTTTCGAAAATCAGCAGCATTGATTAGAAGTTTTGAATCTTCAATTTGTGTAAAACTGCCTTGCCTCTCATGTTGAATTAACATAGAAAATATCTTATTAGTGATTGGCAATAGATGCACTAAAACAATTTGTGATCAGAAACCAAATCAAATTTCTAATGCACTGAAATTGTTCCATCAACAAAGTCAAATTTATTTCTACCTCCAAGAGCTCTTCTCACATATAGAGCCCAGGCATGATAATTTGAACGAGTGAGGACTGGTGTGTACCATGATTGCATTAGCGATGTGCAGCAGAGCTCAAAAGAGCTCTGATACCATCTTGAATTTCTTAAACATGAGTAAAATTGATGAAGAAACTCGCAAAAGCAGAGAAAAGTAGAGGAAAACTCGCATATATTGAATTTAAGAATCAAAGAAGGTACAATTAGTTATATGCAACTCTTGATCCTAACAACCTCAAGCCATAGCCTAACTAACTTCTAACCGTTTTGCTGACTCATAAAAACAGAAAGGAGTCGAAGGTATGATAATCTAAGCTAGGTCTCACCATACCAATCTTATGATTCAGTCAACTATGCATCTTGTTTTCCTTTAGTGAGTAACTTGTTCAGCAAGCTAAGTCTCGTTTTCACTAGAATCTCCATCCATATCATTTGATTCATTTAACAAAGAGAAAAGAAAAATTCAAACTTGGTGTCTAAAATGGAATTGAAAGTGAATAAATCAACCTTGAATCAATTACGACTTCTGCTTGAGAAATCAAGAGTCGCGCCTCTTAGAGTGTGCACTGCATGCATGTATTGCTTCATATCTTTTATGTATAAAGCATCTTATAAACAAAAAAAAAAAAAAAAAAAAAAACTCTTTTATGAATCGATAACTTATTTGAGTTTTATAACATTAGTTGAGACAAAGTATCATGTATGGCCAGTACTGATTCTAAAGTTTGTTGTATGTCATGGTTGCAAGTTGTGGTTCGGATCCATCTCAATCAATTGTAGTGCTACATATCTTTTGTATTATACTTAACCAGTTAAAAAACAAGTTTTATATACTTATATGTATCTTTTGTATACTTAAAAATATATCTTTTGATGTACATTACAACAACTAGTGTCCATGAGTAAATAGATAACAATGCCTTCTGAAGATCCTAGCTTTTTCGATGATTCTAAGTTGAAGCCAGCATTCAAGCCTTCTAGTTTAGTACACTAATTAAAAACCTTGTTTATTCTAATCTTATACCTTTGGGGTCCCCAGTTATGGATTGCATCAAGATACTGTTGATTGGAAAATCTAGCCCTTCAATATTTTAAAGGCTTTCTTTATAAGATATAGGCTTATGCACAATCTCATGTATATAAATATTTAAGATTAAGTTGGTATTAAAATATACAAAAAAATCACTACTGAGATACTGGGAAACTACTGTCTTATATTTTATATAATTGCTCAAGGATAAGAGCTCCTTCATGGACATCATTTCCAATTTAATTAATTACTTTTCTACACTATATAATACATCACATAGAAAACCTCAAACACAAACAAACACATTAAACATATTCTTAAGCTTTAATTTCCTCTCTTTTTCTAGCTACAACACATAATTAGACAAATTCCTAATTACTAAACTCTCAATTTTTCAATGGATCCATTACATATACCTGCTTATGCAAACTTCAGCTGTGAACTAAGAATAATACAAGCCCGAAACGTTGAATCTGTCAAGTCCACGAAAAACTTGTTTGCAAGGTTGTATCTTCCAACAGGAAACAACAAAAGAATTCAACTAAACAGCAAAAGTGTTTCCACCAAATCAGTACCCTTTTGGGATGAGTCTTTTAATCTAGATTGTTCTTGCCCCCAAGAATTCTTGGAAAACCTTAATCAACAAAGCCTAGAGGTGGAGCTAAGGCAAAGGAAGATGTGGGGGTCACAACTTATTCGCAAAGGTGAGATTCCATGGAAAGTGATTCTTGAATCACAAAACATGGAGCTAAAAAAATGGTTGAAAATGGATTTGGTGAGTGGAAGTGATTGCAAAGAGGCTATGTTGCCAACACCAGAAGTGGAAGTGGAAATTAAAATAAGAGTGACTTCGGTTGCTGAGATGGAAAAGAAGAATAAGAGAAGGTTGAATAATTGGAATGAGTGTGGATGCAAAAATGGTCATGATCATAATGCTTGGTGCAGCGCCGAAGATTGTGATTTATTTGCGCTTGGTGCAGCTTTAGAGGCTTTTTAATTTTGATGCAAGATTATGTGATGCATATATGTACTAACACTAATTAGCTTATCATTTTAATGGATATTCAATTGATATTTTTTGACAACATTATAAGGGTTGATTCTATATGACTAGAGTTTTCTTCGGTGTCACTCAATAAGAAATTTAATGATTACCAAACATCGGCTTAATAAGAAATTTAAATCACATCTTCCGTATATCTTATTTCGTAAGAACTGATTAAGCCATTCAATAATTCAGAAAAGTGCCTGAAAACAACAAAATCTTTAAGCCTCTAAGAACAACTTTGTTTGTTATGAGGAAAAAATTTAGAAACAAATTTCTGAAGAGGTCAATAGGTTGCATAACCATGGAGTGCCAAAAAATGAGAAACCAGTTAGACCTTGATGCTGAAGTTGCTATATTTTTTCGAATTTCTAGGTCTTGATGGTTTTCGTACCTGAAGACAAAAATAGATGACGATAATTAATTTTGATTTGAACTTCAAATCAGTTTCAAAAAATGAAGGCGAAAATGAAGAGGAACCATGCTAGCGAAGCCATGGGTCATTCTTCTTTTTTCAAAGTAGAATGACATCACATACATGGGTCGATGAAGACACTTCAATAGAGGCATGTCATGTCTCATGACTTCTTTATTGAAGTAGAAAAACATCTTTGACTTTGGTAAACGAAGACGCTTCAATAGATGATGCCATGTGTCATCACTTCTTTATCGAAGTAGAATGAATTCTTGGACTTCGGTAGATGAAGATGCTTCAATAGAGTGATTACAGGTGTCATCACTTATTTATCGAAGTAGAATGACATCTTAGACTTCGGTAAATGAAGACTCTCCAACAGTACGATGACAGTGTTAGCACTTCTTTTATCGAAGTAGACAAACATCTTTAGCTTTCGTCGACGAAGTTGCTTCACTAAATTGACACTGTGTCGTTCTTTTATAGAAGTAGAAAGATATCGTGTACGTCAGTAGTTGAAAGACACTTCGTTCTATAATAATGACCTTCAATAAATTGCACAATTATCATGTAAGCATCTTGTCTAAACAACATTGCCGACTTGGGGGCAACTGTTTTGGACTAGGCCAATGATCAATCCAAACTTCGCCTTCATGAAGACCCATTCCTTCAATTCACTCTAAGCTAAAGGGTTGCTGTCAAAATTACTGTACGTGTCTAATTGTCTAAATAGAGATCCAACCCCAATAGAAAGGTATGCACTGCTAATTCTAGCTCTCAGTCTCTCCAATTCTTACTGGCTTGAGCACTGTAATGCTTGCAGGTACTCCCTTTGCTTCACCGGAGAGTGTCTCCAGTCAGTTCCACCTGACAGCCATATATAAACTATGTATAGATAAAAATTTAAGGCATTTAGTTTTTAAGGTGACATATAAAGTACTCCAAAATTCGCTCCTCAATATTGTTTTAGATAAGGAAAAAAAGAGTAATTTAAAATGATATTAACTTTATGATGGAATAACATGTCGCAGAGACACAGACTATATATTTGTAAGCTTAATGAGTGGTAGGAAAATTCTGTACATGATTTCAAATAATAATAATGTATATTATCACAACTAGTGAGTTTAATTAGATAAGAATTCCAACTGAGGGTTCTAGCCTTATTGATGGCTGTCAATTGAGGCCAGCATTCAAGAATTTTAGTCAGTACAAATACCTTGATTATTCTAATGTTACTTTTGGGGTCCCAAGTTATGGATTGCATTAAGATACTGTGGATTCATAACCCAATACCATATCAGAATAACAAGAGCCAAATTGGAAAATCTAGCCTTTCGAGATTCTAAAGGTTTTCTTTAATAAGATATAATCTTCAACACAATCTCATGTGCATGGTTTAAGATTAAGATGGCATTAATATATTCACAAAAAGCACAACTGAGATATTGGATCAATTTTATACTATACACTATGTTAGTGCTCAAGGATAAGAGCAGCTTCCTGGAAAGCATTTCCAATTTACCTTTTCCACACTATATAATGCATCACATACAACAACTTAAACTCAAACCAAAACATTAAATATATTCTTTAACTTTAATCTCCTCTCTCTATTTCGAGCTACAAACATATAACAAGATAGACTCTTATTCTCCATTTTCAATGGATCCATCGAAAACACCTGCATATGCAAACTTCAGTTGTGAACTGAGAATAATACAAGCACGAAACGTTGAATTCATCAAGTCGGCAAAAAACATGTTTGCAAGGCTGTATCTTCCAACAGGAAACAAGAAAAGAATTCAACTAAACAGCAAAAATGTTTCCACCAAATCAGTGCCCTTTTGGGATGAGTCTTTTAATCTAGACTGCTCATGCCCTCAAGAGTTCTTGGAAAACCTTAACACACAAAGCCTAGTGGTGGAGCTAAGGCAGAGGAAGATGTTGGGGTCACAACTTATTGGGAAAGGTGAGATTCCATGGAAGGTGATTCTTGAATCACAAAACATGGAGTTAAAAAAATGGTTGAAGATGGATTTGGTGAGTGGAAGTGATTGCAAAGAGGGTATGTTCATAACGCCAGAAGTGGAAGTGGAGATTAAAATAAAAGTAGCTTCGGTTGCTGAGATGGAGAAGCAAAATAAGAGGAGAATGAATAATTGGAATGAGTGTGGATGCAAAAACGGCCATGACCATCGTGCTTGGTGCTGCGCTGAAGATTGTGATATATTTGCGCTTGGTGCAGCTTTGGAGGCGTTTTAATTTTGATGCAAGATTATGCCATGTATATAGGCACTAACATCAACTAATTAGCTTATCATTATAATAGATTGATTTTTTTGACAATTATAGCGGATTAATTCTAAATTATTAGAGTTTCCTTAATTCTCCGTGCCCACTCTAAGATGACTTTGCAAACTCATTAGCTTTTAATTTTGTATGTTGGATTTGTAAGTAAAGATTTAAGGTTTTTCTAATTTTAGCAGAACTTTTATGTAGAACGAAGAAAAATTGAATTAATTTAATGATTACCAAACATCAGCATAATCAGAAATTTAAGTCACATCTTCTGTATATCTTATTTGGTAAGAACTGATTAAGCCATTCAATAATTCAGAAAAAATACTTGAAAGCAACATAATTTGTAACCATTTAAGAAAACCTAGTTTTTTATAAGGAAACAAAATTAGAAATGAATTTCTGAAGAGGTAAACAGATTGCATTACTAGGAAGTGCCAAAAAATGAGAAACCAGTTAGACCTTGATGCTGAAGTTGCTATATTTTCTTGAATTTCTAGATCTTTATCGTTTTTTTACCTGATGACAAAATTTAAAGACGATAATCAGTTTTGATTTAAACTTCAAATCAGTTTTGAAAAATGAAGGTGAAAATGAAGAGGAATCATTCGAGCTTGCTATATTTTCTTAAATTTCTAGATCTTTATCGTTTTTTTACCTGATGACAAAAATTAAAACGATAATCAGTTTTGATTTAAACTTCAAATCAGTTTTGAAAAATGAAGGCGAAGATGAAGAGGAATCATTCGAGCGATGCCATGTGTCATTCTTCTTTTATCGAGGTAGAATGACATCACATACTTTGGTAGATGAAGACACGTCAATAGAGGCATATGTCATGTCTCATGACTTATTTCTTGAAGTAGAAAGACATTTTTTTGCTTTGGTAGATGAAGACGCTTCTATAGATGATGCCGAATGTCATCACTTCTTTATCGAAGTAGAATGAAATCTTGGACTTCGGTAGAAGAAGACGCTTCAATAGAATGATGCTACATGCATCACTTTTATTGAAGTAGAATGAAATCTTGGACTTCGGTAGAAGATGCTTCAATAGAATGATGCCACGTGCATCACTTCTTCATTGAAGTAGACTGACATCTTGGACTTCGGTAACAATATGATGACAGTGTCAGCACTTCTTTTATCGAAGTAGAATGACATCTTTGGCTTTTTCTGATGAAGTCGCTTCCCTAAATTGACATTGTGTCATTACTTTTTTTATAGAATGACATCTTGTGTGTCAGTAGTTGAAGACACTTCGTTCGATAATAATGACCTTAAATACATTGCACAATTATCAAGTAGGCATCTTGTCAACACTGCCGACTTGGGGGCAACTGTTTTGGACTAGGCCAATGAAGACCCATCCCTTCGATTCACTCTAAGCTAAAGTGCTGCTGTCAAAATTATTGTACATGTCTATAAATAGAGATCCAACTCCAAGAGAAAGGCTTCACTGCTAATTCTAGCTCTCACTCTCTCAAATTCTTACTGAATTGAGCATTACAATTCTTGCAGGTACTCCCTACGCTTCACTAGAGAGCGTCTCCGGTCAGTTCCACCTGACTGCCATCTCTTTCTGTTCCACTAGCTCTCACTCCTTGCTCTATTCGGTCAAGCAGCTTCACTCCTCTCAAATCCTATTTTTTCATCGACAGGTAGGGTTAATTCTAAGGTTCCTTATTCTGGTTGTCAAGCGGAAGAAGAGGGAGAAAGAATGGGCACAGCCCAACCAGAAGCCCGCGTTTTCGACCTGAAAGGAATATAAAATGAAACAAGAATATGTGTTCACTGTCTATGGAGCGGAGTGGCTATCCTTAATCTCCTCTTCCCTATCTCCCCCTTGCCTTTTTTTCTTTTTATCAAAATTTAAGGCAATTAGTTTTTATGGTGACATATAAAATACAAAATTTGCTTTAGAAAAGGAACAAAACGAGTAATTTAAAAATGATATTTTACAATGGAACAACATGTAGCAGAGACACAGACAATGTTTCTGTAAGCTTAATGAGTGGTAGGAAAATTTTGCAATGTTTTCTAATAATAATGTACATTATCACAACTAGTGAGTTTAATTAGATAAGAATGCCAACTGAGGGTTCTAGCTTTATTGATGGCTGCCAATTGAGGCCAGCATTCAAGAACTTTAGTCAGTACTCAGTACAAATACCTTGCTTATTCTAATGTTACTTTTGGGGTCCCAGTTATGGATTGCATTAAGATACTGTGGATTCATAACCCAATACCATATCAGAATAACAAGAGCCAAATTGGAAAATCTAGCCTTTCGAGATTCTAAAGGTTTTCTTTAATAAGATATAATCTTCAACACAATCTCATGTGCATGGTTTAAGATTAAGATGGCATTAATATATTCACAAAAAGCACAACTGAGATATTGGATCAATTTTATACTATACACTATGTTAGTGCACAAGGATAAGAGCAGCTTCCTGGAAAGCATTTCCAATTTACCTTTTCCACACTATATAATGCATCACATACAACAACTTAAACTCAAACCAAAACATTAAATATATTCTTTAACTTTAATCTCCTCTCTCTATTTCGAGCTACAAACATATAACAAGATAGACTCTTATTCTCCATTTTCAATGGATCCATCGAAAACACCTGCATATGCAAACTTCAGTTGTGAACTGAGAATAATACAAGCACGAAACGTTGAATTCATCAAGTCGGCAAAAAACATGTTTGCAAGGCTGTATCTTCCAACAGGAAACAACAAAAGTATTCAACTCAACAGCAAAAAAGTTTCTACCAAATCAGTACCATTTTGGGACGAGTCATTTAATCTAGATTGTTCTTGCCCCCAGGAATTCTTGGAAAATCTTAACCAACAAAGCCTAGTGTTGGAGCTAAGGCAAAGGAAGATGTGGGGGTCACAACTTATTGGAAAAGGTGAGATTCCATGGAAAGTGATTCTAGAATCACAAAACATGGAGTTGAAAAAATGGTTGAAGATATATTTAGTGAGTGGAAGTGATTGCAAAGAGGAAATGTTCTCAACACCGGAAGTAGAAGTGGAGATTAAAATAAGAGTGGCTACGGTTCATGAAATGGAAAAGAAAAATAAGAGTAGGTTGAATAATTGGAATGAGTGTGGATGCAAGAATGGCCATGATCATCGCGCTTGGTGCAGCGCTGAAGATTGTGATATATTTGCGCTTAGCGCAGCTTTGGAGGCTTTTTGATTTTAATGCAAGACTGTGCAATGCATATATGTACTAACACCAACTAATTATAACTTATCATTATAATAGACAATTGATTGATTCTATATACTTTGAGTTTCCTTTCTCTGTTCCCACTCTAAAATGATTGTGCAAGCTTGTTAACTTTTAAATTTTTTTTTATGTTGGAATTGTATATATGGTTTAGGGTTTCTCTAAATCTAATAGAATTTTCTCACCCTTTGCATTCATTTACACACTACAAATTCAGAGATCATAACTTAATGAAGTTAATAATAAAGGAAGTCACCATAGATCATATGCAAGAACAATTGTCTAACTCTTTAGAACATTTGTTGGCAAGCTTATTTTAATAGCAAGTATTGATGTATTTTATCTGTATGGTATAACATTGATTTCTGGTAACCCTTGAAGCCTACATAGTGTCTATTTTATTCATGGTCATCATGTGTTCAAGCAAGAATTTCCAGATTGGAATTTCCATAAACTTATACCTTGAAACCCAACAATTTTACTCATAATATACTAGGATTTTCTTTGATAATATTATAATATATAATCTTCGACATAATCTCATGTGCATGATTTAAGAATAAGTTGGTATTAATATATTCACAAAAAGCACAACTGAGATACTAGATCAATTTTATACAATACTATATCATATACTTTATAGTAGTTTTCAAGGATAAGAGCAACTTCCTGGAAAGCATTTCCAATTACCTTTTCCACACTACATAATATAATACATCACATACAACAAACCACCACCACCGCCCCTTCCACTACACTTAAAATCCAGAAAAAAGAAAAATGTCAAATCATTTAATAATCAATATGTTAAAAAAGGAACTTAAAATTAATAGACGTTGATTTGTTTTTGATTGAAGAGACTTCGGTCAAAGAAAGTCACCCATGTGGAACTTTATTTTTTTGCTTAAATATACAGTTGGTTTTTTATCTATTACAAAAAAAAAAATGTTTTCATCGTTTATCTTATTTTTAACGTGTTTTGATGATTTATCTTTTTAAAAAGATTCACGCTTTAGTCATTTAGTCATAAATCATAACATAAGTTAACGGAAGTTTAATATGTGACAATTACGATGCTAACATAAACTCATGTGGCATAGAAGAGGGAAACACGACGTCGCTTTTTAGGAGTACTAGGAAGGAATGAACAGACACAAACAAGAACATAAGCGTTTGAAGGAGATTTTGATGTAATGTCTTTGAAGGATAACGATTTGTTGCGACGCCTTTGAAGAAGATTAAATTGCCGCAACATTTTTGACAAGCTAGAAGTCATGTGAGTTTAGTTTCCAACTTTCTCTAATGTTTGGACAACATAACGACAAACATGAATCTTTTTAAAGAGATAATGGACCAAAACATTTTAAAAATAAGATATAGGACCAAAACACAAGTAAAACGGTTAATTCTAGTATTTTGTTTATACTAAACAAATGATATTCATTTATTCAAATTGATAGAAATTATGATAATAAAAACATTAAAGTCACTAAAATAAAAAAAGGTTGAATATGTGAACAAACTCACAACACTATGTTTATAGCAAAAAATGGTAAAATGCCTACAAAAATGACAAAATGAAAGTATACCAAATATTCATGTCTCTTAATATGTAATGTTGACGATGAAAAGATCATTGCTTGAATTTTTAATCGTCAATTACTTGGAGTATGGTCGGTCTAATATATGTTGAAGCTTAAAGCGAACTATAAGATGAGGTTTTTAAAAACTTTTTTTTGCCAGCAAATTATAACATAATTTTTCATACATAAAAATTAAAGGATAAGTTAGTACACAAACAAACAGTCTCAAGATTGAGAATGAATTAATAAAGTAGAGTCTCAAATATATTGGTGACAATCTTAAGGATGCTGCTATTGCACGCATGCTCTACCCCATTATAATTCAAATAAATAAAAGTTGGCATGTGGCTGAAACCTTAGGGCACAAAGATAATTCCATGAACATTTGGTGCTTTGCATTGGACTCTACAGATTCGGCACTCTGAATTGTCATAGTCTTTAATAGTCTTGAACTCTGCATTGTATATTTAGCAAATTGAAACTCACAGTTAATTTGGCTATAATTTCTAAGCGAGCATGTTGTGAGATGAGATAAGAGGCATTCTGGAACAATGGTTGGATCCTCCCAATCTTCGTCATCACTATTGTTTACTATATCATCATCATCATGAATGATAAGAGTTTGAAGTTTGGGGAAATATTGAAGTTGTTCCATCAGCCAATTCCACTTGAATGAGGCGAGTTCGCGGAAGTCAAATATAAGCTCCAGATGGGTTAAATTGTGAAACATGCCATGTAAATAACAGGGGGAGGTCTCTCGTATGCGGAGATGGTTCACGTTATAAAGCCAATCAAACTCAATGGAACCTTTGGAAATGTTAGCTCTGACCAAATTGGATAGGTTTAGAACCTCTCTACCTGTACGAATGACCTTACACAATGCGGTAAGGATTACATCCTTTGCTTCCAACTCCTCCAAAATGGGACAACCAGATAGAAGTTTCAAGATGTAGTCAGAATATGTGTAACTGACAGATTTTAAGTGAAGCACTTTTAGCGAGGGAAGATCGACGAAAGGAACTTCTTCGTTCAATGTTACCCTCTTCAATTTGATGACGGTTAAGTTTTTGTTAGTTAGAACGAAAGAAGGCGATGTGGTTTTGGATTTATGGCAGAGATTGATGCTTAGATTTTCAACTCCTCGTGTCGTAATGATTAAATCCTTTGCTTCCAACTCCTCTAGAATGGGACAGCCGGATAGAAGTTTCATGATGTACTCATAATGTGTGAAACCGACAGATTCTAAGTGAAGGACTCTTAGCGAGGGAAGATTAACGAAAGGAACTTCGTTCAATGTTACACTCTTCAATTTGAGGACTGCCAAGGTTTTGGTAGTTAGAACCAAAGAAGGCAGTATGATATCGGAGTTATACCTGCAGAGATTGATGCTTAGGTTTTCAACTCCTCCTATAATTGCAGCATAAACTAAATTATAAAAATCGTAGTTGTAGAAAAAGTAGTGGCTACAATTAAGGTGGAATGAGAGAATGGGTAGATTCTTATCTCGCATGCTCATGAAGGAGTAGAAGAATTTGCGAAAGGTGAAATAGTCTATAAAGGCGTGGTCATCGAAACGAAGGATGAGCTGCGAGAGGAAGAGTGGCTTCCACCTCTTTGAGAGAATGGTTGTGGCCGCAGCGTCTTTGGTAGGAAGAAAGGAGAGGATTTGATGAAGAAGTGCGTCCGGAAGATCACTGATTCTGTCTTTTTGTTGAAACTCATACTAAATAATCTGTCTTTTTTAAAACTAATCACACGTTTTATTGAAACTTTTATATTTTTATTTAAAGTTTATCTTCAAACTTTTTTAATGCAAAATCATTTTTTAGATTATTGTAATCTGTTTTGTTTCAATATTTCTTTTTCAATCAGTAATAAAAGTTATTTATCTAATATTTCTTGAGTGTAAAAAAATAAAATAAAAAGAAGATAAAAATAAAAATGTGTATTTGGCTACACTTGGTGGTAAGCAAGGATGACGTGTAATGATCAACCATAATAGTCCAATTTCGCGTCTTTTTAAGGTTAGATGTTTCTCTAATATCAATTTCTCACTTCCACAATGCAGTGCATCAACATGAAGATAACATTTGATGTTACATGCAAAATTCGAACCATATATTTTAGACCGAGCTAAGGCTTTTTTTTTTTCTTTCCAAATGATCAAGCGTAAGTTAAGATGTTCGAAACTTGTTGTTTGAATGAAAGCCTGTCATCACCGAGTTAATGATTTTTTTTTTCTTCAGGGGATCAAGCGTAAGCCAAGATGCTCGAAACTGGTTGTTTGAATAAAAGACTCATTAGTATAATATTGAAAGTTTCTCGAAATATTCACGTAACATACTTTGATCATATTTTTCTATTAATACACAAGACAACTATAGCATATAAGATGTTGGATTTGTCTCGATGAATACTTTTAAAATATCAAATTTTCATAATTTTTTCTATTATTAAAGATATTTAAGATCAAAATTATGCATTGACATCCGTGGCAAAATTAACTATGTCATATAATATGGACGGATTGAGTAACGCTTTGTCCTAGATGTAGTTCTCTTTTTGATAAGGTTGCCAAATCATTTGAAACTTCATATATGAAGATCGAATTCAAGAAGCAAATTAAGCTCCAAAGAGGAAATGAAGAAGGTTGGGTATTCTCTATTGGAGTTAATAACGAATCATTTAGAAGAACTTAACTTTAAATTATAACTTTATTTAATAACACTCATGTTGTTGAACTCATTTAAGGAAGAATCATTTGAACGAAATTGAGTTTAAATTATATTTATAAGTTAGATAAATAAGTTTTTTTATCCTTATAAATATATCAAATTTTGTATTTATTCTCATACAAAAAGTGACATGCTTGTGTCTCTTTAATTCTTTATTTATTTTTGGATCTAAAAACTTATGTAACTCTTTTTTATTTAACTTTTAAGACAAAAAAAATTAAAAACCGTATTTTTTTTCTTTCTAATTTAATAAGCTTAGAAATTGGGAGTGAGATACTGATGTAGCACGTTGAAAAGGACACGTGGTAATCATGGAATGCATTATTAGAAATTTACAAGGAAGACTTTTGTGATGTGAAGATTAGATGAAATGAAGATGAAAGAGAGTTATACCATCTGATCTGATTTAAACATTTTAAATTCAAAAATTGACGAGTAACTAAGTACAGATATAGTGAGTGTATCTCGAAAGCATAAATAAACATTAACGTCCACGTTGTTCCTTCACCTTCCATTCATTCATTCATTCACACTCAAAACAACAATGGGAAGCACTCCGGTGAGAAAGACACACACCAACACTTCCGATCTCCTCACTTGGTCGGAAGTTCCTCCTCCTCCCGTTGTTGTTGATTCCTCCGCCACCCGCTCTCGTCAGCCTTCTGATAGAATCAGCAAGGTTCTCAATAGTGACCAGCTTACTGAAGAAGAAGCTCAATCTCTCTCCAAAAGGTACGTACTTTCATTTCATCATTCCTTCCTTTTCAGATCAGATCTTTTACTCTTTTTTTCTTTCCTTTTTTGATCGTTCTTCGATCTGATTTAATCAATGTATCTTTTACACCGCATAGATCTGTTTCTTAATTTGAAATGGAGCAGCACATTATTTGTTATTTATCTATTTTTCTGTATGATTTTGAGCACGTTGAACATGAATTAAAGAAAGTGTTTTCAGGAACTTCCGTTTATTTTCAATTTGAATTGCATGCAATCTGCAATCTTATGTGGTTTAGTTGAATCAAGATTAGTGGTTCTAGAATTAGATTTTAAGCTCTGTAGTTTAGTTTTAAAAAAAAATATATCAAAATCTACTTTTAAATTTGGACCGTCTGATCTCAATCCAACGATCACATCCATGTTAACTACGTGAATGTGTGTGATTTCTGAGTTTAATCAATTCAAATTCGTTTATTTTGAGTGCATTTGTTTTAGCTTTTAAAAAAAATAGATTGTGTTAGAAAAATCTAGAGATTGTTTTTTAGAGATTATAAAAAAAAAATCTGAAGCTATTTGTGTTTGCTTACCACACAAAAAAGTGATTTTTTTAAAAAAAAAAAAATGATTTTTAACTAGTTCATGTGTTACCTCCTTGTATTTGAAAAAAGCTAATCCTTATAGCTTTTCATTTTAGAGTCAAAATAGATTTTTTTGATAAAATGATTTTTTCTAAAAATCCTAAACAAACACTTAAATATGACAAAAGTGATTTTTTTTAGAAAAAAATCTGAAACAAACGGGGCCTTTGTTATGAAAATTGTGAATCTAAGCTAGGAGATGGTTAATTTTCTTGAGTTCTTTTTACTACTTTCAGCAAGCCATGCTCAGGGTATAAAATGAAAGAGATGAGTGGACATGGTATATTTTCGGACAATGGTGAAGATTCTGCATCAGAAGCCGGTTCTGTTAATTCAAAAACTAGCATACGCATATATCAGGTTTATATTTGGATAATTTCCTTGATCTTGAGTCCAGTTTGAGACCTTATAGCCATTTTTCAAACATCAAATTGAACTCGGTTTTCTGATAACAATGTTCTTGTTTTCTTTTGTTTTTCTTGTAATTGCATTGCATCTCAGCAAGCAATAAATGGAGTTAGTCAGATATCATTCAGCACCGAAGAAAGTGTTAGTCCTAAGAAGCCTACCTCTATACCTGAGGTAGCAAAGCAGCGTGAACTGAGTGGGACTTTGCAAACTGACTTGGACGCAAAGACTCAGAAGCAAATATCAAATGCCAAGACCAAGGAGCTCACTGGAAATGATATATTTGGCCCTCCTCCTGAAATTGTACCGCGTTCCATGGCAGCTGCACGAACTTTGGAATCAAAGGAAAGCAAGGACATGGGAGAACCTCTTCCCAGAAATTTGAGGACATCGGTGAAAGTTTCTAATGTAAGTGTCTTCTAGGCATAAAAATATTGAATCATTGTCTATCATTATACATTGTATGAATGAATAGTGAAAGAATAGTTATTTTCAGTATAATATTTTCTTATGACATGGTTATCGATATGAATTGAGCTAGGCTTCTGTGCTATTTGTTGTCCATTAACAACTACCTGAATCTTAGTGGCGATGAATTTTGACCCTTGACCATCCACCAGTTTACCTTATGCTTTCCTGGAATGCAAAATTTAAATATAGATCAACTCTTCATTTTTATTTTTTTGGGGTGGGGGTTAGGGGGTAATATTTTAGTTTGGGGGTTGGGGGGTAATTGTTTATGTAAGATACAACTCAGAGTTGTACTAGAGATAATCATAATACTGTTGCAGCACATGAGGACCAATCTTGTGGACATCTTACACATTTATTTTGCATTTTATTTCCTTCTCTTAACATGTGCCTGTCAAATTAAATTGAAGCCAAACTGCACATGCATTGCATCCGGAAGGTCCATCAGTTTGTTACATTGTCTTTGAAATTTCTATGATGGTATTGTTCTTTCTAAATTTGTGTAAAATTTAAGTCTGTTTTTGGGTGTTGGGGGTGGGGTTTCTAGTAGTCACAAAAGTATTTTTCTAAAATAAGATGTGTGTGTTATGTTTGGATTGACGGTGAGTTTGGTAAAATCACGGTGACACTATGATTTTGTTGAAAATCCAAAATGTAGCTTTTACCAAATTCTTGGTGGCCAATTGTGATTTCGTCAATCTCACTTTCAATCCAATCAAGTTCTCAGTCCCATTTGTCCATTTGTTTCTTTTATGTGTTTTTAACTTAGTTCACACGCTCTTTACTCCTACAAAGTACCTACTGCTTATTTAGCTCAACATTTCATTTTAACCTTAAACCGTCCAGTTTGTGAGAAAATAGTTTTGCTCATCATTTCATTTTGCCCCATATTTATGACTTACGAGTTACGACTCCAGGTTAACCTTCCTTTTCCTGTAATTGTAGCCTGCTGGTGGGCAAAGTAATATCTTATTTGGCGACGCACCTGTTGAGAAGACATCAAAGAAGATACATGACCAGAAGTTTGCAGAGCTTTCAGGCAATAATATTTTCCATGGAGATGTTCCAGCAGGATCAGCTGAAAAATCCCTGAGCAGGGCAAAGCTGAGAGAAATAACTGGCAGTGACATATTTGCTGATGGAAAACCAGAAATCAAAGACCCTGTTAAAGGTGCCCGCAAACCCCCTGGTGGAGACAGCAGCATTGCCTTGCTCTAAATTATGATATTTAGATATTTAAAGCTTACCCCTTTTGATGTAGGATTTTTATAATTCCGTGTGAACATTAGTAGGGTAAGTATGTTCAATTATCAGCATCTAGGTTTCAAATTTCAACTATGAACGTGTCTTACTTTTTTTGAACAAGCATGAACGTGTCTTACTTAACAGTTAGAAGATGGTATTAACATGAAATCTCAACTGGATGATATTTTAATGTTTTATTTAGAAGCTTAATCCTGCTATGCTAACCGGACTGGGGAGTGGAACAATCTTCCTTCTAAGCCTTGTGATCGATTATATCATACCCAAACTACATTATTTTAGCAAAAAATAAAAAATTAAACTCAACTTCACTGGGGATTGAACCCAGAATCTCTGGTTCCGTAGACCAGCGCCTTATCCATTGGGCCATGAAGTCTTCGTGTTATACGTACTCTATATACGATTAATATTTTAAACTGTTCATATCACAATCAAAAAAATATCAACGCCTTTATTTCTTTTTTAAAGTATTACCTAAAAGGTCCTCCTGAGCTTAGCTCAGTTGCTTTGGACAATGCATAAAATATGCAAGGTTCAGGATTTAAATCCCGCCCACCACCAAAAAAGTATTACGTAAAAGTTTCTTCATCTTATTCTTTTAACTGATTTAGTATTCCCTAAAAAAAAAAAAACTGATTTAGTATTATATTTGTCAAAAAAAAAACTGATTTAGTTTTGTTTTATTTTTGTTATTTATTAATTTATATAAAATTTACGTTTTTGATAAATTGTGTTACATTACACTAAAAACTCAGAGATAGAGGCATATCACGAAGTAACGGGTCTTCAATTTAATTTTTTTATTATATTGGTCTATAATCATATTGAGACTTGTTTAGTACTCTCTCTGTTTCAAAATGACTGTCGTTTTAGGTGTTTACACACTTATTAAGAAATGCAATGATTAAAAGAAAGAAAATGGTTATTTTATCAAATTATCCTTATTAACTATTGGTTTGTTTTAAAAGTAATACTTTGGAAGTAGTGTGCAGAGTATTAATTGGAGGGTATAATTGAAAAGAAAAAGTTATTATTGCATTGGAAACTGAAAGTGACATTCATTTTGAAACAATTTTTTTTGGCTAAAGCGACACTCATTTTGAAACGGAGGGAGTTTGTTTAGTATAGTTTAAAAATCATTCAAACTGATATATAAAATTCTTAAACTATATTAAACAAGTCTCAATGTGATTTTTAATTTAATTCAAGTGTTATTTTAATTTATTTATTTTATGAAAGTGTTCTTTTAATTGTATAGTTCAGCTGAAAAGTTAAAATTTTTATAAAAAAAAAATAAAATAATGTTATTTCATTTTTTGGGATCTTTTTATAAAAAAATGTTTCTCAGTCATGGACCCAAAGACTTGCCTGAAACCAACTTGGTCATCACTCTCTTGAGTTGGTTTGAGTTTGACGTAATAAATACAAGTTGTTTATCTAACCCAAATGAATAAAATTAGACAGGATCAGATAATGGATTTGACCATCAACCTTGTCCATATGGTGAATGTAACATCCCGCTCGTCTGCTAATGGAAAGTTTATCTGACAAACGTATCAGAGGACTAAGAGTCATAGAAAACGAGTATGGTGAAGAATGTTATGTACGATGGAGGATATTATTAAGTGATATTAGTAAAGTATGGACTTATGTATCAGAGTCAATCGAACACGCTTAAGGCAAGGGCATAATGGTAATTGCTCGAAAGGGGGTATTTAAGTGATTTTGGTTCAAAATCTCTCATTTGTGATTGCTCTTTCTCTCTCTAGGTTTTGAGAAGAGAATTCTCTCCTCCTTCTCTCTAACCCACGCCCTCCCTCTCCTCTTTTAATCATCCAATCTTCCTCTAAACATGATCAAGCAAGGATTAAGGTGGTTTAGCAAGCAAGAAGCAAGTGGAGGAAAAGATTTAAGCATGGTTTTGGATGAAAGCTAAAGATTGAGAATGGATCAAAAGCTAGGGTTTGATGCTTGAAGCTTGAAGTTATGCAAGAAACATGTTTAGGTGAGTTCTTAGATAGTTTCTCCTACCTTTGGGTTGTGCAATTCTTGTGAGAAAACATGATTTGTATTAGTATGTAAGTTAGGGTTTTAGTACCCCTTTTGCCATTAATCATTGAAATTATGTTGTTGTTGTCATGTAAATGTTCTAAGCTGTTTTCTATGTATTCTGGGTGTCTTGTGTGCATTGGAAACTCAATTTTGAGGTTTAGAGGTCAAAATTACGAATTTTGCAGGTCTGGTACTGAAGAACCTCGCTTAAGCGAGATGAATCTCGCTCAAGCGAGATTTTGGCAGAACTAAATTAAAATCTCGCTTGGAATCTCGCTCAAGCAAGAAATCTCGCTTGCAATCTCGCTCAAGCGAGATGAATCTCGCTCAAGCGAGATTTGACAGCACAGCACTTTTTACAAGAAAATTCATGAAATGTAGTGGTTTTGACCAAGCTTTTCCCTGCAGTCTCTTATAACTTTAAAAACCCCTCAAAGTCAAGTTATCATTGCACAATACACCTAAGGATATTGGTAAAGAAATGCATGAACAACATCAAGAATTTCAATGACGAATAGCACATGAGATGTTATGATATGCAATATGTCCGGGTAGTGATGAACTAAGAAAGGGAATGAACGTAGAGCCTCGACATAGCTTGTCGAGAACTAGAAGTTAAGCATGAACCTTATGTAGGATAAGACGCGAAGTGTAATCTCTTCGCACAAGAGCTAGTATGATTTAGCAAGTACGTAAGCCGTGGTTCGACTAGTTAGTCTCTTCACCATGATTAGGTATGTTTATGAACAAGTATAGGTTACCAATAATCGGATCGATCAAGGTTCCGAGGTAAACATGTATGTATGATTATGTTTAACTTATGCACGACAAGACTATGACTAATAAGTGTAGGTGACATGTCTCTTGATATCCACATCAGGGGGATACAAGGGGTTCTCATTATGAGAACGATTCAAGCCGTAAGGGACCCGCATGTCACTGAGTAACAAGACGTAGGTGCTCGTGTCTCTTGTTATCCACGCCAGGGGGATACGGGAGGTTCTCGACCTAAGGGGAACGGTTTAAGCCGCAAGGGACCCGTACGACACCGAGGGAGTCCGATGTACGTACATCGGTCATGTATGGGATTGATTTCGGGGTTACTCCACCCGGGACTATCCGTAAAATGAACCAAGATAATAATGTTTGTTCAACGCTAACACAAATGAACTTAGATACGTTTATGCAAACTATGGCTATGATTATGTTTAAGAATGTATTCATGTACGATATGTTAGGTATAAGAGCATGAGATATTATAAGATAAGTTCAAGTTATGTATAGAACAAGTAAAGAAAGCTATGGCCGTGACGACCCTAGGTTTCCCTAATCGTCCGGATGAGAATCATGTCATGACTATGCTATGATATTTATGTTTAGGCCTTGTGATGTAAAGCATACACTTGGTAATGCGGTTTAGGTTCCCTCAACCGCCATGACATGTATAGGTGAGAAGCCTAAAACAAGTGAGATATGACTATGACGGCCCTAGTATGCACTACCGTCTAAGTATGCATGTCCCCACACACGTATAATCAACCGTCAGGTTGTAATGTAGACATGTGGTGACCGTAGGTTTCCCCTTGAGGTTGCCTATAGCCTAGGAATAGGGGAACTCACTGAGACATTATGTCTCATCCCAATCCTTATTTGTTTCAGATAAGCAGGATGTTTATGCATGTTCGGAGCCGAATGGATATTACTTCAAGGGTTCGTTCGTGAAGCTGTAGGAAGTTATGGACTTCAAGGATGTATTTTTACGTATGGATGAGTTGTATTGTATTATTATTTATACGAACGGAACTTGATGTAAATATTATTCATTCGAAGTTTTTAATTGTTGTATATTTTAATGTATCCAGTACTAATATTAACGCACGTGCCAGACTTTCTAGATACGTCTGGTATGGGTGTTACAATTGGTATCAGAGCAGGTCGATTCAGACCGTGCCTTGGGTCATTAAATTACAACTAAGGTAGTGGGACCATTGGGTTCCGGGTAAATGTTCTAGTTGTTGATGTTAGTTGAGCTTGATCAACTCAATTTAACATTCAGTGATTAGAATGGATGCCTGAGAGCTGAATAGGACCCAGGAGGAATGAAGTATATGATGAAGTAGTTTGATCGTGCCAAAAGGTGGCCGGTGAACTAATCAAGTAGAAGTGTGAATCCTCTGGGAATGTAAAGCATGTTAAGAAGAAACGTTCTGACAATGTCAGGTAAGATGATAACGATACTCCATGTACCCGTAAGTGAAGAAGTTGGATATGTGTATCTAACCATGACCGAAAGTTTCGGTAAGAGTTGTTGTTGGAACGGGTTTAAGATATTCTAGAATGTCCGAACAGGGCTACAAGGTAGTAAGAGGTCGGCGTATGTTGGCGGAGTCAGCAGGCTCTCAGGAATTGCATTATATGAATGAAGTTAACTATATGTATGTTTGGAAGTTGCATAAGTAGCAACGTAATGAAGTAAGTCGTTCTTAGCAGATGAAGTTAAGGTTTATGTGGAAATTTTATGTTAGGAAAACGTGATGACAAGATATCAGTTTCTAATGTGCCTTGAATGGAACCGAATGATGTTAATGCTTGCCATGCAAATGTTATAGAATTGTTTTAAGATGTTTGGAAGGAATGATATGCATTGGGATACTTGAAGAAATAAGATTTTTTATGTGAAATACAATTTTTCTTTTTGGAAAACTGAGTTGAAGAAAATACGCCAATAGCGAAAATTTCGCTAATAGCGAACCTGGATCGAATTTTTCAGTTTTTTCGAAAACTGTTATTTCGTCTCTAGGGTCAGTAGTAGCTATTGGGGGTTGTTTTCACAATCTTTTATATAACCAACACTCTCTATAACGTCAAGTATCGAATGCACATCATATCTTAAGATTTCTGAGGAAGAAAATGCATGGACAAGTATTAACGGAAATCAATCCGGTTTAAGGTAGCTTTGGAGGTTAATGTGTCAAGAGCCAAGATCAATAGTACAAAGTTCCGGCATACGACTGGATAAAGTGAATACGTATGCATGAGGTAAGAAGCAAGAAATTTAATTGGTGCAAGTTATAAGACATCACAAAGTTTTCGGATTATGTGGAATTATGGCGTAACTCTCGAACTTATGTTTTGCTTAACGAACATGCTAGGGCTCGATATGATGTTGGATCATTAAGTTTACGCGTATGGGTGATTGAAGTTGACATTTTGGAAATTCACGAGATTTTTCTAGGAACCGGTTTGCTACGACACTCGTAGAGCGAGCTAGACTCATTAGAATCTAGAATTGATGACACGTATGTGTTATCAACTCGTTCTATGATTTTATAGTAACAGCCGGGGCCAAAACTCAATATATTTATAAAGTAGAAAATTATCAACGTCAATGATCTGTGCGCTAGTTTACGAAGTTTTCTTTAAAAGGAAAAATTAATGAGCAAGCATTGGTATGATTAAGCAAAATATAGTCCGCGGGAATGCGAAGGTACAAGGATTAGATGTTCAAGAAAGTTATGTTCAAGTGCTAGATGGGTTGTTAATGGAAATTGAGTTTACTCAAAAATAAGTTCAGATATGACATGTATGGTAAGTGCAACCAGCAAGAAAGTAAGGTTTACCCCCGAGTCAAGTATTATGAGCATAAGATAAACCATCATGAGTTTTGAATTCACAAGACAAGTGTAAGGTTGTGATGTTGGTTACAACATGGAAGATCTTGAGAATAATTCAAGAAGTAAATAATCAAGGGATAAGCATGAATTGAAGTCTCAATTGCTCTAACGGATTAGAGTATTAGTTTGAGCCAACCAGTGGGAATCAGAGTAGCGCTACGGAAGTTAATGGTAATCATGAAACGTGGAATTTTAGTATGTCTGAATCTTCGTGAAGAATGTTCGGTTGGAAACACAAGTTTAACAAGAATGCATCATAAGATATGCAAGGAGTTCTCGATGTGATAAATAAGGATGAATTCTTATTCAAGCATTGTTGGCTAAGGTATAAGTTTAAGTATGTGTCGTCATCTAGGTAAGATGAAAAGGACAAGAATTGTCGTATGATAATTAGTCAAGATGCATGAATGATGATAATAGAAAACATGTAAGGATCAGAAGGTTACGTTCTGTGACTTAGGTAAAGAATCAAAGCATCAAGAGCGATAACCGAATGAGATAATGCGGAGAATCAAGTTTAGTGTTTCGAAGAAGAGAAATAAGTTTATGTTAAGAGGTCCAAGGATTTCCTATGGATATGAAAGCGGTATGGCAAGTATGTATATCGGTTGAATAAGAAAAGAATTTATCTTCGAAGTTAAGTATGTTATCATGAAAGGAGGTGCAACTCTCGAGTTGATGCAAGGAGAATCATACTCTCGTATGCAATACTTGTTGAGTGAAAACGATACTTGTTAAGACATGTTAAGTTATGATTTTAAAACTTTTAAAAGTTAAGATTGGTATTATGGAACTTGGGAACGATGTTTTTATTTAAACTTATGGAATTATACATTTTTGAAACTGATGAGGTCCGTTGCAAGTGGACTCACTTACGACGTACAAACTTCAGGACCAACTTGTCGTGGACAAGTTTTGGGCGAATTGTTAAATTTTTTTTTTTTCCAAAAATATCGAAACTCGTCCGGTGGTTCTGTGGCACCTTTATATAATCAGTTTTAGAAATGATGAAATCTTTTTAGTCATGTATAAATTCGTTCCAAGAACCCGAATACCAAAATTTAAGAAAGATTCTTTTAAAGAAGATTTTAGAACACGTATCGTTATCCTTTAACAAGAGGCGGCACTTGAAAGTATGTACGTGTTATGGAAACGAAAAGGTTCGTGTGAAGCCAATGTCAGGTAGGATACACAGAAATGTTTCAAGAATGTTGACGTAAGTACAAGTGGAATTTCTAGCAAGTTTCAAGAGCATGTGAACCGCAACGTTGGCTATTAGATTGTCAGATGACGTGGCTAATCGATATCACTTTTTCATGTCAAGCAATATGAGTTATTCCTTAGTACGGGTGATAAGATGCAATGAGACCGAAAGATTTCCTAAGACTCGAAAGGGATAAGTGATAAGTGGAATTGTTTATATGAGTAATACAAGTAAGCAATGCAGGGCAAACCAGGGCTCTGGTAGGATTCCAGTTAAAAGGCAAACCCTGAGTGTTCATGTCTATGACAAGATACCATTAGGCATGGTTTATGTTAAGCGGGTAAGATCCGAGTCTGGGACAATAAGTTTATGTCTAGCAAGGTAAGCTCTGAGTCATGATATGTTAAGAAGACCCTAATTTTGAGTGATGTTAGGATTAAGAAGGCTATGTTCAGTTACATGCAGGTTAAGACCAAGATGAGAAAATTATACGATGAACTTCTTGATAATGTATGATTAGAACATGTTTAGCTCAGACCATAGATGGTAAGTTTTGTCATGATGATTGGTAGTCGATCTCTAAATTTCGAGGACGAAATTTCTTTAAGGGGGGTAGAGTGTAACATCCCGCTCGTCTGCTAATGGAAAGTTTATCTGACAAACGTATCAGAGGACTAAGAGTCATAGAAAACGAGTATGGTGAAGAATGTTATGTACGATGGAGGATATTATTAAGTGATATTAGTAAAGTATGGACTTATGTATCAGAGTCAATCGAACACGCTTAAGGCAAGGGCATAATGGTAATTGCTCGAAAGGGGGTATTTAAGTGATTTTGGTTCAAAATCTCTCATTTGTGATTGCTCTTTCTCTCTCTAGGTTTTGAGAAGAGAATTCTCTCCTCCTTCTCTCTAACCCACGCCCTCCCTCTCCTCTTTTAATCATCCAATCTTCCTCTAAACATGATCAAGCAAGGATTAAGGTGGTTTAGCAAGCAAGAAGCAAGTGGAGGAAAAGATTTAAGCATGGTTTTGGATGAAAGCTAAAGATTGAGAATGGATCAAAAGCTAGGGTTTGATGCTTGAAGCTTGAAGTTATGCAAGAAACATGTTTAGGTGAGTTCTTAGATAGTTTCTCCTACCTTTGGGTTGTGCAATTCTTGTGAGAAAACATGATTTGTATTAGTATGTAAGTTAGGGTTTTAGTACCCCTTTTGCCATTAATCATTGAAATTATGTTGTTGTTGTCATGTAAATGTTCTAAGCTGTTTTCTATGTATTCTGGGTGTCTTGTGTGCATTGGAAACTCAATTTTGAGGTTTAGAGGTCAAAATTACGAATTTTGCAGGTCTGGTACTGAAGAACCTCGCTTAAGCGAGATGAATCTCGCTCAAGCGAGATTTTGGCAGAACTAAATTAAAATCTCGCTTGGAATCTCGCTCAAGCAAGAAATCTCGCTTGCAATCTCGCTCAAGCGAGATGAATCTCGCTCAAGCGAGATTTGACAGCACAGCACTTTTTACAAGAAAATTCATGAAATGTAGTGGTTTTGACCAAGCTTTTCCCTGCAGTCTCTTATAACTTTAAAAACCCCTCAAAGTCAAGTTATCATTGCACAATACACCTAAGGATATTGGTAAAGAAATGCATGAACAACATCAAGAATTTCAATGACGAATAGCACATGAGATGTTATGATATGCAATATGTCCGGGTAGTGATGAACTAAGAAAGGGAATGAACGTAGAGCCTCGACATAGCTTGTCGAGAACTAGAAGTTAAGCATGAACCTTATGTAGGATAAGACGCGAAGTGTAATCTCTTCGCACAAGAGCTAGTATGATTTAGCAAGTACGTAAGCCGTGGTTCGACTAGTTAGTCTCTTCACCATGATTAGGTATGTTTATGAACAAGTATAGGTTACCAATAATCGGATCGATCAAGGTTCCGAGGTAAACATGTATGTATGATTATGTTTAACTTATGCACGACAAGACTATGACTAATAAGTGTAGGTGACATGTCTCTTGATATCCACATCAGGGGGATACAAGGGGTTCTCATTATGAGAACGATTCAAGCCGTAAGGGACCCGCATGTCACTGAGTAACAAGACGTAGGTGCTCGTGTCTCTTGTTATCCACGCCAGGGGGATACGGGAGGTTCTCGACCTAAGGGGAACGGTTTAAGCCGCAAGGGACCCGTACGACACCGAGGGAGTCCGATGTACGTACATCGGTCATGTATGGGATTGATTTCGGGGTTACTCCACCCGGGACTATCCGTAAAATGAACCAAGATAATAATGTTTGTTCAACGCTAACACAAATGAACTTAGATACGTTTATGCAAACTATGGCTATGATTATGTTTAAGAATGTATTCATGTACGATATGTTAGGTATAAGAGCATGAGATATTATAAGATAAGTTCAAGTTATGTATAGAACAAGTAAAGAAAGCTATGGCCGTGACGACCCTAGGTTTCCCTAATCGTCCGGATGAGAATCATGTCATGACTATGCTATGATATTTATGTTTAGGCCTTGTGATGTAAAGCATACACTTGGTAATGCGGTTTAGGTTCCCTCAACCGCCATGACATGTATAGGTGAGAAGCCTAAAACAAGTGAGATATGACTATGACGGCCCTAGTATGCACTACCGTCTAAGTATGCATGTCCCCACACACGTATAATCAACCGTCAGGTTGTAATGTAGACATGTGGTGACCGTAGGTTTCCCCTTGAGGTTGCCTATAGCCTAGGAATAGGGGAACTCACTGAGACATTATGTCTCATCCCAATCCTTATTTGTTTCAGATAAGCAGGATGTTTATGCATGTTCGGAGCCGAATGGATATTACTTCAAGGGTTCGTTCGTGAAGCTGTAGGAAGTTATGGACTTCAAGGATGTATTTTTACGTATGGATGAGTTGTATTGTATTATTATTTATACGAACGGAACTTGATGTAAATATTATTCATTCGAAGTTTTTAATTGTTGTATATTTTAATGTATCCAGTACTAATATTAACGCACGTGCCAGACTTTCTAGATACGTCTGGTATGGGTGTTACAGTGAACACCCCTATGTAATTAGAACCATTCATCTTCTCACCATTAATCTTCTCTTGTCTTTTGAATCAAACATATGTAATTAAAATATCTTTCATCTCATCTTCTTTATTAAAATCTCTTTCGCCCACTCCTTTTAATTGGGGTTGGGATCGTCCTCTTCATTTTCCCTCTTGTATATTAAATAACTAGACTCGTCAAATATCGCATTATTGTATTTATATTTTCAAAACTTAGGTAATGGAGAAAATGGAGAAAGTAGATAATTAAGAGGGTCTTGACTCTTTTAATTTCGTTAGGATCTTCTCCATTTTCCATCTCCATATAGTTTTGAAGAGTTTTAAAGTGTATCTTCAATGATTTTTTGTTGAGCAAAAGAAAAATAATGAATTTCATTCATAATCAAAGAGTACAAAGTAGATGGTATATGATGAAACATATAGGGGCTATGATGTGATAAGGACGCTCTAGCAATGCTATGAGCAACCTTATTAGCATGACTCTGAGTATACGACACTACAAAGTTGAAATGAGTATTCAATAATTTCCTACATAGATTGACAAGGTCACCAAATTCATTTTCTGGAGGAATTTAAGACATCTGCTAGATTTTTACTGTCAGTTTCAAACAAAACCGCTTGCATTCCATTCGATACTGTCGTCTTCATATATTCAAGCAAAGTGATGGACTCTGTTTGTATAATTGTGGACGAGACAAGTAAGAAGTCAGATTTACATGTCAACAGCTGACCCAAATGATTTTAAAAGCACGTTCCATACCCCAAAATAGAATTCTTATGAAAGGATCCCGCGTCAACATTGCATTTTATTATCCCCACTGATGGCTTCACCCAAGAGGAGAGGTTGAGCGTACTATGTAACAACCCGATTTTCGCTAGATTTATTTTATTATTTATTTATGTGTGTTATGTGTGCTCTTATGTGATTATTTGCCTCTGTGTGTATTTTTGGTTGGGAATTGTAGAATTCGGTGTTAGAAGGGTACTTTAGTCATTTTAGACTTAGGGGCATTTTGGTCATTTTGAGAGTAAGGGTAATTCTGTAATTTGGTCGAGGATTAGTTTGGTGCTTAGTGAGAGTTGTTATTTTACTAAGTGCTAGGGAGTTGTAGTAATTTATTTTATTTACCGGTAGGTGACCGTTAGTATTACTTTTTACCGTTAAGTGAGTAGTAACATTTTGGGGTTGGAATAGAAATGGGTTGGGCCCATTAAGGTGTTGTGAGTTAAGCCCAATTAAATAGGACATATATATACTCTTGTTAGTAGAGAAAATAGGTTTTCACCAACATTTGCAATTGATAGAGATAGAGATAGAGAGGAGAAAAGGGTTTGAAGAGGAAGAACAAGAGAAAAGGGTTGGAGGCTAGAGCTAGAAGAGGAATTCATCATCTAGGAGCTAAATTGAAGCTTGGGTTAGAGATTATTGGTGCTAGAGGTAAGAGGGTTAGGCTTCACTCATAATTTCATAATTTTTCCTTTTTACCCATTTTGTGAAATTGATGAATTGAACCTAAATGTTGTAAATTCGTGCATGAATGTTGTTGTTATGTTTGAGAACATGAATTACATGATAATTGTGAGATTGTATGAGGATTAAGATCTTGAAATACATAATTGTTGGTATATTGTGTTCTTGAGCAAATATGGTGAATAATGAAGTTGTTGTTGTTGAATGATGTAAGAATTCATGTTCATTAGTTGTTGTTACTCATTTGGAACATGTTGTTGTTGAATTGATGCTTTGGGTATCAAGATTGATGAATTGATGTAGAGGTTTTGTGTTGTTGTTGAAAGTTGAAGAAGTAATGATAATTTGATGAAATATGTGCATTTGATGTTATAATTCTAAATTTGATGTATGTTTGAGTGCTTGGTAACATGTATGACCTATAAACATCTTTGGGATTTAGTTTGGGGCTTTAAAATGATCAAAATGGGGATTTTTGGGTGAAAATGGTGTGAAACCCGTAAACTACAGAAGAAATTCGCCAGGAACTCGCTAATAGCGAAGTTGTCTGGAGCTTTTTCGCTGATAGCGAAAATCTTGCTAATAGCAAAATTGCTCATAGACAGCTTTTTCTGTTTCGCGTTCTTGCGTCTTTTTCCCTCGTTTCTGTTTTGATCTGGCTTTTGGTGTAAACATGAAAGTTGTAGATAATTGAGTTGGCTTTCCAATGCCGTTGGTTTGACATGAAAATGATTTTTGGTTTTTGAGTTATGAGAAAAATACTCTTAAGAGGTCTTAGTGAATTTTTACGAAAATCCGCATAACTATTTCTAAGTCGACCCAAACCTCATGGATTGTTTCTTAACTTTAAATTTATGTTCTATGAGTTCAATTAAGGGGTTTGATGGTATTTAAACTATGATGTGGTGAATCTAACTTGTTTTGATTTGAAAATGGAAATTTTTGTGAAAAGTGATAAAGTGAGACGAACTTCGTGATTTTCATGAATTCATCGTATTTGACCGATGAAATGCTTATGTAACCTCTATTGCACTTACATGTGACTTATGAGAATACATGGCATAGGCAATTAAGCTTGTTTACTTGGCTTTGACTTAAATGCTCAATTATTTTCAATGTTGTGATTTTTGGAGACGAACTTGGTAGAAATGGTTTTGAGAGCCAATTGCTTATGAACCCTTTATGAATAGATTAATATGATTATGAGATGATGTAAGAATGGTTGTTGAGTGACGAATATGATGTTTGTGATCATATGTTGTATTGGTTCCTTTATTTAGATTGTAAGGAATTATGTGGAAATGTGGCAACTATATGTTGATTTATGTGGAGATGATTGATGATGTATATATGTGGCAACTATATGTTGATTGACTTGTGGATGTTGTTGGTGATTGTGTATATGTTAAGTGGTGGTGAATTGTTGTTGATTGCATATATACATGTATTGGTGATGTTGAGGTGATTAGTTTGTGTGAACATATGCATTGTAGTCGAGTCATATGTTCATGTATTCATGACTGATGGTGGTGGATTTTATATCCAATTGAGGTGATTACGATATTTTTGTTGCATCGAAGGTGACGACCTTGAGGTGGTATGGTACCACATGCATCTAGATGAGTCTAGAGTCATTGCATACATTGTTGGTGAATTGAAATGCATTTGAGTTGTGCATGATGATTGAATTTGTTAATTGTTATTTGACATGGTGAAATTGTGATACGTGTATGATACACTTGTTGGTACGAACTTGGAATGATGATATTGAATGACATGAGTGTCGTTAGTATTTGTGAATATCTGTATGAATTGTTCTTGAATATATCTTTCATTTCCAACGTTCTTGATTTAATCTTATATGGACTATGATGATGTAATGCTAACCCTCAGTGGTTTACCACCTGCCTTTCCGTATGGACGGGTAGATGGAGTGCAGGGTGCTTAGATTGTGTGCTTGATGTTGCCGAGGAGCGGAGTTCCTCCTTTTTATGTACAAGTGTCTAGATTAGGGCTCTGATCTAGGGTAGTACTTGCATGTTGGATTTTGTTTTGGTTATGTAGTTTGGAGTTGAGACATTGATGTATCTGAGAGATGTATTTATTGTCATGAGATTTGGAGATGTAATTCACATGATTATATATATTCCGCTGCTATGTTTATGAGACTTGACAATTTATACATGTATGTCTTGTTTTTGTTTGATGACGTAGCATCTATTTCTAGAATATATTTGTATATTCGCGCGTTTTACCGCTTATTAGAAGCAGGGTGTTACATACTATGAACCTGAGATTTAGCTTTTTGCATGCATCCCCACTCTTGCAAGGTGTCTTTTGTGCAAGAGATTGTGAATGTACAAGATATGTTTGTACCCTTTCAAAGTTGTGTTTTGACTCTTCCATAAACTCCAGAGAAGCATAGCAGCTGGTTGTTGATATGGAATAAATAACCCGTAAAAAATGCCAGACAACGTAGAGGTGAAATCAGATGTTCTACAGAGTAATTAAACCCACCAAATATCACATTTTTGTATTCATATTTTCAAAACTTTGACAATGAAGAAAATTAATTTTCGCCCAACAAATAGACCCTAAGTCTTGATGTTGAGTGAATTGTTGTTACATTGTTTACCTAATAAAAAATTAATTTTGTTAAGCCTAATATAGTACACAATTAATTTTACCTAAAACAAAATAAAAAATAGTTCCCTTACAAAAAATAGTTTAAAATGTAAATATCATAAAGGAACTGGATAATGCGGGTTTTGAATATTCTTTATTTCAGTCATAAAAAATATGTTATAAGTTGTATATTTCATTTTTTTTTTGACAAAAATTTTGTAAATTTCATGTTAATCTTTGCTCATGGGGTCTCATTACATTTCACACCTCCAAAATCGTGGAATGCTTACAAATCCCATATTCCCATCCAAATTGGTTAATTTAGAGAGTCATAATTGACAAATAAAAAATTGAGAGCTTTTTAATAAAGGGATAATAGCTTTAAAAAAGTTGTTTCTCATTGTCCTCTTCGTATGAACAATTAAGAAAAATCATAGAAATATCAACGATGGATATAATAAAAGGAGAAAATATGAACCAAAAAAACGACTTCACTGGGGATCGAACCCAGAATCTCTGGTTCCGTAGACCAGCGCCTTATCCATTGGGCCATGAAGTCATGTTGTGATGTTTTTACCCACTGTATTTTAATAAACAAAATAATTTACCATAGCTGATTCTTCAACTTTAGCCATGGTGTGTATTTCTGCACAAGACAATCCTTATGTTGAGTTGAGGAACCAAACCAAGTCAACCTATCTGGTCTACACCGTTTCACCAACAAAGAACAAAACAACATTACATAGTACCTTGTCTTTTAACTTTGCTTACAAACTAAACATGAAAAAGAAACAATCTCTGCGTAACAAAGCCACCAACTTTGTCTCTATCCTTCTCAACCCCATCTCTGATCCTCCTGATTCTCACAAACACCCTCCACCCTCTTCAGTAAGTTCTCTTTCTTACTATCTTTTATTTATTTATTTATATCAGGATCCCATAAGACCCGAGAGATTAGTCTATGTAGTTGTGAGCTGATAATAGCGACAAAAAATAACTAATTTTAATCCTTAGCTCCTAGTATTGACTTTACTGTACGAGGTTCATGTCTTTTTTAAGATTAAGTCTTGGGATGTTTTTTTCTTATGCCATTTTGTTTCAAATTTAAGTTAAGATTCTTTTTTGTTTTTTTAGCAGGAAGAAGTAGGTGAATTAAAAAAAAGTGATGAAGAAGGTAATAATCATGATGTAGTTGATGAGCCTGATACTTCTTCATTCACTGCATTTCTCTATTCTTTATTGTCTTCCTCAGACTCTAAAGAGAATGGTAACTCAAATGGACAAAATGATGATAAAGGTGGACTTGATAATGATAATAGTAGTAGTAGTAATAGTTCTTTACCTGATTCATCCATTAAGGAAAATGGTGGGAAGAGAAGTATGTTTTCTAGAAGTAAGCAATCAGTTGGTGGAGCTATTCGGCGAGTTGTGAGGATCGGTCGATTTCGCCATCAGGGTCGAAAGGATAATAGTAATAATGTTGTTGAAATGAAACTTCAAGATAAGAGGAAAGAATCAGTGCCTGCGAAAGAAGAATCGTCGTCTGTGGCTTTGGATGATATGCCAGGAATTTCTGAACCTTCAGTTCTTGTTTCGGAGAGCATAAGGAATGTTCTCTATGCTTCTCTTCCGCCTCTTATGCATGGAAGAAAATGGCTGTTACTATACAGGTACCTGATCTGAGGATGAAGATTCATTGCTATTGATGATTAAATTAGTTATTTAACTGATATGATTATTTCTTTTATTAATCGATTCAGTACATTTTTTGCAGCACTTGGAGGAATGGTATATCACTTTCGACTCTTTACCGGAGAAGCATGTTATGGCCTGGATTGAGTTTGCTGGTACAACTTAATTATCCTCAATTTTATGCTGTCCATTTCTTGATAATTCCAATGCTTCAATATGGATTGGCTTTTCTTGTCTATTCTTTTATGGATTATCATAGATAGATGCATCATTCTGGTTTTTAAGTTGTAAAGCCAATTTCTTCATTTTTGAATCATGTATTAGTTTTCAATGTTGGTGAATCCTTTCTATAGGTTGTTGGAGATAAAAAAGGAGCAGTATTTGGCAGCTTGGTTGAAACACCTCTCAAACCATCAAGCAAGAGAAAATACCAGGTCATGCCAACACTCATTTATCTGATAATCCTATTATCATATGGACCGTGTCTGTGATAATGTTTTCTGAATTTTCCTGCAAATCTGCAACGATGCTACCTGTTATATTATCTTGTTGACAGTAGATTTTGTACAGGGAACTAACAGTACATATGTTTTCACAAATATCTCTGGTCGTCCTATCATATATCGTCCAACAGGTATTCACTCTGTTTGAGTTTGGTCATACTGTGTTTTTGCAAGCAATCAAATTCAGAGATGAATTGTTCATATTTGATTTTCTAACTACATGGAATGAGAAGAGAATTTAAAGTTTCCTTTAGTTCCTTGGTTCACTCATCATGACAGCAGCTGGTTAACAGAATGTCATCTTTTGAGTTGACCATGTGACCAATTCCAGTGATTACTGTATGATTATGTGATTAATTTTAAATACTTCATTTTTCTTTTCCTTAGAATCATCAGAGTTTTGTCTGCTAATGTGATTAATTTTAAATCCATGATGACTTTCTATTCTTCTGAAAATATACAAACTGTTAAATCTATCAACTTTCTGGCATGCTTAACAGTTGCTCTAAATATGCTTTTCAGTTTTCTAGAAGTTCATAAACTCATATATTATAATGCCCCCTCCCCCTTTAAAAAGTGGATTTTGAGATTCAATAGAGTAGTTTTGTGAGATTCAGCATCAGCATGGGACTAAAGTTTTGATGTGCAAAAATAGGTGATACTAAAACAGTCCATATCTGGCTTGGTTTAGACTTCCAAATGCTTACTAACCACACAATTTCAGGCGTAAACCGTTATTTCACACTTTGCAACACTGACTATATAGCAATTGGTGGGGGAGGTCATTTTGCGCTTTATCTGGACGGTGATCTGTAAGGAATTTCTACTTTCATTGTGATCCCTTTCATATTTCCTTAAAAAATTATCAACCTGATTTTTTGTTATTTTAAAGATTGAATGGCTCAAGTTCGGTATCAGAAACTTTTGGGAATCCCTGTCTTGCAAATTCTCAGGACTTTGAAGTGAAGGAAGTAGAGGTACACAATAAGCTTCCTTCTTTCCCTCTCCTCACACACATGCCTCTCCAACTATCGTTTTATATGTTTGGTCCTACTACAAGCTAGTTGCTAATTTAAGACATTTATAAAAGAAAAGTTAATTGGTCTTTGATCCATGCAGTTATGGGGCTTTGTACACACTTCAAGATATGATGAAGTGCTTGCATTGAGCAGAACTGAGGCGCCAGGGATCAGTCGATGGTGATCATCTCTAACGGCCTGCGGAGCATTTCATGGAACAGTCACTTCCCAGTGAACAATGCAATGATAATGGAGAAATTTTCATATATCCAATTGTTGTTTTTTAACTAACAAACATGTATGTGTTTAGTTACACAATAAAACAAACATTTCTGTAAATATTTACATAGCATGTGTATATAGTCTTATGTACATTAAAAAATGCAAATTTTGCTTGGAATAAAAGTGGCAGGTTTCCAACCCACTTAGGTTGGTCTGGTAGTGTTGGCTTGGGACCTTGGAGTGTGCTACTCTCAAGATCTCAGGTTTGATTCTCCCCGGTAGTTTGGCTTCTTCAAAAAAATAGTGGCAGGTTTCCTTATTTTTGCAATTTCAAAAGCTTATGATGGAAAAAACAGAAATAGCATTGTCCTATATGTTTCTTTCAGTTTGCTATCCTGTAAGACCAGAAAGAACAGAGCGGATTGGCCGAGTCTAGAAATTTTGTACTGAGCATATCCGTCGAGTCTATAGAAACCTCTTGTTGCTTAGACATGTGATGCGTTTTAGTACACTTTGGTTCTCTCGTGCATAACACAGGAAGAGGAGAGAAAATAGTGGTGGAGCCGTGGAGGATAAAAGAGAGGAAAGATTGAGAGAAATAGAGGGATGGGAGAGGATCCATATCCGTCTTAGTGTGGTGATTTTAACATGGCTGAAGGGGAGCTCCATTTGGGAAGGCAGCGGCAAAAATGGCAGTGGAGATGAATCAGAAACTGCTTAGGGTGTCTATCGAAATTAAGTAATAGGAAAGAACAGTGAAGATACGTTGCTACGTCGCGCCTGTACTAACCAGGTGATGGTGTTCTGAAATCAGAACAGTTGGGTATTACATTATTTAACCAGATAACACTATAAATACCATTGAAATTTTTAACTATTAAATCTACAATGGCACAAAGCGCATTGGACTGATGGGCAAATTTAGGTACTGATATTAAAAGCCACCTTTTAGTATATCTGATAAAAGTCAACCATAAATATTATTAGCCTGCTGCGAAGTTCTAAAACCTTAAAGCATGGTTGTACTTGGTTTGTGAAAAATGAAAACAACCCCAACTCTCTTCAGTAGTTTTATTTTCATCTACTTGAATTAAAATCCCCAAGTCAGATATATACATTTTAAAACAATCCAGCATGGTCTTTAGAGGGATCCATTGTCGGGCTCTTTTATTTTGATATCTACTGCATCCTTGTATGCAGCTGCATGAACACCAAGCGCGGCACGACCTGAAGGGTCCAGATTTTTGGACCATGCTGCATCCCATTCCACAGCTTTTGCAGTACTGCATGCCACACTAGGGCCTCCTGGAACTGTTGACCTGGCAGCACCCTGTTGAAATGAAATGGTTCATGCATAGTCAAGTGGTTTGGCATGATCGAAATTTGTAAACAAGTTCATGTTCAAATTTAAAATTGGTCAAGGTTATGATGAAAAGGTATATATTATTTTAAGATGCAAAAGACTATACAATTCACCTTTGGAAATAACTTCTCAAAAATTGTCCTGTAGTGGTATCCCTCTTTTGTGGTAGGAGTGTTTTCAGGGTAAACAAAGTTGGCATGCTTCAGCATTGCGTCTGTGACCTGGCCATTTATCAAGTATATAATGTCAATGGAATTCTATAAAAATGAGTTATTCAGTTCAATGTCACAGGTTAGAGCCTACTTGTTCGTTAGCATGATCCTTCAAACCATCAATCCAACTGTATCCGACACCATCGCTGAACTGTTCCTTCTGCCTGTACAATATGTGCTGAAAAATAGAAGAATAAAATTATTTCAGAAATCCTTCAAGACATACGAACAAGCATAATGCAGAAGTTGATTGATACAAACCTTTGGCAAATATGGATTCTCATCATCATCAAATGCATTGCGCAATACCCATTTCTCTATCCTTTCAATATCAGGCTTTATCTGTGCAATTTGTCGTTAATTTCATGAGGTGATAAAAAAAATGAAGTTAATAAGATTAACTTCACTAACTAGTAAATTCAATTTCACAAAGATCTGTTAGAAACTTAGAACTGTCCACAGACAAATTTATTTTACAAGAAAACTGGAACATTTAAACAAAAGCAGAAAGTTGAAATGATATATGAATTTATTTAACTGCAAGTTAACATAATCTCAATGTTCAATCAACAATGCAGGCAGCCCAATCATAAGACAGCCTATAGCTCAGCCTCTTATGCTGCATGACGAGATGAACACCAAGAAAGAAGTAAAGTTACAATACCATTTTCCACTCCGGATCGATATCCATGGCAGTGTTGATAAATTCTTTATCCAAGAACGGTACACGTGCCTCTATACCCCAAGCCGAAGTTGATTTATTGGCTCTCAGGCAGTCATAAAGATGAAGTGCTTTAATCTGTCAAATCATCAAAGACACCAAAAACTTGAATAAACGGGTAAAAGTACACAGGAATGAAGAGATAAAGATGCACATAATAATTACATAAAAATATGGGGATAAGCACAAGAATTATGGTATATTACTTTTCGGCATGTTTCTTGATGAAGCTCTTCCTTGTTAGGCGCCTTATGGAAATACAGGTAACCTCCAAATATTTCATCTGAACCTTCTCCAGACAGAACCATTTTCACTCCCAATGATTTGATTTTTCTGGACATAAGAAACATTGGAGTACTTGCTCTGACAGTCGTTACATCATATGTTTCAATATGGTAAATGACTTCCTCAAGTGCATCTATACCTTCCTGATATATAGCGAAAATAGAATATTAGATTACCTTCGAGCTAGCAATAAAAATCTCGTCTGCTCAAGGTAAAATGGTAGATAAAGGGAGAAATCGTCACCTGAACTGTGAAATGAAGTTCGTGGTGGCAAGTGCCAAGATAATTTGCTACCTCTTTTGCGGCTCTCAAATCCGGAGAGCCCTGAATGGGGGAAAATTAAGTCATGTCATGAAGCATATAACTACTATTACTTATGGACTGAAGAAGTATAATACAGCTCATTTTAACCATGAGGGAATAGTCCAGACCTCTATACCAATGCAGAAAGTATGTAACTGTGATCCCCACTGACGGGCAGTGTCAGTATCAGCCAAATATCTATTGGCCACTGCAGCAACAAGTGACGAGTCCAGTCCTCCGGACAACAGAACACCAAAGGGTACATCAGTCATCATTCTCTTAACCACAGCCTGCATGATATCACAGTATAACCAAGAAAAAGTTAAAAAGGATGTTCGTAGAGTTATGACTTAGTATCAACTACATCAAAGGAAGTCACTAAATGTGAAAAGAATAAAAATGATATTATTTTTTCTTCACCAACTAGAACATAGTAATCAGCTCCAAATTCCAATCATGAGCTTATGGGAATTTACGTATAATTTCTCAAAAGGCATTAAGTTGCATTTCATGGTGTATTTCAGTTTCAACACCTCTAGTTATGACATAACACTCCTAAGTTTGTTGCAAATGATATTATAGACAAAATAAAAGTGAGGATGCTTTAAAATTCCAGGGAGAGTTGAAAATAGTCTGAAGCAGTTCTTTAAGAAAATGCAGTAGAACCAGTGCTGTCAATTATGGAATGCGGAAAATAGCAGTTTGTTCGAATTCCGCTACAAAACAGTGGCATAGCTCACTTTTGCCGCTATTTGACAACATTTTGTGCTAAATAGACAGATAGTGTATTGTGAAACGATAGTGATTTGTTCAAATTCAACTATGCTAATGTGCTATAGCCACTACATAACAACACCAAGCAGAACTGGACATTCTAAAGTTCAAACGATGAAATAATTCAATGGATGAGACAGGAATAGCTAACCCTCTCAAAGGCCTCACGCAAAACCGTTGGATCATAGCGTGTTGATGGAATTTGCTCTGAGAACCATGGTGGATTGTACCACCTTCTTAATCCTCCTGCAAAGACAGCAAAGTTTAACAGGATATGTAAGTGTGTATCTTATCTTGGAGTAAAATTTAGACAGTAGAAGGAGAAAAACAAATGGAATTGAGTTTACAAGAGTAACCATAATCGGAAAAAATAACGAGTTGCATTATTTTTACCCTGTTTGCTGGAATATATATGCCCTGGAGGAAAAGATATAAATTGCTCACAATCATCAATCAGCGCTTTCATTTCAGACGCAAACCATATTGATCCTGCAAAATAATCAGCCCTTCCATAAATGATATATCTAATTCAAGAACAACAATCATACCATGAATACATAACCAAATGTATAGACAACTCTTTATTTTCTATCCTAAAATCATGCAACTGCCGAATGTAAAAGATTAATGCCTGTGTATGCTAGAGGGGGGGAGAGATAAAGAGATACTTCATTACATTTCCTTGAAAAAACTAGGACATGTTCCTCTACATTAGAAGCATCGGCAGATATAACAAAGTCATCCTTAATGTTTATACAGATATGTAGCAGGATATCATTCATAATTTAGTAAGAAATTAGTATTTTACTTTCAATCTTTAGTACATTCACTTGAGTTATAAAAATCCATGTGCTATGCAATTAAGGGTAAACAACATCAATTTATTCAAAAAAAAAAGGGTAAACAACATCAAGTTTACTAATAGTCTAATACTACAAAACATACGACAAAAATACATTGATTTGAAGCTACAAATTTTATATAGGAACTCATACATTAATGATTTATTTCAATTTCAATGTAAAAAGTTTTACACTGTCAACAAATCACTGCCAATTAAATGTATGACTTTGAAATTAGTTATGAAAGTCAAATGTTTTTAATCATCTGACAATCACAATTGGTTAACAGTTTAAAAAAATTACACAGGCAATCTATACGAATAAAATTCACTTCAGTTTAGCAATTTAGCACACTACATGTCCAAAATGCATCTCTGGAATTGGCTTTAAATTGCACAATAAATGGTTCAATTCGAGCGGCTTAGACACCAACGAGGTTGAGGTTAAAACGTAAAAATGTTACAATAAGAAGCAGCCACATACCATCATGGCCCCAACCCAAATAAAGAGGGGTAATGCCAATAGCATCACGAGCAGCAATAAAACTTTTATCTCTAGTATCAAGAAGCACAAATGAGAACATCCCATCCAGCATATCAACAAACTCTTCTCCATATTCTTCATACTAATCACATCGTAATAGTTAGTCATCATTCGTCATAATAATATGAAAAACAGTAAAATAAACATAATCCTTCTAGAAAACACTTACAAGATGAGCAATGACTTCACAATCACTACCAGTTCGAAATTGATGAGATTTCAGTTTCTGTCTCAATTTTTTGTGGTTGTATATCTCCCCATTAACCTAATGCCATAGAACAGAAAATGTGACAAAATCAAAATTCTGCATGCAAATTATAAACAATGTAATAAAAAAAAAAAAAAAAAAGAACATGCAGATTATTAGATAGAAGATAAGATACGTACGGTGACAATAACGGTCTTGTCATAGTTGTAAAGAGGTTGATCTCCAGAAGTAGGGTCCACAATAGCAAGACGTTGATGAGCGAGGTAACAATCTTGATGACAATGCAAACCACTCCAATCAGGTCCTCTATGTCGCAACCTGCGAGACAATTCGATGATGCGAGCGCGTTTGGACTGAGAATTGTCGACCACACCCAACACTGCTAAGATTCCGCACATGACGGCTGCCAACAACAAAACCAAATCTGATTGATGTTTTTTACTGTCAAAAGTACACCGTTGGGTACTCTTTCAGTACTTATAGCAGCAGTACTCCTTGTTTAGCTCCGTTTAACTCAGATCGATAGGGGAAATACTTGTGTGACATTAATGTCACGGTGACATTAAATCTGGACCACACATTGGGTGACATTAGATGTGTTGTGTGGCCCAGATGCAATGGCAATGACAATGTGTGGCCCAGATGCAATGGCACGGTGACATTAATGTCACCAAAGTGCCACCCGATCGATAGCAACGATGTATTTAATTATGGGTCCTGCTAATCGCTGCCTCCGGGGCATTGGTTAAGCATACAAAATTATTACTATAAAAGGAAACTGCTTTTGACTTTATTATAAATTAATTACACAATTTTAATGCATTAACTACTATATAATTTCCTTTTTATATCCTTAACCAATGCCCCCGAGCATCGATTAGCATTTCCCTTTAATTATTTAAAAAAAATTAAGTACTAATTAGATTGGTAAGGAAAGATAAAATGGTATAAAAAAAAAATAAAGGGTAAAGTTTGAAGAATAAAGGCTTAATAAAAAATTACTCCATCCGTTTCAAAATGAATGTCGTTTTAGTCAATTGCACACAGATTAAGGAATGGAATGAAATAATCATTAGACATAACACTTTTACTAAACTGCCCTTACTTTATAAGAAAAATACAAACTTAAAGTTGCATTGAAAATTGTGTGAGAGAAAAGTTGGAGTATTTATTGAAGGTAAAGTTGAAAGAAAAAAATTAAAGTTGTATTGAAAATGTAAAGTGACATTCATTTTGAAACAAATTATTTTGGCTAAAGCGACACTCATTTTGAAACGGAGGGAGTAGTAATTATCATTTTTAGGTTAATCTCCATTTTGCGACAACTAATATCCAATAGAAAAGTTGTTAGGAACATAAGGTGGAAATTGAATATGTGACTACTTGCTTAAGAAATCTAAATCCCTTGTCATGATGTTGGGCTTGAAAGTTAATTGATATAACTCGATAGTAATTTCTTTCTTCAAACGATTACATTGATAAAAGAACTTTGTCCATTGATTATGGATTCCATAACTATTTCAATGAGTGTTAAGTATAGTGTTTTTGAGTTTTTGGACTTCTAATTTAAAAAAATACATCAAGTAAAGATATATGTAGAAATAAAGGGATAAAACATGCAAAATAACTTGTTTAATGATTTTATGTGTCGAATAAAATATATAATTCCAATATTTATAGACAAACACTAGTCTTGTTAGCCAAAACGATCTGGCCTACATAATTTATACTTGATATGTTATTTACAAGGGCAATGTGTGAATGTTCCTCTACTAAGGAAAACTTGGCACCACATGTTCAGCTTATAGCCTTCTACTTTGAGGTGTAATCTATTGATTGACAAAATCCACATGTGTATAGCTTCCTACACAACGTTCTTTTGGGCTCATTGCTTTTTTTAATTAGTGACGCTACAAACATGGAACACGAGTTAAACGCTCAGTTGTCAAGCTCTACCTATTTTTGACCAAGTTTAATATCTTTGTGATATTTGTATGTGATAATCTACAAAATTGTTGGTTGTTACCTTTGTCTTTACCCCTAGTTTAAGTAATATTTGAGTGATTGCATGGCATACCTCCCCTTACATGTGTCTATTTAGGTATTTATTAATTTAAGTAGTTTTTCACGTTAATTAGTCACTGTGAACATCTTATGCTCTCTAGTGTTTGGTTGATTAGGCCAGCTATACAACTCGGTGAAGTCCAAGCCAAAGTTGCAACCTGAGAATGGAAGTTGTAGTTTTACGGTGCATTAAGACTGATCCAGTGGCTATGAGCTAAGGTGAGCCTAGAGTTTCATAAACGTGGAGCTTAAGCTAAGGGTGTCACATGGTATCAAATATAATCCTCTCTAAAAAAGAGAAAATAAAAATAATAATGAAGTTCATATCATTGAGACTATAAGACGTGAAAAGTTAATTTGCTTTTGCATGTTTGTCTGCTCTTTTTATTGTGTTAACTTGTTTAAATTATAAGCAATATTTTTTTATGAAATTTAGATATTGATTAAAATTAATTAGATTTTTATTAAAGTTACTCTCTCCGGTCACATTTATAAGCAAAACACAACTTTTTTATGTTCATTAAATAACTAATGTATTTGGTCTATAAATGTGACTAGATACATTAATTATTCCATGAACTTTTTTTTACCAAAGCAAAGTTAACTATTATCATTAATCAACCAATGTTCAATACAAGAAGGATAAGAATAAAAAATACAGTGACTAGTCCAAGAACAGGCCGCCCTTGCTAAAGTATGAGCAACCATGTTCGCTTGTCTCCTAACAAACTTCACCTCGAAGTTGGAGTGTAAAGATAACTGATAAATAATACTGAAAACAATAGCATAGAATTCTGAATCACCCTGACCCGGAGACGATAGAGCTTTGCACTAAAGTAGCTGAGTTGGACTCGAAGACAACTCGGTCTCATCTGTTCACATCAGCAAAGTGAATGACATCGAGTAGGGATACTGCCTCCCCTTCCAAAACTGTCATATTTGTCCGCTGCCATTTCTTTTGAGCCCGAATAAATTGCCCACGGGAGTCACTAACACAACATGCAAAAGATGTAAGATGGTTACGGTCATGGAATGCAGCATCCACATTGCACTTCAACCACGTCTCTCTCGGTTTTACCCAACCTAAAAAGTTGTTTTTTGCTTATAAATATGATCGGAGGAAGTATATGTATAGATGTTTGTGACGTTTTAAACTCTTATCCTTTTCAATAACATCAATAATATATCAATATTATATAAAAAAATTGTTTAAGAGTATGATTGGAATAATGAAAGGAAAAATTTGTTTAAATGTATAATTGGAATAATGAAAAATATACCTGAAATCATGTAACAAATGGATAAGAAAATAACCTCTTTCAATTCTTTTGAATTGACTTTTTCTCTTTCTAAAAATGCTCTCAGATTTCAATACAAATAACATGTGTAAGTATGTAACAAATGGATAAGAATAAATTTAATATTAAAATAAAAGTGTAACAAACACAAATGTTTTTTCCTTTATCATTTAAAAAGTGTAACAAACTAGATGAGTGTATCTATACTTCCCTTTTCATTATCCCAATTATACCCTTAAACAACAACAATTATTTTTATACCAGAGATTGTTGTTGGTGGCATTGCAAAAATAAGAATTTAGATTATATTTTTTTTGTTATATTGTTGGTTTCATTGAAATAGATAATCATATTTAGTTTGATTTGTTATAATTTGAAAGCAAGAAACATTTATATTTTTACTTTTAATCAAAAATAAATTTTTATAAAAAAATCCCGTTCAAAATTTTCAAACGGTAGTGCAATAAAAAGAGCGGAAAGATGAGCACGTGAGTGCCCGTCTTTTCCATAGTTATATATAAGGAAAATAGGGGATTTTAGACGGATTTTGAGTTGACTTTTTTGTTATTCTAATTATATCTTTAAACAAATTTTGCCATACAATGATATAATGTTCGTGTTTTTAAAAAAAAATTGTTATATTTGTTATATAATTGTTGACATTGAAAAAGATAAATTGGTTTGTTGAGTTTGTTACATTTGAAATTCATATATATCTATGCTTATAATTTTAATCTATATACTTATAGTTTGTCGAGATTCAAATGATTTTTTAATTAAATATTTAACAATAGAAAAATTTGTGATGTACACCATACCAATACTATGGGGTACATCACAAAAATTTGCTAAGAAAACACTTAATTAACTTATAAAAATCATTAACAACTGTTTAATTTTTGACTAAAAAATTATTAATAACTATTTAAACACATTGAGAACATTTGATTTATCCTTTTTTTTTTTAATTAAGAGCATAATGACATCAAAGAGAATAGAAGACATCACAACTACATTGGCACACTTTATAGACTCTAATATCTTGACAAATGTATATATATCTTATTAAAAAAAGGAAAAGGTACAAAAATAATAATCAACTGGGATAAAACCTAACCCAATAAGTCCACACAAAAATGTATGTCAAATGGGCAATACAAAGAAGCACGGGGGACATAAAGCTTAACCCAATAAAAGCAAAAAAACAACTGCACGTACAACAAAAGAGCCCAGAAGGTTACAAGACCATAGAACTCAATCTGAAGCAAATTTGTATGCACCAAATGCACAAGCCAGCAAACCCACGTGCGAGCTTGAAACCAAATTGCAAAAAATTAGATTCATAGTTGATAGGCATCATATCAAATATTGAGAGCGGTGAGTGGATCTGATCAACAACATGGTAACAAACGAATCCAAACACCCCAACCATTTACTACGATATAAAACAGAAAGATAATACACCCTCCGTCCCGCAATAGATGACCTGTTTGAAAATGTGCAATTTTGACCTACTTTACTTTGACCATATTTTTCTACTAATTTACAAAGATAAATAATATCATATAAGATGTCGTTAGATTCCTCTCGATGAATATTTTCAAAATATCAAATTTTCATAATTTTTTCTAATATATTATTCAAGATATTTAAGCTCAAATCTATGCATTGAAATGCGTAATTGGGTCAACTGTGTCATGTATTAAGGGACGGAGGGAGTAATCATTTATGGCCCAACTGTCAAAATTCAACCAATACAGGCCAAACCGGATTTGAGTAAGATGACGGTCACGAGCTCGCAACAAGAGACAACATCACCTTCTCAACCACCCCAAACCACCAATGGTGTGGCGACGAACCAAGCCAAGAAAATTGCAGATCTCAACCGACTTGGAAGAATCAAGGATCAAGGAGGCTGACATCAACACGACACAAGTTCGTGGCGATGTAACAACAAAACTCAAAGAACAAGATCGACCGGAGCACAATCACACGTTAAACACTCGTGACCTAAAAACTTCAACCACCCCAAACCACCAATGGTGTGGCGACGAACCAAGCCAAGAAAATGCAGACCTCAACAGACCTGGAAGAATCAGGGATCAAGAAGGCTGGCATTAACACGACGCAAGTTCGTGGCGATGTAACAACCGACCTCAAAAGAATCAGATTGATCGGAGCAACAATCACACACTAAACACTCGCGACCTAGAAACTTCATTACTGAGATCCATCTCAAAGCAAGGCGGAGGAGGACAGATTAACTGAGTTTAACTGGAAATGTTGTCCTAACCATATCAAACCCATATCATGGAACCTCCCTAGCAAACCAGATCAAATGGCTGAAGAAGAAACCAGCAATGGTAAAACCCATACGAAGTTGCAGCTCTAATGTGACCATATCAAAGTAGTCTGCATCAACGGACCCGTCAATGGCTACGTTAACCGCCCAAGAAGGGGTTACGGGTAGTGACAACGCCATGAGGACGTGAACACACCACCACCACAGGAATTACATTGGGAGATGAAGGTTTGGATTGAGGGCTTATGAAAGTGGAAAGGAACAACGACTGAATTTAGGAGAGAAGGGATGTCGTTTTTTTACTCAAGTGAAAATATTTGTTATATCATTATCATACGCACTTAAAATAAAAATAAAGAAAATTAAACATAATGATTACGGTATGCAAAGAGGCACATAAAATTTTCAACTATCACTCTTTTAAAAAGACATAATAACAAGAAATTAAGTTCATTTATTCAAACACGGAAAAGACTTAGCAGCAATAGAGAACACTTTAAATATTTTTCTAGTTATTAATTGTCAATGTGAGTGGAGTCATTCCACTGCAGGACACTCCCATTAGTTGGAAGAAGGAAATGGGACATTTGTGGATTCAACTGAGAAGAATTGGCAGCCACAACATCGTAGTCTGGAAGATAAATTTCATCATTGTTGTTGGATTCATTTGTGACATGATTAACATTTGGGATGATACGATCAACATAGATTGTATCATCCTCTTCAATTTCCTGATGAACTCCATTGATGTTAGTCAACCTATGAAACTCTGGATCTTTAAAAAGATTTGCACTAATAGAAACAACACCAGCAGCCTCAATCTTGCCTCCAACAATTCCACCAAACATTCGTGTACAATCACCAACAAAGCAAACAGAAAAGGAGGAACATGCTGGTTCAGCAATGAGATAGGGCGGAACACGACAACAATTTGCATTCACGTAAGTTCCATGCATAGATGTCATATACAATGTTTCTTTGATCAGAGGATTAGGAGTGCGAGACACTTAGAAGGATAACGTTAGAGATGGGACCAGAACCACTCAACACTATCATTCCAGCTTGGCGGCTTTGAGCCAAGTTGATCAGAGTCTCTGCAACATCTTTTCCAGCATGGATCTGAATGAAAATTGGTTCCATGACGATTTCAATTTTTCCTTGATAACTACTGGTGGTTTGGTTTACTGATAGAGCCTAAGGGTGCGTGTACATCATTGTCTCTAAAGGGTCAATTTAAATAGTTGCTTAAATATGAACTAACTAGATTGGTGACCCGTGCGCCGCACGGGTCTTATGAGCTATAAGTTACTTCCCATCATAATAAGGATTTAGATAACTGGAACTTTTACAAAAGATGACATGTAATAATATCGAATAAAAAATTAGAACAGTTGCATATGGAATCTAATATCAGAGTATTACATATGAATCCTAGATAATATTTCCACCGGTCACATTTATAAGCAACTTTACACTTTTTAGATTCATTAAATAATTGATGTATTTGGACTATATATAGTCTTAATACATTAGTTAATTAATGAATCTGAAAAAGCAAAACTTGCTTATAAATATGACCAGAGCGAGTAGTAAAGTAATAAATTGGTGATGTTTGTAATTCTTAGACTTGACGTGAATTTTACATCAAATAGCTCATAATACCTCAGACATTTCGAATTACATCTAATCCAAAACAAATAGGTCATAAGTATGAAAACACTGTACAAAACTATAGAGAAAATGATTGCATTCACAGCAAACTACATTACCAACTATCTTTTCTTCAACTGTTGAAGCTAGGATTGATGCAAAAGATTCAAAATCAAAACTATTTAGCGGTATTTTGACATCATTCTGGATTTCTGACCACCTAGAGTTATGCATCATGGTAATTTTATATTTATGTCTTGTTAGCTTAAAAGGACCCTCATTGAAACCAACGATTATTTGCTCTAGCTCGTACAGTGAGCCAAACATACACCAGGGTGATCCATGCACCAAGTCGAATCCCATAAAAATCTCAAAGCGCCTTCCATCCCTTTGAGAGAAAATGCACAGTTAATTCTTTTAACCAAGACTTCAAACTGGTTCTCCTTATAATCGATCAACATTGCCAAGGGTCACTTGATCCCCAAAATCAGCACCAAACAGGTTTGGTAACCTCACAGCACCCTGACCAAAACCAAAAAAAAAAAAATAACAAAACGTCAAAACTAAAATGGCATTTTTTCATCAAAGACAAAGAGATAACATAAAACGAAACATAAAGACACCCACGTCCTCGACATCATATTCAACAATATAGGAACGGTATTTTGTTCGCAACTTGTTGACAGCCCTATCCAATTCAGTGGCTGGATTACTCACCAAAGGTCCTACTAAAGAACACGTAAAAACAGGGTTAGTGTGCTATAAGGATTTGGTTTATGCGTTTGACAATACTTTAGGAAATGATAAGAAACAATAACTAATCTTTACCAGTGAGACAATGATATGACAACACGGTTTCAGCTTTTGGTCGTGACATTTTTTCTGCTATCTCTGGAAAACTCGAGTGAAACAGTGAAAGCAAGAACCGAATGATATGATTAAGGGAGATGATATCCATGTATTTATAGGAAAAAAAAAAGTGGGATAAACGGTGTAAATGTGTGGGAAAACAAAAGGAACTGCTGAGTGGAGAGATTTATGTATTCTATGAAAATTAATGCAGTACAATGTATCAACATAGCACGTTGAGAATTGGAGGAAAAATAGGAGAAAATTTATCTGATTCCTAACATCATTTTGCTGAATTCAATTATTGGAATTATTGGAATTCTTTTTGAAATTCAAATCTTGATTTATAGAGGGAATTTTTTAGGGCTACACTTAGAGCAATTAATGCAGACCTAATAACATTAAGGAATAAGGGATTAGAGGGAAAAAATTAGGTTTAGTGATAAGCTAGACCTAATAAGCTTTAAGAGTAAGTGATACTCGCTAATCCTTTTTAATGTAATAAAAAAATGTTATGGTCAAGAAATCAAAGTCGTCGAACATTAAATGACTTATATTTTAGTCTAATCAAATTAAAATATAATATAAATATGTTTTAATGCTCACTAATCCGTTTCTTGTAATAAAAATATTATGGTCAAGAAATAAAAGTTGTCAGACTAATCAAAATGGATTTAAAAAATCAAACAAATATAAGATTTATCGTACCAATCGGATTTAAATGCATATGCATTTCCACACGACGCATGTGTTGAATGTCAAATCATGCTATAATATAAACTAGTTTAGAGACCCGGCGTTGCCCGGGTTAGATATTAAATAGTAAGTTTTATAAGTTTGTGTGCACGAATACACATGTAAGTATATTAGATTGAATTTATTTAAATTTACAATTATAATAATATCTTAAAAATATATATAAATGATGAGATGAATGTCCAATGCAAGAATAAAAAGTATAACAAAATCAATAATGAATTAGCCCAAGTGGTAAGAGTTTTGGGTCCCTTTAAACATGTGGTCATGAGTTTGTTTCGTGGCTCCTGCGTATGAGAGAAAAAAATCGATTGAAAGGGAATAAAATTGGTGTTTGGCAAACCTGAAAAGGGAAAAATGTTAGATGAAAAGAAGGTTTGGGGTTTCTGCTTGTGCTCAAATTATGTAAATATGTGATTAACAAAAATTTATTTATTTATAATTAATATTTGCATTAGAATATGCTGCTAAAAGATAACATAATAACTAATCGAACCTTTTTTTATCAAAAATAAAAACTAATCGAACCTTTTTTTTCCTCAAACATAAAAACTAATTGAATGATACAGTGCTAAAAGATTAGTAATAACTAATTGAAGTTTCTTTTCCTAAAAACAAATAAACAAATTGAAGTCTTTTAATCATAAAATAAGATCATACATGTGAACTTTGTTGAAAGTATTATGTGTAGTTTGTTGAGATATTTCTGCTACATAAAATATTAGAAATTCAAAAAAAAATTAAAGAAAATATTGAGTGGATAAGATCAAAATGTTGTTGAGATATTTATGTTAAATAAAATATTGGTTCTTAAAAATAGAAAAAATAATAGAAATAGACACGTGACATAAAAAACCTTACTTTATATATATATACTATTTTTTTTGGTTACATGAGATAAGAAAGAAAAAAAAAACAAAAGAAAAAAGAAGCAAAGAAAAACTACGCCCTAATAAAGGACACTCCCATAGCATCAGCTAGTAAGGCTGAGGATAGACATGGTAATGGTTGATGTACCATCACAAGAGTCTCTGATTGATTAGCACCTATTTTTGCAAGTATATCCGCGCAAAAGTTTCCTTCTCGAAAAATATGATGAATGGAAATACTTTATATATATACTATTGATTGATTGATTGATGTGTAGTTTGTTGAGATATTTCTGCTACATAAAATATTAGAAATTCAATAAAAATAAAAATAAATACTGAGTGCATAAGATCAAAAGTTTGTTGAGATATTTATGTTAAATAAAATATTGATTTATTTTTTTGACAAAAAATAAAATATTGGTTTTTAAAAATAGAAAAAATAATAAAAATATTTAGAATGAATGTGGAAGTGACACGTGGCATAACAAACCTAACTTATATATATATATATATATATATATATATATATATATATATATATATATATATATATATACTATTGATTGATTTAGAAATAAGGACCTGAAATAATAGTATAGGTGTTATCATAAAATGATAGTATAGGTGATTAATAATATTAAAACGCTACTGGTGAAATAATAATATTTCAGGACCTTAAGTATTATTACTAAAATCAAAACGCTACGGATTAATAATATGGAAACGAAAAGGACCTGAAAAAATAGTATATGTGATAATAGTATAGGTGATTAATAATATTAAAACGCTACTGTTGAATCGAAAAGAGAAAAAAAAAATGGTATAGGTGTTAGTTCAAGGACGTGAAACAGAAACAACAGTATATGTGTTAGTTCAAGCACCTGAAACTCGTAGGTGTTTGTAATGGATGCCAACAACAATAGTTCAAGGACCTGGAGAAAAAAATCAGTAAACTCAATCGTAGGTGTTAGTTCCCTTTATATTATATATAAAAATAAAAATCTAAGCATAAGTAAAAGTAAAAGAAACAATAGTATAGGTGTTTGTCAAACCTGAAGAAAGAAAAAGCTTAGATCAAAAGAAGGTTTGAGTTTCAATTTCTGCTCAAAATATGTGATTACGTGATTAAAAAATTCTCCTTTATTTATAGTTAAAAAAAAAAAAACAAACCGAAGCCTTTTTTTCCTCAATGAAAAAAACTAATTGAATAATATGGTGTCAAAAGAGATAGTAACTAATTGAAACTTCTTTTCCTAAAAAAAAGAAATATTTAATGGATAGTATTGAAAGTATTATATATAGTTTGTTGAGACATTTTGGCTACATAAAATATTAGGAATATTAAGAATTAAATATAAAATTAAATAAAAATATTTCAGGTCTTGAAATATTATTATTAAAATCAAAACGCTACTGATTAATAATATTAAAACGAAAAGCACCTGAAAAAATAGTATAGGTGATAACAGTATAGGTGATTAATTAATAATATTAAAATGCTACTGTTGAAACGAAAAGGAAAAAAAATAGTATAGGTGTTAGTTCAAAGACTTGAAACAGAAACAATAGTATATGTGTTAGTTCAAGGACCTCAAACTCGTAGGTGTTTGTAATGGATGCCGGATAGTTCAAAGGACCTGAAAGAAAAAAAAAACAATCGGTAAACTCAGTCGTAGGTGTTAGTTCCCTCTCATATTATATATAAAAATAAAAATCTAAGCATAAGTAAGTATAGGTGTTTGTCAAACCTGAAGAAAGAAAAAGCTTAAGATCAAAAGAAGGTTTGAGTTTCAGTTTCTGCCCAAAATATATGTTTACATGATTAAAAAAAATAAATCGAAGCCTTTTTTTCCTCAATGAAAAAAACTAATAGAAACTTCTTTTCCTAAAAAAAAAAGAAAGAAAAAAAATAAAGGAAGATTTAATGGATAGTACTGAAAGTATTATATATAGTTTGTTGATATATTTTGGCTACACAAAACATTAGGAATTAAATATAAAATTAAATAAAATATTTAGTGGATAAGATCAAAAGTTTGCTGAGATTTTTATGTCAAATAAGATGTCAAATAAAATATAGAAAAAAAATATAAAAATATTGAGAATAAACGTGGAAGCGACACGTGGCATAAAAAACCTTACTTTATATATATACTAGTTTAGGGACCCGGCGTTGCCCGGGTTAGATATTAAATAAGTTTTATAAGTTTGTGTGCATGAATACACGTGTCAGTATATTAGATTGAATTTATTTAAATTTACAATTATAATAATATCATAAAAAAAATATAAATATTTTAAAAAAAATTAAAAATAAATATAAATGATGAGATGAATGTCCAATGCAAGAATAAAAAGTGTAGCAAAATCAATAATGAATTAGTCCAAGTGGTAATAGTTTTGGGTCCCTTTAAACATGGACTATTACTTTCCCACCCTATTGTCTTCTCCTGCGCCCTGTAAAATTTCCAAAAATGCCCTTGTGCATTCCAGATTTTAAAATTCGGATTCATGTTTACTATTTTGGATTTTATAATCCGGACAATTCTTATGTATAATCAGCCATCAGACTCTCTCACATTTCAATAGTTTTGAGTTTTGCTTTTAAAAACAACAAAAAAACTAAGTAAAAAATGTTAAAAACCTGTCAAATAAAATCATAAAAATATAAAAATAGTACCAAAAAATTCTAAAAATCAAATAAAACTAATGAAAAAAATAGTACCGAATTTTTTTTCTTCGAGAATATGAAAAATTAATAAAAATGAAAAATGTGTCTAAACGATGGAATTTTGGATTTTGAGGGGAGGAGTCCCGTAAGAAGTCCCTTCTATGGGAGTCATGGTCCTTGAATTTTTTCTAATTTTCTTGGGAAGTTTCGGAGCAATCCGATCAAGTAGCCCGAAAACCCGATTTTTGACTAAGAACATGTAACAATGACCCAAAAACAGAAGGATAAGAGTTAGGAAGATTAATATTGTACCTAAAATGACTATCCATGTTACAAATATGTTTAGAATTTGTGCTGATACAGTTCGGATTATATATATTGAGAATGAATGTGGAAGTGACACGTGGCATAAAAAACCTTACTTTATATATATACTATTGATTGATTGATTGATGTGTAGTTTGTTGAGATAAAAAATATTGAGTGCATAAGATCAAAAGTTTGTTGAGATATTTATGTTAAATAAAATATTGGTTTTTAAAAATAGAAAAAATAATAAAAATATTGAGAATGAATGTGGAAGTGACACGTGGCATAAAAAACCTTACTATATATATATATATATATATGTAATAATGTCCAACAATCCTTTTTCTTGTATAAAAGTTTTAAGGTCAAAAAAATCAAAGTCGTCGGATATTAAATGATTCATATTTCAATCTAATCAAATTGAATTTTAAAAAATCAAACCAAATATAAGATTTATCTTACCAAATTAGATTTAAATGCATTTATAGCCACACGACTCAAGTGTCGAATGACAAACCATGCTATATGTGACCAAGCGATTGCCTTCCATTACAAATTGATATTATGAAATGCTTAAATTGTTTAAAATAAAGTTATTTTTTATGAGAAGGAATTGGGCTTGGTATTTCATGATTTACAACTCTCACATACATCGTGCACTAAATACTTACACTAGGACTCAATGGTAAAAAAACATAACGCGTATTTAGTTTTTAAAATTACGGAAGAAAAATTATTATTAATCAAAATGGTTTTAATAGCCATTAAGATACGCACCCCATACTCATTGCATGTTTTATCGTTAGGTAATGTTTTTTTTTTTGTTGCCATCCCTAAATAACAACCTAATCAAAGCACAAGTTAACTTAAGATCAGGACAATATATATTTTTTCGTTTCAACTAACACATCAATGACAAAAAAAAAAATGTTCCACTAAATAATTGAATGTGATCAATTATTTTTATTAATATTCATGATTTATAAAGGTGCAATATGTAAAAAAAATGATTTATAAAGGTGCAGAAAAACAAAATTATACGGGGGTTTAAATTGTGTTTTATAATAAAAGGTTCCTCCTATTAAAAGACATTTCTTCAACTTTTGAAACAAGCTTTTTAAGGTAAATTAAATGAATAAATAAATAAATATAAGAGCAACACATAAGTAAAAAGAGATATTGCAGCTAGCTATGCTGCAGTTTGCAATGCATCTGTATCAAATGCAGAGATAGGCAAGAGTGTCAATGTTTTGAAATCTTTTTAGGGTGATTTGTCATATGATACTCAGGCCAGGGCTCACTATTCATCTGTTGGCACATGCACTCAAGCTGAATTGTGGCCCAAGAAACACAAAAGGCCTATCACTAGTTCTCTGCTCTTTCTGACCATTTCTTAAAGGCCAGTTTACTTTGATGTTGGAGCTTCTCCTTGTAAATCTAATGATGATATCAACAAGAGTGTCTCTATTCTGAAAATCCATTGGGGTGACTTAGGAGATGATGTTTCGGTTCAAGGCTTGGAGGGTAGGAATGTTAGTTCAAATACTTCTCAAATATCTTCCAACACTTCTTTATCCAACAAGAAACAGAAGAAGTTTATATACAAAGAGCAGCCCGTTAGTTTCAACTAAGCAGGAATGAGAATCTGTGCCCACAAGGGTACCTCCAAAGTTGTTCGACCATGAGGATCCTTTTTTGTAGGGTGGTGGGTGTTCTCCCCCTGTATTCATTTTCCCCTTCCTTTTTAGTGTTTGTTTAGATCTTCCTTTTTTCGTTTGCTCGCTTATGTATTCGGGTGCATGCCCCCTCCTACTTTTAATGCATTTCTTGACCTTTATTAAAAAATACACATAAGTAAAAAGATAACATAATGAAAATCACACATACATTTTGTATTAGTTCTCAACACAACCTATTTCAACCTCTAGCCTCTCATTGGAGAGATTTTCCTTTGAACAACAAAGGACGTTTTAACTATTATCAAATAGTAAAAGTAATCTTAATGTCTCTCCAAGATACAAGTATCATCAAACCCCTTTTAGGCTCTATGTATTATTTATCAAATTCTCATACGACTCCCTCCCTTTTATTCCCTAGTGCATGTTTATTTATATGGTGAAAAAAATTGATTCTGAATGAATTGATTTTGTATAATTGGTTTTACTAAAAAGTTATCAGAATGTCAAATCGTTTATGTTTGGATACATGTACATAAAAACAAGTCAGACAGTAAATTTAAGAGTAAAAGTTATGTTTTGACTTTATTTACACCTAAAAATAAATATCATGTTAGTCGACATCAACATATAGGGGATTGAACTTTAGGTGTTGGGACAATCGAGCGAGAGAATATGATTCATTCTCAAGATCATTAACTAAGTATGTGGGGTGAATAGACCCCAGATTGAGTTAGACCAAAGTGGGATTAGACAATGATGCACAAAATCCACGTTTCATGTGTAGCACCACTAACTGCAAAGAGGGGTGACAGAAGAAACACATTCGTGGTGGAGATGCGCACCAAAAACCATGTGAGTAGACCACGCCGTGAAGGATTAAACTCATAGTTGAATGCGAGATGCCATGATCCCTTCAATAAGGGAGACTCAAGCAATACCCGTGTAATTAGCCGAGCATAGTTTTTGCATATAATTACTCAAGTTGTACACTGTAATTAAAATAAAATAAGTCCAATCAAACACAAAACTTATTTCGCTATTTTTTGTTATCTCTTTACCAGTCCGCCTGTATCTATTTTTTATGTATTTCTTAGTGTAGTTCAAAAACTCAAAAAACAATCATACATAACTCTCTACTGGAGCAGTTAAATAACCCATAGTTAAGGGACATAGTTCCTCCCTCAGGGTTAATCACTTGAAGACAAGAGAGTCAACGTTGAGGACATCAACCAAACCTCGACAAAATTTCTTGCTTCATCAACAAATTTGGCAGACCTAGTGAGACAATACAACAATTACTACTGAAAAATTTAGTTCCTAAAGCCATGACTACATTTTGTCGTATGCATATAAGGTCTGGAAAGAGTCTTAGCAGTATCAATCAAACGTCATCATCATCAACTTGAAGGTCAGGCCAACATAGACCAAAAGAGCCTTAGCAAATGCTAAGAATGTCAACATTTGTTGCTCCTTCTAGCATTTCTGAGGAACAACAAGTTGAAACAACCGACGCTTTAGTATTAATGTCAATGTCTTTCATTAGACACCAAATTAACATGGGTATACATGACATCATGTATTAAATCTCTCAACATCTTGTTTGCACTATTAAACTCAAGGTTCACAATGAGGTTCAACAAGTCATGGAGTTCAAGGCTAGATGAGCCTTTCAGTGACAATTCTGTCAAATATTCCATAAGACGTACAAAGGAACCAAACTCTGGCAGACATTGTTAATTAAAGCCTTTGAGTATCTGACCACTATATTTGCAGGATCTCAACAAATTCATTTGATGATTCTCATACAACATGCACCTTATACTCCTTATTCACATGCCAAATAAATCTTTAAAATCTTGAGAGAGAAAAAATGAACCGTTAAGGTAAACTGTTGGAACATGTGTGGAAATTGAGTAAAAAAAGACTAAACACAAATTTCCATGTTGGGTAGAACTAGTGTTGTGTGAATTGAAAAAAAATGGAAGTCCCACATCGGATGGAACACACACATTAGTAGTGTTTATATAGTGGGGGTGTACCTCTAATTAATGGGGGTACATAAGCACTAGAGAAAAATATATATTGATATATATTTTATTATTTGGAAATGATAAATTAAATAATTAATTTAATCATTATTAGAAAGTGCTTTCTTAGTCCCCAAGTTTTGCTAAAATATTTTGGTACATAATATAATATATATTTTTGTACTAAATTTAATATATTTTAGTACTCAATTAAGATATTTTTGTACTAGATCTAATATGTGAATTACTTAATCGCAAAGTAATATGTTACTTGTTCCCAAAATTTCTCACTTATTAGTTGTGAATTTTCTCTATAAATAGAGAGCTCACACAGTGCATTCCACACACCAAAGAGTTTCATTGAGTTGTCGGGAACTCTTTCTCTCTTCTCCCTTTTTTGACTTGTGTTGACGAGTCTTTCATCTCTTCTCCCTCCTTCGACTTGTTTAACAAGTCCTTCTCCTTTTTCTACTCCTTTCTGTCCCTTCGGAATTAAGAGTGTTCTTAAGACCATAGTCCCTTTTCGGTTTAATGTCCCTTCGGAATTAAGAATGGTCTTAAGTTCATCGGTAATATACGTCCCTTCGGAATAAAGAGTACTTTTAAGATCATAGTCCCTATTTGGAATAAACAATGTCCCGTCGGAATCAAGAATGATCTTAACGGTATATAAAAAAAATTATTCAATAATTTTATTTGAGGAGAAATGGTGGTAACACCATATTTGAGTGGTCATAGTACCATATTGATAGTTTGGAGAACTTAAAGGTTAGAATGGTGGAAACACCATATTTGAGTGGTCTTAGCACCATAATAGAATGGTAATAATACCATATTAAAGTGGTTTCAGTATTAAAGAGTGGTCTTAGTACCATATTTGACGGTGTAATTCTCGAACGATTTTCTACAGTGCAGTAGTTAATCGAACAGTTGTAGCTGGGCTTGTTTTATCCTGGAGGCGGCGTGGTTGATAGTCTACCTTGCACAATTTTGGGTAGTGCCACGAAACGTCTTAAAGAGAGCGACCTGGTCGTGACTCAACCTAGTAACAACTTCGGTAGAAAATAGAATTTGGAAATCCAAATACAATAATTTGGAAATCCAAAAACAACAATTTTAAGACGTTTGGTACTGCTATGTCTACCGAAGAAGTTACTTATTGAGGTTAAGTTGTCCTTAAATACATTAAGGATAAATCAAGCTATAGAAATGCATCTATCGACTGAAACGAAGAAGTGTTTGTTGTTTCAACAATAACACTAAGAATTTCACATATCACTTTTAATAGTAAAATGTGAAGTTATTGTGGATAGTAAAATTGTCTCTCGGACACTTCCACTTAGTTTGGTATGGTATAACATAATGCTTGTTAAATCATCATTATTAAATAGAAGGATTGATTAAACATCTTCCTCTGTTTGTTATTATGAAATTGACTATTAACTTGGGGAGTATAAAGCAGCTTGCCTCGGTCACCTCTTGTAGTAGCTAATGGTCCGGTTATAATCCAAGTTAATAGATGTAATGTACTGAGAAACAGAAAGACAATTTTACCATCTAAATAGTCCCTGTTATATGTACGAAATATGAACATTGAAAGGGAAAAATAATGTCTTTTGATGAACTAGAAATTATATGAGAAATTTGTTCAAAACGTTTGAAACAAATACTAGAAAGAATCTGAATTTCAGATTTCTACTGAATAAGACTGAGCTGACTCAGACTTAAAAGAGACTTGTGTACCATGCAGTCTTGTGCGAAAAGACTGCGCCTTTGATGGTATGTTAAAAATTAAATTCTCCTTCTATTTTGTTAGTTGTGTGATTTTAATATTTGACATATCAAAATTGATCACGAACAAGTGTTTAATTTTAAACTTGAGTAACTTGGACTTAATTCCAACGTTATAATTAGACAATTTTATTTATTGCAGTCAAGATATATGAACCAAAAGTTCATATAAATCAGAATTTAGAGAATATGAATCTCTAAACATAATAAATAATGATATGTGTGAATTTGATGACACATAAATTAGAAATGATAAAATGATGTTTTTATCATATTTATTAATGACTGTGAATTTTGGAAAATAAAATTGATATGCTTGAATGTTCAATTTTTATAACGAAAATTGAAATTTATAGAGTACCCAAGTCTAAGAACAAAAATTCTAATTAAGAAATTTTTGAAGAAAAGACAATCCAACTTGTCTTATTTTTGAACTTGGGATTGTCTGACATAAGTTCGGATCTTGAGCCCAAGAGAGATAAACTCACTAGTAGAGCCTATGAATGTGTATTCATTAGGTATGTTATAAATAACGAAGCATATAGGTTTTAGGACCTAAATGTTAAAGTGATCATAGAATTAAAAGATGCTGATTTCTATGAAGTAAGTACCCCTGTAAATTAAAGAATAGTGGGGGCACTAGTGGGGGTAAACTAAATTCCCTTCTAAAAATTAAGAACTAGTGGGGGCACTATATCTGATCATATTTCAGTAATCAGAATTAGTTATGAAAACATCATACGAGATGTTATAGAACCTCAAGGAGGTAAGAAAGCTAAAATTGCAAAAGAGTATGAACTTGGTTTATACATTGGAAGAAGATCCATTAAGCCTTAAAGAAGCTATATCCTCATTGGAAGCTGAATTATGGCAAGAAGCAATAAACGATGAAATGGATTATCTAGAGTCTAACAAAACATGACACTTGGTTGACTTGTCTCATAGTTGCAAAATCAATCGGTTGTATTTGGATTTTGGAAAAAAGGAACTAAAACCTGATGGAACGGTTGATGAATACAAGGCTCTCCTTGTAATCAAAGGTTTTAGACAAAGAGAAAAATATAGACTTCTTCGACATTCATTCACCAGTCACGAAAATCATATCCATAAGAGTACTAGTCCCTTTAGCCGCCGTTCATAACTCGATAGTACTCAAATGGATGTGAAAGTTGCCTCTTTTTATGGTGAACTAGAAGAAGAAATCTATATGGAACAACCTGAAAAATTTTGTGATTCATGGACAAGAAAACAAGGTCTGTAAGTTAGATAATTATTTGTATGGTCTAAAATAAATTCTTAAGGAATGACATGAAAAATTTGACATTCTAATGCTATCGAATGAGTATAAAGTGAATGAAAGTGACAAATAATATTTGCACGATCATATGTCTCTATGAAGACAACTTGCTCATATTTGGTTTAAAGATTCATGTTATGAATTATGTGAAATCATTGTTTATCAATAACATTGATAAGAAAGACCTAGACAAAGTTGAAGTAATTCTTGGTTTCAAGATTACTAGATCAGAAAAAAGAACTTTTTTGATAAATCTCACAAAGTTGTGAAGATCTTAAGAAAATGTTATTATTTGAGTGTAAACTTGCAAGCATATATTATGATCCAAGTGTAAGAACACTTGAGATGAAGTTAAACAAATAGAATATGCGAGCATCATTGGCAGTCCTTAGGTAAGCCACTGAATGTATTAGACCCGACATTGCTAATGTCGTGAAACTCTTGTGCAAGTTTACTAGTAGACGGATGAGAAGCATTGCCATGCTATAGAAAGAGTCATGAGGTGCCTTAAGAAGATTATGACTCTAAGATTACTTCATGAGGAGTAACCTATTGTACTTAAATGGTACAAGATATAAGAACATCTTCAGATGAGTATTAAAGCGACCAAAGAGTGCACATTGAGCATCACTGTAAGAATTGTTTGTTGAAACAAATGATATTGACTCAGTCCACTATGGAATGAATATGATATGAGAACACTAGAGAAAACTAGTGAAGAAGCAAGTTGATAAGATGCTTGCTAGCTAAGAACCCTTAGTGGGTAAAACCGTTTCCAGAAGTGTTAATTTATTGTGATAGTCTGCAGCTATTACAAAATTGAGAATCGTTACCACAATGGTAAGAGGCGATTATTAAGGCACGAACACATAGAGAAATAGAGAGCTAGCTACTCTCAAAAGGAACGGTTAAAGTAGATCATGTACGTACTGATAAAGAATTAGTCAATCCTTTGACGAAAGGAATTACTAAAAAGAAAGTCCTAAACACATCCAATAGGATGGGACTAATGCCCAAAGGTCACAAGTGATGGTAACCCGACCTACATGACTGGAGATCCCAAGAAATAGGTTCAATGGGTAATAACAAGTCACAAGTGATAGAACATGCTATGATAAAAGTAAGAAAGCATGATTCTTGCAGCGATAGAAGGATGAGATAATAGAAACTCTTAATGAGATCTATACTCTATTTGGAGTGGAGTACATAGCTACAAGAGTACTCTTGATAGACTCACCTATACGAATGTGGAACTAAGGGCCGGTTCCTATGGAATTCGGGGCAGAATACCTAGAGCGTTCGTTAAACCGGGATACACGTGCAAGGCCATAAACGCACGGGCTTTTAGAATACACCTTATGAAAAGGTTTGTGTGTGGGTTCTATGTCTGAGATAGAGTTCAATGCTGTAAGCAACTCTTGTTAATCAGAATTTTACTCGCTATGCAGAGGTTCAAGTTGTAGGCGACACCTTTGTTTACTAGCAAATCTTATGGAGACGTTTTTGACGTTATTTCTGAAACCATTTTTTAAATTCAAGTGGGGGATTGTTGGAACATGTGTGGAAATTGAGTAAAAAAAGACTAAACACAAATTCTCATGTGGGGTAGAACTAGTGTTGTGTGAATTGAAAAAAAAAATGGAAGTCCCACATCGGATGGAACACACACATTAGTAGTGTTTATATAGTGGGGGTGTACCTCTAATTAATGGGGGTACATAAGCACTAGAGAAAAATATATATTGATATATATTTTATTATTTGGAAATGATAAATTAAATAATTGATTTAATCATTATTAGAAAGTGCTTTCTTAGTCCCCAAGTTTTGCTAAAATATTTTGGTACATAATATAATATATATTTTTGTACTAAATTTAATATATTTTAGTACTCAATTAAGATATTTTTGTACTAGATCTAATATGTGAATTACTTAATCGCAAAGTAATATGTTACTTGTTCCCAAAGTTTCTCACTTATTAGTTGTGAATTTTCTCTATAAATAGAGAGCTCACACAGTGCATTCCACACACCAAAGAGTTTCATTGAGTTGTCGGGAACTCTTTCTCTCTTCTCCCTTTTTTGACTTGTGTTGACGAGTCTTTCATCTCTTCTCCCTCCTTCGACTTGTTTAACAAGTCCTTCTCCTTTTTCTACTCCTTTCTGTCCCTTCGGAATTAAGAGTGTTCTTAAGACCATAGTCCCTTTTCGGTTTAATGTCCCTTCGGAATTAAGAATGGTCTTAAGTTCATCGGTAATATACGTCCCTTCGGAATAAAGAGTACTTTTAAGATCATAGTCCCTATTTGGAATAAACAATGTCCCGTCGGAATCAAGAATGATCTTAACGGTATATAAAAAAAATTATTCAATAATTTTATTTGAGGAGAAATGGTGGTAACACCATATTTGAGTGGTCATAGTACCATATTGATAGTTTAGAGAACTTAAAGGTTAGAATGGTGGAAACACCATATTTGAGTGGTCTTAGCACCATAATAGAATGGTAATAATATCATATTAAAGTGGTTTCAGTATTAAAGAGTGGTCTTAGTACCATATTTGACGGTGTAATTCTTGAACGATTTTCTACAATGCAGTAGTTAATCGAACAGTTGTAGCTGGGCTTGTTTTATCCTGGAGGCGGCGTGGTTGATAGTCTACCTTGCACAATTTTGGGTAGTGCCACGAAACGTCTTAAAGAGAGCGACCTGGTCGTGACTCAACCTAGTAACAACTTCGGTAGAAAATAGAATTTGGAAATCCAAATACAATAATTTGGAAATCCAAAAACAACATAAACTAATTTTACATTGTCAATCAATAAAAATAAAATATTTTATAGTTATCTTACATCAAACGGTTATAAGACATGCTCATGCATACATGACATGTTCCCATTAAACGACGGAACATCAAATTATTTTACATTCGGTGTCTAATCATTTATACTCTCTTTAACAAAGTAATCTAGTGGCTGAAGTTCACACGTTTACTGTGAAGAAATGGGGTGTCTAGGGTTCGAACCCGATCCTCGGCATATATTATGTATTTGTGATTACCAACTTATCTAACCACACGAGGAGAAAAAAAATCATTTATACTCTCTTTATAAATAGAGTAATACCTCAAATTCGTCCTTGAATTTTCACCAATCAGCCAAATTCGTCCCTGAATTTTGCGAAATATCTATTTAGTCCCTGAATTTTACAGACGTCCATCAAAATGGTCCCTCCGTCCAAAAGCTCCGTTAGTGGTGATGATGTGTCTTCTTGCATGTTGTGTTGTCCTGTACACGTGTCAACAAGGCATCCCATGTACAGGGACTAATTTGATGGAAATGGTAAAAATTCGAGATTTAACTTTTCAGTGTCTTTTTTTCTGTGTTTCCAATTATACCCCTCTATGATAAGGATCGATTTGATACTTATTGTGATAATTTAAGGACTGATTTGATGGATAGTGTTATATTTTAAGGTCTGATTTGATTGATTTTATTTCAGGGAATGAGTACAAGGAAATATGGCATGAGAGGACCAGTGATTTCAAATGACAGGCATAAACAAACACCATTGAGGGGTCCTGCTCCACAAAATCTAACTGCTCTTGGAGTTATTAGAGTTCCAAATCCAAATTACGGGCCATCCACTTCTACACAACCCCAATACATGGAGTTTATCCCAACTTCAGGATTTCCAAAGCAGTGATGCTTGTTTAAATTATGTTTTTGGACTAGGTTCATTAATGCTTTTTGGACTTGTTTAATTTATGCTTTTTTGGATATGTAATTACTTAAGAACATCAAATGACTTGATGACTATGTAATGTTATTTATTTGGCTATGTAATGACTTATGAACATCAAATGTATGACTTATGATGGTATGCAAATGTCTGTCTTTTCACAATCAAAGTGTCTGTCTTTTACTTTTTACTTTGTTCAGCAAATGTATGCACCAAGGATCACAGTGATTTATGTTGTGAAAATTCAAGGACTTATTTGATGGTATTTTAACTAATTTGGGGATCGATATGATGGATAGACATACAATAGAAGGACCAATTTGATTGAATTTTTTTGACAGAATGGTTGGATTCATTCATTGACAACCTCCTTTCATTACAACAATACAACATTACACAGACTTGGCACAATACAATAACATTTTAAACAACTCAATCAAACAAATTACTCCTATCAATATCTTTTTTTTGAAGAAACTAAAATAATATATATTCACACCAAACACAACGCCTCTTTAGCACAAGGCGTGCCAAAGAAGCGCAAAACGGAAACAATATCTGTTACAAAGCAACGGTTCAAAAAACAAAAGCAGGCATTAGTCGATACCCAAACATAACAACGGGTCCGACCGCCACTGCTGACAAACAAAAGCGGCGTTATTAGCACGCAGCCACCAATAAGAATGAAACTTAACCTTTTCCACTAGCTCCTCAATAGGACTAATTACATTGTTAGAGATTCTATTATTACGCTCTTTCCAAATGATCCAAACACATAAAAGCCAAATGAGCTGAAGGAAAGAGCGTTGAGTCTTGGTGCCACCTAAATAATTTGTAAAGTGAATAAAATGAGCATCAATATCTCGGTGGTCGACTCCTGAGAAGCCAAGCCAGGACCGCACCTACTGCCAAATATCACCAAAAAAATCACAATGAATAAATATGTGATTTGCAGTTTCAATATGACCACACCTTCCAACGCAAGAGATGTCTGTGACAGGAAGGATGCCCCGATCACAAAGGTTAATTTTGGTTGGCAATCTGTCTCGGAGTAATCGCCATGCTAGAATTGACACCTTCGACGGCACTTGAGGATGTCAAACCAAACTCTGAGCATCATCCCGCAACTGATATTCGTGAGATGTAATGATTGCATACCCCGATCGCACCGAATAGCCACCAACAGGATCAGGGTGCCACTGCCAGCTATCTGAGACAAAAGGCTGCAGAAAAATATTAGTAATAATAGCCCTACACTCCGCTAGCATCTCTTCCTCCCACACCCAAAACAGCTGCCTCCACTGCCAAACTTCACCATCCACCTCCAAACCTAGAGAGAACATAGAAGCAACTGCTCTTGGAGTTATTAGAGTTCCAAATCCAAATTACGGGCCATCCACTTCTACACAACCCCAATACATGGAGTTTATCCCAACTTCAGGATTTCCAAAGCAGTGATGCTTGTTTAAATTATGTTTTTGGACTAGTTTCATTAATGCTTTTTGGACTTGTTTAATTTATGCTTTTTTGGATATGTAATTACTTAAGAACATCAAATGACTTGATGGCTATGTAATGTTATTTTTTTGGCTATGTAATGACTTATGAACATCAAATGTATGACTTATGATGGTATGCAAATGTCTGTCTTTTTACAATCAAAGTGACTGTCTTTTACTTTTTACTTTATGTTGTGAAAATTCAAGGACTTATTTGATGGTATTTTAACTAATTTAGGGATCGATATGATGGATAAACATACAATAGAAGGACCAATTTGATCGAAATTTTTTGACAGTAGGGTTGGATTCATTCATTGACAACCTCTTTTCATTATAACAATACAACATTACACAGACTTTGCACAATACAATAACATTTTAAACAACTCAATCAAACAAATTACTCCTATCAATATCTTAATCAACCTAAGCTCACTTCCTACACAATCAACTTTATCCATCAACCTTGCTCTCTAAACCTCTTCTCTAACACTATCCTTTGGCTTCTCCATCAACCTTGCATTTCTTCCATGGCCAGCACCATTGTTTTTAAAATAACCTAGTTCTTCAGCTTCATCAACCCACACAAAAAATTTACAATTTTCACCATCATCCTATACAATCAAAAGACAAAATCAGTACTTTTACACAAACCATTCACACATCACATAACCATTGTTAAACAAACCTTTGGCAGAGGGCAAACATAGAAATGTCTTCTAGGGTTATTGACAGTGTTGGCTTTTCTTACAACACAAATTCTAGGACACCAACATTGAAGCTCTCTCACATCATCATTGTGCACAGAGCTTGAAGATGAAGACCGACTGTTGTAGCTGTTTTTGTCCATACACCCACCACCCATCATTTCTGAACACCAAATCTTCAACAATGACCACTGATTTTTGAATTTCGAATTGAATCAAAAAAATTAGGGTTTTAAGTTTTTTGAATTGGGGAAGAACTTTGGCATCAATTCATGTAAGAAATTTTGGGGATTTTGAACTCTAGGTGACAAATTATAACATTAGGGTTCCAAATTTATATATTTGGGGAAGAAAGAGCCGTTAATGAGAAAAAGGAGAAAGAGTCGTTGGAAATTTTGCAATTTTTTGAAAATCAATCAATTTGGTCCTTGTCAATTTTCTGAAAATCAATCAATTTGGTCCTCGGCAATTTTCTGAAAATTAATCAATTTGGTCCTTGGCAATTTTCTAAAAATCAATCAATTTAGTCACTACTTGCGTGGCATCTGACGTGGTAAGCCTTGTAAGAGGTTAACGGTAGATGTCACATCCGTTAAGAGGTCAACTTAACGGAGGGACTGATTTGATTAACATTTTATAAATTCGGGAACTAAATAGATATTTCGCAAAATTCAAGGACGAATTTGGTTGATTGGTGAAAATTCAAGGACGAATCCGAGCTCTTAAAAATAAAAATAAAACATTTATACTCTAAAACTAAAATTTTATAGCAACATACATTAGGTCATTTGTGAAATCGAATAGTTGCAGAGAAGAGAAAAATGGGAAGCAGACTAGGAAGAAGAGTAGTGTACTTCGCAAACCTACCAATCAAGCTTCTCCTGCCTACAACCTTCACCGACATACATGAAATCGCTCTCAAAACCATTCCATCAGCTTCCAAGATTGAAATCAAGCGTGTTCTGGAATCCCTCTACGGATTCGATGTCGAAAAGGTTCGAACATTGAACATGGACGGAAAGAAGAAGAAACGTGGCGGAATCGTGATTGCAAAACCTGATTACAAAAAGGCTTTTGTAACGTTAAAAACCCCGCTTTTGATTAACCCGAATCTTTTTCCGATTCGAGAGATTGAAGAGGATAAGAAGAGTTTGAATAAACAGGCTATGGCGGCTAGTATTGTTGAGGAAGCGCCGGGGAAGAGTCATTGGCTTGATGAGAATAAGAACACTCGTGGGTTTAAGCCGCAAAATGGGTATTACAGGGGAGGGTTTGATCGTTCTGGTTCGAATCTGTTTGCGAGTTCTGGTTCGAATCAGGGACGGTTTGACCGTTCTGGTTCGAACCGGGGAAGGTTTGAACGCCCTGGTTCGAACCGGGCTGATGGTTCTGCTGCAAAGTTTCCCTGGAGTAACATGAGGACTGGTAGGAGTAATGCTACTAGGTAGTTTTGTGGCTTTTAGCTTGTTTTGTTGATTAGTGTTGACAGTGCTGTTTCTGATGAAATAATGTTTTTTTGAGATGTTATCTAACTATGTTGTTGTTGTTAGAATGTAGCAGGTATTACCTGTTACTAAATTGAAAAAAACATGTTGCTGAATTGCGAAACAATGCATTGCTGTTATGATATGATGTTGATGAAATAATTTTTTTTGAAATATGATGTTGATCTAACTATGATGTTGTTAGAAAGTAGCAGGTTATACAGGTGTTTTTTGAGATGTTACATTTGAGATCTAACTATGATGTTGCTGATTGTAGTAGTTTGGTTTTGTTTCGATATGATACAATGTATGTTTGCATCTCTATGAATGATTCATATAATAAGTTATGATTTTGCAATTGAAAACAAATGTCTCTTACCAATATTAGAGAGAGAGTTGGGGTAGCACCCATTGTAGAAAGATGGTAGAAACTGGGCTTAGGTGGTTTAGGCAAGTAGAGAGAAGACATGCAATTTTTGTAGTAAGGAGAGTCAATCACATGGGCTAATGGAGAGTAGTCAAATCACTAGAGGGAGAGCTAGACTTAGAAAAACTGTTAAGAAGGATCTAGTGTTGCAATGAGTTGGATAGGGATATGATATATGATAGAACATTATGACGGCGTTTGATCCATGTAACCGGCCCACTTAGTGGGATAAAGCATGGTTGTTGTTGTTGTTGTCTCTTCCAACATTTTATTTAGTGAGATGCCATTTCCAACTATCACCTTATTAACTGGTAAGTGCTGATTTTGTTTTTACCTTCTGTATGTTGATTGAAATAGCAAGTTTAATAAATTTTCATGTTAATTTATGTATTAGACCAAAGCCGGATGAACATAGCCTATGGGTGGGATTTAGTATGGGAAAGGAGAGTTGTTTCCCACCATGGGAAAGTTAATGTTAGCCATTGGATTTAGTAAAGAACATGGTCTTATTATAGACTCTCAACACTAGATTTTTTGTCACCATCTCCTCACTCTCTCTTTCCTTCATACCAACTAACCCACCACCAACAAAGCAGCAACACCACCGTCCAAACTCTCCTTCTCTTGTCTAAACTTTCTATTGTTAATTTAATTTGCTTAAATTAAAATAAAAACATGATTTCCAATCCTTGTCACAGCAAAATCAAATCCAAATTCAACTAAAACCATGTTACGGCAACCATCTCATTAATTTTGTTCTTCCTGATTGACGGATGAAATACCAAACCTTTTTCTTCAATTCTTAATTACTTAATCAACTTCTTATTCTTCACTCACTCTCTTTGTAACAAAATCCCAATTCTATATTTTACCACTCCTGACCTAATTTTCCTATTATTTCATCTTTAATTTGATTTTATTCTTCTCACTTGAATCTCACAATAAAAGAGGGTAAAAACAAGGTAATTTGATTTTTTTTTTATGGGAATTGAAGAAATTGAATGTGTGAGAAATTTGGAGTGATGAGTTTGAAAGGATTTTGAGGAATATGTTTTATGTGATCATGAATGTTGTATGTTGTTGTTGGTTCTTAATTGAAAACGTATCAGTATTCTTCTCTTCAAGGGATCTCCAAGGCTGGTTCTACTCAAGAAATCACATGATTTTCTAGAAATATTTGAGTTTTTTGAGATCTGATTTTCGTTTGATTTAAATTTTAATTTCTGGAAATTATTATTGTTGAAAGATTGGATATGAATATGATATTGAAGAAGAGAGATATTGGTGGAAAATGGTGACAAAAAATATAGTATTGAGAGTGTATAATAAGACCATGTTCTTTACTAGATCCAATGACTAACATTAACTTTCCCATGGTGGGAAACAACCCTCCTTTCCCATACTAAATCCCACGTAGCCTATGATATACAAACTTATATTAGTGTGATTACTGATTAGTGTCCTAATTTTATCACAAGTATCTTTTTCCTTCTCTGTGTATGGACTTGTGTAGTGATTAGTGAATAGTGATGTGTGGTGTAATGTAACACTCTGCTGACTTGGGAATTGGCATCTCAATATGGTTCATTTACTTAGGCTGTGTTTGGTAACACAAATAAGCTAGCTTATAGCTTATTGGACAAGCTTATAAGCTTGTTTTGATAGAATGAGATGTGTTTGGTAAAATGCTTTTTTCATTAGCTTTTTTGCTTGGACACTTAACTCCGTAAGGTATTTCTTATGCCAAATCTTTGCTTGGACAATTAACTCCGTAAGGTTATACAAAATCTTTGTATGAAAGAGGAAGGTTCTAGGTTGTAATGAAATTTGAAATCCTTCATGTTCATTGTTGTTATTATGTTCGTATTGAGTAAAACTTTATTTGATTAAAACTGCAGACATCTCTCGAGCTTGATAGTTTGTCCAAACAGAAGTGTGTTGAATCAGCCTTTTTAATAAATGTGTATGACTCCTAGAGTTGGGTCAATGCTTAGTCATAGACTTGTAGCAGAAATAGCTGATTTTCCTAAACTGAAACCTGAAGTTAGTGTTCTATGATGATAATACTGCTGAGGATATGTTCGGAGCTTAGGGTACTAATCTTACTCTATGGATAGTTTGAATCGAACCAACAATAAAGAACAAATTACAGTGACAGTGTTTAGCGACCAGTGATGGGGAATACTGTGATAGTTCACTGCTGGTAATTTTAATTAGTTTTTTCTAGGTCTGCTTAACTAATCTTACTTCATTTTTTCATAAATCATATCACAGGAAACAGATGCTTTTCTGAAGTATGACAAATTGTACTTCATTTCAATTTATAATTTCAAGCCAAGAGACACTTTACTATCTTTCTGTCTGTCTTTAGTAACTTACGTATATACTCAAGTTGGTATGCAATTATTCCATCTCAGTTGAATCTGATTCCATAAGCTGACAGTAAAAGTTATTCTAGAGAATCTTATCAGAGGAGTTATTGTAATTTCAAGAGAAACCGCCGAGAGAGAAAATGGGACGTTCCAGATGGTAAAGAAGCACTCTTATTAAATTGACTTCAGAGATATATGGTTGTTAGGATTGCTTTTCTGTGGAAAAACTAAGCTACATTAAACACCAACTTCAGATATCACATTCAATTATATACACTGAGTAAGCAACCAGCACAATTTAGATATTTCAAATTCCTATCACTTGCCTTCTCATTCAAATCTCCAAGTGACGAGCCATGGATCTTACTTCCGGTACATGGAGCGCCCATTGGAAACCTTTCAACTAACTGATGCACCAATAGCAGGTCATCTAAACCATGCTTTTCGTAACTCATAAATGCACCTATAGCTTCCGTAAAGATGTCGTGTTGCAAAAAACATTGATTGAGCTCCCCCGTTAGACCTAAATGGAAAATTATACAAGTGGAACATCAAGAGATATAGTAGTGTCCATACATAGTATTAAGCATGAATGCATGCCCCGATAAAAAAATCCTCCTAAAAAGATTCTCTTCAACTTAAATCATAATGCATTTAAGTAAGCTATCCATAGAGAGAAGAAAAGAACGCAAGATTGTCAGATGTTTGCTGAAAGAACAATAGGTAATGGAATAGAACGTTGGAATTTCTGAAAATGGATTCGTTGGATTGACATTACGATTCCGATTCTTTTTGTTTATGATTTCTATTTATTCTAATTTTAAAATAAGCTGTGTGTAAATTTAAATTAGAAACAATACCTCCTCGTCGTAATGAATGGAATATGGATTGTACAACAAGAGAACAACCTCACAAATATAGCATACGGAAAACATGGAGGTGACTGGAAGAAGATATAGAATGATACTGAGTTTTCTACCCCCATGTATCTGACATTTAATTCATTAGAGTAAAGATCCATATCACTTCAAAAAGTTGAGCCTACTCCATCACAAAAGACAGTACATCTACATTTCTGGCTTCTCTTGAGGAGCCTAAGCTTACGAGTTTGGCAGATGCAGGCAAGAAACCACCTATTGAAATCCTACCTCCGGGGATGATGTCACTTAATGCCCCCATTTCCATTTCGAAAAAACCAGCTTCTACTGCTCAGAATTCCCAGCCACAACCAGGCAAGCCATTGGCACCGGAAACACCTCCTACAACCACAGCAGCGCCAGACAGTTCTACGCAGCAGCCTGAATCTGCACCTGCACCTGCACCAGTTAGTGATCCACCTCCATCAGACTCCACACCAACTCCTGAGGCCACTCCACCTGAATCAAATTCGGGCGAAACCTCTGTAGATAATGGAGGTCCTAGCCCAGTGTCAGTAAGTGAAGAAAATCCAAATGTTAATGGGGAAACTGTTCAGGCAGAGCCTACAAGTGATCCAGCCCCTCCTGAGTCCCCGTCACCGGTAGCAGAGGTTTTAGAGACCAATACTCCAAATCCAACAACAGTACCTGCAAGTGGTGACCCTATCCTATGATTGGAATACCTCCCGCACTGTTGAAGTAAATGATTTTATTTACAATTCAAGATTTGTTTACGTTTGTAAAGAAATTATTTTAGATATAAAGGAAATCTATTATATTAGTTTGTAACAAATGTAAACTCTCGTGGTACAATTGTACCTAGCAGATGTCTTTCCCTTTTCCTCCCTCAATTTTCCAAGCTGAAGTGTTGTCTCATTGTTGTGATTGTGAGATATCGGGACACATGAGTGCTGTTTTTTTCACTTACTATGATTTCCAGTTGTTTTAAATTTGTACCAGCTAAAGGCCAGCCTTTTCTTTGTAATGAGTTTGTAGATAGCATATATTAAACAAATCAGCTGCAATCGTTTGTCGTTTTTGATTCGTATATTATAACCCTTTTTGGCCATTCATGGCTGGATATAAGACCCGGTTGCTTTATTTAAGAATTTAAGTGATATTCGGTTGTGTCCTTTCTTTCGTCTTGGCTAATGGCTGCTTCTGCATTTGTTTAAAACAAACAGGATTGCAACGAATGTGCCTGTCAAAGATCTATCATAGGCATGGACGGGAAAAACTTTCGACAACCTTCACACAGAATTTTTTTTAACAGAACATCCGCTTTCTCTATGCATGAGTTTGAATATACACATACATGAAAAGCAATTTTGTTGCCGTATAGAAGTATACTTTATGACAATTGTGTTTCCAAAAGTTTTTTAAAAACGCAGAAGGTGAAAAGTTGCGCCTATTTTGAGCACTGAAACCATTGATGACTATGAATGAAATGCAAAACCAATTTTGGACAGCAAAAACAAAACACAAGAAGGCTTGATAATAATGAAAATTTGATAATCAGAACAAAATTATAAATACCAGACTCCTAAGTATATGTCATTTTCCCGTCAATTTTGGATGGGAGAAAATAATTCCCTCCAAATTTCCAAAATAGCAAAGAGATTTTATTTAAACTCTCTCTCCTTCCTTTCATTTCCCAAACTAAACATTATTACATACATAGAAAGGAAGATGCCTGGTCCAGTAACCACAAGCAATACCATCTACTTACTACTAAGCATGGCACATTGACACTATTTAGTTGAAACTTCTACTCTTGACCCAGGGCAAGATCGTGCCAAGCATCCTTATTAACTTGCTGTGCCTCCTGATCTGATCAACAACAAAGCACATGGTGTTAAAAAGTCAACAAGAAAACCAGAAACAATCCTCCAAGATAAGACCCGTCTCATGAACAATAATCAATCCACTATTATAAGCTATGTAGCACTGTCATATAAGTTTGAAGGCGTGTGTGGCGTCTGACATGTATTAGTATCCAACACCGATATGACATGACACTGACAGATATAATTAAATTTAATCACTTGATTTTTTCTTAAATTATTACCGGTATGGTGTTTGCATGTCATTGGCAACAACGTGTAGTGGTTCATAAATTATAAAAGTTGAGTTGTATGTCCAAATACAGATTTTCTCAAGTAACTCAACTAAATTGCAACTTCTCTCAATTAATATTAAAATCTTAATCAACAACTGTAGAGTTGGTAATCTTTGTGTCAACCAAATCAATGAGTGTGTGTTAATATAACAAACAACCTTTCCATAAACTAAGCATTCCTCAAAATATTATCCACACCACAAATATAATTTGATTTAGTAAATGAATCAAGAACATACTCGAGTCCTCGGTATCATCTGTCCGGACAACCAGTGTCGGAGGCAGTGGAAGATCTGTAAAAACAAAACAGCAATCAGAATCAAGTTAAAGAAATATCACCAATTTCGTCCCCACGTCCATAAGGTAAACCATCATCGGTACTTTATGTTATATTTGTTCTTTTTCAATTCAATTCAGGAAGAAAAAATAAAAAATACCATCTTGAGGGAGAGTATCTCTCATCCAATCCTCATCAACGATATCAATTAGAATTCCCAGACTCAGTTCTGCCATTTGCCACTAAACAGTATTTCCTTTTCGCTGTTAAATAACACAACACAACACAACAAAACGGTAAGAATTTAATTTTTGGGAGTAGGGTTAGCGATTTGATATGATACTTAGCGATGGAAGCGAAAGAATCGATTTGAATTGAAATGATCTGAGATTAAGAACAGTGTAATTGAATTGAAATTCACTATGTTTCTCACACATGTTTTCAAAATCGGACCGGACCGTCCGGTCGGTTCAACTGGTTCATCCGGGAACTGGTCCAAGCACCGGTCCGGAAATGCATACAGAACCGTTAGCGAGTCGAACCGGTGAAAAATGTAACAGCCCGATTTTTCGCTAGATTTATTTTATTATTTATTTATGGGTGTTATATGTGCTCTTATGTGATTATTTGCATCTGTGTGTATTTTGGTCGGGAATTGTAGAATTCGGTGTTAGGAGGGTATTTTGGTCATTTTGAGAGTAGGGGTAATTTTGTAATTTTTGCTGAGGATTAATTTAGTGCTTAGTGAGAGCTGTTATTTTACTAAGTTACTAAAGAGAGTGTAGTAATTATTTTATTACCGGTAGTTGACCGTTGTTATTACCTTTTTACCGTTAAGTGAGTAGTAACGTTTTGGGTTAGAATAGAAATGGGTTAGGCCCATTAAGGCATTGTGAGTTGAGCCCAATTAGGTGAGACCTATATAAACTCTAGTTGGTAGAGAAAATAGGGTTTTACCAACATTTTCATTTTCATTAGAGAGAAGAGGTAGAGAGAGAGAAAGAACAAGAGAAGAAAAGGGTTTGAAGAAGGAAAGCTAGAGAGAGTTAGAGGGAGGTAGAGATTCAAGCTTTTGGGAGCTAAAGTGAAGCCTTGGCTTAGAATTGTGAAGAATTGAGGTAAGAGGGTTAGATTTCATTCATAATCTCTTTTTCTTCTTAAACCCATAAGTGCTTATTTGTGAAAAGTGATTAATTGTGAATTTAATTGGTGAAATTCGTGCTTAGGTTTTGATGTAATGTTTGGGTATGTGAATTTAATGATAATTAAGTTGTTGATGATGAAATTACATGCTCAAGATGTGTATATATGTATACTTTGTTGATTTTGCTCAATTTGATGAAAAATGATGTTGTGGTTGTTGAATGATGGTGAGATCATGATTATATGATGTAGTTGTTGTTGTGTTATGATGTTCTCATCAATTTATGCTTTGGGTGTTGATGAAAGTATTGTTGAGATTGAATTGTGATGATTTTGCAACTTTTGTGAAAATGGGTTGATAATGAAGAAGTTTGATTTTGATGATGTTGAATGAGTTAAGGAAGTTGTTAGAATGAATTAGGATGATATGATTTTCTGTTTTAATCATTTGGTTTTAGAGAGAAATCATTTTGGGAAGCAAAACGGGTTTTTGAGTAAAAGTTGTTTTTAAGAGCTTTTGCAAAATAAGTCATTTTGGGATGAGTTTGATTAAGTTGTTTTAATGTTGAAATGTCAAGTTTTCAAGTGTGGTTTGTATGGTCTAAGTGTTAGGAATGCATTGGCGAAAACGGAACTGAAATCGGATTTGAAAACAAGATTTTATGTGCGAAAACGTAAAAATGCATTTTGCTGTACTGGTGGGATGACACGACCGTGTGTCTGGATGACACGACCGTGTCAGAGTCTCCTGTAAGGGATAACACGACTGTGTGTCCTGATGACGCGACCGTGTCAATTATGCAGAATCTCAAAACCTCGTTTTTTCGTGTTTTTGTGTACTTTTAAGCATGTCAATGGATTCCAAACACCTAACCTTATTCAATCAATTTATAATTAAGCTTCTAGGAGTATCATAGCTTGGATCTAACTTGGTTTTGCTTTGAAAATGGTATTCTTTTGGAAAAGTGATAAAGAGAGACAAACTTTGTTATTTCTTGATTTCGTCGTGTTTAGCCGGTGAAACGTAATTGTATGCTCTACTGCACTTATATGTGGCCTAGAGGTATACTTAGTTGAGGCATTGGATCTTGTTTACTTGGTTTTGGTTCAATAGCTCAATTGTTTTGAAAATGGGATAACGATAGACGAACTTAGTTGAAAATGGTTCTTTTAAACCAATTACCTTATAAATCTTTTATGAATGGTTTGATATGATTATATGAGGATATGCGAATGGTTTTATATGATTAATTGAGGATATGTGAGTGATTGTTGATGGTTGAATATGATGTATATCATGAAAGTGTCGCATTGTTCCATTTCACTTGATTTATGGAAGTTCATGGGATGTTGATATAATTATGTAAAGTTGATTGATGATGTATATATGTGACAATTATATGTTGATTGAATGGTGAATGTTGTTGATGATTGTATATATGTTAAGTGGTGGTGAATTGTTGTCGATTGCATATATACTAAATGTTGGTGATAATTATTTGATGAATGAATGGTGGTGAACATGTTTATGTTATGTTGTTTGTTGAACATGTTAAATGTTGGTTGTTGGTGGTGAATCCATACATGCTAATTTTGATGGTGATATTGTTGGAGAATGCATGTATGCAAAATGATGGTGATGGTGTGGTGAATTGTTTGTGTGAACATATGCACTGTGTCGAGTCATATGTTCATGCATTCATGACTGATGGTGGCGGATTTTATATCCAATTGAGGTGAATTGTAAGAGGAGGTGTACTCTTACATACGATGTTTTTGTTGCATCGAATGTGACGACCTTGAGGTGATCTGGTACCGCATGCATCTAGAAGAGTCTAGAACATTGCATGCATTTGAATAATTGATGAGTTGTGTCATAATTGAATATGTGACTTGGTGAATTTGTGCATTGGTGGATTTTGATGAATGTTGTGATTGTGTGGATTAGTGTATATGTACATTGTGAATTTTGTTGATGATTGTGAATAATCGAACTATGCTCTAATTGCATGTTTTACTTGCTTGTGCTTATACACTTGATGAATCTATTTGATGATAATTACTTTGGTAATAATGATGAGGTGAGATTTGTACATGTATATACGTATCTGATGTGGTGATTTTTTTGATAATGATGATTGCTTGCTTATAACTTGAAATGATGGATTGTACTTGTTGAATTAAGCATGCTAGATGAGTAATGAGGTGAGTAATGTTTTCATTGATTGATCTTGATAAATGATGAGCTTTTGTTGATGACTCGATTAAGTATGTCTGTTATGCTATGATAATAATGTGATAGCTTGAAGTGCAAGTGATGGGGAATAATAATCATGTGATGCTAGTATTCTAGGAGGGATGGGTATGTATATATGTTATGCATGAATCCTTGAATGCCTATGTTTATTATTTGTTGATTATGATTGATGTAAAGCTTACCCCCAGTGGTTTCGACCGCCTACCTGTCTGTATGGATGGGTAGACGTTGTGCAGGATTAGTCGCTTTGGTGAATTGCTCGGTGGTTGCTTGGATAGTGGGAGCTATCTCCACTATCGTGTCTGTAGAGTCTAGGGCTCTGATTAGGTTGTGTCAGTGTCCTTAGTTTTGTTGGATTATTTTATTTTGAGGTGTATTCATTGTTGAGATTTGGAGAATTTTATGTTGATGTTATTTGACCATGGCATATGTATTGATGGAGATGTATGATTTGTATCCGCTGCGACTGTTGAGATATTCTTATATATGCATGTAGTTTGGATTTTGTTGAGACGTAGCGTCTATTTCTTGAATATTTGTTATATTCGCGTGTTTTATCGCTTTAATAGAAATAGGGCGTTACAAAAAACCCATAAAAATCAGTGAAAACCGGAAAAAATTATTAAACCGGTCCCGGTTCTACCCAACCGGCCGGTCTATCTTGCTCTCTTTAAAATGTTAAACTACCAAAAGTCCAATTTTTTCTTTTTTTTTTATTCTAGTTTGCAACATTGAAACTTGTGATCCTCAAATTAATTTCCTATTAAATGGTTATAGTTCACGTTTACTTTGTGTGCATAGTTTTAAAACTCGGATCGGTCGTCGACTCGGTAAGGTTACTGAATCAATAGTTCATTGGTTGAGTCATTGGGTCAATGGTTGAACCGCATGACTGAATCGGATTAAACCGATTGACTCGGTCCTTGTAAAAAAGTGTATACTATCAAACCATATGACTCGATCTCTAAAAAATTCAAAAAAAAAAAAATCAAGACACATAAATACACATAATTTTACAAACTCATTTTTCAAATTAAACTACATTATTAACATTTTAAAAAAATATCTACATTTAATCAGATTAAACTAAATGACTCATCTCAAAAATATTGAAAAATCATTCATAACAGTTTTATTTTTTATTTTTTACAGCAAACACTAATTAAAAGTATACTTTTAGCATGGAAAAAGCAAAATATAAAAATTAATTTAAAAAATATATAAAAGACATTGAATTAATTTCTTGAGATTTACTTTTCTCACCTTACTGCCTTCTCGCGCGCCCTGCAAAATTTCCAAAAATACCCCCGGTCCGGATTATATAATCCGGACCCGATTGTTAGTGATTTTCGGAATATGAAATCCGAACCAGATGTTGTGTGCTTTTTTGTGTCTTTCTTTGATGTCAAGGGTCTCTGTTGACCATTATATGAACCCCACACAAGCTACAATGCAATTGCAGGGTTCATATGAACGGTCAACAATAACCATGACACCACCGACACCTCTAAAAAACTAGAAACATTTGAAGAAAATGGAAGAAAAGATGTGAAGTGAAGAATGAATGTATTTATTGAAGATGGAAGCCTATTTATAGCCTAAAACAAGTCCTAGGTCATTAATACAGTCAATGAAAACGTGTTAGTGGTTGTAACCGTCCAAACTCACATTAATGGCTCTCTTTCAACAGAATCCAAGCTGTCTTTCAGAAGAATCTAATGCTAAATCTTTCCAGATTTTACATTCCGGAATGTCCTTAGCCCTACAAGAAGTGCCAACTTTTCTCTCGTTCACCATTATCGCATTATTCCGAAAAATATATTTCGGAAAACAGATGTGCTTTCCGGATTATATATTCCGGAATGCGTCAGTCATGGCCGGTGGTCTGCACCACACGTTTTTGTCGGTGGTCAAGTCAAAAAAACGCGTTTTACCACGTTTTTTGACTGCATTTATGGCCTCCAACCGTTTTTGACCCACCCCTCCCTATAAATAGCCTTCCAAACCCCACCATTTCTCAAACCATCCTCTCCCACCCTCTCTTCCTCTTTTTCCTTCTACAACCATGGTTTTCCATCGTTGGCCTTTCATAGATAAGGGCCTCGTTGAAAACTTTCAGGGTTTGTATGAACGGTCAATGAGGATGGAACAGCGCTGCAACTAAGTGTGGTTCATCTGAGGGTCATGTGGGTCAGTGTGGTTCTTAGCTTCGTCTGTCTGGGCGTAAGTTTGAGCACCCCCACCTCCCTCAGAGGCATTGTTTTCTTCTTCCCGCCCTCCTATTCCCTCCTCCTCCGGTTTTCCTCCAATAGCCAAACTACTGGTATGTCCTATCACATACCAGTGGTTAGGCTCTTAGGAGATTAGAAATAGATTTAGGATCTTATGTAATAAGCTTAAAAAGCTTGAAAATTATTGTAATGTATTGTTCATATATTAATAAAATGACTTCTTTTTATTCTTATGTCTTTTTATTTCTGTTTTTTATTTTATTCGCAATTTATTTTACGAATTGTAGAGCTTAAAATTGCAAAAGTTCTGCTAAAACACTATTCCGGATTTTAAAATCCGAAAACATTTGAAAATTCTAACAATTAAATCCGGAATACGAAATCCGGACCAGGGGTAAAATTGGAAAAAAAATAGGGCGCGCGAGGAAAGGCATAGGGCGGGAAAAGTAATACTCTAATTTCTTTTCATTGTTTTTGTGCGGAAGCAACATTTTATCATTTGGGCTTATTGAGAGGCCCATTATACTAAGTTCATCTTTGCTCCATTTACACTTGCCCATTTACCCCTGTTCAGTGCATAGATGAGTGATACGTGGCAAAAATAAATTCAAGGGCTGGGATTAAATGGTTTAAAATAGGTGTTCTTTGATACAACAACACATGTTCCATCTTCCCTGCTTAATATCATGTATGTGTAATTACCAATTAAGATCTGAAACCACCAACAACGATATGAAATTCAGTATAATCTTCTCTCTCAACATGTTGTTTCCACTGAATCCACCTTTTGACGCAAAGGATCAAGTAACAAAAACTCTTTCGTTGTAACAATTGCTTTTATAAACTCCAAATTCACTACCATGGCTTTCTCTCTCGTTATTAACACAATAAATAAATAATTAATTAAGAAACATGAAATCCTAATTCACAAATTAGATTGAAATTGTAAACCCTAAAATTGAATTACAGAGGATATTGGAGGAATGAGAGAAGACATGACCGAGAATTCTGAGGTCTCTAGCAGGAATGGCGGGATGGCGGATGATGGTGTTTTTCCACTCGACGAGTTCAGACTCACCGAACCGGTCGAACCCCATCCATAATCTAGCACCACTGGTTTTTTCTTCGATTTAGGGACTAGGCGATCCTCAGACGGTGAACCGGTGATTTCAAGCGTCGGCGGCGGAGAGCGAGGAAGTGGTGAGGGAAGTTTGTTGGAGCGGCGGCGAAAGGAGAGAAGGCTTTTGGTCATACTGGTCCTTTTACCCATGGTTTCATTCAGAAATCAATTATGAATAGAGAACGAAAGAGTAATGGTGTTGTTGGTGTTCTGATTCTTCGTCACTGTTTCAGGGAGGATGCAGAAGTAGATGATTAAAAATGAGATGTACCTTTAACCATTTAATCCCAGCCCTTAAATTTATTTTTGCCACGTGTCACTCATCTATGCACTGAACAGGGGTAAATGGAGCAAAGATGAACTCCATTATACCACTAGTCCACTACTAAACTAGTAAATACCAACAACAAACCCTAATAGTGGCAAGGCAGCACTAACAGCAGCCGCAAAGCTATTCACATTCATTCTTTTTCTATTCCCATTTTTTTAACCACTCATACATCTTTGTTGAGATTTGTCTTTTCTCTTCCATCTTCATAGTTGAATGATGTGTTGCTCTTGCACTCTCTCTCTCTCTCTCTCTCTCTCTCTCTCTCTCTCTCTCTCTCTCACTATGATGCAACTGCAGCTCTTTTAACTTAACTCAGATTTTTAAACAAAACACTGATCTGTAGTTTTCTTTGTTTTTTGTGCAAAAAAACGGTTCGATTTAAGAACCACTGAGTCACCGATTTGACCGAAAATCATCTGATTCTTACCGGTTTGCCGCGGTTCAACTGCATACTCGATCCAACTTCCTGATCGAACCGGTCATGTCACCAGTTCCCGGTTGGACCGGTCCGACCGGCCGTTCTGGTCCGAGTTTTAAAACTATGCCCCAAAGCTTCAAAATGATAAACAAAAAAAAAATTCCATATGAATAATAAACAACCATAAAAAATATCAAGAAAAGAGAAACAGTTTGACACATAGAACATGGGCCAAAAAATGCACCAAAAAATATGGTCCAGAAAAATATATAATATCGAAAAATGATTTTTTTTTTAAATGTAATATCGAAATATGAATGAGTGTATATGTAAAATATTTTTGTTCATAAAATATATGTAAAATGTTTTTCCACTACAATTTATATGAATAAATCCTTCAATTTATTCCCCTAAAAAATACTTAAATTTATTATTTTAGATTATGATTTAAATTATATATTTTTTTAAGGAATGATTTAACTTATATGGATTGTCACTTCAAAATCTATCAATTATATATATATACATATATATATATATATATATATATATATATATATATATGAGAAGGGATCAAATTACACCGACGTAATGTTACACCAATGTTACACAGCTCAATATCGTTTTACTCTATACATATTTTTAAAAATTGACCGTTGGATTATAAGTTTATATCATATAGATCATTCATGTAAATTTTTATAAAAATCTAAAATCATTTGATACGTTATTGACATACACAAAGATTAACGGTGTTCTATAAAAATTCATAAACTGTTAATCTCGTTGTACTAAGGTTTCAAACCAACATTATCAAATCAACCTAAATGAGTTTGTATTCTACCAATTTATATAAATGAATGTTATTTTTTGCCAATAAAAGAAACAATAGAGATATTTTATGAACTAACATAATAAATTGTCATAATTTTTTTTAAGATGAAGTGTAATTGAATGCATGTGTAAAACATTTTCTTTTTTTAAGAAATGTGTAAAACAAATTTTAAAAGGATATAAGAGTAAGTTCAAAGAGACGGGTGAATGCATTGTATTTGGCGCTTCGTGGCGCCCGTATATATAGTCCATGCACTTCGAAATATCTCCATCTTTTCGTCTTCGCTCTAACTGTTTCTCTCGATCTCGAATTTTGAGAGATTCAGATCTGACCCAGATTCGCGTTATTCACGTTCGCAGAGAACGAAGAACAAAAAAAAAAAAAAACAAAAATGGTGACTGTATCACCTCTAGCCAAATACAAACTCGTTTTCTTAGGTGATCAATCCGTTGGTAAAACCAGCATCATCACTCGCTTCATGTATGATAAATTCGACACTACCTATCAGGTTATTCCCCTTTTTCATTTCTAATTTATTGTTATTCGAAGATTTCGTCGATCGATTTTCAGTTTCATTTTTTCAATTTCTATATTACAATTTTAATTTTGTTTATTCTTGTTGATCTCGTATTTCATTATATGTTACATGACATGATATTTGTGTGATTTTGCGAGGATCGGCGTAAGATAGAATAGAAGAGTAATATTGCTGTTTTGATCATGTTGCTTTGCCTATTAAGTGAATGTTTTATTGTGTATTAAGAACAAGGATGGAAAATTTGCGTTATTAATTGCTGATTAATTATTTTCCTGTTGCGTATAGGAAACAAGCTTAATTAGCTTTGCAATGATTTCACAGACGTGTTTGAAATACGTGATTAGGACTTGATTAGGAATTAGGAGGACCAGCGGATATTTTATTCTGCATTGTCTTTGGAGTATTTATGAACAGAGGGAATAGATCTAAATTCAAGGTGTAAGCGAAATTGTTTCGATTAGGAATTAAACTAGTTGATTGTAAATTCCTTCTTGCTTTACTCGTGCATTGATCATATCTTCTTGTTTACGTTAAAGAAGTGCTAGAGTAGGAAGAAGAGCTTTTATTAGCAATTGTAGGAATTATTTTCAAGGGGTCATATTTATGACATTTTTGCCATTTTTGTCGACGAAGCACAAACAAGATACGAGTATTGGATAAGTATCGTAACTGATGCGGCGATACGTTAAGGATACTTAATTTGTAATGCTCTTTGTTTATGTCTATTACCAACTTATCATGCAAGGTTACTTAAAATAGAAATACATCTCCTTTGTCATGTTGTTTCGGTTTCAAGTTTTGCATTTTCTTTTCCCCCTTTCCTACTGTTAGGATCTTGACAAATTTTGTAATCGTCTACATTTCAGGCGACAATTGGTATTGACTTTTTGTCGAAAACAATGTACCTTGAAGATCGAACAGTTCGTTTGCAGCTCTGGTATGCAGTATTCTAAAAGTTGTAGTAGATTTCACACAGTGGCGTAGATGCTATTTTACCCATTTTTTGCATATTTTGAATGTAGTCTATTTTAACTCCACAGGGATACTGCAGGGCAAGAAAGATTTAGAAGTCTCATTCCAAGTTATATAAGAGATTCTTCAGTCGCGGTTATTGTGTATGATGTTGCCAGTAAGTATTAACTTTTTTTGTTCTTAAGAGATTCTCCGGTTGCGGTTATTGTATATGATGTTGCCAGTCAGTATTAACTTTTTTTGTTCTTCTAAGAAAACAATACAATAGCATGGTTGTTTTTTTAAGTCTGTATAGATTTTCTTGTGACATAATTATTCCAAATTATTTGCTAACGTTAAAGATTTTATAGCATGTGAATGCCATGTCCTATCAGAAGAGAGTTTGACCATCCAGCATATGGTTTTTAGTTATGGATATCCAAGTTGAGAGAAAAACAAAGAATAGTCGAGTTAACATATCTAAACTGAGAATGCAGAAAATTTCTTTATAACTATAGTGCGCTCCAAGAGTCAACTTTGTTAATTCTGGATAAGCTTACTGAACATATCCAAGAGACAATGTCATTGTGTTCTTCTTTTTGTGTGGATAATATAGTCCTAGTTGGAGACTGGAGAAGAAAGTAATGGAAGTTTGTGATGGAGTCAGTATTGGAAACACAAGACTTCTGCCAAAGTTAAAATAAGTTCTTGAAGTACAAGTTTAGCAAGAGGCACGAGTTTAGCTTTAGAGGTGAAAATTGGAGAAAATAAAATACTGCAAGTCTTACATTAAAAGTACTTCGGCTCATGTTGAAAATGTGATTATGATCTTTGTAATTATTACATTTAACATATAGAATTGAGAGAGATCTGATGAGGAAACCATGTCTCTCTCTATTCTCTATTCCGACAGCTCCATCAAACTAAATGACCGATATATAGGAGATGCCAACTATAGGATCCAAGTAGGGTGGACAAAATAGAGGAATAATTTGAGCTAGATCCCTGTGATATAAACTACCACTTAAGCTTAAACGAAGATTTTACGGCATAGCCATAAACTTACAAATTACAATGTTGTATGGGACTGAATATTGAGTTGTAAAGAGCCAAAAAGAAAGATGTCTCGGTGTCATAGTGATAAGAATGTTACAACGATAAGTGGTTTACACAAGATAAGATAGGAACAAAAATACATTTCTTGGAAGATAGCACGTGTGGAGAAGAATTAAAAGCACCGATTGACTAAATGGAGTATAGTCCAACATAAGGGCGAGTTAAGAAAAATTATAGGCCAAACTAATGAGAGATTTAGAGATAAACAAACCTATCTTAACACTTGATCCATGACAGAAATTATGATATCATACGATCTAGGTACTCCCCAGCTATTGGAAGCCTGCTTTGCTGTTATTTCTGTTGTGTAAAATTGTTTTACACTTTACACTTTACTATTATTATTTTAGATTAATTATTATACTTTCTTTAAGGTTGATGTTTGTCTTACTGTTATGATCTTTGTTTATAAGAAAAGCACTGAATAATTGAAAACGTCGGCTCCCTGTTCTCTACCTCTTTGTGTGTGTTTTCTATTTACACTATGCTCTGTTTGCATATCGAATTGTATGTGCTCAGTTAATTTTTTTTTTTTCAATCTATGAGGCATAAATCAAATTATAACCATTAAATTTCTTAGCAAGCTGTTCTGATGCAGACCGGCAATCATTTCTTAACACTAACAAGTGGGTTGAGGAGGTACGTGCAGAACGAGGCAGTGATGTTATTATCGTTTTGGTTGGAAACAAAACTGATCTTGTTGAAAAAAGGTGAGCAGGGAGTCAACCAGTCAGGACATTGAGCATTTTCCTTGATAGTTACCTATCAACTGGTTTGCTGACTTGACATTTTTTTTTTCAGATACTTTTATTTGTACATTAGACACAGTTTTTATTTAATGTTTCCATACTATGTTTGCTATAATTCTTGTTTCGTTTTCAAAAAAATTGGCAAGAAAATATTTGTTAGTTTATGTTCTGTTTGAATATTATAATGGTAGGATAGAGTCTCTACTTTTATTGCCTAACAACTGAATTGGTTAAGTAATAATTTCGTTAAAAGTGTTCGATTACGATTGTTTTGCTAATAAATAGATTAAGTAATACTAAAAATTCGTACAGGTTTACCAAAATTGCCATACTTTGAAGTTGTTATTTCAAAACCATATTTAGAGGTAAATTCATAGGTCCATGATGATATTGTTGGATATAATGTTTCCAGTTAGCTTTGCATGTGATGTTTGTGATTCAACTATTGTGATATCACTATCTAAATCTTTGCTAAAGAATAATGTTTGTTAATACAAAAAGAAGTTTGTGAGTTTGTAAGAGTAGCTGATTGTCAGGAAATTATATACTATATTTTTTTTCATTCACTTTTTTCTCATCATATTTTGTTTTTTTCCTCATATGGCACATATCCATACAATTCTTCTTATAGCAAATGACAATGTTTTTATGTTGCACCTATAATGACATTATGATGCTTTAATAGGCAAGTCTCTATAGAGGAAGGAGATGCCAAGTCGCGTGAGAGCGGGATCATGTTTATAGAAACCAGTGCAAAAGCAGGATTTAATATCAAGGTGAAATTTGATTAATTCTCCGAGTCACCCCATATGTTCATGTATGATGTATAATGTATTATGCCTTTGAATTCTGAAGTCTGTCTTCTAAGCATATATCAATCTGAGAAACCTTGAATGATTCTCAGCTGCATTTTCATTAAATCTAAAAGTATGCCATCCATGGATTTCAAACTTGTTGTCAACTTTCTTTCTCTTTGATATGTCTGTCTCATTCTATATGTTTTGCTCTCGCGTCACTTTATCGTGTTCATGTTAACCCGAGTGATTAAAATGTTGCAGCCTTTATTTCGCAAGATTGCTTCAGCCTTGCCCGGGATGGAAAGTCTTTCAACAAAGCAAGAAGACATGGTTGATGTAAATTTAAAATCTACCGTGAATTCATCCAGGACAGAGCAGCAAGGTGAAGGTTGTTCGTGCTAAACAGTGCTATTCACAACAAGGCATGAGTCTGTTCACTTGACACAATTATTGGCTTGGCAACTAAAATGGAAATATGCACCTAGGCCAAACCTAAACGTACTTTTGTACCTATGCTCTTCAGTTTAGTTTGGTAGGACTTAGATCTTAGCAGTAATGAATTTGATAATTAGTTATTTTATTTTCTTATACAGTTAGTCCCTTTATGTAAGATTGCAGATAATAAACTGATATAAACATTTACATTGTTTACCAGTTGATAATAAAGCTTCAAACTGGAGCTTAGTCGGAAGCATTTTATCGACCAAGCGTTGTCATGCTTTACTGCATAAACTGTGTTTGCATTGAGATTTGAGATTATGTCCGATTTTATTATGCGGAATATTTGGTTTTACATAATGAGTTCCATGGTTTCATCTCACGAGCTTCCGTAATCAAATGTAAAGCATGGCAAAAATATGATCAAACTGCATCCCCACAACGTTTATTCCTTCCTGCACCTGGAGTCAAATTGAAGGTCTTTTTTTTGGGTATGTTTCCATTCAATGGTCCTAGTTTGACTCTGCTAAATCATTAGATTGCCGGATAATTTAAAATTCATTCAGTTCATATTAAGTTTTTCTTAAGATTACGTTCTTCTTTAAGAAAATTGAGTGTGCTAAATTTTATAAAGAAATGAGTTTCATTAACCAAAATACTTTATAAATAAAATATTTAGCAAATTGATTAGGTGGATTGTGATACACGAAACAAGTGTTTTGGATTTGGTGAATAAATGATAATTAATACTTTATTAGTATTCTGAAAAATTGAAATAAGAAACACTTTTTACAAAATTAAATAAAATAACACTATTAGACAGAGAGTAAATAACCGAGGGAGCTTTAGGATAAAGGTAATCTACATTTTTGTGCCAAATAGCTCTATCTTCAACGTCACAAGGAGCTCTATTACAATTCAAAAGATACGTTAAAATTAAAAACCATAGAAACTTAGAAGTGTACACTTAAACAGGAGGCCAGTGAAGATTGAGCCTTTAACTAAGAACAAACACATCAGCCTTCTGCCTGACCCTCAATGTCAGATATATCAATACCAATGTTCCCAGACTTGACCTGCAGGGTAATTGATCTATTTAGTGAATTGGCCATAAACAACAAATTTCCATCTTCAATAAAATTAAAAAATAGACACCAGAAAAACATGCCAAGAGTTGGTCAGTTCCTTGGGAAAATGACTATGTGCATTATTTTCCACTGCGTGGAATCCACTCAGACTCTTAACTCCACAGTTCACGAGATATGCAATGCACAACCACACCTTACCCTTTATATTATGAAATGCAAGTTTCAAAACGACAAAACCATATGTATAAATTCACAACACCAACCATTTATCAAGCTTTCTATTGTCTACATAAACATAATAAAAATAGTTTGATGTATTAGGATTTCTATTTATTGAAGCACTTCAGTTGTCTGCTATATCATGAATATAGTATGAAATAAGAACATATATACTAATCAACAATTTGTTATAATCATGAAAAAAGTAATACTGGTTATAATAGAGTATTAGAGTAAATACTTTACCAGGAAAAAATGGAATATGCGCACAAAATAATAGCCAAAGTTTTGGTATTGAAGGACAAGTTTATTGCATGAACTTAATCATTATGCACAAAATTATCATTGAATTATTCTATCATATAATATAGTTGTATTTTTTTGCTATTGCTGTTTAGTTTTCTTGCAAATTTTCTTCTAATATGAATAATGTAGTTAGGGCAGCACACAGGTTAAGTTAATGTGACCCATTTATGAAATAATAAAGATTTTGTGTTATCTCCTGTTAATGTAAAATCTTTTGGCTCATGCATCCAATCAAATCTCATCATATAGTAAATTCATATAGACAAATAACTAAGATAAAATGTATAAGGTTGTGTGGATAGCAATGATTTTATGTCAAGCTTTTAATGTTTGATCTGCTGTAACTTACAATATTGAAAACAGAAGAGCAACTTTTCTGGAATCGAATGAGGTAGAGCGCTTATATCTTCTCCATTTGTTACTCGGCAAATCATGTAACTTTTCAGTGACTGGCTTATCTGCTAATACATAAAATAAGAAAGTTAAAAATATATCTGAATCACAAACCTATTGTGTTTCTGAACACACAATTATGAGCACTAGTCCAGGTTAAAGAAGAGAGCAATTGATAGTTTAATCATGACAAAATGAATTCTAGATAAAAGATAAAGAATATCAGAATATAGCAATGCTTTAATTCTTTAAATGACTGAGCAGGAGGTCAGCTATTCCTCATTACATTAGACTATAGGAAGATAGATCTATTTATGATCCTAATGCAATAAACGTATACTTATTTTGTCAATCCAGTTGTTTGTATTGGGTGTGGTCAATATTTCTTTCATCTCTAAACTATTCTGATTGCTTACAGAAAATCATTATATCCCGACTATCTAGTTGATTCCAGTAAAGAAAACTACATAGGCTTATCTGAAATAAATATATTAAGATACCCAAGAACAGCAGAATACCTCTTGGGCTGCCAAGGTTCACTAGACTCTGCATAAGTTTTGCCCCTGCTTTTAGACTTGATTCTCTCCACAGTACGCTCTGCAATGTTGTAAAATATTAGCCCTCATATAAGGATAAAGATACACACATATGCATGAGGATAGTATGTTATCTGCAGCCAACGAAATCTATATCATGTGCATGATATCTTTAAAAACAACAGTGCAGTTGATGACTTTATGAAACTTACCTTTGGTGAGTTCCCAGTTTTAAAACTTTCGACTCCGTCATCATAGGATTCAGGTGAAACTGAGTTTCCATTCACATTAGGTATATCAACTATGCACTGGGCATAAATATCTTTTCTATTCATTTGAAAATCAATGCTGTTTTGGCAATTTATATGAGCGTCTAAGCACACTCCACTTTTAGCTTGATTAGGAACCTCTACAACGCTTAGGAAAGCTAGCGGTGAAACACTACTTGCATTTTCACCTTCCTCTGGTACCATTGAAATACTATAAACATCTTGAGCCTGTAAAAAATGAAAGAGAACCAGTTGCTGCAAAACATATTTTGAGCTGTTTCCAAAGAATTAATATGGCATAAAACGGTTGAAGCATTTAAAATAAGAAAGGCAGTTCAAATAAAAACCACTGAAAAAACATTTGAGTTTTTACTTTTTCAGAGGAAAATATTTGACTTTATTTATGTCTCTTTTGTCTTTCTTAACAGTTTCAAGAAAAAGGAGTTTCAATGGTTCATATTTCAAGATGTCATTTAGCTAACCCAAAACAAAATGGAAATTCAGGTCCTAACAGTTTTTTTTCTCATAAGTTGAATGTAACATGATTGCGTACAAAGACTTTTCATCCTCGCCCCTCAATCTTATGGTTGTAACCATCGGTAACATAAACTCATCACCAATCATTATCATTCAGCCACACATGATATGCAACACATTAGATTAACAATTTGAAGAATAAAAAGGAAGCAAAAGGTAGTGGCTATATCGACGCTATAGCATAGCAATTTTAACAAACCACTATTGTTCTGCAATACACGCTTTAATACAAAGTGTTCTAAAATAACAGCTGTAGCAGCACTATAGCACTGTAGCATAACAGAATTTGACAACTATTTTCAGCGATCAACAATTGACAACACCGATGGAGAGAAGAACTAACCTGTGAACCACACAATCCTCCTGGAAGTGAAGTTTCTTCAACCAGAATTGGCGGTATATCTGAAGTAAAAAAATAACACAAAAAACAAAGAAATCAGTTCAAAAAGCTGTAAATGTTAAAATAGTTTCCACAAGCGGCAACATTAAGCGATCTAACTTAATCCAATTAACTAAATTAAATTAAATTAAATTACCTAGAGTAAGCTTTGCGCTAAGATCATCAACACTTGGTTGTTTATTTAACTTCAAACACACAGGTACGTTTCCATTCGCCTCTTGAAACTCCTGAATTTGATGTTCTTTCTGCAATAATAAAACCGTAAACTCAAAATCAATTTTAAAAAAATAAAAAGAAATAAACTAAATCGCAATCAACAATAACATTTTACATTAAACAATGCAACTCATCAAGCTATTGGAATAAGAACTTTGAACCTAATAGCGTGATCTAAAATAAACCTTCATATTGTAAACTAAAATCAAGTTGAATTTATAACTGTAAACTAATTAATGAAAAAAGATAAAAGAAAATCGTGTGGTTTCAGTTTCACTTCATCACAATTCACACATGACTCTCGTTCGGATTTTTTTTCCAGCTGTTTTTTTGTTTTTATTTTCCTTGAAAGTGAAATTTCTCGGCATTACGCATAAACGTCGATTTCTTCATTAAGAACGTGCGTTGATAAAAGAAAAGAACAATGAACAAGTTGAGATTCGGATTCGGTTGAAAGTAGTGAAGTAAAATGAAAATGTGGCTGAGATTGAAATTGAAATTGAAATTGAAATAGAAGATTAGAGAGTGAGAGAAAGAGAAGAAAGAATGTTACCTGAAAAGAGGAGGAATCGACGGCCATTGTCATGGAGGAGGAGGAATGAACGAATGAGTATTCGGCGGTGGTGGTGGTGGTGGTGGTTATTTATATTTATATTACATTTAAGGAAGAATAAAAATAATAAAAGAAAATGAAAGATAGTGAAAGGAAAGGAAAGGAAATGAAATGTGAGAGAGATGGGAGCGGTGGGATATGAACGTTAGGACATCGGAGAAGAGGTGTTTTGTAGTTTAGTTAATAGTATTACGAACAGTTATACAAAGTAAGCCTAAAACCTACCGTTGCTCCTGTGAATGCGACTTCGACTATCACGACAGACCCTTTCCTTCCATCCGTGACCTTAATTACCTTTCCCTTTCACCTATTTTTTTTTTAATCAAACTAGTTACAAACCCGTGCTTCGCACGGGGGTTAGCTACTTTTTTGACAATATTATATCGGACGGATAGATTGCGAAATGACAGATAATTATAAACCATAACACAATATTTAGAGTACTCCTGCATCACGGGTTAGAAAATGAAATGTTCAAAACGGCTTATCACGAGTAACAAATGAAAACGTCAAGGACTTTTTTATGCCACTAACAACCTGTAAATATGCATGACATATATTAGAAACCAGCTGAACAAACTTATTTATCTCACTTAGCTTATTCAATATATGCAAGGAATTTCTAAAAAAAAGAAAACCTGTGATTAAAAGAATGAAAACCAGTTTGCATTCACTTGTCATAATAAAGCTCATCCTGATGCCATCATTGCATTCATTTTTCTCATTTTAAATTTTAATCCCTCATCTTTTTTTTTTCTTCTAAAGCGGGGAAGTTCAAACTCACCGTAAATATATAAAATTGAATAATTGAATGGTTGGAATTAGAAACATGACCCCGCATTTCTTTTCCAACATGATATAATCAAGTTAGAGAGTACCAGCAAAATAAAATAAGATAGTGCTTTATTGAGCAAACTCTATCTATATTTGGGTGGAGACATTAGATAACCTTTCTTAAAAAGATGTGGATCCTCTACTGGTGTTTTTCTATACCAATGTCTACAATGCCACTCCCACCTGTCCAATCCAGTAGTAGTAACATACGAACATAATTTTTTTGCCATTGTATACGTACACTATATAAAAGTACACTCAACACCATGTTAGTTTGATTAAAAGAGAGAAAAAAAATTGGATTTGAATTAGATGAAGGTTTACAACCTAATCATCAACATTGCTAGTTGAGTCAAGCCTTACAAAAAATAATCTTATATCATCTTAAAACAAATGGTAGGGAATTGTCCATGAATACAAAGATAAAACTATTGGTAGTGACTTGTGTAATTAAGGGAACAATATTTTATGCGCTCATCCTTACCGCCCTTGCAAAAGAAAGAAAAACAGGCAATTGCAGTAAAAAAAAAGGCAGCAGAGGATCTCTTGCCCCTCTGCAATACTAACATCTATGAGCTTAAATTAGTATATGTGCTAAAATAAAAAAAATAAAAAATATGATTGTTATCTGGAAATAAGCTATATATACAGGGACCTGTTACATATTTTTGCTATGAATTGTTAAAATTTGAAATATTATCATCAAGAAGAAGCAACATGAGGCCTCATCTTAAACTTTCTAATAGTTTATAATTACCACATATGAAATAACTCAAATTCCATATCCTGTGAAAAATCTTCCTATATCAAGTGAGTAAGGATCCTGCATTAAAAAGAATAACAGAAGTGAGTAATGTAATAATTCTTTTGCATTTTGTAACATTCTATTTTTCTTAGGTAAATATTGTGTGGAAGATATAGACCTTGAAGTGTGTGAGATTAAGAGTTCAAAGCAAAAAAAAATTATAAGTTTAAAATCGTTGATAGCAGGATGACATTTGACTATCCAAAAAAATTGATGGCAGGATGAGGATCCCACAATGACTCTAGGTGTATGAAAATTAGCCTACCAGTAACTTCTACACAAATAAAACTTTGACGGTATAAACATCCAATTCTTGCACAAAACTAACATTTTTCGTTTTATCAGAAATTCGTAGTCATAGGGCACCTATGATTCAATGGCTGCTTCACTTGATATCCAACAGATGTTCCAACCAAATTTGATGGTAGTTTACCTTACCCGTGCCAACAAAAATCACCTGCAACAATATGGCAGTAGCAGAAATGGACCTTCCATTATGAAAGGAAGCTTTGTCATGTTGCAACCCTGTATAAATCAGACAACATATAACAACTCTGGAGAATCCTTTAAATAGTTTTAACTTCAACGCATTTAACATTAATGCTCTGATCAGATGAAGTCATGAATGCCGGGGTGGATGTAGTTTCAAAAGCTTGAGTATACTTTAGAAGACAAAGTACAAGTTATATTCGGTGATTCAAAAATCAAACAAATGAATTTTACAAACTTCATAGTTAATTACACAATGATGCCAATTTCAACCATTAATTTTCTAATCACCGATTATAACACTGTATTTTATAGCCTAAAGTACGCCCCCAGTTCATAGAAACTAAATTTGAAAAACAGGAGCTAAAAATGTGGTTAATGACAATTGTAATGAGAGCGGAAAGGGTAGATGGATCATTGATGTCATGTCAAGCCGTGCCATGAAAAGAAAGAAAGTATCTCAATGATATGTCAGAACTTGGGATAACAGCACCCTGCAGATTGTGGTGCACATTCGTAGCACTATTCACATCCTGAAATAGGTTATTGAACACCAATTATTAGCGTAAACATAAGTCAGAAAATAAAAGGCACAAATATGAACAAAGTTTACGGACTTCAAACTCAATGAGGCAAACTGTATGCCTCTCCTGCCTTATAATCTTCATTTGCTTAAAACCAGGCTGTCTGCATTACAAAGCCAAGTTCAACAGATTAATCCAATATATGAGACAGCATAGAAAATGCTACATAAACTGAACAAAAGAGCCTGTGTCAAAGGATAAGTTTTACATACACACTGAAAAGATAAAATAGTCAAATTATTGCCATATAAGCTATAAGCTGTTTTTATAAGCTATATTTGAGAGCTTAAAAAAATAAGCTAAGAACAACTTATAAACATGTCTTAAATTGTTTCGATAAGCACAAATAAGCCTAATGTTCTCTTTCTCAGTTATTGTTTTGTACAAAAATGAGTAGATAAGTTGCTTACAAATAGTCTCACAAATGTTAATGTCAGTAATCAACTCAAATATCCTTTAATGAACTTTGTCTCAATTATTCTTTTGTACATAATCAAATACTAATAATCATTTCTATACCTTATTCGTATCCAGAAGGGTAATATAGGCTTAAACTCTGCAAAATTTCATGTCATGCTTGATTTTTCATGAACTTTTTCCTTCTAACAAAATATTGCACAAAACAAAACAACTTAATTTTGCATTTCAGAAATTCAAGTGAATTTAAAGAAAAAGCAATGATACCCTCCGGATGAGCCATTTTCTGCATAGCAGTTGGAGCAATCATGACTGGCATGGAAATTTTGAAGCCAAGGACAGTAGTTGACATGTCTATCTTGCTCACATCGATAAGAATTGGTGGCCTAAACCTGTAATGTTTGTCAACCATATTTTTCAGCACATTAACATTTGTTCTTATTCTTAGAATCATAGGTTGACAAAACATCAAAGGAACATAATAAAGTAACATGATTTGGTAACTTATATGAAATCTTACAAAATTCTGGAAAAGACATTTCTGTTTTCTTGGAGAGACCATTGGTCCTCAGCACCAGATGCATAATAGTCAAACACCATCTTTGGCAATTTCTGCTTTGCTAAATCAATATATTGTAATAATGAGCCATAAGAGGTTGTTAAAGTTCAAATTCATTTGTAGTTTTTTACACAAAAAAGTCAGAACATCTATGTAAAACTTTTGTTCCTATTATTCAATTGAGCAGAAAAACTTACACAGTCCATTCTTTTTTTTTTTTTTTGTATACCGAACCTATGCTAACATACCTATCAGCACTACAACTGAGGATCATGCAACCGCCAATGCTAATTATGATATAAGTCACTGCAGCCGAATGATTACCAGCGCTGCCAATAAGATCAAAATTTGGAGGAAAAGATATGGTTTGTAACTCTAAGCCAATATCAATAACAAAATATCAATAACAACAAATATCACATACATAACTATATATAGTTTGAAATAAAATGATGATTGACATTTCAGCTATTCACATGGTACCATCTCTAAAATCGCAGCATTTGTTTCACAATATATATCAAAGCATCTCACAACCATTTTCCTACCAAGTATAATTATACAGTTTCTCATATATAATACTTTCCTGTAGGCAATTCCAACAACACTACTCCATACCTATACACATCACTCTTGGTAGAAAGATGACCTGAAAATTGAAGGCAGTTAATTAACTAAGTTAATGATTTCTGCTGAGTTTGTAACATAAAATGCAAAAGTAAAGTTTGTTAAAACATGCCAATTAAATTCTGTTTTTTAGTAGCAGCAAAGCCATTTGCTAATAAAGTTAGTTAAAAAAGGTAATTAAGAACCTATTTGAATTGACTTATTTGAGCATATTTAAGAGCTTGTGAAAACAGTTTATGACATCTCTATAAGCTAGCCAGGATAGCTTATGTAAATAACTCAACTTATATGAAAACTATTTGACTTTATTTTATATAAAAACAGCTTATACATAAGCGCTTATGCCATAAATGCTTAAGTTGTTTATCCAAATGGAACCTTTATGGTAAAATGCCAATACCTGCCATGATATACTCAGGAGCAGCATAGCCTTTTGTTCCCATTATGCATGTTGTTGTCACATGTGTTTCTTCTCCTTCAGGACCATCTTCAGCTAATCCAAGGTTTGATAGTTTAGTTGTGTAATCCTGAATTTAGGGAAGAAAAAAAAATTACTTGATGTAGGCTAGCAGCAGATGCTACATTATCATTGATGAAATGAATGAACATACCGAGTCCAGTAATATATTTGGAGTTTGGAAATCCCTATATATTACAAGTTTATCTGCTTCATGAAGGAAAGCTAGTCCCTTAGCTGCACCTAATGCAATTTTCATTCTAGTTGACCATGGTAATGTAGCAGAGGATCCTGCTTGAATCACAACAAAGAAAATAAGAAATCAGACCTTAAAGCATGATTAATATATGTATATAATATAGTATTGGTAAAAATAAAGTAAATGCAACATACTTCTGAACAATTGATTCTCCAAGCCCCCTCTTGTCATGTACTCTTACACCAAAAGCCTCTGCTACTCCTCACAACAGTATCCAATTAGGCAACAATGAAGAACGCATTTTAGTAAAACCTCATTGAAGCAATCCTAAAAGTTCAGATACTATGAAGTTACCAAAGCAGCTGAGAAAATCAGATACTAAATTTTACTCTTCCAATTTATATTTCAATTATCAACTAAATGCACCACATGAGCATTTATAACTTCCAACAGTAGACGACTTTGAAGACTTGTACACCTAGTACAGCTCTCATAGTACCACCCAAAGTAGTTAGGATTGAATTTTTTGGTAGTTCCAACAGTGAAACAATAGGTATGCTGGGACAATTTGGAAAAAAGTCAAATAGTTGAAGAAATCTTAGTGAACGTACGTATATAAATAAATGTAAGATACATAAAACATAGCAAACCTTGTGAGATTTTTTAAGTCCTGAATCTTCTTAACTTGACTCATTAGAGAAGACATCATTTTGTGAAACTTGAAAAGAACCATAAGCTTGAGTGAAATTTTGGCTTGCTGATTGTGAGTTGTTAATGACCTGAAATCTGAATTGAAAATAACAATTATATAAAATAGTAATTGAAATCTGAAATCTTTTATCTCAGTAAAGCTTTGACTTTACTAAGATGAGAACAATTTTTGATACGTTATTTTTAATGGATACAGTGCACATTGTATCTTGAGTACAAATTGCAATAAAAGAAGATCAGAAATATCAAACATAGGAATAAAATAAAATGTAATTTATTAAAGAACCTTGAGATCATATTACCTTTTCAAACAGCAGAACAGAGTCATACCAGTGGTTGGTGTTCCCTCATGGCTTCTTTTCCTTCTTGTTTGATTAGCCTGATCATAAGCAGCACCAGTCTTCTTTGTATTTCCATGATCAGACACAGACTCAGTAGTCTGTGCAGCAGCAGTACCAAATCTAGACATCAAATCCTATTTCAAAACAATGAAAACACTTGGAGTCAATTTAATGGACTTAAGCAACAATAAGACACAATAAAATAACATTTAGGCTAATTACTAACCTGTGAAATCCCAAAACACTCTGCAACAGTTAAGCCTTTTGCCTTATCAACAGGTTCTGATAAGCAGATAACATCCTGAATAATGATATTCAAGACAAAATTCGATTGAAAGAAAAAACATAAATTCCAACCTAAATTAACAAAAATTGATTCAATAAAGCATTTTTAGAGACATGCATGACCTCAGATGAACAAAAGAGAGAGAATAATGATTGTACAAAAAAATAATTAAACCAAAATAACAACCCAGAAAATTAAACCAAAATCTCTCAATCCATCAAAAACAAACACAACATACAGACCAAACAAACACTGAATCAACCAAGGTACATAAATAAAAGAGGCAAAACAACAACAAAAACAACACAAAAACAGACATGCAAGCAGAAAAAGAAAGAAAAAAAACGCGATGATGATGATGATGAACAGAACAGGAACCGAACCTGAGAAATAGAGCAACCGGAGAGAAAGACGAGAAATACCGAAGAGAAAGCAATCGGCGCCGCCGTTTTTTGCGACGGAGGAGAATTCTCCTCCCTTTCCGTTCCCGTCCTCCTTCTTCCTTCTTTCTCCCGTTCCCGTTTCTCTCTCCCTTTTCTTTTCTCTTTTTTTTTTTCTTTTCACATATATATATAGGGGAAGATAGTCATTTACCAATTTACCAAAATACCCCTCCAAGGGCAAAATCGTAAAACGTACGGACATCTATTTTTATATTTAGTTTAGTAGATAAAATCGATATTAATTTTTAAATTTGTTTAATAACTTATGCATGTGATATATGCTACTAATTAGGCATATCAGATGCTTATAATAGTGATCACAAAATGTTTATTGATTACATAAGAATAATTCAATTGGTATAGATAATTAAATATTGTATTATGTATGCATATGTTACGGTTTGACCAACGAATTCATCATTTATTTGTGTTAAAGATAAAATTTTAACCACTGGACTATTTGAAGAAAAAAAAAATCATGCTTATCAATAAAGTTATCATTAATATTTTTGGATCTACAATGATCAGAACAATGACATTCGTAAAACAACAATCGTCAAGAAGATGCAAGTTTTGCATCTATAGATACTCTGAATCTCTGATGCTCAAGTCAATAAAAGCAAAGAGTGAGAGATTAAATAGATTAATAGATTGTGTGTACTTTGCATTTGTGATGAATGAATCATTTAGAGCATCCACATTGGTAGGGTCTTTATCATTTAAGACTCGGTACCTAATAGGTACCACCAATGTGGAATAAAAAATTGGGAGTCTCTTAAGACCCAGAGTCTTACTTAAGACCCCCCATCTTAAGTGGGCCCCACACCACTTTTCAATAAAATAATCATTATTTGAGTTTTTTTTTTTTTTTTGCTTTTCATTAATAAATAGTTATTAGTGGGACTCATTTAGACATTTTGATAGAGGATCTCCATTGAAGTGATTGAGTACCTATTAGGTACTATTATTAATAAATAAAAAAAATGATGTGTCCATGTGGAACCCGTTTAAGACCTCAAATGTAAGGGTCTCCGTTGTGGATACTCTTAAAGCTTTAGTTTGGGGTTGTTGTCTATTAAGCTAGGATCGCTACAGAGGCGAAACGACATGCCATCAATATCGAGCTCCTTTCACTAGCCACCAGAGACATTGAAGAATAGGAGGATTTAAGGTATGTTGACTTGATACTTAATCTAATGTTCGTGTTCGCCCCAATATGTTTACTAGACTTTGTGGGTGTGAACTCAGACTTTTGATAAATCGAAAACATTTTTATTTAAGAAGCGTTATTTAAACAACTATTTTTGTTGATAACTTGTAACACAACCAATACGTTAAAAATAGAAAGTATAATTATTTTATTTAATATGGAAGGAAATGATAAATACTATGTCAAAAAAAAAAAAAAAAACTATGTGATATCTTCTGTTCTGGCCGATAGTAAGAACAAGTCTAAAAAAACTAATTGTGATATAATGATCTATTTCTTTATTACTTTATTTATTAAAACGACATGCCAGAATAAAACAAGATAATTTTATTTTTATATTTGATAAAAGCAAATTATTTTAAGAAGAGACAGACAGGGTGTTTACCTTCCCTGCCAAAATTAATATTATTAAATTTTAGAGCAAAGGAATAAATAACAAAAATTACGATTTAGGACAGAGAACTTTGGAGACTTGTCTTGGTTGACTATAAAAGGAAAGGGTAAAACCGGTAAAATGGAGTGAAATACATACTACATTGTGTTTGTTTTCAGGGAAAGGTTGCGATCTAATGCATGTGAGAAAGTAAGGAGGTTTTGAAGAGAAAAAGATGCATTCGGTGCCACGGACAACGAGACAAAAGTCAGTAAAGAAGAGTAGTCACGGGTTTGTTAACTATTCCAGCTTCAATCTCTGTGTGTCCGTGTATCGATTCTTTTTTGTACCAGACAAACATGGTACTTGTCCTAAGATTAAAAAAATGAATCAAAAATAGTTTTTTCCTTGTTATGTTTTATAAATAAAGAAAATAAATATTATTTTCGTCCCTATATCTAATCATTCATTTGACTTTATTTATAAATAAACCTCTTTTCAAATTACTAGATGCATTTATTATTTTTTTTCCTAAATATATCCTAATTAATACTACTAACTTGTCTTGAAATATGAATAGTAAAATTTAATACACATACAAACAAAAGACAATTTGGTTATATTAACACACAAAACAGACGTATTAATTACACTGACAACTTTTCTTAAGAAATGTGAAAAAAGCAAAGGGGACTTAGATATAGGGACAGAGGGAGTATTAGAAAGCATGACATTGTTTGTTTTGTGAAAATATATTTTATATCTGTTTTTTAAATTTTGTGCTAATATGAAGATAATAATTGTCTCCAACAAGTGTTTTAAGAACACTCTTTAAGGATTTTTAATCAATAAACTATGTTTTGAAAAAGTCTAATACTTCAATTTTTAATGCATTAAATGCATAGGTTTTCGCAGAAACATATCATCTAAAGTCCTTCAAAGAATGTTCTTAGGACACTTATTACCATTTCCCTTTACTTTTATATTGTGAAAGTGCATTCTACATTGGTCTGATTGGCAAGGCCATGAAACGAGTTTATAGCTTATAGCTTACAAACTCGTATGACAAAAAAGATATGTTTGGTAACAACCTTTTCATCACGAGCTTATATGTTATTTTACGAGCTTATAACTTATTTTTTAGATGTTATTTCAAATAGCGTTTGAGCTTGTAGTTTATAGTTTATTATTATTTAACAAAGAACAACACTCCATTAAAAATTCATCCTCTCAAACAAAAAGTCTCACCCTCCAACGCTAACCTTGACCCTCGACCCTCCAGCCTAATCTCCTCATCTCAGCGACTGAAAGATTTTTATCAACATGAATATAAAAAAGCAAATAAAACCTTTAAGATTTAATTTATATGCATTGCTAATATAAAGATATCGTATACCCTTAATCAACCATTCCATCAAATCATAAAAATAAATTGACTTTTATTATAACTTTCAAATGATGAATGTTCGAAAGAAATTGATTTCAATTTGATTAAAATAATCATTGATTAAATTTTACTTATCTTTCGATTGAATTTTTTATTACAATGTTCTTTCGCTAAAAATTGAAGGTTTAAGACAAAAAATTAAAATGATTGTTGAGAATCATGGTTGAGTCCAACACAAAGAATAAAATGAGAGAAATAAGAAAATTTGGAATTGATTACAATGTGTTGAATACAATTTATATTCATTTTATGGTAACTAATATAATGAATTTGCAACTAATTGTAATTAGTTGTAAATTTCAATCAAGTGATTTGACTCAAATGATTAATGAATTTGGTCATATTTTACTTACTTTTGAATCGAACTCCAAATTATTAAGAACTCTTTCTCCTAAAAAAAACAAAGGGTTAACACCCCACAAAAAGTACTAACAAATCTCTAATTATATCCAACAATAATCCATAAAATCTCTTCTTTCTAATAAGAATAATACCATCCTGCCAATGCCTCAAAAATACAATTAAAATTAATTGTTTCAGATCAAAATAAAAAATACTGATAATTCAACTGCTAGAGCTAGACCTCAACTACCGCTCCATCCTAGTGTTTGTTTGTTTGACGTATTAGAGTGCAGATTTGAGGTGATCTAGTAATTGCCCCCATACTGGCATACTGCTATGAAAATGACAAAGCATCTCTGTTGGGTTTTCATGACATTAGATTTTTATTACATGATATTGATAGGAAGGAATAATCAATTTTAGGAAGCCCGATTCAATGCAGGTGGAATTTCTAAACTAATAATTACCGCAACAATACAGACCCCACTCAATTAGTTTTTGGGCTGTGTTAAACGGTGCCTTTGGGCACTGATTAAGATATCTAAAAAAGGAAATATTAAATAAAAAAAGACACTTTTTTAACTTTTGAAGTCTTGATTACACAATTTTTAATGAAAAAGCTTCTACATTTGCTTCCTTAATCAATGCATTAGAAATCTAGTCATGCACATAGCCGTATGGGTTGGATGTTTTCCAACAGCTAGAATTGGGTTCCATTAGAAATCATAACCTTAGTACATTCATATTTTGAAATCACGGTTAGTTTTTTAGACTATTACTCCCTCCGTCCCGGTATATCTGAGTCAGTTTAGTTTTTTACACAGATTAAGAAAAATGTATAAATAAAGGGGAAAATGGAATATATTGTATTGGGAATGATGAAAGTAGTATTAATTAGAGTTATATTGTATTGGGAATGATGAAAATTGTATTGAAAATTGAAATGACTCAGTTATTTTGGGACACTTTTTTTTTAGAAAATGGGTCAATATTCCTGGACGGAGGGAGTATGATATTTGTACAAATGTTCACCGTTGCTTAACAATAATTAATTTTTGTTCTTGTAAAAAAAAATTAATTTTTGTTAACAAATATATGGGCATGCAAAGTGAGTTCTTTCGTCTCAATTGAATTTTTTCTATACCCAAGAGTCAATGATTCATATTTAATTTTTTTAATAAGCGTAAAATATGAGACAATATTACACGCTATAAATTCAAACACCGCTCGAAGTAGCATATAAAAAGACGCTAGAAGCTGAGAAAAAACAATATATAAGTTTGTGAGAAATGAGAAAATAACTATTACCAAACAATCATGCGATATAACCCTCTCAATAAGTTAGCAGTTTGCATTTAAGAAAAAAATGTCTAATGATAAAATTACCATAGCACACCCTGATTCATAATTAATAGAAACATGCACTATATGTCGCTATAATCTGGTAGTTGTGCTGATGAAGCTACTATATATCGCTTTGAAGTTGTGAGAAAACTACTTCAACTGTGATGTAACTACGGCAACGAAGGTTTGAATGCTCGCTGGGCTCTGGCGAGTGTCAATTTAATTGTCTCATTATGGTCGTGATATCTGTGCAGGACTTATTGCAAATATGGCCCCTTTTTTGGAGTCTATGCTTTGATATGTGAATTTATAAAATGAGTGATTCATATTTCATCTGTTGTTCAACATTTGAACGTGATGAAATTATGACTGCCATTATATTGCCATCTAACCAATGCTACTGTTACAACATCTCTATTCAGTATTCCAGATTTCATATATATCTTCACAGTTGCATCTGGACCACATTTGAGGCGGCTGTATTTGCTACATGTATTTTCAATTTTTAATAATTATTAAATAATTATGTAAATTTGTCAAAAGAATTATATTTTTACATAATATTGTAAGTTTTGGTAATGGGACGGACTAGAATCTTCTTTCGTGAATGGAGGGATTTCCTAGTTAGCATACAAATTACAGTCAAAATATTTGACACAACTCAAAATAATAATCAATTCCATGTAATAGCTACAAAATAAAGCTTAAAAATGAATGAAGTTTAATTGTCAATCTGCACGTTTTAACTTATTGCTAAAGGGTTAGACTAACAAGTGCCCTAAGGACACTAGTGAACAAGTCAAAAATATGATTTTTTTTTTATTATTATAAATTTGATGTAGAAAAAGGTTCATTTTTAAAGTTTCAACATGTTGAATTCACTATTTCAGTTATTTTTTAAGTTTTAAGGTGTTGATTCACCATTTCTAAGATAAATTTTCTCTTCTGAACTTTTTAACAAATGTTCTTAAAACACTTGTTAATATTTTCCATTAACAAAACATTGTGCATTTTTCATAGGTGTTTTCTTTACTAAACTACAAGAAACACCTAAAGAAATAAATGCAAGTACGTTTTGTCCTCTATTATATACACTCTTGAGATGAGAATAATAGAGTTTCTAATAAAAATTTAACACTTGGATGAAATTTAAAATATCAATAGATTTTAAATCAAATGTCTAATGACTCTTGGAATATCTGCGACGTTCTATCCTTGAAAAAAAGACTTCATATACTCAGGTTAGATGTCATAAAAAAGAATTTCATGTTAGATGGTAAAAGGTACGATGCGTATTTGTCAATAGAAGATTATTTTAATGACAAATGTTAATTTCAATATCAATACGTTAATCGATATAATCTTAGAGAATGCTTTTTGTTGATCACACATTTCTCAACAAGCTCTGGTAAGACAAAATATAGAAAAAGAACTACCATGATACCATTGCACTGTGTTTCTAACTAATTGAACATTGAGCAGTTAACACCATGAACACATTGTCGGTGAAAATTTTCCAGCATGTATACTGTCGTATCTGTTAGTGAAAAGTATTAAAAACGAAAATAAAAAAGGAAAAAAGTTGCAGTGCTTTCACTATCAACTGTACATGCCAACCACCTAGTATACATTTTCACAACCGTATCCTTTCCAGGAGGTATAACACCTCAAGCAGCTTGAATAGGGAAAATGGTCATAAGAAAATCATCTATCGTCAAACCGATAAAAAGACTAGTCCAAAAGATTCAAGTACCTAAAAGTCGTCAGCCTCTCCACTGTCTAGTTTCTGTTAATGCTCTCGTAAAACAAAATGTAACCATGGTCTGTATTATTGTTGAAGTCTTGTGTCGACCCAAAGAATGTCTGCACTGAAGCTTCATCAACCACCTCGACAGTTTCGTCGTCAAAACATAACCAGTGGTTATGGTTTTTTACAAGGCAGACATAATGTCCGTGGTTGGGCCCACTCCCAACATGGACAACTACTGCAAATAGAGAATACTCGATATCTGCTTCTTCATCTGTATCACTCAACCTGAGTTCAAGGGGAAAGACAACACGGTAAGACAGCTTCTTGTAGCGGCCCAGCTGTTCCATGTACTTAAAACGCTTAAGATGAATGACCAAGACACGTGGGGGTCTCTTTATCTTCATCCTCTTCTGAGCTTCTTGCAAACTAATATCAAAAGAAAGATTGCATTTCGGTTATTAACAGAACATGAAAAGCAAAACAGATGAGTACATGCATTTGTTTACTGATTATATTCATAACCCTTTCAGGTAATCAATGAGAAAAATTGCCAATCAATGGATTGTTAACCTATCAAGATTCATGCTCATCACGTGGTCAAAACCATATACCCAGAAAACATCATATTACTAGTAAACAAACATAAATAGCAATCTATTTTCAATTCAAATAACATGACAAATTGCAAGAATTAATAGATAATATTGAAGCCATTTGGCATCTTTGCTCATCATCATTTAAGAAAACCTCTTACTAAAAGTAATAAAAACCCTTTAAAAAAAAGTAGTAAAATAGGTCAGCTATAAAGACAAGTGAAAAATGCTATATACCTGCAGCACTTGTCACAGAAAAATTTGTCTTCTGCATTCAATGTCTCAGTTGAACTGAAATTTTTCAAACAACTTGTAATTGAACTATTTTGTTCAATATCAAGACTCAAGTCAAAAAACATTTCATCCCTAGCGGTAACAGTTTCACATTGCAAGCACCTTGTCTCATTGGTAAGTATTCCCTGATCAAAGCAATTTAAAACAATGAGATTCCGAAATGAAAATTTAAAAATCTTATTTTTGTGATCATTATGGAGTACAAGTAATAGGCCAATGAGCAATTAACAACTTCACAATTTATTAGTGATAATTTAGTTTTTAAATTACTAATAGCCCACTGCATACTAGATTTAATTGAGCAATTAACAACTTCACAATTTATGGTTACTCCAAGCTTTGCTGCAAGAAAGATGCTTAAATAGAAACATTGTATTGTCAAATCACCTGAAAGTTTTTGTGCACCCAAGTAGCTAAAGGCTCTTTTTTAGTACCATTAGCTAAACCACTCTTTGGTCCATTCGCAATCTTCTCAGAAGGTAGTAATGTACCTTGATCGTCTTTTTCAGCACGGGCATCTCTCTCCAGAATGTCAACAAGTTCATTTAACAAATAGTTCAAGAACTCATGGGCGTCCTACAAAATATGAGAAGATTAACGATGACAGTGTTACTTTTTAATCTTTATACAAATTATTTTTTAAAGAAATACATCAATAAGAGGCATCATACAACAAACTACACATTTGAAAAACAGGAATGACCTTCACCTGTGAAGGTAACTCAGACGAGGAAGGAGAAATCTAGAAGTATAAACTAAGAAAATCCGTTATTCAACCTCACTGAATGTGTTATGGAAACAAAGGTTTTAAAAGATTGCATTTCCTTCTAACAAAAATAAAATAACGTAGATTGCATTTCTGACAGGCATATAATAGTCAAAAAAATCACTTTCTACACATGTTCCAGTTCAGGTAGAGAGATCTTTTCATTAAAAATATTTTCTGCTCAAGGGAATAGATTGCAACCTTCTATTGACCGCCCAGCTAGTGAACCATCATCCTAACCATCAAGTTCAACTATAAGCTAAAAACAGTTTTGCTATCGGGAGTGAATACAATGATATGAGTCGCTTGGGTGAGACCAATGATCTACCAATTGAAATGGTGCAACTTTGCAATCATCTCTAGCTAAGTTTCATAATAAAACTAAATGCAGCTGAGAAGCAACTAAGCAGGGACATTCAGAAAAGATGCATGTATGTATAAACATAGCCAAACACTGTACACATGTACAAAGTAATATTCTATGCATTACTCTTGAAGGAAAGTTGACAGTTTATCGAACAATCAAATCTTTTACTTTTGCGCTCATTCTTGTCAGTTTGAAAATGTACCTGGTGCATATAGCTACGGAAGAGTTCATTCTGTTTTTTCAACCTCTGTACAAATCGTTTGGGAGCAATCACACCTGTCTTCCTCTTCTGGGAACTTATCTATATCAAGAAATAACATGGTAAATTCAAAACCATGAAAGAAATAAACAAGACAAGTGCATTAACTGAAAATCTGAAGCAATATACTGTTCAGAACATTGAAGATATACAACATATAGATACTCAATCATACAACAATCAGATTTAAATTTATAAATCAACCGAAAAGCACCTCTTCCAATTTCTTATACCTCAACCGAAAAGCACAAAAAGGGAGAAATTGATAAATTTATTTAAAAAAAAAATAAAAAATGTCACATACTTCAAAGCAAATTTCAAAAGAGAAATAAATGAATAAACAATGTGTACTCAAGTATATTTGATGATTTAGACAAGCACACAATCACCACCGCCTGCAAATCCATTCTACAAGGGAAACAAAAAAGGAACCAAATACAATAGCTAACAAAAAGGAACATAAATGTTAACTAAGGAAACAGATTTTAGGCCCAACAAGTAACCAGTCATGTCCTGATAAACTTAACCAATAGTAGGGTATGAAATTCCCTTAGTAACAACTTGGAGAGAAAAGGCTTTGACAAACACATGTAGAATGAATAGTGGGTGTTTGCCAAGTTCCAGTGTGGCGTTTTACACTATCAATGTGGGTGTCTAAAGCAGAATAATAAACAATGGCATGGAGATGGTCTAGAGAACTGGATCTAAAGGAATGTATGTTACCTAGCTACAATTTGCAAATGATGCCATTCTAATTTTGGATGGTCACAAAGGCAACTTGATAAACTTTCTGACATTTCTACCGTCTCTTTTTTAATAATATCTGGGGTAAAAATTAGTTGGTCTAAGTATGGTTAAAAAGTTACTAATTTGGTGGATTGGATTCCTTCATCCATGTAACATCAATAACATGTGCCATATTCACAAACAACGTAGCCAGCCGGTATAAATTCTATAATCATAAATCATGAATTAGCCAATCAAATACGAAGAGGCCTCATATGCAAGCAATGTCAGGAATTTTTCTAAATGTAGATTTGTTACCTGTGAAAATAGTTCAGCTAAGCAAGTCAAAAGATTTTCTTCTGCATCTGCTATGTTTTTGTTTTTTCCATAATATTGTAGCAATTGTTCTCGAAATGGAACACAGAAGTATAGAGCCTGTAGAATGAGAAGAAAAAACCACAAATTTAGTTACAAGGTATACAAACACAGTTCTTTAACAAACTCAGTGATCACCGTCTAGATATTCTGAATATGCAAGTGCTGATAAGTGATAACATTGATTCTACTAGCATCCTTTCAAATAGTAAGACTAAAAATTAGTTTTGCTACTCGTTGGCCTGACCTCATAAACAAAGTACATACATTACCCAAATACATATAATAAATAGTAATTCCCCATATTAGTCCCTCATTTTGTAGGTCACTTTTAAATAGGTCCTTGAGATTATGAATATATCAAAAGGTTCCGGACTCTATTAAACTGTCAAGTTAGTCGTTATCTTTAACCACTTACCATCAATTAGGTCCCGTATTTTAACAACTTACTATCAATTTCGTCCTTCATATGCTATCAGAAGATCTAATATGAGTAAATTTGACAAAGTCATAAACCTTTTTGAAACATTCATTTCATAATGGTGGGACCTGTTTGAGAGGCCCTACAAAGAATTTGGTGGTTTACTCTAAAATAAACTTAAGGAAACCAAATGCTAATGCCAAACAAACTCATCCTAATATTCATTGTTTGACGAAACACCTAAATTCAGCAAAACAATAATAACAACTATCTAACACGTTCACATTCAGAAAAGTAATCAAATCAAATCAAATCAATAAAACATAAAAATTAAATTAAGCAAAACAAAAGAAAGTAATTATTTTCTGAATAACAGGATCAAATTCTGAATCTGGAAGAAAAAGAGATGAATTGATTCAAACCTGCAAAACGCTGTTGCAATAACAAGTATTGCCGAAATTCTCGAGGCCAAAGTAATGTTCTCCTTCAGGGAAATTATCGCCGAGAGCCTTCTCGAGTTTAGAACCAGAACCACCCATAAGCGCGTTGAATTGATCACAAAAACTTAGATCTTTCTCCGGTTCAACTCAGTGAATGGAATCGCAGTCCATTATTCGGTTGATTTGTTGTTGAAGAAAGAAAGAAAGAAAACAAGGGTTTGGTTGCAGGAGAAATGGAATGCGCGTAAAATGCAGAAAATTGAGAGGTTTACGGCGTTTCGACAAGAGAGAAAATGTTACCCACACACACGTACGTGTATTTATAAGTGATTGCGGAATCTCCGTTATTTCCCTACTAGATCGCCTTGATGTTCGAAACATAGATCTTGTAAGTAAAACGGTTTCCAATCCAAATTCAACTTCAAAGGTCCTTTTTTACCCCTCACTCTCAAATTAAAGTTTTTTTTTTATTTTATTTTACACGATTATTAAAAAAATATCAATAGTGTTGATTTTAATAGTAAAATATGTTTAATTTATTAAAACAATCTTATTAATTATAATTAGTTAAGTAGTTATTATATGATTGAATGCAAAAAAATAAAAATGTGTTAGTAACAAACAATAATAAATGTTGTATTAGTATTTCTTTTTTTTTGAAGGAAAATGTTGTATTAGTATTGTAAAAATGACAAATAATTTGACAAAAAAATATAGCAAAGAAGACACCTACTGTGAGACGAAGGGAGTATCAAATTTCAATTCGATTTATTTTGGCTAAAATTTGTATTTAATATCTATCGGTGCGCGTAACTCAACTGATTTGAATTTTGAACAAAAGAAAAAGAAGTTGAGTTATGAATTCAAACCTGGACCATTTAACACTTCATTTGAAGTTGTAGATAAATTAATAAAGTGAAAATATTAAAGTAATAATATTTTAAGGTCTTATGAACCCATTTGGGTTGGTTTGGTGGTGTTGATTTGCGACCTTGAAGTGTGTTTCTTTTCAAAGTTTTAGGTTCGATTTTTCATCGGTGCCAATTTGAGTGGCTAGTTTAGCTTCTCCAATATTTTTTTAAGTTCTTACCAATGAAATGTCTTCATTGAAAATCATTTGGAACATGCAACATGAACTTCATAAAAAGAAAAAAACAGGGACTAAAATTGGCAACAAAAAATTTAGAGTGACCAAAGTTTGAAAAAAATGTTTAGATAGACCAAAAAATAAAGTTGGTGTATTTAAGGATCAAAAGAATATTTAACCCACATTTGTAACATATACCACACTTAAATGATTTTAGTAAGTAAATAAATTTAAGCTCCCTTTAAAATGCTTGTTGTTCCTTTGTTTTTATTTTAATATATTGTTGATCTTGCAGTGGGATTGTTCATGTTTAAACCACGTATCACTCTATGTACAAGTGCTTCCGGTGATATTGGTTCTAGAGGTTTACTTCATGATAACAAGGAAAATTGGATAGTTGGATTCTCTTCTAATGAGGGTAGGGAGATGCACTTTTTGATGAGTTATTTGGGGTTTACCATGGTTTGATGTTGGTAATCAGCAACTCTGTTTAACGAGTTATTTGCGAAACAGACTTATAGAAGTCTTCCGTCTTCTTCAAAACTCGGATCACTCTCATATGCATGTATATGTTTCTTTGTTGATGAAGATTTTTAGGTTAAAGGAGCATATTCATAACATTTCTTTCCTAACACATGCTTCGAGATGGCAACCTTTGCGCATATTTCTTGACCAAGTCCGAACGCTCTTTAAGATTATGTGTGACTTTTTAGCAAACTCCTCCGTCGGAGTTGAAGTCAGTGTTGATGCCTGATGCCCAAGACTGAACCCTATTTTTAGGGGTTTTTTTTCTTTTCTTCTTTTCTTTTGTCAATCTACCAAAAAATAACTCTGTATAAGTCAAATATATATATATATATATATATATATATATATATATATATATATATATATATATAATATACGCATGATTCATTTAAATTTGGAAACTAACGAATGAGAGTTGACAAAGACCTATTTTTAGCCATTGAATCATAATTAATGGATTTGAGGGTAATTTAAGTCTATTAAAAATAGACTACACCAAAAAAAATTACGTATTCCTTGATTAGTAGTACATTTTGAACCAACTAAGGAGAGTTAACACATATTTTTAGCAATCGAATTATAATTAATAGATTTAAAAGTAGCTTAAGTATATTAAGATTAGATTACATCAATCGGAGTAAAAAAAATCATATGATCTCATCTCAATATATCATTTCATTTCAACACATGTATAGATTATCAACATATTTAACGAATCCTTTCGTTTTCCTAAAACACTTTACGTTCTAACCATTTAATGCATATCAACTATACCACCCACTCCATTCTCCAATACCATATACTCCCTTTTGTTTCGATGCAATCATCTATAGATACTCTATAAAAATATAGGCTCCTTGCACCTATTTACAACAAATGCAGTGCTTGGTTTTAAAGGTATGTTATCAACCCCAACATATTGTATCACAATTTATTTTATGTATATTGAATAAGTTATTCTAAATAGCTGAATGATACGTTGTTTGCACGAATACAATGCAAGTGAATAGGAATCTTTTTCGTAATCAAGATGATCATTTAGATCTCATTTGATTAAAGTATTGTACCTTTCAAGTTGAGTTTAATCTGAATGAGGTATGATCTTTGTTTGCAATTGTTCGTTTATGAGCATTTAACTTGCTTCTTTCTCTCTTCATTCAAGATTTTTTATTCTTTTTTCCTATTTGCATGTATGAGTTGTAGTATCCTTGCTATACTTTATTTTTTAGGGTAGTGTTAACTTGTGCCCTTAGGGCACATGTTAAGAAACCCAAAAGAAGAAGTATTCCCTAAAATTTTGTGCATTTAATTGACTAAAAAGTTAAAAATTAAATACATTGCACACACTCCAATAAATTATTTCTATATTCGAATAATTAACTTGTGTCTTCGGGGCACAAGTTAACATTTCCATATTTTTTATTATACAATACATTTATATGATTTAGTTCTTCTCTTCATTTAAGTCTATGAATCAATGAGATGGTTTCTTTTCATTCTCTTCGTTCAAGTTTATGAATTATTGAAATACTTTTTTTTTTTGTTCTTTTTTCCTCTTTATTCAAATTTATGAGATGCATTCCTTTTCTTTTCATCGAAGTGTTTTTTTCTTTCAATTTTCATATTTGTGTTGGTGTATTCTAATTATATCCCCTTTTACATCTTAATATGGTATGTTGTATTTTTCTTCTCTTTGTTCAAGTTTTTTAATCAGTGCATTAAATGCTTGATAATTCAGATGATAATTATTTTGTGCATGTCCTATTTGTTTTTGCTTGCATCATGTTGTTTTTGCTTGCATCATGTGTTTTAGTAAATGATACTAATTTTACCATCAAAATCAACACAATTAATCATTTCCTTAATAATCGTGCATAAACCTTAAACGACTATTATTTAGAGACGGAGCGAGAGTATTATAGTACATATTTAGTTGGCTTGAAACTTTTAGTGGAGGCACAAAATTAATGCTACCAATGTTGGATATTGTAATTTCTATCATAAGATTGTAAAGACTTGAATTTAGTTGATGATTCATGACATGTTTGGACATACACAATGCACTTTGTTCGTAGCAGTATGATGTATTTTAAAGTTGGTAAAAATTGGAAACACTTTTGCATTCCTTGACCATTTTTGAATGAGCCGTTATAAAAATCGGTCTTTCTGCTATTGAAAATAATTATGTTTATTTGTCTTATCTATGATGAATGCAATTTGCTTTAAGTTATTGGGTCTTAACCAGTGTCTCGGGGCACTGGTTAAGGAACCAAAAGTAGAAAGAAAAGTCAAGTTTACAATTAAAAAAACACTTTCTTAACTTTCAAAAAGTAGAATACACAATTTTCAAGACAAAATTTCCCTTTATAATTCCTTAACCATTGTCCCGGGAACACCGGTTATCATTTCCCTAAGTTATTTTGGACAAGTCTAAACTATAATTATGTTTGATGGAATGTAATGAGAGAACTTGTTATTTTGAATTTATATATCAACATGGTTTTACTCCCTCCGTTTCAAAATACATGTCCAAGTCAACCACTTCACATATGTCAATGCACAATTTTGACCGTTAATATCTTTAATTATCCAAAGTAAAAAATTATAAAAATTTAATATTTTGAAAATATTTGTCGAGACAAATCAAACAACATCTTACATGCTAATATTTGTATCTATACATTAGTAAAAAAGTATGGTCAAAATAAGTCAAGTGAATAGTGCACATTACAAAAATTGGACAAGTATTTTGAAACGGAGTGACTATTATTTATCGTTTCACAATACTCCTCCACACATGGGTACATACATGATAACACACTACTCTACACATCGCTTTTAAATGTATCTTTCACATACCTAACGTTCAATTCCAATGCAACATTTGATAATTTTTTTTTTTTTTGAAGGAATGCAACATTTGATAAATGTGCATGCTTTAATTGCACACCGCTACGTGCATCATTTTTCAATAGCTCTCTAAATTTTTACATTTATTATCTCTCATTTTAGCTTAAAAATCCAACATTTGATATATATTTAAGCAATCTTTAATAAACACAAACTTTAATGTCACACTGTTACATTTGACCATGAAGTGTCAGTTGTATCTCACAAATTTTTTTAACTTCTTTTTTCTTTGAACTAATTTGAAATTAGTCCTATCTTGATGTTTATAATGAATAAACATATGATTAAGAAGAATGAAATCATAATGAAAACATATAAATATGTTGCATGAATTGAAAGATGTTCTAGTTGTTCAACGATGTGATAAAAATAGAGAGACAATAAAATGTTGAATGGATGTGTGAAAATTAAAGGTGTTCAAAAATCATTGTTGTTGTTATACACTATCCTTCGTATTTCATTGAAAAATTTGGATTTGTATCTCTAATTGGCTCGGTGCATCCAAAACATGTGGCATACGATTTCCTTCAATTTAAAAATTTAGTCGGGTTTCCAAAAAACATCTGAACAACTTTTCAACTCATATGGTTAGCTTGTGTGAGGGTGATTTGGTGTGAAAGAAGTGCTTGAATTTTCGCAATCAAGAAGAATTGTTATAACAACTTTTTGACAAAATTAAGCTACAAACATACTGTTGGCTGAAAGCGAATATAATTAATTTTGCTTTTATCTGTCAGTTGTGATGGTTTAACCCTTTGATTTGCCTGAGAATTTCTTTGTAACGAGGTCTCTTTGTCCTCTTTTCTTGTTATTTTGCTATTTGATCTTGGGTTTGGACTCCTTATGCTGAATTTTCAAGGATTTCATAATCCAGTTTAGTTTCTTAACAATAAATGCTACCATTATATAATATATAATTAGTTGATAATTTTTTGAAAAAATATAATTATGTTTTAACAAAAATCGAATGAAAATGTCACAGTAAGCTAGCCCAAAATCTAAAGGCTAACATGACCAAACCTAATTTTTACATGGATCAGATGGACCAGAGGCAAAATAATTCGATTTCTGCTCTTCCCCCAGCACAAAACGCTCGCGCCTATCTGAAATGCCGAAAATACCCCTGCGTTAGTTAAGTAACGCAAGTGTTAAAATCAATGCATCTTAACATGCGCTGCGCAACTTAACTCACGCTGGAATTAACACTTGCGTGAGTTAACTCACGCTGGAAATTAACACTTGCGTGAGTTAACTCACGCAGCCACGCTGCGTTACTTAAGTAGCGCATGGGTAAATTGATAATTTCAGCTGGGCGCGAGTGTTTTGTGCTGGGTGAAGAGCAGAAATCAAATAATTCAAATACTTTTGAGCTAACTTTTTCAACTTTTTATTTTTTTAAGCTCGGTCCATTAGCCTGACCCATTTTTGACGGCTTTAACCTTACCCTTCTCTTTATGTATCCATCATCTCCGTTTCTCTCTACGCATATTCTTCCCCGGAGACTGCGTTGAATGTCTTACCCTAACCCAACCATAAACATGTCTAATCCGAACCCAGATTCCCATCACACTACCCAGATACTTCATCCACAGCAAAATCCAACTAATACCCCCGACCCTCAAGTTCCGCTTCGGAATCTATCCTTGGTTCAGACAAGCATCGATTCTCTCCGAACCTTCCTGTCCCAATCCATCACCACCAACGCTCCTGTCAGCAATGATCAATTAACCGCCGTCTCCAACCAAATCTTTGCCGTCCTCCACCATACCATAGTCAACGCCGCCGCCCTCGTTCACGGTGCCTCCGTCTTCTCCTCCATCACCTTTGATTCAGTCAACAACAACCCCCTCACCGCCGTGGAAGATTCCGATTGCGAAATTGTGGAGCTCGACGCCATGGAATTGCTAGCTGAACATCTCCATTTCTGCGAGATATGCGGCAAAGGCTTCAAGCGCGACGCGAATCTCCGGATGCACATGAGAGCACACGGGAATCAGTTCAAGACGCCGGAAGCTTTAGCGAAGCCTTTAACCGTGCGTCGTCGTCCAACACGGTTCTCGTGTCCGTTTGAAGGATGTAACAGAAACAAGAAGCATAAGAAATTCAAAGCATTGAAATCGGTGATTTGTGTGAAGACTCATTTCAAGAGGAGTCATTGTCCGAAGATGTATTCGTGTAATCTTTGTCGTAAGAAGAATTATTCGATGCTTTCGGATTTGAAGAGTCATATGAGGCAATGTGGTGAGTCTAAGTGGAAGTGTTCTTGTGGGAGTACTTTTTCTAGGAAGGATAAGTTGTTTGGACATGTTGCTTTGTTTGAGGGTCATATGCCTGCTGTTATGTTGGAAGATGAGGAGAAAGGGAAGCAAGTTGTTGCTGAGGAGAATGAAGATCCTATGGAAATGGCATCGAGTAAAGATGATGAAATTGGTATGGATGAAGAGTTCTTTCATGATTTTGGGTCTATTGATAACTATTGCTTTGATGAAATTTTGGGATTTCGTCGTAGCTAGTTTCATGTTTAATGATTTCTTGTTGGTTTTATTAGCATTTTAACGTTAGATTCAGACATGGAACATGCGTATTTATTCTGTGTTTGTGTATAGTTTACTGTATAATAGGATTTTTAAGGTTCGCTGGATTTTGAGAATCTAATGTTTCATATATGCTATGGCTTTTTAATTATTATTCTTACTTGGTTGTTGAGAATCTAAAGTTTCATATATGCTATCACTTTTTTTCGGTCTATGGTATATCAGAAAGATTATCAGAAAAATTACTAACTATTTAACATGCACATGGTCGATTTTACCATTGGATCAATAAGTTTTTTTTACCATTAAATCAAGAAAAATGCTACATGTCCCGAAAAAATGGTTCACAAGACCTTCACGACATAAATGTGTAACTGCAGCATGACCCACCTTTATTTCTATCAATCCATGTTTTCCACAAATTCTAATATCTAACGGCTGAAGTCAATTCGTGAAATTCTCGGGACGTTTTTGTTCGGGAGAAATAGCACTTCTCTTAAATCAACCTATGCTTTGTTAATACGGGATCATGTTTCGTTCATCTTCTTTCTAGCAGAAAAAATACTTAAAATCAGCTATCTCAACAATTTGAACGATCTATTATTTTGATAAAGAAGAAATTCATGACTTGAACACAAATGGGTTTGAGATTTTGATAGACAGAGTGCGGTTGAAGGAAAGAGGGATACAATCGGAGGCGTTGATGGCTGTTGGTTTTTGGGCTAACAGTGAGAATTACAAAATTAATCAATCTATATCGTTGGATGCATCAAACGACTCATGCTTAAATGACTGTGAATGCGGAATTCCCTTACTGCATCCGTGTAAGGTTAATATTTTTTTGGGAATTTTTGTGCCACAATGCCATTACTATCAATTTTTAACTTGTAATTGTTTCATGTTAGGATGTGATTAATTTGTAATGGTGTTCAAAATGTTAGTAGTGAAACTCGTAAACCCGTTTACATTTTGTTTGGAATCCTTATGGATGTTAAATGTGTTTGAATCTCAATCCCGGAAGTAGCATGTTCAAATACATTTATACACCGACTAGTTCGTAAATCTAAGCAATATGAAACTCCAACACAACCTTTTTTATTTTTATTTTTTTGGTTTAGAGGAACTCCAATACAAATCAAATACCCACCATCACATTTAATGTGAGTCACGCACGAGTCCAATTCCAACATTGGAATCCTTTACTCAATTTTGATATCATATTAAATATATTTGAATCTCATTCCAAAAGTTAACTCAAATGATGAAGGTGTTGAAACACATTTATACATTCAAGGAAACATGATCAATGTGAGATTCCAATACAACTTCAATAAAGGTCTTGAATGTGTTGTGATATAAAGCTCAAAGAGTGAGCTTAATTTGGATGTGCATGCAGCCATAAAATCCAATTTTCATATACAATTTATACATATTAATTACACTACCAATTTTTCTTGTTACAAATAAAAAGTGGCGAAGGATCTTGTAATCATAAACGAAGGGAATGGTATACGAATCATTGTTCTAAATTGAGGATGCAACCACAATTGCGCTCGCAGAATGAAGGATGTTGAAGTACATGTAAGTGCAATGTTTTACTACAATAGAAAGGATTGTACGGTAAACACAATCGCGACCTAGTTTAAAACCATAATATTTGTACTAGATAATAATAACAAAAAGCCATGACAGGTGCCTCCAACTCTTCTTCGATAATCAAGTTCACCTCTAGAGACGGTCTTCGAGGGGGAATTTGACGACAGGGTATGCGTTTGCATTTGCATCACTGCCTCAATCATCAATTGTCACTTTTCACGTGAATCATTAGCTTAATAAGCAATTGAAAGGAGTTTAAATTTTTTTTGGACTTGACTAAGAATATTCATGCTCACGAGTGTAACGACTCTGCCTTATTCAAAATTATACCATGTTTGATTTTTACAAAACCAAGTCAAATGTATTTTTCACGCGGTAAAAATCCTTGTCTCCTTCTCACACGTATGGTTTCTTCTTTCTATATATATGCATCTTTGATCTTTGAAGACTACCGTACAACGAAAACAACAAACACATCTTTGAGCAATTTGAGACACATTCTTCCCGAACAAACTGTAATATATATTTTTTTTTTTTGTAAAACAGTGTTTCTGAAAATGGTGGTTTCTTTAGAAGCCTTGGCAATGGCAGGCACAAGTGGTGTGGAATGTGGCATAGATATTGAAGAATGGGAACGCAATGATTTGGAGCAATATCCACCACCCCATTTACTAGCCCAAGAAGAAGATGACAAAATTAGCATCAATGGAGCTAAAGGGTACACTGAGGGCAACAAAGTATATGGCCTTCCTAGTCCTACTACCATCACTCATTTCCTTCCAAATAACAACACAAAGGAGCATGATGTCACCTTCACCAATCATGGAGAAAAAGGGAATGAAACTCTAGAAATAAGAAGGCTGAAAAAATGCGCTAGTTCAATAAAATTAATGGCAAGAGCACTTGAAATGTTAATATCATTATCATGTGTTTTAAGCACAAGAGATTAGGGTTCTAGTTAGTAGGCTTTTGTCCAGATTAATGTAATTTAACATTTTATCAATGTAAACCAAACACGTTTTCTGCTTCATCAAGGTCAGGTCAGGTAATTGTATTGCGGTTCTTTTCTTTGAGAGGGTATTGTAGTTCTTTTTTATTTTATTTATTTGTTCATTTAATTTTCGAGATGAGGATAATAAAGTAAGAGAGGTCACCAAGTTATGGTCATGGAATTTGGAAAACTGATTTTAAGTTTTGTTTACCACGTCAACCCATTTGAGTTGGTTTAATGTTATTGACATGAATCTTGAAGTGTGCTCCTATCAATGATTCATATTTCCTCCCACTTTAACAGTAAGTGTATATTTGTAAGAAATCACTTTTATTTTGTTTCCAAATTCTAAATTTTGTTTAATGAATGGCTGTTACTAAAATATTTGATAGTGAGATGCTTGCAATTATATCAATATCTTCTTAATGCATTGGTTTATTCCATTGTTTTCAATCCCATTGCACCAATTAAATAAACTAGTTCATTTCCAATGCAAAATTTAACAAATCTTTTCTTGTTCTTCGTTGAGAACAAAATAAATTTGTTTAGACTGGGAAAGGTTTTGCATAAATAAGATTGTGAATATAGATAGGTATATTTTGAGAGATGATTAGACTTGGATTGATGTGGTTTCTAGGTTCATAGCTTACTAGCTCTATGTCAATATTGATATTTGTAGTTTTATATTTATCACTCAACGCAATTTGTAGGAGGTTTTGATGGAGAAACAATTTATGCAGTTGATTTATTTATTTTTTTGTTGCAATTTTGCATCTCTACTTAAGATGTTCATGCTACTATTAGATGTTAGTTTGTAGGAGGTTCACATTGATTCAGAGTATATAGAAAGAGATGGAAATGATCAATGCATTGGATTGGTCATGAAGAGTGAAAGTTATGTTCCCATGGTTGTAAGTTCTTACTCTTTATTTCTGTTTGAATTGAGGTTGTTTATGTTTTCAAATGAGATTTTTGAAGGTATATCAAATGTGATTTGTTTTTAACTATGATTGTGCGCATGTATTGGTGTCAAGACTTTGTTTAAGGTATGGCGCACTTATCTGAAACCAAATGTTTTTAACTATGATTTGCCAACTAAATGATTAATGATAATTAAACACTTCGTTTTGTTCAGATTTTGGCAGAATTGGTGTTTGGATCGAAGGGAGGGAAATGTTTGATTTTACTTCATAGTTTCAACTTTTTAACAAGTCAGAGGATTTTTTTTTTTTTGAAAGAAACAAGTCAAAACTGATCAATGATATGGTTTTTTTATTTAATAACTTTAATATAACACGACTTTTATAAGTTTTTTAAAAAAATGTACAAACTTTAAACGATTAATGACCTAAGAAAACTATTAGAGAAACCATTAGAAAAGATTTAGAGGTCAATGAGTTGGATCCAAATATGGTCTTTGATAGAACATTATGGCGGCATTTGATCCATGTAGCCGACCCCACTTAGTGGGATAAGGCGTTGTTGTTGTTGTACTTTAAACGATTAATATTTTAAGACGGTGAGAATAGTCATTTGTGAAAACAAATGTGAAAACAAATGACTAATGTCAATATTTACTTGCCTCAATGTAGTTGTCTCAATGATTAGTTAGATTTTTTTTTTTTTGAAATGGCAAATATTATTAAAACGAGTAATCGCAAGACACGAAAAACTCGAGAAGGAACGGATCAATACAAATGGCGCCGCATATATACGGAACACCTCCCTCCCAAACTAACAACCCAAAGTAAATAATGAGGCCAAAATATACACATGTAGAAGAACCACCTGCATACCTTTGCCTCACTACCCCAAAGCAAGTAAAACTGATGAGCCCAAAAAACACAGCACCGCTGCCAATAAGTTCCCAAGTAGCGCATAACAGTAGCTTCAGCTACCTACCCCACCCTACAATATGTATACTATAACATCAACCAAAAAACCAATAAAAGCCAATGCATTGGAACACAGAAGAAACCACTTCAGCAGGAAGGAACAAACGGCAGCAGCACCAAGAGGACACACCTCCCCTCACCTCACTAAACATAAACGAGGGTTCCAACACCATTCATAAAAAAGACAAGCCGGAATTTTGGTCCTATACAACAACCATCTCCAAGACAAAACTTTAATCTTCTCCACTAACTCTTCCACCTCACAATTAGAATTATTAAAAATTTTGTCATTCCTTGCTTTCCACAACAACCAAACCGCGGTATGCCAAACTAGCCGCAACCCATTAATCACCTTCTTATTACCACCCTCTCCACACCAACAATCCCAATGAACAAATAAATTCGGAGGAATTATAAAGGAGCAATTCATCCACACCATCAATTTCAACCAAACCGACCTCGCCACCTCACAATGTAACAAGAGGTGACGCGTTGATTCTTCGACCCTATTGCACAAGACACACAAATTTGAAGTCTCCGGTGGAAGAACATTCCTTGTGACAAGGTTATCTTTTGTTGCTATCCGGTTACGAAGTGCCTTCCAAGCAAACGCCACCACTTTTGACGGTACGGGGCTCTTCCACATATCTTCAAACACTCCCTTCTCTTCTTCACCCCACACATCCTCCCTCAACAACACCTCCTCCAACCTCTTGTACGCCGACTTCACCGAAAACACTCCATTATCTTCTAACTTCCACCTCCACACATCAAGCTCTTGAGACCACCTTATTTCCCCCAAATCCTCCTTAAGACTTAGCAACAACTCCTCTTCCCACACAAACAAATTCCTTCTCCATATGAACCTCCAATCCACTCCCTCCTCCAATCGCACCCCAACTTCCCCCACCTTTGCTTCCTTTTGATTTGAAATTGAAAATAATCGAGGGTATCGACGGCGAAAACAACTATCCCCTCTCCATTTATCATTCCAAAAGCTAGTATTCATCCCATTCCCCACCTTTTTAACAATCTCCGAATTGAACCAATTTTGCACCCCAAAATCATCCAACTTGACTAAATCTTTCCACCATGATGATGCAATTCTTGGCCACACCACTCCACCTACCTCCAACAACAAATATATACAAGGGCCATATTTTTCCTCCAAAACTTCTTTCCACAACGCCTTTTCACCATCTAACAATCTCCATCTCCATTTTGCCAACAAACTCACATTACCCACCCTAACATCCCTAACTCCAAGACCTCCGTTCCTCTTTGGTTGACACACCGAGTCCCACTTTACCAACCTAATTTTCTTACCTCCTCTCACACCACCCCAAAGAAATTCCCTTTGGATTCTAACAATTCTCTTCCACACTTGAACCGACATTTTCAAAAAAGACAAGTAAAAAATTAGGATTGAATTTAGAACCGAGTTTAGGAGAACTATTCTTCCCCCAAAACTAATATATTTATGCCCCCAAGAATTCAACTTACCCGTCAAAAGATTCACCAACGGTTCCCAAGTTACTAGACTCCTCGGGTTTGCCCCCACCGGTAATCCCAAATACTTAAAAGGAAGCCTCCCTTCACTACAATTCAAAAAGTCACAAGCCATCATCATAAATTCCTCCGACACATTTACCCCAATCAAAGAACTCTTGAAAAAATTAATCTTCAATCCGGACACCATCTCAAACCCTCGTAAGATCGCCTTCATAGCCCAAAGATTCTCCACCGTTGCCTTCCCTATACAAAGAGTATCATCGGCATATTGCAAATGGGATACCACCAAGTCATTACCACCAATACGGAAGCCTTCAAACAAATTGAGATTCACCGCGTTCCTCATAAAACCACTAAAGCCTTCCACCACCAACAAGAACAAAAACGGGGCTAAGGGATCTCCTTGCTTTAGACCTCTATGGATGTTAATCTCCTCCGTCGGACTTCCATTAACTAGAATAGACATAGTCCCACCAAAAACACACGCCTTCATCCAAGCGATCCACTTTGCACACATTCCCACTCTAACCATCATATATTCCAAAAAGCCCCAATCCACCGAATCATAAGCTTTTTCGAAATCTACCTTGAAAATCAAGCATTCCTTCTTCATTTTCTTAGCATAATCCACCAACTCATTCACCACCAAAACCCCATCCACTAAATTCTGCGAATAAGGAGTTGACTTGTTCTCCTTATTATATTTATTAGATAAATCAGATTTTGATTTGTTTCCAATAATTGTAATTATTTAGTGTAATTACATATTATTTAGTGTAATTATATGTATAGCCTTGTAACCTCTATATATACACAAGGAATAACAATGAGAAAGGCATCAAGCCATTATTTGTGACATGGTATCAGTCTGTTTCAATCCAAAGTAATCCTTGTCTGCCGCCACTTCCTTGTGGGTAACCATACTCTCGTTTTGTTTTTCTTCCGGTCGATTCAATCTTGGTTACCTTTTCTAGGATACCTTTTTTTTCCGCCGCTTCTTGGTTTTGATATCGCAAATCGTAATTACGATTGTGATTTGGCTCCTGCTGTCTTTGATACGGTTGTCTTCAGTTTGTTAGCAAGTGACCCTTTGTTTGTTCATTAAAACAAAAGAAAACAAGTAAAAGCCAAAACTCACCGTTTGTGTCCACATACCCACATACGTGGTTAGTTTTCTTTGTTTTCATACTCCACTTGTCTATTGTGCTACTTGTCTATTGTCTTCACGGGTTCTCACACAGAAAGAGATTTTTGTGTCCGTTTTACCGGCAAAAATTATCCGGCTTGGGAATTTCAGTTTAGGATGTATGTCAAAGGAAATAAATTATGGAGTCATCTCGACGATGTCTCTAAGGCACCGACAGAAAAAGCTGCTTTGGAAGAGTGGGAATACAAAGATGCTCAAATTATCACTTGAATTCTCAGTTCTATTGATCCTCATATGATTAATAATTTACGTTCTTTTTCAACTGCTCAAGAGATGTGGAACTATTTGAAGCGTATTTATAATCAAGATAATGCGGCCAAGCGCTTTCAGTTGGAGTTAGAGATAGCCAATTACAAACAAGGTAATTTGTCTATTCAAGAGTTTTATTCTAGTTTTTTGAACTTATGGACAGAACACTCTGCTATTATACATGTTGATGTTCCCAAGGCATCTCTCGCGGCTGTCCAAGAGGTCTACAACACTAGTAGGCGCGATCAATTTCTCATGAAGCTTCGTCCGGAATTTGAGGTAGTTAAAGGTGCTTTGCTGAATAGGAATCCTGTTCCTTCTTTGGATACTTGTATTGGTGAACTTCTTAGGGAGGAACAACGTCTCCTTACTCAAGGAACCATGTCCCATGATGCTTTCATATCTGAACCTGTGCCAATTGCATATGCTGCTCAGAGTAGAGGTAAGGGACGTGATATGCGACAAGTACAATGTTTCACTTGCAAACAATTTGGACATGTTGCTCGCAGCTGTAACATTAAGTTTTGCAACTACTGCAAACAAAAAGGTCATTTTATCTCTGATTGTTCTATCCGTCCTCCAATGCGAACACGACATCCAACACAAGCCTTACATGCCACTACTAGCTCTGCAGCTGCTCCTTCAATTACTATTACATCTGATGGTGGTTCTGTACGGTCTGACATGATTCAAAAAATGGTACTTGCTGCTCTTTCAAACATGGGAATTCATGGTAAGTCTCCTAATGTTTCTCGTCCATGGTTTCTTGATTCTGGTGCATCCAATCACATGACGGGTTCCTCTGAATACTTGCACAATTTACACTCTTATGATGGTAATCAGAAAATTCAAATTGCTGATGGTAATACCCTTTCTATCACTAATGTTGGTGACATAAACTCTGATTTTCGAGATGTGCTTGTATCACCTGGACTTGCTTCCAACCTATTGTCTGTTGGTCAATTGGTAGATGATAATTGTAATGTTAAGTTTTCGCGTGATGGTTGTCTTGTGTAGGAGCAGGTGTCGGGGAAAGTGATCGCAAAGGGGCCTAAAGTGGGAAGGTTGTTTCCACTCCAATTTATTTCCAATCAGTTATCTCTTGCTTGTAACATTGTTTTGAATTCTTATGAGGATTGGCATAGAAAATTGGGTCATCCAAACTCTGTCATTTTGTCTTGTTTATTTAAATCTGGTTTATTGGGTAGTAAAAATATTGTTTCTAATGCCTCTGTGTCATGTTCTGTTTGCAAATTGGCTAAAAGTAAAACACTTCCTTTCCCATCTGGTGCCCATCGTGCTTCCACTTGTTTTGAGTTTATTCATAGTGATGTGTGGGGTATGTCTCCTATAGTTTCTCATGCTCAATATAAATATTTTGTCACGTTTATTGATGATTACAGTCGGTTTACTTGGATATATTTTCTTCGGTCTAAATCTGAAGTGTTTTCTATGTTTAAGAAATTTCTGACATATGTTGAAACTCAATTTCAAGCAAGTGTTAAAATTTTTCGCTCTGACTCTGGTGGTGAGTATATGTCTAATGAGTTTCAGGAATATCTTCAACAAAAAGGTATTTTGTCTCAACGATCTTGTCCATATACGCCTCAACAAAATGGGATGGCAGAACGCAAAAATCGCCATTTGCTTGATATAACTCGCTCTTTGCTTCTTCAAGCTTCTGTACCATCCCGTTTTTGGGTGGAGGCTCTTTCCACTGCTGTCTTTTTGATCAATCGTCTTTCTTCTATGGTAATTGATTTTGATTCTCCTTTCTTTCGTCTTTTTAAAACTCAACCTGATTATAGTGATTTGCATACTTTTGGATGTGTTTGTTTTGTTCACTTGCCTCCGTTTGAAAGGCATAAACTTGGAGCACAATCTGTTCAGTGTGCATTTATGGGGTATAGTAACTCTCATAAGGGTTTTGTGTGTTATGATGTCTCTAATCATCGCTTTCGAGTTTCGAGGAATGTTACATTTTTTGATAATCAATTTATGTTTCATTCTATTCCTCCTTCCATAAATGATATTGTTATTCTTCCCAATTTTTCTATTATGCCTGCGTCTATAGAACGTTACAAACCAGGAATTACATATGTCAGACAACGTAAGAAACAGGTTCCCACTGCCCCACCCGACACTGATCCGCCACCTGATCCTGAACCGGTTGAACCACGACGTTCTGGTCGAACATCTCGAGCACCAGATAGATTTTCACCAGACAGGTATGATTCCAAACATACTTCTCTGACTGCCTCACTCTCTAGCATACCCATTCCTACTTGTTACTCACAGGCCATTAAAGATGTTCGCTGGATTAAAGCAATGAATGAGGAACTTCAGGCTCTTCAAGAAAATTTTACATGGGATATTGTTTCTTGTCCATCTGATATCAAACCCATAGGTTGCAAATGGGTGTATTCTGTGAAACTGAATTCTGATGGATCTCTCAACCGTTACAAGGCTCGATTGGTTGCCTTAGGAAACAAGCAGGAATATGGAATTGATTATGATGAGACATTTGCACCGGTTGCCAAAATGACAACTGTTCGCACGATACTCTCCATAGCTGCATCTAATGGGTGGTCTCTTCATCAAATGGAAGTCAAGAATGCTTTTCTTCATGGTGACCTGACTGAAGATATTTATATGACTCCTCCACAAGGTTTATTCTCGTCATCTAAGGGTGTATGCAAGCTCAAACGCTCTTTATATGGTTTGAAACAAGCGCCTAGAGCATGGTATGAAAATTCCGCTCCACTCTACTTGGGTTCTCTTTTAGTCAGAGTCAATATGATTCATCTCTATTTATTCATAGCACGTCTACATGCATTGTCATGCTTCTTTTATATGTTGATGATATGGTTATTACTGGTTCTGATAATGCTTCCATTCAGAGACTTAAAGAACAGTTACAGGCCTCCTTTCATATGAAAGATCTTGGTAACCTGCATTATTTTCTTGGTCTTGAGGTTCATTCTACATCCAAGGGTATCTTTCTCCATCAACACAAGTATGCCACAGATTTGATTGACATGGCTGGTCTCCAATCGGCTAATCCAGTGGATACTCCTCTTGAGGTTAATGTTAAATATCATCGTGATGATGGTGATCTCTTGCCTGATCCTTTATTATATCTACAACTTGTGGGTAGTCTTAATTATTTGACTATTACTTGTCCTGACATATCTTTTGCTGTTCAACAAGTAAGTCAATTCATGCATTCTCCGCGCCATCTTCATTTGGCAGCAGTTCGCCGTATTATTCGTTACTTAAAGGGAAGCTCTCATCGTGGCCTATTCTTTTCCATTGGAAATTCTCCTAAGTTGAGTGCTTATAGTGATGTCGATTGGGCAGGATGCCCTGATACTCGACGCTCTGTCACTGGTTGGTGCATGTTTCTTGGCTCTTCATTGATCTCATGGAAAAGTAAGAAACAAGCAAGAGTCTCTAAATCTTCTACTGAATCTGAGTATCGTGCCATGTCAGCCGCTTGTTCAGAAATAATTTGGCTTCGTGGTCTTTTGGCCGAACTTGGATTTCCTCAAACAGAGTCAACCTCACTTTATGCTGACAATACAAGTGCCATCCAGATCGTTGCAAATCTTGTTTTCCATGAGCGCACCAAGCATATCGAAGTTGATTGTCATTCAATCCGTGATGCCTATGATGATCGACTAATATCCCTTCCTCATGTCAGTACTCAGTTGCAAATTGCAGATATTCTTACCAAGGCTGTTCCACGCCCACCTTTAAGAAATGCCTCCCTTTAAGAAATGCCGATTGCGTTGGAGAAATAATTGAGTTCATAACTCCCGCCAACCTCCGAGCCAACACCTTTGCTAATAATTTATAAAGACATCCAAGCAAAGAGATAGGCCGATAATCCTTCAACTCCAATGGTGAAGATACTTTTGGGATCAAAGCAACAAAATACGCCAACATGGACTTGGGCAACACCTCATTAGCATGAAATTGATCGAACATAATTCTCACTTCATGTTTCATAAGACCCCAAAATTCCTTCACAAAAGCGTAATTGAAACCATCCGGGCCCGGGCTTTTGTTCCCATCACTATCTCTAACCACCGACTCAATTTCCAACAAAGAAAACGGAGCAACCAACACACCATTGTCACCCTCGGAAAGTTTTTCAAAATTTACCCCATCCAACGTCGGACGCTCCCACCTGCAATTTAAAACATGGTTAGTAAAATAATTCACCACTTTCCTCCGAACATCGAATGGCGACACCACCCAACCATCACCATCTTTTAACGCCTTTATAGCATTCCTACTTGACCTCAACTTAAGGCAATTATGAAAAAACCTTGTATTTGCATCCCCTTCCTTAATCCATTTCGATCTAGATCTTTGCACAATCATCGCATCCTTTGCCTTAAGAATGTGCCAAAGCTCTTCAAACTTTTGTTTACGATCAAGTACTTCCCCTTCACTCAAAACACCCTCCTCCCTTTTTTTATCAAGACCTTGAATTTCCACTACTAGCTTTTCAACCCTCTCCTCCATACCTCCATACTCCTTTATTCCACTCTTTTAAAGTAGCTTTGAGCCCTTTCAATTTTTCTTTGAGCACAAAACCCATCCACCCACTAACATTTTGGTTCCTCCAAGCCTCCTCAACCACCCCTTTAAAATCTTTATTTTCTAGCCAAAAATTATTAAATCGGAACGGTTTTGGCCCCCAATCCCAACCACCATTTTTAAGCACCAAAGGGCAATGGTCGGAAACATCTCTTGGCAACACCCAAAGATAATTATCCCCCCAAACTTGAGACCACTCTTCCGAAATTAGTACTCTATCAATACGGCTCATTGATCTCCCATTCGGATGATACCATGTAAATCGACGACCTAACACATTTAAATCTTCCAACTCCGCTTCACCAAGAAAATTATTAAACAAAGACATCTCCAAAAGTTGAGTCGTTGACACTTCCGCATTAACCCCTCTCCTCTCATCCCTCCTCCGCATCGCATTGAAATCTCCAACCACACACCACACTCCTCCTCCTCTACTTTCCTTTTCATGCACTAAGGCTTCCCACAATCTTCTCTTGGCCTCCAAGTCGCATTTAGAGTAAACATTTACAATTATCGCTCTAATTTTCTCCACCCCCCATTCTAAACAAACCCCTACATACCCTTCTCCTTGGAAAGTAAAAAGCAATTCCGCACTAGATTTACTCCAAATCGATAGGATGCCACCACTACTACCTTCGGAAGCTCTAAACGCCCACTCACAATCTTCATTTCCCCAAATAGAGTAACAAAGAGCGGGAGTAATATCTTCCAACTTTGTCTCTTGTAACGCCAAAAAATCCACTTTATTATGCAACACCAAATTCCTAACCTTGTTCTTCTTCACTCCACACCCTAACCCCCTCACATTAAAAGATGAAACTATCATTGATATAACCTCACCTCCTCCCTACTAACCTTATGCTTCACCGCCACCTCTTCAAGGTCAACAAGTTTTTCAATCATAGTTTCATCTTTCAAAGTAGATGAAATTCCAGCTTTCTTTTGAATTGTTAACACCTTCTTGGCCGCTAACACTTTCAAGGACTTTCCGGTTCCATCCACATTTTGAGATTGAGTTTCCACCACCGAATTTAATTGGTTTTGCATAAGTAAACGAATACCTGAATATTGTGAATTACACACCTCAAAAGAATGAGCCTGTCGTCGTCCTCCTTCTTTGTGACACTCATATCCCTCCTCCCCACTCCAATCCTCCGCACCTCCTTCTGGCTGAGAAACCGTCCTTCTATGTGTAGAGCAAATTTGATACCTCCTCTTATCTCCTTTGGATAAGTTTGGACTCCCCTCCCATTGATTGTCAAGAGGTGAATCTAATTTTTTTCTTAGCAAAAGAGCCCGGTAATTTCTTCTTCATGTACTTTTGTCTTACCTTCAAAAGCCTTTGTTCATCCCCTTCAGAAGCATCAATTGAGTCACTATCTTCAGACAAATCTGAATCTTCAGAAATAAATCTAATATGTTGGTTAACTTTGTACACCCGCTCAGCCCCTGGAATTACATTCTGTAGCCTATTATTTACACCCCTTTCTGCTTCCTGCTTACTGCCCAGAAATGGTGTTGAAAAAGCATCAGCCAAATAACAATCCAACCCATTCGGCCCACTCCCCAAACCTGGCCCACCAGCTTTATGACTCAGCAGATTCCTTCCCTCTCCAACCTTTGGCCACTCGCTGTCCAAGGAAACAGCAGCAGCAGCCACACGCGCCCCGAGCCACGCGCTTTCTTCTCTTTCCTCCTCAACAACCTGCACGCCTGCTTCCTGTCCCCCAACAGCTGACACATCAGCAACCTCCTGTCCCACAGACTGCATCATAGCCGACCCTACTACCCCTTCCAACCTTAGACACCTATCAATCTCCTCTCTCCTCACATCACAGCTTTTCCCAACACTTTCCACTTGTCTAACAGCCATTTGCACATTCAAACTCTCATCCCCTTTTAATGAACCAAAGTAGTGGGACCCCCTAACACTCTTATCCTGCACATCTTCTTCTTCAGCTGGCCCCAGTTTTGACTTCACACTAGGTTGATTCTGATCAACCCTAATATCCACAGAATTAGGAGACTTAGGGGTATCCACCTCATCATCAAAAAAAAACTGTCTCTCCTCACCAGCCACATCTCCCTCACATGACCCAACAGAGGTGACATCATCCTCCATCACCTTTCTTCCTAGTGTAGAGCACCACCTTCTACCACCTTCCTCCACCACCCACAACCTGTACTCCGCCCCCATCACCTTGAGATTAACCTCCTCATCAATCAAACCCCTTCTATCAGTACTCACCCGGATTCTTGCCACATCCAACCTCTTCCTACTAATTGTATCTTCATCAAAATCTAGAAAATCTCCAAACAAAGAACCAACCTTTTTGAATAAAGGTTCATCCCATACATGGAGAGGGATCCCATAAACATTCAGCCACACAAATCTGTTATCAGCCACCAGATTAGGAGACCACCTTGTAACCCTTTTAAACATACTGTTCCACCATTCCTCATGATTCTGTCGAACACAATCCATCACCCCCACATCCTCCAACTGCAGCAACACCAATCTCCCACCCATTTCAACAGCTTTAACCTTAGACAAGCCTTCCATCACCAACCCCTGTTGAATAGAACTAATATCTGAGTCCACCTGCAGCTCCCCCACATACGCATTCTTCAAGTCTTCTAGCAACTCTTCAGAAGGTAAAACTTCAACACAAAGCATATCCTCCTTTGACCTTGAACATTGACCCTTTTCCACACCTAGCGCCACTTTGAAGGATTTTCCAGGAGTTGTCATCGTTCCAGTTACCCCTCCAGCGTCCTTCCTCAGCCACCTGTTGAGCTTCCCTTCCGAATCTCGCCCGGTTAATCTTCAAACGGCAGTTCCAAAGCCAAACTTCCTCCAAACGAAAACTCAGATCCTTTTCGTTCCGCACCTCCGAAAACTTGACGAATCCAAATCTTCGATCCCATTTGTCTAGTTTGTTTGGAATAAAGACTTCATCAACTTGGCCAAAACTCATAAAAAGTTTCCATAAATCCGTTTTCTTTGCATTTTCCGAGTAGTTGGTGAAGAAGTAAGGCGTCGTTGTGCTGTCAAGTGCCGGAATCTAACACGCCGGTCAGCCTCCACCACCGTACCTGAGCTAACGGGAATTTTTCCTTTTTGAGCCTCACTCTCTTTTGTCCCAATGGGCCCTCCCCCCCCCCACTCTCTCTCTCTCTCTCTCTCTCTCTCTCTCTCTCTCTCTATCTCTCTCTCTCTCTCTCTCTCTCTCGATTCTCTCTCATATTTTTTGTTTCTTCCTAATGATTAGTTAGATTAATACCATTATTAATGAGGAGTGTTATTTGAACAACCTTTAATTGACAATTTATAGGGACAACCATAATTTGTAAAGAAAGAATAGGTATTTGCACGAAAATCAAAGCAATAGAGAGATAAAGTAAAAAATATTGTGAGTATGAGAAAGAAAATTGTAGCAAAAGTTGTCTCAAAATAGATGTTCAAATATCATTTCTTTTATTAATTTATCAGTATTCCTCTGTGCTACGTCATATGAAAGGCCAACTGCGGGAATAATATAATTGGAGACATTTCAAACAAAGTCATAGCCAATGGTGGCCTAGTACTTGATGTCGAATGGATATTTGCAACAAGAGAGAGTAAATAAAGAGATAAAAAGCTTTTCAAGAAAGTGGAGGTGGGGGATTATTGGGAATAGAAGAATCTCAAATCTACACAAAGATACAATACCAAAAGAGAAAAGCACCTAAATTTGATGCGGAAGAAAGAAATTGAAAAAAAAAAAACTATTTACCTATTTGGATAAGCCTCTTTGTTTCTCTTTCTATCCTATATGCAGTTTCCCAACCATTGATCTTTTAGCCGCAATGCTTAGAAAGGATTAACAAAGCAAGGCAAAGAATGTGAGTAATTGAGAGTGTTTGCAAAGGGTAGGAATTAGAAAAACCAAGAGCCAAGGTAGGGAATGGGTTTTCTCTTATGTTAACCAAAACAATGACGTGGCAGAAGAATTAAATTGAAAGTGTTTACAAATTTAAAGGACTTATATGTGACTAAAATAATTTAAAGGACCCATTTGTTACAAACCTAAAACTTAAAGGACTTATGTGTGACCAAAATAACATAAAGGGTCAATCTGTTACAAACTTCAAACTTAAAGGACCCCTGGTGTAATTTAACCTATTTTCCGCATTATCTTGGATTACGAATCCTTGTGGAAAATTTACGGACGTCGTTATTTAATGAAGCCAAGATACGTTATAGGATACAACATCGATACACTAAAATAGGAAAATTTTCAAATTCAATATAAGATACGGTCGGAATATTTTTAAAAAAAAAATTAAACAACAAATTAAAACACAAAACACAATCTTTCTTCAAAAAATAAACTCAAAATACAATCTATAGACTTTTTTTTAAAGAAATCTATAGACTAAAACTCAAAATAAAATAAAAAAAATAGGCGCAAAATCTAAACCAAACAAACGTAGAACAACGATAAGGTACACCAATAAAATTGAATTGACACGACAATCAACTAGCAGCGTTATCAAATAAACAAAAAGACATAAAACAAATGGTGAACAACATCAGAAATATAAATATAAATAATATTTATAATAAAGAAAGTGACAATTAATGAATTAATTACATCTGTAGTATATCCCAAAAAGAGAACACTATTACTTACTTATTCAATTACATATATCACAAAAATAATAGAAACATCACGTATCCAGGAGTATCCCCGATGTATTTAAAAAACATCGAACAATTGTGTTTTTAAAAAATAAAATTTAATCTCTGAATACTCTCCCGATACGTATCGGGGCGTATCGGCAGGCAACAATGCAGGATCTGATACGTCATCTATTTTGAAGTATCTGACTTCAGAGTTGGTGCTCCCTCCGTTTTACGATATTTGTCACTTTTGGAGGATAATTTTGTTTCACATTACTTGTCGCTTTCAAGTTTCAATGCAAGATTAATTATTGGTTTGCCAATAATACTCTTACCTATTTATTAGAGAGAGGGAAATAATAGAATGAAATAATAAATGGTTAAGGTATTATAGAAAAATACACATAATTTCATCAAAAATAACAAAATTTATTTGATTTTTTGGTATGTGTAAATTTCTCAAAAGCGATAAGTATTGTAAAACGGATGGAGTATATGATTAGTTTTATGACGTACATTTTTTCCCAAATTCATGTTGCATTGGCTAACTCATGTATTTTTTTGGTTTTTTCGGCACATTCTGTTGTAAAACTTTGGTGTTCTCTAACAAACGTTGTGCTAGGAAGAATGTGTGTTTGGTGTTAATATATTTTAAAAAATATATCTTTAGTTTAGTGAGCTATTTCGAAATTCTCAAATAGTTTAGGGATGAATAAAACCAATAAATTATTATAAAATTGAAGTCATTTTAATTTGAAGTAAAAAATTGAAGTTTCCCCCCATTTTCCTTTTTTTCTTATGCATTTGAAATTTAAACTCTGATTTGGTGTTGCGTGAATCATTACCCGCTCCCGCGTTGAGGACGTGGATAACAGAATTCATATTCATTCTCAGATGAAATTCGTCTCTACTCATGTTACCCTCTCTTCTCTCTCATTCGTTTTTAGATAACCGTTTTCTCTCTCTCTCTCTCTCTCTCTCTCTCTCATTCGTTCTCAGATAACCGTCTCTGTCTCTTCTCTCTCTCTCTCTCTGCGTCTCTTCCGTTTCTATTCTCTTCTATTCAATGACATCTTCTTCTTCTTCTTCAACTCAACCTCCACCATATTCTCTTTCTTCAGGTAACTTGATGATTTCCCCTCTTTTTTTGTTAATTATGGTGAAAATCATTGATAATTGTTGATCTGTTTGCCTTAATTGGAACTGTAATGAAAATCATCGATAAAACACTATAAATGATTTCTTGATGATTCTCTGCAAATTGACGATCTGTTAGGGTTAATGTTGTGATATGAATGATTTCTACAAGCTTCTCCATAAATTGTTGATCTGTTTAGGTTAATTGAAACTGTAATGAAAATCATCGATAAAACACTATAAATGATTTCTTCATGATTCTCTGTAAATTGATGATCTGTTAGGGTTAATGTTGTGATATGAATGATTTCTACAAGCTTCTCTACAAACTGTTGATCTATTTAGGTTAATTGAAACTGTAATGAAAATCATCGATAAAACACTATAAATGATTTCTTCATGATTCTCTGTAAATTGACGATCTGTTAGGGTTAATGTTGTGATATGAATGATTTCTACAAGCTTCTCTACAAACTGTTCATCTGTTTAGGTTAATTGAAACTGTAATGAAAATCATCGATAAAACACTATAAATGATTTTTTCATGATTCTCTGTAAATTGACGATCTGTTAGGGTTAATGTTGTGATATGAATGATTTCTACAAGCTTCTCTACAAACTGTTGATCTGTTTAGGTTAATTGAAACTGTAATGAAAATCATCGATAAAACACTATAAATGATTTCTTCATGATTCTCTGTAAATTGACGATCTGTTAGGGTTAATGTTGTGATATGAATGATTTCTACAAGCTTCTCTACAAACTGTTCATCTGTTTAGGTTAATTGAAACTGTAATGAAAATCATCGATAAAACACTATAAATGATTTTTTTCATGATTCTCTGTAAATTGACGATCTGTTAGGGTTAATGTTGTGATATGAATGATTTATGATTTCTACAAGCTTCTCTACAAACTGTTGATCTGTTTAGGTTAATTGAAACTGTAATGAAAATCATCGATAAAACACTATAAATGATTTCTTCATGATTCTCTGTAAATTGATGATCTGTTAGGGTTAATGTTGTGATATGAATGATTTCTACAAGCTTCTCTACAAATTGTTGATCTGTTTAGGTTAATTGAAACTGTAATGAAAATCATCGATAAAACACTATAAATGATTTCTTCATGATTCTCTGTAAATTGACGATCTGTTAGGGTTAATGTTGTGATATGAATGATTTCTACAAGCTTCTTTGCAAACTGTTGATCTGTTTAGGTTAATTGAAACTGTAATGAAAATCATCGATAAAACACTATAAATGATTTCTTCATGATTCTCTATAAATTGACGATCTGTTAGGGTTAATGTTGTGATATGAATGATTTCTACAAACTTCTCTACAAATTGTTGATCTGTTTAGGTTAATTGAAACTGTAATGAAAATCATCGATAAAACACTATAAATGATCTCTTGATGATTCTCTGCAAATTGACGATCTGTTAGGGTTAATGCCAATTGACGATCTGTTAGGGTTAATGTTGTGATATGAATGATTTCTACAAGCTTCTCTACAAACTGTTGATCTGTTTAGGTTATTTGAAACTGTAATGAAAATCATCGATAAAACACTATAAATGATTTTTTCATGATTCTCTGTAAATTGACGATCTGTTAGGGTTAATGTTGTGATATGAATGATTTATGATTTCTACAAGCTTCTCTACAAACTGTTGATCTGTTTAGGTTAATTGAAACTGTAATGAAAATCATCGATAAAACACTATAAATGATTTTTTCATGATTCTCTGTAAATTGACGATCTGTTAGGGTTAATGTTGTGATATGAATGATTTCTACAAGCTTCTCTACAAATTGTTGATCTGTTTAGGTTAATTGAAACTGTAATGAAAATCATCGATAAAACACTATAAATGATCTCTTGATGATTCTCTGCAAATTGACGATCTGTTAGGGTTAATGCAAATTGACGATCTGTTAGGGTTAATGTTGTGATATGAATGATTTCTACAAGCTTCTCTACAAATTGTTGATTTGTTTAGGTTAATTGAAACTGTAATGAAAATCATCGATAAAACACTATAAATGATTTCTTCATGATTCTCTGTAAATTGACGATCTGTTAGGGTTAATGTTGTGATATGAATGATTTCTACAAACTTCTCTACAAATTGTTGATCTGTTTAGGTTAATTGAAACTGTAATGAAAATCATCGATAAAACACTATAAATGATTTCTTCATGATTCTCTGTAAATTGACGATCTGTTAGGGTTAATGTTGTGATATGAATGATTTCTACAAGGTTCTCTACAAATTGTTGATCTGTTTAGGTTAATTGAAACTGTAATGAAAATCATCGATAAAACACTATAAATGATTTCTTCATGATTCTCTGTAAATTGACGATCTGTTAGGGTTACTGTTGTGATATGAATGATTTCTACAAGCTTCTCTACAAACTGTTAATCTGTTTAGGTTAATTGAAACTGTAATTTGAAACTGTAATGAAAATCATCGATAAAACACTATAAATGATTTCTTCATGATTCTCTGTAAATTGACGATCTGTTAGGGTTAATGTTGTGATATGAATGATTTCTACAAGCTTCTCCATAAATTGTTGATCTGTTTAGGTTAATTGAAACTGTAATGAAAATCATCGATAAAACACTATAAATGATTTCTTCATGATTCTCTGTAAATTGATGATCTGTTAGGGTTAATGTTGTGATATGAATGATTTCTACAAACTTCTCTACAAATTGTTGATCTGTTTAGGTTAATTGAAACTGTAATGAAAATCATCGATAAAACACTATAAATGATTTCTTCATGATTCTCTGTAAATTGACGATCTGTTAGGGTTAATGTTGTGATATGAATGATTTCTACAAGGTTCTCTACAAATTGTTGATCTGTTTAGGTTAATTGAAACTGTAATGAAAATCATCGATAAAACACTATAAATGATTTCTTCATGATTCTCTGTAAATTGACGATCTGTTAGGGTTACTGTTGTGATATGAATGATTTCTACAAGCTTCTCTACAAACTGTTAATCTGTTTAGGTTAATTGAAACTGTAATGAAAATCATCGATAAAACACTATAAATGATCTCTTGATGATTCTCTGCAAATTGACGATCTGTTAGGGTTAATGCCAATTGACGATCTGTTAGGGTTAATGTTGTGATATGAATGATTTCTACAAGCTTCTCTACAAACTGTTGATCTGTTTAGGTTATTTGAAACTGTAATGAAAATCATCGATAAAACACTATAAATGATTTTTTCATGATTCTCTGTAAATTGACGATCTGTTAGGGTTAATGTTGTGATATGAATGATTTATGATTTCTACAAGCTTCTCTACAAACTGTTGATCTGTTTAGGTTAATTGAAACTGTAATGAAAATCATCGATAAAACACTATAAATGATTTATTCATGATTCTCTGTAAATTGACGATCTGTTAGGGTTAATGTTGTGATATGAATGATTTCTACAAGCTTCTCTACAAATTGTTGATCTGTTTAGGTTAATTGAAACTGTAATGAAAATCATCGATAAAACACTATAAATGATCTCTTGATGATTCTCTGCAAATTGACGATCTGTTAGGGTTAATGCAAATTGACGATCTGTTAGGGTTAATGTTGTGATATGAATGATTTCTACAAGCTTCTCTACAAATTGTTGATTTGTTTAGGTTAATTGAAACTGTAATGAAAATCATCGATAAAACACTATAAATGATTTCTTCATGATTCTCTGTAAATTGACGATCTGTTAGGGTTAATGTTGTGATATGAATGATTTCTACAAACTTCTCTACAAATTGTTGATCTGTTTAGGTTAATTGAAACTGTAATGAAAATCATCGATAAAACACTATAAATGATTTCTTCATGATTCTCTGTAAATTGACGATCTGTTAGGGTTAATGTTGTGATATGAATGATTTCTACAAGGTTCTCTACAAATTGTTGATCTGTTTAGGTTAATTGAAACTGTAATGAAAATCATCGATAAAACACTATAAATGATTTCTTCATGATTCTCTGTAAATTGACGATCTGTTAGGGTTACTGTTGTGATATGAATGATTTCTACAAGCTTCTCTACAAACTGTTAATCTGTTTAGGTTAATTGAAACTGTAATTTGAAACTGTAATGAAAATCATCGATAAAACACTATAAATGATTTCTTCATGATTCTCTGTAAATTGACGATCTGTTAGGGTTAATGTTGTGATATGAATGATTTCTACAAGCTTCTCCATAAATTGTTGATCTGTTTAGGTTAATTGAAACTGTAATGAAAATCATCGATAAAACACTATAAATGATTTCTTCATGATTCTCTGTAAATTGATGATCTGTTAGGGTTAATGTTGTGATATGAATGATTTCTACAAACTTCTCTACAAATTGTTGATCTGTTTAGGTTAATTGAAACTGTAATGAAAATCATCGATAAAACACTATAAATGATTTCTTCATGATTCTCTGTAAATTGACGATCTGTTAGGGTTAATGTTGTGATATGAATGATTTCTACAAGGTTCTCTACAAATTGTTGATCTGTTTAGGTTAATTGAAACTGTAATGAAAATCATCGATAAAACACTATAAATGATTTCTTCATGATTCTCTGTAAATTGACGATCTGTTAGGGTTACTGTTGTGATATGAATGATTTCTACAAGCTTCTCTACAAACTGTTAATCTGTTTAGGTTAATTGAAACTGTAATTTGAAACTGTAATGAAAATCATCGATAAAACACTATAAATGATTTCTTCATGATTCTCTGTAAATTGACGATCTGTTAGGGTTAATGTTGTGATATGAATGATTTCTACAAGCTTCTCCATAAATTGTTGATCTGTTTAGGTTAATTGAAACTGTAATGAAAATCATCGATAAAACACTATAAATGATTTCTTCATGATTCTCTGTAAATTGATGATCTGTTAGGGTTAATGTTGTGATATGAATGATTTCTACAAGCTTCTCTACAAACTGTTGATCTATTTAGGTTAATTGAAACTGTAATGAAAATCATCGATAAAACACTATAAATGATTTCTTCATGATTCTCTGTAAATTGACGATCTGTTAGGGTTAATGTTGTGATATGAATGATTTCTACAAGCTTCTCCATAAATTGTTGATCTGTTTAGGTTAATTGAAACTGTAATGAAAATTATCGATAAAACACTATAAATGATTTCTTCATGATTCTCTGTAAATTGACGATCTGTTAGGGTTAATGTTGTGATATGAATGATTTCTACAAGCTTCTCTACAAACTGTTCATCTGTTTAGGTTAATTGAAACTGTAATGAAAATCATCGATAAAACACTATAAATGATTTTTTCATGATTCTCTGTAAATTGACGATCTGTTAGGGTTAATGTTGTGATATGAATGATTTCTACAAGCTTCTCTACAAACTGTTGATCTGTTTAGGTTAATTGAAACTGTAATGAAAATCATCGATAAAACACTATAAATGATTTCTTCATGATTCTCTGTAAATTGACGATCTGTTAGGGTTAATGTTGTGATATGAATGATTTCTACAAGCTTCTCTACAAACTGTTCATCTGTTTAGGTTAATTGAAACTGTAATGAAAATCATCGATAAAACACTATAAATGATTTTTTTCATGATTCTCTGTAAATTGACGATCTGTTAGGGTTAATGTTGTGATATGAATGATTTATGATTTCTACAAGCTTCTCTACAAACTGTTGATCTGTTTAGGTTAATTGAAACTGTAATGAAAATCATCGATAAAACACTATAAATGATTTCTTCATGATTCTCTGTAAATTGATGATCTGTTAGGGTTAATGTTGTGATATGAATGATTTCTACAAGCTTCTCTACAAATTGTTGATCTGTTTAGGTTAATTGAAACTGTAATGAAAATCATCGATAAAACACTATAAATGATTTCTTCATGATTCTCTGTAAATTGACGATCTGTTAGGGTTAATGTTGTGATATGAATGATTTCTACAAGCTTCTTTGCAAACTGTTGATCTGTTTAGGTTAATTGAAACTGTAATGAAAATCATCGATAAAACACTATAAATGATTTCTTCATGATTCTCTATAAATTGACGATCTGTTAGGGTTAATGTTGTGATATGAATGATTTCTGCAAACTTCTCTACAAATTGTTGATCTGTTTAGGTTAATTGAAACTGTAATGAAAATCATCGATAAAACACTATAAATGATCTCTTGATGATTCTCTGCAAATTGACGATCTGTTAGGGTTAATGCCAATTGACGATCTGTTAGGGTTAATGTTGTGATATGAATGATTTCTACAAGCTTCTCTACAAACTGTTGATCTGTTTAGGTTATTTGAAACTGTAATGAAAATCATCGATAAAACACTATAAATGATTTTTTCATGATTCTCTGTAAATTGACGATCTGTTAGGGTTAATTTTGTGATATGAATGATTTATGATTTCTACAAGCTTCTCTACAAACTGTTGATCTGTTTAGGTTAATTGAAACTGTAATGAAAATCATCGATAAAACACTATAAATGATTTATTCATGATTCTCTGTAAATTGACGATCTGTTAGGGTTAATGTTGTGATATGAATGATTTCTACAAGCTTCTCTACAAATTGTTGATCTGTTTAGGTTAATTGAAACTGTAATGAAAATCATCGATAAAACACTATAAATGATCTCTTGATGATTCTCTGCAAATTGACGATCTGTTAGGGTTAATGCAAATTGACGATCTGTTAGGGTTAATGTTGTGATATGAATGATTTCTACAAGCTTCTCTACAAATTGTTGATTTGTTTAGGTTAATTGAAACTGTAATGAAAATCATCGATAAAACACTATAAATGATTTCTTCATGATTCTCTGTAAATTGACGATCTGTTAGGGTTAATGTTGTGATATGAATGATTTCTACAAACTTCTCTACAAATTGTTGATCTGTTTAGGTTAATTGAAACTGTAATGAAAATCATCGATAAAACACTATAAATGATCTCTTGATGATTCTCTGCAAATTGACGATCTGTTAGGGTTAATGCCAATTGACGATCTGTTAGGGTTAATGTTGTGATATGAATGATTTCTACAAGGTTCTCTACAAATTGTTGATCTGTTTAGGTTAATTGAAACTGTAATGAAAATCATCGATAAAACACTATAAATGATTTCTTCATGATTCTCTGTAAATTGACGATCTGTTAGGGTTACTGTTGTGATATGAATGATTTCTACAAGCTTCTCTACAAACTGTTAATCTGTTTAGGTTAATTGAAACTGTAATTTGAAACTGTAATGAAAATCATCGATAAAACACTATAAATGATTTCTTCATGATTCTCTGTAAATTGGCGATCTGTTAGGGTTAATGTTGTGATATGAATGATTTCTACAAGCTTCTCTACAAAATGTTGATCTGTTTAGGTTAATTGAAACTGTAATGAAAATCATCGACAAAACACTATAAATGATGTCTTCATGATTCTCTGTAAATTGTTGATCTGTTTATGTTAATTGAAACTGTGATGAAAATCATCGACAAAACATTGTGTTACGAATGATTTCTTCAATATTCTCTACAAATTAATGTAGCATTAGAGATTGGATACATTGACTGGAATAAAATTATGACAGGACATGACTGACACTAACACATGATATGTCTACAGTACACCCACACATCCACACCGACACGTCACCAACACATCCATCTACACGTCGACACCAGTAATTATTTGAGAAAATGACTGAATTGAATGCAATCACATTGTGATATGAATGATTTCCACAAGATTCTTTACAAATTAACAACGTATTAGGGTAATTGAAACATGTAAACTGCTACTTCATTAGAGATTGGATACATTGACTGGAACAAAATTATGACCGGACATGACACCACACCGACACAATGACACCACAGAAACAACGACACCACCGACACATCCATCGACATGTCGACACCCGTAATTATTTGAGAAAATAACTTAATTGAATGTAATCACATTTGTTTGTGTTGGACACTAACACGTGACACCAAGCATGCCTTAGACGAAGTGTCGGTACTGCGTAGATACTAATTAATCACTAGCAGTAAGAGTAGGAATTGTGATGTACATGATGCTTTTAGAATTGGCGAAATGTCTGCTGTGCATCTATAATCTAATGTATGTGGAGCTTAGATTATTAATTACTACGTTATGGGTACAGTGTTTGAATGAGAGTGGTCGTTTTGCTGTGTTTTTTAATTTGCTCATTTAATTTTTTTTACCTTTTTATGGGAGATATAGTATTAGAAAGAGAGGGATGCTTGTTGTATCTTGTATGTCTTACATATATTTTGTTTTTGATTTATTTTTCCTCTCTCTTTGAATCATTCATATATCAACATGAACAAATCCATTTATTTTTATGCATTAATTAGATTGTTTTATTATATGGTGAACTTTTGCATGCACATTCTAACTAACAGTGAAAATTTCTGCTAACTAACAGTGGAGCATTATTTGGACAATATTCTACTTAAGGCTGATAGTTTAGGAACTTCTGGTAAGTTTGAGGAAGCTTATGAGCTTCTTTTTTCGACTGCACTTGCCAATTCTCTTTGGCTTGGAGAAGAAAACACGGGATGGCCTTTAACACCATTTGTAAAGAAAGCTGAGCTTCTTGAAAAAGCATTGTCATTTGCAACAAATGTGTCAATCAGTTTTCGTGAGCGTGCAATTATGGAAACTAAGGTACTACTATCATCAGATGATCATGAGAACATTTCTGAAGTAGTGAATAATTTGAAAGATAGCCGAATACATGGTTCATTTAGATGGATAACCTTGTGTCTGAAGCAGCTTTTAGATCTTCATAATGGCCTATATCTCGATGAATCTGTTTGGCCAAAGAATCTGTTTGGGCTTGATGATAGTTGTCTGGAAGAAAAGATGTTTAAGAGGGAACTTTCTTTCGAGACCTTCTTCTACTGTTGGTCATGTTTGAAGAAAAACATGGAGGTATTGGAAAATTGTTTGGGCAGTGAGTTTGATGTTTTCAGTGAGGTTGGGAAGTTTGTGTTGAGCTACATTGGTGTGTGGAATTTGGATGGCACTTATCTTCTGCTCGTGCCTGAAGCCAAGTGGGTGGAAGAATTGAAGGATGAATATCTAAAAATGAATGGAAGGCTAGTCTCTGTTGAGTTTCAAGGTTGGGCAACTTGTGCTAGGGAAATTTGGATTCAAGAAATGGTGACTCTTGTTGTGCAGGGTTACAACGCACTTTGCCATCTCCTTAATTTTTCAAAGAAAAGCCATACTTCTTCAGCTCTTGATTTCACTTTGATACTGCACATATTTGAGGTGGTTCAATTTATACGATCAATCAAACCGTGTTGGCGTATCATCAAGAAGAATGATAGGGCATCGAATAAATTTGAGAAGTTTCGGAAAAAAGCCTGTCTGAAGTTTATTGATGTTGTGAATCCTTTGGGATGGGATACATTGATGACCAAAGACATGTCTTTGGTAAGGAACAATGAAGTTTGTTCAGCAGTTGCTGCAGAATACTTGCGTGGAAAAATTCGTGGAAAAGACAGGTTGAGTGAAAGTGAGACGTTACTTGCTGCGCAAATTGTACTTTGCGCTCCAAAGTTGAAAGAGGAGGTATATAGGGCAATAATGAAGAAACTCAAAGACAACAAGTCATGGTATGACTTTATTGAATGCTATGTGGAACAGGTTAGCGAGCTACGGAAGTTTTTGTCATTTTATAGTGCTATTGAACAGAACTTGAACAGAGCTGTCGAACAGAACTTGAACACACAGGAAGGTATTGTAGCGACTCTCCAACAGTTGTACATGATCGAGAGGCTCTTGCCCTTAACCTCATTGGCAGATGGAACGATGTATGTTACCAAGTCGGCGCTGGCAGATTGGCTTGTTCAACACAACGAACTGTCTATATCAAGACTGAGTTCGTTGGGTGGTATAAGACCCGAGCAATTGGAAGAGATCCGAGTGTTTTTTGTAAACTTCCTGGCTGACTTTAGTGAAAATTTAGATTGGATGGTAAATTGGGAAATTTTGCCTTTTATTGCTTCAAGGGCTGTTCTGTGTGCATGTTTGCTCCACATTACATTTGGAGAAGAATACTTCAGTCTGTTGAACAATATGCTGCTAAGTGAGATGGTCACTTCCCATTTGCCATCAAAATTCAGGGAAGTTCTGGAAGTAGGAAGGAAGGATAATCACATTGACTTAAAAGTGGTTGTTAGAGCATTGAAAAAACTAAACAATCCTTTGATGATTGTCAAGGTAAAGGATGGGTCTTTACTAATTGTGTATGCTGATTCAGACTTTGACTCTAAGGATGGTACTGGTGACTGCTTTTGGATTTGGGACGACCTGCAAGCTATAGCGAATGCAGCAAGTGACTCTTTGCCAAACATTACAAACATTCTTGTAAGTAACTGTTTTATTGTTTATTTGGTTTATTATTTGTTTTTAAGTTAATTGTTTGTCATTTTTACTCAAAAAAAAAAATTTGTTTCGTCATTTATTTACTTTTTGCATTTCCTATTTAGAAATTTTTTGATAGTTGGATCCCACTGCTGTATTCATCCATGCAAGATCCTGTTAGCCTTGCTAACAAATATGAAATGAGGGAGCTAAATGACTTGTTAGCTGAAATGAAACAACTCGCTGAAGAACTGAAACATAACAGGTGACTTATCAATTTATTATATATAATTAACATGCTTATATCTCAAGTTTCTTTTGCAATTAGTTTGGTTGCTCATGTCATTATATATATGTTTTCTTGTCTCAGCTGTACAGATTTGGTGGTGGATCTCTCAAATAAAATACTTTCAAGACGATCAAGAATGTCCCATGTTTTAAATCAACAACTTTTGTTGTGCCAAGGAAATGACAAAGATGAAGAATCTGATGAAAGTGAAGAAGAATATGACACTGATGAAGATGATGAAGAAGAGGACATAGACACTGATATAGAAGATGAAGAAGCGAGCATAGACACTGATATAGAAGATGAAGAGCTAGTGGGCATCGAAACTGTTGAAGATGACACCACTGATGAAGAAGATGTGTGGTAGGTATTTGAGGTTTAGAACAAAAAAAGTTATATTCTGGAATTTAACTTGCATATTTCCGTTCCATATGAAGTATGTGGAATTCGAAGGACCTCGTTTTTTTCTTTCTACTATTTGATTTGATATCTATTCCAGATATAGGGTACAAAACTTTGTGGTTGAATTTGCGAGGAGACACATAAATAATTACCCTTATATCTTGCTACGGTAGTCATGTTATTGCATAGTTGTCATGTGTGTGTTGGTAAATTCTTATTGGCTCAACAAACCTTGCCAACATAGTTGTCAACGGGTGTGGCCTTGTGTCCACTTTATCGTGTCTTTTGTGGCCATGTGTCAACTTTAGTGTCTTTTTTGAGAGGCGCCAATCATATATGTCTAGACACGTACAACGCATGCTTTCTTGCTTATAAGCATAATAATATGTTCGACTCCAAATTTTTCCATATATATATATATAGCTCACATCATAACTCAAGAAACGAAGTATTTATGTCACTGGTTTCATATAGTAAATAAATGATAATAGAATGATAAAATGGATTGGGTTTAAGGGTTTCTGCGGTGCGGTTCGGTTTCGAGGCAAAAAATAATTAGATTTAAAGCTTGAGATATTTACGGTTTGGCTTGGATTTTTTCTCTTAAAAAAACTGATCATTTCCAATTTAATGCGGTTTAAATTGGATCAGTTTTCGGTTATCCAAATGTCACGTATGTAATCACATGTCACGTCTATAATCAAATGAGTTTAGAATCAAAACTCAAATGATTAGTAATTGCATGACAATTTTGAAAGGATTAGTAAGTATAGGAATGAAAACGCAAGCGAGTCCAATTTATAGGGACTAAACACATATTTAAGTCTTTTGAAAAATTATTTTGATACTTTATCCTATAAAACTGTTTTATGTAAAATTTCTAAAAGGAACTTATTCTATGTAAAATTAAAATGCCTCAATTTATAGATATTGTAAATATATATACTCTGGACACTTAATTGACACTACGAGATATATTCACTAACATTCAAACACAAGGTAAGTCCCTAAAGAAATCAAAGTAAGTGAGTGCACTAAGCTAACATTGGATTTTTTTATTTTTTTTGTATAAAAAAAAGTCGGATTTAAATTCAAATACAAAGTCATTCAGCATAATATTTTTTATTCCTTTCAAGTTTACAATTTCAAAGACTTCTATGTAGATATGCTCTACATGATCTTGGTGGAAATTGCACTTTCATATTATGGGAAATAAACATCAGCCCTAACATTATAAAAGATATAAAGTAGTAATTTTAAGAGATCGGTAAATTATGATCAGAGTCGTTATGTTTTGGAGTTGTGGTCATAAAACCGAACAAAATTGACCAGTTCATGTTCAAAGTTGTCCAAACACGTCTAAAATATTTCGGTTTTGAGCGATTTTCTTTTATTTTTGGATTGGTTTGCGGTTTATTTTTGGATTGGTTAACACCCTTAAACTCGTTGGGCTAACTTGTTTAACCCGTCTTTTCTTGATTGGGTGAGTTGAAATTTTAAACCCTTCACTATTAGTTGACACCCCCCGCCTAACCCACCAAAATAACGGAGCAAGACTGTTGGCTCGTCGGGTTAAAATAAGTTTTATAAAACTCGAGTAAAATGATATTGAGCAGTACTTTTTTTTAGGGATAATATTAATGTACTTGTTTTTAGAGACATTATAACTAATTTAATATTATCCCTAAAAGAGAGAAAAAACTAATAACATACTTGGATAAAAAAAAAAAATACTTGTGGGGACTTTTAACCAAACATGTATACTTAAATTAGTCCCACATCATCGGAGAGTTTAAAAACATCAGAGAGGAGTAGTAGATTAGATACAAAGAGAAGTGCATGTATAAAGTGCTAGTGGCATTATGACTGGGCATGGTCCGTAGTTTTATTTTAGTTTCATTTTAGTTTTTTTAAAATAATAAATTAAAAGGTCAAGATATACAATTTTGACAAAAAAAAAACTTTTAAATTATGTTACTTGCACAAACAAGTTGAACCTAACAAGTCGACCCAATTTGTTAGTGAATTTGAAACGAATCGAACCCGTGTTAAAAAAATGTTAGTATCGAACTTGAGTCGAAGTTCGGATTGAGCAAATTTTTATCTAGTCGAGTCCAACTCCGACGAGTTCAACTCGACTCGTTTTCAGCTCTAACCCTGAGTTATCTCAATAACATATCAAATGATTTTTCGATTATCCTAAAATATACATAAATGGTCTTACCGTTCACTTTTAGGGAACTATTGTATTCTTGCTAGGTATTACAACATTTGAAAACGTTGCCTTAGAAGCAACTACAAAAAGCTTCCCATGTTTCTATAGTTTAGGCAATGATTTCAAAAAGTGTTGCTAAAAAGCGAAAAAACACCAACTTAAGTAATAGGGAATGTTTGCCAACAAAGAAAAATGGTGTAGTGTTTTTTTTTTTTGGGTTAATTGGCTTTTACCCCCTGCCATTTAGGGGACTTTTGGTATACCCACTGTCAAAAAAATACTTGGAGATTCCCCCCTGTAAAATGAAGATTCTTTGGTTTACCCCCTCAGTGCATATGTGGCGTGCTGAGTCAGTTTTTCTTGATTACGTGGCGTGCTGATTGTATAATTATTTTAATTTTTAATTTTTTTATTTCCAAGTGGCATAATTTTAAAAAAATAAAAAATTGAAGAAACAAAAAATATTTTTTATAAACCCAAAAAATCTTTTTATTTTGAAAAAAAAACTGATTTTTTTTAATTTCGATTTTTTTCTATTTTCTAGGAGGAAGTTAGTTTATTTTTTTAATTTCCAGAACTTATAAATATCTTCTTAATTTAAAAAAAAATCCAATTTTTTTTTCTAATTTAATAAATGTCGAGAAAAAATCTAAATGTTTTTCTGATTTTTTTTTTAATTTTTGACAAAAAATTTTCTATTTTTATTTATTCCATTTAAAAATAAAAATAAAAATAAATCAACTCCCTCTTCTTCTCTTCATCGTAACCTTCTTTTCCTCCTTCCTTTACTCTTCATCCATCAACAACTTCCCTCTTCTTATTTCCAACAACAACACATAATCAATATAGCAACAAAACAACAACCAACAACAACACAACATCAACAGCAACTCACAACAACAACAACACGCAGCAACAATCTCAAACCTTCTAATTCAAAACCCAGAATTTAACATCAAATGAATCCAAACCCATAAATAAAATGGGTTGAAGCGGTGTGGCTCGAAGAAAGAAGAGAAAGAATAGAAAGAAAGAGAAGTGGGAGGAAGAGAAGAGAGGAACCGAGAGAGAAGAGGGATGAATTCTCTTCTCTTCCCTGTACTGTTCATACCCAGTAAATGGGTTGTTTGATTCCAAATTCTAACCTAAATTTGTTGTTTGATTTGATTCTGAAAGAGTTAAAGTAGTATTTTCTGTTAGAATAAAATCCTAGTTTATAGGAGAGACTTAGTCTTTAAGAATTAATTTGTATTTGTTTTAATTTGTTTCTGTTACCACTCACCACTAGCCTTTATTTTAGCTAAGTGGGTTGCATTTCAATTGTTGTTTTAATCGTGTGTTAAATGGCTATTTAAGCCAACATTGCAGTTAATAAAAACGGAGTCATTCAGTCCAATTGTTGTGTTCTTTGCTATCAGTTTCCAAACACTTAAACACAGGTTCTCAACAATTTGGCATCAGAGCCCCCACTGGGCCTGATATATCAAAGCAGCAGCCTTTGACATTCTTGCAGCAGCATAGAAAATGACTACAAAAGGGAGTTTTGTACAACCAGCAATTCCACGTTTTGATGGTCACTATGATCATTGGAGCATGCTAATGGAAAATTTTCTCAAATCTAAGGAATATTGGGAATTGATTGAGCCTGGCTATGTTCAGTCAGAAAGCGGAGCGACACAAACAGATGCACAACGAAAAAAGAATGAAGAGATGAAGTTGAAGGATCTCAAAACAAAAAACTACCTTTTTCAGGCGATTGATCGAACCGTGCTTGACACCATCCTTAAGAAGGATACTTCTAAGGAAATATGGGATTCTATGAAGAAAAAGTTTGAAGGAAATGCAAGGGTGAAAAGGTCTCATCTTCAAGCTCTCCGCAGAGATTTTGAAACTCTTGAAATGAGGTCTGGTGAAGGAGTAACAGAATACTTCTCCAGGGTCATGACAGTGGCTAACAAAATGCGAATTTATGGAGAGGAGATGTCAGACGTTAAAGTGGTGGAAAAAATTCTACGCTCTTTAACAGAGAAGTTTACTTATATTGTATGTTCTATTGAAGAGTCAAAAGACATTGATTCTCTTTCTATTGATGAGTTGCAAAGCTCATTAATAGTGCACGAACAAAAGTTCAAAAGACGCAGTAGTGAGGAACAAGCCTTGAAAGTGACATATAAAGGGGGAAGAGGTCGTGGTCGAGGTGCATATAGAGGAAGAGGAAGAGGAAGAGGTCGAGCAGATTTCAACAAGGCAACCATAGAGTGTTACCAGTGCCATCAACTTGGTCATTTTCGGTATGAATGTCCTCAGAACCGAGAAGCTAATTATGCAGAAATTGATGAAGAGGAAATGCTTCTGATGTCTTATGTGGAGCTGCATGAAACTAAAGGAGAAGATGCATGGTTCCTTGATTCAGGATGTTCTAATCACATGTGTGGTGATCGAACTATGTTCACTGTACTTGATGAAAAATTTCGACATTCTGTAAAATTGGGAAACAACACTAAGATGAATGTGATGGGAAAAGGAAGTGTGAAGTTATTGCTGAATGGAATGAATCTCGTTGTTACCGAAGTATACTATATTCCAGAACTGAAAAATAATCTCTTAAGCATAGGGCAATTACAAGAAAAAGGTTTGGCAATTTTGATCAAGGGAGGGATTTGCAAGATATTTCATCCAGAGAAGGGTCTGATAATTCAAACCAACATGAGTGCTAATAGGATGTTTATCTTGCTGCCTCAATCTCAAGCCTCTTCAGAAGCACAATCTGATCAATGCTTTCACACAAAAGCTCAAAATTTGTCTCATCTATGGCATCGAAGGTATGGGCATCTAAGTTACAAAGGCTTAAGAACATTGTTGTACAAGAACATGGTTAGTGGACTTCCTGAACTCTCTGTCTCAACTGTGACATGCACTGACTGTATCAATGGAAAGCAACACCGTGACTCTATTCCAAGGACGAGCAATTGGAGAGCAACTCAGAAATTGGAACTTATTCATTCAGATATATGTGGTCCTATCAGTCCTATATCTAACAGCAACAAAAGGTATATTCTATTATTCATTGATGATTATAGTAGAAAAGCATGGGTGTATTTTTTGGCAGAGAAGTCAGAGGCTTTAAATTCTTTTAAATGCTTTAAAACTATGGTTGAGAAGGAAGTTGGGATGTCTATTAAGTGTCTACGCACTGATAGAGGTGGAGAATTTAATTCAAACGAGTTTAATGGTTTTTGCAAGCAAAATGGTATTAAAAGGCAGTTAACCACCGCTTATACTCCCCAACAGAACGGTGTTGCCGAAAGGAAAAATAGAACTGTTATGAACATGGTTCGTTCCATGTTATCTGATAAAAGCATTCCCAAGAATTTTTGGCCAGAGGCGGTTAACTGGACAATTTATGTACTAAACAGGTGTCCTACATTGGCAGTCAAGGATGTAACACCACAGGAGGCGTGGACTGGATTGAAACCTTCAGTTGCTCACTTTCGGGTCTTTGGATGCATAGCGCACGTTCATGTTCCAGAAGCAGGGAGGACTAAACTTGATAGCAGAAGTACTACTTGTATTTTGTTGGGAGTTAGTGAAGAATCAAAAGGATACAGGTTGTTTGATCCAGTTGCTAAGAAAGTTGTTGTGAGTAAAGATGTGATTTTTGAGGAAGAGAAGAAATGGGATTGGGATGAAAAACAAACTGTACCAGATTTAGAATGGGACGATGGCGAGGATAAAGAAAGGGTAAGTGAAAATGAGAATGAAGAAATTATTAATGAGGAAGTTAGAGAAATGGGGGATGGTAGTGATGGTGAAGAGAGAGTGACAGAAATGATACAACCTAGAGAGCGGCGACCTCCGGGGTGGATGGATGATTATGCTAGCCGAGAGGGTTTATCTGATGATGAAGCTAACATGGCTTTATTGGTGTCAACTGATCCATTGTATTTTGAAGAAGCTGTGAAGAGCACAAATTGGAGACTGGCCATGGACAATGAAATCAAATCCATTGAAAAGAATCAGACATGGACACTCACTGAACTACCTGTTGGGGCCAAAGTAATTGGAGTAAAATGGGTTTACAAGACCAAATACGATGAGCATGGAAATATTGACAAGTACAAGGCTCGTTTGGTTGCTAAAGGGTACTCTCAAAAACATGGAGTGGACTACACAGAAGTTTATGCACCGGTGGCAAGAGTGGATACAGTGAGAATGATTATTGCTCTAGCTGCACACAAGAATTGGCAGATTTTTCAGCTAGATGTCAAGTCGGCTTTCCTCCATGGTGAATTGAATGAAGATGTCTATGTGGAACAGCCAAGAGGGTATGGAAAAAAGGGCAGTGGGCATCTTGTTTACAAGTTACACAAAGCTTTGTATGGATTAAAACAAGCCCCACGAGCTTGGTTTAGTCGAATTGAAGCGCACTTTATTGATGAAGGATTTCAGAGGTGTGATAGTGAGCATACTTTATTCATAAAGAGAAGCAAAGAAGGAAAAATTATCATTGTAAGTGTTTATGTTGATGATTTAATTTTCACTGGAAATTGTGAAATTATGATGTCTGAATTTAAAAGCTCTATGTTAAGAGAGTTTGACATGTCTGACTTGGGGAAGATGAGGTTTTTTCTTGGGATAGAAGTGCTGCAAAAATCTGATGGTATTTATATATGCCAGAGGAAATATGCATCAGAGGTTTTGAAAAGGTTTGGTATGATGGAAAGTAATTCAGTGAGCAGTCCAATAGTTCCCGGATTGAAAGTAAGTAAAGATGGAGATGGAAAAGAGGTTGATGAAACATACTACAAGCAGTTGGTGGGAAGCTTAATGTATCTTACTGCTACAAGACCTGACATGATGTTTGTTACTTGTCTCATAAGGAGATATATGGCCAAACCAATGGATATTCATCTGCAAGTAGCAAAGAGAGCACTTCGATATTTAAAAGGGACTGTGAACTATGGACTTCATTATAAGAAAGGAGGAGAAGGCAAGCTGTTAGCTTTCACAGATAGCGACTATGCCGGAGATGTGGATGATAGGAAGAGTACATCTGGTTATGTATTCTTAATGAGTTCAGGGGCTGTTTCATGGTGTTCAAAAAAACAACCTATTGTGACTTTGTCGACTACGGAAGCTGAGTTTGTGGCTGCTGCGGTATGCGTTTGTCAAGGAATATGGATGAAGAGAATTTTAGAGGAGCTGGGACATTCTTGTGGAAATGGAATAAATGTGATGTGTGATAATAGCTCAACAATCAAGTTGTCCAAAAATCCGGTTATGCATGGTCGCAGCAAGCATATTGATGTGAGATTTCATTTCTTAAGAAATCTTACTAAAGAGGGTAAAATTGAACTACTTCATTGTGGGAGTCAAGATCAGGTTGCAGACATAATGACCAAACCATTGAAGCTTGAAGTTTTTCAGAACCTTAGAAAGCTGCTGGGAGTATGTGAAATTTCTGATTTAAACTAGTTGTTGTACGACATTTAGTTTAAGGGGGGGAATGAAAGAGTTAAAGTAGTATTTTCTGTTAGAATAAAATCCTAGTTTATAGGAGAGACTTAGTCTTTAAGAATTAATTTGTATTTGTTTTAATTTGTTTCTGTTACCACTCACCACTAGCCTTTATTTTAGCTAAGTGGGTTGCATTTCAATTGTTGTTTTAATCGTGTGTTAAATGGCTATTTAAGCCAACATTGCAGTTAATAAAAACGGAGTCATTCAGTCCAATTGTTGTGTTCTTTGCTATCAGTTTCCAAACACTTAAACACAGGTTCTCAACAGATTCCATTTGTATTGTTTATGTTTGATTCAATCCGAAAATGAGTTGTTTGTGTGTTGTTGTTGTTGATTGGATCCAAAAATGGGTTGTTTGTTGTGTTGTTGCTGGAAAAATGAAGAACAAAGAAAAGGACATGAAGATGGTAATGATGATGAAGAACAAATAGAAAGGAGATGGAAGGGAGGGAGAGGATGGTGGCCACGTGAATGAGAAGAGATGAAAGGGAATTAATTGAGTTTTTTTTTTAATTTGTTTTTGTTTTAATTTTTGTTTTGTTTTAGTTTTAGTTTTTTAATTGGTTTTAGTTTTAATTTTATTTTAATTGGTTAATGTTTTTTTAATTTTTTTTAATTTTTGTTTTATTTTATTTAATTTTTATCCAAGTGGATATTAAAAAAAATCAAAACTAAAATTATTTACACAGTCAGCAAGCCACATCAGTCAAAATACACAATCAGATGCTGACTATTGGCTGTGGGGGGTAAACCAAGGAATCTTTAAATTACAGGGGGGAATCTCCAAGTTTTTTTTGGACAGGGGGGTATACCAAAAGTCCCCCAAATGGCAGGGGGGTCAAAGCCTATTAACCCTTTTTTTTTTTAATCTCATCTCTCTTGAACAAAAAAAGTAAATAATTGGGAATGTTTGCACAGAAGACGGCTGAAAATGTCCCTATTCATTTAGGCTACGTTTTTCAAGGCATTTTCAACTGTTACCAACAAAGAAAAATGGTGTAGTGTTGCGAAGGATAAGTATCAAAACCATTTGGAATTGAATATTAAGAGGTATCTGAGTTGTGAGATGAGAGTAATTCCAGCGGTCGTGATGGTAAATGTCCCTCAGTCTCAAATTAGTTTCACTAATGTGGACATAAGGGACAAGATTATAAAGATAATCATCCTCCAACCATTTGTCATACCAAAGCGAAACCTCTCCTCTTCCAATTCTAGTCTTGAAGCCGGATTTTAAAACTTCAAGTGTCTTGGTAATAGCCTTCCAAACACAAGAAGAACCCTGATAATCTGTTGCCTCTAAAATAGAGATACCAAGAAGATATTTAGAAGAAAGAAGGTTGACCCAGATTCAACTCCAAATTCAAAGTATTTTCATCGACGAGTCTTCCCAAGACATCAAGATTTGGCCTCATTCGCCATCAGGTATGTACTCTGTTAAAAGTGGTTATCAGTGGTTGATTTCAAACTCTCTTTCTTTTGCAGGTCAGACACAGCAGGAAACATGACAATGAATTTGGAAGCTCAACCTCCCAGAGAATCTGAAACATTTTATTTGGTTGGTTGTGCATGGTAACCTTCCAACGAATGCATTTCGGGCTAGTAGACATTTAACCTCAGATTCATCATGCAAGAGATGTGAAGCTAATATTGAGTCACTTCTTCACACCTTTAGAGTTTGCCCTCTCTCGTTGGCGATCTGGGATGCCTTGTTGTTCAACAAAGATTCAAATTTCAATTCTCAAAATTTCAATTGGTGGTTCAAACGTTATGCCCTTGCTCCTAATGGTAATATCTTCATTATTACATGTTGGGTCTTATGGAAGACACGAAATCAGAAGGTTTTTAATGGAAATGATTGGGTAAATTAGGTTTGCCTTAGCCATATTTATTCTCTTCATTCAGATGTGGTGGTGCACCTTTCTAATGATGCAACTCGGAAGCCCATTAGACAGGTTAAATGGATTCCTCCTGTGGATAATATTATCAAAATTAATGTTGATGGTTCTCTTTCTAATCCTGGGAGATCAGGTTTTGGAGGTCTTATTAGAAACAGTAATGGTGATTGGTTGCTGTGTTTTTCTGGATTTCGTGGTATTACTTCTTGCTTAGCGGCTGAATTGTATGCCATTTTTCATGGCCTTCGTATTGCGTATGATGCGGGCCACATGAACATTATTCTTGAATCAGATTATAGGATGACTCTTGATTTAATCATGTCGGATGTCGAATCTCATCATCTTCATGCTCCTCTGATTAGTCAGATTGTCCAACTGCAACATCGAGATTGGGTTGTTCATTTTCATCATACCCTCCGTCAAGGTAACGAGTGTGCAGATTGGCTTGCTAAGCATGGTGCTTCTTCTTCAGATGTTCTAAAGTCTTGGATTTTTTGCCCTCCTCAACTGCATCGTTCCCTTCTGGATGATGCTCTTGGAGTTGTTCGCTTGAGATTGTAGTTTGATTTTGTTTTTATCATTTCTTCTTGATAAAAAAAAAAGTATCAAACCATTTTCTGTCCAAAAAAAAGTATCAATACCATTATATAAAAAACAACTTGAGTGTTAACTAACTTTTAGCTAATTTTGGTCGGACTTTTTTGGACAAATTTACCCGTAGGAACTCAATTGATTTTTTAAATTTACACCTTAATTATACTCCCTCCGTTTCAAAATGAGTGTCGCTTTAGCCAAAAAAAATTGTTTCAAAATGAGTGTCGCTTTCAGTTTCCAATGCAATAATAACTTTTTTCTTTTCAATTGTACCCTCCAATTAATACTCTGCACACTACTTCCAAAGTATTACTTTTAAAACAAACCAATAGTTAATAAGGATAATTTGGTAAAATAACCATTCTCTCTCTCTTAATCATTGCATTTCTTAATATGTGTGTAAACACCTAAAACGACACTCATTTTGAAACGGAGGGAGTAATAAATTTGAAAACTAACCACTTTATTTGAATTTTTTGTTACAAATTTAAATATTAAGATGTTATTATGAACGAAAAAAACTAATTAAATTAAAGTAAACAACTAGATATATATACATCAAAATACAGATAGAGGAACATGTTTTAGTAGTGTCATCTTTCTATTAGTTATTAACTACTGTGACACTAATAAAAAATTTACAACTGTTTAAGATGTAAATTTTATTCTTTGAGGTAACAACTTCTCATTTGAAGTTGTTTTTAGAATTTTTTTAGATTCTGATTTTTTTAAAAAGCTGTAACAAACGGATACAAAACTCTTAAAAGTTATTTTTTTTCTTAAAAAAGCTATAACAAACGGGCACTTAATCTATTTAAAAAAATTTGTATAAAATATTGTTTGTAATTTACACACAAATTTCAATAAAATATCCATGATAATATACACGCGTTAGTGCAATAAAAAAGCGGAAAGACGGACACGTGAGTGCTCGTCTTTTCGCTAGTATATATAAAGTTGTTATTTTATTTATTCATGTATGCTAACTTCTTTGTTATTGCACATTTATGTATGATAACTAAATTAATTATTTTTTAAATATAGATTAATAATAAAAAAACTGAATAATATATAGGTAATACTGAGATCAAGAAAAGCTCAACATGTTCCAAAGAAACAACACAAGTACACAACAAAGAGAACGGAAACGAAAACGACATGCTTCAAGACCTGAAGACCTTGCACCCGCAAAAGATAGTAAAAAGCATAAGGCTGAGATCGTTCATATTGAAGATGCAAAAACTTTCTAGTCAAGATCTATGCAAAAAGGAAGGTCAAAGCGACTTGGATGATTCGATGAAATGCATACCAGGAGATATTTCATATATAGAATCGTTGATGAATGACAATAAATTGGTTGTTGATTTTTTTTCTTCTGAATATACTGAGCTCTTAATCTATCTTCGTGGGGGGATATTTGTCATCAAAACATTTGTTTTAAAAAGTTAGTGTTTTAAAAAAAAAAAAAAACTTACGTTTGAATTCATGTTGGGTGTAACCAAAAAAAGAATTCATGTTGGGTTTGAGAAATTTTTGTGAGTTAAATTGGTAATGCATACTTCATCCATGTTATGATAATCTAGTTTTTTTTTGAGGTACAACAATAAAGTTATGATAGTATTTCAATATAATTCTTTTAATTTATTTTGAAAGAATAATTTTTTTAATTTATTGAAGAGTATATATATAAAAGGGTTAAATATGTTTTTGGTCCTTATAAAATTGCGACCTTCTAAGTTTAGTCCTTACTTAATTTTAATAGCTTTTTTAATCCCTACAAAAAAAAATTACTTATAATTTTAGTCCCTGTTAAAATAAATTTTGTTTAATTATCCTTAAACTCTTAAATTTTTTAACTATTCTTTTTATACAAGTTTAGGACACTATGAAAGGTTCATTTACTAAAATCTATAATTTTTTAACATGAAATAAATTAAATATGAATTTTTTGACAAAAGTTTAAGATATAAGTAACAAACATATGGACGTAGAAATAAAATTTTTGCGATATTTTTTTCGGATGACCTTTTAATAACGTTCTTAACACGTCTGTAAAAAATTGTTGAAAAACTTAAGAGTTTAAGCATAAATTAAACAAATTTGGATTGAGTAAGGACTAATATTGAGTGCAGAAATTTTCTGTAGGGATTAAAAAAGCTATTAAAATTAAGTAAGGACTAAACTTACAAGGTCGCAATTTTGTAGGGACCAAAAACATAATTAACCCTATATAAAATGCTTCATGCATTATTTCAATTTCAAAAATGCTTTTTTTTTTTTAAAGAAATCAAAGAGATGATTAATAATAAATACAGTGAGACCAAGTTAAGTGGCTAATCAGAAAACGATACGAAGTATCATAATACAATATGCAAAACAAAAAATAGTTATAGTCCACTTGCTGCATTATAAGGTGGAGTAACTTAAACAAACCGACGAATTAGTCCATCAAACATTAAAATCGAAACAAATACGAGGTTTATAAACCTTAAGCCACCAGTTTAAACGCGATTTCACCCTGTCAATAATTTCAACAATGCTTTATTAAGTATAATCATATAAATTAATTACATGAGATAACATAAGGTGATGTGGACATGACTTATCATGAAACAAATCCAAATAACAACAGCATTGTTACTCAAATTAGTTCCAAAGGTGATTATGGATATGGATTCTTGTGGAACATGGATTTATAAGTATCACACATGTTTCAGCGGTGGTGCTTGGTTGCCGCTCTGTAACCATTGCTGAGGTGGTTGTTGGTGTTGGTACCACAAGGCATTGATTGTTGGATATGTTTGATTTGTTAAGCAATAAATATTTGATAGAATAACACAAGACAAAACAACATAACATAAGATATCATAAGACAAACTATTATGGTATTGAATAATTTTTCGTCTTATACGATTTTTGATATACAAAATACTATTTTGGTGTTTTAGACAACTTGTACATGATACAAAAAGTTGTATTGCGGTATAATGAGTGACAGGAATTTCAGTTTTCGTCTTGTCCATTATCTCCAGTTATCATGTCCATGAAACAATTTTACGAATCAAACACAATTGGAGTTGTCATGTCATGTCCTTCATTTTTTAACAAATCAAACACACAATTGTGTTGTTTTGCGTTGACAGTGATGTGGGTGGTTGTTGGTGTTAGTAACACAAGATGGTTGTTGTTGGTGTTGGGTTGGGATTTTGAATGTTAAAGTTTTTTTATTTTTATGGTGAGCATTTTGGTTGCGGTGATGATTAGGGGTGGGAATAGGTCAGACTTTGCAAGGCCTAAGCCTGACCTGTCATAGGTTTAATTTTTAGGTACGAGTCTGACCTATCGAAAGCCTGATATGGTCTGCTAGCCTATTTACAAACATATCTACAACTCAATTTTGTACATCGATTGAATTTACATGATCTTAATTCAAGTAAACAAAGATCCATTTTCCCATTTGTTATGAATTGAACACCTCTAACTTTTTTTTTGTCAAACAGTATAGTGGTTAGAGCTCACACATTTTAATGTAGAAAAGTGGGGTGTCCGGCGTTCGAACCCTGACCCCTGCATATAATATGCAATATCCTTATTAACTGAGCTAAGCTCATGAAGATGAACACCTCTAACTTTTTAACTCTTAAGTTAAACTAGTTGAGCTATCAAGCCTCATCATTATTCCATTTTTCCCTAAAAAAAAATAAAGACAGTTCCGAAAAACAATTGGGTGGATTTTATTTCATTCTTGATGCAAAGGAAATTATACATCTCACTTATGAAATTGCTCAAAACTAATCATGTCGTTCGACTTTTCAGCATCACTTAAGTAAGTATCGTTGGACATTTTTTAAAGCAGTTAAATAACTTTTTAAGTCGGATGGACCAATCTTAAAATACACAAAGATAACTACAAATGAATAACCGCAACTTGACCAACATTAAAGAAAAGAGCAATTTAAGAAGTGAGACGCGCAATTTCCTCATTCATGAAACCCAAAATCAGACGCTATTGATGGAATTATTGAAACAACCCTTCACCACTGATGTCAGAAAGAACTCACCAAAAAGAAAAATTAATTAGAAGGTTCATCAATTTTAATTCGCTCCAATCTTTTTCTTATTCTCTTTTCATTTTAACCTAATCCTAAATTACACTCCCTTCTTGTTATTCATTTTAACCTAATCCTAAATTACACTCCCTTCTTGTTATTTTTAGCACATACTAATCCGTTTCAAATTATAAACAAAAAACCATTTTCTTTGTCTTAAATTATAACAAAAAAGACAATCTTTTGTCATATTTTTATTTCAAAAAGGGTCTTGTTAACGAGTGTCTCCGGACATTATTTAAGCATTCTAAATTAAATAATTATTTTTTAAAAATGACAAACTTTTCAATTTTCAATGTACTGATTACACTAACTTTCATAAAAGTTTACCATTTAAGGTCCTTAACTAGTGCTCCCGGGATACTAGTTAACATTTCCCTTTCAAAAAAACCATCTTTTTCAAAATGGAATTAAATGCAAATTGCAATTAATTTGCTCTCCGTCTCATTTTCTCTATAACAAATAATCAATGAAAATTGTCTTTACATCTGTCCATAAAACTTATTCTATGGAGAACACAAGAAACTATATTCCAAATCATCATGTTTTAATTTTCTTGATAAGTGAAATATTTTTTCTGTTTGCTTATAAGTTGGGAGGGGAAGGAGTGGCAAATTGGAATTAATCAAGGAAAGGGTTATCAAAGGGTAACAGTTTAAGGTGACAATTCCCTCAAAAAAAAAATTCTTCAAAAAAAAAAAATTCCCTCAAAAAAAAAGTTTAAGGTGACAATGATGTTTCCAAATTCAGAGCCCCCCACACCTCCATGGATGAATGAAGGGTCTTCTTCTTGTATAAACCCACGACCTTTTCTGATGAGCAAACCGAGTGCACGTATGCATATGACAATTGGAAATTATTTTTAAGTAAACTATTAATTTGGTCTCTGTCTTTGTAAATGATTTTTAAAGTTGTCCATGACCCTATTAATATTTTAAAATAGTCTATGTCTTTGTCAAAAGTTTTTCAATTAAGTCCCTCGTCGTGTAAAAAAAACATAGAAACATGAGTTTAATTGAGAAACTTTTGACAATATGTCAAAATAGTCTGTTTCTTTGTCAAAAGTTTCTCAATTAAACCCATGTTTCTATGTTTTTTTCACACGACGAGAGACTTTATTGAGAAACTTTTGACAAAGATAGAGACTATTTTTAAATATTAATAGAGTCATGAACTAATTTGAGAATCACTCACAAAGATAGGGAATAATTTGATGGTTTACTCAATTATTTTCAAAGTATCGTGGTCATTTTGGATAATGCAAATAAATAAACTTTTATGTATTATTCATAAGCTTGTCAATATAGTTTTATAAGACGTCGTTAACGTGTTACGTAGAAAGAAAATGAAAAGTATCATAATTTTTTTAAGGGGCCTACTATGGTGAAGTTACTTTGTGACTTTTTTGGAAAAGTCGCTTATGTGGCTTAATAGAAGAGTGCCACGTGGATGTCTTTTTAAATCGGTTAATTGGAAAAGCGATTTTAAAAAGCATTTGTTTTAGGAAAAAAGATATTTTTAATTTCTTTTTTATTTTTATTTTCATTTTTTATCCCTTAGGATTGTGTTCCTGGCTCTGATACCAGATTTGATTTGGGGTTTTTTGCAGATTTTTCTCGAGCTTCTTTTAGAAGTTTCTCGATGTTATCTAAACCTTGAAAGGGTTCTAAAAGCATTTTTGCTTTTTCTTGCTGAATACTTGTAAGAGTATTCAAATCTTCTATTTCTTCTAATAACTTAGAAATAGAATCTATATGGTAGAGTATTAGATCCTGTGCAGCAAAAAGAATTTGTTTTAACATAATTCTTTTATTTTGAAAATTTATTTCAGAAACTATTTCTTCTAGTTTTTTCTTATAGAGTTGTAACTCCGTTTTTAGATTTAATCCAGGCATTTTTATAGTCTTTGATTAATTTTATTAACCTGTATCGATAAAGTTTTTAAAGAATCATGTAGATCTTTGAGCTCTTTCTCTCTGTTTATTTCGAAATCCTTTCTAGGAGGTTCGAATGAAGTATTATTTAAGGATGAGGCATCATCTTCAAATATATTTTGAGAACTTAATGATTTATTAAAATCTTTTAGATTAGGTGATGCTATTCGAAGGCTTTGGCTTTTAAGCAATGGTTTTTCTGTTTCTTCAAACAGATTCTTTTCTGCTTTTATTAAGGAAAAGCTATTTCTTGCAAAAATTTTATAGATTGGTGATTCCAGAGAAACTAATGGTTTAAACAACTCATCGATATGAATTGTATCTTTTCCTAAGAATTCTATGCTATGGTGTGAATTACTCAGAACATAATTAATTCTATAATAAATTGTAAAAGGATGATTACCTTCTTTCATGAATTTTGAATTTTCCATTTTATAATGAAAAACTATGGATCTATCTAGATCTATATCTTTTAGGGATAATCCTATTTGTAAATTTATATCAAATTTTATTTTTCCATCTTTAAGATTACATTTTCCTTTTGCAATCATTGCATGGTTCTTATCTAAAATCCTAGAGTCTTCTAGGACTATTTCTAAAGGTGAATTAATACCTTTCATAAAGGTACTTTTGATTAAGAATTGAATGGTTGATATATGAATATAACCAATTTTTCTTCTTTCGTTTTCGGAAAACGTTTCAAGTCTCTTTATGATTTGTTCTTTGTTTATAGTGGATATAGCTATTTTTCCATTAGTTGTTTCAATAGGAATTGCTTCTTCCCCTGTTACTATTCCAAATTTCAGAATATTTTTTCTTGAAAGAAATTCTCTCAATTTACTAAATTTTCTTTTAAAATTTTCTTCAGCAGTTAAAGACAAATCTGCTTCTTCTATTTTATTATCTATTATGCTATCAGCATAATAACTAGATGTTCCTTCAAAATATGAAATTTCAGTCATGCTTTATAATAATATGCAATAAATTCATACCTGATTATTTCTTCAGAAATATGGTTGATTTTTTTGCTTCAGCAATTTGATTTCTTCAGCAGTTTTTTCTGCTTGTGTTGAGTTTTTCCCAACTCAGGGCGAATTCCTCCAGAGTATTACCTCAAGAATTCTCAGCTATAGTGTTTTACCACTATAGGACCACTAGTTCTTAAAACTAAGAGGCAAGCTCATATCAAACTGATATAACTTATATTGCTTCAATTCATGGTGAATACAAATGAGCTTCGAGGCCCTTATTTATAGGATGAGAGACTCACAAGTTGGCCTTCATAGTTGGCACAACGTCTCTTTCCTTTACAGCACACGAAAGAAATGACAAGACAAAAAGAAAAAGAAGACGTAGAAAAATATATTACATAATTGCTTTAGAGATAAGGCTTATCTCTAAATGGGTTCCATGCCCACTAACTTTCTACATTTTCTTCGTTGTTTGGTGATATGTCGCTATCATACAACGATTCTTTGTCGGCCACGATATTCATGTCCTTTGCACACCACTTGCATTGGTGTCCTTTGTATTTTTGAAAGTGTCGGCAGCACTCCTGTTGAATTGGGTCGGGTAAATGGCCCAAGTCTGCTTCAAGCCCACTAAAGTTTTCTTCGAACTTTAGAATTTGCTGAAGGTGATCTTCTCTAGCTTGTTTTCTTGAGTCACTATAGACTAGAAAACTTTCTTTTGCCGTAATTACCCTGAAATTAGGTAATTTTGATCCAAATCTTATGAGAGTATCATAGAATTTTTCCATTTGGTGCAGAAAACATTCTGGCCTTGGATCTACATCTCTATCATCTTTTGTTGGATATGAATGATTTGAAATGCCAATCTTGATTAAATGTCTGACTTTAATAACATTTTCATCTTCAAACCATGGATAGGTTGAAGTAAAAGATAAAAAGAACTTTTTACCTTTTGCAAAGTTATTGTTGAATTTATAAGCGATATCACCTATATCTTTTGGAAGAAGTTCTAATTCATGGATCTTCTTTCCTGTACCTTCTTGAAGATACATTGTTTTAATCATTCCACAATCATAGAATGATCTTACCAATTCCTTGCCTATGCCTGGAACTGTTACAGCTTTGACTTTTATCCCATTGTTACTAGGATAAAAACATTCTGCTTTTAATTCTTCTGAATAGTTGATTAGCCATCTCCAGTTTTTGTAGTAGTCTCCAATGGTGACTTCTTTGACGAACTGTCTTTCTCCATAGATAATTCTATCTACAGATATCTTCTTTTTAGTCTCCATTTTTGATGGTTGGACTATGTTATTGGCTGTTGCAACTTCTTTGTAAACAGCGTTGTAGGCTGTTTTTGCTTCTTCAAGAGTCATATAACCCTTGTATCTGACATTTTTACCATTTACATGTAACTTTGTGGTTTCCCAGTTATGGTAGATACCTTTCATGGGTCCATCAAAAATTACATATGCTTGCTTTTTGCCAAGTTGACTATCAATTTTCTGGCTTGTTTGTTGATCAATGGATTCTTTTTCTTTTCCATTTTTTCTTTCATCTTCTTCAACTTTGTCAGCCCAAGATGTTTTAGGTAATTCTGCAAGGACAGTTGTTGGATTTGTTGAAGATTCTTTTGTTGAATTCCATCCATTTGTTGCTATTGACTCAATTGGAGTTTCTGATTCTTTTGGGATTGTGTATTTTACATAGTAATTGTATTTCCCAGAATCTTGTCCTAGTAGATCCCAGTTTTCAGTATTTTTGGATTCTGAAACTGTTGATGTTTCTTTTTTACATAGTTTTTCAAGGTTTTGAATTGTTAATATCATCTCCCCCTCTTCAGAAAGAAGAGTTTCTAGACGATTTTTTGCAGAGGTAATTTGCTCCTGCTTTTGCCTGAGAGAATTCTGTAATGTCTTTATAGCGGCTTCCATTCTCTTGTTAATGCATCTGCAAAGCAATTCTTTTCAGATTTTATATATTCAATATATGGGTGAAACGGCTGGAGTTTCATCTGCCATCTTACAAGTCTTCCATATTTATAATTGACACGAAGGTCATATTTCCAAAATCCGGTTACATATTTGGAATCTGTTCTTAATAAAAATCTGGTTGGAATTAATTCCATTTGCCATTTTGTTAAAACTTTAACACAACTTAATGTTTCTAATTCATGAATTGGATACCTCGTTTCAGTATCTGTAAATGACACTGAAACATATTTACAAAGTAAAAGATCTTCATCTTTTATCTTATTTTTAATATTTTCATTAGAATAATCAATCTTAGTATCTTTTAATACTAATTTTTCTGATAAATCAGATAGTTTGTCCAATTTCTCTTTCGAGCTACTAGACTTAGCGTACTGGGTTGCTCCAATATCTTTCATTCCTTGTTGATGGGTTACATCACCAACATAGTTTCCCGAATCATCAAGATTCAGTATCGCTTTACCATTAGGTAGAGCTCTCATAAACCTGCCCAGGTTGTTTTATCAGCATCAATCTCAACAATTAAAAAATCATTTTATGTTGGATTGTATAAGCTGGGTAAAACTTTAATTTTTCTTTTAATAGTTTTTACAGTTAGAGTATCTTGTTCAGTCCATGACCATGGAACTTTTTCAGATATCTTTTTCTGTAAAACCTTTCGTTCAGTTGCCAAATTTTTGAAAAATCCTTCATTGGCAATATAATTCAAACATCCTAAAAATCTTTGAATTTGTTTTCGGTCTTTCAATTCATAAGGGAAAGCTTGAATCTTTTCTTGAACATGTGGAGATAAATCGAGAGTGCCATTTTCTTTTAAAATAAGGCCTAAATACTCGATTTCTTTTTTGGCTAATTGTGATTTCTTTTTTGAAATAACAATTCCCTTTTCTGAAATTCTGTTTAAAACAGTTTCTACATCTTTAAGATGTTGTTCATTAGTTCCTTTTGTAAAAACTAAAATGTCATCAATATATGCCAAACATATATGTTCTAATCCTCTAAGAGCATTATCCATAAATCTTTGGTATATAGATGGTGCTTGTTTTAGTCCAAATGGAAGGACATTCCATTGGTAATGACCTTGTGGACATGAAAAAGTTGTTAAAGGCTTAGTTTCTTCTGAAAGTCTAATTTGATAGTATCCTGATTTTGCATCAAAGGATGAAAACCAATCACATCCTTTTATTTTCTGCAAAATATAATCCTTTCGTGGTAATTTATAAGAATCTCCGATTGTAGCATCATTGAGTTTCTTATAATTTATCACCATTCTAGCTTTTCCTCTTTTTATTTCATTGTGATTTGTCACATAAAAAGCGGGTGCCGAATGTGGACTTGCAGTTGGAGTAATTAACTTCTTTTCTTGAAGTTCTTTTATATCTTTTTGAAATTCTAATTATCTTGTACTGAATAAGGCATTTTATATTTTACATTAATCTCCTTATTGGGATCTCGTAATTTAATGATAACAAGTTCATGATTTGTATTTTTCAGATTATCCAAAGGATCTTCTGAACATACAGTATCAAGTTTTTGTTCTATTTCTTCAAGATTTAAAAAGAATTTTCCTTCCTCCCAAATACTCTTTAGGTTTATAAGATTTTCAGAAATTAATTGAATAATCTCATTTCTAGTTATAATTTTTGTTGTTATAACTTTTGTCTTTTCTTTGGGGTTTGCTAAATTTTTCCAAAGCAAAGAAATAGTTTTGACATTTTGCACAAACGATGCATATAATTTTAAAAAGTTATTTCCAATGATTAAATCTAATCCTGAATCATGGAGATAAATTGTTGGTATGAAAAATTCATAACCTTCTATGGTAATTGAAATGTTTCTCAAGACAAACCATATTTGATGTTTTGACTTATCTGCAACAATTATTTCTTTGGGTTTTTCTAACTCTTCCCAATTTCTTGATATGTTTCGTCTTCCAAAACATAACGTTGCGCCTGTATCTAGATAGGCTAAAATTTCCTTCTTGTCAAGTTTTACTTTGATAAAGGTAGCACTAGGGTTTCCTTTACTCAAAATCTTGGTTTTTCTCATCTTCGGAATCTGTACAAAGTTCATAGAAACTTTGTTGCTCCCAATCAGATTCTGAATCTGATTCTACTGGTTCATAACCTATTCTATAGATCATGTTTAGAACTTGTTTCTTTTCTTTAGAAACTTTCTTTGGACATTCATTAGCATAATGTCCTGTTTCATGGCATAGCAAACATGTGCATGATTTTTTACCATTAGGACAGGTTTTGTTTTTCCTAGGGTACTCCCTTTTTCTTCTATAGAATCTTTTCTTCCTATGTTTCTTTTTATCATAGGAAAATCTTTTAAATTTCTTTCTTCTAGGATATTTTCTTTTTCTCCTATTTTTGTCACAACCATATGCTCCAATTTTTCCTTGGATTCTATCACAGCACAATCCTATTCGTGCATCTCGTTTTGATTGTTTCTTTAGGCACTGTTCTTGCATCCAATTTCTAAGAATAGAAATTCTAGCTCCTAAAGTATCTTTAACCTTTCCTGAGGAAACTGCATTATTAAATTTGGTTTGAATTATTTGGGACATTGCCATAGGTAATTTTTGGTAAAATAATTCGACAACCTTTTGATTATATCTGGTTTCTTTATTTAAGTCATAATATAATTGTGAAAATTCACAAATATAATTTTCTATGTAACAAGGATTACATATGGATAGATTCATTATTCTCCATAATTTTTCAGCATTAAAGGCGATATTTGAATCTACCGTATCTTGCCATCCTTTGAATTCATTTAAAAGCCATTCAAAGACTTTATTGATCATTCCCATACTGTTTTCTCCAGTTTGTTCTTCTTCAGGTTTTTCAGCCAGAAATTTATATACATTACCTTCTGTTCTACACAAAAGATAATTAAAAATCTGTTTTGGGTTTAGACATTTTAAATCACTATCTAACTGTATTTGGATAGTATTTTTATTATACCAGTTTCTTATGGCTTGAACAAGATTGTCAACACAATCAATATTTAGAATTCCACTTCCATCATTTACACTATGTTTAGGAATATAACTCATAGGAATTCTTTGGTATTTAGCTTAAGAAAATTCTCTATGGAATTCTGTATTCCAATTATAAGAGGGTCCTCTTTTTGTTCCTGAGCTTTCGCCCATTTCTAATTGTTCTATTTTAACGAAATTTCCATCGTCTTTTGATTCATCATCAGAACTAAAGTCGTAGACAAAATCTTCTAGATCTTTAGGTTCAGGTTCTTCCTTAATGGAATCTTTTTCACTTATGCCTAAAGTAGCCATAAGTTGGTCTAATTTTTCGAGTTGATACTCTATGTTTTCTTCTATACTCATTTTTTATAGTTAGTAAATAAAGTTTTTTCGATTTTTTCCTTATTCTCCCCCCTCTCTTGAAGAGAAAGATGTTGTTTACAACAATTTTTTATCAGATAATTTATCATGTCAGTGATATTGTTTAACTGATGGTTAAAAGAATGATATATATGAGGATATTTATGGTTCTCATTTTTGTTATAACACGGAAAATCTCTTTCCATATTTATCCAAGTTTCATGGGGTCTTTCTAATCCTTGCTCATAATCTTCTGTGAATAAACTATTTTGTTTAAAGATTTGAGGTAAGGTTTCAAGAAAAGAAATTTGTCTTTCAAATCTCTCATTTAATTTCTTAGTTTCGTCAAGCAAAGCCTTGACTCTGGTTGTGAGTGTATTGTTTTCTTCACTCATCTAGCTAATTCTTTAAGTTTATCCTTTAAATCTTTAGCTAATTCTTTATATTCATTATATAAAAAATGATCTTCAGTATCTTGGCTTTCATATAAATATTTTTGTAAAAAATATTCAGCCGTTTTATCACACCATCTAATTTGTGCTTTTACTAGTGTAATATCTTGATAATTTGGACATAGAATAAAAGGTTGTAAAATAAGCTTCCCTGTTGGGCCTTTAATAAATTCCATTATTTTATTTTAGACTTTTTAAGCCAGTTTTTGTGCAAACTGATTTAAAATGTTTGACTTCTTTGAAAAAATCATTTAGGTGACTGCACCGTAGAATTTCTTTTTTTTTTTAATTTTGGATATCATTTTTTACCAAACACGTCATAGAGGGTGTAACTATAAGTTACTTACACGCTCTATGATACACGTCATAGACAGTATCATAATTTAGTTTTATAATTTTGGATGTAACTAAAATTTTTTTAGAGGGTGTAACTAGAAAAATATCATTTTTTTAATTGTTTTTAAAAACACAGCAAAACGGCTTCGTTTTGCTTTCTGGGCCAAAAGAAACCATCGTGTTATCGCATAGGATGCTAATTACATAAACGGCTTCGTTCTACTTTCCGGGTCAAAAGTAACCCTCATTCAGCTTCGACAGAGAGAAATAGTGAAGTGTTACAGCGGCGGCGCTCTCTTCTCCAAGGTATTTCCTTCACTGGATTTTTACCAATCGTTCTTCGTTATTTATCAATCAATATTGTAATGTTTATAAGTAACCTATAACCCCTCTTTCTCTTTATCTACATCAATTTGTTTGCTAATTGGTTTATTAGTTCCCAAATTTCTCCGATTGAAGTTGTAATTTTTAATATGAAATTCATACGTCAAATTTTCATTGTTTTATTGAAAGATAGGAACTTTTTGTCTTCTAGTGTTTGATTCATAGTTTCGCTTTCGCCCTATATGATATCTATCCAATTCTTATTTTCAAATGATGTTGTAAATTTTAACTGGATTAATTAAGTAAATTGTCCTGTAAATATCAAAATTTTGTTTTTGGTCTCTACAACAAAAATTAAAATGACATTTTGGATATTTATAGGGATCATTTATTTAATTGATAACTTTTTATATGAAATTCATATTTTCTATGTGTTTAATTTACATATTTTGTTTATTTTCCTTTTTACAACTTAATGTAGCCATGCAACGAAAAAGGGATTCAATTGTCTCTGCAAGGGCTACTAGCCAAAGATGCAATGAAGCAAAAGCTAAAGTTGAAGGGGCAGAAAGTCACGACCTTTGCCCTTATTTTGATAATCTTCCATCCCACCTCACCGCCCACATTTTGCTTCAACTTCCCATAAAATCTCTTCTCATTTGTAGATGTGTGTGCATAATCTGGAAAACAATGATTTCAGAACCACAATTTGCTAAATTGCACTTTGAGCGATCACCAATTAGTCTCATGATTCGGACCCGTGGCTTAGATCGTGTGTCAAGAACCCTGCACCTTCTTGGGTGTGAGCCTGAAAAGTTTGAATTTGGAAGGAACAATCTTGTGAAGCTTGACCCCATATTTAAGCTTCCTCTTCGTTATGGGAAATTATTTAAGGAGAAAATGCACAAGATCAAGAATAAATCCATGCGCCTATTTCGTGGTCCTGGATTACTTTTGGAGAAAAATAACGACATGAACAATATTAGGGATCGGAAAAGCCTTTATATTGCTTGCAACATAGGTAATAGTAAATTTAATATTGTCAATTCTTGCAATGGTTTGCTTTGTTTGTCTAATCCATATACCGAAAACCCTTTAGTGATTTGCAACCCAGTCACGGGAGAGTTCATAAGACTTCCTGAAGCTACTACGACTCCTTTAAGATTAAATACAGATCGAGTAAGAATGCAAGGACAAGCAGGTTTTGGTTTCCAACCTAAAACTAATGAATATAAGGTGATAAAAATATGGATAAGACATGTTCAACGTGCCAATGATTGGGTGTTTGATCGTGTTATCCTCGAAATAAACACACTTGGAGCACCATCATGGAGAACTGTTGAAGTGGATCCTCGTATTTCTATTTCAAGCCTTAAGTATCCCACTTGTGTGAATGGTGTGCTTCACTGGATCAAATTTGAGGGGCAACAAAAGTCAATATTATGTTTTTGTTTTGAAGGTGAGAGGTTGCAGCCATTTCCTTCTCCTCCACACGTGTTTGGAATTCATGAAAATAGGCGTATTAGCATGGGAGAATTAAAGGGATTTCTTTACATTTGTGAGTTGAATTTTTTTGTTGATGTTACAATGTGGGTTATGAATGAGCATGGCATTGAAGAATCGTGGACTAAGGTTTACAACATTGAGACTTCGGTCAATTCTCTAGGCTATCCTATTTCACCGCGTTATGGTTTATGTTGGCTGGTAAAACCCTTTGATGCCATATTGTTATATCATTCATGCAATTGTTTTATCTACTTTGAACCTGAGAAATATGGATACAAAGTTTTTCGAATTCGTGGGACTCGTTCAAAATCTGTTGAAGTAATTCCACATATTCCAAGTCTAATATCATTGAAGGATGTTGTAAAAGGAGACAATATTGAACTGTTCAGCATTCATTCAAGGTAAGAACATAGTTTCTAATACTTTAATTTTATAGGGTAATTGAATCTGATTCTAATACGAAGTGGGTGTAGGTTGTTAACCATCGGATTCTAATCTGGTTTTTTTGGTCAAAACCAAGTGAGTGTAAATTGTTAATTCATTCCGTAGTATTTTTAGGTAGGTGTTAATATTTGTACATGTTTTTTATTTTTTAATTTGAGTTCTAATCTTAGTCATTCACTTTGATCTAACGGTTGAGATTTATCCTTATCATTCTCACATAAGATACCCATTCTCACTTGATATGAATAGGTAAATGAGTTTGAGAATTGATATAATAAGGAGAGGTACATGTGTTTTAAAATGTGATTTGTTAATCTCAACTATCTATTTTTGATCTAATGGTTGATAATTATTCTCATCATTTTCATATAAGATAGTCATTTACATCTTTGGCATTGACATTGAATGTAAAGAAAATCATGTGAACACAACCTTTCATTACTGCTCCCCCTGTCTCTAAATATAAACACTCATTTGACAAATAATTTGTTCTTATATCTAAGCCCCTTTTCAAATTACTAGATATTTTTATTGCTTATTTTCCAAGTAAACCCATAATTATTTGACTAAAAATTTGTCCATAAATATAAGCCAATTTTCAAATCACTAAATATATTTATTGTTTCTTTTTCAAATAAACCCCTAATTAATACCACCAAATGTTTTGGAATATGAAAAAACAAAATTTACTACTACATACATAAGGGTATTTTAGATACATTTATATATAAAATGAACACATTAACTACACTATCAACTTTTATTGATAAGAGTAACATGGGGAGTAAAGTAATTACCTCTTTAGAAATTTCCTTTATATTTTTCATGGAGAAGGAGAAAATGGCAGTTTATGGATCTTCATTAGTTGTTAAGTACTCCCTCCGTTACACACATATTAAGAAATGCAATGATTAGAATAAAGTGAATAGTAATTTTACCAAATTATCCCTTTCAACTATTGGTTTCTTTACTACTATCATAAATGCATAGTAAAAGTAATATTTTGGAAGTAGTGTATATAGGGTTACAATTGGAAAGGTGTGATTAATATTTCATTGGAAATCAAAAGTGACATTTATTTTGAAACAAATTATTTTTTCTAAAGTGACACTCATTTTGAAACGGAGGGAGTAGTAAATAGTTTCTCTGAGACTATTCCATCCGCAACAAATGGCAGTTTTTGCTAACATTACTTATCCATTGTTTCCTAGAGGAATGTTAGGGTCATACTCCCTAACACTTGAATTATTTTATTTTTTTAATTCAAGTAGAACATCTTTCAATATGGAACATTGTGGGCTGCGTCTCTCTTCACAAACTCCTAAATTGTTTTTGACTTGGAGGTTTTTTTTTTATTTTTTTATCTGGTTATGTTGAAGGAAAGCTGTCATCTACAATTGCTTCAATTATGGAATTCTTTTTGTGTTGTTTAATCCCTTTTTCTACAATGTTTGGATTTCAATTTTTTTTTCTCTACTACAATTTTGTATCCAAAGTAAAGCATATGTTTCAGAACATGTTTACATTTCCCAACCAATTTTTGTTTTGGGTTATAATTTGTTTGCTGGTTGGGCGCTTGAAGTTGCAGAAGAAGACGAAAAATTAAAGACCATTATTATTAAGAAAATAAAATAAATGGTTACACTCTATCAATCAAAGAATTTAAAAATAGCATTCCTCTTGTTCCCTAATATTGTTGTAATGTATATAGGTGTGCAAAGTATAAATTGTGGGAAGAAAGTGAAGTTCTTTTCTTGGCTCAAGAGTTTGCTTGAGACTTGGTAAGTACACGTTCTTCATCATCTTATGTGACTTGATAAATATACTTCCACATTACCTAGGCGTTATGTTATATTGGTGTTATTTTGTATAGGTGTGCAAAGTTTTAAACTGCAGTAAGTAAATGAAGATCTTGAATGATGACTTGACAAGTATCCTCTCTCCTTCGGTTGTGAGGCTTTTGGCGAAGAGTACAAATACTGTGAAGTAATTTCCACAAGTAGGCATGGTTATGCTAAATCACAATTTATGATTCAGCTATCTCGTTCTCGTTTTAAGTTGCAAATGATGTATTTTTTTTTTAAAACTTTAATCTAAATGTTCATTAGTCATAATTTAAGGATTTACGTCTTGTTTGCTTGGTTTAGACAAAATATATGATCATTGCTCATCTTTTTCATTGTATTTCGTGATCTCCTATATGTGTTTTTCTTCATCTTTCTCGTCTTCCTAGAATCCTAATCTTTAACAGCTCCTTGAAAAGGTTTTTTTGAAACCCTAAGTGTATTTGGTTGGGGGATTTGAAGGGGAGGGGATACTATAAATGAAGTTTGTTTGGTTCAACTTTTTTAGGATGGGATGATAGGGAAGTGGAGGAGAGGGGAAATGAAGGAATATGGATTCATTTCTGGTTCCCTTCAATTTGGGGTTTTTCATAGAGGGGAAGTTTTATTGGGTTGTGCACCTAGCTCACCAAACTGATCAATAACCTCCACTAAATTTTTGGATATCATCTTCTCCTTCAGAATGCCAATGGCATTCTGAAGGAGCTTAACCCACTTGGGTTGGCCTGGTGGTATTAGATTGGGTCTTGGGAGTGTGCTCCTTCGCAAGGTCTCAGGTTCGATTCTCTTCGGTGCTAATTTGAGTGGGCTATTTAGCTTCTTAAAAAAAAAAAAATAGTTGAGGAGATTTACTGCAGTAGATTCAGACTCAATTGTGGATATGAATCTATCTTGATTTGCAGTGATTTCCACAAGTCCAGGAATTCCCATACCTTCTGCTTTTTTAATCATCATACACACTCGTTTGCAGTGATTTCCACAAGTCCAGGAATTCCCATACCTTCTGCTTTTTTAATCATCATACACACTCGTATCATATATACGAGGAGAGATATATTGATTCCAAGAATAACTCTAAAGAGTTACTCAGAATCCCCACCCTTCATATTATCTTAATCTAATGAACTAGATTTAAGTCTTAATATTTATCATGTGGTCTTATCTTTCTTGACCATTCTCACATGATTTAGGTTTCCTTTTTGTACTCAAACCATTGTGCATTGCTAAAGGCAGTGGAGCTTAACACCACCACAACGCAAATGAAGATGAAAATGAAGATGTGTGAATGGGCTACTACTGTTGCATCAAACAATGAATCCAATGCTAATATTAGATTCAGAGATACTTCTTATCATGGATCATCGTCATCTTATAGGAGGGAATTAAACGAGACAAGCACATGTTTTATTTTTATTTTTTCAATTTTTTTTCATGTAATCTAATTTGTTCTTTCTGCACATGATCAATCGTCCATATATTCTATTATTTATCCTAACACTAGTGCATGTTATATCAAATACTAATTGTCACTAACCATTATATTTAAAGTTAGTTACATTAGTTAGTTGTTCTCATTAGCTCTTAATGAACCACTAAGTGGAGGAGGGACCGTGGGTTACCATATTGTTAGTCTAATTAGAGTTTATTTGTGTGATTAGTGTTTAGTTTTAGCATATTTTTAGTAGATTACTTGAACTACAAGTAACCTGACTTTTATGATTTGAAACTGGCAATTGGCTATAAATATGTCTCGCGTGTATCATTTATCAATAAATGAAACACTCTTTACATCCTACAAGTGGTATCAGGAGCCTCTCAAAGGGCCTTGATGACAAGTGGTATCAGGAGCCTCTCAAAGGGCCTTGATGAAAGTTAGTTCACCACACACTAAGCATGATGCTGGCCTTAGTTTATAGTCATCGAGTAATTGACAATAATATGAGGTTGGAGTTTGGCATGGATGATCAATGGGTGAAAATGAAGATGTGTGAACGGGATATATCTGATGCATCAAACAATGAAATCAATGTTACTCTTAGTGTGTTTGGACGAGATAATTCAAATTTAAAAGAATTTAAAATTCTTAACAATTTAAAAGATTCAATTGAATTTTGTTTGAATTAAGTAATAAAAAATAGTGATGTTATATGACACCATACGTTAACCACACGATATGCACAACACACAACTTTTCGCTACGCATGCAGGGGCAGCAGAGCTAGTGGTGTCATGGCCTCCTCAAAGTTAATTTTTTTTTAATAAGTATATATACACATTTTTAACTAAATGTTATCTAGCTTTGTTTTGTACCATCCGACAATTTTAGGACTTTGGTAGTTGGCACTTTGTGATGGTGTTGGTGTTTTTGCCTTTTTGATAAACTATAACACGTCTTTCAATGACACCCACTCAATGTACTCAAGGTTATATTGGTAATACCAGAAATAGACGATTTTTTTTTTACGGGAACAAACAATTTTAGAATTAGTTTTGGACCTGACCAAGGCGCAATCCTCTGGATCCTAAGTCCACTATTATATCTAAGGTCCGACAAGACACCCCAAATGCTATTATATTTTACGAGCAATAGCTACATCGCACAAAATAATAGATGTGTAAGACATCGAACTACTGTTATAGTCTACGAGCACCAAGTCACACAGTTTTCTAGAGGTGCTCTTGATCCAACGGTCATCCGGACGTTGAGCCACAAGGGCAAAACAAACATATCCACGCCATATGGTCTAGAAATAGGGTGTGCCACGCTGAAAACAAGTTACATCCTTTCATTCTGGGAAATCTCATCAAAGCTCGTTAAAATCTGACTAACTTGAGCGTATGAGTGCCTTTGTATATAAAATCCCTTCGCACCAGTGAAGGATATGCTTGAACCATGGAAAACCTCTGCAGCTATTGCTTCACACCACCTCTAGGCTCCAACAGACTCTTTTGTTCTGTCAGGAACAATGGAGTCTTCTATACAAACAAGCCATTTTGTTTTTGTAATCTTAATGATCGTAAGTTCAAATCAACTGGTAGAAGAACATATTGACCATATACTAGTTTAAAAGGAGTAATATCAATAGTTACTTTGGGAGAATTTTGGTATGCCCAAAGGACTTGACCTAAGAGTTTCATGCCAATTTCAAGAATTTTGATTAATGTGTACAAAATTATCATACATACAAACAATATTAGTCTTTGTTATTAGGTCAACAAATATTTTTGAATGATTTTTTCAAGACACAAATTATAACATTAAAAAAAGTTCATCCCCAAAAATTAGGAATTTTTCCCTTAAAAAAAATTGATGTTTTTTACATGGGACTAGTTAAATAAGAATCTTTTAAACGTCAAAAGCTCAAAATAAAAGTAACAAAAATCTTAGAAATAGAAATCAAATTTTTATCTCATTTTTGTGGGAAGATTTTTTATATTGTCCTAAATATACGTGAAAGAAAAATCTCTTAAAATTGTATATTGACTTAACAAGGACTTAAACTCCACAAAGAATAACTTCACATGGACTAAAAACAATGCAATTTTTTGTGTTATATTCAATTCATGAATTTGAAGTGATAGATCTTGTTGTTTAAAACCAATTGTGATCTTAAAATATTATACATGCCCTCTCTCTTATCTCTTTTCTCCGTCCCAAATCCTAGTCGTTACCATTTTTCTCTATCAAAAAAGGGTGATTTACGGTTGATTTTGATTCAAAATCACCCCTTCAAATTGTTTTTTTTTCTCTTTTAGTTAGGCATGGCAACAAAACTCATACCCGTGGGTATCAGCCAAACCAAACCCAATTTCACAGGTTTTCCCCGCTTTAACTGAGTTTGAGTGTGGGTATGAGTTTTGCCCTATTTCAAAACATGAGTATTGGACGGGTAATGGGGATATAGGTACCCACCCCGAACCCATATCTAAACTCATCCCGAATATAAAAAATCAATTTATTACCCTTTATATAAATAGAAACTCAAATCCTAAATCATTTCACTCATACAGTTGGAGTCTCAATTTGTTGGATGACCCTCATTTTTTTGATTTCTCTCTCAACTCATTCCACATCTCACATCCTCAGTTTCTCTCTTCTCCATCACCATAACTGTTGATCGGCATCACTTACTTGTTGGATAATGTATTACAACATTGCGCCTGAGGTTGAAAACACGTCCCCATAACAAATTATGCACTGCGGGGATGGGGATGGGGCGAGGATACTCGAATCCGTCAAGGAGATGGACGAGAATCGATTTCTTATCCCTGTTGGATATGTGTATTTGAGAGTAGTGTATGGAGGCGGGAAAGGTAAAACACGTCCCCACCCTGCCCCATTGTCATGCCTGCTTTTAGTTAAATAAGCGATTTTTGCATATTTTTTTTGTCTTCATTCGTTTTTTTTTATTTTGTCGTCTTTGCATGACTCTGTTTGTTTTGATTTACCGTCTTTGTATGGTGTGTTTTCTATTTTTCATCTTAGCGCGATGTTTATTTGATTGAAAGATTAATTTTAATCAAATGTAGATTCAATCAATGACATTGGTGTCATCAATGCTGTAGATCCAGAGATTTGAATATAGTAATATTTGCAGGCATAAATACTATGCCGTTTTATATTACTAACAAGAATGTTATGAGTTCGTTTGCAGATTTTAGTAAATTTGAATTTATATTGTATCAATATACTATATCGATTTGAATAAATGAACGCCGTTCATTTTTGTAAAAAAAAAAAAAAAAACTGCGATCTTGTACCAAAAACCAATTATGATCCAAAACAAAAATCCTTCAATGTCGAGGTTTAAAACAAATTTATTGTGCATTTAACTGCGATCTAACTACTTTTTTTCAAATTGAATCGAAGATTCACGATCACGCACCAAGTAATACTGATTAGAAAATTAGATGCATGTTTTGTTCATGCTATTTAGAAAATTAGTTGAATCTTAATCCGATTTTGACAGTAATTATGATGATGAATACTTATTGATGAATTTTCCAAAGATTTTTTTTTGTTTTTGAAGGGACCCAAAAAGAAATTATTTTGGAGAGAGACTAAGATATGGAGTAACTAGTTACACATCGAGAGACTAAAATGACTGTTTTACCATTTTGTTACTTTCAATGTGGTCCCTATGCCACATCATTTATCTGGCCTGTCTAAAATATTTGTCACCTCATCAGATAACGAATTGCACATTCAAGAACTGTTTTGTATTTAATCATGAGTCATGGACCTTGTTTGACAGCGACATGTAGAGTCGGGGGCCAAAGTGATCATTTACCCGCAACATAAAATATAAAAACCATGATTACATTTTTAGAACAATTAAATTTTTTAAAAAATAATAATAATTCCATCAAAAAAAAATAATAATAATTTGAATTAAAACTATGAAAGTTGTCTAGAAAGTCGATGGTCAATTAATAGTTTATTTGAAAAGTCAAAGTTGTTGAAATATTAGTATTTTGTAAAAATATTTTTACTATTTATTTATTGTTCAAATTTTTTTTTTACTATTTATTTATATTCTAATATATTATGTTAACATATATATATATATATATATATATATATATATATATAATTAATGTGTCAAAAAAATATTTATTTTAATTACATTATCCTTTTTTAAAGAGAATGAATATATTAAATATTTATTAATATAAATGATTTTTTAAAAAATTAAATAAATGAGTTAGATAACGAAGATATACTATATATATGATTACAATATACATTAACACAACACAATTTATCTCTTATTAACATTTGAAGAGAGCAAAGGCAAATTAATATTTTGGATCGAGGAAGGATCACAACTCAAAGTGCTCCTTAGTTAAATTCTCTTTCAGTGTGTTTCACAGTTACTATCAAGACATCATTAGCAATGAATTCAGGTATTCATAATATCTTTGATATATCAACATGTCATATATAGATCTTAGTGTATTTTTTTTTTTTTGAAACAATAGATCATACTCCGTAGTATATATGCGTGCCCATATATATATATATATATATATATATATATATATATATATATATATATATATATATATATATATATATATATATATATATATATATAGGGCATTTCAAGTGAGAGGAGTCTTATTGTGAGAGATGAGAGGATTAAATCCTAACCCTTGGATTCACATCAACGGTTCAGATTTAGTATTTTTAATAAACTCTGCTCGTATCCAATTAAGTTAAATTATTATTTTTGATCAAGATTCAAATTGATCCAGCATCTGAATTTATATCCAATAATTGTTACTCCCTCCGTTTCAAAATGAGTGTCGCTTTAGCAAAAAAAATTTGTTTCAAAATGAATGTCGCTTTATATTTTCAATACAACTTTAATTTTTTTCTTCCAACTTTACCCTCTTCAACTTTTCTCTCACACAATTTTCAATGCAACTTTAAGTTTGTCTTTTTCTTATAAAGTAAGGGCAGTTTAGTAAAAGTGTTATGTCTAATGATTATTTCATTCCATTCCTTAATCTGTGTGCAATGGGCTAAAGCGACACTCATTTTGAAACGGAGGGAGTATTTTTTTATATTGAAAAGAATACTATGATTGTGAGGTCAATAATGGCTACATGTGACAGAGATGAAGAAAGTTTAGGTGTGTAAATAATAACCTTTAAATTCGTTTTAAACGAAACAGTTACAAGCATCGCCCAAGAATTGGGAAAGTTAAAATTGAAAGAGAAGACTGTACCAGCAACATTCGAGAGAAAATGCAGAATGATTTTTTTTTTTCAAAGAAGAAAGGAAAGGTGGCACAGGCAAATGAGGGTGACGAAAAGTTTGGATACGGGTACAAAAATTCAATATCATGGTAAAGATTAATCTAAGGGCTAGGATTCAACCCTCTCACCTCTCACAATAAAAAGCCCTCTCACTTGATATGCCCTATATATATTATATATATATATATATATATATATATATATATATATATATATATATATATATATATATTATTCTACTTCCGCTCTAAAGCATGATTATATGGTTATAATCATTGTATTGAGCATGTCTTATATTGATTACTCCCTCCGTCTCTAACTAAATAATAGTCGTTTAAGGTTTATGCACGATTATTAAGGAAATGATTAATTGTGTTTATTTTGATAGTAAAATTAGTATTATTTACTAAAACACCTTTATTAATTGTAGTTAGTGGAGTATTTAAGTTGGATGAAATTTAATAAATAAGGGTATAATAATGGAAAAAAATAATAAATGCTGCATTGATATTCTAAAGTGACAATTATTTCGAGAAAAAGAAAAATGGGTAAAGAGACAATTATTGAGAGACGGAGGGAGTATAATTGATTGTGATGTGTTGTAGTGCTAACATTGTAGTACTTTCTACACAAACAATACATGCAAGTAAAGAATCATTATTGTGAGATATAGTTGATATAATTTACATAAAATAGTTGTTAGGAGACACTCCTTAATTTCCACCATAATTATAAGTTGACGGGTCTTAGAAATTTTCATACAGCCGGGGCACAAATATTAAACTAAAGTTTAAAATAAAATCTAATTTTTGTCAAAAAATGAAATAAAATCTAATTCTAACGTGACTTTCAATCATTCTTAAAAATAAAAAAATATATATTTTGTTTATTAAGATTTAATAGTATCTATTATTATTGTTATTATCAAATTTAAAAGCTACTTTTCCATTTAATTATTTGTAAAATACCAATCAATTATCCCTATTAAAATTTAAAAGAGAACCATAACTCTTAAAGACATAAATCTAGAACGAATTTAACAAATTAGGGCAAGGGAGTTTCCTTCTCTCGTTGTTTTTTTCTTCAATCTTATCAAGATGCTGAAAATTTATTGTATTTTTAAAGTTTTAAATTTCATGGACTGTGAGTTGATCTTATTTTAATCAAATTTTCACATTCAACATATTAAATATTTTTTAATCTCTTATTTTATTATATATTGATAATTACTTTTTTTTTTTTATCTCTGGAAAAAACTTTATTCTGCCTCTACAACCATTCTCCAAGTACCTAAGTTATTGGATACGATGGTTTTCCACAAATAATTTCTTAAAGCTAGTGTAGTTTAACACAGGGTGTGGTTATGGTGCATAAGGAAATCCTTATGCACCGTGCATAAATCCCAGCCCATTAACCAACAACAATTATATATATATATATATCAAAATGTTATTTTATTTATTCATATATACTAACTTCTTCTCCTTTTTTTGAAAGGGTATATACTAACTTCTTTGTTATTGCAAATTCATGTATGATAACTATATATCAAAATGTTATTTTATTTATTCATATATACTAACTTCTTTGTTATTGCAGATTCATGTATGATAACTAAATTAATTATTTTATATATATAGACTAATAATAAAAAAACTGAATAATATATAGGTAAGAATGAGATCAAGAAAAGCTCAATATGTTCCAAAGAAACAACTCAGCAAAGAGAACGGAAACGAAAACGACATGCTTCAAGACCTGAAGACCTTGCCCCTGCAAAAGATAATAAAAAGCATAGGGTTGAGATCATTCATATTGAAGATGCAAAAACTTCTAGTCAAGATCTATGCAAAAAGGAAAGTCAAAGCAACTTGGATGATTCAATGAAATGCTTGACGGATTTTATAATCCCAGGAGATATTCCAGATATTGAAGCGTTGATGAATGACAATGAATTGCTTCTAGATTTTTTTCTGGATATACCGAGCTCTTAGTCTATCTTTCTGGGGCAATACTTGTCACCAAAACCTTTGTTTTAAGTTTTTTTTTTTTTTTTTTTACAAAGTACTTACATTTGAATTCAAGTTGGGCTTGAGAAAAGTTTGGGTATTAAATTCTTAATGCATTCCTCGCGCGTGTACAATACTTTAGTTATAATAAGGGCAAATTATATTAACCTCCCTTGAGGTTTAGTTAAATAGCACAAACACACCCTCTAGTTTTAAACTAAACAAAAACCGATTTTTTTTTTCAAAAAATTTCGTTTTTGTTTGGCCTATTAGGGGGGTAAATCAAAACAAATTTTTTTTACAGGGGGTAAATCAAAAAAAAAAAAATTACAGGGGAAAACCGAAAATGACCTATATTATAGGGGGTAAAGACCTATTAACCCAAAAAAATTCAATGTTAACTATCTTATAACTCGTATTTTTTTACACACACATTTTCTTTCTAATAAATTTAATGTATTATCTTTCTTTCATAACAAACAATTGTTAGTTGCTCTCTTTCTCCAACAAATTTCTATTTTCACGCACCCTCTATCTCTCTCATAACAAACATTTGTACACACCTTTTTTAATTTTTTTGCACACACATTTTCTTTACAATAAATTTAATGTATTGTCTTTCTCTTATTAGAAACAATTACTCCCTCCGTTCATTTTTAAGTGTCTTTTTAGAAAATTAACAACAAAATAGCAATGTGTATTTTTGCACATTTTCTTCCTATTATACCCTCATTTTAATCCATCAATAAATTCCTATATTTTTGCACACTTTATCTTTCCAATAAGTTTAATATGTTATCTTTCTCTCGTAACAAACAATTGTCAGTTATTATCTTTTTCTCCAACAAATTACAATTTTTTTGCCCACTCTCTCCATATCAAACAATTGTCAATTTTCTAAATATTGTGCACATCTTTTTAATTATTTTAAGTCAATATAAAAATTATTTCAACTTCTTCTTCTTCATTGTCATCTTGTTCTTGTATCTTGTTAAATGAGTTTTCAACTATTTCTCCCTCTTCACCTCTCATCAGCGGTTCCAATGAGTCTTCCACTCTTTCTTCCTTTTGAACATTCATGGAGTCTTTTCTTTTTCTTTTCTCAAATATGTTCTTTTACTTTGCACTTGAAATTTTTAACAATTGCTACTCATCTTATTTATAGAATTTTAACTCTTCTTGGAACCATTGTTTGTAACAAAATTTTGTTTAAATTTGAAGATAACAAGAAAAAAACTTTGTTTAAAAAAAACAAACAAACTTTGTTTGAAAAAAAACAAACAAACTTTGTTTGAAAAAATAAACAAACTTTAGTTTTGCAAATAGATAGTATTAATTTGTTTTATTGAAAAAGATAAGAGTAATTGACAAATGGTATAATTGACAAATCGTACCTTTAAAAATATTAAAAGCAGTTAAATAGGAACAAAAAATTTACCCTAAAAAGACACTTAAAAAGGAACGGAGGGAATATATTATAGAGAGATATAGGCTAATGAATGAAAAATTCAATTCATCGATTCACTAATTTAGAGTACAACAAAATTTTTAAAACAAAAATTAGAGCACAACAATATCAATACATAGAAAAGTACAACACATATTTATGATTTAATGAAGAAAAAAACACAGATTATGATTCATTTTCCCCTAAAAAAATACAGATCTATGATTAGGATTTACATATCATAAAAACTTTCCCTAAAAATATAAAAAAAAAAAAGTTAATCATAATTGCGAGAAAAATGCTTCAATGTAACAAATAATGAGAGAATTTAATTTGTGAAAAGTAACCAACTATGAGAGTAATACTCAAACATCCATAACGAATTATCCTATATATATATATATATACAATGTATACCATCATGTTTTGTGCCAATAATAATAATTCATTTGTTTTCCTCTAAAGAAAATAATTCATCTGTTTATTTTTCTAAGTTGTTCTAAATTAAACTTCTGAAGGTATAGAAGTTATGTCAGTTGAAGCGTTAGCAATGGCTGGCGTGGACTACAAGGAATGTGCAATCAATCACTGTGAATCGCAAGCGAGCTTAACACCACCACAGGCTAAGTCTCAGACTGATGCTCTTAGTTTAGGTACTCATAGGGTAATTCACAATAATAATTCATGTGTTTATTCCTCTAAGTTGTTCTCATATGATGAGTGGGTGAAATTGAAGATGAGGGAATGGGCTAGAGCAGTTGCATCAAACAATGAAACTAAAGCTGATCTAAGTGTTTCAGAGATACTTCTTATTATGGATCATCATCGTCATATAAGAGGAAATTAAACTATATATACATGATTGTTCTTAGGTTTTGGAATTTCTTATTTTTTATTATTAATTTAATTTGTCCTTATTTCTTTATGCACATTCTCATCATCTTATTTGTTGTTTTTACGTACTTTGAATTTTGCTAGGTTCCTAGACTGAGTTTATGTTAAGTCAAATACTCATCATCATCATCGTCACAACCAACCCAAAAAATAAAATAAAAGTGCTATTAATCATGAAGCAAAGTCAAGCAAAACATCACTACTATTTTTCTTTCTTTCTTTCTTTCAATAGAACTAAACCAATCATCAACTCAACAACAAGTGGTTTAATTAAGGAGGATCGAACTTGATCTTATTATGTTAGTAATATAGGGTTTTAGAGATAATAACAATGACAATTAAGGTTTCAATAAGATTATAATGGCATTACATGTCAAGATGTTATAAGAGAATATAACAATATTTAATGGATTAATCTAATAAGATAAAAGTCCAATAACATGAGTCATGCTACCTAACAAGAACTACATGAATGGAAGTCTTTTTTCTTTTTTTAAAGAGACATTGATAGAAAATCTTTCTCTCGAGAAATCTTCCGTTGTTGTATTTTTAGAGCTGAATTTGGATCTAAATCTTATGGCTAACCCCATATATATATATATATATATATATATATATATATATATATATATATATATATATATATATATATATATATATATATATATATTAGCTAAACGCATTGCCCAAGCAAAGTGTTGGAAATCCGTACTAGTCAATGTGTATAATCAATAGTTTGACATGCAAAATATTATTTATTTCTTGATGAACTGATATGGTCTAAAATGTTGTCAATGCCACTATGGATAATTGTGGAATAAGACCTAAGAAATTTGTTTGCCCCTTTGCTTGGGCAATGCGTTTAGCTAATTATATCGTTCACACTGCAATTTTTGTTTCTAAAATACGTTCTTGCGGTCAGAGAACTTGAGCTGAGTCAAGTCAATCATCATTCTCTTTTTTGAAAAAAAAAATTCAATCATCGTTCTAAAGCAAATACATATTTTAATGGCATCATAACTTTTATTTTTATTTATAAAGGTGGCATCATAAGTCATAACTTATACTCCAACCGTTCTGTAAATCGTTTTAAATGTTGGTTTAGAGTAGTTTTTTCTTTATTATTATTAGCGAAAAGACGGACACTCACGTGTCCATTTTTCCGCTCTTTTTATTGCGCTAATGTTTGAAAATTATGAATGGTGTTTTTTTATGAAATTTTCGTTTTGATTAAAAGTAAAAATATAAATGTTTTTTGCTTTCAAATTAATAACAAATCAAACCAACAATTATCATCTATTTCAATAAAACCAACAATATAACAAAAAAATAATCTAAATTCTTATTTTTTTTAATGACACCAACAACAATCTCTATTATAGAAAAATTGTTGTTTAAGGGTATAATTGAGATAATGAAAAAGTAAGTATATATACACTTATCTAGTTTGTTACACTTTTTAAAGGATAAAGGAAAAAACATGACATTTGAGTTTGTTACACTTTTATTTTAATATTTAAATTTAAATTTATTCTTATCTATTTGTTACATGTGTTATTTGTATTGAAATTTAAGAGCATTTTTGGAAAGAGAAAAAGTCAGTCCAAAAGAACTGAAAAAGTTATTTTCTTTATATATAGAAGTATAGATATCCATATTTTAATCATCAATAAAAAATTTGTGCATTTTTAATCCATATTAACTTATACTCCCTCCGTCCCTATATCTAAGCATCATTTTATTAAAGTCAAAAGGTGCTTACATATGTCCTCGCGAGCTTAGCTCAGTTGGTATGGACAATGCATAAAATATGCAAGGTCCGGAGTTCGAACCCCGATCACCACCCAAAAAAAAGGGTGCTTACATATAGGGACGGAGGGAGTATATTTTAGTGGGAGTATGTTAACAACCACCAATTAGCTATATTAAAAAAGAGTATGTAAGAGTAATTGAAGATGAAAAAGGGTATATAGTCGACAAATTAAACCTTCTAACTATCAAATCGACAGTTAAATAAAAACATAAAATTCGTAGTCAAACGACACTTGAAAAAGAACGAATAAGTAATACATAAATTAAGCTAATTTTTTCTATATGTTTTAATTATTAACTTTATAATTAACTACTTAAGAGTCTCAACTCTTTACTTTTTCTTTTCCCATGGGTACAACAACTCCTTACATTTTTTTTTTTTAGTCAAGCGGACTAATGATTAAATTCACGCACTTTAAGTGTAAAGAGAAATTCGAAATTTGAAGTTCGAATCTCGACCCGGCAAATACTAATGTTTAACCCATGAATCAAATTTAAATTCTCAAAAACGATTTGTAAAATTATTAACCACTTAACTACAATCACTTGGTTAAATAATATTTTTCCTTTGAAGATGCCAATTCAAATTTTTTTTTACGTGTATATGAAGATACCAATTCAAAAAAACTTACGTGTATAATAAAAATGCCATACATCAAATTTATGAGATTCATTTAACTATTTTAGTCAGACAATTACACCATTGCAACGGATATTTTCTTTTGTCTTGGTCGTGGCCCCATAAATATACAGTCATCCATGTCCGCTGCTAAAAACGTTCGTGCAATCAGTCAGAGTCACAAATTTGAAATTGAATCAACTGGCGAAATGAAGAATATGCTTACCTTTTTATCCTTCTCAGTTACATGAAAAGCCCGTGAACTCTTTAATTAACCTTTTAGCAGCCAAAAAAGAACCATATGTTGTAACATATTGCCCTATATATAGAACTCATGTACGTACCCTCATGTTTTGTAGCAATAATAATAATTCATTTGTTTATTTTTTTTAGGTTGTTCTAAATTAAATTAAATTTTTTGAAGGTGTATATATAGAAATGTCAGTTGAAGCATATGCAATGGCTGGTGTGGATTACAAGGAGTGTGGAATCAATTATTGTGCATTGCGGCGGAGCTTAACGCCGCCGCAGGCTAAGTCTGAGAATGATCTTCGTTTGGGTAATCATCGGGTGATTGACAATAGTTTGAAGATGAATGATGAGTGGGTGAAAATGAAGATGCGTGAATGGGCTACTGCTGTTGCATCAAACAATGAAACTAATGCTAATCTTAGAGTTTCAGAGATACTTCTCATCATGGATCATAATCATCATATAATGCCAGGAAATTGATTAAAGAAGACACTTGTTCTTAGTTTTTCGATATTTTTTCTGTAATTTAATTTGTTCTTTCTTCACATCGTCGTCCATATATTCTATTATTCATCCTAGATTAAGGAGTGTATATAAAGTCAAATACTCATTGTAGCCATTTTTTATGATGGTGCCAAACTCTCTTTTAGTTTCTTAGAAGATTGGAAGTGTCATAAAATACATTTATCAAATAAGTCGATATCTTTTGGCTTTCCTATTTCTACTAGTCTAATATATATAACTTTCATAGATAGGAATGTAAAAAATAATTGTCATTATGAATACATTTTCTATTCTACTTTTATACATTTTTATCTAATATGACTTTCATTGTGAATAGTAATACCGTTGTGGCGCCTTCTTTCCTCTAGAAATTTCACAATTACTCCTATTTAAAAATTAAAACACTAATATCTCATATTTTATACATTTATTAGACATCTCAATTTACCTCTATAATTATCTTCCTATCAAATCACCAACATATTATATCAATCACATCACTCTCTTTTACTCTTTATTTCAAGGCGTATACACTCTTACATGAGGTTTCACGTGGGTGTCATTAATCTTTAGGAGTAGTTATATGTAGACGGTCATCCATCCATTTAACATCTAATTTAGCCCCACATAGCTCCACATGATATACGAGTAGAAGAAATAAGAGAAAGTTTACATCCAATCAAGTTTTGACAAATATTGGTGTTACATGAGTATGTGAAAATATTAAAGGGTGTTCATCCATTTTTCTCGAATCTTAATCAATCATATCCTCTCTTTGCTAAATAATTTACTTTAATTATTTATTCATCATTCTCTCTCACTTAAAATACATTAAAGACATCAATGATATCCAAGTGAAATCTCATATGAGATGTGCATGAAACATTTTCTTACGTAAAATTAGGATTCAACGTTCAAAGTTCAAACACAGTATGATATCACGTATATTTTGAACAATTTTCTTGCATGCATGTAGCTCGGAGACACTAAAAGGAATGTTGACTTCTGATGTCATCGTGAGATATATGACGTAGTTGCTGAACTAACTAATTAGCAAACTTCAAGAATAGAGTGTGCCCATGAAACATCCGTGAATTGCTTTATCTATAGTTGCCTAAACATTTTTTATATGCTAGAAATCCCCTAAACGTGTTTTGATGTGTAATTAAATATAAATGTTGGTAGGACAATAATATATAATATATGTAAGGTTTAAGATTCGAACTCCGACCACCACTATATATATATATATATATATATATATATATATATATATATATATATATATATATATATAGAGGGTGTATCAAATGAGAGGACATTTATAATGGGAGATGAGAGGGTTCAATAACAGCCCTTAGATCTATATTAACGGTCCGATGAAGTTTATTTGTTAAAATGACTTACCATGTGCATGTCTCTTCTTTCTCCAATTGAGCATCCTACTTCCACCGCTTCTAATTCCCGTTTTTGCAGGCAGAGGTTATGTACCAAGTTCGTTATTCACTCAATTGATTCACCATTCAAATGCATATACGGGTTTCGATTAATTTTATTTTAAAAAACTGCACTTCTTCTCTCTTATTTTACATGCCTCCCTTTCATAACCTCTTCATCTGCTTGATTTAAATCTGGAAAATTTTGTCATATGAATCCTTCTCTCTTAATTTTTTATACGATTAATATGCATCTCTTCAATTCGCATATACTAGCAAACTCAAAATTTTGTTGATACGAATTAAAAAGTGAGAGGGGGGAGATCGGAGGCGCCACCGTAATGGGTTTTCAAATTTTTGTTGTCGCTGATTGTCGTCGTTCGTTCGTGTGTCGCATACTCTGGAAAATATGAGAACAGTTTTTTTTTTTTGCCCCCTTCTAAATTCTTTTAATCGTAAACCATGGAGGATGACAAATTGGGTATTGGAAATTTTTAATTTCAATTAGAATGGAATAACTCAAATCTCACTTTTGCTGCATTTGTTTCATTTTCTGATGGATAATTTAATTGATTTTCATTGTTTTTGCGATGAATTTCATAGTTAAAAGATGAACAATGTTAAAAAATCAATAAAGATGAACAATGTTAAAAAATCAATTATTATAAAACAAAAGAAGAACATTATAATCTAACTGAACTGGAGGATACAAAGGGAAGAAGACGAATAGAGTTAATTGATCTCATGCGGTTGTAATAATTCAATACCATGGTAGTCTTTTGATCCAAGGGTTGTGATTTAACCCTCTCATCTCTCATTATAAATGTCCTCTCACTTGATACACCCTCTATATATATATATGTTGCTAAGGTTGCAATTTAAATTTTACAACTTTAAGATACGCCTGTAAATTCGTTAAAATCATCTATCTTGAGTATATTGTTGATTCATCCTTAATGATATCTGTCAAAGCACGTCCTAATGACTAATGAGATATGAAACCCATATACGGATACAGGTGCGGGTACGATACGATACGGGTACACGGATACGCGAATTTTTCAAAATTTAGGATACGATACGGCTAAGATACGTTGACAAAAATTTTATACTAAAACTTATATATATGTAAAATACTTGAAGAAAATAAACATTGATTAAAAGAACTCAACATAAATTTTATCTAATGTTGATTAACTGAATCATCTCTCTCTCGTTACCGATCATCCACAAAAAATATAATTTTAAGTGGTTCATCGAGAAACAATTCCAGTGATGCATATTTAAAATTGAATCATATACATCTCTACTGAATGTTTACAACATTGTCTCACTTTTTTACTCTTTATTTTTTCTAGGATACGTATCTGTGAAGTATCTTATAAGTATCCTTGTGTATCTGCGGAGTATCGTATAAATATCTGTTAAAATATTTTTAAATAATTAATTCCGATACTTCGTCGTGGGTGCGTATATGCGAGTATCCGTGGAGTATCGGTATCCGATACGTATCCGATACAAGTACGTCTCCGTTTTGGAGTATCTGGGCTTCATAGAATGAGATTAGGCTATACTAGATTACTAGCGAAACTGTAATGCCAGCAGAATGAGGATAACAGAGTAAATGAAGGAATAGTTAGTATGGTTATGAAATTGTGATACTTAGAGCCTTGATCCAATTCGAACTTAATAACCCATCATAAACATGTTCAAAATAACCGCTCAACCAAAATAAGTGAAATTAACCGAATCAATTGTGATAATTTAAGAATCACTAAATAAAACTGAAATTGATTTTATCATTTTGTTTGTATGTGTAGTTTTATGATTCTTCACAAAAAACGGTTATGTTTGATAAAAATTGTATAACAACAGTCCGGTTCGGATCAAAATTAAAAACTACTTCAACGAACCATTAATTCGATTTGGTTGGCAAAATAATTGTTACCGTTGAGGTCTTATGAACTGTTGTTATGGTTCAGTTTGGCTCAATTTTCTGATTGAACCGAACCATCAACATGTGTTCACTATTACTATAGCCATAGTCATTATATTTCTCCACTTTCATAATCTGTATAAAAATCAAATATACTCAAATAAATCTTCAAAATAAAACATTTAGCCTAGAAAATGCTAAGAAATTGATTTAATTTAATTTAATCATGATTCCATTGATTTAATTTAGTTTAATTTAATTTAATCATAAACTCTTTTTTTTGAGGGAATTTAATCATAAACTCGTAATAAATATATTTGGTGTGGTGAATAAATTGAATTAAAGATGAATGAACCTTTCAAGAATGAAAGCAAGTGCGGTGCCTTGAAAGCAGTTGCCAACAGGGGTGTCTCAATCATTAGGCAAGTAAAGTCATTGCTTTAGGCCTTAATTTTTTTATTTTTTTTTTTAACTTGTGTGTATGCACCCGTGCGTGCATGCGAGAGGAGGAGAAGCAACATCACAAAAGTATTGATTTTTTAATCACAATTAACATTAATAATTTTTTTTTATCTAAGATAGACAATATGTCTCAACAAAGATTATATGCTTCAAAGGTAATTTTGTAAACTGAAATGTATTAGTAGTATTACATATAGCAAGTTTAATAGCAAGTTTTGAAATATATCAATAAAATCAGCACCTATTTGCTGTACTCTCTAAAATAACAACAACCCATCAAAAAAAAAAGAAGAAGCAAAGATCTAATTTCAATTAATAACAAATATGGATCAAATAAAAACACAAATATGAGATGATTTTGACGAGTTTTAGGGAAAATGGGTATGTCGTGAATTGAACAAGGAAATCAAATAGATAAATATAGAGATGAATTCACAATTCTGGAAGATTGAATCTTGATTACCGTTGAATAAAAGAGAAACATAAACACAAGAATTAACAAGAAGTTTTAGGACCAAAAAAAATCTCACCTATTCTCAATTATGGAAAAACATGATGGAGTGAATGAGTTTAATTTCTGAAAAGGTTAAAATTGGAATTTTTGATGGTTTGTTGGGGTAGAAGTATAATTGTTAGGGTGTGAGGTAAAATTTCCTAAATTGTGATACTTAGAGCCTTGATCCAATTCGAACTTAATAACCCATCATAAGATCTATTATTAAAAAGATGTTTTACAATATTAATTAATTAGACAGTTGTTGTTCCCTGTAACAGCCCGATTTTTCGACTAGATTTATTTTTATTATTTTTAATTGTGTTATATGTTTTCTTATGTGATTATTGCCTCTGTGTGTATTTTTGGTTGGGAATCGTAGGATTCGGTATTAGAGGGGTATTTTAGTCATTTTGGACTTAGGGGCATTTTGGTCATTTTGAGAGTAGGGGTAATTTTGTAATTTTGCTGAAAGTTATTTTTAGTGCTTAGTGAGAGTTATTTTACCAAGTTACTAAAGGGTGTAGTAATTATTTATTTACCGTTAAGTGACCGTTAGTGTTATATTTTACCGTTAAGTGAGTAGTAACATTTTTGAGGTTAAAATAGAAATGGGTTAGGCCCATTAAGGTTTGTGAGATAAGCCCAATTAAGTGAGCCTATATATAAACTAGTGTTGGTAGAGAAATAGGGTTTTCTTCACAACATTTTTCATTTGAGAAGAGAAGAGATAGATGCTAGAGGGAAGAACAAGAACAAGGGTTAGAGGCAAGAGGGATTCATCATCTAGGAGCTAAATTGAAGCTTGGGTTAGAGATTCTTGGTGCTAGAGGTAAGAGGGTTAGAATTCAACCATAATTCATAACTTTTTCTTTTTACCCATTTGTGAAATTGATGAATTGAACCTAATTGGTTGTAAATTCGTGTTCATGTTTTGATGCAATGTTTGGGTATGTAAATTGAATGTTAATTGAGTGGTTGATGATGAAATTGCATGCTTAAATTGTGGTTATATGTATGCTTTGCATTTTGTCCAAAAATGGTGATATGAGGTGTTGTTGTGATGAATTGTTGATGAATTCATGATAGTTAGTTGCTGATGTTGTTGAGAGATGTTGTTGTTGATGATTAAAACCTTGGGTAATCATAATTGTGGAGTTTGCCATGAACTTGTGTTGTTTTTGAAGTTTTGATGAAAAATGGGTCAATGATGATTTTTGTTAAGTGAAGGTTTTGGGGCAAATTTTATATGGATTTGAGTGTCTTTTCATGTTTGGAAATGTTTAAACAAACTTTGGGATCAAATTTGGGCATCGGGGAGTCAAAATTGGGGTTTTGGGGTGAAAATGGCTCTCTTTCCCGAGACTACTGTCATAACTCGCAACCGTACTCGCAGCTGCGAGTTGAATGCGAGCAACATGGGCTCCTTGGAGCCAACTCGCAATGGCGAGTGAATTTACTCGCAGTTGCGAGTTGCACAGGGCAGAACCCCCTGTTTCGCATTCTTTCATCTTTTTCCCTCATTTCAGTCGTGAACTGGTTTTTGGTACAAACATGAAAATTGTAGATAATATTTTTAGCTTTCTAAGGGCGTTGGTTTGACTTGAATATGATTCTTGGTTTTCAAGTTATGGGGAAAATACTCTTGAAAAGTTTTGTCGAAAAATCCCTCATAACTAGTTCTAAATCGACCCAATCCTTGTGGAATGTTTTTAATCTTTGAAACTTGATTTTTATAAGTTCAACTCAGGTAGTTAAACTGTGATGTAGTGAACCTACTTGTTTTCCTTTGAAAATGGGAATTTTTGTGAAAAGTGGTCAAGTGAGACGAACTTCGGAATTTTTGGTAATTCTCCATATGTGGCCGATGAAATGTTTATGTAACCTCTACTGCATGTATAAGTGACTTGTGAGGGTACATGGCATAGGCAATTGAGCTTGTAGAATTGGTTTTGGTTCATAACCTCTAATTATTTTATGTTGTGACTTTGAGAGACGAACTTTGTTGAATATGACTTTATGAGCTAATTGTCTTGTGAATCCTTTATGGATAGTTGTTATATCTTATGTGAAGATGATTGGTGGTGTATATACATACGTGACAACTATATGTTGCTTGAATTATGGATGTTGTTGATGATTGTATATATGTTAAGTGGTGGTGAATTGTTGTTGTTTGCATATATACAAGTATTGGTGGTGTTGAGGTGATTTGTTTGTGTGAACATATGCATTGTTGTCGAGTCATATGTTCATGCATTCATGACTGATGGTGGTGGGTTTTATATCCAATTGAGGTGATACGATGTTTTTGTTGCATCGGAGGTGACGACCTTGAGGTGACTTGGTACCACATGCATCTAGATGAGTCTAGAGTCATTGCATACTTTGTTGGTGAATTGAAATGTATTTGAGTTGTGAATGAAGATTGAATTTGTTAACTATTGATTAACATGGTTGATGTTGTGAGGTGTGTATGACACACTTGTGGATATGAACTTGAGATGATGATATTGAATGATGTGAGTGTTAAGAATACTTGTGAGTATGTGTATAGTTTGTTATTCATCGTTCTTAAATGTATCTTTCATTCTCAAAGTTTCTTGTTAATTTTAATTGGATTATGATGATGTAATGTTAACCCTCAGTGGTTTACCACCTACCTTTTCGTATGGACGGGTAGATGGAGTGCAGGATGCTTAGTCTGTTTGCTCGATGTTGCCGAGGAGTGGAGTTCCTCTTTTATATACAAGTGTCTAGATTAAGGCTCTGATCTAGGATTTGCATGTTGGATTTAGTTGATTATGTATTTTGGAGTTGAGATGTTATTTGTATTTGAGATTGGAGGATATGTTCTTATTATATTGAGACGTTGAGGTGGTTTATGGATTTTATATATGTTCCGCTGCTAAGTGATGTAACATGATCTTTTTGCATGTATGTTTTAATTTGGTATACGTAGCATCTATTTCTAGAATATAATTGTATATTCGCGCATTTTACCGCTTAATAGAAGTAGGGTGTTACATTCCCACTTCAGTATTTACTATAAAACACCAGAAAATTATTCATTTATCCCATTGACACTTAACTGTTGCCGGATCTATGCTTTAAAAAATGTCACTTTGACTGTTAATTGCTGCAGAACAAGACATATCTGTAGTTAACTATCGTCGGATAAGTTTTTTAACAATCTCAAAAGTGGAAACAACAACTTTCCATTAACTATGTGTTCAACTCGTGAAACCATGCACCAATCATTTTCTATTATTCTCCATTGCATGATATGTCATAAACTGCATTCTAAATCTATGTGACAAACAAATTGCTATTGGAACATAAACATGTTGGATAATAAACATGATTTGGTCCATTGAACTATTCAAATGTTAGTCCCAATTAACTAATAAGTGTGGTGTAGCCTAAAGAAATTTATTGAGTGTTGTAGGACTAAATTGATAGTATGAAGAAATAGCATTATTAAATATATGTCATTGGTCAGGTGCTCTTCGTAATGTGGCTCAGCTTGGATGTTGGGGTCTGGGAGTTGTATTTTGAGGGTGTTCTTTAGGGGTGAGTAGTGACGATGGGCGGTGGTGGATACCGTGTTTACAATGTTTGTTTTTTGGAGGAGTCTGTTTTAGGTGGTGATGTTTTTGGCGGGTTTATTTTCAGGGGTGTTTTTTAGGTTGTTATGGTGTACCGTCTATATGCGGCACCATTTGTATCTTATTTCGTCCATACCTTGCGTCTTGCGGGGATGGCGTCTAATAATATTTGCCGATTCAAATAAAAAAAAATATATGTCATTGGTGTGTAGAACTCTCTCTTGAAGTGTGTAAAAAATATTATCCAATGATGTGTCTAGAACTCTCCCTTGAAGTCTATAAAAAGGGAGAGAGTTTGTCATTTGTAAACCAAGCAAGCAAACAAGAATAGAAATAGTTTTTCTCTCAAATATTCTCTCCTCCTAAATTCCTCACAAAGTTCTCACCATAACCTTATCCTTTTCCAACAAAACGTTCTCTGCAAAAAAAAAAAAGAAGAAGACTTTATTTCAGCATTAAATATATTACGGTTCTCATTATTCTACAGTTGAGTACATTATGTTGTTTATAATTCGGTACTCCCTCCGTCCCATATCATGTGACATAATTGACTCTGTCACGAATGTCAATGCACAATTTTGATCTTAAATATCTTTAATAATATATTAGAAAAAATTATGAAAATTTAGTATTTTAAAAATACTCATCGAGCCAAATCTAACATCTTATATGATATAATTTGTTATAGTATATTAGTAGAAAAATATGGTCAAAGTATGTTATGTGCATAGTGCACAATTTTAAATTAAATCATTTAAAATAGGAAGGAGAGAATATTGATTCTTCTCCAGTTGAATAAATTAAATTGTTTATAAATAAGATAATAGGTTGGAAAAAAAAAACTACAACAACACATTTTGGGGAAACAAATCCCATCACATTGTTTGAACCATGCATACTGGCAAATGCTTTGAACTCTTTCGTCTTCTAAGATAAAAATTGTCCAATCATTTAAAGCATCTTACCTCTTCTCTTCAGACAAAATGCTCAAAATTGGTTTAATTTAATTTAAGGGTCGTGTTAACCAGTGTCTCTGAGGCACTAGTTAAGGAAGCCCCATGACACTAATTATGAAAAGTAAATTATATATTTTTTATTAATAAATATATTTGGTGTAGTGAATAAATTGAATTAAATATGAATGAACCTTTCAAGAATGAAAGCAACTATAGCCTTGCTACATAATATATTATACAAGCCTAAATATGATGATATATTTGGCGAATTTTCAATACCTTCCGTTAAATTATCAGAACTGGGTGCGATTGATAGGCGTCGAATCATTCCAGTTAAAACAATTGTTTGCCCTCAATAATATTCTTGCAAAAAATCCTCACCTTTTTTTAACGGTCATTGCATGCACTAAATCATGAACACCACATCTTTTTACTCTTCCATCAATATTGATTGAATTTACTTGCACTAAACTTCTATGGATTAACTCTTTTAAATATCCTTCTGCAACCTCTTCCAATGTCCTTCCCGGCCCTTTCTTCTTTAACAAACCCTTCAGCAATCCATTGACGGGTCAATGTCTTTGAACGAACTTTACAGGCTTCAAATATAATCCAAAATACAAGAAACATGACTTGAGATTGCAAGGCAAATCATGGTAACTAAGTCCTAAAACTTTTCTTATCATGGAATATTCCTCTGACTGGTCTGCATTTATATTGTCACTAAACTTAGACCATTCATTTCGATCTCTGTCTTTGCATGCTAAAATACCACCAATGACTACAATTGCGAGTGGTAATCCATTGCATTTTTCAACAATTTTGGAAGATATATCAATAAGATTTTTTGGACAACATTCGTCATGGAACACTTTCTTATTAAACAATTCCAAAGATTGTTCATCAGATAAAATTTTCATTTCATACACTTCAATAGAAAATGATTTCTTACAAGCATCTGCAACATCCTTCTTCCTTGTAGCAAGTGTTCTATCATATAATTTTTATTAATAAATATATTTGGTGTAAGTGTTCTATAAAAAAAAAAAAATGAAAGCAAGTGGTGCCATGAAAGCTGTCAACCGGATGTCTCAACATTAGGCAAGTAAAGTCTTTGCTTGCTGAATTAGTATCTCTCCATTTATTACTCTCTCAATTTTTTCCATTTAGATAGATAAAAAGACAAACAAGTTTGAAAAAAAACCATAAATAATTTCTCCGGTCTTATATATATGAAAATTTTCAAAAAAAATTTGGTCCTAATTATAAGAAAATATCTTAACTTTTTAAGGTATAGTTATTGCTTAAAAGACTTTTTTACCCCTTATTTATTGTTTTTGTTTTTAATATTAGTTGGTGTATTTAGTGTTTCACAACTTTTAATGAGGGTACATATTTGTAAAAATATGTAAAAAGTTACACTAATTAATGATTTCATTGGTTTAGATGTTTTTTTTCTTTTTTTTTTTTGGTACAATTATTTTTCTTCTTATGACAAGGACCGGAGGAAGTAATAGTGGTGGGATTCATTATATAATTTTTTGTATCTATCTCTCACCAAATGTCATCATCAATTTATTTTAAACAAATGGAGAGGATCTTTACTCTTGCTTTAGGCCTTAAAGGTTTTTTTTTGTTTATAATTTTTGTGTGTGCGCGCTCGTGCGTGCGTACGAGATAAGGAGAAGCAGCATCACTTCTTTTTAACTTTGCGATTTTCACAAAAGTATTAATTTTTTTAATCACAATTAAAATTAATTAAAAATTTATCTGAGATCGACAATATGTCTCAACAAAGATTATATGGTTCATGGATAAGTTTTATATATATTGTTTATAACATCGAAACCCGAATCATCAAAGTAATACAAACAAAATTATAGTTGTTTTATAGTCGCAAAGGTACCTTTTATTTTCGTTTCTTATTAGTCTTTTGTCACTAGTTGTTGTACTAAAATGTCCTAACTATCCATTTAGCACGAGAGAAACGTGTAAATAGCACGAGAGAAAGTTTTGTCCATGCACTAACTATCCATTTAATTTTCAAATAGATACATAAATCGAAGATGCATGGAAAAAGAAAAAATTAATAAAATTTAATAAAAAAATTTCTTATACATCACCACCGTATTAAGGAAAAATATTTGTAAAATATATAAAAAGTAATATGTAACCTCTAAAATACATAAAAAGAATTCATTTTAATTTTTAAAAAACTTAGTATTTCAAAAACATTCTTAGAATGATTAATAAATTTATAAAAGCAAAAGGCAAGCATATATAACTCCAAGGTGTAGTTTCTCATTCAACATGGTACAACCAGCCAAAGTTACCATAAGAAGCATTAAAGGGGTAAAAACAGAGGCAAACAATGGACCTCATCTGTACACACCATGAAATTACAGCTACCATTGCTCCTGAAACCACTATACCCTGCACAATTCAATTTACATGGTATGATAAAGGTTACAACTGTTTCAGGTTGACCATTGCAGATGCAAATGTTGGTGAGGTTAGAGCTAGGGATTGTAGGTAGAAGTTTTGAAATAATGCTCCTTTACATATGAAAACCAAAGTCCCCTTTTTTGGGCTACTTTTAGAGTATCTCTTGTACTATTGTCTCGGTTTTTAATATATTATATTTGCATATAAAATAAAATTATACAAAAATACATAATTACATACCCTAATAAACCGCAAAGAAAATACTATAATAGTATCATTTAAGTCATCTTTGTCCTCTTCTTCTTGCTCCCAATTAACAAAAATAAAACATATATATCATTAGACATGTTCAAAATAATTGTTGAACCAAAACGAAGTGAAATTAAATGAATCAATTGTGATAGTTTAAGAATCACTAAATAAAACTGAAATTGATTTTATCAACTTGTTTCCATGTGTAGTTTTAGGATTCTTCATAAAAACGGTTATGTTTGATAAAAATTGTATAACAACATTCTGATTCGGATCAAAATTAAAAGTTAGTTCACTGAACCATTAATTCAATTTTTTGACTGAACCGAACCATCAACATGCGTTCACTCTTACTATAGCCATAGTCATTATATTTCTCCACTTTCATAATATGTATAAAAATTAGACATACTCGAATAAATCTTCAAAAGAAAATATTTAGCCTAGAAAATGCTCAGAAATTGATTTAATTTAATTATAATTCTATTTGCTCAAATAGCATAATCATTCTCCATTGATCATAAACTCGTAATAAATATATTTGGTGTAGTGAATAAATTGAATTAAAGGAATGAACCTTTCAAGAATGAAAGCAAGTGGTGCCATGAAAGTAGTTTTTAAGAGGGTTGTCTCAACCATTAGGCAAGTAAAGTTTTTGCTTTAGGCCTTAATTTTTTTTAACTTGTGTGTGCGCGCGCACGTGTTTGTGTGTGCGCACGTGTGAGAGAAGGAGAAGCAACAACAATAGTAAATAGTAATGATGTAGTAACGATTTTTTTTAGCTTTAGGATTTTCACAAAAGTATTAATGTTTTTAATCACAATTAAAATTAATAAAAAAAAATCTAAAACTGACAATGTCTAAACAAAGATTATACAAGTTGACTTTATCATAATATGTATAGATAGATTGTAAGCTAGTGGTAGACAGCATCATGGAAAATTCTAACAATCAATCTGACTTTGGCAATATAATATTCTCTTGTAGATCACTTTTAAATCAATATAGAAACTTTAAGATAAGTTTTGTCAGGAGACAAGCAAATTATGTCGCTCATACTTTAGCAAGGGCGTCAAGTTTGGATGCTTGTCACCATGTCTATGAAGTAGCAATAAACGTCACAAGAAAGGGGGGGTTTGAATTGTGACCCTTTTAAAAATTATTCCTGGAAGTTAAATAAAAATATATGCTCAAGAAAATCTTGGTTAGTGTTAGTAATAATAAAATATTATAATATTAGGACCAGAGAACTCTGGATAATAAAATAAATAAAAGGACCAGAAAGTTCTGGAATAAAAGACTGAAATAAATAAAGCAGTAAAGGACCAGAAAACTCTGGATATATAACTGAAATAAATAAGCAGCAAAGGACCAGAAAACTCTGGATAATTAACTGAAATAAATAAAACGATAAAGGACCAGAAAACTCTGGATATATATAACTGAAATAAATAAAGCGATAAAGGACCAGAAAGTTCTGGATAATTATTAAGTGGTAGGTTAATTATTTAATTTTAGTTTTAAGGACCAGAGCACTCTGGAAAAATAATATATTTAATTATAGTTATATGTGACGGCGAGAAATTAAGAGATGAGAGAAGAGAGAGAACACAAGAGATTTATCCTGGTTCGCCTAACCGGCTACGTCCAGTCCCCACACTACGTGTGAGATTATCCACTATAGTATCCTGCTATCAGAAACTTCTGAATAGCACTATAATTTGTTGATCACACCAGATCAGTCCGTTACACTCTGTATTATCAACCTCAGCAGGCTTCTACTATTCTTGATCACACAAGAAAAGTTCTATCTCAAACTATTAAGCCTAATAGACTTGAGATCTAGTTACAATTTGTTTGGTGGTGGGTGTTGGTTAAAATGGAATCTCAAAAGAGAAAAAAAAATATCTCACGTGGAGATTTCAAATTAATATCTCAAAGAGATATTTTAAATACAAACTCTCAGGGATATCTAAGCTTTAAGAAGAAAGATATGTGTAGCTTGCTTTGTTGTTATTGTTGAAGAGCTTGAGAATATTTCTTTTGAATATTCACGTGAATGAGAGAATGGAATTCTTGTGTGTAAGCTCTTGAAGAATTTGCCTTGCTATATGCTTGTATTTATAGAGGCTTGATTTGTGAAGCTCACTTGAAATTATACATGAACATACAGCTGTTTAAGCGTGTATGAAAAACAGTCCATGTGCTCTTGCTTTTTGTTGCTTGAAGCACAAGTGTTGCAAAAAATGTGTTATTCCAAGTGAAGAATGTTCTGAAGAACATTCTCTTCTTCCTAGCCATTTGAGACAGCCCACGTGAGGTTGTAATACAGCTGTGCATGAGTTGTAATTGGCTGTGTTTGAATGACAGCATCCTTATCCATATTTGTAGTTTCACCAGAATGTTCTCAAGAACATTCTTTATTTGTAAAACAACTTTGTTTCTTCTTTTTCTATGGTATGTGCTTTTCCATTTCTTTTCTAAGTGCAAAGCCTTTATGTAATCATATGATATTCTATTTATGTCATGTATCCCAAGTATCTTCTTTTGGTGAGACATAGAGAATATTTTGCTTCTTGTTTTTGTACCAAAAAGTCCATTTATGTCCTTTTGCTTAATTGCTTTGATAAGGACGTTTTTAACTTGTCTTGTGAGCAAAGAACCTTCTTCTTATGTTAAGAACATTCTCATGAAACATTTCTCACAAAATTCATTAGTAGATAACAAGTTAAAAAACAAGTATTAAATGTTTGTAATCTTTAAAACATCAAATAAGGATTTTGTCCTCAACAGTCTATGATTTGATTCCATCTTGTATTTCCTCTATTTTGATAAATGAAATGATATGAGTTACTTTCTGTCAAAAAAAAATCCATTAAAAAAGAATTGTTAAATAAAATTTATTATGATAATTTAATAAGCAATTTTGCTTCTAAAAAAAGATCAAAAAATAAAATTTACATAAAATATATTTCAAAAATTATACTCCTTCCGTTTCAAAATGAGTGTCGTTTTAGGTGTTTACACACATATTAAGAAATGCAATGATTAAGAGAAAGAGAATAGTTATTTTACCAAATTATCCTTATTAACTATTGGTTAGTTTTAAAAGTAATATTTTGGAAGTAGTGTGCAGAGTATTAATTGGAGGGTACAATTGAAAAGAAAAAGTTATTATTGCATTGGAAACTGAAAGCGACACTCATTTTGAAACAATTTTTTTTGGCTAAAGCGACACTCATTTTGAAACGGAGGGAGTATTAATTTTAAAAAGACATCGTTCTTAGAGTTTGTTTTAGGCCTCAAAATTGGTTGGGACGGACCTGATTGCAAGTAGCAAGCGGCAGGCAACAACGATCCTTAAGTTCATGCCATCATTTACAGCAAGTTTGTAGAGAATATGAGTACCAGCAAATGCTATCTGCACTATTACCATTAACAACGTTGGCTTCAAACCCTGCACTACATTACACAAACTCTCCTTCATTATCAGTTGGGGAAGAAGATAAAAACACAAAAGGGTGAGGGAGACTTGTTAAGAAAGGAGGAGAAATGAGGGCGTGGGGGAGAGGCTAGGGGCCCGTTTGAAATATACTTATTTTGAGCTATGCAAATCAAACTTACGTAAATAAATAAGAAATCTACTTTCTTTCACTAGTGACTTGATTTTACACATGAAAAAAAGAAAAGATACACTTTAATTTCTTTCTTTTTGACAACAAATACACTTTTTTTTAAATAGAGAAAATACACTTTGTTAATCATTTTAAAATTACATTTGTTTATATTTTATTGTAGGATAACAGTTTGTTAATTTATTTTTTTTAAGTAGTTTAATCGCTATAAATTTACCTTTTTAAGGTAAATTAATGGGATGTACATAGTTCGAATATTGGCTCATGCATATATTATACGATGTTTCTATCAACTGAGTTAAGTTTATAGAGACAAGTTTGTTAATTTTCTTTGGAGTAATGGAAAACTGTTCGTTAATGATTTTATATGATAACTAACGGGATACTCGTACGTACGCACATGTGTGCTACGCTTTTTTTTAGACATTATTATTCGATCCTTTTCATAAAGCTAAAGTGTTACGTGTATGACGACGTCCGCTTTCTTTATCTCATAATACTAGCTAGTATTAGTTGGCAGCAATCTCAAATGAATTGGCTTCGCAAAGGTGATGCAAATTCTAAAAAAAAGCATGACATCATGTCGAGTCATCGTCGCGCAAATGTTATATCAACAATTCTTGTTGATGGCACCATTGTAGAGGGGGTGGATGAGCTATCTAGTGCTATTTTTTTCCACTTTGGAACTCACTTTAAAGCAGAAATTTATCTGTCATCTCTTCCTGTCTACTTTTTTTCTTCTTCAAGGCTCTCACAAGTATCATCTCTTCTCTAAAATATTTATTTATCCGTTTTTTTCGTTTTTAATTGTTTCAGTTCATTTCCATAATTGTTAGTAATAGTTCAGTTTTTTTTGTTTGGCTCAGTTTAGTTAAACAGTTCGATTCAGTTTTTTGTTTTTTTTCCACCCATAATTACAACCAATCTTTTTGCTTATATTTATATTTGAATGACATTGTCTCACAATTGTTTTTATACGACATGGCATTCCTGTGTTTGCGTCTTGTCATCTCTAGCTATTTTCAAATTGATCACATTTAAAATTCAGAGACATAGTCTAATAAAGATCACGGGTAGTTTGAACATGTGTCTTCCATGCATTCAGCTCAGAGCCACCAAGAAGAATGTTAACAATCCCACTTCAAGAATGTAATGTGGCCATGAAACATCCGTGAATTGCTTTACTTGTAGTTGCCTAAACGTTTTTTGTATGGTAGAATTTCCCTAAACATGAACCATTACTTGTTTCGGTGTATAAATATAAATGTTGCTAAGGTAGCAATTTAAATTTTACAAGTTTAGGAGACCGGCCAGTAAATTTCTTAAAATCATCTATCTTGAGTATACTATTGATACATCCATGGATTGAATCTGGTATGTGTATCTTAACATTTCAATTGAAAAAAAGGAAAGAAAATCATCGGATCATCAAGATTACTACCCCTAAATTTTTCCTCGGAATAAATTAAACAAGTTGAAAGGGGATATTTGTGACACAACACTAAAAAATGATGATATAATTTTATGGTTCCCTCTCATCGTCCACCAGACAACTCGATCGCATCTTGGTTATGAATTGAATCATCTCCCCACGCAAATCTTCTTTGCAGTCTCTCAGAGTCTTGTCTCCGAGTAACCTCCACGTGCTGCCATTCTTCCCACCTTTCGGACAGCCCTTCTCCCTCCAACATTCTTACAACCTCTGACATTGCCGGACGATCCTCTGGTGTTGCTTGCGTGCACAGTAATGCAACTTGTACTATCATTTCAACTTCTTCTATGTTGTAGTTTTTATTAAGGTTGCTGTCAACAATGGCATCCAATCTTTTCTCCCTTTGTAGCTTCTTCACCTAAATAAAACACACAAATATAGAAAAACAGTAACCAATAAGTATTTACTGAATTGTGCCAATTGACTAAATAACACACAGCTTATTTTTGAAGATATCAAGCATTAAGAAGGCGAAAGCACATCTCTTTACAAAAACTAACTACCTTATGCTCATCAACGAGTTCTAGGCAAAAGTATTCAGTAGCAAAAGCATGTATTTTTTAATATGTCATGATTATAAACAGATCACACTTAAGCTTATTGCAAAATCATGTATTTTTTAAAATGTCATGATCATGATTAAGCTTATTGCAAAATCATGTATTCTTTAAAATGTCATGATCATGAAGACAGCTTATTGCAAAACATGTATTCTTTAAAATGGCATGATCATAAACGCAGCATACTTCAGCTTATAACTAAATTGATAAGCATGCAGAGGTGAAGTTATAATCATACAAGTACTTGATCATTGCAGCCTCTACTCCGTGCTTAAATCGTTAACATGTCAAAGTGAACATCATCAAAAATAGGAATGCATAAGCACAAGTTCCAAGCATGTTTGTACAAATGAGAAACAACAAGAAAGGCACAAAGAGGAGCAAACAAGGATGTCATGAACTCATAATTACTAAAATGATGTTGTCTCACATGGTCAAGCAATAACACATCATCTTCATCTTCCAAACGTGAAAAGTCAATTGCACGTTGACCTGTAACAAGCTCCAAAAGCATAATCCCATAACTAAAAACATCTGTCTTTTCTGAAGGTTTTCCAGTAGACAGGTATTCGGGAGCTATATGGCCCATTGTCCCACGAATTTGAGTCGTCACATTAGTCCTTCGAACATCAACCAATTTTGCCAAACCAAAGTCACCAACGACTGCTTCAAAATCTCCATCTAGTAAAATATTGGCTGCCTTTACATCCCTATGAATGATTTTAGGATCGCACTGTTCATGAAGATATTCAAGGCCACGGGCTGTTCCAAGAGCAATTCGTTTTCTTGTATCCCAATTCAAAATGGATTCCCCAGGTTTGAGCTCTGGATCATTATTCAACATGGTCAAACATTACTGGAAAATATGCCAAATTTACAAGTAAACATAAAGAAAATATACAGATCCAAGCTACCCAAAATGTCAGATTAAACCTTTGAAAACTTGGGGAAATGTTAATAATTATATAACTGAAACAAAATAGATACTAGGCCACGTATCTATTTAACTATATTATTAATGGCCTCTCTAACCCAGTTATGAAATAAAATAAAATAGTCGCTTTCTTTTATAGAAAATCAATTTTGATGATAAGCAGACCAGTATGCATATATATGTTGTAACTAAATACCTCTTAGTCGAGAGGCAACACTTAAGTTCTGCATGAAAGGATATACTAAGAGGCGTTCGGTTGGAGTAGTGCAAAACCCAATGAGCCGTAAAAGGTTCCTATGGACAGCTACGCTTATCATTTCAACTTCGCGCTGGAAAGCTTGATCACCCCCAGGACTTTCATAATCAGTTAGTCTTTTGACAGCAATTTTTGTCCCATCAACTAAAACACCTTTATAAACCTTACCAAAGCCTCCCTGTCCTAAAACATTCTTCTCGCTGAAGCTGTCTGTCGCTATCTGTAGTTCTCTCCAGGAAAAACTTTTTATTTGACCAAGTGTAATTCGCCGATCAACTTCACCTAGAGCCAAGAATGAGAAAATATTGAGATACAAGAGAAGTTTCAAAGAAACAAAGAAACTAAATAGATAGTTCACATTAATCATAGTTATAATAACTTTCATAAACTATGCATTACAAGCTTCTTTGTTTCCTGAATTTCCTTTTATGTTGTTTCAATCCTTTTTAACTCTTAGGGTCTGTTTGGGAGATTGGAGGGGAGGGCTTTAGAGGGAGGGGATTAGAGAGACAGAAAAATCTTCCATCTTTATTAATAAAATGAGTTTGTAGAGAATGACAAAAGAAGACTTATAATTAACATTTTTTTAATTTTAAGAATATTATAACAACATAGATTAGGTTTGAAGAATTTATCTAAACCCTCCTTCAATAATTTTGAGTTCCCCTAAATTAGGGGGATTTTGTATTATGAAGAAAAATAAAACCTCCAAAGCCCTCCTCTCTCAAAAGTCCTCTATTTTTTCCACTTCCTCCTTCCTTTTTTCTCAAGCCCTCCCCTCCCCTCCTAAACTCCCAAACAGGCCCTTAAGGATACCTTATCCTTTCCCTAGTGCTGGCCTACTTTTCTTTTATTTATAATACTACTTTTAATAAAATAAATATTATAGTATTATTTTAAGAGTTCAGTACTATACACTGACGTTGTCACTTGTCAATAAGTTCTATACAAATGTCCAATCATATTTCCCCTCGTTGTCACAAAATAGTATTGCTTCTTAAAATATGTTTACATTATAGTTGTCGACTTATAGAACTTCTATTTTAATAATTTATCACCGTGAAAAGCATCACAAAACATATTAAGTATATTCTCTAATCATCACATTCAATCTACATAGGACATGGAACTTTTTTAAGGAATTGAGGGGCTGGGAGTATTTAAATTTGTAGTCATCGAATCTAGTGAGCCACAAGGTGTCAGGGAATGAAAAGTAAATGCTAATGAGTTTTTTAAGGGCACTAAATAAGAAATAAAAAATGAAATGCATTAAACCTTTGTACTTTTGATAAAAAACCAACTGGTATTATTACAAACGGAGGGAAAGGAGAGATTGTAAACTTCCCCTAGCATATTGAAGTGACTCTAGACTTTTCAAATCGCCTAAAAGGCCTTCTACTCTTTCTGAATGATAAGATAATCCTCTCTGCAAGCACTCCTCTCTATTTATAGGCAACATGCCTTATCTCCCTTAACTATCTCTCTGACTCTAACCCACCCACTACCTGACCAATTACCTGATTCCCTAATAACTAACCAAGCCTCTTAACATACAGTAACAGAAAATACTTATCAACTTTTCAATAAACACTTTCTAATTCTTGATTCATTAATCAATGTCCTTAAGGAATATGTTTGCAAAACCTTAAAAGAAAATACTAATGAAAACATATTGACAATAATAACAGTAGGGCAAGATAGTAGAAGAACAATGCATAGTCAATAAAAACAATACTACAACATGGTACTGCAACCTGATGATCTTGACCATTCTTAGAAATCGTGGTTGGGCCTAAGACAACCACTTATAAATACATTGTCAAGCCATCTCCAATCCGATTAGGACTCTTAACACACCCCCTCACGACCAGCACTATTGGGCTTGGTTCGTGGACATAAATGGTGTGTGGTCCGATAGCGGGAAACCTGATAGCAGGTGGCCCAATGGATCTTGAAGAGGTTTCGATACCATCTTAGAAATCGTGATTGGGCCGAACACAACCCCACAAAACCGGCTTGTGAGGCGAGGATTACCCCCACTTATAAATACATTGTCAAGCCATCTCCTATCTGATGTGGGACTCTTAACAACCATCATGGTGGATAAGAGGACTTTCTCAAGTAGAAAAAAAATGCATTTCAAGCAAATTATTTATCCATAACGAGCTAAGAAATACACCACTCATATGAATCAATCTAAAATGTGGTCGATAATGTCATATATGATCATAATGGTTCATGAGTTTAGAGTATTGGATCAGCTTGGAATAGAATGCATATATATGCAGGGTTAACAGATTAAGAATTTCAAATGCTACAACTAACAATCTACAAAAACATTGCGCAGACTAAAGATGGAACACAAACCTGCAACATCTACAAAAACCTCACGCCTGTGCCCTTTGCACCAGAAAAACAGCAGGCTACCAAGAAAAAGAATAAGAATTGAACCTACAACTGTTCCAACTATGAGGCCTACTTTTGGTTTGTGTGATGAACCTGCCAAGTGAAGGAAAATTAGTTTGCTACCTGTTGTGTGGGAGGAGGTGGGGGATTAGGGGGGGAAATGTAACCTTGATTTGCATTATCAGATGTGCAAAGATGCTGATAACTCACACCACAATTCAACTTATTTCCAGTGAAACTGCAATAAGAAACGTAGTGAAACAAAGTTAGACAGGGACATATGTAATCTAAATAACGAAAAATGAAAAGATCGCAGGAGTCCTAGTTTGATGTTCTACTTCTATCCAAGGACTCCGACAACAAAAAAGCAGTTGTAAAAAAGGGCAGGGTCCTGATAATGAGTGCTTTTAAGGCATTGGTTAGGAAATTAAGGAGTGGGAAGTTTTTATTAGAAAATACAATGTTCAATGCATTGGTAACACTAAGGGAACTTGATACTGGATAGCATTTGTCAAAAGAGATTTACGCCTTAAACTTCTATTTCTATATATTGACTTTAGAATATAAGCCTACATTTTGTTGATCGTTGTCACTCGGATTTGTTGTGAACTCGTTATAATATAAAATCATGTCACTAACAACAGCCTTCCTACTAGAGATGGAAAAAAAAAGTCCTTTTTGGTTGAGTTTTATCTTTGGCAGCCTTTTCTCCTATTTAATCAATTTAAAGCAGAAAGTGTTGGCCAGAAAATGCTATGTCCATGTCTCAACTTTTAAGGTTTCATAGGGTGAGCATGTAACAAGAGATACAAATAGCAGCAACTCTGGATAGACTCAAAGCATTTAATGGTGATCGGTTTGTTTTTGTTAATACTTACCATTTCTTCATGTGTTTTCAAGTGAGAAAAACTACCATGAATAATATTAAACAAGTATGTGGAAAGAACTCAATCTACGGGACTCCAATTACAAACTTAGTTTGTTAAAAGTTGAAATTGAATCTGCAATTTTTACAAATCTTTCAAATGAAGACAAAAGAATTAGGAACTCGGGAAGACCGATAGAATCATAAACCACTATTTGATTATGTTTGTAACAGTAATTGTTATATAAGATTATGAATTTATGTATGCAGGTCAGGGATAGAAAGTCATTAAAAGGAGCTTTAAATATTCAATATAATCCCAATTTACCATACGTACTTGTACTTAGGAACGTTGAATAACTGCTCTGGAATCTGTCCGTTAAGTTCATTTGAATCTATCAAACTACAAAAGAGAAGTTTGAACAATACATCAGATGGTAAAATGATAATGAAATGTACTAATAAGTAGAAAAACAAAAAGCATCAAAAAGTAGTTCACATACATATTGATCAAGTTTGGGAGACTGCCAAGTGATTCTGGAATTGTCCCGTTAAGATTGTTTTGACTTAATGTCCTAGTTGCAGGACCAAAATTAGCCACTTTTAAACATTACACAAGGATGATAGATGCTAAGACTCGTCATATATCTGTAAAACCTAGAAACAGACTATCATACTTACAAGAATTGAAGCTTTTTAAGATTACCAAGGGAAGATGGTATTTCACCGGTTAATTTGTTGTTTTCCAGATCCAATCTCACTAAGCTTGTAAGATTTCCAAATTCTTTTGGTATGCCACCAATGATGTTATTCCCCTGTAAAGAACTGCATGATAAATGTACAACATTAATTAATGGTCACACTTATAAGTCTTGCTTCTTTGTGTGTGTGTCTGTGTAAGATTATCCCCCAAAACAGATACTAACGAGACAAAAATGTGAATCACACATCAAAAACCAACACAAAAGATGGAAAATGTGAGCAAGAACGAACTTGTGACAAATCAGAGAAGAGTTAAAATCATAAAATTTGCCAAAGAGCATTGAATGATTTTTCAGAAGTAACCAAATTATATGTACCCCCGAACACCCACACACGAACCCTAGTACTCTTCTAGTTCATCAGATGCATAGAAGATAATATATTTCACAGAAAACATGTACATCCTAAATAAATACAAATAATACTCAAAAGTATCCATATGGTTTCATCAAATCACATCATAACAATACTATAATCCAAAACACGGAAAATGACGAGACTAGGAAATACACTGTGGGTACTTGATATATACTTACAGAGTTGTAAGACTTTTTAGAGCTCCTATTCTAGGTGTCAAGGATCCAGTGAATCCCATAAATGCTAGTGAGCTGCAATGAAGTAATTTATATAATTATACAGCCGCGGGCACAAATCTTCAAGCATCAATAAGGTAATGACTTTTTTAGCATCTTCTCCAGATCAAATAACTAAAAAAACAATTGTTGGAGATTGCAATAAGAAAAAACCCTTACACTTGAACAACATTGCTGTTCTGGTCGCAGTAAACATTGGACCAAGTACAAGGGTTTACTTGATTTTTGTTCCAGTTAGTAAGCTGGTTGGGTGAAGCATTCAGAGATAACTTCAATGCATATAGTGCATCTTCTGTAATAAACATGAAGTTCATAAACATTAGTCTGACATTTAAAAGTCACTTACAACATCGACCAAATCAAAAAAGCAGATATGTTTAAAAAATCACACATTTTCTACAGCAATCTAGTAAAAATATGAAAAAAGATCATCATCAGATTCTATTAGAAAACACTCTTATCAATATATTCCCCTGCACTTGAGGTACTAGCTCGGTGGTAAGAGCTTAGTCTTGTAACTTTACCGTACAGAGTTCAAATCCTCTCAGAGACGTTGTAAAATGACCATCAGTGTCACTTTAATTAATTAATAAATAGGAAATTAACTTGTTGAGAAGCAAAATAGCAAAAGACTACAAAATTATTGAATCAAACTGCGAAAGAAGTCTCGATTTACTACTATTAAACTGAAATCCAGAACCTTATAGAGATGAAATTGAAGGAAATCAAAATTTGCAATTAACATAAGATGGTACCTTGTAAATCAAGCTGAGGAAGTGCAAAAGAACACACACAAACCAAAAGTAACAATAGAAGAAACACCAAGTTCATTTCCACAAACATCAACCACTTCCAGAATATGCATAATCATAATCAATTAGCAGCATATCAATAAGCTTCATTACAGCAGTGCATAACAATGAACCAACCCTTTAATTAAGCTGCAATAAGAATAAATAATTTAATAAAATGGTATTTTTCATATAAAGGGTTCAACAGTAACAAAGAAGAGAAGAAACAAAACTCATAATTGAATCATTAAGAAGACAAAAATGAAATATTATTTTGAAGTAAACAGTTAAAGTTAGTTTTAGTTTGACACTTCTTGTTGGTAAAAATGAATAAATAAAAGAGTGGTTTGGTGGAAGTGAAGAGGACAGTTGAATAAACATGATTGAATATTGACGGGAAAACAGTAAATAAATAGTACAACACACAGCTTGTAGAAGAAAAAACATGGCCGAAACTTACGTACAGAACAAATCTGAAACAGAAGCTTTTGTTCCTTCTACTCTTCTTTCATGGTATTGGTAGTACTTGTGAAAATTGTGTTGTATTTCTCTTTTCTTTTTAAGGTCAAAATACTGTTTCTATACATTATTTAATATCTTTTTTTCTTCTTACGTATTTTTGCACTATAGATAAATTATATTCGATGCTTAGGTCACTAAATATGTTATTGGATAAACAGTCATTTTGGTGTTGATTTTTTTTTTTTTTGGTAGTGATGTTGAATATGCACTTATTTGTATAATGGTTTGATTCAAGAAACATAAGATAGTCTCTGACTTTAAAATTTGTTAGTGACTTCGACCTTCAACGTGTGATTTGAGTGTTAAAGTGTAAAAAGAAAATAGCTTGACATTTTTCTGGACGATAAACAAACGATATGGGGTGACGGTAAGGACCAAAATGAAAGAAACACACATTTTGGTTCTTTTTAGATCTCTAGATATTGGTTTATTCCTTTGAAGCTTGTGGTGGAATTGGAGGGCTAGAAACATTGTTTGCGTGGATAATGAACAAATTCATATTTTCTATTTTTTTTTTTTTTTTGAAATGGCAAAATATTATTAACCAACAAGTCCGTGCAACGTGCACTAATAAGCTCGGGTGGGAAAAAAAAAATACAAGGGGAAATCGGTTGCCACAATAAAAAAAAATAAAAAAAAAAAATATTTTCTATGTGATATTGAGATCAAAAGACTTGCATCCCTCATCTCTATTTGTTTCTCTAGTTTGATCTCGGTTCCAAAACCTCCTCCATGTGTTTCTTGGCATCCCTATAAAGTTGATGAATTCATCCTAAATGTAGATGGCGATTGTTTTGGTGATATGGGCAGAGTTGGGTTTGGAGGGTTTGATTCGGAAAGGGGATGTCATTTGGATTATTGGGTTTAATGGTTTCCTTGGGATTTCTAATAACAATTATGCTGATCGAATGGCAATCCACCATAGCTTGAAGATTACTATAAATCTTGGCTACAATCTTATAGTAATTTGCTACTCTAATTCTCAAAATTGTGCTTGATCTGATTTTCTAGGATCACAATGTTTTCCACTGTTATGTTGCAGTTATCAAGGATTTATTGAAGTTAATGTGGGATGTTATCATTTCTCATTCTCTTATTTCAGCGTAAATTTTTGGGTAAAATTGGGTTCGACCAATGATCATAAATTCATTGTGTAGGAGGCTCTACCAGAAGGCTTAAAGACCATTCTTTTGTTTGACTCACGACACGACGGATGTTTGCTACCTCACGCTTAGTTTTTTCCTCTGTTTTTGGGGTTTTCGTTTTCTCTTTAGCCAATTTACCAGAAAAGATATTCAAAAGATTATCACGATAAATTTATTCTGACACTTTCGGTATCTTAAGTAATTACAAACAGAACTTTATTATTAATGGCGGATCAGCGACATCAATAAGTAAGGGAGTCAGAGGCGAAATGTTTCATCAAACACTCTATTTATATCTATAGCTATATCAATTCCTATTATTTCTCACCCCAAGGAACTCGACTACCTTTAGAGAAGACCAAGACGAGAATCACAATTTTGCCATTTATTAAAAAGTGACAACTCATCTAATTTTGTGTCGGATTTAATGTTGAGAGACCAATGCTATGCGATTTTAAAATAAATGAATCAAAATTGTGATCGGATCAAAATTGTAATTAAGCCTTACATTTTTAATTCATTTTTAGACATTTATCTTTCACTTCGTAATACATGTCTGCTCTCTTTGCTATTTCTGATAATTGAAGGCTGATTGACGGTTAACTTGCACATATGACTTCCGAGAGAGATTTAACTTCTTTTTGGAATATGTATATAAAACGTGAGTCAATATTTTTTTTTAACATATCCCAAGTTTTGATGCTATTGATGAATTTCAAGTTCCAGTGGACGGTGCTAATATGAACATTGAACAGTAGAAGAAAACTAAGTAACCGAAAAGGAAAAAAAAAGAGAGGAGAAAACTATGTTTGCTAGGCATTATGGAATCTCTCCTAGAATAATCCGTAGCGCAAATTATACTATGCTAAACTTTTCTTGTTTCACGGTTAGATGAAAATTCACCATTACATACTTCAGAGTTTTCACATACTTGGATGAAAATTCTCATGAGAAGACAGTTAGGTACATTTCGAGGATTACATTTGTCATTTGATTTAATATAATTTAAACGTATAATAGGTCGATCCAATTTTATTCCACCATACATTATGAACGTAATTTTTCCCATTTTGTGAGAATGAACATATATTTTGCTATTATTTGAATAAGAAAATTAACACACCACTTTTTTTTCTTTTTGGTACAAATTAACACACCACTTTAAATAAATAAAAAAGGGTTAATTAAGTTTTTAGTCCCTATAAATATTCACAGTTTTGTTTTTAGTCCCTATAAAATACAATCACACTTTTTAGTCCCTGTGACATTTTCCTTAAGCATTTTAAGGACCAAAAATGTTGATGGAAATTTTTTATAGGGACTAAAAATGCTAATGGAAAATTTTTATAGGGACTAAAAATGTTGATGGAAAATTTTATAAGGACTAAAAAGTGTGATTTTATTTTATATGGATTAAAAACAAAATTTTGAATATTTACAGGGACCATTTACTTAATTAACCCAATAAAAAATAACAAAACAAAATTAACTAAATTTATACTCCCAAAGTAGCGCCGGCCATTTTGGATTAGGTAGTATTTGATTGATTTCTACCGGCAACCCGTTGGGCTGGTCTTAAATAAACCAGTCTTTCTCAATCTTTTTTCTTAATAAACTTTATGCTGTAGCTAACTAATCAAGATTTTGTCATGTGAAAGTCAAAAATGAAGTTCCCAGTAGTATAAAGAAGAGTAAAGTATCGATGCACTAAGCACAGTGCTGAATGAGATGTTTCGGATTTATTTCAGCTTAGTATTTTAAATTAAGAGTAGTTTGTTAACAAAAAAAGTGATAGAACGGATTCTACAAAGTATATTCCAATTACACCAAAAAACTCGATCCAAAATAAAACTATACAATTATCATATTTTTATCATATTCTATAATATCCTCGTCATTTTCTTTTGTCACAGTCTTTGCCAACTCAATCATATATCCACCACTCTGCATACTTCCAAAAACCCATTTTCCAATCCACTCTGCAATGGGTAGTAGCAGATGGTTCAGCTTCACAACATTGTGTAACTGGTGGTTCCGTTACTCCTTCTCTAAATCCGGCCTAAAATCAACCACCACCGATCTCGGTGACGGAACAGTAATGCATTGCTGGGTCCCTAAAACAGCTCAAAAACACAAACCTTCTCTTATACTCATCCATGGAATCGGAGCCAACGCAATGTGGCAATGGAACTCTTTCATTCCTGAGCTCACACGCCACTTCAATGTTTACGTACCAGACTTGATTTTCTTTGGAGATTCTTACACGACCAGACCTGAAAGATCGGAGCAGTTTCAAGCAAAGTGTGTTATGCGTGTGCTGGAGGGTCATGGGGTGAGGGAGATGATGGTGGTTGGGTTGAGCTATGGTGGGTTTGTGGGGTATAGTATGGCGGCGATGTTTCCGGAGAAGGTGGAGAAGGTGGTGGTGATTTGTGCAGGAGTTTGTTTGGAAGATAGGGATATGGATGATGGGATGTTTCAAGTGAAAAGTGTTGATGAGGCTGTTAATGTTTTGTTGCCGCTGACGCCGGAAATGATGAAGGAGTTGGTGAAGCTCACTTTTTTTAAGCCTGCTAAGTCCTTGCCTAATTGGTTTCTTAATGATTTCATTGAAGTAAGTTGTTTTTTCTGAATGTGTGTCTGGTCGTGTTTGATACTTATACTTTGACATTGATATGACGTTTGATATTACTAGTATTAGTGTCGTGTTTATGTCTGTGACAATGACTCGGACATCGACATGTTGTTACGTCAACACCCGTAATAATTTAAGAAAATGACAAAATTGAATATAATCATATGTGTTAGTGTTGTGTTGGCATCGGGCTCTATAGTCCGGACACACCTTCGATCGGAAACATATGTGCTACAGAGTTGGCGTTTCATATGTTTCTCATAAAACCCTACTTTGTTTAATAGTTGAAGATGCATGGTTGGTTGCTATTATGTACTCTGTAAAATTGTTCCATCTAGTTCAGGAATACAATGTAACTTGTACTTGTAAGACATGTGTTTAGGTGATAGTTTTGAGGTTAGCTATACTAAGTAGTGGCAGTTAAGTTTAGGAGGACCCCTTGTTTAATTGTTTAATTTGCAACTAATTTATTGAGCAATGTTTTGTTTAGTAGATGATTAGTTGTGTTATCCCATTTAATTTGTAAATTCTAGATCTGAGAAAGTCCATCACTTGTCTTAATTTTTAGTCTACCCTTGTAGGTGATGTGTATAGAGTACCGCCAGGAGAGGAAAGAACTAATCCAAGCACTTCACAAGGATAGAAATTTGTCTAATCTACCTAAGATTACACAGGTTTGTTTTAGCAGCTAAATTTCTATTTTGAGATAATTTGGTCACATTTGTATTATTGCAATAACCTTTTTAATGAAGCAGCCTATGCAAATTATATGGGGAGAACATGACCGTGTATTCCCATTGGAATTAGCCCACAGATTGAAAGGGTAATTTAAATTTTTTAAGTTCAATCTTCATATTAGTTAATTTGATTATGTTCTGCATTTTCCTGATTATTTTGAATTTCATTATTTACAATCTTGTGTAGACATGTGGGAGAGAAGGCACAGCTAGTGGTAATTGAGGATGCAGGGCATGCAATAAACGCAGAGAAACCCAAAGAAATGTACAAGAATTTGAATTCCTTCCTCATTGATCCTTTCACAGGGTCTAAACAAGAAAACCATAGCAATGGTCATAAGTTGGAATAGAAAGCTTAAGTCTGAGAATTAGAATAATGTTTCTGATGTATTATTATGGATATGATGGATATGTGGTTCAAGATTTTTGTTGTATCATAGGCTGTTTCTGTTTATCCTCCCAGGCCCCAGCATATATTCAATGATGAATGCTTGGTTGTTGATACTCATAATATATCCCATTTCAATATCTGCATGTGCTTTCAAGTAAAATATCAGCATGGTTGTTAATGGCACAAAAAATTAAAACAAAAACAAAAAATCCGACCTACCGGATTCGAACCAGTGACCTAAGGATTTCAGCTTGGTATTCCAACTACAGTCCTCCGCTCTACCAACTGAGCTAAGGTCGGTTGTTGATTTTAACGTTGTAATATTTGTACTTAAGCCGCATTACAGTGGCGCTCACTTATTTATTCATTTTTTCCGATTTATAACGTACTTAAACTTAGCTTATTTTTTAAAGAAAAAAAATATAACTCAACTTATTTAAAACAATTTATTTGACTAATTATTTAAAATAGTTTTATAATTCATTATTTCATGATATTAGATTCTTGGATTTTCAGTTTTTCTTTGGTTCTACATAAATTTTCCTTTTGAAGAAAAAAAAATAAAAGGTATTTTTTTCTTTCTTGAAAGTATAACGAGTAGCTACAATAATCCATCAATGTATTAAAATTCTAAAATAGTTTCTAAATATACATTACATTAGTTAAAATAGCTTATGATGTTAAAATGTTTCGTTATATCAGTCCCTCAATATAATTACATACTATCACATCGATCTCTGTAAATATTTACTTACCATCATATTAATCCTTATAAAACAAAGTTACTTTTAGCATTGAGAGACTATTTTAAGTTTTAATTAACATACTGTATAATAATAATAAACTATTTTAGAATTTTGATATATTGACGAACTATTATGATTATTTGTTCAAAAATCAATTCATTCAAATGATCAAAACATTAGTAGAGTGAAAGGGAGTCTCCAATCACTAGTGACTGGTCAACTTATCACGAGTCCTTCGATTAGATATGACAATGGCCCCAATGGTTAGGGTGGTATAACATATGTCTCTTACCCATATATTTGTAAAAATTGCTCGTATTTTAACCCATATCCTTATGGGTAGTAACTATATTATTTTACGACAAAATCATCGGTTATAATTGAAACATATTATAACTTCTTAGTCGTGTAAGATGTGTCAACTCAATTGTTAAAGATTGACTTTATAACCTCAATTGACAAAGTTTGTACTTGTGACAACTGTAATATGAACATTAGTGTCATTAATATTAATAAAATTCTTGCTTCCCATATTTTTTTTTAAAAATAATTTATAATATCTTAATTTAAATAGATAATCATTGTATTTTTTAGGGGAATTATTGTAATTTTAAATGTAATTCATTATCATTCAAAACAACCATATGCAACATCATTTTGTTCAAAATCTTCATAATAAATTCGATTTTTCATGGTAGTACTTTCTCCGTCCCGCGATACTTGACCTACTTGGCCATTTTACACAGATTAAGAAAAGTGTAAAGATGAAAGAAAGAGAATGGTATTTTTACTGAATTGCCATTATTATTATTTTTAAACCTTCACTTTTTTAAGTAATGATTACTTTCTTTGTTCCACTACAAACTTTTACATGGAGACCACAAAAAGTAACTATAAGGGTAAACTTGTCAAATTAAGCTTAAAAATTTGAGAAGGTCAAGTATTGTGGGACAAATTTTTTTTTCCCAAATAAGTCAAGTATTGCGGGACGGAGAGAGTATTAAAAAGCTATAATCGAAAATGAAAATTGTAATTTTGGCATGAGAAATGAAGGGGCATTATTAGGGTTCTAGAAAGAGCGACAAGGCAACATTAGTGTAGTGTAGGCAACAGAAACAAACCAAACTAAAGGGTAAAAGAAGAGAAAACACGACCACCAAGTTCCCTTTCATTCCCTCTCTATAAGCAAAACAATCTTAGAGAGAGAAAGATAGACAGAGTGCTCCACTTCCTCATCCTCTCCTTCCAACTTCTCTCTTTCAAACAGTAGCAGCGCCTATAAGCTTCGAACCCCCAAACAACACAGGTTTCTCTTTATATTCCAATTCAAATATTCAAACATCTTCGTCTTTTGTTTGAATTATTAAACACAATTCTTTTTATTCACTCCTTCATTATTGATAGATTGGATGAACTATTGTTGTTTCTGCTTCTTATCTTAATTTTATTTATTTATTTATTTTCAATAACCAAGGCTTCTTATCTTAATGCATTTCTAGTGTTTTCTATTTGTACACGTCAAATTACTAATTTCTATTTCATCGTTCTTTTCAATTTGACTGTCTTGTAATTCATTACTCATGACTAGCTTCATTTTTACTCTGCTCCGAAAATAAGTGCTTTTTGTAGCTTTATCTTATTGTTTTTTTCCTTAATTTTTTTGCAGCCAGAGGAATTTCATCATCAAGAAATTTTATATTATACTGTCTTTTTGAGAATATAGAATAGATGGCAGTTACACCTTTTGGTAGTACATCAGCTACTCAATGGGGAATTCGTCCTCAGATTGTGGCCAGATCCACCACAATAGCCAAGTTTGCATCATCAAGACACAAGTCAGTCTTATGTTTTATTCTTAATTTTCATTCTCTTGTATATTACTTTGAAGGTTGATTTATCTGTCATATTGTGCCCCGGCTATAGCCATAAAAAAGTTTGGTATAAGAATGCGATTTTGTTACTCCAATTGTCGGCTATAGTAGCTGTACTTCTGGATATAGATTCAGATTATCAGAAACTAAGATGTGTTTCTCATTGAAAAGAAATATCCGGCAAGGGCTTATTGCCTGTTTTGGTTAAACCCTGAACTCCTACCGGAGTTGAGAAAAAATGGGGTTTAGTCATTTGAATTTTGTTAAGTTGATTGTAGTGAGTTGAAGTGCATGTTGAGAACGGCAATGAGTTTGGCAGAATCACGGTCTGTCATTGTAATTTTGCCCAACCTTTGGAACTTCAATAAAATCACGGTGTTGTTGTGATTTCATCAAACTCACTGCCAAGAGAAGTGGAATTTTTCAGTTTTTTGCACCAAGTAGAATTGATTCTTGTGTCAGACCCCGCTTAATTATTCACATTTACTCTGCAAAAGTGACTATACTTTATTTTCCAAACCAAATCGTCTCTTCTAAAATCTGTATCAATCGCCTGGCTCTCTTGCTCACCTTTGCATCTAGGACACGATGTCTTCATTTTAAGATGATTCCATTAGTCAATTGTCTGGTTTTTTCTCAATCAATTCTTTAGGGTCTTATGATATCACTTTGAAACAAATCAATTATTTCATCCATGAAATCGCACAAATTGGTAGCACTATTTAGGAAGTCAACAATTTGTGCCATTTGATGAATATGAAATATAATCATGCAACTTTTATCACTGATATGAGTTGCACGATTCAACAATTTATGTTTTTATCTTGCTTTTATGTCGCCAATTCTCATCAATGAATTTGAAGAATCAAATAGGTGCGCCATTGTTAAATGTAAAAAATCCTAAAGGAGCACTACTCAACACAACCTATTTAATAATCAATGCCTCTATTTTCATTCTTCTAAAATACGGAGGGTCTTACAAAGTCACTGGATCAATTGCTTTCTCACAATTTTCGCATACTTTTTCTCTGTTTTTTTTTTTAACTTAGGACATAGAACATTTGTGTTTGTTACATTGTGATTAAATTGCGTTGTGGGTTCCTCATTTTAAATCACTGCATTAAACACTATACATCATTATATGATATATTTGAAGTTATTTTGCATTGAACTTCTGAATCTTACGATTTGATACGATTTACAACTCACTATTCAGATGTTAGGTTTGCGATTCACAATTTATAACTTTGACATCTATTTGTTCAAAAATCAATTTTGAAAAAATTAAAACCAACAGATCCTTACTCATTAGGAACAGTTTTGCAGCATAATTCATTGTGTCGTAGAGTGTAATTCAATCCAATCATTTTTCTTGCAGTGCTACAAGCAGGATAAGCTTTATGGCTGCCCCAAGTTCAACCTTTTTTGCTCGGGATTCCTTGCGTTTTAATATAGGTTCACATCAAACTTTGCATCGTCGAAGGGGATCAAGGTTGATAGTTAGAGCAGATGCAGTAAGTTTTTATTACTTATGCTTTTCTAAGAAACGATGATTTCCTTTTTATATTTTTTTTTACAAGGGTTCCTTGTGAAAGTATTCTTCTTGAAGTTGGTTATATAACTATGACCATCCAATATATTGGCTGAATATCTAATATGTACCCGCATGCAGGACTACTACACCGTCCTTGGGGTGTCAAAAAATTCTACTAAATCTGAAATTAAGACTGGTATGTTTCTGCAGTCCCTTCTCTGACTGTTATGATTTGCCTCCATCATCATTAGTTGATGCGTTCAAATTCAGTGCTTTTATTTACTTATTAGTTGTTGAATTCACGAATGATAATCTCCTTTTATATTATATATCTCTTGCTGTTTCTTTAACATTGACTAATTGAAATACTATTACTAATAAAATGTTTGTGAAGGATGCAAGAGAAGTACTGATAATGAACCTAACAGCTAACTCTGTCAAGAAGTCTGCCAAAACATAGAACAAGAATTAAAGTAACAATATCAAAACTAAATACATTGTTTTTATTTACTCATTAGTTGTTGAATTCTTGAATGACCATTTGTTATCAAAGCTGTGATCTCTGTATTAACAGAAATTAGTGACCACATTAGCCTTAGTCCGTTAACTACGAATGATTAGGATCAGGGTTCTCTACATTTGAGTTTCCTAAATTCTTCTGTATTTAGGTAAACATCTTTCGAGAGAGAGAGAGAGAGAGAGAGAGAGAGAGAGAGAGAGAGAGAGAGAGGAGAGGGAGAGGGAGAGGGAGAGGGAGAGGGAGAGGGAGAGGGAGAGAGAGAGAGTGTTGCATATGTATGTTTCCTTGTTGTATGTTGTAAAGCAAAAGCATTGTAATCTTTTGCCTAGATGCGGGAGATGCAAAGATTTGTAACTGCAGGGAATCCAAATCCGAATGATTATCTCATTTAATATAACTCTTGCTACTTCTTTAATCTTAATACCAATACTGAAGAAGGTTCAGATAAAATGTCTGTGAAGGATGTAAGATGAGTAAATCAAATTTAACAGTTAAAACCATCAATGAAGTCTGCCACTTGATAATGCTTGTTGCTAATAATCATGAGACCCTCCCCCAACCCCTAAACGGCTGTTTATTTTGTTTAATGCCAAAAAAGGACATGGGGGGCTAGCTTTCCAAACCAAATTTGAAACTTTCAAAATTAATCGTCTTGATTGCTCTTTGGTATTGTATTGCGAGGCTTTCTGTATAGACCAACATAAACCAAAACTCGAATCCTTGTACGTGGTCCTCTTGGAAAACTTCCTCTCAAGACTGCCGAAGTTCAAACTAAACATTTATTTCATTTAACTTTTTTTTTTGGTAATCAATGCAGGAAAGGTTTGGAGAAGTTTAAAATTAGTATCAGAAACATCAATTACTCGGGTTAAGCTATTATTATAGCTAGATGCTATGTGTGATTTACTTGGTTATGCATTTTCCCCCATGGTATCATTGCATTGTTAACTCTTTCTATTGTAAATGTTTCAGCTTACCGGAAGCTAGCCCGAAATTATCATCCAGATGTGAACAAGTGAGTATTTTTTTTTCCTCACTTCCCATTGAAGTTATCTGCTTTCTAATATCCGTCTTTTGCTCTGTTCCCACTCTTTTTTTCCTTTTCTAGATTTCACTATTGCTATGGACAAAATGGTCCGGGTGTCTTAGATTATACCAATGCTTGCAGCATGTCATTTTTAAATCAATTTTTTTGTACATTCCTGAATTGCCTGTTATATGAAGTCGTTTAGCTAAGTGCATTTTCACCTGTCATGCCATAATTTCTAGTTGCATAATTTTTTTTCACATGGTCATAATCATTTATTAACGTTGCTTATCGTTGACCTATATATGTGTATTCACTTTATGCTGCAGAGATCCTGGTGCAGAAGAGAAATTTAAGGAAATCAGTAATGCGTACGAGGTAAAACTAGAGGATAATAAACACAACTGACCCTAATTCATGGTTAGTTCATAACTGATCTTATGTAACTATAATCCTTTTCAGGTCTTGTCAGATGATGAGAAACGGTCCATATATGACAAATTTGGGGAGGCAGGGCTTAAAGGTTCACCGGGATTTGGTGGGGGCATGGGGGTAAGTTACCAAGTTACCTCCAAAGATTATGGAGAATTTTAACTTGTCATAACATTGTTTTTGATAAATGTAAAATCTTTGTGATTATAGGATTTCAGCAACCCTTTTGATCTGTTTGAGTCGCTATTTGAGGGCATGGATGGTCGCAGCAGACAATCTTGGAATGGAGCAATGAATGGCGAAGATGAGTATTACAGTCTTGTTTTGAACTTTAAAGAAGCTGTTTTCGGAGTGGAAAAGGAGATAGAGATTAGGCGACTAGAGAAGTGTGGTACTTGCGATGGTTCAGGAGCTAAACCAGGGACTAAATCATCCAGATGTAACACATGTGGTGGTCAGGGACGGGTTGTCACTCAAACAAGGACTCCATTGGGTATCTTTCAGCAGTCTATGACTTGCTCGTCTTGCAATGGGACTGGAGAAACTCGAACCCCTTGCAGTACATGTTCTGGGGATGGCCGGGTGAGGAAAACAAAGCGGATAAGTCTCAAGGTTCCAGCCGGTGTGGATTCTGGTAGCCGTTTAAGGGTCCGAAATGAAGGTAACTCTGGAAAGAAAGGTGGTTCTCCTGGTGACCTCTTTGTTGTTCTTGAAGTTATCCCGGATCCCGTGCTTAAACGAGAAGACACCAACATTTTATATTCTTGTAAAGTGTCTTATATTGATGCAATCTTGGGGACTACAATTAAGGTTCCGACTGTAGATGGAATGGTGGATTTGAAAATCCCATCTGGGACACAACCAGGATCAACACTTGTTATGGCAAAGAAAGGTGTTCCTCTGCTGAATAAGAAGAATATGAGGGGCGATCAATTCGTTCGAGTGCAAGTTGAGATTCCTAAAAAACTGAGCAGCGATGAGAGAAAACTGATTGAGGAACTCTCGGAGTTGAGCAAAGGCAAGACTGCCGCCGGTATGAGATGATATTTCGTGGGAAGTTGGAACTTGTATTTGACATACATTTTATTTTCCTTTTATTATGGATGCTTCATTCATGACCTTGGTATATATAGGTTGTTACTCCTTATAGACATAGGCGGATTTGAAGAAAGGACATAGGTTATTACATGCTTTCTGTGTCATCTATTGCTTGTTTTCTTGGATTTTACATTTTAGTTATATTCTTGGATGTTGTTTTTTGACAGCATTGGATTATATTCTTGGATTTTACTTTAGTCAATGTTATTCATGAAGGGGAAAAAAAAAAAAAATACTGTTAACTTATTTTGTACACCAATGTTAATTTTGGCTACGGTACCTGTTATACTATGGGACTGACACTGATGATGACGATTACAGTCCCTTGCATTATCCTCAACTCCCTCACCTTGCTCATCTAAACTACTACCAAATAGAGCCTTATCAAAACATTGTAAGGAGCTAATGGCAAATACGAAAAGAAGGCAGCAAGTGGATAAAATCTTGTGAAAATTGGTCTTTCATAACAACATCATTATTGTCTTAACTCGGGTAAATGGTTTCTATTTGCATAGAGAAACTACCGGTGGTGTGGGCAGAGTCGAGTGGTGACAAGTGACACGGTGCAATTGACAACGATGCAGTGGGAGATGACGACGGCAGGAAGCACAAACACAAGGCATATAGTGGTCTGCGGCCAAATTGATATTTTGAAAAAGGGTTTGCTCAAAACAAACAAAAAGAGGTTTTTTTTTAAATAAAAAAAAAAACATTAATTGATACTAAAATAATAAATTTTATACCCAAACACACTTGAATGAGAGCTCAGAGATCTCTTCCATCTTAACTAGAGTTTATGAGTTCGAATCTAGTCCACATAGAAGATACTTAGTTCACACCAAAAAATAATGAATTTTAGCCATCAAATTTTGTTAATACCCCTAGCATATGATCCACATAATCTAGTTTAGTTTTGACCTTGTTGTGAATCTATCAAGATAGTTTTCTTGTTTAGTTTTGGAAATCCTAGTTGAGCTCATAATGAGTCTTTGCTGATTAAAATAACATTTCCTTTAAAACATGCAAGATATTATTGTACAATGCACCAGTTTAATTTTTTTTTCAATATTAGATCAATAAATCTCAACATATCTTACTTGATCCAATAATAGGTTTATTAATCTAATATAATGATGAAAACAAACATTCGGCTTTTTATTTTTGTGTGTACAATGGAGCCAATGAGGGCCAATGAGGTTAGAACCTAGGACCTCATGCATACTACTCAAACACCTCACCACTAACCCAATTCTAATGGCTTAGGAAAACAAACTTTCAACAACTAACTCATTTGTGCACTATAGAACTAAACCATTAAGTATAACAATTACTATGATACTTGGAATCATAATAAAACATTGAAACTAATCAGAACAAGTTTCTTTCAGAATATATCACGAATTTTTTTTTTTCTTCTTCAAGATTTTTGTATATATCAGCTGTTTGTTTAAGTTTCAAAGTGCATAAAAGAAATCTTCTAAGCAATGAACCGACTTTATTGGATGTTGGTAGATGAGAGATTATGTTAGAACTTAGAAACTTAATACATGTTGATTTATCCAAATTTTAAATTTCATGATGGTTTTATTATGATACTAAAATTTGTGCTTAAGGGATATACACTGTTTTGGATTATTATGTTGGAAAACCATTTGAAATGTTGTTTTCATAAAACATTACTATAGTAAATATATTATAATGTCCCGGTCCAATTTTCAGACAGAAACAAACAAACAATAATTATTGATCTGCAAAAGTTTTTCACAACTATATCTAGTGTGGTCCTTCAAAATTTCGACATGCGAACCATGAAAACATTCAAGATAAGAAAATAAAAATTCACCATAAAACTAAAAGGAAATAATGAGGGTACTAACATTTCTTATGAAATATCACAGCTTCAATTTTTCATACACAACTTAACAAAAACATAATAAAGAGAAGAAAAGAAAAAAAAACATTTCAAAAGAAACTTTAAGTACAAAATTTAGACGCAACCATAAATTAATATTTCAGGTCTGTAACAAACTTTTGTACAAGTGTATCAAACTCCAATGTATACAATCACTGCTGACGTAATTAATTAATTTAGACAAATAAATAAATAAAAACAAAAAAGGAAGAAAAGATGCATTTTCAATTTTACAATAATTTTCATCTTCATTCATCAAAGATAAGAAGAAACAATGAAATTTCTAAGGGTTGAAGAAGTGGCCACCACAATGGCATTTCCAACTCAATGGCTTGTAATTTGAGTATCCGTTATTATTATTACCTTGGAGAAAGAAATTACCACCTTCCATGGATGAAGTTGAGGCAGTGTGACCTGGCTGAACATGTTCATGGCTTGGAACTTGCACTGCCATGCATGGATGACATTGGTTACATTTGTTGTGACATGTAGGTGGAGCTGAACCTAACCTGTTTTTCTCCTCAAATAATAAACCCTACACACATAGTTAACAAATTTAATTAACTGGTGAGTTTGGCAAAATCAAGGTCACATCCTCATTTTGTTGAAACTTGGTGCATGTTTGAATTCACTATGAAATTGGCGGAAACTATACTTCGGAGCTTCAACAAAATCGGAGTGTTATCATGACTTTGCCAAAATCACAGTAATATACTGTGATTCTGGCAAATTCACCGTCCATTCAAACATGCACCGATTCCTTTTAAAACCAACTATGCAACATACACATAAAGCAAAGGAAAAAGTGAATGAGGGAGAAAAAAGGGAAAAGCCTACCCTTGGAGGAATTGCAGATTGTGGTTGATAGAAGCAAGAAACTGGACACAGTAGAAGGTGAAGTATAAATATGATGACCATTAACAAGATGAGGTTATATGAATTAAATGAAGCCATGGATATCTATCTATCATGTCACTTGTTGAAAGCATTCACATCTAACTCAAAAAATTTGTAAGTAGAAAAATTTAATGTGACTTAACTGAGATACATTTCTAATTTCTAATGCCAGTTGTAATGTGACAAAATAAAATAAAAAGTCAAAATTGAATCATTTTAATTATTTTTGTCAAAGTAGACCAAGAATGAAAAGTTTGTCATTATATCTAGTTTTGAGCAATGAATGGTTTTTTTCTAGTTATGTGTTGGCAGGTAACAATTGTGTAGAGAAAGGAGAGGGATAGTGTAGTGGAGGCTGAGAGAGAGGGTGCAGAGTGTTGGCAGAAAAGTGAAAGGAACGATTCAATAAAGGTAAACAAATTGGGAGAATCCAAAGCAGTATGAAGGACTCTTTGGTTGTATTAGTAGTTTGAGAGACTCATTATAAGTAGCTGGGCTGTGTTGAAAGTGATAGGATTATTGTATCTATGACTATGAGTGGAGTGGGGGTAAAAAAACATTATACTAAATGACAGATGGTAGTTACAATTAGAATTTATTGTGTTCCACTCACTTCTTCTGCTTGAGTTGAGCTACTCTCTTTTCATTGACCATTCTATAGTTTGACTTCACTAATCTTTGTGAGAACAGGAGTTTGTATAAGGGATGATACATGCACTTTTGTTATGGCAAAAACTGAATGATTTACTTTGGTTTGTGAGGTACATGTTGGCGAAGCTCTTGAATTGTTATCAACTTTAGAATGGGTTCATTACTTACACTTGAGACCTATCGATTTTGAGCTTGATTCCAAAAAAGTGGTGGATAGTTTTTCATCAGCACATCATGATGTTACAAAATTCGGGATGATTATCCATAATTGTAAAATTATCTTTGGACAATATAATGTCAACTCATAGTGTTGAGTTTGTGAGGAGACAAACAAATGAATCGGTCCATAGATTAGCTAAGACGGAAACATCCTCGAATATTTTCTAGATTTTATTAGAAATACCAGATTGTATTGAATACATTTTAAATAATAAAATAATATAAACTTCTTTCCTAAAAAAAATTATTCTTTGTTGCAGAATTTATTAGATGCATATTTCTTCTCTCAATCAATTTTTTCTATACACGAAAGTCAATCAATTTTTTCTATACACAAAAGTCAAGATCATCTCTGACCACTCAATCAAGGTATCTAAATCTCTTAACAATTAGAAAAACTGCACATTGTTATTATAGCTATTTACATTTTACTACTTCCTTATGTACATATAGGAAGATGACTATATCATAAAAACTGAAATTTAAAAAATTGGTAACGATTTAATGAATAACGTTAGCAACATTTATTTTAACATACACCTTCTAACACTCACTCTCTTATGTAAAATCCATTTTAAAAGTGGCAGAACCCATGTGTATCTTACTCAATAAAAATGATTGGAAAGAGTGTGTTAAAATGAGTGTTGCGAACATTGCTCTATAGTTCAATATTTGTCAAACAATTGGTATTATTTTTCCTAGTTTATCACTAAGAAAAAGTTGGTTTTATATGGAGTACTATGTATTGTTAGTTACAAAAAAAAAAGTAAAATAAGATAGATTATTAGTAAAGTAATACTATTACAGTTAAAAATTTGAATTAGATTTTTAAAAAGAGACAAAAGGGACTTTTATATAGTAGTACATTTTACATTTAAAAGTTTTGCATCTGATTATGGCTGCTGATGCTAAGGGTAATCCCAAACTGGTGTAGAAAATGAATTGTGAATTATCTGCTTTGTTTCTTATCCCAAAAACAAGGACTCATCCAAAAACCTTATAATTATAGAAAATGTTAACACAGACTTTATGAACAGAATGATACATGCCGACATTTATTCATTACTTCCCCATCATAAATGGAACTCATACAGATCATCAAATAGTCTCATGTGAGATAGTATTTATTATCATGTGATATTGTTTTGTTCATGTCATAATAATGATCAGCTTTTTTTATCCATAGCTGCCAAGAAATTTTGTTAAGATGTTTTAGTGTTTAAAGTAGAATTATTGTTCTTTATAGTAGATTCTGACAAGTTCAAATTTTAAGTTTTGGTGTGTGCTCAGTAGCAGCTGTAATAAGGAGTACTAATTCGTCTAAGACCTTTTTTAAGTTTCTCTTGTCTTTTCTAAGATATTCATATTCTATTTTCAATTGTATAATAACTTTTTTTTTACCAACAAATTTTTGATGTTACATTTTTTTTTTCACAAACTGTAATACAGTACATACTTTGATGAATCATAAACTGTAAAATTGCATAATAATATCATTCTTTTGTGAGAGTTAACCCTTCGGCTCTCAGAAGAAATCCCCATTTTTATTTTTTGAATTGAAGAAATCACCATTTTTCCTATTTGAAGTACCCTACAAATATTATATAAATTAGGGGTGTTCATTCCGCAAAAAAGCACCGAGTAAGAAAGAAAACAGGAAAATTAGGGGTTTTCATATATGAATTAATCCAAAATAAGACTGCAAATTGATTGAAATAACTGAAAATCAAATAAAATCAAAAAAATATTAGATGTGATTAGATATGTTTGTAAATCGCTTAGATCGGATTTCAAATTCATTTGTAAAACTGAACAAAATCGTGCACACAAGTTTTAAGTGCACACAAGTTTTAAGAATTTTTTTTATTATAATGATATAAAGCATTAATTAATTTATTTTTAGTTTATTACTTGGCTTTTAATTTTTTTAATAATATATATTAGTTTAATTTCATATACTTTTTACTACTTCATTTATTTTAACGAGTATTATCATCATATTTAAAAAAAACAAGTATTATCATCATGTAATGTTAGTTTATTTTTTGTAAATTATAAGTTATATTATGAAAAACATTTCATTACCATTGTAATTTAGATATTCAAAAATTGATCCAAATTAAATTGTATTTAATTAGATTGGATAAAAAAAAAATTAAATGTGTCATTGACACCAAACCACGTGTCATTTTATCTTTGGATCATATTTATTTGCCTCAAAATCAATCTAATCACCCCTAATATAAATTTAAATTTTTAAGATAAAGGTGAATTTATCTAACAAAAAGATTTGATTAAAATAAGTAGTTCATTTTGCAGTTGGCTTTAAATTATGGTATATATTTTTTTAAACACACCATATATACTTTTTTCTTACAGCCACAAGATAAATAATTATATCATTTTGTCAAAAGACCTAAAAGAAATACTCATATCATCGAATAAATTTGAAATATATTGAATTGTTCAAAACAGCTCATACTTCTATTTATTATAAGAGTTAGGCATTTACACAAAATATGCTTGAAGGTATGTGGAACTAGTGTGTTTTTCAGTTTCCATTTGGAGGTTAATTTCGGGATTCCTTGCTGTGATTCCAGCAGCTTTCAACTATTGCCAAAGCTGCCATTGTTGCATTGTTGACATCGCACTGAGAAGCTAATCAGAGGGATTGTGACACTCAGTGACCAGACGTGTACGAACCATTTTCACAAGAGGAGCAAAAAGATATATCTGCTAAAACATTGTATTATATTTCTATTTTTGTGCCGTATTGTATTGTGTCTTTCTTATCGGTTATTGCAGTCACCAAAAGTGTGCCACAATCTTTATCAAAACAAAAGTTAAATAGGAGTATACATATTTCTTTTTCTTTACTGGAATTTTTTGTGGTTATTTAACAATAGGAAATTCAATTATTTAAATTTCGAGCCAAAGACAGGTACAATTATGCACGTCCTTTCCACCAAAAAATGAAAGTACTATAGGGTCACTCATATTCGCATATATCACATGCAATTCTGAATTCATTGGTGATCATTAAAACCATATTTAATACTCATATTGTACCCACAAAATATACTGAATATTGGAAAGAAAAAAAAAATATTATATACGTATATTCGTTCATATATATAAAAAAAATACTAGAGAATATCTGAATTCAAATACCATAAGCTAATCTTACATATACAAACAATTTTCTTATGTAATGGAAGAAATTAATCATCCCCCTTTTGTTTTTATTCTCTCTCTTGTCGAATTGTTTTCCCCTCCACAAGGACCACAAGCAACAATCATTATTCACTCTGAAGACCAAATGGAATATATTTAGAGGGGACCAAAAAATGGTAGCACCATGTCGCTAAATTCGAAAGAAGTGAATAAAAATTACTCTGCAAGTGTTTACATCCCTTGTGTGATCTTCCTACACAGGTTAGGTGGCTTTTACCATTGGCAAATGACCTAATTGTCCTATGGTGGACACTGGACAAATGCTCAATGTATCCATTTAAATAATAGTTAAATATTGAGGGACATGGCATTTGAAGATTGTTTCCGATTTAGGAGGTTCGACGAGCTCTCAACACCACCAACATTGTACCAAAGTTTTAAGCTTTTTCTTTTGAGGTCGATAGGAATCAAAGGGAAATGAAGTGGGGTTTGTGAAAATATTGGATTTTTGGTGAGACACAATGGTTGTTGACAGAGCGATTTTTGGGTGAGAATTAGGACAAATGAGAAGAGTCAAGAAAATGAGATGAAAGAACAAATGCATAATGAAAGAGATTTTTTTGTCCAGTTGAAGCTCTCAATAGAATTGGAGAAGATTAGCATCTCAATTTAGGAATTTGGTAAATCATTATCCCCAAATCCCATAATTTGAAGAAAATTTAATGATAACTATAAAAATTTGTTCAATTAGTATTTTTGTGAGCCAAAAAATGTCATTAACAGATGTCCGCGTGTCATGGTGTATTTTTTGTTAGCCACATGCGCAAGGAGTTAATTGCAGGGACCAAAAGTGTTAACATAAAATATATAACCATTATTTGAATGGATAGATTGACCATTTGACCACAATAGAAAAATTAAGTCATTTGACCAAGGTAAAGCAAAAACTAAGCTAAACAAAACTGCACTGGGAACATCATCTCTCCGTCTGATATTAACACAATATGCAAGCAATGTATGTTTTGAAGTTGCACGGATATGGCGCTCGAAATTTATACAGGGTTGAAGCCCATTTTGCAGGAGTTCCTCAGCTGCATATCACATTAAAGCAACTTGTTTCTCTACTAGTTGCTAACTGATCAGCTTCCAAGCGACATTCATGCTACTATTGAGTTCAGCTTTATACAGACTACACTATTCAAATTAATATTTGATTTGTAGTCCCTTCGAGGATGTCCGATAAAATTGGAACAATGACATAATATTTGATTTGTAGAAAACTGTATTAGCAAAAATAAATCTCCCACGCAATTGCTAAACTTCCATTAGTTGATAAATAATGCATTGGTCTCCCTATAAATTTGTTTGAATAATATAGATAAATTTTATAAGGGATAGGATCAAATGACACCATGGTGTCAAACTAAATTTGACACCAAATCTTAACCATCTATTTTAATTAAATCTAAGGCTAGAAATTACTTGGTGTATATGCTCTCTAATTCCATTTTTGGAGAAGCAAAACAAATCTTTTTCATTCATTACGAGATCATTTATTTCTTTCATCGTTCTTTTGAATATATTGCTTTCTATTGTTTTACGATGATGAAAATTAATCAAGTTTTAACCACTTAGCATCAACTTAAGAAAATGGGATTTTCATCCTCTCAATTCATTTAGAAAATGGTTCGATTAAAAAACTCAGGAATTTTGTGGGCCAAGTAAATCACATTTAATTTGAAATCCAATGTTAGCAATTTAATTTTATTTTGGTCCTGTTTCAACTTCTTAAAGTGATTTTTTTTTAGGGAACTCCTTAAAGTGATTACAATTCATAAGACTTTGTGTTCCAGGGATACGTTTTAGACATTTAGCAACAATCCAAATACCTAGTTGTTGTTCTTCATCATCATTGAGACATTGATGCAAGGCAAGTTGAGAGAAAGAGATAGTAATGTAAATGTGTGATCTGGTAATAAATAAAAAAGATTTGTTAAATTGCTAACATTGAATGTCTAAAAAAAGGTTACTTTCCTGGGGCAATCCTTTTTGTATAAGGGTCTAAGATTTTTCTCCCTTGTGACATACTCAGGCGAGAAAATACCATTTTTAGTTAAGTGTGAACAACAATGTGTCATAAGTATGTGTCACCCAAAACCAGTATGCAATAAATACAAGCAAAAAGAAAATGCAGACTAAATGCAATAAATCAATATGCAATTAGTAACATGAATATCAAATGCAAACCAAATTCCAAACAAGTATGCAAGGAACCAGCATACAAATTTTAAAAAGTTTTGAAGACAGTGAAGTTTGTATGCCAACCTCCCAGTCCATAGAGACAAAATCTTCCACACAATATTTTTGCATAACACCTACCCACTTTGTCTAAAAAAAATTAGCTTCCCAAAATTAAAATACTGTCTTGTCATCTGTCAGTGGTCACTGCCGTGTAGCCATTTTTTTATGGTGCAACTGAATATTCCTCATTCCACTAACCTTAATAACATGTGCTGATTCTCTTTTTCCCATAGCCTACATTGTAACACAGGCCTTGGTAGTGGTAAAATGAGATTTATAAGGAAGATTATGCAATTTGGTCAATGGGGAAAACATATAGCATATGAGGAAAAAAAAACTAAGAACAAAATCAAGCATCTCTCTAGTAACTCAAAAATTCATTATATGACAACAAGCTCAATTACACAGAATATATTAAACAAAAGGTCAATAAATAAAGGATGTTCATATTATAAAATTAAATTGCTAACATTGGAATTTCAAATTAAATGTGATTTACTTGGCCCACAAAATACCTGAGTTTTTTAATCGAACCATTTTCTAAATGAATTGAGAGGATGGAAATCCCATTTTCTTAAGTTGATGCTAAGTGGTTAAAACTTGATTAATTTTCATCATCGTAAAACAATAGAAAGCAATATATTCAAAAGAAAGATGAAAGAAATAAATGATCTTGTAATGAATGAAAAAGATTTGTTTTGCTTCTCCAAAAAAGGAATTAGAGAGCATATACACCAAGTAATTTCTAGCCTTAGATTTAATTAAAATAGATGGTTAAGATTTGGTGTCAAATTTAGTTTGACACCATGGTGTCATTTGATCCTATCCCATTTTATAAATATTCAAATTTGCATGAATTAGGTAAATATATGTATCATATTCATGTGCCATTCCTAGTCTTCGCAATCTACATGGATTAATATTTATATTAAAAAAATCTATGTTTCACGCCAGCAGAAGAAAAACAATATTCCAAATACACATTTCTGAATTTGCAATTGACTATAAGAACTACGTGAAAATTGTCATGAAAGTCTTGACCAATCATAATTGGATCAGAAACGGTTTCACTTTCATTATTTCACTGGCCATTGCACAGTTAATATTTGATTTTTCTTTCCGAATTCAACTCCAGCCCTCTATCATCGGCATATGGCCAAGACACTTGAAATGGAAACACTAAAATTGATACGATTACCTCTGACACAGATCAAGTATTTACGAAGTATCTGATTTCAAGTTTGATCTATACAATTCCTCATCTTGAATCACAGTTGGAATACACCATGTACCAAGAGGGTGCTCTGATACCTTTCCACCTGCAGAATTTGGTGGAGCACAGTTTAAGATCTAATCATACTACTGAAATGCCTTGACTGAATCTAACAAATTACCTTCTTCAGTGGCTTCGGCACATCTTTTCTGGTAGCTCAGAGATAACTTTGGTTCCAGTAATTCCAGTAGACTTGTGTACTTATTTTCAGCCTCAGTAATGCACTTTGCCTAAAATTGAAAATTTGACATAATAATATCATAAAGACGCTACATTAACATATATTATATAGTTACTATATTTTGATGAATTTTAATAGAGGAATAAAACAAAGTGATCCATGTAGGCAAATAAGTAATATTTTGCGATTGTGCAAAACTTTCACAAACATTAAACTGTAACTTTTCTTTCTTTCTCAGGATAGGTGACAAATGCCAGAGACCTCTAAGAAAATGGTGTTATTGCAAGATTCAATATGTACATGATGGGTGGGGTGGAGTGGAAGGAGTAGTGATAAATTTGAAAATCTTTGATAAATGATAAACAGTCATATTTTGCGTAAAACAAACAAAGAAGTAAAAATATTGTTTTTATTAGGCCTTTTAGTTCAACAATCCAATAAGAATAGATGAAAGCTGACAAATATCGGACGTCTATAACACTAACACTTTGACTGCAAATGAACAAATAAAAGAAGATACGATTTTATGCGATACGTTTGCTCAGACTCTTGCACATTTTTATAACAATTTGTTTTTCGATGAAAAATCTCACACCGGTCTCACTAAATGATTTGGCCCATTCAATAGTGGGAACTACCAGGGAAAATCATGGCTCTGTTTGGTAAAAATAAGCTATAAGCTAGCTGATAGTTGAAAAGCTAGCTGATAGCTGATAGTTTATAGCTGAAAAGCTCGCTTATTAAAAATAATGTGTTTGGTAAAATTAATTTTTGAAGTGGCTGATAGATAACACACACACACATTTTTTCTAATGTATTTATTTTTTAATATTTTAATATATAGTTAAATATGTTTTTGTTCGCAATAAATATTCAAACTTTTGGTCTTAATCTCCATAAAAATTTCCTTCGACTTTTAATCCTCAAAGAAATTTAACCGATAATTTTGACCTCTGCTTCTATGAATTTCAAAAATAAGAGGAAGGTGGAAACAAAATGTCAGCTAGAATATATAAAATTTTACAACGGGCCAGTTATTTATTATTTGGTGTACAATAGGCTAGTTATAAGTTATAACAATATATATAGCATTTCTTTAAAAAAAAATACATATATATAAAACGTTCCTTAAAAAAAAGAGTGGCAGTTTTTTTTTTTATGGGAAAAACGTGGCAGTTATAAACATGAACATGGGGTAGTTGTTTTATAAAAAAATAATTAATTTAAATTAATAGGGTTAAAATTGGAAGAAAATATAAAAAGCTACCAGCTATAAGCTCAAAAGCTACTTGAAATAGCTTTTCAAATAAAGCTATAAGCTCGTGAGAAAAGCTTGTTACCAAACACATCACGTTTTCAACCAACAAGCTTATAAGCTAATCCAAGAAGCTATAAGCTAGCTTTTTTGTGTTACCAAACACAGCCCTAATATAGTAAGAGTTCTTTGAAAAGAGAGCCTTAAAGACTGTATTGCTATCACTTTCACTTATCTAATTTTAATAAAAGGTAGATATCAATCTCCCCACTAATAAAAATTAGCATGGTTCAATTGATACTTTTGAAGTTGTAACCAGAAATATACCAGCTGACCAACAGATTTAGAGAGAACATGAGACAGCCCACATGTAAATTAGATACCCTTGTAGCCAGTTTGACATACCAACATAGAAGGGGCAGTTGAAGCTCCATATATTCTGATAAACATGCGCAAAACGTTGAAATTATTTTCTAAAACATCATCCTGCAGAACAGCTTTTAGTCAAACTAAGATTCAGACAACATTTTGACAGCTGGTGGTTACACATCATTGAACTCACCTCATAGTCATACCTGCAAAATTTTCACCCAAACAATTATGTTGAATGAAATTACAAAACTGAAATATGCTACAGTAAAAGTGAAATCTATATATGTTTGTTTAGTTACAGAAATGAAACTGAGAAGCAACAACAGAATTAAAGATGAGTTTTGTTTTAATTGAAATGTACGGGAAGCAACTTTCAAAAGTTACAGAAGAAAGAAATGATGTCGGACAACTACATATAAAAAAGTAGGATTCTAATAAACTTTCCTGGGGGAGTTGAAGAGTTGGACCTGTGACCTCCATATCACTCCAACCTCTCTTCCACAACCAAACCACCTTGTCGCTCAACTATAAACTTTCTTGTATTGGATGTTGGAATTATCTTTTTAATACAAATTAATTTTATATATTTATTATCGTCAGTTTGGTAAATGTCTTCATTACTCCAAAAGTAGAAAGCACAGCTTTCGAGATAAAAGAACGCAAAACATAAGTAATTGTTATAAATTATAATGCAACCATTTATTTACTTCTGAATGTATTCTTTGACTTAAAAAAGGGACAGAAAAAAAGTTTAACACATAATTGCTGATGAATTTACGGAACACCTAAGCTTTGAAATATTATTAAAAAATAGGCACCATGATAGAAGCAACTCCAAAATTCTACCCATGTGAATTTGTGCATGAGATATCATGGTATTCAGCACCATCTGAAACAAAAAATAGTACTTACAGATCATCAGAAACTTCCACCAAGAACTCTGAAATTGAAAGAAACTCCATATGCAACTCCTCGGCCTTCAAACCAGATTCAGAAGAATAGAATTATCCTCATGAAGTATATTTAGCTAATAATTTTTATGTCGCTTTATACATAAATTTATGTTGCCGTCATTTTTTTAGCCTATTATTCGTGTACCTTAGCTCCTTGCAGTTGATAGAGAAGAAGATTCAGCACTCGATAATCAAAAGACTTTAAATGAATAGCCTTCATCACATCATCAATAAGAATCTGAATAGCAAATTAATCATTAGATTTCAAACAAGGAACATTGAGAAGGATTTCACTCTGTATATACATTCTCTGAAGAGAATGAAAAGAGTACATGAACTATGTATACCTCTTCTTCGTTTATCAGTGCATGACAGAGCTTTCTTTCAAGGGCCCAATACTCTTCCCCGTGTCTAAGTTCTTCAGTTATCCTTAGCTCAACAATTAAAAAGAACAAAGGACCAAATTAAGCTCAACCTGACTTACTCCCAAGAAAGGTATGGTAATAAATTCAGAATAATACCTTTCAGTCAAAAGACCCCTTTGTTCAAAAATAGTCACAAGTGGTCCAAATGGGTCAGTCGAGAAACAAGAAACCAAATTTTGTGTTGCTTTCTACATGCAAATTAAAATTATATAAGTTGAAATTTATTACTTAAAAAATGAAGATTTGAATTGCCACTTTAAATGTGATCAATCACCTCATCTTTCCTTGTTGGTGTTTGCAGCAAATTCTCGTTCATTTTATCCAACTGCATGATAACAGCTACAAATTTTCAGCAGAAATAGGAACTTTTGCATATTTCATACTTACTGTTAAAGTACATTTGTTGAACTCTAGGGTAGTAAGAAAGAATTATGAACAAAGTTTTTCTTAAAAGATATGCTTTTAAGCCGAAAAAATGGCCCACGCCACCCTCATCTATCACCTAAATGTATCATTGAGTCAAGAATCTCACCTCAACAAACTAAAAGGCCAAGTAATCACACTCTGAAACACTGAAACAAGTGCATAGAAATGTGAGTGTCTTGATGGTAGTGATGTCAAAGAAATTTGATTGCTTTCAGTGGGAAATGTGGGCTGAGTTCACTTGGCCTTTGACTTTTCTGAGATGAGTTTGTTGACACAAATAATTTGTGGCTAAAGTGAGGTCGGTGCTTCCACCACCACCCAGGACAAACATCAAGCACCAGCAAACACATATTGGTGAAGGGATGCATCAAGCATGCACATTGCGCAAAAACTGTTCAGGGATGACAATTCGTGTTATTTTGGCAGTTGGAGTTATGCTCCTTACACAGGCCAAGCTTAAGAAACAAATAGTCGTATAAGCTTATACCGGTTATCATCATTACTTTTCTAGTCAAAAGATATTACTTGACTATTAACAACAGATTAGCACTGCATATCCATCATCTCAATTGCTAAAACAATGTTAGTCCTTGTAAGCGATGTCATATTTAGTGCATCTTTAAAAAGGTCACCTAGTTTCTTAAACTTGCCTTGCCTTCAATCTAGCTTGAGGTACACTAATCTCTCTTTGCCTTCTAGACACACATACAGTAGAACCAGTTTTAGGAATGAAAGGGTCAACGAATTGAATGACACCAATCTAGCATGTACCTGATAAATATAGCTCTCTGTGAATGAAAGAATAGGTAAGAATTTGAAGATCGATTGTGGCTTGCTTACATCCAATCCATGAAACATAAAATATGATCTGCACTGAAAAAAAGCTCACATCAACATTGGAATCACAAAGCAGGTTTCAGGTGGCTTGGCACATTTGTTAAATTGTATCAAGCCTTCTACCAAACTACTCTTGTTTTAATTTTCTGTAGAAAGAAGCAAGCAAGGCACTTTATTCATCCATTAATCAATATGGTAAATAAGGGAGTTAGACAGGGATTCTTAGGATACCGATCAAATTTATTTACGGGTTCTAAGATTTCCACATTGCTTTCTTTAATCTTTGACTAAGCATCCTCACCACCATAGTTGTTGTGATAGACATACTATTGGGTCGAAGACGGTGGTCAGGTAAATCCCCTCCCCCTCCTCGAGAAAGATAACTGTAGGTTTCTAAACTCTAAGTTTGCAAGTAAATTTTGTTGGGGATCACAGCCCACATCCACTGTGACCAACCATTTTTAGGCTGTCACAGACTTACAACTCGATATGCAACTACTAGCACATTTTTTCCCAATTAATCACCAAGTGATGAGTATTGTAGCAGAATATCATGAGCATATCAAAGAAAATACTCTTGGAATATATACTTACAAAATCCTCAAGGGTAGAATTTGCCTTTTGCATGGAATCCAGCCCGATCATGGCTATGTTTTCATTATATCCATGCAATAAATTATTATTTTTCATCTGACTGCAACTATGAAATGCATTTCCAACAAGATTTTGTTCGAAACCTAAGGAAAGTGAAAAATCAAAAAATTAATAACAAGCAACAAAACATAAGAATGAAAACCATGAAATGTGATATTTGAATATTGATATGCGCAATGGTAAAGACAGCAGTGAACGGCACGTGATTCCCGCCCCCACCATGAACATATTATCAATACTCCTCCTTAGAACAGTATTTCTCTTCAGTATATCTTGTAGTTTTTTTCTCGTTTCCCTAAAAAATGTTTTAAATCAGGAATAACCAATTATGCATGCCAGGTGTTGGTATTTCATATTTGAGTCAAAGACAGACATTCTACAGTAGCACAGAAAAATTTCTCCCCCACCACACACAGTTACAAATTTGTTGTACCTACTATCTTTTCAGTTCCAGGAAGTTGGGAGAGATAGAAAATAAAGTATTATCACATCTCATCAAAAAAAAAAAAAAAAAGACCTGGATAATACCTCCAATAGTTACATCTACTTGTCTAGGATATTGTGGAATGGTGGAGAGGGAAAAGCAAGAGTTCGAGTGTGTTTGTTTCAAGATATACTCGCAAACACAAGTTTGAGAATGTAATATTTCGATGTGCAATACAAGCTCTAAAAATATTCCTAGGTGGATTGTATTTTACCCATGTTTCCCCACCTTTTATCGAAATGTTAAAAGGGTGGAAATCATACATTGTCATATGACTAGAAGTTATTTTAAAACTAAACCATTTATAACTTCCAATTTCCACCTCATTCTACCACATGTTCTCTGTTTTTCAACCAAATAAATTTTCAAAACATTATAAAAATAGCAAGTACTTACCAAATATATTTGTGAATAATATTCTCGAGAACATCGTTCCTGAGAATAAGAACCTATGGATTTGAACAACCTCCCTTAGTTTTATTTATTTGATTTGAAATGATTAATATTCCTGGTAAGTGGTGATTACATCAATGTCAAAGTTCCTCCTTCTGATAGAAAGGTTTTTTATAGGTAAATAATACTTGTTAGTTGTTAGTAAGTTGTGTTAGTAGTCAGGTCCAAGTTCAACCACTTGAGCTACACCTTGGGGGACTAGACGATACTCTTTATTAAAAGGAGAAGGAGAAAATGAGGGATTTCTATACGATCCTTCAAAACTCTCGGTACATTTTCATAAGCATTCCAAAGTTGTCCCAATATAAGATGATTTTAAACAAACAAAGAAAACTCGTTAGCTTCATCTTTTACTCCCTTCCCTTATTTTCACTTTTCTATATCTTCTTCTACACACCTATCCCATTTCAACATCAAAACATAGATTTAAACGATTCTAAGGGCAGGCTTGGATTGACTTATTTGAACTTATCTCTGGAATAAGTTTCATGAGACTGTTTGAGAGAACTTATAATAACAGCTTATAACATATTCATAAACTATTTTCAGCTTACTTTATCTTTAGCTCTAGAACTAGCTTATATGTAAGCGTTTATCATTTTTGCCGGTATCTAAAAAATCTTGTTTTTTTGAACATGAAGAAATAAAGAAGCCATTGCAACTGCCGGAAATCATAGGAACTTAGACCGCCTACGCGCTGGTAAACGAAAACCACCTCGACCGGATCAGAGTAAACAACAATGTCGAATCAGGTCTCGATCATTTACATGGACCCACTTCTCATTCCATTTGTGGGAATTTGGCATAAGCTGTTTATCCAAAGAGAGCCTAAATGTTCGCCTAAATAGAAAATAAGCATAAATTAATGAGCGGCTACAAAATTAAAAATGAAATTACCATTACTCTCTTGTTCTGCAACAACTTGTTGATACGCATCCTCAACAAACGGAGAAGAAATCTGCAAAGAAAATATCGAATCGATTATCAAACGCTATAATCAAAATTCAAAACAGGATGCAAATAGAGTGACAGTGAGGGAGTGGTGAAGTTACTGACCCTAGGCATAAGCTCGGAAATTAAGCAGCATTTGTCGTCGATGGCGAGGTCACCGCAAGGTTCTAACAGAAAGAGCATGAAATTAGCTAGGAAGCGGTTACAGTGATGATCGGAGTTTGAAACTGAAACGCCGTGAGAATCCATGAATGAAACCATGCGTTGTACCTTCTCCAGTTTCCGTAGCTCTTCCATTCTAGTTTAACCCTCACACAACCAACCAGCGCGACGACGTTTCTCAAATATGTGCAAAAATTGATACAAGTATTATGGTTCAGTTTTTTTCTCCAAAAAAAATATACTCCAATAATTGCTTCTGTATAAGTAGTATAAAAATGTTGTTTATTTTTATTTTTGTTAAATGAATCTTTTCAACACTTTTGAAAATGTTTTTTTTTTTTTAATTTATTTGGATACAAATATCTTTGTAACTCATAATTAAAATTAAATTTTAGGTTGAAAGAGTATTTTGATAGTTAATGAAGAACCATCAAAGTAATTGCTTCTTTGAGGTATTCATCATAATAAAATCATTTCTTAAAAACTAGTTAGATTTTTCCCATATAATTAAATTTTAGATTGTTGATTCTATTTTTTTTATTATTAATTATATCTAATGAAGCAAAATGGGGGCTCAGCTTATAAAAATTCTTGTAAAAAAGTAATAATTCTCCATATGCATCCAAAATTATTGGTATTTACCACTGTATTAGAAGTGCCCAAACAAAACAATGTACTATAGTAGTAGAAGGTTAGTTGAATAAGATGTGGTATGCAGAACCATCAAAGAGGATTGAAAATAGTGTAAACGGGGCTCATATTATTGGCAATAGGCATCAGCCACACAACATGAGTTTTTAGAATTTATTTTGAAGCTGAAATTTACAAAACTTGACTCAGAAGTCAATGCACAAGAACCAATTGATACTGTCCTAACCAATTGTTACTAGTAATTTCTCCTAACCTATATCCACAGCAAACACTATGAACTCTGAGAAAAAAAAAATTGAGTTATCAACAATTCAATGTAGACAGGAAGAAAGAATATGGCACCAAGATTTGCCACTTAGAAATTTCATGAATTTTCCTCCCTTGACTCAACCCAAACTTCAGATTGGGCGGTCTTCCACATGCTTTACTTCATCCTCAGCTGAATTTTTAGTTTCTAATGTATCTTGCTCTCCACGACTTTGGAATTGGTTTTCCCACAGCTTACCAGACTTCCCAAGCGAGAGAATCAGATCAAGTTGTTTTTGCTGTTGTTCCTGCACGAATGTACAGATACAATCAAGTCAAATTTGATGGTTCCTTTGACTCTTTTTTCATCCCGGACCAACAAGAAATAAAACATTTGCAAGGTTACTTTAGAAAGCAAAATGGCCACGAAATATATTAGGAGAGAGCCACATTACACATATAACACTACTATGAGTAATTGAATACACTCGCAGCGTAAGCTAAGTAAACAATAGCTATATTAAATCACTACGAATTTCATTCAGTTTTAAATACTATGAGATGCGCAGAGGTTAAATAACCTGTTTTGGAGGGATGATTACCTGCATTGCTAGTAAAACTTTTTGAATTTCACGAAGCTCCTTCTCCAATATTTCAGATTGCATTGCTAGAGCTCTTGTAGCCTCGGAGTTCTTCTGTGCTTGAGCCGCAGACTTCAAGAAACAGAGAAAGAATTAGAACTTCATTATATGTATAGCCGGATTTTTTATCCATTACTATGCTAATAAGTAATTAGAAGTCTTTAACTATCAATCAGTCACTCAAATAAAATGAGAGCAAATAAACCGGGGAGATTGTGAGTATTTCTATGGCTAATCGGCACAATATAGTAGGTTTACTTTGAAAAAATATAATTGTAAACCGTATACATACATTTACTTGCCTTTTCTTACTTCTTTAACCAAATAAATGTGTCATGTTACTCGGTATACCAGTACTTTACAAGGAGTTGTGTTGTTTATTAGTAGAGACAAATGGGTGGGAAGAAGTAAAAAAAAGTTGAAATCAAAAGAGAAAATTGTACCAACTCGTAACACAAGTGATGAAGGTTTAAGTTTCTTAATCATTTAGGCATTAATTATATCTCTAACTAATATGTATGAAAAAATATGTTATGAAATGTTGATCATACAAGTGAATCTCATTATCTTGAAAGATTAGTCTCAATGTGCAATTGCACGGAAGGATAATCTTTGTTTATAAAAAACAAAGAAACATTATGGAATTTATTTAAAAAAGAAAACCCTTTACAAATAACATTGGGTCCAAATCCGAATTTTAAACTATCTTTGTTTTTCCAATTTATCATTTCGCACTTTAAACTATCTTTGTTTCTCCAATTTTATAATGTTGACCGTAATTTCTTAATTAATTTATTGAAGGGAGATTAGTCAGTTTAGTCCCTGAATAGGAAGGTTTTTCAAAAGAGTCAGGGACTAAAGTGACTAATTCCCCGTTATTGAAACTCGCAATGAAAAGGGAGGTTTTTCAAAAATAAAAATAGCCAAATTTTAAGTTTCATAAAATTCTAAAAAATACCAAAGTATTAAATATATTTTAGGAAAATGTTAACCGGCCCCCGAGCACTGGTTAAGGAAACAAATGTAGAAACTTTTGCATTGAAAATTGTGTAATCAAGGTTTCAAAAGTCAAAAAAGTGTCTTTTTATATTTAATATATCCTTTTTTAGATACCTTAACCAGTGCCCCAGGGCACCGGTTAACACAACCCTTTATTTTAATATCTATATGGATTTATTCTACTTAACTAGTATTACTATTAAAAAAATTGTAGTAGTTAAATTAATTTTTACAATCTTTAAAAAAAAAAATTACAACAAATTTGTAAATATTAATATTCATATTTCAGTGAATGTAAAAATACTAGTATATTACCATAGCTTGAGTTTCACAAGAACCTAACAAGAAGAGAAAGATTATTACCTGAATGATGCGATCCTTCAAAGCGTAGCGATTACCACGAAACCTTTTCCCCAATTTCTCAGCATGCCTCGACAAAACCCTGATAACTCTCACATGGCTCCTCAATTCTTTCTCCAAACTTTCAATCCTCTCTACCAATCCACCTTTCATATTTTCTCTACTTATTCTCCTCCATTGCCGCGTCCGTATCCACGCACCAACCACAACACCACTCACCAGTGTCAAAACTCCCCACACAACACTAATTCTGTTACCACTCACATTCAACAACCAATTCTTCGATCCATTTCCCGCCAAAACTATCGATACAATCGCGGATGAAATCAAGCATGATAATTCCATCGCCGAAAGAAGAGAGTCAAAATTGAGATTGCCGCTGAAGACACGTTTCTGCATATTACCTTCGGATTCAATGGCTTTGAGAAGAAACGGGTGGATATTTCGTGTTGTGAAGGATCTGAAGCGGTGAAGTCCGAAGGAGTTGAGGTTCGGAGTTTGGTTTGGAGTTGGAAAGAAGGTGGCGGGAGCAGTGGTGGTGAAGGAGAAAGAATGTGGGAGGAGGCGGTGAGAAGAGAGAGTCATTGTTGAAAACTGTTTTCTGTTAGAGTTTGTGATGATTTGAGTGGAAAGTGAGAGTGTAGCATTGTGGTAGTTGAGTATTATTGGTGGCTTGAGGTAGCTGGAAGAAGCAATGGCGATGAAAAATATGATGGAAATCGGGACTTAACATACAAAGAAGGGCTCGTTGACCGCTTTTAAACAATGCTGGAATAGTTTGGTTAAATGGAAAAATGAGATTGTAAGATATAGTCGAAATATACATATTTGCCCTTAAATAATAATATGATGATATTACAAAGGTCAGGTTAACGGTACCTCTAGGGTACTAAAGTATTTCAAAATAAGTAATTATTCTTTAAATATGATAAATATTTTTATTTTTAATCTATTGATTACATGTATTTTCATAAAAAATGTTTGAACCATTCGTTAACATTTCTCTATAACTAAAAAAATATTTGTTAAAAATGTTACTCGATCATAAAAAAGTAGTTAATTCAAAACGGGTAAAATAATTATACGTTAGAAGCAACTGTTTCTCTTTATTTATAGTAGGAGTTTCAAGAGAAATGAGTGAAATGTCATTAAGGTCATCGAGAGAATTTCACCGTAATTAGGGATGTAAATCATTTCGGTGGCACTTGAATACCTTCATCTAAATCAAGCCTAACAAAAATTTATTCTTTTCAAAGGAAAGCATGAATGTCGAGCGAAATGTTTGAGTCCTGTTGTTTGGCTAGTTTGAACTTACCCCATTTCAGAGGTAAGACAATTGTTGTAGTTGGAATGCACATTCCAACTGCAACAATTGTCTTACACTGGATGAGGCAATTCAAACTTGTTAATCGGCATGACTCCAACATTCGATGAGCATCTTGAACGATGGTATTCAAGTGTCAAGGAATGGACATCATTTCGGTGGCACTTGAATACCTTCATCTAAATCAAGCCTAACAAAAATTTATTCTTTTCAAAGGAAAGCATGAATGTCGAGCGAAATGCTTGAGTCCTGTTGTTTGGCTAGTTTGAACTTACCCCATTTCAGAGGTAAGACAATTGTTGTAGTTTGAATGCACATTCCAACTGCAACAATTGTCTTACACTGGATGAGGCAATTCAAACTTGTTAATCGGCATGACTCCAACATTCGATGAGCATCTTGAACGATGGTATTCAAGTGTCAAGGAATGGACCTCATTTCGTTGGCACTTGAATACCATCATTCAAGATGTTGATCGTATGTTGGAGTCCTGCTGATTAGCAAGTTTGAATTTGCCCCATTCAATGGTAAGATAATTGTTGCAGTTGGAAGGTACATTCCGGAATGTAGTGTAATTGTTGACATACATGGCGTTTATGTAATGTAACGAAACCTTAATTCGAATTTTTATTTGAATTCACGCTATCACAATTTTTATTCGAATTCATGTTATCGCAATATTGAATCAAATTCATGGTATCGCAATATTTATTCGATTTCACGCAATCGCATTTTTATTTTATTGACTTTATTCTAAAATTTTATTTACTTTATTCTAATTTATTTTATTCTAATTTAATTTATTTACTTTATTCAAATTTATTTTATTTACTTTATTATAAAAAATTTATTGAGTTAGTTAAGTCACGCTGCGTGACATAACTAACGCACCATATAAGCTATGCGTGACTTAAGTCACGCGCCTTATAAGCTGTGCGCGAGTTAACTTGCGCAAGGTGGCCAATGCTAAAAACTGAAGCACAAACGTTTCTTGGACGGTAGTCAATGGTCCTGACTCGTTTTTGCACGTTTTCCTTCACATTTGACCACGTTTTTGGACCACATTAAGTGTTACATACCTTATACCACCTATAAAAACCCTCACATACTTCCTCTTTTCCTCACATTTTCTCATCCCACTCTCTCCCCTTCTTCTTCTTCTTCTTCTTCTTCTTCTTCTTCTTCTTCTTCTTCTTCTTCTTCTTCTTCTTCTTCTTCTTCTTCTTCTTCTTCTTCTTCTTCAATAGTTTCTAGGGTGTTTAACCACTTTAGGTAAATACCGGTGGCTTTTGGGGGAAATAGTGGTCCATTAGGTTGGGGAAAAGGGCATCATCCCTTGAAGTAAATTTCGATTTGCTTCCTTTTACTCCCAAAATCTTTTTACCGTGGGTAAAAAGAATCATCATGGGGGTATAAAAGGAACCAAATATAAATTTACCTCAAGGGGTCTTGATGTCGTTTTCCCCAACACGATGGATCACTATTTTCCCCAAAAACTGTTGGCATATACCGAAGAGGGTAAAAATAAATATTAAGTAGATTAGTTAATTGGAATAAAAGATATGTATTGCTTATTGTAATCTTTGAATAATATTAATAAAATGAGAGTTCTATGTTCTATTTACTATTTGTATCTATTTTTGCATTTATTTTATAATTTTGAATTTATTTATTTTTGCATTTATTTTATAATTTCGAATAAAAATGAATTAGTATAGAATAAAATTTATTTTATAATTTCGAATAAAATTGAATTAGTATAAAATCGGATTTATTTTATAATTTCGAATAAAAATGAATTAGTATAGAATAAAATTGGTTTTTACACAAGTTGCGCAAGTTAACTTGCGCATAGACCATGAATGCGTGACTTAAGTCACGCATAGGTTATAACGTGTGTTAGTTAAGTCACGCTGTGTGACTTAACTAACGCAAGGGCATATTTGGAAGGCTTGTAGGGCGCGAGCAAAATGTGCAGGGTGAAGAGCAAAATTCTAAAAAAAAAAATATACTCCATACATTTAAGGTAGGAGCAGTTTACAAAAATAACATGTATTGAAAAAAATTGTTGAGTAATAAATTTGTTTGAAAAATATATAAGTATAACTATTACTAAACTACGCTTTAAGCATAAAATATTGGTTTTTCATATTCAAAAATAATTGAGACTATTAATTAAAGGTACGGTTGAAAAAGGACTAACGAATGCATTTAGAAATTTGTAGATTATTTTATATTTAAGGACAAAGACGTTTTTGTTATTAGTATTATGATTAGGAACACATGGGTATAAACTTTTGTATTTAAAAAGTATTCACTGTTTAATGTGGTTTTAAAGAATGTGATGTAAAAAGAGAATGAGATAATGACTTAATAAGATGCAGCTGTCGTGTGGGTGTTGCGCTCGCCTCATTGTCACACCACCTCAACACTCCAAAGGTGTGGTCGTTGATGGCATTTATGGTTTGTGCTTTTACATGCCTATTCTTTCCTCCATTCGTTGTCGTTGTTGGGATCTTGGAGAGTTGAGCTGATATGTGATCATTTTAGAGATAGTTCACCACCACTTCTACGATGGTTATGGGTATGGTTATGTTGGCGTCGCCATTGTGCTTAACGGTGATAACGTTTTGTGACTTCCTTCAATGTCGTCTTACTTCGTTGGATGTTTAAGATATGGTTTTCTAGTTTTGGTTACCCTCAAACTTCCCATGCCTTTGGTTCATTGACGTTGTTGGTGTGTTTGGTTCGTGTTCCTTCTCTTTAATTCTCTAATTGTGTTCCATATGTTGAGAATTGCAGATTTCAAGGTAAAATTAATGAAAGTCGGAGTTTATAAATTAGGGTTAATAGATCTTTACCCCCTTGTAATATACACCCTCTGGTCACTATTATAAGCAAAACTTTGCATTTTAAATTCATTCAATTAATGATGTATATGATCTTTATTATAGACTACATACATCATTTAATGAATGAATGTAAAATGCAAACTTTTGCTTATAATAGTGACCGGAGGGTGTAGGTCATTTCCAGTTTTTCCCCTGTAATTTTTTTTTTAATTTACCCCCTGTAAAAAAAAATTTGTTTTGATTTACCCCCAATAGGCCAAACAAAAACGAAAATTTCTTGAAAAAAAATAAAATTGATTTTTGTTTGGCCTATTGGGGGTAAATCAAAACAATTTTTTTTTACAGGGGGTAGAACAAAAAAAAAAATTTACAGGAGAAAAACCGGAAATGACTTATATTACAGGGGATAAAGACCTATTAATCCTATAAATTATTCACAAATTTAAGCTTAGTTAACACAAATTTGAACTTAAAAGTTAATAAAACCGTGCGTAGGAAAAATTTATATGACGGAAACGTGTAATTTTTTTACTAGGACTAAAAGTGAAACTTGTTTTATTTACATGGATCAAAAACTTATTTAATTTTATTTTTTTGGTATTTAACCTTATTTTTAACTATCATACGAACGAGCATTTGTTAGAAGATATTTTTTTTCCTCAAAAAAGATGATATTTTTTTCCTACAAATAAAGATCTTCATTAACTTGCTTAAGTTGATATAGTCACGTATTGTTCAGAACCTTTAACTGGGTGGGATTTAGCCTGGGAATGGGGAGTTTTTTCCCACCATGGGAAAGCTCCCATTTCCAGGACAGCTGTCAGTGCAAAACCTTTTTGATAAAAAAAAATAAAAAACTGAAAATAGTTATTTAATGTTGTTTGTTTTTTCTAGTGCACCTCCCCTCTGTTTACTCTTGCTCCACCTCACCAGAGACCGCCTCATTCATTTTCTTCAACCTTTTCTCCAACGGATTAGCGTGTAAAAAGCATTGACAAGTTCATCTTCTTTCTTACTGATACTTATGCTTTCTGCCAAAAGAATTTTGTCTGATTCCTTTTATATTTGATTTGCCAAAAGAATTAATTAAGTGAGACAATAATATAAAATCATTGCTTATCTCTAGGAATATTTTATCTCTTATTTTTATAGGTTTTTAGTCTCAATTTCAAAGTGGTTCCCTTTTATGAAAATTACACCGTTGTGTTCCCTCCTGTTTAATTGGTAAATTTTAATCCAGATTTTTTACCAATCTTCACTTCTCCATCGATGGCCTCATACCAACAGCACAAATCTGACTTCGCTTGGGTTTGGAACAATCTCTGCTTCACGTTGGCGCAACGAATGCATATTCGGTTAGAACTGGTACTGCTTGAAGAAGCCATAGTTTGGAAAAATTGGAATATGAAGAAGGAAGGAAAGGGGTTGTATGCAGATTAGACAGCGAAGATGATGTTTACGGGGAGAGAAAGGAAGTTGCAAGGTCCAATGAAGAACACAGGGTTAAATAAATTAAAAACAATTAGTATTATTTTTTCGTTACCTTATATGAGTGTTAGTATAAAAAGAAACAAATTAAAAAGAAATTAGAAATGGCTGTGACAAGTTAGAACAAAAAATCCCAAAACAAACTGCCAAGCCCATGACTGTTTACAAACAAATGGAAAATTGTTGTTTAATAAATCGGTGGGTCCAGTGTTGTGGTTCACAATACCAAGCAACAAGTTACAACCATTAACTGGTCACAAATCTTAGCCATCCAAATAAAAAATTATTAAATCTATGGTTGTGGTTCAACTTTCCCATGATGGGAAACAACTCTACTTTCCCATACTAAATGGTGGGATTTAGCCTGGGAATGGGGAGTTTTTTCCCACCACGGGAAAGCTCCCATTTCCAGGATAGCTGTCAGTGCAAAACCTTTTTGATAAAAAAAAAATAAAAAACTGAAAATAGTTATTTAATGTTGTTTGTTTTTTCTAGTGCACCTCCCCTCTGTTTACTCTTGCTCCACCTCACCAGAGACCGCCTCATTCATTTTCTTCAACCTTTTCTCCAACGGATTAGCGTGTAAAAAGCATTGACAAGTTCATCTTCTTTCTTACTGATACTTATGCTTTCTGCCAAAAGAATTTTGTCTGATTCCTTTTATATTTGATTTACCAAAAGAATTAATTAAGTGAGACAATAATATAAAATCATTGCTTATCTCTAGGAATATTTTATCTCTTATTTTTATAGGTTTTTAGTCTCAATTTCAAAGTGGTTCCCTTTTATGAAAATTACACCGTTGTGTTCCCTCCTGTTTAATTGGTAAATTTTAATCCAGATTTTTTACCAATCTTCACTTCTCCATCGATGGCCTCATACCAACAGCACAAATCTGACTTCGCTTGGGTTTGGAACAATCTCTGCTTCACGTTGGCGCAACGAATGCAGATTCGGTTAGAACTGGTACTGCTTGAAGAAGCCATAGTTTGGAAAAATTGGAATATGAAGAAGGAAGGAAAGGGGTTGTATGCAGATTAGACAGCGAAGATGATGTTTACGGGGAGAGAAAGGAAGTTGCAAGGTCCAATGAAGAACACAGGGTTAAATAAATTAAAAACAATTAGTATTATTTTTTCGTTACCTTATATGAGTGTTAGTATAAAAAGAAACAAATTAAAAAGAAATTAGAAATGGCTGTGACAAGTTAGAACAAAAAATCCCAAAACAAACTGCCAAGCCCATGACTGTTTACAAACAAATGGAAAATTGTTGTTTAATAAATCGGTGGGTCCAGTGTTGTGGTTCACAATACCAAGCAACAAGTTACAACCATTAACTGGTCACAAATCTTAGCCATCCAAATAAAAAATTATTAAATCTATGGTTGTGGTTCAACTTTCCCATGATGGGAAACAACTCTACTTTCCCATACTAAATCCCACCCTTTAACTGTGCTCCTTTCAAAGTCTTTCGATTTTCATGATGTCCTTTTAAAGTTGGTATAAAATTTTAAATAGTTTTGCTAATTTAGGACACTTGTTAACGATTAAAAAAATAGAATAATTAATAACTTTCATGCAAAAAAAGTTACTTTTTAATATTTTAATGTATTAAATATAAAAAATTTAAGATAAAAATTTTACTTTAAACTTTTTTATTTAAATTTGACTTAATTGCATGTTTAATCCCCTATGTTTATTCTAGGTTTCAAGTTGGTCCCTTATGTTTTAAAAATTTTAAGTTGGTCCCTTAGACTTTGTTTGCGAGTTTGGAGGGGAAGGGAGGGGAAGGCTTGGGAAAAAAGGAATGAGCAAGTGGAAGAAATAGAGGAAAATGGGAGAGGAGGGCTTTGGGGGGTTAACTTTTCTTCATAATACAAAACCCTCCTCATTTGGAGGAACTAAAAAATTGTATTGGAGGAGGGTTTTAGGGGGTTTTGGAGGGTTAATAAGAATTCTTCAAATTTTATTTATGTTGTTATAATATTTTTAAAATTAAAAATAAAGCAATCATATGCATTAACTTATCATTCTCTAAAAAACTACACTTTTAAAAAATTTGTAAGATTTCTCTATTTTTCTTCATATTTTGCACCCCTCAAAGCCTTTCCTTTTCTTTCCCTCCAAACTCGCAAGCAAAGCCTTATGTTTTAACATTTTCAAGTTGGTTCAAAACGTTATTGCATAAAATAAGTTAGTCTCTTTCACCACTTAATCGTTCAAAGATTCGAGTTGACAATACATGTGATGAAACTTAACTTATTTTGAAAATTATTTTTAAAACATTTTTTAATTTTTTTGGTTTTATTAAACTCAATATCATGTGGCGGAAGAGACTAACTTATTACAATGTAAGTAACATTTTAGACCGACTTAAAACCTTTAAAATGCAAATGAACAACTTAAAATTTTTAAAACATAAAGGACCAACTTAAAATATAAAATAAAACATAAGGGATTAAAGAGGTAATTAAGCTTTTTAAATTTCTTTTCAAGTTTCTTTTAACATTTCTCAATTTTAAAGGAGTGGCGGTGGGATGGGTCCGAGTTAAAAAAAAAAAAAAAAAACTAATCTATTGTTTCCTCCGGTTTCAAGTTTCAACCTTCTTGGGACCCCACCAACCAATAATCACCCGCAACCTGTCATAAATCACTTTTTGACATTAACACCACTCCACTTTTCAAACCAAATTCAAACCCGCTAATTAAACTAATCAATTAACCCAACTCCACATTCAAAATCGAAAACCAAGAAATCAAAAGCAAGAACAATGGCGAGTGCAGGTTACGGTGATGCAAACCAGAAGATAGACTACGTCTTCAAGGTGGTTTTAATCGGTGATTCCGCCGTTGGAAAATCTCAGATACTAGCTCGGTTTGCAAGAAACGACTTCAGCGTGGACTCAAAAGCTACAATCGGTGTTGAGTTTCAAACTCGTACTTTGGTTATTGAACATAAGAGTGTTAAGGCTCAGATCTGGGACACTGCTGGCCAAGAACGGTTCTCTTCTTTCTCTGCACTTTTTCGTTTTGCTATGCTTTTTTCTAGATCTTATTTTTTTTCTTTGATTTTGATTTTAGATTTACTTATTGAGTTCAATGTTGTAGAGATCTAGTTTCATGTTAGTTGTGAAGTTTATTTATCTGAAGTTAATGGTCAAATTAAGTTCAATTTTACTGTTTTGAACTTTAGAGATCAATTTTTTTGAGCAAGAAAGCTTAACACACAAAAAATGAGCTCAACACCAATTTTTTTATTGAGGAATAAGATTGAGCTCAGACCTCGAGTCAACATCAGTCAAATTAATTCAAGGATGTGTCAAATGCATTTTACTTTTGACCAATCTTGAATTTGTTTGACACATACTTGAATTAGTTTGACTGATGTTGACTCGAGGTTGGAGCTCAATTTTAAACGTCATTGCTGTAACTGATCTTCTTGTTTATTGTTTTTGCCTATGGTTTCTTTGGGATGAGTTTGAGTGTGTATGAGCGAGGTGTGATTGACGCAGGATTTAAGTAAGAAAAGGAATAAGAGACTAGTACTCAAATTAATCTAGTATGTGAATTAACCCATTTAGGGTTGGCTTGGGTTCTTGGATTAGATACCGAATTTAAAAAAAAAAAAAATCTAGTATGTGAATGGAATTGAAATCTAGTTAGCAGATTTATGAAACTTACGAGGGGATAAAGAATAGTCTATATAAATGAAATTGATCACAAGTAGAAATATTACAGTTTGCATGCTCTTTAATCGGCATATTTGAACTTCAGTGGTGTCTAAGTAATCTTTTTGCACTTTCATAGTCCATATAGTATGCTAATAGTGGTTTGATAACAATAACTTAACAGAAACCTTAGCAATGATTCCTTTGAACTTATGGTAAAATCATCCGGTTTCAAATCAAAATATGGTTTACTCTTGTCCTCATTCATGTCGAATGCATACTGCCTGACTTAACTCAGGTGACATGTATTGACTGATTTCAATTGGCCAAATCTGTGGACTTATATAACGAGAGATGCTGTGCCACATTCCAGTTTTAAATTTGATATAATTGCCATGTTAGAAATGCTACCAACACACTATGTATATGAACAATCATCGAAAATGTGTTATTGCTAGAATTTCTCTTGCAATATGTGTACTGCAACTTTATGTTTTGCATTTACTTGAATGACACGTGTGGTTGGATTTCATACGTCACAAGGATTAAAACTGATTATTTATAGAGCAGTTAGGAAGACATTGATGGGAAATGGATTTGGAAGTTGGGAGAAAATGGGAAGAAAAACATAAATTTTATTGAGAGTGATCCTACTCTGCAGTCTGTATCGCTGAATTGATAATAGTTGTAAAGAGAAGAAGGAATCTAAAATGTATGTTGCTTAAACAAAGCTGGGTCAGAAAGTAAGAAGAACGGGAAGAGAAAGCAATGTGTTTGTTTAGCATAACTCCTCCCAACAGCTAGGAGTTACTGAGATTTCAGGGTCATGAGTGTGTAAAATGAGTGTTTCTTTCGCAGCCCATGAATAAATGATTTGGTTCCTCCAAAGTGAGTAATCAGTAAAGTGAGAAAATCAATGGTTGATATTTTAACCACCCATGATTTATCATGCATGTGCATATATTATAATATCGACCAAATATTTATTTATCAACAGTTGATATTACTCATTTTACCCTCTACAGTGAGTTGCTCACAATAGAGGATCCTGATCCAGCAATAAATTAGAGTCTTGCCTTTCCCTCTAAACACAACTACCGCTAAACTGAATCCCCTATTGTTCTCTCCACACATCCTTATAACCTACCTCTGCCAATCCTGTGAGAGTGCTATCTGGTCTGCTACTAACTAGTTGCAACTGTTAACCAACTCTAACTCCCTTAAGTAACAGATACTTGCTCAGCTGGCCAAACACTCACCCATTTCTCCCTACAAGTATTTCCTTTCTGGCTGTGTGCTTACAGACATTGGGAACACATTTTTTCTCAATTATTACTTAGATATCATCATTGTCCAGTATGCTAGTATCACAGAATCCTTAGTGTACAACTCATGCACCCTGTTAATATGTACAAAAGGTTCACACTTGTGTGTATAGTGCAGCACATTTAATTTGAAAATTACCACTCTTTGAAATAAAAATCATCACTCTCTATATCAATTCAGTTCAATCCTTTGAAAACGTGTTATTGATAAGTATTTTCAAAATCAGCAATTTTGGCTGATTATTTTTCTGTCTTGGGAAAGTTGATTTAGTCTTAAAGTCATTGCCCATGTTTTTTTACTCAACCAATGTTCTTCAATCTGGTGAGTTTTGTACTATTTTTTCTACGGTTTATTCGTAACTTTATATCAAGTATACTTCTGATCATTTCATCATGGCACCAATATTTAAATTACAAGTACATCGAATGGTGATTGCAGTTTTGTCTGATTTTATAAATGGTTCATTCTCTACAGATATAGAGCAGTTACAAGTGCATACTACAGGGGCGCTGTTGGGGCAATGTTGGTTTATGACATTACCAAACGTCCGAGCTTCGATCACATACCTAGATGGTTAGAAGAACTGCGCAACCATGCTGACAAGAATATAGTCATCATTCTTATAGGAAACAAAAGTGATCTTGAGGAGCAGCGTGCAGTACCCACAGAGGATGCAAAAGAATTTGCGGAGAAAGAAGGCTTATTTTTCTTAGAGACCTCTGCGCTGCAAGCAACTAATGTTGAGACGGCCTTCATGACTGTTTTGACAGAAATATTTAACATTGTCAACAAGAAGAACCTGGCTGCTGATGAGAATCAGGGAAATGGCATCTCAGCATCTCTGTCCGGCAAGAAGATTATTGTTCCTGGTCCTGCACAAGAAATCCCTAAGAAGAGCATGTGTTGTCAGTAATCCGGAGTTCATTTATAAAATGTTTAATTTACTAGATTCCATGGTTCTATGTTCGTATGACCAAGTTTTGATGGTTTGGCCATTTCCCGTGTATATTTACATCATTCAAAATTTATGCTTGACTTGTTGATTTAAGACCTGAGATGGAGTCGGAGGTAATTACAAATTGCTTGTGACAAGCGCTACTAATTTCATAGGTAGCCTGATTGGAATTGGAACATTGTTGATTGTAAAATACTGTCATACCAAATAGCCTAATATAGAGAGGTTGATTATGCTCACAACATGCATTCTAAAGATTCTTTTAGCTAATGTCGAGTCCATTATATTACTGATACCAGAGGAGATATTCTTCCACCAAGTGCGTCTCTCCTTGAGCCTTGCACCACCCTACGAGGATCTCAATATGTTCGAAAATACCTTATACTCCATTTGTCTCACAATATTAGTCGTTTAAGGTTTTAAACACAAATTAAGAAATGCAATAAATTGGTCAGCATACATACTAATTTTACTAAACTAACCTCCCTATTTTTTATTATTATTTAAAGTCACATTTACTTAAAGTTAAATTATTGGAAGCATTAATTACAAAGCTGATATAAATGCAGCCGAGCTAATTCTTTCATCTGCCAAATTTGTTTACATAATCAAAAAATACTTGACAAGTGTTTTTGTGCTTAGCATTAAATGACATAATTTCACACATGGCTCAAGAATAAGATGACTTTTTTCAATCTGACAACAACTTTACCAGTTACGTCAAGGTTACCTCTCTCAAACTTCATGTACAAATATTGTAAAAAAAAAATTGCGCAAGTGCTACACAATCACGTTGCATATAAACTCAAACTTGACAGGCTGTAATTACTAAAATCAAATCATGCTAATTTCTTGGAAAACAAATCTTCACCTGGTTTTGTCTATGAAAAGCAAAACAAGATGGAACAAGACATAGACACATAGTACCAAGACAATGCAAAATAAAAATAAAAAATTAATTAAATAAATCTTAATACAATAATCTAGAAATGTTTTATGTATAAAAAGGAGTCATCTAAAATACATTCGAGAGGATAAATATATTCTCCTTCCCAAACCCTGGTCGTAGTCAAACAAGATGGAATAAGACATAAACACATAGTACCAAGACAACACAAAGTAAAAAAAAAGAACAAATTTAATCAAATAAATCTTAATACAATAATCCAGAAATGCTTATGTATAAAAAGGAGTCATTTAACATTTATTCGTGAGCATAAATATACTTTCCTTCCCAAACCCTAATTGTCACCCCTTTATTTTTTTGTCTATTGAAGAGGGGTGAATTTTGACCCAAAATCATCCATCTGAATTGTTTTTCCTTCTTTTCTAATTGAATAAGTGCTTTCCACATATTTTCAGTCTTCTTTCGTTTGTTTTTATTTTATTTTGTCGTCTCTGCACGACTCTGTTTGTTTTGATATCCTATCTTTGTGCGATGTGTTTTTTATTTCCCGTCTTAGTGCGGTGTTTATTTAATTCAGGTTGAAAGATTAGCTTTGAGCAAGTGCAAATCCAATCAATGACTTTGACATCGTCAACATTTTAGATCCGGAGATATGAGTATTTCAGAGACTTGAATATAGTCATTTGTAGGCATATGTATTTTGCCGTTTGAATAACGTTTATTTTTATAAAATAGGAGTCATCTAAAACCCACAAATACTAAAAACAGATCTAACTTGACCAGTTTTCCTCAACGTTTGCAACAAGATATATTGCTCTTATTTGACACCATTCTATTTCTCATCTAGACATAAATCTCTTATACTATAAACCGGATGCTCAAATTGTCTCTCTTGTGATTGAAAACATGCTTTCTGAGGATTTAGTTATGGTTGTAGGCAAGTGAGAACTTTGCTTTTGAGATAACCTCGAGGATTTTGCTCTTGTTTAATTTTATGAATTTTGGTTTAGACGCTCTTGGTAACTCTTATGGATTTTTCTTGTATGGATTCTTGATAATGCTTTTTATAATTCTTATGGATTCTTATATATTATGGATTTTTCATGTATGAATTCTTGACAATGCTCATGGATTCTTATGGATTTATATGTATTTGATAATCCTTATTCTTACGGATCTTTAGCAGAAATGATAAAACCTATTTTGTCTACAAAGATTTTTGGCATAGGCATGTGAAGCATGAGCATCATATCACCATCAATTTAGATGTCAATATTGAAAATGGTCGATCTAGAAAATATTTGTTTGTGAACTCTAAAATGAGGCAAGCATGTAGACTTGTCTAGATGCAACAATCTATTTTTGGTTTGCTATTTTCATTTTTATTATTTGAAGAAATTAATATTGCATGTTTGAAGGAGTGACTGTCCCAGGTTTTAATTCTTTCTTAGATCAATGATCATTCAATTCTTTCAGTAGTTTGTTCGAAAAGTTATACCTGCTATATATCAATTGGAGTTTTAAGTTTTAACATAGACCTTTGGCGTAACTTTCTTCTTCCTCCCTTACCAATCCAAACGCATACGGTCACCATGTAAGCTTTGTAGAAGGTGGTGTGATGAGTGGCCCTGAACTCCGCACCACCTCTTTCTCCGTCGGTTGTTTCATGTCAGATCTCCGACAGTTGCCCCGCCGTTGTGGCTGTTTGGAGATTCCTGCTTTGTTCGTGGCTGAGCTGGATGCTTCTTGTCGCGATCTGTGCGTGTCAGGTGCATGTTATTGCGGAAGCTACTGGATCTTGGTCGTGATCTCGTGGCTCTCCGACGGAGTGTTTTTTCAGATCTGCGTACTTGTTGGCTTGTGCTGGTTTTTGTTCACTATGCTTGTTGATTGGGTTTTTCTTCTCTTTTGGTGAAGTTTCACTCATCCTAGTTGCAAGCTAGAAAACATTATCAGTGATGGTAGCGGTTATAGTACCACTTAGTGGTGGTGATTTTGGATGGTGCTAAGGTGGCGGTTTTAAGGTGTGGTGAAGAGGTTTTTATGGTGGTGTCGGGTCTTGTAAAGTTTGGTTTGGTGGTGGATCTGTCATGGGATCCTTTTGGAGGTTGTTTTTGTGTGGTGGTGGTGGTTTATGTGGTGGAGGGTCAGTGGTGGATTTGCAAGGCCGGTGGTGGTGGGAGGAAGTTGTTATGTGTCGCTGTTTTGTTTCCACCTTTGATTCTCTTTTACTACGGAGACAAACGTATTCTCCTTGTCACAAGCTGCTGCCTTTTTATGGTCTAGGTTAAGGATCCGCTTCAAACCGGCGTCACTGCCCGTGTTTTGTTGTTGGTTTTTCGTCTTCCTTTAGATTTATGTTTGTGTGGTTGCTTGTTTCTTGGTGAGGATGTTTGGCGGTGTAGTGATATAGTGATCGTGGTGGAGAGGCGCAGTGGTGATGTAGTGGTGGTGGAGGTTATTCAATTGTGGTGTGGGTGGTGATGTATGGTGGTGGTGATGTGTTGTGGAGGAGATGATGTGTGGCGTTGGTTGGTGTTTTTAGGCGAGGAGGTGGGTGCTTGTTGGGGTGATTTCCTTTAGAAGCAACCTCTGTTACACGGGTCCTTTGTTCGTCGTCACTAGCTCTGGTTTGTGCCTTTTTGGTTGGTTTAGGTGTTTTCGGAGTTTGGTGGGTGTGTATCCCATTGTGTCGAGTCTTTTCCTTTGGATTTGTTTTGTTGTTTATTCTTCGCATGCCAGGCTTTCGTCTTACATATTGTTTGCTGGTTTTCGGTGGGCCGGTTCATTTGGCTTCGAGATCGGGAGTCGGGTTCCAGCTGCAATCTCTGTTTTGACTTGTTTTGGTTTTTATCTGGTGTACCGAGGGCGAGGGGTGCCCTGCTAATTTGGTACTAAAGACTGTTGGGCCGATCACTTTTGATTCGAGATCGGGAGTTAGTTCTTTGACTCAAGTTGGTGTTTTGGGCTGTTGTTTTGTGCTCTTTCGGTGGATCAGGGGTCGTGAGGTTGTGGCAGCTGCATCATCCTTCGGTCAGGTGTTTTTCGATATGTGGCTTAGCTTGGGTGTTGGGGTTTAGGTGTTTTATTTTGACGGTGTTCTTTGGGAGTGAGTAGTGACGATGGACGATGGTTAATACCGAGTTTAGAGTGTTTGTTTTCTTTAGGAGTCTATTTTAGGTGTCGATGTGTTTTTCTGGGTTTATTTTCAGGGGTGTTCATAGGTGGTTATGGTGTACCGTCTATATGCGGCACCATTTTGTTTCTTGTTTCGCTCATACCCTGCGTCTTGTGGGGATGATGTTTAATAATATTTGCCGATTCAAAAAAAAAAAAACATAGACCTTTGGGACAATTTTGACTTTTCTTAGATCATTATTGACTCTGCTTATAACCAATGGTGAATAATGTGGAGTTTGTTTCTCTTATTTCTGTGGGGAAGCAATAAAGATACAACATGGCTTCTAGTTTATACTCCTTATCTTCCATAAATTTTCATAATTTTTGAACAAATTTCTGAAAAACAACTCTAGCAACTAATAGAATAAGTTGGATGTTGAATTAATTGACAATTCAACACTGAAACTACATATTCCATGCTATTTAAATGAGATGTGAAACCCATTGTTTTGAAAGCATCATATAATTATAGTGTTTTTTCTTTAAAGTCTTTTTTAGCCAAATGTAGAATGATACAACTATAATTAATTATTAGAATTTTGAAATGTGTGTTGTTACTTGATTTTGGAAGGTATTTTTTTATTGGGTCATGTTAACCGATGCCCCACCGGTTAAGGAACCTAAAAAAAGAATTTTTAAAATGAAAATAACACTTTTTTATGCTTTTGAGGAGTTGACAACGTAAGTTCCAATGCAATACTTACTACATTTGTTTTCTTAACCAGTGCCCCCGGGGCACTGGTTAACATTACCCTATTTTATTTGGAGATGCTAATGACTTTTTTTTTTTTTAATTTGAAAATAGTAACAGACGTCCCCGAAATTCTTTAAAGACTTTTAAATTGTAAGTTTTTATAAAACAAAGTTGCACGTTTAGTGATTTTCCATACAAAACAATGAAAAAATGACAATATTTTGAACTATGCTCTAACAACAACAACAATAACAAAGCTTTATCCCATTAAGTGGGGTGGGCTTGACCTATGCTCTAAGCCTCGCAATATTTTTATTGATATAATAATACAAAATTGTAGCAGTGTATTAGCTTTGCTATGGAGAACAAGGAGTGCACTAAAAAGGTTAAGAGCCCAGACTAGAAAAATGCTCCTGTAAGGATACAAACGGAAGCCATATGCCTTATCAAAGATTTAACTGCTTTCCTATATGATTAGCAAATAGATTTCACTTGGTTATTCACAAGATATAATAGTTTTTTTTTTTTTTTCCTTCAATAAAATGTAAACAAACTATTTTGACATTATACCGCAATACATAATCTGAATCAATTATCTTGCAAAAATGAAATCACACAAAACAGAAGTAGTTGATTACAATCATATCCAATACAACGCAACATGTGTTTCAAATCGAGTAGAAGAAAACAGAAATTGAAACAGTTGACTGCATAAAGTCATTGGTGTGCTAACTTCTTGAATATCAAAGTGCATATAGTACTAACTAATACATTTGCTGATAAAACACGGTTTGACTAAATCATTTCTGTAATTAGAATTTAGAAAGGCTAATTACATTGCTTGGAATTATTCTTTATTGCATTGGAATTATTTAAACTAAGGAGCCTGTGCCTTAAGTAATTATTATGATAACAAGAGCAAAAAGTGTTGACAAAGAACTCACAAAAAATTTCACGCCAACAGAAGTTATTTTCAGTTGCTGTCCAACTGAGAAGTTCAACTCAAGAACATTCTTAACTGGCTTGGAGATGTAGTAAAGTCTTTTTCCGTTGCCTGTATCACTGTTTCTTGTTAAAAGGTGACCATCTAATGGGAAATGCTCGTTGATACCATAAAATGCCTTTATGCTATTAATAACTGCTTCATCTTTGAAGAAGACAACAGGGTCAACGCCTCTCCATTTGCCTTGTATCTGAAGCTTTCTTTTGCTTGGATTGATCTTTGCTATGTTTTCTTCGTTGTGGGGATCCTTGGCTTCCTCGGAATCCCCTTCTTCATCTATAACAGGACTAAATTTAAAATCTGCAGTGATGGGGTCATTTTTATTATTATCCTCGGAAACATGTTCACAAACTTCTTTGATTGTATTTTCTGATGGATTAATCTGCAATACTTGTGCATCCTCATTTCCCTGGTTTACTGATTCTACATGTTGCCAATCAACGATTTTTTTCTTTCCGGATTTTTACCTCAATTGCTGCAAAACATGAAATATAACATACAAAACGACATTGTTAAAAATGTAAGCTTGACTATTTTCAATATTCATCGAAATTCTTTGGATTTCTTTTTTTGGATTTGAGAGATATAGAAAAACAACAGAAATCATATAATAAATCAACTGGCAGGTGAGAACTTTTTGCAATAACGCTATAAAGAAGGCTCCAGGGTTCTGATCATGGGGCAGTAACTGCATGCATCGATCGAGTGGGAAATCAGAAACTTCCTCAGTAAACTCGTGCATCACAGGATTCTCCGCTTCTTGAACACCATCTTCAGAATGTCCGTTAACATCGCAATTACTGTTACAGTCAATATCTTGATAGCTTCCGCCATTTGGAAACATGCTGGGGAGAACTGCATTTCATAGAACCTCGGGTACCTCTTTACAGGAAACCAAGTACTTGCCCTTGTCACATACCTGCATCACCAAGGTCACACCTTCAGATGTGTTTAAATGCATCACCAAAGTCACAACTTTACTTCTAAACATAACACCTTCAAAAACAAGAGCCAAACAAAATGGAATAAGACAAAAACTTATAGTACCAACACTATGCAAAGTAAAAAATAACAAATTTAACCAAATAAATCTTAATACAATAATTCAGAAATGTTTATGTAGAAAAAGGATTCATCTAAAGCCTACAAATACTATTTACAGATTTAACTTGACCGGTCTTCCTCAAAGATTTCAACAAGTTATATTGCTCTTCTTCGACACCATTCTATGTCTCATTTGGAAATAAATCTCTAATATTATACAAAGGTAATAGAGATTGAGTTTGAGTTTAATAATAGTGACATGTTTCTCTTATCTTCGGTTTGCGTTGACCCGTAAAATCACAAATCACAAATCAAATCGAACCGTGCAGTTGAATTCTAAAAACAAATGACTCATATACATCAGAACCAAACATAATTTTACTATTAGGTTGGTTCGGTTTTAACAAGGGCGGGTTGCATCTCCGTTATTATTAATAGCATTCAAACGGCCACACGTTTGTCCGTTTTTTTATTGCGCTAATATACATATAAATTACAAATAGTAGTTTTTCAAAAAATTTATTTTTGATTTTTTTTTTTGAAAGAAATTATTTTGATTTTGATTCAAATTATAGGTATAAACACTTTTCATATTTAACAAATTATCTTGTTCAAAAAAAGAAATTATACTTATCTTTTTCAATGACACTTATAACATAACAAATATAATATAAATTTTATCTTTTTTAATGACAACAAAAATATAACATTTTTATGCAAATTTGTTTAGGGTATAATTAGAAGTGAAAAAATCAGTCAAAAACTGTGTATTCTCTTTATTTATACTAGCAAATAGACGGACACTCACATGTCCGTCTTTTCGCTATTTTGATTGCGCTAACATTTGAAAACATATTTTTATGAAATTTTGATTTGATTAAAAGTATATATAAATATAAACGTTGTTACTTTTAAATTATAACAAACCAAACCAACAATGTTTATTTATTTCATTGACATCAACAATATAATAAAATATAATATAAATTCTTATTTTTTTTAAAAAAAAATGGTTTAATGGTATAAATGTAACAGTGAAAAATATCTCAAAATCTTATATTTTCTTTATAAATAGTATATAGATACAAACGAAGGAAGGAATTAAACGAAAGGATTATGCTTGTTACCACGAAAAGTTAATCAACGAAAACAAAGAATAACCCTAATATCCACCCATGTTTTCCGTCAGACACTAAATTTTTTTTATTTGTTGTTAAAAAAAATTGATACGGTGCACTACTTGGTTTTCGCAGAAATTTTTTCGTGGGATGAGTTAAAATCCTCTCCATTTGCTATAATAAATGACAATGTCCATTACTATATAGTTTTGATGTAAATAAATACACGCATTTCTAGAATATATGTAATTTATACACCAAAACTATAGTAACAGATATTATCATTTATTTTAGGAAATGGAGAGTATCTCAACTTTAGTGGGATATAACATTATACCAAAAACCCTAAACCCTATTACCTTCCAACCAACCATGTCTGATATTCCGTCGGATTTGTTCACTGAAATCCTCTGCCGCTTACCGGTGCAATCCCTCCTCCGATTCCGATCAACTTCAAAATCAATTAAATCCTTAATCGATTCCCACAACTTCACTAACCTTCATCTCAAAAACTCCCTCAACTTCAACCTCATCCTTAGCCACAAGTACTCCAAACTCTACCAACTCGATTTCCCTAACCTAACCACCGCAGTTCGAATCAAACATCCTTTGAGGGGTACCGTCAATCTCCTTGGTTCATGTAACGGCCTCCTATGCGTCTCTAATGGCTGCGATATCGCTTTATGGAACCCTAACACCCGTAATCATCACTCCATCCCTAACATAATCGGTTGTGTCGGCGGCTGCGGCTCTGCTTTCTATCAATTCTATGACGATTACAAACTTCTTAGAATGTCTCGTTGTTTAATACTCGAGACTCACACTTCGGTTTTAAACCCGACATTCATCAGCTTCAAAACTAATTCTTCGGTTTTAAACCCGACACTCTTCAGCTTCAAAACTAATTCATGGAAAGTACTTCCGGATATACCGTACTTTATTTCGTCACATGAAACCGTGGGGGTTCGCATTGAGAATTATTTTCACTGGGTAATGACTGGGAATCTTGGTAAGCGTATCCTCGCGTTTAACATAACACAAGAGATTTTCAATGAGGTTACTCTTCCTGATCTTGAAGAAGCTACAGGCGAGATTGTCGATGAGGTTTCGCTTTTGGAAAAGTGTCTTTGTATTACTGTGAGTTGTTATGAAACTAATAAATTTGATGTTTGGGTGATGAAAGAATATGGATATAGAGATAGTTGGTGTAAACTGTTTACTTTTGTAGGGGAATGGTGTTTCAAATCACCTTTAATGTTTATGATGCCTTTAGGTTATTCCAGTGATAGAAGTAAAGTTCTGTTGGAAATAGAATTTCAGGGTAATTTCACAAGTGATGCTATGAAGAAGCTGTTTTGGTATCATCTCAAAAGTTATAAAGTTACCAAAGTTACAGGAATTCCTAATTTCAATGAGACTATGATTTATATTGGAAGCCTTCTACCACCTTCATTGCCCAGTTGAAATACCAAAGTAAAAGCAAGAGAAGGTATTTGTATAGAGATAAACATATTTTGTCACATGTGATGTTTGTATTATGATGTTGAAATAACGTATTATGATGTTGAAATAACACAGCTGTTTTTTATTATAGGTTAAATTGAGTCTCTGTTCTTGTCCCAAAATTGAAATTTAAAGAAAGCTAAGGAAGAACCTGGATGCTCAAATTGTCTCTCTTTGTGATTGAAAATATGCTTTTTGAAGATTTAGTTATGCTTGTAGGAAAGTGAGAACTTTGCTTTAAAGATAACCTCGAGGAATTTTTTCTTGTTTAATTTATTCTTATGGAGTTTTCTTTTTCTTGTATGGATTCTTGATAATGCTCTTGATAATTCTTATGGATTCTTATATGTTATGGATTTTTCTTGTATGAATTCTTATATGTTATGGATTTTTCTTGTATGAATTCTTGACAATGCTCATGGATTCTTATGGATTTGATAATTCTTATTCTTACGGATCTTTAGTAGAAATGATAAAAGCTATTTTGGCATAGGCATGTGAAGCTTGAGCATCATATCGCCATCAATTTAGATGTCCATATTGAAAATGGTCGATCTAGAAAGTCTGTGTTTGTGAACTCTAAAATGAGGCAATCATGTAGACTTGGCCAGATGCAGCAATCTATTTTTGGTTTTTTATTTTCATTTTTAGTATTTGAAGAAATTAATATTGCATGTTTAAAGGAATGACTGTCGTATGTTTTAATTCTTTCTTAGATCAATGATCATTCAATTCTTTCAGTAGTTTGTTCGAAAAGTTATAGCCGCTATATATCCATAGGAGTTTTAAGTTTTAACATGGACCTTAGGGACATTTTGACCTTTTTAGTTTCTGCTTATAACCAACAATGAGTAATGTGGAGTTTGTTGCTCTTATTTCTGCGGGGAAGCAATAAAGATACACCATGGCTTCTAGTTTATTCTCCTTTTTACATTGCTTGTATCACTGTTTCTTGTTAAAAGGTGACCATCTAATGGGAAATGCTCATTGATACCATAAAATGCCTTTATGCTCTTAATAATTGCTTCATCTTTGAAGAAGACAACAAGGTCAACGTCTCTCCATTTGCCTTGTATCTGAAGCTTTCTTTTGCTTGGAGTGATCTTTGCTATGTTTTCTTCGTTGTGGGGATCCTTGGCTTCCTCGGAATCCCCTTCTTCATCTATAACAGGACTAAATTTAAAATCTGCAGTGATGGGGTCATTTTTATTATTATCCTCGGAAACATGTTCACAAACTTTGATTGTAAGCGATAACTGTCATGTTGGGCTAAGCTTTCTCCCCACAGCTACTAAATGAGGAGTATACTATATTAAAAAATTGATTATATCTAGGTGGGGAAAGCAGAGGATGATGGGAAATGCCTGCATAATTTCCCTCCTCCGTGAACTCAAAACAGGCACTTAGCGGAAACGTAAAATGACACACAACAAAATTTTAGCGTAGAAAACCTTCTCAATGTGGGTAAGGAAAAACCATGAGACATGTATGCCTCTTAAATCTCCACTATAATAGTTATTTTCCTCACAATGATATGGTTATTTTCCTTACCCACATTGAGAAGGTGGTATTCCATTATTATACGCTCTCCTGGATAGCTTATGAAAATAACTTTTATATGGAAAATAGTTTGACTTTATTTTACCTTGTGTTATAGAAATAACTTATTCATAAGCGCTTTATGTTATATGCTGCAAAATAAGTTGTTTAACAAAATAGGTCCTAGTGCTCAAATGAATGTGTTATGTGAATTAGAAATCTACTTAGCAGAAACACTTTTCAACACAATTTATATGGTTGGTCTCATTAAAAATTCAAGACACAATTTTTTGAGACAAGTGTGTTGACTATTTAAAAATAGGCCAATCATATAGAGAGTGTGCATTTCTTGGTAGTATTTCGCACATGAATATTCTACCTCATTCAAAATTGGAATGTAGCACAAATTCAAACATTTGAAATCAGTCAATATATGTCACCTGTGTTAAGTCAAGCCGGATGCATTCAACATGGAACCCATATCAATCAATGACGGATGACACATAGTAAGTCATGTTTTGATTTAAAACTTGATGATTATATCATAAATTTATTGGAATTATAACTAAGGATCCTATCAAGTTATTGTAGATGAGTCAGAGTAATTATGATGTTTTTTTTTTTTGAAGAAAGGGTAGTTATGATGTTATCAAACCTCTATTAGTATACTGTATGGATTATGAATGTCCAATAAAGAATAGTTTTGGTTATCAGTGAAATATATTTATTACAAGTATATTGAACCAAACCGGTTTACACTTGAAGGGGGGTGTGTGTATATTGAAGCACATTTGATTCATTGAGTATAAGTATAGCAGTTCAATCCTTTGTTAGTGGTTATTGATAAAAAATTTCAAAACTCAGCAATTTTAGCCGACTATCTATCTGCTTGTGTTCTTTTAATCTGCTGCGATTTGTAATATTTTTTCTAGGATTTACTTTTAACTTTATATTATGTTTTTTGTTAAAATTATTCCTGATCATTTCATTTGGCACCTATAGTTCATTTACAAGTACAATGAGTGTAGGTTTCAGTTTTGCCTGATATATATGAAAGGTTTATTCTAGAGGTATAGAGCAGTTACAAGTGCATATATACTACAGGGGTGCTGTTGGGGCAATGTTGGTCTATGACATTATCAAACGTTTGAGCTTCAATCACATACCTAGATGGTTAGAAGAACTGCACAACCATGCTGATAAGAATATAGTCATCATTCTTATAGGAAACAAAAGTGATCTTGAGGACTAGCGAGCAGTACCCACAGAGGATGCAAAAGAATTTGCCGATAAAGAAGGCTTACTTTTCTTAGAGACCTCTGCGCTGGAAGCAACTAACGTTGAGACGGCCTTCATGACTGTTTTGACAGAAATATTTAACATCGTCAACAAGAAGAACCTGGCTGCTGATGAAAATAAGGGAAATGGCAACTCAGCAGCTTTGTCTGGCAAGAAGATTATTGTTCCTGGTCCTGCGCAAGAAATCCCTAAGAAGAGCACATGTTGTCAGTAATCCAGAGTTCATTTTTAAAATGTTTTGATTTACTAGATTTCATGGTTCTATGTTCCTATGACCAATTCCCGTGTATATTTCTACGTCATTCAAAATACTGTCATACCAAATAGCCTAATATAGAGGTTGGTTACTGTTATGTTGTGGCTCTATACACCCCCTATCTATATTGCATGGCTGAACTTGCAGATATAGTTCATTGAAGTTCCAGATTCAAGTCAATCAGCAATTTTAAGAAAGCTTGCTAGAACTATCGGACAAAGGCAAATGTCAAATCAGCAATTTTAATAAAACTCTTCTTGTGTATGGCTGGATTGGGATCAAAATTTGCTACCTTTAAATTTTGGCGACATTCGTAACTTTGTCTCAATTTATCCATGACTTTAACCAATAATAATTTGCTCTCATTTAAATTATTTATTTTAATCATTGATTAATCCCTTAAGGGTAATGTTAACCAATGCCCCCGGGGCACTGGTTAAGGAGTCAAATGTGGTAAGTATTTATATTGGAACTTGTGTTGTCAACTCTTCAAAAACATAAAAAGTTTTACTTTTATTTTAAAACTTCCTTTTTTTAGTTTTCTTAACCAGTGTCCCCGGGGCACTGGTTAACATGACCCATCTCTGTTTGGATAGCTTAAATTTAACGAAGCGGAATGGAACAAAATGGAATGGAATGGAACGGAATAAAAATACCATTCCACTGTTTGGATATTTTATGACGGAATGAAACTAATTTCCCATTCCATTGTTTGGGAAGTCAACGGAACGGAATCAACTATAACTTTTTATTCCAATTTTACCCTTTTATGTAAAAAATAACATCAAATAAACAATAATAACATTATTGACTAGCTGAACATAATTATGTACAAGAAACTTGAAGATTATTCAAATCTGTATCATCCCATGAACTCAGTACCTATGGCGCAGCTTCTCCTGCTCCATCATTTAATGCTGACTTTTAAAATATTAGAATTATTTTAAAAAAAAATTAAACATTACTTAATTGGAAATACACTTTATAATGAAAAAGTTGAGTACTCGAATAAATTATTTGTTCAAGTTAATCTCCATATTTTCTTGCATGTCTTTTATTCTACGTCCATATACACAACTCATGATGTTTCTCCCATAAAAAATAAAAAAAAAAGCACAATGCTTTTGAATTTGTCAGTTACGTTGAAATTTTGCTCCATATTGTTTAGAAGAAAGATAAACAGAGAAAGAAGAAGAAGAGAGTGGTTGATGCACATGAAAATAAATGGCCGGAAAAAAAAGGAGAAGTGGAAGGAAGATATGGAAAGTGATGAAATAAAAAATAGGGGTGAAATGGTAATTATGTAATAAAGAAAGTCCATTCCATTACATACCTCCCAAATTGAATGGAATGAAAAATAAGAGGAAGTGGTGGTATAGGATGGAATGGATTCCATCATATTCCATTCCACACCATTAAAATTTTACAAATCCAAACAATGGAATATGATTTCATCCCACTCCATTCCATTCCATCACATTCCATCAATCCAAACATAGCCTTAATTATATTAAATCACCAAATAGTAAAAGTAATCAATTTTCTCGTTTCATGTTCAAGCAATGTTGTTGAATAGAGCAATACAAGAGTTGCTGCCAACCTTACAATGATACAAACCGAAAACCGAACAATTTTCTCACTTCTCAGCAGCGTATATGCTTCTTTGACCAAGTAAGAACCACCACAAACATTGTTATAGGAACAAAAACATCACCAATATTATCCTGCGAAAAAAATGTTAGCCAACAAAGACCTACACCCCTCTTCCCAAATGAATACACTCCTCCTCCAACTCCACCCCCTCACAACCCTCCCAAGCACCCCCACAAAGCATATCAACGAGAAACACCACTTTATTAACCGACAAATATGGAGCATGCCTCTTAGCACACCATCCCCAATCCAGTATTATGTTAGAAAAAGTATTACAATCATTTCCTTCCACCTTACTTAGCTTATGAACAAACAAGTCAGCCAGCCTCCCCTGAGTATCCTCCCACCAAGTGCGTACCTCATGACATAAGCCTCTTGTTGTATCTGCTCTTAGCCTTCATGTACAAAAATTGTAAAAAAAATATTGCCCAAGTGCTACACGGTCACGTTGCATATAAACTCAAACTTTGTAAAATGTCATTACTAAAATCAAATCATGCCAATTTCTTAGAAAACAAATCTTCACCAAATTTCGGCTATGAAGAGCAAAGCAGATAACAACCAATAACACATTAAAAAATAGGAGCCAAAGAAAATGGAATAAGACAAAAACTTATCGTACCAAGACATGCAAAGTAAAAAAATAATAAATTTAACCAAATAAATCTTAATACAATAATTCAGAAATGTTAGAAAAAGGAATGCCCACGAATACTATAAACAGATTTAACTTGACTTGTCTTCCTTAAAGATTTCGACAAGTTATATTGCTCTTATTCTACACCGTTCTATGTCTCATTTGAAAATAAATCTCTAATATTATACAAAGGTAATAGAGATTGAGTTTGAGTTTAGTGATAGTGACATGTTTCTCTTATCTTCGGTTTAGGTCGACTGATAAAATAAAAATCAGAAATAATTTTAGACCGTTTTTTATTTGGGTTGATTCGATTTGCGGTTTTAAACACATTTATATAATAAACAACAAATAAACGAAAAGAGAAATAAGGGCGGGTTGCATTTCCGTTATCATTACTAGCGTTCAGATGGACACGTGCCCGTCTGCCCGTTCTTTTTATTGCGCTAATATGTATAAATTACAAATAGTAGTTTTTCGAAATTTTTTATTTTGATTCAAGTTATTGGTATAAATATTCTGCACTTTCATATTGTAAAAAACTATACTTATCTTGTTAAAAAAAACTATATTTTTTTTAGGGAACAAACTATACTTATCTTTTTCAATGATACTGGCTACATAATAAATATAATATAAATTCTTATATTTTTGAATGATAACAAAAATATAACATTTTTATACAAATTTGTTTTGGGAGATAATTGGAAGTGAAAAAGTTAACCAAAAACCATGTATTATCTTTGTTTGTACTAGCATTTAAGACGGGCACGTCTATCCGCTCTTCTTATTGCACTAATTCGTATAAATTATGAATGATAATTTCTTGAAATTTTGATTGAAATTATACTTATAGATAATATATATTTTATGTTTTCATATTGTAACAAACATAATATCTTTCAAAAAAAAAAATAACAAATATAATATAAATTTTTATCTTTTTGAATGATACCAACAAAACAATATAGAGTAAATTACACTTCCCTCCCATACAAGAAGCTTGAATTACAATCTGCTCCCCTCTTAAGTTAAAATATACACTCCCATCCCTTGAAAAATAAAACTTATACTCTCCTCCCCATGAGATGCTTGAATTACAACCCCCTCCCTTAATAATTAAATATATTATGAACTACAATTTAATCTATTTTAACATAAATAAATATTTTTATGATATCTACTAATTTTAAAACACCATTTAAGAAAAAAAATCATTTATTTATAATTTAAATGTCAATGATGATTAAATTTAAATATTTTATTATTAATTTTATAACTTAGAATATAAAATTCATTTTTAAATAATCATATTTTATTGACTTTAGTATTTTTCACATTTTAATTTTATTTTGTGTTGTTTTATATTTTAAAATTTATAATAGTGTTTAAAACTAGATGTTAATGAAATTGTGAATAAAAAAAAGAGAAAAATATGAATTTAAATTTTGATCATATTAAAGTGCACCACAATACTATTTTTCTTCGGCGTGTGTTTGATTTTTTTTTTTAATAAATTACTAGAATGAAAAAAAAAACTTATTAAGGGAGGAAATTGTAGATTTTAACATAAGATGGGTGGGGAATGTAATTCGAATTTCTTTCAGAGGTGTGGAGTGAAATATTTTCTCAAGAGGGAAGAGGGGTGTAATTCAAGCCTCTTTCAAAAAAGAGAAGTGTAATTTACTCAATAATATAATCAAAGTTGCAATTAGACGTATAATTGGAAAGAGAAAAAACAAGTTTAAAACCGTCTACAAAGTATAAATTTGTTGTATAGATACCAAAGAAGGAAGGAGTAAAGGAAAAACCCTAAACCATACGAAGGATGTCTGATATTCCGTCAGATTTATTCACTGAAATCCTCTCCCGCTTACCGGTGCAATCCCTCCTCCGATTCCGATCAACTTCAAAATCACTTAAATCCATAATCGATTCCCACAACTTCACTAACCTTCACTTCAAAAACTCCTTCAACTTCAACCTCATCCTTCTCCACCACTCCAATTTCTACCAACTCGATTTCCCTAACCTAACCACCGCAATTCGAATCAACTATCCTTTGAGGGGTGACATCTATCTCCTTGGTTCATGCAACGGCCTCCTATGCATCTCTAACGGCCTTGATATCGCTTTCTGGAACCCTAACACCCGTAATCATCACTCCATCCCTCACATAATCGGTGGTGTCAGTGGCAGCTTTGCTTTCTATCAATTCGCTGACGATTACAAACTTCTCAGAATCTCTGGTTGTTTAATTGATCCAAAGCACCACACTTTCGCTACGCAAGTGACACTCTTCAGCTTCAAAACTAATTCATGGAAAGTACTTTCGGATATACCGTACGTTATTTCGTCACCTGAAACCATGGGGGTTTGTGCTGAGAATTCTTTTCATTGGGTAGTGACTGCGAATCTTTATACTTATACGTGTTTAATCCTTGCGTTTAACATAACACAAGAGATATTCAATGAGGTTCCTCTTCCTGAAATAGATACAAGAGAGATTAAATGTGTTTCGCTTTTGGGAAAGTGTCTTTGCATCACTGTGAGTTATTGTTATCAAACTAATAAGTTTGATGTTTGGGTGATGAAAGAATATGGATTTAGAGATAGTTGGTGTAAATTGTTTACTTTTGTAGGGCAATGGTGGTTCAAATCACCTTTAATGTCTTTGATACCTTTATGTTATTCCAGTGATAGAAGTAAAGTTCTGTTGGAAGTAGAATTTCAGGGTTTCATGAGTGATCCTAAGAAGAAGTTTAAGATGCTGATTTGGTATTATCTCGATAGTAAAATAGTTACCTACTTTTTATTGAAAAATAATTTTGGACATCAAAATTCTGATATTAAATACGGTTTGTTTCTTTGATTTTTTGTGTGTTTTTAAAATTTGTAAGTTGCAGAAGATAAAATGTAAAGAGACGGAGATAAACATATATTGTGTCACATGATGTTTGTATTTTGATGTTGAAATGACACAGCTGTTTTTTTATTATAGGTTGAATTAAGTCACCCTTCTTGTCCCAAAATTGACATTTAAAGAAAGCCAAGGAAGAACAAGTGATTTGCATATTCAAATTGTCTCTCTTGTGATTGAAAATATGCTTTTTGAAGATAACCTTGAGGAAAGTGAGAACTTTGCTTTAGAGATAACCTTGAGGATTTTGTTCTTGTTTAATTTATTCTTATGGATTTTTCTTGTATGGATTCTTGATAATGCTCTTGATAATTCTTATGGATTCTTATATATTATGGATTTTTCTTGTATGAATTCTTGACAATGCTCATGGATTCTTATGGATTTATATGTGTTTGATAATCCTTATTCCTACGGATCTTTAGTAGAAATGATAATAAGCTATTTTGGCTGCAAATTTTTGTGGCACAGGCATGTGAATCATGAGCATCATATCACTATCAATTTAGATGTCAATGGTGAAAATGGTTGATTTCGAAAATCTGTGTTTGTGAACTCTAAAATGAGGCATGGATGTAGACTTAGTAACAAACTAACAATTTTAGTGTCTTGATGAAGCAATTTATTTTTGATTTGCTATTTTCATTTTTAGTATTTGAAGAAATTAATATTGCATGTTTAAAGGAGTGACTGTTGTCAACTGGCAAAATGCCGAAATTGTTAGGCCGGATGCCATGACCGGGGTTCGAACCCCGGTACCTCCACTTGTGTGTGTGAGTTTATAATGGTTTTGCCATTTCGTCTATCTACCAAAAAAAAAAAAGGAGTGACTGTTGTAGGTTTTAATTCTTTCTTAGATTAATGATCATTCAATTCTTTCAATTGTTTGTTCAAAAAGTTATCCCTGCTATCATTAGGAGTTTTAAGTTTTAAACATAGACCTTAGGGACAATTTTGACTTGTTTTAGATCATTGTTGACTCTGCTTATTACCAATGGTGAGTGATGTAAAATTTGTTTCTCCTATTTCTGCGGGGAAGCAATAAAGATACAACATGACTTCTAGTTTATACTCCTTATTATCATCAATAAATTTTGAACAAATTTCTTAAAAACAACTCTAGCAACTAATAGAACAAGTTGGATGTAGAATTAATTGAGATTTCAATACTGAAATTTCGTATTCCATACTATTTAAATGAGATAGTGAAACCCACTGTTTTGAGATGATCATACAATTATATTGTATTTTTTTTTTAAAGTCTTTTTTAGCCAAATGTAGAATGATACAAACCGGAATTTCGAAATGTGTGTTGTTGCTTGATTTTGGAAGATACTTTTTTATTTGGAAATGCTAATGAGCGTCTCTGGACACTCTTTAAAGACTTTAAATGGTAAATATGTATAAAACGAAGTCGGCCGTTTAGTGATTTTCCATACAAAACAATGAAAAAGTGACACTAAAATAACAACCAAACCTTAACCCATTAAGTGGGGTTGGCTAATGAAAAAAAAATGACACTATTTCAACCCATGCTCTAACAACAACCACAATAACAAATCCATGCTCTAAGCCATGCAATATTGTTATTGATATAGTAATACAAAATTGTAGCAGTGTGTTAGCTTCGCTGTGGAGAACAAGGAGTACACAAAAAAGCTTAAGAGACACGACTAGAAAAATGCTACTGTAAGGATATAAATGGGAGCAATGCCTTATCAAGATTTAACTACTTGTTTGAAGTCGCATGATTACGTGACTATTAAACACAACCAATAAAATTTCATATTCCATACTATTTAATTGAGTGAGATAGTCAAACCTGTTTTTATTAGAAGGATCATACAATTGTTTAGTTATTAGCCAAATGTAGAATGATACAGCTATAATTATTGGAATTTTGAAATATGTGTTGTTGCTAGACTTTGGAAGGTATTTATTTATTTATTTGGAAATGTTAACGAGCATCCTTAGACGCTCTTTAAAGACTTTAAATATCAAGTTTTTCTAAAACAAAGTTGTACGTTTAACTATTTTCCATACAGGATTTTGACCTATGATCTAACAACAACAAAGTCTTAACCCACTAAATGGGGTTGGCTTGACCTATGCTTTAAGCCTTACAATATTGGGACAACACTTGTGTAACATTGTGGTGCCAATGTCATGTGACATTGGCCAACCACAGTAGTGTGACATGTGTCGCCTTTTACTTAAAAAAAAAATAACATAATGCAAAAAATCCTTATGAAAAAGAGAGAAGAAAAACACTTGTCATATTGTGGTTGACCAATGTCACATGACATTGACACCATAATGTCACAAGTATTGTCGGCAATATTGTTATTGATGTAAATAATACAAAATTGTAGCAGGGTTGTTAGCTTTGCTATGAAGAACAAGGTGTACATAAAAAAGGATAAGAGCCAATTCTAGAAAAATGCTCCTGTAAGGATATAAATGGGAGCCATGCCTTATCAAAGATTTAACTACTTGCTTGAAGTCGCATGATTACGTGACTATTAAACACAACCAATAAAAAAATCAAGATAATATTAAAATAATTTCAAAATGAATTTTGATGTCTGCTTGGTTGTGCCCAATAAATAACAACTGCTCTGTCTTTTACCAACATCAAGTAGTTTCCACATCTTGGCTGTTACCGTTTGACTCCTGTTCAACATCTTCCACGTTATTAGACTGCTTGTTCTCATGAATGGAGGAGCCCTTTTCAGTGACTCTGTCTAAACGCATTAAAAGCCTTTCAAGCAGTTCTTGGCATTCTATTGAAGTAACCATCACGGTCAAACTTGCCCCACCTTTCCAGCATGCAATGGCTATTGATGATTCATCCACATGGAGGGCCTCTGCGGCGGTTCTGTTGCCTGCAAAAAAGTGATAGTGGTCAAGTTAACAGTCAAGTCAATAGGCATGTGCTATGTGCATCAAGGTGGTAAATACCTTCACCCAGAACTACCACACAACAGCCTGGCATTAGGTTTGTTGCCTTTTCACCAAATTTGGCATCCACAAATTCTGAAAATTTTATATTTTTATACTGGAGAAGATGCTTGAAATCTATAGGAGAAGCGCTTAGGATCTGTTTGGTGATGTGAGGGAGGATAAGAGGCAATCCTTCAGAAGTGATTCGGAAAGCACATTCTACAGATCTACCTTCACGTGACTTTTGTCTTTCCTATATGATATAAGAGCAAATAGATTTCACGTGGTTATTCACAAGAAATAAAAGATTTTTTTTGTTTTTAATAAAATGTAATCAAACTATTTAGACAATATTTTGCAATACATAATCAGTATCAATTATCATGCCAAAATTAAATCACACAAAACAGTAGTAGTTGATTACAATCATATCCGATACAATTCAACATGTGTTTCAAATCGAATAGAGGAAAACAGAAATTGAAACAGTTGACTGCATAAAGTCATGGGTGCTAACTTCTTGAATATCAAAGTGTATATAGTACTAGCTAATACTTTTGCTAATAAAACACCGTTTAACTAAATTATTTCTGTAATTAGAAAGGCTCAACCTACCATCCTTACCTATGTAAGTTTTTTTCCTGCCTCTACTTTCAAAGGTAATTATTCTTATTGCATCGGAATTATTTAAACTAAGGAGCCTGTGCCTTAAGTAATTATTATGATAACAAAAGCAAAAAGTGTTAACGAAGAAAAATGTTTTACTTACAAAAATTTTCACGCCAACAGAAGTTATTTTCAGTTGCTGTCCAACTGAGAAGTTCAACTCAAGAACATTCTTAACTGGCTTGGAGATGTAGTAAAGTCTTTTTACATTGCTTGTATCGCTGTTTCTTGTTAAAAGGTGACCATCTAATGGGAAATGCTCATTGATACCATAAAATGCCTTTATGCTCTTAATAATTGCTTCATCTTTGAAGAAGACAACAGGGTCAACCCCTCTCCATTTGCCTTGTATTTGAAGCTTTCTTTTGCTTGGAGTGATCTTTGCTATGTTTTCTTCATTGTGAGGCTCCTCAGCTTCCTCGGAATCTCCTTCATCTATAACAGGACTAAATTTAAAATCTGAAGTGTTGGGTTCATTTTTATTATGCTCGGAAACTTGTTCACAAACTTCTTCGTGTGTACTTTCTGATGGATTAATCTGCAATACTTGTGCATCCTCATTTCCCTGGTTTATTGATTCTACATGTTGCCTATCAACTCTTTTTCTGATTTTTACCTCAATTGCTGCAGAACAGGAAATATAACATACAAAACGACATTGTTAAAAACGAAAGCTTGAATATTTTCAATATTCATCGAAATTCTTTGGGTGTCTTTATTTGGATTTGAGAGATAAAGAAAAATAACAGAAATCATATAATAAATCACCTGGCAGGTGAGAAACTTTTTGCAATACGGCTATAAAGAAGGCTCCAGAGTTCTGATCATGAGGCAGTAACCGCATGCATCGATCGAGCGGGAAATCAGAAACTTCCTCAGTAAACTCATGCATCACAGGATTCTCCGCTTTTTGAACACCATTTTCAGAATGTCCGTTAACATCGCAATTACTGTTAGAGTCAATATCTTGATAGCTTCCGCCATTGGGAAACATGCTGGGGAGAACTACGTTTCTAAGAACCTTGGGAACCTCTTTACAGGAAACCAAGTACTTGCCCTTGTCACATACCTGCATCACCAAAGTCACACCTTCAGATGAGTTTAAATGCATACAGCTGCAGGACAATTCAACTCTTTCTAGCCGTCTAGATTTGGAAATATGAGCTTTTTTACATATATAAACCAACATCTGCTTCTGGAAAAGCAGGTTCAAGTTGGATAAACATACGCATTTTCTATTAAGAAAACTTGAGACTCAATGTTTTCTATGAAGATGAACATAGGAATAACTAGAAAGACATCCAAATGATACAAATGGAACAGATCAACAACTAAGACTCATTTAAAAAATAAGCTAATCAGAAACATAACAGTCCAAGTTCAGAGTCAGCAATGAATAACATCTTTTACCAATTATACAACATATCAGCTAAGCAGGGGCAAGAGTTGTAAGCGATAATTGTCATGCTGGGCTAGGTTTTCTCCCACAGCTACTAAATGAGGAGTATCCTATATTCAAAAAATGATTATATCCAGATGGGGAAAGCAGAGGAAACATTGAACATGGACGGCTTCACTTACACAACTTCACTTCTAAACAATTCCAGTTGAAACTTGAAACATGCTCAATTATTCCATGTGTAAGCCAATCAAGATATCCATTTCTTGACATTATCAGTAGTATCGTTAAAACACTACAACTGAAAGCAATAAATGGTCACAAGAGGCACAAACCTTCCATGTCTTTAGACCTGGACGACGAATAAGTTGGGGAAGCTCCCTGGAGACATCAACAAGTTCAATAGACCCTTCGCACCTCCGCAAAAGCTGCAAATAATTATAAAAGTAAGGAAGAGGGAATCAATTAAGCCTAGCCCCCCACTGCATTACATACTAAAAGAGCTACAAGCAGTGTTAAAAGTATTCTCTAATAGACATCAAGACCAAAGCATTGAAAATAAATGTTTCCTCTTATTTTTTTAAAAAAACTTTCCAGCAATTTTTAAATTACAAAAACATCAGTGTACGATAAACAAAATGCAACTCATTATGTTGTATATATACTAATTAAAAGGTGGTAATATCTCAGGCGGAGTTTGTCCTTAATAATCACAAGTTCGCAACCACAGAATGCTTTATTTTATCTGTAGTAAGAATGATGAATTGACATTAAGCTAGAAATAACAGAAAAAGGAATGAGATGCAAGGCAGAATAAGATATATGCAAGTAGCAAGTTATACTATGGAATGGATAGCTAGCTCCAGAACTATATTATTCCATCAGTTAGATTCCATTAATTAAATTACACATTTCTATTAAATACTCCTTTAAATCTTATTCCATGTTTCATATAAACAAGCTATCGATAAGATATCAAACATGTCAACCAATTGATCCCTGATATACCAAAACTAGGAATTTTGTGGAAAGGGACTGCCCAGCATGAAGGGAAGCAACTGGTTGACCGAATAAAGCATGAGTTATTTACTTGATCTTATGAAACCAAAGCACTTATTCACAAAGTTTCCAACTGACAGACTACTTAGCATGGCTGGAACTACATTTAATCACAGAACATTTAAGGCTGATTACCTCAGCAATGACAGCTTCATTTTCAATAGGATTCATTGAGCAGGTCGAATAAACCATTCTTCCACCAACTTTAAGTAAAGATAGGCCTGATAAAATCAAAATAGCATCTCTGTTGGTCAAAAACATCTTACAAGACGAGCCTTAATACAAGACAAGTCACACACACACGATAAATAGCATGATTTTATCTTAGTAGGCCGGTACTATCTTTGAAAATTTTAGAACCAAGGCCACAAGAGGCAGTAAGTTTATGCTAGAAAAAATACTTGGTTTAAGGAATGCTTTTCCTCTTCAATATGACTTCCCTTCCCAATAATATGTGAACTTTATCCATAGAGATCCTAATGGAAAATAAGCATGTTTTTGCTTTACCCACAGATGGCATTCTTAACAGCATAATACAGTTTCCTTGCCCAATACACCAAACATGATTATGATTGACCCAACCAATTTGTCTTGCATCAATCACTTCTTAAAAGGAAAATCAAATCAAGCCTAAAAAAGCATGCCCTAAAAACAGGTTGACATCTATCAAAACATACCTCGCATGGCGACTAAAATTTGTAGGTTGTGAAGCCCATTTCCTGTCCCTGTGTTCCTGCATATACGCAAAATTAATCTTGGCAATAGAAGGATTATCATGGTTGAAGAGAAAAAACACAGAAAAAAAAGGAGAATAAAAGGATATGAAGATGGAAGGAAGAGAAAACTACCATCTCCTCCAGAGATCAGGTGCCTTGCGGAGGGTACCATCTCCACTACATGGTACGTCACACAGAACACGATCAAATAGCAGTTGGGAATTATACTGATCTGGACCCATTATATCACAATCCATGTTAAAATGGCATCTTGGGAAGTGCTGAGCTTCATGGTTGGTGACAATTAGATTTGCTGTGCACATTCGTTTTATTTGGTGGATGAGAAGATTACATCTTTGTACATCTAGGTCATTTGCTACAACCTTATTATCAAACAATGACTAATCAAAAAATTATGCAACTGAAGCTTGATGAGGACAGGTCATAGTCAGCAAATTACTCGGTCTGGAAAATCAAATGTAATACAGAATAACATGATGTACTTGTATGGACATATACCATTCCATCAGGCAGTGATCCTGCTTTAGCTGATCTATGTAAAATCTCAAGCAATTGGAATGTTTTTGAACCTGGTGCAGCACACACTGAACAGAAGAAAAGTAAAGGCAAAATAGTTAGAACCACTGAAATTAACATTTCAAATAAAAAGAATAGAACAAGAGCTGGTAAAAATGACAAAAATTCTGGCACAGCAAAAGTTGCTTACTATCAAGTACAATATGATTTGAATGGACATCTAAGAACAGAGGAGGCACCTGCATTGCAAACAAAACATTTGCGTGCGCAAGTTAAATTCCTGAAAGGTATCTGCCTAATTTAAGCTACAGGTACTTAACCGTCTAGGTTAAAGAAAAAGCGAATCATTCAATATGTTCATGACATGTAACTGTGTAAGAGTTGTTAAACTGGCTCACCATGCTGACAGCTTCCTGTCTCGTAATATTTCCAATTTCATTTTCTAGCTTTAAGAACTCGTGAAACCTAACATGTTAACATAACAAGAAAAAATTGGAATATTAGTTAGAAGAACAGACTCATGCATATACAATATTTCAACCGACAGAATCAAGCATTCTGATTTTTTATTTATTTTTTAAATAATTTAATGTGATCCAAATATCCTGCAAGATTCACAAGGATTTAAGGTAATGATCAAATGCTAAGAACCACATATCCAAATCTATAGTCAACAGAGGGTGTAGCGCTGCCGACAGCATACGAATAGCTTGCTACAGTGGAACTCTTGTAAAATTTTGAATAAACACAACTTATAGTCGTTCCATCCTCACACTTATACTCATATCTTGTCGTTTAGTCTTTTCTGAGACGATTTCCGTTCCCATCCTCACCTTGTGGCTTGAGTGACTTTTCACTGGCCCTTTCTGCAACTTTCTGGTTACAATTCTCACCTTGGAGATAGTGATTCCAGTAAAGAATCACTTTTATCTATTTTAAATCCTTAGGTGAGTTATTTCAAGCCTTGGAGGCTTGAATATCGGTAACAATGAACTTTGACTATTGGTTATCAATATGACTTCGGTGTTGCATTGTAAGCTTTTATGGGTATGGTATAAATTTTCCTGTATTGTTTCCCTAAACTTTTAGGGTTGGCCGCTAGACACAATTTACTACATAGATATCCAATGCAAACCTCGGTTGAAATAATTCATGCCATGAACTTAAGACAATCATAGATAATAAGTTATTTACCTCTTAAGTGATTGATTCTTCCTAAGCTGCATACGGGAAAAGTTAGAATGCCAAGCAAGATTCTTAGGATACCATGGCAAAGGTCTAATAGCTTCCTCCTCATCCACTTCATCAACCTATATACAACAATTCAGGACCCAAACAGAGACTTTAAGGCTTTGTTTGCGAGTTTGGAGGGGAGGGGAAGGAAAGGCTTTGTGGAGTGGAAAATATGAGGAAAAATGGAGAAATCTTTCAGAAAATTTAAAAGAGTAGTTTTTTAGAGAATGATAAATTAATGCATATGATTACTATATTTTTAATTTTAAAAATAATATAACAACATAAATTAAATTTGAAAAGCTCATATAAACCCTCCAAAACCCCTCAACCCTCCTCCAATACAATTTTTTAGTTCCCCCAAATGAGGAGGGTTTTGTATTATGAAGAAAAGTTAACCCCCCAAAGCCCTCCCCTCCCATTTTCCTCTATTTCTTCCACTTGTTCATTCCTTTTTTCCCAAACCTTCCCCTCCCTTCCCCTCCAAACTCGCAAACAAAGCCTAAATAAACAAAAAAGAAGCAGTGTGAGTATTGATACATCATTGATATTGATGACTTACCATGGCCTGAAGAGCAGGTGCAAAGTCATTTTCCAGTTGGGACCGAATATCAGCATGAAAAAGGCTACTGAAATCACAAATCAAAATAAAAAAATGAAAGTGAGACATGCATCAAAACAATTTGGTTGAACTAATCTGCCTTCAAATGGATTTGAATATTACTACTAGCTGGTATCCGTATTTTGCAGGGTATTTTTAAAATAACATTAAAAGAAACTTATTTAAAAAATGAAAGTTATAAATAAAGTAAAGTGATGAGACTTTTCAAACTATGAAAAAAAATATAAAAAAAAATATTTTTCTCAGACTCAGAATCTAGAAATAAAATTAGATATTTGGATTAAAAGAAGATCTCAACTAGAAATAAATCTAGAAATAATATTTTTCTCAAATAAGATCTCAACTAAATTGTATCAAGTTGGATAAACTACTCTAAGGCTTTGTTTGAAAGTTTGGAGGGGAAGGGAGGGGAAGGGAGGGGAAGGCTTTGAAAAAAAAGGAAGGAGTAAGTGGAAGAAATAGATGAGATTGGGAGGAGGGCTTTGAGGGCTCATTTTTCTACATAATACAAAACTCTCCTCATTTGGGGAACTAAAAAATTGTATTGGAGGAGGGTTTGATGGGGTTTTGGAGAGTTTATATGAATTCTTCAAATTTAATCTATATTGTTATAATATTCTTAAAATTAAAAGTATATTAATCAAAGTATTAATTTATCATTCTCTAACAAAATACACTTTCAAAAAAGGTGAAAGATTTCTCCATTTTCCCCTATAATTCTCACCCCTTGAAGCCCTCCCTTCCCCTCCCCTCCAAACTCCCAAACAAAGCCTAAGGTAACAAAGCTTGAATCCAGGACTTAACTTGAGGATACTATACTTCTCAATCATCACTTGGATAAAAAAAATCATAGATATAAATAAAGACCTACATCATTTGTGTTATTTTGATAATTATATTCATGAAATTCAAATCTCTAATGATAATCCAAAAATTTATGATGAACTAAGTTCAGGCAAGGCAATAGTATTTAAGAAGAGCTTACTTAGGCTTATCTTATGAACATGACAAGCAATTTAAAACATAACTTAAAATCTGTTTGGATAAACATGTTAACATGCAGCTTATAAGCATAAGCGTTTATCATATATAAGCTCTTGTAAGCTTCTTTTTATGTATTCGCTTGCAATAGTTAGTTAGAGCAGTTATAAAGAAAAGTCTCATTATCCGTTTTGAAATTCTGTTACAATTGATAAACTAGAGAGTTGAAGTATTGAACTAGTTGATAGATACAAGATCTAAATGAAGTAGAAGAAAATTGAGAAGAAGAAAACCTGGAATTGATTCTAAATGCTGCAGGTAATGGAGTTCGGAGAAGTTGCACAAACGAATCCCATTCTTCAAGTGAAACGATGTTCTGCTGCTTGTAATAGTGATCGAAATCGGGATTTTGAATATCGAACAGATTATTTGTGTTGGAAGAAGGAACTGATTCTGGACGCGGTTGCTTCCAAACATTCTCCCTGTTTTGCTGGAAGTGCTTTCGCTGAGTTCGGCTCTTCCCTCCTTTGCCTCTCCCCATTTCACTTTCAAGTTTCAGTTTCAGTTTCAGTTTCAGGTTGAACTTGCTCTCTTTTCATTTACAACCATTCATACTTCATTAGTTTCGGCCTTTCTCTCAATATTGTATTGGGCCTTTTTCTCTCAACAAAAGCACCAAGGGTATTACTTACTTTTCCCACCCTATAAAATTCTCGCGCGCCCTATTTTTTTCTCTTTCAAAAATGCCCTTGAAGTTTTCGGATTTCATAATCCGAACTGGTGTTATCCTTTGTTATAGGGTGAAAAAATGAGTTACGAATTTTTTCTGATTTTGTAATCCGGAAATCTCAAAAAATAGGACGCGTTACATGATTTTTTCGGATTATATAATACGAACACCCCCTAAACACCCTTTTTCAAGGGAAAAACAGTTTGGATTATATAATCCGAACTGTATAAACACAAATTCTAAACATGTTTGTAACATGGATAATCATTTTATGAACAATATTAATCTTCCTAACTCTCATCCTTCTGTTTTGGGTCATTGTTACCTGTTCTTAGTCAAAAATCGGGTTTTCGGGTTACTTGATCGGATTGCTCCGAAACTTCCCCAGAAAATCAGAAAAAATTCAACGACCATAACTCACGGGACTCCGCCCCTCAAAATCCAAAATTTCATCGTTTAGACCCATTTTTCATTTTTTTTTTATTTTTCATATTCTCAGAAAAATCCAAAAAAAATTGCATTAGTTTTATTTGATTTTTAGAATTTTTTGGTGGTATTTTTATGATTTTATTTGACTGGTTTTTAGCATTTTTTTTACTTGGTTTTTTTGTTGCTTTTAAAAGCAAAACACAAAACTGCTGAAATGTGAGAGAGTCTGATGACTGATTATACATAAGCATTGTCCGGATTTTTGGATCCGAATTCATTTCGGATGTTTTCGGATTTTATAATCCGAAAACCCAGGGGCATTTTTGGAAATTTTACAGGATGCGTGAGAAGGCAATAGGGTGGGAAAAGTAATACTCAACCACCAAGGCTTTAATTACTTTTTTATAAAATCTTTTATAAAAAAAATACATTTAAGAAGAAATTTTATAAAAAAAATTGAGTTTTATAATAATTAGATGATGAGTTTTTTAGATAGCTGAAACAAATTCATTAGAAAATAATATACACAAGCGGAGGAGCTGAAGTTCAAACCATTTTTTTATTAGTTGAGCTAGAGCTTGTGGATGATGAGTTAATAGACAAATTGTGACCATTAGTAAAAATACAACTTCCTCTAAAAAAAAAAAAAGAAGAAGAAAAAATACGACTTAAATGTTACGAATTGACAAATACATTTTCTAAATTGTATCCCATCAATCAAAACCATTAAATAGACTTCCACATTAATATCACTTAATGTATGCAAACTTACATACTTCAACCGACCTTTTTGTGAATTTGTTTTAAATAAACATATTCATTTGAGATGTTGGGTATTATTAGTGAACCTGGTTATAATTGTGTTTTGCGATATGCTAAATCATTTTGTGGTTTTACCGGTGGTGTTAAAGATTTTTGCAATAAGCTTGATCTTATTTGATTTGCATCGATGCAATCTATTTGGTAAAAAAATAACTCGAAATAAAGTAGTATTCGTGTTCATGAGAGACTAAGAGATCTTTTGACAGATTAAGATAAAGTTAAACTTTTTTTTTTTGACAAAAGATAAAGTTAATCTTTTGCCTTGGTGTTGGATGAAAAATAAGAGTAAAAGATTTATTTTATGATTTGAATGATTGGTGGACTCAACCACTTATCTGATTAGGGGATGTTGATCAACCAACGCCTTGTCCTTTATGTGTTTAGCTCATGTTTGAGTTTGTTTTTTATCCTTTGGTTGATGTAGGTTAATTCGGGTTTTCGGTGATCCTTGTGATCATGTTTCTTTGTCTTAAGACCTTTTGATGTTGAGAAAAAAGTTTGTCCATAAATTTCATATGCAATTTTTTGCTTAATGATGTTGCATTGATTAATATCCATATAGAAGGTCATATTTTCATTTAACGTGTCATAGTATCTAATTATATAAGTTAACAAATATATCATTTTGACCAATGTACATTACAATTTTAGGAATGTTTATCGACTTGCAAAAATTTTGAAGAATAATTTGCATCTTCACTCAATAAACATGACTCCTTTAAAAAAACTGTAAATATGAGTTGTTGATATGATAAAAATGATTACAATGATTCTTAAGCAAATGATTATGTCATTGTTTGTTTATTCAATAGATAAAATATTGATTAGGTGTTGGAACATGTGTGGAAATTGAGTAAAAAGACTATAAACACAAATTCCCATGTTGGGTAGAACTAGTGTTGTGTGAATTGAAAAAAGTGGAAGTCCCACGTCGGATGGAACACACACATTAGTAGTGTTTATATAGTGGGGGTGTACCTCTAATTAATGGGGGTACATAAGCACTAGAGAAAAAATATATATTGATATATATTTTATTATTTGGAAATGATAAATTAAATAATTAATTTAATCATTATTAGAAAGTGTTTTCTTAGTCCCCAAGTTTTGCTAAAATATTTTGGTACATAATATAATATATTTTTGTACTAAATTTAATATATTTTAGTACTCAATTAAGATATTTTTGTACTAGATCTAATATGTGAATTACTTAATCGCAAAGTAATATGTTACTTGTTCCCAAAGTTTCTCATATTACTTGTTCCCAAAGTTTCTCACTTATTAGATGTGAATTTTCTCTATAAATAGAGAGCTCCCACAGTGCATTCCACACACCAAAGAGTTTCATTGAGTTGTCGGGAACTCTTTCTCTCTTCTCCCTTTTTTGACTTGTGTTGACGAGTCTTTCATCTCTTCTCCCTCCTTCGACTTGTTTAACAAGTCTTTCTCCTTTTTCTACTCCTTTCTGTCCCTTCGGAATTAAGAGTGTTTTTAAGACCATAGTCCCTTTTCGGTTTAATGTCCATTCGGAATTAAGAATGGTCTTAAGGTCTTAAGTTCATAGTCCCTTCGGTAATATATGTCCCTTCGGAATAAAGAGTACTTTTAAGATCATAGTCCCTATTTGAAATAATAATGTCCCGTCGGAATCAAGAATGATCTTAACGGTATATAAAAATTATTCAATAATTTTATTCGAGGAGAAATGGTGGTAACACCATATTTGAGTGGTCATAGTACCATATTGATAGTTTGGAGAACTTAAAGGTTAGAATGGTGGAAACACCATATTTGAGTGGTCTTAGCACCATAATAGAATGGTCTTAGCACCATAATAGAATGGTAATGGTACCATATTAAAGTGGTTTCAGTATTAAAGAGTGGTCTTAGTACCATATTCGAAGGTGTAAATCTCGAACGATTTTCTACAGTGCAGTAGTTAATCGAACAGTTGTAGCTGGGCTTGTTTTATCCTGGAGGCAGCGTGGTTGATAGTCTACCTTGCACAATTTTGGGTAGTGCCATGAAACGTCTTAAAGAGAGCGACCTGGTCGTGACTCAACCTAGTAACAACTTCGGTAGATAATAGAATTTGGAAATCCAAATACAATAGTTTGGAAATCCAAAAACAACAATTTTAAGACGTTTTAATTTGCTATGTCTACCGAAGAAGTTACTTATTGAGATGTCTCTATGAAGACAACTTGCTCATACTTGGTTTAAAGATTCATGTTATGAATTATGTGAAATCATTGTTTATCAACAACATTGATATGAAAGACCTAGACAAAGTTGAAGTAATTCTTGGTTTCAAGATTACTAGATCAGAAAAGAGAACTTTTTTGATAAATCTCACAAAGTTGAGAAGATCTTAAGAAAATGTTATTATTTGAATGTAAACTTGAAAGCATATATTATGATCCAAGTGTAAGAACACTTGAGATGAAGTTAAACAAATAGAATATGCGAGCATCATTGGCAGTCCTTAGGTAAGCCAATGAATGTATTAGACCCGACATTGTCGATGTCGTAAAAATCTTGTGCAAGTTTACTAGTAGACAAAAGAAAAGCATTGTGATGCTATTGAAAGAGTCATGAGGTGCCTTAAAAGACTATGACTCTAAGATTACATTATGAGAAGTATCTTATTGTACTTGAATGGTACAAGATACAAATGAGAAGTATCATATTGTACATGAATGGTAAAAGATACAAAATAGAACATCCTTCAGATGAGTCTTAAAGCGACTAGTGACTGTACATTGAGCATCACTGGAGGAGTTGTTTGTTAAAACAAATGATATTGACTCAGTCCACTATGGAATTAATCTGGGATGAGAACACTAGAGAAAACTAGTGAAGAAGCAAGTTGATAAGATATTTGCTAGCTGAGAACCCTTAGTGGGTAAAACTGTTTCCAGAAGTGTTAATTTATTGTGATAGTCTGCAGCTATTACAAAATTGAGAATCGTTACTACAATGGCAAGAGACGATTATTAAGGCACAAACACATAAAGGATTAGAGATCTAGCTACTCTCAAAAGGAACAGTTGAAGTAGATCGTGCACGTACTGATAAAGAATAGTCAATCATTTGACGAAAGGAATTACTAGAAAGAAAGTCCTAAACACATCCAATAGGATGGGACTAATGCCCAAAGGTCACAAGTGATGGTAACCCGACCTACATGACTGGAGATCCCAAGAAATAGGTTCAATGGGTAATAACAAGTCACAAGTGATAGAACATGCTATGATAAAAGTAAGAAAGCATGATTCCTGCAGCGATAGAAGGATGAGATAATAGAAACTCTTAATGAGATCTATACTCTATTTGGAGTGGAGTACATAGCTACAGGAGTACTCTTGATAGAATCACCTATATGAATGTGGAACTAAGGGCCGGTTCCTATGGGATTCGGGGCAGAATACCTAGAGCGTTCGTTAAAACCGGGATACACGTGCAAGGCCATAAACGCACGGGCTTTTAGAATACACCTTATGAAAAGGTTTGTGTGTGGGTTCTATGTCTGAGATAGAGTTCAATGCTGTAAGTAACTCTGGTTAATCAGAATTTTACTCGCTATGCAAAGGTTCAAGTTGTAGGCGACACCTTTGTTTACTAGCAAATCTTATGGAGACGTTTTTGACGTTATTTATGAAACCATTTTTTAAATTCAAGTGGGGGATTGTTGGAACATGTGTGGAAATTGAGTAAAAAGACTATAAACACAAATTCCCATGTTGGGTAGAACTAGTGTTGTGTGAATTGAAAAAAGTGGAAGTCCCACGTCGGATGGAACACACACATTAGTAGTGTTTATATAGTGGGGGTGTACCTCTAATTAATGGGGGTACATAAGCACTAGAGAAAAAATATATATTGATATATATTTTATTATTTGGAAATGATAAATTAAATAATTAATTTAATCATTATTAGAAAGTGCTTTCTTAGTCCCCAAGTTTTGCTAAAATATTTTGGTACATAATATAATATATTTTTGTACTAAATTTAATATATTTTAGTACTCAATTAAGATATTTTTGTACTAGATCTAATATGTGAATTACTTAATCGCAAAGTAATATGTTACTTGTTCCCAAAGTTTCTCATATTACTTGTTCCCAAAGTTTCTCACTTATTAGTTGTGAATTTTCTCTATAAATAGAGAGCTCACACAGTGCATTCCACACACCAAAGAGTTTCATTGAGTTGTCGGGAACTCTTTCTCTCTTCTCCCTTTTTTGACTTGTGTTGACGAGTCTTTCATCTCTTCTCCCTCCTTCGACTTGTTTAACAAGTCTTTCTCCTTTTTCTACTCCTTTCTGTCCCTTCGGAATTAAGAGTGTTCTTAAGACCATAGTCCCTTTTCGGTTTAATGTCCATTCGGAATTAAGAATGGTCTTAAGTTCATAGTCCCTTCGGTAATATATGTCCCTTCGGAATAAAGAGTACTTTTAAGATCATAGTCCCTATTTGAAATAATAATGTCCCGTCGGAATCAAGAATGATCTTAACGGTATATAAAAATTATTCAATAATTTTATTTGAGGAGAAATGGTGGTAACACCATATTTGAGTGGTCATAGTACCATATTGATAGTTTGGAGAACTTAAAGGTTAGAATGGTGGAAACACCATATTTGAGTGGTCTTAGCACCATAATAGAATGGTAATGGTACCATATTAAAGTGGTTTCAGTATTAAAGAGTGATCTTAGTACCATATTCGAAGGTGTAAATCTCGAACGATTTTCTACAGTGCAGTAGTTAATCGAACAGTTGTAGCTGGGCTTGTTTTATCCTGGAGGCGGCGTGGTTGATAGTCTACCTTGCACAATTTTGGGTAGTGCCATGAAACGTCTTAAAGAGAGCGACCTGGTCGTGACTCAACCTAGTAACAACTTCGGTAGATAATAGAATTTGGAAATCCAAATACAATAGTTTGGAAATCCAAAAACAACATTAGGCATGGCAATGGGGCGGGGTGGGGACGGGTTTTACCTTCCCCGTCCCCATACCTGATTCTCATATACTTACCCGTTACCCTACCCATACCCAACGGGGATGAGAAATTGAATCCCATCCCCGTCCCCGACGGATTCGGGTATCCCCGCCCCATCCCCATCCCCGCATTGAATAATTTTTTTTATTAAAAGATAGAAGTTTTTTGGCATCCCCAAGAGCAATGTTGTAATACATTATATAACAATGGTCTCACTTTAACATTTGTTTGACGGAACGAGTTAGTTGATCTTTAAATATGAATGGTAGTTTTTATTAACATGACAATTGTCAAACAAAATAACATGACATATCAACATAAAGTAATTTTTTACATTTGGGACGAGTTTGGGTATGGGTTCGGGGTGGGTACCTGTATACCCGTTACCCGTCCCATACCCATGTTTTGAAATCGGGGAAAACCTATATCGATACCCAAACCCAGTCAAAACGGGGAAAACCCGTCAAATTGGGTTTGGTTCGGGTGGGTAACCGCGGGTATGGGTTTTGTTGCCATGCCTAATATTGATTCATATTTTACAAAGACTTTGGTTCAACTCTAACGTCCAACATTAAGACCTTTTTAATTGTATCTGTGTTAGACTCAACTCATATAATTTGTTGCCTATAAAAAAAAAAGAAAAGATTATGACGCCGAATGACTATGATCGCCACTTGAGCCGTAAAAGAGAGGTTTGGAATAAAAGCCTAAGAGGTTGAATATTTGCAAGTTTTCCAAATTTGCATCCTTGGGAGCAACTTTGTTGCCAGATTAAGATGAACCACTCACCACTTGAACAAAAAATAACTTTCATATAAGCTTTAAACTTCATCCAATTTAAGAAGGAAAATACTTAACTTTATCCAATTTAAGAAAAATACTTCCACTTTTCACATGTTATACAGCATAGTGCTCCTCATTCACATCAAATACTAGTTCTCTAGTGCTTTTATGCGACACTGATGGATCACTTATTTATATTCCCATTTCATATTTGTCGTTATTGTCTTATGAAATCCCAAATAATAAGACAAGAGTAGATTATATGTGCAGAAGAAAGCAAAAAAGCCGTGACATCCATTTATTAAAACTTTAGGCAAAGATTAAGACTAGCAACTTTTAATCAAAGGAAAATATAAAAAAAAATGCACATAAGAGAAACAACTTGTCCTAAGCCTTTTAATGTTTTTAGACAATTGTTCAAAATTGTCCTTGTGAGCATATCTCAATTGGTTTGGATAATGCATAATATATGCAAGGTCCGGGGTTCGAATCCCGGCCATCACCAAAAGATAATCGTTCAAATCAAAACATAAAAAGCTAACACTCACTCACTCACATATCACAAACAAAATCAACAAAACATAAAAAGCTAACACTCACTCACTCACTCACATATCACAAACAAAATCAAAATCATCACTAGTTTCTATCTCATTATCAAAATCATCATCTGCTTCCATCTCATCAAAATCCATTTCTCCTCCAACAAATTGACTATCAATTTTTGGGCCCTCAACTGGTTTCCGTGCCTCTTGAATTATGGACAGTATTTCCTCAATGCTTTGAGATGAATCATCCACACCATTCACATCATTTTCTAACTTGTTATTTTTCCCTTCCTCCACAAATTCCACTGGCAATTTATTAAGGAACCATGGGTGCATTTTAATTTCTGGGATAGTTATTCTCTGCATAAACAACGTAGAAACTGATGGTTTTAAAACCCCATATGTATTTTATTCAACAAAAATATTTTATTAAAAATGAACTAACTATTAGTACCTTCTCAGGGCTGGCCACAAATATTCGAGATAAAAGGTGTCTACAATCTTTGGAGACACGAACATAGTCGGGAATAGAATAATGGACCTTAAGAATTCTCTGTCAAAACATCAAAAAATTAAGTGATAAGTTTATGGGTTTAATTCATGTATATTATCACAATAAAATTTTTACATTGTCACAATTGTCAAGCCAATTAAAATGTTTGATTTTAATCATAACTATTTTTAAAATATATATAATTAATTGTGATTTGGTAATGGCGATGTTAAACATACACAATGTATTAAAATTAAACTCTAACTTTCTGTTAAAACACTTATCACACATGATAATTAGTACTTATTTGCTTAAGCAAACTAACCTCAATTGTCTTTCTGAAATTTCGTGGATCATCTGCATCTTCAAAAGGATAACCACCAACTAGCATTATATACAAGGTAACCCCACAAGACCAAACATCAGCAACCTATTCTCAAACACAACAATGTTTGTGTGGCCAATGTTAGCTTCAAATTTTCAAAACATTAAAACCCTATTAATTATCATGTAGTAATAAGAAAGTAAAATTAGCAGCAAAAATACCTTTCCATCATATTCTTTTCTTGAAAAAACCTCTGGTGCAATATATGCTGGAGTTCCCACAGTAGATTTAGGCTGAGAATGCAGAACAGAAGACTGAAAGAAAGAAACAGGACAATTGTTAATAGAGTTTAACTAGAATTTGAATATTTGATATAGGAATTAATTGGTATGCAGGTGTAAAATAATTTAGACTGTCAATCAATTATAGTAGTCAAATCATTAAAATATTTTAACTTTAATTATAACTATCTTAATTGATTGTGATTGTTGGATGATATAAAAAAATTTATGCCGACAATGTATCAAAATTAAACTCTTGTATAAGCGAGACAGTCCTTGCCTTGGAGTAACCAAAGTCGCATATTTTGAGTTGTGGTGAAGAGCTTCCATCTAATAGTGTATTTTCCAGCTTAAGATCTCTATGGCAAATTTCCTGCATCAAAATTAGAATTTTCAAACCAGCTAAAACAATAGGACTCAAGACAAATATTCTCTTAAAGTGGAACTAATTTGAGTCATTTGTGACAAAAATAGTACCATTGAATGACAATAGCTGACTCCAGAAATCAACTGCTGGAAGAAATATCTTGCCTACGTCGACAACATAAGAATAAAAATGTCATATAATATTGAGAACCATGTACATGATTTTGATATTAAATGGGAAACATTGTTAAAAACTGATCATTTTTTATTATGTTATTGGCCAATGACCAAAGCATACTCAAATAAACATACACAGAGGAAACATGTGGCGGCCCGGGTTCAAACCCATGACTACACATAAGATATCATCATAGCTATACCACTAGACTATAACAACTAGGACAAAAATTTAACATTTATTATTAGAATATGATAATAATATATAAGAGGAGTTAACATCTGATGAACAGTTAGAGAACAAAATAACTAACAACTATCAATTGAAAAATTCAACATTAATAATATACTGGATAAAGTTAGAAATGAAAAGACACTCATACTTTGTTTAATACAAATTGTAACGTGGATGCAATCTTTAATACTATTAGTTTTGTGGAATTACTGCTTAAGAAAATACTACATAACTAATATAATGGCATCATGGACAAAAGCACTATAATAAAGTCAATGAAGCTTTCTTTATTCAATTATCAACAATTGGATTTAGAAACGATCTTATCTACCTCGTCTTCACAAAATCTACCAGCACTGCATATTCTTTCAAATAGTTCTCCTCCTGCAGCATACTCCATCACTATAGCTAGATGAGCTGGAGTACATAGAACCTGCCATCAATGGAAATTTTATCTTAATCACAATAATTAATATTACAATTTAAAGATCAAATTAACAAGCTCCATTTAATCCAGAATAGAAATATAAATATTAAGGTGACATAATTGACAATTTTAAAATTGTTTCATATGACTATGTATATTTTGAACTCGTTCATGAAGTTACAAAGTCAAACTTTTAATCTCTTAACACTCTGAGCTGACGACTCACAAACAATATTACACTAAGGAGGAAGTAATCACAAAAAAAAAAGTGTATTACCTCTTTAAATCTAATGATATTGGGATGCTTCAAGGATCTATGATTTATAATCTCCCTTTGAACATGCTCATCAATCTGCAACATGAAACAGTGAATTCAGTCACATGAAGTTACTAACCAACCAACCTAAGACAATCCAAAGTACGAGGTAACATACATGCATATAACTTTATAGGCCTAAGACAAAGACAAACATGCATATATAAGCAAAGAAATGAAGTTAAAAACAAGAGTACAAACCTTAAGGCCTCTCTCAATGATTTTGACAGCATATAGTTTACCACTTTGTCTCTCCCTTACAAGCTTTGCTACCCCAAAATTTCCTGACCCAATACCTTTAATAATCTCATAACGTTCTTCCATTCTTGTGACGTATACAATTAATATTACACAATTTACAACAGCCAAGTGTTGTTTTTTGAAGAATATATGAACTAGCAAGTAGCAAATTGAAAAATCTTGTCTGATTTTTATGACCTCAAATTTTCAATTGGAAAATTAAAGATGTATGGTTTTGCTGACATTTATATCAGTGTTGCTATTAGTCTATTACAACAAGTGGAATTTAATTATGCCTTCAGAAAGAGGGCTCAAACAGAAATAGCATAAATCCCACGTGGTTAGAATCTACTGGTCCAAATTTGTATGAACTAAAAACAAGTTGGTCCGACGTGGCGATTTGATTGCTTTTAATGGAGAAACTATAATTTTATATGACCGTCCCTTGCAACATCTTAGAATTTAATTCATCTGTCTCATCTATGAATATTTGATGGAGCTTTGTTTGATTTTTTTTGTCGATCGACAAAACAACAAATAACCATAGAAAACCACACACAAGTGAATTGGTTGAGTTTGAACTCCAAACCACGGTGTTCGTCTAACAATTTCAATATTTTTAACGATTAAGTTAAGATTTATGGATAACTTTGTTTGATTTTTTTTTTCTTTTAAATAGTCTAGTAACTATAATTCACTTTTTAAAGTGAATAAGTGAAGTGTCAGGGTTCGAACCCCGACCTTACATATAATAATGAATTGTCTCTGTCAACTGAATTATGCTCACGATTTGATTTTTATACTATGTGCAATTGTTTTTTTTTGGAAAAATAATATCACATTATAAACAACATTTAAATGAGGGGTGTCATCTTAAAGATTTTAAGCCTAATAAAATGTATAATATCCAAATTATTTACGTGATTTTTTTTAGGGGAAATTATTTTCGTGATTGTTTTTAGTTCAATGCAATAATTGACGTATGCCAAAGTAACTTAATTTACAATGAATTCCAATATATTTAAACCTTAATTACGATATACTCCCTCCGGTCCTTTTTACAAGAGACAAATGGGTCAACTAAAGTTGATGTATTTGGTCTACATTTTGAACCAAATACATCAACTTTAGTTGACCCATTTGTCTTTTGTAAAAAGGACCGGAGGGAGTATTTCTTTTTTTTTAGGAGCACAATATATTTCTTTTAAAAATTCCATACAAAATTTATCATTAGTTGTAAAAGTTCTATCTATTCAAATTCGAATATGAAAAATGATTTAGAAAATAGTAGTTTTTTTTTTTAAAAAAAACAAGTGTTATTTGCTCAAAAAAAAAAAACAAGTGTTATAGCCTTTGATGTATGCTTAATCTTTTTTATTTTGAAAGTAGACTAAAATCATTCTTATCGGTATAGTTTTATATAAAAATAGAAATTAGTTAAAACTTGGCATTTTATAATTGTTTTTTCCCTGTAAGTAAATAAAAAAATAGAGAAATAGTACGATGAGAGGAATGAAAGGAAGACAAGGGAATGACGTGGACGTTGAATATAGAATGAAATTCAAGCTGGATCTGGGACCATTATGCAAATTGATTTACGCTAAGACATGGGATGCTAAGGAAGAAAAAAAAAATGGTAGGGCTGATCAGTTCGTTGTTTTTTTTTCTGTCAAAAAAACATTTATATGTTTATTGAGTGAAACACATATAACTTTATGTGAGATTTATTTTTAAATTTTAACGTTCATATTAATTTCAATCAAACATTAAAAAGAAATTGTTCATAACACTCATCATTCTTGAATTCTATGAAGAGGGTGAAAGTGAAGTGAAGTAGACGCGTGCGTACAGAAGATTGTCAAGTTGATTACATCAAAAGAGCAAGTTGGTATTGCATCTCTTATTTATTGAGAGGTTAGGGGACTATGACATATCTTTGTCGTTGATGTTGTGTGCTCATTTCTCACCTTGCCTGGACTTCGTCTTTCTTTTTCCTATTTGAAATTATGTAGTTAATAAATAATTTATAAATATACGTTTTAAAATATTTGTATGAAGATTTTTTTTTTAAGGATTGTATGAAGATTTTTAAAAGTTAAATTATATTAAGAAAGATTCACGTTTTATTTTGCAGGGCATAACCGTATGAATATTACTCTTTACGGTAGATTTATCGCTGGGGAATTGGTCACTTAGTCCCTGAATAGGAAATGAGTCGTCACTTTAGTCCCTGAATGTAGACTCTATTAGTCAATTTAGTCCCTGAATGCAGACTTCGCTAGTCAATTTAGTCCTTGAATGTAGACTCCGTTAGTCACTTTAGTCCTTGAAATTGACTAACAAAGTCTACATTCATGGACTGTTTTACAATTTATCTGCATTCAGGGACTAAAGTGACTACTCCTTTCCCATTCAAGGACTAAAGTGACTAATCCCCCTTTATTATTTTATTAGACAGCCGTGTTCAAAGAAAGAATTTTGTGCCTTGTGGTGCAACTTGCTTTCTTTTTTGGAGAATTAGTCACTTTAGTCCCTGAATGGATAATGAGTAGTCACTTTAGTCCCTGAATGCAGAGAAATTGCAAAACAGTCCCTGAATGTAGACTCTGTTGGTCAATTTCAGGGACTAAAGTGACTAACGAAGTCTACATTCAGGGACTAAAGTGACTAATGGAGTCTGCATTCATGGACTAAATTGACTAACAAAGTCTACATTCAAGGACTATTTTGCAATTTATCTGCATTCAAGGAATAAAGTGACGACTCATTTCCTATTCAGGGACTAAAGTGACTAATCTCCTTTTTTTTTGGAGCTTGCTTTTTTTTAATTTTTTATTTGGTAACGCTTGCTTTGTTTAATTAAAATAAATTTGCGTCTTTATATGTCTTATATAGTAGCCACCGTCTACAAAAATTGTAATTTGGTGCCCTATGTTAGATATTATATTAGTGAGTCCAATATGATGCAAAAGGATATCTAACATTTATTATCACAAAAGAAAAAGGATATTTAACTTTGGGTTCTTGGTCCTTTCAAAGAAAAAAAAAAACTTTGGGTTCTTGGTTATTTAAAAATGAGCGGTATATACATAAAACTCTCGCATACGCATGATCTGGAAAAGATTCTACAATTTAATATATTGTACGCAATCTTGCTCTATTTTTATGTAAGAGGTTACCTTCATGACTTAAACTTGTAACCTTTCTGTCACATGAAAACAATTTTATCGTTGTACCAAGGCTCTCCTTAACTTTGGATTCTTGCTTGTTTAATTCTTTTCTTTTTTTGTCAAAGGTTGTTTAATTCTTTAACAGCTATTATTCCTTCGTAAATGGTTAGACATTTATTTAGCATACTTGCATATTTACAATCCTCATATTCATTTTGGAAGCTTAGGAGCCGTTTCTTTAAAAATCCAGTTTTCAGTTGGTTTCTCTATGGGTTCTCTGAAAGAAAAAAAAAAAATTGTTGCATTTTTCAACAATTCCAGTTGTCCTTACATAGGCTTTGTGATAAAATGAAACATTTACTCCCTCCGTTTTAAAATGAGTGTCGTTTTAGGTGTTTACACACATATTAAGAAATGCAATGATTAAAAGAAAGAGAAGGGTTATTTTACCAAATTATCCTTATTAACTATTGGTTAGTTTTAAAAGTAATACTTTGGAAGTAGTATGCAGAGTATTAATTGGAGGGTACAATTGAAAAAAAAAGTTATTATTGCATTGGAAACTGAAAGCGACGTTCATTTTGAAACAAACTTAATTTTTGATTTTTATCATGGGTGGATAAATCATCTTCAATATTTGAATCTTAGCTAGTGTTTTGTTTTGCTTCCTAGCTAGTGTTTCATTGGGTTTTTTTTTTTTTTCCAACGTCTCGTTTGTAACATAACATTATATTCTTTTGAGTCCTAGCCTTCTCCTTATGCATATTAGGATTTCCTCTTAATTTAATATATTTAATTTTGACTTCTTAAATAAAACAGCTACTATTCCTTCGAAAGCAAATTGTTTTGATATATACGTGTGTTTTTTTTAGGAATCTCGTTGAATTATCCTTCAAACACGAATATATGACACCAATTTGTTGTTTTTCGTTTGTCACACGTCACACAAAAACTGATAATTGCCACACTTGCCAATGCATTTCTACTAAAAAATATTTTTTCTCAAAAAAATTGTGGTATAAACATATTGAAAAGTGTGAAAAACATGAGTTCTAAATTCTAATGTAACAAACGGAAAACTAAGGCTGTGGCTATGGTACGCAAGCTAAATGGGTCATGTACCGTGCATGACCTTAAATTTTTTTATTTTTTTTTTGCAAAATGAATTTACCCCGTTAGATGTACTTTTAATCTAATGAATGGATGTGATCTCTTGAATTGTGACCTGCTAGCATTTTATTATTTAAACATATATATTGATTTTAACTAATGCAATTTCCCTAAAAAAATAAATGCAATTGAATTTAATAAAAATGTGTTTTATTTAAATGTAATAAATTAATCTTTAAAGTTTTTTTACTACATATGTCGTTTAAGTTAATTAATTGTAATAATTTGGTCCTTCAAAAATATAAGTTATTCGAGGCCTAAAAGTCATAATTAAATAACTTAAAAGACCTAAATAATACGAAAAATATTTAAAGAACTGAATTGTTACAGTTAAATATTTTAAAGATGTACATAATACGAAATAAACTTAAAGGATCAGCATGTAATATATACTGTATATAACTTGAAAACAACAAACATTTATATTTTTAGTTATAATCAAAATCAAAATTTTATACAAAAAAACTCCGTTCATAATTTTCAAACGTTAGCAATAAAAAGAGCGGAAAGACGAGCACGTGAGTGTCTGTTAATCTATACTATATATTTATACTATATATAAAGAAAACTACCCCTTTCAGCACACTTTTGGGTTAGACTTTTCTTTCTAAAAATACCCTTAATTTTTAATTTTAATTTTAAATACAAATAACACATGTAACAAATAGATAATAATAAATTTAATTTATGGAGAAAACTTACACACAATTCCTTATGAACTGTTCTTACTGTTAGGCAATTAGTATAAAATAACACGTGGATTACTAATCCATGTCATTAATCGTCCCCATTAACATTCTTTTACCTCCATTAACCACAGATCAAACTCACAAAAAACTAGCACAAAACAAAAAATCATGTTACTTTTTTATCAGCCGATTTTTTGTTGTATATCTGTGTTGTTCCCCTCAATACAACCGACAAAGATTGCCAAGTATTTTCATATCCCTTCCACAAAAAACAGAATTTCAATATTTTTATTATTTTATTAATATAAGTTACTCTTCCTTAGCTTTTGATCAATTGTAACAAACGTGAGCAATAAATAATGGTAAAGATTGGACTTTAAATCCTATAAAAAAAGATTAGTAACAAACGGGAGCAAAATATAATATTAAAGATTTGACTTTAAATCTTCTGGAAAAAAAGATTATTAATAAACGGGAGCAAAATGTAATATTAAAGATTGAACTTTAAATCCTCTAAAAAAAGATTAGTAACAAACGTGAGCAAAAAATAATGTTAAAGATTGAACTTTAAATTCTTTAAAAAAAGATTAGGACTCAAAATATTTTAGAAAAAGATTTGTTAGCACTTTATTAAATATTAATTATCAATCAATTTCCATGAGAAGAACATAATTTGTTGTCATTTGAGGAGGTTGAAGGGGATACTCATAACTTATATCAACATGAATTCCTAAACTCAATTGCTCAAGGAAGTATCCCACCACATATTTTAAAGGTAAAAAAAGTTGCACCTTTGATGTTGTTGTGAAACATAGACCCTAGATATGGTCTGTGTAATGGGACATGATTGTTATGTCGTGGTTTATTTAAAAATAAATGTGAATTCAGGATTTCCCTTTGTGCTTAGTAGAAAACAATTTCCCGTTATACTAAGTTTTGATATTACCATAAATAAGTCACAAGGGCAGACCATTCCCAATGTCGGAATCTATCTTCCACGACATGTTTTCAGCCATGGTCAATTATATGTAGCTTTATCAAGAGGAGTTTCTCAAAATTCGACAAAAGTTCTCGTTAAAGAAGGGAAATAGAAGGAGAAGATTGAGACTTTACGAAAAATGCAGTTTTTAAAGATATTCTTTTATCGTAATTGTAACAATGTTTCTTTTACATAACATGTCATTTATACATTTATGTTATGATGTTATTGATTACTATTAGAATAGACAATAAATGATCATTATATTATCTTAATTTTATATGCAGATAAACTAAAATGTGTTGAGTTCAAAAATAATTTTGTTATATGCCTTGACAATATTTTGTTTATAAATCAATATATCAATAATTTCCATTAATATTTAAAAATTTAAAATTTTTAATCAAAATTATACAAACAAATATAATAAAATAATCACATACGTTAGCGCAGTTGAAAGAGCGGACAGACGAGCACGATAGTGTCCGTCTTTCTGCTAGTAATAATAATAATAATAATAACAAGATTTAAATATGTCATTGATCTCTGCACTTTGACCATATTTTGACATTAGTCTTTGCATTCTTTTTTGTTTGGCATTAATCCCAGCACGTAAAATATTTGCAATTGGTCCTTTTGTTAAGTCAATTAGTCTCTGCATATTTAAATAATTTTTATAATATTAATTACCCACTAAAGGAGGTAACTTATAGTACACTTACCTACTGTCACAAGTTAGTGTGTCAAACAAAATAAAAAAAACAAGTAAACATAAGTCTCGCATGATACGAGACCCATCCATATAGCGTACCCTAAACGGCGCCGAAAACTAAATACTCACATCATCATTTGATGCAACTCAAATTTGATATTTATATTCGGCCAAATCTTGTTGCTATTGGGTTGCACGTAAGTAGAAATGTTACCTCTGTCAAATAATTCTATTAAAGATGGAAAAAGATAGGTAGACATCTCATCATCATCACCATCACCGCATCTCATCTCTCATGCACATCTATGTCAGGGGTATTTTCATAATTTCACATCACATCACCACCGCATCTCATCTCTTCTTTCACTGTTTTTGCCATATGTCACAATTGTGTGTGCGTATTAAAGGGTGTATGTCACCTAAGGTAATTCATGTATAAGAGTTCATTAAAGATATTGATATATCTAAAATGACAACGTGGCTCGTCGATGTTAGTTGATGACACGTCATATGAAATACTTTGACATAAAAATTTTCGAATAAAAAAAAGAAAGGAAGACCCAACAACCATATCATGCGTCTCAGTTTATCTTCTTTCTCAAAATCAAAAATTGCTAAAACTTAAAAATCCCCAAATTAATCAATAAATCACGAAATCCAATTATCTACTTTCTATAAATCTCTCTACTCATCAAACCATAAACTATATGGTACAACCCTTCAACTGGTGAACTTGTCCAAGAGTCAAGCGGCCAAAGCATGTCAAATTGTGTTAAGTTCAAGGTTTGAACCTTAATCAAGGAACATTGAGGTCCTCAAGTTTTGACATATTTTTCAAAACTTTGTGTTAATTTTTAATTTTAAGAAATCCGACAATAAAATTTGATTTAGATCTTTAAACATGATAAATAAGCAACTGGATCAAACACCATGCATGATGAGAAAAATCAAATGACAACAAACACCATAAATTATTATTGAAACACTAAACTTCAAACACATGCTTTAAACTAGTTTACCCAGATTATTGTTGCTGTCAACGTAGAGAGTCTGGAGATTTGAATCTAATTTATCAAAGTAACCACAAATAAAATATAGAGTCGGGAAAAGCATTAAAAATCTTAGTGAAAATGAATGATAAAAAAGAAGAAGACCATCTCATTATTAAATACAACGAACTAGAGCCTGTTTGGAACAACGTCCAAATGGGCCCAAAAGCACGACCGAGTAGAAGCTTGCAATTGTAGCTTCACAAAAATCACATCAACATCAAAAGTGTATTGGAAAGTGAAAAACATGATGTTAGGAGATGGGGGAGCTATAGGAGACAAGACCAAAATGAAAGATGGTGCCGATGTATCACTACTAGGAAAAGCAAAATTAGGGAGGGAAGTTAGTGAGGAAAATATTAAAATCTCTCACAAATTCTTTAATCACAAAATTTAATGACGGAATTAGAGAGGGAATTGATGTTTTCCCTCACTAAATTTCTCTCACTAATTTTTGTTTTTTAGTAGTGTATCATGTTAGATGATATTAAATTATTCTGTTACAGTTATGTCAATGAAAGAGAAAATAATGAAAGTAAAGAGATCGATTTAACTCCGTCATGAAACTGGTGTTTTTCTACATATGACATGTCATTAACGTGAACAATTCAATATCATTTAACATGACACATCAGCACGTCTAACGTAGCTACGTGACAAAGCTAATATTTTGACTGATGTGACGTAGCTACGTTTGTAAATTTGGAGTCTTAAATTATACAACACTCATGATTTCAGGTCACAATTTGGTGGTTCACTTGTTACTAGTAGCTTCTTTAGTTGAAGCTACTTCAATTATAAGTTTAAGGTAAATTCTGTATATAAAAGAAGTCTTAAATCAGGCTTTTAGTACACATTATCATGCCTGCATATTAACACAGTATTCCTATTACAAAATAACCATTTTATATAGGGAAGAACCATCTATAATTCATAACCTGGAAACCTAGAGTTATCAGGTGCAATCAGATCAAACCAAAGACATGCTGTCCCAGCAAGTCCATGGAAGAGAGAGTAGCCATTGCCATCCGCAACAACTTGCTCTTCAAGTGCCAGAGCTCTAGCTTTATCATACAAGAAACAAGAGAATGATTTTGCCCTCTCTTCATATATAATATCTTTGGTTAGTTTGTAGAGTGAAAGAAAAGCATAGGCATTTCCAGATACGCCATCAGCAAGTCCCACTTTCTTTACCAATCCATTTTTCCATACAACTTCCCCTGCTTCTATTGCTGCATCTCGTAGTTCCCTGTCATTTGGAAAAACCTGCAAACAAATATATCCGGAGGTGTTATCAATTTTCGTATGTGTGCAACATTTACAAATGATGATGACGGAATTTGCTAACAGAAAACATTTGAAAGACTACCATTTGCAGGAAAAATTTAGAGGGACTAAACAAAATATGATATATTTATAGGGACAAAAAACTTATTTAACTCGATTGATAATGTGTTATCAATTAACCACAAACCATGAAGACAAGTTATGAATTATGATTTGTTTTGGAAGATAGTGTATTACCTGTGCTGCTTTAGACAATGTAATAGCCATCCCAGTTGCACCATGACTCCACTGCACTAACTTATCTCTTGGATTCCCTTCACTTGATGGGTAATTTCCACTATGAGGGAATCTTTTACTTATCAAATATCTCAAAGTTCCCTTGACATCTTCAGCATATTCACTTGGAAGTGGAAAATGAAGGAGCACATGAAGAATACCAGCAAGGCCATTTGCTGCACCTAAGTACCTCGTCCCGTGCCATCGATACATCAACGGACAGTCTTTGATATCAGACGCTCCTGCTCTACCGCCGGCCAATACTGCATCAATAATAGGCATTAGAATGTCTTTGGACACTGTATCTTCACCTAGGTGCTTGTTTAGGAACAATGCAGCCCATAGGAATCCAGCTCGTCCGTATAGAAGATCATATGACATCCCAAAACCACCTTCCTCGGGTCCAACAGGCAGGGCTCTCTCGTTTGCCACCTACACATCATTAAAAGCATTTTAACTTTTATCATAGTTTAATTATAAAGTTTTATAATCGATTAATATTTGTTATTAATGTCATTTTGAAATGAATCGTAAATTGGTGATGAATGTTGACATAGCAGGATGTGGGGCAGTGTGTGGAATAATCACATTTTTGCATCATGATTGTATGTACAAATGTAGAGTATTTTGAGATATCCCATTAGACATTAGTGGTCCAATTTTCATGTGGTCACAATTCACAAATATGGAAACAGATAAAAAGACTCTCTTCTTTCACACAAACTAATTTTAGTAAGTAGGTCCATCATGATAGATCAAATAGATTTTTTCATCTAAGAGCTTGTGAAGCCAACCAAAAAATTTCAATTAAATCAAATTACAAATTTTGTGTGTTGTATTTTAGTCCATACGTTTGAGACAAATTACTATCTTTAAAACTAATATGCAAACACACAAATTGTGCACCTGAATAATGAAGCACGAGCATAGAAAGTGGGTATTACTATTTTAGTAGTATTATTGAGATTACCTCCATGAATAGACCCAAAAACAGGTCACGCTTTTGGAGGTCCCCCATGTAATTAGCAACCACAGCTCCAAGCGCGTATAGGCCTCCTCTACCACACAGAAAAGTCACGTGTCTGCAAATATCTTTTGTTAGAGATTTAATAATGGACCATAATGACTTAATGAGTGTGGACTTGATTCACACTATAAGTCTATAACTACACACCATCTATAAAAACTTAAACACCTTTTTTCTATTAAAAAAAAAAACTCAAAACACTTTTTCGGTCCCTTATCTTTATTGCAGGGTTCATATTGGTCTTTTATTTAAAAAAAAATGCATATAGGTCAAATTTATTTAATTGGTACCACGTTAGTCATTTCCTTGCAAATTTGTGATTTTGAAATACGAGATCCATGCGAATTTGTTTTGGATCCACCTCTGCACCATTGTTCAACGATTTTATAAAGAAAGTTGATGAGAAACCTCCTGAGTTTTATATGTTAGCTCAGACGAGGAAGAAGATTGGTTGCGATCTCTAATTTGGGCTGAAGAATTGGGAAAAACATGGGTTTCAATAAACCTTTATTTTAATTTATAAGGGAATTGGTAAAGTGGGAAGAAGGAGATGTTGACTTACATGTCACATGTACTAAAGTTAACATTGTTAGCCTATTGATGGACAGAAAAGACTAATGCGGTACTAAATAAACAAATTAAAGGACCTATTTACACTTTTTTTTTTTTTAAATAAGAGACCAATATGAAACCCGAAATAAAGATAAGGGACTAAAAAGATGTTCAAGCCAAAAAAAGAAATGCGGATAAGTATGATCTCTGGAGGCACTTTTAAGAATTTTAAATAATAAGTTTTTATGAAAAATTGTATTTAATACATTAAAAATTGAGATATTTAATTTTTTAAGGAATCATTTTTTAAATTAAAAACCTTAAAGAGCATCACGAATGCACTCGTTAACAAGACCTTTACAAAAATTAATTATTAGTATGAAATGAGATAGAAATTGAATTTAATAAAAAAAAATGAGAAACAGAAATTATATAAGCAAGTATGAACAATCTTGCAATGAATAAAATATAGTCAATTCACACGCACTTGTGTGTTAAACATGTTGATAACAATATTATTATTTTATAAAAGTTGATAATAAATTTTTAAAAACAAATAATGAAGTTTGGTAGCTTAACTAGTTTGAACTAAGAGAAAAAGAGTCAGAGATACATGTTTGTCATTAGGGTTATGTTAACCGATGCCCCTGGGAACTGGTTAAGGAAGCCAAAAGAAGAAATTGCAAGTGAAAAAAGACACTTAAGCTTTTTATGCATTGATTACACAGTTTTCAATTCAAAAATTATTATATTTGCTCCTTTAACCGGTGCCCCGGAGGCATTGGTTAACATTTCACAAAAATTATAATCAAATTTGATACTATTAAAAACTTTGAGTACAATTAAGTTGATGAACGGTGGCGGAGCTCTTAAGAAACCCATCAAAGCATTATCCCCACAAAAAAAAAAAAAATTACACAGGAAGATACTAAAAATTACTAGACCCTCCCTCATTTGACTCCTCTCAATTAAGTAAAATTGTATATGACTTTTACGTTAGTATTTTTCGCTCCCCTTAATATGTTAGGCACGATCCGCTATCGAGTCCTAAGGTAGAATGTAGTCACTAGTCATTAATAGGCAACCTATCATTCTATCAATATTGTGTCCCTTGGACAGAACAGGAGTAAATTTCGCAAAGTTGCCTGAAAGTTACGCTATCGGAATCTCATATTGTCCCAAAGAGAATTATACCATCCGCATAGCACATATACTTCCGCTCATTATTTAACGTCTTTATTTTTGTTAATATTCAATTACATTAAATCATATTTTACCTAGCAAATAAATTTGTATATACCAAAAAATAAAAAAATAAAAAAAAATTGTATATAGATGTATTCTAATTATGCTAAATGCGTACACGCAAGGTGTGTTTATTTATTTAAGTGCATACTCTAATATTTCAAACATAATAGAAAGTAAATTAGTAAAGTAAAGAGTACCTGAGGGAGTCACGTGCAACAGTGGCACATGTGTCAATGATCTCCGAACATAACACCAAGTCCTTATGGCAGCCGGTAACCTCGTACGATCGCAGGCAAGTGAAAGCCGTACCAAGCAAGCCAGTATACACCGTTGGATCAATCACTTCTCTCCGATTCCAATTCACCTCCACCACCTGCACCCATAATTTCAATACTTGTTACTCCCTCTGTTCCTTTTTAATTGTCACATTTTGACTTTTTACACAAACCAAGACAACAAATACTTTTACTACTTTTGATACAACAATTTATCTTTTTCCTATAATAACCTTAATCATTTAATACTTCATTTCATACATTTCTCTCTCTGCAATAAATATATAGGGGTAATATAGGTAAAGCCACATTTAATAATACTTTGAACTTTGAAAACGACAGTTATTTAGAAACAAAAATTTTATGCAAAAGTGACAATTATAAAGGAACGGAGGGAGTAACATTTTGGCACAAAACTAAACGACTAATTCAAACTTTTAAAGCACAAACACGGACACAGATACATATACTAACATAATTATGTCGTGTCTGACACAAGACACACCTTTGTGCTACAAAGCAAACAAGAAATGAAACAAAATGAACTACAATTCATCAACACATACCTCATCCTTGAGAGAGATTGCAGCTTTTAAGAATGTTTCATTAGGAAGTGAAAGATTTCCAACCGTAGGATTCATATTTTCTGCGATCAAATCCGAAGGCTCATGTATAGCCTCATCGTGTCCACCCTCAATCACTGAAGATGTCATTGTCTCTATTGTGAGCAAATTTTGCAATTCAATTGGTGAAAAAACTGGAAGTAAAAAATGAAGAAGAATATAATAGATGATAATTTCTCTGACTGACCCAATCCAAAGTGAATAGATTCGGTTGCTTTGTTTACAACTTTATAGTACTCTTGTGTGAAGCAAACGTGTCGAGCTATGGTTCTGTGTAGTGTCGGTGTATGGTAAGACGGTATGCCTAACTGCCACGTAAGCACTTTTTGTAACTATGCATATCATCACGTGAATCACGTGGTGTTTTGGATAAGATATTTGCCACTTGATTTGGATGTTATGTTAGGGCACAGGATCAGAAATCCATGTCCCCATTGTCCAGGAAATTGTTTTCCAATTTCAATTCAATTGTTAAGGAAGGAATTGAATAATTTGTTTGGTTTTTCATCTGAAAGACCATGGTATTTAATTCTATATATGTCACTAGTGTGAGATTTTTTTTTTTTGAGGAAACTAGTGTGAGATGCTTGTCATTCATGGGAAAATTTTATTCAGAAATATATGTATAAAATTTAAATTTTAAAATATGATTGTGCACATAAATTTGCTTAAGAAAGGAGATAAGACAAAATAAATTTATGTTAATTAAGTTTATTGTTGTGAGTCTTTGTATGTGAATTGTTTAAGGCCCTTTTGAAAGCCATGTCCTCTTGTATGAGAACTAGTGTCGTGCCCGTGCGATGCACGGGTGGAAAACAGTTGACATTCGACTACACGTCGTCGACAATCTACACGACAATTTGTATAAAAATAAATATTACGTGTGTTACAACCGATGACATGACACATATCAAATGATGTGCACACCACACGAACACAAAAGCTAAGAACACTAAAACTTTAAAATCATCTACAAAATATGCTTGCATCGATTCTCCATTTCATACGTATAAACCAACAAAAAAAATTCTTCTACGACATGTTCATTTTTATTAGTTAAATAATACGTATAAACCAACATTTACGCAATACATTTGTCCTTGGAAATGGATGACACACCAATTTAATTTGTTTTTTTTTCTTCTTTTATATTGGGACATTGCACTGTCCAGTTTAATCTAAAATGACAATCGATCCACGAAAACAAAGCTAAATTCCGAATTTCAATTAAATATAATTGAAAGCTTGCTATTCAATGCTTTTGTTGGTGAAGCAAATAGACTATCATGAACGGCTTGCTGAACATTTCTACAGAGTCAAGAAAGAATGATACATCAAAGCATGTATATATCATTTACAAAGTATTATAACTCATTAGTGCCTATCCGCTTACATTTTTGCAAAAAGCGTGTGCATTAATCAAACAATCCATGAGTATATGAAAGAATCAATACTGGATATACTATAACTTTTCATTTTCAAACATAACCTATATAAATATAATTATGAAATGGGGTTAAGCTAAGCTATAAAAAGAGTTTTCCATTACATTTTACCAAAGAGTCATCATCCATCAAATGATGTCAATTCTGGAGTAGAATGTACAGAGCAAAAGTAATGTCATGAATTAGGTGTATATCATATATGCTCAATAACTGCATATAGATAATGTATGAGAAGTAGGTGTTACATAAAAAATGAGTCAAAATCCAAATCTGTAGAGAAACTAACATGACTGTAAATTTATTTGACAGTATATCCACCTCTTGTAAACCTTTTAAAATTAAATGTTGTAGCTGAAGTTGCTTTATCAAGCATAAGGTGCTTCTCCATAGACGTTTCTTGATTGCAGCTACTACACGTAAATGTCTCATCAATCTTTAAACTTGTGTCAATTTAACCTCATCTTCTATATTAGTTAGTTTCTTCTTCTCTTTAAAACCCTCTTTAAAAATAAATGAAGCTTTAAACTAAGTAAGACTTTACACGGTTAAAAGAGTTCAGTTTTCGAAGTTGTAAAAAGGCATGGAGATTTAAACTAACTAATACAGCTTCATAGATTCAAAAAGGTCAGATATGTAAGTTCAAAAACTTCTTTAAAATCCTATTGAAAAAGTAACCTGCTTTTAACAAAGTAATACTTTAAGGTAACCTGCTTTTAAGATTATAAAGCTTTATAACTCAAAAAAGGTCAGATTTTAAAGTTCTAAAAGCTAAAAAAAAATTCCCTAGAATGAAAGATATAAGATGAAGAAATGAGTTGGTATACCTTTGTACTTTCACTGAAAGTCCTAAGCTGGGTAACAAACACCAACCTGGAAAACAAACACCGCATGATATATGAAAATGATGATGGTGCTCAAAATACATTATAATTTGCAGAGTGTAGTTGACCATTGCTTGTAAACGAAGCTGCAATTATAGAAGCTATCTATTTTAATTACAAACCAATTCACAATCACAAAAATGCAAAAAGCAATGAAATAAAACAAAATAACCAAAAGCATAATATTGTCCCATAGATGTCATGCATTTTCAACTAAACATGTTTCTCATTATTGAACATCAATTGTGGCTATACTCATGAGAATGTAGTATGAATGCAGTTGTTTGTTTCTCATTGCCTATACCTTTGTTCAGGACAACAATCATGAAAGTGACTGATTATTAAGCAAAACAAATCTTGTGTGGACAAATAGGCTCGACATGAAACTCCTCTGCAACAAAAAAAAAGGCCAAATAGAAATAACATGCGAGATGAATGGTACCCAACAAAACCCAAAAAAATAAATATAAAGAAAAAATCAAGTCATAACAAAAGAAGGTAGAATATTTGGTAAAAATTGTTTTCCTTTTCAAAAAACTTTTCTGAATCTACTTCAACCAAAAAAAACTCAACTGAATCTACACACAGGAAATGGCTTCATAGTAAAAAGAATAGACAACGACAACAACCTCAACAATTAATACTACCACAATAATCCCATCTCCCTTTAGTTGTACACAATCACTTCCCGTTCCAAATTACACTGCATTTCAATCAACCACCCAACCACAGTCATATTCATAACTCTCATTCCTCCTAAATTCCTTCAACCAATCCATTAACAGTCTTGGATGTCTCAACTCCATCAAAGCCCACCCAGAAATATAGCACACACGTCACAACAATTGATATACAATGACATCTACATCAGAAAATTTCCAAAGTTATATAGATATACAATAAAAAAACATACCCATTCTTCAATTGAAGAGCCTCTGGAATGTCAGGATTGATCAAGAGCCTAGTTATATTCATCACATTCTGCACAAATGCCTTATCTGCAACTCAGACAATAACAAACGCACAACAAAAGTAATATCAGCGAGGTTTTGATACATGAGCAGATCCATCCCATATGCAAATATTTATAGTAATTAACAACAATAACAAATGCCTTATCTGCAACTCAGACAATAACAAACAACACAATCAAATTGATATCATTCTGACAAAATGCAACAGCAGAAGTACAACAGATTTTCACAGAAAAAAGGCAATTGAATCTGACAAAACCAAGCTAAACAATTGAGTGAAAACCGAACTCACTAAATTGGTGTTTCAATAGTAAACAATTTTGCTATTCTCTTTTGAAAGAGTTATTGAAATTCAAAATATGAAAATCAACATTATTTTATCACTTATCTACACTAACAAATATGAAATTCAAAACATGTCTTGCCAAAATGAAGTCTCTCAACACAAACGGGCAGAGAACAAAAGCTGTGAATTCCCTTTGATTTTTACTAATCCCAACCTTGATTTCTATCTCATGTTATTCAAACTCATTATCTAGAAGGTAGAAAATGAAAATAAAGATATAATAAGTCTCCATGAAATTCAATGCTAGTTATAAATTATAAATAAATAGATAAATCAAATAAGCTGAAGTCATCACTTTACATAAATCACTTTAAAGTGTTTATCAAATAAGCTAGTTATAATACTTCATCACACTTGTTTGCAAAGCTCTTGAGTTTGGTTGTTTGCTTCAAAACAAAGGGATCAATAAATTTTAATGCTAAAAAGTATATGCGGTACTAACTCAAGGAGAAGTGTAAAAGACCTCTGAAATTCATAATTGGAATTTTATTTTTGTTTGTATGAGGAAATAGACATGTCATTTTATACATGCAAAAAAATGGTGAGAAGCTTTTCATACTAAAAAGAAGAAGAAAAAAGGAAGACAGGTGAACTTAAGCCTGTTCCTCTATTAAGATCAACAATTGTAAAAGTCATATTTCATATTTCTTGTGTCATTTACATATTTGATTGTGTCAAACAAAATTGGTGTTAAGTAAAAAGTCAAAGTTCTACTAACTTAAATAAACAATGAAACATTGAGACAACTTTTTAATTTCAAAGCCTTTAAAAAAAAAAACTTTTTAACTTCAAAACAATGGCTTAAACAAATAATAAGAGGTTCTATGGCATAACAACTCAAACCTGCCTTCTCGAATTGCATAAATTATTCTCCATTTTTCATTTGTAGCTATAAATTCATAAGTTGACAAAACCACACCTAAATAAAAATTCTTCAACTTGAATGCTTTTAGGAACTGCTCCACCTGTCATATGTAAAGTTTGAGGAGCTTAAAAATACTAACCAAATAAAAACAAAGGATTCAGCAATGCAAATGATAGTCCATTGTAAGAAGATCAGCACTTACATGATAATCTAGAGAAATGAAAAATCTGCAAAAGTTATTTGTGCAGATTCAACATTAGTTTCTTATCCTGAGACAATTTCACAAACATGTTATGAGCATAAAATCAAATACAAAAAATGATAATGACTTGAACAAACCCAATCCCTAAACCCACCTTCTCTGTCGGCAAGAAACTTACCTGCAATACAGTAGCTCCATTAGTATACAATACTGTATTTAGATTACTTTCCATATTTAGGTCCTAATTCTTCTAAAAAAATACATACAGCAATTGTTTCCTAGTTGTGGCACCCTATAACAATAACAGAGGATATAATTCACAATTACATAATTCAAAGAGGAAAATCACTACCTAGTATGAATAACAAAATGAAAGTAATTACTTCTCATCAATCAGCAAAACTTGAACAGATTAAGGTCAGGGTCGTATCCTAAGGACCCTGACCTTAAAACGCCACCCCTCCCTTCAAGTGCAACAACTGCCAATGAATGAAAACAGTTATCCATCTCAAATCCGATAACAAAAACCAGAAAATCAGAACCAGATGAAGCAGAAAAAGAAAGGGGACCGAGAAAACCGAACAAAACAACCAGAACACACAACTATTTATACACTACAAAGAGGGCAATAGGGAGATTTCAACAAAGAGACACCCATGAGACAAAAGGAATCTGTACTTTCACAACAAAACAAAATAGAAGATTATGATGTGGGAGTATCTTACCAAAAAGACAAAAAATTCCCCTAAAAGACAAAAAACAGTTTGAGTAACAAACCTGAATCAACTCAAAAACTGTCTCCGCCAAGCTTCCGCGAAAAGGGGAAATCCACGTGATAAAAAAATTGGCCGGATTTAAAAAACTAAACCCATCGGAATGGAGATGAACAGGTGAAACCAGGCAATTTTGGCTAAAATCTTTTGTAAGAGTTATTGATTGTTTTGCAATTACAATTCAATTGTCAAGAAAAACCAACGGAAGTACTTGAGTGATTTGTTCGATTTTTCATCTGAAAGCCCACGGTACTTAATTGTGAGACTCGTGAAATTAATGGAAAATTTCCATCCATAAAAATATGTTTAAATTTTAAATTGAAGTATGGTTGTGCATACTTGTTCAAAAAAAAAAAAATATATGGTTGCGCATATAGTAAACGTGCTTGAGAAAGGAGATAAGGCAAATAAAACGTTGAATTTATTATTGTATTGTTGCTGATGGTAAAGTACTTTATAAAAAGTTAAGCTGGTATGTATCTTTGTTAAAAGATGTCATTCATGAGGTAAGTATTTCTATCAACAAAAAAAAAAAAAAATTAAGGTAAGTATTAGCTTATTTGACTAGCATTCACTAATATGTAAGGAGATAAAAATGAATAAACCTTTTTTTACTCATAAACATAAATAAACTAAAAACTAAGACATAACTGCCGTTCATAAAATAAAAAAAAACTAAGACATAACTAAACAAATATCTTTAATTTTTATTAACTAAGTCGACATGAGTTTTTTTTATTTGCTTTAATTACTATATAAGACCATTTACAATGGTTGTGTTGAAAGTAATTGTGCAATGAGTAGTTGAAATTTGTTGAAGGATTAACAGTGTTTTACCCCCTATAATATAGATCATTTTTCGGTTTTTCCCCTGTAAAATATTTTTTTTGGATTTCGTCCTTGTTCTGGACCGGCCAAAGAGATTCTTGGCCCATTTACTTAGGCCCAATATCATTCAAAGCCCAAACTCCACGTTTGGCATTATTGCTTACAACATACCCCTCGCCTGGAGGGGGGTGCACAAAGCAAAGAGACCGGTTCAAACGAACCCCAACGTCTCTCTTGCACGTTGTGCACGTTCCCGCAATAAAATCTCTGGCGGTTACACTTCCCACGATTTCGTAACCGCCAGAGCCAGGCGTGCCTCCTCAACGGCTATGCAGCTCTCCACCTCTATAAATAGGGGACTCACCGCAGTCCCCTAGGTAGAATTCTTTCTTCCTCTAAAACCCTCACTCTCTGATCTCTACTGACTTGAGCGTCGGAGTGCCTGCAGGTACACACCCCCCATCCGCTCCAAGAAGCATTCTGACGCAGTCCACCACCGTCACAACCACCGCATTCAAAGCACCGGCAGTCTCCTTCTGATCAGGTACGATCATACCTTGTAATTTGAAGATTTTTTGGTTTTAGATCTTCATGAAAATTTTTGCCCCCAGTAATTTGAGGAAATTTCGGGTTACCCCTTGTCATATCATCGATTTTGTACAGTCAAAATTCATGAAGGTCCAAAATCAAAAAACTTCAAATTACAAGGACGGAATCCAAAATGAAAATTTTACAGGGGAAAACCGAAAATGACCTATATTACAGGGGGGTAAACCACTATTAACCCTTTGTTGAAAAATGATGTGGAAGAGAGAGGTGATGAAAACTCTCAACATGTTGAATGCTGAAAAGTGCAAGAATATGCAGGCCACGCAGCGCGAAATTGTTGGACGAAAGAGCGTGTGCTGCCCACGCGCCAGACATGCGGGAGTGGCATGGGCCAGACGCGGAGAGAGAATATGTTGGTGGATAAGAAGGAACACGTGGCACTTGCTGGTTGGCTGACTGGATTTATACAATCTTAATTATTTGAACTCAATTATTTCATTGCAAATGATTTTTTTTAATTTTCTTTTACCAAAATTCATGATATTTATTTTGTCTATAAATAGAGACTTGGTTCATTTGATTTGGACACAAAAAAAACCGAAAAATGACTATTGCTATTTCTAGAGTTTATTTAATTGAAAGATGAACCTTTTTATTAATAATATAAGATAAGAAAATAAAAATAAATTATTTAAATAAATTTTGTTTTTACAAAAATTTAAAAGATAAATTGTTAAGTGTTTATTATTTTAATTTAATTATAATCGATAATTGTAATTTTATGTAATCATAAAAACAAAAATATAAAATTAAATAAGAATATGAAATAAAAAGTGGTGGGGTAGAGTGTTGAATAAAAAACCATTGGAGAGTTTAAAAGTTGAATGAGTGTTGAATTATTAGATGGAAGAGAGAGAAAATGATGTGAAGTGTTGGAAAAAGAAAAAATGTGTGTTGAGTGTTGAAACCATTGTAAATGGTCCTGTGGAATAAAATTCACATTGAGATTTAAGTTTGTACTAAAATAATGTTTTTTTTTTTCAAAAAAGAAGAAGTTAAAATGGAATAATACCAAAACGAAAAAATCATCCGACACAAGATGCCCCTAAGGAGACTTAAAAATTACAATGATATAAGGTTATCACCAAACAGAACAACAAACCAACAACAAGAGAAGAGTTAAGTTACAATATTTAAACAAAGAAAATGATTAAACCTCCAAAAATGGTATTCAAAATCGAACAAAAGATATTTCGATTTAAACCACCAAAAAGCGTGAGCTTAACTTTTTCTCCTAGAGATCGAAGTAGTTCCTCCCTGTGCTGAAAGATGTGTCTATTTCTCTCTTTCCAAATTACCCAGATAACTGAAAGCCAAATGATAATGAAAGCTAAACATAAATTTTTCGAGAAACCACCTAAACCACAAAACTGAGTTAGATGATCTGATAAATTCCTTTGAGTTGTCGTTGAAATTTCTAACCAACAAGAAACCGTCGACCAAATATTACATTAGAAATCACAATTATCAAACAGATGGCCCTATCCTCATATAAACCATATCCTCCCATACAATATTGATCATTGGGAGAAAACACATGTCGCCACACTGAATTGTCTCTAGTCGAAACTCGATCAAGAGGCAAACGTCATGCAAACAAAGATACTTTCAAAGGAACAGTCTTTAACTCATAAAGATGATTGTAATTAAGGCTATAAAACTCATTAGAGACCGGGTTAACTTCGTCGCTCTAGCTGTGATAAGCACTACTCACAATATACCTATTAGAATAATGAAGCTTCCACACCCATATATCCTCCTTAGCAACCTGCAAAATAATTGAAGATAAAAGCTCCATATACTTCCCTAATAACTCCTCCTCCCAAGCAAACGTTCTCTGCCTCCACTTTCAAGCGTCTTTATTCACTCCCTATCCTAAGATATTCATTTCAGTTACAGTAGTCAATTTATTCCCAATTAACTCATATAATCTGCTGAACTTGACTAGAAAAGGAACACCATCCAACCAAGGATCCTTCAAAAAAAGAGTGATATAACCATCACCCACCACCCTACCAATGTTATTAACCAACCAACCCTCATTCAACATTCCAACACCCTCGATAATTTTATTCAATGGCTGCCAGCAAATCGACCCTCCTTCTCCACCAAGACTCAACTTATCCCCTTCCTCCCCATACATTGCGCACAACACCTGATACCAAAAACTTTCCATCTCCTTCAACACTCTTCAATACTATTTATCAAGTAAAGATAAATTAAACTCCTTCAACCTCCTAACCCCCAAACCACCATCTTCTTTTTTAAATAAATAGTATCTCATTCAATCCATGAAATTTTCCTATTTTCCTCACTTTCCTCCAAAAAAAAATGCATTAAAAATATATTCAAGAGAAGAAATGAAATTTAGGGGAGCTTTGAAGAAGGAAAAAAAACATACCGAAATGGAGGACAAAATTGATTTCAGAAGCACCAAACGACCCCCCATAGATAAAATTTGACTTTTAATACGACCCACAAGAGGATACCAAAAATTTAATCTACGAGCTTCACCACCAATAGATAAACCCAAATACATAAAAGGAAGGCGCACATGTTTGGAATTCATCACCAAAGCCTCATAATGAAGCCAAAAATCATTTACGTTCACCCCACCAAGGTGAACAACCGTCTAACAACCTTTTGCAATGCCCAAATAAAATTTCTTCATGATTTTGACGTCAACATTATAGATTAAAAAACATGAGTATTTTAGTTAAAGACTTTAAATTTTTCACGTACCTTGAAAAATCTTTGGAATTTTTGGACATTTTGCACATGCAAAACCTTGAAAATTGCATTTACTCTATGAAACAACATGTGGCTTTGAGATTATGACAAGGAGAGCTATTTTTAATGTTATGTATGTTCTTTTGGTCAATTTTCAAAAAATAATTAGTACATATTTTCTAACAAAATTATTGTTACTGCATCAAAAATAAAATTGTTATATGCAGGACCGTGTTCTCTTGAATTAATGTGGTTTACGCATGGCTAAAAATTGAAGAAGTTTACACTTGTTAGATGCAGGATCGTTTTAATCTTAGATGAGAAGACTCAACCCTAAAAACAAATCAATAACTTAAAATAAAACAAGCAAAAAGTATATATTACAAAAAGTATACTTGATCCTTGTATTCCCTAAATGCATCCATTTATTGGTCCACACAGCAACAAACCTTTCCTTGTGCAAACTCAATCATGTTTCTTTAACATAATCAACAAACAGGATAGGATAATATCAGTACATACTCAATGTGTTGCAAGTGTCCCTCACACTTCTGCACACTTATTGGTTATCCTTCAACACTTATTGTTTGCACTTGGCTAGAACACTTTTGTCAATATGAAAAAAACGTAGAAAATTAATTGAAGTTGGAAATACAACTTCAATTGCATTCATCATGACAAGTTCTTTATCAATCACAATAACTTTAGAAATCAATCTCACTGAGGTGAACAACTATCTAACATTTTGCAATGCCCAAATAAAGTTATCTTGTTGTTGTTCATGTTCCCAATAAGCAAAAGCTACCGAAAAAGTTAACTTTGTAGATGTTACATCAACAATTTTAAGCAATGGTGGTTTGTACCTGTTTGTTTTGTGTCAAGGATCAATACCAAATGAAACATGTTCAATAACTTTACTGAATCAAGATGTATCCAAAATACACATACTTTGCACATTCTATCAAGTTCAATAACTGCTGCATTTTTTTGTAAAAGTCTCTCAAAGAAGATCAATAAGTACTCCATGCCTTATAAATTTGGATAGCTCACGTGAGATTATCTTTGTCTCGATCTTTCAGTGTATCCAATATAAATCTCGTTGACAACATGAGGTTATCAATCGCACGACTGAGTCATTGTCATGTGATTAATAACCTATCTTTCCTCTTCATTTAAATGGTCCAAATAAGGATGACTTTTTAGGGTATTTTCTAATTCGCCTTAGGTGGTCTAAATGATTGTTTAGATTTATTTGGGAGAAATTATACTTCACTTTTCAAACAGGTATTAAAGCAAACAATAAATAGAAGAAGAAACAAACAAAGACATGAAACAGAAGAGGGTCTCAAAATAGGTGTACGTATAATCTGTGAAATTATGTACACATTTTTTTTAAACAAAAATTATGTACACATTAAACAAATGCACAAAGTAAAACAATATGAACAATATTACAGTCTAATTGTATTTAGTCACTGTGGAATTCACATTACGTTTGTAGATGTTCTTCATTTGGAAGTTCTTTTCGGGTATTATTATTAGTAGTAGTACTTTTTCTCCTTATAAGATCACCAAATCTTCTCAGCAATGCTTTACTTTTTCTGTTGTTTCTATCAGCCTCAGAATCATCAAAATGTGATTCATCTAAATGATCAAAATCATCATGAATGCCCATTTCAACATGTGTTTCTGAATCAGGTGAATCATCCTCCACTTCATCAAATATTGAACCCTTTAGTGTATCATCTTCTATAATAATTTCTTTATTAACAACCTCTTCATTATTCACCCCTTTGTGTTGCTGCTTATGTGTTGTTATCATGTCTTTTATATTAAGACTAAAAGTTTTGCTTAAACTTTTTGATTCCTTAGGCTCCTTATGATGTTGTTCTCCTGAGTGATGATGATGCCCCTTTGCTTTTGCACCTTCCTTTGTTGTTAAATATTTCTCCAAATCTTCGATCCGAAACTCTTTCGTTGATGTTTCTGATAGCATTTTTTTCAACTCTTTGATATTCTCAAATGATGCAGCTTCATGAATTTTCAACATCTCATTCTCATGAACAAGCAAACTGAGACTATCTTGTAATCTACCATTTTCAGCTTTTGCAATTTCTGCAGCTTCTTTCGCAACATTAGCTTCATTCAAAGCTTGTTTTAGTATGTCGCGCAATTTTTGATTCTCTTCCTTTGAAACTTTTGTTTTATTCTCAGCTTCTTGAAGCAAATCTAGTAATCTTGATGTTTCTTGTTGTGCAAGCAACCTTTCCTCATCAGCTTTTTTAATACAAGTAACAAACTCAGTTTCTTTTCCATTCCATGCTAAAAGTGATTCTTCAGCTTCTAATCTCAATCTCTCCGCGGTGTTTTTGAACCTCTCAGCTTCTTTTCTTGTCGCATCTAGAAGCTCTTTGTACTTCTCTTCTGTGCTTTCTAACATCGTTTTCCAACGCTCAGCGTCGCTTTTTGTGTGTTCTAGTTCAACTTGACTTAAGGTTAGTTTTGTTTTCACTTGGTTAGCTTCTGTTGCCACTTCTTTTAGCGCGAATGCTAAATCGTCCATTGCTTTCTTGCTATTCTCTTCCGCTTTTGTTGCTGATTTCAATTCGCTCTTAAGCATATTCAATTGTTCAATTAAATTTTCCGCCTTCATAGATTGCCCCTCTCCAACACCCTCTTGAATTTCTCTTACCTTGATCTTTGGCAACTCTTTCTCATTTACTTTCTTATCCTCTAAACCTTTGTTTTTGTTTTCACCTAATTGAAGTGTCTTTAATTTTTCTTCAAGAGAAGCAATTTCAAGCTTTGACTCTTCAAGTAAAACCTTATTATGTTCTAGCTGTTTTGTTTGCATCACCAATGTATCAAACAAATTGGCTTCTGATTCTTTTCTTTTTTCCAATTCTGCCTCTGATTCTTGAAGTTTCCTCTTGTACTCAGACAACAAATCGTCTTTCTCTGACAATTGTTGTTCATGTTTTAACGATATTTCGCTATGGTTGTTTTTTGGTTCTGAAATCTTCTTTGTGGCAATTACTTCATCAATCATGTCATTGGTTTTCTCAGCTACCTTTTTCATCTCTATGAGCTCATTGAAAGCTCGACCTTTTTCTTCTTCCATTTTACTCATCTGCTCCTTAGTTTGACTCAACTTGCTATCGTATTGCTCCATACGATGCTGCTGTTGCATCATTTGAACCTTATGATCACAAGCTATCCTTTTCAAAAAATAAACACAGCCATAAATGACAAAAAATCAAAATAAGTATCTATCAATATTAACAGAAGAAAAAGAAAGGAAAAAAAAGGATATATTTTGTTAAAACAGGAACTTCGTTTCGAAGAATAAAGAGACGATAAAGGGAAACAAAGAACACACAATGTTTGATAATGAAATTCAACTAGTCATACCTACGCCTCTAACTCCTTTTTATCATGATTTCAAAGTTATGGTTTACATAGTACAATTGTATATAATTAGTGCGATCATGTTTACAACATTATCCTTTAACGCCGCACACTTCAACAAAAGTTTGGATCATCTGGCCACTTATTAGTAACTACGAGCCATATTCAACAAATATATAAACATGAAAAGTTTCAACTCAACAATCAAGATTACAATTATCAAGCAAAAAAAAGAAAAGACAAACGTGTATTGATAATAAAAAAAAATCTAAAACTCACATGGATTTGGTGTTGGAAAATGGATTGATCAAATGAAAGAAATTTTCGAATCAAGAACGTGAAGTGCAGAAAAGAAGGTAACGAATGATTTGAATGGTTAATGATAGGTAAATCATGAATTTAGGAAGGTCTATATAATTAGAATGTTGGAAAAATAATGAGACAGGAATATAGGAGAAAAAGAGCAAAGAGAACGTGTGTCCTAGGTTGACCGGGGTTACCTTTGTGGTTGTTGTGGTATAGGAGGCTAAGTGAATGAAAATGAGAAGAAAAAATAGTTTGGAAGATATATTGGACTTTGGACGGAATCAACGTCGAACCAACCAATGTCCTTAGTCGTTAAGAATAAAGCTTCAAGATTAACTATAATATTTTTCTTCAATTTGCAGCCTTCAACCGGCTCACATACACCGTCTCAAACCAACAATATTAAATGTGACCAAATACTCTCTCCCTCTCATATCAACAGTCATTTTAAATAGAATAATGATTGGTGAACATTTTATTGGATATATGATATGATAGATGTGATATGTTGCTGATAGGATATAAAAAGAGAGATGGAGATAAAATAAAGTGTTAAATGGGTGTATAAAATTTAGGGATGTTCAAATATACTTGTTTTAATTGATTTTCTCTTTTGGTGATATAAACAATGGGTTAAAAGAAACTAGTGTTGAGAAACACATTCTAAAGAGCTTGTATAGTGAAGATTCTCTTGTTTTTTTTAGTGATCTTCTCGTGGATTGAAGAGAAATGATAGAAATTAGAGTTTCCATTTATTGAGCTCTTGAAGCTAATTTTTTAGAGTTGGCAAAGAGTTCTTTTTTCCACATATAGGTCGGTTTGGCCCGAACTAAAAAAACAATATTGATGTGTTTGAATACATTTACCCTCTGCCACCTTGAAAGAAAAAAAAAAGCTATAACCTACTACACTATCGGCAAGATAACATCAAAATTTGTGTTACAACTGCGTCGAGATCACAGTGAAGTAAAGATCAAAACGTTGGTAAAATATGTTGGGGTCGAGGTCTTTTGTTTGATTTTTTTTATTGAGTAGACTAATATTTTTTTTTTTGAAGACATAAAAATGAAATATATATTAACACAGGCGATGCAAGCTTCTTAGTACAAGATGTACCAAAAAGAGCATCCCAAAAAACAAAGTGTCATACAAAGTATATACAAGAAAAACAGTTCAGTCGATACCCAAACAAATCAAAGGGTCCGACCACCATCTCTGAACACCATAAACAAACTTGGCATTATTAGCCTTCATCCACCATAATGAGTGGAATTTCACTTTATCTAATAGCTGATTTATAGGAGTTTCGACATTTGTGAAAATTCTATTATTACGTTCACTCCATATAATCCAAATGCCAAGAAGCCACAATAACTGAAGAAACGAACGACGTGCTTTCGAAGTACCTGTATAATGAATGAATTGAAGAAAGTGGTCCGTGATGCTAAACGGATCTACTCCCTCCACTCCAATCCAGGCCCTAATATGCTGCCACAACGAACCAAACACGTCGCAATGAATAAACAAGTGATTTGCTGATTCCTCAGTCTCGCACCCTGCAACACAAATGGCCCCCGATACTTGCAATATGCCGCGTCTGACAAGATTGGATCTGTTTGGAAGCCTGTCTTTTAGCAAACGCCAAGCTAGAATGGAAACCTTTAGGGGCACCTGTTTATGCCAAATGAGATCTCTAGTTTCGTCAAAATTGGGAGAGATTGGATTCGTCAGAATCTGATAAGCTCCTCGAACGGTATATCCGACATGGATGTCTGGGTCCCACTGCCACCTGTCAATAACATTATCCTGCACAAATATACCATCAAGCAGAGTCCTAAACCCTTCTAACATTTCTTCTTCCCACCTCCATAGTCTTATCCTCCAACACCACGCCTCTCCCCCATCCCCCCATCCACGAACACACATCTCCGCGACAGTACTAAATTTATTTGTTGCTACCTCAAACAGACGCCCAAACCTACGACAAAACGGAACATCTCCTAACCATTTATCAAACCAAAAGAACGTGCTGGTTCCACCGCCTACAACCTTCGACACCCTCTCGCCAAACCAACCACCATCCGCACCACCACCCCCATCCCTAATCTTCACTACCTCCCTCCACCAAGAAGAAACACTCCGGCCCCCAACCTCCAACCGCCCAGCTCTCTCACCATATCTCGCCACCAACACCCTATACCAAAATCCTCCTCTATCCACCAACATCCGCCAGCACCACTTACCTAACAAAGCTAAATTAAACTCCCTCAACTGCCTCACCCCCAGTCCTCCATACTCCTTACCTAAACAAACAGAGCTCCAAGCAATCCAGGAAATTTTCCTGTTATCCTCACTCCCTCCCCAAAAAAATTTTTTAAATAAAGATTCAATGGAAGAGATTATACCTGACGGAGCTTTGAAGAAGGAAAGAGCGTAGACAGGAAGCGAGGTCAGGACAGACTTGAGAAGAGTTAAACGGCCCCCAAAAGATAGGAAACGACTCTGCCACTTCGACAATCTAGATTTAATAGTAAACATCATAGGTTCCCAAAAATTTAACCTTCGAGGATCACCACCAATAAAGAGACGAAGATACAGAAACGGAATTTTACCCACTTTACAGTTTAGAATTGATGCCGCCTCAGTCAACCACGAATTCCCAATATTAATACCAACCAGCAAACTCTTATGAAAATTCACTTTCATGCCTGACATATCAGCGAACAAAGTCAACACTGCCCTTAACGCATGAACATTAGCCCAGCTCTTATTACCAAAAAGTAACGTATCATCAGCGAATTGCAAATGTGACACTACCACCGAGTTAGAAGCACCGACCGCATAACCCGTATATAAATTGTTATCCACAGCCGACCTCATCATAGTGTTCAAACCTTCAGCGGCCAAAAGGAAAAGAAAAGGAGAAAGAGGATCCCCTTGTCTGAGCCCCCTTTGTAGCGGAAATTCCTCAGTGGGACTTCCATTCACCAGAATTGAAGCAGTTGCAGTTGTCACACATTCTCTAATCCATTTTCTCCATAACACTGGGAACGTCATTTTGTTCATTACCACATCCAAGTACCCCCAGTCCACCGAGTCATATGCCTTTTCAAAGTCAACCTTAAATAACATCAACTCCTTCTTTGTCTTCCGCGCTTCGTCTACCACCTCATTAGCAATTAAAACACCATCAAGTATCTGACGATCCTTCACAAAAGCTGACTGGGTCTCTGAAATCAAACCTCCAATAACCTGACGCAACCGATTCGCTAACACCTTGGATAAAATTTTATACAGACACCCCACTAAAGCAATTGGTCTAAAATCATTCAATCTCTGCGGACTATCAATTTTAGGAATAAGAACTATGAAAGTAGAATTGATACCTCGAGTCAGTCTGCCATTTCGATGAAAGTCTGATACATCGACAGACACAAATTATCATCACAAACTGCTAATTTTGTCTCTTGTAAACATAGAATAAACGGCTTTTTTTCCTCCACCAAATGCCTCACTGCTCTCCTCTTCTCCACACCCCCAAGGCCCCGCAAATTCCAGGACACCAATTGCATCACAAACACCCGCCCCGCACACCTCCCACCATCGTTACTCTTCCCCTACTCTCCCCCATCCTCCTCACCCCTGGTAGCCTCCACCGGAGTCAAAATTGGTCCCCCTCCCACAACTTTCGACCGCGATAAAATGCTGAATTTATTGTGATTTTTGCCTTCGAACGTAATACCGATAGTTTTACCGATATCCTGAATATCATCCTCCTTTGTTTTGTCATTACCTCGTAAAACCACCCAATTTTTCCAGTCGTTACTAACGGAAGCCACAGAACCTGAGTGTGAAATTGAGTTAGAATTCTCCTCGTCAAGAGACCGAACTATATGCTCCCTTTGGCGCCTCCGAGAAATAATTTTTTGTTTCAACACTTTCATCGATTTAGAACCACATAAAACCTTCATCACTTCTGCTCGATCTTTACTTGGTAGCCTTGCCACCTTTTTCAAAGTGTGCACCGGATGGCGAAGAGCACCACCACTCTTTTTCTTTGTAACTTTGTTTTTCTGACTATCACACCTTCGGCCTGTTTCCTTCCCCGCCTTCCTTAACCGTTTTGTTTTTGATGAAATGAGCCCTATATCACCTTTCTGAATATTTCGAAGCCACTCCACACTCCACGGACCTGAGCTTAATGATCGTTGTTCTTGCCCGTAACTTCTTTGATTAGACTTCCGTCCTGTAAGGGGAACTGTAATATCATGAATAGTGAAACAATCTGCTGCTCTACATTGTTTATCCCCTTCGGTTGTCTCTAATACTCCGTCCTTGGAATTCAACTTTTCCTTAACTGTTGGCATAGCTGATCCTTCTGAAGTCACGCGCTCCAGGTGCTGTTCATACAGTGCAGCCATTTTGTTAATAGATAGTGGACTGTCACGTTGTCCCAACACTTCATCAGCAATACTGCGCCTTCCATTTGACTGTAAAGCACACTTACTGTCATCAATACGTGTAATCTGTCGATTATTAACTGATACGGGACTGTCAGATTTTTCCTTGGAGACAGCAGCATTAATCTGACGTTCACTGGGCGCTGAACTCTCAAACTCTTCCTTGTTATTCCCATCCGCAGCCTTATGCTTACTGTCACCAGTACATGAAGCCTGTCGTTTATTAACTACTGATACGGGACTGTCCGTTTTTTCCTTGGAGACAGCAGCAGTAATCTGTCGTTCACTGGGCGCTGAACTCACAAAATCTTCCTTGTTAAACCCATCCGCAGCCCTACAGTTACTGTCATCAGCTTGTACCAACTCCTTCACAATTTTGTCTGTCAAAACCTCTACATTATTGTCAATATCAAAGCCTTCATCAACATCATCATTCCTTTGAGAAGAATCTTCTGAACTTTCCCCCTCATCATATAGACAAACGTCATCCCCCATATTAAAACCGTATTCTTCGAGAATTTTTATTTCAACATTCAGCCCATCAACGATAAGATTTTCGGACACTTCTACCACCGATACCGATGACGTAGCAATCAAGATTCGTGCATAATCAAAACGCTCTCTATTCAACGAGCAATTGTCTGTTTTCAGAAACCTTCCAACATCCATCACACATAATTTAAAGAAGTCCTCGTTCCAAGCATGTAGTGGAATTCCATACAAGCGAACCCATGTTCCTCTCTGAAAGGGCAGCACCTCTTTTGTCCAACCAACCAACGAAGAAAAAATAAAATCAAAAAATTATTTAGCCGATTGCACAACATCCGATTGTGCCCCATCCATCACCGTTCCGACCAAACCACACGTTGCCCAATTAAGGTCCTCTTCACGAGACCTATACTTCCTCATCATCCTGGTATTATCATTAACCTTTCCCGTGTTTGCTTGCCTACCCACCTTACCTACAGCCCGATCAGCCTGCTTCACACCACCACCTTCAACACCTCCCTTCTTCATCGAGCCTCCCACCCTCACCAACACCGAACCCACCCTCACCCCACCCTCACCAACCTCCTCCTTCCTCTTCGCCCCTTCAGCCCTACCGTTGAACCCGACCTTACTTTTTTCTCCCTCTACCTCCTTCTCCCTCTCCTTGACCACCTCCCCTCCGCTCACAACACCTACCTTCCCTCCTACGCCTTCACCCTCCCTTATCACAACTGCCTGCATCTCTCTCTCTTCCTATCAAATCTGGCAAGCACTGCTCGAACATGGTATTGTCCGAAACATACATTATTCAACGCTTTCAACAGCTTATCAACATCCCGCACCTTAGCAAAACGCACAAAACCGTAAACCTCTCCGTTCCTATTTCTGTTATTTGCAACAAAGACATCTTCCAATATTCCACAAACCTCAAAACCCTTTCTCAGAAAGAATGTATTAGCTTGAGGAGGAAACTGTGTTATATAGAAAGTTACAAACCTCTTAAGATTGGTTGATGAGTCTGTTCTGTCCATTCCCTTGTCCCCAACACAGTCGCGCTGTTCACATACAGTAGCCGCACTATCCTTGCCATTCCCTTGCACTGCTGTCGGACGTGCTGAATAATGCAAACGTTCCTGCCATCGTGATCGATCAGAATCTATTCCCAAGTCCTCAACCACATCACAATCAGCCCACCGCGACACCTTTCTGTCTGCATAATCCGAATCCGTATCAAATTCCCCGTCGTAGTAGTCCCCTCGCGATGAATACCTAACCCTAGCCTGACGAAGCTTGTAGTCGTTCCAATTACGATGCCGGTAACCTTCCCGAAACCTGTCCTGACCAAGAATATCCTGTCGCAACGCTTTCCTCCGTCGCGGTCTCACATCGATCCAATCTCCCTCAAACCCACCCCTTTGTGGCACCCTGCCTGGAACCCTATCCCCCCCGATGTTCCTCACTTCCGGTGAAGCATACCGGCGCGGTGATCCTTGGCGGAGCCAATGACCATCGCGATTCTCTCGCACATCCCCTCTCATCGCTCAGAGCTCTTTTCTGCTTATTCAAGGTTAATATTTTTACTTCATTTCATGTCGATGGATCTAGTACCATTTGTACTTGTATCTACTTATTAATAAAATGTTTGTTTGCTGTTAAAAAAAGACGCTCTGCTCTTCACCATTTGTTGTATATATACTTGCCATTGCCACACATTAGAGACACACTTGCAAGTTGTACAACCAAGCTATCAAAAATCTCAGCAGAAAATGCGTTAGTTAAATAGCTCCATTTCTTCCCCTTTACAAATAAAATTCCACTCACTCACTGATGTTGAAACTGAACATGCAATGCAATGTTCCGAATTTCCAATCCTCCCTCGCTAACTGATTACACTCTACACCCCAGCAAGCCAATTTCATGACAATATTTCTACCTGTTGAACAGCCTCTGATAGTGTGATAGTTTTCTCTTTAAAGACTACTAAATTCATTCCCTTTCAAATTAACAAGCATATGAAGCAAGCACTATAGATTTTGAAGTCAGAGAATTCAAGGCCCAATATTTAGAGCTCAATCCGCTTAGAAAAATGCAATCCATTTAACGAATCATGGCAGTTTAGTAACCTATGTGGATGACTTGTCAAAAACTTCAAGTGAAGAAATGCAAGCACCGGTTCATTTAGAGTGTGTTTGTACGAAATATTGGAAATTTTATTTTGCAGAAATTAGAATTATATGCATTTCAAATGATTCAATTGAATTGACTTCATTTTTAAATATTTTTGTTTGGATAGAGTTATTATTTTTGGGTTGCTTTTAAAATTTTTGAATTTTTTGGGTCAACTTTGAAAATTGAAAAAAGGGTTAATTTGAAAATACCAAAAATTTTGAGGGGCTAATTTATAATTTTTGAAAAAAAATGAGCCGTTAATTTGCAATTTTTTAAAATTTAGAGGGGTTGATTTGAAAATTTCAAAAAAATGGGGCCTAAAATGCAAAATTTAAAAATTTTAGAATGAAAAGATTTGAAATTCCTATCTTTTAGATTTCATTTGAAATTCTTTAAATTTAACTTTTAAAATTTAGAGGGGTTGATTTGAAAATTTCAAAAAAATGGAGCCTAAAATGCAAAATTTAAAAATTTTAGAATGAAAAGATTTGAAATTCCTATCTTTTAGATTTCATTTGAAATTCTTTAAATTTAACTTGGACGAAATACTTATAAATTTACAAAATTTTGATAATTCTCCAAATTACCATCGGAACCATTATTAATAGCAACTCTGATCGCAAATTGGGGGTATTCCTTAACATCTAAACACAAAAAACAAACAAGGAAAATTGAGAGCGATCAAGGATGAGTTGATGAATTCATTGCAACAATCATTCCATCTCTTCTCATCATGTATTGTAAGGTTGTCATGCGTAACTAATTTTCTTGTTGCTCAAATTATGTTGTTGGAATCAAGTATAGTTAATTATGATCTTATGTAAATATTTGATTTGGGCGGTAATATATAAGTTTTGTTTCATTATATCAATGAATTTAATCCCGCACTTAATGCTCTTATGACGTTAACTCTGAAACTAATTATTTGATTTAGAAAGTGGTAGATATAGACTTTTTATCTAAGGAGAACAAAATAGATTCATTTGTTGGTTTCTAGTTGCTAGAGTTAGATTTACAATCTCAAACCACCTGTAACTTAATGCAATCATATCAATTAACTAAGTGGGACATCATAAGTTAATAGGTACAACAAATCTCTCGTTAAGCGTCAGACATGCAAACCCACTTGGGTTGACCTAGTGGTGTTGGATTGGAACCTTAGAGTGCTCCTCTCAAGGTCTCAGGTGTGAGCGCAAATGGACTGTAGGAATATTGGACCCCTCGTATTGGACCAGATACGAAGTTTAAAAAAAAATAATATCAGACATGGAGATGTGTGGTTAGCGATATTATAGGTATAACTGAAAAACTACGAGCATATAATCGATCAAGGAAATATATTACAAGATTAAGTAATGAAACTGGATCCCAACAATTCAATCTCTATGTTAGTTTCTTGTAGTTATTTGTGTTGTGATCGTTATAAATTTAAATCTCACTTTTTACTTAAAACGATAAATGTTGGTGAAAGGTTTTGGTATCACATAAATCTCTATAGATACAAATGGTTCACTAAAAATTGGAGGCCATGTGTTGTTGCATTTCCCGCACACCCTGATGGCCACCGTTGATCGAGTCCATATCCATATGTTCACGAGTGATGCTGGAATGGAAATTATAGTTGGTATTTAGCAAAAGAATCAAGTTGAAGAAAGAACTTAGTATTTTTTTTTTTTAATGATAAATGTTAGTAGTTAGTTATTAGATTAATTTTTTCTCTTTTGTCCATGTTTGAGTCTAGAATCTTAAATTCCTTATTCCTTAGCTCAAACAAGTTGAGCTACCCAACCTCAGAAACTAAGTAAGTTGATAAAGACCACATCAAATAGGCATATAGCAGGTCATTTCTCAACAAAAGGACTGAGTCATAAACATTACAAAGTTGATTATTACTTGGGAACAAAAGGAATGCAAATCTATATTGAACATATATAGAGGGATACAATCAAGGTAGTTGATTGCTTGGCAAGTATGCTTCGAGTTAGGGATATGGGCTTAACCTTAGACCAGACGAAATTAAAAATAACATAGTCAAATTTGTTTCTTGTAAGAAAAATCAGTAAAGAAATATAAAATTTTATATATCAATCAATTGACAAGAGGCTTTCATATATTGAAAACTTAGAAATATTTAGTTGGAAGTCCAAAATTGCAATTGACAGTGAAAATAAAAACAAAGATTTTTGCTTAGGAGGAAACGTGATTAAGTTGAGAAGATGGACGTATCACTAAGCTAATTGGTGATTGGCTAGAATGAAAGATAAAAGAGAAATTGAACAAACAAATGAGAGGAAGAGGCTATGCCCTCAAAAAACAAACGTGCACGGCGCGGAAATGAATTAGAGAAAATTACGCGAAAATTTAGTATTTTTGTTTAAAACAGATACAATTAATTAGAAGTAGGTATAAATGACAATTCTTAGTTTTGTCTTTAAATGCATTATTCTACGTTTCATTTCAACACCAAATAAGTCGTCTATATTTTACTTTTACCTGTGCAATTTTTACTTCAGTAGTTTAATAAACTCCAACAACAAACCTAATACTCTATACAAAGGAGTTAAAAACCCAACAATCGATGGACAAAACTCATTCGTTGATGTAATTGTGTAAAGTGAAAAACGAATCACAATTGAGAGCTATTAGCATTTCACTCAGTTAATTCTCAAGTTCGACAACCAATTTGTGGGACTCTACGACCAAATGTCATTGAAAAATTCAATTCACCAAATTACGATTATATTTGACATGTACGCTTACATTATGATAAAAATCTTACCAGCATGGTCCAACCATCTACTTTGGCATCAAAGAGTTAGATCCTTCTAGACCCAATGTTCCACATCATACTATGAAAATGCCAACCTCTATGCCATCTCTTAGCAACTCTGGCAATGCTTCAGTATCCACCAGAACAACCAATGGTAAAGACAACATCTTTTATGAGACAACAACTAACTCACATTGTAAAACTTATACTACTTCACAATGAGAGTCAACAAGTCAGAGAGTTAGAGTCTAGACACGTTAATTCTGGTGACAATTCAACCATTACCCTCATTCAAGGAATCCAAGGACACCAGGTCAGTCAGGCATTGCGACCCAAAACCAGGTGATCATTGAAACGACAATGGACTACCCATATTGGATAAATTACTACATTTCCAACCTAAAAAAACTCTTTTAAATTTGATCAACCTACAAAGGCAATAACGACAATGTTTTTGGATTTCCTTCCATATGAACAACAAGATACTTAAAAGGGAAAAAATTAAAATGGATTAAGGGTATTTTTGGTAATTTGAAGTGTTACTGAAATTTTTTGAGGTTTAACTAAAATAAATCAAAAGTAATCTAAGTGAAAAATGTGGAAATATTTGTCAATATATATATATATATATATATATATATATATATATATCATGTAAACAAATTACATTTTATCAATGCAGAGTATATTTTTAGTCTTCACATTCTTTTGTTCAACAACAAATCCATTGTCATTTTGTAAAAAAAAAAAACCAATCCATTGTCATGACAAATTTGTCCAAGGAAAAACCAAACAATCTGTTGTCTTCATATGAACCAATGACAAAATTAATTAACACTCTTTTTTTTTAATCCTCTAGTTCTTAGAGGAAATGAGTCATAGTAGTCTCGAGTTACGTTGGAAGATAAGTAAAGTCTGATTAAGAATTGTTTTCATCAGAAATCAAACTCGGTTCTTACAAACGATTTGTTTCAAGAAAAGTTCACCAACCACTTGAGTCTTAATTAACATTCTTTTGATCTTTTGCTCGTGTTGTACTTATATGGAAAACTATTTTTGATATCCACTTTTTTTTATTCAATGTCCTATTTTCTCTTTGCGGACGGCATATTTTGCTTTATGATATATAATATTGCTACTTTTTATAATATTTTAGATTTTTTGGTTTGAAGAATTTACAACGAAACTCGTTCAATAAATACTGAGGAGTGAAAAATTATATGTTTAAACTTCGAATTGATGTCTCAACGTATAAAATGTGTCTACAGGTCGTCGTTTTAGTTGAAGTAATTAAAGGACTATTTTTTACAAAAAGGGGTTTCAAATGTAAAATATAGAGGTATTTTCGCATTTCTTTATGTTTAAAAAGTTCAAAGATGAACTCTTACAATTTTTAATAAAAATGGAATTTTATAATAATAAACAAATAGAAAACATATATATGTGTAGATTTTTATAATTTTAATATGAAATATTTTATTAAAATTTACTAAAATTGTTTAAAACTTTTGGACCAAGTCCATACTAGTCAACCCTTAATGATGTCTTGTAGATTTTTTTCTTCTAACCTTACCCTTGATTGTTATATATATGTACATCCTCTTTCAATCAAACATATACACGATCCAATTCCTTGGTTTAATTTTCAATCATGGATCGTAGCTCTGACAAATTTGCTGCTACCGGTTTTTTGTTCTTGAACTCCAAAAATATTGGGTTCTTTGAACTATTTCGAGTCTATATTTTTGGTACCAAGTTACACACAGCTAACTTTGTAGAGTGCCATGAGGTTCTTGAAGAGGAAAGCTTCGATCAATACAAGTATCTCTTTCTTCTATCGATATTGTTACAAAAGTTGCTTCATTTGTTTGCTTATCCATTGAAATATCTTGGCTTCATTGTTGAGTTATTTTTGAACCTGGCTAGCGGTAACTACAACATTTTCAAGATCATTTTGAACTTTCTACAGGGTTGTTCTCTAATTCATTACTGTTTGCATGTTGATGTTTATATTAATTAATGTGCCACGAAGATTTTTTTCCTTGTGGATTTGCACACTTTTTCTGTTCCGTCGGCTATCAAATACAAACAAAAGCTAACTATTCTATCATGGTATTTTGATAGCACAAAAGTAGACATGAATTGGCGAAGTGTTTTTAATATTTACGTTTTAAATAAGGGTTAAGGTGTGTTAATTCAAATTTTTATTATTGAGATAATAAAATAAAAAAATGATTAACATTTGATGTATATATATGAGAAATGCTAACAAGTGATAAGAAGCTTAAAGTAACAATTTTATCTTAAAAATTGTCCATTTTAACTTATTGAAAGATTAAAAAATAACTTTTTCTATATGAAATTCAACAATTATTTTCTTTTTTGAATCCTTAATAAGTATTCTTAGGGCACTTGTTAACATAACCCTATATATATTGTGTGAATAGGTAAGGAGCTAGTAGATACAAATTCAGCAGATTTTGTGTCTATTATTGGTCATATGGACAAGCGAGTGGAGTTGGACAAAAGCATCAAAGGTGAAGACCTCAAGTATAATGCTGCTTTGTTTATGATGGCTTCTAAAGTGTCTTACGAGAATGAAGCTTTTATACGGGACATAGTTGAAAATCGTTGGAAGGTAAAAATTGAGCATTTTGAAATTCTGTTAAATAAATTAGTTTTTTTTTTTTAAATGTTCTCACTCCTTAATTAGTTTCTTTTCAGCAAAGGGTTCATTTTTTTTCGTTAGCATATTATTGGTATGGAGTTTTCCCGCCGTTTAGTTGTGGACACATACGATGAATTCTCTTCTTGAAATCGGTTTTTATTTTCATTGACAAGAGCTAAGAATCGAACACATGAACCACTTACTTAAGGTCTAAATCTCATATCATTTGAATTAATTCATAGTTGACAAAAGGTTTATAATTTACCTATAAAATTGGCCACTAGCTAAAAGTAAATTGTCTATCTTAATTAATGTTATTTTTGTGCTCTTGCATAGATGGAAGTTGTGGCATGCGGTGACTACTGGAATGGTAAGAGCAAAAATTAAGCATACTCTTCAATCAACAAAAAGTTAACCATACTCTCCCATTCATATCATTTGAGCATAGTAAAAAATATCTGCAACAGGTAGAGTAAATATTTGTATTATGAATACAGGTACAAGCACATATAATTGCTTGCAAAATACAAACAAGATTCTTTCCAAAAAAAAAAATACAAACAAGAATGATATGGGTAATAAAACACTCATTTTTTTTTTTGAAAGAATAAAACACTCATATATCATATATGTGCGATTTTAGAAATGGTTATAGATTTTTTTAAAAGTAAAATATATATTAGTAAGAGTACAAGAGATACTCTAATCCATCAAACAAATAAATGTCTCGCAAATCAAATAGATTGTAGACAATTCACAACATGTAAGATTACACCACCAATTGGAAAATTGAACACCCGAATTATCCCCATTTATAAACCAGAACCATGATCAAATTTAATTTTTATCAGATACACAACTTTAGCAGGATCTGCAACATCTCCTTCGAAGATGACTTTATTCCTTGCACCCTAAAAACACCACACTACAACAAACAATGTTGTTCTCTAAAAAAAAAAAAAAAAAAAACCATGTTGAAAATTCACCCACTTTGACCTTTTACACTTTTATAAAAGACTCAAACTCGATAAAATGTTGTTTGATGTCATTGTGGGGACAACCCATTTACTCCAATCCAACTACGTACTTCACGGCTTCACGCCATAAATTACTTGTTGGAGAAATATATTGTGCCTCCCTCTTTACATAATGCTAAGTGTTATTTGAACAATCATTTGATTGGGAACTTATAGGACAATCATAGATTTACAAAGAAAGATATTGGCACGAATGTCAAAGCAATAGAAAGAAAAGTGAAAAACTTAATGTGAGTATGAGAGATAAAATTGTCATAAAATTGTCGCAAAATGTTGTACAAATATTATTTCTCAATGCAAACACAACAATAATAGGTCTACTATATATGAGTTTTAGAGCATTTACAATGAAGCTCCTCATTTTAGAGCTTAAGTGAGTCTCATGTGTGCACGTCAATCATTTTATAATTTTTAATAATATTACTTGATAAACATATCATCTCTCCAACCAGGGTCACCCCAATCAAAGTGGAGACACAACTCTTATAGTAAATATAGACCCTTAATAAAAGAAAAATGCAAAAAATAAATAAATTAAAAGAACAATCTTCTATTTAAATTGTAAATAACATTCTTAAACATAAAAAATTGTCATCATTGTAACTAACACAGAAAATATCCATATTCTAATCAAGAACCAAAAAAAGTCAGATTGTTGTTGATCAATTCTGTAGTGCTAAAGTTGAACCACAATGTTGAAGTTGAACCGGGAAAAAAAATTAAGAGATGATTAATTAACAATTAACAAATAAAATTCCAAATTAACAAATAATTTGATTAAACTCCACTTACCTTTTTTAGAGTTTGATATAAATATTTCATAACTAATTAGATACGTTTAAGTTAACAATTAAATGTTTTTAAACTTTTATTTTGTTGTCACTACCAAAAAAAAACTTTTATTTTGTTGTTTATTAAAATAAAATTATTTTTTGGTATAACAATTTTTTTTTCTTGTTTTACTTTTTATTGCTACTAGTGTGCTAACCTGTGCTACGGGGTGACATGTGTTTTCTATGCCACAAAAGACAAATTTGTGTCCTATATTTTTATATTTATTAGTAATAAATATATGTATTGTATTTTTATGTATCAGTGAAAAATGTATTTCTTTTATTTTTTATATTTATCAATGAAAAATATTTGCCTTTTATCTATGTATCAATCACAAATATTTGTCCCTTTTTTTTTTTAGATTTACCAATGACAAATATTTCTCGCCTTTTCAAAAAAAAATGACAAATATTTCTCCCATGTTTTTTTAGGTATCAATGGCTATTTTTTTCGGTTATCAATAGCTAATATGTTTACAATATTTTTATATTTCTCAGTGACAAATATTTGACCCATAATTTTTTATGTATCAATGATAAATATTTATCTTATATATTTTTATATTTATCATGACAAATATTTGTCCCAATTTTTATATATTTATCAAAGATAAAAACATCGTAAAAATAAATTGTGCTAAATAGGTGTCTTGTACTTTTCTATGTACCAATTAGAAATATTTATCCCTTTTTTTAAATATTTATCATTAACAAATATTTGTCCCGCGATTTTTTTTGTATGATTCATTAATAGTTTTCCCGTATATTTTCTAATATCTATCAAAGAGAAATTCTTGTCCCGCTGTCAACTCAACGATCATTTCCATAGTGGATTCAAAGGGTCTAAGTTGTGGAAATACATTAGGGCGTCAATTAAAATCAAAGATCATGATCACGACAAATTAGCTACAAAAAAAGTTACACGACATTATGTAATTTATCAATTTATTTTAGTTTAAATGCAGGTAATGAATATGGGTGCTTGAGCGTACATGTATCACATGTGGGTATTAAGATCTCTACTGTAGTCTGGGTACGAGTTTTTTGTCTCTCCAAATTGCGGGTACGAGGACGACTTCATGCCTAGAACTTATTCATTGTCATCCTGGATCAAAATAATAGTAAGGTTGATTATTGGTTGGTATTTGAAACTTGGCAGATTATCAAGGAAAAGCTACAACTCAAGCTTTTATCGTCACTACAACATTTTTGACTTTAGGCAACGAAACTTTAGTCCACGGCTGAAAAATCGTTGCTTAAGAGGTAATAGACAACAGAATTTTTCCCGTCGAGAAGTATCTATAATTTAACCAATGTCCAACCGAAAACCGGTGCCTATTCATATTAGGCCACGACTCTATAAGCGTGGAATTATAGTAGTCGTTGTCTATTCCTTATCGGCCACGATTTTCACTCGTTGGTTTTCAAACCTTAATAAAAAAGCGTGGCCTTTTCTTATATAACAGGCAATGAGTAAAACAATCGTGGCCTATACCATTTCTGCTCACGGTTATAATGTATTCTAGGCCACGGTTAGTGAACTGTTGCTTATAAATTTTGCAAACTGTGGGTTAATATATTTCTCAGAACCAGCGGAATCTACCTCTTTTAATTTTAGATTTTTTCTCAATTTTTATAATAACTTGAAGAAGAATGGACACTCACATACCCATTTTTTTTTCTTCTTTTTAGTGTGTTAACTTTGTGTAAATTATAAATAAAATTTTGATTTTGCTTAAAAGTAGTATAGATATAGGTGTTTGTAACTTTCAAATTGTAACAAATTCAACAAACATATTTTTCTTTTTTAATGACACCAACAATATTACAAATATAATATAATATTTTTTATTTTTTAATTCGAAGAATGAAATAGCATGTCAGTCTTTTTTTTTTATTTTGCTAAAGTGCGTAAATCATAAAAAAAATTATGAAATTTTGATTTTTATTCAAATTATATGTTTAGATATCCGTGACTTTTAAATGGTAATAAACTATGTTTATCTTTTTACCAACAATATAACGAAAATAATAAAAAAAAATTATATCTTTCAGTAACACCAAAGTAAACTCTAATGTAGAATTCATATTTTGAGATAAAATTTTGCACAAAAAGTTATTATATTATAAGAATCTCTCCCAAAAAAAATTATTTTTATATTAAATTTTATATTTAATTTATTTTTTGTTAAAAAATTATAGTTTTTTTAGAAAGATTTTTACAATATTCTACACATTTCTGCACAATTTCATTAAAAAAATACAAAAATTTATTTAAAAATATGGAGTAAAGGTAGTTATTGAAAATTTTATAGGGACTAAAAGTTGAAAGAAAATTATTGAAAATTTTATAGGGACTAAAAGTTGAAGGAAAATATCGACCAAAGTAGTTATTGAAAATTTTATAGGGACTAATCATTGAAGGAAAATTTATTTAACCCTATATTTTTGTATTCCCTTTCTATATTACTAGCGAAAAGAGAGACACTCACGTGTCCGTCTTTCCGCTCTTTTTATTGCGCTAACGTTTAAAAAATTTGAACGGTGTTTATTTTAAGAAATTTTGATTTTGATTAAAACTAAAAATATAAATGTTTCTTGCTTTCAAGTTATTACAAATCAAACTAATCATGATTATATATTTCAATGATTTCAACAATATAACAAAAAAATATAATCTAAATTCTTTTTTTAATGATACCGACAACAATATTTATTATAGAAAAATCATTTGGCACCTCAAAAAAAATCATTTGACACCTCAACATACTTTTATACTTTTATGTCTTTTGTAACAAAAATCTTATTTTTTTGTGGTAACAAAACATCCTATTTAGAGGAGAGAGAAAATAACTTTCTACATATTTTAGTGATTTTTAAACAAAATAATCCTTTTATTATATAGTTGTATCTAAAAAAAAAGTGATTTTACTACGATAAATAAACCCAAACTAAATTTTGATTTTTTTTATAAAATATCTAAAAAGATAATATTTAAATTATTGAATGTCAAAATTATTTTTATTTTAATCCGTAACAAAATCATTTTTATAAAGAACATTGTATCTGTTTGTTATAGTTTAAAAAAAAACAAGATCTACAAAAAATATGAAAACAGCTTCAAATAAAGTATTTACTATATAAAATTGATTTTTTGTTACATGATTGTTTTAATATTTTGAAACTTATTTCTCTTTCCTTTAAAAAATTATATTTTTGAGAAGCTACTCTTAACAACTTCTTATTTAAAATTTTATTTTATTTTATTTAAATTATGATATTTTTTTAAACTATAACAAACAAATACGATACTTATTAATTTGTCAAAAAAAAAATACAATACTTATTAAAGTGGTTATTTTCTTAAGAAAGATATAACAGACGGAATCTAATTGTAGATTTTAAAAAAATATATTATTTTAGTGGTTATTTTCTTAGCACATGTTTATTGCTAGTAGTAATAATAAAAATATTGTCAAAATATAAAAATAATATAATAATTTAGTTAGTAAACTCTACAATTATTTTACAACTATATCTAATGATGTATTGACATCTCAGTTAATGAATATGAAAAACATGAGATGTTAAATTCATCAATTGACGTGTTTCAGCACATAATTAAATAGATGCGTAAAAATATTATAAAAAAAAGATGCATAAATTAAATTTACATTAATTAATATAATTAAATTTAAATAATAAAATAAAATAAAATATAAGTTGTAATCTTGACCCAAAAAAAAAATTGTAAACACTGACCTTCCTAAAACTCAGTAACGTGAAACACTCAAGAACCCCCATCTCTCTTTCATCGTTCCTTAGCCTTTTCATCCTTTCCTCACTCTCATCTTCATCGATCTACACCCATGGATCTCTTCATAAATCTTCATCTTCATCCTCCAACAAACAAAAAGAGGTCAGATTCATCATCCTCTATTTCTTTGTGGGTTAATGGTTATATCATCCCTTTCGTAGATTTCAACCTCTCTCGTCGCGAACCACCGCAATAGAGTACTTTCTAACGTCATGTGTTACTTCCCCTTCAACAGTAAGTTATCTTCTCTGATGAATTTCTATGTCTATTCTTCAAATTGAAAAGCCCCAAATTTTTGTTGAAAACCCTAATTCTTCCTTCTTTTAGATCCGAATTTGACTCTGTTTTTGTTATTATGATGCCTGAATTTGAGCTTTGTTTTGATTTTCTGTAGGAAATTAAAAACCCATATATTCAAGTCCTAATTTTCCCCTTGTCACTCAAATCCAAATTAGAACTATGTTTCATTAATTTTTCTGTTTAAATTAATCACAAGTCTGATTTTGATGTAGGAAATCAAAAGAGCCAATTTTAGTTTGAAACCCTGACTTTCTATCCCACTCTTTAATCTGAAATTTGTACTCTCATTATTATATTTATATTGATTTTTGGACATGTTAACTTCATCCTAGTTTTATATTTCATATTCCTAAATGTCTAATTTGAATTTGTATCTTTTATGGAATATTACATGCTTGATTTCTTGTGACTATTGAGAAGAAAAAATGTGAGTTGTTTATTAGTAATTGTGATTAGGACTTATGATGATTTGTTTGTTTAATTGCTAGATTGAGTGATTGATTTTCATTTTAACTTCATTATGTGTTTATCTTCCATGGTTTCTTTTGGTGGGGAGGGAACTTAAAGTGACGAGGTTGATAGGATGGTCTACTTCAAAATGAGTTTCATTTACTTGCCATTTCATTTGCCCATTATTATTTTTTTTGCTAAAGGGCTAGTTTTATTGCTTGAAGGCTTAGCTTGCTGAATCTGTTAGTGCCAATGATGTAAATCGTCAAGAGTTTCAATTGAATGAATATGACTACTTTGGTTGTGGTATTTAATGAGCATAATGTTTGTGGTGGAAATAAAGAAAGAAAAACCACATTCTGGTAAGAAAATTGAGTTTATTTGAGTTTTATTTAAGATATTTGAATGACTTTGGAAAGTTATATAAGGTTTATTAGCAAGTGTTGTGTTCTTTTTATTGAGCTTCAACTTCACCTTTTTTTTATATTAACCGTAGACATGTGTTCTAAAATGTAAGTTTTTGGATTTTAATTATTATTATTAATATATTATGAAGATCACAATTAAGATATTATGTATGCCTTTCATGTATGCGTTACATCATAAAGAGGGCTCTAGAAACTCAATAGTCTAGTGTTAACATGGTATATTTCAATTAAACTTTACATTCTTCTTTACTTTTTTTAAAACTTTTAGACCTTTATGACGAAGTTTATAGTGTTGTTAAATTGATGATTGTAAGCTTTCTAGTAAATCCTTAGTTGTTGATTGAGTCTTTTTTGGTTATATTATATGTTTAAAAATCATAGTTGATATTGATATAAGGTTGGAACTATATTCTTTAAATTTGAGTTGTGAGATATTATGAAGAGATGTTGACGTAGATTAGATTTGACATCAATTATATCGAATTCAATTTTGAAATGAATGCTTAGTTTTAGCATATTATTTTGGTGTGATATTGAAAAAAGTACATTTTAGATAACCTTATTCCAGTTTCAGTTTTCATTTATTCGTCATGCAGGGTTTATTTTTTAGTTCAAGAATGAATTTACTTCAACACTTTAAGAAGCCTTCCACTCACGAGCATGTTGAAAGTTTTAGATGATGTTATATAGTGTCAAAAGTCTTATCTTTATGAGTTGAAGTCTGTTGTTATTTGGTGATAATTTAGATTTAAGATGTAATAACTTAGACATTTAGATGCTAATTTTGCGAATGTACTTATAAAAAAATTTGTGAATTTGATTTCAACTTTGTTAAATTTAAGTAATATATGTTTTAAAGTTGAAAAAATTTAACCGTTGTGTGAACCTTTAAAATTGATAATTAGAATCTCTTAAAATAAATTCTGTTGAAGAAACGAAAATTGTGGGTGAAGTAGTGCCACCCAGTATATTACTCATTCTGAGGTAAGCCAAATTTTTTTTTTAAAATAAAAATGCCCCAATGGGCAACGGTTTTAGAGCGTGGTTAAGAAGGTAACCGTGGCCTAAAGGTACTGATGCTAACCGTGGCGAAACTAATAGGCGACAGTGTAAAAGCATGACAATTAAGAAACCGTGGACTAAGATAGACTCATAAACCGCGGTCTTTTCATGCATTTTAGTCAACAGTTTCAGCAATTCGTGGCCTAAAGTCAAAAAACCGTGGCATATGGAATAGGCAACGGCCGTATATACCACGAGGAATAAACGTTGTGTGAACGTTTAGGCTACGGTTTTTGCACTTCAAGGCTCGGTTTTGTGACGTTGCCTAAAGCGAAAAATGTTGTAGTGCGTACTAGATAAAAGTGACAACCACGACACCTACATAGTAACTTTTAGAGGAACCGAGTTATTTGATGCCGAACAATGGGCAGGTGATTGTGATATCTCATGGTTGGAGCTTCCTGGACTTGGAAAAACTCATGCTGGTTTCATGAAAGCCTTAGGTTTACAAAGAAGCAACATGGGTTGGCCTAAACAAATTGAAACAAATCATAGCCATACACTTGAAGCTTACTACTTCATTAGAGATTTACTAAAGAAACATTTGAAGGGAAATGATAAAGCAAAGTTTATATTGACTGGTCACAGTCTAGGTGGAGCTCTTGCAATTCTCTTTCCTGCGATATTGATGTTGCATGAGGAGTCATTTCTTTTGGAGAGGCTTCAAGGGGTTTACACATTTGGTCAACCAAGAGTTGGAGATGACATATTTGCTCAATACATGGAGAAGAATTTGAAAGATAATGGTATTAAGTTTTACAGATTTGTTTATAGCTATGATATTATTCCTAGGTTTCCTCCTGATATAAAGGACATTGTGTTTAAGCACTTTGGGACATGTCTATTTTTTGATAGAAACTATAATGGCAAGGTACATAATTTCAACTAATTTCCCTCAAAAAAAAAAAAAAAAAAATTCAACTAATTTTTTTTTTTTTCATGTGATACAAATCATTTTAACTCAAGTGTATTTATGTTTAATAACTTAATTTTTTGTATACTACATTTTCAGAAAGTGCAAGAGGTGCCAAACAAAAACTACTTTTCTTTGTCGGCTATAATTCCAATGTCAGTGAATGCTTTTTGGGAGCTCATAAGGAGCTTCACTATGGTGTCTAGGTATGGACCTGAGTATCAAGAGGGATGGGTTTTAAGAGCATTTCGGCTTGTTGGCTTACTAGTGCCTGGAGTACCTAATCACTTACCCCAAGATTATGTTAACCTTACCCGGTTGGGATCAATTTTCTCGAAGATACATTGATGCATATGTATTGTGTTTATTTAAACAACAAAATACTAGAGGATATTCACATGTCGCATGAATTTAGTTATCATATTAAGGTAGATAATATAGAATCAAAATATTTTTTTAGTTTTTTTTTGAATCAACAATAATATATATAAAAGAGAATCTGTCCACAAAAAGTGAAAAGATCTCACAGAACAAATACACAGGGAGCGCTACAGCTACCCCAACACACCCAAAATTAAAACCTGCCAGCCTAACAGAAACAACACGGCAACAGCAAGGTGATAACAGCAGCACCTAATTCACACTATACAAAAACAACACAACACCTCTAAACACCAATTACCTTATCTAGATAAACACTCCCTTGGGTTCCAACACCACTCATAAAATAAACAAGTCGCAATTTTCAACCTATTCATATATACACCAATGCCAAGAAATAATCTTGACTTGTTCCACCATTTCAACAATCCCCGAAATAACATTATTAAAGATTCGATCATTTCGCATCTTCCAAATAATCCAAATCACCGCATGCCAAATAACCAACACCCCTTTTCTTGCTTTCTTCGGATACATAGCAGTGGACCAACCCATGAAATGAATTGACAAATTAGGAGGAGTTATCAAATTGAATTCCATCCAATTCATGACCTCCCTCCAAACTTGAGATATCACACTACAATGGAGGAACAAATGGACACTGTTTCATCAACCAAACCACAAAAAACACACCTCTTGGAATCTTCAATAGATAAAAGCCTTCTCTTTGCAAGATTGACCTTTGATGGGATACGGTCAAGAATCAACTTCCAAGAGAAAGCCAAGGCCTTTGACGGAGCCCTACACTTCCACAACTCCCTGAATGTAAATATTTTTTTAGTTTGTGCGTAATAAATTTGGAATGCTTTCATATACATTATGAATGTAAATATTTTATATGTTGTCGATAAATTGTAATCCTCAAATCATTAAAAAAATATTATTAATCATATTTATTTTTATAGACACGCATGTGATTGATTCTGAATTTTTTATGGTGTAGACATTTTAAACTTAAAGTGTATCGATATAAATTAAGATATGAGTAGAAATATAGAATCTCTTTGCACTTTTACGTAAAACTTTTTATCAATGTCTATGTTGTTTAATAAATGTCGGTATCCCACTTTATGGTCTAAAATAAAATGTGTTAATTGTTGATGTAGCTTAGTTAAGTTGGTAGAGATATTGCATAATATATTTATTTTGTTTGGATATATAAAAGGGATTTGTTGTACAAAATTAGTTCAATCTTTCGAACCGTATTTTCACTCTCCTCTAAAAAAATCTATTTTAACCTTTCTCACATCCTTATTTATTAATTTTGTTACGTCTGCAGCAACTTAACCTGATTTTTTCCCGTTCATTTGCTTTATTAGGTTTGCAATTATTTACCCTAACAAATTTCATCTAAAAAAATGCATTGCACACCAATTTCATTCATATCTGCTTGCATTTTTTTTGAAGAAAATATTTTCTACCATATTAATGATCTTACGGGTTAAAGATTATTTATTGGTCTCTATTATAGTCGAGAAAACCCGTGCGACGCACGGGTCGAAAGTCTAGTTTTTATATAAAAATGGTTAATCGCTACATCCTTATTTATTAATTTTGTTACGTCTGCAACAACTTAACCTGATTTTTTCCCGCTCATTTGCTTTATTAGGTTTGCAATTATTTACCCTAACAAATTTCATCTAAAAAATGCATCCTTATTTATTAATTTTGTTACGTCTGCAACAACTTAACCTGATTTTTTCCCGCTCATTTGCTTTATTAGGTTTGCAATTATTTACCCTAACAAATTTCATCTAAAAAAATGCATTGCACACCAATTTCATTCATATCTGCTTGCATTATTTTTGAAGAAAATATTTTCTACCATATTAATGATCTTACGAGATAAAGATTATTTATTGGTATCAATTATAGTCGAGAAAACCCGTGCGACGCACGGGTCGAAAGTCTAGTTTTTATATAAAAATGGTTAATCGCTACATCCTTATTAATTAATTTTGTTACGTCTGCAGCAACTTAACCTGATTTTTTCCCGCTCATTTGCTTTATTAGGTTTTCAATTATTTACCCTAACAAATTTCATCTAAAAAAATGCATTGCACACCAATTTCATTCATATCTGCTTGCATTTTTTTTGAAGAAAATATTTTCTACCATATTAATGATCTTACGAGTTAAAGATTAATTATTGGTCTCTATTATAGTCGAGAAAACCCGTGTGACGCACGGGTCGAAAGTCTAGTTTTTATATAAAAATGGTTAATCGCTCCAAATTGTCTCTATAATATACACAAAGTACGGAAAATGTTATTGTAAAAAAAAAAACGCATATTCAACCAATGCAATTTGAGATTCTTCATATATTTGTCCTCCAACACTTAGATCATATAGGATACGTAGACTTGGCAGATAAGTTTACCATATGTTTTTATGATGCGACATTAATTGAGGGTTGAAATAAAGAAAAAATGGACCATTTTTTCTTGTGCAATAAAGTTAAAAATATTGTCCTAAAAAATAGGGTCATGTTAACTTGTGCCCTTATGGCACAAGTTAAGAAACTAAAAATAGAATTAAAAGACAACTTTTGCATTGAAAATATAAAGTTTTAGACTTTTAATACAATGAATGTACAATTTCCAAGAAAAAGTTTCTGTGTTTAGTTTTTAAACCTGTGCCCCAAGGGCACAAGTTAACATTTCCTAAAAAATATCATGATTTTTTGCAAGTATGTTTAATGCATTAAAGTAAGGCCTCCAACATAAAATTAGAATTTTTTGACAAAGAATATATTACTTATAAATTTTTAAAATACCAAAAACTAAACACAATGAAAACCTAGAACTATAAATCGAAGTTTGAGATGTTTTTTTTCTTCTGCAAACACCTTTATAAAAATACATAGGTAGGATCTACATATTTTCATAACATTTCAAAGACGTCTCAATTTATTATAACTAGACTTTTGACCCGTGCGACGCACGGGTCTTGTCGACTATAATAGAGACCAATGAATAATCTCTAACCCGTAAGATTATGGATCGATCAATAAACTCAAATATAATCTTTAACCCGTAAGATCATGGGTCGATCAATTAACGCAAATTAGATTATTAGAGATACAATATTACAATCAAATTTGTCTTACTATGTCATTCAATTAGACTTGAATCTTATCAAATTTTACATTTTAGTTTTGAAAAACTAATCAATTAAAGACTGTTATTTTATTTTATCACAATATATTATTGGGGCATTATCTTCTCATTTTTTTTTTTTAAAAAAAATATAAAGATAAAAGATAAAAAGAATACAATACTATTATATTGTTGCACGGGTCAATTTTATTTATTACTTTTATAGTTAATCATCAAAAATTGACTTGTAATAATTGTTTTAAATTTCTACTTAACATAAAAAACAAAGTCACTTCAATTAATAAAATTTCTAAATTACACGTACATCTCTTAAAAGAATAATTACACTTTGATATTTACTAAAAGTAATAATATATTTTTCCAACCAAATATGTAACGCCCTATTTCTATTAAAGCGATAAAACACGCGAATATAACAAATATTCAAGAAATAAACGCTACGTCTAACACAAATTCCAAAATCCAAACATACATGCATATATATATATATATAACATATCTCAACAGTCGCAGCGGACACAACATATATCTCCAACATATACATATGCCATGGTCAAATAACATTAACACAAAATTCTCCAAATCTCAACAATGAGTACACCTCAAAATAAATAATCCAACAAAACTAGGACACCGACTCAAACTAATCAGAGCCCTAGACTATGATGCCAAAAACGACAACGGAGAAAGCTCCCGCTATCCAAGCACTCACCAAAGCAACTACTCCTGCACAGCGTCTACCCATCCATACAGACAGGTAGGCGACAAAAACCACTGGGGGTAAGCATTACATTAATCATAATCAACAAATCACAATTTGATATAAATAATCCAATTCAAATCTCAAATAGTTTGCATGAACAGTTAACCTCAATAATTACATTCATACAACAAATTTAACATCACAACTAGCACTCATCAAACATATTCATCACCAACAAACAACGTTCACATACCACAACAAGACACCATGTCAACATGCAATGCGCCTATACTCAACACATATATGCATGTGGTACCAAATCTCCTCAAGGTCGTCACCCATGATGCGACAAAAACATCATATGTAAGAGTCCATCTCCTCTTACAATTCACCTATGTAAAGTCCATCTCTTTTATATTTCAACATATGACTCAATATGATTATGATGCATGGACATACAAGTAAAGACCCGATAATGCAAAAACTCCAACAATTATATCACCAACAACAATGTAAAAGTCCATCTCCTTTTACATTAATCAACTCAACAACAATTGCATTATCAAGTATTCACGTCCACACAATCAATCAAATCATAATTCAACTAAGAGTCATCATCACATTATCATCAACTTACATCTACATCAATTCACAATATATCTCCACATTCCATATACTTCACAATTAAGTAAAATGGCACAACACATCATTTCTTGATAAATATCATATTCAACCTTCAACAATCATCCACATATCCTCAATTAATCATATAAAATCATTCATGAAGGATTTATAAGGCAATTGGTTCAAAGGAACCATTTTCCACAAAGTTCGTCTCTCAAAATCACAACATTAGAAATAATTAAGCAATTGAGCCAAAACCAAGTAAACAAGTTCCAATGCTTCAACTAAGCATACCTCTAGGCCACATATGAGTGCAGTAGAGGATACCTTGGCGTTTCACCGGCTAAAAACGATGTAATCTTGAAAATCACAAAGTTCGTCTCACTTTGTCATTTTTACAAAAGAATCTCATTTTCAAAGCAAAACATGTCAAGACTTGATGAAACCAATCACAACCATTTTTAGAAATCATATAAACATTATACAACCTTAATCCTACTTCAATTTTCGAAGAAAACGAGTTTCCGAAAAATCGGCGTTCTTGGATCATTTTTCAAAAGTTAAGAGAATTTCACAAATCCAAGTCCAATTTGATTCAAATGAAGTTCCAGTAGGATTAGATGTATAAACAGAGGTTAAACAAGTCAAAAGAAACATTTTAGAAAGCCCCGATTGGTCCCCAAGTACGCGAAACAAAAGAATCAAAATGGCTGAACTGGGCTTGGCTCGCTTAAGCGAAGTCCACTCGCTTAAGCGACCAGCTTACAGAGGCTTCTGGACCTCGCTCGCTTGGAGCTCGCTTAAGCGAACTGCGTCCAGAACCTACAGATGAGGCTCGCTTACAGCTCGCTTAAGCGAACTGTGTCCAGAAGGTTCTGGGCACGCTCGCTTAGAGCTCGCTGATGGCTCGCTTAAGCGAGGTCTCATCAGTTCAGTCTCCAACTTTCGGGTTTCAAACTCATTTCACCCAAAAATCCCAATTTTGAACATTCCGAACCCCAAAACTTAATCCCAAAGATGTTTATAGTTCATATATGCTTCAAAACACTTAAACATGCATACAACTTGCAATCACAACATCAATTCATCAAAATTCACCAATTCACCAAACTTTTACAACTTTCAACAACAACAACAATTCTCATCACCAATTTATCAAATCATGATACCCAATGCATCAATTCATCAACAACGCATGTTAAAACAACAACAACAACATTTGAACATGATTTCATCAACAATTCAACAACCACAACATTATTCATCATCAATTTCACCCAAAACCTATCATGTTCATATATACCCATTTTTAACATACAAATTCAACAACAACAACACAATTATCATTCAATTCATGTACATAATCATGTCAACAAAATTAAGCACGAAATTCTACAACCAAAATCAAATTAAGCACTTAACCACAATTATGCAAAGAATTAGGGTAGAAGTTAAACTACTAGATTAGGATTAAAGACTAACCCCCTTACCTTAATTCTTCACAATTAACGCTAAGACTTCACTTTAGCTCCCAAAGCTTGAATCTCTAGCTCCCTCTAGCCTCCTCTAGATCTCCTCTTCAAACCTTTATCTTCTCTCTATCTCTATCTCTTCTCAATTGTGAAAAATGTTGGTAAAAACCTATTCTCTCTACCAACTAGAGTTTATATAGGTTCTATCTAATTAGGCTCAACTCACAATGCCTTAATGGGCCTAACCCATTACTATTCTAACCCAATAGGTTACTTCTCACTTAACGGTAAAAATGTAATACTAACGGTCACTTACCTGTAAATAAATAATTACTACACTCTCTCTAGTAACTTAGTAAAATAACACTAATCTCACTAAGCACTAAAAATAATCCTCAACAAAATTACCCCTACTCTCAAAATGACCAAAATACCCCCAAGTCCAAAATGACTAAAATACCCTTCTAACACGAATTCTACAATTCCCGACCAAAAATACACACAGAGGCAAATAATCACATAAGAGCACATATAACACACATAAATAAATAATAAAATAAATCTAGCGAAAAATCGGGTTGTTACAAAATACATATCATATTTGTATATATCATATAATTTAATAATAGAAGAGCTGTGTATTTTCCAAGGGGTATAGCGATAGATGTAATTTAATGCAGTTCATGGTTCCCAACAAAATTTTTTTAATTTCAAATTGAAGAAGTGTTGGAAGGAAATACATAATTAGGGTTAGCACTTAACAATTAATGAAGATCATTTGGAGGGAATTTTCTAGGTTTAGTTGTTGCAAACCTAATAAGATTAAAGAGTAAGGGATAGTCGAGTTTGCATTGTAATTATGGTAGCCGAGTTTGCATTAGGGTATTCTGTTTGTAAACATATTAAATAAGTGTACAACAACTTGTCAAAAAAAAAAGTCTACAGAAACAATAAATATATACAATTATGTTTGTAAACGTATTAAATAAGTGTACAACAAGTTGTCAAAAAAAAGTCTACAAAATAAATAGATATATACAAACGATGACACAACATGATAGGAATGAAAAGCTAGGAGAAATATTAGGGATTGCTACATTTTATATGGAATTTATTAGGTTAAATTGTTGCTAACCTAATGCAGCATTTTAGAGGGAAATTATTAGGTTAAATTGCTGTATAAAATTAATAAATAAGGATTAGGGTAGCCTAGTTTGCATGAAAATTTAGGGTATTCTATTTGTAAACGTATTAAATAAGTGCACAAAATATTGTCAAAAAAAAGGCAACATGATAGGAATGAAATTGGTGCGATACATTTTTTTAGTATTAAATAAGTGTACAAAATATTGTCAAAAAAAAGGAATGAAATTGGTGCGATGAATTTTTTTAGTATTAAATAAGAGTACAAAATATTGTCAAAAAAAGGCATGAAATTGTGCGATGCATTTTTTTAGTATTAAATAAGTGTACAAAATATTGACAAAAAAAGGCAAGAGGATAAGAATGAAATTGGTTCAATGTATTTTTTTAGATGAAATTTGTTAGGTTAAATTACTGCTACCCTAATATAGCAAATTGGAGGAAAAAAATTAGGTTAAGTTGCTGCAGACTTAACAAAATTAATAAATAAAGATTTTTTAATCAAAATGTGTAAAATCGTAATTTTATTTTGAACGAGCATATATTCACAATTAAATTTTATTCCCTAATTTTATAGATATGTTTAGAACATCATAAAAACATTCATAAGTTGAACGAAAATTCAAAACAAAGTGGGAAACGACAATTCAATAATTTTTTATAGGTGAAAACTGAAAACCATAGTTGAGTTTTTTTAATTCTCCTTTTTTGAAACAATGCCGAGTCTTAATTTGGTAATTTGCTTCAATAAATTTTTAAATAAAATAAATAAAAAGTTGAACGCCGACGGAAAAAGAAGAACTTCCGTTCAGTAACCTTTACGAGTTTATAAACGTGTTAACAAAGACAAAAGCTTAACACAGACGAGAACACTTGTAGCATAAGCGCGATCACAATAAGTGCTTTTTTCCCCCGGAAACCAAAACGCGGTGGCAACAAACTTAACTTAACCCATTCAGACTTTAAACTCCAATTTTGACCTCTTCAAGGCGCGCCAAGAGGTGGCGCTGATGCGAGCGCGTATCTAACAATCGCCACCTCACAATTTCGATCTATAATCGATTATTCGATCTATAATCGCGTTTGTGTGTGAAAGGGAGAAAGAGAGATGTGGGTGTTTTACCTGATCTCGCTTCCTCTAACAACGGGAATGGTGCTTTTCACGTTGAGGTACTTCGCTGGTCCAGATGTTCCTAGATACGTGCTTTTCACCGTTGGATATACTTGGTTCTGTTCTCTTTCCATTATCATTCTCGTCCCTGCTGATATTTGGGCGGTACTGTTTCTCATTCTGATCTTCATCATTTCAATTTCAATTGTTTTCTTATATAATCTGTTGTAGTGTTACTTCTGTAGTTTTTTTAACTTAGTTAGTATATTAGGTTTAGGATATGATAGGATTGCGTATCATGGTGAGTTTGTCACGAATCTCGATGAGACAATCCACTGTGATTCTGACAAACTCACCATGACACTAGAAATGCTATCTAGAAGGTTATTGGTAGAAAAACAATGTTGAATTGCATAGAAAAATAAATGTTAGTTGAGCAACATAAAGTGATATGACCAATATACCTTAATGCATTAAGGTTTTGGATGAAGATGCGGTGTTAAAGTCACTTATGTGGTTGCTATTGACCCAATGTGGTGATCGTCAGGCTCCCTCATGACCCAATGACCTAAACTTTTGTAAGGGGCTTGTGTACATGGAGAAGTTGTGAATAGTTGGTTTTTAAATTAGAAACCAGGAGAAAGATTTATAACGTTGGAAAGGAATGATGTACTGTGTGGATTAGTGTCAAAACTCCAAAGTGTTGACAAAAAATATGCTGCCTCCTTATAATGGACCAGACAGCTTCATGCCTTTTTATTTTCTGGTTAAGCTTGTGTCAAATAAGTCAGGTTTTTAATTTGCTGCATTGCCTCTTCTTTCATATTAAGTTCAATTTGACTGTTATTGGGCTAATAATAAGTTTTGTTTTTCCTTCAAACAATACATTTTTTTCAACTTTATATCGTTATAAGGTGAAAATATTGTGGTTAGTTGAATAACTATACGTGCATTATTTCATTCAATAATGGTGTTTTATGAAACTTTCAGACAATAGCTTCTCACAATGAGAATGGAGGTATTTCTTTCTTTTGGAGCTGGTCATATTGGAGTACATTTTTGCTTACTTGGTACGCCAATTTCAAGTTTTTGTGATTTTATGTTTGCATGCCAATTCTGAGCTGCACATGTTTTTGATGATCCAAACTTCAGAGTTATTTGATCTAGTTTGATAGTTACTTTGCTTCCTCAATGCCCTAAACCCAAACATACCTTCAGAATCCTTGTTTTTAGTCGGTGGACTGCACACCTTGTTATGCATCTAATCTAATTTATAATCTGTAAGTCGTCAATCTGAAGTAACTCTTTAATGTAGATGAACAACAAATTTGAAACTTCAAATATATTAAATATTCAACTTCCTTATGAGTAAGTATGAATGCATGTTACAATATTTTTACTACAAAACAAACTTTGATCCACTCCAGAAGTAGTAATGAATAACACATGAGGTAGCTTCTATGTATATTTGTAAGTTTAGTTGATTCTGTCTATGCAACATATTGCTAATTTGTTTTATATGCTTGCCTAAATATTAATCATGATATGGCAAGGAAATATATAAGTTTTTACGGATCAAAGATGCAATTTCCTCATATTAAAATTATTTTCCTAAGCAGGGCTGTGGCACCCCTTATTCAAGGTTTTGAAGATGCTGGGGATTTTACTGTATCAGAAAGATTGAAGACTAGTGTGCATGTTAACTTGGTCTTCTATCTAATTGTGGGATCCATTGGTCTTTTCGGAATTATTCTTCTCATTATGATGCACAGGACCTGGTTTGTTCTCATCCTCCTAGCCTTACTTTTTGTAATCGTTGATTTTAGCTTATTTTAATATGATGTTAGCTCCAAGTTATTGCTTTTTAGAGTCTCTCGTCAAAATTGTTGTTTTCACTTTGTAACTTCCTACCGTATCCTCAATGGCACACGTGCAGACATGCTTTGTTATGACATTTAACTGCATACATTGTTACAATACGAGGGACTGATGTTCCAATAGTGTTGAGCCTCTTATCAGAAATGGAATAAATTGGAACATATTATTGGATATTTTAACGATGGAGAAGAATGTTTCCCCCAAATACCCTCGAGTTGGAAAGTAAGGCAAATTGTGGTATTGAATGGAACGAAATCGAATGCACTTCATCATGTTCCATTGAATTCTGTTCCAAACAATGGAACCTATTATTTTTTCATTCTATTCCTTTCCCTTGCATCAATCCAATCATAACTGTATGCATGTGTCTCAATTAAGTGTGAGAACTAGGCTCATGGGATAAATAAATCACAGATCTAAATTGCATATGTAAGTCACGACTCTTCATTCAATTGTTAGTGGCTTGTATGATTTGTCAAGTCAAGCACTCATAAATATCTGCTCATTTTTCAAATATTTGTCTATTTTTTGTCATGATTGACAAGTTAGCATGAAGTAGGACTTTTTCACTTGTCTTTATGTGTTTATTTTTCTATTTTAAATAGAGCCATACTTTTTATAGGAATGATTTCTAGTTGATTGATACTTTTGTAAGCAGGAGTGGGAGCCTTATGGGATTTGCCATGACTTGCTCAAATACTTTTGGACTTGTTACTGGTGCATTTCTTCTTGGTTTTGGTTTAAGTGAAATTCCTAAAAGCATCTGGAGAAATGCTGATTGGAGCACCCGCCAGAAAGTTCTTTCCCACAAAATTGCCCAAATGGCTGTCAAACTGGATGAAGCTCACCAAGAACTTTCCAATGCTATTGTTGTAAGTGATTCATTCAAGTTGAATGTAAAATATATTTTGCAATTTTACTGTTCAGAAGACATTGCTGTGAATTGATTTATAGAAAGTCTTTCTAGTGCACATAAAGTTTGGAAAATTTGTTGATTTTTTACTATGAAGCAATATAGAACCACCTGTTCTTGTTTATATGGCTTACTTTTATTAAAAAGAACCACCCTCTCTAATTTTCTTTGTCCAGTTGGCTTCATTTCAAGTTCTGTATACAATTGGAATTTTTATTTTTTGAAACTCATGCTGAGCAGAAAATATGCATTGTAGAGTATTGGTTTCCAGTGTCAGTGAGTGACATTTGCGCGTCCCCGTCAATTCTTCATTTCTTTGTCCTTTTGGGGAAATCATTGCTTTTGACCAGTGTATTGTTGGCGGTATAAGCAATGCAAATTGGATTTTGATCAACTTTTCTATATACGAAATATCTCAAATGCAATATTTTTTTTTTGTGCGGGTATCGTTATGATTTAAAATAAGAATTGCTTGCTTTTGAGTAACTCTATTTTTAAAGTGATGCTACAACCTGCCCCCCAACACCTACACGTAGTTTTTGGAGCTTAATGTTCGTTTATTTGAATTATATAGGTTGCCCAAGCAACTTCCAAGCAGATGTCCAAGCGGGATCCTTTGAGACCTTATATGAATGTTATTGACGATATGCTTACTCAAATGGTATTATTGAGCACTTAAGCTTACCTTATTTGATTGAGAATTTTGAAATAGAATCCGTATTTCTATCTTTGTTTAGACATAACTTTCAAATTTTCAGTTTAAAGAAGATCCTTCATTCAAACCACAAGGCGGGCAATTAGGGGAAAATGATATGGATTATGACACAGATGAGAAGTCAATGGCTAAACTAAGGCGTCATCTTCGGAATGCTCGTGAGGAGTATTATAGATACAAAAGGTAAGCATGTGATCAATTTAGTATCTAGTGGTATTATTTGATCTTGAATCCGTTACAACATTTATGCTAAATTCAGTTATATTTTTACACTGAGGAAAGCATTTATTAGATCGAGTTATTTATTTTTGCTCTGGATGTCAATGATAATGCCTAAACCATATGTGGTGATATGATATATATATATATATATATATATATATATATATATATATATATATATATATATATATATATGTCCTCGTGAGCTTAGCTCAGTTGGTTGGACAATGCATAAAAATATGCAAGGTCCGAGGTTCAAACCCCGGCCACTACCAAATATATATATATATATATATATATCGCAGCTTTATTGTTTGTTGTAGCTCTTACTTCTGTTCTGTCAAATCTTTACAACAAAGGCACCATAGATTTCCTTCAACGACAGTCAAAATTTATATGATATTGTTGCTTTTGCAGTGAGTATATAACTTATGTACTGGAAGCCCTTGAGTTGGAAGATACGATAAAGAATTATGAACGCCGCAAGTCAACTGGATGGTTTGCTCCTAATTTTGTTTTCTGTTTTGTTGGTTTAGGACGATACTTCAATATTCAATAAATTGTAGAATATATTGCAGTTTTATAACCCCCCACCTTACCCAAATTTTCATGCTATAATTTCAGGGAATATAATTCAAGCATCAGACCTGTTCGGACTGGCAAGTTGGGATCCTTATTTAATACTTTGGGTAATTACGAGAATTTATTATCAAACCCGTTTGTTGATTAGTTCACAGAATATTTCTTTGCTGCATCTGGAATTGCGTGATTATTATATATATATATATATATATATAGAGTCAGGATCCGTTGACACTAGGTGTAAGTGCATTAACTTACACCAAATCTGCACTGTCGGAACTAATTGATCCTAAGGCTCGTAATATCCCAACAAAACAAAAATTAAAAGAACAAATAGAGGATCACGCGATTAAATCAAGATAACCAATCTTCATTGTTTTCTCTGTTCACCTTTCTTCTCCGGTCGGCACTTTCGTTGTTTTTCAACTGATTGCTTTGAAATTTTGAAACTTACATTAATCTGGGGACCAATTGGTTTAATATTTTGGATCGTAAGAAATTAAGTATCCTTATCACAATTCATATTACATTGGATTTAGCCACTCAATAATTCTATATAAGTCATGGATCTTGATCGCAACTCGTTAATTTCTTCAAACTATGATTGTTCTTAAAATTATTGGGATCTTACACCTAATAAAGATCTAACAAAATAAATTGGGAATGGATTTTCAATATTGGATTATACCAAGGATCAAATATTGTTTCACAGAATCAAAATAATTGGATCTTCAACCTATCAATTTTACACTCCCCCTCGCAGCAGATGATGGAGGCCGTTTTTCCGATCTTAGACTTCAACAAGTTCAAGAAGCAGGAGAAATGTTCACTTGTGTGTCCTCTTTTGATATTCTGTGAGGTGTAATTATTAACCACAAGATTAATTCGTATGAGCGGTTGAGATTTGGTGCAAATCATTTTAACTTACACCTGGTGTCCACGGATCCTGACTCATATATATATATATATATATAGAGGACATATCAAGTGAGAGGGCTTTTTATTGTGAGAGGTGAGAGGGTTGAATCCTAGCCCTTGGATTAATCTTTATTGTGTTGTTTAGTTTTTAAAACCACATTGTATAATCAACTCACCCCCTCGTTTCTTCTTTTCTTTCACATGCGAATTTTCCAGAAATTGGGCAAGAATCACATGGAAAAACAGCTTTAGATATATTTCGTTCACTTCTTTTCTTTCCCCTGATGCAAATTTGATGTATCAATTCTAACTTTTAATAAATAAATAAATAGATTCACAACTTTAGAATCACACGGAAAAGAAATTGGGATAATTTTTTTTTCCTCATACTGGTCATCTTTTAATTAGAAATTCATTAAGCATTAATCATCAAATTGAAACCCAAGGGTAGATCCTCATGAACCCAAAAACATAAAAATGGAACTTTGTAAGAGGCTCCATGGAAGAAGGTACAAAAAGGGTGTAGTTGCTTTGGTGGTGATTATGAAGTGAATGAAAGTTAATTTAAGTGAGAAGATAGAAGAATCGATGGATGACATGAACAACAAAGTTGGAGATTTTAGGGTAGTTGAATCGATGAGGAAGGAGAGAATTGGGGAAAGGCAGATCTGGAATATGAGAAGGGAAGGAGGAATAATCATTTTAAATCCCAAATAAAATTCAGTAAATTTTTTTCATGATGTTGAATTGGATCTCCAAACTATACATTTGGCCAGTGATCAAATTGTTGTGAGGTGTGAAGTAAGGGAAAAGTCGAAACTGGAATGGGGAGCAAAAGGGGAATGAATAATCCCACGTACAGAAAAATAAGAGACCACATAAAAATTTGAACCATTAAGATTGATCTAAGGGTTATGGTTGAACCCTCTCACCTCTCACAATAAAGCTCCTCTCACTTGATATGCCCTCATATATATATATATATATATATATATATATATATATATATATATATATATATATATATATATATATATATATATATATATATATATATATATATAAAGCTCTTTTGATTAGATTTTTGTGATGGCCCGTGAACATTATCTCTTCTGTGAAGTAGATATTAACAAACAAAAAGAAATGCTCCATATCTAACTTCTCATGCATTTACTATTGTGAATGAGACCTCTTTAAAAATTCCTATTCTATTGAATATTGATCTCTATTAGCAAAAAAAATAAAAATTATTGATCTCTTTTTACATATTTTTATTTTGTTGTACATGATTGCAACATTGCATAGGAGCAAAATAAATTTACCTCCTTCGGTTTTGATATGAGAGAATTTGAATATGGTATTGACAAACCTAGTGAGAAGTCAATATATTTGCTCATACATACTTTTGTTTTTGGCATAAAAGTTTCTTGAGTTTTATCTCACTTTTGTCTTGTCTTTCTCAAATAAGGTTTCTTGGTATATGTTATGTTGCACTATTTAAACATTCAGGGATAACTCCTCATTTTTCTGTCTTTCGAATAAGAAATATTTTGGTTAGAGGCATTGAAATTGTGGGTTCTTATTAATGGTTATTATTTGCAGAATTCTTTTGGAAATGCGTTTTAAGGAAACAAGTTGAGAAAGGCATGGCTGTTTTACTTGGTATCATGTCTGTTGCAATTCTTTTAGCAGAGGCTACTCTACTGCCTAGCATTGATCTATCGCTTTTCTCCATTCTTATAAAATCCGTTCGAACACAGGAGCTACTTGTGCAGGTAGACTGATTCTGTTAGAGAATTTTTTATATGTTGGACATTTAGATGCTATAAGTATGCTTTTAAAATGTGCTTCTCCATTCTTATAAAATTTGTGTTCATCAGATTTTAGATAAAAAGAGGAGAGAAATAATAAGAACTTTGAACATTATTGATATTAACTTGATACAAAAGACTAAACATCAACCCCTATTTATAGGGATACAAGGCCCCTCCTAATCCTAAGTAAATTGGAAAGTTATGAAGAAAGTCATAATAATAACTAAGTAATTTAGAAGTTAATATTAGGATATAAATAAACTAAGATATTCTAACATAATATCAAGATATTGGGAAAAATTATCTTATGTTCTAACAGAAATATTTTGTAAATCATACAACGTATTAAACAAAATTGAAGTCTATCCTATCCGATATACTCCCTCCGTCCCAAAATATAAGCAAAAATTGGTCAACGAAAGTTAATGTATTTGGTATAAATTTTTAACCAAATACATTAACTTTTGTTGACCAATTTTTGCTTATATTTTGGGACGGGAGTACACTTCTTTGTGATTAGATGGGCTTTGTTAGTGTTTTGGTCAGCATCACATGTGATTTTCTTCTAAAATAGGTGTATCTTTGTCTCTCTTTTTATGAAATAAGCTTACTTCCCTTTTGGCTTAGGGATGTACGTAATGCAAACAAATTACTAATGGAATCTCACATCTGTCTTTGCTTCAATAAACTGCTTTTGATTCTACGTTGCTACTTTTGATTTGAAATGAAGGCAAACTTCTTTTTGAATCTCATGTCAATGTTGTACTCAACTGTTTTACTAACATCAAATATGTATTCACTTCAATTTAGAGTTCAGTGTCCCTGTATTGTAAAATACAACAATCTATATTTTGTAATGTGAATCATGTACTGTGGTATACTTTTTTGTTCACACTCTGATCTTTGTAAGATTGTATGAAATCACTTACCTTCATTTTCTTGTACAGGCATTTGCTTTTGTTCCACTAATGTACATGTGCATCTGTACATACTACTCTTTGTTCAAAATCGGAATGTTGATGTTTTACTCACTAACGCCCAGACAAACCAGCTCAGTTAACTTACTTATGATATGCTCGTATGTTTTCTTCATTTGATATTTCCACCACTCATATTTGTTTGTTGTTCACCTATGCTGTCAAATGAATACCAATTATATTTATATCCTATTTTTTCCCAGGATGGTTGCCCGTTATGCACCCCCTATATCATACAACTTCCTCAATCTCATTCGCCTCGGTCCTAATAAAGAAACTATATTTGAAAAGGTATTCCTATGACTCTTTTGATTCGTCAATTCCATTTTAAATATTATTTTTCTTGTCTAATCCAACAAAACTGTCGACGGATGTGATTCCATGTATTACTGTCTGCTGTGATATTTCCTTGTGCTTATCTTTTTGGCATAAACATCAAATTACTTTCTAATTATCCAAACCATTAAAGAGGGATTTAGATTTAATATGGTGTATCATTCAACTTGATTCATATAGGATATTTTGATGCCGTTTCATTTCATCTATTTTGCCAACCTTGCCTAGTGTGCTTTCTTCAAAAATTGTTTGGCACAACTTCTCTGAAGGAGTAGAAAAGTCCGCAATAAGCTGGGCCAAACACTCCCATAATGCACTCAACTATTTCTTCATTAAATTTATGGACGAAAATTTATTTCCTTCTGTCTATTTTGATTTTTGTCCAACATAAGATAACCTATATTTCTTAGTTTTGTTGTCTTCATGTGTTTGCAGTTTTGTTGACTTCTATTTAGTTTTACACGTCTTTTCTATATTTGTTTCATGACAACTTCATTCATTTGTGCCTGACTTAGTTAGCAACTACTAAATTATCTAAACTTTTTCCCCGTAACATTTTTGCTCCTTTCCTTCACTTTTTTAATCCAGTGCACAATTTATCTATGATTGCAGCGAATGGGGAACATTGACAACGCCGTCCCTTTATTTGGGGACAGGTTTAACAAAATTTATCCGCTTATTATGGTTACATACACCGTTTTGGTTGCAAGCAACTTCTTTGACAAAGTATTTAATTTTCTGGGGAGCTGGAAAAGATATATTTTCAAAACTGAAGCAGAGGATATGGATGGTTTGGATCCATCCGGACTAATTATTTTACAAAAAGGTATCAACTGAAAATTCCCATTGTTGTTAAAACTTTAGTTCAAGTTGGTAAATGACAATTCTTATGTGAGTTATTGAATACTGACTTTGCAATACTTATGCTTGATTGGTTCTGTTTTATTTGTAGAGCGGTCTTGGCTTGAACAAGGGCGCAAAATCGGGGAAGAGCAGGTTGTTCCACTTGCTAGGAATTTCAACGGACTTGATATTGAATCGGGTAACAACTATGTGGTATGTAGACATTCCTTCACAAAATTGGAAGTAATTTGACCTAATGGATTCTTTAGCTGCAGTGTATGACATTTGGAACTACTATTTTCTTTTGGTACTATACTTTTTACTTATCTTAGACCTTGTATTTCTTCAGGAGAGGAACGGTGTTGAAATGAAGACAACTTCCGATTTAATTACTGAAGAAGAAAACGGAGGTATATCCAAAACTATGGATGAAGAGACAAGGAGATATGGCTCAAGTAGAGAAGCCATAAGCAGCAAGTACGCTGCAATTAGAGGGCAGGGTGGGTCATTATCTAAATTGAAGACAGAAGAGAAAAATGTATCCTCTTATTCTGCGCTTGATGAAGGCAGTAGTAATTCTAGAAATTCAGCTGGAGCACCATCTTCGGGTTTGGCTTCGACATGGCAAACAATGAAGACAGGCTTTCAGAGTTTCAAGTCCAACATAGGGGCCAAAAAGTTTTTACCCCTACGGCAAACACAGGAAAATACGGTCTCTCGTGGGTCCTCGTCTGAGTCACTTGATGAGATATTTCAAAGACTTAAACAGCCATCTTTGAACCAAGTTACTTACAATGACGAGGATTAAGATGGAAGCCGGTGCTTGTAGTCCTTTTTGATGATATTCATCATTTGGCAAGAGCATACAGGTGTAAAGTGTTATTGGATTGACAATGCAGATCCAAATTATCTTGTACAGTGATGGGAAAATTTTAAATGTTAGAAAAACAATGCTTGATCACCCATTGCAGCCTAAAGATGAAAAGATAGGCTACTACAGGAACTCGTATACATTACAAATCAATGTCACATAAAAGCTAGCTGATCCTTAGAAGTTAGAATCAATACTTAAAATTGACCTTTCCGCCGACTCTATGGGAACATGGTTCCATATAGCGTAGTTTTTCTTTCTTTTGTTTTGTTGTTATACCATATAGCTGCTTTAGCTTTGTAACAAAATAAAAAAAAAATAAAAAAAATAAAAACAATGTTTTGCCTGGCTTGGATTCATATATTCATTTTAAACGTTACTTTTCACCATGTGATCGCTGCTCAAAAACCTTTAATAAATTTGTGGTATATTATTAATTAAGAAGTTAGAAGTAACCAAAAAAAAAATTAAGAAGTTAGAAGTATATTTTTAGACAACATAAAATTAAATTAATATTTGCTTAAGTCGTGTAATTCCGAACTTGTTGGGCTGGAAAGCGTTTTCCCTGAAATTCCACTCATGATTTTATTCATATTTCATTCTGACTATGGGATGCCCCTCTTGTTCATTTTTTAATACTGTAGACATAAAGAATGAAAATAAAATATTTGGGCAGCCATTTTCTTATGTCAGAATCAGGGCCGTCCCTGAGAATTCGGAGGCTCGGCTCAGGGAATGAAAAGAGGCCAGTGATAAAATCAAAAGTATTTTTTTTAAAAGAGCAATAGATAATATAAAACGAGTTTAGGCGAATACCTTCAAAAAGAGTCTTCATTCGCACCAAAAAGAGACTTCCTACGTGTATTTACTGAAGCAAATTCATCAATCAACTCTTCGTATTGTATATTTGGTGAGGTTAGACATGTAAGATTATTAAGAGGTCAATTTGGTGATAATTATCTAGAGTAGATAATGTGGCAAAACTAATGCTTCTAGAGTAGAAAAACTATGAACTTCCTAATGGACAAGTTATCATAATTGGGGCTGAGAGGTTCCGTTGCCTAGAAGTCTTTTTCCAGCCATCTATGATTGGAATGGAAGTTGCTGGAATGGAGATATTAAGGGGGCCTAAAAAGCAATACTATTTTTTTATTGGAGATACCATTACTACTGGGTATAAAAAAAATTGAGGCCCATCCTTGAGGGAGGCCCAGCTCGTTTGAGCTGTTTGCACCCCCTCAGGGACGCCCCTGGTCAGAATACAGAAGAATTAAGATCTGCTAAAAATTCTTCTTTCAAAAAAAAGATCTGCTAAAAATTCTTTACGAAATAGAACACATGGAAAACTGAAAGAATGCAAAATTTTGCCATTTATGTTGATCGAATACAATAATAACACTAACATCGTATAATTGACAATTGAAATGTAAAGAGAAACTGAAATTTCTGATACGATCCACAACAGAAACCTCACTCAAATTATGATACAACTGCATATATAATATCTAACAAATCATGTCCACCTTCAAGTCCTAGAATTCACTACAGATTCCTCTGTATCCCTTTTCCTCAATTTGAGTACCTTGGACCAAAAGCCATCTTTCTTTCTTCCTCTACCTCCACCAACATCCCTCTCCCTGACTCGGTTCCTCGAAACAACGGCAAGCGACTTGCTCTTCTTCAAGTTCAACGCATGATTAAAGCTTGTCATACAAGAAGCAGAACCGGTCGCTTGTGAAGCATTCCTGCGAAAGTGTCTACTACGATGAGCTGAAGACCCATGATTTGTTGAGGCATCATCAATAGGTTGAGGAGAAGCAGGAGAAGAAGGAGAACAATAGTAGAGAGAATCAATAGGGTTCTTGGTGTATAGATTTGAGAGTTTGTCTCTTAAACAAGAGGAACAAACACCTGGTAATTGTTTATCATTTGGATGTTCTTTGCACCTTACTCTTGTTGCTTCTAATTCGCACCACTTCATCTGATTCATTATTGCTAACTTTTTTTGATTTGATACGTAAATCCTCGTGTGTATTGTTTATTTATACAAACATTGGTCAAAGGAAATAATGTGTTGAAAACTTGAAATGCAATAATAATACAAAGGACGATGACCTCGAAGGTTCCTGTTTTTCTAATATTGCTGCGTTTAATATCATTAAACTAAATGATTTTTTTATTATTATTCCCTTCAGGATATGAAAAACGTATTAACAATTATTAATGAATATAAGAACGAGATTATTGTGTTACGTCTGCGTTCAATGTAATTCATCTACTTGATTTTGTTTTTTAAAAGATAATCTCTAACGAAATCTGTAATTGAAAGTGACATGCAAACAAACCCATGCAATTTTATTTTTTAATTAATCAAACCCATGAAAATTTAGTAGGAGTAGCGTTTTGCATGATAATTTTTTTTTTTTTGGTCAAACATGATAATTAAATAGAAGTAATAATATGATTATGTTTGTACCAAAAAAATAAAAATAATAATATGATTATGTTTTTGCTTATATGTTTGAAGATTTTTTCGCCCTCGATAAGAAGAACAAGTTTTCTCCTTTTTTGTTACAAAAAAATTATGTGTATGACTATTTTTTTTTTTTTTTGACAAATTATGTGTATGACTATGTAAGTTCAATAACGTGTATGTATGTATTATTATTATAGAGAATGGAATGGAACAATGGTCTTTAAATATTCTTTAGGCTTAAATATGGTATTGGTCCCTACAAAATAGGTCAGTTTTGGTTTTAGTCCCTGCAAATTTTTTTTATAGTTTTTGGTCCCTGCAAAAATTTTTATTTTTGGAAATAGTCCCTGACCCCATTTATGTGATGATTTGTCACTTTTATAAATTAAAAAATAATTATTGTATCTGTTTTATTATTATTTTTTAATTAAAAAATAATTATTGTTATATAAATTATAAAAAATAATATTCTTTTTATTAAGTAAGCACATATGCCACATATGCACAAAAGTGACAAATCATCACATAATTGGGTTCAGGGACTATTTTCAAAAACAAAAATTTTTGCAGGGACCAAAAACTATAAAAAAAAAATTTGCAGGGACTAAAACCAAAACTGGCCTATTTTTGCAGGGACCAAAAACTATAAAAAAAATTTGCAGGGACTAAAACCAAAACTGGCCTATTTTTGCAGGGACCAAAAACCATAAAAAAAATTTGCAGGGACTAAAACCAAAACTGACCTATTTTACAGGGACCAATACAATATTTTAGCCTATTCTTTATGCTTAATTTTATTATAAATAGCGCTAACTATTTTTAAAAAAAAAGGAAATTTAAAAAAAAAAAAAAAAAAACAGAGACAAAGTAAGAAGAAAACGCTCGTGAAATGTTCATGCCTAAATATTGGCAATTGCATGATCTTTTACTATCTTTGTACTGCACTTGTTTTTTTATTTTATTTTTTTGAAGGATCTTTGTACATCTATTTTATCGGGATATATAGCATATCCCCCTTTTTTTTTATTGTCTTTTGAAAAGAAAAACACGCACATGATATATATTTTGTAGTTTTTTTGAATGGATAAGATAAGATACTTGAGTAATTTAGTTATTGAAATATTGAAAGTTTAGATCTATGAATGAGAGGCAGTCTCAATTCCTTCTTGCTCAATAACTTATCAAAGATGTCTTCTATTACAACCACATGCATCAAGAAAATTTCCCTTCACGTTTTTCTTTCTCTCTTTTTACATTGTCCCGACAATTTTTTTGGTTTCTCTTTATCTCTTGAACATTCAAATTCTCCACCAAAAGATGAATCTTTACTTGTATGATATTGTCTTTAAATTGTAAGTTTGTTGATAATTATTTTTAGCACTTAGTTGAGATTGAAAACTAACTCTAGAGAAATCGCAACATGTATAAATATAGGATCATAGCCTTGTAATAATTAGATTCGTGAATGTATTAAATTGTATGGTTCATGTATATAAGACACGGTCCCTGTGAGCTTAGCTTGGTAAGAGATAATGCATATTATATGCAAGGGCTGAGGTTCGAACCCCAGACACTCCACTTATTCACATTTAAGGTGAATTTCTCTAACCGCTAAGCTACTTGACAAAAAAAAAAAAAACTAAAGAAGGCAGGGGACGGAGGCCCATGCTCCTGAGGAACAGATCAAAGGAGAATGAGCATGCCTCAATTCAAAAATTCACATTTAAGGTGAATTTCTCTAACCGCTAGGCTACTTGACCAAAAAAAAAAAAAACTAAAGAAGGCAGGGGACGGAGGCCCATGCTCTTGAGGAACAGATCAAAGGACATGAGCATGCCTCAATTCAGATATTAAGAGGAATTTCAATAACTCAGTTTAGCCACACAAATAACAAAAACAAAATATATCTTAACCCTAGCATCATTCGCATACACTTCTTATTTTAAGCAATTTTCTTTTCATAAGTTTTGTACATCAAGTTTTATTTGCAACTATATATGTGTGATTTTGTTTTCTTGTGAAAAGAATGATAAAATACAACAATGGATAATATATGCTTCACCCTCACTTAAGGGGTGCTACAATTTCCTGGTGTCTCTTGGATGGTTCCCAGAGCACCTGGATGATTGAAACCACATGAAACTTGCAATGTTTTCACGTATTCTGCAAAGCAAACTCTTGAGGGATTTATACACTCCACATCACTTTCCATGACCCTGAGTTGAAAGCGTAAGTTTAATTTATTGTACTGCAGTGCAGGAAATTGTATACTTCGCAAAATCAAAGGCAGGAAACTAATCAAATTGATTTAGGTGATGCACCTAGCCCACTAATCAAACTGACCACGCTACTAGGAAAATGTGACTCCTAAATTAATACTGTATGAAGAAAGTTTCCAAGTGTATGGGTGGGCGTTTTTATTTGAAAAAACGTGATTAATTCTAAAATGCCTTACTATAAATAATTTTTTTGATTCTCCTGTCAGAGGACTTGTCCTTGTTGTGGAATGCAGATGAGATAGTTCACGTGCTTTGTGATTATATGCAGGCATCTTGGGATATGGACTAGACTTGTGCCTCAAGATTTGATAACTAATTTATTTTACTTTTTTGAGTGTAGGGAATTGGTTTTCAAAAACCTTAGTAAAAGATAGAAGGAATGGAGTTTTTGATTCTAGGTGGTCGACAACATTCATGATTACCTGCTGGCATCTGAGGACTTGAAGAAACAAAAGCTAATTTTGAAGAATGATTCCAAAGACCAGATAATCCAACTTATGTACTACAAAATTAGATCAGGGCCATTGAAGAAGTCTCTTAAGATCTTTTGCAAAACAATCCACAGCATAAGGAAATTGTGTGTCTTGGCTCGAAGAGAGCTTTGAATGGTTGGATTAAACTCAATTGTGATGGAACGTGTAAAGGTAATGGGGAGCCTTTTGGGTGTGGTGACTTTTTTTCATCTTTTGATGGAAGATGGATTAAGAGTTTTAGTCGCAAAATTGGAACTTGTGATGCTCTGCCTGTTGAGATGTAAGGTCTTTATCTAGGGTTTGATATGGCTGGAGTGGGGGTTTTCTCACCTGGTTGTTTAGAATGACTCGAAGGTGCTTATTGATATGATTACCAACAATTGTAAGATAAATGGAACTATCTCTTCTTTGGTTCAAAACATTCAGGAGATCCTTCAGCGGAGTTATCCACACTTGGTGTGAAGGCAACAAATGTGTTGTAACAAATTAGATTCTTGGAATCTGTATGTTTTGGAGTCTCTCCCTAGTAAACTTCATTATCCATATTTGATGATATTTTCGGAGCTTGTATGCTTAGGAATTTGTGTGAAGCTTAGTTTTTTTCTTTTGAGTCTCAAACCCTCTTTTGTACCCAAAAAAGAAATTAATACTAAAAAATATACTCTTTTTGTGTTTATTTTGTCCTTTCTTTTTTCCTTCCATCCTCCTCGTGTTTATTTTGTCCTTTCTTATTAATAAAAAAAAATACATCAAATTCATGTTTAAGTTTGATGGTTGTTCGAGTCTAGTAGTGTTGGAAGTAACAAGCTAAGGGTGTGTTTGTTTTAGAAGAGAAGTTGTGAAGAGAGAAATAGGTGAGAGATGTAACGCCCGTCTTAATTATTTAATTAATTCAATGAAGTTTAGAATATATTTATAAATATATGCTTATATGATTCATGATCTAAGTGATTTACATGATTTATATATGTGAATTATATGATTTATGAAGTTGAGTGGTTTATATGATTTATAAATAAATTATGTGAAGTATATGATTTTGTGAAGTTATTATGTTGGTGTGACTTATTTTATTATTAAATAAAATAAGATATGAAAAGTAAAATAAAAATATTAAAAATGGGGCTGTTTGGTGATAAGAGTAAGTTTAGAGGTGAGTAGAGTAATAAGGAGAAATAAATATAACAACATAAGTTAGAAAACGTTTTTACGTAACACTTTTGGAGAGAAGGGAGAAAAGTCAGAAAGAGGAGAACAAGGGAGAGAGAGCTGCGATTCTGCCAATACCAGGTAAGGGTGAGACTAACTTTCAATATTATTAAGGGTATGATTCTGAAAAATGAATTTAGCATGATTAGGTTGAGGTTTGGTGAGAATTGAGAATTAGGGTTATTGACCAATTTGAGGATTGAACCATGAAAAGATATTAGATTGATGCAAAATTAGTGTACAGACCTTAGATATTACCTAGGGTGTTAATTAGATGCTAATTGGATGAAAGAACCATGAGGTTAGATGAAAAGTTGTGATTTTTAGGTTTCTGGCCGTACTGACATTCATCGCTCGCAACTGCGAGCAGAAACACTCGCAACTGCGAGCTGCAACCCGTCGCTCGCCACTGCGAGCAACATCACTCGCAACTGCGAGCTAGGCCATTGAGCTCGCCACTGCGAGTAGAACCACTCGCCATTGCGAGTTGACCTGTAGTTGCCCAGAACAGTTTTGGTTTGCAATCCCTTCGCACGTGTAGTCATGAATTAATTTTAGGAGTATGAAGGAGGGTTGTTTAGGATGATTCCAGATGTTACAGAAGTCTGTTTATAGGACTGAGATTATTAGTAATGATGTATGAGTATTATTATGATGTTCTAAGATGATTATGTTGTTGTAATTCATTTCCCAATTAATGTTGATGCATTCTAGCACTATTATATGCCGTATCTTGCTGTTGTTTAATGCTTGACAGTTCATGTCTTGAAGTTGCAAGAGTCGGTCTAAGTTGTAATGAGTTAAGAAGTTGTCCATTTAATGGGATTTATAAGATGTTTACGTTGTTGTCCAAGTTGTAGGAAGATTGAGTCCATTGCATACTCATTAAAGATGGGGGCTTTAGGCCCGGCAGCTTTATGCTCAAACTATGTTGGGGGCTTTAGGCCCGGCAGCTTTATGCTCAAACTATGTTGGGGGTTTTAGGACCGGCAGCTTTATGCTCAAATACGTTGGGGGTTTTAAGCCCGTCAGCTTTATGCTCACTTGTTGAAGAGCCTAATTACGCTCATATGTGTTGTTGAATGGTACCACATGCATTTTCATATCATGAAGTTTCACGATGATTTAAGTCGTTAAGTTGTCAAGAGTTGCATTGTAAAGTTGAGTCGTGTTGTCGAGTCAAGTGTTAAGTTGAACATGATATATGTTGGTGATTTAAAGGATGATGAGTTGAACATGATTTAATGATAATATTTGATGATGATATTGATTATGATTGATACGACGCTAAAATGATAAATGTTAATATGTTACTGATGTTTTATGTTGTTAAATGCATTTTGATGAATTATATGCTTAATTTATTGACTGTGAAATCTCACCTCTTCTGCTTGAAAATGTTGCCCTTCGTATGGGTAACTTCGTATGGGTAACTTGCAGGTAATAAAGACTAGAAGTGTTCGTGAGTGGACTCCTCACTTGTGTCTAGGTGCTCTGATACGTAACGGGATGGGGCTTGCTTTCATATCTATTCCTTACGTGTCTTTATGAACTTTTTATGAATAAGTATTGAATCAAATTATGAGATTTTCTAATAAGGCCTGCGTGTCAAGACTTTGTTCATGTTGAACTATTTCCGCTGCGTATTTCTAGACTTTTATGATGTAACCTGGAAGGATATTTATTAATATCTATTTTATGACTTTAAAGTAGTATGTGACATTCCGTTTATGATTTAAATACTTTGATTTAATAAGAAATTTTTATGTTGGGAAAAACGGGGTGTTACAAGAGAAAAGTTAATAAGAGAGAAATAGGTGAGAAATAGAGTAGATTTGATGTATGGTTTAGTATACGAGAAAGACAGAAGAAATGGGGAAGAGAGAAATGTTGGTTATTTTTGAAAATACTAAACTACCCCTGATTTTTTAAATCCCAAATCACCTTAAAAAAATAATACAAGAAAATTCAACAATGCACTGTTTACACTCCCACCGTAACCACATCTTCACCAATTCAATCTCCAGTTATCCATTCCCTTCTCCTCCTCCATATATATATATATATATATATATATATATATATATATATATATATATATATATATATATTAATTAAAAATCAAATGAATATCAACTCACTATACTCCTCTGCTTCATATTATATATATATATATATATATATATATATATATATATATATATATATATATATTCAACAGTTCAACTCACTCTTTGATACATATATCTGATTATGATACCTGCCATGTATCAAAGAAAAGGAAATGGATAATAAATAGCAAATGTCACCGACTCACCAACGAGAACCGGAACAAGTGTAGAAGTAGAACTTCTCTCGTCTTTCTTCGCAGGTTTGGGGAGAAGAGCCAAAGCGTGGGACCCACACCAAATTAGTATCTCTCACCTATTTCTTCGGTCTTCCAAACAAGAGAAGTTGCCATTCTCTCTTCAATTTCTCTCTCACCAACTTCTCTCTTCTCTTAATCATCTCAACCAAACACAGGCTAAATGATCAGAACCGTCAAGAGATATTGCATTACATCTTCTTTCAAAAATTTGAAGACATTGAGCATGATTCACCATTGTTGTATATATTTCATCTAGTTCATTTATGGACAACATGTGATTCACATGAGTTTCAACAATTTTATCTTCAAGTATGATCGAGTCTTCTACATCACTATACCTACATTGTCGTTACAAACCCAACAAAGTACGCCTTTCGACTATACTATTGAGAAGACTTTCGACCCAACTTATGATAATTAATGAACTAATAATCGAGATTATGTCCCATTTTGATGTTCAACATTATATTTTACTGAATTTAACTTTAGATTATATCAAATTTCAATTTAGTTTATAATAATACATTTAAATAGGCTTGATATAAACTGAAATTAATCAATCTCATAGACTTAAAAAGGTTTTTTCTTGCTTGCATGATGTATTTTTTACAAAATCTTTAGCCTTTTGAATATAAAAAGAAACAATGGCCTAGCATAGGCTTGTTGTAGGCTCATGTCATTCAGTTTGACATATTTCCACCTCGAGTTGTTAGCACATGATTTGGGTAATTTGGAATCTTGTTATATTTCGATTAATTAAAAATTGAATTTAATTAATGGGAGCAATGTTGTACTAATGTTATTTGTTGTGAGAAGATAATGAAGCATGCTACCTTAGGTGTAACCTGCCTGGAAAACCCAAAATAAAGAGGACAAATGACAGGGAAAATAGGGATAATTTAATCTGTAATTGAGGAGGGTTAGCAAAAGTGGGAATATAAAACACAAAGCAAATCGGGTTTTGAAAAATAAAACAAACAATGTGAAACACTGAAGTGGGAGAAAGTGGAAACAAATAAAAGAGATTTTGTGCTAGCAGTATACAATAAATAAATTGCAGGGAAGACAGAAAAAGCCTGTAGTAATGTGTATGCAAGTTCTTTTTTGTTGACAAAAATGCAATAGTGTCCAAGTTCAGATATTATAATTCTTTTTAATGGATGAATAGTACGACCAAAGAATAAATAAAGTAGGGTTTTTAATTTAAATCCGACAAACATTTCAAACAATATTCTTAATTTTATTGCTAGAGAAATAGTCTTGATTTTTATTCTTAGAGAATTAGCCTTTAAGAGATGTTATTCAAGATTCGATTCTCTTAAACAATTCATTATTAATTAACATCATTAATCATTTGAATTCAATCATTTGAAAAAGTACTTTAAGAAGTGACAAATTTTATAATTAAATATATAGTAATTGTAGTTGAATTTGAAAATTAGTCCCATAATTGGTTAATAACTCTCAATCATGATTTCATTTGAGCTTCAAATGTTTATGTTAAGAAATGAGGGATGTATGTCGATTGTGGGTTCATTTACTCTTACAAAGAGTATTAACTACTATGTTGGTTTTTTATGAGTTACTAAAGTATAAAATTTCAAAATTAAATTATTGAAAAATAGAATCAATTCCATACCAAATCTAAACTAAAAACGAATGTTCTGGTGAAACTTCGTTTCAAACGATGTGATAAAATAAAAATGTATTTGAATTGCTAAATGGATCAAAAGTGTATTTTAGGAAATCACCCGTCTTATATTTTTTTTTTTGAAAGAAACGAACAAAATGGTTATGTTGCTTCCATTTTTGAGACGATATAAATTCATGATTTTAAAATTGAAATTTCTAATATTCGTGACATGAAAATTTAAATCCAATTTGAAAATTTTATAGAAACTATAAAACTTCAAAATTTCCCTTAAAAAAAATTAAATTTAAAATTTTCTTTCAATGTATGAAGTTTTATTGGGGAATTAGTCACTTTAGTCCCTGAATGGGGAACAATTCGTCAATTTAGTCCCTGAATGCAGATAATATGCAAAACAGTCCCTGCATGGTCAATTTCAGGGACTAAAGTGACTAACGAAGTCTACATTCAGGGACTAAATTGACTAACGGAGTCTGCATTCAGGGACTAAATTGACTAACAAAGTCTACATTCAGGGACTATTTTGCAATTTATCTGCATTCAGGGACTAAATTGACGAATCGTTCCCCATTCAGGGACTAAAGTGACTAATTCCCCAAGTTTTATTTCTGTCTGTATTAATTTTGGTGGGCTAATGCATATAGAGCTTTACTCTCAACATTAAATGAGGTCTCGTAAATGATCGGTGGAATTAGACTAGTTGGATTAGTCGGTCATATGCCGAATTTTCAAAACAAAATTTTTTATAGATAGAGAGACGATATAAACATAATCTTGATGAAGCGGGATCCAAATCTCAATTTGAGAATGGACAAAGATATATGAATATGAATATGTTGTAGGTTAAGTGAAGAAGTTCACAATGGTAGGTGGGTGGATCATCAAGAATGGTAGAGTCCAAACAAGGAACTATACACTCTCCCGTCATTCAGCTTCCGGGTTTGTTCTTATTTCTACGCGACTGGGACATGTTTGAAAATGACACGTTCCATGTACCCATGGTATGGGACCCATATATCACATGGCTCTACCAATATGAGAATCAAAGCAAACAGAGAAAGGATGACCCACATGTATTGTAGGACCATGTTCTCTCCTATCTCATATCGTAAGTTTTTCTTCTTTGCTGCCGCATCTACTCTAGCAAAAAATAGTCTATTTAAGAGTCTCATTTGGATGAAAATATGAGACGATGAAAAAAAATTAGATATTTTTTATTTAATAAGTTAATTTTGTAAAGATAAAGTTCAACTCAATTCAAATTTGAAGATGGTAAATTGAGAATAACGTCTATCCAAGATTCGTTAGACCGTCCAATATCGGACAATTCGAGTGCATATTGAAATGTTAAGTTAAAATCATAGGGAGATGTTAAGACTCAAGAGTCTCAAATCTTATGAAATATCAACAAGGATTCTTAGAAAATGGCATTAAACTTTATCTCTTGTGGTTGTATCTAAAGCAATCGGTGTTCCAATGCTACTAGCAACTCAAATATAAACATAGGTTCCCAATATTCAAATGGCGACTCGATTAATCAGATCCAACATTGGATGTTTATTTGCCTATGTTTGCTCCAACCAAAGTCCGTCCAGTGCACCAGACGCAGTATATGAAGTTGTAGAAACATGCATATGCTCCCACAGCCTTGGGATGCAACAAAAAAAAAAAGTTCTTTTTTAAGGAAAGGAAAAACCGTGGACAGCAGGATTCGAACCTGCGCGAGCAAAGCCCACATGATTTCTAGTCATGCCCGATAACCACTCCGGCACATCCACATTTGATAAACAAGACAAATTCATAAAAGCCTTACATGATGGTATCATCATAACGATTTTCAAAATTGAGTTATTTGGTTCGAAGGTCTCTTAATTTTCAAAAGTGTGAGCATTAATCTATGGTAGCTTGTTTTTAAAATTTATCAACCCAGATTGGTATAATTCCTACGAAATTTTAACCGATAACGAGTCTTCCTTGGCTTTGAGAGTTGGGTATCAGGGAAATCAATTGATTAAAGCTCGAGTGACTCGAAGGTTACGTCTTTGCTTAGTTGACTGTGAAGGAACGTCCTCGAAAGCATGATGGAGGATCATAGAAGATGAAGGAAAATGCGGTGTAGTCACATATAATTTATATAAATCTTCACACTAGGTTGTGACTTCCAATGTGGAACTCCAAGGTGGGTTCATGAAGTCCTTCTTGCACATAGAAATCGATAGCATGGAGCAACAAGTTAAGTGTTGGCGGCCTAAGAACACATATCAAGCCTCTCCTTTCACGGGTAGGAAAAAACTTTATGCACATTATTTCAAGTAAAATTTGAGCTCTTTACCACTAAGCTAAAGGACCGAATTTTTTTTCAAGTTAAATTTGAACTTTATTAATTAACAGTAAACTAGTAGAAAGATGAAGCAAATTTTGATGCTTGAATTAAAAAAAAATGTACAGCATGGATTTTCATTATTACCACATAGTAATTATTCATATCATACCAGAGCCATAATCAACCTTAATCCCCAAACCATCCTTCTAGCTGCCACAAGCAGCCTTCCCCAACCCTTCTGTTCTTTTCTTCACATGCAACAACTCATAGCCATAGTTTTGCTACCTTTGATGTCCAAAGATTAAAACCACAAAGCAACCAAACCAGCCATTTTTTTACAAAGATGTAGAGTTATAAATTGTTCCATAAAACCTTGCAACATCTCTTTAAGAAATTATTTCTTTTCACATTAAAACCCTTAACCTTTTTGTTGCTTTTAATTTTAACTCCACTGGTCAGGACAGTACCATTGTAGGGTTGGTGCTTGCTCGTCCGAGAAAAAGTTGCACGCCTCATCGGCACTTAAGAAATTGTGCTCCTCCATCTTCACATGATAAGATTTCTGGTACTGGAAACAATTCATGGAGGAAGATTCAGGAGACAACAAAAGGTGCTGCTGACTCTGAAGAACCCCGGATGAAGAAATTGCGCTGGAGTCGCTGTCCGAAGAACCGTCTTTCAAGTCTACTGGAAAGAGTGAAGAAGTTTCACCAATACCAACATCATTGTTGTTGATTATGCAGTCATAATCCAATTGATCTTTGGATTCTGAACTAGGAATTGATGTTTCTGAAGATGGGTTATGCTTGTCTTCATCACAAGATTCAAGCATGGTTAACTCCTCCTTCACCAAAACATTGATTGTGCTTTTTTCTTCTTCTCCAAGCTTTGATTTCAATTCCTTAATCTGTAAATACAACAAATCAATCAACTTTCTGTTTTTGAGAGAAAATTAATCACACACTTTCAATAATAACTTCAAATTTATGATACATTTGTTCCTAGAAAAGTTAAATACTTGCCTACAATTTCATAACTAAGATCAAGTACTTTCACAAGAGGACATAGCTTTACAAATTCAAGTGCCAAAGTGATTTTGCTAAATTCACTGCCAATCCAAACATACACTAAATAACACAACAGCTTAAAAATCTGTGAATTGATATATCAAATAAGTTGTTTTTTATAGAAACAACTTATAAATAAGTTGTTTTTAGCTTATTTTCACAAGCGCTTTAGAATAATTTATGAAAACAACTAATAACTTACATGAAAATAGTTTGACTAGTGACTTTATTCTATCTTATATTATGAAGTAGCTTATTCGAAAGTACTTAAATGATAAGTGATTATGCTATAAACACTTAATTAAGTTGTTATTGCACTTATAACTTCAGAAACTAAATTATAGTTAAGTTACTACTGTGGATTATAGATGTTTATACCTCCTTGTGAAAAGCTTTGTTGTCTTGAGCAATTGCATCAAACTTGAGCTTAAGAGCATCATAATTAGCTTTAAGAACACCATAATCTCTTTCCAACTGCTTGTTCTTCCATCTTGCTCTCCTGTTTTGGAACCAAACAGCTACTTGTCTAGGCTGCAACCCAAGTTCAATGGCAAGCTTCTCTTTTCTTTCAGGTTCAAGCTTGTTTTCTACCTCAAAGTTTTTCTCCAAAGCCTTAACTTGATCCACTCTTAATCTACGTTTCTTCTCAGAATGATGACCAGTTTCTTCAACACACCCTTCTTCTTCAAATCCATCCAACATCATTGATTGAAACTCCATACCATACACATGTTTGTTCCTTGGACTATGTTCCTCTAAATCAATGCAAAAAAAGAAAACTATAAGTAATAGTAACATAATTACTATAACCAACGTAAAAGTAAAAAAACATGGTACCCTCCAAAAATAGAAAGAAAAAAAAAAAAAACACAAACATAGATCTATGTCTGAAATTAATGATTAACCTGTTGATGGAGAGATTGTGATGAGAGGAGTTGAAGAAGAATCTGAGGTGTTGGGTCTCTTCATGAGTGAAAATAGGATCTTATATAAAATCTAGAAGAAGAAACTAGCTAGTACTAGTAGTAGCTACTCTTTTGATCCTTATTAACAACGTTAGTGAATGTTTTTTCACATGTTCATGTTTTTTCACAACTTCTCCTACTTCATCCATCAAACAATTCATACACATAGGAAAATTCCCACAATTAAACTAATAAACTTACTCCAATACTATAAACAATAATTAAAAAAAAAACACAAATCTCAATGTTCTCTTATCTTATCCTTCTTTTTAACACAGTAAAATTATTGTTATTATGGTAATAGTAGTAAAATAGTGTAATGAGATTATAAGATTATGATATGATGGAGGGAGATTGATTAGAGCAAAGGATGTGAACCAGCGGGGTTCTCAATAGCACAATGTTTATTATATAGTAAACCCGAGTGGGGTTAGAATGTGACTTGGGTTAGATGGAGTGTTACCATAGTTAGATAGATAGCATTGAAATGAACCCAAATTCAACCCAAATGCAAATGTTGGACACCGGTTGTGTCCGGTGGTGCTTCCGGTTTTTCGACCGTTTGTTTAGTAACGGTGTTATTTTTATGGGGCTATAGGCTAGATAGAGGCTACAATGGTGTCCAATTAAGTCAACAAATCATTTTGTTAAGAGAGTAAAGCCAAAAAAGATGGATTAGTAATGATGGATTAGTAATTATTGGAACGAAACTAGTAATTCACTCTTTATTTTAAGTTGATGATATAAAACGGTAACATACATGCATATAAATAATGTGATAAAATTAAAATAACTAAAATACATTGTTTTTTGATCCGCAACGTTGATGATTTAGCTGTTGATTGAATTTATAATTGATCGAAGTTGATCTCTCAAACATTTACTGTATTTCAACTTAATTTTAGGAGGACAAAAGTAATTTTACTGAAAAACCCTCAAACATTTTAGATTAATCACATGCTTCTAAAACCAATTCATCTTTCTTTAATTGAAGAAACTAAACATGGACTAAGTGGTATTTATTTCTGCTATATATATTGGTGCTACACAAACATGAAACACGTTCTCTTACAAAAAAAAAAAAAAAACAAACATGAAACACGTCAATGGCTGCACAAAATAAGTCATTTTGTACTTACACATTAGCTGCATATACTGCCTTTGTGATACATGTGTAACCACAAGAAGAAAACATTTATTGAGGATGAATATCCATATAACAATCAACCAACTAGTTAAAGAAAACAACTTTAGATAAAGCATAAAGACAACAAAATTAGTGAAAAAGATAGTGGTACATTGTGTTTCGGGAAAAATGATAGTGGTACAATGAAACATGTTTACTTCAAGGCTCAAGATGTGAATATAGAACAAAATATAATAGCTGGGTTATGGTTAAAAACATAAATTTTAAATACTTGTCAAAAGTATTAACAAGAATATGTTTGATCATAATCATGCTACTAGTTATTGCTGTAAAACAATCCTAAATCATGTGCTCAACAAGACATTCATCAAACTTGAAACTAGGATTACAAAATCGACAAGGAGTGAACAAATTGTTATCAATCAGTGCACTAGGCATAACAAGGTGACAGCAATTTGTTTCAATTCATTAACTGAATTAAAATGTACTTGAAAAACCAAAAATTTATTAGGGAGGAAACAATTACAATGGCACTTGGCACTTGGCAGACACGTTTTGGTCCTCTTGAATCAGAAATTGCTTGTTTTACATTACAAAGGAAACCCACCAAATTGTCACATCGAAATTAATCATATGAAACACTCGTCCACGTACCTAAAACCGTGTGGTACAAATATAGGCTCTAGCTAGTTGCCAAGATTAAACCGCAAACTATGCAAATAAGTTTCTGTGATTAAAGTTAAGTTGTTTGATAAGAGTTTTCTCTCACAAGTTTATAGTGTATTTTTTCAAAGATAACTCTCGCTTTGAATGAGATATAACATGAACATTAGGTCACCGTTATTGGCTTGTTCATCATGTGGGGGAGACTTCTCTTTACAAACTCAACTCAAATTCTAAATAATAATAAAACCTATTCATAATTGGCTTGTTCATCACGACTATTAGGTCACCGTTATTGAACTACTTGAACCTCATGTATTATTTCATTTATGGGCATGAAGCAAGGGCGTTAAAAGCACTACGTTAAATAAAATATGACATGGATATAAATTTATAAATAAGATAGTCTAAGATCACAAGTTTATAACTATCTTTGAGATGTTATTTCAATTAACATTTGAGTATGTAGGTTATTATATTTTCTCTCATTTTACCTCAATATCTTGATTGGAATTTTTTTAATGTGAATTAACAAATTTATTACTACTGAGCAAGAAACTAATCTACTCCATCATTTATCACCAATACCATAGAACAATGTGAATTAACAATTCAACAAGGTCTTTTCTGAAACAGATGCCGACCAGTGACAGGCAGGCATGGATGGGAGGGAAAGACAGATTCAGCATAAAAGTAGGACCCATCACTCGTCATCACTGACTGGTGGAGCCCACTGACAAAGTTAAACAATACAAATGTGACAACTTTTATATGAAATGGGACCCAATTTTTCTAAAACGACAAAAACACGTGTGAGGTGGGCTCATCATCATCATAGTTATAAAAGTAAGAGTACTACAAATTTAACTCATGAAAAGTCACTGTTCTCTTCTGATGAGTTGTGTGTGAAAACAGAACATGTGCCATGTGATGTGGGGGTCTTGATCGCAAATTTTCATAAAATATTACTCCCTCCGTCCCAGAATAACTCACCCATTTTCTAAAAAAAAGTGTCCCAAAATAACTGACTCATTTCAATTTTTAATACAACCTTCATAATTCCCAATATAATACTCCCTCCGTTCATTTATAATTGTCACTTTTGCATAAAATTTTTGTTTCTAATTAACCGTCGTTTTCAAAGTTCAAAGTATCATTAAACGTGACTTTACCTATATTACCCCTATATATTTATTGCAGAAAAAGAAATATATGAAATGAAGTACTACCTCCGTCCCAATTTAATTGACACAATTTTGTTTTTCACACATATTAAGAAAAATGTATAAATAAAGGGGAAAGTGGAATATATTGTATTGGGAATGATAAAAGTATTATTATTTAGTGTTATATTATATTGGGAATGATGAAAGTTGTATTGAAAATTGAAATGGGTCAGTTATTTTGGGACACTTTTTTTTAGAAAATGGGTCAGTTATTCCGGGACGGAGGGAGTATTAAATGATTAAGGTTATTATAGGAAAAAGATAAATTGTTGTATCAAAAGTAGTAAAAGTATTTGTTGTCTTGGTTTGTGTAAAAAGTCAAAATGTGACAATTAAAAAGGAACAGAGGAAGTATAACACTAAATAATACTACTTTTATCATTCCCAATACAATATATTCCATTTTCCCCTTTATTTATACATTTTTCTTAATATGTGTGAAAAACAAAATTGTGTCAATTAAATTGGGACGGAGGTAGTATTTTATAGGAAATGTGTTAAGAGCAACTCTAACGGGTCCTTACTTAACAAGAACCACTCCTCGTTAAGGACCCTCCATTGGAGGAAGAAAAAATGAGTCCCCGTTAAAGAATGGACAACTATATAAGGATCATCTCTCTCCTAGATAACTAACGGGTCCCACATTTAAAAAAGTAATAGAATGTGTACTACTTGGTCCCACTTATATAAAAGAGTAATAAAATGTGTACTACTTGATCCCACTTGTAAAAAGGAGTAATAGATAAATTATTTTTGTTTAATGATATAAAGATAGTGGGACATATTTAAATACTTTTCATTGAAGTCCTTGTTAGTGTATTACCATTGGAGCCATTAAGTCCTTAATAGGTACTTTTAGTAAAAAAAATTATAAATTAGTGATGTGTCACGTGGGGTCCATTTAAGAAGTCTTTATCAGGGAACTACCATTGTGGATGCTCTAAGAGCGATATATGGAGAAATGTTATCTAGACAATTTTTGTTGTCCAAAACTCTAAAAATATCATATATATTATTTTCTTTTTTTAATTTATTATTTCTATCTTTTATAAATTATATACTTTCATATTATCATATTATTGCTAATTTTTAGTTGTTCAAATAGCATTAGTCTTATCTTTTTAACGAACAATTGTATGTTCATAAGATCAAGTCTACCATATGCTTAAACATGTTTTGATTTAGGTTAACGCTTAACTTAAGATGTGTTACAAGTTACTCTTTGCACAAGGTTCGTAGGGACCATGATATGGACTTTACGCAAGACTGCAAGAGAATAATGATCAATAGTAACTCATGGAAATTGGATCATGTGCACTCATTTTTACCCTAAATTAAATATCATTCCACGGAGCATACATACGTGATCGTCGGAATGTGTACAAGTACACCACTCCATTTGCTTGCAGAAGAAGGTTGTCGTTGACGCAAGTACCTTGCTCACAAGTTATTCAACGCCATCATTAGGGATCCTAGGTACGACATGATCAATACAAAAAAATCCTTATCCTCAAAAAGTCAAATAAAATTTTTGTTAATTTTATTTAACTATTTGACATTTTTTTTTCAGACTATGCGTATACAGGAGCTTTAGTGTATCAGACTGTCATTTTTTAATTTAACATTTGAAAAAGGATAACTCTTTGTTTATGTGTGAGCCTAAACATTATATATTTGATTCTGTATCTATACAAAACTTACTCCTCTTTGACATTCTATAACACTCACTTTCTTACTCCTTTTTTTTTTTTTTTACTTTCTATAACACTTCTATTTGATTCTATAAATATAGATCTCATACTTTGAAAACAAATTTCACATAAAATTGTGAAATCTATGGGTGTTTAAGATAACTTTGTATGTGTTTTTTAAATATTGTGTGTTGTTGTATTTTTTTTATTGTATTGATCTTAAGTATCATCCCTTCTAGGTCGTCTCTGCCTAAAGGATTGTGGCATTAGTGGGTAAGTAACATTTCTCATGAAATTATTTTTAAAGAAATTTTAGCTGCATTAGTGGATTGTGTGCCGTTGTATTGGTCTAAGTCATTATAAAGAAATTAAATTATGTGCACTTTTACATCCTTGATGAAGATTTTAGGAAGAAGGTATTTTCTCATATAGGGTTGTACATGGATATGGGTCGACATGATCAATTCAATGATTCAGTTTCAATATATATTTTATTTAAGTTTAGTGTATTTTGTTTTATAAGCAAAGAGAAAGGACAGGCATCAAAGGCATCATCGACATCCCAACTAGGTTGGCACTCCGAGAGACCTCCATCTTATGCCGTCAAACTCTAGAAAAATTTATTAAAAAAGGGGGAAAAATTACAAAAGTAGGGGGGACTAGACCAAAACCCTCAATGAAAACAAATAAAAAAACAACAGAAAGAAACAGAAAAAACACCGAAACAACCGAAAACAGATTATGGAAATTTGTAATTAGGTAAACCGCATCTGCCCCGAAAGAAATCAGTCTTCATCTCATCAGGAAGAGTGTGTAACCTTATCTCCGCAACCATGGAGTGACCCAAATTAGCTAATTTGTCTGCACAACAGTTACCTTCATGGAAAATGTGAGAAGAAATAACATGAATCCCAAGATTGTGGGCATTATGCCATATGTTGCATAACATAATAGGCACCAATAGATGGTTCGAAAAACTCAATAGAGCACTTGTGGAGTCGCTCTCAATCCAAATGTTCCTCCACCCTTTCCGGGCAGCAAACTCAATAGCTAAAATAATTGCAAGAACCTCCGAATAATAAACAAACTGTAAACCAACATTGCAAGAGAAAGCTCCACGGAACGTGCCTAGGTGGTCACGAAACAGCCCCCCACAAGCCGCATGTTCACCAATCACTGAGCCATCCGTGTTGACCTTCAACCACGGAGCGGTAGGGACTTTCCACAAAATCATAATAATATCTTTGACTCTACGGCAATGAGGAGAAACCGCAAAAGAATCAAGAAAAGCTAAATCAGACGGTAAACACTTACCCTTAAAAATATTTCCAGATATTGCAATAAAGGAATGAATACGGACTTTGGTTGAATGCAAAGTTGGCGTCATTGTTGTAAACCGCAAGGAATTCCTAGCCCACCAAATAGTGTGCAGCGTGTGCAAGACTGCTGCCAAAAAAATGTCCGACTCTTGGGAGGAGCACCTAACCGGCCTACAAGAGATGAGCGAGTCTAGTGTAGAGCAATCAATAACTCGATTGAGCTCAGCACCTATCCAGTCCCAAAGCTGCTTGGAAAATTGGCATCTAAGAAAAAGATGCTCGGAAGATTCATCACCTTTCAAGCATAAGTTACAAATCGACACAACAATGCAGCCACGCCTTCTAATTTTTAAGTTTAGTGTATCAATCACTGTATATAAAATAGAGTAAACTCCATTCTTATTTCCTAAGAGAAATTTGAATTACACTTTTTTCCTTCTTATATTAATATACACTCTCCCTTTTTTTTAAACAAAATTTATACTTCCCTCTCCTATGAAATGCTTGAATTAGAACTTTTTCCCTTTATAATTAAATATACACTACACTTTAATCTATTTTACTATAAATAAATCTTTTTATGATATATATACTAATTTTGAACCACCATTTAAGAAAATTAAATTAATTTTTTATAATCTAATGTCATTGATAACTAAATTTAAATATTTTTTTATTAATTTTATAATTTAGACTATAAAATTCATTTTTGAATAACCATACATTCGAGACTTTAATTATTTTTCACATATTTTACTTTTATTTTATGTTGTTTCATATTTTATAACAGAGTTTAAAACTATATGTTAATGAAATTGAGAATAAAAAATAGTGAATAATATGCATTCAAATGTTGATTATGTTAAAATGGATATGCAATACTATTTTTCTTCTGAATGTGTTTGATTTTTTTTTGCTAGATTATTAGAATTAAAAAAAAAATATCAACGTAGAAAAGTGTAAATTTTAACATAAAAGAGGAGTGAAATGTAATTCAAATTTCTCTCATGTTTTTTAATATGTTTTGAATAATAGGAGAATGAAGTGTAATTTAATATTTTTTTTAAGAGAAAGAAATGTTACTCATTAACATAGGAGCTTGAGAGTGGTTAGATTGAGGAATAACCACCCAATTGTAGTTAGTGTGGCTAAGTGGACCACGAGTAAACTTTAGACAAATATTGCACTTTATATCAAAAAAAATTCTTCAAATAATCTATTAGCTAGAAATGTACTCTTTAAAAAAATAAGTAGAAAATTTAGAGTTTAAACTAGTCATGCAATGGGGCGGGGGGTGGAGACGAGTTTTACTTTCCTCGTCCTCATACCCTACTTTGATATATTTACCCGTTACCTTACCCATATTCAGCGGGGATGAGAAATTGAATCTCATCCCCGTCCTCGATGGGTTCGGATATTTCCGCCCCATCTCCATCCCCACAATGGATTTTTTTTTTGATAAAATTAAAAATATTTTGCATTATCCAGCAAAGAGATGATGACATTCGATGACTATGGTGTGAAGGAGTAGAGAGAGGTCAAGAGTGTGAGGCATGGAAGGATAAGAGAGAAAGACTATGATAAGTGAGTATCATCTAAAAGTCAGAGACTCTGACCGTGTAAATGAAATGATTTACTGTTTGGGTTTCTATTTATATAAAAGGGGTAATAAATTGATTTTCTACATTCGGAACAGGTTTGAGTATGAGTTCAGGGTGAGTACTTATATCCATGTTACCCGTACCGTACCCGTATTTTAAAATTGGGGAAAACCCAAACTCATACCCAAACTTAGTCAAAGCAGGGAAAACCCATCAAATTAAGCTTGGTTCAGGTGGATACCCGTGGATATGGATTTTGTTGTCATGTCTAGTTTAAACCCAGAATTTGTATATTGCAATGTATCTAGCTACCAAGTGATGTTTACAGAGATCGTGTCATATTTTCTCCATGCTATATTTTTTTTACACTATCTTCAACCTTTTTTAATTGGGTTGCAGTAGCCTTTAATCCATGGTGACCAAAAGATTAAAATCCGACTTTTTTTTAATAAAAAAAAGCAGGCTATTTTCGTGGACAACAGCATATCAAAAAACAAATTTTTTTTCTTTTCATTTCACTAACTACTTATTTTTTACGATCAAAATCTGCCTAAAGTGATCAATAAATCAATAAGAAAAACTCCCTACTTGATTTTTTACATAATAAAAGTGAATAATATAACTTGTTGATAACCGGCTTTTGAAGAGACGCTGCATTTCATGAAGACGGCTATGCTCTTACACGCCTATATAAAGGTGACTTAGCGTAACCTTCAAGGTACGATTCGCTTTTACATCATTTTGCACATATTCACCTCATTCACTTATTTACTTGAGCGTCAGAGAGCTAACATGCTTGCATGCACCATTCTCCTCCGCCGTGACGACCACTGCGAAGGATCAACCTCTGCCGCAATGTAACATCAAACACACATACAGGTGCACGATTTTATTTTGATCAAATTAAAACCCTATATATAATTAAGAAGTTAATTCAAGTTTGAGCTTTTTTTATGCCTTTGTAAATTGGGAACACATTATAATTAGGGTCTTACCTATAAGTATCACAGTGCACATTTTAAGAATTTCAAATTAAAAATTATTCTTAAAAATATCAAATACTTTATATTTTAAAGATTAAAAAAGTCAAATACTTTAATTTTTAAAGTAACACAAATTTTCATAATAATTTACAGTTTAATTTCCTTAAAGAAAACACCAAAAACATTCATTATCATTTTCCTTATACTTAATACTATTGCAGTTGTTTCACATGCCATGATCCCTGTGGTATAGACCAAAAAACCATGACTCTGCTGGATCTATATAAATAAATTATCAACCAAGTGGATAATGGATATGTAGAAGCTCTATAGAAGAGACTCCCACTTTGCATGGTCATGGGGCATGGGACATATTCATTGATGTCGCTGACTTTGACACAGGTATCTGCATTCTGCATAACTCTCTTCTATTTTTTCTAAACGTAATAATTTCTCAATGGATATTTAAAGAATCAAACTTTAAAGCAAGTTCTAATACAGGAATTATTTGCTCATCAATCATTCCTCCATAAAAGTCTAGAAATGAATCTCTAATACAAATGATTATTAGAGGATAAAGATGTACTCCAGACGAAGGTTTGGCTAGCAATATGATTGAATCAATGACTAACTAACATACAATGAATTTTTTATTTTTTAAGAAAGAGCATGACAATTTTGCTATGTTAATGTTATTGCATGTTTGAATTGACGATGAATTAGACCGAGTAATTATAGTAAAATTTATACTTTTGAGTTTTTACAAATTGAAAGTGCTACGTAATTTCGTTAAATTGATCGATTTATCGGATGTGTCAAGGGCTTACATATTTGATTCTTACTTCGTTTTATATCAAATTACTTCCCCCAATCAAGACAACAATTAAACTTGAGCACATGCACAGGTTGGGAAAGCATGTTTAATACTCCATTAGGTATTGAAGAGTCCCCCAAATTCATGTTTACTTCCCCCAAAGAGACTTGCAAGATTTGATGGATTTGTCTAAGATGCAAAATTCTGTCTAAATGTAACTGAAAATGTTTATGAAATGTATAAAGCCTATCTGATGTAACCCTAACTAAATAATTTTTTTGAAAGGAGAAGGCTAATATCAATGTGCATGCAAGTTTCATGAAGACCAAAAGTGTGCTAGCACCATATTGGAAAAAACCTGAATCTCACCAAAAACCAATGAGACGATCACATGGCCTCCACAAGAGTGATTTCATTATGTCCATTGTCCGGTGCTTTAGAAAACAGAAAAGAGATGAACCTTTTGCTTTGGCTAGTTCCTGGGGCCTACAAATTGATGTATAGAGTCAAATAAAGGAAAAGATGAGAGGAAAATAAATTTGACAGTAACTGATTAAAGTTTGTCTGACAGCTCATTACCCTTTAGTGGTAGGTAGCTTTCTTCGGGTTCTCTTTTTCTAGTTTGTGAATGTGAGTGCTCTCTAAAGACTAAGAATTACTACTAAAAAACATTGAGTGGACAAGTAATATTTTTTAAAAAGTAGGAACAAATATCTCTGAGCATTGTTTAAACACTTAAAAATATTGATTTTTATATAAAGAATTGTGAAATTAGGTCTTTTTTACATGTTTAACTTGTATTTTTAAGATAAAATTTTATTTTGTGGGTTTCTCAAACAATGTCCTTCTTATGACATTTGTTAGCATTACACACTTTTAGTTGATCTCTTGATCAAGGTGCTTAAGAGCTTCCACAATGGAGACATCCACTTTTAGGTACTTAAACGAGAGTCGCGTGTTAACATCACTAATTTTTAATAGTAGTATCTAATAAACATTCAATCCATCCAATTGAGCATCTCACACAAATTTCTTGAACGGGACTCATTAATCATTTATCAATAACTCAATATCATTACATTTTAATATTCCAATATTAAAAAAAATGTGGATCCCACTTAAAATTGAAATGTTTCATTCGGACCTTGATCTCATTAGATACTCAGAGTGATTTTTCCCCAATAAGGGGTGCTTTATAGGTACAAAGTCTTAAATGGAGATATCAAGTTTTTGGGTAAAAAGATCCCACCCATCTCCACTTGCTTGGTGCCCTCGGTTTGAATGACTTCAGCTTATGCAGTTTGTCATATCGGTTTATATGGTTTATCCAATGTGTTGAGCGAGTTGAATCGGTTGGTTGGAATTTCAGTTAAAAAAATACGTAGAATGACATTGATGAAAAAAAAATTGATGATAAAGTTCAGGGATGATGGAATTTCTTGTCAGAGAAAGAGATTTTTGAAAATGAAGCAAATTGATTGTTGTTGTTGTGATTTTGTTCGATATTTGAAGGTTACGGGCAATGAAGGTTGAGGGAAGAGGAAAAGAAAATGAGATCTCTGAAAGTGAACAATTGTTCTTGACGTTGCTCTAGTTATTTTGTTCGATATTTGAAGGTTGGGGATAATTAATATTTTGGAAAAGGAAACAAATCAACTGAAGGTTAAGGATGATGAATTTTCTTGACAAAGCAGTGGCGCATATGCATTAGGGTTTCCTTTCTCTTCCCCGTTAACTTAAGCTTATATATCTTTGGGCTTTGGCTAAAATTGGGCTTGCATCCATTTTGGGCCAATGTAGGAGTAAGCTTGGTTGTATTTGAGTATAATTATGTATCGTTGTTTCTTTTCCCACCCTATTAGTTTCTCACACGCCTAATTTTTTTACAAAAATACATTTGGTTCAGATTATATTCTCCGAACACTTTTTTAGTGATTTTGGGATTATAAAGTCTGAAATATGCTAGCTCTATAAGCAACAATCATAATATTTCTCATTTCACCAATTTTAAACTTTGCTTTTAAAAACAAGCAAAAAATCAAAGTAAAAAAAAAATCATAAGATATGTCAAATAAAATCATAAAAATATAAAAATAACACAAAAAAAAATCTAAGAATCAAATAGTTAATGGAAATTTTTAGATATTTTTCCTAAGAATATTAAGAACAAAAATGACAAATGGGTCTAAATGATGATATTTTAGATTTTGAGGGGCTGGGTCCCTTTTATGGGAGTCATAATGCTTGATTTTCTTTTTCATCTGATTTTATGACCAAGTTTCAGAGCAATCTAATCAAATAACGTGAAAACTGGATTTTCGAGTGTTAGACAAGAACAACTAACAATGACTTGAAACATAAGGAGAGGGTTATGATACTTAGTATAGTTCTTAAACAATCTCAGTCTTTATGTTGATATAGTTTGGATTATATAATTCAAACCAGTTTTCCTTGAATTCTTAGCACAAGATGGGTGTGTATAGAGTGTTAGGATTTTGTAATCCCAAAAAAAAAAGCAAAAAATGTGTCATGTTATATTGGGGTTTTCATATGGTTTAATCTGAATTGTTGAAAAACTCATTTTCCATCCAAAAACAGGGTGAAAACTCTTTTCGAATTCTATAATCCAAAAATCTCTCAGAGCATTTTTGTAAAAAGAAAAAAAAGGAGGCACGTGAGAAAGACATAGTGTGGGAAAAATAATAGTCATTGTGTATAACATCAGTCGATCCATATTTCACTGAATTGGAAGTGCTCCCAAAACCGACCATAATATAAATATAATATAGAATAACAAGGGACGCGGCAATTCCCACTGTCATAAAATTTGCAATAAAATAGATTCAAACAACCGGCGGCGAAGCTACCCGTTATTTTATGAGGTGGCCAAATCTAAAAAAATAAATATATTTTACGTGCTATTTTGACAATTTTTATTGTTAACAAAGCTCTCTTTGTAGTTGTTTATGGGATCAAAAGTCAATTTTGACAATTTTTATCATTAACAAAGCTCTCTTTGTAGTTGTTTATGAGATCAAAAGTTTTAAAATAAGAGAACATCTATCACACAAGTAAATATCTTTTGATTTTCCTGTTTCTACTAGCTATTGACAAACAAACTCATTTGCGGCAGTTAAATATATTTTATTGGGATAGCTAACTACAAAATAGGCTAAGTTATTCAAATAAAAGTAAAAAAATGGGGTAGCCAAAGCTACTGCATTAATATGCATAGCTTCGCCCCTGCAAACAACCATAAATCTAAAATTCCTTGATTCGGTTAAACTCAACTCGATCGGATAATATCAATTTCACTTTTGAAAACCAAACTACATTACAACAAAATCAGATCAAGTTTGGATCTGGGCAATGTGCGCGTGTAACTTTCAACGTTGAACAAAACATAAACTAAATGGTAAAAAACTTTGAAGACTTTTGTTGATCTTGACATGGAAAGTTTTTTTGTTCCTAACAAAAATAGTGGCATAAAAAATATTTTGGGTAGGGAGGGACTTAAGGGGGGCAAGCATGGCTTGAGCCCCTTTTTTTTGCGTAAATTTTAGGGTTAAATATGTTTTTTGTCCTTATAAATACATCAATTTTTATTTTAGTCCCTCTAATTTTTTTCCGACTTTTAGTCTCCAATAATTTTTCATCTTTGCTTTAAACATGAATTAAATATGTACTTTTATATTTTTTTGCGGTTAATAATTCATATTTAATTTATTTTTGTTAAAAAATTCTAATTTTTTGGGAGATATTTTTGCAAAATTCTAGACATTTGTGCACAATTTCATTGAAAAATACAAAGGCTACACGCGATTTGACTTTCATTGAAAAATACAAAGGCTACACACGATTTAACTTAAACATGGAGATTAAAAATCTTATAAGGACTAAAAGTGGAAGAAATTTTTTAGAAGGACAAAAATGAAAAATTGATATATTTTTAGGCACCAAAAACACATTTAACCCTAAATTTTATATAAGTTAATTAGCATACAACATGCCATATACTACAATAAAAATATTCATATGTTCATTGACATATTATATTCATACATTAATAAAAAAAAATTAAGAAAAAAAGTGAATAGTTGCTAAAAGGTCCGGCATATACCTTTCATTCTATGTAGCTGTGGGGAAATACTTGGGTGACATAGTCTCTTTTGGTGTCATTGGTTCATTTTAGATGAGAGAATGATGTATGAATGATTAAAATAAATTATTTAGATTAGAGAGAATGTGTGGTTAAGAGAGAGATAGAAACAAAGTACCAATGACACCAAAAGTCAATGACACCCAAGTACTACCCGTAGCGTGTGACTAAGGTGCCAAAACGTTGTATATTTTTTTTTTTTTTTGTGGATAATTTATTATACACAGTAAAGCCCAATTAAAAGTTATTTTTTAAATGACTAATGTCAATGATTAATTGTTATGTTAGTGTGTCATCGTGAGCTTGACTCAGTTGGTAAGGACAATGCATAAAAATATAAATATGTAAGGTTCGGGGTTCGAACCCTGACCATCACCAAAAAAATTGTAAATATGTAAGGTTCGGGGTTCGAACCCTGACCATCACCAAAAAAATTGTTTATATTAGTGTTTTTTTCTATGGCAGAAATCAAACTAGGGAATTTTAACAATCCCCCCACCCCAAAAATATTATTTTCTATTTTCTTTTGATTCATTTTTAATGCTAATCTTTTTTTTTTTTTTTTAAGACTTCTTTTCCTTCAAAATTTAATCTATCCTTGTATGTTTGATTGACTTATTTAACCTTGTTAAAATAAGTTCTGTGAGGCTGTTTAGAAAAACTTGTGAAAACAACTTATGATGTGTTTATAAGTTTAAGATATTTGATTCAACAACGGATCAATACGGCTAATCAACAAACAAGAATGGATAGCTAAGTTATTGGGGTTTTGACTTCGAAGCTGTATCTTGTATGTATACAAAGTGGGGGTTGAAAACAAAGTGGCAGATGCGTTGTCTGGCATCATGAGGATATGGAGGTGAGAACCATGTTGTCATATCCTATTTGGCAGCATGGAAGTCAATTGCAGCAAGAAGTTTTGAAGGATCCAGCTCTTAAAAGGGATCATTGACACCATAACTGTTAATACGTACTCCAAGGCAGATACTCTCTCAATGGAGGAATTCTGTTCTACAAAAATAGATTGGTGATTCCTGCAAAATCAGCCATCATTGAGGATTTGTTAAGAGATTTTCACTCATCCCCTAGTGGGGGACATTTCGGGTTATCTTCGAACTTATAGGAGGATAGCAGGTACCTTGTATTGGCACGGTATGATACTATGATGAAAAGGGTTCAGGATTTTGTTAAGGCATGTGATATGGGACAAAGACAAAAGTATGTTTGCAATAACACCAAGTGGTTTACTTCAGCCTTTCCCCATTCTGATGTTAGTTTCGAGTGTGAGATTTCCATGGATTTCATCACCGGCTTGCCAAAAAGTGGTTGATTGTTTATCTAAGTATAGGCACTTTATTCCTCTCAAGCATCCTTTCACGGCTTGCTCCATTGCCGCGGTGTTTGTGAAGGAAGTGGTAAGACTTCATGGCATTCCAGAGTCAATTTTAAGAGACTGTGATCGCCCCTGAGTATTTTCTGAAAAGAGCGTTTCAAACTGTTAGGTATTGTTGTGAAGATGTCATCAGTCTATCATCCCCAAACCAACCGTCAAACGTAGGTAATTAACCGTTGTTTAGAAGCATATATGCGCTGTTTTGTTTCGAACCAGCCGAAGTCATGGTCATGTTGGACTCCGTGGGAGGAATTGTGGTATAACACAATTTTTCATGTGTCGACCGGTTTCTCACCATTTGATTGAGCGAAAATATAATCTTGACATGCACTTCATTTTTCATAACTTTTTTCTATATGCAATTAACGAACACATTTTGGTGAATTTCTTGTTTCTTTGGCAAATTAATGTCATTAAAATTAAATATGTACTAGAATTTATTGTAAATAACTGCTATGTAAAATTTGATTTAACAAGTAGGTTTTACTTGTACACTACAAACAAAAAATTGATGCACGATTTACAAGATCATGTGATCGTTTTTTACAACGTTAACAATATCATTTTGACACTATTGTCACCAACATCCTCATCCTTAGAGAAAAGGTGCTTCATCTGTCATTTGCTTTGGTCCTCGTGAGCTTAGCTCGGTTGGTATGGACAATGCATAAGATATGCAAGGTTCGGGGTTCAAACCCCGGCCACCATAAAAAAAAAACTGTCATTTGCTTTGCATAAGGCACCACTACACTTCAACTTCAACATCAATTCCAAGTTTTGGTTAACCTCTTGTTTTGAATACATATATGTGTTATTAAGTTTTTGCTGCAGAATTGGATGCTAATTTATTGACTTGAAATGTAATTAAATACAAGAGGAAGTAACTGAAAGCTAGAAAATAAAGGAACCACTAATCCCACGTTTAACAATTCCTAATAACATGGGATTCTCCTAAGGAATAAGTAAAAGCAACAGTATTCCTTACAAGTAGGAATTTATTAAGGAAACTAACTACTAAAAACTCAACACCCTCCCTTAAACTGAATCATATCTATGAATCAGTTTAAAACTGAACTTGAACAAACTCCAAGTAATGCTCGCAGCTTCACAAAAGCTTCTAACTTTAGAGACTTGGTCATGATATCTGCCACTTGGTCTTCATTTCGACAATACACCAAATCTATGGTTCTGTCAGTAACAAGATCACGAAGAAAATGATATCGCACATCTATGTGTTTACTTCTCCCATGTAAAACTGGGTTCTTGGAGAGTTTGATAGTTGAACTATTATCACAATGAATCACAGTTGGTCTCTCTTGATAAAAATGTAACTCTTCAAGAATTCTTCTTAGCCAAATTGCTTGGCATGCTGAAGTTGCTGCAGCTATGAACTCCGCTTCGGTTGTGGACAAAGTAACAACTTGTTGCTTCTTTGATGCCCATGATACAGCAGCTGATCCTATCATAAACACATGACCTGATGTACTTCGTCTATCATCCAAATCACCCGCATAATCGCTATCAGTGAAACCAGTCAAAACAGATCCTCCATTTTTCTTATAGAAAATACCAAAATCTATTGTTCCTTTCAAGTAACGAAACACCCTTTTTGCAGCTTTGAGATGCAACTCTGTTGGTCTTTCCATATACCTACTAATCAGACACACAACATACATTATATCAGGCCTAGTGGCTGTCGAGTACATTAAACTTCCAACAATTTGTTTGAAGTAAGTACTGTCAACCCTCTCCCCATCAATATCACTTGAGAGTTTCAAACCTGGTTCAGTTGGAGTCCCAATTGGATTACAATTCTCCATATGAAATCTCTCCAAAACCTCTTGAGCATATTTCTTTTGTCCAATAAACAAACCAGCACCTGTTTGCACTACTTCTATACCAAGAAAATATTTCATTTTTCCTAAATCGGTCATGTCAAAATCAACCATCATAGAATTCTTAAAATCAGAAAATATAGCCTCATCATTACCGGTGAAAATAAGAACATCAACATATAAGCAAACTATCAATATTTTACCTCCTTCTCCGGTTTTGATGAACAAAGTATGCTCGTATGGGCATTTTATGAAACCTGCCTTCTCAAAGTGACCTTCTATACGCCTATACCAAGCTCGAGGTGCCTGCTTCAGACCATATAAGGCTTTCTTCAATTTGTAAACTTTATGTTCGCTACCTTTTACCACGTAACCAGGAGGCTGCTCAATGTAGACTTGCTCAAGTAGTTCACCATTAAGGAAGGCGGATTTTACATCAAGTTGGAATATAGGCCATGAATTTTGTGCAGCTAATGATACCACCAATCGAATTGTATCTTGTCTTGCTACAGGGGCAAAAACTTCTTGATAATCAACTCCATGCTCTTGCTTGTAGCCTTTCACAACCAGCCTTGCTTTAAATTTGTCGATTTCTCCCTTTTCATTCAGCTTTGTTTTATAAACCCACTTCACACCAATGGTTTTTTGTCCTTTAGGAAGATCAGTTAACTCCCAAGTCTTATTCCTCTCTATGGCTTCAATTTCTGAATCCATGGCTTTTTTCCATTTTTCTTCTTTCACTGCTTCTGCGAACAATATAGGATCGGAACCTGCAAATAAAGAAAAATGTGCAGTAGCATCCTCATCAGATAATTCATCGCCACTCACATAATCTATCATCCAAGCTGGCCTTGTCCTTTGTCGTCGTGGTTCTGAAACAAATGACTGATCTTCATTTGGAATTGAGACACTTGATGAAGGATTTGGCGAAATTTCTCCAAGGGACTGAGTAGGAAGCTGCAATTCTGATTCGAACTCTTGACTTTTCTCGTCATCTTCTTCGACATCAATTAAAGTTTGTTGCTGCTCGGTGATGCTCCAATCCCATGTATTTTCTTCATCAAAGAGAACATCTCGACTAATGATTATTTTCTCAGTAATGGGATTATATAACTTGTACGCCTTCGATTCTTCACTAACCCCAATAAAAACACATTTCACACTCTTATCGTCAAGCTTTGTTCTCTTTTCATTTGGAACATGTGCATACGTTATGCATCCAAAAACTCTAAAGTGATCAACTGATGACCTGACTTCGCTCCAAGCTTCTTGAGGTGTTATGTTTTTCACAGCAAGGGTAGGACTTCGATTGAGTACATGAACGCTCCAATTGACTGCTTCTGCCCAGAAAGTCTTTGGAATACCCGTTTTCACCATCATGCTTCGCACCATGTTCATAATATTCCGATTCTTTCTTTCAGCCACACCATTTTGTTGTGGTGTGTATGCAACAGTAAGCTGCCTCCGTATTCCATGTGATTCACAGAAACTTGCAAAGTTATGTGAGTTAAATCCACCGCTGCGATCTGTGCGAAGGATCTGAATGTACTTTCCAGACTCTTTTTCAACTCGAGCTTTAAAGCTTTTAAAAACAATAAAAGCTTCAGATTTCTCTTGCAAAAAATAAACCCATGTTTTTCGACTATAATCATCTATGAAGGTAATGAAGTACCTTTTGTTTCAATTCGAGGTTGGATTGATTTGTCCACAGATGTCTGAATGCAACAACTGTAGACATTGCTCAGCTCTCCATGCTTTTCCTCGCGGGAAAGAGTCGCGATGTTGTTTACCAACAATGCAGTCTTCACACATTTCTATAGGATTGTTGATATTGGGCAGTCCTTCCACCATGTTCTTCTCATGTAGTGTCTTTAAGCCTTTAAAACTCAAATGACCATAACGCAGATGCCACAACCATGTTGGATCTTGCACTCTTGTCGACAAACACTTTTGGACACCATGCTGAATGTGTAGAGGGAACATACGATTGGATGTCATTTCTGCTTCAGCTATCAGACCCTTCTCTGGATGTTGAATTTGACACCTATTTCGTTGGATGATGATGACGTAACCTTTTTCTTGCAGTTGTCCCAGACTAATGAGATTGCTTTTCAAATATGGGATATAAAACACACTAGAAATTGTATGCACAATGTTGTTTTTCATATGGATTTTAATATCCCCTTTTCCCATGACAGAAATGCAAGAATTATTACCAAGCTTTACAGTTTCTCTAAATGTTTCATCCAAATCTGGGATATAAAACACACTAGAAATTGTATGCACAATGTTGTTTTTCATATGGATTTTAATATCCCCTTTTCCCATGACAGAAATGCAAGAATTATTACCAAGCTTTACAGTTTCTCTAAATGTTTCATCCAAATCATAAAACAAAGATTTGTTTCCACACATGTGATTGCTGCAGCCCGAATCTAAATACCAAGTATTACCTAGTGAATTGTTCTTGTCAATGTAAGCCATCAAGAGCAACTCTTCTTCAGTTTCAGAAAAATTTACCTTGGTTTCCTTCTCTTTGTCCGGGCGTTCATATTGATAATGGCCATTCTTGTGACAACGATAACACTCCACCCTTGCCATTTCAAACTGGGCTCCTTGATTGTAATGTTGACGTCATCTACCTCTGCCTCTTCCTCGAAATCCCCCACGTCCTCTTCCTGGAGAAATGGTTCCTCCATGAGCAGTAACTTTCAAGGCTTGCTCCTCCACATCATATCTAGTCATCCTTTGCTCATGAACTAGCAACGAGCTTTGCAACTCATCAATCGAAAGACTATCAATGTCATTCGATTCTTCAATGGAACACACCACATAGTCAAACTTGCGTGTCATTGAGCGAAGGATTTTCTCAATGACTGCAACATCATCCAATTTGTCTCCATTAATGCGCATCTTGTTTGCAATTGACAGCGTTCTTGAAAAATAATCATTGACTGATTCTCCTTCCTTCATGTGAAGAATTTCAAACTCTTTGCGAAGAGCTTGGAGTTGTGCACGTTTTACTCGTGCAGAGCCTTGGTACTTCTTCTTCATTGAATCCCAAATGTCTTTAGCAGTGTCTTTCTTTAGGATGGTCTCCAGTACAGCACGATCTATTGCTTGAAACAAATAATTCTTTGCCTTCAAATCGTTTAATCTCTGATCTTTCAACACCTTTTTCTGTGCTTCTGTCAAATTGGATTCATCTGCAGGTTCAGTGATGCCATTTTCCACAAGAACCCAGTACTCTTTGGATCGCAGAAAATTTTCCATCAACATACTCCAATGATCATAGTGACCATTGAAGCGTGGAATAGCAGGTTGAACAAAACTGCTGTTTTCAGAAGTTATTGAAAGAGGAAAGAGAAAACTCTTGCTGCTGCAAGAATGAAAGCTGCGGCTTTTTCAAATTAGGCCCCAGTGGGGAGCTCTGTTACCAATTGTTATTAAGTTTTTACTGCAGAATTGGATGCTAATTTATTGACTTGAAATGTAATTAAATACAAGAGGAAGTAACTGAAAGCTAGAAAATAAAGGAACCACTAATCCCACGTTTAACAATTCCTAATAACATGGGATTCTCCTAAGGAATAAGTAAAAGCAACAGTATTCCTTACAAGTAGGAATTTATTAAGGAAACTAACTACTAAAATGTCAACAATATGAAACTCTTTTTCCATTTTTTAATTTTTTAGAATATCACTGCTAGCCGTTAAGTGATATTAAAAACAAGATTTAATTATTTTTTAGGTATCGTTTTGATTTCATAAATAATTTTCGTTTCTTCAGAGTCTCTTAAATATGTATATATTAAACAAGTTGGTCCCTTTCGTCAAGATATAAACCGCAAATGTTTAAGATGGACCACCAAAAATTTCATTGATTTTTTAATCTTAACGGTTTGATCTATTCATAAAAAATAAACCATTAAATCTTAGAGGTCTATTGTAACTAGCAGGGCATTATCAAGAAATAAGTGGTAAAAAATATGGGAAATTATGAATTGTTTAAGAAATGGGGAATGAAAATTCATAATTAATTGTCTCTCGTTTAAAAACTTCAAAAATTAGTGGTTGAAGTTCTTATGTTGTTATGAATATACTAGCAAAACTATGGAACAAAATTTGACACGTGAATATATGCTTACTCATAACAAAATTGCAATTTTGGTTGAAAAATCAAAATAAATTGAGAGGTAGTCGAAATCCTCTTAAACTTTGGAGATACTCCCTATATACATTTATGGAGGTGTCGGCAAAAAACAAGCAAAAACTTTGATTTTTAGGTCGAATTTTTTTTTTTTAGTTTTTGGTGCTTTAAAAATTCAAAATTAATCCGCTCTTGTCGGATTTTTTTAAGTTTTTTTGTGGAAAGTCTTATTTTAATGTTCTAAACATTCCTATAAAAAACAATAAAAAAATTCAACCTCTAAGCTTTTCTAGATTTTATGTTTACATGAAAAAATAAGAGGTCAAAAGTAAAAAGAATCACAAATTATAGAGGTAGAATTTTTTTTTTAGACGATGATTTTTCAGACTGCGCATATATTACGGGGTCAATTTAAACATTAAATCAATAATACATATACACGCACAATGAATACATTTGAGAAATGTCCTCTAAGTACATCTCAATTTGTAGTTGTATTAGTAAGTATGTCGGTTTTTTTATCAAAAATAAATATTAAATCCAAAAGATGGCACTGTAGTTTTGATCGTTTTTGAATGGGTGACCTTTTGGGAAGTTTCCCAGAAAGCGTGCGAGTGAGGACAAAGCACGCTGAAAAGACTCGTGTTGGTTTGTAGGGTCAGTCGGCAATGCTTAAAGTTGTCTGGGATGTTGCAAGTGGTATAAGAGCAAGGCTGACGAGGACGAGGAGTGATCGCCGATGCACAAGACATGGCAATGAGCGGCTCCTGGCAGCTTCTCAGCAACCGAATTCACATCTGAATGAGAGGGATCCTGAGGTTGTGCAGGTATGAGACTGCATGGTTGAAGGATGACTTATAAGAATTGTTTGGTACTACCTATACCAATAAGATGCATTTTCTTTCGGTAGCTACTTCCATAAGAACTCCACAGTTAAGCGTGTTTGACTTTCAGTAGTTTTAGGATGGGTGACCTTCTGGGAAGTTTCCTGGAAAGCGTGCAACTAATGACAAAGTACGCTGAAAACACTCGTGTTGGTTTGTAGAGTAAGTCGATAATGCTTAAAGCCGTTTGTGATGTTACACATTTGTTTCATCATCCCTTGGTAAACAATTTTTTCTATAATAATTCAATTGTGACACTTAACTGTCGACAAAAAACAACAATGCTCTATTCCAATTATTTGACTAACATTTTTGTTTACTCGTGTATTTTTGTAACAAAAAATCTCCTTAAGAGGGTAAAGAAAATAATTGGTCCAAAAATTGAGGTAATTTTGTAACAAAAGATCTCTTCTATATAGTTTTTTATTTTAGTCAATGTCATCTTTGTCATTTTGTAATAGTTTGACAAATTTTTAGTCTATCGATTTATCATTTGGTCAAATATCATTTGCGGTCCTTTAAGTTATATGATTATAACTAGTTAGTCTTTTAAGTTTTTTTTTTTGTTACAAATTGGTCCTTTAAGTCATAAAATATCTGCATCATTATCTTATTTTCATCAAACTTTGTTAAAAAGTGTTTATGTGGACATTTAATGTTAAGTTGGTATGTTCAGATTTACCGCTCTCAGAACTGTGATTCATATGTGTATTATTCAGTCTTGTTTTGAAACAAAATTGACAGTTTAATGAATTTATAATACTATTGACGAAATATTAATCTATAAAATTGGATTACAATTCAAAAACAATAAGAATAAAATATGCATTAGTAATCATGTTTGATGTCATAAACACTTCTAAACCTACCACCTCAATGTTAAATGGTGCATAAGCACTTTTTAATGAAGTTTGTTGAAAAAATGGATAACAATGTAAATATTCAATGACTTAAATGACCAACTTGTAACAAGAAATACTTAAATGACTAATTTATTATGGGTTTGTCTAACATGTGCAATATTGCACATATTAAGGTAACTAAAAGTATTAACTTTTCATTGAAAACCAACAACTATTGATTAAAAGTTACATATTTAATATAAAAAACACAAGTTCCAAGTCAAAGTTTGTAATTTAAATTTCTTAACATGTGCAAATTTGCACATTGTGCAAATTTGCACATGATAGAAAAACTCATTTATTATTAACATCAAACTTAAAGATCACGGGAGACATTTGACATAATATTTAGTAACAACTTTTTTTAAGGTAATACTTTAGCAACCTTTATTCAAATGTTGCCTGGTGGTATTGGCTTAGGTCTTGGGAGTGTGCTCCTCCGCAAGGTCTCAGGTTCGATTCTCTCCGGTGCCAATTTAGGTGGGCTATTTAGCTTCTTCAAAAAAAACATTTATTCAAATGTTAGCAATTAGTTCAAATGAGTTTTTTTTATCTTCTATTTAGCTTCTTTAGCAATTAGTTCAATTGAGTTTTTTTTATCTTCTATTTAGCTTCTTCAAAAAAAACATTTATTCAAATGTTAGCAATTAGTTCAATTGCTCTCCGGTGCCAATTTAGGTGGGCTATTTAGCTTCTTCAAAAAAAACATTTATTCAAATGTTAGCAATTAGTTCAAATGAGTTTTTTTTATCTTCTATTTAGCTTCTTTAGCAATTAGTTCAATTGAGTTTTTTTTATCTTCTATTTAGCTTCTTCAAAAAAAACATTTATTCAAATGTTAGCAATTAGTTCAATTGAGTTTTTTTTTATCTTCTTAATAATAAGTGCCAATAGCAATTAGTTCAATTGAGTTTTTTTTATCTTCTTAATAATAAGTGCCAATTTAGGTGGGCTATTTAGCTTCTTAAAAAAAAAAAAATTATTCAAATGTTAGCAATTAGTTCAATTGAGTTTTTTTTTATCCTCTTAATAATAATAACAACAATAATTATAATAGAGCAATTACATTTCAATATAAAGAAAATCATAAACATGATGTATATTTATTATTTATAAATTTATATGCAAAAATAAAATGAGTCATGACTTAAATAGAAATAATTTTGGTGATATATACAAAACACATGACTCGTTTTTTAAAACACATGACTCGTTAACGAATCAAACTTAAAGATCACGGGAGACATTTGACATAATATTTAGTAACAACTTTTTTTAAGGTAATATTTAGCAACAACTATTCAAACGTTAGCAATTAGTTCAATTGAGTTTTTTTTATCTTCTAAATAATAATAACAACAATAATTATAATACAACAATTACATTTCAATATAAAGAAAATCATAAACATGATGTATATTTATTATTTATAAATTTACATGCAAAAATAAAATTAGTCATGACTTAAATAGAAATAATTTTGGTGATATATACAAAACACATGACTCGTTTTTTTTTTTTTTTAAGGAAAAACACATGACTCGTTAACAAGATCTTTTTTCTTAGTTAGATATTTATTATTATTTCAATGTTATCCTAAAAAAAAATAACCATTTCAATGTTTTTATCATTGAAGTCGTCTTTATCATTAATTTTTTTCTTCTTATTTTTAAATACAAATAATATTGCAATTGCGTTTTAACGTATAATCCGCACTTCAACGCTCAATAAATGAGGAGCACGAGCTCATGCTTAGACGAGTTTGTTGCTAGCCAAAAAGTAAAATTACTACACAAACAAAGCCAAAAAGGGATAATATCGTAGAGGATAAAAAGTATGTTTGATGTTCCTTCAAGAAATAGATGTATAAGGGATAAAATCATAAGTAAATAAGAGGGATAATATCATAAGAAAGCTTCCCTCAAAAAAAAAAAAAATCATAAGCAAGCCAAAAATTATAAAAATTGATAAAACATAATTACTACAATGATGCTCCTTCAATGAGACGATTGTATTTGAAAAAATCTAGACCAAGCATGTTAATGGAAGGAAATTAACTTCCAGCAAGCCAAAACACAAAAAACAAATAAAAAACCCGAACAAGAAATAAATGTACAAAATGAACCCAAAAAAAATAACAAATAGAAAAGATAAAACAATCACCAAATACTTCTATGCGATAACATCATGACTTGGGAAATAAAAATACATCGGAAATAGATAAAGTTAAGCGAAACAAGGTATGTGGACCTTTTCATTAAAAATATATCGAAAATAGGTAAGGTTAAGCGAATAAGCTAAGATACGTGATCATGTTCGGTTAAATACCTTGAGAATACTTTGGAAATAAAAGTACATCAGAAATAGGTAAGATTAAGCGAAATAAGACATGCGATCCTTCTCGATAAATACCTCGGGGATAGGTAAGGGTAAACAAAATAAGACATGCGGCCCTTCCCAATGAAAATACCTCAGGAATAGGTAAGGTTAAGCGAAATGGGGCAAGGAGTGGAACTGGAATGCGGGAATAAGTAATATCGTGGTTTAGGAATGGACCAAAAATACTATGGTTTAAGCTAGTTAACAAAGGATTAGGCATGATAAAGTACCAATTTAAGCGAGATTTAGTTTAATAAATTCTTCCCTCGTAATTAATAAAAAGAAGTGCGAAAAAATCCTAAAACAAACTTCTACCAATTAACAAGAATCTTTTAACTTCTTAATTAAAAAGACGCCGACTTAATTTTTATCTCTAAAAAACATGATGTCCAAAGAAAATAAAACTCGTGATATTTAAAAGGGTTTTGTTAACTAGTATTTTAAGCGCATCTTTCATGTTCATTTTGAAGAAACTCACAAGTTTCACAACCTACTATCAAATAGTTTCTCAAAGTCTCATATCTATGCAACTCATACGTAAATTACGCAACTCGTAAACAACATACACTTTTATTCTTTTTTATATCTACACTCGATCTTGTCTCAAATTTCGGCCATCCTTAATTATATATCTAATCCGACAAACGCTGGATAAATACACTAGTAATAATAATAACAATAATTATAATATACTAATTAAATTTTAATATAAAGAAAATCATTTTTTTTGATACAATATATAAAGAAAATCATAAAAATGATGCATATTTATTATTTATAAGTTTATATGCAAAAATAAAATAGATATAATTTTGGTAATATGTACAAAACATATGGGAGTCGTTAACGGCATCTTTTTTATTAGTTAGATATTTTTTATTAGTTAGATATTTATTATTTATAATATTTTAACATATTTACAGTCTACCATTCTTTAATATTTAATAGCAACTATTTTAATGTTTTCCTAAAAAAATAATAACCATTTCAATGTTTTTATCATTAAAGTCATCTTTATCATTAATTTTTTCTTCTTATTTTTAAATACAGATAACATTACAATTACGTTTTAACATATAATCTGTGCTTCAACGCTCAATAAATTCGGAGCACGAGCTCATGCTTAGCACGAGTTTGTTGCTAGCCAAAAAGTAAAATTACTACATAAACAAATCCAAAAAGGGATAATATCATTTGTTGCTAGCCAAAAAGTAAAATTACTACATAAACAAATCCAAAAAGGGATAATATCATAAATGATAAAAAAGTGTGTTCGATGTTCCTTCAAGAAATAGATGTATAAGGGATAATATCATAAGTAAATCAGAGGGATAATATCATAAGCAAGCCAAAAAGTGTAAAAATTTATAAAACATAATTACTACAATGATGTTCCTTCAATGAGACGATTATATTTGTGAAAATTTAGACCAAGCATGTTAATGGGAGGAAATCAACTTCGAGTAAGCCAAAACACAAAACGAATAAAAAACCCGAACAAGAAATAAATGTACAAAATGAACCAAAAAGTAAGTAACATATAGAAAAGATAAAACAACCACCAAATACTTCTATGAGATAATATCATGACTTGGGAACTAAAAATACATCAGAAATAGATAAAGTTAAGCAAAACAAGGCATGTGCACCTTTCCAGTAAAAATATCTGGAAAATAAGCAATGTTAAGCGAAATAAGATATGTGTTCCTTTTCGGTTAAATACCTTGTGAAAATTTTGGAAATAAAAATACATCAAAAATAGGTAAGATTAAGCGAAATAAGGTATGCGATCCTTCTCGATGAAAATACACTGCAAGGAGTGTAACCGAAATTTAAGCGAAATAAGATATGTGTTCCTTTTCGGTTAAATACCTTGTGAAAATTTTGGAAATAAAAATACATCAAAAATAGGTAAGATTAAGCGAAATAAGGTATGCGATCCTTCTCGATGAAAATACGCTGCAAGGAGTGTAACCGAAATTTAAGCGAAATAAGATATGTGTTCCTTTTCGGTTAAATACCTTGTGAAAATTTTGGAAATAAAAATACATCAAAAATAGGTAAGATTAAGCGAAATAAGGTATGCGATCCTTCTCGATGAAAATACGCTGCAAGGAGTGTAACCGAAATGCGGGAATAAGTAATATTGTGGTTTAGGAACGGGCCAAAAATACTATGGTTTAAGCTAGTTAACAAAGGATTAGGCGTGATAAGGTACCGATCTAGGCGAGATTTAGTTTAGGTAAATTCTTCCCTCCTAATTAATAAAAGAAGTGCGAAAAAAAATCCTAAAGCTTACTTCTACCAATTAACAAGAATCTTTTAACTTCTTAAAAAGACGCTGACTTAATTTTTATCTCCAAAAATCACGATATCCATAGAAAATAAAACTCGTGATATTTAAAAACGTTTTGCTAACTAATATTTTAAGCACACATTTCGTGATCTTTTTTAAGAAGAAACTCACAAGTTCCATAACCTATTATCATATAGTTTCTCAAAGTCATGTCATACCTATACAACTCATGCATAAATTACGTAATTCGTAAACAACCTAAACTTTTACACTTTTTTTTTTTTTACCTAAACTCAATTTTGTCTCAAATTTAAATTAATACACCATATTTTCCCTTTTGATTTTTGCAAAATAAACAAATGTTTAAATTTTTTTTTTGGTTAAAAAATTAATTTGTACACACTAACAATACAACTTTATTTGGGTTGATAATACATTCAATCAAATTAATTATAATACCATTTTTTTAATTAACTGATTCATAAAATACCTTTACTATATAGTATATTTACTTTGACAGCTCATATTTTAAATGTGAGAATACATTCAGACACTACAAAACCATATATCCTTTGTTTGTCGTTTAGCAAAGAAGTTTAAAGGTGAGAAAAATAAGGTCACACTACACTAACCAGCACCAGTAGGAATAGGAAGGAGTAGATACCAAGAAAAGAAAACCCAAATATTTAAGATCAACTCACACATACTGACTGTAACGCATTACTCATTAGGGTTTCGTTTTTCATCGCAAAATCAATTCACCATGAAGAAAACTTTTTCTACCAACCACACCCCCCATTTACACCGTCAACCACCTCACTCCGCCTGTCCCGTTTACCGTCACCGGAGACCTGGATTCTACTCCAACCACCGTTTCGACCGCCCTCCGGAGCAAAATCCACCTCATCGTCCTCCCAATTTCATCCTCAAGCTCCACCTCGGCCGTCGTGCACTCAACCGCGACGATGTAGACCCTCTGATCGGTAAGTGTAAACCCAATCCTGATAATTATTGTTTCTACCCCTGCGACGGTGTTGCTGCGTCGCTCAATTTTCTGCAATGGACTGATGCTCGTGATGCTGTTGTTTGGTTCTGGGAATCGAGGATTTCTGGAGGTCATGATTTTACGCCGGAGTTGATTTCAAATGTTATGGTTCCTTCTGATACGGTTGAACTAGAAGGGAGTCTCAGAAGGGTTTTTGCAAGCCATGTGAAGGAGTTGATGGAAGGGAAGGAAGTGAAGAAGTGGGTGGAGGAGTGGGATCGTGTATCGAAGGAGATTTCCCGTGTTGCGAGTTTGTTGGGTAAGCCTTTTCCGATTAGAGTGCAGGAGCAGAATATTCAGATGAAGAAAGGGCTTGATGAGGAGAAGAGTTTGATTGAGAGAAGATTGAAGGAGTTCGAATTTGCTATGGAGTGTATTCTGCAGCATCTGGAAGAGGATAGTAAAGTGGGGAGTGGCGATGATTTTTTTCCGGTGTTTAGGTTTGGTGGAGGTTTTGATTGGGGTAAGATTCATAGCCTCATTGTTAGGGAGCGGCGTAGACTCGAAGAAGGATTGCCCATTTATGCCTACCGGAGGGAGATTCTTCAACAAATTCATCATCAACAGGTATTTTTTTTTTTTTTTTTTTTATAGATGCTTGAAAAAATGTTTTTTTTTTGATTGTATTTGTTGTTGTAATTCGATTACGTGATCTTGGGAAGCGATATTAGTTTCCGACTTTAGTATTTGTAGGTTGTGTGAGATATTTTTTGTTTTTGTTTTTGCTGGTAGATGCTATTGATTATGTTGCTATTTTGATTTTTGTGGTTGTTCTTATGAGTAGTATATGTGCAGATTACAGTGTTGATTGGAGAGACTGGTTCTGGGAAGAGTACTCAGATAGTACAGTTTCTCGCGGATTCTGGCATTGGGGCTGATGAGACAATTGTGTGCACTCAGCCTCGCAAGATTGCTGCCAAGTCATTGGCTGAAAGGGTTCAGGAAGAAAGTAAAGGGTGTTATGAAGATAATTCGATCCAGTGTTATTCGACATTTTCATCCTGCCAGAAGTTTGATGATTCCAGGATAGCATTCATGACCGATCACTGTTTATTGCAGCAGTACATGAGTGATAGGAATTTGTCAGGGGTCTCATGTATCATAGTTGATGAGGCACATGAAAGGAGCTTAAATACTGATCTACTGTTGGCGTTGATAAAGAATTTACTTTGTAAGAGGGTTGAAATGCGGCTTATCATCATGTCTGCTACTGCTGATGCTAAACAGCTATCTGATTATTTCTATGGTTGTGGAATTTTCCATGTGCTTGGGAGAAACTTCCCTGTGGAAGTGAGGTACGTTCCCTCTGAATATGGAGAACATTCTGGTTCTGCTGTTTTGGCCCCATATGTTTTTGATGTTGTCAAACTGGCAACCGAGATTCACAAAACAGAGAAAGAAGGAGCTATTCTTGCCTTTCTGACCTCACAGGTAGAAGTAGAATGGGCCTGCGAAAACTTTAAAGCCCTATCTGCAGTCGCTCTGCCCTTGCATGGGAAACTTTCGTCCGAAGAGCAATATCATGTTTTCCAGAAATACCCTGGAAAAAGAAAAGTGATATTTTCGACGAATCTTGCAGAGACATCAATTACAATTCCTGGTGTTAAGTATGTGATTGATTCTGGGTTGGTTAAAGATTGCCGATTTGATCCTTGCACTGGGATGAATGTACTTAAGGTTTGCTGGATCAGCCAGAGCTCTGCTAATCAAAGAGCTGGTCGTGCTGGGAGGACTGAGCCTGGCAGATGCTATAGGATGTACTCAGAAGCTGATTATCGGTCTATGGAACTAAATCAAGAACCGGAGATTCGAAGAGTTCATCTTGGTGTAGCAGTTTTGAAGATCCTTGCTCTAGGGGTGAAGAATGTGCAGGATTTTGATTTTGTGGATGCTCCAAGCCCCAGCTCTATTGAGATGGCAATCAGGAATCTAATTCAATTAGGATTCATTAAACTGAACAACAATGTTCATGAGCTAACTTATGAAGGTAGGTACTTGGCAAGAATGGGGATTGAACCTAGGCATGGTAAACTTATTCTTGGCTGTTTCCGACTAGGTTTGGGTAGAGAAGGCATTGTCCTTGCTGCCACGATGCCCAATGCTAGTAACATATTTTGCAGATTTGGTAATGAAGGTGACAAACAAAGATCTGATTGTCTCAAAGTGCAATTTTGCCATCCTGATGGTGACCTTTTTACTCTTCTCTCGGTATACAAGGAATGGGAAGCTCAGCCTCGAGAAAGGAGGAATAAATGGTGTTGGGAAAACAGCATCAATGCCAAATGTATGAGGAGATGCCAAGACACAGTTTTGGAGTTAGAATCTTTCCTAGAGCGTGAACATGGCTTTGTTGTTCCAAGTTACTGGCGTTGGAACCCTCATACGCCTTCTGTTCATGATAAGAATTTGAAAAAGGTTATACTATCCTCACTTGCTGAGAATGTAGCCATGTTCTCTGGACGCAATCAACTTTATGAAGTAGCCCAAACTGGGCAACATGTTCAACTTCATCCATCTTCATCCTTGCTTGTATTTGCTCAGCGGCCTAGTTGGGTAGTTTTTGGTGAGCTTCTCTCAGTGTCTAATGAATATTTGGTCTGTGTGAGTGCTGTTGACTTTCAATCATTATACAGCCTTCAACCTCCTCCCTTGTTTGATGTATCCAAGATGGAAGAGAGGAAGTTACAAACGAAGACATTGACTGGTTTTGGAACTATTCTTCTCAAGAGATTTTGTGGGAAAGGCAACGGTAATATGTTTGGTCTTGCTTCACGTATTAGGAAAGCTTGTATGGATGAAAGAATCTTTGTTGAAGTAAATATTGATGAGAATCTCATCCAGTTATATGCCACTTCACATGATATGAATACAGCTAGTATGATGGTGAATGATGTTTTAGAATATGAGAAAAAGAGGTTACGCACTGAATGTATGGAAAAATGTTTGTATCATGGGTCAGGTTCCTCATCACCTATAGCATTGTTTGGGTCTGGTGCTGAGATAAAGCATTTGGAACTTGAGAAGCATTCATTGAGTGTTGATGTGTGTCACCCAAACATAAATGAAATTAATGATAAGGAGCTCCTGACGTTTTTGGAGAAGAATACCTCAGGTTGTATATGTGCAGTGTACAAGTTCCCGGGCATGGCAAAGGATGTTGAGGATAGAGAAAAGTGGGGCAAGATAACATTTTCGTCCCCTGATGCTGCCAAAAGAGCTGCAGAGCTGGATGGAGAGGAGTTTTGCGGCTCCTCCTTGAAAATACTTCCTTCACATTCAGTTATTGGAGGGGATAAAACATTTTCATTTCCTGAAGTGAAAGCAAAAATTTATTGGCCTCGTAGATTTAGCAGAGGATTTGGTATAGTTAAATGTGATAAAAATGATGTTGATTTTATCTTGAGAGATTTTTATAACCTTGCAATCGGAGGGAGGTATGTCCGCAGTGTACTCAGTAATAAGTCCATGGACAGTATTGTGATAAGTGGGCTTGACAAAGAACTTCTAGAAACTGAAATTTTGGATGTACTAAGAACTGCTACAAGTAGAAGGATTCTAGACTTTTTCTTGGTGAGGGGTGATGCTGTTGGAAATCCGTCATACAGTGCTTGCGAAGAGTCGCTCTTTAAAGAAATTTCCCCCTTAATTCCCAAAATAAACCCTCACATCAATTCTTGCCGTGTTCAGGTATTTCCACCTGAGCCGAAAGATTCTTTCATGAGAGCTTTAATTAATTTTGATGGAAGATTACATTTAGAGGCAGCAAAAGCTCTGGAGAAAATTGAAGGAAAGGTGTTACCTGGATGTCTTTCTTGGCAGAAGATAAAGTGCGAGCAGTTGTTTCATAGTTCCTTGATATTTCCCGCTCCAGTGTATCATGTTATTGCGGAACAACTGGAAAAAATACTCACAAGCTTCAACAATTTAAAAGGTATTTCATGACTATACTCCTTATTTTTTAGATGCTTGTAATTCATCTGTTGATGCCCTTTTAAAAGATCATTTTATTTACATATATGGCTGCCACTTAATATTTCCCCCCTAAAAAATGTTGATTTTCCTATGTCTATTGTTCAATTGTGTGTTTTTTTTAAATATAAATAATATTTCTTGTATCCAGTTAAACTTTAGCAGTTGTTTTCGTACCCCTCCCCCCTCTTTCCCAAAACAAAGGTGAAACAGGTTTGGATAATGAAAGGTGAAACGAGTAGTAGTGTTTTTTGTTGTTTGTTCTTTTTTTTTTTTTTACTTGTTTCGTAGTTGATGCATTATATATGCATTATATATACGGATTTAGATTTAAGGTAGTGTACAAAGTTATTTTCATTTTTGAACTTTTTGTAAAGTGGAAGCACTATTATTTGTTTGGTTACAATTAATTATAAAAAGCACCTATTTTGAAACTTGTATTTAAGGATATTTGTCCAAAATAAATCATCCTTATATTGGTTGTTAGTTTCTGTAACGTCATCTATTGCATCTATTTTTTGTTCTCAATCACTACTTATTTTAGCTTCTCAAATTGATCTAAAATTTATGCTGTATTTTTAAAAAACTTTGCAATTTTTTAAATGTCACATATAAGAATGAGCTATTTCTACGAAACCAACCTCTCAGATTGAACTAAATCTCTTCTACCGGATAAATCATCTTATATCACCCATTTAAAGCTAGTAAATTTTTTTTGCTGCGCAATTGTAAAATTGACCACTGTTGAGGCTTTTAACATGGACAGTGGGTCAAGTTAATGTTTCATAGGCACTATATAGCTATTTATGTTAAATTTTGGAAGTTAAATTTGACAAATTGGCCATCCATGGTTTGTTGGAAGCTTATTTATATTGTGATTATGAGACGCATTTAATTGCATTTTGTTATCACAATTTGACTGCTGACAATCAACGATCAACGGTTTTCTGATTAGGTCTTGAGTGGAACCTAAACAGAACTGCCAACGGTTCCCACCGATTGAAGATAACAGCCAATGCCACAAAGACTGTGGCAGAAGTTAGGAGACCTCTGGAAGAATTGTCGAGAGGGAAGGTCATTGACCATGACAGAATCACTCCTGCAGCTCTACAGCTCATGTTGTCCAGAGATGGCTTTAATCTTAAAAGCTCTATACAGCAAGAGACAAGAACTTACATTATTTTTGACAGGCAAAATCTGAATTTACGGATTTTTGGTTCACCCAACAGGATTGCTTTGGCTCAGCAGAAGTTAATTCAATCTCTACTCTCCCTCCATGAAAAAAAGCAGTTAGTAATCTCTCTGAGAGGGAAGGACCTACCTTCTGACTTAATGAAGCAAGTGGTTAAGAATTTTGGGCCAGATCTTCACGGATTAAAAGAGAAGGTACCTGGGGCTGATCTCGAACTTAACACACGCCAACAAATAATCTTTCTTCATGGTAACAAGGAGTTGAAACCAAGAGTGGAGGAAATAACTCTGGAGATTGCGCGTTCAAGCCATCATTTAGTTGAGAGACTTGATACCGGACCTAGTTGCCCAATTTGCCTGTGTGAGGTTGAGGATGGATATCAACTTGAAGGCTGTGGTCATTTGTTCTGCCGGTTGTGTCTGGTGGAGCAATGTGAATCTGCTATCAAGAACCAAGGCAGTTTCCCAATATGTTGTGCTCACCAAGGCTGTGGAGATCCTATTTTGCTTACAGATTTTAGAACTCTCCTTTCAAATGATAAGTTGGACGAACTTTTCAGGGCTTCTTTGGGAGCTTTTGTAGCTTCGAGTTCGGGAACTTATAGGTTTTGCCCGTCTCCTGACTGCCCCTCAGTTTACCGAGTTGCCGATTCCGACACAGCTAGTGAGCCATTTGTTTGTGGGGCATGTTATTCAGAGACATGTACCAAGTGCCACTTAGAGTATCATCCATACCTTTCATGCGAGAGATATCGAGAATTCAAGGATGACCCAGACTCATCTCTGAAGGAGTGGTGTAAAGGGAAAGAACAAGTCAAGAGCTGTTTTGCTTGTGGTCAAATAATTGAGAAGATAGATGGGTGCAATCATGTTGAGTGCAAGTGCGGAAAACATGTCTGCTGGGTTTGCTTGGAGATCTTTACAAGCAGTGATGAATGTTATGATCATTTGAGAACTATACACATGACCATATAAATCGCTATTTGTGTGGTCATTTAAAGTTTAGTATAGCGGTAAATAATAATATTATGTACATAGATGGATGAAAATGTAAATTTAATATATATATGTGTGCGCGCGAACTAATGTATATATAGCAGCAGTTGGTACTACTTTGTACCCATTCTGTAAACGAGACTTGTTTAATATAAGTTGCATCGATTGAGTCTTTTCTGGCTGTTCATACATAGTATCATATAGCTACCAAACAACTACACAGTATCATCTATTAAGACCGTTCAAGGTATTCTGCGTAAATAAGTAACTGTTGCACAGAATGGTAGTAAACCAATATTGTGATGCTCGTTTGGCACAATGGATTGGTAAAGAAATTATATTTTAGTATTAATATAAAGCAAAATTATGTATATACAGACCATCTTTCATCTATCAATAACAGATATGCAATAGCAACAGGACTAGTATCCCGAAGCAAGGGCAGTGGCAACCCCAATTCCCAATGAAAAAATCAAAGCCAGAACCCATGTAACACTAGTGGTTTTTTCATTGTGGCCATCTTCATTGGGAAATCCTACAGCTCCCTCTGAAGATCTGGCGTAGCAACCAAACATTGACATTGCTGGTTGTTGCTGCAGCCAAAGGGGTTGTTGCTGTTTCAAAACTTGAAGCTCAAGCATTCTCATCTGTTGGCGACAAGCAAACAACTGCATGGCCTCTTCCAACAAAGCAATAGAGAGTCCATCCCTTTCTTTTCTTAGAATTGCAGCCATCTTTTCTGCCTCTCTGGCCCGTGTTTGAGATTCTTCCAGCGCTTTAAGAAGCTCCATGTTATCCTTTTCAGCATCACCATTTTTGAGCTGGTAAGTACCATACTGTTTGCTATCTTGCTCTTCTTTGCCTGAAATGTTACAGACCTTATTCATGGAAAATATGACGGTCTTATCTGAACCTAGAAAAACCTTGGAAGGAGGAGGAAGATCACAGTTCTGCATAAGGTCAAACCCTGCAGGCTTGTGAGAAACTTTGAAACCCATAACATGATTCCTTGTTCTTTGACTAATCTTCTTTTGTTGGCCACCCATTAAAAGTTCAATCTTTTTATGATGAATGATGAAGTTTGTACAGATGCAGTTATGGGTTAATTTAATGGACTAATGTTGAATATTTCAAGGAAGAAAGGAAGATATGCAGTTTAAGGCGTGGAAGGAAAAAAGGTGGTAGGTTATGGACTTGGTAGTTGTGTGGGAGCATTGAATTCATAAGGAGAAAGCGTGATGAAGAGGCAGTAATTTTTGTGATTAGGAATATGTTTGCTTTGTAAGTAACTCTGATTTTGATGCTTCGAAAAATACCTTGCTTGCAAGTTTGGATCAATTCAACTATATAGATTAAATTACTACTAGTAGTGAGAGAGATTCCTATCTCATTATAAAACTAAAGCCACGCCACATGTTTTCTTTCTTCAACCTCATTTTTCTTTTAATTCATAACATGAAATCTTTTGTCTAAATATATCCCGTAAAATTTGGACTTTCATAAATTGAACGAACATCCTTGTGAATTGACTCAGCTTTTCCTCAATTTTTTTGAGTCATGTAATCAATTGTTTTATTCTCAGTGTACCAACTTTTTTTGTTGTCGATAAAATTAAATTTAGGTGAGTTGAATTTAAGGGTTAGGATAAACTTCAATACGCATAGAGCGCTGACATATGTACTTATAAATTATCGAGCAAAAAGGTATTTGTGTTGATAACGAAAGTTGAAACCTCAATTTTACGAGATATAAGTCAATTTCTTATCAACTAAACCGACATCAATCAACTACTAACATATATTTTTGGACAAGTTGCAACTTGCTTTTAGACTACATGAGAATAAGAATGAGAAGCGTTCAAGTCTATTTCATGCTTTTCTAGTTTTTTTTTTTTTTTGAGGGGATGCTTTTCTAGTCTTTGACTGGTACCAAAATACACAAATTAAAATGCCAATGTCAATGTCAGTTTAATTATATAATATTCGTGAGTATATAAAAAGTTATTTGAAGAAGGATTTACCATTGAGATGAATGATTTAGGACATGAGGAGAAGGGGAAATGAGGAGAAAGGAGATTCTTGTTTGTTTTAATATGTTTACACAATTATTATCTCATCCGTTCCAAAATACATGTCGCATTTTGACAATATGCATTATTTACATAATTTACTTTGACTATATTTTTTGTCGAACCAACATTGATTAGAGTTTTGAACAATCGTCGAACATCAATGCACAACATAGCATTTGTCTACTTAGAATCATCACTTTTTAATGCCTTGACAAGTCATACAAAATTTATGTTTTCAACTAATTGGAAAAGGCAAGAAGTTCAAAAATGCATAGTGCATTTTTATTCTCCTTAACTGCATGCATTAGCATTATTAACTAACTAACTAACTATTGCAGAGGAGAAAGAAAATTAGTCCCTTCAATAGTACTATCATAATCATACTATGCTAAGATCTCAATCCTTATCCACCACCAACCACCATTGAAGATCTAGATAAGATATTAACCACCTTGTCCTTCCTACTTCCGTCTCTTCTTTTTCTCCTTCAAGTCCAACTAATGATAATGAAAGTTAACATTCGTAATTAATCAATTTTTTATTATTAATTTTATTTAATTAATTATTAGAAGAAAGAATCCCACAAGCAAAGTTTCCCTTTTGAGACACTTTTCCCTTCCCTTTATACTCTTCCCACTCCACAAGGTTCGGTTCTTTTTTATTTATTTATTTTTTCATCCTCATTTCATTGAATACGGTTTTCAACATTACATTCTTTTTCCTATGATGGATTCTGCATTTTCGCTTTCTTGGTGCTAGCATTCTTGATGGGACTTGTTTTTACCAAATGGGCATGCATTTTTTTACTGTCTTGTTTTTTCATCACTTCTGGAGTATATTCAGGTAAGGTAAATTCTGTTTAACTTCAATGTTTTCATTACAATGTTATGTTATGAATCTAATATCTCATTTGTTTCTTTTTTGTTGAATTGATTGTTCTTGTTTCTTTGAAGTGGAGGGGTTACATGGTGGATTTAAAGTTAGAGGAGTGAACTTCGGAGGGTGGCTTGTTATTGAAGGTTGGATCAAACCTTCTTTGTTTGATGGCATTGCCAATGGAGACATGCTTGTGAGTTACTTTACATTTGTTTCCCTCAATTTTCAGCAAGATACTTTATTATTTGAGTAAATATTAAATGTGGTTCTTGAATGTGTGAGTCGTCGTCACTGCAGAACTTGAATGTATCAAAATTACAAAAACATACCCGAATGTGTTTTTTGTTAGTCAATTTGGTCCTCTTACATGTTTTCTGGTTAAATTGGTCCTCATGTGCGTCTTCCCTTAGAAAAGAGTGAGTGGGGGTAGCACCTATAGTAGAAAAGTTGGTAGAAAATAGGCTTAGATGGTTTGGACATGTAGAGAGAAGACCCGTAGATGCCGTTGTAAGAAGAGTAGATCAAATGGAGGAGAGTCAGGTTAAAAGAGGTAGAGGAAGACCTAAGAAAACCATTAGAGAAACCATTTGAAAAGATTTAGAGGTCAATGAGTTGGATCCAAATATGGTTTTTGATAGAACACTATGGCGTCATTTGATCCATGTAGCCGACCCCACTTAGTGGGATAAGGCTTGGTTGTTGTTGTTGTTGTTGTTGATGTGTGTCTTCCCTTAGTCAATTTGTGCACGAAATTACTAACAGAAGATACATTTAGGGATATTTTAGTAATGTTGATACATCCAGAGATTATAATGACACCACCTCGCTCGTTGTGGGACTAAATTGACTTATCTGGATGATCAATGTGTTGATGATATATGTACAAAATGTAGGATGGGACAGAAGTGCAGCTTAAGTCAGTGACATTGCAGAAATATGTATCTGCAGACAATGGGGGAGGAATGAATGTGACAGTTGACAGGGATTCCCCATCTTCATGGGAAACATTCAGGGTAAGATCTAAAATTACTATTGTCTTATATTTTAATTTTCTATCCAGCATTATATGTTGCTACGATTTGATTTTTTCAGATTAAGGATTATGTGTCTAGTTGTCAGTCCATTTCCTGTGCTTACTTTATCCATTTCACGGTTTCATACCTAAATCAGTTGAATTTCTGAATGTATAAACGTTGTTGATTGTGAACTTCAATATGATTTTAATTTGAAGTTATTAGAGTGATGTGTGAAGAACTTGAAGTTTTATAAAAAGATTGACCTTTTTCCTGTTGCAGTTGTGGAGAGTATCTGAATCTGAATTTCAATTCCGTACCAATCAAGGCCCATTTCTTACATGTGACGGTGGAGGCTGCACTGTCTCTGCAACAGCAAAATCGCCTTCAACGTCTGAGACATTTGAAGTTAAGCGTAATGAGAAAAATAAGGTTCACATCAAGATAAAGAATGGACCCTATCTGCAGGTATTTATCCTTTTGCTTTCTGCTAAATTGGAAGTCAATTAGTTCCATAAAAAATGTAATGCTGTTTTAACACACTCCACCATGTTAGTCTCTCTATAAATCATTTAACATTATTTTAAAGACTTTTAAGATGTTATATGAAGTTGCTTTACTATGGCAAACCATATTGATCTTAGACTTTTAACAGATTCACATGACTGCTTATACCACTATCTTTATAGGCTACAACTGGTAATCAGCTTACAGCAGACTATCCAGGCGTACCAGGGTGGGATGATAATTCAGCCACATTTGAAATGATAATTGTATCTAATAACCTACATGGAGATTACCAGTTAGCAAATGGTTATGGACATGAGAGCGCCGAAGATGTTCTTAGGGTAAACTCTTGCATTGTATAATATTTTTCTATATAGTTATCTACTGTCACAATTAAGGCTTGTTAGGCATTATTTAGTTTTTATCTTTTATGACTATCACATTGAAAATCGGTAAAGGCATAATGTGTTTAAAACATTCTAGTTTTCACCGTCTTTTCAGTAAGTTATAAGCTGTTTTCAAAGCAATCCTGGAGAGTTTTTGAAAGTAAGTAGAAAACTACTTATGAGCATGTTACAAGCTGTTTTCATAAGCTATACTGGAGAGTTTATGGAAATAAGATGAAAACAACTTGTGGAAATATCATAAACTGTTTCCATAAGCTTTCCCAAATAGTCTCACAAGTGCTTATGTCCGTAGGTAAACTCAAATAAACCAATCCAAGCCCTAAGTCTCCACAAATTTGTCTGTTTACTTCCTCCAACTTATTTGTATTGATTTATGCGATATACTTTCTATTAGTGAAAACCATACATAATATTGAAAAACAAAATAGCAGATTTTGTTTCCTAGTTAATTGTTCCGCTTTCTGTAACTGCAGAGACATAGAAATAGCTATATTACAGTAGAGGATTTCAAATTTCTATATGAACATGGAATAAATACTGTGAGGATACCGGTTGGGTGGTGGATTGCTTTTGATCCTGATCCTCCAAGTCCATTTATTGGAGGAAGTCTTGAAGCTCTAGATAATGCATTTTCATGGGCACAGTAGGTTTTACTTTCTCTGTATTTATCATCCAGGGTTTATTACGGCACAACTGAAACTTCTTTTTTCCTTTTGAGGAATGTGCTTAATTATTATGTTGCAGAGAATATGATATAAAATGCATTATTGACCTTCATGCTGCTCCCGGTTCCCAAAATGGAATGGAGCATAGTGCAAGCAGAGATGGTTTTACAGGCTGGCCAGCTTCTCCAGATTACATTTCAAAGTCATTACATGTTATTGAATTTTTAATTTCTAGGTATGTTTTGGATGTGCTAACTATATTTGTAGAAGTTCTTATTATTGGGTAAACAACTCCCATGTACTCAAGAATATCAATTAGAGGGTAAAGTTACTTGCTCGTCATAATTTATCTGTTGAACGCAATTCTTGTTACTACTGAGAATCAGTCAATATGTTGAATCATCTCTTTTACAGTATGAGTAACATATCATTTGCTTATATGCTTCACAAACCTTTGTCGACCTTACAGAATAGACTTTGTGATTTGCAGATTTGCAAAGCATCCTGCCTTGCTGGGAATTGAGCTTTTGAATGAACCATCATCTGGCACAGTTTCTTTAGATATTTTAATTTCCTATTACAAGCAAGGCTACCAAATCGTTCGGAAATATTCGTCGACAGCTTATGTGATAATGTGCCAGAGAATTGGCAATGCAGATCCTTTGGAGCTTTATCAAGCCAACATAGGATCTACCAACTTAGTTTTGGATTTGCATTTCTACAACCTCTTTGACACATTCTTTGTTAATATGAGTGCTGGTGATAATGTACAATACATATTCAAAAGTCGGGAAGGTCTGTTGCAGGCCTTCAACAATTCAAATGGCCCGCTAATTTTTATTGGTAAGACAATTCTCCTTTCAGTTTTGTTTGACACTACAATAGATTCATCACAGTTATAAACCTCAATCAACTTCATGAAAATCCTTGAATGCATAATTATCTGAATCTGTAATACATTTTTTTGTAAAGTCATGTTTTTCTTCTCCTTAAAGTGGCCATAAATTGAAAATGGTCTGATTTCAGACATGGTTATTTAACAGTATCTAATGACACACAGGAGTCATTTCAAGTCGTGTCTCGGTTTGAAATAAATCTAAACCAATAGTTACAGATTGTTGTGTTTATCTATTTCGATTTTCGAACATGAATCTTTATTCATTATGATAGAATGTGCTTTTTATTTGAGAGGTTGAATATTTTAACTTTGTGTAGCCAACTGTTTTTTTGTCACTTTGATTCATGACTTGAATTATTTTGAAGTTGCATATGATAAATCAACTTATGTATTTTATGTATGCTACTTGTTTTTAATTAAAATGACATTTTTTATCGATCACGTATCTTACGATTCTTAATAAAATTTGATACATGATTGAAAACGGTGTCTTCTTATTCACAATTTGAATCTCAAATATCAGGAGAGTGGGTGAATGAGTGGGATGTGACAAGCGGATCCCTAACAGATTATCAAGACTTTGGAAAGGCACAATTAGACGTCTATAATGCAGTTTCCTTTGGTTGGTGTTATTGGACTTTAAAAAATGACAGGGAGCACTGGGATTTTGAATGGAACATTAGGAACAACTATCTTCAATTAGGTAAGGACTATAGATTTGGTGGCACATTATTGCAGATATAGTTGTCATATTTTTAACAAATTACATGTTTGATTTTGCAGGGTTATCACCCAACAATCAGAATATATACACTTTGGGACTCTTTGGATTGGCTTTCACCTGGTTTTGTCTTGTTTACTTTTTGTGACAACTTTTACTTAGATTGAAGGCATTTTTGATGCAGCTGTTTCAAGATTTTTTGTTTCACTCTGCCATTAACTTTATATTGGAAATTGAAGAATGCAATGATATAGGATGTGAACCACTTATGCTGTTATGCATACTCACTCAAATAAAACTTATAAGTTGGGTTGATATTCAAGGTCATTTTACAAACAAATTTTTTGATATACATATCCAGAAAAACCACTAATTTTGTGTTGTCCACTTCTAGACAAAGGTGGAGAATTATATAAATTAATTCATCATAGATCTCTCAAATTGAATTTTCTATGCGATGTCTTTTGAATTCTAATTTAAATTGCTAAAGCTGTATGCTATAAACAATTTCTCCAACATTGCTTTGCTTAATGGTGATAACGTACTAAGAAGAATATTATGCCCTGTAAAAAAATAAGAATATTATGAGTTGTCATTTATGCTAAAATATTCAAATGCTATTAGATCCATAGAAGTTTTAAGTATCATATATGATATGATGTGTTGAATTATTTTCCTACATAGTTGTCTTTCTGCAACTTCCAAGAAGGCGCAAGTAAATAGCTTAAAATTCTTATTCAATAAACATTTAGAATAAGAAATCTAATCTCGCTTTGATAAACTATTTGGTTGAATATGCATGTTAAAAAATTCCTCATGTCAAATAGCTCCCTTATTCAAAAAATAAATAGATAAATAGCTCCTTTGTTGGTCTTTATATGTCAAATGAATTGTTATTGAGTAAAGTGACATTATTGATCATTTTACAATTTGAGGGGATTTGAACTCTTTTCTTTGAAGTTACAAATAAAGACTCTTCCTAAGTTAACACTTCGTCGACAAATGTATTGTGATACAAAGGTGAATTGAAATATTATTTCTTAGGAAAAAGAAAATGAAAATAACAGAAAGAAAAGAAATTACAAATTAGAACACTAGGAAAGTTGGTAATTGTTGATGGTATTCTTGTAAGAATAGGTTCATACATAGCCAACAAGTAAAATCCAAGTGTGATTAATGTTCAAACAAAACACACTACTAAATGGAAATTGTAAGTATTATTAGGTACAACACAACTCTTATTTTCCATTAGAAGAGAGGGAAAAAAAGCCTATAGGCTTGGCGTGCTCTCTCTCACAATTTGTCACCCCATCTGGTCCTAGCTAGTACAACCAATGAAGAAAAAAGTACAAATACATTTTCAAAACAAAAAAAAAAAAAAAGAAGAAAAGAAATTAAACCTATTAACAATCATAAAGCCATGTCTGCTAAAGCCATGATTGACCACAATAGCTTGGCATAGCTCAAAAAGGGATAATTAATTAATCAAGTTGAATGATTGAAACCGGTCCGGATCACCAAAAAATCAGACATGACTTGAGAATCAAGGTTAATACTAGTAGTTTATAAACATCCTGTCTCTCCAACCTATTCACACGCCATTTAAGGACAAAGTCACGAGGGCATACTCAAGATCCAAAGCGAACAATACCTCAGAAAAAAAATGCAGTGGACACGACTTCCTAACAAGGTCACTTTGATTGAAAAAAGAAAATACTAAGCTCTTGACCAATGCTTCCTTCAGGATCAATCAAATGAAAAGATTCACAGTTAGATTTAGAAGAACCACGAACCCTTTGAAAGTTAGCTCTAAGATACATAAGTTGATCATCTTCTTGACAAATGTCTTTTCCATTTATAACACCAGTACCAACAGAAACCGACCGCATCAAGTTAAGTGCTTCTAAATCACTTCTTGAAGGCTTACGCTTAACCGAATACCCGACTTTCCTCCCATTACAATACATAATCCAAAGAGGAGTTGAAAACAAGTTACTGTTATTGTTACAAGCACTTTCTAGCACAATTCTCAACGTTCCTCCTCTCATTTCCTTTGCTAAAACACTTGTTGGAATTGCAAGTTCTAAAAGAAGAATAGGGTTTGTGGAATTTGAGTTAGATTGAATACAAAAACTTACTTTTCCTTTACGGTATCCGAATATCGTGCCAGTAATTGTTGTAGATGTCATGAGTGAAGAATGTGATGATGGATATTTGTTATAGTTTTGGTGAGAGTGTTTTGAAATGCTAATATCTTGGTCTTGTTCTTGTTCTACTAAGGTGCAGTTGCAAGTAGGGATTAGTAGTTCAATGAGTGAACGTAGAAGCCTCCATGATCGAACTTGTTTTTGACAATCCACTGTGGTTACACCATTGGTCATGCTGCTACTACCAACCTTGGTGATGTAGGCCATTGTCATATATTTATGGTACCTTACTTGGTTTTCAGGTTTTTTCTTTGGTTTTGCACTTGATCTTATGTATGGTTTGGGACAGTTTATATAGTACATGTATGTATTATGATGCAATAGTTTTATTTTAATAAAGTACTCTTTAATTAAAAAGCACCTACTTTGAAAAGAAACAGTTGCAAAATTTCAGCATAATTATTCCCTTTATAAATTATTATGACATTTTTTAATTAGTGTTTGCACTTTTATTTATTTAAAAGTTCTTTGTCTTTTTGCTTAGTACAATGCTAGCTATGAGAGCACCCATGGTGCTATCAGGTACGGTGATAATAGCATATGCAACTCATGAGGTTCAACTTAGAAGTGTGATTTTTACTGAAAAATGATTATTATCTACCTTTCTGTCTTTTATTTCTCTTCATCTCTATTTTAACCAACCATTTCTCTCTAAATATCCAAATAATTTATTTTAATCTTTAATCCATCTCTTTTTAAATCTATATATGCTAAAATCAGTAAAGTCATCATCAAATATCAAAGTTAGAGTCAATTTCCGATTTTTATCTAACCTAATATTGCAAGAATTCTCTCAATTGGACTCCTCATTTTAGATAAGTAGGATATCTCTCCTAGGTAAACCTCGTCAAGAAGTGTGTGATTTTTGCCTTACTCACTCACAATACCATAAATAATATCTCTAGTTGCATTTCTTGTCTCGAATCGTTGAGTGATCTCTTCAAGACAATTTCCAATTTTTAAAGAGTCAATTTCCGATTTTGATCTTACATAGACTCATATTGTGCTCTCATATTCTCAATTGCACTCCTCACTTTAGATAAGTAGGATATCTTTAGTGGGTAAGTCTAAGCAAGAAGTGTGATTTTTGTCATGCACAAACGATACTATAAACAATATCTCAAGCTGTATTAATTGTCTCAAATTGTTAGGAAATCTCTTCGAGTAGGGTTGTCCACCTACAAATAGGAGATAACGAGATTTTAATTCAATTTGTATTTTGAACTCAGTAATAGTGAATGCTCACCTCACCTTTTTTCTTTTACGGTTACTCAAAAATTGCACTAGTTTTACAAGTCCATTATCTAAAGTCACAACACAATCGTATCTAGACGTGTTTTTGCAGCCTCAAAAGCCAAACCAAACACATGCTTAATCTAACTTTTGGTAGGGTTTACCATTCACCTTAGAGAAAAAACATCTTTTAACAAAGAAGATAACTCAAATTTAGATTCTAATCTTATTCTTTATTGTGTTCTACGGTTGACCTCATGGTCCTAGCCTACACTTTTTCCACAAGAATCTATTGTTGATTAGTTTTAATTGAAGTTTATTTCTTTTTTAGCCGCCACCAACTATACAATGCTTAATCTAGTGTAAACCAATTCTCTTTGGATTCTGACACAACCAATGCAATAATGCCTCATATTTTACGCTGCTTGCTCGTGCATGTTTTCTTTTGTTCCTTCACTTTTTACTTAATCCTTTCTATATTTTTTAAGAAATGATATTTAAACATCCATTTTTAACAACTTTTGTGACAACTCTATCTCTTATACTTTCATTGTACTTTTATTCTCTCTCTTCCTTTTTCTCTCTATTGTTTTTTTTTTTGGTAGATAGACGAAATGGCAAAGCCATTATAAACTCACACACACAAGTGGAGGTACCGGGGTTCGAACCCCGGTCATGACATCCGGCCTAACAATTTCGGCATTTTGCCAGTTGAGCTAGGACTTCTGGATTCTCTCTCTATTGTTATTGTTTCATAAAAAGAGAGGAAAAAGGTTGTCACTAAAAGTTGTTGGAAATTGATTGTCAAAATATCATTCCTCATATTTTTTAGGGTACATTTCTTGTGGAACTACTATAAGCCCCTAAAACAATACATATCATGATAAATATTTTGTGAATAATTTGGTGCCATTTTTTTTATTGATTGCTTTGTTCTATATGATTGAGAGAATAAACTAATTGGGAATGAAGATTTCCGTACCACAGCAATCCACCCATCATCTAATGATTAATTTATCCCTTTATTAGATTTTGAATAATAAATTAAACTTCAACTATATATAAATATACAACTGTTCAACAACTACTAAATAATTTTGTAAAAAAAAAAAAAAAAAACTACTATATACTTTTTTTTTTGAAAGAACTACTATATACTATTATGCATCTTCATGCACGACAATATACAGCCCCGTAAGGGTGCACTTTTACTCAATTATAAGACCCTACTCTTCCAAAAAGAAAACATATTTTTCTTTGTGTGGGGTTAAAAGTACATACACCCGCATATATGTTTTCAAATATCATGTGAAAATAACTTTGGGGGCCAAGCGTGCTATGTAGAAGCCAAAATGAAATTTATTGGCCTTGGCTTTGGCTTTCTAGTCTGGTTTTTCCACTCATGTCTTCTCCTTTCCCTTCCCAATTGCTGAAAAATGACAACACAAACAAACCCTTTTATTCTTTAGTTCCCTTATTTTATAAGCAAGGGACCCATTATGTTAAAAAATGTTCCTTGAAAAGAACACACACCACCATAAAAAAGTTAAATTGAAAAAGTGTTAATTTAAAAATCTAAATATTTAACATGTGCCAGTTTTTTGTATTATTTAATATGTATCTTTTGTATCAATCATATTAAGAAATAAACAATTTCTTATCTAATCTAAGTTATACTAATTTTCAAAACTATTTTATTTATTTTGCTGAATAAAAATGTGTCAAAAAAATAATAACTAGTGTTGAATTTGGCTTTGAACTCTTCTGTCAGAAAAAAAAAAGCTTGAACTCTCCTTTTTATGTGTCTCTATTTATGTGTATGCCTGTGTTGTCTTATTATACTCCCTCCGTTTCAAAATGAGTGTCGCTTTAAGCTTTGGCACACAGATTAAGAAATAGAATGAAATAATCATTGAACATAACACTTTTACTAAACTGCCCTTACTTTATTAGAAAAAGACAAAATTAAAGTTGCATTGAAAATTGTGTTAGAGAAAAGTTGGAGAGGGTAAAGTTGGAAGAAAAAAATTAAACTTGTATTGGAAATGTAAAGCGACACTCATTTTGAAACAAATTTTTTTGGCTAAAGCGACACTCATTTTGAAACAGAGGGAGTACATCTTTATTTATATAAGGTGAGAATCAGTTAAAGATCAGTAATAATAACCAATTTGAGCTGGCTTGTTTTTTATTTTTTTTATTTTTCTGCCATTTTTCAAATAAATATATTGGTCAGTCAAAGAAATGGCTAATAGTAAGTTACAAATATGGGTTTAATATGTGATTCGTCCCTGCAAACAGGGCTCGCTTAAAATTTCGTCCCTGCAATCGTTAATCCTTTTTTTTTGCCCCTGCAAAGTTTAATCAGTTAAAAATTCGTCCGTTGACCCAGTTAATGACTGCCACGTCATCAAAATTACCATAATGGCATGGGAATTGACCAAAATACCCCTGGGCTAATTTTTTTTTCCTTCAAAATTTTGACAATTCTTTTTTAAATTAAAAAAATCTGAAAAAATAATTAAAAGTCAAAAAAAATTTCGGAAAAAAACTGTTAAAATTAAAACTGAAAAATTTTCGGGAAAAAATCGTAAAAAAAATTCGGGAAAAAAATGAATTTTTTTTGAAGGAAAAAAAAACAAAAAAAACAAGCCAGGGGTATTTTCGTCAATTCTCATGCCATTTTGTTAATTTGATGACGTGACAGTCATTAACTGGGTCAAGAGACGAATTTTTAACTGATTAAACTTTGCAGGGGCAAAAAAAAAGGATTAGCGATTGCAGGGACGAAATTTTAAGCGAGCCCTATTTGCAGGGACGAATCACATATTTAACCCTACAAATATTCACATACATCACTACTTGTTTTTCACAAAAGAAAATCAATGCATTTCATTAATAAAAAAAATCAAAATAGAACGGGGACATGCTATGGGTAGCGATTCCTTTGCAAGGACTAATCATATTATTTGCTTAGTTTAGGATGAGAAATACCACGAAGGCACGAACCATAATTTGAGAATTAACTTTAAAAGTGACATTAGAGCCGTTTTAAAAAAAAAAAAAAAAAGTGACATTAGAGTATCCTGACTCCAACAATAATTAAAGAGTCTTCAAAAGACCTAAAGCATCTTCTTCAGCAGCTATGAGATAGTGAGAGAAAAAAGTCAATTCTAACGGAGATCGTTGGTGTTGATCGGAAATATATATATATATATATATATATATATATATATATATGGGGTTTGTTAGAACACACCCACTAGTTTTTATGTAGGAGTGTTTTAGCAAAGCTACACCTTAGGGTGTATTTAATCACTTTTTAGTTATTTACTTGCTAAAATACTCCTTCTAATAAATAAGTGGGTGTATCCTAGCAAATGCCTGTAGGATTTGCTAGAACACACCCACTTGTTTTTGTTAGAAGGTGTGTTATAGCAACATACACCTTAATGTGTATTTATTAACTTTTTAGTTATAACTTGCTAAAACACTCCCACATAAAAACTAGTGGATATGTTCTAGCAAATCCCTATATATATTGAAGAAGTATCACATTGTTTAGAATTGTAAAGGAAGAGGTAACGGAGGTCGTTAGTGTTGGTTGAATATATATATTGAAGAAGTCTCACATTGCTTAGAATTGTAAAGAAAAAGGTAGGACAAGAAAAGCAAGGTGGGTTCCTTTACTTGTTCACTTTCTTGCTTAGCAGGTCTTCTAGATCACAAGGTTATTTTAATGATTCATCTTCTACATTTTAGCTTTCGCGTTTCAATTTTCAGAAGAAATCTTATATACTTTCTTTCGGAGTGATATTTTTGGTTGACTCAAGCAGTTAGGGGTGGGAATAGGCCAGGCCAGGCCAGGCTTTGATAGGCCTGAGCCTGGCCTACGAAAAAATTTACAGGCCTGAGCCTGGCCTATGGCCTATCATAGGCCGTTTTTCTGGGCCTGGCCTGGCCTATTTAAAAGCCTGGACTGGCCTGAAAGCCTACTTACAGGCCTACTTTATATTAAGGTCATCAAATAGTTCATTTAGCCTACTAAATAAGCTAAACAAGCCTTAAAGCCTACTTAAAAGCCTATTTAACTACAAGTAAATTTTAACTAGATTAAAGCCTACTTAAAAGCCTATAACAACAAAGCCTATTAAGGGACTAATAGATAGAGAAAAAGATATTTATATTTTTAATGTATGCAATTATTTTAATATAAAAAAAAACATTTTTTAATAAATAGTATTAATAGGCCAGCCTATTAGGCTTAACATGCTTTTCTGGAAGCCTAAGCCTGACCTATTTAACTAAACAGACTTTTTAAAAAGCCTAAGCCTAGGCCTATCTACGAAACAGGCCAGGCCAGGCCAGGCCAAAACAGGCCAGGCCGTAGGCCCCTGTAGGCCGGTCTGGCCTATTCCCAACCCTACAAGCAGTTAAGCTTAATATCATCTCTTTCAAACTATAGTTTCATTTATTATGGATCAAAATAGATGCAATTTTTGCTAATAAAAAAATAGCTGTGATTTTGACGTAAGTAATTTAGAGATTGTTCTTTAGATATTTTTAATGAAAACATAAACTATGGTTGCAAAAATATTCAAATTGAAAAACTACGTATGGTAAAATAGTAGATTTTTATTAATATAGTTGAAAAATCATAGACACAATCAACTATAACTTTTCTCCCACAAAAAAAAAATAACCTATAACTTTTCTCTCTTCTATTACTTTTTAATTTTTTTTCCTTTCAAAATAGCTATTTCGTTTTCAACATAAAAATCATATTTTAACAAAATGACATCTAAAAAAAGGCTTACACACAAGAATAACTAAAACATAAAAAATTATTTTTAAATTTTTAAGCAAACAAGCCCTACGTAAGTCCCGTATACTCACTTATTGTTAGATAAATGATAAGTGAACACAAAAATATTGACACAAAAACGACATCATGGGTAATTATGTAATTTCCTTCAAAATTTAATGGCACAATTGTTATACTTATTTGAAGGTTAGAGTGTAAGTGTTTCAAGGTGCACCTCCAACATCCGACCCTATTTCTTTCATGGATTTCGGTCAATTGTCACATTTCACAAATCATTTCTTTCCTCGATTCATCATTGTTATGAATATTTTATTTTTCTTTGATAATTCTGAAAAATGAAATCACTTTCTACAAAAACAAAAATCCATATATAACTTTATAAGAATTTATTCACAATTGAATAATTAATCATTAATTTGTGCATTTAAAAAATTTATAATAGCTGGAAATTGAGCAAAGCCAGGGCATACATCTCTAGTATGCTCCTTTTTCTTTTGCAGTGTACCTATAGTCCGTAGAAATTAGTGTTTGCTACAAATTAAGCAAATTAATCCTCATGCCGAATTGGTTTTCAATTATTCACAACTTATTGTCATGAGCTTCAGTTGGTATGGACAATGCATAATATCAGGGGCGGTTTCACCGCCCGACGACCCCGGGCGGTCGCCTGGGCTCACTCAATTTTTTTTGCATACTAGGCCCAACAAAAAAGCCCATTAACACACTTCAAAAAACAAAATATTGGACAAATTCTTTAAGCTTCTTGATATGGTTATATAGTAATTGATATCTATTGACATTAGTAATAATAAAATAGAAGCAATGACATTAGTAACTGATATCTATTGGTATCTGTTTTCCAATTCTTTGTGCACAATTTAATAATAAAATACACAATGGCAGTAGTTGATATCTATTGTTTTGAGTTGATATCATGATGAGAAATAGTAATACCTAGAAGCTATTACTAGTTGATACACAATGGCAGAATCCATCACAGAAAATAATTGCAATGACACTAGTTGATGCCATGATCTGAAATAGAAGCTATTGAATTTGTTGACCATCACATAAAATAATTACAGCCACTATCTATCTCCATACCTTAGTATAACCTTGTTGAATTTGTTTTCTAGGTTCTTGAACGACAAAGGGGAAGTTGTGGAACGATTTATTGCTCTACATCATGTCAAATATACTATTCCGAGGCACTAAAAAATGCTCTTTACGATATTCTTGATCGTTACAAGTTATCTATTTCAAGGATACGAGGGCAAGGATATGATGGGGCCGAGATTTTTTATGTTGCTATTGACAAAATATGTGTGGAGATGGATCATCGCTTTAGTGAAGGAAGTAACATTGTGCTTAATTGCTTCTCATGTCTTGACCCCAAGAACTCTTTCTTCAAGTTTGATGTTGATAAGCTTGCTCGTCTTGCTGATATTTATCATGCAAACTTTTCTGATGATGATCGTGGAACAATAAGGGAGCAACTTGACACTTATGTACTTCAAGTGAAAAGGCATGCTTCCTTTTCTTCTTGTGATGATGTTCAAAGTTTGGCCATGGTTCAAACTGAGAAACATTTGGTATTTCCATTGGTCTACAAACTCATTTAGTTGGCTTTGATATTGGCGGTGTCGACAACATCCGTTGAAAGAGCCTTTTCAGCAATGAAGATTATCAAGACTAAATTGCGCAACAAGATCAACAATGTGTGGTTAAATGACTTGATGATATGTTACACCGAGCGGGAGATATTCAAGTCACTTGATGATGTTGATATTATTCGAACATTCACCGGAAAGAAGTCTCGGAAAGGGCATTTACCTCCTAATTATATTTAGCACACTATTGACAGGTTATATTTCATTTCTCTTATTTCAACATGTACTTTTGTAGAAAAAATGACGATCCTATTTTATTTTGATATATGACTATTTATATATATTATGTCACGTGTGAATTTGCGATAAATTTTTCGCTCAGGCTCGATAAATTTCCTGGCTCCGCCACTGCATAATATATGCAAGGTGCGGAGTTCGAATCTCGGTCACCAAAAAAAATTATTCACAACTTATTGTTCACCTAGAGGGTAGACAAAAGGAAAATGCTATTCATAGTACAGTGCAGTGGGTCTACATTCCTATTCATGGTGCACTTTTTGGTCGATTCTAGATGGAGACTTGGAATGAAAAATCAGTAAAAGACTCGATTTGATTCCTTGTAAATTTCTCGCGGCCCAATGACATTTTTATACGAGAACAAGTTTGTCTTTAATTAAAAATGTTAATGACTAATTTGATTTGATTTTTGTCCATAACTAAATTAAACCATCAAGAAAAAATTATGAAAGATCAAATTAAATCTTCATTCGTGATAAACGTCACAATCGCAATAGAATTCTATTTGTTTACGTCCTCTATTGCAAGAGGGAAATCACAATTATGCATAAAGGTCACAATCATAAGCGACAAGAAACATTTTATAGGCAATAGATTAGACAAAAGAGTGAGTTATACATACCAACTGTGTGATCTATAAATTTTGTAGGGAAGTGCTATATATATTGAGAAATGATATTTTGACAACCATTTTTTGACAACTTTTGGACAACTTTCTCTCTCATACTCACATGATGTTGTTATCATCTCTCTTCCTTTTTCTCTTTCCATTGTTTTTGACCAATAAGAAGTGAGAAAAACAAGGTTGTCAACAAAGTTGTTATCAAATGGATGTCAAAATATCATTACTCATATATATTATGATTTGACTCATTCATGTTTGGTGTTTCCAAAATCATTTTTTGATTGTGAGCTGAGCTGTACTCAATATCAATATACTGCAAGTTAACTGATACATGTTTTTGTGCTATGGTATTATTGGGTTGTCAAATTATGATTTATCTATCCAGATAGATTGGGAAGAATCTTGGTGGGTTCTGAATCCTCATGTGTCGTGCATTTGATGCTTCATCATACTATTACCAACACATGTACCCACGTTCACCAGCATGTTTTTTCCACTACTGCTTAAAAAGTAAAAACTCTATGATTTTGGAAATATACATATGGTTCACACAAATTGTTCACAATCACACATACATACCACACAAATTTTATGATATTTTTCTTTTAATCTAAGCAGATATTGGAGGATGAGGAAAGTAGCACTCCTAGGCTTTGGACCAATTCAAGTAATAGTATGGGCCGAGAGCTCAATTCAAGCCAAGAAACATGAAAATTGCTTTTATGACATACAAAACTTCTTAAAAACATATGAAAATGACGTTTTTGTCCCCAACTGTAATTAACTACCATCCGGTTTTCGTCGACGATAGCTAACTATCGATGTATACCAACACAACTTAAGAAAATAAAAAGCTCCAACGATAGTTAACTACCGTGGAGCATGAAAATTACTTTTTTTGCAAACATATATTTTGAACTAAACATATATTTAATTAAAATATCACATTTTTCCTCCCCTATCTTCCCCTCCATTAAAATCCCTGCCCTCTTCTCACATCTGTTGAACCAAACGGACCCTTAAAAAAAGGTGAATGTAATTTTCTCCATTAATAATGTTGAAGGACAATTGGATGTAGTGCATACTGCATAGTCATCGAGTCAACATGTTCTTGAACAACGTCACCAATTCAAACAATTGTCTAAGTCAATGTCTATTTTTTTGACGTTATTGAAGTCAATGTCAATGAAAGCATGTTGTCTACCACTACATTCATGTATTTCATCATGAAAGATGACCACCACTATAGTAGATGAAAGCAACTAAGTTGTATTACAACCTTAACACACAATGTAAACTAAAGTTAAATAAAATTAAACAATGTCCACAGCCATTAAATAATGAAAACTTTGCTTAAAAAAAATAATGAAAACTTTTTTGGCTTCTTGTTAATGTTAGGTCCGCAACAATTAAAGAATGTAAAGAATGTCTATTAAAATTAAAATTAAAATTAAAATTAAAATTAAAGGGCTAAATATGTTTTTTGTCCCTATAAATATATCAACTTTTCGTTTTAGTTTTTCTAAAATTTTCCTTCGACTTTTAGTCCTATAAAATTTTCAATTACTACTTTTGGTCTCTATTTTTAAGTTAATTTTTGTATTTTTTTGATGAAATGTGTAGAAAATTGTAAAAATCTTTCACAAAAAAATTAGAATATTTTAACAAAACATAAATTAAATATAAACTTTTAACCATAAAAATATAAAAAATTATATTTAATTCATGTTAAGTTAAAAAATTCTAATTTTTTTTGGAGGAGATTCTTATAATATTATAAATTTTTCTCCAAAATTTTATTCAAAAATATGAATTTTACATATGAGTTTACTTTAAAGGAGGAACCAAAAATGAAGATGAAAAACTTTTGAGGGACTAAAAGTTGAAAAAAAATTTAGAGGGACTAAAACGAAAAGTTAACATATTTATAGGGACCAACAATATATTTAACTATAAGATTAATCAATATTCCCTAAAAAAAAATTAATCAATGTAAACTGATTTCGTTGCTTATTACTATTAGAGTTCACCACCATTAAACAATTCACAAAATAGAAACTCTCTACTATTAAACAATTCACAAAATAGAAACTCTCTACTATTAGAACATACAAAAATTTACAATAGAAGAACCAAGGAAACAATTTGTTTAATGTTATGAAACTAAAGAAATAGGAACAAGAATAAAGTAAAGAGAAATAGAGAAGGAGAAAGAAAGAGAAGAGAGATGATTCTATTATTCTCTTGTGGTGTACAATTAGGTTACATATGAGCTCTATTTATAGAGAAATACAATGACTTGGTGGGCAAGTAGAATATAGCCCAATAAGTAAACAGTATGACCCAATAACCCAATTGTTATATGGACATCCACTTATAATATTCATAACACTCCCCCTTGGATGTCCATCCAGGATATGCCTCATTAAAACCTTACTAGAGAAAAACCCGGTGGGAAAAAATTCTAGTGAAGGAAAAAGAGTACAACATCCTTTTGTGTGATAATCTGCCTCGTTAAAAACCTTACCAGGAAAACCCAGTGGGATAAAACCATAGTTAAGGGAAAAAGAGTGCATAACACATTTATCTCTCCCCCTCATAAAGAAAATTATATTTGAGACGAAGAAAGTCAAATAATCTTTTATGCTTGTTACTCAAAAGCTTTACTTGATGATGACTTTGTAGAAAGATCTGATTTATCTCCATATTCTTCTCTAAATTAGCAGCTCTTGAGATATCTTCATATTGAGTTGTTGAAAGAACCTCCTTTAAAAATTAGAAAACCGCAAGTTTCTTGTATGTGTAAAATCATAATCCTTAATAAAGAACATTCTCCACTTCCTTGATTATCTGCATTTACTAATATTCACAAAAACAAAATACCACGATATATATAATAAGTGAAATACATTAGTGTCCTCACTTGACCAATTCAAGTTGTTCATAATTTTGTTGAGGACATGATTTTTACTTACACAAGTGACATCTCAATCATTCAAGTATATAATTAATTAAATTTGTCCATATCAACATTTATATAACAAATTTTAGAATCTCTTCAGGAGTTCTAATAATATTTATACCATTATCATAAAATCGATTATAACAAATTCATTTCTAAATCCTTAAAATGGACAAATGATGTCACCTCATCAATAGTTTTGATTGTGTGTCTTACGCAGATGAAATCCTTCACGGAGTTTCATATAATCACCACTATCAAGTGAGCCATACAAATATATTGTAGCACATCTTTCATATAATTTGAGCCTTTCATGTGCTACTGAACTTGATCAAGTATGAAAAAGTTCTTGAATTCACTTCAGGTGAATATGTCTTTTAAAATTAAATGGTAGACATTTATTGATTCACTTCCAGTGAACACATCAAACTCTATATATAAGTATTTTACCATTTTAATTTCCTTTTCGTGCGAAAAATCATATATATCCATTTATCTTCACACCTTCAAGTGTGTAGATAACAAGTCCAAAAAAAAAATTATGCTTTACGAAGCAAGTTTGATTTCACTGGAATTGTCTCTTTCCTTTCTGTAGATATTTTCTTTATCTATAATCTTTAGTCGACTTTAACACATGATCCTCATTATTACTAATCACATATAGCGCTATATTATATGCAAAAACACGTCAACGTTGACTTCATTTCGGTTCCATCTCATTCCACTGAGATCTTTTATTTATGACATAATTTATTAATATTTCATAAGTTTCAGGTACCTGATCAGTTCTTCTGGAACTGATAAAATCAATTATGTCATAAAACTCTTTTTAGAGTTTCTATATCCTTGTTTGGGTTATCTTTCCTTTAAGCTCCTTTTCTTATTCAAGGCTTTTTATATTTGGAACCGATTGATCTATCATGCTTCAGGCACGATTGAAACTCATTTGCAATATTAAATTATCCGATATGGACATCTATTTCGTTTGGAGCATTAGCAGCTGATATTAGATTTGTTTACCTTTGCAAATGAGTTATATCTTGAGGATTAAGACGAGACAATAATATTTCCTTTCAAATAATTTATTTGAACTTCAGGTTCACATTTGCAGCTGCTTATTACCTCCCCCTAATATTGGGAAAACTAATCCATCAATTGATAATCAGCCTACTAGGCTGTAAATAAGTTGGCTCAATATAATTTATAATAGATGGAGATTTATATCAAATATATTTTTCCAATATTCTTTCAATATTTATCATAATGCATTATATTGGAGCAATTGTGACATACACAACACATCCAAAAATTCTCTTAGATGAGAAATATCAGGTTGTTAACCTTAAACCAATGATAAATTAAGGGGAGAACTTACATATAGTAATGTGTTGGCTTGATGCATATCAATATCTCAATATACAAGATTATTGATTCCCAAAATTGAGTTTATAAGGCATGATCTCATAACCAAAATAGAGTTTATAAGATATGATCTGATAAGTATCAATCATACAATTAACTTTAGACGTCTAAAGAATGGATCTTCCTGTCCATTTGATTAGCATATGCTTGTTCAATATCAATTTCAATTGAAAAATGATACTTATCAAATGATTTCTGAAAAATTTCAGAAAATAAACTCTTAGTCAAATTTGTTGTCATAATAATCTCACAAACTTCTGGTTGTGAATATACATGTGATCATTTAGTTGATGCATCGATTCAAATCATATAATATCCAAGTGATTCTCATGATCAGTGTATTAATTTAAATAACACCTTATATAAGTGAGACATCATTCCTTTAAATTGTCAGCTTCCCTTAGGAACTAGTAACACAAAAATCACTCAAATTGAAGAATCTTCTGGCTCTTCAATATATATCCATAATAATTTTTTTTTCCAACTAGTTTATGCATCATAATAGATCCGGGATAACCCAACCGGTCTTGCCAACAATAAATTGAATATAATATGTAAACTTCTGGTTTACGATATTATGTGCTTCCATTGCACAAATAATATAATATGTAAACTTCAGGTTTACAATAATATATGCTTCCATCGCACTAAGATAAGTGTAGTATGAATCAAAGATAAAAATATTTTTTTTTTCACTACACTTGTTTTCTCGAGAGTATATCTCGTAATATAGAGATATTTAACATTAAAATTTTATGAGAATGCAATCTCAATGTGTAACTTTATTCCTCCATGTAACAATAAATTAGCTCTTCCGGAGCCTTCAGTAATTTATTTCCCAATGTAACAATAATTTTATGAAAATAATTTTGTATCAAATCTTCAAAAAAAAATAATTGATACAATTTGAATCCTTAAATTTAGGAAGAGAAATTAGATTTTTAATTTAATATTATATTTGAAACAAACTCAAACTTAAAGATATGTTTCAAATCAATTTTAATAATATATATTTTTTTTTAACTTAGATCCAAATAAAAACAAGTTGGTTTATTTTAAACCCAACAAAACTGGTTTTAGCAAACATTTTGAAAACAATCCACAATTAAAGGAAACAAACTCAATCTAATAGAGATTTGTTTTAAAATTAAACCAAAAGATAAAATAATAATTAAATCAAGGGATAAATCAATAAAACATGGAAATCTGGAGAAAAAAATTACACACCAATTCACAACAGAAAAATGAGTTTTTTATGTTCTTCAGGAACTACTCACAATCAAATCAATTATTTGTGCAATCCATGCATCACTGTTGAATTCTTCAGGAATTCATGGAGAATAAAATTGGTTGATTTTTAAGTTTTTCAAGAACTATATAACAGATTTAATCTGTTATTTGTATGATACTTCGTGGATGTATCACTACTGAATTCTTCAGGAATTCATTGAGAAAAAATCGAGTTGTTTAAGTTCTTCAGGAACTATACAACAAATTTAAAAAATAAGATTAATTTTCTAAATCATCCTGTAGAGATGTAACTCTTTTGATGAATTCATCCAGAATTCACAAAAAAATATTGAGTTCTTCAGGAACTACATAATAGATCTCTTTAATTTTATAATATGAGATCAATCCTTATGCAATACTTCAGGAATGCATATGGAATAAATAAACACAATAATATAATACAATGTATCTATAAGAAACTGATTCCAATTGATGAAATTGTAATAATATAGTCTATAATTATCGATATAAAAATTAAAACTTATTTTCATATAAATAGATTAAAAAGAACTACATACCTCAGCTGGTTAGAGTCTCGTGCTGATAACGTGTTATGAAACTAAAGAAATAGGAACAAGAATAAAGTAAAGAGAAATAGAGAAGGAGATAGAAAGAGAAGAGAGATGATTCTATTATTCTATTGTGGTGTACAATTAGGTTACATATGAGCTCTATTTATAGAGAAATACAATGACTTCGTGGGCAAGTAGAATATAGCCCAATAAGTAAACAGTATGACCCAATAACCCAATTGTTATATGGACATCCACTTATAATATTCATAACATTTAAATAGTTTTCTTAAAATACCATCCAAATAATTTTACGTAAAATAAGTAACATTGGTACTCCCTCCGTCCTAAAATATAAGCAAAAAAATTTCATTTTCTTTGTATCAAAATATAAGCAAAAAACACCAACTTTTATGTTATTATTGTGTTTTTTCAAACAAATCATCTTTTCCAATATAAAATTAAATGCATGTTGCATTCAATTTGTTTCTCTTTTTATTTTCTCCATAATTTTTAACCAATGAGAATTATTTTTACATCTTTCCATGAAACTTATTCCAAGGAGAACACAAAAAATTATATCTCAAATCACTAAGTATTGGTTTTCTTAATAAGTGTGAATTAGTGTTTTTTGCTTATAAAAAAAGACGGAGGGAGTACCTTCTGAGTTAGCTACGTATAGACCAAAAACTTGTCAAAAAAAAAAAAGGAACACTATCACTTTCAAAACGTTGAATAGGAACAAAACCAAGTAGAAATAAGAAAGAAATCGCCAGTGGAAGTGAACGAAATATGACCTAAAAAACACTGAACTGCAAAAACACTGTACTCGCCGAAATGGCAGCAATTCTGTGAAATATAAACTGAAAGTGATATTTATTAAACCAAAGACAATGGCATTATATAGCCTTACAGGAGAAAAACAACAAAATAACAAAAGCAAATTCCACTTCATCCACTAACCAGGAAACAAGGAAAGCTAACTCCACTACAGAAAGCTAACTCCACTACAGCTGTAGATGACTTATTTAATTAAGACAAATTCAAACTCCAACATACCCTCCCTTAAGCTTAACTTTCCTGAATTAAGCTTACTTCAGACAAGTTAACAATTCCAAGTGATGCTCTCAGCTTCTCGAATTGCTCCAGCTTCAACGGCTTCGTAAAGATATCCGCAACTTGGTTTCCTGTAGCACAATACTCCAGCTTAACAATTTTGCCATTCACCAGTTCTCTGAGATAATGAAACCTTACTTCGATATGCTTACTTTTCCCGTGAAGGACTGGATGTTTGGACAAAGCAATCGTCGAACTGTTGTCACAATGAATGACGGTTGCAGATTCTTCTTCAGCTCCAATCTTCTCTAAGATTCTTCTAATCCACACACATTGACAAGCACAAAAGACAGCAGCAATATATTCGGCTTCAGTGGTGGAAAGGGCGACAACAGGCTGTTTTTTCGATGCCCAAGAAATTGCACCGGACCCTATCAAAAACACATAGCCTGATGTACTTCTCCGATCATCCAAATCGCCGGCGTAGTCGCTATCCGTGAATGCCATAAGTCTCGCACTGCTGCTTTCACTTCTCCTGTAGAAGATTCCAAGTTCGATTGTACCTTTTAAGTATCTTAAGATCCTCTTCGCAGCAAGCCAATGTGACATCCTTGGATTCGTCATGAATCGACTTATGAGACATACACCATACATTAAATCCGGCCTAGTCACTGTTAGGTACATAAGACTCCCAACCAATTGCTTGAACATAGTTGCATCCACCTTCTCGCCATTCTCATCTTTTGTGAGCTTCGTTCCCGGCACAATTGGATTTTTAACAGCATTGCTTTCTTCCATTCCAAACCTTGCTAAAACTTCACGAGCATACCGTTTTTGACAAACAAAAATCCCATTAACACTCTGCTTCACCTCTACCCCAAGAAAGTGTTTCATTTTTCCCAAATCTGACATCTCAAATTCCATCATCATTGACTTCTTAAACTTATCACACATAGCCCTATCATTTCCAGTAAATATTAAGTCATCAACATACAAGCTGACAATGAGAATTTTACCTCCTTTCATCTTGGTAAATAGAGTATGCTCGCTTGGACACCTCTCGAACTCCTCATCCAAGAAATATCCTTCAATACGGCTGTACCAAGCTCTCGGGGCTTGTTTGAGCCCATACAATGCCTTCCTCAGCTTGTACACTTTCTCCTCTTCTCCTTTCTTTATGAATCCCTCCGGTTGTCGTACATACACATTCTCTTTTAGTTCCCCATGTAGAAACGCACTCTTGACATCTAATTGGAAGATTTCCCAATTTGATTGTGCTGCAACTGCAAGTATAGTTCGAATTGTATCGAGCCTCGCCACCGGAGCAAAGACTTCTGTATAGTCTATGCCATAACACTGAGCATATCCCTTTGCCACCAACCTCGCCTTGTATTTGTCGACTTTACCATCTTCATTCAGTTTTGTTTTATACACCCATTTCACTCCAATTGGTGTAAAACCTGCAGGTAAGATAGTTAGTTCCCATGTGTTGTTTTTCTCAATCGATTCGATCTCGTTTTTCATTGCTTCTCTCCACACCTTGTCTTTCACTGCTTCTTCAAATTTGACTGGATTGTTTTCTGTCATCATCATCAATAGCATGACCGATAAGCTTTCTTCCTCATCTTCTCCTTCACCCGTGACATAATCAGCCAAATAACCCGGTGTTCTTCTTGTCCGTGGGCCTGCAACCACATCTCTTTCAATTGATCTTGATGGAGGTGACGAATTTGGACTGGGCAGTGAAGAGACTGGGCTTGGCGGTGTCGAATTACCACCAGATGCGAAAGACGAAGGCGAACCAGAAGGCGACAAATTCGCGGTTGACGGAGGACAAGCCATGTTACCTTCTTTCTCTTCTGTATTTTGTTCTTCTCCACAGTCGAGTATTTTCTCTTTTACACCAGCTTGATTCCAATCCCAGCTTTTGTCTTCATCAAAGACTACATCTTTGCTTATTACAATTGTTTTCGTAACCGGATCATATAGCCTCCATGCTTTCGATTCCTCACTGACTCCGAGAAAAACACATTTCTTGCTTTTGTCATCAAGTTTTCTCCTCTTCTGATCAGGTATGTGCGCATATGCTATGCACCCAAAGACACGAAAATACTCTACCTCAGGTTTTGAACCACCCCAAGCTTCTTCAGGTGTCATGTCTTCTACTGCTGCTGTTGGAGATCGATTCTGGATGTGCACACTCCATCTTGTAGCTTCAGACCAAAACTCCTTTGGGACTTGCCTCTCACTCAGCATGGATCGTACCGCATTCATTATCGTTCTATTCTTCCTCTCTGCCACTCCGTTCTGTTGTGGTGTAAATGCAGCCGTCAACTGCCGGGTGATGCCATGAGTTTTACAAAACTCTCTGAATTCATTAGACGTGAATTCCCCTCCGCGGTCTGTCCTCAGGCAAGTTATGAAAGTTCCAATCTCTTTTTCAACATTAGCTTTGAAAGCCTTGAAGGTGATGAGTGCCTCTGATTTTTCATGGAGAAAATAAACCCATGTTTTTCTAGTGAAATCATCAATGAAAGTCAAAATGTACCGCTTTCCGCTGTGTGAAATTGGTGTAATCGGACCACATATATCCGAGTGCACCAGCTGTAGCTGTCTCGATGCACGCCAGAAGCTCCTTTTTGGCATTAATATTCTGTGTTGTTTTCCAGTTAGACACACCGTACATATCTCCTTTGTGGACTTCAGCATTGGCAGCCCAATAACCATCTTCTTTTGTGCAAGTTGTTTTAGAGCTTCTTGGTTTAAATGCCCAAAACGACAATGCCACAAATTCGTCTCCTTCTCAGTCACCTCTTCTGTCTTCAAGCACATCGTGCTTTTATGCAATTTGGATGTTAGAAGAAAGAACATCCTGTTTCCGCTCATATTAGTTTCCATGATTGCACCTTTCTTGGGATGATATACTTTGCAGGTTCCATCACGAATCAAGATTGCCAAGCCTCTCTCCTGCAATTGTCCAAGGCTTAGTAAATTGTTCTTGAGCTCCGGGACATAATAAACTTCAGGTATGACTTGGGTGGCTCCGTTAACTTGTAGTTTTACGCTTCCTTTTCCCACCACTGACATTCTTGTGTCGTTTCCAAGTTTCACAGTTTGATTGAAACCTTCTTCCAAATCAAAAAACCAATCTTTGCATCCAGTCATATGATTACTGCACCCGGAATCAAGGAACCAAACTTCTTCTCTGTTTGCCCGATGTTTCTCAAGATAAGACATCAAGAGCAGCTCTTCTTCTTCTTCTAGTTCAGCATAATTCGCCTTCTTTTCCCATTCTGGACACTCGTTTTGATAGTGTCCTAACTGGTGACATTTGTAGCACTCGATAATGGCACGATCGACTGCGTTTCTTCCTCTTCCTCTACCGCGTCCTCCACGAAACATTCCGCGACCTCTTCCTCTACTAGGTCTTTCATCTTGAGACACTTTTAGTGCCAGCTCTTCTTGCACGTATCCATTCAATCGCTGCTCATGGACAAGTAGGCTGCCATGTACTTCATCGATACTCAACGTATCCAGATCATTCGATTCCTCAATCGAACACACCACATAGTTGAATCTCGAGGTTAGCGATCTGAGAATTTTGCTCACTATCGTTCTCTGCTCTATTGATTCACCATTCACCTTCATTTTGTTCACCACGGTCAAGGTTCTTCCTAGGAAACTGTCAATCTTCTCTCCTTCTTTCATGGCTAGCAATTCGAACTCCCTTCTCAAAGCTTGCAATTGCGCCCTTTTCACCTTTGTAGATCCTTGATACTTCTTTTTTCATGGATTCCCATATCGCCTTAGAGGTACCTTTGTCAAGAATAGTTTCCAGAATCTCTCTGTCAATGGACTGGAACAAGAAATTCTTGACCTTCAAATCCTTCAACTTCGCCTCTTCTACAGATTTGTTTTGCACCTCGCTAGCTCGTGTTGTTTCCAGCGTCATCGCCGGAATCCCATCTTCCACCAGGCTCCATAATTCTCTGCTTCTCAGAAAATTCTCCATTGTCATGGACCAGAAATCATAATGACCATCAAATTTTGGGATGGCCGGCTGCACAAATTTTTCAGATCTCTCAGACATTCTCTCTCGATCACTTTCTCACACAGGTTCTTGCTCTGATACCAAATGTGAAATATAAACTGAAAGTGATATTTATTAAACCAAAGACAATGGCATTATATAGCCTTACAGGAGAAAAACAACAAAATAACAAAAGCAAATTCCACTTCATCCACTAACCAGGAAACAAGGAAAGCTAACTCCACTACAGAAAGCTAACTCCACTACAGCTGTAGATGACTTATTTAATTAAGACAAATTCAAACTCCAACAAATTCAGGGTCTTTCTCTTTCCACACTTCCATTCCCTCACTCTCACATTCCTCTTTCTATAATTTTGCAGCATCCTTTCCTTTCTAATTTTGTATTCTTAAAAATTCACACTCTCTCCTCAACAAACCAAACCGACTCTACTTTTCTATCTAGATTTTCTCTTTGTTTTCTTGATTGACGGGTGGTTTTGGATTTTTTTTATTACCCAAAATCACTCATCTTTATCTTCTTCATCCATATTTTAATTTAAATAAATGATTTTCATATAAATTTAGATTTTTGTTTGGTGATTTCGTCGTCTTGACACAATGTTTGTTGATTTCCAGTCTAGCTGCGTTGTTTGTTTGGTTTGGATTGGCAAATCAAGTTCAATTCAAACAAATGACTAGATTTTCAATGTTGTAAATCCGAAGGAATGTATATTTAGTAATTTTGATTTTGTTACATTATTTGTAAACATTTTTCCGTTTTATACTATTAACTTGAATGTTGCGAACTTGCTCTCAAATTTATCCTTTTTTATTTTTAGCAAAGTTGAATTTAGGTTGAGTTTCAAATGAATATCACTTCTTTTAATCATTTTTTCCTATTAACCAGAGACTTTATTTTTTATTTTTTAAGGAACTAGGGACTTACGTCCAATTGATTAGTTTCACATAAATTACACGGTTAATGCCGCATCAATAACCTAACAATCTTTTTCATCATTTAAGATATGATTCATTGAAGGAAAATGCTAACAAGTGCCCTAAGGGTATTGTTTAAGCATCTAAAAGTAGCAGTTTTTGCATTGGAAATTGTACGGTTATGACTTTAAAAAGTGTTTGACTTGTATTTTCAAGACATAGTTTCTTTTTGTGGGTTCCTTAAACAATGCCCTTAGGGCACTTGTTAGCAAGACCCTTCATTGAAATATATTGGTTCAAAGACTATATTGATTCTATATATTTTTGTAAGAGACTAAAAATAGCTATTTTTTTTCTAGAACTAATATAAATTCCATATTTTTCGTTATTTATTTTTGTAAGAGACTAAAAATAGCTATTTTTTTTCTAGAACTAATATAAATTCCATATTTTTCGTGAGAACTAAAATATGTCTTCCCTATTTTCAAAATAACTCTCATTCTTCTTCTAGGAAAAATAATCTAGTTCAATATTCAAATACTTCAAATATTTTAATCCTTTGTAATTTGGAAAAGAAATATACTCCACCTTTAGGTGTTCAACAAAGCTCTAAGTTGAGATATTTTCATTGTTACGAGCAAGGTGATCACTAGCAACAATGAAGCAACAGCGATGAGGCACAGGAGAGTAATGGTCAGTCCAAAAGAATTATCATTAAACTTAAGAAATAGAGTGAATAAGTTGTCATTAAATAGCGACTCGATCATCAGTTCTAAAATATTGATGGCTCATTAAGTACGTTCTATAAGATCTTGTACTTTCCGCTATTACAATGATCAATAAAATCAGTCAATTCTTATACCAAAAAATAAAAATCAGTCAAATCTCTTCTTTATCTTTTTATCATTAAGAAACTCTCTCTATCCTTATCCTTATTTAAAGTAGAAATTGTCTTATTAATACTCTATCTCTATATATAGTTTTCCCAATTTACGACCATAATTTACATCTTTTCATGTATTCGTGTTAATGCTTTCTAGTACTCCAACTAGCTATTTGCTACTTGCTAGTATTCTATTCTAGATTGATTGATCTAAGGATCATTGTTGAAAAATGAAATCATCCCAATTGTTCTTCCTTGTGCTGCTACTATTCCATTCATACACTGATGCACAATCACCACCAACATCATTAGGAACAACAACCTTATTAAAAGACAACCTTAAAGCAACAATGATCATCATGTTTATTGGTTTTTTATCCGCCTTAATATTCATGTCCTTATTTGCATTCATCCTCCGTCATTGCTCTTCCAACGGCCACAATCGCCTTAATCCCATCACCGTTGCGGTCGACTTATTCCGCCGTGAATTCAACCGTCAAATCATCGACAAATGCCCCGTCCTCGTTTACTCCACCGTGAAAGACCACAAAATAGGTAAAGTCACAGTTGAATGTGCTGTTTGCTTGAATGAGTTTCAACACAATGATAAAATAAGGTTGTTACCAACATGTTATCATGTTTTTCACCAAGATTGTATTGATGTTTGGTTACCATCTCATATGAATTGTCCTGTTTGTCGCTCCAAACTCACCCCTGATGTTCCCGACATTGTAATCCCTATCGATGCCGGGACGGAATCAACGGAGCAACAACAAGAAGAGAGCAACACCGTTAGGGTTTCGGAAGAAGAAGTAGTAATGGCTAATGAAGACATTTTCCGTTTACGGGAATTGAGAATGTTGGACAAGTTTCCTTTACCGAGGTCACGTTCAACGGGACATTCTTTAGCGGAAAATGAGGAGAAAGTAGATAGGTACACATTGAGGTTAACCGAGAATAATCATGATGACGGTGTGGTTTTGCATCTGCCACCTGCATGGAGTCTAAAGAGGGTATGGTATAGAAGTAACAACAACGTGGAGCGGTGGTCTTTGTCCATGACTCACTTTGGAGTTTTCTGAATAATAACGTTGGAACAATGTCTCTGTTCTGTACAATGTCTTATTGCCATATTTTTAACATAATTCACTTATCTAGTGAATTTTTATGAACAAACATTAAATAATGTCATTTTTATCTCATGATTCATCCTTAAAAAAATCTCATCATTCAATTATCTAGTGCGCTTGTTTTTACAGAACAGGTTAAGAGCAATTTTCATTGTGGCATTATTTATGAACTATTTCTGGTGAATGTATATATGATACTAAACTCTAATTTTGTGATTTTTTGAAGGACGATAATTATGTGGGTCATTTATCAATATTTAGTGTTAAAAAATCTCTTAAGTTTTTTTTTTTAGGAAAAAAAAAACTCTAAAGTTAACGGTCGAACCGAAGGGATAACCGGTTCCGTCTAGTTATCGGATTTGTCATATCAAAGAATTGGTAGAAACCGGTCAAAACTGGAGAAAAATATCTGATGGTTCAGTGTACGACTCTGACCTTTTTTTTTTAGGGATATGACTTTGACTGTTGACCACTTTGACTGTTGACTTTAATGAATTTGTTTATTATTAGAATATGCATAAGAAGCTTAAAAGAGAAAGTTTATCTTGAGAATGATGATATATTCAACACCTTGAAACTTTAAAAATGTACACCCTTTGGTCACTACTCCCTCCGTTTCAAAATGAGTGTCGCTTTAGCAAAAAAAAATTGTTTCAAAATGAGTGTCGCTTTCAGTTTCCAATGCAATAATAACTTTTTCTTTTCAATTGTACCCTCCAATTAATACTCTGCACACTACTTCCAAAGTATTACTTTTAAAACTAACCAATAGTTAATAAGGATAATTTGGTAAAATAACCATTCTCTTTCTCTTAATCTTTGCATTTCTTAATATGTGTGTAAACACCTAAAACGACACTTATTTTGAAACGGAGGGAGTATTATAAACAAAAATCTACATTTTCGATTCATTCAATTAATGATGTATATAGTCTTTATTACTGACCACATACATCATTTAATGAATGAATCTAAAATGTTGATTTTTGCGTATAATAGTGACTATAGTCTTTATTACTGACCACATACATCATTTAATTAATGAATCTAAAATGTTGATTTTTACTTATAATAGTGACTAGAGGGTGTACCTAATATATAATTTATACTCCATCCGGTTCTATTTATAAAAAAAAATGACTTTTTAGATTCATTGATTAATTGATGTATCTAGTCTAGAATATAGACCAAATACATCATTTATGCAATGAATCAAAAAAGTCAAATGTTTCTTATAAATAGAACCATAGGGAGTATCTAAATTATTTAGTTGTCAACACAATTCATATGCTTATTAGACTAGTTATCATTGTCTTCTTTTCAATATGTGCAATATCGTATTTCTATTTTTGACTTCTTAACTAGTGTCCTAAGGACTCTTGTTAGCATAATCCCTTTTTTTATAAGCAAGATTTTGTTAAATTGAGTACAAGGGTGTACTCGATGGTCATTACAATAAGTCAAGAAATTACATGTTTGGAAGACATACAATTCGGTTCAACCACCGATCCGATAACACAATTTTTATTACGTCCCTCCCCACATATGAACCAAGATCACGATAGACGCTTTATGTAATCGACCACCTCCAAAGCATTTGCAACTTTGTCTTTAAAGAGAACATTATTATGCTCCATCAAAATACACACGCCATTGTTAACCATATGAGATGCGATACATTTTTCCTCATTTTTCCTTTGCATACATTGTTGAAAATAAGGAAATTGACACCACTTCTCTACTCCATCCATGAGGATGAATACCCATCCATGTAAAAACCAAGGTCCACACACCTCACCCTAAATTTACTTTATATAAGAAAAAAATAGTTTGTGAAATTATGTTATTTTGTCTAATAATTTTTGACATTTTATAGGTGTTATAGTTTCTTTAAATTTTTATGAGTCATCTAGTTCAATCTAGTTTACATATATAAACAATTTTTTATATCGACCGGGTTATACGGTTGACGGTTTATTCCGGTTCAGTCATGCGATTCAACCAATAACCTAGTTATACCCGTGAACTTGTCAGGTTATGACTAGTCCGATTTTGAAGACATTGTAAAATAGTTTATATAAATGGGTAAAATTGAAAAGAAAAAAGTCACTCCAATAGTATGTATCCAATATATGTTTGTTAGCATCACACTCTCTAATTATAGGCACATCTCAACCCATTCTCTTTAATTGGTTAAAATTCATATGCATCTCATTAAATTTATATTATCCACATAATTTGGTATGATCCATATGAATTTCAACCAATAAAAGAGAGTGTAGTGGAATGTGTGTTAGATAATGTGTTTATAGCATCATTCGTAGATAAATGCATTGAACAATTGAACACTCTTTTTAACACTAACACTTTGAAAATGAATGTTACATAAAATGGTTAGAGAATGTTATAAAGAGAATGTTTCTACTATTTCTCGTATTCATATCGTAGATTGAGTTTTTCTATCTTATACAATGTTGCATATATTAAAATAACTTAAATTGGTATTTTATTTTTTTATTTTTAAGAGGATGATAATTTTTTATTTGAAACAACAATTATTTATTACAAAATTATGTATTTAATATAAGGTGCATATGTCCCTATAAAAAAAAAAAATTATACCATGCGAATTTGTAAATGATAGAAAAACTTATAGATCATCTTTTGGGCTTTTGTCTCGCTACTTTGTAAGGTTGACCCGTGTGACAAAAAAAGAAGCTGTAAACGGTTTGTTCACTCTCCACTTCACCGGCCCTCCACATCTTCAACCTCGTTACAGCATGAATATCTAAACCCTAGGTTTTATTCTTCCCTTTGGTGTGTGTGTGTTTTTTTTTATTTCTCTTTTAAGATTGATCGATTTGAGAATTCTTGTTGAAAAATGGAATGGGCCCACTTGGTCTTCCTTACGACGCTAGTATTCCATTCATACAACGCTGATGCACGACCAGAAACAATATCGGATCCTCCTTCTGAAGCAAAATTGTTAACTGTTGGTTGTGTTTTTGTATTTTTCGTTTCAATCTACCTCCTCTTTTGCTCCGTCTACGACCTTGAACCCTTCGCGGTCGCCACCAATCCATTGCGCCGCGCTTTCATCCGCCCAGTCACCGACAAGTGCCCTATCCTCGTTTACTCCACCGTGAAAGAACTCAAATTCGGAAAAGCCACACTTGAATGCGCCATTTGCTTGAACGAGTTTCAACACTGGGACAAAATAAGGTTGCTTCCGAAATGTCAGCACGTTTTTCACACAGATTGTATTGATGGTTGGTTTTTACGTAACCTGAATTGTCCTATTTGTCGCTCCAAACTCACAAGTGATCGTGTTCCCGACATTGCAATCACTATAATAGAGCAACAACAACAGCATGAAGATTGAAGAGAACAACACCTTTACGGTTTGGCAGCCACATGAATGGACGTTCCAAGAGTGTATGCTATAGAAAGAAGTAGGGATAACGTGGTGATGCCACACAGAATGCCATTTTATAGGGAGCTATAATTATAAACCTTCGCCTGGTATGATTGTCAGTTTTCTCTATTGTAAGTTGTGACTTGCTTGCTTTTGTTTCGCACGATGTCTTGTTGCTCCATTTTACTATAACTTACTTTTTTTTTTGTTGAAGGAACTATAACTTACTTAATTAACCTATTTGTGAATTCTCATAAGCAATAATCGACTTTGGTTATTATTAGCCATATAGAGATATATCAAATGTTGGTGAACTATATATGTCTACAAGTTATGAGTGTTCTATTTTTCTTTTCTTACATAACAAGTTAAGGGTAATTTTCGTTCGCGTAAAGATATATTGACACCTCTAATTTTCATACATTTATCCAACACCAAATTATAATAGTATTTATCTATTCTAATTTGGGAGCTTTTACGGTACACCCGCAAATTAAGGTTTACCGGTACTCCTACTTCAAAAATCTTTAAATTAACTATTATTTTTATGGAATAAAGAGCTTTTTGTTGATATTTATATTTTAGAAAATGTCATTTCATAAGAAAAAACGTCATTTCATTGTTTATAAAAATCATACTAATTTTTTTTTTACATTTTATTGTAAAAAATAATCAAAATTCTCTATTATGTGTACTAAAAATTCAGAAAAATTAAATTTTATTTCATCGATGTTTTTGGTTAATAAGATTTAATTATTATAATTATAGGTGATAGAAAATAATTTTTCTCTTCAATAAATAACACATTTAACTATTAATTTATTGATTTGGTGTACCAATATACACTCAAATTTTTTGGTGTACCATAGAATTTGCCTTCTAATTTTATTTAGATTACTTTTTAGTTAAATGCTAACTTGTGACTATTTTAGTAAATTTAATAGAGAAATATTTGTCATAAAAGTTGTATATTCAACTTTATGAAAGTTTAAATGTTTCTTAAAAAAACTTTATAAATGTTTAATTATTCTTTTTATCAAAGCAAAATTGCTATTGCAAAATTGCTACTTTTAGGTTCTTTATCATGTAGAATACAAGTTAGCAAGATCCTACTTTTCATTGTTTAATTAAATTTTCCTATTAATCTTATCACATGTTATGATAGATCACCTTTTGTATATTAATATAATTGGCTTACTCGTATTTTTTATCCACCTATTCACCTTTTAGCTTTTTCTTTCTCTCTCCTATTTTTCTGAAACGCTCTCCGCTCTCTCAGGGCATCTCCAATGGGAGAACTAATTTTGGTTCCTTAAGCTACTTTTTGTGGGTCCAAATTGCCACATTGCACTCAAGCAATCCCTAAGCAATTTTAACCAATTTTGCTCCGATGCTAAATAAAATAAGCAACATATAATTGACCCCACCAATTATATTTTTTTATTCTCACTTAAGTTTCATTCACCCAAACATGGCTTGATTTTTTTTTCCCTTGGACCACTTTCTACCCACCCAACCTTTCTTTTCTTTCTCTCAAGAACTCTCATTCTCTTCATTTTTCTTTCCCCACCACCATGGAACACTGGTTTTCAAACCCATCCATGTTTTCCTTTTCGTTCTCTTAAACAATCCCCACCCACTCTCAATCCAAATCAATATAGTTGATCCCAATATCAATTTATTTTACCACTTAAATGTAAAAACCCACACACAGACCTCACTTTCTTTGCCCTTCAATCAATTTCTCAAACATTGAAGATAAAGCAGCTACACATGACCTCAGTTTTTTTGGATCTATAGTCCTCTTCCTCCATGTTTCAGTTTTTCGTTTTGTTGTCTTGATTTTTGTTTTTTTATATTTTCCAGGTTAATCTGTTTTTTCCCCTCCCAATCTATTAAATTCTACTGAGATTTGAACATGATTTATTGTTTTTTAATGGTAAGCAACACACTTTTTGGATTGCTTAAATAAGCAACTGACACAAAAAATTAAGCAATGAGAACTCTAGCTGGCTTTCCTCCAATGCTACAAAACTTAAGGGACGGAACCTTCACCTCCAGCTAAGCAATAAGCAACCTGCATTGGAGATGCCCTCATACTTACCTACTAGTACTTTCTACGTTACAACCATTTTGTGACTTATTTTTATTGTGAAAGACAACTGTAACAACATGAAACCATTCTTTTATATCGTGATGTGAACAAAAAACAACTATAGCCTCCCACTCCTTGGCTAACTGCTCACCTGCAGACTTAATGAGAACAAATGAGAACAAATATATTAATTTGAAATTAGAAGAAGTAAGATTTTCTTTTGGTCTGTTACCTTATTTTCAAATGGTTTTGAAAGAACCAAAAAAAATGTGAAAGTAATTGACAAAACAAATAAGAACAAATGAAGAAAATAAAAAAACGTTAAAGCAAAAAAAAAAAAAGTGAAAGTACAAATGGTTTGGTTCCTTTCGATTTGCCATATCTTAACAGACTTTTTCACTTAATAGACTTTTTCAAAGATTGAAGGAGAAAGTGGCGTGCCAGAAGAATAAAATGTTCAGTGTGTTTGTAGAATTTGAATTTTGACTTTCTCTGTAATTCTTAGTGCACCGAAATTATAGCAGTTAATAGAAGAGAGATGAAAAAAAAAAAATCAATTTTCAAGAAAAAGGCTCATTAAGAGGATTTAGAAAAACCAAAAAAGTATTGCATTTATTAGACCTGTGCAATCTTATAATAATTGAGATTTATAATTAGGGTTTTCCTAACATGTGCAATCTTGCACAGCTTAAGGGGTAATAAATATCTAATTTTTTGGGTTTTTCTAAAGTCATAGTATTAATGAGTCATTTAATTAACCATTTCTTTTTTTTTTTTTGAATAAATTTAATTAACCATTTCTTAAAAACTATTTTTTCTCGCTCTCATATTAACAAGTGTCAATGGAGCTCGTTGGAAAGTATCAGACCTTCAGTTTTAATCTTTGTCATTTTCAATTGAATTCTCCATGAATTATGTTTCGCCCCTTTCCCCTTAACCTTCATCAGTTTTTCTTTTGCCCATTAAACAAAATTCATTGTTAAAGATTATGATTCTTTCCTCTCTAATTTACAATATTTTATTTCATTTAGAATTTGATTGTAGGGTAATATGTTGATTGAAGGGAACCTTCATAAATCATTAAATAAAATTGAAATTTCAATCAACGAGCTATATGTATGGCAAGGGTACTGTGATCTGGTTCGTTGGCAATTGTAAAATGAGAGAGCCTTTCACGGAAAAAATAGGAGAAAGAAAAAAAAATAGTTTTTGAGAAATGATTAATTAAATGACTCATAAATAAGACTTTAGAAAAACCCAAAAAATTAGACATTTATTACCCCTTAAGCGCACAGGTTAGAAAAACCCTTATAATTATAGTATGTCTTCCAATCGTTCAACATTTTTATGTTTTATGCTTTTCATGAAGATACACTATCATGGTAAAAAAAAAAAAAAAAAAACTCTCATCTTATGAAGATTAATGACCCTTTATGATGCCACGTCTAACATTAAACCTCCTTTTTATTACCACTTCAATGTTTCAACTCATACAGTTCAGCTTACCTCAAAAAAAAAAAAAAAAAAAACTCATACAGTTCAGCTGCAATAATTTGAGGACAAATTTGATTATTTAAAAATGTTATAACATAAATTACAGTATAACATAAATTAAAGATTTTGAGTATTTAAAAATGTATTTATGCTGCTAGAATGTTTGCTTATAATCACAACTTAGAGGGGAGGCAGCCAAATTAGGTACTCTTTCATTATCTCATTAATTAATGCCTTTGACTATATTTTTTTAGTCATAGCAAGTCTTAACAAACGTGACCTTAATTTATACAGAGCCTCCAATGAGAGTGACTTTTATGGTTGGGGTCGTAACTGTCCTAAACGGTCCTCTTGATCTTTATGCTTATCCCCGCCTTTGTCAATTACTGGCATGCCGGAAAAATTTACCCCTTCAAGTTGGTCATATATATATTTTGGGTTAGATTAATGATGGATTGGGTCTGTCTAGACCGAGTTCATAAAATATACATATTTCTTTCTATTTTTAATCCCTATAATTTGGTGTTTGACTCAATTGGTAGCGTAGAACATCTTGCAAGTTTAAATTATTTGCACATGTCATGAGTGTAATCCTACTTTTAAAAAAATATTAGTGTAATGCTACGTGTTGAATGCAAGAAAAACAACTTATGGATTTCAACTTAAAATAGATAATTCAAATTTATGCTAATGAAATGAGTGTTATTTTAAAACATATAATTCAAACTTACGCAAATGAAAATGAGTGTAATTTATCCCAATATATAAGAATTATACTAAACACCGCATAAAATAAAATAAAAAAGTCAATTCTCATTTGCTTGCGTTGGATAATCGTCAGTGATTATGTTGTCCATTAATTGGATATTAGAGATTAGCGTTAGTCAATGATATTAGGTGATCATCCACTTTATAAATCAAGTTGTTCAAATTTTTTGAAGGGTTGACCCAGCCTAGTCTCACTAACTTTTGATTAATTAACACATAAACTATGAACCGGGGCACATTAACAAGTTAACATTAAAAGAATATTCTATTCAACATTATCATTTTCTCCACCAAAACAGTAATACTTTATCATCAAGTAACAATACTCATTTTCATTTGAAGCTAGAAAGAGTGGTTCAATGAAGAAACTGAAAGAGGTGATAGGATTAATGAAGGATAAAGCATCACAAAGCAAAGCTGCAATTTTATCAAAACGCAAAACTCTCTTCCTCCTACGTGCCACAACACATGACTCTTTCAACCCTCCAAAACACAAACACCTCTTGACTCTTCTTTCCTCTGGAGACGGTTCACGTGCCACCGCATCCTCTGCGGTGGAGCTTCTCATGGACCGTCTCCAAACCACTCACAACTCAGCAGTAGCCCTTAAATGTTTAATCGCCGTTCACCACATCATCAAACACGGTACCTTCATCCTCCGTGATCAGCTCTCCGTTTACCCTTACACTGGTGGTAGAAACTACCTCAACCTCTCAAACTTCAGAGACAAAACAAGTTCAATATCTTGGGAACTCTCTTCTTGGGTTCGATGGTACGCGGAATACATTGAAAACCTTCTGTGTGCTTCTAGAACTCTTGGTTTCTTCCTTGGTGAAACGACGTCAGAGAAAGGAGTTTCTTATCTTACCAATAGTGATCTGTTAAGAGAAACTGATTCTTTGTTGGCCTTGATGGAAGGAATTGGGAAAAGACCTAATACTCCAATGAGTGAACAGAACAAGGTGATTGTTGAGATAATGGATTTGGTGGAAGATGATGGGGTTATGGTGATGAATGAAGTTTTGGTTAGAGTTAAAGAATTTGGGGAGAGGGAGAAACTTGGTTGTCTTGGTTTTGGAGAAGTGGTGGAATTGGTTTGTGTTTTGAAGAGATTGGAAATATGCAGAGAGAGAATGATGATGATGATGGAGGTGGTTGAGGAGAAGAAATTCTGGGATTTGGTGAGAGAATTGAAGGAAAAGGTTGGGAGGATGAAGGTGTATAGGGAAGAAGGGAGGCTTAGCAGTACGGTGACAAAAGACAGAAGAACCGAGTCTGATCGGTTTGATGACAGAGTTCTTAGGTCTGTTGATTCCATTAGGTTTCCTTCTTCAAGGTTCTTGTAAATGTGAAAAAACAGTAGTATAAATATAATACATTTTGTTTTTTTGCTTGATTCTCTTATGTTGATATCTTAACTTGCACTGCAAGTATATAGCATCGTGATGTTAGAAATCGAAGTAATGGATTGTATAGGTTGAAACTTGAAAGAAATAGGAATAGATCGTTTTTACTGCCCATTGCATGAGTCGTGTGCATTTTGTTTCTTGACTTTAACTGTAATAAGCTAGGTTTTACATTGTTATCTAATAAAAGAGTGCAATGTTGGAACTCTGGATCGTGTTCGGTTCTCATGGCTGAACTCGGAAAATTTACAATACAATTGAAACAGTTTAAGAGATTCTTGTCCATCATTCATTCACAAATACAAGTGTCAAGTGCAAATAAAAAAGTAAGTCAACAAAATCCAAAGTACCAACCTCAAAGGCCTGACAGAAGTCTCACTGTCTTCTTAAGCCTCCTTGTATATTTGTTTTAGCTTCACTGCCAAAATTTTGTTCTCACTTGCTAGGGAAGACAACTACAGATAAAACAACAGTTTCAGCAAGCAAAACACTAGAACAAACTAAATTCTTGACTTATTCACATGAACACAGGCATATGAAAGCAGTAAACAATTAAAAAAAGAGTGGGGTAAGATAGCCATATACAATATATCATTGATGAAGCTACCCCATCCCATACTAAGGCCTCAACTTGCTTATTTAAGTGAGATGCAGATGAAATTCTATGAAATAAAAGGGAGCAAAAAATGGCAGTAAAATATAAGGAGGGGTGAGAATGAATTTATATAGTCCAGTGCATATTTGGAATTACGGTGAGTTTGACGAAATCACGGTGACACGGTGATTTTGTTGAAGTTTTAAAGTGTAATTTTTGCCAAAATCACAATGGCAGACTGTGATTCCGAAGAACACGAAGCTAATCCAGACATGCTCCTAGAAGTTTATAAACATGCATTGGTTAAGACAGACCATGAAATATTTGTAATATTATATAGTTAACATGAAATGTATTCTCTATCTTGGCACACACCTGATCTTTAAGACGCTCTCTCTCAATAACCAGTTGTTTTACCAACTCTTTAAAAAGTTTTGCCCGCATTCCTATGTCCTTAGCAGTCATCATTTTTGCTTCCTTCTCTTGGCGCAAGGATTCCTCCATATTTTTGAATCCAATCCTCAAGAACTTTAATTCCTCATTCAATTCGTCATTGGATTCAGACAATATGATACAATTTTCCTCTGCACTTTCAGCCCGACTTTGAGCTTTAGAAACCTTTGACTTATGATCATTTATCACATTTTCCATATCTCTTATTGTGGAATATAGCTTGCTTTGTTTCTCCTTGCTAGCCTCAACAGATGCTTCTGAATTCTGCAATTGTAGATAAATTTCTTTTATCTGCCTCTCAAGCAAATGCACTTTCATAATGCCTCCATCACCTTTCAAAAGATTCAACTCTTCATTGAGTTTTGAATTAGTCTCTGTCAATAACTTACATTTAGCTTCTGCAATATCAGCCCTACTCTCGGCATCAAGTACAGTTTCTTTTAGTTCAGCAATATGAGTTTTCGTTTTACTTCCTTCAGCACATGAAGCATCATACATATTCTGATATTCATTCGAAGAGGACTTCACATTCCGTAGTTGAATTTCAGAATCTTTTAGCTGCTTCTCAAGTAAAGAAACCTTATCTCTTAGAGCGAAGACCTCAGGATCCGAAGGAATCTGTGTATCTTCAGCGTCTTTTGAATTAGCTTCTGCACCAATTGTCTGACCTATAAGAGAGACATTTAATTCATCGGTGCTGCTTTCAATCTTGTTCAAAATAATATCCCTGGTATTTAACTGTTCTACAAAAGTTTCAAGCTTAGCTTGAAGCTCGGATTCACGCCGACTTAAACCATTCAAATTGAAATGAGAAATCTGGAGTCTACTCAACAGATTTTTTGAAATTCCCATCAGAATCTCATGTGCATTGTCAGCCTCAAACAATCTTTCCCAAACATCAATAGTTTCTTCCTCCGCTTGAACTAGCTCGTGCTCTAAGGAAGACATACTTTGTTTCAGCTTTTCCTGAATTTCTCTAGAATCATATAAATTCTTCTCAAGATCCCTTTCTTTTGCCAAAGATTTCTCTAGCATTGTCAAAATACTTCTTTGTTGCTCAATTGTTTGCAGCTTCATCTCTGCATTAACTTTCACAGGTTTACTACCCTCTTTGAAGATTTCACCATTACCTGTTTTCATCAAACATGTCCCGAAAAAACATAAACTTTTATAAGAAAATGCAGAAATTATTTACTTAAATATATTCTTATTTGTCACATTTCAATCAAGAAACAACAATTATGAGCCAGTCACTTCAATATTCTTCATAGTTCTTTTCCCTTCTTATATTACTAATATTGTAATAAAAGCAATATACTTGACAAAAAAGTTCTAATAGAAGAACTCCACAAGAAAGTAACCACTTTTTGCAAAACAATTTCACAAGGTAATTGATTTAGGCAAAACATATTACAGACAAAAGGAATACATATGTACGCATCGACACTTCAAATCGAAGTTATGTCAGGTGTTTAACATAACATGTGCCTGTATCAGACACGGTGACACGACATAGACAGAAGTGGTTATATTCTATCATTCCATTTTCTCAATAATTACCGATGTTAACGTGTCAGTGTCATGTCATGTGTTTGTTTACGTGTCTATGTCTATATGCTTCATAGAAGAATACCATTTTTAACAATTTCGTGAAATTGAAAATGAGATCCACTGCGTACCAATTTCGATCTTTTTTAAAGAACACAAAGTCCTCTGAAAACTAGCTGAATGTATTTTAATTTCAATAAACATCTCTACAGACTGCCTCAAACATTCTTCATAATCAAGTAGCTTGTCTTGCAAGGTAATGAAACCCTCTACCAGGTGAGTGCAAGAACACACCCTCTCTCTAGCTTCAACAATCCCATAATGTAAACTGTCCAAAAATTCATCCAATTCTCTAACCAATGAATCCAAAGCCCCGCATAACAGATCAAATTCAAGAACCTTTTCAACTGAACCAATCCCCGTCATGTGATCCTTCTCTGATGTCTCAAATTCACTCTCCATTGTTGCCAAATGCATCACAAAATTTCTCAAGTTTGAAACTTTCTCAGAGAAACATGCTAAACTCAAATCCAACCTTGTAAGCATTGTGTTACTAACAACACCTAGATCTCCCGTTACATTATCAATATCATTAGATAATGAAACAAGGGTTTCAAGATCAGCAATTTCAGTGTTCATTCTAATACCCCAATTGTTCCAGAAACCTATGAAGGAATTCAATTGATAGAAAAGTCACAATTTTTTTTTAAATTTATTTTTACAATGTGATGAAAAGGATTGAAGAAATAAAACGAATAATTACAAAATTGAAGCAAAGCTTGATGAGTTTTGTAAAATTGAATGTGACAGCAAAATCAAAATTTCACAAAAAAAAAAAAAATGACAAATTTGCTTTTAGGGAAGAACAGGAAATTAAATCGTGATGTTGATCCAATCCCTAATCTGGTGCTGCAAGTTAACTGGTCCTGACAAAATTTCTTTTAAGAATAATTTTCAATTAATTTTTTTTTGTCAAGTAAGTAAAAAATTCACCCCTTTATTTTTATCTAATTACACAACTAAAATTTTTGTAACAAAAAAAACCACAACTAAAATTTCCAATTACACCTAAAATTGTATTAACGTCAAAAAAAAAAAAAAAATTGTATTAATATTGTATCATAGTAGGGTAAATTCATTTAAGACATTCTTAGGCTGAGATAATGATTTGATCCGTGTTGATTCAATGAAACAAATATAACTTAATTTTTTAGCACTAATATTCCTTTTTCATATAAAGTACCATTTCATTGTAGACGATATGAAACAATTCCTTGTTCTAATATCATCATTATTTAGACTTTAGTGGCTACTATTGTACAATAGTAAGAAGAAATTAAAAATTACAGTTCAACCTTGGTTTGTGTCGGTTTGGAAGTCTTAATTCAACCTTGGTTTGTGTCGGTTTGGAAGTCTTAAACAATTTGCAACTAGTAGTCCGTTTCCTTAAGTTTTCTCTTTTTTTTTGTCAGGTAGTCTAGTGGTTTTTTGTCAGGTAGTCTAGTGGCTAGAATTCACCTTATAAGATGAATAAGTGGGGTGTCCGGGGTTCGAACCCCGACCCCTGCATATAATAATGCATTGTCCTACCAGCTGAGCTATGCTCACGGACCCTTTTATTCAGCAAAATTTATTAATGCTTTTTTTTTTTTGGTTCAGAATTTATTAATGCTTTGATTTGATGGCAGGGTGAAAATTTGTCTCTTTAATTATATATCGTACATATTTGGGCACTACTAACATAATTGCTAGAACCAGATTCTTTATATGGAGTGTAGAATATGGTTCCATGGGAATCTATCCATGGTTTGACACATCATAATAATGAATGAGATGCGTTTCTATCCTAATTACACAAATTAAGAATAAGATTTGTTTTGTTTAGTTGGTTCTTTCACATAAGCCATCATGGTGGGTTTCAAATTGTTGGGAATACCATAGGATTTGTATATCAATATATCATCATCAATCATGATATAAAATCGTACTACTACTTTTTTTCTTAGAATGTGGGAGTTTTTTACCTCTATTCAAACGATATTGAAGACTTATAGGGTGGAAAATATTTGTAATAAGAAATAACCTACAATTTAATGCACTTTTGGATCCAACTAGTACAACTAACATTTATGTCTAATAGAATCTACCTACATCACCCATCATCATGTAACACCCTGCAATCAAAATTCCAGTGTAATTGGCCAAATAAGATTCTTATTATAAAGAGATGCATATATAAATATAAATATCCTTTAAATAAATAAATTTATGTGAAAAGATGCATTGTTAAATGTTATCCATCCATTCAAATACATAAAATATGATGATGTTATCACTAATTGCCTATATAAGGGATATCCCGCAACACAACCAACTCATCATTGAAATAGAAGCAAAAGTAGTGAATTACTTTCCCTTCCTAAAACAAGATGCAAGGGAAGTTCCTTGGATATCCACAACAGCAATGCTATGGTGAAGATAGCTTGTGGATGGAAGCTAAGGCTCAACAACAGCAGAGCCATGGTTTCCATCAAGATTCTTATAGCACTGACCACAGCAACTACTACGATAAGAACCAATTTCCACTCCCTGCCATGCACATGAAGCCAGGTGGTTTTGGCAAAGAATCTGATCACTCGTTTTCAAAACATCATGGCCATGGCTCCAATTTAGGAGGAAACCACAACATGTTTCATCAGGATAGCATGTCTAATGGCCATGGTCATGGCCATGGACATGGACATGGCTATGGTAATAATCATGGCCTTGGAAATGGCCAAAAATTCCCTTTTGGTGCTACCAACACTCACTCACCTCATCATGGTAGTGGTGTTAGGCCATTCAATCATCATGGTGGTGGCCACAACAATGACTATGTCTCAGACCATGAGGAGTATGAGTTTGAAGCTTACAAGGAGGAGCGTATCGGTTCTGGCGCGAGTAAGATGGATGAGATGAGATATGAGCGCCATGGAACATATGGAGGAGATGTTCACTATGCTAATCCATATGGATACAATAATAATAACAGGATTAAGCCTCATGGCCATGGAAGCCACAAAGTCAATTGGACACTCAAGGGGGTCTAATATGCATTCATGCTTGCTTGGTTACTATTACTTCCTCTGGATCAAGTATCAATAAATTGTGTGCTTTGTTTGCTGTTTAATATTGTAATAAGTTGCCCTGATTATAAATGGCGCTTCATATATATGATTAATGTTATCTGTAACTCATTATGAAGCTATGAAATACATGAACTTTATATATATGCTATGATTATAGATGTGTGTGATTAATAAAAAATTTGCTTCCACAAATCAGATTCTTTGCCTAAATATCTACATATATTACAAAATTTAGTTGAAGATGTTACACGGCGAATGAAACTAATGAAACCTTTCCCTCAAAAAAAAAAAAGAAACTAATGAAACCTTCCTTCTGAGTTATAGTTGTACAAATAATATGTATTTTTTCTGCCTTTATTTGCATCATTTTGGTGTAATAATGCTAGTGATGCAATTATAAGTCTGCTGTTATAGAGTGTAATTCATCCTTGCAGAGTTAGTGTAATAATGCTAGTGCCATCACTTATGTAAGTGTTATTTCTTGTCAATGTGGAACTTCAGGATGTTTTTTCCTAATATTTCCTCTCACGCCCGTACTATTAATGTTTGGTTCGTTCATAGTTTTTCCTCTTCCCTTGATTTGTGAAGCATGCATGAAACATAATCTTTACAACCCTGCACATGGCCGGCCCGAGAGAAAGTAAACCATCGCTTTAGGCCTACCGGTAAAAAATTATTTTTCATTAGATTTTATAAATAAAATGGCGTCATATGGAGACAAAAAAGACCTCATGTAACAAAACTTGCTTTAGGTCTCACTTCTTTTTGAAGATTATTGGACCGGCCCTAACCCTGCATACCCCTTTTTGACTAGCAAACCTTTCTTTCATCCACTCACTTCTCATATATACCAAGTCATAAGAGCCCTCATTTACACAAAGTACCTGTATCTTTATCCTTCACAATTTTTTGTCCTTCTGAAATTCCCTTCACTTTAGTCCTTTTTTTCTGTTCCAGCAAGCTTTTTCTTTGTCCAAAAACTACATAGCATAGTATGGCAAATGAACAAATAAAGCCAATTGCCACTCTTCTTTTGGGGCTGAATTTTTCCATGCATGTCAAAGTTTTAGGCACCGGTAGATGGACCATGAATATCATAATATTAATAGAAGTAGTTCTCAAGGTTGACGATTAATCCCAGTGAACTTTGAATGAATTGACTATTGAATATTATTCAGTATTTTGGTTTTTTTTTTCACTTGCAATCCTTCATTAACATTCATCTTTAACCTTGAGAATTACTTCTGTTAATAAAGATCCCAAACATTAATTTTTCCATGATGAAATTTTTAAGTACGAATCATACAAGGAAAAATTCGGGTAATTAGATTAGAAGTCTAAAATAATTTTGTGGTTTCAAATGTTTCCAATTAATTTCCTTTTCTATATACCATTCTTGTGTCCAATAAGTTTGTATGAGTCGTTTTTCAAACTATTTGATTCCAAACGCTAAAGGACTTAAAAGACCACAAAATAGCACAAGTTTTGTATTCCCTGCAAAAACAGAATTAATCATTTCCTTAGACCATCACCAAAAATGCTAAACGAATCAAATTCAATGGTGGTAGTGATGGATTCTTTTCATGCCCATCCCTAAGAATTTTCCTGTTTCATTCTTCAGATATATACCATAATATGCCTCAAATATTCATCTTTATTTCAATTTGTTTAAACTTTATGGTAAAAAGGAGAGGTATTAGATCCGATCCAATCACTTTATATCATTACAGAATATACTCAATCCACCAAAGAAAAAAGCATAACATAATGATAGTGATCAATCAAGTGAGAATATTAAAAATGAATAAATATAAGATGAACTGATGAAGTAGTAACACAACCTCAACCATTTACTAAACTATCAATTCCATATAGGAAATGGAAAACCAAAACCTCAAATATCGTGGATGGTGCCCTTCAAACTCCTACAATTACCAAGTCCATGAAGTAACTGAGCCTATGCTTCGGAAACGCTATGATCGTCCACGAAATCATAAGAAGGGCCATGTAGCATTCAAAACTGTGCTAGAGGAGCCTATAACACCAGTAGAAGAAGAAGAGCCAGCTGTGGCAGAGACTGATATTACCACTACTGAACGTGTAAATTCATTTCAGAGTGTTGATACAAAAGCTGATGCGTTTATTAAGATGGAGCATAGGAGGATTGAATTCTCTAGACTCAAGTCTTTGGGTCTTGCCTGACTGAGATCCTCTGTTTGTAGCTAGCTGCTAGCTATAAGGGCCTTCCAGTGGAGGTTATTATTTATACAGATGCAAAATATACAGTAATTTCAACCCCTCTCAGAGAATGTACTATATTACACCTAAATAATGCATCAATATCTCACTCTCGTGTTTTGAATCATTTTTAGTTTTCATGGTATTTGATTCTTCCTTTCTTTGAGTTTATAATTGATTGTTGCAATAGGTTTTCCCCGCTATTGATAGTTTGAACCGACCTGCTCGGGCAAGGGGCGAAGAAGGAGAGGAGCTAGCAGAGCTAAGCTCCCTCCACCTCTTCCCTTGTGTTGGCCAAATGTGTGCTAGACTTAATTGTTGTTGGGGCGATTGGGGTGCAGGGGCTATAGCTCTCGACTGTACAGTTTGGGGGAAGTATTGTAATCTGAAACATAACACACACACACATACTGTATATATATATATGTGTATGTTGTAACACTCTAAACCCGTATTCATCAAACAAATAAGACGGAACTATAATTGTCTTATAAGCGTAGAGATAGACACCATTGACCAAACTGTGAACAAAAATCGATAGTGTTAGTGTCCATTGTCTTCCACTTTCGTTTCCTTTATTCATTTGTGACTGGTGCTGTTCTAAGAGAAAGTACACCTCCTGAGGAAACTGGAAAGCACCAAGTAATAACTTCAATTTCATACAGCGCTTCTAAGAAGAATGAGATAGTACAGCCAAAATGCACTCTTCTTAGAGAACTGGATTACGTAATTGAAAATTTTAGAGAATTTGAAAATTTATATAATTCAAATGATTTAATTACCGTCTTTATTTTTAAATGTTTTTGTTTGTACAGAGTACATTTTGGATTACTTTTATAAGTTTCAAAGTTTTTGGGTAAAATTTGTAAATTGAAAAATATAAGACCTAGTTTGCAAAGTTCAAAATTTGTGAGTGACCAATTTGTAATATTTGAAAATTTCTAAGGATCCATTTGAAAATATAGGGATCAACTTACAAAATTTGAAAAAAAAAATAAAAGGGAGACGTTTGAAATTTCTCAAAGTTTACTTGGAGAGAATACTTCATAAATTTTCATCGATTTGGAAATTCTTCAAATTAATCATCCAAACATTGAAATTGAACCTAAAAAATTTAAATTCACTCAAAAAATTATATTATCTCAAAACATTCATTAGGAATAGTAAAGATAAGGTGCATGGTAAGAGCGTTTTACCAAGTCTTGATTTAAAATGCTCTTGTTCGTATAAGAGTTCTGTCGATATTAAAAACCATGAACTAAGCTTATCTTAGCAATAGTCACTTGAAGTATACTTCCAAAAATGAGTAATTTCGTCTAAAAAGTAAAGTAGATAGTTTTTTTTTTTAAGAGTATAGTAGTGGAAAAAGAAACTACTTCCCTAAAGAGTTTCAATCAATTTTGAGCTTATTTTAGTAAAACTCAATTTGATTAAATGGATCGGGGAAGTGGATCAAAAGTTTGGGAGTTACTAACAGCTTGGGTGAAATAAAGCAAAATTTATATTTCATAGCTTAAGGTAAAAAACTTAGGTACAATTTTAGGTTCTTTTCGTAGGATTCTTAACTAAATTCACCATGATTTCCTTAAATCCGTAATTTTAGAAATGTCTTTTATATATAAAAAATAATAATTTTTTTTATAGTCAAGAACTATATGAAAAACATTGTATAATTTCTTGGCAAGCTTAGTTCAAAGTTTTGTCCCATTTTTAATGACCAAATTATTTACTAACTCCGCATTTGATAGAATGTAAGCTGAGTAGCTGACTTTGCAATGAGGGATTAATTCGAACTACCATATTCACGATTGCACATACAAATCAAGCAAAAGGCAGCATTATCTCCAATATCGCTTAGTTAAAGAGTAAACATACAGAATTAGAGAGTAGTCACAGAACTAACAAATAAAAAAGCAGGCATTTATAATTTCCTTAACACTACAACAAATTAATAACAATTAACTCTAATTAGCCTCAAACTAACAACAAGACACTAGTCCATAGAACGACATAAAGGACATGAACTGTGTTTGTTATCAAACCATTTATCTAAGCAACCTCTGTGGAAAAAATGCTTGCAAGGCAACTCACTCACCTCTTGATTTGCTTCAAAACCAGACAAACAAACACAACACTCTACCATAGGACTTGTCCATCCACATGATCCATTGCTACAACTACTACTTCTAGCTATGTTGGACCTGTTGTAACACAAAGACTTGTATTGTGTTATTGACACCCTCCTTTCCCTTGAATTACTAATCTCTTGGGAGTACACTTGTTCTTCTTCTTCTTCCATAATATTAGTTGTTGATGTGCAACCAACTACTTGAAGCAAAGATCTAAACATGTTCTTTAATAGAACCATAGATAGAACAGTGTTCATCACAATCACAGGTACAACCCCTTCTGCTGCATAGGGAAAGTTTGAGAGGCCCATAATTCTCAATTAATTTGTTTTCTTGTTAATTGAAATAGAGGAGTTTAGAACAAAGAAGAAGATGGTATTATATAAAGAGAAAATGCAATGCAACAAAAACATTAATAGCCAAACATATCATATATTACATCAACATCAACATTTAATTTTAATTATTTATTATGGCAAAAAACATGAAACTCATTTAAATACATTATTATAGAGTTTTGTATGGTCACATATATAAGACTACAAAAACACTAACCATGGTCATATATACACGTGGCGACACGTGTAGAGTTTTGTAAGTATACGAGTGAGGTGATAAAACAAAAAAAAAATGTGAAGCTTTCACTATCACAAAAATAGCATGTTTGAGAAAGCCACGTGTATGCGGTGGCCACAGAGATTGTGACTGCTGGCAATCATCCTTGCCCTTAAATTGGAGCCTCCGAGGTTTCTAGATTTCCGGTTGGGTTCATGACGCGATTTGAACTCTTAAACGTAAATGCTTCCATCAATCATCATCATCATCCCTAACACATAATTGTATTGATGATATGTATGGTGTAATGCGTGTATGTCAATATCAATTTTTTGCTTACATAATAGTGTTTTTTGTGCGAAAGAAATTTCAGGTGAATTTACATAAATACGTGAATGGATGATTTTGTTTGAGGTAAATTTTAAGTATTTTAGAGGTAAAATTTGTTTAATATTTGAATTTATTTTAAAATATATCAATATGAAAATATGATATGACATTGATGAATGAATGAAAAATACATATAGTATCATTGTGTTTACATTTGATTGAAACGGTTAATCTTTATCTACTTTTTATTGATGGGTAATATAACCTATGAAGCCTATATACTTTAAAATGGAGACGTACCCGTATCAGATACGTATAGGATACTGATACTCCACGGATACTCGCGGATACGTATCCACGAAGTATCAGAATTAATTATTTTATTTTTTAATAAATATTTTATCGGATACTTATGTGATACTCCACAGATACACAAGGATACTTCTAAGATATTTCACAGATATGTATCCTAGAAAAAGATAAAGAGTTAAAAAGTGAGACAATGTTGTAAAAATTCATTATAGATGTATATGATTCAATTTTAGATATGCATCAATAGAATTGTTTCTCGATGAACCACTTAAAATTATACTTCTTGTGGATGAACGTAGCGAGAGAGGTGATTCAGTTAATCAACATTAGATTAAATTTGCCATGAGTTCTTTTAATGATGTTTCTCTTGATATCCCAACATATGAAAATGTAATATGATTTATAAGAAAACTTTCAAAAAAAATATATTTTGATCACATGTATTATTATTAAAAATTTATAATTTTTATAATAATACATTAATAAAGAGTAATCAGTGTTAATTTTCTTTAAGTATTTTACATACAGATAAGTTTTATTATAAATTTTTGTTAACCTATCATAATCGTATTGTATCCTAAATTTAAAAAAATGCATGTATCCGTTCACCCGTATCGTATAGTACTCACACCCGTATTCGTATCGGGGGCTTCATAGAATATACCTGTTTCGGTATTTTAGTTTATTAGTAATATTTTGTATATGAGCGTACACTTGTATGATTTAAAAATGTAACACGTACCGATTATGTGACCCTACGCAACTTACTTTAATTTGTAGTCTGTCAAAGGATTGGACAGTAGACATGACTTGACTTGTACCCCCATAAATAAGGAAACGAAGATTTTGATTTTTGATTGTGACAATTGGTTTAGATTTTTTTCCCCGAAGAAGCGATATTGTAATGTAAGTTTAAATTAAGAGGTGTGTTATATGAACAACCATTTGAGTGACAATTTTTGTGACAACCACTAATTTACAAAGGAAAATAGATAGTGACACGGAAACCAAAGCAATAGAGAGAGAAAGTAAAAATATAATGTGAGTATGAGAGATAAAGTTGTCACATAGGTTGTCACAAAATGGTTGTCAAAATATCATTTCTCTTAAATTAAATTTTAGTGTAAGTTGTTATTTTGTTTTAGAACGGCCGTGTAAGTTGTTACTCCCTCCGTTCCGGAATAACTGACCCATTTTTTAAAAAAAAAGTGTCCGAAAATAACTGATCCATTTCAATTTTCAATACAACTTTCATCATTTCCAATACAATATAACACTAAATAATACTACTTTTATCATTCCCAATACAATATATTCCACTTTCCCCTTTATTTATACACTTTTCTTAATCTGTGTGAAAAACCAAAGTAGGTCAATTATACCGGGACGGAGGTAGTATTAGACTGAGACTCTTTGGTAAGCCCATTAAATAGAGAAATGATATTTGAACAACTATTTTTTGACAACTTTTGTGATAATTTTCTCTCTCATATTCACATTATACTTTTATTTTATCTCTCTATTGTTTTGGTTTTCGTGTAAATACCTACTTTTCTTTATAAATTTATGGTTGTCCCAAAAGTTGTCACCAAAATAGTTGTTCAAATAACACATCTCCATTAAATAAGCTTATAGCTTTTAGCTTATAAGCTCGTTTGATAAAATTTAGCTATGTTTGGTAATACTTTTTCACCATGAGCTTATAACTTATTTCACGAGCTTATGAGCTATTTTTCAGAAGTTATTTCAAGTAGCGTCTGAGCTTATAGCTTATAGCTTATTATCTTTTGTCTCATTTTTACCCTTATCACTTTAACAAAAATCCATTTTTACCCTTTGTAATAAATAACTACATTTTTTTTAGCAAAATAAATAACTACGTTTAAGAAGAAAAAACATGTTACTTTTTTTAAATTAAAGTACAGATTTCACTTTAACTGAATATATGCTCAAGTATGTTTTATATATATATATATATATATATATATATATATATACACACACACGTTTAAAATAAAAAGTTACGTTTTCCCCTAAACATATAAATGTTACATATACCTAAAAAAAATACTCCCTCCGTTTCAAAATGAGTGTCGCTTTAGCAAAAAAAAACTGTTTCAAAATGAATGTTGCTTTCAGTTTCCAATGCAATAATAACTTTTTCTTTTCAATTGTACCCTCCAATTAATACTTTGCACACTACTTCCAAAGTACTACTTTTAAAACTAACCAATAGTTAATAAGGATAATTTGGTAAAATAACCATTCTCTTTCTTTTAATCATTGCATTTCTTAATATGTGTGTAAACACCTAAAACGACACTCATTTTGAAACGGAGGGAGTATTACATTACGTTTAATTTTGTTTTAAAGTCTAAAAATAAATTTTTGTTTTATTTTGGGTCGTTACGTTTAATTATGTTTTAGAAGGTCACAATTAACTTTTTTTTTAAAGGTTTTGTTTAATTTTTGTATAAAGTCTAAAAACTTAAATAAAATAAATTTTAAATAAAACATTATCCAATTTATTAATTTAAAAATAATATATGAAAGACATATTAAATTAATATATTTTAAATATCAACTGATACAAATTTTATTATGAATTAAAAATACCCTTTTATGTCATTTTACATTTATGAGCTAGTTGAACCGCTAATTTTACCAAACACTTCAACTAGCTTATTAGCTATCAGTCATCAGCCATCAGCTAAAAGCTATCAGTCATCAGCTATCCGCTGTTTTTACCAAACAGAGCCACTGTTTTTTTTTTTTTAGGGAATGGTTATTAGACTGTTAAATCGTCTCTTTTAACTAATTCATTATGCAAACTCTTATCAAGGCTGTAATAGAAAATGTCTAAAGTTGTTATAAATTAAAAGGTTAATGTTAGGTTAAGTCCTAAAAGTTAGGGTTAATAAGCATTCAAAATCTACACCAATTTATATAAGCATTCAAAATCTAGACCAATTTATGAACATTCGTAAACATATAAATGCATTAATAACAAACATTAATCGGATAAAACTAAGTAATTCAATTGCATTCAAAAGTACTCAACAAATTACATGGTTCAAGTAGCTATAGAGAAGGTCATCTTTATGACCTAATCTAGAAAACTAGCTACTCATGATAACTAAACATAAACAATTGAATATGTAATTAAATACATAAATAGAGGATCATTGTATGATGAATCCTCACGTCCTGGATGTTTTAGGTTGCTCCAAGCTTTATAAATCGCGATTTTGTTGTGTTTTGGTCGTCAGAGTGTGATTTTTTAATGAGGTCGAACTTTTTTATTTATAGGCATGTTTTTCCAATATTTCTGAAAAAATATGTGCGAGACGCGCACTGCCTTGTGTGCATCACACATTACACAGCTCAATACATGCATTGATTATCTAATAGCTAAACACTTATAAATTCTCCCCAGTTGCGCGAAGGGCAGCTCATAGCACGCAATGTGCATGTATCAATAGTTGAGCCTTCATTTTTTTTCTTCATCTCTTGTATTATTTCTCCTCACCAAAACGTCTATGGTGACTATACCCTAAGAAATCACTTGATAAATCTTATAAAAAGTATAGCACGACCACAAAGTTGTCTGGTTTGTGTGATTTAACATGGTTTTAGGGCCTTGTACGCATAATTACTCTTTTATGTTCATCCATTGATTTATTTATATAACTCAACTAAAACATAATGAAAACTTACTCAAATGACTTTGAAATGACTCCTAATTAATGCTAAAACACCATATGACATTGTCATCACCTATCAAAAGCAACATCAACATTCATAATATGGACATGTGGCAAAATTTCCAAACTCAAGACAAGTTGATCATGCAAAGCAAACAAATCATATGGTCAACGCAAAGTCAAGGAGCTAAAACATCGTATGTTTCCAAGCGACGCTATGGATATAAGTAGTAGCACTCATGAATAGAGGTGTCAAATGGGCTGGCCCAGTCCAGCCCGGGCCCAAGAGGCCCGACTACATAAATGGTCCAGCCTGGCCCGGCTCAATTATAATTGGGCCGCATATTCTAGAGCCTGGCCCGGCCTGTGTGGGCCGGCCCGGCCCGTTTATTTTTTACTTTTAAAATTTATTCATTTTTTTTTATATATTAGTCACACACCACTATTTTTTTCCTAAAATATGATTGGATGAACATAAAAGTGTAAGTAATTTTTACATTAACATTGAATATTAATGAAACTATATATTATTCATTCAATTAAATCAAATTAATAGTTTATAAACTTTAAAATTTTAAAACTTTAAGCTAAATTCATTCATTTTTATTAAGTTTATTTATTTAAACATTTTTTTATTGATAAATTTTAAAATAGTTGATAATTTTTTTCAAAAATATACTATTTTTTTAACAAAAAATAAATTAAATAGTAATAACGGGCCGGCCCAAAGCCCGATGGGCCAGCCCGGCCCAATTTTTGTATGGCCCAAATGGGCTTGGGCCAAAAAAGCCCGAGTGTGTTTTTGAGCTAGTTTTTTAGGCCCGACCCGTCCAAAAATATGGGCTTTGGGCCGGCCCGTTAGCCCGGCCCATTTTTGACAGCATGAATATATACAAGAGTGTTACTTTTCCCACCCTATGCCTTTCCTTGCGCGCTCTATTTTTTTCCCAAAATACCCTTCGTCCGGATTATATAATCCGAACTAGTTCCGGAATACTTATTCCGGATTAATTCGTGTAGTTTGACACTCCATTCACCCTGATGGTTGATGATACCATGTTTTATCTTGGTTTTCGGGTGTCAAACATTGATTACGTTTGAACCTTTTTAACCTTTGATATCTCATTTTTTCTTGGGAAGGGAAAAAATAAGCAAAACCCTTGAGAATCGAGGTCCGGGAGTTGTTTTCGCTACGGGAAGGTGTTAGGCACCCATAACGACTATAGTATCCTATAGGAACCGTCTTTACTTTCTACGCGCGCTCTTTATTTTTAAATGCTATTTTGAAAAATGATATTTACACCTAAGGGTTTACTAAGTGAAGAATTGGAGGGAGGAGAAAGTGTTTGAATTTTTATTTTATTTGAATTGAAGGAATTTTGGTTCCTTGCCTACGTACCCGTTTAAGGGATCAAATCCACCGTAGTTCTCTTCCAAAAGTGTTTTTGTTTTTGTGGGTTGATTTTAAGTTTGAAAATTGGAATTTGAAGAATGAGAGAGAGAGGCCTCAAGGGCATGAGATTGTAAAAAAATGTGAGGTGGAATTTAGTCATTTGCAAAAAAAGGTCTAAGTATGATTAAATTCTTTAAGATTTTTTATTTATGAAAAGAAAAGGAAAATTCAATGGGATTTTGATCCCAAGGTTTATTAAGAAAAACATTTGAGTGAAATTGTTCATATTTTTTGGAAAATTGATTTTTCTAAGTGTAAATCCTAAGCATTCATCTAAACATACATCTAAACATGCATATTCTAGCCATATACCTAAAGTGATGTGTGTGCATGTGTCGGTGCTTGTGTCGGTGTACATTATTAGAGTCCATTGTCCTTATTACATCATGCCCTAATTACATTCTATGGTCTTGCAAGAAATTAAAATTGCATGAAGTAAAATACAAAATTCCTAAGTCTTTTACATTCTAACTTTGCATGAAAATTAAAGTGCAAGAAATAAAGTGGAAATGGAGGATAGGATGCTTAAGAAACATGAAACAAAAGGATTAGTAGCACATGACAATATCAAGAAGTAAAAGCAAGTAAAAATTACTATAACAAAAGCAAAGAAATTACCACAAAAACATAGCGAAAATGATGCAAAATAGAGCTAAAATCCTACTACAAAATGCAAGGTTCACATGACTTATAATCCTCACATTTTAACACATTTTAAAGACATGAACTAAGATTGTAAAATGGGAATCAAAGGGATGTGATAGACCATGCATTTTAATAGTGAATTTAAGCATATTTTACATTATTTATTCACGAACAAATCTTGCAAAGCAAGCAACTAGGCACAATACACAAACATACAACAAAAACACATTCGAACAGCAGCAAAACCGTCACAAAAATTATACATCATGAATCAAGAACATCGATCAAGAATTGGAATTGAAATTAGGCAAAAAAACCACAAGTCTTTAACATAAAACCTCACAACTTAAAGCAAGAAAACACCACACTAATCTTATCAATTTTTAATAGGCTAGAAACATCACAAAAATACCACAAAACTATCAAGAAATGTGTATGAAAATACTTAGAATTTTTAAAGGATTTTTGGACACAAGAGCACATAAAACCTTCACAAATTTAACAAACATAGTAAACAATTAACAAGAAAATACTACATATTTTTTAATCAAGATTTAACACATAGTAACATCACAAAAATGTCAAGAAAATGATCAAGAACACATAGAAAAAATTTTAGGATTTTTTTATGAAAAATTTTGGACAGGCAGGGGTGTAAATAGCAAGAAAACAGCAAGAACATGCAGGAACGGGGGGTGCAAACAACAAAACTGTAGTGATTTTTTTTTTTAAAAAAACAAGAAAAGAGAGATGGGCCTGGAGCGGGTAAGATCCATGGATGGTGGGTAGGGTTATACAAATATGAAGGAAGTATATATATAAAATTGTTGTATGGTAACAAACAAATCACCAAGTGTTCCTTTTCTTCTTTCACGTATACTCCCTCCCTCACAACTCATAAACAGCGCCGCCCCCTACCTTCTTCTCAGGTGAGCAAAGATTTTCCGACGCGGTGGCCGGCGGTGGCACCACCGCGTCGGAGTTTTTTAACTCCTCCTTTTCTAAATTTTTTTACATCAAATTAAAGCTCTTTCACTCCTCTATTCAAATCTTCACACAAAATTGCCAAAAACTAAATATCAGGACCTATGCATTGCTAATCGAAAATTTTGAGCAAAAGACATGAACAAACGAACACTACAACATGCAATGGTGAGAAAGAAGGGACGAAATACCTCCGTTTCGCGAAGCTTCACCCTCGTCTACTCCAATTCCGAACTGGTTGTTGCTGTTCTTCTTCCTTGAGCTTTTCGTGATTCTGCTCGTTTTCCTTCTGTGCGTTTCGATCTAGAACAGCGTGTGGTTGTTGACTGCGATTTCGTTTCTTCGACTTGCTTCCTTTTGTTCACATTTGGATCTGGTTCGATGAGCCTTTGAACGCGAATACAAACCAATTCCTTTCGCTGTTGTTGCTGCGATTCTTGCTGCCAATAGTGAATTCGAGAGATTTTCGTGAGGATTTGCGATGAGGAATGTTAGGTTGATGATGAAGGTGAGGGTTGAATGATGATGATAATGATGGTTGTTATGGTGATTTTGCGGTGGTTAGAGATGGCCGGAAAAATTGGTTACGGTGGTTAGAGATGGTGGTTGGAGGTGGTTATGGAGGTTTGTTATGGTGGAGATGGATGATGAGAAAGTTTGTTAGAGGTTGTTGAAGATGAGAGAAAAATGGGAGAGAAAATAATTAAAAATGATTTTTTTTTGGAATTTTTGGGAATTTTTGTGTAAAAAATGATTAGTGTGTGTGAACCTTGACCATGACTTTGACCTATTTATAGGTGATGTGGGAATGCTTGGACCAATGATGTGATGCCACGCGGCACTTGACTTGTAACAAACCTTGACTTTGACTCTAACAAACTTAAAAAGATTAAAATGCAAATAACAAAAGTACGAGGACCAAAATGAAAATTAAACTAAAATTGAACTGAAAAAGTAAATTGAAAATTAACGTAAAGCGAGACGATTAAAAGCAACAAAGCAGATTAAAACGAATCAGAGATTTTATGTGAAATGACCAAAATGCCCCCTAGGGACTAAAACGACTAAAAATGACTCAGATGCAATTTTAAAATGGATTTTTAACAGGAAATTAAAGCAAGAACTTATACAAACAAAATTAAAAGGCTCAGAGACAATTTTTAAGAGTTTAAACAGAGTTTTGACACCTGAAAAGACTAAAATGCCCCTAGGGGCAAAACTGACTCAAAATGACTTCAAATGCAATTTTTGAAATGGATTTTGCCATAGAATTGAAATGAAGACTCACTCAAACTATTTGAAAGGACTCAAACAAATTTTTAAAGATTGAAAGAAATTTTAACATAGGAAATGACTAAACTGCCCTTTTATGTGAATTTTGCAAGTAATGTTGAAATAAAATGCAGAGAAAGATGTAATTGATCAGAGATAGTTCAAATGGCTTGAAATGCAAGAAAAGAAGAATTGAGTTAGTATTTTTAGGTCCAAAATTAGGGTATAACATACCAGTTATAAAAATAGTGGTCCGGATTATATAATCCGAAGGTGTTAGAGATATTCCGGAATATATAATCTGAAACATGTAAATCACCCCGTTGAAAGTCAACAAAAGGGGGTGGTGAACGACAGTTCCGGATTATATAATCCAGAATGCGTTAAATATGTCCTGATTTAATAATCCGGAGTGCATCAGTTCAGAGGCAGAAGCCATCTGTTTTGGCTGAGCCTCTGTTTTAGAGCAAATTCAGTCAATGTTTTTGGCCTTTGACCATACGCAAACCAGAAAATCAAATTATAACATCCAAATTAACAACATAATATAATTTTTAAACTTTAATAAAACATAATTATCCAAATGATACATAACATAATTATCCAAAATATTCAAACATTAAAATTACATAAAATAGTATCAGTCCCTAATAACTACACCTCTGCTACCACCCCTGACACCACCTCTGCCACCACCCCTGCCACCCTCAGTAGCTTTCCGACGACGGTAAAATTTGGCATCATGCACCTCTCTCAAGGCATCCTCCAAATGCTGCCATTCCTCACTCCCTTTCGGCACTAGACCGCTTCTCATCACAGCATAAATGTGGTCTCTGATGCGGCTCATCCTTCCGCTAAGCTGTAAGTACGCAAGGTCTCCATCATCTTGAGCAGCTCGGGCATCAAGGACCTCACGCTCTGGTGGCTGTGGCACCGGTACCGGCATGTCTGGAAGAATCATGTGTGGATGAGACACCTGGTAAAACCACTCGATGTATCCATCTACTACCTCCACACCATGGACTGCAGTCTCTCCCAACTCCTGAGGTGTCAGCGCATAATCAAGTGCACGCTGAAAGCGGTTTGTGATCTCCGCCAAGTTCACATCAACAGGTGCACTCTGAACGGGATGTCTCGGTCTGGTCTGAACAAACCCAAACTGGCGAAGCACCCTCTCCGGCAGATATCTCACCATGCGCTCTCCGCATCTCATCCATCCAGAGTAAAGGCTGACCCGCTCAAACGGACGTGCCTGATGGTGCTCTCCATATGGGACCATGACAACCCTCGTCAAATCCAGCGCATCTAGATAGTTCCTGTAGTTGTCCACCGTGCCTAAACCATGCAGTGGCACAAAAAGCATCGCGCGTGGATACAAATTCTTCACATATCCGTCCCAGACATCCTTGCTTCCCATATCTATGAAGTGATGAAACACCCAAGCCTGCATCAAAGACAACCACATATAAATATACAAACCATATACACTTAAATTAAAAAAAATTAAACATAGTTCTTATTTTATACCTGCAACAAACTCAGGTATCTTGCCACCTAACTGGTGTTCCAACGTGCAGCATTGTTGAGCTCCTTATACAACCGAGTTAGTGCCGCAGCTCCCCATGAATAACCGGCACAAAGATCAAGGTCTCTGAAGTACTTCAGGTAGACAACATCCACAGCCCACTGACTTTTGTCACTGAAGATCGTGATCCCCACCAAGTATAGCAAATATATACGGACAGCCTGGTCCCGCAACCTCTCCACCTCCTCAGTCACACCATACTGGTCCACCAAATCCCTCTGCTCCTTCAAACGCTCCTTGAATATCCTCTCCAAGTAGTTAAATCTGCAATGTGCACCTTTGGTCTTCTCGACCTCTTTGAGTGCATCACCCAGATCAGACCCCAAGTACTCCACCATCCATTCCACCGCCTCGTCCCGTGATATGGACCCGTGGGACAGGAGCATGCCGTCAATGGGGATATGCAGCAAAGAGGCAACATCATCAAATGTGACTGTCATCTCCCCAAACGGAAGGTGGAAGCTGGAAGTCTCCTCGTGCCACCTCTCCACGAACGCACAGATCAGCCCATGATCAATAATCGTGTAGCTAGTATCTTGGAGCCAACCAAGGCCTGTGCGACGCAATCTGCTCTCCCACCAACGTGCAGCCATGATAGCTCTGGTGTCATCATCATGCATCGCCTTTATCTTCTTTCCGTTGTTGATGCATTTTAATTTTCCATGCCACTGCAAATATTTATAATTAATAAAGTGGGTTTAAATTCATGGCTTCACAAACATATTTAACAATAAATAAATCAGTCAGATATAAGCAGTACATAACCAAGCAGTTTCAGATATAAACTGAGCTTCAGATATAAAGTGAGTTAAACAATACATACCACGCCATCAGCCGCCTTCCTGGCCATGTGCACATGGTACCTCCAAAGCAGGTCAGTCTGGTGTGGGCCACCAGGATAGTCTTGTAATGGCTCAGGGTCCACCACCTTCTCCTTCTTCTTTCGCCTCTGTTGTGGCTCGGCATCTTCCATCTCCTCGTCCATACCCTGCAGCTCCTCCTCAAGCTCCTGCTCCTCCATACGCTGCAACTCCACATCAGGCATCTCCTGCTCTATGTCCTCTTGCTGATCCGGCTGCTGCTCGACATTAGGATCGACATCAGCATGGCGTCCTCTAGCACCCCGACGCCTCGGACGAACAGCACCTTCAGCCTCCATCTGTTGCCTACGCGCTCTCCTACGGGAAGCCTGCCTTGCCTCCCTTACGCGCTGAGTATTAGAAGTTGAACCTTCTGTAACATTCAAATTAGGGTAATCAACCATCACAATCAAACAGCACAATCAAACAGCACAAAACAGAAGCAAAACAACATTCTGGGTTTGTCCGGATTTCGAATTCCGGAAGTAGAACAACCTAGTCCGGAAAACGAAATCCGGACTGGATTCGACAGAATTAAAAAAAAAAACGAACTAATTGAACTTGCATGACTACAGAAATCGAACTTACCTTCCATGATGTTTGACAAGGGTTGAAATGCGGTGCTTTTGAGCAAAAAAACTCCAAATTTGGACAAGATTTGTTGTGTTCGGAATTTGGGATAATAGAGAGAGAGAGAGAGAGAGAGAGAGAGAGAGAGAGAGAGAGAGAGAATTTGGGAAAGTGAAAATGTAAAACTGTAAAAATGGGGGGTGAAGTTCCTTTTATATGTCGCAATTGTCCGGATTATATAATCTGGAGTTTTCATAGTTATTCCGGAATATATATTCCGGAGGGTATGTTGGTAATTTGCATAGGGCGCGCGAGGAGGCCATAGAGTGGGAAAAGTAATACTCTATATGCAATGATAGATTTAGCACAACAAATAGTTATAGAACTTGATGTCACTTGTTGTTGCACAACAAAGAAAGTTAGCCGAATCAAAAGAGGAACAAATACAAATGCATAATGCAATTGAGCTCATGTGAAAGAAAGAAAGAAAAAAAGGAAGCAAATCGTTGATTTGGTTTCGTTTGACACTCTTCTCTCTCTGAGAAATGATATTGCAATAGAAAAATGAGTAGATTGAAATGATGCAAATAAGTATGAGAAATGCTTTGTGGGAATGTCATGTCACTTTAAAATAGTTTTGTTACTTGACCTCTAGAAATATAGTTGGATGGTAAGATGAAATTTGAAAGAAAATAAAGAGATAAAATGAGGGATGGGTGAGTTTAAAATAAAATAAAAACACTTTGATGTTAATAACAATCCCATATTAAAGAACTTAATACCAAATTTTAAGAATTATAGAAGCTGGAAATAGAAACATTTAAAAAGAATCAACATGAGTTAGGCAAACAAAGCATGGTTCTTACCCTTTGATTATAAAAGCATGGTGTTTTTTTTTTTTTTTTGACGTATTATAAAAGCATGGTGTTGGATTACTATACTTATGCAATAACGCAAACATCGATTTCGACCGTCGGATCATAATTGGAGTCAACACTTCACTTATTGTCTTTAAAAAAAAAACTTTACTTCAATCAACACTAATGAAATGTATATCTAAGTAGAAATGGTATCACTACTTAACTCACCTAAACTTTATTTTATAAAAAAAAAAAAAAATGTGCGATTACTATATTGACATCCTTGCATGCTCCACGAAAAAAACTACACTCTCTACCATGCTTCATAACATTGTAAGAAGTAGTATTTCAGTTTCATTAAGAATAAAATCTTTCTAGAGAAACAATGTAGGTTTAAGTTTAAGGCCTCTATTGGTGTGTGTTGAGAGAAAAAGGTATGTACATACATGATGGTATGTGATACTCCTAATTGCCACTTTTTTTTTGAGAAGCCTAATTGCCACTTTAACATAAAAAATTATTATAAAATAAGTATAGTGTAGTTTTTCAATATTACATAAATTATTATTTTTCCAATACCCTAAATTGATACTGTTAGACTTTTAAATAATTATATTGCATTATATGTATGCCTAACAATCAATACTGAATAATTTTCATTCAGCTTGACAAAAGGCTCAAGAGAAAGCTTTGCTGCTGTGTAAAACACACGAGAGTTACAACCTACTCTTTGAAACTTGAGTTTCCTGAACTAGTTGGATCTTTGGATAGCTATGTGGTTCCAACTATGAGGAAGAAGCTCACACAACACAACACATGAACGTACCAAACCAATTGCAAAATGTTGTTGATTGTTTCTTGAAATATGCCCACCGCATTCCAATTTTGAATAATCAAGTTGAGCTGTCAGAATCATCGACATGTATAGTTGTTTAGTATTCAATTTAACCTAAACTATATTGATAATTTGATTTAAATGAGGGGAAAAAAATAGTGGCCACAATGTCCATTCTGAAAAGAATCTAGAAAGTTAACCAGAGTTGAAAACGTGGTTGCTCAAACACAATGATATCATTATCCCTCTTATTTAATCTCTAAAATGTACTGTCAAAATAATAAGTAATTTATAAGATATATAAAAACCAATCCTCTTAATCTATAAAATATATAAAAATCTGTCTATTTAGTCTGTAACATCTTAATAAAAAATACTTAAAAGACTGATTTTGTACACTTTTAAGGACAATTTTCTATTTTCATAATCTTTATATTCATAATCTTTATAAACTAAGTAGAAAGAATATGAAAAAAAGAACAAGTGACACATCTCAGGATTACAAACCAATAAGCAACCTCTACTGTAATTTATGAGACATAACGCAGTACTAATTTTCTTCAGTTAATCTATCACACATCAGCTCTCAAGTTCTACATTGGATTTAAGTTTGGTCCCTAGCTAGGACTCTATTTCATGTAATAAATGTTACATAAGAATATATTTCAAAAAAGGGGGGAGGTGAGTCTACGCATAATGGCGACCATAACTGTGTACAAGTCAAGCTTCGAGTTTCGTCTCTAATGACCAGTGGAATTAGACATATTAATACCACCGCCGGACTTGAAATATGCATGTTCTGCATTCGCTAACCGACTCTGAAACATGGTCCACTCCTTCCTACATCTCTCCCTCACCTGCCATCAACAACATTGAAACATCAAGCAGAACTCATAATCAAAGCTCATAAGATAAAGACTCCTTCACAGGTTGTTGATTAGTTTAATATACTTTGAATGTTGGAGGAAAATAAAAAGCCAAGTCACATATCAAGTAAAAAAATGCAAAATATACCCCCTGCCATGGTGCTTTCCCGGTTTCAGTTTTACCCTGCAAATAAAAGGAAAATTTGTAAGCATTTTTTTTTTTTTGAAGAAGCATTTTAGTAAATTTATTAAGTTTGGTATACAATAATAAGGGGAAAAATTTACCTGATTTCCTAGTGTGGGAACACCTTGGTGAACAATCCATTGAGCATCGACAACTCCAATCTTCTCATGTGCAGGCTATATCAGGAAAAAGTGGTTAACTTAAAGCTCAAGCACATGTCTAGATTGTAAATTTTTCAGTTTTTTACTTTCTCCGGTAAGCCGCTGCTAGGACCATGCTGTAAAAGTAAGAATGAAGAAGCTTGATGATTTTAGAGAATGTGAGAATCAACTAACCTCAACACATCTTCTAACTGCAAAATCAAGTCCCCATCCATGGACCAAGTCATTCTGCAATGCCAAGAGTTATACAATTGTAATTTACTAAGTGCTTAAAGAATCATTAAACAACTAATTAGTGGGAATCTTTTAAAACGGTTAGGATTAGCCATTCAACCTGAATCATATGCCAGACACAACGCCATGCTTCTCGCGAGAATACTGGAGCCATAATCTCAACAAACCTGCATTCATGTGACAGAGAATGCACAATTAGATACAGCCCGGTAGACCAGACAATACAAGACTAATACATTACACCGGCAGTTACTTACGCTGCACAAGGAGGTAAATGGGGGTCGGAACACCATCCCGGTTTCTCCTCCGTCACTCTAACAAAAATCCAAGAAAATCAATAGTTAACGCACATTCTCGCAAGAAAAAAAACATGAACCACAAGAAACTGCTATGGGACTCTAGTCATTCTTACTTGTGAACTTCTTTATCTCCTCTTCTTTTTGTCATTTGCCATGTCAACCCTTTATTGGGTTCTAAACCAGGCTGTGAAATCTCCAGGCCATGCTTCTTCACCAGTTTTAAGTACCTGCACTTGAAATGACAAAGGTATATGAGACTTTAACCCAAAAAAAAAAACATTAAAGATATCCTTCCCATATCAAATACTCACTCTTCGGCGTTAAAATGCTCAACGCCCAAGTCTTCATCCCATATAAATATATAGTCATATGGTGCCACAATGTCAGGATGCAGAAATCGCTTAGCATACCACCTAGAAGGGTAAAATCTCAAATAGTCAATATGATAACAATCAATTATGGAATAGCAACTCACTTTTAATTAGGTTAAGCACTATTAAGTATATTAACTGCAAAAGCCACAATGAAAATCTTTCATCCAAAAGTTAATAACACACTGGTTTCTTACCATTTAGTCTGTTTGCGAGCACTCACATGAATAGCCTTCTTTGACCATTCAAACTCATCCCATTCATTAGCTCGGCCATCATAATGAAATAGAAGGATTGTGAAATTCTCTGAAAACTGTTCAAGTAAATATTTTTTTAGTCAAACACGACGCATCAACAATCACAGTCAAACAGAGAGAGCAAGTAGACTAAGAAAGACCTTTTTCACGGCTGCATCAATATTTTTTTTCATTTCATAGCCAACAGTGAAGGTCACAAGGTACTTTGGCTTGAACGTTAAATCCTGAAAATGTCAACTTAGTTAAATCCTCTGTAAACAATGAAGGTCAGAAGGTTCATGCTATGTGTAATTTATAGCCATATTAGGCCTATAAACTGTCTTAAGATACACACCTCACTGGGTTTGCCCCACAATCTACGCAAGTAAAAGTCCGACTCAGCTTCAACAATGCCGGGAGGTAAACTTTCTGCTCCTCTTGGATTTGATGGAACCCATATCTGTAGAGAAACAACAAAATAAGGAGCATGCTATTGATCAATATACAGACTATAAGTATCCATTTTCCCAGTATTATATAAAACAATATCATTCTTGAAAGCCCATATCAATTATGTATCAATGATTAATGAACAAGAACATGAAAATGTCCTTAATAATGATGACAGGATACAGTGTGTACCTTTGATGTGTCATTTGATAAGTGATTTGGCGAAGCTCTTCTGTTATTATTGTTTATAAAAGACCAAGCACGACGGCCTGTATATCTTTCTTCAATGTAAGAGAGATCAATCGAGGGAAGCAAGCCAGATGGGAGATTGAACTGCAAATTGTTATGCAGCTTGCACTTTTAGCATTGGATCCAATAACAAAAAACAACTAAAAATAATCTACTGCAGCACAAAGGTACGCCGTAAAGAGGAAGAAGAAACTAAGTCTGCACCTTTGTTAATGACAATGTTGGAAACGACACTCCTAGAAAGAAACCAAAAACTACTCCAATAAAAGTCGTCACAATAAGCCTCATAATTTCACTGGGTTTTCTACCATTAGGACTGCATCCAATAAAAAAAAATTGTCACACAGTGGTGGTGTTATTGACATAAACTAGCATATGTGGCTTTTGTTAAAACAAACAGAATCAGAAAGTCAGCTATCTCAAATTATCAGACCTGCGAGTAACGGTCCCCATTTATTTCGGAACTTCCCTGGCTGTATGCTCATAAAACTATATGCAGAAGTCACACTTCACCATTCATCAACTAGAAGGTATCTTCCGTATAAGAAACAAATATGCTTGTTTAAAGAAGTAAAACCCCTGCTGAAGAAAAAAACAACAAAGAAAAGATATATTAATAAACCAAACCCGATAATGCTTCAAACTCCTAAGAATAAGGGATAATTATTTTACGAGAGCAAAGAATTATATCGTTTGGCGTGTGGTATCTCCTAATATCACCTAAAATCCTTAATATGAGAATGACAGACAGATTAGTTTGCTTCAACTTATTTATGAAGGTAATCAACAAACCATAACCATGTGCAAAGGAACTAATCATAGTGACATTCAGTTGAACTTTTCCAGCATAAGACAAATGACAATTAGGAAAGTGAGAGCGCCTCTAGAAGGCGCGGTCTATAAATGTGCTAAAGTTTCCTTGAAGTAACCACAAAGGAACCAAATATAGCTAGCAGATGATGTTGAAATAAACCACGCTTGCACTTTTCTTCAATAACCTACCAAATTAACTCAAAAGGCTAAGCAACTCATGTGATCTCTTTCACACAAAAAAGATAATGACCTAAAATTAGTAGCTCCCCAATTACAAAAGCATGTGGCAGTTTCTATGAGAACTACCATCAAAGAAAAGATTCATATTTAGATTAGCATATCAAGAAAAAAGTCTCTTAAAAGAAGTTAATGATAATCTATTTTTGGAAGCAAAATAAGCCAATCAAAACAGCCACAATTGTACCAATTATCATAAAAAAAAAACTTGATTTTCATTAATCAAATAGCAGCAACTATATCTATCAATAATAACTTGAAGGATCATAAATTTATTCAAAGTTGAAGGTTATTAAGTTACAGTGAAGTTTCAATTTAGGGGTTTTAGATAATGAAACTGAAGAAAAAATCAATTGCAGAAACTACTACCAAACGTACCAGAAAAAGAGATGAAGATCTGAGCAACAAAAAAAAGAAGAAGCTTTTGAGTGAGAAAAAGAAAACCCCAGCTGAGGGGTGATGATGTTGTCGGAGGAACGTGGAAGAAGGTGAAGAACGGAAGATGAATTTTCCGGCAGAAGAATGGAACCTTCACTGGTTTTATAGGAAGCACAGCACTACGAAACAAGATCTTTGTGTTGTGTTGTGTTGTGTTGTGAGTTTGGAACAAGGAGGGAGGGTCACGCTCTCTTTGTTGTTGAGTTTGGTTTTTAGGTGGGTTTGGAGGAGTTTCCCTTCTTCTTCTTCTACAATTTTTATTATTTGTTGGAAATTATGAATAAATTAAAAGTTTTTTTGAAGGAAATAAATAAAAACTTATTATAGTGATATTTGGAAAATATTAAATTGACTATTCAGGGTCAAATATAGGACTTTTATTAATTTTGATAGATGTTTTTGTGAAGTGATATTTGAGTAGATAGACTAAATTGACTAACATTTTCTAATTTAATGAAGTAAATTGTACGTTATTATATCAAAATCTTAAATGAGTAGATTGTCTTGTCTTGTAATTTTGAGAACCAAAATTCTAATTTATTTTATTTGTGTTCTATGATACCATAGTTTATTTTTGTTGTATAAAAAAAATGTCAAATTTATAAAAAATAAATATAGTAATAATAAAAATAATTAGCAAAATTCCTTCAAAAAAAATGCTAATTATCAAAGATAAAACTAATTCATTTATGATAACAACGAAAAAAACTAATTCATTTCATTCATAATCAATGGATACAAAGTAGTTGATATATCATAAAAAATATGTGGAGTATAATGACGTAAGGAAATCATAGCAATACAATGTGCTACCTTATTTGTTTCCCTCCATAGTATCCCTAAAAAATGGCACTGCATGGTAGATTTGGTGTATGTTTGATTCTACTTATAGAGGGGTCATAATTGATTATGTTGGTGTAGAATTGATTAGGACGTATTTGGTTGTTGACGAGTTGATTCAGCTTGCAAAATCGATTTTATTTGACGCTAGGATTCACATATAAATTTATAGTTCAGCTTACTTTTACATAGACGTATTCAAAGACAATGCACTTTTAATTAGAATCACTTTTAACTAAGATCAATTATCTCTATCACAAAACCAAACACAGACTTAGTGGGCAAAAGACTTCTACATTGATATATAATATCCTCAAGTTCATTTAAGGGTATATTTGGCAAGGAAAAAGTGTCAGCTACAAATTTACAATCAGTTTCAAACATAACAGAATGCATTCAATTCACTACATCCACTTAAATTTTGCAGTTTTCTTAGATAGTAACTGTAACATCCCAGACTGCTTTCAGGATTGTCGACTAACCCCACAAACCAACACGAGTCTTTTCAGCATGTTTTGTCCTCACTCACATGCTTACCGGGAAACTTCCCGGTAGGTCACCCATCCTAGTACTACTCCAAGCCAAGCACGCTTAACTGTGGAGTTCTTATGGAATGGGCTACCGAAAAGAAGATGCATCTTGTTGATATGGGTAGTACCTACCTACACAGCCTCCGGATCCCTCTCACTCCGATGTGATTCGGTTCCTCTTATTAACGTGGGGCCATCCTTACGGATAGTGCCTGTTCCAACTGGCGGGAACCTTTCGTATCCAACTAGCGGGATATCGAAAGCCACGTTGTGGGTGTTACATGCCCACCAGCTTCCGCCTGGTTCGTCCCCGAACCACACCGTACTGGGAGAGGTCTGCTCTCATATCATTTAATTTCTCATGTCCGTTGGAATAGTGATACGAGAAACTTACCAAATATCGTCGATTTCTCAATAAGTAATTAATCCTTTGAAAATTATTTCCGTTCTGAAACTGATACGACAATTTATTTAAAATTACGCGGGATATTACACTCTACCCCTCTTAAAGAAATTTCGTCCTCGAAATTTAGAGTTTACCTGATAATAAGTACAAATAATTCCTCTATACTTTCGATCTTAGACTTCCACATACGTCTGTTACCACTGATTCTCTTTATCCGACTAAATTATCGGTTTCCCTTATTACATAAAGTCTTCCGACTACCTAGCCATAGGTACAACTGACTTGAATTAATATGTTAAACCGATTTCAAAACATGTTTTCCAAACTTTTATGTCGAAAAGATTCGATAATAACCTTGTTTGTAATTTGTGGAATACATTATACACATTTTGAACATAGTGGATCGTAAAGCTAACCGATGCATCTGATATCTTTCGAGTAAATTCCTTGTTCCACATACTCTTTATAAATCTGACTTGGGTTACTAATACTTGTTTACCTTCACTGAGTTCTAGATAAATATCATACACTTATTGGAGTAATACTTTTATCGACTTTGTCGATTTCTTTATCTTGTCTTGAACAGATAAGACCTTTGAGTGATCTTTCATGCTATTTCTAGTCCCAACAAAATTTTATTTCTGAACTATGCCCCAAATAACGAGGTCTTAAAATGATAATCGTACCATACTCTGTATAAGATTGTCCCTACTCTGAGTAATATCTGATGTCAAGTTTATTTCTTCGAAAGTAAGAATTGTTTCAATTTTCTCCGTTAATCAACACATAAATAGGAAATGTTACTTCTGATATCTGTCATGTTTTATATGAATAAACTCAACATGGTATTACCTCAAACATCTGATGGAAGTACTAACTGACGAGTACAATCCATAAATCAGATTTAAATACATAATGTACTAACTGGCGAGTACATTAAATATATAAATCCTAATATGATCAAGGTGTATGATCAAGGTGTATCGTGATTGATTTAAAGTCTAGTATAGATGAAGCAAAGTTGAATGACTATAAATATATGTCATGTATTAAGCTGTCAGTTGTATTACCTCGTGTATTGTGTACTCGTCAGTCAGTGCTGATACAAAATTGTATAAACCCAAAATGGGTTGAGTTTAGAGACAGATGGCGATCCTAGGTTCCCTGAGATTGTCTACAGCCTAGGATAGGTGGAACTCACTGAGACATTATGTCTCACCCCAATCCATTTATTTATTTTACAGATTAGCAGGTTGCTCGTATCAAGAGGAGGTAGATACGCAGTCGAAAGGATTATCGTCAAGAGCTCGTTTCGTACCAGATGAAGATATTATATGTATTCAAATACTTATCAGATATATGAATTTGGTCATTGATATTTTATCAGATGTACGAACTTATATTAATGTATATATTCATTTGGTCGAAATTATGTTGTAATTTTAATGTATCCAGTACTAAATTTAACGCACATGCTAAATATTCTAGATAAGTTTAGTATGGGTGTTACAGTAACCTCCCATTCTTTTCCTTTAAAAGAACCTCCAATTCTATATTTTTTTTTTTAAGAAGTTAAACTAAGTCATCTACATTGGCATTGAGGAAAATCGATTTATATATTTCTACAATCGAAATCGAAGATGATCTTAACCAAAAAAAATTATTTAGTTTGAATCAGTGTACAATTCAGTTTGTTGAAGATTAAATAAATTTCTACCACGGTTTGATTATTTTAACGGTTCAGTTGTAATTTTATCTCTATTAAAACAGTTTAAGCGGCTGAACCATGACCCATAATGTTGGATTGGATTCAAAATTTATAGCATTGATTCCAAATTGCATTGGTTGCTAATCTATTTTGGTTTGAGCTTACGTGAGTCCAAAGAATTAAAACAATTGGACAAATGCCAACAGAAGAGAAGACATGATGACGGGTACCATTTATGATTATTTATGATACATACATAGCCATGTTCATATACGTGAACGTAATTGACGGTGAAACGTGTGTAGTTTCGGCCTTGTTTACAAGTTACTGTAATTATCCAATGCATGGATTTTACCCGATGCTGCATTGGTCAGGAAAGTATTTGGATGAAATCATAAATAGGCAAGATTGTACCTCCTAGACGCCAAACCAAGCATACCATAAAGCAGCATATGATCTGAAAATATCATATTTTTGATGTAAACCTTTTCTCCAACACTAGTTTCTATGTATCATTCAAATTTACCGTTTTCAACTGGAGCACTTAATTCCTTCAACCTAACACCTCCAACATTTTAATAAGCCTACTCTACCAAGAAGCACTTAATCTCTTTAACAAAACATATTTATCTTTAGTGCGATCTCAAAAATTGCAGAAGAAAGTATTTGGACAAGTGTCATTTCCAATAACAAAATGGTCTCCAATTCTTAATGATGAATCAAGAATTGCCAATAAAGCCACCTCTTCTCTTAATGGTTAGGTATCAAAATACTCCCTTCGTCTCAACTCATTTAATACCGACTACAATCAATAAAAGTGCTTTTGTAAACAAACCTCATTTTATCATTAAAATCATCACAATTACCTTTTTTTAGAACCCGCATAACTCAAATGAAACATGGGGTTGGGACGAGAAGTCGAGAACAATTTAAACTCCCCTAATCCTCCTCCATTGGGGAACTAGTAACTAACAGTATTCACCACGCTAATTCTGGTACTCAAATAGGTACTATGACAAAATTTACATGTTTTTACATGTATTCGGACATACAGGAATTATATTATTTAACCATTTCACTCCTCGTAAAAAAGCTTATTGCTAACATGATCGCACGTCAAGATGCAATTTTAAATAATTCAAATAGCTTGTTCTTCCAAGTTTTTCCTCCTTGTCTTCTTAATGCACACTGTCCTTCAAAGTTTTTTCTTCTTCTCCTATACACGTTTTCGCCACAGACGCAGATTCCTTCTGGTTGGTTTCAATGTTGTCTGTTGGATGCAAACTTGCACTTTTTTCTGCTTCAACTTGTTGACGCATAGCTTGTTCCTGTAGTGCTTTCATCATCATCTCCGAAGTTTTCTCTTCCCCTTGTAGTTGCATTGTCATCAAAATCTCTGCCTCCTTGTCAAGAGGCTTGAAGTATTCTTCAATGGCTACCTCCTGCATGTAAATCGCATCTTGTTATGCAACAAATTTGAGTGCTACAAATGAACCAACTGCAGAGCATGCATTAATGAAAAGAAGCCATATATCACACAACAACTTTAATATAACAGATAAAGATCTCAAGACAAACATGACACAATATGGATGTTTTATCCCACAAAAAACAAAATGAAAGAATGTGAATTGTCTAAATTCAATATCAACAAAAATAGTGAAAAATTACATTTCACACAGAAATGTGCAAAATATGTCGTAGCAGATCTTATCAATAATAAAATAAATAAAACTTTTTATTTAAAAGTCATTGTGCCTTCATATTCACGAGTGAAGGAAAAGGATTGAAATTTTAAAAAGAAAAATCCTAACCAAATTGATAAAGGTTCATATTTTCTCCATGAGAATACAACTTGGTGTGTGTCACTGTGTCTGTTTATGCAGTGACAAATTAATTTTTAGTGAACAGATTCTATAAAATTAATTTTGGCTAAAAGTGAGTTGAAAATAAAGTGGATTATATTTGGATTCATTCATCTAAAATTGAGTTGAACAGTAAATATGAGTGTCAAAATCAATTTTAGAATTAAAAGCTCTGATTTCCAACTTCAAGTTAGATTCAATGCTGAAGCCAAGTGAATTCTATCAAGAGCAACCAAACATGTCAAAATCAATTATACACCTTTAGAATCAATTTTGACTTCTCCAAAAACATACACTTACTGTTTCTTCGAGCTTCTTGTTCAAAGCTTGCATCTCTTCAACCATACGACGGACTTCAGTTAAAATAATCTGCTCGGGTACTTTATTTATGGCTGCTTTCCTTGCTTGTGCCTTTTCATCAGAGAATATCATACACATCAGAAATTGATTAAATAAGATGATAAATATCAGAAACACTTTGAGAGCAAGCAGGTGATTGTTGAAAAGGAAATCCTGTATCAACCTTCACCGCAGCAAAAAAAATGAATGTCGGGTTTATATTTCCCCAGTATAAACAGGAACTTCGAAACAAAGAACTAAAATATGATGAATTAATATCTTAACTGTGGTGGCTTCTAGGGTGAGGGCTCTAGTAAGTCCCTCACTTGTGCCTTACTCAACTTGACCATTAGATTAAATAAGCCTACATGATCTCATTAGTCATTAACACACTAGATTCGCCTTCTTTTTTTCTCCTTAAGAGACATTTTTTTCTCTCCACTGCCTGCACATAATTACCCTTAAAATGATCTTTTTTGACCAAGTGCATAACTATAGTATTGGTGTAAACTTGGGATAGTGCCCCTACATTGACCCACTTACTTGTAAGAAATAAAATCTCACTTGCTTTTCAGGGTGACCCCAGTTGGCCGTTTTTGACAAAATTGTGAACATATCCTTTTGGCGCAAATGAAAATAAGTAATGCTGTTCATATTATGGTCTTTCATTAGGACGAGTAAATCCCCATATATCTTTATTATAAAAAAAAAAATCTCCATATATCTTCCCAAAGCTATTGCTCCAAAGCCATAGGGCAAATTTACAGAAGACCAAAAAGGACCCCAATATTACTAGTTATCAGTATATGGACAACTATCTATCGAACACAGGTTTAGTTGGACTCGATGGAAAAAGAAAAAACAGGGCACCTAACAACGTATCTTCACAAACCAAGAACCACAAGTTCACCCAAATAACACAAGACTACGCTTTCTTATCTATTCCACCATTGTTACCCTTTTCTTGAGGATCTGCAAGAGCCCTCAATTTACACCTTGTGAATAAAATCGTTGGCAAAAATTTCAAAAAAATATGCCCATTATAACTTTAATTCTCCAATAAACTTTTCTGGAGTATGTTTGCTGTAAAATAAGTTTCTCCATTTCAAAATCTATGGAGTTTGATGTTTTTATTTGTCACGGTTGTTTTATTTTCAAAAACCATTTTATGCAGATTTTAAGTGAGTTGGATTGCATGAGGAAATGCGTAGATGTTATCATATTTAGACGTCACCCTTAACTACCCTGTTTTATTTACCTATTTCATTAGATTGTTAGATCAGTTCAGTTAAAAGCTGATGCTTCAAATAATCAACATGATTATAGCTAATGTGGTTCTCTATTGTTTCAAATAATAGCTACGGAAAAGTTCTTCCTTTGTCTCTAAAATAAGGCATGTCTATTTGATTTTCAATAAAATCCCCAAGTCCCATCCAAATGCTAACACCACTCCTATGGTTTTTCTAACGGATAAGAAAAACTAACTCGAGAATGCAAATGATTAAGTAAGATAAGATGTAACACCTCTCGGACGCGTTGTTCAAGCTGCAACCTATAATTCCGTATTCTTCGCTCTTCATATCCAGAAAGTACCCTGATATAAAACATGGCGGTCCTCCCATATTCCAATAGCTTATTCATATTCACAAATCATCAACACTGTTTATTATATAGTTTTCTGCACACAAAAAAAAAAAAAAGTTCAGAAATGCTATAGAAGTAAAACTTCATGAAATGTTGATTCAACAGATTGCCTCTTCAAAAATTAATTTAAAATCATAAGATGAAGGTATTTTATGAGAATAGATATGGGTTCGAAAATTAAACTCATAAGACGAACGAATTTTATAACAATTGTTGATAACAAAGTACATATATAAGATTATAAATAAACTTTTATGTCAGTGTTTTGGATCTGTTGATAAAAAAATTCAGTAATAATAAAGCAATTGAAAAGAACCTGGTCGTGGGCGGCGGGTTAACGGTGGAGTGAGGCTGTGCGGGGCTGAATGGCAGAGAAGGCTCGCAGCAAAACGGAGAAGGGGAGAATCACATCGCATTCGGAGAAGGAAATAGGGCTCGCGCGCGAAATACCCGTCTTACCCCTCAAGGGAGAATCCTAAAAAATATTATTGACTAGTACTCCCTCCGGTCCTAAATATAAGCAAATTTAACTTTTTAGGTTCATTCAATTAATGATGTATGTGGTCCATATTATGAATCACATACATCATTAATTGAATGAACCTAAAAAGTCAAATTTGCTTATATTTAGGACCGGAGGGAGTACCTTGGAATAATGATAGTTTTCTTTAAGTTTTAGGTTTCTAACTAAGTTATTGTTGTCAAGTATAAGTCCTTTAAGTTTGCAAAAGTTTTTAATTTAGTCCTTCTGTTAACCAATCATTACTGATCAAAATTGACCTAGGGGACCAAAACTGCAAAAGGGACAATACTTAGGGGGCAGTTTTGTATTTTATTTTGTTAGGGGACCAAAATTGCAACTTCTTGAAACATAGGGGGTCAAAACTGCTATTAAGTCTATTCTAAAAGATAAGAATGTATACTATATTTGTTGTATTGTTGATATCATTCAAAAAGATAAGTATAATTTAATATGAAAGTGCAAAATATTTATTATCTATACATATAATTTTAATCAAAATTTTATAAAAAAAAATATTATTTTTAATTTATACACATTAGCACAATAAAAAATAGGACAGACGGGCACACGTCTAAACGCTATTGTATATAATAATTATTTTAAAACTTGTATCAACGACGACTTATTCTGTCTATAACAATTATCTTTAAATTTTTAATAGTGACAACTTGCACTTTGTATAATTTTCATTACTCCCTCCATTTCAAAATGAGTGTCACTTTAGCTAAAAAAAATTGTTTCAAAATGAATGTTACTTTACATTTCCAATACAACTTTAATTTTTTTTCTTCTAACTTTACCCTCAATAAATACTCTAACTTTTCTCTCTCACGCAATTTTTAATACAACTTTAAGTTTGTCTTATTCTTATAAAGTAAGGTTATTTTAGTAAATCTGCTATGATATTTGACTATTTTATTTCATTCCTTAATATGTGTGCAATTGGCTAAAGCGACACTCATTTTAAAACGGATGTAGTGTAATTTTATTTATTTTGAAATTTATATCACCGACGACTTGTCCCGTATATAATAATTACTTAAATTTTACATTATTGATGACTTATCTCATATGTTATCCGTGAATAATAATTATTTTAAAAGTTTAACAATGACAACTTGTTTCGCGTATAATCATTATTTATAAAATGTATATCCAATGACTTGTCCCGTGTATAATAATTATTTTAAATTTTTTATCACCGACGACTTGTCTAACGTATTATAATTATTTTAATTTTTTTATCATTGACAACATGTCTCATGTATAATACTTATTTTTAACTTTTTAGCAATGACAAAATGTCTTGTGCGTAATAATTATTTTAAAATTTGTATTAATGACAACTTGTCCTGTGTATAATAATTGTTTTAAAATTTGTATCAGAGACGACTTGTCCTGTATAATAATTTTTTTTAGTAGCAACAATTTGTCAAAGAATTAACCTTGCTCTATTAAATTGTATGATATATTTGCGCGTGTGTGCGCGCACTTTTGGTGCGTGTAAGGATTATAAAAACATTAGGCACCAAGTTCATACATAACACATGACACTTAAAATTCAATAATTAATCTTGATGGATAACGTTAGGGGCAGACTTTACATTTTCATTTTCTAAATCTGATATTATATTCAATGTTATGTACATTAATATGAAATGGCGATGATAGAAATTGATAGCAAATCAAAAGGATTATACTTCTTTTATAGGTCATTGATAGAATGTTATGTGCATTATATTCAATCTTGATTCACATATCAAACTATTATACTCTCTTTATAGATCACTAATAGAAATTGGTACCAAATCAAAAGGATACACTTTGACATGTCAATCTCTTCCTCTATGATCTCTTAAAATAAACTTCTTCAGTACCTTTCCTTTAGAAAGCATCGAATTTGCATAAGAAAGTGGTGTAAGCTGCAATAGATTAAAAAAACGATGAAGATCTTAAGAGTTAATATATCATGTAGATAATAACTATTTACATCACATATTATTTTCAATAGACTTGATAATTCATACACCCACTCTTAAAAAAGGATTATACTCCCTTTATAGGTCATTGATAGAATGTTATGTACATTATATTCAATCTTGATTCACATATCAAACTATTATACTCCCTTTATAGGTCATTGATAGAAATTGATACTAAATCAAAAGGATACACTTTGACATGTCAATCTCTTCCTCTATGATCTCTTAAAATAAACTTCTTTAGTACCTTTCCTTTAGAAAGCATCGAATTCGCAGAAGAAAGTGGTATAAGCTACAATAGATTAAAAAAAACGATGAAGATCTTAAGAGTTAATATATCATGTAGATAATAACTATTTACATCACATATTATTTTCAGTAGACTTGATAATTCATACACCCACTCTTAAAAAAGGATTATACTCCCTTTATAGGTCATTGATAGAATGTTATGTACATTATATTCAATCTTGATTCACATATCAAACTATTATACTCCCTTTATAGGTCATTGATAGAAATTGATACTAAATCAAAAGGATACACTTTGACATGTCAATCTCTTCCTCTATGATCTCTTAAAATAAACTTCTTTAGTACCTTTCCTTTAGAAAGCATCGAATTCGCAGAAGAAAGTGGTATAAGCTACAATAGATTAAAAAAAAACGATGAAGATCTTAAGAGCTAATATATCATGTAGATAATAACTATTTACATCACATATTATTTTCAGTAGACTTGATAATTCATACACCCACTCTTAAAAAAGTATTATACTCCCTTTATAGGTCATTGATAGAATGTTATGTACATTATATTCAATCTTGATTCACATATCAAACTATTATACTCCCTTTATAGGTCATTGATAGAAATTGATACTAAATCAAAAGGATACACTTTGACATGTCAATCTCTTCCTCTATGATCTCTTAAAATAAACTTCTTTAGTACCTTTCCTTTAGAAAGCATCGAATTCGCAGAAGAAAGTGGTATAAGCTACAATAGATTAAAAAAAACGATGAAGATCTTAAGAGTTAATATATCATGTAGATAATAACTATTTACATCACATATTATTTTCAATAGACTTGATAATTCATACACCCACTCTTAAAAAAAGATTATACTCCCTTTATAGGTCATTGATAGAATGTTATGTACATTATATTCAATCTTGATTCACATATCAAACTATTATACCCCCTTTATAGATCATTGATAGAAATTGGTACCAAATCAAAAGGATACACTTTGACATGTCAATCTCTTCCTCTATGATCTCTTAAAATAAACTGCTTCAGTACCTTTCCTTTAGAAAGCATCGAATTCGCATAAGAAAGTGGTATAAGCTGCAATAGATTAAAGAAACTATGAAGATCTTAAGAGTTAATACCCTTCTTTCAAAGTAGAGAAAATACCATTTTTCAGAGTGTTTCTCTGAAACAAAGATTGTGTACAAGTCAAGATATTGATTGATAATGTTGGTCATAATTTGGTTGTCTGAAAAAAGTCCAGAACAAACATGAACAAATTAGAAGAAATTTTATCTTCATGAACCAAACAATGCATAAATGGTTTAGGTACATTCAATCATAAATTACACAGATTGATTAAACTATCAACTTTTCTTAATTAGTGTGAAAAAAAAAACCAAAATGTTACAAACAAAGAGAATTATACAAAAACCAACCCACGAGAGAGCAATTAAAAACTAGCTAGGAGGCAATACAAAATCACTAGTTAGTAACAAAATTCAAACACTAAGACATACTTAATGTATGTATCATTTGCCTCTAGTTTGGTTCTAAATCATGTTAAAGAGAAACTCACACCACTTCATCGTTTACTCCTCCTCTGAACCTGATAATCTCCTCGCCTACTTTCAACCCTTTTCCCAACACCCACTCTTGTGAACACACCTCATGGGTAATGATAAATAATTGTTTTCATCACAGAGTTCAATTAACTTTCTTGTGAAAATTATTTGAAGGAGTACTTGCGATTTGGTGTGCTTGTATATGATCTATGTAGAAGCATAATAAGTACATGGCGTTTGGTCAACATGGTCTTTTAACCAATTATTCTTTAGATCTGGTAATATGGTTGTTATGGTCATGGATGAAATCCAAAGATACAATTCTTTCATATGACTCATATCAATTTTTTCAGTTGGTTTGGCTGCACCATTTATTTTGATACTTTTATGTTGTATTTTTTTTTTTTTTGTGCGTGATATATTGTTTTTGATACTTCTACAAGTTTTGGTACTCCTAACCTTGCTATATTATTTTGTATTATGTATTTGTATGTGTGCGCGCGTGCGCGCGCTTTTGGTGCATGTATGGCTTATATAAACATTAGGCATCAAGTTTATACATAGCACATGACATTTAAAATTTTAAAGTTAGTCTTGATGGATAATGTTAAAGAGCTGATTTTACATTTTCATTTTCTAAATCTGATATTATATTCAATGTTATATACATTAATATTAAATGAAGATGACATAGTTTGATTCACATATCAAACTACTATATCCCCTCCTAGAAATTAGTACCAAATCAAAATTCTAGTTGAATAGTGTATTGAACAATTCTTTGGGGAAAAGCTTCCCAAATCAGAGGCAAAACACAAGATTACATAGGAACGACAATAACTACCTAAAAAAATAAATAAGAGGACAAACATTCATCAATAACAATAATATATTAGGGCATAATATAGGGAGTAGGGACGACAATATGGAAGATGTACGAAGCATAGCCAAACAAATGACATATGGGCGAAGCATAGCCATGTTAATGAAAATACACACATGACACTGCCACGTCAGCACCGTCAATGAAAAGTTAACAACAATGACTAATTATATGGATGGAAAAATTTTGAGAGACCAAAAGCCTAAAAAATATTTTGGGTGACCAAAACTAAAAGTTTGCATATTTAGAGGGTCTGCTTACCTATTAAACCCTTTATTTTGTGTTCTTGTAAAAAAAAACACTGTAGTTCAACTTTAGGGTTAACAATTATTTTGGTCTTTGAATGAGTAACACATTTTGCGTTACAGTCCTTAAATATATCAAAATTGCAAACATATCTTTAGGCGTCCTTTTTCTTAGTCATTTTGGTATTCGAGTATGTTTTTAGGTGTTAATTTAATCCTCTAATGCATTTTTTATTGGTCAATTTAGTTCATAAAAATATTTACACCTAAAATAATTGTTTGTTCTTTAGTTTTATATACAATTTATTATTGAAAAAAAGTATGGCCTCTTATTCGATAGAGTTCTGGATTCATCCCTGGTCTGTAAGTCTCGATTTTATTGAAAAAGACGATTATAATATCATTTTTTTAAGTTTTAAAAATATATAATTTTTCTATTGATGAAAAAACAAGATGTTTAAAACATTTAAAATTGGAGTTAATATTTATGTTTTTGTATTTATATTTTTTTAAAATGAATGTTATTTGAACATCTAAAAATTGATAATGTATTTGACACTGTATAAAAATATTTTTTTTTTTTGACAAATAAAAATATATTCTTTTATATCGTTGATTTGATTTGGAGAAAGTAAAAAAAAAACTAATAAGAATAAAATTGTATTTTCATGTATAAGGACAATAAAATTGCAGCACAATTTAAATGGCATTTCTCCATTTTTAAACACTTAAAAATTAAAATTAACCGAATGGTTAACTATCCATTTCCAAATAAAAATTAAAAGCTATAAATTTACATTCATTTTTGGTGACCATCAATCAAACTATCGGTCTATATAATGGGAGTGGTTATGGTGCATAAGGAAATCCTTATGCACCGTGCATAAATCCCAACATAATTGCTTCCTACACCCCAAACGCGAAAACAAACTGAATCATCACCGTCGTTCATCATCATCACCACTGGAATCTTCAATCTCATCATCAACACCGTCGTTCATCATCATCACCGTCATCATCACCGTACCGGAATGCCAAAACCATTTTGTTGTGGAAATGGTTTCTGTGAGTTGTACTCCAAAACCATTAGATTTACTTAATGTTTTCCAGCAGGTGAAAAAAACTAAGGACCTAGAGCCATTGCCATCATTCAGTTTTGTACTGACACAATTGGAGGAGGAGGAAAGAAATGGTTTCTGTGAGTTGTACTCCAAACCCATTTTGCTGTGGAAATGGTTTCCAGAATCTTCAATCTCATCATCAACATCGTCGTTCATCATCATCGCCATCATCATCACCGTATCGGAATGCTAAAACCATTTTGCTGTGGAAAACCATTAGATGTACTTAATGGTTTCCAGCAGTTTCCCAGCCATAAATCCCAGCCCATGGGTGCGGAAATTCGTGCAGTTATGGTGAAATTCAAGAACCCGAATCCACAGTTCCACCTCCAAACCCAGAACCATCACAACCCACTTCAGAACTCCCCAAGAACACGAAGAAGAAGCTAGCGAGACAACAGAGATGGGAAGGAAAGAAAGCAGAGAAGAAAACGGCGGTGAAGGAGCAGAAGAAGAAGGAAACTGAACGGAAACGAAAGGAATGGAAACAAAGTTAAAACCTAGATCTACACTGTTTGGTTGTTTATCTCTGAAAACCGAGTCCGGATTTGGATTATAGAAGGAAAAGGATTTTTAAAAGTGAAGTCAACAGATAAAAAAGTAGGAAATGGCTTCGATTTTGGTTCAGATAAAAAAGTAGGAAATGACATCTCCATCACCCAAAAAAAAATTTGAAATCGAAGCCATTTCCTACAACTCCGGCGGCGGCGCCGCTGCCCTAGGGCGGCCGGCCACCGTGCCGGAGGTGTGTAGAAGATGAAGCTTCATCCCAGATCGGTTTCTTAGAGAGAAAGTGAGAGAAAATCTGTTTTTCAAAAGAGTAGAGAGAGAAAGGACAAACACAAAATGAAAGAAATTTGATGGTTGTGAAGTGTTTATGCACGGTGCATAAGGAAATGGCTTATGCACCATAACTTTTGCCCTATATAATAACTTACCAATCCAAGCTCGACAAGACCACTTAGCTTATGAAATATCACATGATTGAAAAATTTACATCGGTACTTTTTTTTTGGTTTAATCATGTTATGGTAAATTTATTTACCTTTGAGAATTGAGAGCAATATTAGTACAAGAAAAATGTTATTTGAACAATTAAAAATCAACAACTATTGAATAATTAGTACTCCCTTCGTTCCTTTATAATTGTTACGTTTGCATAACGTTTTTGTTTTTAATTAACTTTTCTTTGTAAAGTCTAATACATCAGTAAATGTTGTTTTATAAAAAAAATTAAATATGAGACCTTAAGTCAATATCATTAGATCAACCCAAACGTAGTACATCGTTCTACAACAACAAACTTGTATAACAATGTATATGAATAAGAACGTATATCTACATTTGAATTAGATTAAATATCCACCGTGCAAACCTGGTGTCACAAACGACTCCATGGCCCAATGGATAAGGCGCTGGTCTACGGAACCAGAGATTCTGGGTTCGATCCCCAGTGGAGTCGAAGCCCTCTTTACTTTTTTTCCTTAATTTTATATATTAACTTTGGTCGCGTAAATCAACATTTCTCCTCCTCTTTTTTGGTTACAACTTGCAACATTCCTCCTCCTCTAATTTAAAGCAAAAACATTCTTTCGGTCAAAAAAAAAAAGTAAAAACATTCTTTTTTATTTTGTAAGATTTTTTTTTTTTTTTTGTAAGATAACAAATTCATCTATGTGATGTCAATATGAAATTGTTAAAAGTATACTGTGAATAACAAAAGGACAAACTCCTAATCAATTCATTTTCCATGTTCACTCCATCAGCAATAACGTCAACATTCAAAATTCGCCCATCAAAATTGAATATGTTATACTCCTTGCACTAGTTATCATTATAGATTTGCCTACTTTCACTTCCTTGAATCAATTAATCTTCCAGTCCTAGAGAATGGACGTGATGTAAGTATGTAACAAACATAATACACATAATTAATTTAATTCAACAACTTGCAATGTTCATGCATCATATACGCCTAATTAACAAAGTCATCAAATACCAAGTAAAACCAGCAGCAGAAACATCTACTTTCAAACAGTTGCATATTTTGCTTAGAAAATGCGTGGATTAAAAAAAAATCTGTTCGATTCAGATATTTAAAAAGCTTAGAAAATGCGTGGATTAAAAAAAAAATTTGTTCGGTTCAGATATTTAAAAAGCGCTTGTATATTTTACGGATGATTAATCTCCTGACCACTTTTAGTAGAGTCTTTCGTTTCAACTGTGCTTTTTCTATCCACAGTTTTTAACATTAGACATTATCTAAGAGATCCAAATCTAGTTTCATTTGCACTAAGGTAACATTTATACTTACTTCTTCCTTGTCTTTCTAATAAAATATGAGGAAAAAATATAAAATGAAAAATTATGTATATCCCCCATTCTCCCTCCTTTCATCCATCTCTTTTCTTTCACTAAAATATCCATCATTTAGTCTATACTCTTTTAATCAAGATGACAGGAATCATAGAGGGTCTGTTGCATTTGTTATATGACTTAAATCTCGTAGGTAAAATAGTGAACTAATTTTTCACAGAAAAATTTATAAAAACATATACATTGCATGATTGCATATATAAAAAAGGTAGTGTGAAGATTCAATTTGACAATTTTCTAGCTCAGATTAATCTATGCTCCGTCTAAAAAATAATACTAAAATTTATGGACTAAAAGTATTATTTTTTTATAAGGGATTAAATTAAACCTTAAGAAAAATGTGAAGGATGAAATTGAATAAAGACTAAAACACCTTAGTCTATATTTTTTATAAGGGATTAAATTGAATAAGGGGCATACCCCACATTTATGAGCCAAAAACATGAGAAATTGAAATTTTCATCTCTATTCGTCACAACTACCACCAGTGATGAATGAACCTTTTATAGTCAGACATACACATTATAGCTAATATAAAACAAAATCAATGCTTTTCCTGGTCCCTGTCATATTGAGAAAATCTTTAGCTTTTACCATTTCAAAAAACATAACTAACCCCACCACGATCATTTAACATAATAAACAAATTAATTAGAATCTTCACTCAGGTCCAAAAATCTTGTCATAATCATAACACATACATACACACCCATTTTGTTTGAGGGGGCTGCTATACTATATATTTTTCTTCTGATTAATGTACCCTTTAAAAAGATATTTAGTCTTCTCAATTGGTTTCAATAGAGATTGATTAAGACCTAGAAATACCAAATAGTTGAACCCTAAAAATAAGTAAACATATTTTCTGTAGCAATCCACACTTAGTTGGTCTAGAACATCAAATATTTTACCAAGGATCTGTTTGGTTCAACGGAAGAAGGAGGTAAAATATGGGCTAAAAGGCCTGACACGTAATTACTTAGTGTCATTAGCAATACACATAGCCACATAGGCAGGTGTATAACATGTTAAGAGGTATCACAAACATACTAGTAAGTGATTTGTGATGGGTAATAGAACACATAAAAAAAAAACATTTGAAAGACATTTCTTATATAAAAAAATGAAAGACATTAAATATATTTCAATCTTGTTTAAAGTTGTCAATGTTCAACTAGATTAAGAGAGCTTATCAAACACCTCATGTGCTTAGCTAACTGAATCTTGATCCTTCCATTAATTTATTGAAAAGCAAGGGTGTAGTAGATATATATGAACATAAAATTTTAATATTTAAGAAACAAGTTCCAGAGCTTTACTAATACTATATGTTCTGTCATTGACTCCAAATTTTTTACGGGCTAACCTACAACTACAAGTACAACAGACAAATGCAAATGCAATGTTGTGAACTATAGATAAAACGATTTTTTTATGCAACAACATGCATCCAACTCATAATCTATGAATTTATTCAAAAAAAAAAAACTTATAATCTATGAAGCACATTGTTTTCTCCCATCACCCAAACCAAATCTAGATTTTAATCTAAATAAAGTTAAACTATTCTTTATACAATTTTTCAAGAGAAAAGAAAAAGAAATTGGCCCCTCCAACCCTATTATAATCTACTGACCCAACTAATACAAGAAAGGTTATATATCTATGAGAAGAAAGAAAAATGGTGAAATTAAGCTAGCCTTAGCATCCTTCACACGTGAGAAAGACCAACCAAACAAATCAAATTGTTCGACCATCTGAATCCCACAAAACTGAGATAAAAACTCGTGCGGAGAATACCAACGCATATATTCCTTAAATTAAATCCTGTGTAGCCTTTTGCATGGCAAAGAAAATATTATGCCACGTGTTAATCCTAGAACGTGCTTTAACATTATTCAACCCTACTACATTCATACCAACCAAAACATCTTTCTCGACGTTAAGCACTTCCTCAGGTTCCGCGCCGTCAAACATCCAAACAAGACACCAACAGAACCCCTTCGATATCTCCGAATCGCTGTCTGCTTGAAACCTCATTCTCCTACCTTTGTCTATGTGGGCCACCACCCAAACATCTGTCGAACAACCTGTCACCCGGTTCTCCGGAACCCGGTCGGACCGGTCTAAGGGAGGCAATAAAGATGCGTAATGTAATAGTCTTTTTACTCGGTCGATGGGTTCGGAGAGAGAGGCAAATTCGATGGTGAGATTGTTGAGCTTGTCAGTGACACCGTGAGATGACGGTGATGATGATAAAGATGATGTTAATGTGTTGTTGAAGGGAGGAGGGTTAACGGAGAGTTTGAGATGGATTTGTTTTGAAGTAACGGCGGCGGCGTTAAGTTTGGAGGAGAAATGAGAAGGAGAAGGAGAAGGAGGGAGGGTTAATAGGGTGGAACTTGCCGTAGAAGTTGGGAATGGAAATGGAAATGGATATAGCATTTTATTAATAATAATAATAAAATAAGGATAATGAAAAAAATTGGGAGAGAAAGAAGGAGAATATGGGATATAGAAGAGAAAAGATGGAGAGGAGTAGGAATGAAATGGATGGGTGGGAGTATGGTGCGGTGAGATATATGCAATACTACAAGTTTTTTTCTTGAAAGAAAAACAAACTGTCCCTAAATATAAAATATTATACTACTTCTCTCAAAAATAAATATTATACTACTACTTCTAACTTGTTTGATAAAAAAAAATAGTGTTAAAACAATGCATGTAAGCAATGACATCATTTCAATTAAGTTGTGACCTAAATACTTTCGTTTATTATTTGGACTAAAGAATTATTATCTATCTTGCAACACTTCAAAACAATATCATTATTATTAAATATACTTTTAAAATAGGGGAATTAGTCACTTTAGTCCCTGAATGGGGAACGATTCGTCAATTTAGTCCCTGAATGCAGATAAATTGCAAAATAGTCCCTGAATGTAGACTTTGTTAGTCAATTTAGTCCCTGAATGCAGACTTCGTTAGTCAATTTAGTCCCTGAATGTAGACTTCGTTAGTCACTTTAGTCCCTGAAATTGACCATGCAGGGACTGTTTTGCATATTATCTGCATTCAGGGATTAAATTGACGAATCGTTCCCCATTCAGGGACTAAAGTGACTAATTCCCCAAAATATCTTGAAATGTAAAAAGTTAAAAGTTAAATATATATAGTTAGTTAGGATATGTTGAAATTGTTGTTAAGCTTAACATACTTGCATCATCGGTAACTTTATATAGAAGATGCAGTAAATCAATTTAAATGTTGAACCATCTTATATAATGTTGAATTATTTGTTGGTATATATTTTAAATAACATATTATACGTTAAAATAAGATGACGACGTGGAATATCATAGAGTTTTAGAATCCTATGAATTTTTATAGGTTTGATATACTTCAATTTAACAGTTAAATTATTTAATTCATTTTCTACAAAGAGACTTTGAAGATATAAGTATGTTAAATTGAAATATCTTGTTAACGGATCGGTTGATGTATATAAAAAATGGATACATAAACTATGTTTGAAGAAAAGCAAGATCTATAATTACCTTACCTCCATATTATGTATCAGTATCATGGGAACAATTATTTAAGGAACTTCCTGAAAAAATAAAAAAATATTGAGGAGACTTGGCTTGCTGCCACTCAACAACCCACTCGAGCCGCCAGTCACTCCACCAAAAATTTAGCACTCCCTCCATCATTTTGGTTAAATAATATGTTTGATTAAACATATTGTTTTAATAATTAAAATATTTTTGTGGTCATTTAAGAAAACCTCTAGTGAAATCTTCCCTCCCTCTCAACCATATTTATTTGGAAAATGCTAACAAGTGCCCTAAGGGCATTGTTTAAGCATCTAAAAGTGGCAATTTTTGCGTTGGAAATTGTACGGTTATGACTTTTAAAAGTGTTTGACTTGTATTTTCAAGACATAGTTTCTTTTTTTGGGTTCCTTAAACAATGCCCTTAGGGCACTTGTTAGCAAGACCCTATTTATTTATGTCATCTACAAAGTTTGAGGTCGAGATCTTGCTTAAGTTGTCTATGTTTAGTTTCACTCATACCAACGTAATGTTGGTGTATAGTTTTAATTTGAGTTTTGTTATTTAAAAAGTTATAAGATTTTTGTAATACTTCTTTTTTGTTAATAAACATATATACTCGTGTGCAGTGCAACTTCACCCAAATTGACTTTTGGGTTAAGTGCATTTTAAATGTTACAATTTACACATAACTTTCTTTTGGGACCAAACTAGTTGCAATTGAGAACAAATAGTGCAGTTCCATGCATTTCCACTTCTGCTGATAACGTCCCCTGCGTTATTATAATGTCACTTCCACTCCAAACTTCACTGCCTTTACAAGAACTTAAGTCTCTCATATGTAAAACTTTAGATAGTTCTGATGTCTGCGCAGATATAACCGCCTTCTGATCGCTTAGATTGAAGAAAGCAACATAGACTTCTCCTGCATAAACATACAACCCTTGGAGTTAGAAAAGAATAACAAGTAATTATTTGTTTTCGCATGCCAGTTCAAATGCTAAAACGTCAATGATCAAGTAATTTGCTTTGATGTTGGAGAGTGAAGTTGAGAAAAATCAAGAGCACTGACCTGTTCTTCCTGTTGCAACCCAAGAGCGAAAACCAGCAGAACTAATAGGAGCTGCATAAATGACCAACTAGCATTATGAATAATGATAAACCAAGATAAACCCAACAAATTGCATAGGACAATATTTCCAAAAAATGGCAAGTATTAGCGAATTTCACCTTTGACAGGTTTTACTGTTGCACATAAGCCAGAATAGCTATTTACCAAGGTCCCATTAAGATTCAACTGCCACATCTGTTAAAGACAACATAGATCAAATTCCAATAGTATATAGTACAGGTATATAAAAAAAAAAATTGCAAATCAGAAGGTTATTTTAAGAAGACAAATTGGCTAATGTATGGTATACGGATAAAAATAGTGATGCACAAACAAGATGATCTTTGAATATATCAAGATTACACATTGGCTACGTGTTTACAAGACATCTCACTCTAACACGACTTAAACACATAACAACATACCTGATTTGAATCCAACCTGCAGGGCGAAAATGTACCTCTCCTGAACTCTTTAGAAGTAAGCTCTCGTCTTGGAGAAGCATCCAAGCAAAATTTTATTTTGTTGACTGCAACTAAATGATGATAATCTTGATGCATATTCTCTTCATTTCTGCATCAATAACAATACAACAATTACTATAGTTAACAAGAACATAAATAATCAAATCAAAGTTAGGCAAACAGAACAGAGAATGACAAGACAAAATGTGATTACGATGCCAAGTTCAATTCTCTCTTGTGCATGCAGAAGGGAGGAAGAAGATGCTTGTTTCCTAAATTCCATTTCCAACAGATTCTTTCAGGATACTGGTCAAGACTTTCACTAGTCCAACCACTTGTTTTTGAGTCAGTGCAGCTAGTGAGGCCTATTGAATGTGCATATGATGTTTTTGTTTCTGTATAGCTTCTTCTCATTTGCCTTCCATAGTCCTGATCTTCACTCTTCAAGCTTGTGATATAAGGAAACTGCTAATGCCGCAAAAGAATATATTAAATTCGCAAACATATTATCTCCCTTCCCCCCCAAAAAAAAGTTTGATGGTTCACATACCTCCCTATTATTTGAGCTAAAACAATTAATCTCCAGAAGGGTAGGATTTGTGATGAGATCATATGTTGTGGGATCAATCTTCCGTACATCGCCCCCATACATAAGAGGAGACTTTGCCATTGCCCACAGGGTCATCTGTGTAGGAGCACATTAACTCAGTTTCTTTTGATAGGGCGTGTACACATATTAACATATGAATTTATGGGAAAGCAACTCAGTTATGGTTTTTACTAATACCTGAGTCCTCTTCTCTTCTAGGTTGAGGTTACTATACCTATGTGGACCTGCATTTGTACCTTCAAAAGGAAAAGGTGAAAATTCAGTGGCATGTTTAAAGGGTCGTGGATGATATACTCATACAGAAATAAAAAAAAGCAGCAACACAACCTTATTACTGCCGGAAATTTAGGAGGAGTTTTCAGGAAAAAAAATAATCCTCTTAGTTAAACAATCCCAATGAGCATATCTTGATTAACCATTAATCACAAATCAAAGACCAATTTAAACACATTTGATGATTTTACCTCTAGAAGTGTGTTTTAACTTTGACCACCGATGCGAAAGAAATACTGGCGGCGTCTCTACATGATCCATACGAACACAAAACGGAACGTGATCCTAGCATTTCATGAGGGGACGCGACGTTAAGATTGCTTGGGGAGTGTGCTCGTCTTCTATTTATAAAGAGTGAGCTACTAAAACCCCATATAGTGTTTGTATTTAATTAAACTCTTATTCTAGGCTTCTCCCAAAAAAAGCCATATAGTGTTTGTATTTAATTAAACTCTTTTAATTAAATACAAACTATTAATTAGATCAAATCGTATTTAACTCAATTAATTGTCAACCCTCATTTATTTAATCAATTCATAATTAAGTCAAATGACTACTCCCTATGGTCACCATAAGAATCACTTATTACACTTATATGACTATTATGTAGCCTTCTCATAGTGGGTCAATCGGGTATCCTTGTTGTCATAAAAAAATCAGGTATACTTGTCACTCTTAACATTTAAACTTGGATGCCGACTTGATGCTGAATATTCGTAATACCACATATCCTCGTTCATATCATGTGCCGTTTATATCACATATCTATGACCCGCGAGATGTGATTATCAGTCTACTCACACAATAGCCTGAAGGTGTTATTGTCGTCCTTATTTACAATAACACTAGACCACATATGATTAAGAATATTGTTCTATAGGGTCTCACAATCAAACCATACACAATATTCTATTGAATAAACAATCTATTCTAAGAACTTTATTATGTTATATAACAAATAATATAATAAACACGGTGACTTACAAGTTTATATATTAATCAATATATAAATCAAGATCATCATACTAAAGCAAATTCTATTATTCAATAGGGTCTCACGATCAAATTATACACGATATTCTATTGAACAAACAATCTATTCTAAGGACTTTATTATGTTATATAACGAATAATATAATAAACATGGTGACTTATATGTTTATATATTCATCAATATATAAATCAAGATCATCATACTAAAGCAAATTCAATCAACATAGGTTGACTATTAGGACTTACTCCAACAACTCGCGCCATCAGTTAGCCATCCAAATGGTAGCATGTCCAAATCCGGCCATGAATTCCCCATTAAACTTTTTGCTCCTATCATATTAGCTGTAGAAAAATCCCTGCTTCATAATTAAATAAACTAAATTTACATGATAGGATGATGGAACAGCAGATCACAGATCGAGAAGCAACAAAGTTTCAACATAGAGACAAATATTTTGAAGTAAAACAAAGTAATTTAACCACCTTGATACATCAAAATGAGATTTAACATCCCCCCATTTATCCCAGTCATCTGCTGTGATACGATATAGATTGACCAGTCCACTGACATCCTTGGCCATGGCTGGTGTCACACTTGTTCCGGGAGACAAAGAATAGACAATGGAGCGATCAAACTCCCGGAGAACCTGTAGTGACATATCATATGGTAAGTTTGCCAATGCATCTGGCATAATATTACCAATGTTGGTGTTTGTATGAGATAGAGAAGTATGTGGAAGAAATAGAACTGCAAGATACCTCTGATACATAGCTTATTTCATTTAAATCTAAGTCATCGCCAAATACACAGTCATGTTTCACTGCAAGGAAAATAGAAAATCTATCAAATTTATTGCCAAGGGAAGGCACAACTGCTCGCTATAGTTTAGAGTCCGTACAATAGTTTCTGTGTAAACCCACTAACCCCCAAGTCCCCAACTCAAAAACATAATCTTTGTTTTCATACCTACTCATTTGTAGATGTCTGGAATAAATGAGAAATTATTTTGTAGACTACTACTATAAGTGTGTCCCAAAGAAGTAGGCTATGTGAATTTTATAATTAGTTTGAAGTAGAAGTTTTGGTAATATGATATGAAAAAATCAGTCAATATTTATGGCTTATGAGTGAGACCACTGAAATACCAATTCTATGTAATGAAGTATAAACGATAATCTTGATGAAACAAAGTAGCAAACAGTAAAAATAATGTACCAAGAAAGGCATAAATGCTTCACTTATGCAAACTTGTTGAAGCTGATGCAATAAATTGTATAAAATCATCATGGTTGTCATCCATGACATGACTATGTTGCAACAGAGCATAAAGATTATAAAATAGAAGTCCAAGTACCAAAATCAACACCCCATTCAGCATACTGCACATAAAGGGACCTCAAAAAGGCTTTGCCAGCACCCAACGTAGTATTTACACTCATGAAACCATGAGTCATCCATCCACAAGCCCTTTCAGGGATCCCTATGTCTTTTGCATACCACAGTCTGCCAGATTCTTTATAAGCACTTCCCTAAGAAATTGAAAGGTGAGGAAGTCAAAGGAGCAACTTGGGGTTAAGGTAAAACAAGACCATCATATCTCGCCCATAATGTTTTAACTTTAAATAAAAATGTATTAAATAGGGAATAATACAACCAAACTTTTCTCTTTAAAAAAGAAGCAAGAAAGAAATGAACTCATTCAAGTTATACAAAATTTACAAAGCATTACCGTTGTTGTATCTAGGATAGGCGTGTTTGCATTGACAGCCTGCGTGCTTATCCCTCTCATAACATGAATCCCAAACTTTAAACCCATACTATGCACTCGATTAGCTACTTCGCTGAACCCTTTCCCATCTTGTGAAGAAGGCCACCTTCCTGGGTCAGGAATCATCCTCCCCCATTCATCAATCACGTCAAATCCAAGAGAATCATGATAAGCACCCTGAACTTTCCTTCTATACCAGAGATAATCCACCACAACATACTACAAGTATTTGAAGCAAAGATATCATATCTATATCTAACTAAAATAATAATAATAATAATAATAACATATTCAATCTCACATATATACATACCTCGTATCCATGATCGAGGAGACGCTGAGAAACTATTTGAGCACTTTGTAAGAACTCTTGCTCAGATATTACCCAGCAAAAGCAATCATAAGAATTCCAACCTCTTGGTGGGGTGCTAGCTAGTTGTAGGTGACTCTGAGTATCAGATACATTTTTAGATGACACGCTGAATATGAAATAACACATCCAAATTGATTAGAAATAAGTATAACCCTGCTCATTTGTCTAATACCTCACATAATTAAACAAATTGGGATTCAATTTAATCTAGTTATCGATAACGATAATATAATACTGGCTGGACAAAATTGATGGTTTGTGATAAAATTTCATGTTTATGCCACGAACAAGTAAGTAGTGGAATATATTTAATGATAATGAATATGAATGGTGGAACCTACACCGAATACTATTGTAAAACTTGAAAAGCAAGAAATTAACTCATAAGAAAGTTGAAGTGTGTTAGGATTGAATTTTGCAATAATCAGAAATGAAATGAAATGAAATGAAATGATGAACAGGTAAAGCAATAAGGAAATTATATAACGCAATATTATAATCAAGAAATAAAGAATAGAGAAAGAAAATACATGCATACATACCCGTGAAAAAAGAAGAGAGAAAGAAGAATGAAGAGAAAGATGGATAAACAGTTCATTGATTCTTCGCTGTTCCACCAACCAACAACTCCAACTTCAACCCAGTTAAGTAATCATAGTAAGCTAGTAGTATTAATTATACGCTACTCTACTAGTAATGATTAATCAATTAATCCATTTATGGATAAGATTGAGAAGACTTTTATTAATTGCAATTTAGTTTATCAAGTGAATGAGGACGGTTGTTGTTGCACACGTGTAGTGGTCTTGTTTTCTTCGCAGGCAAATTGTCTGATACATACTCTTATGTAGTAAAAGAGAGAAACGTTCAAAAATGGAATTAGCTCCACTAATGTAAACCCACCCTTTTTCATCGCCCATTCTATTCTACCAAAATCACTAAACAATATTCCTTCAATCAATTCTTCTTTCTCTCCCACACCATTCATTTACCGCAGATTCTTTAACCCAACTCAACAATCGATATTAAGAGTTATATATATACGTATCCACATGATTAATTGACTTTCAAATAGTATTAATGTGACCTTTGATCTTAGTGAAAAATCACATTAATTTGTTGAATATATACAACTCTCATTGTTAGGTCACATTTGACTATTAGAGAGGGTGTTAGAGACAATATTGAAAAGAGAATATATTGTTGTTGAATATATATAAGCACATTTAATAAATTGATTAAAAATGAAATGGTGTTGATTAAATATAATGATATATAATTATTATTGAAACTCGTTTAGTAAATTTTTTAAGATGTTGAGTTCATGGAATTGATTGTTTATTATGTATTGACAGTACAAGATTATAAAAGGGGTGAAGTATACATGTGTGAGATCCACTTAGACACTCAAATGTGAGAATGATCTATTGCAGATGCTCTAAGGTTCACTGTAATGAGTGTAAAATATGATTGGCTTGATAGTATACTTTTTTTTCTTCATAATATAGAAAACTTTATTAACAAAATTTAAAATACTTTTTACTTGAGTGTAGAATGAAACTCATCATACCTGCCTGTCATAACAACGTAGTTATAATGTTTTAACTAAATAGTTTATCACAAAATTGCAATGACTGTCAACAAGTTTCAGTTGGACGCAGCTTCGTTTTTGGCGGAAAATACTTGGGTGACATAATGTCACCGTAACATTAAATTTGAGCCATACAAAGGTGTTGTGTTGTGTGGCCCAGATGTGTTGTATGTGTTGTGTGACCCAGATGTTATGTGGCAATGTGTGTTGTGTGACTCAGATTTAATGTCACGGTGACATTATGTCACCCAAGTGCTTCCCGTTTTTGGCTGGAGTACACACCCAAATGTTCCCATATTTTTTCGCCAACATACATACCCTCGCATTTTATAGCTAAAGGGCTCTTTCATAAATTGAACAACAAAAGGGATCCAATAACATTTAATTCATCAAGGATTTGCAGTTTTTCTCGTACAAAAAAATTGTCAGTTTCTTTTCAAGAGAAAGAAAAGTGGACGTGGGGTATTGCTACATGTTAGATGACAAGAAAAAAAAAAACCACCAGGTGTCTCGGCAAAGAGAACACTCAATAGTAGGAAATCTATTCTTTAAATTGATAACCAACAGTTGAATCTCATTTCCTGCAAGCCATTATCTCCGCTCCAAATCTCTATTTACTGTCCCTCCTTACCTCAAAGGTGTATTAAGTATTAACCGCAGCCCATGTTGTTACGTTTGCCATGGAGATATATAGAACTTATAACTTATATGGCATAATTCTTCGAAATGTGAAAGTCCCAGTGTAATGTATCAATAAAGATAGCTGTGATCAGGCTCTACACATGCAAGGTGTCAGAGGATTCTCCCACAGGTCGTAGTTAGGGAAAGTCTCTTCTGGCAATCCCGTCCGTGTCTGGTGAGTAACAATAACATCTTCTACAAAAGGAGCCCAACCCATGTACGGATCCCCAAAAGACTTGGACATTAGTCCTTTGTCGGGCTTTATTGATTTTAGACGGTGACCCATATATCTGCGGGCACCAATGATCAGCTTAGCAAAGTTACCTCCATGGGTCATCACAAATACATCTGACTTCAAGCACACCAAGAAATCAAGAGCTGCAAGGCTAGTCACGTGCTTTCTGAAACCATCTAACTCATCTTTAGTAGCCAATTCCTCCTTTGTGACCTATTTACCAAAAGTGAATAGCATTCATCATATTGTAAAACAAGCGAACAGACTCATATGTTAAGTTATTGATGAATAAATTGAACATGACATAGAGCAAGAGATCATTCCATTACAAGGGAAAAAAAAAACCATGTCGTGACATTGTTAAATTCACTACATAATAATGGATTTGATTTTCATAAAACACACAAAAGGAAACAATAAAGCTTCTAATCATTTTAGAACTTCAAGGCAGTGTCATGCGCATTTTTTTAATGCACATGGGAGTGGAGAGGTCTTACCAGATTAGGGAACATATTCCTTAGGGGAGCCATCCGGTTTTGACCACCATAAACTTGTCCAGAAGCAACATAAATTTGAGTTTCCTTCGTATAGCCCATAGCCCGAAGAATAACAGCCACTTCTCCAGGCTCTAAAGGGCATCGTCCTTCCTTTCGCTTCTGCAGAGCCAATTGCCACAAGTGGGAACCATTCTACATTTTCAAGAAAGATGGTGACCAAATTGTTCCAATAAAATGGAAAGCTTCCTAGGGCTCATTTTGATAAAAAATAAAAAATAGTATGGCACCTTATACCGTCGAGGCCACTCCTTTTTTCTATACTCTGCCATTATAGCTTTCTCATCTCTTGTCCCCACAAAATCACAAAATGATAGGCCCACCATTCCTTTTTCGAATCTAAGATGCAGTGCCCTGTTTACAGTAAAACGGTTAAATTATTGACAATAAAAAAATACACTAAAATTCAGCTACAAGTCCTTGATCACAAATGTCATCACATACATATAAGGATTTGAATTGCCTGTTCGGTTTCTCATCCTTGATGCAAGTAAATCAGACATCTGCTCTATATCAGGAAGAAATTTCAGAGCATGATAATTGACCCTACATCTCAACTTGTTGATTTCTGATGGGACATTGTCATATCTGAAACAAGAACAGGGACATCATGACAACATCAACTACATAAAAAAAAATTAAAAAAAAATAAAAAATATTGAATCTAGCATGCGTCATCCTTGGCCTACCCAAGCCTATCAACAAAAGGTTTCAGAGCCATAATCTTTTTCTCCTTGACGCGGGGCAGAACATTGTCGATGTAAAATTGTGCAGGTGCATATTTTGGGATGTTCTTCACAGTCCGTCTGAAAGAAAACAGTCTTGCTTTGTTAGTCAAGTTAATGTATCAATATTGAACAATTATCGGAAAATGTCGATAACAGTGGTAATAATTTGGCAAAGCTAGTGACATGAAAAAGTATAGACATATACACAGGAGATTCAGTTTGTGTCTTCTGTGTCCGTTTAAAAAAAAAACTGGCCCCAAAATCATCATCAATGCAAGATATTCACAGTGAGGACATAATTTAAATTCATAATAGTCAAGCTATTTGCTCAAAACAACCAGCACTTAACCCAAAATCATGTGTTAATAAATCAACAGATTAAATAGAAAACCAGTATAAAAACTGGTTTTGACATATATGTATCCACCTTTTAAAAGGCAGATCAACTGGGGATTTGAGTGTTCAACAGAATCAAATTAAAAGGCACAGAACATAACTACAAAACCATAATTATCATTCCATTTGGTGATAAAATGCAGCACATCAACCAAACCTAATGTCGATCATTCCATGAATGAAACAGCAAACCAGCATGACACTGGCTTTAGCATACTAATCAATCCTTCAATTATTATTATTTTGAAGAATAATCAATCCTTCAATTATATATATTTATACATAAAATATATAACAATGAAAGGTCAAGGCTACGACTTTTAAGTCATGTAACCATTGACCAATGAAAAACTTTCAATCTTGACCATCCAAAAAATGTTTTACGGCCAAGATTTACCCTCTCACTTTCATATAAAAAAGTCCTTACTAGATGCATGATGCATCCACTGTGTCTGTGTGTGTAAAGGGAATATAGTTATCTATCACTTGCAACAACTTGGGATTTAGATTTTCTACAGACCCTACTCAAAGGGACAAGAATCTATCAAACCTTATACTAGAAAATAGCTCTGCTTTATCAGTAAACCATTCTGGGATATCACGGACAATACGGACATCATCCTTTAGGTAGTCAATGAAGTGATCCACGTCAAAAATGTCTTCAAATTTCCTGTAATTATGAAATGCATCATCATTGTTGTTAGGAATCCACAATCAGAATAGAGAAAAATAAAAATGATTTTATTGAAAAACTGAAGAATGAACAGAAAAAAGAATTCTCTCCTTTAAGGGTTTCCCCTTCTACAATAGCCATTGCTCTGTTTTTTTCTAAATTAATCAAAGCTCAATCGGCTTCTACTATTACCCCCCTATATATTCAAATGAATCTCCTCACCTCAACTATCTAACCAGCCTAATTCAAACTACTTCAATTCCATTTTGATCCATCCTTCTATCCTAACAATACCACGCCCTTCAAGTTCAACATTGTCCTCAAGGTTGAAAATAACCAGCTGACAGTGTACCAGTAACTAACTAGGTCCAAAATCTGCCAGCACAGTACCCCACTTCATCCCCTTGCTCATCTTCCACCAGAATACTTATGTAGACTTTGCTGTAGACTGAAACCTAATCCAACTCCCTAGCCCCTACCAATGTTCCCGTTTGAATTCTGTGCCGAGCCCAACGAGGCCTTGCCTTGAATTGGGCTAAGCAAACCAACAAAAGATATTCCAACAACTCCTGTTTGGTTAAAATCTCCCCACCTGTCTGCTGCCTGAAAACTGATGGTGGAAGCATAACCAGACTCCTTATAATCTGGATCCTCAAAGTTGCTGCTGCATGAACCGGTGTTGTATCTCTCTGTCTTTTACCTTAATCTCTCTGCTGTATATCTCATCCTCAAGTCAAGCTCTCTGCCATTGGGTCATGCTCTAATTCCATCTCTGTCCGGTTCTTATTGCAGCTCTTCAATAGGCTTTATTTGATGCACCTTTGAGAGGTTATTTGGGATCAGTGACCCATTCGAACAGAATGCTACTGTCAGGATAGGAAAATTTGGTCTTCTTTGCACGAAAAAAGGATTCTTAGTAGCTGCACTCTCCCGTAATCTCCTTCTAAATTATTTTCCTGGGTGCTGCAGCAAGACTATCTCTAGAGAGGATTGTGGCTCCAAACTTTTTGCCTCACAAACATGTATTTGTTTCTTCACCCCCTTACCCAATGTGTGGCTGATTTTTCCTGTCCCTTCAGCACTCTCCTTGAACTTGGAGGGTGGCGCCTCCACCCTTCTTTTGTCACAACCGGGTCTTTGCATCTTCATTGGTTGTTTTAACATCTTCAGCTCAATAGTGTTTGATCACCATGAGTGGGGATGTAATATATAACACTAAACCTCCTTTCAAGAACAACCCTCGTTCTCCATTTCTTCCCCGTAAGAGAAGAGGCAGGTCAAACCGATTTGTAAAGAATTTACAATGGAGAATTGGGAATAATGAAAAGGAAAGATGATTTTATTGAACTGAAAAAGAACAGAACATGGAGAGAAATCAATCCTCTAAAGGTTTCCCCTTCTACAACTAAGACACTGCTTGTTTTTTCACACTAACCAATCTCAATGACTCAATCCTCTTCTACTATCTTTCCTTTATTTATTTAATTTAATTGTGTCTCCTCAACAAACTAACCTAACTAATTCTAACTGCTTTAACTGCCTTGTATTGTATCCTTCTTCTCTAACAACAGTCGGCAAGGTGGTTTGTTATTGATATCTTCCAGGCAAGGCGGCAGGACAAAATCTACTAGTGAGAAAGGAGGAAAGTAGTAGTAGAGAGATAAAAAGATTAGATTAGATAGAGTGATTAGAAATTCAAAAACTACCTACATTTTGGGGTAAAAAATATACTATATTTATGATGTGATATGTCGTATCATGTTTGCTTAGCAAAACGGTGGCAACAATTTAACTAATCAAAACAACATTAGAAAAAGTTTTGGACAAGAGATCTCACGTTTGGTCTTTCCAAATCTGGTCCTGTTTCAATACAGGCAAAATAAGAGTGGCATTCATTATTTTCGCAACAGCCACTGCATTGCATATCTGCATTTTGGAATAGGTGCTAAAGTAAATCATCAATAGATAAATAGTTATGTAATGATTCTAAAAAACTTTACGCAAAGTGTCATTTCATAGATATATATTATATAATATAATGATTCTACCTGCATTTTGGAATAGGTGCTAAAGTAAATCATCAATAGATAAATAGTTATGTAATGATTCTAAAAAACTTTACGCAAAGTGTCATTTCATAGATATATATTATATAATATAATGATTCTACAAATGCAAAGTGTCATTTCATTATTTCATATAACCCACTTCTATGTGCATGACAGTAAAATCAAAATCATGGATCATCATGGATCAAATGGCTTAAAGCCGGATAAGAATGCAGATGCTCTATGAAAATATCACCTAAGCATCAAATCTCGACTTCATATAGTCAAATAGTTCACTCAATTTATTCTATCTAAAAATGCACCATGAAATAGAAGTATTGAACAAGTACGCAAATATATTTAATTTTTAATTATGCTCCTTTTCAGTTATAGCAGTCAGTTCAAAGCACGTAGAATTCATATATTGGACAGCAGGAATAAAATTTCCAACTAAACTGTACCAGTCTACCAGGTAATCGTGTCCATTAAAAAGAAAACAAGCATCCGTGAAAATGCAAAACTCAAGGTGCATTTCAAAAAAAAGAAAACAGTCTAGACTAGAGCGTATCACAATTGAAAGAACTACTCATACCGCAATTCTTTGCTGATTTAGACCACCTTCAGCATGAATGAATATATAGCCATTTGTTTCATTTTCATGAGGAAGATCTACAGGAAAGTATAAAAGAACTATCAGCAATAGTGGTAGTATTAAGAACAACATATAGCACTACTATGAACATGTCCTCATTAACATATACTATGAGATTATTAGGGAATATTACATTGAAAAGGAAACTTTGAAGACCCGTTTATAGAATGTACAACAACAACAACAACAAACAATGAACCAAGCCTTATCCCACTAAGTGGGGACGGCTACATGGATCAATTACGCTATAATGGTCTATCATAAACCATATTTTTTAGATCCAACTCATTAACTTCTAAATCTTTCCTAATAGTTTATCTTATAGTTTTTCTGGGTCTTCCTCTGCCTCTTTTGATCTGACTTTCCTCCATCTGATCTACTCTTCGTACTACAGCATCTACAGGTCTTCTCTCTACATGCCCAAACCACCTAAGCCTATTTTCTACCATCTTTTCTAGAATCTTCTCTCTAAAGGTTTTATTTCTGCCATTTATAGAATGTAGACATACAGAATTCAACTTTAAGGACAGTATTGATCCGTGAATACCATTAGAGTAGATTAAAGAAAAAGAGGGTGGTCAAAAGAAGTTGAATGGTCCATTCGGTCCATTGACTAAAAAATATTGTCAGGGATTAGTTCAAATATCTATCTATCTTGAAATACCAATCATACTGTAGTTTGTCAGTGCAACTGATAAATGATACCTATGTTAAATTGTCATAACTACTGGATGAAGAATATGTTCTTAATTCTTATTAGTTTGCTTAATAGCCCTTTTCGCATAGTATGCAATGCCAATGACACAGTAAATGCATAAACAAATTAGAGGACAGGAAACCTGATATTGCACCATCCCTGCGCTCAGCACATGGCTTCCATGACGTTGTGGATGAGTAAGGATTTTCCCAAAGAGATGCTGATTCTTTAACCTACAAAAAACACCACACATGCTTAGTGAAATTTCAATGTGAAAATCATCATCGTCATCATCAAAGCTATGATCCATTTGAAGATAACTTACATGTGGGCAGTGAAGAACAATCCCATCTTTTTTACACAAGTAAGGTGAATTCTACAACAGAATTAAACCAGAAAAAATCAATTATCAGAAAAGCTGAAAATTCAATACATCACTAGTGAAGCTACTCCTTATTACTAAAGTTAGAAAAAAAAAGCTGAAAAATCACTTATGAGTAGCAAATCAAAAGAACAAAAAGCGTAATTGAAATTGAGATTCTACAACGATAATGCGGTGCTGACCAATTTGTTGAGGATGGTGAAAACGGAGATTACGCCAACGATAATTAGAAGTGAGACAAGGAATATAGAGATCTTGGAGTTGTGAAGAGAAACCCTAGGGTCGTCGGTGAAGAAGGAGCAAAGGTGATGAAAATGCGAGCAGGGAGGACGGTCACGGTCTTTGGGAGAGTGGCGATCGTCGGAGAGGTCGTTGTCGGGAATGAGAGGGGAGGAATCGCCGTCGCGTTTCATCGGAGAAGAAGTGGCGCGGGCGCCGAGGGAGGAGGAGTGACGGAGCTCCGCCATCGAGGTGGACGGTGCTTTCTCTCTCTATGACGATTAATGGTTTGTTCTTATTTTTCTGAGGAAGTCGCATGTGATTTGAGTTCAGATCCACTTCTATTCTTTTCCACAGCAAGCAACCATTATTCATTCTCATCAATTGTGTAAGATTACGTACTTAATTATGCAATTGTATTGACTTTAGGAAAATGCTCACAATTTTTTTTATCACTTTGTTCCTCGTTCGTTTTAACAATTTAACATAATTCGGTGAAAAAAAAAAAACACAATTTAACATAAACTGAAAAAATATTTCTCTTTCTCAAATATTCTTTTTTTTAGATCATAAGTTATTTAGCGAGAGAAACTTCACATTTTTTAAAGTTATTTTTCTCCTTTACTCATCAAGTAACGGGGATTTTAGGTCATTTTTTGACCTAGAATAACCCCTTAACATCTTTTTTTTTTCTCTTTCTTTTAATTTAAATAAGGTGATTTTAGGTCATTTTTTGACCTAGAATAACTCCTTAACATCTTTTTTTTTCTCTTTCTTTTAATTTAAATAAGGTGATTTTAAGTCATTTTTTGACCTAGAATAACTCCTTAACATCTTTTTTTCTCTTTCTTTTAATTTAAATAAGTGGTTTTCAGATATATCAAAAAAAATTCTTTTTGTGTTTTCTCGTGATTGGGTCGTCTGAGTGCAGTGTTTTATTGTTTGTTGTCTCGTGCGGCGTTGTTTGATTTTGTGTTTTGTTACGGTGTTCGTTTGATTCATATTGAAATATCAACTTGAGTCAATTACACATTCAATTAATGACAATTAAAAAATATACTTGATTTTTTTATGAAAAAATCAAATTATAAATTATTTTACAAAATTATCATTGATTTATATTATTGTAAATATAAATTAAAAATTTGGAAAATAAAAAATAATAAATAGTTCAAATTGTGGAAGAAAAAATAAGCATTAACGTTACATGTTGGTATCGTAAAGCAATTTACTGCTTGGTCATCCAATAGCAAAGTCCATTAAGAATGTGGCACATAAGTCCAATAAACGAGTCAAGTCCAAGTCTACAAAGGTGATCACTTTCGTATCACATGATGCAACACACGATTCAACCTCCCGCACTATTTCAGGAGACATCTCGCATCAAAACAATATGTGGCACATGAAAAAAAAACTTCCATAAAGCCTTGAAAATCACCTCGCCCCCACCTGGTATATTAGCAGAGTGTTGACGCACTCCACCACCTTAGTTATAACCAACTTCTAAATAGATACCACAATGTTTTTATTTACATGGACCCCATTTGAATTGGATAGTCGCCTCCTCCTATCTCGTGTCCATTTATTCTAAATATATCAACTATGATGCAGCTATGTCAAATTGCAAGAGAAACTATAACGAAGAACTTAACATTGCATCCATCACCATAAATAAGGTTCTCCCCCCATGTATGTTTATGTATCATACCCTATGAATTGGGGTCTTGACCAACTAGTCCTCTCCTTTCTCTTAAGGTTTGTTTTCTAATTGTGCACTACTTTAAGATCTTTGCTTACTTTTCTGTGAGTTCCAATCATCAATGTCGAAGATAGTAAGTCTATCTTTATGTTGTCTCAAGGATATAAGGTGTTATGTCATCATCTGCAATTGTGTCCACAAGTTGAATGGGTCATAATTAAACTTGATTTTACTGGGTTGCCTATCTCTTTGGAGCTACATTGTCTTCTACTCACTTCATCAAAGGATGGTATGGATATCTTGAAATTTAATATCTGTGTGTCTAAGAGCATTAAGTTCTTCATTTCATTGAAACAAAAGCTTAATACATTTGTTGATTTCTTTGCCAAAAAATTCCTACGCTTTAGGTTACGCAGATGACAACATTTCCATGGTTAATCATAAAGTGTACGAAGGGTGTTTTTTTTCTTTAATTTATTTTTCTTTTAAATTGTTTATTAAATCTGACACGTCATGTTCATATCACAACTTTTATTAACATTACTAATCAACTATTCAAACATCTTAAATAGTTGGATTTTTGTGGACTCGTGCATCTTAGACGATCAGATGTACGATCCTATATAGATTTTAAACATCCTTCAAACTTTATCCAAGTTGTTTTAATGAACACTTATTTGTATTTAGTTTGATTGAATCTTTGCCTTTGGTTGTGAGAAAAATATTATAAACCATCATTGTAATTTTAACATGTTAGGATGATAAAAGATGAATTTTTTTTACTTGTAAAAAAGCTTATTGTACAACAAACAATAAATAGCATGATCTAATTTAGCTGGTTTCGTGGCTAATGGGAGCATGAAGCTTTTTTTAGTATACTCTTTCGATTCATGACATGCAAAACGAGAACAAACTCACTTAGTATTTAAGTTATGTTTAGCAATGATTCTACGCTTTTGTTATATTTTAAATATGTCTTTGATTAGGTTTAAATATTTGACAAAACGAGAACAAACTCAACTCTCAAACTTATATTTATGTTTATTTTTTATGATTTTGTGTTGTTTCTTCACGCTTTTGCTTCTTACGAAATCCTATTACGATTTGAAACTACTTAGAATAAGGTTTCATTGTTGTGGTATTTACAAACTTGTAGCTCTTTTAGACAAACACCATAATAGAATTTGATTTGACAAAATTTCAAATACAATAATTGAGTTGTAAGCAAAAATAAAAAACCTAAAGATTAGGTCAAGTAATTCTAAAGGGATCATTGCTAGAAATATTGTAGACATGGGCTATTAGAACGAAAGGTTTCCACGGTAGAGCTCGTTGATATAACCCACGATTTTCCAATTTTATCTATAAATTTTTACGGTTGCCGCATTCTAAATTTCTTGTAGTGAGAATAGAATCTTTGTAATGTATAAGTTGACTTTTTTTTTTGAGAATGTATAAGTCGACTTTAATAAATAAGTAATTTGATTATAACTTTTTAATATAGTTTTTGGAGTTTTAGAAATCAAATTTCCAGTTTTGTAAAATATTTATGGTTAAAATTAATGATTGAATAATGTGTTGATAGTCAATGCCTCCTCAAGAACAAGACATAAAATACCTGTATTGAGGGATTGAATCAAAAGTTAAAAGTATATCTAGTAAGTTTATTGTTTTTGAGGGGATGTATATCTTTAACTATATAAATATTCAATATATTATTTTTATTATTATTAATTTTATTATTACTAGTTTAGAGACCCGGCGTTGCCCGGGTTAGATATTAAATAAGTTTTATAAGTTTGTGTGCACGAATAGACGTGTCAGTATATTAGATTGAATTTATTTAAATTTACAATTATAATAATATCATAAAAATAAATATAAATGATGAGATGAATGCCCAATGCAAGAATAAAAAGCGTAACAAAATCAATAATGAATTAGTCCAAGTGGTAATAGTTTTGGGTCCCTTTAAACATGTGGTCATGGGTTTGTTTCGTGGCCCATGCGTATGAGAGAGAAAAATCGACTGAAAGGAAAGAAAGTGGTTGAAATATATATATATATATATATATATATATATATATATATATATATATATATATATCAAAGTATATGTATGAGAAATAATAAATTTGGTGTTTGGCAAACCTGAAGTAGGAAAAATGTTAGATGAAAAGAAGGTTTGGAGTTTCTGCTTCTGCTCAAAATATGTAATTAACGAAAATTTATTTATTTATAGTTAACATTTGCATTAAAATATGCTGCTAAAAGATAACATAATAACTAATCGGACCTTTTTTATCAAAAAAAAAAAAAAACTAATCGAACCTTTTTTTATCAAAAAAAAACTAATCGAACCTTTTTTTTTTCCTCAAACATAAAAACTAATTGAATGATATAGTGCTAAAAGATTAGTAATAACTAATTGAAGCTTCTTTTCCTAAAAACAAATAAACAAATTGGAGTCTTTTAATCATAAAATAAGATCGTATATGTAAACTTTGTTGAAAGAATTATGAGTAGTTTGTTGAGATATTTCTGCTACATAAAATATTAGAAATTCAATAAAATTTAAAGAAAATATTGAGTGGATAAGATCAAAATGTTGTTGAGATATTTATGTTAAATAAAATATTGGTTTTTAAAAATAGAAAAAATAATAAAAATATTGAGAATGAATGTGGAAGTGACATGCGGCATACAAAACCTTACTTTATATATATACTATTGATTGATTTAGAAATACAAACGACTTTGATTGGTTTGTTATTTAAAAACGACTGTGTGTTCCTATACACTATTGGGTTCACGGTGTCCGCTATATTGGCATGCACCAATTATGAATGGATGCCAATACCTATTGCTATAACGGCACACACCAATTATGAATGTCCGTTATACTGGGTTCACGCACAAAACAACATAAAAGATCAACATAAGCAAAAATACCTATTGCTAAACTACGGAACTGGTGAAATAATAATAATAATAGAATAATAATAATAATAATAATAATAATAATAATACAAAATAGGAATGGATGCCACAAACTCAATTATGAATTATGAATAAGAATGGAGATAAGAGCGGTGCTGTGGAATCGGAAAAAGAAAAAGAAAACAATAGTATAGGTGTTAGTTCAAGGACCTGAAACAGAAACAATAGTATAAGTGTTAGTTCAAGGACCTGAAACTCGTAGGTGTTTGTAATGGATACCAGAAACAATAGTTCAAGGACCTGAAAGAAAGAAAAAAACAATCAGTAAACTCACTCGTAGATGTTAGTTCCATCTTATATTATATATATAAAAATAAAAATATATCTAAGCATAAGTAGAAGAAACGATAGTATAGGTGTTTGTCAAACATGAAGAAAAAAAAGCTTAGATCAAAAGAAGGTTTGAGTTTCGATTTCTGCTCAAAATATGTGATTTTGGTGATTAACAAAATCTCATTTATTTATAGTTAAAAAAACAAACCGAAGCCTTTTTTTCCTCAATGAAAAAACTAATTGAATAATATGGTGCTAAAAGATTATATAATGTAACTAATTGAAACTTCTTTTCCTAAAAAAAAAAAAAGAAGAAAAAAGGAAGATTTAATGGATAATATTGAAAGTATTATATATAGTTTGTTGAGATATTTTGGCTACATAAAATATTAGAAATTAAATATAAAATTAAATAAAATATTTAGTGGATAAGATTAAAAGTTTGTTGAGATATTTATGTCAAATAAAATATAAAAAAATAATAAAAATATTGAGAATAAACGTGGAAGTGACACGTGGCATAAAAAACTTTACTTTATATATATACTATTGATATTGATACTATTGATTGATTGATGTGTAGTTTGTTGAGATATTTATGTTAAATAAAATAGAAAAAATAATAAAAATATTGAGAATGAATGTGGAAGTGACATGTGGCATAAAAAACCTTACTTTATATATATACTATTGATTGATTGATTGATGTGTAGTTTGTTGAGATATTTATGTTAAATAAAATAGAAAAAATAATAAAAATATTGAGAATGAATGTGGAAGCGACATGTGGCATAAAAAACCTTACTTTATATATATACTATTGATTGATTGATGTGTAGTTTGTTGAGATATTTATGTTAAATAAAATAGAAAAAATAATAAAAATATTGAGAATGAATGTGGAAGTGACATGTGGCATAAAAAACCTTACTTTATATATATACTATTGATTGATTGATTGATTGATTGATGTGTAGTTTGTTGAGATAAAAAATACTGAGTGCATAAGATCAAAAGTTTGTTGAGATATTTATGTTAAATAAAATAGAAAAAATAATAAAAATATTGAGAATGAATGTGGAAGTGACATGTGGCATAAAAAACCTTACTTTATATATATACTATTGATTGATTGATGTGTAGTTTGTTGAGATATTTATGTTAAATAAAATAGAAAAAATAATAAAAATATTGAGAATGAATGTGGAAGTGACATGTGGCATAAAAAACCTTACTTTATATATATACTATTGATTGATTGATGTGTAGTTTGTTGAGATATTTATGTTAAATAAAATAGAAAAAATAATAAAAATATTGAGAATGAATGTGGAAGTGACATGTGGCATAAAAAACCTTACTTTATATATATACTATTGATTGATTGATTGATGTGTAATTTGTTGAGATAAAAAATACTGAGTGCATAAGATCAAAAGTTTGTTGAGATATTTATGTTAAATAAAATAGAAAAAATAATAAAAATATTGAGAATGAATGTGGAAGCGACATGTAGCATAAAAAACCTTACTTTATATATATACTATTGATTGATTGATGTGTAGTTTGTTGAGATATTTATGTTAAATAAAATAGAAAAAATAATAAAAATATTGAGAATGAATGTGGAAGTGACATGTGGCATAAAAAACATTACTTTATATATATACTATTGATTGATTGATTGATTGATTGATTGATGTGTAGTTTGTTGAGATAAAAAATACTGAGTGCATAAGATCAAAAGTTTGTTGAGATATTTATGTTAAATAAAATAGAAAAAATAATAAAAATATTGAGAATGAATGTGGAAGTGACATGTGGCATAAAAAACCTTACTTTATATATATACTATTGATTGATTGATTGATGTGTAGTTTGTTGAGATATATATGTTAAATAAAATAGAAAAAAATAATAAAAATATTGAGAATGAATGTGGAAGTGACATGTGGCATAAAAAACTTTACTTTATATATATACTATTGATATATACTATTGATTGATTGATGTGTAGTTTGTTGAGATAAAAAATACTGAGTGCATAAGATCAAAAGTTTGTTGAGATATTTATGTTAAATAAAATAGAAAAAATAATAAAAATATTGAGAATGAATGTGGAAGTGACATGTGGCATAAAAAACCTTACTTTATATATATACTATTGATTGATTGATGTGTAGTTTGTTGAGATAAAAAATACTGAGTGCATAAGATCAAAAGTTTGTTGAGATATTTATGTTAAATAAAATAGAAAAAATAATAAAAATATTGAGAATGAATGTGGAAGTGACATGTGGCATAAAAAACCTTACTTTATATATATACTATTGATTGATTGATGTGTAGTTTGTTGAGATAAAAAATACTGAGTGCATAAGATCAAAAGTTTGTTGAGATATTTATGTTAAATAAAATAGAAAAAATAATAAAAATATTGAGAATGAATGTGGAAGTGACATGTGGCATAAAAAACCTTACTTTATATATATACTATTGATTGATTGATGTGTAGTTTGTTGAGATAAAAAATACTGAGTGCATAAGATCAAAAGTTTGTTGAGATATTTATGTTAAATAAAATAGAAAAAATAATAAAAATATTGAGAATGAATGTGGAAGTGACATGTGGCATAAAAAACCTTACTTTATATATATACTATTGATTGATTGATGTGTAGTTTGTTGAGATAAAAAATACTGAGTGCATAAGATCAAAAGTTTGTTGAGATATTTATGTTAAATAAAATAGAAAAAATAATAAAAATATTGAGAATGAATGTGGAAGTGACATGTGGCATAAAAAACCTTACTTTATATATATACTATTGATTGATTGATGTGTAGTTTGTTGAGATAAAAAATACTGAGTGCATAAGATCAAAAGTTTGTTGAGATATTTATGTTAAATAAAATAGAAAAAATAATAAAAATATTGAGAATGAATGTGGAAGTGACATGTGGCATAAAAAACCTTACTTTATATATATACTATTGATTGATTGATGTGTAGTTTGTTGAGATAAAAAATACTGAGTGCATAAGATCAAAAGTTTGTTGAGATATTTATGTTAAATAAAATAGAAAAAATAATAAAAATATTGAGAATGAATGTGGAAGTGACATGTGGCATAAAAAACCTTACTTTATATATATACTATTGATTGATTGATGTGTAGTTTGTTGAGATAAAAAATACTGAGTGCATAAGATCAAAAGTTTGTTGAGATATTTATGTTAAATAAAATAGAAAAAATAATAAAAATATTGAGAATGAATGTGGAAGTGACATGTGGCATAAAAAACCTTACTTTATATATATACTATTGATTGATTGATGTGTAGTTTGTTGAGATAAAAAATACTGAGTGCATAAGATCAAAAGTTTGTTGAGATATTTATGTTAAATAAAATAGAAAAAATAATAAAAATATTGAGAATGAATGTGGAAGTGACATGTGGCATAAAAAACCTTACTTTATATATATACTATTGATTAATACTAGCGGAAACACGACAATCACGTGTCTCGTGTTTTCGTTCTTTTTATTGTCTTAACGTGTGTAAATTATGAAATTTTGATTAAAATTATAAGTACAAATATTCACGACTTTCAAATTGTAACAAACCTATTTAAAAAATAATAGTTACAACAAACCTAACAAAACATGTTTAATTTTTTCAATGACAACAATAATTTAACAAATATTGTATAATATAAATTCTTACATTTTTTAATAACAACAATAATATCACATTAATATAGAAAAATTTGGTTAAGGGTATAGCTGAAATACTAAAAAGTCAACCCAAAATCTCTATCCCTTTATATTAGTATAAATAATATTATTTATATTGTAATGAGATATTCCTATTTTAATGGGATCTAATTTTTTAAATAAAATTATAAAATAATATTATTAAATGACAAAAATAAAAATAGTAAATAAAATAGTTTAAATGAAGGGTAAAATGGGTAAAAAAAAGTCCGCTCAAACTCATGTACTCATGTATTCTCTTTATATATACCAACGTTCTGACGAACACTAGCACAAAATATTGATTAGAGTTAATTTGGTTTTGATTAAAATTATAGGTATATATTTTGCGCTTTTATATTTTACAAACCTTTTTTATAGAGATATTGTAACAAACTATACTTATATTTTTCAATGACATAAACAATGTAATTATAATATAAATATTATCTTTTTGAACGACACAAACAATATAGCAATTTTATTGACAAATTTGTTTAAGGGGTATAATTGAAAGTGAAAAACCAACCCAAAACTTTGTATTCTCTTTGTATATAGTATAGAATAGATATCTTCTAGACTATATATAAAAAAAAAAAAAAATCTATTTTAGCCTGACACTCCTTGTGCCGGTTAAGATTCATTGCTATTTTAATAAATTCCATTTTAGCTTTTTCAAAAAAAAATATATAAAAAAATAGCATTTTTGCTCCTTTAGGTTGACTTTTTCTCCTTCCAAAATTACTTTCAACTTTCAATGCAAATAACATATACTATAATAAATAGATAAGAGTAAATTCAAATATTAAAACAAAATGTAACAATTTGTATATGTACGATTTTTTCCTTATCATTTAGAAAAGATAATGGATGAGAGTAATTCAAGTATTAAAAACAATGTTACAAACACAATTTTTTTTTTGTTACCACTCAAAATGTATCGTGTAACAAACACAATATGAGTAAATGTCTAGTTTTTTTTTTCTTTTATCCTTCAGAAAAGTGTAACAAACTATATCAAATATATGTCGCTATAAGTATAATCAATAAGAAGATGATCATTATTTTATTTTTATTTTATATACAGAAAAATCAGAATACGCCGAGTTGATAAATAATTTCGTTATATGCTTTGACAATAATTTGTAGGTAAGTTGATGTACGGATAATTTCCATTAATATTTAAAAATAGTAGTCAAAATTATACAAACAAACATAATAAGATATACACACACGTTAGTGCGGTAAAAATAAGAAAAGAACACGGCAGTGCCCGTCTTTTCGCTAATATAGTGTAAAATGGATCACTAGAATTTTATTTTTAAATTATATTAACTAAATATTTTATCAAATGATATTACTAATAAATTGTCAAATCAAATCCATTTCAAATGTTTTAATTTGCCGAGAAGGAAAATAAAAATTTAAACCAAACACAATTCCTATTTTTTTTTTGTTGACAAAGCACATTTCCTAAATATTTAAAATTTTAAAAAAACACTTTTCAAAAAATAAAAATAAAATAAAAAAGTAAATTTTTTGAGTTATTTTTTTTGTTGAAGCAAATGCATTTCAGATGTGTTGAAATATTTTGTTAACATTATTTCGACGTGTTAAATGTATTTTAGAGGAGAAGTCCATATTTTTTGTTATAAAATAGGGTTAAGATTTACAACCACTTTGTGTTTTTAATATATATATAATATTCATTTTCACATAATATGTACGACTCTAGGAGTCGTATTTAATACAAAAAAATGTGATAGATGTGCATTCATTTGAAAATTGTATAGGTGATGTTCTTTGTAATTGAAATGTATGACATAGTCATATTTAATTCATGGGAATGAGAAAAAATCAATTGCTTATGATTTATCTAATATTCAATTTTTTTTTAAATTAATTATATATTACAATTTATTTAATGCATGAAAAATTTTAATGCATGAAAAAATGGGGGAGATATATGGTCTTGTGGTGGTCGGGGTTCGAACCCTTATATTACAATTTATTTAATGCATGAAAAAATGGGGGAGATATATGGTCTTGTGGTGGTCGGGGTTCGAACCCTTAACCTTGCACATATTATGTATTGTCTATACCAACTCACGATGACAAACTTGTTAGATTTGTCTTAGTTTTTGAGTAATTTTATCATTTTTCTATGAGTAAATTACACTTTCCTCCCCTCAAAGATGCTTGAACTACACTCCCCTCCCCTAAGTTAAAATATACACTTCCCTCCCCTCTTTTTCAAAACATATTAGAAAATATTTCACTCCCCTCCCTTGAGAGAAGCTTGAATTACATTCCTCTCCCCTCTTATGTTAAAATCTACGCTTTACTCCCTCAATATTTTTTTTATTTCTAATAATATAGCAAAAAAAAAATTAATCTAACACACTTTGAAGAAAAATAGTATTGTGGATCCATTTGAATATAATCAAATTTTGAATACATATTTTTCGCTTTTTCTTATTCATAATTTCGTTAACATATATTTTTAAACCCTATTATGAAATATGAAACAATCCAAAATAAAATTAAAATATGTGAAAAATTATGAAGGTCGATAAAGTATGGTTATTTAAAAGTGAATTTTATACTCTAAATTATATAATAACAAAACATTTAAATTTAATTATCATTGACATTTAATTTATAAAGAAGTGAATTTTTTTCTTAAATGATAGTTCTTTTTTTTTTTTTGAAATGGCAAAATATTATTAACCAACAAGCCCGTGCAAGGAGCACTAATAAGCTCGGGTGGAAAAAAAATAAAACAATACAAGGGGAAATTGGTTGCCGTAATAACGTGGCTCAATCAAAAACCCCTTAAAAAACCACCCCAAAAAAACTACACCTAAAAAGGCAAAAAAAAAACCACCAAGGCAAGCTAGTTAATGAGGCCAACGTATACACACCAGCCGAAGCGCCAAATGCATACCCCCACCTCAATAACTACATACGGGAACAGCCCAGAGGACCTCAAAACAGCCTAACCTGCTGTCACAGTACCACACCAGCAAAAAAACACTCCAAACCATACTCAAAGACAGCCTACCCCGTAGAGAAAAAACTGCAGAAGCAAGCACAAACAGCACCAACAAAACACCTAAACATGCCTAAGCCAATCAGCACCGCTAGCAGCAAAGGGAGAGGCCAACAACAAGACATCAAGCAGACTTCAACCGAGGGGATTCCTGCGCAGGCACCAAATAGGATCCCAACACCATTCAAAGAACAAACAAGCCGGAATGCGCGTCATACCCAAAACCCACCTCCAAGCCAAAACTTTCACCTCGTCCTCCACAGCGTCCACCTCTGAATTAGCACCATTAAAGACCTTATCATTTCTAATTTTCCACATAGTCCAAATCGTATCTAACCAAATCACCCCCAAGCCCTTTACCACGTTGTTGTTTCTTTCCCCTCTAAGCCAACATGCCCAATGAACAAAAAGATTTGGAGGGGAAATAAAGAACCTATCTAACCACCGCATCAACTTAAGCCAAACCGCACTCGACACTTCACAATGAATAAATAAGTGGAGCGTGGACTCCTCCATCCTATTACACAAGACACACGTGGAGTTTGCTTCCGGGCCTAGAACATTACGCCTAGCAAGGTTGTCTTTGGTTGGAACACGATTATGTAAGGCCTTCCAAGTGAAAGCCACCACCTTCGAAGGCGTCGGGCACTTCTGTTATACCCTAATTTTGGACCTAAAAATACTAGTCAATTTTTCTTTTCTTGCATTACAAGCTATTTGAACTATCTCTGATCAGTTGCATCTTTCTCTGCATTTTATTTCAATGTTATTTGCAAAATTTACATGCAAGGGTATTTTAGTCATTTCCTGTGTCAAATTTCTCTCAGTCTTTCAAAATTTTGTTTGAGTCCTTTCAAGTGGTGTGAATAAGTCTCTGTTTCATTCTATGTCAAAATCCATTTTAAAAATTGCATTTGAAGCCATTTTGAGTCAGTTTTGCCCCTAGGGGCATTTTGGTCATTTCAAGTGTCAAGTCACTGTTTAAATCCTAAAGATTGTCTCTGAGTCTTTTAATTCGCTTATATAAACCCTTGCTTTAATCCCTTGTTAAAAAAATCATTTTAAATTTGCATTTGAGTCGTTTTTAGTCGTTTTAAGCCTCCAGGGGCATCTTGGTCATTTCACATAATATTTCTGATTCGTTTTAATCTGCTTTGTTGTTTTTAATCGTCTCATTTTACGTTAATTTTCAATTTACTTTTTCAATTCAATTTTCATTTTAGTCCTCGCACTTTTGTTATTTGCATTTTAATCCCTTTTAAGTTTGTTAGAGTCCAAGTGCCATGTGTCCAAATGCTATTGGTCCTTAAGAGTTTGTTACAAGTCCAGTGCCATGTGGCGTTGTTTCATTGGTCCATACATTCCCACATCACCTATATAAGTCAAACTTGTGGTCAATTTTCATCAATCAATCATTTTTTCCAAAATTCACAAAAAAAGTCAAAAAACCATTTATTCTTTTTTCCCACTTTCTCTCTCCTCTAACAAACTCTAACCTCCACCACTTTCAACCACCATAACCAATTCTAACCACCACCTTTTCTTTTTCCACCACCCTAACAACCTCCATCATCCACCCTAACCGCCTTAACCACCACCAAACCACCGCAATCCATCACCGTACAACAACAAATTCATCACCATTTTTTTCATCACCACCGAATTCAACAACAAATCACATCAATTCATCCTCAACTACTCATAATCAAATCACCACCGGATTCAACAACATTTTCGTAATCCGTAACTCAAGAACGTGAGTCTCAGCCATGGAAGAAGCAGCAGTCCGATCGGATTCGTAACAGAATCGAAGCAACGGTAACGGAAGCGAGGAAAAAGGTTCATCAACAACAACAACAGCAGAAAGAAAATCGCCAGTGCCTGCAACGATAACTGCAATCGGATTGGTCCTACCTTGAACTGAACACGACGGTACCGGTTTGGCTGAAGCGGAAGTCGGAGCAAACAGATTTCGCAGGAGAAGCTAGAAAACGAATCCAAACGGAGTTGAATCCAGCACGAAGGAGGTAATAGAATTCGTATTCATACATCTCTTTGTTCTTGTCAAATCCCTTCGAATTTAAAATTGTAGATCTGGAAGTAGTTGTGGCCTATTTTCAAAATTCGATCTAAAAAATGGAAAGAGGAGGAGAAGAGGAGCATTTTGATGTAAAACTCAAAAAAAAAATAGAAAAAAAGCTCCGACGCGGCGGCTCTCCGGCCTACCACCGCGTCGGAGCGGCTCCGGTTGTCTTCTCCATTTCCTTTCCCGTCGTGGTCTGCAACAAGAAGAGAGAGGGAAGTATGTGTGAGGTGAATAAAAGAACCGGCAAGCTTTTTATACCAAAGCCTTGACCCAGACCCATGCCCATGGGTCCAACCGGTCCAGTTTCTTTGACCCTACCCAGCCCATTTTCGTTTTTACCATAAGCCCAGCTGTGTTTCTGTCCTCCTTGCATTTTTCCCTGCAGTTTTTCTATGCGCACCCCCCTATCCTACATGTTTCTTGTTATTTTTTGCTATCTGCACCCTTACCTTTCCAATTTTCTTCACAAAAATTCTTGAATCTTTTTCTATGTGTTCTTGATATTTTCCTTAACATTTTTGTGACCTTTTTTGTGCTAAAGCCTGTGGAAAATATTTGAAGCATTTTTTTCCTTATTTTTGTTAGAATTGGTAATTTTCTTACACTTTTTAGTCCAAAAATCCTTTAAAAAATTCCTATGTGTTCTTAATCATTTTCTTGATATTTTTGTGATATTGTCATATGTTGAATCTTGGTTAAAAAAATGTGTGGTATTTTCTTGTCAATTGTTTGCTATTTTTTGTTAAAAAATTGTGAAATTTTACGTGTTTTTGTGTTTAAAAATTTTCATGCATGTTTCTTGATAGTTTTGTGGTATTTTGGTGACAATTGTTGCATGTTGAAATTGATAAAAATATATGTGGAGTTTTCTTGTGATTTTATGTTACTTTTTGATAATTTCTTGTGAAAATTTTGCATGATCTTGCCCCTTAATCTTGAGTATTTGATATGGAACCTTGTTATTTGAATTTTATGAAAATTGTGATTGTGAATCCATGAAATTGGTGCTGTTTGTGAATATGTCATTAATGCCTTGTGTTCCAAGTTTTGTTTGTAAATAAATAATGTGAAATTTGCCTAATCTTTGTCTTTAAATGCTTGGTAGTGTATATTCCTTTAATCCTCTTTGTGAAAATTGAATTGAAATTCTTTGGAAACTCTTTGAAGTATGAGGATTATAGGTCATATTCAAGCCTTGCATTGGTGATGATTTTTTAGGCCTATTTCACGTTTGTTTTTGCTTGTTTTTCTTATGTTAATTTTCTTACTCTTGTTATGATAGCTTTGACTTGCTTTATATTTTGTGCTACTAACCATTTGTTCATTGTTTCATACATCATAAGCATTCCACATCCCATCTCTTTCTCCACTTTCATTTCTTGTACTTTAAGTTTCAATTTCATGCAAAAATTAGAGTGTAAAGATATAGGAATTCTTGTAATATTTTCCTTTCATGTCATTTTAATTTCTTGGCAAAGAGGCCATAGAATGTATCTAGGGTATGATGTAAAGGACAATGGACTCTAATGATGTACACCGACACAAGCACCGGCACATGCACACACATCACTACATAGTTAGAATATGCATGTTTAGATGTATGCTTAGGATTGTATGTTTAGATGAATGCCTAGGACTTATACTTAGAAAAAACCAATTTTCCAAACAAATGTGAACAACTTCACTCAAACCTTTTCCAAATAAACCTTGGGATCCAATATCCCATTGTATTTTCTTTTCCATTTTCTTAATCAAATTTCAATGAAAATAATCAAACTTTGACTTCTTTTGCAATTCACTAATTCAACCTCACTATTTTCCAATCTCATGCCCTTGAGGCCTCTTTCTATTCTTCAAACTCCATTTTCAAACTTAAAATCAACCAACAAAAACAAAAAACATTTTTGAAAGAGAACTACGGTGGATTTGATCCCTTAAACGGGTACGTAGGCAAGGAACAAAATTCCTTCAATTCAACTAAAATAAAAATTCAAAAACATTCTTCTCCCTCCAATTCTTCACTTAGAATCCTTTTAGGTTTAATAAACATTTTCAAATAGCATTTAAAAATAAAGCGCGCGCGTAGAAATTAAAGACGGTTCCTATAGGTTACTATAGTCGTTATGGGTGCCTAACACCTTCCCGTAGCGAAAACAACTCCCGGACCTCGATTCTCAAGGGTTTTGCTTACTTTTTCCCTTCCCAAGAAAAAATAAGATATCACCGGTTTAAAAGGTTCAAACGTAATCAATGTTTGACACCCGAAAACCAAGATAAAACAGCTGGCGACTTCACTGGGGACTTCACTGGGGAGTTACGCCTAGTCTTTATTTCCACGCTTGCGCTTGTATTTTTACTTGTTTCCTTTACTTGCTTTCCTATGTGAATAAATGTTTAAATTCTTGCAAACGTGTGGGGTGAGAATATCAAAAGTCCTGCACCCGGGCTGAGTGAACTTAGGATTTAGGAGGGATATAATCGACAATTCATTCCGGGGGTTGCCTCGTGTTTTGGATTACGCGATCAATCCCACATAGCTGAGGCATTTTGGGGGTGATGTTGTCGGCGCGAGTTGTCGCGTTTAGGCACTTTGCTTCTAATTGTTCTATGACGCTATGAACCGTAGATAACCAAACCCATCCATGGCCATTTTCTAGGATGTAGTGCGGAGGCTAAACCGAGTGTCGTCTCGAGTTTTAGTCGTCACGCGATACTACACTCAAGCTAGACCTTCTTATGTATAATCATGGCGCGAGTGTTGTCTCGTGGCACCATGAGATACGTCGGAGAGGTTGCAACTTGGGAACCTTTTAGAACCCGGTTACTATTATCCTAAAGCCCTAGTTTCACCGGACACCGTGTCCACCCATGACTCCTCGACTTTGAACTTCAACCCACCATGTTTTCTCCGAACTTGAACATAATCATGCATTCATGCATACATGCATACATGCATAAACTTTTTTCATGCATTTATCGGAGGACTTAGACAAGTCATCTTTTGAACATCACGGATGTGAACACCAAGTGATATCATCTCAACTAAACTTTTAGTCTTGCTCAAGATCTTCAAATAAAACCGTGTTTCTCCGTGATGTTCACAACCACTTTGACAAAGTCCTCTGACAAAAAAAAAGAGTCTTTTCGCATTCGCATATCATGCATCATATGCATCATTCATCGGTCACAAATGGCTTCCCGTGCTCATAGTCTCCTGGTTTTTCCGCCGCAGTCTGAAAAGTGGTTCGTGCTCGCAAGATTCAACAACCAGATAGAAGTTCATCAGACAAGATTGTACAAGAGAAGAAACATGGCTAACCTTGAGGAAGAGAATGCCAGCCCCTCGGGCCAGCCCATTGAGGAGTCTAATCTGGACGAAATTCTGAGACTTATTAAGAAGAGTGACTACAAGATTGTTGACCAGCTGCTGCAAACCCCGTCAAAGATATCCATCCTGTCTCTGCTCATGAGCTCAGAAGCTCACAGGAAGGTGTTAATGAAGATACTTGAGCAAGCTTATGTTGACCACGAAGTCTCTGTGGATCAGTTTGATGGGATAATGAGTAATATTACTGCCTGCAACAATTTGGGATTTGGTGATGATGAGCTCCCCGAAGCAGGGAAACGCCACAACTTGGCTCTACATATCTCAGTACATTGTGGATCTAACCTGATGTCCAACGTATTGGTAGACACTGGATCGTCTCTGAATGTAATGCCTGAATCCACACTAAGGCAATTGAGCCATCATGGAATTTCTCTGAGGGGTAGCAGCTATCTGGTTAAAGCTTTTGATGGATCCCGCAAGGACGTTCTCGGGGAAGTGGACCTACCAATTACCATTGGTCCCGAAACATTTCAGATTACCTTCCAAGTCATGGATATCAATGCCTCTTACAGCTGTCTCCTCGGAAGACCATGGATCCATGACGCTGGAGCGGTAACTTCCACTTTGCATCAGAAGCTCAAGTTCATGAGGAACGGTAAGGTTGTCACTATATATGGTGAGGAGGCATTTCTGGTTAGCCAAATATCATCGTTTTCTTGTGTTGAAACAGGTCCGCTGAAGGGACGTCGTTTCAAGGCTTGACCGGTGAGGGTGCAGAGCCCCGGAGGACTGGTGTTAGCATGGCTTCGCTGAAAGATGCCCAGAAGGCTGTTCAAGCAGGGCAGGCTGCCGGCTGGGGCAAAGTGATTCAGATCTTGGAAAACAAGCGTAAAGAGGGCCTTGGATTCTCCCCGACATCTGCTGTTTCAAAGGGAACCTTCTACAGTGCTGGGTTCATCAATACTATTGCTGAAGATGCTGCTGAAAGTGGTCACGTGCCTACATTTGTTATACCAGGAGGCACTGTGAGAAATTGGGAGGCCATTGATATTCCTTTAGTCATGCATGCTTCCATGTAATGTGTTTTGTTGCTCATGTTTCCTGTTTTCAAAATAACAATCCTTTCGCTCTGCCCAAGGCGAAAGTGATATCTTTGTAAGGGCGTGTTTGTTTCGGCATTGCCGTTAATCAATAAAAAGTTGTCGTCTTTCTCGCGACTCTTTGTTTTTACTTTTTAGTGCCTTTTTTCTTGGAAATAATGGTAATGCCAGAAAAAACCAAAACATTTATTATTTTCTTATTAATTTCAAAAATCTGCATAGAAAACATTTTTCTAAAAATCATCCCAATCATATTATGCAGATTGAACCATAATAAACCCGTTGAACACAGTGACCCTATGGTTCCTCCAAATTTTGAATTCCCTGTATATGAAGCTGAAGATGAGGATGATGATGATGAAGAGATACCGTATGAGATCACTCGACTGCTTGAGCAAGAAAGAAGAGCCATTCAGCCTCACCAGGAAGAGATTGAACTCATCAACCTGGGCACTGAAGAAAACAAGCGAGAGATCAAGATCGGTGCTGCACTTGAGCCAGAAGTGAAAGGGAAGATTATTCAGCTTCTCCATGATTATCCAGATGTCTTTGCATGGTCCTATGAAGATATGCCGGGTCTAGATCCCAAGATTGTGGAACATCGGATACCGACAAGACCTGAATGTCCTCCTGTCAAACAAAAATTGAGAAGGTCTCGTCCAGACATGGCTCTTAAGATCAAGGCCGAAGTACAAAAGCAAATTGATGCGGGTTTCCTCATGACAGCTGAATATCCTGAGTGGATTGCCAACATTGTACCAGTACCAAAGAAAGATGGGAAAGTTCGAATGTGTGTTGATTACAGAGATCTGAACAAAGCCAGTCCAAAAGATAACTTCCCATTGCCTCATATTGATGTGCTTGTTGACAGCACTGCTCAATCCAAAGTGTTCTCCTTCATGGATGGTTTCTCTGGTTATAATCAAATACGAATGTCTCCTGAAGATAGAGAAAAGACGTCCTTCATCACTCCGTGGGGAACGTTCTGTTATAAAGTGATGCCGTTTGGCTTGATAAATGCTGGTGCTACCTATCAAAGGGGTATGACCACTCTGTTTCATGATATGATTCACAAAGAGATTGAAGTGTATGTTGATGATATGATTGTGAAATCAAGTGATGAAGAGCAGCATGTTGTGTATTTGAAAAAGATGTTTGAAAGATTGAGAAAGTACAAGCTGCGGTTGAATCCTAACAAGTGTACATTCGGTGTACGATCTGGAAAGTTGCTAGGCTTCATTGTCAGCCAAAGAGACATTGAAGTGGATCCTGACAAAGTCCGAGCCATCAGAGAGATGCCGGCCCCTCAAACTGAAAAGCAAGTCAGAGGTTTCCTCGGACGTCTGAATTATATTTCAAGATTCATATCTCACATGACTACTACCTGTGGTCCAATTTTCAAATTACTCAGAAAGAACCAGCCTGTTGTATGGAATGATGAATGTCAGGAAGCTTTTGATAGCATTAAAGAATACCTGTTGGAACCACCTATCCTTGTCCCACCAGTGGAAGGAAGGCCTTTGATCATGTATCTGTCAGTGTTAGATGATTCAGTTGGTTGTGTTCTCGGTCAACAAGACGAGACTGGTAAGAAAGAGCATGCTATCTACTATCTGAGCAAGAAATTCACCGACTGTGAGACTCGGTATACGATGCTTGAAAAGACATGTTGTGCTTTAGCCTGGGCTGCCAAACGCCTGCGTCATTATATGATGAATCATACAACTTGGTTGATATCCCGAATGGATCCAATCAAGTACATCTTTGAAAAGCCTGCTGTTACTGGAAAGATCGCACGTTGGCAGATGTTGTTGTCTGAATATGATATTGTGTACAAAGCTCAGAAAGCAATCAAAGGAAGCGTCCTTGCTGAGCATCTTGCCTGCCAGCCTCTTGATGATTACCAGCCAATTAAGTTTGATTTCCCTGATGAAGAAATTATGTATCTGAAAGCAAAAGACTGTGAAGAGCCACTGATCAATGAAGGGCCAGATCCCAATAGCAAGTGGGGATTGGTGTTTGATGGTGCTGTTAATGCTTATGGTAAAGGAATTGGAGCCATCATTGTAACTCCGCAGGGGCACCACATTCCTTTCACCGCTCGAATAACCTTTGACTGCACAAACAACATAGCTGAATATGAAGCATGCATCTTGGGCATCGAAGAAGCCCTTGACCTGAGAATCAAACACCTTGACATCTATGGAGATTCTGCACTTGTCATCAATCAGATAAAAGGTGAATGGGAAACTCATCATGAGAAGCTGATCCCTTACCGTGACTATGCAAGACGTCTATTGACATACTTTACCAAGGTTGAGCTGCACCACATCCCTCGGGATGAAAATCAAATGGCTGACGCTCTTGCTACTCTGTCTTCCATGTTTCGTGTCAATCACTGGAATGATGTGCCCGTAATCAAAGTGCAGCGTCTTGATAGACCCGCTCATGTGTTTACTATTGAAAATATGCCAGATCAAGCTAATGAAGATGTGAATGATAAAAAGCCTTGGTATTACAACATCAAGCGATTCTTGCAGAACCGTGAATATCCACCTGGTGCTTCCAACAGGGATAAAAAGACTCTGAGACGATGGGCTAGCAAATTCCTTCTGGACGGAGAAATCCTATACAAGAGGAACTATGATATGGTCCTGTTGAGATGTGTTGACAAACAAGAAGCTGAGAAGTTGATGCATGATGTACATGATGGTACCTTTGGGACCCATGCTTCGGGTCACACCATGTCAAGAAAGCTGTTAAGAGCCGGCTATTACTGGATCACTATGGAACGTGACTGCAACAGACATGCCAAAAGATGCCACAAATGTCAAGTTTATGCTGACAAGATTCATGTGCCTCCACATGCTCTCAATGTTATCTCTTCCCCATGGCCTTTCTCTATGTGGGGCATTGACATGATCGGAAGAATCGAACCAAAGGCTTCCAATGGACATCGTTTCATTCTAGTGGCAATTGACTACTTCACCAAGTGGGTTGAAGCTGCTTCCTATGCGAATGTGACCAAACAAGTGGTTGTCAAGTTTATCAAGAATAACATCATCTGTCGATATGGTGTTCCCAACAAGATCATCACTGACAATGGTTCCAATCTGAACAATAGCATGATGCAGGCTTTATGTGAAGAATTCAAAATTGAACATCACAACTCTTCTCCTTATAGACCTCAGATGAATGGTGCAGTTGAGGCCGCTAACAAGAACATCAAGAAGATTGTCCAGAAGATGGTCACTACTTACAAAGACTGGCATGAAATGCTACCTTTTGCCCTGCATGGTTACCGTACTACAGTACGCAGTTCAACCGGGGCAACTCCTTTCTCTCTTGTATATGGTATGGAAGCAGTTCTCCCTCTGGAAGTGGAGATTCCATCTCTTCGAGTAATCATGGAAGCAAAGTTAACTGAGGCTGAATGGTGTCAAAGTCGTTATGATCAACTGAATCTGATTGAAGAGAAACGTATGGATGCTATGACTCATGGACAGTTGTATCAAGTGCGAATGAAGAATGCTTTTGACAAGAAAGTCCGACCTCGAGAATTCAAGGAAGGCGAACTTGTATTGAAAAGAAGGATAAGTCAACAACCCGACCCAAGGGGCAAGTGGACACCTAACTACGAAGGTCCTTATGTTGTCAAGAAGGCTTTCTCTGGTGGTGCTTTGATTCTCACACACATGGATGGTGTTGAACTCCCAAATTCTGTTAATGCCGATATAGTCAAGAAATACTTTGTCTAAAAAGAAAAGAACAGCGTGGTAGGTCGAAAACCCGAAAGGGCGGCCTAGGCAAAAATGCGCTTCCCGGTGGATCGAAAACCCGAAAGGGCGATCCAGGCAAAAGTTAGGGACAAAAAAAAATATATGAAAAAGCTCGCTGAGATTGTACGCAACTCAGGCAAGAATGAGCGCCTCGATGAGCCGAAAACCCGAAAGGGCGGTTCATGCAAAAATGAGGTCAATAAAAGACAAGTAACTATATCCGGCAAATCACCATCACCCCTTGGGGCATCTGCAACTGTCAATGATCTTCTTCATCAGAGGCTTCTGTACTTGTGAATTCAAGATTTCTATGAAATGTAGCGGTCATCGTGTTCAATGTATCACCAACCAATAAAATTACCATTTTCCAAGCTTTGTAAATCCGTGAAGTCATGCCTTTGGCTGACTCTCACTCTTTTACATCAATTTGAGCCTTTCTACTGTTTGAAATTCTATTTTCTTTCTACTTTCAACGCAATATACAAAATACTTTCTTTCTATTTGATAATGTCAATGTCTGAAACAAACATTTTTGAAAATTAAAACATCTGTTCCTGTCTATTTTGAAAGCAAACCTGAGCAACAGGGTACATTTCAATGAAACATGCATGAATGAATGAATATCAATGTCTATTTCAATACATGTTACAAGCAGGTTACTCCCCAGGATGATCTGTGGTCAATGGCAAGAATGAAAAAACAGAATGAAAATGAAAAAATGAAAAAATACAAATGAAAAGCTCGCTAAGTCGAAAACCCGAAAGGGCGGCTTAGGCAAAAATGAGCACCCCGCTGATTGACAACCTATGAAGGCAATTCAGGCAAAAATGGGGCACTGAAAAGAATTTATTCCCCGGTGAATCGGAAACCCGAAAGGGCGGTTCAGGCAAAAATGGGGTTTGAAAATGAAAAATGAAAGAATGAAATATTGAAGAAGCATTGACCACAGATGCGAACATCCAATGTTTACCCAGCACTGACACGCCCAGCAACGGCGACCTGTATCCAAGAACCTTCCAAGGGTCCCCCTTTACAAGTTTTATTGCCCTCAGCCATGGTCTTAATACGTCTCGCAACGACGGTCTCCCCAAAGAGGTTTTTCCCCTGTGAATATGTTGCGGCACGAGCCACTACGTGCCCAATCTTCCAATGTTTCGTCTGCCTTTGTGAAACTTCCCTGTCAAACTGCCAATCAATCATGCATTTCAAGCATTCATACATGCATAATCATGCATTTTATGTGCTCATACATCCAATAATCTTGCTATACCATACATACATGTTGCATATCCAACTTTCAACTGCCAAATTCAATGCAAGTTTCCACTCTCCAACTTCAATTCCAATCATGTCAACTGTCAAATTCGAAGCAATTTCCAATCTCCAATGTCAATCCTAACCTCAATTTCAATGTCAAACTGTCAAATTCAACTCAATGTCAATTGTCAAATTCGATGCAATCTCAATCTTCCAATCTCAATTCCAAACCATGTCAAATGTCGAATTCGAAGCAATCTCGACTTCAATAACAATGTCAATGTTGACATCCAATGACAATGTCAATGTCAATCTCCAATTCCAATGTTGACATCCAATGACAATGTCAATGTCAATCTCCAATTCCAATGTTGACATCCAGTGACAATGTCAATGTCAATCTCCAATTCCAATTCCAATGCTAATCTCTAATTCCAATTCCAATGCCAATTTCCAATTCCAATGTCAATTTCAATGTCAATTTCAATGTCAATTTCCAATTTCAATCCAATCCCAATGTCAAAATTCCAATTTCAATCCAATTCCAATGTCAATTTCCAATTTCAAATCCAATGTCAAATGTCAAATGTCAAATGTCAATGTCAAATGTCAATACATCCAATGTCAAATGTCAATGTCAAGTATCCAATGTCAAATGTCAATGTCAAGTATCCAATGTCAAATGTCAATGTCAAATGTCAAATGTCAAATGTCAAATGTCAATGTCAATGTCAATGTCAAATGTCAATGTCAATGTTAATGCCAATGTCAATGTCAATGTTAATGTCAAATGTCAATGTCAAATGTCAATATCCAATGTCAATGTCAAATGCAAATGTCAAATGTCAATGTCAAATGTCAATGTCAAATATCCAATGTCAAATGTCAATGTCAAATGCAAATGTCAAATATCCAATGTTAATGTCAAATGCTAATGTCAATGTCAATGTCAATGTTAATGTCAAATGCCAATGCCAATGTCAATGTCAATATCAATGTTAATATCCAATTCCAATGTCAATTTCCAATGTCAAATGTCAATTTCAATATCCAATGTCAATGTCAATTTTCAATCCAATTTCAATCCAATTTCAATGTCAATTGCAATTCTCCAATCCAATGTCAATGCCTATGTCTCAATCCAATTCCAATTTCCAATCTCAGCTTTCAATCTCAACTTTCAATGTCAATTTCAACTTTCAATTCAATCCAAATCAATGTCAATTTACTCTTGGGCCAACAAAAATGGTCATGTCTATTTCCAAATCAAGTCAATAGCAATGTACCCTCAATTGGTATCTTGTTAAACCAGACTCTCAATTTGTATCTTGTTACTGGTCAAGTGCCAAGTTCAATCCAAAAAGAACCACTTGTACCTGCTTATATACTTATGCCTCCGGACAAACGGCAAGTTCGATAGAACAGTTTGTACCCAGCTTATGTTCTATTATCGGTCAAACGGCAAGTTCGATAGAACAGTTTGTACCCAGCTTATGCTTTGTTATCAGTCAGACGGCAAGTTCAATCTGAAGAACAGTTTGTACCCAGCTTATGCTTTGTTATCGGTCAAACGACGAGTTCGATCTAAGAGAACAGTCTGCACTCTCCCACATGATGTGGTGATAATCCAACAAGCAAGTTCGATCCAAAGAAACGGCTTGTATCAACCCTTTTGTCTATGTCTCCAGCCAAACGGCCAGTTCAATCCAAAAAGAACAGTTTGTGTCTGCCTATCTGTTTGTATCTTCAACCAAGTGTCAAGTTCGATCCAAAGAACCGCTTGTATCTGCCTATATGTCTATGTTTCCGGTCAAGTGCCAAGTTCAATCCCAAGAACAGCTTGCACCTATCTCTTGTTTTGTATCCCCTGGTCAAGTGACTAGTTCGACCCAAAGAACAACTTGTACCCTATTTTCTACTCCCTGGTTTGTCTACCCCGTCAATGTCCACCTGAATCCCCAGTGACATGATAGGTTCCATAGACTCCAGTTGCTTGTCTTGCATTCATAATCAAATATTGCATAGCATTCATAATTTTGAAGGTCTGAAAGCGTATTTTTACGTCCAAAAACAGTGCAAATGTTAATATTTAAGTATCTTCGTCCCGTCAACTCTAAGACTTCGTCTCTTGACTCTCCGGACAAAGAAACTTAAATAGGGGCAGCTGTTATACCCTAATTTTGGACCTAAAAATACTAGTCAATTTTTCTTTTCTTGCATTACAAGCTATTTGAACTATCTCTGATCAGTTGCATCTTTCTCTGCATTTTATTTCAATGTTATTTGCAAAATTTACATGCAAGGGTATTTTAGTCATTTCCTGTGTCAAATTTCTCTCAGTCTTTCAAAATTTTGTTTGAGTCCTTTCAAGTGGTGTGAATAAGTCTCTGTTTCATTCTATGTCAAAATCCATTTTAAAAATTGCATTTGAAGCCATTTTGAGTCAGTTTTGCCCCTAGGGGCATTTTGGTCATTTCAAGTGTCAAGTCACTGTTTAAATCCTAAAGATTGTCTCTGAGTCTTTTAATTCGCTTATATAAACCCTTGCTTTAATCCCTTGTTAAAAAAATCATTTTAAATTTGCATTTGAGTCGTTTTTAGTCGTTTTAAGCCTCCAGGGGCATCTTGGTCATTTCACATAATATTTCTGATTCGTTTTAATCTGCTTTGTTGTTTTTAATCGTCTCATTTTACGTTAATTTTCAATTTACTTTTTCAATTCAATTTTCATTTTAGTCCTCGCACTTTTGTTATTTGCATTTTAATCCCTTTTAAGTTTGTTAGAGTCCAAGTGCCATGTGTCCAAATGCTATTGGTCCTTAAGAGTTTGTTACAAGTCCAGTGCCATGTGGCGTTGTTTCATTGGTCCATACATTCCCACATCACCTATATAAGTCAAACTTGTGGTCAATTTTCATCAATCAATCATTTTTTCCAAAATTCACAAAAAAAGTCAAAAAACCATTTATTCTTTTTTCCCACTTTCTCTCTCCTCTAACAAACTCTAACCTCCACCACTTTCAACCACCATAACCAATTCTAACCACCACCTTTTCTTTTTCCACCACCCTAACAACCTCCATCATCCACCCTAACCGCCTTAACCACCACCAAACCACCGCAATCCATCACCGTACAACAACAAATTCATCACCATTTTTTTCATCACCACCGAATTCAACAACAAATCACATCAATTCATCCTCAACTACTCATAATCAAATCACCACCGGATTCAACAACATTTTCGTAATCCGTAACTCAAGAACGTGAGTCTCAGCCATGGAAGAAGCAGCAGTCCGATCGGATTCGTAACAGAATCGAAGCAACGGTAACGGAAGCGAGGAAAAAGGTTCATCAACAACAACAACAGCAGAAAGAAAATCGCCAGTGCCTGCAACGATAACTGCAATCGGATTGGTCCTACCTTGAACTGAACACGACGGTACCGGTTTGGCTGAAGCGGAAGTCGGAGCAAACAGATTTCGCAGGAGAAGCTAGAAAACGAATCCAAACGGAGTTGAATCCAGCACGAAGGAGGTAATAGAATTCGTATTCATACATCTCTTTGTTCTTGTCAAATCCCTTCGAATTTAAAATTGTAGATCTGGAAGTAGTTGTGGCCTATTTTCAAAATTCGATCTAAAAAATGGAAAGAGGAGGAGAAGAGGAGCATTTTGATGTAAAACTCAAAAAAAAAATAGAAAAAAAGCTCCGACGCGGCGGCTCTCCGGCCTACCACCGCGTCGGAGCGGCTCCGGTTGTCTTCTCCATTTCCTTTCCCGTCGTGGTCTGCAACAAGAAGAGAGAGGGAAGTATGTGTGAGGTGAATAAAAGAACCGGCAAGCTTTTTATACCAAAGCCTTGACCCAGACCCATGCCCATGGGTCCAACCGGTCCAGTTTCTTTGACCCTACCCAGCCCATTTTCGTTTTTACCATAAGCCCAGCTGTGTTTCTGTCCTCCTTGCATTTTTCCCTGCAGTTTTTCTATGCGCACCCCCCTATCCTACATGTTTCTTGTTATTTTTTGCTATCTGCACCCTTACCTTTCCAATTTTCTTCACAAAAATTCTTGAATCTTTTTCTATGTGTTCTTGATATTTTCCTTAACATTTTTGTGACCTTTTTTGTGCTAAAGCCTGTGGAAAATATTTGAAGCATTTTTTTCCTTATTTTTGTTAGAATTGGTAATTTTCTTACACTTTTTAGTCCAAAAATCCTTTAAAAAATTCCTATGTGTTCTTAATCATTTTCTTGATATTTTTGTGATATTGTCATATGTTGAATCTTGGTTAAAAAAATGTGTGGTATTTTCTTGTCAATTGTTTGCTATTTTTTGTTAAAAAATTGTGAAATTTTACGTGTTTTTGTGTTTAAAAATTTTCATGCATGTTTCTTGATAGTTTTGTGGTATTTTGGTGACAATTGTTGCATGTTGAAATTGATAAAAATATATGTGGAGTTTTCTTGTGATTTTATGTTACTTTTTGATAATTTCTTGTGAAAATTTTGCATGATCTTGCCCCTTAATCTTGAGTATTTGATATGGAACCTTGTTATTTGAATTTTATGAAAATTGTGATTGTGAATCCATGAAATTGGTGCTGTTTGTGAATATGTCATTAATGCCTTGTGTTCCAAGTTTTGTTTGTAAATAAATAATGTGAAATTTGCCTAATCTTTGTCTTTAAATGCTTGGTAGTGTATATTCCTTTAATCCTCTTTGTGAAAATTGAATTGAAATTCTTTGGAAACTCTTTGAAGTATGAGGATTATAGGTCATATTCAAGCCTTGCATTGGTGATGATTTTTTAGGCCTATTTCACGTTTGTTTTTGCTTGTTTTTCTTATGTTAATTTTCTTACTCTTGTTATGATAGCTTTGACTTGCTTTATATTTTGTGCTACTAACCATTTGTTCATTGTTTCATACATCATAAGCATTCCACATCCCATCTCTTTCTCCACTTTCATTTCTTGTACTTTAAGTTTCAATTTCATGCAAAAATTAGAGTGTAAAGATATAGGAATTCTTGTAATATTTTCCTTTCATGTCATTTTAATTTCTTGGCAAAGAGGCCATAGAATGTATCTAGGGTATGATGTAAAGGACAATGGACTCTAATGATGTACACCGACACAAGCACCGGCACATGCACACACATCACTACATAGTTAGAATATGCATGTTTAGATGTATGCTTAGGATTGTATGTTTAGATGAATGCCTAGGACTTATACTTAGAAAAAACCAATTTTCCAAACAAATGTGAACAACTTCACTCAAACCTTTTCCAAATAAACCTTGGGATCCAATATCCCATTGTATTTTCTTTTCCATTTTCTTAATCAAATTTCAATGAAAATAATCAAACTTTGACTTCTTTTGCAATTCACTAATTCAACCTCACTATTTTCCAATCTCATGCCCTTGAGGCCTCTTTCTATTCTTCAAACTCCATTTTCAAACTTAAAATCAACCAACAAAAACAAAAAACATTTTTGAAAGAGAACTACGGTGGATTTGATCCCTTAAACGGGTACGTAGGCAAGGAACAAAATTCCTTCAATTCAACTAAAATAAAAATTCAAAAACATTCTTCTCCCTCCAATTCTTCACTTAGAATCCTTTTAGGTTTAATAAACATTTTCAAATAGCATTTAAAAATAAAGCGCGCGCGTAGAAATTAAAGACGGTTCCTATAGGTTACTATAGTCGTTATGGGTGCCTAACACCTTCCCGTAGCGAAAACAACTCCCGGACCTCGATTCTCAAGGGTTTTGCTTACTTTTTCCCTTCCCAAGAAAAAATAAGATATCACCGGTTTAAAAGGTTCAAACGTAATCAATGTTTGACACCCGAAAACCAAGATAAAACAGCTGGCGACTTCACTGGGGACTTCACTGGGGAGTTACGCCTAGTCTTTATTTCCACGCTTGCGCTTGTATTTTTACTTGTTTCCTTTACTTGCTTTCCTATGTGAATAAATGTTTAAATTCTTGCAAACGTGTGGGGTGAGAATATCAAAAGTCCTGCACCCGGGCTGAGTGAACTTAGGATTTAGGAGGGATATAATCGACAATTCATTCCGGGGGTTGCCTCGTGTTTTGGATTACGCGATCAATCCCACATAGCTGAGGCATTTTGGGGGTGATGTTGTCGGCGCGAGTTGTCGCGTTTAGGCACTTTGCTTCTAATTGTTCTATGACGCTATGAACCGTAGATAACCAAACCCATCCATGGCCATTTTCTAGGATGTAGTGCGGAGGCTAAACCGAGTGTCGTCTCGAGTTTTAGTCGTCACGCGATACTACACTCAAGCTAGACCTTCTTATGTATAATCATGGCGCGAGTGTTGTCTCGTGGCACCATGAGATACGTCGGAGAGGTTGCAACTTGGGAACCTTTTAGAACCCGGTTACTATTATCCTAAAGCCCTAGTTTCACCGGACACCGTGTCCACCCATGACTCCTCGACTTTGAACTTCAACCCACCATGTTTTCTCCGAACTTGAACATAATCATGCATTCATGCATACATGCATACATGCATAAACTTTTTTCATGCATTTATCGGAGGACTTAGACAAGTCATCTTTTGAACATCACGGATGTGAACACCAAGTGATATCATCTCAACTAAACTTTTAGTCTTGCTCAAGATCTTCAAATAAAACCGTGTTTCTCCGTGATGTTCACAACCACTTTGACAAAGTCCTCTGACAAAAAAAAAGAGTCTTTTCGCATTCGCATATCATGCATCATATGCATCATTCATCGGTCACAAATGGCTTCCCGTGCTCATAGTCTCCTGGTTTTTCCGCCGCAGTCTGAAAAGTGGTTCGTGCTCGCAAGATTCAACAACCAGATAGAAGTTCATCAGACAAGATTGTACAAGAGAAGAAACATGGCTAACCTTGAGGAAGAGAATGCCAGCCCCTCGGGCCAGCCCATTGAGGAGTCTAATCTGGACGAAATTCTGAGACTTATTAAGAAGAGTGACTACAAGATTGTTGACCAGCTGCTGCAAACCCCGTCAAAGATATCCATCCTGTCTCTGCTCATGAGCTCAGAAGCTCACAGGAAGGTGTTAATGAAGATACTTGAGCAAGCTTATGTTGACCACGAAGTCTCTGTGGATCAGTTTGATGGGATAATGAGTAATATTACTGCCTGCAACAATTTGGGATTTGGTGATGATGAGCTCCCCGAAGCAGGGAAACGCCACAACTTGGCTCTACATATCTCAGTACATTGTGGATCTAACCTGATGTCCAACGTATTGGTAGACACTGGATCGTCTCTGAATGTAATGCCTGAATCCACACTAAGGCAATTGAGCCATCATGGAATTTCTCTGAGGGGTAGCAGCTATCTGGTTAAAGCTTTTGATGGATCCCGCAAGGACGTTCTCGGGGAAGTGGACCTACCAATTACCATTGGTCCCGAAACATTTCAGATTACCTTCCAAGTCATGGATATCAATGCCTCTTACAGCTGTCTCCTCGGAAGACCATGGATCCATGACGCTGGAGCGGTAACTTCCACTTTGCATCAGAAGCTCAAGTTCATGAGGAACGGTAAGGTTGTCACTATATATGGTGAGGAGGCATTTCTGGTTAGCCAAATATCATCGTTTTCTTGTGTTGAAACAGGTCCGCTGAAGGGACGTCGTTTCAAGGCTTGACCGGTGAGGGTGCAGAGCCCCGGAGGACTGGTGTTAGCATGGCTTCGCTGAAAGATGCCCAGAAGGCTGTTCAAGCAGGGCAGGCTGCCGGCTGGGGCAAAGTGATTCAGATCTTGGAAAACAAGCGTAAAGAGGGCCTTGGATTCTCCCCGACATCTGCTGTTTCAAAGGGAACCTTCTACAGTGCTGGGTTCATCAATACTATTGCTGAAGATGCTGCTGAAAGTGGTCACGTGCCTACATTTGTTATACCAGGAGGCACTGTGAGAAATTGGGAGGCCATTGATATTCCTTTAGTCATGCATGCTTCCATGTAATGTGTTTTGTTGCTCATGTTTCCTGTTTTCAAAATAACAATCCTTTCGCTCTGCCCAAGGCGAAAGTGATATCTTTGTAAGGGCGTGTTTGTTTCGGCATTGCCGTTAATCAATAAAAAGTTGTCGTCTTTCTCGCGACTCTTTGTTTTTACTTTTTAGTGCCTTTTTTCTTGGAAATAATGGTAATGCCAGAAAAAACCAAAACATTTATTATTTTCTTATTAATTTCAAAAATCTGCATAGAAAACATTTTTCTAAAAATCATCCCAATCATATTATGCAGATTGAACCATAATAAACCCGTTGAACACAGTGACCCTATGGTTCCTCCAAATTTTGAATTCCCTGTATATGAAGCTGAAGATGAGGATGATGATGATGAAGAGATACCGTATGAGATCACTCGACTGCTTGAGCAAGAAAGAAGAGCCATTCAGCCTCACCAGGAAGAGATTGAACTCATCAACCTGGGCACTGAAGAAAACAAGCGAGAGATCAAGATCGGTGCTGCACTTGAGCCAGAAGTGAAAGGGAAGATTATTCAGCTTCTCCATGATTATCCAGATGTCTTTGCATGGTCCTATGAAGATATGCCGGGTCTAGATCCCAAGATTGTGGAACATCGGATACCGACAAGACCTGAATGTCCTCCTGTCAAACAAAAATTGAGAAGGTCTCGTCCAGACATGGCTCTTAAGATCAAGGCCGAAGTACAAAAGCAAATTGATGCGGGTTTCCTCATGACAGCTGAATATCCTGAGTGGATTGCCAACATTGTACCAGTACCAAAGAAAGATGGGAAAGTTCGAATGTGTGTTGATTACAGAGATCTGAACAAAGCCAGTCCAAAAGATAACTTCCCATTGCCTCATATTGATGTGCTTGTTGACAGCACTGCTCAATCCAAAGTGTTCTCCTTCATGGATGGTTTCTCTGGTTATAATCAAATACGAATGTCTCCTGAAGATAGAGAAAAGACGTCCTTCATCACTCCGTGGGGAACGTTCTGTTATAAAGTGATGCCGTTTGGCTTGATAAATGCTGGTGCTACCTATCAAAGGGGTATGACCACTCTGTTTCATGATATGATTCACAAAGAGATTGAAGTGTATGTTGATGATATGATTGTGAAATCAAGTGATGAAGAGCAGCATGTTGTGTATTTGAAAAAGATGTTTGAAAGATTGAGAAAGTACAAGCTGCGGTTGAATCCTAACAAGTGTACATTCGGTGTACGATCTGGAAAGTTGCTAGGCTTCATTGTCAGCCAAAGAGACATTGAAGTGGATCCTGACAAAGTCCGAGCCATCAGAGAGATGCCGGCCCCTCAAACTGAAAAGCAAGTCAGAGGTTTCCTCGGACGTCTGAATTATATTTCAAGATTCATATCTCACATGACTACTACCTGTGGTCCAATTTTCAAATTACTCAGAAAGAACCAGCCTGTTGTATGGAATGATGAATGTCAGGAAGCTTTTGATAGCATTAAAGAATACCTGTTGGAACCACCTATCCTTGTCCCACCAGTGGAAGGAAGGCCTTTGATCATGTATCTGTCAGTGTTAGATGATTCAGTTGGTTGTGTTCTCGGTCAACAAGACGAGACTGGTAAGAAAGAGCATGCTATCTACTATCTGAGCAAGAAATTCACCGACTGTGAGACTCGGTATACGATGCTTGAAAAGACATGTTGTGCTTTAGCCTGGGCTGCCAAACGCCTGCGTCATTATATGATGAATCATACAACTTGGTTGATATCCCGAATGGATCCAATCAAGTACATCTTTGAAAAGCCTGCTGTTACTGGAAAGATCGCACGTTGGCAGATGTTGTTGTCTGAATATGATATTGTGTACAAAGCTCAGAAAGCAATCAAAGGAAGCGTCCTTGCTGAGCATCTTGCCTGCCAGCCTCTTGATGATTACCAGCCAATTAAGTTTGATTTCCCTGATGAAGAAATTATGTATCTGAAAGCAAAAGACTGTGAAGAGCCACTGATCAATGAAGGGCCAGATCCCAATAGCAAGTGGGGATTGGTGTTTGATGGTGCTGTTAATGCTTATGGTAAAGGAATTGGAGCCATCATTGTAACTCCGCAGGGGCACCACATTCCTTTCACCGCTCGAATAACCTTTGACTGCACAAACAACATAGCTGAATATGAAGCATGCATCTTGGGCATCGAAGAAGCCCTTGACCTGAGAATCAAACACCTTGACATCTATGGAGATTCTGCACTTGTCATCAATCAGATAAAAGGTGAATGGGAAACTCATCATGAGAAGCTGATCCCTTACCGTGACTATGCAAGACGTCTATTGACATACTTTACCAAGGTTGAGCTGCACCACATCCCTCGGGATGAAAATCAAATGGCTGACGCTCTTGCTACTCTGTCTTCCATGTTTCGTGTCAATCACTGGAATGATGTGCCCGTAATCAAAGTGCAGCGTCTTGATAGACCCGCTCATGTGTTTACTATTGAAAATATGCCAGATCAAGCTAATGAAGATGTGAATGATAAAAAGCCTTGGTATTACAACATCAAGCGATTCTTGCAGAACCGTGAATATCCACCTGGTGCTTCCAACAGGGATAAAAAGACTCTGAGACGATGGGCTAGCAAATTCCTTCTGGACGGAGAAATCCTATACAAGAGGAACTATGATATGGTCCTGTTGAGATGTGTTGACAAACAAGAAGCTGAGAAGTTGATGCATGATGTACATGATGGTACCTTTGGGACCCATGCTTCGGGTCACACCATGTCAAGAAAGCTGTTAAGAGCCGGCTATTACTGGATCACTATGGAACGTGACTGCAACAGACATGCCAAAAGATGCCACAAATGTCAAGTTTATGCTGACAAGATTCATGTGCCTCCACATGCTCTCAATGTTATCTCTTCCCCATGGCCTTTCTCTATGTGGGGCATTGACATGATCGGAAGAATCGAACCAAAGGCTTCCAATGGACATCGTTTCATTCTAGTGGCAATTGACTACTTCACCAAGTGGGTTGAAGCTGCTTCCTATGCGAATGTGACCAAACAAGTGGTTGTCAAGTTTATCAAGAATAACATCATCTGTCGATATGGTGTTCCCAACAAGATCATCACTGACAATGGTTCCAATCTGAACAATAGCATGATGCAGGCTTTATGTGAAGAATTCAAAATTGAACATCACAACTCTTCTCCTTATAGACCTCAGATGAATGGTGCAGTTGAGGCCGCTAACAAGAACATCAAGAAGATTGTCCAGAAGATGGTCACTACTTACAAAGACTGGCATGAAATGCTACCTTTTGCCCTGCATGGTTACCGTACTACAGTACGCAGTTCAACCGGGGCAACTCCTTTCTCTCTTGTATATGGTATGGAAGCAGTTCTCCCTCTGGAAGTGGAGATTCCATCTCTTCGAGTAATCATGGAAGCAAAGTTAACTGAGGCTGAATGGTGTCAAAGTCGTTATGATCAACTGAATCTGATTGAAGAGAAACGTATGGATGCTATGACTCATGGACAGTTGTATCAAGTGCGAATGAAGAATGCTTTTGACAAGAAAGTCCGACCTCGAGAATTCAAGGAAGGCGAACTTGTATTGAAAAGAAGGATAAGTCAACAACCCGACCCAAGGGGCAAGTGGACACCTAACTACGAAGGTCCTTATGTTGTCAAGAAGGCTTTCTCTGGTGGTGCTTTGATTCTCACACACATGGATGGTGTTGAACTCCCAAATTCTGTTAATGCCGATATAGTCAAGAAATACTTTGTCTAAAAAGAAAAGAACAGCGTGGTAGGTCGAAAACCCGAAAGGGCGGCCTAGGCAAAAATGCGCTTCCCGGTGGATCGAAAACCCGAAAGGGCGATCCAGGCAAAAGTTAGGGACAAAAAAAAATATATGAAAAAGCTCGCTGAGATTGTACGCAACTCAGGCAAGAATGAGCGCCTCGATGAGCCGAAAACCCGAAAGGGCGGTTCATGCAAAAATGAGGTCAATAAAAGACAAGTAACTATATCCGGCAAATCACCATCACCCCTTGGGGCATCTGCAACTGTCAATGATCTTCTTCATCAGAGGCTTCTGTACTTGTGAATTCAAGATTTCTATGAAATGTAGCGGTCATCGTGTTCAATGTATCACCAACCAATAAAATTACCATTTTCCAAGCTTTGTAAATCCGTGAAGTCATGCCTTTGGCTGACTCTCACTCTTTTACATCAATTTGAGCCTTTCTACTGTTTGAAATTCTATTTTCTTTCTACTTTCAACGCAATATACAAAATACTTTCTTTCTATTTGATAATGTCAATGTCTGAAACAAACATTTTTGAAAATTAAAACATCTGTTCCTGTCTATTTTGAAAGCAAACCTGAGCAACAGGGTACATTTCAATGAAACATGCATGAATGAATGAATATCAATGTCTATTTCAATACATGTTACAAGCAGGTTACTCCCCAGGATGATCTGTGGTCAATGGCAAGAATGAAAAAACAGAATGAAAATGAAAAAATGAAAAAATACAAATGAAAAGCTCGCTAAGTCGAAAACCCGAAAGGGCGGCTTAGGCAAAAATGAGCACCCCGCTGATTGACAACCTATGAAGGCAATTCAGGCAAAAATGGGGCACTGAAAAGAATTTATTCCCCGGTGAATCGGAAACCCGAAAGGGCGGTTCAGGCAAAAATGGGGTTTGAAAATGAAAAATGAAAGAATGAAATATTGAAGAAGCATTGACCACAGATGCGAACATCCAATGTTTACCCAGCACTGACACGCCCAGCAACGGCGACCTGTATCCAAGAACCTTCCAAGGGTCCCCCTTTACAAGTTTTATTGCCCTCAGCCATGGTCTTAATACGTCTCGCAACGACGGTCTCCCCAAAGAGGTTTTTCCCCTGTGAATATGTTGCGGCACGAGCCACTACGTGCCCAATCTTCCAATGTTTCGTCTGCCTTTGTGAAACTTCCCTGTCAAACTGCCAATCAATCATGCATTTCAAGCATTCATACATGCATAATCATGCATTTTATGTGCTCATACATCCAATAATCTTGCTATACCATACATACATGTTGCATATCCAACTTTCAACTGCCAAATTCAATGCAAGTTTCCACTCTCCAACTTCAATTCCAATCATGTCAACTGTCAAATTCGAAGCAATTTCCAATCTCCAATGTCAATCCTAACCTCAATTTCAATGTCAAACTGTCAAATTCAACTCAATGTCAATTGTCAAATTCGATGCAATCTCAATCTTCCAATCTCAATTCCAAACCATGTCAAATGTCGAATTCGAAGCAATCTCGACTTCAATAACAATGTCAATGTTGACATCCAATGACAATGTCAATGTCAATCTCCAATTCCAATGTTGACATCCAATGACAATGTCAATGTCAATCTCCAATTCCAATGTTGACATCCAGTGACAATGTCAATGTCAATCTCCAATTCCAATTCCAATGCTAATCTCTAATTCCAATTCCAATGCCAATTTCCAATTCCAATGTCAATTTCAATGTCAATTTCAATGTCAATTTCCAATTTCAATCCAATCCCAATGTCAAAATTCCAATTTCAATCCAATTCCAATGTCAATTTCCAATTTCAAATCCAATGTCAAATGTCAAATGTCAATGTCAAATGTCAATACATCCAATGTCAAATGTCAATGTCAAGTATCCAATGTCAAATGTCAATGTCAAGTATCCAATGTCAAATGTCAATGTCAAATGTCAAATGTCAAATGTCAAATGTCAATGTCAATGTCAATGTCAAATGTCAATGTCAATGTTAATGCCAATGTCAATGTCAATGTTAATGTCAAATGTCAATGTCAAATGTCAATATCCAATGTCAATGTCAAATGCAAATGTCAAATGTCAATGTCAAATGTCAATGTCAAATATCCAATGTCAAATGTCAATGTCAAATGCAAATGTCAAATATCCAATGTTAATGTCAAATGCTAATGTCAATGTCAATGTCAATGTTAATGTCAAATGCCAATGCCAATGTCAATGTCAATATCAATGTTAATATCCAATTCCAATGTCAATTTCCAATGTCAAATGTCAATTTCAATGTCAATGTCAATATCCAATGTCAATGTCAATTTTCAATCCAATTTCAATCCAATTTCAATGTCAATTGCAATTCTCCAATCCAATGTCAATGCCTATGTCTCAATCCAATTCCAATTTCCAATCTCAGCTTTCAATCTCAACTTTCAATGTCAATTTCAACTTTCAATTCAATCCAAATCAATGTCAATTTACTCTTGGGCCAACAAAAATGGTCATGTCTATTTCCAAATCAAGTCAATAGCAATGTACCCTCAATTGGTATCTTGTTAAACCAGACTCTCAATTTGTATCTTGTTACTGGTCAAGTGCCAAGTTCAATCCAAAAAGAACCACTTGTACCTGCTTATATACTTATGCCTCCGGACAAACGGCAAGTTCGATAGAACAGTTTGTACCCAGCTTATGTTCTATTATCGGTCAAACGGCAAGTTCGATAGAACAGTTTGTACCCAGCTTATGCTTTGTTATCAGTCAGACGGCAAGTTCAATCTGAAGAACAGTTTGTACCCAGCTTATGCTTTGTTATCGGTCAAACGACGAGTTCGATCTAAGAGAACAGTCTGCACTCTCCCACATGATGTGGTGATAATCCAACAAGCAAGTTCGATCCAAAGAAACGGCTTGTATCAACCCTTTTGTCTATGTCTCCAGCCAAACGGCCAGTTCAATCCAAAAAGAACAGTTTGTGTCTGCCTATCTGTTTGTATCTTCAACCAAGTGTCAAGTTCGATCCAAAGAACCGCTTGTATCTGCCTATATGTCTATGTTTCCGGTCAAGTGCCAAGTTCAATCCCAAGAACAGCTTGCACCTATCTCTTGTTTTGTATCCCCTGGTCAAGTGACTAGTTCGACCCAAAGAACAACTTGTACCCTATTTTCTACTCCCTGGTTTGTCTACCCCGTCAATGTCCACCTGAATCCCCAGTGACATGATAGGTTCCATAGACTCCAGTTGCTTGTCTTGCATTCATAATCAAATATTGCATAGCATTCATAATTTTGAAGGTCTGAAAGCGTATTTTTACGTCCAAAAACAGTGCAAATGTTAATATTTAAGTATCTTCGTCCCGTCAACTCTAAGACTTCGTCTCTTGACTCTCCGGACAAAGAAACTTAAATAGGGGCAGCTGTTATACCCTAATTTTGGACCTAAAAATACTAGTCAATTTTTCTTTTCTTGCATTACAAGCTATTTGAACTATCTCTGATCAGTTGCATCTTTCTCTGCATTTTATTTCAATGTTATTTGCAAAATTTACATGCAAGGGTATTTTAGTCATTTCCTGTGTCAAATTTCTCTCAGTCTTTCAAAATTTTGTTTGAGTCCTTTCAAGTGGTGTGAATAAGTCTCTGTTTCATTCTATGTCAAAATCCATTTTAAAAATTGCATTTGAAGCCATTTTGAGTCAGTTTTGCCCCTAGGGGCATTTTGGTCATTTCAAGTGTCAAGTCACTGTTTAAATCCTAAAGATTGTCTCTGAGTCTTTTAATTCGCTTATATAAACCCTTGCTTTAATCCCTTGTTAAAAAAATCATTTTAAATTTGCATTTGAGTCGTTTTTAGTCGTTTTAAGCCTCCAGGGGCATCTTGGTCATTTCACATAATATTTCTGATTCGTTTTAATCTGCTTTGTTGTTTTTAATCGTCTCATTTTACGTTAATTTTCAATTTACTTTTTCAATTCAATTTTCATTTTAGTCCTCGCACTTTTGTTATTTGCATTTTAATCCCTTTTAAGTTTGTTAGAGTCCAAGTGCCATGTGTCCAAATGCTATTGGTCCTTAAGAGTTTGTTACAAGTCCAGTGCCATGTGGCGTTGTTTCATTGGTCCATACATTCCCACATCACCTATATAAGTCAAACTTGTGGTCAATTTTCATCAATCAATCATTTTTTCCAAAATTCACAAAAAAAGTCAAAAAACCATTTATTCTTTTTTCCCACTTTCTCTCTCCTCTAACAAACTCTAACCTCCACCACTTTCAACCACCATAACCAATTCTAACCACCACCTTTTCTTTTTCCACCACCCTAACAACCTCCATCATCCACCCTAACCGCCTTAACCACCACCAAACCACCGCAATCCATCACCGTACAACAACAAATTCATCACCATTTTTTTCATCACCACCGAATTCAACAACAAATCACATCAATTCATCCTCAACTACTCATAATCAAATCACCACCGGATTCAACAACATTTTCGTAATCCGTAACTCAAGAACGTGAGTCTCAGCCATGGAAGAAGCAGTAGTCCGATCGGATTCGTAACAGAATCGAAGCAACGGTAACGGAAGCGAGGAAAAAGGTTCATCAACAACAACAACAGCAGAAAGAAAATCGCCAGTGCCTGCAACGATAACTGCAATCGGATTGGTCCTACCTTGAACTGAACACGACGGTACCGGTTTGGCTGAAGCGGAAGTCGGAGCAAACAGATTTCGCAGGAGAAGCTAGAAAACGAATCCAAACGAAGTTGAATCCAGCACGAAGGAGGTAATAGAATTCGTATTCATACATCTCTTTGTTCTTGTCAAATCCCTTCGAATTTAAAATTGTAGATCTGGAAGTAGTTGTGGCCTATTTTCAAAATTCGATCTAAAAAATGGAAAGAGGAGGAGAAGAGGAGCATTTTGATGTAAAACTCAAAAAAAAAATAGAAAAAAAGCTCCGACGCGGCGGCTCTCCGGCCTACCACCGCGTCGGAGCGGCTCCGGTTGTCTTCTCCATTTCCTTTCCCGTCGTGGTCTGCAACAAGAAGAGAGAGGGAAGTATGTGTGAGGTGAATAAAAGAACCGGCAAGCTTTTTATACCAAAGCCTTGACCCAGACCCATGCCCATGGGTCCAACCGGTCCAGTTTCTTTGACCCTACCCAGCCCATTTTCGTTTTTACCATAAGCCCAGCTGTGTTTCTGTCCTCCTTGCATTTTTCCCTGCAGTTTTTCTATGCGCACCCCCCTATCCTGCATGTTTCTTGTTATTTTTTGCTATCTGCACCCTTACCTTTCCAATTTTCTTCACAAAAATTCTTGAATCTTTTTCTATGTGTTCTTGATATTTTCCTTAACATTTTTGTGACCTTTTTTGTGCTAAAGCCTGTGGAAAATATTTGAAGCATTTTTTTCCTTATTTTTGTTAGAATTGGTAATTTTCTTACACTTTTTAGTCCAAAAATCCTTTAAAAAATTCCTATGTGTTCTTAATCATTTTCTTGATATTTTTGTGATATTGTCATATGTTGAATCTTGGTTAAAAAAATGTGTGGTATTTTCTTGTCAATTGTTTGCTATTTTTTGTTAAAAAATTGTGAAATTTTACGTGTTTTTGTGTTTAAAAATTCTCTAAAAATTCTAAAAATTTTCATGCATGTTTCTTGATAGTTTTGTGGTATTTTGGTGACAATTGTTGCATGTTGAAATTGATAAAAATATATGTGGAGTTTTCTTGTGATTTTATGTTACTTTTTGATAATTTCTTGTGAAAATTTTGCATGATCTTGCCCCTTAATCTTGAGTATTTGATATGGAACCTTGTTATTTGAATTTTATGAAAATTGTGATTGTGAATCCATGAAATTGGTGCTGTTTGTGAATATGTCATTAATGCCTTGTGTTCCAAGTTTTGTTTGTAAATAAATAATGTGAAATTTGCCTAATCTTTGTCTTTAAATGCTTGGTAGTGTATATTCCTTTAATCCTCTTTGTGAAAATTGAATTGAAATTCTTTGGAAACTCTTTGAAGTATGAGGATTATAGGTCATATTCAAGCCTTGCATTGGTGATGATTTTTTAGGCCTATTTCACGTTTGTTTTTGCTTGTTTTTCTTATGTTAATTTTCTTACTCTTGTTATGATAGCTTTGACTTGCTTTATATTTTGTGCTACTAACCATTTGTTCATTGTTTCATACATCATAAGCATTCCACATCCCATCTCTTTCTCCACTTTCATTTCTTGTACTTTAAGTTTCAATTTCATGCAAAAATTAGAGTGTAAAGATTTAGGAATTCTTGTAATATTTTCCTTTCATGTCATTTTAATTTCTTGGCAAAGAGGCCATAGAATGTATCTAGGGTATGATGTAAAGGACAATGGACTCTAATGATGTACACCGACACAAGCACCGGCACATGCACACACATCACTACATAGTTAGAATATGCATGTTTAGATGTATGCTTAGGATTGTATGTTTAGATGAATGCCTAGGACTTATACTTAGAAAAAACCAATTTTCCAAACAAATGTGAACAACTTCACTCAAACCTTTTCCAAATAAACCTTGGGATCCAATATCCCATTGTATTTTCTTTTCCATTTTCTTAATCAAATTTCAATGAAAATAATCAAACTTTGACTTCTTTTGCAATTCACTAATTCAACCTCACTATTTTCCAATCTCATGCCCTTGAGGCCTCTTTCTATTCTTCAAACTCCATTTTCAAACTTAAAATCAACCAACAAAAACAAAAAACATTTTTGAAAGAGAACTACGGTGGATTTGATCCCTTAAACGGGTACGTAGGCAAGGAACAAAATTCCTTCAATTCAACTAAAATAAAAATTCAAAAACATTCTTCTCCCTCCAATTCTTCACTTAGAATCCTTTTAGGTTTAATAAACATTTTCAAATAGCATTTAAAAATAAAGCGCGCGCGTAGAAATTAAAGACGGTTCCTATAGGTTACTATAGTCGTTATGGGTGCCTAACACCTTCCCGTAGCGAAAACAACTCCCGGACCTCGATTCTCAAGGGTTTTGCTTACTTTTTCCCTTCCCAAGAAAAAATAAGATATCACCGGTTTAAAAGGTTCAAACGTAATCAATGTTTGACACCCGAAAACCAAGATAAAACAGCTGGCGACTTCACTGGGGAGTTACGCCTAGTCTTTATTTCCACGCTTGCGCTTGTATTTTTACTTGTTTCCTTTACTTGCTTTCCTATGTGAATAAATGTTTAAATTCTTGCAAACGTGTGGGGTGAGAATATCAAAAGTCCTGCACCCGGGCTGAGTGAACTTAGGATTTAGGAGGGATATAATCGACAATTCATTCCGGGGGTTGCCTCATGTTTTGGATTACGCGATCAATCCCACATAGCTGAGGCATTTTGGGGGTGATGTTGTCGGCGCGAGTTGTCGCGTTTAGGCACTTTGCTTCTAATTGTTCTATGACGCTATGAACCGTAGATAACCAAACCCATCCATGGCCATTTTCTAGGATGTAGTGCGGAGGCTAAACCGAGTGTCGTCTCGAGTTTTAGTCGTCACGCGATACTACACTCAAGCTAGACCTTCTTATGTATAATCATGGCGCGAGTGTTGTCTCGTGGCACCATGAGATACGTCGGAGAGGTTGCAACTTGGGAACCTTTTAGAACCCGGTTACTATTATCCTAAAGCCCTAGTTTCACCGGACACCGTGTCCACCCATGACTCCTCGACTTTGAACTTCAACCCACCATGTTTTCTCCGAACTTGAACATAATCATGCATTCATGCATACATGCATACATGCATAAACTTTTTTCATGCATTTATCGGAGGACTTAGACAAGTCATCTTTTGAACATCACGGATGTGAACACCAAGTGATATCATCTCAACTAAACTTTTAGTCTTGCTCAAGATCTTCAAATAAAACCGTGTTTCTCCGTGATGTTCACAACCACTTTGACAAAGTCCTCTGACAAAAAAAAAGAGTCTTTTCGCATTCGCATATCATGCATCATATGCATCATTCATCGGTCACAAATGGCTTCCCGTGCTCATAGTCTCCTGGTTTTTCCGCCGCAGTCTGAAAAGTGGTTCGTGCTCGCAAGATTCAACAACCAGATAGAAGTTCATCAGACAAGATTGTACAAGAGAAGAAACATGGCTAACCTTGAGGAAGAGAATGCCAGCCCCTCGGGCCAGCCCATTGAGGAGTCTAATCTGGACGAAATTCTGAGACTTATTAAGAAGAGTGACTACAAGATTGTTGACCAGCTGCTGCAAACCCCGTCAAAGATATCCATCCTGTCTCTGCTCATGAGCTCAGAAGCTCACAGGAAGGTGTTAATGAAGATACTTGAGCAAGCTTATGTTGACCACGAAGTCTCTGTGGATCAGTTTGATGGGATAATGAGTAATATTACTGCCTGCAACAATTTGGGATTTGGTGATGATGAGCTCCCCGAAGCAGGGAAACGCCACAACTTGGCTCTACATATCTCAGTACATTGTGGATCTAACCTGATGTCCAACGTATTGGTAGACACTGGATCGTCTCTGAATGTAATGCCTGAATCCACACTAAGGCAATTGAGCCATCATGGAATTTCTCTGAGGGGTAGCAGCTATCTGGTTAAAGCTTTTGATGGATCCCGCAAGGACGTTCTCGGGGAAGTGGACCTACCAATTACCATTGGTCCCGAAACATTTCAGATTACCTTCCAAGTCATGGATATCAATGCCTCTTACAGCTGTCTCCTCGGAAGACCATGGATCCATGACGCTGGAGCGGTAACTTCCACTTTGCATCAGAAGCTCAAGTTCATGAGGAACGGTAAGGTTGTCACTATATATGGTGAGGAGGCATTTCTGGTTAGCCAAATATCATCGTTTTCTTGTGTTGAAACAGGTCCGCTGAAGGGACGTCGTTTCAAGGCTTGACCGGTGAGGGTGCAGAGCCCCGGAGGACTGGTGTTAGCATGGCTTCGCTGAAAGATGCCCAGAAGGCTGTTCAAGCAGGGCAGGCTGCCGGCTGGGGCAAAGTGATTCAGATCTTGGAAAACAAGCGTAAAGAGGGCCTTGGATTCTCCCCGACATCTGCTGTTTCAAAGGGAACCTTCTACAGTGCTGGGTTCATCAATACTATTGCTGAAGATGCTGCTGAAAGTGGTCACGTGCCTACATTTGTTATACCAGGAGGCACTGTGAGAAATTGGGAGGCCATTGATATTCCTTTAGTCATGCATGCTTCCATGTAATGTGTTTTGTTGCTCATGTTTCCTGTTTTCAAAATAACAATCCTTTCGCTCTGCCCAAGGCGAAAGTGATATCTTTGTAAGGGCGTGTTTGTTTCGGCATTGCCGTTAATCAATAAAAAGTTGTCGTCTTTCTCGCGACTCTTTGTTTTTACTTTTTAGTGCCTTTTTTCTTGGAAATAATGGTAATGCCAGAAAAAACCAAAACATTTATTATTTTCTTATTAATTTCAAAAATCTGCATAGAAAACATTTTTCTAAAAATCATCCCAATCATATTATGCAGATTGAACCATAATAAACCCGTTGAACACAGTGACCCTATGGTTCCTCCAAATTTTGAATTCCCTGTATATGAAGCTGAAGATGAGGATGATGATGATGAAGAGATACCGTATGAGATCACTCGACTGCTTGAGCAAGAAAGAAGAGCCATTCAGCCTCACCAGGAAGAGATTGAACTCATCAACCTGGGCACTGAAGAAAACAAGCGAGAGATCAAGATCGGTGCTGCACTTGAGCCAGAAGTGAAAGGGAAGATTATTCAGCTTCTCCATGATTATCCAGATGTCTTTGCATGGTCCTATGAAGATATGCCGGGTCTAGATCCCAAGATTGTGGAACATCGGATACCGACAAGACCTGAATGTCCTCCTGTCAAACAAAAATTGAGAAGGTCTCGTCCAGACATGGCTCTTAAGATCAAGGCCGAAGTACAAAAGCAAATTGATGCGGGTTTCCTCATGACAGCTGAATATCCTGAGTGGATTGCCAACATTGTACCAGTACCAAAGAAAGATGGGAAAGTTCGAATGTGTGTTGATTACAGAGATCTGAACAAAGCCAGTCCAAAAGATAACTTCCCATTGCCTCATATTGATGTGCTTGTTGACAGCACTGCTCAATCCAAAGTGTTCTCCTTCATGGATGGTTTCTCTGGTTATAATCAAATACGAATGTCTCCTGAAGATAGAGAAAAGACGTCCTTCATCACTCCGTGGGGAACGTTCTGTTATAAAGTGATGCCGTTTGGCTTGATAAATGCTGGTGCTACCTATCAAAGGGGTATGACCACTCTGTTTCATGATATGATTCACAAAGAGATTGAAGTGTATGTTGATGATATGATTGTGAAATCAAGTGATGAAGAGCAGCATGTTGTGTATTTGAAAAAGATGTTTGAAAGATTGAGAAAGTACAAGCTGCGGTTGAATCCTAACAAGTGTACATTCGGTGTACGATCTGGAAAGTTGCTAGGCTTCATTGTCAGCCAAAGAGACATTGAAGTGGATCCTGACAAAGTCCGAGCCATCAGAGAGATGCCGGCCCCTCAAACTGAAAAGCAAGTCAGAGGTTTCCTCGGACGTCTGAATTATATTTCAAGATTCATATCTCACATGACTACTACCTGTGGTCCAATTTTCAAATTACTCAGAAAGAACCAGCCTGTTGTATGGAATGATGAATGTCAGGAAGCTTTTGATAGCATTAAAGAATACCTGTTGGAACCACCTATCCTTGTCCCACCAGTGGAAGGAAGGCCTTTGATCATGTATCTGTCAGTGTTAGATGATTCAGTTGGTTGTGTTCTCGGTCAACAAGACGAGACTGGTAAGAAAGAGCATGCTATCTACTATCTGAGCAAGAAATTCACCGACTGTGAGACTCGGTATACGATGCTTGAAAAGACATGTTGTGCTTTAGCCTGGGCTGCCAAACGCCTGCGTCATTATATGATGAATCATACAACTTGGTTGATATCCCGAATGGATCCAATCAAGTACATCTTTGAAAAGCCTGCTGTTACTGGAAAGATCGCACGTTGGCAGATGTTGTTGTCTGAATATGATATTGTGTACAAAGCTCAGAAAGCAATCAAAGGAAGCGTCCTTGCTGAGCATCTTGCCTGCCAGCCTCTTGATGATTACCAGCCAATTAAGTTTGATTTCCCTGATGAAGAAATTATGTATCTGAAAGCAAAAGACTGTGAAGAGCCACTGATCAATGAAGGGCCAGATCCCAATAGCAAGTGGGGATTGGTGTTTGATGGTGCTGTTAATGCTTATGGTAAAGGAATTGGAGCCATCATTGTAACTCCGCAGGGGCACCACATTCCTTTCACCGCTCGAATAACCTTTGACTGCACAAACAACATAGCTGAATATGAAGCATGCATCTTGGGCATCGAAGAAGCCCTTGACCTGAGAATCAAACACCTTGACATCTATGGAGATTCTGCACTTGTCATCAATCAGATAAAAGGTGAATGGGAAACTCATCATGAGAAGCTGATCCCTTACCGTGACTATGCAAGACGTCTATTGACATACTTTACCAAGGTTGAGCTGCACCACATCCCTCGGGATGAAAATCAAATGGCTGACGCTCTTGCTACTCTGTCTTCCATGTTTCGTGTCAATCACTGGAATGATGTGCCCGTAATCAAAGTGCAGCGTCTTGATAGACCCGCTCATGTGTTTACTATTGAAAATATGCCAGATCAAGCTAATGAAGATGTGAATGATAAAAAGCCTTGGTATTACAACATCAAGCGATTCTTGCAGAACCGTGAATATCCACCTGGTGCTTCCAACAGGGATAAAAAGACTCTGAGACGATGGGCTAGCAAATTCCTTCTGGACGGAGAAATCCTATACAAGAGGAACTATGATATGGTCCTGTTGAGATGTGTTGACAAACAAGAAGCTGAGAAGTTGATGCATGATGTACATGATGGTACCTTTGGGACCCATGCTTCGGGTCACACCATGTCAAGAAAGCTGTTAAGAGCCGGCTATTACTGGATCACTATGGAACGTGACTGCAACAGACATGCCAAAAGATGCCACAAATGTCAAGTTTATGCTGACAAGATTCATGTGCCTCCACATGCTCTCAATGTTATCTCTTCCCCATGGCCTTTCTCTATGTGGGGCATTGACATGATCGGAAGAATCGAACCAAAGGCTTCCAATGGACATCGTTTCATTCTAGTGGCAATTGACTACTTCACCAAGTGGGTTGAAGCTGCTTCCTATGCGAATGTGACCAAACAAGTGGTTGTCAAGTTTATCAAGAATAACATCATCTGTCGATATGGTGTTCCCAACAAGATCATCACTGACAATGGTTCCAATCTGAACAATAGCATGATGCAGGCTTTATGTGAAGAATTCAAAATTGAACATCACAACTCTTCTCCTTATAGACCTCAGATGAATGGTGCAGTTGAGGCCGCTAACAAGAACATCAAGAAGATTGTCCAGAAGATGGTCACTACTTACAAAGACTGGCATGAAATGCTACCTTTTGCCCTGCATGGTTACCGTACTACAGTACGCAGTTCAACCGGGGCAACTCCTTTCTCTCTTGTATATGGTATGGAAGCAGTTCTCCCTCTGGAAGTGGAGATTCCATCTCTTCGAGTAATCATGGAAGCAAAGTTAACTGAGGCTGAATGGTGTCAAAGTCGTTATGATCAACTGAATCTGATTGAAGAGAAACGTATGGATGCTATGACTCATGGACAGTTGTATCAAGTGCGAATGAAGAATGCTTTTGACAAGAAAGTCCGACCTCGAGAATTCAAGGAAGGCGAACTTGTATTGAAAAGAAGGATAAGTCAACAACCCGACCCAAGGGGCAAGTGGACACCTAACTACGAAGGTCCTTATGTTGTCAAGAAGGCTTTCTCTGGTGGTGCTTTGATTCTCACACACATGGATGGTGTTGAACTCCCAAATTCTGTTAATGCCGATATAGTCAAGAAATACTTTGTCTAAAAAGAAAAGAACAGCGTGGTAGGTCGAAAACCCGAAAGGGCGGCCTAGGCAAAAATGCGCTTCCCGGTGGATCGAAAACCCGAAAGGGCGATCCAGGCAAAAGTTAGGGACAAAAAAAAATATATGAAAAAGCTCGCTGAGATTGTACGCAACTCAGGCAAGAATGAGCGCCTCGATGAGCCGAAAACCCGAAAGGGCGGTTCATGCAAAAATGAGGTCAATAAAAGACAAGTAACTATATCCGGCAAATCACCATCACCCCTTGGGGCATCTGCAACTGTCAATGATCTTCTTCATCAGAGGCTTCTGTACTTGTGAATTCAAGATTTCTATGAAATGTAGCGGTCATCGTGTTCAATGTATCACCAACCAATAAAATTACCATTTTCCAAGCTTTGTAAATCCGTGAAGTCATGCCTTTGGCTGACTCTCACTCTTTTACATCAATTTGAGCCTTTCTACTGTTTGAAATTCTATTTTCTTTCTACTTTCAACGCAATATACAAAATACTTTCTTTCTATTTGATAATGTCAATGTCTGAAACAAACATTTTTGAAAATTAAAACATCTGTTCCTGTCTATTTTGAAAGCAAACCTGAGCAACAGGGTACATTTCAATGAAACATGCATGAATGAATGAATATCAATGTCTATTTCAATACATGTTACAAGCAGGTTACTCCCCAGGATGATCTGTGGTCAATGGCAAGAATGAAAAAACAGAATGAAAATGAAAAAATGAAAAAATACAAATGAAAAGCTCGCTAAGTCGAAAACCCGAAAGGGCGGCTTAGGCAAAAATGAGCACCCCGCTGATTGACAACCTATGAAGGCAATTCAGGCAAAAATGGGGCACTGAAAAGAATTTATTCCCCGGTGAATCGGAAACCCGAAAGGGCGGTTCAGGCAAAAATGGGGTTTGAAAATGAAAAATGAAAGAATGAAATATTGAAGAAGCATTGACCACAGATGCGAACATCCAATGTTTACCCAGCACTGACACGCCCAGCAACGGCGACCTGTATCCAAGAACCTTCCAAGGGTCCCCCTTTACAAGTTTTATTGCCCTCAGCCATGGTCTTAATACGTCTCGCAACGACGGTCTCCCCAAAGAGGTTTTTCCCCTGTGAATATGTTGCGGCACGAGCCACTACGTGCCCAATCTTCCAATGTTTCGTCTGCCTTTGTGAAACTTCCCTGTCAAACTGCCAATCAATCATGCATTTCAAGCATTCATACATGCATAATCATGCATTTTATGTGCTCATACATCCAATAATCTTGCTATACCATACATACATGTTGCATATCCAACTTTCAACTGCCAAATTCAATGCAAGTTTCCACTCTCCAACTTCAATTCCAATCATGTCAACTGTCAAATTCGAAGCAATTTCCAATCTCCAATGTCAATCCTAACCTCAATTTCAATGTCAAACTGTCAAATTCAACTCAATGTCAATTGTCAAATTCGATGCAATCTCAATCTTCCAATCTCAATTCCAAACCATGTCAAATGTCGAATTCGAAGCAATCTCGACTTCAATAACAATGTCAATGTTGACATCCAATGACAATGTCAATGTCAATCTCCAATTCCAATGTTGACATCCAATGACAATGTCAATGTCAATCTCCAATTCCAATGTTGACATCCAGTGACAATGTCAATGTCAATCTCCAATTCCAATTCCAATGCTAATCTCTAATTCCAATGCCAATTTCCAATTCCAATGTCAATTTCAATGTCAATTTCCAATTTCAATCCAATCCCAATGTCAAAATTCCAATTTCAATCCAATTCCAATGTCAATTTCCAATTTCAAATCCAATGTCAAATGTCAAATGTCAAATGTCAATGTCAAATGTCAATACATCCAATGTCAAATGTCAATGTCAAGTATCCAATGTCAAATGTCAATGTCAAGTATCCAATGTCAAATGTCAATGTCAAATGTCAAATGTCAAATGTCAAATGTCAATGTCAATGTCAATGTCAAATGTCAATGTCAATGTTAATGTCAATGTCAATGTCAATGTTAATGTCAAATGTCAATGTCAAATGTCAATATCCAATGTCAATGTCAAATGCAAATGTCAAATGTCAATGTCAAATGTCAATGTCAAATATCCAATGTCAAATGTCAATGTCAAATGCAAATGTCAAATATCCAATGTTAATGTCAAATGCTAATGTCAATGTCAATGTCAATGTTAATGTCAAATGCCAATGCCAATGTCAATGTCAATATCAATGTTAATATCCAATTCCAATGTCAATTTCCAATGTCAAATGTCAATTTCAATGTCAATGTCAATATCCAATGTCAATGTCAATTTTCAATCCAATTTCAATCCAATTTCAATGTCAATTGCAATTCTCCAATCCAATGTCAATGCCTATGTCTCAATCCAATTCCAATTTCCAATCTCAGCTTTCAATCTCAACTTTCAATGTCAATTTCAACTTTCAATTCAATCCAAATCAATGTCAATTTACTCTTGGGCCAACAAAAATGGTCATGTCTATTTCCAAATCAAGTCAATAGCAATGTACCCTCAATTGGTATCTTGTTAAACCAGACTCTCAATTTGTATCTTGTTACTGGTCAAGTGCCAAGTTCAATCCAAAAAGAACCACTTGTACCTGCTTATATACTTATGCCTCCGGACAAACGGCAAGTTCGATAGAACAGTTTGTACCCAGCTTATGTTCTATTATCGGTCAAACGGCAAGTTCGATAGAACAGTTTGTACCCAGCTTATGCTTTGTTATCAGTCAGACGGCAAGTTCAATCTGAAGAACAGTTTGTACCCAGCTTATGCTTTGTTATCGGTCAAACGACGAGTTCGATCTAAGAGAACAGTCTGCACTCTCCCACATGATGTGGTGATAATCCAACAAGCAAGTTCGATCCAAAGAAACGGCTTGTATCAACCCTTTTGTCTATGTCTCCAGCCAAACGGCCAGTTCAATCCAAAAAGAACAGTTTGTGTCTGCCTATCTGTTTGTATCTTCAACCAAGTGTCAAGTTCGATCCAAAGAACCGCTTGTATCTGCCTATATGTCTATGTTTCCGGTCAAGTGCCAAGTTCAATCCCAAGAACAGCTTGCACCTATCTCTTGTTTTGTATCCCCTGGTCAAGTGACTAGTTCGACCCAAAGAACAACTTGTACCCTATTTTCTACTCCCTGGTTTGTCTACCCCGTCAATGTCCACCTGAATCCCCAGTGACATGATAGGTTCCATAGACTCCAGTTGCTTGTCTTGCATTCATAATCAAATATTGCATAGCATTCATAATTTTGAAGGTCTGAAAGCGTATTTTTACGTCCAAAAACAGTGCAAATGTTAATATTTAAGTATCTTCGTCCCGTCAACTCTAAGACTTCGTCTCTTGACTCTCCGGACAAAGAAACTTAAATAGGGGCAGCTGTTATACCCTAATTTTGGACCTAAAAATACTAGTCAATTTTTCTTTTCTTGCATTACAAGCTATTTGAACTATCTCTGATCAGTTGCATCTTTCTCTGCATTTTATTTCAATGTTATTTGCAAAATTTACATGCAAGGGTATTTTAGTCATTTCCTGTGTCAAATTTCTCTCAGTCTTTCAAAATTTTGTTTGAGTCCTTTCAAGTGGTGTGAATAAGTCTCTGTTTCATTCTATGTCAAAATCCATTTTAAAAATTGCATTTGAAGCCATTTTGAGTCAGTTTTGCCCCTAGGGGCATTTTGGTCATTTCAAGTGTCAAGTCACTGTTTAAATCCTAAAGATTGTCTCTGAGTCTTTTAATTCGCTTATATAAACCCTTGCTTTAATCCCTTGTTAAAAAAATCATTTTAAATTTGCATTTGAGTCGTTTTTAGTCGTTTTAAGCCTCCAGGGGCATCTTGGTCATTTCACATAATATTTCTGATTCGTTTTAATCTGCTTTGTTGTTTTTAATCGTCTCATTTTACGTTAATTTTCAATTTACTTTTTCAATTCAATTTTCATTTTAGTCCTCGCACTTTTGTTATTTGCATTTTAATCCCTTTTAAGTTTGTTAGAGTCCAAGTGCCATGTGTCCAAATGCTATTGGTCCTTAAGAGTTTGTTACAAGTCCAGTGCCATGTGGCGTTGTTTCATTGGTCCATACATTCCCACATCACCTATATAAGTCAAACTTGTGGTCAATTTTCATCAATCAATCATTTTTTCCAAAATTCACAAAAAAAGTCAAAAAACCATTTATTCTTTTTTCCCACTTTCTCTCTCCTCTAACAAACTCTAACCTCCACCACTTTCAACCACCATAACCAATTCTAACCACCACCTTTTCTTTTTCCACCACCCTAACAACCTCCATCATCCACCCTAACCGCCTTAACCACCACCAAACCACCGCAATCCATCACCGTACAACAACAAATTCATCACCATTTTTTTCATCACCACCGAATTCAACAACAAATCACATCAATTCATCCTCAACTACTCATAATCAAATCACCACCGGATTCAACAACATTTTCGTAATCCGTAACTCAAGAACGTGAGTCTCAGCCATGGAAGAAGCAGCAGTCCGATCGGATTCGTAACAGAATCGAAGCAACGGTAACGGAAGCGAGGAAAAAGGTTCATCAACAACAACAACAGCAGAAAGAAAATCGCCAGTGCCTGCAACGATAACTGCAATCGGATTGGTCCTACCTTGAACTGAACACGACGGTACCGGTTTGGCTGAAGCGGAAGTCGGAGCAAACAGATTTCGCAGGAGAAGCTAGAAAACGAATCCAAACGGAGTTGAATCCAGCACGAAGGAGGTAATAGAATTCGTATTCATACATCTCTTTGTTCTTGTCAAATCCCTTCGAATTTAAAATTGTAGATCTGGAAGTAGTTGTGGCCTATTTTCAAAATTCGATCTAAAAAATGGAAAGAGGAGGAGAAGAGGAGCATTTTGATGTAAAACTCAAAAAAAAAATAGAAAAAAAGCTCCGACGCGGCGGCTCTCCGGCCTACCACCGCGTCGGAGCGGCTCCGGTTGTCTTCTCCATTTCCTTTCCCGTCGTGGTCTGCAACAAGAAGAGAGAGGGAAGTATGTGTGAGGTGAATAAAAGAACCGGCAAGCTTTTTATACCAAAGCCTTGACCCAGACCCATGCCCATGGGTCCAACCGGTCCAGTTTCTTTGACCCTACCCAGCCCATTTTCGTTTTTACCATAAGCCCAGCTGTGTTTCTGTCCTCCTTGCATTTTTCCCTGCAGTTTTTCTATGCGCACCCCCCTATCCTGCATGTTTCTTGTTATTTTTTGCTATCTGCACCCTTACCTTTCCAATTTTCTTCACAAAAATTCTTGAATCTTTTTCTATGTGTTCTTGATATTTTCCTTAACATTTTTGTGACCTTTTTTGTGCTAAAGCCTGTGGAAAATATTTGAAGCATTTTTTTCCTTATTTTTGTTAGAATTGGTAATTTTCTTACACTTTTTAGTCCAAAAATCCTTTAAAAAATTCCTATGTGTTCTTAATCATTTTCTTGATATTTTTGTGATATTGTCATATGTTGAATCTTGGTTAAAAAAATGTGTGGTATTTTCTTGTCAATTGTTTGCTATTTTTTGTTAAAAAATTGTGAAATTTTACGTGTTTTTGTGTTTAAAAATTCTCTAAAAATTCTAAAAATTTTCATGCATGTTTCTTGATAGTTTTGTGGTATTTTGGTGACAATTGTTGCATGTTGAAATTGATAAAAATATATGTGGAGTTTTCTTGTGATTTTATGTTACTTTTTGATAATTTCTTGTGAAAATTTTGCATGATCTTGCCCCTTAATCTTGAGTATTTGATATGGAACCTTGTTATTTGAATTTTATGAAAATTGTGATTGTGAATCCATGAAATTGGTGCTGTTTGTGAATATGTCATTAATGCCTTGTGTTCCAAGTTTTGTTTGTAAATAAATAATGTGAAATTTGCCTAATCTTTGTCTTTAAATGCTTGGTAGTGTATATTCCTTTAATCCTCTTTGTGAAAATTGAATTGAAATTCTTTGGAAACTCTTTGAAGTATGAGGATTATAGGTCATATTCAAGCCTTGCATTGGTGATGATTTTTTAGGCCTATTTCACGTTTGTTTTTGCTTGTTTTTCTTATGTTAATTTTCTTACTCTTGTTATGATAGCTTTGACTTGCTTTATATTTTGTGCTACTAACCATTTGTTCATTGTTTCATACATCATAAGCATTCCACATCCCATCTCTTTCTCCACTTTCATTTCTTGTACTTTAAGTTTCAATTTCATGCAAAAATTAGAGTGTAAAGATTTAGGAATTCTTGTAATATTTTCCTTTCATGTCATTTTAATTTCTTGGCAAAGAGGCCATAGAATGTATCTAGGGTATGATGTAAAGGACAATGGACTCTAATGATGTACACCGACACAAGCACCGGCACATGCACACACATCACTACATAGTTAGAATATGCATGTTTAGATGTATGCTTAGGATTGTATGTTTAGATGAATGCCTAGGACTTATACTTAGAAAAAACCAATTTTCCAAACAAATGTGAACAACTTCACTCAAACCTTTTCCAAATAAACCTTGGGATCCAATATCCCATTGTATTTTCTTTTCCATTTTCTTAATCAAATTTCAATGAAAATAATCAAACTTTGACTTCTTTTGCAATTCACTAATTCAACCTCACTATTTTCCAATCTCATGCCCTTGAGGCCTCTTTCTATTCTTCAAACTCCATTTTCAAACTTAAAATCAACCAACAAAAACAAAAAACATTTTTGAAAGAGAACTACGGTGGATTTGATCCCTTAAACGGGTACGTAGGCAAGGAACAAAATTCCTTCAATTCAACTAAAATAAAAATTCAAAAACATTCTTCTCCCTCCAATTCTTCACTTAGAATCCTTTTAGGTTTAATAAACATTTTCAAATAGCATTTAAAAATAAAGCGCGCGCGTAGAAATTAAAGACGGTTCCTATAGGTTACTATAGTCGTTATGGGTGCCTAACACCTTCCCGTAGCGAAAACAACTCCCGGACCTCGATTCTCAAGGGTTTTGCTTACTTTTTCCCTTCCCAAGAAAAAATAAGATATCACCGGTTTAAAAGGTTCAAACGTAATCAATGTTTGACACCCGAAAACCAAGATAAAACAACTTCCACAATTTAGCAAAAACACCTTTCTCCTCCTCTCCCCAACCCACCTCACACGAAACCACACTCTCCAACTTCTCATAAGCCGACCGCACCGAAAACTCCTCTTTCTCTTCTAACCTCCACCACCAAGCATCCCTTTGATCAACTAAACTCACCCCCTCTAGGTCCTCCAAGAGGCTTAAAAGAACATCCTCTTCCCACGTAAAAAGGTGCATTCTCCAAGTAAAATTCCACTCCATACGAAGATCCGACCTCTCCCCCACCTCTCCCACCAACGCCTCCTTTTGAGTTGAAATTGAGTAAAGCCTTGGATATTTAATCCGGAAACAAGTGTCTCCTCTCCAAGTATCACTCCAAAAGCTAAAAGAGAGACCATTACCTACCTTACGAACCACCTCCGCATTGAACCAATTAGGCACACCAAAATCTCCTACCTTAAGCATCTCCTTCCACCAATATGAAGCCAATCTTAGTATATATCATAAAAATATTTCTTAAATGATAGTTCAAAATTAGTATATATCATAAAAATATTTATTTATGTTAAAATAGATTAAAGTGTAGAGCATATTTAATTATTAAGGGAGGGGGTTGCAATTCAAGCATCTCAAAGGGGAGGGGAGTATAAATTTTACTCTTCAAGGGAGGGAAATGTATATTTTAACATAAGAAGGGAGGGGAGTGTAATTCAAGCATCTCATAGGGGAGGGGAGTGTAATTTACTCTTTTTATATTAAAAGTTCATTTTTATTTGTTCAGAATAACAATCATAATTAAACTAACAATCTTGGAAAAGATAAATTAATGATTTTTGTTTGGTCACATATATAGAGAAATATATTTTTGATGATGTTAAAAATATAAAAAATAAAATTAGTAGAGAAAAATAAAATGAAATTTCTCCCTAGTTTCATTGTCACTAAATTTAGTGAAGGTTTAGAGATAGATTTTACATTAATTTCCTTTTATTTTTCTCTTGTTAGTTTAATTTTTTTAGTGGTGATATTTTTCGTCCTTGTAATTTGGGTCAGTTTTGGTTTTCGTCCCTGCAAAAAAAAAATTGAAAAACATCCCTGCAAATTTTTTTTTGTTTGAAAAGGTCCCTGGCCCCAGCAAAACGCTGAAGTGGCATGGGTATGCACATGTGGCAGTTGCTGACTGTGCAAGTTTTGCCACGTGGCCGACCACACAATATTAAATTTTAAAAAACATTTTTAAAATTCTGGAAATTGTTTTTCAAAATTAAAAAATCTGAAAAATAATTTTAAAAAATTAAAAAAATTCCGATCAATTTTTTGAAATATGAAAAAAATGGAAAATTATGTAATTTTTACGAAAATTTTAAGTTTAAAAAAATTGTTTCATTTTTTCAAAAAGTTATTTCCAGATTTTATAATTTTAAAAAAATTATTATTTTTTGAAAATTATATAATAAAAGTAATTTCAGAAAATTATTTTAATATTTTTAATTTTATTTTCAGAATTTTTAAAATGTTTTTATATTTTTAAATTTATTTTCAGATTTTTTAAAATGTTTTTTATATTTTTTAAATTTATTTTCATTTTTTTTAATCTTAAAAACAATTTTCAAAATTTTAAAAATATTTTTTAAAATTTAATATTATGTGGCACGCCACATCAGTGCCACGTGACAAAAGTTGCACAGTCAGCAACTACCACGTGGCAAAAACCATGCCAAATCAGATCGAAGTGGGGCCAGAGACCTTTTTCAAACAAATTTTTTTTTGCAAGGATGTTTTTCAAATTTTTTTTTTTGCAGGGACGAACACCAAAACTGACCGAAATTACAGGAACGAAAATCATATTTAAGCCTTTTTTATATTAACATTTATATAGCATATAATCTTGCCCCCGTCGGATGAAATTCCTAGATCCATTACTGATAATATTTATATTTAATTCATGTGAATGAAAAAAGAATCAATTATGCGTGATTTATCTATCATTCACAATGGATACTTTTTTTAAATTTATAATTAATGATGTGTTGATAATTGTGTGTTTAGATTTTTTTAATTAGTATCTATAATGCTTAAATTTCTAAATTAAAAGTAAACTCTCAATTTCAGATGATGTTTAAAAGAAACTTGTCGATTGCAATTTTCCAAGTTTAATCTTTAGTTTGAACAATACTTTATATGATTGGTTTGATTTTAACAATAATTTTGCATGAAATTTGTGCCAAACCAACCCGATAAAGACCGAGGTTGTCTAGTTCGGTTCAATTTTGTTAATATTTTTGAAAATTTAAGATTTTTTTAATAATCTTATAAAAAAGTTTTAGTCACACTGCTTTTTTACTATCAACATAAATACTATATATATTTTAATATAAAACTACTTATTTAGTGTGAAATAAAATAAATAATAATGAAATACAATGGTTTGGTATACACGATCGTTTTTTAAATTTGAATGAATGACGTGAGATCATTGCATGAACAATAGAGGTTGAATTTGAATGATTTGGTTTGGTATAAACCCAAATAAGGAAGAAAAACAAACAATTTAATCTCTTTGGTTGTTACACCTTTAATTTCATTAGTCCTCTTTGCACCTTTTGTATTCTTGTTGGTAAAAAAATTCACTTAACGTACTTCACACAAGTCTCATGATTAGTGAAATTCAAAGTACCAATTACTCCATTATTCACTAATACTTTGGTTCTCTGCATAAAAATATATTTTAATCTCCACTAATATTTTGGTTTTCTATATGGAGATATATCATAATCTTTAGTGTCACAAGATAGAGTATTTATTGTTTTATATCACAATATTTTATTTTAGTGTGAATATTCATAATATTATGGGTAATGTTAGACACTGGTTAAAGAGTCAAATATAGTAAATATTACATTGGAATTTGTGCTGTCAACTCTTCAAAAGTATAAAAAGTGTCACTTTCATTTTAAAACTTTCTTTTTTTAGTTTCCTTAACCAGTGCCCCGGGGGCACCGGTTAACATGACCCTAATATTATTAGCGACGTCGTTTTGCAAATTAATTGAAAAAATGACGTACAACATTACAATACACACCATATCCAACAAATTTTGATTCGTAAAGCAAACTAAAAAATGCTTTGTAAAACCTATAGGAGTATCGTGAAGGTACACATATTGAAATAGAAAGATTATAAACTCATGGTTGGAAGACTAGCATCTTCATGTTGGAAGACATGCATAATCTGATGGTTTAGTTGATTATTTATCTTCAAATGTTCTTAAAATCAAAAGTGTGATAAAATGCACAAACTCAATTTATGCTCCTATTATTCATCGTTACTAATACTATATTTAACTACACCAAAACAATGAATTGTATAAGTTAAATTAGCCTCTTCTACTATAGTTCATTGTGAATAAATGTTATAATGTAATGAGTCAAAGAGCTGAAAAGGGCAATATGAGAATTAGGAATATGGACCCTTATAAATAAGAGAAAAAGCCAAGGAAATAGGTGTGAAATATGTGATGATCTCATTTCTCTTCTAATCTCTCTCTTTCTCTTTCTTGTACCTCATAGCTACTACCTTCATAATTTTCTGCAATTATTTCTTATGGAACAATCCATTAAACATTGTACTAAATTCTCCATTAATCAAGTTCAGTTCCTTTGAATATTTGTACTATCATTACATATAATAATAGAAAATCACTTTAAAAGAAAAATTGTACCAAAAAGAATTGTTTTTTTTTTTTGAAGCACCAAAAAGAAATGGTTTTGTAGCTATTATAATCAATTTTTATTGGACCCATAAGTGTGTTGGAAATGTCTTGCTAGCACTCAAATTTTTCATACCCAGGTTATCTCTTTCACCGATGTTAAATTTTCTTTCAAATTTCAAAGAAGACAATTTTCAATATCTGTTTCATTTGCCATGAAAATCAACAAGAGTCAAGGGCAATCACTTAAAAATGTTGAAATTTATTTGTCGAGTCCAATGTTCTCGCATGGTCAGTTGTACGTTGCAATTTCAAGAGTCACTTTAAAACATGGTCCAGTCTTTCGTAATGTATCTTGATGATTAAAGTTCAAACCTTTTTCTTATGTCTGCTATTAACTATATATGTTTACATTGTTGCGGCGACTTATTCGTTATATGTTTACATTGTTGCGACTTATGCGTTATATGTTTACGCTGTTGCGACTTATTCGTTATATGTTTACATTGTTGCGACTTATTCGTTTAACTTCTTCTCAGTAGGACCCGTGCGGTAGCACGGGTCAAGTGTCTAGTAAACATAAAATGTTTGTTCCAGATTTAAAACTAGATAGTAAGTTACAACAAACTCCACACGTGAACACATCTACTTCTTAGATAAATATCTTGCTAGGGGCAGATCTAGATACAAATATATGTAGGTATGTGCCCTCACTTTGTTATAATATTAGTTTTAGTATTACAAATATATGTATCTACTATTTATTAGAAGAAAAAAAAACCCAGACATTGTCTATAATTTAGACGAATACAATTAGAATAAGTATCACGAGTATTTTTTGTTTGTTTTTCATAGATTTCTTCCGCTATCATGTTTGAGGTACTTTCAGATACTAAATGAGCACACCTCTCACATGAGGATTTCGAACCCTGGTTCACTAAATTGTGAAAGTACAATCCCTTTTGTCAAACCCAATCCTCGGTAGTATCATGATAAATATTCATTGCCGCAAATATATATATTGCCCCCAATATTTAATATTTTTGACCCGTCCATAAGTCTTGCTCGCTTGGAAAATGTTTCTTGAGGCTTGCCATACCTTACAAGGTATTTGAAATGTTTCCATAGGCATACATGTTTTTGTTAGGATCTTTTCTCTGACACAATTAAGTGTTAACTACATGGACCTTACGTTGATGTCAACTGAAGGTGAGAAAAACACAATAAAAGGGGATTTTAATTGTGTTGGTCTCTTTTTGTGATGGAAGAGAGAAAACAACACAAACAATTATCTTGGTTGACCCCACAATCCGCAGTTACTTTCGGTCCCCTCGCACTTTAAGAGATTTGTTTTACTATAATAAAAATTACAACTAAGATAACCTATTTCTAACTTTCCTTGCCAACATATATGACTTCATAATCTCAAACTAGAAGATCACAAAAGTTTATAAAATAGATTGTGTTTACGCAAACTTTACGAGTAGTAACCAAATTTGAGTATAATACACTATAAGTGTATGTTTTTGTGTTTCTTTTGAATGTTTCTTAGATAACGTACACAATATCAAATATATGAAATCAGAGTGCAATATCGTGTATTATGGGCATGTAGCTTTTCTTCGGTTAGATCAAATCCTTTATATAAGATATACATGATAACGACCGCTGCTCAAGAAATCTCTGTCTTTAATTGTCTGATTAAATGTTGTAATCTTCTCATTAAGCATGGTCACCAAATCAATCATTCAATTCCAACAATGATGCACTTCAATCATGTTTTATTCAAATATGTAAGTCAAAATTTTGGTTCCTTTATTGAGAAATAGTCCTTGCATCAGTGACGTTTTAGAGTCGACGCTTGGTATAGAGGATCTCAAGATCTAGAGGCTTTGACCATAGAGCGGTGACTCTCGTACCAGAGCGTTGACTTTCGTACCATAGAGCTTGACCTTGATCCTGATACAAAGTCTTGTCATTATATATGATAGAGAGTTTCTCTTCAAGATCCAGATCATTGACTTTAGTCGAGAGTGTTAACCTATAAGTAATATATCAGAAATACGTTTTGATCAAACTAGGTAAGTGTGTGTTTGATTTAGATTGTGTTTGTTACCAAATTGAATTTGCCTCCCACCGTGCTTTTTTCTAACTCCACAATTTCAAGCTTCAAAAATATCACGGTAGCAAGGCATTGGGACGTGAGAAAAGTGACTCAAACGTGTAAACAAACAATGCATTAAAGTTTCAAACTATTAAAAAACAATACTACCTCCGTCCCAATTTAATTGACACAATTTTGTTTTTCACACATATTAAGAAAAATGTATTAATAAAGGGGAAAGTGGAATATATTGTATTGGGAATAATAAAAGTAGTATTATTTAGTGTTATATTGTATTGGGAATGATGAAAGTTGTATTGAAAATTGAAATAGGTCAGTTATTTTAGGACACTTTTTTTTAGAAAATGGGTCAGTTATTCCGAGACGGAGGGAGTATACAATACACTATTTAGCCGAATGAAAAACTTGGAATTCTAGCTTTACTTTAAATTCTGTCAAAAAAAAAAAGCTTTACTTTAAATTAATTTTGATATAAAATTAACTTATTTTAAAGTTAAATGATAACACCCTAACTTATTTTCATGATTTGATTCATTAATATAATTTCTTTGTTATATAAAAAAAAAAAAAAGAAACAAAAATATCTTTAACCAAAAAACAATTAGTGGTCGTATTATTCTTCAAAAAAAAAAAATTAGTGGTCGTATTAGAGGAACTAGTAAAAAAACCCGTGCTAGCGCACGGGTACAGTTATTGTTTTGGCAATTATAACTTAAAAAATATGAAACATTTAAATTATTGAATTAATGGAAGAATTCCAAGTGTTAAAATGTAATGGTTGTATAACTGTAGTTAAGTATAGTTAAGAGTAATATAGGTATTAATACAGGTAGATAAAAAAAGGACTTCCTTCGTAGTTAAGTATCATGCACAACTTTGATGTGGTATAGTACAGAAATTTAGGTAGTAATATAGGCAGATAAAATAAAGTCCATAAAAGATAAATAAAATATCTTCTCTTTCTTCCTCAACGGTTCAGATTTAGTTTCTTTAATTTTTTTAATATCAACCTCAAACACAGGTAATTAAACCCAGTCTTTCTTTCTTCTTGCATGCGGCTGGTCAATTAAATTTTCCAGGGTTCCTAAATCCAGTCAATTGATTTTGTTCTATAGCCATTTAATCCTTATTCCTTCATGTATTAAGCTCCTCTTGTGGCTGTTATTACCCCTCCGTTTAAGTGATTTCAATTCCATCCTTTCCCAAATGTCAAATCCAATGTTGAAGCTCACTTCATCCTCTTGCGTCAACCGCCTTAATCCTTGCTGCAATTCTAATCTTCGATTATTAGATTGCTCGATCTCTCAAACAGGTTGAATCGGAGTAACAATTATTTGACTGTTCAGAACCTTAATAATTTCAATAAAAAAATCACACTCCTCATTACACAAAAAAAATAACAAAATACAATTCTGATTCATCTTCTTCATAATTCGTGATTCAAAAATCAAAACGCAAAAACGCGATCGATCTGAGTGTGAGAAGCTTCAGCTATGGCGTTCATGAAGGGAAAGGCAGTTGTTAGCAAAGTGGCAGCGCTGGCGAGATTCGGTGTGCTTCCAGTCGCTATCGTGGCTGCGACCACCAATTAGGTAATTCTTTCCTTCAATATTCATTTTGTGTATAATTCATTTTGTTTTTGGACGTAGAAATATTGAATTGGATCAGGTAAGTTGGGCTGTATGACCCGATTTGAGTTCGCAGGCTGATGTAAATGGGCCTCTTGCATAGGCATGTCAAATTATTTGTTAGTATACCCCAAACATTTCTATGTTTTTAATATAACTTACATAAATCCAAAATTATATACGCTAATATTATAGCTGTTTTATAAGCTATAAGATATTAATCTAATAAAAAATCAAAATTATATGGTAAACTTAATTAGTAATAAATTTCCGTCAATATTGTTAAAAATAGATATAATTTTAATACAATTTAAATGCAACTTTGTATTGAAAAAACAAACTGGAGTTGTTTAACAATATTGGTCAGATATAAAAAAATAAACATAATTTAAAATTATATGTGTGCTTTTGGCCGAAAAAAATAGTCAAAAAATAAGTTGTCAGTATAGTTAAGAGTAACAAAAAAAAAATTTGAAGGAAGAGTAACAAATTTTTATTAGTAATATCTTCATAAAAAACATAATTATACTTATAATCAGTTATAGATAACATTTATATGTATACTTAAAAAAAACACGTAAAAAAATATATGTATGTTGTACTTGGACATTGTTGTAGGTTCGTGATTTGGTTCTTAGTAATACACTTAACAACAATATAATTATTATGTTAACTGTTTATGTCAAATGCACTATATTATAATGTATGTAAACTTAATAAAGTGTGCATAATAGTACATCAGGAATCTTTACTATCATGTGTACAAAAGAATCACTTTTTACATTCCACTGACTTCTACAGGACCCAACGAATCTCCACTATTCATTGTTTGTATTATGTTGGTTTTTTCAATGAGAGAACATGACTTTAGATCCCACATGCATAGCTTTGTCTTGTTGTGTGTCTTTTTTCCACTAACTTGCAAATGTATGTATTCTTTTTATGCCATATTTTTTTTTTTTGAATCAACTTTTTATGCCATAGTTATTAAGTGTATTATTGGTTTTGCATGTATATATAACTATATAGTTAATAAGTTTGGTGTAAAATTGAAGTTGTGGTATTTGTTTATCCTGCTAAACTTGAAGAATTGAATCAAAACATATATTATCCTCAATTATGTCTTCTTCGTGCAGGTACGTAGTAAGTTAATGTTAATTTAATTATTGTAGTGCATGCATCTGTATTGTCTGAAAGTATGGTCAATGTGCTTTACTAATAAAAAAAAAGTTGTGACTTTGAGTACTTAATTTGAGATCAATTCCAGCATGTGATAGAGTTTGATACTGTGTAGTGACACGCTAGATCCGGATTATGCCAATTATCTTGCAAGCATTGATCCAGTTGGATTTGAAGAACATTTTGGTGTTATGAATTCTGATCGCACAACATCAAGGGAGAGTTTGATTGAGCATAGTTCTAAATATAATTGGCAGTTAAAGGTTGTAGAAGCAACAATGCTTTCAAAAAGTATTTTGGTAAGTACAAAAGGTAATAAATTTTAGTAATTAGTGGAATTTTTTAAATAAATTGCATGTAAAGTTGACAACAATATGAAATGATTATTGTAGAAATTGGCTAGGGAGATTTCAAAAAATTTCATGTATCCGACTCAGAAACTTGTGATGTTAATCGATGAAGAAATTGATTGGGCATATAATTGTAAGATCCTGAATGCTGCTGGTAACATGACTGAAAAGTTCTTAGGGCCAGGCTGGTATGAGTATGTCCAAGCAAAAAAGTTAAAGGTTGGAGAGCAATTGGATTTTATATATGATAAAGATGCAAATATAATAATTGTGAAAAAGGTAATTTAAGCAGAAGCAATGTTTGTTTATCAAATGATGTATGTATTAGATGAGAAGTGTGTCAAGTGATCATAGTTTGTTGTGTAAGAAATAATGGTGATGTATCGTAGTGAATGGATGATGAATAATGTTAAGAGGTTAAATTATGATGTGATCATTGTGAAAGTTAATGTATATGTATAATGTATTATGTATTGTCCTCTTGATTAATGGTTTAATATTATGTGTAATGTAGGTTTGTTGTATAATATGTATAATGTAAAATATATTTTGGTTGACAAAGTTTCTTGGATGTTGTTTTTTGTCAATTTGAATGTTTGTAGGTAGGCTATCTATTCATAGTTTCATGTTTAACTTTGAATAATATAATGTTTTTTATGTGCCTTTAAGATTTTTGAATGTATACATTTAGTAGGTGTGTGACTTTAATGTATGACAGTGAACAGATATTGACTATAATGTGCTCCTTTAATTGTTCACTGGTATTTTGTTAGTCTATTTATTAGAGTTGCTGGAAATTATAGCAGTGTGAAAAGGATATGGAAGGTAAGTTGTATAATTTAGAACATTACTCCACTCAGCTTTCATTTTGTCTGAAAAACAATCTTCCAACTATAAAGCTCAAATTCGTCATTATGAGGTAATTATAAAACTCTGTTATTATAATAATCTGGTCAGGAAAACTTGTTAAAATTCGATGTGAAATGTGCAGTGTTATTCATATACTATTGTCGATGCATTTGATGCATTTGTTAGTCTACAGATCTGGAACATTGGAGATATGGTTCAACAATACAACTGTTGAACAGGCAGAAGGATAACAGGTGCAAAACAGGAATATAAATTTGACATATATTATCAGTCAATCTAGTGCAAAGAGTTGATGCATTTGAAAAGTTGAGTGAACAAATATTAAGACGGAATAAGTAAAAAAAAGCTCTGATGATGTTCATGATTTGCAGGCGTTGCTGTTGATACCAGCTCCACAGCTACTTCAAAAAGGGTACATTATGTTGATTCCTACAGAAATAGTAGCATGATATGTAAGTAACTCCAATACTTTGCAGGAAAATATGAAGAATAATATATAATACTAACATCTGATACATTAGTGATGAACATTTCAAGGCATAGCAGTTGATACCAGTTGGATTACTGCATAAAAATTATTAATAAACAATATGAGATGTACATAAAGAGTAGTATGAACTGTAAGTTATTATTATACTTTGCATGGAAATATGAGGAATAATATACTATACTAACCATTAATAAACATTTTGGAAAACTTCTTTGTAGACAACATTTGTAGTGCTGTCTTTGGCTTGTTTTTTCTCATCATGAATCAGTATCTTAATTCCCTTTTTGCTGGTCACTCTTGAGATCGCGACATATATTTGTCCATGACTGAAAACATCTTTTGGTAAATATAGTCCAACCCAATCAAGGGACTGACCTTGTGATTTATTAATGGTCATTGAATAGGAAACAACGATTGGAAATTGTCTCCTACATAGTTTGAATGGCCATGGAGATTGAGAAGGTGACATATCCATACGTGGTATGTATATGATATTTCCATGATGTTTTCCACCCATAATCTTAGCTTCCAAAACATGATTAGCCATTTTTGTGACAATTAACCTTGTTCCATTACACAGGCCTTCAGATTGGTCAATATTCCTTAAGAGCATAATTGGACATCCAACTTTCAATTTGATTTGATGATTTGGAAGCCCTGAAGTACGTAAGGTACTAAGGAATTCTGGTGTCAAGACATCAGTTATGTTGTTATCATGTATTTCTGATCTATCTATTGAGTTAGCACTATTGTAGATCCTTTCATCTCCTACATTATTGAAATAGAACTTATCAGAATATAACACATATATAAAGTGATAAATCAGTGTTAATTTGCAGGGATAAAACATACAACCTGGCATGAGATCAAGTACATAGTCATTTATTTGATCAACAACCTCAATGGTGGATGCTAAAATTGCTCTGGACTTCAGGTATTCATAAGACTTGTAATTATCCAAAAAATTAGGATAAGTGCTTTGTATTATGGCAAGAATGGGATCATCAAAATCAGTGATTAGCATCTCCGTTGGTATTTGTATTTCAGCATACCCATCATTTGGCTCACTAATTTTCCCCTCCCCAACATTTAAAAGCCAATTTGAAAACTGAGCAATTTCTTCATTTTCTATAGAATTAGTACCATGCTTCAATCTCATATTTTTGGTTAAGGTTAGAACTTGACAATGATCCCAAATATATGATGCATTGATTGACGCATGTACAATATCCGAGCGATTACCTCTTGGTATCACAGGTAGGATTTGTCTAAAATCACCCCCAAAAACTATTACCTTTCCTCCAAAAATGGTCTCACACCTTTTTGTTGGAGTACTCATAATATCTTTGAGTGTCCTGTCCAGACACTCAAATGTGTATCTATGTGCCATTGGTGCTTCATCCCATATGATTAACTTAGTTTCCCTTAATAGTTGTGCCATATCACTGTCATGATCAATTTTGCAAGTGGAATTGTCTAAAGTTGGGACAGGCATTTTGAACTTTGAATGTGCAGTTCGGCCGCCAGGTAAGAGTAGAGATGCAATTCCACTTGTAGCCACAGTCAATACAATTTCATGCTTTGACCTTAATGCACTTGCCAAAGTACGCCACATATATGTTTTTCCTGTTCCACCATACCCATGCAAAAAGAAAACTCCACCTTTCTGATTTGTAACTGCAAGCATGATTTTTTCATAAATTTCCCTCTGTTCATCTGTTTCATGTAATTATAAAAATAAAAAAAATTAAGTATTTGACAGGACAATAACCTGTTTCAATATGAGGTGTAAAAGGTTGGCAATATTATGTATACATACTAAATTGCATACCTGTAAGGGATGTAAATAGTTCTTGGAACTCAGCTTTGAGGGCATCAATATTGTAGTTACGCTCATCATAAATGAGTCTATTCCCCAATTGCTCGAGAACATATCCATTTGGATAAGGTAAGGATGGAAAGTCTTTCAAAGTTCGTCTACTTGATTGCAACAACTTCTCAATCTCTATCAATGTTAAGTTTTGAATTTGTTCATCACTGAGAAGTAGTTCTGCAAACAGTTTATACAATATAAAGATAATGGTAGTGATGATAAATTTGTAAGAATTTTAGGCACAAAAAAATATAAATAATGTAAACCTTGGTTGTTAGCCAGTATACGTTGTTCCCTTAAGATTCCATCAGACAACCATTGTATAGTTTTCTGCCATACATGTTGTGGCCGATTCATTGTTCCTGCTAATAGCATAACAACAAATAATCTTCTTAAGAAATAACCTGAGCCCCATTGATATGCTTCTCTAACGGCACCAATGAATTCCTTATCATCATTTAGGAATCCCATTGCAAAACAGGCCTCCCTAAAAGTTAGATACTGTACATCACCAACTTTCCGTATTTCTTCATATGTTCTAGGCCCTTTAACAACTGTCAACATCAACCTCAAATGGAATAGTTCTCCAGTTGTTGGTGGGACCCAAATCAGTCTACCAATAGTAAAACCCCTCTTCCTTGGCGTCCAAATTCTGTTCTTTTTGTTATAAACAAACTTGGTGACAAATTGAGCATATGTAAGTTCTCTTGCTGCCTGATAATCTTGATTTGCTTGTAACCAAGCAGTGAACATTGATTCAGTTACACTTGCTTTTTCAAGAACATTCTCCATTGAAGAATGATCAGTAAAGTAAATTGCTTTCTCGCCAACACAATGAAAAAACATCCGCTCAACTGCTGGTTTCCTACCATGTATTGAAAAAGAAAATATTCTCCAACATGCTTCACATGGAGAAATATATCTACAATCAAGATATTGCTTGATTTCATCAACAGGTTGTTGAGGTAATGTGTTTTGTTGTTGAGAAGGTACAATTCTAGCTGCAATACGATCATATCCTTTGTGGATGTACTTGAAAAGGTATTTAATTGATGAACTTTGATTACACCACTCCATGTTTATGTGACCTTGGTATTTCAACAACAAAGTTGTGTTGTATGGAACAACATGTCTATTGTCTAAAACTATACCATTTTTCACTATGGTATGAGTGTTGGAACTTCTTTTGTAAACAGGGTAGCCATCTTGATCAACAATGGTTTGTTCAATGAACTTTTTGGGAAAGTACTTGGAACATTTGTTGTTTTTCATGCATGGTGATCCCAATCTAGCTAAACCACAAGGACCATGTATCATGTGACTTTTGACCAAGTTGTATAGCTCAATATGTTTCTTTGGATCAGGGATTTCAGCCGAAATGATCTTATCAATATCTTCAGGTTTAGGATATTTACTTGATGGATGTAAGAAGATGAGAATGTGTGCATGTGGTAAGCCTCTTTTCTGAAATTCAATGGTGTACATATCTGTGTTTAAAAAAGAACAGTTTTATTAAAAATTGATAATGCCAAAATCTTAACAGTAGCTATTATATTAATGAATTGAGATAAATATGTTGCTTACATGCCAACACCTGTCCTAGTACGTGTCTTTTGGTGAGATCTTTGATCAACTCATCAAACTTTATTTTGAAAACCCTTGAAACAATATCGGGACGGTCTTGTGGCTTCAAGTTGTATTTTCCAAGTTCTCTAGTGATTTCAGGCCAGTTTGGATTACATGTGAATGTAATGAAAATGTCTGGAAAACCAAGAACACTGGATATTGCCATACCATCAAAGTAAAGTTGGTCCATATATCTTTTACTTCCTACAAAGGTTGATGGCAACACAACTCTTTTTCCTTGCATTCTAGGTTGACCTTGGTTATTTGCAGCTCCTGATTCACTTAGTTGTCTATATTTTCCAACTCGTAACTTCGACTGATTTCTTCTTAGCCAGTTCAGCCGTTCAGACTCCATCATTGCATATCCATCAACCACAAACTGTTGGAGTAGTCTTCTGGACAATAGCAATGTCATTGCCTCGTACTTTCTTGATTGAATTCTAAAGGAGAACCAATTTTTGATTGTCAGCCTGTTTCTTCCTGTAACCACAATATCATCCTTGTATTTTAGCATTATGCCTGGACGATATCCATCTTCTCCATAAGGAAACAGGAGTGGATATTGAAAACCAAGGTAACTTGCATGGAATTCATCAATTCGCTGCAAACTACCAGTTTGTCCTTGCAATATGATGTCTCTATGAGAAGCTGAGTCAATATCTCCAACTATAAGTGCAGCTACCTCAGAAACGGTTGGTTTGTTGTATATCCGTCCATCAGTTTTCCGATCAGCAATCAGCTTCAACTTGACATCTTGAACAGGTCCTTGCTTCAAGGTATCTCTTGCCATTCTGAAAGCTTTAGCATGAACATTGTTTTTATCCAACATTGATTTTAAATCTTTCACAATGTTGACATCAATTTCTTTATTGTTGCTGATCAGGAAAACAGAATATTATTAGATTTCAGGTTAGGTGATAGATATATAAGTAAAAGATAATTATTACTATTGTGAACTGGATGTAATAAAGAATAGTGTTGTAGTTGACATAACCTGAAAGTACCAATTCTATTTTTGATTTCATTATCAGTGTCATAGATATACAACTGAGCAAATTTTGGACGTTGTCCTTTTAAGGGTAGCATGCTGCCAATCCTATGACATGTCTGGCCTTGCATTCTTAAAATAGGTGGACCTCTCCCTTTCATTGTTTGGTCATCCATATTCATACCTGGTGAAGTAAATGAGAACATGGCATTGTAAGTTCTTGCATTAGCTTGATAATTCTTGCTCTGTGTGCCTTGGTTCTGAGATAGTAAGTTTTGAAGTAGTTGTGGAGGTTGTTCTAACTGAGGTAGTTGTACTTTGCCAGCAGCACAACATAATTGAAATTTTGGATTAGAAGTGTTCTTAGATTTCTGTTTCCTTTCTTGATACCACATTAAAGCTCCACATTGCTGACACTCCCATACAGGATCTCCTATGTCACCATATACTATGGCAAAAAAAGAAATACCTGAAGATTAATATTAGAATTGTTGAAATGAAAAATGAAATAATAAAAAAATGTCTGTAACCTAAGACTAAAAGTTACCTCCCAAGATATTTTCATCGATGTCTTCAATCTCTTCATCAGTAGAATTAGATGACTGAGTATCGTCACTGTCATCAGAATCTGAAGATGCATCATCATTTCTGTTTTCATTTTGTTGATTGGTGTTTGACTGATTTGTGAACATTTTATTGAAATAATCAACATCAGTTGATATATTGGTAGGTTTGTTTGTTCGTTCACATGTTGGATTTTCAATTGTTTCAGGAAGGGCAGATGTTTGGTCATCAGAAATTATGGTTGGTGATGTATGTTTATTTCTATTGGTAGGCTGAAGAGGAATATTGTCAGTTGATGCATTAGCATTATGTTTACTTTGAACTGGTTTTGATGATGTAGCAAACTCTGAGGCTGTTTTGGTTTTCTTATTGACTCTGACATTGGTTGCATCATCAACATATGTCGCATTTCGCTTTGTTATTATTATAGGAGCATGAACAGACTCTGAAGGTGTTTTGGTTTTATTATTGACTGTGACATTGTTGACCTTGGTTCCAGCATCAATAACTTTGGCAGCTGAGGGTGTTTTGGTTTTGTTATTGACTCTGACAGTGGTTGAATTATCAAGAAATGTCGCATTCCGCTTGGTACATGTTTCAGGTGCATGAATAGATTCTGAGGGTGTTTTGGTTTTCTTATGGACTTTGACATTGTTGACCTTCTCCTTGGTTGCATAATCAATATCTTTGGCATTGAGCTTGGATGTGGTAGGAGCGTAATTGGAATCAATATGGTCTGTTTCAGAAAACTTATTTAGCAAATTTATACCAGGTATGTTTCTCTTACTCCTGCAAGCAGCATTAAACTTATTATAAGGGATATTTGAAGAATGGGTTTGATTGGTTTCTTTTGATTTAGAACTTGATTCTAAGATTGCTCTGATTGTAGGTTGACTTTTGACTGTGTTTGAGTGGTCATGTAAGAAACGTGTTGATGTAGTCTGAACATGGTTCTGTGTGGCAATTTTCTTGTTATTGCTAATGTTGGTAACACTGAGCAGGTGGTCAGCATTGCGCTTTGTGTTTAGTTTCTGAGTGGTTTTAGATGTTGTAGGTTGAATGTTCTCACATAAGTTTCTGCTCTCAAACCCTGAATGAGAAGTACTGGTTGAAACATTTTGTTTAATAGGAAGGTTAGGCACATTAGTATGGGAAGTGATATTCCTATTAAGGGAGGAGTAAGTAATATCAGAAAGAGGGGTATTAGTTGAATCCTTTAATGATACAGATTTCTTATTTTTCTTCACACACAACCTCCTTTTCTGTCTAGCCTGAGATGTTTTAGCATCAACATTGTGGTTATTGTGATCCATAACCTGATAGAGTAACATACATGGTCAAGTAAAATACAGACTGAGAACATAATGGTGTTGGCACTGATAGCTGGCTACAGAATAGTATATAACCAATGATAAGAGTAATTAACTTTAATTGTCACTGATCTTTCTTATGTTTATGTCAGATTATATAGAAGTTAATCACTTAACTTATTTTAGCAGGTTCATAAAAAATGATGTACTAAGTTAAAAATTATGATTGGGTATAGATGAACCAACATTATAGAATGAGGTAATAAGAGTAAACAGAAGATTGCAGTTCATATTTAATGTTGAACATGACTGCAGGTTGTAGAGGTATATAGTTAAGGATAGCAATGTTAGGGGAATCATGTTTTCAGTTTACAATAAATATGAAGAAATATGTAGATAAAAGAAAATGAATCAAACCTGACAGTGAATGTTGATGATAAATGAAGTGTGGCAGGAATTATAAATGGATATTAAAAAAAAACATGGTAATGTATTAAGTTTATATGAGGTATTTCAGAAGTTGGGGAAGGAAGTAGCAATGTAACTTTTCAAATAGCTGGATAATTGCAACTGTTGAGATCTGTCAACATAAGTGTGACTTCTAATATAATTGAATTCAAAGTTTTTGCAAACTAATTGTTACACAAACAGTGCAATAAACATAATAATAAAGTAATAAGTTTTGTAGCCCTTGAACAACACAATTGTATAGAATGGCAGGGCATGTAGGTCTCTCACATTATAACTTGTAGTACCATTACTGGCTACGCATTAAATGCAAAGGTTAGCATAGAAACATTGGTTTGTATGAGATGTCTTGTCAAAAACAGGCTGCTTTACAATAAAGCAGGCTATAAATTGTGCTGCAATTCATGTTAGGTAGGCTGGAAGATGGTATTATATAACTTGTGTGCTAAAGTACTTTCTAAATATTGAGTATCATAAAACAACCTTATTAGTAAATTTGCTTCCTAAAGGTAAGATAAAATATCATATATCCTTGAGCCTATTTTTTAAAACAATAAAGCATGATCAATGTTGATATGGTTGATGTTTATAGTTAACATTAATAATATGCATGAGTATATAGATATCTTGATGTAATAAAGTGATTTGAGTAACCATAGGACATATTGTATTATGGATTTTACTGAAAATGAAGATTACTACTGATTCATTGGAAATAAACATGATTAATAATGTAAAGTGGTTTTATGGATGATCTACTTAACCAATATTTTGTTATTTATGTGCCTTTAAGATTTAGCAAGACATAGTAGTTATATGAGTTATGCTAAGTTATATGAGTTGTACATTAATAATCTGAGATATTAATGTGCTGGATAGAGTAGTTTTGACATAGAACAGTCCCTAGATATAATATGAACCCTTTATCACTAAACATATAACGGTTTCTGATAGCATAATACATAATACATATGTATGAGTTTACTTGGAATTCATAGTCTATCCAAGTTGATTGACATTTAGGTTACATAACATAGGTAGAAATCAACTTGGATAATCGGATAGGAATAGTGGATGTAAGACAATCCGAATCATGCACATTATAAATAAATACACAAGGGTTTCAGATAGCATATTAGTGATAAATATGTCTGGAATAACTTGGAATATATAGTCTATCCAAATTGATTCATATTTAGATTACACAACATAGCATTCAAGTTAGGAATAGTGGATCCCACACAATCTGAATTAGAAACATTATAAATAAAGACATAAGGGTGTCTGATAGCATAATAGTGATAAATATGTCTGGAAGAACTTGGAATTCATAGTCTATCCAAGTTGATTAAAATTTAGATTACATAACATAGGTAGAAAGCAAGGAAATTAATTATATAGGAATAGTGGATGTAAGACACCACACAACAGGTAGACTTATTTTTTCTCTTGTTTAATGAGCCTGACTCTTTTTGATGATGATTGCTTTGCAGGAGTGATCTCATCAGTGGTGTCTGGTTGGGCACTGTTATTAGGTGGTGCAAGTTGTGCAGGGGTAGCTTCAGCAACAGACTTGAGGTAATTAGGAGTGAGTTGGCTGAGTGATTCATAATTCTGGCTAGCATCAACTGTCTTCATTTTGCTTAGAGGTGTGATCTGGTTTAGTGAATCAGGATCATACTCAGATGATGCAGACATATCATGCTGAATTAAATTTAAATCAACAGGTTAGATGGTATTCTTAATTCTTTTAGTAACATAACATCTGATAATGTTCATTGATGCACTTAAACGAAATAACTTACAGTTGAAACTGTGTGATCATTATCTTGAACTTGTATATCACCAATTGTGTCATCAGTTGGATCATCCTGAACATGTACTGATGCAGGCTGCATATTGTATACAACATGGTTTATACATAATGACATAAAATTAAAGGTGGATATTATTTATTAGTTTCAGACAAATAGTTAGTTTACCTGATAATTGGGAAACTTAGTTATGACCTTAGCAAATAACTCAGGCTCTACTTTCAAACAAACAACTGAAAATGTTTTCCACCTAGGTTGCCACTTGACTTTAGCAACAAAGTTTTTTCCAGCAAGGCCATCCATCATCAGAGGATACTCTAAACGATTAGTTATACCAGCCTGTAATGATCAAATAGATAGATATAAATGAAAATTGTAATGAAGACACATCTAATTTACATACAATATTATGAATGTACCTGAATCATGTTTGAGCGAAGATGAGAAGCAGAAACTCCCAACAATTGAGTGACTTCACGATCCCAGAACACAAAAGTGGCCACTTCTCCTTCATAGGAAATTTCCATCTCTAGCTTGTATCTGTGATCATTCTCAGATTAGATGGGGTTAATTATGATTAGGCAATAAAAAATGTACCTAAAGAAATATATTGAAATTAAAGTATAAGTTATTTACTTGACTATTTCAGTCTCAGTGTTGTGGCCATCTTCACATGTATAAGGAGCATTGTCACCCTTAGCAATTTTGGGGCACTTGTGACAAGCAAAGTAGTACCAACCATGTCTAGTGGATTTGACTTTCTCAATGGTAGCAGCAGTAACACAATAAGTAATCTGGACATAATGTGTACAACCAAGATGAATATAAGCAATATTATATAATTGCAAAGATTAAGAAGTTAAGTGATATAAGTTAAAATAGTTTAGAGCGGATACCTGGTCCAGCTGGATAATGTTAGCTATTGGCAGAATCATATTATTAGAAAGGAAATCTTCTTCAGAAGTTAGCTGTGAACTTGAGTAAGATTGGGTACACATAAGTTGGCTTTGGGACTGACTCACATCATCTTTAGGCAAGCTGTAGCAGAAGCAATAAGTTACATCTAACATAATAGTAACTAAAGTGCATTTGAAAAAGATTGATAGTACTGAAAATAACAAACCTGCCCTTGAAGTTGTTAATCTCAGGGAGGTTGTCATTGATAAATAACCTGGTGTAGCCGTAAGTGTTTGAAACAGTTAAGGGGTAACGTCCTGAGTAATTGAAAAGTTTAGTCTAAGTACTAAAATAGTAGTTCTGTAAAATGTATGCCATATGCGGTTTAAAGAATGAGTTACCTTCTTCTTTGATCTTGGCATACTTAAGCATTACAACAACTGGTCCACCCTGCTTCTTGTCACCCATGTATTTAATGAACTTCGCAGCATAATCCTCCCATAAAGTGCAGTTGAGAGTCATGTCACTACAATTTTCCAATATAAGCACATAAGTTAATAAGGTATCCAAGTTCTAAATACATAGTTGATTAACATATTGGTAATGATATACCTAAGATCTCTCATAGTGAAATTGACTTGCAGTTTTTTGCCACTTCCTTCATTAAGTTGACAGTAACCCATGTCCTGAACAACTCCAATAACATCTTGAAAACAATAATAATGTGCATTAGATTAATATAAGAAAATAATTATATCAACTATTTTATTTTTTGTATAAACTTGTACTCACTAACTAATAAATCAGGTTTCCATTTTCCAGCTATGATTTCAGCAAAGGACTTGAATTTGATGGCAGGAGCAGGAATGTTATGCACATTTACATCAACAGCAGTAGTTCCACCAGTCCACTTCAAGTGAAACTTATGGTCAGAGGCTTTGAAAGTTAAGTTATTAATCATTACTTGAAAGTTACTTAATACGTAGGTAGTATTTGGCTCTAGAATTTTGTCAGAATTCGCTTTGTAATCAGTTGGAACAACCACTTGAACATCATGACCCTAACATGTATTAACATAAGTATTAAAAACATAATAAACTTTGTATGCAGTTCGAACTCAAACAGATGTACGTTTTCAACCATTGTAAATAGTTGTTCGAAAATACATCACCTTAGAATCAACAATAACCAGTTCCAAGTGTTCCTTTCCATTCTTAACCACTGTCCATTTGTCTTGGACTCGAACTGCTAACTTCCAGAAATCCTTTTTGTCTGTGATATCACCAATGAATTCCAGTGGTCTTTCCTTAATCAAATCCATCTGAACAACAACATAAGGTTCATTATAGGAACATGTTGATAACAAACAAAGGTTAAAATAATGAGTGTTGAACATCAGATGCCTTGAAACTTAAACTTATGATCAGATGCCTTGAACATCAGATCATTGTTCAAGACTTGAAAGTTACTCAAGAGTGTAAGTATTGTTTACTTCTAAAGACATGGATAACACAAAATATAACTTTAATGTCTGTTAATAGAGATTTACAAACACAAACATAAAGAACCATAAACAAAGTAAGGACCTGTCCTGATAAAAGTATAAACTTGAAAGAAGAAAAAAAAAAGACATTTTTATCATAAATTTGTAACACACCTAAAGATTGTGTAAGATAAAAGACATTTTTATCATAAGTTCGTAACACACAAGAAGGGAAACCCATTTCAAAGAAAATCCTAATGTAAATCATGATTTTGGTTCACAAATTCATGTTTTTGCAAGAGTTAACCATAAAAAAATATGATCTTTTAGAAAGATTTGACCTTTTCACATTTAGCATAGAACTTTAGGTCAAAAAGATGTGTTTGATATAAAACACAAATATGAAAACGGAAACATACATTTAAAAGAATAAAGGAGAAGGACGAATCTTACCACATAAATGCAGTTTTTGCTATGTTCTTGAGATGAGTTAGAGAGAAGTTCAAGTTTGAAATAACCTAATGTATCAAGAGAGATAGTAGAGATGTGTTATAGTAAGAGTATTGAGAAGTGTGAAGTATAGATTGGAAAGGTCTTCTGACATTAGATTTTTTTTACAAAAGGGTACTTTTCACTTTTTTGTCAACCGAACAGTGTAGTAGTGTAGTTAGATTGGGATGACAATGAAATTGGGTAAGAGAAAACAAAGAAACTAATTGGAAACCAGTACTTACATGACATCATTATTGTTAGATGATGTAATTTAGTTACAAAAAACATTATTTAGACTCCTTTTACCCTTAAGTAGGAGACGTGGCTGATTTGTAAGCAAGGGTAAAACTTGGTTTTCCACAGCATAGTCTTTTCTTATATTAAGGGAGATTGGAGTGTGTGAGTAGGTCTTAAACAGTCAGAAAAGAGTGAAGAAAGAACAGTGTGTAGCTGCTAGAAAGCAAAGGGTTTAAGAAATGGTCACTGAGAGCGACAAAACCGCGACATTGACGACGATGTCGAACAAAGTTCGACTCCGATTACTGTTCGATGATCGTAACATGCTGAGTAAGTCAAAGAAGAAAGAAGGGTTGAAACGTTGTTGGTTTCTTCTCAAACCCCATCTCACCACCATCTCCGATCTCGCCTCTCATCTCCTCGCCGTTTTCCGTCTCCACCGCCATTGTCCCGATGGAATCACCCTCTCGGTACATCTCTCTCTTCATACTTGCATGCCCTTTTCGTTTAATTTCTGATAGCTTATGAAAACAACTTATAACATAAGCTGTTAATGACAGCTCACAGAAATAACATAAGCTCTTTATGATAACTTACGAAAACAACTTATAGCTTATATGAACATTTTTTTTTATTTTTTGAGTGGTCAATGTTAGTGATTAGTTGTTAGGTTAATATTTTTCTCGTTTACCGAGTTTGAACCTGGTTCCCCGGATTAGCTGGTCCTTGGGCTGGATACCGAGTTTTAAAAAAGAAACTTAATTAAGTTGTTTGTCCAAACACAGCCTTAACTTTATCAGATAATAAAACACTTACACGGTTAAAAATGTCATTTTAACTGCTATTCTCTTGTTTCCCCCAAAAAATTTAATGCAGATGGATGGCTTTGTTTTACCATCATTTGAGTCCACTTGTATTTTGAAGGATAAAGACATTGTGTGGTAAGTTTTGTCTTATGGTTGACTTTCTGATGCTGTTATTATAGTTTTCATATTACTAATTGTGTTATTCTGCATGTATGTGTATGCATATGGTAGTGTGAAAAGAAAAGGAAGTATGTTAACTGGTGGTAAACCTGCAATGCTGCCATCTCAAACTCATGAGAATCAGTCGATTCAGCTTCCGAAACTTCTTGCAATTGAGGGGTTTCAGGAGGAGAGGGAAGAATATGAAGCGGTTTCTGAAGATGATGATGATGACAGCGATCAGTCTGAAGGTGTGGTTTATGTGGAATCTAAACCGGATGGGAATGCAACCTCAAAGAAGAGAAAAGCATCGAAGAAGCTCAAGAGCCCTAGGTTTGTTTCCTCACACTTGCTAACTGTTGGTGCCTGTAAGTTTACAAACTTGTTAAGTTGTATGAGTTTCATCTTTTATAGAACTAGTTTTATTGAAATAATAACTTTTGTAACGATGATGCTTTTATAATGTGTCTATTATGTAACATGTTTTGGCCAATCTCTTTGTCTGGGGTTTGCGGGATATGTTGAGATGTAGGCATTATTCTTTCTGCTCTTATTCTGTTTTTGTTTTAATTTTCTAGTGTATAATTGCTTGGGGATCTCCCTTTTGTTGTTATTTCTAGTTTGGAATTTCTAAAGCAGTTACTTTTTGTATGTAAACATTATTATCTAAGCTGTTAATTTGATTCCATTATTTTTATATTCAGTAAGAAGAAGATTAAGATATCTACCACCGAAAACTTAGCAGACATTCCTGAGGTCCATGACGGGGAAAATGGAAGTGTTAAAGACTCTACTCACCGCAAAGCAAGTCTTGCCAAGAAGGACATCGGCAAGTCACCCACTCTATCTAGTCAGAAAAATGACAAAAGTGGGTCAACAAGCGAGGAAACAAGGTGCTTTTTTCTCAGACACACACACATTCCATTACTAATTGTGAATTACAGTATATATTTGGTCCATTTATTTTGGGCAAGAAAGTTGGCTGATAAAATTTTATGGGCAATTTGTTGCATGCTTGGTGATCTTGTGTTCTTGACATTTTGGTTTTTCTATCTATCTTTGTTGATTTAGACTAGTGCTTTCATGAAGTAAGAAACGGGATTTCATGTATAAGCTTTTATTCCTGGGATTACTCCTATTGAATCCTTTCTTTTCATCCAAAATTGACTCTTGTTCCCCTACTATGATGACACTGATTATTTTACCTTTTTTTCTTCTTCTATACTTCATTCAGGTCTCTTCAACCTCAAGATGAAGGCGAAACTAAAAAGGTACTGTTTTATTTTATGGTTTCGAAATTTGAATAGACATTTAACCGAGGTTCTATTACTGGCTTGATTCAGAGATTTAAATAAAACAGAGTACATACTCAAATTAGAGAGCCTCCAAAGTACACAGGGCATCAAATTGGTCCTTTGTAGTGTAAAATCAGCATCAATTTGAGACTTAAATAAGTTAGATTGATGTCATAAGAGACAATTAGGGACTGATTGATGTCCATTTGAAAATTCCATGACCAAATTGATATATAAAATTATGTAGAAGACTGGATGTCCCCTGTGTATTTGGAGGATCAATTTCACTTTAGTAAAAATATGCATCTCTTGAGATAATAAAACAACATATCTTTTATACTTAGTTCATGCTAGTATGTACTATGGCACTTGGAGACTTGTTGATGCTCACTGAATTAGTTGTTTATGTTTTTATGGGCCATCTTCCTGGATACTTCATATCACATTCGCTAGCCCATCCCTTGACAGAAGATTGGGCGTTCAAATTTATTTGCTTTAATTTATTGTTTTTATTTTGTTTTGTTAGTTGCCCAGCAGAAGTGCTCGACGGAAAAAGGCCAAGAGAAAATGGTTGAGGGAACTAAAATTAAAGGAGAAGGAAAAGGAAAAGGAGAATGAAAACGAGAAGGAGAAGGTAATATAATCTAGTGATATTGCTGCAGAGGTCATTTACCTTTTATATGGAGATTGGAAATGAGTTACTCTTGATACTACTTATTACTGACAATTTATGTATATGGTGCTGTCTACTTGTTGGATTATATACTTATAGTTTGGTTAGTAAGATGCCCAGTTCATAATATTGCAAGGGTGGAAATCATACTTCAGTCTTCTTGGGGTCACTTGTCTTAGGTTACCATTTTCAAAATGTATTTGATCATTCTTTTTGAAGTAAAATATTTTTCTCTTCCATATTTTCAGCTTCATCCGAGTCAGGTGCTTGAAAAAGATGATCAACAAATACCCATCAAAGATAATAATTGCAAAGTTTCTGACGTGCGTCAACAATCCAATGAAGAAAGTGAAGCAGACGAAGACATGGTTCCTGTGGAGATTAGGCCAGGGCACATTCGGTTTCAGCCCCGTGGAAAAGGTTTTTAAAGCACCCTCTTTGCATTTATAATTAGTGTCCGTTTTTCGACTTTAGAGTTGGTTTCATGATCTGATTATGTGATACATATTTATGGTCTATTTGATGCAGATATTGCAGCGCCGGAGAATCAGCTCCCAGTGGTTTGTTTGACTTTCCTCCATAACATTTACAATTTTTGCCGTGTTTAACTTACTGTTTTGAAGAGTCAACATCAAATATGTCTATGTGATATAATCAATCTGCACAAAGTTGTACCAAACATTAGTATGTTTGCATCCGATCTTTTGTTTTTTGTTTTTTTTTATTTAATTGGGTTTTAGACTGTAGCTTGATGGAGGATATAGAATGTTCCTGTCTTGAGTGACTTGAAATATCATAGTACAAAATTTCCAAACTCACAGTTCCTTTTCTAGGTTTGTTATGGGTAAATGGGGAGAGTCCGGGGTAGCTAAAGTTCTTTAGGACAATTCTTGGCGGATGCCTTGCAATGTGCTGGGAGTTCGCCTTCATTGTGGTCTCCCTCTAGCCGCCTAATTTCGGCAATTGGGTTGCCTTCATTGCAGCCTCCAACACACACCTTCATTGTGTTGGGTGTGAAGGCGTGGGTTTAGACCCGCATTGCCTAGAGATATGGCCTTTGTAGTGTGTATAAAGACTGGGCAGCTCTCACCTTACAAACCAGTTTTGTAAGGTTGAGTTAGACCCAACCCACATTCTAAGAGAAAGAATCAAACTGTTGCTTAATATCATTATTTTAGCACTTATTTGATTTGGTTCCTTTAAAACAGCTCATGTAATCCATATCTTAATTCTAACCGAAGGGCCCAGAATAGTTCAAATAGTTTAACTGACCTTGTTCATTATTTACTCAAGAAATTTACAGCACAAAGTAATTCCATGTCTGTTTGGCCATAAGGTCCAAACTTCACAGAAGGCAAGGATTTGTCTGTGGTTTTTGAGTTTCAGAAGGTATGCTAATGCTACTTGTTGATGTGCACATGTTATATGGATGTTTCAGGACACGTTTCAGTGGAATGGTACTACCAGCAAGAAGAAGGGTCAGAAATGGGGTAAAGAGAGAACCTCATCTCATAGACAGGACGACTATGAGCCATCCAGCCAAGACGGTCATGCTGCTCAGTGGAGTGGTACTGTCAGCAAGAAGAAGGACCCAAAATGGGGTAAAGAGAGGACCTCATCCCATAAACAGAATGACTATGAGCAATCCAGTCAAGACGGTCGTGCTGTTCAGTGGAGTGGTACTGCCAGCAAGGACCAGAAATGGGGTAAAAAGTGGACCTCATCCCATAAACAGGATGACCATGAGCAATCCAGTCAAGACCGTCCTACTGTTCAGTGGAATGGTACTATCAGCAAGGACCAGAAATGGGGTAAAGAGAAGACCTCAGCCCATAAACAGGATGACCATGAGCAATCCAGTCAAGACCGTCCTACTGTTCAGTCGAATGGTACTACCAGCAAGGACCAGAAATGGGGTAAAGAGAAGACCTCAGCCCATAAACAGGATGAATGTGAGCAATCCAGTCAAGACCGTCCTACTGATCAGAATGCTGGGAAAAAACGGACATTTGATGCAGTAGATTTTGAAAAGCTTACACCTTATACAGACTTGCCTAAGGTCTTTACTTTATTTTCTTCTCCCAAGTGTGACCTTGTGACATGTTTCATCCTGCTAAGCTCCCAAGATGTTATTAACCAGCAGCCGTGTGTTTGAAGTTTTTTCAGCTGCTCTTGGTTATATCATTCAAATTCTCAATTTTATTCTGTGCCATGAATCTGAAAATGCGTTTCCCTTTATTCTTTTAGTTTGATACTGATAAGTAGCTTATTCATATACTGCAGGAAGGCAATGTTATTGCTTATCGACTGATTGAATTATCAGAATCTTGGACTCCTGAGCTCTCCTCCTTCAGAGTAATTATCAAGTCTGCTTTTGGACTATCTTATATAAAACTATTTGGATCAGATGTTTTATGTACTGCATTCATGTCCCTGCAGGTTGGGAAAACAACACAGTATGATAGTAAATCAAATAGGATATGGCTGCAGCCAGTTTCGGAATTTCCATTTGATTTTAGGAAGAAAATAGATGACATGGATGAAGACGGATCACCTTCACAGTCTGACCCATCCCCTTACCAGGAAGATGGTTCTTTAGAGGTAACATTTTTTTTTTCTTTTCTTTAAACCATTTTGCATAGTAGCTTATTTACTTTTTTTAGTTAAATGCAAATTTAAAATGGTTTAACTACTTATATAGTATAAACAGATCATGTGTTAAATTGTGATTAAAGAATAGGAAAGTTGCACACAAGTAATTACACCTAAGTTCTCAATCCAAAAAAAAAAAAAAAAACTACACTTAAGTTTTGTTCTTACTCCCTCCATTCCTTTTCTTTTGATGTTTTAGGTGATTGCACAAATATTAAGGAATCATTAAATTATAGGAATAATCGTATGGTTTATACTAAAATACCCTTACTTACTCCTTGATTTTTTTTTTCTCAAAATTCTAATCTCCTTAATTATTGAAACTCACCACACAAATTGCATTTATTATTTAAACTTCCAATTTTCAAAGTGTGTTTTTCAACAAGGGTAAAATTGGATAAAAAGTATTAAAAATTCTAAAACATCAAAAGTTTTGGAATAAAGTTTAAGTTCTAAAACATCAAGGAATGGAGGGAGTATGTTTAAACCAAAAGTTGAGAAAGAGTTACAAAAAAAATCTCCAGAAATTTTCCATTCTTTAGATATCCATCATTTTGTAACAAGTCATTTATGTATTTAATTTTATCTTACATTTTATCCTGGCATAACATAAAAGCCTTATCGACAGTGAATGTCCAATACAATTGTCTATCTGACAAAAGAAACATGCTGCATATTTGCATGAAATTGACCAAGTATTTTCCTCAACAGATAGATTATGCATCTCTTGCTGATGTTCGAATTATTAAGCATGGCCACTCTGATTTGGCAATGGTAGTTGCTCATAGCGATGCTTTTGTAACTCCAACAAAAGCAACTAACAATAGCACTGATGGAAAACCTGCGGATAATCAAACTGCTGCAGGAAGCTCGAAGCCACAAGTAGAGGGTCATGTCACTGCTAAAGGTAATGTACATTTTACAATTCTTAGAAGTCCACAATTTATTGTATATAAACATGAAAACATTTTGATGCATCTGCACTATACTTAAGTATTTGGATTCTCATATACAGAAAATGGTGAAGTCAATGTTTGGGATGAAATCAACGAGGCATTAAAAGCAAAGAAGGCCAGGCTGTCGCAGGAGGATCGCTGGAAGAAAGAAGGCGATAGTTCAGAGAACAGGTCATGGTCTCAGAGAGCCTTGAGATGCAGTGCACTTGGTCCCACAATGGCACTTTTAAGGTCGCAGAATGGCTTTAAGAAATAATCATACACCTGGGTCTTATTTACTGCATGTCCCTTTTCCGCAGATTAGTATTACATCTTTTTTTGGGGGTATATATATGAACAAATTTCCCATATTTCCATCTGTAATGCAAGCTACATGTCCTGATTTCAGTATGCTAGTGGGAAAAATATTTGGGGGCTTATTTATAGTTCTACTTTTGGTGTTAGTAGGTGCATTCCTCCTGAAAATGAAGCAGAAAATCGAATCAACTGCTTGACAAAATCTAGACATGATTGCTTCCCATCTAAAGTGACAGACATAATTTATTGCTGTTAATATTTTTGTGTAGTTAGTTGATCAACCGTATTGTGTACATATAATGCATTGCAGTTGGATAAATTAATGTTGGCTGTTAAAAATAATTCATTGTTCCATCATTCAAATTGAAACTTCATTTTGGTCATCAGGGTACGCTGAGACCAATAACAGATGATAATAACATTCTACAACACAATAATAGATCTTTTAATACAACCTTTCCTGCAAAGGTAGTTTGTACACATGAAATGAATATCAGTGCTTGATAAATTGATGGCTAGCCTTCACTTCATCATTAGTAGCGTTACCCTCATGCTAAATTGATGAATAAACAAGAATAAAAAACAACCGAAGCAGTAGAAAAACAAGAGAAAGATAGGCTTCATATGCACTTAAATTTAATGTTTGTTTATATATATTGTTTTGTGCTTAAGCAGAATCAGTGCACAGTACGCATACAATCTTTATTGGGCATATGCACTGAAAATAGTCTGAGCATGAGTACAAATTTACATATAACATTAGCTAATTGGGGCTCAACTGATTTCATTCACTTTTTCCCCTACTTCAAGCTCAGCTATCATATTACATAACATGAGACCATGATCCTCTTTATCATTAATCTCACTGTGCTGTTCAACACCTGAACTAATGTTATCATCATCTGCTATTAGCCATTTCCCACTGTTTTTATTATCAGATTGATTGCAACTACCTTCTTTCATTACATTAACATCTAAATTAGGCAAAGGGAATGACTGTGATCTTACCAGGTTCTTATGGACCTTAGAGGATTCATTGACTGAGGGTAGCGTCATCCGAGGCGGTATACTACTCCCTCTACGCTCAGCAATAGAGAAAAAAGATCCTTTCGATGACAAATTGGAGTTTTCCCCTCCTGAAGTATCATCAGTCGAAAATGACTCCAAAGGTGAAGAGAGAACTTCTTTGTTAAGTAAAGTAGAACTTGTTGAGAAAGACACGTCTTTAACATAAAAGGGTTCAATTGATTCCTGGCCGGATGGTGATGGCTGCCGAGAAGACATGAATGACAAGTCAGACCAATTGGTAGAGGAAGGCGAAAATGTAAACGAACTTGCATAATCAGAACTTGAAGGTGAAAGTGTTGGCGACTTGGAATTGAATCTTGGGCTGCTGCTTGGAAAACAACAAGGAAAAGAAGTGCCACAAGGAGATAGTGGCATCAAAGAAGCAACACCAGAATCAGATTCAGACAAGTCCATGGCTTCATCAGTATCTTTTGCCTTGCTTAAGCTGTTCGGATAACATTCAAAAGAATCTGGAGAACCACAATCACTTGGATGACTTGATGATGGCGACCCCGACAAGGGATCATCATCAGCTGCAAAATCTTGTTTTTCTTCCTCCATAATCACATCACACTTCCATTTGGGGGATATTAAGATTTCTTTCATGATACCACTAGCAAATTTCCTCCTCAATCTTGCCCAACCATGTTCTGCAGCAGGAAGACAAGTTTCCGATTCAGAATTAGCTACAGAAAAAGGCGGAACAACCCCACCAGAAATTGCCTTGTGGAAAATCTCAAAATCCAAGTCATAAGCATCAACTTTTCTTAGACCAATCTCCATCTTTTCAGTAGGCAAAACCAGTTGTTTATCAGAATCACCTGACAAACGTTGCTGATCAGAAAGAGCAATCCAAAACTCAGCTGATTCTTGATCTTCGCGGATGCTCAAAATCGGACCCTTTGCTCCCTCATAGCGCACAACCTGAAAAGCCGCGCTCTTTGCGTTGCATGACATAACCAAGTCACAATTTTTCCCAATCCACACATAAATAGCAGAAGGAACATGAACTATAAAAGCGCCGCGTGAATCAAGTGCCAGTGAACCTGGTTGGTTAACCATCTTAGGTACAAGATGAAGAGGGTCATAAGGAGAGTGAGGAGCCATTCGATACATCCTTAAAACAGAATTAGGACTTGCAGGCATAGCATGTACACGTTTCTGACACTGCAAGAGTTGACAAGCAAAACCCATGTTCGGATTTGTGACTCCCCTTGCAGTTTTCACAAACTGAAAAGCATCTTCAAAGCTCTGTCCCTTCCTCCACATGAGATAAGCTATCACCAAAGCCGTTGATCGTGAAACCCCTTGACAACAATGAACAAGAACACGACCACCTTGTTCTCTAACATCCTCAAAGTAATCAAACACATCATAGAGAATACATGTTATATCCTCAGTTGGACTGTCCTGCAACCAAAGTGTTTTGTACTCAAAATCACTTTTGAAATACTCAGGACAAACAAAACCAACACAGTTAAGCACATGTGTTATTCCTTTTTCTCTGAGAAGTTCATGGTTTTTGGCCACTGTGTCACTTCCCAAGTAAATATGTTCAGCAATTCTGGAACACTCTTTGTCAAAGAAAGCTAGTTTATCTCTTTTGAACTGAAAATCTTTGGTAGGTTCATTGATTGTAATAGACCCTCTTGGAGTCTGTGGAAGAGGCCAAACACCAAGATCATCAGATCCAGCACTTGGCCATTCTTCAACGCTACGTTTGTTGATTGAAAGAGGTTGAAGAGGTGGTAAAAGTGGTCTTGGTTTACTATTTCCTAGTGGTGGTTTATGGCTATTTGGAGAACGATCTGTCCATGAAACTGAACGTGAATAGGTTCTCCTGATGGAGAGTTTTTTCTCCTTATCCTCTTCTCCTAACATGTTGCTTAAAGGGTGATGAAAAAGATAGAAATTTGATCCAAACCCATCAAAACATTGTTGCTATAGTTTTGACTATTGAGTAGGTAATGAATTGTGGTGGTTCAAAACAAGTATTTGCGGTTATGAGTCTACAATTTTGTGTTCCATATTCCCACCTAAACCACTTGACATTGTCTTTGTCTTTGACTCTGACTCATTCTTCGGCTGAGAGAATAAGAAAATTCAAACAAAGAAACAAACAAAGCAGCACATAGCAAAAGCCAGCTACAAAAATAGAATGATTATGTTGATGCTTTGGAAGAACAACTTTACAAACATGTTTTTTTCTATGATCTTGTCCAATCAATTAGAACAGAAGAGAACACAAAAGAAACAAAGAAAGTGCAATCAAAGATTATGCTGCACTTGTATTTGTTCTTGTAGTTATAGTTTATAGTTTTGGTTGAGTGGAGCCCACGAAACCGTAGCTCTGCCACCTAAGAATTTCTCACTGTCGAGAGTCGTGGTCTTACACATGCAAAGGAACGCGTCAAAGTGCCATGTCATCATGCTCACTTTTTTTTTTCCATTGTCATATCTTGATTGTTTATATTAGTAGTAGCGGCATGGCAAAAGACACATGAAAAATGATAATCAAGCTATTTTTTTAGACTTGGAAAAGTCCATGAGCAAAATATTATAAGAAGAAAAGAGATGAAGGTTCATCTCATGATGTAGATGTAGAATAAGTAAGCTTGGTAGCAAGAAAAATTCTTTAGAATTTCATATTCATAGTGATTAATAAAAGATAGTAAATGAGTATATGAAATGTTATGTGAAATTAGTAGAGAATCAACAAACTAACTATCTATTAACTAACTCTAACCTCTTAAAATATGGTAACTAATTTAGTAACCGATCGATATTTTTATGACCAGACCTTAAGTTGATAGTAATATGATCACGTTTAACTTGAATTACAAGCATCTATAACATTATAATGAAAAAATCTAAAAGAAAAAAAAACAATTCGATAAAAACTTACAAAATCATAGAAAACAAGAAGGTGCGAGGAGGTACACAACTGAGTCGTAGAAGCTCCGTTTGGATCGAGGACAGTATTTAAATTATTTTGTGAGTACATAATCAATGCGCTCCGGCAAGGACACATTAGTTGCCGAAACAAACTCAAAGTAAAAAAGACGGATCAAAGGATGTTTATGTTGCAAAAGTTTTGTTGTTGATGAGAAACTTTTTTTTTAACTCATTTTCTTACATTCATGAGTTTTCGAACCTGAGACATTGTGGAACAGCACACTCGCAGTCTCAAGTCAATACCATTAGGCCAACCCAAGTGAGCATATACTAAAAACAAACTTCTAGATCAGCACATTATGACATGTTTGGATGGAAGGCTCTAAAGGGGGAAAAAAATTGTTTTTTTTTTTTTTAAATTAAGGAAACTATAAAATACTTTTAAATATGATAAATGATCATATAACATCTCAATCACACTTTATATATTTTCAGAAACATCATATCATTTCCTTTATTTTTTTTAAAGTTCAATCCAAACATGTTCTAATGCGTGGCATTAAATTTTTGTTTTTTTTAGTGTATGCTCTTTTCGATGATTCCAATGTTTCTTATCATACAAGTTATAACTTATAAGTACAGTAAAAAAAACATACAGGAATGATAAAAAGATAACATACACGTTTTTTTTCTTTACGATTAAAAAAAATCATACAATATAGAAAAGGAAAAGATGAATAATATTTTATGAAAATTCAATATAAACGGTAAGGATGCACCTTTGAATTTTTTTTTTAAGTTCATATTAGATTTTTTTTTTTTTTTGAAATATGAAGTTCATATTAGATATACCTATTTATTTAGCTTCATTTCTTTCTGTAACTAAACATATCAGTAATATTTACCATGTACTGTCTACTACCTCCATCCTTTTATTTTTACAAAATAAAAGATATTCATTCATTCAAATTGAAAAAGTACACCGATATAATGCAAATTCGCTAAAAACAAAAAGGATGAATCTGTGACTAGGCTCACAACATCGATGTTAATAGCATAAAACGGCAAAGTACAAATGCCTACACATGACTATATTTAAATCTCCGAAATAACTATGTTTTCGGATCTGCAACGTGGATGACGCCAAAATCATTGATTGGATCTGCACTGGATCGAAGCTGATCTGACAATCTGAAGCGATCAAATACCTGAGAGAAACAAGAAAAACAAACAACGTCGCACAAAGACGACGAACAACCAACGTCGCACGAAGACAACGAAATCACAAAATAAAACGAAATAGATGTGAAAATCACTTATTTCAATAAAAGGAAAATAGAAAAACAAGTTAGAGGGGTGATTTTGGGTCAAAAATTGACCATAAATCACCCCTCTTTGGTGGATGAAGGAGAAAAAACTAGGGTTTTTACCTCCGTCCTTTTTTGTAAGTTTGTTTTGTTGGTAATTTTCATATATATTAAAAAAATTGTAGGGTATTTAATTTGTCTATTTTGTATATCAATGTTACTAAAATATTTTTGTCTATAGATGTAGATAACTATTCGTAATATTAATAAAAAAGATATACTTTTGAAAAATATTAATAAATACAGATAATTATTTTTAATTGAATTTATAGTTAAGGATTTAAGGATGTTTTTTCTTCTCATGTTTATAATTAAGGAAATAAAGGAGATATAAGCTAACCTATTTGATTGTGTCTTAATTCTTAAAGCATATCATGCACATCGTAGTTTTCAGGTAAATGCCAAAACTATATTGTATAAAGATGGAGTCACTTTCAGATATGGTCAAGGAAGGAGGGTTGTTTTTGTGAGAGTGGATCATTCAGTTCAAAGAAGCATCATAATATTACAATAAAATAGGAAATTGCTTACTCTATTGCAAAGAAATGTATGAAAACTAATTAAAATATCAAAGGGTCAAAAAAGGGTGGCGATGCAACTAGAAGCCGCCTTAGAATAATCCTCTTAAACACGTCTTCACATGATCCTATAATTCCCATTACATTACAAATAACAATCCTTATTAGTACAACAATTCAACAACTCTTGGTTTGTCTTGTCCTGAGTCTCCTTCTAGGTACCCACTCTCTTGTGTCAACAACATTGTACACGGTGCAGCTTAAATAGAACCCTTAAATTTAAGACCATTGTTTTTTTTTTTTTTTGGCTTTCGCACCGGTTTTCGACCCACCAAAGTGGACGACTAATCCAGCTCGTGCGTAGAGGCATGCGCACTGGCCAAACGTTGTTCTCCCTGGGAATCGAACCCGGTATTCCCTGGGTACGTCATTGGAAGGAGCTCCTTGCTACTGGAGCCCAAACAACTTGGTTAATTAGGACATATTCAGAGACGGATCTAGAAATTTTAATTAGTAGGAGTAAAATTGTAATGATACTAAATTATTTTTTACATATGTATCCTGTGAAATTACAACAAGTAGAAAATTGTTGATTTATTTTAAGAATTAATCTAACATAGTGGCATCATGGTTCAATTTGATTTTATGCATGCGTAAAAAAGTTTTACAATGTATATAAACTAAATTTAAAAAAAAAAAACTATTACTCGAAGACTTGATATCCTTTTATATAAATAGACAATATATCAAGGAAAAAAAAATCAGAGATTACAAAAATATATCACTACTAACTTAGTGAGGGCAATACTTAACTTTTAGTGATACTTAAAACTATTCAATCTTTACGAATTTTTTTTTAGATAAGTGGAGGCATGCCCCCAATTTAATACATTTGTATATGTCCTTAGACATATCCGCGTAAAATACACTTAGTTTTTTTTTATTTTTAAAAGAAGTATAAACTTATAACATTTCATTAGGTAACAACTCAATATAATATATATGGAAACATCAAAGAAAATGTGAGCACTAATGTCACATCTCGTGCTAAGTAACAATTTAGTGTCTAAAGTTTTTATAATCCATGCACGCATCACAAACACGCGCGCCCTCATACACATATATTGGACATATTTGCATAAAATACACTTAGTTTTTTTGTTTGTTAAGATGTATAAACTTATGAGAAATGATATTTTGACAACCATTTTGTGACAACCTATGTGACAACTTTATCTCTCATACTCACATTATTTTTTTACTTTCTCTCTCTATTGCTTTGTTTTCCGTGTCACTATCTACTTTTCTTTATAAATTAGTGGTTGTCACAAAAGTTGTCACTCAAATGGTTGTTCATATAACACACCTCTAAACTTATAGCATTTTATTAGGTAACAACTCAATAACACATATGGAAACATCAATGAAAAAGTGAGCTCTAATGTCACATCTCATGCTATATAACAATAAGGTGTCTAAAGTTTTTATAATCCATGCGCACACATCCCAAACACGCGTGCACTCACACACACATATCATTTTTCTTACCCCTAAAAAAACTTTTTTTTTACACCACATCGAAAGTGCATGTTGCATTCTAATATTGTCCAACTCATTTACTAATTAAAAAGTATTATATTAAAACGCATAAATTGAATTTAGACAAAATGTTATTTTGGTATTTTAATTTGTACGTGAGACAAAAAATTGTGATGTGGTTCGGTGAGGGGTATAAATTTTAGTTTTGTCTTGTCCCTTGCCTCTGGTTTGTCCTGTTCCTGAAACAGTTTTACAAATCAAACATTGAACAGCTGAAAAATCGTATTTCGGTTACTACGAATTTTGTCTAATTACTTTGAATTTGTATTTCTCTTGGAAATTAAGTCTCATTGAGATTTTGATCTCAAAACAGGTTTGAAGTCGCAAGGATAATTACAAGAATCATATCTTTATTCCACAGTCAAACAATTTGATATTCTATTTAGGCTAAATACTTGGGGTCCTTTGAATTTAACATTTTTACCGGGTTAGTCTTTAAGTTTTTTAAGTTTCAAATTAGTTTTAAGTTACACAACGCCTGCAACGTTACTCTTTTCCGTCCAACCTTGTTAAATGAGGCTTATGCGATTGTCAAACACTAATGTGGCCCGACCAATTAATTTTTTTTCCTGAGTTTTCTGTGATCTTCATCGTCTTCCGCTTCATATACATCAACATTCATCATTTTCTCCCCCTTTTCAAACTCAAACCCAAAAAATCCAAGAGAAGAATATTGGGAATTGGAAAAAAAATAGAAGATATGAATCAACCATAGATAATGTAGAAATTTTCAGCAACCCATTTTCTATTCAATTTAATTTTCTTAATTTGTTCCAACAATTGAAGTTTCAGTCACCTCATTTTCAACTCAATTTTGACTTCAATTTAATGTGTTTTTCTACTTTCAATTTTCCATCTTTATAGTTTAATTGACATGGTTTTTGTTCGTTTGTTTTAAAACTTTGAATTTTTTCTCATCTTAATAGTTTAAGCCCCAAAATTACTTTGATTCAATGTCCCTTATAAGTGTATAAATTTTGTTTTTAAGCTATAATAGACTGTATTAACATTTTCATATGGCCTTATTCCCCTATAAGCTTTTGATAGTTTTTAAAATATGGATGATTCTATGAGATTTTAACCGTAATAGTTCCTTTGTCTAATAGAGAAAACAAAGGAGAAGATGTCTTTCAAACAGTATATTGTCATTCACGAAATTGATACTACGCAATGGCTATAACATGCCTTTATATAAGTTTGGTTTCGTAATACATAACCTAAGTAATTCTTATATGTTAATTAAATAAGAGGTGGTGCTGCAACTATACTATAGAGGCGGTGTTGTAGATTTTGATGGATTTTATACAGTTATACTACTGCTATTATGCATTAATGAATTTACCTTTTAATTTTTCTATATTTTGTAAACTTACAACTTCGCTTTGGCATCTCACACTTTGATTTCGTCGTAGTTTTGACCTTCTCCTTTTCCTTCCTTTCAAAAAAAAGTTTCTCTTTTCCTATACTTGTTTCAATCATTTTCTTGTCAAATTGCAACATCTCACACTTTGATTTTCTCATAGTTTTGACCTTTCCTTTTTTCCTTCCTTTTGCAAAAAAATTCTACTTCTGGTGCGCGGATCTAGAGCTTGTTTTTTTTGTTGAGTTGGTCAAATTTTAAAGTACTTCACCGTTTATGCATATCATATTAAAGAGAAAATATATATACATTTAATCTTAAGTACATGCAATATTTTTTATATCAGATTTTCTCAAGATTTGCTATACACACACTTTGCCTCTGTATGGTGTACGGTTGGAAGGACTAGAGTGAAGCTCGAATTCCTAGCTTCTCATTCGTGCATTGGGTGTAAGTTCAGATTGTAACCTGGGGGGGGGGGGGGTGAATTAGGTTTCTAGGATTGTTGGTTAATTTTTCTTTGTTTGGCATTGTTGATAATTTTTCCGGTAAATATTGGTGAAGTTATGAATGCGGAGAAATAAAAGAGTAAGGGAAGAAAAAAGAACACAAGGCAATTTATCGTGGTTCTCCTCTAAACCTAAGGGTACATCCACTCCCCTCACACCCTATGAAGGATTTTTTTCCACTATATATGTAAAGAATCTTTGTTACAAAGCAACCTTAATCCCAAAGGCCCCCTAACAATATTTCTCTACACAACAAGATGGCACCCCACTATCTTTTACAACAAGAATCTTCACCAAACCTATGATGAAATTCTCACAAACAAACAAAGGATTTAAAACTCTAAACCAAACACACACTTAGTCCTCCAAATTAGCATATCATGCACAACTGCCAATTTAGCAACACAGTAGTCAACATGAATACCAAAGAAAAATTCAACAATTCCTTCCTTTTTTTCCCGTTCTGAATTTCCAACTCTCTCATGGGGGATTACCCCAAAGACGAGAGAAGAACGTTGTTAATATGACTCTGGAGATAGTGAAAGTAACAATTGCGCACATGCTACACTCTCAAATAATTGTCTTCCTAGCTCACGGACAAGATCAACTAGAAATGGGCGATAACTGTTCTTCCAGAGAAAATCATATAAGCTGGGTCCAAGCATCTCAAATACCTGTAACATCATTAAAATTTCACAGACAAGTCTTAACCCCCACAAATGTTTGTGAAGTTTGGAAATAGTGTAGCTATATGCCAATTAGATAAAATAATTTAACACAGCTGCGTATTTGAACACAGCTGCATAAGATAAAATAATTTAAAATTGACACAAGCTTCAAATAACAGCTGGTAGTACATTATACACAGGAAAAAGAAAACAGTTACTGACTGCCATTCCTGTCATACTTCCCAAGCAATTGGAGCACATCAACTTCTAACATTGCTGCTTCGCGGTATTTCTTAACACTCCTCACAAATTTTATGGCAACCATTTCCCTCGTTTCTCTATCCCAGCATTCCAATACCTGACCAAAAGTCCCTGCAAACATAGATCAGATAATGATGTTAATAACCTTCACCAATTTTATTTAGAATCTCATCTGCAAGTATATAAACAGAGACATTAGGATCACAAGAAATTGAAAATGAATACAAATTAAGACATCAAAACATATCCCCTACTTGTCAAAATTCCCAAGGACCCTTTGAGAAATTTTTTTATAGGCAAGTATGAGAAGAAAAATTATAAAGAAAAAAATATCTTTTAAATTTGGCATTTACATAATATAAGATCACATGAAGGTTTAAGTAAAGTTACATATTGAAGACGATAAATGTTTTTTGGGGGCAAAAAAGCAAAAGTAATCATGATAATGCATTTTATGGATTGATCTTAATAATTAAAATAACAAATCATTATATATCAACTATTAAATTTAAAGTTATGATAATGCATCCTTACAAAAAAAAGTTATGATAATGCATTAAATTATTAATAAAGGAATATTATTTATTTAGACTCAAATATATGGATGATATGTGATGGGTTGGACGTTCAATCGATTAGTTTGTTAAGAGTTTCTGACCCATTCTTAAAAAAAAAAAAAGAGTTTCTCATCCATCATGATATAATTTTGAGTATTACTTTTCCCACCTTATGGTATTCTAGCGCGCCCTGCGTTTTTTTCAAAAATGCCCTTGAAGTTTCCGAATTTAATAATCCGGAACGGTGTTTTCCTTTGTTAAAGGGTGAAAAATGAGTTACGGATTTTTTCGGATTTTGTAATCCGGAAACTTCAAAAAATAGGGCGCGCTACATGATTTTTCCGGATTACATAATCCGAACACCCCCTAAACACCTTTTTTCAAGGGAAAAACAGTTCGGATTATATAATCCGAACTGTATCAACACAATTTTTTTTCATGTTTGTAACATGGATAGTCATTCTAGGGAACAAAATTAATTTTCCTAACTCTCATCCTTCTGTTTTGAGTCATTGTTACTTGTTCTTAATCAAAAATCGGGTTTTCGAGCTACTTGATCTGATTGCTCCGAAACTTCCCCAGAAAATCAGAAAAAATTCAAGGATCATGACTCCCGTAGAAGAGAGTTCTTACGGGATCTCGCCCCTCAAAATCCAAAATTCCATCGTTTAAACCCATTTTTTCTTTTTTTTTAAAATTTTTCATATTCTCAGAAAAATCTGAAAAAATTTGCATTAGTTTTATTTAATTTTTAGAATTTTTTGGTGGTATTTTTATATTTTTGTGATTTTTTTTAGCATTTTTTACTTAGTTTTTGTATTGTTCTTAAAAGCAAAACTCAAAACTGCTGAAATGTGAGAGGATCTGACTGATTATACATAAGAATTATCCGAATTATAAAATCCGAAATAGTAAACATGAATCCGGATTTTAAAATCCAAATTGCACAAGGGCATTTTTAGAAATTTTACAGGTGCAGGAGAAGGCCATAGCGGGGAAAAGTAATACTTTGTAATTTTTCACTATACAAAGATTCTTACTACAAAGATGGCCGAACCCTATTTTCCTTTTTACCATAGTCACCACTTCACCACATAAGTAACGATTCTTTCACATTCGTTCCTCTCCAAGACGATTATCAACACTAGCAACCATAACAGGTACCCCTCACTAAACATCTCTATTGTCATATATTGTATCTATGATTTTGAGTATTATGGTTATTTTCAAACAAAAAACATCAATCTTTATCCAACCGAACTCAAAACCTAACTTGGAAGAAGACGACAAGAGGAAAATCTGAAAATGAAATTAAACAAAAAAAAACAAAAAACAATTATGAATCTGAGTCATTATCCATTGAGCCCAACATTAAAGTTTGTTATTTTTTTTTTTTCTATCTCTTCAATGATTTCTTCTAAAAAATAAAACTTTATACAACATGCTCTCATTCTATGTAGTTTCGGATTGTGGGCGTAACGTGGCATTGTCAACTGTGACCTAGGTTACAAAATTGCACCGTGTTTAGTATTTACTAGGAAGCATCGGTAGGAAAAATATACTACTTACATAATGCATACTTCATTTTTATTATATTATATTGATTAAATCATAAAATAAAATTTCGTGTCAACTTTTGTGATATGATTGAAAAGTACTAATAAACACAATCATTAGTTTCTTATTAACTTGATATAAACATTTCCATATGAAATATGCCTATATATATATATATATATATATATATATATATATGAAGAGAAATGATATTTTGACAACCACTTTTGGACAACTTTCTCTCTCATAATGTTGTTATTCTCTCTCTTCCTTTTTCTCTCTCCATTGTTTTTGACAAATAAGAAGTGAGTAAAACAAGGTTGTCAACAAAGTTGTCATCAAATGGATGTCAAAATATCATTACTCATATATGAGTGATATAACCCAAAGTTGCTAATCAACTTTGTGCCTTGTGTTTAAGTTAAAGTTCCACTTTTGATAAATGTCACGGTAAATCTTCAATGAAGTTGATGGTTCTATTTGACCTTGCACGAGAAGTGCCCTAATCAAAATTTAATTTCATTATAGAAAATGATATCATAAACTTTTTTTTTTTACTTATAAAAAATGCTTAGTACATTATTAAGACATAGATTATGTTTCATTAATCAAAGACAGATTAAGGATTATGACATAGACAAAATCTTAAAAAAATGAAACTTGTTTGAACTGTAAGAAAGAAGTGAAAAAGCTAAACCAGTTGACTTGACTTTGCTAGGTTCCTTCTACAAGCACTCTTCTTTCACTTGCAATTTCCATTGAAACAATGCATCTTGAGGTATATGAAAAAGTCTCACTCTCTTTCTTAGTCTAATGACCAAGAAATTTCCTTCTCGAATTAATGGTTGAATATTTGCTACCTTTTTTGTCCTTTTCAATTATTTTACTTTGATTCCTCAGCCAAGTTATATAAACATCAATTCATTCATGTCTTTGTTATGGAATTGCAGCTAGAAACTTGGACAGCTTTGGTAGCAATTTTGTGTTTACTTTGTTTTATTCTGAAGGAGATTGTTATGGGAGGGAATAGTTCAAAAGGGTCTCCTAGGAGAAGGCATGTTCCTTCATATGAGGCTTCAGGTTCTTCATCTTCATGGAATAATAACTATGATGGATATGGTTATCCACCACAATCACCACATCCTCAGCAGAATCCATATCAAACACCTCAGCACCAGTTTTCATCTGCATCAGCTCCATTTTATGAGAATTCACAGCCAAAAAAGAAGTTAGATAAGAGGTATTCCAGGATTGCTGATAATTACCAATCATTGGATGAGGTAAGAATTGAATTATATCATTGCATGTAATAGTGTTTTTTTTACTTGTTTGTATAAGAAATTGTTTGATCTATCCCTTTGATTTTGTTTGTCATTATCATTAGTCTATTTTTTTTTTTTTTTTGTGGGGTTAGAATGGGACCAAAGGATACTGTTTTTATAATTGACTTGAACAAGAATTAAACTCTGGGGTGATAATGTGAATGCAACATGTATGAAGTTTAGATTTTAGAGTCAAAAGGGGGAGAAAAATAGAAACTGAGATAACAGCAAAGGGGGTCAATTTATTCAATCTAATTGGGTATAAGGGTGACTTTCTGAGTTTTATGTCTGGAATCAGAGTTCACTTTTCTGCCACTTAAGCAATGAGGAATGGAACATTTAAGTTCTTAATTATTAGTAATAAAATTTATAATATAAGATTCTAAAGTAGGAGTTCGGATAAACCACTTAATTAAGTACTTATTTAATAAGCTTTTATCATATAAGAACTTATGTATAAGCTGTTTTTATAATCGTCAAAATGAAAATGAGGATAAACTTAAATAACCTTTGTATAAGCTGTTTATTTCTATAAGTTTTCATGAAGATAAAATAAATCATTGAGAATTTCAACCAAAATTAATTGTTTTGGAACTCCAGAGAGAAAATACACATTATTATTGTCAAATAATGAAGTGAATCGAACACAGGTTACTGCTGCTCTTGCAAATGCTGGGCTGGAATCTTCTAATCTCATTGTTGGAATTGATTTCACAAAGAGTAATGAGTGGACAGGTGTCATCTCTTACTCTCACTTTCATGCTTGAATTTGATTTTTGTGAATTTTAAAGCTAAGTATATACTTCACTTTCTCAGGGAAGAGTTCATTCAATCGAAAAAGTTTACATCACATTGGAAGTGGTCAAAACCCTTATGAACAAGCAATCTCTATTATTGGGAAAACTCTATCCACTTTTGATGAAGATAACTTGATTCCATGTTTTGGATTTGGAGATGGTAACATTGGATGTGAAACTAAATACTTTTTCCAATGTAGTTTTGTTTTTTTCAAGCTTGCAAAATTGATTGTTTATTTTCTGTCTATTATTTGTCAGCATCTACACATGATCAAGATGTATTTAGCTTCTATTCAGAAGAGAGGTTATGCAATGGTTTTGAGGAAGTATTGGCACGATACAGAGAAATTGTTCCTCAACTCAAACTTGCAGGTGTGGCCTTTATTCATTCACTTGTTATCTTAGATATTTTGGTCTTAACCCTTCGGTTCCCTGGGAAGGCCGCCTAGAATTCTGGAGTTCGGCTGGGAGGTAAGAAAAGTTTGGTAAGGATGTTCCAGTCAAGATTCGAACTCGGGTTCTCCTGAATGATTCGATCTTAATTGGAGTTCATAAATCACTTGAACACTTGGTTATCTTAAAACATGACCTGTTATCTTAGATTGATTTTTGTTTTTAATTAGGCACATTATAACTTGTTGCATTCATAAAACAGGACCGACTTCGTTCGCCCCTATTATTGAGATGGCCATGACTATTGTTGAACAAAGTGCTGGTCAATATCATGTCTTGCTAATAATTGCAGATGGACAGGTAATTCTTTAATCCATATTTCACACTATAGGTACACTTTTAAGTACATTGTTTCTTTATGAATTATCTTAACTTTCATATATAAATGAATTAACTGCAATGCTGGAGTTGTGCCATGCAAGCACAGTCATGTTCATAATATTACACATATCTTATCTTATTAGTTACGGTGCAAAACTAAATGCCTGCAATTCTGCAATGCTTTGATGAATGAAATTAGTCGGTTGTAGATACTCATTGTTTCTGCTCAGTGATAGGGCTTCAAAAACTGATGCTCAGCCTGTTGCCGCAGGTGACCAGAAGCATTGATACAGAATACGGCAACCTAAGTCCACAGGAACAGAAGACAATAAATGCGATCGTAAAAGCCAGGTAAGTTTTTTTTAGTTTTCTTTCATGTGTAGACCATTCTGCATTCTTATACTCTTTCTAAATTGCAGTGAGTATCCATTGTCAATAGTTTTGGTAGGAGTTGGAGATGGGCCGTGGGAGATGATGAAGGAATTTGATGATAACATCCCTTCTCGTGCGTTTGACAATTTTCAGGTTTGGGTGTAATTCATTTGCCATATATAAACGATAAATCTTCGTATTATGCTCAAATGTGATAATGTTGTCTGTGGCTGGCTGGATGTAGTTTGTTAATTTTACGAAGATAATGTCGAAGAATGTAAATCCAAGTCGAAGAGAGACGGAGTTTGCCCTTGATGCTTTGATGGAGATACCTTCTCAATATAAGGCAACCATAGAACTTGGCTTATTGGGGTAATAAAAATACTAAAATACTGTACTTAAAATTTGTTAGACAGGGTTTTATCTGGTGTAATAACTTATAACTGAATTTGGAAATCTCATGTCTTCATTGATATGAGTAGTGCACGGAGGGGACATTCGCCGGATAGGGTTCCTCTACCTGCCCCTCTTTATAATAGGACTTCTTCAAGCATCAGTGGAAATTCTTTTCGGTCAAACAGTTTTCAGCAGAGTGTCCCTAGAGATACCGGCTATGAATATGAACGCAGTGTTCACACAGAGCCATCTACAAGCTCTTTACATGATAATAAGGTATTGAAATCATGCTTTGCAATGTGAGGTGTCTTTTATATTAAACTAAGACAGTTTTTCCCCCCTTCCTTAATGTCATCACAACCATTCATCATCATTTCTATCTCACTTTGAATAGTAATAGTGGTTTACCTATGACATGGTTGACTGCAGGTTTGCCCTATTTGTCTTACCGATGCGAAGGATATGGCCTTCGGCTGTGGACATCAGGTAATTAATTTAACTACATGCTGCTATATTAAGTTATAAATATTAAGGGATGAATATATATTAAGTTATTTCCCTTCTCCTTTGCATTTCCTCACATGACATGGCAGACTTGTTGTGGATGTGGAGAAGACCTTCAGTTCTGTCCCATTTGCCGGAGCACAATCACTACTAAGATAAAGCTTTACTAGCAATCTGTTGCAGACCTGCTTTCAATGAAATTTTAATTCATTGGCAGAATAAAGTTAGCCATCAAAGTATGATAAGTTAGAACATCAGAGTGAGGAAGAGTTTATAGTTTAAAAAAGAATAAAAGAATGAGCCTTACATTGTTGTATATATGTGTCCAGTCCTCCTGTACATTGTCCGGATTGAAGGCATCATCATCATGTTATTCAGTAAACTGTCTCTGTACAAATTGTCAGGATTGTTTCAATGAACACTTTTTTTGTTGGTTCTTTCTATTAGTCGTTCTTTCTATTAAGTATGGAATCTGTGTAGTTTATTTACCTTCGTCTGAAAAAAATAATTGTAAACTGACATTGTAGTTTTAACATGCTAGAATAACAAAAGGTAAATGGTCTTTTACTTGTTCATTGAATAAATAAGCTTACCTTAATATAACAATAATATTGGGGTTGCTTATCATGCAATGGATGCGTATCACATTTAATGGGATGATACGTAAAATTTTACAGAGCTTGTTCACATCCACATCCCTTTAACAGATACTTCTGTTACCTAATTTCTCTTTAGTACACATTCCACACATTTGGTGTATTTTAAATATAGTTTGACCGACTTTGTGAATATATTTGACATAATGAAAACAAACTCGGCTCTCAAACTTTATTCTGCCGAAATAACATGCAACAAACAACGAGAGAAATTTGACAAAATTACAAACCAATGATTGGGTGATAACACTGCAACTGAAATAAGGAGCTCCTATATAGAATCCTAAGAGATGAAATCATTCCATCCTGAGCCTGTTTCCTTCAGCAAAATCAGGACTTAACTGTTTACTGCAGGTCCGTAGATAACATATTTGACTGCAGGTTCCTTCCTTCTGGTACTTGGAGGAACCTTTTATCTTCTAAATAAGCCTGTATATTCGCAACATCTTCAGATTAACTAAAAGGTTGTCTGAGATGACGTTCAACATCTTCTACAACCGAGATTTATATCTTTTAAACAGAGCAAATCCAGCCATCTGCATACAAAGTGTAATTAGTTAATCTTAGAAGATCCATATATCAAAACACCAAACATTTTGCATTTCTTACTTGCAAGAATGCATTGAATGAAACAGCTGTATATTGATTGGCTGGCATAGAACTCAAGAACCTTGCAAGCCACACCCAATCTTCTTGCAAGCCAAGCAAACTTCGAATGTGCGGAATTTCAGTTTGTAAAAGCAAGCATAGTAAGCTGCTCAATCAGTGAGATGAGAAAACATAAACAACAAATTGCAAATATCGTCTGAATGAATTTGAGACTATCACAACAGACATGAACCAGTGAATCATACACCTTCATATATGATTCTAGTCGCTTTAAAAAATCTTCTATACAAACATGAACCAGTGAATCATACACCTTCATATATGATTCTAGTAGCTTTAAAAAATCTTCTATACTCTCCAATGTTTCATCGACTTCGACTTCTTGATAACCTGTACTTCTGAAGTATCCTTCTGGTTGGAAGATAGACTGAAGCGGTAAATTAAAAACTTCAAATTCAACAGCATCAGTATTTGCAGAACAACAGAATCTGGTTCCTTAACATGAGGCTAGGAAGCTACGCAGCAAAATATCAGTCAGTAATATTTTCATGTTCTACGTTACCTTTTCGTAAACGACGTGCTTTGGGATGGTGTATAGGAATTAGGAAGACCCTATGAAGCTCAGCCAACAAAATATCCATTGCATGTGGGACCTTCTTGCAAATGATAAACAATTGAAACGCCAAAAACAAACAAATAATCATAGAAAAAATATCAAAACAAACATTCTTATTCATTCTATGTATCCTTGAAGACTTGGAGTTTAAACATGGTGTACCTGAGATGTAATGACAAGCAGAGCATGTACAGTATGAAAAACCTGTAAAGTATGTACAGGATATTGAGGATCATTCAAAAGTTTAACAAGTTCGTTTGGCTGATTTTTTCTCCTTTCAAGTATATATTTGACCACAAGAATGATATTTTGTTGTTGTCATTCAAAAAGGTAAGAATTTATATCATATTTATTATTATTTTTTAAAATATTATATTTATTATATTGTTGGTATCATTAAAAAAAAAAGATAAATATAGTTTGTTACGATTTAAAAGTGCAAAATGTCAATAATCTATACCTATGATTTTAATTAAGAGTAATGCTATATGGCACGACATATTTGTCGCACCATACTCACGAAGCATTAACTACTTGCCTTTTCCTTCCTAATTAATGGCCTTCTCACATATCTCATTCACTCATATTTTGTTGGAACCAAAGAAAAAATAAATATTCCATAATATTAATGTCAACATGTTTTTTTTTAGGGAATTAATGTTAACATGTTATATGTTATATTTTGTATCCTCGTGAGTTTGACTTGGTTGGTAGGGACGATGCATAATATATGCACGATCCAGGGTTCGAACCCCGGTCACCACCAAAAAAATATATTATATCTTGTATCAGACCTATTATTTTACATTTAAAAACATGGCTTAAGTGCAATTTTGCCCCCCCTATTTTGACTGAATCGGAATTTTACCCCCCCTATTTTAAAACTCGGAATTTTACCCCCCCAATTTAATGTTTTTCAGAATTTTACCCCCTCCACCACATTATCTTATTATCCGCCTAATTGATTATTTAAATTAAATAATTTTTAATTACAAAAAATAAGTAACTTTTAAAAAAAATGGAAAAAAACTTTAAAAAATACCTTAAAATGCAGGAAAAAAAACTAGAAAATAAAGATAAAATGTAGGAATTACAAAAAATAAATAATTTTTTATAAAAATCGAATTTTTATTTAAAAAACACCTTAAAATGCAGAAAAATTACTAGAAAATAAAGATAAAATGTAGGAAATAAACCAGAATAAACAAAAAAATTTCCATTAAAAATACATGGAAAAACAGTATAAACGGAAAAAAATCCCATTAAAAATACATGAAAAAAAAACATAATGCACCTGTAAATATTTGGATGATCATTAGCCAAATATACGAGTGCAATAATACACCTAATAATTGATCATCCAAATATTAGCCATGTATTTTTAATGGAATTTTCCATGTATTTTTATTGGATTTTTTCGTTTATTCTGGTTTATTTCCTACATTTTATCTTTATTTTCTAGTATTTTTTCTGCATTTTAAGGTATTTTTTAAAGTTTTTTCGATTTTTTTAAAAAGTTATTTATTTTTTGTAATTCCTACATTTTATCTTTATTTTCTAGTATTTTTTAGAATTTTTTCTGCATTTTAAGGTATTTTTTAAAGTGTTTTTCGATTTTTTTTAAAATTTATTTATTTTTTGTAATTAAAAATTATTTAATTTAAATAATTAATTAGTGGGTAATAAGATAATGTGGTAGAGGGGGTAAAATTCCGAAAAACATTAAATTGGGGGGTAAAATTCTGAGTTTTAAAATAGGGGGGGTAAAATTTTGAAAAACATTAAATTGGGGGGGTAAAATTCCGAGTTTTAAAATAGGAGGGGTAAAATTCCGATTCAGTCAAAATAGAGGGGGGCAAAACTGCACTTAAGCCTAAAAACATTTAGATTAGACGGTAAGAGATTTTTTTTAGCTTAACCTGAAGTCTAAATTCAGTTTGGAAAAGCGTTGTTCTTAACAAAGTATATGATACCCGATTCACACAAAAATTGCACGTATATGATACCCGATTCACAAAAAAAAAGTATTTTATCGTTTATTTATAATATTAATAAAGTAAAAATGGTTAAATATGTTTTTAGTCCCTATAAAATTATGAGCTTTCAAGTTTTAGTCCTTATAAAATTTTAATGGTACTTTTAATCATCCAAAATAGATACCTTGTAAGAATAGTACCTGTTTTGAAAACTTTTTACAAAAATAGATACTTTTAGTCCTCCAAAATAGTCCTTATAAAATGCAAATAGGGACTAAAAGTGAATAAAGAATTTGTAAAAGACTAAACTTGAAAGCTTGTAATTTTATAGAGACTAAAAACATATTTAACCCAAGTAAAAATTACAATTTGTATGTCTAAAAATCGATTTAAACCACACCAAAAATATTCATAATGGCAACAACAATTATAACAATTGAGGTTGCTAAAGATTCTATTTCGAAGTGATTATTTTGGCTTTGCTTTCATAAGTCTGTGCATGATTTTATTTTGAAGCAATTTGTTTATCTTCTCTTTTTTTAAACAAAAGCAAAAGAATAAAAGCATATATGGCTTTAAAGAGAGGGAGCGAGAAACTAATTGAAACACTCAATCGTGCAAGTTGCACGAATATCCCTGTCGTACACTTTAGCAATTTCCTTTAATTAAAATCAAATTAATTTTAATCAAAATTTCGTAAAAACTACGGATCGTAGTTTATACTCATTAGTAAAATAAGAACAACGGACAGACGGGCACGGACACGGAGTGCTAGTCTAAACGCTAGCCATGAAATAAATTTTTTCCCTTAAAAAATCCAAATGTAAAAGTAAGAATAAGAATGATATATTGATAATAGTTTTTTTTATCTGACTTCTCATAAAAAAATCATGAATTTATTGCAATTAGAATCATTGATTTTCTCACTTTACATTTTACTCACTTTACATGATTTTGCTTGTTGACGGTCAATATCAATATGCAATTGTGAAATTTAAATATTTACCTCACCTTAGTAAATTTTTTTTTTTACTCCACCTAACATTGTCTCTTATGCCCCTCTTATGACCAAATAGCAAAGCGAATTGACTTTTTCTGATCAACCCACACACATTTCACTGAGATAACCCTTTATTAGGGCAATTTGGTTAAAATAAGGGCATTGATTTTTTTTATTTTATTTTATCAATAAATGGTTAAAGATGCAAAACTCATAAAAATTAATGAGTGAAAGAGAGAGAATCTGAACTTTGAGAGAGAGGCCACGAGGATTAAGTAACAAATTAATTAAATATAAATTAGAAAGAGAGAAAATCGGAACAAATTAAGGAATGAAATCAGGTGACCAATTGTAACCAAAAAGAAATAGGTGACCAATTAAGTAAATAATAATTGATTTGATAATAAAATAGAAGTATTGTTTTTTTTTGACAAGAAAATAGAAGTATTGTTAAATAAATAATTTTATGAACAAAAAAAATAATTATAAAAGAAGAAATAGGGTTAATTCCCTAAAAAAACAAAGAAATAGGGTTAAGTGAGGAAATCAGCCTCCCGTCTGAATTTAGGATTAGGTCGCTTTCTTCTTCTTCTTAACTTCAGCAAGAGCAAATCAGCCTCCATGGCAAAGGAACATGAAATCACACTTTTAGATGTAAAATCTGGAACTGGATCTCTCCACGAATTAAAAGTTTTATTTCATGGTAAGAGGGAAGAGTATGATGAGTTTATAAAAGAGTTACATGATTTCAAGACACGGATGAATGATCGTCGTGTCACCAGACTTTCAGTTCAAGAATGATGATTAAAGTATTTTTAGGGCATACTCATTTAATCTTAGGATTCAACGCCTACCTCAAGCATCATGCAATCAGACTTCCAATTCCAGGATATCATGATGATCAACAACGAGGTCATAAGACTGGTTAGTACTTTTTTATGATTGTTGCACTTCACATTTGTTTATAAATATATATTTTATACATTCATGAATTGATACAAAAAAATTACATGGAACCAACCTTCATAGTGAAACCATTCTTAGTTAAAGGGTGATGTATGTCTGTCCTAAACTCTTCCATTCTGGGCTATTGAGTATTGACAGCAGACATGCAATTCTGTCCTTAGTGAAACCAAGCATACAAATAGTTGCATGATCACATAAATGGGAAAGTAAAACTAACGTTAAACAAAAATTAAGACAGTACATTATTGTATTATATGTTTAGGTCTCGATGTCCCGTGAGCTTAAATCAGTTGGTAAGGACAATACATAATATATGCAGGTCCCGTTTCGACCCATGGACACCAAAAAAATATGTTAGGTCTTGATTTTTGTTTGGAAAAAATGGAGAAATTAATCTTTCTTTACCTCCCCATTTTCTATAATATTATTGGACAAAAATAATAATAAAAGTTACATGTCTCATAAATATACAAATAAAAATAGGTATATGTTTGTAAATCACCTAATGTCGTTATTTTTTGTGATACAAAGCAAAGGGAAAAAAATGAAGAAGGTAGCGGGAAAGGGCAAAAAATGAAGAAGGTAGCAGGGAATTGTCAACTTCCTTGGGATTTGCTTGAAATCATTTCCAGAATGTTAGATTTTGATGACATGTTTCAATTTGGTAGTGTATGCAAGAATTGGCGGGAATTTCATAAAATTTATTGGAGGAATTTCATAACATCCCAAGAACCATTACTTGTCCAAAGGTCATCCTCTTCTAAAAAATCATTTTTCTTCTTCAGCTTACATCACCATAAAGCTTATCAATCAAAGATGATCAATAACCACTTCATGTTTGCCTGTCAAGGGTCTTCTAGCGGATATTTGATAATGTCAGGAAAATACAAGTCATTCATACTAATTAATCCATTTACAAGAAGAATGATGGTAATCAATAACTCACCCTTTGAAGTTGATATTTCTAGTTTGGCTTGCCAAGTCTTGCTTGCTTTTTCTAGAGGCTCAACTGGATTTGTCTTAGTGGTTTTGCGTAAAAGTTCTCACAATTTGCATGTCTATCAATCTCGAAATCTTAGTTGGGTTACTTATTCGACATCACAGAAGGTTGTTGACTTTGTTGTTTTGCACAATACCATATATGTTGTCACTGACAAAGCCAACATAGGGATACTCAACTTGAATTCTGCAAATATAAATTTTTTAGAATTCAAGAGTACTCCTAGTGTAACTCCTGCTATGTCACACGTAAGGCTGGTTAGTTGTGATGAACATCTTTTAGTGCTGAATATTAGGTCCAATGGAACATTTAATGTGTACAAGATAGATTTCTCAACCATGAATTATGTCAAGTTGGAAACTTTAGGTGACATTGCATTATTTTATGCTCCGGGAAAAAGGTATTATGCATTGAACAACCCGTGCATGTGGGGTTATGAAAACAATTATGTGTATGTCATCGATCTTCCATCTGACAAATACAGAGTGTATAAAGGGTATGACAATAAAATTCCAAAATTAGTTCTTCCAATTGGATATGGTACATCCCCCTCAAAAGAGCCCTACTTGGATTGGTACTTTAGACATCTACACTATGAGGTGGATTTTTCTCTTGTTGATTAGTATGCTTATTAATCTACACATTGTGTTTGGGCATTGTTTCTTCTGTTTTAAAGGGAGTGTATGTTTCAAGTTTATTAAATTTATTTTATAAATATAAAGAAACTTTTTAGTCTCTCCAAAGGTATTTCCATTACTTGAAGGATTTTTTTATCTTCTATATAAGCTTGTATATTCACAACAATCATCTTCGGTTTTGGTATATTATGTGATTTCAGATTAACTAAAAAGTTGTTTGAGATGACGTTCAACATCTTTTTTTTGGATATCAGACGTTCAACATCTTTTTTTTGGGTATCAGACGTTCAACATCTTTATGAATTGAGATTTATTAGAGTGTGACCCTCGCGACGCATGTGTGCTGATATATTTTTATATATTGTTATGGAAAATGTTAACGAGTGCTCCCGGGACACTTTTAAGACCCTTAAATGGTAATTTTTTTGTGAAAATATGTGTAATCAATTCATTGAAAATCAAAATATTAGACTTTTTTTTTATTAAAAAAAAAATTATTTTGGAATCTTTAAAGAGTGTCCGGGGTACTCGTTAACAAGACTCGTTTATTATTTATAATTTTTGTATAACCATGTTAAAAAAGTTAATTTACGGTTTTGTGTAGCAAAAACATTTTAAATTTCGATTACATTCATGTAAAAATCAATCACCGTGTTTTGTATTAAAATTTTGTATAAAATGATGTTACACATGGTTGTTTTGAATTTAACATATTTTATTTGTATTCATAGGTAATGAAAATAAACATAATTTTTTATGTCACACCAATAATGCTAAATATTATGTTATTCTTAATTGTAAAGTAAGAATCATATTTCAGTCCCCGTGAGTATAACTCTTTTTTTTTTCTTTGACAGGACATGCATTATTATATGTAGGAGTCGGGGTTCGAACCCCGACATCCCACTTATTCACCTTGAAAAAATGTAAATTCTAACCACTAACCTACTTTAAAAAAAAGTAAACAAAAAAAAAAAGACACGATGCTCAAATACATAAAATTTGCAAAATTTTGAATCCCATAACTTGAATTTACTTTGTAACATTTTACACTAATTACTATTTTATGGTTACAATTTGAATTCTTTATCCATTTCATAATTTGATCGCTTTAATTCTAATTTTTTAACCGTTTGCAAATTTAAGGTGGAAATTAAGAGAAGATATATCATATATTACATTAACTGCTATCAATTGTTGTATCACGGTTACATATGAAATATATCTTTAACGTTTAAAAACAGTGGAAATTAGGAGAGGATATCATTATCATATGATACCATTTGATCACATTACGAAATATTAATTGTTGTATCATCGATTGCTTTGACATTCCACACTAAAGTGTTGTAAATTTTTTGTAACTATTTCATGATTTTATTAATGCATATGCTACTGTAGCAAACCACAATACGCGTATAAAAGATCGCTATAATTTGGGTGATTTGGCAAGAAAGAAATGATAGAATCTTTAATAATAAGGCAAAATCTATACCTAACTTGTTGGATAAGGTCAAGTATTTATCGATGTTGTGACTAAAAAAAAATGTTGTAAATGTTTTTATTGAGTTATTTGTGTGATGACAGCGTCCTTTAGATTTTTATTTTTTTTAGGCAAAAGGAAAAATATATAAAATAAAATAGAAGTGATACAAAGATTGGGGGACATAAGACCTGACCCAGGTACAACACAAAAGGGAATACATCGTGATAAAATAGACCTAGTGGACCAACCGTAATCCATCCTAGCAAAAATTCACTAATCACGAACGCAACCTAGCGAACCCGCGTACGGGCGCGAAACCAAGTTACAAAAAAAAAATGAAAAGTGAATAACTACATAGGATAATTAAGGTTTAATTATGGCGAATAAATCGACCACCAACACAGAATCAAATCCAAGTGCCAACAGCTCCCTGAACACAACAAGCATAAAACTCTTTCGAGCATGAAGAACCATAGTGTAGGTTGACATGACGCCTTGACAGCGTCCTTTAGATTGCTTGGATGCTGGTTATATGTTTTTATTTTGCTTCTTCTTTTTGGTGAAGTGTTGTATTTGAACTTTGTTGATCTTGCTCAACACACCTTATGTTGAGAGGAGCATCTTTTATCGTTTGATATAAGTTTTATTTTGACTTGTTAAAAAAAAAATTAATGCATATACTACGGCTCTGTTTGGTAAAAATAGCGAATAGCTGATAAGCTAGCTGATAGCTTTTAGCTGATAAGCTAGCTGATAGCTGATAAGCTAATTAGAGTGTTTGGTAAAATTAGCGGTTGAACTAGCTCATAAATGTAAAATTACATAAAAGGACATTATTAATTCATCTAAAATTTATACCACTATAAGTTAATATTTAAGATATTTGATAATTTAAATATTTTAAATTTAATAAATGTTTAAATATTATTAAATTATTGTTTTTCGGTAAAAATTTATTTTCAATTTATTTCGTTTCAGTTTCCAGTTATTATACATTAATAAAAAAAACTAAAGTTTACAAATTTATTTTAAGAATAAAATAAAAAATAATCAATTCATAAGATTAAAAAAATTTGTTAAAAAGAACGAAGGATGAAACAAAAAAAAACATACGTATACATACATACCCAGCAGTAGCACAATTGAAAATAAAAATTATATTGCACAATTAAAAGGACAACAACAATAGGAAAAAAATTGTATGTGTCTTATACTGAACAATGGTTTCGCGGTAGAGATTCAGCAATCGTGTGTACATGCAGATGTAGCATCGTTTTTGTTTTGTTTTAAATTATAATAAATTAATTATTAAGGGTAAACATGAGTTTTAGTTAAAGTGGTAAGGGTAAAAATGGAATAAAACATGAGAAGCTAAAAGCTATAAGCTCAAACGCTACTTGAAGTAGCTTCTGAAAAATAGTTTATAAGCTCGTGAAATAAGCTATAAGCTCATGGTGAAAAGTGTTACCAAACAAGACTTTTTTTTATCAAACGAGCTTATAAGCTAAAAGCTAAAAGCTCTTTTATGGGTTTACCAACCCATAACAATTGATATTTCGTCTAACCAAGTCACACACACAGTTTTCATTAGAGACTTATGTATTGAACTGATTGAGTGTCAATTGTGTAATGATTCAACGAACAACATTCAATATTGAGGTTAGCGTTCAAAGAATCACATAATGAGATCAAATAATATCAATTTTATTTCATAAAAAATAAAAAAAATATTGCATTATTTCCGGTACACTCAAATTGATCAAAAATTACATACATACGAAGATGAAAAAAAATAAATAAAATGGATACATATCTCAAATATTTAATATCTAAAAATTATGAATCACATTTGATTGAGATGTAGATGACATGATTATCTCCGACGGCAGGTACACCCAAATTCATTGACTCTACGTGCAATGCAGATTTTTTTTTCTTCCGTTCACCAACAAACTTGAAATGCAAATTATGATCAACAATGAATTGAAGAACACGGTCTCATAGTAATTTTAGAGAGTCTTCGACAATGCAATATGCCCAAATCCATGATAAGACAACTCCCAAAAAAAGAATTATATTTAATAGGTTGCTAAAAAATTATGTCATAAATGGGTAGCACTTTGGTGCCATTAATGACACCGTGCCATTAATGACACCAAGATAGATGTGTTGTGTGGCCCAGATGCAATGACAATGTGTTTGTGTGGCCTAGATTTAATGGCACGGTATCATTAATGGCACCAAAGTGCTACCTGTCATAAATAAACACAATACATAAGGACTTGATAATAGAATGATATAAATTTGGGTCATGTTAACTTGTGCCCTTAAGGAGCTTAAAAAGGAAATTAAAAATAAATTTTGTGTTGAAAGTATGACTTTTGCAACTTTTAATGCATTGAATGCACAAGTTTCAAAAAAAACCTTCTACATTTGATTTCTTAACTTATGCCTTAAGGGCACAAGTTAACATTTCTCTATAAATTTTACCAAATAGCTAGAACTAATATCCCCCGAAAACAAAGACTTGGTGATACTGGTAGAATTTTTTCTTCTCACGTTGATATGGAACATTTGATGACAAATTGCAGATATTGTCCATGTGAATTTGAAACCATCTTGGCAGACATGAACCAGTGCACCATATGCACCTTCATATAGGATTCTAGCCGCTTTAAATAATCTTTTATACTCTCCAACGTTTCATTGAATTCTTAAAAACCATAGTACTTCTGAAGGAGACTTCTTTTGATTAAAAGATAGACTCATGAGGGGGTAGAATAAAAAATTCAAATTCAACATCATTAATATTTGTAGAACAACAAAAACCTAGTATCTTAACATGAGGAAAGGAAGACACACAAGAAAATATATCATTCACTAATATTTTCAAGGTCTATCAAGTTACCTTGGTGTATAGGCAGACTCTATGAAGCTCAGCCAGCCAGCAAAATATCCATTGCATGTGTGACTTGTCTTGCAAATGATAAACAGTTGAAATGCCAAAAACAAATAAATAATCAGCAAAAAAAATTAAACAAACATTCATTCATATTCATTCCATATAGTCATAGATATGGAAATTCTCCACTTATTCACCTTAGATGTGATATTCTAACCACTAAACAACTATGAAGTCCCGATACTTCAAAATGGATGACGTATCGTATCCTCTGTGTATCCTGCACCGATACCTGTCTGATACTTCCCGATACGTATCAGGAGAGTATCTGAAGATTATATTTTATTTTATTTTAAAAATAATTATCTGATACTTCCCGATACGTATCAGGAGAGTATCCGATAATTATCATGCACCGATACCGGCCCCAATATTTCCCAATTAATGGTAACTAAAATAACTTAACTCTTGAGTACTGATGTGTTCTTTTTTGGATATAGTGCTTCTTTTTGGGATCGATAAAGTATAGCACTAACGAATATAGTATAGCACAGATGGTGCTCTTTTTGGGATATATTGTGTATGTAATTGACTAATCATCACTCTCTTAATCGTCAATATTATTTATATTTATGTTGATGTGCTACAAGCCTATGACTGGTTTCTTTTGTTTGTTAATATATTTGCATATTAAAAAAATGGTTATAATTACATTGTACATTTAATTATATAATTTTTTTTTATTAACGTATCTTAGCCGTATCGTATCTTGATTTTTGAAATTTTTCCGTTTCGACGTATCGGTGTGGTATCGTATCCGTATCGTATCTCGTACCCGGGCTTCACAACTAAACAACCTGAAGGAAAAAAATTTTGTGGCACATCACAAAAAATGACTTGAGTTTTATATATTTGCTAATTAATTGATGCATATTAGTTTTTTTTTTTCATAAGGTAGACTAGAATTATTATAGTTGTTCTACTTCCCTATTAAAGTATAATTGAAATTAATTTATGAAAATACAAAAGTAAAATAAGATTACAAGGTTTGTCTACCAATCTTAACTCAACTTATAAAAATGCCAAAATTATTAAGTTGGCCTCTGTGACTGGTGTTTAAAATCTGTCATTTCATTTATCTTAAAAAGAAAGAGGAGTTTATATGTCATGAACATAAATAGTCATAGGTAACCAAAAAAAAGAACATATATAGTCATAGATAGTTTTTTTTTTTTTTTTACGCATATAGATAGTTTTAAATTCTTTTTATGAGACAAGTCACTCTCTTCATTATCCCATTTTGATATTGAAAGGATGAATCACATCACATCACATCACATAATAATGAAAGTTAGAATGGTGCAATATACTTAACCTTAATTTGAGGCGGTGCAAAACTCGGGCTATCCCTTAGCCTCGTTCTTTTCAAGCTCACTCATACATTGCCTTTTATATAATTTTCCATTGTCAAGCTCATTGCATACAATTTAAAATTTCAATTTGTGACTAATGACCGAAAATTTACATGATTCATATGAAAAGTACATACCAACAAGTTCCCCAAGAAATATCTCACCACATTGACCCCAATGATACCAAGATAGTTTCATCCAGACCTCACGAGTCCAAGAAAGTTTTTCGTTGTATCATCATCTTTGTTCGTGTTCTCCCTATCTCCACGATCTCGTACTCTCTTCCTCAACGATCAATTTTATCACTCCGTCATCAGGCATCTCAAGCACATAAAATCAACCTCCCCTAATATAACTCTTTTGGTATGCATTTGTTTAAGTTTGTGAAAATATTAACGAAAACAAACTTGGCTCCCAAACTTTATTCTGGCTAAATACAATGCAACAACATTCAACGGATGACAAAGAGGGAAATGGAAATTTTATAATTAATTATACCCTCATTCTATCCATTACATTAGTTTACATTACTCATACATAAATGGGTAAAATACAAAAAATGGGAAACAATAAAATTTTACAAAATTACAAACCCAATGATTGGGTGAGAACACACCAGCTGAAATAAGGAGCTCCTATATTGAATCCTAAGAGAAAATCTACCACCTCAATGGATAAAATCATCCCATCCTGATGATCTCTTGGGCTTGTTTCTTTAGCAAAAATGTTTACTGGGTTTATGGTTCATACGCACGTGATAACGTATTTGACTGCAGGTTCCTTCCTTCTGGCACTTGAAGGAACTGTTTATCTTCTATATAAGCCTGCATGTATGCAGTAGTCTTCGCTGAATCTGGTATATTATGTGATTTCAGATCAACTAAAAACTTGTCTGAGATGACGTTCAACATCTTTAAGAACTGAGATTTATATCTTTTAAATAGAGCAAATCCAGCCATCTGCGGGCAAAGTAGAATTAGTTAAACTTAGAAGATCCGTATATTAATAAATACACCAAACATTTTGCATTTCTTACTTGCAAGAATGCATTGAGTGAAACAGCTGTATATTGATTAGCTGGAAGAGAATTCAAGAGCCTTGCAAGCCACGCCCAACCTTCTTGCAAGCCATGCGGATTTTGAATGTTCGGAATTTCAGTCTGTCAAAACAAGCATAGTCAGCTGCTCAATCAGGAAGATGAGAAAATATGATCGACAAAATTGCAAATATGTTCCGTGTGAATTTGTCAAAATCTTGAGAATATGACAGACCTGAACCAGTGCACCGTACACCTTCATATATGATTCTAGCCGCTTTAAATAATCTTCTGTACTCTCCAACTTTCCATTGTCTTCTCGATAACCAATACTTCTGAGGTATGCCTCTTTTGATTGAAAGATAGACTGTCGCGGTAGATTAAAGAATCCAGAATCAACAGTATCAGTATCCCCACGGTTATCAAATCATATTTGCAGAACATGTAAGCAGGTGTATAAATCAGAATAAATAGCTAGAGATAATTTTCACATTGTGCCAGTTGAAGCACAACCATGTTGCTTCTTTTGACCCAGATAAAATGGGCTCAAACCTTTTATTTAGGCAAAATGTGCCATACAAACAAAATTATTGTAGCAAAATAACTTTTCCCTGCTTCAAACTCACTGGTTCCTCAACAAAAAAAAACTGCTCCTTAGCTAGGAAGCTACAAAAGAAAATATAGCGTTCAGTGATATTTTCAAGTTCTATCAAGTTACCTTTTTGTAAACCAGGTGCTTTGGGACGGTGTAAAGGCATGCAGTGTGAAGCTCAGCCAGCAAAATATCCATTACATATGGGACCTGTCGTGCAGATGGTAAACAATTGAAGCCAAAAGCAAATAAATAATCTTGGAAAAAATAAAAAAGAAACATTTCTATTCATTCTATGCTTCCTTGAAGACTACCACCCTCACAAGTTCTAGTAAAGTCGAGAGGCTAGACAATAAACATGGTGTACCTGAGATGTAATGAGAACAATGACATTGGCAATTGCAAAGGGAGCACTAGCAGGGCTTGCACAGGACAAAACAACCTGTAAAGTATGTTGTCACTTGTCAGTAATCACACCTGCATTTATTAACAACCATAGATTCTACCATTTCTTGCTAGCTTTTGTTCATCATTGGAACATCTGAAACCAATTTCATGGATTTCAGTCACATGTTATTTGATAAGAATATTCATTTCACTGAAGCCACAAGTTTTTAAAACATTGCATAGTCATTCTAAAATTCTATGAATACTGACATTCAATAATTTATAGATTTGATATGTGTAATGTCATGATTTCATGAACCAAACATTCCATAAATTTAAACCATTAGGTGAAGATACATGAATGGCTTTTATAAAATATTTCTAAAATCCATCAAGCGAAGAGTTCTTTGGGCCTTGGAAGTGGAAATGCATAGTCCCACCTATTCTTGCTAAAATACTTTTTTTTTTATTAGAAGAATGGGTCGTTAAGGATCCAAAAACCATTCTAAGGAACTGAAGTTATTAGGTGAAGATTTTGCTACCTTCCATATACAGTTAACTGATCCAAAAATAACATCTACAATTAATAACTAAACCCAGTTTTAAGATTAGTTATTGTTCCTTTTATGCTCTGTTTTTTTCCTTCCAAATAAAGCAGAAAGATATTATATGTCAATGGAATCGGCAAAAATAATAAATTACCTTTTTAATTAATATCTCAACACTGAATGATTGAGGGCATTGACGGTCATTCAGAAGTTTAACTAGTTCACTTGCTTTTGATCTGCAGAATACCCAAAAGAGTAAATAGTCATGCAATGCTTTTGTTAGTATCTTATTTAAGGATTGAAATTTCCTATAGGACATCAAAAATTGGGTTACATATGTATTTGGTCCCTATAAATATACTAATTTTTCATTTTAGTCCCTCTAAAATTTTTCTTCAACTTTCAGTCCCTATAAAATTTTCAATCACCACTTTTGGTCCTTATGAAATGTGTAGAATATTGTAAAAATCTCTTCCAAAAAAATTGGAAAAAAAATTTAGAATTTATTAACAAAACATGAATTAAATATGAATTTTTTAACCACCAAACATATAAAAATTCATATTTAATTCATGATTTGTTAAAAAATTCTAATTTTTTTGGGGTGAGATTCTTATAATATTATAAACTATTCTGCAAAATTTTGTTCAAAAATATAAATTCTACATATGATATTACTTAAAAGGAGGGATCAAAAGTGAAGATGAAAAACTTTCGGGGGACTAAAAGTCGAAGAAAAAATTTAGGGACTAAAACGAAAAGTTGGTATATTTATAGGGACCAAAAACATATTTAACCCTAAAAAATTCCCTTTATCAAAATGTATAGGTCAGAATGATATATTGACAGCAGCACTATGCATTTGTGAAATTTAAATATTTACTTCACCTAACATTGTCTCTTATGCCCCTTATTTGCTTTATATTCCGGGAAATATCACTCTCGTGGCGGGTATAATCCTGAACATATGTTGACGCATAAACAAGTCCAAATGTCAAAATCAGAGAATTTGATGGGGGAAGTTACTCTTTAAAGTGAGGTGAAGTCCAAGCAAATTCCTTGTGAAATAAATATGCATTATCAAGAACACAAATTAATTTTAATAATAAGATAACAAATATGATAAGCAAAACCAACAGATAATTGGTATTGCTTATTGCATGCAAGATCATAAATTACGAGTTTTAAGACAAAGGTACCCAATATCTGTTTTCAACGGTACCTGTGTAGAACTTGATCTTACAACTTGGTTTCTTTCATACAGCTCTTTCAGTTTCTGTAGCCTACCATGCTCTATATTTGAAGCACTTGCAGAAGCTCGATATACATAACCTAAAGATTGTGTAGAGCAGTTAATCTCAAATCATAAACAATAAAAAAATAACTAATAAACGAGATATAGATCAAGACACCGAGCAGGAATCAGTGGGAGGAGTGGAATGGAAATTATTGTTAAATTCATATTCAGTTTCTTTAATTTTTTTTAGCCCCTACACTTTTGATTCAACTTCATGATTTACAACAAATCTTATGTTGAAGAATTAGATCCCATATATATCTCAAAAGGAAAAAAGAAACAAAAAAAAAAGTGTATGAAACGGAACTTTTGTGCTTAACAACGTGGAGACTGAAGAAAATATAGGAGATTTAGTCTTAGTGACACCGAAGTTATTGCTCGCGAAAATAGCTTCATCAAATAAATATTGATGAAACAAGGAAGAGGATAACTAGTTTTACCAGTATACTAATATATATACAGAGAAACAAAGGATTTCCAACTAAATGGTAGTAAGAGAATCAGCAAAGCATTTTGGCATATTGGATGAGGAGAAACGGGTAAAGGGAAAAAACTGACATTGGAAAGATATGATCTAAAAGTGAAAACATTGGAAAGATATGATCTAAAAGTGAAAAAAGAAAACCCATACCGGATTCCTTGGTGTCAGTATTTAATAGGCTTGATGCGGTTTCTTGTGTCACACTAGAAGTAACAGATTTTGAATTTTCTACAGCATTCTTTTCTGCTGCTGCTCTTTTTTCAGCTTCCATTGCTGCCTTTGTTTTGGCTTCCATTACTGCTTTTTTCTCAGCTTCCAATGCAGCTTGTTTTACTTCCTTGGCTTTAAGTTTGGCCTGCACCGTAAAATTTAAATATCGTGAATGAATGGTCATTTGGGTTTAAGCTTCTATAAAGAAGATTGGTAGCAAAAATGTATGCTTCAGCTAACATTAACAAGATCCATATAGTGGTGGACATGTAAATATCATCGAAAAAAAGTTTTAGGCTAGTCGCCGGTAAAGTGAATAGACCAAACCAATGCAGCAGTAAATGTATGGGTTGCAATTTAGGACTCTCCAAACATTTCTGTACATGTATAATTTTTATCCAAATAACAATCGAACTAAAATAAAAGGGTATGATACCTCTGCTTCAGCTTTAGCCTTTTCTTGCTGTTGTTTTTCCTCCTGCAAAGCAACCTTTCTCTTGGCCTCTTCATACGCTGCATCACTTCTTATTTTCCTTTCTTCTATTTGTGATCTGAGTTCACGGTCTTGTTGAACAGCAGTCAACTGATTATCAAGTGCTTCTGCACTACAAAAAGTTGGGAGATGTCAATCATCAGTTTCTTCGTTTTCAACTAGTTCAAACACAGCAAATATCTAACAAGAGAAATAGTGTTTTGGGTGATATAAGAGCGGGTTTAGTAGAAAATATGCTGCATATGTCAAATATTAGTTATCAGCAGGAGAAATAGAATCAACATCAAATCACACAGTCAAGCCCAATATTCATACAAGTGAATTTATAAAATAAAATTAGATTCCCCGACTTGAAATTACTGTGCATCATAATGAACTGTCTTCCAATCTTCCTCCTATGAAGTATAAACAGATCAGTCATGTATCCTTTCGCCAATATTTAGTGAAGAGAATTGTGAAACATATAATGCCCCTGCCTCACTCAAACAAATGGTGAAAAATTGCTTAATGGATCTCTACAGGTAGTGGTGCAACAACAAAAGCATTGTCACGCAAAAAAAAAAAAAAACCATTATTTGAACCTCTAATAAAGCACATTGGGAATGTAGACAATTTTATAGGAGCCTGTAATTCATAGTCAATGCTTACTTTTAAGTGTGACAAGATAAATAAGTTGTAGAATGAAGGAATCATGTTGTCTTGAAAAGAAAAGATAAAGGGGCAGGACGTCTTACATTTGGCGCTGATATTGAGTGTCAAACTTTTTATCCAATTCCTGCCTTGTTTCTTTGAATTTCTCAACTCGAAGAAGGGATGAAATAGAGTTCTGACTTTCATTCAGTAGAGCTATCTCCAACGCTGAGATCTTATTTCTAATTCCATCCTGTGAATCGAAAAGATCAGAAACAAGTATGCTATACAGCACAAAACAAATCATAACGCAATTAACAAGTTATATGCCAACCAAGAATGACTAAGCTATTCAATTTGTCACTGACAAGTCAAATTGGTATAAATAGGAGCACTCACATTAACCCTCAGTTGATGATCGTGTGTTAACTCAATCAAAGCACCTTCTACCTCCCCAACTTTATTCATCAGGTAAGGTTGCACTTCCAAAGCAGAGTCAACATCGGAATCATCACTGTCACTGAAACACCAAAGAAAATTACAAAATATTACTATCAAATCAAATCGACTTTATCATGATTTGAAATACGAGAATAAAGCTATGGTTCACGAAATAGGCACCTCAGATAAATTTCATCACAAGTGAAGTGTTTGCCAGTGTCCGATACTACTAACGCTTTGTCATCGTCATCCTCGCTGTCTGTCTCATACTCAGGGGCACGGAATACAAACCTTCTACCTTTCTCAATTTCTTTCCCACTGAATAAGTTAACCCTAAAAAATCAACAAAGTTCAATTTGACAGCAATGATTGATATGCTCATATTCATAAACTTAACGCGGTTATTTTCACAAACAGTTGGTGTGCAAAATAAAATAATGAATTGATAAGGTTTTTGAATGTGGGTACCTTGATGAAGTAGTTTGATGAAAATGCAAAGGTGGAGTGGAAGAATTAGCGGAGAGATTATTCTCCAAAGCATTGAGCTCGGAGACGAGAGCATCGAAACTCCAATCAGGATCAGAAGCAGCAATGTCATCATCATCCAGTCGACCCAATTTCATAGCTCCCCTACAAATATCATAATTAATGAATTCAAATTCATGTTGTCTATGAATATTAAACAAAATATTGAATTGAAATAATATCTTAGTGATAATAATTGGTAAAACAAATAAATAAATAAATAAATTGAAACTTACATTGTTCTGATTCTTGATGAATAATAGTAATTATTATGTTAAAATAATACTACGTAGTAAGTTATCGAAAGATTGTTCGGAGAATCAATAGCGAAGAAGAAGATGAAGGGGGAAGTGTAGTTTGAATTTGAAACCCCGTTTTTATTTAGTAGTGTGTTTTTTCTTTGGATTGGGAGAAACCGGAATTTTAAGCTTAACAACAACGCTAATTCGTGACAACCAACGACTTCACTTGTTTGTTAGGTTTTTTTTTTTTTTTTTTTTTCATTTAATTTGTTTATCTTTTAAAACATATACATTATCCTTTCGTTTAGTTTTTTGATAAATAATGTTTTTTTTTAATTATATTATCACTATTTTCTTGATAAACAATATTGATTTGGATTGACACATATGTTTCTTAATAGTAATTCTATTTTCAAATTAAAAAACCCAGAAAAATGAAATATTCTTCTTTCATTACTTCGAATCCATATAAACCTCATTATCAAATTAAAATCCTAAATCTTCAAATTGTAGTGGCTTAAGATCAAACACCCAAAAATTGTCAAAATAATAATAATAATTAAAATCCAAATAAAACCACCCCTAAATCTCTAAGGATGTATTGATTTGACTGGATATTTTAGTGTAAAGTTATCTATAATACGTTTTTATCATGAGTTTAATCTTCATAATACATTGATAATGTAATGTTATTTACATTGACATCAAATAATATGTCGTCATGTCAATTAATTACTATAACGACTAATATATTTTCAAGCACATTAAACGATGTATAAATATAATGTGTAAAATAATTTTACAATGAGAGTGTATATAAACTAAATTTTTTTATTTTGTATTTAAAAAGTATTTCTCACTTCTCTCTTTCCTCTCCCTCTCTCTACATCTCTCTCTTCCTTTCATTTAGGGTGTGTTTGGTTTAGAAGAGAAGTTGTGAAGAGAGAAATAGGTAAGAGAGAGTATGAGAAGAGAGAAATTGGTGAGAAATAGAGTAGATTTGTTAGGTTGTTTGATATAAGAAAAGGAGAAGAGAAATAGAGAAGAGAGAAGTGTTGATTATATTTAAAAGTACAAAAATACCCTTGAGATAAAAATATCACATAAAAATGATTTAATTAATTTAATTACTTGATTTACTTTTGAGTAGTTTAACTAATTATATTAGCTTTAAATAAAAAAAAACTAATTATATAAATTAAATATTTTAATTATTAATTCTTTTAACTAGTTTCCGGTCAAAAATTAAATTAATTTGACTAGTTTAATATGTTAACTTTATTAGAGCACCGATTCAGCAAACCAGGAAAAAAATTGAAGGAAAAAAAAAACTAGGAGCTTCCATCGCCGACCCACCAACATACTGCATTTGCATCAAAAAAAACTAGGAGCTTCCATCGCCGACCCACCAACATACTGCATTTGCATCTATCGACTATGGTCACTCAAGAAGAAATTAATTGTTTTTAGTTGTTCTCTTCATTTATCTAACAACAAATTAATTGTTTTTAGTTATAAATTTCACTCAAGAAATATTGGGTTTGACTGTTTTGGTATAGGAAAATTTGCAGAACAACACAATGATTGAAGAGTTGCAGAACAACGCAATGGTTGAAGATAAGGGCAAAGTTGGAAAGGCAAAAAAGTCATGCTCTCTCCAGCTTTCTTAGCATGAACGAGGAGACTAAAATTGAAGTGGGTCGCACACGAATTTAATCGCTCTCTCCAATCTCTGCGCTAAACCAAACAGGAGAAGTTGGGTGTTTCTCTCCATATTCTCTCGTCCCTCTCTCTTTCGTCTCTATTTCCTCTCTACCAAACAAGGCGTTAAGGGTGATCACATCGCGATTTAAATTGGTGTTGAAGTAAAAACTAGTAGTCTATACCAAACAATATTACTTGCAATTCAGTTTGATTTTGATCACTATTTTAAAAAATCTAACTTGATGCGATTAAAATATAATTTTTTTTATTAATATAAATTTTATTAATACATAATAAAATATTTTGTTTAGTATAAAATATAACAATTAATATCAAAGAATGACAACGATCGATTATGTTTGAAATATATTAAATAGTAAAATAATAGATTCGATTAAACTAGCAAGTAGTGTAAAATATAACATATAATATAGTGTAAAATATAACATAATAATACCCTACGTCCTGCAATCTCTCTTCTCTCTCAGCTCTCCATTCACTTCCGGGAGCGGTTATGGTGCATAAATCCCAACATAATTGCTTCTTACACCCCCAAACGCGAAAACAAACTGAATCATCACTGTCGTTCATCATCATCACCACTGGAATCTTCAATCTCATCATCAACATTGTCGTTCATCATCATCACCGTCATCATCACCGTACCAGAATGCCAAAACCATTTTGCTGTGGAAATGGTTTCTGTGAGTTGTACTCCAAACCCCATTTTGCTGTGGAAATGGTTTCCAGATTCTTCAATCTCATCATCAACACCGTCGTTCATCATCATCACCGTACCGGAATGCCAAAACCATTTTGCTGTGGAAAACCATTAGATATACTTAATGGTTTTCCAACAGTTGTACTCCAAAACCATTAGATGTACTTAATGGTTTTCTTTGATCCAGCAGGGTGCAATTGAAAACAGAACCGCCGGAAATCAGTACTCTATAAAGGTACGATGACTTCGCCGGTGAAATTGGAAACAGAACTGTCGGAAAACAGAACCAAAGGAGTTGGAAACAGAATCGGAGAGTTTGAGGAAAAGTACACCAGAGAGGAGGAAGGTTCCGGCGACGGTTACAAAACCGACAATTGGAAGAGGAAGAGTGAACGGAAATTCTGATCAAACAGAAAATTCGATTTCTAGGTCAGTGAAACAGCACCGGTGGCCAGCGAAATCACAACAGAATCAAGCGAATTTCATGAATAGAAGCTTGGATTGTGGTGTTTTGTTGAGAAATTCGAATGGATTTGGAAGCAATGTGGTTAGGTCACCGGATTGTGGAGTTTCTCACGATGATGCTACATTGAGATCAGAAAGCAACAAAAAATGGTGGATCTGAGCTAGTAATTGAACCTGAATAATAAATGTTTTGGATGAAATCTGATGGTTGTGAAGTGTTTATGCACGGTGCATAAGGATTTCCTTATGCACCATAACTTTTGCCTTCTCTTCCTCTCCTGCCCCTCCTCTTTCTCTCATCTCCATTCTATCTCCTTTCCTCTCTAGTCTTCTCTCTCATTCTCTATTTGCTCTCATATCTCCTCTTGTATGGTACCTTAAATATTTGAATTTTTTATTGTCCACCAACATCCTACAAGACACAAAGTTGTGTGATAGCTTAAATGTTTGCCGTGTTACATTTTTGCCAATCAAACGGATGCCATTAATTTTTTTCCTTTGCAATTTTGGTTTTCTATTTTGATACTAATTGGACCTTTATAACTCAAGTTTGTGTGATAGTACTCCCTCCTAAGGGAGTATTATTAATTAAAGTTGTTGTTAGTTAGTAGTAATTACAAAATTTGTCGACTTTTGCCTCTACAAAATATTAAGCGAGTCACGGGCATTAGTGTATATATTGATCCCAGTGCATGTATGTGAAAACTAAGATCACATGACATGATATCATGTTAACATATACTTGAAATATTAACACAAAGAATATGAGTGGATGCTCTAAGGGGTTACCACATATGGCAACATTGTCAGTAATGGTGCTACTTCTGCTCTCCATTGTAAGGGTGACGACTCTTCCACTTCACACCAAAGGACGGTGGATCGTGAACGAAAGTGGAAAGAGGGTGAAACTAGCATGTGTTAATTGGGCATCACATTTAGATACCTCAGTGGCTGAGGGCTTAAACCATCAACCTCTTGATATAATTTCAAAGGGAATAAAATCCATGGGTTTCAACTGTGTTAGGCTCACTTGGCCACTTCTCTTGCTCACTAATGACTCTTTTGCTTCCATTACAGTGAGACATTCTCTACAGAATCTAGGGCGACTTCAATCCATATCTGGGATTCAAGCCAACAACCCCTCCATCATTGACCTTCCCCTCATCAAAGCTTACCAGGTACTCCTTATGATTTTGATTATAAAAAAAATTAATTATAATTAATCTTTTAATCTCATGAAAAATTCATTTTTCAAAAGTTTTATTCATAAACATTTGTTCCATAAAATTAAAAGATTAATTATTGACAAATTAAAAGATTAATTAATCTTTTGAAAATTTATTTTTCAAAAGATTATTCATAAACATTTGTTCCATAAAAACAAAGCAATAATTTATTTGACATGACAATTTAAAATGTTTTGATTGGTCGTGTGTGCAAAATTGCTTTGAACCGTTAACCCACCACTATTAAACTCTTGATAAAATTAGCGATTGAATTAGTTGTAAATATGAAATAATATAAAAATATATTTTTAATTATTATTTATTTATTTTAATTAAGTATGAAAACTTATTTATGACAAAAAAAAAAAAAACAAAAGAAGGATACATAAACCTAACCCAATAGAATAGAATAATAACAAAGGCAGGAAAACTTGACAAAAATAAAGGCACAGGGAAAAAATAATTGTTACTCCAAAGAGATCCATTTTAAACTTATGAGTTTATAAATAAATTATCCAATATAAATTCAAAAGTTTTTTTTTGGTAAACTTATAAGTTTATAAATAAATTATCCAATATAAATTCAAAAGTTTTTTTTTTTTGACAAGAATATAAATTCAAAAGTTGTCCTTGCCAAACAGACCTTTATTTACAAGATTGAGATATCATCCTTTTGTACTTCATCTCAATCTAAGGCTCTTTTTGAAATAAGTCAATTTTCGAGCTTCTGATGGATAGTTTAAGGTACTAGTGTTTCCCCATATTTCAATAGGACTAAAATTAAATGGGTCATGTTAACTTGTGCCCTTAAGGCACAAGAGCTAAAAAAGAAAATTAAAATTAAATTTTATATTGAAAATATAACTTTTGCAACTTTTAAGACATTGAATGTACAAATTTTAAGAAAAACTTTATATATTTGTCTTCTTAACTTATGCCCAAGGACACAATTTAACATTTCCCAAATTAAATTGGTTCACTAATATCTCTCAATGCAAGGTTGGAACTTGAAAGTACCATGACCAAAGTCAATGATGTATTTCGAGGTCTGCGCTATTGAATGGTTAGGTGGGTGGACTGTTTGGCGAGCTAGCCTAAGTATTAAAGCACTGGCTTTAATATGTTATGATTCAAATAGCACATGAGAAAATACACTTGCCAAAATGTAATTGGTTGAGGTAAATAGACATATGGCTAGTGATTGTGCATAAATAGGAAAAGGATAATCACTAAAGGTTATGAAGAAAAATGATGAAAGTCTCTCTTCTCCCCCTTTGGTACTCTCTAGTAGAGTAATTTCTTCTATCTTTGTTTTTCTCTATTCTATGTACTAAGAACATCAATTTTAATTAAATTCTAATCTTATCAATTTAACCTTTCATTTCACAATCAATTCACAATTATCATTTTATCCCATTATCAATTTTAGGAACCATTATATAATATGAGAACCTTTTTAATTAGGACATTTGTTTAATTTGCTTTAGTATTTGTTTTATTTTCTGGTTTGTTTAAAGTAAAACTTACTCAATAGTCAATACTATTTGGAATGTTTAAAAAGTGTTTCGGAGACACTCGTCAACAACACCCTATTCAATACTACTACTAGTTTTGTTACACATAGGAACACTTAGATGATATCGCAGAAGATTTTTTTCACCTTAATTAAAAGTTATAGGTTTGAATTCAGCTTTGAGAATGCATCAAATCTCTTGAGAAATCATCTCTGCAGTTACACGTATAGTTTTTTTTTTTTTTTTTTGACAAAACACGTATAGTTTTGTTATCCCAAGTTTTAATATGGAATGCATGCATGGGATAAAAACATGTTTTTTTAGTAATGGGATAAAAGCCCACTTAAAAATATAATGGAATAGTTTTATTTTTATTTTTTATAATAATGATATTTTAAACTTAATTTTACCCAGATCTTAGTTTGAAATTTAAACTCACGTCAAATATTAGTTGATATCATTTTTTCAGCTGAGATGAAACTCATAATGATTGTTAAGAGCACTTTCTTTGCAACAGTCGTATTAACATTTACTTTTTTATTGGATAAAATTAATGAGTTTCGCACTTTAAAATTGAGTTTCAGATAAAGTGGTGGGACCCATGTAAATTTCAATCAATAAAAAAACAAATGTTTTTAAAAAAAAAAAAAAAGTGTTACATGGTATTAAGAAGATAATGATTTTAGCACGTCTAAACTCATATCTAAACTGAATTCGCACACCCAAAACTATAATTTGAGATGTGCCAATATGATTCCAACAAGCACTTCATACATATAACTTGTTGTAGTTTCTTAAGTTTAAACAAAGCAGTCAAAAGGAAGAAAAAGAATTCTAACAATATTATTAGTTAATTAATTGCCGCAGGCAGTGGTAAAAAGTCTAGGAGACATGGACTTGATGGTGATTTTGGACAACCATGTGACACAACCAGGATGGTGCTGTAGTAACTCTGATGGCAATGGGTTCTTTGGGGACCAATATTTTGATCCAGACCTCTGGCTTATGGGTCTGACCAAGATGGCCACCCTTTTCAATGGTCTCACTAATGTGGTGGGAATGAGCTTGAGAAATGAGCTACGAGGTCCCAAACAAAATCTCAATGATTGGTACAGGTATATTGTTTTTATGGTTGCTCTATATATAGGCGCCTTATTGTTCAAAAGATTGAGTGTTATTCTAAATTTGTAGAACAATAGATGAATTAAACCATAGTCTTCATGTGAGTGAGTGATTATATTGTTTTGATCTTCTGAATTATAGGTACATGCCAAAAGGAGCAGAAGTCGTGCATGCTGCGAATCCGAATGTTCTTGTCATTTTGTCTGGCTTAAATTTTGACACTGACTTATCATTCATTACAAACCAGCCAGTGAAGCTCACCTTTAATGGGAAACTAGTATTTGAGGAGCATTGGTATAGCTTCAGTGACACTCAAGCATGGACATCAGAGAATCCAAACCAAGTGTGTGGACAAGTTACAAGTAGCTTTGTGACAAAGTCAGGGTTCTTGTTAGACCAAGGATGGCCATTGTTTGTGAGTGAGTTTGGTTTGGATTTAAGAGGCACAAATGTGAACCATAACAGGTTCTTTAACTGCTTCATGGCAGTGGCAGCTGAGCTTGATTTGGATTGGGCTTATTGGACACTTGCTGGAAGTTATTATATTAGACAAGGGGCTGTTGATGTTGATGAGAATTTTGGTATTCTCAATTGGAATTGGAGCCAAGTTAGGAATACAAGTTTCTTACAGAGAATATCTGCTATTCAACTCCCTTTTCAAGGTATAACAAAACAAAAGTGATTTCATATATTTTTCTTATTTCACACCTTACCTATGAAGTTTGTATACTTAATGTGGGTGCAGTACATGCTGATACATGAGATTTTTAAATTCATATTATGATAGGCCTAAATACGAATCTTGAAGTAGACCGTGTACATCTCCACCGATGCCTCACATTCTTTATACACCCTTCATCTTTTTTAGAATACGTGTTTGTGTGTACTCATGAAGTATCTCATACGTGGTAATAATTTTGAAAAAGTTATGGTATATTTATATATTTTCTATTTGGATAAGCGACTTGTGTTTCAATAATACAATGATGATTGATCCAACCTTGAAGTATTCTTAGACAAAGATTGAAGTATACCATCTTTTTTTTTCCTTGTTTCACTTATCCATTGTACATTTAATCGTATTCCTCTTGACATGCAGGGCCAGGCTTATTAGAATCTGAACCATATAAAGTGATTTTTCACCCATTGAGAGGTCTTTGCGTCTTGAGCAAGTCATTGCACGAACCATTGAAGATGGGACCTTGTTCTAATTCTGATGGCTGGGAATACACACCCCAAAATATACTCTTACTTAAAGGTACAAATTTTTGTTTACAAGGAGAAGGAGAAGGGAAACAAGTGAAACTTGGAACAACATGTTCAGGTCCAGAGTCAACATGGGAAATGATATCTGATTCAAAGATGCATCTCTCATATAATGTCAACAACAATGGTTCTACTTCTAGTGTTTGTTTGGATGTAGATACCAACAACATAGTTGTTACCAATAGTTGCAAATGTATTAGCAAAGATAACACATGTGACCCTGCAAGCCAATGGTTCAAACTTGTTGACAGTAGAAGAAAGTTGAACTGAAGATTATCTATTAATTTGATGTTCAGATTATTAGAAAGTGACCAGCAAGACAATTCTGAAAATCATTGAGCTCAAGTGCTCAACATAAGTTATCCCAAGTCTCAACACCATCATCGTTGATTTATGTCTGACATAAATTATCCCAATCCTATGTAGTACTTTGTAGTTGGGTTTCATTGTACTAATGCTTAATTAATAGAGTTTTAGAGGGCTTAAAAAATTCTCTAAATTATTTACCTCTTTTTATAATACTCTCAAAGCAAAGAAAATGATCAAAATATTAATGCATGTTTGAAACACTTTCCAAAAACTCTTTTTTAGTTTTTAAAAACTTGAAAATTAAAAATTTGTTTGTTAAACTATTTTTAAAATTACAGTTTTGGAAACTGTCTTGAATTTTTTAGTTTTGGGGACTAAAAAACTAAAACATGTAAAAGGATAATCATTGTGAAAAGAGGAATTGTATATTTCAAAAACTGAAAACAAAAACTATTTCAAACAGGCCAAGTCTTTTTATTCTCTCCGAAAACACTTTTCTTAAAAAAAAAAAAAAGAGAGAGAGAGAGATTCTCCTCTGATAGTTTTCATTACATAGTATAGCAATCATAAAACTGAAGCCTTGCCTTCAGAATATTCTAATTTTAATTCTTCGTGGTATATGGCTTGGTGCGTCTGAACTTAAAGATAAGATAGTTCTGTTGTTAATCTCGAAGCCACAGCCACTCACCATGGAACAATTATTCTTACTGATTAAGAACACATGTGATCATCCTTTGAATGAGAGAATGGACAGTTATAAGATTGTGTGGGTTCCCCTTCCATCTTCGGATGCATGGAGTGATTCCGAAGAGAGTTGTTTTAATTTTCTATCAAATATTGCTCTTGATATGATCAAGACATGGGGTGTCAGAGCTTATATCTTTTCAGCTTCAAAAGAGGCAGAAATGGCAAAACTAGATTTTGACTATGCAATTGTTGCTAGATGATATCAGCCATCTTCTTGCTTACTATGAAACAGTCTGATTCATAGCATATAATAGTAGTTTTCTTATATGCAACATGGCTAGAATTTTACATTGTGGAGTGTATCAGGATGATTCGAGATAACATAACTGAGCTCAAACAAGTAGGTCTGCAGCTGGAAACAATATATGCTAAAAAAAGAATGGCAAAAACAGATGAAATAGATCCAGCGAACCTCTTTCATTCAGAGAAGTACAATTATTTTGGCACCAATTAGAGGCCATGATAAGGTCTAAACTCCGAGTAGGGAGTACAGCAAGTTCTGATCATGTACTAGCAGAGTTGTCAGCTATGCTCGAAACGGATGATAGAGAGGAAGGTTGGGCTGTGATCGGAAGTAGCAGTTCAACTGATACATTTAGGCTTCAAGGAGTGCAAGGGATGGAATTCTTAAAGATATGCCTCAAGTGGGGAGACAATATGTCCAATTTGGTAATGTCGGGTGCCCTAAAAAACTTCCTAGACCCTCCTTTTCTTGCAGGGCATTGCAGTCACTCTTTCGCAGTTCCTTGAGATGAAAGTGAAAGTGTAATATTCATGGAACTATTATTTGTCAAGTGTGCAACCATCCCATGAAGAAGTCTGTGGTGTATCAGCCTTGAATGATTAAGGTAAATTGAGTTTTGTGTGTTACTTCCAAGTTTGTCTCTTACTGAGTTTCCAATAAAAAAACAGTAAAATCAACCCTGTTTGTATTTACCATAGTATATATGTGAAGACTTAGATTCATTGACCTATAAAAAGCCATCCTGACTTGCATAATCACATTCACAGATCGAACGGGATAATGCAATAATGAAAGTTTTCTAAGTGCATATAGTAAGATACATCTATTAGTACATATCAAATATGCAAATAAAATTACATAATGAAATTCAATCATACAAATCTTCTTAAATCAATTATTTCTACCATGCATTCACCCATACTAAAATCTCAAAAGATTGAAATACGAACTTACATGATGCTAATGTTCAACTTATAGTTGGTATGATCTTACCACCAATGCACGCAGACAACCCTAAAATGCTTCATACCTTATGCAAAATTTATTGATATCACTGTAACTGCTCCATTGGTTTTTCTTTCTTTACACCCAAGAATGGTTTGAACATCAAAAGTACTCCAAGTCCTTCAATAACATTCAGGGCAAAGAAGACAGTATGTGTGCCTACAGTTAAATGTAAAATAGTGAACTTCCAGTAATATAGCTAATAAAAGAAACCATATCCTTATTTGTATAGAAACTCTGAATCATTTATTTATCCTACCACCATTGAAGAGTTTAGAACAAGAATTCAAACTTGTCATTCTTAATTTTTTTAAAACAAAATAGCCAGTTATGTTCTTTCCTATTAAGCAAATAATTCAAACAAATTAAGCAAAAAGTTGACAGTTAGATTAAGCTGAGCATCATACCTGGGAGGAAAGAAGCATTTAACCGCTTTTGTGACCATGCTAATCTGCATTAATCAAAAGCAGAATAAGAAAATGGATATAATTTTCAGTCAGAAAGTATCACAAGCACAAACATGTGGTACTTTGAAAAACTTGAATACATAGCTAACAGGACTATGTCATAAAAAAAACTTGGCATGAAGTTTCAGACACAAATGAATTCCCTGCAGATTCAATCAATTTTAAGATGTTAACAATGGCTCATATGTCAGAGAAGCAAAATAAATCAAAGGGAAACTCACAATGCACCACCTCCAGCAGGACCTATTGTTTTGAATGCTGACATAGTAGTCATTACAATGCCATTAGCTGCCCCTCTTTGATGTTGTTCCTGTCATACCAAATCAACATGTTATATATGTGCCACAATTCCATAAAAAAAAGTATGATCTCAATTTTCGTAATGAGATAACAGCTAATGGGAGGGAACTTTTACCACTGCTCTATTTTGCAGAAGGAATAGACCAGTTGAAATTGTTTCCTAAGTCCAACAAAAGTACTACAGTTAGTCAATATAAAGAGAGAGGTGCACCCTCAATATCGCTCGTGAATCATAATTGGCTATATAAAGAGAGATCTACACTTACACCCATAAGAAACTTCAGAATGGAAGCAATATTTATCACAAGGTATAGGGTGGAGCCAGACAGTGATGTCATGAAGGGGTAACTTTGCAAGAGGGGTATGGATAATACCTACATATTGTGTATGCCAAACAACAAGACAAATTTCAAACAAACAAACAAATAAATGCCGAATCACAATAATTGGCATATACGGTGAAAGCTAACCCCAGCAATGCGAGCAAGGTTAACAGGACCACAGACTTTTTGCATTGATGGGTACAAAGAAAGCTGGTATATTACAATACCGGTACCTGAATGGTTTAGAAAAAGTCAGTAATTAAGCAGCATATCTGAATTTGCTCTAGTAAAAAAATGGCATGTCCCTTCTGCTAATAAATTAGAGTTGTTAGATTAAGATCATACAACTTACATTTCAATGTCGGCAAATCAAATTCAAAACACTTTTTTTTGCCGAGAAAAAGATATAACAATATTTATTGCAACATGTTGCCCAAAATTAATGAATATCTAAAGAATCATAGATTTGAAAAATGTACCTGATATTGCAAGAACATTGCCAACATCATTAGTTGTAAAGTTCAAACCGCCCAACCTTCGGGGACTGACAGTCCATAACGAGAAAACCTAGTTAAAGATTAAAATGGTGTTGTCATAAACCACGTTGATGAAACGCCAGTTTATAGAGCACGACGATAAATGCATGAATAAATTAATATACGCAGCAGAGGGTCGGAACAGGAAAATCATGAAGTGGAATATTACCTCTTGATAAGTAATGTCATGAAGAGAGAAGAGACAGTAAACAATAATAGATGACATGAGAGGCCAATTTAGAAATAGGCTTTCGTCTTTTTCAATCATCTTATCTTTCTTACTCTCACTGCTTCCAACTTCTGCAGCTTCCACATTGTCAGTGGACTCATTGCTGCCATTATGGAAGTGAAGTGTTTCCTGCAGTGATACACGCACACACATATACATATAGAGCAATGCTATTTATCAAGAAAGATTTTATCAAGAAATTGTCCCGAAATTAATGTTAGCCAATAAAATCTCAGCCTGGCCGGAAATCATGGGGTGGTGGGTGTTATATATTTTTTTTTATGAAACTTTAATAAATAAGATTAAAATCTAAGGGTGATTATTCTGCCATGTCATTCTTGAATTCTTCAAGAAAATTCATTCTTGATATCTAGCATTTTCCATACATATATAGTCGCATGGTATGAAGAGGGAAAAATAAAAATATGGCCGAGGAAATTAAGATACATACCGGTAACCAAATGCAGGCAATTGCTACTGCAAATGCAAAAGCTGATATTACAAAGCAGGGCAAAAAATATGGAAACCTGCAAGGTGATTTATGATTTGAAAAATGAAACCGAGCACAACAACAAAGTAAAAATTTAAAGAGTCAAAGAAAACAAAATTGAACTAATAAAGATTTATTATGTAATATCCCGCCTGTCAGTATCAAATTATACCCGTTAAACGCGTCAGAGGATTAATGTAAAGTAAAGTAAGTTAATGGAGAATATTATTAAGTGATAACAGTCAAATACGAGCTAAGTCTCAGAGTATTTAGCACGCTTAAGACTAAGGGTATTTTGGTATTTGCACGTCAAGGGAATATTTATATCATTTGGGGCCAAAATATCTTCATTCCTCACTTGTCTTTCTCTCTCTAGGGTAGAGAGAAAGAATATTGCTCTTCCTTCTCTCTTCTTTCACGCCATCTCTCTCTATTTCTCTCCATCAATTCTTTCCAAAATCTTCTTCCTTCATGGCAAGCTTCTTGATTATGTCTCCTCAAGGTCTCTTAAGCTAAAGGAAGCTTGTATGGTGCTTGATTTTTCTCTTCACTCCTACTTTCCCCAAAACATCAAATCTTCTTCATCTTTATGGATTCTTGAGTTGGTGATGAATCATACATCATGGTTTTCTTCTCCTTTTTCCTCAAGAACAACTAGAAGCTTTGGGTGGTTCTACTACCTCTTTTTCTCACTAAGTGAAGTTATGGAGCTAGGGTTTGGATGGTGGTAAAGATTGATCTTAAATTTGTACATAATATGGTCTTCTCATCAGTGGCGTATCCAGGACCCTGGGTCGGGGGTGCGAATTATTTAACCTTAATAAATAAAAATAATTATGAGATTAATAATTAGTGTGTACAAAAATCTGAAGAGAGGAAATAAAAAAAGGTTAAATGTGAGAATATGAGACAGTAATTTTTAACTCAAATTGATACTCGACTCGGTTAAGATGCAACTAAGACACTAGATCACTGAGCTATCGACTAAATCAATGAGCCATTAATTAGTCGAACTTAGTGGTGAAGTTAGTCCAAATTTTACGAGTAAAAAATATTATGAACCTTGTTTTTACATTTTTCTGTTGTTAACAAAACCCTATGTATAATTACTATAGAGATTGAAAGTGTCAAAATAAAAAATAAAAAAAAATTATTTATCAAGCGATAGTTTTTTTTTGTCTTTCCCCCTAAATAGACAGGATCATGCCGATATATATATATTAAGAAAACAATGAAATATATAATTATAAAAAAATATAGACGACCTCTGTTCAAAAATTTAAAACAAATAAAAGGTTAGTCTTAAAAAAAGATAATAAATAAAAGGTCAAATATACGCATGGTAAAATAATCACTTTTTTAAGAGGGGTAAAACAATCAATTTAAAATTGGGCCATTGGAGTTATGCAATAAAGCCCAAATTACTAGTCATAAAAAACTTGTAAATATAACTCATCAGACTTCATATTTCTCAGATTGCAGCCGCCGCTTTAGCTTTTTCTGTCTTCTACACATATGCTCTGTTCACTTACTCTTCTTCCTTTTGTTTCTCTACTCTGCAATGCAATTCTATATCCCATCTTCATCTTGCACACGTATTTAATCTATTGGGTCTCTTGGATCAGGGTGTGCAAAAACAAAATTTCAGGGTGTGCAATATGCATAAAAATAAGATTGTATGTGTAATTTTTAGAAGTTCAGGGTGTGCAGCTGCACACCCTCACGTGAACGTAGATCCGCCCCTGCTTCTCATGATCAAGGGAACAATATGAAATTGGAAATGGGTTGATATCTATATTCTCCCTCACAAAGAGATACTCTTGAGTTTAGGGTTTTGGCGAAGAAGCTTTGGATTGGAATGAAGATGATCAAGCTAGGATTATGATCTCTTAGATTGCAAGAAACATCAAAATGGAATGGTTTGAGCCAAGGAAAAACAAGTGACCAAGAGCAAGAGATTTGGGATGTGAAGTGATGATGGATATGCTTGGGAGCTTAGGAATCTTGTGCATCTTTGTTTAGGTGAGTTCCTAGTTAGTTCTCTACCATGGGATTATGTGATTAAGCTTGTGAGTACAACATAAACATTTAGGGTTTATATATATATATATATATATATATATATATATATATATATATATATATATATATATATATATGAAATAGTTACCCCTTTTCATGTCATGCTCACAATACATGTAAATATTTGTTCTAAGACAGTTTTACAGGTTCTAAATGTGTCATGGTATGCCTTAGGATACTTGGATTTGAGGATTTTGGGTCAAAACATGTCTTGTGCAGGTGCTGTTCTGCATCAACTCGCCACAGCGAGCAAGGGAGCCCGCGAAGCGAGCAGGATGGCCGAACTGGGGGTGTTGCTCGCCCCCTAGCTCGCCACTGCGAGCTGTAGCTCGCCACCGCGAGTAAGGTCACTCGCGAGGCGAGTAAACAATGTCTAGTGCATTGTTTCGCTCGTCTCATCTCTCTTGTTGTCTTTTGGATCGGTTTCCCTGCATGCAGTCTTTTACACACGTAAACCCCTCAAAGCAAGATATCCAAGGCATGGGTTTCTAAAGGTTTTATCGAAAGCAAATCAAGTATTTATTTATATTGGAAAGCATGACATGAGAGAAATAGTCGGTTTACGATCGGGTAGCAAGTTATATGATTAATACGGGAATAAACTAGAGCCTCGACATAATAGTCGAGAACTAGAATGATAGCAAGAATCACTAGAGTGATTAGGAGCGAAGTATGCTATCTTCGCATATGATTTAAATAGTTATAGCAAGCATTAAGTTGTGGATAGTATAGATATCTCTCCACCATGTTATGATGAACAAGTAAAAAGCACTTACCGTTAATCGGATCAATCAAGGTTCCGAGGTAAGCTTTAAGCATAGATAGGTTTAACCTAAATAACGACAAGACCATGACAAGTATAAGTAGGTGGCATGTCTCTTGCTATCCACATTAGGGGGATACAAGAGGTTCTCGATCTAAGGGGAACGATTCAAGCTGTAAGGGACCCGCATGTCACTGAAATTAACAAGACGTAGGTGCTCGTGTCTCTTGTTATCCACGCCAGGGGGATACGGGAGGTTCTCGACCTAAGGAGAACAGTTCAAGCCGCAAGGGACCCGCACGACACCGAGGGAGTCCGATGTATGTGCATCGGTCATGTTGGGATTGTACTCGGGGTTACTCCACCCGGGACTTTCCGTAAAATGAATCAAGATAAGAATGTTTGTTCAACGCTAACATAATGAATAATGAACTTAGATGCAAATATATGTACGATATGATTACGTTTATAACCACGAATGAACCCATGCATGAGTATGTTATGTACAAGTACAAGTTAAATAAAGATTGTACGATGACGTTCTTAGGTTTCCCTAATCGTCCGGCTTAGGATTGTGTCATGAATATGTTACATGAAGACCTCGATGCGTTTACCGTGTCTTGGCATAGTGGTCTTAGGTTCCCTTGACCGCCATGACACATAAGATTATAGAAAGTCTATAACAAGTAAGATGAATTATGACGGTCCTAGTATGCACCACCGTCTAAGCATGCAAGTCCCCACACACGTATAATCAACCGTTAGGTTGTAAAGTAGACACGTGGTGACCGTAGGTTTCCCTTGAGGTTGCCTATAGCCTAGGATTAGATGGAACTCACTGAGACATTATGTCTCATCCCAATCCTTATTTGTTTCAGATAAACAGGATGGACGTCAAGCTAGTTGCCGAATGGATGATTCAACAAGTGTTCGTTCGTACCGTTGAAGGATGAGATGGACGTTCAAGGTTGTATCTTTTATGTTTTGGACAAGTTGAGCTATATTTTTTATGTACGAACGCATTTAGTTGTATAATGTATTCATTCGAAGCATTATTGTTGTAAATTTTTAATGTATCCAGTACTAAATTAACGCTCTTGCTAGACTTTCTAGATACGTCTGGTATGGGTGTTACATTTGGTATCAGAGCAGGTCGATTCAGACCGTGCCTTGGGTCATTAAGTTACAACTAAGGAAGTGGGACCATTGGGTTTCAGGTAAATGTTTTAATTGTTGATGTTAGTTGAGCCTGATCAACTCAATTTAACATTCGACGGTTAGAACGGATGCCTGAGAGCTGAATAGGACCAGGAGGAACGAAGTATGTGATGAAGATGATTTGAGAAGGTAGAAACTCAAAGTAAGAATAGTAAGAGACTGATCGTGCCAAATGGTGGCCGGTGGGCTAATCCGTTTAAGTATGATTTCTCCGGGAATGCAAGGTTATGTCAAGATGGGTTGATCCGACAACATTGGGGAAGTTGTTAAAGATATTTTAAATACCCGAAGGTGAAGAATTTGAGAATGTTTAAGAGGGACCGGAAGTTCCGGTAAAAGTCGTTGTTGTGGTAGGACAATGTTATAGAAAGGAAATATATATATATATATATATATATATATATATATATATATATATATATATATATATATATATATATGGAATATAAGTACAAGGCTACAAGATAAGGAGAAGTCGACATATGTGGACGGAGTTAGTAGACTCTCAGAAGTAGAGATATGTGAATGAGGTTATGGATTTGTAAGCTCAGAGTGAACAAGGTACTGGTGTTTTGAAAGTGCGATAAGTTGCAATGTAGCGAGGTAAATTACTCGTAGTAGAAGAAGTTAAAGGTTTAAGCGAAAGTTTATGTCGTCAGGATTAAGGCGTTGATTTTCGACGAGTCGAGAATTGTATTGAAATAGGTTGATGGTTGCCGTGCGTATATTGTAGAATATTTTACGATGATAGGAATGAATGATATGCATTGGATTACTTGAGAAATAAGAATTTTTATGTGAAGAATGTTTTAGGAAAATTGAGCTGAAGGAACTCGCCAATAGTGAACCTGGAGCGAAAGTTGAGTTTTTCAAAAAATTGTCAATTCGTTCCTAGGATCTATAGTGGCTAATGGGGAGTTGTCTTCACAATCTTATTATGCAACAAAAACCTTTTTATGACATCAAGTAATGAATGCATATCACATCCTAAGATTTTCAAAGGAAAAGGCATGAGCAACTATTAACGAAAAATCAATACGGTTAAGGTAATTTTGGAAGTTAATATGTCAAGGGTCAAAGAAGAGTTCAAACCAAGAATATAGAGGCTCCGGTATATGATTGGACGTGAAGACATGAAGTAAGAAGTTAAGGTGGTTAAGAGTTATGTTTGATCACAAGATTCTCAGGTTTTGTGGAGTATTAATTACCCCTCGAAATCTATGATTTGCTTAATTAATTTACTAAGGCTCGTTACCATGACGAATTTAAATATTTGTAAAGTTTATAAGATTTTAGAAAAGATATACGCATATGGGTGATTGGAATTGGTGTTCATAATTTTTTTAAATGGAATTCTGTAGGTACCGGTCGGTTACTACTTATGAAAATTAATTTGAAAACTTGGGGCAAGATTTGATGACACTCTTGTGTTATCAACTCGTTCCACGAATTTTATGGTAACGACCGAGACCTAAGATTCAATATTATATATATAATAAAGAAACATCAACACCAATGATCCGCGTGCAAATTTATGAAGTTTTCTTCGAGAAGAAAATTAACGAGCTAGCATTGGTAAGATTAAGCAAAGCATAGCATGCGAGAAAAGAAGATGCAAGTAGAATGTTTAAGAAAAAGTATGCACGATGTGCAATATGAACATGCTATGGGAAATTGAGATTATATTTAACAAGGCCTTATAGAAAGCATGTTGCGACGTTGGATGCCACATGAATGGTCCTTAGAAGAGTCCAAGAAGATGATAAAGCGTAAGAAAAAGAACGTGAAGTTAAAGACAACCGGTGGGAAATCAGAGTAGCGCAACAGGAGTAAATCGGTTAAGTTGTTAACAGTAGAGAAGCTTCATGAGAAGTATTATGAGACAAGCGAAAAGTTCTCGAGATGTTAAGTAATAAGACTTATACAGTCAGTGATGGATAAGATAAAAATTCAGTATTCTAGAAATAAAGGAGCTAAATATTGATATGTGAATCAAAGATCCTACATGGTCTAAGTTATGCAGAATTGCGTGTCGAAGGCATACACATAAGTTAAGAAGGAATATATATTTAGAGTCCACTTCCAAAAGTTTAAGAGTTTTATCAAGAAAAGAGAAATGATTTATGAGCTAAGCAAGATGAGACTCGTACTCTCCGATGCCACAAAGGTTAAATGATAACGATACTTGCTAGACTTTCTAGATACGTCTGGTATGGGTGTTACATATTATAAAGTTAAAAAGAAAAAACAAGTAACAAATAAAAATCTACTTACTTATCCCAAAAGGAATCCTTTGGAAATAGATGTGGGTACTTCAGTGCTGGCTGTGGTACAAAATTTCAGAGAGTATTAAAACAACAATAGACTGAAGGATTTTTGTTTAATAGCAAAAGGGTTCCAAAATTTATTCTTTTCAATCTCCAATTTGAACCGAATTTCAAGCATTAGCTTTATCACCTGAGCCAAATAACCTCCTAATGCTGGACCAATGACTAAACCTACTCCCCAAGCTGCCACAACCTGAAATCAGATCACACCGAGCTATTATATTCGACATGTGCTTCTAAGACACGATATAGTAGACAAAGGTTAGGGAGGCATACTGTTGAGAGGCCTAAAGCTTGATTTTCTTCTCTAAAAATTTCAGTTGCATAAGCCTGTTAATACAAGAGGTTGTAGCTTACATATATCATTGGAAGCTATTGTTATTTAGAATAATAACTTAGAACCATAAAATGACACAAATTCAAACTTTTGACATTAAACTGCAAATGTATAGAAAAACACCTTTATAGGTCCCAGCAGACCATTTAAACTTCCAAGAAGAAATCTCATGCTGATAGCCATCCATAGATTTGTGCTAAGACCAAACAACGTGTTGAAAATGACACTGAAATCAAGCAAACAACATTGTTGTTACAGGACAACATATAGTATATAGCTTGAAGGCCAAGGAAAGCATGACTTCATGTACTTACACTGTGATAGCCCCTAATGTTATAGCTGGTTTTCTACCATAGCGATCAGATATTATACCCCACGGTATAGATGTCAAAGTTCTACCAAGCATGTATGAAGATCCTGCAACATTTTTACAATCCTATTTGAATTAGTATAAATGAAGTTGAAGACATCAAAAAATTGAAGTCTGAAAAGAAATCTTACCTACATAACCTGCATAAGCGCTTATATCTTCCTCGCTTTCTGCAATATTGAAATCCTCTACCTGAAAATAAATATATTTACTATATGTTTATCTTTCAAGTAACACAAATATTTAAACTCAAGAGTTGCAGTATGAGGGAAGTAGCAGTATATTCCAGTAAAAAAGTTAAACTCACCATGAAATAAACGAAGGGAAAGAGCGATGCAAGGGGCAAGGCTGTGTACAATTTAAACAAAAAAGATATCAGAGGGAAGTATAGAAGTTGTTTCTATCATCAAAGACAAAATTTCAAAATGTTGAATGCTTTACTGCCACATAAAACCGCGATCCATATAAAAGAAAGATTTCGAAGTGAAACATCTGTTCCAAGTTCTTTGGCTTGATCAACCTTACAACCAGGGCAATTCTCATAATACTTTTTGTTCAACAATGGTTGTTCTAATTTTTCCTCATCCATTTTTGTTAGAAAACTTCACTTGTTGTTTCACACAAGTACTACCACATGCAAATATATCTTTATGTCAATTTAGTATTTGATCAAATGATATATGGTATAGAACGGGATCAATTATTGCATATTGCTTGATTGATGTTACCCGGTTAGTTGTGCAAAAGTAGGCCATACATTATCATCTATTCTAACCAATGTCCCCATTACATGTACAATCTGACATTTATCCCAAAGAAGCAATGATGGTGAAAAATAGGGTTGATTTAAGAGTAAAACTATTAAAACTCTCATTTTAGATTTGTCTATACAAAATTATTTTTCAATAGATTTATAAACAACAATGTCTTATATCTAAATAAAGAAGATCACATGTCTTAAAATTTATTTTAAGTCTAACTTACTTTTAAAGATTATTAGATCGGCACTTTAAAATCAATCTTGGATATGTATACAAACTCTAGTTTAATCGTAATTGAAATCGCAAAAGTTGTCCAAATTATCCCAACTATTATCATCATGTTACTATCATTTAAATAATTGAATTTATTTTATTGTCAATATTAATTAATTATGAATCAAAAGTTAGTTGTTTGTAAGACTCTAGGTTGAATAATGAGCATGGATGGAAACCATTTGGAAGCAACGTGACATGCGTGTTTCATGCTCTCTTTTTTTTTTTTTTTCTTTTCTAAGGAAGAGTTAGTTAATTGTCAAATAACATTAAAAAAAAAAAGGTTTAATGATGTTGTGTGATGTGACTAATTTATTTTATCTTTTAATTTTTTTCGTTGAGGTGTGTGCTCAAATAATTTTATTTATGATTGTGGTCAAGTAAGACTAACTCGAGTTTTAAAGAGTTTGATGTATTTATAGATGTCAATCGATGAAAATGTCAAAAATTAGTTGAAACCAATAAATAAAATTCTTATTCATTGATTGATAGAGTGCTAGGACTTGTGAGTGTCAACAAAATCTACCGATTGTGTAATTTTAGAATGAAAATTTTAAAATTGGATGAAAGATGATTTTTTTTTTCAGAAATTACATGGCTGTTTATATTGAATATGAGATTTGCTGAAATATTTACTTAAGAAGTGATAAGTGGTGATTTTAACTATTTAAAACAACGACAAACACAAACACAACTTCAAAAGTAAATTTAATTTTTTTTATATTTGTTTGATAATACTCCCTCCGTCCCTTAATGTAACCACTCATTTGATTTTGTTTTTGTCCCTAAATGTAACCCCCTTTTCAAATTACTAGATGCATTTATTACTTTTTTCCTAAACATACCCCTAATTAATACTATTAACTTGTCTTGAAATATGAATAGTCAAATTTAATACACATACAAACAAAGGACAATTTGGTAATATTAATACACAAAACAGACACATTAATTACACAGACAACTTTTCTTAAGAAATGTGAAAAATGCAAAGGGGGGTTACATTAAGGGACGGAGGGAGTATTAACTTTGGATATATCTTAAAATTTCTTGTGTAGTTTGAACATTTAAATTTTTATTTATTTATTAAATTATACTTTTAAATGTAACCAAAAAAAAAAATTATACTTTTAAACTTGTTACTTGCTCCAACCTTGACTAGGATAGTTATACAGATATGTGTTATTCTAAATTGCACACAGTGATATTATAAATGGACTCACATAAACTGAAATAATATAACCAAAAGCAATAATAATCCCAGAAACTCATATATTAACTTATTGTTTACACAACATATCAAGTTGAATGACTTTGTTGTAGCCTAATTAAAGAGTAATAAGTCCCATTTGATTTATCATTCAGTAACTGTGAATGAGAACCTTGTTCCACCACCTTTCCATTTTTAATCACAGCTATGGAATCAACACTTTGTATTGTTGACAAACGGTGTGCTATAACTACACATGTTCTTCCAACCATCATTTTCTCCAATGCTTCTTGTACAAGATTCTCTGATACACTGTCAAGAGCACTTGTTGCCTCATCTAATAGAAGAATTGAAGGGTTCTTCAACATTGCTCTAGCTATTGCTATCCTTTGCTTCTGTCCTCCTGATAGCTGCACTCCTCTTTCTCCACAGTATGTATCATACCCTTCTCTCATTCCACTGCATCACACAAGTTTTTCTTACTAACTTTTATTTTCTATGAACTTATTTTTTAGTCACCATAAAATAAATAATAGTTCAACTTTAGTCTTAATAGTTTGGGAATTTTATGGACTAAAGAGATTAGAAAGTGTACCTTATAAAGTCATGAGCATTTGCAAGACGTGCGGCTTTTCTTATTTCAGCCTCTGATGCATCTTCCTTCCCATATACAATGTTGTCGCGTATGGTTCCAGCAAAGAGGGTAGGCTCTTGACTCACCAATGCAATATGTGATCTCAAACTTTTCAAATGAAGTTCTTTGATGTCACAATTGTCTATGAATATGGATCCCTTAATAGGGTCATAAAATCTTTCAATTAATCCAATGATGGTGGATTTTCCTGAGCCACTTTGTCCAACTAATGCAACTGTTTTGCCAGCTTCAATCTCAAGACTGAGACCCTTGAGAATCATTTGATCTGGCCTTGCAGGATATGAGAAAAACACATCTTTCAGTTTTATATCACCCTTCATGCTCTTTTTGAACTTTCTGTGTCTAGTATCTTCAGGTTCAATCTGTGTTTTCCTATCAAGTATTGCAAATACTGAACTAATGGCTCTTCCGCTTTTAGCTATATCAGAAGTCATGCTTCCTGTATCGGCAATTTGTCTACCAGTTCCCATCAAAATGAGGAAAACTTGCAAGAGTTGCTTTGATTCGACTTGTTTACGATTTAATAATATGCCTCCATACCAAAAAGTCAAAGCTATAGATGTTGTTGTTATGAACTGTGACATAGACAATATGGAACCTGAAATCCATGATTGCTTGATGCTTTCCATCTTAGGGCCATCCATAGCAGTTTTGAACAAATTTAGTATCCTTTTCTCGGATGAGAATGCGGCAATAGTCCTGTGGTTGGTAGTAGCTTCCATTGCCAACTGACTAGCATCTCTTTGAGCATTTTTTGCTTTTCCTGACATACTCTTCATGAGAACGGTTTTTGAATAGAGACATGAAATGATCAAAGGCTGCATAGCAATCATGACAATAGCTACCCTCCATGTAACGATTAAGCCAAGTACAAAAGCCAGCAATGCAGTAACGGAGACTTGAACTAACAACGACATTCTTTCTGCAACGAGGGATCGAACCAAGTTAGCTTCGGTCGCCAAACGTGCACAGATTGCTGCAGTTGTGTTCTCCTCTTGATCAAACCATCCTATCTCAAAGGTTAACACTTTCTCGAGCAAATTCTCTCGCACCCTTTTCAGCAAACGCTCTCCCATGATGGAAAAATTGTGATGTTGAATGAGGCCTGAGACGAAGTTCACAGCAGCTATGCAGCAGAAGATGATTGAGTACAACCTGATTTGTGATTTGATCCGAGCGTTATCATCTATGAAATAGACAGAAGCAACTATTCCTAAGCAATAGGAATAAAATGGTTGGCATATTCCGGAGCCAATGGCACCTAAACATCCAAACAAAGCATGCTTCCATTCAGGAGCATTCATTTGTAGTAAACGCCGGTGAGAGATGTTTGATTTGTAAGGTTTCTCCAAGTTTTCACTGCTGTAGTCATCATCAAAGCTAGAGCCGATAACACTGATTGAATATATGGGACTAAATGGTTGTGCAGGGCTAAATGCATGATGGATTGGAGTACTTTTCCGGCTTGGATTTGAACTTTTTATTAGATTTTCCATTGCACGAGGGCTCTTGTTTATTTGATGTTGTGCATTTTCATTTTGACTTGTTTGTTGCAAATGTAACATTTTGGTGTAAATCCCACCTTGTCCATTGTTTAGTTGGAGTAGCTCATTGTGTGAACCACTTTCAACCACCCTTCCTGATTGAAGAACTACTATTGAATCGGCCTTACGAATCGTGGAAAGGCGATGAGCGATGATGATTGTTGTTCTACCTCTAGAAGCCAAGTCAAGTGCATCTTGTACTACTCTTTCAGATTGTGAATCCAAAGCACTAGTGGCTTCATCAAGTAGTAGGATTTTAGGATCTCTTATTAAAGCCCTTGCAATAGCAATCCTTTGCTTTTGCCCTCCAGACAATTGAGCTCCTAGTTGTCCTACCTGAACAACAAGGTATAATTTTTCTAAGCTTGTGAAAAATAAAAACAACAAGTGTGAATGGAATGAGATAGGACTCATAGCTTACTGGAGTTTCATAGCCATTAGGAAGTTTGACAATGAAATCATGTGCATTTGCTGCTTTTGCTGCGGTTATGACATCTTCCATTGAAGCTCCTTCCTTTCCAAATAGAATGTTCTCTCTTATGGAAGTTGCAAATAGAATTGGCTCTTGATTTACCAATCCTATTAGGGACCTAAACCACTTAAGGTGTAGTTTTTTTATGTCAAAACCATCAAGCAATATCTCACCACATGTAGGATCATAGAATCTTTCAAGCAAAGAGATTATAGTAGATTTTCCAGAACCACTTCCTCCAACCAGGCCCACTGTTTTACATGCCCGAACTTTAAGATTGAGTCCTTGGAGAATCAGGGTATCCGGCCTTGAAGGGTAACTAAACTCAACATCTTTAAATGTAATCTCTCCTCTTGTATGCTTCAAAATCCTTCCTTTTTCTTTTGTAGAGTTTATGGTTGGCTTTCTATCAATCATCTCGAAAATCCGCGTAGCTGCTATTGTCGCCTCTAATATGGAAGCCAGATTTGGTAGTGCACTCATCAGAGACCTGCATATGGTAAATTTCAAGTACTATGAACATGTTTTTGCAGGATTCTTTTTCTTAAAGCTTGAAAAAAATGATTACTTAGCAAGAAACTTGAAACAAAAAGGAAAAAAGGCTGAAGATACTTACAATCCTCCCCAAATAATACATATTTCGGCACAAAACACCTTGCCACCCTTTTCTCCTTTGGTCCTAACCAGAACACTTCCAACCCAAGATTGGAATGCCCAAGTGGCATATAGCAACCCAAAACTTCCAATAACCACTCCCTTTGTTTGACCTTGCTTTATGCCAAGCTGCATACATGTTTCAAGAGCAGAACTGAACCTCTTCAGTGTTTGCTTCTCACCTACATACGAGTAAACAGTTCGAACCGATGAGATTGCTTGTTCTGCTATGCTACCAGCCACTCCGAACGCATCCTTCATTTTACCACCCAGCTCTTTCATAGCATTTCCAAATATGAGTGCTGGCATGATCATCATAATTGAAAATGGAAAAGCAGCTACTGCAAGTCTCCAAGAGAGGAAGAGTGCCACTATAAAGCTAGAGAAAAATGATGAGAGGTGAACAATACAAGTAGGTACCTATAACAAACAGATACAAATTATTTTAGCACAAAGGTGTAAAGGAGGAGAAGGAAAAGGAAGGTTATAAAAATATGTCTACCTTATCAGACATGGTGTCTTGGATTGTTTGAGCATCAGAAGTTATGGTGGCAATTACTTGGAAGGTTGTAGATGAGTTAGTTTGCTTGTCAAAGAAACCAACTTCTTGTCTTAGGATTGATTTTAGATATTCAATCCTCATCCGCGAAGTTTGTCTTTCTGCAGTTCTTGTCCAGCATACTCCAACTGCAAGATAATATTTATGCACTCTATTGGAATCAATATTATAGTTGACAGGTTCTTCAAATTATATGCAGTTACAACATGAGAAGTTGTTTTACTTTATATCTTGCCTCCTAAGTATGGCACAAATTGGCCAGAGGTGATACATGCATATGAGTGATACATTCAAATCAAGATATCCATTCAAAATTAAAAATAGAAAAGTTACTTTTATAGAAAAGAAGAAAATGCATTGATGATGTGGTACTGGAAAAGGGACTAGTGGAAGAGAAGGGAGAGAGTGCATGTTTAAAATCAGGGTGAGTTTGGAGAAATCATGGTGGCTCCATGATTTTATTGAAGCTCTAAAGTGAATCTTTTGTCAAAATCAGGATAGCAGACCGTGATTCTGTCAAACTTACCGTTAATCCAAAGTCCAAACATGGACAAAGAGGACTAACAGCCCACGTTAACTTCAGCTAAAGTGGAGAAAAATTATAGAGAATTTCAGCAGTACTTACCAATAAAAGCAGATAAAGCAACTCCAATGGCAACACCAAGTAGCTTGAGAGCATACTGTATTAATGATAAACATATTTTTGTCACGTGTTAGTAAGTAAAGGAAATTTTGAAAGAAATAAAAAAAATCTAAAATGAATGTAATCATAACTACTAGAGCAACAAATAATAATGAAATCACACAATTAGTCAATTATATATATAACAGAAAATGAATGAAAATTTTGCATTAATCTTATTGTTGTTATATGACTATAGAGCTAGAATGGTTTTAGTGGTGAAGATTTGTTCACTGATTCATTATTATGTACTAATTACCTTGTTGATAGTATGATTAGACACATTATGTTCAGAACCACCACGAGCATAATCATCTATCAAACTGCCAAGAACAAGCATAGTGAGTGGAGTTTGTATGCCATCACCAATGCAACCCAAAGTTCCAAAGAATAATAGCAATTTGTCAACGCCATCTGCATAACGTAAAAATCCACCTTTGTTTTCCATATATCCTTAGTTTAAAAGCATGCCAAGATCACCACTACTAATTACACCTTCTATCTATGCCTTATAATTCCTAATGTCTTGCATACCTTATTATATTTATAAATATACTACTTTGCTTGTGTCATAAGTTTTATAGTTACTGCCGATATTTTGCCAAATGGATTGATATACAATACATATGTTACCATTGGCCTGCACATCTTATTCTAAATATACATATATAAAATCATTTAACTGTCCAACTCAATTTTATTTTGTCAAAATGTATGTGGATAAATCTATGATTCTCATAATATCTCTATCACATAAATCAATGAATACTTCTCCCGATATAAAAATTTGGGGTATCACCATTCTCTAACTGTCTTTTTAAATTGCATCACATCATAAAAAACTACTCAAGTCAAGCATCTCACCAAATTTCTCTACCCTGCAAATATATGATTCGTTCTCCTAGTACAAGAGTTTGTATTGTCATTCTCTAATTGTCTTTTTAAATTGCATCACTTCCTATCATGTTACATCACATTTTACAAAATCACTTAAATCTCCTTCGATCCAACATATGAAAAGTTCAACAAATGGAAAATAGGGATGATTTTTAATACATGTAAAAGTCAATGAAATGTGTCTAAAATAAATTGCTTTATATATACTGCAAAAGTGAAAATAATACAATTTGTTTTTGAAGTGGGATCCCCTTCTTGCTTTAATGTCCAAATACAAGGTAACGGAAGCCTTTAAAATAATTTCTGAATTTCATTTTTTTCTATATGAATTAAGGTTAAATTATTTTTTCCTCAAATTTTAATGTTTATATTATTAATAATTCAAGTTTATATATGATAAAAAAAAAAATAAACTCAGTAACAATTTCGAAATTTCAATTTATCTAGGAAAAAAATTGTGTCAACGTCTATTATTTTCTTTCAATTGTAGTATAAAATAGTTTAAGTATTTTCATACTTTTCTTTATAAAGTTTTATCTTAAAAATTTGTATTAATATCTAAATAAAAATAATAAACTAATTGTAAGCCCAGAGCACGCACGAGAAACATTACGTACATTGGCTAAGAGCAAACACGCAAGTGTCTTAAACATCACATCTTCACTTAAAATCTTAAAGCATCAAGTCTATAATTCTTCGAACTTATATATCACTTAATATCCACTCTTTCATCTAGTGTAATAATCTTACTCACACTTGTTATACTAAGGGTGAGAATATGCAAGCCTAATTAGACTATGCCAAATTTTCTTAAATAAAGAAGTCTAAGGCTTTTTATGAATTTATTTAACTAAAAATGTCAAATTGTACCAAATTTTCAAAAAATTTAGGATCAAGCTTCTTTTTTTGTTTTGGTTCATGTTTAAAAATAAATTTATGACGCGTGAGAGCTTAGACATAGGCTTAAGTCAGTAAGTGTTTTTATCATACTAAATTTGGATTTTGCAAAGATTAGCTCGACTCTCTCAATTTCAATCTCTAATGCTAATCGTGTATTCTTGCTATTTTGTGTCATAACACAAGACATTGCAGTTTGAACAAGGTTCTTCAAGTTCTTGCTATGCTCTTTTGTTTTTCTAGGAGAAGCTCCAGCTTATGTTTTACTTGGCGTCGTTACTTGGTAGTTTGATAACAATGTCCATAGAAGAACGACGCAAAAGAGATAGCATTGAGGATTAATGTTCCCTAATCATGAATTCATGATCATTGGGCCTGTCGAAATGTAATTGAATATTACGACTTTAACTGTCATGGAGACATGATTTCTTGTACTAAAAAATAAAAAAATTATTGTATACTATATATAGTATCAATTACTAAATCATATGTAACATTAATGATTAACCTAATCAAATAACTTAAGTTATATGACTATTTTGTCTTGGAACAAGAAGAAAAGAGCAACAAAATCACATTCAGATGAGAATATATTACTAGACCTTAAAACCAAAGACATAAGAATGAATTTGACCTTGTAATTAAGGTAAAATGAAACGCTAATGTCCACCATGAAAAAAACAAGTCTATAACAACAACTGAAAAGAAAACGTAGCACCAAGACAAAACCAGCCTGCTAAAGTATCTACTTAGCATTAACTTGCTAGAATCTTCATTTGGATTTTACTATTGCTAATTTAACTTGTAGTTCCATTCCATGTTTATTGTATGTTTTCTAGATTCGGATGTTTCATATTCTAATTTACCAAATAGAATTTAGAATATGAGTAATTTTGTCTACTAGTAATATCTTTTAAGTTTTACCTTTTTTCAATTGGTCATGTAAGTTATTTTTTCAAATTGGTCATTTATATTTTATTTGCACCATTAGTCTATGTCATACTTTCAACACAACTTGTGCAATTAGAAGCATTTGGTAAATATGGTCTCAGTTCAATGTTGCAAGAATTTTCTCCCCTTAATAACTATATTTACAACTTCAGAGAGCATCCGTCAAATCGTGTACATTTCTTGTAGCTCTATTTACAACCAAGACATAGTATGTGATATTTGAAAACTTGGTGATAAAGACTAATCCGCGTAATTAATGTCATGAATTTCCTTCACTTGCATGTAGTTCGGCCGGTCAACAAGACCGTGCAAATTAGATCTTAACACTATTGTAGTCCCATGAGAAAAGAATCAAATTTAAAGGACCAGATGTTTAATTTAAACATAGTGGTACAAACGGAATGTAACATAGATGGAGAAAAAAACTAAAAAACCAATTCCGAAAAAGGTCGAGCTTACACATGGTATATGATCAATGTAATGTAACTTCAAATCTATGACTAACTTAGAGTTAAACACGGCTTTCAAGTTCATTAAGTTAGTTAGTTAGACTAATTATAAAACTTAAAAGCTCATTAGTACTCAGTCAGAAGTCCTCATAGTAATTGCTTTTGTACAATTTAGAGCTTTGTCATGACTCATGCATGAGTAAACAAACCAATGCATGCTAGCTTTTTTTTAGCATAGGCCTCAGTCTCTTTTTGAGAGGTGGCACTTGGGTGACATTGGTGATATTGGTCAACCACAATTTTACAAGTGACTTTTTTCCCTCACTTTCACAAGGATTAAGATATTGTGATTGGCCAATATCACTCAAGATATATCCCTTTACAAGGGACTTGGATTTTTTCCTTCTCTCCTTCTCCATTTTGTGTTTCTCTCTCTCTCTTGATATTCTCTCACTCTTAATCTTATTTATTCTCTCTCTCTTGATCTTCTCTCTAAAATTGAGAGAGAGAGAGAGATAGAGACATAAAATGAAGAAGGAGGGAGAAGGAGAGAAGGAGAGAGGATCCAACCTCCTTTTCGAATGTATATACTGAGTCGGCTAGTAAGTTGCGAAACATTTTGGAGTTACATCTTGGGTTTTTTTTGGGAAATGCTAACAAGTGTCCTTAGAACACTTGATAAAAAGTTTAAAGTTTAAAATAGAAATTTTATCTTAAAATTTGATAATCATCGTATTGTAACTAAAAAAACAACATTTTCTACATGAAAGTTAACAATTATTTTCATTTTGGGTAGTGTTAACTTGTGCCCTTAGGGCACATGTTAAGAAAGCCAAAAGAAGAAATATTCTCTAAAATTTTGTGCATTTAATGGATTAAAAAGTTAAAAATTAAATGCAATGCACACATTCCAATATATTATTTCTATATTTGAATCATTAACTTGTGCCTTGAGGGCACAAGTTAACATTTCCCTTTCATTTTTGACTCATTAACTAGTGTTATAAGGGCATTTGTTAGCAAGACTTTTTTTTGTCAAAACATCGTAGGGCTTTAAGTTTGAGCATTAAATTGAGTGTTGTCTCCGGTGCAAGACATCCTTTTTTTTCTTGGTACAAAATCAATATAGGAACCATTGGATTTAAATGAAAGTTGATGAATGGTTGAGATCTAAAGGAATGATGACCCACTAAAATGTTACTCCCGCCGTCCCATCTATTCTTCTAAAATTGTCGTTTTACTGGAAAATAATATGTGTCATGTTTAAAGTTTAATGGAATTTTAATTATTATTTTATTTATAACACTTTAACTATTTATTTTAAAGAGATAAATATAAGAACAAATTATTTTGTCTAACATGCACAAATAAATTATTTTTATTCCTAAATAAAAAAGTAAATTATTTTTACATTGATTCTTGATTGTATAAAGAGTACTCGCAATAATCATTTTGATTCTTGATTGTATAAAGAGTACTCACAATAGTTTTTCAATGTATTAAAATTTTAAAATTGGATCATGTTAACTTGTGACCTAAGGGCATATGTTAAGGAACCTAAAAAGATCAATTTTACATTGGAAATCATGATAGTTTAATTTTTAAAAAGTTGAATGCACTACTTTTGATACGTTTATTTCTATTATGCGTTCCTTAACATGTGTCTTTGAGGGCACAAGTTAATATTTGCCTTTAAAATTTTGTTAGTTAAAATAGTCGTGAAACAGTGATTTGTTTTTGTTGAGAATGGAAAGCGATGAAACATGGCATGGTTAGAAGAAATACACATTCCGTACGTATGTTATTTCCAAGGTTGTCTGTCTTGTATTGATTCCAAGTGTATTTGGATTAATTAAAGTTGCAATTTGTATCGTGTTCTAAAAAGTATCGGAATTGTTTATGGGACGGGTCCAGATGGCCAACCGTGTGGCCTTGGCTACATCAAAAAGTGGACTCACGCATGCCCCACACCTGCATTTAAAAATAAATAAATAAGAGAATACTATTCTTATTTGGAATTTAATTTGTTTCTCCTACTCCCATTCTTTTTTAGGCATTTCTCAATTTATGCATTTCTCAGTTTCTTCCATTTAAAAAGATATAGATATATAAAATCATGAAAAAAGTAAAATATAATTAATGATGGTGGGACCTACTATCTATTTTTTGTGTCTATTTTTCTAAATTGCAAACTCCAATTAATTTGGCAAATGAAAAGGATTTTAACCCTTTTTTCAAGTAAAAACTAGTGTTTGAACTTACATTAAAAATAACATTTATTTAATAAATTTAAACTGTGAAATTTCTTTTATAATAAAGATTAAACGGAGGATATCGTTATTTACGTTGATAAGATAAATAACATTACTCCTGAAAAGCATATAAATTAGCTTATGAGTTATAAACTTCTATGACAAAATCTATTTAAATTGTTTTTTATCACGAACTTAATAACTTATTTTATTGACTTATAGTTTAACTTATTTTAGTGACTTAATAACTTTTTACTTTAGTTTTGGATGTACTAACGGAACACATCCAAGAGTTAGCACTGAGGTGTATGCTTTTTGCAGATGATGTAGTCTTGTTTGGTGAGTCGATGGAGGAATTGAACGGGAGGCTAGAGACCTGGAGGCAAGCCTTAGAAGCATATGGTTTCCGCTTGAGTAGAAGCAAGACGGAGTATATGGAATGTAACTTCAGCGGAAAGAGGAGTAGGTCTACCTTGGAGGTGAAAGTTGGAGATCATATCATGCCCCAAGTTACACGGTTTAAATATCTTGGGTCCATAGTACAAAATGACGGCGAAATAGAAGCAGATGTAAGCCATCGTATTCAAGTTGGGTCGTTGAAATGGAGAAAAGCCTCAGGGGTTTTGTGCGATATGAGAGTACCACTTAAGTTGAAAGGAAAGTTCTATCGGACAGTAGTCAGACCGCTGATGTTGTATGGTACGGAGTGTTGGGCGGTTAAGAGCCAACACGAGAATCAAGTAAGTGTAGCAGATATGAGGATGTTGCGCTGGATGAGTGGTAAGACTAGACATGATAGGATTAGGAATGTCACCATTTGGGAGAGAGTGGGGGTGGCACCTATAGTAGAAAAGTTGGGAGAAAATAAGCTTAGATGGTTTGGGCATGTAGAGAGAAGACCCGTAGATGCCGTGGTAGGAAGAGTAGATCAAACATAGGAGAGTCAAGTTAAAAGAGGTAGAGGAAGACCTAGGAAAACTATTAGAGAAACCATTAGAAAAGATTTAGAGGTCAATGAGTTGGATCCAAATTTGATTTATGATAGAACACTATGACATTATTTGATCCATGTAGCCGACCCCACTTAGTGGGATAAGACTTGGTTGTTGTTGTTGTATAGTTTAAAGTTTAAAGAAATGGTTTAAGATGAAATAAGTAAAAATAGTTTATTTGAAATTACAAATTGGGTTTTAAAAAAAATATTTTTGTGAAACATGAAGTTTTATGAGTAATGTTATCAACACTCTTATTACTCTTATTTTAAAAACTTAAGTTCTATTTGGTAAAAAAAAGTAAGTAGTTGATAAATTAGTTTATAGCAGATCAATTTATATTAAATGATTTATAAACTAGCTTATAGCTTAATGCATGTTTGATTCCCTAATCAATTGAAGAGAAGTTATTTCTTATTGTGAAAAGAAATTAAAACCGTAGAACCAGAGAAATATTTACCCTCCAAATCCAAGAAAATTGGGGTCCAGGAAGTTTTGTCAAGAAAAACCGGTCAAACACAGATACGGGAACGGCCAGTATGACATTAACAATACGAGGTTTGAGTCGGGGGGGGGGGGGGGGGGTGGGAAGGATCCCCATAATAAGAATGACATGGCAATCATCGGGTGGTCCACGTGTCAAAACCCTGGAGCATCTCAAAAAGAAACAAGGTTAAAATCTGGGGGAAGTGGTGGTGGTAATGTCCCCATGATCGGATGAAAGCTACGGAACGTGGTGCATTGCATTAAATGTAGTGGTAACTCATGTAGGACAGTGTCATGTGGTCCACTAACACGTCCAAGGGCAAAAAATGCAAATAAACTGCAACGCCCATTTTGTGAAAACTTTGTTAGATGGAAACAGCCAAAAGATAAGGATGTTGTGTGATAAGTAAAAATGGAACTAATTACATTTTTTTTATAAGTTTTGCAGCCTTTTTTTGGCCATAAATACATAGTTCGATGTTTTTTTTAAGGGTTCCATAGTTCATTGTTAAAGAGCTCCGAAAGAGGGAAATTAGTGAAATTTCTTAATTTAAAAAATCTTGTGATTATGACTAAGCTTATCAATCATAACCAACTTAGCAACTTCCAAAAAAATCAACTAATTTTAACTATCTTAAACAATGTTTAACAAGTTTAAAGTGTGAAATAACATCTCCGACTTGAAATGAGAAATACAATCTAAGATAAAGAAAATATAATTCAATTGAATAGTGGAAATTAAAAGTTGTAATCACATCTCGTATAAAAAGGTTGTAATCACATCAACTAAATAAGAAAAAGTCGATGAAAACAGTGGCAGCGATCAAGGTACTTGACTCCTAACAATCTACAACATACTTTCAAATCCCTTTGACTTTGTTATTGTGATTCTACTAGTGATATAACCCGTGCATGTCACATGGTTAAAAAAATTCGTTCATTTGCCTTAAATTGGATCTTGTTCGGTTTCGAACAACCATTCACATACATATCATAATAAATATTGATTTGCCCAAATAAATGTAAAAAAAAAAAAAAAAATTGACTCACACAATAAATGTATAAAGAGAAAATAGTGTTCATGTATAAAACGAATGATAAATTATATGTTTAACAAAGACGTGAATTTTGAAATAGAAATACAAGTTACAAACGTCATACCTAAAATATTATAATAACATTCAAAACCTACATTCAACGTAGAATAAACATTCAACCAAAAAATACAAAATTAAGAACTCTAAATTTGAGAGACCATCAAATACTAAATTAAGCGAATAAAGCTTATCCATCATGATGTGAGGATGTTCTCGGACATCGGGAGCAACGTTGGGCTAATGATCTAGAATCATCAAGAAATTGGGACACCATAATTCCACTCAAAATTTTAAAACATTTAGTATATGAGTCAACTTTTTTTAGCGGTGGTCATTTCTCTTATATAGTAATATTTAACTCACTTGTGGTCAATGTTAGACTAACCACTCACACTTAAATACAACTTTAAGACAAGTATACAGAAAATGAAAAATTTGCAAGCCCATAAATAAGCATTGAATTGTTAGTAGCAATCATGGAAAGAGAAAAATCTCAACAAACTTGACAAAAATAAAGAATAAAGAAAAGGAACATTGAATGGTAATTTTCGAGAAAATGAAGGAGAAAATAAAAATAAAAATGGAGTCAATAACATCTCTTTGAAGTGAATGCCTTTGTTTTTTTTGGGTGAACTACTAAAGCAAATGTCATGGCACAAATACTACATTGAAAAACATGAGTCTGAAAAAGAGAACAAATTGAGAGAAAAACTGATTATTAGCGGTGATAGGGGTGTTTGTTTTATATTTTTTATTAATAATCATTTTTGTTGTTTTTTAGTGGGTCAATCTAGGTTTTGTAGGCCGATTTAATCGGAATAGTTCGACTCGTGTACATTCCTAGTAACATAAAGAGTCATTTAAAAGTTGATCACTAGCAGCTTATAGCTTATTTGGAATAGTGGTGGATTTGCATTTTTCGCAGCCCGAGACATTAAACAAGAATATGAAGAGGCTGCATTTTGTAGCTTTAGAGAAAACGCATATTAAGCTTGCATTCACCGTAAAAACAAACAGGAACTAATGTGTTTGTCAAAACGATAGTGGTTTACGGTGACATATATAGACTAAGTCTATGTTTGGTATCACGTTAGATATATTAGAATCATGACAGTCCACCACAATTTTTTAAAAACTACATAGCTTCACTAAAATCTAACATTCTCATCCACTATGATTTCCATTACATACACTTGCTAAAACCAATTATTATCTAACGTTCCAATGTAGCTATATAATAAACGTAAAATAAGTAATAACTATTGTAACAGCCTTAAAAACCGTCCCTATGCTATCCACCGTTTCAAGGTAGTACTATCCAATAAACAACATATTAAAAATATTGAAAATTAAACTTAAAGGAGAAGAAAATACTAATACATCTGAAGTGCCAGAACCTCTATAAGACTAGACTAGAGATTAAATTAAAAAAGGACATAAGAAACTAGACTGAAAAATTAAAGAAAACAAATGAAAAAACTAAAGAAATTGGAAGTGAGCAGCGAGCAGCAAGAGGTTCAAAGATGGTGGGTCTTGTGAGCAGAGAGCACTATGAAAAGAGAACACAAGTGTGGCTCGTTGCTCAACAACCACCTTTAATTCTTGATGTGCTAGGTAAATTAATGCACATTCATGTACACTATTACACACCCAGCTTCTTTACTTCACTTCACATCTGTTTTATCATCATCATCATCATCACCTATGCCGCCACTTTTTCTGCTCATCACGTCACAGCCACCACTACCTACCCTATGATCTTGACCTTCTTCCATCTCATCAGCTACAGAAGGAGCAGCACCAATTTGTAGCATGTTCCCCGCCACTGGAATTGGCTCCGTCAATTGTTTCCCATCTCGAGGTGGTGAAAACACCACTGGCAGATAATGCTCCATCTCACACGGGAACTTTGAGTTCTTAAAATGCTCTTTCAATGCTTCCAAACCCTTTTCATAAATAAAAATACACAAGTTTATTTTCTCAACAAATCATTATATAGTATCGTTATGTGACTTACTCATGTGGACTATGGTGTATCATATGTGCAGTTAAATGTAACCAAATATATATAATGTAGTGGTTAAATACCTGAACTCTTGCGTATGTGAGTTGGCAAATTTTTCTAGAGTTAAAGACCTCCCAATGTTGGTGCTGGAAGGCCTTGTAGAATCTTAGCGTTGCCTCAGGAGATGTCATATTCACAAATCCATATCCCACGTTGCATTTGTTCCTATATATCACAGATTTGTCATTTGTATATTAGTACCATCACAACACTAAATAATAATATACTGCTACTATACGGCACGGGTTACATAATAATAAAATAATGTGGCACAAGTCCAAAAGTTGGGTAGCACTTGGAAATGTTATGTCACCTAAGCGCTATCCTCAAAAATTCTAACTCAAATGACAAAAATGTTGAAAAATTTAAGTAAAAAACCGTGATCGGTATTTGAAACTCGACTTCCAATTTTTGTCGGAGCTTCCGAAGTTCATCGTCTATCTACCAAAAAAACAATAATGGGACATAAGGAAAATGAAATTACTTACTTAAAATCTATAGGAAGGTACACAAAGTCATAGGAGGATAAAGGCTCGCCGTCGCCTAGCTGCTCATTGCAGTGTACACAGTGGTTGTCCAGCATATTCAACAGTAACTTCTGACTATAGAGTCAAACCAAATTTCACATAATAAAATAACATTACTTTACTATAGCTCAATATTTTACTCAATAATAATACTAATGCACATTAAAAAAAGACGGACCTGTATTTGTTGGGTATGTTTTTTATCATGAGAGTCGTTCTAGGATCAGATTCAACAATGGCATCTTCTTTGATTAGAAAACGATTTTCATGTTTCTTTGCTATCTTCCCCCTCCAACTCCAAGCGCTTTCCCCAAAACTCTCTCTACTTTGAACTCTAACAAAAGGATACCTCTCTTCACCCTTCAATGAACCCATTGAACCAATCCTATTGTGGTTTACCCGGTTAAATGTCAAACTCTTATGAGATAATTGTGGTGAATGAGGGCGTGGAGAAAATCGACGTCGCGGCGAAGGAGGTGGATTAAGGTTGAAATTAAATGGCTTATTAGAGATGTAAGCATTGGGATTAGAATGAAATGATTTTGGTTTACTAAACTCAATAGTAATTGGTTTTCCATTAATCTCTTTGCCATTCAATTCTTTCAAAGCCTTTTCAGCATCTCTTATGTCGAAAAACTCCACAAAACTCTGATTCCTTTTCTTCCATGGTGTATCCCTCACTTCCTTAATTGCTCCTATAATCATTAAAAACAAAATAAAGAAACAAAACATGAATGAGTAAAAGTGGGGCACACACACACAAAGATTACGATAGAGACATGTCCTATTAAGCTTTTTCATTCTTTTCTTTTCTATTAAAAAGCACACTACTTTCAGATCTCATTTCTGAAACATAAAAGGCTAACAATAAAATAATTAAAATGAATAAATTATTAAATAAATAAAATACCAAAAGCTTCAAAAACTTGTCGCAGCTGATCAGAGGAAACGTCGTCGTCTAAATTGAAAACAACTAGGGTTCCTTGATTCACAGTATCAGACAGTACATAGTGGGCCCACAGTGGCACACCGGCGACGAGACCTGGCGGCTGCGGAGGTAGCGGCGTGGGGAAAATTTGGGAATAAGAAAGAGGGTTGAAATACGCAGCACAGAGGACGTGGTGAGTGCGAATAGCCGCAAACGCCGTCTCTGCGTGTCTAAGATCAAAGTAATGAGCAGTTATGACTCCGTTACGGAATGAGTCCGTTTGAACGGCTCTGACTTCGCCGAAAGCCGAAAGGTCTTTACGTAGGTCAGTTTCAGGGGTGGGAGGGGCAGGACTAAGGAGAATAGAGCGGGTGGGTATGGTGGATAGATGCGGCGGCGGCGTGACGGCATAGGGTGGGTAGGGGTAGGGAATACCGACGGCGACTGGTATGGGAATGTAGTTGTTTGGGTTAAACTCTGGAGCAGTAGGGTTTAAGGTTTCTCCCATTGAATTGAAGAGTGTAATAAACAAGACAAAAGAAAGAAGAACAAATAAAGAGACAAAGAAACAGGGTAGTAGAACACTGGTTTTTGTCTCTCTTTAAAAAGTGTGGGAATTGTGTTGTGTGGGGTGTCAAAGGTGAGTAGAAAAACAGAGGGACACTGGAGACAGGAGAAGGACAGACAAGATTGAAGAAGATGAGAATGGGAGTGGGCTGTTTTCCTCAAAAATTAATTTCCTATATCACCCACATTTCCTAAATATATGTACTTTCCATTCTCCAACAAATATGCTTCTTCCTAATTACTATACTACCCTTCCCCTCATGAGTCAATAGCACCAAGATTCTCTATAGTCAAAGTTTGTTTGACGCATTTACGATGTTTACATTCTTGATCGTTGAATTAAGATTAGATGATGAAGACATTTTGTTTTAACGCATTTAGGATGTTTACATTTCTGATCGTTGAATTAAGATTAGACGATGAAGACTTTTTTTTAAAATAGTTAAAAACACGTTGAAATTTAAATTGTTTGAATTTGGTCGACAACCACGTATACATCGAATGTGTCAAATTTTGACTGCAATAGTCTCATTTCCTTTGAGAAGGATTGTTGTTTTGGATACCGGCATGTTTCTTCACAACCGAACACTAAATGCGAATATTTCTCAACTAAGATTAAAACTTTGATTCGTTCCGTTATTTGAGTGTAACTTGTTTCGTTGGACTCGACATTAATTAATTGTTTTCTAGCTAGTTATTTTTTTAAGGACTCGACATTAAGATTAAAATTTTGATTTGTTACGTTATTTGAGTGTAACATGTTTCGTTGGACTCGACATTATTCTTCTTCTAGAGAGTTACATATTTTTACATTTTCAATTAATATTTAAGATTAACCTAGGTAATATTTGGGAGATGAAAATAATTTGACTTTGTTACCCCTAAGTGGTATTTAAGACTTTTTATTAAATTGTTAAATTTCTCAAATAAAAAAATAATTAAATTATTCTTAAATAAAATGTTAAATTAGTAAACTGTTATTTAAATATTTTTAATTTTCTAATAAAATAATAAAGGAAAGAATAAATTAGCTAAATTAATAAATTATTCTTATTAATCATTATAGTATTAATTAGTATTGTCATAAATATAATAACCAATAGCTGTACATTTAATTTTTCAATTTAGAATATTTTTTTTAGGCAAAATAGAAAATATAAAAAATAAAAAGAAAGAGATGCAAAGATTGGGTGGATATTCAAACGAGAATATAACGTGATAAAACAGTCCAAGTGGATCAATTCTAATCTATTATAACAAAAATTCACTAATCGCATGTGCAATCCAATGAACCCACACGTACATGTGCGAAACTAGGTTACAAAAACAATATGAAAAGTGAACATTTGCAGAGAACAATTACAGTTTAAATATGGCAAATGAGCCGACCGCCAGCACGGTATCAAAATCCAAGTGCCAACAACTCCTTGATCAACAACAAAACATTAAACAAAATTATAAACTATGAAATGCAATATAGGGGAAAATAAACTAAATTACACATGTTGAGAAATATTATTAACCACCAATAAGATTAACGTCATAAACGTGTTTGATTTAAAATGTTAATATTGATGCCACAATAATGTATTAAATGATTTTAGATTTATATAGACGATGTATATTAAATAAAATTATAATTCAACATTCAAATTTAATATATATATATATATATATATATTTGATTATTTACATTCATTTTTATAGGTGTTATTAGGGTGTAAGTTAGCAACATTCACTAATTTACACCCACTTTCATCATTCCAGATATTGTTTCTTTAAAAGTTTGTCTTAATTACATGTTTTGTACATTAAGCATGTCATTGTCTTTTTTGTTTCTTTTTTTAAGGATTTTTTTATGCTAGTTACAAAATTGTCATTCTATTTAAAATTAACTAGACTTTAACCCGTGCGATGCACGGGTTTTGTATATAAATATCATATTGATTGTACATTCAATACTATGTTATGAAACGACTTCAAAATTCAACAACAAAAAATGCAAAAATTACACTAATTTAAGTTATTAACTTTATTTTCTTACCAAATAATATTACCAGGTTGTGTTCTTGAATTTCTTTTTTCTCAATCTTCATATTTGATCACATTCATGTTAAAAGAACAACTAAAATAAACTAATTGAAAATAGTAAACATGTTTGAAAAGTCAAAGGGAGAAATCAAAGTAATGTTATAATCTAGTGTAGTGATTTTTGAAAATAAAAAGTCAGAATAAATAACTTCAAGTAATATAATATATGACAAACAAAGAGGCCGACAAAATTACACTAAAAAATGAAGTTTCTAATGACAAAATTATCATCAGAATCAGTCAAATTATCAACAATTTTAAAAATGCAACTTTAATATCGTAACACGTAGTAAGAATACACCAAGAAACTGATCCTAACCGCAAGGGCCGTTAATTCTATAAAAATGAAAAGGAAAATGAACTTTTATGTGGTAACTGAAAGAAGAAGAAATATGAACAGGAACTTTTATGTGGTAAACGACAGAAAATAATAACATCATCAACAACAAATATAATAATAATAATAATAATAATAATAATAATAATAATAATAATAATAATAAATACTGCCATCAATAAAGGAACCATTAAGCATGAAAAGAAATTGTTATCAGAAAAGGAACCGCTAGGGTGTTTGCGTCTTTTAAAAAATGTTTTAGTACGGTATATCAATTTTGGATTCAACAATATTTCAAACAAAAAGGAAGTGGCTTAGTGGTGAGAGTTCCAATGTGTAGCCAAAATGGTACCCGGTTCGAATCCCGCCAAAAAGGGCGGGATTAGGGTTAGGTCAGACTGTCTAACATTTATATATACTACGCACGGGTCATATTCACTGTATAATATAGTCTGTATTGTATAAAGTATATATAGAAATGTTCACTGTTATATATACTACGCACGGGTCATATTCACTGTATAATATAGTCTGTATTGTATAAAGTATATATAGAAATGTTCACTGTATAATATAGTCTGTATTGTATAAAGTATATATAGAAATGAAATAAAAAGTTCACTGTATAATATAGTCTGTATTGTATAAAGTATATATAGAAATGAAATAAAAAGTTGATGTTAAATAAGGTCTCCTATTTTTATTTATATTTTAAAATTTTACTTGATAAAAAGATCCTATTAATTTTGGTTAAATTTAAAGGTCTCGTATTTGAAAATTTCTGCTCTCCATTGTACTTTATTCCACATCAGTTATTATACAATCAAACTTGTTATTTCTTTAAATTTCTTTTTTGGAATAAGACAACAAATAAATTCATTAAGTTAACGCACAATAGTATGAGTCTAATGAGGTTTAGATCATACACCTTTTGCTCCGCGCATATTTGCAACTTTGAATTACACCAAATACTTAAAGCAACACCAATGTATCACAAATTATACATACATAATTAATAAACACTTATAGTATTCTTGTACAAAAACAAAAAAACACTTATAATATTTATTTGTCACCTGCACCATTGCTCTTATGCATTGCATGATCAGCACTTTTTTCATTCCTCATTGAGTATATCTTGTGCTACATTTATGCATAAACCAGTATACCCAACAACTAAATTATCTTCCTTCCTACTTCAGTATTTTTAACTTCAACAAAGAAGCAAAAACCTCCATACATGTTTGCCAAATGCCTTGCAACAACAGTCCTGAAACTCCAATAATTGACATATCTTTCTCTCGCAATATAAACCTACAAAAATTGCATTAGTGAACGCACACATATATGACAATCATGAGATATTATTGCATTAGTAAACCTCCAAAAATCATGAAATTCAATATACATGATGTGGATTAGTTATGCAAAAATGAAGTCTCCCACATAAGATATAATGATTTTTATAAAGTTATCGTTTGCTGGACAGGTTGTTTGTAACAGAAAAGCAGGATATCAAAACTGTAGTTTGTAATGCTTAGTAAGGGAGAAGACATTGGATTAACAGCTAAGTAGCAGAATTGTATTTATTTATAGAGCAATTCTAAAATACTTCATGCATATATTGCAAGCATTTGTGCAAAGAATAGATGGAAAAGAATAGATGAAAGACAATTTTAAAAAGACGGCTCAAAATTAAATACACCATAAAAAACAAAAAATAGCACTACAATTATTGTTGTTTGTGAGTTGGACATGGTAATGTATACTACTCAAAGTTGGTTTTAATAACTCTTCGAATTACATCAATTATTGTTTTTAGGGAAATGCTATTTTTTAAACAATGTACAATTATGATTTAGTTATAAATTGAATTACATTGAGCACACAAACTCTAAATATATTAAGCCGAGCATCTGCAACATTTCAGTTGCTGCTGTCAGAAAATGATAGATGCAGTGGAAATAATTCACAATTTGTAGAAACTCATCTATATAGATTCATGTATACATATACTCTCTACATGATGATAACCTTAGCATATATAAACTAATTCAACACGTGTAATTAGAATCAAATGGCAATAAGTCTTGCATTTATTCCTTAAAACAAATCAATAAAATAAAGCACATTCGAAAAATCAATAGCTTGTTGGTATTAAGCATAAGTATAACATTAATTTATACACTTCTCAATGTGACATTGAATTTTCAAGAGCTTCAAGTTCTTTAGGAGCAGAACATCTATGTAATTTACTTACCTCAAATTGAATCACTCTCTGACTCAGCCGAATCACCTACCCATATGACAATCCTCCTTATGACTCAGCTAAATTGTCGGCACCATACATCAGCTCTTTTGGTAGCTTTGCTAAATGTACTGAACAATATTCAACACCATTAACATATTTTGATGTGACTCTTAATGAAGCAATGAAGAGAGATAGTAGTTCTTTATAGTGCTGTTAAGATATGCAAAAGTTAAAAGTCGAAAATAAAATAAAAAAACATCTAAAGAAATACATATAGATTAAAGTTGATAAGCTCAGGAACAATTCACAAAAACTGATTGAAGAAAGAGAGTAAAAGAGGTCTGCTATAAATGGTGATCAATATGGATGGAAACCCCTATTCTAGCCTTAATATGAGTTGCAGCAAGTATGCGTTTTCACATGTTTTAGCTACTACTACTCAATGAGTAATCTGACAAAAAAGGTAATGATAAATAGTCTGCATAATTAATTAAGTGTGGGAGACAAAAATCTTAATTACAATTAGGTGGAATGATTTATCTTTATGGATGCTATAAATTTTCATTAAGCATACACTTAACACAAATAAAGCACTTCTTATTTTCATTTGGTTGACAACTTTGATGCAATTAATGACTATTGCTTAAAAATACCAATAGTCAAGCCAAAGAAAATTAGATTTCGCATTCACTCCAAAATATACTAAAATGATAAAATGCATTAATGCAGAAAAACAATCTAAAGCCATTTTTATGTATTAATTGAAGTTAACCATGTAGGCTAACCATCTAATGTTATCCGTGATTATTGTCATAGTATTCTTCCCAACTCATCTTTTGTTATGTATCGATGACTCAATATTAATGGATGAAACATATAGTTTTGTTAAGAAACATGGACACCAAATAAAAGTTGCAGAACAATTTGAAGCAGTACATAAATTTCTCAACACATAAATATAAGTTATATAACAAATAGCAATTTGAACCAAAGTGTCCTAAAATTTGCATAGCAAATAGCATAATTTGCATACCACAAAAGGACTGACATACAAAGGTTATCCGTTACTGTAACAAACGAAAATTGTCATTAGTTTCACAATACCCTACTAACTGCTTAGCAACAGTATTAATAGAAATGACAAAGGACAGTCCTGAAGTATCAAGTATTAGAATTCATGTTACATATCTTCTCACTCAATAAGAGAAATCCTAGAAAGAAAAGAAACCTGAAAAATTGCAGTCCAATACTGAATCCTAAAAAAAAGAAACTTACACATATTATAAGATTTATAATTCGAATTTCAAAGTAAAAACATAACAGGGTTATAGAAAAAATCAGGACTAAAGATTTTTCAGTAAAATATAATCTATTGAACGATGAAAACTTACACCTGTCGTGAAGAATTTATCAAGAAAGCATACATTCCGAATGTATAGCGAAGAAAACAGGGTCATTGGATGCTAAAATTGTTTTAAAACACACATAGCAGATGAAAAGGAATAAAGCCTGCTGCAATACAATTACGCCTATCGCAAGGTTGTCGTGAAAACACAATTCGCGATATCTATAGGGTTAAAAAATCAGAAATCAACAAAAACTTGTAATCAACAATTAAACATCACCAAATAGGAAATACAAACTTAAAATCAACACGAAAATCAAGTTAAAAACATAAAACTAATTGAAGCAAGAAAATTCAGGGATATCATAATCACAAAAATTACAGCATAACAACATCATAGATGTGGAATTAAGATCAAATATATAGTAGTATCTTCAATCCCTAATCAGGGATATCATAATCAAATTCAAACAAAGTTCTTAATTCACATAATTAAAAAGGGATTAAAATTAAACATTCGCAACCCACTTACACGATAGGTCTTCTACATCGAATAATCACCGTTCTGCCGCCGTCTTCGATCCATCAGATCTTCTGTTCAAGAAATCTAGTCAACTATCAAATGAAACAATGAAATTGAAGAAAGCGAAAGACGATTAAAGCAGAAAGAAAGAGGGAAATCAGAAACCAATTGGGTTGGCCATGGTAAGGGCAGTACGATCATGGAGAGGGAGAGAAGGAGAGAAATAGAGGTGTCATGGAATGAAGCTAGACAGATGAGAGTGATTCAAACAGGGGTGTCAGCGTGTGAGGGAAGCAGTATAGATGGTTGGCATAAAGGAGACGGCGAGAGAGAGGAAGTGAAGAGAGAATTTGGAAATACAGAAAAAGAAACTGAAATACAGAAAAGAAGGAGAATTAGCGTGAGGGAAGAGGGAAGAGGGCTTTCGTAATATTATCTGTTTGGGAAATAGTAATTGGGGAATAGTAATTGTCAAATAAAAAATTAATAGGAAAGTAATGAAATTGATGCGATGCATTTTTTTAGATGTAATTTGTTACGGGTTAAATATGAAATAGTTGTTTCGGAAAACAGAGATAAATATGAAATGGTTGTTTCGGAAAAATAGGGCTATAGATAAATATGAAATAGTTGTAGGGCCAATTTGTTTCGGAAGTAGAGATAAATATGAAATAGTTGTTTCGGAAAATAGAAGAGATAAATACGAAATAGTTGTTTCGGAAAATAGAAGAGATAAATATAATATGATCAATGGCTAAAATTGAATGGCGCCTAAATGCGCAAGATCCAATGGCTTAGAAAAGTGGAGGAAAAAATAGAGGGAAAAATTAGGTTTAGGGTTAACTTTACGGGTTAAGCTTTAGTAATTAAGATTAGAATATAAATAAAAGGGTGTTTTACTAAATTATAAGTGGGTGCAGCTTGCTAACTTGCACCTTAGTGTTTTTAGGTGGGTGTAAGTTAGCAGCCATCTATATATACTGAGTAAACGTTATTGATCAGTGTAACATTAGTGTAACATGTCGGTGTAATTTATCTCTCCTCGTATACATATGCTCACATTTTGTTGGTGCAATCCCAATGAATCGAAATTGAGTCAATAGCCTAAGTTACTCTATACGTATGACTAATAATCTGGTTCAATAAAAAACAAATAATGATATATCTAAAGGCTGAAATTCATTCGTAATGCTTTCGCTTTGTTTTCCTTCGCTCTATATAGCATCACCCTGAAAAAAAGAATATGTAGTTTAGAGATTCAATAATCATTAAAAAGTAGAGAAATTTTTTGTTTCTTTCTTTTAAAACATTAAATAGTATAGAAGTTGTTGATATTTGCTTATATTTCATTCTAAGAAATAAAAATGAGTTGATTTTTGTTATAATTCCTTATGGAGGAATTACTCCCACCGTTCCATAAGGCATTCTGTAACAAAAAAAAAAACTATATGTCATTCTATCAAAATTTGTTTGTTTCAAATTAGTATATGTCGCTTTACAATATCGAGGAATAATTAATACTTATTTTCTTATCATGCCTCTTACTATTTGTTACTTTATCTTTTTCTAATTCTTTTAATTTATGATTTCAATACCACTAATGAAGAATATTTTTGTAAAACAGCTCGCAATTACTTTTTTCTACAGAACATTAACTACATTTCTTAATCTATGTGAAATTGCTAAAGTGTCAAATAATAATTTGAAACTGTTTAACTTTTTCAAAAAATAATTTGGAACTGAGGTAGTAACTTACAACTCGTTTGCTACATCTTATTTTGTGAAGAAGAAAAAAAAAACATTTTTAATTTTCGTTTATTAGTAAATGGATTTAAAAATAAAATAAAAAATAGGAATCTAATAATCAACTTCAAATGAGATGTAGGTTTCAGTAATTTCTCCATAAACACATTTCTGGCAATTGTTTTTTATTTTTAAAAAGTGATTTTCATTCTAGCAAACAAAAAAAAATTATATCATTCAAGTGGTATCGGATATGATCGTCATGTGTAATAAAACTCACTCTAAACATATTTAACATTGATGCATTTTAAAGCCTGGATTTGAGCCCAAAACTTCGAGTTAAGTTGTAAATTATTGCTTATAATACTATCCAAATATTATTGAGTTTGAACAATTCACTTTAGATCGTAGAATGATTATTGCAGATACATCGTAAAAAAATCATGAATTTTCTTATTTTACGGTATATTCACGCTAGAGTTTAGAAGATGTAAATCCATTTAAATGTATTTAATATCGACTTTTCACATTCTAAGACAAATTACTGGTATTAATTAACGAAATAATTGAAAATATAAAGTATCTAATAATCTAAAAATGGTGTTTGCATGTTCGTAAGGTCTAACCCAACTAGAAATACTGATATTATTTGATTTGATATCTTCACCCAGATTCTAATCCTGAACCTCACATTTGTGTATTTGATTCCATCGGTGTTTAACCAAGAAAATGATGCCTATACCTTGAGATAAAAAATTTAAAATTTCTATAAATAAAAAAGGATGGAGTGATTTTTTTTTTTGGTCCAGTAGTCTAGTGGCTGGATTCACACACATTATGTGTGGAGAAGTGGGGAATCCGGGGTTCGAATCCCGACCCCTGCACAAATTATCCCTGATAGCTACCAACTGAGCTACACTTACGGGACGGATGGAGTGATATTTATACACAAACAACATAAAATATATTTATACATATATTTAGTCAAATCATTAAAAAAAACTTTTTTATATTAATCTTTAAAATATCACAAATATGTAAATACGAGTATTACAATACTCACAGGGGCGGTTCTAAGGCCCGGCGAGCCCGGGCACTCGCCCGGGCTCCGGCCCAAATTTTTTGCAATTTCTTATGTAAATCCCCTTGAATTTCTTATATAAACCCCTATAAATTGGGCAATTTCTTTAAATTTTTTATTATTTGCTTGCAATTTTTTATGTAAACCCTTATAAATGTATTGCAAATTTTTTTTCGCCCAGGCTTTAAAAAAATCCTGGCTCCGCCACTGAATACTCATTTTGACCTCATTGGATAGATGTGTAAAAAAAATAAAAATTGTTGACATATTTTGTCAACTTTCCTGGTGTTCTTTATTATTGCTTGAAAAGTATGTTTTTTCAACAATAATAAATTAAGTTTCATTCAAATGTTGAAACAACGAGAGTATGATAATTAAATTAGCTATGAGTTGAGAAATTTTTAACTAAATTTTGAAAGTCAAATATATGCTATCACTTCTTAAAGAGATTTCAAAGCAAACTCTTAATCTTAACAACCAAATAAAAAAAATTCCATGTATCATTAATGATCACGTATAATGAAATATTTATAGTCTTTAATTACATCAATCCCCGAGAAAAAATTGTTGTTGTCATTGTTCATTTACTTCAACAATTTTTTTTGTCAAGTAGTCTAGTGACTCAAAGTTCACCTTTATAAGGTGAATAAGTGGGGTGTTTGGGGTTCGAACCCCCGGCCCCTGCATATATTATGCAATGTCCCTACCAACTGAGCTAAACTCACGAGGATACTTCAACAATTTCAACTATGAGTGATATTTAAAATAAAATACTCAACCACATGTTGACAAGTATTTTGTAAGACCGAAAGAATGTTGAATTATGTGATAAACACAACAAATCTATAGGGTTAGGTAGCTCAATTGGTTTTAGCCAAGGGTTAAGAAGTTGGAGTTTCAAAGTTCAAGTTTTGGCAAGAAGAAAAAAACTAGGCTTAATTACTATTTTGGTCCCTTAAGTTATTTGTTGGTTACATTTTGGTCCCATAAGTTATTAACGTTACAATTTGGTCCCTTAAGTTATTTGTTGGTTACATTTTGGTCCCATAAGTTATTAACGTTACAATTTGGTCCCTTAACTTAATTTTTGGTTTCGTTTTGGTCTCTTAACTTATTTTTTGGTTTCGTTTTTGTACCTTAACTCTAATAACATAAAGGACCAGAGTGGTTGACGGAGGAAGAGTTAAGGTACCAAAACGAAACCAAAAAATAAGTTAAGGGACCAAATTGTAACGTTAATAACTTATGGGACCAAGATGTAACCAACAAATAACTTAAGGGACCAAATTGTAACGTTAATAACTTATGAGACCAAAATGTAACCAACAAATAACTTAAGGGACCAAATCATTAATTAAGCCAAAAAACTAACATAACATTAACAATTAATATACTAATGTTTCTCATTAAAACAAATCATCGTTTACCGACATTTGTCCTTAAAATAAATCACAACAAATTCCATACTGAGATACGATAACGACATTTGTCCATAAAATAAATCACAACAAATTCCATATTCAAAATATGTACCGACAAAATGAGTAACTCAGACATTTCATCAAACACATGGACTAGAAAATTGAGGCAAATTGAAAATAACAGCTAAACACAAATAAAGGAGCAAAACAAAACAAAAATCATAAAAAAAAAAAAAAAACTTTAACACAATTATTAGATCTCAACCCAAGAAGTGATGGAGTGACTAGTTGTAGTCATAAAAGTCAGATGTGGAGATGGTGGATGAGACGGAGGTTGATCAACCAACAATATATATGTATATGCAAATGCAAATAATTTGAAAAATTTAGCCATAAAAATGTAACAATGTTAAACCTCTCAAAACAAAACTGTGTCAATCCATTTCAATCATACCCTCTATAGATTAGTTGCGCACATAAAATAATCGGTTTAAAGTTTTTTTTTTTTAGGAAATCGGTTTAAAGAAAATGAAACCTTTGTATATACAAATAATCTATTTTTGTACATTGAATTTAACTTTTTTTATTAATGAAATCACATGTAAATCCTCTTAATATGACAGATAGTTGAATATTTTATATCAAATCAATTTTTTTATAACAACAATTAAATCAAATCCTTGTCAAAAGAAAACTATCAAATCGAATTTTCACTTTCCTTAATTGTTTTATTAAATACTATTGTATTTTTAAAATACTCCTTAAGAAAATCTATTAAGATATTTTACATTAAAAATAATTAAAATTTAAATATATTTGTGGCTTCGGTTACACTCAAGAAGGACACAACATTAAAAAGAGACCAGTTTTATGTATGAGTTCAAATTGATTGCTAATTTAAGCTTGGAAGGAGGACAAACTAGAATTCGAGTTGAACATAAAAGTTGTAAATAATTGAATTCGATTTTTAAGAGTCTAAGATTCAAATAGATTGGATTAATATAACTTAAGATATATCCTTAACATCGCACATGGGTTATAGAGGATATTGAAAAAGAAATGTTATGTTGAAAGTGTTCTTTGAATTTGTTAATTTCAAATCTCACTTCAATGAAATAGATAAAGAGAGTAGAGAATAGAGAACAGAGTGAGAGATTGATCTTTCAAATCCACTTATAATGAGTTCTTTATAAAGAGATACAAAAAGACTGTAAGAAATTAGCTTCAACAAACTCACAAAGAACAAACCTAATTTCTACATATTTCCCAACCTCTTCTCATGAATAAGACGCTCAATGTTTTCCACTATTCCAAGGTGTTTCCCAATTGTTTCCAAACTCTAGAATTTAACCCCAAAAGAGAACCAACCTTTAGCCTTTGATTTCCTAAGGTTATTCTCTTTTGGTCTCCCAAGACTCACTCAAGTTGCCCTCAAAGACTCTTATTTGATGTGTTTTTCAACCCCATGAATGTCTCCCAAAAAGGCGCCAACTCTCTCCCAAGAGCCCTCTATTTTGGTTCTCTAAGATTCACATCTTAAAGCTTTGAACCTCACCCAAAGACCCTCAACCTTTAGTATCTAAATACCCTAAAAGTTTCCTCCTTTGGTTTCCATGAGATTCACTAATCTTACTCAACAAATGGGTCAGTGAGTGCTTAAATAGTGTTTCAGGTTCTGTCAAATTGGTGCCCGATTTCTCAAGATTGGGTCCCGATTTTTCAGTTCGTACATAGTACAACAGAACATTATCCAAAATTGTGCCATGATTTATACAGATCGTGGCCCGATTTTTGTCAAACCAAAACTTTAATTTATGAACCAAAACCGTGACACGATTCCTCCAAAACTTGTCACAATTTTGGTGAAACACGAACATCAAATTTTGAGTCAAACTCAACAGCCCCAAAATAGAAATATTTGATAAATTTTATATAAAAAATGTTACTTTTTGTTGTTTCAATGTTTTGAATACATAATTTTCAAGATAAATCTTTTAATTTAAACTTTTAAACAAGTGTCTTAAGGACACTTGTTGTTAGTAATTCCTTTAAAAAAAAAAGTTTAGACACTAACAATATAATACCAAAGGTTTAGTAGAAAGAAAAATCAATATAATACCAAAGTTACTTGCATTTAAAACGGACATCTTAACAACAATATAAAAAACTTGAAAATAATGATCAAGGGATCTATATATTGAAAATATTAATAAGAGTAGTATTAGGAAAATTGAGGTGTTACACTTATCTCATCATTAAATAAGTTTTATAGTCTGAATTTGTGAGAGCGATAAGTGTACAAACGTCTAACTTAACTTCCTAAACAATCTAAATGTTCACCATTAAGGTTCATTCTTAATTCCTATATTGGTGCGAGATAAATACAACGACTTTATCAATCACATAAAGATTAACACTTTTTTTTTGAAGGATAAAGATTAACACTTTTAAACTGCTTCATCATGTGTCTCAAAGTGCAATGGTACACTACTTATTGATAATGCTCACACACAAAGCTTTAGGATCACTTTGTAGTCTATTAATAAACTCCTCACTCTCTTCGAGTAAGCATATCTTCTCACCTTACATTCTTACTAGGGTAACCGACACACTAACTAAGATCAGTCGTTCATCTCATCCTTACTTATAATTGCATCATACATTGTTGTCTACGCTTATACTACAACATCTAATCTTAGTCAAATCATAGGTTACTTCAGCTCTCAACCACACTAATCTTTCACATCAACTCATTATGGTCAATGTTATAAAACTTCCAAGCAAAGCTACAAGTATCCTTCGTCTAATCCTCAACTCACAAGTATTGTATTTCGCTTTTGAATCTTACGATCATGTCCTTAAGCTTCTCATGCCATACTATCCAGAAAATTGCTGTTGACACATTAGAGAAGGCTGGGACACACATGTAAAATATGTTTTTGCCCCCTCGGTAGTTAACTGCCGAGGAATTTAAAATCCGGCTGCAGTTAACTGCCGAGGATTTCCTCGGTAGTTAACTGCCGAGGATCTTCTGCTACAAGTCTGGCAGAAGCTCTCTCATCTCCATTATTCATCACATCTTCAAATTTTTTTCTCAAATCTCTCTCACAAATCTCTCTAAAAAACCCAACCAATTTTATTAAACAAAATCACAAGTAAGTAATTATAATGCTATTAACTTAAATTTTAGTTGTTATATATGTTTTTATTTTTCAGTTTTTGAGTAGATTTATTTTATTTTAGTTTTTTGAGTAGATTTACATAGTATAATTCATTTTTAGAGTAAAATGTTTGTATGATGATTGTATGATGTTTATGTTATAGTTTAAAGTTTATTGGTTATATTTTTAGTTTAGATGTTAGTTTTTAATTAGATTTAATTCATTTTTAGTTTTTAATTAGATTTAATTCTTTTTTAGTTTTTAATTAGATTTACATGTTATAAATCATTTTTAGATTAGATGTTAGTTGATTAATTTTGTTAAAATGTTTGCATGATGATTATGTTATAATTTAAAAATTTTAGGGTTATTTTTTAATTTGGTGTTTTATCAACGGCGGATCGACGTCGGATCGACGTCGATCCCTTCTTGTGTGTATATAGATTAGATGTTTTTTAGATTAGATGTTTTATCAACGGCGGATCGACGTCGATCCCTTCTTGTGTCTCTTAGAGTTTTTCCTCTGGATGGGGCAATTCAAACTTGTTAATCGGCAGGTCTCCAACATTCGATGGGCATCTTGAACGATGGTATTCAAGTGTCAAGGAATGGACCTCATTTCGTTGGCACTTGAATATCATCGTTCGAGATGACCATCGAATGTTGGAGTCCTGCTGCTTAGCAAGTTTGAATTTGCCCCATTCAGTGGTAAGATAATTGTTGCAGTTTGAAGGTACATTCCGGAATGTAATGTAATTGTTGACATACATGTCGTTTATGTAATGTAACGAAACCTCTATCGCAATATTTATTCGAATTCATGCTATCGCAATATTTATTGAAATTCACACTATCACAATATTTATTCGAATTCACGCTATCGCAATATTTATTCGAATTCACTCTATCGCAATATTTCAAATAACATAAAATAATTTCTAAACAATTTCTAACACAATTCTATTCTAAACAAAATAAAACAAAAAAAATTAAAAAAAAAACAAAACTCGGCAGTTGAGTGCCGAGGAATACCTCGGCAGTTTAGTACCGAGGAAAACCTCGGCAGTTTACTACCGTCGGTTTCATCATTTCCTCGGCAGTTAACTGTCGAATCGTCCTGAAGCCAGAATTTGCAGAACCTGTTGAAGGCAGAACCTGTTACATGTGTTTTTACACATTGTAAACACATTGTTTCGATGCCAAACCATAAAGCTAGTCAAATAAAATTACAAACATAATTGAAATTGAAAATATAATACGGAAACGAGCAATTGTCATAAAAAAATGTCATCGAAACAAAGTAACAACAAATGTACTGGAAGTACTAACAAAACGGCCAAATGTCATGAAAATACACCAAGTCCTAAAAATAAATCCTAAAAATACTAGCAGTCCTAATCCTACTGCTGGTCCTGGTCATGCTGGTGCTGCTGGTGCCTCCTCCTCGGTCTCTGGGCTCTCCTCCTGGTAATGATCGGCGCGATCTGCTGCCTAACATCCTGCAAGGCCGCATACAACTCCTGAGGGGTCATGCTCATCACCTCCTGACCCAAAAACTCATCAGCATGGGCAACAGCGCCGCTAACCATGTCATAGGTGTCAGGGGAGCTTCTCGCCTCGTACCGCTCCCACTGCTCTGCAACGATCTGCTCCTCGTTTGGAGGCCTCGGAACATCTCCCGGGAGAAGTGGCAAAATCTGAGGGTGAGACACAACTGTGTACCATCGTACATAGCCCTCTGCCATACGCCATGGTTGCTCTCCTACCTCCTCACCCCAATCAGCCGCCTTAAGCGTGCGAGGGCGGAAGTCGACGAAGGCCTGCACAATCTCAGCCGGTGTCAGCTCTGCAACATCCATCGGAGGTCTAAGGACCGACTGGACGTATCCGTACTGCCTCAATACCCTCTTCGGGAGGTGACAGTACACCCTACGATCGCCGCACATGATCCAGCCAGAATACCAGAATACCTCCTCGAAAGGCTGGAACTCCCTGTGCCCTTCGTACGGCCTCCAGCATACGTCATCAAACGTAATCCGATCAAGTGCCATCCGATACGTGGCCCCCTCTCCATGACCCTTCTGAAGAGTCCACCTCGCCGCAACCGGTAAATTTTCAATGTAGTCCGGGTTTGGATCAACAGTGTAAAACTTAGGGAAGTGCGACAAAAACCATGCCTGCACAAACCATACAAATCAAATTTATAAATAAATTAAAGTTAACTAGAAAAATAAAATTTAAAGTTAACAAAAAAATATAACAAAATATAACAAAGTAATAATAGTTAACAACAAAAATTAAAGTTAACAAAAAAATATAACAAAATATAACAAAATAATAATAGTTAAAAAAAAATTAAATTTAAATTTAATTTTTACTTACAGTGAGCAGTGTCACGCTTCCCCCAAGCTGCCTGTCTCCGGGCAAACAGGCATTAGCTAACTCATCGTACAGGTATGCAAGTGCCATCCCTCCCCACGAATAAGCACGCATCCCCACGTAACCGTCCGCCATAGCCGTCAAATAGATCAACTGGATGCGTTTGTTGCTTCTATCCCCAAACAACAAGCATCCAACCAAGTATAGAAGGTAGGACTTCACACAATAAGTCCTAACCCTCTCCAACTCCTCCAGCTCCTCTGGATCCTGTGTATCTTCCAAAAGGTTGGCTCTACCAAGGTGCGTCGTATAAAACTCCCTCAGCTTTGGATAACTAATGTATCCACCATACTCAATATTGAAGATTTTCTCTGCCTGCGTCCTCGACGCACTCAAGTGAGTCATCAGTAGTGCCTCTCCCTCATGTCTCAGCATCTTCTTCCGGTGGCCCAACATCCGCCCTTCAATCGGGACATGCATAAGACATGCGACATCATCCAAAGTCACAGTCATATCCCCCATAGGCATGTGAAAAGTGCTGGTCTCGGAATGCCACCTCTCGCATAGAGTCATCAACAAAGCGTGAGGCACAGTGGCGTAGCCCAAGTATACCAAATCATGTAAGCCACTCTGCCTAAGCGGATCCCAAAACCATCTCTGATTGGGGTTTGGACGTCCGAGACTCAAAATCGTGGGGCCATGATTAATTGGTTTTACAAAACGCTTCTTGCGGCACTGAAAAAATAGAAAAATAAACATAGTTTAAACAATGTAAACATTTAAAACTTAATAAATGCTAAAATAAAAATAAAGAAAACATATAAAGAAAATCACATATTAATAAAAGTTGATATAATAATTAAAAAAAACATAGTAAGAAAACATATAAAAAAAACATATTAATAAAACATATAAATAAAACATATTAATAATAATTAAACAAACACACACATAATTAAACATATTAAACATATAAAATGGAGAAAACATATTAAGAAAACATATAAAGAAAACATATTAAGAAAACATATTAAATCAAGAAAGAAAAAATAAAGAAAATAATTAAACAAACACACACATAATTAAACATATTAAACATATAAAATGGAGAAAACATATTAAGAAAACATTTTAAGAAAACATATTAAATCAAGAAAGAAAAAATAAAGAAAATAATTAAACAAACACACACATAATTAAACATAAAGAAAGAACATTTAAAAAAACAATACTTACGTCATCCTTATTATACCAAAGCGGCAATGCCACATGATTGGCATAAGAGTGAAGCAAAGATATGTCCTGCGGTCCTCCAGGAAAGGGAGCGTCCGTAGGCAACACCTCCGGGGCAGCCGCCATAGCAATGTCATCCTCGTCTGGCTCCCCTGGCATATGCGGCTGCTCTGGCATATACTGCTCGTCGTACCCACCATCAGTCACATCATGGTGATCCTGATAGTTCAGGTACTCCACCTCCTGGGTCGGGTCAACCACCTGCGACTGTTCAGGATGCGCCTGAGAAGCCTCAGATGCCTGAGAAGTCCCTGAACCATCCGCCCTTCGACCACTTCCCCTCTTTGGGATGTGCCCTCTTTGCCTCTCCTTCCGGTGGCTTTGAGTCATCGCACGCCTACCACCAATCATTTTAGATGGATCAATCGGTGGCTCTTGATTAGACATATCTACACAAAAATTTAACAAATAAACATCATTAAAATCAATACATTTATCTCTAAGTACATAACATTCTAAAACCACATTCTAACCATTGACATCACATTCTAAAACCATTGACATCACATTCTAAAACCACATTCGACTTAAACATAATCTAAACATCATTTCCATCAACTACATTTATCTCTAAGTACATAACTAACTAAAAAATCAATACAATTCTCATTTGGGCATTTTTTCAAACACTTTGTGTGCAAAGTTTCAAACATATTCAAATTGTGTTAATTTGGCATCATTCAAAACCACATTGTACTTAAAACTCATTCAAACAACATTCACAACACCTACATTCAAATATACAGTACATGCAATCATCTAAATATCAATTCCAACATCAACCACAACCACATGCAAACTACCAATTTTTTTTTTAAAAAAAACCTACACAAACTAACATTATGATTAAAAATGAGTCAAGATACTTACTTGTGATTAAATGGAGATGGTGCACTTGATTTTGCTCAAAAATCGAAATTGAAGGGCACTTGGGGTGGTTTTGGATGTGTTTGAAGACAAAGAAAGAAACTGGAACTGCTTCTGTTCGTGTTGAACATAATCAGAAAACCTCGGCAGTTAACTACCGAGGAAATCCTCGGCAGTTAACTGCAGCCGGATTTTAAATTCCTCGGCAGTTAACTACCGAGGGGGCAAAAGCGTATTTTACAGGTGTGTCCCAGCCTTCTCTAATGTGTCAACAACAATTTTCTACTATCCAAGGCTTATTAGGAGAGTAAAAATAGAATAAGACCGAGGCAAATTCTCTAAGTCCCACGCAAGGGCGGATCCAGACTTTAGGTACATGTGGAGCTAAAATTTCAAATAAATAATAATGCAAACTAAATTTTTTTTTTTTAGTCCACAAATATTAAATTCTCATTGAGACTGTGCAAGAAACACAAAAACTCGTAGATCAAATAGTCTAACATTCAGTAGCACATACCTCATTGTTTGCACTTATTTGTTTCCACAAGTTTTGCACAAAGATCTGAAAGCCCTTTCAACTTAGCAAATTTTGGGTCAGATAGAACATTTGTAATATAATTCTTAAGTTGAGTAACGCCACTTCCGGCACATCTATAAAATCATTTGGATAAAACTCAGTCATCCTCAATAATTTTTTCACATCAAAAGCTGCAAATGACTTTGCAGGACTAAGGTGGAAGCGAAAAAGAAAGAGTTATTTACTAAGTCACTTCTTTTCTATTTTATAAATTATAACAAAAAAAAAGAGGAAAAAACATGCGGAGCTTTAGCTCCACATAGAACCTAAGTGGATCCGCCCCTGGTCCCACGACTATTTACATTAAATTAAACTTTGTCATAAGTGACCGTAAAATATTCATTAACATCAATGAGATTAGGATGGGTCAAGGTTAACTCTATAAAAATTAGGTGACGCATAAGTAAACACACGTACGCACACGAACATCTACTACAAGGGATATGCATATTATTTAATTATAATAAATTAGTTTTTTAGTTTTTTTTTTTTTACGATTTAGGTTCTTTAAATTAATTAATTGTAACAAGTTTGTCCTTTAATTATTTTTTGTACCATTTAGATCATTTAAGTTATTTAATTTTAACAACTTTTAGATCCCGAATAATTTACATTTTTAAGATCTGAAATCCATCAAATAAGAGATATAAGAGTACTTTCACAGTCCTCCAAGGTATGATCTTTCAACCCTTACATTCTTATACTATATTGTTCACATACTGATTTGAGTGTTAGATTGTCTTAGAAATCGTGGTTGGACCTAACAAAATCCCACAAAATCGGTTAATGAGATGATGATTGCCACCATCTTAGAAATTGTGATTGGACCTAACAAAACCCCACAAATCCGGTTTAACTTATAAACACACGTTCAGACCATATTTTATCCAATGTAAACACCTCTTGCTAATCCAACTACAAACTGCTCATCGTTCTTCTGATCCTATGAGATCAGTCTTACTCTTCCTACAATATTTTAAAATTAATTTTATTTGCCCAAAGGAAAAGGAATTTTAAATTCTGGCTCAATTCACAACACTAATATATGAAACAAATTTTTAAAATTGTTTCATATCACTATGAGCTATACACATAAACGTACAAGATGAAATCATTTAGAAATTAAGAATTCGATGCATATATGGTAAGAGATGGAAAATGTTTTTACAAATATTCATGTCATGATTAAATCAAAATTTACATTCACCTAATCAAAGTAATCATATTACATGAAAGTATGAAACTACATAAAATATATTCCACGCTGTTAATAACTACACACAAGAACATACATACGAACTCACACCACTTGCAATCATTTACACAAACAAGAACTGACGTATAGAATCATACCAAATGATAAAAGAAAAATACTCTTATATCTCTATTATACCTCAAATCATTAATTCATTATTCCACCGTCACTTAAACATATCATATAAAACTCTCTAAGCATGATTATTAGTGAAATACGATGAAATGACAATAAGCATGTACGCATCATATTCGATCTCTTAATCAAAATAGGGCCAAATATCAAGCATGATGGTTCACTACAATTCATGCAAGAGGCAGAATACATTACAATATGCATTTACACAAATATACAATAATTGCATATTATAAATTACAATTAAAACCACACGTGCAAATCACACTTAAAGTATAAGTTACTTTAGAAATCCTGCATACCAATTGACTCTAGTGGCTTCTATAGTCCTAGACTCCTTCTAGAACAAAAGTTACCTTAATTAAATGGTACTAGTATTACAATTTGATACTAGACATCATGAGTGAATGTAAGGTTTATAATTGAGACAAAAATGTACTGATCACTTTTTTGTTCGCATTCAAGACGTGTGAGAGTGTTATTTTGATGATATAGTTTCCTTTTGTAAATGTTAGTTATATTAGTAGTATAAAATAGAGTGTATTACACACCTGATTGTATCTTTATTTTAATTTAATGTATTATTAGTGCACTATGGTTGGTAGGAAGAAGTACACTACACTAGGCACAGGAATCAGAGTGCATGGCAAGAAATTAGGGAAAGTTAATAAAAGATAAGATAGGGAATTAATAACCGCATTGCGAGGAACCAGCCATCCATGTTTGCTCCCTGGACCCTATTATCAGGAATGTTTGCTGGTGCTCGTGGCTGCAGAAGAGGTATGGCTACAAACCTAATATATGTAGTATACTATAAACTTGCGTGTTTATGTTATGTTATGCCACCCATTGACATGTTTGGATTAAAAACTTTGCATAATACTATTAATATACTAAATTCGTCTCATAAAGAGTGTTTTATTTACATTTTTCTCTGTCTGAAAATAATTATTGCATCACTTTATTATAATAGGGTTTTTCTAACATGTGCAAATTTGCACATGATAAGAAGTTTAAAGTAGTAAGTTTGTATAGGAACTTGTGCATTTTATATTAGATATATAACTTTTTAATAAATAATTGTGGTTTTCAATAAAAAGTTGCTACTTTTAATATCCTTATCATGTGCAAGTTTGCACATGTTAGACAAACCCATTATAATATTTGTACATTATTTATCACTATATTAATAAGGTGTTTTATTGCATCTTTGTCTTATTTATTGACTTTTACTTTGACTATTATTAATAAGAGTATTTTAGTAAATAATATGGGAAATGTTAACTTGTGCCTTTGGGGCATAAGTTAAAGAGACTAAATGTAAAGTTAAAGAGGCTAAATGTAGAGAAAAAAAATCTTGAAAATTGTGCATTCAATGCATTAAAAGTTTCAAAAGTTGTACATCCTCCGGTCACTATTATAAGCAAAAATCAACATTCTATGTTCATTCATTAAATGATGCATGTAGTCTATAATAAAGACTACACCCTCCGGTCACTATTATAAGCAAAATTTCACTTTGTAGGTTCATTCAATAAATGATGTATGTGGTCTATTTAATGGACCACATACATCATTTATTGAACGAATCTAAAAAATAGATTTTTGCTTATAATAGTGACCGGAGGGTGTACATACATCATTTAATGAATGAACCTAAAATGTTGATTTTTGCTTATAATAGTGACCGGAGGGTGTATTTATACATAAAAGTTGTTTTGACTATCCATTTTAAGCTCCTTAACTTGTGCCCTTAGGGCACAAGTTAACATGACCCAAATAATATTAATTTAATTGTTAAAATGATCGCAACTAATACTCCATCCGTTTCAAAATAAGTGTCACTTTAGCTAAAAAAATTTGTTTCAAAATGAATGTCGCTTTACATTTCCAATACAACTATAATTTTTTTCTTCCAACTTTACCCTCTAAAACTTTTCTCTCACACAATTTTCAATGTAACTTTAAGTTTGTCTTTTTCTAATAAAGTAAGGACAGTTTAGTAAAAGTGTTGTATCCAATGATTATTTCATTCCATTTCTTAATCTGTGTGCCAAACCCTAAATCGACACTCATTTTAAAACAGATGGAGTATTTTTTCAGAGCTTCACACAATCTAAAGAAGACATTTTTCGTTAGACGGATGACGTGTTTGTCTATATACACACATACATACCATGTGTTAAAATCAGAATAACCATTTGAATGAAAATGAAGGATTAATATTAGAAAAAGCAACTAATACTTTTCCACCGTATCCAATATAATTTATGAATTGAAGTAAATAAGTGTGGAATTGAAGTAAATAAGTATATAGAGTTAACCTAATTGGAATGTCACTGGGGTCATGTGATGCTTCTGTTCTCTACTTTTGATATTTAAAAAATGTTAAAATATTGTAAATGGAAAAGAAAAAAAAAATCAAGAGGGTTTCATTAATCCACTTATTTCGACTTTGGATAATCGGATTTCAATGTAACTTCAAAAAAAGTGTTTAATAAGTCAAATTACGATTTATTGATATTACTATAAGATGATCTGAATGTATTTTTGGTTTTTTTGGTGAGAATAATTGATTTTGATTAAAAGTGAGTTGAAGGTAAAATGATTTATGTTTGAATATATTATGTAAAACCGAGTTCAATTATAAAGATGTTTGTGAAAATTAATTTTAAAATCAAAAGCTACAAATTCTAACTTCAAGTAGAATCAACTTTGACAATAAAATCAATTATATACGAAAGCAATTAAACACATTAGACTCAATTTTAAGGCTTCAAAAACAATTTTGGTCCCGATGGAACCAAATGGGCACTAAATATAAGTGGTATGATTACAAATAATCCTATAGATAAAGTTAGATTTCATGTCTCGGGTCTCAATGATCATTTTGGAGAATGAGTCGTCGCGTGATGCAGGACCACAAACCAAAATATCACTGCTGCTACTACTTTAAGCTAGATTTCATGTCTGCTAGGTCACTATGGAGTACACCATCCGGTCATTAATATAAGCAAAAATTCACTTTTTAGGTTCATTCAATAAATGATGTATGTAGCCTATAATAAAGACTACATACATCATTAATTGAATAAACCTAAAAATTAAATTTTTGCTTATATTAGTGACCGGAGGGTGTATATAATTATGGACAACTTTACTACTTTAGGACCTCCTTTAACTTTTAACTAGCAGTTCAATTTACAAGTTTATTAAATTAAGGGAAATGTTTAAATTAAGGGTCTTGTTAACCAATGGCCCGGGACACTGGTTAAGGAAGCAAATATACTACTCCGTAATATTTGTCTTGAAAGCTGTGTAATCAATGCATTAAAAGATTAAAAAGTGTCTTTTTTGACTTTCACTTTCTTCTTTTAGCTTCCTTAACCAGTGCCCCGGGGGCACTCGTTAACATTTTCCTTAAATTAAATAAAAGTGGCACCTTAACTTTTTATGGTAATGTGTTATAGACTTGCTCAAGAGAAATAGACTACAATGGTCAGGAGGACTATTTATGGACCAAGCGGAATAGACTTAGGCCAAGAGCTCAAGGACTATGAGCTATACCTTACTGGAATAGAAAACATAGTGGTGATTGCTCGATAAACTCATCAAATCGCTCAATCAATCGGGTTGAAACTTTTGATGAGCATTTTACGTGAGTAAAATTCGATCAGGTTGTAATCCTATGGTAACTTTTATGAAAATGTGAGCACTTTGAGGGGCTTATTGAGCAATCATCAAACATAGTATGCGTCACATTAAGAATTTAAGCCTTGTTTGGATAACAACTTATTTGCAACTTATAGTACAAGTGCGTATCATGATAAGTGTTTTATGTATAAGCTATTTCTATAGCAAAAGATAACATAAAGTTAAATTGTTTTGGTATAAACTATTCTATCGTGAACAACTTGTGGAAATAAGCTGAAAATAATAGCTTATGAACAACTTTATAGGGCCTGTTTGGTTTGGCTTTTCAGAAGCAATTCTAGCCAAAAAGCAATTATAAGCAATTCCAAAAACAATTCTAGCCAAAAACAACATGTTTGGTTTGGCTTTTCAAAATTGCTTTTATCCTCCAAAAGCAATTCTCCATGAAGCTACAAATCCTAGCTTCTAGCTTTTCTAGAATCAATTATAAACAGTAAATTGTATATTTTATTATTACAACTAGGGGTGTTCAAAACCGAACCAACCCAATAGAAAAACCGCAAACCAAACCAATCCAAACCGAAACCGCAAAAAACCGCACTTGGTTCAGATGAATTCGGATGACTTTTGCACTGAACCGCACGGTTCGGTTTGGTTTGCGGTTTGCATCTCAGCAACCGAACCAAACCAAACCAAACCGCAAGAATAATGAATATTACTTAAATATGTACTAGCCCAATTACATAGCTCAAGAATAATCTCTTTTGATTCGATTTTTCCATTGTTGCACCACATGTTCGATTCTAACTCCTTTCCATCTCTTTCAATTCATTTCCAGTGATGAATTTGTTTTCTTTACTTCCCAATAATTTGTTTCATGCTTATGTTTCTTCTTAATTGTACCTATTTTGATATAAGTTTTACCTAATATTTTATCATATAAACATCAAAATAAAATGTCATATGTTTATTTTGTAACAAGTTGGCAATATTAGAGTTAATTTAATATTTTTTATCTCGCGATAAACCGCACAAACCGAACCAATCCAAACCGCATTGGTTTGGTTTGGTTTGGTTTGGATGACTTTTTAAAAATCAACCGAACCAACCCAAACCGCATGATTTTTTATCTCGCGGTTTGAATGACTTTTTTGCTCAAAACCGAACCAAACCGCACCGCGAACACCCCTAATTACAACCTATTATTTTCCTTTATTGCCCTTTATCAATTCTCCTTCTTTATCAATTCTCCTTTAGCTATGTCTATTTTAATAATTATACATTCAAAAGCAATTTTGATCAAAATCATCCAAACAACATTCAGTTTGTTTAATCAATTCTACATAATTGTATCCAAACATAAATCAATTCTCTCAGAATCAATTATGTCAGAATCAATTCTATCAGAATCAATTCCGTCAGAATCAATTATATTCAAAGCTGAACCAAACACACACATAAGCTGTTTTTATATGTTTTTTCCAAATAGTCTCACTAATTTTTCACAAGTTATGCTAGTAGATAAGTTTAAATTAGTCTATCAAAACATGCTCTTCGATGTTTGTTTTGTTGTATCACCTAATTCTGTTGAGTATGTTAGAAGAATCCAAAGCATGTGCGGAACAGGACTAATGAATGTACTATGTTATGAGCCAGTCTATTACGTGCTTCATGTAATACATGTAGACAATCCATTACTGTTTTCATTCTGCATTCTCTTTCAATTCCCAGCATCAAAGATCCTTATATAATGTAAGAAAGGAAACAAAAGAAAAACAAGTAATGCACAAATTATTGAGCTAAGTTTAACTTGAAAATTTTAAATTATTTGTTAAAAGACCAAGCACGTTTTTTTTTATATAAACATGTTTTTTCAAAAGACTAAAAGTATACCATTGAATTCAATATATGACTCATTCTTTTCGGGAGGACAATATTGTAGAATATTTAATCATGGAAATTGAGAAAAATGAATTTCAATCATACCCTGCATAACATGGGCAAAACTGCAGATAAAGCAAATAGTATTTGCATATATCAAGAGGGCAAAGTTATGGCTCCCAACCATGACGATACCAACCACGACGACTTTACCATTTTCAAATAAACAAGTTTAAAATAAGTGAAGTTGTGGATACTGAATACTACAAAGTCATGGATGTATCTACAATAAATAAGTAAATAAATAAAAGTAATTTGTGGAATGTATCCACAACTTTGTCGAAAATAAATAAAAAACAAAAGGAATGGTGTGGATCACAGCCACGTCTTACCCCTACAAGGTAAATAATAAAATAACCCAAAAGAAATTACATTATTTGAGTAAAGAAAATTAAAGCATTATTTTCTAACAATGACCAAATCATTTTTTAGCTTGCCAAAATAATTTTTGTACCTCTGTGCCAACCCAAACAAGCCCAATGTGCCTCCAGTATGAAGCATCACCACTTCTGCTCCGTCTTCATTCTCTTCGCTAGAAAGAAGCATGGCCGCTTCCCAAGCAGCTAATGTGTAGACAGGATCCACTAGAATACCAGTTTGCTGGGCAATTTGCTGACATACTACCATTTCCCCATCCAAAATATTGCCAAATCTAGAAAAAGAGACCAACTATAAATGTTCGTTCATACAGTTTCTTACAGCTACTTTATCTAGATGATACAAAGAGGTTGCAGAAGAACTAAGTCCACCTAGTTATTGTTACCAACAGAACGGCATAAGTGTGAATTTTATAAGCTACTGTCTGTAGCAGCTAACAGTAGCAATCACTTGTATTTATTTGAAAAAGGCATATTGGCATTACAAATTACAAAGGAGCCAAAATGTAAGGGTTTAAGGAAGGGTCAAACCCATCGTAGATTTATCATAAACCGTCTTGTCTTATACTATTTGCAAAGCATTTACAAGAGACCGATTCTATGATTTAGACCTGAGGCCTAATTCTAGATCAGCAACTCTAACCATCATGGCAAAGCCTCCCTCCCAACACCCTTTTAAAAGTATGGATCTTCTTTAATTGTGTATATATTTCGTATTTTTGTGACCTTGCAGGAGCTATGCTTATGGTGTTCATTTTTTCTTCTTCCTGTTTTGAGTGAAACATGCTTCCTAGATCATGAGCATGACTATCCAAACACGGCCATCTCTCTTGGAAAACAATTTTAATCTTTGTTTAAAAGCGTAATATGCTGACGGTTAGGCACTTCTTACTATTTCACTAAAGGTACTATGATCACTTCTGTGAGGGGAAGTTCATATAAATATAAAAGAAGGCTGTGTTACAGTAGTAATGATCGCACATCTCTTCCATGTTTGCCTTCACATCTTAAACTTCTATATATTATGTACTACACAAATTTGCCTTCACAACTTAAACTTCTATATGTACTATACAAAGCCTGACTACTGAGCATTCATTATTAAAGGATGTGCTTCAGATGTAAGCATGAAAAATGAACACCTTCTAGCATCCTAGCAGATCATAAAAAACTAATCAAATCGAGAAGCAGCATTCAACAGTCCTTCAGTAGAAAATGTAACAAGGAGGAACAAGTTTAAATTTACCTATTTGAGGACACAACTAAGAGTTCCTTACAACCAAAGCAGGCTTGAAATTAAAGACAGTGGGGAAGTAAACCTGTCTTTACACTATTGTTTTTTGTTTGGGCACTGCTTTCCCCTGCCCTTACTACTAAAAAAATCTATCCTTCGGAAAGCGCGCATCCAGGTCACATAAATTGTCCAGATGCATTGATGTCGAGGGTAGAGAAAATAGCCCCCTTTTTGTTTGCGCTTTTTTATAGGGCCTATTGGACTCAAATGTGAGACAGAAAGAATTGCATCAGGTGCTGGACCTAATTCCAAAGAAAGAAGGTGAGGATAGAGTATAGTTAGTTTGTGTCTTTGTGACATGATCATTAGTATTAGTATAGCAGAAAAGAAGAGGATATTGTGTTAGGGTGGGGATTTGAGAGTAAGGAAGGTTTGGCTTTGAGGAGAGAACTACACTATGAAGGAGCCATTGACTCATTGGGGGTATCTTTTTTTATATACAGCTCTAACAATCTAGTTGCTGCAAAGTCTGTGGCATCTTCATACCATAAAAAAGAAAGAAAAAAAAAACTCTATAACATCTTACTTTCTTGGATGGTCACGTTCCACCCAGTGCACAATCCCATCATCTTTGTTTACATCGTGGTCAATAAACTCAACATTAAAATGCTTATTGAATTCAGAAATCAAGCGCTTTTCCTGTTTTCGGTACCCATCAATTTTATCAGCCAGCATGACTGCATATACCTCCCATGGGAGTCTGCACAGAAGCAACAAATAAGATTACTAAGATTTCATATATCCTTTTCTAATATGGTTAAAAACCCAACATGAATAGTAGCAGTAAAACATTTTAAAAATACTTTTAATAAAATTAGCATGCTACAAACTGAATCCCACCCTAAGCAAAGCGCTGCCAGTCCTATACCAACTGCTGTTGTGCCAGTACCAGCATCCACAACAAACTTCACAGCCCTTTGTTTCCCAAGTAAATGATTCTGCGACAAGTATTGCACTAACCGAATAATACCTATACAAAGAAATAACATTTTCATAAAGTTCTTGCCACATCAAACCATTAAAGTTAACTGAATTTCAGCGCCAACTTTGTAGAATTAAATAAAATTAATAATCTGAATATTTTTAACTGATTGATAAGTTTCTAGGTACAGGCTCCAACATATATACTCTTGTCGAACATGAATCCTATCCTATTCTTAATAAATGATAATCAAGGAAAAGGAATAAAATTTGTCCTCATAATTATACACTATCATGGTGACACATACAGAATAAGAGAGAAGAATGAAATAATATATTCTAACAAAACCATTCCAATTACAACAATATATATCAAACAGTAGTTTTAAGAAGAAAAGGTTGTGATGATGTAAGGTTCTTGAAAAGTAAGGTGACAAATAGACAAGACAATGTGCCGAACAACTAAATTATATGCAAATCATATGCATATACACGTCAAACATAAGAAGTGCTACACAATTCACATTATTACTAGCACAAATGCATATCAATTTGCAACCAAGCGATTGGACTCAAGTGGTTAATAAGATTTAGTTAAGAACGGATTGTTCAGGAGAAACCGGGTTCAAATCCTGACTGAAACAATCTTTAGTCAGACTTAACTTACCTCTCCCGACCAAATTCCAGATTACCAGGGGCTCTTTCCACTGGGAACCGGAGGGTTATTAATACCAAAAATATTAATTTATTGTTCTTTTAAACCTGTTCAATAATATCTTTAATATATGGTATGAAATGAGATGTTTGGTTCATATTGATAATGGTAACCTCACTTATATATTAAATTTTCTAATTAAATACAGATAACTTTATCTAGGAAAATCATATGAGCAGTAAGCAACACTATCACTTGATCAAGCCCTCATATCTAGATTTTTACCTAGTAAAGAGAAAATGTTCCCAAAGATATGCTTTGTTGTTTTTCAAACTCCAATTTCCCATTACCTAGTAGAGCAACAGAATCACCAGCCCCTTCATTGACAATTAAAATCTTTTGACGATGGTTTCCCTCACTTTGACTAGCTTCCATTTGCATAAAATTTGGAGAAGTAGACAATTCGTTTGTTAAAGAAGCTTGAATGATATCACTGAACCATAGGACAGAACCATTGTTTCCGGCCACTGACTCGGCATAGCTCTTTAGCATTTCTTCCCTGTTGGCGTAAACATTTCTTGGAACATATGTGACATTTCCGTATATTGTAGACATCAAGTTATAGCCAGTCAAGATTTCAGGTTGCTCTCCTCGTAGAAGCAGATGTGACATAATTCCTCTCTCAGCACCCAGAACAGCTGCAAAAATAGTCAAACCATTATATGAAAAGTAGTATTAACTATTAAGAATTAAACATAATCTACAGAAAAAGTACACTTCTGAAAAGAGAACATAATTTTCACCATAACTCAGAAAATTACATACCAATAGCAGCTGTGTGGGCACTCTGACAACCTCCACAGGTAACCTAGAAAATGTCGTTGTTGAATGTTATTTGATCTTGGAAATCCTAAAATCAATTTCATTGCGTGGTCGAAAAATCACTAGGAGTATGATAAGGAACAAATTAAAGGACACTAAGTAGTAGTACCCCCTTCCCCTTTATGACTGCAGGAAACAACAATTTACTCAACATGCAGAGAAACACCCACAATCTGAGATATTTATAATACATTTTCCTTTACAACTTGAGCTTTGAAGATATGCATGTACATATTGAATACTAACAAGAAAATCTGATACCACTTCAGTTGTTTATGGCAAATACTAACTTTTGAAGTAAATTTTGCAATTAATAAGGTTATCAAGTGTTTTAGTCTCCCGTTAAAGTTAACTCACTTTTTAATTTTATTGCTAAACCAGTGGACAAACAGGAATTAGCAGGACCCATTAATAGTATATAATAAGAATTACTTCAAAACCAAGATTCTTGCTCAAAAGGAATCCTGATTTTACTGAAAACCCTTTTGAGTCTTGACTGATAATGAATTAAAGGCTTAATTTTTGGGAACAAGTATATGAAATCTGGCAATGTTATGAGTTTAAGATAAAGAAATTCACATAAGCCAATAAAATAAAGAATAGTAAACAAAGAAATATAAAAGAAAAACTAAACATTGTTGTAAAGTATCAAGTTGAAGGATAATTTACCACATCAGTGACTTTATAATCATGAAGCAAGGGAAGCAATCCATCCAATTTTCTTGCTTTATTACCATTAATCAGCGGGTGCAACAAATCATCGCGCACCACATAAAAGCTTTTCCTTTGTTTATCGATTTCAACATTGCCATTACCAAAATCTGGATTTGTGTTCAATAGAAAATTACGACCTCCCAGTCCATGTTTATGAATAACTTGATGAATTTTGGTTTCAGGGTTTGACAATGTCCACGTTCTGTTGAGTAACTTTTCCATAGACTCCTCACTTAGGAGTTTTGGTTTCGAAATTACCTATCAAAGGAAAGGAAAGGGTTACATTAAAAGCTTTAATTCTAGTTCCAGCTATAACAATCATTCTTAGTTAGTGAGAAAATTCAAACATAAGCAAGCCTAGTGAGAAAGCGAACCTGAAAAGCGCTTGAACGAATCGCGTTTCTCATCATGTTACATGTGGGGGCATAAAGAGCAATTTTCTTATCTTATCTTATTTGCAATTGTTTTGGGCTTTATTTTCTACCGCCAACCCGACCCAGCCCATGGTAGTTACTAGTTAGGTTTAAGTAAGAGCATAGAGAAACCTCATAACTGAAAATCAGTCAGAGTGCATCAACACCATGAAACGTAGCCACCACCAGAGCCATGCCGCGACGGAGGCATTTCTCCCCTCCGGTCTAAAATCCGAAAAGCTCAGCCTCCCAGCACTTCAATCAAAGATGAAATGCGACCCTGAAGGCTACGAATCCGAACTCCTCTTAATCCGCAGTCAATTCAATTCCTCCCTTGAACTCTTCCAACAACAATCCGCCATGAACTTCACTTCCATTTCCGGCATCTCCAACGACCCCACCGTCGCCAAAGATCTTGCCGATAAAGCTATGTTCCTCTCTCACCTCACCTCCTTTTACCCTCAGCACCTCTCTGAATTCCCTAACAAACTCGCTGAGTTGCTTCGTTGTGCTGCTCGAACACTTCCTTCTGGACTTCGTAACGATTTAGCAAATTCTCTTATACTACTTGTTAATCGTGAGGTTTGTGATTCTCGTTGTTGAGTTTGCTATGTGATTGGAAATGGAAATTTGTATATTGGTTTCATTTTTTTGTTGTGTGTGGATTTTGCAGATTGTTAGTATTAAAGATACACTTTCGTTGTTTATGGAGCTTCAAACGTTAGGTGATAAAAAGCTGAGGGAATTGACGTTTTCACACGTTGTTAAAAGCATAAAACGTATGAACCAAAAGCATAAGGATGAAGCCAAAAACCGTGCACTTCAGAACATTCTTTTTGTCATGTTGCAGGTTTGTCAATGTTTCTACGTTGTTTGGTTTTTTTATAGGATTGTGTTTTGTGTTTGTTTGGTTTAGATTAGTTTTTAAGCATGCTTGTTTGTGTTTTTTCTGGCTGTTAAATTTTGATTACAAAGTTGTTTAAATAAAACACGAAATGAGATAATCCAAACACACAATTCTAAGTTAGTGAATGGTTTTGTAAAATTTGAATAGCAAGAGGATGAAGACCGGGCAAAGAGGGCGCTTGTGACACTATGTGAGCTTCACAAGAGACGGACATGGTTTGATGAGAGAACAGCAAATGCAATTTGCACTGCTTCCTTCCATCCATCGTCAAGGTTTGTTTTTTTCTTTTGTTCACTTTGGTATACTGTTGAGTTTTTTTTTTTTTTTTTTAAATATCAGGCGTAAATATTATATTTATGTCTCTTTCAGAATCATGATATCAACATTATGCTTTCTGCTTGATTATGAGAAGATTGAAAACTACCAAGATAGTGATGATGAAAGCAGTGACGAGGAAGCAACCGAATCACCTCAAGTTATTCTTAGAAGGGAGACGGTTTATAAGGTGAGAGGATTGTCTGATAAACATTGAAACTGAATTAAAACTGTGTTATTCTTTTAATTATTAGCTAAATTTGCTGTCGTATTTTTTTCCTTTCTAAACTCAAACAGAGTAGTAGATATAAGTTGATATGCACGATATTGGCATTGATTATCTAAGGTTATATTTAGAAGTTCAGAAGAGGGTGGGGTTGGGTGAAATTTTGATGCAGCGAAAAGGTAATAAATATAGTAATAGAGTTTTGAAGAGAATTCATTGATTCATTACCAAATATCTTTTGTTCGTAAATTTTAGAGTCGAGCCCTTATTTTTTTGGAAGTGCCAATGGCATTTCAAGTTTAAATGTCAATACTACTCTTGTAAAGTACCACTACGCAAGTTCATAAATAATGCAACAAAGATCAGATCTACGGTCTAAAATAAGATAAAAGTTCTAATTAATTATTTAGAATATGCCTTATAAGTTAGAAGAAAAGAATTCAGATCGAAGGCAGACTATACTTTTTGACTTCCATATTTAACTTTGCACATGCATGGATAAACAGAAAAAGCAGTGTACTATATTGAGCATGCTTTAACACCTTGGTAAATAGAATACATAGCACACAATCATGCATGAAAATTTGAGATAAATACAAGTTAGCTAAAATTTTCAAGGCACAAACTTTTAGAGCCCTTAAATGAGCAAATAAGCAAGTCCTGAGTTAGCATTCATAGAAGCTTTAGAATTAGGAGAATATATTTGAAGAAATAATTTGGGGCTGAGGGCATGTTAGTTGGAGGTGATTAATATCGAATGATGTGGTATTATATCATTTGGGTAGTATAGGGGAATATTCAACTGAATGATTAGATAGACAAGAAAAGTGGACTGTTCTTGAGGGGATTGACAGAGGGCCATCTTCATCTGAAGTCATATCATATGCTCTAGAGTTTTGTAGATATCCATTTGAGTTGAATGTTAACATGAGCATTATGTAATTTACGTTCTATTCACTTAGGCTTTGTTTGTGAGTTTGGAGGGAAAGGCAGGGGATAGCTTTGGAAAAAAAGGAAGGAGCAGATGGAAGAAGTTGAGGGCTTTTGGGGGTTTTATTTTTCTTCATAATACAAAATCCTCCTAATTTGGGGGAACTCAAAAATTGTATTGGAGGAGGATTTTGGAGGGTTTATATGAATTCTTCAAATTCAATCTATGTTGTTATAATACTCTTAAAATTAAAATTATATTAATCATAAACATTAATTTATCATTCTATAAAGAAAACTCTTTCAAAAATTGTGAAAGATTTCTCCAATTTCCCCTATATTTCCCACCTCCCAAAGCCCTCCCCTTCTGTTCGAACTCCCAAACAAAGCCTTGGGGTCTATCTTTGGGTTTCTGTTAAATTGCGTTCTCTAGTCCGGTATCCCACACATATACAGAGATTGAACTCAATAGTGCAGGATAAACATCAAACAACATAACTTTAATTAACAAGAAATGCTTGGTTATGGCAAATATCACTTATACGAGGAAAAAAAATGTCTGACAGGAAGAGAATTCAGCTCAAATGGAGATTATCCTTTTTCGACTTTCATACTAGACTGAATTACTCCCTGCTCTACTCCCTCCCTCCAAACTTAGCTTCAAGTTCCTTTTGCACTTGCACTCGTTCATATGAGATAAGGATGTTAGGAGCAACTCCCTCCATCCAAACTTAGCTTCAAGTTCCTTTTGTACTTGCACCCGTTCATAGGAGATAAGGATGCTAGGAGCATTGCAATATGTTTGAGATTGTTTTATTGATGAATTTTGCAAATTGAACTTAGTTATCAGTAATCATGGGTCATTCTTACAAAATTTTAGGCAAGCCACCAAGGTACATCAGCTAGCAAAAAGAAAAAGAAAAGGCAATTAGACCGCATAATACGTAACATGAAAAAGAAAGAGCGCGGATCATCTGAAAGGAAGAATAACATCTATTACTCACCACTCAACCATCTTAAAGATCCACAGGTTTGTAAATTTTTGTATCATAATATCATAGATACATTTCCTGTTTGCATTTTGCTCTATCCAATCAACATCTTGATTCTATGTGATCTACAGGGTTTTGTGGAGAAGCTGTTTTCACGTCTGCAGAAATGCAATGAGCGATTTGAGGTACATATTAGTTAAAACCAAAGCAACATGCCTATATTATTGTATATGAAAACTTTTAATTCCTTTTGAAATCTTCCAATGATTATTGAAGACTCCATATTTACTGGTTTGTACAATCACACTTTCAAAATTTTAGGTCAAGATGATGATGTTGAAAGTGATAGCTCGAACAATTGGGCTTCACCAGTTAATGTTGTTAAACTTTTACCCTTATCTTCAGAAATATATCCAGGTATCTTTAGTTAAATTTGGTAAACTTTGGTATTCTATAAATATATGAAGTGTGACAATTGTAATATGTGTATTTTGCTACCAGCCCCATCAACGAGATGTTACAAATTTGATTGCAGCAGCGGTTCAGGCTTGCCATGATATGGTACTGCATATTGTGATTTCTCTTAACCAGTTTTGTTTTTATCGTTGGTGGTTTTTTCAAAATTTAATTCTTAAGTATTTTGAAGTATGCTGCTTTCTTTTGTTTTTTTTTTTTGTATCCTATTTCATTCAAGGTGTTATTTTTGGATGCAGGTTCCTCCTGATGCAGTTGAGCCCTTGTTTAAACAAATTGTAAATCAATTTGTACATGACCGCTCACGTCCAGAGGTCTTTATTTCAATCTTCTTATCATTTGATATAGTGCTGCGGACTTTTTATTATGACAGGAGTACGCTTTGATTGGCTGATGAGTTTGGTTGATATGTTTAGGCTATCACTGTTGGAATAAATGCAGTCAGGGAGATATGCCTGCGTATGCCACTGGTAAGTACTGAAATTTTCCGGTCCTTGGAAATATATGCATTTTGCTGATATATGTTCTGACAAAATATATCTTGCGCATCCAACAAGGGTTGGTTTTAACTAGTAGGATTGAACTAAGCTGACTAAAAGTCCTGGTCTTGAGTTTGATTCCTACATGTGTTCTTTCATTAGTAGATCATCCATGAGTACTTTGTTCAGTATGCTTGTAGCGTGGTCCTTGGAATGGGATAACTCCCTTGCTTAAAACTATATCCTGTGTTTTCTGTTAACTTCATAAACTCCTTCCTTCGTCCTATGTTGATATTTTGATTGTGGACTGTAGTTAATGAATGAAGACCTACTTCAAGACCTTGCCCTATATAAGAAGTCACATGAGAAAGGAGTTTCGATAGCAGCTCGATCTCTCATTACATTATTCCGAGAGGTAATTACCGTAACTCTTTTGTGTGGGGGGTGTGCTAAAGCACAATAGCACTCTCATACTCATTTTCCACACTTGATTAATGTTGTTTGTTTGCAGGTTTGCCCTTCACTGCTAATTAAGAAGGACCGAGGGAGGCCTACTGACCCCAAGGCAAGACCAAAGGCTTATGGAGAAGTCAATGTTGCGGCTGACGTTCCTGGTGCTGAGTTGTTGCAGATTATTGATGATGATGTTGAGCAGGAGAGTTCTCATTCTGATGATTGCGGTTCAGAAAATGAGCAGGAAGATGATCAGGTAAGTTTGAACTCTGACGATGACAACCAGCTAGGCAGTGATAATACCGGAAGTGATGATGATGAAGCCGAAGATCATGATGGTGAATCAGACGATGAAAACGATAGAAGTTCTGATTACGAAACCAGTGGTGATGATGCTGATAATGTTGATCTAGAAGACAGTGAAGAGGCTGATGAAGAGGATGGTGGGATTTCGGAACATGAAGGAGATGGTGATCTGCATATTCTTGGAAGTGTGGATACAAAAACTACGTTAAAAGACTCGGCAAAAAAGAGGAAGTTTAGCGATTTCAACGATCAACTTACAGCTGCTGATTCAAGTCTCCGGGCTTTGAAGAAGTTGGCAGGGACAACAATGGAGAATGCCCTGCCAGAAAATGAAGATGGAATTCTTTCCAATGCAGACTTCCAGAGGATCAAGGAACTAAAGGTTTGTTCACCTCTTATTCAGTAAGCTAAAATTATAACTTTTGTAACTTTTATGATGTTGAATTTGTTTACTTTTATTCATAGGCCAAAAACGAAGCAAGAACTGCATTAGCGCAGCACGGGCTTTTAAAGTCATCAACAAATAAGATTCCAAGCTCTGATCAACTAGGTTTAAAGCGAGTGGATGGTTCCATGCTTGAAGTAAGTAGCTCTGACTTGTTTATATTGATCTCTAGATGATCTTTATCTTCAATCCATGACAAAAAGAGAAAACACGGGCAATCAAATTTACTTATTTATGTGTGCACCTTCTAGGCTCATGTAAAGAAAAAGCTTAACAAGGAGGAGAGGTTGGCAATGGTTAGAGCAGGGAGGGAGGAAAGAGGACAGTACCATGCTCGAGCGGCTGTCAAACAGAAAAAGGTATGTTAGTTGCCCTTGCTCATTTTTAAAAATATTTGAGTCTGTGCATCTTTGTATTTTTAATTGTCTTATGCATTTTTGGAGTTTGAATTGTATTTACCCAAAACATGACATCTAGAACTTCTCCACAAACCAATGATTCTCCAAATATAACAGTGTGGCAATACATTTCTTGTGCATGTATATGTGCGAGAAAAAAGCCAAATTGATAAACAGAACCACACTATTAAAACCAGTCAGTTGATCAAAATGTTAAATTCAATGAAATTTCTTTTTATCAAATGTAAAGTATGTAGATCATGTCTGATTTTGAAGTTTTGAAAGAACGACTATCTGTCTATGATCTTATTGCTGCTGCATGATTGCACTCTAATCCAATATGGATGTGTATTTTTTTTGTATTGAACAGACGGGTGGTCTAAGTAACAAGCAAAAGGAACACAAGAAACAAATGCCGTTAGTTGCAAAGAGAAAGAAGGTGGCAAGAACTAAGATAGAGAAAAGGATAAAACAGCAGCGGTCTGGTAAACAACAACGTGGGAGGAAAGCGTGGAAATAGGGAGCAACAAATACGAGCGTTGTTGCATCATAAGCTGATTCTTTTTGTTCTTAGAATGTACCATTTTTTTTCCGGACCTCTATTTTATGTTAAGCCAACTGCAATCAACGAGAAGCTGCTTGATTTTTATTTTTTTTATATTAAATTTTGATGGTGTAATTTTTATAGAATTTCTTTAGATTGGATTTGATTCTGCATTCCAGAGGAAGAAATTTATTTCTTTTCCTAGTTCATTGGCGTAATTTTCCTTCACTCATTACGTTCTGAAACTTTCTATTTAATGGCAACACAGTTTAGTTGGAGGATTTTCGTTATCGGCGTGAAAGGGGGATAAATTCCTTATAGTTGGGGAATTAGAAAGCAAAATGAATTATCTATTTATTCAGTCCCTCGATGAAAAAAAGAAGCATGCTTCATTGAAATCTTTTTCGTGTTAACGTGATTTCATTTGTTGTGTTAACATTAAAATAAGAAAACTTGGCTGCATTTTTTTTTTAATGTTTTTTTGTGTGGTTCTTCACATAAACTTATAACTATTAATGATTGTTTTAAATCCACAATATTCTTCAAGTTAGTGGTAACCACAGAAAAGTTTTTTTTTCCTTCTTAATAACTGTATAATGACATGATTAATTGGCGTCATTTAATTGTTATTGCTTTACCATGCTAAAATATACAAGGTCTGGGGTTCGAATCGCAGTCACCACAAAAAAAATGCTTACCTTTGTCGCTGTTACGTTACTTTCTTCACCAAAACAAATGGTAATAAACATAATAAACACGTTTGTCAGAGATACTTTGTTTCTTGTTGGAAGAGCCGAACATGTTTTAACTTTTAATTGAAAAACTAGCGAAATATTTAATAATACTTTTATTTATTAAATAAACCTAAATTTGTAACGGGCTTTGATTCTGGTTTAAGTATTTGTCTCTCTTTTTTTTACAAGATCCGTCTAAGAATGACTCCAACAGTGTCACAATAAACAATTACATAAGTACAAAAATAAAGGGGAAAAAGAAATTAACATCATAAGATGGAAAACTCAATCCAAGCATACGGATTACTCCACCATAGGCCTATCAATACAATTGCCAATTGGGAGCATCTTCAATCCACACATACTCATGATGAGATGATGCGTATTTTGTTAAATAATGTGCAGCTTGATTGGCTTCACGCCTAATGTGCGCAAATTGTAAATTTTGAAAATGACAAACTAAAGTCTACAATCATCAACAACAAGCCCATGTATGGCTTCACTTCCATGTTAGCTTTGCCTCAAATGCAATTAGATATATTTTTTTTTTCAGAAACCAACGAATAAGAAAAAGGAATGGAGCAAGAAAACAAAAAACGAAACCCAGTAAGAAAAACCCTGTTACAACTTACAATCGGCAACTTATCAAACATAACCCTGTTACAAACGCAATTGAGATATCTCTACAGGAGGAGAGTCAAGAAGAAAATCCCATATTGGAAATGAAACCGATAAGTTGATTTACTTCTAAGTGTTTCAACTAGATATTCTAATTCAGCAGCTGCTTTGCATCCTTCACAATAATATGGCAAAGTGGTGTAAAGAGACCATAGGAGCATTGATCAAAGAAAATGGTGTTCAAAGAATGAAAATAACAAATCACATTTATGAGCCTCTATGCCAAGCAAGATGCAAGTTAAAGAAATAAGCCAAAAGTTCTGCATGGAGGAATGAGGATGTTGGGGACTTGGGGTGGCTATATTGGCCATGAAAAGTGCAAGTAGATTTGATCTTGTCCTTTTTTCATAATAAACAAAAAATACTTCATTTCCTATTGTCATGTTCATTATCAAATTTATCTTTCTCGTAAATAAACATTCAAGTGCAATTTTGATTAACTTGCATTCAAGTAAAATTTACCTTACATTCAAAGAATCAAGTGTTAAATTAAATTTATATTATTTAATATACATTCAGATAGGTCCTTTAAGTTTCGAGTTTGTTTCAGATAGGTCCTTTCTATCAACCTCCGTTAAGGACCTATCTGAAACCTTAGAAACTTAAAGGACCTATCTGTAACCTTTGAAACTTAAAGGACCTATCTGTTACAAACGTGAAACTTAAAGGACCCAGGGAGGTATTTGGCCTAACATTTATCTCAGCAGAAGTCTTGGTAGGCAGGGCAATTTTATACTTTTTTGGTTATATAGTAAATAAGTAAAATCTTGTCGGAATCTAAAGAAAATGATTATCCAAGAAATAATTTTTTCTATTTTCTTGATAATTATAAACTTCTCTATATCATTAAAAAAATCGAGCTCCTGAACGAAAGATGTGACAGGTAGAGAGATGCATTTTTAACGAGACATGAGTATTGGATAAATTGTAAATTAACATAGGCTGATTTCAAGTATTTCTCCCAATATGCGAAGATGCGAGACAAATTGCCCGAAATGCGCAGCCAGAAGAAATTTCAATACACTATCTGGAAGAAATTTTTTATATATATAACTTACAACCTACGTCCAAATGGACATATAGCAAAAACACGAGCCACAAAGGAAAACCAGTGTTCAGTAGGATACAATCTCTTCAGAACATGAAGGCAAATCACAGCCTTGTCCAAATATATCAGAGATTCCATCCCAATTGTTCTTTTCTCTTGCCTCCCAATAGCCACCCATGTATCGATAAGAACCATCTTCATCCTTCCTAAACCATCTGGGCTGCCATCCTCTTTCTTGCATCTTTCTAGCCTGAATTATGAATATGAATCAAGCATAAGTTACACGAATTTTCAATAAAGAAAAGTATAATAATGTACAAAATAGCATAAAGCTTAGGTCACCAAATTTTGCGAACAGATTGCAGATGATAGTAAATCACCCAACAGGGCAAGAAATTGAAGGACTTCGAATAATAAATGCAAGGGATTATTTTATTTGTAAACAAATGGGAACTGTATCATTCAGAAGGGGGGGGGGGGGGGGGGGGGGGGGGGGGGGGAACAACAATACAAAACCTAGTAAATATTTCGGCAAAAATGCCAATTTAAGGGGGAAAAGAAAACTGGTCAGCAACCTAGAAAAGAAATAGGAAAAAAACTGATAGCATATCCAAACACACAGATTTGAAGGACAAAAAGCTGAGTTGTAGCCTTGTAGGTTAATTACCTGTCTCTGTAACTGTTCAAGTCTTAGTTTCTCTGCATTTGCATATTCATACTCTCCATTTTCCAAATGTCTCTGATCTGGTCTCAACCTTGAGTCAGTTGGAGGCAACTTCACCAATAAACCAGGCATTATTTCATTCAAGGAAATTGCGAAGGGAGAGAGGTTGTATCTTGTCTTGGGGACATAGTTGTCCTTTTCCCACAATAATGCAGCTTCTGTCATAGGATCATAACCTTTGGGCTTTGTAGTTGGATCCCCGAGTACATAATACATTGCTTCATCCCACTTCCCAATTAACATTGCTACCTTCTCTCCAGTTCTGTTGTCTTGAACAAACCCATGGACCTGATTGATATATGATTAAAATTATAAAACCCAGAACAAAGAAATGAGACGACGCAAAATTTTGGTGCAATAAACTTCCATATTAATTGAATCAATTATAAGCAGCCTTACCTTACAAAGTCTAACCCTAACAGCTCAACCATAAAAGGAATACAAATTCTAGTGATGAAAAAATTTAAGATTTCATTTCGCGGTTACATTGACAATTACAACAGCGGTAGTTTGCTTTCACTCTTTTCACTGTTTTCAAACATTTAAGTACAAAAAACAAAGTGAAAACATTGTGACAGATCTGTAATAGTGAAGACAAAAATGATTTTCCAATCAAACAAACACTGCTTTATTTGACACATAGTTAAAAATAGAACATCAATAGGAATTTAGTAAACTATGTTGGGAGATAAAGTAGGGGAGGAAAAAAAAACAAAGATGTTTCGACAAATAATATAAGGAGGAAAGAACAATATATTTCATCAAAATTAAGTTTATTGATAATCAAAGGGAAGTTGCAGTCTCTATGTGCAAGTTGTATACACAATTCTACCTGATGTGGATTACGGTCTATGATAGATTGCTCTTTGAACTTAAGTTTGCAAGAGTAGTTTCCGCTGCCCTTGATGTGCATAGTACCATAGTGGTCACAATAAATTTTACCTAGTATAATATTGTATATGGAAGTAGTGACCTTGCTCCACTGAAATGTTTCACCATCCTCAAACTGTAGGGTGAGAACACCCACAGGATCTAACTGAATAGAACGCCCCCAGAACTTTCCTTTCAAATTGGAGTCTGCCCAGAACTTCCATCCTCTTCCCTCACAGTGACAAGCAACAACCATTGGATGATGACTAACCTGCAGCCAGCTTCTTGTTAGATGATATTAGCAGCATTAGATATACATCAATTACAGCTATTTTGGATTCAATGGATAGGCAATAATGAAACAGTTAATTTATGACTTCTCTTATCATACTGCTATGTTTTCCTGAAAGTTTGAAGAAAAATCCAGTTACCTTCTCAGAAAAAAATTTAACTCCTTTATCTGGATAGTCAGCTTCGTAAGTCTCCCCAAGCAGAGGATTGAAAGGTTTACACTGTCGACCTTCGGTGGACGCATAGCCAGACACAGCAAAAGCTGCAATATTTAGAATTCTCATCAATTCATTCCCCTGCACCATTTACAGTAAAACCCATTAATCCCTACTGTTTCAGTTGTCTTATCGCAGCCCAGAAGTATTTTAAATCTATAACCACTGACATCTATCTATCTAATAAAAACTCAACTCCAAGAAAGGCTTTCAGAGCAGTAAAAAGAATAACAAGAAATACAAAGTAAAATGTACTCCCACTGCCCCACAATGAGTGAATCTTATTGAGACAAAATTCTTTTGCAAAGTGTCACTCATTGTGGGACTAAGGAAGTATATTTTAATCCATGGTTGAAATTCATCTAAGTGTCGATTTTAATTCCAGACTGACATTAATATTAAAAAAAGCTTGATTATTACATTCAATCACTTCACTTTCAATCTCGTGGTTGAAATTGTGACAAATTCAAAATTTTTCGATATTAGCATCTATATAACTGGCAAATCTTGACAATGGTATTAGAAAGCAATTCATTAGAGAGAGGGAGAGAGAGAGAATAGAAACACAAGAGAAAAGCTTATAAAAAAAAACACGAGACAAAAGTGGAAAATATATTGGGAAAATAATTTGGAAAAAAAATAGCACAGATTTGATGGCCCTAAATACTAGATGGACAAATTACCAGAACAATACTTTACAACATGTTGAACAAGTGGAAACTATCACGCTACATGAAATTATGAATTTTTTTTTAGTGATTTCCTTAAGTTTAACCGAACATATTATCTACCTTGACAAAATGAACCTAGGAGATCATGCTTTTAAAACTGCTTTGTGACAAAAGAAAGCACAGCTGAGGACCTGACCTGCTTTCCCCATTCCAATGCTCTATCAACTAGGTTTGAGTACTCGAGGTCTTCAAAACACTTTTGCAATGAAGAGAGTGGTTCATTAAAATAAACAGGGAGACAAACTCCAGAAAGATCCTTCCCAATATTGTCTTTAATAATTGACCACAAGCCAACAGGTTTCTCTTTCTCTTTTGGTTCTGGTAAATTATCCCTTCTTTTGACATAAGGATAGCTTATATCTTTGATTGCCATCTCAAACCCATGCGAACCATCATGGAGAATATAATCTCTATCATATATACTGGCACTTCCTGTACCTTCTCTACTTCGATAGGAAGCACTTCTTAAGGCGTCTGAATATAACGTCTCATTTGTATCAAAATATGTTCCATCTTCATCATCTGTTTCAGCATCTGCTCCATCTTGACTTTCATTATCTACTACTGAATCTGTAGCACTGCCTTCCGACATAACAGAATAGAAATCTGATACACAAGTGGTCAAATCAAGGAGTAAGATGACTGCCACCAACATAGAAACTTCAAAACAATCAGTTGATAGCTTCATACAGGCTACAACTACCCAGAGGTCAACCATGTAGGAACTTGGAAGAAAAAATAACTTCTAGAATATAAATATTTCAATCCCAGACTGGCATAAATATTGAAAATTCTTGAATTTATAATACATGACCACAATAAACGCAACTATTTAAAATGGTGTTCATATTGACTTCTATGCAAGTATATATTTTAATGACAGTTCAAGGCAAAAGATATAGTTCAAGGCGAAAGACATGTCAGGATATTAACACCACACTCACCGCTATATCTTCTATTCCCTTGTGTGCAATATGACTCGCGTTCCTTTGTTTCATCTACTACAGTAGTTTCCAACTCTATTTTCTCCGTCTGCATTAATTTTTTAAGAGAAAATCAAAATTTTGGCTGATAAGAACTTCATCTTTTTAACAAGGCACCGACACAACATATACAGGATCATAATGGACGTAAATTGAATAACTTCCATTAAACATATCATATCAACAGTATTTACTGATTCAGTAATGGCCACAAATCAAAGTGCAAGAATGCTAAAGGGAAAAATATATTCTAGTTTGTATTACTATAAAGTGTAATTCAGTGCTGTTTAACTCTCAGTAATAATATCAATACAGTGGTTGTCCTAGGGACAAGAAAAATCTAAAGACTGTCTCAATCACTAAAGACCTTCTCTTTTTATAGGACCCGCTTAAAATTTTCTACGGCATTAATTGCTTCTTTGCCAAAATACTCCTAATTATTTTACATCTTTCTTTGAAGCAATAAGTAAGCAAACAATACTATGAAGGGTAAAGTTATGAAAACAATACAATATCAATTATAAACAAATTCAATACAGCTATCAGCTTTCTCAAGTCTTGTTCTTTTAGTCAATGAAGTCCTACGTTTAGGGATAGAGGTAGTAATCCAGATGAGGGATGAGCATATATATCCATGAAATGTCACCGAAAGAAACATTACTTTTCACTATTTAGGGAGGTTCTAACAAGATACTATAATCTTACAATTCTCTTTATGAAGCAAAGAATATCAGCTTCATCTTAAAATCCTTTCACACTTGAATTTTCTAAAACACTAGAAGGCTTGTGTAGAATTGAAAGTCGGGTAAAAGTGTAAGACTCCATGCTTCCAACATTAGGTTTATCAATAATCACAGTTAAATTTGAAATCTTAAGTCAGACTAGGTGCTACTGCTAGGGAAAATTAAAAACCAAACGCGCAAAAAAAGTGATTCTGCAGCCAGGTCAGAAAACCATTATCTTGTTATAACCATCCACAACAGAAATGCATATTATGAATCAGAATATAATGTTCCGAGTTGTGTAAAGAAAGGGAAGATCAATACCTCCAGTTGTTTTAAGGTGTCCAACAACATAACATGTTTCTGCTGAAGAAACTTCAACTTGCCTTGAAGATATGAGACTTCCGAGAGCATAATAGACTCGCAGTCATTAATGATTTCTTCATTTATGCCTTCCTGCGACAATCTGGATCGCAGCTTCTCTGTCGAAACTACAATATCTTCTGGAGTTGCAAGATCGCTGCTTGTCAGAGCCCTGGGAAAAAGATCTTTTGCAGACTGCAGGGCTTCAATCCACATGGCTCTGTCTTCTCTAGATACACACCTCAAGTGAAGAGTTTTTGTCCCAGTAAATACGGAAAGCCGCTTGTCATCAGACTTGCTGAAGCGAACTGAAGAAACCTGCAAACAAACATAATTAGATTTGGCACTCACGGGAATTGATAAGCAAGGAAAGTTTACATTTAAAAACGAAAAAAAAAAAAAACAAAAGCACACTCATGGTAGATTTTATCTACGACAAAATGCAAGTGTAAAGGATATAATCACAATCCTCATAAGTCATAACTATTTCTACAAATGTGGTTTCAGCAGTTGGTGAAGACACTGAAGAAACCCAATATTTCAACAACCCAGATCGTTCATTTAACACAAACATCAAGAATATGGGTAAACAAGCAATGATGGTTTGGTACATATTTCAAATACATAAATACTTGGAATTGGTAAAAAAAAAATGACCATCCAACCACAGAGAGTATGTACTTTAAACATATTTCAAAGTAAATGCATTTTTTTAACTGCAAAATAAATATTATATGAATGAATGAGAGAAGTACAATTAGTACTTGTCCCACCACACGGGGAGAAGTGCAAGGGGTACTCGACCCACCAAACAACGAACACTACCGACTAAAAAATAATACAAAGAAGAGGGTTGGAGAACCATTCATAATACAAGCAAGGACCCCCTTTTTTTCTAGCAAGAAACCACTTCCAAGAGATAACTTCAATATCATTTACTAAATCTTCCATACTTGCATCCTTTCCCAAAAAAAAAAATTCTACCATTTCTTGCCTCCCAAAATTGTAAAACATTTTATCAAAGCCCTGAACCTGAACTATCATATTTTTTGTAATTAGGTCCTTTAATTACATGTTGACTAAATTGACTAACGGTTTACTAAAAATTGACTACGGTTGACTAACAAAAGGACCAAATAAAGTTCATGTTTACATGCAAATACAATGGCAAAAGCGATGAATGCGAGTCAGTCTAGAGAGATTGTTCAAACAATAACCTGCATTAATTAGCATACCAGTGAAATTATCCCAGTCCTCTTACCTCACAGCCCTTCACCCATTATTGCACTTCATACATATATGACCTACAACATGTTTGGATAATAGTTTGATCCAACCCAAAATCACTTTTACATGAACAAATTCAAACATAAATTACTATAAATTTAACTCGCTTTCAAGCTGATTTTACATAATCAATTCATGCAAACATACACTATAAGATTCTATCAAGTACCCTATGAATCAGCATCTAGTATTGAAAGAAAAACAAACCTTCAAATGTATCTCACCAAAGGGCTTGCATTGCTTAGTAGCTCCACCTCCAACTACTCCATTACCTCGATTCACGTTCCAATTCGCCTTCTTCACAAACTTCGCCGACTCCTCACCGATCACCCTAACACTCCTATCCTTAGCAGGACTCATCAAAATCTTATCCGGTCCATGAATCTTATAATAAGAAAGCACACCATCTTCCAGCACAAACCACCTCGACCTCCACCCCTTACCGTAATTCACCCACTTGTACAGTATCCCCGCCACACTACCAGCTACACCACCACCATTCAACACCTTCGAATCACGAACTTCATTCACCACGTCATCTTCATCATGATTCAAACCTGCTGAAGAGGATTTCACCGAATCTCCTGCTAAAGATGAATCATGAGTTGAAAAACTCGATTTAGAAGCACAGTTCACCGTTCTGATCGATGAATCTAACCCTAATTGACACTGAGAGTTTGACTTGGACACCACCGGAGTACTCCGGTCTCGATCGATCGAAACCGGAGCAATGCAGCATAATGGATTCATTGTTCACTCATCGGAAAATCTCCGATCCGCGACGGTTATACTCTGATCAGAGATTCAGATTCAAAAATATGAGATGTGAAAGAAACGAAACGAAACGAAACGAAACGGTTGCGTTTTAATGAATGGATGAATAAAGAAAGAAATAGTGTTAAAGTTAAGATGAGAAAGAAAGTGATGTACAGTTGTTGTTATTGTTATGGCAGGCTATAAAGGAACTGAACCACTGCCTACATACATCCATTTAAGGCACTATACTCTCTCAGTAGTACATGCTTGCCTGCCACTCTGTATAACTCTACTACTATGTCATCATGCATTTTAATAAATGTTGTGGTTATTGTTACTGGTGTAGTAGTAATTGTTTTCGTTACGTTACCATTCAATTTTAATGAACTATGGAACTTTCATTTTGATTTCAGAGTTAGTAAAGTTTTGAGGAGTATTTTTGTTTCTTTCTTTCTTTCACTGTGGAGAGAAGTGGCGAAGGAAGAGAGAGGACATTAGTAGTATAGTGTAAGGGGACAGCTAACGTGCGCACTTATGCACGGGTAGTGATTGAAGGGAGAGAGTAGGGAAGGGTGTTTTCAATCCATTGGTGGATTGGGATTATGTCAATTTGATGGGGGAAAAGTTATCGTGACTTTGGGAGTAAACGAAATGAGAGACATACTCTCTCCGGTCTTAAATGTAAGAAACTTTTCACTTTTCACATACATCATTTATTGAGTGAAAAGTTTCTTATATTTGAGACCGGAGGGAGTATATGAGGGTAGAGAGTGCAATACAGTAAAACGATAAACATAAAATTGTGGTGACTTTCTTACTTTAGTAGATTTGCATCTTTAAATTGGATGAGGAGGAAAACGTCGCAATTTTTGTATGGTCCTTAGAACAAATATACGGTGTTTAGACAAATGTAAAAAAATATTTTTCTAATATTAATAAACAATTTTACACTTTGAAGATATGTATGTGTCTAATATTTGATCTTATGACAAAAGCAAGTCTTGCTTGAGCACAAGTACAGATAAAAAGTGGTTAGACACATTCACGTAGATGGAAGAAAATAAATGATAAAAAATTTAATCCCATCATTTAATTATTTTTTCTTTTAATTTTTTTTAAGTATGTGAGTGTGTCTGGTCACTTTTTATTTGTGTTTGTAACTATATAAATATTTCACAAATCAAAACTTGTTCGAAAAACGTCTCTTTTTTCTTTGGGCCAGGCCCATTTGCTATGATGAGAAATATTACGTATGAAATGACGTTTAAGTACATATGTGTCTCTTATTGATAGCGATGGGAGTCAGGGTGTTTAGGTAATTTGGTAAGAATGAAAGTGATTGTTGAACGATGGATTTGGGTGGGATTCGTTATTTTTGTTGGTTGTAAATAAATAAAAACGATGGTGATTTGTGTGATGGTATGTTTGGATTTATTCAATTGGTAATATGAAAATCCATCATATCATATCATATCATAGGATATACTACTGCATTGTTTAGAGTTGACTATAATAATCTGATCCAATAACAGTCATTGGATTTAATGACTTTTGGACCCCTACCTACACAAATTGAATTGTTTATTGCTTTTTGCAACTTTTGAACAGCACAATCTCGTTTGGTAGTGGGGCCATGAGTGAAAACCGGTGGAGGATGCACTTTGACTGCTCCACCTGATAGCGGTAACTCGACCAAACCAGTCTTGTCAGTCCGAATTAAATTAATTAGTTTCGTTTCATAAAGGCATATTGTCGGTTTAGTTTGATTCTACAGTATTTAGGTTTTCTTAATTTAATTGTACTTTTTATTTATCCTTACAAATGATGATTTTTGGCGTTAAAATTTTGAAATTTGCTTTCAGTGGTGATATTTTCGCATGACATTCAACGTTGGGGAACCAATCACCGTTTTCCTTTGTCAAAATTCACTATTTTGGAACCGAAATTTAAATTGAGAATAAAATTGCATGAAGATTGAGAAACAAAATGTTCAATTTAAAAAATTATTAATATGATAAAAGTTAAATATTTATTTATACGGTTTTTTATTTGTGAGTTTTGCTAACAAATGTTCGTTGAGTTTTTAAAAATGAACACGTACATATTATGGATGTCTCGTCTTGTGTTTTAGACATAGTTATGTTAACATGCCTATGTGAGGTCACCATGATTGAACTCATGCTTTATATAATTTTTTAAACAAATACATGCAACTCTCAAAATATATTTTAATACAAGTCATCAACAACTTAAATTGGGTGAGTCTCGAATTAACAGAGGCATTAGTGTATATAATGCCTATTGTGCTAAGGTTCTTGAAATATCATATTGGATGTATTTTGATTATGAACTGAATATATATTGCCAATATTGGATGTATTTTGATAAATGATGAGGTTTGGTCTTCATTGGGGATTCGACAGAACACGTCTTGCTAAATCGAGGAAAGAAGATATGGTTGAGCTAGTTTTAACTCTTATGAAGGAGGTGAAGCAAGCTGTGATCTCAGATGGCATGGATAAGCTGATTAAAGAGAATGAATATTTGAAAATAAAGGTGGAGGTTTGCTCACAAAGCTCAAGAGAAATGGTGCACCAAACAGAAGAAATGGCGCATGGAAAAGATCGACTTCCTTTATCTTAGTGATAACATTTCTACTAACTTGTGGATTTGAACTTCCTTTGTTGTGGAAATAGTAACTCTCCATGATGAAAGTAACTCTTGTGAACCTTCCTTTGTAGCAAAACTTAAAAGCACTATGAAAATCTTAGGACCATTGCTAGTAAAATGTTGTGCAATTGTAATCTAGAAGAGAGCCTATCAAATTCATGATCCATGTTTAGATGTATGAAAATCAGCCACTTCAAAGTATCTATTTCAGATCCTTCATGGTTATGGCACTTCTTCATGTTTGGACATTTAAACTTCAATGGACTTTCTTTGTGTAGAAGTTAGAAGGATGGTATTAAGAGTAAGAGCTCTAATAGAAGCCATGGCCCTGAATAGAACTTTAGGGAAGCCAATGATATCCAAAGTTATTAAAATTAAATGAAGATATAAACTAAACACCACATCAATATTAATATCACAAGCAAATCGACCATATTTATTATCAATTATCAGCTTATAACATTCAAGCATGAAATCCAATAGTAACAACTGATTTCTTCGTTTATCAAATGATTTGACCACAAAGTTCATATGAAATTTCTCCTAGTTAAATCAGTGATGAAGGGAGCAATGGAAAACAGAAATAATAATATCTGGAACAAATGCGAAACAATTCAAAAACTTAGAACTTTTCAAATTGCATCATGCATGCCATGGCAAAACATCCATTTGAATGCAAAAATTCAATAGCAGCAAAAAAGAGCACCACGACAATACATATAATCCTTTCAAGAAAATGTAGCAATCTTTGGGAGCTATATAAGTCACATTAAAGGATATATCACCAATAATATAAATCAATGAAATATGTTCATCACAATGCAATGCATACTAATATGGTGCCTTTTTATTTGCCACAACAAAAGAAGAAGCAAGTCTATCTATGTATAAAAAACATACACATGGGAAAGTTAGAGAAAGTCAAAATCCTACAATTTATGAAAATCACATTATTGAGGATCGTGAAATGATTGTCACGAGATGGTGATCCTTAGTTATAGCAATCACACATCATATATATACTTGCTATTGTAACTATTAACATGATATCTAGGATCATGATTGTACATAACTACATGTATTTCTACGGAATGAGATTTAACATTCAATATCATTTTCTATCTAGGCATCAGAGCAGTTTAAAGGATCTTTATCCAGCCAAACAAATCATGTCGTCCGCTGCAAACTCAAACCAGGAAAATGATCTTCCTCCAACAGCTTCTGTCAAGTTGGACAGAGAGAACTACCTATTATGGATCATTGGTCTTACCATTGATCAAGCCCGCTTAGGATGGTTGAATGATTTCTACGACAATTGTTATTGCAAATAAGCTGCAACACTATGAAACCTCCAACCCTTTGAGAGATCAAAATGTAGTATATGAGTTGGTTGGAGGTTTTGAGCTTCATCCCAAAGTTGTTTGGAGGTTTCACAGTGTAGCAGCTAAGTTGCTATAGAAATAACATTCAAATTGTTCGTGAAGAAAATCCTAAAACCCTAGAATTCGATAGAGTAAAGAGAAATCGAATTATCCAAGATATTGCAAGAATTAGAGAAGTCGGGTTTTAAAATCCTTATGTAGCTTGGACAAGAATAGAGGTGCGGCAAATGATGGTTATATCTAGTCTCCCTCTTCTTGTAATCTGAATGGCTAAAACTTTCAAAGCACATCCATATATTGTCTCAGCCGCCTTCTTTCTCCGGCTTTAGGACTAATATATTTTGTGGCAGTGAACAAGTCGTCTCCAATGCTCTGCGTTTGAGTGAGATATGCAACACAAGAATGCTGGAATCTTCACATACAACTAGGGTTGGTAGTGAACCGAGCCAAATCAAACAAAGTTTAAACTTCAACTCGATGATTAACTTGTTGAACTTGGCTCATGAACCAAATGAGCAGAACAGTAGCTGAAAATTAAATACATTGACCAAATAAGCATAACCTGAACTATGTATAGTTTGGCTCATTTGGTTCATAAGTTTGAACAGTTACATGTATATGTATCGGAAAGCGTGTGTGCATGTGTGTAATTACATAAATTTGCTTACCGTCATTGAAGGTGCTGCAACTGCTAGACAAGTATCACTTGGATTTGAATTCTGTGAATAGCCTTCTATTTGGCTGTCCTGTTCTTGGAAATCTGGAACTTACCTTTGATCCTGAATCTTTAGCCACACGTCGGGTGCCATCTTCCTCGAGGAGGTTAAAAATCAACGTTGAAAATAAGGTTGGGGCGTGCCTTGAAATAGATGCGCCTGATCTCAAGTACCTTAGCCTCACCAATATCACATTCCACGATGCTGTTGCTGCTGTTAGAACGTAAAAAGGAACTTCAACCTATACTTCATATTAAACTCTTCACTTTTTGCAACTTCAACTTCAACCTTGTTTTGTTTCCCTCTTTAGCTATTCTTTCTTCTCTGTTATTCATCTAACTCTGACTTCATGGGTTGTTGCCTTAGTGCTAGGATCAAAGCTGAAAGCCCTCCACGTAATGGTATGTATGAAATATGTGTTGCATGTATTCTTTTTCATTAAAATTGTGTTATTTTTTTATCTTTTATTCTACCCTTTTTATTTAAAAGTTTTGATATTGATCACCTTGTTGTGAGTTTCTTTGGATTAATTAATTTGGTTTTGAATATGTTTGTGTTTATGATTTGAGTTGAGACTATGAAATATGGTTTGCTTGATTTGGCAACTTTAGTGATGGGAGGAACGAGGAAGATGTTCACGTTATATATGTTGATGATGATGATGAGTTATGTGATTTTTGGTAAAGAGAGAACCAGAGTAAATTAAAATGAAGCAGTAAATTGAATCATTGTATTGATTAAAGGTTACAAGATTGTGAAAATTGTTGATTTGTTTTGGAAATTAGCAAGATCCACTCCTTGTATGAACATTTTCCTATGGTATTGAATAAAATCTTTTTTTTAGATTGTTAACAAAAATTAATGATGAGAAGCAGCTTCACCACTTGGAAAGCAGAATTTATGCTTATTTATCTAATTTATTAGGTGTTTTACCTTTTCAACCCAAGTTCCTAATTTTTCATAGTATTGATTTTTTTTTCAAATGAAAGTGGTAGCGTGTATGCCTTGTGCAACCACAATAGCAGGAAACTCTCTTTCATCGTCCAACCTAGTTTGAGTGGAAATTGTTCCTGCAATTTTAGAACAAAATTTTGTAACTTCCTCATCATGAAAAGGATTACCAATAAAAATTTCATGTGTTGTGACAATTGCTTTAACAAACTCCAAATTGACAATCACTACTATGTCTCTCACTCAACACAATAAAAAAAAAAATAATTCAGAAATAGCATTCAAATAGTACATGAAGAAAATCCTAAAACCCTAGAATTTGATAGAGTAAAGAGAAATCGAGTTATCTAAGATATTGCAAGTATTAGAGAAACCAGGTTTTAAAATCCTTATGTCTTGGACAAGAATAGAAGTTTGGCTCGTTTGGTTCTTAAGTTGGCTCGATTATATATGTGTGTGCACGCGCGCGTACGTACGTTTGTGTGTGGAATTACATGTACTCGTTTTAACGTGCTCTGACCCGTAAATATGTATTATTTAAAAGATATATTGGTGATTCATGCATGTGGTTTGTATGTTATTGGCAGTGGTAATGTAGCAATTACTCTCAGGGCTAGTAGAGGAGGGTTTCTTCAAATAGTTTATTTTGGTGAGACACATCTCAGCCACTTTTACACCATCATTAAATAAACATTTCAGTTCATTTCTCACCTTTTGAACTCGATTGGTTGTCTCAACCAACCGGCTCTTAATTTATCAACAACGACATCCAATATACCAAAAACATCACTTTAAAGGAGAGAAACCTTAACATCCAAATATGTAGAAACCTCTTCCAAAGCAACATTTAACACTTTAAACACAAAAGGAAATGGAATATTTGAGTATATGCCTTATGTAGGCGCAATAGCAGGCAACTCCCGTTCATCATCCATACCAAATTTGAGTGGAAATTATTCATGCAAATTTTGTTAAGTCGGCTAAAAAACCGACTTAACTCAAAACTTGTTATGTTGTCTACTATTAAGTTGGACGCGGAACCGACTTAAAAATCTTTTTCATCCGACTTAACAAGTGTTTTCTGCATTATTTTTGTACTAGTATCTGTAACGCCCTCCTTTTTTTTATTTAATTATTTTAATTAGTTCTAGAATATATTTATATATTTATATGATGTATATGAGGGATATATGATTTGTTGAGATTAGATGTCTTTTTATAATTTAGTTAATATATTTTGTTGAGTGATATTTTGTTATGTTATATGTTGGTATTTACTAGCATAATATATTTGTTAATTGTTATAGATATATATTTGTTATTTGGTGTATTATTATATATTTAGTAGAGAAATATTATTTATTAGAATATGAGGATTATTAGTGTGAGTGGATTTGGGGGTTAGAATAGAAAGAAGAATAAGTTGTTGGGCCTAAATAGATTTGGGAAGAATATTTTAGTATTATAAATAGAGAAGCTTATGTTGGAAAGAGTTTACCTTAAACCGCTTTTTGGAAAAGAGGAGAACAAGAGAGAAGAGAAGAGAAAAGTCAAGAGAAGAGGAGAAGACCTTAGGAAAGAAGAACGCTGCTGTTGATTCAGGAATTAATCTAAGGTGAGGGTGAGACTATCTTGCATTAATATTAAGTTGTTGAATCATTAGATTACATCTAACAAGTTGGGGAGAGTTTGTGAGAATTTAAGAATTAGGGTTTTGAGAGAGATTTGATGATTAGATGATGAAAACTTGTTGAATTGATGTAGAAATTGTGTACAGACCTTAGATAATCAATAGGATGATTATTGGAAGTAGTTTTGAGGTTAGAACCATGGAATTGGATGAGATGTCGATGAGTTTAAGAATTAGGGTTTAAGAATTGTATTAGGTTGTTAATAGATTTGAGAACCCTTTGAATTTGCATACAGTAGGTTGATGAATAATTAGTGTTCTAATGATAGGGTAATCATAGGGTAATGATTAGGGTCAAGTTTGTAGAGTATTGGATCGAAAACGGAGTCTAAAAGATTTCCCCAAGGCGAAATCGCAGCTGAACTGCGATTTTGCTGTCAGTGTGCAAAATGCGTTTTTATTGTCTCAGTTTGACAAGTTTAAGTTCCGAACTGGATTTAGGTGTAAACACGAAAGTTGTAGGTATGGATGTTAGCTTTCTAATGTCGTTGGTCTCACGTCAAAACGATTTATAGAACTTGAGTTACGGTCAAATTACTGCACGTAGGTCACAGTGAATTTTTATGGACTTTCAGCACAACTTTTCCGAATTTAAAATGAAAACTATTGATCGGTATAGAATTGGTCTTAGGCGTAAACATGAAAGTTTTAGATAATTTTGTTAGCTTTCTAGTGGCTTTGGTTTGACGTGAAAATGATGTTTGTTCTTTGAGTTATGATGAAAATACTACAGGGAGGTCTTAGCGAAATTGTATGGTGACATCATTCTCTGTTTCATGTTTTTGCGTTTTGTTCATATGTTTCTGTTTTGAATTGATCTTTGTTGTAAACATGAAAGTTGTTGATATTTGTGATATCTTTCCAGTAGATTTGGTTTGACATGAAAATATGTTGTGGATAATTTATTATGTTTTTACAAAGATACATAGTGAATTATTGTTGATGTTTAAATACGATGTTATAAGATGTTGTTGATGATTGATGAATAATGATATTATCATACGAAGATGTTGTTGTCGTCAATGAAGTCGAAGTTGTTTAAGTTGTCAGTCGTTATGAAGTCGAAGTTGTTTAAGTTGTCAGTTGTTATGAAGCTGAAGTTGTTAAGTTGTAAGTTGTTACGAAGTTGAAGTTGTTAAGTTGTTGAGTCCATTGCATACTCATATAAGTTGGTTTGGGGCTTGATGCCCTGGAATGCTTAGTCATTCACACGATGGGTGAGGGCTTGATGCCCTGGAGCTTTTGCTCACTATGTTGGGGGCTTGATGCCCTGAAGAGCCTATTTACGCTCATATAAGTTGGTTGGGAGCTTGATGCTCTGTATTGGTACCAAATGCATTTGCAAGATGTCTAAGATGATTTAAGATGTTAAGATGTCAAGTTGTCAAGTTGTTAAGATGTCAAGTTGATAAGTTATTAATGAAGTGCTATGATGAATGAAGACGAATGATTATGACGTTTATGTTGATGAGTGATTATGATGTTATGTGATTTATGATAAGATGTTACGTGAACTATGATATGAATTATAAGTGATGTTTTATGAATATATTTATGATGATGCTTATGATTATATTTGATATTAGGTGTTGATGCTTATAAATAATGTTTGATGAAATGTGGTGACATTTGTGATTAATATTGATGCTATGTGATGATTGTTGGAGACTATTATTTGATGTTATATGATGATGTTAAGATTAATAATTGATAATATATGAAGATGTTTATGATTAGTATTAAGATAGTTTTATGACTAATGTAGGAAGAATAATGACACTAGTTAAGGAAGTTTAAGTTGTTGGATATGATTAATGAATTATAAGTTGTTTAAGTTGTTGAATGTATTTTATATGATTTATATGTTTAATATTTTTGTTTTGAGAAATCTCACCCCTCTGCTTGGAAATGTTGCCCTTCGTATGGGTAACTTGCAGGTAATCAAGGTTAGCTGCAGTCATGGGTGGCTATCTCTCATAGTGTCTTTAGGTGCTCTGATACGTAATGGGATGAGACTTGACTTTACTTCTATTCCTTACGTATTGTTTATGAACTTTTATGAATAAATATTGAACTAAGACTTATGAGATTTTCTGATGAGGCCTGCGTGCCAAATACTTTTTATGTTGAATGAACTAATTCCGTTAGGAAGTTTTGAATTACTTATGTTAAATGATTTTGAAGAATAAATTGTTATTTATTCAGTTTATGAATTTTTAAGAAGTGTAGCATTCCGTTTAAAGTTGTTAGACTCTGATTTTATTTATGAAAATTTTACGTTGGGAAAACGGGGTGTTACAGTATCCACCAAATTGTATAGATATCTCAAATACAATAATCAATAACTAATGTACATTCTACATACATTTCTATAATAAAAGAAAGAAACAAAAATTTGATAATTGAAGGATCAATGTTGATGCGTAAAGATTGAAAAAGAGTTTTGAACCGTCCATGCAGTGAGTTAAAGGATCAATGTTGATGTGTGAAGGGTTTGATCGGTAAGATTGCGTGTGAAAATGTATAAATACTCTCATTTTCATTTTTATCAAATTTGAACCGCCGATCAAATTTGATAGGGTATTTTATGTAGTCCATTGATGAACAACATACCTGAAAACATAAAGGCGGAAACCAACGTTTTAAAACCTGGATCGATCAAGACATTGGGTCACTGGTCGGACTAGTGGGTCAATGGTAGGACCGCATGATTGTTAATTTGGTTTATATATAAAAAAATTAAAAAATTTGACTTAAATTTCTTAACTATAAAATTTAATAAAAATTCTTCAATAAAGAAATTGATAAAATTCATGCATTTCAAAATACAAATTAACCAGAAATATATAATTAACAAAATGCAATGAGCATGTTTCTTAAAAAAAACAATATTTTATCACCCCTAAAAAGAAATTATCGATACATTCCTTAAAATAACAAATTTTATTGATACATGATAGATATAAAAAAAAAAGATGTAGATGATGGTCGGAAACAAAAACAAAAAAAAAGCTAAGAACGTGAGTTTTTTTTTTATTTTTTTTTATTTTTTATAAATGAAACAATATTCATACAATTAAATAAAGAGGAAAAAATATAGATATAGGTGTGTGAATTTGAGTTTACGTTTCTTAATGATGAAAGTATTTAAATATATAACTTGGATTCAGTATTTAGAAGCAAGTAGACCTCGCATGGTGGTAAGCAATATAAAAAGTAAAGCCTTGGTCACAAGTCACAAGTTCAATTCTATCTAGGCATGTTCTATCTAGGCATGTTTTTGGGTTCAATTCTATCTAGGCATGTTTTTGGGACATCAAAGTATTCGGTCACAAGTTCAATTCTATCTAGGGGACTCCACTTTGGTGCCATAGCTTGTGTGCCATTGGTGCCATAGCTTGCATCTCCACCACACACACACACATCACACACACATCCCCACACACATCCACACACATCAATGGTCAGGATTTCCCCAATGGCACCAATGACACACAAGCTATGTCATGGAAGTATTTTCCCTATCTAGGCATGTTCTATCTAGGCATGTTTTTGGGTTCAATTCTATCTAGGCATGCTTTTGGGACATCAAAGTATTCGGTCTGGTTCAGGTTACATTGGTTCACTAGTTGGGTCATTGATCCGACTAGATCACATCAGATTGGTCTTTGAAATTGACAGAACCTGTCATATCTCTGGGTCCGACCAGTCTTAATTTTAAAATACCTTCCCCCTTAAAAGCCACCTAATAACATAGTAAAAAATATTTATAAAAAATAAAATAAAAACTCAAACTTGCACAAGAAGTTAATTGGTTGTTGAGAATTTGCAGCGAGATGTTGTTACATAATCAAAATCCACTACGCACAAACTTTCCCTCATATATATAACCACTTGCTTGGTGCAGTCAGCAAAATCGCTCTCCACAAATCCACTCACCACCAGAGAGATTCTCACTCACAAATCCAAAATGGCCATCATTGTCGACCATGACCGGTGTAATAACCACGACGTTTACACGGTCAACGTTCAAGGTACTGAAATCAAAGTCACCGTTACCGCCGTTGCCTCCGTCGTTAGAAAGTGGATTTACGCCACACTTTTGTTCTGTCGCCGCGAGCTACAACGGAATGGTTCTGTTGTTGGTCTCGGCGTTCAATGGACTCCCGGAGGCCGAGATCCTCCAGCAGACACATTACAGCTTTGCATCGGTCGCCGATGCTTAATCTTCCAACTAGGTTACACTAACTATATTCCAAGGATTCTCCGTAAACTTCTTAAGGATCCCGACTACACGTTTGTAGGGTTTTGGAACCACTCCGATCGCCGGAAGATGGAGTCATCGGAGCACAAACTCGTGATGTATAGGGATCCGTTAGATCTCAGGCATTACGCGGAAGGTGAAGATGAATATGAAAACCTAGCACTTGCTTCGGTGACGGAAATCATCTTTAAATGCTTAGGGTACGAAATGGTGCCGGAACTGAGAAGTGAAATCGGTAGAAGTGATTGGGATGATGAAGATTTGAGTGATGAGCAAGTTATTTATGCGAGTGTTGATGCTTACTGTGCGTTCCTCCTTGGGAAGAAAATTGAGGCTTGGAAGTATACATAATCTTTCACAGTTCATCCGTTACAATACTATAACTAGCATGATATGGATTATACTACAGTGGTATCGTTAACTGATTTTGCTTGTAAATTTCTTAAGTGATGAAACTGTTTATGCTTTAATAATAGCTTGTGTAAGTAATCACTCTTGTTTTCTTTTTCTTTCCATCTTTCTCAAATGGTGATTTGATAGTACAATTAAGGTTATATGAATATGGGCTATGAAGCACGGACACCTCTTCTACAACTAGGCATGTCGCGGTGTCAGACACGCATTGGTGTCCGACACTCCTATGATACCCGTACGACACGTGTCAAACCGGTGTCCTAAATAATTGTTTTTTCTTTACTTCGACACTCCTACAATTGGTGTCTGATACCTGTATAACACTCATACGAGCCGTGTCGAACAATTTAGACAAATATCTAAAACATATTTTTTTCTCTCTTGCTTCCGCACACCATAAATACAAGAGTTACATATGATTTGAGAAATATTGATCAATTAGGGATTATAAACGTTATAGTTGATTATATCATTTCTAGCATTTTTGATAGTAGATGAATAAATAAAAGTCAAATACTATGAAATCTTGTTGTAGAAATTTTTTCTAATGACATAAATTGCTCAAGTTATATGTCTATATATGTATTTTCATTTTCATTTTTGCCCGTCTTTAAATAAATTAACATATATGTAACAGTGTCGGTGTCTTATATTTTTTACATTAACGGTGTCGACGTGTCCATATCAGTATCGTGTTAGGTATCCGTGTCGGAGTCCATGCTTCGTAGAATATGGGTGTTAGTTGACACATTGTTTATTTTAACCATGTATCATGTCTAATTTCATAATTGGATTCGAATTAGAATATTTGGTTAAGAAAATGTGTTCACAACTTATCATGTATTTTTGTCCTCATTTTTATATTATTTTTGTACTCCTTTAGCATGATTTTCATCTTTTATTAGTCTAATAATAATAATAATAATTAGGGAGACAAGTGAACATTTTCTATGGAAAAGATATAATATATTTTTTTGATAGATTTTTGAAGGAGTATTTTTTTTTTTTTGATAGATGGAAGAAATTCATTGGGAAAAAAATGTAAGCTTTAGTTTCCTTCACTATTCACATATTATTATGCTACTAATTCAAATTAACTGTACAATGTGTAGTGTTTTTTTTTTATTTTTTTTATTTTTTATATAAAGAAGGAGTTACAAATAACTTACGTTTAAATGAGAGATTCCGAGTTCGCATATGAGACATCACAAATCTTCGTACCAATAATTTTGATACTAATTTGTCAGTTTCACTATGATTTATGAACACACAATGTGTAGTTTTAATCCTATATTACATTCATATTTATTGTTAGGTTAAATTGATTTAGGTAGGTCCTATAGATTAATCTAATTTCTAATTTTATCTATGTAGTTTATAAGTATAACCTTTTTTTTTTACAACCATTATAAGTATAACCTTTTAGAATAATGTTATTTGAACATTTAAAAAACAACAATTATTTGATAATTATAAACATACATAATTTATAACCATTGATATAACTATTAGTTAAAATAAAAATAAAAATAACTATTGTTTTTGGTCAAGTAGTTTAGTGGTGTTTTTGGTCAAGTAGTCTAGATGGCTAGAGCTCACACATTTTAAATGTGGAGAAGTGGAGTATCCAGAGTTTGAACCCGGTTCCTTACATATAATATACAATATCTCTACTACCTGATAAAAGCTTACAGAGATCATAAAAATAACCATTGGTATAACTAAAGAGAGAAACAACTAGTTAAAAAATGAAATAATACCTATACAATATATTTATACATTGGTTTTTTTTAAAGAATATTTATACATTGTTAAACAACTAAAATGTTGACAACGCAACATTTCCCAACCTTTTAATACAATCCTTATAAAAAAAAAATTTAGTTAAAGGCATGTAACGGAACAACACAATTTTGAAATGATCCTTTTGAATTGACATTTTTAAACCGGAGCAAACCATGTGATTGACGATTGAAACATGAAGAATTTGCTTGTTGCAACGAAGCCACTCATGTTCGTACAAAGACTGTCCTGATCATGCATATAGGTTGTTGTAGAGAAAAAGAAAACCCTTCATTTGAAGCTTACACACAGAATAAGAAAATTCTGTGACAAAAAAAAAAATAGAAAAGATAGGGATAAAAGAAATATAAAAAAATGAGTTCAAGAAAACAAGCCCCAAAAATATTAACAAACATGAGTTTTTGAAGTTTACTAGGAGAAGTCTCAAAAACAAATAAATTCAAATGATCCTTAATGATAATGTGTGCAAGTCAATTACCACTTATATTTCCTTCACACTAATTATGGTTCATTTGCACATGCAAGCTCATCTTCAAAAGTTTGCGATACACTGAACTAAAATAGGGATAACCCCGTTAAAATTGTCAGAAATCATTTCAATCAAAATCTTTGAGTTGCTCTACACCGTATAAGATGAGAAAATAAATCTCTCCCTAAGCCATGTCCAACATTTCTTATTTGGTGGTGGGATTGAATGGACAAACAATTGGATGGATGGATCAAATTGCACTCCTATATAAAATATGTTTTTAAAGAGTAACATGTCATATCATACTTTTGAAAGATTAAACTCAAATATCGAAAACAAATCTATAAAAATTTACAAGTTAGACTTAAGTCGTAAATATTTCGACAGATCAAACTTAGACTACACAAAGCCTAACTAGACCAAAATGTATTTTCACCTATATGTATTTTCACCTATACTTATAGTATCTTCCAATAACATAATCTATCGATACACTTTGTATATCTTTTTAGTACTTAATTCTTGCAAAACAATTCAAACAAAAATGAATTTTAGAATAGAAAGTGTGTGTACACACACATGAGTTGAAGACAACAAGTAATAAATTTTTGAAAGAAACTCTCAATTTAAAGAGAAGAAATGTTATTTGAAGAACAAAAAATCAGCTACGTATTTGACAATTGTATAAAAATACAATATTTACAACTAATGCTATGACTCTTTCAAAAAAATAACAACTAAAGACCATCTACAATGGTTAAACAACATTTTTTGTTTAAACATCCACTTTTTCACTTCCCAACACTCCACATCATTTTCTCTCTCTTCCACCTAAACATTAAACAAACATTCACAAATAACCCTCTCCAATGGTTAAACAACATTAAACAATCTACCCCACCAACACTCTACCCCACCACTTTTTTAATTCATATTCTTATTTAATTTTATTATTTAATTTTATATTTTTAATTACATAAAAATAAAAATATCAATTATAATTAAATTAAAATAATATACACTTAACGATTATAATTAAACAAAATTTATTTAAATATTTTTTTATTTTCTTAATTTGAAATGCAATACAAGAAACTAATTTTGCTAATTGAAAGATAATAATAAGACTAATATAGTGAAAAACTTGGTTTTTTTTTCTGTGTCCAAATCAAATGAACCAAGTCTCTATTTATAGAGAAAAAAAAATCATGAATTTTGGTATTTTTTATTTTTTTTAAAATTAATTTACAACCAAAATTATTGAGGTCCAATTATTATAAAAATTAAAATCCGGACAACCAATAACAAAGCAGCACGTGTTCCTTTACTTTCAAAAATTCGTTTTTCTCTCTCCGTCAACTGCACCTCACGCGTGTTGTCTGCGCGTGTGTTACACGCGCCATGTTTCAGCGAACAAAACCGCGACACTTGGCACTTTCGTCAGGTTTCAACAATGTTTAATGCTTTCATCTCCTCTCTCATCCAACTCACCATTCAACAGTCTCTCAACAAACCATTGGAGCATTTTTTGCTGTTGAATCTCACTTTCAACAGACCATTGCAAATGGTCTAATGATATGACTAAATAAAAGAAAAAACAATAAAAATCAAATAATATAATCCGTATAATTAATTTTTTTTTTTTGGTCAAGAATTATTGAAAAATAAAGCAAACTTGTTATAAAAGAAATAAAAACTCAAACTTGCAGAAGAATTAATTGTTCGTACAGACTCTCTCTCCCATAACCGTTTACTTGGTGCAGGCAGCCACCAAAACCGTACTGCACACAAATCCACTCACTCCCATTTCTTTTCAGTCACACACAAAATCAGCTTTTTCTTTGATTACTATCTTTGATCTTTTCCATTTTTACTTTCTTTGCAAACTTTTCAATCAAACTTAGTAATGAGTAACACTAAGCACTTTTCCTCTCAAAAACCAAAACCTAGTTTCAGTTCTTCATCATCTTCTAGCCTTGACAAGGCTAATGCTGAAGAAGGTTCATCTTTTAACATTTTAAACTATGAATCATGGGTTAGTCCTGAAGTTCTGGAGCTCCACTCAGTTTTGCAACAACAGATTCAGCTCACTCATAATTCCTCACAAAATGAATTTTCATTTTTTCCATGCTCCAAACAAGAACGTGTGTGTTGGCAACACAAGCACAAAGATGAAAATGAACCAGAGTTCATTTATATGTATAAGTTCCTCTCTGACAAATTATCAATTTCACTTCCTTTTTCCAAGTTTCAATGTGACTTTTTGGCTACACTAAATGTTGCTCCTACGCAACTTCATCCAAATACATGGGGTTATATGAAAGCATTTGAAATCCTTTGTTCTTGTGTTGGTATTCAGCCTAGTGTCAGTAAATTTTTGTATTTCTTCTCCTTTCAATCACGTGCATCGGGAAAGGCTGGATGGATTTCTGCAAGACGCCGACCAGGGAGATGGTTGGTGGGTCCTTTTGATTCTACCTACAAGAACTGGAAGAACAAGTTCTTTAGAGTTTGTTCCTCGTCTTTCTTCGATGAAGGGGGAAATCCTCGTTTTCCCCTTCATTGGACAACTGATCATGTTGTTAGTTACCATACCTTTGAGATTGAACAATTGGACGAAGTTGAGCGCGATGAAGTCCAACAGTTGGGCCGTTTACCAAAGTTTCATTGTGCTGCTGACTTGATAAAAAAGTTTAATGAAAATCGCCATGCTTTGATGAATCATATTTGTAAGTTATGCTTGTTATCTTCGTTTATATTGATGTATGTATATTACATTGATACTCATTTTTTGTTGTTGCAGTAGACATGACATGCAAGCTTGAGAAAAAGGACTTGGCGAAATTCCTACCTTCGAAGGATTCGGTTGTTGATGCTTCAGCTTCCAACAGTACCATGGCCGCACCTTCAGGCAGTCAGCTTAAGAAAAAGAGGCGAAAAAGACTAGCCAAGGTCCCAGCTGAGCCCCGGATTCATAAACAAGCTCGTGTCACGGAGTCATCTGCCCCCCTTGCCTTGACTAGTGGAATTAAGGGGTCAGTAGAAACTGGCATTGCTGGGAATGTTCCTTCCTCCAAGGTCCCTTTGGTTGGTCTGGCACCAACCATGGTGGATGTTCATTTCCGTCCCTGTATGATAGATGATGAGGTTTGGTCTTCATTAGGGGTTGACAGAACACGTCTTTCTAAACTGAGGAAAGAAGATATGGTTGAACTAGCTTTAACTCTTATGAAGGAGGTGAAACAAGCTGTGATCTCAGATGGCATGGATAAGCTGATTAAAGAGAATGAAGAGGATAAGCTGGTTATCGAGAACGAAGATTTGAAGAGAAAACTGGAGGTTGCTCACGTAGCTCAAGACAAGCTTAAAAAAGAAGTGCTTGACTTGAACACCAAACAAGAGAAATGGCGCATGGAAAAAATCGACTTAGAGTCTGCTTTGAAGGAAGAGCGTGATCTGCTCAAATCCACTCAGGTCAATCTGACCGACGAGAAAAAGAGGCTTCAAGAGGTCTTGTCTGATGCAGACCATCAGTATTTGGAAGGTTTCAAATGTGCCAAGTCTCAAGCTGCCTTCTTGTGCTCAGTTGATAAAGGAAAATTAGATGCCATGCGCCTTTGGGGTCGGGTAAGAGATGGTGAAATTGTAGTTGATGATGAGGGAGAGGAGAGTGAAGGCAGTGATGGTCGAGCAGATGGTTCGTCCAAGGATTCAGAGCTTGAAGCGAACCTCAAATGACGAACAAAGATGCTGAAGTCACGTCACAATGTTGAGATCACTGTCTCTGAAGATAATGACCCTTATTGTTAGCTTCTTTTCCTTTATTTTAGTGATAATATTTCTACTAACTTGTGGATTTGAACTTCCTTTGCTGTGGAAATAGTATCTCTCCACAATGAAAGTAACTCTCGTGAACCTTACTTTAGATTTGCTCTACAAAGACACTATTTTATTACTCTTTTATATCTATTCTGCATGATAGTATTTATCACTTATCATAGAATAGGAAAAAAATATTTGTTCTTTGACTGCAGTAACAATGACATAGCAAAATCTAAGCAATGCAGAAGCAACAATGATATGTGGGACTAAAAATATACACTATCATATACCTGTAGTGAAGAGACTACTTCATTGTTTCCTTATCTAGTGCCCAACTAAATAGTACCCAATAACAACATAAATTACATGATTTCTTGTTTTCTTATTCAAACATTTAGAATGATCTCAAAATTTTCTTGTGTGTTTTGAGGATATCATAGACTCTACTTTGACGTTTCTATAATAGTACTTGTGATAAGAGTTATAGTAACATTCAATGTCAAAAAAAGACGAGTTCTCAAATTTAGGCATCAATAGTCACCAACACTGGCTTCTCATTTATGCATACCAACCTAACTTATTGGAGAATACCATATTAAGGTTGAAGAGTAACTAATAATCTTTATATTCTTTATGTCAGAACTTAAAAAATATCGTGTATTATGTAGCAGAACCTGAATGCACTTTGATCATCTTAGGACAATTGCGAGAAAAATGTTGCGCAATTGTAATCTAGAAGAGAACCTATAAAATTCATGATCCAAATGAGGGACTAGTTGCTGCTGTTTAGATGTATGGAAATCAGATGTTTCAAAGTATCTATTTCAGATTGTTCATGGTTGCGGCGCTACAGGTTGTGAGAGGGCTTTCTTTGGAGTGAAAAAATTTGTAGTCTCATACGAATATCACTACTACCTTTAGAGCTTTTACTAACATATTTAATTATTGTTCGCTTTAATTGTTTAATGTTTCAATTATTGATCTCTTTTAATATTTGATGAACTTTTTGTTGAGCTTTGGAGTGAGTTCTACAGCTTGGTTCCGTATGTGTTTGTCTCTGAGTTGTTTTGCTGGTGCTGTTTTTGCTCTGCAGCTGTGTTTTTTTTTTTTGGCCTTCAGTGGTGGTTTGTTTTCTAAGTGTAGGCGTCCCTGTCAGTAGGGGGTTGTGTGGCCGTGTGTGTTTGGCCATGATTGGCTTTGAGAATGTGTTTCTGGTGCCCTGTGAAAGTTTAAAGAGTCTGTTTTCTGGTCTTTGTCTTGGTTCAAAGTGTGTGTGTGTCCAGTATTTGGCTTGGCGGCTTTTGTATGCTACTGTGAGCATCCATAATGGGAGTAGTATATGGGGTGGATGTGGCTAATTATCTTTACAATACGTTGATCATTCATTACCTTCAATTGTCATTTGGTAGTACTCATGACTAACTTTACAAGAAGGGTTTGGCTTGGACCATTTGATCGTGTCCGCTAGCAAGAACATTTTATAGAAATCTATATTAAGTAGATTAGGCTCGCTAAAATTTTGTGCAAGAGTAAGCTAACAAGAATATATTTATATTTATCATATCACATTTTAAAGTTTCATTTTCTAGCACGTTTGTAATATCAAATAAAAATCTAAGCACAATATGAAGATCCACGTACTTTTTAGTTTGTACTTGCACACATATATCCATCGTGGATAACTCAACGTAGAAAACTCATTGCAATAACAATTTACAAAACAGGTGTAAACAAGAAACAAACAAGAGGTTCTAATATACCTGTTTAGTGTGAGAACTGAGGACAACTACTCCTGTAGTAGCAATTGTGATGTATGAACACCACTAGCAAACAACATGATTAAAGACCTCAATAGCAAACAAAAGTAATTAGTCGAAGTTAAACAAAACTCTAATATTCAATTCAATAGTAACAATACCTTAAAACTGTCGAGGAAAGTGCAACAACAAATGTCTCTGACTGAAGAAGAATTTGAGCTGAGACCAAAGGTGTATGTGTAATAGAGCTTTAAGTAATATAATTGTGCAAATATTATCTCTAGCACTCAATTACACAGAGTAGTTAAATAATAAAACTATGGTGTAATCATTCTTTTCAACAGTTCAGCAAAATCTTCTAGATTGAATGAGTGGACATGCCCAATCGGCAGCAAATCTTCTAAAGCTCTTGCATAATGCTTATTGCTTTGTACACAACATTGTACCATGTTGCAATCTGGTTAAGGAGTAGAATCTTAAAAGGATAATATCAAGAGTAAGAGCTCTAATAGAAGCCATGGCCCTGGCTTCTCTTAGGGAAGCCAACGGTATCGAAAGTTACTAAAATTAAATGAAGATATTAACTATTAACTAAACACCACATCAACATTTATATCATAAGCATATCAACCATATTTACTCTCAGTTATCACCTTATAACGTTTATTAAAGCATGAAATTCAATAGTAATAACGGGAATAAACCATCAATTTACTCCCTAAACTATCACTCTATCTTCAATTTAGTCCCTAAACTTAAAAAATAAACTAAATAGTCCCTAAACTATACAAAATTTCTCAATTTAGTCCTTAAAATATATAAAAATCCATCAATTTGTCCCCCAAAATCTCAACACCAAGGACTAAATTGATGGATTTTAGGGACTATTTAGTAAATTTTTATAATTTAGAGACTAAAATTGGTGAGAGGTTGATACTTCAAAGGCTAAATTGATGGTTTATTTGTAACAACATTATTTTTTTTTTTTTTTATCAAATGATTTGACCGCATAGTTCATATGAAATTTCCCATAATTACTAAGACAAATGTGAAACAAGTCAGTAACTTGGAACTTTTCAAATTTAGAATAAATACAATATTGGCGTTGAGAGCTTAGTGATATTAGAGGATTGAAACATTTAATAAGTGGTGCTCTGTAAAATTTGAAAATGTAAAAGTTAAATCAAACACATGTAAAAAATCTTAAAAAGCACTCCCTTTGTCCCAAAATAACTTATCTATTTGTAAAAATATTTATCCTAAAATGATCACCCTCTTTTAATTTTCAACACAACATGAATTTATTTTTTGTCATTTCAATTATACCCTCTATTTAATACTATTTTCATCACTTCAAATTCAATAATATCACATACTTTAAACTTACAGTGAATGTAAATATACCAATACCAATATAAAATAAAGATACTTTGGTAAATATATTATTCTCACTCTTTCATTTACACAGTTTTTTAACCTACGTTAATTGGTCAACTAGGTGAGTTATTACGAAATGGAGTAAGTAATGTTAAATTTTGGACAACAGTCAAATTCAAAGAGAGGGAAAGGGGGTGTTGTAATTAAAAGTAGTGAAATATTTAGAACTCAACAAATACCCATAAGAAACAAACCAGCCCAAACATCACCGGGCTTGAAATTGAAAAAAAATCAGAGAAAAAGGTGGGAACATAAGGAACCAGTTAGTAGCATAATATCAACTTCACACTCTCACATTCTTTAGGGTTCTACATTTCTCTTACATCACCACTCTCATTTTCCCGATCGCAGTTTCGAACCAAAACACCGCCATAGGGTTTTGGATCGTGACCGTGTAAACCAATATGGCGCTGGCTTTCGATGAGTACGGAAGGCCGTTCATTATCCTCAGAGAACAAGAATCGAAGAACCGTCTTCGTGGTCTCGATGCTCAGAAAGCTAACATCTCCGCCGGTAAAGCCGTCGCTCGTATTCTCCGTACCTCCCTCGGTCCCAAGGGTATGGATAAGATGCTTCAAAGCCCCGACGGCGACGTCATCATATGTATGTTTCTCCATTTCTCTCTTCATTTCATTTTCATTTCCGTTATATTCAATTAAACCCTAAAATCAAACCCTAGTTTTTTATTTTGGAAATTTAGAGTGACATTTTTTTTGTGTATAGCGAATGATGGAGCGACGATATTGGAGCAGATGGATGTAGACAACCAGATTGCGAAGCTGATGGTGGAGTTGTCGAGGAGTCAGGACTATGAAATCGGTGATGGAACTACTGGAGTAGTTGTGTTGGCTGGATCTCTTCTCGAGCAAGCTGAGAGGCTTTTGGAACGTGGGATTCATCCTATTAGGATTGCTGAAGGGTATGAAATGGCGTCCAGGATTGCTGTTGAGAATCTGGAGAAGATTGCTAATAAGTTTGAGTTTGGTGAAACTATTTTGGAGCCGTTGATTCAGACTTGTATGACTACTTTGTCATCCAAAATGTAAGCGTTTAGTGAATCGATACATGATCTTGGTTGTGTGTTTTTGTGATGCAAGCAGTGTTGTCTCTGTTTTTTGAATTTTATGATGATTTCTGTGTTGTATAATTTCTGTGTTTTTTGTATTAATGTTGCAGTGTGAATCGGTGTAAGCGTAGCTTAGCAGAGATTGCTGTGAAAGCGGTTCTTGCTGTTGCTGATCTAGAGAGGAAAGATGTTAATTTGGATCTGATTAAAGTAGAAGGAAAGGTTGGTGGGAAATTGGAAGATACTGAGTTGGTATATGGAATCATTGTTGACAAGGATATGAGCCATCCTCAAATGCCAAAGCAAATTGAAGATGCTAAAATTGCTATTCTTACTTGCCCATTTGAGCCCCCGAAGCCAAAAACCAAGCATAAGGTTGATATTGATACAGTGGAGAAGTTTCAGACGTTGAGGAAACAAGAACAGAAATATTTTGATGACATGGTTCAACAATGCAAGGTTGGACTTCATTGAGAGTCTTGTAAATATTTCTATTTGTGATTTTTTTTACCTATCTAAGTAGGGCACTGTCACTTGCTCTTTACTGGTATTGGTATTTGAGCTAATTGGGATTTATGTTCAAATTGATATGCTTATAAACTTACTTTTTTTGCCTGCTAGAATGTGTTTGCACTTTATTGAAAAGGATTATTTATGTTGATCTGCAGGATGTAGGTGCAACCCTTGTTATTTGCCAATGGGGTTTTGACGATGAAGCAAATCATCTCTTGATGCACAGGAACTTGCCAGCTGTTAGATGGGTTGGTGGTGTTGAGTTGGAATTGATTGCCATAGCAACAGGTATGCTTTCAATTATGATTCTTTTGTTTTGGAAGTTCGAATATTCTTTCGATAACTCTGTATCATGCGAGTAATGAGTGTAGTCTATTCTATATTGCTAATTAACAAAGTGATTTTCTTTTTGTAAATGAAGGTGGAAGAATTGTTCCTAGGTTCCAGGAGTTAACTGCAGAAAAGTTGGGAAAGGTATCATCTCAGCCTTATTTCTTTTTATGGCTTACCTCGACCTTTCCTTTTTTTTTTTTGGGTCTTCTTTTTTGAATTTACTAGCAATTGTGGGGAAAGTAATTTAGGACGTGTGCCAATGATTCTTGTTGTCTGTTTTTTTATTTGTATTTAAGTAACGTTAATTTATGATCTATTCAAGGCTGGCATCGTTAGGGAAAAAGCATTTGGAACAACTAAAGACCGAATGCTGTACATTGAGCATTGTGCAAACTCAAGGGCTGTAACAATATTCATTCGTGGAGGTGAGGTGTACTCCTTAACATTTTGTTTTAGTGGTTTGCACTGAATTTTATGTAATTAGTCATCTTTTAGGAGATAGGTGGTTTCTAGTTGAATTGTTGTTCAACATTGTATTTACTACTTCAGAGTTTGAATATTACTCCCTCCGTCCCGGAATAACTGACCCATTTTCTAAAAAAAAGTGTCCCAAAATAACTGACCCATTTCAATTTTCAATACAACTTTCATCATTCCCAATACAATATAACACTAAATAATACTACTTTTATCATTCCCAATACAATATATTCCACTTTCCCCTTTATTTATACATTTTTCTTAATCTGTGTGAAAAACCAAAGTAGGTCAATTATACCGGGACGGAGGTAGTATAATCTTTTATGGAGCTTTATAGAATTAAATTTGAAGACTGATGAATGCCTGAGCAATCTTGACAAATTTAAAAAAGCTGCCTTGTTGTTTGGTAATGGCAGGTAACAAAATGATCATTGAGGAGACAAAGCGCAGTATTCATGATGCATTGTGTGTGGCTAGGAATCTTATTCGCAATAATTCAATTGTGTATGGTGGTGGTTCAGCTGAGATTGCATGCTCTATTGCCGTGGAGGCAGCTGCGGATAGATACCCTGGTGTAGAACAGGTATGCATATTATATTATTAACCCACGGTTTAATTTATTTGGGAGATGTGCTTAAAGTCGTTCTAAACTTTAGGTTTTGACAAGTAGTCCTCTTGAACATTCACTTTCAGCACAATTTGTTCTTAAACTTAAAACTCCTGTTATTGTTAAGTGTTAACAATAGATCTTTGACTTTGTGGTTAATTTCATAATTTGGCAAATAGATATACCCTGCTTATTTTTATTAAATAAATCTAAGCTAAAATATTTAACTTCAAATTATGCAATTGATCTAATTAATTTCCAAATTGGAAAAGGGGATAAATGTAATAGCGAAAGAGACACTGCCTGATGTCGTGATGTTTGCCATCTATCTCCATATTTAGTCTTCACTTTGCCAATGTTCATAGACAAAAATTCTGAAAATGGAGGGGTAAAATGAACTGTTAGTGTATCAGGTTCACTGAAAATCTTGTCCTTTATTTTGTCCAGGGTATGAAGTTTATACAATATAATCCATACAAAACAATAGAATAAAAATTTATAAGTAGAATATAAAAAACCCAGAAACTGCAACATATCAGACCGAAACCAAATTTTTATAAGATTTTACTCTTGCAGCAAATTCAAATGCAACTAAATTTCACATTTTAAGAATTTTGTCTTGTGATCAAAAGTTCATCTGAAGGTATGAAGAGGGAATCTGCATGAGTCATGGGAATATGCAATATCTGATAATCCAAAATCTATCTCTTGAGTATTCTAATTATGTTTCTGATATGAATTTTAATAGCCACACCAATCACAAGGATTATAAATTTTAAGCATTTGGTATGTCAACATCAGAATGTATACTTCACATTATAAGAATGTCTTGGTACGAGAATTTTGTTCTCCACAACTCTTCTCAAATAGACATACATATAGAATTTGACAAGACACGCAGTGGTGTATCCTAATGAGAAATAGTTTGAAAGTAGGCATGTAAATTGACACAAATGGAGTCTGCCAATCATTTAGACAAGTACAATTATGAAAGAGTAGAACAGAATTTTCCAAATAAAGATCATTTACTTTACTTTTTTTAAATAATGGATCAAATGTATTCTCATTACTAATTATAATTTACCGTCATTTGGTTATTTTTTAATGCTTTTGTTGATTGATGGTTTTTCTTTCCCCTGCAGTATGCAATTAGAGCATTTGGGGATGCTTTGGAGTCGATTCCTATGGCCCTTGCGGAAAATAGTGGTCTCCAACCAATTGAAACATTATCTTCTGTGAAGTCTCAGCAAATAACGGTAATTATTGAACATGATTGCTTTTAGCCTGATTATTACTATGCTCATGCACTAAGTTGTACTATATGAACAGTTATCTGTGTCTATAATTTTCCGCACATCATGACATTGACTTTAACCTTACCTGCAGGAGAAAAATCCTCACTTTGGCATTGATTGCAATGATGTTGGCACCAATGACATGAGGGAGCAAAACGTCTTTGAGACTTTGATCGGAAAGCAGCAACAGATATTGCTTGCTACTCAAGTTGTCAAGATGATATTAAAAATTGATGATGTTATTTCCCCATCTGAGTACTAATATATCTTTTCTTGAACTCATGTTGCATGTCAAGATGCAGAATTGCTGATGGAATTTTGTTTGATTTGTATGATTTTAGTCAGAGTTTGTATTTTAACTTGAAGCATATTTATGTTAAGATTTTGGCACGTCTTTGTATTGGAGTTGGGTCGCTGTTTTCCTTTTTCCTGATAAAGGTCGATTGTTCTTTTGTTTGATGCATTTTCGTAGTTAATTTGAATATTATGAATTCGTGAAGCCCTGGGAAGTTGAACTACTGTTGTCAAGATTGAGTTACATTGCAGGATTGTGTGCTGGATAAGCTATAACATTGTGCAATGGTGCAGGCTGCAGATATAACATGATATGTATGTTTTTGATAATACATGTCTAATTAAATCCTACAGATTACATATGTATGTGTGTTTTAGAAAACAATATGGTAAGATATTTAAATGGTGAAAATTGATTGAACGGCTTTTTAAAATTGTACTTGAGTTCATATTTATTTAAAACGTGAAGAAAAGTTGCAATAACCATTATTAACCAACACTGCTCATGTTTATATATTTGTTTCATCTATCCAATTGGAGGTATTGGCCGGTACATATGCAAATAGTTGACAATATCCTACCGCTCGTATCACGACTAGCCAAACTAATTAGGACTGCAAATGGAGGCATGGATTGGAGGGTCTTAGAATGTAGAGTCAAACTTTTCATACTTTTTGGGTTAATTAAGTAAATGGTCCTTATAAATATTTAGAATTTTGTTTTTAGTCCCTACAAAATAAAATCACACTTTTTAGTCCCTATAAAATTGTCCATCAGCATTTTTAGTTTCTATAAAAAATTTCCATCAGCATTTTTAGTCCCTAAAATGCTTAAGGAAAATGTCACAAGGATTAAAAAGTGTGATTTTATTTTGTAGGGATTAAAAACAAAACTGTAAATATTTATAGGGACTAAAAACTTAATTAATCCTACTTTTTTTTAATAAACTAAAGGTATCTTTTGCACATAATAAACCAAATGTATCGTTTGCACATAATTTTAGAGATTAATCTTTAAGTTATAACTAAATCAATGGTATTTTTTGCATGTAACCGGGCGATTCCTTCCACAACAAAGGGGTAGCTATGGCTGCCCCAAAGAGAAAAGATTTATTGAATAAGTAGGTATATTTTTATATTAAGCTATCCCTAATAATATATATTTGGCTACTCCAAGTTTGATTTTGGGTGAAATAAATTTTTGTCTGATTTTATTTACTTTTCAAACTCTGGATTATCTGTCGTGTAGGAACCGGAAGGTGAACAAAAAATACATATATATTTCTTGATTGACAATGAAAATATGACAACAACGATAATCTATCACTTCCTCCCAAGATTTTTTTTTTTAATCACCATTGGCCTTAAGAGATTTAACAACAATTTATTATTGTTGTAAAAATAGACTTTTTATTAAAGTTCTATTTTTATAATTAAAAAAATAAGTAATTAGTAAATTATAACCCTTTATAAGTCATTCTTGTTGCTTTGAGTGTATTTATGAAGTACATTTTATATACGTAGTAGTTATTACGATTTTTTTTGCTTATTTCTTAAATTTACAATTAATTTTTAAATAATATTTTATTTTTCTTTATATGTGGCCACCTCATAAAAATATTGTTAGCTTTGCCACTACATGTAACTTTAGGGATTAATTTTTGGTTGTTGTTAGAATTGAGATCTATTTAAAGAGTTGATATTTTCTAATAGGTTGAACTATGGATGAATTTAGATGCATCAGCAGTTTTTTTTATTTTTTTTTTTTGTTGCCAATAACAAAGGTAGTAGATTGAGCAAAGCTAATTTTTGTCAACCGAGATAATAACACAAACTTTAGACAATAACACAAACTTTTTCTCTAATATTCGTAATTAAGTACTTTACAACACACACTTCTATCCTACATCGCCCTTTATGGGAATGCATGTTACTTTCCTAATCGATATTGGTATTCCTCATTCTCATTAGGAAACCAAATTCTGGAGCGCCAAAAATTAAAACCAAACTTGTTCAAGTTAATTGTTTTCTCGGCACAGTGGATACTAGCAGTCTAGTAGTAGCATTGGTAACCCTTTTTGCATCTAAGAACTCCAGCTCCTGCTGTCATTGAAGCCACAAGCATAGGTGGTCGTGCTGACATACTTGAGGCTTTGGCATATGTCGAAGAAGATGCTCCCGCTCCAGATGGTGTGAAGTAGGCACCATTCAACATTAAATCTCCCTGAGATCTCCAATTCCAGTTCTCCCACTCACCCTTTGATGAGTAAAAATGCTTCGTGATCTGATAAATAACCCAATGGTTCATTCCAAAAACACAAAATCAATATTTTTCCTCTATTACATTTATTTTATGTATATCTTACCTCTTTGTGGTCATCATCATCTGGAGCTAGAAATCTATTGCCTTGACTAAAAATAGTTGGGGACGAACTTCCACCGATTGCATATTGTTGCCAATGTGTGTAATCATTGTTCACCACATGGAAGTATCCGAACCTGCATCTGCAACATTTGTGTAGAAAATTATTCAAACCGTTGGGACTAATCTATAGAAAAAAAGAGAGTAAAAATACATACAAATGGCAAGTAGGGCATAATTATTGTGGCATAGAAAAAATTAACTAATAAACCTACCTTGGCATTCTTCCCCCAAGCCCTTCTCCAAAATGGTTAAAAGCTATAGTAGCTTGCATATTTTTGTCCCCTTCATAGGAATCACTATGACCAAAGAGCATAACTTTGTTATGACGTGTCATATAATTATTAGAAATGGTAACAGCCGTTGATCCATGAACAACATCAATCAAACCGTCAAAACAATTTGACAAGGAACAATGATCCACCCAAATATGTGCCGCACCATATATTGTAATCCCATCACCATCCGATCTTTCTTTCCTAACACGATGGTTAGGAGAGTCACTCACATAACCACTACCACCTCGTACACAATGATGAATGTGTATACCATGAATTATGATGTTGGTCTTTTCTTGTATTCTTATACATGGTCCTTCAGCAATGTGTACATTTGCACCTCTACCATCAATTGTTTTGAAAGAATTCATGAGAAGATCCATCTTTAGTTTGATCACCATGTCATGTTTGAAAATGATCCATAAAGGCTCTTGTTGGATAACAGCATGTCTTAATGTTCCTGGCTTAGGATTCACAGGGTCATCACTTGAGTCAATGACCATGTAATATTTGCCATCTCTACCTCCAATTGCACGTCTACCGAATCCAATAGCACATTCTGCTAGACGCTTGCGGTTATTTTCCCAATTGGGGTCACATCTCCAACAATCATCAATTGGATTGTTTGTACCACAAGCATCATAATAACCCAATTTTCTTCTGTTCTGATTCTCAATGATGCTCCTATATATAGAAATAACAAAAATAAATAACTCATATTTCATCTATTTGAGTACCGCTTCTTAAGTTGTGCTCACTATTATTAACATATTTGTTTACCCATGAAGTGTGAGTAAACAAACCATGGAATGCATTAAGATGTCATTCTAAACTATTTTATTCCTCAATGGAAGCATTTACAACGTATTTTCTAAAAATTATTCATCGGTTGGGCATTTTTACATAATTTGTTTAATTCAACCAAAATCTAAAATATGTAAACTAAAATACTTACATGATTAATCCAAGAAAAAGATATAAATTTACAAAAATAAAATGTAAAAGGTTATAAAATGATTTTCATGATTAATTTAAAAATTTGAAAGAAGTGAATGTTAGAGAGAGTGTTCAAAAGAGAATATTGTTACTTGTTAGCAATACTCTAACAAGTATTATTCTTTTTGGTCTTATATAAAAAATAGTGTTTAAAACCATACATTTAGTAATTATGTTATTTTCAAGATCAGTATACTCCAAATACATAGGAATTGCAATTTGAAAAATATGAAAAAAGTTTAGCAGCTATATATTAAAATATAAATACATTTTACATATATAATAAACCATATTTCATTCCTCTAAAAAAAACATATTTTATTGATTTCGTATATCCGAATAGTTTTTTCATAAAAGTTATTTAAAACTTGATAGGATCGTGAAATATGATTGTACGTTTATGTAAAACTTGTCTACATGTTAGTACATAGATCCTCTCAACAAAAAATGTTGGTATATGATTTTAAACTCACAACATCTAACTTTAACAAAAGAAATATTTTTTTTTTTGAGGAAATAAAAGAAATATTATCACCCTAATGTTTTTTCATCAAAAAATAAAACAAAAGAAATATTAAAAAAAAACAGAGCTCCCTGATTTCCAACATAGGATTTGTAGTAAAATAAGACAAATACAAATTTGGTCTGATATATTTAAAACGTACTTCTGCACTTCTAGGACCACTGATTCAGGATCTTCAACATGATGAGAAGAATAAATCAAAACTGGAGCAAGAAGCAAGAAATGGAACACTAGTGTGGTAGCAAATGCCATATTTTTTTGGAAGAAATTTTTTATCAAGTAGGAAACTTAATTTATTTTTTTTTTTTTGAAGGAAGTAGGAAACTTAAATTGTAGTGACTTGTTCTATAAGAGTGATATAACTAGCTTATATAGACAACAAACTTTGGTGAGAGGATCCTGAATTTATGATTAAACAAACATGTTTATCAAATGCTATTTGTGAATTTAGGGACTCTATAGTTGCTTCCCTATATATGAGGCATCTTTCTTCCAAGGTCAACTCATGCATACACGGTTAAGGAGCTCGATAGTATACCATTACATAAATAACTGATTAATTGGTTAACAAATTTTCCTTTTCAGGAGTTAGGAGGACATTATTAATTAGAAAATATAGTAATGAAGAAAAAGAATTACAACACAATGAAATTTGAGCTATATGAGTTTTCTGTCTTTATATAAGAAAGTACCCTTGGAGATGACAGCATCAGAATCTCCCACTTTGTCTTTTTTTATATATCAATTATCAATTATGCTGCATATAGCATTGGTCGTTAAATGAGGTAAAATTGTTAGGGATATCAGCGCAATGCGGAAGCACAGGATCGATGCAATTGGGAATTAAAGAGAAGTAAGTAAAATAACAAGAGAAATAACACACAAGATTTACGTGGAAAACTCCTCAATATGAGAAGTAAAAAACCACGGGCGATCACGAGCAAAGTTCCACTATGTAAAAGAAAAGAGTACAACAAGTCCTCTTATAGTGATGAGGACAAAGGACAATATTTTCTCTCAATATCTCCTAAAATACTCTCTAAAATGGAACAAGAATTCTCACCAAAAATACACTCAAGTGTATGTTACAAAGTGTGTTAATTGTTATATGATAACTCACTATCATGTCTCAAGCCTTTCATGTTGCTTACATATATATAGGCCTTAATCTCTTACTTAAGAGTGAAGGAATCAAAGTTGGACCATCCACCTAGAGTAGGAATCAAAGTTGGAACATCCAACCTAGAGTAAGAATCAAAGTTGGAACATCCAACCTAGAGTAAGAGCTTGGAAGAAAAACATGATTTCTCTTGGTCAAATATTGTAGGCACATATTGGCTTGTAAAAGTCAAATATAATGGCTTGTAGAAGTGGAGAATTAGAGCCACATAATCTAACAATCTCCACCTTGGTTCGAATTCGACAAGTGCTCATCGCCAAATAAATCCCCGAAGGGCACTTAAGTGTTGTAGAGACCAACCAAGTTCAGACAATGCTGAAACTTGGTATTTGGAAGTGGCTTGGTAAGCATATCTGCTGGATTCTCAGAAGTGTGAATCTTTTCAACTATAATTTCACCAGCAACAACAATATCTCGGATAAAGTGGTGTTTTACATCAATGTGTTTGGTTTTGTCGTGATAACGATTATTCTTGGTCAAATGAATAGCACTCTGGCTGTCACAAAACACAGTAAGAACACCCTGTGTAAGACCAAGTTCATTGACCAAACCTCGAAGCCAAATAGCCTCTTTAACACCCTCTGTTGCTGAAATATATTCTGCTTCAGTTGTAGATAATGCAGCAATAGATTGAAGTGTAGCTTTCCAGCTGATAGCACTATTACAGAGAGTAAAGATGTAACCAGAAAGAGATCTTCTTCGATCAAGATCACCACCATAGTCTGAGTCAACATAACCTATAACTTCATTGGTTGTAGCCATTTTTCTGTCAAATACCAAGCCAATATCAGAAGTACCTTTTAGATACCGAAAAATCCATTTTACAGCACTCCAGTGACTTTTGCCAGGATTATGCATATACCGGCTTACCACGCTAACAGCATATGCTAGATCTGGTCTAGTACATACCATGGCATACATAAGACTGCCAACTGCGTTAGCATAAGGAACATGTGACATATGCTCCATCTCTTCCTTTGTGTCTGGGCAAAGTTCTGAAGATAACTTGAAATGTGCAGCAAGTGGAGTAGAAACAGGTTTGCAATTATTCATATTAAACCTATCAAGCACCCTCTCAATATAATTTTGTTGAGATAAGAACAATTTACTAGCTTGACGGTCCCTGTGAATCTCCATACCAAGAATTTTCTTTGCTGCACCTAACTCTTTCATATCAAACTCATTATTGAGTTGAGTTTTCAATTTCTGGATCAAGGACTTGTCACGTGATGCTATTAGCATATCATCAACATAAAGTAACAAGTATATGAAAGATCCATTTTGAAAATTTTGAAAATAAATGCAGTCATCATATTGACTTCTGCAATAACTTTGCCCAATCATGAAAGAGTCAAACCTTTTGTACCACTGCCTTGGAGCTTGCTTAAGGCCATATAAGGATTTCTTCAAACGACAAACAAGATGCTCCTTTCCAGGAACAATAAATCCCTCAGGTTGATCCATGTAAATTTCTTCTTCCAGCTCTCCATGTAGAAAAGCTGTCTTAACATCAAGTTGCTCCAACTCCAAATCAAACAAAGCAACAAATGCAAGTAAAACACGAATGGAAGTATGACGAACAACAGGTGAGAATATCTCATTAAAGTCAATACCTTCCTTTTGATTAAAGCCTTTAACGACTAGGCGTGCTTTACATCTTGGATCTTCAACCCCGGGAATGCCGTCTTTCTTCTTATAGATCCATTTACACTTTAATGGTCGTTTGCCTTTAGGAAGCTCTGTCAAAACCCAAGTACCGTTTTTATGAAGGCTCTCAATTTCTTCATTCATAGCCATTAGCCACTGAGAAGATTCAACACAAGAAACAGCTTCAGTATAGCTGGCAGGTTCAACACCATCATTTACCTCTTGTGCAACAGATAGCGCATAAGCAACTAAATTGTCACTATCAGTGTATCTGGCTGGCTTTCTAATTTGTCTTCTAACTCTGTCTCGGGCAATAGAGTAATCATCTCCTTGTTGCTGAATAGGAGAAGTGGTACTATCTTCATGATCATCATCAACAACATGATTATCAATGTTGGATTCATTTGTTGAAGAAGATGGGACATCAACATTAGGAGCTGCAGGCTTTAATACAAACTCCACCTTCTCGCTAGTACTCTGCAGATTACCTGTACTAGGAAAAGAAGACACGGAAGACTGTTTTCCAGGAGATACTAATGCATCCTCATTAAAAATCACATCTCTACTAAGAATTAATTTTTGAGATTTTGGATCAGAGCACCACAAACGATACCCCTTAGACTCAGATGCATAACCAAGAAATATGCACTCAACAGCTCTTGGAGCTAATTTTCCATCATTGACATGTGCATATGCAGGACATCCAAAAATTCTTAAATTAGAATAATCAACAGGATTACCTGACCAAATCTCTTCTGGAACTTTGAAGTCAAGTGCCGAATGTGGAGAACGGTTGACCAAGTAACATGCAGTAGATGTTGCCTCGGCCCAAAGGTCACGTCGATGCCATAACCCAGCATTTGAGAGCATACACCGTGCTCTTTCAAGTAGAGTCCTGTTCATACGTTCTGCAACACCGTTTTGCTGGGGATTCCTTGGAATGGTTTTGTGTCTAGCAATACCATGATTTGTGCAGAACTCATTAAAGTCACCACTGCAGAACTCTAATCCATTATCTGTTCTGAGCTTTTTCACATTTTTCCCTGTTTGGGTTTCAACAAGAATTTTCCACTTCTTGAATGTGGGAAAAGTCTCATTTTTATGCCGCAGAAAATAAACCCAAACCTTACGAGAAAAATCATCAATGATAGTCATCATATAGCGGCGTCCTCCATAGGAAGGAACTTTGGAAGGCCCCCAAAGGTCAGAATGAATATAATCAAGAATACCTTTGGTACGGTGAGTTGCAGTAGAGAAACTAACCTTTTTCTGTTTCCCAAAAACACAATGTTTACAAAACTCCAACTTACCGATGCCTTGTTTACCAAGACGGCCTTGCTTGCTCAGAAGATACATGCCTTTTTCACTCATATGGCCCAGACGCATGTGCCATAATTTGGTGACATCATTTTCAGGCATAGAAGATGATACAGCTGCTGAACCTGTCACAACAGTCCCTTGCAGGATATATAAGCTACCAATTCGGTTAGCTTTCAATAAAACAAGAGAACCTTTTGATACCTTTAGAACTCCACCTTCAGCTGAGTACCTGCACCCAAGAGACTCGAGAGTGCCAAGAGAAATTAAATTCCGCTTCAAATCAGGTATATAGCGGACGTTAGAAAAAGTCCTGACAACACCATCATTAGTCTTGATCTGAACTGTACCTATTCCTGCAACCTTGCATTGGGCATCATTACCCATCAAGACAACACCACAATCAACAGGTTCAAAAGTGGTAAATAAATCCTTATAAGGACACATATGAAAAGTACATCCAGTATCAAGAATCCATTCTGTTTTACTCCTCTTATTAGAGGTGACAACAGATAAAGTAATGTCATCGCCAGAATCAGCTTCAATATTGGCAGCTTCAGGAGATTGTGGAGATTTTCCTTTTTCTTGTTTTTCTTGCTTTTTCTTCAAGATAAAACAATCAGAAATCTCGTGGCCAGATTTCTTGCAATAGCGACAGGTTTTGTTGGATTTGCGTCCTCTGGATTTGGATCTGGATTTTTTGTGACTGGTACTCCCTTTTTCTTGAGTTCTACCTCTAACACTTAAGCCCTCACCCTTGTCCACAGAATGAACTTCAAGATCAAATTTTTCTTTGGACAATAAATTAGATTTAACATCTTCAAAGGATAAGGAATCATTATTTCCATACAACATGATTTCTTTGAAGTGTTTGTAGGTAGAAGGTAAAGAGACAACCAACAAAACAGCTTTATCTTCATCATCAATTTTAACGTCAATATTTTCCAGATCCAAAATGATAGAGTTAAATTCATCAAGATGAGATTGAATAGGAGTACCTTCAACCATTCTAATGGTATAAATACGTTCTTTGAGACGAAGCTTGTTTGCAAGGTTCTTGGTCATGTAGAGAGTTTCTAACTTCAGCCATAATCCCGCAGCAGTTGTTTCCTTGACTACTTCACGGAGAACCTCTTTAGACAAGCAAAGTTGGATTGATGAAAGCGCCTTTTCATCCATCTCGTCCCACTGATCGTCGGTCATGGAAGCCGATTTCTTTGACTTTCCATCTAAAGCTTTCTTTAATCCGTTCTGAGTAAGAACGGCCCTCATCTGGACTCGCCAAATAGAAAAGCTAATCTTGCCATCAAACTTCTCAATGTCAAATTTGGGAGACATTTTGAAATTCCCAACTTAGTGCTCTGATACCACTTGTTAGGGATATCAGCGCAATGCGGAAGCACAGGATCGATGCAATTGGGAATTAAAGAGAAGTAAGTAAAATAACAAGAGAAATAACACACAAGATTTACGTGGAAAACTCCTCAATATGAGAAGTAAAAAACCACGGGCGATCACGAGCAAAGTTCCACTATGTAAAAGAAAAGAGTACAACAAGTCCTCTTATAGTGATGAGGACAAAGGACAATATTTTCTCTCAATATCTCCTAAAATACTCTCTAAAATGGAACAAGAATTCTCACCAAAAATACACTCAAGTGTATGTTACAAAGTGTGTTAATTGTTATATGATAACTCACTATCATGTCTCAAGCCTTTCATGTTGCTTACATATATATAGGCCTTAATCTCTTACTTAAGAGTGAAGGAATCAAAGTTGGACCATCCACCTAGAGTAGGAATCAAAGTTGGAACATCCAACCTAGAGTAAGAATCAAAGTTGGAACATCCAACCTAGAGTAAGAGCTTGGAAGAAAAACATGATTTCTCTTGGTCAAATATTGTAGGCACATATTGGCTTGTAAAAGTCAAATATAATGGCTTGTAGAAGTGGAGAATTAGAGCCACATAATCTAACAAAAATTGTGTTTGTTATTTATGATTGACATATTTCACATTTTCCTTGTACATCCTATCGTGTTATTTTTTTGGTACAGCCCGAACATGTTATTTTGGTGAACAATGATATTGGTCTAAAAAAAAAATTACTATATGTCCTTTTTACATTTTAGACATATTAAGAAAATTATGAAATACTACTAACAGACTGTGTTCATTTTGTGTATAGAAATTCGTAAATATACATTTTTATGGAAATATGTTCAACTTTGATTTCTCATACTCTAAGACAATGATTTTCTTTTTTCGGCAAGAATAATATTTTTTTTCTAAGTAAACATATAATTTTATTAATAGAAATAAAAAAATACAAAATAATGGAGCAATAAAGTTATGTTAACCTTTTCCCTCAAAAAAAAAGTTATGTTAACCTTAGGTGATACTTATGAGCTTTAGACCTAATTTGCATGAATTCATAATCAACATTTACCTGAGAAGTAATTTCATTATCTAAATACGTGATGGAAAAATCGTTAATTTTGTCAATTGTATTAATATAAAACATGACACAAGCATGTACATTAGACACGACACTAACACTGACATCGACATCAAATATTGAATTGACACGGACCTCAGACAATACACGGGCCGACACAGACACATTGACAACGGTAAAATGAGAATTTGAAAGAATTTTTTTTTTGAATGTAATCCCAATTCACACATGTCAATTTGTACACTAAACACTTCAATGTAAAGCATCTAAGCTACATAACTCTCAGTTGTATCACCGTAGTGTTTGCTCAAAAAATGTGTGTAAAATATTAATGAACAATCGATGTACATGTGGTAATTCTTATCTCAATTATTAACTTGAAGCACATCACCTAAGTTTGAAATATATCAAGGTAAATACTAATATGTGCTCTTACTATATATGTTGAGAAACTCAATATGGAAACACCGTCATAATAGTTGATTTTTTTTTTAACACAAATTTTTTCACTATTAGATTCCTTAATATTAACATGTGTCTTTACGCCACAATTTAACAAAACCCTATTATTGAAATAAAAAATGTTTGGTATACATCTATATTGGTGTATACACCTTGAAAGTAAAAGAGATAAGATAAAATGGTGTAATAGATTGATAACGAGATTGAAAGAGAAATAAATATAAAATGATATGTTAAATATGTCTAAGAAAATAGGGGATGTTGAAATATAATGGTTGTAATGAAATATATATATATATATATATATATATATATATATATATATATATATATATATATATATATATATATAAGTAGTAATATACATGTTGCTTTCATCACGTTAGATTCCTCCCGATAAACAAAGTTTATTTGATTGCCATTGCCCTTAATTCTATGTGAAAAGTTCATATATTATGTTTCAACTGGAGTGAGGAACGTCTAATTCACCAATCTAATCCTCAAATTACGATATCTTAGTGCTCTACTAGCTCAACTGCAGGATACAAACTCCCAACGGTCTCTCTTCATTAAATTAACTAATTTATAACTAACAAATCATAATTTATTCATTTATATGTTTTAAAGCTAACTAAACAGCCGTCTGGTTTCTCACCATGAAATAAAAGATTGCCGAAAGCATAAATTTAGAGAGTAATATTATTTGTTGAGTTGAGCCTGTGATGTAGATTGTCTATAATTTATATTTGTTTACGGTCTTTTTTATAACTGGGAAATGTATTTTTATTAGAAAGATAATTTATTTAGAGTGCATTAAACGTCTTTGAAAACAATGAGAAGCCGGCCTTGCGTTTATTGATCGGAGTTCAGAGATTCTTTGTTCATCATGCTCTTACTTCTTACACACGAAGTATTATTAGCATTTTTTTTACACACGAAATAGAATTACTGCTTAATAACTTATTATTGTTGTTACTTGTTAAGCTTTAGATAATTATGATATGATGATATTTTTATGTATAAGAATTGACAGTGTTGCATGAAATTTACCGTTTCTTTAGTGCTTGAGCAATTTTAAATTTGTCACAAATTAACCAGTTGTCCTATAAACGACATATCTTCAATGTTAAAGATCAATATGGTTTAGGTATATCTGAATCAAACCAATTAGGAATTGGATTCAATTGTTACCAATAACAGATAATTTGTGTTTGATGAGCTTGTAGTTACAAGACTAAATATTTAATGTTTGTCGCGCGCGCGCACACACAAGAGACATGTATCTTCAAAATGTTAAATATTATTTTATTATTAAAAAAATGTTTTTGTGTATTTAAACACTATTCATTTGGTCTTATGAGTTGTGACCTTATAAGATTAGCTCGTGTTTGATTTTATAATGGAAAAATAAAATTAGAATTGACACTGTCTTCTATAGTTATGATCGATTTAGTAAAACATAGATGTTAGGTTAATGCAAGGTGAAATAGATTTTACTTCCAAATATTGATAAAAAAAAAATAGTTTTTATGTCTGAAATGTAGAGGTGGGAAATCAGATATGCTATTATGGAAAGGTGGAGGTGAGAAAGGGCCATGATTCAGCACCCAGAAATAACGAGAAAGTTGGGAGGGACCAAAGGAAATGAAGCTATCAAGGGTCCAAGATGAATAAGAAGTGCACATTGCATTAAGTGGTGACCAATTTGGATTTTGGAGGACTAATGCACACAGCCAACTATCAATTATCCCATTAAATGAAGGTTGGTCCCTCTGAATAACCGACTTATATTGATATATCTGAAATGGTTTAAATTTATTCTATATGACATTAGTCTGCTAATACCTTTATCATTGCTGTTGGTTTTGATAACATCTCTACTTTCTAGCTATTTCCAGTTCGAGTAATGATAATTTGTACAATTTTGTGATGATAATTTTTGTGACAATTTTTTTTTATTGGTCAAAAACAGTAGATAGAGAAAAAGGAAGAGAGAATAAAAATATAATGTGAGTTTATGAGAGAGAAAGTTGTACAAAAATTGTCATAAAATGGTTGTGCAGATATCATTTTTCTTCCAATTCAAACACAAACTTTTCTAGCATTGGGAGAAATTAAGCGTCTCTTTGTAACAAAAAATGTGCACATACAACTTGATCCAGAATGTACTAACGAGGTTGCTTGAATAGGTGAACGAGTTGAACAACACTCCGTCGCCTTGGAGTTGGGGTAATGCATGCAAACACTTCAACGCTAAAATCAATATGAGAATGAGTGGGAGTAGAGGAATGCAATAGAAATTGTGTACTTTTCATTGCGACTGAGCCTCAGTCATTAGGATGATCTCGTGTTGGATCCCCCCCCCCCTCTGTCATTGGGACGATCTATCTTAATGATTAGATGACTCTGGTCTTTTGGAATTTAATTAGCGATCTCCAGTTTAAATATAATTATTAAAATAGTGAGGCGCAAAAACTCTTGAGGAAGAGTTTCGTCACCTCTACGAACTTACCTTAATTGACACATTAGTCTTTGATGTAGGAAAATTGATGTTGACACATTGTAAAAGGCTGTGACACACATGTAAAAGACGAAAATGCCCTCTCGGCAGTTAACTACCGAAGTTTTGAGTCGGCTGTAGTTAACTACCGAAGTTTCTTCGGCAGTTAACTGCCGACGGAAAAATGAAAAAATAACAAAAACCTCGGCACTTAGGTACCGAGGATTACAGTTTTTGCATTTTTCAATGCTTTACAACACTGCAACTTTCTAGCTTAGTACAGTTCTTCTTCTTCTTCTTCTTCTTTTCATGGTTTGTTCTTGTTTGTTTTTCTGGTTAATTAGTACTTATAAAGAGTTGAATTTAAGACATGGGTTTGAGTTCTAAGCAGATTATTTCTAGCACTGGACTTGATTGGAAACAAACCTTATTAGAATCTCAAGATTTGGAACTTCCAAAGCCTCATCAAACAACAACAGCAACAAACTCAGCAACAAGCAGAACATTTGAATTGTCCAAGATGTGATTCAACAAACACAAAGTTTTGTTACTACAATAATTACAACAAGTCTCAACCTCGTCATTTCTGTAGAGCTTGTAAAAGACACTGGACTAAAGGTGGAACTCTACGCAATGTTCCTGTTGGTGGTGGCAGAAAGAATAAGAGGATCAAGAAACCAACCACACCTATTACTTCTTGCCCTGTTGTAAAGCATTGAAAAATGCAAAAACTGTAATCCTCGGTACCTAAGTGCCGAGGTTTTTGTTTTTTTTTCATTTTTCCGTCGGCGGTTAACTGCCGAAGAAACTTCGGTAGTTAACTGCAGCCAGCTCAAAATTTCGGTAGTTAACTGCCGAGGGGGTATTTTCGTCTTTTACATGTGTGCCCCAGCCATATGTAATGTGTCAACAGCAATTTTCTTGATGTAGAGATACTTGATAAATAATACAAGATAAACATGTAATAAAAAACTAAACATTTGGTAATTTCAATCAATCAAAAAACTTACCAGAAAGAAAATCGATCAAAAACTTCACTGTGCTAGTATTAAATAATCACAGATAGTTGAGAATTGTAACAATCAAGTAGGTCATGGTGCCTATGATCCATCTTTATTCCCGATCTAGACTTAATTAAAGGAGACAAAAGACAAAAAATGACAAATCTACATTAGCTTAAATGCCAAAAATTCCATTTTGCATTGCAGCATACTTTATAACTATGAAAACTATAGTGTTTGGTGGTGACATTTATAACAACAGCATCTTGTCTGAGACACAAACTTCAATCATTGTCACTTTATATTCGTTGTTAATTGATTTTCAATAACATTAGTAATTTGTTGTATTATTATCAACTCTCCTTGCCCTACATTGCATTGCATGTCAGTGAAAAAATTCAATCAATCCATTCTAAATAATGTCTCAAATTCATCAATGCTGACACAAGTAATTAAAGATGTGTTATGGGTCCCCTTTCTATGATCTTCGTGGTTACAATTACCAATGAAGATAATTCATTTTCACTTCCACTAGTCGAGATACCCGTGCTGAGCACGGGTAGCGCGGCTTCGCCGCGCTTTATGGCCGCGGCTCCGCCGCGTGTCTTGTCTCGGCTGTGCTTGGCACAGTATTTGTTTGTCCATAGTGAAAATATGTAAAGTATTTAAAGCATAATAATGTATAAATTGATCGGTAGTAATGAAAGCATAATAAGCATATTTATGTAAAGTATTTAAAGCATAATAAGCATATTAAAATTTGTTAATTGAGTACACTAATATGTGCAAATAATGTAATATTATTTGTCATTGTTATAAAAACAATATAGTTTACTATTATTTCCACCATCCTATTTATACCTAGTAAGAACAATATATATTAGCTAGTGTAAAACGTAGAAATGTGTTAACATAACATAAAATTTTAATGAATTAGTAGAACTAAATCATACAAACTTGCCATAAATCAATAGACAGTTTTAGTACAAATAGTGCAACACATAAATGAAAATAGTACATATAATGTAATATAATATAAACAAACAATTGCCATACTATGAACTAACTTCTATTCTGCTATGCTATTTCCTGAAATTGTCAAAGTAGAAAAGTTTGAATTTCAAATTTTCAAACTGAAAAATAGGCTTCCCCCCAAACAAAGTTGAAATTCAAATGAAATGATAGAAGGTAAAATAGGCAATAGAGGTAAATAAAAACATAGATTTTTGTTGAACCAAAATGTGACATCTATTGCACATAATTGACCAAGATATAATTTTTGATTCACCAAGACACATTTGTTCATTCGAGCATAATTATCTCAGTAGAGGTTTAAACAAAATACTGAATATTCAAGTACACCAAAGGATCAGCTGAAGTTAGTAATCATCAGAAGGAATTGTTTCAAAATACAAATGTTTAACATAGTTCGGTTAATTCCAAAAAAAGGCATCATAGGTTGGGCATGAAGATCAAACATAACAACTTATTAAAATTATGTAACAACAAACATCTAGCACTCCAGCTTTGGAGTCTTTGCATTCTTTGGATTCTTTACCAGTTTAGTTGTTGACAGTTGAGTTGGCTGAACTTCTATTGGAGTTGAAGGTATGATTTCAGCATCAAGGTCATCTAAGGAAAGTCTTTTGGCTGCTGGAGTAGAAGAAGTTACATTGGGATCATATTCACCACAAAGCGACTCCTACGATATAAGCAATGATTTATCATCATATATTGCAAGCTGTTACATTCAACATATAGACTATAAATCTGAATATAATCAAGTTACTTACAACAGGATCCATTGAAGTGTCCTTGCTTTCTGAAATGATCTCAAGTCCAAGAGGTTCTATACTTGAAGATGTCTTAATTTTAAATTTATGAGATTAAAGGTAATTATATAGATAAAGAGTAATGTGATTGTAGAGTTGACCCATATACAATACCTCTAACAAACCAAACTGTGTTTCAAGATTCTTCAGAAGAAGCTCACTATCACTGATCTGGATTACAAAGGATGGATTTTCTCCTGGATGTGCTTTCACTTGAAAAACCTTATTTTCACACAACAATTGATCAAGTACTTTCGGGTATTTCCGTGGCTTGGTATGAGCAGCCTACATTATCGGAGCAATGACAGTTCAAACATATAGTTTAAAATTGAGTGAAATCAAAAGTGGGTGGTAGGAAATTAACGCAAAGGACCACAAACCTTAATCATATGTGCCCTCAAATCAGCAACATATATCTTCAAGATCTTAGCACATTGTGCATCCCAGAACAGGAATCTTGATTTATCAGAGTTATGAACTTCAACCTTGTATCTAAATGTTATAAACAATTTGATGAAAGATATGTAATATCTCTGGGAATGGATTCTCATTTGTACAATTTGAGTCAAAATATAAAGCTTCATACCTTGGCAATGGCTTTTCATTGACATGATCACTCGTACACTTTAACTTGCCACCGTCCATCCTGACACTCTTGGTGCATTCGTTATAGCCATCATACAACCATCTGTGTCTGGTAGCATTCAATTTTTTAATTTCTGCTACGGTGACACATAAGGTTTCCTGCAATTAAATATTTAAGAGTAATGAAGGTGTCATGAAACATAAGGTATCCCATTCAAATTGTAAAGTAGGTGTGCCGAAGTGTGTAGAAAAATATCCTTTTTGATTTTATTAATCTCAGCAAGAGTCATGAAGGTGGCTTTAGACATAATATCTTGATTTTGTGAATACTGGGAACTTTGACTGAATTGGGAAGCACTCTGACATTCCCCAACAACATCTGCTGGCAGAGCTTTAAATCTGTGATGAAAAATCCATAAATAAATTTCATAGTTAATTTAATAAGAAATCAAGATTGATGTAAGAAACATGACAAATTTACACTCACGTCTTGATAAACTCAGCAACATGGGGCAAATATGTATTGAACAGAACTTGAGTGCCATCCTAAGTATTTGTGAAGCAAAGTGGATAAACCCCTCCATTTATGTGTGTGGCAATATATTCAAAATTGAATATGAAGTAAACCATTAGGACATTTGTATTTACCTAGCATCTTTAAGAGTGAAAGTTATTGTTCTTAATCTACCAGAACTCTTGTTTGTATTTTTTTTTTTTTTAGGGAGCTCTTGTTTGTATTTGTTACTTCTTGGAAGGCTTCAATAGCATCTGCCACACATTTAACAGATAATCAAAGAATATGACAAAAATAAATTTTAAAAATTAATTGATATCGAAAGAATCACTCACCAACCAACAAATCTCGTCTGTATTTACCAGCCAGAACTTCACCAAAGTCCTTGAAATAGAGGGTTGCCATAGGAATATCATGAAAATATTCAGACATAATGACGGTGGAAAAATAATACAATGAGTCGATGATCACAAGCCTTCACAACCAAGTCATTATTGACTACCTTGAAGTTCTCCATTTCATAAGTTTTGTTGAAGTGCATCATATCTTTAAATGGTGCAAGGTCTTATTTTGGAAGAGTAATATGAAAGTTGTCACCCTGGGAAAGGTATCAATTATGTGAGTGTGATTATCCATATCTATAACAACCAAGCATAACCTCAAGTACAGAAATAAACAACAATAAGAGATCCAAAAAAGAATCAGATTATTTAAGTGATTGTGAACACATTAGAAGTTAAAAACAACTGAAAAAACAATATCAGTAAAAAAGGGTAGCATAACATAATCAAATGATCTACAAACCTCATAACAGATCGAAGATAAACACATCTAAACTAAAAACAAACAAATGAAGAGGACGAGTTAACAAAGGTTTCATCTAATGAAATGATCTGAACAAACAAAAAAAAACACGGTTTTGGTATAAAAATGCAGCAACATATGAAGAAAAACACATCCTTTAAATGAATCTAAACATATCAAAACTTCAAACCAACAAATCTTGCAGACGAGTTGATAATGGTTCCATCTAATGGAATGACCTAAACCCAAAAAAATTGAATTTTGGCATAAAAATATAGCTACATTAAAACACGAGACATTAAAACAAACACCTTGCATGCGAAATTTAATACAGTTTTGAAAAACATTTTAAAATTTTGGAATTCCATACCTTGAAGAATAGATGGTTACTAATAATCACATAGATTTCTCCTTATTTTACATTTCAAAACTGAGAAAAAACAGATTATGCATGAGAAATCAATCATATTCCAATCGAATGACAAATAAAAAAAATCGAAATACATACAAATCAAAACAAATTGAAACACATACTAACCCGTTTTCGATTTGTTTTGATTTTACATTGAGATATGAAGACCAGAAGTTTAATGGGAGAAATGAAAGAAATTTTTGGTTGAGTTTTTTAGTATGAAAGAAGCGTGCTTGACAGAGAGAGAAGAGTAGAGATAATAGCTTTGTTTTGGTTGCAGAGGGATAGAGAAAAAAGGAATCTGTTTTTGAATTAAAGTGATGACAATTTTTTGAATTAAAGTGGTCATGTGACAAATATAACATTGATTTATTCTCCCTCTGTACTTGCAAATTTGGTAGGCATTTTTCATACTTGTTACATATGTACCCTTTATTAAATTAAATCAACAGTGTAATGAAAAGGGTATAAAAGTCAGATTGTGGTAAAAAACTCAGGAGTCTCCCATTTGAAAATTTGTTACCATCTTACCCTTCAATAAAGTGAAAATACAGTGAAGTTAAAAACTTAGTGGCAAGGACAGTTGTGAGATTTTGATAGGCATTTGTTTTCTTATATAGTTAAATAGATAGATAGATTCCATGTGATGTGTGTATCTATCTTCTATCCATCTTCACATGATCAAATCAATTCATAAAGAAAGTATGAACAAATCATATAGCCACATATATAAATAAACATTTCATTGAGATTGAACCTTTTTTTCTTTCTTTATCATTTCTGATTTTTGATTAAACATATAATTATATCAACTCTATCACCTGTGTCTATCAACATCATCATGTTACTTAGTAGATATTGTTGTAGACACAAGCCAAGGTTGTAGTTACAAAACAAAATATGTCTAAAAAGTTCAATTTACAAAAAAGTTGAACCACTTTTTTTTCTTTCAAAACTAGATACAGTTGGCATATTAATGATTGATTTTTGCCTTTATTTCTAATAATGTAACTTAATATACTTTTAGGCTTCTTAATTCAGCAGCGAGATCCTTTTCTGCAGTTTAGTGATCCAGCTGATGCAGTGAGAGATGCTACTAGAGATGATGGTTTTGCTGCCAAACTAGATGCTCTTGCATAGCTTGATGATGAACCTGCTCCTGATGGCCTAAAGAATGCACCGTTTAACATCAAATCACCATTTGATCTCCAATTCCAATTCTTCCATTGACTTTGTCCTGCATTCTCGCGCTTTGTCACCTGAAATTAGACAGTTGTAAAATGATCATTAGTGATACTGTTATAGAAAAGTTATAAGCCAATTTAGTAGGATTGAATTAGGTCGAACTCAATTTCTAAAATAGTACTCCATCCGTCCCATAATACTTGACACAGTTGACCTTATTACGCATGCCAATGCATAACTTTGAGCTTAAATATCTTGAATAATATATTAGAAAAAATTATGAAAATTTGATATTTTGAAAATACTCATCGAGACGAATCTAACGACATCTTATATGATATTATTTATCTTTGTATATTAGTAGAAAAATACGGTCAAAGTAAGTTAGGTCAAAATTGCACATTTTCAAATGGGTCATATATTGCGGGACGGAGGGAGTAGTATGCAATAATGAGTTAAAAATGAAAAATCATATGTTCGTTCATGGATCTAACCTCTTTGAAGGTATTGTCATTGGAAGCAAGAAATCTATTGCCTTGGCTGTTGATAGTTGGATTAGCACTTCCTCCTATGGCATACATTCTCCAATGTGTGTAGTCATTGTTCACCACATGAAAATATCCATGCCTACATCTACAAATGTAACAAACATATTAGAAAATTGAGAAATTTAAGCTACCCCTAATAAAAAAAAAGTATAATCTAATCTAATTCAAGAGAAAGTTTTACCTTGGCATTCTTTGAACTAGTCCTTCTCCAAAATGGTTAAAGGCAATGGTAACTTGCATATTCTTGTCTCTAGTGAAACTATCACTATGACCCAAAAGCATAACCTTATTATGATGAGTCATAAAATTGTTAGAAATAGTAATAGCTGTAGATCCATGAATAACATCAATTAATCCATCACGGCAATTAGAAAGAGAGCAATGATCCACCCAAACATGACTCCCACCAAAAATAGACACTCCATCACCATCAGAAAGGGTCCTAAAACCATAATGTGTAGGTGTATCTCTCACATAAGTATTCCCACCTCTTTTACAATCATGTATATTAATCCCATGAATGATAATATTTGTCACAAATTGTACAGTAATACAAGGTCCACCAGCAATGTGCACATTTGTTCCTCTACCATCAATTGTTTTGAAAGAATTCATCATTAGCTCTTGTTTAAGCTTTATCACCATGTCACGCTTGAAGATTATCCACAATGGTTCTTCTTGAATAACACCATATCTTAATGTTCCTGGCTTTGGATTCACAGCATGATCACCAGGATCAGTTACTACATATATTTTACCATCTCTTCCTCCAATTGCATGTTTGCCAAATCCAATGGCACAATCTGCTAAACGTTGACGATTCTTTTCCCAATTTTTGTCACATCTCCAACAATCATCAATAGGGTTGCCATTTCCACAAGAAAGGAATGCTAAGTTTCTCCTTGAATCATTAATACTCCTGAAATAATTAAAAACCAAATGAGATTAATAAATGTGGTATGGTAATGACTAATGACTAATGAAAAAATGTATACTATATACTATATAGTTTCTTACTTTTGTACATCTTGGACTACTAATTCAGGATCTTGAAGTGGGGAAGATTGAATGAAGGAAGGTACAAAAAGTAGTAATGAGAGTAGCATGAATGAGAGTGGAACTGCCATAACTTCTTGAGCTACCCTCAATCAAAAGAAACAGGGAAGGTAGAGTTAATTTGTTTATGAAGAAATGTAAGGACAGTTTATGCTATATATAGGGAACAAAATAGGAGTTTGTGCCTCATTAAATAAATAAATATTTGGTACATTAGACCCAAGATTTGCATGATTTAAGGTAATCATTATTGATAAGTATTTTGGTTATGGTAAATTATACAAGTAAGCGCCCATGAACTATATTTAATTGCTTAGGTAGCACTCAATTTGTTTCAATTGCTACATCAAAATGCAATATTCAAAATGAAGTAATTTAGAATGTTTATGTTCAATCACAAATTAACTTTGTGCCGACACTTTGCATAGATGAATTATTTTTTTTGGGTAACTTGCATTCCTCATATATGTAGTGTGTATACTCTTTGGCCTTTACAGTTAGAGCAAGTAGACCCCAATCACCCCACCTTAGTGAATTTCAACTCATTATTATTACTATAGGTTTCAGCCATGGCCGTTGAAGTAGGTTTCTATACATTCTAAACATAACACAAACATCATTTATTACATGCCATTCCCTCACCAACATCCATGTGTTACTAATATTATAATAACCCATCCACACATATTCCTGTTCCATTTCCTTGTGGTGAAATTTATTTCCCTCTGCAATTCAACATTTGCAACAAAAGGTACATATTTATATATTTCTTTTGTTTAGATTTTATTTTTCCTGAAGATGTAAATACTAAATATTTCTTGTCTTAGACATTATGAAATGAACATTATATTGTGCATTTATTTGTGTGACGTGATCCATGAGTGGTAACTATATAAAAGATTAATGATGCCTTATCTAGAGCATTACAAAGTGATGGGATCAGGATAGCAAGGGAATTAATTGTGACAATCATATATAAAATGGTTTATAATTAAGAAAATGATGTAACACTAAATGGTCTGACGATAACACATGCATGAGCGTCAACTGCGCAGGAAAATAAAATGAAATGAAATGTGCTGAAGATGGAATCTATCTACATGACTTTTTTGGCTTCCATTTTAAATTCTTTCTAATATTTTAGGATTAGCCTCAAATATTTACGCAAGAAATTTAGACAATTGCATGGCTACTTAACGTCTACATTTTAGATCGAAGTCGTGTCCATCTGATTTGTGTTACACACCAACACGATACTAACACATACTTCCTCCGATCACTCCTATAATCAAAAGTTGATTTTTTAGGTTCATTCAATAAATGATGTATGTGGTCTATATAGACCACATACATCATTTATTGAATGAACCTAAAAAATAAACTTTTGCTTATAATAGTAACCAGAGAGAGTAGATGTATTTAATTATTTCATTTTATCTAATTATGTATTGCTTGTCAATGTCATTGTTGATACTTATGTGTTTATATCTGTAAAATGTTTTTTCTTTGTTGACTAATGTGGAAGAGAAATGATATTTGTACAACCACTTTTTGACAACTCTTTAAACAACCCTCTCTCTCATACTCACATGTGTTTTTTATTCTCTCTCTTCTTCTTTCTCTCTCCATTATTTTTGTCCAATCACAAGAGGAGAAAATTGGTTGTCATCAAAGTTGTCTAATTTGGGTTGTACAAATATCACTCCTCAATGTGGAATATGTGCAAAATGTTAAACATGGTCATTAAACTTTTAAACGTAAAAAACTGCATTTTTGTCCTTCAATACAATAAATATCAGCTATAATTCTTAGGTGATAGCCATATTAATTTTTTTTTCTTCAAAAATAGAAACTAATTTAATTTACACATGGGAAAACCGTACCATCCGTGAATGGGTTGAGACACAGATGAGAATGCATGTTCACCCATGTGGGCTATGTTCCATTTAACACTTCTCACACAAGGTGGGGCCTACAGTTTAGTGGCTAATCTCAACCCTTGATCTCATTGACCCCATTTTTGTCTAAACGAGCTTCTTCAAATTGGACCAAACTAAACTACTCTGGATTTTGGGTGGATCACTTTTTTCGTCAAAAGGAGACCAATACAGTGAGATTCCAATTGAGTAGTGTGGCTATGAATGCTAAACATTAATGGCTACCTATCTCCATATCCCTCTATGCATGGCCCTCACAGGATTTTTTTTTTTTTAAATAAATTTTTAAAGTGATATATTGATCCACTTTCATCCACTTCAATTCAAAAGTGACTACCACGTGGCACATCTTTTTCAGAAGATCTTTTTTATTTTGTTGAGAAAAAGAGTATGATATGTTGTGATTAATGGAAACAAAATAATCATAATTTAGGTGAATTCGAAAGTTAGAAAAGATAAGGTAATTATTGAAATATTGAAGGAAAAAATTTCTAGTAATGAATCTCAATGATTAGATGAAAATCAAATAACTATAGCGTCGGTCGTCAGGTGACTTTGTACCATAGACTATAGAAATTAGAAGATGAGCTGATAAATATATAGATAAACTATATCATCTTACAAAATTAATTTGTAAAGTGAATAATAGGCCCTTTTCTTTTATAAACTATTTTCAAGCTCTATCTATTTTCAATTTCTTGGCTTTTTTTTCTTTGTCAATTCAACAATATAGAAAGTACATACTTAAGCAGCCAAGGAATCTCAACTGTTGGATGAAATTAAATTATAGATAATGCACATTTGCCATAGTAGTGGCTTCTTTCACGTTTTATTGAACGGAAAAGTTGCTCAAGTAATTGATCACTTGAGAAGGAAAGACAAATATTAGTTGATTTGTTTTGTAAACAGGTTGTTGACATCATTGTGTGCATAATGACAATAAGGAATCATACGAACTGGTTATCTCTAATCATACGCTAAATTAAATTAAATTAAATTCATCATATCGTGAGAATGTATAATTTAGTCAAATCAAGAAATAGTAGCGTCCAATATGAATTTGAATAACTTGCATAACTGAATCAAGAGAATGTATTTTGGATTACGTGTGTAATAGTACGATGATGTGTTGAGTCCTAATCAAAAAATTGCATAGCTTAATTATCAAATTTTCATATTAAACCTAACTTATCATAACAAACCAAATTGTAAGGTGGATTAATTGTTTTCCGATTGGACGAACCATGTCATATACAAGTTTTTATGTTAGGTCTAAATCATTCTTACGAAACTAATTTTTAAGAAGATAGATATATCTTCCATCGTAAAGCTAGCTTAAAACATGTAGAAAAAAAATATATTTGGTGTAAACTTTGTATCATCTACGCGGTAAATGCAGAAACTAATTTCTTGAACTGAGTATGACAGTAGTAAGTAACAGATGACAAAACTTTCCCTCAAGATATTTATGTATTGTATTTATATTAATTTTTTTTGTGGTGGCCGGGGTTTGAACCCCGAACCTTGTTGTGGTGGCCGGGGTTTGAACCCCGAACCTTGTAAAAAATATATTTGGTGTAAACTTTGTATCATCTACGCGGTAAATGCAGAAACTAATTTCTTGAACCGAGTATGACAGTAGTAAGTAACAGATGACAAAACTTTCCCTCAAGATATTTATGTATTGTATTTATATTAATTTTTTTTTGTGGTGGTTTTGTGGTGGCCGGGGTTTGAACCCCGAACCTTGTTGTGGTGGCCGGGGTTTGAACCCCGAACCATGTTATATTAATTTATTTATTTTTTATGTGGTGGCCGGGGTTTGAACCCCGAACCTTGCATATTTTTATTTTAATGCATTGTCTATACCAACTGAGTTATGCTCACGAGGACTGTATTTATATTAAATAGTAATATATAATAATATATTAATTAGCTTAACTAATAAGCGGAAAAAAAAAAATTGAGTTTAACTATGACTCAAGGGAATCAAATTTATCCATCATTTACATTGCGCTAAACAGACTAACAATATATTTTTAATGTAAACACTAAACAGCTAAGTTATATGTAATAAATTCATTATCTATTTTATATTTCAGTCTTGTCTTAATAATTTTTACCATTTTTATCGTTGATAAAACTCTCTCTAGAGTTACTTTAGAGACTATAAATGTCAAAACAAGACAAATAAATTTATCAATAAACTGATAAAAAAAATACTTTCCTATTTCCACTAATGTTTGACAAATAGACTTTTTTGAGATAATGAAATACAAATATATACGACTTATAACTTGCTAATAAGAAGATGTGAAGCTCTTGAAATGAATCATTGTGATAGAAAAAAGATGATCAAACGTTGGCTAGAGATGATGCATTAGGAAAATAGTAAAAAAAATTCATATATATATTTTCATTGTTTCTAAAAATTTCACACGATTCACCACTTTAAGAATATATTATCTCTTTCTTAACAAGTAAAATTATCAAAAATTAAAAAAATTAACATAAAAAATGTTTTCACAAATAAAAGATGGGTGTCAAGTTTTTCACAATATAAAAATGAATTTAGTCAAAACACAAAATATAATAGAATATGGGCTAGAGATTTAAAATTTATGGAATAATGATTGGTATACGGCCATATATGGTTGGTTTTGTGACAATATCTTAATCTCCTTGCTTGCATATCACTCTTCCTAAGTAACGGAAAACCGATTTCATTTAATTAGGGAGATATCTCAAGTCTTTGTACAAAGGCAAATGCGGTTTTACATACAAAGAGCATGTGAAGATGTTTTATCATATGGCTTCTCTAGAAATCATGTGCTTTGGATGCATGCATATGATAATTGAAACTTGAAAGCATGAATTAAATAAAAAGGAAGAAATTGCTATAGTATGATTCAAATGATTATAATGAGGTCGTATATCACCGTACATTAGGACATTCACATCTCCACAATGAGTTTTGTCAAAATGTGCATGTGATTGTTGCATTATTTGATTTGGATTAAGATAACGCATTTTGCTTATCATAAGCACACCATGTGCGCAACTAGCTACCTTTCCCATGATGCTACCAAATTCTATAGTTGATTAATTAATGGCACAATGAATTAACTATTGCTGGAGGTAATACACAAATTCAATCCCTTTTTTCATATATGCTAACAATTGATATCAGATTCATATAGACACATATTATAGCCATACCATTAATTATTTAGGCAAATACATACGTTAATCTAACTCTAAGGTCATATATATTAAGAAATTTAATATAAAAATAGTTTCGATGTAATATTTTTACATTTGAATTTCTTAACATGTTCCTCTAAAGTTAAAAAGACTCATTTATTCATTCTCATTAGATGAAATTCATATTCCATGAAACCTATATATTATTGTTATATCATGGCAACTGACAAGACAAGTTAATTTTGAATTTGATTTACGTTGTGTGCTTATTGATAGGCCGGATGTGCATGATTCAAGTTATTGATCCCACATAGACTTTGTTGAGTATTAATTTTTTTTCTATGCTGATTAGCTAAAAGATTGATAGTTTGGAGAAACAATTTTTGATAGAAAATATGCAATAATATAAAAACGCCTTTCATTACTAAGATAGAAACTACAACATCAATTCTTCTTATTTGTAATGGGAATCAAATTTCTAAAGATGATGTAAACTAAGGTCCTCTTTCGAAGATGCAAAAGTGTGTCTTGCTATTTTTAGTGGAATTGTTGACAAAATTCATTAAGCTCGATTTTCTCTATATAATCTCAAGAGAATCTAGACTACTTTAATGCTTGGAATCTCTTGTTCAATCTTATATACTTGACATCAACCCTCACATTTCAGTCTATCAATTGATGTCTAAGATCATTGATTATAGTTATATAGTTATCTAATCATATTTGTCGATATCGAGCTTCGTCTTTCAATCTATCGCTCGATATCTAAGATTAGATAACTATACTTCTATGGCTACACATATGAAGAGCAAAATATTGAATTAAAAAGTTTTGGAGCCCGTAACAAAAAGAAAGAATTAGGATTCTAGAAAATATATCATTGGATTTCTTCCATAAACTGGAGACTAAAAACTATGCTCATACATGATCATAGTAGACATAGCAAAATAATATAAAAGCATAAAACATCGGCAAGAATGAATAAAAAAATATAAGAACTAGGATAGCCATGACCATTGACTGAAAGTCCACCATTTTTGTGTTAAGTCATACGTTCTTTGGTAACTCAAACAATAATGCTAATAAATCAATTAATATGTCGTATCGTAAAATCAATGTGGTATATTTGATGTTTATTAGTAAAAAAATGTTGTAAGCAGTAAAGTATGTTGTTTGGATGAATCGGAGTACATTATTTAGTGACATGACATAGGATATTAATAAAATGTTTCTAATTTTTAATATTCATTTCAACATTCAATTTAATATCATTAATTAATCAATATAAATTTGTTATATAATTGACATTCATATTTGAAGTATTTTTAATAGATATAATATACTTATTTTGTATATTTTTTTTTATCTTCTCTGATTGACCATTCCGAGGTGGAAATCCACTTAGCATTCCTATCACCAAGCCTTTGACACCATGTTTATTAAGCAGTTTCATCAGTTCTAATGCAATCATAGAATCATTCTTTGGCCTATCATACTTATCGCACATCTGAACAAGATTATTTATCTTTGATGAACATGCTCTGTTTTCCTGATCCAAGTACGAGACTCCAGTACGCTTCGTGCCCACATCTGAGGCCATGATGCGCCCAAACTGAGATGCTTTTCGTAGACTTCTGAACATATGAAGATGGCTTAAGAACTTCATCGTCTATTGAACTTCCTTGGACCACAACCCTAGCTTCGGGTAGAGAGAGATGAAAAAGAAAGTTAGAAAATTGAAAATAACGAAAAGTGATATTATTTAAATACTTATGTGATGTATCTAATATTTTTGATTCAATTACTATATTCTCCATAATTATCCGCACCTTTATAAGTTGTTTAACATTTAACGGTAGCATATCCAACTTTCTTTCTTTATCTTCTTTATACAGCTTATCCAACTTCTCAAGTCGTATATCAATACTAATAGATTATCCTTCATCTAGTAACATTTTATTCAACAATTTTTTTATCTATATTTTTTGTTGTCTATCTCAACTTACTTAGATGTTTTCCTATATTTGCTAAAAATATGGATTCCATTTACTGATATACAATATCAACTTCTTTAAATTTTTATACATCTCTAACTTTTCCTTCAAGTATTTGCGATCTTTATCTATCATGCATATTTTAAAATCAAAGTTCGAAAAACTATCATCCTTCTTAAGGTCTCAATTTTTTGAATCACACCCAATTAATATAGGGTAATGATCAAAGAGATATGTCTCTAATACTCCCATCCTTGAAATGTTTTTTCTATCTAACATATAAAAATGGTCTATATAATTAGTTTGATGAGTTTTGATGTTTTTCATCCCATTTGTAGTAATATATTGATTATTTGTTTGTATGAGTTTTAAAATTTCATTAAAATCACCAAACACCATCAAAGAATGTGAGATTTACGACTTATGCTTTTCAACATCTTCACGTAAAATCGTTTTTTGTTTGCTATAATTTGTTGCATAATTTAATATAAAAGACACATCAATAATATATTGTTTACATTCTTTAAGCCACGTTTTTTCCTAAACCTAGTTCCATCTGTTGTATTATTCAATTCTTGAAAGAGAGATGATATTTATAGCGACAACTATTCTCACGAACCCGTCACGAATGAATTGTGACTTTTAGATTTGATATTGAGTGGAAAACATGGGTAGTGGAAGTAAAAAACAAAAGGTCCATTATACTTACTTCAACCTATCGTGATGTTGTCGTGAGAGTTTGTTTTGCTGGATTTAGCATTTTCGTTCTTGATATAACGGCTATCCCATGTTGGGATTATACCTTTATCATTATTCATTTATTTCTTTTCTTTAAATATTTTTATTGTCATTGGAAACTCTATACATTACATTATTTTATCTTTATTTGACAATTGGTAAAGTTTTGACTCGATTAAATTATCATGTTTTATTTCAATTAAGTAAACGACGATTGGTTGAGTGTCAAGTAAACGCTCTTTAATAAGAGAGGTTTTGTTGAAATTATTAATACCTCTAATATTTCATATTAAAAATTACATTGTCAACCAAGCACTAACTGAGATAAGAGATAATGATTTATTTTAATGTTATTGTTCTTTTGCATCTTTTTATTTATAATAAATAAATTGAGTTAAATAATATATTAATTCAATCATAGACGAAATAAAATGTGAGAGAAAGAAAAAGTGACGAAGAATGAAAAGTTTACATTTGTCGTATATTGGGAGTTAAGATAATTATAATTAATGAAAAAAATGATAATTTGGAAGTGAATATTGGTAGAAATATACGAGAAGCTCAATCAAATCATAATAGTAAAGTTTAATTAGATTAAAATGTATGTTACAACAAGAATCGTCGGCGAAACAATGAATAATCGTGCAACTATTGACTATTAGTTTTACCATTTTTGTGTTAAATTATATATTGATTTGTAGTTCAAACAATAGCATAAACAAATCAATTCATTGATCCATTTCAAGTAATGAATATGATATATTTTACATTAAATTTTTTTTAAGTAATTTTTTTTTAATCCAAATCCAAATTTCTTATAACATATGGCAATTTCAGCACTTCCAAGTGTAAGAACTTAGTTAACATATTTCAATAAAGTCTGTGCAAAAACATATACAAACTTCAAAGAAATGGAGATTAATATCAAAATAATATAACATTAAGAACAAGTTTGTGTTCATCATACTGTCAGTATACGAGGAATATATCAGGTTAGTGGGTTCCCCCGATTTTGAGTATCTCACAACTGAGCTAAACCCTTAATTTGTACATTTGTCATTGTTGCAACTGAAGTGAACTTTTAATTCATAACCATTCCTTTGATAAAAAATCTCATCAAATTAGAGTAAGATGCATAATACTTTTTAAGTAAAGGCTGGTCAAAAACTATGATCCAATCCAAAGATCATGAGTTGATTTTTTAGAAAGCATTAAGTTATATTGTTTGGGTAAATATTCAGTGACAAAGTTTATGATATTGATATAATATTTTTAATTTTGTAACCTTCATTTCAACCTTTAATTTAATATTGTTAATTAATCAATCTAAATTTGTTCTATAATTGAGTTTTATATTTAAAATATTTTTAATAGATATGATATACTCATATTCTATTTGTATATTTTTTTAACTCATAGTCTAATGAGTATTTAGTCTTTTAATACTAACCCGTAAATATAAAAAATTGCACGTACAAGATTTTTATTTTTCTTAGATATGTCAATGACTTATATTCTACTTGTCAATTACTTTATTGTTTTATCTGTATTTGAATAATTTCATCGTTTGTCATGTCGCTATCCTTGTGGTATATTTCAAATTTATCAATTTCATGTAGTATCATCTCTACTTGTTTCAAAATTAGAGTCTCGATAGTGTTTAAATATTTATATGATGTATGTGCATTTTTGATTCAATTATTACATCCATAATTATCCAAACCATTACAAGTTGTTTAATGTTTAACGATTACATATCTAACTTTCTTTCTTTATCTTCTTTACACTTCTTATCCCATTTCTTTTTTTGTATATCAATACTTATAGATTATCCTCTATCTCGGTAACATTATCATCAACAATTTCTTTATCCATGTCTTTGATTTCCAATCTTAATATTTTCTAAAAAATAAAATTTCGTTCTATGATATAATGTCTCAATTTCCTTAAATATTTACGCACCTATAACTTTTTTTCTCGTCTGTACAAACACTCTATCTAACCAACTTACCAAGTTTCCAAAATATCAAGTGAAGGATGTATTCAACAAAAGAATGTAGTAAATTCATGTTAATCATCTATGTCCTGAAGTCTTTATCACATATATATAGTCATAGATTGATTTTTTTTTCTTTGTCCGAGTTTTAAAATTTCGTTAAAATTTCCTAACACCAACAAAGGAGATAACAACTTAAACTTCTTAACATCCTCATATCAAATATTTCTTTGTTTCCTATCATTGTTATAAACATCAATATAAAAGATACGTCAATAATAAATTTTTTACTTTCTTCATGCCACAATTTTCCCTCAACCAGAATTTGTCTCTTGTCATTTGTTGGGCTATTTAATTTCTTGAAATAACGATTATCTCAGGCTAGGATCATACCTCTATTTCTTACTTCCTTTTTTTTATTATCCTGAAAATTTTACACATTCCATGATTTTGGTGGGGTTTACAATACACAAAGCACAAATTTGTGCACAAGAAGCAAAAACCTTTGTAAAACAATAATAGCCATTGATATAATATTAAAAAAGGCTAGGATTCATAATTGGCAACCTACCAATAACTTATTGGTTGATAAAGATTAAAAAAATCTGACCCACCAAAATATTATTTTATTACTTTCTTATATGTTTTGGGCTTTAGTACATTGATGGTTGGGAAAAATTTACCATGTACCCTACACATTTACTTTCACCCTTACAAAATATTAAAAATACCAATTTTATCCCTTTCACTCTCAACATTTCCATATTATTGTTCACCCCCACACTACTTTTCCGATATGAAATGAGTTTGATGAATTTGTGTGTTCTTCACATGATGGATCTATCAATGCTTAGCGATTGGAACACAATCAAAAGTTTGGATTGTGATATTTGTTTGTTAAAAAAATGGGTGAAAGTTTATGGGTTTGCTTGAATTTTTTTTGGGTCCGTAAAGAAATGTTACCTTGATTTTCTTCTAACCCATAAAAGCTATCTCCCAGGGCTGGTATCGAATAACTGATTTGAGAATTGAGATTTTAATTTATGTTTATGCTTTTGTTTGCTTTCAAATAATACAAAATTCAATCAATAAAATCAATTAAAACGTTACTCAAAAACTAAAAAACCTAATTCAGTAAAAAGAAACTCCAAATCAACATTTCTCAACATCATGTGTCTCCACCATCATCCATAACCACATCCTTTTCATCTTCCCCTTCCTCTACTTCAACTCACCCTTTCTCAGAATTATGTTTTCTGCAAAATACTTTGTATCCGTAATCTTAATCTCTCTTTCACTCGGAAAACTTTAAAGAAAAGTGACAAAATGGAATGGTTTTGGTATATATACGAGGGTAAAATTGACAATACATGCAAAATGTAAGGGTGAAGGTATAATTGTAGGGGTATGGGGTAAAACTTCCTGATGGTTGGGACACGTTTTTTTCAACAATGAAGAAACAAACAAATCACCACCAAATTTGCAATTAAATTTTCCAGAATCGTGAATTAATGTTCCATAATGTGTCCTGATTCAAAATTTATCAGATTAGTCCAAAATCTTTCCAGATTGTATTTGTACTGTAAAACGACAGTGATGTTAAACTCTCTCTCAACAAAAATAACAGTGCCTTTTCATATTATATTAACCTCAAATTACTTCATTGTTGTTTTCCAGATTCTTTTTTAAAAAATTAGTCAAACAATGAAGTAATATTTTATGTGGGTGTGAGCATAATAGTTCATTAGTTTGAGGTTGGGATGTTGTTTTCCAAATTTACAATCGAAATTTTTGTTCAAGGAAGAAAGCCGGGGGTGTATTTCTCTTTCATCAACACATGGGAGGTGAGTTAGCATAAAAGACATCTGTTATTTGCCAATAAAATATGTTACAGGTTTATGATTTTTTATAAACAGCAGGTCAAGAACCGACAGCTGTCATTAATATTGTAATTTGTATACACAAATTTGTGTCTTGTGCATTGTAAATGTCACCCATGATTTTATCTTTGTTTCACCACTGATAAAGTTTTGTCTCAGTAAAATCATCATGTATTTTTGTAATTAAGCAAATAACAATTGGTTGAATGTCAAAAAATATTTTTTAATAAGAGAGGTTTTACCGACAATATTAATACATTTAATATTCCATATTAAAAACTACATTGTCAATTGAGTACTAAACTAATATAAGAGAGAAGAAGTTTTTTTTAGTGTTGTTGTTTTTAACGTTGTTGTTCAATTGTGTTTCATTAAATAAGTTGCGTTAATTAATTTATTAGTGCAATCATAAATGAAATGAAATGTGAGAGAAAGAAAAAGGGAAGGACAATAAAAAATTAACATTTATCATATATTAAGAGTTAATGTAGATAAAACTAATAAACAAATGGTAAATATGAGATGAGTATTTGTAGAAAGAGATAAGGTTAAGTTGTGAAGCTCAATCAGATGATAATATTAAAGTAGAGACGTTAGAGTTAAAATGTATGGTACAACAATATCCATGAGAATAATATTGGATCACCATATAACCATCAAATTTCATTATTCTTTTATTATTCCTTCTTTTAAACAAAATAATTTAATAATTAAAGTAACCATGACCATGTATTAAAATTTTACCATTTTTATGTTAAGTTATACATTCTTTAGTAGTTCAAACGATAGCGCAAATAAGTATATTAATTCATCTATTTTAAGAAAATATTTTGTATTTATCAAAAAAATTGTTGTAAGAAGTAAGTTATGTTGTTTGAGTGAATTGGAGTACATCATTTAGTGACATGATATAGCATATTGATAAAATATTTCTAATTTTAACATTCATTTCAACCTTCAATTTCATGTCGTTAATTAATCAATATGAATTTGTTGTATAATTGACATTCACGGATGAAGTATTTTTAATAGATATAATATAATCATATTGCATTTGAATAATTGACATTTATATTGTATTTGTTATATCTCTTTTTTCTTGAAGTGAATTCTATGATTTGAAGAGTTTGTGAGAATTGCTTATTTGTACTTGAAGATCTTGATATGTATTGAACCCAATTTAAATGTATCAATGACTCATAAGATTTTTGGTCATATAATGTACTAGGCGTAAATGCAGCTGAACGTGCAGATGATCATCATGTTCAGATGTTGACTTTGACTGCTTGGCACAAATTATGTGTTTTGTTAACAATTTGTTGATCAAAAGATATTCTTAATTGCTATGAACTTGATCAACTTGTCTTGTACTTGATGACCACTTGTCATTTCCTCAAAGATAGTTGCATGTCTTTTTTATTTGGACTTTCAACTGTTACATTAAGATCAGAGGCTTGACATCATTCTTTATTCTTTCTTGTACTAATATGCATGCTCATAGACACAGTTAGTAGACAAATTATCTGTTCATTCATAGTCTTGTTATCATCAAAACCTAATCCAAAAATATTGTTCTTTGAATCTATATGGTTCTAACATACTTATCTTAATTACATTGTATGATTTAAACATCAAAATACCTAGATATTGTAAATAGCCCCATTATATGCTTCTCTCTCTCTCTCTCTCTCTCTCTATATATATATATATATATATATATATATATATATATATATATATATATATATATATCTCAAGCACGACACACACGACTATTTGAAGCCATTAGATCACCCCATCAACATTTCCTTTTATTTTTTACTTAGTATATCTTCCGCTTTTTTTGCCATCCCTTTAATACGCATGTTGTCGAATCTCGTGTGGTTTAGATCTCGTGCTATATAGCACTTCCCATATTGCAAATATCACGCTTTTTGATTTTAGTTCCAGTAATTATTTTTTAGTTTTAGTCCTTACAAATATATAATATTTTATTTAAGTCCCAATAAAATCTATTCATATTGAAAATAGTCTCTATAATATTCATTTTAGTCCTTATTTTGAACGACTAAAATCGAATATCCTACATATTACAAGGACCAAATCCAATATAAATCAATTTCGCAAGGACTAAACCAAAACAACAAGGACCAAAAGCAAAAAAAATAAAATAGATATTTGCAAGGACTAAAACAATTTTTTTATCGAATCTATAACCAAAATACTTGATATTTGTAGGGACCATGTGCATATTTAAGCCTTAAAAAGTAAGATAGATAGATAGATCAAACAATGTCATAATGTTTTGTGATATACCATACGAGATTTTCCTTGATAAACAAAAGAAATCCTTTTTCACCTTTTACACCTATTTATTACTACTACGAGAGTAAAAATGGACACTACAGTGACGGTCTTTTAACTTTTATTAACAATGAACGATATAAGGCTAAAAAATAGCCTAAAAAATAATCAAATGAATAATAAATAAAAGAGATTTACTTTTCCCACCCTGCTGCCTTCTTGCGCGCCCTGCGAAATTTTCAAAAAATGCCCCTGGTCTGGATTATATAATCCGGACCAGATTGTTAGAGATTTCCAGAAAACGAACTCCGGACCATACTGTTATGTTCTTTTTTGTGTCTTTCTTTGATGTCAAGGGTCTCTGTTGACCGTTATATGAACCCCACACACGCTGCAAGGCAATTGCAGGGTTCATATGAACGGTCAACAATGACCATGACACCACCGACACCCCTAAAAAACTAAAAACATTTGAAGAAAATGGAAGAAAAGAGGTAAAGTGAAGAATGAAGGTATTTGTTGAAGATGGAAGCCTATTTATAGCCTAAAACAAGTCCTAGGTCATTAATACAGTCAATAAAAACGTGTTAGTGATTGTAACCGTCCAAACCTACATTAATGACTTTCTTTCAAAAGAATCCAATGCTGAAGCTTTCCGGATTATACAATCTGGAACTTCTTTAACCCTACAAGAAGTGCCAATTTTTTCCTCGTTCACCATTATCGTATTAATCTGGAAAATATATTCCAGAAACCAAAGGTGCATTCCGGATTGTATTTTCCGGACTGCATCAGTGTCATGGCCGGTGGTCTGCACCACATGTTTTTGTCGGTGGTCAAGTCAAAAAACGTGTTTTACCACGTTTTTTGACTACATTTATGACCTCCCAACCGTTTTTGACCCCCTCCCTATAAATAGCCTTCCAAACCCCACCATTTCTCACACCATCCTCTCCCACCCTCTCCTCCTCTTCTTCCTTCTACAACCATGGTTTTCCATCGTTGGTCTTTCATAGATAAGGGTCTCGTTGAAAACTTCCAGGGTTTGTATGAACGGTCAATGAGGATGGAACCGCGCTGCAAAGAAGCGCGGTTCATCTGGGGGTCATGTGGGTCAGTGTGGTTCTTAGCTTGGCCTGTCTGGGCGTAAGTTTGAGAACCCCCTACCTCCCTAAGGGGCATCGGTTTCTTCTTCCCGCCCTCCTCTTCCCTCCTCCTCCAATTGCCCTCCAATAGGGAAACTACTGCTATATCCTATCACATAGCAGTGGTTAGGCTCTTACGAGATTAGAAATAGATTTAGGATCTTATGTAATAAGCTTAAAAAGTTTGAAAATTATTGTAATGTATTGTTCATATATTAATAAAATGAGTTGTTTTTATGTTTGTGTCTTTTTATTTATGTTTTTTTACTTTATTTTCATTTTATTTTACGAATTTTAAAGCTTGAAATTGTAAAAGTTCTGGAAGAAAACAATTCCGGATTTTAAAATCCGGATACATCTGCAAATTTCTAACAATCGATTCCGGAAAACGAAATCCGAACCAGAGGTAAAAATGGAAAAAAATAGGACGCGCTAGGAAAGACATAGGTGGGAAAAGTAAATCTCTAAATAAATAGGAAGAAAAACTTGACCCAAAAAAAAAAAGGAAGAAAAAGTGTTCCACCAAAATAACGATATGTATTACATCATGTCAAGATAATTTTATAGTGTCTAATATTGTTCATATTGTTGTTGATTGTTCCATCTTTTGTTGCGGACTATTCCAATTTTAATGAAATTTACGTAATTTTTTAACTAATTATTTAAATAGTTTAAATGAAGGGTAAAAAATAAAAGAAAAAGTCCAACTCAAAATAGTGAATCCCCTTTATGTATTGTTATAGATTACCCCTACTACTTGATCCACCACCAATAGGCAATATTCTAATCTTTTGTGTTCATTAATTTTATTTTTTTTAGTTTCCTACAAGTTCACTCAATTAGAGCTCATCCCATTCTAGGCATTGTGGAGCTGTAAGTATGAACATAACTCCTAACCAAGAATAAAACTTTAGTCCGTTAAATCAAATATACATTGGTATTTTATTTGAATTTCAGAATTTTTTACAAAAAGATAAATACTTATATCATATCTTTGCAACAAAATAAAATAAATATCAAAACAATAATGACATGTATATGTTTGTTGATTAAAGTTCAAAACAATTTCCATTTATATGAGTGAAAGCTTCCCCCACTTGGTTGCTTTGTAGTTCTTTCTTGTTTTGGGTTTCGGCATCTTTGTGATTAAAAAATTTTGTTAATTTCAAAATAAACTAATAAGACATATATAAATGACATATCATTTGTTAAATTTGATATAAAAAAAATATGGATAGGAAAAAGTAACGCCACATGCTTTGAGGTAAACAAATAGTAAACAAATTATGAATGATAAATTTGACAAAACAATTTTAGACCAAATGATGCCATGAAAACAAATTAAGGAGAGTTAAACTTTAAACAAATGAACCTTCAACAATGTATAAATAAACTATCAACAAACAGTTGAAGCCTAAGACTGATATGAAAGACCATAAAGACAGTAGCTGAGGCCCTTGTTAGCTGTTCTACCTACCTTGGACCTTCATGATACTGATGCATTCTTTTGATTATATTTACAAAATAGACAAGGAAATTTAAACACTAAATGCTATGCATGATGATGATCATAAATTAGACGATAAAAACCGTTTAAAGAATAGGTGATTAGCACAAACAGTTAACCAAGATCAATGTCAACCCGTTCCGGATTTACCCTTTCGGTCTGGTTGGCAACAAGTTCAATTCCTAGCTGTCCTTTGTCTCCAGCCCCAAATGCATAAAGCTTCCCTGATTCAGTGAGAGCAAAGGTATGAGCATTCCAGTATATGGAATTGGTTAGACTAATCTGTACCACCCTTTCATTGATCTGTTTCAGTGATGTCACAAGCTCTGGATTTAGCACATTTGCATGTCTGTTGCCCTGTAATCATAACATTAACAACAAAAATATCACCATTATCAATATGCCTAACAAATATTTGAATTGTAATTATTTAAATTATTAGCTTATAACTGAATTAAGCACTAACAGACACATAGACCAGACATGACACTAACACGTAGACACCGATAAAATATAAGCTATTGAATGTATCCACTTGTACCACTGTTTGTCAGAAGTATCAAACAGTAATCATGCTTTCAATTTGATGCGTTGGTGCTACATTTCTGTCTAAATCTTCATCCATTATTTAGATTGTTGGTTATTAATTAACAATTCGTTAAATGCATGATGTGGCCTTCATACATGGTCATGGAATAAATGAATAAACAAAGCTGACCTCTGCATCAATTACTGCATTATGTCCGAGACTAGCAGATTCTCCACAACCAAATGAATAAACATCACCATCTTCAGCAACCACGAAGGTTGTGTAATCTCCTGTTGCAACATGAACAGCTTTGACATTGGTCAATGCATCTACTACCTTAGGTGCTGCTTCACATTCTTCATTCCCATGTCCCAAACAACCGTATCGGCCCCATCCCCATGTGCAAACACGGCCATCCTGTCCTACCACAGCGGCGTGCCAAGCACCTGCTGAAATAACCATGGGTTGAAGGTTTAGCGTCCGGAACTGTTCGATTAAACGAGGGAACTTCTCATCAGTTCTTGTTCCGTGTCCTAACTTGCCACCCAAGCCACATCCAACTGAGTATACTGACCTGCAAGTTGTCAAGGAAGCATGACATACGAAACACTCAAATACAACAAAGAATGAAGTTACATGTATAAACTACTCCCTCCGTTCCTTTATAATTGTCACTTTTGCATAAATTTTTTGTTTCTAATTAACTGTCGTTTTCAAAGTTCAAAGTATCATTAAATGTGACTTTACCTATATTACCCCTATATATTTATTGCAGAGAGAGAAATGTATGAAATGAAGTATTAAATAATTAAGGTTATTATAGGAAAAAGATAAATTGTTGTATCAAAAGTAGTAAAAGTATTTGTTGTCTTGGTTTGTGTAAAAAGTCAAAATGTGACAATTAAAAAGGAACAGAGGGAGTAGTAACTTAAGAATCAACAATGTTTGACCCCTTCATGAATCTTAAGCTTGAGGATTCTTACAATTTTGAATTAGGCCTAACTCAACCATACAAAAATCAGCTTGTAAGGTGAGAACTACTCATCATTTAAAATCACAATTTCAGACCTTATCTAATTAAATGTGAGACTCTTAACAATGATATATAGACCTGTACTGTAAATACATGTAAGAAATAAATTACGATATGTGATTGGAGCTTACATTCCACTTGGTTGACAAGCCAGGCAAAGAAGGTAGCAATATCCGGCAGCAATTTGCACCACTGGTATGTCTTCTAAAGCTCCTAATAAAGGATGAGGTTCCATATCATTTGAATCCGTGTGATGGCCAAGTTTGCCATCACTACCCCAAGAAAATGTATAAACCCTTCCCTCTCTTGACAATACAGCTGTGAAAAAGTTACCAATTGCAGCTTGGACAACAAATATGTTTTTCAAAGACTCCACCACCCGTGGAGCTGTGACAGTTTTAGATCCTTGACCTCCATATTCAGCTTCCCCAAAAGAATCTTTCCCAAATGCATAGACCTGTCCAGAATCAGTGATCAACATTGTCCTCCCAGCACCAGCAGCAGCTTGTATAATTCGAATGCCTTGCAAAGTTCTGAAACATAACGAACTTCCATTAACTTTTAAATCAACTACAAGATCACTTTCCACTTAAACTTAAGTTTACATGATACAACCTTATTGGCTTTGGTCGCCATTCTTCTTCGGTGGTGTCTTGACCGAGTTGTCCTGAACTGTTAGATCCAAATGAATAAACATCCCCTTTAGATGTCACAGCAATGCTGTGACCAGGACCTGCGATTGCCTGTGATTTCTCCCTCCTACAACATGCTTCTCCAGCCAACAAATACCTCAGAACCAACTTCCAAGAACCTCCACACCTTTGCTTCAAATCTTGCCTTTCTTCTGTTGTCATTGGCTTAAAGATGGCTCTCTTCATGCACATGTCAAATGCAGCAAGCTCGGATAACGACAGCGCAAAGTCCGGAGCAAAGTTTGCTGGCTGCCTGAAGAAGGAGCATGTGGCCTGCAACAGACACATAACAAAACAAAGCCAGCAGCATTATTTGCATTAGTAAATTGGTAAGAGTCTAAAGGGGATGCAGTGACAATGTAAACCAAATTTACACATGCATCCAATGGGAATCCACTGTTCTGATTTGTCAGAACACTCTTGTAATTGAATCTTAAAATTAATGATATGAAGTGCCAAAATAAAATGTTCTCATTGGATATCAATGTAAATCAGTTTTACGCTGACAGTGTATGCCCTTCCATCTTAAAGATAGCATTCAATTCAAGAACATCAACTTGATAGATGAAATACATATAAGCATAGATAGAACTTGCCTCTAGTTTAGCGAGGTCTTGAGGATCCAAATTACATGATGTAAGGACATGGAGGACAATAGAGGGACTAGCAGACAAAGGAAACTCTCCCGGAGTAGAGTTTCCTAAGCATTGGCGTTGTTGCCGTTGAAATGTTGGAAGTGGTGTGGCAACAACAATGGCTGTAATTGTCTGGTCAGTGATGTTATGGTATTGGATAGTTGGGGTTCCGCTGGTTGTGGCATCCATGGGCACTGCAAAAACTCTAAGCAGTGCCCTCAAACTTTGCAGAAGAAAATATCTAAGTTACCAAAATATGTGCAAATTTATTATTACTACATTTAATTAATTGATTGATTTCTATGTTTCTCTAATTGTAGAATGTGAAATTTTACATATTAGTATTTTACTAACTTGCAAAAAATGTGTACCTCAAAAATATAATTCACTAGCAAATCTCAGGTCTCAAACCTACAAAGAGAAACATACTTAACATTTAACATAAACTCATTATGTGACACAAAGTTACTCAAAAGGAAAAAAAAAAAGAAAAAACTCAATTTTATGATCAAATTTCTAGGTTGATCATAACATCATTAATCATGAACTACAAGCACAAAAAGGCATGCATTTAGGTTTTAGACCCACCAAATCATGAACATCCTAAAATAAAATCACTTTCCAAATACAAAATTAAAAAACAAAAAACAAAAACCTGAGCCAAATTAGAAAATAATCACCGATCGTTTCGAAAAACTATGATTAGATATTAGGTGATGACCCAGATGAATAAAAAGCATGAAAAAAAGGAAAAAAGTAAAGGGTATTTGAAGATGAGTCAAAAGATGAAAACTTTGAGGAGAAGTATAGTATTTCATTCTTCTAACGTGTTGGATATTCCAAAAAAAGAAAGGAATTTTTCAATTATTTGTGATCAAAGTTAAAAACTTTAATCACGTGAAGTCATCGTTATTCATCAAAGTAAGATCATCACAGTAAAAATCATAAATCAAACCAGAAAATTCATCCTCCATTTTAATGGTTGAACACCCAAAAACAGGGGATTGAAAAAAATTAATTTTTATTTATTTTTTTGTGTGACTTTTTTAGATCAGAGAATTATTAAGGTAATTCAATTCAACAAGAACACTTGCTGAATACGCAACCAGAAACAATAAAGGTCAAAAAAAAAAAACAGAGAATTCAGGGGAAACAGAACACAATCATGTGAAGAACATGTTTCCGATGAGTGGCATTACGATCGTGACAGATCGGATTATAGAAAAGCATGGAAACGATGATTACATAAAACAAACATGAATGAATTCTGAAACGGTGTTTGCATCGGTTGAAGAGAATCTGATGATGTTTTTGTGGATGAATGAAACAAAGATTGAAATGGGTTTTTGATGGATTAACGTTGGAGTGTGTGTTTTGAAGATGATGATTAGGAGGAGGAGGTTGAGAGATAGAAGGAGAGAAAAATGAGTTTTTTAGTTTTTATTTTTTAATTTTTTGAGAGTGAATGAATGAGATATAATGAATAATTTTAGCTTTTATCCTCTTTCTCTTCTTTGCTTTCCATTTTATTTTCCATTTTTTATATTTATGAGTTGATGGTGATGATGATGTGTCACTTTGCCAACAAAGTTGAAATTTATCTACTTTTGACAGTTTACTAGTTTGTACTTTGCACCACAAATATTTATTTATATATATATGCTCTTCTACATAAAAATAAAAAATTACAAAAAAAAAAGTGAATAACTTATTGATCAAACTAGTAAACTGTGTCGTGTATGATAAGAAGAAGAAGAAGAAGGAGGTCAAATTGTTGCACAAGAGCAATTATTGCTAAGTTGTTGTGGTTTTGAAAGACTAACTATTTCTTTTTAGAGAAAACTAGACTTTTGACCCGTGCGTCGCACGAGTTTTCTCGACGTAACAAAATAGGTTAAGTTGCTGCTGACGTAACAAAATAAGAATGTGAAAAAAAAGCATGAAATTAAAAAAAAAATCCAAAAAAAAGTGTAAAATTCTTGACCAAAAAAAAGTATAAAATAGAAGGATCATACGTGATCGTTGATATGGTAGAAAATATTTTGTTCAAAAAAAAATAGGCTAGCGGATATGAATGAAATTGGTGTGCAATGCATTTTTTAGATGGAATTTGTTAGGTTAAATAATTGCAAACCTAATAAAGCAGATGGGCGGGAAAAAATTAGGTTAAGTTGCTGCAGACGTAACAAAATTAATAAATAAGGATGTCAAAAAAAAGGCATGAAATAAAAAAAAATCCAAAAAAAAAAGTGTACAATTCTTGACAAAAAAAAAAGTATAAAATAGAAAGATCATACGTGATCATTGCTATGGTAGAAAATATTTTCTTCAAAAAAAAAGGCAAGCGGATAGGAATGAAATTGGTGTGCAATGCATTTTGTAGATGTAATTTGTTAGGTTAAATAATTGCAAACCTAATAAAGCAAATGAGCGGGAAAAAAATTAGGTTAAGTTGTTGCAGACGTAATAAAATTAATAAATAAGGAATTATGCTAATTATATATGTGTAAGCATGCTCATAGACACGTGTAAATTTTATCTACACGTCATTATATCATTTTATTATTAATTAAACCAAAATATTTCTGCTTTTCCTACAAATATTATAGGAGATATTGTTAAAATAATAATAACTAGCAGATCAATTTATAGTTAAGGCCGGCTAATTTTTCTCTAAAAAAACTAAAACAAAACATCCATGCATTAGTACCTACTCCTTTTGTGTTGTCCCTATATATAAGCATTTATTTGATTAAAAAATTATCTTTAAATATAACTTCACTTTCAAATTATTGAATACACACCTTTCTTGCCGGTCTCTGGGGGACGTGGAGACACCGTAATCAAATGTGTTTGAGTCATGAAACTTGGTCCCTCACTCGGATCAACCTTCAAATTCAAAACACGGTTGATTTAATCAAGGCAACTTTCCATACCACGCCTGTCCTTCATCTTGACCGTATGGTTCGTTGGAACAACAATAATTTCAATTGCGTTGCACTCAATGTGGATGGCAGCTGTTTGGGATCGCCAACTCGAGCTGGTTATGGTGGTATTATTCGGAATTCTGTCGGTTTCTATATCTCAGGTTTCTCTGGCTTTCTTTCAACAACGACAGACATCTTGATGGCGGAGATGACTGCAATTCATCGAGGTCTGTTGCTAGCAGCCGAAACAGACATTGAGGAAATGGTGTGTTATTCTGACTCTATGCTCTCCATCAAGCTCCTCTCTGAGCATGCTCTCACTTATCATGCATACGATGTTTTAGTTCAAGACATTAAAGACATGCTTCACACCAGAAACTTATCCATTCATCAGTGTCTCAGAGAAGGGAATCAATGTGCAGATTTCTTGGCTAAGCTTGGAGCCACCTCTAATGAAGAATTTGTCACTCATGTTACTCCCCCAAGTGACCTCCTGCCCTTGATCAGGACCGACGCAATGGGAACTTATTTCCCTAGAGCTTAGGCTTTTCTCTTTTCTGTTTTTGTTTCTTTTTCTTTCCTTTAACTTTGTAACCAAAAAAAAAATTATTGAATACATTTATTGGTTTTTTTCTTTTTGACTAAATTTATTGATTTTTTTTCTTAACAAACAATTAATTAATATCAATTTTTTGTCAAAAAAACTAAATGCTCTTTTTTCTCTTAACAAACAACTAATTAATATCAATTTATCAAAAAAATCTAATATCACTAAATGCTTTGAAATATGAAAAGAAAAAATTTACTTTACTTATATACTAAAGGTAATTACATTCATACATAAAGACATGTTAACTACACCATCAACTTTGCTCAAAAAAAAAAAAAACTACACCATCAACTTTTCTTAATAAGTGTGAAAAAAAACAATAGAAGTTTGTATTAAAGGACATAGAAAGTGTGTGCATGTCTGAGTTAATGAAAGTTGGCTCAATCAATAAAGAGTTGACTCATATGTAAGGTTGCAAATTCAACTTTCGCTAATATGAAGATCTCTTTAGTGGCGATATGTAACAACTAACAACCTCAATAAGCACTCTTTGAGTATTGAGGTTTGTCTTGATTTTGATGAGTTTAAATCCATCTCACCAAAAAAAATTATTCACCATAATAAAAAAAATTGTACCGATCTGCTGATTTTAGTTTTTTTTTTTTTGGTTACAGCTGATTTTAGTTTAAGATGGGTCTGCTGATATTTGTTTTATAGTTAGGTCGATATTGTATTAAAATAGAAAATATAAAATATAGTTATAAAAACTGGCCATTAAATATTATTAAGATCCCCTGAAAAATATATTATTAAGATATAAATGTAAAAAATGTACATTTTTAATCAATAAACATTCTTATAAAAGATATCATGTGTTGTGCTTTTAGAATGAATTACTATAATTATTCTCAATTTTATTTAGAAGATAAAAAAATAATGAATTTAATTTATTGATCTATAACAAACATTTACCCTGCTTTCTAAAAAAAAAACATCTATCATGTGTATGATTTTATAATAAATTATAATTATCAGTTACAAACATTGATATTTTTTAACTCATACTCCCTCCGGTCATGTTTATAAGCAAAAAACACATTTTTAGGTTCATTGAATAATTAATGTATCCGGTCACATTTATATGTTAGATACATTAGTTATTCAATGTACCTAAAAAGTTGTTTTTTGCTTATAAATGTGACCAGAGGGAGTATGTGATTTTTATAATAAATTATAATTATAATATGTATGATGTTGTAATTTTTTTTTATGCATAAGTGATAAACATTAGTTAGGTATTTTCATTTAAGAGTAAAAGAAAATAGAGTAAAAGCCTGTGAAAAATAAATGAAAAAAAGAGTCAAAATGAAGTTAGAGAAAAAAAAAAGAGAACACGAGAGAGAATAAAATTTTTTGAAATAAAAATAGGAAGTTAGCTATAATTTAGTTATTTTGACAAAACTATCTCTATTTTTGCTTATATTTTGGTTAATTAAATTGAATTAGATGAGGTTGATAATTTACATTAGTTAGATATTTTCATTTAGGGATTTGTTTCATCCCTGTAAAAGATGAGAAAGGTTAAAAGGGAAAGGAAAAAAATACTCACGTGTTACTCTACTAAATTCTTAGTATGTTTGTCATATGGAGAATTCTAAAGCATTTGATTGATTACATTTAATGGTTAGGATTTGGTGTAAGAAATACAAGATGTAGTTCTTTTATTAGACATAGTCAAATTTATGTCTTATTCTTGGTTAAAGGCTAAGTTTCTCACTTCTGCTTTCAGTTACATTGACTGGTGGCGGCACCCTTTAGTATGTATGGGTGTTGGGAATTAGTTCTCTTTTTGTGTTTTTTGTTGTGCTATAAGGCAACAGACATTTAACATTGTATTCCTTTTGGGTGGTTCTCTTTTGCACACCTTGTGCGAGATGAATCACTCTTGTTCAATTTAATTCCATTTTGGCTTCTCAAAAAAAATTTAACCCCTTATTAATAGCAAAGGTTTCGATGGAATTTATAACATTTATAGTTTAAGTATTCTTTTCGTATGTGAGCACTATCCTTCCTCCTTCGTCACCAACAAACAAAAAAAAAATTCCCCTTTATCACATAAAATTAGTTATGTATCAATAAGAGTGAAGTTTGGGAAAGAGGGCGAGATGAATTTATGGAAGATGATTATTGTCAAGATTCAAAGAATCAAAATAATTTTGATGAGGCAACCAAGATTATTCTACTCTCACAAATATACTAACTACCCTTGTGATGGGGAGGACATTTTAAGCGGCATATAATTTTTTTTTTTTTGGTAGAAAGCGGCATATAATTTTATGTTGGCTTGTTTAAAAAATAAATAAAGTACGACAATATAATCCAGTCTAGTCAATTTATTCAAATAAAAGGAAAAACACAAGGAATAAGGTCCAAACACATAGTGTAGAATAATAAGCATGCTAATCAACAAGAGAATAATCCACCTCATATCGTATATGTCTAAAACACCAATCCAAATAAGGTTGTTCTGAAGCGGAATGTAGAGGCGGATGTTCAGTAAGTACAAAAGGAAGAACTAATTCTGGCATTTTATTGCCATCCCCTTTATACAGTGTGTATTTGTCATTGGCAAGATCGATGACATACACAGAATTGTTTTCAAAACCCCACATACGTGGGTTTCTCGGTGCATAGTACTTTTTTCTTGGAGCATAAAATAATGCAATGTCACCCAAAGTTTCCAACTTTACATAATCCATGGTTGAGAAGTCTATCTTGTACACTTTAAATGTTACCTTGGACATAATATTAAGCACCAAGAGATGTCCATCACAACTAACCAACCTTATGTGTAAGTAAGGAGTAGAAATCGGACTAGGAGTACTCTTCAATTCTAAATTTGTTATATTTGCAGAGTTCAAGTTGAGTATCCCTATCTTGACCTTGACAGTGACAACATATATGGTATTGTGCAAAACAGCAAAGTCAACAATCTTTTGTGGTGTCAAATAAGTAACCCAACCAAGGTTTTGAGATTGGTAGACATGCAAATTATCAGACTTTCTACATAAAACCACCAAGACAAATTCCTCTGAGCCTCTAGAAAAAACAAGTAAGACTCGGCAAGCAAAACAAGAGAAATCAACATTAAAGGTTAAATTTTTTATTACCATATTTCTTCTTGTAAATGGATTAATATTTTTTATTACCATATTTCTTCTTGTAAATGGATTAATTAGTATAAATGAATTATCTAACCCAGTCATGACAAAATATCCGCTAGAAGATCCTTGATACGCAAATAGGTAGAAGTTATTGATCATTTTTGACTGATAAACTTTAGGGTGATGCAAGCTGATGAAGAAAAAAGATTTCTTAAAATATAAAGACCTTCAGACAAGTAACGGTTCTTGGGATATCATAAAATTCCTCCAATAAATTTTATGAAATTCCCGCCAATTCTTGCACACAATACCAAATTGAAAGAGGTCATCAAAATCTAGCATTCTTGAAATGGTATCAAGCAAATCCCAAGGAAGTTGACAATTATGTGCAACCTTCTTCACTTTTTTCCCTTTACATCACAACAAATGACAAAGTTAGGCGGTTTACAAGCATATGTTTTCTTTCTCTCTCTATATTTCTGAAACATGATTCTTTTTATTTATTTTTGTCTCATAATATCGCATAAAATTAAGGGACAAAGAAAGACTTATGTCTCCATTTTTTCGAACAAAAATCGAGACCAACATATAAATTTAATAAAATTACGTTCTTTGCTTAAATTTCACTTTTGGTCCCCCTATTTTTAGAAAAATGAAGTTTTGCTCCCCCTATTTTAAAAGACAGCATTTTGGTCCCTGAATTTTAAACTCATGAGTTTTGGTCCCCTACCCTATTTTAAAGTCAATTTCGCTAATGTGTCCTTGTCCACTTATGATGTGAAGGTGGACAAATTTTTATAAATGTCATTAACAGTTTGTTTAATTTAATAAGAAACATTTAAAACTAAAAAATAATTTATTTTCATCATCCTCATCAATTGTGTTCTTCACCATCTTCATTTATAAACCCAAAAAATTTCTTCAAAAAATTATATCTAATACTTTAAAATGACTTTAATTAAAACCAATAAACTCAAACAAATCAAAATCATTTTCAAATTAAAAATCAAATTCACCAAATTATCAATATACCTCAAATTTACCGAGAAAAATCAAAAATTCCCTTCCTTCCTAAAACATGTTTACCCAAAATCATGTTTTCCTTACCTCATTGTTCGAGCAGCAAACCATAAACAACACTTTCACCCTAAACAATCAAGCCCCTTTCACATTCTCATTCCTCGAATTTCAATTTTATCGGCAAAATTTGAAGCTCTCCCTCATTTTCCACTCCAACTCAATCCTTCTCTTTCATTCTTATCTTATTTACGGTAAAAAAAAAAAAGGTCAGGGTTTAGTACAAAGTGATCAAAATGATGAACACAATTGATCAAGATGATGAAAGATTAAAGGAATTATTAATGTTTATATTGAATTAAATAAATTAGTAATAACATATATACAAATTATTACACCAAAACTTAATTTTTTTTAAAATAATTATGCAAAAATGAATTTAAAATATTTTTTTATGTGAGTAGTTTACTTTCCCATTTTGTGATCATACCACTTTATAGCATTTGCAAACAATATAAGTAGACCAAAAAGCTAAGCCAAACTAAGTAAAACAAGTTTGTGCCTGTCAAAACCTAAAAAAAAGAGCCACAAATAATCTCTATTACACCATGCAACTCGTAACCAAACATTAAACCATATTGAAAAAACGAACCAAAAACTTCATGCTCTATCACAGCCAGAACCAAGCCCCTCCCACCTCAAAATCACAGCAATTTCCTAACCGAAAGCTTAATTTATTAATAGACATTGCATTTTATTGACCCCTACTCCTAAACAAAAAGTAAAAGGAATAAAAGAAACATAAAAATAGGCCAGTGGATTTGAGTGAGCATATGATTCTGTTAGATCGAAGTTCTTGGAATTGATGGGAAGAATGAATCTCAATTCGAGATGGATAAGTTGGATGAAGTTTTGAATTTTTGGAAGCTCAGGGACTGTACTAGTTAATGGCAGCCAGACAAAAAGGACTTCAACAAGCAGATCCCCTTGCTCCATTTTCGTTTTTACTAGTGATGGAGGGACTAGAAGGATTGGTTAACAAAGCTAAAGAAATAGGCCTGCTGACAGGTTTCAAGGTCAATCAAAATATATCTCCTATACTCCCTATTCAATAAAATTTTGCTTATTAAAAAGGAGAATGTTAATGAGTGTCCTTGAGGCAATGGTTAAGGTGTAAAATTAATAAGTTTGCATCAAAAAGTGGTGTGGTTATTACCAAGACAAAAGTAAAAGTTTATATTTCAAGACAAAATTTCTATTAGTGGATTCTTTAACTAATGCCCTTAGGGCACTGGTTAGCATGACCCTAAAAATGGAAAATGCTAATTTGCAACCAAGAAACACAAGAATAAATCCCACCCATTGATTTAAATCCCACTACCCCATGTATTCCGCCAAATACCTAGTTTATCACAGGCTATTTGCTTAAGATTCTTCCATATGTGTATATTCTTGCAATTCTTGCACATATCCAATTCGTAACATATAGCAAAGCCCATAAAAAAAAGGCCATGTAATGAGGAAAAAAAACATTTCTATGTGATTTCCCCTGTAGAAATATGTTTTTCATCCCCGTGTTCTTTTTCATCATCATGTTAACAATGCACTTCTCAGACAACAATTACAATAAAAAAAAAAAAACTTTGTTGCAGAGGTAAATATAGTTTACCTATTCATGACAAAATAATAATTTGTATGAATCCTAGGGTGGCTAGACAGTTAACACCAACATAGGTCAGATGATGGCAAGGGTTTAGGATAGACATCAACCCTAACTCAAGTACATCACCTTAAATGTTGGGAAATGTTAAACTTTTATGAATCTAACTGAATTCCTTTAATGATTTTGTTTTTTGTAACATGTATAACAGGGAAGGATTCCTTAGAACATCCACAATAGTAGTTCCCTAACAAGGACTTCTTAAATGGACCCCACGTGACACATCACTTATTTATAATTTTTTAATAAAAGTACCTATTAAGGACTCAATGACTCCAATGGCAATACACTAATAAGGACTCCAATGAAAAGTACTTAAATATGTCCCACTATTTTTACATATTAAACAAAAATAATTTATCTATTACTCATTTTTACAAGTAGGACCAAGTAGTACACATTTTATTACTTCTTTATGCAAGTGGGACCAAGTAGTACATATTTTATTACTTCTTTATGCAAGTGGGACCAAGTAGTACACATTTTATTACTTTTTTAAACGTGGGACCCGTTAGTTACCCAGGAGAGAGAGGGTCCTTATATAGTTGCCCGTTCCTTAACGGGGACTCAATTTTTCTTCCTCCAATGGAGGGTCCTTAACGGGGAGTGGTCCTTGTTAAGTAAGGACCCCCCATTGGAGATGCTCTTAGTTAAATAGCAACCATCAATTTGTTACATCAAATATTTGTATCAATTCATGAATGTATATAATAATAAAAAAAAAAAACTACTAACCAGTTGATGACATGCTGTCATTACGTAATTTTTAAGACTTATTGTGACATTTTGATAGAGTTCTCATGCAATTTATACTGTTCTGGAGTGCAAAAAGCTGAAATATTGAAGTCTGTTTGAAGCAAATCGCTCCACGCCAATTTCAAGCCGTGCTGCGATTTTGGAAGCAAAAATTCATCTTCCCTGTTTTAATGAAATCGCGGCACGCCAATATATAGGCGCGCGGCGCTATTTTGACGGGTCAGGCCCATGACTTCTATAAATACTGCACTCAATCTGAAGAACAAGGGTTACGATTTTGGAGAGCAAAGTGCGATTTTGAGACATCAGAGACGGCTAGAAGGGCGATTTCTTCAACCTTTTACCAATTCATGTATGTTTTAATTATTTCATTGATTATGCTATTTGTAAACTCGATTATGAGTAGCTAAATCTCTTAGAGATTAGATCCGAGATGAATCTTTGTAACCCTAATTGACACATGTTGTTGTGAAACTCTATTTCGTTTATGAATTCAATTCTAGTTTATTCAATTCAATTGTTCTTAATGCTTTTTATATCTTGATCACATATAACTTGATTTTGTGAGAATGAATGACCACTGACCATGGCTTTCAACTTAGACCTAATTGAATTGTTCTAATAAACAGGGTTAGTCTAGGAATAGATAATCGTTTGTTAGTGATAATAGGTTAACGTTCGGTAAAACCTTCAAGAATTATTAGACCACCTAAGGAATTAGGGGCTGTAGTTTAAGAAGAGGGTCCTAACTCAAGGGATTGATTAGGGCTATTTTGTTAATCATCGTAAATTAGAAGAGGATTCATAACAAATAGGTGCAGTAGACCAATTAGGGGAACTTAGAGGATTCGACGGATCTGATCTCATCTCTCTCCATATTTTCTTAACAAATCTTTATTTTCTGTTTCTTGATTTAATTAAAATCAAACCAAATCTACTGCCTAGTGGCAAAACAAAATAAATTTTATACATCCTATTTTTATAACGCAATTGAATTATTGAAGTTAAAAACAGTCCTCGTGGGATCGATATTTTTACTACTTCGATAGTAATTGGTACACTTGCCAATCCTCTATCACCAGTCTCATGACCTCGTTGTTGATCATCATGATCTACTGGAACTGGAAGTCTGATTGCATGATGCTTCATGTAGGTGTTGAATCCTAAAATTAAATGATTATGCCCTAGAAGTACCTTATTTATCCTTTGTTTAAATTCTTGAACTGAAAGTCTGGTAATTGGATGATCATTCATCCATGTTTTGAAATCATGTATCTCTTTTATAAACTCATCATACTCTTTCCTCTTACCATGAAATAAAGCTTTTACTTCCTGGAGAAACCCTATTCCAGATTTTGCAACTGGAAATGTTATTTCATGTTCATTTGCCATGGAGGCTGATTTACTCAATTAACCCTATTTAACAATAATATTTAACAATAATTCTATTTTAAGTGGTGACGTGATTTCGTTCCTTAGTTTGTACGTTCCTATTTTCTCTCCTTCTAATTTACTTGCTTAATCCTTCGTGGAAGTCTGTTTTCTAATTACAATAAAACTGATAAAGGGATTTTGCAAACCAAAGCACAAGATTGTTAAACAAAACATACTTTTTATTTTAATAATCAAAGAAGCAAGCATACTAATACATGGTGATGGATGTTTCAGCTGCTTTTTCAGTGCTTCATGTATTTGCAGAAGTAACATGTCTTTCTAGGTTGTTCGAATTGGTGTGCAATAGTCTACTGGTGCAAAGGTTTTTAATTTTGCTGGTGTTAAATGTGTATTAATCTTGTTTCTCTTGTAATTGAATTGATGCAACCATTAATCGGATCAAAAGTTAATGAGTTTAACTTTATAAATTGCTTTAACAACTTCAGATCCAAAACATTTCTTGTTTGCGCTTAATGATTTACCGACTCATCCTGGGAGTCTCATTTCATAATGATCCAAGCATAAAAAACCTTCGTTTCTACTTTTAGTTTAAGATGGTTTTGAATATGTTTTATCTGAATTCTTATGCGATTTTTAATTTCAATATGTATAGGGGCATTTTTTTTATTTAGCTAATTATAGGCAGAGCAGCACATATATATAGTTAAGGACAAAGTAAGGGAATGAGATCAAATGGTTAATGAACTTTAACTAAATACGAATCATTCGTAAAAATTTAAATAGAAATCTTGATTAAAACAATCATTCACCATACTTTTATCAATTTTTGGATTATCAATGACCCTTTCTTATAAAAACCAGGTTAAAACCAATGTATTTTTCTTCTTCAAAAACACCAGTGTATTTTTATTTAGATCCTTTAGGTGAACATAGTGATAAAAAAAACAAATTTCACTCCGTGGAAAACGTGACCGAATTGCAATGTAAAAAAATGGAAGCAAAAAATGCATGTTGGGTCCTCTTATGTTAATTACTCCTTGTAGCTACCTCCCTACAGTACAACTCCACGATCATGGATGACTGACCCATCAATTTCCAATTTTTATTCGGTATATTGTCACTTGTCACCAACCAATAAACACTGCCAATCATCCGTTAATAATATCATAATCAAACAATATCAACACCCTTTTCTTGTGCTAACCAACAAACAAACATAAGGGGTAATAATAGGCAATTAGGCATTCAAATATGTTTGAATAAACAACTAAATTAAATATTCATAGTATAAAGGTTTCATCGTAAAAGTGTCTAAACTATTTTTAAAGAAAGACAATATCTACATCACAAATCGGTTTTACGGTTTGTATAAGGTCCAACCACAAATTTTAAAATAAAAGCTCAAAATTGTTCCAACCTCAAAGGAACAAGTGTAATTTATGTCACTATAAGTGTTCAAATAAGTAAATATAAACCATCTCAGTCCACAAAGTTTGAAGTTTGTCTCATGTTTATGTCGGATGGATAAGTTTGAATTCATCTTTTAGGCGCTGTCTAGGGTGGGAGACCTTGATAGGTCTCCTACCGTGAGCAAGTTAAAACAAATTTTCTTAGCCGTTGGATTATGAATGTCTATAGATCTTATTGTATGCTGTCATCACTTAATACTCTCTTTTATTTCATCGTCACTTTCTCTCTCCTAAACTCCGATCTACATCAACCAACATACTGGATAGTGCAACAACAAGGAACACGGTTGAATGAAAGAAAAAAAAATTGGTGTTTACATGAGTGATAAATCTGCCCCGAATTGTATTGATATTGCGAAGAAAAAAAACAAAAGGCATGATAATGAGATTTCAGGAGGGTGAGCGAACAGGGATAGCATGTACTATGTCTCTTTCACTCTAACTTTAAATCAGACTCTATCTCCATGCGCCGGCAAGCCACCTGCGACCTCCGTCGCCACTATAGCCGTTTTATGGAACAATTCCTATTCACCAAAAAAACATGAACAATACCAAGAACCAACATTCCAAAGCAAATTAATAGCAAAATTCATCTGATTTAGTCCCATTTTGCGGATATTTAATGTTTTCAGACTTGATTTTAGAAACCCACTTTTATTGTAGAATCTGTAGTTTAAAAAATGGTCATTAGATTCTGTTTGCTTGGTTTTATTCATCTCATTATCCCTTTCGCTTGAGGTTTTAAAATACATATATAAAGTTGCAATGTGAAGTGAACAAAAGGAACATGCAAGAACAAACTTTTTTTTATTATTATTATGGATTTGTGGCTTTTATGTTAGCTAATTTTTTCCTGTCCCATGGTGATGGAAAAACCTTCCGTCGGTGTGGATAGAGATGAAGGAGGAGGTACAGTAACATAGAGAATAAAGAAGGATCTTAAACTATTGAGATGTGTTCAGGTGTGTCAAGTGCATCATAGATACTCATAGGTCATCAACATCCATCCGTTAAAGCTATTCTCTCATGGTGGGAGACCTATCAAGCTCTCCCACCCTAGACTGAGCCCATCTTTTAATACCAGAATCGTACGTTACTACATCAACCTAGAAGTCAGAAGTGCACGTGCTGAACATACAATAGCCAATGTTACAAGGAACTGCCCTAAATCATTCAAACATTCGAATAATTGCGTCAACAAATAAAACATGCATATGCCATGCAAAAGTGGTAGTTTGCTAGAACACGTAAGTTCTTGGATAGCCAGTAGACCACAAATGACAAAACACTGTAGAGGATATAAGAATTCCCACCATTTGAAAACTCTAAACCCGGTAATGTGCTTACTTTTGTGGCTAATGAGTGCATCCGAAACATTTTTTAAGCATTTTACATTAATCAATTATTTTTAAAAAAGTCAATTGTTTTAATTTCTTATACATTTAATATACACATTTTCATAAATATTTGTGACATTCTTTCAAAAATAAAAAATAAATATTTGTGACATATGATTTTATTTGATATATGTTCACAAAAATTTACATCGGCCCTCTCAAAAAGAAAAAATTTACATCGGTGTATTCACTGTGACAGTCACTTAAATAAAGTCCAACGTAAAAAAGATTGAAGAAAAAAAAACATCAGTCCCATAAAACTCTCTAACATATGGAACGAAAGAGTTTCTTTTTTAGAGGTACGTATGGGAAGAGTTTTTTATTTTATTTTTATGATGGCCGGGGTTTGAACCCCGAACCTTGCATATATTATGCATCGTTCCCACCAACTGAACTAAGTTCACGAACTACGTGTATGGAAAGATCGTTCCTACCAACTGAACTAAGCCTACGAACTACGTATAGGAAGAGTTAAATGAGCATAATAAATTAATGCTCTAGCAGGATACCCGTGCATACGGGCGAGTGAGAGTGTTTCGCTCTTTATTTGGAAGCAAGTCGCAATTGCATATAAATTATAAAAAAAAAAAATTCTATATTGATATATGAATAAAAATATAGACATATGTACAAATTGTACAAAAATTTATTTTCGTATTAACTATGAGTAAAAATATAGACATGCGTATAAATTAAAAATAAAAATCGGTCTCCATATTAATATACAAGTTAAAATATAAACACATGTATAAATTAAAAAAAAAAAGTTCTCTTATATAAGTAAAAATATAGACACGTATATAAATAAAAAAAAATATGTTTTCGTATTAATATATGAGTAAGAATATAAACAGACTTATAAACATAATAAAAATTAGATGTCTGTATTAATATACGAGTAAAAATATAAAGTGAATCGAACAAAACAAAATTATAAAAAAATAAATCGGACCTGAACTAGTGTGGCAAGTGCCACACCATGCCTTGTTCAGGTCCGTCCCTGTACGTATGGGAAGAGTTTTTTATTTTATTTTTATGATGGCCGGGGTTTGAACCTCGAACCTTGCATATATTATGCATCGTTCCCACCAACTGAACTAAGTTCACGAACTACGTGTATGAGAAGATCGTTCCTACCAACTGAACTAAGCCTACGAACTACGTATAGGAAGAGTTAAATGAGCATAATAAATTAATATTTGATTTTAAAATCAATTCCCAAGTTTTCCGTTGAAAAAACAATTCCAAAGTTTTAAAACTTAAATGAATTAACGTTTTTAAACTTTCAAGTTTCAATGGTTGGCAATTATGTGTTTCAACATACTCCCTCCGTCCCTATATCTAAGCACCCATTTGATTTTATTTTTGTCCATAAATGTAAACCCCTTTTCAAATTACTAGATGCATTTATTATTTTTTTTCCTAAACATATCTCTAATTAATACTATTATCTTGTCTTGAAATATGAAAGTCAAATTTAATACACATACAAATAAAGGACAATTTCGTAATATTAACACACAAAACAGACACATTAATTACACTGACAACTTTTCTTAAGAAATGTGAAAAAGGCAATGGGTGGCTACATTAAGGGACGGAGGGAGTATAAGTTACTATCCCTAAAAAAACATATAAGTTACTGGAATTTAATTATTTTTTGTGTAATTTTTTTTAGCGTATATCTAATCAAATCACATCATGCATGCCTTTTTTTAAGATTTTTTTATGAATTTATAAAGGTGGTACTACAATGTAATTTAATTGAATATATATGCAAAAAAGTTTTACACCATGAGAGAAAAAAAAATCTCTTATCATAAATTCATATAGAAGTTACAGTAGAAACTCTTTAATTTAATACTCGGTAAATTAATAAACTCTCTAAAATAATAAATTTGTCCGGTCCCGACTTGGGCCAATGTAAAAAATTGAAAAACTCGATAAAATAATAAGATAATAATTTTTCGGGAGATCCCTTTATAATTTTCGGTCCCAAGAAAATCATAAATTAATAATTCATAGAAACTGAAAAAAAAAATATATTAAGAATACATTGAACACATTTGTTCCTCTTGTTTACATTTACTGTACTTCAAAAGTCATTATTGATTTCCAATGCAAATGAACACAGTAGTTACTAATTTACGTTGAGTCCCAAGGTTCGCTGCAACGTAATTCTAAGAGGCATAAACTAATTTGCCTTTTTGTTTGGTATGTACAGTATAATTACTTAAAAACTCTTTAAATTAATAATTATTAATTTATCGATAAATTAATAATTCTCTAAATTAATAAATTTCTCCGGTCCTGACATTATTAATTTATAGAGTTTTAACTGTATATGCAAGACAGACGGTTTTTTGGTGCATGTATGTGTGTGTTTGTGTAACTTGTTTACCTATTATTCCGTTGAATGCATGGAATTGGAAAATCAAAGAAAAGAAACCCCTCTAGTGTGAATTTTTAATGGCATTTAATCTATTTAGTGTGTTTGATTAACGTTTTCAAATGTGCTTTCGATTGAATTTAATTTTGCAAATGTACTTTTGGTTAAAATTAAGTTTTCTCTAATGTGATTTAGTTTTAGATACTTTTTCTCCAATGTATGTTTTAAAAATGAACTTTGTTTAGATTATACGAACCAAAGTACTTTGAATGAGTATTTACCAAAAAGATTTTAAATTTTGTAATATATCTGTTCTTGTGTATAAATTTTTTTTGGCATTTAATTCTTTTTTTTTTTACAAGCGGCATTCTTTTAGATAAATATGATAGTGGCAACAAGGAAGAGGATTAATTTCAATTTATTTTCCATGATCCTTGCTAAAAAAAAGTCCACTATGCCTCTCACTTTTTAATGTCATTTAATTTGGTTGTTTCATTGCATTTAGTAAGAACTTGTGGTTACCTTTTGACCATCCAACATAAAATGAAACCTCTATTACTTCTCTCCCTCAAACTCGTACACCACACTCTCTTCCTCTCCCTCATTCAGCATTTTTTGTTTCACTCTCCAATCTTGGAGAAATTAGAGAAAAGAAAGGACAGTTTGCCTTGTTCATCAAAAACCAAGTATGTAATGATCATTTCCTTTCTTCTTAATCATTATTTTTTTTCTCTAAGCATGATCATGATAGTAGTCACCACACTTGTTCAACCATAGAACTATTAGTATGTCTTTAAAACAATAGAACCCATTTTATGATGATTATTTTCAAAAGAGTGAAACTTTAGATGTTTTGAACCATATAAATCACTTTATAATGTTCCAAGTCATAGAAAACATGATTTTAATATTTGAGCAATTAGAAAATGAATTTCTCCATGCTTGATTTATTAGAACAAATTCTCTTATGATGATGAAAATTATAGGTTTGTTATCTTGATTTTTGGGTGGAAACTAGCTATGGGATTAATTTAAAGTTACATTTTTATAACAACAATTGATTTGCTATAATTTTTCTTCTTCTTGAAAAAGCACTCTTCTTCTTGTATAATTTGCAATGTAACTTTAAATCAATCCCATAGCAAATCTTTTTAGGGAAGAGTGCTTTTTGAGAAGAAAAAAAAACTTAAATGTTGATGTAAAACTAATTTTTAAGTTGAAAGATTTCAATTTCGAAACTAAGAATTTTAGATGTGCGCATTTTTAAAAAAATTATATAATTAATCATGTTTAAGTCTTGGTTTGATCCTTGACTTCAAAGATGGGATATCTTAAAGTTCCTATTATTTTTCTCTTGTAGTGTCAGGATTATTAGAATGTACATTAACATTTTTATTCGGTGAAACCTTCTCTACTATTTGATTAGATGAAATAAAATTTTAATAGCGATTCATTACAAATATTCTTGTGTTGATTATGAAAATTTAAAATTTAGACTTGTATTTTTGTTGTAATTTTAAATTTTTTGATTGTATATAAATTAACTTCAAATTATTTTAAAGTTTGTTATTTTATTAATTAAGTTCCTCCTTTGACCAAGTCACATTAATGTTACATGTTCCTTAACTTGCTACGTTTCTCATTCGTAATTAATTTTTTTTTTTAAATAAATTCATTCGTAATTAACTAGGATATATAGTTTTGCAAAATAAAATTTTGAAGGGATAGTTTTGCAACTGTCAACTTTAACCTGCAATTGATGATCGAGGTTCTTGTTGTTACTACCTCATTATTCAATTTTAGATTTAAATTGGGTCACCATATCCCCATCAATATGTTTCCCAAAAAAAAAAAATATTCCCATCAATATGTATTGGTCACTAGACCAACAACAAAATATAAAAAATAAAAATAAAAAAATGATGCAGAGTTTCATACAATGTTGCATATATCATCATTCTTATAGCTAATCCAATTTTTCGATATATTTTGAGAGTTTGTTTCTTTGAGCATCGAATTGTTTTCTTCTTGTGCCATTGCTAATTCATGTGCTATACTGATAAGAAGTGATTTTGGATGTTATAGCTAGTGAACTTTTTATGAGATCAACTACATCAGCTAAGTGACATGTGGTGGGCGAAATACTCATACTATGTTTTTTCTCCCCTCAACCAAATTCGATAAGTTTCGGTGTTCTTTATTTTTTTTAATTATGAATCATATTTATTTGTGCTACTATTTATTTATGATTTATTGTTTTGATATAATTCTATGTCTAATATTTTAAACATTTTGATGCACATGTGATGTTTCGATTTATAGAAGAAGGAAAACGGGTTTTTATATTGGGTTAAATAGAAAAGTGAAGTTGAGTTGGTCTTTTAGGTCTATACCATTACAAATATAATTTAGACCAATTAATCAAATATTTTTGTTGCTTAGGAGTACTTCATCTTGAGAGAGATGTAACTGATAGAGTATAATAGGAAGAAAAAAAAAATTAAATCTTCATTATAAATTGAAAATGACACTCTAATTTGAGACCTATTTTGGATTCGATGCAAATAAGGTAATTATTATAGGACAAAGAGAATATCTTTTCCTATTTAAACTAGTGCACAAAACACTTGTTAAGTTGGTTAAAAATGGCTTGTGTAGGTTATGAATTGTAAGTCTGTGTTAATATCAGGTTCCTACCAAATATACAAAAGCAAGCTAGATCATTTCTTCTATCAAACCTAATCATAAGCCAAATTATAATATTAACAAAGCTCAAACATAAAATTATGAGTTAATTAAGTAAACAAACATTATGAGTTTAACAAACCAAACCACAAATAATAACATATCAAAGAGTGTTTGCTTACCTCTAGCCCCATCTTATATTGAAAAGGTTTTTGGACCTGAAAAAGTGAATTCAGATGATGCTTTTAATACAAAGTGAAATCAGATTTTCTTACGTTGAAATCCTTAAAGCAAAACCTTAAATGAAATATTATAAAAAAATTGCAACAGATAACAAACATCTTGACGAGTATCAAGCTGCAAAGCAATAGATTGTTTAAGAAGTCTTTGGAGGGGAACTCCTTGACAAGTATCTCTAGGTAGTGGATATCAGAAACAAGAAGATAGAAGATTGAGACGTTTAAATATAGACTAAATATTTGTCATCTGAATGGAACAAACAGGGCCGGCCCATAGCCCGTCGAGGCTGGGCTATGGCACCGGGCCTCAGATTTTTGGGGGCCCAAGATATTTTTTTTTTGGTATGTAAAGCACTAAATTATTAATTATATACATCTAAAGCGAAAAATTTTTATGTTGGTCACAGTGCTGTGGTGGCGCGGCCTCTCATGTTTTAATGTGAGGTCATGGGTTCAAGTCCCTCTTGAGTCCTTTTTATTAATAATTTTCTTTTATAGTGCTTTATTTATTTTTTTGGGGCCTAAAATTCAATTATTTTTACATCCCTTAAGAGATTAAAACTGGGCCTACGAATTTGTTAAGACGGCCCTGGGAACAAAAATCAAATCTTAGATAACTAATGACCTAAATATAGTTCATATGGTTATATGAAAAATCAAATATTTGTTGATTAATGGATTACCTAACCATAGTTAACATGGTTATTAAGATACTAAAGTCTACCATTTTACTAAATGAACATTGTTATGATGGACCATGACATGAAGTTCATAGGAAAGACGATACCTTAGTAACGTAAGGGTCATATCAGATGAATGAGATAAATGGATTCATTGGATTTCAAAGGATTAATTTTTTTAAAAACATTTGGAAATATATGTGTGTAACAAGATGCCCTTTATTTGAATAATACGGAGTACAACTTCATAGAAGATGAAACTTCCTATAATACTATTATTCATTCTTAGCGAGGCCACATACATGGAACTAGAGTCTAGATAATCATTGGCGCTCTACTTGAATTTATTTTAAACCAAAATAAACATAAAAATATTATCAGTGGCATCTTTAGGGGCATCTAAACCATCGTATCAAAAGATATCTTGAGGATCCATATCCTCCTCTTCACATATTGTTGAAACAAAACATCAAATGATGTTGTAACAAAGGGTTTCAAGAAACTTGCGGTTACGACGCTTTGTTGATCTCATTTGCAATTGGCAATCACTGTTCGCTTGTATGCTCTCGGTACTCTTATTTTTCTCATTGCTTACTTGACTTTTTCTATCGGTGCACTTTTTTTTCATATGGATCTTTCGACAATCTATACTTTTCTTTCCGCAAATCATGATTGAATCACAAAAAATAGGGAAAAAAGAAAAGAAACATGTATAATTGGGTGCAAATGGATCATTTTTCTAGGCAAAATTTTGTGTGCATCGGATCGGATCAGTTGTGATTTCCACAATTACTCTATGATGCTATAATTTTTGTAATCTTAACAATAAAACCGCTTTGATTTTTTATTTCGTATAATAATTGTGGAAATCACAATTGATTTGATACACCCAAAATTTGGCCTATAAAAATAATCATTTGCTTCCAATTATAAAAGTTTCTTAGTATGTTCAAAGTCACAAATACATACACACACACACACCATCTTCCCTTTTTTCTCTCTATTTTTCAACCATGTTTAGCGGAAAGAAAAGCAAAGATCGTCGAACGATCGATGTGAAAAAAATGTACACCGATAGAAATATTCAAGTGAGAGATGAGAAAAATAAGAGTGCTAAGAGCTTGCAAATGAACAATGATTGCCAACTATAGATGACTTCAACAAAGTATCGTAACCACAAGTTTTTCAAAACCCTATGTTAATATATCATTTGTTGTTTTGTTTCAACAATATGTGAAAAGGAGGATATGAACCCTCAAGATTTCTTTTGATATGAGGGTATAAATGCATCTAAATATGTCTTTCATAATTTTATATTTTATGTTTATTTTGGTTTAAAGTAATTTCAATTAGAGAAGCAAATGTTTAACTAGTTTTATGTATGTAACCTTGTTAAAGACTGAATTTTAGTATTGTTGGGAGTTCCATCGTCTTTGTTTTTCATAAAATCGTAATTAGTGCAAGTGAGTAGCCGAATATCATAAGAAAAGGCCATTGTAGAGTTCTGTTACACTTACATGCCTATACTTTTGAGGGAAGAAAAACACATTATGGAAGTTCTCTACTAACGGTATTCCAGTCATGGCATACATAGGCCAGAGTTTATTGATCCATCTAATTGCGGCACACAAAAATAGCTTCAAATATGATAAGCAGACTATAAAGGGACGTCATATAACCTACAAAGCTGCATACCAGCCATCAAATCACATTCATTCCATCATTTCTGTGGCAATGAACAGTTTTAACCACATAGGCGTCAAATTGCATCGGACGTCGCATTTCTATATCTAGAACATAACCTACTAGATGACAGTTGGACCAGTCAGTCATTCAGCAGCTTAATTTCTAATTCTTCTAATTGATCAATCCTTTGACACGCGATCTGAGTCTTCTCCACGAGGCTGCTTGTTTGTAGTAGCTCTGGTTGTCAATACTTCTCTTGGTTCATGTAAATTTGTGAAATTAGAGGGAGAATGGTAAAATTTACAAAATAAATCCTAGTTAACCTTATCCTAATGGCAAAAAGAATGTTTCCTCATTGCTTCAAGAAGTAATAAATGAAAAATTTAAAATTAATACATTATTATCAACACCCTTTATATAAACTAATCATAACTCAGCAAGCAGTATAATATTGCACACTACAATTTTGCATGCTTATGTATACAGTTTCGCAAACTATTCCAGTATCATAAACCTGAAGCATTTGAAATATAAAACAGCATTCCATGAAAGTTCATTAAAGAGGTAAGCAATCTTCCAAGCAAACACTGATATCATAGGAATTGTTGAGTAACCAAGAACATTGAAGAAAAGAGAAAACTAGAGAAGAAAATCAGAGTGAAATGAGAACTTTTTCATTGAATAAGAGTTTGTTACAATGATCTCTTATATAGGTTGTTATTGTAGGCACATACTATGCTACTGTGTATCAACCCTATTACATTGTACCCTATCATCCCTATAAACTAGGAAGTTAGTTATTTCTGGTAACCAACTCTGAACTAGTGCCAGCTCATGTAACTTGCAGTGCAAGTAACTAAGGTGTAGTGTTAGCCTGTGGCACAAGGAATTGAGAGGCATTGTGTTCCTGCTGCTCATCATTCAATAATGATTCTTCTATCCTTTTTGTACTGTGTTTCAACATCCTCCCACAAGCTTGACCATGATAAATATTTATCATTCCAAGCTTGGATATAAATTGGTTGAACTTTGGAGGTGCTAAAGGCTTTGTTAGAAAATCTGCCAATTGCTCATGTGTTGATATAGGAAGAAGTCTGAGGATTCCCTTTTGAATCTTTTCTCTAACAAGGTGACAGTCTATTTCCAAATGCTTTGTCCTTTCATGGAAAACTGGATTGGATGCAATGTGAATTGCACTTTGACTGTCACAATACATGACTGGTTGCTTGCTGCTGTTGACTTTCAAGTCCTTTAAAAGGTAGAGCAGCCACTGAAGCTCACATGTAGTAGTGGAAAGAGCTCTGTACTCAGCTTCAGAGGAAGATCTGGAAATGGTTACTTGCTTTTTAGCTCTCCAAGAGATGAGTGAAGAACCTAAAAAGAAGCAGAATCCAGTTGTTGATCTTCTGGAATCCACACACCCTGCCCAGTCTGCATCAACATAGCCCAGTAGTTGCTTCTCTGAACTTCTAGGGAAGAAAAGACCAAGACCAGGATTGTTCTTAAGGTATCTTAATACTCTACAAGCAGCTTTGTAATGTGTGATTGTTGGGGAATTCAGAAACTGGCTCAGCTGCTGTGTAGCTAAAGAGATGTCAGGTCTAGTAGTGTTCAGGTATAACAGTCTGCCAATGAGCCTCCTGTAGCAAGACACATCTTCAAAAGGTGCACTTGTGTCTTGATGCAACTTGATGGAAGTATCTAAAGGTGTTGATGTAGGCTTGGAACCTAAAAGACCAGAAGAATCAAGTAAATCCAAGCAATATTTCCTTTGAGAGACTGAAATGCCTGCTTTAGAGTGAGCAACTTCCAATCCTAAGAAATATTTGAGGATCCCCAAATCCTTAATCTTGAATTTAGCATCTAGAATGGACTTGATTCTTTGAAATTCAATCAGAGAAGTACCAGCCAATATGATGTCATCAACATAAACTAAAATTGCTGTAAAATTAGTGTTATGTTGAAGAGTGAATAAGGAGTAATCAGATGTGGACTGAGAGTAACCTTCATGAAGCAACAAAGCAGTCAATTTTTCATACCATTTTCTGCTTGCTTGTTTCAAACCATAAAGACTTTTCTGCAGTTTGCAGACTTTGCCAGGCAAGCTAGAAACCCCTTCTGGTATACTCATGAATACATCCTCTTGCAAATCACCATGAAGAAATGCCTTGTTAACATCTAATTGGTGTAAATGCCAGTTTTGAATAGAGGCAATAGCAAGAAGGGTTTTAACTGTAGTGAGCTTAGCAACAGGAGAAAAAGTATCAAAAAAATCCAGTCCCTCAATTTGATTGTAACCCTTAGCTACCAATCTGGCTTTGTACCTTTCAATAGAGCCATCTGCCTTATGTTTCACTCTATATACCCATTTACTGCCAATTGGCTTCACATTGGGTGGTAAATCCACAATGGACCAGGTACCATTAGCAGTCAATGCCTTTAATTCATCATTCATAGCCTTTAACCAATGTTCAGACTGACATGCCTCCTTATAGGTTTTAGGCTCAGTGAAGAAAGATGGAAAAGACTCTATGTGATGAAGAAAGATGATCAAAAGAGTGAAAATCAGTAATGGGATAAGAAATACCTGAGTTGACTGATTTTGATGATGAAATGGAAGAGTTATTGCATATGTAATCTTTCAAATAGCTGGGGGCAGACTTGACTCTGGTAGACTTATGTATAACAGGTGATGAAGGAAGAGGAGGGTTAGTGATGGAAGTGGAAGATGGTGGTTCATTGGTGGAATTTGAATTTGAATTGAAAGGGTCTGACACAGTTTCAGAAGGAGGAGTTTCAATAACAGGAGCAATATCATAATCTTGTGCTAGATGTGTATGATATTCCCATGAGACATTTGAAGGATTATTTTTATAAGGAAAAATACTTTCATGGTGAGTGACATTTCTAGAAACAAAAATTTCTTTGGAGTGAGTGTCAAGAAGAATGACTCCTTTCATACCACTTTTATAACCAAGAAAAATACACTTTCTTGCTCTAGAAGCAAGTTTGACTCTGTTTGCCTGAAGAGTTGATGCATAAGCTAAAGAGCCAAAAACTTTCAATTGATGCAAATCAGCATTTTGATTGTGTAATAGAAAATAAGGTGTTTGATTGTTTAAAATGGGGCTAGGCACCCTATTCATAATGAAGACTGCATGAACTGCAGCATATGACCAAAAAGATTTAGGTAAGTGGGATTGAAAAAGAAGTGCTCTAGTGATGTTTAAAATGTGTTGATGTTTTCTTTCCACCCTTGCATTTTGTTGGGGTGTTTCAACACAGCTAGTTTGATGCAAAATACCTTTAGAGGCATAAAACTGAGGCATATTAAATTCAGGGCCATTATCACTTCTAACAATTTTAACATGACAGTCATGTTGATTTTCAATTAAGGTGATGAAATCTATGACATGTTGTCTAGTTTCACCTTTAGATTTCATTAAGGTTATCCAAGTGAATCTACTAAAATCATCAACAACAGTTAGAAAATAGGAATGATTATGAACAGAAGAAATTGAAATAGGACCCCAAATGTCAAAATGCATCAATTCAAAAGGCTTTTCAGCTTTATTACAACTTTCAGGAAATGGTAATTTCCTGTGTTTAGCAAAGTGACACACATCACAAGTTGCTTTAGAATCTACATAGACAAAAGGAAACTGAGACTGTAAGGACTTCATTCTAGAAAAAGAAAGGTGACCTAGTCTAAAATGCCAAAGGGCACTATCTGGTAAAGGAGCAAAGTTGGGAACAATCTTGCTTGCTGAACAAGTCAGCTTATTTGAAAGATTCAAGTAGTATAACTCCTCCCTTTTATCACCAGAACCAATCATCTTCTTGGTTTTCTTGTCCTGAATAAAACACTGGAAACCATTAAAACTCACAATACAATTTAAGAAATTTGTTAATTTGGACACAGAAATGAGATTAAAGTGAAATTCAGGGACATAGAGAACATCATGAATGATAAAATCATCAGAAAATTTAATGGTTCCAGATTGATTTGCCATAGTTAAATGACCATTAGGTAGTTTTATGTTAGTAGGAATGATTTCATTGTAAGAATGAAACCATTTTAGATTTCCACAAATGTGATCACTAGCTCCTGAATCAATGATCCAAGAACTTAGAGTAAAATTGTGACAAGTTAAAGAAGAACAGAAACTAGTACCTTGCCTGTCAGTTGGTGAATGACCAAGAGACATGGAAGAAGAAACCTGATTAGAAGCATGTGCAGTTTTTGAACCTTGGTTAAGAGATGAATTCTGAAGTAAAGATATTAACTTCTCATATTGCTCATGTGTAATAGCTGGAGCAGTAGTTTTGCTATCACCACATGATGAAGACTTCTCATCATTAGTAACATCCTCCTTTGCAATATGATTAGCAGATGAAGAACCAAAAGTCTTTTGAAGGTGAGGTGGAACTCCATGTTTCTGCCAACAAGTTTCCACAGTGTGATTCTTTCTACCACAGAAAGTACACACACGTACACCATGTTTAGAATTGGTTCCTTGAGATTGTGATTTTCCAGAAGAGTCTCCCTTGTACTTTCTGGAATCAGCATAGTTAATCAAAACTGAATCTTCACTAGGTGAAGCAAAATTTCCTTGTCTTTCATGTTGCAAAACCATGGAAAAGATTTTGTTCATGGAAGGTAATGGATCCATTAACAAAATTTGAGACTTAACCATAGCAAAGTTCTCATTCAAACCAGTGAGAAATCTAATTGCATAAAGCAGATTATGATTTTGTCTAGCATTGCGCATGAATTCACAAGAACAACGTACTCTGCACACACAATTTGGTACAGGCATATATATCTCAAGCTCCTCCCACAAAATCTTCAACTCAGAGTAAAAAGCAGTTACAGACTTGGATTCTTGTTGCAAAGCATAGATTTCTTGCATAAGTTCAGAAATTCTTACCAAATCTCCTTGAGAGAATCGTTCTTTCAGATCGTTCCAAACATCACATGCATTTTCCATGAAAATTATGGATTGTGCAATTGAAGGAGATACAGAATTTACAATCCAGGAATGCACTAAGTTGTTGCAACGATTCCAAGGTCGAAACAGAGGATCAAAATCATCAGTGATAGGTTCAATTGTACCGTCAACGAATTCAAACTTCATTTTGCCTCCTAACGCTCTTCGCATTGATCGAGCCCAGGAATGATAGTTTGAACCGTCCAAAACCGGAGAAACAGTGACAGATGAAGGTCCATCACTAGGATGAACGAAGAAAGGACTAGATTGATCAGTGAGAACATCGTTGTTACGAGGCGCCATTGATGGAGCTTGAGAAAGCTTGCGGAAGACGAATCAAAAGGCTCTAGATACCATGTTGAGTAACCAAGAACATTGAAGAAAAGAGAAAACTAGAGAAGAAAATCAGAGTGAAATGAGAACTTTTTCATTGAATAAGAGTTTGTTACAATGATCTCTTATATAGGTTGTTATTGTAGGCACATACTATGCTACTGTGTATCAACCCTATTACATTGTACCCTATCATCCCTATAAACTAGGAAGTTAGTTATTTCTGGTAACCAACTCTGAACTAGTGCCAGCTCATGTAACTTGCAGTGCAAGTAACTAAGGTGTAGTGTTAGCCTGTGGCACAAGGAATTGAGAGGCATTGTGTTCCTGCTGCTCATCATTCAATAATGATTCTTCTATCCTTTTTGTACTGTGTTTCAACAGGAATGTTGCTACAAAATTCACTCTTGCATGATTCTTATGACATTAAGCTAAATCGGAGAGTTGAATGGTGCCCATGCACGCAAAATTGCCACAAGCATGTTATAGTTCCCACCTCCCCTGCCAATCTTAAATGTTAGGCAATGAAATCAAAAAGCATTTTCTAGCGTACCTATGGATGAATTAATTTATCAATGCCAAAAAATTTAGGAAACATGTCCTATATTTATATATTTAGTAATACTTTTTCTAGATTTTTCTTGTTTACTGCATTGAAATGAGTAGAATTTTCGTCATTTTCAGTATCAGATGTAGATGTGGAATTATGGATCAGAATCAGCAGCCACGGATTGGGAATTTTCAACTAAGTTGCCTACAGCTTGATCTCCCCCTTCGATTGTTTGCTCGTGATTTGCTTTAGCTGCTGCTTCATCAGCCTTCCTTTTTTCTTCTCTCTGCCGTTTCTTCCTTGCCTCTTGCTCCGTTAATTGCTTAAATATGCAACAAAAAGAGGAACACAATTACAATGTTAGATAAAAGATGCTGGTACAGCAACACTATTTGGAAAAATAACACGTGTTCTTTCATTATAATGTTAGACTAATGATTTTTTCCATAGGTAGAAAGGTATTTTTATTTTTATGTGCAACCTATAAATGGTGTACAAGGAAAAAATTCAATGCGGTGGATAACAAATACGAAATGAAAGGAGTCAATCTTGTATTACATTGATTTTAATGAGTTTCAACAATCCATTGAGACTGAGGACATGGAGTTGATTGATGTTCCAATGGTTGGAAAAGAGGTTTCATTGTACTCACATGTTTGATCAATTGGTATGAGCCGAATCGATGCATTATTTGTATCTAAAGATCTTATCAGAAAATAGAAAATCAAAGGTTTGTTTAATTTAATACATTGATAACCGTGATTAATTATAGATACATGAAACATGTGAAGAATGATAAATGAAAGGAAAAAATTCAATGCGGTGGATAACAAGTTGACTATTTCAGGGGGATAACAAATACAATCACTTTTGGGTGAAATAGAACTTGTTGCCTTGGTAAAATGTGAGGATTTAGGTGGCCACACTATGGAGCACAACAGTCTCGAGAGTGAGTCCAGGTCCAAAACTTAAAAGCACGCCCCATTCAAGTCCTTCTCCTGTTGTGCCAAGTCCTTCTTCTTTTGACTTCCTCCTCATCTCATCCAAAATGAATAACACGGACGGACTTGACATGTTACCATACTCGCTAAGTACATGCCTAGTGGTTTGCATTTTCTCTGGCTTTAAGCCTAATTTGGCTTCAACTTGGTCAAGAATTGCTCGTCCGCCTGGGTGTGCAATCCAAAAAATGGAATTGTAATCAGAGATATTCAAAGGTTGTAAGGCCTCAACAAGAGTTTTCTCAATGTTCTTTGAGATGAGGTCAGGAACATCTTTGATGATATGTAATGTTAGTCCTGCTTCTCTAGTGTGAGCTTTAATAGCTCCTTCACTATCTGGAATGATGGTTTGTGCAGTCCATACCAATTCAAACAAAGGCTTCTCAACTTCTCGCAACGAGTCTGAACCAACAATCACAGCTGCCGCACCATCTCCAAACAATGCCCGTCCCATAAGACTATCAAGATCAGTATCACTAGGTCCACGGAAATTAAATACCCTGATCTCTGAACAAACCATCAACACACGGGCACCTTTGTTGTTCTCAGCCAAATCTTTAGCCAAGCGAAGAGCCATCGCACCAGCAAAACAACCTTGTTGGTACATCATATAACGCTTTACATATGGACAAAGGCCTAAGAGCCTTGTGAGCTGATAGTCAGCGCCAGGCATATCGACACCACTTGAAGTGCAGAATATGAGATGAGTAATCTTTGACTTAGGTTGACCCCATTCATTGATAGCCTTTGTTGCTGCTTCTTTTCCGAGCTTTGGTACTTCCTCAACCACAATGTCCTGTCTTGCATCCAAAGAAGGAGCCATAAACTCACAAAAACTTGGATTCTCCTTCAATATTTGTTCTGTCAAATGCATGTATCTCTTCTTAATCATAGATTTGTCACCTAGAAAAAATGATACGCAGTTTAATCATTAGTCTTTAAGTAACACTAGAAAAAATAGAGACAAATAAAAGATATATAACATGGACATAATTTATATGCAGTCCGAAAATATTTACATTTTCAATCATATGTAATCAATCATTAACAATATTTAACTTTAATCATAACTACTTTTAAAGTCACATGTAATTTGGTGACGGTGCAAAATTTGTACACTAACCATGTGTATAAAAGTAAATTCATATAATATAAATAGATATCTTACACATGCGCTGAAATTTTTCTTTCAGCTCAGTCTTGTGCTCACTATTTGTGATGCGGAAGTAGAAGTCCGGATATGTACTCTGATCCACGCAGTTTAGAGGAGTTGCAGTGCCGATTGCTAACACAGTCGCAGGGCCGTCAGCTCTCTGTGCCTGGCGGATCTCATTAACTGTCACCATATCTTAGCTTGCAATGTATTAAAAATACTAGTTGATATTTGGTGTATGAAAAAGTGTTGTTTGGAACATATGATATATATAGTGTGGCTGGCTGGCTGAGTGAATAGAAGGAAACGTTGTTAGATGGGGTTCAATCATTATTTATGATAAGTATTTACATTGTCAACGAATTGAAGTATATATTACCTTAGGTATTAAACGTACACATTTACATTGTCAACGAAGGGCATTTAACGTATAATCACTTATAGCGTAAATTGTGTTCATTTATATTATCAATATGTTGGGTTCAATTAGCAACTATTATACGTATGGCATTATCAATTTTACAGTAGCATGCTATAGCATATACATTGTCAACGAATTGAAGTATTAAACCTGGATTCACGTAACGTAAGCAACCTGAAGCGATCAAATAAGCAAGGTGGCTACTACATTACCTAACAAAAGAAATTGGGTAACGTTATCCAAAGTTGTCACAAACACGACCCTCTATGTGTAGGATTATTCTTAGGTTTGCTATTTATGGAAATACTAAAAAACAAGTTCGTTTTTAAGTTTTTTTTTATTACAAAGTTGGTCCTTTAAATCAGAAAATATCTATGCCATGCATATTTTTCATCAAGCTCGATTAAAAAGTGTTTATGTAGACGTTTAATGTTAAGTTGATATGTCCAACTTCACTGTTCTCAAAACTAGGATTCATAGATGTATCATAGATGAATATTTATATGTAAAATTAAGCTTGAATTTAAAAACAAGAAGAAAATGTGCATAAGTAATCATGTTTGATGTCATAAGAATTTTTAGACCTATCACCTCATTGTTAAATGATCAATAGTCACTTTCTAAAAAAATTGGCTTAAAAAATAGATAATGTAAATATTCTACAACCTAAAGAACCAAGTTGTAATAAAAAAGCTAAAGGGACCAATTTGAAATGAAAAAAAACTTAAAAACTAACTTGGTCTTGTTCTAAACACACAACTTAAAGGACCGCGAGAGATATTTGTCCTTCCGGAAATTTACAAACACCTCCCTTTAAATATGTTAAAATGTCTTTCATCACTTCTGTTTCTCAAAATACAATATCCTCCCTTCTCGTTAACTCCGTTAAACTACCGTTAAAAAAATTAGTCTCATAAATTGGGGCCTAACAAATTAGTCTCACGTCAAAAGTTAGGCATCGGACAAACTTGCATGACGCATCATGTCTGAAAACGCTAAACCGTCATAAACTCATCATTATTGCAAGTGAGGCCAAATATCATAAGAAAATACTATAAAGGCCAATGTAAAGTTCTGTTACACTTACATGCCTATACTTTTGAGGGCAGAAAAACACATTATGGAAGTTCTCGGATAATGGTATTCCAGTCACAGCATATACATTGGCCAGAGTTTATTGATCCATCGTATAGCGACACACAAAAATAGCATCGAATATGACAAGCAGGCTATAAAGGGTATTGTCCTTATTTATTAACTAGTTGGTGAAAATTGATGTAAGAAAATATAATACAAACTCAACCTACAAAGCTGCATGTCAGCCATCAAATCTAAATTAAACCCAACCCATGCCGACCGGCCAATGTAGAAATCCTCAAATCTCATTCATTCCATCATTTATGTGGCAATGTAGATTGTTAACCAGCCTCAAATCGAATGGGACGTTGCATTTCTATTTGTATTACTAAATCATGGCCAATAGATGACAGCTTGACCAGCCAATTATACAGCAGCTGAATTTTTAAATGCTCTAATTGATCAATCCTTTGACACGCTATCTGAGTTTTCTCCATGAGCTTGCTTGTTTGTAGTAGCTCTGGTTGACAATACTTCTCTTGGTTCCTGTGAAATTGGAGGGAGAATTGTAAGATTTACAAAATAAATCATAGTTATCCTTATCCTAATGGAAAAAAGAATGTTTCCTCATTACCCCCAAAGAAGTAATAAATGAAAATTAAAAAATTAACACATTATTATCAGCACCCTTTATATCATTTAATCATAACTCAGCAAGCGGTATAATATTGCAAACTATAATTTTGTATACTTGTGTATATTATAGTATTGCAAAATTTAACTATCCCAATATCAGAAACATAGCATTTGAGACATAAAACAGCAGTGCCAAGGAAACACTGATATCAAAGGAGATGTTTCTACAAAATTCACTCTTGCATGATTCTTATAACATCAGCCAAAATTGCCGCAAGCATGTTATATATGCAATAATACCTTTTCTAGATTTTTCTTGTTTACTGCATTCAAATGAGCAGAACCTTCATCATTTGCAGTATCAGATGTAGATGTAGAATTCTGATTTCCCTCCAAGTCCTTACTATTACCATTTATTACTCCAGATATAGATGGATCAGTATCATCAGCCACAGATTGGGAATTTTTAACTAAGTCGTTTACAACTTGGTTTCCTCCTTCAACTATTTGTTCGTGATTATTAGCTTTAGCTGCTGCTTCCTCGGCCTTCCTTTTCTCTTCTTCTCTCTGCTGTTTCTTCTTTGCCTCTTGCTCCATTAATTGCTTAAATCTGCAATAAAAAGACGAACACAATTACAACAGGTTAAAATCAATCAATAGCATTATGAAATAAGTGTGGCTCCTTATAATTATAATCACTAACTTGTCACCAGGTCGTGGTCCTTCTGATGTCAATTTTGAATCTTTTCTAGCTTCTTCAATTTTTGTGGAATTTAGATTCGATACTGACTTTTGAACCTGCATTAGGTCTACATTTTTCACATTATCATCAAGAACTTGTCTCAAAGGATTTTTCGCACCTCCTAACTTTTGAAGCCATATTTGCTGTAAAGTGCTCAATATATTATTTGTGAACCTGCACAACTTAAAAAGTATAATAAGCAAATATAGATATCACGCTTACACATATAAGACCATTGGAAGGTTTTACGTGTGCTTACCAGTAAAGGCTAAGACCTGAAGGAACTGAAAGAGCAAAATAACCAATCACTAATGGAAGGACCTTGTTTAAGACTTGAGAACTCTTCACATTAGGATCAGTAGCCTGAATCATGGAAAATTATGAGTAGTTCAGGTGCAAATGTAAACACAAAGATGCACTTAAATGTCCAAATACCAAGTAAATTAGCACAAATAGTTTTCATTAATTCCTATAGAAAAATGGGTCACATGACTGTCATGACATATTAGATAGTAATAGATGATCCAGTTAGACAGCCTGGCTATACCAAAAGGAAAAAAAATCATATCAACATACTTCACTAATTAACAAGTTAGAAAAGTGTTTTACTAAAGCTATAACTAAACATAGGTATAGCGCTTATGCAGTACAACACAGAAACGCTTGTACAGTCAACAAGGTTCAGATAGGAAGTAATGTTTTTATGTGGGTAGTTATGGTATGTTATTAATAGGGTGTCCGCAGTATAGGCAGTTATCTGTGTTTGTTGATAAAGAAGGAAACTCCTAGTTAGGGTTAATTTATATAACCGAGCAGTTTGTTAGTGTTGAATTCAAATCTGGCCTGTAAACTAGATAATATCAGTAATAAATTCAATGTGTTATTTCTTCAGTCCACAGGTTCAGGGAGAGCATTAATTATAGAGCCAAGAAGCCTCCAATTTAATTGTACATGCAACATCAATTACCTGTGATGACTGCATTATCTGGAGAGAAATGTATTGAGAGACAACCAGCAAAACAGGCAAGACAAGGTAAGCCAATGTATCTGGCCATCCAAGGGGAGGGTGACCATCCTGAAATGAAAAAAAAAAATCAAAGCAAAAAGCATTAAAACAAACCTCAAATTTACATCCACCTAGAACCTGCCAGAAATTACCAACAATGTGAACAAAAAATTAAAATAACAATGGAAACTTTTCACAATAATCTAGATTAATGAAGGTGAATCATGTAAGTAATAGGCCTCCAATTGTGAGGACTTATTCAAGGAGAAAACTGAAGAACTTAAGTGGGCCAAGGACTGGGACAGCGCTTTTTTAATCTATAAAAATAAAATGATTATTGAAAAGGCAAAAGCAGCAAAATCAAACAACTGATTCCGAGCAAAAATGCACCTAAAAATTAGAAAATGTAAGAAATGTGCTCTTACTAATGAAACAAATGAATAGAGTTCTCAATTCCATTTCATACGACTTCAGCATGAAAGTAAATGACCTCGTCAAGAAATAATTCTTACAAAGTTGCAAATTTGATAGTCTCGACACGTGTAATTTTACTTGCTAATTGAGGTATTTACCACAAAAGGAAAAAGCCATGAGATACCACTTCCGTTTTGCCGAGCTGCAATTGTAGTTGGACCAGAAAGAGAAGGTATCCAAAAGAAGCCTTCATTGAGGAGTCCCTTTATTTATTATTAGACAAAATATTACATTAGCCATTGACGATAGAAATATATGTATACCTGAAAAACAGCCCAGGTAACTATCTAATAGAAACTCAACATAATAAGCAACAAACCTCATCAGCCACATTAGAAAAGGCTCGATATAGCCCGATCCACACTGGTGTTGTTAAGAGAACAGGCAGGCATCCTGGGAAGAATGAAGAGTGATTGATAAAAGAATTAGCAAGTTCAATTTTAAAAAGCAATATTAATGCTTTATACAGGAGTGGATTGATCACTGCCTCCATCTACCTACCCAAGCCATAATAATCTTTTGTGTGTGTGCGTGTGTGTACAACGTAAGAAACAGTACAAGCAAAATTCTGGAAACAAATCAGAAAACAACCAGACTTGTAATCTGAAAACTGAGGAAGGCCACATCCTAAAAGCCATAGGAAATACCTATGACTACAGTCTACAACCCCTTTGCAATAGTGACAATTATGACATGGATACCTGCTAGAGGATTAATGTTGGCTAATTTATATAACCGGGCAGTTTCAAGTTGAATTCTCTCCTGCAAGAAGACAATACATAAGAAATCTTGTCAGTTGAAAAAAGAAGGAAAAAGCTTCGGTAAAAGGATACAGAGTCAAAATGCTAACATCATGTTTGGAATCCTCAAAAATGCTTTTATTCGATTTAGAAATCAAATTTAATGTTTACAATCATATGTTTGAAACTCGCTAAAAAATGAAATTGACTTTTTTTTATGGAAAAGGCCATTAAATAAGAGTAAATGGTCGATCTGAATAATTAAATTAAATTAAAAAAAAAATCAATTCCCACAAATACTACCATATTCAAGAGGATTTGTGACACATGAAAAGAAATCAATGAGATTTTAAAAATCATATTGTTCCTTCTCTTTTATCATTTCAAACACAAATTTGATTTACAAATTACAAATCAAACCAAATCCCATTTCTCAGCATTCCAAAATCCATACACGCTCTTATGATGGTAAAGAAGTAAATAAAAAAATCAGTTTACATTACCAGGAAATAGTTCAAAAAGAACATGTTTTATTGGAAAAAATAACAATTATAGAAGTCATATAAAATACCTGATCCCCGGCATACTGTTTCTGGATAGCCTTCACTTGAGGTTGCAAAGATCGCATAGCCATGGCAGATTCTACCTGAGAACAGTCACAGAAAAGTTTATCTAACTAAATCATGGTGAAAACAACATGATGAAAAATGTCTTTTAAATGTCAAAGGCAATGACAAGCATTTTACATCCTTAAATTCAGGAGTATCAAAAGAACAGGACCCGTATGGATCATTTTCAAAACTTAAAAAACATGTGAAGCACGTTCCAAAAACGACAAACCTGTTTTCTTGTCAACGGAAATGTGGCAGCTTTTACAAGAACAGTGAGCATTATAATCGCAAAACCATAAGCATACGGCACATGCAAAGTAGAAAGCCCGTCCTTGAGTACCTGAAAACGATAAAATACTTCCCTTCAGAATTACTCTTGACTATATATCCAAGTAGAAATAGAACCATGTGAAGTTATGTAATTTACAAGTACAAATAAATCACAACTCACAAGTTAACAACTTATAACGATTTCAGAAAGAGAACTAGAAGAAACACCTATATGAAAAATAGGATTCTTTAGCAAATTGCATATAATTTATTGATATGAAAAATTATAACTCCAGAGTTGTGTTTCCATGACACATAGAAACAGAAAGGGAAACCGATGGTACATTTTATAGGTTTCAACATAATCTTAGTCCCTGCAAATATAGAGTTTGTTGCTTTTAGTCTCTGCGTCGTACGTGGGCCAATAAAATCACACCATGTCGCTCAATAAGCTGAAGTCGAAGACTAAAAGCAACATTTCTTGAATTTGCAGAGACTGAATCCAAACAACAACAAAAAAACTTATTAGACTAAAACTAAAAAATGCCATAATTGCAGAGACTAAAATCATATCTAAACCTATTTTATATATGGTGCTTGTGATATTTCTCAAGTCACAAGGGGTTTAAAAATGTGGTCTACAATCATATCGCAACTGCACACATTTCACAGCAGATAAAAGGTTCACAACTTAACAATTTAAAACCATGGTAACCATAACTGCTGACACCGTTAACCAAAACCCTACCTACCACCTCAAAATGAAGAAAGCTACAACTAAAATTACAATACTACTTCACAACTCTAATTTCACCCTCTCTAGTATGATTATAATTCAAATTCAAATAAAAGTTTAAATTTCACAATCAATAAAATCAAAAACAAAATTAAAAATATAGTTAAATCAAAGTTTAAGAAACCAAGACCTTGAGAATAGTTTCCATATAATTGGTAATTCCAGAAAACCAATCGTTATTCTGTTTAGCGGCGGTGGTGGTGGTGGTTGTTATCGCCGTATCGGAAGACGAAACAGCAGCATCAGCAATTGTGTAAAGAAAACCCTCCGCTCGGTTAAACAATTCCCTGAGAACGAATTCAGCATCTTCCGGCTCGGGTAAAAAACCGGGATGAAATCCGAACCGGGCAACGGAAAGAGAACCGCGAAGAAAGCGTTTGGTCGAGCCTGGGAAGGCGTGAGAGTGAGGTCGAAGTGGAAGATGATTGGCTCTGCTCCGGTTTACGAACGGAGAAGAGAGTATAGTCGGCGTGCAAGGTAACAGAGCCGCCATTATTTGGGGTTGAAATGAACCGGTTCAATGAAAAAACCAAGCACCGACCGGGTTTTTGATAGGAGCGTTGTAAGTTGTAGAAAGCGGAGTGAACAGAGTGGTGGAAAGAAGGTACACGGAAATGGAGGAGATGTAATCGAACATACAAGTATGATGGTGATATAGTTAGAGAGACAAAGGGGTTTGTAGGATTTTTGTTTTTTTACTCCGCCTTTCTTGGGTTTTTAAAAAATTTAAAGGGTCCACCAATATTATAACAAAATTAATATTTTACACCATAAAAGAAAGAAAATGTATCTAAAATATTTATCTTTTATTTGTCAATTAGTTAGATATTAGTACTCATTTTACATTTTAAAATAAGTTGTTCACTTTAGACAAGTTTGGTCTAAAATTTTGGTGTCAAATATGGGGTTATTTAATTTTTTTTTTGACAAGTATGGGGTTATTTAATCTTTATGTATATTTTTTAAATGCGTATAAATTGTAGAATCCAAAAAATAAAAGAGATTTGTAAAAAAAAAAAAATAAACTAAAAGAGTTATGGAAATTAACAAGCTTTGTGTCACCATGTCTTTATTTTTCGGTAAATTACAATCAATCAAATGTTTTACTTTAAAATTATGAGTAAAGGCTAACCTTGTTAATAATTTGACGGTCATAATTGATTAAAAATGTAAAAATATCTTTATATTAAAATTATTATGTATAAATTAAATTTTGTTTTTGTGAGATATTAAATTCATTGTTTATTTTACAATAAATTCATATTGTAATTAAAGGTTGTTGGCATTATTATTAGGGTAGTTCTATGGTGAAGTCAAGGAAATGACTTTTTTGGTGAAGTTAACACTATACCATCAAAAATGTAATGAGTAACACCCCATTGTTTGTACAATGACATCAAAAGTCTAGTCCTCATAGTATCATCAATTCATCAGATTAACAAGATTACACTTAATCTAATTTTATCCTACCTTGTTATAAGAGTAACACCCCACAAAGTGTAACACTTAAGACTATCACATAATATCATCAACTCTGTTTGCATGTTAAAGATTCCGACAATAAAATAGTACTTGTAAGTTGAAGATGTTGCAAGCATTACTAGATGAATTACTATTGATGATTAATTAGTAATCAACAATTTAAAAATGAATCAAACATTAAAATCAAAAATTAACTTTTTTAAAAAAGTCAGTTTTCTGACTGCACCATAGAAGCTCCCTTATTATTAATTTCTCCTTTCGGTCATCACTTCGAGGGAGTAATATAATAGTAGTATCATATTTTCTTTATTCCAAACTCCACGTGATTAGTTAGTACAACTATTGTGTTTAAATATGATTATTTTAATTATAATGCTTGATCACATCATTACCAAACCAAATTTACAGTGTGATATATATTATATAGGGTAAATACAGACTTTGGTCCCTTAACTTATTTTTGCGTTTCATTTTGGTCCCTTAACTTTAAACTATCTCAATTTGGTCCCATACGTAACTCTCCGTTTACTAAAGTGGTCCCTTCTGTTAGTTTTTTAAAAAAAAAACGTTAACTTTGTATTTTTTATTATTAAAAATAATTTTAAATTATTAAAAACATAAAAAAAAAAAAAAAAGGTTTTACCATCATTTATAAAAAAATTAAAAAACAGAAAATTTAAAAAAACAAAAATATCTTTTTTTCCTTCATTTCTTCATCTTCTTCATCTTTCTTCTTCATCATCTTCATCACACCTTCATAAAACAACACATTTCAATTGGGTCCAAACCCATAACCTTAATTCTCACACCCTTCATACCCATTCCTTCCTTATTCCCATTCTCACTAAAAATCGAAACTTTAAAACAACACATTCCATTTTCAGCAAAATCATCACCAATTCAAATCTCGTTAAATCATTGCTTCATTCCTATACTCACTGTAATTCATCACCCCTGGTTTTGATACCCTTTTCAAGACTTTTGCTCATATGAACAAGCTGAGAAATGGTACTGATACTTTTTTTTTAAATAAAGGAATATGGTTTCTTTCCAACTATTAGTTCTCATTTCATCCAATTCCATTCGTCAACAAATTATATCACCATAAATGTTTTTCATTATCCAATCCCCTTCTTCCTTGGTGTTTCTCTGTCGTACTTTCTCTTCATCTTGAATTTAAGGTTATTGGAAAAAATTAATTTTGATTATGGTGTGAGTGACTGAGTTCTAATCTGATGACCCATTTGATTGAAGAGAAGAGAATGATAATGGGAGAAGCAGCAAGAATCTGCATTTATCCAAAAAAAAACGCAAATTCAGGTTCAACATCTCTGCTTCCTCTCTTCTCAGGTTCAACAACAACAATCAACACAGGTTCAACAACAAACAACAAGAAATCCAAACAAATTCAGATTCATCTCTTCTCATATCAAATAATTCGTACAGCATCAACAAAGACAAAATCAAACCAAAATCTATCCATTCTCATGTCGCCGCAGCTAAAAAAAACATCGTCGCCGTTCATGTCGCCGCCGTTCATGTCACCGCCGTTCAACCTATTGCCGCTGTTAAACCCATTGTTGCCACCGCGCGCGACCTTGAACCCATCACTGTCAGCTGCCAGTTCCTTCTGCACAGATCTGTGTTTATGGGTTTGGGAAGAGAAGAGAAGAAAGGATGATTACAGTGAACCCATTTTTCTTCTGCACAAACCCATTTTTTTTCTTTTCATGTTTTTAATAATTTAAAATTATTTTTAATAATAAAAAATACAAAGTTAACGTTTTTTTTTTAAAAACTAACGGAAGGGACCACTTTGGTAAACGGAGAGTTACTTATGGGACCAAATTGAGACAGTTTAAAGTTAATGGACCAAAATGAAACGCAAAAATAAGTTAAGGGACCAAAGTCTGTATTTACCCTATTATATAAATATAGATAAGGTGCATGAATAGTTAAAAGGAGTAAAACGGGGAGACCTTAGTTTGGTGTGCTAATGTTCATGATCTGCTCATAATAGGAAACAATTATATTGAGATCGAAGAATTCAAAAGTAAGATGAAGGTTAATTTTGGGTGAATTGTGACACTTCATTGGCCATGAGTTTGTGGAAATAAGGAAGGGAAACATGCTTGATCAAAATAAGTACTATGTAGTATATGTATTGAAGAGGTTTAACATGTTGAATTGCAACTCAAATGAAAGCCAACATTAATCTGAATAAGGATGATTAAAGGGCGGAATAGACATCAATATATACAAACTACTAATTGGTTTAGGCATGGTATATTTTTCAGTGTAGGAATGGTGAGCAGACTTGTGCAACAACGTAAGCATTGTCACATGATGGCAGACAAGAGAATCTTATAGTACTTGCAATGACCAATTGATTATGATATTGTTTTCTAATTCTTAAAGCCATAGAGATGGTGAGTTGGTTGGTTTTCTGACTCGTTAGAAAGGATGAGGACCATGAGATGTGTATTTAAGCTATTTGAAACACCAATTTCTTTGGACTCAGATATGCAAACACTTGTAAAATTGTCATTGTGTGAAGCGTAATTTATATTTTCTTTTCATGCACTATGCCAATGAGTTTGATTGCAGTCTTTGTTGCGTGAGATTGGAGTTGGAAATGAAGAAGCAATGAAGCTCAAGGTTGACGACAAGTCAACATCAACTTAGCTAAAAAATTATAGCTCTTAGAAGGAGCAAGCATATGGAGACCAAATTACATTTTCTTCGTCATCAAGTAAGAAAACGAAGAATCAACTTAACATACTGCAAAACTGAAATGTAAATTGCCGAGTGCAAACATCATGACAAAACCTTTGAGGATTGAGAAATGTAACGAAATGAGGAAGATGATGAGTGTGTCGTCCTTGGAGTCATTGGTTTAAAGGAGAATATAAATTGAGAAAGGGGAAATTACTATTAATAAATATGACACTCATAACATTTTACGATTGTTTCAAATGAGATTTAAACTTTGTATCTTACGATTTGATATCAAACTCTTGCTATTAGGCTAACACATCATGGAGAATGAAGACAAGCTAGTTGGTTTAGTTTTGATGTCCACATAACATTTCTTCCAACATATAGTATGAGTTTTTGTTTTTATTCATTGTTCTAGGAGAAATAGATCTACGAACTTACTCCCTCCGTCTCTTAATGTAACCACCCATTTGATTTTATTTTTGTCCCTAAATGTAACCCCCTTTTCAAATTACTAGATGCATTTATTACTTTTTTCCTAAACATACCCCTAATTAATACTACTAACTTGTCTTGAAATATGAATAATCAAATTTAATACACATACAAACAAATGACAATTTGGTAATATTAATACACAAAACAGACACATTAATTACACTGACAACTTTTCTTAAGAAATGTGAAAAATACAAAGGGGGGTTACATTAAGGGACGGAGGGAGTATATATATTTTGTCAAAATATAAGTAAATTTTAGCTACAAATTGATCAGTTTTTATTTGACTTCAATCTCCTTTGATGAAACGCATTACCCATGTGTACCCAACACTTGTGCTTGAATTTTGAAATTGATAGAAGTAATCAAAATATTGTTTGAAAATGATTTCTAAAAGTTGCTTTGTATTTATTAAGATGGAGAGTAATTTAGGTGTTTCATATGGTTTTGTGGAAATAGACGGAGATTACTTGAGTTGAGTTTGTCAAGGATTTGAGCCTTGTTTCATATTTGCAACTGCAAGGAGAGAATTGCTTTTCTTCGAAGTTATCTATTGAATGTGTTAAAATTCAAAAAAAAAAAAAAAAAAAGTAATTCAAGACTACCTACCGAACATTTTTGGGGGGTCTGGAAACATTGGGGGCCATAAAAGCAATTTTTTTGTAAGGTAAGCAATGACCAGGCTAGGCCCAACATCATTCATGGACTCTAGCACTAGGCACTAACTACCCAACATGTTGCATTTTTTGTTGAAAAGAACATGTTGTATTTTTTGAAGAAAAAAAAAATGTAGCTGATCCTCAAGTTCTCACAGCAGACAAAATAAGACAATAATAATTTCATTATTGAATTTTAGTTTTTGTATATAAATGAAGTGATAAGAAACCAAAGAATAGGAGGTGGAAATCTCACCCATGAGTCTATTTAGATAAGAAAAGAATCTAGAAATCACAATATTATTGGTCCTCATTTCTCCTACGTGGCTTTCCCATCTATATTCTAAACTATAGTCTTCATTCTTCAATAGCAACGACCAAATTCACTCCCACTCTTGAGAAATATCAGTGCCAATCTCAACATATTCATCAATGGCGGCAACAATGGCAATGATGATCAACACAAAGTGCCTAAACACAGGCCTACCCAAGTTGCAAAATCTTAGCACCACTACTAAGCTAACATCAACATGCAAAACCACCACCATGCAGAACCTACCAAAGGGTCTTGTCTCAACCAAGAACACCAACTTTGTGTCACCTTCACTTGCAATTGCAGGAGCAATATTTTCATCCCTTGCAACCTCCGACGCGGCTTTCGCAGCTCAACAAATAGCAGAAATAGCTGAAGGTGATAACAGAGGAACACTTCTGCTGTTTGTTGTTGCACCAGCTATAGGTTGGGTTTTGTTCAACATATTGCAGCCAGCTTTGAACCAAATCAACCGTATGCGTAACGCAAAAGGTGTGATTGTTGGGCTTGGACTTGGACTTGGACTTGGTGGACTTGCAGCTTCAGGTATGGTGTCAGAAGCATCTGCTAGTGAGATTGGTTTGATTGCTGATGCTGCTGGAAGTGACAACAGGGGAACACTTCTGCTGTTTGTTGTTGCACCAGCTATCCTTTGGGTGCTGTACAATATTTTGCAGCCTGCTCTGAACCAGATCAACAGGATGAGATCAGATTAAACTAGGGGAGATTTTTGTGCAATGTTTTGTTGTAACACTTGTTTGTAACTTGTATCTAATGCTCTCTCTATCATGTGTTATATATCAAACATGGTTTTCTACTTAGCATCCATTCTATTTTCTTATTTGCCTTACTTTTGTTGTTGTTGAGATCATCTTACTCTAGCACATCACTCATTTTTTGTTTTTGCAATTTTAAAAATGCAATCTCTAGCAAAAGCACCTTCAACAACATAACAGTTATCATAGCATGTTTAGATTCATTGTGGGAATAAAAGTGAATTTTGAATCACAAGATTAATTTTTGACACATTCGATGAGAAATTAATACAACTTTCAAATTGATTCATTCACAACTCATTTGAAAATATATTCAAACAAAAATTACTTTCATTTTACTCACATTTAATTAAAATCATTTTTTTAAAACGATTAATTCAGACTATTTTCATCAATGTTAATCAAATACATCGACTTCTGTCCAATCAAGTTACATTGTATTCCTTGAGCACTTCTCAGGACATTTATCTTCAAAGTCTGACTGAATGTCTCTCATGAAATTATTATCGTCTACACAAATTATTATTTATTCGAATCAGGAAAATACTTGAGTGTCCGCATGATGTTCAGTTCAAATTATTGCAAACATAATTGATTTGTAAGCAGAGGTTTCTTGTTTGAGAAAAAAAATTCTTGCTTGAGAAAATATATATCATTCTAAAATCTATCAATGCAGAGTACCTCAGCCGGTAAGAACGTTGACGAAAAACATACTATTACTAACATTGTATAGACGAGCAACAAAATCGTTTGACATTGACTTCAAAATTTCTACAAAAAAATTGACTGATGTACTGTTTATATCTATGATAATAAATAATATACCACGATGGTATAATTAATAAACTTGACTCGTGACATAAATCACCGCATGATCCGTAAACAAGCTTAAAAGAAAATCAGCACTGTTTGGGATGAAGGTGAAAAGAAGCAAAAATATCACAACTACGGAGAACAAAAATATCACAACGCTGAAACTTGTGATTATAGATCAGAGGCCCTCACTCTCTTGAACTTCAGTATCATCCAATTGAGAGGTTGTCATTCTGGCTTGCTTATACCTTGTTGACCTTCTAACAACATCATCAATTGACATTTTTGCTGTGCCTGACAAACTGGACAAAGAATGATTCCAAAATTCAGCTATTGCAAATTCAAAAATGCAGTGCATAGCACATGAATAATGAAAAGTAAAACAAAAAAAACGCCCACAAAAACATCCATCATCTACAATGATGTATAGCTCTTAAGAAATAAGCAACAACAAGCATGTCCCAGGCAGACAAAAGCATCTATACATTCAAAGAATTGATTAAATAAAATTTTTAATCTTTCATCATACAGATGCAAGTAGCAGTAGAACTTGAGGTTATAGCTACAAATAATTGATGATAGCAGGCCCAAGCTATAACTATGAGCACAATGTGACTAGTTTACATCTCTCACATAATGATCGGCGGATGTGAACGACTCAATTCATTATAAAATAAACCATCCATCTAAAAGATGTTGTATTATAGGGATAAATTCCATTATTTCTTATTATTTGTATAGAGTGTAGATGGATATATTTCCCATCACTTGTACAACTGTTTTCATATAATTGGTTACTAGGACTGGTTATTTTTACTTAACTTGAGGATACCAATTGATAAAATTTATCAACGTTAGTCTGTAATAACAAATTATAAATTATAAATTAGAAGGATGAAAAATGAAACTGAGTATGGAAGCAGAAAGACACACATTATAAGCAATTTATTGCTTTAAAACATGCACATATACAATGTGCTCACTCTGCAAAGTCATCGCAGAAATACAAGTTATTAACTTACCTTGCTTTGAAGGGACTTCTTTCATCATTTTCCAATCTTTTCCCATCATAAGAACCTGATCCAGTTTGATACAAAAAGAGAGGGAAAAAAATTAGTTCCAAAGTTTGACATCACCATTTTTATGAAGAGGCAAGATACAGTGAACTAAGATATACAATGATAAAAATCTTTAATGCAAGCTAGATCAACAACATCAAGAACAAATCTTAAAGACTACCGAAAGTTTTCTGAGTAAGTCCAGTAGATAAGAAAATAGTGGCCCAAGTAGTTAACAGAAAAATTACCAAGTATGCGGACATGCACTGTAATTTCAATATTTTAAACCATAATAAATGATTTATGTGCATGCTTGCAGCTCTTCAAACACACGGTATTAGAACTAACAGCGCATTACAAAATTACCAAAGATCAGATCTCAATGAATGGGGTGAAAAGGAAAAGCTAACTCATAACAGTCTTGTTCAAAAAAAAAAAAAAAACTCATAACACAGTTAGTTAGAAACTCTCCATCCACCCAAAGAATATTTGTATCCACTATATCAACAGATACATTAATGAAGGTAAACTCACAATCAAAGTAGATTTCACTTACCATTTTGTCGTGAATCGACACCTGGACTGTCATTCCCGTCTAAATAGTATGCGTGTGAATTGTCAGATGGAGTTCTAGTGCTGGCATCAGAATTATCAACCTTCTCTTGACCTTCATCTTCAGAGGAACTGCTACTATCATCCTTGAAAATTGCTCCCTCTAACAACAAGCTTTTCTTCTGCTGTGATTTACTCACAACTTCCATGACATGATTTCCAGAAGCTTTTCTTGCTTTATTTTGAACCATTTTGTTGGAACCTTCAAGCTTTGCAGTTGAAATAGGAATGTGTTCCCTTTGTTTATCCAAATCCATACTTTTCCCAGAAGCATTGTTGCGATATTTTCGATTTTCAACAATTGAGGACATGGCGCTGTTAGATGGACTAGAAAATTTTGTAGCTTGTCGAGTCTTGTGTGCATTTGGTGCCTTATCAATCCTGTGTACATCGCGCTCTTTCTTACTATCAAAAACATGACCATTTGTGAGCATATCTGATGTGCTCTTTGAGGTAGAAGATTGTTTGTTGTTTGGTTTCTTTTCCAGTCTCTTACTTACAAGTTCATCCACATTTTCAGCATTAGATGTTGTTTTAGTTTGCTCCAAGGAATCAGCATTGTCCGCGCTAAAATCACTTCCCTTATCAGTCACAGAAAGAACAGTCCCTTGTATTTCCCCCTGCAACATTACCATCCCTTCCTCTTCAGTTTGATTTAGAAGACTTCCCTGTGTTGCAGCATTTTCCGGAGGATCACAAACAGTTTCTTTAAGAGACTTCGCAACAACAGTTTCACTCTCAGAAGCATCCACAAGACCATTATCTGCTCTAAGTGTATGTCCTCCGCCTTTATTCTTACCTTTTTTTACCCCCTTATGTTCCTTTGCTGGTTTTACAGGTTCCTTCATTCTATTCACGTCGTCATTTTGTGGTGACACTTCTCCTTCCCCAGCTCCCTCGATTTTACCAGCTTCACTTTCATGACAATGGCTACCGACAACATTCTCGTTATCCTTCATCAGATCCTTGGGCTCATTCACATCTGAAGGCTGTACTTCCATTTCAATATCACCTTGTTTATTATTATTTCCTGTTTCTTTTGTTGGAGACTGTATGCTTTCTTTGTATGCAACCGCTCCAATCTCCATTTTGTCAAGATTCGTTTTGTTAATGATGATATCTGCCCACAAAAATAACAATAATTGGGATAGATCTAAAAGTACACTATTCTAAAATTTATCAAATTAATTATAACACAAAAATTAATAGGAAGGTATTTTCTATTTTCACCCATTTACTGAGTAGTATCACCTTCTGATTCTTTCCTTTCCTCGTGAGCTCCATCAGCCGTTTGTGCTTCATCCTTTTGAGATGATGTATCTCCCTTCAAAGGTTCTATAGAATTATGAGTCGGAGATCTCTTCCTTTTCTTAGGCTTCTTCTTTAGAGGAGATTTGAGTTCTGAGGCCTCCTTCATTGTCACAGCATTAACCTCGTTCGCAGTGTTATTATCGTTGCTTTCATTGTTCTCCTTCAAAACTTCAGTTGCCTTAATTACTTCTTTATCTGCATTCTCTGCAAAGATGGCTCGGACAATATTCCGCTTAACTGGTACAACAACAGAAGCGTCGCTTTCTTTCAAAGTGTCATCTCGGACTGTGTCTTCTTTTTTCCTTACACTCTTATGCTTCTTCTTTGCACTTTGTACGGATTTAGAAGTTCCTTTCTCACATACAATAGAGTCACCCTTAATGCCTTTATCAGATCCATCTACCTCGCATTGAGTATGTGAATTTGGAACCATCTCCAAATGTGTGACAGCTTTTTCTGTGTGCTCTGGAACACATGGGCGATCAAAAAGGATTTCTTCTTTTTCATCTTTTTTATTCTTTGATTGAGACACCTGAAAATTGTTGAAACTGGATGCCCTTTCAGATGGACAGTCGAGAGGATTATCAACAGAAACAATGTTGTCTTTTGAGATATCACCTCCCACAGTGTCTTTTTTTTTCTTTTTACTCTTACTCTTCTTCTTTTTCTTTGCACTTGGTGCGGGTTCAGAAGTTCCTTCCTCACATACAATAGAGTCATCCTTAGTGCCTTTATTGGATTCATCTACCTCACATTCAATATGTGAATTTGGAACCATCTCCAAATTCTTTATAGCTTCTTTTTCAGTGTTACGTGAAACAAGTGGGCGGTCAAAAGGGACTTCTTTGTCATCCTGTTTGTTCCTTGATTGAGGTACCTGAAAATCATTGAAACTGGATGTCCTTTCGGATGGACAATCGACAGGATTATCAACAGCAGCAATGTTATCTTTCGAATTATCACCTCCCACAGTGTTTTTCTTATTCTTTTTACTCTTGCTTTTTCTCTTTGCACTTGGCACAGATATTGAAGGTGCTTCTTCACACACATTACGATCATCCTTATTTCTTTCACTGGATCCATCTACTTCACATTCAATATGTAAACTTGGAACCACCTCTAAATTTTTCACAGCTTCTTTTTCAGTGTGCTCTGAAACACGTGGGTGATCAGAAGGGATTCCTTCTTTTGATCTATCCCCTACCACAGTGGCTTCTTTTTTCTTTGTACTCTTCTTTCTTCTCTTTGCACTTGGCACTGATATTGAAGGTGGTTCTTCACACACATTATGATCATCCTTATTTCCTCCACCAGGTCCATCTACTTCACATTCAATATTTAAACTTGGAACCATCTCCGAATTTTTGACAGCATCCTTTTCATTCTGCTCTGCAACACGCAGACGATCAGAAGGGGTTTCTTCTCTTTTCCTCTTACTCTTCCGTTTTCTCTTCCCACTCTGCACAGACATTGAAGATTCTTCCACACCCACATTATCATCATCTTTATTTCCTTTATCAAGCCCATCTACTTCACATTCCATAGGTAAACTTGGAGCTTCTTTATTCAAACGTCTACGATCATCTGTCTTGGAGTTTGAACCAAGCAATGGAATCGCCGTATCATTATCACCCAGTAATTTGACACCATTCTCCATATTCGCGACACCTCCTTTAGCAGTATGTTCAGAAACACAAGGGCTAACAACACGAACACCTTCCCTCTTATCTTTCTTATTCTTCAACAATTGCAACTGGGAATCACAAGGCAAAATAATCCCATTATTATCGCCACCAGAACCAACTAAAGCATTATTCACAATGCCAATAGATTCCACCTGACGAAGTGAACCATGAGGTAACAATTTTTCATTCGGTCTAGAATCTTCCAATGCAGAAACATCAACACTAAGAAACCAGCTTTTGTTGACACCAATAAAAGCACTTCTCACAACCATTGAATCAGATAAGTGATAAAAGTGGCCATTACGTTTAACCTAACAGAAACAAAAACGAATAAAAACGACATAATCAATAAGACATTGCAACAATCATTATTTGAACAACAGTGGAAGCAGTAGTGTGTACCTTAATGCCATGAATCTGTATTTGTCCGATTTTGGGAAAGCATGAAAGATGTTCAGAAACGATTACCTCTACATATAAGAAGCATGAATGTTATTCGAAGTTCAACAAAAAAAAAAACAAGTCAATGAAAACTAACAGAGAGAGAGAGAGAGAGAGAGAGAGATTACTTTTGAGGTCGGAGACGGTATCGTGATCGGAGACGGTGAGAGCCAAGTGAGTATCGAGGTTTGTATCGATGAAGACGACGGTACCGGAGTCAGAAATCGGCGTCGCCATCTCGCACACTGCTTACGCAAAACCCTAATTTACAATCTGTCTGATTTGTAAACTTATTCGTGTTCATATATATACTCAAGGGTTTATGGTTTGGTGGCACCCCTTTATCTTATGCCCTGTCCTTCTCTTGCGCCTCGATTGTAAGAGTTTTTTTTAGTAAAAATAAGAGTTTATTAGATTAGTTTTTTTTTTTTTTTTTGAAGAAGTTTATTAGATTAGTTGGTAACTTAGTAAGGAATTATCTCTAGACACATGAATAAAGCTCGATTAATACAAAAAAATATATTAAACAATACTATTGTGGATATTTTTTGCGGTATCCATCGGACTTCGGTCCAATTGTCATCCTTAACTCCAACAAGTGTGTGTAATAGGTATGGCAGTCAAACATGATCCATCTTAAATACTAGCATATGTCATCTAACAAACGCGTCTGACGATGGTTGTCATAGGAATGGAATATATCGTCATCAACAACCATGTAATCCAAGAATGCTTTATGCAAATTCGAGACAAGAGACCCTTTCCATGAACAAACCACGCTAGCCCGTGGAAGTTCCTCGTCATAATTTTTGTCAAAATCATGCTAACATATGGTTTCAAAACGTTCCATAATCCAAGTATGTAAACCCTCTCCATTTTTCGTCAATGACACCTCTTTGAAAATGTAGTGCAAAGATCGTGATCTATCTAATCATAAGGTGTCTTTTCAAATTTTAGGGAGCCCAAAGTTAAAGTTTCACAACCTTCAAACCACAAAAAAAAAAATATATGACAAATTGTCATTTTGTTTTGCCATAAAAATAGTATCAATCGGAAATTATCTCTCAAAATGCACCGAAGAAAATTATCTCTCGAACCAATCGATTTGTAACTCCCAAACACGTTATTTAGGGGTAAAAACATAATTTCATAGGACATGTGAGCAACGAAGAAGGCCAAAAGAGCCATTTTCAAATTATAGTTGTCACTTAGTAGTTAGATTTCACAAACAAAACAAAAAAAACTTTTAATGATTGATGTTTTTTAAGGGACTGAACCATAATAGTTAATTTGTTAAATTAATATTTACTCTTTTGTATAGGTTTAAACTTCTAACTCCCAACTCATTTTTCCTTAACTCAAATCAATTGAACTATCAAATTCTCAAATTTCATGGTAGCTACTCATGCAATTTGAAAATTGTACGGTAATTTGCTCCATTGATCCGACACAATTTCTAAATGACTCACAATCACGTCTAACCAACTCACAATACTCCATTGCTCCATCGAGGAACGTAACATCATCACAAATGTTGCACACCAAATTTGTGTATCTCATGTCTATGAAATACTTGCTTGGGCACAAGTGTTTGGTCACAAATTTTAGACACACATACATAATTGAGAAAAAGATAGAGAGAAAATAATTAAATAATACTTATTTTTCAAATAATTAAATAAAATGTATTTGGTGCGTGAGTGCCTAAATGATGTCTCTAAAAAGTTGTGTCCAAACTAGACTTTCTCCGCATCTCCTCATGTCTACTCTAAAGTCATCGCCTCCAAACCTAAACACATAATGATACTATTTTTACCTTACAATTTAGTCCTTGTGATGTGCCAGTGTTATGAGATCTATAGAAAAAGTTGCATGTTCATTTAACATACCACAGCATTGCTTCTACAAAGGGATCTCCTTGACATATCATTCTGATAGACGAGTTAATAATGTATTTACCAATTTTCATTGACTGATTTTCTCAATTTTGAGACTCAATTTGTCTATTTGCTCTTAATAGCGTGGGATGGGAGAAATGTAAGATTTAAATAACAGAAAAAAGTAGGTTAAAAGATGTAACAATGCATCATCATCAGTAGAACATCAAAGGACAGAAACACAATTGGAATGTGGGAAGAAAAGGAATAGGCCACACAATTGATAATCGTTAAGACCTAAAAACACAACAACTTGGAATCTTAATCTACTAGCAGCAGTCTGCAGTAAACAGCAACAACATCTATGCCTACACAATACAAACAAACAAGCATGGTTTTATTTATTCCTGCTTCTTCGAATCTTTGAGCTGCCCCCTCTTTCTAATACCCATACAAAACCCAAGGCGCCAAGTATCAACTATAGACTCTGGCAGCGAGCGTGCCACGGCCCATAGAAGGGTATGTGGCCAGTATGGTGTGCAACGAGGTTCATATCCTATCCATTTTACACCTGCTTTTGCATAGCCGTCTGTTGATGGAACAAAGAACGAAGATCTCCTGATTGATGCCATCTTTGTTGCCACATATAATGGAACCTGAAATCAAGAAAAAATATCCATCAGAAACATGACAAGAATTATATCAAACTCTGCATGTGTAGTGTCAGCTGTAACAGCAAATCAAATTCGTTTAAACATAGTCAATATCTTCCATAAACAGATTAGTTAGGTGGTCTGTTTTCCAGCTGCTAGAAGAAGAAAAAACTTGGACGGTGTGTGGGAAAGGGAGATGGGAAAAGCAACCTAGACTTGATGTGTACTGTGCATTAACCTAAATTTCACAATCGTTGATACGCTTTTGTATTTACAAATCTAGTCAATGATTTAAGCTACAATACCTTAAACAATGAAATCAGATGTAACTCAATAATTATACAAAATTAGGATGCAATACCAACAACTGAGTATAAAAGTAAAACTTCTGAAAGAGAAAATCATGAAAAAAATGTCAATGCTGCTATCAATTGACAAAGTAAAAAATAATATAAAATAATAGAGACTAAGGCTCCGTTTGGATTGAGCTTATTTTGAGGTTATGAAAAATAACTTATGTAAATAAATAAGTTTTTATTTTAATTTATAAGCTTTCACTAACGAAAATTGTATTTCATAAACTGTTTTTTCATAAAATACCTTAAAAAACTTATAAATAATACGTAAAAACTTATTTATTTGCATAAGCTCTAAAATAAGCTAATCCAAACGGCCCCTAACACACAGACTAAAATTCTTATCATGAAAAAAATCAATATCAGACAGAATTATAGTCTTCAACTTCCAACAAACTTCATAGCCATATAGTTGCAACAACTTGGAGGAAGAAAAAAAAGTAAAAGGGCTTCTTTCCTGTTTAACTTTTGTTCACGGTTTATGTATGTTAACAGTTGTAACCGTAAACATTTGAGCTTTACCAAATTAGTCATAAGTTGTGCATTTCTGCATTATGGTAATAGTTGCAGCCTGCTAAAGTCCACTTCCATAATACTAATGATAAGATAACGCTACCAAAGCAAGCCTATTTTTATTTTTATTTTTATTTTTTATATCATCATCACCACATATTCAATCGACTTCATTTGAAACTATAGCTATTCAGCTGGATTTCCAATTTTCAGTCTATTCTAATCGGTAGTAATAGCTTAGGTATATTTGTTGAAACTTTAATATCTAGATGTATATTTTAAATTTTAGAATGATGTATTTTTTTACCCTCAAAAAATGTTTTACTAAGCATGTTTTAAATAACTGTCACAATAAGAGTAGCGCCACAATCCTTGATACTGCAGAGAATTGTGTCAATTGCGATTGGATATTGGGGTCGCAACCTCAATCACGTTGTGATCACAGCATAAAAAATCGTTATGCTGCGCCGAAATTGAGGTTATGTAGTAGTATGATCCTTAACTAAGGTAGAAATAGAAGTATGTAAATTGAGTGACTCAAACAATACCTGACACTGCACATCAATCCCACTCTTCTTGTATTCAACATAGAGACATCTAGAAAATTGATCAATGTACCTGAAACAAGAAACACAAAAACCCTCATTTCAAAAACACAAAACATCACAACATCTATATATCAAAACCTCAAAAAAGAACAAATCTAAGAACATAGAACTAAAACAAAAGAACAATCAACAAAAACTCACGCTTTTGTAGCAGCATAAACAGCATAAAGAGGATCAGAAGGAATAACAATAGCAGCACCAGACCCAATATTAACAATAGCACCTTTTTTCCTCTTCAACATCCCAGGCAAAACAGCTTGAGTAACCTTAGTAGTTCCAACAACATTCACCTTAATCAAATTCTTCAAAAGCTCTTCATCAACTTCATGGAAAAATCTCGCATAAGGATAAGAAATTCCCACGTTGTTAATCAAAACCCCAACATCCAACCCATCAATCGTTTCAACAATCCTCTTAACACCCTCGTCAAGATCACCAGTGAAATCAACGACAACGGTTTTAACCTCGGTTTTTCCGAATTTCGCTTTGATGGAATCTGAAACGTCTTTGAGTTTTTCGGGGTTACGACCAACGAGGATTAGGTTTAAGCCTTTGCGAGCGAGTTCGAAGGCGAAGGACTTTCCAATGCCGTCGGTGGGTCCAGTAACAAGGGCCCAAGATCCATACTTTTTGAGGTTTTTGGGTTGTCTGAGAAAATTGACATAGAGCCAGTTGAGAAGAAGAAGAGTGAATCTGAGAATGGTGAAGAGACCGAGGGAGAAGAGAATGAGGAACCAGAACGGTTGGGATTTGAGTTTACTGATTATGCAACAATCCATGTTGATGTTGAGATTGTGTTAGGAAGAAAGAGAGAGAGAGAGAGAGGGGTTGAGTATTTATGAAGAAAATCAGAATAGCATTGGATTGGATTGGATTGGATTTATTATGGTAGGAAAGGAAGGAAGGAAGGAAGGAAGGAGAAAGAGAGTAGTGTGGGAATGGTATGGCAGTAGTAACTGGTAAGGTAGATGAGCAGAAAAATCAACAGAAATTAAGTAAGGAGGTTGGACCGTTGGGACACCATGGCATTCAATACTTATGCAGTTATGCATCACATTGCACATGCTAATGACTAATAAATTCATAATTTTGGCTAAGGCACAACATTTAAGACAAAATTTCTAAGATAAATTTTTAATGTGATACATCACATAAACAATGAACTTAAAAAGTCAAATATTTCTTATAATAAAGACCGGAGGGAGTATTTGAAATACTATTTTGTTTTGCAAACGAGTGCTGCAAATCATTGGTTAAACAATCTATAAATAGAAATTATTTGTTAAACAATCTATATACAGTAAAAACTACACTACATCCCTTTTATAATAAAGTTTGTTTGGATTGATTTATTGAGCTTATGTGAGTTTATTTACTAACCTAAATCTTTTTAACGTTTAGGTAAATTAATAAAAATAGTTTATAACAGCTTATGCCACATTTTACAATATCATATGTAGCTTAAATGGAGCTTATACAAATATGAAATATGTGTGAAACATAAAGGGAGGGAGGGACAATCAAGTTTTTTTCATATACAAAATCTTATTTGTTTAATTAACGATGATATAACATTCTCGGGTTTCTTATCTTGTGTTCTTAAGATACATGTTAGCATTTTCAGTTTATTAATTATATATTTTTTTAAAGTGATGCAATCAATCATAAACGTCAAACGGCATCCTTTTATTCAATTTTTAGCCACCAAACTACTTGATAAAAACAAAACCATAAACATCGGACAAAGTAAACACCCATAACATTTTACTGTCTCCTTTAAAAAAAAAAAAATATTGTCGATAACAATAACATTACACAACTTAAATGAAACATCTTAAATATCGAATAATTTTTTTAAGGGAAATGATAGGTTCAGCGAAAATTTATTTCGTGAACTGTTCCCGAAGATTAATGGCCATTAGATTATTTTTTTTTATTTCATGATTTTTACCCCACTCCCCCATGTTTTGTGGCCAGAAAACATTTTTATTGGTTGGAAGTTAATTCGAGACACTCTCGCTATCCTTCGGGATATATAGCAATGCTCTTTTTTTAATAATTTTATTAGGAAAAAAATTACTAGCCTATGGTAACCGTTTTCAAGGGACAATCCATCGACTCCTAAATGTTAATACATGTCACGCAGTCTCTCTTGTAAAAAAAATAAAAAATATGCATTTTTTTTTACAAGAGAGTATATATATGCGTTATTGCGAATAAATTTTATTTGACCTTCGTAACAAAGACACTGATACAAATAATTCTTTAACCTACATCTGATAGCTTAATCAAATGAGAGCTTTAATATGAACTATTGATTTAAGAAAACAAAGGCAGGCACAATTTTCACATATCATAGTACTGTGTCTTTGCTTTGGCGGTAAGATTAGACCATATACAGCTGCAGAGAAGCTAAGCTTCTGTTTTTTCACTTGGAGGTGGGTTTGTAACACATGAAATTCTTTTCAAACGTCAAAGCAGCAAACACATACATAGACTTAAATCTCAAAGTCAACCTATGAAAAGTTCAGCGGGTTTCCGTTCTTACTTTGATGTCCAAATACAAGGTCCCACAGGCCTTAAAACATAACGTCCAAATTTTTTTCTACATAAGTTAAAGTTTGATATTTTCTTTATCAATCTAGTCTTTGTATTGTCGATAATTCAAGTTCATATTAAAATTTAAAAAGTAATATTCGCAATCAATTCATACAAAAATTTAGTTTAAAGTTTTAGAAGATGAGAATAGCAGACCCTGTTTGCGTTTTGTTTGGTTTGGATTGTTAATGGGTGACCTAAACTTTGAGTGTTGTTGGCCGTCTTGTCACGTATATTAATTAATGTCGTGTGGTGTATGTATGGATGGATGGTACTATAATAGGTTTGAAAGCAGTCTTGAGTCATTCTTAGCAACAACCAATAATATTCCAATTTCTCAGATTGAATAAAGAGTGACCTCTAATCTCATCTCAAACAGCATCTACCAAATGAAGGTTGTTACTTACTTTTGCCATGTGGAAACTGTAAATCAAACATTTTTGGCTAACAACTATAGCTACTGACCCACATGGCTAGTTATAACTTATAAATTGATATAATAGACAAAAGGTGACCACAAAGATGATAAATCAAATTTAAAGTCAACATAAGAAATTACAAATAGTAATAGTAGTAAGTAGAGAAAACGTATATAATTTCACTGGGACCTCCACAAGCCCTTATTGATATAAATTACATAGAGATGTTGTTTGTCGTCAAGAATTTATCACTCTTTGACTTTTATGGGAGCCTTGAGAAATTTGGCATAGAAGCATCTGAAATAAATGAAAGCGAACCTCAGAATGGTGAATAAGCCTACCAGGAAGACTAGGACGAACCACAAAGGTTGAGTCCTGAGCCTATTGATTATACAGCATTCCATATTAGGGGTGTAATTAGTAATATTTGTAAATAGAATGAATGATGAATAGCAGAAGAACACAAAGTTTATGATGAATGAGATGAGAGGAAGGAAGATTGTGCAGTAGTACTTATTGAATGAATTGTAATGATAAAATGGGCGCAGAGTCCACAGAACAACATAGCCACTTGTAAAATTGGGTCTGTTCCACTTTCAACACGTTGTTTTGATTGAAGATGCTGTGGGTGGGAGGATGTTTTGAGACTTTGTTTTGTTTTGTTGTGTTCTGGTTAATTCAACATGACTACTGTACTACTATATTACTTTTATCAATAATAGGTGGAGTATAATAACTTGAACCCTTAACCCTTTAGCTAAAAGAAAATCTTATGATATCAAAATTGGTGAGAAGGTGTAAGGAATAAAGTTCAAAACCAACAAAAATTTGTACAAAACCAGAGTGCGAGAATCAGTATGAAATGGTTTTTTTTTTTTAAATTTAAATTTAAATTTAAATTATATTGTTTTAGACAAAAGAAATCAAAATAAAGGTCTACTAATAAAGTATAAACATCCAAATTCAGATTTTTGAACTAATGGGTAAAAAGGGTTTAACTTGTAACTTAGGGTACTTGTTAAGAAATAATCACAAATACAAAATTATGTTGAAATGAACAATTTTAAAACTCTCAAGAAATTGAGTTCAATATTTTTATATTTGGTTCTTTAACAAGTTCACTAAAACTATCCGCAATGAAAAGATCTTTACCAAATTAGAATAAATGTCTTCTAGTAATCTCATTAGAGATAAAAATTAGAGTGTTTGTGTAGTTGGGGTTCTACATGAAGCATCATCACTCTTTGTGAAATCCATTAATTTTTATATCAAATCCAACTTATCTTTACAATAGGTGTCACCCTTTACACTACTTATCTCTTTCTAAGACGAGAATTGAGTTTTTACCTTTTTTTATGTGTATGGATGTGAAATGGATTTAAAAATTTATGGTGGCACCATTATTTTATCTAAGTTACAAAGTGTATCTTTTGTCAAAATCACGGAGGCTCACCATGATTCTACAATCTCCTAACTAATCCAAACATTTACTAATTCAATGATGAAATAAATGTTTCCACTTATTCAATTTCTGATTCTGTTTTTTAAAACATCACATGTAGCAGCTGACCCTTATGGTTAAGATTTTATACTGATAGAAAAAGACAGATGCTACCTCAAAGATGACAAAGCAAATAAGAACAAAATTAAATAAACCACAACAGTAGCAACTAATAGGCCAAATGATCCACCCAAAGTTCAATCTAGAAAATACAAAAAAGGAAACTACATATAATTCACTTAGACATCCATCACCATTCTCACTTTCACAGTGATTAGTTAGGAACTGATAACTAAATTTGGCATCATGCATCAATGTTAATTTGTTTTAGAATTAGTAGATGCTTCTGATCCTTTGATTTGGGAGTCCTTGATGAGTCCTCTTTTACGCAAGTAAAGCAAATTACGCAACATGTAGGAATCCAAGAATACATCAGGAATTTTCCTTATGAGAAATGACTGCAGATTGTGAAAGAGGTAAGGTACAACCAATTTTTCATAGCCAATCCATTTTGTGCATGCTTTGCTGTATTTATCTGGTGTTGGAACAAAAAGTGATGCCCTCATCCTTGTCATTTTTGTTGACACAAACAATGGTACCTGTATATTCAAATTCATTTCAATTTAAGCTCAGAATACATCTCAAGGTATAGGTACAAAGGTATCTAAGGCTAAGATTTACAAATTTTAAAATCAAATTCAAATTAAGTGCAGATTTAAATACATTATGAATTTGACAAAGTTACAAAGTGTAGTTTTTGTCAAAATCACTGTAACATACAATGGTTTTGCAAAACTCACGTCAATCCAAACATGGACTAAAAATTACAACAACTAACTACTAGAATATTACTCCTAACTTATGAAACACGGACACTCCTCGGATTAGACACGTCCGACACCAACACATATAATTACATTGAATTATGTGATTTTTTCAAATTATTATCCCTATCGACGTGTCAGTGTACATGTCGTGTCAGGTGTTCGTGCTTCATCCTAACATATTCAACTCAAGCACCACATAAAAAAAGAGTTAGGTTGGTATGGTAGGTTTCCTTCAAGTTGGAAGATAAAAAAAATAGATTTCCCACATGAAAATATACTTTACATCATACTCAATTATAAATCATGATTAAGTACTTCCTCTGAAACTTTTCGCCTCAAATCAATTACCTTATGTTTCATTTCAAAAAAACAGTTTATCACCATTAATTAAAGGGTGTGAGTATCAATGACCAACATCTTTGGATGAGTTGTCAGCATCACAGATTATTCATCAAAACATAAGGGAAAAGAAGAGAGGCAATAGAGAACCTGACACTGGATGTCAATTCCTAGCTGCTTGTATTCCAAATTGGTGCATGCAGAGAACATTGCAAGATATCTGTAAAATTAGCATCAAGATATGAATTCATATTTGGTTTTAATTAATACAACTACTTCAGGATAATTTCTTTATTTTACATAAATAACAATGAAGAGGCAAAGTAATTTTTTTTCTTAACTAGTTTTTCTAGTGTTGTTTTCAATTAAAGTGATGACATATTTTATATGCAAAACAAAGACTTATAGTCAAATAGTCATCATCATATACACAATTATATAGAGTGAAAGGAGTAAAATTTACACTAATAGACATGGAGAAAAACTTTAAAAAAAGGTATTTTGCTGACAGTGTATTAGGCTTAGGCAAAGGAAATGAAGTACTTTCTTTCTAATCTAAAAGGCCATAAGCATGGTTTAGAAAGAATAAGAAAAGGGCATAAAATTGTATAAATAACAAATCTTTAATATAAGAACTTTATGATTGCATTTTGATAAACAAAAACACACATTTATAGAGCTTACTTACGCTTTTGAAGCTGCATAAAGTGTGACAAGAGGATATGAAGGAATCACAACAGTAGAACCAGAACCAATGTTAATAATAGCTCCTTTTTTCTTCTTAATCATACTAGGAAGCACAGCTTTTGTAATCCAAGTTGTTCCTTCAACATTCACTTTAATAATAGAATCCATCAAATCCAAATCAACCTCATGAAAATATCTAGCATAAGGATAAGCCACACCAGCACCATTAACTAAAATTCCCACATCTAAACCATCTATTGCTTCTTCAACCCTTTTAATTATTTCTTCCCCACTAATATTTTGCATATCTATAACAACACATTTGACTTCAACATTTCCAAAACCTCTATCTATGATCTCTTTTGATGTTGCTTCAAGTTTAAGAGGGTTTCTACCAACTAAGAGAATGTTGAGTCCCTTTGATGCAAACTCAATAGCCATGGCTTTGCCGATTCCGTCGGTGGAGCCAGTGATTATAGCCCATGATCCATATTCATTGAGTTTTTTGTGTGGTCTCAAGAAGATGATCCATATCCAGTTGAGAAAATGGAAAAAGACTTTGCAAACAGAGATGAAGCCTAAGAGGGTTGTAGCTAGTAGGAAGAAATTATCAGGCAGATCCATGTGTATATCACTCACTACTGATGGTAAAGAAACTAGGTTTATAAAATAAAACTGTGTTATATGGCTGGCATGGCAAAGGAAAATCAAATGAGTATGTTGTTGTTTTTTGTTATTAAATGTTCACCAATATCCTCTCCTTCCTATGTAAGTAATCATGTTGGTTATGTGGGGTTGGAAATGAGTGGTCCAGGCCATATATAATGTAATCAGTTACAACTTACTACAAGTGTAGTGTAATAAAATAACCCCACCCATGTGAGTAAATCCTAACGAGTCGTTTGATTCAATTTTTAATGAAAAATTGAAATTGAAACTGATCTATCTACTGCAAGAAGATCTATCACAAAATGCAAAGTAGAATACAAATAAAAAATTACCCAAAAAATACAAGCCAAGTGGTGTTAGATCTGGAACTATGAGGAAAGAACAGCTCCAACTCTATTGCATTGTGTGCAACATTGCGGGCGGGGGTATCTGAATCAGATTTGATGAGGTGTTGGTAGCAATGGAGGTAGATTTGTTTCTCACGTGACTGGGACACAGACACTCACTATGTCTCTAACTAAATAAGTGCAGGACAAACCAAAGTCTCTTACCCCGAGAGGATGTATATAGCTCCGACCACCCAGTGTGCTTAATCCAAGTCAGAAGCACCTATCGATTCAGAACTTTCAATAAGCGGGGAGGGACCGCGATTGACTGCAGTCGCGAAAACACGCAGTCACTGCAGTCGGCAGAAATCAAACCGTTCAGTTCATCAAAGGGTTGTCATTAACTATCATCCTCTCTAACAACACACACATAATAAAAATCCCTTCTCTTCTCCCTCCATCCCTTCGATTTCTCCAACAACTGCAGCAGATGGAGCCGCTGCAACCCAAAATGGACTGAGCAGTCAAAATTCTATTGGAACTTTTTCTTGCTCTTGCTAAAAAAAATCCTTGCCTTCCACTACCCAAGCTTATTACTTCCTGCTCTCATGAAACAGTAATAGCCCAAACGACACCAACACTGATTTTGTGAGTTATTGGACTGAATCATCAAACACAAAAGAAGAACTCATAACCCACCATCAATTATAAAATTAAACATTTAATATGTTTTCATACAATCCCTAAAAAATGAAATCAGTTTTGAAATGAGGAAGTTACAGATGACGATTTGAACATAAAAAAAGCTGCAATCGAGTAACAAAAGTAAGATGCGGGTTGATGAACACAAATCCAGGGTTAGCGGCGAGATTTGAGAACGAATACCGCAGTTGGCAGTTGTGGAAGAAGATGAATCAGAGATGAGCCTCGCCGATAGGTGAGGACGGAGTTCCGTCGACAAATACGTTGGGCACAAAGGGAGGAAAGATGGATCATCAGCTTGCTGGATTGGAGAGGTGGAGCCGTGGAGGAGAAAGGTAGAAAATTGACAGATTGGATTTGTTGTGTTGTGGTTTTTGAGTGAGAGTGAATCTCAAGCATTGCTTTGATCCAATGGCTGCAGTTAATTTGACTGTATGACTGTATTATTATATTGACTGCAGTCAATCACATTCCAGCGGGGAGGTCAAGCTCAAATAGACAATAAGTGAGAATGTGAGATACTAAGAAATTATTAATAAAGTTTATTTCAATAATTCTTTTAAAAAAAAAAAAGTTGATTTCAATAATAAAATATGTGTGGTTTACTAAAACGTGTTAATGAAATATTTATAGATGATTCATATGTAATAAAATCACATTTTTTAGTTTATATGACATTTTCCTTTAGCATTTTAGGGACAAAAAATGTTGAGAGAAATTTTTACAAGGACTAAAAATGTTGATAGAAAATTTTACAAAGAATAAAAATGTTGGCGAAATTTTTTACAGGGACTAAAAAATATGATTTTATTTTGTAGGGACTAAAAATGAAATTTTAAATGTTTATAGGAATCATGTACTTAATTAACCCTATCTTTTTTTTGAAAAAAACATCTAAGAATCATAATTGTTCTCTACATTTTTTTTCATTTTAACTCTATCAAACATATCACTCTCTATCAATGTGACCAAACAATCATTCAAAAATGCATCGCTTATGATGTTCAACGGTTGCATATTTGATTGTTCAGAAAATACATGGTTGAGAAACTTTACTCAACTAATGCAGTTGCCAAAGGCAACCATAATGATAAATTTAGAAGTAAACACATAATTGCATAAGCAATGCGTTTTTTAGTTTCCACTATTATGACATAATTATCACTAATTTGATGTAAATTATGAATTGGTCACTAAAACGAACATCCATGATATTATTTTTAAGTTGATTATGGAGTCACAAAGAAGAAAATTCTGACAGATAAAATTGAACAAAATTAATCAAACTTTTCCTTATCGAATTCATGGACTTAAAGTCTTAAAAAAAAATCACGGACTTAAGATTGATACACAAATAGTTTGTGTGTAATGTGGGGGTCAATGCATAAAAAATACTCATTATTGCTTTAAAAAAAAATAAAGTAAGTGGGGTCAAGTGCCCCCATTTCTTATTACCTAGATTCGAGTTTGCGGGGCAAACCCCCGTGTCCACTGGGATGTCAATGGAGCCGGGTGGAGGTATTTCCCCATTTCCTACCCCATAGCTAAATTTGTTACCCGTCTCCGTCCCTGATCCCCACAGCGGGGGATTATGTTCTCATCTCCGTTTCGGCGGATCCTCGTCAGAAAGGTATTTCTTTCCTTTTTTAGTATAAATTAGAATAATAATTTTAATTAACAAAAAATTGATCAAAATCCATACATTTTTAATTTCTAATAATAAACATATGAAAAGACCATAAAACCAACCTATAAAAATCGATCCCCGTTCCCAAAGTGCTCTCGGCGGAACATCCTCCCCATCCCCGTCCTGACGAGGGGAAAATTCCCCAAATATGGGGACCCGAACGGGGAATCCTCATTGGGATCCGCTCTAACAAATCCCCAACGACATCTCTAATGTCCACTTGTTGGAGGGCGATACCCTTTGCGGTACGGTTCAATGGTATTACATAATACTACCTCCGTCCCAATTTAATTGACACAATTTTGTTTTTCACACATATTAAGAAAAATGTATAAATAAAGGGGAAAGTGGAATATATTGTATTGGGAATGATAAAAGTAGTATTATTTAGTACTACCTCCGTCCCTAATTATAGGGCCCTTTTGAAAAAATAACGGGAATTAAGATAGTGGATATTTATATTAACTATGTTTGTAATTACTATTGTTTTTACAATTTTATCCTTTAAGAAAGAGGGTTGGTTTATGTTTTCAACATGTTATTTATTGCTGATTGAAGAAAAAGATGTATAATAAATAGGGACATGTATGTAAAGAAATAATTAATGTAGTTGGAAATAGCAAAGAGGTCTTATAAAAAGGGACAAAAAAAATTCTCAAAAGGGTCTTATAATTAGGGACGGAGGTAGTATTATATTGTATTGGGAATGATGAAAGTTGTATTGAAAATTGAAATGGATCAGTTATTTTGGGACATTTTTTTTTAGAAAATGGGTCAGTTATTCCGGGACGGAGGGAGTAATATATATTGGTTTTAACACTCTAAACCTTGATCCATCACTTAAACAAACCACAACTATAATGCTCTATAGTCGCAAAAATAGGCATTATTGGCCGAAATGCGTGAACAAAGATCAATCTTGAACAAAGACTACCTCAATTATGACAAAGGGAATAAGAACTAAATTAAGAAAACAACAATAATATAGTAATAGGCAAATGATCGATCCAAATCATATATAGATGTTGATTTAGTTAGTGGATACAACATACATATTATTCACTGGGACTTCCATTCCATCATCAATCTTATTTTTACATAGATACTGATTTAGTTTTAAATTGAAAACTAAATTTGGCATCATCAATGTTAATTTGGCTCAGAATTACTAGATGCTTGTAATCCTTTGATTTGGGAGTCGTCGATGAGTCCTTTTTCACGCCTGTTAAGAAAATAACGTAGCATATAGGAATCCATGAGCACATCGGGAATTTTCCTTATGAGAAACGACTGCAGATTGTGAAAGAAGTAAGGCACAACCAATTTTTCATAGCCAATCCATTTTGTGCATGCTTTGCTGTATTTATCTGGTGTTGGAACAAAAAGTGATGTCTTCATATCACAGGTCATTTTTGTTGAGACAAACATTGGAGCCTGTACATTCAAATTGATTTACTGTTAAACATGGTTGATGTATGTCTAATGCAATATTGTTAATCATTGTTGTCTCAAACCAAATCATTAATCTTATGTTTATTATTTACTCTATTTCAAAATAACATCTTCTACCATTATTAATTAATGGTATCAACGGTCAAAATCTATGTAAGAGTTGCCTGTATCACAGAATATTCATCAAATCAATCAAACCATGAAGGTGAAGAAGAGAGGCGACGAGAGAACCTGGCACTGGATGTCAATTCCGTGGTGTTTGTATTCCAAACTGGTGCATGCAGAGAACATTGCAAGATACCTGTAAAATTAGCATCAAGATATGGATTCAAATTTTTGGTTTTGATTGAATATAATTATTCCCAATATTTTTTATGAAGATAAGAAAGGCTTATAGTCAACAGTTATCATCATACACACAAAATTCAATGGGTGAAAAATACTAAAATCTATACTTATAAGACATGAAGAAAATCTAAAATAAAAATTTAAAAAAATAGAAGAGGTTATTATATTAACTAAAGGAAATGAATTACTTTCTTTTTGGTCTAAAGATACAAGCATGTTCAAAAAGAATAAGAGATCGTTGGATCACCAGTTGATCCGTATGATTGAATCTAAGTAACTCAGTCGTATATCTTGGCGTCTACAAAAAAGATTGTATCACCAAACCAGATTGAATCAGAATGAACCGAAACATAACTTCACAACTAAAGGCATAAACAGAGGCAAAAACTAAAGATAGACATAAACAGAAAACTAAATAACAATATACATATGCAAAGCACAACATAGTATAACAACCAAATTAAAACACAGAATAATTTTAAACCATAGTTAGAGAAAAATTATTAAATTTATCAAAAACACAAATAACCCACCCTAAAACACAAACAAGTCATCAATTTTATAGCAACCAAAAGCAAATAGAAATTCAAAGCCTATGTGAAACAATTAAAAGAAAATGATGTCGTTTTTTTAATGATAAATGCTAGTAACGAGTTGTTAGATTAATATTTACTCATTTGTTCGGATTTTAACCTGGCACCTTAAATCCTTTATAAGAAAATGATGTCGTTTTTTCTACGAATTTCAGGAAAAATGTACAAAGAAATCAAAAAAGAGGTATAGTATTTACCCGATTCAATCCAAGTCATTGGTTCATACCTGTTCAATAGCATTGCCAGTCCATTAGAGGCTCCACCCAATTTCCGGCCGTCCAATCCGGTTTTTAAAACAATGTCTTTAATATCAGAATATTTTGGGTGCATTTTGTTAAAATAAAAAACATACATAGAGATACTTACGCTTTTGATGCTGCATAAATTGTGACAAGAGGAAAAGAAGGAAGTACAACACTGGAACCAGAACCAATGTTTATAATAGCTCCTTTTTTCTTCCTAATCATATTTGGAAGCACAGCTTTTGTAATCCAAGTTGTTCCTTCCACATTCACTTTAATAATAGAATCCATCAAATCCAAATCAACCTCATGAAAATATCTAGCATAAGGATAAGCCACACCAGCACCATTAACTAAAATTCCCACATCTAAACCATATATTGCTTCTTCTACTCTTTTCATTATTTCCTCTCCACTATTATTTTGCATGTCTATAACAACAAACTTTACCTCAACATTTCCAAAATTTCTATCTACTATCTCTTTTGAAGTAGATTCAAGTTTAAGAGGGTTTCTACCAACTAAGAGAATGTTGAGTCCCTTTGATGCAAACTCAAAAGCCATGGCTTTGCCGATTCCATCGGTGGAGCCGGTGATTATAGCCCATGAACCATAGTCTTTGAGTTTTTTGTGTGGTCTCAAGAACATGATCCTTATCCAGTTGAGAAAATGGAATAAAGATTTGCATATGGAGATGAAGCCTAAGGTGATTGTTGCTGCTAGGAAGAAATCTGGCAAATCCATGTGGTTATTAAGATAAAGAAAGAGAACTCCTAGGTTTTTAAAAATAGTATTTCACTGCTGACAAAGGGAATCTAATTAATATGTTTTTGTTTGGTAAGCATCAAATGTTCACCAACCAACAACTTTGATTTCATAAGACGTGAATGAATATAAATAAGCATGTTGGAATTGCGTGGGGATGGAATTGAGTAGCCTAAGTCAGATACAATGCATGAAAATTGCTCTATAGGCACGCATTGTTTGCTCTCACGCAATTTAAACCGACGAAAATATCTTTAACGACAATTAACTACTGTTCGATGGTAAACGGTAGTTAATTGCCGTTCGCTCACCTACAACAGCTAACTGTTCAATGAAAGAAGTGGAAGATTCTTAATGTCCATGTGTTGACATAATAATAATTATTGCAAACGGGTTGTCTCATATCTGTTAAGGGCCTCATGAATTATATAACCAAGCTTGACATGTGTTTTTTTTCCTGACGAAATTGACATGTGTAGTTCATATGTTTCTTTGTTCAACCAAGGATATAAGTTTTTGAATTTTATATATTTGTTGTTGAAACTGATTTTTATAGTAATGCAATTCTACAGTTAGTACCAATGACTTCAGAAAATGTGAGACTCAAGAAGAGTTTTAAGAGGAATTAGAAGATTATGAGGGAAGGCGAGGAAAACTTCAATGCTAGAGAATGATAAATTGTCATTGTGAGTTTAGCTCAATTGGTAGGAACAATGCATAATATATGCATGGTCGAGGGTTCAACAACAAATATATAAGCCACCACCAAAAGAGAGTGATAAATTGTCAAAAGGTAACAAAGTATCATTATGATTCAACGATGTAGAAATGAATACATGGTCATGACAGTGGCCACTATCAACTTACAGAACAATAACTATCTGTAACACTGTAATAAACATTTTACGTTTACAATATATATCTACACTGTGATGTGATTGAATGCATGTGAATAAAATTTTAAACTGTCATGCATAAAAATTAATCTTGGTAACAACTAGAGCTAAAAACAAACTAATAATCAGAATTAAAGGCGGTCATACAAAGGACGTCGTTAGGAAGCTGCATTCAACGATACGAGTACAACAAGATCTCCTGTATGTATGCTTAAAACTCTAGACCTAAGAAGTGGTTAAAGTATCTTGAAAAGTGTAGGGTTCAAATTAAATCAGTATTAGACTATCAGTGTAAGCAACAAGCCCAAGATGTACATGATACTAGCCTGACTATACAGATGTTAACAAAAAGTTAAAAACAAAAATACAATTGCCCTTTTTGTCTTCCTTCCTACATACACCTCCTCACTTGTGGACACTAACCATAAATGGAATAAGAAAAAAGTATATCAGTAATTTTCTAAAAAGGTAACTCTGGTTTGGCAAGTCGATAAGCACTACCAAGTACCAAGTCATGAGTCGGTATCATTGCCACATTCTGAGTTCTTCAGAAGATGATCATGGTGAAAAGGATCATCTGTACCATGCACAGAACTTAACCTTGGAGAATAATTCCACCCTGTCATTTGCTCAAGCTCGTAGCCGTTACATCTCATATCACATTCCTCCTGGAACTTCAGGAAGAAGATTGATGACCAGTAATCTTTTGCCAAGTTCTGGGGAGGTGAATGGAATATATTTAATTTAGATGAAAACTATACATCCACAACCAGGCTAATTTTAATCAAGGGAATCCCATCAAATTGTTTTGAATTAAGGAACTTACCGTTTTCATCAAGTGCACGATCTCATTGAGTGCATTATGAAAGAGATCAGCGCGTGCAAGGTCGGATGTTGATAAAATTTCCTGTTTGCTTCTATGAGAGATGTTAATCTCCATAGCTGCACCTGTAAAATTACATTGTAACAAATATTAAACACCATGCACCCTACAGTTGGAAGAAAAACTTGCAAGCATGCGATTTATTTCTATAAAGTTTGAAAAAAGTTGTGATCATAAAAAGATTGAGAAAATTTTGGTTTTACAATTTTGGTAATGGCAAAAGCAAAGTCTCATAGAGGAGAACAAGGGAAAGGATGAAAAAGGAAGCTATCTGTAAGTACCAAGTACCAACCTGCAACTATGTACTTCTCAATAATATGCCTTGCCATATAGATTCTTCTCACGCAGTCATGTTCGGATATTTTACTTAGCTCATGCACTTCATCAAAGAAGTGCACACTCTCCCCAGCCAAGCAACTGTAGATATATTACAACAATAAGGTATTATTCTTTTGAACGAAAAAAATACAAGGTTTTTTTTCTTAGTTCTTTACTTATACTTTGATGTTTAGGTCCAAAACATCCAAGACCCTGTGGAATAAGATTTCAAAAGATTCTTTAGTCCAAATGTAACAACAATTTTATTTAGAGATTAAAGGATATACACTGCCAGAGTAAACAACCAATCACAACTCGCCAACACAACAAAGAGTTACATACTGCCTTTATTTAAACATTGTCAAACATGAAAAGTAGTGATTAAATGTCAGTGTAAGGTTTACACATTTTACTTGAACTATTTCCCTTAAATAAGCAAAACCATTATTCTCATAAATGTATGCCAATGCCAACATATTGAGTCAACAAAAGGACATTTTACCTATCAGCAAATCCCATAAAAGACTGCCTGAATTTCTTGTTCAAGAGAAGCTTATCCAATGGTTCATTAGGATCTACCCTCGAAATCGGTTCACTTTGTGATAATACCCCACTATCAGGTATGCCCAAAGCCTGGCCCATTGTGCGAAATTCTCTGGATTCTCTTCTCCTCAAGCTGATTTGCGAGAGCAGCGGTTGTGAACTTGATATTGAAAAGAAAGCCAACACAAGTATGCTAGCCTTTAAAAGAAGACAACATAAGATGAAGTAAATGAAAGATCAACAGCATAATTAATGACTTTGAATTCATACTTCCAATCAACTAACAATGTCCGTTATTTCATTGTAATGCAAAAAAAAAAAAAAAAAAAAAACAGTAGGAAAGCATACCAAAACTAAAAGAAGAAATCTGGAGACAATTTGAAGCCATGAGATATTGTCATGAATTTCATTAAGTATGTAAGCAGTAACCCATACAACTGACAGAACAAATGAGCAAAGGTTAAATTATTGAGGCCACCAAGCTGAGATATCCAGAAAATATATGTTACAATATAAGAAAAATATCTTGCAATATCTTGATTGTATCTTGAAGTAATTTAGAGTATCTTAGATTATCTCTTGGGATTAGTTCTTCTCATATTTCCTTTTATATTATGATCTGTTTCCCTATTTACATAAGAGTAAAAGTCTAATTATTAGTATGAAAAAGTATACCAACGGATACGGATGATACAAGTATTCCTCGCCAGAGGTCTCTGAGTTCATCAAACCTGAACTCTATATGATGCACAGCAGCAGTTACCCCAACCAAAGTGGCAACATACAACACATGAAGGCAAACAACTGGTATGGTCCACTGAACTGACATGTGGCAGCGATTGCTAAGAGGCTTCTTTATATGGATAACTGGAGAGAAAATTAATAGCTTCATTAGAAATAAATACGGCAACAGGCAAAAGGGGGATTCTGACAATCATTTCTAGAAATTCCACAAGATGTTGCAAATACTAAGTACATACTGCAGAAATATTTCAAAAATGAATTACTCATTCAACTAAAGTAGACAATATCCAGCAAAATTTTGAAAGGACACAATACATTACATAAAAATAGATAATAAAAAAAAATGCAACTCTACAGGCAAAAAAACATCAAAGTACACGGATAAATTTATAGTCAGCTCTACTCTCAGAAGCAAAGTCTATGTAACACAAACAAAAGCAAAAGGTAACTTAAAATTAATTCAGATTCTTACCAGCAGCACCTACAATCCAGGGCAAAAGAATAAGTGGAATTAAAAGGAATGATCTGATCAGCGGTAAACGCCTCCTGAAATAGCAGTAAAGAAATTTAATTCAGCGCACAATTGACAAGTGGACGGTAACTCATTTAGCACTTGATAAGCAGTAGGGTGAGTACAAAAATAAAACTGGAAGCAATAGAGCCTAACCACTGAATATCAAGTAGTCACTTACTTGACAAAAATAAAATACAACTGAAATGCTTGTGTTATGCGAGAGCTTAACAGCAAACCAAACCCTAGTGGACCTTCACCCCAAACTGGAAATAAACACGAAGTATGATTATGCTAACAAGTAACAAATATTCATATGTTCAAATATGAAGTATAAATAAGTCAGAATAGACGGCATAAGAAGGCAACCTGCCCACATGTAACATGACTGCCACCAATGGCTCTTTTCAAATTTGAAGAAATTGTGTGACATCTGCATTAAAAAAAATATAGATAGCTAAGCATGATAACAAACAGGGCGATACTGAGCATTTACTAGTGTAACGACTGAACAACGAATATTGTTTTATTTTTTCATAGAAAATCAATAACTTTTTCTACCATAATTGATAGAAGAAGGTTGAAGCTGGCAACAACTTGAATTACAGGTATCCAGAAACCACTGCCTTTAGTACGAGGAACCTTGTGAACTATGAAGGGAAATATTGACCATATGAGAAGCCTGAAAGATAGAAGCCAACCATTATTACCAATACAATATGAATAAGATTAAGCGCTCAATTTATATTTCAAAAAAATGATGCTTCAAGTTCAACAATGAGATTAAGGGGGTTTGGAATAGCTTATTTCAACTTATGACACATCCACTTGGGTAATTGTTTTGAAGAGCTTACCACTTGGCTATGTTCAATTATTCAATTTTCTCAAATCAAATTATTATCGGCGTGGTGTCAGTATTGTGTCTGGTGTACATAACTAGGTTAATGCTTCATAATTTGCTTATTGTAGTAACCTATTTTCCGTTTATACAGAGTTTAACTCAGTCCACTTTTTAATTATAGAAACAGCTTATTCATAAGCTCGCAGATGATAAAGCACACACTGTAATTGAATCACATAAATCATCAAAGAAAATCAGAAAGGGGTTAAGCTCAAAATTCATAGAGGCATACTATCGAACATGTTAGATTAGAAAGTGAATTAGGCAGAAAAAGAAAGAGAGAAGCTTACAGAATGAAGGAGACAATGGAAACGGTAACAGCTACATAATCTGTGGGACAGCCACCTTTGACGGCACACTTGAAACTCGCCATTCATCTGACTCAGGTACAAGTACAACAGCAGATTCACTTTCTGTTCATCAGGTTGTTGTTGCATTCAATCTTTAGCTGACAGACAATGTTGTTTTTTTGTTCTTTCTTTGTTTTCCTAGTCAACAACACTTCCACGTGCTTTTTTGTTTCACACTTCGATTTGCCTAACAATTTCCCTATATCTATGATTTAGGAGCGTTCAAAAAGAAAAAGTAGCGTGTTGTTTATAAGCTCAACAAATTATAGGATAATAGTCATTGTGATTCATGAATTTGTAATCACAAATTTTGAAATTTTTAAAATATTGCTAAATTATGCACTTCATTAGTTAAAATGTTTACACAGTAGATTATTTAATTTGTTTTTCTTTCTATCTTTTTTCTGAAATATGTGTCTAAATAATGAGAGTTCAATATTTTAAAGTGAGTAAAGCGTAAAGTGAGAAAATTAAGTGCTATCATTTATTCAAATGAACTCATGAATATTATTTAATTTATAATTTAAAGTGAAATGCTTATTTTAGAGAAATCGGATACATGTGCTCAAATTACTATATTCGTAAAACTTCCTCATTAGAGAGTTTCCGAATAGGGATATTATGGTGAGTGTAGACACTCTTACAATGGCAAACATATATGGATGGTAAAAAAAATTGTACCCATCAATAAAATCTGCAATGAACACGGAGCGGATATTTTAATAGATATGATATCAAAATATATTAACCATTATATATATATATATATATATATATATATATATATATATATCAAATTTATAAAATGATGAGATATATAGTATTTTGTAGGAGTGATGTAAATGATCTTGAGATGAATCAATCTATATTATATATACTTTGGACACCATTAAAATTTCACTTATATTGTACCCAACAGATTAGCTTTTATAAAATTATTTCATATACTTCCTCTCAAAAAAAAAACAAAAATTCATTCTACTATCTATCAAAAACAATTAAATGACGTGATGGTATATTTAATTAATCTCTATCTCTATTATATATATTTACCTTATTTTTTTTCGATAGTACACATGGCATGCTTATATTCTAAGGTGCATTTAATGTTTTATTTGATTTACACAACAAGATGTAATATGCTAGAATTCTAAGGTGCATTTAATTTTTTTTTATTTACACAACAAAATGACATGAATTTTGGTAACTGAAAATTGGTTGATAGGAAGATACTTATTTTGAAACCGTGATTGAAACTAGAAATTTGCCAACCAAATGGTAATGTACTCTGTCATTATTTTGTTTTAATAAATATTGTGTTCTTATTGTGAATAATCAAGTAAAAATTCTATGGACCGAAAATCAACTTAAAATAAAAAATTATTTTTTCGTTACAGGAAAAAAAAACTAATAAAGATATATAATATGAAATGCTCATATTATATAAGACTTATTTAGAGTCATTAGCTTATTTTTTAGTGGGAAAAAAAAAATTCGGGAGACCATGTTTAAAAAGTTATTACCTTATTTTTTAGTGGAAAAAAAAAAAGAAAAAATCGGGAGACCGTGTTTAAAAATGATATAAAAAAGATGTGATACTTTTTTTTGAGATGTTTATTTTTTGAGATAAAAAATATGTGATTCTATGAAAGGAAATGTCAACTATGTTAAGTTTATGAAAGGAAAATGTATTTTATTGCTATTTCAAAAATAAAATGTCATTTATTGTGATGAAACGTTCATAATTAATAGTCACACAATTAAAAAAGGTTTTGTAACAAAAAAAAAAACAATTAAAAAAGGTTTCCATATCGAGTCTTTTTTTTTGTGATATCTATATCGAGTTTTTGAAGCATGGCATCGTCACATTTTAATATGTAAACCAATTACGGTGTAACATGTGTCATCTTTATATAATAAGTTAATCAGATTGTATCGTTTTATTTATTTGTGTCGAATTAAATGTTTACTGCATTTTATTTATGTTTTTTTTTTACTTCCTTCAAAAAAAAATATGTTTTTTTTTACTAAAACTATGATTTGAATCACATGCATGGTTTGACTAGGAAAAAAATCACACTTTTTTCTATTGATTTTTAAATTGCTAACTTTTTGTTTGTCAAAAAAAAAAAATTGCTAACTTTTTGGAATTGATTTAGAATGATGTCCCCTTTACTATTATTACACTATTACAAATTACATATCACCTAATTGTGGCAAAAACAAATCACGATGTACATCCAGTAGTATTTTCTCCTTTAATTTCTCAATTAGATTAAATACTATTTAATTATGTAAATTTCAATCTTCATGCTCTCATTATAAAATGCGGTCATTTGCAAGCAATTCCTCACACCATTGCAATTGAAAGTTATACTTTCTTCACTCTTTTATCCCAATTCCATGTCTCTTTTATTTGTTTTTATTTAGTCATTTAGTCATAAGTTTCATTTTCTTCTTTCTATGTTCTTTTTTTTTTCACGTTTGTTGTTGTTATTTTTTTCTTTTGTATTCTGGTGCCATCTTTTCTGTGGCTAAAATTCTTAACAATGTTGGTGGTGTTAGGTAACAAGAAGAAATTGCAACAATATCCCTTAATATTCTATAAACAAAATCAGCATCATATGTCATAATTTTGACTCCGGTGGTTTAACATTTAAAAAATTATGCACTTTTCTTCCGAAACACAATTTACATGCTATTTTTTCTTTGTCGACAAAGTTACATGTTTATTAACAATTGCAGTGTATTGTGTACTGTCAAAATTAGCAGAGGAAATTCTATCCCTTCAAACTATCAAATGATATAAGAGAATAAAATGAGATTAAAATGAATTATATAATTTCATAACGAGAATATCTTTGTATTTGTAACTTTCTTCGTTCACCTTTTGAATGTGATCATGAAAAAATCTATGGGGAGTTGATTTACCAACAAATTTTTCAATGTAAGAAAAAGTACAAGTGGCATTTTTATATTGTTCGTTTCATTAAATTAAAGTGAATAAATGGAATAGTTTATTCCTTCAAAAAAAAAATGGAATAGTTTATAATGATTATGTACACTATCTCTATTATAAACATTTCCCTTATTTTATTTTGATAGTACACGGGGTAAGCAAATGTTGAATTGTGCATTTAATTTTTTATTTCATATACACACCAAAATGTAATATGCTAAAATTCTAATTTTTTGATTGAATACACCATATATTGATCAATATTCAATGCAATTATGTCTTTCTAAAATAGTTTTTTTTTGTTAGGTTTTACTTAAAAACTAGCCGAACTATGGATTACTAGGTCCTTTTATTATCCTAAGAACCGGATCTGAGGTTTAATAAAAAGAAAAATATCTTTAAAAAAAAATTAAACAATCATTTAAAAAATTGGTCCATAAACTTTTGCCTGAACAAAACAAAATGATTCAAAATTCCATTTATTTCGGTCACCTAATTTGTAAATTCCTATAAATAGTTTTTTTTTTTTGGACAGAAATAGTTATATATCATTCTTAGATTTAAATGATAATCAATATTGTTAACTAGCCTATAATCATTCCCATTAGTTTGCTCGGTCATTTTATATTAACATCATTGTTTTTTATTTCAACCAATCAAATCATATAATTTTTCATTTGTTTTAATTTTCTACCAATCAGAGTTTATTATGTATGATTATTTGATTTCTTTGGCTATAAATAATCCTCTTGAGACTCATACTTTTCACACCACTTTCGAAATATAACACAAATATTTGAGAGACAACACTAAACCAATATTTTCTTGGTTTTTTAATTTTTTTTTGTTTTCTTATTCTTTTATTGTTTTTCTTGCTCCCATTTCATAAAAAGGTTTAATTTCTAAAATTAATCATGTGAGAGAATCAAGGTGATTGATCGTTCCTATTGTTAGGTTTTGATTTATTTGTGATGTTCAAAGTGACAATCTCTCATTCTTATTTATTTTATTTTTTTTTGTTGGTACAACACAATCTGTCATTCTTACTTCATATTAATCATTTTTAAAAATTATTGATTTCGTTTTAATTCTAATCAATGAATTTGTAGATTTCTTTTAATCATTTTTTAATTGTTGTATTAGGGTTGTATAATTCTTGCTATTGTTTGCTTAACTTTGATTAACAATTTTGCCAAACTTTGATTTACAAGGTCGAATCCAGCATTAACAGCGCTACCATGTTTGAGAACTGTCAAACAAATATAAGTTGATTTTGATGTTTAAGGCAACACAAACTGAATTTGATCTAAACATATTGTGTATTAAGAGTATAATATGATGCAAATCTCATTTAGGGAAAAATGTATTCTGTGAGAAACGTTGGTGGTGATGCAAATCTCGGGTTGTATGTAACAGCTCAAATACGAACTCAATCCTATAAGTCTCACAAGTTTTTTTTTCTTATTAATTTCAACCTGGATCAGTCGTAATTATAAGGTGATTGACAGGTATTTTGCAATCATTTTAATAATATTAATTTTCATTTTTCATTTTTTTTCGTTAAGACATTTAATGATATGTATAACATATGACAAACTAATTTAAATGATAAGCATCTTATTTTAACATATAATCCATTCATATTCATATGTATTTAAACATATTAAACGAATTTTAGTTTAGATATCATATGATTCAATGTCTGGGTGATACTTCATCTCTCTTTAATTATAAGTCCTACTTGAATAATCTTTTTTGACCATAAATATAATTATTCATTTGCAATAAACTATGTGCGTTTTTATTTTTATAAAACATTCCGCGTATTTTTTAATAAGTAATGCAAGATTCATTACATAATATATGTGAAAAAAAATTAGAGATGCTTATAAAAAAGGATGGAGAAAGTATAAAGGTATATACCGGTGACCTCGCTTGAACGACTTATTAACTAGAACCCGTTTTACTAAACACGTCGTATATTAAGAACACTCATAATTTATACAAACCGAAAATCTGTCAAATTAAAGTGAATAAATTGAATATTTTATAATTCTATACATTATTATTCAGATTTGAATTTGAATTCATAATAACTGCAAAATGGTATGACTCGAGACAATCAAAACTAAACATGAACCATGGATATAAATGATATGTCTCAAAGTGAATGTATGGCTTTGAGATAATAATTCTACTTCCGAGTTCTTTAACATGTGCTTTAAGGTCACAAGTTAGCATGTTAAAAAAGGGTTTTCCTTTATGATGATGAATATGTTAATTATTAGGACCATATTATTATTTTATTTTATTTCAATTCTAAAAAATTGATAATTGATTTTTTTTTCTGATTAATGTAATTACACCGGGTCTTCATAAATTTTGGGTCTACACCATTTTCGATATTCATTGGTGCAATTCAAAACTCTTCCTTAAATATTGCTTTTCGTATCCATCAATCTTTAATTCTAGCAATATAAATAAATGAAACCTCCTATATTCAAAAGTATATGTGATACTGATATACACCCTTCGGTCACTGATATAAGCAAAAATCCACTTTTTAAATACATTCAATTAATGATGTATGTGACATATAATAAAGACCACATACATCATTAATTAAATGTATCTAAAAAATGAATTTTTGCTTATATTAGTGACCCGAGGGTGTAGTCTAATATGCAGTTAATGCTTCTTTAATTTGAATATTTTATAAATTGAATATTTTATCAATCCTCCTAAATGAAACCTTCTTTCATAATTTTCTTCAAGCAGCTTGATTACCTCAATTTTTTTTTTTACATTTTTAATGATTTGAATATTTCCTCTATCTTTGAAAAATTTGTAAAAAGAAATATTGGAAGAACATTTTTGCTGTAACCAAAAAAAGAAAAAACATCTTTGCAATCAATTTTGTGAAGTAACGTATCAATTATAATCAATAATCAATTATAATAAAATTACCATTACATCATATTTTCAATACCAAAATTATGTAAAACTGATTTCTCCTTAAAATGTTCATCTCTCTTATATAAAAAAAAAATTATAACTTAAGCATAAGGGGAATTTTTAAATGAAATTTAATATTAATTTTAAATTTTAATTTTTCAATTTTTGTATTATTGATTTAGTCATAAATGACATTTAATACTATTATAAATTTTGATTTTTCAACTGAAGGCCAAAATCAAGTAAAAGAGGAATGTTACTATATATGAAGGAGTTTTCAGTGCTTCCCTTCGTCCACTACCTGTGTTCTACTTTTGTTTGCTCCTTCTGGGTACTTTTGTGCTCCAAATAAAGCATTGTTCTTCTTTTCATTGATTGATCAATTTTTTTTTTTTTTATAACGTAACATTGTTCTTTATTTGGTTGTTTCTTTGAAATTAATACATATAGCAAATTGTTCTCATATCTTCTATTTTCTGGGACAAGAGATTCATTGTTCTTGATTTTGATGTTTAATTTAACAGGTTTCCATAAATAGCACTTTTGTTATTAGTGTTTAATACAAGTTATTTTATCAGATCTACAATATAAACAAATCAATGTTCCGTGAGTTTAGCGCAATTGATAAGAACAATGTATAATATATGTAAGGTTTGGGGGTTCGTATCCCCAACACCGCCAAAAAAATATAAACAAATCAATCATCTTCTACTATAAGTTTCTATTCTAAATTTTCTCAAAAAAAGTTTATATTCTAAAGTAACTGCGACATTGTTATGGTCTAATTATCATTTAATGTTTACTCATTCAATTTTTTTCTCACGTCAACACAACTTACACAAGTCAATTTAGAAGAAAAAGAAGAAATTCATTACGTTATTTTATAAACATGTAACTTATATTAAGGTATTAATAGGCCATTTTTAAGATATTCAACTCTTTTAAAACATTTTAATAACCCGGATCATCTCTTTAATTTACCTGTAATCAAGATTAATATAATCAATTATCTGCTGAATTACCATTCAAATAAAATTTAAAAATCAATGTCAACAAAGCAAATCAAATAAAATCAGAACTAATAAATACACTCTCCAGTCACTATTATAAACAGAAAAAAAACTTTTTTTAGAGGTTCATCAAAAAAGAGTTGTTCATCAAAAGAACATAAACTTTTCTACGATTTAATTATTTTCAATCTAAAGAATTGTAAAAACATATGCCAATAATATTATATTAATAAAATTATCCTTTTTTTAAAAAAAGTATTATCATTACGGGGTGCCTAATATGAACTCGATTCAAAAGTGGACCATCATATGTTTGGTAAATTTCAATACAAATATCATTTTTGTTGTTCATTTTTTATTATTTAAAATTTAGTTTTTTACAAAAAAATGGTAAAGGTCCACCTTTTGACCATCTTTGAGAGATTCATATTAGACACACTCTTATCATTAAACTACTTTGTGGTACTTTTGTTTTCTCATGAAGATCTGTGGTACATTGTATTAGTTTTAAATCACACATCTATCAAAAAGTTAGGGAATGTCAACAAATATCCATGAGCACAAATACTCATATTTTATCCATGGAGACAAATAGGGCTACCTATCATATTTTGGGTCTCTTACTCTAACAATTTCAATTAAGAAAAGTTTATATAAGTAGATGCAAAGTAGCATAAATACTTAATACTATATATTCTATAAGTGAGATATGCATTAAGAAAATAATTAAATATCATATTACAAAAACATAAGAGAGGGTTCAATATTTTAAAGAAATCATATTAGAGCATTAGAAGAAAGTGAGACAAACTTATTTAAAAATGAAAATTAAGCACGACCTTAAGCTCAAGGGTAAGAGAAGATGGTTCCCTAAAATTTCTTATATATATATATATATATATATATATATATATATATATATATATATAAATTAATTACAAAGAAAAAAGTTGTTGCCTCTAAATAAATGGGCTCATGTGCGATCCCTAAACGTCATTAGGGCCTCCATTGGATAGTAATGATATATGTTTTATCTCCATATGTGCACGACTATCCGTCAGTCGAGTATTTGTACGGATATTCACAGTTACATTTTTTTTTTACATAAAAATGAACATTGTAAAAAAATCTATAATTATATATAATTAATATTTTTTTAGTTTGGTATATTAATATTATATTATTTTTAATGGACACCAAACAAAGAAAGTTTGTCGATCTGAACCCAATGAACATATTAGAAATATGCTTTTTCTCGCATTTATTCCTCTACTTCTCTGACTTCCTTTTTTTAAAATCATTATAATATATCATTGATGAATTAGGTATGATATATCAAAGTTGAAGAACAAACTTTTAGCCAAGAAAATCTCGAAAATGGCTAAATTGTGGATCTCGAATCCAATTGTTTAAATTCCTTATAAAAATAATATATGTAATTGATCCAAATTTTTGAATGATACATAGATAAGTTACCATAAGTCACCATGAGTTATTAAATTGGGTTGAGATTGAGTGACTTTGTGGACGGATAGTCACCATGACTCTCTCTCTCTCTCTCTCTCTCTCTCTCTCTCTCTCTCTCTCTCTCTCTCTCTCTCTCTCACACACACACACACACACATCTTTACTACTATTATGTCTTTTTATCTTTCTCTCTCACAAAACACAATAAAAAACACTAAAGTCACCCCATATATTTCCCTCGCTAAAGTCGCACAATCTGAATCCTATGAAATCATACAAATCAATTAATTATAAAGTTGTACTTACAATCCTCTTCTTTTTCAAGAGCCTATTCAATTTTTATTTTTTACAATTGGTCGCCGATGATGTTAATATTATTAGGTTTCATAGATGGATGTTTTTGTTTCTTTCTCTCACGAGAAGAGAGAAAAGTAAATTAGGAAAAGAAACAAGATGAGAAAGGATTTTGAACATGACAAAAATAAACGTGAGTTGCTCATAATTTTATGGATTTGTTGGTGATTACTAGGTAGTCAGCTACCAAAATATTAGGCTCATTAAAAAAATGTCACATCAATTTAAAATAATAAACATATATTTTATTAACTCAACATAACACCCAATCTTCCATCAACTTATAACTTTTATCACTTATATGTTATCACTCTTCTTTTTATTGTAGAACTTCGACTCATATTTGACACATTAACTTTGACATCCAAAAATTAAGTAAATGGATCATCACACTTGGCTAAGAGAAACCTCACAAGTAAGATTGACACCACATCTTCACCCAAAACATTAATACATTAAGTGCATTGGTAATCTCACTTATATGTTGCTCAATAAACATGTATTTTTTAAGGATAATAAACATATATTTCGTCAAATTAGTAGAACACATCTATATTTTTTCATTTTTTGATCCCATCAAAGATCAACAATGAAAGAATTCGAAATAATAGAGGTTGAATAAAATAAAATTGCATGAAAATGAATGATATCTAAAAACTAAAATTTAAGATAACAAATGAAACTAATGATATTGGAACTTCTATGGGAGTGTGCATTTGATTATATCGTCATATTAGGCTAAGAGTAACCACACAAATGAGATTGACATCACATCATTATTCAAAGTCTTAAAACATTAGGTATATGAGTCATCTCACTTATATCTTGCTCAACATCCACTCTTGCATCCAATTTAAAATTTTAACTCACACTTGACACATTAGCATCTCTCCATTAAGTGTTGGACTCTCCCTGTTCATGATCGACCACCAAGAAGCAGTGGCGGAGCCATAAATTTTTAATAGTGGGGGCAGTACACATATAAATTTGTAGCAAGGTCATTTTAAATAATTTGGAAACTCGATTCTACTTTGTAGCAGGGTCATTTTAAACAATTTAGACGCGATGTACAATACTAATTTAGAGGTCGATACTGATTTGGAGTAGCCATTTTGGTCTCTAAATGTGTTGTGTTTTCACTTAAATATTTGAAATTTATCAAAACTATGAACACATCTTAAAATGGTTGTTTTGTTATTCATTGTATAGACCAAATTAATTAGTAAAAAATATATTTAAAGATTAAATCAACTATCTAAAGGCACATTTAAAAATTAAAATGACTAACAAAAAATATTCTATTTTGTAGCAGGATCATTTTAAAAAATTTAGACGCGATGTACAATAGTAATTTAGAGGTCGATACTGATTTGGAGTAGCCATTTTGGTCTCTAAATGTGTTGTATTTTCACTTAAATATTTGAAATGGTTGTTTTGTTATTCATTGTATAGACCAAATTAATTAGTAAAAAATATATTTAAAGATTAAGTTAACTATCTAAAGACACATTTAAAAATTAAAATGACTAACAAAAAACAAAGTTTGTTTTTGTAATTTAAATATTGATAATCTATTTTGATTCGAAACCTCTTAAGTTTTTCCATAGTTTTTCCATAATATATAATTACATTATTATCATATATTAATCTTTAAAGAAAACATAAAAAGAAGATGTTGAGAGATAAAGAGCCAGACAATTTTGTTTACTATGTTTCATAACATCTGTAGGAAGGTTGATAAAGGTTTTTTTTAGTAAATATAATAAATAACTAAGTAAACAATATTTGTAATAGTGTATACATATGTAATGTAAATTGTAATATGCATGAAACCAAACCATGGTGCTATGGAAAACTTTGTGGGGGCACATGCCCACAAGTGATAAACGTGGCTTCGCCACTGCCAAGAAGCACTCCCGCTCTCCTACAATGTTGAACCGAGATATGATACAACCGTTGGGCCTTCTGGGGGCGGGGGGGTTGGTCAACACTGTTGTGGATCAACATGTTAAAGAAATAGCAACCACACAAATGAGGATAATACATCATCTTCCAAAATTTTAAGGCATACGTATATGAGTTTTTTCACTTAATTTTGGTTCCACTTCCACTATTTTATCCAATGTTGAGCTTTTAATTAACACTTGATAAATCACAATATTTTCCATCTTGAGTATAACGAAATTCTAGCCCGTGCTTGGCACGGGTGTCCAAACTAGTTATATATATTTGCCTTATTTTTTTTTGAAAAGTACACTTGGCACTCCTTCTTGCTTCATCTCATTAATTGCTTGATCAAAGATTCAAATCACCATATATTTACTCACATTCTATTTATGTCATTTGCATCACTCACACAAATTTAATTTATTTCAATTAATTTATTAAAAAGCAAAATGGAAATTATAAACATTTTAATAGCCTTATCATGAATATGTTTTGTATTATCAACCAATAAAAATTGACCATGATTCATGATTTAAATTATCAGCCAATCATGATTCATGATTAAAATTACCAACCAATCAAATTTGAGCATACATGTCATCCTTTTAACTTTTACTTAGGTTTTTTCCCCTCTATATTTAGGTTTTTTCCCCTCTATTTGCCTTATTTTTTTTGAAAAGTACACTTGGCACTCCTTCTTGCTTCATCTCATTAATTGCTTGATCAAAGATTCAAATCACCATATATTTACTCACATTCTATTTATGTCATTTGCATCACTCACACAAATTTAATTTATTTCAATTAATTTATTAAAAAGCAAAATGGAAATTATAAACATTTTAATAGCCTTATCATGAATATGTTTTGTATTATCAACCAATAAAAATTGACCATGATTCATGATTTAAATTATCAGCCAATCATGATTCATGATTAAAATTACCAACCAATCAAATTTGAGCATACATGTCATCCTTTTAACTTTTACTTAGGTTTTTTCCCCTCTATATTTAGGTTTTTTCCCCTCTATATAGTCAGTATGTCCGTCATCATTTTCATCTTCATCGTAGCACACATCCTTTCTCTCTATCTTCATTGTGACACACACCTTCTCTCTCTCTCTCTCTCTCTCTCTTTCTCTCTCTCTCTCTCTCTCTCTCTCTCTCCCTCTCTCATATGTTTATAATTTTATTTGTTTTCGTTTCCTTTATTTTTCGTTTTTTTATTACAACAATTCTTTTTAAATACGAAGAGACAACTCTCTAAATTTTTGTAACGCCTTCCATAGTTTATGCAGCATGAAAGGAATGATATGGTACATAATATGTTTATACACATTTTTAGTTTTTTTTTGTTACACATTAAAATTAAATAAAAATATATTTGATCAAAAAATAGTGTGCGTACGTAGATGTCAAATATATGGTTATCAATAAAATAAAATTGTCAAAAAAAAAAAGTTATCAATAAAATAAAATCATTTGGTTTGAATTACTACGATTTTGTTTCTAAGATCAAATGCACCAATTGATGAATATTAATGTACAATTTTTTTTTTCCGTTACAGTATGCATGAATCAAGCACTTGATTATTTTGGTTATTTTATGTCTTTGGCTATATATATCCGTTTTGACTCTCACACTTTTCACACCACTCTCTATTTACAATTCATATTATTGAAAGTCTTCTATGAACATCTATTTTCTCTCTTCGTTACAATGTCAATTTTTTTTACATATTTCTCTTATTAATGTACATGACACATGTATTGTAACAACTTATTTGATTTCTTTGATATATGTAAGAGAAACACGAGTTTCGGTAATTCATATTATTGAAAGTCTTTTCTGATTATGTTTTCTTTTTTTAACAAATACAATGTAGTTTTTCTTCTTCGGTATAAAGTTGTGTTGTTGAATATTTTATAACTTTTTTGTTTGTTTTGACTTTTTAACTTGCAGAAATTATTCATGAATAGACAATATTCATGAAGATTGAATTATGGAAAGAAAAAAAAGTATAGTTGAGATCCAAAGAGAACAAAAGACAAACGTGCTTCTTTATTCTTTTAATTGAAACTTTTTCTTTGGCATTGAAAAATATAATTATGATAGTAGCTATACTACCATTTCAGTTGTAAGATAGATGTCAATTATAATTATAATAGGTGATGACGTTATAAATTGAATCAATATTCTATATTTTTAGGAAATTGTCTTAAGGATGTATCTAGCAAGGGTAGGACACAAGACGATAGAAGACAATACTACTATTGTAATTGATCACACATTAATATGACAATTGATTCTTGCACTTAAATTCTTGATCAAAATAAAACTTATTTACCACGTTGACTACCTTGCCTTAACTATATTAGAGTAAATAATTGCAATTACTGTTTATTAGGGTATTAAATTATTTTGATATTGATTGATTTACATTTATTAATGTATATATTTTCATTAATGTGCACTATTTTTTTTAGAGAAGGAAATTTGTATTAATGATGTAATTGTATTATCATCTTTTTTTTAAGCAAAGAAAATATATTAAATAAAAGCAAGTATAAAAGCTGAGAGTATATAAACCTGACCCAGCAACCACGAAATCAACCTTAAAAGGATATTAAAACATATGATAAACAACAAATTGTATTGCTATCAATATTGATTAAACTCATAAAAATAAGTAATGTAGAATAAACAAATTTTGATATATCAGGAACTAAATTAAAAACTAATTATTAACATGATCAAAAAATAAAACAAAATTAATCAATTTAAGAGTAGTACTCATCACTTTAAATTTTTTTTAGCACAATTGCCAAAAACAAATGTAACACTCATCTGGCATTTTGGAGTATCCTCATTGATGGATAATTTTCAAGTATTTGTATAACCGCTCTTTGAATTATTAGACATGTTATGATCCCGGTGAGCAATTGAGAATCAAACTCATCTACATTTTTTATCTTAAAAGAAAATGTATTGTTTAAATTTAAAAATTTAAATTTCAATATTGGTCATTGAAAAGCCTCAATTTTTTTTATCCAAAATGAAAGCCTTAATTTTGATATTCTAAAAGAAAAAAGATTACTCAAGAACATAGAAAAGTCATATGATTATAGAAATGTAATAACAACAAGAGTATAAGGTAGAGTTGAATGATACCCAAAATTAAATTTAAGCAATAAATCCATTAATTTTTCAAATTCCAATTTCAGTTTTTTTTTCTAGAAAATTGTCTTAAAAAAAAATCAAAGTACATCATGTCTTTTAGTAGGATTTGGATTCTCTACATTGAAAATTCTCTCAAATTTTCTCCAGTGTAATCTCAACAATTAAATACGAGAGAGAGGTTGAGAATTAAATTATAAAAAAAAAATGGTTTTTGTATTTTAATCGTGTAGATTGGAAATGGATAAAAATTGAGAAAATTTTCAATGGAGAAAATCCAATTCCCTTTTAGTAGCATAGTGCACATAAAAGTCTTTTATAATACAAAAAAATAATAATAAATTTATGGTTAATTTTATGAAGAAAAATATAAATGGAATAACACCTTAATGATCTTTGCGCCGTAATGATTTTTGAGGTTTAACATTTAATGTCGTTATTTAAATAAAATCAAAAACCACAATGAATTTATTTCTACCAAAACCATACAAGACATTAGTTATATTGGTCTCCTCACTTATATGTTGCTCAAAATATACTTTTGAATTTAATGTTGAACTTTAACTCATACTTGACACATCAACATCTTTCCCTTCAATGTGAGACTCTTTATGTTTGTGCTATAAAGATATAAACAAATAAGATCAGACAGAGACACAACATGCTAAAAAAGATGGGTTAGTTGTGTTTTCATGCAAGAAGATTTTCGTTCCTTTCTTTCATGAGAAGAGGGGAAATAAACTTAGAAAATATAACAAAATGACAAATGAATTTACACCTAAGAAAAATGATAAAGGAAAAAAAAGAAGTGTGTGATATGTTCTTAAGGGTATAGGAAATAGCGCGAGTTGCTGGTAATTTTATGAGTTTATCAAATAAGTTGGAGATTTACGAGTAATTATTTTAACAAAAAAATTAGACTCATTTAGAAAATGCGACATCATTTTGAAATATCTAATGAGCATGTATTTCGTCAAATCAACATCATATATACGCCTCTTTCCATTTTCACATTCACCAAAGACAAAATGTGAAAGAATTTGAACTAATGGAGGTTAAATAGAAAAAATAGCATAAAAATGAATGACATTGAAAGACTTGATTTTAAGATAAATGAATTAAACAAATGATATACAATCTCACTAACAAGTCATAATGTTGGGGCTTCATGGGGAGCCTCGATCATCATATTAGGCCAAGAGCAATCACACAAGTGAGATTAATACCACATTTCACCTAAAATGTCTTATAAACATGTATTTGTGAATTTAGCACAACACAACTACATTTTGCCATTGTCAGATCCCACTACATATTAATAGTGAAGAAATTTGAAATAATATAGGTTGAATAAAAAAATAGCATCAAAATCAATGTTATTCAAAAGCTAAAATTAAGGCGATCAAATGGAGCATGTTCAAAAAGGTGGGCTGGTGGTGGTTTGAAGGAGGGAGGTTTATGTTCATTCTTTTCAAATTAAATGAAAATAAACAGATATGAAAAAATAATTTAAACATGAGAGAAGATAAGAGAAATAAAATAAGTATCGTGTGTTGTTTGTAAGAGTATAGGGAATAATGTGAGTTGCCAATAATCTTATAGGTCTGTCGAAGGAGTACGAGATTTTTAGGTAATTATTTTACCAAAAAATTAGATCTAATTAAAAATACCTCACATTATTATTAATGTCTAATAAGCATATATTTTGTCAACTCAGCATAACACGTCTGCAATTTTCCACTCTTATTTGCCACCAAAGACAAAAATTGAATGAATTTGAAATAATAGAGGTTGAATAAAAAAAATCACATGAAAGAGGAAGACATCAAAAAACTAAATTAAAAAATAAAATAAACAAATGACATCCAAAAATAAAAAATAAAACACGGTTCATCGTAATGCTGAGACTTTCAAGGGATGCTACATTGAATTTAATCATTACATTAGACTAAGAAAACCCACTTAAGTGAGTTTGACACCATATCTTCATCCTAAACCTTAAGACATTAGGTATATAGATCACATCACTTATGTATCGCTCAACATACACTCTTACCTCCAATATGAAACTTTAACTCACAGACTTGACACATTAACTTCTATCCCTCAAGTATGAGACTATCCACTTCAGGGATCTACCACTAGGAACCTCTTCTGCTTCCTCATAGTCAAATCGGGATATGATGCAATCGATGAACCTTATGGGGTAGTCAACACTGGTGTGCATTTATCCATTGAACAAAGATCAACCACACAAATGAAAATGATACTAGACTATGCTTGGCGTAGGTGTTCATACTAAAGAATAAACATTTAACTTACCAAAAATTGAGGCTCGATTAAAAAAAAACACAACATTTAAAAGTGTCTAATAAACACGTATTTTGTTAACTCCACAAATCACATAAGAGTTTATCCATGATTAAATCCATCAAAAACCAAAAGTGAAGGGATTTAAATTACTAGAGATTAATTTTAAAATATTGCATGAAAGTGAACAACATCTTAAACCTTAAATTTAATATAAAACTTAAACATATACTCTTATATTGGTCATCTTTCTTTTTTTAGCAGAAAGAGGTAGCAGGATGACTGCTAACCTCTAAACTTCATTAAGAAAAGAGAAAAAAATACAAAAATAGACTTGATGCATCAACTATGAAACTTTATTGGTCATCTCACTTATATGTTTGTCAACATCTACTCTTGCATCAACTATGGAACTTTAAGTCAAAATTGACACATTAACATATTTCCCTTATGTGCGAGACTTGATGCATTTGTGATTTGGTGACATAGGCACACCATGGTAAAAAAGGTGGATTGATGGTGGATTATGTAGGTTTATGTTCCCATATTTAATGAAAAGAGAGAAAGGAAATTAGAAAAGGAAAGAATATGAAAAAGCAATTTGAACATGAGAGAAATGATAAGGAAAAAAATAGTTTGTATTTTGTCTGTGGAGGTATTAGGAATAGAGTGAGTTATTGGTAATTTTATGGGTTAGTTGAAGAAATTGGAGATTTATGAGTAGTTTTTACCAAAAAAATAGATTCAATTAAAAAAGTCCCACATCATTTTAAAATGTCTCTTTGTCAACTCAACATAAAACATTTGTATTTTTCATTGTCAGATTCCACGAAAGACTAAAAGTGAAGGTGCAATAACAACCAACAACAACCAAGTCTTATCCTCACTAAGTGGAGTTGTCTATAGAGATTCAATTTTTTAATTTTTTATTTTTTTTATGTTTGTTGTAGATGTTGACACAACCTTCTTTTATTTTATTTGGGATTGGGACCAAGGCTACCATCAAAAAGATTAAAGTTCAAAAGTGGATGTATTTGAAAGAACATAGGTTGAATAAAAGCAATTGCATGAAAGTGAGCGTCATCCAAAAACTTTTATTTAATATAAAAAATTAAGCAAAGAACATCCAAAAACTAAGATAACAATTTATCATAATGTATGGAGCTCCGATGGAGCCTGTAATGACTTGGATCATCACATTTGGCTAAGAGAAACCCCATAAGTGAGATTGACACCACAACTTCATCCAAAACCTTAAGACATTAGGTATATTTGTCATTTAACTTATTTGTTGCTCAATATATACTCTTGCATCCAATGTAGAAGTTTTACTTACAAATGACACATTACCATCCCTCCCTTAAGTGTGAGATTCTTTGTGTCTATGATATGGTGAGGTAGCAAAATAAGATAAGAGGAACAACATGGTAAAAAAATGTGAGTTGGTGGCTATTTCATAGAAGGGTGTCTTTGTTCCTTTCTTTAATGTGGAGATAGAAAGTAAATTAAAAAAAGAAAGAAGAAAAAGGAATTTGAACAAGAGAGGAATGATAAGAAGTAAAACTAAAGAGAGTGTGTTTTATCTATGACAATATAATTAAGAGATTCAATTGTTGGTAATTTTATGAATTTATTTAAGGAATTGGAAATTACTGGGTAATTATGCTACCAAAATAATAGATTCATTAAAAATGTCGCATCAATTTAAAATGTCTAATAAACAGGTATTTTGTCAACGTAGCAGAACACATCTACATTTTTCCATTGTCAAATCATACCAAAGACCAAAAGTGAAGGAATTTAAAATAATAGAGGTTGAATAAAAATTTGCTTGAAAGCGAATGACATCCTAAAACTAAAATTTAAAATAAAAATTAAACAAATGACACCCAAAAACTAACAAAACAAATCATTATAATGTTACGACTTCCATTGGAACCTACATTGGGTTGTATCATCATATTAGTCAAAGAGCAACAACACAAGTGAGATTGACATCACTTCTTCACCCAAAGTCCTAAAGCATTAGGTATATGGATAATCTCCCTCATATGTTTCTCAACGTCTACTCTTGCATCCAATGTCAAATTTTAACTCATAATTGACAGATTAACATATCTCCATTAAGAGACTCTCCGTGTCTGTGATAGACCATCAAGAAGCACTCCATCCGCTTTCCACAATGTTGAACCGGGATATGATACCACCTCTGGGCTTTATAGGGGAGTCAACATTGATGTGATTCGACACATTACAGAAAGAGAAACCACACAAGTGAGAACAATACCACATCTTCATCGAAAAATTGAAGACTAAAATATGAGTTTTATTAATTTATTTGTTGTTCAACCTCCACTTTTTTATTCAATATTGAACTTTAACCGACACTTGATACATCAGAGCATTTTCTCCCTCAAATATGACGAAATTCTAGCCCGTGCTTGACACGGGTGTCCATTTGGGGCGTTTGACACTTGATAATGTATCGTTATTGTTTTGAGGCGTTTGACCGAACCATGCGCGATATAATGTCTTATGATGGTGTCGATAATACAGACAAACCATTTGGGGGTCTTTCTGTGGTTTTGGACGGTGATTTCAGACAAATTTTGCCAGTGATAAGAAAAGGATGCAGAAAAGACATTCTTGCTCATCCATCAACTCATCAAAGTTGTGGAGTCACTGTAAGGTCCTCACACTTACAACAAATATGCGTTTACGTGCTTCAACCGTTCGTGTCGAGCAAGATGAGATAAGAAAGTTTGTCGATTGGATGCTTTCAATTGGAGATTGAATAGGATCCACCAACGAGAGTGAATAAATTAACGTACCCATTCCTGATGAGTTGTTGATAAAAGATTCCTCTGATTTGTTGCATTCTCTGGTTGATTTTGTATATCCGAATTTTTTCGCAAAACATGAAGATCTCAGATTTTTTTTCCAAGCACGGGGGATACTTGCTCCCACGTTGAACGCAGTTGACCACGTAAACAAATTTCTTCTATCATTGGTTCCAGGAGACAAAAAGGTATATACCAGTTCTGATTTGGTTTACAAATCAGACAAGAATAGTGAGGTACAAAGCGAATAGTTTACCACCGAATTCTTAAACAATATCAAGTTTTCCGGTATTCCAAACCACAAGTTGAGATTTAAAGTTGGATGTCGAGTTATGTTGATGAGGAACATTGATCAAGGAACTGAATTGTGCAATGTGACTAGGTTGATTATAGACAATCTTGGGAAGAACTTTACCGGTGTAACTGTTATTACCAAAAAAAATGCTGGTGAAAAAGTAATTATTCCAATACTGAACTTAGTTCCAGGTGATCTTGAACTGCCTTTCAAATTTACTATGAGACAATTCCTGTTGGCTGTGTGTTTTGCAATGACAATAAATAAAAGTCAGGGTTAGTCGTTGTCTCATGTTGAAATCTATCTTTCCAAACCGGTTTTTACTCATGGAGAGTTGTATGTCGCTGTGTCAAGAGTCACTTCCAAAAAGGGATTGAAAATGCTTATACTGGATGAAGAAAATCGCGTGTGTACTGAGACCACTAATGTTGTGTACCGTGATGTTTTTTGGAATGTTTAACCTGTCGTTCTTGATGACGCAGGTGGGTATGAGTTTTTTTTTCTCTTTTAAACTTCGTTGTAATATATATTTTTTATTTGGATATGAATTGGTTGTTTCTACTTGCAACCATTCTAATAGTTGCGTAAATAAAGAAAGAGTAATAGATTGGTCATGTAGATAAACTACAATTCTGGAACTAACAATTAAGATCACACTTCTTATTTCAATGTATAAAATCCAATGACATTTATTGGTGTGCAAAGAACAGGCCGAGGGATCAATTTGTTATAGGGACTAATATGTTATATGGAGTATTATTTTTGATCCTTTTTGACAATATTTTTGATCTCATGTACCTTCAGGTGCTGTCTGCTTTAGGTGAGGTGATAGCATTCAGATGTACATAGGCTGACGTTAATGGAATTTCTATGACATTGAAATATCATTGACCAATTGCAATAGGTGCAATGCCTTCTCTTCGACTCCAAAATTTGACTGATACATTAAGGTGTTTATCTACTGAGACTTTGGTTTTTCTATTATATGGTAGAGCAACTTCAATATTCTCATACTCAGTTTAATTTTATTTATAATGTCAGTATCCTTCTGATCATTGTCTAATGTAAACCGTACTCTTTCAGTGACTATATTATCAACTATATACTCTGCTTCATTTTTTATACAATATGCTATATATCCGTCTTTTTTTTCTTTGTTCTTTGGAGCGCCTATGTCTATGTGCATGCACATGACAATTTTGTAGTCCTTTTTCAAGCCTTTTCTGTTGTGTTTTTATAATATGCTTAGTTAAAAAATGCGATAGATAGTTGGTGTCTTTGTCGTTGTTTGTTATACTTATTTGTTACACGATTGAATAATTACAAATTCGTGTTGGATGTTAAGATGAATCAAGTGTATGCACGATATTAACTTTGTATATATAAGGGTATCCGCTATAGAAATCATGGAATTTGAAAGAAACTACATATAAGGGCATCTGATAGAGACGATTCGTTGGATAGGGACAATTAATTGTATATGCAGCGGTAGGCCTCAAGACTCCAACACCCCCAGTTATATGCAGAACATAAAAAAAAAAAAGACTCATGTCTCCATAATAAATTTTAGCCAGCCATGTAAAATATTCCGGCATTAAATACTAATATTTCGACGTTGCATCCGTTAAATCATTCCTGTTTAACAATACAAAAATCCAAATAACTATATACGTGTTGATATTTGTATATATAAGCAATCGAAAATACGATAACAATGCGTTCTATTTATATATTGTGTATAAAATAATGAATTTGCTATTTAATTAGATTTTATATAAAAAAAAAATAGTCGTAATTCTAGCCCGTGCTTGGCACGGGATTCCAAGCTAGTTAATATTATAAAGCAAAAGACGATTAATGTGAATGAATAAGAAAATAAGTCTTTCATCTAGAAGCCCACGAGTTGGGAATTTAATTATCAGCATCGCTAAATCTAGTCTAGTTTAGTTTATAGAACTACTACGTCATAAGGTCATGCATATGGTATTTATTTGTGTGTATTCAACTTTCAACCAACAAGTGCTGTAAATCCCTCAAAAAATCAACGATAGTTGGTCAGCAGTCAACATTAATACAAATTATGTATGCTTCTGGTGTTAATTAATCCCATTTTGTCTTCGTTGAACCAGAAAGATATTATAAAAAAAGATTTTATAATAAAGCTATGTATCCATATCGTACCAAGTACTGGTACTATAAAAGAAGGTAAAACGGTTGATAAACGTATCGTATTATTATACTCCCTTAAAAAAACAGTAATACATCACATTATACTATCATCAGCAATTTCCTGAAGAAAAAGAATAGTACTACTACATTATACTATCATCAGCAAAATTAATTATGAAGAAAGCAACAAATAAAAAGCCATTGTTTCTCAAAGCAATATATACCAAAAATGTTGAATTGATTAGCGTATATATTTACAATTAAACTTTGGATGTTGCTTAGGAGTATAATAAAGTAGCCTGATGCATAAAATCAACACCTAAAAGCTACACCGATGATTTGAGCAAGCTGAACTATTTTTTCCATTCTTTGTTTCTCCCCCTTTGCCTCGTATTGATGAGATTAATTGTAATCACATGTGCCGACATCAAAAAACATATATGCGTCTTTATATCGTTGTCTAAGAGCCAAAGCATAACCATTTTTTCTGCACACAAAACCAATTGCAAATAAATCACCCAGCTTCACAATAAACCAACACAATTTATTAATTGCTTATTGTCATCAATAATAGAAGTTTACTAATAGGTACCTTTGAGGAAGCCTTTAAATTTTTATTATTATCGTTGGTGCGACCGGTACGAGAGTCATATCGTCGTTGTGAAGGAAATCTTCCTGATGCAGAAGCAATTTTCTTGTCATCTCTGGCTTTGTTGAATATGACAGTGAACCCTTCAGCAGAGGATGGATCATTTACATCCCATTCTCCAAATTTAGGTAGAGGCTTTCCATCTTGTTCTGAATACTGCACATACATTGTGTCATCAATACCAAAATAATTGATTGATTGAAAATTAAACTCTTCAATTTAACATTTGTTGCTTAGACATCACGTTAACTTTTGTTTTAAGCAGCACCAAATAATTAAAATAATATATAGCCAATTTTTTTTCCTAATTTCATAGAAAGAACAAAAACATGTTTCTTTAACAATTTTTTGTTGAAAAAAAGACATTCAATGATCGGATTAATGTTAACAAAATAAAAAAATTTTGCCAATGTTAACAAAATAATGATTGAATACGGATTCAATACACATTCCTTCCATAAAGCTTTATTTTATTCTTAAAGAGAATAATAAATGACATAACCAAAAACCAACATGCATTGCATGATAATTGAAAAAGATGGAGAGGGAAAAAGATCATACCGAAGCCATAAGATTGAAGCTGCTTTTTGATGATATTCAACAACACCAGAAATTATTAGAAGATGATTAGAATTATGAGTAAAACGAATGGAGATTAATTAAAAAAGAAATAAAAGGGTTGAGGTTCTGGAATTGAATAAGAAAAAGCTGAAATACAACATTTTATATAAATGCTGCAGAATGAGAAACAAACTGCAGCGAAAACTAGCTGTTGGGTTTACCTTAATATTATTATACTATTATTACAGCTATTTTAATCTACATTTTTAACAATATTAACCCTCTAATAACACTCTGTTTCCGTTAAAAAGTCACCGATAACTATTTATGGTAAATAAATCAACATTTTTTTTTTTGAGGAAGGTAAATAAATCAACATATTATCCATATAATTAGGACAACTGTCAACAGAAATTATTAAAAAAAAAAAACGAAGATTCTTGCAAAAGGTGGCAACAGTGTTAATCAATATAATTAATACTTCTTTTTTTAATTTTTATATAAAAGAAGGAAAATATAATCTGTATTTTGATGTACATATGTTTTTATTTTAGAGGATGTACATAAAATTATGTTGTTGAACAAATATATGTAAATATAGAGCAATGCTGTTTATCAAGAAAAAAATTATTAATAAATTGTCCCGAAATTAATGTTAGCCAATAAAATATCAGCCTGGCCGGAAATCATGGGGTGGTGGGTGTCATATATATATTTTTTATGAAACTTTAATAAATAAGATTAAAATCTAAGGGTGATTATTCTGCCATGTCATTCTTGAATTCATCAAGAAAATCCATTCTTGATATCTAGCATTTTCCGTAAATAAAACGTGGAAGATAAAAGTAATTGTTTAAATTAAAAATTAAAAAATGATAAAATATTTCTAAGTCGATGTGAAATACCCATGCTTAAATTCAAAGGCATCATTGAAACAAATATCTTCAATTAGTTTCAGTATGTTTTTATTCATTGCTTGAGATAGAAATGGGTCACTCTTAAAATATCTCTAGTTTTATTATTATACTAACAAGTGAAAAAAATTCATCTACCTATTTCCTACCTACCACATCCCTTAAATTTGAAACAAATGTAGGGCAAATACAATGTAAGGGTTGCAATTGAAATAAAAATAATTGAAGCCTATCAAAAACTGAACCCAGACATGAAAACTATAATCTCTGAATCCCTAAAATGTGATTGCAGAGAACTATTAGAGGGCATGATAAGACTAAAGAAAAACAGGGTAGGCTTCATTCAGAAGCAAAAGGACATTTACTATATCTATCTACATTATAATTTGCAGATGCAGGACATAAGTGTTGAGTAGTCCAGATTGTTTAGAGCACAATTTTTCTACAATATCGTCCCCAGTAGCCATAAATGCATGATTAGCAAATAGCCAATGAGTCCTAATCTTGCTCTGGGACGATTCATAAGAGCCCCACTACCGGATACCCTGCATAAAGAAATCAAGCCCAACATAAGTGTGTTTGGTAGCATTAAAAAATTTAACGGTAAAAATGACTGAATTTTTCATGATAAATAAATAAAACTTTTAAATTTTGAGGTATTGAAATTGAATTAATGGAACTATTAGCATTTGATATAATAATGTGGAATTACAAAATATTCAACATTTAGTTATTTAAATAAAATGTTTTCTACCATTTTACCTTCAAATGTTCTTAAACAAGCCTGCAATTTATTTATTCCAAGGATGGTAACATACCCTGCATCAGTTTAATAGTCTACTACATCTATACATGTTCCATTTAAGGATCTTTCCCAGTGAGTGTAAGCATCTTCTAGGTCCTACCACTAAACATCATCTCAAGTCTAGAGTTAAGTTGTTTGAGATTCTAGGCAAAACACCACCTTAAGGATTTTAGATCATCTGAGTTCAACATTGCAAATAAGCAACATCTATTTTTGCCATGTAAATTTGAAGAGTGCTTCCATGGTTACAAGTTAAAATGCTGAAACAGGCAATTTTAAATGCTCCTACTTTACCAAAGGTAAAAATGATATACAGAAAATAACAACTTACCAGATTCCATCAATACGATCTGCAATGAGCTTTCCTTGCTTCGGTACGAATCCAGAAGTGTTCAGAGACTTGAACGCATGACCTGCAAAGTAATCTATTATTAAGTATTCATGTTTTAAAATCAAACAATTTACAATGATGAGAAACTAGTAAGTACCTTTATCATCATCGGTATCAGCACTGTTGATTAAATGATCAGACTCCACACCAATATCAAGAGCAAGATGGTCACTAGATCCTTTTCGCATATTTCGCACGTGAGCAGCCGATGGGACAGGAGATAACGGTTTTTTGCCAAGAGATCCCTGTGTACATAAGCAAACTCTTTATATATGCACTTAATCACTTCGATATTTTCTTTTGGCAGCTAGAAAAAAAAAAAAATTCAGCTTTGAGAATGCAGCACCACAATAAATTAGTAACAGATAAAACAAGAGTGATAAACCAGGAAACAAATAAAGTTCCAATATAAGGCTAAATTCCTAATTCATCAGCTCAAATCCAGGAATCAAATAAAGCACTAACAGACATATCTAAATGATGTATTTCTGTCAACTATCAATCACTTCGACCCATCTATATAATGGCACAAAAAACTGATATGAAATAAGTTCTATTCTCAATGTAACAACAACTAAACATTTAGATTGAAATGGTCCTGTAGAACCTGATATTGGATCATGTAAAAAATTTAAGCTAAGAAAACTGTTAAAATATAACACCTCTTCAACTTCAGTTATCTCGGAGCCAGCAGGCAATGAAGGTGCTTCATATATGCTCCTTTCCTGGACAATTTCTGGCTGAGAAATCCTATCTTGAATCGAATCTTCAAGTAATTTAACCTTGGTCGTTAAGTCATCAATAACCTTCTGACTTCCAACTAATTTAATACCAAGTTCATGGGCCTTAGATTTTGAATTTTCAGATTCTGAAAGAATGGCAATGATATGCTTTTCCAATTGCGGCAATAATTCTCTAAAACCTTTAGATTGTCTATCTACAACCCAGTTGTTGGCTCCCAAAACATCTATTATTTTTTCTAAGACAGACGTCAATTCAGATAGTTCATTCTTGATCATTTTTGAGTCTTCACAGTGTCTATTGAGTTGTTTAACTTCTTCCTTTAGATCCTTAATTTCAAGGGCCTTAGTTTCGAGGATTGATTGCGTCTCTTTTTTATCATGAGATAGAGAATTTATTTGATGATGCAACCTAGTAACACTATCAATAATGTAAAAGAGCTTCTTCACAGGGTCCGAAGTATGTGACTCCATACTATCTTCAGATTCTACAATAGGGATTTCAATCCTATCTATCTTGTCAAAGATATCTCTCAACTGAGATGTTGAAAGGATGGAGCTTTCTGCCAACGCAAAAAGGAAAATCTAGTCAGAACTAAGTAAATCAACAAATGCACGTTAAAAATAAATTCAACATGGTTAGGTCAAAACAGATTTCGACACTTTATACCTTCTTTTTCCAACGAAGCACTGTGCATTGATGAAATCTCTGCCTCTTTGTCCTTTAATTTTTCTTCTAGGACATGATAATGCTCTACCTTATCCTTAAGCTCAGTGCATGCATTTTCGAGTGATTGAATATCAGACTCCAACTGCAAAACTTTGTTCTTATTTAAGTCTCTCTCCTCTGTAGCCAATTCAAAAGCAACTGTTGTTTCGTTCAATTTGGTCTGCAAATCTCTAACTGTTGCATCTACTTGCTCACTTTTAAATTTGAACTGTCTAATCAAAGTTTGAACTTCTCCAGAAGCATTTATCAACTTTCTTGAAGCGTCTGCATATGTGTTGTTCTTATGATGTTCTACTTGTTCATCTGCTTTGTGGTTTAGCTTCTCAACCTCAAAAGGGGAGCCAAGTTGCCCAAGATTTTGGTGAACTTCCTTCTGAAGTTCACTGGTAGAATCAGTGCATGCAGACAGCAATAAACTGATATCGTTCTCTAAAGTGGCAATCATATTATCCTTTTCTTCGTTCAACTTTGTCACGCTATTTGCCTTTTCTTTCATAACTTCCACGTGCTCAACAATAGCCATTATATTAGACTCTGTTTCCAGTAGTTTTCCATGGAGAGGAGAAATAAAGGCATCGATAGAATCAGAAAATTCATCAAACTTATCTGCAATATGTTCATTTCTCAACTGAAATCCTTTCACAATCTTTCCAAATGATGAAATTATGGTGTCAATATCAATTCCATTAATCTCTCTGTTGTCCAGTTTGACTTCAAATTTTTCAAGGCCATCTGAAAAAGATTTTCTCAGAGGTGGATCTTCCTGGAACAAAAAACATCACATATACAATCAAAATATTTACAAGAGTGATACAGGATAACTGAACAGACCCAAAAGCATTGGGAACAACACATATTTGATCCCAAAAGCCCCGTGTAATTTTCATGGGATTGAGTACATAATTCAAATCATTATGTATTATTCACCAGACTTTTCTAATTATTTGTGGACACATATCATAGTGGTCGAAAGATTTAGATGGCAAATATATGTAGATTAAATCAAAACAGTATCAAATACACAACTTGAGAAAATAACCGGCTAAAAAAGGATAGTAAGAATGCTACCTCCATCTCAAGGTGCCCTCCAGAATCCTTAGCGGACAGGGAAATATGGTTTCTTACTTTGCTCACAATGAGATCCACATTCTTCAGGGTCTCACATTTTCTCTCAAAGCATTGTTTTATCCTGAGAAATAGAGTATTGTCTTTCATAAGCACCTGAAGATCGTTAAGGAATCCAATGAGCTCTAGAGATTTGTTCTCTAAGCTGCCATTCTTTCCAGCTAACTCATCCATGTATGAATTTAACTTTAAATTGAGCGAAGATATCTCCTGTTTGGCAATTTTATTTGCATCTTCCAGGGTAGAAATATCATCTTTCGCCTTCAACAATGCATCTTCCAGTGATTTGATAGTTTCAGAGGAACCTACCAACTTGCTAGCATTATTTGCTGCTTCATCTTGCAGCTTCTTCAATTCATTTTCCAATTCAGTCTTGACAACTTGATCAGCATTATTCTTTTCAGTCAATAAATTCACCTTACTCTCAACCTGAGATAGTTCAACTTCTAGATCCTTTATGGTACTGCTGGCCTCTGATAGTTCTCTTGTCTGCCTGTCTGCTTCATCTGTAACTCTCTCTAACTCTGTCTCTGCAGCAACTCTAGATACCTGAGCCTGCTCTTTCTCCTCGGAAAGAACAGAAATATCTTTTTCTGCCTGTGATAAAGCGTCTTCAAGTGACTTACTAGTACTGCAAACTTCAGCAACTTTTTCTTTAACTTTCTGCAACTCTTCCACAACTTTTTCTTTCTCGTGTTCTAACTCTGCCTTTTCTTCAGCAAGTTGAGAAACACTTCCCTCTGAAGAAGATAATCTTTGCCCGTGGGAGCTTACAGTTTCTTGGGCTTCTGCCAATTTAGCTTCAAGTATACTGGCCTCCTCCTTTACCAACTGCAACTGTTGCTCTACATGTATCTTAGCTTCTTGGCATTCATTGACATAACCAGCAAGCCATTTCACCTTTTCCATAGGTTCACCAAAAACTGGATCAACTGGAAGAGCAATACCATCAATGCACTCCATCACTCTCTGTAACATGTTATTGCTCTCCATCAAGAACTGTTCAAACTGATTCCTTTCCCTTTTTATTTCCAAAAGATCAGCCTCTAGCTTTGGAATGCTTTCCAAATCACTGGACAATCTATTGATCTCATCATTGTATTCAGAAACTACAGACTCTTGCTTCTGCAAATCAACCTTCAACTGCTCAATCTCTGAGTTCTTTTCGTTTATGAGACCTTGTAGATTGTCCCTATCTCTTTCCGAATCATTAGACAATCTATTGATCTCGTCCTTGTATTCAGAAACTACAGACTCTTGCTTCTGCAAATCAACCTTCAACTGATCGATCTCTGAGTTCTTTTCATTTATGAGACCTTGTTGATTGTCCCTATCTCTTTCCGAATCACTGGACAATCTATTGATCTCATCCTTGTATTCATAAACTATAGATTCTTGCTTCTGCAAATCAACCTTCAACTGCTCAATCTCTGAGTTCTTTTCATTTATAAGACTTTGTAGATTGTCCCTATCTCTTTCCAAATCAATGGACAATCTATTGATCTCATCCTTGTATTCAGAAACTACAGATTCTTGCTTCTGCAAATCAACCTGCAACTGCTCAATCTCTGAGTTTTTTTCGTTTATAAGACCTTTTAGATTGTCCCTATCTTGAACCAATCCCTTTCCTTTCTTAACTGCCATGGACAACTTGTCCCTAAGCATGCCAGTCTTCTCCTCTGATCGTTCAAGGTCTTTCAGCAGAGAACTCCTTTCTTCTTTCAGTGCTATAACTTCGTCAGATACCACTTTTAACTCATTGGCCAGTTTATTCACATCTGATCTAATTAGAATATCTTCTTCCAGTATATCCTCGTAGAGGTTTAAGCCCTGATCCCTAACATACAGAAGACTTTGAACCCTTTCAAACAATTCGGGGTCAATATGAGATGCTCTGGTGAGGGTACCATTCTGCCCTTTTACTTTTTGAAAGCATAAGTCAATGATCATCAAAGTGTTAGAAGAGAATTGATCAATTCCTTCATCTTCCATGTTTAGACCAGAAAAATCTACTAACATTTTCACAATCTGATCTTTCTCCAAAGAAATCTGACGGTTCTTGCCAACAAGTTCTCCATATTCGAACCTCAAATCTGTTAATTCAGACTGAAGGTAATCTTTTTCCTGTGAGTCTACCAAAAGCAAAATACTCAAATGATCAATACAGTTGACGGATGCTTCCTTGATTGTAGAAATTTCTTCCTGTAGAGCATAAATATCATTGCGGGCCTTGTGAGAAGAATCTATAAGCCAGTTCATTTGTGATTCTAGATCAGATGATGAAACAGGCTCTGGTAAGTCCAGTAGAGATAGAGATTCCTTCACTTTGCGTAATTCCAGGAAGGCACCCTGCAGTTTATTCCTGTCATCCACAAGCCATTGAAGTCTCTCAGGCAAATCAAGCATTTCAGGCTGATCAAGTTCGGCATGAGACAAGATTTCTTGTACTTGCTCAAAAATGGAATTATTTTGTTGTAGTGAAGTATTCAGGGATGCAACCATATTTTCACTCTGGGCCAACTCCTCTTTAGTAAGTTCAGCGGCTTCTAGTGCAGCTGACTTCTCCTGCAATTCAATTAAGCATTTCTCAAGCTCACTGGATTTACCAGCCAGAGACGTCTTTAGTGAATCTCGCTGTTGTACCAATGCCTTTCCTTTTGTCACAGCCATACTAAGTTTCTCTTTGGTATTAGCAGATTTGACCTTTTCCTGCTCAAGTTCTACTTTTATATTTCCAAGCTCAGTATTCAATGTCTCTATCACCGCCCTTTCCTTGTCAAGCTCTTCTACCAATTTCTGATTTTCGCCTTCTACATGAGACAGCTTTTCAATCAAATCATCTTCCTTTCTCTTGAGCTCCAGCAACCCACCACGAGCACCAACAAGTATGTTTCCAAATTCCTGCTCATTAGTATCCAAGCCAACCTCAGAGAATGACTGTCCAAGTTGATAAATATCAGAAAGCATTTGATTATACTTTTCAATCAAGAGTGCAGTGCTTTCCTCGATATATACTATTTTCCCACTTCTAGACTCGTCCAATACTTGCCCTTGATTAACAACACTTGCAAGAGAGGATATCGTCCTATCTATCACATTGTCAATATCACCATCCTTTTCATGTTGGGCCTCGGATGAAGCTTGCAGGATCTCATTGGATATCATTAATTGTGAAACCTTTGCATTTAGATTCTCTATCTCGCGATCCCTCACAGATAAAAGCTCCTGAATATCACCAAATTAAATAAATTAACAAAATTTTCTTTCTCGGCAACAAAATAAACAAACAAACTTTAAGTCTTTAACCTATGCTAGCACACCTGATATTCATTCACAACACTTTCTTTCTCAGCAACAGCATTCTCCAACTTCACCCGCAACTGTTCCTGCTCCCCCGCTACGCCATTATTCAATTCACCAAAATGACTCTGTTGTTGATGCATAATTTGACTTTCCTCTTCATTTTCATCAGCAGCTACAGCTTCTTCTTCCTTTTGCTTACCGTCAAACGTGATTAGCTCGTCGGGGCAATCAACAAACATGTTATCCTCTGTAGATTTAACATCTTCAGATTCTCCCAAAACTTCATCTTTTAGATCAACATGTGTTACCTGCTTCACCAAGTCCCATTAATTGATTAAAAATTAAAACTTTACATTATTCCAATTTCAATCACATATAGATTATTTGGAATATGTACCTGATTTTGATAAGTATCAATGTTTGATTCGGTATTAACCCCATTTGATTGAGAATCCGAATCCAAAATCTGCTCCGATAAGTGATTATTCTCAGACATATTGAACCGTCAAAATTCAAATACTCACTCCTTCATTCGGATCTACAGTTTCGGTTTTTTGTTTTTGAAATTTACACAATAACCTATATAAGCATTGAATCGAATCCAAAATTGAATCGAATGAATCTGAGATGAAGGAAATAAAGGAAACCCTAAAATGTAATTTGACTTAGAAAATCTGAAATAGTTGCAGAGAGTGAGTGCCAAGCAAAGTGATTAATGCGCACCTGTTTTGACGACGAAATTCGGAAGAAACAATAATAAAAATTCAAATAAGGATAAGAATTTCTACTTTTATTTTAAATGGAGCAATTATTAATTACTGTTTTATTTTTTGACAAATCTTTTTTTTCTTTTTTGGAAAGACTAATCGTTTTTTTTTTTTTGAAGAATCGTTATTAGTTAAGTATATTATTATTAATTTGACTGATAATTCAAGTCAAAAAAATTATTTTGACAGATCTTTTTCCTTCATTATTTTTTTGAGAGAAGATTTTTTTCCTTCATGTTTGCTATGTATTGTTTTTTATTTTTTTTACAAAAATTTTTCTAGGTTGGATTTCATCCATTCTAAGTAGATGTTTTTGATAGTTTGGCCTTCATGAATTTAGATTTTGTTAGTCACGAGATTTGTTGTTTATGTTGCTTTGCACAACACTGATTTACCTTTTACTTTAATTTTATTTAGAGCTGTCAAAACGGCCTACCCGGCCCGCGTCGGGCTAACCCATGACTGGGTCGAGCTTTGGCGGACCGGGCCAAAAAGGCTTGGGAGATAAATTGGCTCAAAAACATTTGTCTAAGCCCGGCCCTTTGCGGGCTACGGGCTTTCGAACCAGCACGGTTACTTAAAGTTTTTAATTAAAAAATTACATTAAAAAATATCAATCGACAAACTCGACATTTGACACAACTTGAAACTGTTTATATGACTAGTGGAGCAATGATGTTAGGAGGTGGTGTATACAGTGGCGTATCCAGGACCCTGCACCAGGGGGTGCAAATTTTTAAACCGCATTAATCATTAATATTATAAATTAATATATATTGATCTACTCATTTCTCTTAGTAACTAATTAGTATGCATCGACATCACAATGTGAACTTATTTCACACATGCGTTAAATAATGTGTTATGGCGTCATTTAATGTGAGCGAAAACACATAAGTTATCATATTCATTAATTGATATTAAAGCACATCATTGAATGCATGTGTAAAATAACTTTAGAGTATGTGCAAAGAAAGTAAACTCTTTTCTTGTTAATTTAAACTACTAAATTTACATTTGTGTTACTTTTACCCAATAAAAAATTGAGTTTTTTTTATTCTTTTTAATAAATAATCACATTAAATTTTATGATTTTTGACAAAGTGTAAATTCAAGTATTTACCACTAGGAATTCAAAAGAGTAATATCATTTACATCATATACACTTTATAGGAAAAAGAATAAAAATAGAACTAGAGAATAGAGAGTGAAATGATTCCTCTAAAAACAAAGAGTAGAAAGATTTTTGTTTTGAATAATATACATCACGTAACTTATTTGCAAATATATAACAAATGTGTTTGATTGGTCTAATGGGATGGTTAATTGCAGATGAAGCCCTATACTATAACATGAATTCGATACCAGGTTATTTGTTTTTGGCTTTTAAGTGATAAAAATCTTCCAAATAATAAAATAATAACACTTTAAAAATTAAAACATATGTAGTACTGGTGGTACATGTGCTCGTCAGTAAACTCAGTATGTACGCACACCAATCAATATAGAACCTTAGTCAGACCCACTCTAGTCTTAGGTGAGGTGCAAAGCAAGAATATCAGGGTGTGCAAATAGCAATGAATGTAGGAAAACTGGTGCAAATAGCAAAAATCCAGGGTGTGCAGGTGCACACCCTCAAAGCCACCTAGCTCCGCCCCTGGGTGTATATAACTTCTTAGATAGGTTGTTCCCAGCTGCCACAATGGCAATGTAGAAAATATTGTGGGTCTGTAACATGTAGAGATGCTTTACTTGAAGCAGTTACGTGTGTGTGTATAGCATACAATTAACTATCTTAAAAAGATAAATCTAAATGAGAGTGAATCTTTCTTCTTCACCCTCTAAAATTAACCACTGTTACAATTATTACTGAAGTTATGAGTTATTAATTGGCTTAATAGCAGTTTTTGCCCCCTAACTTTCACGAAGTTGCGATTTTTGCCCCCTAAGAAAAAAAATACAAAACCGCCCCCTAAGTTTTGCAACTATAGCAGTTTTGGCCCCCCAAGAACTGTTATTCCCATGTATTCCATCATCTTTGTATTTTCCTGTTATTCATATATAAGGTTTATTTTCCATACTATGCATTCGTAATTAAAATAATAACATTGTGGGTTGTAGGAAATTATAATGTTAAAAAATAATTATAAAATGAACGGCCTACCCGCGGCCCGATCGGCAGGGGCGGATCTCTTTAGAGACCCCCAGGTGCCACTACACCCCCCAGCCTTTATATAAATATCATATTAGGCATAATATAACAATTTATATGCTGGTGTTGCAGCGGTCATGAAATCTTTTTATCAGTAAAAGGTCGCGTGTTCGAATCCCACGGCACCACCCTCTTTTTATATTTTTTGACGAATTCTTCATATTTTACACAAAAAAAGGTCCTAGTGGGATTTAAACCGGCATCCCAGGTCCTAGTGGGATTTAAACCGGCATCCCTCATGTCAAATTCATGCAATTGTACCATCACACAAGTTTACAATATTGTATATATTTGAAACTTTTTAGTATATATTCTACAAATATTTGACGCCCCCAAGAAATAAACTCAAGATCCGCCACTGCCGATCGGGCTTGCCCGTAACGGGCTCGGGCTAAAAAGGCCCAGTTTTAAACGGGTCCAATTTTTTATGTCCAAGCCCTACAATTTTCGGACTTTTACGCCCGACCCGGTAAACTCGGCCCGTTTTGACAACTCTAATTTTATCCCGTTGAATTTTCCATATAAGGTTTTTAACGAGTTATTTGTTGTAAAATCACTTAATTGTTATATTGGATTTTGATCTAGTCCTCCAACTTGTTATTTCATTATTTTATTTTATTTAAATAAATTTACTAGGGTACTGCAACTGAAATGTGATGGTTTTGGGGTTTCAACATAGTTAAAATGTCAATTCTACCATTTTGCACTTTAATTTCTGCTTAAAATAAAAACAAAAAGAAAAGAGAATAGTTCATACCATTCTTCCCGAGTTGAAATCTATACTGAAGAGTTTCCTCAACGACCACTTTAATTACAGGTTCATTGTCAGTTTCATGAATAGGTTGAAACTTGACAAATGGTGCTACATTTCCATCCTGACAAGAAAATATTATAAAATTTAAATTCTTAGAAAGAAAAGAAAAAAAACTCAATAGAATGTTAAATATCTTGAATGAAAGAGTTTACAAAATCAAACATCCATCCCACTAGTACTAAATTAAAGCAGCCAAACGAAACAAGCTGAGAAATGAGTTATACTCCCTCTGTCTCATGATACATGACACAGTTAACCCCATTACGCATGTCAATGCATAATTTTGAGTTAAAATATCATGAATAATATGTTAGAAAAAATTATGAAAATTTGATTTTGAAAATAATCATCGAGACGAATCTAACGACATCTTATATAATATTATTTATCTTTGTATATTAGTAGAAAAATATGGTCAAAGTAAGTTAGGTCAAAATTGCAAATTTTCAAATGGGTTATCTATTGCGGGACGGAGGGAGTACCTTGTATGAAATTTTCTTGCTATCATTATGCTACATAATGATTAAGAGGCACCCTTTAGTCCAAAATACTGCCAAGAAAAGTCGTTCACATGTTAAAGCAAAGAATATAACATCAAAATATTTAAATGTTAAATACTTTGATTTCCTCGAAACAGTCTCTTGTATAAAACAGAGTAAGGTTGCATACAATACATCAAATGGTGTGACCCCTTCCCAGATCTTGCATATGCGGGAGCTCTTGTGTACCGGGGTGCCCTTTATTAAATACTTTGATTTTATACAAACCTGGAGGCTAGAAGCACCTTGACTAGATTCAACATCTTCGATGAGAAAACTAATTCCCTTTTGTTTGTATTGCTCATCAATTTTAAGGTATTTTGATTGGACGGTAAAGTTGATGAACAATAAAATTATTGCCTAAACTTCAATCTAATTATGTTTTCTTTTGTTCGGGTTTTTTATCCAAACCATAAAAAATAAGATAATTTTTAGTTTGATTATTTGAGTTCACCGATTTACCCGTACCGCTTACACCTATAGTCAAATGACTTAAATAACCTAACCATAGTCCTAAACATTACTCCCTCCGTCCCGCAATACATGACCCATTTGAAAATGTGCAATTTTAACCTAATTTACTTTGACCGTATTTTTCTACTAATATAAAAAGATAAATAATATCATATAAGATGTCGTTAGATTCGTCTCGATGAGTATTTTCAAAATATCAAATGTTCATAATTTTTTCTAATATATTATTCAAGATATTTAAGCTCAAAGTTATGCATTGGCATGCGTAATAAGATCAACTGTGTCAAGTATTATGGGACGGAGGGAGTAATGATTATCCCCTTGCGAGGTGTTTGACATCCAAAGTGTGACCAAAGTCTTAGTCAAAACACAACTTTTGTGCTAATGCCAATAAAGTTATTGAACTTCTTTCTAGAGAATTTAGGGAAAACTCCAATATGAAAACATTTGAAAATAATATGATTAAGAGTTTAGTTTCATCCTCTTAAGATTTCAGGTTTGATTCATCGCAATACCAATTTTGATGGGCTAACTTGACTTCTTAAAAAAAGTTAAGTTTTATGCAATGTCGGTGCAAACAGTATGACAATATAAAAGAATTATTACATGCTAAGATTAAAGGTCAGGGTGCCTAAAAATAGTAGCATGGAAAGTAATAAACTTTTCTAGCACAGACAAGTAAGATTTTCATAATTACATCAAATAAAGAACCAATTTTATTATAGCATTTCAACAATTTCGTTTTCCCCCACATTACCTTCATCAACTACCACTCTCTCTTCTCCATGCCTCCACCATCAACATGGAAACATGGAAGAGAGAATGGTAGTAAAAAAGTACTTGTGAGAAAATAAATCTAGTGCTAAGATAAATTTGTGCTTTCTATTTAATTTATCGGTCAAAATCCAAGTAAGTTGCCCATGATGAATTTTTTTATTTCTTTGCCAAAGTAAAATGCAGCCGCTAGCATCATCAACAAATTTAATTTACGTGGATGTGGGGCTATTTTGTTTCTTGAAATAACCAATCATCAACTTCATAGGGACGTTTTCGTCAAAAAAAACTTCATAGGGACGTTTGTATTCTTGAGTGTTCTTTTCACCATTTCTCAAAATCATAATTGTTGGGAATCCCTTCAAATTATGATGCGTAATCTATGTTCTTCTCCTCATTAGCATCAACTTTGGCCAAAACAACCGGAGGTTCATGACAAGTCAAGATAGAAGCAGTAGAAATAAAGATTATAGAAAATCAACGTTTATATAACCCTACACGTTTTTTAGCATAAAGGGAAAACCAAAATAATTACAGAAAGAAAGGAAAATAAAGCTTCTTACAGTGACCATAAAAATAATGTTGATCTTAAAAGGTTTGAGTAATGATCAAACCAACTAATATTTTTCAAAGAGAGTTGAAATTTTTTAAACAAAAATGTACAAATAATTAATTATGCAGTATTAGCATAGTTTGGGCACAATAGTTGATAACAAATGATTTACAATGTAAATTTATTTAATTTAAGTAACTTAATTTCCTCCTAAGATAATTAAGGGTAATATTTACGAAATTGAAACCAATCAACAATTAGAATTGCATGTTTTCTTTTAGAATCAATATTTAAATACTATATCAAACCGCAGGTAAGTAAATGTTTGGTAAAAATAATATCAACCAATAACTCTCAAGGACCAATGAAATTTAATTAACTAGAAAATGGAAAGACATAGTGAATAAAAAATAATTAAGACCCCTAAAAAAAAATTAAGAGAAAAAGGGGAAAACAGAAAAGAAAGAACTATGGAAAAAGAAAAAAAGGAAAATGTGGTGAAAGTTTTGTGGTTATAATGTATTGATGAAGATATGGTGCAGAGGGGGTTTCACGAGGGGAAGGATATCACAGAGAAAATGAGTTACTCCTGTAACGACCCGTTTTTCCCAACTTAAAAATTTCATAAAAATTATCAGAGTTTATCAACATAACGGAGCATCACATACATCAATTCATCATTTAACAACAAATATAATAATAGGGAATACTATTTATTTAATCAACCTGTCTTTATAAAATTCAATAGTCAAAAGCAGCGGAAATTTAGTTCACAACGTCACATAAAATCTTTGGCATAAAAGGCCACAACTTAACATCTCAAATAGCCTTCATAAAATGTTCAACATTTATTAAATAAAATACGTAACAAGGAAAAACAATCATCAGACACCCCCATCCCGTTACGTATCAGAGCATCCTAGACGACACGATGTGAGGAGTCTACTCACGAACACATCTAGTCTTTATTACCTGCACATTACCCACGGTCGAGGCAACATATACGCAGAAGGGGTGAGATTTCACATTCATTAAAAACAAATAATAATTCATAAAAGATAGCCAACAGCATATATCTAGCATTAATATCATCATTTAATCATCGTTTAACAAGGTTAAGTAATCAACAACTTCATAGTTATTCAAAGGTAGCTTATTCATCTTAATTCACTTCATTTACATCATTATAATTATTGGGACAGCAACAACGACATCAAGGCAGCAACATCATCACAGCATTTATCATTTATTTTAAGTTATGATGACTCTACAATGCAACAACAACATCAACAACAACTTAGACAACTTCAACATGCATGTGGTACCACCAGGGCATTAAGCCCCCATCGCTAAGGTCATATTTGCACCGTCGGGCATTAAGCCCCCATCGCTAAGGTCATAAGAACCTGTCAGGCATTAAGCCCCCATCGCCGACTATGCAACAACTCGACTCTAAATGCAACAATCTTCATTTTTAATGTTAAATTAATTAACAAATAATTCACAAAAGCTCATTACATCAAAACAGCAGCACTGGAACATCATAATTAGCAGCATCATCACTAATATAAACATCAGAAACTAATCCATCAAAGATACGGGCGAAAAGACACAATTTTCCACAACATCAGGTTTGTACTGCACTAACTCGCAGTGGCGAGCTAAACAACTCGCAGTGGCGAGCTCAACGGGGAAGCTCGCAGTTGCGTATAACGTTGCTCGCAGTTGCGAGCTAAGGGGTTACTCGCAGGTGCGAGTAGGATCACTCGCAGCTGCGAGCGATGACAGAACAGGGTTCTATCGCAGCTCTCTCTCTCCTTCACCCAGCACCCAAAATTCCACTACCCAAGTCTCTAAATCATCCAGAATCGACGTCTAAACGTTCTCTATGATTGATTAACATCTGTTTACATCATATTACATAACAATTCACTTAAATCTTCCAATTTTAATGACTTTTGGACCTAATCCCAATCCCTTAAACCTACAACAATTGATCACTTCTATGAATCAAAACTTGTTAATAATGAGAGTTAGTCTCACCCTTACCTTAGATTATGTTTCTGAAATCCAACAGCCGCGTTCTTCGTTCTTTAGGGTTCTCTCTGACTTCTCTTCTTTCTTTCCTCTTTTCTCAGTTGTACGCGTTCTAATTTTCTCTCCCAATTACAGACTTTTATTCTTTCCCTAATTGCTCTTCTCACCACAACTTACTCTTTCCCCTAATAATTTAATTATTTCTACTAATAACAATATTTCTCCCCCACTTAAGAAAATACTTATATTATTAACATATCTACTACCATTATAAATATATATAATAATTCACATAATATTCTAATAAAAGCCATAAATCACTTAAATATTAATTATGAAAAAGTGGGCGTTACAACTCTCCCCCACTTAGAATATTTACGTCCTCGTAAACGTACCTTGTTCAAACAACTCCGGGTAAGATTCCCGCATCTTACTCTCCAATTCCCAAGTCAAACTTTCACCAGCTGCTCCTTCCCAAACGACCTTCACAAGAGGTATCTCCTTGCCTCTAAGCCTCTTCACTTCTCGATCCTCTATTCTCACCGGTAGGGTCTCGATTGTAAGGTTATCCCTTACCTGCACATCATCTCTTGGAATCACATGGGATGGATCCGGCACATACTTCCGAAGTTGCGATACATGAAACACATCATGCAAGTTCGAAAGATGTGGTGGCAAACCCACCCTATAAGCAACCGTTCCGACCCTTTCTGAAATCTGATACGGGCCAATAAACCTCGGAGTCAACTTCTTTGACTTCAATGCCCGTCCAACACCCGTCACCGGAGTGACTCTCAAAAACACATGGTCTCCTTCTTGAAACTCAAGATCCTTCCTGCGCTTATCATGATAACTTTTCTGTCTATCCTGTGACTCTTTCATCTTTTCTCTAATTAACTTCACCTTCTCGGTAGTCTGTTGGACAAGTTCTGGTCCCAATACCACACTCTCACCGGATTCAAACCAACACAACGGAGTTCTGCATCTCCGTCCATACAATGCTTCGAAGGGTGCCATTCCAATACTAGCATGGTAACTGTTGTTGTACGTGAACTCTATCAGAGGTAGATAACTATCCCAAGTTCCACCTTGCTCAAGCACACAAACTCTCAATAAATCCTCCAACGACTGAATTGTCCTTTCCGATTGTCCATCCGTCTGCGGGTGGTACGCTGAACTTAACTTCAAATTAGTACCCAAGGCCTCATGCAAACTCTTCCAGAACCTCGATGTAAACCTCGGATCTCTATCCGACACAATACTCGATGGAACACCATGTAGCTTCACAACATCTCTAACATAAATCTCTGCTAACTGGGACACAGGAAAAGTAATATTAATCGGAATGAAATGAGCCGACTTCGTCAATCTATCTACGATCACCCAAATTGCATCATTCCCTTTGTTGGTATTCGGCAAACTCGTCACAAAATCCATGGATATACTATCCCATTTCCATTCCGGAATCTCTAGCGGTGTCAATAACCCAGCAGGCTTCTGATGCTCAACTTTCGACTTCTGACAAGTCAAACATGCATACACCAATTGTGCCACGTCGCGCTTCAAACCTGACCACCAAAACATTTTCTTCAAATCTTGATACGTTTTAGCAGCTCCTGGATGAATACTCAAACTGCTTCTATGGCCTTCTTCAAGGATCATCTTATTCATCTCATCATTATCAGGAATACAAATTCTTCCTCGAAACCTCAACACTCATTGGTCATCAACCTTAAAGTCACTATCTACAGCAGGATCGCTTGCAACCATTAAATCCACCAACTTCACATCTACTTTCTGCGCCTCTCTGATACTATCCAGAAATTCATTGTTGATCTTTAACATCCCCAATTTCACACTCCTTGGCGACATTTCGCAAACCAAATTCAAGTCTCTAAACTGTTCTAGCAATTCCATCTCCTTAACCATCATTGCCGACAAGTGCAAAGTCTTCCTACTTAAGGCGTCTGCAACCACATTAGCTTTACCCGGATGATAATTCAAGCTAAAGTCATAATCTTTCAATAATTCGAGCCACCTTCGCTGTCTCATATTCAATTCCTTCTGATCAAACAAATACTTCAAGCTCTTGTGATCACTAAACACCTCAAATCTCGAACCATACAAGTAATGTCTCCAAATCTTAAGTGCAAATACAACTGCAGCTAATTCAAGATCATGAGTAGGGTAGTTTCGTTCATGAGTTCTCAACTGTCTTGATGCATATGCAACCACCTTACCATCTTGCATAAGTACACCTCCTAAGCCCAACTTGGACGCATCACAATACACTACAAAAGGTTCATCAGGTTTCGGCAAGATCAAAATCGGAGCCGTCGTCAAACGCTTCTTTAACTCATTAAAACTGTTCTCGCAATGAATATCCCACACAAAGGTTTTACCTTTACATGTCAACTGCGTTAACGGAAGTGCTAACTTAGAAAATCCTTCAATAAATCGTCGGTAGTAACCCGCTAAACCCAAAAAGCTTCTAATCTCTGTAACTGACTTCGGAGTCTCCCATTGTGATACCGCTTCAACTTTAGATGGATCAACTGCAATACCACTACCAGAAACAACATGGCCAAGAAAATTTACTTCCTTCAACCAGAACTCGCACTTAGACAATTTAGCATACAACTTCTTTTCTTTCAGCACTTGCAAGACAATCTTCAAATGCTCAGCATGTTCTTCCTCCGTCTTAGAATAAATCAGAATATCATCAATGAACACAACCACGAAGCGATCCAAAAATGCATGAAAAATGCGATTCATATACTCCATAAATACACCAGGTGCATTACTAACACCAAAAGGCATCACCTTATATTCATAATGTCCATATCGCGTCCTAAAAGCCGTCTTCTGCATATCTTCATCTCTTACTTTAATCTGGTGATAACCCGACCTCAAGTCAATCTTGCTGAACACACGTGCACCCACCAACTGATCCATCAAGTCATCAATTCTTGGAAGTGGATACCTATTCTTTATAGTTACTTTGTTCAACTGTCGATAGTCAATACACAACCTCATACTGCCATCTTTCTTCTTAACCAACAACACTGGAGCTCCCCAAGGTGAAACACTTGGTCTAATAAACTTCTTGTCAAGTAGATCTTCTAACTGTTTCTTCAACTCAGCCAACTGAGAAGCTGACATACAGTAAGGTGCCATAGACACAGGCTTCGTTCCCGGAACAAGATCAATAGAAAATTCAACTTCTCTTTCCGGTGGCACATCAGAAATTTCATCAGGAAAAACTTCAGGGAAATCGCACACTACTTGTAACTTATCAATCACTGCTTGATTCTCCAAAGATAAGGATGCCATCAAAGAAAACATTAGGATTCCATCGTGTTCTAGCTGCTTCAACTGCTTAGTAGACAAAAACTCCGCTCCACTTTCCTCTTCAGCAGAAGAGAAACGCACCGACTTACTAAAACAATTAATGAGAACATGGTTGTACTCTAACCAGTTCATACCAAGAATCACATCCATTCCACTCAAAGGTAGACATACTAAATCAATATCAAAATCACGATCAAACATCAACAGAGGACAACGTAAACAGACGAGAGAAGTGGTCACCGAACCCTTAGCTGGAGTTTCGACAACCATTTCTCCATTCATATCAGACATAGCAAGGCCCAACTTAGAAACACAATCAAAAGCAACAAAACAATGTGTAGCACCAGTATCAATAATAGCAACTAAAGGAGTGTCATTGATATAGCAAGTACCTCTGATCAAACGATCCTCATTCTCAGTCTGGGTGCCAGTCAAAGCAAAAACCTTACCCCTGGCCGGGGCCTTCTTTGGTTCAGTACACTGAGCAGAAATATGTCCTTTCCCACCACAATTGAAACAAATAGTGTCATCGTGCTTGCATTCTGCAACTGTATGCCCTTTGACACCACAACGGTAGCACCCTCTCCCCTCAGTAGCACCACAAGCATTACTCTTGTGACCTTTTTCTCCACATTTGTAACAAACAATCCCAGCAGGAGTCTCATTCTTCTTAGGCTTCCTCTCATCATTCACTCTTTGCTTGCCCTTATCAGCTAGAGTACTATAAGGCTTCCCACGATTCTGTTGCTGCTTGCCCTTCCCCTCATTCATAATCTTATAATGAGTCTTCGAATCATCTTCATAGATTCTGCACCTGCTTACCAACGCAGAAAAGTCACAGATCTGTTGGTAACCAATGGCTCGCTTAATATCAGCACGCAAGCCATTCTCAAACTTGATACATTTAGAAAACTCAGCATTGTCTCCGGTATAGTGTGAATAGAACTGAGCCAGCTCCACAAACTTTGCTGCATACTCTGTCATCGACATGTTTCCTTGCTTCAGCTCTAGAAACTCGATCTCTTTCCTTCCGCGAACATCTTCAGGAAAATATCTGTTTAGGAACTCTTCTCTAAACACAACCCAAGTAATAACCGCTTCATTCTGCTCTAGGGTAGGTTGAATGCTCACCCACCAGTCATCAGTTTCCTCGGCCAGCATGTGCATACCAAAACGCACCTTCTGATCATCAGTACATTGCATAACTCTGAAAATTCTTTCAACCTCTTTGAGCCACGTCTGTGCTCCATCAGGGTCGTACCTTCCTTTGAAGGTAGGAGGATGATTCCTCAGAAAGGTCTCCAACATTCTCACATCAGCATTCACACCAGCACCATCATTTGGATGTTGTCCCACAACTTGGGCTACATCTTCCAAAGCAGCAGCAATCGCAGCATCATTTCTTCCAGCCATTCTAGTCCTCTTGTAACAGATAAGGTTTGCAGCCTCCAGGTCTACTCTTCTTCACTGCACAACACACAACGTTTAGAATAACATAATAATGGTATTCCAATTGCTAAAATGACACAACTTGACTCACTACTTGGCCGGACGGACAGACCTGCTCTGATACCAATTGTAACGCCCCGTTTTTCCCAACTTAAAAATTTCATAAAAATTATCAGAGTTTATCAACATAACGGAGCATCACATACATCAATTCATCATTTAACAACAAATATAATAATAGGGAATACTATTTATTTAATCAACCTGTCTTTATAAAATTCAATAGTCAAAAGCAGCGGAAATTTAGTTCACAACGTCACATAAAATCTTTGGCATAAAAGGCCACAACTTAACATCTCAAATAGCCTTCATAAAATGTTCAACATTTATTAAATAAAATACGTAACAAGGAAAAACAATCATCAGACACCCACATCCCGTTACGTATCAGAGCATCCTAGACGACACGATGTGAGGAGTCTACTCACGAACACAGCTAGTCTTTATTACCTGCACATTACCCACGGTCGAGGCAACATATACGCAGAAGGGGTGAGATTTCACATTCATTAAAAACAAATAATAATTCATAAAAGATAGCCAACAGCATATATCTAGCATTAATATCATCATTTAATCATCGTTTAACAAGGTTAAGTAATCAACAACTTCATAGTTATTCAAAGGTAGCTTATTCATCTTAATTCACTTCATTTACATCATTATAATTATTGGGACAGCAACAACGGCATCAAGGCAGCAACATCATCACATCATTCATCATTTATTTTAAGTTATGATGACTCTACAATGCAACAACAACATCAACAACAACTTAGACAACTTCAACATGCATGTGGTACCACCAGGGCATTAAGCCCCTATCGCTAAGGTCATATTTAGACCGTCGGGCATTAAGCCCCCATCGCTAAGGTCATAAGAACCTGTCAGGCATTAAGCCCCCATCGCCGACTATGCAACAACTCGACTCTAAATGCAACAATCTTCATTTTTAATGTTAAATTAATTAACAAATAATTCACAAAAGCTCATTACATCAAAACAGCAGCACTGGAACATCATAATTAGCAGCATCATCACTAATATAAACATCAGAAACTAATTCATCAAAGATACGGGCGAAAAGACACAATTTTGCACAACATCAAGTTTGTACTGCACTAACTCGCAGTGGCGAGCTAAACAACTCGCAGTGGCGAGCTCAACGGGGAAGCTCGCAGTTGCGTATAACGTTGCTCGCAGTTGCGAGCTAAGGGGTTACTCGCAGGTGCGAGTAGGATCACTCGCAGCTGCGAGCGATGACAGAACAGGGTTCTGTCGCAGCTCTCTCTCTCCTTCACCCAGCACCCAAAATTCCACTACCCAAGTCTCTAAATCATCCAGAATCGACGTCTAAACGTTCTCTATGATTGATTAACATCTGTTTACATCATATTACATAACAATTCACTTAAATCTTCCAATTTTAATGACTTTTGGACCTAATCCCAATCCCTTAAACCTACAACAATTGATCACTTCTATGAATCAAAACTTGTTAATAATGAGAGTTAGTCTCACCCTTACCTTAGATTATGTTTCTGAAATCCAACAGCCGCGTTCTTCGTTCTTTAGGGTTCTCTCTGACTTCTCTTCTTTCTTTCCTCTTTTCTCAGTTGTACGCGTTCTAATTTTCTCTCCCAATTACAGACTTTTATTCTTTCCCTAATTGCTCTTCTCACCACAACTTACTCTTTCCCCTAATAATTTAATTATTTCTACTAATAACAATATTTCTCCCCCACTTAAGAAAATACTTATATTATTAACATATCTACTACCATTATAAATATATATAATAATTCACATAATATTCTAATAAAAGCCATAAATCACTTAAATATTAATTATGAAAAAGTGGGCGTTACAACTCCTCTCTCCTTTTTTGCATCTCCTTTCTCTTTCGCACCGAGTTTTTGTTCATCTATATTTTAAACTCACAAAATAGGTTAAGTTCTTATAGGAAAAACAATAATGGAATGTACTCTTAGTGTGTATGGTAGTAGGAGACCAAAGATCAAAGTTGTTCGAAAATGCAGACAAAGTATAACAAATTGTACTCTTGCTGCACATGGTAGCAAGAGATCAAAGATTGGGGTTGTTGCAAGCATGAGTGGTGTTTGGCTCAAAAATGGAAAAAGAATAAAGTAATTGAGATAAAATAAGTGGAAGAATGCTAAGTGGAAGCATTTGGCGAAATTTGTGATTTTTTGTTTTAATAAATACTAGAACGCCGACCCGTGCATCGCACGGGTCTTTTTGAATTAAAAATTGTAGTATATTTTGAACAATTGATATTTAGTTTTTTTTAAGGAGAATAAATTTATTTTAATGATGAAACTATATCATTTTTTTGTAATAACCCTCTGGTTCAGAGAGAAAAGGGGATATGGTAATCTGAAGTTCGGTCGGAAAGTAAGTAAACTTTGACCAAGAATTGTCCTCCTAGAATCAAACTTAAGTTCTCTTAAACAATTCATTATTTATGAAACTCATTAACCATTTATGAAACACTATCATATAACATTTACGTTTGCAATGAGAATAAAAAATAGAGGTGGAAGACAATACATTAGAACAATCGTTTTAAAAAAAAAAAAAAAAATTGATGGAGAGTATCAAGACTCATTCACTATGCTTATTTACAACACAATCTTAAGACATCTTTGTGTTCCACCATCATAAATTGGTGTGACTTATATTCCCTTTTCTCTTCTCTTTCCACTTGACTTGGTTGATGGAGTATTCACATCTTTTAAACAATCCTATACAAAACGATAAAATTAAAATTAAAACAAACTTTGAATTTCCTTTGTGTGTGATGGAACAATAAAATATTCGGTAAAACACGTAATATAACATTGATTTCAAATAAGAAAAGAATGACAGCAGCTTAATACAAATCAATTGACCACATGGTTCTTACAGAAAAAGAATGTCCACATAGCACAACCAAGATTTAGAAAGCACAACTTACGCCAGGCATTGAGGAGAGGATGAGGATATAGAACGCCGAAGTTTGGATCACAAAAGACTCATGACCACATTGTACACACCAGGCAAAAAACATACTGAGCTATCAATTCCTTTCGAAAGGCTAATCACAACTAACTATAACTTACAACACCTTCAGATCCTATTAGAGAATCAATGTCAACTGATTAATACAACTACTATTAGTTACTATGTATATTTTTCTACAAATTTTTCTTCACATGCTTCTAATTTTTTATAACCCAATTCTTATGAATTTCTTTGTTATGAAGATACTTTTTTATGGAAGAACACTATACTTTTTTATCAATTAAAGATCAATAATCCAATACTTCTTGAAGTAAAATACTAATTTAAAATTTAAAAATATTAAGAGTGTATTTAGGGGGAAAACTAAACAATTACACCTAATAACTTAGAATCATAACTTTTTTTCAACGGAAACTTATAATTAGGAACTGTGGAGTATTTACATCTATTTAACATATTTTTTGTTCTAATTTAACATGTTATTTTTCCTAGAAGCTACTCTTATTGGTGATATATTTAACATCATTAATTTATTTATTTTTCATCTATTTAACTACTTTCTTTAAACATTTAACATTTCATCTATTTAACATCTATTTACATGTTTTTTTTAAGTATTTAACATGTTATCTACTTCTTTCAAAAAAAAAAAAACATGTTATCTACTTAACATGTTTTATTTGACTTGTAAGACAATAAACTTATACTTATAGGAAAATAAATGAACTAAAAGTTACTCCAACATATAATATATAATCAACAGCAAACACCTCCAAATAAGTCAACTTTGATAAGAATCACAAAGTTTGGAACGTGGGGTTTTTTCACGATTTTTGCTTCCAAAAAGTAAGTAATTTTTGACTCAAGTTACATTGGCAACAAAACTAAAATCTTTCAACTTACCATTGAAGAAAAACAATAGTTAAAAACAAATGGATAGGACGAATAAACAATCCTCCTTTCCCATACTAAATGCCACCTCCAAACAAATGAACAAATGAGGTACTCTTTGTCTTATTCCTCAATCAACACTGCCAATTTTTGTACATTTGATCAATTTTCCGGAAAAGAAGAATATACAATATTTTGGAGCAACTTAAATTTCATGTTTACATCGAGAGTGTCGAAGATTTTATTCACATCGAGAGTGTCCAAGAAGCACGACAACCCGCAGATAGAAAAACAACAATACAAAGGTCACCGACATACCGGAAAACCCCAAAAAGACCTACAACCCAGCATCTATTTGGAACCGAATCCTGCACAGGGACATAGGCAGTTAGCAGAAAATCAAAAGCTGCAATAGAAACAAAAAACTAATGCTGATATATCCACCACCTCCTTTTTAGATGAGTTGTTAATTTGGGTTTTGCAGCAAATCTTGAAAAGATCAGGAAAAAAAATGGAGAGAGAGATGGAGAGAATCACTGCCACAATGTCCCCGTCTCCAAAATACATACCAGCCACTTAGAATCTAAAAAGAATTACTACATAATTAGTGTCCAATTCTTTAAAACTAATTCAATACTCCCTCCGTCCCGCAATAGATGACCCATTTGAAAATTTGCAATTTTGACCTAACTTACTTTGACCATATTTTTCTACTAATATACAAAGATAAATAATATCATATAAGATGTCGTTAGATTCGTCTCGATGAGTATTTTCAAAATATCAAATTTTCATAATTTTTTCTAACATATTATTCAAGATATTTTAGTTCAAAATTATGCATTGGCATGCGTAATGGGGTCAACTGTGTCATGTATTATGGGACGAAAGGAGTAACTAAGAAGCATCTTATAAAAAAAAATCAATAACTAATAAGAAAATGAATGAAACTAAATCATGGCTTAGTCATGGACATAGCAAATTAACATCAAATTATTGCTCGAATATGCTTTAAAATGCCAACTTAAACAGCAAAAATCACTTTTGTTTTACAACTATTATCCTCTAGCAGAAATCCTATCATTTCAATTGATAATCTTATTGCTTTTACAAACCTTGCACAACATCACATATATCTAACTTACTTGACATAAAATTTGACTACTATAGACTTAACAAAAAAACACAGCTTGCGTCGAACGAAACACAAAAAGAAATAGTTCTTATCGCACAAACCTCATCCGGACGGTACTTGGCATGATAGGCACACCACTTAAGCCTCAAGAGCTACTTATAAGTCGTATCTATTATGTCATATACATTCCCATAGTGCAACATCTGTGAAAGCATGATTCAGACAAAATACATTAGAAACAAATGAATCCATTACAGCCAAATATCAAATGAATAAGATACTTGTATTGTTCTAAAATATCTAAAATTTATCAAAGTAACTTATGATGGATTATCTCATTAGGGTGTAAGGTTAAGCTTCGCTTTTGTTTTGTCTCAAGTTGTGCTTTGTATTACCGCGCTTTTGACTACGTCTCAAATTGGTAAATTTTGTTTTTTGGATTGTTGATTCATATACTTATGCTTATTGCACCAAGTAGAATTCCAGAGGAAGCACCTGGTCTGAAATGAATTGATATCAATTTGTAACAATTAACCGATAAATGAATGAACGAATCGAGATAGAGAGAGATAGGAACATACCTGGTGCGAAGAGAGAAAAGAGAAACGGAGGAATCGACGAATATCTCGAGGAAGAAGGAAGCGATGGCGAGGAGAGAGAGGGAAACACCGTGGGAAAGGACGGAGAAAGGAAGAGAGTAGAGGATTGTAGAAATGAAGAGAACGATGAGTCTCTCGCCGTTGAAAAACGACGTCATCATGGAAAATGTTCCAAACCAGAATTGGGTTTTACGCGGGAAGATGAAGCTAACTATAGGAAGAAGAAGAAGGTTGTTGGACTCTCATTTTTTTCTCATGCAAAACTCATTTTGTCAATTCCCAGTCGTGAGTGATGAGGGAAGAAGGGAGATAATTCTTTTTAGAAAAATCCTGGGTTCCAATGCCTTGGAAGAGTCTAGATGAGTTGTGGACCATTTGGACTGTCATTGGAAACCGTACCATTTGGACCGTCAATGGAAACCGATTAAATTTTCAAAGCATCAAATGCAGTGCCAGTTGGGAAGAGAACTCATCAAAACACGTTTGAGATATAGAAGGTCAGATTAATGGCTTAGGAATAGGTGTGAAATACATAGTGGAATGTTGAGTAGGATAAGCACTTAGAAGAAATAAATGCTTGCAAAGTGGAGGGAAAAAGTAGGGGAAAAATTAGGGCTACAATTGCTTTGGGGGTTAACTTTTAGTAAGTAAGATAGTACACTTTTGTTGGATATAGTGTAGTTTCTTTTTCTTTTCTTTTTTTTAAATTGCAAATTTTGTTCGATATAGATTTACCTTTTTTAATTTATTTTGTTATTTATATTAACGTTCGATATGATTGAAGTATCTAACAACTGTTTAAAAAAAGTCTTGCTAACTTGTGCCCTAAGGGCACAAGATAAAAAACTAGATATAGAAATTTAATCTTGAAAATTGTGCATTCATAATCTTAAAATCGTAAAAACTTATCTTTTCAATACAATGTTTATTGTTTAATTCTATTTTAGGATCTTTATCTTATGCCCTAAGGGCACAAGTTATTATTTCCCTTAAAAAAAATAGAACTACATGGTAAGGTTTGTAAAAAAAAAAAAAAAAAAAGAGCTACATGGTAAGATGGTATGCTCACATTGCGTCAAGGCAAACTAGGTTGAAGGTCAGGGGTCCTCCAGCCCCTACTGATTTTTTTTAAAATAAATTTTATTTACACTATATAACCATCTTCATGTTTTGCAATGTTGCAATTTCACATATTTATACTAATATTCCATTGATAATGCCTAGGAAGAGGAAAAAGAGATAACTTTAAGTTTTTTTTTCCTATGCAAATAGAAAATAGAATTAAATAAAAACAAAGAAATATAAAGATTGGGGACATAAGATATATCACAGTAAGTTATCCAAAAGTGTTGGTTGATCCGAACAGACAAAACAGAGTGACAAAACTACACAAGTGGAGCAAGCCGTAATCAATCCTAAAAAAAAGGATTCATCATGGGCGCAACCCAAAAAACCGGTACGGGTGCAAAACTTGGTTATAAAAAAAAAAAGATGAAGAGTAATCATAGAGTTCAAAAGCAAGAAAACGAACCGACCACCATCACAAAATCTAATCTACATACCATCAACTTCATGCCACGATTTAAAATCAAACATCGAGAATGAACCAAATATGACGGTGGTGATGATATACAACCATCTCCGCTAAATTAGAACTTGTACCTAGATGACATAAACAACTTGTTTATGTCAAACCCGAACTGATTAGAGAACTCAATTTGGTTTTCTGGCCAAGGTAGGGCAGCCACGTTACAGTCTACCTAAATTGTTCCACCCTCCGATACATTGGAGGTGATCTAGAGCCAAGAGTGAAGACACTAGTTTTTTCCCTCTTGTAACTCGTCTCACACTCCCTCCCTACTAAAGTCACACATTTCGCAATATATGGCATTCATATCACGCCGGTGTTTATTCGCCTATGATTGAAGCTTTGAATATATGCCAAAGAAGTTTATAAAAATATTGTTATATACTATTTGGTGAATTGGGATCAACCCAGTATTACCTTGCATGGACATATCCTTTTTGAATATGTACCTCATCAAGTTTTATTGAGTTAAAGATCAAGTTCAAAAGTGTTTCGGTCTAATATTAAAATTCTATTTAAGCTTAATTCACATTTTGATTAATAAAAAGATATTCAAATTTTCAAATTTTCCAAGAATGAGTCAGCCCGTTCTTAGGTAAAATAACGTCTTAAATGTTTACTTTTTGTCAAAAAATATTGTTTACTAACCTTTAACACCCGTGATGCTAACAAACTATAAGTATACAAATAAGTTGAGTATTCTACTATCAAATATTTCTTCAAACCATTAAATAATGCTGCTATGTTTGACAAAGTCTACTTTGACAGCTTATAGAAGATTCGAAAACATCATAAACTTGTTTGACAAGCACATGAATTCATCTTCTCAACATGAGTCTGTTTAAAGTTTTCAACAAGTAATATACAAGTAAATTTTGCTTAATAGACCCTCATATCTTAATTACAACTTGTTGAAAAACTTTAGCTAGCCAACAACTCAAACAAGGAATCCCAAGTTAATTGTAAGAGCAATGCTTACAATAATAAATATGCATCAGAGGACTATAGAAGAGTGCTTTTCCTGGTCTAAAAATCCAAGAAACTTCTCTTACAAGTGCTATGATGAAATGACCAGAATGTTTTTTTTTACCAGACACTATTCACATTTGCGGTCCGGCTATATGTACACATTTTCTTCTTATTTAGTGAAAAAAAAAAAATCAAATAAACTACGGGTGTCTGACACAATTGGTTGGTGCACAGGGTGTGTGAGAGTTGTAAACTCTGATGCGCCGAATTTGATTCCTACTCATTAAAAAGAAAATTAAATGAGGTATTCATAATACATTAGGAAAAGTGCATCAGGGTTATCTTTGGGAAGCTTGTTGATATAGAGGTAAAAACGCAACAAATCCTCTTTAGAAACTGTTTCGGCATCAACAACATCTTCATCACAAGTTAATACCCATAGATCCTCCGAATTAACCCTCCTTAAGCTACCGCGACAAAAAGGACACGACTCTGACTTTCTGTTCCTGCAAATCAAATAGGTCCAGTAGAAGAAAGATTGTCAGAATGATAAACTAATAAACCATCTATGCAAGTTGACAATGGCCTTGTTTGGATAAATAACTTAATCAAGTGCTTATCATAGTAAGCTACAAGTTGTTTTTACAAAATAACCTGGAGAGCTTATGGAAATAAGTTGAAAATAGCCTATAGATATGTCATAAACCATTTCTATAAGCTCTCTCAAATAGTCTCACAAATGCTTATTTCAATAAATAAGCTCAAATAAGTCAATCCACACAGGCTTAACATAAGATACAGAAAAACTGATTAATTACCACTTGCGGTAGCATTTGATGCACATGGCGTGGCAGCAGTTAGGCAAAACCATTTTGGTACAAGGCTCTAAGCAAATCCCACATTCATCTTCTCTTTGCAAATCAACATTGGTTAATTTCCCATCTCCTTCAAATTCAATTACCTTATTGCCACAGCTTGAACCTTCTAAACTTGTGTTCCCTTCTTCACAAGTCTCCATCGTGTCGTCGAAACTACCATGAAGCCGCTGAAGAGATGGCAATATAACGGCTGCAAGTCCAATTTTTTCAATGACAAAAGAACAACAAATTAAGGAATAATCAGTCAATGCAGCCATAAAAAACAATACATTTTAGGATAAAAAGAAAAAAAAAAACTTTATGCAAGTCAAATTTATTCACACACCATAAAAGTCCTTAATGGTTGCCTTCCTTCCACGAGTAGACATGTTTGATCTACCATCATTTGGTTCCTATGTTAAAATAAGATAACATCAACAACATAAGAAGAAAAAAATCATTTATAGACTACAATCAGTTTTGCTGAATAAGTTCAAATAAAACAGAAAAGAAACGTCCACAAGTTCTAGCTCAACTAACAAAAATGCCGAAATTGTAAGACTAGACGTCATGACCTGGGTTTAAACCTGGCCGGAAATAAATGAACTGACCTTATATATAAGTATGTGGAAGAGATTGAGATAACTATGCAAAAATCCAGCACAAGAACAATCCATCCATTGAAGAAATAATAGTAATAGTGGAGCCAACTGATTGCAAACTAATTTCATTTTAATAAGAGTCCCTCCTCTTGCTCTTGGAATTGCAGCAGCCCTAGAATCAACAAACCCATCATTCAAATTCAATTAAAAAACATAAAATTCCAATTAAAGGAAATTAATTAACAATTATCTATGAGAAAAGGAAAGTTGAAAAAAAAAAAGTTACAAAGAATTAGCTTGTTGAATATCAGCCTCAAGTATTTGAAGAGAATCCTGATAAGGTAACCGAGAAAGGTAGTATGGCATCATTGCCATAATAACTTTGTGGAAAGTTAATGAAATGGGTGAAGATGATCAAGTTTTTATTATAATAATTCCAACGAAAAAGGGAAAAGAAAGAAATTTTTGATTGAAGAAAAGTAAAGGTTTGAAGTTTAGGGAAAGAAGATTGATTGATAGATTAATTAAGATTAGAGGAGTGTGGTTGGGTTTTTGTTAAAGAGGTGGGTTTGGTTGGGTGAGGTAAGGAATGCCGTAGCATAAAAGATGCGTTGATCATTGTCAAAAAAGAGACCTACGACATTAATTATTAAGAATACATACGATAGCTTACGAAACTGTATCCCATTTACTAATTAATAATAATCTCTTTTTTTTTTTTTTCAATAGCCCAGTGGCTAGATCACATACTTACAGGACCTCGGCCTCTGCAAACATTGTCTCTGAGTAGCTACCAACTGAGCTATATTTACGGAACAATCTTTTTTTTTAAAATTTATACAAGTATTATTCTTTCTCTTTCCTTATCCCACTATTGCGATGGCATAGATTAGTGGGGATAGTGGGGTTTTCCTATTCCCTATTTTATCGTATTTTAGTTTCACTACTTTTTCAAATTTCAATTTCTTTCCTGATAATAATTTTTATTTATCTTTTTTGACACAATAACAATTTATATTTTCCCTTAACAATTTATATTTGATACAAGATAAATTACCTTTTCAAAGAAAAATAAAAACAAGATATTGTAACAGCCCGGTGGGCCCCTCGCAAGGCAAGGCACTGCACCCCCCGCACTGCACTGTTACTCACAAGCTTAATCACTAGCCCCCTCACCATACTAGTGTTTTTGCCTCCCGTGGGAATCGAACCTAGTACCTGGGGATAAGTACTACTTCAATGCATTCCCACTACCAATTATAATTGGTAGTGGGAATGCATTGAAGTAGTACTTATCCCCAGGTACTAGGTTCGATTCCCACGGGAGGCAAAAACACTAGTATGGTGAGGGGGCTAGTGATTAAGCTTGTGAGTAACAGTGCAGTGCGGGGGGTGCAGTGCCTTGCCTTGCGAGGGGCCCACCGGGCTGTTACAATAACCCATAATGAAGTAATTTAAGTTGTAAAATAATTGTATCCTTGAGTAAATGGACATGTATTCCATCTCTGACTCTTTTGTATTATAAAAAGTTGGTTAGTTGGAACTACTTGCCTTGTACTCCCTCCGTTTCAAAATAAGTGTCGCTTTAGCAAAAAAAAATTGTTTCAAAATAAGTGTCACTTTCGGTTTCCAATGCAATAATAACTTTTTCTTTTCAATTGTACCCTCCAATTAATACTCTGCACACTACTTCCAAAGTATTACTTTTAAAACTAACCAATAGTTAATAAGGATAATTTGGTAAAATAATAATTCTCTTTCTCTTAATCATTGCATTTCTTAATATGTGTGTAAACAACTAAAACGACACTCATTTTAAAACGGAGGGAGTATTTTCTTTACAGCTTTTTTTTTGTTAATTAATAGAAAAAATTTAAGTTTGTTGATCAGGATCACTACAGATCTCAAAACTCATTAGAGAATTGAACCCACAACCTTACAGATTAGTGAATTTAGGATCAACTTAAACAATCTCTCATTAGCATTTCCCTTATGGTACTCATTAGTGTTCTCATATATATTTTTTAAATTAATTTGATAATTGAGTGATTTGAATTTTAGTCACAAATATAAATTTCAAATTTGAAATGATGATGGTTAAAATTGTGTGAGAAATTTAATGAATGAGGATGTGACACATAAATTAGTCCAAAGTTGCAAAAGCATAACTATAATTTTTTTCAATAAACATTTAATTTAGTCCCTCTAGTCCGCGGTCCACTTTAGTCTACAACAAAGATACTAATTTATGTGTTAGGGGATTAATTTGGTGATTTTTGTGAGAGACTAAATTGGGTTCTAGTGGATCGAAAAAAATAAATAAATTGGGTTCTATACAAATTGGGGATTTAATTGATTTATTATTTGCAAAATGTTAATGCAAATGTGATCATTGGATTACTAGTTTTCTTTTTGAGTTGAATGAGCATCCAAACACAAATAATCCATGGTCAAGGACGAGTAATTGCAGAGTTGCAGTCGAATTGAAGTTTAAACAAATGTGATCAGATTATCATTTTAAATACATATAATATAAAAATATTTTAATATTTAATATGTATCTTATCCTTTCTAGATGGAAAAAAAATGTATCCTAACCTCCTGTTTCTTTTTATAAAGCACGCATGGGTTGACTGATTAATGCAAACTCTATTTTATATATATAGTTATATACTCTAAGATGAACTACCATCAATTATTACAATATTAGTAGTTCGTTTTTAGATGCCCTGGGTAGGTTTCTTGTGATATACTACAATCCATCAAAATTCGGAATCTACAGTTGAAATTTTCTGGAAATTTCAATTAAAAATATGATGACTACTACTAGACGTTATAATATTCACGGATTTTCTCCATTTCGTGAGCATAAACGTTTGATATATTGAAGTCCAAGCTAAAACCAGTAAATCTCGTCACTTTTCGGTATATTTAACGTGCATGAGTTTCGCTTTCGCCAAAAAATACATAAAAAATACATATTAATACTAATATTATTATAGGAGTATATAGATTGTTCTAGTTCTAGCTAATATGCTCAATTAATGCAACAACAATGAAGGGGGATTATTGACGGATAGTTTGAGCTTTCAAGTAAATAAGTTATTCTCACGAGTCACAATCAAGTCATTTAAGGCCTAAACAAAAAATGGAGAAAAGTTAATAAGTGATTAGACACAAATAGTTCTTGAGCTCTAGACAAATCGTACAGAAAGAAAAAAAAAAAAAAAAAGTCGAAGAGCAGTTACTGATTAAGTGGTTGTTAAATGCCACAACATTGGCAACCTGTTGTCCCACGGGTTTTTTTAACCTACAAATTTATTGCCTAATTGCTAATTAGGTGCTTAAAATATAAAAAGTAATTCTGGCTGATAGCTTCATTTTTTACCAAATGCCCGTCACCAAAGCAGGTGGATTTTATTTCTGTCATTGGATGTTTGGCATTTAAATTATGGTAGAGGCAAACATTTATTTCTAATAACTTTTACCTAATTTGTTTGGTAAGTACAAACGAGATAGTAACATGCTTCACAGACATTTCATAAGTTGAAGCGCAGGTTTGAATCCACAATTCCTCGCTTCTATGCACATGGGTGATAAAATCTCAAGTTATTGGTTCAATTTCAATCCCATACAACATTACCAGCCCATTATATCACCCATGTGCATAGAAGCGAGGAACTGTGATACACATTCTATCATACGTTACTTGGTTAAAAAAATTATCAACTTACTGATAAGTGATGAGTTCATTTTGCAAACAATTTTAAAGATCAAAGCAACATAAGTAGTATTCTGAACCTAGTCTAGTATAAATTTCTCATTTTCTCCCAATTCTCTATTGAGCTTATATCTTGTCACTGTGTTATAAACATATATTTAATACTTAATAGTATGAGGATTAACAAAACTAGTGATATGTAATGTACAAAAAAAAAAAAAAAAAAAAAAAAACCCACCCACCCACAAAAGGCCTTATTAGGCAGGTAGGTACATTGATAAGTTTATATGAATGGAAAAAAACAAAAAATTATCTTGCTGATGGAAGACAACCATTTGACAAATCAGGGCTTTCAATTTCAAGAAAGCTTGTAAGTAAAGTTTTCCTTGAAGATTGTGGTTTTGAACTACTTGAGGATGATACTTTTAGTTGACTTTCTGTTCCTTTTTCAATCTTAGAAGCATCTTGTATAGCCAAAATCACTTCTTGCATTCTTGGCCTAGAGGCACCATGTGGTTCTACACATTGCATGGCTATTTCAGCAACCCTCCAAATTGACTCAGTTTTCACATTTCCAATTAGTAAAGGATCCATAATGCTGATTATATCGCCTTTACGAATTAAGGACCTTGCCTGCAAATAACACTTGTGAGTTTATATACTGGCATAAGCACTTGTGAGACTGTCTGAGATTGTTTATGAAAACAGCTAATGACATGTTCGTAAGCTGTTTTCAACTTATTTTATATTAGCTCTCTGAGATAGTTATGAAAATTGCTGGTAACTTCTATGAAAACAGTTTGACTTTATTTTAGCTTTTGACATAGGAATAACTTATACATAAACACTTATATAATAAGTGCTTATATATAAGTGCTTAATTAAGCTGTTTAGATAGCCTAAATGTTCAAGTTGTTTCAGCTTCCTAGTTTTTCAACATACCCAGTGAACTATATTCATTTCTGGCCCATAATCTTCTGGTGATACAGGCTTCTTTCCACATATCAGTTCCAATAGAACAACTCCAAAACTGTATACATCACTCTTTTCAGTCAATTGTTGATTTGCATAGTACCTGTTAATGTGGTAAAAAAGAATTTGAGCTAACATGTTACGCAAAAATAATGCTGTTTATCATGGAAGTATGAGGCACATGTCTTACTCAGGATCCAGGTAGCCCACAGTTCCCTTTGCAACACTTGATATATGAGTTAAATCTTCTTCGGCTAGTCTCGAGAGTCCAAAATCCGACACTTTTGCTCTCATATTGATATCTAGGAGAATGTTGCTCGTCTTTACGTCTCGGTGAATGATACTAGGATTGCATCCTGTGTGTAAGTATTCCAGACCTATAGAAGTAGAAATTTGCTATTTAACTGTAAACTTGGAAAATTGAAATGCTAAAAATTACTTATGGATCAAGGAACTTGTCAATGTCATTTGATCAACCTTTCGCAGCATCTTCTGCAATTCGAAGACGAGTCAGCCAATCTAATTTCTTTTCACCCAAACATTCTGTCAAAACATTGGAATTTAAATCATGATATAATCTTTACTACTAAGTATACAGATGAATACAAGGGTTTGGAATCAAACCATGAATGTGATCCCTTAGAGTGCCATTGTGCATATACTCATAAACCAGAATATGCTGATATTCTTCTTCACAATATCCAATCAGAGGAACCAAGTTTCTGTGATGAATTCTTGATAGGAGGGCTACCTACATTTGCGATGTTACAATCATTGTGGTAAAATTCAAGAAACACAAATCATTTGATACAAGTATGAAATTCTACCTCAGTTACAAATTGATGGTTCCCATGGCTGGACGGATCAGTCATAGTCTTAACTGCGATCTCTTTTCCATCTTTCATTTTCCCGTAATAGACAGATCCAAAGCTTCCCTTTCCAATTTTCTTTGAAAAATTGTTTGTAGCTACTTTCAAGTCTGAGAGAGTAATAGAGTACGCAGTACCTTCGTCCATTAAATTCCCATCCCGGCCAAAAGAGTATCCAGTTAAATGTTTAGTACTACTGCGTCCTGAGATAGCTGCAGGGCACAATAATGCTTTAATGCTAGAAATTTATATTCGTCAAGCTAAAAGTATTAGATTTGACTTGGTTCACCAACCTTTTTCATCACTTTTCTGTTGAGAAGCCTTTCTCCTAAGGTAACGCAATAACACTAAACTCGCTAAGAACATGACCAATAGAATCACTAGGACTCCAATAGAAATTCCTACTATCAACGGAAAATGCTTTTTGCTCCTTTTATGCAGTCCAGGATTATTATCATAGCTGAAAGAAAAGAAGGAAAAAAATGTCTGTAACTTCAATCTAGATACCAAAGTTGTTTCAAATTCATATTCAACGAGTCTGTAGAACCTGCATTTAAATTAATCTGATATGAGAAAACTATGCTTTTGCTGAGCTTACTTACATGAAAGTGATTTTTGTAGATAATAATCCTGCTGGTATATCCCCGGTAAATGAGTTATTCTGTATGTACCTGACATAGATTCATTCATAAAGATCCGATGGGGGACATTTAGTTTCAGTTGGAGAAATACGGAGCTAACAACGAAAAATGCTACAAGTTGTTCCGCAATTAGAGATGATAAGCATTGGTGAGTAAATGTTACATACAATGCTTGTAAACCGGGTAAACTGCCCAGGTATGTTGGTAGTGGACCGGTCAATTTGTTGTTCTCTAGATGCCTGCATAAATTATTGGAAGAAAATAAAATGAAAATGAGAAGAAAAAAAATAAGAACAGTGTTTTCCAAGATGGTATGTAAAACTAAAAAACTTACACAATCTTTAGATTGATAAGATTGCTCATGTCTGGTAGTTGTCCTGTAAGTAAGTTTCTATCTAACCACCTAAGAAAACAATAATGAGTTACAAAAGAAACTAAAATTAAAAATATAAATAAAATCATTTTTTGTTTTGAATAATGTTTTACTTACAATTCTGTCAAGGCTTCCATGTTGTTGAGCTCTCGTGGGATTTCACCGGTCAAATTCCTTCCTGACAAGTTTCTAATACAAGGTATTGTAACCAGTAAAAACCTGTACTACTTTAACTTGAAAATATTTACCATGGCAAAAATGTTACGTTGTTATGCAAACAATAGAAACGTTTGCTTACAATTTTTCATCATGCTTCTGACTTATGTTTTTCTTGAATATAACTATATCTAATATCAGTATTTCACACTCTAAAGTATAAACTTTTGGAAATCAAAATTCTAATGTGTTTTAAAAACAAAAACCATAGATGACTCATTCACATAATTTACTTGACTAGAAGTTAGCATGGAATAAAAGTGTCAACATAAAGGTATGGAGACTTTACATCTTTGTAATTCTTGCAGGTGTAGCGGTACTACAGTTCACCCACTCCCATGGAGTTGGAACGCAAGGATCACCTTCATTCTTTGGGATAATTTCATCAGACAAGGAGGAAAATGCATTTACATAATTTGCTGGAAAAGAGAAGTATGGTTAGTAATTTTTTCATTTGAAGAACTTACAATCTATTTTCCCGAATAAATGCACCAGAATATCTATTTTCCCGAATACATACTGATATTAAGAACTTACAATCTTGCTTGAGTGTCTTTGAAGCAATTTCTTGATATTTGCTTATTTCCATTGCATTTAGTAGAGGTCCTCTAGTAGAATCCGGCGTCCTCTTAAAGGAGAAGGAAAGAACAAATTCCAAACTCACATTCATGTAACTTGGTTCATAAAGAGTGTAGCTCCCATTAGCATTCTCAGCTATGTTCACCACTGCATTGCTATAATCAGCTATAAAAGGTTGCTCCAATTTGAATTTTCTAGTCTCATTCTGACTCAGATCTTCAATCTCTGCTAAATATGCATAAGCTCTTGCGTTCCCTGGAAAGTCTTCAAGATTCAGTCTATAGCTAAGTAGTCCTCTTGTGCCAACAACCGCAGTTTGCATCACCTTAACTGGTGGATATTCCCTTGTCTCGATTGCTATGTTTCTTGTTGTGTTTATTCTTTCGGTTCCTGGGGCCACCCCAACAAGAAAATTTTGTCTTTTTCCAAGATCAGACTCCCATATTCTATCATATGGATCCTCTGGATACCTGATACACATTAGATATATAAATCAAGCCGAGAGTTCCAAATATTTGATTTTTGTTAGCAAAATACTACGGCGGATGTTAAAAAATGAGGGAATCACCTCTAAAACTCTAGAACAGAAACAACTTGGTTTCTACAATTAGCGAAATTTTAAAATGATCTCTGATTTTGAAAACTCTTAATTACATTAGTTTTTAGGGACTAAACTCATTGATCCAAAATGATTAATATAACCAGAGATGTTCAATTGTAGTGACTATTAGAACAGAAACCCTGGTTCAAAGATAATATTAATATACATGAAAAAGGTAAACAAAGAACACATGATTTGATCACGGAATTTGGACTGCTTTTCCCACATCTCTGACCGTAGAGTGGTTGCAATGTCTTTCTATTATCAATCCTAGGGTTACAGACTACAGCTTGTGCTTAAATACTACGGTCCAGTTTACAAGATTACCTATGAACCATATTGTTTTGCCCCTGCACCTCCCAGTCACATCCCAACAAACGAATTGGCCAAGTCCAACAGGGAAGCGACTTGTCCATTTAAAAGTAAATCACGAGTCATACCCAACAATTTCATGGACTAAATTGACAACGCGCTACAATTATTTCACAGACTAAATTGATATTCAATCAAAGAAAACTATAAGGGGAAACTACCAAACCTGACAGCATCCCCAGTTGGAGCACCAAAGTTAATTCTTGCAGCTACTTTCAAGAAGAAGTCATCCTCATAATCAGTGGCATACATAGAAAGATTCAAGGGCCTAAGCTCAATAGTAGATATGAAAGGAGAACCAGTTGTAGCACAACACATGCAAACATCAACAGAATTTGAAGGTGCCCTAAAGATCATTTCCTTAACATATATTCTTGATTCATCATAAATTGACACAGTAGCCCATTTAGTTGCATCCAAGTAAAGTTGAAACTGAGGGTATGTGTCTCCATTTTGCAAACTTCCATACTGAAAAGTTGCTCTTACCAAATACCTTCTTCTCTCTTCAGTCTCAAGTGTATAACAATATTTTCTGCTATCTGTTGGAAAATCTCTGCGTTTCTGATACTGAACTTTGGTTCCATTAGGGGTTTTTACTTCTACTGTCTCTCCATGTTTCATAATCTCAGAATCTGAAATCCATGTTAGTCCTGTGGTTGTGTCAGTGTAGTTACTTCTTGTTCCTCCACAATCAATGCTTATAAATTCTGCATCACAAAAATGACATGATATTCATAGAATGAATAAACATATTCTACTTAGGAATTTAATTAATGTTTACTAAAATTAGTCTAGTTAATTAGCATGCATGGCTACATTATACACATACCTTGAAGTTGGCAAGATGCACATGATATTAACACAAGGAGTGTTAAGAGAAAGAGAAAAAATAAAGCCATTGAAGATAGGAAGAGAACAAAGTAGAATAATTTGCATCAAGAAATTTGGTTGATTGACAAAATTAATTGATTGTTTGAGATCAGCATCACTACTCAACCAGCTTTTTCCCACTTATTAACTTTATTACTTTAACTTTTCATATTGATGATGGTTCAGACATGTTTGTATCTTTCTTTATCTGATTTTTGGAATCTTCTTTTTCTCTTTAAGAAAATAAGACTACATGTTTCTTTTCCTTTTTCTCTTTACCATTCTAAAAAGAGAGACTCACAAGTTCAATAATGAAATGAAATTAGTAAACATTTTTCTCTTTACCACTTATTTTGTTTTCACTATCATAAATCCCCAACAAATTAAAGAGAACTAAAATTGGGTTTAGTCTTGTAGCTATATGAGAGTATGAACGGAACAGATGCACCTTCACATCATGGTACAAATCAAGGATTTGGTGGTACCGCTCCTCGAAACAAAACAAAAATTGATTGGCGAATTAGTCACTTTAGTCCCTGAATAGGAAAGGAGTCGTCACTTTAGTCCCTGAATGCAGATAAATTATAAAATAGTCCCTGAATGTAGACTCTATTAGTCAATTTAATCCCTGAATGCAGACTCCGTTAGTCAATATAGTCCCTGAATGTAGACTCTGTTCGTCACTTTAGTCCCTGAAATTGACCAACAGAGTCTACATTCAGGGACTATTTTGCAATTTCTCTGCATTCAGGGACTAAAGTGACTACTTCGTTCCTATTCAGGGGCTAAAGTGACTAATTCCCCAAAATTGATTTGGTACCACTCTTTCCTTTGTTTATTTTTTTAATTTAAATTCTCATAGGTCCCTAAAAAAAATGTTGAAATACAAAATTTTATTGGTTCCCTCAAAAAAAAAAATATTGGTCACTAGAACCTAAATGAACGGACTAAATAAATTTATGTACTTTTCTTTTTGCTGTTATACATGATATTAAGTGCCATCAAACTACCAAACATTAAATTATGCAAGTTCAAATTGCTAATTTTAGGGTAGTCTGGGTAGACATAACCTTAATTATGCAAAATAGGGGGAAATGCCCTAGAATGAAAAAAGATATTCATGATTGCGGGGGAAATGCCCTAGAATGAAAAAAGATATTCATGATTGCAAACGAAGAGTTAAATAAATTAATGTAATTTTTCTATTGACCAGATAAATTTATGTACTCAAATGAAAAATAAATAAATCACATAGACGTGTTTTGTAGAAAGGAAAAGATGGGTGGATACCCCGCACCTCTTGTACATGAAATGGATCATTTCCATTGTTTTTCTCTCATATTTACTCAATTTTCACAGCTCAACCATTAAACAATGTACATTAATCAATTTGTCCCCATTTTAAAATTTCAAATATTATCCCCTCTTATATTTTAGTGGTCAATATTCTCACATTACTTCCTTAAATTTTTCTTTTTCCACTTGAGAGATCCTAATCTTTTATACATGATGAGAGATAGAAATAGAGAGGATGATGTAATAATTAATATCATCAACCCTTTATAAAATCTCATGAAGAATCATTAAAATGATTTACGATAAAGTTTACTTATAATCTTTCAAGTATAATTATTTATCAAAATATAAATTTTTTCAAGTATAATTATTTATCATTATTTATCAAAATATAAAGAATCTTTCAAGTATAATTATTTATCATTAAAATATAAATTTATGTCCTTGTTTTTATGAATATAGAGTTTAAAATGAAGTTTATCGAAATATACAATCCTTAAAGTATAATTATTTATCAAAGATTTTTATGCCGATATCCGAAGTTGAATCCACACTCTTAAAATGAACCAACTTTTTACCAACCGAATCAATAATACTGCTCGATAAATTTATGTATTTTTTTAAGGATAAATTTATGTTTATTTTAAGAATAAATTTATGTATTTTAAATTGTGCTTTTTTCCTAGCGCATAATATAATCTTATTAAAGGTGCAACTTTATATCATGTTGTTGTATTTCTGCTTTTTGAAGTTTGAAAAAGTATGCGGATATCGTGCGGTCCCCTCTCAAATTTCCATGCAAATTGCAGTTAATTTGGTGGTCCAATATGCACAGTGCACAGATTCACCTTGTCTTCTACTCTTCTTCATTTCCAACTTTGGCTACTTCAGTTTTTCTGGGAAGCAATTGGGTGACATTATGTCACCGTGACATTAAATCTGAGCCACACAACACACATTGCTACACAACATCTGGGTCACACAACACATACAACACATCTGGGCCACAAAACACAACACCTTTGTGTGGCCCAAATTTAATGTCACGGTGACTTAATGTCACCCAAGTATTTTCTAGTTTTTCTGATTAGTTTTTATCGAGTACAACTAGTATTATTTTTTGAAACCGTCAAATTCTAATTAAAAAAACAAAGTAGGGAAAATTAACATTTAAAATAAAGAAACAATTCTAAGGACATTGGTTAAGCATTAAAAACAAGTACTCCCTCCGGTCTCAAATATAAGAAAAGATTCTTTTTTAGATTTATTGAATAATTAATGTATTTGCTTTACAATGTAGACTAGATACATTAACTACTCAATGAACCTAAAAAAAGAATCTTTTCTTATATTTGAGACCGGAGAAAGTAAGTTTTAATGAAAAGGTTGTGTAATCATTACTTAATCAAATATAACATCTTATATTTACAAGATCAAATTTCTATTTGTAGATTCCTTAACCATTGCCCTGAAGGCACTAGTTAGCAAGACCCTTGTTAATATGAACAAAATAGCACGTGACAGTCCTCGTGAACTTAACTCAGTTGGTAAGGACAACGATAATATGCAAGGTTCGGGGTTCAATCATTAACAAAAATTTGCATTTTTAAATAACATTCATTTGCTAAATTTTTAAAGATCGTAACTTACAAAACACACAATTACGCAAAATTAATTTAGTTTTAATTTCATCTCCGTTCTAATCGGGTACCAAAATTTATTTATTTGTGTCATTTCAATGGATTTTTAAGAACTTTTGTATGTTTGTCAAAAAAATAAAAAAGAACTTTTGTATGTAAAAAAAGCAATTTTCTATGACATTTGGTGCATTTTAACATTATTGTTTGTTGAAAATTGCTTTTTTCAATCATTATCATTTACCACATTCATTCATTCAATCATTCTCGGTACCTTTTAAAAGCATTCATTTGTTTAATGGTAAGGATGTCTTAGAAAAATCAATTCAATTCATACACAAGTACGCAAAATTAATTCCAAAACAATGGAATACGACAAATTTATTTACTTTTAACAAAGTGTTGCATTACATTACATTCTCCCTAAATATGTGGTATCATTATGATGTTGGATTTAACTTAAATTCTTGAAAGTTTCCCAAAAATGTCGGCACTCAAGTGTCTTATACTTAGCGTAAAAATTTGGTAGTCTGTTTGAAACAAAAAAAAATGAAGAGAACACAACACATGTATTCTTCAAAATCAACTATATAAGTTACCACATTGAATCCATTCATATAGGACGAGTAGTGCCAAAAATAAATGCATTCCAATATATTCTTTTGAACTTAATCTTATTGTTGTGCCAACTGACAAGCTTCAATCGACATAGGAGCATGATCAAGCACAAAACAACATCTTAGAAATGCATCCCCGTTCGTCACACTCATCTTATACGAAAGAATTCGATGTGAGAACCTATATAGTTGATTCGGTAGAATAGATTTGTGTTCTCTTCATTCTTTCGAGATTTAAAATAGACTACCAAACCTTTACACTAAGTAACAAACATTATAATACCAACAACTTCAACAAACTAACAAGAATTAAACTAAAATCCAACAAAATAATGACACAACATGATAATACTGCCTAAACATCTTCGTATGGCCGAATCAAAATCTAGAGAATATCTTCAGGTGATCTTAACAACGTAGCATCCATCTCGATCGTCGGAAACATGCTATGCTGAGAACATGTTCCTCACAACGTAGTCGTTCGTTAACTCTGGTTGACTGAACGTCAATCTCCCCTCTGAGTCGAACGATGGAATTTCATACCGAACGTATTCCATCCTCCTCGTGTCTCTGTGGTTGAGTTGTTGGTTGATTTCATCTAGTTGATCCTTCAGATCTTTTAACGTGACATCGTCCTGAACCCTAAACAAATTGGGCTTTCCATCGTTGAAGCATACTTTAGCGCTGAACAAACTATCTGTTGTTCAGATCCACACCATAAAAAATGAAAAACAATCAATGAAAAACTCATTCAAACATTTTATCAAACACTTTGAACGCAAACTATACATAAACCCTAAAACTAAAAACTACAACATAAACATGCCACATATAAACATTTAATCAACATAAATCATTTACATGTAAACATCGAACCATTTCTTACAAAAAAATTCAAAATTTCAATAAACCCTAAAACTAAAATTATTAAAAAAAAAACCTATACAAACTGTATTGTATGTTAATAGTACTAGGATTACTTACCTGTGATTTTCTTGAAGAAACTTGGATGAATTTCGTGAACATGAGACTGAGGGATTTTGGTAGAGATTTTGAGAGTATGAAAATTGAGAGAGTATGCAGAACTTTTGGTGCTTTGGTCATTTGTACCAAAATCTCAACGGTAGTTAACAACCGTCGGGAAATAAACACGGCGGTAGTTAACTACCTCCAGTTTTATTGCAATGTTAGTTAACTACCGCTAGAGGTATTTGCGTCATTTTGATGTGTTTTTAAGAAAATTTCAATGTGAGAAAAGCAATTTTCTAGAAATATAAGGGTCTGCTCACGCGCCCTACTGTCTTCTCACACGCCCTGCAAAAATTCCAAAAATACCCCTGTTAATGCTTTCCGAATTTTAAAATCCGGACAAAATCGATATGACAAGGTTCTGCTCTTTTCTTCAATATGACGCCTTTTCTCTTCCAATTTCTTCCCCATCTTCTTCCTCAAATCAAACACCACTGTTTGCCATTCTCTAACAAAGGCTTTGTAAGATCTTCCAAACTGTTGCTACTCTTTAGTGCTGCTGTACCAGAGGAACTTACTAGTGGTACTAAAGAATCTGATGGTTTACTAGTTGGTGCTTGAGTAGATTCAACACTCTTAGGTTTTTATTGTTTGTTAGCTGGACCTTAACTTGAGGTGCTTGCACTAGTTTCCGACCTAGCTTTTGCTCCATTAGAAGGTTGATTATTGGTATTAATCGAAGTGGAAGTCTCATTCCTATTTTCTTGGTTAATCCATATGAAGGAATTTGTTGATTTCAATTTTCAATGGATGGATTCAGATTACATAATTCGGATGTTTTTACACATTCCGGATTATATAATCCGAAATATGTAAATCACCCCGTTGAAAGTCAACAAATAGGGCGAAAAATGATGTTTCCGGATTACATAATCCGGAATGCGTTAAACAATTCAGATTTTGTAATCTGGAATGTGATTATATGGAGGATTTCTCTAGTATGACCAATACTTTTTTCCAGAAACAAGCTTTGAATTGCATAAAAAATGGTTGGGATATTTTGTTGGGAATAGTAAATCCTTGGAACCTGGTGTTGGAGTACTTATTTCTCTACATAACAATGCTCAAAGTATGAAGCTGACATATCCATAACTCTTGTGATGAATGAGAAAGTAAAGTTTCAATACTCACTTCAAAGCATTAGAATCATGAGTCATGAATTGTAAAGATTTCAAATTCCAAATTAACTTGCCTCATCAAAAGCTTAAAAAATATCAATGCTTGGTTGGTGAATTGTGCACACAACAGTTCTCCCTTGTCTACTGTGTTTCTCACAGTTCGTATCACAATAGTAGCGGCTCTAGCATCAAGGCCTGATGTTGGTTCATCATGAAGATGATTGAAGGGTTAGCAACCAATTCCACAGCAATAGAAAGCTTAAAATCAAAAAAATTCTGGAAAAACACCATTCCGGATTATAAAATCCGGAAAGCTCCGAGGGTAATTTTGGAAAAAAATAGGGCGCGCGAGGAAAGACATAGGGTGGGAAAAGTAATACTCTTTTTATATCTCCAAGCCTTGTTAGAAATGGGTCATTTATTGGAAATGGGCTAAGAGCAGTCTTGTGTGATGTTTAACTTTTGGGCCACTTCACTATGTTTTTTTTTAGAATTTATTATTCCAACCCCGTGATTCTTAGGCATCCCTTAAAAATTCCTAAAATACTACCTCCATTTTCAAATTTTAGAATTTGAATACCCTTTATTATGTGTTTCCCTTCTATTAAGGGAGTTAGCCACGTTTTAACTTTGGGTAATTTTAACTTTGGGTAATTGCTTTTTTCAGGATTTAAAATCCAAACGGTAAAAGAAAAAAAATTAGACATTCAAAATTTGAAATCGGAACGCATCATTTACATGGTTCAACTTCTTATGATAATTTGATTTGGTTGTTGTCAAAAAAAAAAACTTCTTATGATAAAATCCAGTTAAGATATTATTTTTCACATTTTGTTGGTGATAAATTCTTTATTGAAATTAATGTTGCTAGAATATTCAATAATATATTTTGCTTATGGATGATAGCATTTTGTCACAAGAGAGGTTTAAAGCATAAGTAAAATATATCAACGAATATTCTAGCAGCATTATTTCAAGAGAAAATTTATCACCATTAAGAAATGAAAAAAATTTAAAATTGAATCTGAAAATAATATTAAAATTATATTTTGTCACAAGAGATGTTTGAACCATGTAAAAGACGTGTTAGGATTCTAAAATTAGTTTTTACAGTTTTGATTTTAAAATTTAAATTTGTAAAAATTTTGAAGAAAAAAAATAGTTAGACACAGTAAATTGTGGCTAACATCCTCACTATAAGGGGATACGTACATTATAAAGGGTATTTGGATTTTAAAATCCAAAAATAGTAAGGATATTTTCATACTATTAGACGGGTGCGAGAATAATGGGGATGCGATAAGATATTCCCTATGTTTTTCGTAAAAATGTGAAAAACAAGGCCATTTTTTTTTTTTTTGTTTTTTTTGTGAGGGAAACAAAGACATTACTCTATTAGGCCAAAATAGCTTCACCAAAATATCATATGACTGAGAATTTCTTTTCCCTCCCCCCTCTCTTCTCGTGCGCCCTCCAATATCTCAAAAATGATTTTGAATTTTCGGATTATGTAAACTAAAATGAGGTTTTCCTTATTTATTTTTTTGTGGAAAAATGCATTTTCACCAATTAGGATTATAAAATCCGCAGTGATTTGCCAAAAAAATATGTTCGGATTATATAATATGAATTGTATCGACACAAAAAATGAACTTGTTATGTGACATGGATAGTCAATTTAACCATTATAATCAACTGCTGTCTTGTGTTTCAGGTCATTGTCTGTCGTTTTCGTTGTGTCTTGATCGAATTGCTCTGAAACTTGTCCAGAAAATCAGGAGAAAAAAATAAGGAACAAGTGCCCTATAGAAGGAACATCTTATGAGACTTCGCCCCTCAAAATTCAAAATTTCATTGTTTAGACACATTTTTTTTTTTATTTTTTTATATTCTCAGAAAAATCTAAAAAATAAAAATTGCATTAACTTTATTTGTTTTTTAAAATTTTTTGGTGATATATTTGATTTAATTTGACAAGTTTTATATTATTTTACTCTGTTTTTTTTGTTGTTTTTAAAATTAAAATTTAGAACTGCTGAAATGTTAGAAAATTTTAATTGTTTCTTATATATAAACATATTTTAGATTATATAACCCAAACAGTGAGGGTATTTTAGTCAAAAGTTGAAGGACGTGTGAGAAGAGTGGAAGGTGGGAAAAATAAATTTCCGTTGAAGGACGTGCGAGAAGAGTGGAAGGTGGGAAAAGTAAATTTCCATATGAAGGTGTTAAATGATTTAAATGAAAAATAATGTTTGAAACGATCATGCGTTTTGTAAGTTGTAACGTGTTTTATTATTTATGGGGGCAAAAGTTATTATGCATAAGGAGATCCTTATGCACCGTGCATAATTGCTTTCTACACCCAACATAATTGCTTTCTACACCCCAAGTGAAAAGAATTATTTGCGTCCACTATAAAATCTATTTATTTGTGGGCCTAATAAAGGCCCATATTATAATTTTTTTCTTAACAATTTATTTATGCAAAATAGCTTATTCGAAATAGTTTATTTATGCAAAACAACTTATTAGAATGATTTTTTAAAAAATCAACTTATTCAAAATAGCTTATTTATGCAAAACAGCTTATTCGAAACAACTTATTAGGATCACTTTTTTTAAAAACCGCTTATTCAAAACAACTTATTTATGCAAAACAGCTTATTTGTTCAAAACAACTTATTCAAAACAGCTTATTTATACAAAACAGCTTATTCCGATTTCATTTTAAAAAACAACTTATTCAAAACAACTTATTTATGCAAAACAACTTATTCAAAACAGCTTATTTATGCAAAACAGCTTATTCGAAACAACTTATTTATACAAAATAGCTTATTTGTGCAAAACATCTTATTCAAAACAACTTATTTATACAAAATAGCTTATTTGTGCAAAACAGCTTATTCAAAACAACTTATTTATACAAAACAACTTATTCCGATTTCATTTTAAAAAACAACTTATTCAAAACAACTTATTTATGCAAAACAACATATTTATGCAAAACAACTTATTCAAAACAGCTTATTTATGCAAAACAGCTTATTCGAAACAACTTATTTACACAAAATAGCTTATTTGTGCAAAACAGCTTATTCAAAACAACTTATTTATACAAAACACCTTATTTGTGCGAAACAGCTTATTTATACAAAACAACTTATTCCGATTTCATTTTAAAAAACAACTTATTCAAAACAACTTATTTATGCAAAACAACATATTTATGCAAAACAACTTATTCAAAACAGCTTATTTATGCAAAACAGCTTATTCGAAACAACTTATTTATACAAAATAGCTTATTTGTGCAAAACAGCTTATTCAAAACAACTTATTTATACAAAACAGCTTATTTATACAAAACAGCTTATTCCGATTTCATTTTAAAAAACAACTTATTCAAAACAACTTATTTATGCAAAACAACATATTTACGCAAAACAACTTATTCAAAACAGCTTATTTATGCAAAACAGCTTATTCGAAACAACTTATTTATACAAAATAGCTTATTTGTGCAAAAACAACTTATTCAAAACAACTTATTTATACAAAACAGCTTATTTGTGCAAAACAACTTATTCAAAACAGCTTATTTATACAAAACAACTTATTCCGATTTCATTTTAAAAAACAACTTATTCAAAGCAACTTATTTATGCAAAACAACATATTTATGCAAAACAACTTATTCAAAACAGCTTATTTATGCAAAACTGCTTATTCGAAACTACTTATTTATACAAAATAGCTTATTTGTGCAAAATAGCTTATTCAAAACAACTTATTTATACAAAACAGCTTATTTGTGCAAAACAGCTTATTCAAAACAGCTTATTTATACAAAACAGCTTATTCCAATTTCATTTTAAAAAACAACTTATTCAAAACAACTTATTTATGCAAAACAGCTTATTTGTTCAAAACAACTTATTCAAAACAGCTTATTTATACAAAACAGCTTATTCCGATTTCATTTTAAAAAACAACTTATACAAAACAACTTATTTATGCAAAACAACATATTTATGCAAAACAACTTATTCAAAACAGCTTATTTATGCAAAACAGCTTATTCGAAACAACTTATTTATACAAAATAGCTTATTTGTGCAAAACAACTTATTCAAAACAACTTATTTATACAAAACAGCTTATTTGTGCAAAACAACTTATTCAAAACAGCTTATTTATACAAACAACTTATTCCGATTTCATTTTAAAAAACAACTTATTCAAAACAACTTATTTATGCAAAACAACATATTCAAAACAGCTTATTTATGCAAAACAGCTTATTCGAAACAACTTATTTATACAAAAGAGCTTATTTGTGCAAAACAGCTTTTTCAAAACAACTTATTTATACAAAACAGCTTATTTGTGCAAAACAGCTTATTCAAAACAGCTTATTTATACAAAACAGCTTATTCCAATTTCATTTTAAAAACAACTTATTCAAAACAACTTATTTATGCAAAACAACATATTTATGCAAAACAACTTATTCAAAACAGATTATTTATGTAAAACAGCTTATTCGAAACAACTTATTTATACAAAACAGCGTATTTGTGCAAAATAGCTTATTCAAAACAGCTTATTCATACAAATCTGCTTATTCGAAACAACTTATTTATACAAAATAGCTTATTTGTGCAAAACAGCTTATTCAAAACAACTTATTTATACAAAACAACTTATTTGTGCAAAACAACTATTTTGCACAAAATAAGCTATTTTGCATAAACAGCTTATTCGATTCCTAGGTCGCCGATCCCAAACGGAATTGCAGATCATCCCTATTCTTCTGAGGTATGTGTGTATTGTAATTCGTGACAAGTTTGCGTGATTGTGAATTTGTAGAGATTTCAATTTTGAATTGCGGAACGCTATGCGTGAAATCGTGTAGATTTATAATTATGAAGATGTGGTTACTGATTGCAAATCTCACAAGGTTGTTGTTAAAGAAGAAAAAGCGGATCCATTGAAGGTTCTTGAAAGAGTTCAGAGGAAGAGTCATAGACAAGTTGAGCTTCTTTCTCCGATCCCAAAACCACCTTCAGAACAAGAGAAAAAAATTGAAGAGAAAGAGAAACCTAAGCCAGAGGAAGAAAAGAAAGCTGAAGAGGTTAATTAATTATTTTTTTCTTTTTAAATTTATCTGAATCTGTGATGGATCATTTTTATCATTTTTATTTTATTATATGGTGCAGCCTAAGGTTATGATAGTGATTCTGAAAGTTCACATGTATTGTGAAGCTTGTTCACAAGAAATCAAGAGACGCATTGAGAAAATCAAAGGTATGTTACTGTGTTCTGTTTTGATTGAAATTCATATTTTCTTCACTTTTATTTCATTCACTTGTTTTGGTTCAATTCTCAGGTCCCAACCTTTCAGGAATTTGTCAACTGTTACTACCGATGATTTTGTGTTTGAATTCGAATCTTGCTATGATTTTTAATTTTGGTTACATATAGATGATGGGTTTGATTGGTTTGGTGATGAAGTTTGCTGGAGATTTTCAAGTTCCTTTGCATTCTTGATTTTTGGAAGAAAAAGGACGACGTTGATTGTGAAAGGACGACGTTGAAGAGGAGGAGAATTGGGAGTAATGAGTTGGAGGGATTAGGGATTGATTTGAATTTGGGAAAATTGATGATGGACTTGGTTTGAGAAATTGTCGAAATCAAATTGGGAATTTTTCTGAGAATTGTGATTCTGTTGCTAAGAATTCAAAGTTGGTGCCTGAATCTGATGGTTTTGAAAATGTTCTGTTATGGTTAGAAAATTCCATATGTTTTTTATTTTTGATTGTGATATGCACCATGTTGGATCAAAGAAAACCATTAAGTACATCTAATGGTTTTGAAGTACAACTCACATAAACCATTTCCACAGCAAAATGGTTTTGGAGTACAACTCACAGAAACCATACCCATAGCAAAACCATTAAACAATTAGTTTGGTTTCGTGTAGAACACTATCAAAACCATTAAACCACACTTATGGTTTCAGTAATAGTTTTTATTTAAAATCATTTGTCAATAATAATTTTCACTATTCTTTTATTTTATTTAGCATTTGACAATTATTTTTCTTTCACATACAAGTCTATTAAAACCATTAAAGCGCGATTATATTTAGACAAAGTCAGAAATTATTTTTACAACGTAAGAAATAAAAGAGAGATGACGAGGCTTTACAAAAAAATGGTTACTTATTGATTAATTCACATTAGGTTATAAGTGTGTACTATTAAGTGGTTACTTAATAATGATTTAAATGTTTATCACAATTTTTTTATTACAAAACCATTTTCACTGGAATTGGGAAATGATTCGATGTGAAATCTGTTGGTATAAGCTGGAATTCGGATTTGATGAATTATTGAGAATGTTGTGATGAATTGTGTTGTTTATGATCAATCCGGTTCGGATCTGGTGTTAGCATTACTCACGGAAACCATTTTCACTGCAAAATGGTTTTGGAGTCTAACTCACGGAAACCATTTTCACTGCAAAATGGTTTTGGAGTACAACTCACAGAAACCATTTCCACAGCAAAATGGTTTTGAAACCAACTCACAGAAACCATAGCCATAACAAAACCATTAGACAATTATTTTGGTTTCTCATAGAAGACTATCAAAACCATTAAACCATAATTATGGTTTCAATAATAATTTCAGTGTATAACATCTTAATCATTATTCAAAACCATCTAACAATAATAATTTCATTAAAAATCATTACACATTTATCTTGGTTTCACATACATGCTTATCAAAACCATTAAACCATAATTATGGTTTCAGTAATAATTTCAGTGTATAACATGTTAAACAACGTTCCAGTAAAGAAACTCATAATCCATACTCATTTCTCTCTCTAACTCATAAAAAGCTTATTCAAAACAGCTTATTTTGTGCAAAATAGCTGTTTTGCACAAACAAGCTGTTTTGTATAAATAAGTTGTTTTGAATAAGCTGTTTTGCACAAATAAGCTATTTTATATAAATAAGTTGTTTCGAATAAGCTGTTTTGAATAAGCTGTTTTGCACAAATAAGCTGTTTTGTATAAATAAGTTGTTTTGAATAAGCTGTTTTGCACAAATAAACTATTTTGTATAAATAAGTAGTTTCGAATAAGCTGTTTTGCATAAATAAGCTGTTTTGAATAAGTTGTTTTGCATAAATATGTTGTTTTGCATATATAAGTTGTTTTGAATAAGTTGTTTTTTAAAATGAAATCGGAATAAGCTGTTTTGTATAAATAAGTTGTTTTGCACAACTAAGTTGTTTTGTATAAATAAGTTGTTTTAAATAAGCTGTTTTGCACAAATAAGCTATTTTGTATAAATAAGTTGTTTCGAATAAGCTGTTTTGCATAAATAAGTTGTTTTGAATAAGGTGTTTTGCGTAAATATGTTGTTTTGCATATATAAGTTGTTTTGAATAAGTTGTTTTTTAAAATTAAATCGGAATAAGCTGTTTTGTATAAATAAGCTATTTTGCACAAATAAGCTGTTTTGTATAAATAAGTTGTTTTGATTAAGCTGTTTTGCACAAATAAGCTATTTTGTATAAATAAGTTGTTTCGAATAAGCTGTTTTGCATAAATAAGCTCTTTTGAATAAGTTTTTTTTGCATAAATATGTTATTTTGCATAAATAAGTTGTTTTGAATAAGTTATTTTTGAAAATGAAATCGGAATAAGTTGTTTTGTATAAATAAGCTGTTTTGAATAAGCTGTTTTGCACAAATAAGTTGTTTTGTATAAATAAGTTGTTTTGAATGAGCTGTTTTGCACAAATAAGCTATTTTGTATAAATAAGTTGTTTCGAATAAGCTGTTTTGCATAAATAAGCTGTTTTGAATAAGTTGTTTTGCATAGATATGTTGTTTTGCATATATAAGTTGTTTTGAATAAGTTGTTTTTTAAAATGAAATCGGAATAAGCTGTTTTGTATAAATAAGCTGTTTTGTATAAATAAGTTGTTTTGAATAAGCTGTTTTGCACAAATAAGCTATTTTGTATAAATAAGTTGTTTCGAATAAGCTGTTTTGCATAAATAAGCTGTTTTGAATAAGTTGTTTTGCATAAATATGTTGTTTTGCATAAATAAGTTGTTTTGAATAAGTTGTTTTTTAAAATGAAATCGGAATAAGTTGTTTTGTATAAATAAGCTGTTTCGCACAAATAAGTTGTTTTGTATAAATAAGTTGTTTTGAATAAGCTGTTTTGCACAAATAAGCTATTTTGTGTAAATAAGTTGTTTCGAATAAGCTGTTTTGCATAAATAAGCTGTTTTGAATAAGTTGTTTTGCATAAATATGTTGTTTTGCATAAATAAGTTGTTTTGAATAAGTTGTTTTTTAAAATGAAATCAGAATAAGCTGTTTTGTATAAATAAGCTGTTTTGCACAAATAAGCTGTTTTGTATAAATAAGTTGTTTCGAATAAGCTGTTTTGCATAAATAAGCTGTTTTGAATAAGTTGTTTTGCATAAATATGTTGTTTTGCATAAATAAGTTGTTTTGTATAAGTTGTTTTTTAAAATGAAATCGGAATAAGCTGTTTTGTATAAACAAGCTGTTTTGCACAAATAAGTTGTTTTGCATAAATAAGTTGTTTTGAATAAGCGGTTTTAAAAAAAGTTATCCTAATAAGTTGTTTCGAATAAGCTGTTTTGCACAAATAAGCTATTTTGTATAAATAAGTTGTTTCGAATAAGCTGTTTTGCATAAATAAGCTGTTTTGAATAAGTTGTTTTGCATAAATATGTTGTTTTGCGTATATAAGTTGTTTTGAATAAGTTGTTTTTTAAAATGAAATCGGAATAAGCTGTTTTGTATAAATAAGCTGTTTTGTATAAATAAGTTGTTTTGAATAAGCTGTTTTGCACAAATAAGCTATTTTGTATAAATAAGTTGTTTCGAATAAGCTGTTTTGCATAAATAAGCTGTTTTGAATAAGTTGTTTTGCATAAATATGTTGTTTTGCATAAATAAGTTGTTTTGAATAAGTTGTTTTTTAAAATGAAATCGGAATAAGTTGTTTTGTATAAATAAGCTGTTTCGCACAAATAAGTTGTTTTGTATAAATAAGTTGTTTTGAATAAGCTGTTTTGCACAAATAAGCTATTTTGTGTAAATAAGTTGTTTCGAATAAGCTGTTTTGCATAAATAAGCTGTTTTGAATAAGTTGTTTTGCATAAATATGTTGTTTTGCATAAATAAGTTGTTTTGAATAAGTTGTTTTTTTAAAATGAAATCAGAATAAGCTGTTTTGTATAAATAAGCTGTTTTGCACAAATAAGCTGTTTTGTATAAATAAGTTGTTTCGAATAATCTGTTTTGCATAAATAAGCTGTTTTGAATAAGTTGTTTTGCATAAATATGTTGTTTTGCATAAATAAGTTGTTTTGTATAAGTTGTTTTTTAAAATGAAATCGGAATAAGCTGTTTTGTATAAACAAGCTGTTTTGCACAAATAAGTTGTTTTGCATAAATAAGTTGTTTTGAATAAGCGGTTTTAAAAAAAGTTATCCTAATAAGTTGTTTCGAATAAGCTGTTTTGCATAAATGAGCTGTTTTGAATAAGTTGCTTTTTAAAATGAGATCGGAATAAGCTGTTTTGCATAAATAAGTTGTTTTGAATAAGCGGTTTTTAAAAAATCATTCTAATAAGTTGTTTTGCATAAATAAACTATTTCGAATAAACTATTTTGCATAAATAAATTGTTAAGAAAAAAATTATAATATGGGGCTTTAATTTAGTGGGCTTGGTGTGAGCTTTTTTAAGTGGGCTTTGAAATTTGGGGCTCTATTGACACCTCTACTTATTAGAACTAGTTTAGATACCCGGCGTTGCCCGGGTTAGATATTAAATAAGTTTTATAAGTTTGTGTGCACGAATACACGTGTCAGTATATTAGATTGAATTTATTTAAATTTACAATTATAATAATATCATAAAAATAAATATAAATATTTAAAAAAAAATTAAAAATAAATATAAATGATGAGATGAATGTCCAATGCAAGAATAAAAAGTGTAACAAAATCAATAATGAATTAGTCCAAGTGGTAATAGTTTTGGGTCCTTTAAACATGGACTATTACTTTCCCCCCCTATTGCCTTCTCCCGCGCCCTGTAAAATTTCTAAAAATGTCCTTGTGCATTCCGGATTTTAAAATTTGGATTCATGTTTACTATTTCGGATTTCATAATACGGACAATTCTTATGTATAATCAGCCATCAGACTCTCTCACATTTCAATAGTTTTGAGTTTTCCTTTTAAAAACAACCAAAAACTAAGTAAAAAATGCTAAAAACCTGTCAAATAAAATCATAAAAATATAAAAAATAGTACCAAAAAATTCTAAAATCAAATAAAACTAATGGAAATTTTTTCAGATTTTTCTGAGAATATGAAAAATTAATAAAAATGAAAAATGGGTCTAAACATGGAATTTTGGATTTTGAGGGCGGAGTCCCGTAAGAAGTCCCTTTTACGGGAGTCATGGTCCTTGAATTTTTTTCTGATTTTCTGGGGATGTTTCGGAGCAATCCGATCAAGTAACCCGAAAACCCGATTTTTGTTAAATAAAATATTGGTTTTTAAAAATAGAAAAAATAATAAAAATATTGAGAGTGAATGTGGAAGTGACATGTGGCATAAAAAACCTTACTTTATATATATACTATTGATTGATTGATTGATGTGTAGTTTGTTGAGATAAAAAATACTGAGTGCATAAGATCAAAAGTTTGTTGAGATATTTATGTTAAATAAAATAGAAAAAATAATATAAATATTGAGAATGAATGTGGAAGTGACATGTGGCATAAAAAACCTTACTTTATATATATACTATTGATTGATTGATTGATGTGTAGTTTGTTGAGATAATAAATACTGAGTGCATAAGATCAAAAGAAGTTTGTTGAGATATTTATGTTAAATAAAATAGAAAAAATAATAAAAATATTGAGAATGAATGTGGAAGTGACATGTGGCATAAAAAACCTAACTTTATATATATACTATTGATTGATTGATTGATGTGTAGTTTGTTGAGATAAAAAATACTGAGTGCATAAGATCAAAAGAAGTTTGTTGAGATATTTATGTTAAATAAAATAGAAAAAATAATAAAAATATTGAGAATGAATGTGGAAATGACATGTGGCATAAAAAACCTTACTTTATATATATACTATTGATTGATTGATTGATGTGTAGTTTGTTGAGATAAAAAATACTGAGTGCATAAGATCAAAAGTTTGTTGAGATATTTATGTTAAATAAAATAGAAAAAATAATAAAAATATTGAGAATGAATGTGGAAGTGACATGTGGCATAAAAAACCTTACTTTATATATATACTATTGATTGATTGATTGATGTGTAGTTTGTTGAGATAAAAAATACTGAGTGCATAAGATCAAAAGTTTGTTGAGATATTTATGTTAAATAAAATAGAAAAAATAATAAAAATATTGAGAATTAATGTGGAAGTGACATGTGGCATAAAAAACCTTACTTTATATATATACTATTGATTGATTGATTGATGTGTAGTTTGTTGAGATAAAAAATACTGAGTGCATAAGATCAAAAGTTTGTTGAGATAATTATGTTAAATAAAATAGAAAAAATAATAAAAATATTGAGAATGAATGTGGAAGTGACATGTGGCATAAAAAACCTTACTTTATATATATATACTATTGATTGATTGATTGATGTGTAGTTTGTTGAGATAAAAAATACTGAGTGCATAAGATCAAAAGTTTGTTGAGATATTTATGTTAAATAAAATAGAAAAAATAATAAAAATATTGAGAATGAATGTGGAAGTGACATGTGGCATAAAAAACCTTACTTTATATATATATATACCATTGATTGATTGATTGGTGTGTAGTTTGTTGAGATAAAGAATACTGAGTGCATAAGATCAAAAGTTTGTTGAGATATTTATGTTAAATAAAATAGAAAAAATAATAAAAATATTGTGAATGAATGTGGAAGTGACATGTGGCATAAAAAACCTTACTTTATATATATACTATTGATTGATTGATTGATGTGTAGTTTGTTGAGATAAAAAATACTGAGTGCATAAGATCAAAAGTTTGTTGAGATATTTATGTTAAATAAAATAGAAAAAATAATAAAAATATTGAGAATGAATGTGGAAGTGACATGTGGCATAAAAAAACTTACTTTATATATATACTATTGATTGATTGATTGATGTGTAGTTTGTTGAGATAAAAAATACTGAGTGCATAAGATCAAAAGTTTGTTGAGATATTTATGTTAAATAAAATAGAAAAAATAATAAAAATATTGAGAAGGAATGAGGAAGTGACATGTGGCATAAAAAACCTTACTTTATATATATACTATTGATTAAGCTTTCACTTGAGGTGTAGAAAGCAATTATGTTGGGTGTAAAAAGCAATTATGCACGGTGCATAAGGATCTCCTTATGCACCATAACCACACCCATTTATGGGTACTCTTTTGGTCCCTTATTTAGAGGTCTTCATCTTGAAGAGCAATATTCGGAGTTTTTTCTTATAAAGAGACATTTAAAAACACAAAAATTGTTGTTATCTCCAAAACGATTTATTATTATTATTTATACATCAAAAAAAAAAACGATTTATTATTATTTTATGGCACAACACAACACGATCTGGCAAGTGGCTCAAACGATTAGGCGACGCATATTCTCCCAAAGCAACTCGCGTATTGCATTACTTAGCATCTCTCTCAACTATAACAAAATAGTGAAAATTTTAACTGTGAAAGTTAATTAAAAATAAAATAAGAAAGAAAGAATAAACATGTAAAGAGCAACTAATGAAGCATCATGAGGGAGAATAAGGCAGACCCATTTTCTAAAGTTTAAATTAAATTAATCAAAAGCTATGCTCCACTTAGCTTAAGTTGCATGGAGTTAATCCCTTTTCTATTTCGTGACTCTTCTATCATGCATACCATAGGCTCACTCACTACCCCTTCTTTTAAGTAAATAATTCCTTTTATCATAAAGAATTTCTTAGTGGGAATTTCCTTTTAAGGATCATTTAGTTTTTTGTTGCTTATATATCCCTAAAACATGGCTCTTACCCCACAAACCTGAAAGTGGGAACCTTTTCTAGAGAATAACAGATGGAAAAGAGAAGTTAATTAAGCCCACTTATTAATTGGTAGGGTGTTTCTACGGTAGATTGTAATTGAAGAACTTAACAAATCATATTCATTTTTATGAATTAAAGACCTTTAAAGTTTTATACTTTAAAAAAATCAATTAATAAAAAAAGAATTACATAGTTTATAAAAGTAGGAAAATGTTAACACGTGTCATTAAAATATTTGCTAGTATTTTTTTGGCTTAATTAAACCTTTGGTCCCTTAACTTATTTTTGGATTTCAATTTGGTCCCTTAACTTTAAACTGTCTCAAAGTGGTCCCTTAAGTATACCTCCGTTTACTATAGTGGTCCCTTCTGTTAGTTTTTGTCAAAAAACTGTTAACCTTTGCCACATGTCAGTTTTGATTGGTGATCAATGGTTGGATTTGAAAAGCACACATGACATACGGTGGACTCACAACATATGATAATTCTTATTATTATTATTATTATTATTATTATTATTATTATTATTATTATTATTATTATTATTATTATTATTATTATTATTATTATTATTATTATTCCGTTTCATCTTTCAGTTTCATAGCAATAAAAAAATTTCAGTGGCACAAAAATTATACCCAAAACTCAAATTGAAACAACAATAAAATTCATCATCCAACAACATATTAAAAATCTTTAAGTGAATCCTCTTCTGTTTTTATCATAACCATCAACAACAACAACAATAATTTCTTCATAATCATCAATAATTTCTTCATCATCTTCAATAATGATTCCTTCATCATCGTCTTATCATCCTTCTTGCTTAATTCTAGGTTCAATTCTAATATTTTCTCCATGAACTAGCTACGGCGCACAAGTTTTTTTTTAAAAAGTAACAGAGGGTTAATCATGCTAATAAGAGTGATGGCTTCTTATCCTGATTGTTAAATTGCCTCATTCATCCAAATCGATTTTGTCACGTTTCTTCATCAATTTCAACCGCAACTCTATCAGCAACATCTTCTACAGCAGCAGCAGCAACAACCTTAACAATGAATCTTCATCAATCACTTGCTTATCACTTACATATTCATCGATCTGAGAAATAAAAAACCGATAAATAAAAATCAAGAAATAATAAAAAACAAAACCCCCTCTTTATCAATCTCTATTCTCCTAACCAAAATCAAAATCCACAAATTATTAATAAAATCCACACTTAAGGTTAGAGAGAATATGTGAAGGGAATCGTGTGAAATCAATAATTGGTTGAGTGTGTTTGCAGATACAGGTGACTATTGAGGAAGAGAGAGTGAGCAAGAAGAGAAGAAAAGAGAGACCCAGAAATCAAAAATAAGTTAATCGAACCCAGAAATCATCTTTCTCGAACCTAATTTGATGAAATCGAACCCAGAAATCAAAAGCTTCGATTTATTGTTTGAGATCGAATTTTTCCGTGTTCTTTAAATTTGCAATCTATCAAAGCTTCAATTTTGTGTTCGAATTGTATTTGAAATGGTTGGGATTTGATTTCAGAAATGTTTTACTGATTCAATTCGATAGCAGTGGTTTTGTAATGGATGAGGCAATGGTGGTTGGGTGGGGGCGGTGGTGGGAGAGAAGAGAGAAGGACGAAGAAGGTAATGGTGGAAGAGCGTAGAAGAGAAGAGGAATAGAAAATGATAGCAGGGGTATTTTAGTCATTTCGCAAAAATCTGATGAAAATAGGAGTTATCATATGTTGTGAGTCCACATTATGCCAGATGGGCTTTTCAAATCCAACCATTGATCACAAATCAAAACTGACATGTGGCAAAGGTTAACAGTTTTTTGACAAAAATTAACAGAAGGGACCACTATAGTAAACGGAGGTATACTTAAGGGACCACTTTGAGACAATTTAAAGTTAGGGGACCAAATTGAAATCCAAAAATAAGTTAAGGGACCAAAGGTTTAATTAAGCCTATTTTTTTTTTTGGTACAAAAGAGGGCAAAAGCCCAAAATATTTGCTAGTATTTTAAAGATTAAAGTTATGAAAATTGTACATTTCATTCATCAAATTGGTTGTAAATTGTTTTACGAACATTCTATTTATGGATTTCTTAAAGTACACCTTATGATATAAGTTAACATGACTTTTTTAATTGTTATTTCATTGATATTTTGATAAAACGTAGTATTTTGAAACTCTTTTTATTATAATTTAGATTGAGTCTAACTCGATCTTACAAAACTGACTTGTAAGGTGAAGTCTGCCCCACTTACAAGCACACTTATGCATGAAGACTCTTTAACAAACTCATCACACTCAGAACTAGACATTTGGAGTGTGACCATAGTGGCATATAACGGAAACTTGATAGAATTTGGCTCAACAAATCTTGGATAAACTTTGATACCATATTAGATTTTTGGGTTGAACGTAACTCATCTTTACAAAGCCACTTGTAAGGTGAGCCTTGTCCCTACTTATAAATACACAGCCAAGCCACGTCTCATTCAATATGAGACTCTTTAATACTTTTTTTTAAACAAACTAAAATGAAATATATTAAAACGAACAAAGCATTCAATCCCACACAAGTAGTGTGAGGACAAAACACTTGCAATTTACAAATAGTTACAAAGGTGAGTCAGAAAGGAAAATAAGAAAAGCTACATGACAAAACCAAAACAAAGTAGAAGATTAAACCACCAATATGATAATAAAATACAAGAGTAACATTTCTTCCTTTCAACCACCAAAAAGAGAGTAACTTAATTGAGGTAAACGAGAGACTCTTTAACACTTAATTTTAAATGAGGTAAAATGATTTTTATTGAACAATAATTTATTTAATTATTGATTTGAAGATCAATTGTATCACTACACATCAATTTTACACATGTACTTTATAATTCCTCTAATTGGTCCCTCAAAAATTCCTCTAATTGGTAACATCGCAATCTCTCTTTTAAGCACCAAGTGCGCTGCCAAAAGTGAGAGATTAAAAAAAATCGAGCCATTAATTAATACTTCTGACTGTTGATCATGGAACTTAATTAAGTTATAATTGGTTTAGTTATATCATTTTTTAAAGTTTTAAAGTAGATGCATATGCAACCTTATCCCTTCATATATGCGTAACAAATGGAGTTATCATGGCCTTCAAACGTTGTATTTGTTTATCGTGGCCTATATCAGTGCACACACTTTGTTGGCTTACTTATAGGTTTGTTTGTTATGCAGAGGTAACAAATCGATTTTTTATTAATTTAATCCATTTTCATTATTTCTAAAAAAAAAATTGGGTTGCAATTTAAATTGATTGGGCAATCTTGCGTCACTAACTCACTACAATGGACGTATACATGACTCTGTGGATCATATGATGGCATAATTCGATATATACCTTTCAATTTTTTTTTTTTTGGTACACATACCTTTCAATTTTTTATGTGTTCTCCTAGTTGTTTATTTAGTGCCAACTCCATTAATATCCAGTGAGTATAAAATACTTATGGGGAATTCCAATTCTCAATTTTAAACTGAAATAAAAAAAAATGCTTCTTCAAAAAAAAAATTTGAAAACAAAAATTTCCCTAACTATTTAAAGAGCAATACTACTTATTGTGAGTTTGGCCTGGTCATTTTTGCGTTTCTTCTTGATTTTTTTTTTTAACAAGCCAAAATGAAATTAATAACCAGAAGTGATTCATCTCGCACAAGGTGTGCAAAAGAAAAGTACTTCAAACAGATACAAATGTCAGTTCATCGGTGCCACAAACACTAACACCGTGATTTCAAAACCAAAACAAAGAAGATTACATAAAAATACCCATACGACATAGGGTGTTGCCACCGGTCATGGTACTGAAAGCAAACGAATGCAACCTAACTTTAAGCCACTGGAATGAAAGTAATTTCACTCTGTCAGATATAACGCTAATTGTTGTAGCCTTCTGATTAAAAATGTGGTTGTTCATCTCCTTCCAAATTGTCCACACACAAGCCAACCAAATTAACTGTAAAAAAGGATGTGAAGAATACGGTAAACCCGCCATATGTCCAAACTGAAGATAATGGTCTCTACATCCCTCCGGAGCGACGTATGATAAACCAAGTCAAAGTAACACCCGCCATATTGATTATTTTAATCCATATGTACTTTCAATTTACTATGAAATATTTAAGATAGAAGATAATATTGAAATAAATTAGTTTTTTTTTTAGGGAAAATTGAAATAAATTAGTTAGTGTTTGATTTATTTTTCCGTAGTCCGTATATAATCACTTAGATATGTGTTTGACATTTATTTTTAGCATTCTAAAGAGTTTTTATTGAGCCATCGTGGCTTTTGTGAAGCTATATTTTGTAGTTTGGGTAAAAGACTTTTTTGTTTTTCCCACTTGGACATGGTTCCAATTATATATTTAGGATGTGTTTGAATGGAGGGGAGATGATGACTTACTTTTCTTTTTTAAATTACGGACATTATGAAATGATTTTTTAAAAATTGAATTAACAATATGATAAATGATCATATAATACTTCAAAAACATTTAATTTATTTTAATTTTTTTTTTACATTGTTCGTAATTTAAAAAATAAATGTAAACCTTCCCCTCCCCTCCTAAACCCTTAATCCAAACACACCTTTAATATTTTCCTTTTTAAGAAGATATAAGTTAATTGTTAATTTAAAATTTCCACTAATCCCCCATGTTGTTTACTTTTTGAAAGGGTTATGTACTAATATGTAAAGTGTGGAAAAGAAGCAGAGCATTACCAATAGTACGGAGACAGAACATTCGAGCATTTTTAATTTTTGACTTGACACTGATGTTTTGTCTCTCCGCGTTTGTATGCGTTTGTATGTGTTTTTTTTTTCTTCCTTAGTTCGGTTACTTTGGTTGGATCCATTATTAGTCAATATTTACATGCCAAAAAGCAGTGGCATGGGGCACTAAACCTTAGAGGGGTTTAGTGTTAGACATAGAGATTAGAGATAGAGAGATTTTAGAGGTGGTTTAAGTTTATCAATAGTCATTTAAGAATGAAACAACGTTAAATTTTTTTTAGGGGAAATTTTACTTTTCATGTAGAGAACGAAAAGTTTCTGTAGGAGCAAACCCTGCCTGCTTTTTGGGAGCTCATGCCTCCTGTCGAGGAGGAGGTCCTGATAAAGCGGATACAAGAGCTCTGAGACAACATTCGTGCTCTGGAATCAAAGAGGAGGGCTCTCACCCGAGAGCGCGAATTGCTGCTTATCAGGGCGGCCTCCATCATCAGCAGGAGACATGGGGCAAACAACTAAGAAGTCCTTTGTTTTTGCTTTTCTTTTAAATTAATATGTTGTTTGTTTACTTTGTTGTGGTATTCGGCTCGATGAACAAGTCTTTATTGTTGCATGCATAGATAATTTTACAACAAAAACATTTTTTTTATTGCTTTGTGTATCCACTTCCATTAGTTAAGGTATTGGACATTTGGACTACTAAAATCAAGGATAAAATTCAAGTGTAGGGAGCTTGTACATAGGACAAGGAGAGTACAAATATAGTACTCATCCATTTCAATGAGTGAATATGGATACTTTTTCTCTCTTTACTCTGAATTCAATAGGTTTAATGATTTATTTCATTTGGAAATTCAAGTTCTAATGATGTTGAACCTTTCTAACACTTACAATTACTCTTCTTACCTCCAACAACTTTCCCATGATCATGTCTATGAAATGCATTCCACGTGCCTTTCCACCACCAAAACTTTCCTCACTCAACTAATGGAATTTCAAGCCTGTATATTTATTTATCTTATATCTAATTTCCTTTTTCTACTTATACAACAATTCAAATCAAATTATCAAAAACACTTAAATTTAAACAACTTATCTTAAACATAAAATATTATGAACTTTTTTGGTTTATTAAAAAAAAACTCTTGCCATTGTTATTTATATAAATATAAATATAAATTGACAAGATAACTTAATTCTTAAATAGCAGACAAAATAGACGTGACATGTCCTCTTTATATATTTTCTGTCTCCTTACTTTACTTTTTCTTGATAAAATTCCTGTCTCATGCATTTTTCCAAAATAGAAGCTGGCTAGTTTTTATTCTTTGTCTTTCTCTCGTGCTATGTAAACCGTAGATTTCCCACTCTAACCTCATTAACGCAATAAAATATACTACAACCAGCACCACCACTACACAAATTGAATAACTATATCATATAGTATTAAGGTACCTATATATAGAAAGTAAAAAAAACAGTACTGTTAATTTTTCCCTTAATAGATGTATAGTACATATTTTTCCCTATATCGTTTTTTTTTTTTCTTTTCAATTAATCATTTATGTTAAATCCACTAAATGTCTCAATCTAATTCCCATCATCTTTCGGCAGTAAAGTTGGCATGTCACACTTTCTCATTTCTAGTCACGTACACATTTTTGTCCTTACCTTTCATTAAACTAATTAAATCTTCATCACTGTTCCTAGTTCCTCAAAATATTTAGCACAGAACTTGTATTGTATATTGTATAGGACTAGACCAAACACAAAGGGATATATACTAACATACGCCACAGGAACCATTACTTATCCACCACTAATATTCGTTGATGCACACTTTTTCTTTCTCTGTTGTGTGTGTGTTTATGTTTTTTTTTACTCATTGCCTTATTATAAGGCAACAAAGAAAGCCAAAACTTTTTTGAACTGAAACAGAAGCAGCTTGGTCTCTCAAAAATGGATAATGGTTGCTTCTCTTCGCCTCGACGCGATTTTCCTGCTGGTTTACGAGTTCTTGTTGTGGATGATGATCCAACATGGCTTAAGATCCTTGAAAAGATGCTCAAGAAGTGTAATTATGAAGGTTTGTTTGATTCAACACACTGCAGCCTCTTTTGTTATGTGCTAATTAAGTTACATGCAGTATTAAGTTGATGTACTATACTACTAAGGATCTTCAAAATTGGCTTATATTTTTCTTGTACTGTTGCTTATTTGCTTTGCTATCTATGTTATTTGTTTCATAATTTTGGTTTGAGTTTCTGAATTTAAATGTGTTGGATTATAAAATGTCTCTTGGCAACAAAGCAAGAGAAACAAAATTCTTCCAAAATTCAAATAAGCATATAAAAAATTGATGACATTTAAGTAGTTACAAGCTAATGTTATTTGAATGCTTTTTGTAACATTTTTTGTAATAAAATTTTTGCTGTGTCCTTACCTTTCAAAATTTTTTTGTAGCATTAAAAGTTTTCAAAGTATGATCCTTTCCGATCTTCAAGAAGAAAAACTTGAATTATTAGATGGTGCAGGAGGGTTATAAACAATTTTTTGGCTTCAAGTTTTGTGTTGCCATGTCTGCTATTTTTAAGACATAAAAGGGAACAAAGGAGTTCCCTCGCCGAATTTGATTCTAGCTAATCTAAATTTATTGTTTTTTGGCATTGTTTATGGTATCTTTGGAAATAACATGCCAATGGTGGTAATCCATTGGTAACATGCACTAACATCAATGTCAGAGTATAGTTGAGACCCTAGCAGTGGCATCTAAGACTCAGGGAAAAGCTAGAGCTCAACAATTTGACACTAAGAGTAGTAATAATAAAAAAGCAGCTTATTTTTCAGTCAAAATTGTAGGATTCCAATCCTTTTTCTGTTACTTTTTTCATTTTTTTTTCTAATACTGTCGTTAATTTAAGTGAGATGTCACAGAATTAACAAATTTTGGAATGAAAACACATCTTCAGTCAACATTCTGACTCTATTCAGTTATTTGTTTCAGTGACCACATGTTGCTTAGCAAGACATGCTCTAAGCTTGCTTCGTGAAAGGAAAGACGGATACGATATAGTGATCAGCGATGTAAACATGCCCGACATGGACGGTTTCAAACTTCTTGAGCATGTTGGACTTGAGATGGATCTTCCTGTCATTAGTCAGTTCTCTATCAATAATATATTCACATTTTTTGTTCAATGATAACATTGTAATCCTTTGATCAATTTGATTAAAAGTCGTCGCTCTGACAAATCACACTTTGCAATGCTGTTCAGTGATGTCCGTGGATGGAGAAACAAGCAGGGTGATGAAAGGTGTCCAACACGGTGCATGTGACTATCTCCTTAAGCCTATAAGGATGAAAGAGTTGCGAAATATATGGCAACATGTCTTCAGAAAAAGGATACACGAGGTTAGAGAATTTGAAAATTTTGAGAGTTTTGAGAGCATGCACTTGATGAGAAATGGATCAGAGATGTCTGAGGAGGGGAACCTGTTTGCTTTAGAAGATATGACCTCAACGAAGAAAAGAAAAGATGTAGATAGCAGACACGACGACAAAGAATTTCTGGATTCATCTTCCTCAAAGAAAGCTCGAGTAGTTTGGTCTGTAGATCTTCATCAGAAGTTTGTTAAAGCAGTGAATCAGATTGGATTTGATAGTAAGTTTCTTGTTAAGGTTCTCTAAATTGTTATTCGGAATCATCATTATGACTTCTTTAAATCTAATTGTTATGCTTAACCTAGCACATTGCTAAACGAGTGTGTTCAAGTAAACAATCAAGCACTTATTAAATAAGTACTTGTTACATAAATGCTTCTGTATAAGCTATTTCTTTAATCAAAGAGGGAGTGTGGTTAAACAGTTTTCATAAACTATCCCGAAGAGTTTATTGAATTAAGCTGAAAACAACTAAAGGACAATTATAAACTATTTCCATATGGCCTTCCAATTGTGATTGTCAAGCATAATCTGTTTGTTAATACAGTCATAAACTCATCATCATATCTTTCATGCATAAAATTATTTGTAACAAGTGAATTCTGTTTGGCAGAAGTTGGTCCCAAGAAAATACTAGATTTGATGAATGTTCCATGGCTGAGTAGAGAGAATGTTGCTAGCCACTTACAGGTGATGTTACTATTTAACTTCTTGAATATTTTCCTTAGGAATTCTAGAAAGAAACTTGTATTATATTTTTTGTTAGAATAAGCATCTGTAGTTTTTAAATATTTCTTTTTTATTTTCATAGAATTTTAAATATTTTAATAACATGTTTGATTAAGCATCATGTATATCACAATACAGCTTCACATTAATAGAATAGTGCACAAATGCAAAAACAAGAGAAGTTAAAAGGAAAATACATATGTTTCTGCAACTACTTACAATTTTGAAGTTTGAAACTCACCAACGATAAAAAATTTGTTGTGCAGAAATACCGGCTTTACTTGAGTAGACTTCAGAAAGATAACGAACAAAAATCTTCCTCAAGTGGAATGAAGCATTCTGATTTACCTTCAAAAGATGTAGGAAATTTCGGTGTTCCGAACTCAGCAAACAAGCAACAAAATGATGCTTCAATCGACAAATACAACTATTCTGAAGGAAGCTTACAACATCAGAACATAGAAACTAAAAGTCATGAAGGTAATCCCAAAGGAATTGTTGCACATTCCACTGCTGCAGAAAAAGAAAGAGCTTTGACTGGTAACATCACTGATGCAACAGACATTGCACTTAATAAACCTTTTAACCCACTCGAATCAGAACGAAAACGTGGAGCGTTTGATTGCAACATGTCAACACCATATTCTTGGACTGAAATTCCAAAAACACAGCTCAAAAAAGAACAAAAGTCACTTGTTCATCTAGAGGATAACTTCAACCTATTGCCCTTAAATGGCAAGCAGCATAACATTCAAGTTGATCAATCACAGTCAATTGCTTCAATTAGTTCCGCTCCCTCTATAACAGAGCAAGATGTCGCTGCTTGTATAGAAACAAAACCTAGGTTTTATGATTACAAGAAAGACTACACTAGTTCGGTGAGTTCAAGAAGAACTTCAGTTGACACCTTTCCTTTCCAACCCGGAAGCCTTATGATGAATGATCAACCTACACAACCTATTTCCACTACTAATTTCGGCTTAAAAACACAGACATCTAATCTTAGTTGCATTTCTGATCTAGAGTCTTACCAAAGAAACCTACTTTTGGGAGGTGAAGCAGCTTCTGCGCCTTTGGACGAGGACTTATATTTCTATTGGCATAATATGAACTTTGGTCAACAGAATATAGGGATGTCTGAGTATTATGATCCAGGACTTCTCATAGAAGTTCCAAACCACTTATATGATTCAACAGATTATTCAGTAATTGATCAAGGTCTATTCATAGCATGATCAGCCCTGATATTACCTGCTTATTCAGCAAAAAAAATCAGAACTTCATGCATGAAATGACAGATTTACTGTTTGTAGTAGCCAACTACATCTATTATTGAACAATTATAAAGATTGGGGGATTCTTTTTCCTATAATCAAGAATTTGGATCTTGCAGCATGTATAAAAGTAGGGGGTGATGACAAATATTAAGCTTAAGTAATAAGCTTGCTTCCTTCTTATTTATTTTGTTCCAGGACTTGCTTGAAAAAAAAAATATGAATTGTAACTGCGGGTTAACCAAAGTATAAAGGATCGGATATTTTTCGAACTGCAGTTGCTATTTTCGGATATGATCAACTATATAAATTGTTTAAACTATGCTAACCATATAAATTATTGTCGAAATTTGTTGCCAGATTTGTGTATAAAAATAACGCAGCTCTAAAAATAAGAGGGTACACCAGAATTTTACACCAGAACAACTAATGTATGAGCTGCACTCTTATATTTTAAGGGTAAGATTTTTCTAACACATTCTCAGACAAAGTGTTTACGTTCTTTGTGCTTATGATTTGAATGGTTAGAAGCAAAGTGAATCACTAGCAAATGTTATTTTATTGTCATAAAAAAAACACTGGCAATTTATCCAAGCAAATTAATGCCAACTATAGAATGTACATTTTACCTACTACCTTTAGGCATATAACCTTAGGTATAAAGCCTAAACCTAGTTTAGTTACAGATTTAATTTTCTAACGCTGGAATAATCCTAGGTCAAAACTTATTGAAGCCTAGACATAACGAGAAAATGAAAAAAGGTCGTCAAAATTTTCCTTCAAAATGTGAAAACATATCACTACATGAGCCTCTAATTCCAGTTGATCCTCTTAGAATCAAATCATACGCACAGTATTAACTTTCAGTATACTATCTTTGACAGCATGTTCTTCAAAAGACAGCTCAGGTAAACGATTTCATGTCCTCAATGCTGAATATTTGGAGAAGCATTTTCCCATGTGGTGTTTGATAATGAAGTTCCTGATTGCCTTGTTCGGTTATTTTTTTCTGTAATACGTTTGGAACTATTGGTGCTGATTGGAGGCTTCCATGAATTTCCTATGTTTTTTGTTGTACTAGAACTAGAATTTGCTTGCCTCACTTGTCTTGGTGACCGGGGCATTGTAACCGAGATCTGTACAAATAAATAAAATTGAAGGTAAGAATCAACCAGAATCAAAGAAAATAACAAATATGATACAACAAACGCCTGTCTTAATGGAACTAAAATTAACCAAAAAGAATGTCCCGGTAGAAATCAACCAAAAAGATATTAATGGTTGAAATACTATGTGGGACTGGGAGGCTGATAATGAAGACGGTCATAACACCTGTCTACGAATAGAATGTCTACAACAAACGCCCTTCAGAATATAAATAAAAATGCCACTAGAATGTGGCCAATGGTGTAATTTTCAAAATTATAAGTAACAATTAAATATACCTTTCTAATCTGATTGCTTGGTGATTGTGCTCCACTTGGCCCATCATCATTTGGTTTGGATTTAGAGCCACTGCTCTGCGGTAGCTTCTTGTGGGTATGCTCTGTTTTACCCTGCATAGAAGATCAAATTAAAGACATTAAATCACCTTATTATTAAGAAATAAAGAGGAATTGAAAATGAATTATGAAACTATATCTTAACCAACTCCTTCATTCTTAAATTGTAGTGCAACACAGTACAAAGACAAAGGAAAATAAATATAGGAATTAGTGCTTCCAATCTCCCCACATTTTTTATTAGTGATTGGCTCTACGAACCACTACTATTGTACCAACAGTATAGTTATAAAATTATTCACCTTTGATATCCTTAGTTGAACTTTCTCTTCTTCCTTGGATTTAGTTTCAGCGACCTTCTGCATGAACTGAAATAGAAAAATGGAAAGGCTATTTGTTATGTTATGACCTTCAGTACTACCATGATGTGCACGGCTAGTGTATGGGACAAAGATAAGAACTTGCCTCTTTGCGTTTTATTGCTCTTTCTTCACTTCTGAATCTAAAAGGTGATGATTTGGTAGGGGACCGGGTATTGCTTTGGGTGGTGCTTGAAGATTTTAAGGATCTGTTCACAAATTTATGGGGGAAAAAAGATGAATAAGACCTCAAAATTTTTATGCATGTTTTAACTTTCTGTTTCATACTTGTAATGCATGTGCATATATAAAAGAAGACTGGCAAAGTCTACTTGATAGTTAATAGTTATCAGGAAAAAATAGTAGCAAATTGTAAAATGCACTTACTCGACAGAAAGGGGGGAAAGTTTTGGATTTACTGTAACATCTCCGGACACAGACTTGTTAACTATCCTTTCAATCCTGACATAGTTAAATGTGGTCATGTAAGCAAACATTTTTATTGATGCATACAGAAGAATTTGTAGCTCATTCAGATGATATTAAAAAACTAAGGTTCAGAAGACAAAGTACCTTCTGCCCTGAGAAGGAAGATTTGCTGGAGCTTGATTTAATAAACCATGTGATGCCTAAAGAAAGGACAAAAATTATAAGTAACCAGCACAATTTTTAGCAACTTTGATTTCAATTAATGTTTATTTGTTCTTAGGAAAACCACTAAGATAATTGTACATACAAACAAAGAGAGAATGAGTTAATACCTGGGTTGATGTCTGTGATGCCATGGGATGAACTTTAGGCAGATCAGACTGAATTTTTTTGTTTCTGTTATGTTCAATCACTGATGATGTTTTCCTTGTCTCACCGGCACAAGAAGGGAGATTGATAGACATGTGGAGTGATCTTGCAGGTTGTCTCTTCTCCATAGAGGCTCCAATAGACTTCAAACTTTTTGCAACAATGTTTGTTCCGTTTCTGGGTTTAACAGCTGCGGTAGTTGTTTTACTTGATATACCAGTGCCAGATGGAACATCGATTGACATGTGAAGCGATGATGCAGTCAATCTCTTCTTCTCAACTAAGCTTCCAACAGAGTTCTTACTTGCTGAAAACCTGTTTGTACCATTTCTGGATTGTAAAGGTGCATCAGCTGTTTTTCTTGTTTCAGCGGTGCCAGAAGGAAGATTGATTGACGTGTGGAGTGACCGTGCTGTTAGTCTCTTCTTTACAACTGCATCTCCAACAGAGTTCTCACGTTTCGAACCATTGTTTATTCCAACAGAGTTCTCACGTTTCGAACCATTGATTATTCCAACAGAGTTCTCAAGTTTCGAACCATTGATTATTCCAATTCTAGGTGATACAGCGGCAGATGCCTTCCTTTGATCACGTTTCGAACCATTGATTATTCCAATTCTAGGTAAAACAGCGGCAGAAGCCTTCCTTTGATCACAGGTAAGAGGCGGTTTCTCAGGTCTAGTTTTGGCTGATAATTTTGGAGAAGAATTTACTTCTCCTCCCTTGACCGGCAAAGCCAAAACTTCCTGACTAGGAATGCCCTGCAACAACAGAATGATAAATATTCAGAGTGACCACAGACACAAAATTACTCATGTGGAGGAAAGAAAAAAAAAGCAAATCAAATATAAACAAAGTAAGAAAAAAAAATTACAGGATCAGGCGCCTTTTCTTCAATGGCGATGGTAATATTCTTATGGACTTCATCATGATCAAGCTGATTAGAATTATCAACAAACAAGCAACTTTCCGCATTAAGACTCATATCATTGCAAGGTTGTAGGACGTCCTCCGCTCCTTCCATCTTGACAATGTCTAAATCATTTTCACCAGCATCACATTTACATTGGTTTATATCATCACAATGAACAGCATGGTAATCGACAGTGTCTTCATTTATCTCTTCCTTGGTTATCTCCATATTGTCGGCTTCTGACTTTATCTCCAAATCACTTTGTCCAACATCATCACATTTAAATTGGTTGGCATCATCGCAATCGACAACTTGGTAATCAACTGTATCTTTCTTTATCTCTTCATTGGTTGTCTCAATGTTGTCAGCTTCTGCCTTTATCTTAGCGGATGAACCAATGCAGTTTCCTTCCCAAGTTTCCGAATCCAAACTTCCATTAGCTTGAACATTTGTTTCTTCGACCAACACAGCTGCTTTCTCCGCGGCCTTTCTCTTGTAATGAGCCTCAAAGTATGCTTTTTTGGCAGCAACAGAACCTGGTTTGGAATATTTTTCAGCTTCCTCAACATAACGGTTCTGCGAAAATGCCGACCATCTGTCCCAATCCAAGCTTTCTGACATAAACCTCCCAAAAGATATAGATTCCCCAAGAGCACGAAGAGGGTTACCCTGAAATTACAAAAATTACCAATTAATATTAATTCAACAAAACATTACATGATAAAAACTGGGAAATTTGAAAGAAATTTCAAGCTATGAACATTGATAAAAAAATTATAAAACAAAACATCCTTTTCAGAATGACAACAACATTAATGGATTTACCAGAGAGAATGAAAACATCCCATCTTCAATAAGGCCAACGTGTGGTGGAATTATAGGAAAATTGGCAAGGGAACACATAAAGTGATATTGAAAATTATGAATGTTAAAAAACATTAAAAGATCACTCTATAAACAAACACATTTATATAATAATAATCATGGTTTTATTAACGCCTTAAGTTAAATCAGAAGATAATTAGAAAAACAAAATCTAAAATCGAAACAAAGCAGTTACAGACACTAAAACCGCTAAATCTAAACATAGAAGATACCAATTTAACAAATCAAAATCGACCCATTAAAATTGAACAAATGGGCACAACAAATTCGGGTTAAAGTTTAGATTTTGAAACCAAAACAAACCTCATTGGTTACGCAACTACTAGTATCTGCATGAGTGGAGAAGGATTGAACGAAACAGGTTGAAGATTCAGCCATAACTGAAAACAGTTAACAAGAAAAAAACAAACAATGCCCAAAATTTATTGCTTTAGAAGCGAAAATCCGAAAATGAATGTGTATGAAATTGAAACTTGAGTGTACACGTTCACTAGGCTCCTTGGTTCAGAACTATACACAAAACTTGATTATGGTTCTTATTAAAATATGAATTTAATATGAATTGGATCCAACTTTATGAATTGGAATATTAAATTAAAATTGGAGTAAAGTTATTTCCAAAATAACGTCTAGTTTCCATATTTTCTTTCTTTCTTTTAACTCATAGGGCCGTTACATTTTTCTTCTATCAATTAAAATAATTTAATGTGGTCAACTTGGTTTTTTGCATTTGGAATTTTTTTTAAAGAAAAAAAAAGCTTTTGAACCCTCTTTCTAGTTCTAGATGGATAAAAAAAACTTGGGGTTTAGCCCATTTTATTAAAAAAAGAAGAAGAAAAATAGATAAAAACTTTTCAAAAACAAAAAGAGTCGAATAATACTTAAAATACTTATTATGTTAAACAAAAGACCAAACTCATTTTGATTTATGAGTAAGTATGGATTCAAAAAATGTCAAAAATGTTAAGCCGAACATATATGGTTTTTTAGATTCAAATTTGAGATTTTTCATTTAAGTGCATAAAAAAAATATTTGTTGATGCTACAAAATCTAATTTAACCTAAATAATCTAATTTAACCTTGTAAAAACAATGAAAAAAATCACGATGGCATGCATATTAACAAATTTGGCGTATTCTTTTGGTTCCAAAAATTATCACTTTTAGAAGTTTGTTTTTGTATTCGTTTCTTACCATATTTTTATAAATGAGAACATAAAAATAAAACATTTTTTAAATAATTTAAAGGTAAAATCTAAAAAAAATATTATTTGATTATGGTAAACATAAAAATGTTAATTTTTAAAAATAATCTGAAAATAAAATAATTGATTATGGTATAAACATACAATTTTTAGTTTTTGTAATAAAAATTAATATTTAAATTCTTTCCTCTCAAAAAAATTAATCTATAAATTATTAAATATCAAAATTATATATTTCTTTGTCCGTAAGAAATTAAAGACCCTTAGTGGGACTTTTACCATTTTGTTTAATTTTAATTATATCTTGATTTTTTGCACCAAAAAAAAATATTTTGATTTTAATCCTCAAATTCTTAGGAAAAGGACCTTCATAATCCAAAATTTGATTCATAGACAATTAACGTCAATGTTTGAGTTTTTTTTAGAATAGAAAACATTATGTTTAAGTGTTAAATTTTGATCAATGAAATGTAAACAAAGACAAATTTATAACCAAATAGAGAAGAAAAAAATCCCTTCAAAAAAGAAAATAAATATAGATAAATATTAATGGCCAACGGCTATAGCCGCAATTACGTGTCAAGCTAACAAAATGGCACGAAACCCACATAGCAAAATGTTGGTTGGATTTGGATTTTGGATGCATGATGGTTAACTTTTTAATAAGCCCTCAAATTTTAAGGTGAATTGGTTATATTAACAACTGTCTTTAGAAAATTGTTTAAACATAAAAAAGTAGTAAGTGTTACATTGAAAATCGTATAGTTATGACTTTTAGTGTTTAACTTTTTTTTAAGGAAAGAGTGTTTAACTTGTATTTTAAATAAAAAAATTTCTTTTTATGGATTTCTCAAACAATATATTTAAAACACTTGTAACAATATCAATTAAATTAAATCGAAAAAAAGCTTCATAGGCCATAGCCATACAGGTAGTATCGGGCTATGACTCATAGTAGGTTGCAAGCAAGATTACAAAAAGAAAACAATTATTCCAACCACATGAGGAAATTAACTACATGAGGAAAACAAGGGAGAAGATTTGTCCACCATCGATGAAAATCAAAAGTTAATTATTGGTTCTTTACTTTCAACCACTAATAAGAGTAAAGTTTTACGTTGTCGAATAGTTGTTGAATAGACATTTTCTTTTGCCGAAAAATACGGCAATATCTTTTCCATAATATTCAGACACAAGCCATCAAATCAAATGAAGCGAAGAGGGACTCTTCCTTGAATCGCCTCCTAAATTTTCAAAATATTTGAAGTGATTACCTATATGCAACTCGTTTGCTGAACAAATGGCCATCCATTGACTTAGAAGAGACCAAATGCATTTGAAGATTTCACAACCCACAAAAAGATGGTCTTCACTTTCCTTCTGCCCATCCCCACTTGTACACAAACCTAAATTAGCCTGAATAACTCCATGATTAATCAAATTATCGTTTATTGGTAATCGATTTTGTAACAACCTCTACGCAAACAAGGAAACCTTCAAAGGAGTCGTTTTTTGTCCAAATGATAGCATAGATGAGAAATCTATCACTCAGCAATATCGCAACCGGTATATGATAAGTACCACGAACTGTGTACCATTCGTCCGGGTCTAGCTTCCAATTTCATTTGTCTTCCACACCATTTTACAAAAAATGTTAGACATCAATAGACTACACTATCCCATCTACTCCTCCTCCCAGGCTAACAACTTATGCCACGACTTCCACCCATCCTTCCCAACGCCCCAATCTAAAGTATACATCTCAACCATCATCGCAAATTTGTTCTCCCCTAAGTCGAAAGCGGTGATTTATTGTCAAAATGTTGAATCACAAAAGAAAATATCACTTTTGGAGAAAATACCACTTTTGTTAAATGGCCGAGATTGGACAGGACCCTTCAATGGCTGGAGAGGATCCGGTTTCAAGAAATATTACTTCACATGAAAAACAATTCACCAAAGCAATCCATCCACACTCACAATTCATTCGTGATAATAATTTTTTCTATCAATAGCACTTCTCTCTAAGCCAAAAATTTAATTAAGCCAAAAAAAATTCCAAACTTTGAGCTCAACTTTTAACGTTTTAAGTTTATGAGAAAGAATAAACATTGGAAAACCAGCCAAACTCTTAGACCAATGAGACTCAATGACCCGACTACAATCTTAGCCAGAAACACACATACTTTGGAATTTAAAAGAAAGAGTGAAGTTTACCTCCGATTGAAAATTTAACAAGATGAGACGATGATATGAATGAGACCTAGGTAAAGTAGAGCATAAAACAATTTTTCAAACTAAGAGGTGTTGAAAATAGCTCTATCAAACCTTTAAGACGGTGTAAACATGCCTCTTGCACCCATTGGACCCTATTAATGTCTAAATGAACAAGATTTTTGCTATTAGGACGCACTCTAAATGAACAAGATTTTTGAAGTAAACCATTAATTTGGTCTCTGTCTTTATAAGTCACTCTCAAATTAGTCATTGACTCTATTAATATTTTAAAACGATCCTTATCTTTGTTAAAAGTTTCTCAATTAGATCATTGTCTCTATGTTTTTGTCACATGACGAGGGACTTAATTGAGAAACTTTGACAAAACATGGACTATTTTGAAATATTGTCAAAGACATCTCAATTAAATCTCTTTCTCTTTGTTTTTGTCACATAAGGAGGGACTTAATTGAGAAACTTTTGATAAAGACAAACTATTTTGAAATATTAATAGAGTCGGTGATTAATTTGAGAGTGACTTACAAATATAAAGATCAATTTAGTGGTTAAGATTTTTGCTATAAAGCACCCGTTAACATTTTCCTTAATTAAATGCCTAACATATTTCTCGTGAACAACAATGATAGTATTGAAGTTCCCGATAAAACACCAATGAAATCTTTATTCAAGAGAACTGAATTCCATTCAAAGTTTTCTTATAGATGAGTGATATTTGAACAACCAAAATCAAACAACTTTAGTGACAACTTTTTTTTCCTCTCTTCTTATTGGACAACAACAGTAGAGAGAAAAAGAAAGAGAGAGAATAAAAGTATAATGAGTGTATGAGAGAGAAAATTGTCACAAAAGTTGTTTAAAAGCGGTTGTTCAAATATCATTTTTCTTTCTTATACTCACATGTGAAGCAGTGGCAGAGACAGCTGCGCCATAACATAAGTGACTTCCCTTCATAATAGAGCTGCTTCCTCACAACCAGATTTAAACATCTTACAAAAAGGGTTCGTAAAACAATATAAAAATCTAAATATATATCAAAAATAACAAAAGCTTAATTAACAACTCCAGGGAAAAAAAATGAATGATTGTCATTGAACATTAAGATCAAGGACTTTGGAATAAGTAGTAGTAGCCTTAGGAATGGTTATGTAAAGAACCCCATCCTTAACCTCAGCCTTAATATTCTCAAACTGCACATTCTTTGGCAAAGCAATTCTGCTACTATACCTACCATAGCTCTTAGACCATTCTTCATCTTCATCATTCTTCTTCTTGGATGCTTTCTCAGCTTTCACAACCAACATCTTCTCTTCCACCCAAACTTTAACATCCTCTTTGTTCATACCAGGCATATCAAACCTCATCTTGTATTCACTTTCTCCTTCTTTAATCTCCCATGGTGTTCTTCCCCTCCTTCTATACCCACCTACTCCTTCAATCGGTAGCGGCGATGAAGGCCACTCAATTGTACTCATTGCAAACGGGTCTTCCATCATGCTTTCCATTGTTCCCATCATCTCTTGCACTGTCCTTGTCGTAGGAAATCGATCCCATAACCCTATCGGTGCAGCAGGAAAAACTCTCTTCTTGGGTTCGGACTGGCGGTGTTTAATATTGTTTGATCTTGAAACATGGTCAAGTTTTTCTCTTGCTTCACCTGTCATGGCTTTGACTCGAAGGAAATGAGTTTGTCTTGATGAACTCTTGGAAATCATGGACAGGTTAAGACCAAGATTTAAGGATAAAGAGTGTGCCATTTTGTCTTTTGAGACAAGAATCACAAGTATATGAATAGTTAATTATTGCTCGTTTTTTACGAAGTGAATTTGTTTAGTTTTTGATATATATAAGTTTGGAAATGAGTGATGGAGGATTCTGGAAAGCTCGTGTACAATTCCACTTTATAGAATTTTCGAGAACCAAACATATTAATTGTAGTGGATCACTTCAAGTCATAGGATATATAGTTACAAGACCATGAATCATGAATAATGAATGTGAGACATTAAAAGCTGCTAAATGAGAGGTTACATTTGCACATACCACAACTTAATCTTTTTCTTTGAAAGAATACCACAACTTAATCTTGTGGTTAGATTTCTCACATCAGTTATAACTCTTTATCCCACACTTTTTTTTTTATGTATACTTTATCTACGGATGTTTGTCCTCTTCTAACATTTAATTTAATCGAATGAAAATAATATCCCTAATCTAATTCGTCACATTTTGTGATTTTTGCTTTGCTAACAAATTCTAGCACGGAGTTTCTTCGTCAGTGGCTTACCAATTAGAAGATTACTTGATCAAAATTTCTACATATGCAAGTTTATCTTGCTTGTTTTGTCTTCGGTCACATATTTTCCTTTTTATTATTATGCACATTTTCGCACAAGGTTTGAAGTCAAGCGTTCAGTTTGATTGGTGTAAGTATACAAAGTAATATTAAAGAACATTTTATACAATTTGGCTAATTGATTAAGTGCAATTCATCAAATCAAAGAGGGTAAATATCTTAATATGGCTTGCAGTTGTGTGATGCTTGTGAAATGCTAGAAATAAAATCATATTCAAAGGCAAACTTGCAGACGTCAATAAAATTGTTTCTCAAATAAAGGTTTTATTGTGGTTTGTGGGGTTGTTATATAAATAGGATGGAGAAAAACTGGGGTGTGAAATTCTTTGATCGGTGGTGTAATTTCATTTGTTGTCTTGATCGGTCTCTTAAGATCTAAAAATCTTGTATTGATGTACCCCTTATACTTCTAGTTATATACTCTTTGTCCCAAAATATAAGCAAAATTGGCTAAAGAAAATTGATGTATTTACTCCAACATTTGAAACAAATACATCAACTTTGTTTTTCTTATTTTTACCTATGATTTGAGACCGATGGAGTAATTTAATTGAGTAATTTGCTTACCATGAAGAAAAGAAAATAGCATTGCCCTTATAAAAACCAAAGTTGAGATCTTGAAACAAAAACAAACCCTCAGTGGAGAAGGATCGAACAAAAACAGTTAATATACCCATAATTTTAACATTTTCTTGAATATAGGTTTCTATGGCTACATCCAACATTCCTCTACATTCTTTTATTTGCTATTTACTTCTGATGTTGGCCAAAGAGATGGACTTCTCAGAGTCATTTTATTAGTCAGATTCTTTACATTGTATCAATCTTATTAAAGGTTCCAACATGATGTTCCATGTCTATGCTATTTTGATTCAAGACATCAAAGATCTAATTGAATATACAAATGTCACAATTTGTTACACTCTTCGCGAGAGAAACCGATATGCATATTTTATGGCTAAACTTGATGCTTAACTCCTCCTCCATGACCATCTGCCAACATATCTTTTGAGCATCCTTAAGATTGCCTAGAGAATAGTTTTTGTTCCTTTTGTTTTCCTTTTTTCATTTTGTTTGTTTGTTTTGATTAGCCTTGTAGAAAAAATATATAACATGCACATACATGAGTTGAAGATAATTTGAACACATCTTAATCATAAAAGAGTCACAATAGTGACATAAATATGAGTATAAACATTATGTACCAAAAATGAAGCAAAAAAATTTGGAACGATGATAACATCGAGACTAAAATTAAAATTCACTATATTTTTTAAGACGAAAAACTTATTTAACCCATAAAACAACAAACAATAAAACCTCGCTCTCTCTGAAAAGTATCATTGCAAACACAAATAAAACTCTTAATCAACAAAATGAATTCCTGTGAAATAAAATGCAAGAATATTACAACTCGGTAATTTTTACAACAGATCAGAAATGTCTTAAAGTAATGGTGAAATTATGTGTGATTATAAAGGCGGTGTTCGCTGATCAGAACATAAAATTATGTGTTGGGTGCAGGTATAAGAACAAAACAGGAGTTGCATTGTTGTGCAAAGAAAGCAGCCATTAACCAATTTACAAACAGCACAAAGCTTTCTAAAGCTCATACGGCTCCAAACAGCACTTAACGATTCAAGTAAATTGTTTCCTGATATAAGTTCATCCTTTAACCCTGGTATTAGCACAAAAACAATCTAAACCATTAGAAATTTAAAAATATTACCTACCATGTATTCATTACAGTGCATAAAATCATAGATACCTCTATCAAATATGTTGCATCAAGAAGACATAAAACTCACTTAGTTTTTTCTTTTGAATCTTCCTCTGACTCATCGGTAGCAGTAACTAACGATGTTATTTCCCCAAAGGACTCCTTTACATCTCCGAAAAAGTCTTTCACTTTATCAGCTACAGTTTTTAGTTTATCTGGTGTAGGAAGCTGCAAGTTGGATACAAATACATCAATATATTACTTGTAATGTATCAAAAAATATTCTTCCTCAATATTATGAAAAAGAACCTTATAACTAAAAAGAAAGCATACATTTTATAATGTAGACAATATAATCAATCTACAAGCTAATGATCTAAAGAGAATCTCTACAATTTTCAATTAGGGATATTTTTGTTATGATGGTTGTTTAGGTGGTTAGTTTGTTATGTGGCTGTTAAGCCTATTAGCAAGTCTTTAAATAGCCTTGGAGTATTGTCTTTAAATAGTCTTTGAAAATTGTAATTGTGAATAGAGTATTGTCTATTGTGAAGGGGAAAACCCTTGGAGTGGAGATTCTCTCCTATCTATCATATTTCATAAATAATGTGTTTTTTCTATTCCATTCAATTCCCGGGTTCCTAACAGACAGTTTCCATTATTTCTGTAAAGTTATTAAAATGAAAAGTTACATGAACAACCAGGGTTCTTCTATGTTGTACTTGAAGAACATATATGTCCCTAATGCGGTATAAGGTTTAAAATTCAGTTAAAAACTTCAACAAATAAAAGTTCAGTTTAAGGTTTAGAATATCACCTCAATAACATCACTGGTAGAAAGTGCAGCTTTTACATTGCCATTCTCCTGCAATTCATAATCTGAAAAAGTTAATAAACAAAATAAAAGTCTCACTGAATTCATCTTCAATTGGTTTTAAAATATATGTATTGAAATATAGGAACATTACAACAAGTTTGTAGCCATATCTGAATTCAGTAGCCGACTTTAGTACACGGTGTTGTTTGAATGCAGATTTCTGTATCTCCTTCTCATCCTATTTGAATTGAAGCAAGCAGTGAGTAACAAAGACAGGACCAACATGCATAACCAACATACATAACCAAGAAAAAACATGCTCATCATGATGAATGCATAGAAATTAGAGTCTCCATAATGGTTAAAAAGAGCTCAACATTTATCAGCACATCAATTTTTAAAGAACAAAACAAACAAATGCTATCAAGTATTGACACAAATCACCGAAATTTTATCCGTTGTCTATCAAAAAGTCTCTTGCCATAATTATAGTTGGTCACACACCGTATTTTCATACACGTAGTTCACTCTGATGATTCGTCCACGTCACATTGATGTTAGTCAAATGGAGTAAACCATCAAATTCGTCCCTGACTTTATAGGGCTCTCAAATAGGTCCATAAAATTATGAACATTTAAAAAATCATGGATTCTATCAAATTTTACTCATTTTAGTGCTTCACAGAGTCAAGAGGGACTAAATTCATAATAAGCGGTTAAATATAAAGATCAAATTGATAGTAAGTGGTTAAAATATAAGGACCTAATTGATAGCAAGCAGTTAAATACATGGACCAATTTGAAAGTTTAATAGAGTCAAAGACTTTTTTGAGATATTCACAATCTCAGGACCTATTTGAGAGCACCCTACAAAGTTAAGGACTAATATAGTGGTTTTTCTGTAACTAATTTTGAGTAAATTGATTCCGCCTAAAATTATCTTGAAGGTAAAGTCATTCATGTTTGGATACATTCATATAAAAGTTGAATTGTAAACTTGTGTCTAAAAATCATTTCTAGAATGAAAAACTTAAAGCTCTAATGTCCGGCTTCAAGTTAGAATCATTTATTAATGACACAAATAATCAGCAACAATGGGCATTTGGTCTAGTGGTATGATTCTCGCTTAGGGTGCGAGAGGTCCCGAGTTCAATTCTCGGAATGCCCCATTCTCGATATTTTTTTTTTTTTTTTTGCATTAATTAACATATCTAACTTTCTAAATTTGCAATTATAGAAATTAATGAAAAAAAAGTTAGGGGAAAAAATCTTACTCGGTAGATAACAGCAGCAAGATTTCGATCAAGAGTATCCTTATAAATAAATTTGCCAAGAAAATTATCTTTAGCAGCAACCATAATTTTAGCAGTGGTACCACCAGAAACAATACTAAGAGGATACCAAAGATAAACATTAGCCATACGAATGAAGACGACGAATTTAGGATTACCGTCGTCTTCAATTTTGGGTAAAGGAGGAGGAGGTTGACGTTGATATTGACGAGACATCATTCCTTTTTTACCCTTTGCTTCAACAACCAAGACATGGTGGTGGTGGTGGTGATGTTGGCGTTGAGTTCTGGGGAATTGTCTTGGAATGGAGAAGAGTGAGTCGTTGTGGAACCTGGAGCTTGAACTTGATAGTGGTGGATGAATCAGTGCGTTCAACGACATTCCTACTTCCATGCGTTTCGAGATTCTCTCGGAGTTGTTGTGATGATGGTAACTAACTAACTCAGGTAACTGGATAGGGTAGAGAGAGAGAGAGAATTCGATAAAAGGGCTATCTCAATGTAATCAATTTTTTTAATCGAAATATATAAAATAAAAAATAAAAAATGTAGCGAATAGAGGACATGCACATAAGTTTTTATTTAAAAAAAAAATCATAATTATAATAATATACGTGGAGGGTGGAGTATCATAGGCAGACAACATTAGTCCCAATCATCCATAATCACTAGTACTTGAATGGTGAAATAAATAAATTATAAGAATTAATGTCAACAAATAATAAGTCTAGTTTGTGGTTTAGGTTTATTTTGAATATTATGCCGTCGTAGGAGGCTCGACTCAGTTCATATAGTTATCGTGAGCTTATTTGAGATTCGAACTCCGGTCACCACAAAAAAAAAGGTTCATATAGTAAAATAAAAACGCAATTTTTTTGTTGTGAAAAAGAATTTGATTGTTGTGACTAAAATCCGTTGCTAACAAAACCAGAGTGCGAGAATCAGTATGAAATGGTTTTTTTATAATTAAAATTTCTATTGTTTTGGACAAAAGAAATTTGTACTATTTACAAAGAAAACTACTCATTTCACCACTTCTTGACTGATTTTTTCCTTTTTAAAAATATCCTCAATTTTCAATACAAATAACACATGTAAGAAATAGATAAGAATAAATTTAACTATTAAAACAAATGTAACAAACACGATATGAATATTTTTTTGTTTTTTTTCTTTTATCATTTAAAAAGTGTAATAAACTAGATGAGTATATTTATACTTACTTTTTCATCATTCCAATTATACATTTAAACAACTTTTTCTATAATAAATTGTTGTTTGTGTCACTAAAAAAAAAATCAGATTTTTTGTTTTGTTATATTGTATTATTGTCGGTGCCGTTGAAATAGATAATCATGGTTAGTTTGATTTTTTATAACTTGAAAGCAACAAACATTTATATTTTTTTAGTTTTAATCAAAATCAATATTTCATAAAAAAGACACAGTTCATAATTTTCAAACGTTAACGCAATAAAAAAAAAGCGGAAAGAGGTTACGTAATATATTGCCTTTCCCAAATCAACAGCCTTAAAATATACTAGTAAGGATCATCTTTTATTTTACTTTTTTAAATGGGGAGATGAATATGTTTTATAGAAATAGTGACAAGTTCCTTAAAAAAAAAGGTCAAATACCTCCTCGAGTCCTTTAAGTTTCGAGTTTGTTTCGGATAGGTCCTTTAAGTTTCTAAGGTTTCAGATAGGTCCTTTAAGTTTCGAGTTTGTTTCGGATAGGTCCTTTAAGTTTCTAAGGTTTAAGATAGCTCCTTTAAGTTTCGAGTTTGTTTCATATAGGTCCTTTCTATCAACCTCCGTTGAGCCAAAGTTGATCTGTCCGTTAAGCCAAACTCGAAACAAACTCAAAACTTAAAGGACCTATCTGAAACCTTAGAAACTTAAAGGACCTATCCGAAACAAACTCGAAACTTAAAGGACCTATCTGAAACCTTAGAAACATAAAGGACCTATCTGAAACAAACGTGAAACTTAAAGGACCCAGGGAGGTATTTGGCCAAAAAAAAAAAAATAGTGACAAGTATCTATACAATATATAAAGAAAACTACTCATTTCAACATTTTTGGGTTGGCTTTTTCCTTTCCAAAAATTTTGCGATAATTTTTTACGGAGGAATTTTGCGATATGAAATTTGCGATATGAAAAACTACCCATTAAATGATAAAGAAAAAAGCAAATTTTGCGATAATTTTTTGCGGAGGAATTTTTAGTGTTCTTAACACGTCTGCAAAAGAATGTTCGAAAACTTAAGAGTTTAAGAATAATTAAACAAATTTTAATTGAGTAGGGATTAATACTAAGTGCAATTTTTTTTATAGGGACTAAAAATACCATTAAAATTAAGTAAGAACTAAACTTAAAAGGTCCCAATTTTTTAGGGGCCAAAAACATATTTAACCCTTTTAAAAAAATAGATCTCATATGAAGTAATGTGATTCACATAGATTTTGCTAAATAAAAGCGTGACTGTTGAAGAAAACATTAAAAAGAGTGTGCTTCTAGCATTCTTCAATCATATTTTAAACAAACAAGAGTAATGTTAACAATACACTTTTTAACTAACAGAGCAAATTATAGTTAACCTAAAATAGTGTAAGTATTAGTTTATAGCAGGTTGAATTTAATTCAATGTTTTTTGTTTGTTGATGCAGTGGTAAGCACTCACTCACATAAATGGAAAATTCTAGCTACAAATTCGAATAACATATAAAGTATTCGACCTAATAATATGGATAATTGTCAAACTCAGAACATTTATTGATTTATAAAATGACATTTACATGACTTGGAAGGCTCAAGACTCGTAATAATCATATTTTTTACAATTAGAATTCTTTGAAATCATAGAACAAGAAAGAATTAAGGTTTATGAAAAGTCTATCATCATCGTAACTTCTTTACACAATCCCAAGATAAAAGTTGTCTCCTCACGCATACTCATTGTCAAACAAATAAAGCAGTATAAAAGCATAATGTAAAAGATAACAAAAGCTTACTAAGATTATAATTCAGCAAAGTGCAAGAACAAGAACAAAAGTTCTCTAAAGTTGAGAGAAAATGAAGAAAATGCTAAGTTACAAAGCTAATTAACTACGATGGAATGGTTACAAAAGCCGGAGAGTGAGGCTTTTACATACCTAAATTCCTGCATTCAATAGCCACCCTTGGCTTGATTGCAGATAATTACATGGAACAATCCAATTCACCAAAGTGTAACCGATGTTTTTCCAAAAAGTTAGAGTCATTACATCTGTAATGATCGATTACTAGCATAGCAACCGTAATTTCCACTTATTTCTTCTGCTTCATCCTCTTGTCTTTTTTCTTTTAGCTACATGCAAGTACTTTTGGCTAAGGTTGTAATGAGGGTTTTCTTGACTTTTCAACCCTTTTGCATTGAGTTGGTCTTCAATTACCTTCAATAAATTCATTATCATAAAAATATGGCAAATTCATCATTTTCCTTACTTTCTTCGTAACTTTTTCTTCTTGGCCTATTAAAAGAAGAAAAAAAAGTATTAAAATACAGCTTAAAGTAAATAAAAATACTAATTTATTAAATATAACAAGACTATAAATAAAAATAGGTAAATTCTAGGCCTATCAGTAACTATTCCCAATGCTTGGTTCAAGTTAACAATCTGCTTAGCCAACATTATACATGCATTATTGAGTGAACATATTCAGTATTCACCATATCATGATCACTGTCATCAATCTATTGTATAATACATGCCAACGAATTTTGTGATAAACCTATTCCACAAAGTTGTTCTAATCTAGTCATTTGCGGAAAAACTATATATGATAATTCACATCATTAATTTCCTGGTTTCGACGTATCTGTCACAATGACATTAGTCATGTTTATTGAATTTGTATTATCTTTCAATGAAAATTAAATAAATGGAAGGCCGGTTGTAGGATTGATATAACTTGAAGGCATTCCATTCAAAGTCGAGTGTAATTGAATTGAATGGCAAGCTCAAACAAATGGAAGGCCGGTTGTAGGATTGATATAACTTGAAGGCATTCCATTCAAAGTCGAGTGTAATTGAATTGAATGGCAAGCTCACTGTTTCACATGTTCGTGGGATTTGCACGAATTTGTTTGTCGTACACATTATCATTTCTCCACTAGTAATGCATGAATTGTCGTTTAAATAGTAAGTTGTTTTGCGTTTTTTTTTCCTTGCTTAAAAGTTTTTTTTTTTTATGCAACTCTGTTTTTTTTTTTTAGGAAGCAACTCTTATCCGTAATGTAGTAAATTATTCTCTTAAAAAATATAATTCGTATTTTTCTAAAATAATCAACTTAGTTAAGTAGCACTTGGATTTTTTTTTTTTTTTTTAGGAAAAGTAGCACTTGGATAAAAAAAATTGGAGTGTTACAACAATTACTTTTGAATATGATTCCTATCTATAAAAACCTATCTTTAGGGTTCAAATGGAGTCGTCATATATCTTCCTTTTGTTACTTGTGTTTTTATTTTTCAAGTTTAATGGTTGGGATGTGTTTTAGTGTTACCTAGCGGAGGCACATACCACTGAGGGGATGCACTTGAATCCCCTGACATTTAGAAATTACACCTAAAATTCCACTTTTTTTACTATGAACCTCCTGGCTTTTTTACAATGAACCTCCTGACCAACTCTTATAATTATGTTGCACTGCTTCTTTCTTATCTTGTGGAAAGTCCGGAATGACAAGATATTTAAGGGGGAAAGCTATATGGTTGATGACATTGTGGAGGAGGTGAAGGTGGTGTCTTGGAGATGGTTCTTGAGTAGGATGAAGGTGCCGGCATGTTTATTTTATGAGTGGTGTTGGAACCCTCAATTGTGCCTTGACAGAAAAGTGGTGCGGCCTCAATTTGCCCTAACAGCCGTGTGATAACTTTTGTATTGGTGGAGGAAGATTCTGGTGTGCTGTTGGCCTTTGCGGTACTGACAGCTACGGAGTTTATGTGTGGCTGATGCCATTCTTGTTGGGAATGCCTGCGGTTTTGTGCTGCTGTGAACAGCAACATCATCTATGTTTTTGCTGTGTTTTGGGCTGATTGGGTTGCTGTTTGTGGGGTTTTCGGGAGTGAGGCAGGGGTATGCGTGTAGTCTGTTGCATGTATACTCCGGCCTCACCGCTTGATACCAAGGCTTTTGTGGGGTTTTTGTTTTACTTGGTGTTCCGTATATATGCGGCACCTCTATGTAATTTTTTCCCTTTTTTCCGCGAGTTGGAGTGCTACTAGCACCCTCTCGTCGCGAATAAATTTGCCATTTCAAAAAAAAAAAAAAATAACTGCCTTGCTTACTGGATGTTACAATCCACATGCTATGTTCCATTGTTATACGGTATCTTTTCCTATCTCGCATTTACATAATCATCAAAGTACCAGTATCTAACATATTTGTATAATTAGGAGAATAAAATGGAGAGTGGGGTTGTTATAGGGCTATTATATTGTAATAACTGTGAATAGAGTAATTAGTCTATTTAGAAGGGGAACCCCTTGGAGGAGAGATTTCTCTCCTATTCTCTCTCTCTCTCTCTTATTCTTAACCTTTCAACAAGGTAGTTCTTTCCATGGAATTCAATTCCTTGGATCCTAACATAAAAAAGGAACAAAATCCTCGAAAGAATTCGTAGCAAACATCCAAACACAATGGCTACATAAACTTCAGCAACAACAAATCATTCAAAAACAAAAGGATTATAAAAACAAAATGCTTGGAAACAAGGGCAAGCCAAGGACGTAACACCACACCAGAAAAGTGAGGTCACAGTTTTGACAAAAGTAAAATGACCAATACGCACAAAATTTCTCTTCAAATTGAAAGTGACCAGAATATACTATGACTGCTTACCCGAGCAAGGGATTGGACAAGGAAAGAAATATACACCAAAGATGGAAAAGAAAGTGATATGGACAGATAAAGACAATACCAAAACAAATTCAACTTAATTGTTATCTGGACAGAAAAAATAACCCCCCAAAAGAAAGAACTAGAGCAGTTGAACAACTGAAAACACATCCCAAATGAGGCGAAAATAAAGCCAGTGGACATTTGGATGAAAATTACATATAGTTTTGCATGTCAGCCTTGGTTAAATTGCAGCTCAATGTTTTTCATTTAACTTATTTGTGTTAATGCCTTACTATAATTCTATTTAACTTATCTGTTTGTAAGTGAGGCACTTTGCCGCCTTCACTTACAAACACCTCTAGCACTTTCTAGTGAATTCAGCAGTAAAAAACGCAATGCAGCTTCCAAATTGAAGAGAATGAAATAAACAATCATAGAACTGACTGAGATGTTATTTCTATCAACACACTGTAGTCTCTTTGGACAACGTTACTTACCATAGTGATAGTGAGTGAGTTAGGTTTTGATGGCACACGACTTGACCTCAGGTGCAGACCTCTTGTTCCAGACTTGGGCCTGGAAAATTGTATCAGGATTGGTAGTAGCATCATCATTTGCTTTTGCTTTAAAGGTAATGAAATACATTCCACCAGTAACCAATTTTCGAGTTGACTTGACAAGGTCAACAAACTCATAATTCGAATCCTGGATAAATAAATAAATAAGAAAAAGAATTACTAGAATAATAATAATAATAATGAATTAATTAAGGAAGTAACTGGTGATTAAGTTTAGTACCTGATTCTTATGATTGTAGTCGTCCAAAGCAAGTTTGGAGAGGCAAGTGAGAAGTGTGCGATTTTTTGTTATGTCAATGGGTCTGATACCGCCAGCTAAACCTGCTATTGCAGGAGGGGCGATAGCATCAAAGGGACTTAGGTTGCGACGGCGCTTGTCGTACTCCGCCATGGCTGCTTCAATCTCCTCATCTAGTTTAATCTGAGCCTTATTCTTATACTCAAAGCGATCACACTTAATCACAAAAGGCTCAACGTCATCATCATATATAGAGAAGTCTTTCAACTCAACATCTTCAACAGGTCTCCATTTCGGTTCCAATTTCAGCGGAGGAGGTCGAGTAACGCCGAACAAGCGGGAATCCAATTCCATCGACATTCTGCAATTGCAATAGAATAGGGGAGGGAGGAAGGAAGGAATCGCAATTCACATACACCTAAACCTTTCTTCTGTTTTTCCTTGGGCTGGATCTTGTTTTGTTTACTCCCTCCGTCCTATTTATAAGAGACAGTTAGGGTCCGTTTGTTTTGGATTTTTTTGAAAAAAAATCTATTTTTTTAACTAAAAAATCACTTTTTTTTGTTTTTGTAGTGTTTGTTTTAGATTTTGAAAAAATCCATTTTGTTAAAAAAATCATTTTTAGGCTCAAAATGAAAATCTATTCCAAGTAGCTTTTCCAAAATCTATTTTTTTTCTAAATACAAGGAGCTCAAGTGTAAGGGTTTCAAATCTTCAAAAAATGATTTTTAGGATAGTAAACAAACACAAATAGAATAGATTTTTTTTAAAAATCTCTACAAAAAAAATCTCTAGATTCTTTTACCTCAAAATCTATTTTTTTTAAAGCTGAAACAAACACACCCTTAATTTTTTAGATACATTAAATCATTTATGTATTTGGCTTAGATTCTTGACTAGATACATAGATTATTCAATGTATCTAAAAAGTCAACTTTCTCTTGTAAATAGGAGCGGAGGGAGTATAATAGAAAGGGTCTTGTTAAGGAGTGTCCAGACACTCTTTAAGCATTCTAAAAAAAGAAATGTGAGGCTTAGATTATCCTCTCTTGTTTAGGGGGTATTTAACCTTTCAAGATATCAACCAATCAAAATGTAATATACAAATGTAACATTAAATGTCAAATAAATGAGTCAATTTTTCTATAAAAAAAAAAATCAATTTTAATAAAAAAGTCAAATATTTCAATTTCCAATGCAATGATTATAAAAAATTTCAAAAAAAGTTACCATTTCAAGGTCTTAAAGAGTGCCCCGGGGGCACTCGTTAACATTATTGATTGTTTTTTTATTTATGATAAAATGTAAAAAATTTAGTATAATTTTAGCAATGGTGTTTTTCTTATAAAATGATTTTTTTATAAAAATATTAAAGTCCATAATTAATTTTTTTCTCATAAAATAATCATTAATTCATAGATTTAAAGAATAAAAGTATCGATAAATCTCAATTTACAAATGGCTAAACATGATTATGTGATCTCCAGTCAAGTTGTAAAATGTTTGTAGTTTATCCCACCCGACAGTCAGCAAGGTTTTCGCAAAAGAAGTTTTAAATCTGACATGGTGTGAGTGTTTATCTTCATCACCCATATGCCATTTTGGGCTTAATTCATCCTCCTTAACTTTGTTATAAAACTTAGGGGGCGTTTGTTTCGTGGTTACCAAAATTATTCCCAGGATTAACCTTTTCCCAGGAATAAAAGGTGTGGACTTTATTCCAAGGAATGTTCAAAAAATATGTTTGGTTGATAATATGAATTCCTGGGAATTATTTTTAAAAAATATATATAATTATCAAAATACCCTTGTATCATATTTGGTAAAAGAGACGTGTCTTCGGTTTTCTCTATTATTTCAAATTATTACCATTCATATCAATGAACAATCTAAACCTCTAATTCATCAAAAAGAATCTAAATCAGTATATTTGAGAGTTTTCTTTTATTGATGCAATCAAAATAATATGACTTTTGTAAGAAAAAACAATATGACATTTATTGTTCCAATAAAAGTGCATTGCCTACTAACATCCAATCGAAAAAAACAAATATTAAAAGTTGTATGATCTTTTTCCATGGCAAAATGAGAAGAAATAAATTCTGGGTGGCACGTAAATTGCTATATAAAGGTAGTGGGTATGTAACCAGAGAAAACGTGGGTATATTGCGGTTTTAGGAGGGTAGAAATGGTCTTTCCAAACACAAAGGATGCTAACCGTCGGGAATAAATAAAACCCACCCTTTTTGTTGGGAATAAAAACAATGCAGTATAGTGTAAAAAATATTGCTGGGAATAATTCATTCCTTGGAATATTTTTGTGTGCATGTCTACCAAACATGGGAATAAATAATTCCCATCTTAGATTCCTGGGAATTCAATTTGTAACCATGAAACAAACGCCCCCTTAGGATAGACCTACCCAAATACTTGTGGAAAACAACGGCAAAAAGACATCATATGACACGCTTAAACTAAAACCAGTGCCATCAAATTCACACTCCAAACAAAATGCATCACATAAATTATACACGAAATGCATCAAATAATTAATGTACAACATCCGGTAAACCCAAAAAAATCATATGTTCTTTATACAAACTGACAACGGGTGAAGAATAACATATAAAAACAAGGTTTAAATTCATTTTTTAACACACTAAATCGGATATCAATATTATCATTGTTGATGTTTGTTCTAACAATGATCTATCTAACCAAAACCACCACACAATCCGCAGAACATGAAGAACCTAACCATGAAATCCTGAAACATTTTAGAACCAAACTAGATTGAACAATATCATATACGCATTCATGTACAGGTCTACATGTTAAACTAGGCTACCCAATGAATGACATCTTCTACAAAAGGAGTTTCCATATAAAAACATGTTCATTAAAGCCTCATAACTCACTAGTGCTTAGCGATAAACGAATATCTAATCTTGGTTTACCAATAGTGCACTTAAAAATCCACAATTTTTTACATACTGAAACATGCATTAAAATCTTAGTTTCTATGGGTACCACCAGCTTAGCTTAATGTCACTGCCTGTCTATCTCTATAATCTACTTAAACAAGCATCCAGATGGTTGCATAGCAAACAAATGTTTATGGTTGGGAAATCAACAATAAATAACTTATTCATACCTCATTTTTTACATGGATTGTTGAGAATCCACCCATCTCCAACCCGAAGAACGTCGTGTAGATCCTATTGAAACGCGTTTGTGCAGGTTCAGAATCCGAAGATGGATGTGGTCTGCGACGATAGCTGATCATTCTACTCATTGGCGGTTCTGATGACGGAGGTGAATGATACTTGTGGGAAAATATGAATTTAAATAAGAAGGAGTAAACATAGGGGAAGTGTTGTTTTTGGATTTCCAAACTGTTAAATTTGGATTTCCAAATTCTGTTATCTACCGAAGTTGTTACTAGGTTGAGTCACGACCAGGTCGCTCTCTTTAAGACGTTTCGTGGCACTACCCAAAGTTGTGCAAGGTAGACTATCAACCACGCCGCCTCCAGGATAAAACAAGCCCAGCTACAACTGTTCGATTAACTACTGCACTGTAGAAAAATCGTTCGAGAATTACACCCTCAAAATATGGCTCAATCGTTTGATCGAAGCCACTCGATACGGTACGTAACCGCTCTGTTCGAAACCGTTCAAATTAATATGGTATTATTACCATTCTATTATGGTGCTGAGACCACTCAAATTTGGTGTTACCACCATTCTAACTTCTCCAAAACATGAATATGGCACTACGACCACTCAAATATGGTGATACCACCATTTCTCTTTAAAATAATATATATATACTGTTAAGATCATTCTTTAATATGATCTTAATAGTACTCTATATTCCGAAGAATCATATATTATCGAAGGGACTATGAACTTAAGACCAAGGGACTATGGTCTTAAGAACACTCTTAATACCGAAGGGACAGAAAGGAGTAGAAGCAGAAGAAACTTGTTAAAAACAAGTCGGAGGGAGAAGAGAGGAAAAAACACAGGAAGCATCGACTGTGAATTTTCGGTGTAAAGAATCAAATGGGGCGAGCTCTCCTTTTATAGGGAGAGTTTGTAACAAAAAACGAGTGACTTGGGGATTAAGTCTGCTTAATCCTTAAGCAAACGCGTTTTGTTTCTTAATTGGATATATCCGGAAGTTTCTGGATATGCTTTTGGATCGGGTCGGATCGTAACAAATTTATTTGTTACGCGTAGCGCTTACAGATAATGATTAAATTAATTAATTAATTAATTTAACATTTTCAAGTGACAAAAAAATATATATCAATTTTTTTTTTAAGCGTTCACCCGTTCACAAATTGGGTACCCCAAGGGCACACCCTTGGAGGTCACTTTTCCCATTTATAAACACTTACTAGTTGGGGTGACCCTTCAATGTGGGACATTTTTAAGTCACACCTACACACTAGTTTTTTCATAGTGTTTTTCTTTCCAATTTTCTTCACTAGAATTAACTAGTGTTCCAACAATCCCCCACTTGACTTCAAAATGGTTTCGAGAAATAACGTAAAACGTTTCCATAAGATTTGCTAATATACAAAGGTGTCGCCAATAACTTGAACCTTTGCATAGTGGAAGGTATTCTGATTTAACAAGAGTTGCTTACAGCATTGAACTCTATCTCAGACATAGAATCCACACACAAACCTTTTCATAGGTGTATTCTAAAAGCCCGTGCGTTTTAAGGCCCTGCACGTGTATCCCGGTTTTAACGAATGCTCTAGGAATTCTGCCTCGAAATTCCATAGGACTGGCCTAAGTTCCACATTCGTATAGGTGAGTCTATCAAGGGTACTCCTGTAGCTGTGTACACCACTCAACATAGAGTATAGATCTCATTAAGAGTTACTATTACCTCATCCTTCTTTCGCTGCAGGATCATGCTTTCTATATTCTTTCTCTCATAGCATGTTCTACCACTTCATGACTTGTTTTTACCCATTGAACCTAAGTCTTGGGATCTCCAGTCATATAGGTCGGGTTACCATCATTTGTGGGTTATAGGCATTAGTCCCATCCTACTGGATGTTTCTTGGACTTTCTCTCTATTAAGTCCTTTCGTCAAAGGATCAGCTAAGTTTTCATTCGTACATACAAAATCAACTCTAACCGCTCCATTTAGAGATACACTCTCTAATCGTGCTGTGTTTTCGCCTTATCTGTCGTCTCTTACCATTGTAATAACGATTCTTAATCTTTGCAATAGCCGCGGTACTATCACAATGAATTAACACAGCTGGTAACGGTTTCTCCCATGAAGGGATTTCAGCTAGCAAGAATCTTAGCCAACTTGCTTCTTCACTAGTTTTCTCTAGTGTTCTCATCTCAGATTCATTCCATATTGGACTGAGTCAATATCATTTGTTTTAACAAACAACTCCTCTAGTGATGCTCAATGTACAAACACTAGTCGCTAAATATTCATCTGAAAGATGTTCTATTTTATATCTTGTACCATTTAAGTACAACATGTTACTCTTAGAGTCATAGTCTTCTTAAGACACCTCATGACTCTTTCTATAGCATGGCAATGCTTCCCATCCGTCTACTAGTAAACTTGCACAAGAGTTTTACGACATTGACAATGTCGGATCTAATAGATTCAGTGGCATACCTAAGTGCTGCCAATGATGCTCGTATATTATGTTTTTCTAATTCCATCTCAAGTGTTCTTACACTTGGATCATAATATGTGATTGCAAGTTTACGGTGAAATAATTACATTTCTTTAAGATCTTCTCAACTTTGTGAGAATTATCAAAAAAGTTATCTTTTCTGATCTAGTAATCTTGAAACCAAGAATTACTTCAATTTTTGTTTAGGTCTTTCTTATCAATGTTGTTGATAAACAATGATTTCACATAATTCATAACATGAATCTTTAAATCAAATATGAGCAAGTCGTCTTCATAGAGACATATGATCGTGCAAATATTATTTGTCACTTTCATTCACTTTATACTCATTCGATAATATTAGAATGTCAAATTTTTCATGCCATTCCTTAGGAGTTTATTTTAGACCATTCAAATAATTATCTAACTTACAGACCTTGTTTTCTTGTCCATGAATTGCAAACTTTTTCAGGTTGTTCCATATAGACTTGTTCTTCTAGTTCACCATAAAAAGGCAACTTTCACATCCATTTGGAGTACTTTCGAGTTATAAACGGCGGCTAAAGGGACTAGTACTCTTATGGATATGATTTTCGTGACTAGTGAATGAATGTCGAAGAAGTCTATATTTTTCTCTTTGTTTAAAACCTTTGACTACAAGGAAAGCCTTGTATTCATCAACCGTACCATCAGGTTTTAGTTCCTTTTTTTTTTCCAAAATCCAAATACAACCGATTGGTTTTGCAGCTATGAGACAAGTCAACCAAGTGTCATGTTTTGTTAGACTCTAGAAAATTCATTTCATCGTTTATTGCTTTTGCCATAATTCAGCATCCAATGAGGATATAACTTCTTTAAGGCTTAATGAATCTTCTTTCAATGTATAAACCAAGTTCATACTCTTTAGCAATTTTAGCTTTCTTACCTCCTTGAGGTTCTATAACATCTTGTATGATGTTTTCATAACTATTTCTAATTACATGAATGTGATTAGATATAGTGCCCCCACTAGTTCTTAATTTTTAAAGGGAAATTTATTTTGTCCCCCACTAATGTCGTGCTCCCATTAGAGCCCCCGCTAGTGCCTCCACTATTCTTTAGTTAAAGGGGTAAATATTTACATAGAATTCGACATCTTTTAATTTCTATGATCACTTTAACAATTTAGGTCATAAAACCTATATGTTTCGTTATTTATCGCATACCCGATGAATACACATTCATAGGCTCTACTAGTGAGTTCAACTCTCTTGGGGTCCAGGATCTAAATATAGTCCAGACAATCCCAAGTTCAAAAATAAGATAAGTTGGATTGTCTTTTCTTCAAAAATTTCTTAATTAGAATTTTTGTTCTTAGACTTGGGTACTCTATAAATTTCAATTTTTGTTATAAAAAATTGAACATTCAAGCATATCAATTTTATTTTTCCAGAGTTCACAGTCATCAATAAATATGATAAAAATATCATTTTATCATTTCTAATTTATGTGTCATCAAATTAACACATATCGTAATTTATTATGTTTAAAGATTCAATTCTCTAAATTCTGATTTATATGAACTTTTGATTCATATATCTTGACTGCAATAAATAAAATTGTTTAATTATATAACTTTGGAATTAAGTCCAAGTTACTCAAGTTTTAAAATTTAAACACTTGTTCGTGATCAATTTTGATATGTCAAATATTAAAATCACACAACTAGTAAAATAGAAGGAGAATTTTAATTTTGAATCTACCATTAAAGGTGCAATCTTTTTCCACAAGAATGCATAGAGTACAAGTCACTAGACCTGTTCTTATAGGATCAAAATCCTAAAATAATTGAGTGCTCAATTTTATATACGTCTACCCAAAATTGATGCTTCAGCTTATAGTTATATCAAATACGTATTCTTGCGTTAATTTACCAAAATATTTAATTCATGTGTGCTGAACCGAATCAATTTTTGATAGCACATGCATACTGTTACGTGGTACACTCAACTTTCCATTATAACCTTAGCATCCTTTTTGTCATTGCATTCTACAAAAATTTTCAATACTTGACAATTTAATATTATCCTACTCGATCAGCTCTTTGTTATGCTGAATTGTCTTTGTCAATTGTCAAGGGTCAAAGTAGAAAATAAAAGACGATGCAGCAACACTTGAAGGTTATATTTACTTAACGGTTAAGAGTTTATTTATTCACGCTGCAGTTTTAATTTTTTAAAAATAAATTTCAAAGTCGCATATGTGAATTTCATAGTGTTGTTGTTTACAACAAACACTTCGTCGTGTTCAGTCATAAGATGTAATTCTATAGCTTGATTTATCCTTAATGTATTTAGGGACAACTTAACCTCAATATGTAACTTCTTCGGTAGACATAGCATATCGAAACGTCTTAAAATTGTTGTTTTTGGATTTCCAAACTGTTAAATTTGGATTTCCAAATTCTGTTATCTACCAAAGTTGTTACTAGGTTGAGTCACGACCAGGTCGCTCTCTTTAAGACGTTTCGTGGCACTACCCAAAGTTGTGCAAGGTAAACTATCAACCACGCCGCCTCCAGGATAAAACAAGCCCAGCTACAACTGTTCCATTAACTACTGCACTGTAGAAAAATCGTTCGAGAATTACACCCTCAAAATATGGCTCAATCGTTTGATCGAAGCCACTTGATACGGTACGTAACCGCTCTATTCGAAACCGTTCAAATTAATATGGTATTATTACCATTCTATTATGGTGCTGAGACCACTCAAATATGGTGTTACCACCATTCTAACTTCTCCAAAACATGAATATGGCACTACGACCACTCAAATATGGTGATACCACCATTTCTCTTTAAAATAATATATATATACTGTTAAGATCATTCTTTAATATGATCTTAATAGTACTCTATATTCCGAAGAATCATATATTATCGAAGGGACTATGAACTTAAGACCAAGGGACTATGGTCTTAAGAACACTCTTAATACCGAAGGGACAGAAAGGAGTAGAAGCAGAAGAAACTTGTTAAAAACAAGTCGGAGGGAGAAGAGAGGAAAAAACACAGGAAGCATCGACTGTGAATTTTCGGTGTAAAGAATCAAATGGGGCGAGCTCTCCTTTTATAGGGAGAGTTTGTAACAAAAAACGAGTGACTTGGGGATTAAGTCTGCTTAATCCTTAAGCAAACGCGTTTTGTTTCTTAATTGGATATATCCGGAAGTTTCTGGATATGCTTTTGGATCGGGTCGGATCGTAACAAATTTATTTGTTACGCGTAGCGCTTACAGATAATGATTAAATTAATTAATTAATTAATTTAACATTTTCAAGTGACAAAAAAATATATATCAATTTTTTTTTTAAGTGTTCACCCGTTCACAAAATTGGATACCCCAAGGGCACACCCTTGGAGGTCACTTTTCCCATTTATAAACACTTACTAGTTGGGATGACCCTTCAATGTGGGACATTTTTAAGTCACACCCACACACTAGTTTTTTCATAGTGTTTTTCTTTCCAATTTTCTTCACTAGAATTAACTAGTGTTCCAACAGGAAGAAAGAACCATACTTAAACATTGTGCCCTCTCCATCTACCCATAACAATTAATGCAACCTAAATTAATTATTTCTGTCGAGAAAATAAAACATTGTCTAGGGTAAAAGTTGAAAATAAGAAACCATAATGGGTGAAGTGGCATTATTGAATTTTAAATACCAAAAGAATCGTGTCATTCATGGTATTTGGATAAAACCTAGAATGGCACTTTAGCAACGAGTTACCGGTCAACGATCATGAGCGTCTATTATTTTAATATTATATCGCATGGAAAAAATTCACTCATCACCAGGGACGGATCTAGACATTTGATACATGTGGGGCTAAAATAGTCATTCAATGTATCAAAATTTTAAATTGTCTTTGATTGTTAGTCAAAATAGTCTCTAACATTAAAATACTTCATTAAGATTGTCATATTAGCCCTTCAATATACTTTACTTATTGTCACTTCATGGACCATTAACTAACAAAGTACAAAATCAAGGACTATTTTAGAATTTTAATACATTGAGAGACTATTATGACTACTTATTACACATTCAGGGACTAAAATGACTATTACCATTTTATAATGGAGAATGCTAACCATTGTCGTTGGGGCATTGGTTAAAGTACTAAAATAAGTAAATTTGCATCGAAAGTGGTGTAATTATTGTTAAGAAAAAGGTAAAGACTTGTATTTCCATATGACAAAGTTTCTTTGAATGAAATCCTTAACCATTGCCCTTAGGGCACTGGTTAGCAAGACCCTTTTATAATATATATACAAAATAAAAAAAAGGGAAGTGACATGTGGAACTTTAGCTACACATTGCCCTTGAATAGATCAACCCCGATTCATCACGGTGAAAGACATGATAAACTTATCCATCGGAGACTAAGCCCTTAAACATTATGACCTCTTAATTGTTTTTGGTCATAATATTTTTATGATTTCACTTGAGAGATAAAGAAAAAGAGATAAGTGATTTCATTTCTCAAATTCGAGATCAAATGTAAATTCAACTTACAATTTCAAAATATAACACAATCATTACTCAATACTCCACTGATTTTTACGTATATATCCCATACACTTACTGCATAGTACGAACTACGAAGTTGTTGAATCTTAATTTTTTTTGCTAACACATGCAAATAATCAAGTTCTTCATTTATTCACACATGCAAGTAACTCCAAGTCAGCTTCAAACTTAACCATATCCTCAAGCTTCAAGCTAACATAGGCCTCAATACCACCCCCATCCCTACAATCAACAAACACAACCAAATTCTTAAAAGTCAAAGCAGGTGAACCAACCCAAATAGGTTTGCCCCAACCGAAATCAGCATCATACAAAGGAAACCTACACAAACTGGTAAAATTAAACACAACCAATTCCTCCTTCACAACCACTCTATCAAAACTTTCCTTAAGAAATTCCAAATGCTCTTTACCTTCTTGAACCTTCTTCACATATTCTTTATCAATCTTCTTTATCTCATCTCTCACTTGCTTCGCTAACCCGTAACACTCTTCTCCGCCATTCATCTTCGGAATCGTTATTGTAAATCGCAAATAGTTACCAAACGATTCTGAAGGTAACGGTGGTTCCATTTTTTGGCGCAAATTCACCGCATGAACCACACCATAGTTTCTTTGTACACCATCATTATAAATCACATCAACATAACGACTCCATATAAAAGCCGATAAAGCCTCAACGCGTGTAGGATTAAAATTAATATATTTTGCTCTTAGATTTTCAACCACGTCAGCATTAAAAACAAAAATTTTGCAAACTATATTATCTTTGGTGATACCACTTCTAGGGTCAAATCCCGAAATATTTTTGGGCGGGAAAAGCTTAGAAGAATCAAAAATAGGTTTTGGAAAAATCGATTTTCTAGTAATATTTGCCCAACTATTGAGGAAATTGAAAAATGATAAACCATCGGCTATTTGATGCGAAAGACAAGCACCGATTGCAATTCCACCACAACTAAAAAAATTGAGTTGAATCCCGAAAGTGATGTTTGTGATATCGTCAAGTTGAAATGGAATCAGACGGTTGAGTTCATTTGGGATTGGATTTTGAATAATGTCTTTGAGATTGTAGTTTGTGATTCTTGTTTCTATGTAAGGGATTCCTTCGTCATTGCAGTGTATGAAGTTTTTGTTGTTCAATCGTCCTGCCAGAGGGTAGAAATGAGTTAAGATGTTTGATAGGGAATTTTTTAGAGTGTTGGATATGGTTGTTGTGTTGAGTGTGTCGTTGTGAGAGTAGAAGAGGACGATAGGGTTGTAAACCATAGGCGCGATTTGGTCGAGAAAGGAGAGTTGGTAATGGCGAAGATGGGATGGAGTTGGAGAAGAAGGTTTGATGATTTCTCTGGAGATTATTTCCACTTCTAACTTCATCCTTAAATGTATCTTATTGATGTTGTTGAAACAACTTCAATGTTTAGTGTTATTGTCTTGTTTTTGTCTCTCAAGCATGCTCCATATGCATATGCATATATAGTGATATCAATTCCTTCTTCTCCTTTTTATTTTATTTTTTTTATAAAAGTGATGTCAATTCCTAAATTCGAAGTTTCTTGTAAGCTTTATATTTGTATATTTTTTTTGTGGAGAATTCTTGAATTATTGTTTCGTGCTAGATTAGACTTGACAAGTTTCATAAGTTGTTTCTTGTATGCTTGTATACCTTTTTAATTTGATAAAATAGACAGACTAGCTAATCGAAATGTACATACATAATTTGGACCGAATTGAACATAATCAACTATAATTAACATTAGGCTATAGCATAAGGAAGCACAGAAAATTACATATTTTAATCAATATCAGCACAGCTACATGCATGAGCTGATTACCATTACCATTAGGATTGTATTTGATATATTTCAATGTATGTATTTTGAGTATTTGATATTGTCGCTTGCTCTTTCTAACTTTAATTAATATTTTGACTTTTACTTGATATTGTACTGGAGATGTATGTAACTTGATCTAAGGATTACTTAATTTAAGGGGTAGGTTTTTACGTGTTGGGGATACCTTCTATTTGTAAGATTTATAAATGTTTCTCACACAATCAAGAAAATGGACATTGGACAATAAGTTCTAGCTACTACTATTAGTATATACATGAAGAGCATAAACAAAAATTTGTGATAGTTAATAATGATTCATCTTGGACAAAGATACGAGTATCGGATGAGTCTCGGGTTAATTTTAAAACACATTTAAGTTATCACTAAATATGTGAGTCCCTTAAAAAAAAAAAAAACTTATTAATATATGGCAAAAGTTATTATGCATAAGGATTTCCTTATGCATGGTGCATAAGCAAATCAGAACCGTTAGATCAAGGACAGGTGTTATAATCTGGTGCTTCAGCTCAAACATATCACAACCGTCCGATATTGGACACGTGTTCTAATCTTGAGCTTCAGATGCTACAGTGTTTCGTCCCTAACAAGATCGCTTTTCTCACCGTTTCCGTCGCCGGCGCCGGTTCACGATCACGATTCTCACCGTTTCTTGCCGTTCCGACGTGATTCTTAGCCTTGCTCGCTTCTCCGACGTTATTTTCAGCCTTCTCTCCGACGTGATTCACCCTTGATTCGTGCGATTCAGAAATTCATCTTGATTCATCTTGATTCGTGCGATTCAGAAATTCATCGCCGGCACCTCGATTCTCACCGTTTCTCGCTGCTGCAACTTGATTCTTCTCCGACGTGATTCTCACATTTCTCTCCGACGTGTTTCTCACCTTCCTTCGACGTTATTCACTCCGACGTATTTCTCCGGCGAGTTATTCATTTATATGATTCAGTCTGTTAATTCGATGCAATCTGTGATATGAATCATTGAAAATTATTGTTGATTATATAAAATTACTGTTGAATCATTGAATTGAAAATTGATGCTTTAAAATTGAAGTTAAGGATCATTGAATTGAAAACTGATGATATAAAAGTGATGCTATAAAACTGAAGTAAACTGAATCATTGCAAATTATTGTTGTAGTAAGAATTTTACTTGATTGAATCATTGCAATGATTGAATCATTGCAATATGTGATATTTTAGTTCAGTTGATTACATCAGTTAATTTGATTCAATCTGTGATGTTTTTAACTCAATGTGAATATTCAACTGTGATTTTTTAACTCAATGCTATAAAACTGATGATTGAATCATTTAAAATAACTGTTGGAGTATGAGTGTTAGGGATAATTTGATAGCAATTTAGCTTATTACTCACCAAAACCATTTCCACAGGCCAATGGTTTTGGATTACAACTCACCAAAACCATATCCACAGGCCAATGGTTTTAGCATAGTTTTTTAGAGTTTTTCAGTAGTTTCAATTTATCATATCTAATGGTTTTTTTGTTCTTAATAGTGTTTGTTGCTGTTTTCAATGGATTTGATATTAACTTCATCTGAGAGTGGACAATTGACGGTTGAAAATTCAGTTATTGATGCGGATAGTTCTCAATGTTACTCATTTAGTGATAAAGAATCATGGAAGTCTTTGGTCTTTAAATCTATAAAAGAGATTGAAGATTTTTATTTTAATTATGCATATAACACTGGATTCTCTGTTAGGAGTATGTTGAAGTCCAAGAACAATTCACAAAATAAGAAATCGGATAAGGTACATTATGTGCGTTATGCTTGTAACAAAGAAGGTTTCAAGAAGGGAAGTCTGCTTAATCCTAAAAACAGGCCAACATGTGACAGTCCAGTTCTTGTTGAGTATGAGAAAGCTAAAGAAAAACCAGAGGAAAGGGTTGGTTGTAAAGCTGGAATATATTTGAAGTTGGATGAAGCGTTGAATGTCTATAAGATATATAAGTGGGAAGTTGATCACTGTCATCCATTACATAAACCAGAGCATTTGTGCTACTTGAGATCATTTCGAGAAGTAAATGAAGTTCAAGGACAACTTGCTTTAATAAATTCTAAAGCTGGAATGTCGATGAGAACATCTTATGAAGTGATGGGTCAAGGAGTTGGAGGCACGGAGAATCTTCCTTTTCGATTTTCGGACTTAAAGAACTATCTAATGACAACTCGTCAAAAGGAGATGGTGGCTGGTGAAGCAACTGTTATTCAAGAATTCTTTAGAAATGAAGCTCTCTCGAAACCAGGTTTTTACTATGATATCCAAGTTGATGCTGCAGAAGACATAGCCAGTATTTTTTGGGCAGATGGAATTATGCAACAAGATTATGCTCTATTTGGTGATGTTGTCAGTTTTGATACAACTTACCGAACAAACAATAAATATCGGCCATTAGGTTAGTATTTTGTACTTCTCACAGTTTTTAATTCTTATATTCTTGAAATTTGAATGAATGTTCTGGTTTAGAATTGAAGGTTCTGGTATATGTGTGTTAATTTGGCTCTTGTGTGTGTTTAGAATTGAATGTTTATATTGATTGAAGGTTTAGAATTTAATGTTCTGGTTTATGGGTGATCCTATCTTGCCTTGGAATTTATGCTCTGTACAGCCATGGAAAGATCATATGTGTTTTTTTATCGATGATAAATAGCTCTTTCTGTGTTTGCGAGTTTAGACATCTCGCTTGAGAAGTTGTGCTATGTCCAGCTATGCAAAGATCATAGGTGTTTTTTTACAGTTGTTAAATGAATAGTTTTTTCTATTTACACAGCACAATGGTTTTATATTTTTTAAATATGTTGTATTTTGTTCTGATTTGGTTCATTTCAGCTGCCTTTCTTGGTTTTGACAATCATCGTAAGAGTGTGTTATTTGGTGCTGCGCTACTGTATGATGAGACATCAGCTACTTTTGATTGGTTGTTTACAACTTTTTTGAAGTGTATGTCCAATAAGAAACCTCAAACCATATACACAGACCAGGCTAGTGCGTTGTTGAAGTCAATTCCGAATGTTTTTCAAGGTGTTTTTCATGGTCTTTGCTCATGGCACATGGGAGAGAATGCAAAGAAAAATCTCGGCTCTCGTGCAAACAGTGCATTTTTCGATGAGTTAACTAATTTGGTTTCAAATGTCGAAGATGAATCAGATTTCGACTACAATTGGGATCAGATGATGAAAAACTGTTTTAATGGAAGGCCTACTTCGGACTTTAAGTGGCTTGTTCAAACTCATTCAAATCGTATGCATTGGTCTTCAGTTTGGGTGAGGTCACATTTTACAGCTGGTTTGAAAACGACACAGTTAAGTGAGTCTTTCAATGCTTTTCTTCGTGGATTTTTGCAGCCAGACCATTCACTTGTTCGATTCTTTAGTCATTTCAACATTATGGTTCAGAGAATGAGGGATAATCATGCAGAGTTGGACTTTAAGGCTGCAAACACTAGAACAAAAAATAATTATCCCAACAGTCAGCTTATGCGGTCCGTAGTAAACAAGTATACACCATCTTGCTTTTCATTTATTCACAGTCAGTATGACCTTTCCTTCAAATACTATTATGAGGAGGACACAACAAAAGGGTCTGAATTGAACAAGTTCTTCAAAGTTTTCACAATTGAGAAGGTTGATTATAATTACGATGATGTTGATAATGATAATGAGAGGGTTTCGAATGTTGATGTTTTGGATGCAGAATTTGAAGAAAACCTTTCCCCAAGGTTTGAAGATCATAATCGACTTGATGAAAGGGTTGTCACAGTCGACATTAGGAGCAAAAGTTTTACTTGTTCATGTCGTATGTTTGAGAACCGGGGTTTCTTATGTCGACATGTTTTCAAGATTTTGGAGGTCTTAGGTGGTCATGTGCAATATCATTTTTTGAAGACTATACCTGCACAATATGTTTTAAAGCGGTGGACTAGAGATGTGCGTCCGTCTGTCGATAAGCTGAAATCCACCATGAATGTTGGCACTAAAGACACCACTCAAGCACAACGATATCAACAAATTTGTGCTGTTACAGTTCAGCTTTCTACACGTGTTTGCGCAGATGCGGAGGCATCTGAAATATTTCTCAACGGTGTTCTTGAGGCAGGGAAAAAGGCAGAGGAGTTTCTTATTTCTAAAGGTATTCATACAGATCGATCATCCGTTACGCCTTCTAAGTCTTCAAAAGCAGTTGCTGTCTATGAACCATCTGTTGGGACTGCACCAAAGTTCAAAGAAAGACCAAATCCAATTAGGTCAAAGAAGCGACTTAAAAGTGATTATGAAAAAGCTAGAGCAAGACAGAAATTCCTTATAGCTCGGAAGAAGCAAAAGAAAGATGATGAGGCTTTAACAATTTAAGCGGGCACTGATTTTTTTTTTATGTTATAAGTTAGGAAAGATGATGAGGCTTTAACTAAAAAAGCGGTCACTTATGTTATATGTGATAAGTTTGTACTAGATTTTATATCAAATTCTTGATTGTTATGTATTGGTTTGAATATTATCTTCTGGAAACTATTTATTATTATATTTTGGTACAAAACCATTAGACTGTTAATTTGGTTTCATATAGTACACTATCAAAACCATTAAACCATAATTATGGTTTAGTTAAGATTTTCAATTCGTAGTTAAGTGGATAAATTACTGAGTTTTGCAATGTGCTTCAATCTATTCAAGTGATAAAATTAATAGTAAAATTAATAGTAATGCGCGGTGACAATATTACTATGTTTTCGAAATTGAAACCACTCATTCCTTGAATTTGTTCATGGTGTGGCATGTTGAGAGCAAAGAGGAAACAAATGATATAAATTAAAGTCATAATAAAACAAGGCATTTTTAAACAATGTAGCCATTATTGGAAAAACATACTAATATTATAGTTCCAAACATTACAAACCATACTAACATTATAAATCCAAACATAACAAAATTAAAAATACTTATACAGAAATATTATGAAAACATAAATATGATTACTAATAAATACTAAGATTACTTTTTTCTTCATCCATAGAACGCCCTGATTTTTGTCCAGCAATCCAACACTTTCTCTCTCCATACCACAAGTTGATTGTACTTTTGCTCCCATTGCTCAACCGCATTCTGCAACGTTGTGCGTAATTCAGTTCCAGCCATAATCCTCCCCGCCAGCTGCGAGTGATGAACCCTTGATGCCTCAAATTCTGTCCCGATCAATTTCCCTTTTTCTTTTTCTTCTGCAAGTGCCTTCTCCAATACTTCGATTCGAGTATCAGAGGCATGCTTTTGCAATGATAGTTCTGTCATTGCTTTTTCAGCAGCGACAAAATCATCATTGAGCACCTTCCATTGTCTTTCGAACACAGCAAGTTCCTGTCTTGCGATGTTTGCATTTAGGGTATCAGTTTCAATGATTGGTAAACCTGCAGCAAACATGTTTTGCAACTGAAGACATGAACAGACTAATCCTGAATGAACAGGATTGAGGAGGTGTCTTAGTGGACGGATTTGGCTTAAAAGTTGGGATAATTGGTTTCTAATATTGGCATCGGAATAGATTACTTCAAATGTGTTGTTTACGATGATTTCTCTTACTTCATTTGCAAGATCTGTTGCCCTTGCGATGTCTCCGTTTACAGCAACTGGAACCGAATTTGCAGTAGTGACGTCTGACATTTTTTGTTCTGGAAATGTAAGTGACACAAGACCTTATTATGATACTAATTCTGAAACATTCTCTAAAGCAACCTCATTATATATAGTAATATGTTAATCCTTATGTTTCAACTTCCCATCCTAAGCAGTTTAATAACCATACTAGGCAGTTTCATTTATTTTCAACTTCCTTACAAAACCATAGTTAACTCTTTTTTTTTAAATTAATTGCATTTTTCAACTGTCCATGACTCTGATTCTTCCATTCTAACCGTTATTATACCTTTTTCCCGTATTTATCTTGGTGGGGCCGTGGAAATTTATGTGTCTCTAATTAGGCAGTTACAAAACCATTAGGCAGTTATATTGGTTTCACATAGAACACTTTCAAAACCATTAAACCGTACTATTGGTTTCAGTAAAGGTCATTATTTAAAATTGTTTCTTAATAATAATTTTCATTATTCTTTTATTTTATAAACCATTAAACCACAATTTTACTTAGACAAATGCAGAAATTTGTTTTACAACGGAAGAAACAAAAGAGAGATGATGAAGCTTAATAAATAAAAAAGTGGTTACTGATTGATTAATTCCTATTAAGTAATTCTTTTCAGTGTTATAAGTTTGCACTATAACACTAAAAATAATTAAACCAAACTTATTGTTTCAGTATTAATTCCATCATTTAAAACCATTTGACAATGATTTTGGTTTCACAATTAAAGCTATCAAAACCATTAAAACAGACATATGGTTTCAGTAATAGTCTCATCATTTAAAACTCCATAAACTTGACAGAAATATATAAATTCATCAACATCTGTGTACAAACTCCTTAAAAAACATTAAAATTCCAAAAAAAAAAACATTAAAACTAATTCATTATTTAACCGGAGAAGCTAGCTTTTCAAGCATTTCTTTGTAGTTTGAAGTTGCTGCCTTCTCCACATGTTGTCTTTTGTTATTGCTTGAGTCAGTTAATATTGTTGAACAGATTTCAATTCTCATATCCATAATTCTTGCAACCTTTCCATTCTCCCCACGCTTTTTCAGTTTGGTCCAACCTTTGAAAGATTCCATTTGTGGATTGCCATCCTCCCATTCAGCAAGAAACTTCATGTAAAACACTCCACAACTGTCTTTATCAGTTTGAATAGGCACCTTTGGTGTTTCCCATGTAAATTTGCTAAACTGGAAAGGCATTGTGATGTTGCTTTTCTTATACAATTCTTTCACGAATGCTTCCACCTCCTTCAGCCATACATCAAACATTCGTTTGTACACAGTTGGTTCTCCATTCTTCATGTGCAGTGGATCTCCTGCCAAGCTGTTCAGGAATTGTAACTTTTGGCTCTTGAGATTCACTACGAAGGATACATAATGACTACCCGGATTTCCAATTATTGCTGGTGTCATTATCTATTTCACCAGTAAAAAAAACAATCAACATCATATAATTCAAACAATTAATGTGTAGAAATCTTTCAAAAATAAAATGAACGTAGTCTCACATATTCTAGACATGAAGGGTCAATAGCTTTCCAATCCATGTATTTGAACTTTTTCAGCTTTTGGATGAATCGTTCAAATGCAACATTTTCTGTAATATTCAGGGCATCAGGTCTTTCCAAGTCAACATGTTTATATAAAACGAGTCAAAATCAATTTCAAAAAGAACTAAACATTATGTATTTAAAATTTTAACATTCATGAAATGTAATGCATACATAATTCATGAATGGCGTGACCAGTCTTGTCATTTTGTCAGCTGGTTGTTGATTCCAGTTCAAGCAATTGACCCAGGCATTTATAACAAAGCATGACACCCATTCATCTTTTTTAAGTGTGCACAAGTCTCTTCTTTGTAGAGCGTAAGCATGAGTGCTGTTTTCCGAGCAGTACAAAAACTCATCCCTACATTATTATAAAGCATTTAGCATTTGTACTAATACTATATTATATTATATTAGAAACTGTAGTATAGCCAAATAAACATTAACAGTTTGACTCATCATCATCATTATCACCTGGATGATCAAATAAAACCATTAAATACAGCCAATGGTTTTGGAGGACAACTAACCAAAACCATTTCCACAGCACAATGGTTTTAGCATAGTCTTCAGAGTTTACCAAAGTGCTAACAAAGTACTAATTCATATAATATGCCAATAAATATTTAAAATGGTTTTCCTTACTCATTAAGTGAATTGCTCCATGCAAATGTTGATATGTCCTTTTGCATCTTATTGCATTTTGACTCGTAGACAGCTTCATCGTAAGGGCTTTCAAGGTATTTCGATTTCTTTACAGCTCTTCTTTCACGCTCAGGGGTTTTTCCAGATATGTCATGTGTGGTCTTTCTTTTCCTTGCCTTCACACTTTTGTCATTGTCCAAGTCAATTACCTCATCTGCTAACACTGACCTTAACGGAGTTGCGCTGTCAAATAAATTATGTAATTGTGCAGAATTTATATTCTGCAGAATTTAATGAAGCAAATGTCACATTGGTTGATACTTACTTTACAATAATGTCATTACAAAATTCCAAATTCTTATCCTCCTCCGCATTCTCCTGCTTCGTGTCCTTCTCCGGGTTATCCTCCTTCATCACCCTTTCTTGATTCACATTGCTTGCTTCAGATTTTGTCTTAACTGATGTGTTTTTCTCCAGGTTCTCCTGCTCCGTGTCCTTCTCCTGGTTTTCCTCCTCCATCACCCTTTCTTGATTCACATTGCTTGCTTTAGATGTTGTCTCAGATTTTGTCTTAACTGATTTACTATTGACAAACACATCATATATAGAAAAGCATTAGTTAGTTCATATAGTTGTACATATCACAAATTAAAAACCATTGAAACACATCATTTATATTCATTTCTTACCCTGCATTTGAAGCTTCTCCCCCATCAAAAAACTCTGGAAACCTCAAGATTGTTTCCTGTGTAACGGAAATATTGCATGCTTTCCTCACTGAATCATCAAGGATTTTGGCATCAATCTCATTCTCTCCATCATCATCATCAACAATCTCATCTGATACATCTTTGTCATGATTTTCTTCACTGAATTATACATTTGCTTATATGTGTCAATCTTATGCAGATATCAAACATTAAATCATGTTAAGACTTAAAATTAGATGCAGTACCTTTTTTCCCTTCCAGTGCTTCCATCCCCTCTATTTTCTTCACTATCAGGTGCTTCCATACTTTTTTCATGACTTGAACTGTTATTCTCGTCGTGTTCAGGTTGAACTTCAATTGGACTGTCGTTGGTTGTATCTTTTGGAACATCATCATTTTCCCCAGAAGTTTCAACATTTCCCTCAGCTATTCTTCTTTCCAAGGTTTCAGCAGTTTTAGTGTAGATTTGTATGCAAGACCTACAATGATTAAGATGCATTTGTGCCTGCAAATTTTTTATGTATATGTACTATTACTATTTTGAAAAACATATGTCTGTTTCAATGGTTCTGATTAGCTTTAATTGTGAAACCAAAATCATTTTCAAATGGTTTTAAATGATGGAATTATTACTGAAACAATAAGTTTGGTTTAATTATTTTTAGTTTTATATGTACTATTAGTATTTTGAAAACCATAAAAACACAATATTTTCAAAACCATAAAAACACAATATTATGCCACTCATCTAATACATCTTTTGACAGTTTTATCTCACCTTAGAGAGTGGGCAAGTATCTGCATCAAAACACAATACAAGGGGACCTTCAATTGTGTTGTGCAGTCTGGTTACGCCGGCTGTCAGTCCATGCTCGAGTCCCATAATGTCATAGACCTTCTGAAGTTCTTGGTTTGCCGCCATGACATCCCAATCACGAAGTGATGGCCGCTTGTATTGTCCTGTCAGAAAAGGACTTCTCTTCCCCATTTTGTCCATGTAATTAATCTGCACAATAAAAACATGCACATACATAATTTAAAAATCTAACACTTATTTGTTTAAAAAATACAAATATACAGAATATATAATATGATCACCATTAGGAAGTGGAAGTCCGCTAATGGATTTGCAACTTCCGGATTTTGCAGGCCTTCTTTCATATATTCAAGAACATGGGAACACCAGTTATAAGATGATACCCCAGCTGGATCTTCAAATATGTGTGCATATTGGAGAGATACAAAGCTACTATTAGTGGGGCACAAAATATTGTGAATGATATAACATATTGCACCTTTCACCCATGCATTTGGTTTCTCAAGTGTCTTCAGTATTCTCTCCAATTCTGTCACCCTCACAGAAGCAGAATAAGTTCCAGTCAGACCTAATTCTTTCCTTAATTTCTTTATTGCTTCCTCAGAACAGAGATCCACGTTAATCTTCTTCCCTGCCACTGGAAGCTCATACACCCTATGTACATCTTCCTCTTTCAATGGAAGTACCTCATTCTTGCTTAATACAATCCACATGTTATCTTTGTCAAAGTTTTTAACAACCCAATCCACAAAGAAAGTGTGGATTCTTTTCCAGTTGCAGATATGCAACATTCCACCAAAGCCATACTTATTCAAAACCTTAATGATCTCTGTTTTGTTTCTCTTTCGATAGATTGAATTCATAATTTCATATACCTTAGGTATACTCATCTTGTGCCTCAGTCTGTGCTTTGCATTTTCATCATTCAAACGTCCTTCATCAGAATCTTCACCATCATCTTGTTGTTTCCTTTTCTTATGCCTCTTTTCCTTACTTCTAGCATCTTCTTTCTGCTCCTTATGTTTATCACCACCAGATGATGAACCAGTGACCTTTTTCTTTGCCCTTAGCCTCTCTTGTTCATCCTCCAATTGTTCTTCATTATTTTGTTCATCCTCCATTTGTTCTTCACTCTCTTGTTTCCTTTTGTTACTTCTGGTTATGTGCTCCTTCTTTTCTTTGCCCTTAGCCTCTCTTTTTTTATGCTCCTTAGGCTCTCTTGGTTTATGCTTCTTCTTTTTGCCCTTAGCCTCTCTTTTTCTATGATCCTTATTTGTATCACCAGCAGATGATGAGTCATTGATATTCTTTTCATCCTCCTCCTCCATTTGTGTAAGTCCTAAACTGAATGATGGCAATGTACCTTGCTCTGTAGTTTTTTCCACCTGGATGATCAAATAAAACCATTAAATACAACCAATGGTTTTGGAGTACAAATCACCAAAACCATTTGCTCAGCACAATGGTTTTAGCATATTTTTCAGAGTTTACCAAAACCATTTGCTCAGCACAAGAGCTTACAAAGTACAACAACAATACTATAATTGAACCAACTTATATCATGAACAAGATCTACATGATCAATTTACATCATGAACAAACAAACAACAACAACACTATAATTGAACCAACTTAACACTTTGAAACCATTTCCACAGCAAAATGGTTTCATCGTGAAACTCGCAGAAACCATTTACACAGGCAAATGGTTTTGGCATAATTTTTAAACAAAACATTCTATAATAAGCACATTTAATCACTCTGAAACCATTAATTTGACTTCATTTTCCCCAATTCGAAATTAGAATGTCAATTTAGGGTTACACAGATGCAGTTACTTTCCAACTAAACAGAAATGGTTACACAAATGCAGTTACATAATTGTAATAATTTCAAAGCACAAGATAAGTTCAAACCTGTTTAAACTTCATTTTTGATGAGTTTTGTTGAGTTTTAAAGTTTAGTTTCAAACAACCGTAATGATGAAGAAGATGCTTGCGTGAAGTTGAGAATGCTTGCACGAAGGTGATGTTGACGATGATGAAATGCGGTGGTGATGATTATCGTGAAAGACGGTTACGGTGGCGGTTATGGTGAAGAAAGTTGGAAATGCGAACGATGATGACGAAATCTGCAGAAAACGACGACGGTGATGATGATTGTGGACTACGACGGTGATTTTGACGGTGGAAAAGGACGACGGTGATGAAGTTGGTGAACGCCGGTGCCGGAAGTTGTTTCAGGCGACGGTGAAGTTGTTACAGGCGAGAATTAAATGCAGTTTCCGTTGGAATTTGGTTTTGTTTTGCTCTTAGGTGAAGAAAGCAATTTGAGTGATGTAGAAAGCAATTTTCGCTTGGGCTTGGTTTAGTGGGCCGGATCCGGTCTGGGCTTATGCATGGTGCATAAGTTTTGCTTATGCACCATAACCACTCCCTTAATATATGAGTGAATCACTAGTTGAACGTATGTTAATCCACTTGCAATTATGGGGAGTAGAGACTGACTTTTTGTGGTAACTAGTTACAAACCCGTGCTTCGCACGGGGTTCAGTAACGTATTTGACAAAATATTATATTGGAAGGATAGATTGTGAAATGACAGATAATTATAAACCATAATACAATATTTAGAGTACTCTTACATTACGGATTACAAAATTAAATCTTTAAAATGGTTTGATCACAAGTAACAAATGAAAACATATTTTGTCAGCTGTAGAAACACTTTTCCAGTAATAATTGATATCTATCTATAAACCAATGAAAACCCTATTACCAAAGCTGCCTGATTTATATCATTTTGACTTTCAGCTTCAACATATATAAATCATTTCACATGATCTACAGCAAAGACAGATATTAACTGCAATTTAGTATCTAGTTCTTTCAGGCGAACAAACTTCTGCATCAGATAGATAGCTGAAAGCCTCTCTACCTAATTTATATCATTTTGTGTTTTTAGCTTCAACGTATATAAATCTTTTCACATTATCTACAGCAAAGGCTAGGGATGTCAATGGATACCCATGGGTACGGATAATATGATACCCGTCCCCGCCCCGTTGGATAAGTATGATACCCGTGCCCGCCCCGTATCCTCGTGGGTACTCACTATACGGGTACCCGTGGGTATTGAGGTATCCATGGGTACCCATGGAGTTTTGAATTTATTTATTTTTTGGTACAAATAATAACTTTTTTTAATTACCAAAAAACTTCAACTTTTAAACATCCATACATAATCCACTCAAAATTTCATAAATCATACATAATTCATAGAAAATTCATGATTCTTATATAATCTATATGTTTTATGATGTGAATGAAGTGGAAACGGTGAACTTAATAAGATGAATTAAAAAAAATTAAAATAAAAATAGGTTATTATTGAGGATTTTTAGGCGGGGGGTAAAATTTTCTTCAATAAGGTACCAACTTTAAGTAATAAGATATGATATATAAAGATATATTAGTAATTTACTTAATTTATTATCGGGTATGGGTACCCATAGGTATGGATACAATCCAATCCGTGTCTGTGTCCAGATAATAATGGGTAGTCAAATACCCGTTTATTATACCCGTGGATACCAGTTTAGCTACCCGCTCCATACCCGTGACGGATTTTACCCACGGGTACCCGTGGGCATGGGTATTTTTGCCACCCCTAGCAAAGGCAGATATTAAATGCAATTTAGTACCACGTATATAAATCCTTTCACATGATCTACAACAAAGGTAGATAGTAACTGTAATTTAGTATCCATTCCTTTCAGGTGAACAAACTTCTGAATCAGACAGATAGTTGAATGCCTCTCTACTTGATTTATATCATTTTGCCTTTCAGTTTCAACGTATATAAATCATTTCACATGATCTACAGCAAACGCAGATATTAACTGCAATTTAGTATCGAGTCCTTTCATGTGAATTATACGCACTTTTAAAAACTTGTTTTAAAGGAGAGATGTTCAAATTACGGAATATTACCATTCTTAGTAAATTTGAGAATGAAGTTCGCATAATCCAAATATTTGTGATGCATGGTTTAAGGCATGGGGTTCAGTAACGTATTTTGTAAAAAAATTGTTCCGAAGGAAAAATGAACAAATTAATGAATATTGCACAAAAATTAAGAAACTTTATCAAAATATTTATGAAAGCTTTATCAAGAGCAGGAAAACATCATAAATTACATAATAGTTAAAATTATAAAAGTGAGCGCTACTGTCATAGAGTTACCAAAAAGGGATTAACACCAATATTTATATGACACAAAATGAACGAAAGAAACACATTAAACTCTTTAGCGTCTTGTGTAGGAACTTGTTATCAATATTTTGACCGTTAAAAAATAAAAAATCTCTTTGACGTCAAAAAAGTAATATCAACAGAGCAATATTCAGTCTCTTCACATATGCTTAGTAATATTCAGTCTGGAAGATTACATTGAAAGGATAGATGGTAAAATGACGGATAATTGTGAATCATTGTAATATGTCAAAATATAAACCTTAAAAACCATGAACCATCAACTTAGTTTTAAATAGTTAAAAATAAAAAAATTGTAAAATAGTTAAAAGTTTTTAAAAATATAAAAATTTTAAAATATTTAAAAAAATTGGTGAGGTAGCACTCAACCAAGCAACACTAAAAAAATTATATGCATTAGCGTAACAAAAAAAAGACAGACGGACATAAAATATTACTCTAAACGTTAATGTGTGTATATATTCGCGAGGTTGAAGAAAGGAGATAAAAATATTTGGGATCATTAAATGACAGCGTGAATAAAAATATTTGTGACATTGTGATGATTAAACGATATTGAAATTAAATATATAAGTGATAAAAAGATAATAAAATTCCTTTGAAAAAAGGTAATAAAATTAAATGGAATCTCCTTAAAAAATTAATGGAACGGTTAAAAAAAATAAAGTTAAATGGAAGAAAAAAACATATTGAAATATAATATTAAAAAATAAAGAAAAAGTTTCCGGCGTGAGTTGAAAAGAGGTGCTTGTGAAATAAATTGTCGAGAAGTAGTTTTTTAAAGTAACATTCAACAGCTTTTGGTCAAAGCTCATTCCATTCAATTTTATGCGTTCAAAAAAAGTACTTTTTTTAGTAAGTACTTAATTGATATTGTATTCGGCCTAACTTCTCCTTAAAAATGTAGAGAAGTTTGAAAAAAAGTCGGGTCAAACGATACCTTAATCTCCCACAACGGCAATGTAGAAGCAATTGAATTTGGGAGGAAAAATTGAAAAAATAGTTAAAAATATAAAAATTGGAAAATAATTAAATGTTATTAAAAATATAAAAATAAGAAAATAATTAAAAAAATTGGTTAAGGGCAAAAATGGAAATTCATAGGTCAAACCTTAAAAAAAAACCTCCAATAATTGAATTACCAAAATGCCCCTCATAGGGGCAAATTGGTAAATTCAATGGACATTTCCTTTCTTACATATATAAGTAGATTGAGATTCATTTCATTTATCACTTAATGTTTATTTATTCGGACCAATTAATTTCTGAAAAGGTCAAATACTTCCTCATTTTCTAAATATAAGACCATTTTAAAAGAAGAAAAAACACAGGAGTTAAAGTTGATTGTTTTAATTTTGGCAACTGCTATTGTTCGATAGCATTACAAGTTTACCATTCAGAAGAGAAAATTAATTCATGTTTTCATTTAGTATTGATAACATATTGCAGGAAAAATATATAATATAAGTAGGGGTATATTTGTAAAGAAATAATTCATGCACTTTTAAATTAAATTTAAGAGGAGACTTGTAAAAAAAGACAAAGGAAAAACTCAAGGTTTTATATTTAGGGACCAAGGTATTTACGGAAGGGGTGACATGTATTTAAAGACGAGGTAGTATTGATTGTGGATCTGAGATAGTATGATAGACACAATCAAGTTCATTGATTTTGAACATGAATGTGCATCAAATGACGTTTATGTTGTCTTTTTTTTTTTCAAAGTAAAGAGAAAGCACGTGTAATCACCCCACGACATTTGACAAAAAACTTCTCTCGTTTATGTAGACTATAGACATAAGAGAAAGAAGAAGAAGAAGAAAAAATCCTGTTGTACCTTGTCCTCTTGATTAAATGTGCATTTATCCATCTCAATTCTCAAGCACATTTTTCTTATTTTTCTCGACGCATTAAATGCACATTTAAGAAGCAAAACACCTGTCCCTTGTGATGTCTTAATTCTTAACAACATTCTATCAGCACATGCATACATACAACCAGTACAGTAGAAGGACCAACAAAAGTATAGTTGGATGAAATTCAAGCCCCTTGAAGGAGGAATGTCCTTGGAGAAATCGAATTACCAAGTTCAATCCAAGATAAGGGAATAGCACAAAACCACTTAGAATAAGTCACTACCTTAAGTGTTGAGTATGACTCGACTCATAATCGTTGATAAATGGACGGTCGCTCTCAGCGTTGCATAATAACAAAAAACTAAAACAGTCACTCTTCTGTTGGAGACATGCACAATGGACCAAATTCAGTGATCAATCGCCAATGTTATTTTGTATATTTTATTTTCTTTCTTTAGAACCGGATTAGCTGTTGTAACAAAAAGTCAATGAAATGTTCATTGGAAATGCATTATAACGAAAAGTTCTCAAATGTGCTGAGTGTCAGCTCAAGCTACAAAAGCATAAGCAAAATGCACTAGTTAGGCTTTGGACGTTGTCGTGAAAATGAGATTATCCACTACTTAATAATAAATAGCCTTCAATTCCTATAGGAAGTGAATGTCAAAGTATTCAAGAAATTGCCTTTCTTGGCCAACCCATCACATGCCAAAAAAATACTATAAAATCCGTTCTTAAAAAATGAAGCTATATAACAGAATACATGTTCCATTTCTATCTAACCTGCAGATTTGCGAGGTAGTGCTTTACTAATAAGCACAGCTTCGTTACTTGCAGCTTTCTTTGCGGCAACCTCCTCCAAGCGTTTCCATGTGGCTTCGCGCCCTGCTGTCACTTCACCTTCCTTTGATTCGTCTTGCTCAAACTTTTGTAAACATTCTTTGTACAGATCGAGATCGAGATCGTGAAAAATCTTCTGAACATTTAAAGTCAAACTATGGACAGCTTGATTCCAATGAGTTTTTGTATTTCTCTCCAACGCGGGAAAGATGATGGGAAGTATCACTTTGCAGTTTTGTTTGATTAAGTTCACGATGTGGTCGTTATTCCACAAGAACAAAGCTCTTTCCGCCACCTGAAACAAAGACAATATCAGTGAAAACAAGAACAATACATTGCAACTGCAGCTCCATTGGTCACGAAGGAACTGGAAAATTGAACTCTGCATAAATTATTGTTTGGCTTTTATTGGCCCAAAGTTGGATCTTTCTCAAAACACAATACCATTCACTTGATGCATATAATCATCTGTAAAAACATCGCATGAGTAATAGAGACATCATGCGGTGCAGTTACGCCAAGTCTTGCAAATTGCAGTAGACCTTCTACAGCAATTCAAGATTTAGGCACATAGGTCTACCCATCAATGAAGAAAGCAACAAAAAATCCATGCAAAAGACGAAGAAAAATATCATGATAAGTTGAAAACTATGAAGCAATTACCAGTCATGCAAACACTTCTAGAATGAAATTGGTACAATCCAATCCCTTGACACATGCTTTGTTCTTTACATTTAGAAGGTTTAAGGGATCGTAAAAACTAAGCATGGCATACATAAAAGGCTGAAACTATATCTTTTTTGACACCGAGACATGTAATGAAAGAAAAAATGACAGAACACTGGAAGCTCTAAAAATTCAATAAATTGGATCTTAGTTGTCATCTTCATAGTTTCAAGTAAAATGGCATCACGCGTAATAAGATTTATCTGATCAGAATCATTTCATCATGTTGACGAATCTAAATTTGACATGGGAAAGCAAATCAAAGATACACTATCACTAGTGGAGTACAACTTCATTCTGTGAGTAAATTAATTAACTACGAGTTCCAACATATAGCATATAATTGTTGACATTGATCGCTCCTGACAGAATATAGTATGTCTTTAAATTGTAAGCAGAATCCTATTACAATTACTAGACAAAACTTATGGTTGCCTTCACCTCTTCAGATAAAGACATCAACATTCAAAATTCAGCTATAAAGTATAGACGATTTGCAGGTAATATGTAGTCCACCTAATTATTTATCGTCACAGCTGCACTCATTCTTGTCTATTATACACGGCCATAATGAACAGAAAGTCGGCAATTTTTTTAATATAAAGATAAAAAGTAAGAGAGTCGCCTCAGATGAACATAAGATCAGCTTCCTCTAGGGAAAAGATAGTCATTTATTTTCATTTACTTGTACAGTATCTTTAACCAACACAAAAATTACCTTCAAGCCACAAGCTTACAAACACTTTTAAGAAAGCAGAATAAACCTTCCTAAATTATGAAGGGACGTACTATATAAAAGTAACTTTGTAGAGGTAATTCAAGACCTGTTTGACATATCAATAGAAATCATTTATTTTTACTAGATTGACTCGCCATAAAACGCTTTATATAATTTTATGTCAGTATCATAAACTCTTCTCAAGGAGACTATAGCGAATGTAGTCCTTCAATGTGAAGTTACTAGGATCCCTACAATGGGAGTTGTATGTTATAATACAATCAAAAATAACTGCTAACAGGGTGTCATAAATGTAGTAATTGGACATGCAAAAAGTCGTGCAGAGGAGTGAGTAGATCCATCCCTCATACATAACAATAGATCTTTAGCCTTCTTGATAGAGAAAGAAGGTAACATGCACAACCATGCTGAAATGAGTCCATATGAGATATTGAACTCACTTACTGTTTTGTGTCTGCTTGGTCATCAAGGAACAAACTGTAACTTTTTTCGGATTGGGCTCGTAATGTATGAGCTTGTTAACCCTAAGTCAGAAAGCAGTAGGGTTCCATGCATATGTTTAAAAAGGTGAGTCTAACTATATACACTGAAAGCCCTGACTGTTTCCTGACCTGGAGTGTGTCGGCAGCTAACACAGCGAAACTGCTCCAAGGAAAGTCTATACACAGACTACATAGAGGCTTCCTCTTAGGACCAAAACTATAGAAATTTGTGGCATCGTTTCAAAGGATTTTTTATGCAACAAATGTATTATTTCAGATCTCAGAATTGTGTACTTTCACTTTCATCAATGGTGGAAATTTTCAGCTGTAATTGGTTTTACATTTGTGATTCCCAACAATGGAAACCATAGGGTTCAAGTAGAAAAGATGAAATGAAGGAATTTTTCAAATGTGATATGCAATAGAAAAGTACCTCTAAAGCTTAAAGGAAAATTTTATTGCACAATTATAAGACATGCAATGTTGTACGTGAGTGAATGTTGGGCAGTAAAAAGTTAACGCGAGTAAATTCAGTGTCGCAGAAATAAGAATGTTATGTTGGATAGGTGGTTTTATGGGGAAAAATAGAATCGGAAATACAATTATTAGAAAGAAAATTCAGATAATATTCACAGTGGAGAAGATAGTAGAATCTTGTCCTATGCGGTCTGGGCACAAATGACAAAGAGCTATAGAAGCATTGATAAGGAGAGTAGATCAGATGAAGAATAATCCAAAAGTTAAAGGTAAAAGAAGACCAAGAAGAACTATATGCCAACCATTAAGAGTGGTTTCAGAGGTTTAGTTGATGTTGCATTATTGGGCCATCTCCTAAGACCATAAGCTTTTAAATTAGCTAATTGACAAAACCGAAATTAATAGCACAAGAGAGATGAGGGGGATCCCTCACCCTCACCACCTTAAGCTTGCATCAAGATTAAAAAATTTGATTTTTATTTTTCAAACACCTTTTGCAGGCAGGGTTTGGAGTAAAAGGTGATTTCAGAATTAATCATCCTAGCATGTTTAGCAGCTTTCTATGAAGGGATGCGACAATTGTTATAAGACACATATTTACTGGAAACCTGGAATCTGACTGTACTCCTTAATTAGTTATGCATATATGACTATTCTTCATATGATTATGACATTCTATGGATTACAACAAATAACCAGGGACTTGTTGCATATAATCAAGCAAGTCCGTAGTTCAGGAACGATTTTTGATGTCTTTAGTTGTAAGTATGTGTCTTAAGGCAACTCTTGTGTTAGTTCTTCTCATGTGAAAATAATGAAAAGTATATCCTTTTCTTGGCAAGAACACTGCATCTCAACAATAAGTACAACAATCATATGGTATAGTATTCAGTTGTTTTTGAAACCTAACTTTAAGATGATGTTTTTTTCAACGAAAAAAGAGCGGTAAAAGAAAATGAGCTTGAGGAAAGCATTGAAAATTTAATACCTGAAAATGGGGGCTATTCAAACAATGAGAAACACGGCGAAACAATAGCACCATACATCGCTGGAATTCTGGAGGTTGAGTTGCTTCCAAGACTTCCTCCAACTCACCTAGGAACATAACTTCCTTTGAACTATTTGTTATCGGCCAGTACTTCAATAACCCCCTTATGATTGTATCAGCAAGTTTGCAGTCTTTCTCCACAAACTGAGTAATGCAATAAGATAACTGCTGATGATACATTGCTAAGCACTTTGGTTTGTGCAACGGAATCAATATTCGAACCAGAAACAATTTATGCTCTTCTTTCAATGGCAATGCAAAACCATTAATGATACTCCCCAGAATTTCCAAAAACTCAGCAATTCCATTATGCTTCTCAGTCTCAAAAACAAAGTTCAAAAAGATGTTATTGATTGATTTCCTGATGAAAGGTCGATGCGCCATTAACTTGCCATAGATCCGATGCAAAGACATTTTCAAATACTCTCTTTCTCTAGGATCTTCGGAGTCAAACAAATCAAGCAGCCTCAAAATAAACGATTGATCAATGAATCTCTTAGCCAACTTTGCATCCAGCTCAGGTGATGCAACAAATCTAAGAAAAAGCTCATAAACAATTTGCAAATGAGGCCACGAAGGATCCATCGAAGGCTCCTCCTCCTCTAATTCAACGCCATCAATGAGCTTATTCTCACGCGGTTGAGGACTTAGTGTTCTGAATATATTTACAGACACCATCTTAACAACCTCTTGCATTACATTCTCAGTAAATTTAGCATTAACAGAAGACACATAATCAACAAGCTCAACCAAAGCTTGTCTCTTAATCTCCTTTTCCTTAAGATGCTTAGTAGGGTCAGTGAAGTCAAAAACAACACTACACATCTTAAGCTTTTTTATAAACAAGCTCGGTTTTTCGGAATTCGGAACATCCCTAAATGCTGGTAAAGCTTCATAAGAATTAAAATTACCATTGGAATTCTCATTCATAGGTAATGAAGATTTGTTACCATGACTATGAAACTGTCCTTGTCCTGCATTCAAAGAAGAATTAGAAGAATTACCAGTTTTGCTACTCCCAGGTTGTGTAGCAACATCACTGTTTTTTGAGGTTGCAACACCATGGCTTCTTGAATTTCCACCTTGTTCACGATTCTCAGAACCTTTTGAGGACTTTTTAGGAATTTTACCAAATACCTTTTTGAACATAGTTCATCAAACAGAACAAACACAAAGAAGAAGGAAAAAAAAACACCCTTTTTTCAAATCTAGAAAACAATGAAACCCGATATGAAGATGATGATTCTGGTGAAGAAAAAACAAACCCTTTTTCTTATCTAGGTAAGGGAACAAAACCCACTTCTCTAATTTTCACCATAATGATTTTGAATTGAACTTTGAAGCATACCCAATTCGGTGAATCAAAGTTTGTTTGTACAAATTGAAGCTTTTTGAGATCAGAAACAGTGGTGGTGGAATTGAGATCAGAGTGAAAAGTGATTTTGAATTGCGAATTCAAATTTGAGAAAGCTTAATCTTCTTTGTTGTTTGGGTTGAAAAGAGAGAGAAAGGAAAGAGAATGAAGATGAAGAATGTTCTGCACATTACCCTTTTCCTTTTTATTTTTAATAATTGCTCTTTTATTTTTATTTTTATTTTTATATTTTGACTAAATCACAAATATTATTTTAAATATAAGGATAAAATAAAAGAGAGTTTACCCAATAGAAGTATGAAAGGATGATGGTCTCTTTGATTTTATAAATTAGTGAATTTTTTTCAAGTTGTAAGTTTGTGATTTTGAGTTCCTATTCATGTTATGAAAGTGGACCGAATTTAAAAAGATTTTGAAGACATTTGATGTTTATAATGTGTTTTAAATTCCTCTAAAAAAAGTAATTGAGTCGTTGATTTTTCAAATAAACTAGTTACAAACCCGTGCTTCGCACGGGGGTTAGCTACTTTTTTGACAAATTATTATATCGGACAGATAGATTGCAAAATGACAGATAATTATAAACCATAACACAATATTTAGAGCACTCCTGCATCACGCGTTAGAAAATGAAATGTTCAAAACGGCTTATCACGAGTAACAAATGAAAACGTCAAGGACTTTTTTTGTAGAGAGATACAAAGCAAGTTGCAGCGAAGACAACAATTGAGAAGGCTAAACGTGCATTGAAAAAGTAGTGGCTTTGAACAACTCAATAACTGTAAAGTTAATTTAGTAGAATAATTGTAAATTGTGTACTTAATCTGATCCACCACCCCTGCACTATGCAGAGTCAATCTAACCTCGTGGGTACCCACTATACGGGTACTCGTGGGTATTCAGGTATCCATGGGTATCCATGAAGTTTTGAATTTATTTATTTTTTGGTACAACCCGTGCCTTGCAAATTTTAATTTGTCTAGTCTATTTTCAACAATCCACCTGCATTTGATAGAAAACAGTTATATATCTAGCTCGGTAAAATACATGGTTCTTTTGCAGAATTTTTAGCCAAAGTCCATGACATTATATTGATGACACATTTTTGGATTAACTTTCTAGAAAAAATATAGGCTATGTATTACCAGGTTTATTTTGGAACTAAAAGCTATTTTAAAATTGAAACTAATAAAAGAACTTTAAAAGTAAAGCTAAAGTTATTCGGTAATCTTGATATTATTCCCTTGATCTCGGCTTGAAAAAGAAAAAAGCAAACAAACATGCACAACATTAAATAACTTATGATGTAAGTCACTGAAATAAACACTATTCATATGAGCAAAGAAAAGCACGCAATGAGTTTCGACAAATCGCATATGTTTTAACTGCTCATACTCATATATCAAATAGTTACACTATCAAACTATAATTAGGGTTTGAATAAATGGAAAACTTCAGTAATTGTTCAACAATCATATAACCTTAGACATAAATTGAGTTGATGATTTCAAGTTCGCACATTCGTCACTTGACCGAAATGCATACTCGATCAACACAAGGTGAGATGCCAATAAAATAAAATTAGTGTTTCAATTATTCACACCATCTAACAAAGAAAATCTTAGATCCTCGTTTGCTTGTATAAAGGGCAGATTCTCTTCTAAGAAGATGATTTCAGGACTAAAAATTCAATGCCTTATCTACCCTCATTTATAAAAAAATTACAAATTTCAACCAAATGGGTAAATACCAGGTGATCAAATCTTACATCCCGCATACAATATCACTGGAAAAAAGGAATTGAGTATTTCATCGGAGCCTTCTATTTACTTTTACAGCAACATGGTTTATGGATTCTCAATACAGCCTTTGAATGCTTTCAACCATTCGACACCAATCGCCACTGAACAAAATAATAAACATATTGTTAGTATGTTTCTCTGCGCGGATCACCATTTTGGTTAATAAAATTGTGGGAATCGGATGATTTAGCTCTTAAATTGGAGAACTTAAATCAATTTAGTCTCTCCAACAAAATATCACTTTAAAAAACATCCATCAAAACTTATGAAATGCCTGCATATTAGCTTCTCTCTTGCATGCATGAGAGTTGGACAATATAGAACATTTAAAATTTTGGTGTTAAATTTGAGAAAATGACTATTAATTGACGTTTTTAAATTCAATGGATTAAATTGTCATTTCCTATATTTGAGGGACTAAATTGTCAGTCTCAGACAATCACAATATTAAGGACAAATGGTGATTCAACCCATGATCACAAAAATAAGGTTAAATTTGAGTTACAAAAGGGATTTAGCTCGACTAAACAGTCGAGTAACATATGTCATGGATCAATAAATTATATAGCATAAGTAACATCATCAGATTAAGAATAATTACCATCTATAACACGATGATCACAGCTGGGGGACACGGCCATGAAGGAAGTAAATTTTATGTCACAATAAATAAAATAATTATAAGCTGATGCAAATAAATCTATGCCTGTTGATTTAAAATCACTCTACAATTTCCAAACAATTTTTTTTTTATATTTATTTATGTAGTTTCTTTGATCATTCATTGGCATATCAATTTTTCTTAACTGGGTTCGGTACATATATATCATGCATACAATCAAGTGAATCCATTGATTTTAATTAGGCAAAGGCAACTTATAATTGCCTAAGGTTATATACAATTACAATACATTCTATTCTATAGCTGCAAATTGAAGTGGTTGATTTTGCTTTAAACACGTTATATACAATTACAATACATTCTATTCTATAGCTGCAAATTTTAATCCTTCAAGTGCATTGATCTTCAATTGTTTGTTGCTAATCTTCCACCTCGGTGTGCAAAACAAAGTTGGGAAATGCCATAGTTATATCCCTGACAGGCACAACATTAATTTCAGTTTTGATTATGTAAATATAATTTAACAGTAAAAGATTAGAATGGAGAAAATCACGTATTCCAAATATAATAATAGCTATGAAATTGAAAATCCGTTGCCACTTGAGAACTTTGATTAATTTAGTCTCCGAAATTATGCCAATTTCAAAGACTCAGATTAGCCAACTTGCAATTTCATGATTAAATCCATGATTTACTAAAAAGGAAAGTAATGAGATGCACATTATATAAAGATTAAGTTTCATTGATTAGAAAAGAAACCTACTTTAGATATGGCAGAGTCATGATCTTAAGAAAAGAAGGATTCAAAGGGAGAACAACACCACAGATGTTTACAATGAAAAACTCAGGCCCACCCTGTGCTGCATATTTCTGCAAGTTAACAAAATTCATCAAATTGATTTTTCTTCATAATATAAAAATATATATATAAGTAATTACTTGATGGCTAAATATAATCAAAATTAAGAACCAAAACACCAAAGTCAACCTGCATAATGCTCCCAGGACGGCCACCAAGATCATCTTCCCTTCTGTCAGATCTCAACCAATCTGCAGCAACCATTTGCATAAAAGCAAATAGATAAGTGGTTAAGGATTCAAACTCTCTGTGAATGAAAAAAATCTGATTGGTAAAGGACTTTCTACCTTTAAAGATTTCACAATACAGCAAAACTGTCGTATAATTACATGCGAGATTATCAGATTAATTTTCTCGTCCCCTTGAAATTGCATATTCGATGACAATCATCACAAGACAAAGCACATTCTTAAAGTATTCCGGGAAAGGGAACTTTGGTATAAGATAAGGTACACCCTTTTTTCGGATTCTTAAACACAATAAATTAACGAAAAGCTATTACATTTAATCACTGACATGTACATAACTCAACTTCAGTTTAGCCCCTTGACCTAGACGACTGGCTCCGTGAGTACAAAGAGGATAATACCTGCATGTGTCAAAAGGATTGTCTTGTCACCAAAATTTTAAAACCTTTCTTCCCCTTATAGAGGTGGCTAGGAAGGGATAGGTAAGGCATTATAGATTCTTGGTGTATGAAAGAGTTGCACATTAATAAGATGGAAATCATCAAACAAACCTCTATAGAGTGGAGCGTAAAAATCTCATCGCACCTGATATGTCTTTGGTCCTTTTTTGAGTAGATAACCAACGCTGTTTAAATTTTCGATGAAAGTATCCATATCAGGTATCAGCCAGACTGTATATTTCCTGAAAAATTAAACAACACATACGTCTTTTGTCGAGAACAAAAACAATTGACAACAAATGCAGGGAAAAATAGAAAGTACATACAGATACTGAAAAGAAATCTTTCTGTTCCAGCTCTGATTGCTTATTAAGAGCATTTAGAAAGCGTTTTGCCTCTTTCTGTTGACTGATCCCCCTGCTTCAACCAAAATCAACAACCCCATGCTCATCAATATATTTATCATACAGGGATTCCTTCATGATAGCAACACATTTTTCCTTTAGAACAATGAAATGAATCATGCCAACTTTTAAGGGCCAAACGGAACAAAACAAATGTCAATTAGACAAGATGAAAAATGCAAAGGCGAAGCTCTAAATGCAAAAGAGTTTGAGAAGATAACTCATACTTTGAACAATGACTTAACAGTTCTCTGAGTTGGTCCCACCTTGACATTCATAGCCCTGTATATACCAGTCACCTGATGTACAACAAAACACTCATGGGACCATTGAACAAACATGAGAATATCTATTTATCAGAGTGTCATGGTATAGTCTCACCTCAACTCTGTCACCTGGCTTTCCAGTATCCACCAGTTTGTCATGCAATAGTAAGCTAACAGTGTGAGGCGTTCCTCCCTCAGGTATCTCGTCAGGTGTCTCCTGAAGCCTCATAATTTGTTTATCAGTAAACCTGAAATTAGAAAAGATATGTTAATTGCAGTTTCCATGTTTATGAACTAAAATCCAAGTGAAAAACCTTACACCAAATAGTCACATGACCAAAACACATTGTTCAAAATAGGGGCTAATGACCATGGCCATCATCCAACTTATCACTAAAATCTACCCAGTACAGTTTAAATAATTATTTTTCAAACTTGTAGTTATCTTAACATCTTGACATAAAAATGCAAGATAATATTGTCTTCTAGATCAATCTTATTGACCGTCTAATTTAGCAAAAAAAAAAAATAACCAAGAAACACTTATTCTGGCATTACATAAGCTGATATTATTCCCTTGATCTCAGCTTAAAAGAGATGGGAAAATATTGGCAGTGTTCCATCTCAAATACTTAAAAATCTCTCTTGCATACTTGTTATTATGCATCATATAGGCGCAAAACATATAAAACACATACTTGTAGATAGTATAGTTATAGTGCTAGTTTGCAAAAACAATTGTACATTCTATTTTAAGTTTATGATGAGATTCACAATAGTGTATTGTAAACAAATTCTTATTTTATATCAAATGAGGTGAAATTCTGCAGTCCAAAATTTTGTAGTCATTGAGATTGTATTCTGTATTGTGACATTGGTTTGATGTTGGCAAGTTATATACCTACTATTGACTTTGATGTTATATATTGGCGATACTTTATTTAGTACAAAAGGTTGTAAAATAGCAGCTATATCAGCACTACAACACTGTAAGCATAGCAGAATTTCAACAAACCGCAAATTTTCACGATCTGCTATTGACAACATTGTGCAAAACTTATTCCTTTCACTTACCTCTTGGTGTGTAATGCTTTCCCAGCCTTCATCAAAAAAGGTACCCCATCCCATCTTGCATTATCTATGAAGTGGGCAGCCGCGGCAAATGTCTGGGTTAAGCTGTCCTTTGGTACAGTTTTGTCATCAATGTAGGCTGGATATGCAACACCTCCTCTGGTGTGGTTCTTATATTGGCCTAAAACTACATCCTCGAGTTTAATCGGTCTCATAGAACGAAGAACCTTGACCTGACATCCATTAAGCAATTGAAAGTCATGAAAAATCACAATTATTTAAAACAGATGAATTAAAGGTCCATAACCATGAGCTGAGGCGTAGCTCAAGTGGTTGAACTAAACCACCCAAATGATTTTGAGAAGAAAGTCCAGGTTTTAAACTCTGGCTTCTAGCATATACATCCTCCGGCCTTATATTTGACCGAAAAAGGTACATGTATTTGTATCAAATAGATGAACCTTTCTACTTATATTTAAGGTCGGAGGGAGTAATATACTAAAAATTAATATTTGCCTATAAAAAAAGTATATAACCATATGAGACCTTTTCATTTCTAATGTCCTCTACATCCAAACTAACAGGAGTTTCCATTGCAAAGAGGACTAGTATTTGAAGTAGATGATTCTGCATAATATCTCTAATTATACCATAATTGTCAAAGTACCTACACATGGAACAGATATGAAATATATGAGAATCACCATTTTAAGATCATAAAAAGTGTAAATGCTGCAAAGGAAGAGAAGTTACCTGCCACGTCCTTCAGTACCAAAATCTGCTGAGAATATCAACTGTACATTTCTTATGTATTGCCTCGACCACAAAGGGTCAAAAATTAGATTTGAGAATCGGAGAACAAAAAGATTTTCCACAAGCTCTTTTCCAAGATAGTGATCGATTCTATATAATATTTTCCATTTTAAATAAAGCACTTTACAATCATTAAAATCTACAGATAATTAGACCATGTTTGGATTGGATTGTTTGAGTTTATCCACTGCCATAAACACTTCTAGGATTGTTTGAAGGAGCTCAAGGAAACAATTTATGACATGTTTGTAAGTTGTTTTCAGCTTATTTTCATAAGCTCTCCAATATAGCTTATGAAAATAGATTATAGTTTATATGAAAACAATTTGACTTTTTTTTTTATCTTGTTATAGAAATAGCTTATATATAAGCACTTATATGATAAGTGTGAATGGTATAAGCGCTTAATATATCCAAACACAGTCAAAGTGTAGTTAGAAAACCTGAAAATTTGATCCTCAGTCAGATACCGCTTGAATGATCTTGTTAAAGCAGCTGAGGACGCAAATGATTATGCCATCGCTCTCTACACTGCTTGCCAACCCTTCCTTCTAACTTCTCAGCTATTTGAGCCCATTTTCTTTCACCATATTGCTTCACCAACCTTATCAGTTTCCTTTAATCATCATACCAAATAAAACATATTAATAAAATAAAAGTTTAGTACAAATCATATAATTCTAAATTGCAGCACGCAGTTCGCATAGACATGATCAAAGTGTATCCAAAACCACAATCAAACAACAAAACAAACCAATAACCATCTCATAACCTCAAACCAACATAAACTGCTACCTTAGTAATCAAGAAAATCATTCTTTTGAGGCAGCAAACTCGATATACTTCCTTGACCCCAACCTTTTTCTACACGCTTCAGAATTTTCAATGCGATATTACTGCCAACATCCCTGTCAAGTAACAGAAAACATTTTGTCAAAATAAAAAAAAGTGACAGGGAACATATCATTAGGAAATATTGAAGAATGAGCAGCATGAAGGAATGGTAATTGCAATATGTTTATGCGAGATTGTTAACCCTGTTGAGTTGTAAACTGTCAACGGGGTGGATTGCTTTTTTTCGGATAATTTTGTTCGCAAATACATATTTGTTTATACGCTTAAAGGTAAACTGATTCGAAATTTAGATATTACATGCATATAATTATAAAATAACATGATCCATAACATATCAAATCTTAGATAAATATTTTAGAACCTTTTTATTCACTATGTTGGCATGCTTCTTATGTTTCCTTTATCAACTGCTGCAATAAAAGAAGCTTGCAGTTCTGGAGGAACCTGAACATATAATTCACTCAATTAGTAGAAGCAATATATGTGAAACATAAAAAAAAATGAGTTAATCATCTGTCATTCAAAGCAACAAAGACATATAAATTGAAGTTATAAATTTTTGTAAATTTTTCTATACGTGACCAATACTCACACGAAGACAATGCATTTGGTCCCATATCCAAATTCAAAGTAATCAATTTCAGAAAAATCTAACACTAAAACTGATCTGTAGAAACCAATTCCAGCACAGCAGTCCATAAAACCTATGATTGAATCATTCATATGAAATCAAACATTTCTGATTATTTTACTGTATGCAGCCAGCTTATAACTGCAACTTATGCAACTGGTCCCGTCTAAAAATTCAAAATCAATAAATTATTAAAAATCCTGCACTGAAGCTATTTTCTGCAGTAATTTTAAGAAAAACCTAGCTCATTTTTATAATCTCCTTTTTCATATACAATAAGAATCACTTCACCATAAAACCCATTCAATCAAATTATTCCAGTGGCTAAATCAATAAACCTTTCAATCATGCTATCATTCACACAAAATCAATTTAGTAAAAATACACAAACAAATCAATGCAATAACTTCAATTCTTAAAATCAAACATGCATAATGAACAATTTACTTTTCATCAATCAATTTCATGTCTCATAACCCCTAAATTAGTTGATTTAGATTATGCATGAGGGATGAGGGAAAGGGAAACCCACCTTTAATTCTTTATGGTGATGGCAGCAAGCTCTGGTGCTCTTGTTTCCTTAAGTTCCTAGCTTCCATCTCCAATTACTCAGTCTTGAAAACCCCTAATTTTTCTTTAGTTACTTCTTCTTTCTCAGAACCCTAATTCCATTTCTTCTACTCTTCTCCCTCTGCCTCACTCTCGACCTCAGATCCCTCTTACCCAAACTTAACATTCTTCTCACAAATCCATCACAAATTTTCAATCAAACCCACATGCAAGATTAGAATTAGATTCAGCACTCAAACCAGAGAGAATTATGCATGCATGACTTTAGATTGGAGACAACCGTCTCTCTCTTACTCTTCCTCACCGGCGCCGCTGTTTTTCGCCGCAGTTGTGACGGCCCTTTCCCGTTCCCGTTCTTCTTCCTCCCGTTCCCGTTTCTCCCCTTTTTTTTCTTTCTTTTCACAATCCAAAACAAAACAAAACAAAAATACATAAATAAAAACATGCAAAGATGATACCTTCAACAATCTATCTATCACAACTCATCCTTCATGAATAGAGATTTCCCACCAGCAACTTCTCCTATCACTTTACTTCTACAGATAAAAACCAAAATCAAAAGCATCAAACCTAAAATTATCAATTTCAGTAAAACAAATCAAAAGGTAAGAGAATTTAATTAAACCTAATTACCTGGAATGAATGAATTGAAAGATTGAAGGATGGGGTTAGGGTTCAGTTTGGACAGAACTGGAAGAGGAGAAAAGGATTGAATCTTGATTGATGATTAATTCATCATGAGGGTTTCAAAAATGAGTTTGCATGATGATTTTCATGGGGTTTGGGTGAGGATTGTAGAATTTTGGGGTTGAGAATGAGAGGGCCGAGAGAGAGATGGGAGGAAGAAAGTGGAAACCGTGAGAGAAGAGAGGGAGGAAACCGTGAGAGATGAGAGAGAAAATGAGGGGAAAAATGATCTTAATTGTGGTTTAGCCTATATATAGTATAAACACTCACCAATTACCAATTTACCAAAATGCCCCTGATAAGGGTAAAATGGTCAAAAAAACAGACATTGATTTTCTTATTTAGTTTAGTAGATTTATAAATGGTAGCATGTGATTTTTACTGATAAAATTTGATTAATTAAAGTTAAAAAATTCAATTGGTGATTATAATTTATTGATAGTTTAAAAATATTTCAAAATTTTAAAAAGCGTCTTTGAAAGATTGAATGTTTTTTAAACGTTGAATAAGGAGATAAATGTTAAATATTGTGTTGAAAAGATGTGTATAAGTTTAAAATTGTTCTTTTAAATTCATTAATTAATGCATTATTTCCATATTTGTGTATGTTGACTAGAAATCCTATAAAATAAAATAAAGGAAAGTATAATATTTGTTAAAGAATCAAATATAATTATTATTTCTTAAAAATTGTGTAATTAACTTTTTAAAAGTTTTCATTCAAAAAATTTTTGACAAAAATATTATTTCTTTTGATTCTTTAACATATACCAACATGACCAAAAAAAAAATATAGTTTAAATTTTAAAAGTATCATAGGTAATATAAAATCACAAATAATTGCCAAAAAAACAAATTGGAAAATAGAGGGAAAATGGGAAGAAGCACATGCAATGCAGACATAATATACGGACTGGATTAATAATTAAAAAAGAGAGGGGGTAGAATATTATTTTCATTTTTATAATTTATAATAAAAGAAGACATTGGAAATGTTTAGTGCACCAACATAAAGCAGACACGGTTTTGTTATCTTCGTGGTTGTTGTTTGTTGACCTGGGAAATTTGTGTTTTAAATCTCAGGATTTAATCATTCTTCTTCGAGAAGAAGTCAAGTCAGTGCATTGTGTGATTTTCGACCAATTCTAAATCAGTAGAAAAATGTACTCCCATCATTTCATTTCAAGTGCTATTTTTTCCTAAATTATTTATCACTTTTATTATTTTTTTATCATTAATATACTTTATTTAGTGTATTTCAATCATCTAACAAGTTTATTAACTATAATTAATGAATATGTTTTATTAAATGAAACATATTTGATTATTAAAACCAATAATCACGTATAATTTAAAAGGGTTAAATATGTTTTTGGTCCCTATAAATATGTCAACTTTTCGTTTTAGTCCCTCTAAAATTTTCCTTCAACTTTGTGTCCCTATAAAATTTTCAATCTTCATTTTTTGTCCCTCTTTTAAAGTAAACTCATATGTAGAATTCATATTTTTTAATAAAATTTTCCAGAAAAATTCTAAATATTATAAGATTCACTCCCAAAAAAATTTAGAATTTTTTAACAAAACATGAATTAATTTGTATTTAAAAATTCATATTTAATTTGTGTTTTGTTAAAAAATTGTAAATTTTTTAAGAATTTTTTTTGGAATATTTTAAATATTTCTGCACAATTTCATTAAAAAATACAAAAATTAAATTAAAAATAGGGACCAAAAGTAGTGATTGAAAAGTTTATGGGGACTAAGAGTTGAAGGAAAATTTTAGAGGGACTAAAACAAAAAATTGACATATTTATAGGGACCAAAAACATATTTAACCCAATTTAAAATGAGCATCTAATTTAAGACCATAGAGTAATTGAAATGAATTTTAGCAGACAAGTAGACAATAGTATTTGACCACAAAAAATGTCACAGTTTTTTTTGTTTTGTTATGATTCTCTTTTAAGTTAATAATTTGGTTATTTCAACAATGGAAAATCAAGAGACAAGTCAATCAATTGGCTCATTGTTTAGCAGGGTATCAATATCTTTTACTAATCATCATATTTAGACTTGAAAAATCACATACACATGTCTTTTACTAATCATCGAAATCACATACGCATGAAATTGATTGTTCGATTGTAATTTAATTTTTAAATGAAACATTTCTTAATCAAACCATACTTACCTCACCACCAAACTCCAAATTATCATGGTAACTTAAAAGAAAAAAACACATAAAACTACTTGAACACATAAGATTTTAATGGAAGATTTCAACACATAAGATTTTAATGCAAGATTTTATACTTCAATTTAATCTTATAACAAACTTTATCACACATTCTTGAATATGTGTATGCGAGATTTAGCAAGATATAAGAGTTTTTGAAAAATTTATGAGCAAGGACAACTTTGTTATTATAATTAAACTTAAATAGATTTAAGTTTTGGGATGTTTCCTGAAGGGAAAAAAATCTTAGTTGGTAAATACCTTGAGAATCTTCGTACTCGTCCTCTAACTACTCATTTCCACTCTAACCTCAAACGGAAGAATCTTCCAAACTTCGGAGTTCATTCCTTGGCAATCTATCCATTAGGAAAGGAAATTCTTACCAACCAAAGACGCGTTCGATGGTTTTGGTATGAATAAAACATTTAAAAATATAACTATTAATTCATTATTTAAAGTTTTTAATTTCATTTGAGCATATAGGTTTCCTTAATTATACGTAAGAATTAAGAATTCTTGAAAATTGAGTGATTCTACTCTCCTTCATTCACGCTACTCTGGATTCAAATCAATTGTACTTAAAATAATTCCTCCCCCTCTCTTACTTTTCCTCCAACCAAATACTAGCAAACATTCTGCTTAGCTGATTATGAGATGACAAACAAAGATATTAATTAAATAATATTTTATAATTTATTAACCAAAGTACTCATCTTTACACTGAGCTATTTATTTTTTAATATGAACCCAAGAAATATTGTCAATGGACAAGTACCTATAGAGAAATCTTACAAAGTATACTTGGCTTTGTTTTCAATGTAAGATAGAATCGATGGTTCTCTTCCTAGAAAGTCTGATATCACTTCTATAGAATCCTTCGCTCCTCCTGGGGCCAATACCTGCAAAAGTTTTAACTCAAGCACACGAATAAATACAACATTTCTAACAATTTTTTATATCTGATTCAGAAAACAAATACATTGAAGCATGTGACCATCTAGCAATCTTTGATGATCTCACTGTTACCATTCACTTGTATCCCTTTTTAATTTGTGGACCAATGAATTTTAAGAATGAGATTACCAACATAACCCCCTAATGCAACATGACAAAATACATACTGGATCTTTACTCTTAATACATAAAGAGCACACCCCCAAATTGGGAATGAAAATTATAAAATTTAATTTTTATACATTTTTCATATGAAATTCATCCTGAATTTTTCAGCAATTTTAAAACAACACATACTAATGGCTAATATATTTCTGGAGAAAAATTGAAATGTCATTGTCATTAATTACCTTGTTCCTAAATTGCATACCGCGAAGCTGGTTTGGAACACCATTGCAAAACATAGAAGCACATATATCAGCGGCAAAAACCTGAAACATAATACATCATTTATTCGTCAACTCGTTGATCAGGGAAGACTCTCACAAACAATAGAAAAACTATATATGGATGATTGAAAATTAAAATATGCTTGCAATGAAAATTGATTATCATGAAATAAGACTACTGTATCATATATAGCAATTTAATACCTCACTCCATATACGACTGTAGCAAGCTGCCTCGTAACCAACAACACTAAAAGGAAAACATGAAGCAGGATTGGTTCCTTCTAATACCGGCAACCCTAACATCACCTGGGATACAAAGAACTTCTTCTCACATCCTTCATTGAAAGCACTGAACTTCAAATAAGAAATAATCTTAAATTCATTTACCTTGGAATGAAGATGCTTGAATAACTCACGAATATCTATGTTATCAGCAGAATGAATGATTTGATCAAAAAGGCCTGATATAAAGCAGTTCTTAAGTCAGATGAAAACGAAAAGTAACTATTCACAGCATATAATCATCTTGGTCAACACGTTCTGTTTTCTACCCAAAAGCGATATAAATTCCAGCTGAATCTTAGAATCAATTGAAAAGATCAGAAGGAATTATAGAATTGTGATGATCAAAACTAGTGTTGATAACAACATTTTGCATTTTTCAAGAAAAAAATACCATGTCAATTACTTATCTAAACTACAGCCTGATGGTTTTACTTTTATACTAAGACACGAGAGGATATGCATACATTCATGTATACCTATACAATATACAGTAACTGACTGAGGGTCTGTTTGGTTTATATTTTGGTAGAATTGACTTTTAAAGGATTAATATAGAAAAGATAACTTGTTTGGGAATTTTAAGAGTGGATATAGAAGAATTTGCTTTATTTAAATTATAATTATAAATTAGTTATAAGGCAAAAATATAGGTACGTTTCATATAAATTTTATGGCTCCACACCAAGAAATTCTATCTATTGAAAAAAGCAGCAAATCTTCACTTATCATGAAATCAGTTCTACTCATCACACAGTTAACTTTGAGAATCCAAAAATATTAAACAGGGCTGCAACGGTACAAAATAATTTTTGCCCTGCAAACTTGACATTGCATCACTAAACAAACAGTTTCTAAATCAAATACCAACTATTCCTTGCTGCACTGGACCATACCATTATACAAGACTATAACCACCACTAAAACAGAAAATACAATTTATTGTGTAATAAACTACCCACTGCAGAAAAAAAAATCTACATAAACATTAGCATAGGTAAAAGCATAAGAACAAACTAGTTATTAAGAAGTTCGGTTGTTATAATGAAGGGAAATAAAAAATAAAAAAAAATAAAAAAACATACAGTATAGAATCTCTTGCTTTAATTTAAGTGCAGAAGAAGAATTTCTCCATCTTTTAATTGATTTGCATAGGTCGTCCTTTAAGGGCTTTGTGATATCCTGCAACCCACAAACTTAACAAATTAAAGCCTCAAATAAGCATTAAGTGGATGTTTTCAGATTGAGGTATACTCAAAAAACAATGACCATTGAAAAGAAAAGTGAAAGTTCAACATAAGAAAAGTGAAAGTTCAACATGTATGATTCAGAAAGATAAGGAGAAAACGTTAGAAAAAAACTCACCTGATGAAATCCAGAAATCAACTTCAGAGAAAAGCTTTCATAACAGCTACAATTCATACAAAAACAAATGAAGTAGGAATTTGTGTTCAATAAAAAAAGTATAAATGTTTAACCTAAATCAGAATAGTAAAGAATATGACTAAAATATTTTACCAGTTTTGTAGCAGTTGAGCAGGTATTTCCACAAAGTCAGGATCAACACGAAATCCAGAAAATCTAGCAAATGAAGCACGGTTGCAAATGTGTTGAACCTAACAGTTTATTTTTAAAAAAGACTTCAGAATATAATAAACAGTGTAACAATGAGCAAACAAAACTAAATAAACTATGCATTACAATATCTTACACTTTCTGCAGAAAGATACAACTCAATTTATATTCGTTTTCAAACTATTGATGTACGAATCTTATTAAAATTTAAAAACTGAGGTGGAGCAAAAGCTAATCATAAAAATCAAGACAAAAGCAATGTCCCTATTAACGAAATTATGCCGTACAAGGTGATTGGAGGAGAAAAAAATTCGTGGAAATACAAGCAAACGCATCTACCAAGAAATGTTACAAATCTTGAATGTCAAAAAACTTCTTTTACACGCAGACGTAGACCGTTTACTTGAAGTGCCTTTTACTAGCAAGATCCATATACAGATACCATTGCCATGGGAAGTGCATGTAATACTTGCTAGTTGATACTTTCGTGAGGAAACCTAATTTTGATCTTTTCCGTCCTACACCTTCCACCATCTTAGTTTTGACAAAAGAATACAAAAAGGAAAAATAGATGTTAACTTTCAGAAAAGGATCTCAATTATACAAATCATACATTTTATTCCACTTTATACCAAACTCAAATAAGGAAGTGATAAAAATTATAATGCAAATCATGAGAATGAATATACAACCCTGATCAGTAAGGCATGCGTTACAAAGCAAACATAGATCAGTAAAGCATGCGTTACAAAGCAAACATAGATCAGTAAAGCATGCGTAACAAAGCAAACATACCACATGGCCAAACTCGCGGAAAAGACTGACCACTTCAGAAAAACGCAATAATCCAGGACTGCATTCAGAATCCTTTTGACACTGAGATATTAGTAATGCAACTGGTATCTGCGTAAACGTTGAAAAGGGACAAAAATTAATAAATCGAAAGAGTCGTATATGTAAGATTTAAGAAGGTAAAATTTTGTGGTAGTGTGTGAGTTATTTCTCTCGAGTTAAAGGTGTGTTGCAGGACAAATGCATGAACTTTCAAGGACATGTAACACCCTTGTATATTTTGAGAGGTTGATGGTTACAGCCTCTCTCTCTTTGGTGTTCATTGCCAAACATAGATCTTTTCTGTTTTTAAGTAGGTGTCTCTATCTTATATAAACAGAAAAGATTGGACAGCTATTGCCCAATTATACCTGGATATTAGTCATCATAGTGATAAGCTATCTTATCTAGTATCTATAAAATTCTTTCAAAAAAAAAAATTCTACTATCTATACAATGAAATTTGATTTTATTCACTTAAAAACAACCTGTCGGGCCCCACTGATTGTTAATGCACTGTTCTGGAGAGGCACAACACAACTGTGACCATATTTTCCTTCCCTGTAAAAGTCAATAAGATGAAGCATGAACCTAATTTCAACTTTCACAGCAAACAAAAATTAATGAATAAATTTCAAATGATTAAAAAGCTCAACCTTGAGAACAAATCAAGGTAGCAATAACCCAAAAGTTCGCTTGAACTTAAGTCAAATACTGCAAATACACGAACATCACAATGCCAAACTTCAGCTCCTGCAATTTCCTCAAACCTTAAACCTACCCAGAAAGTAACAAGAATTACGATGAATGTGTATTTTCAGTATTAAAACAAACTGAAAACTTAGAAAAGGAATTCTCGATTAAAAAAAAATTTGGTGCAGGAATAATTAATTACGCAAGCAGTTAATCTCGCCAATAAATGCTTACTCGTGAACTACTTTATGAACACTGGAAAGTGAACTGGTTAATTATTCCTAAACTGGAAATAGTTTACCATGAATCACTTTCCGGTTCCTTTTCAATATTAACAGTATCTGATGGTCAAGACAATAAAATATAACTACAAACAAATTGTCAGATAAAATTACCAAAAAGATCTTGGACAATTTTGAAGATTCCAGATAGAACTAAACTAATTGGTAAGTATTGCTTGATCTCGCCGAAGTCCAGATCATAACTCTGTTCTTCGACCCGTTTTACATAATACAGCAGGTCTTCGATTCCAAATGGAAACTCCCCTTCCTCTTTCTTCTGATATCACAATGAATTTATAATAAGAGATTTATAAATTAAATCAAACAACATACACCAAAAATGTGCAAACCTTCAAATCTTTCAAGACATCAAGTTCTTTTGTAGCCATGTCAGTTACACGTACGGATATGTCATTCAGAAACTCGAACACCTGGAGAAAAAAAAACAGAATAAGATATTAGATTCGGGAAAAAAGTGTAGGAAAAAACATTAAGCAGTCAACTAAATTAATCTGTTAACACTTACTTTATGGAAAAGCAACAAGACAGCTTATCCATTTCTCGTTCCAATATATATTTAACAGGAAAAGGAAAAAAAAAAACAATAATTGTACTTGGTTTAATAATTAGTGGTTACTGGTGATGTTTCACATCCTTCAACTTTATCGGTTGGCGTTGCAAACAAGAATGGGCTAAACTTGCCGAAACGACATATGTGGCTTATAATGCTTTAAGTTAGAAGAAAAAAGATGAGCAAAGAGTGAGGTAAAAACAAGTGTGTGCTTGGATAGGCTTGATGGCATGATACATTTTAGAGTTTACTTTCTTCTTTATACAGAAAAATTTATAAGTAAAAACAAAAAAAAATAGAAGTTCAGATGGAATCCTCTTCTATAACTAGGCAAACCCAAAAGAGAAGCAATTCATGATACATCTAACTAAACTCCTAGTCTCTGATGGAAAAAAATATATTATTGCATCACTACAAAAAAATTACAAACCTTTGTCGGTGTTTTTGCCATTCTAACATCAACAGCATACTCAGCATAGCACGAATAGCCAAGTAAACGAGCATATTTATGACGCTGTTGCGCCTGAATTGTGCCAATAAAATATCAACGTAAATAAACTTATATCACTTTGGCATTAAAGTGTAAACATATCCAGAACCAACACATATAAAACTAAATGAAAGATGCCCAAATGGCCCTCCATAAATAATTCAAATTTTATGCTATAAACTAACCTACAAGTAAAGCTCGTAATAAACTAATAATCATACATACACATTCAAAACTGAAAATACATTCAAATCCAATATATTCAAATGCCTTATAAGTTGTTTCCGTTAATGAAAATGTAGAGCAACAAAATTAAATTCAGACAATTTTCTTTTTCCAAAACTCTAACTACAAATTTAAGTACAATAAGAATAGATTGCTAGCTTGTTCAAAAAAAGAATAGATTGCTAGCAAGTCCTGTTACAAAGTCCAGTTAAAACATAACTTGTATATTTATATCACAAAAGCACGTCAGAAATATTTGATGATAAATAACTGAAATTCTTAAAGAAAAATGTCAATGAAAATTACCAGACTTTCTAAAATAGAAAGATTGGCTTCTCCACAACGATTCCCATATGCCCGTGATACCATCCTTCTCGTAGTTCCAACCTTCATGTGATCAATATAGAATTTTAGACTTTGTCGCTATATTTTCCTTAAATAACACACGAACAAAAATTTACCAAGAAAAGAAGGATGCTTTTCTAAAAAGCATAATACTTGTGTATGCCTATGAAACAAGTGGCATACAAGGTACCAATATGTTATGTATCAATAATAATACCGCAAAGTAAGAACCACAATTAACCATTTAATTTTGAGACCTACACGATAATTAAATAATAAAAGTTCATTGTGGACAATTTACAAAATCTAAAACATTTCATTCTGACAAAAATATGAAGCAGTGCTGCTTAAAAGATTTTTTTGTAATAAAAAAACACAGTGAAGGAAGTCATTCCAGCTTCCTGGTCTACATCTTCCAAGTCAAATCCCCTTGGAAAGAGACTACAACTGGATTTTGGATGATTTCAATTATTGGAGTACCGGTGGTGCAAGAACCAACTTAATCACATTCATGATAATGTCACTATAAATAAATATGAAACTATTAGTTAATACTTCAGCCACCATACCTTGCAAAATTCGAGTACAGCTGTGACGTGATGGCTTCTCAAGGAGATCTTCAATTGTCCATTTTCAGATTTATCTAAACCCTGTAAAGAAGATATATATTCCTAAGTATGTAACAACCAGAAAACAAAAGGGTTAACTGAAGGAAATGCAAAAGCAGTGATTAGGCTACATAAAAAGCCATGCATGAAGGCTTCGAGTCAAACCAGGTATAAATATTACACTTATCCATAGTAATAGTTAAATCAATCTGTGTAAGGACCTGTTTGGATTGGCTCATTTGAGCTTATCTACTGGCATAAGTTTTGTCAAACTGTTTGGAAGAATTTATGAAAACAGCATATGACGTTGTTCATACGTTGTTTTCAACTTATTTTCATGAGTTCTTCAGGATGGCTTATACGGAAACAGATTCACTTTATTTTATCATTTGCTATACAAATAACTTATATGTAAGCACTTATCCTGATAAGCGTTTGTGCTATAAGTTGCAAATAAGCTGTTTATCCAAACAGGGCCTAAGACATGGAGAGGAAACCAGTCTATTTTGCATTAATCATACCCTTAGGTAGTACAATCGGTTAAATAATTTCTTGACCTTAAAATCTACATTGCCTCTATTTATTTTTTCAATTACTTAAAATCCTATTCCTTTGAACTCTTCTTTCCATAGTTGCATAAGTTCATACTCTTGAGGCCTGTATTTGAGATTTTAAATTGGAATGGGAGGATGTGGTTTTTCAATTGAAAAGAGAGGAAAGGTAGTAATCTTCTGGTCAGAATTTAATATAGGGGGAAAAAATAGAGTATACATTTTCCGATTTGATCAGGAAATGGAATAAAGCGGAAGTGACCGGAAGTACCAGGTTATTCGATACAACATCCACTTCCCAGACACGTGAGTGGTATGGCTGTCCATTCCCTTCCTGTTACTTCCACTATTTTGTCCAAAGACAAATACAGTAGAGGATTCTCGTAATGCTTCCACATACCACCTCAAAATTCAAGTTCAATGAGGAAGCAATCATTCCCAGCCCGCCCACAAGAGTTTTATGACTCAATTATGCAATTTATGTCTCGATAAATAATAGATTACAATGGATTTAGAATTAAAATAATATAAACCATAAATTTGAAGTTAATTAATAGCATACAAGTAAAATTTATTAGTTGATTTGGGCCATGATGCAAAAGAGGAAAGCAAATTTTTCAGAAACATGACTACACTTGTCAAGTCGATTGATGGAAGAAGTATATAACAAACAAACCTTGAGAAACTCTGGAGGTAATCCAGCTAACTCTGACTCGTTGAAGGGAAGAAATGCGCTAGCATCGTTGAGATTTTGGATATATATAATGCTTAACTCGTCAATCTGAGCTTTTATACGCAGCAACTCTTCTCTTTTGCTTGCACTGAGGTTCAATCCATTTCGCTCAAAATCTCTCACCTGTCACTGATTAGGAAAGAATCAACATCTGGATTGCATAGTTCTCATGGATAACTAAATTAGCATATGATTATGATGCAACTCCTCAATCATTTCAGCAACACACACACACACACATACAAGCAGTAACAAATTGATTCAGTAAGTTTCCATAAAATTTCCAACAAAAAAAAACCAAAGAAAGAAAAGACTGATGCCAAACAACTATTTACTTCTTACCAGAATTTGAACAAAACTTTTGATTTCAGCATTCATCCAGTCCCCCCTCACTGCAAATGCTTTAACAACAAGATATATGTCTTCACGTTTCCTGATCCGCTTGCATGGAATAACACACTATTTAGTTTCTTAATCCATCAAGTGAAAAGACGTGTGATCTTCAAAAAAACAAATAAACACCACACATTGCGTGCAGCTTAACAACATGGGGAACTTATCCTCACTGTCTTCATTTTGTCAATCCAGCAAACTTAGTAACCAGTCCTATATTATCACTCGGTTTTTAAGACATTTATGTCCCACCGGAAATGGATAAGGACAGAAATCACAAATAGTGTAAGAAACTAAAAATCAATGACAGCGAACCTGCAAATGTCAAGATGGGCATCTATTCTACGCTCTGCTTCTGCACTTGCTTTGCGCTCGTCCTCCCGTGTAGATACCAGCTTTGGTAACAAGCAAGATTCAATCAATGGAAATTGTTGCGCTTGAAGTTCTGCTAGAGGTGATATAACATTTGCATATGTAACCTGCCGTTTTTATCAATACAAGTAACACAACCCGCTTAGGGAAACGGTGCGTGAAAAAAAACGACAGAGAATTAAATACAAACAGCAAGAACATGTTTCAAAATAGAATTTAATTTTCATACACTGTCAGTGTGAAAAGTTTTACACTATCAGCATATCACAAATTCACAACCATCTATATGTAATATGCGTGACTTTAAAAGTAGTTAGGATAAAAGTTAAATGTTTTTAATGATGTGATGAGTATGACTGACGGTGTAAAAACCTGTTAAATTGACGGTGTATATAAATTAAATCCTACAAAATGACTACGCAAAAATAATGACAGGGCTTCTTCTTCCAGTTGAAAAATTTGACCACGAATTGTAAATTTCAGCATTTCAAAAATCATTTTCGCCACAAAAGTGAGCTTGTTATGAAGTCACAACTCAGAAAACAAACAAGAATAACAAAATCAGTGAAGCATAAAAAAGTGAATCGATAATACCTTATCGAGCGGCACGGATGCAACCAAATTATGAACCTCGTTTGACTTAGCAATGATTTGGCTAGCTAATTTAACAATCTCAGATGCAGATAGGTTAACACGAACCTTAGAACCAGCAAGATCTACAAATTTTCACATAGTAATTTCAGTAAAACGAATTCATTTCGTAACAATTCATGCAATAACTACACGAATGCTTAAAAGTGAAAGCTCAAAGAGAATTTAAAAGCTGAAAAGCGTGAGTACCTTTCTTCTTTGCATTTTTCTCCTTCTGGTGTTTAACGGCGGAGATGACGAGGTTAACGGCGATTGCAAGCACCGCGGCGGTTCCGGTGAAGGCGATCATGCCTCTACCTTTGTTGAGTTTTTCCATTTTCTCACGCTTTCCTTCGTTTTCGTTTTCCGTCATTTTCTTTCTCTGCTCTTTTTGTCTTTTCTTTCTATCCCCTGAGGAGCGCGAAGAGGGGTTTTTTGTTTTGGGCGGAAAATGAAATGCGAAGATTGTGACGTAAATTTTGAATTTCCCAAAATTAAGTGTGGAGACACGTTATAATGATTAATGCGTTCGTTTTTTAATATTTTGTACACAAAATAATTAAAAAAATTGTAGAAAAAAATGATTTATTTATCATAGTTTTACTTTTAATTTTATTATAAATGATTTTGCAAATCTTTTCGTGAAAATATAATAAATACTCCACTGTGAGTGATTTCAAAAATAATTATTAAAAAAAGATATTAAAATGACTAAAGATTTATAACGAAGAGATTAATACAATCATATAAATGAACATATAAGAACTTTAAAAATAATAGCTCAATTATTCGCATTTGAAAAGGACACATTTTCTAAAAGCTATTTTAGTCTAGATAAAAGTGATTATGAAACTTTCGAAAAATTTTATAATAAACGTAGGTGATTGATACAAAGGGTGTATGAATGTCGAAAACTTTATTTTTTTTACGGTGGTCGGGGTTTGAACCCCGATCTTGCATATATTATGCATTGTCTATGTCGACTGAGCTAAACTCACAACGACGAATGTCGAAAACTTTATAATATTGAGTTTGATTTCTAAGAGAAAAAAATAAGAGTAAATAATTTATTTAAAACTGCAAAAATTTACAAGTCACTTCAAGTATTCAAAACTAATATTAAATGAAAAAAAATTGTAAAATATAGTTTGGTTCCTTCGCACAAAACTCAAATTTTAACTCTTACCATAAATAATTTGCTATTTAAAAAAAAAAAAACTTAACATAAATAATTTGGGTCATATTAGTGTTTTTGTCAAAAATTTATAGAAAATCATCATGATTAAGATATTTGACACATTGTTGGCTCCACACAATATCTTCACAAACTTTAGATATTTTTAACCAATTGTAAATTAAAGGTCAAAGGTACTATGCTTCTTAACTTTTTAGGTTAGTTTTTTTTTTTTTGAGAGAAACTTTTTAGGTTAGTTGCATCTACCACATTTTATAATTAAGCATTTTTCGTCATAAATTAAGTCTACTCATTGTAATATTCCGTTTAATGAAAACTCTCTGTTTCAACTTCCAATGGTTATTCATCATGTTTGTCAACAATTTTAATAAGAAATAAACAAAAATATTCACTTTGCAGTGTTAAGAGAGATAGTTTGTGGTATTTGTCGCGAATCATTTGCTCGCCAACATATCACGAATGACAATGTTATCTATACATTTTCTCTTTTGTTACAATAATTATCTGATTCAATTCCTAAAATGTAAAAACCGTTAAAATTAAACACTTATCACATTAAGCTGTGTGGCACTCTCCATTGACGTTATTCTGTGTGACTTAATCCATGACAACATCCCTACCCAAAGGAGTTTGGGTATGCTCCATTTAGGGAGCTATCCATTTACTCCATTTATGTGCTTTGATGCATGACACATGTTAAAATTAAACTTAATGGCTGAGATGAAAAGTCAACATTAAAGTTTTTTTAATAATAATAATAAAAAAGAACATTGTTATCCCTCTTCTTCCCTGCGAGCCGCCACCTTTCTCATCGCCGCCGCCGTAATGACGCTGCCTTGCACCGTCCCACATCCTCACGTTGTAGTAGCCTAAATTTATTACCGCCACAAACCAATCAATTCCATTGATTCATTCGATAACCACAAAAATGAAGAAAATGCAGAAGGTGATTTTTGGGACCAATTTATTTCTCATGGATTGTTACCAGAAAGCAAGAAAAAAGATCACAATTGGTTTTATACACATTTTTTTCTCATGGATTGTAATTAAAAGTGCAGGAAGACGAGGGGTCACAAGTTGCAATATCTATTTCTTCAAAAAATGCAGAACGTGGTTTTTGAGATGCAGGGCGGTGCTTGAGAGAGGAGGACGGCGGTGTAGGGCGGCGCTTGAGAGAGGAGGACGGTGGTTTACGGCGGTTCAGTGGATGAGGATGGGGGATCTTGACTTTTGTTGAGAAAGAGAGGAACAGGAACGAATGTGGATGAGGATGGGGGATCTCACAATATAATTCTTTAATCTCAACCATTCAATATTTGTGTGCCACGTGTCAAGCATCAAAACACCTAAATGGATTAAATGGATAGGTCCCTAAATGAAGCATACCTGAACCCTGCCCAAAGATAATGTATAGATTAGAACAATCGATAGTGTAATAAATGGATAATTTAAAATTAACTATTCAATCAAAGATAAAAGTGATAGATTAGAACCCAATTAAAATCGGTGATTTTGGTACATGAAAGAGAAAGATACAAGAAGACATGGTCTTAAAACTTAAGTCATTACTCTACTAGATAGTAACAAAGAAAGAGGCGAGAGACTTCAATTATTTCTTCATACTCCTTAGTGATCATCATTTCCTTATTTATACACAATCACTAACTACATGTTCATTTACCTCGACCAATTACATTTTGCCAAATGTATTTTCTCATCTAAATCATAACACACACTCTGTGTTAGACAAACTAAAATCTTCACTTTTAAAACCATTTCAATTGTTAACCATGACAAGAGATCTTCATACATATAACTAGATCGACGACCCGTGCGCCGCACGGGTCCTACCGATTAAAATAGTCACCAATGAATTATATTGTACTAAAAAATTGTAGTGGAATTTATCAAATGATAAAATATTATTAGATTAGTGATATCATGACGACATTTATATAGTTCGAAAATCGTACTTTTTACAAATTCGTTTTTTTTTTCCTAGCTTTTTTGTGGATTATGAATAGTATTTGTCAAAAATGGTTGATTCAACTTCTATCATTGTTAACGTACCAATTTTGTCTAGACTTTTATTTCCGATCACACGCAACAATTGATTCATTCATTATGTAATACTAATCATAGGTTAGATTGACAACCAGTAACAAAAAAAAAAATCATAGGTTAGATTAACATTAAGTCAGAATAAAAATTTAAAGTACTATTAAAAAGCAATGAGATTTTTTCACGTGATATTGCAAGAAAAATTACTCTTTCGCAACAAATTCTTTTACAGAACATTTTTTTAATATAGAACATTTTTTTAAAGCAAAAAATATGGAACATATCAATGAAATTTTTAAAACAACTTTTATGGAAAAATCTCATCTAAAAATTGATTTTTATTTAAATATTTTTTCTTCTATAAGCTTTACAAAAAAAAAAATCAATTGTTATTGTCATGCAATATATTCCTCTATTGTTTTTTTTGAAAAAGCCAAAAAGGATTATATTAAACTACACTAGACGTTAAAGCACAAGGTGTGCCAAAACGACTATGCACAAAAGAGTTCAACAAACATGTACATGCCACAGAGGCGTAGAAATCACAAAGAAAACAAAAAACAACAAGCTATAAAATTGAGTTTAAGCAGGTTAAAGGACTCCGCCGCCACTCTTGATAGTCAAAATCAAAATTAATGTATTTCGATTTCAACCACCAAAATGACTGAAGCTTCACCCTTTCACCGAGCGCTTGCAAGTTGTCCTCCTTTCCTTTGAAGATTCTATTATTACGTTCTTTCCAAATTATCCAAGCTACTGACAACCAAATAATCTGCATGGACTCAGTAGACTTCTTTGAGAAGCCCCTCAAACCACTAAATTGATGCAAATGAGCAAAGAATTGACAATGAAAAGCTGTTGAAAAGCCAAGCCAATTCGTAACCATACTCCACACTCCACCAAAGAAGCCGCACATAAGATATAAATGATCTCTGTCCTCATTAAAACCGCAATTAGCAATACAACCCTGTTCAGAAACAAGCAGAACCTTCCGTTGGAAGAGTTTATCTCTAGTAGGAATCCGATTTAAGAATAGGCGCCAAGCAAAAATCAACACTTTTAGAGGCACCGCTTTCAGCCACAAAAATCCATAATTACTATTAGGCTGCTGATGACTATCAAGCTCTATGTCTGTTAAAAAATAATAAGCAGAACTAACAGTGTAACAATTAGAATCATGTAACATCCAAATCCATCTATCAACACGGTCAACCTGAAAAGAGAAATTGGTTAGGCGAACAATGCACTCCCCCAATAGCTCATCCTCCCAAGCAAAATGTCTCCGACGCCATTTCCACGCCTCCCCGTTAACCCCCCATCCTCTCGCAAACATGTCAGCCACCAAAGCTAATTTGTTCTCCGCTAACTCATAGAGGCGCGGATAAAGACTACACAACGGTTTCCCCTCCAGCCAAGGGTCGACCCAGAACAAAGTGGATACGCCATCCCCTACCTGACGGTTTATATTATCCAACATCCACCCAGAATCAACCTGACCCACACCATCCCTAACATCTAAAATTGTCTGCCACCACACCGAGCCACCCACTCTATTAGAGCAGCAAAGCCGCCCCCCTCCTCTCCATACCGGGCACAAAGAACCCGATACCATAGGTTATCCCGCTCCTGTAAAATCCTCCACCACCACTTACCTAAAAGAGCAATGTTAAACTCCATCAACCTCCGCACTCCCAAACCTCCATTCTCCTTTCGTAAACAAACAGTTTCCCATTTAATCCAAGTAATTTTCCTAAAATCCTCACAACCCCCCCAAAAAAATGCATTAAATAAAGATTCAAGGATAGAGATTATACCTGAGGGGGCTTTGAAGAAGGAAAGAAAATAGACCGGAATGGAGGACAGGACAGACTTAAGAAGGATCAATCGGCCGCCCATAGACAGGTTACGACTTTTCCAATCAGACAACCTTCTTTTAATACGATCAACAAGAGGATACCAAAAAACCAACTTTCTCGGATCACCACCAATAGGGAGACCCAAATATAAAAATGGAAGTCTGCCATGTTTACAATGTAAAACAGAGGCCGCCTCATGTAACCAAGAATCGGCGACATTAACCCCATATAACATGCTCTTATGGAAGTTGACTTTTAAACTAGAAACAGATTCAAACAACATCAAAACTGATTTTAGAATACGAATATTACCCCAACTTTTAACACCCACCAAAAGAGTGTCGTCCGCAAACTGTAGATGAGAAATGTCAACATTACCATGCGCCCCTACCCTATATGAAGCGAACATATCTTGCTCCACCATCTTATTCATCATAACATGTAACCCTTCTGCGGCAATGAGAAAAAGGAACGGAGATAGAGGGTCACCCTGTCGAAGACCCCTTTCCAAACAAAATTCATCAGTAGGGCTTCCATTCACCAAAACAGACACACGAGGTGTCGATATACATTCCATCATCCATTTTCGCCACAAGCTAGGAAAATTCATACGACGCAATACAGTATCTAAATACTTCCAGTCCACCGAATCAAAAGCCTTTTCAAAGTCCACCTTAAATAATAAAAGATCCTTCTTTCTTTTACGGGCATCATCCACCAGCTCATTTGCTATCAACAACCCATCAAGGATTTGACGGCCAGGCACGAAAGCTGTCTGCGATGTAGAGATCACACTACCAATAACGTTACGTAGCCGATTAGCAAGAACCTTTGCCAAGATCTTATATAAACAATTCACCAAAGAAATTGGACGAAAATCCGACAAACATTGAGGGCTCTCCACCTTTGGAATCAATGCTATGAATGTACTATTAATTCCTTTCGTCAATTTACCATGTTTGTGAAATTCATTGAAAAAACGGATTAAATCATCTTTGAGCAGCCCCCAAAAATCCTTTATAAAACCAAGAGAAATGCCATCAGGGCCTGGACTTTTATAACTATCACAATTCCAAACCGCCTGCTTGATCTCATCCTCTGAAAAGAGCCCTGTCAAGGACCCTCCCTCCTCAATAGACAAAGTTTTAAACATCATATCCTCCACACTTGGTCGCGAATTATTTAACGACTTGTAATGATGTCGAAAATGATTAAAAACAGCACCACGGACATTAGCAACCCCTTCAACTCGAACCCCATCAACATCAATAAATAAAAGAGCATTCGTCCTACGCCTAGCTGCCAAGATACCATGAAAGAATTTGGAATTTGCATCGCCTTCACGGAGCCAGTTAAGCCTTGACTTTTGCCATTGTATGCTTGCATGTAATTTTGATAAAGAAATAACTTCAGAAGACAATAAGTGGACCTCCCCCAACTCTTCATCTAATAAATCTTGCTCCTCCGCTTTAACATCCAAACAAGATAAACGATCCTTTGCAGATTGAATTTTAGCTTGAAGATTTTGTGTATGCGTCTGATGCCACATTTTTAATGAGCCTTTAATTAACTTTAGTTTTTCCTTGAGAACGTAGCCGCCCCAACCATTTACATTGAAAGTACGCCATTTCTCCAAAACAAACTCCTTGTAACCAGGTAAATCAGACCAACATTTCAACATACGATTCGGTCTTGGTCCCCAATTAGCTTCATCAATAGACAATAAGATAGGGCAATGGTCAGAAACAGAGCGAGAGAGGGCCACCTGAAAACAATTAGGCCAAGAATTGATCCACTCTTCTGATAAAAGGAAACGATCCAGACGACTCATAGATAAACCATCCCCCCTATACCATGTGAAATTTCTCCCACCCAACGGCAAATCAACCAACATGGTAAAATCAATGAAATTATTAAAAGCTGAAAAATTCTCAGAAACACCGCCAATAACTCGACTCTTCCTTTCGGACTCAGAACGAATGGCATTAAAATCACCGGACACACACCAGGCGCGACCCTCATCATTATGTATCAATGCCGCCACCCTCTCCCAAAGATGCTCTCGGCCCACATTATCACAAGGTGCATACACATTAGCTATTGCAAAATCAACACCGCTCTTTAAAAAACGTCCTTTAATGATCAAAACATTTTCAAAGCTCATAGACATAAATACATCAACCTCTTTAGAGTTCCAAAGAGTGAGAATACCACCTGCTGCCCCCAAAGATGGACGATAAGAAAAACCATATGATTCACCTCCCCACAACGAACGGCACACAAAATCATCTACAACCTGTAACTTAGTCTCCTGAATACAAAAAACAAAAGGATTCTTCTCCCTCACTAACCTCGGGACCTCCCTCCGTTTCTCCCACCCTCCTAAACCTCTCACGTTGAAAGACAACAACTTCATTGAGACCCCCTAACTCCCACACCCTCACAGCCCCACTCCCTCACAATCCTCCCTCAAACTCCCTCCTTCCCCAACTTCGGCCCCTTGGCCCCATCCACCATCATAACTTTTTTAACTCCCTCATCCTTACCCCTAGCAAGCACATCAAACTTATTTGCGCAATCAACATCTACCTTAACCCCCATAACCTTCCCCACAACAGCAACATCCGCTACTACCTCTTTGGACTTCCCATGTAAAGCCAACCAATTCGTATACTCGGTCGAAGACCCTGAAGATTTAGAACCATGCGATAATGAGACACCACACTTGGACTCTGAAGAGGAACGTACCACTTTAGATGCCGACTTCTTCCGATTTAACTTTTTTATAGCACGAATCAACCTGTACCTGTCCTTCAATGGAAGCCTAGCAATGCGTTTCAGATTCAACAAAGATGTGACACTCTTAGAACCATGCGGCTTAGGAAGTTTGTGTCTTTCAGTAGAAGTCTTGTTCGGAGCCTCATCCTTTTTAGATGAAGAAGACACCGCCTTTTCCCCTAAAATTATCCCTTTCTTCTTACAAACATTATAGCTCCAAGGACCTTGGTTCATTATTTCATTCCACCCTGGTGGAGGAGTATGGTCACCACCATCATCTTTTCTGACACCCCCACTGGCAGCTGCGTAAGCTTCCTCCAATCGAAGCACAGCTTCTTTTAAATTGTTCTCCTTGTTTCCAGGAACATGTTTACTTCCTTTGGACCATTCTTCCTGCAATTGATCCACTAAAGTATCCACCAAAGGCTCATTATCATTTATACCTGCAGGTTCAGAACATTTAGAAACATTGTCTGCCTCATACTCCACTAGACAAGCATCTTCCGCTAAACCAAACTCAAGGTCTTCGACCAAACGGATAGAAAATTTTGTTCCATCTATGGAAAAATCCTCCACCCCATTTATTACCTTGAAAGAGGAAGTAGTAATAAATAAACGAGCATAATCCAACCTGACTTTGTTCACAGAGCACTCATCAACCTTTAAAAGTCTCCCAATAAAAGTAGCAATTAAAGCAAAGAAACTAATATTCCAAGCATGCAGCGGTATACCGTAACACCTCACCCAAGCACCACGTTCATACAACAATTTAGAGTCCTTTGACCAAACCCGACAATCATATAAATATTCATTAAAAAATTCAGATGCTGTGTTAAAAAGAGACATAATATTCTGTTCATTCTCGGCTTGCAAAAAAATCTTATCACCACCTAAAGGAAACACTTGAAAAACCTCCAACCCAATATCAATAAGGATTTGCTGAAGTGTCGGTACCGTTACCCCATTACGAATCCGTGCCGTTAAACCTTTACTTGCCCAAGCAACATCTTCCGGAGCAGCACTATAGTTCCTACCTTTATCAACCACCGACACCTCCCTATCATCCCCATTATCCGATCCCTTTTATTCACAGCGTCTTCCGCGTTCCTTTTAACAACAATCCCCTTTTTCGACACAATCGGAACATCCACCCCACCTACCTTCACCTTACCCGACACCCACTCCTTAACTCTCTCTTTTTTTTTCTCCCTCACCTCTTCCAACTTAACAGCCTCCGCCTTCACAATTTCTAGTTGTGCCTTTCTACTTAACGCCTTCGACTTCTCCCCTCCTTCTCCCTCTCTCTTAGTTTTATCTCCTTCGACATCATGAGCCTTCACACCTTCGTCCTCACCCCCCTCCTTGTTAACAGTCTTATCAAACATATCAAATTTTGCAACATTCGCATGCATACGGAAATCTCCGAAGAACACATTATTCAGAGCTCTAGATAATTTTTCAACATTTCTGACATTAGCAAAACGTGCAAAACCATATGACTTACCACGGGCATTGAGATAACGAGAAATATGAACGTCTGAGAGAATACAATATAGAACATAGCGCATAAAAGCTCAAACTCCGACTCTTATATAGTCTCATTACAATCAACAAAATAAAATGGCACCATTAGACACCCTATTACAGTAATACATGACCCAAGAGCAACTTATATTACACATTAATTTATTAAAAGTGCTTCAGAAGTAACATTATACCAAATTAACATTATACTTATTTTAGAATTGGACAAATTTATAATAGTAACCAATTCAGATTTCCATTCCAAACCAAGACAGCTTCTGCAAGACATCTTCCACAAAACCAATTAAATATATATCTTACCAAATTGCCAAAAACATCAGAGGTTGTCAAATCCTTAACACTTGTTTGGTAAAACTTTGTGGGAAGAAAGAGAGTAGAAGCACCATTTGGAATGCTGGAACAGTCAGAAGAACTTGCATACTCGTGCTGCAAAAGCCATAAAAATGGAATAGACACATATTATAAACTTATAAAATGTTACTTACAATAGCAATGTCAAATTTCATGTGAAAAGTTCTCAATTTCATCAAGTCATTAGGAACAACCTTGCTTACAACCCCACCAGCATTATTGTAACACATTAAAGATTAACAATTCTATGGTAGATTAAAACAAATAGATATGGCAGCCATGTCCGATATTTGTTTATGCTATTTTTACATACCAAATTAGTTACTAATCAAATTTGTCAAAAAAGAGAAAGGAGAATCTGCCTTACGTGTTCAAACTCCGCTCCTGAGCTGCATCCAATGAGATAAAAGAATAATCATTTTGCTTTTGATCAACTTAACTTTCTCGGAGAAGAATACCATTTGTTAGGTACCTAATGGCAACGAACTGAATCGAATCAATGAACAATGATAACAACACAATTGAGAATTAGAGAATGATAATATTAGGATAAAAATACTACACCTCATATGCTTTTCTTTACTGCATTTTGTAAGCATCAACGGAAAACAAAAATTCAAGAATGTATACCATCGCGAGTTATATTGTCACCGTGAGCCACTGCAAACATAATAGAAAAAAAAAATTATGAACAACTTATTGACCATCTCAATTTGCATGGGTATACTAAAAAACTCACCAATGAATTCATGTTATACAGTAATAGTTTCTCAACCAATATTCTTTCCATTTCAAACTTAATTTTTTTATAGAGACAAACTTCAAATTTAATGACTTTAATTCTATATAAATATTATCAATACACTACAAACAGAAAAAAAAAATCAGCGTAAATTTCAAACTTATCGGTGCAACAATAGTTTCTTGATCCTTGGCAAATATGATAAAGTTATCCAAATCAGACATCTTACGTATTGGAATGGAAAGTAATGCATCATATAAGTTTGTCTAGTACTGGAAAAGTTGACTAACTCATTCAAATAAGCAAGTTTTAATATGCAGGTTACTTTGGAAACAAACACTGAACAAACAAAGTTGTGATTAAAGAACCTGCAAACAAAAATCTGACACAAATATGTGGCAGATTAAAAGTGAAGTAGCTTGTTCACCATCTACTCACACATTACACCAGCACAAAAAAATAATTCCTATGGACCTTTTACCATCAGAACCAAAACATATTAATTAGCATTGTAACATTAACAGAGCAGCCATGGCAGTCTATGCAGGGAATATACAACAACACATATAAATGGTAGATTAAAACAAATAGATATGGCAGCCATGTCCGATATTTGTTTATGCTATTTTCACATACCAAATTAGTTACTAATCAAATTTGTCAAAAAAGAGAAAGGAGAATCTGCCTTACGTGTTCAAACTCCGCTCCTGAGCTGCATCCAATGAGATAAAAGAATAATCATTTTGTTTTTGATCAACTTAACTTTCTCGGAGAAGAATACTATTTGTTAGGTACCTAATGGAAACGAACTGAATTGAATCAATGAACAATGATAACAACACAATTGAGAATTAGAGAATGATAATATTAGGACAAAAATGAAGTTGAAGTAAATGTCACTAGAAGGGGGGTTGAATAGTGACCCTTTAAAATTTATCGTGCTTTGGAAAGAAATGATTAATAGAACAATAAATATGTAAGCAAAGCAGAAAGTAAAGAGTAGAGTTTAAGAGAGATCACACAGAAAAGTTATCCTGGTTCCCCCAATATGGGTTAGTCCAGTCCCCACAGCTTTGTGAGATTATCCACTAGTTGTCAGGAGTTTCTTCCTCCTTTTTGCAATGTGCAAAACAATATGTATTCTCTAAGCCTCACCAGGCTTACACTCAAGCTCGAGCTTTTACAGAGGCTGAGCTTGTTCAACTATGTATTCTCTTAGCCTCACCAGGCTTACACAACTGATATTATTAGCTTCAGTAAGCTTACACTATCACTCAAGATTTTACAGTCAAGAGGATATACAATCAAAATAAGATTTGATGTTTGGATCTAGTTACAACTTTCAAGCTACTAAGAGAATGAGAGACTGTAATTTGTAATACTCTTAAAAAGATGATCCGAAAATATGATTTGGTACTGTAAGAGTATTTTCTGATATTGAGATTGCTTGATGAATTTGCTTGTTTGTAGGCTTGAGATTGTATTTCAAATTCATGCTTTCTTTGTTGAGAGAAAGCTTCTATATATAGCCAGCCTTCATCCTTCAATATCTGCAGCTGTTCATTCTTGTGTAAAGACCCTTGCTGTTGATGGGAATTGCAAAATTGCCATTGTCCCATACTTTTGTACGTTGAGCTTGAGCTTGTCAGCCTCGACCTCAACTTTTAACACTAAGAGCTTGAGCTTGTCTTTGGACCAGGAGCGTGTGTGAACAGTGAAAAGTACATGAACAGTAACAAGATTTTTTCTTTTTACAGCTGTTTCATGCTTGTTCTCCAAGATGCATTGTTGTTAATGTCCTTGCATTTCTTAGTCTCTAAGACATCATTATTTAATTATTTTAGCACACTTGGTCACCAAGTCTTGTTTCTTTAAGATATTTTGCTTGCTTGCTCATCAAGATTCAACTCTAGGGCTTTGTCATCATCTTTATCTTTACCAAATGATTAGCACATGATTGGAAGATAATTTTCCCTTGTATTAGCGCATGGCTTTCCTTTGTGATTTTGCTTTATTAACCTTTCTTGATCAATAATGAATTACCAACTCTAATGCTTATGAGAGCTTGAGCTTGTTCACAATGTTCACTTGAGCTTGAGCATAATCATCAATATTCATTTGAGTTTGAGCATAATCATCCATGGTCTTAACAATGTGTGAGAGTTGGACTTTCCTATCCTTAATAAAATTCACTCAAGAGCACACATTAAATAACCAAATAAAATTATAATCTTAATTTTAATACAAGAGTTTGTTTATCATTTAAAAACATTTTCAAAGGGATTTTTGCTTCAACAAAAAATACTACACCTCATATGCTTTTCTTTACAGCATTTTGTAAGCATCAACGGAAAACAAAAATTCAAGAATGTATACCATCGCGAGTTATATTGTTCACCGTGAGCCACTGCAAACATAATAGAAAAAAAAATTATGAACAACTAATTGACCATCTCAATTTGCATGGGTCTACTAAAAAACTCACCAATGAATTCAAGTTATACAGTAATAGTTTCTCAACCAATATTCTTTCCATTTCAAACTTAATTTTTTTTTAGAGACAAACTTCAAATTTAAAATGATCTCTTGAGATAGAAAGATACATGCAAGCATAAGACACTAATCGATAACCGAATGAAAGCATTGTTGAGAGCACATAACTAATCTAATATAGGTTCAAAAAGTGGCTTAAAAAAAATCATACAAAAGGAGAGTTCCAAATCATTGTTGGATACTAATTTTCGTTCAAACCACCATTGGTTGGCAATATGGCTACAAAAGCAAAGTAGCACCAAGCAGCCCCAATCTCAAAATAATCACACTCATTCTCAAGCACCAAGTCAATTTCAAAATCATCACACTCATGCTTAAACACCAAGTTAATCCTATCTAGTTGTTATTACCACTGTTGAAAACAATAATAAAAATTCAAAACATAAAAAATGGGGCGCAAATCACAGGGCACTATATAAGTAAGGACTCACCTTAAATCTATATGAAATCAAAGTTATAGGATATGAATGCACGGATAAGCGACAACCTGAAAAACCAGAAGAAAATGGGACATAATTCAGTCAAATGGCATGATATGACTTGACTGCACAAAATAGTGAATACATGGAAGATAAAAATGTTATACTTGAGAGTGAGGTTTGGAATTTGATACAAATGATTGATGTATTCAGCTGCTCCAATACACTCAAACCTGTCAAAATCACATCCAATGAAGCTCCTATGCTATGCTTTACCCTCATTTCAACCAATATAAATTTCAAGATTTGAGAAGAAAAAAATATGCAATTTAGCCACAACTCAAATAGTTTCAAAAGCATCCCATATAACATCATACCAAGAAATTCTTCTTCCGTTTCTTCATATTCTTCAACCTCAGAGTCCTAATTTAAACAAACCCACAAGATTAAGAACTGTTAAATATTAATAAACATAGTCAGCAAGAGAACATGTTAATCACAGAACCTTGTAGACAAAAGGAGATATAAGTCTACGAAAACACTAAAAACTGATATACATGAAGAAACAGTAAAGATTAACCTCATCGTAATCTTGAGAGTCATCATCGTCACTATCCACATCCTCGCCGTCTTCATCCTCTACTTCATCTCCATTAGTGAAGTGAAGCAGTTTTGAATTGAATCACCACATTACTTCCCTTGTTTCAGGAGTTGCTCAATCAATCGAGCCAGTGCCATCACTAAAATTCACCCAATAAATAAATTAAAGTCATGGTTTGTTAAAAAAACAGATTCAACTGATTGACTGTGTGTATTAGTAATGAATGTAAATATTACCTGTGAAAAAATTGAACCATGTCGGCGGAACATTCACTGCTGCAATCATCATCCTTCTTCTCTGATGTCCGCCGACCATCATCAACTGTTTTCTATACTGTCCGCCGTCGTCGACGAATTTCGTAAATTTGAAATATTTTCTGTTTTTTTCATATGGGTTTTGATTGTACTTTAATCAGCGGCGATGGTTTTAGCGAAGAAAACAACACCGACAACATTAATTTATCTCCATCGGAGTTGACGGATCCAGCGGCGGTGATGAAAGAAGAGCTCATTGAAACGAAAAACAACAGCCTAACTCCGATGCCGGTCCCGACGATGATGACGGTGGCGGTGGCGAAGATGTCATAAAATGACTGTCATACAAATGAGGAGGGAGGTGGTCGCCGGTGGAAGTGAAAAAGATCAACGAACCAGAAGGAATGGTTGTGTTTCTTCTGTTTTCACAGCATTTTTTATTTCAAAAAAATAGGAGGAGATGGGAAGAGAAAGAGAGAGAGAAAGATGAAGACTGAACTATTGGGAGGAGATGATTTTGTATGGTGAAGCGTGTATTCTCTATACTAATTGGGAGGAGAGGATATCTCAAACCTGATTGGTCAATTGTGTGGTGGAATACTTGAGCAGTGTGCACCTAAATTTTTATTTTGAATTTCAAACAGCCAAACACTTTGGAGCCAAATTTTTTTAGGATTATCTCACTTAGCATTTAATGCTGCGATCTTGGAGCCAAATTTCTAGGGTTAAGTTGTTGCAACCTAATAAGCATTTAGAGTAAGGGATGGAGTTGATGTAGGTGTACAAGTTTTCGTCATTTATGTAGGTAATGCAACTTTGTTCTGATATGTTCTCTTTAGTACAAATTTTAATCTTCAAAGAATAAGCATGCTTGGTTTGTTGTTAGGAGGGAAAATGAATCGAGGAACTATGGCGTTACAAAATTGGAAAAGGTATGTTAATTCAAGGAATGAACACAAACTACCGTATGTAGTATGTACCATGCATTACGAAACACCCAAGGAAAATAAAGAAAACCCACAATCAACAACAGATAAAACAATTAATTAGCATGACAAATTAATTATCATCTCCCGGTGTTTTTAACAAAATCAATAATAAAACTAGCTGCAATCTTCTTGTCTGAATTATTTATTATATATTCTCTCTGGTCACTATTATAAATAAAAATTTACGATTAATGATGTATACGATTTTTATTATAAACCGTATAAATCATCTAACGAATGAATGAATATAAAATATTGATTTTTGCTTATAATGATCAAATTGTGTATATCAAGTATATAAACCAATAACAGGAAAGGCATGACCACATAAGAAGATTGTAAACTGCAATTAATAAATTCTGGAAACAAAACAAAGAAAATATGAACATAGAACTTTATTTGCTTCAACAAGTCCTTTTACTTGACAAAACATTAAGTCCTCAATTACATTGTGTCAAATGTTAATTCCAAAGAGCCAAGTAGACCTTCATAAATAAGAAATACAATCACAGTATTTTCATCATTTTTGAGTTTTCTTGCGTAGTTCTTTCATCCATTTGAGGCTCAACACACTCTTCCCAATTTTGCTCACCTTTGATTCATCCTTGTTTTTTTTCTTGTTTTTCTCCGATACTGGATCAAAAGGGTCTGGATTGTTGTCCCATTGATCTGCCCATGACAAGCCAGAATCCATATTTTCGTTGTGTTATTTTGGATCAGAGAAAATTTTAAATGACACTAACTGCATGAAATATTTCATATACGTAATTTACTTATTATAACTAGCTAGTTTATAGGATGAGGTGATCTTTTTCTTTCGTATGAATCAACGCATATTTTTGGAAAAAGGTTATTCTGTATTGTCCTATTAGGGGTGTGTATACCATAATTCCATCTAAATTAATCCCAATGCTACTTTGATTAGTTCATGTCCTAAAATTTTGGTCGTTATGATTAGTTAATTTCCAACTGTACACTCTATTTCTGCTCATCTAATCTCTTATTCTCAACTTCTAATAAAATATTATTTGATTAATTTAGATTTCATTTGTTAATAATTTATTTTATCCGTAGGAACACTTTTCAATGAATGGCATTTTAGAGAGTACGGTCATTATTCTTTCAAAAAAAAAAAAAAAGAGTACAATCATTATATTTTTTATTCAATAAAAAAATGCAAGTGAGATTAGTTACTGCTATTATTGTTACTTAGGGTGAATTATTTTTCTAATTGTTGCTTGCGTTAAAATCAAAGAGTATAAACTATTGTTATACCCTAATTTTGGACCTAAAAATACTTGATCAATTCTTCTTTTCTTGCATTACAAGCCATTTGAACTGGCTCTGATCAATTACATCTTTCTCTGCAATGTTATTTGCAAAATTCACATGCAGGGGTGTTTTGGTCATTTCCTATGTCAAAATTTCTTTCAATCTTTGGAAATTTGTTTAAGTCCTTTCAAGGAGTTTGAATAAGTCTTTGTTTCATTCTATGTCAAAATCCATCTCAAAAAAAATTGCATTTGAAGTCATTTTGAGTCAAATTTGCCCCTAGGGGCATTTTAGTCTTTTCAAGTGTCAAGACTCTGTTCAAATCTTAAAAATTGTCTTTGAGTTTTTCAAGTTGGTTTAAATAAACTGTTGTTTCATTTCTCTGTTAAAAATCCATTTTAAATTTGCATCTGAGTCATTTTCAGTCGTTTTAGCCCCAGGGGCGTTTTGGTCATTTCACACGAAATTTCGGCAGAGAGGTACTTTAAAGTACCTCATTTAGGCCATTGGTTCGTTTTAGTCCGTTTTGTCAATTTTAATCGTTTCACTTTACGTTTTTTCCAAGTTACCAATTTTATTCCAATTTTATTTTTATTTTTATTTTAGTCCCTAAAACTGTTAAAAATTACATTTCAGTCCTTTAAAACTTTTAAAATTGCACTTTAGTCCTTTTTTCCTTGTTAGGTCAAACTTTTGTTTTGTGGTCAATTACATTTAAGTCCTTTTTTATGTCCAATTTTTTGGTCCTTTTTTTTTTACTTGCAGTCCAGTTTTTTTTCGAATTACAGAATGGTCCATGAAATTTTCAACAATTGCAGAAAGACCCCCAAGTCCCAAACTCAGCAAGGGTCACGTCCAGACAGGTGGCAAGCTACCATTGGCCACCAAGGCCACATGGCAGCCTATATAAGGGACCAAGTCATCAATGCACAGAAGATACCATTCACAATTTGCCAACACATCAAACACACAGAAACAGAATTCCTCTTTCTCTCTCTATTCAGTTACGATCAAAAAGCCAGAAATAACAAGAACACGAAGAACATTGATGAACCCTAGCTCCACCAGAATGAAGAATTGAAGTGAATTCAATGAAGTTCTCAGAGATTCATCACTGAATCTTCATCATCGAACTTGAAACACTGCAATTCCAGTGTGAATTTGCCACCAAAGCAGCAAATCCACACGATCACAGTGGAGAAAGACGAAGAAATCGAAGGTTAAGTTCGACCAGTGAAGAAGAAGAGAGTGAAGAACTGATTTATTTTCAGTTTCTGTACAAGAACTTACCAGAAGCATCAAGAACATCCAAGCTTCAAGGTTTTCTGAAGAATTTCGTTCGAACCTCCAAATCAACTCAGGTAAGTACACAAAAACCTTCTCATTCAGTTTGCAATCATCATCGAAGGTTCTAATTGAAAGATTAAACGGTGAATTGAAGTGGAAATTCGAAAAGATTTGAAAAAGATCGAAGACCGAACCCTAAAAACGAAAATCATGAAAGTTCACCGTTTGTTCTTCGATTTAAAGCATAAATTCATCATCAGCATGTAAAATAAGCCAAGATAGGGTTTAAGTTCAGAGAAATCAGAAGAAATTTTCGAAACCCTAGGTCGTAGAAACAAGTGTAGATCTGTTCGAATCCGTGCCTTATTTTGAAAAACGAGTGCAAGAATCATAAAGAGGAGAGAAAGAGCTTCAGGATGATGTGTTTAGATTTTAGATCGGAGTTGGTTGAAGCTCCGACGCGGCGGCGCCACCCTGGGCCACCACATCGGAGAAAAGAGGCTTCGTCGGAGAAGAGAGAGTCATTTGCAGACTCTCTCTCTCTAGTCTGTGTTTAGAGAGAGAAGTGGAGAGGGGGAAATGAACCTGAACCGGTTCAAGGCCTTATATAGGCCAATGAACCGGTTCAACCCATGGTTCAACCCTGGCCCGCCTCTTAGGGCCCAATGTTTTCTCCTCTTTGTCCAGTTTTGCTGTTCGTACCCCCCTATCCTGCATGCTTCTTGTTGTTTTTTGCTATTTGCACCCTTTCCAGTCCAATTTCTTCACAAAAAATTTCTAAATTTTTCTAATGTGTTCTTAATATTTTTCTCAACATTTTGGTGACATTTTTTGTGCTAAAAACTTGAGAAAAGCATTTGAAGCTTTTTTTTTTCCTTATTTTTGTTAGGATTAGTAATTTTCTTGCACTTTTTAGTCCAAAAAACCTTTAAAAAATTCCAAAAAAATTCATGTAGGCTTCTTGATATTTTTGTAGCATTTTGTGATGATTTTCATATGTTAAAATTGGCAAAAAAAATAAGGTGTTAATTTTCTTGCTATTTTTGTCATATTTTGTGCTAAAAATGAATAAAACTTTGCTTGATTTCAATCCTATTGCTTGATGAACACTTGTGACCTATGCCACTTGATTTGAGGGAGTTTTAACTACTGTTTGTGTTGATATTAATGCATGAGCATGAATCTTGATTAATTACTTAGCTTACAAGTTAATTGTATAGTTAAGTAATGTAAATATGCTTAAAATTTGTTCTAAAATGCCAAGTAACTCATGTTGCCTTAATTCCCATTCCAAGACTTGTTTCTAAACCTTTAAAATGTATTGGAATGTGAGAATTATAGGTCACTTGGTTCTTGCATTTTATGAACAAATTTTAGCCATGTTTGCACTCATTTTCTATCCTTTATATCCTAGTGTTTCTCTTGCTTTATTTCCTTTGATATTGTCATATGCTACTAACTCTTTTCATTTCATGTTTCATCATTTCATAAGCATCTCCATTTCATCCCATATTCATCTCTATTTCTTTCTTGCTTGCAATTGAATTTGTATCAAAGTTAGAATGTAAACACTTAGGAGTTTTGTAATATTTTTCCTTTGTGCACTTTTAATTTTCTTGGCAAAGAGGCCATAGAATGTATCTAGGGTATGATGTAAAGGACAATGGACTCTAATGATGTACACCGACACAAACACCGACACATGCACACACATCACTATAATATAGCTAGAATATGCATGTTTAGATGTATGTTTAGGATTGTATGTTTAGATGAATGCCTAGGACTTATACTTAGAAAAAACCAATTTTCCAAACAAATGTGAACAACTTCACTCAAGCATTTTTTACAATAAACCTTGGGGTCAAAACCCCATTGATTTTCCTTTTCATTTTCTTAATCAAACTTCAAACAAATTTTAATCATACTTTGACTTGTTTTTGCAAATGACTAATTCAACCTCACAATTTCCCAATCTCATGCCCTTGAGGCCTCTTTCTATTCTTCAAACTCCAATTTTCAAACTTAAAATCAACCAACAAAAACAAAAACATTTTTGGAAGAGAACTACGGTGGGTTTGATCCCTTAAACGGGTACGTAGGCAAGGAACAAAATTCCTTCAATTCAACTAAAATAAAAATCCAAACACATTCTTCTCCCTCCAATTCTTCACTTAGCAAACTTTAGGTTTAATAAATACTTTTCAAAATAGCGTTTAAAAATAAAGCGCGCGCGTAGAAATTAAAGACGGTTCCTATAGGATACTATAGTCGTTATGGGTGCCTAACACCTTCCCGTAGCGAAAACAACTCCCGGACCTCGATTCTCAAGGGTTTTGCTTACTTTTTCCCTTCCCAAGAAAAAAATAAGATATCACCGGTTAGAAAGGTTCAAACGTAATCAATGTTTGACACCCGAAAACCAAGATAAAACTGTTGGCGACTTCACTGGGGAGATTCGAGAGTTACGCCTAGTCTTTATTTCCACGCTTGCGCTTGTATTTTTACTTGTTTCTTTTACTTGCTTTCCTATGTGAATAAATGTTTGATTTCTTGCAAACGTGTGGGGTGAGAATATCAAAAGTCCTGCACCCGGGCTGAGTGAACTTAGGATTTAGGAGGGATATAATCGACAATTCATTCCGGGGGTTGCCTCGTGTTTTGGATTATGCGATCAATCCCACATAGCTGAGGCATTTTGGGGGTGATGTTGTCGGCGCGTGTTGTCGCGTTTAGGCACTTTACTTCTAATTGTTCTATGACGCTATGAACCGTAGATAACCAAACCCATCCATGGCCATTTTCTAGGATGTAGTGCGGAGGCTAAACCGAGTGTTGTCTCGAGTTTTAGTCGTCACGCGATACTACACTCAAGTTAGACCTTCCACGGATAATCATGGAGCGAGTGTTGTCTCGTGACACCGTGATATACGTCGGAGAGGTTGCAACTTGGGAACTTTTTTAGAACCCGGTTACTATATCCTAAAGCCCTAGTTTCACCGGACACCGTGTCCACCCATGACTCCTCGACTTTGAACTTCAACCCACCATGTTTTCTCCGAACTTGAACATAATCATGCATTCATGCATACATGCATACATGCATAAACTTTTTCCATGCATTGTTATCGAAGGGCTTAGACAAGTTGAATTTGTAAACATTGTAGGGATGAAGAGGACTAATTCCTACAAGTTCAAGGAAGTGGATTTGGCTAGTTTGAGAGATTTGGCACTCAAGATTGAGGATCTGACTGGTTTCCGACATCGTTACGGGGCTTTACTTCCTATTCTTCATACTAATGTGGATGAGAAGCTTGTGCACACTCTAGTGCAATTCTATGATCTGAAGTATCGGTGCTTCACCTTTCCGGACTTTCAGCTGGTGCCTACTCTAGAGGCTTATTCTTCCTTGATGGATCTGTCTATTGCTAAGGGGATACCTTTCTCAGGACCTGAAAATCCTCTTACTCCATTGGTTATTGCTAAGGATCTCTATCTCAAGACCACCGATGTCTCCAAGAATCTTGTCACTAAGGCACGTATCCGAGGGTTCACTTCAGAGTATCTTCTTGGGAAAGCTCACCTCAATACCACTTGTCAGGACACTCTCGAGGCTATTCTTGCACTTCTTATCTATGGGCTTATTCTCTTTCCGAATCTTGATGGCTTCGTGGACATGAATGCTATTATGATCTTCCACTCCAAGAATATGGTTCCTACTTTGCTAGCTGACACTTACCATGCTATGCATGATCGTTCTGGCAAGGGTCGTGGATACATTCTTTGTTGTGTGCCTCTCCTCTATAGGTGGTTTATTTCGCACCTTCCGCAGTCTTTCCACAACAATCCGAAGAATTGGTCTATTTCACAGAGAATTATGGCTCTCACTCCTAATGAAGTGGTTTGGCTCACTCCCGCTTCTAGGGTTAAGGAAATTATCTTTGGTGGTGGGAAGTTTCTTAATGTACCTCTTCTTGGTACCCGGGGTGGAATCAACTATAACCCGGAGCTTGCTTTGCGACAATTTGGTTTCCCGATGAAAGATAAGCCCATCAATCTGGCTACAGCTCCTTACTTCTTTCACTACTCCAATGCTCCCACCGGAATTAGAGAAGATTTCATGCAAGCTTGGACCAAGCTTCGGAAGAAAGAGGTGAAGCATATGGGTGTAAGGTCCGGTGTTGCTCATGAGGCCTATACACAGTGGGTGATAAACCAAGCTGAGGAGATTGGTATGCCTTACCCCTCTATGAGATATGTGTCTGCATCTGTTCCTACCATGCCTTTGCCTCTACTCCCACCTACCCAGGAGATGTATCAGGAGCACCTAGCTATGGAGAGTCGGGAGAAGCATCAGTGGAGGGCTAGATACTATGAGGCTGAGAACTTGATCATGACTTTGGATGGAAAGGATGAGCAGAAGACTCATGAAGTCTTGACACTAAAGAAAGAGTTAGCTAAGGCTAAGAGAGAGATTGAGGAGAAAGATAGGATGCTTATGAGGGACTCCAAGAGAGCTAGGGGTGCCCGTGACTTCTATGCACGATACTGCGACTATGAGTCTGAGTCTGAGGATGACGCTTCCACTTCCTATGCTTGAGGATTTCCATTTCCTGTTGTTATTTCCATTTGTTCATGTTGGATTTGTCTTGTAAAACTATATGTTAGTTGTTTGATTCCCGTTTATGTTAATTGTTATTTAGTAATGTTTACAAGTTTTTAATTTGTCTAAAACCCTTCGATGACACAAAAAAAGAGTCTTTTTGCATATGCATCAACACATTTCATGCATCATATGCATTCATTGGTCACAAAGAACTTCTCTCGTGCTCATTGCCTCCTGGTTTTGTCCGCCGCAGTCTGAAAAGTGGCTCGTGTTCGCAAAGTCTACCAACCAGATAGAATTCATCAGACAAGATTTCACAAGAGAAGGATGATGGCTAACTTTGAAGAAGAAAATGCTCAGCTCCGTGCCGAATTGGCTGCTATGAAAGAAGACTTGGCCAAGGCTCATGATGCTATGTCCGCTATGATGGCTTCACAAGAACAACCAGCCACTTCTGTTCCAGTTACTGCTGAGGTGATTCCCTCTATCCCACTGTCTACTGTGGCTACCGATGCTCGGTTTGTTATGCCCAACGGCCGTCCTTATGGACTCCCACCTTTCTATTCTCCTAATACTGCTGCTGGTGTTTCTGGTGTTGCTGGTCAAGGACAGATTCCTGTGTCCACTGCTATGCCTCAGGTAACTACCGTTGTTACCGACCCCATTGTACACACTGTGCAACAGGTGATTGATGTTGATACTCCGCGTGGACAAGATCCCGCAATGGAAGCTATGAAGAGACAATTAAGGGAGTTGGCTGGAGAACTCCGTGAGGTCAAGGCTAGCCGGGGAAGCAATGGTGCTCCTGCTAAAGCTCGTGATCTATGCTTGGTATCCCGATTTGAGGTTCCTAAGAAATTCAAGGAGCCAGAATTTGACAAGTACAATGGGACTTCTTGCCCACATAACCATGTTATCCGGTATGTCCGAAAGATGGCTAACTATGCAGACAATGATGCACTGATGATCCACTGCTTTCAGAGTAGCTTGACAGATGATGCAGCAGATTGGTACACTAGTCTGAGCAAAGATAACATCCATACCTTTGAGGAACTCGCTGCTGCTTTCGAAGGTCAATATGAGTTCAACACCCGTCTGAGGCCAAACAGGGACTCTCTCAAAGCCCTATCTCAGAAATCAGATGAGACCTTCCGTGAATATGCTCAGAGGTGGAGAGGGGCAGCTGCCCGTGTTTCTCCTCGACTTGATGAGGAAGAATTAACGCAGACATTCCTGAAGACTCTGAAGAAGGAATATAAGGAGAGAATGATAGTCTCTGCTCCGAACAACTTCTCTAATATGGTTACAATGGGAACTCGCCTAGAAGAGGCTGTCCGAGATGGTATTATTGTCCTTGAGAAGGGTGAATCTTCAAACAGTGTGCCAAAGAAGTATGGCAATGGTCACCACAAGAGGAAAGAATCTGACGTAGGGATGGTATCTGGTAACCCATCTGCAGCTGCTACGCAACTACCTCTGCCCTATCACTACATGCAGTACTCTCAACATCCCTTCTTCCCGCCATTCTATCAACAGTACCCTCTGCCACCGGGTCAACCACCAATGCCCGTCAATGCCATTCCTCAGCAAACACAACAACAGCCTCCTGCTCAACAGCAACGGCAGCAACAACAGGGTCCCCGACCCAAACCTTCTTTTCCGACAATACCAATGCGGTATGGTGAGCTGCTCCCAACTCTATTGGCTAAGGGACACTGTGTTACTAGACCAGGCAAGCCTCCGCCTAATCCATTGCCTCCCAGGTTCCGTCAGGATCTGACATGTGAGTTCCATCAGGGCGCTCAAGGCCACGATGTTGAAGGTTGCTTTGCTCTGAAGTATATTGTGAAGGACCTGATAGAAAAGGGACGGTTGACTTTTGAGAATAGTGTCCCGCATGTTCTTGACAACCCGCTCCCAAACCATGCTGCAGTTAACATGATCGAGGCTTTTGAAAGGGTCCCCGTTCCTCAAGAGGATCCCATGTTGGATGTCCGCAATGTCGTTACTCCTTTGGTGCCATTACATGTCAAACTTTGCCAGGCTTCTCTGTTCAAACATGATCATGCTTCTTGTTCAGAATGTCTTCGGAATCCTATGGGCTGTTGTGTTGTGCAAGACGATATCCAGAGTCTGATGGATGACAAGTACTTGATCGCCAGTGATGTATGTGTGATTGTACCAGTGTTCCATGACTCTCCTGTTGAAAGTGTATCTCAGATGAAGAATGTTGAGCCTTTGGTGATCAGGTTACCTGGTCTGGTATCTTATACCTCTACCAAAGCAATTCCCTACAAGTACAATGCAACCATGATTGAAAACGGGGTGGAGGTGCCTCTGGTATCCCCAGCTACAGTTGACAATGTTGCCGGTGAAATTACAACTCTGAGAAGTGGAAAAGTCCGTCCACCCTTGTTTCAAAAGAAGGGGGTGACACCTATTGCCACAATAACTCCACCGGTTGCTCCTCCTGTTGACAAGAACACCAGCCCAGCAGGCCAATCTATTGAAGAGTCCAATCTGGACGAAATCCTGAGGCTTATTAAGAAAAGTGACTACAAGATTGTTGACCAGCTGCTACAAACCCCATCAAAGATATCCATCTTGTCTCTGCTCATGAGCTCAGAGGCTCATAGAAAAGTGTTAATGAAGATACTGGAGCAAGCTTATGTTGACCACGAAGTCTCTGTGGATCAATTTGATGGGATAGTGAGTAATATTACTGCCTGCAACAACTTGGGGTTCGGTGACGATGAGCTCCCCGAAGCAGGGAAGCACCACAACTTGGCTCTACATATCTCGGTGCACTGTGGGTCTGATATGATATCCAACGTTTTGGTGGACACCGGATCATCATTGAATGTAATGCCCGAGTCCACACTAAGGCAATTGAGTCATCATGGAATTTCTCTGAGGGGTAGCAGCTATCTGGTTAGGGCTTTCGATGGATCTCGCAAGGATGTTCTCGGGGAAGTAGACTTGCCAATTACCATTGGTCCTGAGATATTTCAGATTACTTTCCAAGTTATGGACATCAATGCTTCCTACAGTTGTCTCCTCGGAAGACCGTGGATCCACGACGCTGGAGCAGTCACTTCTACTTTGCATCAGAAGCTCAAGTTCATGAGGAATGGTAAGATTGTCACTGTGCATGGTGAGGAAGCATATCTAGTTAGCCAAATATCATCGTTCTCTTGTGTTGAAGCAGGGTCCGCTGAAGGGACGTCGTTTCAAGGCTTGACTGTCGAGGGTGCAGAACCCCGGAGGGCTGGTGCTAGCATGGCCTCACTGAAAGATGCCCAGAAGGCTGTCCAAGCAGGGCAAGCTGCTGGCTGGGGCAAGGTGATTCAGATTCTGGAAAACAAGCGTAAAGAGGGCCTTGGATTCTCCTCGACATCTGCTGTTTCAAAGGGAACTTTCTACAGTGCTGGGTTCATCAACGCTATTACTGAAGATGCTGCTGAAGGAAGCCACGTGCCTGCATTTGTTACACCAGGAGGCATTGTGAGGAATTGGGAAGCCATTGATGTTCCTTTAGTCATGCATGCTTCCATGTAATGTGTTTTGTTGCTCATGTTTTTTGTTTTCAAAATAACAATCCTTTCGCTCTGCCCAAGGCGAAAGTGATATCATTGTAAGGGCGTGTTTGTTTCGGCATTGCCGTTATCAATAAAAGTTGTCGTCTTTCTCACGACTCTTTGTTTTTTTACTTTCTAGTGCCTTTTTCTTGGAAATAATGGTAATGCCAGAAAAAACCAAAACATTTGTTATTTTCTTATTAATTTCAAAAATCTGCATAAAAATATTTTTTTAAAATCATCCCAATCATATTATGCAGATTGAACCATAATAAACCTGTTGAACACAGTGACCCTATGGTTCCTCCAAATTTTGAATTCCCTGTATATGAAGCTGAAGATGAGGATGATGATGATGAAGAGATACCGTATGAGATCACTCGACTGCTCGAGCAAGAAAGAAGAGCCATTCAGCCTCACCAGGAAGAAATTGAGCTTATCAACCTGGGTACTGAAGAGAACAAGCGAGAGATCAAGATTGGTGCAGCACTTGAGCCAGAGGTGAAAAAGAAGATCATTCAGCTTCTACATGATTATCCAGATGTCTTTGCATGGTCCTATGAAGATATGCCGGGACTAGATCCCAAGATTGTGGAACATCGGATACCGACAAGGCCTGAATGTCCTCCTGTCAAACAGAAGTTGAGAAGGTCTCGTCCAGATATGGCTCTTAAGATCAAGGCTGAGGTTCAGAAGCAGATTGATGCAGGTTTTCTCATGACAGCTGAATATCCTGAGTGGATTGCCAACATCGTACCAGTACCAAAGAAAGATGGGAAAGTTCGAATGTGTGTTGATTACAGAGACCTGAATAAAGCCAGTCCAAAAGATAACTTCCCATTGCCTCATATTGATGTGCTTGTTGACAGTACTGCTCAATCCAAAGTGTTCTCCTTCATGGATGGTTTCTCTGGTTATAATCAGATACGAATGTCTCCTGAAGATAGAGAAAAGACGTCCTTCATCACTCCATGGGGAACGTTCTGTTATAAAGTGATGCCGTTCGGCTTGATAAACGCTGGTGCTACCTATCAAAGGGGTATGACCACTCTGTTTCATGATATGATTCACAAAGAGATTGAAATATATGTTGATGATATGATTGTGAAGTCGAGTGATGAAGAGCAGCATGTTGTGTATTTGAAAAAGATGTTTGAAAGACTGAGAAAGTACAAGCTGCGGTTGAACCCTAACAAGTGCACATTCGGCGTACGATCTGGAAAGTTGCTCGGCTTCATTGTCAGTCAAAGAGGCATTGAAGTTGACCCTGACAAAGTCCGAGCCATCAGAGAGATGCCGGCCCCTCAAACTGAGAAGCAAGTCAGAGGTTTCCTCGGACGTCTGAATTATATTTCAAGATTTATATCTCACATGACTACTACTTGTGGTCCAATTTTCAAATTGCTCAGAAAGAATCAGCCTGTTGTATGGAATGATGAATGTCAGGAAGCTTTTGATAGCATCAAAGAATACCTGTTAGAGCCACCCATCCTTGTCCCGCCAGTGGAAGGAAGGCCTTTGATTATGTATCTGTCAGTGTTAGATGATTCAGTGGGCTGTGTTCTCGGTCAGCAAGATGAGACTGGTAAGAAAGAGCATGCTATCTACTATCTGAGCAAGAAGTTCACCGACTGTGAGACTCGGTATACAATGCTTGAAAAGACTTGTTGTGCTTTAGCCTGGGCTGCCAAACGCCTGCGTCATTATATGGTGAATCATACAACTTGGTTGATATCCCGAATGGATCCAATCAAGTATATCTTTGAAAAGCCTGCTGTTACTGGAAAGATCGCACGTTGGCAAATGTTGTTGTCTGAATATGATATTGTGTACAAAGCTCAGAAAGCAATCAAAGGAAGTGTCCTTGCTGAGCATCTTGCTTGTCAACCTCTTGATGATTACCAGCCAATTAAGTTTGATTTCCCTGACGAAGAGATCATGTATCTGAAAGCAAAAGACTGTGAAGAACCACTGATCAATGAAGGGCCGGACCCCAATAGCAAGTGGGGATTGGTGTTTGATGGTGCTGTTAATGCTTATGGTAAAGGAATTGGAGCCATCATTGTAACTCCTCAGGGGCACCACATTCCTTTCACCGCTCGAATAACTTTTGAATGCACAAACAATATAGCTGAATATGAAGCATGCATCTTGGGCATTGAAGAAGCCCTTGACCTGAGAATCAAACACCTTGACATCTATGGAGATTCTGCACTTGTTATTAATCAGATAAAGGGTGAATGGGAGACTCATCATGAGAAGCTGATCCCATACCGTGACTATGCAAGACGTCTGTTGACATACTTTACAAAGGTTGAACTGCACCACATCCCTCGGGATGAAAACCAGATGGCTGATGCTCTCGCTACTTTGTCTTCCATGTTTCGTGTGAATCACTGGAATGATGTGCCTGTGATCAAGGTGCAGCGTCTTGATAGACCCGCTCATGTGTTTACTATTGAAAACATGCCAGATCAAGCTGATAGAGATGTGAATGATAAAAAGCCTTGGTATTACAACATCAAACAATTCTTGCAGAATCGTGAATATCCACCTGGTGCTTCCAACAGGGATAAAAAGACTTTGAGACGATGAGCTAGTAGATTCTTTCTGGACGGGGAAATCCTATACAAGAGGAACTATGACATGGTCTTGCTGAGATGTGTTGACAAACAAGAAGCTGAGAAATTGATGCACGACGTACATGATGGTACTTTTGGGACCCATGCTTCGGGTCACACCATGTCAAGAAAGCTGTTAAGAGCCGGCTATTACTGGATAACCATGGAGAGTGACTGCCACAAACATGCTAAAAGATGCCACAAGTGTCAAATTTATGCTGACAAGATTCATGTGCCTCCGCACGCTCTCAATGTTATATCTTCCCCATGGCCTTTCTCTATGTGGGGCATTGACATGATCGGGAGAATTGAGCCAAAAGCTTCCAATGGACATCGTTTCATTCTAGTGGCAATTGATTACTTCACCAAGTGGGTTGAAGCTGCTTCCTATGCAAATGTGACCAAGCAAGTGGTTGTCAAGTTTATCAAGAATAACATCATCTGTCGATATGGTGTTCCCAACAAAATCATCACTGACAATGGCTCCAATCTGAACAATAGCATCATGCAAGCTTTATGTGAAGAATTCAAGATTGAACATCACAACTCTTCTCCTTATAGACCTCAGATGAATGGTGCAGTTGAGGCCGCTAACAAGAACATCAAGAAGATTATTCAGAAGATGGTCACTACTTACAAAGACTGGCATGAAATGCTACCGTTTGCCTTGCATGGTTACCGTACTACAGCGCGCAGTTCAACCGGGGCAACTCCTTTCTCTCTTGTGTATGGTATGGAAGCAGTTCTCCCTCTGGAAGTGGAGATTCCATCTCTTCGAGTAATCATGGAAGCAAAATTAACTGAGGCTGAATGGTGTCAAAGTCGGTACGATCAATTGAATCTGATTGAAGAGAAACGTATGGACGCTATGACTCATGGACAGTTGTATCAAGTGCGAATGAAGAATGCTTTTGACAAGAAAGTCCGACCTCGAGAATTCAAGGAAGGCGAACTTGTATTGAAAAGAAGGATAAGTCAACAACCCGACCCAAGGGGCAAGTGGACACCTAACTATGAAGGTCCTTATGTTGTCAAGAAGGCTTTCTCTGGTGGTGCTTTGATTCTTACACACATGGATGGTGTTGAACTCCCAAATCCTGTTAATGCCGATATAGTCAAGAAATACTTTGTCTAGAAAGAAAAGAACAGCGTGGTAGGTCGAAAACCCGAAAGGGCGGCCTAGGCAAAAATGCGCTTCCCGGTGGATCGAAAACCCGAAAGGGCGATCCAGGCAAAAGTTAGGGACAAAAAAAATGAATATGAAAAAGCTCGCTGAGATTGTACGCAACTCAGGCAAGAATGAGCGCCTCGATGAGCCGAAAACCCGAAAGGGCGGTTCATGCAAAAATGAGGTTGATAAAAGACAAGTAACTATATCTGGCAAATCACCATCACCCCTTGGGGCATCTGCAACTGTCAATGATTTTCTTCATCAGAGGCTTCTGTACTTGTGAATTCAAAGTTTCTATGAAATATAGCGGTCATCGTGTTCAATGTATCACCAACCAATAAAATTACCATTTTCCAAGCTTTGTAAATCCGTGGAGTCATGCCCTTGGCTGACTTTCACTCTTCTACATCAATTTGAGCCTTTCTATTGTTTGAAACTCTATTTTTCTTCCTACTTTCAATGCTATGTACAAATATTTTCTTTCTATTTTGATAATGTCAATGCCTGAAACAAACATTTTTGAAAAATAAAAAATCTTTTTCTGTCTATTTTTGAAAACAAACCTGAGCAACAGGGTACATTTCAATGAAACATGCATGGATGAATGAATGTCAATGTCTATTTCAATACATGTTACAAGCAGGTTACTCCCCAGGATGGTCTGTGGTCAATGGCAAGAATGAAAAAACAGAATGAAAATGAAAATGAAAAATGAAAAAAATGAAAATAAAAAGCTCGCTAAGTTGAAAACCCGAAAGGGCGGCTTAGGCAAAAATGAGCACCCCGCTGAATGACAACCTATGAAGGCAATTCAGGCAAAAATGGGGCAATGAAAAGAATATTATTCCCCGTTGAATCGAAAACCCGAAAGGGCGGTTCAGGCAAAATTGGGATTTGAAAATGAAAAATGAAAAGAATGAAATATTGAAAAGCATTGACCACAGATGTGAACATCCAATGTTTACCCAGCACTGACACGCCTAGCAACGGCGACCTGTATCCAAGAACTTTCCAAGGGTTCCTCCTCTACAAGTTTTATTGCCCTCAGCCATGGTTTCGATACGTCACTCAACGACGGTCTCACCAAAGAGGTTTTCCCCTGTGAGTATGTTGCAGCACGAGCCACTACGTGCCCAATCTTCCAATGTTTTGTCTATCTCTGCGAAGCTTCTCTGTCAAATTACAAACCAATCATGCATTTCAAGCATTCATACATGCATAATCATGCATTTTATGTGTTCATACATCCAATAATCTTGCTATACCATACATACATGTTGCATATCCAACTGTCGACTGTCAAATTCAACGCCAATTTCAATTTCAATTCCAAATGTCAAACTCAATTTCAATTTCAATTCCAATTCCTATTCCAATTTCAATTGTCAAATTCGATGCAATCTCAACTTTCCAATCTCAATTTCAAACCATTTCAATTGTCAAATTCGATGCAATCTCAACTTTCCAATCTCAATTTCAAACCATGTCAAATGTCAAATTCGAAGCAATCTCAATTTCAATTCAATGTCAAATTCGAAGCGATTTCCAATCTCCAATTTCAATTTCAATTTCAATTTCAATGCCAATGTCAATATCCAATCTCAATGTCAATGTCAATGTCAATGTCAATTTCAATTTCCAAGCCAAAGTCAATGTCAAATTCAACTTTCAATTCAATCCAAATCAATGTCAATTCACTCTCAATTTACTCTTGGGCCAACAAAAATGGTCATGTCTATTTCCAAATCAAGTCAATAACGATTTACCCTCAATCGGTATTTTGTTAAACCAGACTTTCAATTTGTATTCCATTACTGGTCAAGTGCCAGGTTCGATCCAAAAAGAACCACTTGTACCTGCTCATATACCTATGCTTCCAGTCAGACGGCAAGTTCAATCTGAAGAACAGTTTGTACCCAGCTCATGCTTTGTTATCGGTCAAACGACAAGTTCGATCTAAGAGAACAGTCTGCACTCTCCCACATGATGTGGTGATAATCCAACAAGCAAGTTCGATCCAAAGAAACAGCTTGCATCAACCCTTTTGTCTATGTCTCCAGCCAAACGGCCAGTTCAACCCAAAGAACAGTTTGTGTCTGCCTATCTGTTTGTATCTTCAGCTAAGTGTCAAGTTCGATCCAAAGAACAGCTCATATCTGCCTATGTGTCTATGTTTCCGGTCAAGTGCCAAGTTCAATCCCAAGAACAGCTTGCACCTATCTTTTGTTTTGTATTCCTTGGTCAAGTGGCTAGTTCGACCCAGAGAACAGCTTGTACCTTATTTGCTATCCCTGGTTTGTCTACCCTGTCAGTGTCTATCTGAATCCCCAGTGACATGATAGGTTCCTTAGACTCCAGTTATTTGTCTTACATTCATAATCAAAGTATTGCATAACATTCATGTCTTTGAAAATTTGAAAACGTATTTTTATGTCCAAAAGCAGTGCAAAAGTTAATATTTAAGTATCTTCGTCCCGTCAACTCTAAGACTTCGTCTCTTGACTCTCCGGACAAAGAAACTTAAATAGGGGCAGCTGTTATACCCTAATTTTGGACCTAAAAATACTTGATCAATTCTTCTTTTCTTGCATTACAAGCCATTTGAACTGGCTCTGATCAATTACATCTTTCTCTGCAATGTTATTTGCAAAATTCACATGCAGGGGTGTTTTGGTCATTTCCTATGTCAAAATTTCTTTCAATCTTTGGAAATTTGTTTAAGTCCTTTCAAGGAGTTTGAATAAGTCTTTGTTTCATTCTATGTCAAAATCCATCTCAAAAAAAATTGCATTTGAAGTCATTTTGAGTCAAATTTGCCCCTAGGGGCATTTTAGTCTTTTCAAGTGTCAAGACTCTGTTCAAATCTTAAAAATTGTCTTTGAGTTTTTCAAGTTGGTTTAAATAAACTGTTGTTTCATTTCTCTGTTAAAAATCCATTTTAAATTTGCATCTGAGTCATTTTCAGTCGTTTTAGCCCCAGGGGCGTTTTGGTCATTTCACACGAAATTTCGGCAGAGAGGTACTTTAAAGTACCTCATTTAGGCCATTGGTTCGTTTTAGTCCGTTTTGTCAATTTTAATCGTTTCACTTTACGTTTTTTCCAAGTTACCAATTTTATTCCAATTTTATTTTTATTTTTATTTTAGTCCCTAAAACTGTTAAAAATTACATTTCAGTCCTTTAAAACTTTTAAAATTGCACTTTAGTCCTTTTTTCCTTGTTAGGTCAAACTTTTGTTTTGTGGTCAATTACATTTAAGTCCTTTTTTATGTCCAATTTTTTGGTCCTTTTTTTTTTACTTGCAGTCCAGTTTTTTTTCGAATTACAGAATGGTCCATGAAATTTTCAACAATTGCAGAAAGACCCCCAAGTCCCAAACTCAGCAAGGGTCACGTCCAGACAGGTGGCAAGCTACCATTGGCCACCAAGGCCACATGGCAGCCTATATAAGGGACCAAGTCATCAATGCACAGAAGATACCATTCACAATTTGCCAACACATCAAACACACAGAAACAGAATTCCTCTTTCTCTCTCTATTCAGTTACGATCAAAAAGCCAGAAATAACAAGAACACGAAGAACATTGATGAACCCTAGCTCCACCAGAATGAAGAATTGAAGTGAATTCAATGAAGTTCTCAGAGATTCATCACTGAATCTTCATCATCGAACTTGAAACACTGCAATTCCAGTGTGAATTTGCCACCAAAGCAGCAAATCCACACGATCACAGTGGAGAAAGACGAAGAAATCGAAGGTTAAGTTCGACCAGTGAAGAAGAAGAGAGTGAAGAACTGATTTATTTTCAGTTTCTGTACAAGAACTTACCAGAAGCATCAAGAACATCCAAGCTTCAAGGTTTTCTGAAGAATTTCGTTCGAACCTCCAAATCAACTCAGGTAAGTACACAAAAACCTTCTCATTCAGTTTGCAATCATCATCGAAGGTTCTAATTGAAAGATTAAACGGTGAATTGAAGTGGAAATTCGAAAAGATTTGAAAAAGATCGAAGACCGAACCCTAAAAACGAAAATCATGAAAGTTCACCGTTTGTTCTTCGATTTAAAGCATAAATTCATCATCAGCATGTAAAATAAGCCAAGATAGGGTTTAAGTTCAGAGAAATCAGAAGAAATTTTCGAAACCCTAGGTCGTAGAAACAAGTGTAGATCTGTTCGAATCCGTGCCTTATTTTGAAAAACGAGTGCAAGAATCATAAAGAGGAGAGAAAGAGCTTCAGGATGATGTGTTTAGATTTTAGATCGGAGTTGGTTGAAGCTCCGACGCGGCGGCGCCACCCTGGGCCACCACATCGGAGAAAAGAGGCTTCGTCGGAGAAGAGAGAGTCATTTGCAGACTCTCTCTCTCTAGTCTGTGTTTAGAGAGAGAAGTGGAGAGGGGGAAATGAACCTGAACCGGTTCAAGGCCTTATATAGGCCAATGAACCGGTTCAACCCATGGTTCAACCCTGGCCCGCCTCTTAGGGCCCAATGTTTTCTCCTCTTTGTCCAGTTTTGCTGTTCGTACCCCCCTATCCTGCATGCTTCTTGTTGTTTTTTGCTATTTGCACCCTTTCCAGTCCAATTTCTTCACAAAAAATTTCTAAATTTTTCTAATGTGTTCTTAATATTTTTCTCAACATTTTGGTGACATTTTTTGTGCTAAAAACTTGAGAAAAGCATTTGAAGCTTTTTTTTTTCCTTATTTTTGTTAGGATTAGTAATTTTCTTGCACTTTTTAGTCCAAAAAACCTTTAAAAAATTCCAAAAAAATTCATGTAGGCTTCTTGATATTTTTGTAGCATTTTGTGATGATTTTCATATGTTAAAATTGGCAAAAAAAATAAGGTGTTAATTTTCTTGCTATTTTTGTCATATTTTGTGCTAAAAATGAATAAAACTTTGCTTGATTTCAATCCTATTGCTTGATGAACACTTGTGACCTATGCCACTTGATTTGAGGGAGTTTTAACTACTGTTTGTGTTGATATTAATGCATGAGCATGAATCTTGATTAATTACTTAGCTTACAAGTTAATTGTATAGTTAAGTAATGTAAATATGCTTAAAATTTGTTCTAAAATGCCAAGTAACTCATGTTGCCTTAATTCCCATTCCAAGACTTGTTTCTAAACCTTTAAAATGTATTGGAATGTGAGAATTATAGGTCACTTGGTTCTTGCATTTTATGAACAAATTTTAGCCATGTTTGCACTCATTTTCTATCCTTTATATCCTAGTGTTTCTCTTGCTTTATTTCCTTTGATATTGTCATATGCTACTAACTCTTTTCATTTCATGTTTCATCATTTCATAAGCATCTCCATTTCATCCCATATTCATCTCTATTTCTTTCTTGCTTGCAATTGAATTTGTATCAAAGTTAGAATGTAAACACTTAGGAGTTTTGTAATATTTTTCCTTTGTGCACTTTTAATTTTCTTGGCAAAGAGGCCATAGAATGTATCTAGGGTATGATGTAAAGGACAATGGACTCTAATGATGTACACCGACACAAACACCGACACATGCACACACATCACTATAATATAGCTAGAATATGCATGTTTAGATGTATGTTTAGGATTGTATGTTTAGATGAATGCCTAGGACTTATACTTAGAAAAAACCAATTTTCCAAACAAATGTGAACAACTTCACTCAAGCATTTTTTACAATAAACCTTGGGGTCAAAACCCCATTGATTTTCCTTTTCATTTTCTTAATCAAACTTCAAACAAATTTTAATCATACTTTGACTTGTTTTTGCAAATGACTAATTCAACCTCACAATTTCCCAATCTCATGCCCTTGAGGCCTCTTTCTATTCTTCAAACTCCAATTTTCAAACTTAAAATCAACCAACAAAAACAAAAACATTTTTGGAAGAGAACTACGGTGGGTTTGATCCCTTAAACGGGTACGTAGGCAAGGAACAAAATTCCTTCAATTCAACTAAAATAAAAATCCAAACACATTCTTCTCCCTCCAATTCTTCACTTAGCAAACTTTAGGTTTAATAAATACTTTTCAAAATAGCGTTTAAAAATAAAGCGCGCGCGTAGAAATTAAAGACGGTTCCTATAGGATACTATAGTCGTTATGGGTGCCTAACACCTTCCCGTAGCGAAAACAACTCCCGGACCTCGATTCTCAAGGGTTTTGCTTACTTTTTCCCTTCCCAAGAAAAAAATAAGATATCACCGGTTAGAAAGGTTCAAACGTAATCAATGTTTGACACCCGAAAACCAAGATAAAACTACTATAAAGTCATAATCATCAACATATTTAGAAGAATGAAATGGTACATGAACACTTAATGTTTCTATTTTTTTATAATCATATTATAGGTCCAAAATATTCAACACTCTTTATCAATGGATCTCCATCGGAAAACTTGTTGGGCACAAAGGATGACTTGTGTCCTCCCAACAAGATTTTTAAACACACAATAATTAGAAATCGAATTGTTGAGTGAGACTTAATATCTTACAATGCATCAAGAGAATGATGGAAATCTTTCGATAGAGGATTTTGGTTCCATCTCGGGCACGAGGCACATGACACCATGTGTGAGGCACATGGGTTTGTATTTATGAAAAAAGTGTGATTCCCCCTCATGGACTCATGCGCGAGGCGCGTGACACATGTTCTATATAAAAGGCATTGTTGTTTTCAACTTTAGGCATTGTTGTTTTCTAAAATATGAGACTTTTGGGAAAAGGTTTATGCATTTTCGAGAGGGATTCTAGGACGTGTTACTCCTCGAAAACACCTTGATATTGAAAATCATTGAGTGAATGTAAGAGGGTAAAGAGAAATTTAGGGAATATTCTTTGAGAACAACGAGAGCCAAATTTTCTAGTCCGTTTTGTAACTCTCTTGATAAAGGAAGGGATTGGGAAAATGGTAGAAACGAGATTCTTGAAATTAATTCTTTCAACTCTTTGCATCTCTATGTAATGACCCGTTTATAGGATATCCTTTTGCATCTCTTTCGTATTGTTTAAGAACGATCATGTTCCATCATAACAGAGTATACTTTGCTGAAATTAAATCACTCCAAAAATAGATGATGGAAAAAAATTATGGAAAAATTGAATGTTCTAAACTTTTTTTTAACTATTGTTTTTGTCAAATTTGTTGAAAATATATTAATATCTTTTAAAAATAATTTTTGAAGCAATATAAATCCATTTAAGATAGACCTAATTACTGTTTTGGCCCCCTAAGTATTCAAATGTTGTGATTTTAGCCCCCTAAAAAAATAACTATTTCTGAGCCCTCTATGTTTATCCCCTTTTGCAATTTTAGCCCCCAACCAATTTTGACTCAGTCAACGCACACGTGGACGTTACGTGTGTAATTTTTAATTTTTAAAAAAATAAAAATGTCACGTGTAAATGCTTTAATTAAAAAAATAAATAAAAAACAAAATAATTTTTATTAAAAAAAAATTTATTTTATTTATTTTTAAATATAAAAATAATTAAAAAATAAATTTAAAAATTTAAAAATAATTAATAATTAAAAAAATAATTAAAAAGTGATTAAAAAATAAAAAATTACACACGTGTGCGTTGACTGGGTCAAAATTAGTCTGGGGGGTCAAAACTGCAAAAGAGGGTAAACATAGAGGGCTCAGAAAGAGTTATTTTTTTAGGGGACCAAAATCACAGCATTTGGATACTTAGGGGGCCAAAACAGTAATTAAACCTTTAAGATAAGTTGAAATAATTATCTAAAATAAAAATGAGATATTTAGTTTTAAATACAATTAAAAGGATGCTCTACAAAAATACAATTAAAAGGATAATTTGGTCAGTACACATTCAAAATCAATTTTGATGTAAACTATCCAAACAACATCAACTCATAATAATCACTTCTAAGGGAGTGGATCCAAACATAAATCAATTCACATCCAACCTACTTTTAACCAAACTCAATTCTATCAAAATCAATTCTCGCTGTCGTCAAACCAAACACATACTAAAACTTTTATAAAATGTCTTAATCAACTTCAACAATCTTATCATGTAAATACCTGTGTATACATACCGTTATAAACAAAATAATTTGATATATAAATGATAAAATCTAATTAGATGTGCGTAAATGATTCAATGATAAAATCTAATTAGATGTGCGTAAATGATTCTTTGCACATTGCCAATGCATATAAATTAACTAAAAAAGTCAACATCCTCACAAAACTTGATTTAGAGCTATCAAATCAATGTAAAATATATTTACTTTTATTTCAATTTAAAAATGTGTTATATACAAGCATTATTTTGACAATAAAATCACCAATGCTGTATTTTTCAAAACATTTTCAGGCAAGTTTGAGTGGTTCTAGCAACAATACAAACATATTTGTTTTCTTCTTTAGTTTGGCTGAGTAAAATCTTTTTTAAAACCTTTCTCTCTCTAGAATTTTTTTCTCTGACCTCTCACTAAAAGCTACCCGTACTGCTCTCCTCAAATCCAAACCTTTATCTTCTCTGATGTAGAGTATATGAGTGGTGGTGCGACGAGGTTCAACCTCTGCACCACCGGTGACGCCATGTCCGTTTCCGGCGGTTCTGGATCCTCTCTTCGTCAGATCTGTCAGTTCCATCTCCGGTGGGTCGTTTTTTCTGTCGTTGAGGTGATCTGTGAAGTGCTAGGCAGCTTGCCCCCGCCTCGCCGGAGGACTTTGGGCTTCACAGGTAGGCAGCGACGCTGCCGATTCAGCAGGTGGTGGGTCGCGCCCCCGTCTTAGCCTCTGTTTCACCGCTTCGTTAGCCCCTCTCCGATCTGTGGTGTTTGATCTGGTGTCCTGGACTATATGTTCAGTTTTGTCGTCCCCTCGTCAAGGGAATTTTGTGTTGTTTTGTGAAGGAGGAAGTTGTACGGTTTTTTGTCTAGGTGGTGGCGACGAGGGTGGGATGCTCAGGGTGAGGGAGCTCTTTTGATGGAGTTGGTGGCTCGTTGGGTTGGAGTGTAGGCGGTGGTGACGACAGTTGTGGAGTGTGATGTGGTGTGAGGAGGTCACGGGTTTCGGCATCCGGGAAGTGCCGTTCAGATCCGCCGTTTTTGCTCCATCTTTGGTTCTCTTTTACTACGTCGACGAATACTTTCTCCTTGTTTCAAGCGGCTGCCTTTTTATTATCTGGGTTGTGGTTCCGTTTCAAACCGGCGTCGCTGCCCGTGTTTTGTTGTTGGATTTTGTCTCCCTTTAGATGTATGTTTTGTGTTGTTGCTTGTTTCTTGGTGAGGATGTTTGGTGGCATAGTGAAGCAGTGTCAGTGGTGGTGATGCGCGATGGTGAGGCATTGGTGGTGGAGGTTTTTCATTTGTGGTGGGGGTGGTGATGCGAGGTGGTGGTGAAGTGTGGTAGGGGTGTTATGTGAGGTGGTGGTGGTTGGTGTTTTAGTGAGGTGGTTGGTGTTTTAGTGAGGAGGCAGGTGTTTGTTGGGGTGTTTTCCTTAGGAAGCAACCTCTGTTACATGGGTGTTTGTTCATCGTCACTAGCTCTTGTTTGTGCCTTTTGGGTGTTTTAGGTGTTTTCGGGGTTTGGAGGCTGCGTGTACCTTTGTGTTGAGCCTTTTCATTGGGATTTGTTTGCTGTTTCAACTTCGCATGCCATGTCTTTCGTCCTACATATTGTATGCTGGTTTTTGGTGGGCCGGTTCATTTGGCTTCGAGATCGGGAGTCGGGATCTAGCTGCAATCTTTGTTTTGACTTGATTTGGTTTTTCTCTGGTGTACCGGGGGCGAGGGGTGCCCTGCTTGGTTTTTGGGCTTTTGTTTTGTGCTCTTTCGGTGGATCAGAGGTCGCGAGGTTGTGGAAGCTGCATGATCCTTAAGTCAGGTGCTCTTCGAAATGTGGCTCTGCTTGGGTGTCTGGATATGGGTGTTTTATTTTGAGGGTGTTCTTCAGGGGTGAGTAGTGGCGATGGGCGGTGGGGGATACCGTGTTTACAGTGTTTGGTTTTTTTGGAGTATGTTTTAGGGGGTGATGTGTTCTGGTGGGTTTATCTTCAAGGGTGTTTTTAGGTGGTTATGGTGTACCGTCTATATGCGGCACCATTTGTATCTTGTTCCGTCCATACCTTGCGTCTCGCGGGGATGGCGTTTAATAATATTTGCCGATTCAAAAAAAAATATTTGTTTTCTTCTTTCAAATGAGAAAACATGCACGAATTGTCTAAACCTTTTGTATATACGTGACATGTAGAGCCCTTTGGGTCTAAAGTGGTTACGCGATTGCATCTTGTTTGACGTGAATGACAAATCAAATTTTGATTGTTATCAAGATATCATGATTTGATCATGAGATTTCATTTCAAGTGTTGTAGAACACGATGTGACATGTATAACTATTCGTGAATGATTTGTAGATTAAGTTGTGTTTGTCACATGAACTGAGTCTTGACCTAATCTAGAATAACAATGTTATGCAATTTCACTCATCTACAAATGTTTTTAATACCTACTCAAATTGGTATAGTACACAATTAAAGAACCATATCAACTTAATAATCTACATTATCAATATTTTAAAACGATTTACAAAATTATAAAAATAAAAATCTAAATATATAACACATACCAATTAAACTCAATAAAAAAAACAATTAAACTCAATGAATTTTTTTACAAAACTTTTTTGTTGCTCTAAATGCTCAAATTTTTAAGATAAAAAGATCACAATAATTCAAAGTTTGACCATGAAATAAATAAAAATTAAGCAAATATTGTTTCGTTCATAGTTCTTTAACCATTTAAGCTAAAGCCACTTATTTTTTTTAACAAAACTCTAATATATATTTTTGAAAACTAAGTGACAAAATTCTAATATTAAATGATAAATAATAATATACTATAGTACTTTACAAAACAAAATGATAAAGATTATTATCCAGAACCTCTGAAAAAAAAGATTATTTATCCAAAAAGAATATTTAATTTAGTTTTTCAATATAAAGAGACACACATGTCCACCTCAACCTCATCCGCTTTACACATCAAAGCCTTTACTTCACGCTGACAGATTTTTACAAAAACCCAAAACCCACCTTCTACCCTTTTCTTTACTACAAAATTTTACTCTTTCAACATTTTTTTTACTACAAAAAATTGACAATTGTAGATAGAAAACACAAAAAACATTGTCTTTTCCCTTTCCTCTTCTTCAATCGATTACAATCGAAGAATCTCAATTCCGCAGCAAAAATGTATTTATCATCAGAAAAGCCTCGCCCAATCGATTTCTACAAAGAAGAAGCACGCGACATGATGATGGAAGTAGTAGCCAACACCGATCTTCAACCACCACCACCGCCACCGCCGCAACACCACCACCACCTTCAACAACAACAACCGCAAATGATTCTCACCGCCGAGAGCAGCGGCGACGATCCTGAGATGGAGATCAAAGCTCCAAAGAAACGCGCGGAAACCTGGGTTCAAGACGAGACACGAAGCCTCATTGGTCTACGACGCGAGATGGATTCGTTATTCAACACTTCGAAGTCGAATAAGCATCTTTGGGAGCAGATTTCAGCGAAGATGAGAGAAAAGGGTTTTGATCGGTCACCGACTATGTGTACTGATAAATGGAGGAATCTTTTGAAAGAGTTTAAGAAAGCGAAGCATCATGATCGAGGTGGTGGAAGTGGTTCTGGTGGGAAAATGAGTTGTTACAAAGAGATTGACGAGATCTTAAGAGAGAGAAGTAAGTGTGGACAATATAAGAGTGTTGTTACACCTACTTCTAAAGTTGAATCTTCTTACATGCAATTTGATAAAGGTTAATTTTATGTTTTATGTTTTTAGTTCTATATTTGATTTCATGCTATGTTTCGTGTTTAGATAATAATAATAATGTTTGTGGCAAATTTGATTTGATGCTATGTTTGGATAATTGTTTATGTTTTTGGTTTATATATGCAATTGTGCTTATTTGAGTATAAGTTATTATGTTTGATTTGTACACTGTAGCTCAATCTTTTTTTAGTTAAAAACTGTTGTCACAGTCATGTTATGTTGTGAACCCCAGATTTGTCCCTAAAATCGGTGGCAGACAAGTCACAAGTGCGTGTTTATGTAGGCTTTCAAACGTGTGGTGTGAAATAAAATCCGGAGGGAACACGATAGCCTGTTTGTTTCGAATTATAGTGGAAGCATGCGGAAAAATTGATTGCCGATGCACTTTTTACAAAAGAAAGTTTTTGTCGTTTATTCTAGAATCTATTTTTGAGTTCTTAAACGATAATAATACTGCGGCTATCAACCTTTTGCGTAGCAGGATATGAACAAAACGCTATTGTTCCACAATAGAGTATTTAGTACAAAATATCATGAAATAGCGGACGCTATATCATAATTGCATAGTGGAATTTGAACAGGCCGCGGTTTTCCGTGATCCGCAGTTGATAGCACTTGCACAAACAGGGTAGAAGTGAATCTTTTAGAATGTCGGTCACACTAGTTGCTGTAGTGGACCCATTAAGGACTAATGTGGCAAATACATGGGGTTTTTATGGACTAAAGTGATTTGTGAATACTCTGGGATCAATGTGTCACTTCTCTGAATTTTGCACTAATGAGTTTATGAGTTTACTCGTAAAGAATGTGACTTTTGAGGTAATAATGGTAGAATTCAAACTATTTTTGTACAATGCATGTCCAGTGATGGTGTTTAAAACTTTTATAACTCCGGGGCATCAAACTTAAATCCAACTTGTTATTGACAACACTTGACTTGTGGCACAGATGCACAGGCAGTTTGTGTAAAAGAAATCGTGTATGTAGCATTAGTCAAAACCAAAGAGTTAGCATTCAACCAAGTCCAACAAATTTGGTCCAAAAAGAAGGGCTGATTTGGTATCTTTTTCAAACATTATGGCTTGAAATATTAGGCCGTGCTTCTTGTATTATGAAGTGGATATAATTCAATGAAATGCCCGACTATTAAAAACCTAACTATTCTTTTTGTAACTGCCTAATCAACTACATTTTCCAAATTCCAACAAATCCAGTCCCAAAAGGTGTGCATCTTGGTTAAAATTGCTATTTTACATGTTTGTATCGGTGTTGACAAATAGCAGCTTTAGCGGCCCTATACCACTATAACGTAGTGGAATTTTGGACAAACCACCATTGTTCCACCATATGCTATTTAGTACAAAATATTGTCAAATAGCGGCTATAGTGGTGCTATAGCACTATTGCACAGAGGAATTTTAACAGTCCGCTATTCTCCACTCTCTGCAATAGACAACATTGGTTTTTATACCTTAAGCTTTTATTATTTTTAATCTTCTTTGTGAAACCGAAATTTGGAGTAAAGAAAAAGCATTGAGTTGGCCTGTATAGCTTTAGGAAGTTCGCTTGGAAGTCAAATGTATATCTTTGTTAACAATCTACCCTTAGTAGATACTCAGCCCATATCAATTGATATCAGGTCTGACAGCTGTGTTATTTTTCTCTATGCTTACGATCTTTGATATACGAGAGTATAAATCACTGCAATTTGAAGGTTCTCAGGGGGGACAACTCCTACCCTCTTGAATCATCAAACCGAATTTAAGTGAATTGGTAATTTTTCCCTAGTTGCTGTTCTGAGTCATGACATTTGGATGTCTGTCTTGTTACAATTTCGCCCATTTTGTCTTTAGGAACAGTTAGTTGACTTATTATGTTGCTGTGCAGGTATTGATGATGCCAACATTTCTTTTGGACCCGTTGAAGGTATGTCTTTGAAGTCAGCTTTTTATTTTCTACTCTATGATAGTTCACTTGTGATGTGTCTGTGTCCTAAGATTATTTCATATTTTTCAGCTCATAAATCATGTAGGATCTTGATTAGTTGATTCCATGTGGCCATTTGGTTTGGTTCTAATCCTAGATTGCTGTATTGGAAAATAACACTAGTGTATGATACATTCAAACCAGCGACTCACTAACCTAATACCCTAGCCAAGTTGAATACTGGTCAAAGTTTTACAATATTTAAAATCTCACATGTTATTAAATTTTCTAAATTTTATGCTAATAAACTTAGTTTTGTAAAAAAAAATTGCAAAATATCAATACAAGTCTAGTTTTTTAAAACTATAATTAAATATATCTTTGATTTTTATGTAATATATTACATAATAAACTACTATTCTACTAAAATAATATGTATTCACAAAATGGGAATTTATATATGTACATATTATAATTCAAAAGTATATTTGTAGTATATGATTTTTTTGAAATATACATTTTACTCTTCAAATTTGAAAGTATATATATATTTTTTAGGGGAATTTAAAAGTATATATTATTTCATAAGTATATATATAGCAATCTAGCCGAGATTGGACCTAATAGGTTAATATATTATAGTTTAATAGATTGTACAGTAAACTACTATTCATAAGTATATATTTCAAATTTATATATGTTTAATATGTATTCACAAATTTTTTGTATATGTTCATTAACAATGCACTGGTTTAAAGAACATATATATAACAATCTGGCAGAGATTTGATCTAATAGGTTGACCACACAGGCCTTCGGTCCGGTTTATGGTTGAACCAATCGGACCGGCTGGTCCTGTCTCATTTTCTAGACGCACATGATTGCATGTGAATTTAACTGCTACCATAGGTGACCTGTTACCCTTTTGCTGTTCCTTTTTCTTGTAAACATTCCATATAACGATAAAAAAAATTGGACACATATTGAAATGTTACTTTGGAAAGCCTATTGAAATGAAAATTCAAATGCCGTACTAGTGTAATCTGTAGGAATGTTCTGGTTATTGCAATTTACTAGGAAGTCATTCAGCTCATGTCTGGCTGGTAACTATTTCTTTAAATAGTAGAAAAAAGTATTGTTGCTGCTTGTTGTAATCATCCATCAGTTTATCTTAATTAAAATGTCCAGTAGTAGTATTTAGGGAAGGGGGTTGTATTTAAAGGATTTAGATATATGTGGGATATCGTTTTGATGTTTAGGCATTCATTCTTTCCAAAGTAAAAGTTCCTTCATGTTTCTCATCATTCTCAAATACTTGGCAATTAGCTTCTGGAAGACCAACACTCAATCTTGAGAGAAGTTTGGATCATGATGGGCATCCTCTTGCCATTGCCGCAGCAGATGTTGCAGCAAGCGGAGTCCCTCCTTGGAATTGGAGAGAAACTCCCGGAAATGGTAAGCTATGCTATGTAAAGGACTGGTTCATTTTTTTCTTCTTCTTTAGGTTAATCGCTTTCTTATTTCTGATACTGGTTCTTACTATTATGGCAGGTGGGGAAAGTCAGTCTTGCTGTGGAAGGGTTATATCAGTCAAATGGGGTGATTATACAAGACGGATAGGTATTGATGGCACTCCGGAAGCCATAAAGGAGGCAATTAGGGCCGCTTTTAGGTTGAGAACTAAACGTGCATTTTGGTTGGAGGATGAGGAACAGATTATCAGAAGTATTGACCGTGACATGCCTATTGGAAATTACACTCTTCACCTTGATGAAGGTTGGGCTCAGTTTCTTCTTTTAGCTAACTTGTGCAAATTTCATGGTTTATTTTACTTTTAATGTCTAGGAGTTTAACTGTTGTTTAAAGTTCATGTACTGGGATTTGAGTTTGTTGACCCCTTACATTTAGGGCATACACTGCATTTCAGCCAAACCGTATTTTGTGCACCGTTTCTGTTGACGTAACAATATATTATCATTTGCAGGAATGGCCATCAAAGTATGCCTATATGACGAGTCTGACCATATCCCTGTGCATACTGAAGAGAAGATATTTTATACCGAGGATGATTACCGTGATTTTCTGGCACGTCGGGCTTGGACAGGTCTAAGAGAATTTGATGGTTATAGGAATATTGACAATATGGATGATCTTCGGCCTGGTGCCATATACCGAGGCGTGAGTTGAGGGCAGGTGCATGGCATGAACAATCTTCAAATATTTGCATCAAATGTCTAGATAAGTGGAGGGAACTGTGAGGATCTTTGACAATATATATGTGCAGCATTAACCTGAAACTGTATTTGTTTAGTTTGATAATGCTGTTTATAATTAGTCTATAATAGGAGAATGAACAGGTTCTTTTGCCTTGTGTAAATATGCATTGACAGTGAGAAAAAGAATTATTGTCAATATATTCTATGGGATAATTTTCAATTGTTACTTCTGATGCTGGTGAAGTTCTCCAGGATAGTGGCATATTCTTTTTCTAGCACGTTGCTTAAGCCGGAATCTTTTGAACCATCATGATTGTTAACCATAATCAGACAAACATTTTGTCATAAAAATTCAATCCTGGAAACTTTAGATGAAGGAATGCAAGATGTGATACAAGACCGTGGGGAGTGCTTTACCCACCTGTTGCGACGGTTGATGCACAAAGCAGCAGAGGAGTAGAGCGAGACATCGTGAGAACAAGGCACTGTCTGTCAATATGATAGCCCATAACCATCACATCACAGCTAATTATATTAAGTTCCTAAAAAAAAAGTAATCATATTAAGTGACATGAGTTATATACTATAATAAGTGGTTACGATTGTTCAAATAAGCTCTTCTAGCTTTCTAACAATTCCTTCAATTCCGAACCATACATCTCCTAGAGATTTGCTTTTATGAACTCCTTTTGACGTTTTCATATATGATTTATGAAAAAAGGAGCGTTGGAACGAAGTTGTAGCAGAGCCGCAAGACTACAAGAGCATCTTGAATGGAAGTATCAGAGTTTCATGGAAAGATGAATCGGTATTTTTTGTTCTTCTCATTGGAGGAGGGGCAATGTGGATTTCATAGAATTTGGTGATGAACCTTAAGAGTGTGTTTGAATGAGATAATTGGAAATTTTTAGATAATTTAAAATTTTAGACAATTCAATTGAATTTTCTTCATTTTAAAATATTTTTGTTTGGATAGAGTAATGAAAAACTTCACTTGATATTAGTGGCCGATTTAAAAATTATGAGAGGTCATTTTTCAATTTTGAAAATTTTGAGGGGTTGAATTGTAATCTTCAAAAAATTGGAATTGGGACCAATTAGAAATATTTGAAAATTTATAGGGGTTAGTTTGAACTTTTTGAAAAATATAGGCACCAACTTACAAATTTTGAAAAAATTATAAGTAGGAAGCAATTTGAAACTCCTACATTTTAAGTGTCATTAAAAATTCTTTAAATTTAATAACTTTGAAAAAATACTTCATAATTTTTCATCATTTTAAAAATTCTCCCTCCTTTCAAAAAAATATATTCTCCATAAATTTTTTTTTATGGTAATCCAATTTTTTTTAATAAGTGTGTAAGACTAATTTAAGTAATGAAGTTGAGCTTTTAAATAAAATTAATAGAGTAAATGTAAACAACTAATTTTTTTAATAAGTGATTAATTTTGCTTATATTTTATAATGAAGTGAGAATGATTTACAAATTTAGAATATAATTAAAATATACAATATACATTTTGATATATTCAAGGCACAACTCAGCCAAAATATTTTGTCAAAAAAAAAAAAAAAACTCAGCCAAAATATAATTATAAAATAACTTATAAACAAGCAAATACGAAAGCTAGTGTTTGCCCCAACTTGTTTTAGCCGTTAATGTTTTTTTTTAAAGACGTTAAAGTTGTTTGTTAAACATTTTTTCTATTTTGAAAAATTTGTTCTACGTTCTAATGTGTTTTTTCCCCTCAAAGATTACGACCACGATATTTTTTTCTATTCCAAAAATTCTTTCTATGTTAAAATGTGTTTTTTTCTTCATAGATTACCTCCAGAATATAATTTACATTATGAGTATTCTATCTACGTTATAATGTTGAATAATTTGTTAAAATATTTTAAACACATTTAAAAAGATTACTAAGAAAAATAACTTTTTTTGGTGGTGGCCGGGGTTTGTACTTGACCTTGCATATATTATGCATTGTCCTTTGCCAACTGAGCTAAGCTCACGATGACGAGAAAAATAATATTTAACATAAAATCGCTGCTTTTAGTTAAAAATAAAACATAAATTGTTGAGAGAAAAAACATTAATCGTTGCTTTCAAAAATCATAAAACATAAAATCGTTGTAATTTTTCAAAGAGAAAAGAACATAATATTAAAATGCATTGAAACAAGTAACAAAAAAAAAATGTATTGAAATAAGTAATAACGCGCATAAGTTATTTTACAATTATATTTTGGTTAATAATCATTGTTAAGGCTTGCCTAACCAACTGCTTAAATCTCTATATGGTTTAAAAAATGGAAAATGTTTCATAGACACCCTTTATTCCCATACACCCTTGCACTAGGAAGAGAGAAGAGGGGAGGAAAGAGAAAGTGTGCTTGTGCGGGGTCCACGTAGCTACGTGTCAGATTTTTGTGTGGGTGTTAAATGGTGTATTGCCACCTAGGGATGTCTATGTATCATTACTCGAGATATTCCCTGATAACATATAGAGAACTTTACGGTATAGAGAAATTGTGAATCAACAATTTATCGAATTGAATGACACAGAGAAGCATTAAAAGTAATCTATCTATCTATTTGCCTTGCATTTTGCCTATGTGGCAACTCTAGGGTTCTCATGCAAGCTTTATGATGATGAGGCAACATTAGCGAAAGTTTTCAATCTCTCCTAAAAAACTTCTTATTGTAACTGCCTAACTAACTATAACTGCCCTAAGTCCCTAACCAATCATAATTAACTCTAACTAGAGTTAGTTTATCAGTTAAGTCCAATCTAATGTACAAAATACAGCTGTCTTGTGTAACAAGTAACCATGCTAAAGACTTGAGTAACTTTTACTGATAACCGTTTCTGTTAGAGCTTATGTGACAGCTTTCACATTCTCTCCCGCCAGGCTTCTGCTTTCAACTACCACAGTGAGTTACAAGAATTGTTCTTGAAGAAGAAGAAGAAGAAGAAGAAGAAGAAGAAGAAGAAGAAGAACTTCTTCTTCTTCTTCTCTCCTCCTCCTCCTCCTCCTTCTCTCTCTCTCTCTCTCTCTCTCTCTCTCTCGGTTTCTTATTTTCAATTTCCTTCTCAGGTTGAAGCACCTTCTACGGGAAGCTGAAATCACAGAGCAAGGTTGATATCTCATTCTTACAGATTCTTACACAGAAACTCAAGGAAGCTGAAATCATCAGCAGGACTTCTTCTGGTGATTAGCTACCATTTAGTTTTCATGTACACTCCATATGTTGAATATTTTAATCTCATGCACCAAACCATAGGATTTTGGATTTCTTCAGTTAATGTATGTTTAAAAATTATAGAGATGTCATATGTACTTTGTTGATCAAATTCTACTGATTTTGTTGCTAAAAATATTTTGATCTATCTTTGACATGAATTCACAATTAAGCATCGTTTATGTTCGGTAAAATCAGAGATCTTGAAGTTTAAGTCTTGATCTTAAATTTCAGTACGTTGCTATTTTAAGTAGTTCTGAGAATATGTAATCTCTGCTTTTTGATGTTTGGTTTGAGGAGTCACATTGATTTCATCAGTTTTCAAAATTGTCTAGTGTGCATATTTGATCTTGTATATATAATGGTGCATCTTTGATGTATGTTGATTAGTTCTTGATTTTAACATTATTTCTTTTTCTTAACCTTAGAAAATGGTTGATACTAAGGAGTTGATTAGTTCTTGATTTTAACATTATTTCTTTTTCTTAACCTTAGAAAATGGTTGATACTAAGGAGCTAAACAAAGATGAGAGGGATGTTGTTGAAATATTGCTTGACCTTGAAGAGAAATTTGAAGCTCAAGCTCCAGTTCCATTACTTGACCTTGAAGAGGAATTTGAAGCTCAAGCTCCAGTTCCAGCTCCAGCTCAACCAGAGGTGAGGAGGATGCCCTCAGGCTTCACACTCAGGATTTGCCCCAGGTTGAGGATGCTGGCTACATGGGGGCGGAAGAGGGCTAGAAATGCAAGGGGACCGAGGAGACCAAGGGCCTTTCTCACAGCAATTTGGGGGCAAAGGAGGGCTAGAAATGCAAGGGGGCCGAGGAGACCAAGGGCCTTTCTCACAGTAACTTGGGGGCAAAGGAGGGCGAGAAGTGCAAGGGGGCCGAGGAGGGCAGTGAGGGAGGACGGTCGGGTGAGGGTCAGAAGGTCAATGATCTGGTGGTTTATGGTGCCAAGAGCTGCAAGGATGTACTTGTTGCTGAGAAGGGGCGGAAGGCTGAGAAGGGGTAGAAGGGTCAAAAATGCTAGGGGGACTAGGGACACAGCGGAGGCTCAAGGTACTGATGATGGAGCCAGTAATGAGGTCGAGGTTGTGAGGGCTACTGATGATGGAGACAGTAATGAGGCCGAGGTTGTGAAGATTATTGATGATGGAGACAGTAATGAGGCCGAGGTTATGAAGGCTATTGTTGATGAAGCCAGTAATGACGGCGATATTGCGAAAGATGAAGGTCATGATGGGATCCCAGTGGAAACCTTGGGGAAGTAGTCATATGCGGGTCGTTTCTTGTCATCTGTTCAGTTTATGTGTTTTTTTTTTTTTTTTTTTTCCGTTTACATTGTTAGATATGTGTACTTACACAATTTGAATGTTTTCCTTGTAATAAAATGTCAAACATATTGTACTGCATTTGGATTGATTTGCATACATTTAGTTACATCCCTTATCAATGTATGATTTCACAGTTGAATTGTTGTTTAACTACAGATTTTTCAAAATTCTAAGCACACCAAATTTAATCGATCGACAACTCTTAGTTGTAAAATATATCCCCCAAGGTATGCCTTCAGATTATAATTCATTAGGGACAGGTATCATTCCCGAGAAAATTATTTCAGGAGACAAAAACCTTGAAAAGGAATCTTTGATTGAAAATATCAAACTTTCATGTAGAAGAGTGGGACATTGATCGGGAATTTGACCGCTGCCATACACAACCTGTTAGGAAGTATTAACCATGACAAGCCTGTAGGAAATCAAACTCTTCACCTTGATGAAGGTTAGGCTCAGTTTATTCTTTTAGCTAACTTGTGCAAATTTAATGTGATACAAGCAGATTGTGGAGAGCACATGTTGCCATGCTGCATTTGTGGCAGAAGTCATATGAATAAGAGAATATTGAGGAAAAAAAGAGATAATGATGTGCGTGCGAGAGAGGGAAATCAAGAGAGTTGCAGAAGTACTTGCCGCAGAGTATCATGGTTCTGTTGGGCTAGATTGAAAAGATGTTTATTCGATTGGTCTTCAGGTGCGATAGATGTTGCACCTAAAGTTTTCTAAAAATAGGAGATAGATGCTGCAGAGTGGTGATGATAGTTGGGCACAAAGCAGTAGAGGAGTAGAGCGAGATATCATGAGAACGAGGCACTGCAAGAAGACTTTAGTGGCTGCACAAGATTACAAGTCTATGACTATAAGCGTCACAGGTTATTATTATATTTAGTGACATAAGTTATTATTATAAAGTGGTTAAAAATGTTCAAATAAGCTCTTACAGCTTTCTAGCAATTGCTTCAACTCCAAATGATACATCTGACATCTCTTAGATTTGCTTTCTATGGTCTCCTTTGATGCTTTCGTAATCAGAATTGAATTAATAATTCAGAGTGATTCACTAATTCATTAAACTAAAACGATAAATCCAACAAACCAGAACTTTGAAAGGATTAGGAAAAATGTCTTGAGATCCCCCTTACATGGTTACATGCACAACCAGATATGAACAAAGGAGTGCCGGAACAACTCTCTGGTAGAACCGCAAGACTATAAGTAACATGTTATAAGCTCAAATAAGCTTCCAAAATTCGTAGTAAATGTTTCAAGAGTAAACCTTCAATTTGATATCACTATATGGCTATATTGGTCATTATAGATTTATGATAGATAGTTCTTAATCTTCTCAATTCATCTGTCACCCAGTTATCTTCAAAATAGGAGAGAACCTAATAGTTTGAGGATTAACTTGATTGTTTAAAAAAAATTAGAGTAATAGTTTAAAGAACATGCTCTTGGAGGATTTGCTTTTTGTATGATCTCATTTTAACGCTTTCACACAGACAGATTCACTAATTCATAATATTTTAATGACCAAATTAAATATTCACTCTTGATTCAATATTTCATTTTATTTTTTGACAAGAGTTATTCATAAATATATTATCTCCTTTCTACTCCAACCAGAACTATGAAAGGATTAAGAATTTTATGTATCTCCTTTAAATGCTAGAATGATAGGTCCAAATACCCATGATTAAGAAAGGATTAGGAAATTCCTCGAGATCATGGATGATTCACTATTTCATAAAACTGAGTACTAGGGATGATTCACTATTTCATAAAACTGAGTACAATCAACCATAATTCTGAAAAGATTAGGGAAGTTTTTTGATATCCTTGCCAAAAGGAAAACATACAAAAGCGAGGAATAATACATTCATCCACATCAGTACACATCTAACCATGTGAATAGAAAATTCACAACTGGCACAATCCACTTGATTTGGAAAAAATAACAGAAACAGAACCATGACAAGAAAAGGACACAGGCGGCTAAGCTTTACTGCTCATCCCATTCGTCGTTCTTGTATGATACAAGTGTGTCAACCTTGTGAATCTGCATAACCAAAATAAGTATTACTTATAGCCAAAGGATAAACCATGTCAGTCGATAAATAACAAAATTGGTAAGTCCAAATTGCACCTTAGTATCAAAGGAATGCAGTTTCACCATTTGTGGATTAGCAATCAGCTTTGGATCACTCTCAGTCCAAGTGAATGGAACTTCCACATCTGTGTTAGTATATGCCAACACATCAAACACACCTGAAACAAATAGCCAAATTCAACTAGGAGATAAAACAATATAAAATGAAGATTAAGAAAGAAAAAACATAAAAAAGAATCAAAGAGTGACAGCATACAAGGTTCATCCAAGCATGGCAAATAGGTGATACTCGAAGCAATCTGCCTCATAATGGCCTGTATCTCTCTCATGATTTCCTTGTCACTCTTCTCCCTTGACTCGCCCTTCTCGACAACCTCGTTATCAGTCTCAATGCTGAAATTCCACCTTTCAAGGACTTCACCAGTGGACTTGCTCATTATAACAAGGACAATCCTCTGTAACTTGCCAGCTTCAAGCCATTCTTTTCAACATTCAAACAGTTTAATCATCAGGAACGGTCCACAATGATATCACAAAAAAACCACTCACTCTCAAATTCAATTAGGTATTAAAATCTCCATAACAGAACATTATTAAAATCTCAATATTATGGTTCACAATGGTACCTCAGAAAAATCACTCACTCTCTAGTTCAATTAGATATTAAAATCTCCATAACAAAATAGTATAAGCAAAAGTGAACATGTTTACAGGTATTAAAATCTCCACAACAAAATAGTATAAACAAAAGTTAACATGTATACATGTGTATTTTTTTTACCTAAAATGATATCACAAAAAAACAGTTGACTCAATAATTTGAGTAGGCATTAAAATCTACATAACCCAACTTACATGGATAAGGCTTGATTGTTGGTATTAAAATCTCCATAACAAAAAAGTATACATGTGAGTTCACAAAAAAAGTTATAATTTTCACAAATGAACTTTTAAGCCCATGATTGGGTTCACTATGAGTTTGTCAGAATCAGAATCACGGAAAACCAGATTGACTTTGCAAAATCTACACTCTAGAGCTTCAACAAAATTACGATGATACCGTGATTTTGTCAAATGAAATGTGATTTAAAATATGTATAAGTAACTGTCCCAACACTTAAATTTTATCAATTTCTCTAAACAAAGTAAATTGGTTATAAAGGGTTGTTAAATTGGTTATAGAAAGAAACAAAGTAGGGTTAGGGTTGTTAGTTACCAGAAAGCTGAGCGGTTAAATTGGTTATAAAGGACTTAACACCCTCATCTTCAGTAAGCAACATCGGAAGGCCATATTTCTTCACCTTCACAAAGCTTTCTTCTGGATAAACACCTCGATTGTAAAGGATGCTGAACAAATTCCCAATAAAATAAACAAAACCCTTGTTAATCAATATCACAAAATTTCACAAATAAATGATTTGAAAATATATACTAAACAAAAACCCTTAAACAAAGAGAATCAAACCTGTTAGCAGCATATCCTGGTTCGAAAATAGCACAAAAAAATAATCAGTGGAAAATACGAAAATGTAGAAAAATGAGTGAAATTGGGGGAAAAATGTGAATAATAATAATACCGAAGAACTCGCTAACGATTGCTGCAGAACCACGAAGAGTGATTATGTCTTTGGTAACTGTTTTTGATGCCATGATCAAGTGAAAGGATAGAGAAATTTTGGTAATTTTGGTAGTTGGGATTGGAAGAGTAGAAAAGAATGAAGTGAATCGAAAATGAGAGAAAAGAGGATAATAAAATAGGGATTCGAGTTGGAAAGAAACTTGTAGGGGAAGCGCCTTAACGGCTAGTTCTGCTTTTTGGTTTTCATTGCGCCTTTTTTTGTTTGTTTTTTTTATCCATAAGATTATTTTGAATTTGGTTATTTAACGGTCAAGATTGTGATTCCCTTATAAAAAAATGGAAAAAGATTGGTGAACCACTCTTTTGGTACACCCTTTTGGTACACCCGCTGATGTGGCAGGGGTGGTTTGGTAAATTCACGTGATAAGGGGTGGTTTGGTAAATTCACGCGTTCTGCCGTTCTCCATTCTTCATTCTTCATTGATTCACGCGTTTCACTTCATCCATTCCATCACGGCAACGACATCACCGATTTCTGCGTCATCACTGATTCACCATCAATCCATCATCAAGGCTTTCCTTCTTCTTCTTCCTTCACACCAAATCACTAATTCACTGATTCTGCTTTTCCAAACCAAGTAAACAACACTGTTTGGTAAGTGCTAAGTAAATAACCTCTCTTTCATTGATTTATTTTACTTTCTTTCATGAAATTGGGTGATTTTTGTTGAATGTTGAAATTGCTAAAATAGAGATTGATAGAGATTTGGTTGATTATTAATAGAAGTAGACAGTAGTAATATTTGATTTCTTCATATTTACTGTTTTGGGGGTTTTGTTAAAATTATTCAAATTTCAATGTATAATTGAATTTACTTTTTATTTCAGGTAAATTCAGGGAAAGGATTGAACCTAAGCGAGAAAAATGCCCACCTCATGTATTACAAGTTATAGACGAGGAACTCGCAAAGCTACAGCTATTGGAGGCTAGTTCTAGTGAATTCAGTGTTACCCGTAACTACTTGGACTGGTTGACTGCAGTGCCTTGGGGTGAATACAGGTTTGTATACATGTAATTTCATTCTTATCATTATTGCTAGAGATTTCGATGTATGCCTCATGGAGAACGCAGCCCCCCTAGAACAAGGTTTCAGCAAGAACCTTAGAAGTTGACAACTAAAATGCATAAGCATAATTTTCATAGGCTCTTGGATGAACTAAGTATGCATTTTGTAAGTTACTGTCATGAATACCATGAGTCTGAATCTGTTAATTTCATAATCCAGTGATGAGAACTTTCATGTTACTCGGGCACAAAAGATTCTTGATGAAGACCATTATGGATTAACTGATGTGAAGGAAAGAATATTGGAATTCATAGCTGTTGGGAAATTGAGAGGGACTTCACAAGGTAACTACAATCACTTATGTATTGTACCTCAGTTTTTTCTGGGTGTTTAGTTTGTGATAGATACTGCCCTGCTAAATGTTTTTTTTTTTTTAACAAACTGCCCTGCTAAATGTTGATATGTGTTTAATGTCTACCAACAGGTTTCATTTTCTGTCCTCTTGTTTTAGCCTTTTAGGCATATTAGAATTAGTTCCTATGGGTGTACCGCATATATACGGCACCTTGTATTTATCTTTTAAAAAATATAAATAGAACATTGCTCTTTTAAAAAAAAATACATTTTGATTTTATCACTGGCCTCTTTTCATTCCCTGAGCCGAGCCTCCGAATTCTCAGGGACGGCCCTGCAACCACCGTAGGCTAACACTCACGGCCGCATCATAATCTTCGTGTGACCCTGTTCCCTCTATCTGTCATGACCCTATTCTATCATCGTTGGAGATCACATCGTCGGAATCCGGTCGGAAACTGAATCTCTATGTTGAAGGTGAACTTTATCTTAGTTTTTTTTATTCCATTTTGTGATGTGGCTTTGTATTTAAGGTTTGTGGATTTTGGTGATTGCTCTCAAAAATTGGATAAACACTGATAAGTAATTAATAGTTATGAATTTAGTAAATTTTGATTTTGAATGTTTTATATTGTTAAGACCGATATCGGTAACACTAATAGGAAGATGAGTTTTATATGAATTATGGGGTAAAGCAAAAGAAGACGTGGTTGAAGATGTCTCTAGTCATGAAACACCAACCAATAGATGCACTTTTCCAAAATTGAAATTTGTTTTGAAATTAGCTGTTAAACCCTATACCCAAACCTGGTAAAGACCGAAATTTGCTTTGAAATAAGTTTACAAATTTTGGAATTGTTTTCCAAAATAATTTTGTAAAATATAAGTGTATGTTTCCAATTTTGGGACATATTTGTGTTAAATGTTGAATGATATTATTATGATGTTTAGTTCATAATTTTTCTGAAATCTCAGTCGGATTGTTTCATTTTGGCTGCTTGCCAATATGAGATTTGATACTTATAGTTTTATGAACATTTTGCTTCTTACCCGCTTTGAGGTTCTTCTTATGTTAATGCTTGCATTTGATTGGAATTGCATATGAGTTTGGGATTGTAATTTGTGTTAGTTAAGTGCATCTATTTTTGAGTTTGTTTGTGTAAAACATGTTATACATAGAAGATCATTCACTTCTCATTGTATTGTTTGTTAGTAAAAACTCATAAGTTTTCCCCCAATTATTTAGTCAGATTTTTGTTGATCCTCTGATTAATATGACGTAGAGATTGTGCCAAAAATTCTTAGTCAAATGCCGTTAAGTGTCTCTCAATTCGGGTTAGTTTTCCTAAAGTCTGTAAAAGGTGGATGTATGTTCACCTCTCACTCATGCTCATTATTCAACTTTGATAAGTACTCAGATTTATTCCTTTCAAAGAGAGCACATAGACAAGTAGTGAGAAAGAGACAAAATCTATATGAAAATAAAAATTGCACCCCCGGAAAAAACATGGTTCAGTCATTCTCAATCTTTTTTTTTAGTAATTCACATCTCACACAGGGTAACTCATTTGAAAAATAATGGTGAATTCTAGCACAATTTTTGTTAGTTTTCCTAACTCGGATATAGAAAGTTATACAATAGTTCACATATGAACCCTGCATATCAGTTAAGATCCCGCAAAATTGCCTCAGATGTAGGCATTGCACAAAAAATACGCGTAGAAATAGTGAGAAGGAGACTAATTGGAATGAAGAAGTTTGTCAAATATAGAAAATTATTCACATATAACTCATGTTATAAGTACTACATGTATGTTTTAGAGGATTTCAGTTTTCCTATTTCTGCAATTGATGATCATTGGTATGAAATTGAATAGCAGTTTCTATAAGTTTCTTGGAACAAGGTACATATATTAATGTGATTGTTGTTGGTATAAATTGGACCCGTATGTAATTTTTCATTTTTGGAGTTGTTTTGTGGCATATTTTATTTTGCATTTGATAATGATTAGTAATGTGTTTGTTGTTTGGGATCAAAAAAATTAGTTGATTGCAAGAAGACTCAATAACTAACACTTCAGGTTTTTAATGATGACATTGAGCAATATAAACGATTGGGAATGGAATTATAATATTACCCCTTGATCTGGAAGTACAAACTGAAAAGAAGCTTCAATTTAGGTTGTTGTCAATTGTCATGACTTGATATACCCAAGGTGAAAGATAAGAAAGATCTTGGAATCATGAAAGTCAAGGTCTTGTATTACCAGTTTAACAAAGAGGAGGGATTGGTTGTACTAGAAGAAAAGATGAAAAGTGTATGGGAAGGACCATAACATGATATAGTGGCTCAAGAAAGAATGAGTGATTCTTTGATAATTGACAGATTTCTTTGTAATGTTTTGACTTGGATGTGTAATATTAAGGTATTGTAAACATTGCTTATTTATTGTAAATCAATGGGAAATTTATCACTGAAATATCAAAAGATATAGATTCTATGTTTCTTGAACTCTTAATATCATGTGAAATAGTGATAAAGACAATTTGGTCATGAAAATAAAATGTGGTTACACCTTTGTTAAAAAATGGTTAAACGCAGATCATTTTTGGATAGTTTTCCTAAAGTCTGTCAAACAATGAAGATCATTCACCTCACTTTATTATCATCAAACAATGAGTAAATAGTTTAAGCTCGAATACATATATCGCCTTAAAATGATATTGTTTTCACTACATTTTATCACTTTCAGTGATAACTCGCCTTAAAATAATATTGTTTACACAGGAAAATTATGTATAACCAAATATTTGAAGTGTGTAACCACAATTTTACAAAGGCGTAACCATGTTTTTTTTTCTTTCATGTGTTTAAAACTAGTCGTGAGACATTCTAATTTACGAAAAAATGGTTACGCCTTTGACAAATTATGGTTATATTGTTCGTTTATTTGGTTATCTGTAACTTACATGTGCAAAAAAAAAAAAACAATTCAAGCCAATTGTCAGTGAGACATTCTAATTTACGAAAAAATAGTGTTCACGCATATGTAAAAATGTGGTCATACAGACCATATATTTGGCTAGTTTTTCTTTCCCAGGTGTAAATAATATCGTTTTAGGCGAATCGAACGTATGATCTCATTTGATCACTGCATTAAAATCCTTTCAAACGATAAATAACTTCTTTTACAATCTGCAAGTTTATCACGCCTAAAGACGGACAAGTTCTAATTTCTGAAAAAATAGTGGTCACGCATATTAAAAAATGTGGTCACACATACCATATATTTGGCTAGTTTATCTTTACCAGGTATAAATAATCTTGTTTTAGGCAAATCAAACACACAATCTAATTTGATCACTCCACTAAAAGCAATTCCAACAATAAATAACTTATTTTACAATTTACGAGTTTATCACGCCTAAAGACGGACAAGTTCTAATTTCTGAAAATATAGTGGTCATGCATATGTAAAAATGTGGTCACACATACCATATATTTGGCTAGTTTATATTTACCATGTGTAAATAATATCGTTTTAGGCGAATCGAACGCATGATCTCATTTGATCACTGCACTAAAAGCATTTCCAACCATAAATAAACAGTTTTACAATCGGCAAGTTTATCACGCCTAAGGACGAACAAGTTCTAATTTATGAAAAAATGTGGTCATACAGACCATATATTTGGCTAGTTTATATTTCCCAGATGTAAATAATTCCGTTCAAAAGAGATAACTCATGGGACAATTATTGATGTCTTAAATTTTTTTAAAAGCAATTAACTCCTTCAAAACAAGCTATAATCAGTTGAAATAAACATGTCAATGTCATCAACCTTGAAAGCAAACACACATTCTTCAAATGACATCTTGGCATGAATTTGTAGCAAATAGCCATGTATCCAAATAAGATAACCAAAGGGACGAGCACAATGATCCCTTAGGATATTGAAATCAGAAAATTCTCTCGAAGGGTGATCAGGCCTTTCACCACAGTAGGCAACATTCTCATCACTTGAAGCACAAACAAAAAACATAATAACATCTGGTGCCTTGTGGAGTCGTATATGTATTTGCAACAGAAAAATGAACAATGTTGCTGCTTCTAACATTCCAATCGGAATAAGTCTTGTTAATAGCATATCAACAGCAGATTCATAAGCAAATAAAAATATTTCTCGATGACTCAGACTACAAACAATCAATTTGAGACCACAAAACACCACATTCCGCCCATTCCGGAGCCAATCAAAACACCACATTTTGTTTTATCTAACTCATCCATTACTTCTTCAGTAATTCCAGCATTGACCAAGGCTTTTTTTTCCAGCTGTCAGCAGATACAACATAAATTTATCCATCCTCTTTGAAAACTTTGGTGCTACAAAGCGATCAGTTGAGAAAGATTTGATCTCCCCAGCAATCCTCTAGAAACATAGAATACTTAATATCAAAAAACTACAAAAGGCACGAATATGAATGAACTTCGGAAGAAATATTGTTTACCGTTGGATATTGTGCACAATCAAAACCATTAATCTCGCTTATCCCACTAACACCATCAAGTAGATTATTATAGCACCGATATCTCTGATCAAAGGCGTGTCCGGACACAACACAAGTGACTACATTCAAATAATTCAGTACATATTATTGGTGTCGATGTGTCAGTGTCTGCGCTTCATATATAGATATAAGCAAATTAATTAATAAATTAAAACAACAAGCATATTTACATTTGCAAAAATGAATAAACAAAGCTGATACAGAAACAAGGAAAAAAACTAAAATCAAATGCTTATTGTTTCAAAATAACTAACATAAAATTCATCATGATATAAAAATTAATTATAAACTACAAATAAGAAAAAAAAATAATAAGCATCAGAATTAACGAATAAACTTAAAATAATAAAATGAAATGAAAATTGAGTAATTAATAATATTAAAAAAAGTGTGAAATTACCAGAACGGGGCATTCGATTGGGAGAAGAGAGATTAAGGTGGTTGTTCCTGCTGCGACGACGAGAACGATGAGATTGAGAAGAGTGAGAGTCACACGTGACTGACATGCAAGCAGCAACAAGCCACGTGCAGAGAGGAGAGGAAAGTGAAGAAGCCATGAAGAGAATGAGAATGGTGTGAAAGAGATGAATAAGAATGATGGAAGAAAGGTTAAGAATTGAATTTAAGGTTTTTTTTTTGTTAGTTTTGATTTTGATTTTGATTTTGATTTTAATTTTTGTGGTTGGTGTTTGAGTGAGGGAAGAGAAGAGAACTGGGTGCGATGAGAAGCAGAGTTCTGCACAACAGCAGTAGTAAATCACTAACTGCTTAAGGATGAGTGGAGTGTGGGGCCCACATTGCCACATGTCATTTATTCATGTGGGTGTAGGAGTGGTATTGCCACGTTAGGGTGTATGTGTATCAGGACTCTAAAAAAATAGAGGAATGATGTTTTGATTAATAATATCGTCGAATGTTTACACGCAACAGCTGCCATTAACCACACGCAAACGCCGCGTCGATAGCTACCTTCTGATCAGGTACAATCGTATACTATATAAAGAGAATACATGAGTTCAAGATGTTTTTTTTTTCTTACCTATTTTACCTTTCATTTATACTATTTTAATAGATTTTGACCCGTGCGTTGCACGAGTTTTCTCGACTATAATAGAGACCAATAAATAATCTTTAACCCGTAAGATCATTGATATGGTATAAAATATTTTCTTCAAAAAAAAAAGCAAGCGGATAGGAATGAAATTGGTGTGCAGTGCATTTTTTAGATGGAATTTGTTAGGTTAAATAATTGCAAACTTAATAAAGCAAATGAGCGGGAAAAAATTAGGTTAAGTTGCTTCAGACGTAACAAAATTAATATATAAGGATTTAAGATTTATTATTTTATCCTTTAATAATATTATTTAAAATTTAATTTAAAAAATTATATTATATCGAAATAGGAATATTACACCACAATAGGATCAATATTATCTATACTATATATAAAGAGGATACATATTTTAGTCTGCCTATTTTATTATTACAATTGTACCCTTAAACAAATTTTCTTATATTAAAGTTATATTGTTTTTTTTTTTAATAAATGTTATATTGTCAGTGACTCAGTGTTATTAAAAAAATGTATAATATTTGTTAAATTATTGTACTCATTGTAAAAGATAAACATGGTTTGTTGGGTTTGTTACAATTTATACTTATAACTTTAAACAAAATTAAAATTTCATATAAAATATTGTTCATAATTTACACGCGTTACCGCGATAGAAAGAGCGGAAAGACGGACAAGTGTTAGTTGTTATAGTAAGAACGACCTTACTTTATCTGTACTATACTAGCGAAAAGACGAACATTCATGCATCTGTTTTTCCGTTCTTTTTAATGCGCTAACACATGCAGATTACCAACGATATTTTATAGAAATTTTGCGTGTAAATTACAAACGATATTTTATATAAAACTTTTGATATATATTAAAATTATAAGTATAGATATTTGTGACTTTCAAATGTAACAAACTCAATAAACCATATTTATCTTTTTCTATAACAAATATATAAAAAATTCTTATCTTTTATAATAACGCCAAAAATATAACATTATTATAGGAAAAATTATTTAAGGGTATAATTGAAATAACAAAAAACGCAGCCCAAAATCCCCTATTCACTTTATATATCTATTATATACTATATATAAAGAATATGCTTTAAAATACACGAGTTTGAGCTGACTTTTTCATTATTTTTCTTACCATTCATTTAAACTATTTTATTTAATATTTTATCCTTTAATAATATTATTTTAAATTTTAATTAAAAAAATTAAAATACATTACACTAAGGATGATAGAGATTTTATATTGATTTTTTTATAATTTCAATTATACTTTTAAACCGTTGAATTAACAACTTAAATAATCTATTTAATTTTAATTCCTAAAAAAAAATTTATTTTCTCAAAGGTAAAACTTAAAAAACCTAGTTTAAACCTAAAAAACTTTAAAACTAAACCGATATCTTACTTACTAAAACTTATCCCCCAAAGCTATTATTAACCTTAATCTTTTCCCTCCACTTTTCTAAGCCATTGGATGCTGATCATTTAAGCGCCATTCATTGTGAGCCATTTATCATCTACACTTAATGCTTTTCTCTTTGCTATCACACAACACAGCACACGGTGCATTTTCAAAATTCCCCCATTAAACTTGATGCCTTTTCCAATGCCTTTTTTCAACATACATGTTCCGCTCCTCCATGCATATTAAAGTTCTCTCTATTTCCCACGCCCATTATTATGCAGTAAACCTTCGTTGCTCTTTCTCTCTCATTCTCTCTTCTCCGGACTCCACTTTGGTGCCATAGCTTGTGTGCCATTGGTGCCATAGCTTGTGTACCATTGAATCTCCACCACACACACACATCACACACACATCCCCACACACATCCACACACATCAATGGCCAGGATTTTCCCAATGGCACCAATGGCACACAAGCTATGTCATGAAAGTATTTTCCCTCTTCTCCTATCTCAATCTCTGCTCTTCTTCTCTCAGTTTTTTCTATTCTCTTCTTCATCTCCTTCATAGAACAACGATGGATCCGTCAACTCCGATGGAGATGAATTAATGTTGTTGGTGTTGTTTTCTTCGCTGAAACCATCGCCGCTAATTAAAGTACAATCAAAACCCAGATGAAAAAAACGAAAAAGATTTCAAATTTACAAAATTCGTCACGGCGGCGGACAGCAGAGAAGAAAGATGATTGCAGCAGTGAAGGTTCCGCCGACATGATTCAATTTTTCCGCAGGTAATATTTACATTCCTTACTGATACACGCAGTCAAACAGTTGAATCTATTTTTTTAACAAACCGTGTTTTTAATTTATTTATTGGGTGAATTTTAGTGATGGCACTGGGTCGATTGATTGAGCAACTCCTGAAACAAGGGAAGTCGTGTGGTGATTCAATTCAAAACTGCTTCACTTCACTAATGGAGGTATCCATTCAGTTGAAAGAATTACAAGATGGGAAAGGAGATGAAGTAGAGGATGAAGATGGCGTGGATGAGGATAGTGACGATGATGACTCCGAAGATTATGATGAGGTTAATCTTTACAGTTTCTTCATGTATATCAGTTTTTAGTGTTTTCGTAGACTTAAATCTCCTTTTGTCTACAAGGTTCTGTGATTAACATGTTCTCTTGCTTACTATGTTTATTAATATTTAACAGTTCTTAATCCTGTGGGTCTGTTTAAATTAGGACTCTGAGGTTGAAGAATATGAATAAACAGAAGAAGAATTTCTTGGTATGCTAAAGCTGACCGGGCATTGGAAGATGGTTCAGTTTTCACAAAAGGAGGGGGATGTCGAAGATCAATAACTGGATATGGAATTAGGTAAGCCTTCTCAATATTTTTGTTATTTGGTACTTGCATCAATTTTATTAGTTGTATCTTGGTTCGGTGTAATTTAACTTTTGTTGAATCTCAACATTCAGAATAGTTTATTTTTTAGTATCATTTTCAGAAAATTAATGATGTTGAGAAAATTACTATGTTTGGATTTTCAGTTCCAGCTTTACTTGTTGTCTCCAAGGTTTAGTTTAGGGTTGCTTATTGACAACTTGATCATAGACTAAAAATGTGTGATGTTTGAATTGGAATGTATATTTGCTAGCTAGATGCTATTATCACATGATTGTTATTTCCTTTACATGTCAAGTTGAAGAATCTAGAATTTGTGATTGTGGAAATTCAAGAATAAAAGGGATAGCATTTGCTTATTGAAATTAGACAGAGAGCATTTGCTTTGCTTAATTTTTTGTTATTTGTTATTGAATGAGTTTTTTTTAATTGCATTGCTATCAATTTTACTATTGCTTACTTATATCGAGTACAACAAATTAAGTGATTCAAAAAAATAACTACTGCTAATAAAGTTCATTGGTTTTGTTTGTATGGATTATAGAATGTCACAACTTTTAGCTTATTATTAATTCCTTTGTTGAAGTTTAGATATGCTTCATTGTATGGGATAATTATTTATGATTTTGGGTCTAGATGTTAAACAAATTACTGAAGGATTAATTTTATTTTTCTAACCTTTTGAGAGGTTAGTTACTCATTTTTTTGGAGTTTTTTGGTTTGGTTCGCCTCAACTGTAGCGGGTATTCCTGCAGTTTTGCTTCTGTTGTGCGGTGTTTCTATCATCTGCTGCATCAATTTGTATTATTTGAGTTAGTGTGTTCTGCTGCATTGATTTTGTGTTCTCTGCCTTGGTTTAGTGTCCTGGTTGGTCCGAATCTGTTTGGACTGTTGTGCCAGTTTTGGTTTCTAATGACATATTCTATTTAATTTAATTCAATCACCCACGATTTATACAATATTCTCTGAATCGGCTCTCGGTGGCAATCTAGCTTGCAGTGACGGTTTATGCGGCGGTGATTGCCTGCCGTGGCTCGATTAGAGTGAGTTGTTTCCATCTTCTTCCAACGTGATGCATCTTTTTGTTTATGTTTTTTAGCGTTACCTACTTCTCCTGTTACATGTTTGCTTGAATCACTCATTGGATTTCACTTTCGTCTTTCATGTCTTTTAGTGCTACAAGTGCGTGCTTTTAGATTTGAAATTTTCTTCATTCCTGTTATATTATTCATTGCCTAAATGTATGTTTCGAAAATTAGTTCATTCACAAGTCTAAATCCAACAAGTAATTTTTATCCACAAGAATATGGTCACTTAAGTAATTTTAGAATATGCATCAACAAGTCTCTTCCTCCAACAAGAGATACAAAAGCTGTCATAACAAGCTTTAACTTCATGTTATGATTAAGAAATGGTAATTGAAATAATAACTATTTGTGGAGCAGCTTTTATTCTACTATTTGTTTTGTTCTGCAAGTGCTTTAGTACAAAATACAAGTTTTTAATTTATGTTTATGTTGGTTGTTTGTATTGAATTCTCTTGCTTTTTGGTTTTTCGAACAATTTGGTGATGTGTTGATAGTCCAGGTTTTCGTGTGGAAGCTTCTGCAGAAGAGGCTGCCGAAAATGTTGAATTTAATCACAAGAAACATTAGGCCTGCAGATCATAATTCATCCCTTGTGTTCTGTTCAGACAATAATTATAGCGAGGAACATCTATTTTTTGGCTGTCAATGAAGTGTTGTGGTTTGGTTTGAGGTTTATCAGTGGATTGGAGTGTCAATTTTAACTCATGTAGATCCTGTGGTACATTTGCTGCAACATAATGTGTCTTTGTGGGGAGTGAAAAACAAAAGGCTCAGTCTATTGTTGTTGGGAGATGTTGTTGGGAGAGGTTGTTTGGTCTTTATAGATTACTAGAAATAATATAATTTTTATGGACAGTATTTCTAATGTGGTTGGACTGCTAGATTGTGTTCAATCTCTTAGTTGGAAATCGATGTTGTCGAAAATAGGTAGCAGATAGAGAATGACATTTTCAGGCTGGAGTCTATGCCATTTAGACAGTAACTTTGACATAATATATTTGACAAAGTACTTGAAGAAACACAATATTAACAAAGATAGAAGAATGAGGGAGAGGAATAAGAGTAATTCTATGATCAACATAATGTAGAAATTTCAAAGTTTTATTTTGTAAAAATTTATTTGTATTCTTACCCAAAATGTCTTATTTTCACTCATTTTTATAGTTCATTTCAAAGTCCATCAACCATAAATAAGTGCTTCTAATACAATTATTATTACAAGTTGATTCTTAATTTTTTTTATATGTAGACTGAGAATGCAAGTACCAACTAAAATTCACACATAATTGCAAGATTTAAGATTCATACCGCGATCAGGATGTTCAACATAACAATATTAGTATTGTGTTGTTAGATTGTTAAACTTTTTCCACTTCCCATAAACTTTAATTTTTTCTTACACTTATTATTTTTGGTTCTTAAATAATGGTTCAAACAATTATTTCTATGAGTTGAAATTCCAGCTCATAAGACCCGTGGTGCACGCATGGGTCATCAATCTAGTTTCTCAAAATTAAAAAGATAACTAGTCTAAATACCCGGCGTTGCCCGGGTTAATTATTATAAGCAAATTTTTGTGTTCGGGCAAACATAAATATATTAGGTTGAAATAATTTAAATTCATAAATAAAATTCATTAAACAACATAACATATTAATGGTTAAAATCCTTTAACCAACAAATATTGACTTTAGTTTCACACCTAAATAAGCTATCAATACTTGGCTTATAGTGGTAGAAAATAATATTCATAGTCTGCATCATAAATAAAATAATATGTTAAAAGGTATAATACTTTGCCATAAAATAAAATTTTAAAGACGTATGAAAATAAAGAAGTATGAGAATATTTGGTTTAAAGTTGTTGGACTTTAGGAATATTAACATTAATTATTGTAAAAAAAAAAGTCTACAGAAACAATAGATATATACAAACGATTACAAAACATGATAGGAATGAAAAGCAAGCAGAAATATTAGGGATTACGGCATTTTAGAGGGAATTTGTTAGGTTAAATTGATGCGCTGCATTTTAGATGGAATTTGTTAGGTTAAATTGCTGCTAACCTAATACATCATTTTAGAGGGAAATTATTAGGTTAAGTTGCTGCAGACCTAATAAAATTTTAAAAAAGGCAAGAGAATATGAATGAAATTGGTGCGATGCATTTTTTTAGATGGAATTTGTTAGATTAAATAACTGCAAACCTAATAAAACAAATGAGCGGGAAAAAATTAGGTTAAATTGTTGCAGACCTAACAAAGTTAATAAATAAGGAAAAATTAGGTTAAATTGCTGGAGACGTAACAAAATTAATAAATAAGGATAAGTGTAGAAAAAAAAAGGCAAGAGGATAAAATGAAATTGGTGCGATACATTTTTTTAGATGGAATTTGTTAGGATAAATAATTGCAAACCTAATAAGAAAAAATTAGGTTAAGTTGCTGCAGACGTAACAAAATTAATAAATAAGAATTAGCAATAAAAAAAATGAAATAGGGTTAAGTTGTGGTTTTACTGCCCCCACCTTACTCACAAGTCACAAAAGCTTCCGATCTGAATTTAGGATTGCTCGCTTTCTTCAATTTACTTAAGCAGCCTCCATGGCAAACGAACATGGAGTCACACTTCCAGTTCTAAAATCTGGAACCGGGTTTCTCCATGAAGTAAAAGGCTTGTTTCATGGCAAAAGGGAAGAATATGATAAGTTTGTAAAAGACATAGATGATTTCAAGAGATGCATGAATGATCATCATCGAGTCAGACTTCCAGTTCAAGAATTCAAACAAAGGGTGAATGAGGTCCTTAACGGGCATATGTATTTAATTTTGGGATTCAACGACTACATGAGGCATTATCGAATCAGGCTTCCAATTCCAATCCATCATGATCAACAACTAGGTCATAAGACTGGTTAGTAGTTTTTTTTTTTTTTTTTTATGATTATTGTACCTCACATTTGTTGATAATTTTACTATATATTTTATAAATGGGTTTGGTAATTTAGACAAAAAAAAACTATTGTTTACCGTTTGTAATTGTCTATTTGAGACACAAATGTGTTTATAACAAAAGTGAGTTAAAGTATCTGTGACATAAATGCGTTCGTAACAAATGTGTTCATAACAAATAAAAAGGTACGTACTTGCCTACTCAGACTTCATGTTTTTAGGTTGGTCTAATTAGCAAACTCCTTTATATAAATATTTGTGCAACAAACTGATGATTGCTGTTAAAACAAGGAGTCCTTCCCTCTTATAACTTTTACAAGAAAACAAAATCATTAAAATCCAGTTAGGAATTCAGTTAGATTCACAAAGTTTAGTATTCCCCAACATTTATGGTGATGTTGTTGAGGTTGATGTCTGTCCTAAACCCTTGCCATCATCAACCCCACCCTAGGACTCTATTTAGTTTGAATTGGGCTATTGACACCAAACATGCAAATTATGATATTGCCACTCTAATTGGCTCCACAAGGTAAACTATATTTACCTCTACAATTAGGATGTTTGTTGTTGATTGTAATTGTTTTATTTATGAGAATTACATTGTTTAGTTTTCGGCAAATAAAATTTTAGTGAAACAAATCCAAACACAACGCGAACTCGGAATTGGTATAGAAGCCACAAATCCGAAAACACGTGCTAGGTAGCAGCCATGGATCAGAAACAAAACAACACAGATTACAACACCGACAAAGGAACCGATACACCAAAACAAATAGCCCCAGGCAAAGCATAACCCAATACAAACTAAAAACTCAATCCGAGTGCTAAGATGAACCGAGGCACCAGCCAAAACACACCAGAAACAAAACACGAATACTGTCGACCAAAATTGCTACCACTGAACAGAAAATCAGCACAAATCCTGCAGAAAAACTAGCCCTCAGCCGCACAACAGAGAGGCCACCAAAGTAACACAAAAACGCACCAAAATACATCCCTATGAAAGCTATAAAAGTTGCTAATAGCTGCCTAAACCAGAATTGCACCGGATGCTACATTGTTAATTTCCATTTGAGTATGAAAATGGGTATTTATTGTTTGGCATAGTTATGTTGCTGTAAAAGGTGTTTGCTGTGATTTTGAGGTGGGAGTCTGTCTGTGATGGAGTATGGGGTTTTTGGTCTACTTTTATTTACTCCTGTTTTTTTTAAATGGTTTAATGTTTGGTTAGAAAAAAGAGAGCATGTGTTTGTAAATCACCTAACACTGTCATTTGCTGTGATACAAAGGGAAAAAAATGAAGGCAGCAGAGAATTGTGAGCTTCCTTGGGATTTGTTAGATATCATTTCCAGAATGATAGATTTTGATGACCTCTTCCAATTTGGTAGTGTGTGCAAGAATTGGCGGGCATTTCATAAAATTTATTGGAGGAATTTCATGGCATTCCAAGAACCATTACTTGTCCAAAGGTCCCGTGTTAAGAATGGTTTTTCCTTTATCAGCTTATCTCACCAAAAAGTTTATCACTCAAAGATGGCCAATAACTTCGTCATTTTTGCCTATCATGGGTCTTCTAGCAGATATTTGATCATGACAGGGAAAAATAATTCATTTATACTAATTAATCCATTTACAAGAAGAAAGATGGTAATTAATAATTCAGTCTTTAAAGTTGATTACTCCTGTGGTTCTTGCCATGTCTTACTTGCTTTTTACAGAGGCTCAGAGGAATTTGTCTTGGTGGTTTTATGTAGAGGTTCTAACAATTTGCATGTCTATCAATCTCGAAATCTTGGTTGGGTTACTTATTCAACACCACATAGGGTTGTTGATTTTGTTGTTTTGCACAATACCATATATGTTATCACTGACAAGGCCAACATTGGGATACTCAGTTTGAATTCTGCAAATATAAACTTTTTAGATCTGAAGAGTACTCCTAGTGTAACTTATGCTGATTATGCATATGTAAGGTTGGTTAGTTGTGATGAACATCTTTTAGTGCTAAATTTTACGTCCAACATAATGTTTAATCTGTACAAGATAGACTTCTCAACCATGAATTATGTCAAGTTGGAATCTTTGGGTTACATTGCATTATTTCATGCTTCGAAGAAAAAGTACTATGCATTGAACAACCCAAGCATGTGGGGTTATGAAAACAATTCTGTGTGTGTCACCAATAATGTAATTCACAAAATCAGAGTGTATAAAGGGGATGACAATAAAATGCCAGAATTAATTCCACCTTCTGTACTTATCGAACCAACATCCGACTCGGAACAACCCTACTTGTACTTGGACTGGTGTTTTAGACATCTAAACTATGTAGATTATTGTCTTGTTGAGTAGCATGCTTATTATTCTACACTGTGTTTGGACCTTGTTCTTTGTGTTTTTCCTTTTGTTTGCAATCTTGTCATGGTTTGTAGTTTTAATATTGGACAAGTTTTGAGATAGTATAGAGAATTCTATATACCTTTTTCTTACATGTAGTCGTAGCGTTGCTTGTTGTGGATAGTGATAGTACATTGGGGAGAAGCATATCATATGTAGTCGTAGCGTTGCTTGTTGTGGATAGTGATAGTACATTGGGGAGAAGCATATCATGCACCATAAAAGTTTTGAAGATGTTTTTTTGGCGATAGAGCGTATTTTTTTTTTCCGGATTTTATATTTTCCTAAAAAAATTATTAACAATTCCTTTCCCCCTTACCAAGCATTTTGTGCATGGGTCGACTCTTGTGCTATGGGTTGATTTTATAGCATTATTTTGGCTCTAAGGAATATTCTTTTTTAACTTCTTAAATATAAAAAAGATGAAAACCCTTTGAAAAATGAGAAAAATAATCACATCAAATTATTGTTAAGAGTTTATTCAATTTTTAGAAATCATTTAAACACAATTTCAAGGTATAAGTGTTTAACATAAGTTCTAATAACTTATTCTTAACTACATTCAGACCTCCTTAAAAAAAATAAGGTCATCCTAAATACTTAAAAAAAGAATTAATCAATAATTGCAAAGCTACAAGTAGTTGTGTGGTTACATTAACAGACTTTTGTTCCCATTACGTGAGCACCAGATACTTCATAAGATAGATGCAAAGCGAGCTTGGCCATATTTAACAAGACGTGCAAGGATGTTTAATATAACGGAGGAGAATATGGACGCATATTCTGCCTTCCAAATGTTGATAATTGGATTGAAAAGTCGAGTAGCAATCATGTTTAGAAGGCTACTTTGAGGAGGTGAATATGGACGCATATTCTGCCAAGTACGGATCCATGGATATGTCCAAACATTGATATTGTTACCGTCACCAATTTTCCACCTATAGCCAAGACAGAGAGGTATATTGCTCCAAATTCTACTTCGTCTATGTTTGGAATGGCGTTTACTTTTTCAAATTAGCGGCTATAAATCATGTTGAGCTAGAAGCTTAGTTTTCTAGCTTCTTTATTTCCACGGTGGGCATGCTTTGAGATGTGCGTTTGGCTGCCCCACCTCCAAATCAAACAGGTACTTCAAGTGAAATTTGGACTATGACCAATATTAGCATAAAAAAACCTGTTTCTAAGGATATATTTAGCATTGAGAACTTTAGTGAGAAGAGAGGAAAATTTTGTGAGGAGCTTCAATTTTTGCTTAACTAACACAAGATTATAACCTTCAAGATCGCGGAAACTAAGGCCTCCATGATCCTTATAATGTGTCATTGTATCCCATTTTAACCGGTTAATGCAACACCACCGTTTTTCTTCAAACCCCAATAAAAAGAATTCATCACGTGCTTATTTTCCTCTAGAATGGTAGTGGGAAGAAGGAAAACAGTCGTTCAATAAGAATGGATTGCTAGAGCCACTGATTTAATAAGGACTTCTTTACCTACTCGAGAAAGGGATCTAGAATTTTAGTTTTGCATATTCTTCCAAATACGCTCCTTTATCTATATGATTAACTTGAATATGAAACCATAGAGAAAATATTTAAGCTTATGCTTAAATTTTAAACATTTAAAAATTGTTTGTTATTATAATTTAACTAATGGTTTACTTATATTATTATCGAATTATTTTATGTGGTGTCAACCTAATTGAGATGGTTATCCTTGTTTGGCATGTTTACTTTCGCAATGCCAACATTGTTGGGATGACTGGCCTTTTGTGGAGTCTCTAGATTTCTTTGTCGAACAAAAAAAGAAGAAAAAAAATGTTTTTCAATAGCTTTTTTGTGAGCCAAACTGATGAAACACAAGACCTACAAGGACCTAATAAATATAACATGAATGAGAATTATCAAATACTCTTTGAGGGTTGATTGAACTTCCACAAAATAAAATAAAAATATAGAACAAGTTGAGTTAAGCAATTTGATAACAAAAAAGAAAATCAGTGAGTTAAGCAATTACCAGCTCTACATTGGTTGGTATGTTTCCACATATACATGAGTTACACACAATCTTTCTGATATGCATCTTAGAACTTCCTATCCTCATATTATGATTCTCTGTTCTAGCTCTTATCTTTTGAATAATCCAAGTTCTAACTAGGGACGCTTCTCAAAAGTTTATTGAAAAGAAAAAATTATTTGCAAGAGAAGAGAATTTCATGTTCATTGTCTGCTAGGATTATTGAATGAATGTGCTTATTTGTTTTGCAATGAATGCAATTCAATTAAACATATAAGATTGAAAGAAAAATAATCGTCAGAAAATCAAGTATTTCTAGTTAAAGAAAACTGTGAACTTGATCAATTAGAATATTGCCCTACCAACTTTGCATTCCTTTCGACCAATTCAATATCTTCTTATAATATAGTTTTTTCCTTCACAGTTATTAAAAAACTGTGATGCACAAAGTCAAACCAAAAAAATAAAATGTCTTCTAGAGACAGGATACATACTCTCAAATGGTAAGGTGTTCAATCAACAGACCGAGATATGATACCAATTGAAGGTATTAAAAAACACGATAAAATGGATTTAAATTATGTCGACAAATTAAAAAAAATTATTTATTATAAAATGATTATAAAATGGATTTAAGTTTACTTTTCCCCAAAAAAAAGTTTATTTAAACTTTCTAAATGCAATTGATGCCCTGTTTTTCATTTTTTTTAGTATTATTACAATTTTGGATTTTGTGGCGAGCTTCGTGATTGCACCAAGTCAGCCATATTAGTGATTGTTTGATCAAATTTCAATATAGATATTACTTTTAAATATATATGATGAGAGATCAAATTACACTAATTTAATGTTACACCGCTCAGTATCGTTTTACTTGATTCATATTTTTTAAATTTGACCGTTAGATCGTAAGTTTATGTCATATAGATTATCCATGTAAAATTTTATACAAATCTAAAATCATTTGATATGTTTTTGAGAAACATCAAGATTAAGTTAACCAAACTCAAAAGAAAAACGTACTTTTAATGCAATGAATGGAGGCCACCACCAAAAAATGCAATGAATGGAGCACTTGTGTCACAAACTTGACCATCTTTTAATGAAAAATGTAAAATAGTTTTTGAAAACAATTTTGCAAAACCATAATTCCATAAATTCAAAAAGGTTTTTAAGTTTGTAACTTTTGAAAAGTAAAAATATTTTCTAAAAACCATATCAAACAGGTCCTACGTGTTTCAGTTCTGTTTGTTTTGGTAGTTTCTTTACTGATTTGTGATTTCTTTCAAAACAAACACAAGGACTGCGTGATAATCTTGAATCAAAGAGCTGCAGAGGCACAATTTGTTTTTCAATGCTCAAAATGAATTGTATTTGGATTCGCTTCAAGCTCGTCATTCTCACGTCCCTTTTGAAAGTTGAAAGTTTTTCCATAATTTGTATCAGGCAACCTTTGATAAAGAGAAACGCTCTTGAAAGTTAGTTTGTGTTTATTTTGATTCAACGCAACCATAATTTAATTGTATGTTTGGTCTTTTGGATTTATTGATTTTTTTAATTGGACTTCGAGTTTTCAACAAAAGAATTGTATGTTTGGTTTTGTAGTGAGAAAAATTGTATGTTTGTTTGTGCGGTGAGAAAAATTGATTTTGAATGAAATAATTCATTAAAATTGAATATAAAATGATTTTTTTTAAATGATTTTTGTTTAAATATTAGTGTAAAAATGATTCGAACAATAAATAATTTGAATGTAAAAATCAATTTTTTTTTTTTTTTTGGGAAACATGTAAAAATCAACTCTAGAATGAGCCAAAATCAACTTATCACATAGGAACAAAACATGCCAAAATTAATTTTTTTTATCTCTAGAATCAATTTTTAGATCCTCCAAAAATGGAACAAAACAAATTCCAGCTTAGATTGAAAACGGTGTAGATGAAAACTTCGATTGATTAAACAATATGCAAATTCCTTTGATGAAGTATTATTTTGTTCGCAATGCAAGAAAATTCTACCAACTAAATGAAATAAAACTGATGAACACCAACAAATGTAAGTATAAATCTTTATTCACGACACAAATTGAATGTCATCCAACAGCAATTTCCAGACATTAACAAATATCCTTTATCTGAAAAGTCAAATTCCTTTATCCTACTTCTCAATTCGAAATAGCATAAAGCAAAAAATAATCCCAGAAATCAAATTTCAATAACAGAAAATTGGACATTTGTTTGTTTATTTAGGATCAGAGAAGAAGCCGTTGAGGGATGGCATAATCTCAGTGCTCTTGCCACGGACAAACCTCCTTACGAAGTGTTGTGAATATTTCTCCCCCTCGTCATGATTGTCAAGAATTCCTGCAGCTCTGTTCTGTTTGGTTACCCTGAAAACATAATCAAATTCAAAAATTCAATTATAGATCATACATAAAAACCTCAAAACTCAAAACAAACAGATATATATTTCTTGCAACAAGCTACAATTTGAATTTTTAATTTACACATAGATAAGGATCTTTCAGCAAAGTTATAATAATGGATCCGGAAAAACAAAATATCAGTTTATATATAAAATGAAAAATAGATCCAATTGAAAAAGTAATCTGCAGATTTTGAAGAATAATGGCCAGTGTTTAGTTCCACTGCCAAACACCCCCTAAAATCACAATTGACTGGTTTTACCACAAATTAGTCATGTTTGGCATGCATACAAATATTGATTTCAGTACCAATCTAGATTGTATTTATACCTAAAAGTTTATAGGTTTTCGAATAACATAAAATCAATTATCAAATTTTCATTAATGTAAATCATTTCACCTACTTTTTTCCCACAATCAATTTATAAAATCAAAATATGTCACCCAAACATACACATAATTCATCAAAATATATCATATTCAACATTTCAAAAGAGGAACCACTAGATTTGAACAATTTGAATGAATCAAAAAACAAACCAAATAAAAATAATAATGAAAGATCTATATACCTGACTTCAGGATTGGTGGTTATGTTTCTAACAAGTTGCATGACGCAGATCCCAACAGCAGCACCAACTGGGACAAAAAGTGGGTATACCTATTCACATGATACAACACATTTCTCATTTAGATATATCACATCACATATTTGATGTAGTGCAATCACATAAAAAAATATATGTAATCTACAAAACAACAATTTTATCACAAATACATGTTTGAATTGACCATCTATTCGACAAAATCACCAAACCTTAGGTTTACGAGTTTTAGCAAAATCATTGTGTGATTTTGGTACAATTAATCATCAATCCAAACATGTACGAATAGCATATAAAACAAAAATATACTAACAATTCAATTATGTACTTTTGTAAATCAGATCTAACGGTTACACCGATGCGCGGTTCCATCGGTGAAACCGTTACAAAAGGAATGTAAAAATATGTACCTCAGGTCTAATCCATCTGTTAGCAGCCATGATGAGAAGAGAGGAAGAAAATGGAGAGAATAATAACGCTACGAGATGCCCCGCTTCCAAACGAAGCGAATTAACTGAAAACTTATGAAACGAAAAGGAAGCGGAGCAAAATTGTGACGAAAAATTGTGAATGAGAATACGGTTTATATATGGGAACGTGACACGTAAATTATGGGCCAAAACTATATAACGCGAAAAATTAGGGCAGCATGTGTGTAACAAATGTGAAGATTAGGTCAGCAATGTGCGACCCGCCGCCTATTAAAATAGTTGCGTTCAATTTGTGTCAATGAATGTGGTTGGTTACTTGCCTATTTTCTTGCCCTTCAATTTGGGCCATTCTTTCTTCGAATATTCTTTTTAAGAATTTTTTATTGATACTTTTTTCTTTTGGCCAACGTGATATTAGTCCTTCTGGAAAGTACATTTATTTTTAATTTTCTTTTATAAACAGGTCAAAATATTGTTCTCTTTCTTTGATTTCCGTGAAAACCAAGGTGGAACAATCCAACTTGAACACCCAACCAAACGCGTATTAAAATGCTAGCCTAGTCCATCAATTTCTCAATAAAAAAAAAATATTAGTGCCATAGTACGTATAAGGTAATTGTTTGTTTACTATTTAAAAAAAGAAGGTAATTGTTTGTCTCGTAAATAAGGTTAAATACATCTCATTCCTTAAAAAAAAAAAGTTAAAGACATTTCATACTTCCTCTAAAAAAAATAGTGAATAATAAACTTCACCGATAGATGTATTGTACAGTAGAATTTGATTCTTTGGTACAATAATATTTGGTCAAGTTATACCTACTTTACGATTGAATTTCACGTTATCAGAGCTTTACTCTCCTAAAAACCGAAGGGTAAACGCAATATATATATATATATATATATATATATATTAGGGGTAGGATCCGTTGACAATATAGATTTGGTGTAAGTCATTACTTACACCTGGTATCAACGGATTCGTTGACATCAAATCTCAACCATTTGCAATGTGAACAAAAATCACGTAGGTACTCAAAATCCATTTTGGCAAAAATGAAAAACCCTTCCTTCCAACCAAAGACCTTATATCTCACTTGCTTAGTAAAACCCATAACACACGGACAAAATGAGCAAAAGCTCGATAAAACGTTGGTTTGTTTGCTGTAGCATCGATGCAAATAGGTTTCCAATGCTACTAGCCATAACAAAGAAGTTTAAAATAGAAACTTCCTATTGGAAATTGTGTATTCAACACATTGAATCAACAAAAAGTAATTTTTTCTACATAAAAATCATCAATCATTTCTAATATTAAATCCTAACAAAAAGGAAATGCTAACAAGTGCCCTAAAGCTTGTTAAAAAACCTAAATAAGTAAGTTTTATCTTGAGATTGATGCATTCAACATGTTGAAACTTGAAAAGGTAATTTTTTCTACATAAAACCTATCAATTATTTCTATTCTAAGTAAGTTTTATCTTGAGATTGATGCATTCAACACGTTGAAACTTGAAAAGGTAATTTTTTCTACATAAAACCTATCAACTATTTCTATTCTAGAAGAGTTTTTTTAGTTACACCCCAAAAACATCTGGTTACACCCAAATTTAATTAGTATTTTATCGTTATACCAAAGTTGCCCTTTGTCACATATAAATTAACACTTACGTAATCTGGTTTAACTTATAAATTATATATAATTTCAACGTGAACTCAATTTACGTTGGTGTAAGTGAATCTAGTTCACGTAGTAAAATTTTCAAATGCAATCTTCTTTTCAACTTCAATAAACTACCTTGAATTAATGTATGCTATGAATCGATGAATTTGTCTAAATTGTTCTATGATATGTTCCTAGATTTCGTACTGATCCATTCTAAGTGCAACCAAGGTGCAGAAGAAAAATCACTTAAGTAACCAATTCACGTGAATTAACACTTTTCAATTTCTTTTCCATGTTTTTAATTGCCCTAAGTTTTGAATGTGTTGCAGTGATTATGTTTCACGTACGCTACCAAATTTAGGTAAAACCAAAATGAATTGTAAAAGTTTAATTATGTTCAACAGTGAAAATTGAGTGCAATTGTTTTTATTCACGGGATGTAACTAAAAGAAGTCATTCTAGAATCCTTAACAAGTTCCCTTAGAACACTTGTTAGCAAGACCCCAAAAATAATTTATGGGCATCAATATTCCTGAGATAACCCATAAACATGAATCCAAGTGTTAAAATCAATATTCCTAAAGAGTATTGTTCCGTACTAGGGTTAAATCATGGACCTAAGCAAACAGTTTTAGAATACAAGTGTTTAAATTCCCAGAACCTGTAAGAGAATAATGATATATTGAATATTGTAAACTAATGTCCTTGCCGTTCCATTTGTTACAAGAAGATATATATACACAATAAGAATATACATAAACCTACTAAGAGTAGGTGGAAGACATAAACAAATAATGTGGCAGACATAAACCTACTAAGAGTAGGTGGAAGACATAAACAAATAAGAATAGGTGGCATACACCTAATTATTCTATCACACCCCCGCAGTCGAAACGGGAGGTTCACGAACGCTTAGACTGGTTCGAAAATCATCAAAAAGAACACGAGGTAGGCCCTTGGTGAATATGTCAGTAATGTGATGACGAGAGGGAACATGAAGGAGTCGTGCCTGGCCACGAGCGACTTTTTCGCGAACAAAGTGAATGTCCATCTCAATATGTTTTGTGCGCTGATGTTGTACTGGATTACCAGAAAGGTAGATGGCACTAACATTATCACAGTACACCAAAGTTGCCAGAGAAAGTGGGAAGTGAAGCTCCAAGAGAAGGTTGCGAAGCCAACACGATTCAGATACCACATTAGCAACACCCCTGTACTCAGCCTCTGCGCTGGAGCGAGAAAGCGTGGGTTGTCTCTTGGAAGACCAGGAAATGAGGTTGTCACCAAGAAACACACAATAGCCAGAGGTAGAACGGCGGGTGTCAGGACATCCACCCCAATCAGCATCAGTATAGGAGATAAGTTTCTCGATAGGGGATGGATAGAGATGCAAACCATAGTGTAGGGTTCCCTGAACATATCGCAGGATGCGTTTGAGGGAAAGCATGTGGTCAATGCAAGGGGCATGCATGTGAAGACACACCTGTTGGACAGCATAAGAGATGTCAGGTCGAGTGAAAGTAAGATACTGCAAGGCTCTTGCAAGACTTCGATATAGAGTGGGATTGTCATATGATGTGCCGGCGGTGGTACTGAGCTTCTGTTTGGTGTCAACTGGAGTAGCAGAAGGTTTGCACGAGGCCATGCCTGCTTGAGCAATAATATCACTAGCATAAGTACTCTGGCTGAGGAAGAGTCCACCATCATGTCTAGTTACGGCAATGCCCAAGAAGTAACTCAGTGGACCCAAATCCTTCATGGCAAATTCAGATGCAAGGAGTGCCATGATGGATTTTCGAAGATCATGGGAGGAGGTGATGAGGATGATGTCATCTACATAAAGCAAGATGTAAGCCATATCAGAGCCACGTCGGTATATGAAGAGTGAGTGATCTGAAGTGCTATGCTGAAATCCAATGGTGGAGACAAAGTCAGCAAATCGCTGGTACCAGGCACGAGGCGCTTGTTTAAGACCATAAAGTGATTTTCGCAAGCGGCACACATAATCTGGGCGATGAGGATCACGAAAACCTAGTGGCTGATGCATGTAGACTGTCTCCTGAATGTCACCATGTAGAAATGCATTCTGAACATCTAGTTGATGAATAGGCCAGGATTTGGACAGTGCAATGGAGAGAACGGTACGAATCGTCGCCGGTTTTACTACAGGACTGAATGTCTTATCACAATCCACACCTGCAATCTGTGACCTGCCATCACCTACAAGACGAGCCTTGTAATGCTCAAAATTACCATTAGATTTCTTTTTATGACGAAAAATCCACATACAACGAATAATGTTAACATCACAAGGTCGTGGAACCAAATCCCACGTATTATTTCTAATAAGAGCATTAAATTCAGACTGCATTGCGGATTTCCAATTTGGGTCAGATAAAGCTAGTTTAGGGTTTTTGGGAAGTGGTGAGATGGTCGGATCATTAATGGCGACAGAAAGGTTAAAGAGTTTTCTGGGTTTGTGGATACCTTTCATGCTACGGGTGGTCATGGTCCTAGTAGGAGGTGCTGGCGGGGCTGGTGGTGTAGGTGATGGAGAGGTATTAGGTGAATTTGTAGAGGTTGAAGAGGATGTCATTGTAGGAGAAGTATTAGGAGGTTCGGCCATAGTGGGAGATAGATGGTCAGGTGGCGGACTAAGATCGTTACCAGGAAGAGGTTGTAAGGTAGGATTAGTCCACTGGTTGATCATATGTGGGTGTAAGTCATCGGTGAAACATCTATAGTCAGGGTGGGGTGGTGAAGATAGTTTGGAAAAGGGGAATTGGGTCTCTTAGTAGGTTTATGTCTGCCACATTATTTGTTTATGTCTTCCACCTACTCTTAGTAGGTTTATGTATATTCTTATTGTATATATATATATCTTCTTGTAACAAATGGAACGGCAAGGACATTAGTTTACAATATTCAATATATCATTATTCTCTTACATGGTATCAAGAGCTGTTTTCTTTCCAGCGTGATCACATATACACAAACAGCCGCCTGTTCCTTCCTAACATCAGGTTCATACCATTTTCTTGGCTTTTCTCTCTCTGCTGACAAGAACACAGACGTGTTCTTTCTTCTCCCAACAACACTAAAAACTTTCCATACTTCTTCTTATTTTTCGATTCTTCCCCCTTCTTCTCTTTTACTTCTTCTATTCTTTCTTTTCTCAATTTTTGAATTGACAAATCTGTTGTGATTCACGGCTCTGTTACCGAATTAAATTGGCTGTGTTGGATTGTGTTTTCAACACCGTTTCAGATTGTAGTTTTCTGATTCTGTTCAGTCGACGCTACGTCACGTCACTGTACTATTGCCTCCCACCGACAAGATGTCTTCTACTCCTGCCATGTCATCATCCGCCGCTACCTCTTCAACGACATCCGCTACTGCTTCAGCAAAATCTGATTTTCATCCGGCCCTTGTCGTCACCAATATCAAAAATAGCATTCCTTTTGTGCTAGAAATGGAGAAGGATCACTACACCATGTGGGCTGAATTATTTGAGGTTCATGCTCGTGCCCACAAGGTTATTAACCACATCATCCCTCAACCCGGAAAAGAGAAGCCTACTTCAACTGATGCTAGTTTTGAAATGTGGACAATTCTTGATTCAACGGTTCTTCAATGGATTTATTCCACCATCTCCTTCGATCTTCTTACCACCATTATGGAAAAAGGATCCACCGCCATGGCTGCCTGGAAACGTTTAGCTGATATCTTTGAAGACAATCAAAACTCTCGTGCCGTTGCCCTTGAACATGATTTTTCATCAACTCGCATGGAAAATTTTCCTAACGTTTCTGCATATTGTCAGCGTCTCAAGCAACTCTCTGATCAATTGAAGAATGTTGGAGCACCAGTCAGCAATCATCGATTGGTCCTTCAACTGGTGTCCGGACTGTCTGAGCCGTACCGTGGGGTTGCCACCTTGATTCGCCAGAGCAACCCCTTGCCATCATTTTTTCAGGCTCGCTCCATGCTAACCTTAGAAGAATCCGGCTTAGCAAAAATGCACAACACTAGCTCTACCACTGCATTGCACACTGCTGTTCCAAGAGACTTAGATGATTCCTCCCATCAGCGCTCTAATCGCCGTCAGAACAACCGTTCTGGTTCCAATCGTAGCCGCAACAATCAATCTCGCACCGGAGGTCGTGGACAGCGTAGTGGTAGTTCCCGTTCTGATGGTCCGTCCTGGACCCCTCAGCCATGGCAGCAGCCCCAGTATCCACCCTGGTCTCAGTGGGGTTGGACCCCACCTCCTTGGGGTGTGCCTCCTTGTCCGTACCCTACATCTCACTGGACTCGCCCCACCGGTCCCTCCAGGCAACCAAGCATTCTAGGTCAGCGTCCTCAGGCTAACATTGCCACTGCTTCACCAACTCCCACTGACATTGCAGCTGCTATGCATACCATGTCTCTCACTCCTTCGGATACCACATGGTACATGGACACTGGAGCTTCGTCCCATACAGCAGCATCACAAGGTAATCTCTCGTCTTATTCTAACTTGAGTCATTTAAATCAGAAACTGATTGTTGGTAGTGGACAAGGTATTCCAATTCAAGGGTCTGGCCACACAACCTTACCTACATCTCACAAACAGAAACCCTTAAACCTTAACAAAGTTTTACACACACCACAAATTATTAAAAATTTGATTTCTGTGCGACAACTCACAACTGACAATAATGTTTCTGTGTCATTTGACCCTTTTGGTTTCTCTATATTTGATTTTCAGACGGGGATTTCTCTCATGAGATGTAATAGCCTCGGAGATCTCTATCCAGTCACCTCTCCCTCTCACTTTGTTGGTCTTGCTTCTAGTCTTTGGCACAGGCGCCTTGGTCATCCTAGTTCTTCTATTTTGCAATCTCTTCATAAAAATAAATTCATTAGTAATGAAAAATTGAGTACTAAGACTATTTGTAATTCTTGTGTGTTTGGCAAACATGTTAAGTTACCTTTTAATTCATCGAAAAATGTTACTTTAATGCCATTTGATATTTTACACAGTGATTTATGGACATCACCAGTTTTAAGTTCCTCTGGTCATCGGTATTATGTTTTATTCTTGGATGATTATTCTGATTTTTTGTGGACATTTCCTATAAGCAACAAGTCTCAAGTTTTTGAAATGTTCATTTCGCTTTCCAATCAAATTCGCACACAATTTTCTCAAACTGTCAAATGTTTTCAATGTGATAATGGGCGTGAATATAATAATTCACTGTTTCATAAATATTGTGTTGATAATGGTCTTATTTTTCGTTTCTCTTGCCCTCACACATCATCTCAAAATGGCAAGGCGGAACGTAAGATACGCACTATTAACAACATGATTCGCACTCTTCTTGCTCATTCGTCCGTTCCTCCCTCATTTTGGCATCATGCACTTCAAATGGCCACATATCTTCTTAATATCCTCCCTCAAAAGAATCTAGCCAATTACTCTCCAACTCAACTCTTGTACCACCGTGACCCCTCCTACACACATCTTCGTGTCTTTGGTTGTCTTTGTTATCCTTTGTTTCCATCAACTACCATTAATAAACTACAACCACGCTCGACCCCGTGCGTCTTCTTAGGGTATCCCATTAATCACAGAGGTTATAAATGTTTTGATTTGTCGCACAGAAAGATCATTATTTCCCGCCATGTAATTTTTGATGAGACCCAATTCCCCTTTTCCAAACTATCTTCACCACCCCACCCTGACTACAGATGTTTCACCGATGACTTACACCCACATATGATCAACCAGTGGACTAATCCTACCTTACAACCTCTTCCTGGTAACCATCTTAGTCCGCCACCTGACCATCTATCTCCCACTATGGCCGAACCTCCTAATACTTCTCCTACAATGACATCCTCTTCAACCTCTACAAATTCACCTAATACCTCTCCATCACCTACACCACCAGCCCCGCCAGCACCTCCTACTAGGACCATGACCACCCGTAGCATGAAAGGTATCCACAAACCCAGAAAACTCTTTAACCTTTCTGTCGCCATTAATGATCCGACCATCTCACCACTTCCCAAAAACCCTAAACCAGCTTTATCTGACCCAAATTGGAAATCCGCAATGCAGTCTGAATTTAATGCTCTTATTAGAAATAATACGTGGGATTTGGTTCCACGACCTTGTGATGTTAACATTATTCGTTGTATGTGGATTTTTCGTCATAAAAAGAAATCTAATGGTAATTTTGAGCGTTACAAGGCTCGTCTTGTAGGTGATGGCAGGTCACAGATTGCAGGTGTGGATTGTGATGAGACATTCAGTCCTGTAGTAAAATCGGCGACGATTCGTACCGTTCTCTCCATTGCACTGTCCAAATCCTGGCCTATTCATCAACTAGATGTTCAGAATGCATTTCTACATGGTGACATTCAGGAGACAGTCTACATGCATCAGCCACTAGGTTTTCGTGATCCTCATCGCCCAGATTATGTGTGCCGCTTGCGAAAATCACTTTATGGTCTTAAACAAGCGCCTCGTGCCTGGTACCAGCGATTTGCTGACTTTGTCTCCACCATTGGATTTCAGCATAGCACTTCAGATCACTCACTCTTCATATACCGACGTGGCTCTGATATGGCTTACATCTTGCTTTATGTAGATGACATCATCCTCATCACCTCCTCCCATGATCTTCGAAAATCCATCATGGCACTCCTTGCATCTGAATTTGCCATGAAGGATTTGGGTCCACTGAGTTACTTCTTGGGCATTGCCGTAACTAGACATGATGGTGGACTCTTCCTCAGCCAGAGTACTTATGCTAGTGATATTATTGCTCGTGCAGGCATGGCCTCGTGCAAACCTTCTGCTACTCCAGTTGACACCAAACAGAAGCTCAGTACCACCGCCGGCACATCATATGACAATCCCACTCTATATCGAAGTCTTGCAGGAGCCTTGCAGTATCTTACTTTCACTCGACCTGACATCTCTTATGCTGTCCAACAGGTGTGTCTTCACATGCATGCCCCTTGCATTGACCACATGCTTTCCCTCAAACGCATCCTGCGATATGTTCAGGGAACCCTACACTATTGACCACACGCTCTGATACCATGTAAGAGAATAATGATATATTGAATATTGTAAACTAATGTCCTTGCCGTTCCATTTGTTACAAGAAGATATATATATATACAATAAGAATATACATAAACCTACTAAGAGTAGGTGGAAGACATAAACAAATAATGTGGCAGACATAAACCTACTAAGAGTAGGTGGAAGACATAAACAAATAAGAATAGGTGGCATACACCTAATTATTCTATCAGAACCAGTGGATATAAAACTTCAAACATCATCAAGAGACAAAAAAACCATGAAAGATGTGCCACAAAGTAAGCATCAAATTATGGAGAAAGACCCTATGATAAAAAGATGTCATGCAAAAACTTGTATCTACCGTTACATTTGTAGTGATTGATGGAATGATGGAATGGAACAAGTGGTATTGGTTCTCAAGATCCTGTACCAACTTAGGAAATTGGTCAAGATGATCGAGAGAAAAAATTTCATGAGTTAAAGTATCAAGAGTTTGGTGATCAGGAAACAAGCTTGAGAATTATTCATGTTCATGATTAAGTTTCACCCTAGGGTCCAGGAAGACATTTGTTTGCTTCAACAATTATGGGGTGATGTAAATGATAAAGGTACATGTAAGGTTTGTTGTGGTTTCAAAAGAAGACATAGAAGCCAATTTTACTAAATACTTTCCAAGACTGAGAAAAATAATAATTGAAGATCCAACAATCCACAAGAATCGACGGCGGTTATAACACTCGTTCGAAGGACGTTTCCATTTTTTAGCTCTCTTTAATTATTAATTTTTGGTTTCATTGGATTATGGTTTAGGTAGTTTGGTCAAACATTTTTACGGACTAAAAGCTACTTTAAAATAAAGATAAAGGGTCCGTTGGTTCAACGAAGGGGAGGGGTTTTAATGGAGGGGAGGGAAAGGGAGGGAATGGAAGGGGAGATATTTCAATTAAATATATGTTTGGTTCAAATGATGGGAGGGAAGGGGAGGGGAGGGATTTTAATCAAATATATGTTTGGTTCACAAGGGGATGTGAGGGATTTTAAAACTAAATTACTTTTTTATCCCTCTAATATTAAATAGTATCACGATTTTTAAATTATTCACTTCATAAAAAATTAAACATGAAAACTCAGTAGCCGAAAACTCCATAAATAATCATACACAAAACTTCTGACAAGATATTGGGTATTCATAAATATTAGAGCACCGATTTATAAAATAATCTAGGAAAATATAAAAATATTTATAAAAATATTATTGTTAGAACTGATTTATAAAAAATCCAGCATAAAATTTGTTGATAATGTTTTAATATATAATACAATTAAAAAATATTAAATAAAAAAATGAGAACAACGTTAGTACAAAAAAAAAAGAATTCTCGTAAAGAAAATATTAGAAGAGAAGAATATGTGGTTCTACTTAAAAAAAAGGATGATATAGGCACGTTAAGAAAAAAGGGTAATAAGCAATATATTGAAAACACTTAAATTTTTAATAAGGACGATTTTGTTATTTAAAAATAAATATGAGGATAATTATGTCAATGTAATTAAAATTGCATTAACTCATTTATCTTTCCCTCCCCTCCCCTCCAAAAAATTCCAATTTGAAGGGGAGCAATAAATGAGCTTATGAGGAATTTTGCTCCCCTTGCTCTCCCTCCCCTCCCCTTCTAAAAATTGAACCAAACACAACAAATTTAAAATATTCCCTCCCCTCCCCTCCCCTCCCTATCAAAACCTCCGAACCAAACGGATCCAAGGGGTTCGTTTGTTACGGATTAAAATAAAAGTGATTTTCACATAAAATCATTTAGAGATTGAGCTCGTTTGTTATAGCTTTTTTAAGAAAAAAATCACTTATTTTAAAAAAATAATCACTTTTAAGAGTATTGTATCCGTTTGTTACAGATTTAAAAAAAAAATCAGAATCTAAAAATAATCTAAAAACAGCTTCAAATGAGAAGCTGTTAGGAGCAACTTAAAATAAAATAGATTTTTTTTAGAGGAGAGGGAAAATATAATTTAAAAGATTGAACTAATTTTGTAACAAAAAATCACTTTTATATAGTTGTATCCAACCAAACTAGATTATTTGTTTAAAAAAATGATTTTTATTGTAGTAAACAAACGCAAATCCAAACAAACTAGATTATTTGTTTAAAAAAATGTTTTTTATTACAGAAACAAACGCAAAATAGATTCTGATTTGTCATATAATCTCTAAATTATTTTATATCAAAATCACTTTTATTTTAATCTGTAACAAACGGACCCTATATTTTAGAGATTTTATGAAAAATCAGAATCTAATTTGTGTTTGTTTACCACGATAAAAATCACTTTTTTTAAACAAATAATTTGATTTGTTTGGATACAACTATATAAAAGGGATTTTTTGTTACAAAATTAGCTCAATCTTTTAAACCATATTTTCTCTCTCCTCTAAAAAAAAATCTATTTTTTGAGAAGCTGCTCTTAACAGCTTCTCATTTGAAGCTATTTTTAGATTATTTTTAGACTTTGATTTTTTTTTAAAAAGTTGTAACAAACGGATGCAAAACATTTAAAAGTGATTAATTTTTTTAAAAAAAGTGATTTTTCCCTTAAAAAAGCTATAACAAACGGGCTCAAAATAAAACTATTTAAGAAAGAAGCTAAAGTTGTTTGTTTTCTTTATTTTTATTTTTTTAGTTTTAAAGCTATTTTTAAGTTAAAAGTTGTTTGGCAACATATTGTACAAAACTTTGAATTTATTATTTTTTTAGTGGTGTTCGGGGTTCGAACCCCGGACCTTGCATATATTTATGCATTGTCCCTATCAACTAAGTTAATCTCACGATGACAAAGCTTTGAATTTATTATGAATTAACATAATAAATAAAAAAAATGTTTAAAATATTTTTTAAAGGGAAAAAGTGTTTAAAATATAAAAGATATTTTTTTACAAATACTATATTTACTCAATGACATTTATTTTGTGTAACATGAATACAAATTTGTATCATCATACAAAGGACTTGTTAAATATTTGAATAGGAGGCTCAAATAATAACATAAATAATATCAAAATAGTTGGTTTTTTCTTTTTCAATTATACTCTATAACAAATTTCGTTATAAGAATATCATATTTTTTGTGTCATTCAAAAAGATAAGAATTTATGTTATATGATATTATACTTGTTACATTGTTGGTGTCATTGAAAAATATGTGTTTAATTTTTTTTAATAAGAAAAAGATATGCAGAGTTTGTTACAATATAAAGGTGCAAAATATATAAGTATAATTTTTTTAGGCATTTATACTCATACTTTTAATTGAAATCAAAATTTTATAAAAATAATGATATGCATTATGCAACACTAAAAATAAATTATACGTATTAGCGTAACAAAAAAACCGACAGACAGACATAAAGTAATACTCTAAACACTAATTGTGTGTGTATATATTTGCGAGGTTGGAGAAAGAAAATAAAAATATTTGTGAGGTTGTGATGATTAATTACGATATTGAAATTAAATATATAAGTGATAAAAAAATAATAAAATTACTTCATAAAAATAATTAAAGGGATCCTCATTCAGAAAAAAATTAAATGGACCGGTTCAAAAAACTAAAATAAAAATAAATGGAAGAAAAAAGCAAATTGAAATATAATATTGAAAAATAAAGAAAAGGTTGCCAGCGTGAGTTGAAGAGAGATGCTTGTGAAATAAATTGCCGAGAAGTAGTTTTTTGAAGTAGCATTCAACAACTTTTGATCAAAGCTCATTCCATTCAATTGTATGCATTCTAAAAAAGTACTTTTTTTAGAAGGTACTTTATTTATAATGTGTTTGGCCTAGCTTCTCCTTAAAAATGTAGAGAAACTAAAAAAAAGTCGGGCCAAACGGTACCATAGTATCCTCAATCTTGATTTGTTTTAATTATTTTTCATTAAGTTAGGCTTGCAAGGCTTCAACCACCACCAAAATGAAGCTTTACGTGATCAAGTAACTGCTTCGACGTAAGTTGTGTATTACAAAAAATCCAACCATTATGCCTCATTCCAAATGAGCTAGATAGACTGATGTAGTATCAAAAGTAAGTATTTTTGTTTATCGTCTCCATATGGATTGGTGCAATATTCTAAGCCGTTCAACAATCGATGTCGTTCTGAGCTAAGGTTTCACAATGTTTTGTTTCATAAGCTGTAAAACTACGAAATTATAAAAGGTTTGAGAGTTAACAGTGAAATGATTATGCTGGGATTAAACTTCATCAACCTACTTATACGTATTCTCGGATTAGTGTTGCAGATTCTAATTATCAATCGATATTATCACATATTGTTCAGCAACATCATTCGTGTCCAAATGATGTCGTAAGTTCTATTGAGTCGTTCAATCGTCGATTTCCCAAACTACTAAACGATCCAATAGTCGATTATATCGTTGTATAGCTGATTTCCCAAACTATTAAACAATACAAAAGCTTTAGGTTCCAATATTCAAAGTGATTATCAAAACCTAAATTCCATATCTAGAACAAAAGTTTTGGTAGAGGATTATTCTAACCTAGATTCAAAAGGTATCTTTCAATAACAATTAAAACTCATAAGATTGTAATGGAAAACAAGAATAACCTCAACATCACGAGATAATTAAAATCAAACAACATCATAATCAAAGGGAATAAATACTAATAAAGTTGATTACATTTAATCCCAACAGAAAGAGTCTAGCTACTCATTGTCATGGTAACCTTACAAGGAGAAAAGAATAGATGGAATTGAAGCAAGCCATGATGTCTTAATGATCTTATGAATCCCTTCAATCCTTGTGCTCCTTTCTCCTTAAGGTTCTCTCTGTGTTTCTCCTATTTTCTCTCTTCCTAAAGTGGCATAAGATATGATAATCTCTTTCTGAAATGAGGAATGAGCTTTTATACTTATGTAGAATTTTATGAACTCGCCATGGCAAGTAATTTGCTTGCCATGGCGAGTTGAGCTTTCTTCCCCAGTGGGTTTCTGCCACGTCGGCTTTGAGAGATTCGGCCGCCTTAACTCGCCTCGCGAGTAATTTGCTCACCATGGCACATTTGTTCGCCATGAACTCGTCTTCTTGCTCGCCATGGCAAGTTGACTCTGGTACTCTCTACCTATACTCGCCTTGAACTCGTCTTCTTGCTCGCCATGGCAAGTTGACCCTTGCACAAATTCTTGTTTTTCATTCTTTCTTAGTTTCTTGATATTAAATTCCTGCACAAATGGATAGAGTAAGATATAAAAAGCGTAATAGGGCAATTGTTCATCTTTTTCTCGGCTTTTCCCTAAATAACTTGTAAGACAAGTAACAGAAGTGCCTTAAATGTAACATGGAATTAACTACTTTCTGGCACTTATCATAGACGACAATCATATGATTGTAAACTCGAGCGAAATCCCTTTCCGAAAACATGTACCCCACAAAATTGCAAAGCTTGCTCGCCGATATCAGTTGGGTAGGCAAAATGAATACCCTACCGAAGGAGTCACAACCAGGAAAGAGATGGTTAATTATTTCTTCATGTCGGCAACCTCCCGAACAAAGTAACGATCTGTGAGGCAACACACTATGGCGTGGAAGATTGTCCTTTTGTTGCGATCTGTTTGTTGAGAATTCTCCAAGCAATACTAATCAACTTGTAACTACATTTTTTGTCAAACAAAACTTGTAACAACTTTTAACAAATTAAATTATCATTTGACCAATAAACTTATTCGTCTTATTTGACACCATGAACGTCTACAACAACTTTAGAGAAAACATTTGAAAAATAAAAGTTATCAACAAAAAGGAGTAATGATCATCTCCATTTGTTTAAAATAAATGGAGAATGTTGTTTGGTGAGAGATGGATACAAAAAAAAAAGTAGAGTGAGTCTACCACTAACTTTGTTTGCGAGTTTGGAGGGGAGGGGAATGGAAGACGTTGAAGGGTGGAAAATATGAGGGAAAATGGAGAAATCTTACAAATTTTTTACAAGAGTAGTTTTTTACAAGAGTAATTTCTTATTATATTTTTAAATTTAACATATATTAAATTTGAAGAATTCATATAAACCCTCCAAAAAAAAAAACCCCAAAACTCTCCTCCAATACAATTTTTTAGTTCCCCAGATGAGAAGGATTTAGTATTATGAAGAAAAGTCAACCCCTCAAAGCCCTCCCCTCCAGTTTTTCTCTATTTGTTTCACTTGCTCCTTCCTTTTTTTCCAAGTCTTTCATCCCCTTCCCCTCCAAACTAGCAAACAAAGCCTAAGTGGATCCCACAACTATTAACTATTTTTTTTTCAAACTTCATTGTGTCTTTATCTCTTCAAATGGAAGAAATGGAGAGGGCACTAAATGAAGAGAATCCTATAACTCAACAAAAGGACGTCGAATTCATTGCAAATGGTTTATTTGTGTATATAGGAAAAAACATGTCAGTCTATTTGGTACATAGCCAATTATGAATATATTTGACTCCTTGAAATTGTGTTGAGTTCAACTTTTCCAAATAGCTAACGTCGGTTTATTTGTCTCTACAAATTAATCTAGCCCTGCCTCTAATACCTAATTTATTTTTTGGCAATGTTTAGATTGTCTTTGAAAATTGTGATAAATTTTCGGTCACTGATAAAAAGTAGTCATGTGTACTTCCAAATACAAAATTTTAAAAGAAAATTATGTGTTTGATAACTTTTTTGGCTTAATTGCACTTTTCCCCCTATCTTTTGCTAATTGTGCGATTTTGCACCCCCTCTTTTTTGAGCGATTTTGCACCCTATCTTTTGCCAATTGTGTTTTGTTCAAAATCATCATTAAAAGAGGGGAAAGGGGGGCAAAGGATAGGGTGCAAAATCGCTCAAAAAAAGAAGAGGGAGGTGCAAAATCACACAATTGGCAAAAAGATAAGAGGGGGAAAGGTGCAATTAAACACAAGAAGGTACATCTAACCAGAAAGGGGGCAAAAAGATGGGGTGCAAAATCGCTCAAAAAAAAAGAGGTGGTGCAAAATCGCACAATTAGCAAAAGATAGGGGGGAAAAGTGCAATTAAGCCAACTTTTTTTATAACTTATTCATAATATTTTAAAAGGTTAAATAAGTAAATGTTCTTATCCTTAAAAAAAAAAGTAAATGGTTCCTATAAATAACCGGAATTTCATTTTTAGTCTTTGCAAAGAAAAAATCATACTTTTTAGTCTTTATCCAGGGACTAAATATTCTAACGATTTTTTTTTTACAAAGACTAAAAACATGACATAAAAATGTGAACGAAAATTTTTACCGAATTAAAAACTATGATTTTTGTTTGTAAAGACTAAAAACAAATTTTAAATATGTATAGGAACTTTCTTCAAAAAAAAAAATATGTACATGAACTATTTATTTAATTAATTATTTAAAAGACAGCTTAAAATTTACCTTATTTTCTTTATTTTCATATTTGACTTCCATTCAAAGCCGTTCATTTTTTTGTCCTTTATCGTGAAACTTCTGTCATGAGTTCAAATCATATTTTGACCTTCTGGATGCTTTAAAACGTTGCTGCACAAAAAAAAAGTATTGAGTGGTTTTTTTTTTATTTTTGGGTACAATATTGAGTGGTTTTTTCATTATTGGACAAATATTGGGGGGCTAAAATGTACTCTGTCACCTATCAGAGCTGAGAAAAAAAAGTCATTGGCTGACTTTGACCTCACTATTTTATGGCAATTATAGAGAACCTGTAAATGTTTTTTTTATGCTAAACAGTGTGAAATTCTGGCACGTTAGACTTAAGATGTTCTAAGAGATGTTTCAACACGAAACACAGAAAACAGATATTGTATACGATGTTTAGAACATTAAGCTAACCAACATAATAAAACAAAATAACAGACAAGAAAGAAAAGAGGCACAGAGAAATTGTTAACCTAGTTCGGTGCAACGTCACCTACTCTGGGGGCTACCAAGCCAGGAAGGAAATCCACTAGTGCAGTCCGTATTCAAAACTTATGACCTAGGACCTACCCCAACAAGATTTCAACCTAGGAACTCCTAGATCTGAGATCACATCTCACTCCCTTACAACTGATCACAAACCCCTGTGATTCTCGAATTACAGATTCAATCAAAATGAAGTTACCTTCAAAACATAACAACATGCAACCACGCTTAAAAGCTTAGATGCAGTTCAGAGACTACCTAACTCCTTGCTTAAAAGCTTCAGAGTAGTGCACAATTTACAACTCAAAATACAGTCCTAAACATGCATCAAGATGATACACGAAAGGCTCACAGACAAGTGACTCAAAACCTAGATAAACTCTATTTCTGAAAATAATGTCTTGAATAATTCTTCAGGTCTTGCAGCCTCCTTTATATACTGAAGCAAAGTGTGTCATCAACTCAATCGGGCTTCAGAACAAACCGGTGATCCATTACTCAATCAACATGGCCGGATAAGGAAACTCCTAAAAAGTAGGCACATTAAAAGACACACTATGATCACCTTAAAAATACTTTCCTAAGTCATTACCATTTCCTTAGGAAATCACATCGTTCTGATCTTCTCATAACTGCACACTGTTTTGACCAACACATGCTGGCGTGGATTCCTTCAATCAAGCAAACGCGTGCGTGAACATGGGCAAGGCACAGAACGTACAGACCAAGCCTGGATGTTGGAACATTGTGTTCCACATCTGAAGTGAATATTTGTTTTAGGCAAAAGTGAAGGCAACATACAAATATCCAACACAGTGCCCTCAGGACACTGATTAAGCAAGCAAAACAAGTAATTTTCTTTATAAAAAGTGGTGTAATTATTACTTAATAAAAACTCAAAACTTATATTTTCAAAATAAATTTTCTATTTATAGTTTCCTTAACAATTACCCTGAGTGCACTGGTTAGCAAGACCCTTATTTTTTTTTAGCAAAGAACCTATAAGTGTTAAACATATTGAAAATTGTAAACCTAACTCTTACATTTTTACATTTTTTATTGTAAAAAAATATAGTTGATTGGATTATACTTTCTTCGGTTACTATTATAAGCAAAATTTTACTTTTCATGTTCATTGAATAACCAATGTACATGGTCTATATTATATACAAAATACGCTAGTTATTAAATGATTATTTTTTTTTAATAAAGTTATTGAATGAATTTTTATTTATATATAATAGTAAGCGGAGGGAAGGAGTATAAGCTTACAAGTTCAATTATAAAAGTCAATTTAATGTTGTGATATAGAAGCCAATTCAACGCAGCTCGAATAGAATGATGAATATGTATAGAGTGTGGGCACGATGTATTTGTAGGCTCAAATCGAATTTTAATATCAAGTCTTCTAAATTGCGGTCTTCTAAATTTAATACACACTTGTGCGTGTAACTAGGGGTGTAACAGTTTAGTTTATATCGATTTTCAGTTAAAAAAATGTCCAAAACGATAAAATCTCTATTGATTCGAGTTGGTTCGGTTTTCACTCTTTTTTTTTTCTTCAGAAAATGAACCAAACCAAACTAATCGGTTTGATTCAGTTTTGTATTGGTTTGGTTTGGTTTGATCGGTTTATTTGAAAATACTTTTAAAAAAATTCATATTCTCACTGTATTTCATGTATAAAACATACGTCATACTAAAATACAATTTTATTTTGATTTCTTCTTTATAAGATAACCACATCACTAGTATTTATTCAACAACAATAAATAAAGGGAATACAAATGCATATTTTTTATTGTACTTTTTCTTTCATTTTTACCCTTTTTAAAACTATATTATCATCATTTTTATAATATTATTTAAATTGTCAATTGAAAAATTACTTAAATCTCATTAAAATATGAATAATCTACATCAATAGGAACAAAATTGAACACTAAAAAAAACCTTATTTTGACTTTATAATTTTTTTTGTTGTAACAATGAATTTTACCTTTAGATCTTTTTGATTTTTTAGGACTCTCTCTCTAACTATCGTTTCCCTCCCTTCTCTCTACAAAAGCTTCGCAAACCGCCGCCGTCCTTTTCCACCAAAATCCAAAACCGACAGTAAAGATGTAAATCCTTGTTCTTGGTGGTGCGACGATGGCTGAGCCATCCGCATCGCCACTCCTCCCGACTCTCTTGCGGATGACCGGCTTTTGTTGGTGTAACTCACTGCGGTCACCACCACGCTGAAGAGTTTTTCGTTGGGGTCTTTTTCGTCGTTCTGCTTTGCTCTTCTCCTTCTGGTGACTGTTCTCTTTGTTTAATCCTCCTTTCGATGCTTAGGTGCTGCTGGTTGCAAGGAACAAGGAGGATAGTGTGGGTGTCGTTTTTCAGATCTAAGTTCTTTGGTTTGGTTTGAATTTCTGGCTTGGTTAGCTGGTTTGATTCATGCCCTTCTAGGAGGTTGTGTGCAAGCTTCGTCGTTGATGATCCTTGGTATACCGCCGTTTTGTTTTCAGCTGGTTTTTGCTTTATTTTTGTTTTGTAGGTTTGCCGGTTGTTTTGTTCGTGCTTGTCGGATCCTATGTTGTTGGGTGGTTTGTTCGTTCAAGTCTCCGGTGGTTTCGTGTTTGTTTTCAAAGACTGATGGTTCTGGATTTTGTCCTTCTTGGTGGTATGGAAGTGATGTAGCAGTTGCTTGTTGTGGTGTCGGTTCGAAAACCCGAAAGGGTCAGTTTCAAAAATCCAAAAGGGTCTGATTACTGACGTATTGGACTCATCCCTCGATCTGATTTCTTACACGTTGCTTGCTCGAAAAAGCTTTTATACTTGTCGTTGTACAGGGAGCTGTTGGCACTTGAATTTTGTTACCGTGTTGGCGATCGATCCATTCGCCATAACTGCACTCTAAATGTTATTTGCAGATGTTCACTTTTCATTTTTTTTTGTAACTTGGTTTCGCGCTCGTACCCGGGTTCGCTGGGTTGCGTCTGTGATTAGTGAATTTTTGTTAAGATAGATTAGAGTAGATCCACTTAGGCTGATATATCAAGTTGTATTTCCGTTTGGGTTTTCATGGGTCAGGTCCCACGTCCCCCAGTCTTCGTATCTTTCTCTTTTTATTTATTATATTTTCTTTTTGCTTAATTTTTTATTTACCTTTAATATTTAATATACTAGTGTGTTAACCCGTGCAGTGCACGAGTGATAGACTTTATTTTCTCAATCTTAAAATATTATTTTTTAATGAAAATTATTTATCCCGTGAATTTTTAAATATGCCCGCAATTTTTTGTTAAAAATAATGTTAGTATTTTTTTTGCCGCAATGATGACAAATATGTGTCACATGTTTTTATGTTTATCAGTGGTAAATATATGTCCCGTGTTTTTACGTATAAATGAAAAATTTATTTATGGGTTTCAGTTCGTCGTCGATGAAGCGCCACAACGGCTGTCCTTTCAGAGTCTTGGTGTGTGTTGATTCTATTGCGGTCACTGGTTTCGTTCAACGATGTCGTTGTCTTGTAGAGCTATGGTGTTGACGCGATTATGAGTTAGTCTCGTTTTGGTTTTTGCTATTTTTTTCATTTTTGTTTACTTTGTTTCGGCTCTGTGATTTTGTCTGAAAATCATGAATCTCGTTTTCTGGATTGAAGGTATGGGTTCTTCAGTTCTGGCATTTTTCTGTTGGATGCATATTTGGATTCAACATAACTGGTTTTATCCTGATGTTGGTCGAAATGGCTAGGTGCGTAGATGCTCCGTGTTGACGGTAGTAGTCGTTCATCATACCTAAAATATTGTATCCGTCGTGGCTGCTTCTTGCATCGTTGGTGGACAGTGGTCGATTTATGTCGTTTGTTCATCCCTTGATCTGGATTGCGACTGAAGTTTCAAGACCACTGCGACTTTGTGGATTCGGTTCGTAATTGATTGTTTTGACTCAAAAGGGCGTTTATGGTCTTCTGATACTTTGAAGATAGTTGTTGGAACTTGGGTCGTTTCTGTGTTGGCAGACAATCATTGGATTGTCGCGCCCCTGTGGAGGTTCGCTAGATTGTACGTGGTAATGGTTGTTTAGGTCTGTTCTCTTTTATTACCATTTTTGTACTGAATTGTTGGGTTTTGCTTTTGTGGTTTACTGGGTCAGGTCGTTGGCCCCCAACCCAAGTCTTGTATTTCCTTCTCTTGATAAAAACTTGTCCTGTATATTTTTCTATTTATCTGGTTTTTGGTAAACACAATGACAAACATATAGTTTTATTGAAAAATAATAGTCTCTTGTTTATTTCAAAGATATTTATTATAATAGAAAAATGCTTTCCCTCGATGTTTTTTTTTATATTTAACAGTAATGATATTTATCTCTTATTTTTTAGTTTTTTATTTTGACAAAAAAATTCATATGCAAGAAGCAATGTAGTCATTTGAGATTATAATTTTTCAATCAATGCAAAATATATCTTATAAATAAAAAAAATCTATTTTTGCAGATTTGAAATTTTATAATTCTAGTTTTTTAATTTTGAAATTATGGCATTTTATATAATTATTTATTTTGATTATTTTTCAAAATTTTGTTATTGAAGATTCTTGTTTGATTGTTGGTTATAATTTGTTACTTTAGTATGTCATAAATGGTGTCATTAAAAAAAATATTTGTCTTAAATGGTGTAATTGGACTATGACTTTTATGCTTCAACCTTACATTGCCACATGTAACTTTTCTTTTAAATTTGATTTGGATATGCCATGTGTATTGTTCATTTTAAACATTCTCAAATGTATATATAGAGGAGAGGATAGAGGATTATTTTTCAAAATTTTGTTGTTGAAGATTGTTGTTTGATTGTTGGTTATAATTTGTTACTTTAGTATGTCATAAATGGTGTCATTAAAAAAAATGTTTGTCTTAAATGGTGTAATTGGACTATGACTTTTATGCTTCAACCATACATTGTCACATGTAACTTTTCTTTTAAATTTGATTTGGATATGCCATGTGTATTGTTCATTTTAAACATTCACAAATGTATATATAGAGGATAGAGGATAGAGGATGTATATATAGAGGATGTATAGAGGATGAGGTTTCGTGCCACTATGTTCGCTCGATTGTAGCGCCCCTATGTGTGTTCGTAGGATTGTACGTGGAAATGGTTGTTTAGGACTCTTCTCTTTTATTACCATTTTTTTTTACTGAATTTTTGGGTTTTGCTTTAGTGGTTTATTAGGTCAGGTCGTTGGCCCTCAACCCAAGTCTTGTATTTCCTTCTCTTGATAAAAACTTGTCCCGTATATTTTTCTATTTATCAATGACAAACATATAGTTTTATCGAAAAATATTAGTCTCTTGATTATTTCAAAGATATTTATTATAATTGAAAAATGCTTTCCCTCTATTTTTTTTATATTTAACAGTAATGATATTTATCTCGTATTTTTTAGTATTTTATTTTGACAAAAAAATTCATATGCAAGAAACAATGTAGTCATTTGAGATTGTAATTTTTCAATCAATGCAAAATATATCTTATAAATAAAAAAAATCTATTTTTGCATATTTAAAATTTATAATTCTAGTTTTTTAAGTTTGAAATTATGTCATTTTATATAATTATTTATTTATATTATTTTTCAAAATTTGGTTGTTGAAGATTTTTATTTGCTTGTTGGTTATAAATGGTCTCGTTAAAAAAAATGTTTGTCTTAAATGGTGTAATTGGACTATGACTTTTATGCTTCAACCTTACATTGCCACATGTAACTTTTCTTTTAAATTTGATTTGGATATGCCATGTGTATTGTTCATTTTAAACATTCTCAAATGTATGTAACAATTGCTGCTTAAGACAAACAAGATGAATTGGTGTGGAAGACAACAACATCAGGCTCCTTATCCCTCAAAGAAGCATACCAGTTCAAAGCTCATCAATATCAGCCTTTAAATTGGGCAAAGATTATTTGGTCTCAACACATCCCACCCTCCAAGTCTCTTCTTGTTTGGAGAATGATGAATGACAAATTACCTTGTGATGAAAACCTTAAGCACAGTGCTTGTAGTTTGGCTTCCATCTGCAATCTTTGTGGTAAACACGAAGACTCTACTTCTCATATATTCTTTCAATGCTCCTACTCAATGCAAATTTGGAGATGGTTTGAATCTATCATTCAATTAACAATTCAATTTTCTGATATTGAGGATGTCTGGAACCTGTGCAATAGAGGTTGGTCTCCTCATTGTCAGTTGACTGTTAAAGCTGCTTTAATCTTCATCTTCAATACTATTTGGTTCTCTAGGAACTTTGCTAGATTTAACAACAAAATTATACCATGGAGAACTGCAATATCAAACATTATCTTTGGTGTTTCTTTATCTACAAGCAAGTCAAGGCTATTTGCTAGTTCATCAATGATTGAGTTTTCAATTTTAAAAGCTCTCAATTGCAGGATCAATCCCCCTCCTTCTTGATGGGTCAAAGAAGTATTTTGGAGCCCCCCTTTTCTGAATTGGATAAAGGCTAATTGTGATGGTGCGGCCACTACAGTTGCATCCTCATGTGGTGGAATATTCAGAAATTGTAAAGGTCATTTTCTTGGAGGCTTTGCTGAGAATTTGATTGGTGGCAACTCTCTTTTTGCTGAGCTTTGTGGCATAATGAGAACATTGGAAATGGCTCAACAGAGAAATTACAAATACTTATGGTTGGAAACTGATTCTATGATATCAGTTCTTGCCTTCAAAAACAAAGAGATAGTTCCTTGGCATATGAGGAACAGATGGTTTAATTGTTTGAAATATATTGAGAGTATTAATTTCATGGTGTCCCACATTTATAGGGAGGGAAATGTTTGTGCAGATAGGTTAGCTCATATAGGTTTATCACTAACCTCTTTTCAGTATTTTTACACTTTGCCTTTGGAAGCTAGAGAAGCTTATGTTCACAACAGACTACGGTTACCTAGTTACATATTTTCTTTTGGTTGAGAAGGTCAGGCATGACCCCCTTCTCTTTTTGTAACAATCTTTTTTGGTATATATTTTGTTGAGTGTGCTCCCTGCACCTCACTAGTTTATTAAAAAAAATGTATGTATGTATGTATAGAGGATGTATAGGGGATGAGGTTTCGTGTCACTACGTTCGCTCGATTGTAGCGCCCCTACGTGTGTTCGCTGGATTGTACGTGGAAATGGTTGTTTAGGATTGTTCTCTTTTATTACCATTTTTGTACTGAATTGTCGGGTTTTGCTTTAGTGGTTTTTATTAGGTCAGGTCATTGCCCCCAACCCAAGTCTTGTATTTCCTTCTCTTGATAAAAACTTGTCCCATATATTTTTCTATTTATCAATGACAAACATATAGTTTTATCGAAAAATACTAGTCTCTTGTTTATTTCAAAGATATTTATTATAATAGAAAAATGCTTTCCCTCGATTTTTTTTTTTATATTTAACAGTAATGATATTTATCTCGTATTTTTTAGTTTTTTATTTTGACAAAAAAAATTGTAATTTTTCAATCAATGCAAAATATATCTTATAAATAAAAAAAATATTTTTGCAGATTTGAAATTTTATAATTCTAGTTTTTTAATTTTGAAATCATGTCATTTTATATAATTATTTATTTAGATTATTTTTCAAAATTTTGTTGTTGAAGATTTTTGTTTGATTGTTGGTTATAATTTTGTTACTTTAGTATGTTTTTTTTTTTTTTTGATAAGGCCGGAGCAAATGACATAAAAAAGTGGCTCCCAACTAAGTTGGTACCCAACTTCAATCTGTCAGATGCTCATAAATATATTATTAAAAAAAAGTGAAAAAAATACATAAAAAACTGGGGGACATAAACCTGAGCAGTTTATCCACAAATGGAGGTCAACCCAAACGGGGAATATGAAAATTAAAAACGACGCAAGTGGATTATAACACCCTCTTAAGTAGAGGTCTAGACCGCGGTGAATGGACCAACCGTCAACACGGAGCATATCCACGTACCATCCTCTCCCTGCAAAGCACAGCAAGATAAACACTCTTTCGAGCCCCACAGTACATGCCAAATAAAACTCTCCTTACGGCGTGGGGAGGATACTGGAAGCTATAGCCTAGAATCGCAACCACCATCCAGAAACATCCGGATCAACACCATAGTGCGTCCCTTATCAGACCTTGAAGAACGACGACGGTAGGTTGGGAATCCGAGCTGAAGCTTGCCGCCGGAGAGGAAAATGTCTTATCTGACACATCTACTCCACAAAATGAATTGAACAAACCAATTAATCAGAGACAAACATGAGCTATCTTTTTTAGGAATGGTGTTTGAATCGACCACCAACACGGACAATATTCATGTACCAACAGCCCCTGCAACATAACACAGCAGGCATTATCAGCCCTTTCGAGCCCAACAGACCCCCACACCAGTACTTTGTGTCCATCCAAACAGATGGAGACAGGCGTGATGCTTGCACCAGCAGTCCGTGACGTCAGCACCACTGTTGTGTGTGGCAAAGAGTCAATTTCATCACCGATAACTCCTTCACCGTCGGGCTCTTTCCATCAATTTCCATTGCCTCTCTCCATCACCTTGACGGCAACGACGGCACCACCGTGGGGATTGAAGCTTTGGTTGGAATTGCGGCGGTGTAACCACCACCACCACAAAATCGCAGCAACAACACCCATTCCTTGAACACCAACAAAACCAACGACCACCACCATTAGGGAGCAGAAGTTTATGAAACAGACCCCTAAGGGTTTCATGAGCAGATCGCAGATACCAAGTAAACCGCAAACTGCGCAAACTCCTCCGAAACCATCAGCGACATCAACGCCAGGTCAGGAAGAGGGGTGGTGCGGAGGGCCAGCGCCGCTCATCGCACCACCAGGGAGGGGCGCTACATAACTTTAGTATGTCATAAATGGTGTCATTAAAAAAAATGTTTGTCTTAAATGGTGTAATTGGACAATAACTTTTATGCTTCAACCTTACATTGCCACATGTAACTTTTCTTTTAAATTTGATTTGGATATGCCATGTGATTGTTCATTTTAAACATTCTCAAATGTAGGTACAGAGGATGTTGAAAAGAAGAATATATATGTCACGGCAGATGTCGGCATTATTTCTATAAGGGTTAATTAAGATATTTATAATAGTGGGAAGAATAACTTAATGCAATCAAACAAAATGGAAAAGCTTCCTTTCACTGTCGTAGATTAACCTACTCAGTAATGTAGCTACTACTAAGGATAGTCCACCTTTCAAAAAAATTAAGGATAGTCCACATGAAATTGATTACTTGACCTCCTAGTACACTTGTTTGTCTCCCTAACTGATACTCCATTTGCTTGCCTTATTGAATTATGATCCCTGTCTAATATTTTAAATCTTAAATTTGACGTAAATAAATTTTGTCGATTTAAAAAAAACGATTAAAAAAAAAAACTGAAGAGTGTGACTTCAACACTTCATGCTTCACGCCTATGAACAAAGGTTGTACACTATAATTGCACTAAACAAACGCCATTAAATTTTAGTAAGGCTTTGATCATTCCAGCAACTAATTATAAACTAATAGCACAACGTGAAGACTGATGTCAAGCATCACGCTAGAGCCTAATCGTTATATTATTATATCATTATATGTGGATACATATAATTATAAATTATGATCAGTGAATAATGTAAAGGGTCAACCTAATAATCAGAGCAAAGTGAAAAATAAATAAAATTGATCAGAATAAACAAATAAATAAATAGAGGGATGCAGCTATCAGCACTAACCAGTCTAATTAAGAACTTTGTAAGAACTACTTGCAAGAAAAATGATTATCTCCTCGTAGGGACGATAGACCAATGGCGGAGCAAGGATTATTATAAAGCCTGGGCAAAAAAATTGCAACACATTTATAGGGGTTTATATAAGAAATTGCAAGCAAATAATCAAAGAATCTAAAGAAATTGTCAAATTTATAGGGGTTTATATAAGAAGTTCATAGGGATTTACATAAAAAATTGCAAAAAATTTGGACCGAAGCCCGGGCGAGTGCCCGGGGTCGCCGGACCTTAGAACCGCCCATGCGATAGACTGAATTCTCGTTGCACATCGCTAGTCCTACGATTTAATTTTGGGTGCACATGGCATGTCTAATTGTCTTTTTTAACATACTTTGAGTTTCATACATCAATAATAAACGGTCTTCAAGTTGAGGAGGAGGATGAAACAATTTATGAACACAAAAATTACAACTATGAACTAGATTCGTCAACTTATCAACAAACCTATTTGTTTCACAGAAAATATGTTTGATCGAGTAACCACAATCAACAAAGATCAATTAAATCAAGAATTTATTTCAGGAGCGGAGATTATGAGAATGTCTCATAGTAACCATATTAATAATCACCAAAGGATTCATTTGATCAACATTCTACGAATGGACATATTAAGAACAAGACGAAGGCCAAGAACTAAACTCCAAATCGAAGCCAAAACTAAATTTACACCACCTAGATTGGAATTGAATCCGCGAATGAAACTACCGTTGAAGTCTCAAAGGAGACCACCACAAGCAGACATGCATATGCCGATATATTGATATACATTCCATTAACATTAAGATTGAGGACATTTAGAGACAAAGGATACCACTTCACATTAGTATCCACGCGAGTATCGTCCAAGCAACTAGGGGGCTTGATCGTGAGAATTTGAAGGAAGAAGATAACTTGGAGCGAAGAGATTCCATAAATTGGTCAGGATCTACTATTGTTCCTAAAAACACAAGTTTGTTCCTATCAAGTCAAACCATATTAGTCGTTGTACCAAAAACTAAGGGCCAATTACATTGTTGAGTACCAATAAAAGTAGTTTGTAATTTCATGTCAATCCATTGAGAGAGGCCAATGTTAAAGAAAGCACTCTAATGATTTTTCTCCACGGTGATGAAAATTCTCCCAGAGACCCGCAGGTCTGCAACCCCCAAGTTACCTATGGTTATCATATTATCCATAACTTATCAAAAATTACATCTGTGTTGCAGTGGATTGGCAAGCTCCCTAACCCCTAGAGGGCGTTTGTTTGATCCATGCTACTCTTTTTTTTTATTTTCTATTGTATTAATAATATTTTTATTCAAAAAATGTGGTCCTGTAGGGACTTGAACAGCCGTTCTCTATGTTAGAATAAACAAAATAAACCACTGCACCAGTCCACAATTTTGCTAGTATTTTAAAACTGTTTAATATATATTTTGAAAATATTTGGCAAACCCAGACTCTGCAAAATTCTTGACTCCGCCACCGACTAACCAAACGTATAGTTAGCCGACATAGACAATAACGACTAAATGTATTTTATCATCGATTCTTAATTATCCATAACCATTAGGTTTCTTCTTCTTCTTTCGCTCCTCCTCCTCCTCATGCTCTTGCATTCTATCCACGTTGCTTTCCTTTTTCTTCTTTATCTTATTCTTCTAGTGGTTTATGTGAACATCTCTCGATTGATTTTTTTATTTAGTTTTCTTCAAATTTTCAGCATCGTGCTTCAAACCCCTAGAGAAAACTCTGTGTTTCAATCTAATATTTTTCTTAAGTTTGGTCAAATGTCAATGATTGTTTGATAGAGAGATGAAGATTTTCAGTAAGATGAAAAAATGCTTTTGAAAAATTATATGAACAACAAGGTAGTTTTGATATTATTATTAAATTTTAAATAAACTCTGGTGTAACAAAATATTTTGGAGGCATTACTAGAAAAAATCTAAAAAGTATGTACTATAGAGTTCGAATTATTGTTGTATATATGAGTCATTCGTGCAATGATTTAGTTCTTGCATTGAGGGGTTACTCAATGAGCTTTTTCATACACGTCTCTCATGTTCATTGCGAAACCAACCAGGTTGTTAATTCATTTGCTAAATTCGGTCTTAATTCATCCGGCAAGAACCATATTTTTAACATACTTCTAATTTTCCATTTTCGCCTTGTTGATCGATGGGAGATTCAATACCTTTTCTAGAGCTTTTATGCATTGTCTGTTTCTAGTAAAAACAAATAAGTTGATCGTAGAGAGGATAAATAGTTTATGAAAGAAATAAAAAGTCTTCCATTGTTTGGCTGCCATATAAGAGAGGAAAGAAAATATAATTTTGGTGGATCCCACTTACAATAAGTAAAAATAAATCTAGAAAATATTTGAAACTATGAAGAAATAAAAAAACAGTGGATGTCGTAATTGTGACCGAAAAGAGAAACGGGTCGGAATATTCTCGAAAATTCCAAGTCTGATTCCTTCTAGTAATCTTCTCCTATGTAAAATGTAACCCCTCGTCCAAGTCAAAATCAGGGGTAACCCCGGTTTGCAGTAAAAAATCAGCGGCTCTCTCAATGTTAAAAGTTACCCCTTCTCCAAGCACAAACGTCACGTGACACGCATGCCACTCCTTACACAGCCCTTTTAAATATCCCTCACTCTTCCCTTGTTTTCTCCACCAAACCTCACTCTAATCTCATTCTTATTTTCTCAACCTAATTTCAACTCAACACTACTATCTCAATGGGTATGTGTTCATTCTACTCTTTTTCCTTTTTCCTTTTTCTCTCTTAATCACCGTTTAATCTATTTCTCGTTTATTAATTAATGTCTTTTTTGTTTGTTGATTAGCATCTGACAAGAAGATCAGGATCGGAATCAACGGTAATTCAATTTTTCACTTTTCTGCTTTAATTACTTTGTTTGTTTTGATTATTATTATTATTGATTTTTATTTTACTGAACTGTTTTAACTTTAAAACAGGATTTGGAAGAATTGGACGATTGGTTGCTAGAGTTGCTCTTCAAAGAAACGATGTTGAACTCGTTGCTATCAACGATCCTTTCATCACTACTGATTACATGGTAAAATCTCTGATCCGATTGCAAAATTAATCAAACAACGAGATTCGAACTCTGGATTTGTATTTTTACAATATGTTTTTGTATATGCAGACCTATATGTTCAAGTATGACACTGTTCACGGTCAGTGGAAGCATTTTGAACTTAAGGTTAAGGACACTAAGACCCTTCTCTTTGGTGAGAAAGAAGTTGCTGTTTTCGGAACCAGGTAATTTATGATCTGTGATTTTGGATCTGAATCTCATGCCCCTTTTGGATGTTGTAATTAATTAATATAATTGATTAGTTAATTAATCTGATTGCATCTGAATAATAGGAACCCTGAGGAGATTCCATGGGGTGAGGTTGGAGCTGATTACGTTATTGAGTCAACTGGTGTTTTCACTGACAAGGACAAAGCTGCTGCTCACTTGAAGGTTCTTTTCATTTCATTGATCTCAATTTCAATTATTATTTGATAGAGCATTTTGGGGTTGTTAGATCCATGTATCCGACTCTACTGAGTGAGACAATGCTTGATTGTTTGTTATTATTTGTTTATTTGATATGAATTATGCGTTTTGTTAGACACAGTGTTGTGTTTATTTGTTAATTATTGAGTGACTTGTTACTAACATCAATATCAAACTAGTATTGTGATTTACATATGATTAGTTGTTCCCTGTTTGAATGATTCGATACAGTGATATTGAGTAGTGATAATTTATTGATTTGAAATTTATGTAATTTGGATTGTTGTGGTGATTAGGGTGGTGCCAAGAAGGTTGTTATTTCTGCTCCCAGCAAAGATGCACCTATGTTTGTTGTTGGTGTTAACGAGAAGGAATACAAACCAGAGCTTAACATTGTTTCCAATGCTAGTTGCACTACTAACTGCCTTGCTCCCCTCGCCAAGGTTTTTTTTCAATACCCTTTTGTAGCATGTTTATTGGTTTGTTTTAAATTATTAGCTTCATTGGATAAAATTATTAATCTTTACTCTTTGCAGGTTATTAATGACCGATTTGGAATCGTTGAGGGTCTTATGACCACAGTTCACGCCATCACAGGTTGTTTATTTATCTTTTTACTAACTTGAGTTTGTTAATTTGATCTATGAACAGTGCATATAAAGAATGTTGTGCAAAAAGCATATATAAAAACTAGCTCATCAAACACTATCTATTTAAAGTAAGATTATATTCATGATTAACTGATTGATTCTTTGGTGTGATGAATCAGCCACTCAGAAGACTGTTGATGGTCCATCAAGCAAGGACTGGAGAGGTGGAAGAGCTGCTTCCTTCAACATCATTCCCAGCAGCACTGGAGCTGCCAAGGTACTCTATAATGATAAAAATTTGTCAAATTATTACATGGTTGAATGGTGCAAGTCTCATTTCAATTTCATCACTCTTGTTAATGAATATTGAATTTGAAACATACAGGCTGTAGGCAAAGTGCTTCCAGTATTGAACGGTAAATTGACCGGAATGTCATTCCGTGTCCCAACCGTCGATGTTTCAGTTGTTGACCTTACTGTAAGGCTTGAGAAGAAAGCAACCTATGAGCAGATCAAGGCTGCCATCAAGTAAAGTGTTAAACTTGAATCTCTTATATTTGACCAATTGAATAATTTTTCCCTCCTAACATAAACCTATTTTGTTGAAATTGCAAAAACCAGGGAGGAATCAGAGGGCAAGCTGAAGGGTATTTTGGGTTATACTGAAGATGATGTGGTATCTACTGACTTTATTGGCGATAGCAGGTAATGTTGGCTTTTTAAGTAACTTTGAAGATAAACTGTCATGATCAGTTTTTGGTATTCTCTCAATCTAATTATTACTGTGAACTTTATTTTCATTTGCAGGTCTAGCATCTTTGATGCCAAAGCTGGAATTGCTTTGAATGACAACTTTGTGAAACTCGTTTCTTGGTATGACAACGAATGGGGTTACAGGTAAACTACTCTAAGACCTTGCTATCACAATATGACATTGAATTGGTTGTCCAAAATATACATAGTGTTCATCGTACTCATGATACGTTTGTTTTTTGTTGTTGCAGTACCCGTGTTATTGATTTGATTGTCCACATTGCTTCTGTGGCTTGATGAGTCTGAGCTTGGATTGCATTGGAGTGTTCCAAATTTTGTCTCACTGGAGATTGTCATAGTGTGAATTTCAACCAAGAATAAAAATTTGTGTTGCTGGGAGTGATCTCGCTGATACACATTTTCTGCATTTTTATTTTTGTATTTTGGATTGAATAGACGGCTTTAGGTTTTTACCTACTCTTGTTTTAGAGAGGGATCTTTTCATTTTGATAATCATCTTACAATATTTACCATGTCTCTTTGCGATCCTCTTTATATTTAGCTTGATTGAGCTTTGCTTATCGATCAATCCAATCTTTTAAATTTGTTTATATAACAAGTAACAATTTACAACAGTATCGGAGTTATGCAGTTTCATTTAGCGTTGAAGAGCAAACTCCATTGAGAACAATTTACCTGTAAAAGAGTTTTAGAAATTCAAACAACATATCATTTCAGATACGTAAAATAATATGAGCACACAAAATGTTCTTTATAAAATAATGGTACTCATTACCACTTAGCTGAGGGGATACAGCTTCATAGTGATACCGTGATTTCCTTCTTTGAAAAAAGCAGTACATGAAAACTTTAGGAGAAATTGCCAATTTTTTCCCCTTAATTTTAAAAATAAATAAATTAAGAGTAAATTTCAAATACAATTTAAATAATAGAAAATACATATAATTCAATGAATTTTATTTTTATTTTTTACATAGTAAAATAAATTTCAAACGATTTGTATTGTTTTTGATGTACTCTATCAATTTGAAAAAACAAACATCTCTTTTGATAAAAAAAATAAGGGTCGTGTTGACGGTGCCCCGGGGACACTGGTTAAGAAAACTTAAAAAAAAGAAAGTTTTAAAGTGAAAATAACACCATGCTTTCGAAAAGTTGAGAGCACAAGTTCCAATGTAATGCTTACTACATTTGATCCCTTAACCAGTGCTTCGGGGCACCGGTTAACATTTCTTAAAAAATAATGTACTTGATGTATAATGAATATCTCTTTTAGTCAGTGGCGGAGCCAGAAATTTTATAGAGCCTGGGCAAAAAGTTTATCGCAAATTCATATGTGACATAATATATATATAGTCATAAATCGAAATAAAAGAGGTTTGTTATCATTTCAACAAAAGTACAATTTTAAATAAGAAAGATGAAATATAAACCTGCCAATAGCGTGCTAAATAAAATTAGGAGGTAAATGCCCTTTCCGCGACCTCTTTCAAGTGAATGTTCGAATAATATTAACATCATCAAGCGACTTGAATATCTTCCGCTCGGTGTAACATATCATCAAGTCATTCAACCATACATTGTTGATCTTGTTGCGCAATTTAGTCTTGATAGTCTTCATTGCTGAAAAAGCTCTTTCAACGGAAGCTGTCGACAAAATGAAAGTATTACTGATCCTTTAGCAATAATTATTCTGAATTAGGGTTTGAGAAATCAAAATTGGGGATTATCAACAATTCTAAATTGGGGTTTGGAATTTGAATAATCAACTCATTCACCCATTAACAAATAACAAACATCATTAACAAAATAGAACAAATAACAAAGGAAATAACATAGAATTAGAACAAACCTGGAGGAGAGTGGAGAGGAGAAGGAATGAAAATAGAGGCAGTCTGAGAGTTGAGAGAGGGAGTCAGGGAGAAGCAAAGGAAAGTAAAACAGAGATCGGCAGAGGGAGTGTTGCTTGTGTTGGAACAAAATGTGTTTAACAATGAACCTTAAAGAGTTTTGATGATAACAAGGTATTAAAAATTGTAAATTGGACTAGCTAATATTTGTTCAAGTGTACAGGACCATAATTATAAAGTTACATCATCATTGGTTCTGAATGAGCAAATAAAGAGCAAAGGAAACAACAAAAATTTGAAGCTTGGACGCTCCTGAAGGCAACTTGTTACTGAAGGGAAAAAGCACTCCTGAAGTTAAGTCGCTTCTGAAGTAAGGATAGTGCTCCTGAAGTTAAGACGCTTCTGAAGTAAGAATAGTGCTCCTGAAGACAAGAAGTCCAGAAGTCATATCATCAGAAGCTGCATCATCAGAAGCTGCAGAAGTCATATCATCAGAAGCTGCATCATCAGAAGCTGCCTCATCAGAAGCTATTGCACCAGAAGCTGAATCTCAACTGGATTTGCAAAAGATTCAAGAATTGAAGAATTATCAATGCAAAAGCTGTCTATTGGATTCGAAAACACAAACAAAGGATTAGTGGAATTTTGCAACGGTCATTTCAAAGGTGTTTGAAGGCTTGTGCTTGCAATTTGGACGAAAGCGTTGACATTGTACTTTGTACGAATTGTACAACCACGTTCTCCACCACTCTGTTTTGTGTCCACGCTACAAGACAAGAAAACAGCTCCAGAATACGGTCTCGCCTGCATATATGTTCCTTTGGATAAGGAATGGATTTCAAATTGGTTCTTCATAGGACAACACCAAATCAGGCAAAAGATCATTGGTGAAAGATCAAGCTTCAACAACGACTCTTTGGTGTGCTGGCAATTTCACAACGTCTCTTTCACACCTCTATATAAAGGAGTGAAGACTTAGAGTTTTGGTAATGCAAGAACGCTGAACGAAAGACTCACAAGATTTTCACAAGTACCAAACCTCTGCTGAAATTGTTCTGCATTCACTTAGAATTTCTGTGTCTCAAAGTCATATCTTAGAAATTCTTAAGTTCATTGAGTCTGTATCTGATTTGTATTGTGAGCACCTCTGATTGTATATCAAGTGTTCAACCTTAAACAATTTTCTGTGTAATTTTGTTTAGTTAGGAAGTCTCTTGCAGTTGTGCTTGAGCAGGAAGTCTCTTGATTGTGTTCTTGAGCAAAGGAAGTCTCTTGCTTGTGTGCTTGAGCATTGGAAGTCTCTTGCTTGTGTGCTTGAGCATTTGTAATCAGATATTACTCATAGTGAAATCTCCTTGGAAGTGCAAGGGGGACTGGACTACTTCCGGATTGTGGAAGGAACCAGTATAATTGCTTTGTGTCGTTCTTCCTCTCTCTCTCTCTGTTTTATTCCGCTGCATTTAGATTCTGATTATCACTTCAGAAGATGTCTCACTTAGCTTCTGATCAGTGTGTTCAGTTTTTAGGAGAAACGAAGAATTTTTCAAAACACAATTCAACCCCCCTTCTTGTGTTTTTTCTCACCTTCAATTGGTATCTAGAGCCTTGGTCTGTTGTGTAACACTTAACCGTGCAACAGTCAAAGATCTGAGAAAAACATGTCTACTCCTCCTCCTACTGGTCCTAGTGATACTAGCTATAAGAATGTCTCACATGATTATAGTGATAGTAAGAAAACCAGCGTTGGAAAAGTTCCAAAGTTCAATGGAGATGCTGAAGAGTTCTCTTGGTGGAAGACCAACTTTTACAGTTACATCATGAGCCTAGATGAAGAATTATGGGATATTCTGGAAGATGGTGTTGGTGATTTAGTCCTTGATGACAAGGAGCTTGAAGATAAAACTTCAAAGCAAGGTGAAAGTTTTGCAGAGATACAGGTTCCTGAAGCTACTCCAGAACCTGATCAGATAGCTGAATCTGAAGATAGTCCATAAGCTGAACCCACATCAGAAGCGCAAGATGAAGCTGCTTCTGATGAAGCACAAGATGGCTCACATCAAGCAGATCCTCCCAGAAACACATTCAAACACAAGTCTTCTCATCCTGAGGAGCTAATCATTGGAAACAAAGATAGTCCAAGAAGAACAAGATCACATTTCAGACAAGAGGAGTCAATGATTGGACTAATCTCAATGATTGAACCTACAACAGTTGATGAAGCACTTTCAGATGATGGATGGATCCTAGCTATGCAAGAAGAGTTGAATCAATTTCAAAGGAATGATGTGTGGGATCTGGTACCCCAACCTCAGCACAAGAACATTATTGGAACAAAATGGGTATTCAGAAACAAGCTGAATGAGCAAGGTGAAGTAACAAGAAACAAAGCCAGGCTTGTTGCACAAGGGTATAGTCAACAAGAAGGCATTGATTACACTGAAACGTTTGCTCCAGTTGCAAGATTGGAAGCAATCAGGTTACTTCTTTCCTATGCAGTTAATCATGGCATAATATTATATTAAATGGATGTCAAGAGTGCATTTCTAAATGGTGTCATAGAAGAAGAAGTGTATGTCAAGCAACCTTCTGGATTTGAGGATATTAAATATCCTGACCATGTTTTTAAACTGAAGAAATCACTATATGGCTTGAAACAAGCTCCCAGAGCTTGGTATGATAGACTAAGTAATTTCTTAATCAAGAATAATTTTAAAAGAGGACAGGTTGATACTACACTCTTCAGAAGGACCCTTGGGAAAGATATTCTTGTTGTGCAAATATATGTTGATGATATAATATTTGGTTCTACTAATGCATCTCTTTGCAAGGAATTTTCTGAGTTAATGCAGGATGAATTTGAAATGAGCATGATGGGAGAGCTGAAGTTCTTCCTTGGCATTCAAATCAATCAATGCAAAGATGGAGTCTATGTTCATCAATCAAAGTACACAAAGGAGCTTCTGAAGAAGTTCAAACTTGAAGATTGTAAAGTGATGAACACTCCAATGCACCCTACGTGTAACTTAAGCAAAGAAGATGAAGGAGCTAAAGTAGATCAGAAGCTGTATAGAGGTATGATTGGTTCTTTGTTATACCTCACTGCATCTAGGCCAGATATTTTATTCAGTGTATGCTTGTGTGCAAGATTCCAATCAGATCCTAGAGAATCTCATATGACTGCTGTCAAGAGAATCTTCAGGTATTTGAAAGGAACAACTAATCTTGGACTCCTTTATAGGAAATCCTTAGATTATAAGCTAATTGGATTCTGTGATGCTGATTATGCTGGTGATAGGATTGAAAGAAAGTCAACCAGTGGCAATTGTCAATTTCTGGGTGATAATCTTATATCCTGGGCTAGCAAAAGACAAACAACTATTGCTATGTCTACAGCAGAAGCAGAATACATTTCAGCTGCAAGTTGTTGTACACAACTACTTTGGATGAAACATCAGTTGGAAGATTATCAGATAACTGCTAACAGTATTCCCATTTATTGTGATAATACTGCTGCTATTTGCTTGTCTAAAAATCCAATTTTGCATTCAAGAGCTAAGCACATTGAAATCAAACACCATTTTATCAGAGATTATGTTCAAAAAGGAATTTTAGATATACAATTCATTGATACTGAAAATCAATGGGCTGATATATTTACTAAGCCTTTAACTGTTCAGAAGCGGTAGTCCATCAGAAGCTCTTTATTGAGGTTCTGAGGAAAACTCGCTTCTGATGATGACGTCAGCATCTGAAGTCCAGAAGCTGGATTTATTGCTTCTGAATAGTTGAATTAGTGGAAACGTTGGAAGTTACCTTTTAAAAAGTAACTTCTGGCCCACTAACTTGGTAGTTACTCTGTGAACCTCTTACGTGGCCTGTATGTGTTGGTGTATAACTAAAAGGGCAATGATGATTCAAAAGCTTTGAAAGTACTTTTCACGCGCCCCCAATTTTGTCATTAATGTTATGTTTGTTTGTCTCTTTTGAATTGCAATCGTTTTACTTTTAACACTTTGACAATTCACACACTCTCACTCACAACAAACACATTTGCTCTCAAACCTCTTGCGAAGTAAGCGCATTCTCTCAACCTTAGAACCCTAAAATCTTCATCTTCTTCAAATCTTCGTCTATCATCAAATGGCATCATCAAGCTCAAAAGTTTCAGAATCTACATCAACCATGCAAAGCGTACCAGGATCTGGGTCCATCTACAAAGAGAAGACTATGGATATTCCATGGGAGTCCTTAATAGTTCAAGTAGAGTCACCGGTGGATTTTGCTTCACTCAAGAAGTACGAAGTAAACATGGAAGGATTGATAGAGACTCAGATGTTGTCTGAGTATTTCAAGATGCTAAATGGGCCAACATATGTGATCTTGGTCAAGGACTTTTGGTTAAAAGCTGAAGTGTACAATGAAAAGCCTGCAAAAGTTGTAAGCAAACAAGCTGGGTCAAAGAAAGGGAAAATGGCCATGGATATGAATCCTACATCATTTGATAGCTTAGAAATAAGGTCTGAAGTGATGGGCATTCCTATAACCATCACTGAGGACGTTATAACTAAAGCTTGTAGAATGCATGCAGAGGGTAGATTCCAAGAAATAGTCAGGAAGGAAGATGTCCTGCTACAAGGTTACTACAACACTCTTCTGGGTGGGAAGAAAGATGCCAAGCCTTCTGAAATGGAGATTCACAACAGGATGTTGGTGAAATTCAGTAATGATTGCTTCTTTCAAAGAGCAGGAGGGTCTGACCAACCCAACAACCAACAGAAGCTAGCAATTTACTTCATGGCTATTCTGGAAAAGATAAACTTCCCCAGATATGTAATGGATCATCTCTGCTGGGCCATAAACGAAAGCACTATAAGAGGAAGAAAACAAGTACCCTATGGGAGATTGCTGTCTGAAATCTTTTTTCAAGGAAGGGTGCTGGAGTTCTTAAAGAGGACAAGGAATGCTTCTGATAGATGTTTCGATGTCTCTACTGCTGAAAGGACTATCAGTAGCAGGAGCTTATGCTCTATGAAGTTCATCAAGGAAGCCCCTAAAGATGAGAAGTGGTTAGAGTTGACAACTGCTGAAACTGAGATAATCAGGGACTTTCCTCCCATCTTTAAGGAAAGTGACTCTGATTTCCTAGTTCAATCAGTTGCTGAGTACGTCTTGGAAGAAGTTGCAAATTCTCAGGAGGAAGCTGCTCTTGCTAAAGGAAAAAGGGCCAGAACTAGTACTGTGTCAGAAGCTGCTGTTGCTATAACTGAGAAGCAAAAAGTTGCTAAGTCTGATGCTAAATCTGTTTCTGCCAAGGATAAAGGAAAGATGCAGAAGATTGGTGCTGCTTCTATTCCTCAGAAAAGAAGAAAAGGTAAGGCAGATTTGGTAATCACCAAAGAGCAGCTGGAGCAAGCTTTTGAAGATATAGAGAAAGAAGAGGCTGAGCCCAAGCTGAAGAGGAAGAAGGCTCCCCTTCAACTTGTGAGTCCTATGGTTGAGATGACTCCAATAAGGAAAAGGATGGCAGATGAACGTGCTTCTGATCTTATATCAGACAAAAAGGATCTAAAAGCACAATACAATCATCAAAGAGATGAAAAGCTCAAGGCTCTGGGTATGGAAGATTGTGATAGGTACTTCAAGGAGAAATTGGCTGAAGTAAGAGCCATTGCTGGTAAGTCTACTGAAGACAATGAGGATGAAGAAATGATGATTTTTATGGAAGATGCTCCAGAAGAGGCTCCTCAAGCTGCTGGTCCACAGAAGATCACTTCTGAAGCTGGCCCTGCAGCTGAGGTAATCCAGATTCCAGTCACCTCTATCCCCATTTCACCTTCTTCACCATCAATACCTGAACCAATAGAAGACACTTCTGTCTTAGACAGTCTTGCTCTCCACTACTCAGGTGAGTTACCTATAGACAAATCTACCTCAGAAAAGGCCTCTGAAACAACTCCAGAAGCAGCTGCTTCTGAAAATGTTGTTTCAGAAAACCCCCATCAACAAACACCTGAACCACATAAACCCACAACACCCCCACAATCACCAACAGCTACCATTGACCCCCAACTCAACACTCATATATCAACTTCACCACAACAACCACCAACTGACATTGAACACTCCCCACAACCAACTCCCATGGATATTGACAACTCTCAAGTCAATGTCCAAGCCTCAACCTCTACCGCACACATTGCTTCTGACCAGCCCTCATCTTCAAACACACAAACACACTTTACCATTCCAGTTCTTAACCCTGTTCAAGACCTGGAAATCAGTGATTCTGATCTTGAAACCCTTGAACAACCACCCACAAACATGCTGGAATCTGGATATATAAATGCTGAGCTTCTGACAATCCTTAGTCAAATGCATAATCTGGTGAATCAAAGAAGGTCAATTGATCTCACCAATGCATATGAAGACTCCTGGGTATCTCTTCAGAACCGGGCAAATGAGCTCATTGAAAACATAAAGGCTAAGTGCATCAGAGTCAAGCAAGCTTCAGTCAGAAGACTTATGGAAAAACTGAATCAGAGTCTTAGAGTAAGAAGTTATACACTGCTCCTGGCAAACCAGCCTTTCTTCTTAGAAACGGACTACTTGACCAGAGAAGCAAGGTTGTGTAAGCTTCTAAAGAAACAGATGGCACAGCAGCAGCAAGAGGCTAGAGAAAGGGAACAAGCTCTTCTCCAGAGGCAACAACAGCTTGAAGAACTGTTGCAGAAGAAAATTGAAGAAATGGAGGAGATGAAGAAACAACAACAAACCAACCCTTAGTTGCACACCTTTGTGTTATTTTTGTTTGTTGTTTGTTTTAAATTCTTAGTCCTTGCTTCTGAAACCATCTTGTTTTTCTATGCTTCTGAATGCTTACTGCTTCTGACTGCTTAGCTGCTTCTGATAAATGGATATTCATGCTCATATATTTTTGATCTGTTTTATTTAATTTATTTCTTAGTATACTCTCTCATGTTTAAGTTTTTCTCAAATCTTTTTGTCTTTTATGCTTATTTTTTTATCATTTTTTTTTTGATAATGACAAAAGGGGGAGTATATGTGACAAGTATTTAAAGGCTCTGAGCCCCATTAACATTAATGGCACTTGAAATTTTTGAAAAACTTCTATCATTTTTTTACCTTATTGGTATAAGTTATGAACGAACGAAGAAGTATCAAAATTCAAGTAAAATTAATTGAACCATTCTTCTTATCTATAAGTTAATTCTTTCAATGATTCAATTTTTTAAAGCTCTGATATTTTTATTGTGCGAAAAATGAATTTAATTAACCTGGATAGAACTTAGGGGGAGCTTACAAACCTCACCTTAAAGACTATCAGACTCAGGGGGAGTTTGAGCTTACAAACCTCAGATTCTGAGCTTACAAACCTCAGAACCCCAAAGTCAACTTGTTAATTAGATTAACAACAATTGATCAATTTTAAATACTTTTGTTTGTCATCATCAAAAAGGGGGAGATTGTTGGAACAAAATGTGTTTAACAATGAACCTTAAAGAGTTTTGATGATAACAAGGTATTAAAAATTGTAAATTGGACTAGCTAATATTTGTTCAAGTGTACAGGACCATAATTATAAAGTTACATCATCATTGGTTCTGAATGAGCAAATAAAGAGCAAAGGAAACAACAAAAATTTGAAGCTTGGACGCTCCTGAAGGCAACTTGTTACTGAAGGGAAAAAGCACTCCTGAAGTTAAGTCGCTTCTGAAGTAAGGATAGTGCTCCTGAAGTTAAGACGCTTCTGAAGTAAGAATAGTGCTCCTGAAGACAAGAAGTCCAGAAGTCATATCATCAGAAGCTGCATCATCAGAAGCTGCAGAAGTCATATCATCAGAAGCTGCATCATCAGAAGCTGCATCATCAGAAGCTGCCTCATCAGAAGCTATTTCACCAGAAGCTGAATCTCAACTGGATTTGCAAAAGATTCAAGAATTGAAGAATTATCAATGCAAAAGCTGTCTATTGGATTCGAAAACACAAACAAAGGATTAGTGGAATTTTGCAACGGTCATTTCAAAGGTGTTTGAAGGCTTGTGCTTGCAATTTGGACGAAAGCGTTGACATTGTACTTTGTACGAATTGTACAACCACGTTCTCCACCACTCTGTTTTGTGTCCACGCTACAAGACAAGAAAACAGCTCCAGAATACGGTCTCGCCTGCATATATGTTCCTTTGGATAAGGAATGGATTTCAAATTGGTTCTTCATAGGACAACAACCAAATCAGGCAAAAGATCATTGGTGAAAGATCAAGCTTCACAACGACTCTTTGGTGTGCTGGCAATTTCACAACGTCTCTTTCACACCTCTATATAAAGGAGTGAAGACTTAGAGTTTTGGTAATGCAAGAACGCTGAACGAAAGACTCACAAGATTTTCACAAGTACCAAACCTCTGCTGAAATTGTTCTGCATTCACTTAGAATTTATGTGTCTCAAAGTCATATCTTAGAAATTCTTAAGTTCATTGAGTCTGTATCTGATTTGTATTGTGAGCACCTCTGATTGTATATCAAGTGTTCAACCTTAAACAATTTTCTGTGTAATTTTGTTTAGTTAGGAAGTCTCTTGCAGTTGTGCTTGAGCAGGAAGTCTCTTGATTGTGTTCTTGAGCAAAGGAAGTCTCTTGCTTGTGTGCTTGAGCATTGGAAGTCTCTTGCTTGTGTGCTTGAGCATTTGTAATAAGATATTACTCATAGTGAAATCTCCTTGGAAGTGCAAGGGGGACTGGACTACTTCCGGATTGTGGAAGGAACCAGTATAATTGCTTTGTGTCGTTCTTCCTCTCTCTCTCTGTTTTATTCCGCTGCATTTAGATTCTGATTATCACTTCAGAAGCTGTCTCACTTAGCTTCTGATCAGTGTGTTCAGTTTTTAGGAGAAATGAAGAATTTTTCAAAACACAATTCAACCCCCCTTCTTGTGTTTTTTCTCACCTTCAGCTTGTAGTTGTAGAAAAAGAGAAGAGTACACACGCTGAAAAAATAGAAACAAAACACTAAATTCCGTCTCTTTTTTTTTTTTTAGTAAGAAAAATGGCATTGGGCTGGGCTTTTACAATGCAAGCAGCAGTAGAGTCTGGGCTGCAACCCAGCCTACCTGGGTGGTGCCTGCGCCACTGCTTTTAGTTAAAAAAGTTATCGAAGATTTACCCAAGCTGTAGGAGAATGCCACAATAAATGTAGCATGGCACTAACGTAAAACACGTCCATAAGAAGTATTTTGAGAAAGAAGAATCCAAATTAATGTTAGGACTTTTGAAGAGATGACCTACTTATCCTTATGTTGGCATGTCACTTATACCACAAAAGAATGATAATTTTGTATAATGTTTGAAAGATAAATGACCAAAACGAATCTTTTAAAAGATAAAATACTTAAACGAATTGTGATTATGGAGTAAAATACAAAAAATATAATTACTAATAAAAAATTATCTAACATAATTTGATAAAGTTGACGGACAAGATGAAATTTCATTCTTGACGATGGTTCAAGTAGTCAAAACTTAATTTCAACTTATTTGATTTTTCAGCCGAAATTAACTTTATAAAAATAAAATTATTTCTTTGTCAAAAAAAAAAATAAAAAAAAAATAATTTCAACTTTTTTGTCAATAGAAAGAAAACCAAACACATTTCCAAATGAACCCTCTTTCATCAGTCAAACGAATCACCAAAAATCAAAATGCCAAATGGCAAAGCTAATCAAACCCCTGATAATCCTCGTTCACATTTCAAACTCCCGCGCAAACCAAAAATCAACCGTTAGATCCCTTTCTCATCTCTCAGTCATTTCCAGATATTTTTTTGGTTGTGTGTTTTGTGAGTGAAAAAGGAATACTGCAAATCAGTGGTGATTTGCACCAATTCCGGGAATCAAGTATTTCAATTGATTTGCAGATTCCTTTTTAACTCGCATAACACACCCTCCCGAAAATTCACAATTTTTTTTTTTTTTTTGCTGTTTAATCGTGAATGCTTCGTGGTAACTCTCTCCGCTAAATTTAGCATTTTCCTCTCAAAAACCGCCGCCGACACCACCACACTGATCACCATGGGCGCCAACATTCCTTCGAAAACAATCGAAGAAGAACTCGAACACATTCTCCTCCATCCCGATACCTACATAGGTTCAACTGAAAAACACACTCAAAATCTATGGGTTTACGAAAATGAAGAAATGGTTCACCGTTCTATTTCCTACGTTCCTGGACTTTACAAAATCTTCGACGAGATTCTCCTTGACGCTGCCAAGAGAGATCCGTCGATGGATTCACTCAAAGTTACAATCAATCCGGAAGGGAATACGGTTTCAGTTTATAACAATGGTTACGGTGTTCCAGTAGGGCTTCATAAGGAAGAGGATGTTTATGTTCCTGAATTGTTCTTTGGTCACCTTAACTATGATTATAATGTGAAGAAAACTACTAGTGGAAGAAATGGTTATGGTGCTAAGCTCACCAATATTTTTTCGACTGAGTTTGTTATTGAGATTGCTGATGGACGTCGTTTGAAGAAGTATAAGCAGGTAGTGATTTGTTGATTTATTTGAATTTTTGATTTATGATCCTCCTAGGATTTTTTGAGCTGAAATTTAATTTGTTGATTTAGGATTCTGCTAGGGTTTTTAATGTTTGCTGTACAGCACTGAAATTGAATTTTCTGATTTAGGATTCTGCTAGGGTTTATAATTTTTGGTGTAATGAACTGATATTGAACTTGTTGATATATGATTCTGCTATGGTTTTTCATGTTTGGTGTAATGAATTGAAGTTTTTGTATATTTGATAATATTTTTATATATGCTCAATACAATGTAGAATCACCACAGACATCTGTTTGATTTTATTTTTGTGGATTAAGGATCTTGTTATGGTTTTTATTTTTAATTTTGAATGAAATGAACATAAATATTGGTTTATTTGATAATTTATATGTAGCTTCTACATTTGTGCTTTTGTTTGTGTTTATTTGGGTATGTATTGATGATCGGGTGAATTGGTTGTGTTATGAAGGTTTTCTCAAACAATATGGGGACGAAGTCTGAGCCAGTGATAACCGAATGCAATGCTAGTGAGAACTGGACAAAGGTAACCTTTAAGCCTGACTTGGAAAAGTTTAAAATGACATATCTTGAAGAGGACCTTGTTGCTTTGATGAAGAAGCGTGTGTTGGATATGGCAGGGTGCCTTGGAAAGACTGTTAAGGTTGAACTCAATGGTACCTTGATCCATTTTATGTCGTTCCGTGATTATGTTGACCTCTTCCTGAAATGTGCTGAGAAGTCCAAACCTGCACCCCTGCCAAGGTTCGTTTTTCTCTATGTGCCAGTGCATGTGTGGTTTTCCCGTTGTTGTTATATAACTTGAATTGGTTGTTGTTATTAGGATTCATGCTATAGTAGGTGATAGGTGGGAGATTTGCGTGAGTCTAAGTGATGGCCAGTTTCAACAGGTGACTAGTGAACTTCTCAAGTATACTTCGAGGTCAATTGATGTTAATTTTTTGTCTTACACGTCTTCATTTGTTGTTTTACCAGGTCAGCTTTGTTAACTCGATTGCTACAATCAAGGGTGGGACTCATGTTGATTACATCACCAATCAGATTATTGCCCATGTAATGAACAAAGTAAACAAGAAAAAGAAGGATGCCAATGTGAAAGCTCACACTGTTAAGAATCATTTGTGGGTTTTCGTCAATGCACTTATTGATAACCCTGATTTTGATTCTGAAACTAAGGAGACTCTCACGACTAGTCAAGCTAGTTTTGGTTCTAATTGTGATGTTCCAGAATCAATGCTAAAGGATGGTTAGTTGTGCTTCATTCTTTGGCTGTAATGTGTTCAATTAACTTGAAATTGTGTTCTTATTTACATTCACATGTTATAAATTTCTGCAGTTGAAACATCTGGAATAATGGACACCCTCCTATCATGGGCAGATTTTAACGAAAGTAAAGATTTTAAGACAACTGATGGAACAAAGATCCAGAGGATCCGTGGGATTGTAAGGCTTGAGGATGCCAATGATGCTGGTGGAAGGAACTCAGAGAAGTGTACTTTGATATTGACAGACGGAGATTCTGCTAAAGCCCTTGCTGTAAGTTTTTTTTCTATTGTCTATATGCAAAATAGTATAGAAAAAAGCATATCTCAAATTTTGGTGTGGATATTTTTCATTTAAGAACACAAAGATAAGTTAGAAGCATATAGTTGTTTTAATTTAAAGTCAACCACAAATCTCTAATATTTACAAAGAATGAGAAAAACTTAAATTAATTTGACATTTTTTTTTTGTATGAAGATGGCTGGCCTCTCTGTTGTGGGTCGAGACCACTATGGTGTATTTCCATTGAGAGACAAATTGCTCAATGTGCGGGTAGCGAGCAAGAAACAGATAACAGACAACCGAGAATTTCAAATTATACAGAAGATTCTTGGACTGCAGCAAAACAAAGATTACACAAATGTGAAGTCTTTGAGATATGGTCATTTGATGATTATGGCTGATCAGGTGAGACTTAAAGATCATGGTTTATTGCTGTTTTGACTTTTATGTTTGGTTTCAGTGGGATATGATGGGAATGACGATATACTATGCATGGTTTTTTGTTCCCCAGATTCTAATAGCTCAACTTTATGTGTTCAGGATCATGATGGCTCCCACATCAAAGGGCTATTGATAAACTTTATTCATTCATTCTGGCCATCACTGCTTAAAGTTCCATCTTTCATCGTTGAGTTTACCACTCCCATAATAAGGGTTAGTTTACTATTATTAATGCTGTATGCTGTATATTTGATGGTAATTTTATATTGAAAACACTAAGTTGTACATATTGTTGAATAAAATACCCCTTTTGGATATCACATCCACATCTCTCTCTCTCTCTCTCTCTCTCTCTCTCTCTCTAATTCATCTTTCTCTGCAGGCTTCTCATTCAAACGGGACAAAATTATCATTTTATTCCATGTCAGAATATGAAGTGTGGAGAAAAAGAATAGGGAACAATGCAAACTGTTGGAAGATAAAGTACTATAAGGTTTGTTGTTGTAAGCATGGAGAACCTCCATATATTTGCGCCTATAACTGTAAGTATGCCACTATATTTGCATATGCAGCATAAATGATGAAATCTTATTTAATAACTATCAATTATATATGCCTATGCGTATACATGTGATGAATACTATGTTTAAAATTTATTTGCATACACATACACACATATACATTTTATAACAATATTGTACTTTCAAGATCTTGTGACTCTAACCTGGAGAACCTCCATTTTTGTGTTTATAATTCGTCGTTTCAGTGTTTTCTTATTTTGTTTTTGGTGTTTGTATAGGGGTTGGGTACAAGCACTTCCCAAGAAGGGAGAGAGTACTTTCAAGATCTTGATAAGCACATGAAAGAATTCATATGGGTGATGTTTACCAATATGAGAATATGCTAATACAAGCTTACTCCTCTTCGGTGTTTTGTTAACATAAAGTTTACCATTCTTTGTTGTTGCAGCCTAGCACTTGCCATGATCTTGAAGCCAAACTCGTTAGATACAAGGGTTTCATTGACAAAGAGCTAATATTGTTCTCAAGGGCAGAACTCCAGAGGTCCATTCCCTCTATGGTTGATGGTCTTAAACCTGGCCAAAGGAAAATTCTTTTCTGCTCATTTAAGAAAAAGTTGTACAAAGAAATTAAAGTTAGCCAATTTATCGGTTATGTGTCTTTGCATTCTGCTTACCACCATGGTGAGCAAAGTCTTGCAAATACAATTATTGGAATGGCACAAGGTTTTGTTGGTAGCAACAACATCAATCTTCTCAATCCAAACGGTCAATTTGGTACTCGTAACTTGGTGAGATGAACCTGTATATGTTGTTATTGCAAAACTCCCCACGTTTCTTTTTAAATTTTATATTTATTGGATATTCCCTCTCCAGGGTGGTAAAGACCATGCTAGTCCCAAATACATTTACACCGAGCTAAATATTGTTACTCGTTTCCTCTTCCATGAAGATGATGATAAGCTTCTTAAATACTTGAATGAGGAGGGAAAATCCATTGAACCAAACTGGTATTTTGTTTTCTCCTTTTTTTCTAAGAGGCTATTTTGTTTGTGATTACTGACAACTAAGGACACCATATACATAGAACTGATTCAAATTTTAATTCCACATAGGTACATACCCATCATTCCTTTGGTTCTTGTCAATGGTAGTGAAGAAATTGGAACAGGTTGGAGTTCTTACATTCCCAACTATAATCCAAGGGAAATTATTGCCAATGTTAGATGTTTGTTGAACGAAGAGGAAATGGTGCCAATGGATCCATGGTACAGAGGATTCAGAGGAACCATTGAGAAAAGTATGAAGCAAGGAGGCTATAAAGTCAATGGCTCAATAGTGAAAATAGATGAACAAACTTTCAGAATCACAGAGCTTCCTATACGGAAGTGGACTGAAGATTACAAGCAGTTTCTTGAATCCATAACTGAAGGGACGCCTAACGTCAACGATCCTTTCATTGAGGTAACATGACTTAAACATTTTCTCGCCATATATACAATAGGTTAATTTGTGTCTTTTTTTCATGTGAAAGTTTTCTTTGTTTCAGGATTTTAGGCAAAATGGGGATGATGCAATTATAGACATTGAGGTCAAAATGAAGCCGGACAAAGTAGCTTCGGTCATGCAAGGACTATTCAAGAAATTTAAATTGACTAGCATTGTTAGCACGAGCAACATGCATCTTTTCGATGCGGAGGGAAAAATTAAGAAATATGACACTCCAGAACAAAGTATAACATTTGCTATGCATAACTGTTTTGAATCACAATATTATGTAATGTTTTTTGTATCATTATGCAGTTCTTGAAGAGTTTTATCCACTTCGGATGGATTATTATGAGAGGAGAAAGGTGAATTATTCTCTCAATGACTTATTATTATGAGAGTTCTATATCTATATTTTATACTAATTAATTAATACGAACTGAAATGCAATTTATGCATGCATGCAGAAATATATGTTGGCCAACCTTGAACGGCTATTGTTGATTTTGGACAATAAAGTCAGATTTATATTAGGGGTTGTGAATGGAGAAATTATTATGATCAACCGGAAAAAGGCTGAATTATTGATTGAGTTGAAGCAGAAAGGTTTTACTCCCATGCTGAGGAAAGGTAAATCTGCAGAACCACAAGTTGTAGGGGCAAATGATGAGAGTTCAGAAGGAGCAGCATGGGGTGACTACGAGTATTTTTTATCCTTACCTATTGAAACTTTGACCATAGAAAGTGTGCAGAAGCTGCTAGATGAAAAGGCTGAAAAGGAAAAGGAGCATGAGGTTTTGATGGGAACCCCAACAAAGTCTTTGTGGTTGAAGGATTTAGACGAGTTTGAAAAGAAACTTGATGTAAGAGACAATACTGAATTTGTTTATTTGTATTTGAAATAATGAAGGTCTGTATTACTATCTTTTGCATGTGTTTCAGGAGCTAGATAGCAAAGAGGCAGAAGAGGATGGAAAAAGATCTAACCAAGCAAGTAAAAAGGCAGCCAATGGTTTTGCTGCAAAACCTGCAATGAAGCCGCCACAACCACGAAAGAATACTAAGAAGACCAAAAATGTTGAGCCAGAGAATGATAATTCTTCAATGGAAATTGGCAAGCCTGAATTGTTGTTTTAGTGATTAATTAATAATAATATTATTATGTGTGATTTTTCAAATTTTGATATCCTTTCGGGTGTGAACTTTCTCGATTTGCATCAACAGAGAATGCTGTTGAAGTTGCAAAACCAAAAGGAGGATCGGTGTTTAAGAATACTAAGAAGGTATGCCAATTGCCTTATTCCTGTACTACATTTTTGTCCTTCCAATCATGTTTAAGCGCTTACATTTTCATAATATGCCGATCATCAGGAAGCTGATGACGATAGCTATATTCTATCTATTCAAGAACGCCTGGCTGCATATAACTTTGAATCACCTGGTGAAAAGTCGGGAGGTGAGTTTTTTTGGCTGAAGTAGTTAAATGTTCTGAATCTTCAATTCATTAGCCATGCTAGTACATAGTACATATATAATACATAACACATAATACTACATATGGTTATACATGCTAGTACTGAAGTTGGGTTTTCTTCCACAGCCATGGAAAGTGAAGAACCCGTACCTGCTGGGAAGAAACAGATTAACAAAAGGGGTGGTGCAAAAAAGAAGTCAAGTACCATAGGTTTGGAATCAGATAGTGATAATGAAGTCATTGATGATGATGACGACTTCGAAGTACAACAGAAGGCTGCCCTAGTTAAGAAGGGAGGGAGAAAGCCTGCTGCTCAAAATGCCAAGAAGGCATCTGCCGCCCCCAAGAAAAGAAATGTAGGCACCAGACAAACATTTGGTCAAAAATTATTTACTGATATGTTGCAGTCAGCTGAAAGTACAGCTACTTCACCAGAGAAGAAAGTGAGGAAAATGAGGGAGTCTCCATTTAACAAGAAAAGTAGCGGTTCTACACTGTACAGGGCTGCTAACAAGGATACAAGTCAAATTGAAGATTTGTCTCCTGGTTCTGCTTCTAACTCTCCTATAGCAAAGAATGAGGTGGTTGAGATTGCACCACACCCAGCAAGGGCTAAGCCTCACAGGGCTAATCCTAACCAAAACAAATATGTAGCGAGTGGATACGAGAGTGACAATGATTCCAATGAGGATGCAGAATTATCAGATTTTGTAGAAGTCGACCAGACTATTCCCGTAATTGCACTACAATGTAACTGAAATTTTATGCTTTAGTGAAACTAGATTTTGGATGTACCATTATTCTGTAAAACTTTTATCTGAACTCCTGAGTTTGCATGAATGAATCAGATTTGACTCTAGCCATCTTTCTTCTATTCCTTATGGAGATATACATTTGAATTGAATTGTTCAAAAGTTGGATTTTTTATACATTATAGGATGGGGAATTTCTTCTCTATTATCTTTCTTTGTCTCGTCTGCTACTAAACACAGTTTTTTATTAGTACCGATAACATTTTGTTTTTGCACTACCCGTGTTATTGATTTGATTGTCCGGATTGCTTATGCGGTTTTGATGAGGCCGAGCTTGGATTACATTGTGTGATAGTAGTATTCTAAAGTTTGTCTTATTGAAGGTTATCATAGTGTGAATTTCAACTGGGATTAAAAATTTGTGTTGTTGAGTCATGTCCCCAAGACAAATTAATAGTAATATTTTGATATTTACTTTATTAATAATTACTAAAGTTTTTTTTTTTTAAGGACAATAATTACTCAAGTTGTTCGCTTAAAAAATTTATTTCTAACCATATGGAAGGACAATAAAAATTGATCTGCCATAAAGCAGTCTACAGCAAAAACAAATTCTAAAGACTGTCCTGTCCTTTTTTATGTATAGCAAAAATGCATGATTTTGATACGTTTTCTGTAATCATCAGTCATATCATTATTTTGTCTCACATATTTGTTTTGAGGCTTTATGCAAAATTGAATTGTTAATTAGTCTCAGCTTTTCACGGTGGCACATGATGTGTGTCCCAGTTCATTAGCTTTGAGAAGAGTAGACAGATAAAATAAATAGAAATCTCGTGATCCCAAAAGTAGATCTAGCTAGCACATGAGATGCAGACTTAGAAATTTTTTTTTTCTGCCCTACTTTATTCCCAAAAATACAAAAATACCCTACTTTTTCGAAAAAATGCAAAAATGCCCTACTTTTCAGTACCACGCAACTGCCAGCAGCGAGGTACCGAAAAGCTGTCAGCCATACCACGCAACTGGAGATGGCGAGGTATTTTGTGTGTTTTTTTTTTTAATTTTTAAATACCTCTCAACTTGGAGTTGAGAGGTATAATAAGGACAAAAAATTTTCATAACTTGCATGGGACACACGTGTAGTTGTAGCAATATTAATAATAATAAATTAAAATTAATTTAATTTTAATAAACTAATAAAAATTATATAACAAATAAAATTACCATACAAGAAAGTCAACAATTATTATAAATGCCCTCCTGTCCCACACCCTCGTCTTCGACGATTTCTTCCGCGATTTACTTGAGAGTCATGTTGGTCTTCATCATTGTTATCTGTAGTTGGTTGTATTTGACTACCATAACCCAACGACAACGACACATCGTGTTCCCGTGTTGTCCATCCCATATCCAGAAATTGTTCATTGGAGTTGATCGAAGCCGGAGAGAAGTGAGATAGTAGGTTTGTTGGTGGGTAGTTGTAGTTTTGGTTGGTGTACATTGGGTATTGTGGGTTGTTGTAGGGGGGGTAATTGGTGTTGGACGGTCCAGCTTGGTTTGGGTCATTATAGGAGAAGTAGTTGGTGTTCGATGTGCTAGCTTGGTTTGGGTCATTGTAACCATAGTTTGACTGATAATGGGGCTCATATGCATTTCTCGGGGAGGTATATGGTGGTGGTTGGATGATATTTTGTTGGGGGTGTCGAGAAATTCATACATTACAGAACCTTGAGTGTTTTGTGTTGTATGTGGTTGGGATTGATGATCTTGTAGTTGAGAAAAAATGTCTTGATCCCAAAAATCATCTTGAATTGGTGTTTGGTTGTTGTGAATTTCAGGTTGACTTTCCGGCTCTTGTTCTATGTCTGGATCTGGATCTGAATTTGATGGTTGTGTGACAACCGAAATAGTTAGACGTGGGTTGAATGTGGTTGTCAACCACTCAATATACGCATGAGTTGGGGTGAGTGGTCTTGGCCGCATGCGAGGTAAAGTATAACGTCGTCGGTTGTCCCAATGTTCGCACTCTTCTGGAAAGCGAAAACCATTTGATTCATACCACGTCTTGAACCGTTTGTCCAACTTATGGAATTGTCGCATGTCTCGTGGGGGCCCTGGTATTTCTTGTGGCAAACCAAATTGAAGCATGACCCTATCAGTTGGATGCCATTCAACTTTGTCAAAACATATAAGGTAAGTTGTAGCAGTCCAATCCCAATAGTCTTCAGGCAAATTGTGCGGAACTTTCTTGTATGGTCTCCATTTAAACTGACAGAAGAGAGAAGTTTTAGTGTAAGGTTAACACACACACACAGATATATATATATATATATATATATATATATATATATATATATATATATATATAAACTCATAATTCTCCCTAAAAAAAATAAACTATTAATTCAAAAATGAATGATATATTACGTCATGTTCTAGTATCTCATCAAACTTTTTTCTGTAAGATATAGTGTCATGGCTTGGAGTCTCGTAGTATCTTGAACCTACACCTGTCCATCTATCAAATGATATAAACAAATTAGTAACTTATTTATCAAATAATAATATTAATAAGAAGCAAGAATATGTGAGGGAATTAATAAAAAAAATGAAGTGATCACGCTTACTTTAATCCTAGCGGCCACTGGAGTGGGTTATCATTTCTTGGAGCGATATGACTCAACCGACAATATCCCCAAACTTGTAACAGGAAATGACATCCAGCTATTACTTTTACATTTGGGTGTGATGCCTCACACAAGCCACGATAAAGATAAGACAAAACTGCTGATCCCCAACTATATTTTCTTGTTTCATTAAAATCTATTAACAAATACAACCAAGAGTTGTGCACAAATAATCCACTTTTATTAGGAAACAAGAACCCTCCAATGAGGTATAGTAGGTACCTCCTAGTGTGTTGTATTTTTACCTCCGGAGGAGATTGTTCATTGAAGTCATCATCAACCAGATTATCCTTCAACCACGCCAACGAGAGAGTAAAACCATCAGTTTTGTGTGCTGGAGGAGTTATTCCCATAAGTTGAGCACAATTATCCCAAGAAAGATATGGAGGATTCGCAGAGTTACAGGGACATAGAGATAAGAGTCAAGTCCCACATTGCTCCCTCGGTTAGTTCATCAGAGCCACCTTCCATATGAAAGAGCCACAGAGATAGGTGGCCTTTGTATATATTTGGCTTCATTATAATTTTAGTTAGTTAATTTTCCTAAAAAATAAATAAATTAGTCAATTAATCATTTTTTTGAAACATAGTCGATTAATCATTGATAATGTGCAATTTAGTTGAAAATATTTTATAACTTTTTTTCTTTCAAAGTCATGATTATTATAATGAAGTAATCCATTAAATTCTATTGTTTATTTAACCTTTAAAAAGTTGTTGTGACAATTGCCAAAAGAGATTTTTTTTTCCCATACATTTTAATAAACTTAACCAAGGAAATAAAACTAAACTTTTAACCAAAAAATAAAAATAAAAATAAAACTCAACTGTGAAGCTATATTATAACCGAAAAACTATGATTTGTTATTTTGATATATATAAAAAAAAAAAAAAACCTTGATTTCCTAATGCAGGTAAAAAGAAGAGTCTGATCGACCTGCATCGTTATGTAAAATATGTTTACAATGTCAATACAATTTTTAGCTATTTTGTGCCGTCAATCCAATGAGAGATCAAAATACTTTCATGTCACGTTACTAACTTCTTACTACTTATGTAATAGTAGGATGATGTGGCAAAATAGTGAATTTTGATTAGATATCGTTATATATCTTTTAAATCTTAGAAAGATAGAAGAGATTTTTCTTTGAATAATGTTGGATGTCACGAAATTTGTTTCAAGACTCGGTCAAGATGATGATTATATAAACTTCTAGCAACATTACACATTACATTGTCCGTGTTTTCCGACAAAGACCCTAGTTTTTTTTTTTTTGACAAAACAAAGACCCTAGTTTTTAAATTTTAACTGGTTGACAAATTATTCGTGAAGCTTTCCGATATGTATTTTTGTTCGTGTCAAGTTGATTCAGAGAAGTTATCATCATCATTCATCAACCATAAATAAAAGAAGGCTTCCAGAAGTTGCTGCTTTCTACCTTCAAGCATTGCAATAATTTTTGCAGCGCGAATAATGCAAAGTCTAGATCACGTAGGAAAACGATTTTACCTCAACAACCTAAAATCAGAAACAAAAATATTAAATAATTCCCCCGCCACTATCCCCTCCTGGTTAAATGACACAGTGTCACAGTCCTTATAATCAAATTTCCTAGAATAAACCAATCAACCTACCTACTGGAGTCACATGATTAATAGTACTACTTAAAAATCAATATCCTTTATCATAATAGTTGTCCCATAAATTATTGAAAATATGGTTGTTCAAATGAAAGTTAGTCTCAAATGGACTAAAAATACTAGGTGTTGGAGATGAGTCTTTGTCTAGTATTAAGTTTTATATTGAGTCAAATCAATAATCATAAAACATGTTTGTAATGCAAGAGATATTTGTTTCTATAAACTCATTTCATTTCTTATCTTTATTTTACTTGAAACTTGTTTTAGATGGTTGAAGTAAAAAACACATAAAAATCTTACCGTTAAAAATTTACCGCATTTAACATTCAACACACCTACAATGATTAGATTAAGATTAGACATTTCATATATTTTTTGAAATAAGTTATAAAATACATTAAAATTAAATCGTTCCATCTTGATTAAGCGACTTCACACACATGAATGAATGAGTCAAACTTTTGACCATATAATTTCCAAAATCAGGAATTAGTGTGTGGGGTTAGAAAAACAAAAAGAAATCAATAATATCCTATATGGGACTTTATGATGATCACTCACCGACAAAAGAATCTTCACCTTTCTATGCTTTCTTTTTCAACTTTTTTACTTCACCATAGACATTATTCATCACATTATCATCTCTAACAATGCCTCCGTCGTATTTTCCTCTCCGTTGGGAAAGCACAGGACAACAATGGTGGTACGCATCACCAATCGATTTAGCAGCAGCAAATGGCCACTACGATCTCGTCATTGAGCTTCTTCACCTCGACACTAACCTCCTCATCAAACTCACTTCCCTTCAAAGACTTCGCCGTCTCGAAACTCTCTGGAACCACGACGAATCGCAGTTCCAAACCGTCGCTAAATGTCGCTCTCACGTAGCCAAAAAACTCATGCTCGAATGCGAAACTGGAAAAAACCAGAAAAGAATAAACTCTTTGGTTAAAGCTGGATATGGTGGATGGCTTCTTTACACTGCTGCTTCAGCTGGTGACGTGGAATTTGTTTGTGAATTGTTGAGAAGAGAATCTTCTCTTGTTTTTGGAGAAGGTGAGTATGGTGTTACTGATATTTTGTATGCTGCAGCTAGGAGTAAAAACTGTGAGGTTTTTAAGATTTTGTTTGATTATGCATTGTTGAAGAATAGTGATGAATTGGTTTTGGATGAGGTTTTTGAGAAGGATATGGTGAATAGAGGTGTTCATGCTGCTGCTAGAGGTGGGAATTGGGAGATACTGAAACAGTTTGTTGGAAGTGTTTCTGATGTTTTAGCTTATAGAGATTCTCATGGATGCACTGTTTTGCATACGGCAGCTGCTATGGGACAAGTTGAGGTGAGGCCGTATATTTGAATAAACCGTCAATTTAATCCATAAATTATTGTTATATATGCAGTTTAGTTCCTAACTTATATGAAAATAATAAACAGAGCCGTCATTATATGAAGTCCGTCTATTTATTCATTCAAGTTTATGAAAATCCGTTAATTTTAGCCCCTGGTATCTTAATAGTAGGACTATATTGACGAATTTTATATTGTTGACTGGATGACTATGAAACTACTGTTTTAAGATCCTAATTTTTAGGATCCATTATCTTTTTATGTTATTGTTAGGAACTCTCTGATATGCTCTATTTGTTACCAGTTTTTAGGCATTTAGTTTTCAAATAGTAGTTTCTTTATGCATTATTTTAGGCTTTTCTTTATGTATAAATATGATGGTTATCATTCAATAAAAATATCCCTTTCATGTTGTTCACATAACATATTCTTTTCCACGTTAAACCTTTCTATATCCAACAAATTGGTATCTAGAGCCTTCTTCTTGGAGGGACTTGTGAGTGAAGTGAGTGAAACCCACCATAAAAGCTTAAACATTATTTTCAATTCATCAAACAGATGGATTCTGAAACATCCTACAAAGCCCTACCATTACCTGTGTTTGATGGTGAAAACTATCATATATGGGCAGCAAGGATGGAGGCGTATTTAGAGGCAAATGACCTCTGGGAAGCTGTTGAGGAGGACTACGAAGTTCTTCCTTTGTCAGACAATCCAACAATGGCTCAGATAAAAAATCACAAGGAAAGGAAAACAAGAAAGTCAAAAGCAAGGGCTACTTTGTTTGCTGCTGTCTCAGAAGAAATCTTCACCAGAATTATGACCATCAAATCAGCATTTGAAATATGGAATTTCCTCAAAACTGAATATGAAGGAGATGAAAGAATTAGGGGGATGCAAGCACTTAATTTGATCCGAGAATTTGAGATGCAAAAGATGAAGGAGTCTGAAACAATTAAAGAGTATGCAAATAAACTTATTAGCATTGCTAACAAAGTAAGATTGCTTGGTTCTGAATTATCTGATTCAAGAATAGTTCAGAAAATCTCGTGACTGTCCCGGAAAGATTTGAAGCATCTATCACTTCCTTGGAAAATACCAAGGACATGTTAAAGCTTACCGTGGCAGAGCTTGTAAATGCTATGCAAGCCCAAGAACAAAGAAGAATGATAAGGTCTGAAGGTTCAGTAGAAGGAGCATTACAAGCTAAATTAAAGAACTACAATGGTGGAAGGAATGAGAAAAGAAACCAGAGCAGCAATACAAGTCTCTTTTCACCATGTCCATACTGCAAAAAAAATAACCATACACCAGACAGATGTTGGTGGAGACCAGACGTAAAATGTCACAAGTGTGGTCAGTTAGGACATGTGGAAAGAATATGCAAGGCTCAACATCAGGGAGAAGCTAAGGCTGTTGAAGATCAAACTTTGGAGGAGCAACTCTTTGTAGCATCATGCTTTGCCACCAACACCACTCGAGAGAGTTGGCTTATAGATAGTGGTTGCACAAACCACATGACTTATGATCGTGAGCTCTTTAATGATCTGGACGAGACAACTATTTCCAAAGTCAGAATTGGAAATGGCGCACTTATCGAAGTAAAAGGCAAGGGAACGGTTGCAATTGAAAGCCTTTCAGGTTTGAAACTAATTTCTGATGTCTTATATGTTCCTAAAATTAATCAAAACCTTTTGAGTGTTACTCAACTGCTAGAGAATGGTTATAAGGTGTTGTTTGAGGATAAAAAATGTGTGATTAAAGATGCAAACAACATAGAAATGGTCAATGTTCAAATGAAAGGCAAGAGCTTTGCCTTGGATTTGATAAATGAGGAACAACATGCTGCTGTAAACAAGGAAGGAAGGATTCAGGTTGGTGTTGCGTTCCTCCACCATCCATCTATCGTGAACTCTGCGGGAGTGATGAGTTCCGTCGATACAATCAATGGAAACTCTGCAAAATCTGTCAAAGAACCTGTTCCAGGGGAAAGCCTGGAACCAAAACAGGATGTTACTGAAGTAAAAGCACAAGTTGATGCCATATGGGAACAAATGAATAAAGGAGTGTCCAATAACGTTATTAGCAGTTTTAAAAGCAAGCCTAACTCTACTGCAAAAACTACGACAAAGAAGAGATCTTTAAACTTGGATGCTGTCCTTGAACAAATCAAGAAGAAAGCAGAACCTGAATTTTTTGTAGGCTATAGCTCATCTTCAAAAGTCTATAGAATCTATCTTCCACAAAGCAACAAAGTAATTGTTAGCAGAGATGTCAAATTTCTTGAGTCAAATAGTTGGAATTGGGAAGATTGTGAGAAGTTTGAATTTCAGGAGGAGAATGAAGATGTTGATGATGAAACTGTTAGAGGAACTAGATCACTTTCAGACATCTACCAAAGGTGCAACGTTGCTGTCATGGAACCAGAAGGATATGACAAAGTTAGATATGAATTCTTGACACAAATGCTTGGTGTATGCAGTTTCAGAGTCAAGGAGGAGTGTTGACTGGATGACTATGAAACTACTGTTTTAAGATCCTAATTTTTAGGATCCATTATCTTTTTATGTTATTGTTAGGAACTCTCTGATATGCTCTATTTGTTACCAGTTTTTAGGCATTTAGTTTTCAAATAGTAGTTTCTTTATGCATTATTTTAGGCTTTTCTTTATGTATAAATATGATGGTTATCATTCAATAAAAATATCCCTTTCATGCTGTTCACATAACATATTCTTTTCCACGTTAAACCTTTCTATATCCAACATATATACTGACGACTTATTGTATTTAAACTCTTTAGGGACTAAATTAGAGAGATTGTGATACCTTTTTGTTAAATCAATGATTTATTCTAGCTTACTTTGATTTGCTTGTAGACAATTTATTATAAGTCCTGTTTGCTTAATATTAGCAAGGTTTTTAAATCATGGTTTTTAAAAGGTTGTGATGTCGTTGATTCTGGTTGCATTGATGTCGTAGTTGCATAAAAACCTTGATGTCGCAATTGTGGTTATTGAATATCTAGTATTCTTTGCATTCTTAATATAAGGTTTAACAGTAAATCATGTTCAATATGGACTTAGGTATTATGAAGTCTCTAAGTCTTACATCAAGTAGTATGAGATGTTTAGTGAAGTATTTATGTCCCATATCAAGTAGTATGTAGAGGGGGAGCCTTGACGCAACGGTAAAGTTGTTGTCACGTGATTGAAAAGTCACGGATTCAAGCCCTAGAAACAACCTCGTGTAAAAAACAAGGTAAGGCTGCGTATAATACACCAAAATGGTGGGACCCCTTACCGGACCCTGCGTATGTTGGAGCTTTTGTGCATTGGGTTGGCCGTTTTTTTATCAAGTAGTATGTAATGTTTGGTGGAGTACTTAATTTAAGTGACTTGGTTTTTCTCCCTTGATAGCTATATTTTAAGGGATAGTTCTCCAAGTACTTTAGTTGCCTGTCATGGTCCTTCAAGATGAGTCTGAACTATGAAGTATTGATTACATTTATCAAAGAATACCAACCATATTTTGGTCAATTTGTCCAGCATATTGCCTTTTTTAGGCTAACTCTAGCTTACATAGCAGTACAAAGAATCCAATTAATCAAGATTAATGATGATATTTTTAATCCTTTAGAAGTTTAACATGTTTAAAATTGGATATATGTATCCTACATTTTCACTGTACTTTATTTTGACATATATGATGGTAATGATGCAGGTGGTGAGAAAGTTACTTGAATCATTTGATATTATCAACTTAACAGATGCTCAAGGGAACACTGCATTACATGTAGCTTGTTACAAGGGTTACTTACCTGTGGTAAAGATTCTGATAAACGCATCTCCCTCACCAGCATTGTTAACCAACCATCATGGAGATACTTTTCTTCATTTAGCCGTGGCTGGTTTCAAAAGTCCCGGTTTCTGTAGACTAGACAAGCATACTGAACTCATGAAGCAGTTGGTGAGCGAAAAGATTGTGAAGACTCAAGACATCATCAATGTTAAGAACAACAATGGAAGAACCGCTCTTCATGTATCCGTGATTGAGAACATCCAGTGTGAGGTGGTGGAGTTATTGATGTCTGTGCCATCAATTGATTTGAACATTAGTGATTCTGATGGGATGACCGCTTTGGATCTTTTGAAGCAAAGATCACAATCAGCATCTTCCGATATTTTAATCAATCGGTTGATTTCTGCGGGAGGGATAAATTGTAAGCATAGTTCGTACAATTTTGAATCAAGCTGCACTGTGCAGCCGTTGCAGAAGATCCAAATAAATGTAAATGGAGGTAGTCCTGGGACTTCATTTAGAATCCCAGATGCAGAGATATTCTTGTACACTGGAATTGAGAATGCATCTATTGCTGATTATGATCTAACAAGTCCCGAATCATATTCATGTTCAAGTGAACTAAGCAATTCTGATGCTGCAAATTCCCCATATAACAAGTCGAACTCTGTCAATTATGCTGCAAGGAGCTTAAAGTTTCTTCTAAGGTGGCCTAGAAGAAAAGACACAAAAACAACTTTCTCAGAATTGGAAGATGATGATTCACTTGATCATTTCAGTTCAAGTAAAAACATGGAAGAGTTTCCAATCCCTTTAAGGCAAAGATACTCACAACCATGTTCCATTAGAGCACAATCTATAAGGAATTCTATTCCAAGTCCATCCTCCAAAATGAATTTCACTGCAGGCCTCATGCAAGGAGTAATTCAGCTAAATCCACATGTTACTCTTCCTACTCGTTCAACTCCTAATCTTTTTCAAGAATTATCCGTAGTTTCTCTTTCATCGCTCCACAAACAAAAGAGTCTTGATATAATGGGGCCCTCTTGCTCCGATCGATTGATAAAAGATGATGGCACCCTTCAATTGAACTACAAACATGGTTCTTTCGATAAGAAAACACTGATGAGTCGGTATCTTTCTTTTGGAGCACAAGGCCTGAACATGGAAGATTCAAAAAGCTGTGAATCAAATGGGAGTTATAAGTGTTTCAGTTCTTTAGTTGTTTAACCACTTTAACCAAATTACTTGGTTATGTCATCGGCTTGGTAAGAAAATGATAATAATATATTATTGTAATGACAATTTTGCAAATATTTCTTATGCAATATATGTATGCTGCAGAGGCATATATTGATAGTTGTAAAACAAAGCAATATATGTTGTAATTCTTAGCAAAAAAGTTATAGCACACACACCAAAAACTTGCAATAAACTTTTGCTGGACGGTTAAATATAAGTTATTTTTACTAAAGTTTTTTTTTTTTTAATATAAGTTAGTGAGTTACAAAACAAATAGTTAAATCACATTTAGACTCACATAAGTCATTTTAAAAAGTTTTTCTTTTTTTGTAAAATTAAATTAACAAGAATTGTAATGCTTTCTATTTTTGTAACTTTCCCACAGATAAGTCTCCTTTTGTTCTTGTTTAAAATATGGGGATGAGAGGGGAAATACTTCAGTGACTTAGCTTAGGTGCCATTGGTGCCATTGGAGAAATCCTGGCCGTTGATGTGTGTGAATGTGTGTGGGAATGTGTGTGTGTGTGGTGGAGATGTAATGGTATGGTGACATTTGTGCCATTAATGGCACCAAAGTGGTTCCCGGATGAGACAACCAGTTGAAGTTTTTTCACCAATATGTTTTCTTTTAGTAAGTACGTTCAGCCAAATTTAGAATGTAACTTTCTTAGTAATTCGTTAACTTTTTGACTAAGTTGCAAAAGTCTTCCAAGGAATCAGGGGATACCATGGTCCAAGAATCACCTCACAATGTCTAAATTCAAGCTACTTTTTCCTCTAATCAAACAACTTAAGAGTAACATGTAACCCATGCATAATAGCACGCACACCTGGATGATGATCCGAGAGAATTCATCTAGAAAATAATTAGTGGCTAGAACTACTCTAGCAACAAAAAACTTAAACTTTTTTCTAATTATAACTCTTCTCCATATGTTATTTAAATGATAAGATGGTCATTGTTGTTTGCTTATGCTACCTCATTTACTTAACTCACCCACCTTAACCAAAACTATTGAACGTGCTGCTTGCCATATATAGTTTTAAGCTGATCGTAAAGGATTAAGATATGGGTGCAGGTGAAGAAATTGATCACCATGATGTAGAAAAAAATCAAGCTGATGCCAAACAAAAGGCCATTGATGATTGGCTTCCTGTGACTGCTTCTAGAAATGCGAAATGGTGGTATTCAGCGTTTCACAATCTAACAGCCATGGTTGGTGCTGGTGTTCTCAGTCTTCCATATGCAATGTCCCATATGGGCTGGTATGAATACATTCTAGTTCTATATTGTAGAGTTAATCGAAACATTGAAACGGTGTTCTTCTATTTTCACTTGCTCACATAATTGGTCTTTTTGTAATTTATTTTTTGCTTTCCCACTCAAAATTTTTGACTCAAGAATGATGATATGATAATAAAAAAAAATGGATGAGACATTATATTTTTATATTGTAAATTCACCTAGATGATTTCACACATTGATAAAAAAATTGCCATATAAAAACTTTTTGGTTCAAAAATCTGAATTAAAAAGGGGGACTAATTCCACAAACAAATAAAAATAGGAGGACTAAAACTCGAATTAAACATGTGTTTTATGGGGTTTCTAATATTGACCTATAGAAGACGGTTTAAAATTGACTTTTGAGGTTGACTAAATATATCAGAGTAAATGTATGGTTTATAATGCTAGACATCCCGGGTTTATTTTTCGTGAAACTTCATGATAGAGACGGTGTGTTGGTGTCGGCAGGGTAAAGGAGTTAAGTTCCAGTTTTCGCGGAAAAAAGCCTGGGCAGTGGTGTTAATCAACCATTCACAATTTATTCAGATAAATTTGTGATCATTTTCATCTTGATGTTTCACATTTATCTTTATTGTTATTAGCAAACTAAATATTATTACAGTGAGTAATGGTTGATTCTCTGATTTGTAATATTGTAGTAGGCCAATTCATTTGTGTTGAGCATCATAGAACTAGCTCGTAGTTTATAATATATTATCATTTTTTCAACATGGAGAATATGATTATCAATTCATTATTATATATATTTTCTGTCAAATAACAGGGGCCCTGGCGTTACAATTCTTATCATGTCATGGGTCATTACCTTCTACACTATATGGCAAATGGTTGAGATGCACGAAATAGTTCCCGGAAAGAGACTGGATAGGTATCATGAGTTGGGTCAAGAAGCCTTTGGAGAGAAACTGGGTCTCTGGATTGTGGTTCCACAACAGATTGTTGTTGAAGTTGGCACGTGTATCGTGTACATGGTCACTGGGGGGAAATCATTAAAGAAAGTCCATGACACTCTTTGTCCTGATTGCAAAGAGATCAAAACCTCATATTGGATTATTATTTTCGCTTCTGTCAACTTTGTTCTTGCTCAATGCCCCAGCTTGAACTCCATTTCTGCTGTATCTTTGAGTGCAGCTGTTATGTCTTTGACGTAAGTAATTTAATTATATATATGCCTGTGTACGCGCGTCGAACTCCCCATATATATATATATATATATATATATATATATCTTTGAGTGCAGTTGTTGTAGTTTATTGTTTTATTTTAATCATGTGATGTTGAATTTGAAGTTGAAGCTAAGCCAAATGTTTTGAATTAATTAACCAGATACTCAACCATAGCATGGGGTGCTTCACTCAAAAAAGGGGTTGCCCCAAATGTGGACTATGGAATCAAAGCACATAGCACAGCTGATGCTGTATTCAATTTCCTATCTGCATTGGGAGATGTAGCATTTGCATATGCAGGACACAACGTGGTTCTTGAAATCCAAGCAACTATGCCATCAACCCCAGAGAATCCTTCTAAGAAACCCATGTGGAAAGGAGTTATTTTTGCATACATAGGAGTTGCATTCTGCTACTTCCCTGTTGCCTTTATTGGATACTATATGTTCGGAAACTCCGTTGATGATAACATCCTCATCACGCTAGAGCATCCTGCTTGGCTCATTGCCGCTGCTAACTTGTTTGTTGTTATCCACGTCATTGGAGGATACCAGGCGAGTCAATGTTAATTAATTTTTTTTTGGTCAATGATGTTAATTAATTTAATGGTTACTATGTCATTTTTAATGCTTATTGTAATTTTGGTCCGCACATTAAAATCTAGTTTTTGGACTCTCATGATGCGACCAATTTTTTGTTGATGTGGCATGAAATCTAGTCCAATGGTAAGTTGTATACCGCGTTAATAAAACATGTCACGTCAATCACTTTTGAGTCCAAAAATCTAAATAAGAGATCAAAAAAATTGATTTAGAAAAGGAGAGACTAATTTCGTGAAATAGTGAAATAAGAGACTGAAACTGAATTAAGTCTATTTTGAATTTACCTAATATATCTGGTCATTGGTCGAGGTTTTATATTATAATTAACATTTTTTTGTAAGCAACAGATATTTGCAATGCCAGTGTTTGACATGATTGAAACCCTCTTGGTTAAGCAAATGGAATTTGCACCTACATTTGCACTCCGATTATCAGTTCGCACACTATATGTTGGTATGTCTACTTGTTGCACTAGATCAATGAAAGCTTCATACGTTAGTTTTTTGTTAACTTTTTGATCTTATTTTGTAGCGTTGACCATGTTCATTGCCATTAGCGTCCCATTCTTTGGTTCTCTTCTTGGATTCCTTGGAGGGTTTGCCTTAGCCCCAACAAGTTACTTCGTAAGCACGCCATTTTTTCATACTATCTTATTCAAGTTTTAGATAACATTTTAAATGAAAGATTAATGATCAAATACATTACACAACCAAAGTATACGAGCCTAATTTGTCTTAATTTACATACTATTATTCTTGCAGCTGCCCTGTATCATCTGGCTTAGACTCAAGAAACCCGAGAAATTTGGCTTGTCTTGGACAATTAATTGGGTAGGTTAGCATTTACCAAACTCAATTAGCACATTAATGAGACTAATTGATTTTGTTCTTTTTTCCTTTTCTATTCTATTTCAGATATGCATTGTTATTGGGGTCATGATAATGACACTATCCCCAATTGGTGCTATGAGGAATATCATCCTTCAAGCCAAGACCTACAAGTTCTTCTCATAAATTATGGAAACAAGCATTGATTTCTCTCGCTCACTCAATAATTGATGGATGAAACTGAGTACTAGGAGAGCAATCTACATGCACAAACTAGATGATATTCTTAGGAAATCTCTAATGGTAATGCATGTGCAACCTAGTGTTAAGTTATCTAATTATGTGTTTATTATAGTCACGCGATTGCAATTTACATGGTTGCAAAAATTATCATACCCTACACGAGTTTTATTGTGGGTGTGATATATTTGCTTGAGCAGACACTTGAATTGTAACACATTATGTCGTGTACCCTGTTTGGTGGTCAATGTTTGATGGCAATGTTGTTGAATAAGTAAGAAATTAATATGTTTTATATATATATATATATATATATATATATATATATATATATATATATATATATATATATATTCTGCACACACATATAGATAGAGTAAGAAACTAATCAATTTAAATCCAACTGTTTGATCTATGACAGATACGAGATATATGAGAAAAAACAATAGAGAATACATTGTTTAATTGGAAATAAATAAGAGTCATTTTATCTTTTTAGTTGGAGAAGTTATCTCCATATATTATTTTGTTAGTAACCAAACCTTAGAATTTTGTCTTGTAGTACAAACATGATTTCATTCTTAACTATTAACAATGAAACACTCAATTTGTTAAATGAGATATTGGTCTGTCTCCCAAATTATAGGCTAGGCATATTATTCTTCCTTAAAAAAAGTATAGGCTTAATTAGATTTTTGGTCCCTGTTTTTATTTTGGTTCCATAATTCATAAAATCAATGTTTCAGTTCCGTAAAAATGTCTTTGTTAGTCAAATTAATCTCTAACCGTTAATTTTAACTCCAAATGTCTTAAGTGGAATAAAAACAATGTTGGTCCACCATAGACCTTGTTAATTCTTTTAATCTTAACCATTCAATATTTTTTTTATCAAAATATAACTGTTAGATCATGAAGGTTTATTGTATCTTACAATATACCATCATTAGCTAATTTTTTATCATTTCTTCATCTCCTTCCTTCATCTTCTACCTCATCTTCATACCATCTTCATCAAAATTCCAGGGAAAAAAACAACAACAAAAGAAAAACAGATCTATCACAAATAAAAAACATAACACTCAAAATCATGAATGATTTTTAGATCTATCACATGTTTTAAACACAAACTCATACCCATAAATTTTCAGATCTATCAACACAAACTTAGACCTATAAATTTATAGATCCATCAATAATTCATTTTCTCAAAACAAAAATCGTCAATATTTCACCATTCAACTATCATTTTCAAAAACATAAAAATCATCAAAACACGTGTGTCATCATCTTCTCCTATTTCCTCGCCTGGATCTCCCTCATCCCCGTCTTCATCTCCTTCATAAACCTTCAAAAAAATCCATAAATCACTATCAAGTTACCTAATAAGAATGTTAAAAATATATGTTAAACACTGTTTTGCTAGCATGTTTTTATTTAAACTAAACTCACAGTATCATAGAGCTCTAAAATGCATTAGCACACATGCAACACACATGTAACGAGATTTGAATTTTGGATTGTTTGAGAGTATTTTAGGCAAAAATATAAAAAAGAAGAAACAAGGAAATGAGTATGAGGTTGAATTATATACGAGCATGCTTCAGATTATATAATTTGAGTTGTGTTTTTTGTCTTCATATTATATAATTCAAACGGTAGTACAATTGAAAAAATGGAGGACGCGCTGGAGACTAGAAGGGTGGGAAAGAAATTCCTGTAAAAAAAAAAAGGCTAATGTGCTAAGTATGATTATCATTGTTTTGTTGTTTTGAAGTATTGTCATTTAATGTGCTAAGTATGATTATCATTGTTTTTGTTATGACAAGGTATGATTATTCTTGTTGTGATACATTTTATGCAAAATGAATATAATCATTTAAATGAATTATAACTCGTTGTGATAGGATACATCTTAATTTACTGTAAATTTTAATTTTAATGACCGCAATTTAAAATAAAGTGTGGTCAACCAATTATAATGTCATTTAATTTATAACTTCAATTTTGAATAATTTGAGTTTTTTATATGTTATATCAGTTTATATTTTTTATGTCTCTTGTTGAATGTTATAATGTCATAATTCTTTTGATTGTGAATATATAATAACCTTTTAAATTCTTGATTTCAATCTTAATTTAGTAACTAATAACTATGTTGGTGTTCATTTAATATCTCTTTGTTTAATAGTAATAGATTAAAAATTACTTAATTTATCTTGAGGTTAAAGATCCTCATGTTGAACATAGTGATGATGCTAAGGTCCTTGCAAAACAATACACCGGATACATATTTATTATTCATAAATTTATATAAAAAAAATATAAACATCTCTCAATGATCCATAAAATAGCACGAGACATATTTTAAAATTCATGAGTTTTACCAAATTTATATGATACTTACACGATTTGGTGTGACCCTTATAAATATTGCCTAATAAGAGTGTTAAAAGTAGATGTTAAGGATTGTTTTGCTAGCATGTTTTTATTTAAACTAAACTTACACTATCATAGAGCTCTATCTAATGATACTAAATGACTAAATCGGGATAAAACAATATAAAGGGCGAAAATGTTACCTAAAATTAAGTCAAGGGCCGAATTTTGTTATAGTTTTTTTATTTCCTACTAGTGAATATTAATTTTTGGCTAAAATGCACTTTTGGCCCCCTATGTTTGCCATGGTAGCAATTTTGGCCCCCTATTAAAAAAAATCACTTTTCAGCCCCTTAACTTCACCTCTTTTTGCAATTCATAGGCCCCTTTAATTTTGACCTTATTATTGAATTAAATTTAAATGGAAAATAATGATAGGAATAATTATTAGCCTTAGATTAAATCAATGGTCAAGATTAAAAGATTCAATATAAGTGTTATTGTGTCCCTTCAGTCTAATAAACCCCATCTCTTTTTCTCTTCTCTTGTTCTCATATCATCTTCACAGATCTTAAAAATCCCAAATAATATCCAGAAAAGGTAAAACTCCCTCATCTTTTTATGCTAGGCATTATGGATTCATTCATCACAAACAAAATCTCAACATAATAAAAATCTAATAGATATATCAAAAAGTTTGCTTAACATTAAAACAGTACAAAATCAAACAAAATTTCATCATACTAATTTTCCAATACCAGAATCAAAAAACATAAATTAAGATTCAAGAACCCTAATCAACTGTCTGCATAACATCCTCAGGAGCAAACTTAGTCCCATTCTCCTTATCAGCAGCATCACGGCCCTTAAAAGATTTACACTATCATTAACGGTGGATCCATTAACTTTCTCACGAGTAATGGTTCGATGTGAATCACCCACTTGCGACGGTAAACCTGAGTAACCTTACCTTCACGACCTTTGAATGTTCCACGAACGACCTGAACTTCGTCGTCTTTGCGAACAAGCATTGAACAGACGTAGAACTCCGACGCGGTGGTTGTCAAAAAAGTTGCTCCGATTGAGAAATAAATTTAAGGGTTTTATGGTGGATCTTATGGGGAAGAAGAATATCAAATTAATTTCTCAAAATGGAATTCATGGTGGCCGGAAAATAAGAGAGAAGGCAGTGATTGATATTTTTTAAGTTTAACCAATTTAAAAATAAATGAGTGGTTTTTGAAGAGAAAGAAGAGAAGGTTTCAATGGTAGTGGTGGTGTGGCGAAAGGAGATCGGAGTGGGGAGATTGGTGGCTGAAGTTTACGGTGGTGGAAAACATTTTTGGTGAGAGAGAGTTGCTCGTGTTGTTTCTTCGAGAGAAGAAAGAGAAGATGAAGTAATGAGTGGAGGAGGGAAAATATGTGTACATGGAAGAGAGGGAGCATGTGAGCTCTTTTAATCTTGACCACTGATTTTTAATCATAAGGCTATTATAATTATTTCTATTTTTCTTTAAATTTTATATTACACAGTGCCCTTTGACCCGGTCAAAATCAGAGGGGGGTCTATGAGTTGCAAAAGGGGGTGAAGTTAGGGGGCTAGAAAGTGATTTTTTTTAATAGGAGGCCAAAATTGCTACCATGGCAAATATAGGGAGTCAAAAGTGCATTTTAGCCTTAATTTTTCTTACAATTAAATGTAAAAACTTAGAGTAATATTTATAAATAATAAATTATCTTTTTTAACTCCAGATGCGTGATCTTATCCTAAGAAGACATGTTTTGGCTTTTCAGCAACAAGAAGCACTTCTACAAACCTCAAAAGTGGAAATTGAGTTTTCAATGTTCTTTGGTTTGGCTTTTCAGAATTGCTTCTATCCTCCAAAAGCAATTCTCCTTAAAGCTACAATTCCTAACTTTTGGCTTTCTTAGAATCAATTTTGCATTAAATTTAATATTTTAATTATTACAACCTATTATTTTCCTTTATTGCCCTTTATCAATTCTCTTTCTTTTTGCTTTGTAATTAATTTGATGAACCAAATTTAATCAGAAAACATAACCAACCAAATTAGCCCCCGAAAAATGTTTATGGTCATGAGTTACAAAATTTTGGATTTTCCTTTACGATGTCCCCATTCAAATCTACTGTATTTTTTCTTTTACCTTTCTTTTACGCTATATTTTGTCATTTTTTGCAACTAATTCTAGTATTATTTAACTTACATATATTTTATCAAAAAATATAAAATATATGAACAAATATTTTGTAATATTGTTGTACTTAAATTAAATAATATATCTACATTTAATATTGATCTGCATATTCATTCAACTATGCACATTTATTTGAATTTAACTATGTCTATTTTAGTAATTATACATTCAAAAACAATTTTGATAGAAACTATCCAAACAACATTCATTTTGTTTAATCAATTATGCATTATTGTATCTAAACATAAATCAATTCTATCAGAATCAATTATGTCAGAATCAATTCTATCGGAATCAATTCTGTCAGAATCAATTATGTGTGTGTTTGGTATAGCGGTGAAGAGAATTGATTTTGATAGACTTGAGTTTAAAAGAATTGATTTTGGTTAAAAGTGAGTTTGATATGAATTGATTTATGTTTGGATACGCTTACTTAAAAGTGATTCTTATGTGTAAATGTTGTTTGGATAGTTTAAATCAAAAGTGATTTTAAATGTGTAATGACCAAATCATCCTTTCAATTGTATTGAAAATTAAATATCTCACTCTCATTTTAGATAATTATTTGAACCTGTCATGTTTGGATTTTAATTGCTTTACAAAATCATTTTAAAATAATATTAATTTATAATAGGTATTTTTAACATTATTTTTATTTAATTTATAAAATATATTTTTATCAATTCAGTGATTTTTAATATAATATAAAATCAAAGGGTGTAAAAATAAAACACAAGTGATTTATAACAGGAAATAAAGCTTATAACAGGGTATATATGCCTCGCATAAAATAATACACCCTCCGGTCACAAATATAAGCAAAAGTTCATATTTTAGATACATTCAATAAATGATGTATGTTGTCTACAATAAAGACCACATACATTATTTATTGAATGAATCTAAAACATGGATTTTTGCTTATATTTATGAGCGGAGGATGTATAAAATAGGATATATATGCTAATAGTTTGGCTTCACGTTTTCTTTGCCGGAGAAGCTTGGAATACCAGCTTCTATTCAACCCACGTTTAGAGAGCAAAAGCACTTTTCTAGAATTGGTTTTTATTTTATCCAAACATCATTGAAAAGGAAAAACTCGGGTTTGGCTTTGTAGAATCACGTTTAGATAGGATTGAAGCTATACCAAACAAGCACTATATCTAAAGTTAAACCAGACAGACACGCACTTAAATGAGTTTCTGATTTGAGTCTTGTTAGTACTTTTAGAGGAATTTAAATGTAAACATCTTTTATAAGTGTTATTTGTACCTCCATTGTCCTCTATGCCTTGAACATAATCCCCTAATCTAAATTTATACTAGCAAGGAAGAAAAAAAACAAAGATATTTCTTACAATACAAAAGTCAACAAATACCTCCAAAAAAACTCTTCCGATAATAATTAAGGGTATAATAGGAATAAAGAACCCAATTTTTTTTTATAAATAAACCCAATCCGGGAAAAATTCCCGCCATTTTCATTCGGCAACCTCAACTCAGAGAAACCCTAGACGAAGAGAAGAAAAGTGAAAGCGCAAAAATGAAAGAAGAAATCAAATCAGAATTCAAGAAAGCCAGGTTCGATTTCGAAGAAGAAGAAGAGATTCTCAGCAAATGTAACTACTTCTTCCTTTTGCTTAATTAATCAATCAATTAACGCTAATAATTTGTTGTTTATCTACTTGATTAATTGTTGCAAAATTTTTAGGTCTCACTTTTTGCGTCAACTACAGTCTCACCCCTTCCGATCTCGTCTCAAGCTGGGAAGCTTATTATCTTAACAGGTTCATATTTTGTTAATTTCACACTAATTAATTTTTGTGAATTTTTAGCGAATAAATACTGGTATTATACTTTGTGATCTGTGAAATCTAAAGACATTAGAATCTTTCTATGCTATGAATTTATTTATTGATTTAACAAAATTTGTTTTTGTTGGAAAATTTACGATTTGAATTTGGACGGTGATATTTGACAGACAGCTGGATGAACCAATTGTACAAAATGCTGAAATGGAAGGGTTTCTGTTGCATCTGCAAAATAATGTGAAAGAAGATATTATTAAGGAGGAAACTGGTTTGCATCTTTATTCCATCGGAGATGTAGAAATGTAAGTATATTCTGCTTCGATGCTTTAATCGCAACTTTGAACATGCATTTACATTTGAATTAAGGTTTTTTTTTCACGTGAAACCGAAAATCTGCAGTTTTTTAGGCGCAATTGTTCGTCTGAATGTATAAATTTCACAAAAATAAGAATTGTTTTTCATGTAAACCCATTACATACCTCTTATAGCTTGCATCACTGTGTAAATGTGGAAGAAAATTATCCGGCCTTCTGCAAAAAATTCTGCTAGTTGTCAGCTGCCTTTTATTTATTCATTAAATTGTTCTTGAACTTGTATAAGTTGGGTCGTAAGGGAAGCCCGGGGGATCATCACATTGGGACAAAAACAACCTCAGAGAATATGGCACCGAATATTTACACAGAGTATCTATCCCTTTGGTATGAAACATAGGTTGTTGATGCATATTAGGATAGACTACTAGGTACAGTGGTTTTTGTTTATTGTTGTATCTGTTAATGGTCATGAAATAGTTAAATAAAGCATATAGTGTTGTTGAGTTAAAGGACAAATTTTTCTGATGAAAATCCTTGTATGCAGGATCTTAAATGATGATGATACAAAGGACGATACTCCCAGCACACCAACGAATAATCGTCAAGATGTTTATTCGCCTATACATGATACATCATCTTTGTATGGAAATATTTTAGCATCTGGAAAGCCGGCTGATCTGGTTACACCCTTTTCAAAACGGACAGATAGGTTCGCGGTGAAGTTCAGCATCAATACCATACCTGACGTAGAAAATGGAAAACAAGAACTTAATCACGAGAATGAAGAGAATGACGAGTACAATATTGTTTCGAAAATTGTAAGCCGAAAAAGATGTTCATTGGTGATTCATGGATCAGGGCCGAAACCAGGTTGCAGATTCATGTATGATAGGACTGAGGATAAGGTATGTGATTTCTAGATTTTCGCGTAGATATTTTCCCTTTTACATTTGTTTGTTGATACCTGATTACTGGCATGTAGATTGATGCTATAGAAAACCGGATTAAAAAACATGCAAGAGCACTTGTAGCCTCTGGGCTCTATGAAGAACCAACAGACCCTTCAATTGCCTCACCGGTGAGTTTAATGCATCCATTTCTCTCATGCATGCTCATAATTTTGATGGCAAATTCATTGAGCACCAAATTTTACTTATTGGCTCTTGGAATGAAATTTTCATGCTATTTTGATTTTAACATATGCATTAATTCTGGTCTACATTTACATTGAATGTTCTTTGCCTAAGGGGAAATTTGACTAATAACTTGAAGTAATATGCTTTAACAGAGAAGCTTTTTTTCCGTTGGCATGATTTGTTGTGACGGAGAAGGCCGTCTTAATGAGAAGTCTGTCATGTTGCAGAGCAGGTGAATAACTATTAGATCTCCATATATTTTTCATACATACATATCCATTGTCTCTTCTCAGGTCGATCCATCTATTGCCAATATGTTGGATTTGATAAGAATTGTTTAGACAAATACTCTTTAGGATGTGTTTACGAACAACTAAGAACAAATACTCTTAGGGGAAATAAGTCAGTCTATTTAATTTGATTAGGTCTTATGTCAACTCAAGGGATGCCATAATGGGTTTTTTTATATTCTGTGATCCATTGTTTTACTTTGGAATGTTGACTTATTTAGGCTCGACTATCTTTAGTGCATGTTTGGTTTTACATTTGAGAGGCAAAATTGATTGTAGAAGTATAAATTTGATTTTGACATGTTTGATGTTCTATAGTAGAATTAATGTTGCCTTAATAATGGATCTTAACTTAAATCTTGGGGTTGTTGTTTTTGTCTCCAAACCTATGAAGCATTCACACAGACAAGAGACCACGACACTGACACGTTGACACCAGTAAGAAAAAAATTAAAAAATGACTTAATTGAACAGTCACATGTGTTGGTCACCGGACACGCCTTCCGTAAGAGTCGGTGCTACAGAGCTCCAAACATTTTTTAGCATGAAATTTATTGTAGAACTTATTTTTACGTTAATTTATCTAAACATAAATTATTTTACTACATTCACTTTTTACCAAAATAAAATTTTGAAATAAATTCATTGAAAATCAATTTTTCCACCGGAGAATCAATACATACAACACTGCTTATCATATATTCGCTACATTTATCTCTTCTAGTTTATGTATTATACATAAATTTGTTTTTTAATATGGTGATACCTCAACAGTATTGAGCATTCTGGAGGGGAATGTGTCCGCCTTGACTTGCAACGTTTAAGCCATTATTCAGTTTTCCCTGGTCAGGTGAGTAAGAAACATCGAGTTAAATTGTAGGTTTCAAATGTGCAATTGTGTATCATAATTAAAAGTTATAACGGAAAGGCTTCATCTTGATAGGTAGTTGGAATTGGAGGGCATAATCCCAGTGGGCATTGCCTAGTTGCATCTAAATTGGTGGATTATATACCTACCTCTGTTGCCAAGGAGGATTTGAATCCTTCAAAGAAGCAAGCTATTGATAAGGAGAATCAGCCAACTGAACTGCTTTGTAATCAGAGAGAGTTATCAATGGTATGCATCCCATTTTTTGTTTGCTAATGTGTTATCCTGGAAACTAAATTCTGCACTACATTTTATTTTTATGAATTATTTCAAATCATTGAGAAACTTTTCTTCTACAGTTTCACTGAATTGTCATTTTCATAATAGCAAAATGCCTAACTCAGTAACATCCTATCTAGCTAGCCTAGGAATAATCATAGGAAGTGTCATTTTACAATTGAAATATTATATATTTCCACATTGCAAGTTCTTCAAATATTATCGGTGTCTCCCTATACATACTGTATTTCTGTTAGTAATTTATAGTTTACACGTGCTCTTGTGCTTAACAGATTATTGCGGCTGGTCCTTTTACTACAACAGACAATTTGTTTTTTGAGCCTCTTGTAGAACTGCTGGCATATGCAAAGCGAAGACCACCACAGTTGCTTGTATTGGTAATTATATCACCTATACCAGTCTACATCTTTCTTTTTAATCACAATTAGTGGCATAGGGTCTTAAACAGTATTAGCTAGATCATGAGATTGCAAACTTGATGTTATGTTAACAATTGCATTTTATCTCAGCTTGGACCATTTATTGATTCTGAACACCCAGACATCAAGAAAGGAACTGTGGACAGGGATTTTGATGAAATATTTCGTTTGGAAGTCTTGAGGAAGGTAACAACTTTAATAAGATTTGTTTTTGAAATTTTCTTCTGTTATGCCCCAAGTTCTAACCTCCACCTTGATGCACTTGCTGTTCCCAGTTGGAAGATTATGTAGAAAGTATGGGTTCAACAGTACGTGTTCTCCTTGTACCATCTATACGGGATGCTAACCATGATTTTGTTTTTCCTCAGGTAATGATAAATCTCATATTCATTGGCCATTATTTTAGTTTACGCAAATCAAAGATACAAAAACTGATTTGCATAATTTGTTTTTGCAGCCTGCATTTGATATCAGTCAACCTCAGGTTCAGGTATAATGATTTTAAAGCATTTAGGAGTTAATCTTCAGAAATGTATGCTAGCAGAATATCTTTCACTATGGGCATTGATACTTCATAATTATTTTCTTTTATTATCAGATAGCCAGTCTCACTAATCCTGGAATCTTCGAGGCAAATGAGGTATTGCATTTTGGATAACCGACTCTTATGGCTTGTTTGATGGACTCCATATTGTAATATCTGGGCTTATCTAGACGAAAAACCTGGCTGACACGCCATAAGCATATGGTTATGAAATCTAGCTATAGATTGAGAAACCTCTAGTTCTTATTTGTCAATATCACTCTACATCTGCCATTCTATTACACAGTATGTTGAAGGATATTTTTTTAGGTTTTTTTTTTTTTCTTTTTTCTTTCCACTTACTGGTTTTCTTTTCAAACAAGAAGAAACAAATGATAATTATAGGATTTTGTTATTTCCTGAATCTGTGGAGAAGTTTTTTGATCAAGGATTGGGTTTCAGGTCAAAGTTGGTTGCTGCACTTTGGATGTTCTCAAACAGATCAGTGGAGAGGAGATATCACGAATTTCAGCAGATAGAAAACCCATTGATCGCTTGAGTAGACTTGCAAACCATATTCTTAACCAACAAAGGTAATATTGTTATCTTGTTTCTATGCTTGATGTGAAGTTCAGCAATCATCAGAAACAAATCAAACAATTGATACCTTTCAATTTTATGTCAGTTTCTATCCACTTTATCCACCGGCGGAAAGTGTTCCCTTGGACTTTTCTCTGGCGCCAGAAGCCCTTCAACTATCACTGGTTCCAGATGTTCTTATCTTACCTTCAGACCTCAAGTACTTTGTCAAGGTAAATTATTTTCAGTTTAAACTTGAATTTATTTTTTAAAAATACTGCAAAATGTTATTTTATGTTTATATTATCTATTTTCACTTTTAATTAGATAAATAACACAATTTTATGCAACAAATCTTGTAAACAGTGTGATTGTTTTATAACCAAAAGTGAAAATAGGAAATGTGTCTTGAAAATGAAGTAGTAACATGTTCATCGCGTAGATGCATGCGCTTCTAAACATGTAATATGCCTGTGAGCAGGGTCGCTGAACAAGTAAAATGCACTGTTTTTATTGCATGATAGAACATTTATAAATGATTTACTGGGCAGGTTCTTGATAATGAAGGCGAAGAGACCAACAGCATGAAATGCATTGCCGTAAATCCGGGAAGATTAGCCAAAGGGGAAGGCGGAGGCACTTTTGTAGAACTTGATTATAGTGGGGGTCCCGATAAAATTAACGCTTCAATTTTGGCCATTTGAAGATTTTGATTATTCGGGTTTATTTTTTTGTTACACCTACTTGCTTTCGAAACTCGGGCACCTTTGTAATATCAATGTCTTAATTTCCTTGAATTGATGTCGAAAAAGAAAAGAAAACATGTATTATTACAGATTTTAACATGATGAGATGAGATGCGAGTGTAACAACGAAAACCTTATAAAATTGTTTCCTTTCATATGGTGTCGTATAGAATCTAGTTCTTTTTTTTAACCCTTTACATCTTGTTCAGATTCACAAATGTAGAGCCTGGCTAGTTTTCCGTTTTCATTTTGTTTTTAGGCTTAAATGCAATTTTGATCCCTCTTTTCAATTTTGTTAACTTTTGATACCCATAATTCTAAAACTAACTTTTTGGTCCCTCTATTTAAAAAGTCAAAGAAATTTTATCGGTCTCCACTCTTTGGATGATGTGGCACACTCATTAATGATGTGAATCCTATGTGATATTGTTAACATGGTACCATCATTTGACACCTCGTTTCCATGTCATCAACTTAAAAATATCTATTAAACAATTTAATAATTATAATTTATAAAAAAAATTGAAAATAAAATGTCTAAACAAATGAAGAACCCTAACTTAGGTATCAAAAGGTGTTGTGAGGATACCATGTAAGCAATGTCACGTAGAATCCACATCATTAATCAGCACACCTCGTCCAAAGTGAAGGGGTACCAAAAATTTCCATTAACTTTTTAATGTTGATTTTAGAAATAGGGGTATCAAAAGTTAACAAAATTATAAATAGGGGGATCAAAATTGCATTAAAACCTTGTTTTTATGGCGTGCAATTCATTGACTTCGTTTAAAAAATTGTAAGATAACCCTTGAATATTTCTTTACTTCCAAAAATGAGTAAAATTAAAGATTCATAAAATATTTTTGTAATTATTGATGAATGTTAAATTATTATCTCAAAGTCTCAAACTATATAATCTAAGCAATTGCTGCAAAGATTTAGCTTTGAGAAATATATTTTTGCGTATAATTAGAGAATAAATAACAGTTATTTTCTCAAATTAAATAATCTAAGCAATTGCCACAAAAACTTAGCTTTGACAGATATATTATTGCGTATAATCAGAATAAAGAACAGTGCATAATAATCCAGTTCCTACTAGCAAAGAACATCTAGGAAGGAAAAAACTAAACCTCAGAGGCCAGAAAATATAATAATAATTATTTCCTATTTTGCTAACACGACCTTGTTAAAACACCTTTGATTTCATGAATATGCTCAACTAGGATTCTACTATAAATCACAAGGTAGAGCTCAAGCAAAACTCAGCAAAGAACAAACTATCATCATATAGAAATAGTTGAAAACCATTTCGATGAACTGTGATTTAGGTGTAGGAGCTCAAATTGCTAGGGAAACAGATCGCTGATTTACATCACCATACCTCCATCAATGGTGAAAACCTGCAACACGGTAATTATAGTATAAAGAGCACTTTAGTGATAAGCAGAAAAAGAAACACTGGAAAACAACATAAAGAACCCTAACATGATAGGACAGATGATCAATTCCAACCATAAATTGAGCATGTCTTAAATTTCAGAGTTTCGATAAGTTGGCGGCTGAGCTTGATATCAGCTACTTATGTAGTTATGATATCCAAAGGGTGTTTGTAAGTTATAAATGTATTGTATTGTATAATGTACTTATAAAACGGAACTCATGTGCAAAATCAATTAAGTAAAATGACCTGCCCAGTGATGTAGCTGGCAGCTTGACTAAGCGCCAAGAATTCCACTAATCCAGCAACTTCTTCTGGTTGGCCATATCGTCCTAAATTCAACGTGCAAAAAATAAGTTAAGCGGTTAACAACATCTTCAATAAATTACGGCTTCAATAAATTATTTCTTGCATTTACCTAGTGGAATTGCCTCCAAAATCTTTTTCTCAAGGTCATTTCCTAACTTGGCAGTCATGTCAGATGCAATGAATCCTGGAGCAACAGCATTAACCTGGCAAGAAAAACAGGGTTTTTAGCTAAATTTAACAATTGACAATATCAGGAAGAAATGCATATAATTTAGAAAATTACAGTGATGCCTCTGCTAGAATATTCCTTTGCAACAGATTTTGTCAGGCCAATTACTCCTGCTTTTGCAGCAGCATAATTGGCTTGTCCAGCATTGCCAATCAAACCAACAACTGATGAAATATTGATTATCCTTCCCTGAAAAAATACAAGCATCCACGTTTAAAAGTAGATACTCTACTTTAGGAATAAAGGTAGTAATAAGATGAATACTCAACAAAAAATTAGAATCAAACTTTGGCAAAAATTCTTATTGTTCCTAGATAGGATTTGTTGAGAAATTAGAGGAATTGTTGAGAAAAAATTCCACTTTAGGAATAATTAATGACTTGAACGGTCCATTGTTCCTAAATAGGACTCCTACAAGAAATCATAAAATGGGAAGGATAAATGAATAAATTGTTGTCACCTTCTTATTCTTCATCATAATCTTAGCAGCCGCCTGCAAAAAAAATTAACAGTCTCATATCAGATTAAAAAGAAAAGGGAAGACATAAATTTAACACAAGACTCATTCTTCAAAATATTCACCTGTGTGGAAAGAAAAACACCAGTGAGATTTAGATCAATAACCTCCTGCCACTGAGACTTCTTCATTCTCATCAATAAACCATCTCTGGTTATTCCTATAACCATACAATCTTTGTTTGAGTATGAGGGAAGATAGAAAGGGTAGCACAATCACAAGATCTTTTCAACTTACCGGCATTGTTTATCAATACATCAACGGTTCCCCAAGCATCTACTGCCTACAAATGTGAAAGTCATAAAGCAGCAAAGGTAGAACAAGATCAATCTAACAATTCAAGAGTAGCTGCTCACAGTTTTAATCATAGAGTTCACATCAGCTTCATTAGAAACATCTCCACCATATGTTAGAGCTTGCCCACCGAGTGCTTCAATCTACAAATAATAATCAAACAAATTAATGCAGTTCAGTCAATACCAATAAAATAGCATGAACACTAATACTCAAATTATATTAGAATAATAAAAGACAAATATCACCAAGCATGCATCAGTATAACATACAACTACAACCACACAGAACTACTGCTGTAAAGCACAATATTAAAAATTATGGTAATGAACAAATTTATATAATGAAAAACTGTACTCCCTCCATCTCAAAATAATAGTCGTTTAAGTTTGTGCACGATATTTAAGGAAATGATTAATTGTGTTGATTTCAATGGTAAAATTAGTATCATTTACTAAAATGCTCTTATTAATTGTAGTTAGTGGAGTAGTCAAGTTGGATGAAATTTAATAAATAAGGGCATAATAGTGGAAAAAATAAAAATATTGCATTGTTATTCTAAAGTGACAATTATTTTGAGACAAAGAAAAAATGTCAAAGAGACAATTATTTTGAGACGGAGGGAGTAATAATTTTATTTAGAAACCAAGTCATTAACATTAATTGTGTCTTTTTTTATCAATTTCACCTCAACTGGTAAAGAAAGAACAAAACATAGAGCAAGAAAATAGAAGACCATGAAACCCTGGCTAAAAAAATCATAGAATGATCAACATCTTTGGCTGGGAATCAGGAAATAACATGAATTATCATATAGAATTATAGATACATTGCACTGATAAACAAATCTTTAGTGCTATAGCACTTGACACTCCTTGTTCCTGGGGGGAAAACTTATCGAAGTTTAAAATTTACTAAAACTATAATATTGTTGAGGTGATAATCTAGCACTGCACCACCAACTTTATAAGTCTACCAAATATTTGGGGCAGAATGAATATACTAATAACACTACATAAAAAAAAAAAGTTTCTACAATATATTGCATACAAATAAAAACATTACATATTAAAAGTAACGGTGTGAAATTTCAGTCGTATTTTATGTTTGAAATTTCAATCTAATATTTGAAATTTCAGTATATTAGTATAAACTTTAACCATGGTCCTGATGTTAGATTGGCATAAAAACAGAAACATTAATGGCAACAATGCACAAACAAATAATCACACATATTTCAGAAGGCAGTTTTCTACCTCCTTGGAAACCTCTTCAGCTTCCTTGGATGATCTTGCATAGTTGACCAAAACCTGAAAATATTAAGTGCATGTAACCGAACATCAGGATCCAAAAGCATTACATTTACAGCAATGTACACAACTCTGATTTCATTGCAAGGACTAAAAGACGGATTTGAAAAATTTCTCCAAAACCACTTGTAACAATAATATCAAAAGAATTTTGTAAAAACTGAGTTTTATTTACTTCTAATTTAAGCTGAAATTAGCTTCTACTTCTCAATTTTTCAGAAACTCTAGTTTAACTTCTCTATTATAATTTGTCAAAAAAAAAAAAAAAAAAATCTCTATAACATTTATAAATCAACCAGAACTTTTTTGGAAATGAAGGATTATAAATTGATGATCTTATTTTAATTGACAACCAAACTGAGCCTAAGGAGAGCTACAAACCTACAAGGAATTCTAACTATTGCCAATTTCTGACAGAAATTTGGGGGAAAAACTAACAACAGAACTAGATTTCTAACAAGATTACCAGGAATTTCATTATTACCGCAAGATCATATTCTTTAGATATTTAGTTTTAAACATAAATACACAATCAATTATAACAACCAAAAATAAAAGAGTAATAGTAACACACTCTCCAACGCACATTTTTTAACTCGCAATGCAGAAGCCAGTGATTCATGAAAGAGTTACATAAATTGCGATGGAGCCTGCTACGTATGAAGAGGAAAATTAACAAAGTCGTTTTGAAAATTACGAGTTCATTTTTTGTAACTAATAGAATCGATTACATAAATTGCGATGGAGCCTGCTACGTATGAAGAGGAAAATTAACAAAGTCGTTTTGAAAATTACGAGTTCATTTTTTGTAACTAATAGAATCGATTCATACAATTCGAAATTCACCAAAAAATAAACATGAATGTTGAATAATTTCATTATCAGTTTATGTCTAACGGTTTTCAACAACTAACCTTGCAACCTGCTTTACCTAACGCTAACGCAATTGCTTTTCCGATACCTCTGGAAGCTCCGGTAACAATCACAACCGGCGATTCCACTTTCTGAACTGCTTCGGTTGCCGCGTCCGCCAGTGTAGCAACCTGTGCTCTCACACCTGAAAACGCGCGTTCTCGAATTAGCGATACTGAAAATAATTTTACGAAGAAAACAAAAATTGAATGAAGAATTGAAGAAGAGTACCGGTTGAGTTAAACGAAATATTGGATCTAGTTTGAAGACCGGAAACAGGACGCAGATGATGGAGAAGTGGAGAGTAATGGCGGATCTGAGTGATTTTACGGTTACCGGCGGCGGCAAAAGTGGCGGAACGGAGAGCGACGCAATTGGATCCGGTAAGAGAAGCCATTGCTGTTTTGAAAGAGAAAATGGAAGAAGCCAGAGGAAATGAAATGAAATGAAGAGAAGAGAGGATGGTTTTGAGTTTTTTAAAATGCGTTGTGTTTGTTAGTACTTTGGAAGCTCCGGAGTGTGAGAATGTTGTTATTGAGTGGACGGTACAAACGATGTGTAGTCTCAGTAGGTGAGCTGTGAAGCTTAACAATGGCCATAATAGTGTACCATATGCTACAAAGGGTACATATGTAAATTCCACTCCTTTTTACTTTTTGATGTCATAAATTCAAAATACATGATATTTTACACAAATTTCATGTATTTTATAGATACATGAAAAGGGGTACATATGAAAAAAGCTTGCACAAAAGAAAACTGAAAAAACCAACCAAAATAGTAAAAAAAATTCAAGGTCAAGAAGAGATGAGTATGGAATTTATATTATTTATTGATATTATAGATATAATAGTTGAGATGTTTAATTTAAGATTTTTTTATGACAGAGCCCATGCACATCTAGAGATCAAGAAATTGAATATGAAGTATTTTACTCATCTCAACTTGGTGATGGAATTGGCACACAAGAAAGCATTCAAGTAAACAAAGAATATACTACTAGTTTGGTAAATTAGGGTACAAATATAAGATTCATTGTTTTGTCTATTTCTATTTGATAATTCGTATTATAGATGATTTCATACTTTTATTTTAAAATGCACCTGATATTACATTGCATACTAAACATCCATGTTTAATATGTAAATATTTTAGCAGGAGAAGAACTGTGTAAGGAGCAGTGAAAATGGTAGTGTGAATATTGTAGCTCCCTTCGGTCCAAATCAAGAACATCTTGATGAAGTAAACAAGGTGCAAATATAAATTTTGGTGTTGTTTTATTTTTATTTAAAATTAATATCATAACGGAATTTGGTATTTTTCTTTTATTTAACTTTTATATCATGAACATAACCGATTAAGTATATATTCTTCTCAAGTTCCTTATTATTCTCAGGTCATAAACCATAATGCTGCTTGTTCTGACCTGTTACAGGTATTGGTTTGAAGTTTTCTTATTGTATGGAAATACAATCTGTTGGTTTTTTATTATGCGGAGATACAACATGTTTGCCTCTTTTTGTAGGAACAACACCATATGAAAGATCAACACAATCATCATAGAGACACAAGTTGAATGATCCAACCATCAAAAGCCAAGATTAAGACACTCTTGTTACAAGGTTTTTAGTTTGACCTGTTGTCTGGTTTTCTACAGTCAGGGCATGAGGGTCTGCAGGATTGGTTGTTCGGGTGATGATTGGCTTTTTGATGTTTTGTTGTTTGGCCATAGGTCTTTTGTTTATGTTTGGTTTTGTTTTCCCTGTTTCGGCCTTTGGTGCCTCTGGTGTTTGTTTTCATCAGTGTGGAGGCTTGTTTGTTTGGATTTGTTTGTAATCTCTAGCCTTTTGTACTCCTTGTGCTAGGTTTATTGAATGAATTAAGTTGTTTAAAAAAAACTGCTTTTGCAACTTTTTAGCTTTATTTTGTGTTCAAACTGAAATATTTTTATTTGGAAGGAATATCATGTTATTGATACTGAAAGAAATACAACTTAAGAAAATAAAAACTTGAAGTACACAAATTGATGTCCCTGTACTTTTCATTCATTGACATATGTATAACATAGATATGAGTAATATTACATTACATGGATAGTCTTAACACAAACTTCCTAAAAGCCAAAGACTCGCTATTAATTTTTCTCTTTTTCATTGAAGCCAAATGCTTGTCCAACAAGGCTATGAGTTGCACTGTTGCTGCATCTTTTGGTACACAATAAACTAATATTAAATAAATGAGATAACAGATCTAAACAATCAACAACAATTAAGTTTATAGCAACAAGCTTAAGCTTTCCAAGGACACACTTCACCATACTCTCAACATCCATCTCAACTATAATATTCTGCAATTTATGTTCTCCAATCCAATTTAAGCACCATCGCAGTCCCACAACTTCAGATAGGATCGGAGTCATGGACACATTTTCAATCTTTGTTTTTGTCGTAATGACCGCACCCTCATGGCTTCTAATGAACAGACTCCAACATGTCTGCTCGTCTACAAAACATCCCGCATCAATATTAACTTCAAAAATACCCAAAGGAGAGTTTTTCCAACCTGTCGAGGACTCTGGTACAGGCTCTTCTAAATCTGTCCCAGCTCATCCAATAACACATATATGTAATTACAAGCCTTCACACAGTAGCAACATTTTAGTTTGATATGGAGCTCCACCATTTGCATATCCTTTCTTTATGAATCATTAAAACCAGTCGGCAACATAGCCCAGCAGTGCTTGCATGCATTCCTTCAGTACTAGAAGCCAACCATAATCAATACAACACTGCTATATGGTACGAATATTGTTGTGCGAAATTTCACGGAAGCATGTTATATCTATTTGTCCACGCGCCAGTTCCTACCATTTTTTTTTAAATAAAAAAAATAAGACAAAATGAAATCTTTTATTTCTTTAGTTTTTGTTTTCTCTTCTAATAAAATTACACAACTCATAATCACTCTCTCCTTTCCTTCTCTCTTGGCACTCATCACCATCCACTGTATTCTGACTGCCGTACATGTTTGTGTTCTCTTTTCTCTAGGGTAAGTTATCATTCAACAAATTTACATGTTCATTCTTAAAATTGGAAAACCCCTTCTTCATTGACACACATATCTTATCCTTCTTCCTTTTCTTTCCATGTTCTCCAACGGCTCTTACCACCCAAAATTGGAAAATCCCTTTCTCCCTTTTTCTTCTTTTAGTTTAGTGTTTGAATCATGTTTAGATAGATTATCTTATGGATATCTTTATGTAGTGAGTTTTGTACTAAAATTGTTAGGTGTATCCCCGTGATGGACGTCGGTGTTCGACACACCACACCGACACATTTAATTACATTGAATTATGTAATTTTATCATATTATTATCGATGTCAACGTGTTTGTGTCGATGTTTGTATCAGTTCTTGTTTTATATTTCCTACTTGTTAAGACAACTGGACTGACAATTGTCAACGATATCTGTATCAGTACCTAACAATGAAATATTTGCTTTTTGGTTGCTACTACCATTCCTTGAATTGCTTTGCGATGTTTTGTAACGAGTGTTGTTTGAATTAATCAGTTTTCACAAGTTGGTGCTGGCAGTATAAAGGTATATCAACTGAATATGGTTTCTTTTGAGAAGTTTGCATCTAAAATTAATCACTTTCTTTCTTATGAGTGAACAACTAAATTTTAAACGCAAACTTCTCAAAAGAAACCATATTCAGCTGGTATACCTTTATACTACCAGCACCAGTTTATGAAAACAGATTAATTCAAACAACACTCCTTACAAAACATTGCAAAGCAATTCAGGGAATGGTAGTAGCAGCCAAAGAACAAAAATTTTATTGTTAGGTATGATATAGATATCATTGACAGTTGCCAGTCCAATTCACGTGACAAGTAGGAAATACCAAACAAGCACCGAAACAAACACGCCAACACCAATAATAATATGAAAAATGACATAATTCAATGTAATTAAGTGTGTCGAACGCCGACATTCATCACAGGGATACACCTAATACTTTTAGTACAAAACTTACTGCATAAAAATATCCAGAAGCTAATCCATCTAAACATGATTCATACATTAAATTGAATGAAGAAAAAGGGAGAAAGGGATTTTCCAATTTTGAATGATAAGATCCATGGGAGAACATGGAAAAATGGGGAAGAAGGAGAGAGATGGGTGTGTCGATGAAGAAGGGGATTTTCCAGTTTTAAGAATGAACATGTAAATTTGTTGAATAAGATGACTTACCCTCGAGAAAAGGAAACACAATCATGTATGGCGGTCGTAATACGGTGGATGGTGATGAGTGCCAAGAGAGAAGGAGAGGAGAGAACGATTATGAGTTGTATAATTTTATTAGAAGAGACAACAAAAACTAAAAAAAATAAAAGATTTCATTTTGTCTCGTTTTTTTTATCAAAAAAAGTTAGGAACTGACGCGTGGATAATTAGATATTATACGCTTCCGTGAAATTTCGCACGACAATATCTGTACCATATAGCAGTGCTGATTTTCTAGCCATGATTCTCTAACACACAACACCATTTATTTATTGAGAAATGATATTTTGACAACCACTTTTTGACAACTTTTGGACAACTTTCTCTCTCATACTCACATGATGTTGTTATCCTCTCTCTTCCTTTTTCTCTCTCCATTGTTTTTGACCAATAAGAAATGAAAAAAACAAGGTTGTCAACAAAGTTGTCATCAAATGGATGTCAAAATATCATTACTCTTATTTATTATATAGTTAATACAATTCAAATATGCACATCTAATACATGTATGATGACATTTTTCTTTTAACTAACAAGTGTTTTTAAAATATTTATTAAAGATTTAAAAAAGAAAATAATTGATAAATTTATATAGAAAACATCAATTTATAATCTTTTAAGGCCGTGAGTACACAATTATTAAGATAAACTTTTTTTTTTTTTAAATTTTTTTTTAACATGTATAACCAGGACATTCCCAAAAAAAAAACATGTATAACTAGGGCACGTCTTAACATACTCTTTCAAAAAAAAGTTATAGCAGTATACTTGTTTCCTTATATATATATATATATATATATATATATATATATATATATATATATATATATATATATATTATAAGTTATTGAGTTTTTTTTTAACTAGAAAATAAAATACACAGTAAGCACAAGTAAAACTTGTTAACCACGAAATTGATTTTTTTTTCTTGAATAAATAAACCAAATATTTGCACGTTTCTTTTTAACGTACGAAATAACAAATAGTCATTGTAACTAACGCACACAAGTTGAAGGGTTGGAGTTTAAACTCGAGTTACAACGTCCGACTTAACAATTTCAACATTTTACCGATTGATTTATGATTTGTAGATATTGTTAACCAGAAGTAAACAATACCATCTTGTTTCTTCCTTAAAAAAAAAATACCAACTTGTTTCTATATATAAGATTTTTTGTTGAATTTTTTTTATCTCTTTTTATAAAACTCTTCTCAAAGTTCAAGATGATTTTTTTTTTTTTTTACAAAGAATTAAAAGATCGATTATTTCTCTATCTTAATGCATTGAAAGATAATTTTGAAAAAAGAATGCATTTCCTCCGGTCACTATTATAAGCAAAATTTTATTTTTTAGATACATTAATTGTTCAATGTATCTAACAAGTCAAGTTTTGTTTATAATAGTGACTGGAAGAAGTATATTATTCACAAATTTAAAGCAAAATGGTCTTCATGTTTAAGGACGGTGTGGTACCCGTACCATAGACATAGAGTCTTGCTATTAATGTCTCTAAATAGCTGGACCATAAAATCAATGACATTTGTTGTTGTTTTTTTTTTTTTAAATATCAATGACATTTGTTTCTAGTCGTGAAAAATAACTCTTGGTATGACTTTCCTAAGAATATCCTCGTCATATTTTAGAAAAAGGTTTTTTTTTAAAATAATATTTTAGAAAAAGTTTTAACAGGGGGAGAGCAAAAAATGAATTTTGTTCTTTAAAACAAAAAGAATTATTGTAGTGACAAAGAAAAAATAAATAAAATTTATTTGAGAAATATATACATATATATATGTATCAAAAACATTCCTTCAAAAAAAAATGTATCAAAAACATAAAAGAATATTAAATCCTCGAAAAAAAGTATTAAATAGATTTTCTCAACACTTGTAAAACCACACAATGTTGTTGTTGTTATTATTATTATTTATTTTTATTTTTTTATGATTTCGTCCCTTGGATGACCCATGATCCGCATGACTGTATCTTCCTCACATTTTTCTATTAAATCTTGTAAAACCACACAGGGTTGTTGTTGTTATTATTATTATTATTATTATTTTTATTTTTTTTATGATTTCGTCCCTTGGATGACCCATGATCCGCATGACTGTATCTTCCTCACATTTTTCTATTAAATTTCAGAGCAAATCCTAAGTTGTGATCTTGAAATTTCATGACTGTAACGATATAATCCCTCACATCATTGATATTTCAAATTGATCCCTCAAATCCCAATTTTAATCAAATATGTGCATGTTTTGGTAGTTGTATGAACTAGAACGACATTAAATTAATAGTATTAAGACGAGTAAACTCGATTAATATTTTACAATTTTAACGACCATTTTAGAATATTGATAGTGCGATGAACTAGATTGATACAAGCTACAATTTGGAGAACCAGCACGGTTTTTTTTCTAAAATTTCTTGTGTAAATTAAGGAAGAGGATCATGGAAGAAAATAAGAGGAGAGTGTAAAAGAGGACCGATTTTTACTTTGGTCACAAACCTAAATATAAAGGTTTTAAGCACACACGAGTGAATAAAAGAAAAAGAAAAAGAAATTAAACAAAGCATGCTCTTTAAATAAGTAAGCAATATAATATGGAGGCATTCTTCTATAGTCACAAACATAAATAAGTATTGTTTGGTCACACACACATAACAAGTTTTTTCCTCAAGCTACTAAATCATTTTATTATCAATTTCTTTTTTAATATTAAAAAAAATCTTTTAATATGTATGCGCCCAAACACTATTCATCTATGTTTATGACCACAGCAGAATCTCTATGATTTGAATGATTTGATGTGTGTATGCTAAATAATTTATCTTTAGGTTTGTGCCCGAATAAGTGCCGCTAGTAAAGGAGACCTGAAAGAATAAGGGGAAATTTAAAAAAATTAAAACAAAAATACCATTGGATTGAGTCAGGAACATTCATTTTAGTCCCTGATATTGGACGTACGAGTTATGACATGGCAGCAGAGCTTCACATAATTAACTTCACTTACATTTTATGGACTCTGAATTTTCGTAAAAACGATCTCTCAAAACCAAAAAAAAAAAAAAAATATCTCAAGTTCTCAAGACTTTAACCTCAACCCTTAACTAACTTTTCTCCATTTTTTTTCGAATTCTAAAAATTCTCTACTATGTTTTGAAGGGTCTAGATCAAGAGAATTCTAATCCTTGAAATTTCTGAGATTTTCGTATTCACAGGAATTAATTTAAGACCACCTCACAGAGTAAAGACCAATTTGGTGGCTTACACTTTAATAATGTAATAAACACTCACCACTTTTATTTTTATTTTTTTTAACAAAGCTAAAGAAAAAGTGAGAAAAAAAACAAAGCAAAAAGAAAGAAAAACTAAGCTCTAGGGAACCAATTGTTTTAACACCAGGAATATGGAAAGAGTAACTTGATTGAGCAAATAAGAGAGGCGAATTTTCAAAATAATTATATTTGTTCATTGTTCAAAAGAGATCAGTAATAGTTCTATCTGAACAGTATAAAGGGCCATGCTCCAGTTTTTAATGAAAATCATGACTGTAAACAAGAAAGTAGGATAACTTGAAAACTTCAGTTTTACGTTCTCTTAACTTTATCATTGCAGCAAACAAGACTACAAGACACGCAGGCAAAATTTGTATTTGTAACAAGTAAAATAACAGATACGAAAGTTGAAGATCTTGTTACAAAATACAAACTACTTTTGTTTATGTCTGATGCATACACAGCAACTATAGTAAATAAAGGTTATTATTAGCAGTTACATCGACACACCAATTAGGCTTTCTTTTGGGCAGGTTTCTTGGAATTGTTTTTCCGCCTGACCTTCACCAAAGCTTTATGCAAATCCTAAAAATCAAAGGTAAGAGGAGATCACTCAAATCAGTCATGCCACAAAATTTGCCAAAAAATGATACAACAATAACATAACAATAATAATAAAAAGAGAACTGTTATAGACAAACGCTTAAACACATGCTCATCAACACACACTCCTACAGTCTGCCGTGTATTCCTCCTTGTTTGGCTACCGGCTATCCAATTATTATTTTTTAATTGTTTATTTATTAATTCTATCATCAAAACAAATTGGAAAGTGGAAACATTTTCGCCATTACCTAATTTCAAAATTCTATGGTTTGCCATACACATGGCTCTGCACAGAGAGTCTTATATTTTGGTCAGGTTAGTCGCAACTTCGCAAGAGGTGGCACTACTCCAAAATGTGAATGGTGGAGGTAGTATGGTTCAGTCGAAATGAGTGGCTCTGTTGAGGTTTCGAGTTATGGAAAGATAACGGCGACAATTGCTATCGGAAGTTGCACACTACGACGGAGACGGCACCAGCAGCAACGACCGACAACAACAGAGGGTTATATCCTCCCATCTCAAACGACCCGTTTCTATTTCTTTATGTGTCCCAATTGATTTTTCATCTTTTTTCTTTCTTGAGATGGAGATGGGCAAGCGAAAAAGAAGGGTGAAGTTGAAGATTAAAGATGTTGAATTTGTTCTCCTTTTCCTACTTTTTGGGTTGTGGGTTTTGGTAGTTCAGATTGAGGTTTCAATGGTTATGGTGGTAGTTTGGTGTTAGAATTAGTGGCAGAAAAGAGAGGAAGTTGACATAAGTCTTGTGACTGTTTGTTGAGAGATGAGTTTTATGTTGCTAATGAAAGGTTTGGCGTTTGACTTTGTTTTAATGGAGTTTTGATGCTTCATGTTGAATGTCCAGGGAAGAGGGTCTTTGAGATGTGAAAATTAATTATTACTTTTTTAAAGTGTGCCGGTAAACAGGTAACTAGCGTTTTGAAAAGAGTAATGTGGCTTAATTTAGAAGTGTGTGTTCATCTGTGTTTGTTAGAGCGTTTGCGCCTAGCACTGCTCTAAACAAAAATTATGATAATAATAATAATAAAGAATTAAATTATATTTGTAATTCCGTAAGCCCTATTGATCCAAACACAACTACTCATAACTCACAAGGCTAGCCAGATGAAAGATGACTCAAACAGCTAGCCCAAGTTGCTTAACCAAACAAATGCGGCTAAGGCCTCCTCCAAGCAGAATTTTCAGTTGGCAGTCGCCCTCTTACTGTATTGCACCACTCCTGGTTACAACTGGCTCAAGACAAGAAGACCCTACCGACAAGGCCTAAAGGCTTGCCTAGTAGTAAGTACTGCCTTTTAATTTCAACCTGGTCTTTGATAGACTTGGCGTGAGGTATCAAATGTAAATATTAAGTAATAAATGAAGTGAAGAGTCACTTGCGAGACACATAGAAGTGTTAAATTGTGAAGTCTCAAATACGATTTTCTAATTTGGGTCATCCAACTTAGCAGCCAAAACATTTTGTCCCTAAAAACTTACACAAATAGTCTTTTAACACAACATCTGAAAAGGTGCAACTGATGTGGCAATTCGCAAATTACAATGTTAACAATAACAGTGAAAAGGTGCTTCCGAATTGATTTCACAAACTTCAAATATCATATATTAATATTAAACCTATAAGGTGATAAATGAGAACAAAAAGCCTAATTTTCTGGAACACTATAAGTTTAGGCACATATTTACCTCAATAGGTTCATTTGGCAATGTCCCACGGGTCCAAAGACCCTCCAAATTGTAGTAAGCTCTAGCATTTTCATCAAGTGCATGAACTATCACTTTACCTGAACAAAAAAAAAATCAGTACTGGAAAAAGGCATGGATAGAACCAAATATTAAATAACTAATTTCAATTTTTTTATAACGAAAAAACAAAAACAGTCACTAACACAAAATATCATACATTATCATCAACCAGAGTTTGTTAGAAAGTTTAGTCTTCACTCTAGCAAATAATGACAAGGAAAGAGGCTATTAAAACCTAAAATCAAATAATATAGAGATCCTTTTCCTTGATGTCTTGTCAAGCCACAGGATGCTCTGAGCAATGAAAGGAGTGAACTTGTAAATGGCCCGTGATAAGATTGTTATATTGCAGCATTCCCACACCAGATACCAAGGATCAAGCAACAATGCCAAAGTAGTTGTAGAATCCAAACATTTCAGTTTATTATTCAATAAGAGGGCCTTGAACACAATACACACCCAAAAATAGTGCAGGACATTTGTTGAGATTAAGGTCAAAAATAGGTTTGGAAACCCCTAATTCCATGGCCTAACCATGTTGAATGTGCTTAAACGCAGAAGGTTATACTCGATCACAGAGTCAGCAACCTAACTAATGTGTAGCTACATACATATGCACTACTAACTAACTAATGGCTAAGAAATTAGTTAGGATATAGAAAAGCAGCATCACTCGGACCCCTAAGGTGCATAAGTATCTGCACTATGGTTTATTGTTGGAAAAATGAGTGAAAACATTTCTCGCCGTCACCTTAGAAGCTAATTAAGGATGATATACACATTACAGACCATTATGGTAACTACAGTTTTGCAGCCATAGGGTTCTACTGTTCACATTAAGTGGATTATTGAAATTCAACAAAATGAATGGATAAAATAAAATCATGATATACCGGAGTCAATGACGATCCACTTTCCATCCTCTTCCCCTTGCACACTAGGCAGCATCATTCGCTCAACTCCTATCTGCTTTTGCTTAGCCTGGTCACACAAAAATAATAAAATTAATTCAGTTTCTAAAGTTCAATTAGAAAATAAATTCTGGAATCATGTTAGAATCAATTCTACTGAAAAGCAACGAAACCTATCAAAATCAATTATACATAGTGTGATAAGGATAAGAAGAAAAAGCAACGAAGGAACATGCCTGGTAAATAAGGGCTTGAGCGATATTCTTGACGTGCCAAGAGGATCGACCAGTAGCAAGTACCATGAAATCAGTCCAACCGTTGTGCTTGGGAGCTGGAATAATCTTGACGTCGTCAGCTTGAACGTCTGTCAGAATCTTTTGGATCTCTTGCAGATCGAGGACGCCACCGTCAAAGGAAGTGGTGGATAGAGAGGGAAACCCTAGCTTCCATGGTTGAAGAAGAGAACGCGAGGAACAACCAGCTCGAGCTCGCAGAACTGTCCACATTTTACCGTATTTGAAGATGTTTGGCACACAAATAAGAACGTGAGCTTTAGTTTTGAAATTGATTCTATTTAAGTGGAAAGGGTGGCGTTGGAAGTGTTGAATGGTGGTGGTGGAGAGAAATGAGAGCTCTCACTCTGGTTTTTATTTCAAATAAAAAAAATAGTAATTTTAAATGATCAATAAGTTCATTTCACCATTTCCAACACAATATTTATATTTGAGTTTCCTTAAACAACATTTTTTAGCATTTTTTTTTAAGTGAAATTTGTTCCTAATTTTTTTTATATTAGTTTTTTCTTTAATTATGAACGAATAAATCAGCAATTGATCATTAAATTATCATTCTCTCTTTCTACAAAAAGAAATTATCATTATCTTGTCATTTAGTAGCTTCTAAACTACTCCTTCCGTTTCAAAATGAGTGTCGCTTTAGTCAATTGCACACAGATTAAAGAATAAAATGAAATTAATCATTAGACATAACATTTTTACTAAACTGCCCTTACTTTATAAGAAAAAGACAAATTTAAAATTGCATTGAAAATTGTGTGAGAAAAGTTGGAGAGGGTAAAGTTGGAAGAAAAAAATTAAAGTTGTATTGGAAATGTAAAGTGACATTCATTTTAAAACAAATTTTTTTGGCTAAAGTGACACCCATTTTGAAACGGATGGAGTATAAAATTATATTAAGGTATGGTCTTTAAACTATCACTATTGATGCATCAAATTATTCTCTCATTTCCTTTGAAAATAAAAGAGGGAATGGTAGTTAAAAAACTATCTTGATGGATTAGAAATAGATTAGGGGCGGATTAGCATATACTTTTATAGTTTATGGACCAAATTGATTTATTCTTTACAAAATTGATGGTTTATTCATTATATAAATATATACTAAGTAGTCCCAAAATATTATTTAATTGATCAAAATAGTCCATGAATTATTTTTTTTTTAAGGAAAAAAAAATAGTCCATGAATTATTGTTCTCTCTTTTAATTCCACCTGGAAATGCAGGGTGGAACGGGACATTCCACCTGGAATTATTATGATTTAGAGGAAGAATCGAAGTCTTCTGTGTAATAATTCGGATTGCTTCTAGTTACTTCCATTAGACCTCAACTCAACTCAACTCAACTTCTATCAAATGTATTGCAATGCAATGTAAAATCTCCCACAGTGTATAGAACTGAAAGTGAAACTGAATTTTATGACTGTCACAACTACGTATATACCTTACTCTTGAACATTATACATTATACATTCTTCTACAAAGCCATAAACCGAATCTTATTTTAATTGTTTCCTTCTTTACATTCACTTGCTTAATAAATAGCACACAATCTTAGAAATTCTTTTTCTTAATTCATCCTTGTGAAACCATATCCGGACAGACTCTTAACACTCTTAAACAACAACCTCAAATAATTAACTAAAGACACAAAACATAAGGTTCTACGTTTGAAATTAACACACATTAAAGAAAAACAAAACCCATTATTGCATTGCATAGTCTTCCCATGACGATCATATCTTTCATATTAATTTGATGCTCGTGGAGAGAGCCCAATTCCGTTCGCCCTTTGCCTTTTAGAGCTCCAACACTAAGTCTGCAATTTAAAACAAGTTCCAAAATCTTAGCCATGCGCTTGAGTTTTCATTTCATTTTGTTTATGTTATGCTGCTTAATTACTTCAATTAAATTGTCAAATTCTTTCATCAATTAACTAAAACACATTTGAAATATAATGCCAATGCAGAGTGAGATAGATGTATGTATGTATGTATGCTTACAATCCACATCTGTTTTGATCCACTGCTCCATATTCTCAGATGAATCTTCACTGCCACCGCCAAGGGTAATTTGGAGTTGCCTCTTCTTGCACTGTCCTATGTTTTCCTTTCCAACTGCTCTTTTTGGCTGTATCATTATAGATTCCTCTTCAACTTTATTACTTTTGTTGTGGCCTCCCTCATTCATTCTTTTCTTCTTCTCGTACTTCTCTGCACATGTTGGATTTTCAGGGTGAACTTTCCGGTGAAACATCTGGAGAATCTACAACCCACAGATTAATTAATATAGTTAGCTAAAGTCTAGGGACCTTAAATAAATACTAATTGGAAACAAAAAGGCAAATGATTGGAGAAATTAAGAACTGCAAAATTTAGAGTTATTAAGTTAGTTATATGTTATATGACATTTCTTACCCCCAACAACTTTCGTTATTAAGTTAGTTATATGTTATATGACATTTCTTACCCCCAACAACTTTCTATACAATTACGAAGTAGCAAATTGATATCCACCACTCTTATAAAGATTAATCAAACAAATATATACTTCAATACTATCCGATGCGAATCATTTTTCTCTTGCCAAGTTGCACATGAATCTTGGATAACAGACATACAGATAATATATAAAAATAAATAAAGTAAAAAAAATGTGTGTAGCACCTTATTATGCAGTTTTCTGTCTGCTGAAGTTGAATCAACAGAGGTCTGGGAAGAAGCATGGGGCGTCTTTTTTTTCTTGAGCTTTTTTCTCATGAGATGCATGGCAGATTTATTGGCCTCCTCCTTTTTATTGTCAGTATCATCCTTTGCTCCAACAAGATTGTCCTGATCTGCTTGTTTGCTTCTCTGAAACAGCTCACCCAGTGTTGTTCTCTGGCTGTGTTGTTGCTGCTCCTTATTCTTTGACACTGATATGGAAGAAGTTTTTGTTTCTGATAATTCAACTGCGGATCCAAAGAGATATCCCTGAAGTGGACAAATGGAGTTTGATTCTATGCTGATGCGTCCATGACTATTTCTCTCTGCGGTGCTTACATGGCTGTTTCTGCCAGATGAATCATCATTGTTGTTGGTTAGCACGAGAACTTTCTCTAGCTCATTGTTGATCAGCTTCAGCTCATTCTCGGTCACTTCAGCTTCCTTTTCAGTTATTATATTCTCAACAGAGATGGAAAATGATGGTGTTAGTGGTGATGGATCCGATTCCAAACCAAGAGTTCCAATTGCTAGGAAGCCGGGGAAAATACCACCCCATGCCTCCTTATCTTCTTCCTCGTCTACTGCTCTACCACTCCCAACTGCTTCGAAAGATTTTCTAAGCTTAAACTGCTCTTTCTGAGTTTGTTTCACATATTTTCCGCTCCCAAAGTTCGGTTTCAGATAGTGATAGTAGTTGTGTTCCTCATCAACTGATGTTGCCTGCCCTGAAACGCAGCGCAAATATTATAACTAACAAAGGATGTCTATGACGGTTGGCCAACCATGAACTCAAGTGGCATTCGGAATACAATAGCCCTCACTCGCCAAGACTTCTGATCATTCTAGACTAAGCAAAATATATTTTATGGAGCAACAAATATATATGTTGGACTAATTCATTTCTATCAATTTGGTTCAAATATATATTATCTTCTTAATGGTTTATTTGTGAGCTAGTTTACAGTGGGCAATACTTATGGACGGTGATATATGCGTTGGACAAGACTTGAAGATGTTGTAGTGACATCGCAGATCAAATCATGCATGTAATAGACATGCCTAGTTAAATCTGGCATTAATTCATTGTCTACTTTTGGAGGAATATAAACATGTATATGATAAAATATTGTATGCAGCTTGCCAACAGCTATCAAACATATATATATATATATATATATATATATATATATATATATATATATATATATATATATATATATATATATATATATATAGAAAAAAAATAGCTTACCAGTGACCAGGTCTTTGAAAGGTTCAGTGCTATTCTGCCGAAGTTTTCTATGCATCCATCCAAGTAACTGCTGCAAATTAAGAACTAAATTAGAAGATTGATTATATGTATATGCAGTTGAAGCAGTAAGGCATTTATACGATATTCAATTAGGCATTGACTGATCTTAGTTACCTTCATTCTTTGATAGTGTTATGTTTACACATGCAAAGTCTTGTTTTCTGATCGCTCGACAGTTGTGATGATAATCTATATAAGAGGAGAAGGAATAGCTCAATTAATTTCTTAAGACCGATCACATTCCATAAAGCTACCTGCTTATGTCTATAAAGAGATAAAACATAGAGATACTTACAAACCATTGTTTATTATATGTCAACATCCAAATAGCCTACTAGTAATAGCTACCGTGTGGGTCCTGATCAATCTTCACCTATCCGATCATGTGCAGCTTGACAAAACAGTAAGGTTGCCTTATAATTTTGCTCATGATGATAATTTGAGTCCAGAAACATAAGCATGTTTTTCTGGTTCGGTTTCTAGAATCTGACCGGGAAGCAAAATATACGCGAGATATGGGAAAAAAAGAATTTCCCTTATTTTATGGCACATGCACACCACAGTGATACACACCGATAGAGATGTGTGTATAATTCGATTGGTCGTGTATGCCAGCAATCTTCAGGCAATGGATATCACACGCCAACAACGGAAGTTTTCTTCAGCAACATATTGACCATGTACGACCAGTGACACATGGCACCAGCCATGAAAGGCAAAGAGAAATCTTGGGGCAAAATCCTAGCAGATCCCCCTCACGAGAATGGTCACATTATCTCTAATCCCCCTTTTACAGCTTCTTGTGTATCAAACACCTAACTGGTTGTGGATGTAACAGTGTGTTACTACAGATAATTTTGCTTTTTATTACTTAACTCAGACCTCTCTATATCTATTGCACAAAAACAACACAAAATCAACATTAGAGATAAAAAAAAGCATAGAACCGTTATGATTTTTTGGTAAACATGTCTCCAATTTTTCAGTATTGAAGACAGAATGGGAGAACTTGCTTCAAGTTTATCGGTTTACAAATTTGATTATAGTAAACTTGGCTCAAGTTTTTTCAGATTTTTTTTTTATACTTTTGGTGAATTTCAGAAATGCTGAAGTGAAAATTAAAAATCAAAAGAAAAAAGGGTAAAAGTTGGATTTTTTATAATTTGTTAGGATGGATAACTTTGTGGGTGTGGGGTAAATTTTCCAGAAATGAGCTTTTATACCCTGAAACCCACTAGCTGCAAATTGTTTATTGTCTTTATCTTCTTATTTTATCTTATACAAAATTAAACCGCGTTGAATTTTACTGAAGAGCTTACCTCAAAATTGGTTTTATACCTACAACCATGTTGGTACATTATTTGCTGCTGTCAACATGTCACTTAACTGTCCCTAAAAAAACCAACATGTCACTTAACTTTATTGAAGCATGTGATGTGAGCACAAACATATATTACCCGAATCCCCTGGACCTAGTAGTACTGTAGAGTAGAATGACTCCAAAACAAACATACAAAAAAGCCAGTTCTTTCATTTTCTAAATAATAATAACGCCCATATTCCAAGTTTACCTAACTTGCACCTTTGGTCAAAAAAACTAACTTGCACTTGTGGCTATGAATGATCAGTAATTTGATGTCAAACATTAATCGGTATATTTTTTTCTTTGGTTGGCTGAGAATTAAGACATGTGATTTAGTTTACTTTGACCTTTACTATTGATGGTTGATATTGGAATACACATGAAAATACGGTGTTGGGTGTACTTTTGATATTCCTAAATCATTTATGTTATCTATTGGACGGATCCAATAAAAGAGAGAAAGGCACACATTGTAAAATAATAGTATTAAATAATACTCCATTATTTTATTTTGCATGTCTTTTTATCTCTTCAGGAAAATCATTCAACTGACCTTTTTTTTTTTTTTTTTACCTAAAGTTATGTTGACATTTTTAGCACATTATTCACCATGTTGTCTCATTCTTGAATAAAATCAGTAATTACATCTTTTGATCTAAGTGGAACTTGGTTTTTTCAATACATTCCCTCACGCTCAGCACTATTAGGTTTGGTGCTTGTATATGTATAAACGGTGATGCCCTTATTGATAGGTTCTAATACCATATTAAATTTTGTATTGGGCATAACTTATACTTACAAAATCGGTTTGCAAGGTAATATGTATGTATAGTGAAATTTGTTAAGTAGCTACTAGATAGAAGATAGAATGTTTTGTGATAGAGTGAGCATTCAGAACACTGAATTTTATTTTTTATACAGCGTGTAGCCATGTACCACAAGACAGCTTAAAGCCTGACATCATTCATCAAATAATGTCAAAATGAGAGATATGTGAAGTTCTAAGTTTTTCTTTGGCATGAAACGGAAGAAGAGGAAGATGAACCCCGAACATCAACGGCAGTCATCACACTCCAATTTTGCAGACTAGTGCTAGTGACAATTAAGCTAGTTCCTTCCACATTTAAGAAACAGTCAAATGGATATCATCTTAAAATATTTGAAAGAAGGGTTTCTGCAATTTGGCTTAACTTGAGGATACTCTACCCATGTAGGATTTGAAATCTCCCAATATGGTACTAACTCCAACTATATTTCTACTATTATACAAATAGGTGGCAAGAGTTTGTAGGTCATAGTATGAAAATAAGGAAGGTAGAGAACTCATTTGGAACAGTCAAACAAAAATTTGAGAGAGCAGGAGCTTCTTTTCCTCCTCAGCAGCAAGAAATAAAGAGAAGCCATGAGAAAACAAAACATGTCAAGCAAATGGAAGCTCACCAGTCACTGATAACCACAATCTGTGTCCTGTGGTTCAATCAACCTGACAATGTCCTTGCCTTCCAATACTTGGCCAAATACAACATGTCTCTGATCCAGCCACGGTGTCTGCCGATGTCATCAGACAAGTTTATTATTTTATCAAAAATCGAGCATCTTATAGGAGTTCTTTTGACACCAGTTATCAATCAATTGAAACTAAAAGATGCTCAACATTGGAACTTGGGGAAGGATTAAAATGTCGGTCTCTCGACTTGTCTAATAGACCCAAGCTTAGTGGATTTTGGGCAGAAGAATCAGAGAGAATTAAAAGTATAGAAGAATGAATACCTTGACAGTGCATATGAAAACTGACTCCCATTAGTGTTGGGACCAGCATTTGCCATAAAACAGCTCCTGGTCCAGTACGAGACTCTAGAGATATTGTACACGAGTATTATTATATTTGCAATATTGCCTAAACTAATTCAGCAGCAATCATTTCCCTAAACTAAACATGGTGAAAGGGGGCAGTATCTTGAAGCAAAGGTAAAGGAGTGAGGTGGGTTTAAAGAAATGAAAATGCAAATCCATTCATCCATTCAGTAAATAACATAAAATGAAATTTGAATAGTGGAAGAAAGGGGTAAGCAAGCAGAACTCACGATTAAAATTCTCATATTTGAAAGTACAACCATATATACTTTTGCGTCAAGTTCCCTGCAATAGATAGATAATGCAAAAGTAGCGGAGATTGAGAAGAGAATAAAAAAAAAAAAAAAAAACAGCAAGCAAGGGCATACATCCATTTCCTTTGTCAAGTTCCCTGCAATAGATAGATAATGCAAAAGTAGCTGAGATTGAGAAGAGATAAAAAAAAAAAAAAAAAAAAAAAAAAAACAGCAAGCAAAGGGCATACATCCATTTCCTTTGTCAAAGTCTCCTCCTTGAATCATGAAGTCCTTGATGACACGATGGAAGGTGGAGGACTTGTAGCCAAAGCAACAATGAACACAGTCAAAATAAAGTCACAATGAGCCTAAAACCAGTTTGAGACATATATTCCTGGAATAAGGGTTTCATGCCTCTCCTAAGTAATGCAATGAAATACCTCATCCACATTGATAATCTTTTTGTTCTTCATTATCCACAGTCGATTGCACATGACAGAAACCACATTTTATTTGGGATGACATATTGATTAAACAGAGAATATATAACGTTTAAACAACTTTGGGATGACATCATGATGATAAATAAGTTACATCAAGGAGGTCAAGATTTCAAGAGGATAACGTAGCCACACAATTGCTCCCGATCGTTATAGAATTTCAATCTCACCCTAGAAGAATATTCAAAAGCCATCTAATTCAAAAATAGGGCACTGAAAATAAGTAATTAAAAAGATTCTATATTAGACCAGAAGCAGTGAGTTCGTACCAGTCATGAACAAGAACCATAGACCAAGTGGAAGGATTGACAACAACAATGTCAGTCTAACAAAGGACGAGTACAAACACTGATAGATTCTGTTGCTGGACAAAAATGTTGAATATTATTAGTAAAGTCATGTACATGGTCCTTTTACAACATTATATAAAAGGCACCCTGATGCCAAAGTCAGCCTCAGTATAATATGATAGTGAATACAGATTGAGAGAGAGAGCTAAAATAGGGTAAGACAGGCTCCTTGTATAGAAAGTGAATGAGCCTCCTCACGGGGCATGTGTCTTTGGCCATATGGGTAATGGGGCCACGTATTCAAACTCCTTACCACTCTGCCGGTCATCCGGAACCATATTGTCATGTTTTCTCCTTTCCTAGTGAAAAAGGATTAGCGGCTTATCCATTCATTTAGTCGCCCAACGTCCTAATATATTAGCTAAAGACTAGGTCGATTAGCAGACTTACTACATCAGGGTAGATCGAATACACTGATGTGGTACATGACACACAATATTTAGAACTTGACATGACATGAACAATCAAGTTAGGATCAAAATCTAAAGGATTACGTAAGTTGTTGGATCATAAAATGAGCAATCACAATTGGCTGCACGAAAATCAAGTTTAGCCAACTATTAGCTATGTATGATAAAGGCAACACGACTAAAAAAAATTATGGACTCTGATTAATAAGAGCTTAAGGAACAGCAGTGTCATTTGTTACGCAGGAATCACACCGACACCATATAATATAATACAATAAAGCATACAATACAAATAAGGTAATGAGAATAGCAAAGAATGAATAGCAGTACTTGATGATTTTTTATTTCTTGGTGTGCAAGCAAGTAGTAAAAGAAGCAAGCAAATGTCTGTCTTATTTGTAATTGAATGTCTTAGAGAAGATCAATAATAACACTAAAAATAGCAAATACATCATCTTATTCCCTTCCGTTGGACTTAGAGCTTTGAAAAAACTGGTTTCCGTTTCTGCATATGTGCCGTAACTGCTTCAGGTAAGTCACCAGATAACAACCTAGCAGAATTCAAGGTTGCAACAAAATCCAAGCCTTGATCCACTGTCAAATCCCTGCTTCTAAGTAACACAGTCTTTGTCCCAGCAACTGCAATGGGAGACTTGGTCGCAATTGCCTCAGCAATAACCCTAACACCTTGATCAAGATCATTTTTGGAATGGAAAACACGAGAAACTAGACCCAACTCCTTAGCCTCCAAACCGGAGAATCTCCTCGCCGTCAAAGCCAACTCCATCGCGTTACCGAAACCAACAATAGTGGGAAGCCTCTGAAGTGTTCCAAAATCAGCTGCTAAAGCTAAATCCACCTCTTTGACAGAGAAAAACGCGTCCTCTGTACAAACCCTTATATCACAGGCTGTGATGATATCTATTCCACCACCGATGCAAGCTCCGTGTATGCTTGCAATCACAGGCTTACGGCATCGTTCTAAGGCTGTGACGGTATCTTGCATCGCGAGGATCTGTCGACGGAGAGATTCACCGCCGGGGACGGAATTTGAATCGGCGGTGGATTTTAAAAGGGAAAGGTCGATGCCGGAGCAGAAGTGTTTGCCGGCACCGGATAAGACGATAACGTTGACATTAGGGTTGTGATCGAGAGCGGAAAGAGCTTTGGGGAATTCAGAGAAGAAATCGTGTGTTAGAGCGTTGTGTTGTAAGGGACGATTGAGGTTAAGATACAATACACCGGATTTTGGGAATTTATCCACGATTTCTAGAGTTTTGTATTTCTCTTCCATTTTCCTGAACCAAAACAATACCAGTATCTTCTGCTAAAAAATTTATTGAACCAAATCCAAACACTGGTTTTTCGTGGTAATAACACGAAGAGGAAAAGAAAGAAAAAAAAAAGGTCGTTTTATCATTAAAAAAAAGAACGTATAAGGTCCTACCGGGAGTCGAACCCAGGTCGCTGGATTCAAAGTCCAGAGTGCTAACCACTACACCATAGAACCCTTGTTTGCTTTGAATTTACATATCGTAATTTATAGAACTAATCTTCAATTTTAAATTAAATTTATTCTTTTCCTTTTAACAATAAAAAGGGTTAACAGAGTAAATTGTCACAGGCTCAGTGGTTTTCAAAATAAAAAATAAACCACCTTTATAAATATTCATAATTTCATTTTTAATCCTTACAAAAAAATCACATTTTTTAATTATTTTGACATTTTTCTTTACTATTTCCATTGACAAAAATGCTGATGAAAATTTTTACTTTGATTAAAAATGCTGATAGAAAATTTTACAAGAATTAAAAAGTTTTATTTTTTTATATGGACTAAAAGCGTGAGTTTAAATTTTACAATCAAAATCAATTTTTGTGTTTTGTATTTGTCAAAAATGATGGTAAAGAAGAAATGAATTAAGAAGGCATAAAATAAATGGTTATTAAAAGTGGATTACATGGCTTACTTTCATTGGAGTGTTAGGATGTGATTTTATTTTTATTTTTTTTATCTTTTACTTTTACATGCTTTGTGCATGTATTTTTTCCCCTTCTTTTGTGCATTTTTCCGAGTTGCATTTTTCCCCTTAAATCTATCAACTAAAAACTCTTTAAAGATTTAACTTGAGCTTTAGATTAATCTTGCGGGCTAATTCGTTAGATGGAAAAGTTTCCACGTAAATGTATGTTTTTTTTCAAGAAGAATAAGTAGGGTGTTCGATTCAAACTTCAACCCCTACTTATAGTATGTAATGTCCTACCAATTAAGTTAAATTCGCAGAAAAAAAATGTGAATTATATGTTTTTTTTTTTTGAAGAAATGTGAATTATATGTTGATGAGAAAGAAAATAAAATGTGAACGAATATTTCAAGAATTATATGTTAATGAGAAAGAAAATAAAATGTGAACGAGTATTTGACTATTTTAAAATATCATTCATTACTCTTCAATGCTTTCATGCATGTGTGTCAATTCTCATCATTCAATCATTTTCTATTTTCTTTCTTAAAAAACAATTTATATTTCTTCTCGTCAAAATAAAATCATTTTTGGATGTCTTTTATTTTCCGTACAAGCATTCAATCATTTTCTGTTAGATTGGATATCACTTTCCCAATATTTGCTCTCAACCTTTACATGTTCGGTATTAGTGTAACGCCCCGTGCCAAGCACGGGATACATTTTATTTAAATTTTTTTAGCGGGGTTTAAACATAAATAAGTTTTTTTTGGATATTATTTGACTTTTTTAGTTTGATTTCATTCAAAATTTTGATATTATGTAGTACTTTATCTTCATATTTAGAATTGAGACAAAGTTGGAAGGGACATGCCAACTCTGCATAAAATAATGAGAAAAAGTACAACTATGCTGAAAATATAAAAATACTATAAATAATTACTATATTCTTAAAAATATATCTAATTAATAAGATGTATGATTACCTCTGTTATAATCTACCATTATGGCTCTGTCCCCTCTTTAGAAATCTTCCACCACCTCTCTTCAGAAATCGTTTCCCCTTTTTTCCAGGCAAACACTTCCTCCTTCTTAATGTTCCTAATCGAAACCCACAAACTAAAACTTCCATCAAACATGAGGAAGAAAAAGGTAGGAGATCTATGTCAACCCCACTCAATTTCATGCAAGTTCTTCAACTCCTCGATGATGATCCTAAGAGTAAGGTTAAAAAATTCTTCTGGTATGCTAATGTGGGATAGATCATGCAACTAAAAATAAAGGTAATTGTTTTACCATTTATTAGAAAATGTATTTACTAAAAGGATTGTGGAAAAAAAAAATCTCCTTCATCAAAATAAGCATACATTTTCTTTAGTTCTTTTTGTCTCCATAATTTAACCATTGAATTTGATCTTAGTTGATTGAAAAGAATTTTGTAACATCATTTTCCATCACTAAAGAAACAAATAAAATGGTTCAAGTAAATGAAAAAATATGTACGTTTTAATGGTATTAAATAATCAAGTTGATAGTTATAAATACTTCCTTAAAAAAAAGTTATAAATACTTGCCTAGGAACAACTTAACTTTTGCCAACAAAATTGTCAGATTCGCCTTTTTAAATTTACCGGAATATAGAAAAAAGAGTATGTTCAAACTGATATCTCTTAAAAATTAATTGACAAATAATTAAATATCATAATGTATTATATATTAAAAATAAAAACAAATCAATTTCACCAATTCGAATTTAATTCAATGTTCTTGTAATGTATCTTTGTATTCTCCTTCAATATCCACCACAATTAGTTTAATTTCTTTCATTCTTCAAAGCTTACTTAAGTAAAATTTATTTTATTGAATCCTTATTATTTGTAGTGTGGAGTGGGTGCGGAAGCTAGGAAAGTCAATTGAGTTAAGTGAGACAAGGTGTGTCTTGGTCGATATAGTTGTTGCTTGGGGATTTGTATAATGCAGAATTTTAACTTATCTTTGTTACGTGAATGGTTTTGGAGGCTAATATGGATCAATGAGTTTGCATTTTAAAGTTTTAGCTTCTTAGAATAGGTTGGGTGAGTTCATGCGAAGAGTGGGGACAATTAGGCGTATGTGTGGTAAAATTACTTTCATGGTGTTAAAATAGGGGCGGAGATGGGGATTAGAAATTGGTTTGATGACAACTTGATGATAGTGGAGAGTAGTGAGAAAAATACTCTTATTTTTGCCATGATTCGTGGTTGTAGAGTGGTCCTTTGTGTAATATATTTAGAAGGATGGTTAGGGTTGGATGGGGTGGAGACGATGTCATAGAATTTTTCCTGGAATGAGGTGCAGGGGATATATTGTTGTTATTTGTTGGACAACATTATTTTTAAGGCTAGCGTTTTTGATAAGTTTCTTGAAAGTTGATCATGGTGAATGGTACCCTGACAATAAGGGGTATATCATCTAATGATGCAAGTGGAGCGTGATAAACCTATGGCTCTAAAAAATCTCATTAGAAACAAAGTAGCTCCTCTAAATGTCTCTCTCTTTTCGTGGAGGCTCTTGAATATCCGAATTCTAACAAATGGCAACTTAGCTTGATGGAGTATTTAAAATATGAACTTATTTTTATGTTCTGGCAGATGTGAAAAAGAGGAAAATTATATTTTTTATTTTTAGTGTGAATTCTTTGGTAGCATATGACATAATATTCTAAAGTGGTTGAAATTGTTGTGTTCTTCCAATTAATTATTGTGAGGGTACTCTTCATTTCAGTGCTTCTCAATTGTTCAAAAAAAAGTTGGTTTTAGTTTTCAGTTGATTTTGTTGACTTTCATTTTGATTATTTGGAAAAAGACAAAAATTCTTACATTTTTGTCACAAGAACCAGTTTACGGTGTTGTTAGATAAATTTACAATTCTCGTTTACTGGTTACAAAATGCTAAGAAATCATGTACGTATTTTGAGTTGAAATGTTGGTGGAATAATCTTTCTACTTGTCTTGGTAATTCTACCTCATGATTTGGTTCTTTTGTATCTATGCATCTTGAACTTTGTATTTTCCTTTGTTGGGTACATCTTGTGCTTGAATGGTTTCTAATATAATTGATTTGACGTCTTCATACAAACAAAATCCACCCCAGTCAAGACACCAACTACATCAATATATAATTTATTTCATGTTTTTAGAAAGGGATGGGGTTTTGAAATTAGTTTGATGATAAAAATATGATTCAAATTACATTTCATGTCGTAAGAATCATTGAAAACATCATATGCAGTGTAAACGAATACATGTTTGTATGGACCAAAGAAAATTTAGATATTTTAACTTTTGTGTTGATTGTAAAATTCAATTTGTATTCATTGTGTGATGGTCTATACGAACCACTGTTGCAAGCAACATCAAATGAGGAAATCGTGAACACCATTCCCTCTTGGAGCTGCTCCTTGAACTTGTAGATCAATGTTCATCGTATAGATGCACCTATTCGATCACCCTAGATAACAAAGATTAAAACACTATACTTTAAACAAAAAAATACAAAAAACAAAAAACAAAAACGGTTTGAAAAAATACCTTTTCGATCCATTAGAACCAACTCCATAGAAAATGGTAATTTTTTTTTATTTTTTTAGTCTTGAACAAACCAAGCACGAACAACCCTCACAACTAATGTCCACTATTGTTTTCTTGGCGAAACATCAGAGATGAAGTCGTGTTTGGTAGACATTTTTCTTTGTAATAGAAAAAATTACAGAAATAACTTAAAACATAGATATCAGAGAACGAGAGAACATAAAAAGAAAAACTATATTTTGTGATTGTTGTGTACTCGTACCCAAAAGCGCTACTATTTATATAGAAAAATAGTGCCATAACTGTTAATATCTATTAATTATTAATTTGACCGTTTTAAAATTAATATTATCAATGTATTTAATATTATAAAATGTGCATTAAACGATTAGATTATATTTCATGTAACCTACAATAAATTAACTTCATAACATTTGAAATTTAATAATATCTTATTAATATTAAGTAACATAATTTTGTAACAAATAAAAATTAATTATATAACTTAAAAACTAATTACTACAATTAAATTTTTAATTAGTAGGTTACTGTCATAGTGTAACGGACCAAAATTCAAAATATAATTTATTCAAGTTATTTATTATAATTTTGACCAAATTTTTAATGTACCATATAAATGTTAATCGAATAATAATTATATTAATAATTATTTGATTGTAACGTACAAATTTTTAATGTAACGTATAAATTTTAATCGAAACAATTATTATTTTAATAATTATTTGATTGTAACCAACTATGTATTTTATGTACAATTTAATGTTTAAAAAATTAGGAGAAATATTTGGAGAAATATTAAGATATGCAAAAGTACTTTTTAGTAATAATTATAATTATTAAGCTTGTATTAAAAATTAGGAGAAATATTTGGAACAAATGCCAAGTAGGATTATGATGATGTGGACATCTTTAGAAGAGAGGATTTTGGAATAGGCTATTTCTAAAAACTCTAAATTGTTAGTATAAAGATATGCAAAAGTAGCTTTTTAAGGTATTATTATATTTTTACTTGACTTTTATTTCAAACTAGACTCTTGACCCGTGCTACCGCACGGACCTTTTCAAGAAGAAGTTAAATGAATAAGTCGCAACAATGTAAACATATATAGTTTAATAGAAGTCATATAAAAATTAAAAAATAAAATGAATTGACAATTGATTTCATCGGTTATGGCCATTATTTGATGGTGAAATGTCAAAAATTTAAAATTACAAAACAGGTTGACACTATTAAAAATTACAAAAGAAATTAATAGAGATAAATGTTGCAATAAAAATAAAAATCTTCATAACATTTGAATCTTACCAAAACATCTATTTACTTTTAGCAGATCCAAAAACATACTCCACCCGGTCACATTTATAAGCAAAAATGCACTTTTTAAGTTCATTGAATAAATAATGAATTTGGTCTATATATTGACCAAATACATTAAGTATTGAATGAATCTAAAAAGTGATTTTTTTGCTTATAAATGTGACCGGAGGGAGTAATTTATTAAGCTTATTTGTTTGCTTTTTGATAACAAAAGTTAGGAAAATATTTTTTTTAAAAGGAAAATTAACACACATGTTAGCATGATCTCGAAAATCAAAATAAGTAGAACTATAACTAATAATTAAGACCCGTTAACTATAAAAAACCACATATTTTACTGATATTAACTAAAATTTGAAGTAAAATTGGTGATGTCCTTTTTTCAGTTTACAATAGGATCCCTTTAAAATTTGAGGCTTAAAGTCAATTATATAATCCAGAAGAATAATTATTTATATATAAGTCAAAATATATGTATTAAGTTTAGAGATATATACAAAGAATTTCCCATTTTTTACCATTAAACAATAGAATTTTCCATTTTAGAATCTCAACAATAATAACGTGGAGTGGCTTAAACTTTCTATTTTTTGGTCATTGCTACTATCTTTCATCCATTGAGAATCATGCTATGAGTATCCTATTTCTTTTCTCTTTCTGAAAAGCTTTTTGGTTACATTCTCTTTCTGAAATGCTACAATATGAATCTGTCAATGTGAAAGAAAAAAAATTAATACCAGTAAAAAAGAAACAGCTTTAACTTGTAAGAAACAACAACACAATGATACATATACACATCTCATATTCCCTAACACTTATTCAACACCCTATTTTATCTTTATGATCAAAAGTTTATGCATAAGAAAAACAACAAAAGATTCATATTCATCCAATAAAACACATTTAAGTTTTTTTTGCAAAAAAAAAAAAAAAAGATTCATATATTTCAAATGAGGATTAGTGCTATTACATATAGTTTTTTGGCTCCCCAATTCCATTATATTGGGGAAAAAATGTTGTGGAATATACAAAGAACTTAGATATCAAGGACTAAAGCTAATATTATTTCAAAAATAAAAAGGACTAAAACTAATATGCAAAATGGAGTTATATATGCCCTTGTCAATGTCAGAGTCATGAGTGATCACTCTATTTATATGTTGATGGGATAAATTAAAGGTGAAATCCTATTTATAATTTTATATAGTTCGGATGGCTTCAAATAACACAATATACCCAACTTTTTGTCTCTGCATCAAAAGGCTCTGAAGTATTATCCTCCTTATCAATCATTGTTGAGAATTTTTTTGGTAAAAATCCCCAAAAAGATTATTAAACTGTTTCTAATCAAACCCATAAAACAAAATAAAAAATGAAAATGAAAGATGATTCAACTTACATAATTTGTAGATGAGGGAATTTGGATGAATATTAAAGACAATACACACTTGAATCTGCAATAGTGAGGAGGGACAACATCAATGTAATTGTAGCCCAAACCATGTTGTCGATGAAGAACAGTCCTAAAACTCACTATTCCAAAGCAAATTAAGAAAACAATTTGTACCTCGAACGAATCAATAATCCATTTTAGCCATTCAGATACAAATTAAGAAAAAGGTCAACAATTGAAGATAAACCAACTATCCTCAAAAGAAAAGGAATTGCACATGAATAAAAATGATGAGAGAAAATTACCTTAACGACAAAATATTCAAGACGACAGCGAGGTAAACAGAAGGAGCGGCGCTGGTACAACATTAAGAAACTGAGTGATACAGAAAACAGGAAATTAAAGATCATCCTCGCTGCTCCTTGAGTAGGCCTTCTAGCGCGCTGCATAAAAAGAGAATAACAAATTGTTACCACATTGATTCAAGTCCAGCACAGGAAACAAAAACGACATTGTTGCATTCTTACTTCCCTAACATGAAACTGAATGCAAATCCTTTTGTATTGAAGTCGTAATTCATTCACAATTTTGTCAAAATCAGTGACTGGATTTAGATTCAAAGGAGCTGCACAAAAAAACACCAAGCAACTCATTAGAACCAAATATATTCAATGAAACATGATTAGATTGATTAGAACAGAAATTGTATGGAAATCCATTAAGATTAACTGTACCACAAAGGTATGTGCACGCCACTATTTATACCGGACTCATAGACAAAATGAATTTGAATCATGGTGACATGTGTACACAATGAATTGGGGAGTTGGAGAGACTTCTCGTGGAATATAAATTCACTTGCTGCATGGAGAGATATGGTAGGCCACATTAAATGTTTAATGGATCAGTGGGTAGTTGGCAGGAATGACCGAAATTAATGCAAGAAAATTTTGTTAATTTTGTTAATAAAGGTTGGAGCGATCTGTATTGTCAAAAAAATAGGAGTGGATATGCAACAGATAAATGGGAGTGGAATTTGTTAAGAAGGACTGTAGCGACAGATAAGAGTGGATATGCAACAGATTTGTGGTTTTTATTGTTAATAATATTTTGTTAATAGGAGTGGATAGGAACAATTTGTTAATATGAGTTATTTTTTTTATGTTTATCTGTTTAGTAGGAAGCGATTAGGAACAATACGATTTTTGGCTTGCAAAAAAATAGGGTTAATAGGGTTAAACAAATCGGAATTAAGCTTTAGGGTTAAAACAGTAAATTTTAGCGATAGGATTTAGGTTAAAATTAGAGCTAAAATAAGCTTTCGGGTTAACTTTTATAGATAAATAGATTAGGGTAGAAAATATTTGCTTCATAAAAAGAAAGGCAGGAGGATAGGAATAAAATTGGTGCGATGCATTTTTTTAGATGAAATTTGTTATGTTAAATAATTGCAAACCTAAAAGTGTAGAAAATATTTGCTTAAAAAAAAAAGAAGGATAGGAATAAAAAAAAAAGGAGGATAGGAATTTAAAAAAAAATAATAAGGATTCGGCCGGCCAAAAGGAGGATAGGAATAAAAAAAAAAGGATGATAGGAATTAAAAAAAAATAAGGATTCGAAAAAAAAAAGGAGGATAGGAATAAAAAAAAGGAGGATAGGAATTAAAAAAAAAAATAATAAGGATTCGGATGGCCAAAATTATAGCAAACTTGATAACAAAATTCGGCTGGCATTAATTAAGTAAGATGATCAATGGCCAAAATTGAATGGCGCCTAAATGTGCAAGATCCAATGGCTCAGAAAAGTGGAGGGAGAAATGGGAGGAAAATATTAGGGTTAGAAATAGCTTTAGGGGTTAAGCTTTATTATATAAGATACATAAATAAAAATTGCTATTAAAAATTATTACGTGTTTTTAGTATATAATTTGTCAATTTCAAATTTTATCAATCACTTCTATTACTCCTTTCAATAAACCTAATAACATATAGTAGTATATTTTAAAACACAGTTAGTTTTTTTTAAACAAAATTTGTTTTTTGTTATGTGCAAATTTAAATTTTAGCGAAGTTAAATTTTGTTCCATTTATAATGGTTTCATGATAATATTAATTGAATAATTGAAATTTTATAAATAAGATTAAAATGTTTAAAGAAAACAAAAAAAACAAAAGACTATATGAATGTTAAAAAAGATGGAAGATTACGTGCAAACTAATATGAACTTATTGAAGACGAGAATCGTGTGTCATAATTTGTTGTTATATATAATTGGCTGTTATATGAGAAAATAATAATACATCAAATTCATTGAAAAGAAAAGGACTATATGCAACAAAACATGGATTTATAGATGAATAAATATAAATATGAATGTACAACAGAAGAAAAAAACTCCAAAAATTCAATGGATTGGAGAATACTATTCAAACGACGATTAGAAAATAATAAAAGGAATAAAATTAAAATACATGTCAATATGAGTTTAACTCGGTTGAAGAGACATTATATAATAAATGCAGGGTCGACTTCAAATCTCAGACACCTCATTTATATAAGATGAATCTATAGCCACTTTACTAGTACTTAAAAAAAACGTAAAATACCCTTTTTAATTTATATACTTACATGTACATGTCCTTTTATATACTTACATGAATAAATAGTGTGTTTTTATTTGTAACCACCAATGTGTAAGAAAATTAGCATTGAACGGAGTTGACGCGAAGTTATCGAATTCGAATCTTCCCGTTTAAAGTGTTTTCTCTAGAAAATGAACATTTTTAAAGTTGTCAAATATTTGTTGGATTCTACAATTGTGAATGTCATCAATTAAGAAATAAACTTTATGCATTAACAGATTTTTGCCGTTGAAGATAAGGTTACATCTAATACAATACTTATACGCTTTTTTCTTAATACTGTTATTTAAAGTTATAGTGTACACTCTTCTTTATTAAAAATAAATAAAGTCTTTTTTTAAGAGCAAAAAAAATAAAGTTGTATACTCTGCCTTATTCACATGTCTTACATATTTTTTTTGACAGACATGTCTTACTTTATTTATGCAAAATATGATTGTTTACCTTACAAAAAATAAAAAGAAAAAAATAATTTGGATGCTTGCTGTAGAGGGAAGCAGGAAAATCCAACAACAACATGTGTTTTTGGTATTATTCTTAAATTCCAGTCTATAATTGTAAGAAGAAGGGAGAAAAAAAAGTGTGTTTTTATTTTAACTTTTAAAAAACAAGTACTTAGTACTGAATTTGTGAGGAGAGAGAGAAGAAAAGAACAATTTGTGTGTGTTTTATTTTCATGTTTGTTCCAACCGTTGGATCATTGGGGTGTTTTCGATCTGTACTTTGGTCGCTGAGACATAGCCATGAATGCTATAGATCCGAGTGTCTGATACAACAACATTCGTCGCATTGTTATTGGCATTCAACCTCATACTTGGGATCTTAACCTTACTGTTCTACCTTCTAACTTTGTCTTTGAATCAATTTTGACTTGGTAAGTCAAGTTCTACTACTTCAATGCTTATCTCCTTTTTCAACTTCAATGGTTGCTTAATTGCTTTTCAACTTCAATTTTGGGTTTCAATTAGGTCTTTCAGTTTCATAATTGGGATCTTTCAGTTGTTTATGTTTTAGGGTTTCAAAGGGTCAATTTTGTTTTTGGATTTTTTTTTTTTTGTATGTGTATGAATGTTGAGTCATTATTGAGAAATTATTCATTTTTTTAATGGTACAGTTGTTGCTGCTTCCAATGAGTTACTATTTTAATATGTTGAATTTGATTTCATTTGTTATATGGAATATATGATGTTTAGTTGACTCAGTCATAATCATTATCATGACAGTGTTTATTGGGTATTTAGCAATAGCTGTTAAACTAATCTAAGAACCAATAGAACATGGCTAATGGCGAATAAAAGCTTTCACTTTCTTGTTTTTTGTTTGGTTTTGTTTTTGCTGACAGTGATGGTTGGGGTTGAATTTGTTGTAGGCTTGAAATAAATTTATGGGTGCTGCTTGTTAGTTTTTTTTTTGGAGGCGTCAAAGTAACACCTGCCCTGATACTGAATTGGGTAGTGGAGATGCCGCCTTCCCCAGCGATGAGATACTCTCCGGGGAGAGAGGCGAGAGGAGATGGTCACAAGCGGAGGCACAGTCTTGAAAGTGGAATACTTTTCCGGGAGAAAGATGACGATCTTACTTTGTTCAATGAAATGCAGTCTAGAGAAAGAGATACTTTTTTGCTTCAGTCTTCTGATGACTTGGAAGATTCATTCGGTAATTTTCTTTGGTCATTTCTTATCGAAGATAAGGTGCCGTTCTTTGGTTTCTTCATTTGGGGTGATATTCATTCATATATTTCTTACTTTTATCTTTGGGTATTATTTTACAGCTACAAGGCTGAGACATTTTTCTGAAGTAAACGTTGGAATCTCCATTCCTGGTCGGCGATTAAACAGTGACTTGCTCAATGTAGATGGTGACAAGAATGACTATGACTGGTGGGCCATATTCCTTATGTTTTACTTTCATCTATTGAATCACATTGTGTATTGTCATCGAATTATGTATTTCTGATTCTAACTGTTCTTTATTTCACATGAATAATCATTCACGCGGCTGTGCAATAACTCAAGTTCTTTAGTTGATCCTAACTATTTGCAACTTTATTTATATGTTAAGCATGCATAGATGTGGTTAGAATACAATGCCAGTTTTTTTTATCACAAAGGTTGAGACTTTGATTTCTGGTCATTACTGCTAACATCACTGATGCCATATCTGTATCATTCATTTAAAGGTTATTGACACCCCCGGATACGCCACTGTTTCCTTCATTAGATGAAGATCCACCACCTACTAATGTTGCAAGCAGAGGAAGACCTCAGAGTAAACCCATTACTATATCAAGATCTTCTACGGTGAGATTTTGAATCCATTTATATTATTATGTTCCTGCATATTAAATTATTTGGTAAAGTTCCTTTAATTTTTTTTTTTCCATCTCAAATAATGTAATTGAGCTTAGACTACTCATTCATCATACGTTGGATGCCATTGTGTTTCAGATGGAAAAAAGTCGCAGAAGCAGTAGGGGCAGTGCAAGTCCAAATCGTTTAAGTCCATCTCCTCGTTCGGGAACTAATACATTGCAAGCAAGGGGAAGGCCTTCATCAGTGCCAAATTACAGTCCAACCTCCTCAACTTTACGAAATGCTACTCCAACAAGAAGACCATCACCACCTCCAAATAAGCCCACGACACCTGCTTCTAAGTCCTCCACTTATACTCCACGGAGATTGAGCACTGGTTCCAGTGGCTCTGTTGCCTCATCTGGAGTTAGGGGAACTTCCCCAGTTAAGACAAGTCGTGGAAACTCTTCATCACCAAAGATAAGGGCATGGCAAACTAATATACCCGGCTTCTCTTCTGAAGCTCCTCCCAATCTTCGTACTTCTTTGGCTGATCGACCAGCAACGTATGTAAGGGGTTCATCTCCAGCATCAAGAAATGGTAGGGACTCCATGTCCAAAGTCAGCAGGCAATCAATGTCTCCAACTCCTTCTAGGAGTAGTAGCTCTATTCAAAGTCACGATCGAGACCCATTCAGCTCACGCAGCAAAGGTTCCATTGCATCATCTGGTGATGATGATCTTGACTCTCTTCAGTCCATCCCAGTGGGTAGCTTAGACAGACTGAGTTCAAGAAGGGATGGTTCATTTTCAATCAACAGAACTCCTGCCATGTCCAGGAAATCACCCAGGACGGCGTCCCCAAATTCTGCTCCTAAAAAATCATTCGACTCTGCTTTCCGGCAAATGGTATTTTTGTCATCTAATTCACTTAAATTAATTTCCTTTCTCAATCACTATGGGTTGACAGCCAATTTATTGGCAGGAAATCACGAAGTGTTTAATTTTCATACCACTTAAGAATTACCACTCTGGACTCAATAAGCAAAAAAGTGCATTCATTTGTTATACTCAAATATGTTATTATTCCAAAAATATTCTTATATTAATTACTTAATATTGTGAGATGACCATTATAGTTAGGGGTAGGTTAGTAAATGTACTTGTTTACATGAAATCAAGAAAATTAGATGCACTTAACTACCATCCTTAATAAGGGTGAAAGTATGCAATTTTGCTTATAATTTAGTACGGAGGGAGTAGTGCCTTTAAGGCAGTAACCTCTTGTGCATCTTCAACAATCTCCCCCTCTCCCTTTACACTTACGTGCACGAATGCACCATCTCTTTTTTGCACTTTCCTGGTTACAAATTGGAAACCCTACAGATTAACTATCCTTCTAAGGCTATCATTCTTTAGCACTATCTGATTTTTTTATTCTCTCTTTATGCCTGATTTCGGGTGCATGTTTTCTTACCTGTATATATTAATTTGTTTAAAATGCACTTATTAGGCCACTATTCCGAGCTAGTGGTTCTTATTACGTCATGGATTCTTACTAAGTCATAATTGAGTTTATTTAGTGGCCTTGTGTATAATATAACATGCTTGAACTAGAAATGGCATGGAACTGGGTTTTCCATTGGTTGATACTCAGGTATTTGAAACCTTGGTGATCTTTGTGGTTTTGGTGTAAATATTAACAAGGAAATTTTGGCGTCCTATATAATTGAACCTATGCAATTCTCCATGCTCCTCCATCATTCCCTTTAACCATGATTTCTTGTTGAATATCGTTTAGTAATCACATTTAATATCTACTCACTTTTGTTATTTGCCATTAAAATGTTATGCAGGATAGGAAAAGCCCTCAAAACATGTTCAGGCCACTTTTATCAAGTGCTCCAAGTACAACCCTTTATGCTGGAAATTCAAATTCTGCACATCGTTCCCTTGTATATAGGAACTCCTCCATTGCAACAAGCGGCAATGCAACCTCCGATCGAGTTACAGCTATTGCTCTAGATACTGAAGGAATTGACCATAATCAAGACGATACGGCAAGTGAAACTGATAAGATGTTATATCCTGATTTAGATGAAGAAGTATTTGCCTTTGATAAGATGGATGAATTAAATGCAAATATTAAGCATGAAATCGACGAGCAATCAGTCAATATCCTGCAAAATCAAAGCAGAGGCCCCAATACAGTTTTTGGTCCAACTGAAGCTGAGGGTTCTGTTTACCATGCTCATATTGACGCCGAAGGCAATGAAAGTTCAGAAACATCACATGTCAGAGATGTCATTTCTGAAATTGGTAGTTTTGAAAATACAGCAATCTGTTCTCAATGTGGTTGTTGTTATCAAGTCATTAATCAAACTGAGGAGAATATTGAACTTTGTCCCCAATGCAGCAGGAAAGCCACATTGTTGAGAGCCATCCTTCCTGAGACAATGTTGGCTGTATCTGAAGGTTCTTCAATGATTTCTGCGAACATGCCCAAAGAAGAAAAATCATTAGCTGAAACAAGCCAACTACGGGCTGCATCTGAACTTCCTCAAGAGACTGATACGGATAACTTGAGGTTTCCCCTTGGCGAACATGGTTTTGAAGAAAATCAAACTTCATGCAGTGAACTAAACCAGGTTCACTCACAAAACAGTTCAATTCCAAGTTCATTGAGGGATGGAGGTAAGAAGTTACCTACAAACCAGCTAGAGATGAACCAATCAGAAGTTGATTACAAGAAGCACAACGATGAATTCGAGGATCAGCCATTGGATCACTACAGTGATCGCCCAAATATGAACACGGACCCCATGGTCGGCACCGGCATTTCTGTATTGCTGAAAAGGTCCAGCAGCAACAAAGGACCTATAGTTCGTGCCAGGACTTTTACTGCCACAACCATATCTTACGATGATCTGTCTCTTTCAAGAGACAGTGTAAACAGTGTTAGAAGTTCAACGAGACCTGGCAGTTATTCTGCCTCATCATCGACTGATTTCAGCTCTACTAGACAATCAGAGTTTCGTATACACAGGCAGTTGAGTGGCAGGAAATTGGATGCAGACTGCGGATATGACTTAAGGATTAAGCCTCCAAGCCCCAGTTCATCTTTGTCTATAACTTCAAGCCATTCTCACCAGGAAGTAGGCCTTGCTACTCGAGAAGCTTCTGGTAACGCAGAATGTAGCCTTGTGGAGGAGATACCTCAAGTTCTGCAAGAAACTCAAGCTTCAGGAAATGCAATGACAGATGTAGTTGGTGCTTCTCCTATCGATTCAACTTATGTTGAAGAAGATAAACTAGAAAATGGTGACAGTAGTAGAGGAAACAATGCTTGCTGCTCAGAATTTTTAAGTCAGGAAGCTGTTTTTCAGCCTGATGAAAACTTAGTAACATCATTTCCAAATCCTGGGGATTGTATTTCCTATGAAAATGTTGAAGATCATCCAAATAATGCACGGAGTGTCTCAAATACAGAAACGTCAGTTAAGGCTCCAGAGTTATCATGTCACGAGAAGCATGATGTGCGGAGTTCTAATGCTAATGAACTGAATGTTTCGGTTATTGCCAACTGTTCTACAATCACAGAATCAGAAATAGAAGGGGAAAACAATTGTGGGAATAATATCAACCTGGTGAATGATGATATGTCCCTGGTATCAAAGAGTGCCCTCGATGACTTCCAGGAATCTTCTGCTCGAAATCCTTCCAATGATTGCCACACTGCTTCTGTTTCAGAGGTCAATTTATCTGAGTCTCATGGCACTGGTATGGTATTTGCTGTATTGAAATTTCAATTAAAAGATATCAGTGTACAATGTTAACTATTGATATGCAAATATTTCCTCTGCCATTGCATAAAACTTTGGTCAGTTTTACGACAAAAAAAATTTATTTTATAGAATGACAATCTAATCACAGTAAAAATCTGCATCTTCTTGCTAATTGCGGGATACTAAAATATAGTATTGATTTTTTTAGAGTTAGGATATTTCTGATATTTTTTCCTGATTTTTTTTTCTGAAATTGTAAAATCAGTAATATAAAATTCTATATTTCTATAAAATTGGTACATGGACAATTTTTAACTGTTCTCTTATGCTTTATGGCAGAGGAATCAACAGTTACAGTGGAGTGTCAAGGTGCAGGCAACACTAGAAGCCTGACACTTGAAGAGGCAACAGATACAATACTTTTTTGCAGTTCTATCATCCATGATCTAGCATATAAAGCTGCAACAATAGCAATGGAAAATGAATCTTCCGATCCATTCGAAGGTTCTGAACCAACAGTAACTTTATTGGGGAAACCTGTTTCTGACAGAAAGGATGTTCGCAGACGTCCCGTGGGTAAGCGCACTATAAAAACTCCGAAGACCAGACAGAAGAGTGTGGAAATGGACGTCAAAACCGTTTCTGGCAAGACTGAGAATGATGAAAATATTGACGAGTCTTTCACAAATAATGTTGGGCTTCCTAACAAGTTAGATAATAGTATGAAGCCCCCAAAGCTTGAATCAAAGTGCAATTGCATCATAATGTGAGGGTGCAATGCTTTCAGTTCCTGCATAACTACAAGAGCTTAGCCAAGTTCTTACCCGTTAATATGGTTTTAATTTTGAAGGCTGATTTGATTGGGATAATAACCATTGCCAATTGGTTTAATGTTGATTCCATTCCAATATATTTTGTAACAAATGCCACGTTGTGTTTGACATAAATGTAAAGTTATTTTTTTTTATATTTTTTGTATTTTGTTAGTAGGCTATTATTAGTTAGAGGCATTTTGGAGGATTGTGCTATGTCTGTGCTTGTGCTCCTCCATTTGCCGCATTCTTGTTTGTTATTTCCATAATATCAGCTAAGTGATCCATTAAAGTGTGAAGTAGAAAAGCATTCATATTCATTGACATTGTGACTACTAATAATTTGCTATTCCCTTCTTTGGCTTGAGTGAGTGAACAAATATCCACGTGCAAGTTATGTGAAGTGTCTGTCCACGACAAGTGAAGTATATGTAGAATTATTTATTTATTTATTTATTTATTACTAGCATAAACTACACTTTTTTTTTTTGTTGATAAATTTATAAACTACACTATATAAACGACCTTCATTGTATAAATAAAAAATCAACAACAGCTGAAGCCTAAGAGTGATATGAAAGACCATAGATAAAAGACAGTAACTGAGGCCCTTGTTAGCTGTTTTTACCTAGCTTGGACTTTCCCGATACTGATGCACTCTTTTGATTATATTTACAAAATAGACAAGGAAATTTGAACACTAAATGCTATGCATGATAATGATCATAAATTAGGCTATAAAACCATTTAAAGAATTGATGATTAGCACAAAGAGTTAACCAAGATCAATGTCAACCCGTTCCGGATTTACCCTTTCGGTCTGGTTGGCAACAAGTTCAATTCCTAGCTGTCCTTTGTCTCCTGCCCCAAATGCATAAAGCTTCCCTGATTCAGTGAGAGCAAAGGTATGAGCATGCCGGTATATCGAATTGGTTAGACTAATCTGTACCACCCTTTCATTGATCTGTTTCAGTGATTTCACAAACTCTGGATTTAGCACATTCATTGATCTGTTTCAGTGATTTCACAAACTCTGGATTTAGCACATTTGCATGTCTGTTTCCCTGTAATCATAACATTAGAGAAAAAAATTTCACCATTATATGTCTAAAAAATATAGGTTTATGAAAAACTAGTAAATTGTTTAATCGAAGTCTGACTAACTATGAAACATCGATATAGACACGGTCACACTATACATGATATTAACACTAACACATAGGCATATATAGTAATTTGGAACAATGGAAGTTATTAAATGTAACCACGTGCATTCGTGTTGTGTCGACACCAAACACGTGTGTTCGTGTTGTGTCGACACCAAACACACATTCAATCTATCTGACGACTTGGTGCTACGCTGTTGCCTAATGCTACATCCATTGTTTCGTTGTTTGGTTATCAATTAACTATGTTTATTTTTTTTAAAGGAAATAACTTATAGCTTTTCATTAAATATCAAAGTCGAAATACATAGAGGTACATCATTAAAAGTATGGTGATTAGCTAAGGATGTGGCCTCTCGAGCAAGGGTATGAGCGACCTCGTTCGCTTGTCTCCGACTAAACTCTACCTTAGAGTTTGCAAAATGAAAATTGCGGTTTCTCTAACACTTCTCCACTATTGCTCCAAACTCGGACATATCATTGCTCCCTCTATTAAAATAATCTACAACCTTCTTGGCATCCAATTCAAAATCAACATTTGAAACTTGTAGTTCATGCACCCAACGGATAGCGTGTGATAAACCCAAAGCTTCTCCGACATCTGAAGAACAAACAAGATTGGACCACATTGTTTTTGCTCTAATAAAGTTGCCAAACTCATATCTGATACAAAATCCAAAACCTACACAGTTTAAGGCTTCTGAAAACGACGCGTCGACATTGCATTTTAGCCTTCCATGGGCTGGTTTCTGCCATCGGTTCTGCTCTATCTGCGGACTGCTGGTCTCGGTTTCTTTCTGCTCCACAGCTGTGTTCCGGTCTGTGGACATAGCAGTCCCTCCACCCTGCTGTCGCTTCCTGTTCGCTACTCTCCAATTAACCAATAGCTGCCTTGCGCGCTCCAGAATGGCCTGCGATGTTTCTGTTTCATTCTGCCATAGCCGCATGTTACGGCTTTTCCACAAAGTCCATAGCACCGAAGCAAACAGCTCAGCTTGAGCATGGGACAGTTCTTGTAACAATGCGAAAATGAACTCAGCCGCTGTGTTATTAGTGCAGTGAACATGTGTACATGTTCGTGGAAAAAAAATGAATAAACAAAGCTAGCCTGTGTGCACCATTTTCAACAGTCTAGTGCTTCGAGTATGTAGCTGGATGTAAGTTTGAGATTTTTTAAAAATTTATATATAAACTGAGTAAAGACATATCCGGTGTAAATGTAAAGGATTTTACATTATCAATCAATTATAACCGTCAGATTATAAAAATAATTTGACTTTAATATATAACTCTTTCCATTTCCAAAGACATATATGCCGTCGTCAATCAAACACAATTGTTTAATCATAAAAAATGTTTTAACTTTTTTTATTAGTCAAAGTGAAATGTTTGACTTTTTCTATAACTACACACATAATTGATTGTAATACTTCAAAAATGTGTCTTGTCAAAAAAATCTATAATATTTTAAAAAAAAATCTTTTTTTTTACCTTGTATTATGAAATTTCTTAATTCTTGTGATTAATATAGGGACACGGGTGATTAAAAAAAAATTAGTGACGGGTAATTTTTTATTTATTTTTTTTTACTAGGACGGGGTAATATAAGTATAAGCTCTTTCGTAGTTTCATTTATCCAAATTTTTGGTCAACATACGATTTATTTATTTTTATGTTTAGTTGCGTTACGCTTGGTGCTAAATTAGTACTCCTAAGCAATGGCATATGCTTAAACGCAGTGGAATAAAGGGGAGAGGTATATTCATTTGATTTGATTTGTGAAAAAAAGCCAAGTTGAACCGTTAGTTAGTGGAACTATTTCATTTCATAGAACATTCAAGTCGTTGCAACGTATTCATGACCTTTCTTTTTCACCATTATAAATCTACAAGAACTTTTCTATAGTCTTCTTTCTCCAATTTCAACTGCACTTGAATTCCTTAAACTTAAACATCAATCAAATCCAGAATTTCCCCAAATCATTCCCAAACTATTAAGTGATTAAATTAATTACTTAATTAATCAGTTAATTAACGAAGAATCGATGAATGAAACAGCAACTACGACGTCGTCTTCATCTTCAATCTTTCACAATTACCCACTCATTTCCGCCATTCTTGCTTTCACCATCGCTCAATCCATCAAATTCTTCACCGTCTGGTTCGTTCAATTCATTCCGATCCTAATTCAATTACTACTTTTTTTCCTTTCTGAATATTAATCAATTATGTAATATAATTTGCAGGTATAAAGAAAAAAGATGGGATCCCAAGCAACTAGTTGGATCTGGTGGAATGCCATCATCCCATTCAGCTACTGTCACTGCTCTTGCTACAGCTGTTGGATTTCATGAAGGCTTTGGCGGACCACTTTTCGCTACTGCTTTAGTTATGGCTATCATTGTATGAATTTTTCTTCTTATTATTTAATTTATGAACATTTTGATATATATTTTTGTTTTGGATTTGTTTGATTTGATCCACGTAGAAATGTAGAAGAACTAGACAAATATTTTAGTCGCAATCGATGTTACTCAACTCTTTGTTTTGTAGTTTGTTAAGCAACAAAATTTTGGATACTTTTGTCTTGAATCTCATTTTTATGTTTGTTTGTCCTGTCCATGTCCTTTTTTTTGTAACCCTCCGGTTCTTAGCAAAAATGGGACCTAGTAATCCGGAAAATAAGTAAAAACTGACTAAAGATTGTTTGAGTCATGGTCCACACTCGGGTATTCTTGATTGATTCTTCTTTATCTGAACTTTATTAACCACTTTAGTTTAATAGCTTTGTTGTCCTATATCTGTATTAAAAAAAACATGGAACATTGTTTCTTATCCAACCAGTCTCTCATTTTAAAAGTATAGTAAGGTGGGATTTTTGTATACAATCAGTCTATTATTTTCAACCAAATCTAACTTATCCTTTATTACTATAGTATGATGTGATGAAGGATTCGATCTACATTTTTTTATATTTAGTTGCACTTGCAGGAATACTGGAATAGACATGTTTGTACTTTATGTAACTATTAAGAAAAAATGTTCATGTCCATCAATAAAACAACTAGGTTTCACAATGAGGATAGAGAAACAAATGCTAATGAGTAGCTTATAAGGTTGGGAGAGTTTCTGATATTAGATATTGCTGCTTGCAGGTGATGTATGATGCTACTGGTGTTAGATTGCAAGCAGGACGCCAAGCCGAGGTTTGATGCCTTGTCCTTTTAATCTTTTTTTTTTCCAGGCCAAACACGAGACTTGAATTGTCATAGAAATGTATCTTCTGTTTGCCTATGATATTGATTAAGGTCCATGACATCTCTATTTGTTTTTGATTGATCCAATTTGTCTTTACTGGGTTTGAATGACTGGCTTTTTTCAGGTTCTTAACCAAATTGTCATCGAACTTCCTGCTGAACATCCTCTAGCCGACAGCAGACCACTTCGTGAACTTCTTGGGCATACACCGCCTCAGGTACAATATTCTGCATTTGATTGCTTCCTAATTCCTGTGATTTTTTTATGGATCTAAGTTTAGAATAGATAATTTCGTAGCTATTTAACTGTTTCCACACCTGATAGAATTCTTCGGCAACCTAAACTAGGCATACGGATTTTGATGTTTGTTAACTGTTCACACTAAAATATTTTTCATGAGCATTGTGTTATTGACTCAATATATAACTGCTACTGCTTGAGTAGGTCAAGATTGTGTTATACTAGTTTGTCTTTTATGAAGGTTCAAGTCTATGATAGTATGTTGTACCATGTTTTACTTTCTTCGATACGTTATGCTGATGTTTTCCTAGGATTATATACAGAGTACTTTGTTTCAGTACTATCAGGAATCAGGATACAACATCATTATCTGATTATATACATAGTGCTAAGTGAATGTTGGATCTATCAATACAGACATATCAAGTCATTGATAAGTTTATAGTTTTTCCACTGTTACACTTTTTAGACATACCGAGGCTCTTTGTATCTCATTTTTACTTATCTCTGCAATTTAAACTGAACAACTGAAAATCCTTAAAAGATGAGCAAGCTAACTTCAGTTGTCTTTTTCGTAATTTCTATGGAGAAATAAAAAAGGTTCCTTTGTAAATTGAGTTTCGTCTTTGTTGTAATTTGTTATTGCCAATTTGTGATTTCCCTTGTTAATATTCCAAATTCATATTGCAGGTCATTGCCGGTAGTTTACTTGGAATTATAACATCATCTATTGGTTATGTAATAACCATGTTTGGTAGTTAATATTTGAGGATTCCTTTGTTGGCATCTCTATGGGCCATTGTATAGAAATCCAAAACACCAAGTCTCTGGATCAAACCTTGTTCACCGAGAAAAGTCTAATGTGTGCACATTCCTTTTGATCTCAGCCTGCATTCAATTAACCTCCGCATCAACATTGGCAATCAAAAATTAAATTATTGATTACACTATTTGATGTAATGGAAGTATTGGTCTTATGGAATTATGAACTTGCGATTTTGATCCGTCAATGTTTGAAAAGATTTATTTATGCTATTACTTGTAGTTTGTTACCCTGAATATATGTAGCTGGTTTGATATTAGAAACTCTTCTCCTTTCATCTTCACAAGTAATTTATATGTAGTTGGGCACGATAGAGCATTATGGCGTTTTTTGATGTATGTAGCTAACCCCACGTAGTGGGATACGACTTGGTTGTTGTAAATATTACATTCTTCAACCTATAATCAACATTAAATATTATCAATTAACCAATGTACTAGCATATCTGTGTATTAAAAGCGACCTTAGCAACGACCAATAATGGAGCACAAGACCATTTATGATTTAACTATACTAGAGACAAGTCTAATGTTCTCGATTTGAATACAGTTATATACAAACTAAACTTGAAAACTACATATGAAAATTTAGGTTGACGAAATTGGTTGTGTTTCAAGTAGATCAGTTCTTGCTTTTGGCAACTGACATTTTACACATCTCGGCTAAAAAAACACCAGCTGGTATTGGATCCAATTACATCAGAACATAAAATGAGTTTTCAATTGTACATTCACAACGACGCAGGTAATTTGTAGACTCCCTTTTTTTTTGTCATGGCAACGAACTGCAAATGACGCTGGTAGCACAAAAAAATAACGACAATTTGTAGACTCCCTTTTTTTTTTGTCATAGAGCAACGAACTGCAAATGACGCTAGTAGCACAAAAATAACAAATCGTTCAAACTTCAATCAAAATAACATTAAAAATACTATAGTTTTTGCATAGAGCACTTGAAACAACAAAACTTGAGAGGCCATTTCATTATTATTATTAGAAAACATGACAATAAAAAAATTAATCTACCTAAAACAATAGTAATCCTGTAAGAATCAATACAAATTTGTATTTGTTTATTTTATATGGGTTTTTCTATCATGTGCAAATTTGCGCATGTCAGACAAACCCATTTTATATTAGTGTGCTCCAAGTATAGCAGAAAAAACCTTTTCCATTTCCGCCCTAGGATCCCCAGCAAGTCTTGAAATTGCACGCCAGGCAATATGTTCATCAGGTCTAACTAATATAGCCCCTTTGTTTGGCATGTTACACATATCCCACCAATTTGAAGTTGTTGAACAAACTTCAACGACGTCTGCATAATTCTTCCAGGGTGATAATGCTTCTTTACTTCCATTATCAAGTCCTTCAACAGAATCAGTAGACCAAAAAACACACACTTTGAGAGAAACTTGTCTTTCCTCAGCCACCTTAAATGCTTCACGAGCTAAATGATAAGATTCCTTCACTGGTGCTATGATGAGAACGAACTCAACTTTATCTCCAGACACAAGATCGTGCGTAGAGACCGTCTCCTACAAAACATTACTTTCACTAAATCAACAAAAGAAGAAATTTGACGTTTAAAACCAATGAAATCCAGGTAGCTATTCTTTTTGCTAAAATTTATAAATTAACAGTGCTACAAACCTCGCTTAATGCGTTTATTCTCACAAACATATGAGGCAGTCTGCATCCTGGTTGTGCTGAAGGGGTATAGTCCCTGCGACGACCTGTGGGTACTTGTGGAGGACTCTCAACATCACTACTCTCTGGCACAATTGCACCTTGTAGGTACCTAAGTTCAACAGCCATGAGTTAGACGGGTGCCCCCAAAATGTTCATCCGTCAAAATGCTTAACATAATCACAAATTATTATAGATGATGATAATTATAAATTTCGCCCAAGTTACAACCATACAAAAATGTAAAATCAAAGTAACAAGCTAGATGAACAGAACACAATAATGGTGATATATAGCTCAGCAATACAAAATGTAGAAAATGACATATTTAGACAGTGATACCTAAAACCAAGATCTTCAGCAGGGAACTGAAGTTGAAGGCTTTTCCCTTCTTCAAATATATGTCTTAGCTTAGCCAACCTTGGAGATCCAAGGGGATTACTTTCATTTAGAACAGATTCAGAGAGCTGTGCACGACCTATAGCAAAAATGCTGTCCAAAGCTAGCCTCTGCAATCCGGATGGTAAGATGGAACCAACCCCATTAATAATAACTTTATGAACTGCAATCAAACGAGCAAAAATCAGTTAAATTTTTGTTATTTGGTAAGGAAGGGGTTGAACAACACCATTTGTAAGATTATTTGATTGATTGATGACAAAGCGAATAAAAGGAAATCAGTACATAAAATTATTGTGTACCTGTGTTTGCAACAGTTGGATCGAGACCAAGTGTGGCAGGAACAGACATGGCAGCTCTATAGTTTTCAAGACTTAACCTTGTATTGAATACAGAGATCTGACAACAATAGACACCAATAAACGTCGATGGGTTTATCGTACTTGAATATAAATATAAATTTAAAAAGGGCAATAAAAGATAAAAGCATTACTGGTCTACGCTCCATGTCATAGGTATTTAGCATTGAATTTGGGGCAATACCCTTGATCACAGAAGCTATTTTCCAGGCAAGATTATGGGCATCCTGAATGCCAGTATTCATTCCTGCAAAATTACGTCAATATTTTATGTCAAATTGCTTCACTTAAATAAACAGCATTAACAAAAAACAGTGGGTTTGAATCCTAGATTAGCCATTTCAGGGAGGCCTTTACCCACCACTGCCCCTGGCCTGGAACTGTATGTATGTACAAACAAAAAATAACAGTGGATTACTCATCCTGACTCATGGGAAAAACAAAAAAAGTTACTGCTAAAAGCCACACTAATGCGAGTGCGCCTTCATTCAGTCATTTTGAAAACAACTTAGGAAATTACCATGCCAAAGATTTTGAAAACAGATATTATGAAGTACCCAAATTATTCTCAAGAAATCCCCTAGTCGAAGCACCAAACCATTAACAACAGCCTCCATCTAGAGTTATCAAATGCTAATGACAAAAAATATGAGAATGTTTGTTAAATTGTTTTAAAATGATAACTTACCCCTACTCTACCGTTCCTTTTAAGCTCCTTAATCAAATGTACATTTAGGAGAATGATAATACCCATGTTCAGAGAAAGAAAGACAAACATATCCCATACACGGAAACTCGAAACCGACTCTCCAAACATGACACCATATTCCCATGGAAAAAGAAAAATATGAATTCTTCCCTATTTTGTATAGATGCGAAGTGATAGATTGCATACTATTTTTCTTATAAATCGCAAACATCTACTATCTGCATGGAGATAAAAATAACTTACCAAATCCACCAGCAGGTGGAAATCGATGAGCAGCATCACCGGCAAGTAATATTCGGTTGCCACAACATATAAACCTCTCAGCAACTTCAGCATGCATAATCCATGGCTTTATATCAATTACATCTACATCTCCAAACTCTTGACCAACAAGTTTGCTGATTAACTTCTCACATGCCTACTAAAATCAAATCACTTTCAGTGTGTAATACATACATAAATGTGTCAAGATTAATCACATCAATCGACATGACCTATAACCTCTTCAAAACTCCATGTTTTAGCTTTAACAAGATATTTATTCCTCGTATTATGATGAATGTCGTTAAAAATCAATTACATCTACATCTCCAAACTCTTGACCAACAAGTTTGCTGATTAAATTCTCACATGCCTACTAAAATCAAATCACTTTCAGTGTGTAATACATACGTAAATGTATCAAGCTTAATCACATCAACAGACGTGACCTATAACCTCTTCAAAACTTTATGTTTTAGCTTTAACAAGATATTTATTTCTCTTATTATGATAAATGTCGTTAAAAATCGGTATAAACATTCTGTTATGGGGAAGATGATACCTTTGGATTGAAATCCTCAATTGTTTGCTGAGGTGGATAAAACGGTATCTGCAACAATATAACTAGCATCATGCATTTGATTCACAAAAACCAGTTGCCAGACAAAATCGTTACATTTTTACATTTACGTATATCATACCTGCAAAACAAATTCTCCTTGCCTGAGATCATGAGCAACAAGAACCCCAATTGCTTCAGTATTGAAGATGAAAAATAGCATACCAGGATTCTCCTTTAGCAAAAATTTCCCAAGGCGTTTGCTAAGAAAATGGACACTGACAAGTTTTTGCAAGTCTTTCTCGCCTCTCATATCTATTCCTACAAGCTTTCTCACAGTACTTCCTGCTCCATCTGCACCAATAAGGATGTTACAGTGGATATCCTTTTCTACACGCTTCCCATTATTGACAGACGACGCAGTTACTGTTACGAAGTCATTGTTGGTGTCAATGGATACACACTCATGACCCATCAATATTTTGTTTTCACAAGGCTGCTTATTTCCTTCTGAGCTTTCGGATGCACATGTTTGGAAGCCTAGATTTTCAAGTTGCTTGAGAAGTAACATGGTTAACTTGTACTGTGAGAAGTGTGCCACAGAGATTGGGCTGACAACATGCTCAAGATCTGCAACAAGTACAAGATATATGAATCTTCTGAAGCTTAATGTTGACCAGAATGATAAAACATCATGTAGTTTGATTGTTGATACTGCATATTTTGAAGGCTATGTAATATTGTCAAAACAACCCTAAAATAATAATCTTCCTATTGCTACCATAAAGGAAATCGGCTCACGTGGACTACAGAATAGCACCTTGAGGCTGTATGTGATCCACAGATCCAAGAATTGAACCAGAAAGGGAAGTGCAATATACGAACTTCCTCCATAAGTCTACCGGTGGTTGAGACCTTTGGATCTCTTCAACAAGGCCATCAATCTTGCGGAATATCTATAATGGCACCAACAGTCAAAATATATCATAATGCCTTTTTTGGAAATAAAATCATCTATCAAAAAGTGCTCTTAACCTCCATGGATCGATTGTTGATGAAGTGTGCTTGTGGATGTTTAGAAAATGCCTTGTTTCTCTCCAAAACTGTGCAATTAATACCTGCAATAAAACAAAAGGAATATGAACTTTGAAGTTGTTCTTCATAATCCCTATGTCTTACATCATCAATTTACTAATATCTTTCAATTATATTTGTTATTTTTCATGATATAGGAGCAGTCAGATAAGCTAGTGACACAAATTAGCAAAGGAAACTATAGCTTGTTTTAAAATCTTGCATCATCTATCACAATGAACTCTTTGCAGCAAATATATCAACATTGAAGTAGAGATTATAGTCATGGCAAAATTGCAAACTGAAAACATAATATATGTCATTATAGTTGCTGCATCATTTTCAAACAAACTTCATAAGGAAACTCCAAGCAAAAAAGTAGGAATTAATCAATTGGAATGCTATAACTTAAGAACCTACCTAATTTTGTGAGCAGAATAGAAAGAACAAGACCCACAGGCCCTGCACCAATGATCAGAACCGGAAGCACCGCATCATCACCATTGATAACTTCTGCCTTTGAGAAACCTCTGCTTTGCATATGCTGAATTAAGAGTGCTCCATTTCGAGCTTTATCTTTGAAGGGGTAATTATACCTTCTTATAAACCTTAAAAAACCCATAACCAAAAAATTGAAAAAGCCAGGCTCAAATGTTCTTCGTGAAAGACAAGACCCGATTCTGAAATATAATATATAATAGTTAAGCGTGAATTATACAGCCTTGCTATTGATGATAACATGACTATAAATGTACTTAGTTTTGTTGTTTTACCTTTAGGGTTTGAATTGTTAAAATGTGTTCATTTTTGTTAATCTCATTATATCAAACAGGTTTTGGGCAGTTACAAAGGAAACCTAACAATATAACAAGATGCATATATACAGTGTACCATAGCATCAGAAACTATGTTAATAAACAATGAGTAGAAGACATTAAACACTTCATTCATATATCCTAATGTTCATTGAACACGAAATCATAGAGCAACAGAATGATGAGAAAAATATCAGAGACATAAGTTGAAGTTGAAGAAAGAAGAAAATTACCCAATTTGCAAAAAAGGACTTAAACTTACTGCTCCTTGAAGAACGAAGAAAGACGAAGCTTGCTACAAGTCTTCTTCGCTTTAATTGCTGGCTACTGCCATAAATTTTTAGGATACTAACGTGTGATGTCTTCTCGTCGCAAACTCAACCCCAGAATGAAAGACAGCAAACGTGGCGAGAAAGAAAAAGGTTAAAAAAAATAAATGTTTTTTTTTTACCAAAAATAAATAAATAAATAAATAAATGTTTAAAAAAGGTTTATTTTATTTTTGGTGGTGGCCGGGGTTTGAACCCCGACCTTGCATGTTTATGCATTGTCCATACCAACTGAGTTAAGCACACGAGAACAAAAAAAAAAGAGTTTATTTAATAAAAGAGTTAAATATGTTTTGTCTTTTTTTTTTGTGGTGGTCAAGGTTTGACCCCCGACCTTACATATTTTATGCATTGTTCATAGCAACTGAGCTAAGCTCACGAGGACAAATATGTTTTGTCTCTATAAATATACAAAATTTCCCCTTTTAGTGGAATTCATGGGGAAGTGGTGACATCATACGGTGAAATTTGAAAACATTTTACATTTCGCTATTGTTTCGTCGAACACTTTATTCACACTACACTTCGCTTGTTCGTTCACTCAAATTTTGTGATCGACTAATCAATGTTTTAACCTTGTGAGTGAACCTCCCACAAAAAAAAAAATGGGTTGTGATTGTTGTGGCAAAATATCTAAATAGTTTTTAAGATAACAAACCTTTATAATTGAAAATTAATGATTTTTGATAATTTTTTAGTATTTAACATGTGTTCTTTGGTGATTAACTAAAACATAACATAGTATAAATCTAACCAAAAATCAAGTGATCATAAAAAAATTAAAAATATGAACTCAATTAGAGTTCAAAAGGTTGCTTAGAAGGCTCTTTAGTGCCAAATCCATAAGTCAGTGTTCATACCAAAAACATGCAAAACACACATGACATAAAAAAGTCACGTGTAGCAAAGGGCGTGACTTTGGATCAAACAAGCATTAAAAGCGTATATATTATTAAAGTCGAAGAGTATACTCATTGCTTATAAAAATAAAAGGAACGGTGAAGTACGAACACTAAGAACATTCTTCTAAGGCATAAAAGAATACCATTCTACTTGTGATACATGTTATCATTCATTCAATTTCACAATTAGGATTTGATTGAATTAGATTTGAAGCTTACAAATCACTCCAAGTGGAACAAAGAACATTTTGATAACATCAGAATGTTCACATCAGTCATATACTTTTTACATGACAAATAGCAAAGTACAAGAACCTAAAAAACAAAAGTCATTCAAAACCAATGTATGCTTAACACATGAGTGAAAAAACATTGTTCATTCTCTACAAGTCTAAAAAATAACGGGGCACTGTTAAATTTGTAAAAGATAAGAGTGCATGGAGAACACGTGATAAAACTGAGGTATTGTTAAACTTTAAACCTCAACTATTTTTTATGATGAGCACAAACAACGAAACTATAATAGAATTCTAAGTCGACGAGACGAACAACGGCCAGACACATTGTCATGCACAAATGTAGGAGGTGACACATGGGTGTTGTCGAAAATTGAAGCAACACGTGTGGGCACGTGGTAGGTGTTCTGCGAGAGATCTTTGACAGGTCATGCATGGTTAGACAAGGCAGCTCTGATGGTGGGGATTTATTGCCAAGTCGTCAAAATAAGCGATAGCGGCAGCGGACTGTGATGAAGATGGGCGGAAGCCAAGGACCGGAAAGTGTCACAACAATGGAGAAAGGCAAACTAGAGTTGAAGCATGGTTTGTAAAAAGAATCTCACTCAGAGGACGGTGGGTCCACCAGGTAATCACGACTACGATTGCGTATCTGCGTACTCTAGATACCATACTGAAAGGAAGAAAGCAAGAGACATATAGATAGACATTTACTACAAATTGTTTGTTTGAATAGCTTCAAGGAACATCTATACATAGAAATTATACAATTAAGAGGATTAATTACTAAATCAGTGTTCTACATAATATGTTGTGCTATCTACTGTCTGTCGAAAAGAGCAGTGCTATTGATCCCGATTGGAAACACAGCGAATTCATCCAGAAAGATTGTAACCGTTGGATGTTGCCTTTACACAATACATGGACTGCTCGTCGAAAAAAATGTTGTGCTATCTACTACTATGTTATATGCTATATTAAAATTAATGTCCAATAAATTTACTAACGTGTCCTCAATGTAAAAGGGAAAATTACACATACCTCCCTTAAGGTCTCTTTAAATAACACTTAGACCCCCTCTAGTTTTAAACTAGACATTCACCTCCCTTAAATGTTTAAACAATTGACATGCATGCACCTCCCTCAAATTTAACGATCCAATTAGTAACTAACAGATTATGTATGCACCTATTTGTTTCTTTGCAGAATTTAATTTCACTCATAATTTTAAATAAGTCCAAGAACAACCGAACCCGTTCATGAGTAATTTTCCAGGTACACTTAATTTAAGTGCACAATATTCATTCTAGTTCAACTCTTCATTAGTTCTTCTTCCTTATTGTGCTAGAAAGAACCATATTCATATTCATTCATGGGTCTATTTTTAAAAAAGGATTTTTATTACCAAAATCAAACACAAAATAGATTCTATTTTTTTTATAGGTTAAATATGTTTTGGTCCCTATAAATATACCAACTTTTCATTTTAGTCCCTCTAAAATTTTCTTTCAACTTTTAGTACTAATAAAATTTTCAATCAATACTTTTAGTCCCTATTTTTGATTAAATTTTTGTGTTTTTTAATGAAATCATGCAGAAATGCATAGAATATTGTAAAAATCACTCCAAAAAAATTTAGAATTTAAAAAAAAAACATAAATTAAATATGAATTTTTTACCATTAAAAATATAAAAATTCATATTTAATTCATGTTTTGGTAAAAAATTCTAATTTTTTTTTGGAAGAGATCTTTATAATAATATATATTTTTCTGCAAAATTTTATTCAAAAATATGAATTTTACATATGATTTTACTTTAAAAGAGGGACCAAAAGTGATGATTGAAAATTTTATAGGGACTAAAGGTCGAAGGAAAATTTTAGAGGAATTAAAACGAAAATTGACATATTTATAGGGAGCAAAAACATATTTAACCTTTTTTTATATAATATCTAAAAAATATAGGGTTAATTAAGTAAATGGTCCTTATAAATATTCAGAATTTTGTTTTTAGTCCCTACAAAATAAAATCACACTTTTTAGTCCCTGTGACATTTTCCTTGAGTATTTTAGGGACCAAAAATGCTGACGTAAAATTTTTACAGAGACTAAAAATGTTGATGTAAAATTTTACAGGGACTAAAAATAATGACGGAAAATTTTACAGGGACTAAAAAATGTGATTTTATTTTGTAGGGACTTAAAACAAAATTCTGAATATTTATAAGGACCATTTACTTAATTGACCCAAAAATATATATTTCCATCTTGACGATTGAAGCTACTTTGATAAGCAACATGGATATAAAGAAAACATGATATGCCTGATTGACGATATGTTTCATATTAAGAAGAATGAAGACAATGTAAATAATATTATTTGTTGTCTTATTTCATTACCATCGTATTAGAGTACAAAACCATAATTGCAACATTCTTAAATTAAAAGAAAACATATTTAAATTATTGAGTGTCAACACAATAACTAAATGATAACTCGTGATTTTTTTTATTACAAAGCGGACCGAAGTCCAAGAGCTCGTGAAATATTATAGCACGTAGTTTGGGTGCTCTATCTGGTGTAACACTAAAATGCAAACTCATGCGGGTATAAAATATATTGGGCCAAAGGTTTCAATACACTTACATCGACGCTTTATACACCTCGGTGCAATACCAATTGGGCACCACATTCTTAAACAATCATAATCTGTTTGACATTTATAAACACCAGCTGTAATGAAGAAGAAAAAATTACCAAGATGGGATGGAGTGTTGTTTACATAGTAAGGAAGGAAATTCGAAAAAGATAAAACAATGGTTTACCTTCAATATTCGTTGAAACATGAAACATGTAAAGAAAAATAATTGTGACGTACAAAAACTTTACAATTTTAGCCATATTCCTCCACCTCTCCCTTTACATGTAATAAGTTGTTCTTTCACTTTATAATTTATAAAGTTAATCATCTCTTTGCATCAATTTAGCAATTTTTAGCTCTTTCGAAGTTGTAAAAGACAATTCCTAAAATTAAAAGAGTTGTGATATTTTGCCAACCAAAAATGGTTGTCACTACGCACACCATATCTCCAAACAATGGATTCAAAGCTTAGCATGCAAATCGAGGCCATGGAAATATTATTAAAAAACTAAAAAAAAATATGTGAAATGGTACATGTATACGGTTGTTTGATAACTTTGATTGTCAAAATATCACAACTCAAATTAAAATTGACATTAAATGACTCTTAAGTATATTTAATATGTTGTGTTTGTTCTTTACCACACTTAATAAAGAGGACGGATAAAAAACTTACCCATCATAACAAATCATTCTTTTTTAAACTAGATTTTCATTATTTTAACCTATCATGATACATAAGGGATAATCATAGGCTCACTTCAATTTCCAACATTTGGAACATTTCTTCTCTACGGAAGTATCTTAGGTCCCTTATTCTCAAGGGTTGGTCTAAAAAAAAATGACTTTAATTTCATCATGGAGAACCTCTTAGAATCACAAGTTATTATCCATATCATCACTATGAGTTCCTCTATTTCGAGCTTAATCATTAAAGCCAAAAACTCCTTCAAAAGATGGTTTCACTTGGAGAACAGACTCTAGTAATTATTCCTTCTATTCTAGTCATTGGATCTCCTACGAACCCCTTTGCAATAATGTTTCATATGTGCACACCATCAATCTTGCTCCAAGAATCAGAGATGTGTGCAACTCGTCCCCTCCCAAAATTAACCCCCTTATACTCAACTACCTCAAACAATCATTGCTAGAATCTCCAATCCCAAACTTAAATTTAACCCCAATAGTTAGATAATTTCATTTGGTTTGATAACATTGATGATCTATAGTTTTTTTTTTTTTTTTGAGGGAATGCTCTATAGTAATTTTTAAACAATATTTAATTAGTTATCACTTCATTGTCTTTTTTTTTTAATTAGTTATCACTTCATTGTCTTCTAGCACCATAATTAGATTTAAATTTTAATTATAAAATAACATGATTTAATAAGTTTAACTTTTTATGTTAATTTGTTTTAAATTATTAAATAATTTTGTATTTTATGTATCATGAACATGCGCTACTAATACATTAACTGTTGATTTAATTAAAAAAATCAATTTTTATTCAGTATAAATATCTCATCGAACTACAAATTTAAAGTATTGTTATAAATTTTGAGTACGAATATCATTACTTTCACACATATGTTCATTAATTTCCAGTACTTTTTTTTTTTTTTTTTACAAAAGTAAACGATATTCATTCATTCAAATTGATAGAGTACATCGATACAATACAAATCCAAATTCACTAAAAACAAAAATGATGAATCTGTGAACAAACTCACATCATCCATGTTAATAGCCTAAAACGGCAAAGTATCTATGCCTACAAATATGAGTAATATGACTATATTCAAGTCTCCGGAATACTCATGTCTCCGGATCTGCAACATTGACGACGCCAAAGTCATTGATCGGATCTGCACTTGCTCAAAGCTAATCTTTCAACCTGAATCAAATAAACATCGTACTAAGACGGGAAATAAAAAACACACCGCACAAAGACGGGAAATCAAAACAAACGGAATCGTTCAGAGACGACGAAATCACAAAAACAAATGTAAGAAAACAAAAAATATGTGAAATCACTTGTTCAATTAAGGGGGGTGACGGTTGGAGTTTGAGAAAGAGAGAAGAGAGAGAGGAAGAAAAATCCAGTACTTAAAAGATCAATTTATTTTATATGCACACGCCCATTAAGCTATCATCTTCGTGCCCATAATGGGTTTTATCCACTCATATATGTGAATAGCTTTTATGTCCACTCTAATTGCTGCTATTGTAACTATTATTATTTTTTTGATTAAAATTGATTATATAGAATCATTTGATTATATAGTGGGTATTGTGTTTTTTTAAATGCAGTCCTTTATTTTAATTCCAACTATTTATTTGTTTCTCAATTTTCTCCTTCGTTAAATTTTAGTTTAAATTATATTTAACTCAACAAAACTTTTGTTAAATTGATATTTTTTTTATTTACAAATTGTGTTTTTTAAACACAATCCTTTATTTTAATTCCAACTATTTATTTGTTTCTCGATTTTCTCCTTCATTAAATTATATTTAACTCAACATAACTTTTGTTAAATTTAATAGATAATTCATTTTTCTCATAATACATGAATAGAGAAAATTTTACTTCTCGATTTTCTCCTTCATTAAATTATATTTAACTCAACATAACTTTTGTTAAATTTAATAGATAATTCATTTTTCTCATAATACATGAATAGAGAAAATTTTACATAATTATATGATTAAATTATTTATTTTAATCAATCTCTCACACACACATGTATCAAAAATAAAAAAACACACACCCATGTGTGGGTAAGTCTAATTGCAGTTTTGTTTCACTATTTTTTAAACGATGTTTTAATGGAATTATCTTACAATTTAATCGTTATGAACTTTTTTCATCATCAAATCATATACCATATCATTAAAACGGGGGGTGGGGTGGGTGTGTGTGTCAATTTTGCATAAAGGTGAAAATATAGGGACCAAAACTACAAATAAGCCATATGTTTATAAGAAGATAAATATTTTCTTGTGCTCATTCTTTTTAATCTAAAGACATATTCTTGATCATTCTTTAAATTTTTGACAACTAAGCTTTATTTATTTTATGCATTAAATTGATATTAATAATTCGTTTAATAAATCACGAGTTATAAATACGAGTAACCATCTTTATTTTATTATTTATGTGATATATGGGTTTTTAACAAATAGTTTTTTGATAAAAGAAAATTAGGTAAGTTGAATTTCAAGGCTCATAGGGTAAGACAAGACCTCAAGGTTGAACATTGATATTAATGATTCATTTAATAAATCACGAGTTATAAATATGAGTAACCATCTTTAAATTGTCGCCGTAAGTTCACGTGTTTTTTATTTTTCGTCATTGTATTTTTTTTATTCTAATACAAACCTTGTAAGATGCAAACATTTTGAATTTAGTTCCTACTCTCATCCTCAGTTACAAAAACGTATACGTGCAAACGTAGGACGGCGTGGCGGTGCTTGACGTGGCAGACAACGCTGATTTGACAAAGTGGATGATGAATCACACAGTAAGAGAGATTAAAACCAAAAAACAAAATCCATTGAGGGACCAAAACAAAAAAACGAGAAGACAAAAAATTCAAATTTAAAAACGCTGATTCTTCCATCTTCTTCATGTCTTTCTTCCTCCATTTTCATTTTAGTCAAATTAGACTTTGTAATATCCATTGGTCTTGTACCGACCATCTTTTGGAGCTGGAGAACAAGAAACATAAACATGGATGGTTACACACAAATTCAGATGCCCTTACAAGAACAGGAAACACGTTTATATAAATTAGTAAAGAATAGGCATCGAATGCCCTCTTTGAAAGGAAAGAATACGCTCTTGTCGCAATTGAATCAATAGTTAACCCAAACACAGAATAGGCAAGGCAGCTTGAAAAGAAGCTCTAAGCCTTGACGCTCTTGATGGCATTACCGCTGCTAGAAAGCGTGGTTGAATTTTGTTCAACAGCCCAAAGGAATGTTCGCCCTTGTTATGTTATTTCCACTGCTTGAAGTGATTGTTACGACCACGAAGAAACGACGAATCCCAACTACGGATATATAAGAGCCAAAACTGGACACAACAAATTAATCTTATCTTGCTATATTACACGTATACGAATAAACTCAAATATATTCTAGCTATAAAAGAAATTGATTATTGACTTAATTTGCATTACATTATTTACGTACACTGGCGGAGCCAGAAAATTTATGGAGCCCGGGCAAAAAAATTATCGCAAATTCACATGTGACATAATATATAAACAATCATAAATCGAAATAAAAGAGGTTCCTCATTTTGTCAACAAAAGTACAAATTAAAATAGGGTTATTAATTGAAATTGACCATGTAATATACGTGACGTCTGAAAAATTGACCCTGTAATTAAATAAAATGTATTCTGAACATGTAATTCGAGATTTTTATTATTTATAACCCTGTAATATACGCGAAGTCCAAAAAAGCAACCAAGATATTGAATTTTTTCATGATTTCTTAGAGGCGAGTTAAGAACGTTAAAATATGGCTTTACACAGAAATAATTATAAATTTTCGACAAACAACAAATTAATTATGAATTTTTAAAGTGTCAAAAACTCAAAAAACAAAACAATGGAAATCTCGACCTATAAATCAAATTTTGAGCTCATTATTTGCAAAGAAATATATAAAAATACATAAAAATGATCTGTAAAGTTTCATAGCATTTCGAAGTCGTTTAAATTTATTTTGATTTTTCAACCAAAACGTGCAAAATTGAAATTTTGTTCTGCGTAAGCGTATACTCACAAGTCAAATTTAGTTCCCTAATTTTGTAGGCATGACTAGAACATGATAAGAATCTTCACAATGAAATTTTGTAGTTTTTAAACGAGATACAAATTAATTATAAATTGTTTAAGATATTTATAATTATGAGGGAATACAAATTCATAATTAATTTATCCCTCGTCAAAATTTAATTTTTTGTGTAAAGCTATATTATAACATGCTAAACATGTAAGAAAAAAATAGTGAAAAAATTCAACATAAAGGTCACATTTTTTGACTACACGTACATTATAGGGTGGTCAAAAATAAGAAGAAATTCAAGTTACAATGCTAGAATATATGTTTTGTATTTTACAGGGTCATTTTTCAGACATAATGTATATTACAGGGTCAATTTGAATAATTAATCCGTTAAAATAAGAGAGATGAACCCGTCTAGAATATATGTTTTGTATTTTACAGGGTCATTTTTCAGACATAATGTATATTACAGGGTCAATTTGAATAATTAATCCGTTAAAATAAGAGAGATGAACCCGTCAATAGTGTACTAAATAAAATTAGGAGGTAAATGTCTTTTCCGAGCCTATTTGCGTGTGAGAATTTTCAGATTTTGCCCAATTTTTTTTATTTGTAAGTGTGTTAATGGGCTTTTGGGTTGGGTCTAATGTGCAAAAATTATCAATCGAGTCCGGGCGACCGCCCGGGGTCGCCGGGCGGTGAAAAACCGCCCCTGTTTACATATAGACTCCCAAATCACGCAAACAACAAAAACAATTCTAAATGATATCAATACCAACAACAAAAGACAACAAAATACATAATAATGCTTTGGTCTCGGTCAATGTGTAATTCGTGTAATTCATCGTCCACATTGCCAAATCAATGTCACCTGCCACGTCAGCCACTGCTACATCATCTATATTTTTCAGGTATATATTTTTGCAACGCATGATGGTGGTAGAGATTAAAATCAAAACGTTTGCATATTACATGTAACATCCCGCTCGTCAGCTAATGGAAAATTCATCTGTTAAATGTATCAGAGGACTAAGATTCGTGGAAAGTGATTATGATGAAGAAAGTTAAGTACGACGGAAGATATTTATAAGTAATATCAGTTAAGCATGAGTTATGTATCAAGGTCAGGTAAACACGACTGAGACGAAGGGCATTTAAGTAATCTCGCACAAGGGAGTATATAAGTGATTTTGAGGGTGGAAACCTCATAATTTCTTCCTCTTTCTCTCTCTAGGTTTTGAGAGAAAGAGTTCTCTCCTCCTTCCCTCTACCATGCGCCCTCCCTCTCTTCTCTAATCAACCAAACTTCTTCCAAATCAAGATCAAGCATGATTAAGCATGGCTTAGCAAGCAAGAAACAAGTGAAGGAAAGGATTAAAGCTTGGTTTGATGGAAAAAGCTAAGGATCAAGATTGAAGCAAAAGCTAGGGTTTGAGCTTGGACTTGAAGGAAAGCAAGCAAACATGATAGGGTGAGTTCCATAGATAGAATTCCTTACCTTTGGGATTATGATTATGTCTTGTAGAAAACATGATTTGGATTAGTATGTAAGTTAGGGTTTTAGCACCCCTTTTGCCATTAATCATTGAAATGATGTTGTTTGTTGTCATGTAAATGTTCTAAGATGTTTTCTATGTATTCTGGGTGTCTTGTGTGCATTGGAAACTCAATTTTGAGGTTTAGAGGTCAAAATTACGAATTCTGCAGGTCTGGTACTGAAGAACCTCGCTTAAGCGAGAAAAATCTCGCTCAAGCGAGATTTTTGCCGAATCAAATTAAAATCTCGCTTGGAATCTCGCTGCAGCGAGAAATCTCGCTTGGAATCTCGCTCAAGCATGATGAATCTCGCTCAAGCGAGATTTCACAGCACAGTACTATTTTACAAGAAAATTCATGAAATGCAGTGGTTTTGACCAAGTTTTTCCCTGCAGTCTCTTATAACTTTAAAAACCCCTCAAAGTCAAGTTATCATTGCACATTACCCCTAAAGATATTGGTAAAGAAATGCATAAACAACATCAAGAATTTCAATGACGAATTGCACATGAAATGTTATATTATGATATAGACTGGGATAGCAAGTTATTCATTAAGCATGAAGGGGTAGCAATGAACTAAGAAAGGGAATGTACGTAGAGCCTCGACTTAGCTAGTCGAGAACTAGAAAGATAGCAAGAAACCCTAGAATGATAAGACGCGAAGTGTAACCTTCGCATATGATCAAGTATGTACATGTTTAACTTATGTATACGACAAGACCATGATTTAATAAGTGTAGGTGACATGTCTCTTGCTATCCACATCAGGGGGATACAAGGGGTTCTCATGATGAGAACGATTCAAGCCGTAAGGGACCCGCATGTCACTGAGTAAACAAGATGTAGGTGCTCGTGTCTCTTGTTATCCACGCCAGGGGGATACGGGAGGTTCTCGACCTAAGGGGAACGGTTCAAGCCGCAAGGGACCCGCACGACACCGAGGGAGTCCGATGTACGTACATCGGTCATGTATGGGGTTGATCTCGGGGTTACTCCACTCGGGACTATCCATAAAATGAATCAAGATAATAACTGTTTGTTCAACGCTAACCAATGAATGAACTTAGATACGTTTATGTATGATATGATTATGATTATGTTATGTTCAAGATTATGTAAGAGTGAATCCATGCAAGTATATGTTTAAGAATAAGAGCATTAGATGCTAAATGACAAGTATAAGGCATGGAATAGAGTAAGACATGAACATGATACCGATGACGATCTTAGGTTTCCCCTTATCGTCTGGTTTAGAATCGTGCCATGATTATGTTATGTTTAGGCCTCGATACGTAGAACGTATCTTTAGCAATGCGGTCTTAGGTTCCCCTCGACCGCCATGACACGTATAGGAAGTGAAGCCTATAACAAGTTAAGTTAAGACTATGACGGCTTTAGTATGCACTACCGTCTAAGTATGCAAGTCCCCACACACGTATAATCAACCGTCAGGTTGTAATGTAGACACGTGGTGACCGTAGGTTTCCCCTTGAGGTTACCTATAGCCTAGGATTTAGGGGAACTCACTGAGACATTATGTCTCATCCCAATCCTTATTTGTTTCAGATAAGCAGGATGTTATGCAAGCTTGAAGCCGGATGGATGTTTCAACAAGTGCGCGTTCGTATCGCTTCAAGGTGCCAAGAAAATCAAGGATGTAAATTCTATGAATGGATGAGATGTTTATGTTGTTGTATGTACGAACGCAATTTGTTGTATAAATATTCATTCTTATGGAATTTTGTGTTGTAAACTTTAATGTATCCAGTACTAATATTAACGCACGTGCTAGACTTTCTAGATACGTCTGGTAGGTGTGTTACAATTGGTATCAGAGCAGGTCGATTCAGACCGTGCCTTGGGTCATTAAGTTACAACTAAGGTAGTGGGACCATTGGGTTCCGGGTAAAAGTTTTAATTGTTGTTGTTAGTTGAGCCTGATCAACTCAATTTAGCATTCGACGATTGGAATGGATGCCTGAGAGCTGAATAGGACCCAGGAGGAACGAAGTATGTGATGAAGATGCACTGGAAAGTGTGAACTTAGAAGTAAGAACATGGATTGAGTATTAGTAAGAGGTTAATCATGTCAGTAATTGGCCGGTGAACTAAGCAAGTAGAAGTATGAATCCTCCGGGAATGTAAAGTGATGTTAAGACAGGATGTTCCGACAACGTTGGGTGAGATGCTAGTAATTCTTCGTATACCCGTAAGTAAAGAGTTTGGAATAATTAATTAAGACCGGAAGCTTCGGTAGGAGTTGTTGTTGGAACGAGTTTATTGTATGCAAAGGAAATATATATATTCTGGAACGTAAGTACAAGACTACAAGTTAAGGAGAAGTCGACATGTGTTGATGGAATTAGTAAGCTCTCAGGGATTGAGATATGAGAACGGAAGGTAAAGATTTATATGTTCCGTGAGAATAAGGTTCTAACAGAGAATGAGTTGGCAGAGAAATAAGTTAAGTCGTTATTAGCGGATGAAGTCACAGTTTTATGTGGAAGTTTTATGTTAAGTGATATGATGAACAAGACACTAGTTTCTAATGTGCCATGAATTGAATTGATCAGTGTTAATGTTTGCCATGCAATGGTTATGAAATTATTTTTTTATGATGACCGGAATGAATGATGTGCACTAGATTACTTGAGGAAATAAGATTTTATGTAAAATATGATTTTTGAAAAACTGAGTTGAAGAAAACACGCCAATAGCGAAAATTTCGCTAATAGTGAAATTACTCCAGAGGATTTCGCTAATAGCGAACCTGGAGCGAAATTTCGGTTTTCCCGAAAACTGTCATTTTGTCTCTAGGGTTAGTAGTAGCTATTGGAGGTTGTTTTCACAATCTTTTATGTTACAAACACTCTCTATTACATCAAGTATCGAATGCACATCACACTCTACGATTTCTAAGGAAGAAAATGCATGGACAAGTATTAACGGAATCAATCCGGTTTAAGGTAACATTAGAAGTTAACATGGCAAGAGCTGAGGAAGAGCTTGGGTTGAGAGTGTTAAGGTTTTGGCATATGAATGGATAAAGCGGATGCGAAGGCATGAGATGAAAGGCAAGCGGTAAAGAATTATGTAAAGTCACAAGATTTTCAGATTTAAGGAAGTTATGAGTATTCCCCCGGATCTATGTTTTGCTTAATTAAATTGCTAAGACTCGTTATGATGATGAATCAAAAAGTTTACAAGATTTTAGAAAGATAGACTCATATGGGTGATTGGAGTTGATGTTATAAATTTTAAAATGGAATTCTGTAGGTTCCGGTCGGTCATGACTCGTATAGAGTAAGTTAAATTCACCTGGAACAAGGTTTGATGGCATAGTTATGTTGTCAACTCGTTCCGTGAATACTAAGGTAACGACTAGGACCCAGAATTCAATATGTTTATTTTATGTGATGGGAAATCGTCAACGCCAATGACCCGTATGTTAAATTAAAATGTTTTCTTAAAGAAAGAAATTAACGAGCAAGCATTCGTTTGATTACGGAAAACATAGTACGCGAGGATACAATAATACAATGAAGTATGATCAAGAAAAGTATGTATGAATTTATGATGAGTCCTCTATGGGAATTCGAGATGTGCTCAGAAACAAGTTTATGTATGATAAGTATGTGTTACGAGGTAAACTCAACCAGTGAGAAAGTAAGGTCTATTTCCAAGTAAAAGAATATGGTAATTCGACAAGTCTACCGTGAGATCCAATTTTGGAAGGTATTGTGAAGTGTAAATTTATGGCCTTGAATGCCACACGGAAGGTCTTGACAAGAATTCAAGAAGATGATGCTCATATGTAAAGTTCAGTTGCCTTAATGAATTAGAGTATTGGTTAAGGCCAACTGGTGGGAAACAGAGTGGCGCAACGAAAGTTAATTGGTGTATATGCTAACAGTAATCATGGAACATGGAAGGTGATAGTAAGAGCCTTCATTAGAGGCATTATGGGACAAGCGAGAAGTTCTCAAAATGTTAAGTAAGAAAGGAGACTTATGTAATCAGTCATGAAAAGGGTTAAGGTATGTGGATGTGTCTTCATCTAAGTAACATAGGAAAGGCTAGAGTCACCACAAATGAAGAGTATGTGCTATGATAAGAAATAATATGTGATCGTTACCGGATACGATGTTTTGAAGAATCAAGTTTATTGTTTTTAGAACGAGGAAATGAGATAATGTTATGTGGGTCGAGAATCCTATATATGTTATGCATTTATGAGAGTCTCCAAGATATGTATGTAAGTCAAGAAAGAAGAATAAAGAAGCTACTTTTGAAGTTCAAGAATTTCATTACGAATGGAGATATAAATCATGAGTTATGCACGATGAAGTGCACACCCTCATATGTCAAACTTGTTAAATGGTCACGATACTTGCTATGAGGATTTCAAAATATGATTTAAAAACTCCTAAATTTAAAATGGGTATCGAGGGACTTGGAAACGAAATTATTTTTAACATGACATTTTTCACAAAATTCTTTAAAAAGATTATGTCTCTATTCGTTCCAAGGATCCGAATACTCATGTTTAGAAAACTTCTTCAAGTAATATGTTAGAATGAGTATCGTCATTATTTAACAAGAAACGAAACATGAAGGTATGCGAGTGCTATGAAAGTAATATGAGTTGAAGTAAACAACAAAGTTTTCGAAAAGTCTTATGAGGCGCACTAGTATATGTTAAGAGTATTTAAATGCAAGAGGTTTAAGTTGGAAGTTTTAAGAGCATGTAAGCTACAAGACGGGTTGATGAATGTTATATGTATAGGCATAATTAATTTCATCTTTTTACGACAAGTTATATGAGTCATTCATGAATTTGGGTGCAATAAGAATGGTAATAAAGTCGAAAGATTTCTTAAGGCTCTGAAAAGAGACTCGTAGAATCGACAAGAATAAGTTATGATCAAGATGATTCGAGTAAAGCCAGGTTTATGAAAAGTTAATTTTCATAATATGAGGGTTACTTCGAGATGTTATGTTTTGAACTCAGTAAATGTCAAGCGGGTAAGATCCGAGTCTGAGACAATAAGTTTATATGTAGCAAGGTAAGTGTTGAATCATAATATGCTAAGAAAACTCTAAGTGAGTGAAATTAAGATCAAGAAGGCTAAGATCAGTAACATGTGGATTAAGAAACAAGATGAGGATTATACGATGAACCCTTTGGGTGTGTATGAATGGAAAATGTTTGGCTCAGACCATAGGCGATAAGTTTTTGTCATGATAATTGGTAGTCGATCTCTAAATTTCGAGGACGAAATTTTTTTTAAGGGGGGTAGAGTGTAACATCCCGCTCGTCAGCTAATGGAAAATTCATCTGTTAAATGTATCAGAGGACTAAGATTCGTGGAAAGTGATTATGATGAAGAAAGTTAAGTACGACGGAAGATATTTATAAGTAATATCAGTTAAGCATGAGTTATGTATCAAGGTCAGGTAAACACGACTGAGACGAAGGGCATTTAAGTAATCTCGCACAAGGGAGTATATAAGTGATTTTGAGGGTGGAAACCTCATAATTTCTTCCTCTTTCTCTCTCTAGGTTTTGAGAGAAAGAGTTCTCTCCTCCTTCCCTCTACCATGCGCCCTCCCTCTCTTCTCTAATCAACCAAACTTCTTCCAAATCAAGATCAAGCATGATTAAGCATGGCTTAGCAAGCAAGAAACAAGTGAAGGAAAGGATTAAAGCTTGGTTTGATGGAAAAAGCTAAGGATCAAGATTGAAGCAAAAGCTAGGGTTTGAGCTTGGACTTGAAGGAAAGCAAGCAAACATGATAGGGTGAGTTCCATAGATAGAATTCCTTACCTTTGGGATTATGATTATGTCTTGTAGAAAACATGATTTGGATTAGTATGTAAGTTAGGGTTTTAGCACCCCTTTTGCCATTAATCATTGAAATGATGTTGTTTGTTGTCATGTAAATGTTCTAAGATGTTTTCTATGTATTCTGGGTGTCTTGTGTGCATTGGAAACTCAATTTTGAGGTTTAGAGGTCAAAATTACGAATTCTGCAGGTCTGGTACTGAAGAACCTCGCTTAAGCGAGAAAAATCTCGCTCAAGCGAGATTTTTGCCGAATCAAATTAAAATCTCGCTTGGAATCTCGCTGCAGCGAGAAATCTCGCTTGGAATCTCGCTCAAGCATGATGAATCTCGCTCAAGCGAGATTTCACAGCACAGTACTATTTTACAAGAAAATTCATGAAATGCAGTGGTTTTGACCAAGTTTTTCCCTGCAGTCTCTTATAACTTTAAAAACCCCTCAAAGTCAAGTTATCATTGCACATTACCCCTAAAGATATTGGTAAAGAAATGCATAAACAACATCAAGAATTTCAATGACGAATTGCACATGAAATGTTATATTATGATATAGACTGGGATAGCAAGTTATTCATTAAGCATGAAGGGGTAGCAATGAACTAAGAAAGGGAATGTACGTAGAGCCTCGACTTAGCTAGTCGAGAACTAGAAAGATAGCAAGAAACCCTAGAATGATAAGACGCGAAGTGTAACCTTCGCATATGATCAAGTATGTACATGTTTAACTTATGTATACGACAAGACCATGATTTAATAAGTGTAGGTGACATGTCTCTTGCTATCCACATCAGGGGGATACAAGGGGTTCTCATGATGAGAACGATTCAAGCCGTAAGGGACCCGCATGTCACTGAGTAAACAAGATGTAGGTGCTCGTGTCTCTTGTTATCCACGCCAGGGGGATACGGGAGGTTCTCGACCTAAGGGGAACGGTTCAAGCCGCAAGGGACCCGCACGACACCGAGGGAGTTCGATGTACGTACATCGGTCATGTATGGGGTTGATCTCGGGGTTACTCCACTCGGGACTATCCATAAAATGAATCAAGATAATAACTGTTTGTTCAACGCTAACCAATGAATGAACTTAGATACGTTTATGTATGATATGATTATGATTATGTTATGTTCAAGATTATGTAAGAGTGAATCCATGCAAGTATATGTTTAAGAATAAGAGCATTAGATGCTAAATGACAAGTATAAGGCATGGAATAGAGTAAGACATGAACATGATACCGATGACGATCTTAGGTTTCCCCTTATCGTCCGGTTTAGAATCGTGCCATGATTATGTTATGTTTAGGCCTCGATACGTAGAACGTATCTTTAGCAATGCGGTCTTAGGTTCCCCTCGACCGCCATGACACGTATAGGAAGTGAAGCCTATAACAAGTTAAGTTAAGACTATGACGGCTTTAGTATGCACTACCGTCTAAGTATGCAAGTCCCCACACACGTATAATCAACCGTCAGGTTGTAATGTAGACACGTGGTGACCGTAGGTTTCCCCTTGAGGTTACCTATAGCCTAGGATTTAGGGGAACTCACTGAGACATTATGTCTCATCCCAATCCTTATTTGTTTCAGATAAGCAGGATGTTATGCAAGCTTGAAGCCGGATGGATGTTTCAACAAGTGCGCGTTCGTATCGCTTCAAGGTGCCAAGAAAATCAAGGATGTAAATTCTATGTATGGATGAGATGTTTATGTTGTTGTATGTACGAACGCAATTTGTTGTATAAATATTCATTCTTATGGAATTTTGTGTTGTAAACTTTAATGTATCCAATACTAATATTAACGCACGTGCTAGACTTTCTAGATACGTCTGGTAGGTGTGTTACATTACAAATTTGTGTTTTAGAAAGAAAGAAAAAAAAAGATACAGAGACGAAGAAAAAAACACACAAACTTAGAGGCACAATTTAAGCCTTGCATAAATATGTCCCTTCAAAATAAAAAAATAAAAACAACTTTGTAAGCAATTTTTTTTTTGACATAACTTTGTGATCTACCTGTAGAGTGGGATTTACTCAATTATTTTTTGAGTAATATGTAACACCCCGTTTTCCCAACGAAAAAATTTCATAATAAATTATCAGAGTTTTTAACATAAACGGAATGCTACATCTCTTTATCATAAAATCTTAACAAAATAGATAATAATTTATCCTTCAAAAATTCATCAACATAATATTTTAAGACTTTGCAGCGGATTTAGTTTAATAATAAAAATAGTCTTGGCAAGCAGGCCTCATCATAAAAGTCTCATAAATCTTAGTTCAATAATAATTTTTAAACTTCAAAAGCAATACGTAAAGGAACAGAAAATAGTATCAAAATCCCCATCCCTTTACGTATCAGAGCACCTAAGGACACACTGTGAGGAGTCCACTCACGACCACGCCTACTCTTGGTTACCTGCAAGTTACCCATACGAAGAGCAACATTTCCAAGCAAAGGGGTGAGATGTCTCAAACAATAATATTAAGCTTATAAATCATAAATTACATTTAACAACTTAAATATCATCACATATCTTAACAATAATCCTGTAACATCATAGGATTATCTAAACATAGCATTATCATAAACATAGCGATATCATAATCAATTTCATAATCAAAATTCATAAACAACTTCATATTCAAATTCATAATCAATTTCATATTCGTTCAGCAACATCACTTGATAAATCGACTTAGCACTTGACTCGACAATGCAACTCAACTCGACTATGCAACTCTTAATCATTTAAATCATCTTAAATCATCTTAGACATCTTTAATATGCATGTGGTACCACCAGGGCATTAAGCCCCCTTCTCTAAGGTCATAAAGGACCTGTCGGGCATTAAGCCCCCATCTCTAAGGTCATAAAGGACCTGTCGGGCATTGAGCCCCCATCTCTAAGGTCATAAAGGACCTGTCGGGCATTAAGCCCCCATCTCTAAGGTCATAAAGGACCTGTCGGGCATTAAGCCCCCATCTCTGACTATGCAACGACACAACTCTAATGCAACGACATAACTTTCGTACAACTTAGACAACTTCATGAACATCTCTTATAATTCTTTGACTTAGACCGACATTTATGATAAGTGTTTAAAAGTGATATATTTCATATAGGAGTTTAGGCATTTTAGTGACTTGTTTTGCAAGATTCTCCATGGAAAACTCCAAATATTATGCAAATATGTCATATATGCTTTTGAGCCTTATTCTACCCTTTTTGGTGCAGGAAAATACAAGCAAGGAGCAAGAAGCGTCAAAGTTCAAGTTCCTACGCCATTAGCGTGTCCTACGCTATTAGCGTGATGAAGAAATGCTCAAGGTCAGAGAGATACGCCAATAGCTTACCTGTGGCGTGATTCTGGGCAGATGGAAAGATACACGCTATTAGCGTGAGCTACGCTATTAGCGTATTTTGTCCAGAGAGGTATGCTAATAGCGTACCTGGAGCGTAGAAGCAGAAACCAGTTATGAAGAACTACGCTATTAGCGTAATATACGCTGTTAGCGTAAATGCTCCAGGGAGCCACGCCATTAGCGTAGCTGGAGCGTAGAAGCAGGGCAAGGCCAACGTGGCACAAGCCCATTGGCCAGATTATAGGCCGACATACCACGCTATTAGCGTAATCTGCGCTATTAGCGTAGGTACAAAAACACAGGCCCTTTAAATAGCATTTTTACCTCTCTTTTAGGCCATTCACTATTCCATTGATATTTTCATACATTCTAAGAGAGAGGTCAGAGCTATTTTCAAGAGAGAAACACAAAGCAAGTGATTAAGGAGTAGATTCAACCCTAGATTCATTGAGACATCAAGGATCTTGGCATGGAATCTTCATCTTTCCTTCATTCCTTGCATTAGTTTACATGTCTATGTGTAGCTATCACCTTCTTTGTAGTATTGAGGTAACAACCAAGCTATTATGTAATCTTTTGATCTTTTAATATATAAGGTTCTAGCTTAATGATTCAATATTGTTGTTATTCTTGCTTTTAATGCTTTCAAAGAGATTCAAGATGATTTGGACACAAACTCTTGAATCTAGAAATAGAATAACAATCTATCTTATGTTATATCACTCTTGACAAGTTTGTAAACCTTTGATAATTACTTTTAATCAAGATTTTAATGCTTTCGGATACTTAATCAGGTTGGACACGGTCGATTAAGTTATCCGATCGACTCTGTTATCGTTTAAGGGATTTGGACACGAATGTTTAAACGCTAACTTAGAAATAACGATGTCGCTTTGGACACGAAGGATGTTGTAGAAATGATTGTAATAATATTGGTTATAAAGCTAGAATCTGTTAATCGATCGAGAGATTGCTGCTGTTATGCTTGCTCGTTATCTTATACCGCAAGCGAAATAGTTCGATCTCCTCTCGTTTTTACTTTATTGTCATCTATGGATATAGTGTTACAAACAAACATATTTATAAATGATACCTTAATGTGAAAGATTGTGAAAACGCTTATGATATAACGCAACTCCCTGTGGAAAACGATCCTATATATACTCACGTGTACATAGTTATATGACATGTAGAAAAACTACATCAATTTACATCTTAAATAAGATCAACAGCAACATATGCAGCACTTATAAAGTCACATCATATCAGCATCATAACTTAACAGTATCAAATGATAGCAATAGCATCTCAAACATCGCATCAACATAAACATCATAAATAACACATATAGTGCATATATAACTATAACAATGTCACATCATTAAATAATTCACAAATTACACTTAGTCAAATAATTCATATAAATTATTTACACAATCAAGAAAGATTATGAAAAATATATGGTAAAATTAGGACTAGAATTCTTTCACAAAATAATAGTATGATATCGTGAGTCAATTAACGAGCAAGATAAAGATGCTAATTAGTATAAAAAAAATTTGAAACAAGACTAATTGAATTTAGATTTAGAAGGCAACATCTTATACTGTCTCGAAATTAAATTTATAATAATAATCCAAAACTAGTGAACATAGAAGTGCCCATAGAGTCATAAACAAATTAGCATTGCATCTATGAACCGAAAAACCAAAAGGCTATAAAATACGGTGTGGAATTCATAACATAATATAATATGAAATTATACCAAAAATCATATTAGTGAAAACCATTGCAATTTATTATGATCACAAAATTGGGATCGAAACGCATACGGCAAATTCATGAATCGCAGCATATATACATACACATGATGCACACATAATGACAGAATTTCACATTCAAATTAAAATCTGAAAAACGAAACCGAAGTGAATTGCTGGAAAGTAAATTCAAACCAAGAAAACCAAATGCAACAAAAAACTTGCTTTCTCAAAATTCAAAATACACATCATAATAGTTTTAATTTTCAAAATTAATGGACATCACAACATAAATTCATGAAAAGATCATGAAAGCAAGCAAAGATCCTTCACTACCCACATGTTCAAACAACCCTTATGATGAATTAAGACTCCCCCTTTACATAAATTCAACGGTTTTTCATCACGTAATCATCAATTCTCATTCAAACCCTAATTTTTCATAATCTCATAAACTCATCCTAAAACATATTAGATGCAATCTAATGATCTACAGACTTAATATTAGTGAAAGATAGTCTCACCCTTACCTTAGATTGTTTTTCTGAAATCAAAAGCAGCGTTCTTCGTTCCTAGGGTTCTCTCTCTGAGTTCTCCTCTTTCTCATCTTTCTCCAAAAAGCGGTTTAACGTAAAAACTCTTTCTAACCTAAGCTTCCTTATTTATAATACTAATCACTCTTCCTAAATCTATTTAGGCCCAATAACTTATTCTTCTTTCTATTCTAACCTCAAATTCTACTTACACTAATAATTCTCGTATTCTAATAAATAATAGAATAATGTCATATAATAAAATACTAACACCTCATATATATAAATAAATCACATAAATAGATTCTAACTTAATAAAAATAATTAAATAAAAGGAGGGCGTTACAACTCTCCCCAACTTAAAATAATTTCGTCCTCGAAATTCAAAGCACAAGAAAAAAATAAATTTAGTTATTGCTTCTTCAAACAAAACACAAAACCACATCAAAGTTAGTCAGTTAAACATGATCACGTAATAAAACATAACTACTAACTAGAAAACATGACGACATGACACAACGACTCATCTACTTGGCCGGACCGACCGACCTGCTCTGATACCAATTGTAACACCCCGTTTTCCCAACGTAAAAATTTCATAATAAATTATCAGAGTTTTTCACATAAACGGAATGCTACATCTCTTTATCATAAAATCTTAACAAAATAGATAATAATTTATCCTTCAAAAATTCATCAACATAATATTTTAAGACTTTGCAGCGGATTTAGTTTAACAATAAAAATAGTCTTGGCAAGCAGGCCTCATCATAAAAGTCTCATAAATCTTAGTTCAATAATAATTTTTAAACTTCAAAAGCAATACGTAAAGGAACAGAAAATAGTATCAAAATCCTCATCCCTTTACGTATCAGAGCACCTAAGGACACACTGTGAGGAGTCCACTCACGACCACGCCTACTCTTGGTTACCTGTAAGTTACCCATACGAAGAGCAACATTTCCAAGCAAAGGGGTGAGATGTCTCAAACAATAATATTAAGCTTATAAATCATAAATTACATTTAACAACTTAAATATCATCACATATCTTAACAATAATCATGTAACATCATAGGATTATCTAAACATAGCATTATCATAAACATAGCGCTATCATAATCAACTTCATAATCAAAATTCATAAACAACTTCATATTCAAATTCATAATCAATTTCATATTCGTTCAGCAACATCACTTGACAAATCGACTTAGCACTTGACTCGACAATACAACTCAACTCGACTATGCAACTCAACTCGACTATGCAACTCTTAATCATCTTAAATCATCTTAGACATCTTCAATATGTATGTGGTACCACCAGGGCATTAAGCCCCCTTCTCTAAGGTCATAAAGGACCTGTCGGGCATTGAGCCCCCATCTCTAAGGTCATAAAGGACCTGTCGGGCATTGAGCCCCCATCTCTAAGGTCATAAAGGACCTGTCGGACATTAAGCCCCCATCTCTAAGGTCATAAAGGACCTATCGGGCATTAAGCCCCCATCTCTGACTATGCAACGACACAACTCTAATGCAACGACATAACTTTCGTACAACTTAGACAACTTCATGAACATCTCTTATAATTCTTTGACTTAGACCGACATTTACATCTTAAATAAGATCAACAGCAACATATGCAGCACTTATAAAGTCACATCATATCAGCATCATAACTTAACAGTATCAAATGATAGCAATAGCATCTCAAACATCGCATCAACATAAACATCATAAATAACACATATAGTGCATATATAACAATATCACATCATTAAATAATTCATAAATTACACTTAGTCAAATAATTCATATAAATTATTTACACAATCAAGAAAGATTATGAAAAATATATGGTAAAATTAGGACTAGAATTCTTTCACAAAATAATAGTATGATACCGTGAGTCAATTAACGAGAAAGTTAAAGATGCTAATTAGTATAAAAACATTTTGAAACAAGACTAATTGAATTTAAATTTAGAAGGCAACATCTTATACTGTCTCGAAATTAAATTTATAATAATAATCCAAAACTAGCGAACATAGAAGTGCGCATAGAATCATAAACAAATTAGCATTGCATCTATGAACCGAAAAACCAAAAGGCTATAAAATACGGTGTGGAACTCATAACATAATATAATATGAAATTATACCAAAAACCATATTAGTGAAAACCATTGCAATTTATTATGATCACAAAATTGGGATCGAAACACATACGGCAAATTCATGAATCGCAGCATATATACATACACATGATGCACACATAATGACAGAATTTCACATTCAAATTAAAATCTGAAAAACGAAACCGAAGTGAATTGTTGGAAAGTAAATTCAAACCAAGAAAACCAAATGCAACAAAAAACTTGCTTTCTCAAAATTCAAAATACACATCATAATAGTTTTAATTTTCAAAATTAATGGACATCACAACATAAATTCATGAAAAGATCATGAAAGCAAGCAAAGATCCTTCACTACCCACATGTTCAAACAACCCTTATGATGAATTAAGACTCCCCCTTTACATAAATTCAACGGTTTTTCATCACCTAATCATCAATTCTCATTCAAACCCTAATTTTTCATAATCTCATAAACTCATCCTAAAACATGTTAGATGCAATCTAATGATCTACAGACATAATATTAGTGAAAGATAGTCTCACCCTTACCTTAGATTGTTTTTCTGAAATCAAAAGCAGCGTTCTTCGTTCCTAGGGTTCTCTCTCTCTGAGTTCTCCTCTTTCTCCAAAAAGCGGTTTAACGTAAAAACTCTTTCTAACCTAAGCTTCCTTATTTATAATACTAATCACTCTTCCTAAATCTATTTAGGCCCAATAACTTATTCTTCTTTCTATTCTAACCTCCAATTCTACTTACACTAATAATTCTCGTATTCTAATAAATAATGGAATAATGTCATATAATAAAATACTAACACCTCATATATATAAATAAATCACATAAATAGATTCTAACTTAATAAAAATAATTAAATAAAAGGAGGGCGTTACATAATACCTCAAATTCGTCCTTGAATTATCAGCAATCCATCAAATTCGTCCCTGAATTTATCGAAATATCTATTTAGTCCCTGAATTTACAAAATGTCAATCAAATCAGTCCCTTCGTTAAGTTGGTCTGTTAACGGAGGTGACGTGTAACATTAACCTTTTACAAGGATTGCCACGTCAGATGCCACGCAAGCAGGGACCAAATTGATTGATTTACAGAAAATTTCCAAGGACCAAATTGATGGATTTTCAGAAAATTTCCAAGGACCAAATTGATGGATTTTCAGAAAATTGGCAACGGCTCTTTCTCCTTGTACTCAATAACGGCTCTTTCTCCACTTCCAAATTAACGGCTCTTTCTTCCCCAAATACATAAATATGAAACCCTAATGTTATTATTTGTCACCTAGAGTTCAAAATCCTCCAAAATTCTTCCATGAATTGAGTAGGTGTTCTTCCCCAATTCAAAAACATAAAACCCTAATTTTGTTGATTCAATTCGAAATTAAAAAATCATTGGTCATTGTTTGAAGCTAATTTCTACTGGTAGAAAAGAAGTTAACAAGCTAACTTCTACTGGTAGAAAAGAAGTTAACAAAATGCTGATATAAAAACAGACAGTTTTGAAGCTAACTTCTATTGGTAGAAAAGAAGTTAACAAAATGCTGATATAAAAACAGACAGTAAGACAGTTTTGAAGCTAATTTCTACTGGTAGAAAAGAAGTTAACAAAATGCTGATATAAAAACAGTTTCAATCAAAATGGTCCCTGAATTATATGCATATCCATCATATCGATCCTCAAATTAGTGAAATTACCATCAAACAGGTCCTTGAATTTTCACACCAGATACCACTTTGATCCTTGGGCATACATTTGCTGAATAAAGTAAAAAGTAAAAGACAGACACTTTGATTATAAAAAGACATACATTGCAGCCTCCGATATTGATCTCGCTCTAAACAACCACGGTGATGCAGGATTACCGTAATACAGTCTTCCATCCTACGAATTTGGCCAACATCACACTTCAATACCAACCTCAAAAAACCCTTTTTATAAAATGTTTAAATCAGGACGTGATTTCGTTCAATACTAATATAATGTTCTTCATTTTTAGTAACCAAACATTAATACATTAAATTATTATGTTTCTACCAAAAAACCCTAAAATTACTAATTAAAAAACGCAATCAAACACACAACAGTCACAAACAAACATCAACGAAACATGATATGAAGTTAAAAGTCGCAAAAATAATGCCTAAAACTAAAACCGATATTCACAAAAAACGGACAAAAGGGAGAAACGAACAGAAGTGAATGGAAAACGAAGTTCAATGGCGTTACCTTGACAATCCACGGAATCTGACTTCAAGACCGAATCTTTTCCAAGGTTGATCGCTGGTGATGATGACGATTTTGGAGAAGTGAAGAGGGTGACGGTTTAGGCGGGAAGGTGAAAGATTAGGGACTGGTTTGATGCTTCTGAGTGAAAAAAATGTGAGGATGAAAGACAATGGTAATAGAGAGGTATAATTGGAAACACATGAAAAATTACCCTCAAAAGTTAAATCTCGAATTTTCTCCATTTCCATCAATTTCGTCCCTGTACACGTGGCTGCCTTGTTGACACGTGTACAGGACAACACAACATGCAAGGGGACATGTCATCACCACTAACGGTGCTTTTGGACGGAGGGACTGATTTGATGGACGTCTGTAAAATTCAGGGACTAAATAGATATTTCGATAAATTCAGGGACGAATTTGATGGATTGCTGATAATTCAAGGACGAATTTGAGGTATTACTCATTATTTTTTAGTTTTTACACTGAATTGGACGAGAGTCGATATTTCTCACCAACTCGTCCCCGATGATAATCTTTGGACGCTAATCTTTATTGTCATCAAATATTCCCCGCTCTGCTTCAACATCGTGATTCCTCGCCCAATCCCAATTCCAACGGTTCACGTATTTCACACTCTCTCCTCTAAATTTCCAGGGTTTCAATTTTCATCCCGCCAATTTTAGATTTTCATTCCTTTTCTTTTTAGCTCGAATTGCATTCATAGGGAGGGTTTTACTTGATTTATGCACTTTTTGTTCTTCAATCGCAAAATTCACTAGAATTCATTGTTTGGTGGAATTTAATTTAGGGTTCTAGAAACGGAATTATTCCTTAATCGCAATTGAGATTAGGGTTTTCCAATTAAAATTTAGCATTTCAGATATATCTATGACGACAGGTAGACATGGAGATAATCGCGATCATGAATTCAGGAACAGTAATTCTGATTTCGGTATTTCAAGGCGTGGTTTTAATAATAATGTGTATCATGATATTAGAAATGGTAAGGGTCGAAGTAGGGATGCAAGGGATAGGATTATTCAGAGACGGAAAGAAGTTTCGAATGGAAGTTACCGGTCATCTTCGAGTAGGAGTGACTCTGGTAGCAGTGGTGGTCGTAGTGGTGTGCCTGGTCCAAGAAGATGTGAGTTTTCTGTTAAGATTATGGATAGAGAGCCGGGCGAGCTTTCTAGTGAGAGTGGGTCGGATGATGGTGTTGAATTAGAGTCATTGGTGAAACGCCACGAGGTTGTGACGGGGAAAGAGTTTGATTATGGTGTTGAACCGGAATCAGTGTTGAAACGCCATGAGGTTGCCACGGGCAAAGAAAACGAGAGTCAGACGCCATTAGAGAGGAAAAGAAAATTTTCGCCGATAGTATGGGATCAAGAGGAGAGCAAAGTGAATAATTTATCCAATCTGAAGGTTGTCACAACCGTGACTGCTCTTCCTCCAACACCACCATTACCAAGAGCATTTCGTGAGTCGCCTACTGTTAATTACAATGGAGTTGAAGTTCATTCTCTTGAGAATCCCAAGTTGCCGACAGCAATGGATCCTTCTATGGTGTCCGAGTCAGTTCAAGATGCCGAGACTCCTATAGGTTTGCATTCAATGTTGTCAGAGCAGGGGTTGGTTAATGGGCGGGTAGCTGAGCAGCCAAAAGTTGAAGATTATGTTCCTACTCGTAATATATCATCTTCAAGATGGGCATCCAGAGACGACTCTCCTGACGATGAAGGTGAAATCATTGATGAGAAGGAACTCCTTAAAAGGAGGAGGTTATCTCCTGGATCAGGTACGAGAGTAAGAAACAAGATGTTGAGACCCGAGGATAAAATTGAAGGTTTTGATAGGGCTAGAGCCAAATCATCTGAATCGGAAGAAAGAGGTAGCACTGGGAGATACTCCGGTGAAGATGATCATCCTGGTATGGAGGGAGAGAAGAATAACAACATGGAGATTGATGGTGGAGTTTGCAAAAGTGACACAAGTGGTAGTCACTCAAATAATGGTTCTGAAAGTGAAGATGATTGCAGGGAAAGTATGGAACCTCCGACTCCACCACACAGAGTTGTCAACATGCTTCATGGTTGTAGAAGTGTTGATGAGTTTGAGAGACTGAACAAGATCAATGAAGGAACATATGGTGTTGTATATAGGGCCAAAGACAAGAAGACTGGCGAAATAGTGGCTCTGAAAAAGGTGAAGATGGAGAAGGAAAAAGAAGGGTTTCCACTGACTTCTCTGAGGGAAATCAACATACTTCTTTCTTTTCACCATCCATTCATAGTTGATGTTAAGGAAGTAGTGGTAGGTAGTAGCCTTGATAGTATTTTTATGGTTATGGAATACATGGAACACGATCTTAAAGGACTAATGGAGGCAATAAAACAGCCATTTAGCCAGAGTGAAGTAAAATGCTTAATGCTCCAGCTGTTAGAAGGTGTGAAGTATCTTCATGACAACTGGGTGATTCATAGGGATTTGAAGACTTCAAACCTGCTTCTGAATAATAGAGGTGAGTTAAAAATCTGCGATTTTGGATTAGCTCGTCAGTATGGGAGTCCATTGAAACCGTATACATCATTGGTGGTTACTCTTTGGTACAGGTGAGTGATGTTTAAGTTAAATAAGCCACTTGTTTCTGTTTATTAACACCATTGATTAATTTGAAATTTGGATTATATTCTTGGCTATATCTGTTGCGAATTTGAAAACTATGTTGTCATCATGCAGTCATGCATTGCTATAGAACTAGATCTTAATATGCTATTATTATACAAGATTATTTTTGTAGTAGTATTGCAAGCTTGCTGTAAGTGACCCAACCTCATTTTTTGGCGATCCCGTCTTTTTTAAGGCAAATAAACAGACTTCTTTCCTTTCATCATCCCATGTATACTTTCCATGTTTTTTTAAACATTTCTTTGCTATTATTCTACTAGAATATTTTTGGAGCAGTATTGCAAGCTTGCTGTAACTTAGTGACCTAGCCTCGTTTTTTTGAGATCCCATCTTTATTAAGGCAAATAAACATACTTCTTTCCCTTCCCCGTCACGTGTATACTTTTCCATCCTTTTTAAAACTAGTTAAAAAAAGGCTATGTAATATTGCAATTGTTACATTTAAATGATAAATACATCGAAAGTCTGTTGTTATTGTAGTAATGCCTTTATTAGTGACATTTGACCTTAGTTTACCTTGCATTTTATCATGTCGCTGATTGCATTCTCTTGCAAGTAAAGAAATCATCTGATTCATGGTTGTTTCTTAGGGCTCCTGAACTTCTTTTGGGGACAAAGGAGTATTCAACAGCCATTGACATGTGGTCCCTGGGTTGTATAATGGCTGAACTTCTGTCCAAGGAACCGTTATTTAATGGGAGGAATGAATTTGATCAACTTAACAAGGTATATTTTAATGCTCAGTCTTGTAGTTGTTAAGGACTCACTCTCACTACTCTGGCCTTTCAACTTTTGGTGCCAAACTTGGCTTAGGCTCATTAACAATTATTATTTTATATACATGCAGATTTTCAGAATTCTCGGCACCCCAAATGAAACAATTTGGCCCGGCTTCTCAAAATTACCTCTAGTCAAGGTCAATTATGTCAAGCAGCAGTAAGTAATTGTGATTTCTTTTATGCAAGACATTGATTTTTGGTTCCTCTGTTCTTACATTTTGCCACTGTTTCCAGGCTTCAACTCTGTGTGGTTCTGGTCTGGCTATCTGGCCTCCCCTGGTGACTTATGTTTACAAGACTTTTCTATTGTGTATTAACCACACGAATGTTCCTTTCAGGTATAATCTCCTGCGTAAAAAGTTTCCTGCAACATCTTTCACTGGATCCCCTGTTCTTTCTGATTCTGGATTTGATTTGTTGAGCAAGCTTCTCACTTATGACCCTGAAAAGGTACATCATATCTGCTGCTTTGATTTTGTAATTACACATTTATTTTAGTGCTTATTAAGAATACGAGCCGTTGTTATTTTGTTCAAAGAGGATCACTGCTGAAGATGCTCTCAACCATGCGTGGTTTCGTGAAGTTCCCCTTCCTAAATCTAAAGAATTCATGCCTACATTTCCCGCTCAACATGATAAAGAAAGGTGACTTAACAAGATATTACTTTGGCAAATGCCTTTACAATTTTACTTGCTTGTTTGATTCTTATATATGCTTTTCAATTGCATTAGGAGAATGCAAAGAATAATGAAGAGTCCACATCCGTTAGAGAGGAAGCACCACAAGGAGTTGCAGCAGAGGGAATCAGGAACTGGTAGTATTTTTGGCTAACAGTGATGCTATCTAAAGTTTTGGTCTTGATAGTGTCATTTTAACTCGTTGTTGAATGTTTGCATGCTTGAGGTGTGAGTAGGCACTGAATGGATGTTCCAAACATTGTTACTCGATAGCTTGTGCTGTTTTTTATCAGGCACCTGTTTTTAGTTTGGGTTGAGATATGTATTCTTTACCTTCTGGGAGACAGATTTATTTCAGGTTAACCTTCATTGTTGATCGCCATATAGAAATGTCCACGGGACACAGCTGGCAGCATAAGGTGTGGCAGAATTGCCTTCTTAAAATAGGAATAGTTCATGTATGCCGAAACTTGTATGTAACATATTTTCATTGGCCTACTGTAAACAATTTAAATCTGGTTGAGTTCAAGCAGTATGGATTCTTTTGCATCTATCGGTTAGTTCTTTGGTTATTTTTTAATGTTCATATTCTGTTTGCAAGAGCAAGTTCGTGTGATGTGGAAGAGTGCATTCTGTCCATTTTGTTGAAGAAAATGACACTAATTTTTCACATCGAAGGTAATGAACTCCTTATGTATCTTAGATATCAAGGAATGAGAATTGAACTTTGTCAGTTTGACTTGATAAATGATGTCTTAGTGTTTATCTCTCTTGCAACTAGAAGATGCACACTAGAATAATGGTCTTATATTTGATATTTGTGTTTTTGCGCGTGTGCTGCTGCTACCACAAATTCTTAGTGTGTCATACTTTTCCATTTGATTTTAATGTCATGACTATGGGTTATATATTTTAGACGTCAGCATATTTAGAACCAACTGTTGCTTGTTTTGGATTTCAATTGCTGAAACTTCAATGTTAAGTACAAATGACTATTGTTTCAAGGAAATATCTTGCTTAGAAAGGAACTTTATTAGTAATTTATTTATTTTGCTGTCTTTTAATTTTGAAGTTTCTCAAATTTTAGTGAGCAAAGTGGATGAATTTGGAAGAATTTCATGTATTCTTTTGGCGCAAAAATTTATTACAATTGAATAGGAATGGTTCCGGGTTTCATTGTTTACAAATTGGTTTTTTTTGGCTGTAGCTTTAATTTATGAGGACTAAAGCATCAAATTAAATGAAATGAAATGGGAATGTGATTTTCCTTTGTTTTGTTATCTCCTTCCTCATTAAATAAAATATATTATTTTAGTATATTTTCGTATATAAGGATTTAAATTTTCACAAGTTTGAATACTCTTTCATGACATTTGTGTGTGGATGTCATTGCAGTATCAAAGCTAGCAGGTTGAGGATGTTACCTGTATACCCTGGGAATATATGGAACTTTGTTCCATCAGGCTCTCTAGAGGTACCATCCAAACCTTAGTTTGTTATAATACATCTCAGCAGTTCTAACAACTACCCAATATTCTAAGATCTGAACCATTTATTTATCTCTGTTGTGCATCTTCTAGTGATTCATTGTATAGTTTATTCTTATTTCTTGGAATGATGTTTTAGTGATGTTTGGTGGATTACAACATTTCAGTTTTATTGTTTCTTTATAACTTTAAATGGCTTGTTAAATTGAAAGTTAATTAAATGATTCAGTTGTAACTCATGGAAGAAGTCTCCTCTTCACTAAAATGGTCGTCAGGTTTTGACTGGGCTAGTAGAAAAATTTGACCTCGGTCTGGATTTAATTAACCATTGAAACTTTTTATCCCCCTTCTTCTGGCTCCAACTACTGTAACCCAGTTTTTGGGGTTAGGCGCTGACAAACATGCATCATCACGTAGTAACTTCAACTTAGGTGAGTAGTTTAGCCAGATGTTGAAAATTTCATCATGGCAAATAAAGTTCAAAAGTGCTTATTACTTATTAGTCTAAAATGTTGTAAACATCATTTTTTGGTTAGTTTTGGAATATGGAGTCTTGAACTGGATCTTATTTTATTAAATCATAAAAAATTAATGGTTGTCAAATTAAGTGGAATCATTTGGATGACAGTAGCGAGAAGCTGTTCAAGAGTTTGTACTTGAAGGATCGGACCTTTTGAAAATTATTAAATGGTTACTATATTGTTTTTCTTATTTTTACCACTTCATGTTGCTGATTGGAGGGGCAGGCATCTACAGCAGCTCCAGTGCATTATGCATTATTTTTCTGATGGTAGGCTTTTAGACATTTTATTTGGGGCATAATAGATCTTATGTTTGACATTTTTTTCCGGTACAATATGTTTGTCATTGGATCATATGGTAGAATGATATTTGTTTCTATTTATCTGTTTTCCATCTTGCTATGATGGACATGGTTCTCGTCAACTTAAAATTGGGATCAAGTTGATGCTAGCTGGCTTTAGCCAATGATTGAAGAATTTTGACAACTGCCGTGGGATTGCTAATAACTGTTTGTTTGTATGGCCGGGAGATGGGGTTGGTTTGCGCTGAGGTGTAAAGCATCGAGCAATTCATAAAATTTATACATTTTGATGTATCCCTCGAAATACCACCCGTTTTTGCTATGTTACTGTGTGACATTTGCAGCAATTGAGAATGTTTTATGCGATTTTTCTTGACTGTAGTATGAGGATTACTTAATTTAGTAGTTAAAGTTCACCCAGAGAACATATATAGTATGATTACAGATTTTAATGCCTGGCCATGTCTGTCATGGTACTATCCTGCCATTTCTCGAATGGTTAGGGTTGCAGTCTAGACACACATCTCAATAATGGTGTTTAATACAAGTGGTGGGTAAATGTAATTTGTTACGTGATATCAGAATTTCACAAATGCCGCACGGTACTATAACAATATTCAAACGAGGAAAATGACTGATGGTTCTATAACCCTTTCAAACTGGGACCTGTTCTATGCACGTGATCGGACATTAATTGGATGTGTATGGTTGTTGGTTAACTTTATCAAGTAAATGTAATTTGTATAAATTTTTTATTAAGTAGATATTTATAGTGTTTAAAAATAAATTATAACAATGTAATACTGTATAAAAGATGTTTATCCAGTGTATTCCCATAAGTACACTTAAAAATTTTGGTATCTTCTGTCAAAAAAAAAAAATTGTTTGCTATCTGATTAAGCATTATTTTAAGGAACTATCTAATTAAGCATGTATCGGGTTTTTAGCTCCGTTTGATATAAAAAAAGTAAATATGTATCGATTTTTTTTTTTTTTTGGATAGAAGCATGTATCGATTTTAATTATTGTTACTATCAACGACATACATAAATTCCCTTGTGCTTCGATACTTTTATGATTTATTTTACACTTTTTTTGATTGATTGATTTATTTTACTTTTTTTTGACTAAATCGTTGCTTCAAATAACCAAACTGTCAAATGATTTGATTGATTCATGCTCTCACTAAATCCAAATTAATCTAACTCCCTTCTAGGAGTTCAACATGACTGTCTCGCCATGAATCATTATCACGACAAATGTTCCAATTGCTAATTTTTTTAATTGCTCTCGCATAATCATGCTCGTTTTTTTTCCATGTTAAATCTTAACCCCTCAACTAACATGTTAAGAGAGAATGCATGTATTAAGAAATGAGGATAAATAGATTGAAAAATGTAGATTCATCCTCAAATTTTCCAACGTGAGATGATCCAGCACTGATGTATACGGCACCGGGAAATGATTTTTTGACGCCGCAAAAGTTGACACCGGAAACTGTATAAACTATTAGGACTTCCAACATACTGTTTTGGCCTTTTCTCTATCCTTAGGTCACAATTTTTTCGGACCCATAAGACACTAACTCAAGTATGTATTATTGTGTACGGTGTCGACATACAATATCGGTGTTCTATGTCCAAATAACATTGCTCTAAGGCATTAATGGCTCTTACGGTTTTTTGCTGGACAAGGGCATCCAGTTCTAATTTAACAGTGCAGAAGAGAATTCGAGCTTAGAAGAGGAAGTAATTTCGAGAAAGAGGAACAGTGGTGGCTGCAGCGCAGGTTAGAACCTCTCCATCTGCGGTGACAGTGTATGTCTCTGGGTCCACAGTGATTTCTGGAAGGGCGTCATTCAGTTTCATGTCTAATTTGGTGAGCTTCCTCACATTGTCCACGGCTTCCACCCTCTTGTCAAGTCCATATAAAGCTTTTACACCGTTGTCCAAAGCTGCCTGTTTGTGACAGAGCAATGATGTGTGAAGTGAATCTGTATTGGTTTATGTGTGTGCGTGGAGTGCGTATGTGAAAGAGAAGGAGAAAGAAAAGGTTGCATACCTTGCTCACAAAAGCAATAGAGTTTGCGCGACCAGCCTTGCCAAATGCTCCGAACATAGGTCTCATAATCACCTGCAAAATCAGGTTTCCCAGTTTAGTTGAAGCATTTCTGATTAAAGTTAAACACCTCTAGGAAGACTGGTTGCATATACACTTTCCATGCTGCGCTCTATCTCACATCACATAAGTGTGTGTCAAATTTAGCCTACATATGCTTTGTAGGGATGCGACTTCACAACAGTCATTTACTTGAATTTAGATATCATATCAGATATAGTGAAATACGAAGTATCAAATTTTTGAATTGTACAAAATTTTGTAGATTTGATCTACTTAATGAGAACTTTCATTTGAATAGTTGGATCTCTTAATTTCATATTTTATTTTGTTTAAATTTGTTAATTTTATATTTTACACAAAATTAATGAGCTATGCGAAGTTTGACGTCTAATGTCAAGACATAAGAAAACGTTTACCGGCTCAGGTGTTGGGATGCTAGCGTTTGCATCACCCATGTTAGCCCATGCAATGTCACCACCTTTGATCACCATTTCTGGTTTTGCTCCAAAAAAGGACGGTTTCCATAATACAAGATCAGCTAACTTTCCCACCTGCAAGACTAGGTATAACGTAAATGAGGCGGTTGACCTAGAAATAAAATTAGAAAGAAGAGCATCAGCTTCATAGTTGTCATCTGATAAGAAAATTGCAGTTAAATTATGAAGAAAAAAAATCCCACTTAAACGCACAGCTTTCCAGTGATAGTTGTCATCTCAATGAGGATTTCAGATAGTTAAAAGTTCAATAGTGACCACTCATAAGTATTGTCTAATTAGCACTACTTATAAATTGTACTGCTAATTTTTCCAATTATGGACATAAATACATATCAGAAGTGAGAAAGCTGGATTTCTGAAAATCAGGTCTGACTTTTGGTAAGCCAGTAAACCTTCTACAATTTTATTTATTATTCACTTTGTATCTTTAGTGCATGTTTGGTATCATAGTGGATTTGCCGAAATCACGGTGAGCCACCATGATTTTGCAAAAGCTACAGATCATAGGTGGTTAAGTTCTGATAGCATTGACAACGATGTTTTTTCACGGGAAGTATCAAAAGAACTTCCTGTTTACTATATATGTTATCCACTAAAAACCATGCTTGGATTGACAAAGGACGAAAAATCAAACAGCATACCTCAACTGAACCAATATACCGTGACAAACCATTCGCTATAGCAGGATTTATAGTGTACTTTGCAACATAACGTTTGATTCGAAAGTTGTCATTGTCTGAATCATCAGGCTGAAGTGGTCCTCTTTGTGACTTCATCTTATTGGCAGTTTGCCAAGTTCTGCTTATGACCTAAGAAAGAAATCATTCGACAATTTAACCTCGGGGATACAAAACCTATTATAAATTTTCAAGGGTATACTGTAAATTTTTTAAGAGAAAGTGAAAGCAAAAAGAAAATTATGGGAATTTTGTAGAGCTATAGTCACATCAATAGCAGTAAGATATGAGGTGCTGTTCCAAAGACTACATGAGACAATGACAAGAAAGACCTTCAAACAAATTGAGAGAAATGCTGCTGACACACACTATTCTTTTTTTCTTTTTTGGAATTTATCAAGCACTAAAATTATTTATTTCATAATAAATGAGTATAATTTAAATGGGGTGACTTGAGTAAAGGATGGACCTCTCCAATTCTACCCATAGCCTGTGAATCAGAAGCAATAATGCTAATTGCACCCATATCATGCAAAATATCTTCAGCAGCAATTGTCTCGGCTCTTATCCTTGATTCTGCAAATGCAACATCTTCTGGACAATTCTTATCAAGATGATGGCAGACCATCTGTACATCATCAAGTCAAAAATAACAATCAAAATGATTTAAGCTACATTATAATTTTACGACTGTTTTTTTCCTTTCTTCTTTTTTCGTACCAACATGTCAAGATGCTCATCTATGGTATTTGATGTAAAAGGACGCGTAGGATTTGTTGATGAGGGTAGGACATTCTTCACACCACATACTTTGATGATATCTGGAGCATGGCCGCCACCTGCACCTTCACTGCCCAGGAAAGTAATAGAGAATAGTAAATAACCAGCTAGCTTTGATCAGAAAACAGAACCAAAAAGTCATCCAATGTTCAATTCTGATGGGCCGCAAGATATGAGCATACAATATGATGAGTATGAGCATATACATGTATAGAAGTGACTCAAGTGAGTATCCTATTATGGGAAAAACAAAGGTTTGAGTTTAACCTATTTCAGATTTCACATATTACAGATAAGATCAGAGTCATAAATGATGAAACCAGTGTTCTAGCAAGAAGTTATATATTAGTTTCTTATCGCTACAGCAATACTTCTATACAACGAAATTTACAAATAACATTAAAATGGATGTTTTTTTTTAGAACATCAATTAATTATCAAATAGCAATCATGCCAGACCTGTGTTTAATTTTTTTTCTAAGTTAGCATATACCTGTGGTAAGTATGAATAGTTCTTCCTTTAAATGCAGCAATTGTATGTTCCACAAATCCAGACTCATTTAAGGTGTCAGTATGTATGTTAACCTGTTACCGTACAAGTTAGTAATAAAAAATTAAACAGAACATTGTAAAGATGGGAATATCACATTAGATGAGTGGACAAAAAACCAGAAGGGATTATAATGAATACATTAAGGAGAAAGTTGGAGTGGCACCAATAGAAATTCCAGTATGAAGAGTATATGATATGATTATGAAGAGTATAGATCAAATCATTAAGAAGGATTTAGACTTGAATGGTTTGTCTTTCGACACAAGTTATGATTGAATATTATGGTGTTGTTTGACCCATTCATCCAATCTCGTGTGATGAGAAACTTTGTTGTTGTGGTGGTGGTTGTATAGTATAAGTTAAGAACAAAAATAAACCAAAATTACAAAAGTAAATAAGTGAAAATATTGAATAAAATTGTGCCTGGATATCATATTGCTCTGCAACAGTCAAACAGCTGTCTATTGCGGCTGGCGTAGTTCCCCAATCCTCATGCAGCTTCAGTCCCATAGCTCCAGCCTTGACTATTTCATGTAATTCATCAGGTTTGGCACAATTCCCCTAAAACAATGAACGGAAGTTTTAATCAAGATTGAGCAGAGATGAGGAAAAATAACTGAACAAAAAAAAAGAACAAGCATTGTATATAAACAAAAAAGAAAAAAACAAACTTTTCCACTAAAACCGAAGTTCAAAGGCAGGTCATCTGTTGATTGCAGCATCATTTGCATCTGAATTGGTGCCGGTGTGCAAGTTGTAGCGCGTGTTCCATCTGCTGGTCCTGTTCCTCCTCCCACTAATGTTGTGATCCCTATATAAAAAAGCAAAAAAGGACTCGATAAAATCTACAGCGCGAGCCTTCAATACATACAAATATATATAGCATAAGCAAATAATAGTGAGCACTTTCAGCAGAAATTGCTTTCAGTTGTGAAACTCACCACTTGATACGGCTTCATATACTAATTGAGGGCATATAAAATGTACATGACAATCTATAGCTCCAGCAGTTACAATTAAGCCCTCTCCAGCAATAACTTCAGTATTAGCCTAGATTTGGGACAATTGCGCATATAAGCTGTATCAAGATAATGATAAGGAATTCAACTCATTGTCTCAGATATCTAGAAAGGAACCTACCCCAATGATCATATTAACACCATTCATAACATCTGGATTTCCTGCTTTTCCAATTGAGGCAACAAGGCCATCTTTAATGCCAATATCTGCTTTGAAAATTCCAGTATAATCAACGACCACAGCATTTGTTATAACGGTATCGAAGGAGCCATCAGGTGAATGGCCACACGACTGACCCATTCCATCTCTTATGACTTTCCCACCTCCAAAAACACATTCATCACCATAGGCAGCAAAATCTTTTTCAATTTCCGCAAACAAGTTAGTGTCACCAAGACGAATTTTGTCGCCAATAGTGGGGCCATACTTGTTAGCATATTCCTCTCGAGGAATTACTTTAGTCAATGAATAGTCTTCTCCGGTAATACCTTCCCTAGGAAATTTCATATTTGAGGTAAGAAATCTTCTCAGACATGGAATTGGCAAAGATGTACACAAATTTATATAACAATAACTTAAATAACAAATCACAAACCTTGCATTTTCATCTTCCTTATGCCCAAATCCCCTTGTTCTCACAGCCTCCATGGCTGCTATGCAATTGGAATTGTTAACTGGACCATCAACAATGTTGTTACCTCCTCGGATGACTTTGTTGCCACCAATGCTTACAAGTATAACACTTTTACTCTCCCCTGGCTATCAAGAGTAAATGGTTTTTGATTAATGGTTTGTAATCTAATAAAGGAATTAGTTCACCAAAGGTTGCATCTAGCCTGCTCACATGAGACCGGCACTGAATAAAAAAAATAATTATAGTGCAAAAAATTTAATGAATTATACATTACAATTACTGTGGTAAATTAACAAAAGCATGGAATTCTACCTCAAAGCGCGTGGTAGTCCCAGAGGCTATATTAAGACGCTTGCCAAAAGCTTTTCTTCTATCAAAGGTTAAGTAGGGATTTACTTCAATAAAATGATAGTGGCTTCCAACCTGGAAATTTTCAGAAATATCATAAAATGATTGTTTCAGTTATTTTCTATTGACAATACTAAGAATTAGAAAGGAGTCAACTGGCTGGAATATTTGAGACAGTAAATTTTAATGTTAATGTTTGACAAGATTCAAGAATTATAACTAGATTAAACTTGACATCAAAAGCTCAAAAGATTCTATTTCCTGAATTAACTATGATCCAAGGATAGTTGATTCAGGTACAAAGAGGTGTGGATGAGATTCACATTCTTAGATTCAAATATTCAGACAACAAACAGTTTAAATCATCCGTAATTGATCACAAAACAAATTCACGAAAACCAGTACTGGTTTAGTGACGTTCATTGACATCACTTTGTTATTTCATATGTACACAACTTATCTTACTGCATTTAAAAACACTTGTACTATGTGTAACTAGAGCATGTTTCAAGCATTTTTAATCTGTAATAAATGCATTTTTTTTTTTTTTTTTTTTTTTTTGAAAAAATCAATGCAATTTTTTTTTTAAAAAGAGCATAAAAACCTATTGAAAATGCTAAGGTGCTAGGTGTGCAACATGTGCGGGCAAATACCTGAACTGGCCTGTCTCCGTTGTTTACAACTTTAAGAGAGACTGCTTCCCTCCCAGCATTAAGAATCAGGCTTCTATCTTCAGTTTTTATTTCACCAGGAATGACATTATCTTCATTGTTCTCGGTAAAGATATCAAGTGAAGGTACTGTAAACACAATTTCCATCTATCAAAACCTTTTGACAGAAACAACAGAAAAATGCTGATTATGAACAGCTACTATAAATACATAAGAATTGTATTGTCTTAAATTTAAATTAAGCAAAGACACAATTAAGAGTGGTTACCAAATAGCATACGCTCAAACATGGAAGCACTCAGCAGAAATACATAATAAAACATCTATTTTTAATATCAAAATAAAGGCATACCTGGAAGAAAAGAACCAAATAGTGCAAGTACAAGGTTTCCATTTTCACGAGCAATTGGGTCATGAACTGTGATTAACTTAGTCCCATCATGAAAGGTAGCTTCAACCTACATTCAATTTTTTTTTATAAAACTATGAACTTAGCATTCAGGAAGTCGAGGAAGATTGAAGAGCACTGTGATAAACCACAACAAAAATTGTGCTGCATCCCTTTGATGTATTAAGAATTGTGATAAAAAAAAACTAAAAGAACCCAAAATATATCCAATAAAATATCAAAAAGGTATTTTTTGAATCATAAATAAAAAAGAAAAAAAATTGTAACAGTTTTTGGTACAAAAGAAGGAAAAACTGCAATAGTAACAAGTTAACTGAGCTGACTTCATGCATAAAGCCATTTGAGAGACTACTTTTTGAACAATCTCATAAAAGTAAGTACCTGAACAGTTTCCAAGAGATGTGGAACAGCTGAAAGAACTTGTCTCCTGTTAAAACATGAAGACAAATTAAGACACAGGGAAACTTCCAAAGGTTCGATCTAGTGGTAAAAATACAGGTTTTGGACTTGGAGGTCCCAAGTTTGAGCCTCACTAGTGCCTCCGAAGGGAGGTAAATGTAAATCCCTTTGTAAGTGCTCTTTGAGCCAGAAGGTCTTCTCTGCCTTAGACTGGGGCACCATCCCCTAACCCTTAGTTTTTATTATAGAAAAAAATTAGCTCTGCTTTTTATAGCAATGAATGATAATCCCTCCTATTAAACAAAAACTTTTATATTTAGTAATTCAAAATCTAAGTAAATCTGAACTAATTTACCCTACTTAATGGTGTTATTCATAAAATTCTCCTCAACTAATATAGATTTTAATTTCAATAATCAATTCATTCTGACTTGAATAATTTTCTTAATTAGTGTCAGTTTAGGTATTTTTGTTTATAATCAATACAAGAGAGTAACAATTTAAGATACAAAACTTTGATCAAGGAAGGTCAAAAGTCAAAACAGAATGAGATGATGAAAATGAGAGCATAATTATACCTTCCTAATAGTTCTCTCCCGATAGACATTAGCACTGAAACAGCCTTATCACCATTACGAACAAATTCCACAATCTATGCATGCATATAAAAAAATACATCAAAATTCAATCAGTATCATCTATAATTCAATTGTAGAAAGTGTTTTGAAAACCAAGGTTGGAAAATTGATTAATACAAGAGAATTAGGAAACTAAACCTGTGTTGCTATGAGAGCAACAGCTTCAGTATAGTTGAGTTTCAAACCACGAGCGAGACGTTTCTGAGCAAGATAACCAGCATTGTGTAGCTGTAGTTTTTCAATCTCTCTTTGACACAGTTTCATTTCTCAAAAGAGGGGTTTCAAATCAGTGAAAATTGAAAACCCAAAGTTGGAAAATATGATGTGTTTTTTAATTTTAGTATGGTTGTTATATCAGAGATTTTAGTTAGTTACTGTGTGTGTGTTTTTTTTTTTGGGTTAATACCCATTTTGGTCCCTGTAATATGAGCGAAATCCGGTTTTAGTCCCTGTAAAAAAAAAAGTTTAGATTTTGTCCCTGTCATTTGAGATTCTTCCACTTTTGGTCCCTCATTAAAACACGTCAGCAGAATCTGCACATGTGGCAAGCTGACTGTGTAATTTTTTTAGTTTTTAATTTTTTTTTAAGGAATCACATTAAATTGTTTGTTTTATTTTAAAAATTAAATAAAAACAAATTAAAATTACAATTAAAAACACCACAAAAATCAAATGCCTTGTTTTCCAGCTTCTTCTTCCATCGTTCTTCTTCTTCTTCTTCTTCTTCACATGGTACAAGAACAAAAAACATGCAGCAAGCTTCATGTTTATCAAGGAACAACAACAGTAATGGCGCATGAAAACAAGAACAACAATGGCGCATAAAACAACAAGCACCACAAACCCATAAAGAATTTTAGCAACAAAATCTTGTCCCCATTCTTTTCTCTGCTCTTTATCTCTCTATTTCGATGAAATGAATTTAAGCAACGCCAAAAAAAAAATCAAGGAGGTAAGAATTGAACCCAGATCTAACAACAAATAAAGGATATCTTTCAAATCCACAAAAGCAACATCATAGACAACAAACCCATCAAATCCCAGAAAAAGGGATTAAAATCAAAAACTACATCTTCATCTTTCACATTTCTTCTTTGTTCCATTCATTTTGTACCTCTTTCATTACTCTTTGTAACTAATATAGGTTGTTCACACATTCATTTTCACATCCAAGTTGCTGTCAAAATCAAACTTTGGTTCCTACCCATTAACAATTTCGTTCACCCAATTCGATGTTGAAGTTAAAGAAGCAAACTTTACTATCAAATACTCAATTCAATTCAAGATTTCCAGAAGCCAAAAACCCCAGTCCAATTTCGTTTCAAGATTTCCAGAAGCCAAAAACCCCCACTCCAATTTCATTTGTGATGCGTGATTGAATTAGAAAGAGGAATTTATAACCCAGAATTCTTTGTCCACTCGTGTGTTACCATGAGTTTCAGATTTGACTTTTTTGCTTGTTTTCAAACTTCGGCAGCAGTGTACTGTGGATTGATGGTGGAAGCGACAACGGCGAGGAAGAGAATGGAGTAGAGAGATGACGGCAACAGTGTATTCTTGAGACATTTTTCTTTTTTAATTTATGTTTTTTAATTTTAAATAATGGAAATAATTATAAATTCCAAGTGGATTAAAAAAATATTAAAATTACACAGTCAGCATGACACGTCAGCAGATTCTGCTGACATGTTTAAATGAGGGACTAAAAGTGGAAGAATCTAAAATTACAGGGACAGAATCTAAACTTTTTTTTTTACAGGGACTAAAACCGGATTTCACTCATATTACAGGGACTAAAAGGGGTATTAACTTTTTTTTTTGGACAAGTACTTAAACAACATAGGACTACTATTTATGTTGTGCAACACGAGATCCTCAACAGACAGAAACAAGTGAAACAACTCCACAAAAGACAAATCTTTTCTCAAACCATTCTGTCACGGTGTGTGTCACCATTATTTATTGATTTATTCTTGGACCTGGAGCACCGAGAGTCGCATTCACCCATATAATAAAAATAGTTATTTTTCTTTTAAAAAAATTAAATAGTTATTTTAGTCTCATATGATAAACCACAATAGTTTTTTTTTTTGTTGTCAATTTCTTTAACGCCATGATCTTAGAGCTCTTTGAAGGTTGAAGTGTGGTGGGTTATTCCGCTTATTAAAATAGTCTCTAAAGTTGAAATATTTTCTTTAACGCCGTGATCTTAGAGCTCTTTGAAGGTTGAAGTGTGATGGGTTAAAACAAGGAGTAGACATGATAGATAAGCATTTCTTAATCGGAAATAGGAATGATTGTTCTCGTCTAAAAAGTTAATGGATTTCTTTAACTATTATGAGTAACAAAGTGCACAATCAAATATTATTTTGTAATTTTGTTACATTAATGGATTTGTTATCAGACTGGTTGGTCGAACCGGAGGTGTGGGCGGGTTGTCAGCTCATCAGACCATACATGCAAGTAACTCGAAGAAACTCTGTGTGACTCGGGCGGGTCTATGAACAACTTAAAATAATGAACTTTAATCTAGTCGCAGTTTACTACCACAAGGGGAAATACAACTTGTTTAGAATTAATATTGATGTTACACTGTCTCATTTCAAGGACCATCTGCACCAAATGAATGGTTGTCCCAACTACAATGATACAACGGTGACTAGTATTGAGTATTATCCTAGTGAGATATGTTCAGGCTATTCGAAAAAGTTTGATTCATCGCAGAGTATTTGAAGAAATTGTGGCGTGTATGGTTGAACCTGATGAAGAAACTAGTTTGGCCCATCCATGATCTTTTTTGTGTTTAATTTATCTTTTAAATTTATATTGTGGTTGAATTATGTTGTTGTTGTAGTTTTTATCTACTCATTGTGTTCGATTCTAGAATCCAAACCTTAAAAGCACGCTGCGGATTTTAGAATCTGAAAATATGCGAGCAGAGTCCAACCTAATATATCAGTTCATTAAATGGAAAAGCCGCATAGTTTAAGTATCACATTGAACGTTTTTATCTAATCAACATTGAGATTCCCAACCTACATTCTAATTGTATTTCAATTTATAATCTTACACACCTAGTTGAAGATATCAACAAAATAAAAATCTACAACAAAGACAGCCAATTATACATGACTATGGTATGAAGTATACATGGACAAATTGATTTATATGTTCAAAACAAAAAGTGATACATATAGCACGAGACCACAAGTATTTTCTCCAACCTTGTCCATGAATTTCTATCCATAACCATATTCCCTCAGCCAGTATTAGCTCTAGAACCAAAAATGGCTTCTCTTGTTACTAATCTAATCCCTCTTACCCATAACTCAGCCATTTCAACCCCACCTTCACAAACAAAATGCACCTCCTTATTTTTTGCAGTAACAACATAAAACATTCCTAACTCATCAACATCAAACTTCTTCCTACGGTTCCATCGAAATCTTTCACTTGGTCCTACCTCAGCCTCTTTACAAACAACATTTCTTTTGTTTGATTTCCCCCAACGTAAAATTCCAGCAGCACCAATCATTACCAATTGTTTCTTATGTGGCGACCCTTTACCACATTTTGTATGTTTCTTCACACATGCACCACACAACACTACTATTCTAGCTAACTCATCTAGTATCACCCGCTCTGCGTCATTTCCTTTGTTATTTTCTCTAGCAAGTAAAAGTGCTGTTTCATTCCTCTCATTTTTAATATCACATTTTGCTCCGTAAGATATCAAAATCTCACACATTTCTCCATTACTTTCTCTTGCTGCTAACATCAATGGTGTATATCCATTTCCATCAAAACCATTCACATCATAATACCCTTCTTTTAATAATTTTTCAACAATGCTTATGTCTCCATAACAAGCTGCTCGGTGAAGAGGATTCCCCTCGGTTAAAGTACTAATATTCAGACATCCCTTTTTAAGGGCATATTCAAACATCACCTTATGAAAATTTTCCTTATTTTCACCATTTTGGTTCAAGTCTATGAGATTAAGAGCTGTCAAACCATATTTGTTTTTAAGATTGATTACATCAGCTCCAGCATGAAGAAGTACCTTGAAAGCTTCCACGTTACCCTCTGCGGCAGCTATCATGACAGCTGAAAGTCCATTCGCGTTTTGTTCATCTAGATTTATATTCCGGTATTCGATGAGTTTTTTCAAAGCCTCTATGTCATTCGCTCGAGTGACAAATAACAAAGCTGAAAATCTAGATGCATTGCTTGATTTAACACCTTTTCCAGATCTAATTATATCCAGAATTGCTTTCTGATAAACTTGAGTCCACTTATTAAAACTTGCTACTGAAGTTGCGCAATGACCGGATGAATTTACTATCCCCAAGTCAGCTCCTGATGATACTAAAACTCGTAGACACTTCTCATTTTTATTCCTTGTACAAATCATCAATGCCGTGTCACCAAACTTTGTTTGTGAGTCCAAGTTACACTTACCATTAATCAAACACCGAAGAATGTTGCATGATCCAAGTCGCGCAGCCATGTGAATAGGGTGTACATTGGTTTCTTCAGTAGTTTGCACTACAAGTTCCGTATCCACACCATTACTTAAAAGTATATTCAATGCTCTTTCATTGTTACACATGATGGTGTGGTGCAAGAGAGTTCTTCCAATGTGGAAACTATTAGGTGACAGGTGATAGAGAAGCATGTTAAGTATAGTACCAGTGGATTCAAAATACTCTACAGCACACCATGTGATTGGATAAGGCTCAGCTAGTCCAACACCTACACGAAATTCTTCTCCTGTATCTGTTTCCCAAGACCAAGCTCCTAATTTGACCTTGATATCTAGTCTTACACCAACCTGATTGCAGAAATCAGAAAATTAGTTCCTCTTTTAGAGATCGGTTAATATTATGCAAAATGACTGTACACAATGTAGAAACTTGACAGGCTAATATTGGATTTTAGTAAATTTTGTGGCAAGCGTTTTGAGAAAAACTCAAGTCCCACGTGTTTATAAAGAGAAAAAAGGAATCATTTTACAGTTTTGTAAGAATGAATAAAAACTAATATTAATCTAATATGGTTTCATAGTCTGTCGATCAGGGCCACCAACCAAATTATCCACACACCAAGCCGAACAGTGTTGGGTCTAAGAGGATATGTTGAAAAAAGGGCTTATAAAGAGTAACATTCTCACCTTACAAATCAATTTTGTACGGATGAATACCAGACAATATGTTAAAGGCTAAGATATACTATCAAAGGAGTATTTTCCATGATGATAATGACATGCCCAAAAGTTAACAAATTAAAATAAAGTTGACTTATTGTGCTGTATGAACCAACACAATTAATCAATTATTACTTTAAAACCTAGACATGTTTATTATCCCATGTGAAGTTTATTACTTATCAAAGTTAGAACCCCACCTGCAACAGTAGTCTAACTACATTTATCTGCCTGCTGACCACAGCAGCAAATAATGCATTGCAATCAACATTAGCGTGAAGAAATGGCTTTGAAGATTGAAGCAGAGTCCTATCCATTGCATTAACATCCACTCCATGCTGCAAACAAACCCAAGAAAAAGTGTCATTTAGTAATCAATTATATTCATAGGTATTTCTTTCTGTCTATAGTTGAACAGCATTTACCAGAAATTTTAAAAAGAAAACACGTCTCTTATTAAAGAATATACGTAGGGGTTACCAAATTTTGGTGTAGCAATTTTTTCTTCTATTTCTACTCTTTCTTTAATTTACAATTTTTCCTTTTTTACTAAATCAAATAACTGAATTTTTCTAAATAACTACATGAAATTTTGTGCCTTCCACTGTTTTTTGATAAATTATAAATGATAGAACCAATAGGAGTTGGGTCTAGTGAAAGAGACTAGACTTTGAACCTTGGCTGATAGAGCTATCCATATTTAGTGTCTGACATGTCTCAAATATGATTATATTTAGTTGAGGGGACTTTGAACTTCGACTGACAGAGGTATCCATATTTAGTGTCTGACACGTCTCGAATATATTACATTTAGTTGAGGGGATTTTGAACCTTGACTTATAAATGTATCTATATTTAGTGTCTGACATGTCTCGAATATAATTACATTTATTTGAGGGGACTTAAGTAGATGATATCCAAAAAAGCGGACATACACTAGTAATTATAATGGTCTTACCTTGATGAGTACATCAACAACCTCGGTGAATCCTCTGCAACAAGCAGAGACAAGGGCATGTATTGCAACACGAGGACGGATCATGTTGGATTGCATCAGTAGTTCAGCAAATCTTGCATGTCCCGCATAGCTTGCTTCAAGTAAAGCCTCTTCGCATGCAAGTTGCGACGCCCCACCATTGATAAGGACCTCCAATATTTTCAAATGGCCTTCCCTCACTGCTGCTGTTGTAGCATAGCCCCGGAACAATCTCACATTTACATTAGCTCCCACATTCTATCACATGAAATTCCCAAAACTTAGTTAATAATGAATGGTGTGACAATTTGAACACAGTTAGATAAAATTTCTTGTAACATATGACATCACAACTAATTTTTTGAACATTTTAAGATGTTATGTTCGTATATGTATAAAATTCAATTTAGAGTTAAAAGGGTAATTCATGGAAATAGAAAAAATTAAAGATATAGTTCCTACATCAGACAAATTAGTAATAGCTATAATTAGATGCATGATATAATGATGATAATTATATCATAACATTTAAATGTGTTCGGTTAAAAAAAAAAAAAAGAAAGAAGATAAATGGAATTTAGTGTTGGATAGAAAGATCAAATATGGACCAATTATCCGAAAGAATAAGGATAGAAAAATACCCCTGACATAGTTCCATACATGAAAATAAATCCAACCAAACCCACAATCTGGACGTCTAAGCTAAATCAAATTATAAACATAATTACATATTGGATTAACTTGTAAGTGTTTCACACAATTTATAACATTTTGTGTAAAAGATAAATGTCATTATCAATCCAATTATTGCCTTACTAACATTGTTGAAATATGTAAATGACGCAATTTGCATCATATGACTCCAAAAAAAAAAAAAAATCAGTTTAGAAACCAGGGGAAAAGAAGAAAATTCACATGTCATTGATACATTGGGAATGAAATGATGAACAAATGACAATTCCGTCACATTTTTAACTGTTTTCTTTAATATGAGTTTCATGCACAGAGATGGTCTAATTTGCATGCACACTCAGACACACACCGGACACGACAAATGCAATCATGCTTAATCCGATCACGATGAGCTAAATTGATCCTACTAAGCTGCAGTTTATCTGAAAACGGATGATAAAGCGTAATTTGTAATCAAATGAAATCAAAATCACCAAGCGCAATCACAAAATTGAATATTATTGATTACAACAGTGATAATCATGGCCAAAATCACGTTTCAAATAATCAAAACGTACAAGCAACATAATTTTCGAAAACACAAAATAAGGCAGAACATTCGGAACGGTTACATACCAGCAGCTTACGAATTAGAGTCAAATTTCCAGAATGTGCAGCCAAAAACAGAGCAGTGACCTCAATTTTAAACTCTTCATACACTGAATTTACTCGATGAGGTGATTCATCTTGAAGCACGATCTCCATTGTTTTGGACTTCAACATCACCGTTCCAATGAAGTTAACATCCACCAATGGATTCGCTAAACATTCAATGGCAGAATCTGTGTCACCGCGATGAGCTGCATCAACAAGACGCTGTGACATCTCTGTTTCGTAGTCAATTGGAAAAATCTGTTTCCTTAGCCCTGTACTAGGACTCACCAACGCCATCATTTTTTGTTTTAGCCTCCGAAACTATGTTGTTTTAGTGTTCGTTATTTAAGGAATGAAATATGTCCGTAATTTTCGATAGAAACCAGAAATGAAGGCAGAGAGGAGGGAAATCGGGTTTCTGATTGATGTTTATATAGTATAGTAGGTCGTGTATTAAGGAAATTCTTATTTAACATCAATTAAAATCATTCATCTATGTTATAAAATAATTGAATACAAATTAATGATTTTGGTTGATGTGAACTAAACATGATAATCTTACACACCTTTCATTGATGTGTAATATAATTGTCACTAGTGTAATGTTTTTGTTTAATCTTACAAATTAATGTTTTTGTTTTTTTTGGTAACTAGGTAAATTTTATTTTAAATTAAAAAATGAAAATTGCATATTGAGTTGGCTAAAGGTGACAGGATTTGCACAATTATACTCTGATAAGTACTCTGAAAATAAAATATGATGAACTTGTGTGATATGCCAACACTTGTATGACTATCGACCTTACCCCATATGGCCTGCGCTATATATTTGCAGTCAAAATCAATACAGAACTTATACAAATCTGTAATTACATGTTATTTGTTTGTTGTTTTCTTTAATGAAATTATAGTTTATTGGTGTACAAATATATTTTAAAATCCCTTCAAAAAATATATATCTAAAAATAATGTTTTTTAAGGAATATTTAAAAATATATTAGTATTGTGACGTTTAGCTTTTTTTACAAGTTTGACTGTCAAAAGAAATAATCTTTTTTTACAATATTTGTGATATCTAATTTTTTTTTATAATTGGTATCTAAAGAAATATCATGGAGTTTTTTTATACACTATGCATTTCATTATAGTATAAGTTAATTTAGCAAATAATACACTGATTAAGAAATATAGTTATTTTTATTGATTTAACATAAGACAACTTTCTTGTTCAAAAAAAAAAAAGATTACATTCAAAAATCACTTTTAATAACTCCTTTTATAAATGAATGTGAAAGAAAAATATATGATATAGAGCTTTTTTGAGGGGTGATATGATAAAAAGCTCGACAAAATTTGTCAAGAAAATAAAAGAATTATATGCACATAAAAACTTATAACCTCAATTATAACAAACATAATAACATTATTTTATCTTATCATATATTGATACACACATTTATACACACACGCACGCACATATAAGAAAGATGGTTTTGTAAAACTATTCAATATTTTTTTTTTCAAATTAATTTTTAAATTTCATAAATTATAAAAAAAATAGAAAAATTAAATAAGTAATAAATAATTTTCTATAGTTTTTTAAAAAAAAAAAATAAAGAAATACATTAACACTGCTAAATCAACAATTCATTTTTTTTTTAAACTTTATGAGTAAATACATAAGTCTTATATATGTTAGATAAGCTAAATAAAGATATATTATATATTATGTGTAAATGACGAAACTATCCTTGTAGGATAATTATTTTTAAATATTCTAATATATTTTTGTAGGATATATTTCAATAAGCTGCCCTTGCAGGATATGTTTTTTGTCATGGCTACCAAACAGACGTTTCTCTCAAACAAGATTGAAATTTTAGTTTGTTGAGTTATAGGAGTCTTGATAGACTCAATCACATTAGTTTTAGGAGTCTACCTCTTTAAGACACACATCTAATATAAAAAAGAAAGAAAAAAACTACTACTGTATACTATAGTATATACTATTTAACTCCCATACCTGGTTTTGGTTGAAAATGATTGAAAAAATTTGACCATACTTGTGGAAAAATATTATTTGGTTGTTGGATCTACCATATATATCTAGTTTTGGTTTGACCATCATAACCCAAATTACAAGCCATACATCAATGACCCATGTACTCGTTTTGCATTCCATTTCAACGATTTCTTAAATTAGACAAACACTTTTATCATCAAATAAAAAAATTATACAGGTGATTACGGTTTATTTATATTAGATCAGTTTGACTATCCTTCAAAAAAAAAAAAATTAGACCAGTTAGACTGATGTATAATTTTTTTCTTACGTAGAAAAATATTAACAAAAATATTGATCGATGTAAAAATGTGAAAATGCTATGTAGATGAACTTTTTTTTACTAAATGTAGATGAACTTCAATTTTTTTTTTTTGGAAAATATTTTGCTTTGGACCAAAATTTTGGGAAATAGTTAGAACTTGATTTTATAGAGAGAAATACTAGAATCAGATAAATGTTAAGAACCCTCTCTTTTTAGTACTCTCTCTAACACTTAAACTCTTATTTGGTGAAAATCATGAGTCAGTGAGTCACATAGATTTTAGAGAAATGATATTTGTACAACTATTTTCTAACAACTTTTTGACAATTTTCTCTCTCATACTCACATTATCTTCTTATTTTCTCTCCTCCTTTTTCTCTCTCTATTATTTTTGACCAATCAAAAGAGAGAAAACCAAAGTTGTTATAGAAGTTGTACCAAATAGTTGTACAAATATCACTACTCTAGATTTTATCCGATAATAGAGTGTGGGTTAACACTCCTCACTAAGATTAATGGGATGAGAGGGACATAAAGGTTAGATGTCACCGTTTGTAGATATTTTCAATGCAAGCACTATAGTCAATTTACCATCAAATATCAATCCGTATTTGGCCTGCACATGGTTTTATTTTAAGCTTTGACAATGTCTCCCTCTTTCTTTAGTGCAGTTATAGTAAGTAATGTTCCACATGGCTAACAAAATTTAGCCAGTGAACTCTAGTCATGTCTTCTTCTTTAGCAAATTTTATTTTTTTACGAAAACTATGACCATTTAATTAAAGAAAAGAAACCAACTCATTTATGGTACTTTATTATCATCATTTGAATGAAGAAAGCAAAGAAAAGAATGACTCTGTTAGTCAAACTCATTTTTCTATAATCCTAGTACTTGTTTTTTTTTACTTTTGGGAGCTTTTTGCTTTGCGACAACCGTCAATTTTTGTTGACTTGTTGCTAAGCCAGCAGAAGTCTCAACAGTTTTTTTATTTCATAATTTTATTTCATATTTTTTTTCCCAGTACTCTCGGTATATATTATGCAATGTACCTACCAATCGAGGTAACTTCGCGGGGACACTTTTTGTTTTATTTTGAAAGAAAAAATGTACTAGTATATTTTTACAATTAATGAAAACGTTTTTCTCCTGATCAGAAATTCAGAATTTGCTTTGCTTTGGTACTGAGACGTCACAATCATATTGAAGCACATTTTCAAGGTATAACACAGTTAATTATTACTACTAGGTTACATGAAAATTAAAATTGCAGAGTTAGGATTGCATATTGCGTATTATCATGTTGAACACTTCAATACATCATAGTGGCCAAAACCATCATAGATGACTCTAATAGGATTCTCCTTTCCATACTCCTGGCCGTATTCAGCTATAATTTTAAGGTTATTGGAATTTGTACGCTGCATGACCACTGTTATAGGCATCCTAAATCCATAAGACACAACATGATTAAAATATCAGTGAATGTTCTTGTCATGTATCTCGGTCTTCTTAACACTGGGTAAATAACATGTATCATATGAAAGTTTTGCAAATGAAAATTGACTTAACTGTAAAACATGCGACGACGTGAGAAGTTCAGGTTCTCCTCCCCATACTTGAGACTTTCTCATTTGAACTGTATAGGTGTTAAAGTCACCTTCAAGAAACCTGTACAATATGAATTAAACACAAATTCATTGTGCACTACTAATGAAAACATTAGAAACAAGTATTCAAGACTAGCTTTTAAATGTAACAATGTTATAATCTAGGCATTTCGTACCACTTCATGGTAAGGAATTCAGAATTGATGAGATTTAGATGATACAATATTACTGATTAGAAAACAAGACCAGATCATCTCCGTTTAATGGAGAGTCTTATGAAATCTGAGTCAGAGAAAATAAAAGGTCAGAGGGGCTTTAAATATTGAAAATAGAAACGATAAATTGTTTAGGGGCGTGGATTGTCTCGCAGAAGAAAAGGTGAGAGATTTTCATCGGAGAGAATCCATTTCCATGGAAAAATATGTTTTGTTTTGTCACGGTCACGTGATTAACGTGAGGCACTCTCATATCATACTTGTGTTGCAACTCGGACTACTACTATTTTTGTCAAAGGAGTAAAAAATCATTGCACCTCACTTAAGATATAAATATCCACAATATAGGTGTGCATATAATCAAAATATTAGGGACTGGTACATAAACATGATGTTCTAGCAAGGTAATAAACAAAACAATTAGTTACTTTGACACCTAACATGATTGACCTCAAAATTATTCCAATGAACTAAAACTTGCTGTTACCAGAAAAAAATGAACCAAAACTTGCTTGTATGATAATTAACAGAAAAGTCCCATTCCCAAATCAGTCTCATTATACTAGTATTAGTTATTGTAAATTTGTAACCAAACTTTTTGGTTAAAGATAGTTAACTTACCATTCAGTGTCTACTCTCCTCTTGATGAACTCGTCCACAACCTGCAAATAATAATGTTTTCCCATCATAAAGATTCAAATGCATCAAACTGAAAGAACATCATATATATAATAGCCATATATAATTTGTGCTCTATTTGCACAAATGTTGCTTATTGTCCACACCAGAAAACCAATTACACTACATAATTTCAACAATAAGTATGTCAAACTAGAATGTATAAGTTTAATGATGAAAAATAAAAATGATTAGTCTGTCAATTACTTTGGCTCTGAGCTCATCTGCAAGTTCTTTTTGCCTGGTGAGACTTGGAGGTGGGTCCCCTCTTCTGAGGCAGGCACCATAGACCGCAGATCTAAACATACATCTACCATCTCCTGGTATTCCTATAACAAAAAAATGTTTCAAAATTAAGTAGAATCAGAAAAATTAATAATAAGCTGCAAAGCACGTGCATATTTTTCAAGTGATATAGTAACTCTTTTCCATTTGAAATTAATTATAGGTTTATAACCATGCAGTCACTATATACTAATACTACTAAATCATCACTTTTAATTTAACAAAATGATGATGCTTTCGCAAGAAATTTAATTGAATTAATCCAAGCACCGTAAGAATAAAGAAGTTTTTCAAGCAGAATAGTCATGAAGTAAAATGAAACAATTAAGACATACGAATTATTGGAAGGTTGCTACGTAGCGATCTTTCTGATTGTAGCATCACTTGAACCGCGAAACCAAACTCAAATCAAGCACGGCATTAATTCAGAAGAAGAATAACCAGTATATTGCTCGTCTTTGGAGCCATAGTTCATAAGATATTTATTACTTTTTAAGTCATAGATAGATTCTTATGAAAATTATAATTTTTACGTAAAAAGAATACTCTTTTTTATTTATCACATAAAGGAGAAACACTTTTAGATCAACTATAAATCCTGCATCACACTTCCTCCAAACTTTTCATCTTTTCTTTTGGTTGAGTTGTGCTGTGAGCTTCAGCACTCAATAATAGAATCAGATGCTTTTTTTTAAACTTTTCTTTATAGCCTTTCAATTTGTCAATTACTTTTACTGAATTATAATTTTAAGCCGCAATGAGATTATGGGCGTACGTTGCTTGTTAAACAAATTTTGCAACGAGAGAATGTATGAGGTGTGTTATCTAGACACAAAGTCGGACATAATCGACATGTGTAAAATACAATTCGAATGTGTGTGGTGTCGGACCAATGAGAGAGAAAAAACAATATAAAAGTCAGAAACCAAATCATGTAGGATTTTGTCTAGAGAGGTATATGAAACAGTGGCTTTTGTTCTTTCAAAGGCAAGACAAGACACGTAAGGAGACGATGACCAACCAAATTTATGGGACCCCACAATAGACTGTGGACAGACAGCTATATATTCAAATTCATGAATGTGATGAATGAATATTAGAAACCTACCATTCCCTCCTGATAAGGAATTGGTTCTTTGGTCTTCACCTTTGTTCCTTGTGCCAAATAGCTGTAGTTTTTTCTAATTTTGGACTTTATGTTCAGTCCTCTCTTTTGTTCCAATAGCATTAATACGACAGATAGTGTTCCATAAAAACTGAAGCAATATTGTCCTCTCTTTCTAAAGATCTTTTTGAGTAAATTTACCTAATGAATTATTTAAGTTTGTTACAAATTTTTTTTTTTTACAGAGCAATTGAAATTTTCTATTTCTTTTCTTATACTTTTTTTTAAGGAATTTCTGTTCTTATACTTAAAATTCTTATTTCTTGTCTAGACTATAATAATTAAATCTTCTTGCACCCAAATTTATTAGTGATTGACCATTTTCCCTTAGACTATTATAAAAAATCATACAAAAAGAATATTATGAAGTTTATACTAAATTTATGACTTGGAAAATCTTCAAATCAATTTGGATCTCAAAATCTATCATAAACTCCTCAAATATAGAAAATGAGAATAAAAAAAAATTAAATAGAAAGTTATGGTGTTTTGTTCTTTCTTTACTAGCTAAGCAAGAATTAGGAATCTCCCTTCACCATGAGACATAATTAACTTTCATAAAGTAAATCTAACCCAAAATAAATTCAATAAATTACACATGCCTGTACAACTCTTCATCGATTTAAAGTCTAAAAAATAAGCAGCCATTTACATGAGAACATGAGTGAGAGGGATGATAAAAAGCAAGACCCCCAGAAGATTTACATTCTAAAACTAACACTGGTAAACAGAATAGCTTTTGCTTTTCCATAGAAAACTAAGAGCTTTCCCCACTTTTCTTCTAGATATTGATTTACTTAGAGGTTTTGTTTCTCGAGGAGGCATGGACAAATCACCAGCTTCAGGTGAACAGTCTTGAGTGTTAGCAGGTGAATGGTCTCGTTGTCGCTGCTCTCGAAAGAGCATCAAGAGTTTCTGAGCTTTCTCTCTTCCTCTTGAGGTACCATTTACCGTTATCGACACCAATGCAGGTATAGCGCCTTCTTGCAGGACCATCTCACAACATTTCTCACTTCTGTTGCATAATATTAGGAGGCAAGACACAGCTTGTTCCTGCTCTATGGATTCACCAGTATCGAGTATAGAAGCCAATGTGCTTATCAGTTCAGGATTCAACATCATTTCCTCTCTTCCTTCGTGAGAAACTGCCAAATTGACCAAAACAGCTATGCATTTTTCAGTCCATGTGCACTCGGCCTGGCCTACAAGAAGGGATTGTAGGCCATTGATGATGCCAGATGAAAGGAGGTTCGAAATATTTGAGGGTACGGTAGAAATATTATAGAGTGCATGGAGGGCATCTAGCTTGCACTGGACTTCTATCTTAGTTCTAAGCATCTGGATTAGGAACTGCACGGCCTGACTCGCGCCAATCATATGCTTGGCTTCTTCAAGGCAAGAAAGATTAAGATAAAGGGCGGTTGCACAACTGTACGAACTGGTGCTTGAAACCATTTCCTCCAACAACGATAAGATTCCCGCTGATATCATAAGTTCCTTATTTCTGTTGAAGAAAAAGAGATCGAGTTTATGTTAATGAATTGCACTAAAGAAAAGAAAGAACAAAAGAAACAAAATAGCAAACATTATCCTAATTCAGAAATAATTATTGGAACTTAATTCTTCTATTTCTTCAAAAATCTTTAGTCCAGTTTAACATTGGAACGTCCTAAATAAAAGTTGCAATTCAATAGGTGACAGCATTATTTTCAGCATGCACTTGTGAACTATGCTCGTCTGCTCTGCATTTTCGACCTTGAGCACTAGGAGCAATAATGATAACTGTTTTAAATTTGTGAACATATACAAAGTAGATTCACATTACTGTTCAAATCTAAAATCATTAAGTCCTACCTGTTGTTATTCACAGCCAGGTTGAACAAAGCCATAGCTCCGTTTTCCAGAGCCATCGCATTCCCTTCATGCACAGCTGATTGAAGAAACTGAAAAAGTGCTTCAACAAATCCATTAGCCCCCATAAAAATCCTGGCTTCCTCATCATCCCGCAGCAAGAATCTTAACCGCTCTACCACTTTACACTTCCTTTTCCAATTGTTCCCTTCGGTCAATACTTTCAGTAAACTAAGATACTTCTCACTGTCTTCCTCTTCCTGTGCAGAGAAACTTTCAGTTACATTTCCCTCAGTTTGCTCTAAGATACTATTCTCTTCAAGTGGAACAACTTTGACACCCTTCAATTTGCAAGAGTTGACACTGTTTACAGATCTTGAATTAATGGATTCGGAATCTGATAATGCCAATCTCCAGTAGTTAAAATCAAGAGATTCGGGAGGGCCTTCAGGAATAGGGATTCCATTCTGTTCACACCAACTAGCCACAAGACCCTTGACACAGTAATTAGGAGTCAAAGAAAGATGTGCAAGTTTCTGTTGAGTTTTTGGGCAGGTGTTGTGGCCATCATTGAACCATTTTTCTATACAAGCTCTTTCATATGTCTGCCCAGAAGCAATGATAACAGGATCGCTCATAAGTTGCAGTGAGATTGGACACCTTAACTCTTCTGGTGGAAGGGGCATTTGACCTGATTTCTTTTTGTTAGGTTTAAAATTAAAGGAACCAAGTTTTGATATCTGTCTGTCAAAGGCTTGACAATGACCACCAGGAACACCGTTAGGAGAACAAGGTTGAACGGTCGGAGAACACGGTTGAGAACCCTGAGAATCATTATCGTCAGAGAACTCACTTCTAAATAACTTGGAGTATTTCCTCATAAGGTGTAATAGATATGCAATAATTGATTCCTTCCTCTTGTCTTCCTCGGCCCGAGCCCTTTCAATGAGCTTTTTTAAAGCTCTTCTTTCGGTGAGAGCTGCTCTGGAAGATGTGATTCCAAGTCTAGTAGCAGCCATATGAAAACACTCAAGTTCACTACTATCATTAGAGTTGTTAAACTTTCTATCCTGCTGAAGCAATGCAATTAAATCATCCCCAACTTGCTTCTCCGATGAATCGAGCGCGAACACCATACCAGCAATTTCGTTCACAATTTCATCAATCTGAACAGAGGTAAATTCACAAAGAAAAAATAATCAAACTCAGAGTCTGTACAATCTAAGCATTAACCATGATAAGCAAATATACCATATGTGCATGTACATTCACATATTAGCATAAGTCTTAAGAAAGCTGAAACCAGAATATAGCAAACGAGGTGGCATTCGATTATTTTGGAAAGAATTAATTCAGAGAATAAATAGGTTCCACTTGCTCATACATCGAACACGAAATTAACAAAGGCTGAGATAGATTGTTCCTTAATTGAACAAGATAATGAATCTAGAATCAAATATAAATGAAATTCAAACACAAAAAGAGAAACTATACAACCATATCGTTGAAAGTTATCACCTGATACCCAATGGATTGGGAAACGATATCTTCCACCAGCTTAAGACTATCTACAAGAGCACACTTGGCCTTCTCAAATTTGAGAAGAACAGAGTCCCCAGTTATAGCCTGCATCATAAGTAAAGTTATTCTAAGATACTTTAAAAATGTATTTCAGATTAAATTAAATAACCTCGCCAAACAACATAAGAAAAAAAGTATGAGGTGATACTGTAAATTAAATAAAACTTACATACTAAATGGCAAAATCATAAAATAAAAGTGATATCAGACTACAATATTCATACCAAGTAAAGTTTACTACACTCTGAGCAATGCTTAAGTACATTCTTCGCCTTCTCTAATGCTACATGCAGTGAACATAATGCCTGAATTCCAGATTTGCTCCTAGGCCTAGCAGCTTCTAAAGAAGGAAATAATGACAATACTTTACAATATATTGCAGAAAGACTTCTGCACATTTCTGCATGTAACTGCATAAGATAAGAGATGCATTGGTTAGAAGATAATACATTGCAGTCAGAAAATTACTCAAATAAAAGGTCTGACATTTCACCAAAAACAAAAGTCCAACAGAATGTGAAACAATGGTCAGAAAAAGCATGGTAGAGTATAGAATGAATGCAAAATATTTGCTCTATTTTCTTAGTTTGGCATGCAATTCAACTCATTTTCTTAAAATCTTTCGAAGTAAAAATTTAAAAAAAAATGCTTAACAAACTAATATTTAAGCAAGTTGACTGCTTATCCTTAATTTATAGTTTTATACCATTGCATAAGGACTTGTTCACTTTTCTTTTCCAACTCCCGTCACCGACAAAATAATAACGAGCAACTAACATTTGCCATTAAAAAATTTATTTCATACCTTGGCGTCGCTTGCAGCAAAGAAATTTTCTTCAACCTCAGAAACATCCATCATTCACATCCACTGTGTAAACTTGGGTCCTAAATGATCTCAATTGTATCCAGAGTTAACCAGGAAAGAAATCAACTAATAGTTTTGGGGTGATAAACAAACTGCTTCAGCCTGTTCAGAATTTAAACAAAAAAAATGCATTAGCCAATACCATCATTATATCTAAACATTTATATTTTTTTTATTTTTCAATTCTACAAGTACCTCCTTCAATAGAAAAGAAGAAAAAAAAAATCTGCTAGTAATATAATTAAGTGATTTTAATATTATCTGCATAAAAAACTGCATCAAGTATCAACCCATATCACTGCTACATTAAATCTCATGCTATTTTATTTATGCAGTGAGCACAGTTTTTGTTTTTAAAATGTGCAACATAACCAAAACAAAGATGAACTCAAATCATAGAGGCACTAGATTTCCAATGCCCTTATTATAATTATAATTAAAGAGGAATAAATAACCATCACTTTCTGATTAGTGTTTTCATCATTTCCTCTCCAACCAAATAGACCACAGAAATGATTAAAAATTCAAATTAATTTGTCAAATGACATCATCAAAAGAAAGGAAAAAACTGTAGAAAAAGCAAAAGTTTCATAATAGACCGTTTAAACCAAGGATTAAACACAAAAAAGTGGGAAATGTAAACAAATCAAAATCGAACATTTTCCATTGAAGGAAAAAATTCATGTTGATCAAAAAACATTTTCCATTGAAGGAAAAAATTAATGTTGATCAAAAAACAACTTTGAAACCAAACAAAATCAACCAATACATTTTATTTAAAACCATAATTCCCAGCTAAGACAATGTCACAAACATTATCACCTCCAGCAATAGAAATTAATAATTACAGGTTTCAGAAATGTGATTGAGATTTCAGATTAGAAGATGATTAGGGTTTTGAAGGAAGGTTTACCCGCAAAAAAGAAGAGAGAAGAATCACAATCATATCATATTAAGCCAATGAGAATGAAAATTCAGAAAAATGGCACTAAAAAAATTGAGGTATTGTTTCGATCTATATGAGTTTTTGTGTTTCAGAGACAGGGAGGCATTGAGGTTAGAACAGAACAACGAATTGTTGAGAAGACAGAGAGGAGAGGACAACAGAGAGAAAGAAGGAGGAAGGGAGAGATAGGAAAAATATGCAGATTTGGTTGCTACCACTCCCTTCTTCGTTATGGCGTAAAATCTAAATAAACTATATATTATATGGATTTTATTAGAAATGGGTTTAAGTTAATTGATTATATTATTATTGACTGAAAAAAAGTATAGTTTAATTTTTTTTTTTTAAGGAAAAGCTATAGTTTAATTGTGTACGAGCCTCAGCTCAAACTAACAAAAATGTTTGAAATTTTAGACCGAATATTAAGACTGAGAGTCACTTATATTTATTAGTTTATAACGACTTTATCATTTCTTCTATCTAAAAAATACTCTCTTTGTTCCTATATGTAAACACATTTGTATTTTCATACTTCCTCCGTTTTAAAATGAGTGTCGTTTTAGGTGTTTACACATATTAAGAAATGCAATGATTAAAAGAAAGAGAATGGTTATTTTACCAAATTATCCTTATTAACTATTGGTTAGTTTTAAAAGTAATACTTTGGAAGTAGTGTGCAGAGTATTAATTGGAGGGTACAATTGAAAAGAAAAAGTTATTATTGCATTGGAAACTGAAAGCGACATTCATTTTGAAACAAATTTTTTTGGCTAAAGCGACACTCATTTTGAAACGGAGGGAGTATTTCTTAAGAAAGGTTGTAAGTGCAATTAATGTGTCTATTTTATGTGTTAATATTACTAAATTATCATTTGTTTATATGTGTATTAAGTTTAATTTTTAGGAAAATGCATCTAGTAATGTAAAAAGAAGTTTACATTTAAAGACAAATTTTTAGTCAAAAAGTGCTTAGATAGAGAAACAAAGGGAGTGGTTTAATTAATTATTTTACACTTTTTTTTGTCAAGTAGATTAGTGGCTAGAATTCACCTTTTTCAAGGTGAATAAGTGGGGTGTCCGGGTTCGAACTTGGCCCCTACATATAATAATGTATGTCCCTGTCAACTGAGTTATGCTCACGTGGTTTTTACACTAGTTCATGATAGCTCAGTGGTCACGGTTCAATTATACACTTTAATCGAATGATATGCTGTCGTATCAACTAATCAAGATTATGATTAGTATATTTTGTTATTTACAAAGTTATTTTACACATACATTCAATAATATATTGTCATATCAATTAATGAATATGTATTATCATATTCATTAATTGACGTGACAACATATCATTCAATACATATGTAAAATAATTGTATATTAATAAAATATATTAATTAAATTCATCTATATGTTTTTCATATTCACTAATTTATATGGTAATTGACAAGAGATTATTGGATGTATTCATTTTTTTTTTGAAGGAATTATTGGATGCATTCATTAAAATTAAACGAGGGAAATTTGGATTTATAAGAATGAAATGAACGCTGTTATTTCTCTTTCCCCCGCTTCACCGGCCGACAGTTGCCGACCTCCTTGTTTGTCGCTTAGCAGACTTGTCATAAATCATTCATGATACTTGCTTCCTGACAAATTTGTCCTTTTCACTTCTTTTTTTGTTGAGATTTATTTTATTTTTTTAAATAAGGGTCACGTTAACTTGTGCCATTGAATGGAAATTCAAAATAACTTTTATAATTAAAAGACAACTTTTTAAACTTTTAATGCATTGAATGTACAATTTCCAAGAATTTTTTTCTACATTTAGTTTTTTAACTTATGCCCCAAGGGCATAAGTTAACATTTGCCTTTAAATAATAATAATAACTACTTTACTAAAATCTTTAGAATTACTCTTTAGACCATCTACAATTATAGGCACCTCCATTGTGACATTAATGAATATGGTGCTTATAAGGATGAGTGTTTTTATATGCACCATCTCTCTCCTACTCCCTCTGGTCCTATATATAAGAAACAATTGTCTTTTTAGATACATTTGATAATTAATGTATGTGGACTATATTCTAACTAGATACATCAATTATCAAATGTATCTAAAAAGTCAATTGTTTCTTATATATAGGATCGGAGGGAGTATTACTCATGGGTCCCACATGTTTAATTAATTATATATTTTTTTCTCTATATTCAATTATTGTATTATTTTGATATTAAAAAATAAATTATATAATAGTTGTAAATAATAGTTGAATTTGAATTTGCTTGTAGCATACAGCCGTTGGAAATTTTACTCAATTAGCGGTCGACAAATTCTTGTATTTAATTACTCGTTAAAAAAAATTGTGTATTTAATTACTTTATTTTTTCCTTTTTTTTATAATTTATAAACAAATTACTTCAATATTTTAAAATTATATAATTATGAATTAGTATATAAGTTATTGTTAAAATTTAATGATATAGAGTTATTACTGGAACCTAATTAATAATTATTTTGAGGTGCTGGGTTGGAGAGATTGAGTGCTTATTACTAAGTAGTATTAATTATAGAACGAAAGACGTGTACAGTCGGGACCCATTTAAGCACCCAAACGGGGTGCTGCATTGTGGATGGTCTTAGGATCTGCCAGACAACTACTTTATAAGATTTTATTTTGGCAATTAATTTAAGTGGTACCTTATTTAAGTACAGTCATAAATAAATGTAAAAAAAATGGAATCATGCATTATTTCAGTCTTATATTGTCTTATAGTGATTTTGTATGTAAAAAAAATGATACGTACTTTGCAATCCAACGTGCTGGGTGGTGATGAATTGGACTACATGGTCACATGGAAAAGCATATGGGTCAATTAAAATTTAAGTAGATTCATGTGCTTTGCAACAACAACAAAAAAAGTAGATTCATGTGCTTCAAATATTATACCTCATATTTTGTTTTTAGAAAATTCAAACTCATCTATACTTTTTTTGTATGTATTAAGTGCAAGATTTATCTCCAAGTTCTTTGGCAATTAAGAATATTCTTTAAATTAAATCTCTTCTCCCTTTTATTTTTCTAAGATACATATTTCACTAGACTCTCATGTGAATGCTAACCTTGTTTGATAACTGAAACTATAATCTAGAAAGAAATTAGAGAAATGCAGCAAAAAGATATCAAAATTGAAAGGGTGCCCAAAAAGCTCTAGCATGTGGTGTTGGTGCATCACAAAAATTATACCACGGGTTTACCTAATCCTGCAAATTTGTTGCTTCACAAAAATCATGGCGGGATGCTAGAAAAGTTAATTTACTGAACGTGGAAGAGCACTTTCATGTCTTCCAGAATTAAAAAATGACAAACATCATTATGGAAACTAGGCAAGAAAAAACAAGAACCACCAAAGTTAGATCTCAGATCCAGCTAAAATAAATATTTGATAGTACACCCTTAATTAAGAATCATCTACACCATTTTGAGAAACTGATCACAATGTTGTTAAAAACAAATGCTCTCTCTCTCTCTAGTCTTAAATATAAACAAAAGTTGGAGTATATCAAACTCTATGAACCAAGTCCATGACACCTCATTTCGATTAAATTTAGGCAAATTTAGATATGCAGTATAAGTTTAATTGTGTTTTCATACTGTTCCTTTAAGTTTTATTTTTGTTTAAAATGATCATTTATATTACATTATGTTTGCAACGCTAGTCTTTAAGTTATGCTCCTATGAACATATCATTCGTAACATTCTCTATGCTATCCTTTCGGATAGATTATTTCAATAAACTCTTCATTATGGGGAGAAAAAAAAAACTACATTCATGTTGTGTTATTACCACTGTTAGTTTTTAAGTTATTCTCATTTGAACATATCATTCGTAACATTCTCTATACCATCCTTTCGGATAGATTATTTCAATAAACTCTTCATTACGGGGAAAAAAGTTGCATTCATGTTGTGTTATTACCATCCAGGGCCGTTCCAATAAAATTGGAGGCTCGGCTCTAATATTAAAAATGGCCCCTAATAAAAATAATTAATGATAATTTAAACAATTACAAATAAACAATGAGGATTATTTTGATTTTAATTTGTTTTGTTGAATTTTTTGTTTGTTGATAGATGTGTGGGTTTGGCCTAACTTGTCCATTTACTCTTTATTTTTGTCAAATAATAAGTGTTTGATTTAGACCTACGTAACAAAAGAAAACATTATACTAAATCCCAACAATTATACTTGTAACTCTACAAATAATTGAGGCCCCCCATAAATTGGAGGCTCGGCTCCGTAGAGCTCCTTGCGCTTGGCAAGGAACGGCCCTGTTACCATCTATGTTACATATATGATTGTGGGAATCAAAGCTTTGTTCCACAGCTAAATATGAACAAAATTCCAATGCTCAATTTTCTTTTAGGTTTAAAAAAAAAAATCAATTGTGTTCATTAATCATGTCACAATAGATTTGAATGACTCGCTATTTTTTGGGTTCTTAAATTTAAACCATTGCTTCTAAATGGAAATATTGCTGTGAAAAATTAGGCTATGTGGTCTTAAGATTTTCGAATTTGGGAATTTATATATTTAAAGAAGAAGGAATGAATGGGAAAAGAAAACGGATGAATTGACATGTCTAAATGTCTATGTTCATTTTTATCATAATTAAAATGTCACTCATGTTTTTTTTTAACAAAACTTGTTAAAAAAGTAATAGGGCAAACAAAATGTAACATAGATAATTAATTTAGGCTCCTTCAAAAAAAATACGAAAATAAAAAATTAAAGAATCCTCTCAGTTGGCATTACAACCTTAAAAGGAATGTGAACTTAATTGTGTCTTAAATGGCATTACAACCTTGTTAGTAGTTTTATGTAGATGAATTCAATAGATATATATACTAATAGGGTCGACTCAAGGGTAAGGTCACATAGGGCCGACTCAAGGGTAAGGTCACTAAAGCCTTCGCTTTAGGCCTTCAAATAACAAATTATTTTTCATTAAAGTTTACAAGCAAAAAGGTCTTATAATCGAACAAAAATAGTCTCATATATTCAAAACTGTTTTAGACCTCGCCTACTTTTAAAAATTATTAGGTCGGCTCCGTAAACCAACCGAATCCCATGAACTATTTGCCGTTTGTTTCACAAACTTTGTATAGGAGAAACTCTTAGGTGGTCATTGGACCAAGAAATTGATTTTGGTCACATCCAACCAATGCATGAAACTCTTAGATGTGTTTTGCTGTATATCGATCCCATTTCACGTGTACATTGTTTTTATAACAAAAATACAATACATATAGTTTTTATCTCATTCAAAAAAGTCTTAAATTATTGTTTATTAGATTGGATAGTCACTCAATGGTTTAATGACTTAACTCATTTTTTTATATAAGTAACTAGTATTGAATATTGACCAAAGATATATAGTTTTTGTGAATAAATCGTTTTTTTTTTCTAGTAGCCTAGTGGCTAGAGCTCACACAATTATATGTAGAGAAATGGAGTGTCTGGGGTTCGAACTCCGGCCCCTGCATAAGTTATGCAATGTTCCTGACAACTGAGTTAAGCTCACGGGGACTGTGAATAAATCGTTTATGCTAATGACAACCAATATGTATTTTGCGGTTTTTAATAATTTAATAATTAACTATAAGAGTAGTGTTAACTTGTGTCCTTAGGGCACATGTTAAGAAACCTAAAAGAAGAAATTTTCTCTAAAATTTTGTGCATTTAAATGATAAAAAGGTTAAATATTAAATGCAATGCACATATTCCAATAAGTTTTTTCTATATTTAAATCATTAACTTGTGCCTAAGTTAACATTTCCCAAACTATAATTATTAGCTTAAAAATATCTGCATAAAGACTAATGAGTACAACAAGACAAGAGAGTTTTTCCAAAGCTAGAAATTTCCATCCTTGTATTGTTGTATCATGGGATGTTTGGTGGGGGCGGGTACAGTATAGATCGACTAGGTAGGTTTAGTTTTGTTTTGTTTTGTGTTGAACAGTCAAACTGATCGGCAGTGAATGTGTCCACGTAGTCGTACGGACAATAGGATTCACATAATAGATTTAATTATTAGCCTCTATAATTGAATAAAAAATGTGGGACCCAGAAGCAGTCCATGAATCCATACTGTTGTGTTTAAAACCGCAAATATCAGTTGACCCTTGACACCGGCCCTAATTATCATAGTACTGGCATGCATCCGTAGTTTTAGGATGGATGTGTCTGTGTTTTTCTTCATTCACGGTGAAAAGAATCTCACTTCTCTAGAAATAGAATGGAGCGCGCAGTTTAGAAATTAGAAATTTAAATACAGCAGGTTAAAGGGACCATCGATTTGACTTATTTTGGGTTTATTTGAACTTTTTTGTTGGCAATCCTATTTGTAGCAGTGTGTGGCTGTGTGCTATGAAGCTTAGATACGGATACGGATGCGAGTATGATACGATATGAGTATGCAGATATGCAAATTTTTTAAAATTTAGGATGCGATACGGCTAAGATATGTTAACAAAAATTTTATATTAAAACTTATATGTATGTAAAATACTTGAAGAAAATAAACATTGATTAAAAGAACTCAACACAAATTTTATTTAATGTTGATTAACTTAATCACCTCTCTCGTTACCTTCGTCCACGAGAAGTATAATTTTAAATGATTCATCGAGAAACAATTCTAGTGATGCATATCTAAAATTGAATCATATACATCTCTATTGAATGTTTACAACATTGTCTCACTTTTTTACTCTTTATCTTTTTCTGGGATACGTATCTGTGAAGTATCTTATAAGTATCCTTGTGTATCTGTGAAAGATCGTATTATAAGTATCCGTTAAAATATTTTTTAAAAATTTAAATAATTAATTCCTATACTTTGTGGGTGCGTATCCGCGAGTATCCGTGGAGTATCGGCATCCGATACATATCCGATACGAATATGTCTTCGTTTTGGAGTATCCGAGCTTCATAGAGTGTGTGACTGACTTTACGAATAAGAAACTTATCACTGTCTTAGGGTTTTATCTAATAAGCACAACCATTTTTATAAACTCTTAAAAAAGAATGGTTTGAATCACATATGTAAAAGTGTTAACTTGGATTAAAATTTGTTCCAAATTATTGATAATGATTCAGACCAACTTATTGTGATGTCAAATGTATGTTTGAATTCCTTAAAAAAATGTATGTTTGAATTGTTTTATTTGAGTTTATCTACAAATATAAAAATTGCGAAAATAACTTATTTCAACAGCTCATGGCATTGTTCAAAAGCTAATTCCAACTTATTTCCATAAGTTCTCTAAGATAACTTATGAAAATAAGTTATAGTTTATACGAAAATTGATCCTTATCGAACTAGAGATTTAAGGTCTAGAGGTTGATTAACGATAAAAATGATGACGATTGATTAGCTATTCCACAGTGGATTATGGTGTGGGGACATTGAGTTTTGGTGATATTGGTGACATTTGTGTGTTTTGATGAGAGATAATGTTTTATTAATGATTAAAATATATTATTTTTTATCATAGAATAATTGGATATGAGAGAGAATGTCACAAATATCACTAAAGTTCAATCTCACTTAAGTGCAACCCGGATGGTGCGCCTAGTGGCGGAGCCAAGAAAAATAGTTTTGTTAGGGCCACAAAAATAAACTATAATATACACACATAAGTTATGTTTTAATAAGCATCAAACACAAAGTTGACCATCAAAAAATTAAATTACATACCTTAGAAATTCAAAATAATTATCTATACATTTTGAATGACTTGAAAGTGTGATAGTAACTCATATTGAGATGGAGAAAAAGGTAGACCACAATGTAATTTTATTTAAAATTTAAATATATTTTATTAATTTACCCTAAAAAATAATATTTTTTTTGGCAGGGTGGGTCCTAGTCTTCCTGAGCTCAAGAGTGCTCAACCAGCGGGTGTACCTACAACACATTAATGATCAAGTAAGTAAGGGTCGTCAGTGTTATGATTTTAGGGTTTAGAATAGTGGACTATGGCGTCGCAAAATGAAAGAAAATCACATACCGTATCGACGTGGTCGTATGGGTCGTTCGTTCCACCGTAAGACTCCTATGATAAGGGTTTCTAAAGAGATTGCATGTACGAGATAATCACTTATCCTGTGGGTGAAAGCGTTTTGTCGGGGTAACGCATCTTCAAACCAAGATTTCTCTAACAAGGTGGAATAGTGGTAGCGATAATGAGACTATGAACTACTTTTACATCTCATTCCTACACGAGATAGAGGAGAGTCAACGTGTCCTTTGTCGTTGGGGTCGCGTCTTCTCACATATCTCGCACATGATCTTTGGCTCTTAGACAACGACCTGGGATGACCATTACCACAATGTCTTTTGGATATGGGCCTAGGAGACCTAAATGGGTGGTGAAAATATGGATCTAGAACTTCGAACAAAGAGATAAAGGAGAATGTTGTTTTATCTTCCTACATGATCGTGTGTTGAAAAGGATCTAGGTTTTCAGCAATGATCGACATAAGTTTGCACCATTCATTCTTGATGTGAGCTAGACTTTCACCTTGCTCTATACTTATATGGGATTATTGTTGGACGATTGTCCACAAATCAAAAAGGAGGCTGTTAGCTTCCAAGGCACCGTTGAAAGGTGAAATCCGTTGGATATCTAGGTTTCGAGGAGGTATTCCTTTGTTCCAAAGAGGGATTCCTTGGTTCGGAGGTTGGTCCAAATTTGCTTCAAGGGATGACGACTACACGTTAGTTTCATCAACATGGTGGAGGTGCGGATTGCAGGGCCCAAATCTTACCATTTGTCGTCTCGTTTAGGCACATAAATTTGAGCACAGAGTGGTGGTGAAAACGTTAAACATGTTTTCCAAAAACAACACCACTGATCCTTACCGATCCTAAGGTATGTCGTTTGGAGGTTGATTGAGGATGAATATGATGATAATTGATTGACAGCTCCAAAAACAATTTTAGCTAGTTGCATTTTGGATTTTTTTTTTCAAAGAGCCTACATGCGAAACTCAGATATACTAAGTGTAGACAAGTGAGAAATTGTGGTATCGAACTTATTGGCCACCATATTAAATGTCATTGCAACCTTTTACCATATGAATCATACTTACGAGACACATTTTGAATTTATTGCACCATGCACAAGTATTTATTTACTACTATTATATCAACAAGACTTATCGTATTTAATGGCACACTTTCTACCCTGAATAGTTTTCTTCTTTTTCGGTCACACTAGAGTTTTTTGTGCCTCTCTAAAAATCAATTTTCATTTCCCTCCCAATCTCCTCGGTTTCAACGGATTGTATTAAAGTGAGAGGTTTCCTTTTCTAGACATCCTTAGCAAATGGAACCACGATCATGCTTCTGATTGGTTTCAATTTGAGTTGGAGAATGTGGATGATCTTTTTTCCTTCTTTAGTTGTTGAAGTCGATGAATGGTTATTGAGTTGATAAAATGTCTTATTAAGTTGTCGAGGAGTCTGTTGTGATGTCTCCTCCGGTAGACCAAAACTTGAGTGGTGGTCGAAGCTGAACGTTTGAGGCAATTTTACTATCGGATGCTGATTTGATCACTGTTGACGGCGTTGGTTTTTTGAGGGGTTGTTGTTAGGGGATTTGGCATTTTGAGGGTGCGGGTGGTTTTTCTTTAAGGTTTTTGGTGTTTTTATTCTTTTTTTGGTGTAATACTTGAGATTTAATCTCCTTGTATATAATATATTTTGCCATTAAAAAAAATTTGTCGAGGAGCTATGTTGGTGATAAGTTTACAAAGTGACTAGACATAGATAGATGAATTTGTGGCAAAGTTTCAACGTCCGTCCTACTTCAGTTTGATCGCCTCTCTCTTCCTCTCTTTCCATTATTTTTATTTCACTACAATTATCACTATGAAGAATTGTTTTTGATTGTATGCCGACAACAATAGAAATTTAGATTTAGGCATATAGTTGTGTGTCAAGAAGATGAACAGGGGAATGAGGAAAAAGATGGAGAAAAAAACCAGTGTGGTGGGTTTAGGATATTTTACTGAAACCTTATCATTGAATGATAAGGAAAATTTATGTTTAGTGAATAACCTATATGACTTATACAAAAATTTGAGTTAAGTTAATCACCACTCCGCTAAAATCCACCAAGATAATCCATAAGCTAGATTGTCTTAAAATACATATATCAATATCTATATGCTAAAATCCACCAAGATAATCCATAAGCTAGATTGTCTTAAAATACATATATCAATATCTATATGCATAACGTATATTATGCAAAAAAAAAAAATTCCTTAAAAAAAAAAATTGCACGTATAAACAAAATTACATTTGTTTTTATGAGCTTAGCTCAGTTGGTAGACAATGCATAATATATGTAAAGGTCTGGGGTTCAAACTCTGCCGCATCCAAAAAAAAAATTACATTGACAATATATATCAATTAAATATTTTTAAAACGATGGTGCTCATTCGATTTGCGTATTAATTTGAACTGAATTCCTATTTTTAAGAGTTTTTTTAAGGTCCTATTTTCAAGAGTTAAAAATATCACTTAAGAATCGAAGGCAGTACCACTAAAATCACAACACCCATCGACGAGACAATTTGACTCAAATGATAAATGAGTTTTATCAAGGACAAATCGTTTAGGATAATTAAAATTCGATTTCTGAGTGGAACAATTCTTGATCAGACTATCGTTACTTTACAGTTGAACTCCGAATTACTAGGTCTTTTTCTCTTAGAAACCGAAGTGTCAACGTCCCAACGACGAGACAATTTGACTCAAATGATAAATGAGTTTTACCAAGGACAAATCGTTTAGGATAATTAAAATTCGATTTTTGAGTAGAACAATTCTTGATCAGACTATCATTACCTCACAGTTGAACTCCGAGTTACTAGGTCTTTTCCTCTTAGAAACCGAAGTGTTAACCTCATTAAAAAAAAAGTTGATATAAAATAGGTCGGGGCACATCATTCACACATCATTCACCTACAATAGGTCGGGGCGGTGTTTAAAAGTTAAATATGCTTTTAATGTATATGGAATTGATATAAAAAAAAATTATAAAGTACGAAAAAAAAAAACAAATTATTGATATTGATTTAATATAAATTATTGATATTTTATAAAATAGCCTTTTATTTTTTAATTAAAAGTCGTGTGTTTTAAGTTTTTGTTAAGTAGTCTAATAATTAGACCAACCCACTATAAGCAGGTCGTCTCAATTAAATCAATGTCCTTGCTCAAATATTAAAAATTGGATCCCTAATAAAAAAAAGTTCTAATATTAAAAATCGATCTCCTAATAAAAATAAACACCTAAACATAAAATGAATCTTAATCAACTATTAAACATAAAATGAATCTTAAGTATATTGGTTCTTCTTCCTTTAAAAAAAAAAGGTTTATTGGTTCTTGCTATCTAAATATAGTGACAAACTAGTACTATTAGAGAGAGTAACTAACTAATATTAGAATACATAATTGAACTTAAAACAATTGAAATAAACACAGATTATTTAAGGAACTTAATTTGTGTTGTTAATTCAAGCAAACAACAAGAAATTCAATGAATATAGTAGTTTTATATTAAAATAGTATAGTTTTCTACGTTCAATGGAGAACTCTGAAATGTATATTAATTCGTAAATTTTATAAAAGAATTGTAATAACGTAGTAGTTGTGCATTATGTTTTAATACCGAACCATTGCCAAATGTCCATTAACTTTTATATGTAATTAACGCTTTTATACATACATACATACATACATACATACATACATACATACATACATACATACATACATACACACACACATACATATATATATATATATATATATATATATATATATATATATATATATATATATTATTTTATTTTATTTTATTTTTTGACAAAAAATACATGAGGCCCCGAATCTGTGAAGCCGACTCCTTAGCCCACCTTCCACTTGCCAAGGGCCAAACCTGACTATAAGTGTAGGGAAACGAGGAATTTAGTATTTGAACTCTAATCCTTACATATTAATATAGATTAAGCTTTTCCATAAGAAAGAATCATTAGGCTTAGCTATGACATTTTCCAAATCATGGGTATTATTACGACTATACTTTCCTAGCATAACATCACACCATAAAGCCTTCTCACCACACAAAAGCTTCCATCCTAATTTCATGAGGCATGCTTGATTCATTTCAACAAGTCTTCTAATGCCAAGCCCTCCAACATTTTTTGGACGAGACACAACCTCCCAATTGATAAGATGCATTTTCTTTCTATGATCATCATCCCCCCAAATGAAAGCACGCTGCAATTTTTGGATCTCATGTAAACAAGTTTTAGGTATCATAGTGGTCATCATAGGGTAAATTGGCAAAGCTTCAATGACAGCTTTCGACAATGTGACTCTCCCTGCAAAAGACAAATGCTTGGCCTTCCAATTAGTAAGTTTAGTTTGGACTTGACTTATAATATACCGAAAATCCACTGGTTTCGGATGTCTTCCAAGGAGAGGCACACCTAAATATTTTTCCAATTTTTCAGTCTCACGAAATCCAGATAAACGGACTAGCTCCTCTCTTCTACTTCTGGACACATTTTTTGAAAAGAGAATGCTAGTTTTTTCATTACTAACCTGCTGCCCCGACATATTACAAAACATTTGTAACACTTTAATCACACATTCCATTTGTTTATATGAAGCTTGACCAAATAAAAGCAAGTCATCAGCAAACATGAGATGTGATATCTGGGGCCCTTGCCGTCCCGCCCTTAGAGTCTTCCAGTTACCATCATCAACTTCTTTAGAAATTAAATGCGACAATTTATCCATACATATGACAAAGATATAAGGAGATATAGGATCACCTTGTCGAATACCACGAAGAGGTCGGAAAAGTTCTGCACGCTCTCCATTCCACTTAACATTTGTTTGCACACTAGTTAATAGTTATAGAATGCATGATAACTGAAATTAATTGCTCTGGCAGCCCTACTTCATGTAAAGTCTTCAAAATAAAATTCCAGTTCATCATATCATACGCTTTAGTAAGGTCAACCTTAATAACAAAGTAGCCTTGCTTGTCTTGCATCCGATGCATACTGTGAAGTGTGAACCATTTCCTGAGCCACAATAATATTTTCATGAATGCTTCGACCTGGAACAAAACCTGTCTGGTATGGAGACACAATCACAGGAACAATTTCTTTGAGGCGATTAACGATCACTTTGCTCACTACTTTGTAAATTGTGTTACAAAGTGAAATAGGGCGAAACTGATTGACAAACTCCGGTGTTGATACCTTTGGAATGAGGCAAATATCTGTGTTGTTCACTTCTTCCACAATCTGCGGGTTACTCCACACATCTTTAACAAAACTACAAATATCACTACCAATCACATCCCAAGACTGCTGATAGAATCCAGCTGGGAAACCATCGGGGCCGGGAGCCTTCCAAGCATTCATACTAAATAGTGCTTTCTTGACTTCACAATCCTTCACCTCCTCACTTAAACGAATCAAAACCTGATGCTCAATTCTTGGAAAAGTGTAGTATGTTTGGTACCACTCACAAACATCATTTGTACCTCTAAACAAAGCTTGGTAAAAAACATTCACCATACTTTTCAAGAGATCCGGGTCATCAACCCACTTTCCTTCATTATTTCGCAACATCACAATTTTGTTTCTTCTCCTTCTATTTATGGTTTAAATTGAAGGATTTTGAGTATTGGTCTCTTGGTAATGGCCATAGTATCCACGCATGGAAACAATGTTGGGTGGATTATGGTATTAAAATTGAAAATTTGGACGTTGTCATTCCAAATAATTTGAGGGATAGTATGGTATGTGAGTTAGTGGATGCAAATGGCCAATGGAATGAAGAGATTTTGAAAGATTGGCTTCCAGTGGATGTTTTGGATAGAATAAACGCTATTGTGCCTCCAGAAAATGAGAATGGGAAAGACTTGAGATTGTGGCCAGGATCCAGAAGTGGTAAATATACAGTGGCAGCTACTTATGATTTATTGTGTGATTTTGACAGTTTAATTGTGGATAGTGATTGGAGGAAAGTTTGGTCTTTGGAGGTTCTGGAAAGAGTTAGACATTTTATGTGGATAGTTAAGCATAATCGTCTACTAACTAACTACAGGAAGCATAAAATGCATCTTGGTAATGCTTATTGTCGACATTGTGGAGATACTATTGAGACTACCATGCATGTTCTTCGCGATTGTCCTATGGCGATGATGATTTGGGTTCGTATTGTTGATCTGGATTTTAGAAATCAATTTTTTAATGTTAATTTTGATGATTGGCTGCACCTAAATCTGAATTTTGCTGGAAGTGTGAACGCGGGGAAGTGACCGTCGCTTTGGTCTATAACGTGTCACTCTCTTTGGATGTGGAGGAATAAAGAGGAGGCACTGTACGGGCTTTGAGAGACCACAACAACCGTGGAAGCAAGTTATAAATTATGCTATGAGATACATGGCAGCAAGTTATGTTAATCATGATGAGGTGAATGCAAAGCAACAAATTATGGTTAGTTGGACTTTACCACTGTCAGGTTGGGTTAAAATCAACTCAGATGGAGCGTGTCAAGGTGGCTTGCGAGCAGGGTGCGGTGGTTTGATTAGAGGAGATGCAGGAGAGTGGTTATGCGGTTTTTCTAAATTTTTGGGCAAATGTAGTGCATATGTTGCAGAGTTGTGGGGTGTTTTGGAGAGTTTGAGATTGGCTCGGAGATATGGATTTAGCAAGGTAGAGGTGCATGTGGATTCTAAAGTGGTTGTGAAGAACTTATCTAGTGATGGTGATGTTGGAGCTGCAGGGTTCCGGTTAGTTCAAAAAATTCGCCAATTGGAATTAGATTGGGAGGTTAAGGTGTGTCACACGTACCGCGAAGCTAACTTTTGTGTGGATGCCTTAGCAGCGATGGGTTGTAGCAGTGGTTCCAAGATGATTATTTATGAGCAAGCACCAGCTCATATTAGTTCGCTTCTTTTTGCTGATTCTGTTGGGATATTACATTCTCATAGTGTTGCCGTGTAGTTGTTTCTTTCGGGCTTAGGCCCTCTTTGTTTCCAAAAAAAAAAAAATAGATTAAGCTATCAACTAAGTTATTCTTAAGAGACTTTTTTTTTGTCTTGTTAACGAGTACCATGAACACTCTTTAAACATTCTAATTCAAGAAAGTATCCACTAAAAAAGTCAATTGTTTTGATTTCCAATTCATTAAATGCAATAATTCTCATAAAAATTTACTATTTAAATGTCTTAAAGAGTGCCCGGCTCGTTAACATTTTTTTTTAATAAAGTGTTACAAGTCCTTATTAATCCTATATTAGAAAATTATTAAATTATAATTTTATAACCATTAAAAAAACATTAAAAAAATTGTTCTTGTAATCTAGTTTAGTTGTTAAGGACAATACATAATATATGTTACGTAGGTGGTTGAATCCTCCACACAATATCCAAATTCAATTTAGTAGGGCATATTTAGAATTATTTAATCCAAAAATTAATTTGATTGTGAAAATTTCGACTCAAGTTCCTTTTAAAAAAAAAAAAAATCAACAAATCGACTCAAGTTCTCAAACACTCTAGAGACAAAGGAGAAATTAACAATTAAGAAAGCCAACCGAAAAGTGATTCTTCCTTCCGGGAAAATAACAACAACGATTCTAATTTTTCACGCTCACTGGGATCAACGGTTACTCCTCTCGATTCAGGTAATTTTTTCCTTCTCATCCGTCATTTTATGTGTAGATCTATTCTTAATCCAGGTTTCATCGATTTTCGCATTAATTCTTAATAATAATCTCATAACAATTACAGAAGATATTAAGGATCTACTCATTTTCTGTCATGATTTTCTAGGTTACAAGTTTAGTTACCTTTTTACGATTAATCTCAATTCAGATTGTGTCACCATTATCTTCAAACTTTTTCGTGTGCCACTCATTGATTACTGGAATTATTGCTTCTTGTTCTGGATCATGATTCCAATGTGATTGCTAATTGCATGTTTTGTAGACTTAAAAGATTGAAGAAGAAGAGTGGTGAATTCTAAGAACACGTTAAAATGGTGAGGAAACTGTAAATTCTCTTCACTTTGGTATTTGTGTTTGGAATCGTTGCGTGTTTGACAAAACCACGGTGGCACCATAATTTTGTTGAAGCTCCAAAGTGTAGTTTTTGTGAAAGAAATTATGGTGGCTCAATGTGATTCTGTCAAATTCACTGTGAATCTAATCGTGCAGATAGTCTACAATGTGTTAAATGCTTTTGACATTTTTTTGGTATTTTGTTTCAGTCTGCGCTTTTCAATTTCCATTCATTTCTTACCGTGATACTTTTGGGAATATGTGCCTGCACTTTCTTCAAGATGCAATTTCCAGCAATCCTTGAGCAGAGAACTGGGTAAATTCTATATACCTCTACATCTCTTTCCATGTACTAATTCTTATGTCTTATGGTTTCTGCCTTAGTGTATCTTAAACCAATACTGTCAAATAGCAGCTATAGTGGTGCTATAGGGTAGCGGAATTTGAACAAACCGCTAGTGTTTTGCAATACACGATTTAGTACAAAGTGTTGTCAAATAGCGGCTATAGCACTCTAGTGTTGTGAAATTTGAACAAATCACTATTTTCTGCAAGAGAAATGATATTTGCACAATCATTTTGTGTCAACTTTTTGACAACTATCTGACACTCACATTATGTTTTTATTCTCTCTCTTTTGTTTTTGACCAATAAGAAGAGAGAGAAAGAAAGTTGTCACAAATGGTTGTACAAATATCACTACTCTTTCTGCAATCTTTGATTGACAACGAGTTGTTTTCAACATGGGTTAAAGATATTGGATGCAGGCTTATCATGTGACCCTTAAAAACCATTATTTTATTAGTTTTTACGAGCGTTTTTAAGTTCTCTCAAAATTGAGGATTTTAAAGATCCATGCAAAGGGAGAGAAAATCATTTTATAACCCTCCATTCCTTTCCCGCAACCTTCCTGATTCCTTTTGCAAGTGTTTGATAATATGAATATTTGAATTTTACACCTTCATTTAAAAATGATCTCTTCTATACACAAATCACTTTTTCTTAACCATTAGATATTTATTCTGCACTATTGGTTTCATTCTTCATAATGGAATTTTAGAACTTGCTGAACTAACAGAATTGATGACATGTGTTTTCCTGACAGATTTCGCGGTTTCTTCTGGAAGGCGGCAAGAATAGGTAGATGTCTCCTATTTGATTTGCTACTGCCTCAATTATCATTTTATGTCTATTTTTATATTCGCTTTTACAATCTGTTTGTGTTTTTATTCAAACTTTGGAAAGAGATTGGAGTGGAAAATAAGGGGTGAAAGGAGTCATAGTTTGGGTCCAGGTTACCCTTGAAGTTTTATTTAGCTTTCTTCTGTGATATTTTTATGCCCTTTATCCATGTGGTTGATGCCTTAATGACTTATGATTATGGTTTTTTGAGTTAATTTGGGTCAAACAACATAGTTTTATACTTGTGTTAATGACCCACACCCCTATTGGCAGGTTGTTTGCGACATCGGTTACTGGTATTCTAGCTTTGCCTTGTAGTTCTTGAATGTCATTGTCTCACATTTAGTGCTGCATCAGCATGTTGGGATTCCTTGTGAAATAGATTGTCATTGTTATAATATTTTTTTATTATTAACTTGATACAAAAAAAAGACGCTACAAAGTAAGCGAGAGAAAAAATATTCATGTGTGGAACCAGTCAGAGATATTATCTTGACCGTGCTTGTATGGTTATTTACACAGGTGAGCGTTTAAGTCCGTGGGTAGCTATGGGTTGTTTCATGATGGGTGTTTCAATAATCTTCTTCTAAGCTTCGTTTCCGTCTACTCAATAGTAAGTTGTTTCTTTCCTTTATCTAATCATACTAGTAAAATAAACTTAATGTGAAGAAATAAATGTGATTAATTTGTATTTTTTTGCCATAAAATATATATAAAAAAAGTTTGTGAACCATATATGGGTGTGGCACCTTTCAATGGAGATCTGTTGGTTGATAGTGCTGCCCGTTACTTGATCATCCAAGTGATGTATGCATGAATTTTTCTTTACAGATGTGCAGAAGTTGATAAGTTTGCACTTTATAACTCTGATATGGGAACTTACTGACAGATCCAATTTGTTCAATAATAGAATCAGTTGTGTGAAACATATTTTGTCAAAGCATTAAGCATGTATATATTGTGATATCAGCACAAAGGTAGCCCCAAATGGATGTTTATTTGATGCTTATGGGAAGCTTACCATTAACTTCAATTTCCTTTAAAGACTTCCTCCAGGGAAGTGGATAGCTCACCATGAATGCCCTTCTATATTGAAGACTCGTGGCCTCTCTCTCTCTCTCTGTTTTTTTTTTTGTTGTAGAAATTCCTATCCTGGTTTTCTCTTCTTCCATACCTTAAAGGCTTTACTCTTTTAATCCGTTCTGAATTGTCATTCATGGTAGCATTAATCCGGAACGGGGTGTTGGATATCTTGTTAGCAACTAGCAAAAGGAAAGCCCATAAGTAGAATAAGCTAATTTGAGGATTGAAATTAAATGTAACATTTTTACATCTGCTATAGTAGTATAACAAGTTCCACACGGTGATAATCAACACTAATAATTTATAAATTTTATCTTTGCAGGGGGCATCTGTTCTATGCTCTGCTACAGTTCTGTTCTATGCTCTGCTACAGTTTTGTATGCTACATGGTCTGCAGTTCTACAATGTGATACTTTGTACCTAAAATTATTCCATCGGAGCATGAAACTCCATTACTTAGCTTTCTTTTCAGTATAGCAGCCCAAATCTGGTTAACCAATTATTCTCTTTATAACTTTATCTAACTTTAACTCCTTTTCAGTATGCAATTGTATTTGTAGAGTTTGCTTGCCCTTTCCTTAGGAATTAGTTGATTTTTTTTTCTGTTTGTCTCTTTACCATGCTTTATTTGAAGGAATTCATTTATCTACTCTCTACATTACTAAACTTTTGCAGTTTATAGCATTTTAACTTTGCTTCGAAATATGGAGTATTTTAGAAACTCAAATATAATTGACACTTTTCTTCTAAATATACTCCAAGATATTGAGAGTAGATTAGATGCGTGAATATGGAAATTTGTAATATTAGAATGACTATTTTTGTCCAATACACATCAAGTGAGTAGTTTATATCGTTGTGACTTGGTATCATCTTCAAGCTCAGTTACTAAACCCTTAATTTATCTATTTTACACCCCGTCAAAAAAAAAAAAAAATTCCATGCTTTTGCACAAATTGAAAGTCCCTCTGTTTATGTAAATAATTACAAATCGATGGTGTCAGGAGATTATTAACAATAAATAATCAGGATTTAGATTGGATTGATTACTTGGGTAAATAGTAGAATATTACTCCGTATGAAATTAGGGGGCGCTTGTTTCACATATTCATAAATTAATCCCAGAAATAACTTATCCGGGAAGAAAATACTCCCTCCGTTTCTAAATAATAGTCGTTTAAGGTTTATGCACGATTATTAAGGAAATGATTAATTGTGTTGATTTTGATGGTAAAATTAGTGTCATTTAATAAAACACCCTTATTAATTGTAGTTAGTGGAGTAGTTAAGTTGAATGAAGTTCAATAAATAAGGGTATTATAATGGAAAAAAATAATAAATGCTGCATTGGTATTCTAAAGTGACAATTATTTTGAGAAAAAGAAAAATGGATAAAGAGACAATTATTGTGAGACGGAGGGAGTAGTGGGAATTTTCTTGGGTATCTTGAAAAAAGTGTTTGATGAGTATTGATAATTCCTTTTTTTTTATTAACATAGAGTATTCATAATTCTTGTGAGTTCTGTTTATAAGTACTCCCTCCGTTTCAAAATACATGTCCAATTTTTGCAATGTGCACTATTTACTTGACTTACTTTGACCATACTTTTTTACTAATGTATAAATACAAATATTAGCATGTAGGATGTTGTTTGATTTGTCTCGACATATATTTTCAAAATATTAAATTTTTATAATTTTTTACTTTAGATAATTAAAGATATTAACGGTCAAAATTGTGCATTGGCATATGTGAAGTGGATGACTTGGACATGTATTTTGAAACAGAGGGAGTAGTAGTTTAGACTATAATAGTAGCTTTAGGGTGTTGCTAACGAATGTCCTAAAAACATCCGTTAAATAACAGAAATTAAAAATCAAGTTACAAACAAAGCTGCACCTAGACACATAAGAGGTTGAGGACTTCATTGATGAAATCACATGAAAAATCGTTAGCTTTGAATTTAATCCATGACCAGATTAGAAGTTTTACCATGTCAATATTTGAACGTGATAATATCAAATCTTTTATGTTGGATAAAGTTCTCAAAAATAAGAACACATTTTAATATTCTGTTAGATAAAGTTCTCAAAAATAAGAACACATTTTAATATTCCTAACATTTATTTACGGAGTGTACGTTTGGATAAATATTTTAAACCACAAGTTTAAATGAATGTAAATTCTTAATTTTAGAATTAAAAATAAATATAATCATTAAGAAAAATGAAGCAGTTGAAGAATTTAGTTTTATAATAATCATTTGATTTGAAAAACTTCAAAACTTGAAAATATTTTATAATCCTCACATGCCATCACTTTTTTCCAAAATCCTCCGACAAATATACCCTTGCTAACCATGTATGCTGAACCCTTCAAGAATGTAGGAAGATTCAAATAGGCCACAAACATCGCAAATGGGTCAAGTTAAACTACTCCGCCGACTACACGAAAAGTGTCCCTAAAACTACTGTGCTCACTATATTACCAAATCATGATACATGGACAAATTACAAACCAAAGGAAAATACGAAGTAAGAAGACTACAGATTTCTTTAGCAAGTTTACATTAAATGTCCATTTTCTGAGGTTCCCATGTCCTCAGCCATCATAATCTCCATATCCCGTGCGTCTCGCTTCAGAACACTGCCAAGTCTTGCTATGGCATCCATCTGCTGCTGCAATACCTGTTCTCGCAAAGTAGACCATCATTAACATTGAGTTCTTCGAAGTTATAAAAATGCAAAATTTCGTCATACAAATGATCGTTTAAAAAGTACAGCAAAAGATCAAAAAATATTTTAAGCAATAAACCTCATATTGCCATATTGGTAGAATCTTACCTCCTGCAGGTCAGCCAGACTTTGATCGTGAATTTTGGTTGAGCCCAGAAGATGAGCTGAGTTACCAAATCCATTGCTATTAGCCTTGACACGAGATACGCCGAGTAGATTTTGTACCCTTCTAGATAATTCCGCTCCAGATCCTTTCAGCTGAAAAGACATTTTCACGTTAGTTCCATCCAAGCAACAGAACAGGAAGTAGAAGATACAAAAATTCTACCTGTCTAGTTATTGTGGCTAGTTTCTCAGCGAGTTCAGCTTCCCCTTTTGTTAATGGAATACGGCAGCCTTTTCCCTCCAACGCCTCCACTATTCTCATCACCTTCAATCACGACATATGATTAGACATAATGAGGGGAGAACTAGACAAAATAAGAAATGTGAAAGCTTTATTTCAAACACACAACAGTTGTCCATACTCTTAAAATACGTTGCTGAAGAATCTGTTCTTTCTGTTTCAGTCTTTGAATCCAAGGAAGAGTATCTGCTTGAAAATGTCTTTGGAGCTGCAAATACCATCAGAGAATCGAAAAGATAGGTTAGCATAAAAAACCGGTACCGGTTCAACATTTTTCTTGGGAGAGCAGGAGAAAGGCAATACCATTTTAACATTGCTTTGGGTTACACTTAATCTCTCTGCATCAGAGACAATGACTTCATCTTGGAGCTGCAAGACAATGTGAGTAAAAATGTGTCATCAAGGCCCGTATTTCAACAGTTTCTAATTTTCTATATCTGATTTTGTTAATTATCTGTTTTTTGCACCAAATACTGACTGGTGGATACAGATCAAAGCAGCAGTCTTTTGCCATTATGGCATATTTCAATATATCCACCCAGTGAAGAGTTGTATATATTCAAATGAATATTGATCTAATACTAAAATTGGAGCAGTCATGTTCCTAAAAGCTTTGACTCTCCTTAACTTATCCTTTAGCATATATTATTCCCATTCGTAGGTTAGAAGGACAATGCACAAACTTGGATGTGCGTTAGGTGGGACATCCACCATGATCCCAAACACATGCTATATTAATAACCATGCCTTTTAATTTGGCCCATATCATATTTCTCTCGTTTCTAAAACAACTAAAATTAATAGGTATCAACGACTTTCTCTTTCATACTATTGTTATGTTGTTACCACTCCTACCTCTTTCTATCATCAAATGTCACTCATCAAGTATTATTTTTTCTCAACTTTTGTTGTGGCGGAATCTTTTCAGTTTCAATGCTTTTGAAATTGACTAACATACCAATCTTTGCGGCTGCTAACTCACATACCAATCAAACAATCCCCTCCACAAAGGATTAGACGCCGATCAACTTCATTTAAAATGTCACCATAACAGAGACTAGAGTAGAAATGTCATGTAATTTATAGGCAGAATAAATTAGACTTGAACGATATTTATTTATGTTTCCTTCCTTTTCCAATGCATCCGTTACAAAATGGGGATTTACAATTAGAAGCAAGTCAAACAGCTACTCTGTGTTATTAGGAAAATACACATTGCTGCTGTTTTGCACATGTCAACTATTTGATTGATTGCATAATGATGTGGAAATGAAAGGGGGCATGGCATTAACAGGAAATAGAAAATGTGAAATATATGCTTTTCTGAAAGGAAAAAAATTATATTTTCTTAAATAACCATCAACTTAAGCTGTTTTTGAAAAGGGAGAATGAGTTTTGGTCCAAATGAAAAAGGTGTAGGTAACATTTGGTACACAGAAAAAATGAAACTGAACAGCTGGTTATATCTGTTTTCTTTAATTCCAACATTTTACTTAGAATTGACCTTTTTCTCAACGTCTGTCCTATTTTGTTCTACTTTTCACATGCACCAAACATGAAACAAAACCCATATGTTATGCCTTGTTTTAACTTGTTAATTAAACACAGTAATAAGTTGCAATTTTATTTATTCTAACAAGAAAATGGGAGTATGTTAGCAGTTCCCGTGTGTCTAGGTTACCGACGCACGTCTATATATATATATCCTTCATATCACTTCCTATCACCAGTTTGTTTTGAAAATAGAACAACACATTTTGTAAAGTTTTTTTTCTTCCACAAAATCTTGACATCAGCAACAAAGTTCTCTGCTTTAGTATAAACCATGGACATCTGATGAGCAGAATAAATTTTGTAAACAACTTTTTTTCACATAAAATCAAGTTCAAATGTCTGGCATCATTGCAGGAGATATGCACGTAAATTTTGAAACTGCTAAACATTTCCATTTATATAATTATTTAACATCTAAATTGCAAGGTAAGGTTGTTTATAATAGATTTAGAATGGATTTGAGTCTTCCTTGGATCCAACTATCATGGAAGCTCAGTTACACCAGGTTTCCCCTATTTTACTAAAAATTAAACTGCTGAAAAGAGCCAAAATGCCCAACCCCATATGAACATCCATTTCCTTCTAAAATCGTATATTCAAGATGCTAGTACTAGTCCAGTAGTTAACCTATCAAATTCATTGCTATAATGTACGATGCCTATTTTCTGTTTGGATATCTAATGATAGGTGAAATTGAATGGAACAAAACTACCATACCAATATTTGGAAATTTTATGATGGAATGAAGAAAAGTTTAATTCCGATGTTTGGGAGCACGGAAGAGGAGACAATAAGTAGCTCCATAGCCACAAATTGGTAAAGAAAATAAAACGTATTAGATGGAATGCATTCCAACCCTGTTTTAAACACTATAAAAAATTCCAATTGAGTCCTTTCTATGCACCCCTTCCAATCAATCCAAACATAGTGGAGCAGAAAAAATTTACCTTAAGGCGTTGGGAAAGATCCTTAAAACCTTGAACTTGTTGTGGCCAAAGACGTTCTCTATCAGCACTTTCCATACCCTCAAGCTTCCCCATAGCTTCCGCCCACATGATCTAGCAACATAAACTATTCCCCAAAATTAGCCAGTGGCATGACATAAGAAAAAGAAGCTACCAACTAGAATGCTCAGTGGGAAAAAAATATGAACTTACATCTGAAACACCAGCAGGCTTCACCCTAAACTGTGGGTCTGTTACACTGAATAACAAATGCTGCACAACACACACAAAGACCAACATGAGAAAACATGAAAGCTACGGTTCTGTTTGGAAAGCACAATAAGCTAGCTTATAATTGATAGCTTATCAGCTCATATGACTAAAAAGGATCCGTTTGGTAACCGTCATTTTCTCACAAGCTTATAACTTATTTTTATTGGCTTATACTAGCATTTTTTGATAAGCTAATTCAAGTAGCTTATAGTTTAAAGCTTATAACTTATCATTTTTTTCTCTAAATTCTATCACAGTTATCTTAATTGAAAAAAATTAAATACTAACTAAACATATCTTTTTATGTCATTACATAGTTCAACTTTTAATTTTACCAAACACCAAAAATTTAATCAACTAGTTTATCAGCTATCAACTAGCAATCCGCTGTAAGTTAACTTATAAGCTATCTGCTATATTTTATCAAACAGAGTCTAAGTTACTGTTTGAATCGGCATAAACATTTATGAATATTTGTGAGACAATTTAAGACAGATTATGGAAACAGCTTATGATAAATTAGGTTCTGTTTGGATAAATAGCTTAATTAGGTTTGAACCCTATATCCATGACCCTATAATTCCAAATAAATTTTAAATGAAGAAGACAGAGAGGAAGAAAACCTTAAAAGCGTATTTGGGGTTTCCAGCATCTTCTTTATAAGAATCAAGAATCGCCTAATTGGAAAAACAAAGATAACAAACAAATTAATCAACAAAAAATAAAAATAAAAATAAAAATAAATTTGAACAGTGTAGTGAAAAAATAATACTTGAATATCACGATCCGCTAGTGAGAATGGAACTGGAGCAACATTAGCCATTTGAGTAGTCAATTGAGAATTTGGAAACGGCGAAGGTTGCGGCGCCGGCGTAGAATTCTGAAACCCAAAACCAGTAGAAGGTGATAGTTGAAAGAGTGAATTTTGTTGTTGCTGCTGCTGTTGTTGGGGTTGTTGTTGAGCAGAGAACGGTGTTGAGAAGAGGGAAGAACCACCACCGAAAGCGGGTGTAGAAGAAGCACCAAAAGCGGGAGTTGAAGAAGGGGTACCGAAGCCTGGGGTGCTGAAAGCTGGTGTTGAAGAAGGAGTACCGAAAGTTGGAGTGCCGAATGCTGAAGATGGGGTCCCGAAGAGGGAAGATGAAGATTGACCGCCGAACATGGTGGTGTGCGGCGTGTCGACGATGAGATTGAGAAATTGAGAATTGTGTGTGTGTGATTCAAGTTCTGAAAGCAAAAAGCAAAAGGCGCGCTTAAATTTAGCAGTCTAGGTGTTTGATGAATTGAACTTATGATTTACGCTTAAACCCAGTTTGGATTGAGCTAATCGAAAATAACTTAAGTAAATAAATAAGTTTTTATATTAATTCATAAATTTTTACTAACAAAAATTTTATATTCAAAAGTTGTTTTTCATAAACTACTTTTTTTAGGAATTTTTCATAAACTACTTTAACAAGTATATGAATAATAAATAAAAGTTTATTTAATTGTATAAGCACAAAATAAGTTCAATCCAAATAGATCCTGAATCCCTTTTTTTTGTGGTACGAAAAATAAATAAAAGACTAAATTATAGTTTTACTTTTTAAGTTTCGCTTTAGCCTATGGAACTAGTAATTTAAAGACGATTCAAATTGACATATTTTAAATGATGTAAGACACGATTTGATAACGTAGAATGATCTATCACAGATGAAATTGTAAAAAACTCTCTAATTTTTTTAAATTAAACCATAAAAATTATTCAATTTTCTAATTTAATTAATTCAACGTGAATATTTTTCTATCTCAATTATTGTACATCTTGATGTCGTATGTTACGTCGTTTGATATAAAGGTGTTCAAAATCGAACAAATCCAATAAAAAAACGGCAAACTGAACCAACCTAAATTAAAACCGCAAAAAATTGCATTTAGTTTGGATGTATTCAGATCATTTTTTACTCAATTGCATAGTTTGGTTTGATTTGTTGTACCGAACCAAACCAAGTCAAACCGTAACATAAGAAAAACACAAACTAAATCTATGTCGTCTAGGCTAATACTCGTACAGACTCAATATAAACTTTTATAAAATTACGTAACTTTCACTTGTTAAGTTTTTTCTTTACTTTTTATTTCAAAAATGTATATATATACTACTTAAGCTTTTATAAAATGATAAAATCTTAGTCTTTTATATTTCTTACAGAATATGATTAATTTTGGCGGAAATGAAATTGTAATGTTGGATGAGATTTAAAACATTGTTGAAAATATGTTGTGTTTTAACTTTTTAACTCAATTTTAATGTTGGAAACAAAAAAAAATTGTATTGTCTCGAAATAAACTGCACCAACCGATCAAACCCTAACTGTATTGGTTTGGTTTGGTTCAAATTTTATTTTAAAAGTCAACATAATCAAATCAAACCGCATGTTTTTTATATTCCGGTTTGGATAACTTTTTGCCTCAAAACTGAATCAAATCGCACCACAAACACTTCTCCTAATTTGAAACATGTAAAATCGTCCTTTTGACTCTATAAATTTGGGAGAGGGGACAAAAGTGGTGGATTCTAAAGTAAGGGAAGCAATTTTATATCAGAATAAAATGGAGTGATCAAAGCTCTAATGAAACCTTTTATTTATTTTATATATTATTTTTTTGGTGTTAAGCTTCTAATTTTCATGGAAAATGAGTTATGGTAGTCTGGAGTTCAATCAAGAGTTAAAAAATCTGGATAAGAATTTTTCCATCCAATAATCGAAGTTAGATCTCCTAAACAATTCGTCTTTAGTAGAGTTCATTATGCTTAGCACCAGCTAATAATAATATGTTATTATTGACTACTACCAAATTTTTATTGAAAAAGACACTATTACCAATTATTTATTTAGTAAAAAAAAACTAATATCATTTTTTTGAAGAATACAATGATCAATTAATTTACATTGTTTTTTTAAAACGTTACACAATTGGCTCATTTAGGTTCTATTTTGGTCCATTGAGTTATGCATACTGAGCACTCGGTCTTTCGATTTATAGATATTAAGATATTTCGATCATTCATACGAAGTTTTAAAGTGTCTAAATTTTAAAACTTAAATGATTAAATCATCTAATATTTGTATATTAAATGATCAAAAAGAAAAGAAAATAATTTAACCAAATTGTCTAACATATTTGCAGTTTAAAAAACCGAAATAATACGAAAAAAACATATGGCGCTAACCAAATTGTCTAATACAGTTGGAACTAGCTGATCTAATTTAAAATGATTGTAAGACAAAAGAACTGTAGATGATGCTTGCAATTCATTTATATGCAATCAGCAAGGAACATCATAATCCAGAACGATGTGTTTGTTAATCTCATTTGCACATACTCTGTACAAGATAGAACCAAAGTGACAGAAGACTCGGATCGAACTAATGGGAACTCACTTGACCCAGAGATACAAGCCGAAAGGAAATATTTACAATCAGTATAACGGGGATTAATGAAAAATTTAAGGATTCCTCAAAGCATTTAAAAGGGGATCGTTCTCCTCATCAAGCAAATTGTCGTCATCATCAAGATCATCTAAAATTGATTGGTTAGTCTTTTTCCGAGACTGTCTTCTATGCTTCTTAAGCACCAAACGTGGTTCTGCTTGCTGAGAACCCATATCTCCTGTCTTTAACCTGAAAAGAATAGTGTATTAGTTACCAAATACTTATTATACAACTTTTGCAAAGTTTGACAAGCAATACACAGTAGGCAGTTAACTTGCATCAGAAATTTACTCATATCCAAGTTAGAAATCTTTTGCATTGCTATTTCAGAACTTATTCTGATTGTGTACGTTTGTTTTTCAACTACAGAAGACCGTACAGTCTAAAAATAGCTCACTCTCTTTCATGTTAGTGGCATGTACAAAAGTAAATTCAGATTTCAACTCTGTATAGCATCCTCGTGGTCACAAAAACAGCTTAGAATACTCATTTTATTGACAAATAATATATTTATATAGAAATTCCAAGAACTGAATTCTTCGATCAAAGTATCATACTTTTCAATTAAAACTGAGAATTTCTAATCACAAAGACAAATTGCTCATCATACCTTACATCACTTTCTCTTTTAGTTCCAAATGTCCTCAATTGGAACTCCTCTCTGATTCTAATTTCATCAAGAAGTTGAAAATAGAATGAATATCTTTCCCAATCCTCCTTCACAATGCAGCCAGGTTCACCAAGATGCATGCAATTGATAAATGAACATTTTGCAGACTCATTTCCACCAAGCATTTTCCTGATTTGAATAGGGGAAAAAGAATAAAACAATTATTGAAACCGGAAAAACTGTGAGTAGACCAGATATAGTTCGATATAACTTAAACATACTAACTTCGGGAAAAGTTTGTGCAAGAGATTTTGCTTTGTCACTTTCAATAAACTAGGCTGGTTAAATCCAGGAGTATCAGCAAGATAACCCCCTCCAGATAATGGAAGCAGAGAGACATGACGAGTCGTATGCTTCCCCCTGCCATTTCTAGTTGAAACCTTTGCAACTCGCTGGTCGTCATACCACTTGCTACCTAAAATCTGAGAAACAATGCAGGTACACAGGTGAAACAAATACCAAAGTCATACGCATAGTAAAAGACATGAAAAGTCGAGAGAAAGAAACGCACAGGTTCAAACCAATTCTCCCCATCTGCAGTATCACAAGTACGAGGATTGCCCAAAGACTTGTATTGCTGAACTCAATCAATAATTACATATTTAATTGCTGTTCTTCTCAGCTGACGGACATCATTTTCTTAAATCTATATGTGAGATTGTGGAGGCTCAAATGATCTAATTGTAGACCCTACAAAACTAGATCCAGGCTCTAATATATTCCAGTTGTAAACTCCACCAGAAGCATAATCCTGCAATCCTTTCCCAATCAAGCAAAAATTTCACCTATCCAAGAACAAATATTGTATCATAATTTCACATAACTGAAATATCCAGGAAATATTTTTATAACTTTGATGTTCATGTAGTTGCTTTATTTTAACAACTTACGACGTGCAGTAGCCTCTAGCCCTCTCGATATAGTTAATTAGTTATCACATTATAAAACCAAGAGAACAATAACATAGTTATCACATTATAAAACCAAGAGAAAAATAAACAGAAATTCATCCACCATAAATTGAAATAGAGATTCTACAAAGTCGATATTACAAAACAACAAAGGGTATTGACCCCCTTTATGCCATAAAGACATAAACAGCATGCATCATGCATGATAACAACAAGATTACAATTATAAACTAAAAATACAACAACAACCAAAACTCGAAGCAAAAGCACCAGATTAAAATCTGATCACATAATGAAAGCCACTCAAGCTCGGTACCATTTTAAACTTCAGTTAAAATGCAGAAAACTCCATAACTATAGAAGTTTCATGCCTTCATTGTTACACTGCACAAGCATAAACCAGATGGCCTTATGTCTGAAGTTTGCCACTCTGACCCCGAAGCCGCGTTTGGATCATATAACAATGTTTGATTAGTAGGTTCTTTCTCAACCGGAAATAGCAACAGCTTTCCGTCCAGTATCCCGAATCGAAAACCAACACTTGAGCTCCCTGTCAATGGGACGGGTACCATTGTCCATGAGTTGTTTTCAGGACTGAATATTGCTAGCTTCCGCTGATTTTTCCACTCAATACAAAACAACTTCTTTTCCAATACTGCATGAGCTGTGACCATAACACAGCCATTCTTAATCTCGCACCAGCTGTGCTTCTCAGGGTTATATATATCAACAAACTTGGAGTTTCCAATAGTGAAGCTTGACCTTCCACCCATGACATAGAGCTTATCTTCAAATCCACAAGCAAAGCAACCCCACCTTGGGCGACGAAGGCTCTCTATCAGTGTCCACTTGTCAGTATCTGGATCGTACATCTCAACACTGGAGAGATTGTCGCCATTCACCCCATAGCCTCCAGCAATATAAACCAAGCCGTTCACTTCGGCACAAGCGAAGTCATAACGAGCCACATTCATGTTTGATAATCTGCTCCAACTACAATTGCAATTGAGAATAGAACAAGTCAAAAACTTAGAACATTATGTTTCAAAAATTATGAAATGGATGATAGGTCTACCATCAATTAAATTACGACGGAGAACTTACTTATCATATACATAATAAACTCTTAAAGATTTCTAGATAGAATGCACATTTGAGAAGTTAATTATACCTGTTAAGGTAAGAATCATATTGGTAAACCTCATCTGAGGCAACGGCGGTTCCTTCAATAGCTGAATAGCCAGCCATGATAAGAAGCTTTCCGTTAAGAACCACAACCCCGAACGAAGCCTTTGCTGGACCAGGCATTGGTGGAAGGGATCGACATTTGCGACCAAGACTATCCATGACCTCCCAATGGCTTTCCCTCCCTTCACTGTCCAACGTTAAGCAATAGAGCCATTCCTCAAGCAACCCTGCCAATTTTCGCACCATCACAAATTCTTTGCTCCGAATAAACAACCTCCATTTCTTGCTGACACCACCCATGGCCGGGAAGTTGGAACGGGGAACAAGTGCAAGGCAATACTTTGCAACATCATCAGGAAGCCCAGGTAGAATAGGGCTATCATCTTTATCCAGAGCCTCAACGGTTAAACAATGATTGCTTTTGCTTCGCGTATGAGTTGATTTATCTTGATTGACCAAATTGGTGAAACACATATTTGAATTTATAAATCTCTTCTTTCCAACAACAAAATCAGGCACTTACGAAATCAGCAATGTAGCACGAGAATATAGAGAATTTTGTTGTTACCAATTAACCAAATAATGCACAAAATGTTTTACTGAGAATCTAAAGAAATTCGTAAAATCCTTCACCGATTGGGATTCTACAAGACCAAGGCATAAAAGATGTGGCAGAACGAATCACTTGAGCAGTATAAGCGGATGATTTTTTATGCTTTGTCCAGTCTGATTCAGATTCCATAACAGGGGTTTTTCTCTTACAGTGATTCTTTTCGGTGGTTTTCTGCCGATTATTTCTTGAGCTGCCAAAGATGTATCCTCCCTCACACATTACCCGGATATCTACAAATTGTGACAACGAGTGTTATATTTAAAGATAAAAATACAAATTAACCAATATTCATCTCATCATAAACACAAGATAATATACCAATATAGGCCATAGAACTTGCCAAGACTCAGCCACCCTTGACTTCCATTTTCTTCAACTTTATACCAACTGAAATGAATTCATCAAACAGAATAAAAATAAGTCAAAACAAGAATCAGAAATACATAACTGCATATATACATATTCCATGGAAAGAAGAAAAAAAACAAGATTCATTCCAGAGGGTTGAAAATTAAATCATCTTTCACTAGATGTGTTTGCACACATATAACCAGGAAGAAAAAAAAAGGATCCGCAAGATCCAATATTAAATTGATGATATAATTTAGATGTGTTTGCTTGCACACATATAACCAGATTTTTTTTTTACCAAACAGATCGGAAAACCAAAAAATCTCCAACCTGTTTGGATCCAATAAACTTTTTCCGGTGTGGAATTCAATTGATCTATGGAATGAAACTTAAACACAATTCACAGAGATCCCTGTGGCTCAAATAAGCGGTGGCTCGAATAAAACAAGAGCCACCGATCCAGAATCAAAGTTTCCAGAAAACAGGAATCACATTATTAAACTCCATTGATCAAGACAAAATCGAAGTCTAGTTTCATTTAATATATATTTAATACGCAACAAGACAAATAGCACACCGATTCAAAGTTGAAAACTTTCAGGAAATTAGCAATAATTCTAAACCAATAAAAAGTTTGATTATTGTGTAAACCAGATTTAAATTAAAAACGACATAGGTAGATCTGTAATAGAGATACAAACAAACAGAGCAATAAACAATAATCTTAGATAATATCAATTAGAAAGAAAAAAAAAACTATAGATAACTGATAAGTATACAAAATGAAATGAAAAAAGTATATAGAATACAAGGAACTTACAGGAAAAAAAATGATTTTGCAGATTGAGAAGTAGAATAATGAAGGTTTGTGAAGATGGGTAAATAGAGGGGATGGAAAATGGATAGGGATAGGAGAATGTGTGTTGTAAGAGGCAGAGGGTATTTATAGGATTAGGACCAAAGTTGTTTGTAGGAGATAACGCTCGCTCAAATTATGTTGGAACGGGAAAAATGATAATCAGGCAAACATCATTGTCCTAACTAGTAACATACCCGTGCATCCGCACGGGTACTGGTTGGTCGTGGATGATTTTTTGTAGTTAGAACTTGACAATATGCATTTTTTAACATTTTAAATTTAGACCATTTAAAGGTTAATTATTATTAACTTTGAAAAGTATAGAAAATAGATTAAAAAAAAGTTGTATTAAAAAACCAATTGTTTAAAAAATGAAAAAAAAATGTATATAAAAGTTTAAACAATAATGTTATATTCTTTCAAAAAAAAAAAAACAATAATGTTATATGTCCCTGTGAGTTTAGCTCAGTTGGTAAGGTCCGGGGTTCGAATCCCGAACACCACCAAAAAAACAATAATGATATCAACTTATATAATTTTTCTCCAAAAAACAATATCGACTTATTAGATTTTGGAATATGTTTTCCAAATTTAAAATAAGGAAGATAAGGAAATTTGTATAATAATTAATTATAAATTTTAAGAAGTGGCAACTTGTAATGTTTATAACAATTATTTCTTTTGTAAAAAAAAAACAATTATTTCCAAATTTTTATCATCGGAGACTTAACTCGTGTATAATAATTATTTTAAATTTTTTATCAATGTTAACATGTCACGTGTATAATAATCCGAGGTTCGAATCCCGGACAACACCAAAAAAAATAATGATATCAACTTATATAATTTTTCTCCAAAAAACAATATCGACTTATTAGATTTTGGAATATGTTTCCAAAATTTAAAATAAGGGAGATAACGAAATTTGTATAATAATTAATTATAAATTTTAAGAAGTGGCAACTTGTAATGTTTATAACAATTATTTCTTTTGTTAAAAAAAAAACAATTATTTCCAAATTTTTATCACCGGAGACTTAGCTCGTGTATAATAAATATTTTAAATTTTTTATCAATGTCAACATGTCCCGTGTATAATAATCCGGAGTTCGAATCCCGGACACCACCAAAAAAACAATAATGACATCAACTTATATAATTTTTCTCCAAAAAACAATATCGACTTATTAGATTTTGGAATATGTTTGCCAAATTTAAAATAAGGGAGATAAGGAAATTTGTATAATAATTAATTATAAATTTTAAGAAGTGGCAACTTGTAATGTTTATAACAATTATTTCTTTTGTCAAAGAAAAACAATTATTTCCAAATTTTTATCACCGGAGACTTAGCTTGTGTATAATAATTATTTTAAATTTTTTATCAATGTCAACATGTCCCGCGTATAATAATCCGGGGTTCGAATCCCGGACACCACCAAAAAAACAATAATGATATCAACTTATATAATTTTTCTCCATAAAACAATATCGACTTATTAGATTTTGGAATATGTTTGCCAAATTTAAAATAAGGGAGATAAGGAAATTTGTATAATAATAAATTATAAATTTTAAGAAGTGGCAACTTGTAATGTTTATAACAATTATTTCTTTTGTCAAAAAAAAAAACAATTATTTCCAAATTTTTATCACCGGAGACTTAGCTCGTGTATAATAATTATTTTAAATTTTTTATCAATGTCAACATGTCCCGTGTATAATAATCCGGGGTTTGAATCCCGGACGCCACCGAAAAAACAATAATGATATCAACTTATATAATTTTTCTCCAAAAAAACAGTATCGAGTTATTAGATTTTGGAATATGTTTGCCAAATTTAAAATAAGGGAGATAAGGAAATTTGTATAATAATTAATTATAAATTTTAAGAAGTGGCAACTTGTAATGTTTATAACAATTATTTCCAAATTTTTATCACCGAAGACTTAGCTCGTGTATAATAATTATTTTAAATTTTTTTATCAATGTCAACATGTCCAGTGTATAATAATCCGGGGTTTGAATCCCGGACACCACAAAAAAAACAATAATGATATCAACTTATATAATTTTTCTCCAAAAAAACAATATCGACTTATTAGATTTTGGAATATGTTTGCCAAATTTAAAATAAGGGAGATAAGGAAATTTGTATAATAATTAATTATAAATTTTAAGAAGTGGCAACTTGTAGTGTTTATAACAATTATTTCTTTTGTCAAAAAAAAAAACAATTATTTCCAAATTTTTATCACCGGAGACTTACCTCGTGTATAATAATTATTTTAAATTTTTTATCATGTCAACATGTCCCGTGTATAATAAGCCGGGGTTCGAATCCCGGACACCACCAAAAAAACAATAATGATATCAACTTATATAATTTTTCTCCAAAAAACAATATCGACTTATTAGATTTTGGAATATGTTTGCCAAATTTAAAATAAGGGAGATAATGAAATTTGTATAATAATTAATTATAAATTTGAAGAAGTGGCAACTTGTAATATGTTTATAACAATTATTTCCAAATTTTTATCACCGGAGACTTAGCTCGTGTGGTTTTTTTTTTGAGGGATTATACACACGTGTGGATTTTTTTTTTTGACAAATTTTTGAATAAGTGGGGTGTCCGGGGTTCACATGTAGATCAAGATTAGTTTGATCAATGACAGCTTATCTTTTTTTTTTCTTTCTGAAAAATGTTTTTGGATCTATGTTTCTTCTTCATCATCTTCTTAGTTTAAAGAACAATAATGTTATTTTTTTGTACAATTTGTTAAATATATTATCAATATATCTAAAGAAGTAGGTTGAGACCTTAATATGTGTCTTTCTAAGTGTCTTTCTAGTGTTTCATTGAGACCTTAATCTTTGTCTAGCCCATACCCGAAGATTATCGATTCCGTGAGAAAATTTGAGTTTCTTATGTTGCTAATAGTTTATTACCGTTCATTACAGATACTATGGTTGACTCTGAGCTTTATTTCAACAAAATTCTGATCGACCCTCTCATTTTGTATCTCATCTTGCTTGGACATTATGGTTTAAAATCACCATTCTTTTTTGGTGGTAATGACATGAATTTAAGTTCGGTTAATGCTATTGTAAGTTCTCCTCTTTTCTTTTCTCTCTTTTGTACCTACCATGTGTTTTTTGGTCTGAAGTTTGATTGAAATCTAAAACAAAGTTCCTTCGACACATTTTACCACAAAAATATAATTATCACCACTCAATTTTTTGGTCAGAAATCACAACTCAGATTATACCAAAAAAATTAATTTTGACCACTTTATTTTTTTGTCATAAATTAAAACTCTTTTAATCATTTAATATATGGAAAATGATAAAAAGAAAGTTTGGTCATCGCACATCAGAGTTCTCAACTACTCTCACAGGATGTATGTCATAACATTTAACCACACATCAATAGCAAATCAACTATTAATTTATTATTTATTCGCTACTAATTCAACACTGATTTGATTTCTCGTGTACCATATACCTAGTTTGTCGGTTTCTTCGAAATAAATAAGTTGATCTCTTAAGACCTTTTATTGTAAATTCAGTGGCTTTTATCATGGTATGAGTAATTTCATGGACGAAAATTCAAATGACATATAAAATTTTTAATAATATTTCAAAATACCTTCGACTTTTGTCAAAAGTTTATCAATTAAGTAACTCGTTGTGTGACAAAAACACAAAGATAAAGATTTAATTGAGAAAATTTTGATAAAGATTATTTTTGAAATATTAATAAAATCCTGAGAATGACTTACAAAGACATAAATTAAATTGGTAATTTATTCATTATTTAGAGGTCAATGAGTTAGATCCAAATATGATTTTTGATATAACACTATGACGTCATTTAATCCATGCAGGCGACCCCACTTAGTGGAATAAGGTTTAGTTTCATTATTTAATTGTCCCATTAAAAAATATAAATTTGTTTTAATGCTAGTTTTTAAATTTTGTTCCACACCACACGTGCCTACCACTACACTTCAAATCTCTACACATAAACAATCACTCTCTATTCACTTTCTCAAATCCTCACACGTCTCTCTCTAGTTTTTAATTTTTTTATTTAATTTTATTTAATAATTTTTTTATTTTTAACATATCAGATCTTTTTCTTCTCCATTTCATTTCAATCGTCCCTCCCACTCTCTCTCTCTCTCTCTCTCTCTCTCTCTCTCTCTCCCCTGAAACCATCCGTATCTTTTTCTCCTCCACCATGAACCACCGTCAACGCAACTTCTGACCAGATCTACATCTTTCCGGCGACCTTTACTAATTTTTTTTTACATATTATTCATCACCTCATTCTCCTCTATCTTTCTATCAAATTAGATTTTCAAAAGGAGATAGCTTGAGAATTTCTCATTTTTAAAAATGAGGTTTCCGGACAACATTTGGATGCACCACCACCACAACTATACTAATCTCTCCATTCTTTATAAAACACCCTTTTTTATTTCACCGATTTTGCTGCCACCGTGAGCCTCCAATGTAAAAATCAAACTGATACTTTACTTACTCTTAACATCCACAACAAAATCCACAAAAATTAAGGACGGAGCAACTGGTTTTGGAGACAACAGCAATAGCTTCATCAAACATGCAACAAATTCAGAAGATGAAATTTGATGCGATTTTCTTGTATTTTCAAGAGATGTAAGAATATTATTTTGTAGATTTATGAATCTGTTTTAGGATTTTTTTTTTTTTTAGATCTATTACTACTGGTATTCTTTTGTTAATACTTTTACCGAATCTTTGATAAAGAACCTTTTTTATTGCAAATTCCTTGAAGAATATTTTTGTAGGTTTTTTTTGTTCATGCAAAAATCATATAAGGTTATGTTTACCACAAAAATTTATCATTTTTACCGCAGTGTTGATCTTTTTTTTTTCGAATAAAAAATGAAAACTATTGTGTAAGAACTAAGTAGGTTTGTTTACATGATAGAAAAAACAATTTTTTTTTAATTTCATGTGTAAACTGTATTTAATATTTTTTTCTATCATTTAATTTATTTATGTGGATAGTAAAAACAAATTTTAACTTATTAATGAAAAAATAAATGATTCATTTTAAATTTTGTTATTTATTATTATGTTTATATATTTTTTTCTTTCAAATGAGTATGTATGTATACCCAGATTTCATTTGGTATTTTTTTTTCAAATAAAAAATAATAATTTTAACAAATATTTTACAGAAAATAATAATTATAATTTTTACTTCATTTTGTTTCTATGTTTAAAATCACCATTGTTTGTACTGGTGATGACATAGATTTATATCTCTGATAATGTTATTGTGACATTGAATTGAAATTGCATACAAATCAACTATTTATTTCTATTTTTTTACCAAACCAAATTCATATCCTTCATCAATGACAAATCAACTATTTATTTATCAACTCATTCCATTCCATGTTTCTATCAATTTAAATTCTCAAAAAAAAAAAAAAGTTAACTTGTAAATTTTGTTTTCAAGTCATTGTGGTCTATTTGTATGCACCACAACTGAAGTCATGTATATCGTTTTTTCATAACAATTATAATCACATAAAAAACATATCATATCGAAACTCTCATAATTAAACTCTTTCCTCGTCATTTACTTAGGCATGCCTTTCTTCGAGGGACAACAACACCATTTGAGTTTCCTGCAAAAAGACAATCTTCATTTGAAGGTGAGATATGGAAATAATAATATCAACAAAAAGGTACCGTAACCGTTTTCCTCATCATTTATTTATGCTTGTAGTTTGTTCATTTATTGATCTAGATTTATTTTTATAGAAGAAAGTTCACTTGTAATTTTGAGTTATTGGAGTTTTTTTCTTGCATCTATTTTGTTTCTATATTATGTTCAATTTAGTTACTATATTCTTTACAAATATTGTTGTAGAATTTTGAAAATGAAGTAGTCAGAAAAATAGAATGGTAGTTTGTTAAAGATGATAGGAACAACATTAAAAGAAGAATGATCAATGCATATGTATAGATAAAGAATTGGTGTTATTGTCTTTTACTTACCCTTGTCCTTGTTGGTTCATCATCACATATATACTACATCTATTTAAGAACAAAAAGTATTGAAAAAGTCATATAAAAGATGATCCTTTATGTAGTATATGTGTGGTGATGAACCTAAGCAAAAAAAACATACTCCCTCCGTCCCGGTTTAATTGACCTACTTTGATTTTTCACACAGATTAAGAAAAGTGTATAAATAAAGGGGAAAGTGGAATATATTGTATTGAGAATGATAAAAGTAGTACTCTCTCCGTTTCAAAATGAGTGTCGCTTTAGCAAAAAAAATTTGTTTCAAAATGAGTGTCGCTTTACATTTCCAATACAACTTTAATTTTTTTTTTCCAACTTTACCCTCTCCAACTTTTCTCTCACACAATTTTCAATGCAACTTTAATTTTGTCTTTTTCTTATAAGTAAGGGCAGTTTAGTAAAAGCGTTATATCCAATGATTATTTCATTCTATTTCTTAATCTGTGTGCCAAAGCCTAAAGCGACACTCATTTTGAAACGGAGGGAGTATTATTTAGTGTTATATTGTATTGGGAATGATGAAAGTTGTATTGAAAATTGAAATGGGTCAGTTATTTTGGGACACTTTTTTTTAGAAAATAGGTCAGTTATTCCGGGACGGAGGGAGTAGTTTGTTAAATATGACATGAACAACATATGTGTGGATAAAGAATTGGTGTTATTGTCTTTTACTTACCCTTGTCCTTGTTGGTTCATCATCACATATATACTACATCTATTTAAGAACAAAAAGTATTGAAAAAGTCATATAAAAGATGATCCTTTATGTAGTATATGTGTGGTGATGAACCTAAGCAAAAAAAACATAGTTTGTTAAATATGACATGAACAACATATGTGTGGATAAATAATTGGTGTTATTGTCTTTTACTTACCCTTGTCCTTGTTGGTTCATCATCACATATATACTACATCTATTGAAGAACAAAAAGTATTGAAAAAGTCACATAAAAGATGATCCTTTATGTAGTATATGTGTGGTGATGAACCTAAGAAAAAAAAAGCATGGTGGTTTGTTAAAGAATCAATATAAACAAAATAAAAAAATAATGAAGAATGCACGTCTAGATAAAAAAAGATGTTATTGTCTTTAACTTACCTTTGTCTTTGTTGGTTGTGCAGAGATGAAAAACTTTCAACTTTCCTGCAAAAAAAAGATATCAGTTGGTGATTGGAATTTAAGATTACAAAGAGGGGAGGAAAATGAAGAACAGAATGATTGAAGTAAAGTGACGTGTCAGACATTCATTAAAGGTCAGTAGTGTAAGATTTTTCTTCTTGAAAATGTTTTTGGATCTATGTTTTTTCATAATCTTCTTAATTTAAAGAACAGTACTATGTCATTTTTATTCCTTTAATATATAGGGAATGATAAAAATAAAAATTTCGTCATCACAACTAAACTCTTTTCTTATATATTTATTTTTTCATAACAGGTATAATAACACACAAAAAAAACATATAACAATCAAACTTATCATAATCAAACTCTTTCAAATCCCTCCCCTTTATGTGCGTGGTTTGCTGAAGAGTCAAGAACTCTATTCAACTTTCCTGCAAAAACATTTCTAGATCAAAATATTGTAGTTGAAGATAAACACAAATAACGAAGATCAGAAGAACAAAGAATAGGTATATGTATTTTTTGAAATAGTGGTACATGTTCGATTATGAAAGAGTACTTAATGGTGTCTTCTTTCTTTGTTTGAAGATGCTGAAGAGAATCACTTTTTTACCTCTGGTGTCCTCTTTCCATATAATCACATCTTAGAAGATCTTGTATTCATCTTCATTTTTTCATTGTTCTTGCTCTTTGATAGTAATATCCATCGACTTTATTTCTTCTCTTTTGTTTTTGTCAAAGACAGAAAAAAGAAAAGTAATTTTTTTTCAAGAACATACGTATTTTGAAAAAGATTTAAAATAATACAAATCTCTATATTTTTGAATATGAATATTGTTAGGTATATTTTGAAAATAATTTTGTTATGTTCATGCAGATGAAAAATAGAAGGTTAACTCTTGTTTTAAGATGATGATAAAAAGGACATAAGGAATAAAGAAGACAAGCTTGCAAAGAGAAAGACTTAAAGAAGGATGAATACAATTTTGCAAAGAAAAGAAAGAGTTTGTTACCTTACCGGTGTTCTTCCTTTATCGGTGTGGTGTTCTTCATCAATAAAAAAAAGTAAACATTCCTGCAAAAAAATAAGAAAAGAAATGAAGATTAGAAAAGTGGAGAAGATAATGAAATATAGGTAAGAAAAAGAGTAGAGAAAGAAGAAGAAAATTGTGACAGAGTATAGCATCTTATATAATAAAGTATTGAAATTTGAAATTTAAATTTGAAAATTTGGCTCCCAAAATTTGAAATTGGTATTAGTGATGTATTGAGAAGAGTGTAGTAGTTGTATGATGATGTAAAGTTTGACTTTGTACTTTGTCACATGCAAAAGTTAACTTTTTAGTTGCAATAGGATGAGCACGTCCTTTTTTTAGTTGGTTTGCAAGTGATTTTCTTCTATGAAGAGCAATGTAACTAAACTAAATTGAAAGTCATCATTTAGTTGCAAAAAGCAAATTTAGGACAACATTTACCCTCAAATTGGACACGTGTCAATCATTAATTAAAGGTTAAAACTGAGTTTTCACCAGCATAGGGGATTCTTATATTAAGAGAGGATTTGTCCACAAAATAAAAATTATTGTCTCTATGCAGGTTTTTTTTTTTGTGTGGTCGAAGAGTTTGTTTGTTAAGGCATAGAAGTTAACTTATAGCTTATAACGACTAAGCTCGTATGACAAAAAAATCTGTTTGAATTAATCTTTTTATCACAAGCTTATAATTTATTTTACGAGTAGTTGATTTTTCAGACTCTATCGGCGTTTGAGCTTATGCTTTTTGTTCCACTTTTACCCCAATCATTAGAACTATATATTTGTGTGTAAAAATCAATTTTAAAATCAAAAACTATAAATCTACTTTAAATATAATCAATTTTGGAGGCAAAATCATTTTTATTTGAAGACAATCAAACATGTCAAAATCAAAATTACATCTCAAGAATCGATTTTGGCTCCTCTAAGAGATTGTTTGGTGTGGCGGTGGAATAAGAAATCTATCGCTCCAATGCCCATTTGACGTGATTTTAAGGAAGCTCTAATTAGTAGAATCAGTGAAACGTGCGTTGAAGTTGCATTCCACTGCAAACACAAACATACCATAAATGTGAAACCAAACATAAACAAAGTGAATAAGCGGGAAATCCAAAATTCAAACTCCAACCCTTGTGTATTGCAATGTCTCTACCAACTGAGTTATGCCTAAAATGACTTTGTCCTCCCAGGATTAAGGAAATTGTTTATTGAACGTACTTAGTCCCTATAAAATTTTAATGTAGTTTTAATCCTTCATAATATTGTAATTTGTACGAATAATCCCTGTTTTTAAAATCTTTTACAAAAAATGGATATTTTTGGTACTTTTGGTCCTCTGTCCACATAAAATACAAATAAAGACTAAAAATGAATAAAAAAACTTAGGGACAATATTTCAAAGCTTATAATTTTCTAGGGACTAAAAATATATTCAACCCTAATGCCTATGTTTAATATTTGGTTCTCATATTTTAGTTCATTTTCCCGAACTAATATTCCGCTTCAAAATCACACATTTTCGAACTCTCGCACATTTGTACACTTTAACCCTAATTTCTATATTTAATATCTAGTTCTCCCATTTTATTTCATTTCCCGGAGTAATATTCCATTTCAAAATCACACATTTTTGGACTCTCTCACATATTTGTACTCGGGTTTTGTGAAATCTAAATAGACAACAAACTACCTTTAAAAATTGTGGGTTAAATATGTTTTTGATCCCTATAAAATTGGGATCTTTTAAATTTTGTTCTTACTTAATTTTAATAGCTTTTTTAGTCCCTATAAAAACATTCTACATTTAGTTTTAGTCCCTTCTTAACAATCCAAATTTGTTTAATTATGCTTAAATTCTTTAATTTTCAAACAATTTTTTGTAGACCTGTTAATAACATTACTAAAAGTCCCTCTGCAAAATATTAACTCAAAATTTGATTTCTACGTCCATATTTTTGTTACTCTTTTAGTCCCTATAAAAACATTATGCATTTAGTTTTAGTCCCTTCTTAACAATCCAAATTTGTTTAATTATGCTTAAATTCTTTAATTTTTAAACAATTTTTTGTAGACCTGTTAAGAACATTACTAAAAGTCCCTCTGCAAAATATTAACTCAAAATTTGATTTCTACGTCCATAATTTTGTTACTCTTTCTTTGAACTTTTGTCGTTTAAAAAAATTCATATTTAATTCTTCTCATGTTAAAAAATTATATTTTTTAGTAAATGAACATTTTATAATGTTCTAAACATGTCTCCAAAAAAATCATTCAAAAATTTAAGAATTCAAGGATAATTAAACAAATTTAGTTTTTACAAGGACTAAAATTACAAGTAAAGGACCAAACTTAAAATCTCCCAATTTTATAAGGACCAAAAACATATTTAACCCAAAATTACAATGTAGTAATTGGTAAAATATTTAAAGTTTAAACTAGTGCACATGTTTAATTGGTAAAATATTTAATTTGGATAAATAAATGGCAAACCAAATTTGGTTCACACATACAGGTCAGTCCCACAAGTCTTGTGATATGTGTTTTATCTTGGTTTTCGGGTGTCAAACATTGATTACGTTTGAACCTTTTAAACCGGTGATATCTTATTTTTTCTTGGGAAGGGAAAAAAGTAAGCAAAACCCTTGAGAATCGAGGTCCGGGAGTTGTTTTCGCTACGGGAAGGTGTTAGGCACCCATAACGACTATAGTATCCTATAGGAACCGTCTTTAATTTCTACGCGCGCGCTTTATTTTTAAATGCTATTTTGAAATGATATTTACACCTAAAGTTTGCTAAGTGAAGAATTGGAGGGAGAAGAATGTTTTTGGATTTTTATTTTAGTTGAATTGAAGGAATTTTGTTCCTTGCCTACGTACCCGATTAAGGGATCAAATCCACCGTAGTTCTTTTCCAAAAATGTTTTTGTTTTTGTTGGTTGATTTTAAGTTTGAAAATGGATTTTGGAAGAATAGAAAGAGGCCTCAAGGGCATGAGATTAGGAAAATTGTGAGGTTGAATTAGTGAATTGCAAAAGAGGTCAAAGTATGATTATTTTCATTGGATTTTTGATTAAGAAAACAAAAGGAAAATTCAATGGGATATTGGATCCCAAGGTTTATTTGGAAAAGATTTGAGTGAAGTTGTTCACATTTGTTTGGAAAATTGGGTTTTTTCTAAGTATAAGTCCTAGGCATTCATCTAAACATGCAATCCTAAACATACATCTAAACATGCATATTCTAGCTATAGTGGTGTGTGTGCATGTGTCGGTGCTTGTGTCGGTGTACATCATTAGAGTCCATTGTCCTTTACATCATACCCTAGATACATTCTATGGCCTCTTTGCCAAGAAATTAAAAGCATGAAAGTAAAATATTACAAGAATTCCTAAGTTTTACATTCTAATTTTTTTGGTGAAACTTAAAGTGCAAGAAATTAAAGTGGAGAAAGGGATGAGATATGGAATGCTCATGGTGTATGCGACAAATGAACAAATAGTTAGTAATAATAGGCATGTGATAGTAGAAAAGATTGACAAAGAAATAAGGCATGATAACATGATAAAATGGCAAGGAAAGATGACAAAATACATCTAACAAGATACCAAAATTCCAAGCAAACAAAAGACCCATAACCCTCACATTGTAACATTTTTCAAAGAGTTTTGGGGTCAGCCCTAATGTGAGAGTTACAAGAAAATTATAAGCCAAGGAATCATGATATGAAACTAGGTCTATTTTTGCACCAATTTACATATTAAAATGACAAATAACTTGCTAACCAAGCAACCAATTATCACCCATTCAAAACAGCACCAAACACTACATATTATGCAACAAATAACACCCTAAGATCACCCATCAAGTACCAATTATCATAAGCCAAGATATTGGAGTTAAAATGTGCAAAAAAGCTTCACAAAATATGATGAAAGACAACACAAATCATTCACAATTCCACATGCACTTTCTCCAACAATTTTCAACATGCGAAGGGTCACAAGAAACAAGTCTTAATCACTCAAAACAAATGTAAAAGAAATCACAAGGTTTTTACAAGTTTTTTATCAAGATTTTCAACAAAAATTAAAGAAAAAACAATAAACCAAAGTAAAAATAATTCTCCAGTATTTCTTGATCAATCTTGACATGTAATATGTCAAAATTGATCAAAAAGTACAAAGAAAATTATAGGAATTTTTTCAGAATTTTTATCAAAGGTTTTCAAACAAGCAGGGGTGTAAAAAGCAAGAAATTATTAAGAACATACAGGGAAGGGGGGTGTAAACAGCAAAAGAGTAGAGAAAAGAAAGGCTGTAGGCAAGTCAGGCCCAAGCCCAAACGAAATGGGTAGGGTTGGACCCATGGGTTATGGGTATGGACATGGGTTAAGAAAAAGGGTCATAATATAAAATGAAAATTGATGGTAAAAAACAACTTGTTTGTTATCCTTTTCTTTTTCAAAAACGTGAGAAACTTCTCCCCATGTTCACAGACCAGCGCCTCCTTCTTCTTCTCAGGCGAGATGAGTGCTTTCCGGCACGGTGGCTGCCGGCCCAACAGGGCGGCGCCGCCGCGTCGGACGACCCAAACAGCTCCGTTTTCAAAACCTTTTACATCAAAATGATTCTCTTCTCCTCCTCTATTCGATTTTCAGAACAATTTTCAAAAATCATCAAAGACATGGCATGGATCTAGCACTTTAACTACGAATTTTTTGGAAAGAAAGGTGAATAAAGGGAACAAGAAACGTTACCTTCTCGGATTAGTTAAGATCTGGAGATGTTGAAGAAATAAAAACGAGATTGCTCCTCCCTTCTTCACGTATTGTGCTTCGATCTGTTTTGTTCCTTTCCCACGCGAATTCAGCTTCTTCGAATCCGTTACGGTTCCGGTAAGTTTGCTCCTGGATTCTTCTTCTCGCTGAAATTGTGGTTCTGGCCTTTTGCGAAATTCAATTGGAGCCTTCTTCTTTCACGTGTTCCTCTTTGAAAATGGCATGGCTTATGCGTTGCTGTTCTTCTCCGATCCAAACTCGAACTCGTCACTGTTTTTGCGTGTCTTTCCCAAGGAGAATCCGAATTCAGTTTGATTTGAGTGATTGAAACGGAAATTTGCGGTGTTGTTACGGTGGTTCACGAATTCAGGTTGAAACTGAGCCTTGATGACGATTGGCAGTTGCGCAGTGACGGTTAGCGCCGTCGTGAGCCGTTCATGCTTTGCGATTGGAAGCTTGAAATTCTTGCTTTCAACGATGAGTCCGAGAAACTTTCGTGAGAATTTGCGATGAATTGAGGCTTTTGATTATGAGATTTTTGTGAATCGGTGAAAAAATTTGTGGAATTGGTGAGTTTTTTGATGAGTTTGGGAAGTTAGGGAGGTTGTTGTGGTGGTTTAGGTGGTGGTGGAAGTTAGTTATGGAGGTTTTGGTTATGGAGAAAGTTAGTTAGAGGAGAGAGAAAGAGAGAAGAGAGAAAAATGATTTTGTGATTTTTTGTGTATTTGTGAAAATAATTAGTGTAAAAATGATTAGTTGTGAAAAATTGACCACAAGTTTGACTTATATAGGTGATAAAAGGGATGCTTGGACCAATGGTAGTGGGACATGTGGCACTTGACTTATAACAAACCTTGACTTTGACTTAAAAAGGGATTAAAATGCAAATGACAAAAGTGCGCGGACTAAAACGAAAATTAAAACTGAAATTGAATTGAAAAAGTAAATTGAAAATTAACATAAAACGAGACAATTAAAAACAACAAAGCAGATTAAAACGAATCAGAAATATTATGTGAAATGACCAAAACGCCCCCTAGGGACTAAAATGACTAAAAACGACTCAAATGCAATTTAAAAATGGATTTTTAACAGAGAATTGAAGCAAACACTTATTCAAACAAATTAAAAGACTCAGAGACAAATTTTAGAATTTAAACCGGGTTTTAACGCATGAAAAGACTAAAATGCCCCTAGGGGCAAAACTGACTCAAAATGACTTCAAATGCAATTTTAAAATGGATTTTGACATGGAATGAAACAGAGACTTATTCTAATCAAATGAAAAGACTCAAACAAATTTTTTAAAAGACTGAAAGAAATTTTATCACATGAAATGACTAAAATGCCCCTAGGGGCTAAACTGACTAAAAAATGACTCGACTGATGTTTTCTGAAATGAATTTTGACATGAGATTGAAACAAGGGCTTATACAAACCAATTTAAAAGACTCAAACAATTTTCAAGGATTAAAATGAGTTAAATGCAGGAAATGACTAAAATACCCTTCTACGTGAATTTTGCAGATAACATTGAAATAAAATGCAGAGAAAGATGCAATTGATCAGAGACATATCAAATGACTTATAATGCAAGAAAAGAAGAATTGAACAAGTATTTTTAGGTCCAAAATTAGGGTATAACAGCTGCCCCTATTTAAGTTTCTTTGTCCGGAGAGTCAAGAGACGAAGTCTTTGAGTTGACGGGACGAAGATACTTAAATATTAACATTTGCACTGCTTTTGGACATAAAAATACACTTTCAGATTTTCAAACAAACACGAATGCCATGCAACATTTCATTTATGAATGCAAGACAATCGAACCGGAATCTACGGGCTGTGTCACACCACCAAGGGATTTATAGACATCAAGGTAGAAAGAACGGGCAACAAATAGACAGGTACAAGCTGTTCTTTGGATCGAACTTGCCACTTGACCGAGAGACACAAACAAGAGAAGGGTACAAGCTGTTCTTTGGATCGAACTTGCCACTTGACCGGAAACATAGACATATAGGCAGATACAAGCTGTTCTTTGGATCGAACTTGACACTTGATCGGAAACATAGACATATAGGCAGATACAAGCTGTTCTTTGGATCGAACTTGACACTTGATTGAAAATACAAACAGATAGACAGACACAAACTGTTCTTCGGATCGAACTGGCCGTTTGGCTGGAGCTATAGACAAAAAGGGTTGATACAAGCTGTTCTTTGGATCGAACTTGCTTGTTGGATTATCACCACGTCATGTGGGAAGGTGCAAACTGTTCTTTTAGATCGAACTTGCCGTTTGACCGATAACAAAGCATAAGCTGGGTACAAACTGTTCTTTAAATCGAACTTGCCGTTTGTCCGGAAGCATAGGTATATGAGCAGGTACAAGTGGTTCTTTTTTGGATCGAACCTGGCACTTGACCAGTAACAAGATACAAATTGAGAGTCTGGTTTAACAAGATACCAATTGAGGGTAAATTGTCATTGACCTGATTTGCAAATAGACATGACCATTTTTGTTGGCCCAAGAGTAAATTGACATTGATTTGAATTGAGTTGAAAGTTGAATTTGACATTGACATTGACATTGGCATTGACATTGACATTGATATTGACATTGGCATTGACATTGACATTGGCATTGACATTGACATTGGCATTTGACATTAACATTGACATTGACATTGGCATTTGACATTAACATTGACATTGGCATTTGACATTAACATTGACATTGACATTGACATTGGCATTTGACATTAACATTGACATTGACATTGGCATTTGACATTAACATTGACATTGACATTGACATTGGCATTTGACATTAACATTGACATTGACATTTGACATTAACATTGACATTGGCATTGGATATTTGACATTGACATTTGACATTGACATTGACATTGACATTTGACATTTGACATTGGATATTTGACATTGACATTTGACATTGACATTTGACATTGGATACTTGACATTGACATTTGACATTGGATATTTGACATTGACATTTGACATTGACATTTGACATTTGACATTTGACATTTGCATTTGACATTGACATTGGATATTGACATTTGAATTGGATTGAAATTGGAATTTTGACATTGGGATTGGATTGAAATTGGAAATTGACATTGAAATTGACATTGGAATTGGAAATTGGCATTGGAATTGGAATTGGAGATTGACATTGACATTGTCACTGGATGTCATCATTGGAATTGGAGATTGACATTGACATTGTCATTGGATGTCAACATTGACATTGTTATTGGAGTTGAGATTGCTTCGAATTCGACATTTGACATGGTTTGGAATTGAGATTGGAAGGTTGAGATTGCATCGAATTTGACAATTGACATTGAGTTGAATTTGACAGTTTGACATTGAAATTGAGGTTAGGATTGACATTGGAGATTGGAAATTGCTTCGAATTTGACAGTCGACATGATTGGAATTGAAGTTGGAGAGTGGAAACTTGCATTGAATTTGGCAGTTGAAAGTTGGATATGCAACATGTATGTATGGTATAGCAAGATTATTGGATGTACGAGCACATAAAATGCATGATTATGCATGTATGAATGCTTGAAATGCATGATTGATTGGCAGTTTGACAGAGAAGTTTCACAAAGGCAGATGAGACATTGGAAGATTGGGCACGTAGTGGCTCGTGCTGCGACATATTCACAGGGGAAAAACCTCTTTGGAGAGACCGTCGTTGAGAGACGTATCAAAACCATGGCTGAGGGCAATAAAACTTGTAAAGGAGGGACCCTTGGAAGGTTCTTGGATACAGGTCGCCGTTGCTAGGCGTGTCAGTGCTGGGTGAACATTGGATGCTCGCATCTGTGGTCAATGCTTTTATATTCTTTTCATTTTTTCATTTTTCCATTTTCGAACCCCACTTTTGCCTGAACCGCCCTTTCGGGTTTTCGATTCACCGGGGAATAACTTCTTTTCATTGCCCCATTTTTGCCTGAATTGCCTTCATAGGTTGTCAATCAGCGGGGTGCTCATTTTTGCCTAAGCCGCCCTTTCGGGTTTTCAACTTAGCGAGCTTTTCATTTTCATTTTTCATTTTTTTCACTTTCATTTTCATTCTGTTTTTTCATTCTTGCCATTGACCACAGATCATCCTGGGGAGTAACCTGCTTGTAACATGTATTGAAATAGACATTGATATTCATTCATTCATGCATGTTTCATTGAAATGTACCCTGTTGCTCAGGTTTGCTTTCAAAATAGATAGAAATTTTTTTTTAGTTTTCAAAGATGTTTGTTTCAGACATTGACATTATCAAATAGACAGAAAATATTTTGTATATAAAGCATTGAAAGCAGAAAGGAAATGGAATTTCAAACAATAGAAAGGCTCGAATTGATGTAGAAGAGTGAAAGTCAGCCAAGGGCACGACTCCACGGATTTACAAAGCTTGGAAAATGGTAATTTTATTGGTTGGTGATACATTGAACACGATGACCGCTACATTTCATAGAAATTTTGAATTCACACGTACGGAAGCCTCTGATGAAGACGATCATTGACAGTTGCAGATGCCCCAAGGGGTGATGGTGATTTGCCAGATATAGTTACTTGTCTTTTATCAACCTCATTTTTGCATGAACCGCCCTTTCGGGTTTTCGGCTCATCGAGGCGCTCATTTTTGCCTGAGTTGCGTACAATCTCAGCGAGCTTTTTCATATTCATTTTTTTTTTGTCCCTAACTTTTGCCTGGATCGCCCTTTCGGGTTTTCGATCCACCGGGAAGCGCATTTTTGCCTAGGCCGCCCTTTCGGGTTTTCGACCTACCACGCTGTTCTTTTCTTTCTAGACAAAGTATTTCTTGACTATATCGGCATTAACAGGATTTGGGAGTTCAACACCATCCATGTGTGTAAGAATCAAAGCACCACCAGAGAAAGCCTTCTTGACAACATAAGGACCTTCATAGTTAGGTGTCCACTTGCCCCTTGGGTCGGGTTGCTGACTTATCCTTCTTTTCAATACAAGTTCGCCTTCCTTGAATTCTCGAGGTCGGACTTTCTTGTCAAAAGCATTCTTCATTCGCACTTGATACAACTGTCCATGAGTCATGGCATCCATACGTTTCTCTTCAATCAAATTCAATTGATCGTACCGACTTTGACACCATTCAGCCTCAGTTAATTTCGCTTCCATGATTACTCGAAGAGATGGAATCTCCACTTCCAGAGGGAGAACTGCTTCCATGCCATACACAAGAGAGAAAGGAGTTGCCCCGGTTGAACTACGCACTGTAGTACGGTAACCATGCAGGGCAAAAGGTAGCATTTCATGCCAGTCTTTGTAAGTAGTGACCATCTTCTGAACAATCTTCTTGATGTTCTTGTTAGCGGCCTCAACTGCACCATTCATCTGAGGTCTATAAGGAGGAGAGTTGTGATGTTCAATTTTGAATTCTTCACATAAAGTTTGCATCATACTATTGTTCAGATTGGAACCATTGTCAGTGATGATCTTGTTGGGAACACCATATCGACAGATGATGTTATTCTTGATAAACTTGACAACCACTTGCTTGGTCACATTGGCATAGGAGGCAGCTTCAACCCACTTGGTGAAATAATCAATTGCCACTAGAATAAAACGATGTCCATTGGAAGCCTTCGGTTCAATTCTTCCGATCATGTCAATGCCTCACATAGAGAAATGCCATGGGGAAGATATAACATTGAGAGCGTGTGGAGGCACATGAATCTTGTCAGCATAAATTTGACACTTGTGGCATCTTTTAGCATGTTTGTGGCAGTCACGCTCCATGGTTGTCCAGTAATAGCCGGCTCTTAACAATTTTCTTGACATGGTGTGGCCCGAAGCATGGGTCCCAAAAGTGCCATCATGCACATCATGCATCAACTTCTCAGCTTCTTGTTTATCAACACATCTCAACAAAACCATGTCATAGTTCCTCTTGTATAGGATTTCTCCGTCCAGAAGGAATCTGCTAGCCCATCGTCTCAAGGTCTTTTTATCCCTGTTGGAAGCACCAGGTGGATATTCACGATTCTGCAAGAATTGTTTGATGTTGTAATACCAAGGCTTTTTATCATTCACACCTTCATCAGCCTGATCTGGCATATTTTCAATAGTAAACACATGAGCGGGTCTATCAAGACGCTGCACTTTGATTACGGGCACATCATTCCAGTGATTGACACGAAACATAGAAGACAGAGTAGCAAAAGCATCAGCCATCTGATTTTCATCCCGAGGGATATGGTGTAGCTCAACCTTGGTAAAGTATGTCAACAGACGTCTTGCATAGTCACGGTAAGGGATCAGCTTCTCATGATGAGTCTCCCATTCACCCTTTATCTGATTAATAACAAGTGCAGAATCCCCATAGATGTCAAGGTGTTTAATTCTCAGGTCAAGGGCTTCTTCAATGCCCAAGATGCATGCTTCATATTCAGCTATGTTGTTTGTGCAGTCAAAGGTTATTCGAGCGGTGAAAGGAATGTGGTGCCCCTGCGGAGTCACAATGATAGCTCCAATTCCTTTACCGTAAACACCAATCCCCACTTGCTATTGGGATCTGGCCCTTCATTGATCAGTGGCTCTTCACAGTCTTTTGCTTTCAGATACATAATCTCTTCATCAGGGAAATCAAACTTAATTGGCTGGTAATCATCAAGAGGTTGACAAGAAAGATGCTCAGCAAGGACACTTCCTTTGATTGCTTTCTGAGCTTTGTACACAATATCATATTCAGACAACAACATTTGCCAACGTGCAATCTTTCCAGTGACAGCAGGCTTCTCAAAGATGTACTTGATTGGATCTATTCGGGATATCAACCAAGTTGTATGATTCACCATATAATGACGCAGGCGTTTGGCAGCCCAAGCCAAGGCACAACATGTCTTTTCAAGCATTGTATATCGAGTCTCACAGTCGGTGAACTTCTTGCTCAGATAGTAGATAGCATGTTCTTTCTTTCCAGTCTCGTCTTGTTGACCGAGAACACAACCCACTGAATCATCTAACACTGACAGATACATAATCAATGGCCTTCCTTCCACTGGCGGGACAAGGATAGGTGGTTCCAACAGGTATTCTTTAATGCTATCAAAAGCTTCCTGACATTCGTCATTCCATACAACAGGCTGATTCTTCCTGAGCAATTTGAAAATTGGACCACAAGTAGTAGTCATATGAGATATGAATCTTGAAATATAATTCAGACGTCCGAGAAAACCTCTGACTTGCTTCTCAGTTTGAGGGGCCGGCATCTCTCTGATGGCTCGGACTTTGTCGGGATCAACTTCGATGCCTCTTTGACTGACAATGAAGCCAAGCAACTTTCCAGATCGTACACCGAATGTGCATTTATTAGGATTCAACCGCAGCTTGTACTTTCTCAGTCTTTCAAACATCTTTTTCAAATACACAACATGCTGCTCTTCATCACTTGACTTCACAATCATATCATCAACATATAATTCAATCTCCTTGTGAATCATATCATGAAACAGAGTGGTCATACCCCTTTGATAGGTAGCACCAGCATTTATCAAGCCGAACGGCCTCACTTTATAACAGAACGTTCCCCACGGAGTGATGAAGGACGTCTTTTCTCTATCTTCAGGAGACATTCGTATCTGATTATAGCCAGAGAAACCATCCATGAAGGAGAAGACTTTGGATTGAGCAGTACTGTCAACAAGCACATCAATATGAGGCAATGGGAAGTTATCTTTTGGGCTGGCTTTGTTCAGATCTCTGTAATCAACACACATTCGAACTTTCCCATCTTTCTTTGGCACTGGCACAATGTTGGCAATCCACTCAGGATATTCAGCTGTCATGAGGAAACCCGCATCAATTTGCTTCTGTATTTCAGCCTTGATCTTAAGAGCCATGTCTGGGCGAGACCTTCTTAATTTCTGTTTGACAGGAGGGCATTCAGGTCTTGTCGGTATCCGATGTTCCACAATCTGGGGATCTAGACCCGGCATATCCTCATAAGACCATGCAAAGACATCTGGATAATCATGGAGAAGCTGAATAATCTTCCTTTTCACTTCTGGCTCAAGCGCAGCACCAATCTTGATCTCTCGCTTGTTCTCTTTAGTACCCAGGTTGATGAGCTCAATCTCTTCCTGGTGAGGCTGAATGGCTCTTCTTTCTTGCTCAAGCAGTCGAGTGATCTCATATGGTATCTCTTCATTATCATCATCCTCATCTTCAGCTTCATATACAGGGAATTCAAAATTTGGATGAACCATAGGGTCACTGTGTTCAACGGGTTTATTATGGTTCAATCTGCATAATATGATTGGGGATGATTTTTAGAAAAAAGTTTTTCATGCAGATTTTTGAAATTAATAAGAAAATACAGATGTTTTGGTTTTTTCTGGCATTACCATTATTTCCAAGAAAAAGGCACTAAAAAGTAAAAAACAAAGAGTCGTGAGAAAAACGACAACTTTTATTGATAACGGCAATGCCGAAACAAACACGCCCTTACAATGATATCACTTTCGCCTTGGGCAGAGCGAAAGGATTGTTATTTTGAAAACAAAAAACATGAGCAACAAAACACATTACATGGAAGCATGCATGACTAAAGGAACATCAATGGCCTCCCAATTTTTCACAGTGCCTCCTGGTATAACAAACGCAGGCACGTGACCTCTTTCAGCAGCATCTTCAGCAATAGCATTGATGAACCCAGCACTGTGGAAGGTTCCCTTTGAAACAGCAGATGTCGGGGAGAATCCAAGGCCCTCTTTACGCTTGTTTTCCAAGATCTGAATCACTTTGCCCCAGCCAGCAGCTTGCCCTGCTTGAACGGCCTTCTGGGCGTCTTTCAATGAAGCCATGCTAGCACCAGCCCTCCGGGGTTCTGCACCTTCGACAGTCAAGCCTTGAAACGACGTCCCTTCAGCGGACCCTGCTTCAACACAAGAGAAAGATGATACTTGGCTAACCAGAAATGCCTCTTCACCATGCACAGTGACAATCTTACCGTTCCTCATGAACTTGAGCTTCTGATGCAAAGTGGACGTGACTGCTCCAGCGTCGTGGATCCACGGTCTTCCGAGGAGACAGCTGTAGGAAGCATTGATGTCCATGACTTGGAAAGTGATCTGAAATGTCTCAGGACCAATGGTGATTGGCAAGTCTACTTCCCTAAGAACATCTTTGCGAGATCCGTCGAAAGCCTTAACCAAATAGTTGTTTCCCCTCAGAGAGATTCCATGATGACTCAACTGTCTTAGTGTGGACTCAGGCATTACATTTAATGATGATCCGGTGTCCACCAACACGTTGGATATCATATCAGACTTGCAATGCACCGAGATGTGTAAAGCCAAGTTGTGGTGCCTCCCTGCTTCGGGGAGTTCATCATCACCGAATCCCAAGTTGTTGCAGGCAGTAATATTACTCACTATCCCATCGAACTGATCCACAGAGACCTCGTGGTCAACATAAGCTTGCTCTAGTATCTTCATTAACACTTTCCTATGGGCCTCTGAGCTCATAAGCAAAGACAAGATGGATATCTTTGATGGAGTCTGCAGCAGCTGGTCAACAATTTTATAATCGCTCTTTTTGATGAGCCTCAAAATTTCGTCTAGATTAGACTCTTCAATGGGCTGGCCCGAGGGGCTGGCATTCTCTTCCTCAAGGTTAGCCATGTTTCTTCTCTTGTACAATCTTGTCTGATAAACTCTATCTGGTTGGTAAACTTTGCGAGCACGAGCCACTTTTCAGATTGCGGCGGAAGAACCAGGAGACAATGAGCACGGGAAGCCATTTGTGACCGATGAATGATGCATATGATGCATGATATGCAAATGCAAAAAGACCCTTTTTTTGTCAGAGGACTTGTCAAAGTGGTTGTGAACATCACGGAGAAACACGGTTTTATTTGAAAATCTTGAGCAAAACTAAAAGTTTAGTTGAGATGATATCACTTGGCGTTCACATCCATGATGTTCAAAAGATGACTTGTCTAAGTCTTCAGATAAATGCATGGAAAAAAGTTTATGCATGTATGCATGTATGCATGAATGCATGATTATGTTCAAGTTCGGAGAAAACATGGTGGGTTGAAGTTCAAAGTCGAGGAGTCATGGGTGGACACGGTGTCCGGTGAAACTAGGGTTTTAGGATAATAGTAACCGGGTTCTAAGAAGGTTCCCAAGCTGCAACCTCTCCGACGTATCTCATGGTATCACGAGACAACTCTCGCTCCATGATTATACGTGGAAGGTCTAACTTGAGTGTAGTATCGCGTGACGACTAAAACTCGAGACGACACTCGGTTTAGCCTCCGCACTACGCCCTAGAAAATGGCCATGGATGGGTTTGGTTATCTACGGTTCATAGCGTCATAGAACAATTAGAAGTAAAGTGCCTAAACGCGACAACTCGCGCCGACAACATCACCTCCAAAATGCCTCAGCTATGTGGGATTGATCGCATAATCCAAAACACGAGGCAACCCCCGGAATGAATTGTCGATTATATCCCTCCTAAATCCTAAGTTCACTCAGCCCGGGTGCAGGACTTTTGATATTCTCACCCCACACGTTTGCAAGAAATTAAACATTTATTCACATAAAAAAGCAAGTAAAAGAAGCAAGTAAAAATACAAGCGCAAGCGTGGAAATAAAAGACTAGGCGTAACTCTCGAATCTCCCCAGTGAAGTCGCCAGCTGTTTTATCTTGGTTTTCGGGTGTCAAACATTGATTACGTTTGAACCTTTTAAACCGGTGATATCTTATTTTTTCTTGGGAAGGGAAAAAAGTAAGCAAAACCCTTGAGAATCGAGGTCCGGGAGTTGTTTTCGCTACGGGAAGGTGTTAGGCACCCATAACGACTATAGTATCCTATAGGAACCGTCTTTAATTTCTACGCGCGCGCTTTATTTTTAAATGCTATTTTGAAATGATATTTACACCTAAAGTTTGCTAAGTGAAGAATTGGAGGGAGAAGAATGTTTTTGGATTTTTATTTTAGTTGAATTGAAGGAATTTTGTTCCTTGCCTACGTACCCGATTAAGGGATCAAATCCACCGTAGTTCTTTTCCAAAAATGTTTTTGTTTTTGTTGGTTGATTTTAAGTTTGAAAATGGATTTTGGAAGAATAGAAAGAGGCCTCAAGGGCATGAGATTAGGAAAATTGTGAGGTTGAATTAGTGAATTGCAAAAGAGGTCAAAGTATGATTATTTTCATTGGATTTTTGATTAAGAAAACAAAAGGAAAATTCAATGGGATATTGGATCCCAAGGTTTATTTGGAAAAGATTTGAGTGAAGTTGTTCACATTTGTTTGGAAAATTGGGTTTTTTCTAAGTATAAGTCCTAGGCATTCATCTAAACATGCAATCCTAAACATACATCTAAACATGCATATTCTAGCTATAGTGGTGTGTGTGCATGTGTCGGTGCTTGTGTCGGTGTACATCATTAGAGTCCATTGTCCTTTACATCATACCCTAGATACATTCTATGGCCTCTTTGCCAAGAAATTAAAAGCATGAAAGTAAAATATTACAAGAATTCCTAAGTTTTACATTCTAATTTTTTTGGTGAAACTTAAAGTGCAAGAAATTAAAGTGGAGAAAGGGATGAGATATGGAATGCTCATGGTGTATGCGACAAATGAACAAATAGTTAGTAATAATAGGCATGTGATAGTAGAAAAGATTGACAAAGAAATAAGGCATGATAACATGATAAAATGGCAAGGAAAGATGACAAAATACATCTAACAAGATACCAAAATTCCAAGCAAACAAAAGACCCATAACCCTCACATTGTAACATTTTTCAAAGAGTTTTGGGGTCAGCCCTAATGTGAGAGTTACAAGAAAATTATAAGCCAAGGAATCATGATATGAAACTAGGTCTATTTTTGCACCAATTTACATATTAAAATGACAAATAACTTGCTAACCAAGCAACCAATTATCACCCATTCAAAACAGCACCAAACACTACATATTATGCAACAAATAACACCCTAAGATCACCCATCAAGTACCAATTATCATAAGCCAAGATATTGGAGTTAAAATGTGCAAAAAAGCTTCACAAAATATGATGAAAGACAACACAAATCATTCACAATTCCACATGCACTTTCTCCAACAATTTTCAACATGCGAAGGGTCACAAGAAACAAGTCTTAATCACTCAAAACAAATGTAAAAGAAATCACAAGGTTTTTACAAGTTTTTTATCAAGATTTTCAACAAAAATTAAAGAAAAAACAATAAACCAAAGTAAAAATAATTCTCCAGTATTTCTTGATCAATCTTGACATGTAATATGTCAAAATTGATCAAAAAGTACAAAGAAAATTATAGGAATTTTTTCAGAATTTTTATCAAAGGTTTTCAAACAAGCAGGGGTGTAAAAAGCAAGAAATTATTAAGAACATACAGGGAAGGGGGGTGTAAACAGCAAAAGAGTAGAGAAAAGAAAGGCTGTAGGCAAGTCAGGCCCAAGCCCAAACGAAATGGGTAGGGTTGGACCCATGGGTTATGGGTATGGACATGGGTTAAGAAAAAGGGTCATAATATAAAATGAAAATTGATGGTAAAAAACAACTTGTTTGTTATCCTTTTCTTTTTCAAAAACGTGAGAAACTTCTCCCCATGTTCACAGACCAGCGCCTCCTTCTTCTTCTCAGGCGAGATGAGTGCTTTCCGGCACGGTGGCTGCCGGCCCAACAGGGCGGCGCCGCCGCGTCGGACGACCCAAACAGCTCCGTTTTCAAAACCTTTTACATCAAAATGATTCTCTTCTCCTCCTCTATTCGATTTTCAGAACAATTTTCAAAAATCATCAAAGACATGGCATGGATCTAGCACTTTAACTACGAATTTTTTGGAAAGAAAGGTGAATAAAGGGAACAAGAAACGTTACCTTCTCGGATTAGTTAAGATCTGGAGATGTTGAAGAAATAAAAACGAGATTGCTCCTCCCTTCTTCACGTATTGTGCTTCGATCTGTTTTGTTCCTTTCCCACGCGAATTCAGCTTCTTCGAATCCGTTACGGTTCCGGTAAGTTTGCTCCTGGATTCTTCTTCTCGCTGAAATTGTGGTTCTGGCCTTTTGCGAAATTCAATTGGAGCCTTCTTCTTTCACGTGTTCCTCTTTGAAAATGGCATGGCTTATGCGTTGCTGTTCTTCTCCGATCCAAACTCGAACTCGTCACTGTTTTTGCGTGTCTTTCCCAAGGAGAATCCGAATTCAGTTTGATTTGAGTGATTGAAACGGAAATTTGCGGTGTTGTTACGGTGGTTCACGAATTCAGGTTGAAACTGAGCCTTGATGACGATTGGCAGTTGCGCAGTGACGGTTAGCGCCGTCGTGAGCCGTTCATGCTTTGCGATTGGAAGCTTGAAATTCTTGCTTTCAACGATGAGTCCGAGAAACTTTCGTGAGAATTTGCGATGAATTGAGGCTTTTGATTATGAGATTTTTGTGAATCGGTGAAAAAATTTGTGGAATTGGTGAGTTTTTTGATGAGTTTGGGAAGTTAGGGAGGTTGTTGTGGTGGTTTAGGTGGTGGTGGAAGTTAGTTATGGAGGTTTTGGTTATGGAGAAAGTTAGTTAGAGGAGAGAGAAAGAGAGAAGAGAGAAAAATGATTTTGTGATTTTTTGTGTATTTGTGAAAATAATTAGTGTAAAAATGATTAGTTGTGAAAAATTGACCACAAGTTTGACTTATATAGGTGATAAAAGGGATGCTTGGACCAATGGTAGTGGGACATGTGGCACTTGACTTATAACAAACCTTGACTTTGACTTAAAAAGGGATTAAAATGCAAATGACAAAAGTGCGCGGACTAAAACGAAAATTAAAACTGAAATTGAATTGAAAAAGTAAATTGAAAATTAACATAAAACGAGACAATTAAAAACAACAAAGCAGATTAAAACGAATCAGAAATATTATGTGAAATGACCAAAACGCCCCCTAGGGACTAAAATGACTAAAAACGACTCAAATGCAATTTAAAAATGGATTTTTAACAGAGAATTGAAGCAAACACTTATTCAAACAAATTAAAAGACTCAGAGACAAATTTTAGAATTTAAACCGGGTTTTAACGCATGAAAAGACTAAAATGCCCCTAGGGGCAAAACTGACTCAAAATGACTTCAAATGCAATTTTAAAATGGATTTTGACATGGAATGAAACAGAGACTTATTCTAATCAAATGAAAAGACTCAAACAAATTTTTTAAAAGACTGAAAGAAATTTTATCACATGAAATGACTAAAATGCCCCTAGGGGCTAAACTGACTAAAAAATGACTCGACTGATGTTTTCTGAAATGAATTTTGACATGAGATTGAAACAAGGGCTTATACAAACCAATTTAAAAGACTCAAACAATTTTCAAGGATTAAAATGAGTTAAATGCAGGAAATGACTAAAATACCCTTCTACGTGAATTTTGCAGATAACATTGAAATAAAATGCAGAGAAAGATGCAATTGATCAGAGACATATCAAATGACTTATAATGCAAGAAAAGAAGAATTGAACAAGTATTTTTAGGTCCAAAATTAGGGTATAACAATATGAATGAGATATCTTCTTTTTTTAATAAATGAAATATTTTCCTTTTTTTAACAAAGAAATGTGATTCAATATCACATTGTATTTTTCAACTTAGTATCTCTTATCGGTCAAAATTTATAAGATTTTACTAAATTAATATGAAACTCACATAACTTGACAAGACCTACAAGAACAACTAAACATTATTCCATTGAGGTCGAAACTTGGTAAGACCTAAATAAATTTTAACTGATAAAAGATAACTTGTTGAAAAACGCATGTTAAATAGCGTTATACTAACACTCCTCTAAGTTTAAGGACTATACACAAACAAAATAAAGTTATTTTACTATAATATCCCTCTACAGTGTTAAATTTGTTATTGAGTTTTTTATGATCAGAAAGTTGACTCAACCGCAAGGTCGTGTATTCAATCTCAATTATCAGCGTGAGAATCCCTTTAATAGGTAATCATTTAGTATCTTTGTTAATTTTGGTTGAGTCTTAAGGTCTTTTTCATAAATTGATAACTCTCAAAACTTAACTTTGCCTAAACTTTCTATCAACAAAAATGACCTTTTTTTTTTTGAAGGAATCAACAAAAATGACCTAAACTTTTTATCAACAAAAATGATGATAATCAAGACAATTTGTTTTTTGTCTCGAGAGCGTGACAAATAACATAAATATTCTCTCTCTTTTTTTTTTAAGAAAAAAAAATGATATACATGTTCATTGATCGACCACTATGAAAATACAATTTCAACGTATAGCACTGTCATATTCTCTCCGGTTATGATGAGCTATTATATACCACCACCAAGAAAGAATCTTGGATTGTTGGGTTCTGTGGTATTAGGACATGCCAGTTAATTAAAACCAATCAATTTACAAGAATCTCAGTGATAATCTTCCTGTGTTTCCCAAATCATGGTGTGAGAAATCAGGGCAACCTAAACCTATCACTTAATTCCAAACCAAAAAAGAAAAACAGTAGATATTCCAAGCTCGTGTCGTGTAGTTGGATTGATCCAACCACTACGTGACTGCGACATTTGTGAATGAATTTTGTTGCTTCAAATTAATGAAAAAGAATGTATAATAACTCAATTTAAAAAAAATGATATAAGGGCAATGAGGTAATTTCCATAAAAGTTGATTGGGGCTGTGGGGCTGTTGGGAGATCACGTTTTATGTAAGTCAATTAACAATGAAATTTCCAAAAGTATATAATAAAGGAGATTTTAATCATTTTATGATATGCAGTTCGAGTAGGTGGGTGGGATTGCAAGTTGTAAAGAAGAAAACCGATAAGGATTCTTTTTTCAAAGTAGTAGGTTCAAAGGGCCACTCACTATACTACAAAAGGATACTACCAAGGAAGCACACTGCATCAGGCCAAGTGATTGGATATTTTAAATTAGGATTTAGATAGAATCTCTCTATTTTAGTTCTTAATTATCTTTCAATTTTTTGTTTTTTATTTTTTATTTAAACTCTTTAGAAGTTGAATTGGTTAAATTTAAATGACAATACTCCACTTTTTTGAAACTGTTTCAGTGTTAGTGAAATATTATTAGCAGTTACTCCATTACTTGTTAGTATTTTTTTTTTGTTTTGACAGGAACATATCAGTTCATAATCTAATATCAAATAGAATAGTTAGATGAGAATCAATTTAGTTGGAATGAATATGATGATATATAAGTGAAAAACATTTGAGGTGGAACTTTCAAGCATGAAGTCGGGTGATCATTTTAACAAGAAAATAATGCATAAACACATATAAGTCAATGTGAGGTGATCATAGGTGTAATATCATGATGTGAAAACAGAAAACCCTTCACGTATAACTTCATGGTTCAATCTCTTGTGCAAATTCCTAGAGCTAGAGAATCGAATCATAAAAAATAGGCTTAAATGTGTCATTAGTCCCTGCACTTTTTTTTTTGTTTGGTTTAAGTTCCTGCACTTTGTAAAAGATTTGGTATCAGTCCCTCTGTTAGTCAAACTGTTAAAAAAAAAAAAAGCAAAGCTAACAGTTTGACTTTTTTTAACATAATTGGCCAACATAGTACTCTGTTAGTTTTGCTTTTTTTTTTTTAACAGTTTGACTAACAGAGGGACTAATACCAAATCTTTTATAAAGTGCAGGGACTTAAACCAAACAAAAGAAAGTGCAGGGACCAATTCCAAAATATGGTAAAAGTGCAAGGACTAATGACACATTTAAGCCTAAAAAATATTAGGCCTAATAAGAGTTTTTTTTTTGTTGGCGCTATCCCTCCAGTTTTAGGGAAGGGGCCTTAGTAATATAGAGTTCAGCCGCGAGGTAAAATAACATGGTAAAGTGTTGTTTCATTCATGAATCAAATTTGGGTTCTTTTGAACGATTCGTCCTTAATAAAGTTCATTAATCATTTGAGCTCAATTAGTTAGTTGACCTAATAAGAGTTTTGTCCCTATGCTTTTAGGCGCTCGCAAAATCGATCATCTTATTTTAAAATCTTTCAACTTTGATATCTTCATCGTATTGGTTGACTAAAAATATGAAGTAACTAGTGCTTTAGAGACACCGGTTAGCATTTTTCTTATTAGGGTTATCCGCCCCGTCTCAATTTAATGTGATAAGAAATAAATTTTTTTAGTATTATTTTATAATAATATACTCGCACTCATGGTCTACATTTTCTATTCTTATTTTCTTTTCTTCACACCTCCTTAAAATGGGGAGCAAATGCAATGGTTAGGATGGTTGGCGATACCAGCTACTACGATGGACTGGAAATAAAGCCAACCGTTACTTTCTCGTTTTCCCATTCGTACGTAGTGTGGTGGAAATTTTATAATTTTGTATGAAAAATAAATAAATGAATTGTTAGAAAACCTATATTCTCTTAATATCTTTGACATTATTTATTTCTAGTGTGTTTTCCTTAAAAGATTCCTATTGTTTTTTAGTAGTTTAGTGGTTAAAATTTTATTTATTTTAGAATAAATAAGTTGAGTGTCCAAAATTCCGACTCCGATTACATCTTTTAGGTAGTACTTTATTAAGAAAAATTAGTAGTGTAGTTAATGTATTTAGTTTGTGTGTGAATTTTACTAAATTGTCATTTATTTATATGTGTATTTAATTTGTCTTTTCGTATTCCAAAACAAAATTAGTAATATTAATTGGAGATATGTTTAAGAAAAAATAATAAATGTATGAAGTAATTTGTATAAAGGTTTATATTTAAGGACAAAACTTTTTTCAAACGGGGTTTATAATTAAAGACGAAAGAAGTATCAATCCTAAGGGTTTTTCTATCATATGCAAATTTGCACATATTAAGAAGTTTTAAATAGAAATTTTGTATTGAAACTTGTACATTTAATATTAAATATAAAACTTTTGACTAAATAATTTTTGTTTTCCAAGAAAAAGTTATTATTATTAGTTGTTTTAACATGTCCTGCACATGTTAGACAAACCCTTATCTTAAAATACCAAAAACAACATTAAATATATTTATATATAAATGATAGCTTAGTAATAGATACACACATTTCAAACAAATTTATTACCACCACAACTTTTCATATTACGTACAATTTTGTAAGAAGTGGACGACAATCCGGCCGGATCTATTTAAGGGCAATGTGGGGCATGCCACTTCCCTGATTTTTATTGGGAAATGTTAACTAGTGCTTCCGGGGTACTGGTTAAGGACCTTAAATGATAACTTTTTATGAAAGTTTCTATAATCAGTGTATTGGAAATTGAAAACTTTGACATTTTTAAAGAATAATTACTTAATTTAGAATGCGTAAAGAGTGTCTCGGAGACACTTGTTAACAAGACCCTTTTTTATTTTATATATAATATAAAAAGGGGTAATAGTCATTTTGGTGCTTGATTGTGTAATAAGTAGTCATAATAGTCTTTCAATGTTTAAAATTATAAAATAGTCACTGATTTTGTACTTTGTTAGTTATAATAGTCTTTGAAGTGAGAATAAATAAGTATATTGAATGACTAATATGACAATATTAATGAAGTATTTTAATGTTAGAGACTATTTTGACTAACAAAATGTACAATCAGATACAATTTAAAATTTTGATACATTGTAAGATTGTTTTAGCACCACATTTATCAAATGTCCAGATCCAACGACAATCCTCGCCTTACAAAACAATTTTGTAATGTTGAGTAAGACTGAACTCAAAATTATATCATATGGTATTTTTTTTTTTTGATCAAGAATAAATGATAAAAACAAAACAAAACTACAATCTCAAGCGAACAACTCCAAGAGCATCATCCAGAAGGGAACGATGCGGTTGAGGAGGGCAAAAAATCCAAGACTTTAGAGCATCTGAAGAAGAAGCACCATGCTTAGCAAGCCAATCCGCACACTCGTTACCTTGACGGAGGGTATGATGAAAATGAACAATCCAATCTCGATGTTGCAGTTGGACAATTTGACTAATCAGAGGAGCATGAGGATGATGAGATTCGACATCCGACATGATTAAATCAAGAGCCATCTTAGAATCTGATTCAAGAATAATGTTCATGTGGCCTGCATCATACGCAATACAAAGGCCATGAAAAATGGCATACAATTCAGCCGCCAAGCAAGAAGTAATACCACAAATCCAGAAAAACCCAGCAACCAATCACCATTACTGTTTCTAATAAGACCTCCAAAACCTGATCTCCCAGGATTAGAAAGAGAACTACCGTCAACATTAACTTTGATAATATTATCCAAAGGAGGAATCCATTTAACCTGTCTAATGGGCTTCTGAGTTGCATCATTAGAAAGGTGCACCACCACATCTGAATGAAGAGAATAAATATGGCTAAGAAAAACCCAATTTACCCAATCATTTCCATTAAAAGCCTTCTGAAATCTTGAAGACATTACCATTAGGAGCAAGGGCATAATGTTTGAACCACCAATTGAAATCTTGAGAATTGAAATTTGAATCTTTGTTGAACAACAAGGCATCCCAGATCGCCAATGATAGAGGGCAATCTCTAAAGGTGTGAAGAAGTGACTCAATATTAGCTCCACATCTCTTGCATGATGAATCTGAGGTTAAATGTCTACTAGCCCGGAATGCATTCGTTGGAAGGTTACCATGCACAACCAACCAAATAAAATGTTTGAGATTCTCTCGGAGGTTGAGCTTCCAAATCCATTGTCATGTTTCCTGCTGTGTCTGACCTGCAAAAGAAAGAGAGTTTGAAGTCAACCACTGATAACCACTTTTAACAGAGTACATGCCTGATGGCGAATGAGTCCAAATCTTGATGTCTTGGGAAGACTCGTTGATGAAGATACTTTGAATTTGGAGTTGAATATTGAGAGGTATATGAGTTGTGAGATGAGAGAAATTCCAGCGGTCGTGATGGTAAATGTCCCTCAGTCTCAAATTAGTTTCACTAATGTGGACATAAGGGACAAGATTACAAAGATAATCATCCTCCAACCATTTGTCACACCAAAGAGAAACCTCCCATCTTCCAATTCTAGTCTTGGAGACGGATTTTAAAACTTCAACTGTCTTGGTAATAGCCTTCCAAACACAAGAAGGACCCTGATAATCTGTTGCTTCTAAAATAGAGATACCATGAAGATATTTAGAAGAAAGAAGGTTGGCCCAAAGCTTATCCGGATTATGGAGCAAATCCTAAACATGTTTACCCAGAATAGATATATTTGAAGCACGAGCTGTCCGAATTCCAAGACCCCCTCTAGACTTAGGTTGTGTAATCATCTTCCAATTCACCCAATGACTGTGCTTCCTTCCCCAAATAAATTGTCTGATAGAAGCATCTATTTGGTTACACGCCCCTTCAGGAATCCATAAATTTTGCATAGAGTAGGTAGGAAGAGCAGAGACCACAGATTGGGCCAAAGTTACCCTCCCTGCTCGGCTAAGGAGTTTTGTCTTCCAACCATCTAATCTGCTATTGACTCGATCCATGATATAAGCAAAGTCAACATTTTTTATCCTACCGGATAACATAGGGAAACCAAGGTACTTGCCTAATTGCGTATGATGAGTAAAATGAACGATAGAAGAAAATTTATTCACTTTGCTTCTAGAGATATTAGCAGAAGACATGAATCTAGATTTTTGAATATTAACTTTCAACCCAGAAGCATAACAAAAACTCTTTAAGACCTCTTTCACTATTCTAGCTTGAGAGGATTTAGCTTGAGTAAACAAAAAACAATCATCTGCAAAAAATAAATGTGAAATAGCTGGACCATTATTGGAGATTTTGATCGGATGCCATTCATTAGATTGAACCTTCTCCTAAATTAACATAGAAAGTTTTTCCATGCAAAGGACAAAAAGATAAGGAGACATAGGATCCCCTTGCCTTAAGCCTCTTTGAGGAATAAAACTCTCTAGTTTTTCGTTGTTCCACTTCAAAGATAAAGTAGAAGAGGTTATACAATTCATAATAAGAGTAATAATGGAAGTAGGGAAACCAAAATCATGTAAAGTAATACGAAGGAAATTCCAATCTACTCTATCATAAGCTTTTTCAAAATCAATTTTGAACAAAAGATAACCTTTTTTTCCCTTCTTCTTATTCATGCTATGAACTATTTCCTGTGCGATAATAGCATTATCAGCCGTGCCTCGTTTAGGAATAAAACTACTTTGAAAAGGGCTGATAAGGCTATTTAAATGAGGTCTAATCCTCCCCACCAACACCTTAGAAATAATTTTAAGCATAACATTGCAAAGACTAATAGGCCTAAAATCTTTCAAAGACATAGGATCATCAATTTTAGGAATAGGAACAATAAGAGTCTCAGTCAATTTTGGATCGATGGTACCTGATTGAAAAGCAGTGGAAACCAAGTTATGAACTTCTGAGGAAACAATATTCCAAAATGTTTTAAAGAAAATAGGTTGGAACCCACCTGGACCAGGAGCCTTATAAGAATTCATCGAGAAAAGAGCAGACTTGACCTCTTCAAGACTTGGGTTCAGGCAAAGAGAGTTATAAAGACCAATACTAATATGAGGAAAGTGAGAAAAGTGGAGGCTTGAAGGACTGATTGATCTTCCCTCTTGAAATAAGCTCCTAAAGTAAGATAAAGCTTCCCTTCTTAAAGAATCTTCATCCGTGCACCAAATACCATCAATATTCAAGCCAACCACCTTATTTCTCCTTCGACGAATGACGATTTGGACATGAAAAAATTTTGTATTCTTATTTCCAAATTTAATCCAATTCTCTCTTGACTTTTGATACCACAACATCTCCTCTTGAGCCAAGACCTTGTTATACTCATTTTGCAAATGCCTTTCAAAATTTATAAGATCAGAGGACTGACAATAATCAAGTTGTTGATGCACTCCTTTTATCCTTGCTTCCAAATGTCTTTTATTTTTGAAAATATTACCAAAGATATCAGAATTAAATCTCTCCGAAGACTTTTGGACCGCTTGGAGCTTAGAGATCACATTACCGCCAGTGTCATTCCAAGTAGAGAGGAATGCTACTAACACTTGCTCATACACTCTCTCTCAAACACTCTTGCAATGTATGGTGCCACGTAGCCTCTTTTTCAATTACATACCTATTAACCTGCTCAACCGGTTTACATTTATATATGTTCACTATTCAACATGTTTTTTTTTTAAATTTATTTTATTATTAACATAACATTTCTACCAACCACCAGAATCAAAACAAAACAAAGACCACCGCTCAATCGGAAGTCTACAGTCTCCTCCTTCACAGAAACTCATTCCTGCCGTCGACATACACTACAAATTGAAGTTGGTGTTTTCGAGCATCCGGCGAACCGAAACGAAGAAGATCTGTTTTCTCTCCTCGCCGCTATGGACTGAAATTATGGAAGTTAATCCCGACGCCGGTGAGGAGATGTTTGAAAACACAAGAATAAACGAGGCATTTTTTAAGAGAGTTTATGTTTAAGCTGGATCTAATTGAGCTTACCGATAAGGGACCGACTACTAATTTCAGACGGAAGCTGGTTTTGGTACGACGGCACTGACTGAGAGATTTCGAGATTTCGTATACATGGACGAACGATGGAGGAGGGAGCGACGTTCAACTGAAACAGTCCAGCCACCGGTGTATGGTGAAGGTCACCTGATTGGAAGGGAATTGAATGTAAGGGAGTTGAGTTTAGTAGGTAGGATTGAGAGGAAGAAACTTAATTTAGTGGAAGTCATGAATGAGAGGATTGAGATTACTAGTATGGTGAGATTGACGGCGTGTAACCTTGGAGATGATGACCTTTGAGTTTTTTTTTTTTTTTTTTTGTTAATTGATGCCAAAAATAAAAAGTATTAAAAAACTCTCCCAACTTTAGAAACAGGTAAACAAGTAAAAGCTAAAAAAATTGGACACGTGGAACCATAAATTGAGAGAGTGTTTGTGGGAGAGTGGTTGAGAGACTGACGCTAGCATCCCTCTCCAAGTAGATTGAAATCAAGGTTTATACCCAAATGTCGTTTAACTTGGCAAAATGTCGTTTAGCAAATCCAGTCACGAATCACATTCCTCTCTCGCTCGCTCAGTCCTCACACTTGAGAAATGAACTCATAAATAACTGAAAAATTCATAACAGAAAAAAACCGTTTCAAAAAAAGCTTTGAAATTTCAATTCTCTCCTTCTTCAAGATGTCGCTCGCATCATTCTCCATCATCCGCCACCACCGCACGGTGGCCACCGCCGCCCCTCGACTTCTCCACCACTTCCGCCACTTCCAAATCTCCGCCAGAAACCAAAACCCTAAACACGAAGCTCCAAGCAAGAATCTCCTCAAAGCAAAACGCACACTCAAAGATTTCTCCTCTCTCGCTCCAATTCTCTCCCGCGAAGAAATCCCCCCTCTCTCCGAATCCCAAGCCGTCGGCGTCGTCGCTTCTTCCCAAGCCAATTTCATGCGCGTAATCGTCCAACCACAACCTTCCGGAACCTTCCACGACGCTTCTTCCTCCGGAGGAGCTGAACTGCTATGCGTTGTGAGAGCGTTGCTGAAGAAGATAAAGCGTAGGGTTATGGTTGGAGATAAGGTTCTAGTAGGTTCTGTTGATTGGGTTGATCGTAGGGGTATGATTGAGAATGTGTTTCAGAGAAATTCTGAAATGCTTGATCCTCCTGTGGCTAATGTAGATCACTTGCTTGTTCTGTTTTCGCTTGATCAGCCTAAGCTTGAGCCTTTTACGCTAACGCGGTTTTTGGTTGAAGCTGAGTCTACTGGGATTCCTCTCACTCTTGCTCTCAACAAGACCGAGCTTGTCGATAAAGAGGTTTTTTTATGTTGCCATAACGACATTCTGATTATGATTATGTGTTCTTATTTAGTGTAAAAGTGTATACTGTACAGCCTTGTGTTAGATGAAAATTGTGGTAGCTTAGATTAGACCAATGTTGGATGTGATTTTTTTCAGCCAATAAGAGTTAAGGCCGATTTGGATAATCGTTTCAATTAAGCACTGCATTTGATTAGCAAAACAACAAGTAATAGATATGAAACAAATCAACAATACAAGATATGACAATATTTTTTATGTTGGAATATAAAAGAGTATTTTGGTATTTTTGATAGTTTGTGCTCTAGACAAAAAGTTGTCCCATGGTTAGTGAGGGACAAGAATTATTGTTTTTGTCCAGTCATTTGTTACCTGTTTTGTCCAAGCCTACGACCAGTTTCTAGATCAAAAAGGGGACAAAAAATGTTGTCCAATCCCCTGTTTTCTAGCAGATCAAACGCACCGCAATTGTTTATGTTATTACTGCTTATGTATAAGCTATTTTTATACCAAAGGATAAAACAAGTCAGACTGTTTCTTTATATAAGCTATCTTGGAGAATTTATGAAAAGAAGTTGAAATGTCATAAGCTGTTTTTACAAGTTCTCCAAAATAGTTTTGTAAGTAAATATGCTGGTAGATAAGTTCAAATAAGTGAATCCAAAGAGGTCCTTTTTCAATTGAGATAAGTACTTGGCTCTTAATACAAACAGGCTTTTATGCGTTGAAGGTGTGCTAGATATGTTACATAAATGAGCTTCTTAAATAATTTGACGGGCAGAAACTGATTCATTTTAGGTGCAATTATTATTTTAAATATTTGGAGGTATCATTGGGCTATTTTTCAATTCTTTTCCTTTAAATTTATGAATTTGTTGAAAAGTTTGTTCAAGTTCGGTATTAATCAATTTCTATGAAGTTTGTAACTACTGTAGTTGTTATTTGTTATGTTTCTAACTTGGAATCCAGCTGTGATTATTTTCTGATGTGAAGTAGTTGTTTTCACTCTTGTATAGACCATGGATTCCTGGAAGGCTAGGTTTCGTGGTTGGGGCTACCAGCCAATTTTTTGCAGTGTTGAATCCGGACATAACATTGATCTTCTCGCGTTCCAATTGAGAGATCAAACAACAGTGGTTGTTGGTCCTAGTGGAGTTGGGAAGTCTAGTTTGATCAACGCCCTTAGAAGCAATCCTCGTACTTGTGATACTGCAGATGGGGAGAATTGGTTTGAACCTGTGTGTTTCTTTTTCTCGACTTTTCATGTCTTTTACTATGTGTATGACTTTGGTATTTGTTTCACCTGTGTACCTGCATTGTTTCTCAGATTTTAGGTAGCAAGTGGTATGACGACCAGCGAGTTGCAGAGGTTTCAACAAGAAGCGGCAGAGGGAAGCATACGACTCGTCATGTCTCTCTGCTTCCATTATCTGGAGGGGGTTATCTTGCTGATACTCCTGGATTTAACCAGCCTAGTTTATTGAAAGTGACAAAGCAATCACTTGCACAAACTTTTCCCGAAGTTAGTATGTTTAAGTTATATCCAACTATATCTAGTATATTCACAGTTTTTCCGGTTTGAATAATTGTTTAATTCTGTTTCCCCTATTCAGATCAGGAAAATGCTTGGTGGAAATGAGTCTGCAAAATGTTCATTTAACAATTGCTTGCATCTTGGTGAACCTGGTTGCATTGTGAAGGGGGATTGGGAAAGATATTCATTCTATTTTCAACTTCTTGATGAGATTAGAATCAGAGAGGAGTTCCAATTGAGGACATTTGGAACTAAAAGAGAAAGTGATGTAAGGTATGATGAGCAATTTGTCTTTGTGATTAGAAATCAATGATTCTCAGTTTTAATGTATGATACTTGATCGAATAGGTAAGATGAGTATTCTAAGCTGATTTTTTGACCATGTACGAGGATGCTATACATTGTTGAAATCTGAATTTACTTTTGTACATGACACTAACATGAAAGAGAGTGGGCTATTTTTAGGGTCTTCTGTAGTTGAAAAACAAACGTACACAATCAGAATAAGTTCTGAAATAGCAATGCAAAAGATTTCTAACTTGGATATGAGTAAATTTCTGATGCAATTTATACTACCTACTGTATATTGCTTGTCAAACTTTGCAAAAGTTGTAACAAGTATTTGGTGACTAATACGCTATTCTTTTCAGGTTAAAGACAGGAGATATGGGTTCTCAGCAAGCAGAGCCACGTTTGATGCTTAAGAAGCATAGAAGACAGTCTAGGAAGAAGACTAACCAATCAATTTTAGATGATCTTGATGATGACGACAATTTGCTTGATGAGGAGAACGATCCCCCTTTTAAATGCTTTGAGGAATGAAAATCCTTAAATTTTTCGTTAATCCCCATTATACTGATTGTAAATATTTCCTTTCGGCTTGTATCTCTGGGTCAAGTGAGTTCCCATTAGGGTCAAGTGAGTTCCCATTAGTTCAATCCGAATCTTCTGTCACTTTGGTTCTATCTTGTACAGAGTATGTGCAAATGACATTAACAAACACACCGTTCTGGATTATGATGTTCCTTGCTGATTGCATATAAATGAATGGCAAGCATCATCTACAGTTCTTTTGTCATACAATCATTATCAGTTGGTTCCAAATCCAACTATATTATTTGACGTGAGGGACTTGAAAAGGAGGTTTTCAGCCTGAGCTAAAAGGTTGATCATTCACTTGGTCAAACGTAAAACTGCTGGTGCTCCGGCATATTCTGGGTTGGGCGTTGCACAAGCTCAACGCTTAGATTTCTAGATTTTTGTAACCCATTGGCCTATTAGATTTTTATTTTAAGGAAACAATACCAAGTTACTAGCAACAAAAGTACTTTGTGTCCTGAAGGGAGAACTTAATGGCTTTCTGGTTTAAGGTTGACGGCATTTGGCTGTTACATTTCACTAATTTAAATAAGGATAAAACCAAAACAAATAATTTTTTATAAAAAATGGTGTAATTATTATTTAATCAAAAATCAAAACTTATGTTTTCAAGACAAATTTTCTATTTATAGACTCGTTAACTATTGCTCCAGAGGCACTGGTTAGCAAGAACCAATAAATAATATGATACATTAGATAGCTTGCAATTTTTATTAATACCATGTAAGAAAAATACCAAAATAAGCCTCGAGTATAATGAGTAAAAGAAAGTCTATAGGAAAATGATCACCATTTTCCATCTGCAACAATCAAGACCCATTAAATCCAGTAAAAAAAAAGGACACTAAAAGAATGTTGCTGAAGCAATATCTAATCAGCTCAAGGAGGTGGTGCCTAATATACTTCTTCTACCTAATTAAAATAGTTGGTAGGAGTACGATCAATAACACTATAGTTCTTTAGAAAATCATTCACACTATTATCCACCATAGGCAAATCTTGTTATATTGCGATCAAACTGGGTCTAATTATAGCCTATGAGAGAATGGATTGGGATTTCATCAAAGAGTGTCTTCCTCCCTCCTCATCTTATCAACATTATTATGATTTGTATTTCGTTTGCTAGTATGAATATAAATTGGCATGTGAGGCTTTCACAAGCTTTTTACTCCTACTCATGGACTTAGACAAAGGGATCATCTATCTCCTTACCTCTTTATGATTGTGATGGAGTGAGTGTCTTAACCATTGTGTTCTTGATGCTATTTAGGATTCTACTTGGATACCTCTTGTTTTTGGGCGAACCAGACAGTTGTGTCTCATTTGATGTTTGCTGATGTTTTTACTCCCTCCGTCCCAAATTATAAGCAAAAAAAAAAAAAATCACATTTATTAAGAAAACTAAAACATAAGAATTTGGAGTATAGTTTTTTGTGTTTTTTTTGAAAAAAGTTTTATAGGAAGATGTAAAAACAATTTTCATTGGCTATTGGTTATGAAAAAAATGAAAGAGAGAGAAAATTGAATGTAATTTGCATTTAATTTTATGAGAATAAAGAAAAGTTTTTCTTGGAAAAGAGTTTTTTTTTTAAAAACAAGATTAAATATGATAAAAGTTTGTCTTTTTTGCTTATATTTTGGGACAAAGAAAATGAGTTTTTTTTGCTTATATTATGGGACGGAGGGAGTATTTTATTGGTTGAAGCTTCGATCAATAAGGTTGTTAGGTTTAAGGACATCATCAATTCTTTTTCTTCTTACTTTGGTCGCTGATGGCACTCCACCTCAGCAAAAAAAAACGTAATTAGGATTAAATTTCAAATGATTAATAATTGCAGTGGCAAAATGGAAGAATTAGTAACTTTAGGGACAAAAATTCAAACGAGCCCTAATTGCAGGGACTATACACATATTCAAGCCTTATTTTTTTCATAATACAAAATCCTTCTCATTTAGGGGAACTAAAAAAATTGTATAGGGTTATGAAGGGTTTACATGAATTCTTTAAACTTAATCTATGTTATAATATTTTTAAAATTAAAAATATATTAACAATAAACATTAATTTATCATTTTCTGAAAAATTACTCTTTCAAAAAATGTGATTTTTTCCCCCAATTTCCCTTATATTTCCAACCCTCCAAAGCCCTCCTTTCCCCTTCCCTCCAAACTCACAATCAAAGCCTAAGAGATGTTATCTTCTCTGCTGTCTGCATTGGAGATCTCCCATGTCCCTATCTATAAACACTTGCTTAGACTATCTCACATTCAATGGGTGACTCCTTAACACACACGCTCACACTCTGATAACGGTGGTACAATGGATCTTGAAGGAAGTTTTGAAACCGTCTTATAAATCATGGTTGAGCCAAACACAATCCACAAAACCAGCTTGCGAAGTGAAGACCACCCCCTTACAAACACTTGTTCAGGTTATCTCTCATCTAATTTACGATTCTAACAATATGCCTCCGATGTAATGACCACTATTCTCCATGTGCAACAAGCCAACAACCAAAACTACAATACGGGTCTATTTCAAAATGAAAAGAAGATATAATCTGAAGCCACTGGTTTTTTGTTTTTCCCTGCTTGTTTTCTTCATGTAACAGAAAAAACCAAACAAAAGTGAACAGAAGACAATTTGCACCACACTTAAAAGGGCTCATCAATGTAGCTAGGTCTATCAATCAAGCCGGATAATGATTAATGAGTACTCTAGTTTGCAAAACGAAGATGGATCCCATGGAAAAGCAATTTTTTTGTTTTTCATCAGAAGATTTAAGATGTAAAATATTTAAATAAATCAACTTTATGTTGTTAATGATGCAAGGGATATGCAAACTGTAATCCAAACATGTATAAACTCGTATACTTAACACCAAAACCATGGTTTGGATCAAAGCTACAGCCTGCAAGAATCAAGCTTTTACTCAAACCATGATTTCCAAACAGTGAGAAGCTAAGTTCTCCTCTCTCCAGCATCTAGAAGATATTTACCGTCGTAAACAGGCATAAAGGCCAGAAAACCAACACAAATCAAACCTAAAACGAAAATGGCTAATATTTTTGTAATCCAAAAAAGTAAAGTACATTGTAAATTTGTGATAATATCCACCAGGGAATTACTAGTACAGCATTTGTTTTTTACCCTACTTCTTAATGGGTTTCTTCTTTGAATTCACAATAGGAGATAGCTGTGGCTTCGGATGCTTTTCTACCTCACTTGGATCCAACCACTTGAGAGGATGGCGGTTGAAAAAGGGCCAATTTGGGACAGTCACCAATGTGGTGAGAACAACACCACCAGCATATATGAGCATCATCGTCTTGAAAGAAGCTGTAAGATATCCCGTTCCAAATGCAACCACAGCAAATGCAAGCAACATTATCTGCATTAGCTTCTCTGCTAGGTTTTGCCCTTGCCAATCCATCTGATGAAGAAAAAAGTTAAGGAAAAAAATTGAGCAACACTTAGCAGCAATAACAATAAGTCAACAACAACAACAACAACAAAGCTATTACTCCTACTACTACTTCTAACTCTAAGTTCTAATCGCTTCTATCTCAGAATTACTTAGATCTAAAACTGTACTACAAAAAGTGCAACACAATAAAACGTATATAAAAACTTCAGATGAAAATATTGAATTCATCCAAGGAGCTATATACTATTCTTAATAACACCACAAGAATCTTTCATGTTCCAAAATTTAATATTTATATTCCATTTATTCATTTCCAAGCAAAACATCAAGATACTAGATAACAGAGAAAATACTACAGTTTATTATCCAGAGCCCTGAACAAGCCATATATATGTTAAAATGAGGATGATTTCTGAATGAAATACAATACGTGTGATATTGCATAGACCCAAAACATACAACAAAATGGCACAAAACACTCGAGACAAATCTTTTGTGTATGGTTCTGCGATATCAAAAACCGATTTGGAATGAATGGATTTTATAAAATTGATTTCGACTGAAAACGAGTTGAATTTAAACTGATTAATGTTTGAATATACTCGTGTAAAGATGAGGCGAACAAGAAATTCAAGGCTAAAAATCAATTGTATAAGCAAAAACTACAAAATCAACATTTCAAATTACAATCAATTCATATTCAAACATATCAAAATTAATTCTACACCTCTAGAATCAAACACACACACAAATTTGAACTAGATCTCGGCTTAGCAGGGCAAGTGTAAATTCTTCTTAAAGCAAAAACAAAATTTAACATTCTAATATATACAATAAACCCTAAACCCTAAATTGATAAAAGGATCGAGACCAAATTCATCAGTTCCTAATCAAACTACATTTGTAATATGCAATCCCAAATTCACAATATCCACAATAGTGACACTCGTTATAAAAGAAACACGCAACAAAAAATTTGAATGGAAAATCGATATAGTTATTGAAGAAATTTCAGCACAATGAACGAAAGAAAACCGTTTTTGGCAGAAGAATTCGCACGTTATAGAATGAAAATTGAAGAGGAGAAAAAGAAAGAAAGATGTTACCTTTGGAAGAAAAAAAAAACGTGAATTGGGACGAAGAAGGTGAGTTGAATTGAATTGATCGAATGCAGAAGAAAAGAGTTGCAACAAAAGGGGTTTTATGCTTCCCCACCAGATGAAGGATGACGTGGTTGCACCAATAATAATGTGAGAAAAAGACTGCTCATCGTATTATTTTAGACTTTGGTCCAATAGAATAAAATATTTTTTTTGTTAATTTAGTTTTAATTTCAAAATACTAAATTAACCCATCTGAATATTTTTTTTTTATTTTTTGAATAAACCCTTCTGAATATTTATAAGCACCAATTACTTATTATTTTTAACCCTTCTATACCTAGGTAAATTTTGTTTGCCAAAAGCAACAACAATTGAATTTATCCTAATTTTAAATTTGAATCTAATCAATTTTTTTTCTTTCAATAATCACAATTTCATTGAGTTATATTATATCTTACCTAATCCTTGCAGCAAATTAAATCAAAACTAAGCATAAAATCTAACTTGAATTAAAAATATAATAATTGAAATAAAAATAGTAATATTAGATGATAAAAAAAAACTATCTCAACTTCAACTAACTTTTAACACGATGGAAGCCAACCGTGGTTTTTATTTGAGAGTAAGGCAGACATATTGCATGCTAGTCAATATATATATATATATATATATATATATATATATATATATATATATATATATATATACTCCCTCCGGTCACATTTATAAGCAAAAGAATACTTTTTAGGTTCATTGAATACATAATGTATTTGGTCTATATATTGACCAAATACATTAAGTATTAAATGAATCTAAAAAGTGTTTTTTTGCTTATAAATGTGACCGGAGGGAGTATATATATATATATATATATATATATATATATATATATATATATATATATATATATATATATATATATATATAGGATAATGCTAATGTACACCTACTTGAATTTTAGAAGGTGTGCATTAGCATCATACACCTTTTTATTTTGGACAAAAGTACCCTTCCTCTTTCTTCAATTGTCATTAAAAAAGCATGCCTCTTAAAGTAATTTTGTCATTCTTACTCATCATTTTCTCTCTCTTGCTGTAAAACAATCACGCTCTAGCTTCTACACCTAAAAAAAAAAGGGTTAAATATGTTTTTGGTCCCTATAAATATACCAACTTTTCGTTTTAGTCCTTCTAAAATTTTCCTTCAATTTTTAGTCCCTAAAAAATTTGCCATCTTCACTTTTGGTCCCTCCTTTAAAGTAAACTCATATGTAGAATTCATATTTTTGAATAAAATTTTGCAGAAAAATTCATAATATTATAAGAATCTATCCCAAAAAAATTTAGAATTTTTTAACAAAACATGAATTTAATATGAATTTTTATATTTTTCATGGTTAAAAATTCATATTAAATTTATGTTTTGTTAAAAAATTCTAATTTTTTTTGTGAAATATTTTTACAATATTCTAGACATTTCTGCACAATTTTATTAAAAAAATACTATAATTAATTTAAAAATAGGGACCAAAAGTAGTGATTGAATGTATATATAGGGAGCATATCAAGTGAGAATGCTATTTTTATGTGAGAATGATGAGAATGATTATTGTAAAAATTCTCATCATTCTCACACAAACACATTGTCATTGCATCTGAGCCGCACAACACATCTATCTTGGTGCCATTAATGACCCAGATTTAATGACACGGTGCCATTAATGGCACCAAAGTGCTACCCGTGAGAGTGCGAGGAGCACTTGTTAACCATTGGATTAAAATAGATGGCTTAGATTAAAAGGTTATCCTACGAACCTCCCTCACGTGATACCTCTTTCTTCCTAATTTTTTATTTTCCTGTTATCTTCAATCTCAGACGAGAACAAAAGAAAACTAATCATCTTCATTCTCATTTAGATCCGTCACCTTCCTTTGCATTTTTTTCAAGGGTCATTGGTTCAAAATATACCAAACATGAAAACATCATCGTCAATCTATCCCATCCCACTAACATACAAAGTTAAATATTGTTAACTACTTATATTGGTTGGAAACCATTTTTTGTTAACATCGAGGACTTAGGTTTTTTTTTTTTAAATGATAAAGGGGAAAGAAGAGAAGGGAGTACATCATTGAAGAAGAGAAGCAATCATAAATCATCCACTTTATATGAGCATTATATTGGTGTATACAATGTGGGTAAGAAGTTTAACATTTGATGGCAAACTCATTGTGCAGCTGCTAACAACCTAGTGTGATGATCAATTAGTGTTTTAAACTCTCCTCAAGTTTCAACCATAGCATCAATGTCTGGTTTGGCTTGGTGCAGGAGTGAGAGTGAATCAGCCAATCAGGTGTGTTGAACCAAACAAAGGTAGAATTTGACACTAAATAAAAAGAATATTTATTTGTCAAGTATGAGTCAAAAGTTTCATATTGTATGAAAAATTAAATATTGACCAACATATAAGCGAAGATATTCATATATGTCATAAGATTTTTCGTAAATATATGATGTCCAGCTAAGTTTTGACTTTGTTTTTTTATGTCCGTTCTAAATGATCCCCAGAAGTTTAGACTCCCCTTAAGTCACATACTAAATTTATTTTTTTGAAAGGACATACTAAAATTTTTGACAACAAAGACTAAAAAACGTGACTCTTACGGTTGGATTTGACGCAGCCTTTCCTCTGTTCAAATTTCGGAAATGGTTACCTAGTAAAGAGGTGCTGGAGCAGTGGGAAATAAATTTTTTGAGCAACCTTTGTTTTGAAATTGAAAAATATTATGTTATTTTACAATAGGAATAGGAGATTATTCATTACTTAGATTTATTTTTACAATTTGAGGGGTAAGCTTGGCGCAACTAGTAAAGTTGTTGTCATGTGACTGAAAGGTCACGGGTTCAAGTCCTGGAAACAGCCTCTTGTGTAAAACAGGGTAAGGCTGCGTACAATACACCAAATGGTGGGACCCCTTCCCGGACCCTGCATATGCGGGAGCTCTAGTGCATCGGGGTGCCCTTTAGGGTTGCGTAGGTGGCCAGGTTGGATATGGAATTATCAGTGATTATACAACAAAAGAAACAACCTGTATATATGTATATAAGGTGCAACAAGAAAGAAAACATGTTTTGAAAATGAGGAAGAGAGTGGACAAGCTCATTATACATGGGGTATGTTTGGATAAACAACTTATTTGTAGCTTATGGCTCAAGCGCTTATCTTCGCTGTCAAAAGATTAGCTCGAATAAGTGATCCAAATGGCCCATAGTAAAAAATTATTAGCATACCACACAAGCATTTTAGCAACCACACAAGCATTTTAACAACCACACAGGGATGCAGAATAGAGTTAAATGAATAATTTGAGATGAAAAAAATTCACAAAGTGCAATCTTGTGTGTTATTTGAAGTTTTAATTACACTTTTTCTTAGTACCTGGAATATTTGTGTAACTTTGAACGCTGTAACACAATAAAAACTTAAAATACATACTTCATTTCGTATAAAATATAAGCAAAAGTGAGTTAAACAAATATAACGTATTTGATTCAAATACACAAACTTTCTTTAACTGCTTATATTTTGTAACGGACATAAATAGTTCTTCAGTAATTTACTTCGTAGCTTAAAGAAGACAATGTAGAAGATTGTAGAAGATAATTAAACAAACTTGACAATTGGAAAAGCTTTGATCAACATAAAAGAAAAGCAGAACAAGCTCAAGGATGACTCAAGACACTACCGAAGGAGCTGTATTATCTCGTTCTTGTTAGAAGACCTAAATGAAAGTCGACTTGAAAGGACATCTTGGAATGGATTTAAAAAACTAAAAACCTCACATCGCATACAAAATACATTATATCCGCGTTTGGGGTATGCATTATTAGGCTCATTGCTAAATACAAATTTCCGCAACTATTATTTTATAGGTGGCATTTACCATGGGAGGGCTTAATCCTTTCCCACCATGGGAAATGTTACTTTTTACCTCCATGTGGCACTCAAACAAGTTGCTTTTATTTTGTTTGTTTTTCAATAATTAAAAAAGCTAATATTTTATAGTATTATCAAGTTTACTAGTACAACCCCTATTTCTGTGAAATCATATATGCACCTCACCCATTAACACGTAAATGATTTATCACGTAATTTTTTTTTATATCTAACCATTTTTTAAAAATTTGACAAACTTTTTTTTTATGGTAAGGGTTTAATTTACGAGTTTTTGATCCATTTAAATATTTTAAATTTTTCATTTTAAGTTATCCTTTTAAATCATATAATATACTTGATAATAACTATCTGTTTAAATTGTTACACATTTTAAGAAAAAGACAAAAAAATAATATGGACATAAATCATTTACTAATGAATATTAAATACAATGAACAGTGAATACAATAAATTTAATAGATTTATTCCCCATAAATTTAGATCTATTGCTTAGCAAATCGAATGGATTTTTAGAAACGACATGTTGGCTTAGCAAATTTATTATTATTATTATTTTGGAGAGAATGCGAATTGATCAGTAAATTGAATTAATTATTTTTTATACAAATTTAATTAGAAAACATAATTGTTTTTAAAGAATTAGAGAACATAATATCTCATGCACAATGAGATATATATCATTTACTGGTTGTTTAAAATATACACCCTCCGGTCACTGGTATAAGCAAAAGTTTGGTTTTTAGATTCATTCTTTAAATGACGTATGTAGTCTATATTATAGACTACATACGTCATTTAATGAATGAATCTAAAAACCAAACTTTTGCTTATATTAGTGACCAGAGGGTGTATCATTTAGTGATCGAACAATATTTACTAGTCGTGGCCCAATACAAAAACACTATAGTTTATTCTTAAACATGCTTTAAGGACCAAAACCTTATTTATCTTAATATTATGTAATGTTTTGATTATATGATGAGATTGAAATTTGTAAGTGGGGGGTTTTGATAGAGTGTTGGTTCAGGTTTTGTGAGTTTATTTTCAGATGACTACAAGCCCATAAAAAATGGCCTATTCACTTAACATTATTCTATATGTTGTGGGGCCACAATTTTTGTTTCAAGGAAAAAACCAAAAAGTTGAAAAAGGGTAGCAAGTAAAGGATCACAACCGTTGAATTTTTTTTTTTTCTTGTCAAAAAAAAACCGTTGAATTTTTTTATTATTATATCTATGATCAAAAAACACTTTTTCCATGGTGGGAAAGGATTAGCCCTTCCCATGGTAAATGGCACCTATTTTATAAAGGAAAAATAAGTGAAAGACATGCAATTCAAACTAATTCAACAATGTATCATGATGACGGATAATCCCTAACGTTCTTAAGTTAAGGTACAATGGCATAATACTCTGCTCAATTGAGCTACAACTTCTATTCAGTCAGTCAAACCAATAAAAAAAAATTATTTATTAAACTGATTTGTCATTTGATTCAATTTTTGAAACAGTTTTTAACCAAATTATAATCAGGGAAAAAAAGAAGGAACAGCAACAATCAGAAAGGAAGGTTAAGGTACCCTCTCCGGAAAATCCAGAAAAAGTCACCACTCTTAACACAAACAAGAAAAGGACGTGCAAAACTCAAAGGTATTTTCACGAGGCCATGGTAAACAAAACTTGAATCAATCATGCAATTACCACCATAAAATTTTCCAAGCAAGTCAATTAACATAAACGATAGTTGAATACGAAACAAAAACTGCTGCTCAAACTTCAAAAACAGCTCATAACAAACATAACTGAGAAAGTGCAACAAAATCTATAAATAAAGGGTCTCAACTATTGGCTCCAATAATAATTTATGATGAAGAACCACTTCGAACAGCTTGAGACTTCTTCTTGTTTGTTGCCAACTGGGTCTCGGGCTACAGAAACAACAACAAATAAGTTTGATACAATACCCTTTTAGAGTGGAGATGAAAATTCAAAAGGCATAATAACAACGCAATACCTCTTTCTGGACAGCCTCTTCCTTCTCAGATAGTATCAGTTCGATGTGGCAAGGAGATGACATGTAGGCTGCCAAAAAAAAAAAAAAAACACCGCCAGTATATAAGTATAAGAATGCAAAAACACAGCAATCCATCCAAACACGAATAAGAATAGTGCAACATACGATTGATTCTTCCATGAGCCCTGTAGGTACGTCTTCTTTGTTTTTGAGCTTGATTGACCTGGATATGAGACACGTAGAGAGCATCCACATCCAAACCTTTCACCTAGAAGTGAACAATCAAACAAACAAACAATGTGAGTGAAAGCCAGTTAAACGCATCAAACTGCAAATAGAATACATGATACAAAGCTCATGACGAGATAAAAAAATTAGAAATAGAAGACATACTTCAGCATTACTCTCAGCATTCTTAAGCAAGTCAAGAATGAATTTAGCTGACTTGACAGGCCAGCGTCCTTGCCCATTAGAGTGTCTGTTCTTAGCTTGGGCAGTCCTCCCAACACCACGACAGAAACGTCTGAAAGGAATGGCCTGTTTGTGGGCCAAAACATCTTCTAAGTATCTTTTGGCTTTGGTCAGGGGCAACTTCCTGATGGCAAACGCTGTTTCCCTGGTGTTCTGCACAGTAAAATAGAGACAATCGTAAGTCTGAAAAATCATACTAAGAACAAAAACAACAACAGGAGTCTAAATTTTTTAAGAAACCAAACTAGTCCACCAAATTTGACACCAAGGGGAAACAAACCTGAGACCTTTGGAGGAGCACTCTCCAAGGCCCCAAGTCAACACCATCATGGCAAATCAAGTGGGTTTAAAGGAGTGCATTGAACTATCAAAAACAAATAGTTAAAATTAAAAATAAATACATATGAAGGGCAAGTTTGGAATGACCAAATGACCATTTTCAACTAATCTACTGATATAAGCACTAATGAGAATCTTTGGAAGACATATGGAAACAGATTGTGACATGACAATAAGTTGTTCAGCTTATTTCCCTATGCTCTCAAAGGATAGTTCACAAAAATAGTTTATAGCTACAAATAAAAAAAAAACAATGACTTTGTTTCATATATTGTTGTAAAATTGACTATACAAAAACAAATTATATGATATAATCGCTTAATTAACTTTTTTATCCAAAAGGTAAGGCAGGTTATAAAATAAAAAAGAATCATAACAAAATGCAATTTCTCTATAGGACATAGGGTTCATTTGGATTGAATTATTTTTGAGCTTATGAAAAACAGCTTATTCAAAAAAATAATCTTTTGCATTAAGTCATAAGTTCTCACTAACGGAAAATTGTAATTCACAAGCTGCTTTTTCATAAACAGCCTTGACAAGATTATGAATAATAAGCAAAAACTTAATAATTTGCATAAGCTCAAACATAAGCCAATCCAAAAGGGCCCGTAAATTCACTAGATCAGCTATTCTGACAGCTCGGTGAGTATAGCATGCAAAAATTACATAAAATTCTAAAACCTATATCATGATCTATCTCTACAACTGATGAACAAAAGTTAACAGAATTAATTACCTTGAAATGAACCCTAAGGTCAGCACCTCTGGCCTTGGTTGCTGCAATTACAGATCAAAACCACAAATTAGGTTAAATTAATCTATAATCAACACAACACTGCAATAAAGAACAATTTATGAAAGAAGAAATCGAGAGAGGAATTACATTTGGTGGGATTGTCGGGCTCTTTGGAGTACTTCACCATGGCTGCTCTACAAATTCGTCAGGGGGTGAACTCGATTGTGGGAAGGAGGCTGAGAAGATTCAGCAAATTAGGGTTTTTCGCTATTTATATATAAATGGTACCCTGTTTGGAATTATAAAGAAGATGGATTTGGTTTGGATTTTATAGACCCGGCCCATATTGTATTGCTCGATGTAAATTTGATCTTGGGCTGCAAAATATCTATCTTTCTAATTTAACCTCTGAATTTTATGATAATATAATAACAGTTTTTTTGAAGGGCACAATCATAAATATTTTTTAAGTATGTAAATACAATAAATAATTTTTTGTAAGAAAATACAGTAAGTTCCCTCAAAATAAATAAAAAAGCTTAAATATGTTTTTGATCCCTATAAATATGTCAACTTTTCGTTTTAGTCCCTCTAAAATATTTCTTCGACTTTTAGTCCCTATAATATTTCTTCGAATTTTAATAAAATATATGAATTCTACATATGAGTTTACTTTAAAAGAGGGACCAAAAGTGAAGACTGAAAATTTTATAGGGACTAAAAGTTGAAGGAAAATTTTAGAGGGACTAAAACGAAAAGTTGACATATTTATAGGGACCAAAAACATATTTAACCCAAATAAAAATACAATAAGTAATTTTTAAAGTATGTAAGATCCATCAATTTAATTTTCATATATTTTAAAGATTAAATTGACCAATTTCATTGTTTTAAAGTTTTTTGTTACTAGATTTTAAAACCTTATTTTTTTTAAGTATTATTGATTGTTATGTCAAATAAAAGTGATAGGTTATTGTGTTTACATATTGTTAATGCAAATTTTATGAAGCTGCTAAATGAAACTTCTAGGCTATACCATGCGATCTCACCTCAATTCACTCCAAGTACAAATATATGTTGATTATTATTTATTCAACTTCTTTTATTTGTAAATCTAGTGTATTTAGTGGTTGCGGCAGTGAGCCAAATACTAAGTGACATGCTCCATCAATCCTAAGTTGATGTATTTCCTACAAATTTTAAACTAAATACATTAAATTTTGTTGACCAATTTTTACTTATATTTAGGATGGAGGGAGTATGTCACTTCTCCCAATTGATGCACTTTGATACATACTAACAAGGAATTAACTTGTTAGAAAGACATATTCAGTGCATTCGATTCACTTGTTTTGCTATTTTTGTGAATGAATTTTTTAGCTATTTGTATTCCATTTTTATTTTTTAGTATGTTAAAAGATCATAGATTTTTCATTATTCTTTACCACTTATCATTTATCATATGTGGAAGATATTAGTTTGATTACAACTTGCAAGGATTAAAAATTTTGTTTACTAATTTCTTATAGAAATGAAATGTTTATGTGTATGGTTAAAGTGTCCCGACTTACTATCAAATTTTTTTTATAAGAAGAAATTAGAGTGGCACGATGGTATCATAGTCTAAAGTATGTAAGATTTTCACACTGAAAAAAATGCCTACGTACATTTATATTTTTTCAAAGGTCTTTGTGGCTCAACTACTAGTCAATTTGATCTAACTATTTCTTCTTGTTTTTTTTCTTTCTGTGTTAACGCTCCCGAAAAAAGGTCCGATAATCTAAAATTCGATCAGGTAAGTATAACGTGACTGATAATTACTGTTCCACCAAAGAATTGAATTGAACTCGTTCTTTCAAAGAACTCGCCAATGAAGCTCGTTAATTAGTCAAATCATTTGGCTTCTATATCTTTATTTTGACATTTTTATTCAAACAAAAAATGTGAAACAGTCCCAGCTTTTCAATCCGATTAAGTGTGTGTTTGGAAACGTGGTTGGAAGCCGGAAACCGCATCCCAATGCATTATTCACGCATCCCAGTACTTAAAAAAATGTGAAAAAGTATAAACTCAATTTTAGAGCTTTAGCCAAAACATCAGTGGTTGTGATTTTCACCGTGATTCCAAACGGGTACTAAGTCTAAACTCTAAACAAACACACCTGAGCTAAGCACGAACTTTGATTTGAAATACTCATTTTTAAATCCTCTTCCCTTGTGAAAGAAGTTATCCACCGCTTTTCCGTTTCATGCGTGAAGGACAAGGCTCGAAAATAGCAGCTAACACATGCTAATCAAATTACTGTGATGCAAACAAACTACCAATATACTCAACCTCCAAACCAAGCAATGCATCTTCAGCACATGCATTTCCACACATTTATGGGCAATAATGCCACATTGCCACTGACCACAAACGCAAAGTAAATGAACCAACTGTGCCATTAACTACCTCACTACATCTTCATACAAATTTTCATCAGTAGAAAATTATATACAGAAAAGAAAATGTTAGGTAAAGTGGTTATTTCTTTCATCTTAGCACTCTTAATCTTCATTCCATGCTCAATTTTAATCGGGACACTCGACATTCGATCTTATTATCAACAATCACCGGCGATTATTACAACTGCCCCATGCCAAGATGAAACTCCTCTCAAAGTTTACATGTACGATCTCCCTCGCCGGTTCAACGTCGGAATGCTTGACCGCCGGAACACGACGGAAGCTCCGGTGACCATTGCTGATTATCCGCTGTGGCCTGATAATTCGGGTTTGAAGAGGCAGCATAGTGTAGAGTACTGGATGATGGGTTCACTTCTTAACGGTGGTGGCAATGGAAGTGAAGCGGTGAGGGTTTTGGATCCGGAGGTTGCTGATGTGTTGTTTGTTCCGTTTTTTTCTTCGCTTAGTTTTAATACTCATGGCCATCACATGACGGATCCGGAGACGGAGATTGATCGACAATTGCAGGTATTTGATTGGTTTGACCTGACCTGAATTCATTGCTCGTTTGTTGTATTCGTTGCAAGTTCCTATAGTATTGCATAGAAGTTGCTTGTGTATTTGTCTGTTAGAATGTAAACTGAATGTTCTATAATTGGGTATAATGAGTGTTTGGTTCTGCAATGCCATAAATTGATTTTGAATGAATTGATTTTATAAAATTGACTTTAGTTAAAAGTGGGTTATGTTTGAACATATTTACATAGAAGTGAGCTAACCATATTTTGAGTCTGAAAATTACGTTTGGAGACAAAAGCTACAAATCATAGTTTCAAGTTATAATCAATTCTAGAGGCAAAATCAATTTTACTTGGAAACATTAGAACGTGTCAAAATCAATTTTACACCTTTAGAGAATCAATTTCTCCATTAAAAATTGACACCAAACATACACATAATTTTTCACTTGTTAGTGTCTTTTATTGTTTAAACTTATGTTGTTACCACTTGTTAGTTTTAAGCATGGCTTGTTTTTGGTTCCAGATTGATTTGATGGGATTATTAAGGCAATCAAAGTATTGGCAAAAGTCTGGAGGTAGAGACCACATATTTCCTATGACACATCCCAATGCCTTTAGGTTCTTGCGTGATCAACTGAATGAGTCTATTCAGGTTGTTGTTGATTTTGGTCGTTACCCCAAAGGCGTGTCTAATTTGAACAAAGATGTAGTGTCTCCATATGTACATGTTGTCGATTCTTTTATAGATGACGAGCCTCATGATCTGTTTGAGTCTCGCACCACACTGCTTTTTTTCAGAGGGAGGACGCACCGTAAGGATGTAGGTATTTTGCCTTGCTGAGATTTAATTGAAAGAATAATGTGGAGTTCTTTAAATTTACAAGCAACTTGATTTCTGGCGTATGTGATGTTTGCAGAAAGGCATTGTTCGTGCTAAATTCACAAAGATATTAGCTGGTTTTGATGATGTTCACTACGAACGAAGTTTTGCTACAGGAGAGAACATAAAATTGGTATGAAGTTATGCATGAAGTTCATAACTTTTACGGTTTTCACATATATGTAGCTGGAAAATTTGTGCTTATTAAACATCTCATTAGTTGAAAGGTCATTTTTTCACTTGCATTCTGATACTGAGATTCTATTTGTTTTTTATGAACAAAATGAAATGTTTTGGAAGTGTGAGCACATTCTTTTATTATGTTTTCAGCTAATAACATCAATTCTGGGAAGAAAGTTTCTTATTTGTAAAAGAGTACTTGTAGTTCCTAGCATTTAGATTGTTCCTCTACTACTAAAAACATTCATATGCTTAACCTTTACAATGGGAGAATCACAATCAATTAATTGTTTATCTCCCTTGCGTCTTTCCTTGCTTTGTTGTCGTTTTTGTTGATAATGAAAAGAACATTAACTATAGTATCCTTCATGCTCTGCTATAACAGTCATCTAAAGGGATGCGTTCATCAAAATTCTGTTTGCATCCAGCAGGAGACACACCTTCCTCTTGCCGCCTTTTTGATGCAATCGTGAGTCACTGTGTTCCTGTTATTGTGAGTGATAAAATTGAACTCCCATTTGAGAATGAGATTGACTACTCTCGGTTCTCATTGTTCTTTTCTTTCAAAGAAGCACTGGAGCCAGGCAACATGATCAATCAGCTTCGCAGTTTTTTAGAGCAGAACTGGACTGAAATGTGGAGGCAGCTTAAAAACATCTCCCATCATTATGAATTCAATTATCCACCAGAAAGGGAAGATGCTGTAAATATGCTGTGGAGACAGATCAAGCACAAGCTTCCAGCAATCAGACAATCTGTTCATAGAAGCCAGAGGCTTAAAGTACCAGATTGGTGGAAGAGATGATTTTCAGATTTCTGATCCATCTTCCCAGACCTTGTACATTCGTTCTCCAATTACGGCGGCATCCCTGAAAGGGAATGATACATTGACACAAACCACTTCAAATATAAAAAATTTAAGTAAAGATTTGATAGCATTTTGATACATGATTTATTTTGGTCCTTGGCCTCTGATTTGGCTGATGTTTTCACCTCACTTGGGGTCATGATTTTCATCTATATTCTCTGTGCGGATGGAGATTCAAAGATTTTTATTCCACTTCTGGAACCCCGATGGCTTCTTTTCTTTCTGATCGTTTTGGTTGAATGTGGATGCTAGTTGCTCAAGGTAGAAGGTATGCTCTCAGGATTTATCAAAAAGTCAAAGGCTGCCTGTGCATATGCCACATGAAAATGGTCATTTGAGGGTTTTTCAGGGTTACCGTCTGACTGATAGAGGTCAGTTAGTAGAGGAGGGATAAGGACATATAAACAACAAAAGGAGATTACAATAGTTTACTGTTATTCAACCGATTATTTTGTACAGATTTCATTCATTGAAAGAGAATAATAAATTTCTTTAGAATTCCTTTGATTATGGAATTTATTTTCTATGTGATGCTCGTTGCTTTGAAAGTTTTTTAGTCTAACATGAAGCTTAAGAAGGGAAATTATTCTATTCCAAATTCAAGACACGTGACAAATGTTGGTGATAACTTATCAATGATCTACCAATAAGTATTAAGGGTGACATTCACACACCAAACCCAAGATCTTTTAGATGATGGCCTGTTTACTCTGTTTTCTTGTTGAGATAATGGCCTACTATTAGTCTGAGTTTGTAAGAACACTCTCATGGAGGTGGTCTGTATATAATAAGCATACCCGTCAAAACATATACACAGTTATAAATAATTGAGTGCTAGCGATACTAATTCTAATAATTTCTTTCTTAGCACCGGCTCTTCTATTTAGTGAAAAGTATACAGGTTCCGCCATTTTAAAAATGAGCCCAACATAAATAAATATTTCACTTAATAAAAAGTAAATGTTAAAAAGAAAATGTTAGATTGAATGTTGGTAGCACAACTCTACTTATTTATTGAGTATTGGTGGGCATTTAGTTGCGGCTTAATAACGTGTTGTCTTGTAGGTCCATGAATTTATGAATAATGTTTTCAAAGTGCATAGAATTTAGACAAGGGATTCAGTGCTAGTCAATTCTTTGTAATTGTGGATGCTTCAATGATTAGGGCGATGTTAAATGTTTCAACATCTTTTATGAAACAATTTGGATTGAAGGACACAGGTTGTACAAAGCACCACAGTGAAATTTATGTACTATAACCTTTTGTTAAAACAATTTATATTTGCAGCTCCATAGCTCAAAGTCTAAACTAGACTAAATGCAAGTTTGCTTGTAAGCTGGAAATAGTTTTTCCTAACATGCTGAGCTGAGGTGGAAATGGAGAAGCTATTTCTTGGAGCTTCAGTTTCATCGTGTGATTTTATTTCTTGCCAAATATGGTGAGTGGTCGTTGTTGATTATGACAGTTTGACTGCAAATTTGGGATCAATTTTTCTTACCCTATCTATCATAAATATTTTGTTCCCTCTCTCTTGAGACGGTTACACCCCACCCAGTTCATATGTTTTTATTTGTCACATGAATAATATATTTTACATTTAACTAGCGTGTTAAAAAAGAAAACAAATAACTTCAGTCAAGAAAAATAAAAATAAAATATATGAATATAATAAAGAATAAATAATTTGTTATACTTCACACAAAATAAAAAGACGACAATGCACACTATTGAAAAATTACCACACTTTCTTCTCCACCATACTGTTTGATTACCTGCTTTGTAATCAACTTGTTGTATAATAAAGGCCATACTTCAACTTAGTGATATTGGCATTGTGAAAAGGAAGAGGGTTGAAATGAGGAATTCTTCTGATTGGTTATATGCAGATGATGATGCTGCAACATGTGGTTCCCCTTATTGGATTGGGAAAGGACTCACTTGTGTTTGCTTCAAGCCTAAGGGAAACTATCAACCAATCTGCATTAATTTGACCCCTTTACATGTATGTGTTTTACTTAATCACTTGCCTACTTTGTAGTTATGTATTAATTTCATTAATTAGTTGTATAATTTTTAAGCTTTATGTTGTTGTTCTTCTACTTGAATTGAATCATCTGCTACAGCCTACAAGTGAAGTTATCATAGCTGCGTTTTTTAACTATTTGATGTCTACCTCTGAGTTTGAAAGGTTGCATTAGTTGTATAGTATAGGTACTAATATACTATGTCATGATGTCATTATAAAAAAAAGTGAATATAATGTAGCTAGGGTTCTAATGTTATTGGAAGTCTAGTGTGTTTTCTGAGATTAATTGCAGAAAGAATGTTTATTATCCATCTGAAATTTGATTCCAAACGTGTGTGTTTTCTGAGACTAATATACCAAGTGGCATACTTCTCCTAATTGATGCACTTTCAAGTTTCATACATACTAACAAGGAATTGACTTTCTCAAACAAACAAAAAAAAAAAAGAAATTGACTTGTTAGTAAGACATATGAACAATGCATTCGATTCACTTGTTTTGCTATTTTTGTGAATGGATTTTATAGCTATTTATATTCCATTTTTTGTTTTTTAGCATGTTAAAAGATCATGGATTTTTCATTCGGTAACGTTTAGCCTGGGAAAGGGACAATTTTCCCATGATGGGAAAACTTCACCTTTTACAGGCACTAAGCAGTTTTCCCGGTTGTGAAATAAATGGGATATGGATTCACCACTGTCAAGCTTCTCTAGAGTCATTACAGTTGCCTAAATCTCCACCGTTATATTCATCAAACGCTCCAAGTTTTATGTCTCAAAAGAGATTAAAAATACAGTATCAATAAAAGAAGGCTTCCCAGACCGCAAGCAAGGTTGTGTGGGGGATCGAGAAGGTGGCCACCTCTATGGTGGTAGCACGGTTGAACACCGGCGAGGACAGGCATGGAGCTTCTGCATTGATGGGTTAAACAGTTTATTTTATACTATGACGAGAAGCTTGGGAATCGTATTGATGAAACAAATGGGTAGCACGGTGGTCATTCGACGGAGCGCCGCCATCACGTCATGCGCACAAGATAGAAACCTTTTTAGAACGTGGGAAGCTTAAATATTTTCAGATCCGGTGAAACCTTGTAAATAAAATTGAAGACTTTTATCATTAGAAGCTCTTGCATAACTTATATCCATATCAGATAACCTTCACGCCAAATTACTGGAGAATGGCAAGAAGAATGTTAGATAATGTTCATAATTTCATGGATGACATGGCAGAGTACACTACGTTGGATTGTGGGAGCGGTTGAGATTTTTTTTAAATGAAGTAACACTAGGATATTGTGAGGGAAGTCAATTTGAATCTCAAACAGTTACTAGCAGGTAACCAACTTATGATCTGAACCGTTGAATAAATTAAAGGCTTAATTGCACTTACAGCCCCCTATCTTTCCAAAAGTTGCGGTTACAGCCCCTTAACTAATTTAAATACAAAACAGCCCCCTAAATATTGAATCTTTGGCAGTTTTGGCCCCCAAGGCTGACGTGGCACCCTAAGTAAGGTGACAAGTGTCATTTTTGGCAGTTTTTTTTTGGCCTTGGGGGGCCAAAACTGCCAAAGATTCAATACTTAGGGGGCTGTTTTGTATTTAAATTAGTTAAGGGGCTGTAACCGCAACTTTTGGAAAGATAGGGGGCTGTAAGTGCAATTAAGCCTAAATTAAATGATATATCTATGGTTGTAACATCAACTTTCCCATCATGGGAAACAACTTTCCATTCTCATACTAAACCCCGCCTTTTCATTATCTTTACCCCCAATCGTACGTGGAAGACATAGTTTAATTGCAACTTGCAAGTATTTAAATTTTAGTTTGTTAATTTCGTAAAACCTCATGTAATGAAATGTTTATGTGTATAGTTAAAATGTTCCGACTTACTGTCAATTTTTTTATAAGAAAAAATTAGAGTGACAAGATAGTTAAAATGTTGGTGTTTATAGACCATGATAAGATTTGATGGGTTCATGTGATCTAACGGTGCAAAAAATTGGTCTGTCATGGATCAATATCTTCATAGGTTCATTTTATATGGAACCTAGTAGCATGCATAGTCTAAAGTATGAAAGATTTTCGGAGTTAAAGAAATGCTTACAAACATATTTACATTCACATTTTTCTAAAGGTTTGGTGACTCAACTACATGTTAATTTAATTTAACTATGTCTTTTTTTCCTGTGTTAATGCTCAAGGCCTCGAGGGGAAGGGGCTGTCTAATCTGAAGTTCAATCATAAAGTAAGTATAATATAATCAATAATTATTCGACCAAAGAATTTAATAGAACTTGTTTTTTTCAAACGACTCGTCATTTAATGGAGCTAGTTAAGTTATGAAATCAACTTATTCAAAAAAAAAAAAAGTTATCAAATCAATTGACTACAAATTATTTTAGCATTTTTATTCAAACAAAATTTTATGAAACAAGTACACCTAAGCTTAACACGAACATTGATTTAAAATACTCATTTTTCAATCCTCTTCCCTTGTTGAAGAAGTTATCCACCGCTTTTCCGTTTCATGCGCGAAGGACAAGACTCGAAAATACTCCAAACCAAGCAATGCATCTTCAGCGCATGCATTTCCACACATTCATGGGCAATGACACATATTGCGACTGACCACAAACACGAAGTAAATGAACCAACTGTGCCATTAACAACTTCACTACATCTCATACAAATTTTCATCAGTACAACTACAAAATTATATACAGAAAAGAAAATGTTAGGTAAAGTGGTTATTTCTTTCATCTTAGCACTCGTAATCTTCATTCCATGCTCAATTTTAATCGGGACACTCGACATTCGATCTTATTATCATCAATCACCGGCGATTATTGCTACTACTCCGTGCGCCGATGAAGCTCCGTTAACAGTCTACATGTACGATCTCCCTCGCCGGTTCAACGTTGGAATGCTGGACCGCAGGAACACGACAGAAGCTCCGGTGACTGGTGTTGATTATCCGCTGTGGCCTGATAATTCGGGATTGAGGAGGCAGCATAGTGTAGAGTACTGGATGATGGGTTCGCTTCTTAACGGTGGTGGCAATGAAAGTGAAGCGATAAGGGTTTTGGATCCGGAGGTTGCTGATGTGTATTTTGTTCCGTTTTTTTCTTCGCTTAGCTTTAATACTCATGGCCATCACATGAGGGATCCGGAAACGGAGATTGATCGTCAATTGCAGGTATTTGATTCGTTTAACCCGACCCGTATGCATGACTCCGTTTGTTGTCATTGCAAGTTCCAACAGTAGTATTGCATAGAAGTTGCTTGTGTATTTGTCTCTGAGAATATAAACTGAAAGTTCTATAATTGGGCACTAGTTGAACTGGGAGTAAGTTCTATAATGTTTTGTTCTGCAATGACAAATTGATTCTGTAAAGTCGACTTTAGTTAAAAGTGAGTTGAATGTGAAATGATTTATGTTTGGACACATTCACTTAGAAGTGAGTTGAACAATAAAATTGAGTCTAAAAATTACGTGAGTCAAAAGCTACAAATCCAAGTCTCAAGTTATAATCAATTCCAGAGGCAAAATCAATCTTACTGGAAACATCCAAACATGTCAAAATAAATTTTGCTCCATCCAAAATTGAGACTGAAATGCACACATAATTTTCCGTGTCTTTATTTTTTTAATATTATGTTGTTTCTTTCGTGTACCTGCTAGTGTTAAACATGGCTTGTTTCTTGTTCCAGATTGATTTGATGGGATTATTAAGGCAATCAAAGTATTGGCAAAGGTCTGGAGGTAGAGACCCCATATTTCCTATGACACATCCCAATGCATTTAGGTTCTTGCGAGATCAGCTGAATAAGTCTATTCAGGTTGTTGTTGATTTTGGCCGTTACCCCAAAGGCTTATCTAATTTGAACAAAGATGTAGTGTCCCCATATGTACATTTCGTAGATTCTTATGTAGATGACGAGCCTCATGATCCGTTTGAGTCTCGCACCACACTGCTTTTTTTCAGAGGGGGGACACACCGTAAGGATGTATGTATTTATGTTGATGAGATTTAATTGAAAGCATAATGCTGACTTCCTTATACTTACAAGCAACTTGATTTTTGGGGTGTGTCATGTTTGCAGAAAGGCATTGTTCGTGCTAAATTCACAAAGATATTAGCTGGTTTTGATGATGTTCACTATGAAAGAAGTTCTGCTACAGGAGAAAACATAAAATTGGTATGAAGTAAGTTATGCATGATGTTTATAACTTTTATTGTTTTTACTTTGATTTAAATACTGGGATTCTATTTGTTTTCAATGAACAAAATGAAATGTTTTTGAATCGTAAGAACATGCTTCATTATATTTTCAGCTAATACTACCACTTCTGTAAAGAAAATTTCTTGTATGTCCTAGCATTAGACGGTTCCTTTGCTACTGAAAACTTTCATATGCGAACATGTTTAAGCATGCACCAATACGACGGAGCATAGATCTTGAAATTTTCTGTGATCTTTTCAGATTTGCAGTGGGAGAATCATGGTTAACTGATTGTTTTTCCTCCTTGTATCTTTCTGTTTCGCTGTCCTTTTTGTTGATAATGACAAGAACATTAACCATACTAATCATTCATGCTCTGCTTCTGTTATAACAGTCATCTAAAGGGATGCGTTCATCAAAATTCTGTTTGCATCCAGCAGGAGACACACCTTCCTCTTGCCGCCTTTTTGATGCAATCGTGAGTCACTGTGTTCCTGTTATTGTGAGTGATAAAATTGAACTCCCATTTGAGAATGAGATTGACTACTCTCAGTTCTCATTGTTCTTTTCTTTCAAAGAAGCACTGGAGCCTGGCTACATGATTAATCAGCTTCGCAGTTTTCCAAAGCAGAACTGGACTGAAATGTGGAGGCAACTTAAAAACATCTCCCATCATTATGAATTCCATTATCCACCAGAAAGGGAAGATGCTGTAAATATGCTGTGGAGACAGATCAAGCACAAGCTTCCAGGAATCAGACAATCTGTTCATAGAAGCCAAAGGCTTAAAATACCAGATTGGTGGAAGAGATGATTTTCAGATTTCTTATGCATCTTCCCAGACCTTGTTCATCCGTTCTCCAATTACAGCGGCATCCCCGAAAGGGAAGAATATATTGACACGATCATTTCAAATATAAAAATTTAAATTGAGATTTGATAGCATTCTGATATGTGATTTGTTTTGGTCCTTGGCCTCTGATTTGGCTGATGTTTTCACCTCACTTGGGTTCATGATTTTCATCTACATTCTCTGTGCGGATGGAGATTGAATGATTTTATGCAACTTTTGGAATCCTGATGGCTTCTTTTCTTTCTGGTCGTTTTGGATGAAACTGGACACTGGTTACTGCCTGACTAATAGAGGCCAGTAAGTAAAGGAGGGAAAAGGTCATATAAACAACAAAAGGAGATTACAACAGTTTACTGTTATACAACCTATTAGTTTGTACATATTTCATTCATTGAAAGAGAATAATAAAATTCTTTGGAATTCCTTTGATTATGGAATTTATTTTCTATGTGATGTTCGTTGCTTTGAAAGTTTTTTAGTCTAATACGAAGCGTAAGAAGGGAAATCTCCAAATTCAAGACACGTGACAAATGTTGGTGACAACTTAAATGATCTACCAATTAAGGATTAAGGGTGACATACAAACACCAAACCCAAGATCTTTTATATAATGGCTTGTTTACTCTTGTTTCTTGTTGAGATAATGGCCTACTATTAGTCTGAGTTTGTAGGAACACTCTCATGGAGGTTGTCTATAATAAGCATACCCGTCAAAACATATCCGCACTTCAAAATAATTGAGTGCTGACAACACTCATTCTAATAATTTCTTTCTTAGCACTCACTCATTAAGTGGAAAATATGTAGGTTCAGCAATTTTGAAAATGGGAAAACATAAAGTCTTACAAATATTTCAACTTAATAAAAAGAAAATGTTAGATTGAATGTTGGTAGCACAACTCTACTTGGGATATGCTTATAGAGTATTGGTGGGCATTTAGTTGCTGGTTAATAATGTGTTGTCTTGTTGGTCCTTGAGGTCCATGAATTTATGATTAATGTTTTCAAAGCTTGCATAGAATTTAGACAAGGGATTCGGTGCTAGTCAATTCTTTGTGGATGCTTCAATGATTAGGGCTATGTTAAATGTTTCAACATCTTTTATGAAACAGTTTAGATTAAAGGACACAGGCTGTACAAAGTACTACAGTGAAATTTATGTACTGTAGTCTTTTGTGAAAACAATTTATATTTGCAGCTCCATAGCTCAAAGCCTAAACTAGACTAAATGCATGTTTGATTGTAAGCTGGAAATAGTTTTTCCTAACATGCTGAACTGAGGTAGATTCAATGCAGAAGCTATTTCTTGGAGCTTCAGTTTCATCGTGTGATTTTATTTCTTGCCAAATATGGTGAGTGGTCGTTGTTTTTTTTTTTTTTTTTGACGGTAAAAATGAAATTCATTCAATCAAACCAAATGCCACAAGGGCTACAACAGAGTGAGCAGAGTGCTTGGAACATCTCCAACAAGATAAAATAAAACCATTACAAATAAAGCCTAACAAGATATGATAATCATCAATAAACAAGGATCTAGCAGCCAAACCGGTTTTGCTCATCCAACATCTGCAGACTAACAACCTTGCTTGCAAAGTCTTCCGCACACGGTCCATGACAACGAAAATGAGAGAATCCACAGTCTTAACATCTATCCAGTTACGGATTAAATAGGCTACGGCTGCAAGCTCAGTTCGACTATAAGTGGTCTCGATTGTGTCGAGATTGAACACACGCTTGGAAGAGAAATGGATCAAGGAGGAATTGCACAAGTTGGTATGAGCAGCATCATGTAAAACTGCTCCTTCCTTCTTTCTCGACAACATCCATCTCATTTGGGGCAAATTAACAAACATGTAGAGTGCAGCTTTACTATTAACATCTTGGAAGCACAGGTTACCCAAAAGGGAAACGGCAAAGGCACTTACAACATCAAAAATTGCAACAGCACAAGTAAAACAAGGAAAGGCAAAACATAACAGAACATCATACTTAAACACAAAGACACAACACCAGTAGAACATGGTAAACAAGAAAACATAACAAGAAACACAGTTACCCAACTTTGAAACAATAACCCTTGAGGGCTCAGATATGCCGTGAGTCCATGGAGGTTTTGGTGGAGCTCTCGTTGCTAACACATCTGTTGGTGGAGGAGGGATGGTGACATCGAAAGAAGGGGGCGGTGGATCTGGTGGTGGGCGTGACAAGGGAGGAGAAACTATGGTAGTGAAGGGGTGTGAAGGCGTCAACAGCAACACCTCAACCCTTTTCCAAACATCCATCAGAAACCGAATCTGGATCTAGATCCAGACATAAAACATTGAAGAGAGAGAACAGAAAACCAGGAGATGCTGGGGGAAGGCCAGGAGGTACTGGGGGCAGTCCAGGAGGTGCTGGGGAAGACCACCACTTAGATGAATAGGAAACCCTAAACAGAGCTCGGGAGGAGAGGTAGAGAGAAGTTGTGAGTGGTCGTTGTTGACTATGACAGTTTGACTGCAAATTTGGGATCAATTTTTCTTACCCTATCTATCATAAATATTTTGTTCCCTCTCTCTTGAGACGGTTACACCCCACCCAGTTCATATGTTTTTGTTTGTCACATAAATAATATTTTACATTTAACTAGCGTGTTAAAAAAGAAAACAAATAACTTCAGTCAAGAAAAATAAAAATAAAATATATGAATATAATAAAGAATAAATAATTTGTTATACGTAACACAAAATTCCATTTGCAAGTAGGAGAAAGCATCCACAATTGATAATAGAACACTAGGTCTGTTTTGTTTCGCGTTTGGATACATACGGCACTGAAACACGATAAAACTTTAGTGTTCTTCTACAAGGGACTGGGAACAGAGTATTACTGCATCATAGCAATACTACACAACTGAAGATTATGGTGCAACACTTGAGAATCAAACGAACATTGTTAGGATCAGCTTCCTCTACTGCTCACTCTTCAGGTCATCTTCTATCATCAACCTTTATTCATATCATATACATATAACTCATTTCATTTTTCTTGCTTATGTTAATCCATTGCAATGATGTGAGAAAAACTGGAAATTAATACTCATCCTTCAAAAGTTAATGTAAAGTTTGTGTATTAATTACATATACAATACATCAACTTTTATAGGATAATAGTAATGTTTTAAATTTGAAGGATCCAATGTTATGTTTACCAACCCAAAAAACTAGATAGATAGTAATCAATTTCAGTGCCAAATTCGGTGTTGTTTGTTTCGTAACGTAAACAATCATCAAAGATACGTGGTGGCTAGGGAGGGCCCACCAATGTGAACTTGGTCAAACCAAACTTCATAAGAAGACAGGGTTGGTTATTAATGGAGTTGTTTTGTTGTTACTACTTGTTTCAGCGTGTAAGTGAGTGGGGGAATAAACAAGAAGCATGATGGGAGTGGTGGGTACGAGGAGTTACCAAACCAAAAACAACTTAACCAAAACTAAACTAATTTAGAGGTCACAATTAAGGAAAAAAGCATAAAAAGACAAAGAAAAGGGAAAAAAGAATTTAAATTTTATGTGACACATCACATGGAGAAGATAACACAACATATTATTAGATGTGTAATAATTAACTTTATTAGGGAACTTATGTCCACGTGGCTTAATGTGGTCCCAAATTCCCAACAATACACCATAGCTCATGGCTTGTTTATGTCATTTTGCTTTTTATGTTTTGTCGGGGCAAAAGACGACAATGCACACTATTGAAAAATTACCACACTTTCTTCTCCACTATACTGTTTGATTACCTGCTTTGTAATCAACTTGTTGTATAATAAAGACCATACTTCAACTTAGTGATATTGGCATTGTGAAAAAGAAGAGGGTTGAAATGAGGAACTCTTCTGATTGGTTATATGCAGATGATGATGCTGCAACATGTGGTTCCCCTTATTGGATTGGTAAAGGACTCACTTGTGTTTGCTTCAAGCCTAAGGGAAACTGTCAACCAGTCTGCATTAATTTGACTCCTTTACAGGTATGTGTTTTACTTACTTGCCTACTTTGTAGTTATGTATTAATTTCATTAATTAGTTGTATAATTTTTAAGCTTTATGTTGTTGTTCTTCTACTTGAATTGAATCATCTGTTACAAGCGAAGTTATCATAGCTGTGTTTTTTTAACTATTTGATGTCTACCTGAGTTTGAAAGGTTGCATTAGTTGTATAGATACTATGTCATGATGTCGTTATAAAAAAAAGTGAATATAATGTAGCTAGGGTTTTAATGTTATTGGAAGTCTAGTGTGTTTTCTGAGATTAATTGCAGAAAGAATGTTTATCATCCATCTGAAATTTGATTCCAAACGTGTGTGCTTGTGTTTTCCACATATCTTTTTGTCACAAATATATTGAGAACTGATAGCATTGGGTAATAATAGAGATGATTTGGTGTTGGGGTATAGGCTTGTTCTAAAAATTAGACGGATGTTGGAATTGGAAATCAAAATGAGCCGTGTGTATCGTGAAGCAAACTTCTGTGCGGACGGACTTGCTAATTTGGAGATTGAAGCTGAAGGAAATTTTACTATTTTTTAGGACTGCCATGATCAAATTAGGCATTTTGTTCCTGCTGATATCGCTGGAGTTGCAACTCCGCATGTAGTTGTTTTGTGATTTCCTCCTTTTTGGGCTACGGCCCTCTTGTATTCCCAAAAACAATGAGTTACATTTTTTTCTTTGCAGGAGGAAAGACTTAGAAGATTAAAACGCCGAATGAAAGTTTACTTTGATGCTTCAAAGCTTGATCACCAGGTATATATATCCTATAACTTTTGGTACTGTCACGTGTTTTCTTATTTTACTTTGCATCAAAGTAAGCATATACTGCTGAGTGATTTGATGTAACTCTTCCAAGGACAGGATGCTTTGAGAGCTCTTTGGTCTGCTTCCTTCCCTGGTCATGAGCTCAAAGGCTTGATTTCTGATCAGTGGAAAGAAATGGGATGGCAGGGAAGAGATCCATCTACTGATTTCAGGTTATAATTTTAGCTCACAATCTCTTATGTTTTGAGGTAGTTTTTGTTCTTGACATAGTCTTTACTTACCCTACTATTTTGGACCAATTTCTTGAACAGAGGAGCTGGTTTTATATCTTTGGAGAACCTCCTATTCTTTGCTAAGACATTCTCGGTAAGCATTTTAACTAGCCACAATCTTTTTAAAGTGGATCCTATTCCTCTACAGTTGGCTTTACGGTGCAGCCGGCGACAGACTGTTAGATGATGAAAGAAAGAATAAAATCTAACAATCTATAGCCGTCTACATTGTAAGGTTGACTATAGAGGATCCAGGTTTGGATCTTTCTTAGACCTAAAAATTAAAATATCAGGTTTCCAATGTCGATGTAATCTTTAGGTAAAATCCAACGAGTCCATGTATTTTTAAGAGTATAATTTAACATTCTATGGACCAAATTAATCAGTTTTATTTGGTCCAACTCTCCTGGGCTCCGATCTTTACTCTGCCAATAATTTATTTTCATTTATCCTAAAGTTTCTGTTTGTGTTGCAGACTTCTTTCCAGAATCTTTTGATGAAGCAAGGAAGAAAGGGAGTTGTCTTCGAGTATCCCTTTGCTGTTGCTGGCGTAAATATTACTTTCATGATTATGCAAATGTTAGACCTTGATGCAGCAAGTATGTCATGAGGATGAGCCTTTCTGTCATTATGCATTGTGTTCCAAAGATATTTAATGCATGTCTGGATCACAACGCAACATTGTGATTCTGCCAAATTTTATTTGACAAAATCACAACGCAACATTGTGATTCTGCCAAATTCACTGTAGATTCAAATCTGCACTTATACACTTGCTTTGTTAACATTTTCCCATTTAATTAAAGATGAGTCTAGTAGCCCAAGTCTCTTATGAAACTAAAATTGAAAACAATATATTGTTAATGCCGGGAAGTTTCTTCACTTGCAGCCAAACCCAGGACTTTCATAAGAACAGTTTTTCTACAAATGCTTTCAGGTAAGAATTAGAAACTGTATCGTTTTATTTGGTTTTGAGAAGCAAAACTTAAATTGATCACAATTTCGTCCTCTACCTTATAACAATTCTTATGCTATATTCTCAACATTTGCAGAAAATGAGTGGGCATTTGATTTGCTTTATTGTGTGGCATTTGTGGTTATGGACAAACAGTGGTTGGAGACAAACGCTACGTACATGCAATTTAATGTGAGAATCCGTGTACTTGTTGAGTATAGTTCATTAATAAAAGGCCATAATGAGTTCCTTTTAACCTTTGCCTGGATTACAAAATTGATGTTCATATGTAAAATTTTGTGCTTTATTGAAGAGGCTCTTTCAAAGGAGTTGAATAATTGTTTCTTTTTCATCACAGGATATTTTGAAATCAACGCGAGTTCAGCTAGAGAAAGAGTTGATGATTGACGATGTTCTACGGATTGAAGACATGCCTTCTTACAGTCTTCTTTCTTGAATAGTGATTCAAGCTTATCATTACTAGCATGTCTCCTATTCAACCCCTTCATTCCTTACATGCTATGATATCTCTAAAGCAAACACCTTTCGAAATGTTACAAAAATTCTCACATTGCAAGTTTTGACTAATCATTGATAGGGAGAGCCTAGATGATGTGGATCAACTAATTGAACAAATTTGTTACACGAGTTTATACTCCAGTAATGTAATGTAATGCTACTACTCTAGAGTCATTGATTGGAAGTTGGAACTGATACATTCCTTGTGTCGATTTTTAGACTTGGTTGACCTTAAAATTCAACATTCAAGAGTGGTGGTGTTGAATGAAAATGCTTAGTCAAATTTGGTAAATGATAGCAAGAGCTAATTTAAAAGAACAAAAGTGATTCATGTACACCCACTTTTTTCTACATATTTGATACTTTCTTAATCACGTCCAGATATATAATTAATTTAGTTGAGTAGATTCAATTCACAACTAAAATTGTAGTTAATTTAACTATACGAATTAACCATAATTTTCAATGAGAATTAAATTAATCATATACTCAACTGAATTTATAACTACATTTGCATGTGGTTAACCCCGGTGTCATGTGAATGTAAATGAATGCCCATGTATCATTACCGTTTCAATAATATGCACTTATTGATTTTGCCTTACTAAAATGTAGCAAACTGTAGAAGTGGAAGATAATACACCTTTGCAAACAAAATGGTTAAGATTTTCCACTTTATAATATCATTCAGCAGTACCAAAGATAAGAATGGGAATAAGACATTAATCAACTGTTGCCTGTGATGCTATACCTCAGGAATTAATGGAGCCTAAGTGTTGCGTAAAAAGCAATGCTTAGCTAGTTAATTTGATATTTCTGTCATTATTATTAATTTATCAGTGCCTTTAGTGCAATTAAAATTTATTGATAAAACGTCGTTTTCCTACTTTCCTCCCCCCACCTTCAATACACGGTACATACTACATAGATTTATACCGTACGTAGGTCCACGAATGTACCGCATGAATGACACAAGTTGAGAGTGCCATCTTTTGTGCAGCCTTCGATTACATGAATTTTTATGCTATTTGTTACTAAAGTTGTTGGGATACAAAAATGCATACGAACGGAATTGAACCAGTCACTCTCACACGAATTGATACAAGGGTGGTTTGAAAATGAAATGTAAATATAGCTAGTTATGGCTGCGTCATACGTGAATCATTCTTTTGTACTAGTATCATCCAGCATTATACATTTTAGTATTGTTGCTTTCTCCTAAATGACATCATATGGTTTGTAGAAATATTTTTCCTTAAACCTTATCTTTGGCTTTGAATCGAGAGAGGAGTCTACAATTAAATTATTAGAGAGATATCTACATTGACCTTAAAACATTAAGTACATGATGACATCAAGTGTATAATTTAAAACATCATCTTTAAGATCAAAAGAAAATTGTGGGGCTTCAACTTTTACCTCTCACACACTCCATCATTCTAATCTCTAATATCGTAAGTTTTTTTTAATAAAAATTAACTAATTTTATGTCATTTTTAACATCAATAAAACATTCATTATTATTGCTTTAGACCGAGCCAAACTTACCCAAAAGGAACTTCACACCAGAAAGTTCATTGACACGTGTGTCACTCCTCTTGGGGTAATCATCACTTGATCAAGATCATGAAATCATGATGGAAATCGTTTAACGAGATTTCTCCTCCAAATTCCTTAAAGACTCCACTATATAGGACCTTAGCACTTAAGACACCTTAAAGGGTCTGAATCATTTTGACTACCTCTCACTCGCCTACCTAGAGCTTCTAAGTGTTTGCTAATACAACACCCTTGCCGAGAAACTACTTTGTTGTCTCTCATCACGCTCACAAATGCCGACCATCGTTAGAGACCCATCTTGAACCAATTATTATTTTTCATTATACCCTTGATCATTATTAATGTGTCCTTTTCAATTTTTTATTTTACTTTTATATAGAGATGTGTGCAAAACTCAGGTAGATATCTAAAATGAGACGGAATGAGTACATTTATGTGTTCAAATCCATAAACAACCTATAACATGAGATGGAGAAGATTATTTTAGCGTTATACAAATTCATAATCTCATTGTATATATATTTTCATTTTTATGCCGTCTTTCGTCTTTGACAAGATATGGCTCGACTTTACTTTCTTGCTTGTCACAAGAATGAGGTAGAACGTTTTATTCAATAAGTTTCAATAGGAACTCCAAATTAAATTTAGTGCTGCTTTCTTTGAACCTAAATAAACTTCTTCTTTTCTTTATTAAATTTTAAAAAACTCGCAATACACGTGATAATGATGCCCTACTATATTTGATCACACTTCTGGAAACTTAGAAGGAAAATTATCAGCCATATAATTCATAACAAAAAGCAAAACATAATTATCTCATACTTATCTATCCCAATCACGATCAGAATCATTTGCTTTAGAAAGATAACGTATTGTACCAAAAGAAAAAAGAAAGGTAACGTAGGAATCAAGTCCTATAAAATAAAAAAGAGCCGGCAAAACAGATGTCACATTTGATATCTCTAAATAAGGAACTCCATCAATTTTTTAGGTTCTAAAGACAGAGACAGTTTATTTATTTTTTATGAAAGAGACAGTGATATGTTACAAAATTTATAGAATAAAAAAGAAAACAAAAAGATAAAGTATGAAGAATCAAAGAACTGACTGATTCTTGAACCCAAAGCTTACACTTACATTACCCACCTCTGCCACCCTTGTCTTTTAAGCAAAATCCAATACCAAATGGCAAAAATACTACCTCCACTGACACCAACACTTCTTTCACATCATTTTTGAGTTTTGTTGCCTCTTCATCATTAAAAATTTCACACCTTAGCATTATCTAAGTTCAATCTCCACTGAAGGGTACCATCAAATGGGCTCATTCCAGACACCAATTGGAATGAGAAGCTCCACATTGCTAGAAACCTCGTGCGGATTCCTATTACAGGAACTGCAGGCAAGAAGCTTGTTTATTTCACAAGTTTTTTTTAACAAAGTTTATTTAACATGTTAATTATGCCATAAGATAATCTACTCATGTTTCAAATTTTGTTTCTCAAATTTAGATAATTTGGGATGAAATTGGAGAAGACAAGTTCGAGAGGGAAAAGGTTCTGCTGGATATGGAGCAAGAGTGCCTTGAGGTTTACAGGAAAAAAGTTGACAGAGCAAATACATCAAGAGCTAGTCTGCATCAGAAGTTGGCTGAAGCAGAGGCAGAATTTACTCACCTACTCCTGTCCCTTGGCGAACGATCTCTTCCTGGACGGGTACCCTTTCACTTAGCCATATCCAGTTAGTACTCGATAGTAAACAATCAGCACCAGGAATAATAACAAGCAATAGAGATCAATTGCATATATTCATATATCTAAAGTAAAAGCATGTGCTAATTATTAGTACTTTTATTTGGAGCATGTTTTCTACCATGTCTTATTTTTCAAAGTATACAAAATCGTCTATGTTAATGTAATGTGTTAGCTGTGAGAAAGGTAGTATAAAACAGATAAGTCGAGGTGCTGAGTTAAATTTAGCAAACAGTACTACTTTGTTGCAGTATCTTAAATATGACTCAATAATAGATGTCTATGTTTCATCAAGAAATCATGAATCAGTGTAGACACTAGACTGACGATAGTAACTGTACAGCCAGAAAAAAGGACGGGTACGCTAAAAGAGCAGCTAGATTCAATCACTCCAGCACTCCGGGAAATGCGCTTGAGGAAAGAAGAAAGATTAAACCAATTCAGAGCTGTGCAAGTGAAAATTCAAAGAATTTCTGCAGAAATTGCAGGAAACTCGGACGATGTACCCTCAATCGTTACAGTAAATGAGAATGATCTGTCACTAAAAAAACTCGAGGATTATCAGAATGAGTTGCAAAGGCTGTACAATGAGAAGGTACCTAACAGAAATTGATGTTTTTCACCGCACCATTAAGGGGTTAGTATTCTTCAAACTTAAACATTTTTGTGATTATTGTAGAATGAAAGACTACAGCAAGTGGAGAAATACATAGACAAAATACACAGCTTGTCCACAATCTTGGGAAAGGATTCCTCTTCAATCATCCTTCAACTCCACCCCAGCTTGAATGATTTGTGCGGAGTAACAAAAAATATAAGCGACGGTATCCTACATAAACTCAATATCACGGTGGAGTCGCTTTATGAAGAAAAACAAAATCGGCTGGACAAGGTGAATTATTACTATTGTTATATAACTATGTGAAATTTGAAAAGCTTGTTTAAATTTACTCTGTCAAAGCATACTTACTCCCCTTCATAAGGAGTAATCTAGTAGCCAAAGGAACTTAAAAACATCTGTTACCTCCAATTCTTATGACAGTGATACAGCTATTTTTTCATCAAAATAACATTCTGGTCACAATTATATAAATTTCACTACACGAAAGGAAATCTTTCTTATGTATTATCAATGTTATGAAAGTATTAACCTATCACGAGACTAAATAAGCAGGGCCTTTAAGCTTCAAGTACTGTGTTTTTTTATTGACTTTTAGACTTTCAATTTTATGCAATTTCATATTGTTGATATGATTTGCAGCTTCACCATTTAGGCAAAACACTATCAAATCTTTGGAATCTTATGGATACACCTTACCGTGATAGACAATCTTTTTCCCATGTTATCAATTTGCTGTCGGCCTCATCAGCAGAGGTATCAGATCCAGGAAGTCTAACTCTAGAGATTGTCCAGCAGGTACGTATCTAACTTAAAGATCTATAAAACATAATGTCTAAGATTTTTAAATAGCCTCAACTTTTTACAAGACTGAAGCTGAAGTAAAAAGACTAGATCAACAAAAAGCGAGCAAGATGAAGGAGCTATTCCAAAAGAAGCAGGAGGAACTGGAGTTGATATGCAAGAAATCACACGTGGAGATTCCTTCACGGACAGAAATGAACAATATAATTAGCCTCATAAACGCAGGTGAATTTAGCTAATGTGTGTAATCCATTTTAAAAATGAATATGTATTCATTTTAAAAGTAAACCAGCCTAAAAATTGACTTACATATATAAAAGGGGAGATTGACCATTCCAATCTCCTCATGAGCATGGATGAACAGATATCAAGAGCAAAAGAAGAGGCTTCGAGCAGGAAGGCTATAATGGAAAAAGTTGAGAAGTGGATGTTAGCACGCGATGAGGAGCGCTGGCTAGAAGAATACAGCATGGTTAGAATTTTGATTTGAATCAATCTTCATAAAATAGAATTAAATAATGATTGTATCTATGATATGATTCATAATCCAAGTGTGCTATCAGGATGAGAATCGATACTCAGTCAGTAGAGGAGCTCATAAAAACTTGAGACGAGCTGAACGTGCCCGTATAATGGTCAGTAGAATGCCAGGTATATATGATAAGATCAAAACATTATACTTTGGACCAACTGGAGAGCAATCACACAGTGCTTACATTCAGCTGCTGCTATTTTTCAGCTCTGGTAGATTTGCTAGTAAAAATGACTAGTAGTTGGGAAGCAGAAAGAAATAAAGTTTTCTTGTATGATCAGGTAAGATATCTTACACTCTGCAACAGTTTGAATTCACTATTCGCTTATACTAGAAAATATGTACTTAAAAGGTGCATATGAAACAGTCTATATAATTCTTCAAAGGGAACAAGAAAGACTAAATAAATAATAAGAATCCCCTATATATTTATACATATATTGTTATAAAGGTCCTAGCCCCCACTAATGTCACCAGACACATGCCGTAGTATACAAAACACTAATGGACCAAAAATTCACGGAGCAAGCTCATAGTAAAAAACTGTTACCGCATATAAAAGAAGACAAAACTTGAAGGTGTGGTTCTCTGAATTACTTGCATTCACAAATATCCTTCTCATTCAACATTGAACAGTATTCATTTTACATATTAAGAACACTTGACAATTTGCTACACAATGGAAATCATATTCAGATTCAGACCTATTGTAAGCCACTGTAAGAAACATTTTGCATAGTATTCATGATGTGATAATGAAACTCTAGTTTCTTCGTATGAGATGCATCATATCACAACCTCTGTAAAACAAGTAATGTTATAAACTACTCCCGTATGGTTTTTAAAGGAATACAGTTACACAGTTACACCTCAGCACTTCCCAAGATAACAAAAAAATTTAAGAATTCCCAGAAGCATATCTTATGATACCGTTTTCAATATTTTTACATCAAATGGTTTGATAAGTTTTACACTCGCAGTTTCTTTCATGATCTGATGTGTATTTTCTGGATCGACCTTTTATAGTAGATGCCATGCTTTTATTAAGTCAATAACAGCAAGCCAAAATGACATCTATGTAGGTTCCTCTAATGGAAATACTGGAGGAATATAACATACTAAGGCAAGAAAAGGAGGAGGATAAGAAAAGACAGCAGGTTAGTATTTGATAGACAGTGATAGCTTCACAAAGCAGTTCAAAGCAAAAATATTTAATTGATGTTTAAACTATGTTGTTCTTGAAAAGATTCATGACACAGTTTTAAAATATCCTTAATGGTATCTTTATTCTTACTTCCTCTTTATGTTTGGTTTGCAGTCATGGGAAAAGAAGAAGGTCCAGAGCCAAGTAGTTTTTGAGCGAGATAATGCATACGCGTCAAGACCAAGCACCAGCAGTAGACGCCTTCCAAATAGAAGCTTAAATGGAAGTCTAGATTATTCTCCACGCATGAACAAAAGGCTCCCAATGGGTATCCAACAACTGGGATCAAACAACATAAATTCAGGAAATCAAGGTATATCCTTCATTAAGGATGGAAGGAAGATACAAAGGAAAAAGATTTTTGACGAACCTACCTTTACTTTTCATATGCAAGACGAGGCGTCTTCTATCATGTCCACACATTCTGGACCATTTTCTCCTTAAATTTCTTTGTCAAGAATCATACATTTTGACTGAAGCTTCATAAAGCTCGATTTCCATACTGTTGTGAACATACAAAGTAATAAATCCAAACTCTAGTTTTGTTTTTTGCTCTTAAGTTGCCCAAATTGATTAACTCATGCTCGATGTCAACTGCATACAGATTAATTAGTTTATTGTTTTATTTGCAATTTTGCACCAGCATCAACTAAAAGAGAAACCATTTTGCTTGTTGATGGATTCACATAAGGCATGAGTTGGGCACAGACAAGAAACTACAAGAATTACATGACAGTTACAAAAACCTAAACTTCACAAAGACACATTATAGATGTAAGGTTTATGGATTAAATTAAAGATTATCGATAAGCCAACCCCGGTTTAATTACCCACAGGTGCTAACCTATGAAGCACCTACACAAACACCGGACACGACACCAACGCTAGCACGGTAATTATAGACCATGAATTAACTGAATGCACTCGCATGTGTCAGTGTCGGACACCGAACATGCCTTTGATCAAAATTGCTACAACGGGTCGACACTAACTAAATTTGTTTTGTCCCGTTCGAGGAACGCGTCAAAAGAGAAATTGCACAGATAATCACCACTACAATATTTGCAAAACTGAAATTAGTAAACGATTGGAGTTGATAGGTCAAAAAACAACAAATCAAAAAGAAAAACGCAAGCTACTCCTCCATTGTAGATCATAATTGAATACCCCAATTTCTATGTAAAAACAAACGATAACATATGATTAACTAGTCGCTCACAAATTAGAATCGCATGGTTACGCCAATACATCATTAACATAATCGGCAAATCTCATATACAGAGAGAACAAATGAACACAACCTATGCCTCCTCCATGGGTTCCGGTTCAGGTTCAGGTTCCGGCGGTGGCGCTTGCGCTTGAGCATCAACTTCGGCTTCAGACTTTCGGAAGATCTGATCAATGCGGCGAGTACCAACCGGAACAGATTTAGGCCGATCCGCAACCGCCGCCGCTGGTTTATCAGATTTCGCAGTTTCCGACGGCATCGGAAGCAAATCGAGTAGAAAATCACTTATTGGACGGTTTCTCTTCACCGCGATTCTTATATGTTCAAGCTTCACCGTCTTGCGCTTCTTCTCAATAGCAACTTCCGCAGACTTTTCAGCAAGTAACTGTAAAAAAAGCTCCGTAGATCGTGACACCAAGAACAACGCTTCTGAACTCACCCTCTTCACGTCTTTGTCCAGAGTGATTATCTTCTTCACTCTACTCTTCGGAAACTCTGGTTCAAACGACAACGTTTTCTCTTCTTCCTCTGCCATAACAATTGCAATTACAATTCCCGATTCATTTCTCTTCTTTTCTCTCTCTTTACCAATTTATTTAGGGTTTCAAATTGGCGGGAATATGAAAGGGGTGTTATCGTCATATTAAACTAACTTGCCGCGAAATGAAAAATAGTTGGGCTTTTAGCTTAGGCCCAATATTTGTTTTTATCCTTCTTAGTGTATAGTATGCGTTTGCTTGCGGCATGCTTGCGGTGGTAGAAGACGATTCTTTTGACGATCATGGAAGAATTGAATATGGAGTTTCTTAAGGAGGACTATCGTCGGTTGCTGGTAGCCGACCGCACTCGAAAAACCGCTGAAGAAAACTACGCTAAAAATCCTCTTGACGCTGATGTATGTATCACAGTTACTCTAATAATCTTTGCTGCTTGAAAGTGATGTTTTTTATAACCTTGTGTTGTTTAGAGAAGAGTTAGGTTTATTTTTTATCTCTGTTTATTAGAATTGATTTTGTCTATAGAGTTAATTACTACAAATTAAACCTAGAATATGTAGTTTTTGTCTTTAGACATGATATTAAAATTCTAATTTATTGATCAACTCGTTTTTGATGTTCACATATCTAAACATAAAACTCAATTTTATAGAATCAATTTAGTTGGTGGTTGGGTTCATGTTTCACTGACTTGCATTGCGTACCAAATTTGTGGCTTTCTCTTGATCGTGAGTTTAGGTCCTTTCCAATGCGGAAATAAATGTATGCTCGATCGAAATTAATTTTTGCCACCGTAAAACTTAAAACTCACTAAATATTCAAGCAGAATCTTATCCAGTGGGGACAAGCTTTGATGGAGTTTTCGACATTCATAAAAGATCCTAAGGATTCCAAGAAGATGATTGAAGGTATATCTATCATGGGCAAAATCAAGCATAGTTTTAAATTGAATATCTCACTTTCTTAAAAGAAATACCTTACTCCCTCCGTTTTAAAATGAGTGTCGCTTTAGCCAAAATAATTTGTTTTAAAATGAATGTCATTTTACATTTCCAATACAACTTTAATTTTTTTCTTCCAACTTTACTCTCTCCAACTTTTCTCTCACACAATTTTCAATGCAACTTTAAGTTTGTTTTTTTCTTATAAAGTAAGGGTAGTTTAGTAAAAGTGTTATGTCTAATGATTATTTCATTCCATTCCTTAATTTGTGTGCAATTGGCTAAAACGACACTCATTTTGAAACGGAGGGAGTAATTACTAATTCTGCTAGGTTCAAATCCCAACAGTTGTAAAATGATTATTAATGTCACTTTATCCATAAAATGATTATTACAGATGCACTTTCTAAACTTGAGGCGGCTTTACTAATCGATCCAACAAAGCATTGCACTCTTTGGTCCTTGGGGAAGGCCCACATATCTTATGGACTTCTAACTCCCGATTTCAATGAGGCACAGGGTTGAATTTTGCTCTCCACCCAACACGTTTTGCTCCCACCCTGCAGCCGTTCCATATTTACCCTTGCGCATGTTAACTAACGCAAGTGTAAATGTATGCGTTAGTTAACATGCGTTGCGCAACTTAAGTAACGCAAGTGTTAAACACTGCGTGAGTTAACTTGCGTACACATTAAGCACTACGTGAGTTAACTCACGCACAGTCTGTGCATACAACCAGCAGAGTTGGAAACCTCTTTTCTCCCTGTTTTTCCAATCATTCTTTCATACATTCATTCAAGAACAGAATTTTCATCATTCATTCAATAATACATTCAATCAACATCAACTCATAATTATATTACGAAAAATAACGGGATAAAATAAGCGAATAACATAACGGATAATGTTATAAAAACGCTAAAAAGCGTAAGTGTAATTGAAGTACAACGAAATCCAACAAAATGTCAAACAAAAAATAAAACTACACAAGTCATAAAACATAAAAGCCAAGTCATGCTGGTCCATCCCGTGGACTCCTACTCCTCCTCCGCGGTGTCGGCATCTGCTCCAACATGCTCCACTCAGACTGTATGCCCTGTATGATGCAAAGAACCTCTGGATTACCAAACACATCTGGATGCTTCAATAACAGGCGACTCCTCAACAGCAGGCTCCTCAATAACAAACTGGTACTGGTGAAGCTGAGGCTCCTGAAACTGATACACATCATGCGGCTGCTGATAGACCTCATAATGCGGCTGATACTGCGTCGGGTCCATAGTCTGGGATGGACCCGTCTGCGACGTTGACCCCTCTGCAACGTCATCTCCATCTCTAGCAAGTCTCGTGCCCCCACCTCTCCCTCAACCAGCCATAGGAGGGCGTAGTGCTTGCTTCTCCCTCCGTGCACTACTAGTAGGGGCAAGTCTCCCTAACCTAAGTCTGTCAGTCCTATCCTGAGGCGGCTCAGGCGGTCTATGAGACGTATTCCTCCTAGACATATCTGCACAACATTTAACAAAACACAAATTCAATATACATTTTCACACGCACATTGTGTCATTTCCAACAATTCAACAACAACACTAAAATTCCAACAATGTCATTTCAATCCGTAAACTACCACATTGCAGTCAAACATGTTATAATCCAAATTAACAAACCATATGCTAACTAATTTGATAAGTCACAATCCAAAAAAACAAAATAATTACCATTGAGACATTTTACCAAACACATGGTGTGCAATTTTCAAACAACTACCTTAATCTAACAATTTGTAGACCCTAAACTACCACATTCTACTCTAAACAACTTCTAAACAACAATTCCTAAGTTAATTCGTCACTAACAATCATCAAAACTAACATGCAAACCAAATTTATAAAAACCTAAAAATGTCATATTTCTTAAAAAAAAAACTAAAATTTCTACAAGTTAAATGCAATTAAGTCAGGTAATCATCACTTACTTGATAATGTGGGAGAAATTGGCTTTGAATGGTGCAAGAATGATGAAAATCGGATATGGGGGGAAATTTTCGAAGTAGAGAAGTTGGAGAAATGAGGGAAATGTGTTTCTGTGTTGCTGATAAATGACTTAACTAACGCTGCGCAAGTTAACTTGCGCAACGTATGTTAAGTCACGCATAAATCACAACTTGCGCATGTTAAGGTGCGCAGCGTGACTTAACTTGCGCAGGGGTAAAAATGGAATGGCTGCAGGGTGCGAGTGATTTGTGCTGGGTGGAGAGCAAAATTCCACAGGGTTTTCTTGAGAGGGCATGTGAGTATTTCCAGAAAGTTGTGGTCATGGTAATGTATTTGCTCGTATCTTCTCAACACATAATCACATGCATCACTTTTTGTTGTTGAAGTTTATTAACAGTTGATTCTGAAATTTTAGGATCCCAAAAATGGTTACTACATACGGTGCTTGGAATGTGCTCTTATGGTAATGCAACAATAGAAATATTGATTATTCATTTTAATGATATTTTTATTTTCGTGTTCAAAAATTTTCTGGGTCCGTTTGGTTCGAGAATTAGGAGGGGAGGGGAGGGGAGGAATTTTAACGGAGGGGAGGGGAGGGGAGATATTTTAATTAAAAGTGTGTTTGATTCACAAGGGGAGGGGAGGGATTTTAAAATTATTTTACTATTTTACCCTTAAACTTAATTAAATAAGGATAATAAAGTAACGAAACAATAACGATGTAATCGATAACAATACGATGTAGACGATGAAATAATGGATTAGTAATAGGGTTGTTACAATTACAAGTAGTAATAAAAGTTGTTACAAGGAAAAATTGTTAATAATATGGAATAAAAGTTGTTACAAGAAAAAATTGTTAATAATATGGAATAAAAGTTGTTACAAGATAATATTACCTATAACCTAATAATAGTAAAAGTTGTTTCAAGATAATATAACTTAATAATAATAAGGGTCATGTTAACCAGTGCCCCCGGGGCACTGGTTAAGGAAGCAAATATAGTAATATTTGCATTGATAGTTGTGTAATCAATGCATTAAAAGCTTAAAAAATATCTTTTTTGACTTATAATTTCTTCTTTTAGCATTCTTAACCGGTGCCCCGGGGCACTGGTTAACATTTCCCTACTAATAAATGTTGTTACAAGAATAATATTGAGATTTTAAATTAATATAAGGATAATTTTGGCAATGCAATAAAATTTGCTCCCCTCCCCACCCCTCCCCTTCCATTCTAAAAATTGAACCAAACACTTCAAATTAAAAATCTCCCCTCCCCTCCCCTCCCCTCCCCTCCAAAACTCTCGAACCAAAGGGAAAGTTAAAAACATTATCATCCACATTCATCTTCGTTGTTGAAATTTATTTAGTTCGCATGATAAATTGATAATTGGTCTTGTGATGTTTGCCTTTATTCATATGCTTATATGTTTTATTAGAGGAACTTTACGAAAAATTTCACAAACAGGTTGATATTGTTTTCGTATGCATTTTCGAAAAACTGCTTTAATTTGTTGATTCTTTGTATTTTCCAAAAATATCGTATGTAACTTGTTTGCCAAGAATATTGTATGTAACTTGTTTGCCACTGTAATTTTTTTACATTGATATTAATCATGTCTCACAGGGCCCAAAAATACACACGGAGATCCACAAAAATGGAATTTTTTTTTTCCGACCCTATTGCCAAAAAAAAATGAAACATTTGACCCCCTTTCAAAATAAAATACCAAAATGACCCACTTTGGAAAAAAAAAAAAATTGTTTTGTCGTTTTCCCCATTACCGCCATTTCATTTGGCGGTAATGGGCTGCTTTTTCTGCGCGCGTCAGAGCCATCACTTCTTTGTCTTTTTTTTTAAAATTTTTTTATTCATTACCGCCATTTGGTTTGGCCGTAATGGATTTTTTTTTTCGTTTTTCCTCTTTTTTGGCATAATATATTTATTGTAAAATTAAATACAAATAATAATAAATAAATATTAATGATAATGATAAAAAAATATTAATTTAAAAACATTAATTATTTAATTTATAGTGTTACAAATAAAAACAAAAAACTACTTTCGAAACCAATTACGCCAATTTAAATTATGACCTCCCGTAGCAAATAATTTATCTTTTTTTCTTCGTACAGGTCGTTGGTTTTGCTCTTCCACTTCCTCAGGCTCTTCCTCTTCGACCTCCTCATCATTAGTTTCCATATTGACGTCATTTTGCACTTGTGGAGCAGAGTTCGTCCAAATTTCATTGATGAAATCATCCTCGTTAAACCCTGCAGCTAGACTTTCTATGGGATTAGTATGTGGTGGTGGCCATTGGGGTGCGTAGTTTGTTTGGGGATAATGTACATTTTGTGGAGGGGTTGGTAAGTTGAAAGAGGTGTATTGTGGTTGGTCTCGGTAACTGGTTTGTGGGGTGTTTTGAGTTGGATTAAAGTCATCAAATGAATGGTTTGATATTTGGGAGCTTTCTCCATGATGACTATGTTGAGAATAAGTTGGATATGGAATTGGGGAGTTTTGTAAGAATGGGTTTGTGGGTTGTGATGGTGATTGGTAAGTTTGGTTGTAGTTGTAGTTGGTGGATGGGTTAAAGTTTTGGTCAAAGTAAGGGGGTGAAGGTGTAATGAATTTGTTGTTAGGTGGATGTGTATCTGACCACATGTCTGCATCTGGCATCATATTGGTTTATGGAGTTGCAGGATAGTATGACGGCAAATCTGCTAAAATTATTCCACAGCGTGCCATTGGGTTTGCCAATAATGCTTCTCTATCTGAAAATAAATAATATATGATTTTTATTATATTAATTATGATTTTAATTATGATTTTTATTATATTAATTAAACAAATAATATACGAGACAAATCAAACATGAAATGTTGTTTCATTTAAAATCAAATTAAACATTCAAACACTACTCAAATCAAGTAGACATGATTCAAAATAAATAGAAATGTATGAAAAAATGATTTTGAATTTAGATGAATGGTATGGTGAATTAATAGTGCCAAAAAAGAGGAAAAACGAAAAAAATAAAATAAAAATCCATTACGGTCAAACCAAATGGCGGTAATGAATAAAATTTTTTTTAAAAAAAAGACAAAGAAGTGATGGCTCTGACGCCCGCAGAAAAAGCAGCCCATTACCGCCAAATGAAACGGCGGTAATGGGGAAAACGACAAAACAAATTTTTTTTTTCCAAAGTGGGTCATTTTGGTATTTTATTTTGAAAGGGGGTCAAATGTTTCATTTTTTTTAGCAATAGGGTCGGAAAAAAAAATCACAAAAATGGGCATGGGCATGGTCAGGTGAGTCATAGGGGATCCTCTGCTACTTCAATTTTTTTTATTCAGGATTATGCTAATATTTTACCAAAGGGATACACGTTGTATCATACAACCTGTCGATCCTGCCTATGATATCTATCTATCGTCTCTTTGTAAAAAGCCTGTTTGCACTGTGTTGATTGGAAATATAAGTTAATTTCTTCAAATTTTGTATTTAAATAACATGTTCTGAAGGAATAAAATGATGTTAGGTTATTGTGTCGTCAGTTTATCAAGTTATATGTGTCACATTGCTCTTTGTTTGTGTGTCGTATACTATTTGTAGGTCCAGGTATCTTTCAAAGTACTATCACAATATGGTTTGTTATATGGTTGCCTATGATACTCGTGTTTTAGTTACATTTTGGTATGTATTGGCAAACAAGGGTCTTGTTGATTAGCTTTGTATGGATATGATACGTTTTTTTTCCTAGTAGTTATTTATTCTCATATCGTTTCTTAGGTTGCATATATAGAGGCTGACTTGTTTAAACAGAAAAATGTATGCTCTAGTTAGGTTGCATGTGCTGAGGCTGACTTGTTTAAACTGAGGAATGTCTGTTCTAGTTTAATTGTACAGGAGCTTAACAAGTCACATTGATCTGTTCATTTCAGGAATCTAAAAAGGAGAAGAGTAGTGACTAAATATGACATGCCTGGATGGATTATTCTTGCAGTAGGGATAGTAGCATGGACGATATCTTGCATCACACCATCGCCTATGAGATAAACAAGTTTAGTAATTTCTTCTATGTATTATTATCAAAATTATAGTTGAAAGACTATTAATTTTAGGTTGAAGTTGTGAAACAAGGTATTGTATTTGTTGTTGCCATTGCTGTTTGGGAGTTCTGTACTCCTTTGTTGTCTCTTCAAGTCTCATCCTCTTGAATCATTGTTCCTAATAGTTGTGGTATTATTGTTTTTTAAATAGATTATATTTTTTTCTGCCGTGTTTCCTCATGTTTCTTGATTTCCACCATTAAAATTCACTTTAGCACTACTCTTTTCTTAATTTTCTTTCTCTCTCTTTTCCGAGAGATGGTGGAAATTTCAATAGATTCTTACGTCACATGTCACATGAGAGGATTCATTCTCGGTTTTTTTTACCCCTTATGTATTTTATGTGAAGTAGTTATGATCCATATGTGTTCATTCATACAACTTAATATGTTAACAAAAAGACTAGAAAGAAAACATTTTGAATCTTTAAAAGTCGAGGAATGTGAAAAGAAAACAAAATGTTATTTTTTCTTCTCATATATGTTAAAATGTAAATAAAAGAAAATACAAAATACCGTAGGACATAAATTTAACTCAGTTAAACCACATAATCTCAACACAGATGGATGTACAAACAATTCAAATACAACTATTTCCTAGAGAAAGTTGACTTTTTATATACATTGAATAATGTATGTATCTAGTCAAGAACCTAAACCAAATACATAAATTATTTAATGTATCTAAAAAGTAAATTGTTTCTTGTAAATAGGACCGGAGGGAGTATATAACAACCGAAGCGCACACAGACCACATACACTACCTATTAAACCCGCCTTCACCTCTCAAGACAGCGAATGAACGGACCGTTCACACGAATCAATACGCACACACACAACCATTGCGACAAATTTGGTGTTCAACATTAGTTAAATTGAATACATTGCGACAAATCACACCAAAGCATAAAAATTGAGGATTTCTTTTAAAAAAATGTGTTAGTAACGCATGTGCATAATAAATGAAATTAATTATACCATAATTAATTATACTTTAAAATAATTATAAACTAAATAAATATTCATTGGAATATTTTTTGGGCCGACAATTTCATAATTTCAATTATGCTCTTTGTTTTTTTTTGGTAGTGATTATGCTCTTTGTTTAATCTTTTTTGGTAGTGTTATATATATATTTTTGGTAGTGTGCTCTTTGTTTAATCTGTACAATTTTAGCATTTTTATAATATTATTTAAATATCTAATTAAAAAATAGATAAATTTCTTAACAAAAAAAAATAGATAAATTTCATTATAACATGAACAATTCAGCTATAATTTGAATAATATTTGTTAAATCTTTATTTGATTGTAATATATTCCAAAATAATTACAACGAGATAATATACAATTAAGCAAAATAGGAAAGCTGAAATAACGTGTTTGTCTTGAGCTAGTGACAAATTAAAAAGAAATAGTTTTGAAAAGTAGAAAATAAAATAAAAATTACAAAAGTTCCAAAAAATAAATAAAAAATATTAATTTTATTGAAATAAAAAGTAATTAGAAATTAACTTAAAAAGTTTGGTGAACTATTTATATCTCAAATAAAAAATCAATTTTACAACTCAGTTGGTATGCAGAGGCCGATAATCGAACTATAGATTCTTCATATTTAGTGTATTAGTCTAGCCAATAGGTTATGTATTTGATAAAAAAAAATCTATTTTAAAACTCCGTGAAAAAGACAATATAACACTTAGTTTAATTTTCAAATAACGATTTGTCATTTATTTATATTTTTCACGTCATTCTGGTCAGTTTGTATACGGATTTTCAATGAGAAAATCAAAATTTCATATGAAAATATGAGTGAAGAACCTTACTATCTTAAAACACTAAAAATTTATATCAAAATAAAATCATATATTTAAATTTTAAATATTCAATGCAAATTGATCAAAAATACGAAAACAACGTAAAAAGATAAATTACGAAATTATTACCGTAATTAAGTTAAGAGAATTTTGTTTGAAAATGTAGTTGCTTTTCTGGAGAATAAATGTGAAAAGATGATTGTACCAAAAAAAAGTGAAAAGATGAAAGAAAACTTGACTATGTTTGGATTGATACTGATTACTATGATTTATGGTTTCAAATTATCGATAAAGGAAAAGGGTATTATCGTCGTATAAATTAAGCTAACTTCCCGCGAAAGAAAATAATTGGGCTTTTTAATTAAGCCCATTAATTGAATTAGGGCCCAAGTTTTCTTCTTCTTAGTATCTGTGTTTGCGGCGTAGTTGCAGTTGCAGAGTCCTTTTGTTTTTTTGTTACGATCACAGAAGAATTGAATATGGAGTTTACAGAAGAGGACTTTGGTAGGTTACTGTATGCCGAGAACAATCGCAAAACAGCTGAGGAAAACTACGTTCAAGATCCTCTTGACGCTGATGTACGTATCAATATCATTCTTCATTCTTGACCTAATTATTTATATTTCTTTTAGTTAATTTACATGTTATTTCCGAATTCGTGAGGATTTCTTTTACATGTTCTGTATTGTAGAAACTGTTTCTATATGTTTGTTTTTTCGTTCTTAGTCTTTGTCTCATTACAATACGGAAATTTCACCGTTGGTAAATATGCTTTTAATAACCTTGTAGTTTTAGAATAAACCTCAGGTTTATTAGAATTTGATTTTTTTCTTTCTATATAATCGATTCTAACTTAAATAGAATTTGTAATATATGTGTCATGTGTAATGATTTTTACACTTTTATTGTTCAACTCACTTTAAAGTAAATGTATCCAAACATAAATTATTTTACCTTAAATTCATTTTTTAACTAAATTCAATTCGGTAGTTGGATCCATGCTTCACTAGCTGGCGTCGCGGGATGGTAAGACCACGAGCCATAAAAAAAGTCGTTTAGGTCTACCTATTTAAGTAGAATGATTTATGCTCAATGAAAATCAATTTTCGTCGCCATAAAACTGAACAAAACGCATAATGTGTCTGATCATATGTATATGTATTTATATTTATACAGAATTTGACCAAGTGGGGAGAAGCTTTGATAGAGTTGTCGTCATGTCAAAATCCTAGGGATTCCAAGAAGATGATTGAAGGTATACATATTATGAGTAAAATCTAGCTGAATTTTAAAGTTATTTTCTCTTGTGAAGGAACAAGCTTAATTACTGTGATTGATTATTGTGTGTTTTGATGGGAACTGAATTTACCAACTAATTCCAGATGCACGTGCTAAGTTAGAGGAGGCTTTAGAAATCGATCCAACTAAGCATTACACTCTTTGGTGCTTGGGGAATGCCCTTACGTCTTGTGGATTTCTAACTCCTGATCTCAATGATGCAAAGGGTCATTTTGACAAGGCCTATGAGTATTTCCAGAAAGCCGTGGACGTGGTAATGTATTTGCTCTTATCTTAACATATATTGACATGCTGCACTTGTACTTCTTAAGTTTATTAATTGCGGATTCTGAAATTGTAGGATCCTGAAAATGGTCTCTACAGACAGTCCTTGAAAGTTGCTCTTAAGGTAATGTAATAATAGATATATGACCATTGTTTTGAAATTGTATCTGCACGTGATTTTATTCTCATGTTCAAAAAATTGCTAAAAAAGATTCTCAAATCAATTAAAACTACCTTGTCTACTCTGGTTTTTAGCTGAAATTGGAAGTGTTAACCTTTTGGTTGATAGAGTCACAGCTTGTGATGTATATCTTAGCCTAAAGTAGTTCTCTACTGCCAACAAGTTTAATTCATCTTCTATTTACTACATGGTTTATCTGAGGTTTTAATGGTTTTCTTTTTGTTTACTGATTCAGATTCTGTTCTTTTAATATTGAGCAAGACTTATGTAAAACTAAATAAATTATTAGGATGTTTGTTCTATAAATCACAACGGCCACCTATACCAGATACTGCGGGTTTTATTTATGGCTAATGTGCTACACTGTAGGGAGAAAAGTTTAAGTGATATTAAGGCAATCAGATGAGTATATTTTTTAGCATACTATTTATCATTGTCATCATCATGCATTGCTGGAATTGATTTAGTTCACAAAGGTTGGTGAAAATTGGTATTGTGATGCCATTATTAACATGCTTTATAAGTTTTTCTGGTCAAGGAACTTTACAATTTTTTTCATAAACAAGTTGATATTCTTGTCATATGCATTTTAGACAAGTTCTCTTTTGATTCCTTGAACTTTCTATAAATATTGTATGTAACTTGTTTGCTATTGTATCTTTTCTACTTTGATGAATGTTTGTAAACCATGTCTCATAGGCCCCAGAACTACACATGGAGATCCACAAAAATGGGATTGGTCAGATGGGTGTTGGAGGGCCCTCTACTTCTTCAAAAGAAAAGGTTGGAGAAATAATTGCATTTAATTTAATATTTGCTAAGTTCTCGTTCTCACAAATACTAACTGTAACTGGTCATGTCAGTCAAGTATAAGGACATGGCTTTTTGACCATTTTAAAATGCTAAAACTCAAATGGAGTTCTTGTTCTGTGGATGTAAATGGTTGTTGCCATTAGGCCTCAAATTTGGATGTACAAGGCCTATTATTTATGCATAAATCATGCGGATTGCCTTCCCATTTGGAATAGCATTTGGCACTTCTTTTTTATCTTGGAGCTAGATGCTTGTTCATGATTCTAAGAGACACGCTCTTCAGGATCGTGCTAATATTTAATCTAATGGGAAGGCAAGCTCTCTCTGTGAAGCTTGTTTGCATTGTGTTACTGTTAATTGCAGATATAATTTAATTTCTTCAAAACTAGTAAATTAGACAACATGTTCTAGAGGGATAAAATGATGCTAGGTCATTGTATTGTCAATTTATCATGTTATTTGTGCCGCGTTGTGTCTGTTTGTGTGCCGTAAATTATATGCAGGTCCAAGTGTCGTTCAAAGTACTATCACAATTTGGTCTGCCATCTAGCTGCGTATGATACTGCAGTTAGAATTGGGTTTGTATTTGCAAACAAGGGTCTTATCGATCAACGTTGTATGGATATATGCAGTATTATGTTTTTTGCCTAATAATTATTCTCCTTCTGTTTTTTAGATTTCATGTGCGGAGTCTGTCTTGTTTTAACATTGAAGATAACTATATTTTATAGATAAACAAACTTTTTATCCTTTGAACTATACTACTCTTCTACTCCAGCATGTCATGTTTTCGGATATTGGAAAATAGCAAAAGTAACCTAGCAGACTTAAATTTTTTTGAAGAAACCTAGCAGACTTAAATTGTTTGAAGAATTCATGATTATTTTAGATTTTGTGTCCAATCATCTCTATCTATAATGAATAGAATATTATTCTTGATAACTTGTTTGTATATGAATGACGAATATCTGTTAACAGCATTGTTTGGTTCATTTCAGGAATCTAAAAAGCAGAAGAGCAGTGAGTTTACATATGACTTGCTTGGATGGGCTATTCTTGCAGCAGGTATAGTAGCATGGGTAGCAATGGCCAAATCTCACATTCCACCATCACCTCCTAGTTAAACAAATTTCGTCATTCCTTTTATGTGTTATTATCAAAATATTAGTGAAAGACTATTCAGTTTAGATTGGATGTTTTGTTTTTTTGGAGAATAACTTTAGATTGGAATTGAGAATTAGGTATTGCATACTGTTGTTTGGTTAAGTAATTAACTCGGTTGGGGCGGTCCGCTACTCCTATAGCACTAAGCCTCGGAGAGGAAAATGGTCTATTGTATTTTGACCTAGATGTGATTCAATTACGATTTATTTATACTAGACTTTTCACCCGTGCTACCGCACGGGTCATATATAGTAAGAACCATGAACTACTTGATCTATATAAGACATAAATTGTATTATAAAGGACGTTGACCTAACAAAATATCATCTCGAATCATGTTGACGCGGTTTAATAAAATAAAATGAATATGTAAATGTTAATAAGGTGTTTGAAAACAGCAAACATAGACAATCACCAAAATGAGCACATACCAATGCATCAACAATGGCATTACATATATAACCCAAAAAGACTGGGACTCCTTGTTGTTGTAACAATGTTAGGCCTGATTGGTCTAAGTGTATGATGGCATTGGTTGTAGTAGCCATAAGCAGAATGAGAAAGGGCATACATTAAGTCTTGAACAATGTAACAACGCATATTATGAAAGGATTACAAACAAAAAACAGCTCCAGATGACGAACAATCTGAAAAGGAATAAAAAAGTCAGAAAGTTTGTCAGGGGTGAGTGTGGATTTTAGCAGACATGACTTGAATTAAAATTGGTGGAAACTTAAATATGAATAGGATAGCTGAACATACCAATGGTGACAATTCTTCTTTAGATTGACAACAGAACAATGCAGCCATGACTGTTCCTCCGTTGTAAAAATGGTGAAAAAACTGCCAAAAAAATTGGATGATACTGAAAATACTCTGAAAAAACATAAAGTGGCAGTAATTCAGTTACAGTTCATCGGCCTCAATTAGTAACAGTGAATATTATTACAAAACTTACCATTCTTCAAGAAAAAGATGATATCTCATCTGAAAATTGTATTTCAACTCACGTTTAAGGTGTACACCAGAGTTTTGTGAAGCAATGCCATAAATCAAAAACCTGCGTATTAATATACACACTTAGTATATGATAAACAAACTAAATTGACAACATATAGTTATTCATACAGGAAAAATGCGTTATGGAAATATCACCTGTAATTGATTCCATCGTCAAGCTACTATTAGGTATTGAATATCACACATTGCGAAGTACCTCCTTATATTTTCAAAGCCATTAAACATATAGCAATTTAATAAGCTGTGGGATTTGTCTTGTAGCAACAGTGGCATGAAAGTCCTGTCAATTAGTTTCCAATTCATCTGCAATACAACAACAACCAAAGGGAAATCCAATTAGAGGCAATGGCATCTACAACAACACACCTAATTAACCATTAACATTAACATGCTTGAATATGCAATCTGTCCTAAAAAAAACAATAAGTAATATGCCATTCAATATCTACCATTGGACTTAGATAAGGTACCTTAGATATTTGATTCTGAATGACGCACAAACAACCAAGAACTTCTGGTACATACTGAACTTGACCTGGAAAAACACATCAGCTACTAAAATTATAATTTGCAGCCTTGGAGAAAAACAATAACAATGTCAAATTCTGTTTATTATTGGTTCAGCAATTACCTATTTCATTGACAAAGTAGCATAGCAGTCAGACAGCAGGACTCATCACAAATTGCGGAAGACTTCTTTACAAACAACATTTGATGTAGAGTATTCATACAATTGCCATCTTCATCTGTCAATAGAATTTTCATGGCAAAAGATATCTATCATTAGTGATTCTTAGACATAAATAAGTAAGAACCCCTTACATTTCCATTGTATAGATATAAGAAAATGAATAACATATATCACGTTCAAATTATAATTTTAGCAAAAGATAATTAAAATATAAGCTCTTGAAACTTATCCTGTAATGTTCCAGGGCAAAATTTTGATATTCTGGGCAATACATCCACATCAAAATCAGAATAAATTCTCAACTTTCAATAGCACAATCTATTCCCATCATCAAAATAGAATCATACCTGTCTTAAGTGGCAAGATCATCCATCCATAAAAGAGTACTGTCTCATGAACACTGGACACCTATGCAAATATGTGGGACATAAGCATCACAAAAAGGATACATGAAAATCAATTTGTGTCTTGATGATCAGCTGAGAAACCAAGATTAGAACCGTAGTTTCAAGATACTCTAACTAATGCATCAACTAAATAATTCTTACAGCTTTCAATAAATACTCTAGTGTTAGGTATTAAAGAGACCATATCAGTACAATCAAGATAATTTACAGTAAACTATATTCCAACCGAGCTAATGTTAACAAATATAGAACTATGTTCATCAAATAAATTACTTTCAACTAATTAATAAATTTGTGTAAGCCATCCCGATTTCTTGTCATCACCGTCAGCATATACCACAAAAAAATAGTTGTATCCTACATTGGTAGTAGTAGTATAAAGCAAGAGCAAAGAAAAAAATAGTTGTATCCTACATTGGTAGTAGTATAAAGCAAAAGCAAAAGCAAAGCAAAATGGGTTTTGCCAATGAAGTAATATTACAAAGGTCTACTCAGCCAACAAACTGAAAACCATACAGATTTCTGCTGAAGCATAAAATACTTGTTGAAGAAAAAGAAACAGATAAGGGGAGATCACAAAAAGAAAAAAAATAAGAAAAAAAACTCACATTAAGAACTCTAGAAACAATTGATAAAACTGGATGCCTGAACTTCTTTTTAGAAATTGTCTCACTCAATGGTTCCTCATAAAACAGGGTATTTTGATCCAACTCTATCAACTTTCAAGTTAATTTCAAGGTTCCTTTAATTTATAGAATCAATATAGTTACAATTAATATTGAGAAGGTATCAAACCACTGCAAGAAGGAAGAAAAAAAAAAGGACAGAAACTATACCGATTTAAGCTCTTAACATTGTTTACTTAACATGTAACATCATCATGTGGTGCGCTCCTCAACTCCTCCTTTAATAGCCTTCAAATTTGATTACATTCCTTCATAAAGAACAACTGAAATAAACAATTTGAATATAGTAAACATGCTTAAAAGTTAAGAGGGAAAGAATAGCAATGTTATCTACTTTAGTCATTTTTGCAAATAAAAAGTCATGACCAATAACTTCAACTTATATAATATAACAGGAACAAATATGTAGACAAAATTACACTAAAAAGCCTAGTGATGAAGTGACATCTGAGTCAATTAAATTACACTAAAAAAAAACTCACATAAACTCTAACTAATGCATCAACTAGATAATTCTTACAGCTTTCAATAATAAATAGTCTAGTGTTAGGTATCAAAGAGACCATATCAGTACAATCAAGATAATTTACAGCAAACTATATTCCAACCGAGCTAATGTTAATAAATATAGAACTGTGTTCATCAAATAATTAATAAATTTGTGTAAGCCATCCCGATTTCTTGTCATCACCGTCAGCATATACCACAAAAAAATAGTTGTATCCTACATTGGTAGTAGTGGTATAAAGCAAGAGCAAAGAAAAAAAAATAGTTGTATCCTACATTGGTAGTAGTATAAAGCAAAAGCAAAGCAAAATGGGCTTTGCCAATGAAGTAATATTACAAAGGTCTACTCAGCCAACAAACTGAAAACCATACAGATTTCTGCTGAAGCATAAAATACTTGTTGAAGAAAAAGAAACAGATAAGGGGAGATCACAAAAAGAAAAAAAATAAGAAAAAAAAACTCACATTAAGAACTCTAGAAACAATTGATAAAACTGGATGCCTGAACTTCTTTTTAGAAATTGTTTCACTCAATGCATTAAGAACTCTTGCGCCGCACGGGTCTTATGAGCTGGAATAACTATTTAATTATTTAATTTCAACTCATATAAACAATTGTTTGAAACAATATTTAAGAACCAAAAATGATAAGCGTAAGATAAAATTAAAGTTTATGGATAGTGAAAAAGTTGGGATAAGAAGTGGGCGGCGGTTTTAGAGGTTTGCTGATAAGGTGTAATTAATGAAAGATTAGTGTCGTGAATATATATTTTAAAAGTTAATTTAACCAAAACTTGCGTGGCATAATGATAAAAACTGTGGAGAATGACCATGTCCAGTTGGGTTCAACTAAAATTACAGTTATGATAAATATGAAACAGTAAGATAATAAAATGTAGTTCATTAGTTTCACTAAATAATCTCTAATATTCAGATAAAGTCAATAAAGCTTTTAAAACCAAAAAAATAGAAACTAATATCTCAAAGAAGTATATAAAAAAAATGCAAAGATACAATGTAAGATGGTGGCTCAATGTAATTCACAAAGCATAAGATAGAAAGAGTTTGGAATTAATAGCAAATATAGAGAAGAGTAATAATCACATAATAAAAAAAATTCAAATTGATAATTATAAAATTTGGATGAGTGGCCAAGTTTTTTTTCAAGTTTATCACTCATCATCTCAGTTCGGTTTATTAAAGCAATCAAATCCTCTCAAGAAGAGAATGACAGGGCAAGAAGGGGAACAAAAACAGGCCCTGAAAACCTGAACACAGCAGGGAAAAAAGCTAAGAAAAAGCAAGGACACCAAGGTGCACAGGCGCTCCAAATGGTATCCTCCCCAACCAAAGCACAGGAAACAACTGCTGCACAACCGAAGGCATACAACAGCAGCAACTAACTGCTACAGAAGCCCCCGGAAAAGAAAAAAACCCGAACCAAAGTCCCTACTTCAAACATACCTTTTAAAGAACGCTAATTTTTGTTTTACTTAGAAAACTGGTAAATTACAATTACAAATTCATCTTCATAGATCTAACAAATACTCCTGTCAGTTTTTACTATCCTAATTAATATGATCTCCCAAAAAATAAGAACTTATTTCACCATTCTTCATGATTGGAGAGTATTAGGCAGTATAAATACTTATTGATTCCAACATTCATGCAATATAAGAGTGAAGTAAAAACCATAGTATATTAGTCCTACAAAAGATATGAATGCAGGTTATGGAAAAAAAATTCATGGAAGATAATGGGATAAGCAAACCTAAGGAATTCAAGACTAAACCAACAAACTACATTTCTTCAACAAAAAAAACCAACAAACTACACAATTTTAACAACAAATCACTGAATAAATTAAAAACAAAATCAATAGGAAAGATGGTTACAAATAAGTTAGTCGGACTTTGATATGAAAATTCCTAAATTGACAAACAAACTAAACATCAACAATCATCATTTCCTTGATTTGTAAAAGAAAATTGAAAATGAAAGTGTAAGTTCGTCGCAAGTTATGGTCACTGCGGCAAGTCTTATATCTATAACCACCTTTCAAATAAACCTCGTTCTTAAGAGATCTACTAATATGGGTTTTGCGCAAACTTTTCTTGAAGGGCTTGAAGTAATTAGAATACAAACTTTGTTGTCATCTATTCTTCAACTTCTACAAACACATATATCTCATTTTAGTCAATAACAATCTCAACTAAAGGATAATAGTGAAAAATTAGAACAGAATTTTATGAGTAAAATAAACTCTCAAAATGGACAAAAACTATTTCAAAAGAGAAAGATCACACAGTAAAGGACAAAACCTCAGAATGAACAGAAGTACATTGGACATAAACTATAATTTCCTCACCACCAACTATTGCAAAAGAGAAAAATAAATTGAAACATTTTCTGTAGCAACCTTACCACAACTATTGTCGTCATTTTCTCAATTTAGAATTATGGTTACCGGTTATGCTTACAAATATGCAGATTGATGTATGAGGATCACATATAGTCGATAGTTCGATTATGATTATGACATCAAGTTCATTTTATTTGTGGCAGCAAGCAATACATGTCAATATTTTATCACTTCCAAAATTGAAAGATTACTCTTAAAAATTTGTCTTCTACTTTTGAAAGTATAATTAGCACTTTGTTTTTAGAATTTGTTAAGTTAATTTTGAGCTTGAGTCAACTATGGGATCCTGCTTATTTTCTCATTTTGATGCTTGATATCATGGTAATCATCCATTTTCTGCATTTTTGGCTGCAAATTGCAAATATGTTTTCACAAACTTTGTTGTTTCCAACAATGCCTAACAATCCTCTAATAATATTAGAGGTTCATAATTACGTGTAGTAATTTGCACATAGGAGTACAATATGATTTTTAAGAGCCTCAAATACTTTTGTTATAATCATAATTCTGAAACATTACCTTTACAACAATAACATCAATTCAACACCGCTTGTAAAGCACTCACAACCATTCATATCTAAAGCAATGAAGAAGTAGGTGAGGGACGTAAATTAGAAAAATAAATATGGGAGAAGCATAACATAACATTCATATTAGAAAAATAATACTTTTTGATGATACAAATATTCAAAGTCAGTCGTTTGTACTAAAAATTTTCCCCTTTTGGAAAAATAATACTTGTATCATTGCATTAACTAACTATAAAGATACAATTTAGAGACATTCCCAGTAAAGGCATGTTGATTATTTTGTGAATAAAACAACAACACATAGTTAGAGGAAAATGTGAAGGAAGAAGTATTCTTACCATAAAATAGAAAAATCTCCTTCTTGTGCATGTAGAAAGCTCCTTTCCTCTCCATTAATGAATATAATTAGAAATCTGAAATTGTGACACGAAAAAGATTGGTAAAGCAAAATTGAAATTAGGGTTTGAAAGAAAAAAAATACAAAAACAAAAGGTAACCAAATATAAACAAATGAAGTATATCACAAACCTTATGCAAATTCACTATTGCAGCCGCAAACCCAAAAATCTATCTACAAAACACAATTTCATTGATCAGACAAAAACAATAGAAGCAAAAACAACATAAAAGTAAGTATATAAAAAAGGAAATCGAAGAAGAAGGAGTGAAGAAGAAAAGTCACCGTTTTAGAGAATGTTATTTGTGGTTTTCGGGTCCTATTGATATTCCTTGCATTAAGAACTCTTGTTTTTGCCAGGGTTCTTGGTGTTAGCGGCGGAAGGAATCGGAACGGCGGCGATTGAATCGGAAACCATGGCTGAACAGTTGGGATTTGATTTTTGGGTTCTTGGTGTTAGAGGCGGAAGGAATCGGAACGGCGACAATTCAATCGGAAACCAGTTGGGATTTGATTTTTGGAAGAGATTCGCAAAAACCCTAATTTGTGAAGACGATAGAAATTTCAGAGAGATAGAAAAGTTAGAATTTGAAGAAAGCAAGAAGCTTAGTAGAATTGTGCGGCTCTTTTTCTTTTTGTTTTCATAATTAACGATTTAGTTAGGGTAAAACAGTAATTGTAGCTATTAGGGTTTAGGAAAAATTAGGGCTTCAAAATTGGCATGAGTTAACTTTTATATATAGATAGATTTTTTGATGATGCAAATTCAAATGTTCAAATACAAAGCCACTCAATTCAACCAACAATAATTAACCATCTCATAATTATTCATTTTTATTCATGTGACTTTTTGTATTCGTCGCAAGGGAATGAGTGTATACATGTTAACTTTTCGTTTCAGTTACTCTAAATTTTTTTTTTCAAGTTTTAATCTCCAAAAGGTTTCCATCTTCATTTTTGGTCACTCCTTTAAAGTAAACTCATAAAAGTTTACATCAAAATTTATAATATTACAATATTCTCCAAAAAAAAATAGATTTTTTTTAACAAAACTTTAAGGGTTAATTATGTTTTTGGTCCTTACAAAATTGCGACTTTGTAAGTTTAGTCCTTAATTAATTTTAATAGCATTTTTAATCCCTTCAAAAAATTTCTACACTCAATATTAGTCCTTACTCAATCCAAATTTTAATTTATGCTTAAACTCTTAAGTTTTTCAACAATTTTTTACAGGCGTGTTAAGAACGTTATTAAAAGGTCCTCCGAAAAAAATATCGCAAAAATTTGATTTCTACGTCCATATTTTTGTTACTTATATCTTAAACTTTTGTCGTTTTAAAAAATTCATATTTAATTTATTTCATGTTAAAAAATTATAGATTTTAGTAAATGAACCTTTCATAGTGTTCTAAACTTGTATAAAAAGAATCGTTAAAAAATTTAAGAGTTTAAGGATAATTAAACAAAATCTATTTTAGCAGGGACTAAAATTATAAGTAAATTTTTTTTTGTAGGGATTAAAAAAGCTATTAAAATTAAGTAAGGACTAAACTTAGAAGGTCGCCATTTTATAGGGACCAAAAACATACTTAACTTTAATTAAATATGAATTTTTATATTGTTGGCGGTTAAAAATTCATATTTAATTTATTTATGTTTTGTTAAAAAAAATCTGATTTTTGTTTTGGGAGAGATTTTTACAATATTATACACATTTCTGCACAATTTCATTAAAAATACAAAAATTAAATTAAAAATAAGATTAATATGTCTTTACCCCCTGTAAAAAAAAGTTTAGATTCTAACGTTATAATTTGAAGATTCTTTCGAAATAAACCCTGTAATTTGAAGATTCTTTCGTTTTAGACCCTAAGGTCATCTGACTGTGCAAACATGATGACGTGGCATGCTGAGTCATCATTTTTGGATGATGTGGCGTGCTGACAGTATAATTAATTTTGTTTTTAATTTTTTTATTTTCATTTATATTAATTTTAAAAAAAACTGAAAAAATAATTCTAAAAATAGAAAAAAATTCATGTTATTTTTTTCAAAATTGAAAAAATCAGTTTTAAATTTAAAAAATTCGAAAAATCAGAAACAAAATCAGATTTTTTTTCGAAAATTTTATTCCAGAATTTTTATAAAATCTTTTTCGAAATTAAAATATTAGAAAAAAATAATTATTTTTTACAAAAATGAAAAATTCAGGAACTTAATGTATTTAAAAATTTTTGAAAAATAATTAGAAAATATAATTCAAAAAATTTCAGGTTTTTCTTTCGAAATTAAAAACTTTGATTTTCATTTTTATAGAAAAAATAAAAATTTTCGTCGTAAAAAAAATATTTTACGTAAAATCAAACTTAATGATTTTTTTCCTTCTTATTTTTACAATTTTTTTATTTTCCTGAACTTTTTTTTAATTTCAAATTTGTTTTTTTTCATTTTAAAAATTAAATTTCAGAATTTTTATTTTTTTTAGAAAATTCGGCTTTTTTCTAATATATATTGTTTTTTACGATTTTTTTATTTTCAAAAATTAATTTTCAAAAATTTTAAATTAATATAATTTCATTTATATTATTTTTTCCATTTTTTACTTTAAAAAAATAGGCAAGATGCCACGTGTGCCCTTAAAAAAAATAAAAAACAAAATTAATTATAGAGTCATCGTGCCACATAATCAGATATACAAAGTCAGAGCGGCACTGGGCACTCAGCATGCCACGTCAGCATTTTGTCCAGTCAGATGACCTCAGGGTCTAAAACGAAAGAATCTTAAATTACAGGGTTGGAATCTAAACTTTTTTTTACAGGGGGTAAACCGGAACTCGTCCAAATTACAGTGGGGTAAAAACATATTAACCCTTTAAAATATGGACAAAAAACAGTGATTGAAAATTTTATAAGGACTAAAAGGTGAAGAAATTTTTTAGAGGGACTAAAACGAAAAGTCGGTATATTTATAGGGACCAAAAACATATTTGATCATTTTAAACACAATCATATACATTTTAATTCTAATTATTTGCTTGCCTCTCAATTATATTCTTCATTAAACTTCAGTTCATATTATATCAAACTCGGCATATCTGTTATCAAAATTAATAGATAATTACTCCCTTCAAAAAAAATTAATAGATAATTACTATTGAAGGTTGATTTAGTTGACAAGGAGTTGACTCACACGCAATGTCGTGAGTTCAATTGTTGTTGTAGATGCGAGAACATCTTTGATAGGTGGTCTATAAGTACCTATGTAAACACCCTGAGCTTGAGGTCTGCTTTGACTACGCACCTGAAGTTCACTAAATTTTTGCAACAATTTTTTTTAAAATATAATTCATTTTTTAAATAATAAATTGATAGAAAAAATTTAAACAACTATTTAATTAAAATTAAATATTTATTTTAATCAATTTTATAGACAATAATTTTTTTTCCCTTACATGGCTCTTCTGTTCATTCTAAACACATATTTTTTATTACTATTTCAACTTACACAACTAGAACTTATTTATTTTACGTTTTAAATTGATGCTAATAGTTTATTGAATAAATTGTGAATTCTTATACAACTAATGTTTTTCTGTTATTATTTATAATACATGTGAATTTTTAATAAATATTATGCATATAACTCAATCATTAACCATCTTTCCGTCTCAAATTATATGTCGTTCTGAAAAAAAAATTGTTCCAAATTATATGTCATTTTACAATACAATAAAACATTAAAGTTACTTTTCTTATCATCATTAACTATTTATTACTTTTTTTTTCCAATTATTTAATTTATCTTTTCCATACCATTTATTGAGGACAATTTTAAAACAACTCATAATATATTTTTTTATACAAAATTAATAATATTGTTTAATAAGTATGAAATGACTAAAACATTACTATATAATTTGGGAAGAAGAAAATATTTTTAACTATGTAAACTGAACAACAACAAAAAAAAAAAAAAAAAGGAAAATTGGATGGTGAGATAAGAAAACGATTCTCTGATTTTGAAATTCAAAAATCACCCACAAGTGAAGAATGCCATTATTATGACCCGTGAATCTCACTCCCCTATAACGGGCAAAATAAGCTAGCCATTGGGACACGTGCCGGTCCACATGAGCGGGTTACATCTACGAACACCCTCGCGTGTACGTTTCAAACGTGTAAGAAAAAACCATTCCAAATTTTCGGTGGACAATAAAAAATAACCAAAATAATAATAGACAATCAATTTTTATGACAAAAATACATAAACTCAGTCTCATCCCTTGTTTCGATAAAATATATTTTCATTTTCATTTTCATCTTTCATTGTTTTCCCTCTCACCTTTCTCATTGGAGGGAAAACATCCAAAATCCAAAATTTCGTAACAAAGAAAATTAAACACCTTCCTCTAAATTAGGGTTTTTATTACTCTATTCTTTCATCTTACTTTCTGCGAGCTGAATCTTCAGCATTTTCATTTGTCTTCTCTGAGTAAAAGTAAAGTTGATCTGAATGCGATTCTTGCTGCGAGAGCTTATAGATTTTGATTTTCACATCAGGTATTTATGATTTGTGCTTAATTTGTTCATTTAGCTTATGCTACTGTGTTAATTTTATTGATTATATGTTATTTAATTTTCATGGGTATGTTGTATTTTAGGGTTTCTATATGATTTCAGTGTGAAGATTAGGTTTGGTTGCTCATTGTTCGAATTTTAAATACCAAAATGATGATAATTGGTTCTGGATTTTGATTCGGTGTGTTTTTAGGGTTTTCTCAGTTTTAGCTTGTTGATTGAGATGTATGAAATTTTGGCGAGTATCTAGTTTCGTGTGACCATGAAGTGATTAAATCGTTAATTATTTGGCTAATGTGTTGATTTGTGAATAACCCTGGGAATAAATTTGGCTGCTTTTGAGAAAATTTCGAGTTTTTACCATGATTTGTGAATAACTCTGGGAATAAATTTGGCTGCTTTTGAGAAAATTTCGAGTTTTTACCATGGTTGCTCTCTCTTTTCGTTTTTCCGATATTAGTGGTATGAATTAGGAGCATCTCAAACTAATCAATTAGCTTGGGATTTGAACTTAGAAGACATAGGTTTGAAGTTTAATCATTTATGAAAAATTATCCGTGGTTTTGACATTATGAACAAAATATTGCTTAATGAAGTGATTATCCTTGGTGGTATATATATTTTTTATGTTGAGTTATATATATTCCTCATATTAATATGTTCTTCGATGCATCTTATTAGGATAATTATTCTGGAGCTTTATTTGCTGCTTTGATTAAGCCCACAAAAGTCAGCCAGGTCGTACCGCATAACTCAGCAAACATGCAAACTAAGAAAAAAGCCTCTAGGCGAAATGGTAGTCGAGAATGCACTTCTCCTAAGGTTTCAAGAGCGCAGAAGAAGGCCTCTGATAATAGCCAAGTGGTTGAAAAGAAAGTGGCTGATTTAATTACATCTTCTGCAAGAAAGATTAAACCGCGTAAGTTATCAGTAATAGTTGTTTCTGTTTTTACAGTATATATTGATATTGATTAGCAATTTGCTTATGACGATGGGTATATTTATACTTTTTTCTTATCCTAATTTCTACCATTCTGACTCTGTACCATGCTGCTACTTCACATGACACTAAAAATTACTTCATTAGTATTTTGAAAGTTTTCATGCCTTTATTATGTCCCAAAGAATGTTTTGTCTAGCAATTATAATATAATGGTTGATCAACCGATTTTACTTGTTATCTTGGTGTAACTTCAGCTTGCGCTCTAGAGGATAAATCCGATGAGCCAACACCCCTAACTTATTTGAATAATGAGTACGACCTCGTGGACAAGGGGATTTCCAGTACTATTCCAGAAAATGAAGCAGTTGATGGTGCTTGCGTAGATTTTGAGGTAGTTTAACTAAACTGATTTGCTACTTGTGTTAGTCCTGCTATTCCTCTCTATGCACACGTAAACTAGCATGTTATGCAAATGCTTTCTGAAAATCAAAATGTCAATTAGCTATAAAATAATAGATATTCTCTGTAGTCTTTAGCGCCTTTTGCTATTCTAAATGTTTTAGGATGGTGCTTCAGGGTTGTAACAAGCAAGCTGTACCTCTGGAGTCTGGAACTATATTCTCTCCTGGGTTTCACTTATCCAAAGGTTCTGGAGGAAAAGTTGCCGACAGAGGTAAATGTAACCCTTTTCTGGTTGTTCTCACAATCTTACTAATTTTAATGCGATATTTCAATTTTTCATTGTTAACTTTTAATCTTTTTCGTTTATTTCTATGTAGTTGATTTTGTCAAAATATTTCGGTGTGAGGATCAACAAAGAATTTCTCTAGACCAAGAAGCAACACAGTTACCACAGGAGGATGCAGGAGATGGCCATGTTAGTCAGGATTCTGACTCTGCTATGGAAGTCGACATAAACAATTCATCAAATATTCCCGCTATAAGCTCACAAAATGTGAATGGTTGCAACACTGATTTTGATGGAAATGGTCTTTCCGTGGAAGTTCCTACCATATATCTTGCCATGAAAAACTCAAAGCTGGAATGTGTTGATGAGCATGGTCAAGATTCAATATCCTCTGATATGTGCCCAGAGGATGATGAATTTGAGGATTTCGACGATTTTGACCCTTACTTATTCATAAAGACCTTACCAGACTTGTCAAAGGTTGTTCCCACTTTTAGACGGATGTTGCTACCTAAGCAGACTCGGAGCTGCCCTCCTATCACTCTTGTCCTGGACTTGGATGGTAAGAAAGTCATATTCCCAATTTAAGTTGATAATTAGATGCTTTAATTTCATTTACAAGCCATGATGGTGAAATCTTAAAGTTGCTGCCTTGTAACTTTCTGGTTGAGTTCTAGACTTCTAGCAGTAGTAGTAATGCAAAACCCGAAAACCACTTTTTTTGCACAGGATTGGTCTGGATTTAATTAAAGTGATCTTGTATTCTTAAGCCATCCAACTGTTTGAAAATGCTTACTGGCAATAAACATGTTTTTATTTATTTTTTTTAAGTAGTAAATGGATTTTTCCATTCTTCCTGTTTGGATCTTCTATAGTCAACTGTTGTATAATTATTATTGTCTTGCATAAAATTTTGGTTGAACTGCTCATTTTTACTGTTTTGTTTATGATATTTTTCTCTCTGCAGAAACTTTGGTGCATTCTTCCCTAGAACCTTGTGAGGATGTAGACTTTACCTTCACTGTGAATTTTAATTCCGAGGAGCACATTGTCTATGTACGCTGCCGTCCTCACCTAAAAGAGTTTCTCGAGAGAGTCTCTGGTCTTTTTGAGATTATTATATTTACCGCTAGTCAAAGTATTTATGCTGAGCAACTCCTAAATGTGCTTGATCCGAAGCGGAAGATATTTCGCCATCGTGTATTCCGTGAATCCTGTGTTTATGTGGAGGGGAATTACCTCAAAGATTTAACAGTGCTCGGTCGTGATTTAGCACATGTTATGATAATTGACAACTCCCCACAGGTATGTTTATTGTGTTATAAATTTTTGCTTTGAGATCTTTATTACACTCATTATAGCTGACAATTGTAACATGCCGCCTTTGTATATAGTTACATTTTGGAACCTCCCCTCCCCCCAAACAATAATTTGGTATCTTGTTAAACCTTGCTGAACACCTGAACCGTTTACTCTGCAACTCTAAATACTACTTTCTAATGGGAAAATTACGTTGATACCTTCAACTCCATGCCTTTTACAAATAGATACCTAAAATTTTGACTGTCTTAAACAATCTCAACTTGAGTTATATGGAATGTTAGCAATATAACATTTATAACAACACACTCTTGAACATATTTGTAAAATATTATCAACTTATTCGACTACTGATTTATTTATTTTTGAAATAAACCTATTATAAAGAATGTGCTTGATAGTGAGATGAGATGATAGTCCCTTTAGTTATTGTCATGATATGGCCTCGTGCTAATTTGGTCTTAACTGAACGAATCTCAATATTTCATTTTTATCAGATTCAAACTATTCATTTATATTTTATTTATTTATTTTAAGAATCATATTGTTTCTAATTTGTTTGTATTATAAGAGTCGTCTTTATCAGATTTGAACTATTCATTTGTGTTGATTAGTGTTATAAAAATTGGCTCATGCTAGCTAGTCAGATCAAGAAACATTTATGTAACTTGTCCAGTCTCTTATCTGACCAGAAATGTATGAGAACCTGCAAACGCCATATTACTGGCCAAACTAGTAACTTGGCCGGTTGAGCCACTGGTGGCCAGTTGAACCATTGGTCACCAACAAGTTATCCTTTTTCTAATCCTATTAGAGTAAAAAACCAGTCTGAGTTTTATAACGTTGATCTTAATTGTTTTTTTAATTCAGTTAGTATAAAAAATTAAAAATGTTTTTAAAATAAATAATATGAAGCAATGGATTATGTGCACAATACGGATGAAAAGCTATGATTTATCCACAGTTAATGAGTTATCACCAGAGGACCTATTGTAACGACCAAAATATTATAGACATTGTGATAGAATTAAAGTTGAACTGTGTTGATATGGAAAAGGCATAAAATTTAGGTGAGTTTTATGGAGTTAGGATTCTCTTCATTTCTCAAAATAAACAGAATTCCTTATGTAAGTAGTAGATATCTGTTCACATAAAAAACCAGGCTATGACTTGTGCAATTTTATATTTTGGCTATATTTAAAGAAAAATGATTGCAATGGTAAATGTTAATTCTTTCTGCTGCTGTTTTTCTCTGTTCCCAGGCATTTGGATTCCAAGTGGACAATGGAATACCAATTGAGAGTTGGTTTGATGATCCTTCAGATAAAGAATTGCTTTTGTTACTTCCTTTCTTGGAAAGTTTGGTAGGAGTTGATGATGTCCGGCCCAAAATTGCGCAAAGGTTCAAGCTCCGGGAGAAAATTGCTGCTGCTGTGCATCCTTTAAATACAAATAGAAGGGATTTCTTGTCTGAATAAATTGTGCATTAAACAATGTTTAGGAAAGGAGATCACTTTTGTTTGTTGTAACACTTATATTATGATTTTTTTTCTTTCGGTCACTTATATTATGATATTAACAACAGCATTCTCCTTGTCATTAAAGCTGTAATGACATCGTTGAACCAGAAAAGGGGTATATGAGAGTTTAAGCATGTGTGGAGAGTAGACTAGTGTGGATGCTTGATTGATTATTATCTTCCTGGTAATAAAAATCCCCCAATTGATTATCTATATTTCTCGAGCTTCAGTCTGTGTTACTCTGGTGACCAGCTTGACCTTCTTTATAGGACTGTAACGCAAATTAAATGATTGATCTTGTTTTCATTATGAATGTTTTATTCTTTTGCATGATAATCGTCTCTGACTCTGTCGTCTGTCAATGACATTCACAAATAATGTGAGAATTTAGAGTTTTAAATAGCTATGTAACCTTTACACAAAAAGAGAGGAAACAAAACGGGGTCTACATGGGAGACTAAGAGAGGGACTACCTTGTCCTACTTTCTATTTAGTTATCACACTATCTGTTTTAAAGATGGAGTATATATTTAAAGATACATTGTCATGTCAGTTTAAATATTTCCGTTCCTTTATCTTGAGGGATTGACATTTTGAGTTTGCTTATATTTTGTATGAAGGAAACTCTTGCGTAAATTGACTTACTTAATTGGATGCATCACTTTCTCATGAACTCAAGATCATCCCTACTTGTACATCTCTTTCTCTCGAGCTACTGTTTAGTTGATGCTATGAGAGCTTTCTTTCCCCGCCTTTAATTTATTCTTTTTTTTTTTTTTGTTTTGCTTTTTCTCATTGATAAAAAAATATCCTTTAACATCACTACCATGCCAAATCAACCAATACAATGCAATCAGGTTGAATAAACCAATATAGAATGTCCAAGTTGTTAGAGCATCCACATTAGAGCACCCTATTTATGTGTTTAAATGAGTTTGACATGTACACATTACTCAGTCTATAATTATTATTAAATAAGCATTTAATCTCTCCAATCTAGCACCTCAAACAAATTATTAAATTGGTCTCAACAATAATTGATTTATTAAATCATAATTATCCAATATTTGAAATATTAAATTAATTATATAATTGAATTACAAGCATGAGACATGGTAGTCAGGTATTGTAAAAAAAAAAAACAGAATATAATTTCAACTAGGGTAAATACCTCTTTTCGTCCCTGTAATATTAGCGAATTCCGGTTTTAGTCCCTGTAAAAAAAGAGATTTAGATTTTGTCCTGTAATTTCAAATTCTTCCACTTTTGGTCCCTCATTCCACCAGGTCAGCAGAATCTGCATACATGGCACGTAAAATGAGGGACCAAAAGTGGAGGAATCTGAAATCACAGGGACCAAAAGTGGGAGGAATCTGAAATTACAGGGACGTAATTTATGCAGATTCTGCTGACGTGATGAAAGGAGGGACCAAAAGTGGAAGAATCTGAAATTACAGGGACAAAATCTAAATCTTTTTTTTTACATGGACTAAAATCGGAATTCGCTAAGATTACAGGGACGAAAATAGGTATTTACCCTTTCAACTACATAGTCAAGAGAAGATTCACTTTCACTCTTCAATGCATTGTTTGAAAGCTTGACATCTACGGCTCAACTACTACATTGTCTTTCATCTCACAGTTATCAAAGGCTAATCTGTAAACCTAAAACTGCACTACATAACCATTCATGTCAAACAATATTAAGTTGATAACGAGAGAGATAACAGTAATTTAAAACCATAGTCAATCCAAGAGCACTGAACACTATATTGATTAAAAATCAGAATCACATAATAATACCCAAAAAATGAACTTCCAACTTTAATCAAAGTTTTAAACTAAAAAGTGTCCAATTCCTAAAGCAATCTGCTTTATTTTAAAACTGAAAAGATATTTTATCTTACACAGAGAACAAATTAAAAACAGAGATATCAGTTGTACTAATAGATAATGAAGGAGAAGAGATTTGGTTGCATATATATCTTCAATCAAATAATAACAGTACCAAGTGAAAACCAACATAAAATGATCTCTATAGATAAGAGACTATAAATGAACATTGATAATGTAATGGACTGTGAATCTAGCAAGCATGATTGATAATTGAAATCATTTCAAATCTGTAATGGACTATTGGACTGTGAATCTCCAAGCATGATTGATAACTGAAATAATTTCAATCAAATAATGTAAGACTGTGAATCTACCTCAAATCTATTTCATATCTGTCGAACTAAACTCTCGCAATCCATGATAATTGAAGTATAGACAACTGGTCCTATCATTCAAATCAAATGAAACATGAACCTTTCATATTCATAATTTGATTGTGAATGAAAATTAGAAGAACTCCATTGCTATAATGGTTGGAGATAAACCCCAACATATTTCATGCCCAGTTTTGATGCAAATGTGTAAATTTGCCATGCTGCATAGACAAAAAAAAAAAAATAAGTAAGAATTCAAAGTTTCAAATTTTTCTATAAATCACTATAAAGATAGAAAATTGGCATGTAATGTGATTGTTTGGTTGCATTTCTCAGTTCAATCTATTACAAAGTATCTTGTTTACATTGTTTAATAGAACGAAAGGTTAAGACAAATGAGTCTTCATGAACCTGAAAATCAATGAGTCCAATGATATCAAAATGAGTATCATGTTGTTGTTATCAGAGAAATTAGAGAAAGCATTATGAATTAAAGATGTGTAAACGAAGTGAAATTGAAGTAGTTTCTAAAACCTACCTGTATGGATCTCGTGGCGATTTCTGCAAAGATGAAGAAGGTGGAGATTTTCGTATGCATCGATCGACACAGGAAGAATGCTGAAATGGGAGTAGAAACTTGTAAATAAACAAGAGAGAAGAAGGGAGGAAGGAATTGGGTACCTAGAGATGTGAATCGGTGACTTGAATGGGGTATGAAAATTAAAGAAGATGAAGAAGTGAATTGAAGAAAAACATTTGAATCTGCTCAGTGAAGGGGAATAGTTGGGTCAACATCAGATCATTGGAAAACTTACCATTAATAGCAAATTTTAAAATAGTAAATACTCTGTTAGATCACAAATGGCAAACTTGCCATAATACTTACATTGCTTGATTATATTGTATGATTGTCCAAGTTATTGCTGTTTCATATAAAACATAATTGAATTTTACCTCTTACAAAACAAGTTCCATCACAAACAGACTAATCAATGGCCACCAACAAGGTTGTTAGCATAGTTATATTTTTAGCTTTTCTTAATCTTGTTTGTTTCTGCAATTTTTTGTTGTTTAATAGAGTTGAAGTTTGTAATTTCTGAAGGTTGAAAACACGAACAAAGAACTAAAGCGCCTAGGGTTTTTGAAGATCGCTGCTATTCATACTTATGTGTTTGTCTCATATCTGTATGAATCCGCTAAGAAGAACTCGGGACCTTTGAGATCCGTTGTTGAAACAGTGGAGGGAACCGTAACCACTGTTGTTGGTCCTTTCTACAACAAATTCAAGGACGTCCCTGACGATGTCCTTGTTTTTGTTGACAACAAGGTGATTTTCTCTCCCTTTGCTTTCAGATTAATAATTTAGATTGAATCCGTGCTTTATTTGTATGTTTTTGTAAACCTTTCTGGTTTTTACCATGGATCTAATTTAGACTGATAAAGCAAAATTGGGAGAAAGCTTTGTATAATATTCGTACTGTTTTTTTGTAACTAACATCATGATCATGTTTGAAATCAAGGTGAGTTTGATAAAATCACGGTGTCAAATTAACACCTTGATTTTGATGAAGTTTTAAAGTGTGTAGTTTTTGTCAAAATTGCGACTACACAAGACGTATGTTGTATTTGGGGTGATGATTTCCTTAGAAAATAGGAAGAACAAAAAACTTCATGCTAGTATAATACTAGTCTGTGATAATTTTTGAATGAATTAGTGAATGATTCATTAATTTATTAAGCTGTGGTTGAATTAACTGACTAGCATATGATTTGAGTAGGTGGATGAAGCAACCTACAAGTTCAGTGAACATGCTACTCATATTGCTAAGCAGCTTACGGACAAAACAAAATTCTTGATTCAGAAAGTAACACATGAGGCAGGGAAAGTTGTGAGTGTGGGTCGATCTGGAGGACCAAGAGCAGCTGTAGATTATGTTGCTACAGAGACCAAGAATTTGCTACTAATCAATTCAGTGAAGCTTTGGACTGGACTCAACAAATATCCACCATTCCATGCAGCAGCAGAGATGACAATTCCAACTACTGCTCACTGGTCTGAGAAATACAACCATGCAATCAAGGACATGGCTGGAAAGGGTTATAGTTTTGTTGGGTATTTACCTTTGATTCCTATTGATGATATATCTAAGGCATTTAAGCAGGGAGAAGTTAAGGATAAGAAATCAGAATAATCTTATTCTGATTGAGTTTTACTCTTCTAAAAATTTTGCTTCTAAGCGACTTTGTTTTCTGTGATGAGACAATTTGGGCCAAGTTGTTGCTATGAATGTTTGACGTTAATTAGTAAGATCTTGTAATTAATCCAAGTATCTAGAAATAGTGATAGTGATTATGTAAATTTGCGATAAAATGGTTCTGAAGTTTGCTTAGTGTTTTTTGTTACAAGTCATGGACTCGGAGCTGCCCTCCTATCACTCTTGTCCTGGACTTGGATGGTAAGAAAGTCATATCCCAATTTTAAGTTGCTAATTAGATGCTTTAATTTCAACTCACAATGGTATAATCATAAAGAAGCTGCCTTGTAACTTTTTGGTTGTGAATTCTAGACTTCTAGTAATGCAAAACCTGAAAACCACCTTTCTGCATAGGACTGGTCTCCATTTAATTAAAGTGATCTTGTATTCTGAAGCTATCCAACTATTTGAAAATGCTTGCTAGCTGTAAACATGTTTTATTTTTTTTAAGTGGTAAATGGATTTTTCTATTCTTCCTGTTTGTATAATTATTTATTTCAGTTTAACGCATTCATATTTTCCTTTTCTCTTGCACAACCTTTGGTTGAACTGCTCATTTTTATGCTTTGTTTTGGTATTTTTCTCTCTGCAGGAACTTTGGTGCACTCTTCCCTAAAACCTTCTGAGGATGTAGACTTTACTTTCACTGTGAATTTTAAATCTGAGGAGTACATTGTCTATGTACGCTGCCGTCCTCACCTAAAAGAATTCCTTGAGAGAGTTTCTGGTCTCTTTGAGATTATTATATTTACAGCTAGTCAAAGTATTTATGCTGACCAAATCCTAAATGTGCTTGATCCAAAGCGGAAGATATTTCGCCATCGTGTATTCCGTGAATCTTGTGTTAAAGTGGAGGGGAATTACCTCAAAGATTTAACAGTGCTTGGTCGTGATTTAGCACATGTTATGATAATTGACAACTCCCCACGGGTATGTTTGTAGTATTATATGTTTTGGCTTTGATATAATTGTTACACTCATTATAGCTCACAGTTCTAACATGCCGCCCTTATAGTTGCATTTGGAACCTCAGTCCCCTACACCAAAATAATCATTTGGTATCTTGTTAAACCTCTCTGAACACCTGAACTGTTTACTCTCTAAACAGTCTCAAAACTTCAGTTATATAGAATGTTCGTGTTGGAACATGTGTGGAAATTGAGTAAAAAGACTAAACACAAATTCCCATGTTGGGTAGAACTGGTGTTGTGTGAATTGAAAAAAGTGGAAGTCCCACATCGGATGAAACACACACATTAGTAGTGTTTATATAGTGGGGGTGTACCTCTAATTAATGGGGGTACATAAGCACTAGAGAAAAAATATATATTGATATATATTTTATTATTTAGAAATGATAAATTAAATAATTAATTTAATCATTATAATTTAATCATTATCATTATAAATAATTAATTTAATCATTATTAGAAAGTGCTTTCTTAGTCCCCAAGTTTTGCTAAAATATTTTGGTACATAATATAATATATTTTTGTACTAAATTTAATATATTTTAGTACTCAATTAAGATATTTTTGTACTAGATCTAATATGTGAATTATTTGTACTAAATTTAATATATTTTAGTACTCAATTAAGATATTTTTGTACTAGATCTAATATGTGAATTACTTAATCGCAAAGTAATATGTTACTTGTTCCTAAAGTTTCTCATATTACTTGTTCCCAAAGTTTCTCACTTATTAGTTGTGAATTTTCTCTATAAATAGAGAACTCACACAGTGCATTCCACACACCGAAAAGAATTTCATTGAGTTGTCGGGAATTCTTTTCTTCTCTTCTCCCTCCGACTTGTGTTAACAAGTTTCTCCTGCTTCTACTCCTTTCTGTCCCTTTCGGTTTCAAATAGAGCGGTTACGTACCGTATCGAGTGGCTTCGATCAATCGATTGAACCATATTTTTAAGAGTGTTCTTAAGACCATAGTCCCTTTTCGGTTTAATGTCCCTTCGGAATTAAGAGTGGTCTTAAGTTCATAGTCCCTTTCGATAAAATATGTCCTTTCGGAATAAAGAGTACTATTAAGATCATAGTCCCTTTCGTAATAATAATGTCCCGTCGGAATTATGAATGATCTTAACAGTATATAAATTATTTAAATATTTTTCTATTTGAGGAGAAATGGTGGTATCACCATATTTGAGTGGTCGTAGTACCATATTGAAAGTTTGGAGAACTTAAAAGTTAGAATGGTGGTAACACCATATTTGAGTGGTCTCAGCACCATAATAGAATGGTAATAATACCATATTAATTTGAGTGGTTTCAATATTAAAGAGTGGTCTTAGAACCATATTTGAGGGTGTAATTCTCGAACGATTTTCTACAGTGCAGTAGTTAATCGAACAGTTGTAGCTGGGCTTGTTTTATCCTGGAGGCGGCGTGGTTGATAGTCTACCTTGCACAACTTTGGGTAGTGCCACGAAACGTCTTAAAGAGAGCGACCTGGTCGTGACTCAACCTAGTAACAACTTCGGTAGATAACAGAATTTGGAAATCCAAATTTAAAAGTTTGGAAATCCAAAAACAACAATTTTAAGACGTTTTGAACTGTCATGTCTACCGAAGAAGTTACTTATTAAGGTTCAGTTGTCCCTAAATACTACAAGGATAAATCAAGCTACAGAAATACATCTTCTGACTGAAAATATGAAGTGCTTGTTGTTTGAAACAACAACACTATGAAATCCACGTATACCTTTTATTTGTAAAGTGTGGATTTAATTGGTGGATAGAAAATTGTCCCTCGGCAGATCCGTATAGTTTGGTGTATTTTGCATAACATAATGCTAGTTTAATCCTCTTTACTTGATAGAAGGGTTAATTGTTCCTCTGCTTGTTATTTATGCAATCAACACCATGAAACTAGTAACCACTTTGGTTATGAAATATAAATCGGTTTGCTTCATGTCACCTCTTGGAGTAGCTACAAAATGATCTAATTATAATCAAAGCCTATTTATTGAACGTTATGTATCGTGGAACAAAAAGGAAGGTCTTTACTATTTATATGAAAAATGAGAACATTGAACAGTTAAGGAAAGGACCAAATTAAAAAGGTTTTTTATAAGCTAGAAATTATATGAAAAATTTGTTCCAAATGTTTCGAAAGAATCTGAATTTCAGATTTCTATTGAATAAGACTGAGTTGACTCAGACTTAAAGAGAGACTTGTGTACCATGCATTCTTGTGGAAAAAGATTGCACTTTGATGGTATGATCAAAATTAAATTCTCCTTCTATTTTATTAGTTGTGTGATTTTAATATTTGACATATCAAAATTGATCACGAACAAGTGTTTAAAAACTTGAGTAACTTGGAATTAATTCTAAAGTTATATGATTGAACAATTTTATTTATTGCAGTCAAGATATATGAACCAAAAGTTCATATAAATCAGAATTTAGAGAATATGAATCTCTAAACATAATAGATTATGATATGTGTGAATTTGATGACACATAAACTAGAAATGATAAAATGATATTTTATCATATTTATTGATGACTGCAATTTTTATAACGAAAATTGAAATTTATAGAGTACCCAAGTCTAAGAACAAAAATTCTAATTAAGAAATTTTTGAAGAAAAGACAATCCAACTTGTCTTATTTTTTGGCTTCTTCTATGAAGTAAGTACCCCTGTAAATTAAAGAATAATGGGGGCACTAGTGGGGGTAAACTAAATTCCCTTCTTTAAAAATTAAGAACTAGTGGGGGCACTATATCTAATCACATTCATGTAATTAGAAATAGTTATGAAAACATCTAACGAGATGTTATAGAACCTCAAGGAGGTAAGAAAGCTAAAAATGCTAAAGAGTATGAACTTGGTTTATACATTGGAAGAAGATTCATTAAGCCTTAAAGAAGTTATATCCTCATTGGATGCTGAATTATGGCAAAAAACAATAAACGATGAAATGAATTTTCTAGAGTCTAACAAAACATAACACTTGGTTGACTTGTCTCATAGTTGCAAAACCAATCGGTTGTATTTGGATTTTGGGAAAAGGAACTAAAACCTGATGGTACGGTTTATGAATACAAGGCCCTCCTTGTAATCAAAGGTTTTAGACAGAGAAAAATATAGACTTCTTCGACGTTCATTCACCAGTCACGAAAATGATATCCATAAGAGTACTAGTCCCTTTAGCCGCCGTTCATAACTCGATAGTACTCCAAATGGATGTGAAAGTTGCCTCTTTTTATGGTGAACTAGAAGAAGAAATCTATATGAAACAACCTGAAAGTTTTGCGATTCATGGACAAGAAAACAAGGTCTGTAAGTTAGATAATTCTTTGTGAGGTCTAAAAAGGAATGACATAATTTTTTTTTACATTCTAATGCTATCGAATGAGTATAAAGTGAATGAAAGTGACATAATATTTGCACGATCATATGTCTCTATAAAGACGACTTGCTCATATTTGATTTAAAGATTCATGTTATGAATTATGTGAAATCATTGTTTATCAACAACATTGATAAGAAAGACCTAGACAAAGTTGAAGTAATTCTTGGTTTCAAGATTACTAGATCATAAAAGAGAACCTTTTTGATAAATCTCACAAAGTTGAGAAGATCTTAAGGAAATGTAACTATTTGACCGTAAACTTGCAATCATATATTATGATCCAAGTGTTAGAACACTTGAGATGGAGTTAGAAAAACAAAATATGTGAGCATTATTGACAGTACTTAGGTATGTCATTGAATGTATTAGACCCGACATTGCTGATGTCGTGAAACTCTTGTGCAAGTTTACTAGTAGACAAATGAGAAGCATTGCCATGCTATAGAAAGAGTCATGAGGTGCCTTAAGAAAACAATGACTCTAAGATTACTTCACTAGGAGTAACCTATTGTACTTAAATGGTACAAGATATAAAATAGAACATCTTTTAGATGAATATTTAGCGACTAGTGTTTGTATATTGAGCATCACTAGAGGAGTTGTTTGTTAAAACAAATAATATTGACTCAGTCCACTATGGAATGAATCTGAGATGAGAACACTAGAGAAAACTAGTGAAGAAGCAAGTTGATAAGATGCTTGCTAGTTGAGATCCCTTAGTGGATAAAACCGTTGCCAAAAGTGTTAATTCATTGTGATAGTCTGCAGCTATTACAAAAATTGAGAATCATTAGAGACGATAATTAAGGCACGAACACATAAAGAATTAGAGAGCTAGCTACTCTCAAAAGGAACGGTTAAACTAGATCATGTACGTACTGATAAAGAATTAGTTAATCCTTTGACGAAAGGAATTACTAAAAAGAAAGTCCTAAACACATCCAATAGGATGGGACTAATGCCCAAAGGTCACAAGTGATGGTAACCCGACCTACATGACTGGAGATCCCAAGAAATAGGTTCAATTGGTAATAACAAGTCACAAGTGATAGAACATGCTATGTTAAAGGTAAGAAAGCATGATTCCTGCAGCGATAGAAGGATGAGATAATAGAAACTCTTAATGAGATCTATACTCTATTTGGAGTGGAGTACATAGCTACAGGAGTACTCTTGATAGACTCACCTATATGAATGTGGAACTAAGGGCCGGTTCCTATGGGATTCGGGGCAGAATACCTAGAGCGTTCGTTAAAACCGGGATACACGTGCAAGGCCATAAACGCACGGGCTTTTAGAATACACCTTATGAAAAGGTTTGTGTGTGGGTTCTATGTCTGAGATAGAGTTCAATGCTGTAAGCAACTCTTGTTAATCAGAATTTTACTCGCTATGCAGAGGTTCAAGTTGTAGGCGACACCTTTGTTTACTAGCAAATCTTATGGAGACGTTTTTGACGTTTTTTATGAAACCATTTTTTAAATTCAAGTGGGGGATTGTTGGAACATGTGTGGAAATTGAGTAAAAAGACTAAACACAAATTCCCATGTTGGGTAGAACTGGTGTTGTGTGAATTGAAAAAAGTGGAAGTCCCACATCGGATGGAACACACACATTAGTAGTGTTTATATAGTGGGGGTGTACCTCTAATTAATGGGGGTACATAAGCACTAGAGAAAAAATATATATTGATATATATTTTATTATTTAGAAATGATAAATTAAATAATTAATTTAATCATTATTAGAAAGTGCTTTCTTAGTCCCCAAGTTTTGCTAAAATATTTTGGTACATAATATAATATATTTTTGTACTAAATTTAATATATTTTAGTACTCAATTAAGATATTTTTGTACTAGATCTAATATGTGAATTACTTAATCGCAAAGTAATATGTTACTTGTTCCCAAAGTTTCTCATATTACTTGTTCCCAAAGTTTCTCACTTATTAGTTGTGAATTTTCTCTATAAATAGAGAACTCACACAGTGCATTCCACACACCGAAAAGAATTTCATTGAGTTGTCGGGAATTCTTTTCTTCTCTTCTCCCTCCGACTTGTGTTAACAAGTTTCTCCTGCTTCTACTCCTTTCTGTCCCTTTCGGTTTCAAATAGAGCGGTTACGTACCGTATCGAGTGGCTTCGATCAATCGATTGAACCATATTTTTAAGAGTGTTCTTAAGACCATAGTCCCTTTTCGGTTTAATGTCCCTTCGGAATTAAGAGTGGTCTTAAGTTCATAGTCCCTTTCGATAAAATATGTCCCTTCGGAATAAAGAGTACTATTAAGATCATAGTCCCTTTCGTAATAATAATGTCCCGTCGGAATTATGAATGATCTTAACAGTATATAAATTATTTAAATATTTTTCTATTTGAGGAGAAATGGTGGTATCACCATATTTGAGTGGTCGTAGTACCATATTGAAAGTTTGGAGAACTTAAAAGTTAGAATGGTGGTAACACCATATTTGAGTGGTCTCAGCACCATAATAGAATGGTAATAATACCATATTAATTTGAGTGGTTTCAATATTAAAGAGTGGTCTTAGAACCATATTTGAGGGTGTAATTCTCGAACGATTTTCTACAATGCAGTAGTTAATCGAACAGTTGTAGCTGGGCTTGTTTTATCCTGGAGGCGGCGTGGTTGATAGTCTACCTTGCACAACTTTGGGTAGTGCCACGAAACGTCTTAAAGAGAGCGACCTGGTCGTGACTCAACCTAGTAACAACTTCGGTAGATAACAGAATTTGGAAATCCAAATTTAACAGTTTGGAAATCCAAAAACAACAGTTCGCAACTCAATATTATAACAACAGCACATGTTAATGCTTTATGCTGTTATTTTTCTTTGTTCCCAGGCATTTGGATTCCAAGTGGACAATGGAATACCAATTGAGAGTTGGTTTGGCGATCCTTCGGATAAAGAATTGCTTTTATTACTTCCTTTATTGGAGAGTTTGGTAGGAGTTGATGATGTCCGGCCCAAAATTGCTCAAAGGTTCAAGCTACGGGATAAAATTGCTGCTGCTGTGCATCCTTTGAATACAAATGAAAGGGATTTCTTGTCTGAATAAATTGTGCATTGAACATTGTGTAGGAAAGGAGAGCACTTTTGTTTGTTGTAACACTTCTTTATATTATGTTGTGGTTAATAATATTTAGCCGATTAAAAAAAAAAATTATGATTTTTTCTTCTTCTTTCGGTTACTTATATTATGATATTAACAACAGCATTCTCCTTGTTATTAAAGTTGTCATGACATCGTTGAATCAAAAAAGGGGTATATGAGACTCTCATCGTACCAAATTATCTATCAAACCATTCTCCTTGTCATTAAATTTGGTTGTTTCTTCCATTTTCCTTTTTTTATTTTTTAATTCAATAAATATACATTTGACTTTTTTATTTTATTTTAATTAAAAAATTACACATGTGGCATCCTATTCACTTAGGTGAGGTGCCACGTGTGTTGACTCAGTCAAAATTGGCTTAGGGGACCAAAACTGCAAAATGGACAGTACTTAGACGATTGAGTTAGAATTTGTTTTGTTAAGGGGCCAAAATCGCTAGATCGTAATACTTAGAGGGCTAAAACTACTACTAAGCCAAAATATAAATAAGTGAAAACTTAAAAACACTTGTCGGAAACTAATGGCTTGTTTCTTGCCCATGATCAATGGAGATATTTTGAAATAAATATATTAGAGCATCCATAGTGGTAGTATACTAACAAGGACTCATTAAATGGACTCCATATGTACACATAACTTATCTATAATTTTTTAATGAAAGTACCTATTAAGGACTTAATGACAATACACTAATAAGAATGCCAATTAAAAGTACTTAAATACGTCTCACTAACTTAAATATGTTCCACTAACAAGGACTCCAATTAAAAGTAATTAAAATATTACTTCTTTTGCAAGTAGGACCAACTAATACATATTTTATTACTTTTTTTAAACGTGTGATCCGTTAGTTTCCCATGAGAGAGACCTTATATAGTTGTCTGTTGCTTAATAGAGATTCATTTTTTCTTTCTCCAATGGGGGTCCTTAACGGGAAGTGGTCCTTGTTAAGTAAGGATCCCTCGTTAGAGATGCTCTTAGTTAACAAAAAATTGATTGGAGACTAACTTATGAGAAATGCAAAGAATTTGAAATAAATAATAAATTATAAGGTCATATTTGAGGTTGAGTTGAAGGAATTCATGCAATCACAAGCAACTTGTGCATTGTAACGAGGACGAGTCGTTAGTTAACGGTGGAGTATGAAATTTTGAGGAATGAGAATTATCTATTCCCTTTTCGCGCCAAATCACTCACCATATATGCGTGACCAAGCAAGCAACTAACCATCGTGAAATTAAACGGCATATTTAAATTTTAAATTTAAAAAATTAACAGTATCTGAACAAACTTTGAGCACCGTAACGGAAGCAGTTCCAGCGCGTGTAGTGGTGCATCTTTGTGATCACCCTTCACTCTTCAGCCTATAAATATCACACACACCTTAGCTCACACTTTTCATTCTCTCCCGCCACATTACTTTTTTCCATTCAAAATTCTCTAACAAATTAGTTAACAGAGTTCTCTTCTCTCCACCTTTTTCTCTGAGTTTGTAACTCTCGTGTTCAACTACGATCCACCATGGTTATTTCAGAAAGCTTCTCGAATCTTCTTTCTATTTTCTTCGTCATCTTCCTCTCTATGCTACGGTTTCTAAATTTTCCGTTTCATTCTTTCAGGTTGTTGCTCAGAAACTCAAGGAAGCTGAAATCACCGAGCAGGATTCACTTCTTCTGGTGATTAACTAACGCTCCTTCGTTTTCATTTTCATCTCACAGCACTAAAATCATATGGATCTGATTTTTTCATCGTTTTTTGTGTATTTTATTTTTGTTGAACTTCTGCATTTTCACTTCATCTTCATCGTTTTCAGTGATTTTTTATTTATTTCTTCACTTAATTTAGTTTTCAAAATTTTATAAACTTCATAATTATTGTGTTAATTTAACTCAGTTACGTTAATTTTATTTGTGTTGAACTACTGCATAAGTTCATCGTTTATAGCTTTCTGCGGATTTATGATTTCTTCAGTTAATTTAGGTTTCAAAATTGTAGAATGTCATAATTATTTTGTTAATCAAATTCTACGAACTTCATTTGCTAATATGAGCAATCACCGAACCTATTTTTCATCAGTGAAAATGTTTTGATCTATCTTTGACATGAATTTACATTTTATCTTTGTTCGGTAAAATCAGAGATCTAGAAGTTGAAGTTCTCGATCTTAAATTTCAGTACGTTGGTATTTTAAGTATTTCTGAGAATATGTTATCTCTGTTTTACGAAGTTTCGTTTGAGTCACATGAAGACACGTTGATTTCATCGATCAAATTTCCTCAATCTCAGATGCATTAATTTAACACTGAATATGGAATTCGAATTTTGAAATTTCATAATCTAATTTGAATTTTCATGTACCAGACAAGGAATCTGCTCCGAATTGCTATATTCAACATCAGTTATATCAGAGGACTATTTCCTGAGAAGTACTTCAATGACAAGTCTGTTCCCGCGTTAGGTAAAATCACTCTTCAGTACTCCAGTTGTTTGCGTGTTTTACTGTTTACTATTTACACTGAATCTTCTAAATCGTTGAATTTAATCTATAACTATGGTTTAATGACAGAGATGAAGATCAAAAAGCTTTTGCCGGTCGATGCGGAGTCTCGGAGACTGATTGATTGGATGGAGAAAGGCACGTTTAAGCTATATTGTCTGATTGAACTTATAGAAAATGAGTTTTAATTCCTTGTAATGCTTGTTTTGATTTGTTTTATGGTATTTCTTTTCCAGGTGTTTACGATGCCTTGCAGAAGAAGTATCTGAAGACTCTACTATTCTGTGCGTGTGAAGCAGTGGATGGACCAATGATTGAGGAATATGCATGTAAGGATTTGGCATAGGTTATTTGAATGTGATGGAATTGGGAAATTGTATTTGAGCGAATACCAAACATAGGTTATTGCTTTAGGAAGACTGCTATATATGGTAGTTGCAAAATGCAGATTCCAGTTTAATTTAATTTGAGACACTTATGGAAGATTCATAAACATAGCTACTTTCTCTTGCAGTTTCCTTTAGCTATTCAGATTCCGAGAAGCAAGAGGTTTCTATGAACATCAACCGCACTGGAAGCAAAAAGCAGGGGGGAGCCTTCAAGTGTAACTCAACTACTGATATCACTCCCCAGCAGATGAGGTTGTTTTCACAAATTAAAATATAATTTGGACCTGAATTAGTATTATCTTATCATGATAATTAGACTAATGTTATTTGTATGTGATATAATTTAGGAGTTCTGCTTGCAAAATGATAAGAACTCTAGTTCAGTTGATGAGAACTCTGGAGAAAATGCCAGAAGAGGTGAGTGGATTAGAATGCTTAGCTTGATATCACATTATCACCACATATCATTTGTTCTTCAGACTTCTTAATTTCATTGCAAAAACTGAATTCTATTTTTGTTTTCAGCGTACCATTCTGATGAAGCTCCTCTACTATGATGATGTGACGGTATGTTCTTTAATATGGAATAGGAAATCTCAGATACATATAATTTGTTTGTGAAATTCTTTAGCTCTCATATGGATTGCTGAACTGTTTAGGCTCTAGACTTTAGACTTGAAATGCATTTTCGAATAGGTTGTTGTTTGAATAGGGAAATGGTTAAAACAACATCGATACAAAATGACCATGTGCTTTGTTATGCAATTGTTAACATTTCAACATTCTGTTATTCCACTGTGCTGAATCATATAAGGGAAATTTCACATTTTATACTTGTCTGTCATGCAGCCATCAGATTATGAGCCTCCTTTCTTCAGGGGCTGCAGTGAAGAAGAAGCAAATCATCCTTGGGTGAAAAATCCACTGAAAATGGAGGTTGGGAATGTAAACAGCAAGCATTTTGTGTTAGCTCTGAAGGTAATTGAAGGATATCCTGCTCAAAGCCAAGTTTTAAATATTTTTCTAATGTTTTTGCCGACGATATCTTCTTCCATTTTATAGGTGAAGAGTGTGCTCGACCCTTGTGAGGATGACAATGAGGGAATTCAAGATGATATGAGTGATGATGAAATGCAGAATAATGATTATTATGATACTGACAGTGAGGTAAGCGAGGATGTTGCTTGATATAGTTACTGCTGTAAAGATTTTTGTGATTGTAACTGAAAGACATGAACCACAGTAAATGTGTTGCTCTAATTTGAGATTTTACAATTTTCAGGTTGATCATACTCAAGAACAAGGGGGTCAATATATTGTTGCACCCATAGGTGATCAGGATTATTTTACTTATTGCTGCACAATTTATTTAATATTCTCCAGTATATTATTTTAACAAGTTAACAATGACAGAGAAACAGCAAGAACAGGAAGATAATGGCGAGATTGATGAAGGTAAACTAGGCTCTTTGCCCTCGAACATAAAATTGTTTTTGTGTATGTATGTATATGATAAATTGACCAAGAGGAATGGCATTTATAACACTCTTCTCATAGGGCTCTGCGGTTTTTTTTCTAGTTCTATAAAGCTGTTAATACAATTACTGGGCTATAAGCCAATAATAAAAAATAGCTAATGAACTCTACTTCTTTCAGACAACACCCAGGATCCGGTTGAAGATGAGCAACAATTGGTTCGGATCAAGGAGTGGCTCAACTGTTGTCACCTTGACACCGTTGATCTTACTGATGTTCTATCAAATTTTCCAGACATCTCAGTGGTACCTAGTCTTTTCCCTGACTAGTCAGATTATGCTTTTGCTTGGCCTTTTTAAGATTATGGCCTAACTTCAATTTCAGTTCCTATTCTCCTAATCTTTTGTCTAATATAATTTCAATTGAATTGTTTTACTTGCAGGTTCTGACTGAAGGTAGAAATTTCTATCACCATGTTCTATGTGCTGCAGACTTCATGCCTTTCCATATTCTTTTGCTTGATTTTGTTTCGTTCTTCAGAGATCATGGACAACCTCGTCAAGGAAGGTGTGCTATCAAAAATAGGGAATGACACCTATTCTATTAAGAAGGACAAGGTTTATTTTTTCTCTCTTAATTGAACAAACTTTGATTCTAGTAGTCTTTTTTTCCCATTTTATTTATGATTGCCCTTTATTTTCAGAAATCTGAATATGAATTCACCATTGTGAAAGAAGAATTTGATGGTCAAAATCCTCCAGTCCTTGATAGAGCTTTGCAGGGTGAAGATCTCATATACATGAAGGTGAGTTTAATTGTTCCTCTTTTTTGTGTATGTGATAAATCTGAAGATCCTAGCTGTCTTGTAAATTATATTCTATGCCACCTATAGTCACAACAACTAGTGCTCAACAGCTCAAGTATAAAAGTGGCGTTTCTTGGCCCCAAAGGAAACTTAACACTTTATTTGAACTTGGGATAGAAAATGAAATTGTGTCCTCATTCAAGTTAGTTTTATTTACTGCTCATTGTGAAATGTACCTTGTATCTTTGAAAAAACTCTGCATCTCTGATGAGTGAGAGGGTGGAGTCTGTAGTCAGTAAACCACACAATGTATGATCATGAATCTCTCAAACTGTTGTCTTATGAGATGTATCATTTGGTTATATGACTTATATCTGTCTTAGAACTACTTCCTGTCATAGTATGTCCTAATTTTGGTATAAATATATCAGGCTCTTTACCATACTCTTCCAATGGCGTATGTGTCAGTCACCAAGCTTCAAAGCTCATTCCAGGGAGAAATAAGCCAAACAGCAGCAAGAAAGATAATTGAAAAAATGACCAAGGATGGGTTTATTGAACCTAAAGGCAGCAAAAGACTAGGTATCAGATTAATCAACTCAAATAATAATCCTACACTTTTTGTCTTCTTCTGTTTTTGGTTACTTATAACTTCTGTATAACAGGAAAACGTGTGATCCATTCTGAGTTGACTGAGCGTAAATATGTTGAGGTCCAACAAGCTCTAGGTGCTGCTGAAGCTATGGTAATAACTAATAACCGCAGATCATTTGGGGTTTATAATTACATATTACCATTTATCATTGAGTTTGTTTACATATTGCACGTTTTAAAATTTTACAGGATGTTGATCACTGTGAACCAAATAGCAAGTCCAAAAAAGCTGGTTACCGTATGAGTGGTAAAGGCTATTAATATTTTGTATCCTGCCACAAACTCTGTAGCTTTCATTTCAGTATTGATGATACTTAGTCAACTTACAACTATCATATGCTTGATTTCTTGGTAAACAGGTAGCAACCGCGACATCTCAACATGTGGTGTTCTCCACTCCATTGGCTCGGATTTAACACGAATGAAAGTGACATCTGAGTTAAATGATACCGACTCTATGAGTGGACCGAAAATGCCAAAGGCAAAAGAGCCAGGGGCCACCCCAACAAGCAGGGTTGGGGCAAGTTATATATTGATTGATTGATATTTCAGTTTTTATGACTTTTGGCACTGGTTTCTGTGGTTGAATGTTACTAGCATGTAACTGATAATATAATTTATTTTTCAATTACAGCCAGTTGCTTCAAGAGAGAGTTTTGCGCACGGGAAAGAGAACAGCACAGCAAATGGAAATGGAATTGCAAATGATGGGGACGCAGCTGATACAATTATTTGCAGTAGGTCATCCCAGGACAAGCGCCCCAGGAAAACAAGCGCGGTATACTCTGGTTTCCTTATTTCTCACACTGAGGCAATTATTTACTTCAATGTTGAAACAAGTCTGTGTAATTTATAATTGATTGCAGAACATTTTTTTTTACTTTTTTCATTCTATCCTTCTATTGCAGGTCAAGGATCCTATCCATCAAAGTGTGAAGCGTCAGAGATCTCAGGCTCCATGAACCTGATTTATGGATTGCTCAGTATTTGTGGATGACACAAACAAAAACTGATACGCATCTCAAATTTATATACCATACAATTAAGCATCTAGTAATGCATACAGTCGTAGAGACAATGCTTTGTAAGAAAAATCTTTAGTTTGCTTTCCTGTCCGACTTCTTTGTTACTGGCTTATGCCAAGTATTGCTATTTTACTTCAAGGATTTTTTATATTTACAAATTTTAGTTTATAAAACTGCTCCAAGCGCCTTATCTTCCAGCTTCTTCTACTCGTTGTAGTTTTTATTCATCTTCTATTTCATTTAGTGGGCCCAAGGTTTGCCATGTATTATATTTTGAGAAATTCCTAATTATCTGTAGCTCCAAAGAAAGGTTCGATTGGATGGAAGAACCACTCAGAGCTTAGAATTGACAGCCACTAAGTTGTGCGTAAAGAAAAGAGTTTAGTATATGATCATGATCAAAAGATACTATTGAGATACAATGGACAGCCACTAGTAACTTAACACTGCTAATACACATATTCTATAACAGAAAAAAACTCAGATTTGATTACTGATAATTATAATTTGTGACATCACTCGTACTGTAATGCAATCCAATTTATTCTAATGCAGTATATATTCTAAAAATGTATAGTCTATTCATAATTTTCTTATTGTCTATACTCTAATGCAGTATATATTCTAAAAATGTCTAGTCTATTCATAATTTTCTTATTGTCTAAGCTGCATATTTGTATGTCCACTTCTTGCATTCCAATTGAATTTCTTATCAGAATGCTTTTGTTAACAATTTTAATTTATTTTACAACAACTCAGTCAAGCAGTTTCTTAATCCGGACATAAAAATGGATCCATGCAAAGAAAAACGACTCCTTAAACACTCAATACGCATAGAGTGGGACAGTCACTGCCTCAACTCCAAAGAAAATTCTCAAATTCTGAGAAACCTACACGTGGCTTATAGAAACACCGCATTGCCTAGAGAGATCCCTAGGAGTCGGTGTAACTGTGGCCCCCACCTTGACGAACGCAGAATGATGTTTTTGATTTATTATGGCAAAGGATGAGATTGAGATACTAATATAAGCCGCCCTATTCCTTGAGTCTTAACCCCAAAATCAAATCACAATCAAACAAGGTTGAAAATCTTTCTCTCCAATCCTATTTCTCACCGTTTGTTTCACTCCATTCTGTGGGCCTTTTATTGCTGTTTCATTATAAAACATAATTGAATTCTTTCTCTTACTTTTTATTTAGTACGAAACAAGTTCAATCAACAGACAAAGCAATGGCCACCAACGAGGTAGTAAGCATAGTTATATTTGTAACTTTTCTTAATCTTGTATGTTTGTGCGATTTTTTGTTGTTTTAATAGAGTTGGAGTTTACAATTTCTGACCTGAATCAACCTGTGATTATTTTGTGTGTGAAGGTTGAGAACAAGAACAAGGAACTGAAACGTCTAGGGTTTGTGAAGATCGCTGCTATTCATACCTATGTGTTTGTCTCATATCTGTATGAATCCGCTAAGAAGAACTCAGGACCTTTGAGATCCGCTGTTGAAACAGTGGAGGGAACTGTAACGACTGTTGTTGGTCCTGTCTACAACAAATTCAAGGACGTCCCTGATGATGTCCTTGTTTTTGTTGACAACAAGGTGATTCTCTCTCTCTCTCTCCCTCTGCCTTCAGATAAATAAGTTAGATTACACTTTTGCTTTATTTATTTTTGTGTTTTTGTAAACCTTTCTGGATTTTCCAATGAATCTTATAGCTAAATTAGGAGAAAGCTTTTTATAATATTCGTACTATTTTTTGTAACTAATCATGATCAACTCTATTAGAACATGTTTGAGATCACGATGCTCAGTTTGATAAAATCATGGCGACACCATGATTTTGGTAAAATATTAAAGTCTATAGTTTTTGTCGAAACTGCGGTGACAAAATATCTGTATTTCATGGTGATTATTTCCTTCGAAAATAGAAAAAACTTCATGCTAGTATCTTAGTGAATAGTAATAGCTTAATTTGAAATCAACAAAATTCTTTTGGTTGCACAATCCTTACGCAGCAGCTTTGCTGAAATATAAGGTGTGGAATTTCCTTGATTCGTCATTGGCCAGCCAAATGAATAAAATAGAGTTCTCAATTATTTTATCATTCCATTTTTATTGTCATGAATGACGCTTGATTCTTTTGCTAAAGCAACCCTAAAACAGTCAAGTGTATGTGTTTGGCTGCAAATTTGATTCCATATAACTGATTAGTAAAATTTTCTTAAGCAACGGGCAACTGGCATTCTTAGCTCACCTACTGTATCTGTAATTTCTTAGTCCACTGTGATTTTAGTGTTTTCAGGATGATTGGCTGTTCTTAATCTAATAAAAGTAACTTTGATTTAAAACTGACTGTATCCTTTTAACTTATGTTTTCTTACTTAAAGGTAAGATCAAAGAAGTTCGTGCACAAAGTGAAAATGAACCAGTATTCAAACATACTAGTCTGTGTTCTTCCAATTCCTTGATAATGTTTGAATCAATTAGGGAATGACTCATCAATTTATTAAGCCATTTGTGGTTGAACTAACTAACTAGCATATTGTTTGAGCAGGTGGATGAAGCAACTGACAAGTTCAGTGAGCATGCTCCTCATATTGCTAAGCAGCTTATGGACAAAACCAAACTTTTGATTCAGAAAGTAACACATGAGGCCGGGAAAGTTGTGAGTGTGGGTCGATCTGGAGGACCAAGAGCAGCTGTAGATTATGTTGCTACAGAGACCAAGAATTTGCTACTAACCAATTCAGTGAAGCTGTGGACTGGACTCAACAAATTTCCACCATTCCATGCAGCGGCAAAGATGACAATTCCCACTGCTGCTCACTGGTCTGAGAAATACAACCATGCAATCAAGGACATGGTTGGAAAGGGTTATAGTTTTGTTGGGTATTTACCTTTGATTCCTATTGATGATATATCTAAGGCATTTAAGCAGGGAGAAGTTAAGGATAAGAAATCAGAATAATCTTATTCTGATTGAGTTTTACTCTTCTAAAAAATTTGCTTCTAAGTGACTTTGTTTTCTGTGTTGAGACAATTTGGGCCTAGTTGTGGCTATGAATGTTTGACGTTAATTAGTAAGATCTTGTAATTAATCCAAGCATCTAGAAATAGTGATAGTTATCATGTAAATTTTCGATAAATGGTTCTGAAAGTGTTATTTCTTATAAGTGTTGGCTATGATTTTTTTTTTTTGGAATAAAATATTTGGTGTGAAGTTTAATTGTAACACATATTAGAAATCTTTGTCAAATCGATCTTACGAAAGAAAACATCTTCACTTACAGAATCAGTGGACGAATTCGGTGACTTGTCTGTAGTAAATAGGCTGTTCTTTTTGAGTTCTACGCAAAGCCATGCGATTTGTTCCAGAAATGCATTACGAATCTTGTAAGTGACCAGCTATTGTGGTCCCTTAAACTTCTTGACTTTTTAGATGTATATCCATATTTGGTCGTTATTATTGCTGTTGTGGTTAGGATGTTGGTAGTTGCCTTTTATGGATTGTTAGGACGGTACTGGAACGTTTCTTAAAACTCATTTTATGTATGTTTGTATTATCGATATCAATATCAGTGACTCTAACCTTGAATACAACATTATATCATTGGAGGTTATATTTTGGAGTGGGTATTTGTTACTGCATAGACAGAAGGTAGGACAATATAATAGTCAAGTTTGACTTGAATCATTGATCACTCTAACAAACAACAACTATGTTGAAAGTTTGGATACAAGGACTATCTAAAGGTCAAGACGAGTCTTGCTAACAAGAGCTTTAAAAACAAGTTAAAGAACCGAAGATAGAATTTTTTTTTCTTGAAATTTATGTTGGAATTGTACTAAAAAAATGTGGAATGTCTCCCTTTCTAGATTCAGTTTTTGATCAACAGCTAGTTTCTCATATCAGAAAGATGTCTTCATACTTTTATGTCAAAGAGGATAGACTTGTTTAGAATAAAGAGAATAATGGAGAATAATCAGTTCGAATTGCTTGGTATGTCTGTGTTCTAAATACCATATCCATTTTGATTTGGAAATTAAACGTGCCTCATAACGTAAAAATGTTTTGCCAACAAGGATGCCCTCAGAGATAAGAGAATAAATTGTCAGTCAATTTGTGTGTTCTGTAATTCAGATGATGAGAATAACATTCATCTCTTCTTTACGTATCAAAGCAGTCGTAATGTTTGGAATATGTATGTGATAGCCTCAACTGTCAATGCCGCTGTGAGCCAAGAGCCATGGGTTGGGTTGTAGTGGCACAATCTTTCATATTCTGAAGGTGTTATCTATCGGAGACTCAGCGTTGTTTGCTTGTATTTTGTGGAGCATATGGAAACAACGGAACAACAAAGTTTGGAATGATATAGTGGATGCACGATGCTTTGTTTTAGAGCGAATCAAATAGGTTGTATGAATGGGAAGCAACACATAAGGCTCGCACAAATCATGGAAGTGAAGGTAAGCCATCAAGACCCGTCAAATGGGCCAAACCGATTGCAGGAAGAATGAAATGCAATATTGACGCATCTTTCGCTAATCATGATAATGAAGTTGGTAGAGATATGTGTCTTCGGGATGAGACATGTGCTTTTGTCCTGACCAAAACTGAATGGTTTCAACCGACATGTTATATGCATGTTGGAAAAGCTATAGAATTAATTTTGACACCCCAATGAGTTCAAGAGATATACTTAGCACCAATAGATTTTTGAACTCGATTCTAAAAAGATGGTTGATAGTTTTACTTTCAAAAGATACAACTCTATGGAGTTTGGAGTCATTGTTAAAGATGGTAGAACTCTTTTTAGTCAATTATACAAAAACTTTAGCGTTGAGTTTGTGCATAGACAATCAGATGAGGTTATCCATAAACTAGCTAACGCGATAAGCTAATGACGTCCCATAATTCTTCTGTTACATAAACACTAAAGTTGCCCAAACAACAAACCTGTTCATACAAATTTTCAAACTCCTATTAAAAACTAATGTTGGATGGCGATATATTTTTCCGAAGACTCAAGGTAAAAAGTTTAAAAATAAATTTTGATAAATGATATGTTGTTTTTTTTTTTTTTTTTGTCCGAATAAAATTGTCGATGATATGTTGTCAAAGTGTTTGTTTGCAGTTGAGATCCTCTCCATTTATCACATGAAATTGATTAGACAAATTTAAAAATAAATTTAATATATTTGATTCCTTTACAAGTGTTTATAGGGCGCTTTATTAGGAGTACTTGTTAGCATTTTCTTAAAATAAATTATAATTGTTGTAAGTTTTTATTGTATATATTTGAATTTGAATCAAGTACTTTTAATTACATTTCTCAATAATAGATAATGTGCAAGGAGCAATTAAGATCTGCCTTGTGTACAAAAGAATTGAAAATTTGTCATATATATTGGTGATTGTTTTTTTTTCCTACATGAAAATGACAAACACCGCATCCTTTTAAAAAAAATGTGACAAACATCACATGTAATTCACGTTCTAAGTTTGAAATCGAGGAAGGTGTCTAGCCTAGCAATACCAGGGTTCTCAGTTCAGCTCGACGCTACATATAGATAATATTTGACCTTGTTGTTTGTAACTGATTGCTTGGTTAAAAATACGGATTTAAGTTATACAAAGTCTATAATATATTTCCTTTCAAAAAAAGTCTATATAATATATTTGTTCAATGATGTGCGCAAATGAAATTATAAATAATGTCTAAATGTTTATACTGTTGATTTTAATTTGAATCTGATACCTTAAATTTTGAATATGTCTAAATGTCAAAAGGGTAATTAGAGATACTATGTGTGCAAAAAAAAAAAGTGAAATTTCGCTGTAAATATTTATAGTATAGATATAGGTATTGATTATAATTTGATCTTGTTATATTATTTTTTATTTATGGATTCATTATATTATTTGACCTTGTTGTTTTATTATAACAAGAAATCAACAAATAAATCCTCTCAAAAATATTACTCATTTCCTATTACTTATAAAATAATTTCTTAGACCGAATAAAAAGTACAAATCAATTCTTTTTATTAAAAAGTGCATCAATTCTTCTTAGACCGAATATATAAACACATTTTGGGTATAAAAATAATTTCTATTTCTTATAAAATTATTATTATTTTGATATTATTTCTTATAAAATTACGAAATATCAAATTGATTTATTTGTATAGAATAAAATCAAAATTTTTGTACCGAAATAAATCAAAATCAATTTCTTAATTTCTTAATGGTACATTATTTAGAAGAACGAAGTATATCAAAGTAGCAACTAGCAATGTCTAAAAAACATTGTGCGCTGATATTTTTGAGAATATGATATTTAAAATATAAATTTTTCCTCAAAATAATTAATATAAAATATGTTTAGGTATAAAAAAAATCACATGTTTTACTATGTTTAGGTATAAAAAAAATCACATGTATTACTCGATAATCAGAAAATTAACATTAATTATTGGTTAAAATATGAAATTTTTGGACATTGTAAGTGCCTTCGAATCAACCAGGTCTTGATTCCGTGTGTTTGTTTTCTTTTTATACACAATGAAATGTGAGGATATACATTGGCTTTGTTTCTTCCTCCGTTTTATAATGAGTAATGGTTAAAATATGAAATTTTTGGACATTGTAAGTGCCTTCAAATCAACCAGGTCTTGATTGACTCCGTGTGTTTGTTTTCTTTTTATACACAATGAAATGAGGATATACATTGGCTTTGTTTCTTCCTCCGTTTTATAATGAGTAATGCTTTTACAAATAAGATTTGTTTTTAAGAATTAATGTGATTATAATGAGTAATGCTTTTACAAATAAGAGAATTAATGTGAAAAGTGTTTTTTGGTAGTGGCCGGGATTTGAACTCCGAACGTTGAATATTACTATGTGTTGTCCCTACCAGCTGAGCTATGCTCACAAGGACAATGTGAAAAGTGTTTGTTGAGAAGAAAACAATTCAATAATTAATAATAAGGTTTTGTCAAAAAAAAAAATACTTAGTAATAAGGTTAGTTTAATGTCATTCTGTGACAACTTTATTATATTTCTTAATTTGTATGCGAAAACTTATTTCGAAATCATTCCTTAATCCTTGTATGGATCAACTCGAGTTGGCAAGTGATTCTAATATTAAAAAAGTGATTCCAAACAAGATAGTTGATATTCACACACTCTTAATTTACAATTTTGGTGGACAATGTTTTCCCCAAGCAAAGTAAGAATATCACATAAATCCCTCCAAAACAAAATATTGATCACTCTTGATCAATACCCCAAAAGAATCGGTGCCATAATGTATCAAACTTTTTTCTAAAGCAGTTATGATGTGAGGGGAGGTAAGATTGTCTAGCCCCACTTAAGATGTGGTACACTTTTGACCTGTATACAGAAATCAATCTTATTCAATCTTTCATTAATTTTGTTTGTACCATTGTGGTGCCTACTTAGATGCATATATACACAGCACACGTCATATCCTTTATGTCAGTCTGAATTTCTATATATGTATCTCAAACTAGGCAATTTACAACAAACTTGTCAAATTTTGGTTCAAATATTTTAATTAGCAACCAAAAATAAAATAAAACTAGCCCCAAACCTTTCAATCTCTATAACCTACTCCCTCCGTCCCATATTAAGTGACCTAGTTGACCATGTCACGTATGCCAATGTACAATTTTGAACTTAAATATCTTTAATAATTTATTAGAAAAAATTATGAAAACTTGATATTTTGAAAATATTCATCGTGACGAATCCAACAAGATCTTATATGCTATATTTTGTATTTATGTATTAATAGAAAAATGAGATCAAAGCATGTTATATAAATAGTACACTTTTTAAAATTAGGTCATTTAAAACGGGACGGAGCGAGCAGTATCTTTAAAGAAAAAGTAAAAAAAGGAAGGAAAACAAAAGGGAGAATGTCTTAAATTTGTTTTGACTAAAATTTCAAAGTACTCCTGTACTAGCAAAATTGATGGGAAAATCTTTTTACAGAAATTTGATGCCAAAATTATGAACCTAATAGTAATAGGTTGACATTTTAATTACCTAAAGTAACATGTTTCAAAAATTTATTTTACCTAAAGTAACTTGTTCTTTTTTCCACCAAACCAAAATTAACTAGTCACGTTACTTTCGTTACTTTAGGGCAATAAATAGAAAATAAATAAATAAAATAAAGAAAACACTATACAGAAAAAAAAACGTAAAAAAGTACTACTATTGGTAAAAGGAACAGAGGAGACCACACTACCATTGGACTTTGCAATTGCATTATGCAACGCCACAGTAATAAATGAGACAATAAACATTTTAACTTTTTCCATGTTTCAGTATCCAATGCCAAAAAATACAGTTCCAAAACAATCTTCCGTTACCGTCACCGTTAACATTTTGAAAAATAATCTAAACCTATCAGCTATCAAGCACGACCACCTCATCAATGTTAACACCACCGTCACCTTCACCGGCAACATGTTCCTCCTCCTCTAACCACCTCTCCACTGGCGCACACTCCGCCTTGTGTCGAAACTTCCAATCAAGCGCTTGACAAGCGCGTGAACAATAATTCACAACACCACAAACCGAACATCTTCGAAACTCATGTTTCCTTGTCTCAGGCCTTCCACAACCAGAATTCGAACATAACCTCATACCCGGTCCAGGAAACCCGCCTCGAATATCGAACCACCCCATCATAAACCGGTTCGCTGGGTGAGTCTCCTGAACCGGAACGTTACAACCAAAATCACTCAGCAAAGGACATCCCGAACCAGAAACAGAACCAGAAACAGCTAAAACACGAAGCTGAGGTGGTTGGTTTGAACCCGGGTTAACACTCCACGTCAGCAACGGTTGTTTGTTGTTATTGCCGTTAGATAAAACGGCAGCGAGTTCACGAGCATTAGCTTGAACTAGAAACCGTCGACCTTCAATAACGTTCTGTTTAACGCCGTAACCGTCTTGTAAACAATGACCAAGCTCACGTAAACCGTCGATGTGACCGAGAAATGCAGCGCGTGCACATAAAGCCACACCGGCGCGTAAGTCTTTGTCGTTTTTTGTTCCTCCACTTCCATTGAACTGAATCACTGCCAATGAATACAAAGACGGCGCGTGAGATTTCATAGCTGCTTTTGCCATCAACGACGCGCCGCTTCCTCTGTTTTGCAAACAGTAAAACCGAATCTGCAGACACACGACAATGATAATATTAGTCATGACAACACTTGCTGTAAGTTCTATGCATGTAATAAAATATGAAAAATAAAAAATTTCTAATTTTTTGAGTGGTTACCATTCCAAGAGTGTAACAGGCTTCAATGTTTCCAGCATCAACACAGCGTTTGAGAAAACGGTGAGCAAAGTCACACCAGTTTTTAGGTTTGACTGATAATGTTTTGTTCGAAGCTTTGGACAAAACAACAGAGTTAAGACTTAAGCCGTTTAGTCTTTTGCATCTGTTTAGTACAACAAGAAAAAAACAAATCAGTTACTCAAACACAAACAAACAAACAAAAGAGAATTTTTTTAACATAAGATTGATATATACGTGATTAGAACACTGATAAAATCTGAAGGAGAATTTGCGGTGGAGCTGAGTTTTCCAAGTATAGAGAGAACTATATCATCAGGCAAAAGTTCAAAGAAATCATGAGAAGTGTTTTGTGGCATTCTCTTGTGTCTTTTGTTATTGTTTGTGTCTGAAAACATGTTTGATAGTTGAAGTGTTTGAGGATAACACAAACCTCTTCTGGTTCGCATAATAATAGATAGATGATAAAGAAGGGTAAAAGCATAGAGAGGGGTTATATATATGTGAGAGAGAGAGAGGCTAATGAATCAGAATCTCTCACAAAATTAAATAATTTAGGAACTTTAGAGTGGTTAATTACGAAAATGGACCTAGTACTAGTATTGTCGTTTATTTGAGTCAAAGTGCGTTGACCCAGATCCATTTCGTCTTCGTCCGTAAGTTAATGCACTCGATTACGTTGCTCTTTTTATTTGTACTGCAAAATCCTTCTCTTTTCCCTTGTCTGCACGCTTTTCAACAGTTTCTTTTCTTTTTTCTTTTTACATTAATATAAAAAAAGTTAAGAAATAAAATATGCAGTACTAGTACTAACAAAAAAAAAAATCATAATATTATTAAGAATAGTTAGAGAAACGTGTTTCTAGAAAACATATATTTAGAAAAATAATAATATATGTAAAGAGATTATTTTTTTAGAGGAATGTAAAGAGAAAATTGAAAAGGGAAATAAAACATATATTTTGAAAAAGAATAAAACATATATTTGGAAAAGAAATAAACAAATATAAATTCTTTGTAACGGATCTCATATTTAGCAACAAATGTTGCTTTTGTAAAAAAAAAAAAGGAATGAACAAGTTTTTGTAAAGAATCTTATCGTTAATATCTTTTCCACAATTGATATTTTTTTAAGAATAAAATTTTTATACATTAAATTTCTAATTAATATAAATTACTGTGATCAAACTCATGTTTTCTTTAACAATTAATCTTTATTGGACTTTTTTTATATTCGATAAAATGTATTTTTTAACATTGAATAATGTTGACTCAAATAACTTGATTTGAATTTATACCACATTTAATTAATTTAATTGATTAAATATTTAAAATTATTCAACAACTCTTGTCATCATAAGTGTAATTAATTGATTTTTCTGTGGTTTTTTTCACACCAACCGATTAGTTTTTGTAGTTGGCCTGGATAATACCCAATTAAGAAAATCGACTTCATCCGAATTTTTAGAGAGAAAACAAATAAGAGAGTGCTAAAAATATGTGTTTTGATTTGATTTAGTTTAATTCTCACAATATTTGCTCGGAGAATCTGAATCAAGCAAAACTAATGAAGAATATGATGATTTTCTTCGATTGAATGTGGCTAACATTTTTAATAATTATATACTTTTTATAGGTTTTAAATGAATGACTTATATTTAGAAAATATAGATTTCTTTTATATTCAACAAATTCTAATTTATAAGGGTGTAGCATCTATATTTGGTTAGATTTGATGAGAGTACTTTTTTTTGAGAGATTGGTGAGAGTAATTTAATGACCGAAAAAAGAATTTGTTGAGTTTTCACACTTATTTGTGTGCTTTTTCAATATGCATGTTTTTTTTTATCAACCTTTATAACAACTTTTCCTAACATAGTTTTTATGAACATTATTGTAAAAATTAATTTGCTTTTAATTGACTTATAAATCAATTAAAAAGTGTTTTTTGTTTACATTCAAATACTAACAACGTAAGTAACCAAAAAAAATACTAACAACGTAAGCCACTTTTTCCTTAACGTAAGCCACTTTTTCCTTAAAATAAAAAAGCCTTTGAATGAGGTCTTTTAAATATGTTGATAAAGAAACACAAAAATTAAGAACCTTGCCTCTGCGCATGAGCCGGATTAGTCTTCCATCATTGGTAGATTGGAAACCGGTGCAAAAGCCAAAAAAATTAAGAACCTTAAATATGTAATTTAATTTGAGGCATGTCAGACACTAAATATAGGTAATATAGGTAACGCTTAGAGTTGAACATTGATTCGAAAGGTTAACAAAAAAAAAAAAACTACCTTTAAGATCAAACTCACAAAATGAACTACGAGTCTACAACTCTTCATTTAATTACCAACCAAGCTAAGCGTAAAAATGTTTAAAAAATTTATCTTACAGAAATATATTTAAAGCGAAAAAGATTCATGGGCTAAATATGAGACCTAAAAAATTTGGGGGACTGAAACCCATGTTTTAGTGACAAACCCCAATGATCAGGAGTTAAGATCCTCTCCATTTATGTCTTTCTCCATTTATTCCATTTGGAGAGATAAAAACACATAAAATCTTGAAAAAAAATAAAATATAATTAATGATGGTGGGACCCACTTAATGGTAGGATCCACCATCTCTTTTTTGTGTCTATCTCTATCCAAATTGCAAACTCCATTGATCACATATTACTAATTTTCTAACCCAAGCTTTAGAATAACATGATTATTTCCTCTAAAGATTAGAGGGTTAAGGCAAAAAGGACAAAAATGCAAATAAACCATGAGAAAAGATAACTATGAATTTGAAGCTTGAAGCTATAAACTATCGATCATCAGCTGTCAGCTAGCTTGATAGTTCTCCGTCATTTTTACCAAACAGTCTTAGTGGTGGATTTAGGTCGAAGGGTTTAAACTTTTGGGTTGTTAGATCTTTTGGGTAGGTGGTGCAAAAATTAAATTCGTTGTATCCAAAATGAAAGAGGACGTCTTGAACTCTAATTTGTATTTTTTTAATTCAAAGGGTTCGGTCGAATCTCCTCAAAAGGCTTCATTTTGCCCCGGATCATTTTGAATTCTATTAAAAGAATATTTTAGATTATTATATTTTTTATATTTTAATTCTATTATATATATATATATATATATATATATATATATATATATATATATATATATATATATTATACTCTTTATGTTCTTGTTATTATACTCTTTATATTGTGAATATTTATATCATATTTATTCTCGGTTTTTAATTAAATTTAATATAATTAATTTTTTCGATAAGAATAATTTAATTCTTATCCTATGTATAGGGTCACCCATAAAAAATTTATGGAGAATGCTAAACAGTGCCCTCAGGGCATTAGTTAAGCAACTAAACACAAGTAATTTTTTTATAAAAAGTAGTGTAATTACTTAATCAAAAGTCAAAATTTATATTTTTAAGATGAATTTTCTATTTATAGTTTCCTTAACCATTGTCCCGAGAACACTGGTTAGCAAGACCCAAATTTTATTAGCTCAGTAGATATCATATCAAAATTCAAGTCTACAAAGCATAAATGTATACACAAAATCAGACAGTTATCTGATAATAATTTGTGAAAATAAATTAATATAATTCACAACACAAATTTCAACAATTTCATACAATGTCAGATCTTGACCGTTCACTTCAGATTGGACGGTGCTGAACAAATAATGCATCCACACACTAATTGTGTTATATCCAACTCCGTGTTTTATTCTTATTAATATTTTTCAAAGGTATTTGTTCAAAAATATTTTTCAAAGGTAATGGGTAGGATATTCTAAGTTGATGCGTGTCTTCTATCATTGACTTGCGTAGAATGCATAATATGCATGCACCGCGGCTTCAAATTCATCATATCATACGATAATAAAACTTTGCACGATCATTTAAAAGATTAAGTTTTAATTTGCTATACATGACTCCTAGCTAGCCACCATTGAATTTTAAGATGAGAAAAATAGAGGAGGTGATAGTGGTTTACGTGCAAGTCTCATTACCCTTTTCTTATGCCAGGATATATCGAGAAATTAAAATTGAGTATATGAAAATGCAAAGATTAATAACAATTCATTTGTTTATAAACATGTGCGAACGTTCATAATCTCAATATATATCTGACTGATCAGGAATTTGAATGAGACAAACGCAGAGGATGTTGCTTAACGCATTTGCCATATACCACTCGTTCATTAGGGACCCTTGTGAGCGGTGTGAGTGGGTGCACGTGATGCTAATGCATACATACACCAAATTCACCTTTGAGTTGAGTATGGTCTAAGCTATATTTGCTTGTTTAACTTGGATATATTTAAGTGTATATTATGGGGTCAAACTCATAAAACCTCACCCAAACTTTAAATTAAAGGGAACTATTTCACTGTAAAACAAATGGTTAATTAAGATTGATGTTTTAAAAAGTAGATTGGTGACCGAATCGATGAGACTTTTGAAGCATTGTTCAATTAACTCAATCGATTGAATTCCGGATGACTAACGAAATAATAAAAAAATTGAATTGAGGTTTGGCCAAATTTCGTGGGACTAAAAAAAGGTTCAACCAACCAAAAGACATCTGTTTAGAATTCAATAAATTCAGTTGACCAATTTGATTCTAACCACATCGGTTAATTAAGAACAAACCTGGACCTGAACTCTATCAATTGCTTGGTATTTGTAAGATGTTTCCATAAGTTTGGATACGAGTTCATCGCCGTCACAAAAAGTTGTAGTCTTGTTGGTAAATGTTCATTAAATTTTAGCAATAAGGGAAAATCACGGTTATTTGTTACAAATGATTTATAATAAAAAAAGAAGAGAGAAAAATGCATAAAAATAGGTTTTTTCTACGTTATCCCTATGATTTGGAGGTAATTTACCTCAATCAAAGAAAAATCTATTTTTTTCATCTTTTTTCCTACCATCAAATATCATTTTCATTTGTCTCATTCAACATGTGATCTTCATGTCATTCGTTCTATAATCGAATTCTACTTGTTATTAGGGGTAATTTACCTCAAATTCATTAGAGGATAATGTAGGTTTCACCATTTTGGTTTTTTTTTTTACAACCAATTACCATTTTCATCTCAATAACATTAAACTTCTTCGTTTCCTTCGTTCAACATGCAATATTTATCTTCTTCATTCAAGAATCGAATCATACTTGTCATTAGAGGTCATGAACGGGTAATGTAGGTCAAACCATAAAAATATGGTATCTAACTAATTAGATTATGATATTTCTAAAAAACTAACTAATTAGATTATGACTGATCATGTTCCTGTGAGCATAGCTCAGTTGGCAGGAGCATACATTGTTATATGCAGCGGTCAGAGTTTGAATCCCGAACACCCCACTTTCACCTTAAAAAAAGTTGAAGTACGTCACCGTACTTTTCCCTCCCAAGAAAGTGATGAGTCAGGTTGAAGGAGCTAGTAAGTTTTGACTGGTCTTTTACAGCATTTGAATCTTGCTTGTGTTGAAAAAGGTTAGAGTACTCTAGCATACTAGCAGTAGCAGTGGATGAGGATGTGCACGCCATCTTAAAACTCAGATCCATCCTACGTATTGAAATTTGGAAGCTAGCAAATATCATTATCATATTAATTGTTTATTTGTCGTCTTTGCGGGTTTAAAGCTGAAATTGAAATGAATGGACAATTCATTGCTACTACAAAGTACTGAAAACTTTTTTATGCTAAATTCATTAGTAATTTTTTTTGCCCTTCTTATGGGTAAATAGGACTGTCTACGAGGGAATCACTGAATAAATTCAAGCATCACATTTCAAACTAAATTCTTCAAATTGCAGAAACATGCCCTGGTAAAGTTCTGACCCTTGAACTTGAATTATGCAATAATAGAGAAAAGGGTTAATTTTGTTTGCCAAGTTCAACTGGGTTGATATATTCTCACTCAATTGACCGTGCAAGCAAGGGGTAGAAGTAGGTCGTGTTATGCGTCCCAGTGTTGGGACAATTTACTGCTCCCTGCTTTCCTTCAACTTTACGTGCATGGTAAGTGAACAATGTTTGATTATTTGCTGAGGTGGTCTAACCTTGGTGGCGTTTACGGTAACAACTAGTGTGTGTCTTTGGAAATGGGTCATGGGCAACCTCTCAATTGTGCATTTATCTACTTTTTCAAACGTGTATTTATTTCGTCACAAATTATAAGTCATTTTATAACACTAACGAAACATTGATGCATATTTTTTCATTATATCATATTATCATATACTTTTTTAGTTTTTGGTAAAGACCATTTACTATTTATTACCTTTTCTACTTTGAATTTTTTTAATTTTTCTTTCCCATATTAATAATGAATAATAATTTTGTTAATTTACTCGTGATTTCTTTTTTCCATACAAAATTAACTATGCTTCTTAATTTATATGAAATGACTAAAACAACTTATAATTTAGAACATATTAGGTAGCTTTCACCTTAAAGCACGACATACACAACACTAATTGAAGTTTTCCTGACTATGCCAAGGTCTAACCTTTAATAGGTTCTGAATATCCCTTCTAAAGGCTCCATAAGGACCATGGCATGGACTTCTCTCAAGAGTCAGAATTACAAAGGATAATGACCTCTGAAGGCAATCCTAGATCATCCGGTCTGAATTCAATGTCATCTCATCATAATCTACTCAAAGGTAAAGGACAAAGGTTCAAAGACAAAAATCCTAAATTTACATTATATACAATAACTCAAGGGAATGGAAACAGGTACGTCTCTTACCCTAACTATCTTATCACCCACGACGCTTACTGTTTACGTAAGTAATTATAAATATTTTTTTTATTACAATCATATTAAATTTTTTACTTTAGATTAAATTATAAATTTGTTACATTTTATCAATAATTTTAACTTTATTAGATTACAAGATTTTTTTTTTTGCACATTTAAACATATTATGATCAAAAAGTGAAATATGATGTTATATATAGTCAAATTTTCTAAAGTGTCTTGTTAAATATCAAAAGAATGTTTTATCTCATTTCACTATTACTCCATTAATCTATTTAAAAAAACACACATATTCTTATTTAAAAAATATGATTTTAAACATGCTAACAGACTATATCAAGTTTCCAACTAAGCAATTGAGCTCAAATGATTAATGAGTTATACCAAAGAACGGATCGTTTGAAAGAACCAGAATACGATTCCTGAATGAAACAATTATTGATCTGACTATATTTATCTCGCGACCAAATTTTGGATTACCATAAAACCGAAGGGTAACATAGAAAAAAAAACTATATCAAGTGTTTTTTTGCTGAAGGAAATATATCAAGCTTTTAAAAAGTCTGATACAAGCTTAAAAAATAAACATATGATAGAATATATTTCTAGCTTAAACCTTTAAATTTTTGATACATCCCGTTAGAGGATAGAATATATTTCTAGCTTAAACCTTTAAATTTTTGATACATCCCGTTAGAGTTTTGCAAAGTCTATCTCGACTCAGCCTATTCCACATCTTAACATCCAAATAAGAAACTTCATGTATAGAATATTTGTAGAAAAAAGTACTCCATCCGTTTCAAAATGAGTGTCGTTTTAGCCGATTGCACACATATTAAGGAATGAAATGAAATAATCATTAGACATAACACTTTTACTAAACTGCCCTTACTTTATAAGAAAAAGACAAACTTAGGGGCTGTTTGGAATAGGTGAAAGTATAAGGAAAGATGCCACTGCCGATGGAAAGATTTTGGGAAATTGAGCTTCCCTTGTTTGGAACCACTGATTAACAACAAGGAAAGATAGTTTTCGGTGGGTCCTACCGCAGATTTGTTTCCTCGCTACAAGGGGAAGAAAGTAGTAGGAACATGTATATTTTTATAAAGGAAAATGTTAACCGGTGCCCCCGGAACACTGGTAGGGATGACAATTGGACCCAGGTCCGATGGGTACCCGCAAAAAATACCCACAATGGGTAGGGTAAAACCCCGCTTTTATGGGTTTGGGCATGGGTCCGGGTAATACCCACAAATTTTAATGGGTATGGGCACGGGTATGGGTACTATACTGCCCAGCCCGGCAACCCCGCATGTACATATTTATATAATATCATAAATAATTTATTTGTTTTTTATGTATAATTAATTAATTTATTTAGTTATTTAAGCATAAACCTAAACCTAAACCAAAAAACTACTTAATACAATAACAACTCCATCTTGTCGTACAATTTTTTAGGGATATTTTGGATGTTTTTTATTTGACTAAATATTACGATTCGTACGATTTGATGAGTTAATTTAAAAAAATTTGGACCGTAGTTTTATTTCAATTGTGATGTTTTTATTGTCTTTTCATAGTTAAAGTGCGGGTAATGGGCGCGGGTATGGGCACTTAGGTACCCATAGGGTATGGGGAAGGGCACTAAAGTTGTTGCCCACAAGAGTACGGGCACGGGTGCGGGTATTTTTTACAAATGCGGGTATGGGGAAGGACACTGTAGTACCCTACCCATAGGGTACCCATTGCCATCCCTAGGCACTAGTTAAGGATGCTAAAAGAAGAAATTCTAAGTCAAAAAAGATACTTTTTAAGCTTTTAATGCATTGATTACACAACTATCAATGCAAATATTACTATATTTGCTTCCTTAACTAGTGCCCCGGGGGCACTGGTTAACATGACCCTTTTATAAAATGCCAATCTTGCCATTGCTTTGATCCACGTGCATGGACTAATATACATCTCTTTTATTTGCAACCTGTATGCTTTTAGACTAACTTAAATCATGTGTTCTTGTGTTTGGTATGAGAGAGTTAGAGAAGAGAGAGTAAGGGAAGAGAGAAGTATAAGAGAAAGTGAGAATTTCTTCTGTTTGGCAAGCAAAGAAACAGAGAAGAGAGATCTAAAATGGGTGGGATCCACAACTTTTTATCTTCTCTCCTGGTGTGTGAAGAAAGGGAGAAGAACCAGCTTTTTATTTTAAGTTGCCCAAAATACCCTTATTATATAATTCCAAGGATATAGCATAAGTATTTTATTTGTCTAACATAACATATCTATAAAATAAATACTGTTAAATAGTAGAAGAAAAATATACATAGTTTTAATTTATTATTTTATTATAGATAATAATGATGACATGGTTTTAAGTAAAACCATTTCCATTCCATCAGTGTTACTTTGTCGAAAAAATAAAAAAATTGGACGCATGTTCCTTTGTCAAGTGGGAGCACAAACTTTGATTTAATTTAATATTTAATAAGTTAAAGTTGATATAAAAGTAAAAAAGTAATCAATATAATTATTTAACTAACTAAAAAAATCATGTAGTTAATTAAAATATTGAAACCAAATTTAAAATTAAATTAACTTTGATTGAGTCCTTTTTATTTTAAGGGTATTTTTGTACTTTTAAAACTAGTCAACATTTCTTTCTTCTCTATTTCTCTTCTTTCTCTCTTATAACAAACAACATATTAAATCAGCTCTTTTTCTCATATATTTTTCTCTTCTCATACTCTCTCTCACCTATTTCTCTCTTCTCAACTTCTCTTCCAAAACAAATACACCCTAAAGAAATACTTGAATACAATGTTAGTTAATGAATTATTAATATAGTTTTAAAATTTTGTTAAAATGACACTCATTTTTCGAAACGGAGGGAGTAAAATAAACAAAACAAAAAAGAAGCCTTAAATCTAGCCGAACTTCGAAGTTTGGAACCGGCTGGCCCCAAACTGAATGTGACCACTGACCCTACTAATTATAAACCCATGACTTTTTTTGGTTCTGCTTTAGGCCAAACAGTACCTAATAACTATTGACTGTTCCAGACGATTTTTCTGTGGCACGTTGCTAGTTGGAACTAGCTTATTACTCCTATTAACCTTGTCCTTGGTTCTACGTTTGGAGCATTCACATAAGGATGCAAAAATTGATTTTGTTAAGCTTGATCACTTTAAAGTATAATTGATTCTGAACCCATTTGGGTTGGCCTAGTGGTATTGGCTTGCGATCTGGGAGTGTGCTCCTCCTCGAGGTTTCAAGTTCGATTCTCACTGGTGTCAATCAATTTAGGTGGGCTAATTTAGCTTCTTAAAAAAAAAGTATAATTGATTCTGCCTTTAAACTGAACTAATTTAAAGCAAAAATTTATAAGTGATTTTTACATTGAAATTTATTGATTAGCACACTTGTACCCAAACATAATCTGTTTAACATTTAACTCATTTTAAGTATTATCAATTTTATAAAGGCTAAACTACACTTTTGACCCCCTAACATTGACAATGTTGCGATTTTGGCCCCCTAATAAAAAAATTAAAATTTTGCCCCCTAAGTTTTAGCCCCTTTGCAAAAGTGACCTTTTGGCCAATTTTGATCAGGTCAACGCTGAGGTGTCACTTCATTAATGGTGCTGGCACGCCACATGTGTATTTCACCATTTTTTTATAAAATCAAAATGCCACATGTATATTTACTTGAATTAAAAAAAAAAGGAAATATATCTTCATCATCCTCATTCAAACCACCGCCATGTCCACCGACATAAACTACGACAACGACACTCCCACCACCGTCCCTTCCAAACCCTCCGCCCCTAAACCTGAAAAAAAAAACCCAAACTTCTCAGCTTCGTCGACGACGAAATCGACGCCGATAACGAAACCCGTTGTTCACGCTCCTCTAAACCCCCACCACCACCGCCCCAAACCCTCTTCTTCATCCTCTCACAAAATCACCGCCCACAAAAACAGAATAACGTCACATTCTCCTTTCACCTTCACCTTCCAATGTTCAACCTCAAGATTTTGAAGAAAACGGGGAATATGAGGCGAGATTTGCTTCTGTTGGGATTAAGAATGGAAAATTTGAGGCGAGATTATCTTGTAGTGACCTCAAGCTAGGAAAAGCAGAAACCCCAACATTCCTCTGAAACCTTGCAAATGGATCAATTGTAGCATTCATAGAAGGAGAAACAAGATCAAAGCTTCCGTTGTTGTTGTTACTGAAGTTGTTGTGGACAGAGACAACATTTGATGTTGTAGATGTTGTGGAGAAACAAGACACGTGCTCCTTTAGATCAGTGTTGTTGTTGGAGCTGTTGTAGTTACACATTTGGTCACCGTTGAATGTGGCGGTGCTAGCGGCGGTGTAAGGAGATGAATCAAGAAGAGGTGGAAGATAAACGGAAGAAGGTGAACTTGGTTCTGGACAGAGACTCATGCTGTTGTTGCTGGCTGAGTTTGAGGCTATTTTGGTCTTTTTTGCACCACTTGTGATGGCTGTCACGACGGTGCTTCCATTTCCAATGTTGCTCTTTTGAAACACACGTGAAATGACCCATTCATCCTTCCTTTTCTATTTTTTTTATTTTTTAATTTATTTAATTTAGAAAATGATTATGTGGATTTTTTTATTTTTTTTAATTTAGTAATTACACACGTGGCATGCCACTTAGGCGTTGACCTGGTCAAAATTGGCCAAAAGATCACTTTTGCAAAGGGGCTAAAACTTAGGGGGCAAAATTTTCATTTTTTTTATTAGGTGGCCAAAATCGCAACATTGGCAAAGTTAGGGGGTCAAAACTGTAGTTTAACCTTTTATAAAATCAAACTCACCACATATTCAAACTTGCACCTTATTATTCTTTTCATTTTAGAAAGTTGTAATTGAAGCTAGGTGGTACAACTTCTGATATATCAATACGAGTCAACAAGAATTTTACATTTTTTCATAAAAAAAGATTGGACTAATGTAAAGATGATGGATGAGTGGGTGGAAATGTGGAACTCAAATCATTGCATTTCAAATCTCAGTCTCATACGTGAGCGCATTATTGTGAGTGGTGGGGAGGCTAGCTAATCCCAAATTCATCTCTACCAGATGAACACAAATCGCATGACATGCTTGACCACAAAAAAAAATTAATTAGAATCATCTAACTTCATTTTCATAGCTCCTCTTTAAATCATAGAGTATAGAAAAAGTTACACTGTCCATGACTTGTTTCCGAGTCTCAATTTGTAATAATATAAATTAATTGAAGTAACAATTAAAAAACTGGTTTTAACAATACCACAAACAAACAAAAAGCTGCAGTCCATTTATCAACACATTATAAATGAGTTTGTGTCAACTAATTATGCTCGTGTGAGTAAATTAAGTTTGATAATTGTGAAATTGTTTCCCAACACATACATATTCGGTGACTAACCCTTACCAAATATTCCTCTAAGAAAAGCCCTAATCACGGTATATGGCACTCAAATGCTCTTTTAATTATATTATAAACAAGTGCGGTTTTAATTAGTGTTGATTAAACTTGCCGCTGATATATTTTTCAATTCTTATACTACTTCTATACCTTAAAATAATTTTCAATTGTTCTTGTTGGGTAATTAGGGGAACACGAGAATCATCATTCGGGTTTGAGCAATCAGACATGTAGAATTTATTGCTGCGTTATAAGTGAAGCACGAGAAACATCAACTGAGTTTTGATATCACATGTTTAACCAAAACTTTAGAAATTAGATTTATAAACTCTTTCACTTATATGAGATTAGATTTTCACTTTTACATTCAAGACATTTGAACAAACGGAGATGAAATATATTATAGAGAAGATGTGCCGAAGAAGATGTGCCAAAGTGTGCCAAAGAAGAACGTGAAAAGTTATTACAAAGACAAAATAGAGAAGATGTCGAAGGAATAGAGAAAAAATAAAATAAGAAAAGCTACATTGTGTATCCCATGCATAATAAGAAATTAAGCCACCAAAAATGATAATCACAAGTAAAATTAGAATGTTCTGTCTTTAACCACCAATAAGATTACAACTTAATTTTATCCGACAAGAACTGAAATTCTTTGTTGTGGAAAATTATACTATTCCTTTCCTTTCATATTGTGACTTTCACCTATACTCCATTTAGCAACATCTATATCCCTATCTTGAGTTTAAAAAAAAAAAAAAAATCTATATACAATATCCAACAAAATTCTTTTTATCACACTAATTCTTGTAAAATAAAATACTACTACTTATCAGTACTTATCCAAGTTTTCTATTCAACGCAAACACATTAATTACAATTGAAGGAAAGCAAGATAAACTAAAATGAGATAACCAAATGAAGAAGCCTTCACGGGAGAGCAATTACTCATTGTTAATATAATAATGTACTGAAATGGATGAATTAAAACGTGATGGCAGCTGATTCTGGTAGCGTAAATTTATCTCATTCTCATTCCTGAATATATACTATACCATCAATAAATTACTAATATGAGTAATTGAAATATGTGAAATTTTAGCGTAATGAGATTAAGGAGAGGGAACCAATGTTTTTGTTGTTGTTATGATGTTGCTTAACGCATTTAGCTTCTGTTTTGGGGTCTCCTTTCTCGTTTATCGAGTAAATATCCCACTCATGTGCTGGCCCTTTTGTTTTGAGTAATTTTCAAGCCATCTAAACATTCTTTGTTCCTTTTCACTACCATGAATTATTCTATATGTGGTATTGCAGCATTTCTAATTGCTACTTTCTTAATAAAGTATACTCTTTTTAATGAAGAGATAACAACAAAAAAATAAAACTGTATGAGAATTAGTTGGTCAAAAGTCAGATAAATTAAGTTTAGCTTTTGGTGCTACCTGCACCCATTGATAATGTTTTACTTTTGTTGGATTTTTTATATTTTATCTTAAACTAGATAATTTTATTTGAGACGCGTTGTATACTACTAAATGTGAATATCTTTATTTATAGGTCGAGGTTTCAACTTTGCTTTGTCACATCCAACTCCATGGATTGTAATGTTTCACTTTTAACTCTCATCATTAATATTCAATTGAAAATTCAAAAGATAATATATATATATATATATATATATATATATATATATATATATATATATATATATATATGGTGAAAATTTAAGAATGTGAAATTCTACTACTCCCTCCGTCCCGGAATATCTGACTCATTTTCTAAAAAAAAGTGTCCCAAAATAACTGAGCCATTTTAATTTTCAATAAAACTTTCATCATTCCCAATACAATATAACACTAAATAATACTACTTTTATCATTCCCAATACAATATATTCCACTTTCCCCTTTATTTATACATTTTTCTTAATCTGTGTGAAATGAGCCAAGGGCTCAGATAAATTGGGACGGAGGGAGTATTAATTTGGCAGGGCAGGACTAATTGTCCACATGTGGTGAGATGAATTTCTCAGTTGGCAAGTATTGGGACACTCATTACGTGAATGGTAAGTGAAGTTAATCTCACCACAATTGTCTTATGATTCAAGTATTAACAGCCATTCAACAGAGTTAAAAAAGAACAAGTTGATAAGATATATCTGTGCTTTCACATTTGAACTGCGACATATTCTACACTAGCCACTGTGGCCAGTTATCAATAGATGTGTTTCATAGTCTCGAATCGAAAATTAGGAATTCCATATTTTACGAAGACATCATATATAACAGTGCTTGGTGCTTGGCTTTCTCACTCACAAAGTTTTCAATTTTCTGTTGACCAGAACGTTAATCGATTATACCTATTCCAACCCTTATTGATGACTTAGGCCCAAAGTTATGTTTGAATTGAATAAAAAAACTCCAACCAAGTTTTGAACTAAATCAATTTTTATCAATCAAATCGAACTTGTAGAAGGGGAAACAGCAATATTTTATGAATTGTTTCTATTGGTCACGAGGGAATCCGTCTTAGGTATATGAGTCATCTTATTTATATACTAACATGATTGAGTGTTTTTTTTTCCCTCAAAATCAATTCAAGTGAGTATTGGATCATGAGAGTTCGGCGGATCATCACCTTGGACTTTAAACAACCGGCGGATCATCACATCTAGGAGATCATCACATTGGACTTTAAACAATCACACAAGTGGAATTAAGGCATCACATGGAATTAAGGCATCACATTTCACCAAAAAATCTTAAGACATTATGTAAGAGTCTCCTCACTTTTATTATGTTCAACATCTATTTTTCATCTAACGTGAGACTCTTACTCATATACATAATATATCAACAGTGTATATGCATGCATCTTTACTCACAAGTTATACGTTATCCCTTTGTATTGCATTCTATTTATTTACTCACAAGTTATACGTTATCCCTTTGTATTGCATTCTATTTAATTATGCCTCCAAACTCCAAAGTATATGTCAAAAGAAAATGTAGTGCAATTAAAAAATGATATCGCATGTTTTTTGCTAATTAATTAAGTAATGTTATCTCAAAAGAAAAATAATAATTAAGTTTTGTATGGTAGTAACAAACTTGTTTAAGATATCAATTAATAATCCAAAATTCCGTAATGGTGAGTGTAGTATTGGTGTATGAATGTAGACATCAAATAACAGACAATAAACATGACGATTTCCTCCTTTAAACAAATGACGATGATACACCGTAGAAGAGATAAAATTAGATGGGAGGATTACGTTTTCTTTGTAAACAATAGTTGCATCTTTAGCTTCATATAGACAATCAAAATTATGATGTTTGGTCGGTATCTTATCCTAATTATATATACATCAGTCACTAGCAATCAAAGACAATTTCAAAATTATGATGAATGCAAAGTATAACAAATATTGTTATTATCATTCAATATATATACTCCCTCCGGTCTCAAATATAAGAAAAGATTCTTTTTTTAAGTTCATTGAATAATTAATGTATTTGTTTTACAATGTAGACTAGATATATTAACTACTCAATGAACCTAAAAAAAGAATCTATTCTTATATTTGAGACCGGAGGGAGTAGTTATTTATAATAAAAAGTTAAATGATAATAATATACAAAATTTTATTATAATTATTAGGGTTAATAATATGATTTTGTCCTTTTAAACATAACAACATAATTATTTTTTTTAGGGGAACATAATTTCATTTTTGCTCTCTACAAAAATTTCTTTCAAACTAATTTGGTCTTCCACATTTTCCTTCAACATTGTGATTATTATTCAGCTACTGTGATTGCTGGTTACATCCACATACAATTGTGACACGTGTTCATGTGATCCCCACACACACAAAAAACTCACCTTTTGTGTCTCTTACACACCCTTACATGGGTGATGGGATGGTACAATATGTATAAGGAGAAAAGGGTGTTCATGAAACATTATCCTTATTTAAAAAACTAATAATACAACTATAATAATGATATAAAGCATAAAATCAAATACGAAATGAGGTATTTCCCTCAACAAAAAAAGGTATTATAAGTCTTTGCAAAAAAAAAAAAACAAAGGAGGTATTATATGTACATTTGCTTAAGTAATTGATCGTCAGTTTATCAACAATTTTATTACATAAAATACACTCCCTCAAAAAAAAAATTTATATCAACAATGATATTTGAACATCTCATATTTTTAAATATTTATTCTACAAGTTATTGAAAAAAAATCTATTTTACACACCATTTTATCTGTACTTCTCTTTTCTTATCAGTTTATCATCTTATCTAAATCGTCTTGAGTTAACTTCAATATTAATGATCAATTCTAGAAATGAATGTTTTGTTTAAAAAAAAAAGGGTATTTATTTTTCACAAAATATTTTATAATAAACGGGTCTTTATATTTTATACGTGACATGTGACAGAAAAGAGATAAATTCCACAATAATATACTCATTTTGGTTTCTTAAAAAAACTGACAACGTACATGTATAAGAGCCATATTATATGATTATAAAAAAAAAAAAAGGCATCAGTGTATGTCATGCCATAAAATATAGAGCATAGTTTATGCATAAATACAGAATAAAAAGTTTTAAAATGCTTTGATAAACAATTTCTCTGAAGGTAATTACTAGAGTTGACTTCAAACATTATTTCATTAATTGATTGAATCGGTTGCCTGCTTGATGTGTAAGGAAGATGATCACTTCAGTTTGGATTCTCTTTTGTTGGACCCCAATACTTGTGGCAAAAGTTGCATTTGTGCTAATGATTGAATTTTATTTTTTCTGTTCTAGACCTCAATAATTGAAAAGTTTATAAGCAGCCGCACTAATCTGTTTTCACCTCAATGTCATGCTAGAATTTGGGATCACAAACAAGTGGAAAACTAAGTCTGTTTACTTTGTAAAAAGAAAATCAATTTTCATTTATTAAAGTTTGTGTTAGTTTTACTTGTTTTTTGAGAGTAGTCTTACTTGTTAATAAGGAGGAAAATGACTATTAAAGTGAGCAATTGTCATGCATTTATATAAGCAATAAAAATGTTAAAAAAAAAACTACTTTTTATTATTTTCTAAAATACATTATTTTTGTCTAACGTTTTATCTTCTCTCCATTATAAAGACCCACTTTAAAAGTCATTTTTTTTATTATTAATAAGTAAAACTAACGCAAGTTTTAAGAAATAAAAATGTAAAATGTTTTTATAATTTTTAGCTTTTCTTTCACATATTCTACATTTGGTTTCAACATATACAGATAACTGAATAATGTTATGTTTGAAATGGTGAGGGCTGGGTGTTGAGACAATATCTATGTCTCTATTGTAAGTTGAAGGTTGCAGGTCTAATATTTTGGTTCTATCACCCACAAAACATTGAGTATATATATAATCTCTCCTATATATTTTTTATTCAAATATGTATATAGTTGATGTGAAACTAATCAATCATAGTTGAATTTCAACATTTTTCATATTTTTAATTGGTTTGATGAATAAATTCGGGGAGGTTTTCTTTATTTTTTTTATAGCAATTTTGACTAGATATATTAGCTTTAAACAGTGCTCTTAATCCAGTAAAAAATATTGTGCTATTATGAACTTTTTAAATAAATTGTGTTGGGTTTAATTCAAATTTTAAAATGGCATTAGAATTATTTTAGATCTATTTGATCATCCGCTATCGAACCACTTGAGTCATGTATCATATTTCTAGTCTTGTAAGTGAAGAGAAAGTATTAAATAGGGCGAAAAATTACATTGACTCCTCACGATGTCTCTTTAAAGACACTCACACCCCATTTAGTTTTTAAAAAAGCACTCACCTTTAGCAATGCTCTCACTCAAAAATCCTGCACTGGACACTTTTTTGTCATATGACACGAATAAAATTTTAACTTCAATTTGCAGAGATATGAATATATGATCATATATCTTGTATATGCAAATTGAAAGATATGGTTATGTTCCAAGTGGTACAGACAAAGTATGCTTTCTAGCGTCTTCTTGGTGAATGACAGAAAGAGAAGTAGTGTAATGGACAAAATAATATATTAAGCTCAATATTCTTAATGAAAAACGCATTTAAAAACTAGAAGGGGTGTGAGTGTCATTTAAAAAGACTTTGAAGTTGTCGATGCAATTCGCCTAAATAGAGTCTATAATAACAATATCTAAAAATTTGGTTAGTCTAATCTTAATTTAAAGATTTTTTTTTTCACAAAGAACCACTAACGAACTAAGTGTATGACAGAGGGTATGGTTGGGGTAATCAGATCAGAGCAACTGTGTCCACAAATTAGGAACAAATTACAAAGTCTTGGTATCCAATTTTCGACATCCTTGCATTGTACTCACTAACTTGGAATATTTTCATTATTGGAATTGGAATTGACCTCACTATCACATCTTAATAGCCATAAAATCTTTACTAATCTTTGGTTGCAATTTTGCCCCTACAAGCATGTGACATTGTTATGTACCGTAAAAACACAAACTGAAAAAACAGAATGATAGTAATTTTTTGAGGGGCCCAAACTACCAACAAGCCAACAAAATAATATCAGCTTTTTAAGAGGTTTGGATGCCCTATTGGTGAATGTTGCATAATTTTAGTACTTTCAGAATCAAATAAATGGTTCACTATTACTAAGTGATAGTATTGTTCTTTCTTTATCACACACAAGTCAATGATTTCAAAGAGACTACTCCTTCGCTTGTTGACTCCGCAACTAACAAGGAAAAGAATAGGACTAATCAATCAATATATGCATGAGTGGAATAAAATGGATATGTTTGTGGAAAACTTAGATACCCCACATTGATCACTATATAAGTGGTTATCTATAATTGAGATAAAGTGTAAGTGAAGGAGATTTTGAGATTTATGCTATAATTCACAAGAGACATAATTAAGAGATTGGTAACATAGTTCTTTTAAGTCATAATAGCCGCACTAATTGCTAGCACATGCTTGCATGAAAAAGGCAAAACAAAGAAAAATCAAAATCATCATCTCTTTATAAGGATTGTTAGCTAAATACAATCTATTATCATGACGGCTTTGATAATGTTGGTAGACCTCAAACATTTACTATCTATCATTGTTAACCACCATTTGCTTCCTTAAAAGGACTATTTTTCCTCCAAAACACTTCTCCTGGTCGGTTCTTTACTGCTAAGCAATTTGTGGTTGATAATTCTTATCAAATTGGACCCTATGTAGGATTTGTCATCGATTATTTTTTCTCATTTCAAATATTTCATTATGTGGTATGCATAAAGGCTATGTGTAACATTTTAAAACCAAATCATACAAAAAAAATATCTTAATTCCCATGGACGATGTACGGATTCGAAAGTATACGGATTTGTATAGTAAAACAAAGAGGCTAGAATGTGATTCTCTAGTATGGACAATGGATAAAGAAGGACAAGGAATGTGTGGGTGTGGACCTGATTTTTAACCCACTTTACAGTGATATCTATGGAAGATATGATTTTGCCTCAAAACATATAGATAAGAATGAGTTTGTGGCAGATCTTTACAACATTCCCTACCACTATTTTAATATGATGATGCACTAATACTGGTAGCTTTTGGTGCTAAGTATTATGACCGAAAAAGTCTGAAGTTTCTATGTTCTTTTATTTGTTTACTGAAGTTCTTAATCAAGAAAAAACTGATAGAGGTTGGGTCTAGAAGAGGGATTAGATACTTACACGAACACGACGCGAGAAACCAAAATTATAATTCCAACACATATTGATACTTAATAAAAAGGTCTCTACATTGGGTCCCTTTAGCTTGGACCAGTGTATGTTTTGGTCCAACTTGGACCAGTGAAATTACCTGGTATCACAAGTTGTGTTCTAATTGTCCCATGCCATACACCCCCTTATAGAAAATATGCTAGCAACTCCTTTTCCCTAGAGTCTAGATGCACATGAGCATGAGTCTTGCAAATTCCAGAATATATAGTCAATTTATGTATCTTATTAAAAATAAATACAAGCCACTATAAAAATTTCTAAGAATGAAATTCGTAATAAAAATAAAAACGTAACTATTAATAAGAGATTGGCATCCAAACTTGATAAAAATTAATAAAAGTTTTTTTTCCTTTCAAACTCTTCACTCATGTAGTTTCTTTTTTAACAAATCTTATTTTATTTTCCGTAAATAGTTTTTTTTTTTTGAGGAACGTAAATAGTTTTTTCTAAAAAAAATAAATTGGCTGATATTAGTATATTACTTTACGTTACTCTCAATAGTTTTTTTTCACAAATCTTATTTTATTTTCCGTAAATAGTTTTTTCTAAAAAAATAAATTGGCTGATATTAGTATATTACATTACGTTACTCTCATCTTCTGTTATATAAATTACTTTGTCCGTATTTTATTGTAGCAGATTTTTTTTCACATTAATCTTTTTGACAAATTTTATTTTATTTTCCGTAAATAGTTTTTTCACAAAATGACAAAGGTTCATGTTTAGACCCAACCCATAAATCCATTTTCACAAAATGACAAAAATGTTACAGTGCAGTCAATCTTACATAAACCTTGCCTATCATTCAACTTGTACAACAGGTACTGAATAATTAATCTCAACCGTATGTATTAAATATTAATATATCAATGGTCAGCCTTTAACTGGTCCAAGTTGAACCCCAACGTTTACTGGTCCAAATTAAAAGAAACCCTCTACATTTAGTGTCCGATACATTTTGAACAGAATTATCTCTGTCGGAAAAAAAAAAACGTATGAAATAAAATAGAAGCAAAAAACGAGGAAATTTAGAAGAAAAAAAACGTTTAGGTTTTGAATCATCTCCCATGTTGATGGGTTTTGTGTTTCTCTAAAAAAAATGTGTTCCTCCCACAAAAAAGAGGGTCTAATTTCAGTTTAGTGCTACTTTCTTTTGATTTATTCCTATTGTTTTTTCCATTTTAGGACAAAAATTAATTCATGTCATTTATAATTAAAGATGGGCCTAGACATTGTTGAGATCATGGGTCCTACCTAGTTCTTACGTAAGAAATGAGGAACCGGGAGTAACAACTTGGGCTTAGTATTGTAACCAAGAATAAAGAGTAAAAGCGGAAAGGAAAAAAAAAGGGAGGGGTATCAATAACAGAGATATTACAGGAATAAATTTTTATTACTTTTCAAAGGTTTGAAACTCAAAATCATATTCAATTTAAATTACCTATAAATTAATTTTTTTTTTCTTTAGGAAGTAAGTTAATAATTTATTGGACATGCATTAAAACTATAAAAATTAATTGATTTTAAGAAACACGTAAGTTGTATGGATCAAATTCGGTCTTGATCCAAGGTTGGCCAAGGATAAAGTCATCAAAACAATGTCGTAGACCTTAAATAAAAAAATAAATTACTTATAGTCGTGTCGTGAGTCCATGAACCTCTATGTTATGCCATTTTGTAAACTAAAATTGATAAAGTATTGACTATATAAATATTATTTCAACAAAGATTAAATCAATGGAAAAAATGCTTCATCTTAAAATCTGCACCAGACCTCAATAATATGTTTGGGCGGATGTCTTGTACATATCAAACTAGACTTTTCTTTTTGCATTACAATAGGGACGGACGAAGTCCAGAAGAAAGACAACCTAACGCTTGATTGAGCGAGGAATAAAGACTCCAACAAACTCAGCAAAGCAAAATGATCTAATCTGAACCAGATATCGCTCATATAAAATCAAAGAATAGAGTCACCTTCACAATTAAGGTTTGCCATAGTATTTGCAAATGAATTAGCTTCTCTATATAAATATAAATGTGTAATTCAAACCTATCGATTTAGATCTAGTTACTTTTAATGACTAACACACTCAACCCACCAATGATACACCATTATCCGGCTAAAAGAGTACTCGTGATGATACTTGATACAACATGAAGCCTCAATATTGCGCCAACTTCAAACCTTCAAAATTTTAACATCACTCAAAACTCCGCCATTTAAGCACTATACACGCCTAGATATTTTGAGAAGCCACAAACCCACAAACCATTAGTATATTTTAAGGATGTGATTGGATTGAGGGTTTAGGAGGCGAAGGGAGGGGAGATCTCACTTTTATTTTTAAAATTACGAATAATGTAAAATGTTTTTTTTAAAATAAATTAAATGTTTTTGAAGTATTATATGATCATCCTGTTGTTAATTCAATTTTCTAAAAATTATTTTATAATATCCGTAATTTAAAAAAGAAAAGTAAATTCTCTTCTCCCTTTCCCTCCATCCAAACACACCCTAAAACAACTCCATACCCTAGTGTCATATTTCCTTTTGAAGCTCCATCTTTATTAAGCCAAATCTAACTCTTAGTCGGTGGCAACCAACAAATTTCCCAAATGTTGTACTCTTTGGAGAATTGCTTTCAATGTTCTGAATTTTTCACTTTTAGAAAAAACGATATGGATTTTTCATGTTTTAAAAAATTCTAAACACTGTATTTTTTTTTTCACATTTAAAAATATGCAAAAATTGTAATTGTAATGTCAGCCTTAGCGTAGGCTAAGCATAAAATTAGTTTATTTTACTTTAAATGGACATTTGGATTTTGAAATTTTTCATATTACAATTACATAAAATTTTCATATTAAGGAAAAAAACATGTTAGCATCATTTTGGGGATTTGGGAACCAAAGATGTAATATATACAGTATTGTTTATAGAGTATGGACTGGAGATGAAGTATAGAAGTATAAATTTTAAAGAGTTTATTTTCCCAATCTTTAAGTTTCTCGCAAGTCTCTTATAATAATTCAAATTATATAAATATGAAATACGCACAAACATTCTAAAACCCTCCATTTTTTAAATTTTAAAATCCAAAATAAGGTGCAAAGCGGTTAAGTGCCTCACCTTTCAATGCAATGAAAATATTGTATAATGCAACTATTGAACCATGGTTAGGGGAGCAACATAAAAACAAACGAACCACTTGACTACAACTTTAATTGTAATTATTTTTGTCACAATATATATTTATATCTTAAAAATATGACCCCTCCATAAAAAAAAATGGCTCCGCGGGAGAAGAAATTCTCTAATTTTCAATAGAGGTGTGTTATTTGAACAACCATTTGGTTGACAACTTATTGTACAACCACAAATTTACAAAGAAAAAGTAGATTTTGACACGGAAATCAAAGCAATAGAGAGATAAAGTAAAAATATATGTGAGTATCAGAGAGAAAGTTGTCACAAAAGTTGTTAGAAAATGGTTCTACAAATATCATTTCTCTTTTCAATATAAGAGATTCTTGCGTCTTGGGAACGTCAAAGGAATGAAAGGAAAGGAGAGAAAAATGGTGTGGAAGAATGAAAGAAGCAGGGTTTGCAGGGGAAGTATTTGGAGAAGATGCAATTGATGGACGTCGAGCTTTGTTGAGGATGTATGATAATAATTGGGAGATGAAAGTGGAAGAAGATAACAGTACAAGTATGGGACTATGGTGGAAGAGTCAACCTGTTTCTTTGTTGAAACTGGATAAACTACCATAAGTAAAACTATAAACATGTTTGTATAATAAAGAGAGCTCAACATTGACAACATGGCTTTAAGCAAGGTCAAGGTAGATTGGTATTGGAGTTCTGCATAGAAGTTACAACTACAAACATGTTTGTGTATGATAAAAGAGAGCTGCAAATTATTAAATTAAATGTATGTTTTATAATCATTGTTTCAGAGTTGAGCACCTGTTGCTTTTCTACAGCTAATCTGCAAGTTAGATCATAAGCTAACAAATATCGCATTAGAAATCAATAGGCTCGGTCACTAATCCATTTGAATTTAACGTTGGACTTGAACTGCACTTGAGTGCAGCTGGGACATGAGCCAACTGACAATTAACTGCAGTTGGGGGTATTAAGATAAGGCTTAAATATGGTAATGGTCCCTGCAAATATATGGCGTTTTGGTTTTAGTCCCTATAAAAATATTTTTTTTGGTTTTAATCCCTGCAAATATAGAATATTTGGTTTTTGTCCTTGGTATTTTGTTTTAATCCTTGTAAAATCATCTCATATTGAAATTGGTCCCTATAATATTCATTTTAGTCCTCATTTTGAGGGACTAAAATCAAATATTCAACATATTACAAGGACCAAATCCAATATGAATCAATTTTACAAGGACTAAAACAAAATACCAAGGACCAAAACCAAATTTTTATATTTGCAGGGACTAAAACCAAAAAAATATTTTACAGGGACTAAAACCAAAATGTTAGATATTTGCGGGGACTATTTTCATATTTAAGCCTTAAGATAATTTTGGGGTGTGGGAGAGCAATTTTTGAAGTTTAAAGAGCAATTTCCCTACCAAACTGTGCAATCTTTTCATTGTGGGCTGGCTTTGTTTGGCCTGTTGGTATTCATTCTAATTTTTTTAGCAAACGTGTATTTAGAAAATATGTGACTAACTAATAGCAAACTTTTAAGTTTCAATCTTGACTGCATGTATGGTTATATGATTAAAATTTACTCCTGTTAGGACTTAGGCATACGTAAAAAAGCACGGGCGTGAGTATGTTGGATCGGGACTTACGAGCTAGATTTACGAGAATAATCCCCTCAAGTGACATGAGGGATAGTAGAATCTAGACTTTGAATAAAAATAAGAGAAAACAAATTTAGACAGAGATTTCTATGACATGAGAGACAAACAATTGAGAAAATTCAGTATTGATTTAACTTCAAACAAGATACAAACAATTTTTGGTAACGGTAAACAATATTACAGACTTTGCAAACGATCTTGTAACTTTGTTACCACTTGCTTAATTTTAGCATAGGGTCTAAGGAAACAAGAAAAATCGTGAGAATTAATAACGAAAATTCTTAATGGTTTTCTAAAAGAGTGAATAGGCAAAAAACCCCTCTGAAATTGTAACTTTTGTCAAAAACCCCCCTGATTTTTGCAAAACTTCAAAAACCCCCATGAAATTGTTAAACGTTAGTCAATTACCCCCCTCCGTCTGTTTTGGCTGTTACACCCTGTGACGTGGCAGTTAACTGTACACATGGCACCTCCACGTAGACTGAAAGTTATGCCACGTCATAGGGGGTAATTGACTCTTTTTTTTAATTTTTTTTTGTTGCTTTTTTTTTTTTTTAAATCTATGTGATTATAAAAATAGGCAAATACCCCCCTCAACTTTAATGCTTATGTGCAAATACCCCCCCTCAACTTTAATGCTTATGTACCAATTATCCCCCTCAAATTTAACACTTACGTGCAAATACCCCCTTTAAATTTAAAAAGTATTTGCAAATTGAATTAAATATTATGTTCAAAGATTACTTCAAATGTTTAAAGACTAAACGTCAAAAAAAAATGTTTAAAGACTAGTTTTAACAAAGATTTTTCAAATATGAGACTTTTTGATATAAAATTTGTCACAAAACAATAATTCTAAACTGTGCTAGAGAACTTAAAGGTGTGAAAGCTACTCATGTCAATCCCTCCTGTTATTGAGATAGTGTTGATGAACAACCAACTAGGAAGATTCATTTCAAGAGATACGATTTATACAATTAAAAACTTTTATACAAAATGAATTTAAAACTTTTGCAAACTGAGTTTGAAACTAAATCCCTTTACTGTATCATATATAGCATGAATTAAATCCATTTACACCAAATAAAACATAGAAAGAAAGCTATTATTCTTTTATTTTATACCAAACATCTATTTAGACTTGGTAGATTATCATAACATTAATTAATTCATATGATATGATTACTGGCCAGCAGGAAAAGCTTCATCAGGGAAAGTCTTGGTGATACCCGCAAGACTCTTGAAATTAATCTTCTCAGTTGGTTGTTCATCAACAGTATCTCAATAACAGCAGGGCATGACATGAGTTCCTTAGCTTTCATACCTTTTAAGTTCTCTAGCAAAGTTTGGAATTATTGTTTTGTGACAAATCTTTGTTAAAACTAGTCTTCAAATATTTGAAGTAATCTTTGCACATAAGATTTAATTCAATTTGCAAATAAGTTTTAAATTTGAAGGGGGTATTTGCATGTAAGTGTTAAATTTGAGGGGGATAATTGGTACATAAGTTTTAAAGTTGAGGGGGGTATTTGCACATAAGCATTAAAGTTGAGGGGGGTATTTGCCTATTTTTATAATCACATAGATTTTTTAAAAAAAGCAAAAAAAATGAAAAAAAAAGAGTCAACTACCCCCTATGACGTGGCATAACTTTCAGTCCACATGGAGGTGCCACGTGTACAGTTAACTGCCACGTCACAGGGTGTAACAGCCAAAACAGACGGAGGGGGGTAATTGACTAACGTTTAACAATTTTAGGGGGGTTTTTGAAGTTTTGCAAAAATCGGGGAAGGGGGGGGGGGGGGGGGGGGGGGGGGGTTTGACAAAAGTTACAATTTCAGGGGTTTTTTTTGCCTATTCACTCTTTTCTAAAAGTTGACTTGCATTTTATATTTTATATGCAAGAAAGTCAATAATTGATAATAGTATTAACTTTAGGCAAATGTTAACTTGTGCCCTCAAGGGCACATGTTAAGGAATTTATTATAGAAATATATGCATCAAAATTCGTGTAGTCAACTTTTAAAAAGTTAAAATATCATGTTTTCCAATACAAAGTTGCTTTTTTGAGTTCCTTAACATGTGCCCTTAGGGCACAAGTTAACACGACCCTTAACTTTATAGTACTTGTAATAGTCAACTACAACATCTAACATGCTCATCACGAAACAAGTCAACTAGGGAGAACCTCAAAATGAACGGGTATAAAAGAAAAAAATTAAAACATGTGCAAAATGTGCACAAATCAATGAGTATTGTTAATTGAACGGGGGAGATACACTGGAGTCATTACCGGAGGTTTAAGACCCTAATGTTTTTCCTAGTATTAATTAGAAAATTATTTTTACTAATTTCATGACATTATTAGAAAAGAGCAATGTTTATGGCTTCTGTGCAAAATTAATTTGTAATCGTTTTTAAACTTAAAAACATATCTGAAATGAATTGAGCAGCTCAGCTCCAATGTTGATCCAAACTGTTCCTTAGCATGATATCAAGCTGCAGAAGAATACCTTACTTTAATCATATTTTTATTGCGAAAACTTATCTCACTCGATCACAAATAACTTGGGGGAGGGGGTGGGAGTGGAGACGTCGTTTGTTGGCGTGGGAGGAGGAGAGTGTGGAGGAGTGTTCTGCCATGTTACAAAATATTGTTTTGCAGGTGACAATTCAGGATACTTGGCGGTGGTTACTTGACCCTTTACATGGGTATTCTGTCCGTGGAGCATATCATTTTATTACTACTACAGGGACAACTATTGACAGACATTCCGTCGATGACGTTTGGCATAAGATCATTCCGTTAAAGGTGTCAGTGTTTGTGTGGCGTCTTCTTCGTGACAGATTGCCGACTAAAGACAATTTGGCGAGGCGGCGGGTCATTCAAGCAACTGATACGACTTGTCCGACATCGTGTGGTTCCGAGGAAACAGCAAATCATTTGTTCTTGAGTTGTGATTTTTTTAGTTCTATTTGGCCACTAGTGTTTCACTGGTTAGGTATTTCAGCAGTTATGCCTGGTGATATTAGACATCATTTTTTTCAGTTCATTCATATGGCTGGTTTGCCTAGATTTACTCATCTTTTCTTAAGGGTGATTTGGTTTTCCTCTGTTTGGGTCATGTGGAAGGAAAGAAACAACCGTGTATTCAACAATGCGGTCTCTACTTCTTCTACTCTCCTAGAAAGAGTTAAACTAAATTCATTCTTATGGCTTAAGGCAAATCATGCAGTGTTTAGACATAGTCCTCACGACTGGTGGATGCATCCTTTGTTGTGCATGGGTGTTCACTAATTTGTTTTTGTTGATGCTTCCGTTGTTTTGGCATCACTATTTGTAAATACGTTTGGTTGATTCACCTTTTGCACACCTTGTGCGGGGTGTCTCATTGTTGATTTATATATATGATTTTAGTTTGTTCAAAAAATATAACTTACCTGAACTAAAGTATCAATGTTCATACATAATCATTTTTATATTGATTCCCCTTTCATCTTATTAGCTTGTTTGATAAAAAAAAATAAATGTACTTGATAAATTGTTTATTATTATCATGTGTGAATCCTGTCTAGTTTAGACTAGTACCTATTTGGAAACCAGCAAATTGCATCACACAAAGGCACTGATAAGACCAAATTGAACAATCTAAGTGTTAGGCACTACTAATAATAACCAACCAAAAACATGCGCGCCAACTCAACATGAACAAAATATATAACAAACTAGTTGCATATATTTGGCAAAGTCACCATCACTTTTTAAGTCACACTTGTACAATCCTCCGATATTGTACAATTTGATTAGGTCAAGCTAAGTAACAGTAAGGCAAAGACTATTTTTCTCTTTGGATTCAATCGTCAATTTGGCAACTTGTCTTGCATTCGTCATTGCAAACTTATATTCAAGTTTCAACCCAATCATACACACACACTTACTAGATCGCTTGTTTTGTACAACGTTTCACATCACAACATGTTACTTTATTCAAATTATTGCAAGTGCAAAAATCAAAATCCAAACACTTAATTATGCCTTTGTTAAAGAGGGTCTAAATAGGATTAATCAAAATTATATGATGATGAAGACAATCAAGATTCTTACTTACAGTAATTTAATTACAACATAACAATATCCCTTTTGCTCTCTATTTCAAGTGTCAAATTTGCACTTTATATTACACAAACACCTATATGATTGATTGATTAATTAATTCGGGATATAAAAATAAAAATAAAAATAAAAATAAAAATAAAAATAAAAAAACAAGTATAGTTACTAACGCTAAACAGAGCTGCGATGAGAACAAACTCTAGACCGAACCGGTGAACTAAGAAGGGCGGTTCGTCGGCCGAATTGTGATTCTAGCAGGTAAAGGTCGACCGGTACCGGACCCACCACAACTGCTGCAACCCATACGACCCGAGCCGGAACACGTACTACAACCGATATCACCATCAGACCAGCGTGAACAGAGGCAAGGGACTCGACCGGTTCCGTTGCAGCTGGGGCATCGTGGAAATGATGGACCGGCCATGGGTTTTTGGTCCATGACCTGTTTAACGAGAACCGCTCCGGCTAGGACGCTTAGACCGGTGGCTAATTGGCTGATTACGAGTGGACCCATTTGGTTGAATTGAAGATACAAACGGAGATGAAGATGAAGATTGTGATGATAAAGTGAGGGTGGATGAGGAAACGTAAAGGGAGAGAGAAGAGATAAAGATTTTTTTGTGTGTGAGTTTTATTATTGTTTGGATTTGGAGTGGTGAATAAGGAAGAAATAAAAGAGATGAATAATAATAATATAAATAAAGTGGTTGTGGAATTGTACACGTTGACGAAACTCTGTTTGGTGGCTCTAACAAGTTTGAGGTTTGGAGGCTAGTGCAGATGTTTTTCTTTTCAATTGTGGTTTGGTTTCTCTTTCTGTATGTGCTTTGCATTTAACCACATAAAACTTCACACACACGTTCTTTAATATGATTTATTTTCTTGATGAAAATGTCAAACACCCTTTTAATATTGATTAAAAGACAGTATATATGTCTTACTGTACGTACTAACATATACCTTAAAAAGAAAATTTATGATCGTAATTGTCATTTAAAAATAATTAAATTATATAAAAAAAATACATAATTAAAATTGAGGATTAATTTTTTGAAATTTATTTGTGAACCAAAATTAATTTTGCATATGATACTTTATTCTCATTTTATTTAAAATCAGAAGTGATTTAGTTTAGTTTTTTCAAATTTATCAGAATGAGTTAAAAATGTAAGGGAGAGGTAATTTGATTTCGAGATTCATGTGGAAGATTTTTCCGCCACTTGGACCAACATTTAGACGGTTCAAGCAAGGAAGAAAGTTCCATATGACAGATGAATATTGGGACCGTTTATTTTGTCTGTCCCATACGACAGACAAATTTATCAAAATTTCAAGCGCTGTTTGTCTAAAATCACGAACTACTTGCCGACACGGCATAACATAACATGTTACATGAGCAATGTGTGCGGATAAAGATTACGATTACTGCTAGTATTAATCTAGCCATCTGTCTGTGTGCACATGTCTTGCTCAGCTCATGGCTACAAAGAAAGGTGCCATGTGTAAGCAAAGTTCTCACATTGTTGAGTCTTATTTTGGTATTCATGTCTTAGAGGGGAGATAGACATCATCTCCAAGATGTCAATAAGTTGTTAATTTGAATTGATTATACAAATTGCAAACCCCGCCACAAAACAAACATTGCTATAAGCAGATGTTACCGTGAGGTTTGCTAGATATTATACAATGGCCACAGACCACAGTAAAATAGAAATGATATATTCAACAATTTTTCACTTTGAAACAAGAAAACACTACTCAAAAAATTTGTCTGATATTGATGTTGATTCTTGAAGTTTGAATATATTTTAGGAAACAAATATCATCTTCATGTGTCAACTGTGTCTCAAGATGGTCTATTTCAGCATTTTCTTTATCGGCGAAGATCCGAGGAACACCTGCAACATGTATAAGACCGATTTCCAATGTTAAACAGAATTTTGAAGCTAAACGAATCAACATAAGACGCTTTTTTTAAAGGCAAAAAGATTTATCGAAAGACAATAACACAAAGTGGTTGGGAAAAAATGTTAACAAAAAATGCAAACACTGCATAATGACATTGACAACAAGATCAACAGCAAAGGCAAGTGCATATCCTTATAGCTAAGATAAGAATTTTTCTGTGGAACAACTGTTTTCCAGCAGCCCTATACTTCAACCCAAGTTACTAGCAACTAGCAAGTCACCTCTTAATCTTTCCACACTCCCACTCTTAGCAAAACGCATGCGTCAGAATGCGATGCAGATGACAAACTCTCCTAACAATACCTGCGATGCAGATGACAAACTCTCCTAACAATACCCCGCATCAACATACCTTAAAGCCAATCCACACCATAACATGTTTGATCGCAACACAATTCCTACCAGCATTATAGTTCTGAACCAAATGGCGCCACAGACAAAAGAGGTAATAATAAAACTCAGCAGAGAGAGCCAATACCAAGCTGCAACTTTTTAACTTCAATTCAACTACTAAATCAGCATTCTAACTTTTCGCTTCGGAACCGCGATTTTTCCGAAATAATAGCATTCATAAACAAGCAGTAGGGTTGGTGAACCAAAATAACAATGGATGGCAACCATCTTTAGATTTTATCTTTAACAATCTTCCAGTCCAAGCCATCATTTGTGCCTGCTCCGTAATACTTTCAAATAAAACAGTTTCGCATTGGAAAACCATATTGCTTTCCAAATCACCCAAACACACACTATCACTACCAATCAAACTACCAAAGTGCTGAAAGTTTTCGATAGTTTCATTATGCAACACAGCTACCACACAATCCACCTCAATACCTCATGCCATATCCTCGAAGAAACCAATCATTAAAAAAACAAGTGTTCCACAGACCCAGCTAGGCCACAGCCCCAACACGCTGGCAATGGCATACATCTGGTCCAATGATCTCCCTTCTTGCAAGATTTTCTTTTGTTCGAATATATCTTGAATCAAACTCCACACAAAGAAAGACACCTTCAATGGTATTTCCTTATGCCATGCTTTTTGAAAGGTATCTACTACAACCCTATCGTGAGTCCGCATAAGGACCCGGCCTGTATGACCCATTAGCAGAACATTGTCCTAATGCTGCATTTCCTTCAACAGTTTTCCGTCCCACAAGTAAATTCGTCTTCTCCAATTCCACTTCCACACACCCTATTTTTGTTATCTTATATCTGCCACTATTGCTGCCTTGTCGTTTGACAGAATAAACAGCAGATCAAAGTGATTATTCAGCTTTTCGTCATGAACCCCCAAACCCCTTTATCCACCTTGTTTACATTTTTTGACCAATAAGAGCACACCCTCAGCTTCTCACCCAATATCAACCCCCCACTGCCATACTTATAATTCAATACCTCATACCATACCCCACAACCACAACTATCTGTTTCTAACCTCTGCAACCACTTTCCTAATAACTCAATCTTAAATTGTATGTAAAGTCCAATTGATACTCCTCATCCTGGTGACATAACTCAATTAATCATACAAGTTCCTATGATTTAACCAGATAGTATCTATGTAATGAATAGTTAAGTTGTAGACATAGTTATGCTTATTTCTTGAAACAAAAACAAACAAAAATTAAATTAAAAATAATATTTTGATTGGTAAAAATTATTTGAATAGTACTGAAGAAATTAAGTATGAAATACAGAAATTAAAAACATTAAATATTTAACGATTATTGAGTCAAAAAAATTAATGAAACGTCAAAGAGAAATGGTTTCATTTAAGATTCAAATTCAATATATAGGACTGGATAAGTGCACCTTGTGCTAGCCGAGCTTAATAATATTCGCTGATTCAAAAAAAAAAATATATAGGACTGGATGTTTACAGCATATATCTTTATAGGGTATAATATTTACCATGAAAGCATTCCCTTGCTTCTCCAGCCATGAGTACAACATCACCAGTTCGAAGAAACATTGCCAGGGGAGCATCCTCTTTAGATTTTCCTCCCAAAAGAAAAATAGCTTTACAGCCCAAGCTGAGGCAACGAGGACAAGAAACTAATTAGGATTCATAATCCTAGTACATGTTATATCTTTCATTTTACATGTTTGTATCTAGAAACCAATAAACAAGATATTCCAAAGATATAAGCATAATACCTTAAACTAACTATGGGCTTACTCCAATCTGCTTCCATATCATCAAGGTGGCCACCCAGTGTGTCCCCTGCAGTGATATTAATATATACATCAAAGTGAGAGGTAAATCACTGAACAGTATGGTGTTGTGAGTTCAAAAAGCCGCTAGCTTGTTTGGATAACATACGTGATTGGAGCATTTTTTGTTCAGGAGAATTGAGAACAATTTTTAGAGCCATAAAAATTTCAAATTTTTATGTCGAGAGTAATGTACTCTTGATTTGGGACACAAGCATTCGCACTTCAAAAGTAATTATATCTTAACAGTCAAGCAAAATAGATTCTACTAAACTTGCTTTTAAAATCATTCCAAAACACAATTCAATTTCTTTCAACATTAGTTTTACCAAAATTTAAAACACACGAACCCTAACATGTATCGAAATTAAACTAAAAATGGAGTGAAAAGAGGACATGTAGAATAATCACACTACAAAATTATACACAAAAGAAAAGAAGCAAACCTGATGCAAAGTAATTTACTATGGCAGCTTCAGGATGGAATTCAACACCAGCAGGCATTGCAGGTTTTGCCAATCGTTTGGCGAGCTCACAGAGTGCTTCAGGGATTTTGTTATGTTGGAGAGACACATTATAATTTCGCTGTACATAAACACAATCATTGAAAGATTTCCCAACAACAACAACAAGCACATCAAGGTGATGCAACTTTAAATATCAATAACAATTCCCAAAAAAGTTTTAATTTGACATCTTCGTAATAGTATCTACTTGATAACAAAATTTAAGGCATATTTGAGCAATATTTAAAGGAAAATGTTACCGTCAAAAAAAAAAAAGGAAAATGTTGAATCATCCGCATCAGAAGTTTGTTGTTCAAGCAAGGGGTGCACTCTATAAGGATATTGATACACTTGAATTGTGGAGCAAGTTTAGAAAAGCAATTTTCTTGTATCTCAGTCACAACTAAAAGAGGGTTCCTCTCTAGCTAAAAAAGGATGTGTGCTAAGCAGTAGATTATTGTGAGTCAAGTAACCAATTACTATTCTCCAAAGCAAAAATGTAACAGTATACATTAGTAGATATGATGCTATTCCTTTTTTTTTTTTTTGGGATCAAGTAGTCTAGTGGCTAGAAAGTCACCTTTAAGGTGAATAAGTGGGGAATCCGGGGTTCGAACCTCAACCCTTGCATATATAATGTAATGTCTCTACCAACAGAGCTATGCTCACGGGGACTAATATGATGTTATTCTATTGCAAACAAAATAAGGATATAATAATATAACTAAAATTTAAATCCAAATGCAGCATAAAAACATTTGATGGGTTAATCATGACTCACATTAGACCAGTCAAACTGTAGGCCTAGGGTGCTCCACCGCAACTTTCGCAACAAAGAAGAACCAGAAACGGATCTGCATTTTCTCAAGGATGCTTCTTTTTCCGTGGTAAACTTCCATTTCTCACCGTCCCTACAACTCAAATCAGTACTGGGTTCATTCGAAGTAATTAGAAATTTCTCTTCAACCAAAACTTTCCCTTCGTTAGCCGCAACAAATAAATCTTGTATAGGACCATATATAGCATTGTGATTTGTTCTGTTAGGTGGCTGCGGAAAATCAGTCAAACTCTCTTTTATCAAATCACATTGTTTCTCTATGCTTAATGCCCCGGGGATAAAATAAAATCCTGCACAATAAGCATTGAGTTAGTGTTTGGACTCACTTTTGGAAGAGCCAAAAATGATTCTAAAAACTTACAATTAATTTTGGCATGTCTGGGGTTTTAATTAGAATTGATTTTGTCTCTAGAAATGATTATAATTTAATGCTAATATTTGTAGTATTTTCCTCCAAACATGATTTTTACACTCAAATTTCTTGTTTAACTTACTTTTGTATGAAACTATCCAAACATAAACCATTTTCCCTCAAAGTAATGGTACTAGTACGGTACCGGAAACGACTACGGGTATGAGATACATCATTTCAAAAAAAAAAATCAAGGTATGGATACATCGATAAAAAAAACATGAGTTTTATTATATAATGTAACGCGGGAAAGCTAAATTATTCAATTGACTGCAAAGTATCACAACCACATGTACCGGTACACGGGTACTTCACCATTTTACAAGTACCAATGCTTTCTTAATTTAGTTTACTTGTTTCAGTTAGTTAAAAATGTACTTCTGATTTGTTAGTTAGTTTCTAATCAGTTAGTTCCAAGCTTGCATTTTGAACAAGTAAACCACACGTTGCAAAAAGATGGAGAAAATTACCAGGGCGATTTTGCAAAGAGAACACTGGAGAACTGAACTTATCCTGAAGAACGATAACACCATTGGGAAGCTCACCGTTACGGTGATGACATTCTAGAATTGATCTGAAGTCAAGTACCTCAGTTAAATCCACCGGTATAGGTTGTTTATTCCTGTGACGAAACAATATTGCAATTAGGATCTGATACGAACAACAAAGTGAAAATTAACTCCATTTAGAGGAAATTAAATAAAGTACTTTTTCTTCTTGGATGGAGCATTGTTATCGTAGTAGAGCTTGTAGTTCTTCTCTGCTCTTCTGAAAGCCGTTGGCTCCGAATCTTCCCGGTTATTCTCCGATCCGTACATCGGAAAATTAATCCGAGCCGAAATTAGGGTTACAGAAAAAAATTAACAAAGGGAAAGAAAAAAAAATTAACTATGATTTTATTTCATGAAAATTAAAAATAAAAATAAAATATATTTAAAATTGAAAAAAATAATGATAAGTTGGAGTTCAAAAGCCAATAAAAGCCTTAGAACAATACTAAAAGGCAAGGGTAGTAATGACATTTCAATTTGTTCCTTATCGAAAAATCTGTGTTTTGAGAGAGTACAAAGCGAAGAAGAGAAGAGAGAAAGAGACAGAAAAAAACAATGGCGTGCAGGAGCATGCTTCGTTCAGCGATGATTGTGGAACCATTGCAATTCCAATTCCAATTCAAACCTTTACTTTTTAATTTGAATCCGAATAAGAGAGGAGGTTTTCGCTGCAGAACCGTTAAGGCTCGTCCCTTTCACCGTGGTAATGGAATTCTCCGTTGCTCTCGTAACGATACACCGTCGTCGTCTTTTCACGATGATCAAGGTCCTCCTCAAGAAGCTGTGTTGAAGGCCATTTCAGGTAATTCCATCTTCACATTTGATTTAATTTTATTTAATTAATTTTAAAAAAGAGCTTCAAATAAATGTTAATGGTTGCAGAGGTATCTAAGACAGAAGGAAGGATAGGACAAACTACGAATATGGTTATTGGAGGAACTGTCACGGATGATTCTACTAATGAATGGGTTGCTTTAGACAAAAAGGTGTTCATTCATCATGTCTTTGTTTCGTTTTGATTTCATGTTTTTGTTTTTTATATAGTTTTTAGCTTTATGTTTGTATATGCTTGTGTTTTTAACATTTTTGTGTCACACTTTACACATTTGTGTGTTTTTATCAAAAATAAATACTCTGTTGTGTGTTACTTACATAGGTGAATACATACCCAACTGTTAGGGGGTTCACTGCAATAGGAACCGGTGGGGATGACTTCGTGCAAGCTATGGTTGTTGCTGTTGAATCTGTAATCCAACAGCCCATTCCCCAGGTATGTTTTATGTATCAACACTATTTTTTTTTAAGCATATCAATACTTTTTCAGAAATTTGGACATTGGTAAGTTGCACCTATTTATTTAGGGGCGGGGTTGTTGATTTATGTAGTAATTGTTCTCTCCGCAACAACTTTTTTTTTATACTAGAGAAATATGATCTGTGTTATTTGTAGTAATTACAATAAAAACATGTAACATATGCATACCAAATATTATTCTTATAAAGGTTTTGTTTATTTGTTGTTATTACCGTAAGGTTAATTTTGTGTCTAGTTTTTCTTCAATCTTATATGCTGTGTAACTTGGCTGTGTTTAGACATTGACGTGATGCTTATTGCTGGATAACATAGTTTGTTTGCTTGACTTATTAAATAAAAATAACTATTTGCGATGAATATTGACAGTGTATGATATGTCTATTACTCTATTACATAATATGTAACTATTCAATGTCTTTACAGCTGACTTTAGAAGTCCAGTATAGGCTGCAATTTGATCTGCGTAGTTTAGCTGCCGTGGTGGTTCTAAGATTGCATTTTTATCACTGTATCTATCTGCTAAATATTTTTGGCTTATAAGGTGGCTGAGTTGTTGCCAAGAATTGTATTAAATTGTTAATACCAAACCACAAACTATGTCAAGCCACCGTCAGGTTTACATATTATCATCGAGGTTAAAAACATAGAATGTATCTCTGAAAAGAGCTATTGAATTAACACTAGTCTAAATGAGACAATGGGGACTAGTAATCACGACTCAGGACCTTGCATTATGAAGGACGCTGATCATAGGATTTCACACAATGGAAAACCTTTAAGCAGCTACTCATGGTTGCCAATATGTGCTGTAAATGGTTTCCAAAATCCCTTCTAGAAGTCTCTTATGAAAGTATATGCATATATTCGTATCCATATTCAAGGGATGCAGCAAAGTCTGGATAATTTTGTATTGTCCTTATAAAAAGACTAGAGGAGGAGGTTTGGTTTGCCCGGGTGACTGATCTTTCCATTATGTACTCCTACCTACACGCACCAGCAACCAAAGTCGGACCGCCCTGGACTCTCCCAACAGTCTTTAGCCTTCTCCCATCCCCAAGTTAGACCTTTTAAAAGACGAGACAGTGATTGCAGCAGCTAGTTGTACAGAACACTCCCGAGTCGTCGGAAGAGTCCATGTCCGTCTAGCCGGTGGAGCTGATTCTAACCTCATCTTTTGCTTCTCCACTTGCTCTCTAGATGGAACCTTCGTAGAGAGCCTGGCCAGTGCATCCAACCTGATGTCAGGCCAGTGTGCCTCCAAATTCCATGAAGTCCTTGAAAATTATATGGCTTCTCTCTGTTACATGCATGCACTCCTGTACATGCCCGCTTACGCATGCTCGTACACACATTGAGAGGCAAAGAGACTTTTTTTTTTTTTTTGAACAAGGAGAGGCAAAGAGACTGACTTATTGATGTAAATAATAAACTAGTAAGCCAACAACAGTCAAAAGTTAGTATTTAGAAGGGTTTGCTTGTTATTTGCGACAAGATTAAAAATTCTTTTGCTACAATTGATGATCTCTTGTCCCAAATAAGAAAATTTTAGGCTAGCCTTTAATGGTATTTCAGTTTCCTTTCACTGAGTCCCATGTTTGGAATTTTGCACCGAATGGCCAACAGGAATGTGCTTTTTACCTGCTTTGTGCAGAAGAGTACGTATCGTAACAGTTGTCAAGGTGGTTAAACATTAAAATTCATAACTTAGTCCCGGTGGGTGATGATAAAATTTAATTGCTCCGTAGAAGAACACCAACACAATATGGATATGTAGAGTTGGACTGACTCTGAGTTCTTTACCAACTTATTGTTAATGATGATCACATGAAATATGAGAGCATTGATTGAAAATTCGATGTGTTTTGAAGTATAATTTTTACCATGCACTGTGATTTCCTTCGAGTTGTTATAGGAAAAGTGTGAAATATTGCATGAACAGTTTTCATTAATATGGTACATCTTCACTTACATTTGGTGGTTGATGTTCATCTTTCAATAATGTTAACATATTGCTTACAGGGGAGTGTGAAGCACAAGGTATCAGCAAGGGGCAAATATGTGTCCGTAAACATTGGGCCAGTCCAAGTTGTTTCCAGCGAACAGGTATTTCTGCCTTGTTCGTTTTTTTCTTTTCCTCTCTCTAAGTTATCCTCTTCTATGTTTTCTGTTTTTTCTGATCCTGGGCGAATATACATTGATATTGAATTTTGTTGTATTTTTCAGGTCCAAGCTGTATATAATGCTATGAGGAGGGATGACAGGATGAAATACTTTTTATAGTATGTTAAATTTTGATGCTGTGTTTCCAATTGATATATTGACATGCCTGCTTTCTAGTGGTTAGGCTGATTTTTGTTCTTTGATTAATCCACGATATCGTTATAATTAAGTGCAAAATTGGATCTCTTCTGTATTTTATGAAGATGTAACTTAACTTAGTATGACTTGTTTCCAATAATTATTTTATGATTATAGACATTATTATTTTATAGTGCATGTAAATGTAATTGAAAATCCCTGAATCACTGAGCCGTAGATGTCCTGTTTCATTTTCTTAATTGCAGATTGGTTTGTTTTTTCTTTGACACAACAGATTGGGTTTAAGTAAAAAATCTACTCATTAATGTCGTTGTTGAATGTACCAAACAATAGGAAAAAGACTGATACATGCTATACCTTAATCCCTTATGTAGACGTTAGGAGTGTGCATGACACACTTATCTTTCTTCACTACGTAATAAAGGTTTTTTTTTTTTTTTTTTGCGGAAATAAAGGATAATGTTTTAAACTATAGCTATGTTCTATATATTTATATTGAAAAAATATGATATTCTCTTGTTTTGGTGATCTATCTTTTCTGTTCACGACACGAAAATGAAGGGCATTAAGAGACTCCTGGGGTGAAGGGTGTGTTCCAACTTTTAGCCGAAACATCTTACTATACTCTCCTGCTACGATTGGCATCTTCAACCAGCAACATTTGTTTAATTAGTAGTACTTTTTTCTTCTAGTTTTTTTCTCTCGTTTTTTGAAGGAACTAAATTGTAACAGTTAAAGAGGTCAAAAAAAGTATGAAGGGATTAAAACGGCACATAAATTAAACTATAACATTAAAATTGTAATTAAACTTTTCTTCTTGATGAAGTTGTCTAATTGAAGCTTTCGAAGAGACCTGCATACCGTCTTCCAATTAAATAACGTGGATGTGAACTGAATTTAGACCATAATGAATGATAGCACCGCACAACACCAACACTATAATGGAACATTATAAAAGTCCAGAATCAGGTGCCCGAATATCATGGGACTATGCTATCCCTGTCCCCTACCAATCCTCTATTATTCACTTCACAGTGAATCAAGCTCGTCTGACGTTGTTCTTCTGATCACTTGGATCATCACTTGGATCAGGAACCTTCTTTCAAACCTCGGATCCTCCCCGACTCATAATATTTCATAGGCTTTTATATGTGTTTAGTCCCTGCAAATAGGGGTCATTTAAAAATTGGTCCCTGTATTCCTTAATCCTGGTATTTTGCCCTGCCAAAATTTAATCACTTAAAATTTTGTCCCTCTCCCCACTTAATCACTGCCACGTCCCTAATTACAGTCATTAACTGGGCTGAGGGACCAATTTTTAAGTGATTAAATTTTGACAGGGCAAAATGTCAGGATTAAAGAATACAAGGACCATTTTTTAAACCCCTATTTGCAGGGACTAAACACATATAAAAGCCTATTTCATAATCATATAGCCCAACAGCTTGTAACAGCTATCCAAGCTCGGCAATAACGGACATCGTCCGCATTTTCCGTTGCTCCACAACGACTCTTTTTCGACGCCTATATAAACAACTCTTGACGATCTCATAATATGTCTTGTTTCTAACTTTTCTCATCCACCTCAAGCTTACACTGACTTACACATCAGAGTGTTTACATGTACACCCCATCTCCCCCCACCCCCTTCGTTGTCATCTCCACCTACAATTTCGGCTTCTATCTCCATACATGAAACATACCTTCCATTGATCCACCGCCCATGTCAGTTCCTTTATTTTCTTTCGATAAACTATAAATTTTGTTCATAACAAATGTTACAATTAAAATTGAAAATGACATCCATTTTGAAACAAAATGATTTTGCTAAAGTTACGTTCATTTTGAAATGATGAAAGAATTTCACAGTATCTTATTTTAAATAAAATAAAATTGAATAACCTGAGTTTTTTACAAACTAATTTCAAATGAGGTTAAAAAATGAAATGACTGTGTTCTCTTTCTCTTTTGTTTTAATAATGGAACAAAAAAACCATGTATTGTGGTACGAGGTAGATTACATCATGACCATATGGTCCACAAAATATTATTTTAAATGACTAATAATTGAAAGTTTTATCAGGTCTTTTTATAAATTTGTTACATTTATTAAATAATCCCTTAATTTTTTTTTGAACAAAAATAATCTCTTAGTCGAAGATAAACTTAAAAGTAAACCTCAAATTTTTTTTTTATTATAATGTGCCACTAGTACACTAGCAAAGTACCAAACAGATACTAACAAAGTGATACCTAATTGAAAATAGATGTTTACCCAAAAAAAACAAATAGAGTGAATGTTAATTTGTACTACATACCTTTCTTAGTTTCCCAGCAACATCGAAAGCTCTACAGAAAAAAAGGAAAATAGATTATTCGCATGTGCCCATTCCTGTCGGTAAAAGGAAGGTGCAGTGACAATGGTACCATCTACAATCCTCCATAAGTCGGTGATTCCCTTTGTCACCAAATTTTGGAATAATGTAATAATACAAGTTAACATACTAGTATAGTATTGTAATGATGATACAAAAAATGTAACGTTCTTATGAAATATCAACCAATAAAGAAATGTAACGTAACTCTGTAACACATGGTACTTTGTTTCTTCTATTCGTGACGTTATATGTGAAACAAAAAACAACAAAAAAATAATGATAATGAACAGTAACAATGATCACAACGAGTTTAACAAAAACGAGGAGAATCAGTGCCATTAAACGGTGCTATCTGAAAATGCCAAAGCCTTCCAACACCTTTAACCAAATTCTTCTTACAAAGAAATTCATCAGCATAAAGCTTCTCAACCCTACGATCCACATCATGTAAAAACACATGCGTCACACCAGATCCCTTCCTATTCCTCGCCATAACAGCAGCAGAAAACACCGCCGCCATTCTCCCTGGCGCCTCCGCGAAATACCCTTTCGGTGCATCGATCATTATAAGATCCCACTCCGTATCGTAAACTTCATCAGGTAAATTCTCAAGCGCAAGCTTGCATGCTTTGTTTCCACGTAGAAAAGCTTTAGAAGGTGAACACATAGGTTCCTTGCGGTAGGAGGAGATGAGTTTGTTAGCTTCACGGAGCTGTGTTCGATAACGAACGGTATGGGCTCGAAGGCCCGGTGCATCTTTAAGAACGGTTTGAACCCATTTAGGATCTTCTTCAAGGAACAATGTGTTACCACCTGGGTTAAACGAAGCCCACATGAGAGAATCATGGCCAAGTCCGAAGACAAGAAAGTTGCATGGTCGATCGTAGGTTTTTAAGACATCGAAACTGATCTTGATCTCTGAGACCGATTGTTGAGGAACAACACGTGATGTGGCGTAGTGAAGAATTGCTCTTAGTTGGATCGGTGATGGATTGTTGTCGTCGTTTGATCGGGCTCGGATCCCGGATGAGATTGGACAATGTAGTGACGAGGATGTACCGAAGGTTGTGATCGCTGTGGCTATGAACAATGCAGCGACTATTAATCCAATTGTTGTTAATCCTATGAATAGCTTTCTTTGTTGGAGAGGATAATAATAACGGTTCTTCATTTTTTGTTGTTAATGTAATGTGGTTGTTTTGTTGTGTTTGTGTGGCATGTTATGATATTTTGGGTTGGTATAGGGACTGGGGAATTACTTGTTGGCTTGAAAGGTAAGGTAAGGGCATGAAGGTGGTTTGATTTTGTCAAATGATGGATATGGGAATGAGAGAAATTGGCAGGGTAACGAGTGAGAATGAGAAGGTTCAATGACAATGACAACGACAAAGTGAGGATGCAATGTGAGAGATTATTTTTTAAGCAATTGGTTTTAAGGGAATTTTGGAGTTGAATATCCAAATTGATGGGGTCGGGTGGGGATGGATGGGGATTAGGGTGAGAATAGGCCAGATCACCCTAATTTTGGAGCTTTTAAGTTTGATCTTTTAAAATTGATATGAAGTCTATCTCAAACTTATTTTTTATGCTTGACTCTAACATTTCGAAAACTAATATGGTCGTTTAACTTATATAAAAATTTATTTTATATTAATATCTTTTAAATAAAGTATATGATTTATGTTTAAATTGATTAACGAACAAATATATTAATGAACTTAAACTTTTTTTTTCATATTTGACATATATTTTTAGTGAATTTGACTATATTATATCATATACCAATTTTATATTATAAAATAATACATTTAATATATGAACAATTAATGTATAATAATAAGTTTAAATTACTAAAAAGTTAGCAAATTTATAATTAAATTTAAAGTATAGAGTATAATATAATAATTTTAATAATAAATAATAGACTAAAATTCATTTTTTACACTCCAATTTTAAAAAACTAACGATTTTGGGCCATTATTTTTAAAAATTCACTTTTAGCTTCATATATTTCACCCCCTTGCAAAATTGTGACCTTCTCTGATTTTGACTTCGTTAAATATGATGTGGCACATTTTTTTTCAAATAAATTGAAGAATGTCAACATGAGTTAATTCACGCTGAAAAATGTCGAACGTAAATTAACTCACGATAAATTAAAGGAATGAACAACTTTCAAACTTTAAAACATTAGACATATGAACCACCTCTCTTACTTTTTAATATTTAAACTATTCTTTTTTAATGAGGCCAACTACTCATGCTTGATGGAAGTTTTACCTTGTACCCTACCATTATGGGGTACCACTTGTGTACCATAGTGACTTTTATGTTATATAACATTGGCAAATAAGGGTGTGTCACGTGGCACACCCTTTTTAAAAATAAAAAATCAAATAAATTAGAATAAAACAATATGTGAGAGAGAGAACAAATAATAGATTTGTTCCTCTTTCTCCCTACTTGCGACCTCCCTTCTAAACCCAGCACCCACCATCAACTTCTCTCCACCTCTCTCCGCCGCCGTCCTTCTCTCCACCGTCGACCACGGTTATGCCATAGGCCGCCGTCAATTCTTCCTCTTGCCTTCACAATCTTTTTTTTTCAAATTTTATGAATTTGGTTTGGAATGAATTTTGGGATTCATTGAAGGTTGTTATTGTAGAGATCAGTAGACTAATAACAACAACAAATATTCTTTCACTTAGCTCTTGAGAAGTAGATTGATTTGAATTTTTTTAATTGTGACAAACTAATGAAAAAATTGTTATAATGAAATTGTTGTTATTAGTCAGTGAAAAAATTTGCTATAGTGAAAAAAATCTGCAGAGAATTGTTGTTATTAATCTGCTATAATGAAAGAAACTGAAAAAATTTGTTGTAAAAAAACTCAGAAAAACTGATGATGGTAGTGAGTGAGTTTTGTTTTGAAGGGGAAGGAAGAAGAAGAAAAGGGTTAACTGCAATCTGTTCTTTCTTTTCTCACTCTCACGTGTTGTTTTATTTGATTTTTTTATTTTTAAAAAGGGTGTGCCATGTGGCACACCCTTATTTGTCAATGTTATATAACATAAAAAACCACTATGGCACACAAGTGGTACCCACCATTATGCCTTTACCCCTGCATTTTAAGTTAACTGTCTATTTTACCCTCGCATACTCCAGAATCATTTTCATGATCTCACTTTTCTCTTTATTTTTTTTTTCTGAAAACTTATAAAAACTTATCCCGTTAGAGCATATACAATGGTAATACATTAATAGAGACTCTTTTTATGGACCCCCCATGTACATCTCATTTATTTATAATTTTTTAATAAAAGTTCCTATTATTGACTCAATGACTCCAATGACAATACACTAACAGAGACTCAAATGAAAACTGCTTAAATAGGTTCCACAAACCTAACATCATTATACAAAAGTAATTTATTTATTAAATTATAAATTGCCTCATAAAATATCACTTCTTTTGAAAATGGGACCAACTTGTACATGTTTTATTACTTCTTTTAAACGTGGGACTCGCTAATTGCTTAGGAGAAAGAGGGTCCTTATATAGTTGTCTGTTACTTAATAGGTACTCTTTTTTTCTTCCTCCAATGGGGAATCCTTAACTGGGAGTAGTCCTTGTTAAGTAAGGAATCCTGTTGAAGATGATGCTCTTAGATATTTCTTTAGAAAAACTTTGCCAAACATATATGGTTTGTTAAATGCTTCATGTTTGACTACCACCACCTTCTTATTATTAAATTTGGCCCGGGACCGTTGTTGCTTGTTATAGAATTACAACGGTCCATCAATTGAAGCAATTTTGTTGTTAAGTTTTTTTCTCTTTGATTTATAATTAGATATTTTGGGAAACATTAACTACAATTATCGGTTTAGTGACAGGTTCGGGAAAACATGACGTTGGGATGAATGGGAGAAATTTTTAGAAAGGGTTAAAATTGGTAAATTTTATGATTTGTAGGGGTAAGGGTATAGATGTTGGGGTGTAGGGTAAATTTTCCATGCTTGATCCGTATGAAGGCCCAATGCTTGAGAGTGAGCATATTTAGGCTAACTGATAATCAACACAAGGGCTTTACTTTTCACACCCTATTTACCTCTCACACACCCTATAATTTTTACAAAAATGTCCATGGGATTTTGGATTTTAAAATTCGAACACATCCAAACAATGTTCGGATATTATAATCCAAAATATGCTTATGTATAATCAGTAATCAGAATCTCTTCCATTTCAGTAGTTTTGAATTTTGTTTTAAAAACAACCAAAAACAAAGTAAAAAAAATGATAAAAACCTATCAAATAAAAATATAAAGATACCATCAAAAAATTCTAAAAATCAAATAAAACTAATGCAATTTTTTTTCATATTTTTTTGAGAATATGAAAAATTAAAAATTAAAAATAAAAATGGGTCTAAACGATGTAATTTTGGATTTTGAGGGGCGGAGTCCCGTAAGAAGTCCTTGTTAAGGGTGTCTTGATCCTTGATTTTTTTTTTTTTTTGATTTTCTAGGGAAGCTTCAGAGCAATCTGACCAATTAGCCTAAAAATCAGATTTTTGACTACGAACAACTAACAATGATCCAAAACAGAAGGATGTGAATTAGGAAGATTAATATTGTCCTTAAACTGGTTATTCATGTTACAAACAGACTTAGAATTTGTGCTGATACAATTCGAATTATATAATCAGAACTGTGTTTAGGGGGAGTTTGGATTCTATAATCCGAAAAAAGTGAGGAACGCGCCTTATTTTTTGAGTATGTTGAGTAAATGATACTTCTCTTCTTTTATGAGAAGTTTGAATTACATTTTACTTCTCTATTGTGTTAAAATATAATAGTGTGATTTTCTCTAAAAAAAAATACATATCGTGGTGTGATTTGGGATATAAGTGAAATGATACGACTTTTGCTAGTAATGTGGTCCGATAACCCAATGACTAAATGGACATCTACTTATAATATTTAAGGTTAATTATGTTTTTGGTCCCTACAAAATTGCGACCTTGTAAGTTTAGTCCTTACTTAATTTTAATAGCATTTTTAATCCCTACAAAAAATTTCTTCACTCAATATTAGTCCTTACTCAATCCAAATTTGTTTAATTTATGCTTAAACTCTTAAGTTTTTCAACAATTTTTTACAGGCGTGTTAAGAACGTTATTAAAAGGTCCTCCGAAAAAAATATCGCAAAAATTTGATTTCTACGTCCATATTTTTGTTACTTATATCTTAAACTTTTGTCGTTTTAAAAAATTCGTATTTAATTTATTTCATGTTAAAAAATTATAGATTTTAGTAAATGAACCTTTCATAGTGTTCTAAACTTGTATAAAAAGAATCGTTAAAAAATTTAAGAGTTTAAGGATAATTAAACAAAATTTATTTTAGCAGGGACTAAAATTATAAGTAAATTTTTTTTCGTAGGGATTAAAAATGCTATTAAAATTAAGCAAGGACTAAACTTACAAGGTCGCAATTTTGTAGGGACCAAAAACATAATTAACCCTAATATTTATAACACTTTGAAATTAGTTTCTACACTCCTTTTATTCAATTTCACATATAGGATATAAGCTCCTTTTTTTTAGGGATAGAATAGAAGCTCCATAGTTAGTAAGAGTTTTGTAAAAATATTGTTGTCCCTTTTTTTTTATCAAAATATTGTTGTCCTTTTAGTTAGTAAGAATTTTGCAAATGTGAAACAGTTGCATTTTTGTCTCAAAACAATTGTCACTTCAAAATGTCAATAACATATTTATTATTTTTAATTAATATGCTCTTATTTATTGAATTTCACCTCACGGTACTTACTTATTAAGAACAATTAATAAAAGTGTTTTAATAAATTAAATTAATGTTATCATTAAAATCAAATTAACCAATCAGTTCCTTATAAACAATGCATAATCCAATCGTGACATCTGAACAAAACTTTTGTGTGTTTTCTTAGATAATTTTCGGATGATTATTAGCTAAATTATCCATGATTTCTTAAAATCCATACTTATCTCATAGTTTATTATAGAAAAAAGATGTATTTTTAGTTAAAAACTAGGCGAATAACACATAAAAAATTGGACTTAAATTTTGTTTGTGATATTTAATCATAGACCGACGGAGTAAAAGTTTAAAACACCAAAAATTATTCAAAGAGAATCGATGGTTTTAAGATGATAACAAAATTAATGCATGTATGGTTTTTAAAGGGATGTAGATGAAATATTATTCCATCAATTAATACATGTATGGTTTTTAAAGGGATGTAGATGAAATATTATTCCAACAACAATGACTAAAAATAAAATAATTGACCTTGTCTTCCCACCCTACTCCAAACAACGTCCTCTTTATTCAACTCCAACTGCCACCTCCTATCTCCCCCGCCCATTTATTATCGCCTGCCTACCCCTACAAAGGTTAGCATCCGGTACATTTTTTAAGACCTAACTAAGGGTTATCTTGCGAATAATGTGGATTTAGAGTTCGGACTCTTGCTTTATACTTCTCTCAAAACAATTGAGTTATTTAAAAATAAATATTATCATAATATTGATTACTTTTTTCAATTATAACATTGAAAAAGAAAAAAAAAACGAAGGAAAAACAACATTTAATATTATAATATGGTTTGGTTTGATTTGTGGTTTTAATGCTACCAACCGAACTAAATTGATCCAAACCGCAACATAAGAGATACTCTAATTTAACTTTTGTCACCCAACTTAATACTCATAGAAATTCGATTGAAATTTTAATAGAATGACATGTTTTTCGTCTTTTTTTTTACTAAGGCATGTTTTTCCTCTTGTTAAGTTTCTTCTATGCTTTGATTTAAAAAATATATTTGTGTGCTCTAATTTAATTCAACTTATACTTTTGCATGTAAGTTTATGTTAGATATATCTTGAATCATAGAAACTCAATGATAACTTTTAAAAAATGATAAAACTTTAGTCTTTTGTATTTCTCTCCGAAGATGGTTGCTTTTTGGTCCATGTTTTTAAGGGTCTATGCTGATGGAAAACAATTTTGGATGAAAATGAAATTGTAATGTTGATCAAATTTGAAACATTATTGAAAATAAGTTGTTTCAAACTTTTTAACTTGATTTTAATGTTGAACATAAAAAATTCTATTGTCTCGCAAAAAACCACAAAAACTAACCAACCCAAATTAAATCGCATTGGTTTGGTTCGTTTTTTTAGAAGTCAACCAAACCAAATCAAACCACATGTTATTTTATCTTGTGTTCAGTTTAGTTGACTTTTAGTGTCAAAAACGAACCAAACTGTACCGCAAACACCTCTAAGATATAAGTTTGTGAGCTACTTTTTTTTTGAATGGAAAATATATATATATATATATATATATATATATATATATATATATATATATATAAAGGAGAACCGAAACAAAGAGTACATGATATACAGAAACAGCCGCCACGCGACACACCTACAGATCACCACAAAGGAGAGCGCCCCTAACCCCACAGACGGGATCGGGGACGCACCCACAAGGCCCCAAAAGGAGCACAGAACACCAAAAGAAAAACAAAAGTGATCACCAAAGCACGAGCGCCCCAAACAGCAGCGATCTCAGCAAACACCTGCATGCAACAAAAAACACACAAATAACCTGAAAGCCGCACCGGGAAGGACGGGGAGATACAACTCCACCAAACCCTTCAAGCAACCCCATCAAAACCAAACCACCACAAAACCCTACTGGTTCAAACACAGGACGTGCTGCATCTCCCACTCATAGAGAGAGCATGAACTAGCAGGGCACTTATCCCGAAACAACTTCCAAGCTAAGAGTTTAACTCTATCCACCACTGGCTCCTCTCGGAGTAAGCCACCAGCAAAGATAAGGTCGTTCCGGGACACCCAAATGGTCCAAACAACAACATGCCAAACAAGAAGCAACCCTAACCTAAATCTCCTACCACCCCCTAAACCCGTAAAAGCCTGGAACTGCTGGGCTAGCCCCAGGGGCATCACTAACTCCCAACCCAACCACCTAGACAATTGGTACCACACCGGGAAGAAAGAAGGACAAGAGAGGAACAGGTGCACCACAGACTCCAACGACCCATCACAAAAAACACACCCCACCCCCTCCACTGGAAGCGGCACACCACGCCTAATGAGATTGCTCCTCGTAGGGATCCTATCAAGGAGAAGCTGCCACGAAAAAACAATCACTTTAGACGAAGCCCAAGACTTCCAAATCCTAGAGACAACACGCAACTCCTCCCCCACGGGGGTACCCGTAGCCGGAAGATCCTTAATAAGGATCAATATGCCGACTTCACAGAGTACCGACCATCAACGCTAAAAGACCAAGACTACCTATCCTCCCTGTCTACCCTCAAAGGCCTAACCGCAACCATAAGAAGGTCAGCAAGCAGTTCCGATTCCCAGACAAAGAGGGGTCTCCTCCACAAAAGGTCCCAAACCCAGGAACCGTCCTCCCAGTGCCCAAACTCCCCCACTTTTCCATCCATCTGGAGGGAAAGGTGATAAAGCCGCCTAAACCTAACCTTAAGGATCGTAGGCCCACACCAGGGATCATGCCAAAACTGGGTAGAGAGACCATCCCCAATGACTCTAACCACCCCCTCAGAAAACCAGCCCCCGGACGCATCCTTCTCCCCTCCCAAAAGGGAAATACTGGTTTGTGAGCTACTTGATAATGTGGATGGACGTAGCTTCAATAAACATTTTATTTTCTATTTATTTAAATTTTTAAAACTCATTATAATTATTATTTTTATTTACTACATACCGAGACTCCAACGCTTTACTCCATCTTCACTTCACATTCTTCACAATTCACAAACAAATAGTAGTTGGTCACCAAAGCACTGTATTTTGTGACATTTTCATTTTGATCGACACTCTTTCAAAACTTGTCTCATTGCATTTGTTGCAAGCTATCTCTGCGAGGTTGACATCACTTTATCGTTGTGGATGAGTCCTGTGAAGCCCCGATACTTCAAAATGGATGACGTACCGTATCCCCTGCGTATCCTGCACCGATACCTGCCCGATACTTCCCGATACGTATCCGAAGAGTATCCAAATATTAAATTTTATTTTTTTAAAAAATAATTATCCGATACTTCCCGATACATCCCGATACGCACGGATACTTGTGTTTTTTATATTATTTTGATTTCTGTTTTTTTTAAATAAGAATAAAAACATTATATTACTATAATATATATATACATTTCATTTATCTTTCTTTGGTGCCAGTACGACCCACATCACACCACACAAACAATTGCATCTTCCCCTTTCTAAAAAATTAGGGTTTCAACTTTTTCTTCCAAAGTGGTCGCCGTCCACTTTGGCCACCGTTGAACTGCTCGGCCATTTTCTTGTCAAGGAAAGAAGATGGGTATAAGAAAGGACAATCAAGAATGTGGGACATTAGTAGAGATGCGCATGAACCGCTTGATGATGTTGGAATTAAGTTAGCAGAGTTGTCTTTGGATGAACCGGATTTGGAAGCTGATTTGTATCTTGATGATGGGAATGGAGGAGAGGAGATGTAAAAGTTAGTTACATGTTAGTGTTAACTCTTAGCACTGGTGTGTTCTTTTTTGGATATAATGCTTCTTTTTTGGATCGATATAGTATAGCACTAACAATGTTCCTTTTGGATATAGTGTAACATTGATGTATAGCACTGATGGTGCTCTTTTTGGTATATATTGCGTATGTAATTGACTAATGATCACTCTCTTAATCGTCAATATTATTTATATTTATGTTAATGTGCTACGAGCCTGGTTTCTTGTGTTTGTTAATATATTTGCATATTGAAAAATAATTATAATTATATTGTACATTTAATTATATAATTTTTTTATTAACGTATCCCAGCCGTATCGTATCTTGATTTTTGAAATTTTTTCGTATCGGCGTATCGGTGCAGTATCGTATCCGTATCGTATCTTGTATCTGGGCTTCACAGTGGATGACACAATTTGTTTCTCTTTTGGGAGTCTTTCTATTTACCGTAGCAACAGAAAAGGAAAGGATTCAACTCACTCACTTTCTTATTTGCGTGTTGTATTTGTGGTTTCTAATTTTGACCGACGTTGACATTGCTTAGACATGCACGTGAAAATAAATTGTGATGATGATGATTGTGCTCACGAGTATTGGGTGGGAGACGATTGTAAGAATTGCTTCATTATTTTTTCTTCATATAATTTACTATAAAAGTAATTCAGAGTATAATTTACAATAGTTTTAGAGGAATCATTTTCATGAATGATATAGTACCTGTTTGGCATAGCGTTTTCCCATCTCAAACGGAGGTTTAAAGGCTGAAACGTGGTTTCAACATTTCTTAGGTGTTTGGATAACTGCAAACCGGATTCTACCAAACGTGGTTCTAGCCCCCAACCCCCGTTTTTGAAAAGCTAGAAAATGAAGCTTTTGCGGCAACTCAACGCCAGTTTGGAATTTAATTTATGGTGACAAATTGGAAATTCCCTAATTACCCATGACTTGTTTTCTATTACCAGGTTCCTCCCTTTCAACAGCACAAGCCACACTGATATTGTTTAATTTCTCAATTTCTCTGTTTCTCAATCGTAAGGACAGGGAAGATTTTCATTTCATTGCAGTGATGATTTATACAGATTGTTTTTCTCCATTTCAGACCAATTAATTTTGTTTAGTTGCTCAACATTCTTGAACCTCTCGTTTTTCTTACTGAGTGTTTTTATGAAGTTTGATTCTTTTATTTGGTTTGAGAAGACAGAGGATAGTGGGGTAATGGATAAAGGCCAAATCCTTTTTTATTTACTTTTTCATAAAAATGCCAATTTTAAAACAAAAGAATTGAAACTTATTTATGAGTTTTAAGGGAATTTATTAGTTATAATAATAATTACAACCTATTTTAGTAATATTTTAAAATTAATTTTAAATTGTTACCTAAAATGATAAAAATATACTAATTATAACTCTTATAATTATTTTAAAATTGAATTTTTGAAACAATATTAATCCATTTTCGACAATTAAAAGGATGCTCTAAAAAAATTCAATCACAAGGATAATTAGGTCATTACACATTCAAAATCAATTTTGATTCAAACCATCCAAACAATATCAACTCGTAAGAATCACTTTTAAGTTAGTGTATCCAAACATAATCAATTCACATTAAACTCACTTTTAAACAAAATCAATTCTTGCAAACTCAATTCTTTTAAAATCAATTCTCTCCGCCGTCATACCAAACACACACATAGTTGTTTTGTTTCTAACATATGCTATATTTTATTGATGGTTGTAAACTAAAAAACTTAAACTTTGATGGTTGTAGACAACGAAATATAAAGGATAAGATCTTTATTACAAATTTTGGAATCTTCATTAGTTAATTTCATTTGTTTATGCATTTAGGATGACAACTTTCTTGAAGTGCAGGGTATCAACTGCAATTTAAAGGCCATTACATTGCCTAGTCGATGATCATGACTTTTGAAGAGTGCCATTTCATTGAGAGGTAGGTGATTTTAACCTCTTCTAATCGACAACGGATTTAGGAGAGTGTGTGATGCTCCAATGCTAGCTATGAAGTTTTATAATTTCGGGTGTGGTGCAACTGCAATGTTGGTGGCATTTGAAGAGTGAAAAATAAAGGATCTTCCAACATAAAGGTTGTATAAGAGGGAGGTTTTCCGGAACCACAAGAAATGTAAATGTATGTGGAACAAGATGACGCATGGGATAAGAAAAGTAACAAAGGAGATGTCGGAAGAATCAAGAGATTAAGTGTAAAAATCTTGGTGGTGGAAACTATAGTCCGTATAATAAAAGCTAGGATAAAAAGATAATGTTTTAAGGTTAATTTGGTCTAGGTGTAAAAATGTTGAAACTTTGAAAAAAAAAATATAAGGAAACTAAGAAAGAGACCAAGAAGATCGGGGACGAAATAAAAAACCAAAGCTATTGACGGGTTATGCCAATTCTTAGGAACCAAAGGAGGGACAAAATCTATACATAGCCTTAAGGGGCGAGAAAGTAAGACAAAAGACTTGGACCAAGTGAAAATGAATAAAGGATAAAGTAGACAAAGTTTTGGTTTGGAAAAAGGGTATAAAAGATGGGTGGAAACATGGTTTTGACAGCCTGGTTAATGAAGAATGTGACTTTCTACATACTCTAATAGGCTAGATATAACATAGGATGACCGAAATTATAACTACTATCGTTGAATTCAAGAACAAGATGTAAACGAAGCGTTGAAAAAGATGGATAATGTAGGGCAATTTAGCCAGACAATATGCCTATTCAGATATTAAAAAAAAAAAGGTGTTGGAAAAATCTATTTAACTCGATTATAAGGTGAACGAAAATGACAGACGAGTGGAGAAGAAACAATTTATTCCTGATTTATATGAAAAAAGAAGATAAACAAAATTGCGGAAATTATAGGGAAATTAATAAATATGGTATATTTTTCCACAACTATTTTTTTTAAGGAAAATCCACCACTTACTAGTATGATTTTGTGTTTTAAAGTAATCTGGTTATAACCAAGTGTTTTAAGATGTAATTAACTTTAGTGATTAGCTTTGGAAAGAAAATTGGTCCCTTGATGCTTCCTCGCTCATTTCACAACATGATGGGATATTCCTTCATGCTAATTTAGTTGGCAAAAATCTTTGATATCGTGTGAAATTCAACATTGATGCTTCTTTTTCTTCTCTTGATAACAAAGTAGGCATTGATACATGCATTAAATTAGATGAGAGTGATGCTTTTGTGTTACCTAAAACTGAATGGTTTACACCAAGATATGAGGTGTACATTGGCGAAACCCTTGGTTTCTGTTTGGCTCTTAAATATGTTCATGAGTTGAACTTGGGGTCGAATGATTTTTAGCTTGATTTAAAGATGGTGGTAGATAGTTTTCTCTCGTCAAAATGTGTTGTTACAGTTTGGTGTCATTATTGCTCATTGTAAATTTATTTTCTCGCATTTTTATAGAAACTCTAGTGTTAATTTATTGCTCATTATTGCTCATTGTAAATTTATTGCTCATTGTTAAGTTTGTCTGTAATCCGACTAATGCAATCACATTTACAACTACTATTCAGGTTTTAGTTGAAATACAAAATTTTATTGAACACGTTTAATATAAAACATAAAAATAAAAATAACAACGTTTACATTCCATTCATCTTGTCTTTTGGAGATCTATTCTTGCAGTGAAAAGTTCACGGAAGAGGATCCAAGTCATATACATGTAGTAAGGTTAAATAAGTTTTTGGTCCCTATAAATAAAATCAATTTTATCTTCGGTACTCCTCATAATAAGTAAATTGACATGTTTTGATCTCTATAAATTTTTTCAACATGCAATCTTAATTTAACATGGACTAAAACTACATGCTAATTTTTTTTATAGGAACCAAAACATATCATTTTTTATGAGGATTGAAAACAAAATTCATTATATTTATAGAGTTAAAAACTTACTTAACCCTCTATAAAATGCGGGTGCACGATGAACACTAAGTATATGTACCTACACTTTTTTTTAAAGAATGTACCTACACTTGGACTTGGATCCTCTACTGCGTTTTCTCTGCTGCCGTCTCTTCTGCAATCATCTTAGTCACTCATCCATGCATTTCTCTCTTTTCAAAATTGTTGTTTTTTATTATTTCTTATGAACTCTCGGCCATTGGATGAAGCACATGTGGGATGGCTAAATAATAAAAGTCGGAGAGGATCCATTTCCTCGACACTTGTACACATTTTTTTTGCAAATAATTCTATCCCCCTATCCATAATGCAAGTTACGGTTATCCGTCAGATACGTATCAAATTTGCCATTCGTACACTAATATTTAGTAATATTAGTGATTGTTTGATCAAAAGTTAAATCAAGACCGTTCAATCTTAATCAGATGGTTCATGAATTTTGCGTACTACACGGGTCCCATTAGTAGCTATATAGCTGCTAGCTACTAACAAGTATTTGGTTGAAGGGAATTTATTATTGTTGAATTGTCAAATAAAATAAGGACGTTTAGCTACCGTGGAGTGCCTTAATACAGAGATCCATCATCACTCCTCAATCTCACCATTAAATAGGAAACGAGACCACACTATTGCATTTACTCATCAATCCTTTCCTCACCTGTACTTCCTATTCTCTCCTTCTTCCTACCTTCTTCTTCTTGAGACTTGATCTAACGCTAACCTTACTTACAACCATATATTTATAACAGTACTTTGATCACAAAACCTACAATTCACAGCTTCTGCTAAACTAGCTAGCTAGAAAGATGAAGAACCAACAACATCAAATGTTTATGTGTCTGTGTGTTTTGGCTCTCATCATAGGTGGCTCTAATGGAGCTGAAGATTTGGCTTCAAAGTGTGGATCAGTGGTTCAAAAAGTGATTCCATGTCTGGACTTTGCAACTGGGAAAGCACCTACACCAAAGAAGGAATGCTGTGATGCAGCTAACAGTATCAAGGCAACGGATCCAGAGTGTTTGTGCTATATCATTCAACAGACTCATAAGGGTAGCCCTGAAAGCAAGAGCATGGGTATTCAGGAAGATAAGCTTCTTCAACTCCCTACTGTTTGTCACGTCAACGGCGCCAACATTTCCGACTGTCCCAGTAAGTTTAATTTTTCCTTTTTTTATCGTTAATTGCTACAAGTCTAAAACTGATCTAATTCTTCCTGATAAATTAATGTCATATATGCATGATATTATACATATTGGGCTATCATGTACTTCCTATTCTCCCTCTCTCACAATAATGGTCACAATTTTTTTTTTTTGTTACACAATAATGGTTCCAATTTACGGTTTCATGCATATACTATTACATTGTTCTCTCAAAAAAAAAAAAAGCATATACTATTACATAAAACTATGATAGGTCATTATTGTTAAAAATATTAGAAGTGTTTTAGACTTATATCACAATTTCAGGTTAAATTTGTCCGACAACAAACGTATATGATAGCCCGTACTCTAACTAAGTCGATCATTTTTTTTTATCTATTGCATATTTGATGTCGGACGAAAATTGTGAAAATTACTCTGAACTACTTTGATTTAGCAAAAATTAGATATAGTACTTTTAACAAACCGTAATGTTTGGGCTTGTGTAGTGATTCTAACTTGTGATTTGAGAGTGTGTTCTTCTCAAAAGTCTTATTATATTTGATTTTTCCGGTGTCAATTTTAGTGAACAAGTCTAATTTTTTTAATAAGTCTTTTAATATACATATGATAGAGACATGTACACTTGCATTTTTTTTTTCCAGTAACCTTATTTTATTAAATATCTAATTATCTCTTTTGTGGTGGTGCAATATCTAATTATCTCTAAACACTCCCTCGGATTTTATTTAAAAGAGAAAATTGAGTTAACAAATTGATGTATCCAGTTCAAATACATTTATTTTTATTGACCAAAGTTTTTCTTATAAACAAAGATAATACATTTAGACGTGTACCTCTCCAAAACGTAGCTTCCCTTATGTTTATACTCCTATACACACGCATAGAGTTATCCCGGACAAACTGTACTTTTGTAATAACAGTTATTATGTTTACATTCCACATTTTATTTGGTCAAAAAACATAAAAACGTGAATTTTAATCAATACTACCACTATATACGTAGACCATATCCTCTTTTCCCTTTCTGACATTTTTAGGCCTCTTGTGAAAATTGCAGAAACCCTGCCTCTTGTCGATGATTAAGAACAATTATTATTTAGAATATTTTATTAATATTAAGATGTTTAACTATTTTTTATAAATAAATTCATTTGTACTTTTTTAACTAATCTACTAAAAACATATTAGTATCCCACAATATTCTCTTGCGTTGGGAGGTTGGGTAGTTTAACTAATTTGAGTTAAAAAATTTAAAAAACTTATGTTAAAGTTTGTGGTTCAAATCGTGACAAAGAAAAAAATAATACGCTATTAACAATTAATATATTAAAATTTGTTGAAAGAAGTAATACTCCATCCGTTTCAAAATACATGTCCAAGTCAACCACTTCACATATGCAAATGCACAATTTTGACTATTAATATCTTTAATTATCTAAAGTAAAAAATTATAAAAATTTAATATTTTGAAAATATTTGTCGAGACAAATCAAACAACATCTTACATACTAATATTTGTGTTTATACATTAGTTAAAAAGTATGGTCAAAGTAAGTTAAGTGAATAGTGCACATTGCAAAAATTGGACATGTATTTTGAAACGGAGGGAGTATTAAACTAGAATTTAGTATATTATTTGAGAAAAATAATATACTATTAATTTTTTTTTTTGGTACAAATACTATTAATTTACATAGTATTAATGAGAGTATAGAACTTTGATACAAAATAATTACTAGAATTTAATTGAAAACTACTACAAATGACACTATTTTTGGTAGATATTTTTGTTGTTGGAGTTGCGATAACTATTATAGATGGGGTGAATATAACCTCAATCTTGAATGACCTGTCATCTATATTGGGTGGGAGGATGAGAATTGGTTGCAGGAAATTAATTGCAGACCTTGCATCTAGACAGGTTAAATGGGCATCGTCGACGTACGTCATTGCCTTCATTAGTTCGCATATCAATTACAGCTACTTTTCCAATTTTCTTTTCTTTTCTAGGAGTATTCTTCATTACTTAATCTTTCTCTCATGTTACTGTAATTTTAGAAACATGATAGGAGTAACAAAATTAATTGCGCAAAATAAATTAAGGTCATGCTAGCCGGTTAGAGTTTTCTAATAAATTATGGGTCTTGCTAACAAGTGCCCTAAAGGCATTGTTTAAGGAACCCAAAAAAAGAAACTATGTCTTGAAAATACAAGTCAAACACTTTTAAAAGTCATAACCGTACAATTTTCAATGCAAAAATTGCCACTTTTAGATGCTTAAACAATGCCCTTAGGACACTTGTTAGCATTTTCCATAAATTATATGTCAGAAATCTTATGTATAGAGGAACAAAGGAATTAGAATTGATAGACTAAAAAACAAATTTCAACCAACAACAATGTCTTAAATGTTACTATCGTTCTAGAAATGTCCTTTACTTAATGATCTCATTAAACAAACGTTTTGCAAAAGAAAAAAAAAAACGAATTTTTTTAGTCTTGTTAACTTATGACCTAAGAATGCATGTTCGAGAATTCAAATGGAGTATTAATTTTACATTGGAAAAAACAAAACTATGACTTTAAAAGTTGATAGTACTTTTTAAACAAAATTTATGTTGTGAGTTCTTTAACATGTATTAGCATTATATTAGCATTTACCAACATTTAGAGCATATATTAGCATTTACCAACATTTTTATATAGTATATAAAACAAGGGAAAAGCTAACTTGTGTTTTTAGGACACAAGTTAAAGATCTTAAAATAGAATTAAATAATAAATATTGTATTGAAAATATAATTTTTAACATAGGTTTTAAGGCTATGAATGCATAATTTCCAAAAGTTAAATTTTTATATTTAGTTTCTTATAAGTTAGCAAGACCCATAAAACAAATCACTCACACTAAATGGAGAGATGAATAGATGACAGATATTGCATATTCAGACTCAAGTTTTTTCACGAGGTAAGTATAATTTAACTAAAAATTGTTTCATTATAAAATTCAACTCAAGTCTTTCGAACGATCGTCTTTTGGGAAACACATAAATAATTTGAGCTTAATTGTTTGATTATTTTAACTCAAGCTTTAACACATCGATTATCCCCACAAACTTTTATCATCTTAATTAGTGTATAATCATTTTTTGGTAGAACAAACTGACATTTTCAATTAGTATATAATTAGTTATTTTTTCTTATATTTAATTACAGAGCAAATAATATATTACTGTACCCAATATATACTTTGATTATTTCCTGAAAAGAAGCTAGTCTAAGTATAAAAATATATGTTAATAATATTTTTTTGTGCTTTTCTTTATAAATACCCAACTCATTCTGGCCTTTCATTATGTTAAATATATGTAGCAGCAGTAGTAGTATATGTGGGTTAATATTCCATCAATTATTCTTGGTTTGGGTTAATTTAAAAAAAAGGGTCTTGTTATCTTGTGTCTTAAGGGCACAAGTTAAGGAATCCAAAATTAGAAGTTTATCATAGAAAAGAACAAAATTTTGACTTTAAAAAGTTGAATAAAGTTGAATGCACAACTTTTAAGATAATTATTTCTATTTTAAATTCCTTAGCATATGCCCTTGGGGCACATGTTAATATTTGCCTAAAAAAAAATATTGCGTTTTGAGTTGATTAAAACTTTTCTTTACAGCATTTTGTTTTCCTTTTAAAACTATCATCCATGATAAAGTTGCTAATGACATAAACATTGACATATAATAACATGAATATTGGTATGGTGACAGAGCTTCTTGGTCTATCTGCAAACTCCCCCGACGCTGCAATCTTTAAAAATGCTTCAAGGACAAATCCTACTCCTTCATCAGCTGCTGCAACTACCGCAACTCCTACAACTCCGACCTCGGCAAGCACAGGTGGTTCATCCAACCTTAGACCTGTCATGATCAACAACGTGATAACGGTGACTTTGGCCATTGTTCTTGCTGCAGTACCTGCTGGATTTATCAGCATTTATACATGATGGGTTGGATGTTTGAACTTTGAATGCTTCACCTAACCACAGAGAAATATGGTTAGGAAGTAGTAAAGTATTATTGGTTGGTTTATTTTGTTTGCTGCATATCTGTTTTTCTGTAGGACTTTGTCTCTGCTGCTGTGTAATGGTTTCTCGAATTATGGTAACATGCCATGATGTTGCCTTTAATTTGCCTTTATTGTGAACTTATTACTTTCCAGTTTCCCATTAATATGGGAGTAGTTTGTTGGTGATAATTCGGATTTAATTTCTTTTTGGATTTAATTTCTTAAAAATATTCACATCAATTTAGTTCGTATCATTATTTATTGAGATTTTTTTTATGGTCCTCTTTGTCTTGGAAGAATGGAAGTCCACCATATAACCATATCAACAATGGTCATGCCTCCATTTTTCGTCCACATGAGCTTCAAACTTTTCTCTAAGGCTTTAAATTAATTTTCTTTCCTGTCATCTTCACGACCAATGTCATTTTTCAATGGGATAACCATCTATTCCACTCGTCATCTGTAAATCTCACCACTAACCAAGCTCCATGCTAGGTAAAGTCAGCGTTATCAATGATGTTATCGTATACTCATTTTGTCTCAGAATAATAGTCATTTAAAATTTGTGTATGATTTTTAATAAAATGATTAATTGTGTTGATTTAAATGATAAAATTAATATCATTTACTAAAATACATTTATTGATTGTAACAATTTGGGTAGTTAAGTTTGATGGAACCGATACTCCCTTCGTCCTTACATATAAACTCTATTTTTTTCACATTATTGGTCTCCACATAATAAACGAACATCAAAATTCTCCACAATATTCCCAACAAGCACCGTAGTTTTAAGGATTTTGATTCAAAATACCATCTACTCCCTCCGTTTCAAAATATAAGCAAAATTCACTTTTTAGGTTCATTCATTTAATGATGTATCTGGTTCATAATATGAACCACATACATCATTAAATGAATGAACTTAAAAAGTGAATTTTGCTTATATTTTAAAACAGATAGAGTAATATTTGGTGGAACTTAAGAGTATTTTCCATAATGAATTCTATTCACTTTCAGTTGTTTTTCTCTCTTTAAAACTGTTATGTTCTAGTTTGACATAAAGAGTTCGCATTGTTTTACTTTAGCTCTTCGCATAGTCTGATTGCAACTCCCAAGACACAAAACTATAAATCATTGGTTACATCGATTATGTTTTTTGTGGCGAGAGTTTTATATGGGCATAGCCAAAATTATTATTTGACTCAATACTTACTATTTGTTTTTTTCTAAGGAAATACTTACTACTCCCTCCGTTTCTTTTTAAGTGTCACTTTTGGAGAAAAATTTTGTTTCAATTTAACTGTCACTTTCAAAGTTCAATGCAACATTAAATGTTGTTTTACCATTATTACTCTTAGTTATTTATTGTGGAGAGAGAAGTATATGAAAGAAGATATTAAATGAATAAGGTCATTATGGTAAAAGTATAAATTATTGTATCAAAAGTAGTAACATTTATTTATTGTCTTGGTATGTGTAAAATGTCAAAATGTGACAATTAAAAAGGAACGGAGGTAGTATTTATTTATCTATTTATTAGGATAATTTAAAAAATACGCCCTCAAAAACCACGGGAAGCTTGAATAATATTGTTATTAACATTCAATATATATATATAATATCCGATAAGTTTATTTATCAATAATCTAAATTCATTCATTTTCAACCAAAAAAAATGTAAATTCATATTCTTTGATATTTCATTGATATTTTCTTTTCATTTCTTTTGTAGTTAACATCTTGAGCCATAAAAAATCTTGAATCTGCTGTTGTGGACTTTTTTATTACTTTATCTTTTATTTTTGTAAATTTGTGTTTGTGGCTTTTAACTCACGTGGTGATTTGATGATTATTCATCAATGTTGTATAATAGAACTAAATATGATCACATCCATATCGTTGGTTGACATTTTGATTTGTAACACGACACTTATACCCTGTCAAAAAAAAAACAAGATGCCTATATTTACATTGTACATAAATTACATTATATATTAATTATTCTACATTATGCTTTTAGAGTCAACATCTACAACATTACAGTAAATTCCTCGCCTCGCATGTGCGCTACAAGGGTCTCTCACCAGTAAATTTTATTTTCAAGTCTTATTTTTTGCCTTAGTAAAAACAAAAGAAAGTAATTTGTCGCTAAGGCCATGATGGATTGTTGGATCAAAATAATTTTATTGTCTTGATCTTACTCTACATCCTCAGCATCAGAATATATGTCTTCTAACTTATGAATAAATGTTTGATATAACTTCCTTAAATAAAATATTAAGCAAGCAGTTGATCAATCATAAAACTCAGAGTATATTCTTTCACCCCTTCAGTTATTCTCTCTTCCTTTTAATATTTTCTTCAATAATGCATAGTTTTCAATTGTGAGATTATTTTGTTAGTAACTTAGTATTTCTCAAGAAATATTGCTATATTAGCATTAATAACTCAACATTACCTATACTGATTGGATGTCACGCCATGTCATAATTTTTACATCCTAAACTTCATCAACTAAAATACAATTTACATTAAAGATCCCCCTAAATAATACAACATAACACACTTTTCATTTAGACATAAATAGCTAATTAAGGTATTAATGTGAAGACTTTTACAACATAACACCATTGAGATTGAAGAAATGCTTTTAGTAGCAAACATCAATCAATATACAACTCTAGTATGTCTTTGTAGAGGATAGAGAGAGTCTTGTTGAATGTTGATTTAAAACACATAAGAGAATGAGATAGAAATTGACTTAAGTAGCATTCACTAATAATATCTCAAGTTTAGCCCACCATTGGTGAAAGTCTTGAAACAGCTTGCTAAGGTGTCACACTAAGCACTTCCCTTAATTTGGAAGTTATGTCGCTCATTGTATGTCTCATCTTTAGATCAGGTTGGATACACCCTTGAATCACTTCACAAATTACATCAAGTTCATTGTCCTTGAATGGTTGCAGACTTGGATCAATCATGTAGACTAGGGGTGTAAGTGGTTCGGACAAAACCAATAAAACCGAAAGTCCAAACCGAACCAAACCGAAAAAATATCCGACCCTGTTTGGTTCGGTTTGAAACCGATCCGAACCAATCAAAACCGATCTAGTTTGGTTTGGTTCATGGTTTTTCATTTCGTGATCCGTGAAACCGATGAACCAATCCGATGATAACCACACTCCTTTTTTTTACTAATATTATCCCACCTCACACAAACTTATGGTTAAACCCAAAATTAAATTTCAGGATGTTTTAATTTCAGTTTGCATGGATTTGTTATTTTGACTATGTTTTAATTTTAGGATGTTCTTTTTGGAATTTTTGTGTTTGTTGATGAATGATGCGTGTATGGATCATGAATGATTGAAATATTTGAGTTTGATGAAGTTGTTTTTGAATAATGATGGATGAATGAATCTTTGATCATATGTAAGAAATATTGAGTAAGGTTAGTTATAGTAAGGTTAGTTATAGTAAGGTTGTTTGAAAATAGAAAACATGAAAAAACAAAATATGAAATACAATTATACTAAGATCTATGAAATATTTTGTGAGAATATGATTTTTTTTTAATTGTATTTTAAATAAACCGATCAACCGAACCAATCCAAACCGAACCAAACCGATTAGTTTGGTTTGGTTTCTTTTTTAAAAAACAGTGAAAACCGAACCAATCCAAACCGATGAAGGATTCATCGGTTCGGACATTTTTTTGACTGAAAACCAATCCAAACCGAACCGTTACACCCCTAATGTAGACTATGCTTCTCTTGTCATTTAAGAACTCAGCAGCCTAGCAAGTTAACAAAAATCTACGTTAGTTACGGTTAATTATTTTTTGTGTTCGGTTATTTAACAACATCGATGATTAAGAGTAAATCAAAGTATTGCATTAGAAAAATATTAATGTTATGTATCAACTATTAAGTATCGATTTAAAAAAATAATCATCACAACATCAAAATATACATGAATTTGAAAACGAAAAACATTGTGTTAGTTTTGCAATTACAAACGAAAAACATGAAATGAAAATAGAAAACGTTTTTTCAAATCAAGATCAATTGATTTTAAAAGGATATTTCTTTCAAACTTACCCAGTGCACAAGATTTCCTTGTTCTTCAGATTGAGGCAATTTACCAGAAATGATTTCTAACAACAATATTCCAAAATCATAGACATTTTGGTCAAGACCAGCGCGGAGCATCTCATATTTCTTTGAATCGCCTCTAGTTGTCTTAGATGGTTCTACGATACATCTAAATGTGACCTCGACAAGCTGAAACATCAATGATTTGGTGATTAGCATATAATATAATATAATGAACAAAAATTATAGGATTGAAAAGAAATATATAGGTACCTTTGCAGCATAATCCTCTGTCAACGTGGTCATATTTGAAGAAACTTTGGTATGAGCTACTAGTGGATTTAACTCATGGTGCATGTATTGAAGACAATAGGCAATTCCCATTATAATCGTTATCCTTTCACTCCAATTAAGACAGTCGACTTCTCTAACTGAAAAATTAAGAAACAAAATTTCAAAACTTAGCCTTTAAATTACAAGATATAATGTTATTTAGATATATTGCGGTCTGCAATTGCAACTGCGACTACAATATAATTTTTTTGAAATTTTTGCAACAGCATCTCAACTGCAGTATAAAAGTCCGCAATGTGACCGTAACTGCAATTTAAAACCATGTTCTGCGCAATGTAAGAACTACAACAAAAAGCATTACCATGTAGGTGCTCAAATAGGCTTCCATTTGGTGCATATTCTATACAATATAATGGTCAAAAGCATCAAAGTGAGCAAACATAAAGAAGTTGATTATTGTTTTTCTAATCAAGTTGCACATTATTTGTGCAAAAAGGTTTTACTCTCAATGCATGCCACATCAACATTTTTTTTTATTAAAGGGGAGATGTTTTCAATGAACTTTCAAGTTATTACATTGTTAATAGATGGACAAAATTGACAATATGTTGAATGGTTTTTATTGTGATGGAAATGTACTGAAAACGTGTTCTAAATTCAAAAGGAGGAGAACATTAGTTTCGAAAGCTTGAGCACGGTTGTTTAAATGCATGCATATTTTTTTTATTTTTTATTTTTTGGCAAAATTGATGATCATTTACAACGAAGATACTACTACAACACAAGAATCTACTTATTATCAAAAGATTTGCTAAAGAATTTTGGATTATAGTATTGAATGTGTTTGGACTATCAGATATAGTTTTTTTTTTCCTACTGTGTACGCACTTTAGGTTTTAAGTATATTTTGACTTTTATTGTTGTCGTAGTTAAAAACATATGAATATACGAGTCTATTGATGCAATTTTTCATGTGAACTATGACTTATGTTTAAGGTAATTTTCGATTTGAATTATAGCTTATATTTAGGAGTAATTTTGGCTTATGTGTAAACTTTTCATTAGTGTTGTCTCGAGTGTTTGTGTTCAGAGCATACTTCTATGTAACCAAATAATATTTTTATTTGCAATTTAGTGTTACCTGTTAGCTATCAAAGATTGTCATCAAATACGTTAACATGACGACGACTAGTGAACCAACCACTATTAAAACTCATTTTTCTTGTATTTGTAGCTAGCGAGATATTCATGATACGACGGTTCTATAAAAACTACAACGACTCGTCAATATATTTATCCTAAGATATATATAAAAGAGTGACACTACTGTCCCTCCAAACCACAACGCTTAACATCTTAAATGTTGTCAACCCCTTCACTTAAAACTCGTCGTTGAACAAGCCATCTATTTCAATGTTACTTTTACATGTAGCTAGCAAATAATCAACCTAATGTACATATTACAAAAGATCCATCAACCAGTTTCTTGGTACACACAATCATCAAATTTATTATGTTGATAAACATGAGACAAATTTTTTGTGAGCACCTGAGAGATTTTTTAAGATCACAAAAAGAATTTTTCAACACACATTTCATTTAAATTCTTGATTCAAATAATCTTTGTTGGCTCTCACGAGAAAATCTATTGTTGTAATTGTTCATGTAAGAACATCATTTTAATATGAACTCTATTTATCCCTAATTACAAGCACTATATTTGGTTCTACGATATTAAGAAAAAGATCAAACCACAATTTGGTCCCTAAACAATCACTCTCTATTAAAATTAGTCCATAAACTATGTAAATACAACAATTAGTCTATAAACCGTGTAAGTATAATAATTAATCTTTAAAGTATATAAATTTGTCAACTTAGTTCATCCTATTAAGATGTGGGATTAAGTTTACCAATTTTCAAATACTTTGAAGACCAAGTTGACATATTTTCAAAGGTAAAAAAAAATAAATATAAATTGACAGATTTCATATACAGCAATGACATTTTATTCTATTTACATGGTGAAAAGGCTAAATTTGAGAGAGCAATAATTTAAAGATTAAATTGATCCTATTTAATGTGTAGGTCTTCTTGAAGTACCATTTTTATATTAATGCATACAACTTTAATTTTTTTATCTTCCAAAATAAACTAGTGCTATTGATAAGAGATATGTTTGGATTATGTCAAAAAAAAAGAGATATGTTTGGATAAATAGACCAATAACATGCATAACGACTTAGACCATCCACAATGCAGCACTCCATTTGAGTGCTTACACGGGTCCCGACTGTACACATCATTCATTTTATAATTAATACTTAATAAGCCCCTTTTTTTTTTGAGGAAATACTTAATAAGCACCTAATCTCTCCAACCCAGAACCTTAAAATAATTATTAATTGGATCTCTGCAATAACTCTATAGCATTAAATTTTAACAATAATTTATATATTCATTCATAATTATATAATTTTAAAATATTGAAGTAATTTAATATTGAAGTAAATTCTTAAGAGCATATTTAGCTAAATAATGAGCAGCTTGGTTGGCTTCACGCCTAACATGCAAAAAAATTAAACTACGAAAACTACCCTTAAAACTAATACAATCTCGAATAATAGAGCCAACATAGTTGGGAGATTGTTGGTGAGCATTCAACGCTAAAACCACATTAGAAACATCCGATTGTGCTATAAGATTCAGAAAAGACATGTCTTTTGCAAATTCCAAACCCTTCCGCATAGTTAAAGCTTCTGCAACCTCTGAATCTGGTAATGAAAAGACTTGCCAGGAACTAGCACCAACGACAACACCTTCATTATCTCTCACCACAACACCAATACCCCACTTATCACCCTCTGTCGGACCTGCTGCATCAACATTAAGCTTATAGAAACCATTAAAATGAGGTGTCCAATGAACATCTGATATTGCCAAAATTGGACCTCCACTTTAGTGTCTCCACCAACATTGTACTAGCACTCTTGAAATTTACAATAGATCTTTGTGCCTTTTGAACAGTGGCAGTCACATCAACATCTGTCCCCTCAAAACATTTCTTATTTCTAGCACACCATATCTCATAACACAAGGCCAAAACATGAACTATAATATCCTCATCGACATCAATAATATTTTTCTCCAACCACTTATGAAAAGGAACGTACCTGGAATCATGCGAATTAAATACCACACCCAAAGAGGAAGCAAACCATATCTGCTTTGACCGCTGACATTCTATAAAGAGGTGTGAAATTGTCTCATTATGTTCCCCATAAAAAACACACAATGGATCGCTACTTATATTTGTCTTATATTTAGCGTGCAATAAAACTATTACTCCCTCCGTTTCAAAATGAGTGTCGCTTTAGCCAAAAAAATTTGTTTCAAAATGAGTGTCGCTTTAAGTTTCCAATGCAATAATAACTTTTTCTTTCCAATTGTACCCTCTAATTAATACTCTGCACACTACTTCCAAAGTATTACTTTTAAAACTAACCAATAGTTAATAAGGATAATTTGGTAAAATAACCATTCTCTTTCTCTTAATCATTGCATTTCTTAATATGTGTGTAAACACCTAAAACGACACTCATTTTGAAACGGAGGGAGTATTAAATTAATCTCGTTGTTATTATAGAATAAACCATCAAATAGACCCAATAACTTGCATAACGACATAATTATTATTAGTTTTTTTTTTTTTTTGCAAAAGTTTACTTACTATAATTAAAATAGAGTTTTGCTAACTAAGAACACTCTTTAAGAATAGTAAAGGAAAAAAAAATTAAAATATTCATAAAAAAACTTTATATTTTAATTTCGGATACATTTTTTTTAAGGAATTTTCGGATACATTTAAATGCATAAGTTTTCATAAAAATAGTTTTGCGTATCAGGGTTAAATTGGAGTATTATTATTTAGTCTAGCTTTTGCGTATCGCTTTCGTGCATTCGATTTACCGCCCCGCTCGAGAAGTAGTAGAAGGATCTCTCTCTCTCTCTCTCTCTCTCTCTCTCGTTTTCCCTCGCAGCACTCACTGCTCACCGTCATGTCTCAGGTAATTCCCTTCGATTCATCGCCTTCTTCAATTTCGCTTTCGAACCCTAATTAATCGATCTCGTTTCTCCCACCTCAATTAGGGTTTTGTCAATTATCTGAATCGCAACTTTGATAATGACCCGATTCGATCCAATTAAGCTTTTTCTGAATGTTTTTTTTATTCAATTCATTATAATTAAACCAATTTGATTAATGTCGAAGTTTTTGTTGTTGTTTGTATATGCTCCTTTTTGCTTAATTAACCCCCCGATGAAAAAATTGGAATCTTATCAATCTGTTTTGCCTTTGCAGGTTGATAACAGGAATTCTTCCGCTGCCAAGCGTGCCAGGACTGATGGTGCGTTACCATTTGTTTTAAGGAATCTTATCCATAGGTTTTGACGGATTTGTTGTATTTTAGGCACTACTGATTGAATTTAATATATTTTAAGGATTAAATTTAAGAGAGTGATAGTTTAGGGACTAAATTGATAGTTTATTATATTTTTTATGTCTCTGTTATCTATGGATAGTTAGTTCAACATATTCTGTGTTACTTGGAATTACTATGCGCAGTTGTGTAATTTTATGTACTGTAATCAATTTATGCACATTTGCCTATTTTCACACTCACCACTATGTTACGTTCCGCAATACAAATTCTTGCTATGTAGTATTGCACTACATCTTGATGATATTTAAGTCCCTTTCCTCTAGCAAGGGGATCTGATATGGTTCTCCGGTGCATTTAAATTTGTTTTTGTTTGTAGGTAGCCGCAGGGAAGATGATTGGACATGTCCCAGTTGCGGCAATGTCAATTTCTCTTTCAGGACAACCTGCAATATGCGTAACTGCACCCAACCAAGGCCTGCTGATCATAATTCTGTAAGATGTTTGCCAATATGTTTATATTCAATGTTGTAGTATGTACTTTTAAAATGTTTTTTTTGTGATATATAAAGGTACTTTTATTTAATAAGAAAATGTGATCTTATTTTCCTTTGCATTGTCCATCCTCTGTTTCCTCTATTTTTAATTATGTTTTTTTATTGTTTTATATTCTTATTTTCTGTTCATCGTTGTGTCTCTTGGGTTGTTGTTCCCAATTGATTGACACATTAAATTAGGGTTCAGATGTACACAATGATGAACAGAAATAAGAATATGTACACAATGATGAACAGAAATAAGAATATAAAACAATAGAGGTCACGGAAATTGATTGTTTATGCATGCACGACAAAAGATGAAAATATATGCTATACATGATGTACATAAACTGATGAGCTTATGCTATTGTTATGCACTCTGCAAGAGTTTTGACATATGCTATTTGGTTGGACATGGGTGTGCTCTTATATCTCCTCTCCTTTAAACTTACTTTTTTTTTCAATCACTTAGTATGCATTGTTCTCTTTCCAGAAATCTGCTGTGAAGCCTCTTCAAGCTCCACAGGCCTATTCATCCGCAGCTCCTTATTTAGGCTCCAACGCCCCCCCTTCAATTTATATTGGTGCCCCACCTTATGGGTCTTTATTCAATGGATCACCAGTTCCCCCCTATGAGGTTCCATTTACTGGAGGATCAGCCTATCAGTACAGTTATGGAAGCCGTGTTCCTGCTGGCAGTCCGTATAGACCATTACATCTAGCAGGACCAGCACCATACACCAGTGGAGCCGTGGTTGGACACGGTATGTTCTGTTTTCCCTTTTCCCATCATTCAATCAACTGAATGGTCTCCTTTCCCTTTTCCCATCATTCAAGCAACTGAATTTCTTAAAATGATATATGATATGTTATACATAATTTTTTCTGATTAATGAAGGAAAATATTCAAGGAGAAATATTGAAGAAGCTATTGAAATTGTATTGATAGTTGCTGATTACCTTTTGTAGATATAATCCTATTACAGTTATGTTAAATTTTTTGTTGGTGATTATTTGGCAGGTGGGATATATGCCATGCCCCAGCTATTGGATCGCTATGGCCTCGGTGTCCCTATTGGACCTGGAGCAATGGTATGGGATAAAAGATAAATCTCGATTATTTAAAACTTTTGTCAGGACAATGTGTTTTTAAAAAAAACAAAGAAACCAATCTGCATTCTTTCTTGTATCTTTGCTTGAAGAATCCTTAATCACGTTCTGCAGTTAGGTTTTTTTATATTAAATGCTGAGCATATTAAAAGTAGATATTTTTTCTTGTTTTATTGGTCTTCTCTGAAGCATCAGTATGGTATACCATTGTTTTTAAAAAAATGCTGTATTCTGGACTCGTACCCAGTACCATACTCGTACTTGTGCATCCTAGGCTTTACGAAGCTATATTTAGTTTTTGCACTATCATATGCCATAAATTTTGCATGCATATAAAGTCTTATCCATAGTTTCACATATGGTTTTTCATCTTTGATCCCTAATAATCTGAAATGGCAATACCTTCTTTCTGATTGTGCAATTTGATGGTTTTTGCTACGAAGTGTAATTTATAGTTAACCCTTGCCTTAGCAGGGCACTAGGCCAGGATTTTTTCGCGATGACAAGTCTCAGAAAAAGGGACCAGGTTTGCTATACTTAGTTAATGTCATTCTTTTTTGTTCCAATTGAAGTTTCTTAATACATAATTTTTTTTTCTCACCCCCATTTTTCCGTATAGATGCAACTCGTGACAATGATTGGGCTTGTCCAAAATGTGGTAACGTCAATTTCTCATTTAGAACTGTTTGCAACATGAGAAAATGCAACACACCCAAACCCGGATCCCAGGTATGCTGCCTTCATATCTATTATGTAGATTGATTATCACATTCTTTTCATTGTAGAAAAAAGTTTCATCCATGCTTATAATCTATGGCTAATATTTTAAATTGTTGGATATGATTATTTTGCTGCAGGCCTCAAAGTCTGATAAGAACACTAGTAAGTTGCTTTTCATACTTATCTGCATTTTAACGATGCTCTTGTATGATATAAATACAACAGTTGGTAATTCTGTTTCTTCATTTTTTTATTTGCCAATCAGAGCAAAAGATGCCGGAGGGAAGCTGGAAGTGTGAAAAATGTAATAACATAAATTACCCATTCCGAACCAAGTGCAACAGACAGAATTGTGGTGCTGACAAGCCAGCTGAGTCGGAAAAATCTCCCTCATCATCTCCAGATCAAAATGAACAGGTTTGTTATGCAAAGCCTTTTCAATTTGCTAACCTTCATTTATTGTTGCAACAGAGATTGGTTTTTCATGAGCAGCTTTGTGACATAGTGAATATTTTCAAATTGAAAGCTGTTGTGAAGTTTTTGTTTAAATGTGTTTTTTCTGAAAAAGCTTCTCTTATGCTTCCTGTCATTTGGATTCTTTTGTTGTGACTTATATACATATTCACCTAGTTTATTTCCTTTGTACCTATCCATTGCTATATTTAATGTGCAATTATTTACTGTTCCAGTGAGTACTAAGACATGTTTGAGGGTTGAGAAGGTCCAGAGTTGTCTTCCAGCATTGCTCAGTTTGGGTGTTTGACAGTCAGTCTTGTCGTCCTCTATGTTGCAGAAGTTGTCAAGTCACCCACCTTCTCATAATATGTGTCAATTTGTTGTATTAACTGAGATGGTATTTTGGTCTCTGTGGATTGTTACTATGCATGTGTCAGCCAGATTTTTCTGGCATAAAGATTGTTGCAGGTTCCAGTTTTAAGTTTCCTTTTGGTTCTGAACTGTCTGCCTTTTGCATTTTAAGTACAACTTTAGACGAATAGATACCATAAACAATTGAAGTTTCCAAGTGTTTTTAGATTATTCAGGTCACATTTCAGTTTTAGCTTGTTGGAAGTGTCTGATTGTTATCCTACCACTTTTAGCATGTATGCGCCAGCATCACAGAAACCGTTTACTTTCGAGTCACTGCTTTTAGTTAGTTGTGTGGATGATGTATGTCGTGTCATTAAATTTATGTTTATTGTTGATTGTTTTTAAGCCAATCCTAGATTTTTTTAATGGTCATGTAATATAAGCACCCAGCTGATGATACTAGGTTTTTGGGAGGGCTAATCTTTGTGAGTGCTTTGTTGGGTCCATACTGGGCGGGCTAATCTTTGTGAGTGCTTTGTTGGGTCCATACTGAGTGCTAATCTATGTGAAGTTTCTGCTATCTTGCCATATTCTGTTTCCCATTGTGTCGCTGACATACGGCTATAAAGAAAGTTTAGTTAAAAATTGGTCAGTTTGAATAATTAATGATGTCAAATAGGCCGTCAGCCGTGTCAATTACATGGAGAGTTAAAATGCACTCTTGGGAATTATTTTGTACTTGCACTTTACCTGTATAGGCCCCAAATATGTATAGAATCCCTGAATACCGGGAGTGCTAATCGGATTTCACTTTGGTGCCTTTGGTCTTTGGTGTCTTTGTTCCTATCTCTCTTCTCTCTCCACCTAAATAATTTATTTTAAGAGAAATGTTATTTGAACCACCATTTTTGGACAACTTATGGGACAACCAAAGGTATACAAGACAATGTGGTTTTTTAATAATTCTTCGCTTACATTGGTTTGTGTCAATACTCACATTGTCTTGTATATCTTTGGTTGTCCCACAAGTTGTCCCAAAGTGGATGTTCAAATAACATAACTCTTACTTTAATCATTCATCCATCATTCTCTCTAATCTGAAATACACCAAAAGCACCAAGTGCCAATGACACCCAAGTGAAATATGTGCTAATTTTAGTGAAGTTTTTGCTATTTCTTTTCCTACTGCGCACCACTGACATTACGATTCAACTATCAAGTTTATATTGTAAAAATTTGGTCAGTTTGAATAACTAATGATATCATGAAGGCTGGCACCTGTGTCAATTACATGAGTCAATATGCAACTTGCTCTTTTCTACTTCTATTAGGCCCCTGTAGTCCCCAAATATGAATGCAATCCCTGAATTACTTGTATCATCACATTAACCCTTCTCCTGAGAAGCATTATTTGATTATGTACTTCTATATATCTTAATGCTTACTCGATTAATAAATCAATTCAAGGGGACTATTTAGATTCCTTTTATTCATAAGGTGTTCACTATAGTACTGTTCTATACTATTTTGCACTAAGTCTAAGCAGCGAACTGTTGAAAAGAAATGAAGAACTCGGCGGTGTGTTCTGAAGAAGTCACTTGTTGCACTTTGGTCTTGAAGGTCCCCAATGACGAGAAATGGCTGGACATTTTAAAAAGGTCCCCAATGATCTCATCACCCACATTTTGCATTAAAGGAGTTCAAATTTTATTCATCAATAGGATTAATTTTTACAAGATTGTCATATAGTGAGATGCATCAAGCCTGACTACAATCGGCATAGCCTGATTTGTCTAATATAATAATTTCCATGCAACTTCTGTAGAACCTTTGAAGCATACAATATGAGGACATTGTAATCTAACCCAAAGCCTCTTTTACAACGCTGCTTGATCGCCTGTAAATTGAAGTTTCATCATTATTGAGTAATGGAATAAAAATAGTATATTTTTATCAAACCTATTCTAAGTTTGAAATTAAAAATTGAGTACAACAAATATTTTACAAATAAAAATTGTTGAAAGGGTTAATTCAACATCATCCTTTTTCCCTTCTCTATCCAACGTCACAAAAAAGAACTCGTAGTTATGCAGCTTTTTAAGGGAATCATATTATGTACGTAGTTAGTTTGTGAAGATTTGTTCAATAGTAGTGAAGCATATTATATAAAGAATCATTTTTATATAATAATTGACAAGTTGAAGCTCGTTGTTTATAAAAAAATTTACTACCATTTTTGTTTATAAAAAAATGAATTTTTAGTTACTAGGCTACTTTTAAAAAATTAGTGTTGTTATGTTTAGGGTGGGTGAGGGAAAGAGTTTTTCACTATGGGAAAGTTATTTTAAACCAATAGGTTAAAAAGGTGTATTGATTTTATCATGTCTATCTCCACTATATTTTTTTCTCTTTCTCTTTCACATTGTCTTCAACCTCCATGGTACTGATGTTTTTAGAGATCTGGAATTTTACATTTGAAAGCTCAGTCGACGGTGATTTTAAACAAAAAATTGCCAAAACATATTAAGTCTCTACTGCAATTTTTTCTCATGGTTTCTCGTTAATTTGCTTTAATCACCTTGTTCATCAATGACTTTTCAATTCCATGCTCTGAATTTTATTATTCCGTGCTCCTTAGCCGCATTAACCAGGTACGGTTTCAAAGACAGAAAAAATAAGAGGAAAAAGAAGAAGAAAAGCGGTTATAAATTTCTGGGTTTTTTTTATTAAAAAAAACTGGGTTAATTTGAAGTATATTTTGAGGTTTTATTTTTAAAAAAATCTAGAACAATATATAAAATAGAAAAAGGATCTGACATTGAATTCTTAATGAAAGGCTCAAACTCCTGCAATGGAAATAGTAGCTTCTGTTCACTAATCCTCCACATCCTTCTTTATTTTTTTTTTAACTTATGTTCATTTTCGTTTTAAAGATTGCAGGGCTTGATTCAAGAGAGTTTCAAATTGAACATTCAATAGAAGTTGATTGTAAATTTCTCCACTGTAAATGTGAATGTAAACTTTCAGATCTAAAAAAAATCAATATTGATGAGGTTTGAAGACAACATGAAAGAGGAAAAATAATATAGTGTGTACAATCCATGATAAAATTGGTACCCCTCTCAAATCTAGTGGTCAAGAAAAACTTTCCCATAGTGGGAAACTTTTCCCCTCACCCACCCTAAATGCCACCGTTGTCGTTGTTATGTACAACGAAATCAAACTTTACTTTGTAATTTCCATGAAAGTCAATTGTACATCTTTTTGCGCTTTTGGTGATTGTCTTTTTTTTTTTGGTCAAGGGTGATTGTCTTTATTTAAGGAAAAAAAAACTCCTCCGATGCAGAAATGATAATGTTTTTTTTTTTTTAAAAAAAATGATAATGTTATTCTGCACCGAAAGATTCGTTGTTGTTATTCTTGATTTAGCATTATTCTTTCTATGTACTACCTCCGTCCCGGTATAATTGACCTACTTTGGTTTTTCACACAGATTAAGAAAAGTGTATAAATAAAGGGGAAAGTGGAAAATATTGTATTGGGAATGATAAAAGTAGTATTATTTAGTGTCATAATAAAGGGGAAAGTGGAAAATATTGTATTGGGAATGATAAAAGTAGTATTATTTAGTGTCATATTGTATTGGAAATGATGAAAGTTGTGTTGAAAATTGAAATGGGTCAGTTATTTTGGGACACTTTTTTTTAGAAAATGGGTCAGTTATTCCGGGACTAAGGGAGTACTCTCTTATATTTAATTTAGAAGAGGGTATGTCATTGCAAAGTCAAATGAATATATGTTAATTTTTTTCTTTTGACGAAATAAACTAAAACCCTCGCTGATAGTTGTAGCTCAATATTGGTTACCCAAAATAAAAACAAGGGTCAAGTGCTTTTACAAAGATCTGGTCTTTAAATAGCCGCTTTTTAGCATAAAAAAAAAAAAAAAAAAAACAGCTTCTTCTTTTTGTATGTGTTATTTTATTTTATTATTTAATTGTGCTACAAACTCATTGTAACATTATTTTTAATAATTTATTTTATTGGGTGAATTTCATACACGTCTCTCTATTTTAAAAATAAGTTTCACATAGTGATGAGATTCATGTAACAAGAGCGTTGTTGTTGTTGTTGAAAATAGTAAATAAGTTTCACATAGTGATGAGATTCACGTAACAAGAGCGTTGTTGTTGTTGTTGAAAATAGTGTTTAAATAAGCACTTTAGAGTTAATTGAAAATTTTGTATATTACAAAATATTTCACATCACAGCAATATTCTTAAAATAGGTTTACATCAAACTTCAGCTCTGAATTTTTATTTTATTTAAAACGTATTTACGATAATGTAATAAAAACTCCAAAAAATAACCTTTGAAAAAATCTTCTCAACTCCTAGAAGGAATAGAATTTGGAATTTTGATGTGTTTCTCACCAACCAAGTTTCAACATTTCAACATTGTAAATGTCGAAATTGCGCATCCAGATAATGTGAATAAATTAGCAAGCTAGCAAAGTACAAGTATAAAAAGAAATCCTCGTGGAAGGTGGAAGACATTCATGGTTTGCTGAAAATAAAAGTCTCGGGATTAAATGACTGCAATAAGCTATTTAGAAAATGGAGTTAACAAATCAGCATGCAAACAAGTTTTCTGATTTGTACTCTTTAAGAAGAAAAAAACCTACATTGCAAAAGATAATTAGGCCCTACAAAACATCATTAGCTCAGTATCATAATGGGGTTGGGACCATATAAATAAGCATACTCATTTTGTTTTTTGAAGATAATAAGCATACTCATTAATCCAGCTGGTTGCAAGGGAAACTTGACTCATAGGGTTCGCTGAACAGCTGAAAGTCTTGAAAGCGATTGCTATTGTCGTAACCCGAGAACGAGATACAGGCGCTGGAGCTGGCCTGATGTTGATCAGTGTGCCAATATTCCAGTGACGAAAAAGGTGAGCGCTGAGCAGTTGCATACTGAGGGGTGCCGGTTGTCCGATTGGAGTGTATGAGGGAGGGGGGCTTGGTATCATATGGACCCCATGAATTGGTTGACAGAAGAGAGAGAGCACGGTTAACATCTTGTGTAGCATTTGGATCAGACAAGGTATTTGGATCTTCTAGACCTGTAATATGTATTCTATCAATGTGAATAACAGTTGTTTCTACAAATAGGAGGTAAAAATTATTATTCATGAAACATGCAATAAACTAGAGGTAAAACAATTATGATCATTAAATGAACCATTGAACAAACTAAATTTAATAAGAAATCATGACTCGGAGGCTCAATGTTTAAGATTAGAGAACAACCTGGGACAGCAATCTTGGTTCCTTTGCCTTTGGATATAAAGTGGCCACTGGAATCATCAGATAGCATAGTGACAAACTTGCTGAAGTTTTTTGGAGTTTTGAGCATAAAATCTTTGGTTTGGGGGAGCTTGCTGTTGGGCATGTCTGGCCATGCTAAATTTGAAGTATTCTTTGGAAAAGCAAATGGGCCCATTGTCTGCCTCCCATCTGCAGAATGAATATTAAATTAGATAGATTGCTATGTAATATTCTATCATCATGATGTAGATTTTTAGTGTCATCATAATCATATATCAAAGATTTACATTATCAGAACACTTAATATTTTCTTATAAGGAGTCTATTCTTATGACTAGAGAATCTCTCCATTTCTTACAAAGAAACTGAATACTCTATGACTATATTTTTGGGTGTATAATTTATATAAAGCACATGTTTCTATAACTGATGACATTAATTATGCCTTCATACAACCAATAGCATATCAATGGAGGTTAGAATTTCTTTTGAGAAATGGAGAACATCATTGCTCCATTCTTATAATTCTCTCATAACCTTTTTAAGATATCGCCATTCATCCCAAACGAGAAACAAAATGGCAAATTAAACTAATGAAGCAAGACAAGGCTAATTGATCTTTTAGGGGAGGGATTCTTGAGATTTATACCATAGGGGGACGAAGAGAGAGCTGATGGATTCAATTTCACTGCTTCAGGCTGAGGTTTGCGACGCCTTGCATTGTGATCTGAAAGACGGCGTCTGCAGCTTCTTTTTTTATCATCAAACTCTGAGAGATCATGGAACCTTCAAAATCATAGTTTAAGTTAAAATCGTTAACCAATTTATTTTAAACAAACCAAAAAGACAGGAAGCTAATTGTCAATGTCATTTGCATTGGAAAAAAATCACATGCACCTGCTACATTGCTGGCAAAATCGACGCTCCAAACCAGCTACTACCACCACAGGCGATTTGGAATGACTGTCACAAATTCTATGTTTCCGATGGTAATCTTTAGCCAAAGAGAGGTCGAGGCCACAACCTTCCACCTGGCAGCTTGGATTTAGCATGTTCTGACTGCTCGATTTACCTTTCTTTCCGCACAAAAGAGGAACTGCAGAGGAAGAGGCTTTCTTGGAATGACTTCCAGTGCTAACATCCTCAAAGTAGAATCTTTTACCAAGCTTTAGTGTGAGCAATGGTTCTGCTGCTGGAGAAGTTTCAATTGGATCTCCTTTAGACGATTCTTTCTTACCGGTGGAATTGTCTGGAGAACCTTCTTGAGTTAACATTGATGTCTTGCTGTCCTCATTTGATGATGAATTATTCGAAGCAGATTTTGAGCTCCTCGAGGATGAAGCATGCATTAGTTTAGACACTGAATAGCCACTACCACCAGATGGAATCAACATCCCAACATTGATTTCTCGATCTTCCTCCATACTCCAATCAGTAGATTGTAACCTGTGAGTTTCTGCTGCTTTTGAATTCGAGAAGAATAAGTTTTCCCAGTCCCATTGCCCGGGAGATTTCACGTTCCACTCCATGACAAGTCCTCACAAATTCATATACAGATGCTCACAATCTGCAAACTACTAGTCAAATAATAATGGTTACTCATTTCATTTTTCTAGAAGAAAAGAAAAACTATACAAGATAATAACAAGGAGATTAAACAAGTGAAAAAAATTGCAGAAACCAGAGTAATGATTGGAAGAAGGAAAGAAAGAGTACCAAGTATATCTGTATAAATTCTCTACACCAATCACTTAAAAACAGTACGAATCTTAAATTGTGAAACAGCTTCAAATTCTAAAGAACCTATGAACTGCTAATTCCTAAAGCAAGACATGGATTATACTTTCAAAGAAAATATCAAATCACTTTGCATTTCCTGCTAGCACCTATGCAAATGCAAACCAAGATAGTTCTACTACAACTACTACTCCACCCCTCCAACCAAAGAATTACAAGGGTATTTTACAATTTTATTGATTCCAATCCCTAAACCCTACTAATGTAAAATGTTTACCAGTAATTTAATATTTGCATGAAGGGTGTTGCTCCCATAAGTATGATGTCTAATTCACTCGTTAGCTCTTTCGATAAATGTGTACTTGCTTACCTATAATGAGTACATGTTTGGATTGATAGTGAGTTTGACAAAATCACGGTGTGTCACCGTAAATTTTTGCAAAAGCTACACTTTAAAACTTCAACAAAATCAATGATGATTCCACCCACCCTCCAATCCAAACATGCACTACCTAAACTTCACTTTCAACATGGGAAACCATCAGATTCCAATAATTCACATTTATCACAGCAATGTCAGGAGTCGGCCATTGAATGAGTCCCCACATTAACAACAACCTCAACAAATGAATCACATATTTGAACTTCCAACTAAACACAGATTTTGGCACACGTTTCATTTTTAGTTAACAAAAATAAAAGTCCAACAACCAAACCTCCATATCATAAATGCCAGAAACCAATCAAGCTAAACCTCAAAAAGCATCTTTTTTAAAGCTCAAATCTAACAAAGGAAGGAACCTATTCTACATCTTAAATGCTGGCTTTGGTCCTGAAGTGTTTTTTTGGTACAAAATATTTTTTTTTTGGTACAATTTGGTCCTGAAGTTTTAAACCATAATGGAAAGCCAATATCAAAATCTATTATGTAATAGAAGAGTCTCTTTCCTTAAGGACCTTGCTAGTACATATAAAAAGCTTTGGTCCCCTATTACCCTAAAAAAACAGAAACATTTGCATAAGAAAATTTTCATGAACCTTTATCTCAAGCTTTCTCAGCTATACTAATTTCCTTAGAATATGATAAACCCAAAAGAGTGTAAAGAGAGGAAGAAGATCACAGGAAGAAAAAAAAAAGGCATCTTTTTTTCATGGGCTAATCCAAAAGTCATCATGAAAGCTTGCTTATGTTGCAACCGGAAAAGGAAATAATAATAACAGTATAAAGCAACAACCCTTCAACAAAAATAGCACTCATAAATAAATATAATCATCATAGTAGTAAATACCAATCACACATCCACAAAAATAAAAATAAAAGTAACCCAAAAAAGAAAAAGAAAATCACCATGTCATTGTCATTTTCTTTTCAAAGTTTTCATTTTTATATCTCAACAAAAATGGGTCTTGGAAATGCTGCAGTGTGTAATGTGTATGGTACAACTACACCCATTTGTTCAATGGTTTTCAGATGATAAACCATAAATGGGTTGAAAACAAACAACAAAAATACTTGTTCTTTACAGATCAACACAGAATTCGAGGTTTTTTGTAAGCTAAATCAGGAAAAAAAGAACTTAACATACAAAAAACACTATCTTTGTTTCCTTTTATATGATTCTGTTTTGGATAAATCACATTTTAGGACACTAAAAACAAATTCATAAAGCTTAAAAAGATAAACAAATATGATAAGAATAACATTGAATAAAGAACTTACAGAGAGCATGAAAGTGAAGTAAAGGTGTTCATTGAGCTAGAAAAAAAGTAAAGAAAACATTTTTCATTGATGTTTCATTGATATGATGGTGGGTTTTGTATTGTTTTGCAACAAACAGTGACAAAAATTGAAATTTGTTGAACCGTACTAAGTAGAGTAGTAGCAGAATAGTACCTATCTATCTCTCTTCTTTCCACTCACACTTGTGGAGAAGAAAAAAACAAATTAGAGAAACAAACAGCTGTTTATAAATAAACTTTATAGTATTTCACCAGTGGACTGGACAGCTCAGCAATCAACAAAAAACTTTGACAAAACAAAACAAAATCAAACAACCTGGATGTAACTGTTTTTTTTTTTTTTTTTTTCAGTTTAATAAAACAAAAGTTGGATTAGAAAACTGTTTTGTTTTAATTTTACTTAGTTTGAGTGTTAGGCATTGTTGTTGTATGGAGGAAATTATTAAATTTATGGTTAAATGACAACGTGTTGAGTTTTTTTTATACTATTATTTTATCTTATGGATACAGTCAAATTGGTTGTATTCTTAAGAGTAGTTGGTCGATTAAGTCAAATATGTATAATTGAAGGTATTATATTAACTTGAAAGTTAAAAATTAAATGACAAATTATGTATACTCTCCGACGCTGCGTTAAGAGTGTGATCTTTTTGTTCACTAAACACTTGTTTGGATCCACTGTTGGAGTTTCAATTTCGCGTTCAGAGTTATTTTGACGTGAAAAGTGAGAAGCTATGAATAGCAGCTTCTGCGTTATCGTGGTTCTTTATCATGATTCTTCTTAACATGCCGCACTATCAAACACACACTAATTTTTTTTTTTTTTAAGGAGTGGGAGTGGGAATGAGCTAGATATGTTGCCAACTAAATTACTCTTGCATGTAAGACATGTCTATTTCCTACCATAAGATCATACTTTGTTTAATTTAACGGACTTGTTAACGAGTGCCTCCGGACGCTCTTTAAGCATCTCAAATTTAGTAATTATTTCTTTTAAAAAGTCAACTATTACAATTTCTAATACATTCAATACACAGTTTTTCATTAAAAACTTTCAATTTTAAGTGCTTAAAGAGTGCCCCGAAAGCACTCGTTAACATCTCTCTTAATTTAATAATAAGACTTATTGATTTGAAGGTAAAAACAACATTGTGAATGGGGCAAGTTGGGCAACACTTATCTTTATTCACCATAAACTTGACGTATAAAAGAGTATTAACTTATGAGTCTTGTTAACGAGTATCTTCAATACATTCTTTAAGGATTTTAAATTAAAAAATTGTTCTTTAAAAAAGTCAAATATATACTTTTCATTGCATGAATACATACATTTTCATATAATTTTATCACTTAAAATCCTTAAAAATTGCTCTAAGAATACTTGTTTGCATTTCCTTTAACTTGTGAAGTGTTCGTCAAAAAAGAAATGTTATCTTTGAGATTGATTTTGAAATGCTACCAAAGGTTGTGAAGACCTAAGATTTTCCGCTGAAGCTATTGGGATTCAATCGCATGTAACATTGAGAGGAAATTAGATTTTTTTTTATATTGTGCATGTGTCACCTTACTCGTGTCAATGCAGAGTGTTAGCACAAGATGCTTTAGTGGGATAGTGATAGGATATATACTTATGAGATGAGATGAGATTCCTAATATAATTTGTTTTTTCTTCTTATAGCCCCATCCTTCTTGCACCCTTTGCGATTTTTTTCCCCCTATGTTTTTAAGTTTTGAATTATAGAACTCGAATAGAGGCAAAATGATAAATCCTTAGAGACGTGAGAATGGTGGGGTGAGTATAATTTTTCATATTATTTCTTATCATGCTCATTTAGATAAGTCAATTCTTCTTTAAATAGGTTGTGTAAAAATAGTAAAACTTTTTCTGCTATTTTTTAGATTTGAATTATTTTATTTATAATTTTATTGTTCTTTATCAAATTAAACAAGTGAATTTTCAAAAACATTTAGATGAGATTGTATGACTCTTTATCAATTATTTAACTATAGATTCTAGATTTGAATCCAATCGTCGTAGCAATGTTAAATCTAAATACAATTTATCGTTCATTATGGTCCTACTTGATTCGACATTAAAAACTAAAAAATTCAATGTTCTAATACCTACAGTATATTTTTCTACGTGTTCATATTTTTGAAGTTATTGCATTTTTTTAAAATTTTCAACACAATCAAATTCTTTTTTCTGTATGTGACCAATCAATTATTCAATAATTTATCTCTAATACCACTGTGTATTTAATTGTTCATAAATAAAATAATTCAATAATTCGTAATAGGACAACACTTTATATTTTTTAGAGACAAAAACAAATTTTTAGCAAAAAATTAGGGTGCAAAAACATTACATGACGGAAAAGTCATTTCAACTATGTTGCAGCCCTAAACCATCACCAATTTTTTTTTGTTACTCCAATAATTTTATTGAAATAAATGAGAAAATGATAAAAGAGCTTGGTGAAATTAGACAAAAACTCAAAAAACAGTTAAGAACAATAATTCCTTATGCCTCCTTAAAAACTTTACTGCAAAAAGTTAATAGAATAAAACTATGACGATGGAAAAGAGTGCAAATATTGTCCAAAATACTTATTTAAAACCATAAAATGGAAGACTGTTTATATTAGGAAAGAGGTCGTCCTCAATAAGAAAAGGAGTGGAGAAACTATGTAAGCTAAAAGTATGACCAACAAGCCAATATACCTTTGATTATAAACCACATACATCATTTATTAAATGAACCAACCTAAAAAGTCAATTTTTAGTTATAACAGTGACCGGAGGGAATACATAATAGTTACCTTACGTATAAACATGAGAAACAACAAAAAAAAGTCTATGATGATCTTCAAACACTTGACACTTGAGCCAACTGTTATGTCGCCGCAAAGGAACAGTTGAAATTGGGGGCCTAACTCATCCTTACAAAACCGGCTTGTGAGGTGAGGATTGCCTCCTCTTTATAAACTCTTCTCAAGAGTCTTATCTATCCGATGTGGGACTTGGGTTTTTCCCAATACACCCCCCTCACGCCCAACACTCTTTGGGCTTTGGTGCGTGAATAGGTTTAGGTGGCCCTTGAATTCGACACGCTCTGATACCATGTTCTCGAGAAAATTATTTTCTCATCATCTGTTTCATCTTCCTTTTCCGTCTTTCCTTTTTATTCATTTTTTTTCTTTTCTCTTCTGAATCAGTTACGGTTGTGTTATTCTTCATTCCAATTTTTGGATTTGGTTTCGATTTCTTGATCAGAATCCAATTCCTGATTCAATTTCATCTCGTTCTCACTTTCTTTATTTTTTTTTATCGATTCTGTTTCTACTCACACTCAATTTCATTTTCATTTTTCTATCTGATTGTCTTCTCATTGATTTCGCTCGTTTTCGTTTACGGACCGTATCTCACTTCTGTTTAGCATTTCTGATCCTTCGCGACTATGTTCGCAATTTGGTTCGATTTTGTTGTCATCAATTTTCCCCAAATCTCAGTGTTCCGAGAGTCAAATTCGATTCCTCTTGTTTTTGCGTTTAATCCTTGATTCATATCGATCTAATTTGGATTTCCACTTGATCGTCATTGTTCGATGTATAACAGATTTTTCCTTCTCGTATTCACTTTGATTTGTGATTTGAGTTCATCAGCGACGGTGAAATTTCTTGTTCATCGCCTCTGATTCGGTTCATATGGCATGGTTTCTAACATGATTGAAGACAAGAAGCTTCAATTGACTCAGTTTTTGGAAAATAAGTTTTCGGCGAAAGCACGATTTGCATAAGCCTTTTTCGTGCAAGCAAGTTTACAGAAGCGTGTTTTTGGTTTGGTGAAACACGTAAGTTATTTTGTTTTGGTATCAGAGTCGGGTTAAGGATTGTGATGTGGGAATTGGACCCAGGTGTGACACCCTAAATCCCAAGAATAATTATTGCTATTATTTAATTAAAAATAGAGTTTGATTCGCAGCGGAAAGTGTCAAATAAAAACTTCTCTAATGATATAGGAATTCTTCCACAAAATTTAGGATATCACATTGACTCATAACAAACATAATTCATATTTCACTTTATTAAAAATTATAGTAATAATAACATCGAATCTTTTTCTTTTGAAAATATTTCATTTTACATCATAGACAATGGTTTTCTTGCACAAAATTAAATAAGTAAGCATATCCCTTTTCCCGTGTCACTATCAGAGCGGTGCTTTTCCCCAAAATAATCGACGACACAAGACAAGTCCTCACGAAAGGCACGCACTTGACTCCAAGACTCATAACCTATAAAACTACGGTTTCGCAACCGCAGGGCCAAGCCAGCAACCACAAACAACGAAGGGGTGAGTTCCGAGAACATGTAATAGTATAAAAAAAAATGAGAAGAACACGTAAGCAATTAAGTCAAATTCAAAAAAAACAATTAGGCATATAATTCAACAATTATATCTAACATCTTAAACTTCATTAACTAGCATCATTAATCTTCCTACATTAGTCATAAACTTCATCATACATCATCAAAAATACAATCATAAACATCATCATATATTTTCATAAATATAATCATAAAACATCATCACATATCATCAATTAACAATCGCAAGCATCGTATATCATCTTAATCGTAACATCATAATCATTCATAAAGCACTTCATTAATAGATCATCATCTTGACATCTTAACATCTTAACAACTCGACAACTTGACATCTTACGACAACTTGAACAACAACTTAGACAACTTCCACAACAACTTAGACAACTTCAACAACAACTTAGACAACTTCATCATGCATGTGGTACCACCAGGGCATTAAGCCCCCTTCGCTAAGGTCATAATTAAACATGTCGGGCATTAAGCCCCCTTCGCTAAGGTCATAAAGGACCTGTCAGGCATTAAGCCCCCATCGCTAAGGTCATAAAGGACCTGTCAGGCATTAAGCCCCCATCGCTGACTATGCAACAACACAACTCTAAATGCAACTTGAACAACAACATGAACATCTTATACAATTCCATTAAAATGGACAACTTTTTAAACAACTTGACGACTTCATAATGACTTGACGAGTTAACAACTCTTATCTCTCCCCTCGTTGATCTAGGATACTCCTTAAGAATATGAATACTTATTCATCTTAAATCAAAATCTCATTCATCAAACCATATACCATATTTTCAATCACATATAATCATATTCCAACCAGCATCTCAATTTCAATAGTCATCATATACATGTGGCAAGGAAAAACTCTAATTCAATCAAGAATACAATACATAACATCACGTTTATATCAATCATTGAATAATTAATCAATCTAAATAATTGCGGCAAATCAAGCATGAGCACATACACAAAATTTATCATTGACATCAAATACCACATATTCCCATAATTTAAATCAAGCAACACCTTAATAATGTTTCTAATTCTTCTTTTAACCTCCCACATCTAAATTTGCACATTAATTAATTATTCTCTCAAAGGGCTACAACTGTCGCGGTGAGCCCCAAATGAACTTTGGGAAATACGGCTTTCCCGTTCATCCCAATTAATTTACACTCATGATCTCGAACTCTTCTCTCTCACCCCATACCTGAATTGAAGCTTTTCCCAAAATGTTATGAACTCAACGGCAACATGGAATCCAAAGGGTTTAACAAGTTCATGTCTCCTCTTAGGTCAACATGGCCACTAATAGCCATACGCGCTGAAGATAATATACAATAAGATACCAACATAAATAGTGTATTAACTATTCGTAATCCAGTCTAAGACATATTTTATGATTTAAAAGAATGAAAAACTAACCGATAAAAATAAAGGATCTCATCCAGGAGGTAAAGAATCTGCCATCAATTTATTAATCCAATGACACTAGCTATCGTAATCGAATCACGGTTGTAAGCAAGATTGTAATAGAACCATGAACAAGGCAAAAGCTAATCGCAAACTTAGTGCCGCGCTACCCTTTACTATTTGTTCACAAAGTGTATTAGAATTAGGTTTTGATTGTATATACACTTATGTATAGGTAGGTATATATATATATATAGTAGTGACATATAGGCTTTCTAGGCTATTGGGTATTATGCACAAGCTCATTAGGTTACGGCACTCCATTTTTTTTTTCTTTTATTTTATAAACAATTCTTTCTATTCATTACTTATAATAAATTACTAAGTCATAAGCACATAAAAGTTTCACGTAAACAACTATCACATGATAGGAGACACATACATGTTATTTTATCTCTTTTGTTATCAAAATATAATATTCAGAAATTTGGGATGTTACACCAGGCCCACGCTAGGCAGGTGGGTGTTGAGGTTGGTTATGAAGTTGTTTGTAGTATGTTGTTAGTCTCACATCGCTCAGGTTCCCGGGCTGTCAATTGTATAAATATGCTTGAGTTCCCTCCTCCTTTGAGCTAGCTTTTGGGATGAGATCCAAGCTTATTTAACTTGAACAATATGAGGAAATTTTTTTTTTTTTGAAAGAACAATATGAGCAAACTTAAAAACTGCAACCACTAATTAAAAATCACACTCTACCACAATTTTCTTCACCATTTATAGAAAATTGCGGTCATATCCCCAATTTAGTGGAGAGACTTGCGCTCAATTTCATAAATTATTTATATCATAGGTTTATATCATGCTTAAAACACATCTACTAAAGTTTGTAAGATAAACTCTACAAAAGAAGTTTGTATAAAGTTTGTCATTATTTATAAACTTTTTTTTTTAAGATTTTATCCTTTTAATGTGAGACTTGAGTTGTTTCCATTCATACAAAATAATGAATATTTTGTCCTCGCGAGTTTAGCTCAGTTTGTATGAACAATGCATAAAATATATGCAAGGTCCGGGGTTCAAATCCCGGCCACCACCAAAAAGAAATAATGAATATTTTGTTCAAAGTAAATGGGTACTTATGGTGTAATTTTTTTTTCTTTCTTTCGAATATATATCATAAATATGTATTAGTGGTTATGAGATACATCTATAAGTTATCGAAAAAAAGAGGTACACCTATACAAAAATAAAATTTCTTCTACAAATACACATCTAACGGACCAAGTGAAGATGGTACATGGATTCATAGTGGCAGGCCCCCTTGATCAATATTAAGGGAAAATTGCTTTTCCCTTTTTGTTTTTACTCATTCACGTGCCTACTTAAGTTATCTCATGTTATAAAATGCCTAACATTAGTTAACTCACGTTGAAAAAGTCAAACTTGAGTTAACTCAAATAGGATATAATTAAGTAAGGGAATGAACAATTTTAAAAAAGAGAAGAGCAGTGTTTGTATTAAGGTGATCCAAAATAGAAGTACATTGCTTTGTGAAAAGGGCTGGGGAAGTTTTGGGACATGTGTAGTGGCATGCCTCCTCAAAGAGATAGTAAGATGATCTAAAACATAGTTTTGAAAACTGGACCGGACCGGCCAGTTGGACCGATTGAACCGTGAACCGGACCCCTAACCGGTTCGGTCTAGGTTTTGGATGGTTGTGCAGTTAACTCGGTGTGAACCGGTCTGACCCGGTCAGAACCGGCGAAAACCGATGACTCGGCGGTTTTCTGAACCGGACCGGTTTTTTAAGCAAGCTGTTAAATTTTAGAAAAAAAGTGGCGCTTGGGAGGATATTAGGATTGAATTAGAAAAAAAGTGGCGCTTGGGAGGAGATTAGGATTGAACACACGACCTTTCTATTGCATCAAACAACATATACCACTATAGCAGGCGCTGCAAGTTGTTGTATGTTTGCTTCTAAACATTTATGGCTCTGTTTGGTAAAATTAGCTGATAGCTTTTAGCTGATAAGCTAGCTGATAGCTTTTAGCTGATAAGCTAGTTGAAGTGTTTGGTAAAATTAGCTGATAGCTTTTGCTTTGAATAATAAGGGTAAATATGGAAGAAAAAATGAGAAGCTAAAAGCTATAAGCTCAAAAGCTACTTGAAGTAGCTTCAGAAAAATAGCTTATAAGCTCCTGAAATAAGCTATAAGCTCGTTGTACCAAACAGAGCTAAAGTGTTACCAAACAGAGCTTTTTTTGTCAAATGAGCTTATAAGCTAAAAGCTAAGAGCTAAAAGCTCTTTTTTTGGGTTTACCAAACAGAGCCTATATATGATAATTATATCATTAAATTCCAACACCATAAATAGCATAAATGATAATTATATCATCAAATTCCAACACAATAAATAGTAAAATGTTTAGAGAAAATAAAACCTCATTTTAACAAATCTGCCAGTTACATATGTTAGGACGTTTTTATTCCTTTTAAAAAAAATAAATATTTTAAGACATTTTTAATACTTATTTGTTTTTGAAATTTTTTTAATACTTATTTAAATATTATATAGTTTATTTAGATATAAAATATACTTTTTTAATAATAAAATGTACTTTTTTTTTACATATAAAATAATCTTGTTATGATTAATGAGTTTAATGATTTTTGACATTTTATAGGTGCCATGTTTTTTAAAATTCTTTTTTATAGATTAACTCGGTTCAACAGTAACATAATTATTCTTTTTAATAAAAAAAGAGTACATCATTATTAAATATAATATTTAGATAATTATAATAATAGTAATATACTTAAATTTTTTTAGAAAATATATACATATTATATGCAAAACAAAATTTATTTCCTCTCAACAAAATGTAGTTATTCAAATATTGATATACATTTCTTCAACAAAAAAAAATATTGATATACATATTACATGTCATTTTTTAAGTTTTAAAATGGCTGAGTCATCAATTCAATACAATTTAATTTAGTTAAATACCTAGGCAGATATAATCTTAACGCCGGGTGATCTAACCGAGATATCCGGTTTAATCCGATTCAGTCATGCGGTTCAACCAGTGACTCAGTGGTTCGACCATTGACCCAGTGACCCAGTACACCTGTCGAGTCGATGTCCGAGCCGAGTTTTAAAACTATGATCTAAAATATAAGCAAATGGCATAATAGATATTCACACACCAAAAATGACTCAGATGAGAATGCAACCGATAGGAGATACACAGGTTGTTGAGAAGCATGGCATCTATGAAAATGGAAAGAAAAAGACTTAGAAGATTATTGTATTGATAATAGTTGAAAGGATACAAAAGTAAAAGAGATATACAAATGAATCAACCTTATGACTTATATAATAACTAAAGTAGTATACTAACTAACTATATCATTATTCTTAATGAAGAGAACGATTTTGACATTTAAAATGCTACCAAAACTATACCGTTTGATATGAGATGAAACATTATAAATTACTACACCAACCCTCAACCTTAATCATACCTTCTCTACAACCAGTGGCGAATCTTGTGCTATTTTGTTGGGGGTGCCAAATATTGATAAAATATATATTAAACAGTTTCATTAAATTACCAGGATTATGAATTGTTGTGGTGGATCGTTTGCTTCAATGTTACATGGAGGACATTGACTCAACTCCCACCAGGAGTGTTTTTTTCAATATAAAACATTAAAATTATAATTGAAATATAAAAAAGAAGGTGTGGGAGAATCAAACATACACCTTAGCATACATCTTAGAGATGATTGAGGGGTTGTCTAACCACTACAACAACAATAAAACATATGATATGTTATGACTAATATGCTATTTATAGAGAAGTTAGGTGTGCAGTGGCACCTGCGAGTGGCTTTTTTTCCAATCTGCCCTAGTTGTGAAACTTTAATACCAATATGCCCTAGTTGAAAAAAAAAACACCAAAATGCCCTAGTTAAGATGAACTAGTACGAGTACGCCATTTCATTTGGCGGACTTGTGGCCATGAGTATGCCATTTCAAATGGCGGACTCGTGAAGCTTTTTTAACTTTTTTTTTTTTCGTTTTTTCTATTTTTTTCTGGTTGTTTTATATTATTTATTTATTTTATCAATTTTAATTAACATAAAAACATAAATTAAAAAATATGGAAAAAAAGTCTAATAAAATGCTTAGTAAAATATTACAACAATAAAAATTAATTGACAGGATATAAAATGAATAACATAAAATTAGTTAGCAATAAATTATTAATTAACATTAAAACATAACATAAAATGCATAAAAATATAAAATATAAAAATTATTATGACAAATAAAAAACTACAAATGTCCATCAGTGCCACATCCCCTACGTCTAATGTCACGAACAGGATATCGTGGTTCTTCCGGTTGTATGTTGTCGATAGATGATTGTACTGAAGAACTGCCTCCTTGAAGTATTCCATTAAATGATATGAGTTTTGGGGGTTTTGGTTTGGGTAGAAGTTTTGGGGGGTTTGGTTTGTGCATGTGCCATAGGTTTGGTTTGCAATGTAGGTTATGCATTGAACGAGCCTACATTCAAATATTACCGCAACAAAATCCGAGGGGAAAATGAAGAAGCTGTGAAGTGGCTAGACAAAATACCCAAAGAAAAATGGACACAGGCATATGACAAAGGTGTACGCTGGGGTCACATGACCTCTAACCTTGCAGAGTCGATGAACAATGTGTTCAAGGGTATTCGCAACCTCCCTAAAACTGCTTTGGTGAAGTCAACCTATTATAGGCTTGCATCACTTTTTGCAGAGCGAGGAGAGAACGCGAATATCAGGTTAAAGACTAATCAAGCTTATACCGAGCATTGCATGAACACAATTAAAGCCGAAGTGATTAAGTCCCACACTCACGAAGTCAATCAATTTGATCGAGAAATGCATACTTTTTCTGTCCGCGAAACTGTCGACCACAAGGAGGGAAGGCCAAAGGGAACTTTCAAGGTCGACTTGCATGCAGAGTGGTGTGATTGTGGGAAATTTCAGGCTTTCCATATGCCTTGTTCACATGTCATAGCTGCTTGTTCCAGTGTTAATCATGACTACCGAAGATATATCCATCAAGTTTACAGCAGTGATCATGTATTCAACGTGTACAATACCAGGTTTGAAGTAATTCAACACCCTTCATATTGGATCCCATACGAAGGGGAAATTCTCTGCCACGATGAGACAATGCGAAGAGTGAAAAAAGGTCGTCCAAATAGTACTCGCATTATGACTGAAATGGACGCGGTGGAAAGAAACCCAAGAAAATGTGGAAGGTGTCGTGAGACCGGACACTCACGAAAAAATTGTCCTCTTACTAGACAAAACTAGTTATTTTTTGTGTAATTGATATTTTATATTGTGCTATCTTTTAATGTAATAAATATTATTGTTGTAATATTTTACTAAGCATTTTATTAGACTTTTTTTTCCATATTTTTTAATTTATGTTTTTATGTTAATTAAAATTGATAAAATAAATAAATAATATAAAACAACCAAAAAAAATAGAAAAAGCGAAAAAAAAGTTAAAAAAGCTTCACGAGTCCGCCATTTGAAATGGCATACTCATGGCCACAAGTCCGCCAAATGAAATGGCGTACTCGTACTAGTTCATGTTAACTAGGGCATTTTGGTATTTTTTTTTTCAACTAGGGCATATTGGTATTAAAGTTTCACAACTAGGGCAGATTGGAAAAAAAGCCCCTGCGAGTCTCCAAAGAGATCCGCCACTGTCTACGACTTAGCCAGCTTGTTTATTTTGCAATCTATGTTTAATCATGATCTGGTCATTTGGCGTGGATCACAATTCACAAGTTTGAAGATGACAAACATATCCAATTGTTGCGAGAATTTTTGTCACAAGTGGTATCACAAACACTCCGACATTCAAATCACTTTATGAATGAGGCGGGTTGTGAAAATTGTTTGGTAGTTGCAGAATATCAACTGACAATTATGATCGATGGGATACCGCGTGATCTTGATTAAAAGGTGATCAAGGCTGAGGAGAAATACATGCGTGCTCGTGGATCTGCATACTAGGTGTTATGTAATTTTTTTCCTTCATAAAAACTTACTTTTAGACAATGAAACAATGCCCATAAGGCACTAATTATCATTTACCTTAATTTGAAGTGAAATGAACCACATTCATGTCTAATTTTATGAACATGCATCCAATTTTCAGAGACACTACTATTTTTGTAATTTTTTTAATTTTAGGGAACGAGTAAAACTGTAAAAGGATTGGGAAAGATGAATGTGATTGTGAATGCACGTGAACGTAGAGGGGATGAAGTTGATCCATCCATATAACGCTGTGGGGTATGATTATGAATAATGAGTGAAAAGGTAAAGTGAAAACCAAATGGAAGCACTTATGCACACGTAAAAGAAGGGAATCCATCATAATCATCATCATCATCATCATGAGTATGACCATTAAGCAATGATACTACATTATATTACCCACCAAAAATCATATCCTCTCCCCCTTCATTTTCCTAGACAAAATGAAATCATTACTCACCGCAAAATATGCATCTCATTCCCTTCCTCCTTTGGTTTTTCACAAACCTAATCATTCCTTTATTTCAAAAGAAACCACTCTAGTCTCTAAACCCTTCTAGTATTATCCTTCCTTCTCATCATGATCATGATGAACATTGAACACCTCCTTATCATAATCATCCTATTCTTTTTTTCTTAAACTGCAAATCACATTCCCCGCTCCACCACTCTTCTTTCTTTAATTTCATTTTTAATTTATACTATTGCATTTGTTTTTGCTTCTTAGGTAGGATGTTGGTACAAATTGCGTAATCTTCTATTGTGTGCTAGCTTTGAACCACAACAAATGTGTTGAATTGTTCAATGTATTTGTGGAATTATTCTTCTAAGTTTTTAGATTTAGATTTTTTCAATGTATTTTGTGTTGGATCGCTCTATACAAAACTTTGATATGATTTCAATTGGACGCTATAATTGGATCTTCGAATTAGTTGGTCCTTAGACCGAACATTGAGTTTCATAAGTTTCTTAAAAAAAATAGAGTCCTCAATTTTTGAAAAATAAAAATAACTCTAACTCTTTAAGGATAAGATCCAATTTAGATTCTTAATTGGTTTAACCATAAAATTCTTAAATATTGCATGACATAGATTGACCCACTAACTTTTATAAAAAAGTTAAAAACCCAAAATTTTAATTATGTATTTGGAAATTTTTATTTTATTGTCACAATTCTTTTAACAACATTTAATTTTTTTTATTGACAAATATTAGTATATTAGTTATAATATTTTCTTCCTTCATATGATTCGAACCTTTGACTTTTACATTTTGGGAAATGCTAACTTATGCCTATAGGACACAAGATAAATATGTTAAAATAGAATTAAATAATAAATATATATTTATAAAATAAGTTTTTAAGATTTTAAGTTATGAATGCACAATTTCTAAAGTTAAATTTCTACATTTAAGTTAACATGACCATTTACTCTTTAAGAATCACACAATTCAATTGTGACAATTAAATTGAAACGATCCCTCAAAAAAAATTAAATTGAAACGAGAGTCGTTTTTTTTTTTTTTCTGCTGAAAATATAGTGGATAAGTTATTAAAGAAGAAAAAACAGGAACCGTGAGCAACCATAATCAGTACTTGTAATTATTCCACTCAATTGCATGGCACTTATGGCCATTGAATGGTAAAGGCAATGCCATCAAGTGGTTTTGGATGGGTATTTCCGTAATCATATACAGAAGAAAATAGATTCGGCTTGTGGGGAAATTCTACCGATGAAATCAACGAATAATAGAAGAAGGGGCCACGAAGATGCTTGAGACGCAATCTCATCCATTGATTTCAAATTGAATTATCGATTCACTAATCCATGGAGCAAGGAGGTCTCAAGTCTTGGTCAGCTGCTTTGATTTTTTTAGTTAGAAGAAATTATTGGAGTAAAGTAAAAGTATACTATTTTCACTTGATCATCATTAGAATACCAAGCTTATCTTTTCTTACACTATGAAGCTATATATCAAAAAATTATGTAGTATCACTAATTTATCTAGATATTGGCCTAAATGACTACACATACTTACATAAACACATACGAGATCGAAAATATGATGACTCGAATTCGAGCTCGATATTTCACGTAAAGTATATTCACAAGTTAAGATATTAAATTGTAACAACAAAGATATAATTTCTAATTTATACTATATTATACTGCATCTGTCATTTTTTATGAACACCATTAGAGATTTTTTTTTTGTCTCAACATACACTATTGTCAAATTATTAAACATATTTATTGTTTTTTCCTTCAAATTAAATTTCAACCCGTATTTACTATGAGTCCCAAAATATGATAAGTCGGTGTTTATTACTCCCTTGTTCTTTTAGCTAATTAATTGATGGATATATGGTTATCATTTAGGATTAACTGAGAGTAGTACTATAATGAATAGTATTATGAAAAGTTTTTGGATTGTCCTTCCTCCTTCGTCTCAACTTACGTTCTTTTAGCTAATTAACTGATGGATATATGATTATCACTTAGGGTTAATAGAAAGTAGTACTATAACAAATAGTTTGTCCTTCCTCCTTCGTCTCTCATCCAAAAAATAAAAATAACAAAATTTACTTGAAAAATTATTTTTGGACAATACAACTATTTTTTAAGTTGCACCACGATGTAAGAGTCACAAGCAACCACCGAGTAATGTGTTCGACATGCTAGGTAACATCGAGAGCTAAGCCCATAATTCTAATTTGGGAACATTGTATGAACTAAACTAATATTATGAATAAATCCTCCAATCCAATGACAATCACCATCTTACATTATAATTGACAGACCGACTTTGCACCCCTTTACAAACATAATCATTAACATGACACTTAGATCACCTAATTGAAAGACGCTTCCAATGAATAAACGTAAGTTGATATTAGATATCAATATCATCATCAAATTGGATTGGAGTTTCGTAATAAGCTTTAAACTCTTCCATGACCATGGATTAGGTGTGATGGAATGTCGTAGTTCACCTTTTATGGCAAATTACCATTAATATTTTTTTTATGTTTTGGATTTTTCACAAATTACATCCATTAGTAATTCTTTATTTTTTTTCACACCATCAAAACTTCAAAAGTAATTCTATTCGATTCGATTCGTGTTATTATACTATGCATATCTCATGTAAAAAGATACTTGATAAAATTTTTAAAAAGAGAATAAAGGGAGAGATATTCAATTAGGACAAATGTTGAAGAATATATATATAAAAAAAAAGAAAGAAGGGGGAATGGTATATATCCTTCCTTGCCTTCCCATTGTTGAAAGTGATGATGATGATGATGATTACAATTAACAAATCAAAAACAAAAAAGCAGACTAGCGCACGGGCGATTGAGTATATAGATAGTAGATAGTTTACTACTTACGGATGAGTAAAACAAAACTCCGTTTGCTTGGAAACGTGGTTTTACACGAGCGGGTAAAAAAAGGAAGAAGGATAAGAAGAGTAGAGATAGAAAGAGAAAGGAAAAAGGTAAGTGTGTGTGTTATTATTAGTAGAGGAAATCGGGGGGAGGGGGGCATTAGCGCATGGAAGGGCTGGCCATGCTGAAGCAGCTCATCGGTCAGCTTCAGCAACTTCTCGACTCTCATCATCATTCTTCTTCTTCTTCTTCCATTCTTCAACAGCAACCTTCTCATCAAACTATCTTCCTTCAACATCACCCTCCCAGGTTAGTTTTCCCTCTCTTCTCTTTCTCTCTTTTAGATCTATTTTCACTTTTAATCTAATCAACTTTCATTTTTCCTTTTGCATCGCACGGGTAGACCTCTAGTTTTGGTGAATCATTTTTATGTATATTTTTTTATTTTTTTTTATTTCATTTTGATTTATCTTTGAAGCGAATTAAGCAGTTAGGTAGGTAAGTTAGGTTGTTTGTGTTCTGCTCTGTATGTAATGCGTGACTGTGGGATTTCATTTCAACGCACTCCCAATTATTCTTTTATTTATTTATATTTATATTTATGCTTCTAATTCCATTCCAAGGATGCCCTAAAATGCAACAATTCCTAATTTCTGTAAGTTTTTTGTGTCATGTTTCTTAATTCTCTCACGCTTTTGTATTTTCTCGCAATCACTTTCTTTATCTGTTTCTAATCCCCCCCCCCCCCCCCCCCCCCAATTTTATATTTTTGATGTTCTTCTCATTGTTGCTTATTTTCTATTGGTTGACAATCTCCTTGATCCTGTGGTGGTTTGGGTTTGGTACATAATTTTACATAAAATCAGGGAAAATGGAATTGGTGGACTTGAATGTTGGATTCTAATTAAGAGTTTTTCATTATTTCATGCTATATACTAAATTTTAGAGAGAACTAGTATACGGCCTTTTTTTTCTTGTCGTTAAGCGTATTCTTTCCATAAATAGCATGCTTTTAAGTCAAGATTCTTGATATTGTGAAATATTACCGCCAAATACGGCTGATTTGGCCGTAATTGTGTTTTTTGTTTGTTTGAATTGAGTATCATTTGCGGGCAACTGCAGAGACTAATCCCTCGAACTAGGTAGAATCGCAATGGGTTGCACAACGCTTTCTCAAGAGATTTAACATTTTTGCATTCCTAGGGCTAAACCTCTGGTTAACCTGGAAGGTAGCCCTCTCCATCTCATCCAAGTACTCTTGGGTGGCCGTAATTGTGGTTGCAAAGATGTTGAAGAGATGTAAAAAAATCTTTATAATGCAAACGGAATTTGCAGTTGTTGATCGATTTTAAAACCTTATTTGGCAGCAAATGAGCTTCTCAAAGATCGTTGTCGGATTATTTCGTTCTGTTTGATTATTTGGCTTAACTATCACATATGTTAATATTTGAGCATATACGTATCCTGCTTGTTTTGTTTTGGTTGACATTTTTCGGTAAAGATCAATTTACTGGATTTTGCATTGTTTCTTTGTCATAGCGTCGTGCATAGGAAAGCTTTGTATTGCAAGTGCACTTTAATCACGTTCCTTGTGTGGTCAAGTTGATATAATTGCGTGGATGATTATTTATACATTCTAACCATTCGTTCAGGCTCAGGTACTATATTGTAGTTAGATATCATTTTATCTCATAGAAATGAACATTAGATTCCTAAATAGCACATACCATTTACTTCTTTTTGAAATAAGATGCTAGAGAATAAATATATTTGCTTTATTACACATTGAACATGTATATCGTGGGCATTTCTAGTTGTTTCAGATAAACTTGATTACAAAAATTTAATTTGATTAAAATTGAGTTTGAAGGGAAGTGATTTAAATCTAGGTACTTTACTCTAACACCAAGGTTGTTAATGCAATTTTTCCGTCTAATACAAAAGTGGTTTTTTGTAACTTCTAATCAAATTTTGTCAAAAAAAAAAACTTCTAATCAAATTGAGATTTGGGGGCGAAACTAATGTTGATTTTTTAAGGGTTTGAACACGAAACCAAACATGCTACAAATATGGTAACATGAAATTATAGTGTATAAAGGTCATTTTGAAAATGCCTATTTTGGCACCTAGGGAACCTTTGTCAAATCAGATTAGAGAGTTGATGGGGAAAGTTCTACGTGGTATTTCTTAAGTAGATTAATCTAGTGTATGGATATCCATCTTTTAAATTAATTAAGTTATATAATTACACATACGGACTAGCATGTACACATTTTTTAGACAAGCTTGAACTGATGCTCTTTAAAATCATCTTGATTCTTGAAATATGAAGTTTCATCTAACCTGACATTTACTTTGATGTCTTTTAGCTTACATGCAACATTCCTAGGTATAAATTATCCTGATCGCATGGGCTCAGTCTGCATGTTTTTAGAGTGAAGTGTCATTTTGTATTTATTTGTTTTGTTCTGTAATTTGCTTTTCAATTTTTCCTTTCTATCTGTTGTGAATCCTGCTGATGTCCCTGTAAATGTTGGTTTTTCTACTTGACATGGGGAAGCTTACCAAATATTTTTGTTTATCCATTTTGCAGATGGACCTCCTTTGACCTCGAAGATAGCTCTGTAGATGACTGTTGTGGCCTTGTAATGGCAGCTGGAAAGTCTCATAGTTTTAGGATGTCAGAGCCTCTGAAGCCTCCACCCGCTAAGAAGCCTCGAAGAGATCGAAGCAGGGGCAAATCATCAGGAAGATCCAGTACAAGTGAAGTTATGGAACAAGAAATATGGAAAGATTTTCCTGAAGATTTATTTGAGGCTGTAATTGCACGACTTCCCATTGCCGCGTTTTTCCGCTTCCGCTCTGTATGCCGTCAATGGAATTCCTTGCTGGCTTCTCAAAGCTTTTCTAAGCAATGTGCGGAAGTCCCGCAAGAAAATCCATGGTTTTACACCATAACCCATGAAAATGTGAATTCAGGAGCCATGTATGACCCTTCTTTGAAAAAGTGGCATCATCCGTCTATATCACCACTGCCCACAAAGTTGATTGTTTTGCCAGTGGCTTCTGCTGGGGGTTTAGTTTGCTTTCTTGACATTGGCCATCGTAACTTCTATGTATGTAACCCACTAACTCAATCCTTCAAGGAGTTGCCAGCTCGGTCAGTTACGGTCTGGTCTCGCGTTGCTGTAGGGATGACAGTGAATGGAAATTCAATCAGTTCAGGCTACAAGATCCTATGGGTGGGTTGTGATGGAGAATATGAAGTTTATGACTCGGTGAAAAACTCTTGGAGTCGTCCAGGAAACATGCCTGGAAGTATGAACCTGCCATTGTCCCTTAACTTCAGGTCGCAAACTGTCTCTATTGACAGTACCCTATACTTCATGCGTTCAGATCCAGAAGGGGTTGTTTCCTATGATATGGCAACAGGGGTTTGGAAACAGTACATAATCCCAGCGCCACTACATTTGACTGACCACACTCTAGCTGAGTATGATGGTCAGATCATGCTTGTGGGCTTGCTCACAAAGAATGCAGCCACGTGTGTATGCATATGGGAGCTGCAGAGAATGACACTCTTGTGGAAGGAGGTAGACAGAATGCCAAATATATGGTGCTTGGACTTTTATGGTAAGCACGTCAGAATGACTTGCCTAGGGAACAAAGGCTTGCTCATGTTGTCCCTGAGATCGAAACAAATGAATCGGTTGGTTACTTACAACATAGCAAGGAAAGAATGGCTGAAGGTTCCTGGGTGTGTGGTGCCGAATGGGAAGAAACGGCAGTGGATAGCATGTGGTACTGCATTTCATCCATGCTTGACCGCGGTGGCTTGAATTTCCTTGTACCTTACAGCAACGACCTGCCACTTTTTTGCTCGTCTTGTGGTTCCTTGCCATTTGCAGGTCTTATTAGGTGTTGTTGTACCTAATCCCAGCGTTCCTCTCTGGTTTAACAGAGTAGATGAAAAATAATTTGGGTTTGTGGTGATTTATGTTTCTTTATGCTTGCAAGCATGTGAACATTGCTTTGATTTCATGTTACAAATACCTTGCTATCCTATAATACCTTTGATAAAAGGTGATATAAAACTGCAGTTTCTTTCTGTATTCAATAACTGAATGGTTTTCTTGTGCTTATACCATATTTGTGCTTTGGGGACAAAAAATTGGATGGAAGAATGTTCTATTTTATTTTTATTATTTCCATGTAAATTATTAATATTTTGATTGTCAAATTGAAGCAGAGAACAGCTCTGTTATGACAGTTATTGAAACCAAATTACGACCCTTCTGGGGTCTAGTCATCAAGATTTATCAGATTTGAAGAAGATTCTCGTTAAATATAGAACGGGGCTTCATGATTTTCGCACATACATTTAACGAGAATTCAGACGATTCGTTCCGATTCACATTCTTGGGACATTCTGAGCCCTGTATATTGTATACGAAATGTTCTGCTACGCACAAACGGATTCGATGAACATTTAAAAGTTCATTGTGCAGATAATCTTTGTTCATGGTTAGGCTTTTGCCAACATAATAGAGTTTGAACACGCAGCCAGTTTATTATGTAGTCAAATGGTGTTGATTTGCATTTTTACTTGACACGGATAAATTTAAGTGATAAGAGTAGCTTTCAATACTTTTATTGGAATAATTTAGAAAGGAAAAAAAAAAACTCCATTTTAGAGATATCTTTTCCTCATTGTTGAACATTGACAGTCAAATACCGATAGTCACACGATCCATTACGTGTTCTGATCAAGATTCTTTTGTAGAAACAACTTAATTTGCAGTTCATAACATAAATGTTTATCATGATAAGTGTTTATGTAAAACTATTTATAAAACCAAAGAAAGAATGAAGTTACATAGCATTCATTTGGATTGACTTTTGGTTACATATTCTTTGCGTCCCAATGTAAATTCAACTTAAATCTTGTGAAGCTAAAAATTGAAGGTTCAAGTGAACGTGCCTTTGGGTGGGAGATCATCGTGGTTCCAAACAGCTTAATAAGCTATTTTGGATAACTTTATAAAAAGAAAGCTGAAAACAGTTTATAAACATGACATAAATTATTTTCATTTGTTCTCTCAAAACAGTTTCACAAATACTCATCTCAATATAAATGAATAAAAATTAGATCGGTGAAAACAAAATATTTTTTCTAGATAAAGTTAGCTGCCATTATACTTCCAATAATTTTGAGTTATATGTCTTGCTTTACACAATCCTTAGCAAAATGGAATCAGCACACAAGTTAAAGTGTATATAGTTATTCGATTATGTAACAAAAAAAAGTAAAAAACTGTAATACTATATACGAAAGTTTTGAACTAACTCGACTTAAATGATTCAATTATGTAAAATCAACCATATATAAATAAAAAGTAAAAATATTTTCAATTATAATAATCGAGTCAGTTCATGAACTAAATCGAATTATATATTGCTCAAATTCAGCTCTTTATTAGACAAACTCAATTTTCTTCTCAAGTTCAATTCATTTGGTTCATAAGTCAAACTCAACAAATTAATTGTCAAATATTCAATTATGTTTAAGTTGTCTCAGTTCATTCTCTATCGTTGAAAGTTTTTATAAAAAGTGGGAAAAGATAATTACTTATAAAAGTGTGGGATGCAAATATTAAGTATGGGAGTGTATCTATTAATCCATTGCAAGGCCAGACTCCAAGCCGAATACCAACATTTATATTCCATTAATCTTAAAAAAAAATCAATTATATTCCATTAAAAAACATCAATTTTTAAGATTTGTTGCTAAAAAAAAAAAAGATTTGTTGGTCGTAACTTCCTAAGAAAAAGGGTTTTGGATAATCTCGAGTTGATTATGATGAATGCAAAGTATAACAAATAATTATTTTTATCAACGATGGAACTCAAATTCTTCCGACCAATTTGACCTTAAGGGTATGAGGGAGATGTTTTTAATTTTTCTTGTTTGGTTTGATTGTTTGAGAAGGGAAAGGATAAGAGAAAAATTGGGGAAATTTAGAGGAGATAGAGTTTTTTTTTTTTTTATAGCAAAGACAAGCTTAATGTATTTCATTAATAATCATAGGTTACAAAGCATGTGGTACATAATAAAAAAATACGGTGCCTAGGGTGAGATAAGGATGCTCTAGTTATGCTATGTGCAACTTTATCTGCTTGTCATCGAATAAGCAACACTACAAACGCGTTGTGGAAGGTAGATGAATAGATTATGGCATTTGCAAGGGACTTGTTCGTTTCAAACATAATATCGTGGAAACCGACAGAAATATTGTACTGATCGCTTCAAGCAATGCGATGGCTTCCGTTTTAGAACAGATACAGAGAAGTATAAGTTGGCGGATTTCCCCGTCGAGAAATGACCCTCAGAGTTCCGAAAACATATTCCATATCCTGTTGAATTATTATGGAAAGTTGTTGCACCCACGTTACACTTAATAATGTCAACCGGTGGTTTTACCCAAGAGGTAAGATACCCCGCATTCGGTACTTGGGGTTTAACTCTTTTCATATGGCTTCATTCATGCATCTTTTGCTCAAGAGACAATGAAGGCAGAAGGTGTGTCTGAAGACTCCCAGAGTTTAGTGTTTCGAGATTCTTCCGTAAACTCCAAAGTAAGATAAGAGATTTTTGTTGTTGATAAGTAGATAACCTATTAAGAAAATCAAACAAACGTAGTAGTGAAAAATTTGAGAAATTTAGAGGAGATAAAGTTTATTGAATTAAAGTTTGGACTTCTACCCTTTTATTTGACAAAATATCAAATATTAAAAGGGTGAAAAATGTAAATATACATTTTTTTCTCTGTTAATATCAAAATATCAAATATTTACATCCCTTCATCAAACCAAACACAACTTATGTATTAAGTTCATCACCTCTCTTTCCCTTACCCTCATGTCTCCTTCATGAAACCAAACAGACCATAACCGAAATTCATTAATCACTTGTATTCAACCACTTTTTATCAAACGGTAAGACACAATTTTCTTTAAAAAAAATACAAAATTTACAAACAATTTAATAGGTTGGAATTTTTTCTAGACTGTCCAATTCCGTACTGGTAAGCTTTTAATTCGTCAAGTCCAAATATTACAACTCTATTGCTTGAATGCATGCATGAATTAGGTCAGAAAAAACAGACAAGCTAGTTGTGTATTTAGGACCAAATTCAAACAAGGTCGTCAGTGCTCACAAAGCTATGTCACCATCTTTCACTTGGAATATAAAAGGGCAACGTCCCTACTTAAAGGAAGAAAACAATCGAAACTTAATTAGGCAAGACAACACCAGAAACAATATTCATTTTCCATTCACAAATCAATGGCCTCCAATCAGGAAGTGGGCACGGCTATTAAGTTCACACCTTGGCTTTGTTTGTCTTTCAAATTGTTCTTTTGTTACTACAATGTATTGTTTTTTTGGACAGATTAGTGTTCTCTTGAAAATGTATCCATGGTTTTAAGTTCACACCTTTGTCTGTCTTTTAAATTGTTCTTTTGTCACTATTGTGTATTGTTTTTTGGGACACATACATTAGTGTTCTTTTATGTGGGGATCTTATTATAGTTGATATTTACAAATATTTTAAAATGTAAATTGTAGTACATTAACTTGAAGTTCTATCACACAATTTTTCAATTTCATGATAATTTGTTGGATTCAAGTGTGAGTAATTAGTTTTGTATCAATCATCAAGAGAGATTATTGCTTATGCGCATATGTAAAAATCTCAAGTTGATGAGTCATCATATTTTCAAATGATAGTTATGATACATGTTTATTTTGTCCAGTCTTATCTTATTTTTATTAAGCTCTATCATATCTTGATAGTTTAAAAAAAAAAAAGACTTAGATAAAATGTACAATAATTTGTACCCAAAAAAAAAAAATGTACAATAATGGGTTTTCAATAACTAAGAGATTGAGTTTTAAGTGGTTCATGACATTTATTTAAGATAAATTATTTGGGATAATTCAAATTCGATTTTTGATTGAAACAATTTTCAATGAACTTTAGTTACATTTTGATCAAACATCAAATTACTCGCATTTTTTTCTTAGCAACTCGAAAGTTTAACCTAAGAAAGGATTACTGGATTCTGGAAGGAGCAAAACTTTAAAAATAAAAATGTTGTGTGATCAAAGCAAAAACACTTTCATAATTTGGTGATTGCTTGTGAATCCACATAATTCTTACCAAACACTACTTCATTATTAGTAAAAGTGGTAAGATTAGCAAGCAAACGTCCAATACCATGATATTTTAATATTCAACAATCAACACTGCATGTTATGGTTTAATCTTTAAAGTAAACTTTAAAACTAAAAAGCAAGCCGTGAGTGCACCTAATCTCACTTAATACATCACCATAATAATAATTAAAAACTCAAAGCTGTCCCCATTTTTTTGTCAAAAAAACTCAAAGCTGTCCCACTTCAGGCGCCGTCTACGGTGGGAGACCTTGATAGGTCTCCTACCGGTGAGAGACCTTATTTTTTTTGCAAAATGAATGGAGCCATTGGATTAAATCCAATGGTTGAGTAAAAAAGGACAAAAATGATGCTTTTGTTATTTCATTCTTAAATTAGGGGTATTTTGGTAAAAGCGATAATAAATTTAAAATATTAAAATAATTTACCGAAATTTTTCGAAAAAAAATGAAATAATTTTTTAAAATTGAAATTTTCGTAAAAAAATGAAATAATATATCGAAATTTTTCGAAAAAAAATGAAATAATTTTTTAAAATTGAAATTTTCGTAAAAAAATGAAATAATATATCCAGATTTTTCGAAAAAAAATGAAATAATTTTTTAAAATTGAAATTTTCGTAAAAAAATGAAATAATATATCCAGATTTTTCAAAAAAAATGAAATAATTTTTTAAAATTGAAATTTTCGTTAAAAAATGAAATAATATATTTTCAAAAAAAATCAGATTTTTTAATGATTTTCAAAATTATATATTCCATTTTTTTTCATTTTTCAAAAAATTATATAATTTTCCATTTTTTTCATTTTTTTTTCATATTTTGCAAGGAAAAAAAAAGGAGGTCTCTTACCGGTAGGAGACCTATCAAGGTCTCCCACCGTAGCCTTTGCCCCCACTTCAATGCCGTGCTGTGCCTAATTTAACACGTAAGGTAAAGTTTACTTACAGATCAATACCCACTAAAAGGGAATTAGAGGAAATTAACCTTAACTTGAGTTTGTGAAGATTAATTAGGAGTTTGCGACTTTCTTGGCAATTTCTATTTAAAGTATTCGTCACGAAATTTGTAATTATTTTAGCTTAGGCCTAATACATGATGTTACTATTATTTTTTTAATAATAATAAGATAGAGAAAGAGGTTAATAAAGAGTTTAATAATTTTGTGCTGATGGTTTCATCTTTCAAACATCAACATCTGGAGCCAGTTTGCAATGCACTAATGTTAATAAAGCCCCCTCAATAATGTTGTTGACACCCATTGTCCAATATGTTTTGTCCTATACGGTAACCAATCAATGAAAGTAAAAAAAAATATTTTCAATGCAATCAAGCTGGCCGTTTTTACTTGTTTGGGGATTTCACTTATACCTGGATGTTCTTTGGTCAATGATAACACTTTATGGTGAAGGGAACTTGTGAGATGCTTTTTGCCATTATAAAAATTGAAATTAATTTCGACCCCGTCAATAATCACCAGCAGGTAGAATTCCATCATAACTCCGCATCTCAATTACTATGTCTAATTGAGATCCTTAACCAAAAATATTAAAAATATAGTGTTTCAACATCTGCAAAGGTCTAAGACGAATTTTAAATAAGTGAGGTTTATAAGGTTCGAACTTTAAAGTCTGTATATAACAATGCATTGTCCTCAATGAGCTATGCTTACATGAAAATCTAATATTACCTTTTTAATTGACAATATACTCAACCTTTGTTGAGAGAATGTTATTTTTAGATATGATTATATTTTTTTACATTTTTTTTATAGTTATTGTAGTTACTCCCTCCGTCCCAATTTATTTGACCCCTTCGCTCATTTCACACAGATTAAGAAAAATGTATAAATAAAGGGGAAAGTGGAATATATTGTATTGGGAATGATAAAAGTAGTATTATTTAGTGTTATATTGTATTGGAAATGATGAAAGTTATATTGAAAATTGAAATGACTCAGTTATTTTGGGACACTTTTTTTTAGAAAATGGGTCAGATATTCCGGGACGGAGGGAGTACTATTTAAAATCATTCATCTAACTTTGTTACATCGATTTACACAAAGACTTTTACACTTAAGTTCTAGTAATTCAGACTAACTACCACAAATACTAATTCATACGTCTCTTCTTCCTTTTGTTTTACACTAATTCATGTCAATGTCAAATGTATATATAGTACATAGAAACAGTGAAAAGGTTATGGTTATGCACATGCACTCATGCTTAGTTGTTATTTTTTTTTACTCCCTTTTATTTTTTCCTTGTCTGTCATTTTATAGATGCAAGTATGCAACAATGATTGAAACAACAATGTTTGCATATCCATTTTTGTTTTCACAATGAGCCCTTCGAAAGGGTTTGCAGATGGACTCTTTGCAATGCATTATTTAGAAGGGAAGGATATTCCTAGACAATACGTCAACAGATTTATAAGAATGTCACATTGTTTGTATGTATAAATACAAACAGATTTATAAAATTGTTGACAAATTCATTTCATTTCTCTATGATCCCTACACATGAATGGGAATAGGGATAGGGTGTGTACGTATAGGCGTGTGAATCCAAAACAAATTTATATCTATCCTAAAAGTTTTACTATAATATAAAGCATAATAATACTAACAAAAAACCAACCACCATTTATATTCTCATGTATCAAGTCTTAAAATCCACTGTTAAAAGAAAAAGTTCAATATTTTTTTTGAGGGAAAAAAAAGAAAAAAAAAAGTTTAATATTGTAGAATGAGTTATGTTTAATATAACAACCCATTGCTTGTACTCCTTTTTAATTATATTGTTGCATTTGCACGAAAACTTTCTCATTGTAAAACTAATCGTTGGTTTATCAATAATTCTTCTAATTTTTTTTGTCAAGTAGGATATGCTTTAGAAATTCACACCTCAAAATAAATAAGTCGGAAATATAGAATTCGAATCTCAGTCCTTTTATATCATAATATCCCTACCAACTAAGATATCCTTACAAGGACAATTCTCTTAATTATTTAATGCAAAGAGAAAAATACACATCAAATGAGATAATAAATTATAAATATATTATAGAAAAAAATTGTTCATTATTTTTTCGTTTCGTTGAAAAAAGCTAAAAAACGACAATAATACATAAACTAAAAAGTGAAATGATATCCGAACAACCATTTTACAACATATTTATGATAACTTTTGTAACAATTTTCTTTCTCATACTCACATTGTGTTTTTACTTTCTCTCTCTATTATTTTGATTTTTATACCGATACTCATATTTTTTTTTGTAAATTTAAATCATCCAACAAGTTATCAACAAAAATTATTGTTCAAATTCTCTCAAAAAAAAATTATTGTTCAAATAACACTGCTCGATTAAAAACGACAATAAAAAATTATAAATATATGCATTTTGTGGAAAATAAAATGAGAAATGATATTTGTACAACCATTTTGCTACAATTTTTTGACAATTTTCTCTCTCATACTCACATAATGTTATTATCCTCTCTCTTCTTTTTTCTCTCTCCATTGTTTTTGACCAATCAAAAGAGGGAGAAACAAAGTTGTCACTAAAGTTGTCATTAAATGAATGTATAAATATCATTGCGCAAATAAAATTACTTGTTCCTATTGCAAATAATTACAGCAAGTTTGCTAGTGGATTACTTTTGGTGTCCCTCAACAACAATAAACTCGACACGTGTGGTATAAAGGTCCCTCTGATTTGAGTGTGGCATTGTCACGTGGAACCGTGTTATGTTACAACTCTGTAACATGTTCAATGTTCATCCATTCCCTTCCAAAATTGTTAATGTGTCCATTGCACATAATTGTGTTTGTCTCCATCTTGTAATGAAAAAACAATGAGTGGTATATATTTTCATATTAAAATTAAATAACAAGATTGTAATAGTATAATAAATTGGTGGTTTTGTTTTCGGTTTTTCTCGTTTGAAAGTCAATTTAAGCTGCCATGATCGATGGGTGTTGTCGCACTAATGATACATTTTTAAGCTCCCTTACCGGCGGTCAAGGGTCGGTGTGCCATGGCAAACGGTTGTTCATTTTGCATCTCACGTGGTTGATTCAATTTTTAACACACATAATAAATAAATATTCTGTAAGAAAAAACAGAGAAGAAATATTAAAGTATTAAATAGATTGCTTACTTTAGATTGTACAAAAAAAAAAAAACAAAGATTGCTTTCTTTAGAAAAAAAAAATAGAATAGCTAGATTTGCTTTCTTAAAGACGCATGTGATGATGATTCATCAAAATAAATAAAGAAACAAAGAAACATGGAATGTTTATTTTTTTACTCAAGAAGCATGAGATTATGAGATATCAATATTTTACAAAATCCTTTGGTGTTAAAGTCATAATTTAGTATGTAAAATTTACTTCAATTGTCAATATCGAAATCGATAGATTGGATTACTTCACCTGGATTCAATTTTTTTTGTCGGGGTTTGAATCCTAAATGTTGTATATATTATACAATGTTCACCAAATAAGCTAAGCTCACGAGGACAAATTCAAATTACGTTTACTGATTGGTAAATTTGTTGGAACTTGTGTTGGGGGTCTGCTGCAATAACTTGACCAAGAAGATGATGAAGATGACTATGATGAAGTGTGCACATAAATTCCAAAGATTTGTTGTATATCTTGATTGTTGGGAAGATGCTGTTGTACTTGAAACCTGAAAAGATTAATGGTTATGCATGCAAACTCAAAGCGTATGGGGTTGTCATACTAACCTTTAGGTTCGATTCGCCCCCACCAATAACTGTATATTGGATGCAATAAGGAATGACCGGCGAATCCCCTTCAGGATACTATGAGTTCCTTGACGTGTATTGCACAACCACACCAAGCGTATCTCCTAACAGTATTTTACAGATTTATGGTTCCAGCAATTCACTCATGCATTAGAGAATTGATGGATGATTTAGAGTAAGAGAATGATGGAGAATTATGTTGTTGTTCTTTTTTGTGTGTGTCCAACTAATGCCCAAATGCCAAACATTTATAGTGCATTATATGACTCTTCACATGAGAGAAAACACCCCTTTGACTTGAATCAATGCTATGATTCATTAAGCACCCATTTGCCAAAGATTATGATCATATACACTTGAATCAATGTTATGGTTCATTAAGCACCCTTTTACCAAAGGTTATAACCATATACACTTGAATCAATGTTATGGTTCATTAAGCACCCTTTTGCCAAGTGTTATAATCATATACACTTGAATCAATGCAAAGTTTCATTAAGCACCCTTTTGCCAAAGGTTATAATCATATACATTTGAATCAATGCAAATGTTCATTAAGCATCTCTTTGCGAAAAGTTCCAATGTATATGAATGATTCCCATGAAGAGTTACAACTTTTGATTTAAAGTGATTCCATTATTTTGGAAATCACCAACAATTCCCCACCATTTTCAAAATACTAAATCACATAAATCCGGAAATTCCATGCCTTCAGATAATGGTATCTCGCGATTTGAACCATTACTTAGTAAGTTAAGTTTTCGCTCATTCCCAAATAGTATGGTAGGCAAGCTTTGAACCAACTATTCATTAGAACAAGTGTGCATAACTTACACATAGAATCTCGGTACCATTGATAAAGAGACTTGTAAGATGACACATTAAGAAGGCCTTGTGTCATATATCCCTTTTCATGAGAATTTAAGAGTCAAACCCTTGAACTCCGTGAAGCGGCCAAACTTCATTCTCACATAGGTAGACTATATCGGAAATGCCCCATAAGTATGCATTCCAGCAAATATATGCTATATGTCCATTAAGAGGAAAACCCCATCCTACCCTTTTTCTTCTTATGGTCCAAGTACTTTTACCCCTTGGGATGTTATCTATTGTCAAGTACTTCAATTACTCTAATAGTGTACTTTCACCATTGAACCCAAGACTTGATGCTACTCAAGTGTGGGTTGAGTTTCCACCATTGGTAATCAATTAGATTTGGGTTTGTACCACATCCCTAATAATGTCTTCAATGTATTCAACATCATTTTCCAAAGACATCATTCCTTGTCAATCATTTCGTCAAATAATTGCAAGATTTTCTTTTAACTTTTATAAACTTTGAATATTCAATTCTTCACATAGATTTTGTATTCTCATAACTATGTCTATGGATCAACTTATATACTCTTGATAGTATTCACCAACTATCATCAAACCATGACACACTTTTGTCAATTGAGTATATTGTAATAATGAACAAACTTTTATGTCATTACACCTTTGCTATAACAATATTTAACATGCATTTCAATTTGAACTTCAACTTTTCTTTTATATCTAGCCAAGATATATCATACATTGAATGCATTAAACATACATAGCAAAATAAAAATTGATCATAAAAGAATGTCATAACCAAACTTCATAAGATGGGATTAAACATGTAAGTCATATACTCCACATAAAATTAAATATAACACAATCATTTTGATCTTAGTTATCATATAACTAATACATATATCATAAATTCATTGTGTTAAATTCAAGTTTATGTTTAAATATGTTCAATACTAAATTTCAATAAACAATGACATAGAAGAATAATAAATGAACCAAAATCATTAATATTTTCTATGACTTTCTTCCATGAACATATATCAACTTACAATAATTCAAAACATACCCAAATTATTTTAATATCATGATAAACAAGAAATTAACCATTACTTTTCATATTATCATGTACATATAATATCAACACAATACTAATGATAATAATCTCTTACACAAAGTAAATAATATCATTAAAGCAACCACTTGATATTTTGGCAATTTATCTACACTACTTTCATAAATAAAATAGTGTTTAAACATTCTTAACATATTACTATACTCATCAAAATTCATACAGTTGAACAATTTCTAAATCGTATATATATATATATATGTCACCACATGTTAAATCTAACATATTCATATTTACTTAGATGCACATGCATTTAGAACACTAAATATTTCATAATATGTCAACACTTATATGCATATTATTTCATGTTCAAATTAACATCAAACAAATTTCAAATGATAAATTTCATACATATCAAAATTTATCATGCATATATTATCTACAACCACATGTAAATTTAACATAAACACATTACTTATGAAATATTTATCCATAAATTTCCACAACATATGTTCATAAAAGGAATTTGTTTACCGTTCACCGTAGTCATGGATGAAAATATAAGCTTTCATCTCTCCCAAAATTGCAGCCATTAATCACAAGTAAATCATGAATCGAACCTAAAGATTGTTGGAACTTGTGTTGGGGGTCTGCTGCAATAACTTGACCAAGAAGATGATGAAGATGAATACGATGAAGTGTGCACATAAATTCCAAAGATTTGTTGTATATCTTGATTGTTGGGAAGATGCTGCTGTACTTGAAACCTGAAAAGATTAATGGTTATGCATGCAAACTCAAAGCGTATGGGGTTGCCATACTAACCTTTAGGTTCGATTCGCCCCCACCAATAACTGTATATTGGATGCAATAAGGAATGACTGGCGAATCCCCTTCAGGATACTATGAGTTCCTTGACGTGTATTGCACAACCACACCAAGCGTATCTCCTAACAGTATTTTACAGATTTATGGTTCCAGCAATTCACTCATGCATTAGAGAATTGATGGATGATTTAGAGTAAGAGAATTAGGGAGAACTATGTTGTTAATGCAACAAAATTCTGTCCAAAGTTGTGGTTGTTGTTCTTTCTCTTTTATGTGTCCAACTAATGCCCAAATGCCAAGCATTTATAGTGCATTATATGACCCTTCATATGAGAGAAAACACCCCTTTGATTTGAAACAATGTTATGGTTCATTAAGCACCCTTTTGCCAAGTGTTATAACCATATACATTTGAATCAATGCAAATGTTCATTAAGCATCTCTTTGCCAAAGGTTCCAATGTATATGAATGATTCCCATAAAGAGTTACAACTTTTGGTTCTAAAGTGATTCCATTATTTTGGAAATCACCAACAATCCCCCACCATTTTCAAAATACTAAATCACATAAATCCGGAAATTCCATGCCTTCAGATAATGGTATCTCGCGATTTGAACCATTACTTAGTAAGTTAAGTTTTCGCTCATTCCCAAATAGTATGGTAGGCAAGCTTTGAACCAACTATTCATTAGAACAAGTGTGCATAACTTACACATAGAATCTCGGTACCATTGATAAGGAGACTTGTAAGATGACACATTAAGAAGGCCTTGTGTCATATATCCCTTTTCATGAGAATTTAAGAGTCAAACCCTTGAACTCCGTGAAGCGGCCAAACTTCATTCTCACATAGGTAGACTATATCGGAAATGCCCCATAAGTATGCATTCCAGCAAATATATGTTATATGTCCATTAAGAGGAAAACCTCATCCTACCCTTTTTCTTCTTATGGTCCAAGTACTTTTTCCCCTTGGGATGTTATCTATTGTCAAGTACTTCAATTACTCTAATAGTGTACTTTCACCATTGAACCCAAGACTTGATGCTACTCAAGTGTGGGTTGAGTTTCCACCATTGGTAATCAATTAGATTTGGGTTTGTACCATATCCCTAATAATGTCTTCAATGTATTCAACATCATTTCCAAAGACATCATTCCTTGTCAATCATTTCGTCAAATAATTGCAAGATTTTCTTTTAACTTTTATAAACTTTGAATATTCAATTCTTCACATAGATTTTGTATTCTCATAGCTATGTCTATGGATCAACTTATATACTCTTGATAGTATTCAACTATCATCAAACCATGACACACTTTTGTCAATTGAGTATATTGTAATAATGCACAAACTTTTATGTCATTACACCTTTGCCATAACAATATTTAACATGCATTTCAATTTGAACTTCAACTTTTCTTTTATATCTAGCCAAGATATATCATACATTGAATGCATTAAACATACATAGCAAAATAAAAATTGATCATAAAAGAATGTCATAACCAAACTTCATAAGATGGGATTAAACATGTAAGTCATATACTCCACATAAAATTAAATATAACACAATCATTTTGATTTTAGTTATCATATAACTAATACATATATCATAAATTCATTGTGTTAAATTCAAGTTTATGTTTAAATATGTTCAATACTAAATTTCAATAAACAATGACATAGAAGAATAAACAATGAACCAAAATCATTAATATTTTCTATGACTTTCTTCCATGAACATATATCAACTTACAATAATTCAAAATATACCCAAATTATTTTAATGTCATGATAAACAAGAAATTAACAATTACTTTTCATATTATCATGTACATATAATATCAACACAATATTAATGATAATAATTGCTTACACAAAGTAAATAATATCAATAAACCAACCATTTGATATTTTAACAATTTATCTACACTACTTTCATAAATAAAATAGTGTTTAAACATTCTTAACATATTACTATACTCATCAAAATTCATATACTTCAACAATTTCTAAATCATGTATATATATGTCACCACATGTTAAATCTAACATATTCATATTTACTTAGATACTACACACATGCATTTAGAACACCAAATATTTCATAATAGGTAATCACTTATATGCACATTATCTCATGTTCAAATTAACATCAAACAGATTTCAAACGATAAATTTCATACATATCAAAATTTATCATGCATATATTGTCTACAACCACAAGTAAATTTAACATAAACACATCACATGTGAAATATTTATCCATAAATTTCCACAACATATGTTCATAAAAGGAATTTGTTTACCGTTCACCGTAGTCATGGATGAAAATGTAAACTTTCATCTCTTCCAAAATTGCAGCCATTAGTCACAAGTAAATCATAAATCGAACCTAAAGATTGTTGGAACTTGTGTTGGGGGTCTGCTGCAATAACTTGACCAAGAAGATGATGAAGATGACTATGATGAAGTGTGCACATAAATTCCAAAGATTTGTTGTATATCTTGATTGTTGGGAAGATGCTGTTGTACTTGAAACCTGAAAAGATTAATGGTTATGCATGCAAACTCAAAGCGTATGGGGTTGCCATACTAACCTTTAGGTTCGATTCGCCCCCACCAATAACTGTATATTGGATGCAATAAGGAATGACCGGCGAATCCCCTTCAGGATACTATGAGTTCCTTGACGTGTATTGCACAACCACACCAAGCGTATCTCCTAACAGTATTTTACAGATTTATGGTTCCAACAATTCACTCATGCATTAGAGAATTGATGGATGATTTAGAGTAAGAGAATGATGGAGAATTATGTTGTTGTTCTTTTTTGTGTGTGTCCAACTAATGCCCAAATGCCAAACATTTATAGTGCATTATATGACTCTTCACATGAGAGAAAACACCCCTTTGACTTGAATCAATGCTATGATTCATTAAGCACCCATTTGCCAAAGATTATGATCATATACACTTGAATCAATGTTATGGTTCATTAAGCACCCTTTTACCAAAGGTTATAACCATATACACTTGAATCAATGTTATGGTTCATTAAGCACCCTTTTGCCAAGTGTTATAACCATATACATTTGAATCAATGCAAATGTTCATTAAGCATCTCTTTGCCAAAGGTTCCAATGTATATGAATGATTCCCATAAAGAGTTACAACTTTTGGTTCTAAAGTGATTCCATTGTTTTGGAAATCACCAACAAAATTGACCCTAAAAATTGATAGTTTAATTCTTCATGACGTAAATTATAAATTTAAAAATAATTAAAGAGGGTTTAACTTACACTCGCTTAGTTTTAATGGACGCACATCAACAAATCATTATTTTCCTAACAAAATATATTTCTTCGAATCAGTTGGATATATATATATAACACAATTTCATTACCACTAAAACTAAAAAAGATGAATATATGAATATGTGAACAAACTCACCACAGTCAAGTCAAGTTAATAGTATAGAATGGTAAAATACTTTTAGATGTAACAAAATCAAAGTTTGTGGAGTATTGATGCCTCTAAATATGTAACATTGATGTCAAAATCATTGATTGAATATATAATGGATCAAAATCGATATGTCAATGTGAATCAAACGAACATTAAAAAAACGGAAACCAAACAACGCAACAAGATAACAAACAAAAAAAATGTAACATTGATCAAGGAAAATGCAGAAGAAAAACAAGAAATTCGCGTGAAAACTATTTATTTAACGAGAGAGAGAGAGAGAGAGAGAGAGAGAGAGAGAGAGAGAGAGAGAGAGAGAGAGAGAGAGAGAGAGAGAGAGAGATGCAATTGGTTGACTTTGGATAAAACATATGATCCAAAGTCACTTGACTCCGGTGGACAAGAAGGAAGGAAGAGAAGAGTTACAGAAAAACTAGAAACAAGGGCCATACAACTTTTTTTCTTTCCATTTTTTGTATACATTAACAAGTTATAACTACAAATTTATTGAATTTTTATATAAAAATGATATGCAAAATACGGAGAAAAAGACACTGGTTGAATATTTCTTTAGAGTGAAGATCAATTACGACCATTCTTTAAAAATAAAAAAAATTGGATCATATTTTTTTTTCTTTGGAAAAACTTTTAAGACTTGCTCAATTTAGTCTCTATAAACATAAAAACATGTTTTAGTTTGTAAGAAAAATAAAACGCGACAATTTAGCTTTTTTTTTTTCTTTTAAGAAGTGAAAAGAAATATATTAAAAATGATGAGAATCATTCAAGCGTGCCTCAAATAATGGTCTCAACAAAGTAAAAAACAAACATATACAGATGCAAAAAACAACAAGCCGACAAAATGGCTTTGAGATATTGACAAAACCATACAAGTTGTCGGATTAAACCACCAAGAATTAAAATCCAAAAAATAAGTTGGTAATTTAGCCTTCAACCATCACCAAGATTGAAACTTGATCCCATAAAGCAAATGATCAAAAGACAATTCTTTGTTGGCAAAATACAAGAGTTACGCTCCTTCCAAATGACTCAAATACAAGACTATCATATCACTTTGAGACATTGACGAATATCTCTCTTGAACATACGAGGTCCACAAAATTGCATGGCATGCGTGCAAACATCAATGCCAAGAACAAAAGAAATCCAAACTAATGTAGAACCCAAGTCAAGATGCTTCCAAAAAAAATAAGATTCCAAGAACAAATTATTAAGATTCCCCTTTCGCACAACCACAAAAGCACTTCGAAGAACATGAATGAACAACCCCACGATGAGCCAAATTGTCTCTTGTCATAATCCGATTATGCAAAGTTCTCCACGCAAGAAGATACACTTTGAGAGGCATTGCTTTGTTTCAAATTAGCTTCGCAAATGGTACACGATCAGGCTGCTTATTTTGACATGGAATATGGTAAACTCCTTTAACCGATTAACCTTCATCTCGATCATGTTTCCAAAGAACAACACTTCACAAAAAATTACCAACCAAAGAACAATACTTCACAACATGTTCTTCCTCTTAAGCAAAAAGTCCCCTCCTTCATATATACCCTTGACCCTCACCCCCTCAGCCTAACCTCCACATCGGTGCTATTGAAATATTTCTATCAACATAAAGATAAAAAACGATGTCTGAATCTAGAATGCAAATGACTTCCCTATAGTCAAGGATCATTCCAGAAGTTGGTACCTTCCCTATTACCATTTCTACATGCCAACCCTTCTTCAAACAACATCCCCTCACTAACACTTACTCGGTCTCAGATCCCCTCATAAGTCCTTCCATCAATTTGGCGTCTTGTTACCTCCACTCCTAATTTGGCCCCCCTTTAACCCATACTTAACCACCAACAATTCAAACCACAACCCTCCCTAATCAACAAGTAACCTCCTACACCATTAACCAAACAACACCATATTTAACTCTTTAATTCTTCTAATCACTAATTCTCTAGACTCCCTATCAAAACATACCTTATCCCGCTTAATCCAATAGATTTTATAGGCATCCTTACCGATCAAAGGAACCCAAAATGATAAATGACGCGGAAGACAATTTATTTTTAACTATCTTTGTTGATTCGATTGTCAACACAAATCAAAGTCATATATTCTCAAATTTCCCAACAAGAAGAATAGTAAACTTTTATTTATAAAAACTATTCAAAACCTCAATGACGATAAACATTTCCCTCCTTCTAAAAATAGAGGTCCACTATGTTCTTCTTCTTCGCAATTGAGACATTGATTGAATATGTGTCATATAGACAAAAATAATAGAAAATTAGAATGCATGCAACAAACCTTAACTCAATTCATTGTTCATTGTTTTTGTCGAATCAACACAAATCAAAGTCACATACTCAACTGTAAGAACTGGTTTATATTTTCTTCCGATAATGTTAACTTTTTCAACGATTTTTTTAGTAATGATATACCTAGACTTGGAACATGCCTTTAGCTTTTAATTGGTTATTTGTTAACACAACTAGGAGAGGTCGCACAAATGAAATGAAACCATTATGAAGGAAGTTACACATTGTGGAAAGAACATACCATACTTGGTACAAAGACATAACTGAGTGAGCTGACGTGGTATTGTTAGAAGAAGGACAACACGAAAAAGAAGGGTCATATCTAGGGTAAGGTATTACATTTAGGTGGTGGCACCCATAATTATTTTTCCTGCTATAATAGTTTTTTCTAAATTTATTTGAATATGCAATGAAGGTTGAGCAATCTATCTGGTGAGATAATCATCTACGAAAAAAGTATTTTAAATCATCTCCCGTAGACACAAGAACGTTGTGTCATTGTGGGATCTTGTTGCAAAAAGAGTGACTAAAACATGGTTACAATTGTACATACACATATGTTTTAAGTAAGAGTCAACAATTTGATCAAATTGTCATCTAAAATACGAACCACTCAATTTTTTTTTTTTTTTTTTTATATATGAATTTATTTATGATAGCCAAATCACTACCTCACAACCCTTCCACCTGAACCCCCCATTCATCCCACATTAAAGTGTCACTTTTTCCTTGTCACCTCTTTTCCTCTAATTCACTATTTTATGCTTACTTAGATGCTGACCCCATACAACTACTTTCGCCGTAACTTGTTTTCCCACTACCAATCTTGCCCCTCAATCCCTCATTTAATTTACTCCCATATTCTCAATTCAATATCCTATCTTTGTTGCCTGTTTTTAATAATTGAATTCTTTTTTGGCTTTTCACCCAAAAATAATTGGCTCCTACAATGTAGATTTATGATGTGTTTGCGAATAAAATTTGATGCAAATAAAATAGCACAATCTAATACTACAATGATTAACAAAATAAATACCCTACCTAGATAGTAACTATCCTAGATTCAATAGCGTTTTTTTGTCAATACAACGTTGTTGTTTTTGTACCAGTGGTACATTTTGTTTTATCAACAATCATTAGTATGGACCTCAAGAAAAAACAATCATTAGTACTATGGTTTAATTTGCCATGATAATATCTCTCTACTTTGTTGACACTTTTTCCCCCTCTACTACCTGGAGTGAAATTAATATTAACCACATGAACAATATTGAATTTTTGTGGAAAAATGAATACCAGTTTTTCTTTACGTAGGCAAAAAAAGTGAAGCTTCCCAACAAAACACAAAGAAGTTCCCATAAAGTGTCAAATTTTGTCTCCATGATGAAACATAATTAATGATGAAATTGTTCACTTTTGCGACTGAATTCGGTTAAGTACGATGAATGAGGAAGGGTAGCTGCAACAATTACAAAACACTACTTAGATCATTGGAGGAAAATATAAAAATAAAGAAAAACAGTAAAAATAAAAATGAAGATATAGTAACACTTTATTTTTGTTGGTTGATAGATATAGTAACACCTTGATAGAAATAATACCAAGCATAGAAAAAAAATATGCCTATCCTATTATTATTTCCCTACCTACTTTGAGTGTTAGACCATGTGTCTCTAGGCAAATTAGGAAAAGTAAAGGGTATCTAATGCCATTCTGTTGGATAAAAAAAGCTTATGCTTATTGTTGAAATTCTGGTTCCATGCAGGGGTATTTGTGTCAAGAAAAAATACAGCTATGCAAAGTTGAAGGTACACTGAAGAAGGCTCAGAGTTAACGACTTAGCGTGTAGAAGTTGTGTAGTGGCACGTATGGTTGGATAGGGATATGTGAATACAACTACAAAGCAAAACAAAGTTGAGCAAAAAAGCACTGTTTTCTCCTCAGTGGAAGTGGAACCCAACCTTTTTGGTTCTCTTCTCTTCTACTATTTTATCATTATCATTCCAAATTATATATATTATTATTTTTATATCATCGACGGTCCACGTGATAATGGATTTGAACATTTTAAATAAGTTATTATAGTTTCCATATTTCATATTTGAGTATGATAAAAATTTGGTTGTGAAGAAAGAATTTATCTTACGTGTTTCACAAATTTTTCAATAGATGTTAATCATTGTTTTTTTTTGAGAGGTCCAGTTTAAGTTTTGACAAGAGAAATATTAACATAACAAATAACATACTAATATTTTTTATTAAAATAATGGTGTTAAATATTTTGTACCAATTACATTGTAACAAAATGCTTTTTATATATAAAAAAGAACATTTAGATAAATAATTGATTATTTTTCATTATCTATTTTTGTTTTTATTAATTTTTTTTTTGAGTGGATAGTTGAAAAGAGATAATGGCCAATACCAGAAAACATTGTTGCCATCATATTCCTATTATCTTGTCTTTTGCAAATTCTCCTATGAGTTTCATTCTTCTAACTTCTATGTCTTTGAACCTTTCACTGTCTTCCACAAAAACATATTCCTTTTAAAACTTGAACACTTCTCCTTGCTTACGTTGTTTGGTTTTGGAAAAATCTTAGCTGAAGAACACTGCAACAAGGTAGTGTTGGATTTTGTTCACTGTGTTGTGTGCTAAAAAACGAATCTTTATATGTTTTGTTTTTGGCCCTTCTTTTCTTGGTTGGTAGCTTGTGGCTGACAAGATAACAACAAGTATCAATTCATGTTTGGAATTAGAAACTCTTAATGATTCTTTGATTCTTTTAAAGGCGTGTGTGAATTTCATTTCCATTTTGAATTTAAAGCTATTTTTCTTTTGGTTGGATAAGATAGCATCTTCTCAAACTTGTCATGTCTCATGTTTCTTTTCTATTCATATAGTTTGAAGGTGGTGGTTCATTTCTGTTCACTAGTGTTGGTTACTGTTGTGGATGAGTTTGTTACATGTAATTGGGTTTAGTCTAAAAGTGGGGCATCTACTTTTAGTGCTATGTTGCTGGATTGTATCTTTAATTTATATCAACTGGTTCATTAGTATGGACACAAAGATGGGATTTTTAGGAGATGGTGGAAAGATGTGGCTTAAATGTTGGGAGAAGATCTTGGGAAGTACATGTAAAATCCATCAACAGTATTATCAGTGTATTGGTTCTAAAAGAGTTAGGAGAAAATTGTGGAGGAAATTGTTGCTGGCATGGGTTTTGGGTTGGTTTATAGTGTCTCTATGGATCTTTTGTGGTATTAACTTACACAACACTGAAAAGAGGAAAGAGACTTTAGCTAGCATGTGTGATGAAAGAGCTAGGATGTTACAAGATCAGTTTAATGTTAGTATGAATCATATTCAAGCCATGTCTATTCTGATCTCAACTTTCCATCATGCTAAGAATCCTTCTGCCATTGACCAGGTACCTAATCTTACTACTCACTGTCTTGCAATTAAGGATCTAATTCATTCGTGTGTTTTTTTTTTTTTTTTTTTTTTTTTGTCTTAACCCTCCTGATAATTGAGTCAGGAGGTAAGTAAAGTATGGACAAATATTGTTTAAGTCAGGATTCAAACTCGAGTTTTCCTGAACAATTCGTCTTTAGCATGAGTTCATTAGCCTGTTGAGCCAAATCACTTAGTTTTTCAATTATGTACTATGTAGTAGCTTTATCTTTTCCTTCTGATTTTCAAGTTTTAAGTCTTCATTTTCATCTGAATTTATGTTTTTGAATAGAAATGAAGTAAATGTATATTTTATCTATGAAGCTGATATCAGTAGTGTGATGTTAACAAATGAACATAACAAGTTGTAAAACATGCAGAAAACTTTTGCAAAGTATACAGAAAGAACTGCTTTTGAGAGGCCACTTACAAGTGGTGTTGCATATGCTGTAAGGGTGCTTCAATCTGAAAGGGAACAATTTGAGAAGCAACAAGGGTGGAGTATTAAGAGGATGGATACCATGGAGCAGAACCCGGTTCATGAGGATGATTATGTACCAGATGAATTGGAACCATCCCCTATCCATGAAGAATATGCTCCTGTCATCTTTGCACAAGATACAATTTCACATGTCATATCTATTGATGTGCTTTCTGGAAAGGTAAGTTTCTTGTGAGATTATATGTGGAGTTATGGTTTGTACTTTGTAGTCGCTGTTCTTAACTTGTTCATATACAGGAAGACCGTGAAAATGTGTTGCGAGCAAGAGAATCAGGCAAAGGGGTTTTAACTGCCCCTTTTAGGCTGTTGAAAACAAACCGTTTAGGAGTTATCCTCACATTTGCTGTTTACAAGAGAGATCTTCCATCAAATGCTACCCCAAATGAAAGGATTCAAGCAACTGATGGGTGTGTATATGTTTTGGAATTTGTCAAGGGCCTATTTAGATTCACTTATTTGAGCATAAGAACTTGTAAGATTGATTGTGAGAGCTTATGCAAACAATTATGACTTGACCATAAGTTGTTTTCAGCTTATTTCCATAAGCTTATCTTGGGTAGCTTATGAAAACAGCTTAAAGCATATATGAAAATAGTTTGACTTTATTTTATCTTTTGGTATAGAAATAGCTTATAAATAAACACTTATATGATAAGTGTTTGCGCTTTAGGCGCTTAATTAACTTGTTTATCCAAACTTGGCCTAAATCAGAATTAGCTAACTTCAAGTTCTGAAGTAAATGATTTAGTGAGCAACTTTATTCGATTTGGCGTAAACAATTCATGAACATGGTTAATGTTTTAACTAACTGCTATGCAGGTATCTTGGTGGGGTGTTTGAAATAGAGTCATTAGTGGAGAAATTGCTTCAGCAACTTGCTAGCAAGCAAACCGTGCTTGTTAATGTGTATGATACAACAAATCAGACACACCCAATTCCCATGTATGGTTCTGATGTATCAGGTGACGAGTTCTATCATGTGAGCTTTCTTAACTTTGGAGATCCTTTCAGGAAGCATGAGATGCACTGCAGGTAAGAAAAATGCAGCAGAAAGCTCTTTTTTTCCAAATAAGTTTCTGTCCTTATGATGAATTAACTTTGAAATAATGGAAATCCGTACTTAGAAATCAAATTTTAAGCTGATCTTTTGCAGAGACTTCTATCATAACGAATAGAGTATATCTGCAAAGTTCTGCATACTCTGTTACAATAGGATAATGATGCTATCTCACATTAAGTACAAGATATGTTATCTAAAAACTTGATATATTAGCCTTATAAAACTTGTGATACACTATTTTGGGGTCGCGTGGTAGGGATTGTTTACTAATTTTTACATTGATTAAACTGTTATGATATTTTAAGGTTGATGCTGACACAGGTTCAAACAGAAACCACCATTTCCAAGGTTGGCGACGGGTACATCAATTGGCATCCTTGTTATTGCACTCCTTGTTGGACATATTTGTCATGCAACTGTGAGTCGAATTGCCAAAGTAGAGGATGATTACCAAGAGATGATGGTGCTTAAAAAACGAGCTGAAGCAGCTGATGTTGCTAAATCCCAGGTCTGCAATTTTTGTTGTCGCTATTAAATTTTTATTTATTTAGGCTCAAGTTACACCAATGATATGAGCTGAATCAATTGTCAACATTGCAGTTCCTTGCTACTGTTTCGCACGAGATCAGAACTCCAATGAACGGTGTTTTAGGTTAGTTGAAAACTCACTCTCTGTATACATAATATCCCGAGTATATCTATGGTTTCTTCATCCATGACCATGCTCTTAAATTGGATTTTCAGGGATGATGAATATGCTCATGGACACTGATCTAGATGTAACCCAACAAGAATATGTCAGAACCGCACAAGGCAGTGGAAAAGCTCTGGTGTCAATTATAAATGAAGTTTTGGACCAGGCAAAGATTGAATCTGGTAAGATAGAGCTCGAGGCTGTGCTGTTCGATATACGAGCAATTATGGACGATGTGTTATCGCTATTTTCTGAGAAATCTCAAGGAAAAGGAGTAGAGGTAATAATATATCTGTCTATTCTTCTGATGCACTTCTACCACCATGTTGAAATTTTCAGAATCATAACTTAACAGGCTTTACGTGTTTGGTTTTATTCTTTTTTGGGAGCAAAGTTAGCAGTTTATGTCTCGGATCAGGTTCCTCAACAGCTTATAGGTGATCCTGGAAGGTTTCGACAAATAATTACAAATCTCATGGGTAACTCGATTAAGGTAAAATACCATTGAGTCCTATCAAACCTCTTTAAACTCGTTCCTTTTGTGGACTAATTTACAAGTCAAAATATGAAAACTAAAATATGCAATTGTTTGGCAGTTCACAGACAAAGGACATATCTTTGTGACTATCCATCTTGTTGAGGAGGTTTTCCATTCAATAGAAGTTGAGAGAGAATCTACTTCAAAAGATGCAGAACATACATTAAGTGGTTTCCCAGTTGCTGATGGTCGCCGCAGCTGGGAAGGATTCAGAGCCTTCAGTCACGAGGGACCTCTTGGTTCTTTCTCGTCCACCTCCTCCAATGATCTCATCAGTTTGATTGTATCGGTAGAGGATACAGGCGATGGTATTCCTCTAGAGTCGCAGCCGATGATATTCACTCCATTCATGCAGGTAGGTCCATCCATCTCGAGAAAACACGGAGGAACTGGTATTGGTCTAAGCATTAGCAAGTGTTTAGTGGGCCTCATGAATGGAGAAATCGGATTTGTGAGCGAACCGAAGATTGGAAGCACTTTCACATTTACAGCTGTGTTCACCAATGCATGTCCTAATTCAAATGAGCTTCAAACTCAACAAATCAATAACCAACCTCATCCTGCAACCTCAGAGTTTAATGGTATGGCTGCACTAGTTATTGATCCGAGACCCGTTCGTGCTGAAGTGTCGAGATATCACATACAAAGGCTTGGCGTTCGTGTTGAAATAGTTTCAGATTTGAAGCAAGGTTTGTCCACCGTAACCGATGGGGATGCATCTATCAATATGGTCCTGATTGAACAAGAGGTTTGGGAAAGAGACTCGAGTATTTCATCGCACTTTGTGAATAACATTAGGAAAGTTGTTGAAGTTGATAAAGGAAAAGAGATTCCTCCAAAACTATTTATTCTCGTTAATTCTAGTAGTTCTTTTAGAGCGAGTTCTACGGCATCATGTCTTCATAATCCAACAGTTGTCACAAAACCTTTGAGAGCAAGTATGCTTGCGGCTTCACTACAAAGAGCAATGGGTGTTGGGAACAAAGGGAATCCTCGAAACGGAGAACATCAGGGTTTGTCTCTCAAGCATCTTCTCTCTGGGAGAAAGATTCTTATTGTAGATGATAATAGTGTGAATCGCACGGTAGCAGCTGGTGCTTTGAAAAAATATGGAGCTGGTGTGGTTTGTGTAAGCAGTGGAATAGAAGCCATCACTATGCTGAGGCCACCCCATCAATTTGATGCATGTTTCATGGATATTCAAATGCCTGAAATGGATGGGTATGCATTAGATTCTTTCTTCTATAATCTTGATAATTATCTTTTGAACTTAAATTCTAAATTTCATTGAAAACTCTTTCTAGGATGAAAATGGATTGCCTGCAGTCACAGATTCAAGTTTTTGTGAATATGAACGGTTCGATCTTGATTGGACGATTCACATTCTAACTTCCTGTTTTTGACCTATTTTGTGAAGTTAGAATACAATTTGTCTAATTGAAGATCAAACGTCCCATGTGAATGATGTGCGACTATTTGACTGCAGGGAATCCAATTGCAAAACTTAGCACACTTTTTGAATTACATTGAAAACAATCAATGCACACAATAACACATATCATTCTATATTAGCACATAGTTAGCTAATAACCATTTCCCAACAGGTTTGAAGCTACGCGTCGAATTCGAGAGATCGAAAACAATGTGAAAGACAGAGAACTGTTTGTTCATCTACCCATTTTGGCTATGACCGCAGACGTGATGCAGGCTACACACCAGGAATGCTCTAAGTGTGGGATGGATGGATATGTTTCAAAACCATTTGAAGCTGAACAACTTTATAGAGAGGTTTCAAAGTTTTTCCAATCATCTTGAGAAACAAAAATACAAAGCTGTTCTAAACCAAACAAACTATGGAAGGATCAGCGTCTGCTCGTTAGGCCGTAGATGTGCATATATTCAGAAATCTCCTCAGCTCAGAGTAAGTTCACTTCATCAGTTATGAAATGCATATATGATTTTTTTTTTGACAAAAAATGCATATATGATATAGTACTTACTTTTGTTTTCTATAATAATTAAAAATATATAGTACATTAATAAGAACCTTGGTTTATAATATTGTTTTTTGTGGCAGGGAATGTAGTACATAAGAGCAAAGTTTTATTGGTTGGAATTGAGTCTTGAATGGTTGTGAGGGTATGAATAGTCTCACTAATTCTTCTAGGCAAATTCACTATATTCCATGGTAACTGCAAACTGGAAGTGAATGAGAGGGAATTAGTTATTATATTGTCTCATCCTCTTCTGCATGCAATACTACTACTACTACTACTCATAGTACTCTAATAACGTTACTTTGTTATGTGTATTGATATATGTATGTAGAGGTATATGTGTATATGAGATTGATTGAATGCATAGATAGAAGGAAATGAGGTTGTTGGTGACAAAGGAGGCAAAGTGTACCATAGACCATAGTGCATGTGAATTACGAGTAGTTCATCATGACTCATCGTGAGTGGCCACATGAGCTTTTGCTTCTTTTGGCTTTGAAACATGTAAATGACACGTTGTAAAATCATATTTGAGTGATCCACCATTTTTTGGCCGATTTGTACTTACTTTTTCAGTTCTTTATTTATTTCACTTGCCTTTTTTTATTATTTTATTTAAATAAAATGAGATAAAACAGGTTGGTTAGTGTTCAGAAAAACACTAACCTTTACTAAATAGTTGGGCAATAGATTTTAGTTGTCTTGAGTAAATTCAAAAAATGATGTAATTTTGGTACTTTTCATATATATTTAGAAAAATTTGCAGAGAAATTAATGTGTACACTTATGATTATCAACATATTGACTTTTGTCTATATAAAAGCCTCAACGAGTGCGGTGCAAATATTTATTAGTGTTTTGCATATAAAATTAAAATTTATTTAATAGAAACACTACATTAATTTTGATATTTTAAAAATAGTTATGAGTTTTCAAAAGTTTATCATATCAACGTTCTTGTATATGTACATAAAAAATTTGTTTTCGCGTATATAAACAAATAAAATCCACAATTAGACTATTTAACAGATTATTTTATATATAGGAGAAAAATATTTAATAAAAACGTTACATTAATTAATACTGATAATTTCCATTTAATATCTTTAAATATTCAATAATATTAACAATCTAATTATTTTTTATATAATTTTTCAAAAAAAACATTTTTTTTATATAATTACTGCAATGTTATTTGACCCATAAGAAATTAATTGTTAAAGAACATAATAGAATTTATGGTATCATTTAAAAAAATCATATTAGTTGTATAAAAAAAAAAAAGTTCTCCTACGGTAGGAGACTTGAGGAGGTCTCCCACCCAAAACGGCGCCATAAATATGATCCTTAAAACTACTCAACACTCATAAGTCATAATCAATATTAATAACCTTAATACCCGTACACTTTACTAATCTCTAATAACGAGACTATTTAGTCACTAAGAATCAGTATACTAATAGAATCTGTATAACTATTATTATTAGTAGTAGTAATATTTTCGGGTACATTGTCACAGAGAATCCATGTTCCACAAAGTATTACGAAAATTGCTGTTCACACATTAGAGAAGGCTGGGACACACATGTAAAATACGTTTTTGCCCCCTCGACAGTTAACTGCCGAGGAATTAAAAATCCGGCTGCAGCTAACTGCCGAGGATTTCCTCGGTAGTTAACTGCCGAGGAATAAACTTGAGCTGAGTTTTGGAAACAAGGAGGGACTATGTTGTCACCATCAGCAAACTTATAAGCATCGGTACCAATAATATAGATGAATCAAACTCCAATAAATCTCCCCAAATATAGAAAACACATCTACAGGAGCAAGAAACCAATTTCTTTTTTATCATTTCTATACGTAAATAAATTTTTCTTCAAACTCTACTTATTTTTTATTACCAGATCTGCTTCTGAGTAATTTTGATTTTGATGCTTTTTTTCTTTTAAATTAGATGTTGATAAATAAATAGACAATTAGTTTGAATAAGTCTTATTTTAGAAACAATTGGGAGAAGAAAAAATCTAGTATGAATTTTTGATGTTTCTATGACTGAGCAGGAAAGAAAATGGAGGACGTGGGTTAGTTTCAATCCCATGAGGTTGAAGACAATGTAAGCAAGATATGGTGTGGGTAGTCTATGATTAAATCAGTGTTCCTATTTAATCAAGTGGTGAAAAATAGCTTTCCCATGGTTGGAAACAACATCCCATTCCCATACTAAATGCCACCATTACTCTTCTCCCTTTCAAACTTGTCCTTCCGAGATAGAGGAAGAGAAGATGAACAGTGAAAAAAATTCTCATTCCTCGGCAGTTAACTACCGAGGATTTCCTCGGCAGTTAACTGCAGCCGAATTTTTAATTCCTCGGCAGTTAACTGCCGAGGATTTCCTCGGCAGTTAACTGCCGAGGATTTCCTCGGCAGTTAACTGCCGAGGATTTCCTCGGCAGTTAACTGCAGCCGGATTTTTAATTCCTCGGCAGTTAACTGCCGAAGGGGCAAAAGCGTATTTTACATGTGTGTCCCAGCCTTCTCTAATGTGTCAACAGCAATTTTCAAGTATTACCCATGTTGTCTAACATCCAACCACTTTCTGTAGTTAGAAAATCAAACTGTGAAAAGTCATAAGTTTCCATTGAAGACATTGGATCAAGGTTTAGACCTTCCAAGTCATAGTTATTGGAGTATTACTTTTCCCACCCTATGCCCTTCTCACGCGCTCTGCAAAAATGACTAAATTACCCTCCGAAAAACAGTATCCGGACAATTAACTTCTGGTCCGGATTACATATTCCGGACACATTCGAAGTATAAAAGGGCATTCATCCCTCATTTTCACAGTTTCACTTTTCAGTTACTCTCTCTCTCCCTCTAATCCCAAAATCTGAACTGCAAAAATCAAACCAAAATCGGTGAAATCTTGCTCAAACGAACCGCATTTCAATCCTTGACAAACGTCACATGGAAGGTTAGTTCAATTTCTGTATGCATGCAAGTAATTTGTTCCGTTTTTTTTTCCTATGAACTGAAGCAATCCGGAATTCGTTTTCCGGACTGTATTGTTGCATTTCGGAAAATAAATTCCGGAAACACCCAGTATTGGTTTTTGACCGTCTGTTTTGTAATTTTCTGTGCTGATTGTCTTGTGTGCATGTAACAGAAGGTTAAACCTCTAATACTCGGCGCGTAAGGGAGGCAGGGCATACTTCCCAAAGGAGAGAGCGTCTCCGACGGCTGCAGGAGGAAGGTGGTGTTCCTCCAAGGCGTCGGGGTGCTAGAGGACGCCGTGCTGATGTCGAGCATCAGCCGAAGCAGCAAGAGAATATGGACATGGAGCAGGAGCAACCTGATGTGGAATTGCAGCATATGGAGGAGCAGGAGCTTGAGGAGGAGCTGCAGGCTATGGACGAGGAAATGGAAGATGGCGAGCCACGGCGAAGGCGAAAGAAGAAGGAGAAGGTGGTGGACCCTGAGCCACTAGATGACTATCCCGGTGGCCCACACGAGACTGGCCTGCTGTGGAAGTGCCATGTGCGCGTGGCCAGGAAGGCGGCTGATGGCGTGGTATTTATTAATGTTAAATTCACTTTAAACTCACTTAATTAATGTTAATCTGTGTGAAAATGATGTTGATATTTGTGAAACTTCCTGTTTATGTAATGTTAAATCTGTTTGTGAAGCCATGAGTTTAAACTCACTTTATTAATTTTAATTATTAGCAGTGGCGTGGAAAATTAAAATGCATCAGCAACGGAAAGAAGATAGAAGCGATGCATGCTGAAGAAAACAAATCTATCATGGCTGGACGGTGGTGGGAGAACAGATTGCATGGCACTGGCCTTGGTTGGCTCCAGGATACCAGCTACAACATGATTGACCATAGTCTGATTTGTGCCTTTGTGGAGAGGTGGCACGAGGAGACTTCCAGCTTCCACCTTCCGTTTGGGGAGATGACAGTCACCCTTGATGATGTGGCCTCTTTGCTGCATATCCCCATTGACGGCATGCTCATATCCCACGGGTCCATATCACGGGATGAGGCGGTTGAATGGATGGAGTTGTACTTGGGGTCTGATCCGGGTGATGCTCTTATTGAGGTCGAAAAGACCAAAGGTGCACATTGCCGATTTAGCTACTTGGAGAGGATCTTCAAGGATCGTTTGAAGGAACAGAGGGATTTGACGGCCGAGTATGGTGTGACTAAGGAGGTGGAGAGGATGCGGGACCAGGATGTCCGCATATATTTGCTATACTTGGTGGGGATCACAATCTTCAGTGACAAAAGCCAGTGGGCTGCGGATGTTGTCTACCTGAAGTACTTCAGAGACCTTGATCTTGTTGCTGGTTATTCATGGGGAGCTGCGGCACTAGCTCACTTGTATAAGGAGTTCAACAATGCTGCACGTTGGAACTGCAGTCAGGTGGCAGGATACCTGACTTTTTTGCAGGTATAAATTAAAAACTATGTTTTATTTTTTCAAATGTAAGTGTATATGGTTTGTATATTTATATGTGGTTGTCTTTGGTGCATGCTTGGGTGTTTCATCACTTCCCAGGTATGGGAAGCAAGGATGTCTGGGAAGGATATGTAGAGAATCAGTATCCACGCGCGATGCTTTTTTTACCACTGTCTGGTTTAGGCACAGTGGACAACTACAAAAACTATCTAGATGTGCTGGATTTGACGAGGGTTGTCATGGCCCCATATGGAGTGCACCGTCAGGCACGTCAGTTTGAGCGGGTCAGCCTTTACTCTGGATGGCTGAGATGCGGAGAGCGCATGGTGAGATATCTGCCGGAGATGGTGCTTCGTCAGTTTGGGTGGGTTCAGACCATACCGAGACATCCCGTTCAGAGTGCACCTGTTGATGTTAATTTGGCGGAGATCACAAACCGCTTTCGGCGTGCACTTGATTATGCGCTGACACCTCAGGAGTTGGGAGAGACTGCAGTTCATGGCGTGGAGGTATTAGATGGATACATAGAATGGTTTTATCGCCATTCCCATCCACGCATGGTTCTTCCTGACATACCGGTACCAGTGTCGAGGCCACCGGAGCGTGAGGTCCTTGATGCACGAGCTGCTCAGGAGGATGGAGACCTTGGGTACATACAGCTTAGTGGAAGGATGAGCCGCATCAGAGATCACATCTATACTGTGATGAGAAGTGGTCTGGTGCCGAAAGGGACTGAGGAATGGCAGCATTTGGAGGATGCGTTGAAAGAGGTGCATGATGGGAAAGTTTACCGTCGTCGGGGAGCTACTGAGGCGCCAGAGGTGGGGCCAGAGGAGGCGGCAGAGGTGCTGGGGGTGTAGTTATTAGGGGCTGATAGTATTGTATTTTATGTTTATGTTTGAACATTTTGAATGCTTTTGAATTATGTAACACTTGGATAATTTTTAATGTTATTTAATCTTGGATAATTTTTAATTATATTTGATTAATGTTTTGTTTGAAAATTATGTCGTGTTGATAATTGTTACGTTATAAGTTGATGTTACTGTTAGAACATATGGTAACCGGCATGGTATGTCTGTTTAGAAGCAAGCTAATGCGCCAAAAAAGAGGCTCGGCCAAAACAGATAGCTTCTGCCTCTGTACTGATGCAATCCGGATTATATAATCCGGACAGGTTAACCACATTCTGGATTGTATAATCCGAAACCTTCGTCCACCACCCCCTTTTGTTGACTTTCAACGGGGTGATTTACACTTTTTGGATTATATAGTCCGGAAGTTATCTACCCTTTTCAGATTATATAATCTGAAACAATATGTTCATAACTGGCATCATCATCCATCAGGGTGCATGAAGTGCAAAAATACACGAATAAATCCGGAATTAATATTCCGAAATGGTTTCAGATTATATAATCCGGACTAGGGGTATTATGGGAAAAAAATAGGGCGCGCGAGGAAAGGCTGGGAAAAGTAATACTCTAGTTATTGGTATCATCGATGCAGAAATTGTCTTGGATTGGACCATTATAAATAGACTATTACTTTTCCCACCCTCCTATGTTCTCGCACGCCTTGCAAAAATAACAAAAATACATCTAGTCCGGATTATGTAATCTGAACCACCAGATTGTTAGCATTTCCGACGAACGAAATCCGGACAATTTCAAAATGTGATTTTTTGCGTTTTCTTTAATGTCAAAGGTCTATGTTGACCGTTATATAACCCCCACATAAATTTCAAAGCAATTGCAGGGGTTATATGAACGGTCAACAATGACCATGACACCACAAACACTCCTTAAAAACTAATTTTTTTTTGAAGAAAATGTAAGAAAAGAGGTGAAGTGAAGAATGAAGGAAACTCAGAGATTATCTTCCTTCTATGCGCAATGTGTTTTCATCGTTGACCTTTCATAAAAAGAGGCTATTTTGGAAACTTAGAGATTATATGAACGGTTGATAGAACTTTTAGCAATTGTACTAAAAACTATCGAAGTAATACAATTAAGTTCGTTTCCACGAGGACCGTGTTAATATCAATTAAACAATAGCGTTATGAAATAGGATGTGTAAAATTTATTTTAGTGCCCGAGGCAGTAGGTTTGTTGTGCATAAAAAGTAAATAACATGAAATAAGGTTGTTTATAAAAGATAGAGAGGGATGAGATCAGGTCTTTCGAATCCTCTGAGTTCCCCTATTTGGTACACTGCACCTAGTTCTCATGAATATTTCTCTAGTTTTGCGATGGTTAACTTAAATAGCCCTAATCAATCCCTTGACTTACGACCCTCTTCTGAGATTACAATCTCTAATTCCTTAGGTGATCTAATATTATTTGAAGGTTTTAAAAATGTTAACCTAATATCACAAATAAACGATTATCCATTCATATACTAACCCTGTTTATTTGAACAATTCAATTAGGTCTAAGTTGAAAGCTATGGTCAGTAGTCATTCATTCTCATGAAATCATGTTTATATTTGATCATGATATAAAAAGCATTAAGAACAATTGAATTGAATAAAACTAGATTAATATTCACAATAATAGAGTTTCACAGCAACATGGTTCAATTAGGGTTACATCATAATCATCTCAAACCTAATTTGTAAGAGATTTAGCTACACATGGTAACTAAAAACAAGATATAAAAGATAAAAACATACCCTAGAAAATCCAGGAGAAGATATATTCTCTCCCGAAGCTCCAAAGACTTGCCTCATGACTTGGGAATAACTTTCCTCATGACTTGGGAATAGAATTCCTCCCATTTGTAAGTCTTTTGAGGCCTCTTAAATCTTCATTCTTTGTCTTTCCAAGGTCTTGACAATTCTTCAGTTTCTTCAGTTTTTCTTGCTTTTCTTAATGTTTATGTTTGCTTGTTAACTCCAAATATCATGATTTTACATTAAAAATTATGTAGTGACAACATGTCATCAACAGTCAATGGGGAAGGCAACACACTGATATGTTTCTGGTGCAAGGTTGACCATCAAGGTCTCTTTCGCCTTCCAAACAAACCTTACCCAGTAGCCTCCCCCCTCCCTGGATCTTCTTGTGCTGCAAATTTAGTTTTGCCCCGCTAATAGATTAGTTTAGCTTTAGGTGTTTTAATAATTCTATGTAATAAGCTTTAAGCTTCAACTTTATTGTAAATGTATCAATTATATTAATAAAATAATATTTTATGTGTATAATAGGGCGCGTGAGAACCCATCAAGGTGGAAAAAAGTAATAGACTAATAAATATTGTTCTCAAACACATTTGGAGCACTTTTTGAGTTTTCTGAAATTTCAGGTGGCTGTAAAAATTGGAAGAAATCCAAAGAAGGATTATTGAAGATGGTTGACATAGTACTTAAATGATTTCCACTTGAAGCATCCATGAATCCTCTATGTGGATAGGATGATCGAGACATAGAAGGAATATTGATTCTCTTTTTCGTAAAATTTATTGTATACAAGATATAGAAATCTAGTTAAAAAGCATTCATATCAAATTTCTTGAATTATTCACAAGAATACATCCATCTACTTAAAAATAAGAATTATTTTTTTTGCCTGTTTACATGTCGATTATTTGTGTATTTCTGTTTATAGGACTCTGAAAAGTTTAAAAAATTATTGATTACTTAAATGAGAATGGTATGACCAATTGACCATGGATCCCATAGATTAATATCTTTTATCGTAATGAAATTGTGTAGTAAGCTTAATTATATAGGAATTCTGCATTTGCAACAAGAATTCCCTAGATCCTACTAAATAAATAGGTATGGTTAAAACTTTGAATAGTTTTATGGACTGAGAAAATAGGTATTCATTTAGAGAGATTTGTATATCCAATGGTGGAGATGTATCATAGGTCTCATTCTATTGGTTGGTCAGACTTTGAAGTTTCAACATATTTTTTAGGAACATGAATGGCAAACATATAAAATATCACATCTATGATCTACTTGTTCCTAAATAGATATTGTTTTGGACTTTTGGTCTATCATTTAATTGCCATATTTATCACTCTTCCCTCAATTACCATGTAAGACTAAAATGATATTTTTGCAGATGTTTGCAAAGAAAAAGTACTTTCTACTGATAATTTGGAGTTACAACATATTTTTTTCTTCTCTGCAATCATATTTATGAAGGATATTCCTTCACAATGTTTGGGTAAGATGCACTCAATTGTTTGTATTTACAATTTAATGGTAGGTGGAATTATATTCCCACTTAAGCTGTATATATGTGTGTGTGGGCTGCTAATTTACACCCACCTAAAAACACTAAGGTGTAAATTAACAAGCTACACCCACCTAAAATCAATAAGGTGTAAGTTAACAACCTACATCCATTTAATTATATACACTCATTTTTATAAAATTTATCAAATTGTTAAAAACGAACTTATTATAATTAAATAACTTAAAGGGAAAATTACACTAACCTCCCTTAAGTTTTCTTTAAATGACAAAGACACCCCCTCTAGTTTTAAAATAGATACTAACCTCCCTTAAGTTTTTATTAAATAGATTGATTCCTCCCTTCTCTTTAACACTCTCTTAACAGTGTTATCTTTCTGTTAAAATGCAAATAGACTTGAAGATACCCTTCTCCCACTGAACCTGTACAGAAATCGTGTAAAGCTTGTGTTCTGCTTGATGGATTGAATCGAGGTTTGCTTAAATTGAGAATTGGACGGAGTCGGGTTGCCATTGGTTGCAAGGAATAAAATGAAAGCCATGGAACAAAGAGCATTGAGAGCAAACAATGCGGATCTTTAGACTTCTGATTTTCTATGTAGGCATCATGATATCATATAAATGGCCGTGTTCTATGTACCTGTTGATAATTAAAGGTACTTGCAGTTAATTTCTATCAGTGAGATTCATGTCAGTTAGTAGAAATATTGATATATCTGATGACAAAAGGTATAAGACTTGCAGCACGATTTTGCATATCAAGACTGGAAGAATTAATTCCTCAGCAATCTATGTGAGGAATTCTAAATTAAAAAACTGGAAGAAAAAAAAGCAGGGAAGGGATGAATACAGTAGTCCAAATAATTTAAACTAATTAGTATAAATGAAAACAAGTAGAAGAGGAATATAGTGTCATCACATCATTTCATGTTGCCATGTCTATAGATTTGGATTAATATTGGTGGGTTGAATTAGTGTTGTGGATGCATTCAATCATATAGTGAGGGATAATTTATAGCACTAAGGCTAGCTAATGTTAGTAAACTAACGGATGTTTAACAGAGTTAAATTGAGGGGAGGTTACTATATTTTTAAAACTAGAGGGGAGGTGTGTGTCTTTTAACCAAACTTTAGGGGAGGTCTTTGTAATTTTCCCTAACTTAAATGATCTCAACAGTAATTTAAGTCGTTTTTCAGTCCAAATTTGCTTGGTTCCTAAATAAAATTGTAAAAATAGTAATGATTAAAAACAACTTTAATACAAATATTAATTTTTAAATTTTGTTAATAAAAAAAAAATCTTAATTTTGTGAAAATGTCTTATACTTAGAGACGGTAGTTTGGTGGATGAGCGACACGTGGAAAAGATAGAAAACAACTGTTCTGATTTACATGAATATTTTCCCACCGGAGAAACGCAAAGCGGCGTTGGCACAGATCGATTAATTCGTGATTGTGTCTTTCTCGGATTGTGATTCCAGGGTAAAGATCCTCGTATAATAAATTGAGTATACAATTTGGAGAGAGATAGACACATAAAATAGATAGTGGATCCTACTATTAAGTGGGTCCCACCATCATTAATTATTTTTTAGTTTTTCGAAATTTTTTGTGTTTATATCTCTCCAAATGAATGAAATGGAGAGAATAATAAATGGAGAGGATGTTTACTCATGATTCCATGCAGTCAGATAATTAACAAAGTCAAGCAAAATAGAGCCATCTGATCTAATCAACGGTGCAGATTCATCCTTCTCTAACTTTTCCACTTTAAACTCACAGCAGAGTAAATAAGGAGTAAAAACCACCATCGCCGGATCTGGATTTAGCAGTCACAAATTGTCTCAACCGTGACACAATTTCAATCTTTGTTACAATTTCAAAACCTAGCATACGAATTAAAAACAAATAAACTGATTATTGAGAGAGAGTGAGGGACGTTGTCAGGTTTGGGAGAAGAGAAGAATGAAAAACGTGGAAAGATTTTTCAATGGGAGCAGTGATTAAGCCGCAGAGGAAACTAACGGTTTGGGAGTGGCGATCTCTAACGTTACAACGCACGCAAACAAGCTCACCAGAATTTTCAGAGTTTGACGACGACGTCGCATCGGATAACCTTTCGTTGCTGTTAATTGACAGCGTGAGTTTCCAGGGCAAAAGTTATGGTGCATAAGCCATAACTTATGCACCATGCATAAGTTAATCACAACCATCAGATAATTGGACACGTGTAATTATCTTGTGGTTCTCAACTCATACCCCACAATTCCTATTCCGCGTTGCTGCAAAGCATTCTTCACCCTTCTCTATCTGTCTTTGCGATTTCTGCTACATCAACTTTTCTTCTTCCAAGGTAAATTCAAATCTCAGATCCAATTTCTTCATGCAAATCGAATCTTTCCATTCTTTCGATCTGTTTAGATCCTTCTGTTTTTCATCGTTCAGTTAATTTTCATCTTTTTATCGATTTTTTCATTTGATCTTGTAATTTTATTCTGTGCGATCCGATCAACAGTGAAAATCGATTTTGCATGTTACTTTCTTTAATATTTTGACTCATTTCCGTAACTCCGACATCGTTTTTCGGTTGATTCACGGCTGGATTGCGCCGACTCCAAGGAAGCAGCTCGCCACCAAGGTAACCACCGTTCACCGCTGTAACTGATTTGTTTTCTGTTTTCTCGATGTTAGGGTTTTGTTTTCTTTGATTTGAATTTTTCGATTGATTTCATTGCTTTTTTTGTTCAGGCTGCTAGGAAATCTGCTCCTACTACTGGAGGAGTCAAAAAACCTCACTGTTACCATCCTGGAACCGTCGCACTTCGGTAATTTCGTTTTCCCCTAATTTTTTAGGTTTTCAGAGTTTTGAATTTGAATTTCGGATTCATAATTTTTAGGAATTTTGAATTTGCGGTTTATGATTTTTAGGTTTTCGTTGTTGTTAATTTTCGATTGATGTTATTTACAGTGAGAAAATGGGAAGAATCTTTGTCGTGGAGCTGGAGGGCAGGTCCTATATATGCAAATTCTGCAGAACTCATTTGGCTCTTGCAGATGATCTCATTTCTCGGGTATGCACCCTTTACTTTTTAAACTATCACTAATGCCTTTTTATTTTCTTAAATAAATTGTTGTTGAAGCACCTGTTTGTGAAACATTCTTGAATAATAAAGCATTAGAAATAGTTAATTATTGTAGTAGTTGAAAGAATAGTAAATTCTTAATTATCTAAGGATATGTTTTAGTAAGCATATTGTTAATCTCACAACCACCCTGTGATCTGTAGTAGTGGTTTCATTTCTTTTCCATACTAGGGCCTTCGATTGATGTTATTTACAGTGAGATCCGTAATAGCTGGAACAAAAAGCAGATTTATGTGTATCTTTCTTGTCTTCCAATTTTGTTGATCCAACTTAGGCAGATGAATAAGAATATGAGTTGTCCAAATGCTATCACTTCTATGTTTCATAACCGTTCGTAAAGACTTCTATGTTTCTTATCAGATGAATAAGAAAGCCGGGTACAAATATGAAGTAAGTGAGGAGGGAAATCACATTTTTGGCAAAGTGACTCATTTTGGGTTGATTTCAACTTTCCCTTTATATAAATTGATGTTTAATTGCTTCTCTAGAGCTGAATCATGTGATTGGGAATGTTGGAATACCTTCTACAATCTTGAGGACAAGCTTGGTCTTCATGCGGTAGATAGTGATAAAATGTGCTCTCTGATTAATTTGTATGGAAGGGTCTTGTATGTTTCCTATTATGGTTTTTGGCTTCATTTCAGTATAGTCACTATAAACTGTTGCACGTTAGCTCAACCTTTCCATCTTGCAAGTTCTATGATCCAAACTCTACTGCAGAAGGATAAATTGTTTGGTTCAGAAGCTTCAAATGAGCACTCTCAAAGGAAGCATGTCATGGGTCTACAATTAGCTACAAAGGAAGCATGTCATTTTTCGTGCCACTGTTGGAACTTCTGTGTTTTCATATGATCCATTTGCTATTGTCACTGATAGTTCTTGTGGTGTTTACCCATATCTACAAGTGTGTGTTATTACAATCCTGGAGGCATATGCTTCCCACATCATGCTTCCAATTTTGGAAATGATTTTATTGTTGTTGGTAGTTTTGAATTTGGTATTTGGCTTATGAGTGATAGCTTTAAAGACAATAACGTGCTAGAGAAAATACCAAATTGGAGGGAAGGAACTTATGAGTATGGCCAAACATTCATTGACTCTGTGTATAACTTTGAATTGGTTAAGGCTAAATATTATGTAAGTGTGTAATTGTTGCAAATGATAAGGTTCCAATTAGCATGAACTCAACTGGTGACATCGAGGAGAATGGGATTTGTACATCCACTCAAGGTGTTGTGACAGCATCAAATTCATGAATTAAGTTCCAGAAGAGTACTGAGCTTTTGATCTGCAAGCTTCCATTTCAGCGTCTTGTCCGTGAAATTGCTCAAGATTTCAAGGTAAATATTGTTAATTAGTTTCATAATTGAGTTTGTGTGAAATCTTGTTCCTCTTTGGTTTATTTAATTTGTAATTTTTGTTTTTGATATTGTTGTTATAGACGGATCTGAGATTCCAGAGGACATTCAGCTTGCTCGTCGGATTCGAGGTGAACGTGCTTAGGGTGGTGAAGGTGCTTTTAGGGTTATGGCGGATTAGTATTTTGGAAGGATTTATGGTTTTATGAATTGAATTTTCTTTTATGCGTTGTATAGTTCTGAACCTATAATGTTCAATTTTTAACAACAGACATATTTTGGATTATGATTAGTTTGTACTATTATAAGTTTGTACTAGATTTTATTGGGAATATTTTGATATGATGTAATGAAAACTATACATTTCACATTCTTTATAACATTCTTTATTTTGATATTGATGCTTATAGGTTGTTACAAAACCATTAGACAATTAGTTTGGTTTCACAAAGAACACTATCAAAACCATTAAACCATACTTATGGTTTCAACAATAGTTTTTATTTAAAACCATTTATCAATAATAATTTTCACTATTCTTTTAGGAGCACTTGTTGTGGAGCACTTGTTATTGGAAATTATAACATTCACATTCTTTGTTGTTACATATTCATTATTATAGGTTGTTACAAAGTCATTAGACAGTTAGTTTGGTTTCGCATAGAACACTATCAAAACCATTGAACCATACTTATGGTTTCAGTGATAGTTTTTATTTAAAACCATTTATCAATAATAATTTTCACTATTCTTTTATTTTATTTACCATTTGACAATTATTTAATAGGTTATAAGTGTGTACTATTAAGTGGTTACTTAATAATGATTTTAATGTTTATCACTTTTTTTTTATTACAAAACCATTAGACAATTATTTTGGTTTCACATTGAAAACTATCAAAATGTGTACTATTAAGTGGTTACTTTGAAAACTAATTTTAATAAAATTGAACATTCTTGGGCCAAAAATTAAATAAAATGAACGGTATACTATGATAAATACTATAAAAAGACACAACCAACTGATTATGTCACTTTTCGTAGAAACTCGAGAGGTTTACCACGAAAAACAAACATAAAATAAAGCAAAAGTATGTTTTCTTTTTCTAGAAGATAAATTGTTTAAAACAAATTAATAATTTCATTTAAAACCATTAGGCAGTTATTTTGGTTTCACATAGAACAATATCAAAACCATTTAACCGTACTTATGGTTTCAGTATTCCATACCCCTAATTTTAGTAAAATTAAATTAAATTGAACATTATTGGGCCAAAAATTAAATAAGATGAACAGTATAATATGATAGATACTATAAAAAGAAACACCTAACTATCAAAACAATTAAACCATATTTATGGTTTCAGTATTCCATACCCCTAAGTTTGTTTCACCATAAACTTGATACAAATCCAGAAATTCATAAACTTGATACAAATATTAACAAGAAACTTAACACTAATCTAGAAATCCAGAAATTCAATAAAAAAAAACATTAACGTGCTAACTTTTGAATCAATTCTTCATAGTATGAAGTTGCTGCCTTCTCCACATAGTTTCTTTTGCAATTGCTTGAGTTGCTTAATATTGATGAACATATTCCAATTCTCAAATCCATAGTTTTTGCAGCCTTGCCATTCTTCCCATAATTTTCATCATTTGAACTTCCTTCATCAGAATCTTGTGCAACATTTTGTTGTTTCTTTTTTTTATGCTTCTTTTCTTTACCCTTAGACTTTCTTGTTTTCTGCTCCTTTTTCTTCACCTGCATGATCAAAGAAAACCATTAAATACATTTAATGGTTTTGGCATAGTTTTTAGAGTTTAACAAAGTTCTAACAAATTGCATTGTGGTGTATTGCTTCTAAATCTCTATGTCCATATTACATCTTATTTTCACTTATATTTCTGGCTCTTGTGTATTTTTTCCTAACAAAAATAACAATAATGAATTTTTTGTTATATTCAAATAGTTCATACGCACATACAATAAAACCAAACATATTAGTGTCAGGCTTCATAAGGATGGAGCAAGTAATTGAAATGTGGCAAAAGCATTGAAAGAAAACCAGTGCATCGGCCGAAAATTAACACACAACCACATTTTTAAATCACAATTACAGGGCAGGAAAATATTGTCTTGGTTTCACTCTACGTGCAAATTTTGAATAGGAGCTGCTATCTAGAGTGTCCTACAACACACTTCCTATCAATTTTTGGGAGATCCTCCTCACAGGGTACTTTACACTTCTTATCGTGTAAGTAACACAGACGCTCACAGAGGAGTAAAACCAAATCTAATGCAAGAATTTTATCTTTGGGTCTAAAATGGTTTCAAATCACAAGCACATGATCAGAAACTTGCAGCTAGATCCTTTCAAATATTGTATTTGTGAGTGACAGAAGTAAAAAGAGCGATAAATTTTACCGGTCAATGGTTAGAATGCATTTAAAGTGGTATATAGTAAGCGTCATATCATAAACACTAAAATTCTACCAATATTAGACTTGATAACAGAAGTTTAAACACAAAATTGAAAGCTAAGTATGGTAGAGTTTCAAGCACAGGGCAGCAAAGAAGTTGAGACATACGTATCCATCTGCAACAGAACATATAAATATGCTACAATTTTTACCAAAGATTTATCATGCTACCATTTTGGTGTATATAAATGCATTGTGTATCAGATTCCTTAATTTTGTTATGTATTCTCAACTATAACAATTATCATTTGCATATAAAACAGATCTACAAATGTTTTGGAAAAGAACCAAAGTAAAACCATTTACACAGCAAAATGGTTTCAGAGTAAAACTTGCAAAAACCATTTACACAGCATATTGGTTTTGGCATAAAAAAACATGGATCTTTTAAATTTTTGAACAAAATAAGAACAAGAACAAGAAATCAAAAAGTTTTTCCTTATATTATGAAAATGCAAGAAGCGCATAAATGAATGATGAGCAGCAGCTAAGAATTTTGAATGTTGCAACTAATCTGATCTCTATCGCTAACAATAAATAATTAGAAAAGAGATACATACAGATCTGATCTATCAAAAACGAAAAAGAGATAGATAGATAATAATTAGAAAAGAGATACATACAGATCTGATCTATCGAAAACGAAAAAGAGATAGATAGATAGATACATACCCTAAAGTTGAGTTGTGATGTGTTTGGTTCCGTTAACAGAAGCGGTGAATGCGATTTCCGGTGATGGAAGTTTGTTTCCGACGTGATTTGCAGTGGTGATGAATGCGGTTTCCGACGTGAATGCTGTTATGGTGAATGCGGTGGTGAACGACAGTGTTGTTGAGTTGAACGACGGTGACGAGTTGAACGACAGTCACGAAGACGGTTTCCGGTGGTGAAAGTTTGTTACCGGTGGTGGTTGAAGTTGGAAATGGAGAGAAAACGCATGCTCTGTTTTGGTTTGTTTGCTTTCTTCACCTGTCTTTCTTTGAGGTGTAGGAAGTAATTCTGTTGGGCTAGGTGCATAATGGGCTGGACTAATGCAGGCTTATGCTTGGTGCATAAGTTATGGCTTATGCACCATAACCACACCCGAGTTTCCAGTACCTGTGTTGTGGTTTAAAGGAAAAAGATAAAGACGGTGAATCTGTACCGTTGATTAGATCGAATGGCTGTCTTTTGTTTGACTATGTGACTTTGTCAAATTTATAACTGCAGTGAATCATGGTCCGTCTTTCTCCTGCTCCTCAGTTCTGCGTGGATCGGTAGTATCGGAATCAACTGCACTCAACCGGAGTTGTTCATCTCTCGACAGGTGTTCCTTCTCTCCCTTTTTTCCTCTCCAACTTTTTTTATTGGGCGTTCTAAGCAGCGCTATTGACACTGCAATCCATACTTTTTAGTATTGCGTGATTATGTTGTTGGATGTCTGTAATGGTTTTGCACTTATATTTGGATCATAACAATGTCATTAATTTCATTCATTTTACATTACTGTTCACTTTGTATGCACATCATAATAATTGTTACATTTTCATTCATAAACTTCAAATAATTGTTACTAGAATTGAGTTGTTGATTACAGTATATTGTAATGAACAAGAATAACTGGAAGAGTGCACCCTGGAAGCAGAAAGAGTTCTTTCTTCTCGTCACTTATGCATTCATTTTCTATGTTATCATCATCAGACACTACTAGAAATGTTGCATTTTGCTAGGGAAGTATGCCAGGAGCAAGAACTCCTGGCAAATTTGCCAGGAGGAATGCCAGGGGTGCCCCTGGCAAAATGACTTTAGAAAATGTGGGACCTAATTCTATATTGTGTTCCATACGAATATAGACACGTCACAAGCTTTTCTTTCTTTTCTTTTATCACTTGTTCTCTCTCCAAGAACACAACCATGTGCAAAGCAAACACACACCAAGCGTACCATCCTTTCTTCTTCCTTCACACAACCACACCACCTACCACCATTTTTGGTTCCATTTTGAGCGTCCTTTTCACCGATCAAACAAAGTGAGACCGTTTTCTTCATCCCCTCGACGAGGGCTTTCCATTGGTCCCTTCTGTTTCCCCAAAAGAGGAACTTTTTGCTGACCCATTTTTCTCCCGCCGCGTGTAGTTAGCCACCACGCCGGAGTTTGCAGCTTCAATGTTGTGTTCTCTTTGTTCATGTAAGCCATCTATTATTTAGCTTGCTTACTTAGAGCTTTCACTTTTCTATTTCTCTTCGTTTATAAACCCCCTGAGTTTTTTTTTATTGCATACCCTCAACTCTTTTTTGCACTTTCAACTCACTCATTTTTATGTTTCAACCTCTCTCTACCCAGCCGCTGCCGACCATGAAGGAGTAAGAGACAATCAAGAATCAACCGATTTTTGCTTCCAACAGCAATTAAACAACTATGAAGGTACCGATCTAAAAATCTCATTATTTAGGGTTGTTGATTTGGGATTTTTTCATAACTTCAATTGTGATTGAATATGCAATTGAGACTATTAATAACATATTTGTTGCTGTGAAATCATTGAATCACTGTTGTTGTTGTTGTTGTTGTTGTGAACTTGTGATAACTTGGTTAATTCACTTGTAAATCTATTTGTAAACTGTAGTTTCTGAATTGAAATGATATAGAAAATACAAATTTTTGTATACCAATTTTCCTTTTGCTGCTAATATTGTAAAGTTAACTATGAAATCTTCAATGATAAGGTTGAATTGTTATGTATTTTTTAAACTTTCATATTTTATAAAAGTAATAATGATTTATTATTATGATATATACAAGAATCGACAATTTTTCTGAAGGTTTTGGGACCAACCTGAGCATACAATGGTGGCTAGTATGCAATGTTTTTTGATAGATGAATGTTTTTCTTTTTCTGGTGTGGATCAGCTCCTGCATTATTTTGGTGTGTTGTGAATCATGGTGTTGAGATGCTTTAACCATGCTTGAAGTCTTACTCTACAGCTTAAAGTTATAGCATGTGGCTGCCCTCTTGGAAGTTGATTAATTGGTTTACAAAATTATAGTTGCTTAGTGGCCCTCCTAATTAATGGAGCTTACTGTCATAAACTGCTAATCCTCTTATGTCTACTTTAATCACCTAGTGAGCCTTAGATAGTTAAGCAACAAGCCATTTTGATATCTTCCAAATTCTTCACAAATTCAGACTCATACTTTAAGAGACACAATTTTGGGCACAAGATGTACACTTTCCTGCGCAAAGTTCCTTTCTTAACCTTTTTAAAGTGCTTCAATATTCACTGACTTCATGTTTTCATAATCTACTATTAGCCTTGTTCTCTAATAGTTTTTAAAGACTGCTTCATCTAAGAATGATTTCTTATTTCTTACTGACGTGACTCTTCAAACTTAGTAACTATGACTCTTCCCTAGGTAATTCATTTTTTGCTGCTATAAATTATTAATTTTAGGGGAACATTGTAATTGTAGTAAGCACTATATAGGATCATTGAATTTATTTCTTTTCCTCAAGTGCTAGCTTCAAATATTTGCTCTCTATTTGCAGGGGTTAAAGTGAAAATGCATGTTAGTCTCGCGGTTTGAAGAATGTTGAAAGAGTTTGTTCTAAGAACGTGGCATAAGCTAGGGTCGTTGCTGCCTATTACGGTAAGAATCTTCTGATTCATGAAATCATACTTCATGCTCCACTATTAGCTGAAGATTGTTACGGGTTTGTTTTTACAGGCATTTAGTTATTTTCTTTCTAGCCAATATAGCCAACTTTACTAATCTTCATTGTGTTTTGTTTTTTCATCTTGCAGCAACTATGTGATTCAACATCTATTATCTCTGAAAATACCAACAGTCTCAGGCAACCTACACCACCAGCTTCAGCAGCAATTTGTATCTCTTTCCTGCAATAAATATGGCAGTAATGTAGTGGAAAAGTTTTTGCATGATTCAGGAGTGGATATATCTTCCTGCATCATTATAGAATTGCTAAATGATCTTAATGTAACAAGGCTCCTTACGGATCCTTATGGAAATTTTGTCATCAGTACTGCATTGAATAAATTTAAGGTTAGCTCTCTTGAATGCATTGTGTTTTCTCAATCTTTGTTTTTCTGTATCACTCAATTTTCTAATTCGGTATCTTGGCTAATTGCCAAAGAGTGAAATGCATGGTTTGGCTGTCTTAGTTGGATTAATATTTTTTTTTTCTTTCAAAAAATTTATCTACTCGAAGATGTTAGCTACATACATATTTTATTTTTTTCTTCTTTAGATGGCTAAATTATTTTAAAAAGACTTAAAGTTGGTTTTTGTTAATGTAATCAGAAATTTTGATTGTAATGTATTGGTGTGTTTGTTTTCTTATGTGGAGAGAGATTGGTGAGAGAGTGTGATGATCTTGAAATTGAGGTATGAAATTTATAAATGTTTAGAGTTTTGTTTTGCTGTTGTATTGAATGATAATTTATAAATGTTCTACAACTTTAAAATTATTTTAATTATTAAATTTTAATATTTTGATTTTTGAAACAATTTAAAAACGTTTTTTTTTTTTTAAAAATCGTACGCATTTTGCCAGGGGTTAACCCCTGGCAAAGCTCCTGGCAGCGTTTGATTTGATCTCTGAAAAGTGGGTCAGGGCTGTCTGCACGCGTCAGAAAAGTTGCCAGGGCCTTTGCCAGGGCCTTTGCCAGGAGCGCATTTGCCAGGAGCTAAAGCCCTGGCAGGGTCATTTGCGATGAGCGGATTTGCTAGGTATTCTGCTCCTGGCAAAACTCCTGGCAAACGTCCTTTTGCCAAGGCTTTCTGCATTTTGCCAGGGCTTCTGCCCCTGGCAAAATGCAACATTTCTTGTAGTGAGACGCTCCATTGAACTCTCTCGCGGTATGTTTCTTCTTTCAAATTTCCCCATGACCCTGTGTGGATTAGCTTTATTTTGAGCTTATGCAAACCAACTTATGCAAAAATTGTATTGTATTTTCATAAACTACATTTACAAATTTATGAATAGTACATAAAAGCTTATTTATTTGCATAAGCTCTAAATAAGCCCAATCCAAACGGGCCCCATAACCTGTTTCTGTAGATATGGCTTAATTGACAAACATTGTGTAATTTGCTTTTTATTTATCGTCGTAGATCACTACAAACAACTATTCGGTTTACGCCCGGGATGGCTCATACCTAATCACCTCAATGTATGATTGTGCTCTTTCTATCCTTATGACAATTTGTTTGTAAGTATTCTAGCACTTAGTATGATTGCTTTTGCATTTTATTGCTGATTAATTGCATTTCCTATTCTGTTTGTTATGTGTAAAGGATGTCTCAGATGTTCAGTGGAGGAATTTTCGAGGAAATTTACCCGTTCTTACACTTGTCTTTGTAATTTTTACACTTATGGCCCATTTGATGAGGGCTTTCTTCAATTTCAATGTGAGAGGAATGTCCATTGTCTGGCTTTTGTTTTCTTTCGCCTACCTATCTTATCTGCATGGAGCATGGTATGGAATTCATACTTCATTTTGATGTTGTTTCTTTTAATGTTGATATTATTTTTCATTGTTCTGTCTAATTTTGTGTTTATTTCTCCATCATTGGAACCAAGGTATACAATTTTTAACGTTTGAATTTTCCATCATTTGAATGGTTTTCTATTCCTCACATTTGTTCTCTAGTAATATTCTACCTGTGTATCTGCAGCTTATGTTCCACATAGATGAAGCAAAGCAAAGGTCGCCCTGAACCGGATAAATGCATGACCATTATACTTGGTGCAAATTCTTGTCTGGTGCTAGGAGTTTCATATCTGATACGTAACAATTTGTTTGGCTTGGAGATATCTGTGGGTATCCCCCAATGGGATCCAAAAGCCACTGCCACCCATCGGAAGAAGTAGGCTGCAAAGAAACATCAGATAGTAGTTTCCAACACTCCTCTAACAACTCTTCCTCCCACACCCACAATCTCCTCTGCCCCTTCCACGCTTCCCCCTTCCTCCCACCCACGCAAAAACATGTTCCTTAATCCTAACTCTTCATCCAAGACAAATTGTGTACGATTATAGGTTTTTATCTCCTTATTTTGACTGAAACAAGATTTTAGCACTCCTATTTCTAAATTTGAGATTTTACAAGGAGTTTTGGTATTTTCCCTCACAACACTGTTTTAAGCTGTTTTTATGGCAAATCATATTAGTTAATGATGTGAAATTATATTCCATGGTGTGACATTGTTGATTTGGACTATAGATCGGATAAAACTTCTGTGCATTTTCTTAGATGATTTTTGTATGGTTCTTAAATAAACTAACCCTAGTTTCCTCAAATCTATCACTTTTTCAAAATTTGTTATAACTAAAAAAATCTATTTTTAATTAAGAATCAAACGAAAAATTCATAAAAAAATGAATCTAAGTTTTGTCTTTCTATAAAAGTAAAGTTTATATATTCAACCAAGTAAACTGAAAATATATATATATATATATATATATATATATATATGGGGTTTGCTAGGATACACCCACTAGTTTTTATTAAGGTGTGTTTTAGCAAAGATATAACTAAAAAGTTGTTAAATACACCTTAAGGTGAATGTTGCTAAAACACACCTTCTAAAAAATAAGTGGCTGTATGTTAGCAACTCCTATAGGCATTTGCTAGGATACACCCACTTATTTTTTAGAAGGTGTGTTTTAGCAAGTTAGAACTAAAAAGTAGTTAAATACACCTTAAGGTGTAGCTTGCTAAAACACTCCCACATAAAAACTAATGGGTGTGTTCTAGCAAATCCCTATATATATATATATATATATATATATATATATATATATATATATATATATATATATATATATATAGTGGAGCTCATGGTCGGTATAATTTATTTATTTATTTTTTCAGAAAAAGCTTCACATCATTAATAAAAATAACATGGTATAAAAATTACGTACAAAAGTAGGTCGCCGGTATAAAAATTACGTACACAAGTAGGTCGTAGATAAGAGTGCTAAAATATAAAATATAAAATAGTGACAATTGTGAAACAAGAGAATTGAAATTTCTGTTCAGATCTAAATTGAGGAGACTAAGTTTATGTTTTATTTAAAAAAACAGGAGAAAAAAAAATGTAAACTTTCCCCTAAAAAAGAAGCATGTGACTCGTGAGCTTTATTAATGACATTGTTCAAGCATAAATTATCCATTATTTGTCGGTGGATAACATTAGTTTTTCAATATTAACCAAAAATTCAAAACTGCTTAAATGATCATATTAAGTGGACCATTTGTTTTGGTCCAAAAAAAAAAGGCGGACCATTTTTTTTTAATAAAAATGAAATATTCTAAGAGACACATTAGCCGACAATTGGAAAATGCTATTTTATCGCGAGTCGTCAATTTGATATGAAAAAAACAAAACACACCAACGATCCATTTGTCATTCCTAGCTGACAATTATAGTTTCCAATACAAAATTGCACATGTTAAAACAACTAATAATAATAATAACTTTTTCTTGAAAAACAACAATTATTTATTCAAAAAAATTATATCTAATATTAAATGTTCAAGTTCCAATACAAAATTTCTTTTCTTAAGGACCAATACAAAATTTCTATTTTAAACTTCTTAAACTGTGCAAAAGATAGAAAAACTCATAACTAAAATAACTAACAAACCGAATTGTTCAAGATATAACTAGTAAATTTTTATCTGAATTAATGATCAATATGACTGGTAAATGTAGTCGATCCCACCTAGTATGATAAAGCTTTGTTGTTGTTGTAACGATCAATGTGACAAAGAATTACACTTTCAAAACTTAAAATAGTGGTTTGCCCCCATGTTTAATCAATTAAGTTAATTCTTGAACTATCAATCTGCTATTTAAAATTAATTAAGGAGCTAACTTGATTATTAATTGAAAATAATTTAAAGTATTGTGTATATTTCAGTTACTCAAAAGTTAATTGAAGAGAGAAAGAATTAGGATACCACATCCAAGGTTTATTCCAATTTAATTTTAAACAATAAACAAAGTATTAAACAGTCACGTCTTTATTCGCCACCAATTTGTGATGTTATTTTTTTTTTTCGCATTACTTGCTTGTGGTAATGGACAATAGAGTATGCCGACAGATTTGACATGTCAACTCAAAATGCCAATATATGAATATAATAACGTTTTTTGGACCGTCAGATTATTTTTTATTTTGATGTGCGACTCAAAGATTATTTAGTTATATTCATAACCACTAAAAGAAATCAACAACAAGTCGATATGTCCGAGTGGTTAAGGAGACAGACTTGAAATCTGTTGGGCTACGCCCGCGCAGGTTCGAACCCTGCTGTCGACGTTTTTATATTTTTTTTCCTTTCTTTTGTTCTTAATGTTTTTTTTTTTTTTTTTTGTGCGTATATTATTAAGGATTTGTTATTCGGGAGTTTTTTTTATTTATTTTTAATTCAGGAGTTAGTTAGATACGGAGAGGCACAGCGTTTTATATGCTTGTTATTCAGGTGGTACAATCTTAATTACTAAAGCTTAACCCTTCAAGCTATTGTTGCCCTAATATTTTCCCCCCATTTTTCCCTTCACTTTTCTGAGTCATTGGATCTTGCACATTTAGGCGCCATTCAATTTTAGCCATTGATCATCTTACTTAATGCCAGCCGAATTTTGTTATCAAGTTTGCTATAATTTTGGCCAACCGAATCCTTACTTTTTAACCTAACAAATTTCATTCATATCCTCCTGTTTTTTTTTGAATCAAATATTTTCTACACTTTTAGGTTTGCAATTATTTTACATATCAAATTTCATCTAAAAAAATGCATCGCACCAATTTTATTCCTATCCTCTTGCCTTTTTTTTATGAAGCAAATATTTTCTACCCTAACTTACTAAAGCTTAACCCCTCAAGCTATTGTTGCCCTAATATTTTCCCCCCATTTTTCCCTCCACTTTTCTGAGCCATTGGATCTTGCACATTTAGGCGCCATTCAATTTTAGTCATTGATCATATTACTTAATGTCAGCCGAATTTTTTTATCAAGTTTGCTATAATTTTGGCCAGCCGAATCCTTATTTTTTAACTTAACAAATTTCATTCATATCCTCCTTTTTTTTTTGAATCAAATATTTTCTACACTTTTAGGTTTGCAATTATTTAACATAACAAATTCCATCTAAAAAAATGCATCGCACCAATTTTATTTCTATCCTCTTGCCTTTTTTTTATGAAGCAAATATTTTCTACCCTAACTTACTAAAGCTTAACCCCTCAAGCTATTGTTGCCCTAATATTTTCCCCACATTTTTTCCTCCACTTTTCTGAGCCATTGGATCTAGCACATTTAGGCGCCATTCAATTTTGGCCATTGATCATCTTACTTAATGCCTGCCGAATTTTGTTATAAAGTTTTCTATAATTTTGGCCAGCCGAATCCTTATTTTTTAACCTAACAAATTTCATTCCTATCCTCCTTTTTTTTTTTAATCAAATATTTTCTACACTTTTAGGTTTGCAATTATTTAACATAACAAATTCCATCTAAAAAAATGCATCGCACCAATTTTATTCCTATGCTCTTACCCATTTTATTTTAATGAAGCAAATATTTTCTACCCTAACTTACTAAAGCTTAACCCCTCAAGCTATTGTTGCCCTAATATCCCCCCCCCCCCCCCCCTTTCCCTCCACTTTTCTGAGCCATTGGATCTTGCACATTTAGGCGCCATTCAATTTTAGCCATTGATCATCTTACTTAATGCCAGCCGAATTTTGTTATCAAGTTTGCTATAATTTTGGCCAACCGAATCCTTACTTTTTAACCTAACAAATTTCATTCATATCCTCCTTTTTTTTTGAATCAAATATTTTCTACACTTTTAGGTTTGCAATTATTTAACATATCAAATTCCATCTAAAAAAATGCATCGCACCAATTTTATTCCTATCCTCTTGCCTTTTTTTTTTATGAAGCAAATATTTTCTACCCTAACTTACTAAAGCTTAACCCCTCAAGCTATTGTTGCCCTAATATTTTCCCCACATTTTTCCCTCCACTTTTCTGAGCCATTAGATCTAGCACATTTAGGCGCCATTCAATTTTGGTCATTGATCATCTTACTTAATGCCAGCCGAATTTTGTTATCAAGTTTGCTATAATTTTGGCCAGCCGAATCCTTATTTTTTAACCTAACAAATTTCATTCCTATCCTCCTTTTTTTTTTGAATCAAATATTTTCTACACTTTTAGGTTTGCAATTATTTAAGATAACAAATTCCATCTAAAAAAATGCATCGCACCAATTTCATGCCCACCAATTTCATGCCTTTTTTATCCTCATTTATCCTTATTTACTAATTTTATTAGGTCTGCAGCAACTTAACCTAATAATTTCCCTTTAAAATTCTGCATTAGATTAGCAGCAATTTAACCTAACAAATTCTATCTAAAATGCATACTTCAAAAAAAAAATTCCATCTAAAATGCAGCGCACCAATTTAAACTAATAAATTCCTTCTAAAATGCAGCAATCCCTAATATTTCTCCTCGCTGATAAGCTTTTTATTCATATCCTGTTGTGTCATCGTTTGTATATATCTATTGTTTCTGTGGACTTTTTTTTTGACAAGTTGTAGTACACTTATTAATGATATATTTTTTGGTTACAATTATTAATGATATATTTGTACTATATTTATAAACAATAGAGGATTTTAGACTGACTTTTGTTATTCAAACTATACCTTAAACAATTTTGTTTGTTACATTTAAAATTCATAAATATTTATGCTTATAATTTTAATCTATATAAACTTTTTTATATAAAATATCGTTCATAATCTATATGTGTTAGCGTAATAAAAAAACGAAAAGACGGCTATGTGAATGCCCGTCTTTCCACACGTTGACATAATGTAAATCAATAATTTTCTAAATTAAAAATAAATCAAATTATTACGTGGTATATCCCGTGAAAATAAAACTATCACATACCTCCCTAAAAACAAAAGAAACAAAAAACTATCACATTCCTTAAAAAAAACAAAAAAAAAAAAACTATCACATGCTTGAAAAATTCTATAAAAATCCTAACGAATCTTTTTCATTTTAATAAAGGAACAAATATCTTAATATATATATATATATATATGTTAGATATTCTCCAATCAACCTTAATTAACCCTAATCCCGCCCTTTTTGGCGGGTCTAAATATATTTTTTAAAAATTGTTTTGCAAGGAATTGAACCAACTACCCATAACAACACCTTAGAGCTTTTACCACTAGACCACTGACATTTTTATTGAAATATAGTTGCTTCTAAAATGGATATGTAATCTTAAAGGCCTTTTTTTTAAGCCACTAACACTCATTTTTAATGTGTTTATTTTCATGTTTGATTAATTTCACATAATTTAATTTATGACTTTTATTCCATGTTCATTTTTGTTGATGCAAACTAATGTTATAATTTTCTTTTTTGAGATTTTGCATGTCGATCACTCTCAAACATCACTTAATTTCATTGTTTCTATAACTTTGAATGTAACTCTAAAATTAATAATATAGTCACTTTGATGTTTATATAAGAAACTCTACAAAACCCGTACATCGTACGGGTTAGAGTCTAGTGGTTTATAATGATTAGTATCTATCCAAACATGCGGTTAAGGGTCTAAATTCTTTTTCATTTTGACTAATTAATTGTTGGTACTTCTTTCGTATTTTATTGTGAGTCATTTTTACATTTTCTCGCATATTAAAAAATGTAGTTAATTTTATATTAAAAGGAGAAATTACTCAAATTAAGAGTGGTTACTCAAATTAAGAGTGGTTTTATTGAATTATCTCTTATCATTGTCAAAAAAGAATATCGCTTATTAATGATATGAGAAAAGAGATTAAAATAATTGAAAGAAGAGATAATAATAAGTGATAGATGGTACACTGATATTGTATAATAGAAAAATATATTAATGAAACACTAATATTGTAAAATGACTTATAATAAAATAAAGAGAGAGTGTTTTTGGCATGTTACACTTTTCTTGAAGAGTGTTTAATGAGTTGGTTGTCCACACACATTTAATAAGATTACATGTAATATTAAGGGTTAATAGGTTTTTACTCCCTGTAATATAGGTCATTTCCGGTTTCCCTCCTGTAATTTTTTTTATTTACCCCTCTGTAAAAAAATTTGTTTTGATTTACCCCCTAATAGGCCAAACAAAAACGAAAATTTCCTAAAAAAAAAAAATTGGTTTTTGTTTGGCCTATTAGGGGGGTCAATAAAAAAAATTACAGGGGGTGAATAAAAAAAAATTTGCAGGGGGAAAACCGGAAATGACCTATATTACAGGGGGTAAAGACCTATTAACTAGTATATTATGATGTTACTAATTACTATTAGAATAAACAATAAATGATTATTATTTAATCATAATTTTATATGCAGGTAAACTAAAATATGTTGAGTTCAAAAATAATTTTGTGATATGTCTTGACAATATTATTTTGTTTAGGGTTAATAGTGTTTTACCCACTGTAATATAGGTCATTTCCGGGTTTACCCCCTGTAATATTATCAGCAGAGGTTTGGCACTTGTAAAAATGTTGTGAGTCTTTCGTTCAGCGTTCTTGCATTACCAATTCTCTAAGTCTTCACTCCTTTATATAGAGGTGTGAAAGAGACGTTGTGAAATTGCCAGCACATCAAAGAGTCGTTGTTGAAGCTTGATCTTTTACCAATGATATTTTGCCTGATTTGGTTGTTGTCCTATGAAGAACAAATTTGAAATCCATTCCTTATCCAAAGGAACATCTATGCAGGCGAAGCCGTATTCTGGAGCTGTTTTCTTGTCTTGTAGCGTGGACACAAAACAGAGTAGTGGAGAACGTGGTTGTACAATTCGTACAGAAGTACAATGTCAACGCTTTCGTCCAAAATTGCAAGCACATGCCTTCAAACACCTTTGAAATGACCGTTGCAATGTTCCACTAATTTTCTGCTATGTTTTCGAATCCAATAGACAGCTTTTGCAGTGTTGATTCTTCAATCTTTGAATCTTTTGCAAATCCAGTTGATCTTCAGCTTCTGGTGAAATGACTTCTGATGAGGCAGCTTCTGATGATGCAGCTTCTGATAACGCAGCTTCTGATGATGTGGCTTTTGGACCTCTTGTCTTCAGAAGCGGTAATCTTCAGGAGCACCATTTCTTCAGGAGCGCTTTACTCTCTTCAGGAGCAGCTTGACTTCAGGAGCGCTTTACTTTCTTCAGAAGCAGCTTGACTTCAGGAGCGCTTTCAGTCTTCAGGAGCGTATTGCCTTCAGAAGCGTCTAAGCTTCATTTTCTTTTGCTCTTTATTTGCTCATTCAGAACCAATTAATGATGTAACTTTTTAACTGTGGTCCTGTACACTTGAACAAATATTAGCTAGTCCAATTTACAATTTTTAATACCTTGTTATCATCAAAACTCTTTAAGGTTCTTTGTTAAACACATTTTGTTCCAACAACGTGAGCAAAAAATAATGGTAAAGATTGATTTTAAATCCTCTAAAAAAAGATTAGTAACAAACGTGAGCAAAAAATATTGTTAAAGATTGGACTTTAAATCCTCTAAAAAAAAGATTAGTAACAAACGTGAGCAAAAAATCATGTTAAAGATTGGACTTTAAATCCTGTAAAAAAATTAGTAACAAACGTGAGCAAAAAATAATATTGTTAAAGATTGGACTTTAAATCCTCTAAAAAAAAGATTAGTAACAAAAGTGAGCAAAAAATCATGTTAAAGATTGAACTTTAAATCCTCTAAAAAAAATTAGTAACAAACGTTAGCAAAAAATAATAATATTAAAGATTGAACTTTAAATACTTGAAAAAAATATTAGTAACAAACATGAGTAAAAAATAATTTTAAAGATTAGACTTTAAATCTTCTGAAAAAAGATTAGTAAATATCGTGGGACCAAGCTTGATTAACATGTTATTGAGGGATTTAAATGAGCTATTGAAGCAACATGGTAAAGATGTCATGGATTATGATCTTCCAGAATTACCAGCAGAAATAAATGAAGATAATCCAGTTCCAAAGGTTATTAAAGAGGAATTATCAGTCCAAATTTCCAATGAAGACGTCGAATCTATTGAGAAGTTAAATCATGCAGAATGGTTGTTTTCAATGCCATTATGAATGACATTGATCATAATTGGAGACTTTGCGAAAATTGTAGTTTTTAAAGATATTCTTTTATCGCAATCATAACAATGTTTCTTTTACGTAACATGTCATTTATACATTTATATCTGTAATATAGGTCATTTCCAGTTTTCCCCTGTAATTTTTTTTTTGTTTACCCCCCTGTAAATTTTTTTGTTTTGATTTACCCCCTAATATGCCAAACAAAAACCGGTTTTTTTTTTCAAGAAATTTTCGTTTTTGTTTGGCCTATTAGGGGGTAAATCAAAACAATTTTTTTACAGGGGGTAAATCAAAAAAAAAATTACAGGGGGAAAATTGGAAACGACCTATATTACAGGGGGTAAAGACCTATTAACTAGTATATTATGATGTTACTAATTACTATTAGAATAAACAATAAATGATTATTATTTAATCATAATTTTATATGCAGGTAAACTAAAATATGTTGAGTTCAAAAATAATTTTGTGATATGTCTTGACAATATTATTTTGTTTAGGGTTAATAGTGTTTTACCCACTGTAATATAGGTCATTTCCGGGTTTACCCCCTGTAAATTTTTTTTTTTGATTTACCGCCCTGTAAAATATTTTGTTTTCAGAATACCCCCTAATAGGTCATACAAAAACGAGTTTTTATTTTTTTTTTTACAAAAAATTTGGTTTTTGTATGGCCTATTAGGGGTGTATTATGGATTTTTTTTTTACAGGGAGTAAATCAAAAAAATTATTTTACAGGGGTAAAGCACCATTAACCCTTTTGTTTATAAATCAATATATAAATAATTTCCATTAATATTTAAAAATTTAAATCAAAATTATACAAACATAATAAAATAATCACATGCGTTAGTGCAGTAAAAAGAGCGGACAGACAGACACGATAGTGCCCGTCTTTCTGCTAGTATATAGTAGTAGAAATATAGGAAATTAGTTCTATGCTTGGAAGTGATAAACTAAAACAATATTTAAATATTAAAAACAAAGGTACTCGGATAATAAGGAAAAAAAGATGAAATACATTAGTTTTTTTATTTGCAAAATATAAGGAATTAGTTTTAGGATTAAAAGTGATAAAAAAAAACATAAAAATAGAGGTTCGTTTAGTTTTTCACCATATTCGATAACTATTACTAGTAATTTTTTTTGGTGACCGGGGTTTGAACCCTAAACTTTGTATATACTATTTATTGTCCATACCAAATAAGCTAAACTCACGATGACAGTAATAAATTTGTTTATCATCAGTCTCCGTGAGTTTAGCTCAATTGGCAGGGACATTGCATGTTTTATGCAGGGGCCAGGGTTTGAACCCTGAACACCCCACTTCTCCACATTTAATTATGTGAGCCCTAGCCATTAGGTTTCTAGACAAAAAAAAAAATAGGGAAATGTTAACTTGTGCCCTTAAGGCACAAGTTAAGAAACTAAAGATAGAAATATTTTGTTGGAAATTGTGCATTCAATATTCTAAAAATTTAAAATCTTATCTTTTCAAGACATAATTTATGATTTAATTCCATTTTTAGATTCTTAACTTGTGCCCTAAGGGATTGTTTATCATCACTATTATAGATTATTTGTTTATTTGTCACTTCACAAAATTCGTAAATTTGATAAATTGATTTTTCTTATTTGTTAAGTTATAGAGAGAGAGAGAGAGAGAGCGCTTATTTATAAGAAGCCAGGCCAAGGAGTGAGATAGAGAGACTGCGTGAGAAGAAAGCAGAGAAAGAGATCGTGTTACGGCGGCGTAAGAGCGATGGATCCAAACGCATTGTCAAAGGCATTCGTGGAACACTACTACACCACCTTCGACACCAACCGTCCCAATCTCGCCACTCTCTACCAAGATGGTTCTATGCTCACCTTTGAAGGTCAGCAAATAATGGGATCTCAGAATATCGTCGCTAAACTCACTTCTCTCCCTTTCCAGCAGTGCCATCACTCCATCACCACCGTCGATTGTCAACCTTCTGGCGCTAACGGCGGCATGCTTGTCTTTGTCAGTGGTAATCTCCAGCTCGCCGGCGAACAACACGCCCTCAAATTCAGTCAGGTCAATTCCCTCTCTCTCTCTAGGGTTTTCTATTTGTTAATTTTAGGGTTTTGTATTTTTTTTCTTCTTATTATTAACAATTTCCGTGTTATTTAAGTTTTTCATGATTAAGTTTTAATTGGTGGATCTGTGTTTTGTTAAATCTCAGTTTTATTGATTATTAATTGATGATATTTTTCTAGCGTTGCAACTTTATCTGGTTTAGGGTTTTGATCTTGTTTTTGTGATTGTAGTTGTATCTCTCGTTTTGTTAATAGTTTTGCTGTCGTAGGATTTCAATATTGGAGTGAATATCCAATTTGATCCCTGAAATTTGATTGGTATTATCAATATTCTAAAATGGTCCTTAGAATTGTAAAATGTTAATTAGGTTTTTCTATCTGTTGGATCTATTATTGAATGCATGATGTGTGTAGTCATTGTTCATTTGCATGCTTGGATTTGCGGTGAGTTTGGTAGAATCACGTTGAGCCTATGTAATTTTGACATTCCAAATACACACTTAGCTCCTAATGCATTTCTAACATGACAAACGTATCGGCATTGTAGTCTTTGTGAATACCAACAAAGAGATGAATCTAACTGACATTTTTTTATTTTAGTGATCATTTTGGAATATTGTTATTGTAAATGGATTATGTTGATATAATCAACAATTTAAGGGACTAAATTGGATATTTGCCTATTATTATTATGATGGATTTGGATTGTGTGAATGAAGTTGACTTACAAGTGTAAATTGAACTTTGATGAACATTGATTCCATGTAGATTCCTCTTTGTATCAATGTTGTTTTCTCTAGTCTAGGGTATTGATTACTTGATGTTGTTGAACATTTATTGGGTGGAGTGGGGGAAGTGTTTGTGGTCCTGGTTTTGTTAAATTGCTCTCAAATCTCAATCTCACCATGTCTAGAAAGAACGTGCCTTTTATGCTTTGATTTGTTCACCAATCTAATGCTAGTTAATATGCGCCTTGTGGTCAATGGTTCTTGGATAGAGCCATGTGCTTTCTTAGTTATTTCACTCAGATTTCAGGACCATCCTACTTCTATACGAAATAGTGAAATGACCATCCCTTTTATCGCAAAGGAAGTGAATGGCAAATATTGGTTAACTTGTCAGGGCACCCATCTTGAAGGGTCTGTTGGGGGGGGGGGGGGGGGGGGGGGGGGGGGGGGGAATGCATCACTAAATTCTCGTTTGGAAGATGGTTCTAATTCCATCTCTAGACATTGAAGTCTCAGATTGAGTTAGAGAAGAACATGGGTTAATTAGGAAAGTTAAATAATGAAATGATTAACTACGGCATAAACAGTCTATAGCTATAAGAAAATGGTCTGTGGTTGGGCAATGGGAATTAGGGTTACTGCCACCAATTCATGATTAGAGTGAAATTTCTAATTTTGGAGTTTTCCTCATATTGATAATGGTGTTTTATGTAACCATAGAGAAAGACCAAATTTCAGTAACATATGAAGGCGGTCTTTTACTGCATTTACCATTTATTATTGTCCAGATAGAACTGTGATTGTTAAATCATCAATATCACTTGGCAGTCTTTTATCTTCTCACTGTTAATTACCTAATCCTGCTCTTATTTCTTGATCAGTGAACTGAACAAATTTTTCTCTTTGCAGATGTTCCATTTGATACCAACACCGCAAGGAAGCTATTATGTGTTGAATGACATATTCCGTTTGAACTATGCGTGAAGAAGATAGACTGTCGAATGTATAAGTTTGCGTACAACTGTTTTGCTTCAGACATTTAAAATTAAAATTGGGTCTTTTGGTTTGTGTTAATTCTTAATTGTGTCTCCTGTTTAGAATTGTGTTTAAACTCTTTGAAGGAAAATTTGTTGAAGATCAATGAATATGAATATTGGGGGTTGAAAACTTTATACTGGTTCCATATTCATGCAATTTGCATCTAAAATTTGGCTTTTGTGCATCTGTCAATGTTTAAATTTTACTGAGTATTTGATTTCATTGCTGAGTTGGTTTTCCGTTATGTAGCCAACACAAAGTGTGCTAGCCATTCCAATTGATTGCTTGGATATATATAATTGGCTGATCAATTTCCTTCTCTTTTAAAATACTATTGAAAATTTATGCACAGCGACAATTCAAATTTAGAGGTCTCAAATTGCGAAGCTGACTTGATCAAAAAGTGAGCCAATCTAAAGCAAGTCTTGTATTAAATGTTTATTACAGTATTATTGCAGTGTCATGCTTAGGCTTGTCAGTTTAATTTCTGCTTAGTGTTTGGTTGGTTTTGTGGTAACACAAATCAATTTTAGAATGTACTATTTGGTAAGGTGGTACTTTTTATTTTTATAATCATTTGGATAGGAGTTATTAGGTTGAATGAAGTGTTGCTCAAAAAAAGGTTGAATGAAGTGAAATGGAATGAGCTAATTAGATTTTAGAAAAATAGATAGATGATATCCCATTTTATTCATTTGACTTTATACCACAATTTTAAGCGTACTCTTACCCTATCGATCCCGGCTTGGGTTTAAGGTCGTGACATACAAAGTCAATGGCAAAGTTAGTCCGTTTTTACGAGGAACCAAATAAAAACAAAATGAAATATAACATATCTATTGAACAATTGGATATCATTTTATAGAACAAGTGGATATCGTTTGACTTTCTTATTTCTGATAGCTTTTAACAAATAAACACATTTGTGGTAGCTTAACTAATTATAAAATATACTAACTTAAAACAATAATATTTTCTGGCTATCCCATACATACACATAGATCCGCCACTCTACCTTCTGGCTCTTCTGTGCTAACACTACACCTTAAAGATTTCATACTTATTGATTACGCAAATGCCACTAGAAAAGGTAACTACCACCTTTTGACACAATTACACAGAAATGGTAAATGAAGTGTGAATGAACATTACAAGCAATGGCTTAACATCTTCATTGACAGTCATTGCCCTTAATTAACTTTTCAATATAACTTTCAAGCTCAACCAATTGAGAGTGGATGATCAACCACTTAAAGAAAATGAAAATTTTCATTCCTTTCCGAAATTTGGTACATCCATGTTGGTCATATCTGGAATCTTAAGAGAAGGAAGAGATGTGGATTCATTGTTTTCTTTGTCATCAGCATCCTGACCATGGCTGCTAGAAACATCTTTCACTATCTCTTTGAACATACTCCCAACGGATCTAAATGGGTGGTTTATTCCATCCTTCACTCTCATCACAAGTGAAACCTCTGATAGTTGCCAAGCCACAGTGAGGACAATCATTGCTGAAAGAAGACAATGAGTCACAAAATTCTGCTTCTTCACCTTTTTCAGCTCTTTGATTATCTCATCCTTTTCACTTCCCATGCATCCTCCATCATCCACAGTTTCACCTTTTGTTTTCTCAATTGCAGAAGCCACCTGCTTTGAAGGACTAGATGCTTCGGATTGGTTAACTGTTTCACCTCCTTTAGACATTTCCAACTGCTAATAAATCAAATTGAGCAAGATGAACATAAAACGTGTTCAATTTGAGAGACAACATATGACATATTAACATGTAAATAAACAATATTGACATGCAAAATGAACATAAAGTACCTGAGAGACAGAGAGTAGGTGGGAGAGAGCTTTTTGGTATTCAGTTTCGTGGTCTTTAAGGTTATGATTATTATTATTGTCACTTTTGTTATGAATATGTTTTTGAATTGCTTGGTCGATGAGTTCAAGCCTCCTATCTTGCTCCATAACCGCCGGAGAGAAATCTTTCTTTAGACTTTGTTCTAACCGACCCACCGCTAAAAGCTCTATTTTATTGGATAATCGAAAGGAAAAAAAACAAATACACAAGAGACGTGCCTTACTGGCTTGCGGTTTGTTGTTAGTTACTATATGCCACTTTCCTCTTGGAGTGGGAAAGTGCTTTGTGGACCTTTCCATCAATTATTATATCTTGATTAATTAATGAGTCCATCCACTCAAATTATTATTAATCAAAAATATCTTTTTATCACATGCTTATAATTATTTGACTAGTTATAATCCTTGAGTAAAAATTCCTCATACATAGTTTGTTTTTGCGTTTTTGTTTTTAAATACTTTATTATTGTTGATATTTTTTTATGTTAACCTTCCAATTCTCAGAGAAAGGGGTTTTAAGGTTCTGAAAGTGAGTCGAAAGATAAATAAAGTTTGAGGAAAAATTATTTCAAGACTGAAACTCTGTTTATCACAAATGATTCATCCTTTAATGGAGCTCATTAACAAGTTGAATCCAATTGCTTGGTTAAACTCTAAGCTTTTATCAAATCATCTATTAATTGCTTCATTTTATATGTAACATATTTTTTTTAAGTTAAACTAGCTCACCCAAATTGACATCGGGGAAAGTCGAACCTAAAACATTGAGAGAAGTACACTCTAAAGTCTCAAACCAACATCGCTAACCCTTATTTTTAATGCAATATATGATTGCATCAATCTAGTCTGTGTAAGATTTTTACTAGTTGTTCTGTCAAAAAAAAAAAGATTTTTACTAGTTGCTGCAACTACACACAAAATGAGAGGAAGGCTTTGACAAGCAAGAACATTATACACTAAGAAAGTGGCAAGTTACACCACTGACTTTGAAACTCTATCCAACATGCATTCAAGGCCATTTTGTACATTCGATGAAGTGAAAATGTCCATCACCTTTATCACTATGTACAACCTAGACTGATTTACAAGCTACAACCTTAAAGTTTGTTCTACATATCCAAATACAAAAACTATACATAAACGGTAAAGCTACACACCAAAATAGAGACAAATAAACCATGAAGGCTAGAGCGCTTCCCAAGGAAATTGATATAAATCATCATCTTCAACATTCCAAGCATCATCAATATTCCAAGCATCATCCACAGAAGTTGATAACCGTGTTTCCATTTCATCACTCGTGTTGCCATGTTCAGCCTGTAAGAGAATGGTAAGTTATGCATTATTCAAACCAAAGGAGCTCTCGAATTGACAATTTCGCTAGCTCTAACTGTTTAACTAATTCCTGATTACTTCACGAGGATAATCTTTTTCTTTATCCTACTTCCATTACTATTTACTAGATAAAATCTCATACTGGTACCACTAACAAAGAATGAATTCATGTTATTTAATCAGATCAGCATGGATTTTATTTAATAATAGTGTACAGAAAAATAACATGAAATAGCATCTTTCTGGCATTTCTCTTATTTCTGAATGCAAAAAGTGGGTGATTTCTCTTATTTCCGAAAGCAAAAAGTGGGCGTAACTAATATAACCAAGATGTTAGCCTATATACCTCGGCTCGACGACGCATCCCAAGCATGCGATTATACTGATGACGAGCATGCACAGAAGGGACCATGGAAATCACCCGTGCCAAAGCCTTTTGAATTGCTGCATGTACTTTTTCTTGCCTGAACACCTTGAGAAAATCTTCATCATCACTTTCTTCTTTTGAATCTATTTCTTGTGGAGAACTTCGCAAACCAACCCGTTTTCTCCGCCACCTTAGCACAACCTTGTCCAAGATTCCAACTGCCCATATCATTAGCTTGTATTGCCTCCGAGTCTGGTAACCCCTCACATGAGCCTGCCCAAACAAACACATAAAAATCTGAGGTTAATATTAAGTTCTTGTTGAGGCTTGGCCTATGCATGCACCATTTTTACTTAGTTAGCTATATACCTTTTATTTTTCCATCTCTCTCTTCTAGAAACAATTTTATTCACTTGTCAAAGTATCTAGAGCTCTCAGAATTTAATGTCTTTGAAATGTAATAGTAACATAACATCTATTACCTGTATCGTTACAACTTTTTGGCGAAAAGCTAAGTACTCTTTGCGAACTTTCCAGCCTCTATATTTCTTCTGAATTGATAAGGCAGCTGAATTGTAATCACGTGAGCTCCTAACATATCCACCAATGCCACCTAAACCGGTGACATATCCATTTAGACAAGTGGTGGAGGCAGCTTCTCTCTCCATCCGTTTTCTGAAAGAATGTGCACGGAAAGCAGCCTGTATACGTGCAGCTGCCTGAGCTGCATTTCTGACAGCACCCAAGGTATTTCTTAGTGAATCCTCATCATCACTGGCTTCAAGATTTTTCTTAGACACACTACTGACAGTTAACTCAGCTTCAAGCTCAGAAGAATCTTTAGGAACTTCACACTTTTCCAATGTGAGGGATGACAGATGACTTGTTAGATCTACTTCTGCAAGATAACCTGCCAGTCCCTTGTGCCCATTGCTGGCCGCAATAGATGCAGCAGTTTTACCATTTGGATCTTGTGAACTTGGATCCGTCACTGCTCCAGCAGATGCACCAGCAGCAATAAGTGAAGCAACCATTTTTTCCCTACCATGGAATAAAATAGTTCAGTGATACAATACAACATCTAGAGCATTAAGAATGGAACACAGCTAATTCTTAAAGGTTTCTGAAAGCAATTTTTTTAATCATGACGTGATCACCCTTTATGACTGAATCTGGTCTGACATCATTTGATGATGTGAGAAGACCAATCTAGGTTTTCATAAGAATAATTGATCATATGGAAGACAGTCAAATGAGAAAACAAAAGAAGAAAAGAAACCATTAAATAAATAAACACTTCGATTCACACAACCTTCCCCAAACTTGTTTTTGACATAACAGTGTCATTATTTAACTAACGTAACTGGTGTAACCTGCTCGTTAATTTCTGACATGCAAAGCATTTTTTTTGGGTCAAGTGCAAAGCATTTTATTATACGTGGCTATAATAATTATACCCTATCAATTTCCAATATTAAAACAGGCTTAGTTTCCATCCCGTGCTCTCTCCTTGTATATGTACTTCCTTTTCCCAAGGAAAAAGTAAAGATTTCTAAACAAATTTTAGGAATCATATTTTGGTCAAAACCTTGAAGCATTGTTTGCTATCAACAGCTCAGTTCAGTTTTCGATTACCTTCCAAACCGTGCAGCCCAATGAAGGGCAGTCCATCCATTGATATCACGGAAATTAACATTCATGCCACAACTGAGAATGGGGTTCAGGGCCCACTCGAAACCCAATCCAGAAACTATGTGTATAATCCCTTGCTCTTTCTTGGACAAAGAACAACCTGCATCTTCATCTCGTTCATTGGATCTGCAAGAAAGCCAGTGCCGCAGCTTATCCTTCAGCAGCTCTTGAAGAAGACAATCAATAGTACCAGATGAATTTACGTTGCCAACTAGGAGAGCATCTATAATATGGCTCCATGAATCATCATCTGCTTTCTGTTCTGTTGAAAATTGACCTCCAGATTCTGAGCTATCATCCTTTATAATCGAAGCAGAGAGGAGCATTTCTGCAAATCGAACAAGTAATAACAGTTCTTCTGGACTATGGGCAACTTCTGTTTCCAAAACATTACAGTGAATGCAACTATTGGTCTTATTACGAAACTCAAACTCTTTGATTTCACTGCATGGTTCCTTATTTCCTGAAGTAATGCACAGAGCAACCTTTCCAAGAAGATGGGACGGAGCCTCACAACAGATTACGCCATCCTGAATTATTTCAGCAGGAACTTCAACGTCACCAAACATACAAGCCCAGGTAGAATCCGAGGGGAGGCAGAGAAAGGATCCAACAATGATCACCTACACATGGAAATAGGGAATTTAGGATTTAGAATATACACCGCATCAGTAGCAATAGCATCTGTATTATATCATCCATTAACAGAAAAATAATTGGCGAGGAAAAAGCTTAAAATTAGTTATGCTTAGAGCTTTCATGACATTTACCTAGTTAATAATTGCATTATATAAAAGTAATTATATATATGTTTCAAACATATTGTGCATGCACTTCATGAACCTAGGTAAAGTTAAGCTGGAAACATCAGATTAATTAAAAGGAATCACACTTCCATCATTCAGAAGATAGCATTCACTAATGTGCAACAACAACCAAGCCTCATCCTACTTAGTGGGGTCGACTACATGGATCAAATTACGCCGTAACGTAATGTTCTATCATAAACCATATTTGGATCCAACTCATTAAACCTCTAAACCTTCCACAATAGTTTCTCTTGTAGTTTTTCTAAGTCTTCCTCTACCTCTTTTGATTTGACTCTCCTCCATCTGATCTACTCTTCGTACTACAACATCTACAAGTCGTCTCTCTACATGCCCAATCAACCTAAGCCTATTTTCTACCATCTTTTCTACTATAGGTGCTACCTCAACGCTCTAATGGTGTCATTCCTAATCCTATCCCGTCTAGCATTCACTAACGTACATGAGCCATAAATCATTATACAGAGCATAATAAAGTAAGAATAAAAAGGTGTGAACCTTTGTTGCCTCATTGGCATAACAATATTCTGGGGAGACAGCTGTAATTGTAAATTTCTGTTTCTGGCCAACAGTCAAGCTTGAATATGCATCCCGAGGTTCTTGAATTTGGCTTTGGTCAAATAATGTTTCATAGTAGTCAGAATTAGTTCCTTGAGTTTCTATTGAAGAATATGGAGAAAATTGGACTCCACCAGTGTCTTGAGGAAGTAAAAAGTATGCTGATGATATGGAACATGAATCAGAGGTGGAAGAAATTTCATTATGTGCCAAAAAAGTAAATTCTCAAGTTATTAAGGTTAAAGTAAGCCATACAGTTCTCATCATTATTGCTGTTGGGGTGTATCCGGTAACTGGTTTCCTGGTTGGCAATCATTTCTCTTCCAAAAGAAGATAGAGGCGTTTCCTGTTTCAAGTATACAAATTTTATTTCTTTGTAGGTCATAGATGAAAACTAAATATCAATAATATTTAAATAACAGCTGCAAATAACTCAGTTGTTTCAAGAAATGCCGAACTACATAAATAAGTTAGGGTCTTGCTAACAGGTGCCATAAGGGCACATGTTAAGGAACCAAATATTGAAATATTCTCTTGAAAATTGTGTATTTAATTCTTTGAAGTTTAAAAATTATTCTTTTGAACATAAATTCAAAGATAATATTTCTATCTTTGGTTCCATAACATGTGCCCTTAGGGCAATTGAGTTGATAGCATTTGCCAATAGGTTATTTGTAAATTTAGCAAATATACATTATGAACTCTTTAAAAATCTGAAATCTAGCTTTGCAGTACTCACATTTTCAAATTCCTTGTATGCGTGTTGTTTTGGTAACTTGTTTGCAAATGAGGACTTGGATGATTCCAGCATCTCTGTCCAAGATAAGGTTTTTTCATGCCCAGCAGGGCAATCATGGTCAAGTAATTCATGATAACGATTACCACTGCAATCTACAGAAAATGTACTAATATTAGAAGTTTTTCCTTTACCCTCTTTACGGTTGATGTTGAATAACAATAACTAGAGTAAACCAACTACAAAGCATTTTTTAGAATAAATTGAATATGATTCAGAGAAAAATGTAACAGTGGAATTTTTTTTAGGGAAATGTTAACAAGACCCTTTTTTTTAAAGGATTTGAATGGAACAATAATTAATTTTCAGTGAAATACTGAAATAAATAATTTATAATAATCAGACTTTTTATGTAATGTAATTTCACGTGCACAAATAAATATAAACTATTGTTTAATTTAGTAAATAACATAAAATTATCCGCATTAAATATTTAAAGACAGTTTTGCATGGTTAATATATTTTAACTGGGATCCCTCGAGTTCACATTGGAGTGATTCCAAATACAAGAAACCTAATTGTAAGGTAGTAGTGTCAAACCATGTTTTTTTTTTTGGCTTAATTACACTTTTGGTCCCTTAAATATTTTTCAGGTTTCATATTGGTCCCTTAATTAATAAAAGTTACGATTTGGTCCCTTAACTCCTCCATTAGTCACTTTGGTCCCTTCTGTTAGTTTGTGTTAATAAAACCTTAAGTTATTAACACGCGGCATAACAGGTGGCTTTTTGTATTGTTTTCACATTCAAATAGAGAAAGAGAGTGGAATACGATTGAAATAGGAACAAACAGAGAGATGCGAATACGAAAGAGCAGAAGAAGAATCGCGACGAAGACAAGAAACGCAAACAGAAGAAGAGAAACGCAATCATTGTTAACTTCAAATGATTCTGTAATGTTTAAATATGTTATGAATCATGGAGTATACATTGTTGGAAGGATTTTATCTTACTATCATTATCGTTTTAAGGGTGAATATATATTGATATAAATTTTTGGGCAAAGACCAAAATAAATGCATCCGATAATTGTACAGATTCACAAACCAAGAAATGGAGGAAAGTGAAGCCATGTAGTATCGTGAATTATATCAATAGATAATAGCCCTTTTTAATCAGCAAGGAATTTATTGAAGATATAGAAAGCACAAGGAAAACAAAACAGAAAAGAAGAAGCAAATCGATGGAAAATAAGAAAATTGAGGGATGGAGATGAATGATGAATCCTAATTTCTGGGTTTTATTCGAGTTCCTCTTTCCTTTCTATTTGAACCGTATTCCCATCTCTCTCTAAAAAAACATAAAAAAGGGGCAAATTAAACTAACCTCCCCTAAGGTTGTCTTAAATAACATAAACATCCCCTTTAGTTTCAAACCAGACACTAACCTCTCTTATTTTATTATCAAATGAACAAACACCTCCCTTCCATCTTAACACCATTAAATCTATGTTAACTCTCTCACTTTCCCTCACATTGTTATGAGCTCTTTTACTTCACTTCAGTGTTGAACATTTCTTCTTCCACTGTTAAGTTTTCTCTCTTCTATTTATTGTGATTGTGTAGGTTCATTCTATTTCATGAATCTGTATTCAAAATTTATGTAAGTTCATTCTATTTCATGAATCTGTATTCAGAATTTGAGTAAGTTCGTTCTATTTCTAAATCAATTGCACATGTAAATCCCATTCTCAAAAAAGGTTTAGGCAATGGTCATTCGCTATTTGTTAATGGAGTGACCACTACCGTGAATCTTGAAAGTAGGTAATCTAGAATGGGAATTTGAAGTTCTTTATCCCAAGAAATTTTAGGTGTTTGCAATTCTTGTTTTACATTCCATTGCTCGCTTTTGAACAAGATTTCATTCTTATCAACACAAGCATCTTAGAGCATGAAACCCCTTTCTTTGTTTTGTTTTTACTCAATTGGCATTGTGTTAAACATCTGTCACAAATGTAGAATGGAAACTCTACTTTTCTACACTTCAATTTTTTCAAAGAATGTTTTATTTTGGGTGAATTGTTCATATCTAAAACATGTGCAAGTGCCTTGTATAAAAGAAGAAGAAAAATCTCTCGTTAAAATATTATGTCAAAATAGACAGATGCTAACCTAGAGGGGTAGCGAGTGTTTGTTTTCTAGAATATAAGGGTGGTTAGTGGTTGTTTTAAAACTAAAAGGGTGTGTTTGTTATTTAGTAAAAACTTAAGGGAGGTGAGTGCAATTTGCTCTAAAAAAAAAGCTACCTGTTATGCCACGTTTCCAAACTTTTTTTAACATAAACCAACAGAAGGGACCAAAGTGACTAACGGAGAAGGAGTTAAGGGACCAGATCGTAACTTTTATTAATTAGGGGACCAATATGAAACCTGAAAAATATTTAAGGGACCAAAAGTGTAATTAAGCCCTTTTTTTCCCCTTGGTTATGTGAAGGAGAGCATTGGTGCAAAGGTTGGAGTTGCTGCTGTGAAACTAAAAGTCACGAGTTCAAGCCGTGGAATTAACCTCTTGCAATTACTTGGTAAGGCTGCCAAAAATAGATTAACAAGAGGCCCAACGTTTTCCTGGACTTTGCTATGGTAGGATCTCTGTGGCATGAAGTTGCCCTTTTTGACATTTGTTTATAACATGTGTCCTAAATGTCTTTTTAAGATTCACATAAAACAATCGAGATATAGAGAATGAGGAATTGGGTTACCTAGAGAAAATTCATCATATAGAGTGGTTGCAATACCAAATAAAAAAACTCATGGCTATGATAGCCTCAGACAGCTTAGACAAGCAGGTATGCTGTAAATTTGGCTCAACAGTTATAACTTATAGCTAATTAGCTATGAGGGTAAAGGAAGCTGGTGGCATCTTTGCCCAGGTAGATGACAAAGATCTATAACCGAATACTTTAAAGACAATCTATTATTAAATATATAAAGGTTGAAAAACAAATTGATGAGTCTACATGTCCTTTTTCTCATCTCTTGATTTTAATCCCTATCATCACCCTCTTCTTTTGTAATCGGCAAAAGTAAATCTAAATACTTTTATGTTTTCATCCAATCTTTGTAACTCCTCTCATTTCATACGCTGTTTTATAGACTTTTGTTCCCAACATCCTAGTCTCCAAGTCAACTTTTCCCGTCTATTAAATTTAAGCTCCATCATCACCCTCTTCTTTGGTAAGATGCAATAGTAACACCTAAAACCATTTATCTTTTCATCCACATTTTCTAACTCCTCTCATTTCATGCGCTATATTTTTAGATTTCATTTGCAACCTAGCTGTTTTTTGGGTTTTAATGATTGACCACTGATTAAGATCATCCTCAAAGCATTCTTTTGTTCCTTTTACTAAAATCAACCAACTCAGTTTCCTTACCAACCCTAGTAGCTTCCCTTCTATGTTCTATACACTTAACTAATAAATTATCATGATTATGTATAAAAATATTTTGTAATTAAACAGTGTCTAAATAGATTTTATTCGGTAGCTTGTGCAACATGCAGGTCTACTTTAGGATAAATGCTCAACATAAGGATTAACTAAGATGTTTGACTGAACTAGGATTAACTAAGATGTTAGACTGAACTAAAACATGTATTAATTTAACCCCCAACCCCCAAAAAACCTATTAATTCTCATCGTGCAAGTTTGTTTAAATTACCTTTTGTTCCATTATATCCATCATATGGTTGTTTATGATCATCTGGTTCAGCGAATGCAACAGGAATTTCATGCTCATTATAAAAGGGTGGAATTTCTGTGAAGCTGTCCTCATTCAAACTTAATTGTTCCTCCAATTGGCGCAGAGCTTGTGCGTTTGTTTTCTCTAAGTGATCCGTTTCATTATTCATGATGACTATATCCGAGGTGACCTCTAAGAACCCAGGACTGGAGAAATTCTGATTAGGTTCACATGAATCACCAACTATGGATGTTGTCTCAGGGTTTGGAGTAGTATATGAGCTACGACTCTGACTAAACGGTGATGATTGTGTGACAGGACCAGAATTGGATGTCCCCTGTAACATATGGGTGAAAACAATAATGTCAAAACTCAAATGCAAGCTGCACAGATATACCAATTCACAGGAGGGAATGTAATTAAAATAATTGCCATTCAGAAAGTTGAGTCATTATAAGCTAGTATTTTATAACAAATTTAATCACAGTCCTCCACAGAACGGTATCCAAAGAGAATCTGGTCTTAAAATTAAACATTGGCATGCAACATGTAGACAGGTCATATGTGTAGTTAGAGAGAGCACCCCGACCAGAAAAAGAGTACATTTTGGAGGTATGGACCACATAATTCACTTTGGATATTCATGTTTTTGTAGAGTTTTGAACAACATTACGAGCGAGAGAGAGAGAGAGAGAGAGAGAGAGAGATCTGAACTAAAAGAGTATAGAAATTAGTATTAAAAAGAAAACAAGAGAACTAAAATTTTATGAGAAAAGAAAAACAAATAAATTATTTAACAGAAGTTTCAAAAGTGAATATTGAAAAAGGAAGAAGCGCTTTAAGTAAAACTTCTAAAACAGGATAGAGAGTGAGCCCATGTTGTGCAAATGGGACTCCTATCCCCAGTTTTCACACTTCTAACATGCTACAATTACTATGTTTATCTGATGTTATGTTTTGAAAAATCACCTCATTTGTTTCTCTGTAATGCACGAGAACAACATGCTCATATTCCCTGTCAAGACAATAGCACAAGAGCAAATATAAACATTCATTAAATCAACATAATAATATATAAACGAAAATATCTTAAGATTAGCAATGCATACTTAATGTTGATTGTTTTTAAAGTCAATAAAACTTTATCATGGTAAAAAATATGATCTCACGTTATCTTTATATATGTTTTTTCATAAATATGCATGATTTTATGCTGTTATGCATACCGAAGTATAATCTGACTTTGCCTTTATATAATTTTCCCTAAAGTTTTTACGAAGGGTTTGAAAATACAACATGCAGTGGTAAGCTTAATAATACGAAGGGATTGTAAGCTAATAGTTTACGCACGGGTTCAACATCCAATAACTTCGCCTCTGGAAACTACGGTTCTCCTCTCCATGTGCATAGTAGCAGTTTAGAGCTTCAACATTTCCAACCTAATCATGCAGAATAATATGATTACTCGGATTGAGAAAATCAAATTATAAGATCCCATATCAAAACAAATGTTGTAATAAAAGGTATTGCTAATATAGCAATGATGGTAAATTATTTTGAAAACAAAAAACTGCTCAATACCAGAAAAACTGTTAGACAAAGAATCAATTATATCTCAAATTTGTGCTATATTTCATATACATAAAAAGTGCTTGCTGAACAAATACTTGCTACTATCCATTAGCAGATTTTTGAGTTAAAACTAGAGAATAAACAAAACCAAACTAGGGATGTATCAGATTACCGTTAATCATTTACTTCCAAATAAATTAAAAGTAAAAGATGTAGAGAAGCACAAATTTGAATTGGTATGAAAACTCCATGCTGTTATTATGGTACAATTACGATATGTTTCCTACATAGTTCTTATGTGACACTAAAAGACATATTTTGGTTTGGCCTAAAATTACAGTGCAAATTGAAGCATTTACATACAACATAAACTGAATCAAGAGTAAGCTGTTAATGTGGACTGCCATATGCTGCAGCAAGAAATACAAATTTGAAACCACCTATCAAGGAACTAAAATAATAATAACACCATATATTCTTTTGGCGCACCTTAAGCCGTTCATGCGCTTCTGAAACAGTTCTTCCATCTTTTTTCTTCCGCCAATTATGACCATCTTTTCGAAAGAAACGCATGACTCTTCTATTAAACAGATACAAAGATCCACCTTTAAAAAAAAAATCAATTGCCAATGTTGTTGACAATCAGTAATAAAGCACAAATCACCAGAAAATCAGGTCACTTAATTCTTTCATCAATTTTATTAAAGAGAATAAGAATGTTACCATGAGGCTGGTTAAGGGGAAAATCGGTGAACTTGCAGGTATCATGATTCTGCAAAATGTAAAGCACTTCTATAGGCTTGAGCCATCTTTTCTTAGCTTCTTGAAACAGATCGTTGATGTTGTATTGCAAACCTGTCATGACAATGTCAAGTTAGTCCAATAATTTAGAAATTAGAACTCTTCTAACATTCAATCCTTTTCATCTCCATTTTTATGGAATTCCGAGTTGATCAAAGTTGGGGCCACACACTGTGACTACTGGCTATGAATTTAGCTCATGTTAGACATCATGATGGTTTGTCAGAATAACGGTGAGCCACTGTGATTTTGCAAAAGCTACAAAATGTAGCTTTTGCTAAATCACAGTGGCTCAACGTGATTCTGACAAACTCATCTTGATAACAAACATTCACTTAGTGTATGGTATACGCACAGTTCTGGAAGGAGTCCCACCATTTTGGTGTATTGTACACAGTTTTACCCTGTTTTTTATACAAGATGCAATTTCCAGGATTTAACTCATGACATTTAAGTCACGTGACAACAACTTTAACAACTTTATCGTTGCGTTAAAACTCCCCCATACGTGGCACAAACTCTGTCATACCGACTTGTTTATCGTTGTGTTAAAAGGACAATGATTAAGCAAACTGTGCAGCAATAAGTATGTTAATTGAAAATACTAGCATAAGTACAATCAGAACTGACTTGACTGGTCATAAAAAGGTACAAACAGAACTGTAAAAATATCAAAAAGGTGCATCGCCAATAATAACACACAAAAAAACAAAACAAAGTTGCAGAGTTTCCATGAACTGAATTTGAATTCAAGTTAAGTAAAGTGATGAATGAAATCACAGTAAAATTGAATTGATTAAAGGAGAGGAAAGCAGTGAAAAATGAAAATTATGCAGAAGGAGAAAGTTTTTACCAGGTAGCATCGTAATTGATCTCGGAATGGAATTAGAAGTTGAACATTTGCGTTTTGGTTAATCAGCTTCTCAACAAAAGTGATCAATCAATAATAAGCTGAATAGAGTTAAAGAACGAATTCATACACAGTACGCTGCACCGTTTTTTCAGTGCTATTTATTTAAGGTTTAATAGTTTTTTAAGCTTACTTTTACTTTTACACACTTAGATAGTGATCAAGTGGAAAATTGTCGTCTTATCTCTTATGTGGAATTTTTCTTTCTATAAGAGTTCATTTTTTTTGACTCATTATTTAAATTCAATTAGATAGTGATATATTGATAAAAAAAAAAAAGTTAAAAGTGATAAAGCAGGGTAATTCTATTTCTTATTCTTATTCTTACTTTTTTAAGTAGAAAGGTTGATTTTTCTTGACAAAAAAAACCTTGATTTTTGTTATGTACAATGAGTGTCACATTTAAAGAAAAAATAATGTTAAAATAAATATTTTAATTTGCAATGTAACATTAGTTACTTTTTATCACTTGTATATTTTATTCTAATTAATATTATGTGTATTGTTTTCAAATCGAGAGGTTCAAATTGATATATTTTCATTCTGAATTTATTGGAATGGGAATAAATCAACACTTGATAAAGTTGTTTTTTTTAAGGAACACTTGATAAAGATTTGTTATTGTAAAATTATTCATCTATTAATTTGTTAACGATATGTGCAATATTTTTTTTTTAAATTAAAACACTTACATATCACAACTGTCAATCGTTCAATTTAGATTGATGGTTGAGATCTTTTCACAACATGAAACTAATATATAATTTGTATGTCAAGTTTCAAATTAATGGTCAAGATTAACTACCACGTGAAACTACACACAAACTCGAACTTAAGGAAATTGTGTTCCATCATCAATTGTTGCAGGGAAATTTCGTTCCAGTCCAGAAGATGGAGTGACAGTGTCATGTTCACGTTCATACATACTCATGACTAAAGTGAACCAAGTGATAATAATAACAGCATATGGAAGGTTCTTTCAAAAAACATATGGAAGTGTTGTTCGAATGTAGAGCACTCACTAAGACTCAACAAATTGGTGGTTCTTGGCATACATGAACCGACGTTGACGTGGTTCTTGGCATACATGAACCGACGTTGACTTGAGATACAATGATCAAGACTCAAGACTCAAGAATCAACACACATCTTGTAATTTTCTTCTATTTTCAACAATACACACTTACTCGTTCACATTCAACCCTACGGTTTTCCCCTTGACCTTCTTCCTTTATGCCTAACATTTTTTTTCTTCCAGGAATATGTGGAGTACGAATGGATTTGGGATCTTAGTCTCAATGCCATGTTTTCAGTCACAGAAACTTACGAGTTGATTTATAATTTTGAAGCAATAGTAGACTCCCCTTTGTATGATATCACTTGGACCAATCTGGTTCCAACAAAAATATCGTTGTTTGTATGGAAATTGTTTAATGATAGACTCCTTACAAAAAAAAATTTGATTTACATATGGACACAAAATTTTGCATCATTTTTGTGTGTTGAATAATGTAATTTGAGTTTTAGAGTAAATAGGCAATTCCCCCCCCCCCCCCCCCCCCCCCCCCGAAATTGCAAGGTTTGTCAAATACCCCCCTGTAGTTAACGAAACATCAATTACCCTCCTGAAATTGCATAACGTTAATCAATTTACCCCCTCCGTCAATTTTTCTGTTAACTGTTTACGGTTATGATCAATTACCCCCCTAAAATTTTACACTTATGTGCAAAATGCCCCTTGAACTTGAAAAATTTTAAAAAATTCTAGAAAAATATTAAAAAAAAATTAAAAAATTCTGGAAAAATGAAAAATCAATAAAAAAAATTGAAAAATTCTGGAAAATTGAAAAATTAATAAAAATGAAAAAAATCAGGAAAAATTAATAAAAATAAAAAAAATCTGAAATTTTTTTAAAAATCTGGAAAAATTAATAAAAATAAAATAATCTAATAAAATGAAAAATAATGAAAAAATTCTAAAAAAATAAAAAAGATTAAAAAATTCTGGAAAAAAATAAAATTTCAAAATTTCTAAAAATATTAAAATTCTGGAAAAATGAAATTTTCGAAATTTTAAATTTTAATGAAATTCTGGAAAATAAAAATTCTGGAAAATAAATTTTAATGAAATTTTAAATTTTCAAAAATAAAAATGAAATTCTGGAAAAAAGAAATTTTAATGAGAAATTTTTGAAATTTTCATTAGTATTTCTCAAAAAAATTCCGGGAATTTTTGTGTATTTATAAACCGAGAATAAGGGAAAAAATATGTGTATTTATAAACCGAGCTTAGGTTTTTTATGTATTTTTCGAAATTTCGAAATTTTCATTAGTATTTTTTCCGGGATTTTTTGTGTATTTATAAACCGGGAACTTTTTGTGTATTTATAAACCGAGAATAAGGGAAAAAATACACTGAAAAAACCTAAGCTCAACATATATACTAATCAAAATTTCAGAATTTCGAAAAATACATTTTTTCCAGAATTTCGAAATTTCGACATATATACTAATCAGAATATTTTTTATTTTCCAGAATTTTTTCATTATTTTTCATTTTATTAGATTATTTTATTTTTTTAATCATTTTTTATTTTTATTAATTTTTTCAGATTTTTTAAATTTTTTCAGATTTTTTTTAATTTTTCCAGAATTTTTAAATTTTTTCAGATTTTTTTTATTTTTATTAATTTTTCCTATTTTTTTAATTTTTTCCGTTTTTTTCATTTTTATTAATTTTTCAATTTTCCAGAATTTTTTAATATTTTTCCAGAATTTTTTCAAATTTTTTTAATTTTTCAAGTTCAGGGGCCATTTTGCACATAAGTGTAAAATTTCAGGGGGGTAATTGATCATAATCGTAAACAGTTAACAGAAAAATTGACGGAGGGGGTAAATTGATTAATGTTATGCAATTTCAGGGGGGTAATTGATGTTTCGTTAACTACAGGAGGATATTTGACATTGCAATTTCGGGCGGGGGGGGGGGGGAATTGCCTATTTACTCAATGTTTTTATTTCTGTAAATTATATATGGTCGGATATATTGTTTTGGTTGGCATTGGTTGTGCATTGACAAATAATAGTATTTGTCATGTGGTCCTATTTGAAGGTTTGGTATCTCATGGAAAAAATGTTAATGAATACTTTCATTTTATTTGGTTGGCTTATGTATATGTGGAAGCATCACAATTTTGTGATTTTCGGTGGGCAAGATATTATCAATGGCATATTCAACCATTCAAATGTTTACGTGGGGCTTTATTATTATTTTTTTAAGGAACGTGTGGCTTTATTGCTAATGATAAACAAAATGTTGTAATTATGTTTTGATGACACTCTTGTTGTGGAGCCTTTCTTGTAGTTACATTTGTATTTTGTTAATCTTAGATAAGAGGGATAAAAATATATATCAACAACCTTTTTTTCAACTAAGTATTAAGTAGTTGTAACCGAAAAAAAAAACTAAGTTTTAAGTAGTTACTGCAACGTAAAGAGATGAATTATGTAATTTTGCCTAATTAATTTGTCATATTATATGTTTATAACTAAATTGCTAATGACCGAAATCATTAGCGATTAACAATTTTTTTAACAACAATCTAGTAATCTGAAAAACAAATCCACTAAAGAGCAAAAAGAAATAAGCATTCAATGTTCTTTGACAATTCGTCCTTAAACAAACTTTGGTTAATTGATCATCTACAATCTCTAATCAGCTCTCAATATTCCTATGCATTCTCTTATCTGATAAAATCCTACAAAGCTGAAGTGGTTGTTTACACATGAGTGTCGTGCGTTTTTTTAAAGTGAATGGACTTCGACACCTGCTCCATGACAGCCTGAGTATCCGAGTGATAGAAGTGGTCAGATATAACTAATTACATTTTGAATTCTGCTCTTCTTCCAGCAAGTTTCACTCGCGTTCAGCTGAAATACTTAAACTATCCCTGTGTTAGTTAACAAACGCAAGTTTAAAAATTTACGCAAGTTAAGTCATGTGGCGTGAGTTAAGTCACGCAGAGTGACTTCACTCACTTTTTTTAATTTATTTACTATATTCAATTTATTTTATTTACTTTATTCTAATTTATTTGTTCACTTTATTCTAATTTATTTATTTTCTAAATGATTTGTTCACTTTATTTTAATTTATTTATTTACTTCATTCAAATTATGTTATTTACGTTATTCTAACTAGCGGAAAGACGGGCACTATCGTGCCCGTCTGTCCACTCTTTCTACTGCGCTAACGCATGTGATTATTTTATTATGTTTGTTTGTATAATTTTGATTTAAATTTTTAAATTTTTAAATATTAATGAAAATTATTGATATATTGATTTATAAACAAAATATTGTCAAGGCATATAACAAAATTATTTTTGACTCATAATCACTTATAAATCAGCAAAGTCAAATATAGAGCTCGTTTGTTATAGCTTTTGTTACAGATTAAAATAAAAGTGATTTTTACATAAAATAATTTAGAGATTATTTTTTAGAGATTTTATGAAAAATCAGAATCTATTTTGCGTTTGTTTACCGTAATAAAAATAACTTTTTTTAAAAAATAATTTAGTTTGTTTGGATACAGCTATATAAAAGCGATTTTTTTGTTACAAAATTAGTTCAATCTTTAAATCCATATTTTCTCTCTCCTCTAAAAAAATCTATTTTTTGAGAAGCAACTCTCAACAGCTTCTCATTTGAAGCTGTTTTTAGATTTTTTTTAGATTCTGATTATTTTAAAAATCTGTAACAAACGGATTTAATATTCTTAAAAGTGATTATTTTCTTTAAAAAAATGATTTTTTCCTAAAAAAAGCTACAACAAACGGGCTCAAAAACTTACAGGTTAATTCTGAATTCTGATGCAGAGGGATGAGAGAGGTTGGGAAAAACTAAATAATACGGGAACGAACTATGAACTGTGAGAACCCTACATATTAATATTTATTATAGTGCTAACAAATCTTTTTCTAAAATATTTTGAGTCATAATCTTTTTTTAGAGGATTTAAAGTCCAATCTTTAGCAATATTGTTTGCTTACGTTTGTTACTAATCTTTTATTATTATTTTTTGCTCACGTTCGTTACTAATATTTTTTTAGAGGATTTAAAGTCCAATCTTTAACATTATTTTTTGCTCACGTTTGTTACTAATATTTTTTTTAGAGGATTTAAAGTCTAATCTTTAACAATATTTTTTGCTCACGTTTGTTACTAATCTTTTTTTTATAGGATTTAAAGTCCAATCTTTAACATTATTTTTTGCTCAAGTTTCTTACTAATCTTTTTTTAGAGGATTTAAAGTCCAATCTTTGCCATTATTTTTTGCTCACGTTTTTTACAATTGATCAAAGGCTAGGGAAGAGTAACTTATACTAATAAAATAATAAAATTTAAATGAAAATACTGTTTTCTGTGGAAGTAATAAAATAATATGGAAATACTGTTTCTCGTGGAAAAGATATGAAAATACTTGGCAATCTTTGTCGATTGCATTGAGGGGAACAACACATATGTACAACATAAAACCGGCTGATAAAAAAGTAACATGAGTTTTTGTTTTGTGCTAGTTTTTTGTGAGTTTGATATGTGGTTAACGGAGGTAAAAGAGGGTTAACGGGGACGATTAGTGACATGGATTAGTAATCCACGTGCTATTTTATAACTGGCTAACAGTAAGAACAATTCATAAGGAATTGTGTGTGAGTTTTCTCTTTAAATTAAATTTATTCTTATTTATTTGTTACATGTGTTATTTGTATTTAAAATAAAATTAAAATTAAAAATTAAGGGTATTTTTGGAAATAAAAGTCCAACCCAAAAGTGTGCTGAAAGGGGTAGTTTTCTTTATATATAGTATAGATTTATTTGTTACATGTGTTATTTGTATTTAAAATAAAATTAAAATTAAAAATTAAGGGTATTTTTGAAAAGAAAAGTCCAACCCAAAAGTGTGCTGAAAGGTGTAGTTTTCTTTATATATAGTATAGATTTATTTATTTGCTTTATTCTAATTTATTTATGCACCTAAAATAAATATGTATTCGAATTTATTCATTAAATAAATACAAATATAAATAAAAAGAAATGAACTAAATTAATATTTATTCGGATTTATTCATTAAATACAAAATCAGAAAATAATAGCAAATATAAATAAAAAGAAATGAACAAAATTAATACATATAACAACATCTCATTTTATTAATAGAATTAATACAATAATTGATACATTTATTTGAATTCACTAAATCTACTTATTTTCTTTTTACCCTCTTGGGGTAAATAGTGATCAGTCATGGGTAAATAGTGAGCAGCCTTCTTGGGGGAAATACATCATCAACCCTTGGACTAAATCTAAATCTGGTTCTTTTTAAGATGCTTTTTACCCACGATAAACAGGGTGGCATTTATAATGCACAAGTGTAAAACTTGTGCACCATGCACAAGTTCTTCAATTACCATTGGATTAAATAGGTGCACTAATTTTATTATGGTCCATCTGCATTATATCATTTTTTCACCTTATCTTCACCAACATGAGAGACCTACCAAGTACCACCATTACTAATCACTTTGCCTTCACTTAGTTGTAATTACCTGGTAAAGGCTAACTAGCACAATAACATCCGACATCTCCCATCAATCTATATGAGTTATTGTATGCACCTTTATCATGAGAAATCAATTTTAATAATTCGTACCCATTTCTCATATGTTCAAAGACTGTAACTTTTTTCCACCGAAGCTAAGATCTGGAATGCATCCTATCTAAGCAATGTTTAACGACTTTTATTTGTGTAAATCATGGCCATTATGCAGTTATGCTGCTACTGTTCTCATTCATCACAGAACCTCTGCCTTCTATCTGATTCAGTTTTTATTTTAATTTGCAGATATGGTTATTTTGTTTTAGTCGATTTATTTCTAATAGAATTGGAATCTGAATGCATTTAAGTGTCTAATTCTAAGCTTTATGTGTTTTTGATAATTTTTGTGCATAAATGGTGACAAAACAAGGTTGGGTTCAAAACTGGGTATGATTGCAATAATTTATGTGAATTCAAGTAATAATTTGTGAAAACAAGCTCTAATTGAATACCAATTTTCATATGAATGAGGCGATTGATTAGAGAAGAAAGAAAAATTAGGTGTTCTAGATCTATGTTGTATTTCCAATCTTTTATTGTTGTTATTCATATGCATGTTTCCATGGTCTCTCATGAGGTTGATGATAATAAGGTTGAAGATAAAGTGAAATAAAGATATGATGTAGATAGACCACAATACACCTATTTAGGTCCCATTTAGAATGGACAAATGCAATACTTGTGCACAAAACACAACTTGTGCATTTACCTACAGCAGCAGGTTTTGGTGGGGTCAGGTGACCTGCTAAAAATAAATAATTAATAAAAGAAAACATATTATATTGGGAAATATTGGTTTTATTGTTTTTGCTGGATACACCCCCCAAAACTAAAAATGCAGAGTAGCAATTCACACTAACACGTCTCTGCAGTACATGAATCTCACTTCTCCTTTTCCCTCTTGAATCTCACCGCCACTGAACCACCATGTTGTCTCCGACCACCGCCACATTTGAATCTTAAAGCTTCAAATTTGCAGTCGGAATCCAACTGAAAAGGAAAGCATTATCAGCAGCAACAACTCCTTGTTTCTACTACCCATTCAATTAAAAATAATTTTCACCAAAAACTTCTTATTTCCTGATGAACATTTGATGATACTGTGTTCTTCAGATCTGAATTGATAAACCCTTTATTTCTGGAATTATTAGGCAATGAAAACCTCTATAGTAAAACAAAAAACACAAGTAACGGTGGATTGAATTCATTAGAATTCGGAAGAATTCAGGAAAACAAATTATTTGAGATTACACATATTACAAAGTTGGAAGATTCTGATTGAAAATTGATGAACAAATATGCGTATTTACTTTTTTAAAAAAAATCTATTTCAACAAAATTCAGAACAAGGATGACATAGGCTTTGTTGTGCGTTACTTGGTCACTTGAAATCACAACATATGACCATAGTCTTGTAAAAGAAAAACATAATACCAGAAGCAAGTCTGTTGGGTGTTTTAAGACAAGGATTTTATCTTCATATTGTAGAATTTCAAGAAATTGTTAATTCTACTTTGTCATCATGTTATAGAATTTTCGCTCCCGATGCTGCTATCTTCATATTGTGTGTAACAGATTTTTGACAAGGACCCGATGCCAAACTATTCAAATAATGTGAAGGATTCAATGAATCCAATACGATTACTACAACCCAGGTAGGTGAGTTGAAATTTGTTATAGGTTTTCTTCTTGCATGGGACACCCACAATAATTTTAGAGCTCAAAGTATTTTGAATTGTAAGGAGATACAATATCAGCTTGAGATACTCGGGTCATTTTGTGTCTTTCTACTAGCAAGCTTATGATGCTATAAGAAGTTTGTATTCAACTCTCACTAATTAGTAATTCACTTGGACAATATTGAGAGAGAGCTTGCAACTGATTGACAATTAAAGTCACATCTGTTATTTCTTCAGGCAATTACAAGTAAGTAAGGAGAGAAATTACAACCAAGGGCAAGACAAGAAAAGAAACACAACTGAATAGAAAAGTGTATCCCATGAATCAACTTGAAATAAACAGATTATGTCTGATAAGAAGGTATAGTACATGCCTGATTCTTTTCATTAGAAATAAAAGCAACAAAAAGATCAGATCCTTCAGAATTTTATATTCCATAATTGCACAACTTGCAAAGTAAATATACATTCACAAACTCCCCTCAATTGATCATTTTATTGCTGAACAAATAGTTGGTACTGCTCTTATTACATCAAAAAAACGTAGCAGTATCAAAAAATTAATGGATACTCTTATTGCTAGAACAAAGTAGTGGCTACATAATCTTTTCTTATGCAAATAAACAATGGTGTCTAAAGCTCAATAGCTATTCTTATTGCGAAAAATAAAAAATAGTCGCTGCAGATTAGTTGCACCCAAATGTCTTCTTCCAATCAATGTGACTTGTTGAAAATGGTGTCTCAACCTCTGCATTTGTTATGTCTGAAATTACATTTTGACAGACTTGAATATCTTCCTTCTGACACATCCAAAAAAGAATAAAAATTAATTTCAATATGGTGATAGTGACAAACATAAAATACTCAATCTGCAAGTGAAACAATGTAAAAATTAATTGAAGTAAGTGATCTAACATGTGTTGCATTAATACCAATTGCTCGTGTATCTTGACATCCATGTGAAACAATACACTCTGTCTTGTTGTACCTGTATATGTTCTACCTTTTGCTCTACTTGTATAATTGGAATTGGCATGGTGGGAGAAAAATTATGTCTCACAGAACTATACTTTTGAGTGTCTTTTCTTCTTTTATACTCTCTCTAGACAACTCTTGGGTCTACCTTTTTCTCTGGATACACCATCCTCCTTTTTTATACCCATAACTTCAAATACATTGAAATTTTCATTCAAAGCAATTTTCTGTCATCAGGGTTAACATCATTTGTTTGACAGCATAGAGTACAAACTTTTATAACAGATGAGATTTCAACATGTGTGGCTAATGCCAATAACAACATCAAAACAGAGAAAAAATCGCCAAAGAAAAGGCAAAAATGAACAATAATGAAACAAAAAACTGAATCGAATATGAACAAAATGAAACAAATGCACGCACAAAAAGTCTTTTGGATCTAAGCCTGGAAAACAAATGCACACACAAAAATGAAACAAATGCTTCGTTGCTCTATCCACAATGCACGAGCAAGTTGCTCCAAGCATAGGAAGTTGTCGGTCAATAAAAGAAAGAGCATTAAGCCATTCAAGCCATAAAAAAACAAGTCAGAAATACTCCAACCAATATGTTAATAAATAAAGCACCAAGAACATGAAACTTTGATAATTTAGGATACTAATTTTGTCAATGTAGGATAGGATATAGAGAAACATCCTTAAAAATAATAGAAATTAAACTCTAGTGATTTCATCGAACACTAAATTGACCTTGTAACTAAAACTATTTACATAAGTGCCTCTTTTTAATCCTAAAGTAATCAAAATTTAAATACTTAAAGTTATTAATCACTAATCTTACTATCTTACTACCTTGTAACTAAAACTGTTTTGTAGTTTTAATATCATAATGACACTTACTTGAATTTCTCTGACTTTGTTACTAAACTGCACTAGATTTGAGGCCTTGTTGGAAAGCTTAAAATCACCGATTTAACAAAAATAACTTGTTCAAATAATGTCCTGATTCAAAAATCCAAAAATGCGTATACAAAACTCCTACAATACACTTTAGAGGAGGGAAGGAAGATGAAACTCACCAAGAAGGACAAAAATGGAGTAAATGGCCGTCAACCACTTTTCCGGCGCGGCAGAGGTGAACTCCGGCACGGTGTTATATATAGGTAACATTAGCATCATATTAAGTACCTAATTAGCAGCACCCCATCTCAATCTAGCATACAATTAACCAATAAAATCTATCAAAGATAGTTCATGTACCACAATTTCAATACAAAAAAAAGCAACTGCAATTAGCTCACATAAACTTTTTAGAGTTGTCTGGCAGAGAAACATTTACATTTTAATGAATGGCATGCACCAATGTAATGCGGCATTGAAAATCAGCACAAGGGACAAACCATCATAGTCATTTATAAATTGAAAGTTTACAAGTTAAACTGCAACTTGATGTAAGTCAACTACAATTTCAATATCTAACTATGCAAAAAAAAAATAATTATATAGATTCCTTGACCACAGCTTAATAGCCAGTTAAGCTGGCTGCTACTTACCATATAAACTTCACAAAACAGAAATTCGACTTGAAATAACTTCTCATTAAGTCATATACCAAGTAGAATGCTTCTTGTGCAAAATATATTAAGCTCCATCAAATCATGAAACCACTTAAGAAAATAACCAAGCTGAACTGCACAATTATGCAGATATTGGATCGTTATGCAGCAAATTATATATCAATCACCTGCAAACTAGCTTTAGAAAGTGAATTCATTCTATAGTGGCACTTCAACACAACAAAAACTGAATTGTTGTGAAACAAAAATGAAACAAAACTAACACAGCTGCTCAAATCTTGATATCATGAATGCATTGATATCCTAAAAGTAAGATTTTATGGCACTTCAATTTTGTTTTTTGTTGGTATCATGAATATATGTGCAGTTTTTAAAATCTCAGATGCTCAAATCCATAAACACAAAATTCTAGGAAACTGAGTTTCTAAATATGCAGCTCAGTTATACAAGCGCCTTGCATTAAAGTTCCAAGAAATTTTAGCTGTGGATAAATCATGTTACTTTCTATGATCTATATCAACCAAAAACTTATAATATTGTAATAAAGGATAAGCAAATCAAATCAAACAAGCAAATTTACAGTCATCCAAGAACCTATAAATCATGTTAAATTTTAGCCGACTAATTTAACATAATAAATAAAACACACCAAGAAAAGTACATAGCTATCTATAATCAATTGATCATCCTTACTCGATACAAATCAAATCTACAAACCATATAAAACAAAGTAAAATTGAAAGCTTAAAAACTGTTGTCGTAGATTCAAGTTGAGAAATATGATTTACCTTGCAGCTATTATAGTGATTTCTTGTTATTAAGCTTTCTGATAACTCCAGTGATGTAATTAAATTATTCAACATCTTATGAAACTCTTTTTGCTGTTCCTGGATTGCAACAGAGAGAAGAGGATAAGCGTGATTTCTGCTAAGGGAAGAGAGAGAAATTCAGATTCAGATTTCGGGGAAAAGAGATAGAGAGAAGGATTGACGGTGAGAAGAAATTATTTTTAGGTTTTGATTTGGAGAGGAATAATAGAACAGATGGAAATATAGTTTCATTTAATTTGGAACTTTTCTTTGAAATTAAATGGGGGGAAATATTGGAGCCAAGTGAAAATAGTGAAATAGAAGGGTTGGAGGGAGATGAAATTTGATTATTTTGGCATGAGAGGGAAAGTGAAATGGGAGGATATGAAATTTGATTATTTTGGCATAAGAGGGAAAGTGAAATTGAGTAATATGATTTGGCAAAAAAAAAGGGTTAATTAAAAGTGTGGTTTTATTTTGTAGGGACTAAAAACAAAATTCTGAATATTTTTAGGGACCATTTACTTAGTTAACATTAAAGTGAAATTAAGTTTTTTTAATTAATATTCAATTCATTGCATTTATTCAAAAAATAAATCATACTCTTATTTATTTATTTTTAAAAAAAAAAATCACACCATTTTATTAGTAAATATTTTCGGTTCACATAATAAATATTAGTAAGTCAAGCGTATTTGCATTTACGTTTATAAACAAATTTTCTCAGATCGAATGTAATAAGAAGGAAACATGAACTAGAATTTCTCAGATCGAATTTCCAGAGGTAAGTCGATCGTATGAACTATCCCCTCAGAAACTAGTCAACTTAGGAACAAGCTTACAGCTCTCACCCTAATGACAAGATTCTTCGACCTAAACTACTTCGAAGATGTCAGAACGACTATTCAAACTCGCAACTCTTACCCTAACTGAAAGAATCTTGGAGTCAAAGTACTTGGATGAATGTTCAATGACTAATCAAACTCTTGTTATCCGCTAACCAAGCTTACAACTATGACCCTAATGACAACTCTACCATAATGATAAGATTCTTCAACCTAAACTACTTCCAAGATTTCAAAACGAGTGATCGAACTCACAACTCTTACCCTAACTGAAAGAATCTTGGAGTCAAAGTACTTCATTGAACGTTCAGTGACTAACCAAACTCTTAACGACTGATCAAACTCAAAATTCTTACCTTAACTGAAAGAATCTTGGAGTCAAAGTACCTGGATGAACGTTCAATGACTAATCAAACTATTTATCGACTAATCAAGCTTACAACTCTAACCCTAATGACAAGATTCTTTGACCTAAACTACTACAAAGACTTCTTAACGACTAATCAAACTCAAAATTCTTACCCTAACTGAAAGAATCTTAGAGTCAAAGTACTTGGATGAACGTTCAATGACTAATCAAACTATTTACCGACTAACCAAGCTCACAACTCTAACCATAATGACAAGTTTCTTAGACCTAAACTACTACAAAGATTTCAAAATGATTCATCAAACTCTTACCCTAACTGAAAGAATTTTGCAGTGAAAGTACTTACATGCACGTTCAATGACTAATCCAACTATTTATCGACTAATCAACCTTACAACTCTCACCCTAATGACTAGTTTCTTAGACCTAAACTATTACAAAGACTTCAAAACGATTGATCAAACTCACAACTCTTGCCCTAACTGAAAGAATCTTCGAGTGAAGGTACTTGGATCAACGTTCAATGACTAATCAAACTCTTTACCGACTAATCAAGCTTGTAACTCTCACCCTAATGACAATTTTCTTAGACCTAAACTACTACAAAGATTTCAGAACGATTGGTCAAACTCAAAACTCTTACCCTAACTAAAAGAATCTTGCAGTGAAAGTACTTGAATAACCGTTCAATGACTAATCAAAATATTTACCAACTAATCAAGCTCGTAACTCTCACAGTAACGACAATTCAATTTTTCCTAAACTACTTCATCGATGTCTGAACGATTGATCAAACTCACAACTCTTACCCTAATTGAAAGAAACTTATACGGAAATTACTTTGATGAATGTTCAATGAATAATCAAATTGTTCATCGACTAATCAAGCTTACAACTCTCACCCTAACAACAAGAATCTTCGATCTAAACTACCTGAAAGATTGTTAATTGATCTATCAAGAGTTCACAACGACTAGTCAAACCCACAACTCTTACCCTAATAGAAATAATCTTATAAAGAAAGTCATAAATGTAAACTGACATAAAATGACATTTTTTATTCATAATATTTTTTTTAGAGGTCATAAATATTTAAGATATTTAGTCATTTAAATTTATCATAACAATCAATATAATTTTGGTTAAAATTTTGTTTTTTTTACTTCGTTCAGTTTGTATACTTTATGAATGAATAAAATATAAAATTTTATTTTATAGACAAAGTAAAAAATAATCTATTAATATATAGGATTAAAAATGATAAAACAAATAAGTGTTAAAAGAATAGCAACAAAAAACTAACATACGTTTTCTTCAAAAAAAAAAAAAACTAACATACGTAATCTATTATTTTTACGGCAAAATACGTAATATATATATTCGGGAAACAACATCATAGCACTAAGCCTAATACATTTAATATAAGATTTAATGTATATTAAATATATATAAATACGCAATTATATATATTAATGTAACATTTAATATAAGATTTAATGTATATTTAATATATACGCAATTATATATATTAAATTTATTCGGGAAACTAACATACGTAATATATTAGGGTGAATAATTTTGATTTAATGTATATTTAATTTATAAATACAATTTATTGTATATTTAATTTATAAATATGATTTATTGTATATTTAATTTATATTATGATTTAAGGAAAATTTAATAATTTCCTTCTACCATTAAGCCTAATACAACATTTTCTTATGGGCTTTTTTGTTATATAAGCCCAATACAACATTTGCAAAAAAAACATTAAAATATTCCGATTTATTCAACAAGTGGGACCCGCGTGTACTGTAGCAGCAACAACATCAGCAGGTCACCCATGCCTTTCTCTATCCAGATCTGAACCGTTGGAATATAATACTAATATATCAATGGCTCACAATGGCTGTCAGGCTTATATGCACAAGTTGTGTTTTATGCACAAAAAGATGAATTTGTGCATTCTAAACTGGGCCACCTATTTAATCTAATGGTAGAAATAAATTTGTGCATGGTGCACAAGTTTTACACTTGTGCATGTTAAATGCCACCGATAAACAATGTTTGGGGTAAAAAGAAGCAAATTTAATTTTATCCCTAGGGTTGATCACTTCCTCCAAGTTGGCTACTCACTATTTACCTCAAAACTGACCACCATTTACCGCAAGTGACTAGAGACTATTGAAGAAAAAAAAAGAGAAATAGAGGGAGAGAGTGAGGAGGGAGAGAGACTGATATGGTGTGAGGAAATAGGGAAGTATGGAGGGGTATTTATAGGTTTATAGGTGAGAATGGTAGTATAGGTTATAACCACCATAAATGTGGTCAAAAAAACGTGTAGAAGTTGTAAAAAAACGTGTAGATTGAAGGTTTAAAACCTGACCACCGTCCAAAAAACGTTTGTTCATGAGCTCAGACCACCGGCCAATGTGCGTGAGTTAACTCGCGCCTAGGCCAGTGGTGCGTGACTTAAGTCACGCAGAACTTATAAGGTGCGTGAGTTAAGTCACGCAGCGTGACTTAACTCACGCAAGGGTATAACTAGAAATCATGTTGGGCGCAAGCAAAATGTGTTGGGAGAAGAGCAGAATTCTTACATTTTCCAATATATTTGATCAAAACGTTGGTAAGTTTGTCTTTCTAAGACCAAGTGCAATGGTGGGTTGAAAATCATTTTCAACTCTTAAAATGCATGCAATGGTGTGTTGAGAGTTGGAGTAAAAATAAGGTAGATTGATATTGGTTGAATTAAATCAACATATTGAAATCTGAAATGGTGGGCCAAGGAGCAGGCCACGCGGCGTCAAAAAAGTGGCTGCCAGCGCGCGTGCAGCCCACGCGCCAGACAGGCGCGAGTGGGTGTTCCCCAGATGCGGAGAGAGAAGATGGGGTGGATGAAAATTGCCACGCGGCGCTTGCTGGTTGGTTGACTGGTTTTATCTCATCCTATTATTTGAACTCAATTATTTCATCGCAAATGAATTTTTTAAATTTTTTTTTTTACCAAAATTCATGATTTTTTTTTGTCTATAAATAGAATCGTGTTTCATTAGATTTGGACACAAAAAAAAAAAGAGAAATTTTTTCACTATCTTAATATTATTATCTTTCTATTAGCTTTTCTTTTGAAGTTTTAATCTTTTTTGTCTATAATCATATTGGGGTAGAATTGAAAGATGAACCTTTTTATTAATAATATAAGATAAGAAAATAAAAATAAATTATTTAAATAAATTTTGTTTTTAAAAAAATCTAAAAGATAAATTGTTAAGTGTTTATTATTTTAATTTAATTATAATCGATAATTGTAATTTTATGTAAACATAAAAACAAAAATATAAAATTAAATAAGAATATGGAATAAAAAGTGGTGGGGTAGGCGTTGAATGTTTTTGAAAAAATCATTGGAGAGTGTAAAAGTTGAATGAGTGTTGAATTATTAGGTGGAAGAGAGAAAATGGCGTGGAGTGTTGGAAAAAGAAAAAGGACGTGTTGAAAGTTGAAACCATTATAAATGGTAATAAAGGTTTGAAAAGAGGTTAAAAGCATGTTATAGCAATTATAGTTAAAAGCATGCTTCGAGCCATGAACATTATTAAAAATACTAATAGACTCAAACTCAAAAAATCAAATGACAGAATGATATAGAATGATAGTAATTGGTATGGGTGTTTGCGGTGCGGTTTGGTTCGGTTTTGAGATAAAAGTCATCTGAACCGCAAGATAAAAAAACATGCAGTTTGGTTTGGTTCGTTTGACTTTTAAAATAAAATTCAAACCACACCAATGCGGTTTGGGTTGGATCGGTTTGTGCGGTTTTTATCGAGACAATTTAATTTTTTGTTTTCCACATTAAAATCAAGTTAAAAAGGTAAAACACAACATATTTGCAGCAATGTTTTCAACAATGTTTTAAATTTCATCTAACAATATTCCCAACAAACATAAACCAAATTAATAAAGTGTGCAAAAAATAATACTCCCTCCGTTTCAAAATACATGTCCAATTTTTGCAATGTGCACTATTCACTTGACTTACTTTAACCATACTTTTTAACTAATGTATAAATACAAATATTATCATGTAAGATGTTGTTTGATTTGTCTCGACAAATATTTTCAAAATATTAAATTTTTATAATTTTTTTACTTTAGATAATTAAAGATATTAACGGTCAAAATTGTGCATTGGCATGTGTGAAGTGGTTGACTTGGACAAGTATTTTGAAACGGAGGAAGTATTATTATGTAAGGAATGCAAATACTAAGATTTTATCATTCTCTAGAAGTTCAAGTAACACATAAAATTATTTTAGAAATAAAAAGTAAACAATAAACATAACAAGAGAAAAAATATGTCATTTTATAGAAGTTTCCATTGAGTTTCTATGAGTATTGGTTTAGGTGACATATGTTTAATTAGTGTTTTTCTTATCTTGCGGTTTGGTTTGGTTTGGTTTGGTTCGATTTGTAAAATAAAAACCGCAAACCGAACCAAACCATGCGGTTGAGTAAGAAAACGATCCGAATACATCCGAACCAAATGCGATTTTTTGCGGTTTCGGTTTGGATTGATTCAGTCTGCGGTTTTTCTATTGGATTGGTTCGGTTTTGAACACCCCTAATAATTGGTATTTATGAAACAATGACTATGGTCACTTGATTCCAAAGTAAAATAAGAAAAGTATCTGAAACAGTAAAATAATTGGTATTTATGAAACAGTGACTATGGTCGCTTGATTACTTAATAAGCTCAAAATCATTTTATCTCTCTAAAAGAAAGTGCTTTGCCTTCTCTCTAACAAAACAAAAGCCTACCGCCGTTTTATCCCTTCTTCCCTGCACATCCAAATTTCAACACCTCCACCATGTAGCTTCCATCAATGGTGGTGCGTTGAGCATCCATCTCCACACCAACGTCGCGCCTCCGATCCAGCCTTCTGCTGTTTCAGATCGTCTCTCTGCCGTCATATCCGAGTCGGCTTTGTGGCTCTGTTTCCGGCTGGATCTGTTTGAAGCTCCACCGTCGTTCCAGCGGGTTTCCTCCTTCCAGATCTGGCGCTTGGTGGTGATTTCAGGGGGTTCGGTGTGGGACGGTAGTTGTGGTGGTGGTTCCGGTGGTGGTTGTTATTCCAGTTGCGGTTTCGTGTGGCCGCCGACGAGCTTACGGTGGTCCGCATTTTGCTTTTCTGGCTGTTCTCTTTTATGTGTTCTTCTTTGTGTGTGTCTGCAGGTTCGACTTCTCCTCTGTGCTGGAAGTTTGACGTCGTCGTTGTTCTTCTTGCTGGTGGTACGTCGAGAGCTTTTCTCCGTACCAACGGTTTTGTTGCTGGTTGCCTATTTTCTTTGTGCTTTTTGTGTCGTGGGTGTGTCGTGGCTTGTTACGGGGTGTGTCGTGGGGCGTCGCGGGTACAAATTGGTTGAGATCTGCTGATTTCCCGGTTGTTGTTTATGTGCCTTCGTGTCGGTGCTCTCGGGGGCTGCCTTTGTTGGTTTTTTAGTTTTGTGTTGGTTCGTTTGTGGGTCGGCGCCGTATTGTTGTTTTGTGTCACCGGAGTGCCGCCGGTGGGCTGTTTTTGTGTCGTTTTGTTTGGTTCTGACGATCTCTTTCTTTTCTAGATGTTTCTCGAAAGGGTTTAGTGCATAGACACTCCATGTTGGCGGTAGCAGTCATTCATGTACTTCCAGATTTTTGTGGGAGCTGGTCGCCATTGTTGTGTTGTTCGTTTGTTTTGTTTTTGTGTTTTTGTTCCGTGTTTCTTTTGTGGAGAGGGGCTTGTGCTGATTCTTGTGCTGGTTTTTGGCTATTGTTCCTTCTTCCTAGTCGTCCAAGCTTCTGTGCGTTTTCCCAACCTCCCACTCGTCGTCAGTGTTTTGTTGGCGTCGTTTCTCTAGGTCTGCAAAGGGTCGTGCAGTTGTGGTGGATCCGGTTCCGGATGGGAGGAGGTTTTCTCTTCCACGACGTAAGATGATACAGTGGTCCAGAGGGTGACGCTGAAACAACGTTTGTGGTGGTGCTTGTGGTGGTTGATTATGTGGCTTGCTTTGGTTTGTTTCTGTTCGAGCTGGATCGATTTGTGCTACTGTTCCACCGTTTCTGTCTTATGAACTTGGCATCTGGTTTATGGTGTGGGCCGAGTTTTTGGATAGATTATGGTGTCTACTCTGGTGGTTCGTGAGTTGATGGGTGCCTTTTTGATTTGTGTCGGGAGTCTAGTGGGTCGATCGCTTTTGATTCGAAATCAGGAGCTAGTCTTTTGATGCAGGTTCTTTTAAGCTTTGTCGGTGGCTCCTCCGTCCTTCCGAAGTTGAGTGGTGGTCACGTCTGATCGTTTGAAGCAACTTATCATTGTCGGCTGCTTTATTGATCTTTGTTGGTGGTGTCGATTTTTGTTTTGTTGTTGGCTTTTCGCTGGGTTTTTGGGGGCTTTTTCTTTTTTATTGGTGTAATACTTGGGATTTAATCCCCTGTGTATATATATATATATATATATATATATATATATATATATATATATATATATATATAATTTGCCATTAAAAAAAAAAAAAAAAGAGGAATTCTACCGGCCCAATCCAATGGCTCCCCTCATAAAGAACGATTATCTATGATCTTTCACTCTTTGTCTTGTAACAGAACTCTTCATATAGTCTCTCACCCCATTCCCATCACTCCTTATTACAGCTCATGCCCTCACGCCTAACGTCACTATGATAAACATTCCAAACCTGGGGTTCATTTCCTCTCTGGTCCCTACCAATTATATAACTAATAACTAATCAGATGTGTTTCTAATGACATACATACTCCAATTCCAATCTATTTTGGAACATAGGCTATCCTAGGCTATTTTTCTTTATTATGAACTTCAATTTGAAAAGAAATTCAGAAGATGTTTATTTTAAAGGGTATTTAAGTTTTTAGTCCCTATAAATATTCACAGTTTTGTTTTTAGTCCCTACAAAATAAAATCACACTTTTTAGTCCCTCTGACATTTTCCTTAAGCATTTTAGGGACTAAAAATGTTGATGGAAAAATTTTATAGGGACTAAAAATGCTGATGGAAAATTTTATAGGGACTAAAAATGTTAGTGAAAAATTTTATAGGGACTAAAAAGTGTGATTTTATTTTGTAGGGACTAAAAACAAAACTGTTAATATTTATAGGGACTAAAAACTTACTTAACCCTACCTATTTTAAATAACATACTCAATCTGTTTCCATTTCTAAATGTTTCATTAAGAATATATATTACCATGGTGCATGTGTTATTAGGTAGGCTTGACGGAACATGACTCAACTGAAAAAATGGTTTTAGTCATGTGGCTATTTTTGTGGAATTAGTGGCATGTTCTCACACATATATCTTGGGAATATATATTATAATAAGAGAGGTCTTTTTACGTTCGACGAACAACCAGAAACACACTTTGTACATTAGAGATCACCACATTCACAAAAGCATACTTAAATATATACTTTCTCTCTTAGCAATTTGGAGTAACACTTCCTGATCAGTAAAATACCACTTTTTCACCTACACAAAACTTCTTCTTTTTCAATATTTTTCCTGGGTTATATCTCATGTGTTTAGCAAATTCAAGTTGTTCTGTCACCTCTGATATGATTCATATCAGGGAAGAACTGTTGTATCCTGGGAGGATATGCGCTTATGAGGCGGATAAAATCCTCAAGGACAGTGACTATGTCACGCCTCAGGTTACATAATAATGGTTTAGTGTTTTGCACGTTATCACTTTCATGGTTTCATGTTTGTTTACTTCGATTTTGCCGACATCAAATTATCGCAATTTGAAGAACAGATAAGTTTATTGTTCTCTCTTTTAGTTATATTTTATTGAGGCTTGTATTTATATATGTTGATTATTATTCAGAGATAATTATTATGACGAATTTATACAACAATCTTGAGGATTTTAGTAATTGTTTAATGGTAAAGCTGTAAAAAGAATCATGAAGCATAAGAACCAGTATCAATATTATATGGTTTTATCTCCAAATTACCATGTGAAGTTTAGTAATTCATATTAATTTGAAGTAAAATGTGATCGGGTCAATTGTTTTTGAAAGGTTATAAATTTGATATTATTTTATTTGTTATGTGCTAGAAATTTGATCTGAAAGCCAAGTTTGTTATCGTGAATTAACCTTTGAAGAGCATGGAGATAAATGAGGTGCAAAATGAAAGGAAGAAAGGAGGTTGCAAATGACAGTGCTCTTGTAGATGATGATGGCAAACCCAAACGAACAGAATTATTAGATTATCTTGTGACATTGGATGGCAAGAACCCTTCATTTGGTTGACCATGGAGATGAGGATGCCGTGTCCTGTTTTGGAGAAAACGTGGCAGCTGAAATGTCATTCATGGTATGTTGCATTTTACAGTATTTTAGTCTTATTAGAATGTGCAAGTATATCATTTACATGATCTACATTAGGGATCTATGATACGGTTATTATTTTGTCATGAGTTTTGTGTGTATATCTTCACATATTCTTAAGCCATGAGAACATATAGCATATGGGGTCTTGGATGTTTTTCAGCTTACTGATTTTGAATAGGTTAAAATGAATCATAATATTTGGTTCTTTTTATAAATGAATGTTTTGTTTAAAACCAATGTCATCCTGGACTTGAATAACTTTGAAGTACACTATATTAAATTTAAGAAGTAATGGGATGAACTGTCTAGAGTGTTAGAAATTGAACTATATGCTATTTCTACTTTATTATATCTAAAAAGAGTGGCTTTTCATATTTAATGGTTGCATATGATTGAGTTTAATTTATCCATTGATATTCTTTTAATAATGTCACTATTACTTTGGAGGGCCATATTGGGGCTTAATGTGGTTGTTAATAGAAACATGATGCATAGCTTTGACTTTAATCAACAAACAAATCTGAAAACTGTGCCGGAATGAAATATGAATGTTGTGGCAGTGTTAGTTGGATACCACTTAGTTTTCCCTACTTTTGAACTCATATTCTATGTTGAGATTTAATGCTATATATGTTAAGTGTTAATTAGTGATGGGCAGTAGATAAAATTGGTTTGGTTTATCAAAATTGAAATATATAGCCAATGTATTTTCAAAGGTTGATAGTTATCACTTGTGTTTATGGTGTATTGTGCAACTCATTTGTAGTTGACAAATATATATGCTATCATGTTTTTAGATATTGTGACATTGATAGTTTCTGTTAGTTTTTGTGGTTTAGTGGTAACAGTGACGATTTGCTTTAAGAGTATATTTTATGTGTATTCAGTTTGTGGTTTGGATCTAAATTGTTGAGCATTTCTTATGATGCCAACACTTATATAAAAGAAGATCGAGGAGTTATTTTATTGATAAATTTATGAAAAAATATAGTATGGGTTATCCATTGTATTAGAACAAGACAATGATGTTTAATGAAATTTGTTTATGAGAAAATATATATTTATGGGATTTATTATTCATTGTGGAACCGTTGTCACTTGAAAATTATTCAAGTAGACCTGTATAATATAAATTCACACAGAGTCATATTTTCCCAATGTGGGGGTTTGTCCCTTAGTATTTATCTAAGTAGACCTGATGAAATATATTATGTAAATTAGTTTCATAATATATGAGATATTGTTTACAGAATGGATAAACCTTTGTATTAAAATAATACAAAGATGTCAAATAGATATGAATCCAATGAGAATAAATCAATAAGTAGATTTATCTTACTGATGAATATGTTGTCGCTTAGTAGACACCTAAGCAGACCTGTATGAATTTATTATGAAGAACAAGTTTATAATTGTTAACTTGGTAAATATGAGATTAATTGATTGAGAGACGTCTTAGTCAATATTCTTTGATGAAAGAAATTTTTGTCTTCATCAATGTGTGTAAAGTACGTACTAATAAAGCCCCTGGGATGAAATAAATTTGTGAGCATCGAGGGGATTGAGACTTAAGCCAATCGAAATTGACATGTGATAGGAACCCAACCTTTGTGATTGAAGATCCCATGAAGAAGGTTCAATGTGGTAAGAACAAGTCGCATGTTAGTTCTGCTAGCGCTAAATTTAATCCTAGTCTCTTTCCTATGGTGTATTTGAGTAAGTGCTAGACACTGCAATATTGAGAGGATAAGCTATAATGCTTTCAACGATTATCATATCCCTTATGGGTGGTGTATGACTTGCAGCATACACTTGATGAAATCGCCTATATGAGTGTCAAGTGGGGCCGCTTGCATGAGATCTTGGCAAAATCTCTAGAGCACTCATGAATACCAGGCACGCGCACGGCCTATTCGCGCACAACCGCGTAACAGCATGAATTGTGGGGGTGTAGTGTGATTATGAGACCTCTGGCATACAACAAGTGTCTTGGGTTCCATAGCTTGCTAAACCAATTCACTGTGTGTTAAGTCTTATTAATCTAGGACGGGTTCCATAGCTTGCTACACCGTTCCGATGCATTACATCTACGATGTTTACCCAGGAAAAACTCTTTTTTACCTTTTAGTTTAACTTTTGAAATATGTGGGGGATTGTTGTAATTTTAGAGTTTTATTTTATTTCAAAAGTTAATTCTATCTAAGTCCATCCAAAAATGATGTTTCCACATGTTTTTATCATTTTCTAAATAAGCTAACCATGACTCAGTATGCTTACTTAGTCAATTAATCCTTACCTTAATTTTCTCAACTGAAAAAATGGTTTTAGTCATGTGGCTATTTTTGTGGAATTAGTGGCATGTTCTCACACATATATCTTGGGAATATATATTATAATAAGAGAGGTCTTTTTACGTTCGACAAACAACCAGAAACACACTTTGTACATTAGAGATCACCACATTCACAAAAGCATACTTAAATATATACTTTCTCTCTTAGCAATTTGGAGTAACACTTCCTGATCAGTAAAATACCACTTTTTCACCTACACAAAACTTCTTCTTTTTCAATATTTTTCCTGGGTTATATCTCATGTGTTTAGCAAATTCAAGTTGTTCTGTCACCTCTGATATGATTCATATCAGGGAAGAACTGTTGTATCCTGGGAGGATATGCGCTTATGAGGCGGATAAAATCCTCAAGGACAGTGACTATGTCACGCCTCAGGTTACATAATAATGGTTTAGTGTTTTGCAGGTTATCACTTTCATGGTTTCATGTTTGTTTACTTCGATTTTGCCGACATCGAATTATCGCAATTGAAGAACAGATAAGTTTATTGTTCTCTCTTTTAGTTATATTTTATTGAGGCTTGTATTTATATATGTTGATTATTATTCAGAGATAATTATTATGACGAATTTATACAACACGAGTTGCCTTGACAAGTTCATCAACTCATAATTGGCACCTTAATCTATCTACTACTAGCCTAACCACTACTTGAGTTCGAATAACTCTCCGTACAAAGTGAACTCACAAAACCAACACCCCATAATACTACCAAACTGCTAGGTGTAGAAACCACTTAAGAAAATAAATTGTGTGTTATTTTTCCACCATCGTATTTATTTATTTACTAATATGTGTTTACTCTCTCCATCCTTAAATTCATGAACCCTGAAAATTTATACTCATATCGTGAACAATTTCACGTCAATTTTCTTTTATCAATTGTACAAGAATCATGAGAGATACTCGGTATCTTAATTTCTGTGTCTAAACTTTCTAAAAAAATACTCAATCATATCATGAAATATTTATCCAAGTGCATAGTCAATAAGGGGATGGGTAGCTCATTTAGTTGAGCTAAGGGATAAAGGAGGTAAGCTCTTGGGTTCAAATCCTGGCTAGGGAGAAAATACTAACATAACAGTTAAGATACTAACATTTGTCATTTAAATTAAAAATAAAAGTGCATACTCAATAATCAGAAACATAGAGCTTCGTATATGAAGGAACCTCATGTCAACCATCGATTGTCACCCTCTTCTTTTATAAGAGACAAAAGTAAATCTAAACACTTTCATTGTGTACATCTTGGCATTTGTGATGCTTAGAGAAGTCTGGGTTGCAATATTTCTTTCTTCTTTATAATCAGAAGCACGCATATATTTGCCCACCGTGAAAATTATTTGTTCATAATAAGCTGATAATTTTTAACTAATTCAATATATTTGATAATAATGATGTTTTTTTAGGAAATTGTTAATTTTTTTTTTTTTACATATGACACAGTTAACAATTATTTTTATGATTGTAGAGTACTATATTTTTTATATTGATAAACATGAAATTCATTAAATATACTCTTTGATGATAAATACATATATATATTTATCGGGTGGAATGGGGTGGGGGAAGCAGACTCTTTTGTTTTAGAAAATTGCTATTCTCCCAATAAAAAACGCCCACTCTCATACAAACTGACCAAAATACAAGTTTTTATGAGAGTGAGCGTTTTTTGTTGGCGGGAGGTATTTTGATCAGTTTGTATGGAAGTGAGCGTTTTTTGTTGGGAGAAGATATCCTTCCAATCTATAAATTCCTTTCTTCAAAGCCACACTAATAATATGGTGGAAGCTGAATTCTAATTATCATGTGAAGCAAGTTATTCTTAATCCAAATACAAGTACAATCTTTGTGACAAGCATCACATGCACATTGGAAGTGAATCCACAGTAGCTTAACCATCCAAGCCTCCCCCCATACCCACTTATTAATTAATTATTAGTACACACATACATACCACTATATATAAATTAATCAAATGCATACTGCTAATTTGCATTCCATTGAAGGTGATCATAGAATTGTTGGAATTATTAATAATAAGAATGTTTAACTGGGGGTCCATTGTTGTGACTGTGATGTTGTTCGTGTTGTTGACACCGGGGCTGTTATTTCAGGTTCCAGGTCGTTCAAGATGCATTGAGTTCGGAAACTTTCAGACAAGTGCTGCTGCCATCGTTGTTCACTCTCTCCTCTACTTTGGTCTTGTTTGTCTATTCTTGATTGCCATTAGGGTCCACTTTTACATAGGATAAATAGATAACTTATCACTTCCAATTTTACGCAAGTTGTTTTTCTTTTTACTATGTTTCCGTTTATCTCCTGTGATAACAACGAATGAAGTTAAGTCTTTATAGTTTTGTCCCTTGTTCGTTTTTCATGTATTTGTTTGTATTCATGACCTAAACATGCATTATTGAGAAATAATGCACGTATCTTTTCCAGTGAGAAGTTGAATTGAAATTTTTTTATATTTAATTTACATAATCTCACTAGTCGTAGATCATATGTTCATTTTTGGATCATATGAAACAGTTAAAGAATAAATTGTTGAAATCTATCAGGTCCAAAATAATTATAATTAAGGTACATGAAGATCATTTTACAACCGTTTCAAAGTAATTTAAACTCTATTCGTTAAAATTATAAGATTAAGTTTTTATTAATGAACTAATATATACCTCAAGTATAACAAGATATTTTTATGTAATGTGTTGGATTGTTGAGCTTTGATCAACAGGTAAATTTCTCCACTTCACAATTCTAGATAAACATTTTTTTTAGTTCTAAATTAAACTCTCGTTTGGACATTTTTGAAAGAATAATACGAATTAATAAGAGTATATGACGTGTTATATTGTTTATATAATATTGGTTTTAGTTATATTTTTACAAAAATGACAACAAACAAATGAGACCCAAACTTCCCAGGAAGGATGACCTATGCCAATGGCCCGAAACTTCAATTACAGCAACATGACCAATAATTCAAGAGAATTTATTTTTCCACATTTCTAATGCATATTCAAATATATTGTAGAGTTCAAAGGTGTTTTTAATGTGTTTTTACACCGTTACATGATTTTATAATTCAAAGTGTTGAATTCGAATTTAATTTTGGACATACGACAACGTTAAAACTCAGAGGAAGAGTTGCCACCATCTACATCCTGCAAAACTCGAGTATTAGTCTTCACAAGTTACGCACATAGATGCCCAATTTATACAAATTAAAGAAAATATTTCACTATATGCACCTTTACAACCGTAGAGAAACCCAAATTAAATTGATTTAATTTGATCTTATCGTGCACGGAATTATTTCAATTAATGAAAAGCCACATATTAAAACGATATGCTGGCACGTTATGATTGCTTTGATTGTTATCCTTATACAAACTCTCTTGCAGGCCACCATTGGCACCGACTATGACATGTACCGAACTTAAACTCAAACTAGCTTCTATTTATTTTATTTGTATCTTTGATTGATTCTCCTTTTTATAGTATTTCATTTATTCCTTCTTTGCTTGTTTACTTGAGTTTGCCCTTAATCAATTGTTATCCACTAAGGTGAAAATTCTTAGATAATTATTTAATTAATTTTCAACTATTTAGTATACTAAATAAGCTGCCAAGTGCCACCAATCTCTTTAGCTTGCTTGTTCATTCACTCCACCAAACCACTCCACACAACATTAATTAATATGTATCAGATTATAGTTTCAGGTGTCAAATATATATACATATATATGTGTGTGTTGCAATTTGTAAAATAGGAAAAAATGGCGGATTGGGGTCCAGTGGTAATAGCAGTGGTGCTGTTTGTGTTGCTAAGTCCAGGGTTGCTGTTTCAACTGCCTGGAAGAAACAAAGTGGTGGAGTTTGGGAACATGCAAACCAGTGGTGTGTCTATTTTGGTCCATACCATCCTCTTTTTTGGACTCATTACCATCTTTCTTATTGCCATTGGTGTGCATATCAATACTGGTTAATTTATTAATCACATTATAGGTTTCATTTTTAGTTTGTTGTGGTTTGACAATGTGGTGTTCTAATTATTCTCATTTCACATCCTTGTGGGATATTTGATGTGCTTTCTTTATTATGTTTAGATTGGTCTTTTAGATTTTAGATATATAGGGTGATCTTTTATTTGTGTTGGATAAGACCGGAATGACCTGCACACACCGGTATCATACGATGTTCTATGTTTTGATGTTGTTTTCTTTGCTCGATTAAATCAATAAATTGTAAATAAGATCATGTGTGTCTTCGTGAGTTTAGCTCAATTGGTATGGACAATGTATAAAATATGCAAGGTTCGGGGTTCGAACCTCGGCCACAAAAAAAGATCATGTTATGTGTACCTTTGTTAATGCAAGTTTGAGAGATTTATTAGTAGAAAAAAGGACAAATAAAGTTATCAATATAGATTTTCCAAAGGATGAATCCTCAATATAGTTAGGGTCATGTTAACCAATGCCCCAACACTGGTTAAGGAAGCCAAAAGAGAAAATTTTAAATAAATAAAAAATACTTTTTCAGCTTTTAATGCACTGATTACACACCTTTCAATGTAAATGCTACTATATTTGACCCCTTAACCAGTGCTCCGGGGCACTGGTTAACATTTCTCATATAGTTATCCTCCCTAGTTTTATTTTGGCTTAATACATCATTTGGTCCCTTAACTTATTTTTGGTTTTTAATTTGGTCCCTTATAAAGTGTCCCAATTTGGTCCCATAAATCTTATACCGTTTACTATTTTGGTCCTCTCCGTTAGTATTTTGCAAAATATGTTAACTCATTTCCACTTGTCAGTTAAGATTGGTGATCAATGGTTGGATTTAAAAAACACATATGACATACAGTGGACTATCAACATATGATAACTTCTATTGTCATCTTCATTTTCTCTCTCAAAAAGTAACACCAGAAAATTATCATTTCTCTTTTAAACCATAAATACATTATTTTCATTTTTTCTGAATCCAAAACACATTCCTCTCGTCTTCAATTCCAAAGAAAAAATTAGTTTGTGAGCTTCATGTTGTTGAAGATGGTAATGGTTCCTATATCTCTTAACAGAAATTAAACTCAAAAATTTCAGAAATTAAACCAAGAAATTCAATCTCCTTCCTCAATCTCATAATCCCAAAAATTAAACCCAGAAATTCAATTGGCTACCTTTAGAAACACAACAGTTATGACTTTTATTTTGAATTAAATCCATTAGCAATAAAGCTACTCAAATGCCAAAATCGCAAATCATATAAAATTTAATTATTACTTTGATTTTGTCTCTCTTTTTGGTTCTCAAGTAATAACAACTACTAAATCCATAGTTTCCTTATGAACTATATTCTCTTTCCTTTCCTTAACCAGATGGTTCCCTTGTCAAATGGGTTTTGAGAATCTATGATGTAGAGAGATTCCCTGTTGATGATGAGTTTTGTAGTGATAATGGATTTTAAATTTTAAATGGGTTTTAAGAAATTGATTTTGTTTTGTTGATGATGAATGGAGTGAGAGGGTGTACAATTTTTTTGGGTTGCAGTCGGTTTTTTGTGTTTTTTTGGTGAGAATAGATGAGTTACAACGCTATTTCTTTCTTCCACTGTTCCTTCTGGAAAAAATTGCTGAATCTGAACCATACCCATTTTCCATCTCCTTGATCTGCATCATTTTCATACTCATACACTTCGGATTCTGTAGTTTTGAAGCTATGAAGGTAACAATGTGAGGTAAAGTTTTCACCTTTTTGCAATGGTGGCTGCCATTCCTGAAAACCCTTACAACAACAATGGTGTCTTACCCATAAGAAACGGACGGAGGCAACGATGAAAGTGTCGATGCCGGAGAACGACGGTGGAGAAGTGGCGTTGCGGAGGTTATATGAATTTTTTAAAATTGGAATTTAAAAAAATTGATGAATTTTTTAAAGGAAAAAAAATTGGAATTTAAAAAAATTGGATTTTTTTTATGAAGGTTATATGAAGATGAAGAGGAAAGAAGACGACAATGGAAGTTATCATATGTTGACAGTCCACTGTATGTCATGTGTGTTTTTTAAATCCAACCGTTGATCACCAATCTTAACTGACACGTGGAAATGAGTTAACAGATTTTGCAAAATACTAACGGAGAGGACCAAAATAGCAAACGACATAAGATTTATGGGACCAAATTGAAACACTTTATAGTTAAGGGACCAAATTGAAAACCAAAAATAAGTTAAGGGACCAAACAATGTATTAATCCTTTTATTTTTGAAGTATAATAATGATCTTTGGATTTCTTTAAAAAAATTAACTTAACATATTTGGGAATACAAGGATGACCTGTTGTACAAAAAATATAAGGATGACTTGGTCACTAAGATGAGAGATAAGTAGGGGTGGGAATAGGTCAGGCCGTCCGACAGGGGCCTACGACCTAGCCTATTTAAAGCCCAGCTTGGCCCAGCTCGTTTATTAACAAGACCAGACTCAAGCTTTTTATAAGGCCTATTTAATTAAATAGGCCAGGCTAAGGCTTGCAAAAAAGCCTATTAAGCCCATCGGCCCGGCCTATTAAGCTTTTCATATATAATATATCTTCCATTATTGATATTTTTGAAGTTTTTTTCCATAAACACAAGCCTTCATATGATTGGTTATTTAGTAGCTGATATATTTGTGTGATTAGACCTTCGTAAGAATTCATTATTTAGTAGCAAACATATTTGTGTGCTTTAGGCCTTAATAAGTTTTGGCCTATTTAGGAGTAGACTTATATGTGTTTCCAGGCCTTAGCATAAAATAGGCTTTTAAATAGGCTTTCAGGCTTCATCAGGCCTTTAAAAAGGCCAGGCCAGACCTCAAAAATGAGCCTATGACGGGTAATAGGCCAGGCTCAGGCCTAACATTTTTGAAGTAGGTCAGGCTTAGGCCTTACAAAGCCCGGCCGGCCTAGCCCATTTCCACCCCTAGAGATAAAGACATGGGTAATTCTTACATAATCACAAACAAAAATTCAAATTGTTTAGGCGCACACAACAATACACATTAACTAATGTGTGTAATAATAATAACAATAAATTGATTTTTTTCTTCACTTTTTACTCATTTCCGTTTGTATGTGTGTCTAAACCAATTATATTTGTCATCGTGAGTTTAACTAAGTTGGTAGGGACAATGCATAATATATGCAAGGTCCGAAGTTCAAACCCCAACCACCATAAAAAAAAAAAAAACAATTATATTTATGGCTGTGATCACACAAGCATTGCTAGGAGATGATATGCAATAGTTTTAGTTCCACCCTCGACATGAAAATTAACAACACTAACATTGGTCCTTTAAAACTAACTTATAACATATTTTTTGAGTGGGTAATTAACAATATTTCTAATATCATAAATACTATACATTTTGTTTCATTTTAAGTGTCGAATCCTTTAAAAATAAATTATAATATATTTTTTGAGTTGATAATTAGCAATATTTCTAATTTCATAAAAACTATCCATTTTGTTTCGTTTTAAGTGTTGTTTAAGTACGAATTTTGTGTTTATGTTAAATTGTTATTTTGATACTTAAACGATACAGTTTATCAATTATACATTTTCTCAATTATTACTATTTTTTTTTAATAAAACTAATTAATGTTATCTATTTGAAAAAATTAAGTATATTTTTTTAAACAAAGTTTGTTTTTTGTTATTTGCAAATTTAAACTTCCCTAAAAGAGAATTTTGTTACCAATAATAACGGTTTCATGAAGAGTTGAAATTCTATGATAAAGATTAGTAACATTGTTAAAAAAATTAAAGTGCGAAATAAAAAAAACAATTTTGATGGAAAATAAAAGATTTCATTGATGTTTAAAAAGAATAGAGAATGGAAGACTCACTGGAACAAAATGAATCAAAAAATAGCACATCAAATTGATTGAGAAGAGATACTATGTAAAAAAAATATGTATTTATTATTGGCGTAAGATGTGAGTATAAAAGAAGAAATCTCCGAAAATACATTTTCCTTAATTTGATGTGTCCTACTATAAAAGGAATTATGAGTAATGAGTTGTCACAATAGTCTTCAATGTATCAAAATTTTAAAATAGTCTAATAATTCAAAAGAGTTTCATGCTAAAATAATATCCTAATACTCACAATATTTTTTTTTCATATAGAATCTGAAATAATAATAATAATATCGAATGATTGATATGACAATATTAACGAAATATTTTAATATTAATGACTATTTTGACTAATGAATTGCACTATCAATGACCATTTTGAAAATTCGATGCATTAAAGTACTATTGTGGCTACTCGTTACACATTCAAGCACCAAAATGATTATTAATATTACCTCATTATAAAACAACATTTAAAAAGAAATTGAGAAAGTATTAAAGAAATAATTATCTTATCTATTATAAAACATAATTATTTTATTGAAGAGTATAAAAACATAAATATATTATAGAAAAAAAATATATAAACATATTGGCATGGCTACAAAATAAGAAAGAAACTAGTTTATTTTTTATGGAAAAAAAAAATAAGAAAACATATATACTCTAGAAAATAAAATAAAAAATCAATAATAATTATTATGTTCAGGTAACCCGACATCGATCCGATCCGACCCGAAAAGAAGTGAAGTGACTACTAACACAGTCGCCGCTCCGCCGCGTCCTATCCGTCTTTCTGTCACCGGTTTCCCATCGTCGTCGTGAAAGGTATGTTATTTACTTCTCTGGTTGTTTTCACTCTCGTTGCTTCTCTCTGTCTGTTTTAATCATTTTTTGTTTCTACAGAATCAAAATCCATCACCATCTTCGTCAACTCTTTATCTCTTCGCTGAACTGTTAACGCACGCGCCTTGGCTTCGTTCCCGTTCTGCGATTTCTCAAGGTATCTACTCTTCTCAGATCTATGATAGAAAACGTTTCTTTAAATTTTTAATCACATCTCGTATTTATCGCAAGACAAGTGAATTTGGTTAAAGCGTTGATTTAATTTTGAAAGTTTGAGTGAAACTTTGAATTATTTCTGCATTACTTTAGGATCTGTTGCTGCTTAATTTTTCTCCACTCTCATCCATTACTTTAGGTTTTGATTATGAAAACTTGTTAATGCGTTGCGACTGTGTAGAACTTGAACTTTTGATTATATGTTTATGGGGTTTTGTTTTGGAATTAGTAGGAAATGTGAGGGAAGGCTTTCATTTTGCTCACACAACTTGATTATATGTTCATGTAGTTTCGAATGTTTTGTGATTTGTCACTGTGCAAAACTTGTGATTACTTTGTATGATTTGTTTATGACACTGGTATAATATACGTTCTTTGAGTAAAGTTTCAATTAGTTCTTTGACGCTGGTATAATATACACCTGTATAAATTAGTTCAGCTTATTTTCATGAACAAGGTACAACATTTACTTCGGATTTGCCTCGCGACTCCATTTCTTCATGTGTTTTATTTTCTGTGTTCCTCTGAAATATTGTCCATTGATCACTAACCTTTAGAATAAACTTAAGAAAGACTAAATATTTATGCAAAGAAGATTTATTGATATTGGATTATAAAATCAAAGGTTTCCTATTGTCAAAAAAAAAAAAATCAAAGGTTTCCTATTTATTTTAGAAATTTTGCTGTACATGACCAATGTCAACCTATAACTTCAATTCACTATTAATTAACTAAATTATTGTATGCAGGGGTCTCAAAAGGGTGTAACAGACACAACATTGGTAGCTAATTAGCATCTTCCACTCTGCAGCTAGAATCAGATAACAAACCTTGGTAAGGAATATGGCCAAATAGAGAAAAACCGTTTGGTTTGTTTTAGTCTTGCTGTTTTCTCACTTTAATTGGTTTTACTTTTCAGGACAATTAGTACGAAGAAAGAAAGAAAAATCACCTCCTGAATTTACTTATTTTGGAAATAACCACTTACAAAATCAAGGTAATCATACTAATCCAACACACCATATGGTCCTTTTGTCCACTTCTATTGAATGCTATTGCAAACTGGTTTTCAATGCATAAGACAATCCAACAAGGAGGCTTCCAATTCTGTCAAACATTTTGTTGAACTATATTTACACGTTAGACATATTGCATAAAAATTAAAAGATTCAATTTTTTTCTTGCATGCTAATCATATTTCCATTAAGATGAAAACGCAAGTGTTTTTCACATTTGCTTATGATTTGTATCTAAAATCTAATCCTTGCAATAACAAATGCTTGTGTTGATTTCATGTCAAATGAATCGTTTATAATTATGGTAGAAGTAGCAAATGAGGAGGTACAATCTATCACCATAGATTGTTTTAGTCCGAGTGTCTCGTGTGTGTTCAACTGATTGTTTTATTGCCAGACCAGTCATCAAGTGGGGCATGATGAGAGACAACCACTTCCCCCACCTAGATCGACCTAGTGTTTTTTCCCTACATTTTCATTAAGTTGCTTCCACTATTTTCATATATCTAATAAGATATTTTTTTAGCATCCTAAATGATTTTTTCTTCTCTAATCAATTTACATTGTTTAGTTTTTAGTATTTATAGCCTAAGCAGTTCTAATAAATGTGATGGATCAGAGGCTAATTAGCATGGTAGTAAGAATAACGTAATTTGGACAACTTTTGTACCTTCTGACCAACATTAAAATAATAAGTTCCTTATTATAAATAAGGGTTAATTATGTTTCTAGTCCCTATAAAATAGCGACCTTGTAAGTTTAGTCCCTACTTAATTTTAATAGCATTTTTAGTCCCTATAAAAAAAAATTTACTTATAATTTTAGTCCCTGCTAAAACAAAGTTTGATTAATTATCCTTAAACTCTTAAATTTTTGAACGATTTTTTTGAGACAAGATTAGAACACTATGAAAGGTTCGTTTCCTAAAATTTAGAATTTTCTGACATGAAATGAATTAAATATGAATTTTTTAAAACGACAAAAGTTAAAGATAAAAAGCTGTGAAGCCCGGATACGAGATACGATACGGATACGACACTGCACCGATACGTCGATACGGAAAAATTTCAAAAATCAAGATACGATACGGCTGGGATACGTTAATAAAAAAATTATATAATTAAATGTACAATATAATTATAACCATTTTTTAATATGCAAATATATTAACAAACAAAAGAAACCAGACTCGTAGCACATTAACATAAATATAAATATAATTAAGAGAGTGGTAATTAGTCAATTACATACGCAATATATACCAAAAAGAGCACCATCAATGCTATACATCAATTGCTACACTATATCCAAAAGGAACTTGTTAATGTTATACTATATCGATCAAAAAAAGAAGCACTATATCCAAAAAAAGAACACATCAGTACTAAGAGTTAACACTAACATGTAACTAACGTTTACATCTCCTCTCCTCCATTCCCATCTTAGAAAGGGAAAGATGCAATTGTTTGTGTGGTGTGGTGTGGGTCGTACTGGCACCAAAGAAAGATAAAGGAAAAGTGCGTGTGTATATATATATATATATATATATATATATATATATTATAGTAATATAATGTTTTTATTCTTAATGTTTTTAAAAAAAACAGAAATCAAAATAATATAAAAAACACAAGTATCTGTGGGTATCGGGACGTATCGGAAAGTATCGGATAATTATTCTTTTAAAAAATAAAATTTAATATTTGGATACTCTCCGGATACGTATCGGGAAGTATCGGGCAGGTATCGGTGCAGGATACGCAGGGGATACGGTACGTCATCCATTTTGAAGTATCGGGGCTTCACAGATAAAAAGTAATAAAATCTGGATGTAGAAATCAAATTTTGCGATAATTTTTTGCGGACGAACTTTTAGTAATGTTCTAAACATGTCTGCAAAAAATTGTTCAAAAATTTAAGAGTTTAAGCATAAATTAAACAAATTTGAATTAAGTAGGGACTAATACTCAGTGCAGAAAAACAAAATTAGGGACTAAAAATGCTATTAAAATTAAGTAGGGACTAAACTTACAACGTCGCTATTTTATAGGGACTAGAAACATAATTAACCCTATAAATAATAGGGTTAAATATGATTTTGGTCCCTACAAAATTGGGATCTTTTAACTTTAGTCCTTACTTAATTTTAATAGTTCTTTTAGTCCCTAATTTTTTTTTCTTTGCCCAATATTAGTCCCTCCTCAATTCAAATTTGTTTAATTTATGTTTAAACTCTTGAGTTTTTGAACAATTTTTTGCATACGTGTTAAAAACATTACTAAAAGCTCCTCTGCAAAAAATTGTCGCAAAATTTGATTTCTATGTCCAGATTTTGATAATTTTATCTTTAACTTTTGCCGTTTTAAAAAATTCATATTTAATTCGTTTCATGTTAAAAAATTCTAAATTTTAGTAAATGAACCTTTCATAGTGTTCTAAACTTGTCTCAAAAAAATCGTTCAAAAATTTAAGAGTTTAAGGATAATTAAACAAACTTTGTAACAGGGACTTAATTTAGAAGTAAATTTTTTTTAGGGACTAAAAAACCTATTAAAATTAAGTAAGGATTAAACTTAGAAGTTCCCATGGACAGCATGGGCAGCATTACCGTCGGTCACGGACTACATAATGTCACCATGACACATGAACACAAACTAAATTTATGAACGTTATAATTTTCAGTGATAAATCTCGCACATATTCTTTTGGGATAACAATTACATTTTTTGACACTCATTATTCTTGTTCTATTTCGACAAAATCTTATTAGATTTTAAATATTTTATTATTTTGAATATATTTTTGAAGATACATTTGAGAATAAATGTATTTTGAAAATTAAATGATATAAACTTTTAAGTTTGAAATTATTTAATGAAATTTGAAGAAAAAAAATGCAATTTTTAACATCCTGTTACGGTTAAAAAAAATCATGTTATTGACACCACCATCTCAGGCTTATACCCCCGAACTAATCAGAATTGGGCCAATCCCAACCTCCTTCATCAAACCCGGTTTCTTCTCTTTCCCTTCATTTTTCATCCTTACCATTCTTCTCAAAACCTCAAACACAACGATCTCTGCTATAACCCTAGCCTGCCGCCGCCGCCTTTTTCCCCCACCACCGCTGAGATCAGCCTCGTTTGGCCAAAGTAATCACTTTTTCTTCGTCTTCTCAACCCGATCCATTTTTTATCCATACAGAATCACTAAAGGATCAGAATGGAGGGCATTCCGTTTTGAAGGAGTTTCGAAGCAACTCCGGGCTCAATTTCAACAATCGAGCAACATATTCATCATGCTCTCCTTCTATACGACAAAATATTTGTAAGTTTCCATCGTTCTACATATTTTTCTGAAACCCCAAAGTCCTAATTTTTCTGAAACCCCAATCTGTTTATGCTCCGAAATTCGAATTTAACCTTATATCATTCCTCTGAGTTAGTTTGATTTGATTCTTCGACCGATTTATGTATAAATCATAAATCCCCCATTTCTATTTTGAACATGTATTTTCCCTCATTATTAGAATCCAAAAATATCATTTTTGCTGTTAGTTTGGATTGTTGTTTACTTTCAAATTTCATCTTGATGAGTCTATGGGTCATAACATCAAAATTGATAAAAAAAAATGATTGGGGTTAAGGGTAACTCAGCATAAATATACTAGGACTTCTGTTAGTTTTCTTCTTTCAGATAAATATACTAGGACAATATTTGTAAATAATAATTGAAGTTTAGTTGAATATGTATTCTTGAAGCTAATAATCTTTCTTAAAAAATGAAATAGTATAATTTGAAGTTTACATTGAGATTAAAAAGAAGAAACCATGAAGGAATTCAAGATATACAAATACAAAATTTGGGAAAATGTGATTCATAACCAGATCTGAAAGCCTGAAACAATTCTTCATATTGCTACAATTGATAAATTGATATAAAATAGGATCATAGCAGACCTACTTTGTACCTGTAAGTGTTTACTGTCAGGGACCTAACTGATAGTAAGTATGTACAATCATTGACCTAACAACAAGTCTCCTCGCAACCTCAAAACAACTTCATCAAGGAAGATGCCCAGTTCTTGACGAAGAGCAACACTTCGTTGGGATGAGTTTGGGATATTGATTTTCGGGGATATTGATTTTTGGTCCAGGGACTAAAGTGACAATTTTTTACTTTCACTTTAGTCCCTGTGACACCTCATACTATTTGTCAGCATCAAATCTTTGTCATATCATCACTTAATAGAAATATTTAACGCCAGCAACTAAAGTGATAACGAAAGTGCAGAGTCGGGGTCAAAGTGACCATTGACTCCTTTTTTTATCCCAAAATTTTATTTGATTTTTTTTGAAGAAAATCCCTAATTCTTCTTAGTCCCGACCAGTTGCACACCGTTTTCTTTCTCACAAAACAGAGAGAATCTCTTCTTCTCTTTCTTCACTTAGCTCGCCGCCACCCCTCTCCGGCGGCCCTCCATACACCACCACGCCCACGCAGCTCACCTGTCCAGGTTTGTCTCTTTCTTCTCTTTTTTCACCTGTCCAGTTATTTTCCTATGCCATTTGGAGCTGGATTACAAAGCTTAAATGCATTTTCTTAACAATGAGTTTCGTCCCTTATTAGGATAATGAAATTTGATAAGTTTCAATTATTAAAAACCTATGAACTTGATGTATGCATTTTCAATTTCTGTTTAAACTAAGGTTTGGTGTGTTGCAGAATGGGAAAGGGTTTGATATGGGCGACGGCAGAGGATCTGCATAGGAACAGGAGTCGAGTTCTGTCGCTATATCGTCACATTCTGCGAAGCCTCAATTCTCCTTCGTTGCCACTGACCTTCGCTGCAAGACTAGCGAAGAAAGCTGAGGTACGTGCAATGTTTTGGGTGGGTTCTGATGAACGGTCTTTGCATAACATTGCTGACCTAATTGATGCTGCTGAATACTCTCTATCTTTTCTCAAGAAAGGTCAATTTCCTCCTCGTCACATTACCTGATCAACACCTTCCATTTCCCTCGTTGCAGTTTAGTATGAACTTAATGCAATCATGATATGTTTTGGTTGTTTATATGTAAGAAAAAGGCATACGGTATTCAAAATGGAACACAGCTTAAATATATATCCTACGAGCCGAATCCAATGTAGAGTATGTTAAGCCTAAATTCTGCCTTATTGTATGCTTATAATAAGACTGATTCCTAGTTAGAATTCGAAATTACGTTGTTTATGTGTTGTTTTGCATTGTAGATAAATGAAAGTTTAACTTAAGGGTATATTGTTTTGTTCATAACTTGGTAGTACTTAATAATTAAGGAGAAATTAATTATTGAAGAATTATACATCAGGCTTGATGAAGGGTCGCTAATCCTATGATGAATTCCATAAGGAACATGATTACTTGAATGTCCTAATTAGAAATATTATTTAGGGTTAAATATGTTTTTGGTCCCTATAAAATTGGGAACTTCTAAGTTTAATCCTTACTTAATTTTAATAGGTTTTTTAGTCCCTACAAAAAAAAAATTACTTCTAATTTTAGTCCCTATTACAACAAAGTATGTTTAATTATCATTAAACTCTTAAATTTTTGAACGATTTTTTTGAGACAAGTTTAGAACACTATGGAAGGTTCATTTACTAAAATTTAATTTTTTTTAACATGAAACAAATTAAATATGAATCTTTTAAAACGGCCAAAGTTAAAGATAAAATTATCAAAATCTGGACATAGAAATCAAATTTCGCGACAATTTTTTGCAGAGGAGCTTTTAGTAATGTTCTTAACACGTATGCAAAATATTGTTCAAAAACTCAAGAGTTTAAACATAAATTAAACAAATTTGAATTGAGGAGGGACTAATATTGGGCAAAGAAAAAAAAAATTAGGGACTAAAAGAACTATTAAAATTAAGTAAGGACTAAAGTTAAAAGGTCTCAATTTTGTAGGGACCAAAATCATATTTAACCCTAATATTTATAAGGAAAATGCTTGTTTTCCCGAAAACAAGGCTTCCCGAATTCATCCCGAATGCATTATTATGCTTTCCACCGTTGCACATGTACGCCGCATTTTCCGTAATTGTCAAAAAGTCAACATGCTGCTTCACAAAATCACACCTCGGGATGTTTTCGGGATGTAAAATTCGGGAAGTATAGCACTGCTCTATTTATAATAAGGAACTTATTATTTTAATGTTGTTCAAAAGGTGCAAAAGTTGTCCAAATTACGTTATTCTTACTACCATGCTAATTAGCCTTTGATCCATCACATTTTTTAGAACTGCTCTTTGTTGTCAAAGCGGAAACGCGGCGCGGTATGCAGGCGCGATGCGGGCGCTATTACATGACGCGGACACTAAATATTTAATACTAAAATACTATAATGTTGAAAAAGAAATACTAAAACAACTTAAATATTACTCAAAATTCATAATGTATTCATAATTTGAAATAAAACATGTCTTATGCAAAGACATAAGAACATACTTGCAAGAAATACTAATAAAATTCAAGGTAGTTAACACCTTAAGCCTCTAAAGCTTAAAGTAAGAAAAGTACTAAACATGAAATAAACATGAAATAAAAGTTCAAATTCAATAATCATGAAAATCTTCATCATCACTTCCACTTCCACCATCATTCATGTGCTTTGCCTCATCCTCTTCCTCTTCATTATCTTCCTCTTCATCCTCTTTTTCTTCATCCCCCAATCATTAACAAACTCTGGATCATGTTCGTCAACTACTACCACTTTCTTTCCTTTTCCCGTGCAAAACTTTCTCGTCAACTACGGTTTTAATCTATGGCGCTTGTTTAAATTCATTTTGATCTTGTTTTAATATTTAATATGTTTTGCTTTGTAATTTAGCAATGGACTACCTTCAATAAACATTAAATGGTAGATCTATTAAGCATGTTATGTACTGACTTCCTTGCAGCTTGAGATTTCTGGCTGATTTTTCCTACTGATTTGTTTAAGGACCCTTGTTTTTTTTTTTACTTCTAATCTCGAATCTAATCGTATAATTTACCTTTGAGTTAGAAAATGCCTCTACCCATGAGCCGGATTAGCCGTCCACTTTTGGTGGGTCGGAAACCGGTGCAAAAGCCAAAAAAAAAAAAAGAAAGCAGTGAAACCGTACTCTATAACCGCCACCAGAAAATAACTACAACAAGTCAACAATGACTACAAAGAGGCCTCACTGAACCATGGTAAAAATGTAAGCTTATGAGGTTCTTTTGTGGGCCTCAAATATAGTGAGTTGAAAGGGAAGTGATATATGTTTGAATACATATATGTTGGCCTCAAATATGGTGAGTTGAAAGTGAAGTGATTCTTGTTTGAATATATTTATGTAAAAACGAATAGAACAATAGCGCTAGATAATGAAAATATTTTAAAGATATTAGATTGCTTGACAAAAATTACAAACTATGGTCATGTTCGCATTCGCATACTTGTGAAAATATTTTCTATTTTTATTTTCTAAAATTTGTATTAATTTTAGTTTTTAAAAATCACAGACTATTGTATTAATTTCATGACCAAAATGACTAATAAAAAATACACTTTGTAATTTTAATATCATGAATGTTATTTGATCAACTTTGGCATTTAGCTTGGACCCATGATAGTATTGGTCCATAGTGGACCAATAAATTATAGCCATTGGATCAATTTGTAAGCAAAATAATACAATACACCATGTACATCTGATTATCTTATTTACTCTCCAATATTTCCTCTTCCTTTCTCTCTCTTCCCTTATTTTGATAATCCGTTTTTTTTTCTCTCTATTTCCTGGCATTGAATCAAATTCATAATTGGAGAAGACATTAGTGAACAAGTTCAGTGGTGATCAACCTCAAATTGAAAGACTCACACCACTGTTTATGCTCCATATCCTAGATCCCATCCAAATTGTACCACCGCAACCTCAAACCGGCGGTGCAATCGCCACCCTTTATGTCACTCGGGTGCCGGTTTCGGAATCCATGCCTGCGAAGATTCGTTTTTTTTCCTTCAAGTTGCAACATAATAAGATTTTACTCAAACAAGTTGGAAGAACTTGCAGCATAACAAGATTTTACCAAATAATTGATTATTCAACAAATTGCTTATTCTAGATATTAATTAATGTTAAAATTAGAGTTAACAAAATTCCAGCAACATAGTGAGATCCATAGCATGCATGATGCAGGAGATCAAAATTATTAATTACAAGAAGCTAATTTTGGATTAATCTTTGGTTAGCCATGAAAGATGGACCATTGGGTTTAGAGGGGAAAAAATGAGAAGAAAATTGGTATTTTTTTTTTCATTTGGGGAACGAGAGAAAGAGAAGGTGCAACGAGAAGATAGAGTTGGGGGTTTGGAGCTAGATTTGATATGGGTAGACCATAATAAGATCAGGTGTATAGTCTAATCAAGCCATGTAAAAAATTGGTCCATGATGAACCTAAATTTTTACTGGTCCATTTTATACGGAACCCAAAAACTAAATCAATAGAGAGACAAAGTAAAAACACAATGTAAGTATGAAATAGAAAGTTGTCATAAAATGATTGTTCAAATATCATTTCTGACCTATAGCAAAAATGCTTCATACATTCTCTGACATAGAAACTAATATCAAAGCTCTGTTTGAAGATACCAATTTTTTAGCTTATAATTGATAAATTATAACTTACATGCTATATATGTTTGATAACAATTTTTCCTCACGATCTATCAAAACAAACCAATTTTTTCTCACGAGCTTATAACTTTTTTTTTACTAGTTTATAATATTTTGTGATAAGCTACTTGCTAAAATTTATAACTTATCATTTTTTTTTTCTCAATTTTACTTTTGTTAACTTATTTGGAAAAGAAAATTGAATATTAGATTTTTTAGAGAAAAATTAAATATTAATTAATAATACTCTTGAATCGTGAATGTGCTATGGGGGAAAAACTGTGAAGACGACTGAGATATAAGAGAAATCAATGGCTTCATGGCCACCATGATTGGATTTCAAAAATGCTTCATCTCAGCTAATGTGCGCCGCTCAACACTCCATTTTCACCACCATTGGTAACTTAACCCATCTTCCATCTCTTTCAATTCTTATATTCACTCCTGTTTAGAGGATTATATGTTTTTGATATGGTTTACTAATGTGGGGTTTTGTTTGTATGATGTTCGATGAAATGCCCCAATGATGACAAACTTTTGATTTGATTCAAATACAATTATATTGTTGCAGACATACATTGGATTGTTATTAATTTATCTTCTGTTTGGATAAACGATTTAGTTAAGTGCTTATGAAATAAGCTGAAAACAGCTTATGAACTTGTCGTAAGTTGTTTTCATAAGATCTTTCAACCAGTTTCACAAGTGTTTATGCCGGTAGATAAGTTAAAATAAGTCAATCCATATAAACTCTTAAAATAATTTATCTAACAGTAACATCTAGTTTTCTACAACTGTAGAAATGTCTTTGTATTGTCACTTTACTTGTTGTTTTGCACTTTGATGTAACTTCTGAGCATCTAAAAGATTGAACATTCGAGAACTACTCACTCTGTCCCAAATTATAAGTAAAGTAGGAAAAGAAACATTTAATGTTTCATTGGTATTGTAAAGCGATTTATAATTTGAGACAAGTTTTTCACCCAAAGCGACTTATACTTATAATTTGGGACGGAAGAGTAGTTCTTTACTAACAAATTTAATATGAAATTAAAAAATGTATGTACTTAGTCAATGATCATAGAGAGATCACCATGATTATCTATAGTATTGGTCTTTTAAATGTTATTTACAAGTATTAGATGCTGCATAGTTTATAAGTGCATATCGAGTGATACTTTCTCTTCTTTTACAGTGGCAAAATTGATTCTTCATTATCTGTTGCTTGTGTGCAACATTTCAAGCACGGAAGTAGCTATTATAAGGGTGCCCTTGTTGCGTGTTTGAGTAATAAGAGAATTTTTTACAGTAGCCATGCTCCTGATAACCCTTCTAAAAGATTTGGTAATGGTGGTGGCATGTTGAAATTCACTTCTGTGGAAACACACTCGGTTCTTGAAGCACCATGCCTCCAACACTGGTTTAAAAACTGGCAGACACTTAGGAAACAAAAGTTAACGGCTAGTACTTTTGCTGCGGCCATTGGGTTTTGGCGTAAGCGAAGATCTCAGCTATGGTTAGAGAAGATTGGTGCTATAGAACCATTTTCTGGAAACCTTGCCACATGTTGGAGCAATATCAAAGAGGAAGAAGCACTTGAAAGATACAAACTGATGACTGGAAATACTGTATTGTTTTCTGAATTTCAGGTCTACGGTTCAAAACCAGAAGACAGTTGGCTCGCTGCTTCACCGGATGGTACAATTGACAGGATGGTATATGATTTGCCTTCTCGTGGTGTACTGGAAGTTAAGTGTCCGTATTTCGGTGGAGACATGAGTAAAGCTTTGCCTTGGTATCGAATTCCAGTTCACTATATTCCTCAAGCTCAGGGTTTAATGGAGATTCTAGGAAGGGACTGGATGGATTTTTATGTTTGGACTGTTAACGGTAGTAGTCTATTCAGGATATATCGTGATCCAGAGTATTGGGATGTAATGAAAATAGCACTTTCTGATTTCTGGTGGAAGCATGTTCAGCCGGCAAGAGAGTCGTATAGTAGCGGTGTTATAAAAGATCCTCTTTTTCAATTAAGATCACTAACACCAGCCCCTAGACATGAATTATGTCGTGATATAGTTTATAAAAGTAAACTTATTGTTGATAATTCTAATTTGTTGATCCGGGAGATACATGGGAAAATGACAAATTGATTCGACCAGCTGTTAGAGCAGAGTCATTAGTTTAGTAACCAATTCTTTTGCTGCACATTCTGTAATATTTGAGTGGTTGGTTTAAATCAATATAGTGAAGATGTTGATTTTGCTGAAGTGAACTGTGGACTGACGTTGATTATATAACCATATACGAAAATAGTTGCAGATTTCAAGTGTTATGTTAAATATAGGGCTGGGCATCGGGCGGGTATGGGCGGGTTCGGGCCCAAAGTGGCAGCCCAGCCCAACCCGAAGGGTTCAAACCTCTAGCCCAATTGTGCCCAAAACTAGTAAGCGGGTTGTTCGGGTTCGGGCTGCCGGGTTGTTCAGGTTACCGGGCGGATATATACGGGTTGTTCATATGTATGTAGATCTACATCATCAAACCAAAAAAAAAAAAACAAAAAAAAAGATGAGCTTTGAGAAGAAGAAGAAGAAGGGGAGGTTCTTGCATGGTTGTTCCACATAGAGGAAACAAAGAAAGAGATGGAGTGAAGACTAAATCATATACTTTTTCTTTCATTTTCTCGAAGAAATTGTAGTAAGGGGCAGCGATGATTGAAGAGTTTGTGGTTTGTTTTTTAGAGAGAAGATTGGGTATTTGAAATGAAGCACAACCTTTGTAAATTCTAGACTTGTAATTGATCTAGGCAAAAAATATTAAATTGGGTAGAGATAATTACTAGAAAAGAAAATACTACTCCAATTGAAAAGCAAAGAGAGAGAGTGGAGTAATCATGATACGTTGAGTGAGTGAAATGAAAGAACAAAATGAGAAATTAGGATGAAGAGGGAAGTACTAACTGAGAATGGTGAAAAACTAGAGATGCTTGCACCGTCTCTCTATTGGTGAAAGAGAATAAATTTTCAGAAAAAAAATAAATTAAATGTGTGTGGTGTTGAAAGTATTTTGATCTAAATTGGAATTTTAAACGATAAAAAAAAAATTTGAAAAAATGTCACATTAATGCACACAAGTTTTCAAGAGAGATAAATTGGTTAGTGGTTTTCTTTTGGTGGTTTTCAAAATGCAGGTGGTATCCACTTTTTAAGGAAATTGATTAGTGGCTTAGTGCTATTTTCAATAAAAAAAAAGTCTGAAGCTTTGTGTGTCTCGAGATACGTTGCTGACATGATTAAAATATACATTATAAATCGGGTAGGTTCGGGTACCCGCGGGAGAAGTTCCCTTACCCGCCTCCGCCCATTCATACCCTTAAATACCCATAATTGTGACCCGTTTGACCCGTGAACCCGCTTTAACCCACTCAGTTCGGTTTTCTTTTCTGGGTTTTTTCGGGTTGGATCGGGTCACGGGTCCTTGTCCAGCCCTAAATATGAGTATATGACTATTTAATGCTAGAAAGTGCAGAAAGACAAATTTAGCTGGTTGTAGAACATTCATTCATAATTTGAGACACTTGTTTCTTTCAAAAGTTTACATTGGTCACGAAGATTCGATGAAAGTGTGTTTACATTTGTAATTGATTGCCTTCTAGCCTTGAAACCAGTTCTGTAGTGTAACATAGGCAGAGTTAGATTCTCAAATATACTAAATGTGAAAGTATTTCTTCCTCTAGTGGTGTGCTAGATATATAAAACTATTCACATGTCTTCAGCATGGCTTAAGCTTTTGGAAGGATTTGGTTCATGACATGGTATGACCACTTCAACTATGCTTGATATGGTTTAAACCTATGAATACTTTCAAAGATATATTATTATTAACAAAATGCTGATTATAGTTGATAACTGATACATTTCCAGTATGCACTGGGAGTAATACATGTTTGTCTATTTAGCTAGCAGTCTTAATTGAACCTCTTGATAGGCTGGAGTTTGTATCAATTTTTCAAGCAGTATTATGAGAATAGTTTAGGCCCACCAAAATCTGTATCTAATAAAATAATAAAGAAGAAACCGATAAATGAAAGTTGGAATGACATGTCCTTAGACCCCTTAGTATGTTCTTTAGAATCTTTAGATAAAGACTACTCCAATTATAGGTAAAAATGTTAGGCAAAGGTCAAAATCTATGGAGGACAAAGCAACCTCAAAAACAGTAAGTAACGATGTGCCAAATAAATAATTTCGGCTGGTACATACAGATTCCAAATATTCTTTCTTAGTACAGCCAATGAGCCAAATCATATTTTCCTTCTCTTTATAGTTTATGATACAGTTAATGATATGTTTTAAACTGAACAAAAGGAAAATAACAAATCCTAATATTAAGATTTCAATTATAAACTCATGTAAGTAAAACAACTTATAACAGGGGAAGGAGGGGGCACAGAATTTTTACTTCCCTATTTGTAATGCAAAGAGATTTCATATCCACAAAATTTAGTAACTTTGATTTAAAAAACCATATATATATCCACGTTTCTTGCATCTAATAAAAGGAGAAGGAAGCTCCATAATGTGGAAATTGTTATATCTTTGATTTCTTTCTCCAATTGGTACTCACATTAGCTTCCACGCTGCAACAACACAAATTTGAAAATTAAGCCACACATGATAAAAGGGGTGGGCAAGAGGGACCGCAGCTAGGACAACATTTTTTTAAGGGCAACAAAAAGCCAAACATCAAATTTTGAGTAGTATAAGCTGCTTTGCTTTTTAAGAAGGTAATACAAATAAACCTAATGCAACGCAACAAAAAGCTAAACATCTCAAGTGAATCTATATACATAATATATTAAGGTTTTGGATAGACATGCAATGCATACATATATCTTAATGGTCCTAAACATTTAGTTCATTACTACTCCCCACGAAATTCACATACACCTTGTCTTTTATGATCAAACCAACAAATTTTGCCTATTGCACCTCTAATTCAGCGAAACCGTAGGTTCCATTTGATGAAGAAACAAGACCCAATCAGCGAAAATCGAACATATTTGGGGTTATGTCCAAAACATATCAATTTGCATCCCATTTCTTTGGAAAATTTGAAACCTTTCCCTATGTTCTCTCACCAACCCAACACAGAAAAAGAAAGAAAAGAAAAAAAAAATCAAAATTGAACATAAACTCTTTCAAAAAAAGATTGAACATAAACCTTTGTTAAATAAAATCATTGAACAACAAACAAGTATGAGACAAAAAAGGAAAGATTTTCCAAATACGAAACAAAAGACAAAACAAAATCTTCATATTCGACAAAATTTTTGTTATCTTACCTGGAATAGAATCTTTACGCGGCGGTGGCTCCGGCGCCGCGGTGATATAACAGAGAACAGAACGACCTATATCAGAGAGAGTGGTAACAATTCCAGCAACATAGAGAACCATAATCAATCCAATAACCCACGGCATCAAAACAAATCCAATAAAGAACGTGACCGATCCACAGAGCATCAGAGCCATCGAAATTCCCAGAAGCAGAGAGGCAAAACCCGCAGGTGAGATTTGAGGTGGAGGTAAACGCCGTAACGGTTGCTCCGGTGGATGATTGGAGAAATTTAACGGCGTTGGTGGTGAACGGAGGAGGTTGAGAAGGATTGCAGATAGGTCGTAGAAAGCTCGTGATTGTTCATCTTCACGTGTTCTTCTCATCATCTTGTCTTGGTTGAAAGAAACAGAGTACTATGTTTATGTTTATGTTTAGGTTTAATGTTTATCTTGATGAAAGAAGAAGAAGAAGAAGAAGAAAAAGATTAAGGGTTTATTGGGAGAAACGAGGCGAATGGATAAAGTTGAAAATTGGGATTGACTGAGTTTGGTGGAAAGAAGAATGGTTCCAATGAGATAAAATAAAGTGTTGGGGGGGTTTGAATTGAATTGAATTGAATGATAAGCAGAGCAGCGAGGTGGTAAGGGGTACTAACAAGATTTATTGAATGATTCAATCTGTAATAACGACATTTGTTTTTGTTTTTGTTTGGTTTGGATTATGATGATTAAAGGTTGAAAAAGTGTATTGGGTTGGAATGCCAGCAAGGCAAAGAGGTTGCTTTATCTTGAAGGAACCAATAAGATGATGAGATTGATTGGTTGGGTGTATTATTATTTTTAACTCAATATGATCCTATAAATTTTTAAATAGATCAATTTGCTTATCTTGTATTCAAATTCTTTTTTTGCTTATCTTGAAATTTGATCTCTTCACTTTAAAATTGGTTAATCTGGCTTTAAATTACATAAATTAGGATTAAATTGATCGTTTTAAAGTAAGAGACTAACTTAAACTTTAAAGGGTTAATTATGTTTCTAGTCCCTATAAAATAGCGACCTTGTAAGTTTAGTCCCTACTTAATTTTAATAGCATTTTTAGTCCCTAATTTTGTTTTTCTGCACTGAGTATTAGTCCCTACTCAATTCAAATTTGTTTAATTTATGCTTAAACTCTTAAATTTTTGAACAATTTTTTGCAGACATGTTTAGAACATTACTAAAAGTTCGTCCGCAAAAAATTATTGCAAAATTTGATTTCTACATCCAGATTTTATTACTTTTTATCTTTAACTTTTGTCGTTTTAAAATATTCATATTTAATTCATTTCATGTCAGAAAATTCTAAATTTTAGTAAACGAACCTTTCATAGTGTTCTAATCTTGTCTCAAAAAAATCGTTCAAAAATTTAAGAGTTTAAGGATAATTAATCAAACTTTGTTTTAGCAGGGACTAAAATTATAAGTAATTTTTTTTATAGGGACTAAAAATGCTATTAAAATTAAGTAGGGACTAAACTTACAATGTCGCTATTTTATAGGGACTAGAAACATAATTAACCCAACTTTAAAAATAAGATAATTAGTCAAATTGATCGATTTAAAGTTAAACGACTTAGCTAACTTATTAAAATAAATTAACAGACCAAAGCAGTATTTAATTTTTTAATAAAAATATGGTTGGTTGCAATCACAAACAATGGAAGTGAATCATACTTGTACAATTATCAATGATGATGACAATTGTCTAGGTAATCCTTCTTTCAAAAAATTGTCCAGGTAATCCTATCAGATTTGGGTTTAGTTGCTTAGGACGACATCCTTTCGAGTCTTGGGTTTCATGCTTTTATGCCTTTACTGAGGACACCTCTAACACCCTTCATGCGAAACTTTGTGCTATTAATGGGTCTTTTATTGGCTAAGGAGCTTAATTTCCTTGAGTTTATTTGTTACACAAATTCTCTTTTCATTGTGTCATATTCCCTCTCTCACCCATACCAATACATATGTTTTATCTTTAATATCTTCAATTTTCTATTAGAAAAAATTACGAAAATATAATATTTTAAAAATATTCATCGAGACGAATCCAACAACATCTTATATGATATTATTTATCTTTGTATATTAGTAGAAAAAAGAAAGGTGGAATGGGTTTTAGAACATTTCATGAGTTTAATCTCGCAATGTTGTCTAAACAAGGCTGACGTATTATGCACAACGATGACTTGTTGATCTCAAAATGTTTGAAAGCACGGTATTTTCCTAGAAGCAATTTCTTGAAAGCTCAAATTGACCATTGCCCAAGTTATACTTGGAGAAGTATTTTGAAAGCTCGTGCGGATGTTATTGGGAAAACTGGTATTTGGAGAGTAGGGGATGGCCGTCTAATTAACATATGGGAGGATAACTGGCTTCCTTATCAAAATGGGCATAAGATTTGGTCTCCTAAACCTCCTGATTGTGATATTATGTTTGTGTTAGATCTCATTCATCGTGATATTCAATGTTGGAATGCCCCTTTAATTAATAATTTTTTTTATCCCTTTTAAGGCTCAACAAATTCTTCAATTGCCAATTTCTTTCTCTCAATTACAAGATGAGTTTGTGTGGGCTACTTCACAGTCAGCTAATTTTTCTGTGAAGAGTTCTTACCATTTTTAAAGGCAAGGCGTGAAGTGGATGTTTCCCATAACTCAATGCAGGATATTGATCACCAATAATGGAAAAAATTATGGAAAATAAAAAGTATTCCAAGACACATCCATTTTTCTTGGAGGATTCTACATGCAAAACTACCGGTAAAAAATGATCTCTTTAAAAAAGGAATAAGTAGTGATCCATTGTGTGTTTTTTGTGGGCAACATAATGAGACAATTTCACACCTCTTTATGGAGTGTCACTGGTCAAAGCAGATATGGTTTGCTTCCTCTTTAGGTGTGGTATTTAATCCGCATGATTCCAGGTATGTACCATTTTCGGAGTGGTTGGAGAGAAATATTATTAATGCTACTGAGGATGTTACAGTCCATGTTTTGGCTCTGTCTTATCAAATATGGTGTGCTAGAAATAAGAAATGTTTTGAGGGGACTGATGTTAATGTGGCTGCCATTGTTCAAAAGACACAAAGATCTATTGTGAATTTTAAGAGTGCTAGTACGGTCTTGTTGGAGACATTAAGTGGAGGTCCAACTTTGCCAATATCTTATGTTCATTGGGCATCTCCTTTTTCTGATTTCTACAAACTTAATGTTGATGCAACAGGTCCGATAAGGGGGGGGGGGGGGGGGGTAAGTAGGGTATTGGTGTTCTGGTGAGAGATAATGAAGGTGTTGTAGTTGGTGCTAGTTGCTGCCAAGTCTTTTCATTACCAGATTCAAAGGTTGCAGAGGCTTTAGCTATGCGGAAAGGTTTGGAATTTGCGAAAGACATGTCTTTTCTGAATCTTATAGCAGAATCAGACGCATCTAAGGTGGTCTCGGCGCTCAATGCTCATCAACAATCTCCCACTTATGTCGGCTCCATTATTAGAGATTGCATTAGTTTCAAAGTTTGTTTTCGTAGTTTAAATTTTTTGCATGTTAGGCTTGAAGCCAACCAGACTGCCGATTATTTAGCTAAACATGCTCTTCATAATTTAGATCAAATATGGATCGAAGAGACTCCACCTTGTATTTCCGCAGTCTTGGCTTTTGATTTATTGTCAGACTTTCATTAATGATTTTTCTTCAACGTCAAAAAAAAAACAATGCACATTGTCAACTAAGTCATCTATTACAGAACGGAGGGAGTATTCTAAAGGAACAAACTCTCAAATTCCACATATATATACTCCGTCCGTCCCAAATTATAAGAAGAAAAAAAAATACACTTATTAAGAAAAATAAAACATAAGAATTTGACGTACAGTTTTTTGTGTTTTCTTTGGAATTTTTTTTATAGGAAGATGAAAAAACAATTTTCATTGGCTATTGGTTATTGAGAAAATGAAAGAGAGAGAAAATTAAATGTAATTTGCATTTAATTTTATGAGAATAAACAAAAGTTTTTCTTGAAAAAGATGTTTTTTTTAAAACAAGATTAAATAAGAGAAAAGTTTGTCTTTTTTATTTATATTTTAGGATAAAGAAAATGAGTTTTTTTACTTATATTTCTGGACGGAAGTATATGCTACTTTATTTCAAATCATCGATGACCTTCTCAATCTCAATGGGCTGGTTTTTATCGCTCACACTCTCCATGAAGAAAATAAATGTGCTGACATTTTAGCTAAGTTTGATGCTTTTGGTAACATGGATCTCCTAGTTCAAACATCTCCGTATACTGTACTTATCAACATTCACTTAGCATCATTTGTAAAAGAACAATGGAAATGAATATTTGTATGGCTTTTTTCCCTTTTCAAATTAAGATTTTAATTCAAAACGTACATTTTTTTTTTGGAAAGAAATTTAAAACATAAAGTAGGAGGTAATATTTATATACCCATCTTATAATGTGTATGATTGAAATATGCAACATTATATAAACATATTTTGTCTTTTCCATTTATTGCTTTATTTATTTTTTTGGGTAATTTATTCGTTTATTAAAATTTCGAAATTGTTTATTTTTTATATATAATAAATAAATAATTTATTTGTTTTTTTCCTTACTGTTTACAATCAAAATATGGTAAAACTTAAAAGCCACAAATAAGTATTATGTGTACTTATTATAATGTTTTAAATTAACTTACATATATTATTGCATATCTGAAGGATGGTCTCTCCACCGTATATCTGAAGGATGATCATACCCAAAAAAGATACTGAATAAACAAAATAAAATGTTACAAAAATTAAAAATTGTATATGAAAGTTAGCATGGACATTTTTTAATAAACTGAAAATCAAACATTGTAAAAACTGAAGATTAAAAATAATATTTTATCATTTTTTAATGAATTACACTTTAGCAGTTTTTTTTTTTCTCAAACATTTTAGCATCATTCATCAAAATAATATTTATCATTCTATTTATATATACTAGTAGTGCGTAAGATTTTCATGACGTGTGACCTTATGGTCCTTATCTAGTTGAAATATTAATGGCGTTTTCCTCAAAATAAAAATGTTTGTGGTGCCTGTTGGTGTCCAAGTGGTTATGGTGAAGGTTCCTTTGGATCTTTGCCTTCCTCGATGGCCAATACAACATGTGATGTGTTAGTTTCTCATTTAGTGCAATATTGAAATCATATTGATGTTCTCAGCCAAAACTAATCTTTTTTGTCAAAAAATAAAAAGACAAAATTGACTTTCTATTGGTTATAATATAATACACAAATGATTAATGACATGGTTGCAACTAGGAATTAAGAAGCAGCGAATTAGCAGGCAAACCTTTTTTTTTTTATCAAAGACTCAGATTGAAAGAAGCCAAAACTCAAAGAAGGTTGCTTTTCTGACAAGGAATACTTCCAATTGACACATGGAAACGACCTTAATGCCCCCAGCGGTTGTTAACTGTCGCTGGAAAACACGCCGGCTGTTAACTGCCACTGGTGCCCAGCGGTTGTTAACTACCGCCGAAGCTGAAGGTAGCGGTTGTTAACTGCCGCTACGTGCTTGCCCATTTTCCAGAAGCTCATTTCCATTTTCCTGAAGGTTTCCTAACCAATTTTCATTTTCATATTCATTTTCATCTAAAATTTTTATCAAATAACCAATTGAAAATTCTTCTAAAATTTTCATCTAATAATACCTAAACATATTCATCCAATATTTAACAGGAACATGGTAAAATTAAAACGCAAGAAATAATATAAAACGAACGAACGTACGTATATGTCATATAAATAGGAAAATGTATCGAACATGTCATAATAACACATCATGATCATCATAGTCAAAAAAATACAAAAAAAAAATCCTAATACTAATCAGCCCTGCCTACCCTGCCTCTGCTGCCCCCTGCGCCGCTTGGAAATCTGATAAGTAAGGACGGGCTCAGTAGCACTAACTATCCGCAGGACCTCCTGGACAACCTCCTCTTTGGTCGCAATATCTCGGGCTATGTGAGCCACATCCCGGACGATGGTCAGTGTGTCAGGCATCTCCCTGGCATGCTCCTCCTCAATCAGCTGCTCCACGTTCGCCGGTCTGGGAGGGGATCCCTCATCAGGTGGGAGAATGCGAGGGTGAGAGACTGTGGCAAACCAAGCCATGTAGCCAGGAACATGATGCCATGGTGTCTGGCACCCATCTACCCAACCACCTACTAACCATGCAGTAGCGTCCATCAACACGGCAGTCAGCATCTGTGTAGGCACCTGAGGGACAGCTGAAGGATGTGTAACGCCCACTTTTTCATAATTAATATTTAAGTGATTTATGGCTTTTTATTAGAATATTCTGTGAATTATTATATATATATATATATATATATATATATATTGGTAGAAGATATGTTAATAATATAAGTATTTTCTTAAGTGGGGGAGAAATATTGTTATTGTAGAAATAACTAAATTATTAGGGGAAAGAGTAAGTTGTGGTGAGAAGAGCAATTAGGGAAAGAATAAAAGTCTGTAATTGGGAGAGAAAATTAGAACGCGTACAACAGAGGAAAGAAGAGAGAAAGAAGAGAAAACCAGAGAGAACCCTAAAGAACGAAGAACGCGGCTGTTGGATTTCAGAATCATAATCTAAGGTAAGGGTGAGACTAACTCTCATTATTAACAAGTTTTGATTCATAGAAGTGGTCAATTGTTGTAGGTTTAAGGGATTGGGATTAGGTCAAAAATCATTAAAAGTGGAAGAATTAAGTGGATTTTGATGTAGGTTGATGTAGACAGATGTTAATTAGTAATAGAAAACGTTTAGATGTTGATTAGTGATGAATTTAGAGGGCTGGGAAGTGAAATTCGTGTGCTGAGATGAGAGATGAGAGCTACGACAGAACCCTGTTCTGTCATCGCTCGCAGCTGCGAGCGATCCTACTCGCACCTGCGAGAAACCCCTTAGCTCGCCACTACGAGCGGTGTTGTGCGCAACTGCGAGCTCCTCCGTTGAGCTCGCCATTGCGAGTTGTTTAGCTCGCAACTGCGAGTTAGTGCAGTACAGACCTGATGTGGTGCGAAATTGTGTCTTTTCGCCCGTTCCTTTGATGAGTTAGTTTCTGATGTTTATATTGTAGATGATGTTGCTAATTACGATGTTCCAGTGATGCTGTTTTGATGTAATGAACTGATGTGGATCATTTGTTAATTAATTTAACATTAAAAATGAAGATTGTTGCATTTAGAGTCGAGTTGTTGCATAGTCGGCGATGGGGGCTTAATGCCTGACAGGTTTTTATGACCTTAGCGATGGGGGCTTAATGCCCGACGGTCCAAATATGACCTTAGCGATGGGGGCTTAATGCCCTGGTGGTACCACATGCATGTTGTTGTTGTCTAAGTTGTTGTTGATGTTGTTGTTGCATTGTAGAGTCATCATAACTAAAAATAAATGATGAATGCTGTGATGATGTTGCTGTTTTGATGCTGTTGTGCTGCCCCATTAATTATAATGATGTAAATGGAGTGAATTAAGATGAATATGTTACCCTTGAATAACTATGAAGTTGTGGATTACTTAACCTCGTTAAATGATGATTAAATGATGATACTAATGTTAGATATATGCTGTTGGTTATCTTTTATGAATTATTATTTGTTTTTAATGAATGTGAAATCTCACCCCTTCTGCGTATATGTTGCCTCGACCGTGGGTAATGTGCAGGTAATAAAGACTAGCTGTGTTCGTGAGTAGACTCCTCACTTTGTGTCGTCTAGGATGCTCTGATACGTAACGGGATGGGGTGTCTGATGATTGTTTTCCTTGTTACGTATTTTATTTAATAAATGTTGAACATTTTATGAAGACTATTTGAGATGTTAAGTTGTGGCCTTTTATGCCAAGATTTTATGTGACGTTGCGAACCAAATTTCCGCTGCATTTGATTATTGAATTTTATAAAGACAGGTTGCTTAAATAAAAAGTATTTTCCCCTTTATTATATTTGTTGTTAAATGATGTATTGATGTATGTGATGCTCCGTTATGTTGATGAACTCTGGTAATTTTAATGAAATTTTTAAGTTGGGAAAACGGGGTGTTACAATTGGTATCAGAGCAGGTCGGTCCGTCCGGCCAAGTAGTTGAGTCGCGTTGTGTCGTATTACAATTTTGTATTGTATTTAAGTTGTAATTGTTGTTGATTGTTATGTAGAGAACCAATACCTCGTATGAACTGGTTGGAGTACAACCATGTTCGTATTAATTGTTTTAGTAAGTCGGTGTATTTCTCTTCTGCCGAAGAAGAAAGTGGAGCAGAGTTTTGTCTACTAAGCAGCTGAAGCAGTTAGCACGTGATGGAATTTTGATGCTTTCGTTGATGGCGTCACTATCTATTGAGAATAAAGCAGTGAGTGATAAGTTGCAAATTATGTGAGGATTTCCTGAAGTTTTCCTGAAGAGATTGTTGTTTGATCTTACCGGCACATCAGGAAGTGTCTGCCGTCGGAGGGAGAGGTTGAATTTTCTATTGGTCTTGTTCCGGGAACGAAGCCTGTGTCAATGACACCTTATCGTATGTCAGCTTCTGAGTTGGCAGAATTGAAGAAACAGTCGGAAGATTTACTTGATAAGAAGTTTATAAGACCGAGTGTTTCACCTTGGGGAGCGCTGGTACTGTTGGTTAAGAAGAAAGACGGCAGTATGAGGTTGTGTATTGACTATCGACAGTTGAACAAAGTAACTATAAAGAATAGGTATCCACTTCCAAGAATTGATGACTTGATGGATCAGTTAGTGGGTGCACGAGTGTTCAGCAAGATTGACTTGAGGTCGGGTTATCACCAGATTAAAGTAAGAGATGAAGATATGCAGAAGACGGCTTTTAGGACGCGATATGGACATTATGAATATAAGGTGATGCCTTTTGGTGTTAGTAATGCACCGGGTGTATTTATGGAGTATATGAATCGCATTTTTCATGCATTTTTGGATCGCTTTGTGGTTGTGTTCATTGATGATATTCTGATTTATTCTAAGACGGAGGAAGAACATGCTGAGCATTTGAAGATTGTCTTGCAAGTGCTGAAAGAAAAGAAGTTGTATGCTAAATTGTCTAAGTGCGAGTTCTGGTTGAAGGAAGTAAGTTTTCTTGGCCATGTTGTTTCTGGTAGTGGTATTGCAGTTGATCCATCTAAAGTTGAAGCGGTATCACAATGGGAGACTCCGAAGTTAGTTACAGAGATTAGAAGATTTTTGGGTTTAGCGGGTTACTACCGACGATTTATTGAAGGATTTTCTAAGTTAGCACTTCCGTTAACGCAGTTGACGTGTAAAGGTAAAACCTTTGTATGGGATATTCATTGCGAGAACAGTTTTAACGAATTGAAGAAACGTTTGACGACGGCTCCGATTTTGATCTTGCCGAAACCTGATGAACCTTTTGTAGTGTATTGTGATGCGTCCAAGTTGGGTTTGGGAGGTGTACTTATGCAAGATGGTAAGGTGGTTGCGTACGCATCAAGACAGTTGAGGACTCATGAACGAAACTACCCTACTCATGACCTTGAATTAGCTGCAGTTGTATTTGCACTTAAGATTTGGAGACATTACTTGTATGGTTCGAGATTTGAGGTGTTTAGTGATCACAAGAGCTTGAAGTATTTGTTTGATCAGAAGGAATTGAATATGAGACAGCGAAGGTGGCTCGAATTGTTGAAAGATTATGACTTTAGTTTGAATTACCATCCGGGTAAAGCTAATGTTGTTGCGGATGCCTTAAGTAGGAAGAGTTTACATATGTCTGCTATGATGGTGAAGGAATTTGAATTACTTGAACAGTTTAGAGATATGAGCTTAGTTTATGAAATGTCGTCTCGGAGCGTTAAGTTAGGAATGCTGAAAATTGATAACGATTTCTTGAAAAGTATTAGAGATGCACAGAAGGTTGATGTTAAGTTTGTGGACTTGTTGGTTGCTAGTAATCAAACTGAAGATGGTGACTTTAAAGTTGATGATCAAGGTGTGTTGAGGTTCCAAGGTAGGATTTGTATTCCAGACAATGATGAGATAAAAAAGATGATTCTGGAAGAGAGTCATAGGAGTAGCTTGAGCATTCATCCGGGAGCTACAAAGATGTATCATGATTTAAAGAAGCTGTTTTGGTGGTCAGGATTGAAACGTGATGTGGCACAATTTGTGTACTCTTGTTTGATTTGTCAGAAGTCGAAGGTAGAGCATCAGAAACCTGCTGGGTTGATGACACCGTTAGATGTACCAGAATGGAAATGGGATAGTATATCCATGGATTTTGTGACGAGTTTGCCAAATACTCCTAAAGGGAATGACGCAATTTGGGTGATTGTTGACAGATTGACGAAGTCGGCACATTTCCTTCCGATTAATATTAGTTTTCCTGTGGCTCAGTTGGCAGATATTTATATTCGAGACATTGTGAAGCTGCATGGTGTTCCTTCGAGCATTGTGTCAGATAGAGACCCACGATTTACTTCTAGATTTTGGAAGAGTTTGCAAGAGGCTTTAGGCTCTAAGTTGAGATTGAGTTCGGCTTATCATCCTCAGACAGATGGTCAGTCGGAAAGAACAATTCAGTCACTCGAAGACTTGTTGAGAGTTTGTGTACTTGAGCAAGGTGGGACTTGGGATAGTCATCTCCCGTTAATAGAGTTCACATATAATAACAGCTATCATTCAAGTATTGGGATGGCACCTTTCGAGGCTTTGTATGGTCGGAAGTGTAGGACTCCGTTGTGTTGGTTTGAAACAGGTGAAAGTGTAGTTTTAGGACCAGAAATTGTTCAGCAGACTACTGAGAAAGTGAAAATGATTCAAGAAAAGATGAAAGCGTCGCAGAGTCGACAAAAGAGTTACCATGATAAGCGTAGGAAAGACATTGAGTTTCAAGAAGGGGACCACGTGTTCTTGAGAGTTACTCCGATGACCGGTGTTGGACGTGCATTGAAGTCAAAGAAGTTGACTCCGAAGTTTATTGGCCCGTATCAGATTTCAGAAAGGGTCGAAACGGTTGCTTATAGGGTGGGTTTGCCACCACATCTTTCGAACTTGCATGATGTGTTTCATGTATCGCAACTTCGGAAGTATGTGCCGGATCCATCCCATGTGATTCCAAGAGATGATGTGCAGGTAAGGGATAACCTTACAATCGAGACCCTACCAGCGAGAATAAAGGATAGAGAAGTGAAGAGGCTTAGAGGCAAGGAGATACCTCTTGTGAAGGTTGTTTGGGAAGGAGCAGCCGGTGAAAGTTTGACCTGGGAGTTGGAGAGTAAGATGCGGGAATCTTACCCAGAGTTGTTTGAACAAGGTACGTTTACGAGGACGTAAATATTCTAAGTGGGGGAGAGTTGTAACGCCCACTTTTTCATAATTAATATTTAAGTGATTTATGGCTTTTTATTAGAATATTATGTGAATTATTATATATATATATATATATATATATATATATATATATATATATATTGGTAGAAGATATGTTAATAATATAAGTATTTTCTTAAGTGGGGGAGAAATATTGTTATTGTAGAAATAACTAAATTATTAGGGGAAAGAGTAAGTTGTGGTGAGAAGAGCAATTAGGGAAAGAATAAAAGTCTGTAATTGGGAGAGAAAATTAGAACGCGTACAACAGAGGAAAGAAGAGAGAAAGAAGAGAAAACCAGAGAGAACCCTAAAGAACGAAGAACGTGACTGTTGGATTTCAGAATCATAATCTAAGGTAAGGGTGAGACTAACTCTCATTATTAACAAGTTTTGATTCATAGAAGTGGTCAATTGTTGTAGGTTTAAGGGATTGGGATTAGGTCAAAAATCATTAAAAGTGGAAGAATTAAGTGGATTTTGATGTAGGTTGATGTAGACAGATGTTAATTAGTAATAGAAAACGTTTAGATGTTGATTAGTGATGAATTTAGAGGGCTGGGAAGTGAAATTCGTGTGCTGAGATGAGAGATGAGAGCTACGACAGAACCCTGTTCTGTCATCGCTCGCAGCTGCGAGCGATCCTACTCGCACCTGCGAGAAACCCCTTAGCTCGCCACTACGAGCGGTGTTGTGCGCAACTGCGAGCTCCTCCGTTGAGCTCGCCATTGCGAGTTGTTTAGCTCGCAACTGCGAGTTAGTGCAGTACAGACCTGATGTGGTGCGAAATTGTGTCTTTTCGCCCGTTCCTTTGATGAGTTAGTTTCTGATGTTTATATTGTAGATGATGTTGCTAATTACGATGTTCCAGTGATGCTGTTTTGATGTAATGAACTGATGTGGATCATTTGTTAATTAATTTAACATTAAAAATGAAGATTGTTGCATTTAGAGTCGAGTTGTTGCATAGTCGGCGATGGGGGCTTAATGCCTGACAGGTTTTTATGACCTTAGCGATGGGGGCTTAATGCCCGACGGTCCAAATATGACCTTAGCGATGGGGGCTTAATGTCCTGGTGGTACCACATGCATGTTGTTGTTGTCTAAGTTGTTGTTGATGTTGTTGTTGCATTGTAGAGTCATCATAACTAAAAATAAATGATGAATGCTGTGATGATGTTGCTGTTTTGATGCTGTTGTGCTGCCCCATTAATTATAATGATGTAAATGGAGTGAATTAAGATGAATATGTTACCCTTGAATAACTATGAAGTTGTGGATTACTTAACCTCGTTAAATGATGATTAAATGATGATATTAATGTTAGATATATGCTGTTGGTTATCTTTTATGAATTATTATTTGTTTTTAATGAATGTGAAATCTCACCCCTTCTGCGTATATGTTGCCTCGACCGTGGGTAATGTGCAGGTAATAAAGACTAGCTGTGTTCGTGAGTAGACTCCTCACTTTGTGTCGTCTAGGATGCTCTGATACGTAACGGGATGGGGGTGTCTGATGATTGTTTTCCTTGTTACGTATTTTATTTAATAAATGTTGAACATTTTATGAAGACTATTTGAGATGTTAAGTTGTGGCCTTTTATGCCAAGATTTTATGTGAAGTTGCGAACCAAATTTCCGCTGCATTTGATTATTGAATTTTATAAAGACAGGTTGCTTAAATAAAAAGTATTTTCCCCTTTATTATATTTGTTGTTAAATGATGTATTGATGTATGTGATGCTCCGTTATGTTGATGAACTCTGGTAATTTTAATGAAATTTTTAAGTTGGGAAAACGGGGTGTTACAGGATGTCTGGAAATGTCCTGCACAAAGGAGAACTGCCTCTTCACCCGCTCAGGCAAATGACGGTACACCCTCTCCTTCCCGCACATGAGCCATCCAGAGTAAGTGAACAGCATGCTAAATGGGCGCACGTCTCTGCGATCACCATAGGTAGAAAACCTGAAGTCATCCACCTCCAAGCGATCCAGGACTACGCGGTAATGGTGCACATCCGTATGCCCTTTGGTAGTGAGCCATCTCCCAGCACATGGTGTCCGCGGGTCCCAATCCCGGTTACGCTTCCTTGGGTAAGGACCTGGCAAATGCTCCAAAATCCATCCCTGCAACAAAATAAATAATACACAAAAATAATTATTCGAGTTAAATATTCAATAAATATTCAATAAAGTAGTTAATACACAAAATAATAGTCTAACATTATAATAAAATTTATAAAATAAATTCATAAAGAAATTAAGATAAATATTACCATCAAAAGAGTCGCAGAGCCATCCATCGTTCTGTTATTCAAGATAACAGAATCATCCAGATAATCATAGAGGTAGGCTAAGGTCATCCCTCCCCACGACCACTTCCCAATCGCCCCCAAGTCCGCCATGCAATCCAGATATATCAAGTCGATGTGTCTGTTCGTTTTGTTAGTGAACAACGCACAACCGACGAGATATAAAAGGAAACTCCTCACACAGCACGCCCTCCTCCTGGCTCTCTCCTGCATCTCCTCCCTCGACTGTGGACGCTCAAGCCGTCTAGCCTCAGTCAGGTGCTCCTCATAAACCCGCTTCAGTGCGGGATAACTGATATGACTAGGAGATTCCTCCTTAACCTGATCTCTGGCATCAGCATCTGACATGCCCAAAAGCCTGGTTATCATATCAATCGATCGGTCCCGATCCATCGACTCATCGTGCTTCAACATGCGGCCGTAAATAGGAACGTGCAGGAGATTATGCACATCATCCAGAGTGATCGTCATCTCCCCCACAGGTAGATGAAAACTACTCGTCTCCGTGTGCCACCTGTCGCACAGAGCACGTATCATCGCATGGGTCATAGTCGCATACCTAATATAATTAAATAACCCGCTTATGCACTTATAACCCGCTTGATCATGCCACATCTGAAATTCAAGTTAAATAAGACATTGACACTATTTTAAATGATTCAAATCACTTACGCTATGTTATATTAATTAATTAAATCACTTACGCTACCTAATATAATTAATTAAACAACTTACGCTACGTTATATTAATTAATTAAATCACTTACGCTACGTTATATTAATTAATTAAACAACTTACGCTACCTAATTTTAATTAATTAAATCACTTACGCTACGTTATATTAATTAATTAAACAACTTACGCTACCTAATTTTAATTAATTAAATCACTTACGCTACGTTATATTAATTAATTAAACAACTTACGCTACCTAATTTTAATTAATTAAATCACTTACTCTACCTAATATAATTAATTAAACAACTTACGCTACGTTATATTAATTAATTAAACAACTTACGCTACCTAATTTTAATTAATTAAATCACTTACGCTACGTTATATTAATTAATTAAACAACTTACGCTACGTTATATTAATTAATTAAATCACTTACGCTACCTAATATAATTAATTAAACAACTTACGCTACGTTATATTAATTAATTAAATCACTTACGCTACCTAATATAATTAATTAAAACATTTAAAGAATTTTAAACAATTTAAACACTTACATTATTGTGGTTCACCCAAAGAGGGTTCGCCACGTGCCTCGAGTAGTCGGACAACAATGCCAAGGTCTGAGGTCCTCCAGGAAAGGGAGCCTCTCCAGTATGATAAGGCGGTATCTGCCGAACACGACCACCTCGTCGTGGCCGAGGCTGACGCTGACGCTCAAGCTCACCCTCGGGAATAACATTCTGTGCCTCCATATAATCTGCCACTACATCCTCTGGCACCCCCTCATCATCTCCCGCCTCCTCATCCTGTGCATCGGCCTCCGGCTGATAAAACATCTGATCCTCCTCCATCCGATCATATCCACTAAAACCCTCCTCATACACACCCTGGTCATGCGCCGGTGTCGGATCAACCACCTGGGTGGAGTAATCCATATGTGCCTGTGAATCCGACCCCTCTCCTCCACCTATACTCAAGTCCCTATGTCTCCGAGGCTTTGGAACATATGGACGTTCAGCCTCAAGCTCCTTCCGAGCGCTATTTGTCATGGCAACTTTCCCTTTGCGGACCCTACCCTCTCTAATAGGACGCTCACGTGCATCCTCCTCCCCAGCCATATATGTAAAAAAAATACGTGGACAATGAAACTTAGAATCATTCAACAACTTAGAATCAAACTTGGTTATTACATCATTATGACCAAACTAATCAAACTAGGCAAAATAAGAAAAAATGTATTTAAAACTTTTAAGGCATTGAACATAGCAAGTAACATGTAACATATCAAATTTTAAAAAACATAAATAAGTTGCCAAAAAATCCAACACCTTAAGTGCATTTTAACATAACATATTCAAAATTCAACATAACATATAACATATTCAAAATCCAACATAACATAACACAACAAATTTCACATATTCACATATTCAAAATCCAACATAACATATATACATTATTAAATTTAACATATTTGGAAAAAAAAAACACAAAAAAAGCAAGATTATTTCACTTAGGCATTTCATCAAACACCTTAAGTGCATTTTAAAATACTAGCACAATTAGTGTTATTTCAACATCAAATTCAACTACATTGAACATAAACCTACTCTAAACAACAATGCCAGCATAACCAAGCCTAAACAACATCTAATTCTATCATAATTTCCAATTTTCATACCTAACCTAAACCCTAAACATTTTGCTAAAATTATGAAAACTAACAACCTAAACAGCCTACATTACATGTAAATAGGAAGAAAGTTACTTACTTGTGTAATTACTTGAAGAAATTTGCTTCAAATCCGTGCAATTGAATGTGGGGTGAAGTTGGGTTTGTCTTGGTTTGAACTTGGTTGGAAGTCTGTGTTGTAACTTACTGGAAGTTTGCTGCGTGCTTAAGATGCAGAACTCAGCGGTTGTTAACAACCGCTGACACTCAGCGGTAGTTAACAACCGGCGTGTTTACCAGCGGTTGTTAACTATCGCCAGGGATATTAAGGTCATTTCCATGTGTCAATTGGAAGTATTCGTTGTCAAAAAAGCAACCTTCAAACTCAAATCATACAACATCTGCATGTATGCCCAAATACTGACTTAGGAAATAATATGAGAGTATCTGTAATTGAAAACTCTTAGAATGAGTTTTTAAGCGGATTGCACACCTAAATATCACTCATTCATAATTTTTAAAAGTAGTAAGCATTATTTAACGGTTAAATAATACTCCAAATTCTATACTCTAACTTTTATGTTTTAACCTACTCAACGTGCCACTTCCAAAAATTATTTAGGTTAAATATATTGTTAAAATTATTTTTCAATTTTGAGTTTGAGAACTAAATAGGTTAAATCACTGCTTCCGGTCTTGATAGTAAACACAAAAACTATATTCCAAATTCTTATGTTTTAACCTGCTCAACGTGACACTTCCCAAAATTATTAAATAGGTCACGTAATAGCAACTTCAAATCATTATATTTCAGTATTGATTTATATTTTTCTCTTCTTCGTTCTACTCTAGTTAAGTATGTTTTCTAATTATTCTTCAATGAAGGTAGCTATTACACATCACTTGCTATAAATAAAGAAACTAACTTAGGAAAGAGTTTTTTCCATGACGCAAGAGTTATGAAACGTATATAGAAGAATCGAATCCTTCAAACTTTGAGTTATAAAATTGTTATATGAGTTGGGTATGAGAGAGTCCGAGATATTATCTACAAGTGAGTTGAATATCACAATTTAACTCAAAACTTTAAGACATTGAGTTTACGGGTTCTCTCACTTATAAATTGATTAACCTTTACTTTTTTTAAACAATGTAGAACTTTTAACTCACACTTGCCATAACAATTTATCACTCAAGTGTGAGTCCATCAATTCATTATGCTCACCCTCAAGTGGAAGCTTTTTTTACATACATTTGTTTGTACTTATACCATCGTTGCCACTGTTCAGCGGAACCGGCCTCCTGAACACCTTGCCAACAAGATTTTCAAAGAGCCTAATCGAACAATTTAACGAACAATCGATGATACCACCGTTAGGTCACAAGGGGAGCCCATGTGATTATCCACATTGGGCATAGAGCAACCACACAAGTGAGTTGGGCACCACCTCTTAACCCAAAACTATTAGGTATTGGGTTTATGAGTCGTCTCATTTATAAAGTGTTCGACGTCTACCTTTTTAAAAACGAGACACTAAGTTAATTACAGTATTTTTGTTATTTTGCATAAACTAAAAAAAAAAAAAAAAACAATTAGGTATTAGTAAGTGCAAGGAACATAGACAAACTGTTCCTAGCTGCAAATAATTATAAGGGAAACAAACATGTGTAAGAATGTCATGTCATCATAAGTGAACAACAAACTCCAGAACTAGAGGATAAAAACAGAAAATTTCAGGCAATGGATGCACGCAAACAATTATTTTTATTATTGTAATAATATATGTAATGGGAGAAAGAGTGATGGAAGCAACCAAGGGGAACGATTTATGAAAACTTACAAAGTAAGAACAGAAAACTGCATACTATATTATTCTGCCTACAAGGTACGTAGACACTGATATAGCTAGTTAAGTCAATTACATTACATGATAGTATTACAATTTATTTCTCTTTTGCTTTGAGATAAAATTGAAAGTTGGAACAGTGAGATTGATCTTTATGCATGCATGCTTCACACTCTCTTTATATAGCTTTAATTATCATCATCATCATGGTAACCATCCACCCATGTAGTTATTCATGCTTGGGCCTGCTGTCACCACCACTGATCCTGGATCAGCCTGATATCTGCATAAGCTTAAACAAATTAAATTCTATGTCAAAAATATACAGCTAAAATCTTAAACATATGATTCATTTTTTAATGAATGAAGAGTACTAAACAACACCGACCCAATTTGTAACGTTGGTTCGCACTCGATTGGTTGAAATACATCATGATCACCCTGATTTTGACCTGGATGATGACGCCCATATCCCATATCTTCAGCACTCAGATTCAGTTGGAGTGAATTTATTTGATACCCTTCCATCTGAAACAAAAACATCACAAATCACTATCATTAACCAACTCCTCAAATTTCAACACCATATGTATGTATATATAGTATATAGTTCTTAAATTATCATGATAATTTTTATTATTACCCTTTGTCTAAGAGCTCTGTTTGCCTCACATAGCAAGTGTTCCTTCACAAGTAGTGATGCAAATTACAAAGTGAGCATGAGGAATATGATAGCAAACATGATAAAGGGAAAGAAAGCTAGATTTTTCTCATCATACCTTACGTTGAAGATCACCTAGCTGATCCAGCATGAATTGGGTCTATAGAATAAAAAATAGTTCCAAAAAATGTTACTCAGCACATACCGAGACAAAAAATGTATAGACAAAAAAGGCATTGTTGTAAAGTTGAGTACCCTTGTGGATCTGATTTGCTTCAAGGAGGAATCTAGCTGCCTTTCAAGTGTTTCAAGATCTTTACTGCTTAGAGGGCCAAGATCTTCTCCCATTAGGTTCCTAATGTACAAGTCAAATACTTCATTGGCTCATTAATTTCTACAATCATGTACTTGATTATAGAAGTATATATGATCAAGTATCGATCGGTACCTCTGAGTGCGTTGTAGAGATTCATAACGTGCCTTCAGCTTCAAGTATTCCTGTTGGCTGCTTAATTCCTGCATTTTTGGTAGAAAAAACGTTGCATCTTACTAATTCTTATATAATTAAAGGTAGATATTTGAAGTTATAAATTTTTGGTAGAAAAAACGTTGCATCTTACTAATTCTTATATAATTAAAGGTAGATATTTGAAGTTATAAATTTTTGTCTACTGTATCAAAAACATATCATCAATGCATATTCATCGTAAATGTCCAAAATCTTAGTGAATATATTCATAATATTGGCACTATCAATTGATAATACGTGTATACCTTCTTCATAGAAAAGGTCAAATCTAGGATAAACTAAGACAAAATGTAAAGTTAGGAGAAATAAGGCGACTTTGTGTTTTTATCTTGATTATGCATGTGTTGTTGGTAGAAAAGAGACTATTATAATTCAACTACTTATTATATTTTCTGATTTACCACTTTCTATTTGATCCAATTGGAACGATTAATTTTGTTTTTCATGCCTTGTAGGCTATGTTGGCGTTAAATTTGATGACAAATTCTCTTGAAGAGAGAGAGCATAATGAGGACCAATGTGTTAATATTTCTTTAGTGAATTTTAATTGTATTAATGTTTATATCGTTTATTTTCTTGTTGGACCTTATAGTGGGGTGGACAATATCCTTCATTTGTGTAGGTTATAAATAATAATGTTGTGATAATTTTTCATTTAATTAATGCATGAGTTTTGATATTGAATATTGGATTGAATTGGGGTTAGTTTTGCTTCTCAAGGTTCTTGGATAAACCAATTCTAATCAATAACATTCTTATTCTTGTCGTGGATCCGCATTCGAACTTCTAGTTCATTATAAATGCGAAGATCGTTCTTTTCACTTCTCATCTCATTCTCTCTATATGTTTCTTTTCCCTTCCTAATTACTTGTAGAATTAGTTTTTTTTCTTAGATGTTCCTTCATTTTTCTATTTTTATTCAAGCCATTTACATAGCGAGTCCTTTTTGGATCCACCTCGAGGAGGGATACAAAAAGATTCGGAGTGATGAAGATGACATGAGTTTGACTCTCTTAACCAACAAATTAACAGCTATCAATTAACATTTTCCATTCAAATTTGTCAATGGCAAAACTGTTTTATAATTCAACACGCTAAACCTAAACAAGAACAAAAACAAAAACAAATTGCTGTGATCAAATTAGGCAAAGTTAGATTATTCACCAATACCAAAGCTTCCTTTGAGTGAGCATTAGCCTCAGGTGCTCCATAGTTGCATTTCTGATACCTCTCAAGCGTTTTGAGCATGCTGCATGTTCACATTAAAATAATATATATAAACATTCAGAAAATCAAATGAACCACAAATGAGACTGTTGGAAATTGATGCAAATTTCTACCACTAGTGAGGTAGCTCATTTATGAGGCACTTTTCAAATCCACAAGTAGATCCATGGAACACACCATTGTTTGGTTTTGGTACACAATTAGATCTTTAAGATCTTAGATGTTTTCCAAGAGAGAGAGAGATAAAACACTCTACACTCTACTACATAAGTAAATAGCTTTAGAAGAATCATGATGAAAAGGAAAACATCAAACATCTACTCTCAATCTCAATAAAGTCATGTGAACAAGAAAAATGAATGGTTGATATAATAATATAGAGGGGAAAAAAGGAATCTATGGAAGATTGAAAAAGAGAAAATTTTAATTAAGACAAGAGGGCAAGAGAAGAAAGAAATGAAAAGATTGTTAGAAAACAAGGAAGAACTAATTGTAGAAACAAAAGAAAAGAAAAGAAAAAGAAACCCTAGGTAGACTCAAAAGATGTAAAAGAGAGTGTGTGTTAGCTTGTAATTGGATGAAAGAAAAATGAGACATGAATTAGGTTGTCTGAGTGTTTCTAAAGCCAAAAGCAGACACAGTACTTGCTCCTAAAACTTGACATAATTTAATGATATGTTTATGTTCCCAACACCAAATTGCACCAAAATGAAGCCTGAATTGCTTTAGGGAAAAACTTTTGAACCAGATCTGCTTGTAACACAAATGAAGCAAAACCAGAAATTTTTGGATTGATGTGTTGATAGCTAAAAGAGGGAAAGAAAGTGAAAGCCAAAGGGTTTGGGGAAAAACAAAATTAGAGAACAAGAGAAAAAAAACAAACACTTCAAGATAGAATATACAATACAACAGTGTTGTTTCTTGTTTTTTTATATTATAAATGTTTTGTTTGTTTGGGTTAATTGTTTTTCCAGATGCAGATCTAACATCAATGCATTCACAGAAATACTCAACCTTCTATAAACGCCAAGACATTCACACAAAAGGTATAAACTCAAACAGTGGAAAAAGAAAATCAGTTTTTTCATATAATAAACAACAAAATAGATAAACAAATTTTGTAACAAGAATCAAAAGCATTTAGTAGAGATGTTTATTAATGTTCTTTAACTATGTTGAGTTAGAGTCAATATTTGTTTGATATTTAATTATTAATCATTCTCATTTGAATGAATATGTATTTATTATACCTTGAAGTGCTGCAAAACTCATAGAGTTTTCCTCTATTGGAGAAGACGATGAGAGCAACCTCTGCATCACAAAGAACAGAAAGCTCATAAGCTTTTTTCAAAAGACCATTTCTTCGTTTTGCAAAGGTAACTTGTCTGTTGATCTTGTTCTCAATTCTCTTCAACTCCACTCTTCCTCTTCCCATCTTTCTTCTCTTCAACCCCACAAATCTTCTTACACTACTCAAATATATATTTATATATCCACTTACAAAAATTACAAAATATAAAACCTAAGCATTTTTCTTTAAGTATTTTTGCATTTAATAATTATTAAGAGATGGTGTTGGTGTGTGTGTGAAGTGTTATAACTCATCAAGTTGTGATGGTGAGAGGTACGTGTATTAAGAATGTGAGCAAAACCATCCTTATCAATCAAGCCCTAATGAGAATGCTAATGCTAACTCCAAAATCAAATAATGTAACGTTTTTTGACTTCTCTCTCTCTCTCTCTCTCTCATCCTGTCATTTTCTCTCAGCTTGGATAGCTAATTATATTTATCATCACACACTGTGGTGGCCTGGCCTGTGCTTTGTTGAGCTAAGCATATACAAATCAATGATGATAGAGACATTGTTAAAGAAAACTAATTCAAATTAAAAACTAGTACATGATGATGTGTGGTAAAATTGTAAGTGATGAGGGAGTAAAAGCATTTTTGTGTTACACGCAAAGTGTACCTATTAACCTTAGGGAGATGGGGTGGGGTTGATGGAAAAAGTTAGATTGGATCGGACGGTGGAAAATGAGGGAAGGGGATTGATGTTGATGAAAAATTCAAAGAAAAATAGAAGAAGAAACCTTAAAATGGTTGGAGGGGACTGCTGATCACAGTTGACTACTTGACTTGACTTATGATCAAATCAAATGAAAAGGGTAATCACAAAGTGACACGTGTCGATTGATTAAGTTGGGGGAGGACGGATAATACTTCAGTGACATAATGTCACGGTGACATTAAATCTGGGCCACACAAAGGTGTGTGTTGTGTGGCTCAGATTTAATGTCACGGTGACATTATGTCACCAAAGTGCCACCCAGGAGGACATTATTATAATCCACCTGATGTTTTTGTGTTTGGGCAATCATGTGAACTAACCTTAAGAAGGGGAACCCTCATAGTCGTAGGTGGTTCGTACTACCTTTATGCTATACAAACTATATTTACTTAACTACCCTTTTTCCTTCATCCATCTTACAAGTTACAATACAGATTTTTAGAGTAAAGTTTGGTTATATTAATTAAAAAATAAAAATACACTACCAAGATGGTCTTTGACTATGAGAATACTCTAAACACCGGATCGGATTGATGACATTTTAATAATACTCATGTGGTAAATGCATAACATTATGATTTTGATGGTGCAATCGATTAATTTTGTAATATTTGTGGCTTATCATTTGAGGATCATGTAGACGATTGTAATTATTAATTTGATTGGGTGGATGAAGTGTTTCATGGGAAGCTAAAGTAAGTGAACCTGCATCTATTGTGAGCGCATCTGGTGCAGTTAGAAAAGAAGAAAAAACAATGTCAAAGGTTATGCTCAACTTTGAAGGGGTTTTAGTTGAACTTAGAATGCCAAGATTTTGTGTTACTTTGACAGATTTTATTTTGCTAATTTTTATGTTGTATTTGAGTTGTAAGTTGTCATGATAGTAGAACAATCTTGTTTATGGTCAAATTAAAAAGTATCTTGGAGTTGAAGATGAATTTATGTTCTCTAGTTTCCGACTTTTTTTATTCATATGTAGCAGCCATTGTGATAAAGATTGGATAAACTTAATGACTGACTGCATTGAGAGTAAGTGGTCAAACACATGAGCTGCATAAAGGAACAACATTGCAAAATATAGAGGCCATAATAACATCCAAAATATAGAGGCCAGCCATAGGTTAAAGACATCACATGTTATTTACATCCAAAAATAACGTTAAAAAAGTAGAGATCATCCATAAACTAAAGGCAAAACATGCCATTTACATAAAAAAAAAAAAAAAAAAAAATTAAAATATAGAGATCATTCATAACCTAAAAGTATTATAACATGTCATCATTTACATTCAAAATACCATCCAAAATGTATATCATTAACATCCAAAACAAGTAACAACTAATCAAAACATAATAAAAATTGCATTTCGAGTAGCTATCAAGGCTAATTTATAGTCGAATGATGCAAACTTGACGGATAAGTTGGCGTCGGAGGACGTAGACCAGATGTTGGCATAAATTTCAAGGTAGTTTGTGCCACCCATGAAGAAGTTCTAGTTTGTGGTTGCAGTGGAAATGGTACTTCAAGATGTGGGGTTGACAAAGGCACTTAAGTATCTTAGAGTTGGAACATTTTTTTAGAGCAACTCAGAAAGTTAGAGACCAACTTTATGTCAATACGTAAATCACTCACTATTGTGAAACTCTTACCTTCGTTAACTAAAATATTAAAATGGATAATTAAGTGAATGTTTAGATTCGCAATAAGTTTGACAAATTACAATGCATCACCATAATTTTAACCAAAATTTACTTTTTCCGTTTTAGCAACCGCTATGATTTTTGAAATTAACAGCTTATCTAAACATGGCCTAATTCATTGAATAGTACATAATACTTTAGCATACACTTCAACTAACAAAGACAGGGAGATGGACCACGACGACCCATTAACAAAAAAAGGGTATTGAAAGCTTCCATTTTTTCAATTTGAAGAGATTAAAAAATATATTTAGTTTCAAATTATCTCGTCATTAATTAAACCCACTCGTTTTCTATTTGAGAGAAACTATAAGAATGATCTAAAAATTAATGAGTTATATAAATATATAGTTTTTGATATAACACTATGATGTCATTTTATTCATATAGCCAACAATACTTATATTTAATGGAATAAAGCTTGATTGTTTGTTGTTTCTACATTTTTTTTAACTTAACTTTTTCGTTATTTTCTTCTTTCATACAAACAAAACAATAGTGATTAATTAGTTATACGGTATAAAATTCTCATATAGCTGATTTTTTTTTACATATTATATTAACCAAAAGTAATCATATTCAGAACACACACTTAACACTAAATATAAAATATATGATATTCAAATTTTCATCTTGCACTTTATAGTGCCAATATCAAAGCGAGGATCACTTGATGAAAGAGTGAACTCGCAACCAAGCGATCTCTACGATAATCGGGCGACTATTATATGACTATATTCATTTATAACATAGAAAGATTAGTTCTCTAAAAAAAACATAGAAAGATTAGTTAAGCCTAGTTTTCGTCAACAATAAGATAAAATTAAGCCTAATCCTACACTTAAGTTGAGAATGAACTACGAATTTAATTAGGGCAAAGTCATGTACTACCACTAGTCTCCGCGATCTCTTGCTTTGGAAGTTGTCAAGGACTGAAAACTGAAGGTTGAGTTGAAATGGAAATTTCAGTTCAACACGTCTCAAATAATTAACGATATTTTTAGTAACTTAGGGTACTTTAATAACGTGGGGTGGACTTATCGTTTTAATTGAAACGCGTTTCCTACTCCAGTAATTAACTTCACGATATCGTTCATTTTGATAATGAAAATGACATGCAAATACCTACCTTTTCATAAGTTTTACCAAAGAATTTCATTAATTTTATTTGACTTTTTTTACTTTATGAATCCCCCGGGATAGAAGGTTTCGATATATAGTTAATTTAACTTTTTATTGCAATAAAAATCTCAATTTCACCACGCCTTACCTTTGAAAGGGCATTCACCAAATGCTGAATTGTTTAAAGAATTCTTAAAACGGCTGCAGACATGTTCTGTTTCATTCACATGAGGTGGGAAAAACGTACTCCTATATCAACTAGACATGTTATTACCTTTGCTGCCAAAACATTCGGTTCTACTATCATAGTTATTCATATATCTTGTTTTGTGAAAATATTTGGAAACCAAAATCATCCATGGTAATTTATGACATGCCAAATTTAGGTTCGTCACAAAATTACTGTGTATGTGGTGTTTGTATAGAAAAAGAAATTAAAAAATAGAATCTCTTTCAACTTTTTTTAAACCAGAATATCTCTACACATTAGTGGAGGATTTACGTAGGATTCAGGAAAGGAAATGCGCATTCTTTTTTTCCGGTAGGAAGCGCACTTGTATGCTCTGAATATTTTAAAATTGCAACTATATAATGATTTTTTTTTTTTTTTTATAGAAACTATATAATGATTATTATAATTTTACACTGTTACTATTTTTTATTTTATTTTTTATATTTGAATCCTGCTTGCAAAAGTTTTAAATGTGATACAAATCATCTAGTTCCTAAGAAAAAATATCATAATAATCCAGAGTTCATTCGAGAATAAGTAAAGTCTGATCAATAATTGTTAAGTTTCACTCAAAAATTGAACTTAGTTCCTTCAAACATTCATTTTAGAGGGAGTTTATTAACCAATCGATCTCTCATTGACACCTCTCATGTCAATTTTGCACTATTGAGATAGACCAAACAAAATTTTAAGATGGTATCAAATTTTACCTATTATACATTGACATACTTATTAATCATTATGTCTAGTTGATCTTGGCCGTGAGGAGATTGTAAGTCTCATATTTAATTACATACTACATGAAAATATATTTTTAAGTGTGAAACAACTCTCACCTTATAACTCGATTTTGTATAGTTGAGTTAAGCTACCGTTCAAATCCAAATTTTAAAAACACCTTTGGTTTCTTGCCTTTAATTTGTGCTCTTTAAGGAGTTGAGTGATAAGTATGTGAAGAATTTGATTCTCATTCCCAACATAATACTAACTACACTACCAACATTAACCGTTAAAAGAATAAAAAAAGAAACTTTTCCCTTAATTGTGTTGCTAGGTACAGAAAATAAAGGAACTGAGCTGGGCCTAATTTCTGCATTTCTAGCACTATGCATCTCTTAAGAGGGATAGGCATGATTGAACAAGCTGCATATGGACATGCACATTGAATTACTTATGAATGAATGTTGCTCTTGATAACAGGAGTAACCAGTGAAGTAAACAATCTGAACTCTAACATGATCCATCTGAGATACAAACATCATGGGACCCAACACGTCACACTCGCATTATGTGCATGGTAGCGAAAATAACACCACATGGACCCCACTTCCTTTGATAAGTACTTGATGAAAACTGTGGAAGTGGTCCAATGTTGCAAGAACTGCTGACTGGTGGACCATGGAATCGCAATCAACTGTGCCCATGGGTATTAGCTTAATACAGAAATGGAAATTATAAGCATCAAAATTATTATTGTTCTACTTTAATTTGATGATTGAGACTCCCATGTGAGACGGGTGGGTGGGGTTCTTTAACTTGTTAGATAGTAAGAAGAAATTCTACCAAGAACATTTTTTATATTATTTCTATTAAGGTTAGTCCAATGTATTTGTAGGCCTAAATTAAATTTTAAATTGGAGGTTTCTAACGTGCGTTGATAGAAAAATATAAAAATTAAGAACATTAAATGTATAATTTTAATTTGAGACATATCATACATTAAATATGAATATCGGTCCATGTCATAGTTCAAACATTGATTCGTCGGGTTGTGCGAGTATAACTCTTTTCGATAGACTCAAACCCATTAGTTCAAGAATGTTTAAATAAAAATTTAGTTTAATTAATAATATATATTGAAAATAACATTTAATATATAGACTCTTAAAAAAAATCATTAAATATAGACATTATTCATCAATTGTTAAATGATTGTTTGCTAAGTGATCGTTTTAAGTGTTTTACTATGAGAAAAGTTTACGAGAAATTCTTACGTAAACTCTTACCCAACACATTATTCTTACACTAAACCAATTAAAATCAAACACCTCATTAAAATAATAAAAAGAATTAATATCAAAAATTTTTCTCATTAAGTTATTTTAACGCCTTTCATTTCTATACGCCACCTTTCTAGTCTCTTGTATAACTCCACAGGCATCAACTTAAATATCTGAATTGAATTTCAAAGAGATTTGGAACAAAACCCGTACATGCGGGGAAGTGACAAGCGAGTCAAGTTGAATTCGAAAAGAGTCCAACTCATTTCATTAGAATTGATTAAGTTTGAAATTTAAATTGAGTTCAACTAAAATCTTGTTTTAGTTCAAATTCAACTCATTTCAAATTTACGAACAGGCTGATTCAACTTGTTGAGTTCAAGTCATTTACTAAAATCATACATTTTAATATTAAGTCTTTTTGCTAAAAACAAGTTAAACTTTTAAATCTTTAACTGTTTTTTTTTTAAAGGTAAAGATTGAATTAAAATAAAATATATCCTAAGAATAAGGTAAGGTGTAAAAAAGATAAACACAAATAACATCATAAATATGTACAAAAACAAGAAAAACAATAAAATCAAGGCTTAATAGCAGTTTAGGCCCCCTATGTTTCAAGAAGTTGTGATTTTGGTCCCCTAATAAAATAAAATACAAAATCGTCCCCTAAGTATTGTCCATTTTGCAATTTTGGCCCCAGGCCAATTTTGATCAAGTCAATGCACACGTGGACGCCACGTGTGTAAATATTATAAAAAAATTTAATTAAAAAATAAAAAATTACACACGTGGCGTCCACGTCGGATTTTATTCGCTATTACTAGGTAGCTTGGTCATGAATAAATAGTATAGCACATACACGTATTATTTGGTTGCATTTGTTCAGCAATCTTCTCCCCCTAACAATTAGTTGGATTTGGATATACGTAACGTTCCGTTTTCAACTAAATTGTATCTTCTTTTTTAAATGAATCGTTAATATGGTATCTTTGTACAGTAACTGGTGTAGGTAATCTAATGAAATTTCCTCAGCAGTACGAAATGGAATATTTAGCCCCAACAAAAATAGAAGAAAGAATATCAAAAGTTTCTACCAAAATTTTAAAAAGAACATCAAACCTTAATGGGAATAACCATTAAGATGAAATTTGGGCACTGAAGAGTTTATGTGCAGTCCACACCTATTTATGGGGTTTTTTGAGTCGAACTTGTCCAAATCTAATACGTAAATTATTCAATTGTTTTTTGTTTTGAGTTTAAATTATTCAATTGTTTTTTGTTTTGAGTTTCTAATTTGTATTGTTAACGTTAAAATCGAACCAAATTAACCCAATCATCAATGAGTTAATTTGGATTGGGTTAGTGTACATAATGAGAATGAGATGCTGTATTTAACTTGAAGTAGCAACTAGCAAAGGCTATACGAGCATAAGCGACGTCATAGCTTAATAGAGTTCATGTTTTGTTGATAAACTTAACTTGCTAGAATTATAGGGTACTATCTCTGAAAAAAAAAAAAAAAATTATAGGGTACTACAGATTTCTCATTTATTTATATTTTGACAAAGTATTTTCTGAAAAATATTTGGAGTAAAGTCTTTTTCTAGTAATCTAGTTTTGTAACTGTTACTTTAGAAATTATCTGACAAAGTATTAAAAAAATTAGCATGAATTTGTATTTAACATACACAAAACTATTTATACTAAGATTTAAAAAATTATAAAAAGTTTTTATATTTCACTAAATGAAATTTTATTTCATCATTGAAAAAATGGGTCCACTCCTCTTTTTTTTCTCTAGACGCGACCATAGAAGCCCTTATTATTACGGATTATGATCCTCTCATTCCATTAATTCCTCTCCTTAAAAAAAAGAAAACAAAATAAAAGAGAAAAGAAATAAATAAATAATAATAAGAAGAGGAGAGAAAATTTAAGAGAGAGATAGGAATTAAAAAAAATTGATGAAACGAGAGATAGAGATAAATTATTGAAGCAAATAGTTGGAAAGAATTATGGAAATAAATGATCATATTTTTTCTGGTATATATACGAAGTGACAAATACCATTATAAACTTACACAAGATCTTGGATTTGGGACACCACGAAAGATATTCACTTTAACAATATCGGTATTACCGGTTAGCGGTTTTGTTAGGTCTTGCAAATATAAATGATGACATTTTATTACCCAATAACAATGTTTAAACATTTATTTTTTCTTCTAGTTAGAGTCATTTGTACTAATTTTATATGATATTATAATTATGCCGTATCTTATGATGTTGAAATGCACTGTATTCATATTCTTATTATATCGTTCAATCAAATATCCATGTTGCCTATGTCATGGTGGGAAACTTTTGGAAATAGGGTAGATTAGAAGTACGTTGAGTATATGATTCCAATTTCCAAATACTTACAACAGAATGAAAGAAACAGATCCAAATTCTAATCAATAATCATACTAACTTACCTCTCTTTTGGCTACAAAACATTAGAGGAGTAGATATATTCATATTCATACTTCACAGTATACATGTGTATATTGTTTAATGCAAAGTGCATATTTTCTGATATGACAGCGTCTTATTCTCACTATTAATGTCACTATATTTTTCTTGCAAGTTTAAATTAAGATTGCATTACGTTTTTGAATTTGATATGATTCTTTAACACACAAATCCAACAAAAGAATATGGCCAAATGAACAATGGCTTATGTCATCTTTATCCACATCAAACTCTTTTTCCAACTATAAATATACATTTTCCATGCCATTTAGTAAGCAGATTTTACTAAAAGACCTTAATTACTTACTTCAATGCTTTCTTCTTTCTGTTATCTTCTTCTAATCAGTTTCCTCTTAAATAAATTATCTATCCTAAACTTATTAGTATAATTAAGATGCTGAAATCTTTGAGGAAAATCTTATCCCTTCAATTAAACTACGGTATAAAGCAAAGGCGTGAACATGACATAGTCGCTTTGCCTGTGCAGTTGCCAAATTGCAATGTTTGCGTAGAGGAAAACAAACAATGCAATTGTGATCATACCGTTGTTGCTGATAGAAATAACACTACTACTGTAGGCGCCAATGTCGATGTGGAACATGATTCTAATGCTGATAGTTCTTTTGTTCATGCTGTTATCAACATGGTGGGAATGCTAATAGGTAAATTTTGCATATTGCTTATGTATTTGTGATTCCTTGTGTTGCAAGAAACACAAAAAGAATATATTTTGTAAACATAGAAAACATTTGTTGTCTGGGAACAGATCCTCTTCGTGTGATTTTTACCGGAAGGTGTCCAGCGGAAATTTCCACCCTTCAATTCTCTCTTAACGACTTTGACCGCATGCTCTAGAAATAAATGAATGATTGAGATTTCACTGCATAAAATTTTCATATGAAATGATATGTTCTAGGCGTTTGCTGTTGGGATATTATTTTTCGGATAAAATTTATAAAAGAGAAGACTGATCAACTTTGTCCCTTAGTCAGAATCAGGGACCTTGGTTTAATCAGGATTAAGTAATCATAATCTAATTGTAAAAAAAAAAAAAAAGTAATCATAATCTAAAGTGGCTTGTTCAATAAAAAAGTAATAATTATTTGAAAGCTTCAAATAAATTAGAAATTTTTAATCCAAAAAGAGGTTGAAAATAATCAAATATTTCAGGTTTGGGGCAACTATCAACTCCATATGCTGTTGAAAAAGGAGGGTGGGCATCTGTATTATTGCTAGTAGGACTAGGGGTAATCTGTGCTTATACTTCTCATATACTTGGAAAATGTCTTGAAAAGAATCCAAAGTTAACAAGTTATGTGGATATTGGGAAGCAAGCATTTGGATCAAAGGGAAGATTCTTAGTTGCAACATTCATCTACATGGAAATCTTCATGGCACTTGTTTCCTACACCATCTCATTACACGACAACTTGATCGTAGTATATTTGGGGACACATCTGAAGCTGAAATTGGCCATATTATCAACATCACAGCTCTTAACTTTGGTGGCAGTCTTGATTGCTCTGCCTAGTTTGTGGATCAAAGATTTGTCTTCTATATCTTTTCTTTCATCTCTTGGTATTCTTATGTCTCTTCTCACTTTTGTGTGTGTATCAGTCACAGCAATTTTTGGAGGTGTTCAAGCTAGTAAGAATCATAGTATACCTATCTTCAAGTTACATAATATTCCATCAATATCTGGCCTTTATGTCTTTGGTTATGGAGGACATGTTGTTTTCCCTGATTTGTATAAATCCATGAAAGACCCCTCCAAGTTCACCAAGGTATGTATTAATTTATTAGTGTACTTTTTTTTTGAGGCAATTTATTAGTTTACTTGGCAAAATTAATATTTGGTTTGTGAAATTCAGGTTTCAATTGTGAGCTTCACAATAGCTACAGCACTTTACACCTCAATGGGATTCATGGGTGCAAAAATGTTTGGAAATGATGTGAAGTCTCAAATAACTCTCAACATGCCATCAAATCAAATAATAACAAAGATTGCTCTTTGGGCAACCGTGTTGACACCTATGACCAAATATGCACTTGAATTTTCACCTTTTTCAATTCAGCTGGAACAAACACTTGCAAATTCTATGAGTGGGAGGACAAAATTGGTAATCAGAGGATGTGCTGCTTCATTTTTGCTATTGTCCATACTAACCCTTGCTCTGTCGGTGCCATATTTTGAGCATGTACTTAGCCTCACTGGTTCCCTAGTTAGTGTAGCCATTTGTTTGATTTTTCCATGTGTTTTCTATATGAAGATTTTTTGGGGTAAAATAACAAGGTCTCTCTTAGTCCTAAATATTACTCTAGTCATATTTGGGGTTCTTCTTGGGGTGATTGGCACCATTTCCTCTACAGAATTAATATTGAAAAAAATTCTATCACATCATTCAACTTGAGTCTTAAGGCATTTGTGATGAAACGGCATATATACCATCATCCTAATTCCCTTCCTCTTCAGATATATCTTCCTATAAATCATAGAGTATTAGATCTATATACATATAGTAGGTCCTACTAAAATCTTGTATTGCAAGACTAGTCAGTATCTGTATCGCCATGATTCCAAGAAGAACAATTTTGGGTGCTTTATGATGTGTTATGTATCTTCTATATATAGTTTTTTTTAAAAATATTTTGAACCTACTTAAAATAGACATTATTTAGCTACTTGTTTTAGTTTTATGTAGTGTTTGTTGTTGTGAAAAATCATTCTCAAACTCTGTAAGACTATGGATGGTAGCACTGTGTTAATATACTAACTTTAACGTGAGGGCAACTGCTGGGGAATCTTGTCAAAAAGAAAGCAACTGGGGAATTTTTTTTATGTTTCAGCTGAAAAATATGGAATCTCAAGCTAGTTGAAAACAGATAAATAGGATTTTATTTTTGCAGCCAATAAAGTGCAGAATGGTACTAGTACACCATAACATACAAAAGAATGAAAGGAATGGCGAGTTAATAGGAGTTGATAATGCAATGAAATGGATCCTGAAATGTGTAATTTTCACATGAGATAAGAGGATAAAGTACACGAAAACACAATTACTATATTGAGTATGATATGGAAGAAGAAACAACCGGGCAGTAAAAGAAAATAATTGATGTACCAAAAAAAAATTTTGTTTTAAAAGTAACCGTCAAATACACTTACAAACATTATGTTAACAAAATATTTATTTTTGAAGGAATTATTAATAAAAATTATGTACATGTAAAATTCTTGTAAAGAAGATTCATCGATGATTCTTCATGAATATATAGTTATAATAAGCACCGTTTACAAAAGAAATTATTTGCGATCACAATTTATTATAGAAACTTTGTCTAGACTATAACGAGTAAATAGGCAATTACCCCCTGAAATTGTAAGTTTCGTCAATTACCCCCCTGAAATTAACAAAACGTCAATTACCTCCCTGAAATTGCACAACGTTAATCAATTTACCCCCTCCGTCAAATTTTTCTGTTAGTCAACATGACGTTTTGCGAATACCCCCCTGAAGTTTTGCACTTATGTGTAAAATGCCCCCTAAACTTAAAAATTTATATGTTTTTTTCTTATCCTTGACTCAAAAGATATTAAAGACAAACAATTAACGGTTATCTTTAATATTTAAGGTTACAATAATAATATATCCTCTAAAAATAATGCCGAATTAATAACTTCATATTACTTTAGCAAATTGCATGTTTAGTTCAATTTTTAAGATAGAATAATTTTATTCAAACTTATTTTAAGAAACTACTAGAATTAATTATTCAGGAGGAATGCGTGTCTCTAGCTTACTTTGTTGTGAATTGGCGTGTCTCTATTTAAATAAGTCATAAGTTATGGAGAATTGAACAATCAAATGGCATAACAGAAACAAAATAAAATAACATACCCCTTTAAGAATGAAAGAGCAATGTAAAATATTAAAGTTAACTGTTAATTGTTTGTCTTTAATATCTTTTGAGTTAAGGATAAGAAAAAATATATAAATTTTCAAGTTCGGGGGGGCATTTTGCACATAAGTGCAAAACTTCAGGCGGATATTTGCAAAACATCATGTTGACTAACAGAAAAATTTGACAGAGGGGGTAAATTGATTAACGTTGTGCAATTTCAGGGGGTAATTGACGTTTTGTTAATTTTGGGGGGTAATTGACGAAATTTACAATTTCAGGGGAGTAATTGCCTATTTACTGAGACTATAACACTACTATATTTTAATCTCTACGTTAGAATAATGCTAACTAATTAATTCTCTTCTCTCATCACCATCATCAGTGTACTCTTCACTAATGTCTCACATGTATTCTACCTATGTATTCTATCTAGATATGCAAGTATCCTTAAAGTGGTAAAATATTTTCTAAAAAATAAAATAAATAATTCCGATACTGTATATCCATGAAGTATCGGTATCCCCAGAGTCTCCTAACCAGAGCTCTATAGCTTCTAACCACAGAGAAACTACGCTCCTGACTGGTCCACAATAATCCTGAATGCCCCTTCCCCTCTCTACTCACAATAAATTCTCATCTATGACAAACTCTCCTAGAATCTAGCTCCACGTCACCAACTACTTCCATTTTCTCCCCAAAAGTCCCACTGCTTTTAGAATATAGCTAGGTGTTCTATCATATCCATTGTTTTTATGGGTGATTCTAACATGGACCACATCTTCATATGATCTATGGTAGTGTAACTCATCCATAATATGTAACTGATCAACTATAGATTGTTTAGTTACAAATCAGCAACAAATTTAAGTTACAAGTTAGTTATGAAGTCTTAATGTGCACCATAGAACACGGTTTATGCAAGACAGATCCTTGTTTCTGGGTCAATTTAGAGACAATGTTTTACAAGTGTACAGTCATTGTCAGGTTTTTGGTTTATTTTTTCCAATCATTTCTATTTTATTTTCTTTGATCTTTCATCCCTGTGACCTGTCTATTGATGCACACTACAGCACGTGGCATTCGCGTTTCGCTCCTATACATTAGATTTTACATGAAAACAACATGATATTTCCTTTCCACCTACCAATGGAGGTTGAAACTAGCAGCCTGCATAAGAGGGTGTGCAAAGTAAGCTCCTAGTGTTAATGCAGTAATTACTAAGTATGGTAATCTAATAAACTCCTTGTAGAAATCCGCAGGTAATCTTTGACGGCCATCAAGGATTGCTGCAAAAGGGACAATACTTGTTCGACGCTTAACTATCTCAAAATCTTCTCCATGTCTTTGAGCTAATCGCCTATCTCCATTCCAAGCACCAAATAGATGATGTGAAATTAAGCCAATTGAAGCTGCAACAGCCACAGAATTCCCAATCCAAATTGTATGAGCAAGACACCAGATTACCTGACCAACCATCTGAACAGCAAAACAAATCCTTCACTCAGAGCAATTGAAACCAAATGAAAGAAATGTGTCTAAATAGAGAAGGTGACAATCATTTCTATTTAGAAGAGCATTTGGACAAATTTATCACGTATTTGAGGATGTTTTACGAGGATATAATGTTACTCTTGAGGATGTTTTACGAGGATATGATTTTACTCTTAATAGATATAGATATAAGGTATCATTAATGTTCTGAGCATGTTAGTTTGCATCTAGAAAAGTAAGTGCCTTCTTACGACAAAATATTAGACTTTAATTAAAAACAGAATAATTATTAAACAAAGATATAAAGACCACAAAAATCATGTCTATCCATAAACTTATTGGTATAGAGTGTTAAGATTAATACCTGTGGATGCCTGGTTATTCTTATGATGCCAGTTTCATATAGATGTATTTTAGGCTTGTCAACTGCTGCAATTTCTAAAAGATTAAAGGTTGAAGGATATAGGAAAAAGAAAGAGATGAAATTGGAAAGCCACAGAAGTTGATGAATCCCCGGAGTACTCTGGAGCTGCCAGAGTTGAATTCCATCATATCTGTGATTAATAAAATACACCTGCATCATAGATGAAAAATCAAGTTAGTTTGAATCAACTTCCGTTAAACCGTTATCATATTGAAATGTTAACGTGTCCAAAATAAGTAAAGCATTTCGCTTATATGATTAGGAGAAAAGATATGGGCACAAAGTAGTAGCTTACAATAGTAGTGACAGCTAAAGGTAGTGATATCCCTGCAAAAATAACCCGAAAAGCTCTTTCACCAATGATTTTCTCACCAGTATTCCGTAGGCTAGCCATGCCACTGTGGAAAACCGCAAATATGAGAATTAGGATCAACATTACCACCTGCAGAGTAACATGTCAAGGGTCAACCACAAATCAACGACTAATGCAGCTTTTGAAGAGTTAAGTTCACAAATGATATATAAACACTAACTAGTTGAGATTTCGAGATAAAATCAGGTTTGGGTATTGGTAATCAAATGCCAGTATTTTTCCCATCAAAATCACATATTTCGAGAAGCTAAATCAATTCAGATACTCTCTGGTGAAACTAAACACACAATTATATGTTGTTTCTCTTTGGCTATGGGCTTGTTTGTATTGAATTATTTGAACTTATCTACTAACATAACATAAGCACTTGTCAGATTGTTTGAGTGAACTTATGGAATGTCATAAGTTGTTTTGAGCTTATTTCCATAAATTTTCCAAGAGTTTATGAAAACAGCTTATAGCTTATATGAAAAACAATAAGCTTCATGAAAATGAGCATTTCCTAACATAAATAACAAATGAGCAATGAAAAAGTTATTAAAATTTGAAACGATTGTTAATGGTGAAGTGAAAAGGGTACAAAACAACAATACCTCGTGAGAATCGGAGAGCCCTGAAACAGCATCAACAAAAGCTTTACCAAAGCCAGTTGAGTTATCAATCCATACCACATTTAGAATGAAGAGAACCACACCCAAAATTGCGGCGAAATAAATCCATGAAGTTATTTTCTGTTCCGTTAAACTAAAAGCTGCGGAGTCTTCTCCCACGAAGCTCGAGTCTTTTCCCTTTATTGAAGAATGGGTAATGAGCCTGAAGTTGAACCTGTGAGAGAGAGATAGTGGTTTTGAATTTGAATTTGGAGATGAGAAGTATGAGGAGCGTTGAGAAGTAGGTTTTGGTTTGGAATATGAAATGGAAGAAGAGGGAGAGAACAAAGATGGGTGATGGGTTGGAGAGAAAGAAGCAGAGAGTATAAGAGAGGCAGCCATTTTTAGTTTAGTTGAAGGACTTGGAAGAAGTTGAGTTAGCTCTACTCTTTCTCGCAACCACCCACAACTTCTAGTCACCAAGAGGGTTTGATATTTTTTCTCTTCAAGTACAATTAAGTTATTTGCTAACCAGTGCCCTCCGTGTATTGGTTAAGAAATATATAAATAGAAATTTTATCTTAGAAATATAAAATGTTACTTTTGATCAAATAATAATTGCACAACTTTTTAATAAAAACTTACTTATTTTGGATGCTTAACCAATGCTATTAGGGCACCAGTTTTTTTTAAGGATATTAGGGCACCAGTTAACATTCTCCTTTTAATCACAATTTTCTCGTTGAGTTAAACAAGTGATTTTCACATATTTTCAATTTTCTTTTGTTTTTTTTGTGATTTCCTCATCATGTCTTTGTTTCTTTTGATTTTCCGTCTTTACACGGTTTGTTTGATTCAAGTTGAAAGATTAGTTTTGATCAAATACAAATTAAATCAATGAATTTTGTGTCGTCAATGATGCATATCTGAAAATATGAGTACTTCAATGGCTTGAATATAGTCATATTTATAGAAATATGTACTCTGCCGTTTTATGCTATTAATAACATGAATATTGGTTCCATAAACAATGTGGTTAAGATATTTGTTAAAAATAATTTATAGTTATATATTAGTGTGTAGTAATCATGTTAGTACTTAGACCATCTACAATGGGGAGTCTTTTCCTTATTAAGCACCATTATGAATAAGCACCCCCTTTGTGACACCAATTAATATGGTGCTTATGAAGGTGGGTGCTTGTATAGGCACCCTCTCTCTCCTATTAGTCATGGGCCCCACATGTACAATTAATTCTATTTTTTTATATATTTAATTATTGTATTATTTTGATATTAAAAAATAATTATATAATAGTTGTAAATAATAGTTGAATTTGATTCCCTAAAAAAAATAGTTGAATTTGAATTTGCTTGTAGCATAGCCGTTGGAAATTTTAGTTGACATTTCTTGTATTCAATTACTCCTTAAAAAAAAAATCTGTACTTAATTACTTTATTTTTTCCTTCTTTGAATTTGTTTGTTTTTTTAATAATTTATAATTAAATTATTTCAATATTTTAAAATTATATAATTATGAATGAGTATAAAAATTATTGTTAAAATGTAATGATATAGAGTTATTGTTGGGACCCAATTAATAATTATTTTGAGGTGCTGGGTTGGAGAGATTGAGTGCTTATTACGTATTAATTATAAAACGAATGACGTGTACAGTCGGGACCCATTTAAGCACCCAAATGAGGTGCTGCATTGTGGATGGTCTTAGTAGTTATGTTACCATTCTCCTTTTAATTAATGAAAATGGAAAAATAAAAGCAAAAGAAAAGGAAAAAGGCTAATGTGTTTTGTCTAAGTCTGATGATCCCTAAACATCAACAAGAATATAAAGACATTGTTAAAACCGAACGATTAAGTTATTATTACGAGAACATATATATTTTACAATATGAATGAAGAAGACACTTGTACATAAAGAACCGAAACCGTGGACTATTTTAGCAAAATAAAGTTAAATTTTGTTAGTTTTGTATTGCTCTAACACATCAATTTTCAAGAATGTGTTTGTAATTTTGTAATAAGACAACGATCATCTATGTTGTGTATTGAACTAATTCTTCTGATAGTGTCCATCTATGAATAGTGTCCATCTATGAGAGGATTATTCACTTTAGCATGTTGTTTCACATTCACAACAACATTCTATTATTTACTTCACCTTGTTGATTTACATTTACAACTTCATTCTCGTTATTACGTGATTATTTACCTCACCATGTTGATTCACATTATAAAATGCAAAGAATAAATGCATATGAACGAGGGAACATGTTGATGTTTCTTGTCTAATTTTAAAGTTGTAATTGATGTAATTTTTCCATAAAATAATACAACATTACAAAATTGTATGTGATTAAAATTAGTTATTTGATAGATAATAGATACTCATCCATCTCAAATCAGGTGTCCTTTTTACTATTTTCCTTTTTCTCAAATTATTTGTCTATTTTATAATATCAATACAACATTTATTATTCTTTTCCACTAACATATCTTTATTTGTTATGTTTCAATCATCTAATTATTCCACAACTATAATTAACAAGGTTGTTTTAGTAAATAAAACATATTTTACCATTAAAATCAACAATACTGATTATTTTCTCAATAACTGTGTAAAATTCAAAAAAGACACATAAATTGAGACAATGGGAGTACAAAAAATACATAAATGTAAGTAATGCTGAACTTTACAACCATTTGTATTTCTAATATCTATACTATATATAAAGAGAATACATGAGTTTGTGTTGACTTTTTTCTTACCTATTTTACCCATTATTTAAACTATTTTATCCTTTAACAATATTATTTAAATTTTTAATTAAAAAAATTAAGTCTCATTAATTTAGGACTATCCCACTATAATAGCAATAATATTATTTATACCTATACTATATATATATATAAAGAAAGTAGATTTTCTTGGGTTGACTTTTTCTCATTTCAATTATGCCCTTATACAAGTTTGACTATAAGACTGTTATTTTGTTGGTGCCATTAAAAAATATAAGAATTTATATATATATTTGTTATATTATTTTTGAAAGATATTATATTTATTATAATGTTGGTATCATTAATAAAATAAGTATAGTTTGTTGCAATATAAAAGTGAAAAATATCTATTATCTATACCTATAATTTTAATCAAAATCAAATTAATTTTAATCAAAATTTCATAAAACTACTGTTCGTAATTTAAAATTATTAGCATAATAAGAAGAGTGGATAGACAGGCAAGGAATGCCCGTATAAACGCTAGTTATATATAAAAAAAGATAGGAATTTTGGGCTAACTTTTTTATTATTCAGACTATATCCTTAAACAAATTTTTATATTGATGTTATATTGATGGTGTTATTAAAAAAGGTAAAAAAAAAATATATTATATTTCTTAAATTATTGTTGCCATTCAAAAAGATGAACATGGTTTCTCAAGTTTGTTACAATTTTTTTTTCACAAAAGGTTTGTTACAATTTAAAAGTCGCAAATATTCGTACTTATAATTTTAATCAAAATTAAAATTTCATATAAAATATCATAACTAATTTACACACAACACATGTTTGTCCTTACGCTAGTATATATAATATTGACTCTGAAAAAAGATACATGACTCAAAAAGTCATATTTAATTCACGAAAGAAATATGTATATTTTGCAAGATATACTTGTGGTTGATGCATGTAGTTGATGTTGTATTTTGTGATTGAAATGTACGACTTTAAAGATCATATTTAATTCATGAGAAAAAAAAAACAATTGTATCTGATTGATTTAATTTCCAAAATTGATTTTCTAATTTGAAATAAATGATATATTAACTGCGATTTTAATTTATTTTTTTAGTTAATAACTGGTCCCGTAAGTTTCAAAGAAAGTTAAATAACATTTTGTTCCCTATAAATATTTTTTGTTTTGTTTTTAGCCCATCTAAAACATTTCTCTAAACTTGGATTAGGCCCTTTTTTCCACACAAAAAAAAAAAAACTCTAAACAATGGTCCCCAAATGTTTTTAGTGAGCATATTTAATCATCGTTGTTAAAATAAGTTAAAGCGACACCATATAAACGGACTAAAAACGAAATATGTTATATTATAGGGATCAAAACTTATTTTAACATTATTTTTTGTCTCTATAAATATATCATTTTTGTTATCGGTCCCTATATATAAGTGTCACGTGTGCATCCTTTAACTGCGAAGACCAAATATGGTGACAAAAAAAAATAGGGCCTTGAGGGACAACCAATTTTTTTTTAAAAAAGAAATTTATTACATTTTATTAGCTAAAAGAGGGCCTTGAGGGACAACCAATTTTTTTTTAAAAAAGAAATTTATTACATTTTATTAGCTAAAAAGTGCCAAATACATGATGGTACATGAGAATAAATGTGGAAGCTAGCATTACACGAGGCTACATGTGTTAACTCAAGAAACACTTAGAAACTAAAAATGAAAATGTGATACATTTATCAGGAAAAAAAAACTTATTTAACCCTTTACAAAATGTTTCTCTTTGTTAATTGATTTGATCTAGATGTGAATCAATTTACAACAATGTAATTTTTTTTCTTCTGGAAGATACAACAATGTAATGTTTTGAAAGATACAACTATCTAGCAAAACCCCCTTACAATCAAACAATACAAGAGCGATGAGAACGGCAACACGAGCGTCGATGAAAAAAATGGTGAGAACGATGGCAAGAATGGTTTCTGAGAGCAACGACGTGAACGTCCGACAAGAACAACAAAGGAGAACAACAACAGGTGACAACGACATGAATGTAGCCTGATACATATGAGAATACAAAGCAGGGATGAAGAGAATGGAACACTAGAACACAATAATGAAATACTTTTCTAGTTTTGTGTGTGTAGGTTTTGAAAGGGAAAGAAAAAAGGCACAATCAATTTCATAAGATAAAAGATTAACGAACGTTTTATTTTCTCTTAACGAAACCTGACTGAAACTAATTTCAGAAGAGGTTGATTGAAAAAATAGAGGGGGTGTTAGTTGCATACAACACGCCTCAAAAGAGGTATTATATTTTTCACTTGATGCAAGAAAATTAGAACCACCATTTGCTTAGAATTTTATAGTGATGCTAACAATTGTATAAGGACATTGTTTAAAGAATTTAAACTATGAAATTTTGTCTTGAAAAAGAATTAAGTTATTATTAAAATAATAACTATTTCATTTTTCTATACACAATCAATTTTAGTGGTTCCATAAACAATATTCTTACACACTTGTTAGCATTTTTTATAAATAAATTTAAGTGTGTTAGTAATCATGTCAGCATTCTCCTTTTAATTAATCAAAATGAAAAAAATACAAGCAAGAACAAAAAAAATAAGGCTAATATGTAATGCCCAAGTCTAATGATCCGTACGTATCAGCAAGATTATAAGATGAAACTTGAAAGAGTCCAAAGATAACAAGTTCAAATCTTTAAAAAATCTTTTTGAAAAAACTTTAAATTTCGAAAATCAATATGATGATTTATTTGCCTCCCCTTAACGTGCATGATGAAACATAATTGACAACATACGATAAATGAGCTTGCATACGTGAGAGATGAAAGTAGCTTAAGGATGCATGATGTTGTGATGTCTCTTCTGCAAATCATAGCTTGAGATTATTCAAAATCAGATTCAATAATTTTTTCATGATAACCTACATTGCAAGAAACTCCCAAACCCTTCATAATGACAAGTAACTCGGCGGGCACAATGTAATTAAGCAACCTCACATGAGCCAAAGAACATCGCACAATATTATCCATGATGATTAGGATAATAAATCTCTGAACCCAACCCTTTACAGATCACCAAATGTACTATCCACATTCACCTCAAACATTCCAAATTGTATTATCAAAAATAACTTAGCTAGCTCACAAATTGTTCAACAAATTGTGATAAATTGACTGTCCTGACCAATGACCAAACAAGAATTGGTCTTGATCTAGGCCCTCTTGATGAAGATAAGAACCTCGTCAAAATGTAGCAGATGTTGCGATAGAGAATATAATACAAATATAGTTTTACAAAATTACTTCTATGGACCTTCAACGTAATGAGCTCATTTGGATAAATTTCACTCTGATTTGAATTTTAGAATAGTTTAGGATTTACAAAATTTAGATTTGGTTGATGTTGAACTTTGTCAAGGGTTATCTTTGTTTTTGTTGTTGTTTGATATGTACTCTTGTTCCCTTACTAGTTTTATCCCTTGAATTTTCATAACAATGGAAAAAAGTAATAGAAGATGGTTTTTTAATTATGTGACCATAAAAAAGTTTTCTTTATCTGGAGGTTATGTTTTGGAAAAGAGTTGATGTGATCGGGCCAGACGACTAAGAAACAAAACAAAATTAGAATTTGTTGACTGAAAAAGAAGCAACGTTATGGATACAATGATTAATCACGATCGATAAAAAATAATCTTTCTAAATCACTTCGGAGCGGCCAAGTCAAAATAGATTATACAAGTAGTGTTTATGGTGACAATTAATATAGGACGATGGATGAAGTAATAAATCAAAACCTCCAAATTAATGAATTTAAATCAACTTTATTTGTTGATTTGCTTTGGTGGCAAGGGCTTTGAGCAGGCTGTAGCAAAGCAATGGTTAAAAGTCTCAACTCAACTAAAGCAGTCAATCTTAAAATTCCATTGGTCATTGCGACGTGAAGGATACAATACATATATACAGCAAACCAAACTATCTTCCAACTTTATTAAAAACTATCCTCCTAAATTTAGCACCATTCTTCAACCAATTTTCAAACAAGAAGAACAAAAGAAAAAATCCTTTTTCTTCTTCTTCTTCTTCCTTTTGTGTCTTTCAGATTTTACACATTCTCTCTTCCTTCTTATTTTCCAAGGTTGAAAATGTCTGCCGCCTTAGGAGCTGTCTCCTCCACAACCAATGACGTTCCTTGCAACTCACATTTAGAGGAACAAGAAGATGATGCACACAATTCCATCTCTGATGATGCTGAAGATGATGAATTGGATCTTGGTCCTCAATTTACCCTCAAAGAACAGCTTGAGAAAGATAAAGTTAGTTTTTTTTTTTTTTCTCAAAGGTTTTTTTCTTCACACCCTTGAGTTTTTAACTCTCATTTTTATTAAACCCATCTTTCATTTTTATGTCAAAGGATGATGAAAGTTTGAGAAAATGGAAAGAGCAACTTCTGGGTAGTGTTGATATATCTGCTGTAGGAGGTACTTTCTTTTTTCTTTTTTTACATTTAGAGTAGAAAACACTCCTGAATTAAATTATTTTGAAAATGAAAAATTAGTCTCTGGATAACAAAAGCTTAGGATGTCCTACCCACCGGTGCGCAGGGTGTGTGAGTGTTGTAAACTTCAGGGTTTTCGAGTTTGATTCGTACCGATAAAAAAAAAAAGAAGCTTAGGATGTAGACATTTTGTTAAAAACATGTTATATAATATATTGTATGATAAAATTTTACTTAGGGCCTCTGAAAACTCTTTCTTGTGTTGAATTTGAAAATCCAGAAAGCAAAGATCCAGAAGTGAAGATACAAAGTCTAACTATTACATGTTCAGAGAGGCCTGATCTTGTCCTGCCAATTCCATTTACTAATGATCCTAAGAAGAGTCTCTTCATTCTTAAGGAAGGAAGTCAATGTAGAATGAAATTCACCTTCATTGTCTCAAACAACATTGTTTCTGGTCTCAAATACACCAATATTGTTTGGAAAACTGGGGTTAGAGGTGAGACAAATACTTTCATTTTAATGAATTTAAATTAATTAAATATCTTAGTTAGTAACATGGGAATGGATTTGTTGTAACAGTGGACAGCAGGAAAAAAATGTTGGGAACTTTTAGTCCTCAGCATGAACCATATACATATGAATTGGAAGAAGAAACTACTCCTTCTGGTATCTTTGCTAGAGGAACCTATGCAGCAAGAACCAAGGTAAAATTAATATTCAAACAAAACAACCTTAACAAGTTGCATTTCTTATTATTTTTTTCTTTTTTATATCAATTGGGGTGGCAATAAATAGGAAGAATATTAAATAACTCAATTTTTTTTCTTGGTTCAGTTTGTAGATGATGATAAAAAATGCTACTTGGATGTGAGTTACTACTTTGAAATTCAGAGGAACTGGGGAACACCTAACTGAGAGATTTTAACTTGAGTAATTTGGCATCTTGTATCTTTCTGGAATAGATTTGAACTCAACTTTCTGTTTATCAATTTGTGTTAGTTCCATGCATGCTACATTGCTAGTATTCCTTCCTTCCCCTCTCTTTTTTCAATGGTTCCTTTCCCTTTTTAAATGACTAAAATTGACCCAAAAAATGAAAAGAAAAATTCTCTTTAATCTTTATTGTGTGAGTGATACTGCCCTTATTCATCTAAGAAAAGATGATCATAGTGTTAAATTTTATTAACCGTTAGAATGTGAAGAGTGAAGATTGGATAGAAATGGGGTTCATATTGGTGGTCCAAAAACTTTTCCCATATTAAGGCCACGTACTCTTTGCTAATGGATGAAATCAGAAAAAGGAAAATAAAGGAGACAAAGCATAACTTATAGTAATCATCAACCATTTTATTTTCTAAGTAAAAGTAAACATTAGTTGTTAGCATGTCATCTCAGCTCTTTAAAAAATATGTTATCTCAGTGGCTCTTCAATCAAGCCGAACAAAAGTTCTCATACTATTTGTTAGAAGCAACATCGAGCAAATGATATAGGAGCACAAGAGAGAGAAACGTTACATCTCTACCTAAAACTTCAACGTATTAGGAATACAAGTCGCCTCTTTTTCTACATGAAATATTTAATTTGTTCATAGTTATGTAAGACTAACCACTAACACTTAAATCCAACAATAGACGCAACATCTCTTTTTCTAGTGACCCTAGACCATTAACCTATTGTTGCTTGTGAAACTTGAGTAGCACTTGGGTGCCATTAAATCCTGACCGTTAATGACATCCACACACACACATTTGGGCAATGTGTGGCCCAGATCTAATGGTATGGTGCCATTAATGGCACCAAAGTATTTCCCGTGAAACTTTTCCACACTTCTAACAAATTTTGACTCTAGATAATTCCTTCTTAAAGTTCTTTGGATGCTCAACTACTTGAACTACTCTCTTGGACATCAACCAAAATTTTAATGTGCTAATTAAATGCCATTTACACTTATAGCACTATATGCGTGATTGGTGGATGGTATGAAACTTTCTTAGTTTTGGATGAACTTTCTTAGTTTTGGATAAGTTATAATGCGTCTAGTATAACTCCAGTTTAAGAAAAATCGTCCCACTATAAGATGATATTTCATGTCCTTCATTCTTAATTATTTTAATGATTGTAATTATGAATCCATTATAGAGCTATACTCTAACTCACGTATTTAAATATTGACAAAATCTTGTTTAAAGAATACAAATTTCTCTCACTGGATTAAGGGCTATTACTAGTTTGCATGTGGCAGGAAAATACTTGGGTGACATAATGTCACCGTGACATTAAATCTGGGCCACACAAAGGTGTTGTGTTGTGTGGCCCAGATGTGTTGTGTGGCCCAGATGTTGTGTGACAATGTGTGTTGTGTGGCCCAGATTTAATGTCACGGTGACATTATGTCACCCAAGTGCTTCCCGCATGTGGCACTGGATCTAAGGGCTATTACTAGTTTAACAAAATTTGTGTGCTCACTTAATTGTTATGTCAATTATCATAAAATAATCCTACAAGTAAAAAACAATAATGAAACTTGTTCCAACCTCAAGTTAGAGGCACATTTTTTCTAAGTTATTGTCCCTTTTGAGTGAGTCTCACTGTTTTGTCATTGAAATGTGCTTCAATTGTTTGACAATAGTTGGTGTTCATAAACCACCATTAATCTTGATTCTTAAATAATGTAAGATTTTTTGGTGTACCAAATTAACTAACTGTATACCAAGTATAGTAAAATCAACTTTCTACATTCCAATCTTTACACGCTCAATTCTGTTAATGTTCCGTTAAATAATGATGATTAAGAAAGTCAGAACAAAAATCCATGCAAGATTGGCGGTTCGTCTTTGTCAGCATTAGCAATCAACATCAGGCGTATTTACTTCCTAGGAAAAGAAAACAACACTTTGTTTAGGACCGAGTCTTGCTAACCAGTGCCTTAAGGAAAATGGTTAAGGAATCCATTAGTAGAAATTTTGTCTTGGAAATGTAAGTTTTTACTTTTGTCTTGTCAATTACACAAACTTTTTATTGCAAAGTTACTTATTTTAGTATTTTAACCAATGCCTCACGGGCAGTCATTAGCATTCTCCACATTCTTTTAATTAAAAAAGGACACTTATTCTCAAAAAAAATTGATATTAGATGCCTCTCAACACACTCAGTCAGTCACGCCTGGAACTGGGCATCTAGAGCGTGACTTGAGCGACCTGATAGTGGTTAGTCCAACTGATTTTGAATAGACTTTGATACAATCTTAAAATCGACTTATAAAGTGATGAATGCTTCCACTTATATAAATACATTTTCAAACCATATTGAAAATTTAGAGAACCTTTATATGTATCAATCATCAAATCAATTAAAAACCATGTATCTAGATTAATAGAGAAGAGTGAACCACATTGTAATCAATCAACTGATGCATTATATATGGCACCAAAATAAACCTATTAACTTGGCTATAACTATTGATATATCAAAACATGATTTATAGCTATGTTAAAGTATAGAGATTAGTAGTTAATTATTTAAATTATTTGTTGTATTGTAATTAGCTGATGAAGTTAATTTTCTATTAGTCACTTAGAAGTTTGTTAGAGAAGTTAGTTTTCCCCCTTTCTGCACTCATATATGTATATACCTAGTCCTCGTTGTCATGTAGCTGGTTGATAGTTTACATTTCGAAATTAAATTGAAAGAAGAGAATGCAGAATAGCCGCATTTTGATTTTTCTATTAGGTAAAGGCAATCACCACCACTCATGTTGTGTACTGTATTATACTATACTGTACTGTACAATAGTATCTTATATATGTACACGTGATCTGTATGTAGTTCATCAAAAAATTAAGCAAAAACAAAATTTCTCTCCATATAGTCTAAGTTAGCCTAACACTAGTAATCTAACAATGCAAACTTGACCTGTAATCCAATCTTACCTCCCTCTGTTACAAGCTTAGCAGCAATTACCAACCAATGCCCGGGAGCATCATGTGGGCCGCGCAAAACCTCACATGTCTCCACATATTTAAGCATCTTAGCAGAACGAACAGGCACAGGCGGACCATTTGGATAAACACCAGAGTTTAGTGCAGTTGCAGCTGCTGCAGCTGCCTGTTGGGCCTGTTTCTGTGTAGCCGTAACACTTTGTTGTGTGAATGAAAATGTTGTGCTCAGATTTGTGAAGAAAGTCAATTTTCTCGAAGCTTCTGGTGCAGCAGCCCATTCTGTTTTCCTGATGCTGCAATTTGGTATGTGAGTGAAGAGAAGGCGCAGATGAAGTACGTTCCTAGGCCAATTCCCTTTGCTAATGAGTTGAGCACCGGTTACAATATAAACCCCGCTTGAATTTGATTCGTGCAACCAGTTGGGGTCATACTTGACCACTGAGGTGCACACATGTGCAAATTTCTTCCATCTTATTGGTTCGGCAAATTGGTTGCTGGATTCGTCCTCATCGGATCCTCGCCACATAGTTTTGGTGGTTGAAGAGAGTGTCATTGTATTTGGGAGGCTCGATAGATGATGTATGTGAATTGCAAGTTTATCACATTTCCTTCCCTCCAAGTAAAATCGGAGGCCAACCACAGGTTTTTGTTCACTTACTACCTGATAAATTTTTGTATTAAATGTCATCATTTGCAATAGTCACATAATGTCATCTATAATAATGATATGGTTTAATTACTATGCAATTAATCATAAGAGAGTGTTTTTTTTTTTTGAGGGAATCATAAGAGAGTGTTATACTAACATCTAATCACATCTCACTATGTAGATATTTGTGCCATATTTCACGAAATAATATATGACACAGTCGATGCATAATTATTAAACTCATAACAATAAAGCTCAATGGGGTGAGAACTGAATTACCTGTGTAGAGTTGATATGAAGCTTTGGAGACATGAAACTAAATTGTAGGGGAGGAGAATAAGTCTTTTTCCTTTGATGCCTCAGAGGCAGCTCAGAAAACATGGGTGCCCATTCCCTGGGAATTTGAAACTCTAAGAAGTATTGTAAGTCATCAGGAGTAGGCTTATCTGCAATGAACAGAATCAATTGAAGTACTTGTGACCATAAATGATAAAAAAAAAAAAAAAAAATTGAAGATATACAACAAATGATGGCATTGAAACTCACATATATAAGTTTTTATTTGGAGCTTATAATTGAAAGAAAATGAAATGGATATGGATAAAAATAGCAGTAGAAGAATATCTTACATCTTAAATACAAATTGATTGCATGACTAAGATAGCCACTTCCAGGAATTCCAGTGAGAAGTGATGAAATAGGAACAAACTTGAAGTGGATTGCTTCAGGATTAGACGCCATTGTTTGGAGCCAACTCGAGTGACTGTGCTTAAACACATCTCCTCCTCTTTTTGAGCAAATAATAGCGAGTCCCTGTTCCATAAAAATAACAGTAAGACTCCAACACCCTACAAACTTTATTCATTCATTCAAATGATGGCAAATATTTCTCTCTTTTTTGTGACTTACATCTTTGCTTGATGTTTCTGAAATACTTGTGAACTGCATTGTGCTTGATTGCAAGACACGATTAAAAACCTCTGGGACCTAATAGAGATTGAATCAACAGATAAGTAATGTTAGTATTTTCTTTTTCGCTAGGGTCTGAAACTCGGGTCCTTTAACTCTTTCAACATGATATTATGTAAAAATGTAAAATAAAGCTCAATACATACTTTTTGTTTGGCTTCTGTTGTTGTTGTCTTCCTCTCTAGTAGAGAAGGGCTTCTTAAATCTGAAAATAAAAAATCTCCTAAATCCTCTAAATGTCTTCTGAGATCACCAGGAGGAACCTTTGAAGAATGTTTTTGTTTGACGCAAATGACATCTTGACCTCCAACAGCCATGCCTACTATTATGTGTGTACCATATGTCGCAATAAACCTGCCTAACGAAACTAATCAGCAACAGTATACTTCATTATTAATGCAAAAATCATGCAACATTTTTAATCCTAAAATTGTATCAACATCAGTAACTCTACCATGTTAAACCATTCTAAAACATTATTTACATCTATTGTTTAGTGTGACTCATATTCAAGGATAAGTGGACAGACACTCAAACCATTATTTACTCGAATTTTCTGTTTTAACATCTATCTACTTAAATGATCGGTGTGGCATTGTAGTTGCTTACCTGGACAATGAAGCAGGATCCCAGTGTGCTGGAACAGACTTTTTAAGTTCCTCTTGCAGTATTAGATGTGAAGCAGTTAAGTGTAAATTGTAAAGAGAAATGAAGTAACCATCAAAAGCAAGAGACTTGATGTCTTGAGCATCACGAAACCAATCACCACTTAGATCAAATACAGCATTAAAATATCCAGAAGGAATTTTTCCTTGTATGGCTGATTTCTGATTAAGCATTTCAGACATCTGCAAGTAATGTAAATCAAGTTTTTAGGTCAAAGATTGCTCCGTTACAAAATCATCAATCTCTAAAATGTGTTATTGGTGAAAAATGAAATGAACATAGTCATTCAAATTACCTATTCAAGTAAAAGTAAACATATTTGAACCCGTAGGAACCCAGACCCTCTAGAATCCATTGTAGACCATTAGGTTGAGATTAATGGAGTAAAGTAAATTAATTTTGAATAAACTATCTATTTTCTATTTAGTCTCTAAGTTATCACTCTTTTTCCAATTTAACTTCTAAATCATATAAATATAATAAGTAATAATATATAAAGTATATGAAATCCGTCAATTTAGTATCGAAAAATTTGAGTGTCTGCCAACTTAATCGTTAACATCTTAATAATTTCATCCTATTTTGTCAAGTAGATTTTAGATTGAATATTATAGGATGCTAAATTTCCACGTTAGTGGTATTGTGATCCTCTTTGGATTATTTAATTGGCTTATGTCCACAAACACTTTTTATAGTGTTGTACTTTTACACGCCAATTTTCTATCCATATCACTATAATAATAAAAAGACAAAGTGATCAATATTATCCAAATAAATTATAAACTTTCCTAGATTATTTGGATTACAAACAGAAAAAGTTAGAAAAGAGAAAAGAAGAGCAGACCTGATTGAATGGAAGAACATCAGATTTGAACCTCACACGATCACCTTTGTCACAACGAATATCTTCTGAAACATCTTTAATAGTAACACCACCTGGTACCATAATATCTCTCTTGTTCATTTCATCAATTACCACTAATCTTCCACCATGTATTAATCCCTTAGCAAATTTCATTCTAAAATCACTTGTTAGATCAAAACCTTTACCAAGACAATCCAAAGCTCTCTTCTCCATTGGAAACATCATCAAACTACCACCCTCATCTTCCATATTCACCAACCACAATAATAATAAAAACACAACAACTTGTTATGTTATCAAAGATCACATATACAACATGTACATAACTTTAGAGTATATTATATTGGTTGCCAAACGTGACTTACTGTCAGGTCAGGCGGTTGGTTTGACTTTGGACCAATTCTCATTTTTTTTTCAATGTCACGTCTATAGTCTGACTTTTTTAAATTAATAATATAAGAAAAATAATAATACTACTGATACTAATTAAGAAAAATCAAATAGTATAGTCAAAAAGTGTTATTTATTTTTTGACAAATAGTCAAAAAGTGCTACAATTATTCAAATAGAGCGGAATTTTTGGACAAAATTCAATAAATATTGAAGGGACAATAAATTTTGTTTTTGCCTCTCAATTTTAATTTTCAACAATGTAAGGGTGTACTGTATCGAATCCAATGAAGTTTCAAGGAAGGAAGGAGGTGAAGTAGTTAGGTAATAGGTACTGCAGGTTTGAACTTATTAAAAGGACGGAAGTCCTTCAAAAAAAAAAAAAAAGGACGGAAGTACCGCGCCGCAAAAAATAATAATATTATATTTTTTTTTTGAAGGAATAATAATATTATATTATACTACTACTACTACTATTATTATTATTTTTTTTGAAGGAACTATTATTATTATTATTATTATTACTACTACTACTCCCTCCGGTCCTATTTATAAGAGAAATTAATTTTGGTCAACAAAAGTTAATGTATCTGGTTAAAAATTGGACCAAATACATCCACTTTTATTGACCCAAATTTCTTTTATAAACAGGACCGGAGGGAGTATTAACTAGCGAAAAGACGGGAGTGCCCATCTTTACGCTATTTTTATTGTGCTAACGTTTCAAAATTATGAACGGTATTTTTTTATGAAATTTTGATTTTGATTAAAACTTAAAAAATTTTAAATGTTTGTTGCTTTCAAGTTATAAAAAATCAAACTAATCATGATTATCTATTTCAATGATACCGACAATAATACAATATAACAAAAAAATATAATCTAAATTCTTTTTTTAATGACACCAACAACAATTTTATTATAGAAAAATTTGTTTAAAAATATGATTAGAATGATGAAAAAGTAAATATAAATATACTCTTATAGTTTGTTACACTTTTTTAACGATAAACAAAAAAACAAAAAAATATATATTTGTATCATGTTTGTTACATTTGTTTTAATATTTAAATTTATTCTTATCAATTTATTACATATGTTATTTGTATTAAAAATTGAAGGTATTTTTTTGAAAGGAATAGTTTTATTTATATATAGTATAGAAATACTATACACTAGTATTATTATTATTATTAACAAAGGGTCAGACTAACACGTGCCCTCCTTTAGGGCACTTGTTAAGATTTAAAAATGGAAACAACTGTTAAATTTTATGTTAAAAAGTTGCTTTTTACTCCCTCCGATGCTTATTATAAGAGAAGAAAACAAAAAACAAAACCAACGAAGTTATTAATTGTTGTTATTTTTGGATTTTGTTAATATTCTAAAATAAGCATTTATTCTTTAAAAAATTCAAGTATTTTGATTTTCAAAGCATAGATTGCATGTATTTTCATGAATATTTACTATTTATGGTTCTTAAAGAGTGTCTCAGGGACACTCCTTAACATCTCCATCTTTTTATTGTTTTGACAAACATGCCTTCATAAAAAGTTGTGATAGATTAAATGTTTCCACTAATATTAAAAGGGAAATGTTAAGGGCACAAGTTTAGAAACTATACATAGAAATTTTTTTTTGGAAAGTGTGCATTCAATGCATTCAAATTTTAAAATTTTATCTTTTCAATGCAAAAGTTATCTTTTAATTCCCTTTTTAACTTGTGCTCTTAGAGCATAAGTTAACATGACCCATATTAAAAAGAGAAAATTTAAAATGAAGTTAAAAAAGTCATTTAAACAATAAATGCATCTTAGAAGTTGCAACTTTTTCTTATAAATAGAACAAAAAAATTCTCTTCGATTAAGGATCGGACATAGTATTTTTTAATGGAGTATGTTGAATACACAATTTTCAAAATAAAAATGTCATCTTAACGCTTGTTAACCCCAAATGTCATCTTATAGATATGACAAAATAATAAAATAGTAAATTTCTTCTTAAAAAGATAGTATATTTTTCCAACATCTAAGTTAAATTAAGTCCCTTAATCCAAAATAAAATAAAATAAAAGAGAAATGATATTTGTACAATCATTTTTTAACAACTTTTATGACAATTTTCTCTCTCACATTTATATTATGTTTCGATTTTTTCTCTATTATTTTGATTTTTGTGTCAATACCTCTTTTTATACTTCAAATTCTTATATTTTATCTTTCTTAATAAGTGTAATTTGGTTTTTTTATATACAATTTGGGATGGAGGGAGTACTTAAAAAAAACTAACCATTGACTGAATTTATAGCATAAATATTAATGGAATTAAAAGAGGAAGTGGCGGTACTTTTCAATTGTTTAGATTTGGAGGAAGTGTCTCGTGAGCTTAGCTCAGAACAATGCCTAAAATATGTAAGGTCTGGGGTTCAAACCTCGGCCAACAAAAAAAATAAAGATTCGAAGGAAGTGGAGTACTAAGTAAGTGGATCTCAAATCAAATTTTAAGCATTGTTTTTATTAGAGGAAGTATTGGTTATATAAAAAGTAGCATGGTTTTTATATTCTATTTGTTACAACATAGAAAAAATTTGTTACAACATAGAAAAAATATGGCTAGAACTCTACAGTTTGTTTATGCTATGATTTTATTTCTTTCCCTGTTTCTTGTTGCCAAGGGGGATGACGGTAAGCATTTTTTTCTAAACCATTTTCAAATTTCCTTCTTTAATATGTAGTTCGCACATAATACTTTACATCGTTTTAGTAACATTATTTTTTTCTCTTCTTTCATTGCAGTAAAAATTAAATGTGTAAGTGCGATTGATTGCATGGACCTTTTCAACTTGTTACCTATAATTTATAAGTGCATTAACAACATATGTGTATATGAAGTACCTTCTGATATGACGGTACACAAACGTGTCCCAACAAGTCTGATATGAGTGCATCACGCCCAAGAGGGTACATAAACACCATGTAGGAGGAGTGAGTTCTTGCACTAGCAAAAAAATCTATGCAATATACCTTGCTGTTATACTGCGAGTTGCCATTTAATTTTTTACTAGCATCCAATAATTGTATCTTTTAAAATAAGTCCCTTAATCCAAAACAAAATAAAAGAGAAATGATATTTGTACAATTATTTTTTAACAACTTTTTTCTCTCACATTCACATTATGTTTCTATTTTCTCTCTAACACTTTGATTTTTGTGTCAATACCTCTTTTTCTAATGATTGTTCAAAAAGTTATCAATCAAATGGTTGTTCAAATAACACAACTCAAAATAAAATAAAATAAGGCCTCTCTTAAATTTCCCAAAGGAGGTGTAGGTGGTGCTAAAACAACAATATGGATTGGTAGGGATCGAATATTATTGTAGCTGGGTACCACATTTCCATGCCTGCCGTTATAATCACTGTATGCAATTATTGCGTTAACGTTTGAAAATTATGAACGGTGTTTTTTTTTTATTTTATGAAATTTTAATTTTGATTAAAATTATAAATATAAATGTTTGTTTCTTTCAAGTTATAACAAACCAAATTAACCGTGATTATCTATTTTAATGACATCAACACTAAAAAAAATATAATGTAAATTCTTTTTTTAATGACACCAACAACAATCTTTATAGAAAAAGTTGTTTAATGGTATAATTGAGATAATGAATAAAGTAAATATAAACATACTCATCCAGTTTTTTATATTTTTTTAATATTTAAATTTATTCTTATCTACTCCCTCCGTCTCTATATGTAAGCACCTTTTGCTTCTAATAATAGTGTGCTTACATAAAGGGACGGAGGGAGTATTTATTACATGTGTTATTTGTATCGAAAACATTTTTGAAAATAGAAAAAGTCAACCTAAATAAGATGAAAAAAGTTATTTTCTTTTCTATATACTCCCTCCGTCACATAATAACTGAGCCATTTGCAAAAAAATATTGTCCCAGAAAAATTGACCCATTCACTTTTCAATACAATATTAATTACTTTTTTCCAATTATAACACTAATTAATACTACTTTCACCACTCCCAATTCAATATATTCTACTTTGCATTTATGATAAAGAAGAATGCACCAATAGTTGATAAGGGCATTCAAACCCATCTCTCTCTCTCTCTCTCTCTCTCTCTCTCTCTCTCTCTCTCTCTCTCTCTCTCTCTCTCTCTCTCTCACTTATACACTTTTTCTTAATAAGTGTGAAATGAGCCAAGGGCTCAATTAAAATGGGACGGAGGGAGTAGTATAGATATCCACAATCATGGTTGGAGTTAGGGTATCCACCGTAGGCACCACTGCCACCACTGCCGATATCGGCAACTAGAAGTTCAATGGGTTTTCCAACTTTTTTTTTTATGTTAGTGAATACTCCCTCCGGTCATATTTAGAAGAGAAAGTTGACTTTTCAAATACATTGAATAATGTATGTATCTAGTCAAGAACCTAAACCAAATACATAAATTATTTAATGTATCTAAAAAGTAAATTGTCTCTTATAAATAGGACCGGAGGGAGTAGTATGTTTAGATCTATTATCCCATAAATTCGAATGATACCATGAGTTGCATCAATGGTGTAGGATTCATCTACAAATCCAATTTTAGTAATAATTAAAAGGAGAGAAAAGAAAGCTTTACTTTAAAAATATAACTATTTAAACTTTTGTGAAGTTGACTACACATATTTCAATGTAATACTAATATTACTATATTTATCTCCTTAATCAGTATCCCGAGAATACCGGTTAAAATTTCCCTAATTAAAATTTATGAAAAGACTAGATAGAGATCATCTATCTATATCGATATATTTATATATATTCCCTTCGTCTCATAATAACTGAGTCATTTGCAAAAAAATATTGTCCCATAAAAATTGACCCATTTCACTTTTCAATACAATATTAATTACTTTTTTTCAATTATAACACTAATTAATACTACTTTCACCATTCCTAATTCAATATATTCTACTTTGCATTTATGATAAAGAAGAATGCACCAATAGTTGATAAGGGCATTCAAACCCATTTTTCTCTCTCTTTCACTTATACACTTTTTCTTAATAAGTGTGAAATGAATCAAGGGCTCAATTAAAATGGCACAGATTACAAAATTAACTTGACTACTGGACTAACATTGTGCTTATATGATATGATAGCTATATGTAACCTTCCCACACCTCTTCAAGACTTCTCACTATCATTTTGCTGATGTGAATACACTTCCATCCTCTCTCCAAAACTACTCATACTCACGTTTATTATTAAAAAATAAAAGCTATATATATTAATGTCCCGTTCAACCTTATTTCAAGAGTGGCACATTGAATGTCAATGGACAATGGGAAAAAGAAAAGAAAACATACCAGCCATGGACTAATTGAATTCACAATAACTTTCCATTCACTTTGTGTATGCCGCAACCATAATTTATTGGATTTTGATAACTTAAGAAAATGGAAATAAATTTATTTATCTTTAGTTGAATGCATAATGCAATATAACCACAAAATTATTACTATGTAGGCATGGCAACAAAATTGGTACACTCGTCCGAACCAATCCTAATTTGATGGGTTTTCTCCGTTTCGATTGGTTTTGGGTATAAGTTTGCGTTTTTTCTGGATTTCAAAACATGGGTATGAGATGGGTAACAGGGAAATAGATATCCCAATTTATTACATATTTTATATAAATAAAAACTCAACCCTAAATCATTTCACTCATACAGTCAGAGTCTCAATCTATCAAAAAAACACTTACTTGTTTGATTTCTCTCTCGTCTCCTTCCACCTCGGTGTGTCTTTCTTCTCCATCACCATAGTCATCGATCGCAATATCTCTTTATTGGATAATGTATACAACATTGCGTTTGAGGCTGAAAAATACTTCTCTTTTTTATTAAAAAAATTATGCCCTGCGGGGATACCAGAGCCCGTCGGAGGACGAATGTTGTATTCGATTTCTCATCCCCATTGAGTATCGGTAAGGTAACGAGTAACCAACAAACTGATCACATAATAACACAATTGTTGTTGGTATCATCATCACAGTAATGTTGGAGTTGTTGATGTTGCATTTGTTCTGAAGCAGATGGTGCATGTGGTGCTAAAACACCATTGTATTGGTAAGGATCAGAATGATATTGATTATGATTGTAGTAAGGTACCACATTTCCATGTCTACCGTCATATTCATTATATCCATACCCATACCTGCTACCGTGGTTGCCATTATATTCATCATTCCTGTAATCGTTCTTGGGGTTGGAGTTTGGGTGGGAGTGTCCAACGACACTGCCACTATTGTTGCTGCCGTTGAAATCGGCAGCAATAAGTTCAGCGTGTTTCTCGGCTTTTTTTATTTCCGTCAAAAGCTTGATTGGGTCTATTGCACCAGAAATTCGAATAATACCATGTGTAGCATCAATGCTGAATGATACATCTACAGGTACAATTCCAATAATAATGAAAATGTAAGTAACGAATAAAAGACCAATTACATAAAATTGAAAGAAAAAAAATTTCTCTCCAACATTTGGAGAGACTAAAAATTCAAATTAATGTTTTGATAATATCATTATATTGTTTTATTATGTTCTATTAAGGGTAGTTTAATCTTTTTCAAATATCTAGCATTTATACTCTATTGTAACTATTACCATTCATGTTTTTAGCTCATATGAATGAAACCCTAGCCGTCTCTCATTATTTACTCTAAAAAAACTCCATGTTGTTAACAAGGTGAACATTTTTTCAACATATATTCCTACATATATAAATATAAACAGTACTTTTGGAAGAAAAAAAAACTAACAGACATAAATTAAAACATCAAAAAATGATTACTTGCATAACTTTTTCTTAAACAAACACATTTTTATGGGTTAAAATTTCCATCATGTCTTTTTACATATACAGATTAGGATCAAACTCATAACAAAGAGTAAATATCTACAAATACCTTTGATGCTCTTGATCACTTTTGTAATGGACTTCTCCCAGCCAGAAGATTGAGTATCAACTCTCAGTATACAGGTCTACAGAAAAAAAAAACATACAACACCTAAATAAGAACTCGGCACAGCACAAATAATTTCTTTTCTGAGGCATACACAACACAAAAAATAATGAAAAATATTGAAACTACGTACAAAAAAAATGGCAGAAACGTTTGTGTACGTACCATGTTACGATGGGGTTCCATTGAAAATAAACTAGGAATTGAGAACTTCTACACTTTGTCGCCTCTATCGCTTTGGGTAAAATGAATTGTGAAGCTTTGCTATATATAGGCATGTAGAATCTCGAAAATCTCGGTGGATTAATTAAAATTTAATGCTCTTAATATTTGTGAAACAATGTAATGGAAACAATTGATTTTTTATTTTTCAAAAAAAGGGAATTTTTTTTAGTAAAAAAAACAATATAAAACAATAAAAATAAAGGCTCTCTTAAAAAAAAAAGTTAAAGGCCCAAGTCATGATAACCATTGTTACAATTTTAGTTCTTTTTTGGTCCCTAAAAAATTTGGGAGATAACTCTCGGACAATATTTTTTTGGCTTAAATATGTCTTTAGTCCCTGCACTTTTATCAGATTTTGGTATTGGTCCTTGCACTTTTTTTTGTTTGGAATTGGTCCCTACACTTTGTAAAAATATTGGTATTGGTCCCTCTGTTAATTTTCTGTTAAAAAAAAACACAAAACTATTGGTATTGGTCCCTGCACTTTGTAAAAATATTGGTATTGGTCCCTGCACTTTGTAAAAATATTGGTATTGGTGCCACGTGGCGTGAAATGATTGGGCCACGTGGCACTCCGTTAGTTTTGTGTTTTTTTTTAACAGAAAGTTAACAGAGGACCAATACCAATATTTTTACAAAGTGCACGGACCAATGCCAAAACAAAAAAAAGTGCAGGGACCAATGCCAAAATCTGATGAAAGTGCAGGGACCAATGACACATTTAAACCTATTTTTTTTAATTTTTTTTTAGCACATTCAATAAATAACTGTCGAAGGGCGTTTTTGAGAGAAAAGAAATCTTGAGGGAGTTGAAAAAGAAATCCTCCATTTTCAGAAGTGGAATTACAACCTAATTACGATTTGGATTACACATTGCAAGTTTGTAAAGTCTACAAGGTATCCTAAGATTATACCTCTTGCGCCACAAATCATAAAAAATACCAAGTAGTTAAGACGTTAGTTAGTCTGTTGGCGTTGATTTTAGAATTTAGAGTGTGCTCCTTTTAAGGTTTTATGTTTTGGTGTCAATTTTAATGGGTTAGTCAATAGAGAGCTTTACTCCGCCTTTAAATGGATTCCCTGCAATTGAATAGTCGGATTATATCCTTCAAATTATTCGGTCCTTAGACCGAATACCAAGTTTTATTAACACCTATTGTGTACATTATAAACCAGATACCAATTACGTACGAAAATGACACACTTTTTCACAATACATGTATTTTCTTGTCTACTTACTATATAGGCTTAATTACACTTTTGGCCCCCTAAGTATCCAAAAGTTGCGATTTTGGCCCCCTAAAAAAAATATCTCTTTTTTGGCCCGTTAAGTTCACTTTTGGTTGCAATTTTGGCCCCCCAAGCCAATTTTGACTTGTTCAACGGTGACTGAGGTGCCACCTGGATTTTTTTATTATTTTTTTAAAAAACAATGCCAAGCTGGCTTTTATGAAACAAAAAAAAAAGAAAAAAGGAAAATGGAAAAGGAAGGCACGTGAGTTGCTTTTCCCTCCCCCAACGGTCGGAAGTTAGGGTTTTTAAAACCCCCAAATTCCCAAATCACCAAATCCATTTCAATCCTTTGTTCCTCTACTAAATCTCCATCTTCACCCTCTTCTTTGTTCAATTTCCATTCACTTCATCCTTTATTTTGGAATCGTTTTCTGATTCATTCATCTTCTTTATTGAATTTGAACTTGCAGATTCAATCTCCATCTGCTTCTTCGTTTTCTGATTCATCTTCATCTTCACCCTCTTTTTTGTTCGTGATTTATCCAGAAACGAAAATGGTTGAATTTTCATCTTCATCTTCATCGGTCAGCGGGTCTTCCTTGAAGCATCGAAACAAGGTTGTTTGTCACTGTGGTGTTGAATCCCCGTTGGTCACTGCTTGGACTGACGAAAATCCAGGGAGGAGGTTTCATGGTTGTGGGAAATATTTTGTGAGAAGAAAATGCAATTTTTTTAGGTGGTTTGATCCTGAGGTGCCTGAGAGACAGAAGAAAATTATTCGAGCACTGTTAAGGAAGAATGATGAATTGATGAAGAAGGAAAGAAGTCTTGTGATTGCCATAGTTGTATTGGGAATTATGTTGTTCATGTGCATGGTTTTAGCTCTAGGGTTAGCTATGAAATAAGGTTGAATGTTGTTCTTAAGTTGTTTAGTTTGTGTTGTTTTTTGTTGTAAAGTTGTTAGTTTTTGTGATGTACTGTGTTTTGTTGTACGAACCTGAATGATGTTGAAGTATTTTGTAGCCCTAGCTTTTGGCAATTGAATGAAAAAATTTGTGTTTATGAACATATGCACGTTACTGATATGAACACAAGATATAGTAGACATAATATAATACATAACATGTTCTTGATATTAAGTTGCAATCCAAAAGAAGACTTAGGTTCCAAAAGAGAACATAATATGTCTGAGCACCTAAACATTACAACCCAACATAGGACTTAGGTTCCAAAGGTACCAAAACATGACATAAAGTATGAGTACTTAAACATTATAACCCAAAAAAAATGCAACTAAAGGAGTACTTAAATTTCATTACAACCCAAAATAGAAAATAAGTCTCAAGAAATTAAATAATTGCCAATTCACTGATTGTTAACTTCATTTCTTGTTCACTGATTGTTGTGTCCCAAGAGGCTCCAAATCACCACTCTTTCTTTTTGTACATGTGGTCCTGCCCTTCTTTGGCACCATTAACACATTCTCTCCACAACTTGTGGTTTAGCTTTAGTGGCAGCAACTGGCACAGAGTTGGTCACATTCACAGTTTTGGTTACATTCACAGTTTTGGTCACATTGACAGTTTTGGTCACATTCAAAGTGTTGCTTGCACCTGCTGTATAGCTACTAGCAGATGGTGGTCCAGTTGTGACAGAAGGTGGTGGCTGAGTGTTGACAATGTTGGCAGCAGGTGGTGGCTGAATGTTGATCATGTTGGCAGCAGCTGGTGTCTTCTTCTTTGCCACTGCTTTTTTCCTAGCTGCTTGCTTCTCTTTCCCAAGATGAGGTTGTGTAACAGTTGTGTTAGTCTGCAATACACATGACAACATGCAAATATTTAAACCAACACAACATGTATCAGAAGCATATAAGAGATGGAAAGAGCATATACCTTGTTACCCCCTGCTGGAATTTTCCTCTCAGCAGCTTGTTTACCATAACATGTTCTTTGGTTATGACCCAAGACACCACACCTTGTGCACCTCACAGTGACTTGGTTCCTTTTGACCAAAGATTGTGTACCAGATACAGCAGCAGAAGCAGAAGGTTTCTTTGGCTCATCATTTGCTCTCTTTCTTTTCTTTCTGGGCCTACCAGGTGCCCTTCTCATGTAAGGTGGCAATATAGGTGGCAAGTCAATTTCTGGCCACAACTTTGGTCCATTTGATGGAAGTATCAGATTGTCATAAGTATCTAGAAATGTGGATTTCCTGTAAAGTAATAAAATGACTGAATAAAATCCCAAAAAAGAAAAAAATAATTGTAAACAAGTAAAGAAAGTAAACTAACCTGTACCAATGAGCAACAAACTCATCTGGGTTTTGCTGGTTGTACCAGATACAAGCAATTGAATGAGGACAAGGAATTCCAGTTAGTTCCCATTTTCTACATGCACATGTCTTTTCTTTGAGATTAACCACATATGTATCACTCCCATCTAAAACAGAAAATCTTGCATAGTCCCTATCTCCACTCCAATTTGGAGACCAACCCTCAGCTTCTTTCTTATACTTATCAAACAGTTTGTTAATCATAGGACAAATATCTCCATCATACCTCAGCATAAAATCCCTAAGTTTTACTATCCTATTTGTTATGTATTGCTTCAGACCATCAATGAGTGAGATGATAGGTAAATCCCTTAAAGCAATAATTGCAGAATTAAAGGCCTCACACATGTTGTTTACTTGTAAATCACAACATGTGTAAGTGCTAAAGGCAGCCCTTGTCCACATACCTGGTGCCAACTCATTCAACTCCTTCCATGCAGCTTCATCAATTTTCTTCACATTTTCCATAGCCTTGTTAAACTCCACCATTGTAGTACACCTAGCTGCTATCCACATTGCTTCTTTCAAATGCTCACCTGCATGTCTCTTCTTAAAATTCCCATACAAGTGCTTCACACATAACCTGTGCTCAACAACATCAGGACATGATGCAATTGTGTTTACCAGTCCCTTCATTTAAACAACATATCATTAGTACAAAATTTACATATCAAAAAGACTCCTAATTTACACATCTATTATAATTTACAAAATAAAATACATTCACATACCTTTTGTTGGTCTGATATGAAAGACCACTTCTTTGCTTGAATACCATTTAAGTCACCCAAAAGAAGTTCAAGAAACCAGTCCCATGATTCCTTTGTTTCAGCTTCTACTACTACAAATGCAATAGGCATCATCTGGTTGTTCCCATCTTTCCCAATTGCAGACAAAAGGTGTCCAGCATACCTGCCCTTCAAAAAGCATCCATCAAGGCCAATCAAGGGCCTACATGTTGTAACAAATGCCCTCTTGCATGCATTGAAGCATACATATATCCTTTCAAACACTGGCCCTGCATCTCCAACTGCACATTTAATCCTAATAGTACTACCTGGATTACTCCTCAACAACTCCTCAGCATAATTTCTAAGATGAGCATATTGCTCATCTATTCCACCATGAATCAGTTCCAAAGCCCTTTTCTTAGCCCTATAAAGCTTAAAGTGACTCAACATAACTCCCCACTTATCTTTACAAGTTGATTGCAAATCCTTTATTTTCATACCAGGTGAGTGTTTCAGAATTGGTATCAGTTTCCTAGACAACAAAGCAGTCTTAATCAACCTAAGTTTTCCACTGCTATAACACTTATGGTCAGGGTTATACCTAGCAAGAACAAAATAAGTTTTTGGTTCAGATCTGCTAAACCTCATGTGGAATGGACATTTTGGCTGACACTTAACCACAATCCTTCTACTCTCATTCTTCTTAGTCCATACATCTTTCCTTTGTTGCAACCCATACTCTTTAACAGATCTCTTCACCAACTCAGCATTTGTGAATATATGTCCTACCTTAAAAGTAATTTCATTAGACAACTTAAACTTTGAAAACTTTTGCTTACCTCTCTCATCTCCAGAAGAGCATGAACTCTCTAGATAGTCTGAATCTCCATGCTCATCATGAAAATCTTCCAGAGTTGTTGCATCAGGGTTCCTTGAAGCATTAACACCTACCAGAGCCTGAACACTACCACTTGAAGCATCAACAGGTGTTGGATTGATTAGCTGGTCAGGCAACACAGTTGTCCAGTCAAATTCCTCATCATAGTCACTATCATCTAGATCAACACTTTCATTCCCATCAACACTTTCATGCTCAGAATGCTCACCTTCCCCAGCTACATACTCAGGATCTGTTTCACTTTCAGGTTCTTCACCAGAATAGAAAAATTCTTCATCTGAATATATTTTCTCAAGATATTCCAAACTTAGATGTTCCAAGTAAAAATTGACAGTTTCCTCTAACTTGTACTCATCCTTAAACCTTTCCACATCTCCAACAGTTTTGATTACTCTAAGACCTTCTTTCAGTTCTCCCCCAGCTACAGGATACCAGAGTGTATAATCCCCTGTCACACCTACTTCCCTCACCAATTTCTCCAAATCAATTAAGTTCACTTCATTTAAATTCCATGTACCCTCAAACTCGTAGGTTTCACCTCTTTTGTAGCAAACATGAGGGTCAGCAATAAAGTATCCATTGTAGTGGAACCTTATCTTGAGTGGGTGGTCCTCAACAACATCCCTAAAGTTATATAATAGTCAATATTTGGCAAAGTTATATATACAACCTTTTACATAGGCATATGCAGCAATTAAAATAAGCCCCTAAAGCATTAATATTGTATTCAATACTGTCACCAACCATAAAAAAGACCAAATACATACAATGAGTAATATTTTACAAAGGTAAATGCAAGGTTTTTATACAAAAGCAAAACAAGACAAATAACCCACATGCAAGACAAAGTTCAAAAACCTAAACAAACAAAGTAAAAGACCATAAAAAAGACCAAATATAGACAAAGACTAATATTTTACAAAGGTATATGCAAGGTTTTTATACAAAAGCACAACAAGACAAATAACCCACATGCAATACAAAGTTCAAAACCATAAACAAACAAAGTAAAAGAAGACAAAAAGTAACTTACTTCTGCTTGCCCTTGTCTTTTCGAGCAACATTACTTCCACCAGCCTCCTTCCCATTCGCGCCATTCTCAGCCCACTTCATCTTCTCCACCCTAGAATCGGCCTACTGTAGCTTCGATAACCAGCGATCTCCCACAACGTTCTTGATCTCTAACTGATTCACACAAACCCTAGAATGGATACAGAGAGCGATAGAGAAGAAGAATTGAGAAGATGGATGGTTTATGAAATAAGGGGGCCAATTTTACAAACTTAAGTTTTGAAGGCAAAAAAGCAACTCACGTGCCTTCCTTTTCCATTTTCCTTTTTTCTTTTTTTTTTTGTTTCATAAAAGCCAGCTTGGCATTTTTTTTAAAAAAATAATAAAAAAATCCAGGTGGCACCTCAGTCACCGTTGAACAAGTCAAAATTGGCTTGGGGGGCCAAAATTGCAACCAAAAGTGAACTTAAGGGGCCAAAAAAGAGATATTTTTTTAGGGGGCCAAAATCGCAACTTTTGGATACTTAGGGGGCCAAAAGTGTAATTAAGCCTACTATATAATAAATATTAATCCCTATGATTTTACCATTTTGCCACTAGGAGAGGAATTTTTGTAATTTTCTAATAGGTGGGATGTGGTTGTTGACACCTCACCATTATATGGGTGCATTTCCCATTTTGCCCCTCACAAATTTTTTAATTATTTTATAATTTTTATATTTTTAATAACTTTTAACTATTTTCTAATTTTTATGTTTTTAACTATTCTTCAATTTTTTTTCTCCCAAATTCAGTTGCTTCTACATTGCAGTTGTGGGAGATTAAGATATTGTTTGACCCGTCTTTTTTTCCAACTTCTCTACATTTTTAAGGAAAAGTTAGGCCAAACAGAATATCAATTAAGTACTTACTAAAAAAAGTAATTTTTTAAATGCATAAAATTGAATGAAATGAGCTTTGGCCAAAAGTTGTTGAATGTTACTTTAAAAAACTACTTCTCAACAATTTATTTCACAAGCATCTCTCTTCAATTCACGTTTGAAACCTTTTCTTTTATTTTTTAATATTATATTTCAATATGTATTTTTCTTCCATTTAATTTTTTTTGAACCGTTCCATTTAATTTTTTTAAGGAGGTCCCATTTAATTTTATTACCTCTTTTTAAAGGAATTTTATGATCTTTTTATCACTTATATCTTTAATTTCAATATCGTTTAATCATCACAACCTCACAAATATTTTTATTCACGCTGTCATTTAATGATACCAAATATTTTTATTTTCTTTCTTCAACCTCACAAATATATATACACACACACACACATATTATCGTTTAGAGTAATACTTTATGTGTGTCTGTTTTTTTGTTACGCTACTGCGTATAATTTTTTTTGACGTTGCATAATGCGTATGATTATTTTTATAAAATTTTGATTTTAATTAAAAGTAAAATTGTATATGTCTTTTCTTCAAAAAAGGTCTAGATGCCTAAAAAAATTATACTTATATATATATATTTTGCACCTTTATATTGTAACAAACTATGCATATCTTTTTCTTATTCAAAAAAACTAAACATATATGTTTCCTTGACACCAACAATGCAACAAATATAATATCATATACTATAAATTCTTATCTTTTTAAAAGACACCAAAAATATGGTATTCTAATAACGAAATTTGTTATAGAGTATAATTGAAATAGAAAAAACCACTATTTTGATATTATTTATGTTGTTATTTCAGGCTCCTTAAATTGTTTCTCCTTTTCAAATATTTAACAAGTCATTTATATGATGATTTAGATTTGTATTCATGTCACAAAAAATAAACGTTATTGAGTAAATATAGTATTTGTAAAAAAAATATCTTTTACTTTTTAACATTTTTAGCCTTCAGAAAATATTTTAAACATTTTTATTTATTATGTTAATTCATAATAAATTCAAAGTTTTGTCCTCGTGAGATTAGCTCAAATGATAGGAGCAATGTATAAATATATGCCAAGTCCGAGGTTCGAACCCCGGACACCATAAAAAAAAAAAAAGTTTGTACAATATTTTGCCAAACAACATTTAACTTAAAAATAGCTTTAAAACTAAAAAAACAAAGAAACCAAATAACTTTAGCTTCTTTCTTAAAGACCTTTATTTTAACTTTGTTTTGAAGTAACTTTTAGACCGTAAAAAACCTTGGCCAAACGGTATCTAAGTTCAGCTGGAAACACTGTTTCACTTTCTTCTTCATAAAGAGGTCATTTTCTTCCTTTTTTCATGGTTCTGAGAACATACATGACTTGAGTTGACTGATTTTTATGGCTTGAGGGGTTCATTTTTCGACACTGTTTTAGTTTTTGCTTCATCATAGGCGGTTTTCTTGCTTTTTTCAAGATTCTGCATTTTAAGGTTTTTTTAATTGTTAGTGGATTATGTACCAGAAATTGTTATGTTGCATGACTGTAGAAAAATCTTCCTTTGTTATGTGGAGTATAGTAGAGGTCATGATGATTGAATTTTAATTCATGGTAAGGTTTTGACACAATTGTTATTTTAACTTCTAGTACTGTAGTTGAAAAAAAAATTGATTCATGTGGGTTATTTTAGTTTTTGTGAGTAATCCTAAAGTTGTAACAGTTTTCATATTTGGTTTATTTTTTTCCTATATCATTGAGTCGTATGAAAGTTGATTGGTGTAAATTTGTTTTGGTCATATCATTGAGGTCCAAAAATTTGATGATACAGAAATTTGTGCATTTAAGATCTGGTTGATTTGATGATGCAAAAATTGATCACATAGAAATATGTTAGCTTCTTTCGATATCAGAATGAACAAAGGGATTAAAATTAAATGATGTATTATTGTATTTCTATATAGGACTTTCAATTTCAAGGGATTATGGCTACATTAAGGATCTCAAAAATGATTTGGGCATTTGAAAAATAGGATTTGGAGTGCTGGATTCTTGGATTGTGACTGGTAGTAATGAGAATCAACATATGAAGCTCATTATTTGTGATGCAAATGTTAGATGAGTTAGTTAAGATTTGTTGTAATTTCCTTTATGATTTATCAATGTTACTTATTAGTGTACATTTTGATTTATTTATATTTTTTGGTTTCTTTCTCGGGTTTAGGGTGATCGAGTTCATGTAATAACTCGATATAGAGAATTGGAGCATTGGAAGGCTTTGATCGAGGTAAACAAGACTTATACTTTGTATAATTGTCATGTGTTTGATAATGACATTGCATTTAATCCCTTTAAGGTTGTTTTTGGTTCTGGTACAAAGGTGCAGAAGTATGACAAATTAACTAACTTTCTTACTCATGAATTTCGCTTTAAGTCATTTAAGGAATTTCAAGATGGAAAATTCAAAACTGACGTTTTATATGGTATAGTTATGTGCTTTAATTTATTTCTGTGTTTTCTCCGTTTATAATGTTCTTATAGATGTAATTTTTTTTAAAGAAATCATCGGGCTTCTTCATGAGATTGTCAAGACAACGCCAATTGGGACTGGAAAGAAACCGTGTACGAACATTGTGTTGAAAGATAAAAGGTATTATTTTCTAATTTGTCAGCATCAGATGATAGGATTTTGTATAAGTTTGATAATGACCTGAAAGATGTCTTTCCTTATGTAGTGGAAATATAGTTGATGTAACATTATGGGAAAAATACTCCGTAGCTTTATCATTTACAATCTATTTATCTTGAGATATCAAGGACATTTCTAAAAGGAACACGGAAAACAATCACATTCATCGACAAACAAGCTCAAAAACGGTATAAGTGTCGCTTGATAACGGCAAAGAGAGCAAGTTACAAAAAATACTTAGGCGGCCAATGGTTCAACTTTTGTCGAGAACATATGTTAGGGGTAGGTGATAAGCTAATTTTTGATCTAGAGAAGCCACCTAAAAATATGCACGTTCAAGTCGTTCCCAAATAAAGATTTGGTGTTCATGATCCGCACTTTGAATAGATCACCTTAACTCTAATCCTAGACTAGATTATCTTCACTCACCGATGCTACTTCTTTGCTTGATTTCATCTGATGTAAATATGAGTATCAATCCTATTTTGGCAACTCTATAACAACAACACTTTTTTTATAATTTTGGATAATATGTAAATTCCTAATCTCATAAACTGATTATATGATCTCTTAATCAGCCCATATATATATATATATATATGTGTGTGTGTGTGTGTGTGTGTGTGTGTGTGTGTGTGTGTGTGTCTATGTATATATATTTTATGATGAATCACAATGTTCCGTCGTTTTAACATCTCTTCTTTCAAAGAATTTTTTTATCGAATACGTTATTGAATCCGTGCGAAGCACGGGTTTGTAACTAGTTACCTCTAAAAAAAGTATTTTCTTGTTAAAAAATTTCAACTTAAAAAAAGGCATACTTTGATAAAAGCGGGTAGCCTTCAAAATTTGTGTTAAGAGTAGCAACCTTTTTTTTTTTTTTTTTTGAGAAAAGAGTAGCAACCTTTATATTAGAATTTTACCATTTGAAATATATATTTTGCAAATTGCATGTGTGCTAATCAGATTAGGATAATTAGTTACTAACTACGTTTACATGCAATTTTAGTCCTATTATGACCAATCTACATTTTTTTCACGAAACTTTTTTTTCCCAATAATCATCACCAAAAAAGAAAAAGAATTACATTTATAATGAAAAATATAGGGGAATTAGTCACTTTAGTCCCTGAATAAGAGATGAGTCGCCACTTTACTCTTTGAATGTAGATAAATTACAAATTAGTCCTTGAATGTAGACTCTGTTAGTCAATTTAGTCCGTGAATGCAGACTTCTTTAGTCAATTTAGTCCCTGAATGTAGACTCCGTTAGTCACTTTAGTCCCTGAAATTGACTAACAGAGTCAACATCCAGGGACTGTTTTGAAATTTCTCTACATGCAGGGACTAAAGTGACTACTCCTTACCCATTCAGAGACTAAGTCTAAAATGACTAATTACATATATTTAGACTAACATAACTGTGTCTAATACACCGGAAAACTTCCCGCAAATTATTCAGTATGGAAGCCAATTGTGGAAAACTGTCTCGAAGTTTTTCAGAACTATATTTTCAAATTCAGAAGATAAGTTTTGTTATTGAGGATGAGTGAATTTGATTAAAAAAGAAAAAAAGGAAGTTAAAATTTGTATTTTTTATGGTTTATGGAAGTAGGGGTATAATTGTAGAGATATATGTTAAGCCTAGCTCAGACCACCAATCCAGGTCGTGGAAGTAGTCCCGGTAAGGTTCAGTTTTTAATGAGTCATATCATAGAGATACCCGACGAAGCCTTCAGTTTGCAAGCCTAGGATAATTAAATCCTAGTAGAAACAAATTTACTAATTTGATAAATGCAAAGGGGATGTGATTTTTAAAAAGTCAATGTGGCTAAAAAGTAGCTATCAAATAAATTAGCACATTTTGTGATCAATGCAGGTTAATAGTTAATGAAAGACACAGATATGTACTTGAAGAAGTATGCTCAGTAGTTAAGAGATCAATTAAAAATAATATTCCAACATGTTTATATTCTTAGGGTCTATTTGAGAGTTTACGAGAGGAAACCAGAAAAAATAAGTGAGGAAAGGAAAATGCAAGGAGTTTGTCTTTTCCCTTCAGCCTTATTCAAGTTAGCTTCTGCTATTTTTAGAGTTTGTTGTGCTTCTTGTGGATCAATGTCAATGCTCTTTTCCGCATCATTTACTAAAATAGTGATCTCATTATTGCCTATTCTAGCAAAACCGCCCATCAGAGCCATCGTTACCCATTGTTGGTTGGTAAGGCGTATTTTCAAAATACCTATATCTAAAGCTGTGGCAATAGGCGCATGATTTTTTAATACCCCAATTTGTCCACTAACTGTGGCAATAGTCCCCCAATCTCAACTTGAATTAAAATTTTATCTTTCTTTTATGATACAGAATTCCTCTAACATGCTAAAAAATATTAAAAACAAAGTATTGCGTGAGTTCTTTGGAGAACTTGGATAAATTCTACAAATCAATTACATGTTATAATAATCTCAATTAAATGTACGTGAAGCATCTAAGCAACTAAGTTGTGTTTCGTTGTCTCTCTTTCGAGTTTTACCATTAAATGAGTTCTATTACCCACAATCTTGTAACGAGTTTTACACACAATCTTTTGTAATAATCGTTGTCTCTCTTGAGTTTTACAATTAAAATCAACATTACTAATAATTTTTTAATAATCGTGCAAAATTCAAAAGAGACGTCTATTGTGAGCAGGATGAAGTATTTATTTTGATATTTTTTTTTTAAGAGTTAAACGAGAGGTTGATGAAGCCTATTTTAAATTTATAAAATATATAAAAACAAATTAGAATTGTTAATTAGTGTGTTTGATCTGTTAAAAATTATGAGACAGTGTAATACAACTCCAATTGTAGTGTTGATTATTAAACTCCATTTGTAACATGATAGATTGGGGGTGAGAGACATGACAAAAACTGAAATTTTCGTCCCTCACTAAATCACATCATAAATTTTTGTCTCAAGTACAAGTTGTCTAAAATACCAAAATAGTCTATTGTCTACGAAACATCCTATAAGACAAAAAAATCATAAAAGTTTGTCTTACGCTGTTCTACCTTATGTTGTGTTATTCTATCAAATACTTATATTTTAACAAATCAAACGCACCCTACAAATGCTTGTTCAATTGGGAAAAACTTCAAAATTGCTAGGCTGAAGTTGTGACACTCATCCACTTATATTTATGTGTGAATGTGAGAATTTTGTATCATGCATATCGATATTCACCTTTTTTAAGGCTACAAAATAACTCTCAAACCAGTAATTTTATAAAATACGTAAGGATCTTATAAAACAAATATCCTCCCCAAAAAAAAACCTAAAAATCAATTAAAAAAATATTGCTCAAAGTCTCAAGACAATGTAATTAATCATTAAAAAGTTAATAATATATCTCTATTCAATACCATAATTAAAAACACAATTTCTCATACAAAACAATACCTTTAAACTCATCAGAAATTATTTCTCAAAGCAACATCACTGACACCCGTAGAGAGGAAATTAAAATGCGGATTTTATGGTGAAATTGGGAGTCTCTTCAAACATTGATATTGATATGTTAATCCAGAGGCTTCTCTTCCGAATGGTCTTCTCAATATTTTAAGAAGACGCTGCTAAAACCTTTTCTTTTTTTTTAAAGAGCAGTTTGTATTGTTTTTTTTTTCCCTTTTGATTAGCTTTGTAAAAAAAAAAAAACTCATCAGAATTTGACAAAATTTACTAATAGAATTGTTCATAGATAGTTGGAGGGATCGTGTACAAAAGGCACGTCAAGTAGTGGCACAAAATTTGTGAATCCCGCCACGTCTAGAAGTTGCATGCACAACCACGCACGCGTAAAGCTGCATGTCTATGATGCTGTCAATGCATGAGTAAATTCCTCCTAAAATCCCACTTCCACAGTCAAAGACAAAGACAAAGTCATGCATATGCATATATTTATATCTAGCCTCTATCGTCTCTAACTAATAATAGAAAGAAGCATCAATCTATCAAGCAAAAATGTCAAGCACCAATGGCCAACCTCATGTACCCGGCGAGCCTACTAAAACCACCACCTCTGTCCTTGAGACTGCCACATCAACTATTCAAAATTTTGGTCCTCTCAACAAAATCCACCAACACCTTTGCGCGTAAGCCTTAAGTTGATTAATTTTGTTGCACTTAATTACAAAAGTTCATGAAAAATATATTGAATGTTTTGCTTGTAGGTTTCACTTTTACTCACACGATATGACAAGGCAAGTGGAGGCACATCACTATTGTGGACACCAAAACGAGGAGATGAGGCAGTGTCTTATCTACGACAGCCCTGACAAGAATGCAAAGCTTATAGGTCTTGAGTACATCATCTCTGAGAACTTGTTCCTGACTCTACCGGACGAAGAGAAGCGACTCTGGCATTCTCATTTGTTTGAGGTAAAGAGTGGTTTCCTCTTCATGCCAAATGTTCCTAAACCCATTGAGCACAAAGACATGGAGAAAGTTTGCAAGACTTATGGTAAAGTCTATCATTTCTGGCAAGTTGATAGAGGTGATAAACTTCCACTTGGGATACCTCAACTTATGATGGCTCTTACTAGAGATGGTCAACTCTATGATCATCTTGTACAAGGTTGTGCAGAGCGTATGGGGGTAGACTTTGAGAAGGGGAGAAAGAACAGAGAGTATATGACTGGGCCAAAACATGGAATTCATCCATTGGCTAATGGTGGAGGTAAGGGTATCGAGACAAGACTCAGAGAGGTCGAGCTTAAGCATGATTCACCTCCTCCTTCTGCCCACCAGGGTCTTTGTTTGAACATAGAACATAAACATTGCGTAATAGACTTGCTACAATAAAGATACTAGTGTAATAAAAACCTTTCCTATCAGATTAATAACAATAATAAAAGTACTATTATTAGTGTTAGAATCTAAAGAGTGCTGACATTTTTGAATTACTGAAATGAATTAAAGTAAATTGTCAATAAACGGAGTTATTACAATTGAACCTTTTTGCGAGTTAGTTAAATGAATCACGATTTGGCATTTTATGTAATGTTATGTCTTTCTGAAACCTTTAAATAGATGTGAAAGCTGTACAAAATCTTGTGATTATTATTGAGAGGGAAGTGCAATCAATCAGATTCAAGGAACACGCTCCAATACTCGTTGTATTGCCTTTTTGATGCCTTCCTGGTCAAGGGATGTTTTCAGATGTATCTCCTGAACCTGGATGGATCACACACAGGATATTATAACTTCCTCAACAAATTAGAAAGATATTCATAAATAAAAAAAGGATAATGCTTTCACATTTTTTTATATCTCTTTATAAACACAACTAGGGACCCCAACATTATCATGAAGTGGATGTGATACATTTATAAATCTCACATTATCTTGTGTATTAAATAATGTGAAAATATGATCTTGAAGTGACATTATTTATTCGTTTATTTGAAAGAAATTTACCTGTCTTCCAGCTCGAGCAAGGAGAGTAAACCTTTGGTCCATGGGAGGTGCCTGGGATGACCAAAGATTCAGATATCAGGAAAACCATTTTTTTTTAATAAAAATAATAACAAGTCTGTAAACTCACATTAGAAAGCCAAAGCTGCAAGTCTTGTGAGACCACTCGTTTTTCAAACCCCTGACGACTGATTCTTGCATCGTATATGCTGTCACACAAAAGTCATCACTTGTCACATATACTTTATATTATTATGGATTTCAACAAGTTAAATTAGTTCAACATCTCATGTAACTCATTACATATTTATACACAAGAATAACAAAAAAATTTGTCAAAAAAAAAAAAAAGAATAACAAAATTTCTGTGGCATCAATATTTAATTCTTTCAATGAATGTACACGACTTGATTTTCAACTTTGTAATAAATCAACTCGTACATTGAAATAGGGAAAACAAAGAAGGTGGAACTATGTTATGGTGGAAAATATTCTACTAATTACTTTAAACTGGTGGCATTTAGGGTGGGGAGGAAGAATCCTTTCCCATCATGGGAAAATAAATTTTGACCATTAGATTTAAAGGGAATATTGATCTTATGATAGCCTCTCCACATTATATTTTTTCCACTTCCTTTTACCAGACCATTATCCCATCTTTGTGCCTGCCTTTTCCAGAAACCATGATTCCAACAAACTATAAACTCTACACAACAACAATCTATTTTTCCACTTGACCAAAAGAATTTTACATCTTCATGGGTTCTGGCATCGCTATTTAATTATGGTTTTTTCAGGAAAATATTAATTATGGTTTTTTCACTTTCATCCCTTTCCTTTGTTATCTCAATCAAATTGGATTGTAGAAATCATTAATGGATTTACTAGCAGAGTTGCAATTCGAGTTTTGCAATATATGAGTTTTAATTTAATTCAATTTCACTTTCAATTGGTGAGAGAAACTATGGTAAAATTAACAAATAGGACACAAAAATCCATTGTTGTTGCTGAAGGTAAAGTGGAAAACGAGATTTAAAATGATGAAGCAACATGATGGGATGGTGAGTAAAATTTGTAGGGTGTAGGCAAGGAAGAGGAATGAGAAGGAAGTGAGATCTAGTATTGAGAGACTGCATAAAATATGTATTTTAAAACTTATATTTTTTGGTTTGATGTTTGGAAACTGGATACGAAAATGGGAGCTACCCTTAAGCAGCGTGAAAGCATTTAGTCCGTAAAGTATCGAGAATTTTTTATGGGTTGTTTGCAGGTTGGGAGGTTGAAGACAAAGTGGAAAAAAATATAGTGTGGAGAGACTGTGATAAGATCTTAAATCTAATGGTCAAAATTTATTTTCCCATGGTGGAAAAGGATTCTTCCTACCCACCCTAAATGCCACCCTTTAAACTACATATGTCACTAGTTTTGTAAGTAAAAGGATCAGAGCAGGTCTTAGGTTCAGTGACCAAAGAGCAGCAATTATCAACAAAACTACATATTGTTGGATGATTCAGACAATTCGGATGTAGACTGGTATTTACTAGAGTAGCCAATGAGGTAATGATGAGTTAGCAAAGAAAGCTCTCATTTGCAATTATAGCATAGAGTATCAATTATTATTAATTGCTTTGTATTAGATTTCAACCATCTCCTTAGCTTGTAGAATAAGGAGAAATCTTCCAACAGTAACAGGAGTTATGTAATAGAGCAAGCAGTTTCCAGAAAAACGGTAATCAAATGACATCATATAATGCCCTATCATAAATCATCTCTAAATACACCCCTTTTAATTCTAGTTCTACTTCTATCTCTTAAGAGTTTGTCTATAATTTTACTTGATCACCTTTTAACTCTAACTTACTGATCTGTTCTCTTTACTGGACTCGATCTTTTCAACAATCAATCAACCTAATACCGAGATTCCACCATTTACTTGATCACCTTTTAACTCTAACTTACTGATCTGTTCTCTTTACTGGACTCGATCTTTTCAACAATCAATCAACCTAATACCGAGATTCCACCATCTTTTCATATTTTAGTCCTCCCCTGATTTTCCTCTGATACATATACCAAATTTCATATTATCTTGTATGCCTACTAATCCCCATCATAACATGCCTATCTACCTTTTCTTGAACCTACTCCCTCCGTCTCAAATTATAAGGGAAAAAAAAAATCACACTTATTAAGAAAACCAAAACATAAGAATTTGGAGTATAGTTTTTTGTGTTTTCTTTGGAAAAAGTTTTATAGGAAGATGTAAAAACAATTTTCATTGGCTATTCGTTATGGAAAAAATGAAAGAGAGAGAAAATTGAATGTAATTTGCATTTAATTTTATGAGAATAAACAAAAGTTTTTCTTGGAAAAGAGATTTTTTAAAAAAACAAGATTAAATAGGATAAAAGTTTGTCTTTTTTGCTTATATTTTGGGACAAAGAAAATGAGCTTTTTTTGCTTATATTATGGGACGGAGGGAGTATTTGTTAACTCTTTCCCACGCAGCAATCAAGGATGTCTTGCGTAATGGGATAAGGTGTGGTTTCTTTTTTATTAGGAAATTTCAGTTTCTGATATAGACCAAGCATCTGTTTACATTTTTGAGCCACTTTGGCATTTGCTTTCGTTTTTCTGTATTGTTGGATTTCTTATCCTTGGGCATTATTACTATCTATCCTTTCTTCGTAATAATATATTATCATTTTATCAAAAGAAATATTGAAACCTATGGGCCAAGGGATGGATCTATCTCTGATTTTGGACATTCCAAGTAGTTAAATACTTCAAACAGTGATAGGAACATACCCATCTTCCTGCAATAGCTCTTCAAGTATTGTATCCAGCCCCGGTAGGGGATCGATGCGACTGCTAGTAGTACTGCTGAAAGAATCAGGAACAGCTGAACCATCCTGCAAAATGAAACTCGGAGTTACAAAAATGTTCATACACAGATACACGTACACGCTCATACACACATTTAGGTACTCACATCCCCACATATTCACACAGACGTGTATTCAGATACCCATATTCATGCATATATAAATTCTAAATAGGAATGTAGCCCTAATTATAATTTATAAGCATATTTTGGTAATAAAAAAAATAAAAAAAAAAGTGTCCCTAAATACAAGCCCTCTTTCAAATTAGTAGGTGTGTTTATTATTTATTTTTCAAAACATAACACTAATTAATACTACTAATTTGTCTTCAAATATGACAAGTAAATATTAAATACATTTATACACCAAGGATAACATAGTAATTATCATACACAAAATGTCCATGTTTATTACACAATCCATTTTTCTTAATATATGTGAAATATGTAATGAGTACTTAAAAAATGGGACGGAGGTAGTACTATGTACACATTTAGTTTATACAAACCTGAGGTATTACTTTGTCCAGAGTTTCTAGCAGTGGATCTTCTTCTAGCTGTTTTATTGACAGTGTAAGCCTCATTTTTACACTGCAAGATTAAATGGCAAAAAAAATCAAAATGTATGTTGGATATAAAATCCATTCACATGTTTTGGGAGAGTTTATGACATGGTATTAGAGTCTTTGTAAACATAGAGTGTAGAGTTTGATCATTGTCGCCTCATTATTGTAAAGAAAAGTTAAATTTCAAAAAAAGTTAGATTTTGTATGCACTCAACAGCTTAGAGACCGAAAGTCGGTTCGAGACAAAGAAAATCACATAGCTTCACTATATTTAAAGCCAAAAACATAGTTAATTACTACTCCCTCCGTTTCAAAATGAATGTTGTTTAAGGTTTTTTACACACATTAAGAAATGTATTAATTAAAAGAAAGAGAGATGTTATTTTACCAAATTATCCAAATCAACTATTGGTTTGTTTGTCATTAAAGAAAAAATAATACTTTGGAAGTAGTGTATATAGTATTAATTGAAGGGTACAATTAAAAAACAAAAAGTTAATATTGCATTGGAAACTGAAAGTGACATTCATTTTGAAATTATTTTTTTTTTGCTAAAACGACACTCATTTTGAAACGGAGGGAGTATAAAGGAAATTGGGCAACCAACAAGCAATGATACTAAAACATATATTTAGTCTTCCAGCAAACATTTATAATAGAAATCTACTGCTTATAAGAAACAAATAATAATAGACTATTACTTTAGAAGGCATAAATATCGGAAAACTTACGTATCAATACTGATAACTTTGACCCTCACTTCTTCACCTTCTCTTAAGAAGTCTCTTACATCTTGAACTAGATCCCATGACACTTCTGAGATATGTATTAGTCCGGTAAGGTGATAAAGACCTGCAGCATTCTGTGATGTCACTTGTGACTTTTCCATGATAAAGTGAAAAAGGATGCCATAAACATACAAAGTTTGCATAGTAGTTACCGTCAGGGAAGCGCAGATGAACAAAAGCACCATAGTCCTCAACAGAACCGACTCTTGCTTCAAAAAGGTCCCCTATGTTGATATGTTTTGAATATTTAAACCATGAAGCTTCCTTTTCAGATAAGACCAATTTCCGTTTCTCCTCGTCTACTATAATTACCTAAAGTCAAAAGAAAGTACCGTCATTTATAAATTTAAGACAACCATTTCTTAAACCTAGCATGCAGGTTGAAAATGTTATAACCTAATTCAGCATAAACAATAGATTATGGTACCAAAATGATGCAGGAAGCACTAAATACTTCCTTTAAAGAGTTTGCTAGATTTCAAGGTTCAGATAGTGCTTGAAATGGCTTAAATCATATGGCTCTTGCACCGCAAGAATATACATTAGTTTTTAAGATTCAGAGAACAATGATTATTTTATGCCGAAGCTTTAGCTGGACTAATAGATAGAGAAGCCACAAATAGGGTTGGATTCACAGGAAAAAAAAAAAAAGGTATATGGTAGTAAAATAATGTAAATACCTTCACTGATAAGATGGAACCGATCAACTCTCTTGCAAGTTCTTGGATAGTTTTATCTGGTTCTGAACAGAAAAGGATCAAATTTGCAATAAGTCAGTAGTGGCAATCACACCTACTATTATGATTAAATTGAAGAAACTCAAATATATCCACAGTCCACACAATTAAGTGACTAAATGGCATCGATATAGTATCATAGGTTGTGAAAACCAAAGCATTAAGGAAGAACATATGGATAGATACCTTGACATGAATGCACGGGGCTCAGCTGTGGGAACGGGAGAAAGCCCATGATAGAGTAAAACCGAACCAGCAGGCCTCCAGCATTAAAACCCTCAACCCTACCATTGTAAATGAGTCCACTGTCTCTATATGCGTTTGCAGCCTTCCAATCTGACGATCTCTACTTCATTGCATAAATTAAGTTTTAGAACACAGCACGTTTTAGAGGAGTTTAAACTTAAATTTAGATCAAGAGAGACACACTCTCGTGCAAGACCAAAGAGAATCACAAGCAATGTCAGCAAGGATTTACAATAAACAACCAATGTCGGAGTTCCGAACATGAACCAAAAAGTTCAACCATTTGTGCCAACCTATGAAGCACGGACACTGCTCGGATTAGGCGTATCCCAGTGTCGGACACGACACATATAATTACACTGAATTATTTTATTTTCTCAAATTATCAGCGGTGTCGACGTGTCAGTGTCCGTCGTGTTCCGTGTCCGTACTTCATAGGTGCCAACCCCCGTTGGCAAATACAACACATAATATAGCAGTGTAGTGACATAAATATTAGGTTTTTATATTCGATGTAGCTTATAGTTAAGGAATCCATAAATTTTAAATATAAGTTGTTACTTTTTAGTTTTATCACTACACCACATTTTTTGTTGCTTAATCCCTAAATACAAAGAAACTTACTTAAAATAATAATAATAATAATAATAATAATAATAATAATAATAATAATAATAATAATAATAATAATAATAATAATAATAATAATAATAATAATAATAATAATAATAATAATAATAATAATAATAATAATAATATTTATCCCAAGTCTATACTATTTTTTATGATTAAGAAACATAAAAAGCAATGAATTGAAGAAATACAGACCCTGGCTTGACGAAGAGCATCATGAGAGTCGGGAGCAGAAGGGCGTTGAAGAAGACCACTGTCGAATTCATCAATATGAGTATTGTTACTACTACTACTACTAGATACCATGATTTTAGAATTGTGATGATGACGATAGTGCCACTGGCAAGGTGGTGGTAACTTGCGAGGGCATTTAGGGAAATTGAAAGGATTGACGATTGAGGAAGAAGAAGGGTCGTGTTGTTGTGATTGTGAAGATGAGAGGAAGGACATGGCACCGAAGGAACCTAGGATTGCAGAGAAGATAGCCATTTCGAGTTCAACAACGGAACCAATTCGCGTTGTTGATGGTGGAGAAGAAGAGGAAGAGGAAGATGAATTGGTTTGGATTGAATTTTGGATATTACTTTGAAGCGATAGATAGAATAGAGGAATTTATATTACACGTGTCATTTCTTCCACCACCGATTTCTTTTTCCCTTTCATCTGCTGGAATCCTATATACATACTGCTACTAGTAAATTGCTACTGGTGTGTACCTCACGGGATGAGATTCCCTGCTGTAAAAAAGCACGCTGTTTACCGCTGTTTTGCATCTCAGCCGTTGATAATAAATCATGCACTCTAAATTAACTCAGTTGTCAAATCATTCCAAATCATCTTAACCACACAATTCAGATCGGACGACCATGTGCTGTTACAGCACCCTGCTGTAACTATATTTACAGCAGGGAATCCAATCCCCTGGGTACCACTTGCGTGACATTAATGTCACAAGTGACTTTTTTTTTTAATAATATTTTTTTGTTGCTTTGTACACTTGTGATATTGTGGTTGACTAATGTCACCAACCACAATGTTACCCAAATATTATCCATCCACTCGTAACTGATTTGATAGAGATATTTATATATACACATGTTGATATTTAAACTTTGGATTCACCATATGTTAATTTTTTTTTTTTTGAAAGAACCATATGTTCATTTTAAAAGATGTGAATATATAGTCATTAGACTACTTTATCCAACAACAAAAAAATTATAGTTGCTTATAATGGTTTAACTCCAATTTTGAATGACATGAAACTCATAATCGAACCAATTGTATCATATTGTAAAAATATGTGCATTTTTTAAATATTCTTATGGAAATTTTTTCATTGAAAATAAAAGAAGAATTCAAACATAAAAGTTATTTTGATTGAGAATATTTTAGATATTATTCTTCAAAAAAAAATTAGATATTATTGTGAAAATAATTAAACTAAAATATATTTTGAAACCATCGAATATGGGTGTTTGTAATTTAAGACGGAAGAGAGGATAAATACACTCAAAACAAAAGTTTTCTTTTTATGTTAAACTAGATTTAAGGAGAAATGATGATATCAAATTCTAAGATATGGAAGACCTTAGAATTCAAAAAACACTTATAACATTTACTCTTAAGGTGAAATGATGATATCAAATTCTAAGATATGGAAGACCTTAGAATTCAAAGAACACTTATAACATTTACTCTTCTCCCAAAACATTTACAGAACTTGGAATTTAAAATTTCCGAAATGTCTTTTTACCACTAAATCAAATCCAATGAGTTACACCCAAAGCAACAAATTTGACAATGGTTCATTTTAAAAAAGAAATATAAAAAAAAAATTGTCTATGGTTAAAAGAATATGGATTAGGATCCTCTCCATTTAGAAATATCTTTATTTCTTCCATTTAGGAAAAGAAAGACACACAAAACTTTGAAAAAATTTATAAAATAACTTTTTTTTAGAGAATAAAATAATTAATAGTGGTTGAACTCACTATATCTTTATATTTATATCCCTATTTTTTTACTATTTATATCTCTCTATGTGTATTATTTGTTACTCAACAGAATAACCGGCAAAGATTAACAATAGAATCATATATTTAAACTTATTTTTCTATATAAAAAATATTTTAGATCCCAACTTTGAGCTAGTGAGAGCACAAATTATATCAACCCCTATTGTCATTGTATCTAAGCAATAGATTGCATATTGGAAAGATAACCCAAAATGAATTGCATGTTTGAAATCAGTTTTCGAAGAGCGGAGAAATATTCTGAAGATTTAAAATTGATTGATATGTTTAAGAAAAAAACTAATTGAATTAATTTTACTAGTGTGTTTGGTTTTAGTTTTAGATGTCTTAAGAGTGCTTTTCAAGTGGCAAAAGCAATTCTAACTATAATTTGCCAATTTTTTAAGAAATTAATTTTGGAGCAATTCTACTTGAAGCTTTTTATATAAGACAGTGCATAAATTTAAAAGAAAAAGGGTGCGTTTACAAGATTAATTAATAAATAAATAGTGATATGATATTACAAGCATGGCTACAAAGAAAATAAAGGGCTCACATTTCATGTATTGGCCACACTAAAAATAATCATGAACTTCTATATGCTGATATTGCCTTTTCCCTAAATATTTGTCGGGAACCTGTCTTCGTATGAATTGATAAAGTGACTCAAATGGCGAACAAGCTAATTCACAATCCCCCAAGTCCTCAAAGTTGATATGATGCTCCTGTACTCTTCCCAGAATTTTCTTCAAATCTTTTTTTGTTAAACAGTACTTGCTTGAGCTATTCTTTTCTGGCCCCGAGCAGCAAGTAGCTCCGAATCCTGCGTATTAAAGACAGCAATGTGATAGATAATGATAGAAAAAACATTCAAATCAACACAAGCTAATGAAAGAACAAAGCTATATTATCTTGATAGCTAAAACTTTCATGGATTACTAGTTCCTGAGTTGATATGAAAGTCCATTCAACCAAATGAGTTCAAACACCATATAAGTAGATCATGAAGCGGTTCTAACTCATCCTCAGAAATTCAGTTTGTAAGATAAGGGATGTCCACTTATATCCACTATTCAGGTTAGGTCAATATTCGGTATGGAGCTTTCAACAATAATAATTCTTCATCTCAAATTATAATATAAAATGTGTTCAAAATTTAATATTTCTTGTTGACGAATTATGTAGATGCTTTAGTGACAGATTTACCTGTACAATAGCCTGTGCACAAAGCTTCCCAGAAAGAACAGCACCTTCCATAGAAGCTAAATATTTTTGTTTTGTGTAATCTCCAGCTAAATAGAAACCTTCTATAGGAGATCTTTGTAAGGGACGACACGGTTCACAATTTGGAACAGTTTTGTAAACTGACCTGAAACAATGTAGTCGGTTACATTAGGACTCGGAAGACAAAATAAAATGCCATAAGTTCAGTATATGTTTAGTAAAAGATGTTAAAAGAAATAATCCAACTCAGTGGGACTAAAACCTTGGTGTTTTAACAACGTGGTACTTGATGATTTTTGCTTTGCTTTGGTCTGCAGAAATTTCATCAGGGAAGAGTTTGGCAAGTTCAGACATTGTGGCACCGATAATATCTTCGTCACTACGTGAAATCCATTCTTCGGCTGGTGCAAAAACCAGCTCCAACATAGACTGGTTTGGGTTATAGTATTCCTAAATAAGATAGTGAAACACAGTTACCAAACAGCATTGCAACGTTCAGTGATAACCAAACAAATAGTTAAATGCAGAAGAAATTCAGTCACCAATAACAAAAAACTGAAATAATTTGTGTGGAGTTTACTGTTTATCCAGAAAGCACTGTCTCAAATTGATGCAGGTATCTTGATTTAACACAAACATATACGGGTATATGCTACCCTAGAGACCATTGAGGCTACAACTTTGGCATGGATAGAGAAAATACATCAATGCTAACAAATACATTTGAGTGGCGGTTTTTACCTTACAAGTTACTGACATGTCGGCATATACACTTAGAAGGGGACTTCTGCATGAAGCAAAATAGAAATTGTAGATGTGAGTTGATGAAAAGATGTATTTATAATTCAAAAGTGCTATCCGGAATGCAAAGAAGGAAAGAGGTCCATTTCACACAACAAAAAAGAAGTGATCTTCAAAGCTAAAACTTGCAACATACACAACACAATAAAAATCCTCTATCTTTTATCCCTTCTAGGCATCACAAGTGTTTCAAAGTGCGAAGAAAACCTGCTAAAGAGAAGGTGATCATACGTGTTCTTCAGTTTTCTGTCAAACCTGCAAATTTGATATGTAAATAGTATGTCAGCATACTGGTGGAGCTGATAATATAATCCTCACTGACAAATATTACAAACTAATTTCGTTGTTATTCTGAATTTGGAGAAGATACATCAATATAACGAGAATTCTTTTTTAACAATAACAGAAGTATATTACTGCTTCAGTTGGTGGCAGCGATTACTTTACAAATTGAAATAGGTTTTTTCACAACAATCTTATTTTTTTCATTTTTTTTTTTCATTTACCAAAACTATTACAACCAGTCAAAGGATAATATAACTCACACATTTTGTCATTAATAAAATTTAAGACCTATACCACAACCGCAGATTTCTATTCAAATTTTTCAGTAAACATGACAGTTTATATATTAGATAGAAAAATAAAATAATAAAGACCAAAATATTTAACAAAAAATTGGAGTATAACTTTTGCGCAGACTTAGTTTTCAACATCAAAAGCCATTACTTACCATATGTGAACATTTATGACTGGAACTCCAACTAATTTCTCCAATCTCTGGAAATAAGGAACCCCTTTCCAGTTCTCAGGAAGAAGAAGCTTCAGAATATCCACTGTTTTAAGGGAGGAAATCCTCAAAATTGTGAAGAAATGGAGACCAAGAATTCCAATGAACAATTAATTAATAGCGTGGAAGTCTTATAAACATACCTGGTGCTGCAGACACATAAGCATCCCCTTCAATCACCTTCCCATTAGTTAGTAAAAAGCTTTTCACTGTGTTATCATCGTTTAGCTCAATATTTTTAATGCGTGAATTAAGATGGACTTCACCGCCCAAGGACTTAATATGATCAACAATTGGCATACAAAGTCTTTCAGGGGGGTTTCCGTCCAAAAAGGCCATCTTAGAACCATGCTTCTCCTATTGAAGAATTCAATAATATAATAGTTAGTCGAGAAGAAGAAGCACTTGATCCTATGTTTCACAAACACTGGATTTGAAATAGAATGAGTTTATTGATAATCTGATTATGTTCAAATGTAATATGAATGAAAAGGCCTTGTTAAACAAACACTTATGTAGGCAGCATAGTTTTTAAGAAACAGAAATGATCGCACCTGAAGAAATCGGTTTAAAGCAATCAAAATACATTGCATTGAAAGTTCATCAGGGTTGATGAAGTTTAGGGCCTTTGACATTGCTATGAACACTTCATCAGTTACACGTTCAGGAATGCCCTATAATATGGAATAAACAATGTGTTATACTCAAACTTTTTTTTTTATTAATAATCTATTCCCAGACTATTTGCAATAAGTAGACCATTAGAAGATTGCAATATGTTCAGGCGAAATCAACCCAAGGTTGATAAAATTTATTCTCAAAGTAAAAATTTAATATAACAACAAAAACTACAGATATCCTTTCTTTATTTCCCATCAGTGAAAATTATTAGGACAGACGGCATTGGAATAAGAGATAAAACAAAATACAAGAACAAAGCACACAATTTAATATTCTCCCACACTTGGAAGTAAGGAAACTCTTTCTTTACAAAAAGATCTTTTAGTACATTAAATTTTGTTTTTTTTTTTTTTTTGAGAAAAAACAGCACCAGAATTTTAGTGCATAATTTAATACAAATATAATATCATAGTTTGTTTTCGAGTTGATATCTATAAGTAGCATGAAAATAAAGTAATATGGAGCATCATCTGAGATAATTTGAATTTTAATGATAAAAGGACTCATTATCGTCATCAAGTCACTGGAAATCCATCCTAAAACAACTCATCGCAGAATACTTATCAGTATCACTAAGATGATTAGGACTCCCCTCCATTTACAAACTGACAAGATTTCTATCTGAAATTTTCAAGTCACGACAGGCCATGACCTTGACTGGTGATATAGCCAAGGAATATAAATCTATTGATGAACTGCCACAGTTATGGAATCAAGACAACTGCCATACCTGTTTTCTCATCCATTCTTTGACAGAAATACCATCTTGAGCCTCAACATACGCCTGTCCACCAAGCATAGCTGGAAGAAGTCCAATTGCAAATTTGATTTTCTCTGGCCAGGTCAGCATCTCATTATTCCTCAAGATTGCCCATATTCCTGGTTTTGACATTCACAGCATGCAACTTGTAAACATGTTTACATTAAGTAAGAAAATACGTTGGTTCTTTTTAAAAGATAGAAGTACATACCAGCCATGCAAACCAGATTAGTGAAGAAAGAAAAAGAAGCAAAATAAGAGCGTCAAAGAATATCGAGATCACTTTTAAACAACAAAACCCTTGATCCCCATTTGTGTTTTCATTTCACATAAAATTGAACCAATTTATCACATCTTGTTTCAATGATTATCAAATGTGTTAGAATATGTGAAAAAGAGATCTAGTAAGCTGTAATATCTTGATCATACCATAGAGCAATTTAGTTATACTAATTTTTTTTTCTGAAGAAGTTATACTAAAATTTTAAATGGCACATCATATCAATCTATTCCTTTTTCTTCATTTACACTAAAAGACTACCGCTATAGCTTCAAAATGCATTGAAATATATTCAAAAACAAATTTTATCAGGCATGCTGTGTTAAAACTTCCAAGGGTTATTCCTTAATCTGAACTCGGGTTTTTGAGGCACTGCCCAATGCCCATCACATAGGCACAAAAATTGCCACATACTATAAATGTAGTATACATTTTGCAGTAGACATGCAAATTCGAATACTGTACCTGTACGTGTTTAAAAAATAGAAGGTATTTCATGTGGATTAAAGAAACTTTCAACTTCAGGTAGTTTTACGAATATGCAACCACATACGTAAAGTCTTACAACTTACCATTTAACGGAGATGGAAGGACTTCGGGAAAATCAAATCGACTAAACTCTCCAGGCTTGCTTGGCATAGCAAAGATCATAGAATGCTCCTTCCATTGTAACCGATCATTAATACCGAGTTCTCCAAATAGGTTCTGCACATTAGGGTAAGCCCCAACTTTGGGAAAAAGAAAACGTAAAGTCAGAATAATTATAAATAAGAATTAAAATAATTAAAATGACCATATTGATTAAATACTAGCATTGAGTTCCAGTAAATCATTTATTTAGAATGAAAAACTAAAAAGAAATATCAAAATAGTTCAATACATGTGCCAAGGGCTAACTGGTCTACAAGCACTGTTAGGAGAAGACCAAATTTCCCATTCATGCAAAAGTCTTTTGAGATTGAAGCTTGGACAGAGCACAGGTTAACCCATGCCTTCTTTCTGAAATTTAGTTCTTAATTGGATGTGTGATGCAGCAAGGATCAAAATCCCAATGATGGAAAAAGGCATTGGACTTGATTGTTGGTATTGTGTCAAAGACCAAAACTACCGAGAGCATACACTAGTAGAAGGTCAAAGAATGGTTTTGTTATGTCATTATCTTTTTATCTCTATACTTTCTTTCTCCTGTGGTGTCTTTCGCAGCTTAAGGAGAATTTGTAATCCTCCAGTTTCACTTTTTTTATCTCTCTTAGCAATGGAAAAAGGTTTACTGAAGGTGTGTTATTAAATTGACAAATGTGTAGTAGAAAAAGTTAAGCTTGAGATTGTATGAACTTACAGAATATATGTAGGCCCGTCTCATACCAGTCTCCATCTTCATCTTTCCATGCAGCAATCTTAGAAAACGAGAAAATAGCATGAAAACATTTAAAATTGAGTTACAATAAATAACTTCACGTACTGTTCAATATTCACAAAAACTTGATGAAGATGTTCAGCATTAACTCCAAAGAGCCGGAAAATTAATTCTTAAAACAAAAACTTGAATTATTAAATTACTTAGGAACAGTCGGATAAGAACAGGTTTCTTATTTAACTAAATAGCAAGCTGAAATGATAAAACCAAGAAGAGCAAAATCGAAGATTATTGACAAATGAGATTAAATTAGTCGGAAAACCTTTCCACCTAGAACATCTCTTGCCTCCAGCAATATAGGCTTGTGACCAGCATCTGCCAAATACTTTGCAGTTGACAAGCCAGCCAGTCCTGGGATAATTTGAAAATCAAATCAATCCAAAAGAAAAAGAAAGAGGCCAAAGCTCGCACACAAGTATTATAATCAATTTTTGCGTAAATAGTCAACATGATATTATGGTACCTTTTCATTTGAAATTATATTAAAAACTGAAAATGCTACAATAAATTCCATATTTTTTTTCTTTATCGGCACAGGATCTCACACAATGTGATAAAGCCTTCACTCATTGTTGGATTGACTTATTTGAGTTGTTCAACTTTATCTACTAACATAATAAATTGTGTGACTGTTCGGCATAGCTAATGAAAACAACTTATAACATGTTCATAAGCTATTTTCATCTTATTTCCATAAACACTCTTCGATAGTTTATGAAAACAGCTTATACATAAGAAAGGAACTTCAAACTCCTTTCATGCATAAAGAACACATCTGCCTAAAACAACCCTATCCCATTCTCACTTTCCCCCTTTGTAGCACTGACACTTCTCATCAAAAGGAGTACCTGGTGTCCAACATGTGTTCGTGTCTGAAGTGATTACAATCAACTAAGTAATTTTTTTCAGATTACTACCGATGTCAACGTGTCAGTGTCGTGTTTTGTGTTCGATGATTCATAGTTTCTACCACCATTAGAAGACAAGACTCAATTCAAGTCAATTAGTCAACTACAAGTACTAATTAAAAAACACCCAATAGAACAAAAACAACAAACAAGATGGGTATATGTTACCTGCACCAGCAATAACAACCTTCAAAGGTTTAGTAGGACGAGGAGAAGCACGAAAGGTAGAAGACAGGTAAGAAGCTTCAATGAAATTAACAGTATCATCAAGCTCAGGACGTGGATAATCAATGCAAACAACCTTCAAAGGAGAACCATGGTTCCTTAACCTGTTACACTTAGCAGAACGAGTTGAAGCTGAAGCAAGATTGAACCTCAAGTTAAGACCCATTGAAACGCTACTAGAAAATGATAATGAAATTGTTGTATATGAGTTCATAGAAGAAGAGGTTGATTTTGATATGGTTTTTGGCCCAATTTGCCAATTTAAATTTGGTGATGATATAGAGCCATATAGAGCCATTTGAAAGATGAATTTTTGAAGAGAAGAATGAAATTGAAAAGAGTAATGGCAATTGATGATGGTGGAAAGTGTGAGAAGAAATGAAGACTAGTTGGTGGAGAAGCCACCACGCCACTCTATAGGTTCATTTAAGATGTGTTGGGGTGGATGTAGTGTTTTTTTTTTTTTTTAACGTTTAAATTTATGCGCAATTATAGAGACTAATCATATAAAATTATAATCGATGAAAAAGTTCTTCTTTTAGTATTTTTAAGGATGAATTTATAACCTCTAATCGGGTGTCAAAAAGTTATTTGCTACAAGTTATATTGTATTAGATGTGGATTATAGTGTAATTATCGATTATTGCTCATTACTAGTGATAAATGAATAAAATATTGGGGTGTAGGAATATTCTTGAGTGGAGGATGAGGAAGATTAGGACAAAAATCCATTGAAATGAATCACATCTTCTTTCCAAGGGTGAGAGTCATGATATTTTCGTTTGCCACCACTTTGTATTGTTTGTTTCCTATGGGTATGGTTATAGGTAGGGACATGTTTGAGACGTCATTCTAAACTCCATTCAATTAACATTGATTAAAACCAATCTTCTTTTTTTTTTTAATCATTAAAACCAATCTATTTATACAAAAAAAAAAATATAATCTATCTTGTTTTCTATTAAAGATTTATTATATATACTGAAAAGTATACATGCGATTTTTTACTTGTAATTAATCGATCAATGAGACTGTATTGAATTAATGGAATATGATATAATGAAATGGAGTGACATATAGTTAAATTATATTGTTTGCATTTTTAGAAAATAGATAGAGGTGGAACATGATGAGACGATTCCATCTCATACCAATCTCTCCTATTATTTTTCATTTCTTTCAATTGGGAGGGTATTCAAATACAATAGAACTGATAATCTTCCTTAATTTGTTCTCTTCTAGGCCGGTGATTGTGTGTGAGAGTAAACAATGCCGCCTACGTTGCATAAGTTTACTTCTTCATGATTTCACGCTACATCTACTTGTAGTGTATTTCATTCTATACATGTGTTAAGGCCTCTATTATTCTTCTTATTCTTCTTCTTCTTATTATTATTATTATTATTATTATCATCATCATCATCATCATCATCATCATCCTCCTCCTCCTCCTCCTCCTCCTCCTCCTCCTCCTCCAATTTTGTGATACATTTCCATATCCTAGCTGTCACCTTTCTCCATTCATCATAGTTAGAACACTCGTTGTACATTTAGGGACAAAAATCACTATTTGCCCTTCTTCTTTTACCGCGGCATATTTTGGTTGTTGTGATGAACCATCATATGATAATATTGGAAAATATGGTACAAGCATAATATCATCAAATATATCTCAAATTAGATTCATAGTTTAGTAATTTATTTTTTTGGATTTTATAGTATTTGTTTTTTTTAATTTTGAAGTGTTTTTTAAATAAAGGTAAAATTAAAATAAATAAATTATAATTAATTTCATTTCATCAATTTTCCAAACAACAAAATGAGAATTTTGCTTCGTTTCATCTTAAAATATCCAAATAATTTAATGAAATCTCTATTCATTTTGCTCCATTCGTTTTAAAACATCCAAACAAAATGACCGATCTTTTAGCTAATTGATCGATGACAAATATTTATCTCGTATACACAATTTGTACATTAAATTGTAATTAGTTTATTTAAATTTTTTGTAGAATATTCAAGAGATACACTAGTAATAAAATAAGATAATTCTTCATTAGATATAGGTTTTAGAGTCTTTTGAGTTTGTTTGTTTCAGTTTAATGTTGGTTTTAAAGTTATTTTGAATAAATTATTGTTTTGAAATTCTTGAATCAATTAGTTTTGTTCGCTGCCAATTGATGACACTCTGTCATCTTAGTTTTTCTTAGGCATTTTTATGTCAATTTGGGTCATATTCATTGCAATTCTTGGGGTTACAAGCTACAAAAGGAGAAGAAACTGAAGTTTTTAAAGACTGAAAATCGGCCACCGATTTGTAAAATCGGCCACCGATTTTTGCTGTAGTTTTGAGCCAAAAAGCTTCTGGAAAAATCGGCCACCGCTGGGAAAAATCGGCCACCGATTTTACTTCTTTTGGCACGCATTTTGAGAAATCAGCCACCGATTTCTGGAGCACGGTGACCGATTTTTAGCTTCTTATAAATATAAAGGAGGTGTTTCTGAATTAAGGGTTCACGTTTTTGGAGATCAAAAGGCATAAAAACACATAAGGAGAGATCTAGAGCAACACTGGAGGAGATTTTGAGCAAGAATCATCCATGAATTGTTCTTGTAATCTTTCTTTTATCCCTTTCTCTGTTTAATTGTTATGTGTAACTAAACCCTCCATTGTTGGGGATGAGTAACCCTAGATGAACATGATTGTCATATGACCTAATTTTAATTATTGATGAAATTCATTGAATTGCTTTTCTTATCTCTGCTCTTAATGCTTTTATTGCTTGGCCGCCTTTAAATTGATTTACGGTTTATATTGTGATACGGAAGTGGAATTTATAAACGCTTGAGATAAGAAATCCTTGCCTTTGTAATCTAGGAATAGATGCAAACCCTTGGAACCAATCGAGAATCCTTGTTCGTTCATGCTTAATTCTAATCTTAAAATTCACTAAGGAATTAGGTGTTTATTTTAGAATTAACGTTTCTGTCGCTAAGGAATTAGGGCACGAATTTTATAGAGGATTCGGTAGCAATTAGATGAGTCGTTTCAATAGCGATAATTAGGTTGTTAACATGAAATAGTCATCCAGTAAAACTCATCCCCAACACTTTTATCTTATTAAGTTTGAACCATATTTACTTGTTTAATTTTCATTATTGCATTGAAAACAAATCTCGTACCTTTTTGTTCAATTAAGTCCTAAATACAATTCAATAGTATAACGCGATCCTCGAGTTCGACACTCGGTCTTACCGTTTTAATTTTACTACTTGCACGATTTCGTACACTTGCGAAAATCGCCATCACCAATTTCTCTCTAACCAGACAACTCTTGCAGTGTTGTTTTATTTCTGGTTTTCGGCTAGACAATTTGTTCATAAGCAGTGGAAATTCACTATCAAAGATATGGAGTGGTTACTGCAGTACCTGACGATGAAAGAAAACCAAGTTCATCTTTTGTTGCTCAAATCGCATGGCAAGGAAACTGAGCTTACAATGCGAGCCGATGTATTTGAAAACATCAAAGTCTATCAAACTCACAATACTATGGTGATACATTCAGAAATAAGAGATAAGAACACAATTCAATTATAATATTATTTAGTGCCTTATTTCATTTTATTATCAACATCTTAGAGTATAGAGTCGTAATCTCAACATCCATGAAGTTATAAAACAAAAAATATAAAAGATATAATTATCGGGTCCTAGTAAAAAATTAAATGGCAACTCGTTGTATAACAATAAGGTATATTGCACAGAGTTTTTGCTAGTGCAAGAACTCACTCCTCCTTGCATGGCGTTTGTGTACTCACTTGGGTGTGATACTCATATCATAAGGTGGCTCCAACCTAACATCTACACATATGTTGTTAATGCACTTATAAACTAAAGGAAACAAGTTGTAAATGTCTGGACAATCTTTTGCAGTTTCACATTTAATAATTATTACTGCAATGAAAGAAAAGAATAAAATAATGTTACTAAAACGAGATAAAACATTGTGTGCGAACTACAAATTAAAGAAGGAAATTTGAAAAGGGTGAAAAAAGGCTTACTTTCCTCCCCCCTAGCAACAAGAAATAAGGAAAGAAATAAAATCATAGCATAAATAAACTTGAGAGTTCCAGCCATATTTTTTCTATATTGTAACAAATAGAATATGATTTGGTCAATTTATAGTGTATTAAGGTTATGTAATATTGCAAAAAAAAAAAAAAATAACATTTAAGTAGATGAATATGTTGTGTTTGCCCCTTTATCACACTTAGTAAAGGGGTAACATAAAAAAAATTGGTAATCATTATAACTTAATTTTTTTTAGTTAACTTTTCAACCTTTCATGATAGAAAGGGGTAAAAAAGAATTTGAAATTGTTCGACCACGATGAATTTATTTGTATGAATAATGCACAATCAACATGACAACATAATTATGCATAAGTTGAACAGTTTGTAGGATATTTTCGTATAATTTTTTTTTTTGGTAGTGAATATAAAAATTATTTGATTATAGGAAATAAGTATCAAATTTGAAAATTGCTTTTTTCACATGTATTTTTTCCTAAAAACACATGGAAAATAGGTTTTTTCCCCCATCGGTAGTTAACTACCGCTCAGACTAAAACATCAGCAGCAGTTAACTACCGCTGGTTATTAGTCTTATTAGTATAGATTTTTGGATGACAATTGAACTCAAGCTCAATGGACATCTGTAAAATATACCTATAATGAATGGGTAAATACTTACATTGTTGGGTTTGAACTGAGCTTTGGGTAATCAATCACAAATTTGAACGGGTGAGGGTGCGGGTACGTGCACTCTAGTTCCCAGTGTGCTCCGTAGCCCGCACAATACATAAACTATAACTATAACTTTATATATTACTAAAATCAATTAATTAATCTTAAATCTTTGATATTTATTTATTTATTTTTTGAACAAATCAAAATGATATTAATAACAACCTTCGATGTTTCCCCCCGCACAAGGTGTGCTAAAAAGAGGAACACCAACAATATTTACAGAGTCTAAAGGTACTCACGAAGAGCAACAACCAAAAACAAAAAATTACAGACGTAATCCCATACAAAGAAAGGGATTTTTCCACCAGTCATGGTAGCTATAAATGAACATCTGTTTGGCTTTCATCCATAAAAAAGAATTTAACTTTACTTTTTCTAACAAAAGAAGAGATGAAGAGACTATCTGTTGGAATACCCTGTTGTTTCTTTCCTTCCAGATAACCCAAACAGTTGCAAACCAAATAATGTTTAAGTATAAATGAATAAAACGAGGCATGCCCGCCATCTTAGTAAACTGAGTAAAATGATGTCGAAGCTCACCTGCAGGCACCGAATAAATACCTAACCAGTTCCAAACCCGATACCAAAGATCTTTCGAAATATTGCAGTGAAGGAAAAGGTGTTGAGCTGTTTCGATTTCACCACACCCTCCCAAACAAGACGTGTCATTTGAGGCCAAAACTCTACGATGCAACAAGTTATCTTTCGTAGGAATTTTGTTTTGAAGCAAACGCCAAACCAACACGGACACCTTTGTAGGAATTGTCTTATGCCAAACGTCTTCAACAAGAGTCCTATCTAACATGATACCATTATTAGTTATAAATCGATAAGACTCTCGCACCGTATAGCCATGAACAGGATCCAAAAGCCACCGCCATGAGTCGTGAACACCATCCTGCAACACAATGTTATTTAATAAAAGAGAACACTCCCTCACACTCCCTTCTTCCCATGCAAACAACCGACGCCGCCACACCCACGCCTCTCCATCAATCCCCCAACCGCGCCTCCCCATAAGCTCCACCGTAACATCCTTCTCCATGGCTAAATCAAACAAGCGGGGGAACTTTATCCTTAGCGGAGTGTCCCCAACCCATTTGTCATGCCAAAAGAGAGTATCCCTCCCATCACCAACTATCCTACTAATGTGTTCTTCAAACCAATTCCCAACCCCCTCACCTACCCCGTCACGAACATTACACACCGTCCTCCACCACACCGAAGAGTGTCTACCCCCTTCCCTTAACCTCCCTCCCTCCTCACCGTAACGAGCTTTCAACACCCGATACCACAAACTCTCCTTCTCCACCAACACCCTCCAGCACCACTTTCCCAACAAAGATAAATTAAAAGCTTTCACCCTCCTAACCCCCAAACCCCCGTCCTCCTTTGACAAACACACAGTGTCCCATTTAATCCAGGCTATTTTCCTAGTATCCTCACCACCCCCCCAAAAAAATCTTTTAAATATAGATTCAATAGAAGAAATTATACCTGCAGGAGCTTTGAAAAAGGAAAGAAAGTAAACCGGAAGAGAGGACAGGACAGACTTCAGCAAAACCAGACGACCACCAAAAGATAGAAATTTATTGTTCCACGACGACAGGCGAGCCACAATACTATCAACCACAGGTTTCCAGAAACTCAATTTCCTCGAATCCCCGCCAATCGGAAGACCCAGATACACAAAAGGGATCGTCCCTCTACGACAATTCAACACTACTGACGCCTCTGACAGCCACGAATCAGTAATATTAACACCTGTCAGCAGACTTTTCTGAAAATTAACCTTCAAACCTGACAACTCCTCAAACAAAAACAAGACCGCCCGCATCGATCTCACGTTCAACCAACTCTTATCACCAAAAATTATAGTATCGTCCGCAAACTGAAGGTGGGTTAAACGAACATCACCCCCATTACCAACACCATAGCCGTGAAACATATCCACCTCAACCATTGCATGCATTAACACATTAAAACCTTCAGCCGCCAACAAAAATAGGAAAGGAGATAGAGGGTCCCCTTGTCTAAGGCCTCGCTCTAGAGGGAACTCTTCCGTAGGACACCCATTAACTAGAACTGATGACGTTGCCGTCCCGACACATTCAAATATCCACTTTCGCCAAAGAGTTGGAAAATTCATATGAACCATCACCGCGTCCAGATAATTTAAATCTACCGAGTCATAAGCCTTTTCAAAATCAACTTTGAACATCAGAAGTTCTCTACCAAGGCGCCTTGCTTCATCCACCACTTCGTTGGCTATCAAATTCCATCTAAAATTTGCTTTCCTTTTACAAACGCCGACTGTGAATCTGACACCACCGTATTGATAACTGATCGCAATCTATTTGCTAACACCTTTGCTAGCACCTTATACAAACACCCCACAAGAGAAATAGGCCGGAAGTCATTGAAGCGTTGTGGGTTTTGAACCTTCGGAATCAGCGCAATGAAAGTGGAATTTATACCCTTCGTTAATTTACCATTTCGATGGAATTCGACCAAGAATCTCATAAAATCTTCGTTCAAAATATCCCAAAATTTTTTAATAAAATCAAAGCTAATCCCATCCGGTCCCGGACTCTTACAACCATCACAATCCCAAACTGCCTGCTTCACTTCTTCAACGGAAAACGGTTTTGTTAAATTGCCTGCTTCACCAAAAGAGAGTTTGCGAAAGTGCAAACCAGCCACATCAGGCCGAACCTCCCTAGACGCCTTAAAGTGTTGAGAAAAATGATCAAAGGCTGCTGTACGTATGTTATGGACGCCTTCTACAGTGACACCTCCAACTGATACCAAATTAATCGCATTATGTCTCCGACGGTAAGACATAACACCATGGAAAAACTTGGAATTTGCATCGCCTTCTTTCAACCACTTCATTCTTGATTTTTGCCAACAAATGCTATTATGAACGCGTGCCAATGAATGATAATTAGCGGATAAATCATGCAGCTCTATAACTTCATCATCATGTAACACAAAAGATTCTCCTTTCGCGTCCAAAACTGAAATACGGTTTTTAACCTCCGTCATCTTTGTTTCCAAATTCTGAGAATGTAGATGGTGCCACTCCTTCAAACTATTTTTCAACATTTTCAACTTCTGTTTTAAAACATATCCACCCCATCCATCAATGCTAAATGATGCCCACTTTTCACGAACAAAATCATCATAACCAGGGAAGTCCGCCCAACATTTAAGCATGTGAAGCGGACGTGGTCCCCAATTAGCATCATCCACATGTAATAAAAGAGGAACATGATCTGAAAGGCCCCTTTGATAAGCTACCTGAATACAATTTGGCCACGCCTCACACCACTTCTCCGACAATAAAAAACGATCAAGTCGACTCATAGACATTACATCACCTCGATACCACGTAAACAGACGACCACAAATAGGCAAATCGATCAAAGAATTATCTTCTATAAAATTGTTAAACAAATCCGCATCCATCTGTCGAAAAACCGTACTTCTTCCTTTCTTCTCCTCAACACATCGCACGGAGTTGAAGTCCCCACACACACACAAACATGCATCATTATTATTCATTACTAACGGGTTCAAACTCTCCCATAACGCCCTTTTCCTTACCAAGTCACAAGGCGCATAAACATTAATTATCATAAAAACTTCCCCCGTCTTGATGACCTTTCCCTTGATTATTAAAGCATGACCAATACTCATGGAATACCAAACGTCGACAACGGACAAATCCCACGCAATCACCAAACCACCAGAGGCCCCCACCGACGGTTGATAAGAATAACCAACATCATATCCTCCCCAAATTGAGTGAATAAACCGGTCATCAACAGCTGATAGTTTTGATTCTTGAAGACACAACACAAAAGGCTGCTTCTCTGATACTAACCGCCTAACCTCCATCCTTTTTTCACCACCCCCTAACCCCCTCGCATTGTATGACATTACCTTCATTGAAACACAACACCCACCCTATCACCACCAGCCCCCACCGACTCAGACCCCTTCCACATTACCCCCAACTCCCTCGCTGCCCTCATGCATCCTCTCTCCCCCACCAGCTGCCCGCCACCCTCGTCGGCCTTCTCTAGTTAAAAGATTAAAGCTATTTGAGGTATCACATTGAAACTTGATTCCCACCTTCTTGCCTAGGTCCTTAATATCTTCCTTCACCAACTTGGATTTACCTTGTACAATTACCCAATTTTCCCAATCATTATTGACTGAAGAAGTAGAATTCTTTGATGAACCCGTAGTCGAAATCGCTGCTGCACCTGAACTTTGTTTCCCTTTATGAACCTTGTGAGCTTTGTCATGCTTCTTCAATATTTTTAGGATATCTTTACGGTCATTAGTTGGCATACGGGCAACACGTTTGATGAATCCCATCGACCTTTTAACATGTCCGGCAGATTTTTTCTTAGAAGATGAATTGGCAGAAGATTTCCTTGTGACATGTATCGGCACTTCTGCTGCAGATGCTTTCGGATTCACCTGGCCAGCTGTACTATAGGGCTTCGAAGCTAGCCAATCAAGGCTCCAAGGGACAGTCCCTTCATGCTTACTCGGCATATCATTGTGCTGATGAAAATTGCTGAAAAAAATGAGGGGCAGCAGCTTCAGTTTTGGTCTGTACTTCAGGTTGTAACACTGGTGAAAATTGATGATCAGAACACGCTGTTTTCTGCTCTTGATTCGCATCTGTTTCCGTAAGTAGCACTTCTGCTTTCTGATCTCCCTTAGTCTTCCCTTCATGACTACCCCACTCTCTCTGTAAGTCATCAACTAATTCATCCAACTCCCACTCCCCTTGCACCTCATCTATTCCATCTACATTATTCAATGGAGGTAATATTTCCGAACTAGAATGAGGCTCCTCTTCCATCATAAAAGCGTCCTCCCCCAAGCAACATCCCCACTCCTCCACTAACTTAATCTCATATTTGCTTTCATCAATAAAAAACTCAGACAAGGTATTCACTATTTCTAGCTGACGTATCGAAACAAGAATACGCGCGTAATCCAATCTTGCCTTATCAATCGTGCAATCATCAACACGAATAAACCTTCCAATAACACCTGCACATAACCGGAAGAAATCTTCATTCCAAGCATGAAAAGGTACTCCATATACACGCACCCACGCCCCACGTTCATACTTAGCATCCGATTCCGACCACTTATGAATGTTGGCAAATAGCATCCCAAAAAATTCCACAGCGTCATTAAATACTTGCCAAATGTCTCTACCATCAGAACATTGTAGAAACACTCTATCACCTCCCATGGGGGTAACATCAACATAGTGAAAACCGGCATCCTCAACTCGTTGTTGTAGTGCCAACGACGAGTCACTTCCTATCACCGTTGCCACCATTCCGGAACTCGCCCATTTGCAATCATCCAACCGTGACTTATATTTCGGAATAAATTGGATAGTTGAGCTAACCTGCTGATGCTTCTTTGGCAAAATAATCTTCTGGGTGACAGACTTAGGATTCTCACTCGTAACAGAAAGTTTCCCTCCTGCTGCACCCTTCATATCTTCTCCATTAATATTCTGCCTGGTCACCGTTCCTCCATCCTCGTCGCTCACACCCTCCCCCATCCTCCTAACCTTCTTGATCCCTCCTTCATCAACAACACGCACCTCCACCTTCCCAACAGTCACGGTTTTAACTCCCTCACCTTTGTCCCCCGACACCGTATCCCCCCATCGCACTTTTTTAACTCCCTCAACTCCATCCTTCCCAACCTGGCTAACCACACTTACCTTCTCCCGCACAACAACATCAGAGGGTCTAACCACATCATTATGTGCAAACCTGTCGAATCTAGCTTCACGAGCCCATACACGACATTGATCGATCCAAACATTGTTCAAAGCCTGCACCATTTTCTCTTTGTTTTTAACATTGACGAACCGAACAAAACCGAATTCCTGTCCTCTAGCATTTCTATGTCGTGCTACATAAATATCTGTCAAAATTCCGCATACCTCAAAAGCCTGACGCAAACGAAACAAAGGTAAATTGTCTGGAAAATTAGTCACATAAAAAGAAGCCTTTAACCCTTGTTCCCCGTCAAGTAACTCTCCACTTAAACCATGCCATTCAGCAGAGGCCATTTTACTTCCAAGAATGTGGGACACCCTACCTCCCTCAGAACCGTTCCTTGAATGTCGTGACTGAAAATCATAGTTGGAAACCCTACCTATACCCTGCTGTCGTCGATCCTGCCCGAAACCCCTGGCCGCTCCTCCATGTCTATCCAATTCGCTTGACCTGTCCTGTCCTCTATGCTCCGGTTCCGTCGCTTTCCTCTTCCTCGGCCGCACCACAGACCAATCTCCCCTATCCCCCCCAATTTCTGCCACCCTGGCTGGACCCCAATCCCCCCCGTTGAACCTCGCCGCCAGTGAAAAGCTCCGGCGCGGTTGCCCTAGGTGAGCCCTAGGTTGGCCGCCACTCTTTCTCTCTCTAGCTCTCATTTTTTTTTTTTACCCTTTGATATTTATTGTTTATATTCATAAAAAATATGAAGGCTACACAATAGTTGACTTAAAAGTGATGACCAAAAGTGATGATTTAAAATTTTTGGGGACTACAAACGAAGAAAAAAAAACACATTTAACCTTAAAGGGAATATAATATTTTATGATTTTTCCCTTTCTAATTTTACCCTTCATACAAACTATTTTATTTACAATTTAATTATTCTTTATTTAATTCAGTAAACAATTTTTCAAATATCTTTACTTTTATATAAAAGTATTATAAATTTTGGTGAAATTTTTTTTCTTCCAATATTAACATTCGCTTAAACTTTTGTTTTTATCATTTTATCCTTACTAAGCAGATAACTTCTTTTTTAAATAATCAAATAAAATTTTAACACTTATTTTATCAACAAAAACTAAAAGATGGTCACATGTGGTGCCCTCTGAACCTAGGGCTCATTTGAATGACTAATTTTTTTAGCTTATACAAATAAATAATCTTTTATGTTAATTTATAAGTTTTCACAAACGAAAATTGTATCTTCATGATTTGTTTTTTCATAAAGTACATTGACGAACTTATGAAGAATACCTAAAAGTTTATTTATGAACATTGTTTTTCCCACTTAAGGAGTTGTTTAAAAACACATGGAAATGACCAAATAACCCCAGCGGTAAGTTAACTACAGCACGCTTCAAAAGAGAAAAGCAAGTTGTAGTTACCACTGAGGGTTTTTGGTCATTTCCATATGTTTTTAAGAAACTTCTTATGTGGGAAAAGCAATTTTCTTTATTTATTTGTAATAAGCCTTATCCAAACACCCCTAGTGTATTTGCATTTGCTTCATTTGGTATTTGTTATTGAATTAGACCGGGACCCAAACAACAAAGAAGATAACTATGTTACAATAAATAAATGAATTAAAGGATAGCTCAAGAAATATGTGATAATTTTTCAAAAGTTATTCAGGATAGCTCAAGAAATATGTGATAAAATAAGCCTTAAAAATCTCGGAAACTCATTTTTGGATCCATCATTTTTGCATTCCCACGTCCTCTGCCCCGATATCTTTGAGTTCTTCCTCCTCTACCTCTTCCCCGTGAACTCTTGAAGCCTCTCCCATGTTTCATCTCCACAAGGGAATGTAGTAATACATCACAAAGAATGCAACCACGGTGCAACGTAGACCCGTCTGCCAGAGGAGTTGTTTTCTTGTTGAAGTCCACTTCTAAGATTGAAGAGTCACATTCAGGGCACCGTTCCTTGGTTGTCGAGATTCTATGAGCACCCTGTGCAAGAAAAACTAGGCAATTGCACATATTGCAACAAAGTCGCCATTTGGGAGCACTTACAGGGTCTAAGACAAGGGTCCCACCGCATTCTGGGCAAGCACATACACCCTGGGAAACTAAGGAATTTGGGCAAGTGGGATGGGGGCATAGGTTGCATGGCATGCCAGCTCCCTTGCCAGTTTTGCTAGAAGTAGTAGTTTTAGCTGAATTGATGAGTGCGTCGATACCTTCAAATGGGGGATTGCTGTAGCAATAAGGGCATAGTGGGAATGATTTACCTTCCGGGCCTGGCATGGAGCAGATCAAAAGCTCAAAATTGTCTAAAGGACAAGTCAGTTCCTTGTACAGCTGCAGAGATAGACCATACAAATGAGGATAACCAGATACTGGGAACGTCACACAATATAATAAAGCAATAAAGACATTCTCAAATGCATGATGAACATGCTGAATATCAAACGGGAAGATACCATGATGCCCTCCCAATCACTTTTAACCTTCCAAAGTAATAATGCAAATCAGGTATTACTCAACCCGCATGAGCAAAGTTCTTAGACATCAAATTACAGATACCCAATGTATTTTCATTATTATATTTGTTCCATACAGCTGTGAGAGTATTCCAAGTAGTAAAACAAATGATTACTAGTTCAGTCAAAGCTAGTAAGGAATGAAAGATAAACAGGCACGGTGCAAGCCCTCTGGGTCATGCCCAAACAAACAAGAGAAGTCGCTGGTGCTTGTGTACATGTAATGATGGTCATAACAATCTTAAATCACTGACAATCTTAAGTCACTGGCAGGGCCCAGCTGTTCAATGCAACTCAAAAATTATAACAAAGATTCTGATAATGAAAAATGGCAAACTCTAACAGCCTACTTTAGTGATAATATATGTGCCAGATCAGAAGTCTTTGAGTGCTTAAAATATCAGGGTTTTGTACGACTTTTTTTAATGGCATTTTATACGATATTTTTGTCAAGGCAAAAGGCTCAGATGGTTGAAAGGAAGTTAGGCCTATAAAAAACTGATGTAGTGCAAGAGAGACGGTAAACTTTTACTGTACAATGAATAGGGACAGGGTCAATCGAGAGGAGAGGAGAGAAAATGAAAAAGACAAATTATAAATAGAGAGAGGAAATCATTGCTCTTGGGAAGAAATTATAAACAGTACTGAACTTAATTGGTCATGATACTATTTTGTATTTTCTTTTGATAGAAACCATTCACAGTTCCCTGCAGCTGAACTGTTTTACAAGGGACAACAGGTGAAAACAGCAGGCTTATTGTTTAGAACTGTGTGTAAAAATAGGGTTTAAATGTTAAGGAAGTTTGATAGTTTAGGTTAAAATATTTAGAAAATGTCTCATACCAGGGTTGTATTTTAGTTATTTACAATATCTTATATTATCGCTTAGGATTAGTGTGTGTGTGTGTGTGTGTGTGTGTGTGTGTGTGTATAGATAGACACACACACACACACTTATATTTCATGATTTGTTTCTTTATTTAATCAGAACTAGGAGTCTAGCAATCATTATGATTAGTTTCCCTTTCTAATTAGAACTAGGATTATATTTATATAAAAGGGTTAGTACTTAGTCTATTGTATCAAACCGTAATTTAAATCTATTACACTTTCTTTTCCCTCCTGCCTTATCTAAAAACACAATAATTTCAACAGTTTAAAATATCAAAATATCATGTATGATTAGAAGAGACAGAGAGGAAAAGACAGGATAAGCTGGAAATCAGATTCTGATACCATTAAACAGGTTATATGATTACTACCTTTATTGTACCCTTCTGTGGAAGATCATAAACCTCCTCACATGTACCACAATACAAACGTGGTGGCTGAGCAGAAATATACTTCATATATCGCAAGCATTTACCACATTTACTCATAATACGCCCTGAATCAACAAGTGCAGAAAATTGTGCTTCAAATAATGCATCCATGGCTTCAATCTGAGCCAGATAAGAGAAACAATTAGTAGATGAACAATGTAGAATAAATGAATCAGCAACTTATTTGCAAACATCATGGTAACTCACGGTCTACTAAATTTGGAGATGAAAGAATATATATAATTTGCAAACATCATGGTGACTCATGACCTACTAAATTTGGAGATGAAAGAATATATAAGGAAGCTATGGAACATCTCCTGATAAAATAAACCCAATATGCAGCAGCTCACAGATACTAAAAAGTTCGTCCATGCGATCTCCTGGACCCCAGATAATTCAACAGTAATATTCTTTCAAAACTTAGTCCTGAAGTATAACAATTATTCTGTTATCCTAAAGCAATGATTTAAATATGAATCTTCAAGTACTATGCAACTTATGTCAGACATCAATAATTAATACTTGTATTCTTAGAACATACCCTGGACCCCTGTTCGAACGGATACAATTTTACAGTGAATTTTTTTTTTGTTAAGGTTACAGTGAAACTTGAAAAGCTATTTTAAATGAGTCATGTTTGGAGATTTTCCCATAAAAAGTTCGAAATCATAATGCAATCATATATGATGTTGTTGGCTTGAAAAAATTGAACAAGAAAGTTATTGAACATGCTAAAAAAATTGGAGCAGCGTCATAATAGATAGGCATAAATATGATTTTAGTCCTTGCAATTATAGTGTTTTTTGGTTCTAGTCACCGTAAGTTTTTTGTTTGGATTCAATCCCTGGAAATTCAAAAACTATTTTTTGTAGTTTCTAACGTCATACGTGGCCCAATATAATTATGCCATGTGGCCCAATAAGTTGACTTTAGGGACTAAAAACAATTGTTTTTGAATTTGCAAGGATGGACACCAAACAAAAAAACTTATGGTGAACAAAACTAAAAACCACTACAATGCAGGGACCAAAATCATATTTAAACCTAATAAATACTCCCTCCGTTTCAAAATGAGTGTCGCTTTAGCCAATTGCACATAGATTAAGGAATGGAATAAAGTAGTCAAATGTCATAGCAATTTTACCAAATTATCCTAATCAACTATTAGTTTGTTTTTCATTAAAGAAAAAATAATACTTTGGAAGTAGTGTAACATAGTATTAATTGAAGGGTACAATTGAAAAGAAAAAGTTATTATTACATTGAAAACCGAAAGTGACATTCATTTTGAAACAAATTTTTTTGGCTAAAGCGACACTCATTTTGAAACGGAGGGAGTACTAACTTACAAAGTAGGCTCCATGGCACACTAACTATAAAATTATATTAAAAATATATAGATATGAATTTATTACTATCCGTAGGCAGATTAGTTAAAAGTTAAACACAAGTGTGTTTTTATTAATAAAAAATTTGACAGAAATACAGGCCTGCAGGTGTCAAAAGTAAAAGATGGAAATAACAGGAAAATATTAGACAAAACAAACATGTATCAAACATGCCTAATCCAATTATAGCCTATCTAACTGAAAACAAGAATATGAATTCATTTTAAATTTTTCAATAAACAAGTTCAAAATCCAAAGGTAAATGATGTTCAGATTGGGATTAGAAACAAACTTAAATAGAGAAACATTATTTAGTTGAGATAAAATAAACAAATGAAAACTTGTCATGCTGTGAAAACTAAGAAGAATCATATCATATAGATACAGATGATGCCCAAAAACAAGTACTAAAAAGTAGATAGCCAACCTTCTTGACAAAGTAACAAAACTTCTGTTTGAATTGTTCAATTACATGCTGCACCACACGGTGATGATCTACCTGACCCTTAGCAATAAGAGTAATTTGTTGCTCAATAAAGCTACGGATATCGGGCAGGCAGAGGTCTGGATCAATTGATTGATAACCTCTTACTAAAGTTATACCTAATGTGGTTGGGGAAAGCTTCCGGCCAGCTTGTACCTGCAATTTGATGAGGTGAATATCCAAGAATTGTAGAAAATGATAAACAAACTACAGCTCTATGTCGACTACCTACCTGCACATAATTCCGCTCACATATATTGTTGATATGTACAGGAATTGATGCATCTGTTCCTATTCCATTCTTCTCCATTAGAGAGATCAGCTCACTTTCAGTAAGAAAATCTGGAGGTGTGGTACTCCCCTGTGGAATTTATGGTGTTAGCTATCAGTAATGCATCAAAAATTATGTGACATGAGGTTTAACATTTGGTTATATATATGAATATATGATCCAACCCAGACGTTTATTATTATTAATGACCCATGAACAGAACCCTTCATGGTTTACCCAATGCTTCCACCAACACCAGTTACACCACCCCCAAAAAAAGACAAAACAAGATAGTGACAAGTAGTCAGGACAAATCCAAAAAACTGTATACAGAAACTGAATTTGAGGCAGGAGGTTCCATACTTACTTCATAGAGCTCAATTTTTGATAATTTTATTTTCTGCCCTTCTTCAAACGATGGAAGACTTTTATCATTTATTGCCAACCAAGGCATAATAGCTGTAAAGCCTTTGGTGATAACATGCTGCCCTGTACAATGAAAGGACTCTCCACCAACTGAAAACTCAACCTTTTTCCTGGAAGTAGGACAATAGTGTATAAGAAAACTAATTGTTTATCCAATTCATGCAATATAACAAAGCATCTACTGGTGATTATTTGCGAAGGTTTAAACAAAGAGTAAGCTTAAATGGAAAAATGCAAAAATTATGCCAATATAATACCAAACAATTATATAATTACGAATTTATGGTAATAACAAAAAATTTGGCGGAAGCCACGTCCGGTATCCTCGATCATACGCACTTATGCAGCAGTACTACAAGAGTAAACTCGGAGAGAGGAAATTCCAATAGGTTCCAGAGCATACATATCATGAACTTATGAAGAGATATTGTCTTGGGATATTAAGTTGGTACATCATGTTTGACATCAATACTAAGTATTAGTAATTTAGTATTGCTTGCCATTATCAGAATGGTTAAATATGATAACCCGGAGAGACCACAATAAGCATAAACAAACCAGACTATCTCTGATTACAATGGACATTTGTGGACTAACTGAATGAACCAAAATCAGAAAAGGAAATAATCAAGAAATGTTGTTAAGACAGAATAGATTTTACCTTATATACTTGCAGTCCGGAGACACTGTCCCCATGAAGTATTGGCAGATATACTGGTACAGCTTCCATGCGTCATTACCTAGCATATCCTCTGATGCAGATCTCATTGGAGTAATGGGAGGATGGTCACCCACATCTGTTCCCGATCGAGGTTTCTGATAACCGCTGGCGAGTAGCCCTTCTACGTAGTTACCCCAAGTTGGATTATTTCTTTGTGCAGAGAGAGCACCACGAAAGTCAAATGACGGAGGGTATGCGGTGCTTTCTGTTCGTGGATAGCTTAAGAAGCATCATACAGAAACCAATCAAATATTATTTTGTGCGTTTATGAAAATCTTGCGTTATCTTAATATAATACGCTGACAAATTATGTTAAAACCTGATGAAGCCTTGAGTATACAATCGTTCAGCTAGCTGCATAGCCATCTGAGGACCAAATCCTAGAGCACTTGAAGCAACCTGGAGAGAACAAACATTGTAATCAAGTTATTTTATAAAACATGTGTACTAAAAAGAAAGGTAGATATAGAATAACTATTTCCATTCTCTTAGAAAATGGAGTCAAACTCCTTTGTTTCCTTTTTAGCATCACATCAGAGGGAAAAAGAAATATTTTAGGTTAAAAATGCTACTAAAAGAAAGAAAAAAAGTTATAAAATAAAAAGATAAGATATTCTCCATTGCAGTGACAATTTGACAAAAGAAAAAGAAAACACCAAAAACGTATGTTGACTCCAAAATCTCAAGCAAACCTTACTCATATACATATTCCCTTACCAGGGTTGAATGTCACAGTAAAAAAGTATTTAGACTTCCACTTCCTGACCCATAATATGTATTCCCAAATAGCAGTTAGCCTTGAAGGATAGATTTAATATATATATATATATATATATATATATATATATATATAAAATTGAATTTTGCATCTAGACAGTTAAATTGTTGCTTTACTTGTTAAATAATTGACCACTATCTTCCCCATTTGGTCACCAACCTTCAGAAGATTCACTGTATTTAGACCAACAGGGCGACCTTTGGTTTCCGGTTTTTCTGATATATTAGTCACTTCCACAATTCCATCGTCAGCAACCAGCTTCTGAAACATCATAGCAACCTGAAAAGGCATAAAAGTATCAAATCGACGTCTTTCATAAGTTCAAGATAAAAAAACCGATACTTCGATCTAGTAGAAATATTCACATTTATGTCAAACAATTTGCTGCGTTGCCATTCTAGCAGAATTTCATAGCCACTCTGAATTATGTAAGGGTGCAAACTCCAAAACTTTTCTGGCTTGAAAGTATTTATTTGCAAATACCGTTGCACACAAAATCCTAAAGTTGGAGTCTGACAGGGTCCATAGCTGAAATATAAAAGCAATAATTAATAATGTTATCCATGCTTAATCAATATGATATAATGACAAGTACGTTGGTTGATCAGACATTTTGTGAAATGCGAGCATTCATTCCTACAATTTAATAGAGTTGAAAAGCCAGTAAATCTGGCAGTGTAAGACATTGCATCTTGCATTACCTGTTGGCAATGCATATCCAGTCTAGCAACCTAACAAATCCCAATTCCCAAACATAAAGTTGAAACATGAGCAGCAGAACAGAACAAAGCACGGCAAGACTATAGCAAAGGCATAATTACTGATTTATTACCAAGGGACCACCAGCTACTTTAGTTAAAAACAGATAAAGGATGAAATTAGGATACCATGTCATATCACTAATTGTCCCATAAGCTCGAGCTAAAAGAAAATGGATTCATGATAATTACCAAGCTAATCTCAACCACTAGTATAACTGTGAGGACTAAAAGCTGGTCAGTCGAAATATATATTTTTTTGGAACTAGCAGAATAAAAATGAAGCCTCAAGCCTGGTGATCTCAACATACTTGGCAGTTTACTGTGTTTAAGAAGTCCTCAACTATGTGAGATTGCTCAAGTTACAAGCCTAAAACTAAGCAAACCCTCATTCAAATCACATCAACTCACTAATATTAGTTTTGACATTATTATCGAAGCAGGGAATACACACACACACATGAAGCATTATTAAGCAGTGAATTTTTATTCAACAAGTTAATATGGGATGTGCACAGTTTGCATTGTTTTTACGTTCTAATAAATCGTATTTAATAAAAAAAAAAACTAATTAGAAAAATGGCGAAACAGAAAATACAAAACAGAAGAGAGCAGAAAACTAACGAGATGACTCTGGCATCTAGGTTCCCATATTTTCCCTGGAAAAAACTCGTCTGAAATCGAGTAAAGGCAACTCCAACTTTCAAATCTATCTCTTGCCTAGCATCTACAGCCATTGCTTCGTCCCTGTTGGGTCTGACAAGGTTGTCTAGAGCATTCAGAACATCTTTCTCAGTAACAGAAGAAAACCGTGCACGATAGACATCATTTATATTGAAACCAGTTGATTCTATAACTGCAACAACATTCAATATTTCAAAACAGTTAAAAATATAATTTTGGGGGAACGACAAACTTTGATATGTTAGTAAATGATAGTGTTTGCTACATTGTTTGAAATTTGATATAAATCATTTAAAAAAACACTAAAAGAGAAGGCAAGATTTTGTGAATAGCAATGTATCTTAGTTTAAGACAGAGTCAAGTGCTTACATAGGGAAGGGAAATTTAAGTATTAAGAAGGCCAATTGTAGGCCATACAGAAAAGGCACTGACAATAAGTGGAAAATTAATTCCTAGACACAAAAACAAATTGCAATTTGGTACATAAGGCTAATGTTAGCCGAAAAATCCCTTTTTACTACCTAGAAGAGTATCTAAAACAAAAAGGATAAAACTTATGCGTGATGGTACTTTCTTTTTGTGAAGATTACCGACAGCTAGTAGCATATTTGTTTGAAGTGCTAAAGTTTGTTTTCTCAAGAACCGAATCAAAATCTAGATCATCAAAATAATAATTTTGCATTACAACAACAGAGCACAGAAAGGTTACACTCATAAAAGTATCAAGAAAAAAAATAAAAAGAACAACAATGATGGTGACTATGTTAAAAGGAAAAAGAGACAAAGATTACCCTCAAAACATATATTTTCTCCTTCACGGTCACAATCCAACCACAATACCAAATAACGACATCCACGAACTTCTTGATGTAAATGTTTACAAATATGCGCCTGAATGTAACATGTGATGTTAATAACTTCGAACAGTCACTGGGAAAAATATCAAATGTAGATAACACATCTCTACATGCAGTCAAACTCAATTACAAGCAGCTAGCATTAATGGACTAACACTTTCCAATATGGGGGCGGGAGGGGGAGAGAGAGAGTTCAAGTAATTATTTAGATGTATTCAGGCTTTTAGACACCAGACAAAAAGCATTTAAAACGAGGCTTTTAGACACCAGACAGAAAGCATTTAAAACAGTATTAACCATCAAGTCTTTTTACAGCACTGAAATACCGGGTGGTAAAATAAACAATACAAAAGTTTAAGAAAATTAGATCTTTGCTAAGAATCGAGATTAAGTGAAACTTTGAAATGGTACCTTCTTTGACCAAGTAAACTATGCTCTATAGAATAACTAGATCAAGTAAATTTAATCCTAAGTATGGTTCATTATTAACAGAAAATTGTAAAAGTGCATGTCTCGCCCATGTTTAAAGGCAAATATGTTCACATATGTTGCAGTATGATAAGATTGTCAGTCAGAGAATCAGAGAAATGCAGCTCGTGTATTGTGTTAGCATCAGTTAGATATGTATTAATTCACATGAGTAATTTTGTAGCTAAGTTGTAACTGAGTACTATTGTAGCAGATTCCAGACAACAGAGCAGTCAATCCATTGCAGCTCTGAAAGATTTATAGTAGTTTATAAAATCTTGATACTGTTTTGAATACAGATTCGGAAATCACAGCTCGAAATATCTCTCTAGTCTCCCTTAATCTTTTCTCGATTTGTTGTTTTCTTGCATCTACCATGGTAAACTTCCAATAGCGATTATTGGTTTCAATTCAATGATTTTCAAAACTACCTCTACTCTGCTTCTAAACACAAAATATTTACAGTTTATAAACTTCTTCAAATTTTTATTCATCCAGCTGATGATCACAAAAGGTCAAAAGGACCTCTGTTACCCATTAGTTCTAACTTTTTTTTGTATGTGTTCACAGAGCAGTACATCATTGAGTTATGCAGTTAGCATTAGCCCCCCAACAACTTGAGATAGTGTTTTATGAATTTACCATCGGAAACCACAAAAATGCATGATAACAACCAACACAAAGTTCCAGAATATTCTTCCAAACAAACTTCTAGAAATATTCAAACGGTCTGTAAAAAAAGTATCCTAAACGGTCTATAAAATTAGCCCCCCAACTACTTGAAATAGAGTGTTTTATGAATATACCATCGGAAACCACAAAAATGCATGATAACAACCAACAAAATGTTCCAGAATATTCTTCCAAACAAACTTCTAGAAATATTCAAACGGTCTCTAAAAAAGTATCCTAAACATTCTTTGGGAAATACACGAGACATATCACAGACAAAAATATTCTTCTAATGACCATATAAAGCATCACAAAACGGGGTCTCAGTAAAAAAAACAAATATAAATACAGTCTAATAGCTCTAATAAATAATACATAAACGATTCTCTTAAAAGATATAGAGGAACTCAAACCGAGAGGATTATTATAACAAAATACCTTTGGATTTGATTCATTCTTTATAACCTGAGCTTGAAAAAGATCCAAGGGATCTGTGGCCGCCCAATCTTGATATTTACCAGGAAAATCTACACTAGATCATCAACAAAAGAAAGAAAAAATGCAGTGAATACTCAAACCAATCAGCAAAGGACATGCTAGTATCAAAAGAGATCAAACACCGTGGTTTGCACTATAAACTATAGTTTGTTTTTCAAAAATGTAAGTACATAACAAGACAATTGCTGCTTGCTACATTTCCACAAAAAAAAAAATTATTTTTACCATAAACCATGCAGATGTTCATGTCGTACAACTCCGGTGATTTAACAACCACCGGAGCACTATTTTTCCTTCCGTGAACAGACTAAACAACATCTTTACATAAAAAAATTTCCTTTGCCTAAGTACTAGATTCCCTGACAATTAATCGAACGCAGCTACGACAAAAAGATGATAAATGACAAGTGGAGCATAAAATACTTGAGTGCATAAATAAGTGATGAAGTATTTTCTTGGAGAAAAAAACCTGAATACATGTCCAATAACTGATGTGACTTTAAAACGCGCAGGTGCTCTAAGAAACTTCCCCTCAAATTCATGAACTTCAGTGCTTCCTCTTCGTGTATTCATCTGTTCATATAAAATCATTTTGTAAAAATCAATTGAACATGAACAGCATAATTGAAAGAATAAATAGTAAATTGACAAAATTAAAGATGAAGTTAAATGCATACCTTGCCGTGGGAGAGAACGGTGGCGATGGAGAGAGCGATGCTAGGCTTCTCAGCGACCATCAGAACTTTGGGAAGCGCCATGTTTGAGAATGGGTGCGTGCTACTGAGGTGTTTGTGAAAAGTACCCACTGAGTAAGTTGTATCGTCTCGTTTTCAAATTCAAACTTCAAAGTTTAAGTTACACGGAGTAATCAGGGTTTTACAGCATGTAAGTTTTATCGAAGGATGAGTTGAATTCTCTAAATCCGACTAATTCACTTTATTAAGAGTTTTGAACCGTAAATTACAGAATCATTTCTTATTTTGTAAAAAAAAAAAAAAAACATTTTTTATTTTTCTTATTTTTGAATCCTTAAGAGTGTTTTGGGACAATTGTTAACCAAATTTTTTTTTAACCATCTGATTTTTAGGAAAAGAGTAAAATAATTTGGTTTCTTTTCTTCTTTACAATCTTTTATCAGTTGTATTTAATGTTTCTAAATTATCGTGCCGTTAAACGTTGTTTAAATTGAAGAGCATATATGGTTGTCTATTCTTTGTCTAAGGCCGTCATTTTTTATGCTAATCGGTTAAAAAAAATTATAATATAACAACTAACATTTATCATAAAAAATTATGTATATCACACTTTATCTTATTTTTAGTAAATGAAGTTTCTCATACAAGAACCATGTGTATCTTGTTGAGAAATCATCAAAATAAAATTTTCTTAGGTCTACAATCAACTTAAGAAGTTCTTTCAAAAAAAATCAACTAAAGAAGTGAAGATAAACAAAAAAATATAATTTAAAATGATTTGTCGTTCGACACCTCATACCTACATTTACAATCCCTAAATACAATAATTTCATACTCAATCTACAATTTTAAAAAATTGCAAACCTTCCCAATTACAAATGCATTTATTTTTACACCTTTATAATTTACTATCGGATAAGCTCATAACTCCAATCAGATCGGATCATATGTTTGTAAAATCTTTCAAATTTATCTAATCACAACTCCCAATCGCGCAATATCTATCAAGAGTTACGATCGAATTGTTTTTTTTAAATCGGAACATAAATTGGCCTATTTCAAAGTTTTAGCAATCTGAGGAGTCTATAGAGTGATCACCAAAGGAACATATAGTTTGACTTATTTGCAACAAATGGCTTATTCTGAAGGAAAATAAATTCTCTTTATTTTATTATGTTTATATTTATTCCTAATAAGTCATGCAATATAAATCAGCCTATTTCAAAGTTTTAGCAATCTGAGGAGTCTATAGAGCGATCACCAAAGGAACATATAGTTTGACTTATTTGCAACAAATGGTTTATTCTGAAGGAAAATAAATTCTCTTTACTTTATTGTTTATGTTTATATTTATTCCTAATAAGTCATGCAATATCTATATAATATAAATTTACGACCTGTTTCATCGCCCTTTATGGAAATTATTTCCTTTTGCTTTGGTGTTGACATGTGTCGCTGTTTCTCATGGTTTAGAATTTCAAGCAAGTGTCGACATGTGGCACTCTTCTATTCTTTTATTCTCAAGCCTTTGAATTATTATAACTTTCCCTATAATTTTTTGTAATTAATTTTTGTTACCATGTATATCAATTTGATACCCTATCTAAGGATTTGTATTATAATTTTTCTATAAAAGTATGACAAGGGAATAATTATTTGTATTATAATTTTCCTCTGTTTAGTTTCGTCGTAGTAGTAGTAGTAATAATAATAATAGTAATAATAATAATAATAATAATAATAATAATAATAATAATAATAGTTTTATTACAACAAATAATGGTATCAATAATGACAAAAATGTATTTTTTTAATAATATAATCATGCCCAAAAATAAAATCGGTTACAATGTCAATACTCATTGTTTATTGTTAAGAATGATAATCTTTTTTTTTTTCTTTACAATACATGCACACAAAAAAAAGTTTTTGGACGAATGAGTATTGCAAGGCTTTAATTGCTGGTTTAATTTAGGAGTTTAAATTGCCATATATGTTGCACGTAATTGATGAAAGGAAACATGTATTGCATAGTACTAATAGGTTAACGGCAGACTTATGATTGGTAAGCTTTAACAAAACAAATAAAAATTAATGTATTTTGTTTAATAGCTAAGATATGCGCTCAAATTTCTTAAAAAAAAAAAAATATCAGTTCAAATTAAATATTGTTATTTTACGAAATTGTCCTGAAAAATCAACTATAAATTAGACATGTTGGCCAACAGCTTATTCACATCACAACTCCAATTATGCAGTTGTCTTTCTTTCTATTTCGTTTCTTTTTATTTGCGTCATCTTCGTATCTCTCTCTATAATCAAATGTCTCCAAAGATCGACTTTGTTTCTGATATATCCCATTTGAAAGAAAGTTGGAATATCAGGGTACAAGTTGTCCGGTTTTGGTTTGCGAGAGATATTAACAAGGACAAACTTCCTTACTCCTTGGAGATGGTTCTAATGAGCAATAAGGTTGTTTGACCTCGATTGTTTTTTATTTTTATATTTTTATATCTGCTTTTACATTAGATCGTTTTTTTGTTCATCTGTTTGTTTGTTTTTATATATTTTTTTGATCAATATAAATGATACCCGATCCTAATATCTCTCATTCACATCAAGAAACTTGGAGTATCAATGGTCAAATCATGTGGTTGATTTATTTAGTTATTTTTTCCGTTTAAAATTATAGCATTAGTCTAATTTCTTTGTCCGATGTCTCCTCTCTTTTTTTTGTATTTTGAGACGCGTTCGTAAAGACAAAAAAAATCAATGTACGAATTCTTAATAAGATACAAAATCTTGATCTTTTAATGAGATCTTTTTTTTTACGGAATTAACGAGTTCCCTTATTTAGTGTAATACCACATTAGGTAATTAATGTTTCATGCCATATATAGTTACGGTATATAATTTTTCATCTACATCACTGAATTTTTTTTGAATCTATAATTCAATGTGCGTATCCTCATTTCAATGTGATATAGGCAATTAGCTATAATTTTACATGTACGAATCCTATAATTTTTCGTTTACATGCCCTATATAATTATATATCATAATGTGTAGCCTTTCAAAAAAAAAATTATAATGTGTAGTATTTATTTATAATATTGTTTATTATTTGTTTGTATTAATTTGTCTCTCTAATTGCTAATTAAGTAGATATCAAATTGAATGACTTCCTCTAAATGAAATAAGACCGGAATATCTTTAACGTAAAAACTCGACTTCGGCCATTACCTCTTTAAACATATAATTTTAAACCGTTGAACCGTTTAGTTACAACAAAAATCTCTTCATTTGGAGTTTATATTACAAAAAGCATGAATTTGAAATAAAATACCTCAAGTCTAAAATATATAATCATTTATTTGTCCACATGCTATTTATAAAAAATATAAAATACCTCAAGTCTAAAATTTCAATTTTGTTGATAACTGGTTATATTAATTTTATACATTTTTTAGTTACAAAATCTATTATAGAATATTCGTTTTATACTGAAATGCATAAAAAAAAAATATAAAACACATGTAGTAGTAAATGTGACAAATAAGTATGATAAAGTTTGTGTTAATATCAATTAATTCACAATTTCTCAAAATAGTCGAATATCTCATATGATTATGATAGAGTAAAACATTTTAAATGTCATAAACTAAGAAGATTCTAAATCCCCTTTTGATTAGTCTTATTAAGTATCCCATCCATCTCAAGTTATGAGTCTTTTTGGAGAAGATATGAATTCTTCGTATCACATTCATTTTGGGGTGTCTCTAATATGAACCAAAAAAATAATTTGAACATTAACCTTTAAAATTTTAGTAAAAAAATAAATTTTATAATAATCAAAATTGAAGAATAAAAAATAATAATATATCAAACTTAACTAATAATAAAAGGATACACCATTAGATTGGGTCTAAAACAGACAACCCCACTAATGCCTATAAGTAACACTCGATGTCTAGAAGCAACACATTTTGTTAGCTCAAGTACATTGTCAAATGAGCAAAGTTCTCCACATTGTCCTCTAGATGCAGTGAAAAATAAGTAAGGGTTTCCTTTTCTTTATGAACAGATAGAAGTTATATCTGAGAGTAGAATCCATTTTCGAATATAGAATATAGTCACTCTTACTTGAAACTAATAATAAAAGGATCCACCATTAGACTGGGTCTAAAACAGACAAACCCACTAATGCCTATAAGCAACACATTTTGTTAGCTCAAGTACATTGTCAAATGAGCAAAGTTCTCTACATTGTCATCTAGATGCAGTGAAAAATAAGTAAGGATTTCCTTTTCTTTATGAACAGGTAGAAGTTGTATCTGAGAGTAGAATCCATTTTCGAATATAGAATATAGTCACTCTTACTTGAAAAAATATGGAAATAGTTGACATTATGACTATGCAAAGATTAATTTTGTGTGCCTACAAAAAACCAAGTGGGGTGAGTGAAAAAGCGAAAGAATTAGATGTTAGCATTGGTACACTGACAAATTATAAAGTTAGATCGAGAAATGAGATAGGAATTATCGTGGATAATGAGTGGAAGACTGATATTATGAATGTAAAATAGATATGAGACCTTATCGTAACCCTAAAATTTGTAAGGAAACAATACATCTTTAATGTTATTAGTCATCACACATCTTTTGTAGTGTTGGAAGAATATCTTAAAGTTAGTTTTTCGAAATATTTAGAATACTTCATTTAGGATATTCCAGTAGGAGAAAATTTTACCTAGGAGGGGATCTAAATGGACATGTAGGGCCGATAGTGTTTCAAGAAGTTTTTAAGGTGTGCATGGGTGGTATGACATTGGGGAGTTAAATGCAAACGGTAAATTCATCACAAATTGTATGTTGACTTTTGATCAAACATTGAGATGTCATGTTCTCAGATAAATTTATTTCTTACTATGAAATATAACAAAAAGATTTGTTTGGAATATAAAGTCTTACCTGGAGTGAGTTTGACTATCTAACATAGATTATTGGTTACATATGTAAAGGTTAAAAGGAGAGAGAATATAAGAAGACGCAGTTAGACTCCCATGATAAGCTAAGTGATGACATTTATAGGGTGAAAATGAAAGTATTTTCCAACACATTATTTTAATGGGAAGTTTCACGAAGCTACATGGAAACACAAGTGATATGTGGGGTAAGATGGAATATGAGATTAGAAAAGTAGAAGAATAGACACTAGGATAATCAAAATGTTTTGGACCTAGGAGCAAATAATATTGGTGGTTGAGAAAAGTGTTCAAAGTAAAAAGAGAATCAAAATGGAATGTTTTAAAGAGTACATCTATGTGTAAAAGGGCCAAATTTTGGGAAAATTATAATAGAGCTAAGAAAGGGGAAAAAATGGATTGAATGAAGCAATTGCACAAGATTTGGATGGGTTACACCAATACTATTACTTAGGCACCAAGGAGTGAGTACAATCTATATATAGTCTTGCTAAGGGATGAGAAATAAAGATACGAGATTTGGATCAAGTGAAGTGTATTAGAGATGAAGGAAAGAGATATAAAGAATATATGGAAGAATCACTTCCGCAACTTATTTAATGAACGGAATGAGATCTTACCGTCTCTAACTGGTTAAACACTGGAGAGGAGGATTTAAAACTATAACTATTTTTGTCAGATCCAAGAACATGAGGGGAAAAAAACTTTGAAAAGGATGAGTAATGACAAGGAAGTCTGACATGACAACATACCAATTGAAGTGTATAAAATACTAGGAGAAAGAGGGATGGGGTAGCTCACCAAATTTTTTAACAAAATCACGAGGTCAAAGAAAATGTCGAATGAGTGGATCTGGTCTATAAGAATGAGAGAGATATACAAAAATGGGAAAATTACAAGGGAATTATACTTATGACCTATACTAGAGGTTGAAATGGGTTAGGCCGGGCCGAGCTTTGTAAGGCATAAGCCTTCCCTACTTCAAAAATTATAGGCATGAGCCTGACCTATTACCCCTCATAGGCTCATTTTCAAGGTATAGTCTGACTTTTTTTTTCATTGTATGTGTAATTTTCATTACAGGGCATGCAACTCTATATAAGCAGTACCTCCTGCAATTAACTTCTAATTGATGCACTTTTCAGGTATAACAACCATGAGATTTTTTTTGCTTTGTTTTGACCTCCTTTGTACTGTCTGGTATGTAACGATAGTGTGTTCTTTAATTATCAAAGTAATAGACATTAAACCACTGGTTTTGTAAAAAACGGAAACAAAACCAAACAACATTTGTGTAGCACAAGCTATATTCATACACACCCATTAAAAATCTAACATTTGTTGTCGTTTGTTGGGTATCTACGTCAAACACTGACTATTTATAAAAAAATACAAATATTTTAGTTTTTATGATTAATATAATATGTTTATGTTGCAAATAGTAATACACAGTAGGTCAACATAATTTTGAAAATATATTAAACATGCTAAGTTCAACAATGAATACATTTTATACACGAATATACTTTATAATTTTAAATCCAAATTCTTTGATCCTTATATACAATATTTAGATATTTCAAAATATATATCACATTAAGATGATTTTTTTTGATGTCGAATTTGGTTTATAATCATACTTACAACTTTAAGATACATGATATATAATCAAGACATTTGATCAAGAAAGTATATTATTTTCCCGTGCAGTGCACGGTTAAAAAGGCATGGTTTAAAAAAAATGGTTAACATACTCATGCTCAAAGTATTGTGTGCCTGTCTCCATAAATATATTTATCTATTTAAGTAGTAATAATAAACAAACACAGTAGTCTTTCAGAAAAAATTAACAAATACACTATTGAATATTTTTTATTTGATGAGAATAAGTTTATACAACAATATATAGAATAGAAAGAGAGAATTTAAATATGAGTGTATGCACGTAAGAAAATATAAGCTTAAGTAAAACGGTGATAAATTCCAGGCTACCTAACAAAGTAGGTATATAGATTTCAACAATGTATATCATGATTAATTTGTTCACATTATATGTTCTTTAATTGGTTAACTTTTCACATTATCTAGATTAGTTTCCATTCATGACATCATTTTGTATCAGTTCCTAATGACTTAAATCAATCCTTTACAAATAAGCTTATTTTTTTTTTAGTTTGAGTTAAGGTGAAAGAAGCTTTTATCTATTAAGAGTTTGAGTTGTAACTTTAATATCATTATTTTCATTGCATTGCATATAATTCGAAAAATTTACACTGTCTACCCACAAGAGGCTACAATTTTCCCTATCATTTTAGTTTTTATGTCAAAGACATTAGTGAAAATATGCATGTCTCAACACGTAATGATACGTTTAAATATAAAGGCTTCTCATATAAAGCTAATTTTTTTCTTTCTCTTCAACATGCACACATATCCATGCAAATGTGTTAATATTAATTTTGTGACTTTATATTTAATATGAAGATATGCGTATCGGTGACAATGACTTGAAGAACCTGTGTTTGATTCAAATTGAAATGTTGCTTCAGGAAAATGAACGGTCGCTAACTGATTTCAAATCTATGCCCAGGCCAAACGCAGCAGACATGCCAACCTTCACAAAAAAGCTTATCGTTGATGAGCTAAATTACAACAAGGATGAAATGGCAAAGACACACGCTGATATGTTACAGATGTTGACTGATGAACAATGATGTGTGCATGACAAGATCATGGAATCTGTTGGTTCTGACGACGGTGGTTTCTTTTTCTTATATGGTTACGGTGGTACTACAAAAACCTTTATATAGAAAACATTGTCAGATGTTGTTAGATCGAAGGGGTTAATTGTTTTGAATGCTGCATCCAGCGGTATAGCGGCTCTTCTATTACCAGCTGGAAGAACCGCACACTCAACGCTCAAAGTCCCTGTTGAGATTAATGAGGCATCATCGCTGACCATGGATAATAATAGTCATATAACAAACCTGGTGCGTGCTGCAAAGATGATAATTTGGGACGAGGCTCCAATGATGCACCGATGGTGTTTTGAGGCAGTCGATCGATCGATGTGTGATATCATGTCCAAGAATGATCCCCTCAACGAGTTTAGACCTTTTGGCGGAACGATGGTAGTTTTAGGTAGTGATTTCAGGCAGATATTGGATGTTGTCTGAAAAGGATCGAGACAGGATATTGTTGATGCATCAATCAATTCATCAAAGATATGAGCTTATTGTAATGTGTTGAGGCTCAATGTTAATATGAGATTGGGTGCATCTTCGGTACCTACAGAGCAGGAAGAAATTGCTAATTTTGGCAAGTGGATACTCTCAATTGGAGACGACAGCGATGATTCGGATGAGAATGGTGAAATGAAGGTAGAAATTCCCAAAGATTTGCGTTCGAGGCAACAAATCTGTTGATGTCACTAATAGACTTTGTATATCCCAATTTGAATGATAACCTTGGTGACCCGCTCTTTTTCAAAGAAAGGGGGATACTCGCACCAACGCTGGATTCAGTTGAGCATGTTAACGAATTTATGATGTCACTGATTCCAGGTGAAGAGAAAGAGTATTTAAGCTCTGATTCTGTTTGTCGATCGAACAAAAATTCTGATGTCAAGAGCGAGTGGTTCACACCGGAATTTTTTAACAGTATTAAGAGCTTTGAAATTCCAAATCATCGGTTAAAACTACGGGTAGAATGCCCAGTTATGCTTATGAGAAACATCGATCAGGCCAATGGACTGTGTAATGGTACGAGGCTGACAGTTACTCATTTTGGGAAGAGCACGATAGTTGCTTCAGTCATTACAGGAAAAAGGTCAGGTACCAGGATATTCATTCCCCGGATGAATCTTATTCCGAGTGATCCAGGACTACCCTTCAAATTCAGGCACAGGCAATTTCCATTGACGTTTTGTTTTGCAATGACGATTAATAAAAGTCAAGGTCAATCTTTATCTCGAGTGAGAGTTTATCTTCCTAGTGTTCACGCATGGACAACTCTATGTCGATGTCTCTCGATTTACTTCTAGAAAAGGTTTGAAGTTGCTCATATTGGATGAAGATAATAATGTTTGCAAGGAGGCCACAAATGTTGTGTATCGTGAAGTTTTTCAAAACGTATGATCATTGGTTATGTTTTAGAATTGTTGTTGCTATAACTGAGAAAACTAAAGTTGTGTACTGTTTGTAAGTCGTATTTTCTTTTGAATTCGTTGTAAGCTGTGCTGGTCATTACAGGACATGCAATTTCTATATAAGCAGATCCTCCTGCAATTGACTTTTAATTGATGCATTTTCAGGTGTAACAACCATGAGACTTTTTTTTTTTTTACATAGTAGTTACCCTAAAATACAATATTTACATTAGAACATTGATATTGTAAAAAAATAAAAGCAAATAACAATCAGCGTTTGTGTAGCACGAACTATATTTATACACACCCGTAAAAATTCTAACGCTTGCATTCACGTACTGGGTGTCTACATCTGACGCTGACTATTTTATAAAAGAAAAATACAAATATTTTAGTTTTTATGATTAATATAATACGTTATGTCAACAAATAATATACAGTACGTCGTCGTATTTTTTGCAAAAATATTATATATGCCAAGTTTAACAATGAGCAACCGTTATACTACAAATATATTTTATGATTATAAATACAAATACTTTAATCATTATGTGCGTCGTTTAGATATTTCAAAATATATACAAAATTAAGATGATATTTTTTTCCATGACAAATTTAAATTATAACCACACTTATAACTTTAAGATAACATAATATAAAATCTCTACATCTGATCAAAAAAGTTTTTTATTTCCCCGTGCTTGGCACGGGTCACTATACTAGTAATGTTTAAAATCAGGCTTTAATAGATCCTCTTACCTTTTGTATCCCTTTTAGTGGTGTTCAGGTCTAATTAATCCCACTCATATCTAATTAATCCCACTCATTTTCGAGGGAAAAGGAAAATACTGTTTGACTTATTATCAAAGAAGGGGCTGCTTCTAACATGCTGGACCAATTGTTTCATATTTCCGGCGGCAAAAGTAAAAGTAACAATATTTAGAAATGCATATGCTATACTGAAAGAGTACAAAAATTTTATTAATAATACTTTATCAAAATGGAATCAAGAATAACAGGAAAAATGTGTGACAGAAGGCCTAATGTTTCCTCGTAGTTCATCAATGTCAAAAGCCAGTACACACCTGAGGATCTTGATTCTTCAAAGACATACAACACTTTGTAATCGACAATCCGCCGATTCCGATTAGGCTTTACAGTAAATGAAATAGACATATGGGGGGGATACAAACTCATTTATGCCCTCACAAAGAGTAAGAACGAAAGAATACAATCATTTCATCAAAACATATCAACAAAGCAATACAAAACGTCACAGAATGATGATTTATATATTGCATCTGTCGTAACTAGAGAACCAGGATGGTTCTGCCAATTTTGCGAGCTCACCATCTTCAGCAATATTATTAAAAGGCTCAAACTCACTAACACAGTGTGGCTCCTTTGAGTCATCATCATAATTGGGCATGACAACATCATCATAAACTGGTGGTACCGATTTCTTCTGCAAACGTGCTTCTGAAACAAGCTCATTAAGTGATACAACCTCCTTCTCATGTTTTTTCTTCAACTTATCAATTTGTTGGTAAGCCTTTGCAGCTTCCTGCTCTGCATCCATAGCCCGTTTCTGCAAATGATATGTAAAAGTCAAGCTCAAATGAAAATAACCCAGCTCTTTAAATAAAAGTCACCATTACTAGCAAAAACTAATATACAAATAACAACACAAGAGAAACTTTATATGTTCAATAGTCACCAATGGGAAGGAAATAACAACTCAGAAGTTATATGTTCAAAGGAAACAGACATCTTTGAAGAAAACAATAATGCTGGAGTAGATGAAAAGTAGGAAGGTGGAAGGAGCAAATAATCAGAAAGCATCAAATAGTAGTGAAAGTATATGAACTGAAGGAGCCACTTTTTATTGGACGAATTTATTCCACTTGATTGATAATGCGAGATGGAAGTAAAACTGATCTGTTACTAACCTGTGCATTAATGACAGATTCTTCAGCTTCTTTAAGACGGAAAAGCAGTTCACCTGCAGCTTGCACTGCTTCTGCAGTATCCTTCAACTGGGCTTGGAGCCCTCTATTTTCGTCCCTAAAGAATCGCCTTTCCTTTTCCCTTTCTGCTTTTAATGCTGAAATTTCTGCAGCAAGGGCATTTATAAACTTGGACTCTGCACCTCTTACCCCAGCTCTGGAAGCTGCTTTCTTGACATCCTCAATTCCTTCCTGAATCCTTCTATGCCTTGCAAGCAATTGGACATGCTTCTCTTCCAAATCAGCATACTGCTCTAAAAGTCGTGCATGGCCTTCTATAGCCGAATGCATGGCTTCCTGAAGCTCCTTATTACACTCCCTCTCAGCATCTAATTCGTGTTTCCTCTTTTCAGCTAACGACCTGTTAGCTTCAAGATCGGCTCTCAGTTCTTCAGAAAGGGAAATCCACCTGCTTTCTGCCTCATTCCATTTAATTCTTTCTTGTTCAAGTTTTACTTCAAAACTGTCTTTGACTGATGCTTGAATTTCATTTGTCTCATTCCTCTCCTCCATTGACTCGGGAATCGCAGTAAGAGTTGTTGCTGCCAAACTGGGTTCAGATGAACCAGTCAATTGCAGTAATGGATACTGCTTCCTTGCTGTGGATGAAGAATCAATATAAAATTGAAGCTGGCTTCTTAAACTGTGTACTTCATCCATCAATACTTCCTTCTCTCCCAATTTGTAGAAATTTTGATACTCTTGTAGTTCATCTTGCAATCTTTTTAACTCTATATCCATCTTCAAAACTTCTGGATGATTCTCGTACTTCTCCTTTAAAATCTGATGATAATAATCAACGATAAGCATCTATCTATTCATAAATGGGAAAGATTAAAAGAACATATTTCTACCTTGTGTTCATGGGTAAGGGCTACCAGCTCTTCGTCCATGAACTCCTCGGTGGGTAAGACACCATCCATAAGGCTCTCAAGGCGGAGAATTTTTTCATCCCTTGTTTGTGCAATTATGGCATTGCATTCCCTCTCATTCTTGTATTGTTGTACCTACAAACAGCATGGGGAAACAGTCACAAATCACAATGACAAAGAAAGAAAACAATAAGATGGTTGTTGGTAGACAAAGGGACATGGGAATCTACCAAGCGATTAAGCTGCAGTATTTCAGAATTTTGCTTTGCACAAAACTCCTCGAGTGCCATTTCTCTCCTTATCGATCCTGCCAAGACTTTCTCTACTGCCTATAACACAAAAACAAGGAATTCTAATCAATAATTAACATAAAGAATAAGTTATATTGAAAAATGCACCTGCACTCTCACACTTACTTTGAGAACTTGCATCTTTGGCTTATCGGCAGACCCGGAACATTCAACAGGTACTAACTGTAGGTTTGAGTTACTGTCAGTCTCATTGACATCAAGTTGTGCTCTATTTTTACAATTACTACAGGTGAACAAAATAGAATCTTCTTCAACATTGTCATCAAGAATGGTCTGTACGCCCACATCAATTTTGTCAACTGGGACAGTTAGTCTGGATTCTCTTGGTCGCAAGGAAAACCTATATGATGACTGCCTCAAAGCTGCACTACGATGACTATCTATAATTTCAAGACCATGGCGAATGCTTGCTGCTAAATTTTCAGTTTTTGTAAAGAAACTTGGACTGGTCTGACTAGAAAAGGCAGTGCACGAGCTTTTCAGATTGCTAGTTTTTATGCCCAATTCACTTTTGATATGAACGTCATTCTCAGAAGGAGACACCCCAGACGATGTCCTAAGACTTTTCCTGCTGGTGCTGATTCTAGGAGAAACACTAGGAGTTGGGGATTTCAGGTTAGGGGATATTTCACACGCAACTATGCTAAGGCCACCAGGTGAGACACAATTGATTGTGGCACTGGGAGAATCATTGGAGGGATCAGAGGCTGAAAAACCAGTGAAATCTCCGATGTCAGATTCATCCACAGGACAGGATGATTCTTTATTCAGAAGTTTACTGCCAGAAACACTAGGATTAATTTTCTCCTCACTGGGTTGAACCAAATCCATATCATCAATGTTCATCTTGTTGTCATTTTCTGATACAAAATTTACTTGATCATGGTCTTCAACATCTTCCTCTGCAATCTCCATCTCCTCATCACCATCTTCATCAACACGGCATAATGGTGGCGGTCTATTAAGGCTAGACTGTAATATGTTCAAGCTTTTTCGAACCCAAGCTGCTGAATGACCTCCACTTGGGTCCAACGGATTGTAACCATTTTCTTTAATTCGATGCAGTTCATCCTGTAGATATTTTACACTTCTGAGTTGTTCAAATGAATTTCAATTTTCCTAGAATGGCAAAATCAAAACATGACTGAGAATACTGGAATAGAATATACCCTTAGTTGCCGTATCACTTGCCGCAAGTGGTTCACATTATCCTGCGTAACTTCGTTAACAACTGCCTTGTTCTTGATGGCTTTGGCACGTTGTGCAAATCTCAATGTACTGAAAGTTTCACTCCTACAACTGGAATACCAGGTCATGTAAAAAATCATAATACAAAAGGATTACTGAGGAAAACATTTCAAATGACTGGTAGATTAGATACTACCTTGGTGCCGGTGAAATAGCACAAACCATTGCTAATTTAGCATTTCCTCCAAGAGACTCCTGCAGCAAAAATGTCAATCTGGAATCTCTATATGGTATGTGCCGCTGCTTTCCTGTTTGAGAGACTTCCGCAAGAATATTTATCAAATTCCTACAGTTCAATTTAACCTCGGTAAGAACCAGCTCCAATAGAGATCATTGATTACAAAAATCACCCACATATTCTGCCATTATATAGTTTGGTCACTTTTCCATGTTTTCCTCTTTTAAAGTCCATTGTTATTATTTTTGTTCCAAACGCCAAATGACATTAAGAAACTGTAACAATCAGGTTTGAATTGTCCTTATCAACATTTATTCAGGCTTCTGCTTCAGGATGACATGTTATTAGGTTTATTTTGGGTCTCATGGTGGTTTGTGAATTTTTATTGAAGATTCAAAAAATGTTATTAGGCGCGTTCTGTGTTTCTGGCTAAAGCTTCATTATTCATTTAGCCTTTCTTTAGAAAATTATACAAGTCCAATTCACATCCCAAAATCACTTTTTGTAATTATCTTCAACACTAAATGCATGCTAAACCCTACCCAAGCTGTGAGAGTGATCTATTAATATTGCCAGCCTCCTTCAAACGCTCTCCGGCAGCACCTGTTGATTTTTGTCGTTCTGACCCAGCCAGATCAACAAGATTGATTCTACTAGTTTTAAATCTGCTCACACCATCTGCTGCACTCTGCAAATATGAATTTACTTTTTAAAACCCCTTCCAGAAATATTTGTCAAAAACAAAAACTGAACATATCAATTTAAAGCTCAACTTTAGGCAGAGTAATATCTCCAAAATATAAGTTCTTACGGAAACAGTTAACAACAACCAACAACAACAAAGCCTTATCCCACTAAGTGGGGTCGGCTACATGGATCAAATTACGCCATAGTGTTCTATCATAAACCATACGGAAACAGTTAACAAGATAAACAAAATTTCAGAATGGATAGATTTTCTTAATTGAATTCCTCTGTAATATGATAGCAGGAGTTTGCTGATGTTACGAAAATTAAATGAATTAACATTATAATCTGCATGCCATAAGGGAAGAATGCATCACCTTGCATCGAGACTCGACAACACAAGTAAAAACAGTATGTGAGCGGGAACTTTCAGAATTTATGCTGGTTGCACCTATTCTCCTGTTTGATAATCCCTGCACAATGAAGGGTGGATTGTAGTAAAACAAGTGAAGGAGTAAATGACACGCGCTCACTGAGAATTTAATTTTAAAATCATTTAGATTCATATAATTTGGGTCTACATAGCACAAAAAACCATACAATTTTTTGGCAATTAATAAGCATCATGAATAGGTGCTTTCCATTGAGTTATATGGGTTTCAGAGTATGAAAAGTTGACCTGCTGCATAATAGCAGGATAAAACTAGTTTGACATACGACGCTCAAAGTTATGTCATAAGATAGTTATAATATTTGTATTCACACAATGACTGGGAAAATATATGATATATGATGAATCACACCTTCAGTAGGAGCTGAGTAACATCTTTCATTGTAGACACCTGCTCCTCTGTCAGATTTTCAACATACACACCTGATTTGACATCTTCTCTAATCTGGATAAAGAGCAAAAGATCAGTTTAAGTAGAAAGCAGTGAAACATGAGAAACAATCACACAATAATTAAAACCTGTAGTGTTATATCTTACCTGAAGGTTCCTTTGACTCGGATCCAAAAGATCTGTGATTTGCTCATTGTAAATCTGGCAAAAACAATTTTTCTGTTAAGCTAACCAAAATGATAAGGTGGGGAACATTGAAAGAAATAGTTTAGAGTGAATCAACCAACCTCAAGAAAAGAGCATTGGCATTGATAATTAAGCTGTTCATCGGAATGCTTAATTTGCTCCTGTGCAGTAAATACAACACAATAATCAACACAAAAAACTGCAAACGGTCTTCAAATAATTTAACAATCAGTAGAATCAACGCTTACTTCGTTTATGCGTGCAAAAAGTAGTTCAAAAACACGGGGTGTTAGCCCTTGCTGCTCTTTTGCTACATTTCCTTCTACCAAAGAATTGGCAGGCCCCCACATTGTATACGTCTTCCCACTCCCCGTCTATCAATTTAAAAAAAAATAAAGTGTATACACGGCATCAAATATAACATAAACAGCACAATAACATCAAAATAAGAAAATAAATAAATGATATGAGAATAAACATACCTGTCCATATGCAAATACTGAACTATTGAAACCAGCTAAACAATTTTCAACCAAAGGAACCCCGACATGCTCAAAAATATCAAGCTGAAAGACGGAATCAGAAGCAAAAAATTAAGTACATTCTCTCGTCACTATCATAACCAAAAAATCAGTTCATTAAATAACTGATGTATCCGATTAATATATTGATCAATACATAATAAGTTATACAATGAATCTAAAAAGTGGTTTTCTGCTTATAACAGTGACTGGAGCGTGTAATTAGTAATTCTGAATCAGATTAAGCAGAAACTAAAATAGAAACCATACATACCTGAGTAGCTTCGACGTCGGCAACGGAATCAAACGTAAAGGTGTGGCCATTAATGGATAAAGAATCACCGGAAATCTTCTGAACTATAGGATTTGCTTCTCCTTGGTCATTAACATTGCACAACGGTCGCAACCGAACAATAACCTGTAAAAGACGAAGAAATAAAAAATTAGAAACGGGATGAGAAATGAACAAGATCTGAAACCCTAGGAATTGGGGGAAACTGTTACCTTGACACCGGAATCGGAAGTTGCCGGCGGGAGAGAATTGTTGTCGGCAGCGAGGGTGTCTAAGGCGAGCTTGCGTTTGAGAGGGTTGGAAGAAGGAGGTCTTGGGGGTAAGGGAGACTTCAATTTGGAATGGGAAGGGGAAGAGGGAACAATGGGGTTTGGATCTGTGTTTTCTTTGGAGTGTTTGGTGCGAGAGGGTCTGGATTTGGCGGAGGAGGTAGTGCTAGGGCTTGATGAAGATGGAAGCTCTGTTGCGGCGTCGCGTGCGGTGGCGTTTCTTGGAAGCATGAAGTGCTTCATTTTGGCGATAGAGAGTGATGAGAGAAAGAAGGGGGGGTAAGAAGATAGAAAGAGGAAGTTTGAAGTAGCCGTTGGGGGGAAAGAAAGAGAGAAATGGGATTTTGAATGATGAGAGAGGGGGAACTGTGGTTGACCCTTGAAGAGAGAGAAAGATAGAGGAGAGAGAAACTCGACCTTTTTGAATTTTTATTGGATCTCGATCTTGATTGATAAAAAAATGTTAGTAGTCTTTCAAAAAAAAAAATGTTAGTAGTAGTACAAAGATTTTTCACGTAATGTTTCACCAATGCCAAATTTTTAAGGTATTATTCCATTTGGAATCTTTAAACAAAACTCACGCGATTTTTTCTTTTGTAAAAGATGTCTCGGTGAATATTGCAATGTCAATGTTATTTATAAACTACTCTTAACATTGATTCTTTGATACCTTTTAAAAAAAAGGGTCATGTTAACTTGTGCCCTAAGGGCACATGTTAAGGAATCTAAAATGAGCAACTTTACATTAGAAAACATGATAATTTAATTTTTAAGAAGTTGACTGCACGGCTTTTGATATGTATATTTCTATAATAAGTTCTTTAACATGTGCTCTTGAGGGCACAAGTTAACATTTGCCCAAAAAAAATACATAGATCCTTTGATAGTATGGAACTTTTTAGTGGTAAGAACAACATTGTAACTTTAATAAGAAAAAATATTTGAATCTCATTTCTTAATTTAGCGATGGAGTTTGAATTACATTTGAGACAGTTGTAAATTGATCATTAATGTCACCAATGTTAATAATAATTTCTCATCTCTCAATTTGAAACTTATAATAAAAAAAAATAGCATTGGATATTTAAAATAAGTGGATACGGATTGTTCTTTTTTTATTATTAAAAAGTCTCACGTCTCACATCGGATAAGAGATACCCGAACAAGTGGGTCAACCATTCCTTACAAGTCGGTTTTGTAAGATTGTGTTAGGCTCACTTCCGATTTCTAAGATGGGATGAGAGCATCTCCAAGTTATATTAGGTCACTTGCTATTAGGTTTTCGCTGTCAGACTCCGACCATTTATAGTTACACACCAAGTCAATAGTATTGAGCGTGTGGAAACTCATTAAAGAGTCTCTTATTGAATAAGAGATGACCTAAACAAGTGGGTCAATTCTCACCTTACAAATCGGTTTGTGGGTAGTATTAGACTAAATCACGATTTATATGTTATGTGTATATCGGTGACAATTCACAAATGTAACACCAGAAAAAAAATATGGAATGATCGCCAAAAAAAAACTTGTTTTCATGATAATTTTTTAAAGGGAATGATTGTCTCATCAATTGGTAGAAAAATACATTGTATATGCAAGTCAAAGTTCGAACACTAAACAACAAATTCATTCATTTTAAGAGGTGAGTTGATAGCAATTCTGCTGGGCCTAGTAATGTCAAGAATATGAAGCCCAAAAGAAATGTCTCAAGGCCACAAGGATGGGATGATTACATTCACTGAAGAGATTGTTGTGTTGCGCTGGCTCTAGTATGCTTCTAGAATAGTCCAGGATTTATCATTGTCATTTACTTTTATTATATTCCAATTATGTGCTGTCAATTAGCTATTGGTGTAGTAGTACAATTCTGTTATGTAACTGGCTATATAAGGTGACCTTTGGCACCTGAGAAAGCAGACAAAATATTAATACCAATTCTAATTTCTCCCTTAATTCTGGAGGTACGATCCTGACCTCATAATACAGGATCCCTATCCCTATCAACTTGGTGCTTTCATTGCCTACTCTCTTCCATGACTGCCACTCGCTCCAACCAGGTTGAACGCCTTGAAGAGGCCGTTTCAGCCATCCAAAACCAACAAAACGACTTTGCCACCAAACTTGACACTGTTATCTCCAAACTATCAACCATGGAAAACTCATCCACCACTTCTTCTTCAAGCGACTCCGCTACCCACCGTACTACGGGCCGGAGCTCCCTTGAATCCAAACCTCACCTCAAACTCGACATTCCCCGTCTTGATGGCTCTGACACCATGGGTTGGATCTTCAAAATCACCCAATTCTTTGCTACCATGAGACGCCGGAGTCTGATCGTATCCGAATTGCCTCGTTCTACCTTGACGGTCCGGTTCTTAGCTGGTATCAGTGGATGTACAACAACGGCCAGATCCACACTTGGCAGGGCTTCCTTCAAGCTTTGGAGCAACGTTTTGCTCCCTCACTCTATGAAGATCCCAAGGGTGCACTCTTCAAGTTGGTTCAAAGAGGATCAGTTAGTTCCTACCCCACAGAGTTCGAGAGTTTGGCAAACAGAATTGTGGAGCTTCCACCTCCGTTTTTGTTAAGCTGTTTCATTTCTGGGCTCTCCGCCGATATCCGCCGTGAGGTTCAAGCTCTGCAACCTCTCTCCTTTTCCCAAGCAGCTGCGTTAGCGAAACTCCAAGAAGAGAAGTTGCTCGATGCCAGACGCTCTGTTCGTCCTCGTTTTCAGTCTCCGTCGGCCCTTCAGCCCAACAACAACAACACCGCTTCCTCTCCACCGCTTCTTCCGACACCGTCGAAGACAACATTCAAACGCCTCACAACGGCGGAAATGGCTTCCCGACGAGAACGCGGCCTTTGTTACAACTGCGATGAACGTTTCTCACCAAATCATCGTTGTAAGTCCCGCTGTTTTTTGATTATTGCTGATGATGATGTTGATATTCCACCAGACGAAGAAATCGCAGCTGATCTAGGTCACAATTCCGAACCGGAATTGGCATCGGACCCTCCACCAGACCAAATCAATCTTCATGCCCTTTCGGGTCAGGTAGCTCCACAAACTATTCGGGTTATGGGTCAGATCCATGGTCATAATGTTGTTGTTTTAATTGATGGGGGCAGTACCCACTGTTTTATCCAGGAAAAAATGGCCCACTTTCTTAAGTTACCTGCTTTACCTTCATCTGGGCTTTCTGTCCTAGTTGGCAATGGGGCCCAATTACCTTGCACACACCTTTGCTCTGATGTTAAATTGGGAATACAGGGACACACTTTTACTGTTGATTTACATGTCATGGCCTTAGGAGGGGCATATATAGTCCTAGGAGTCAGTTGGCTTCTGAGTTTCGGACCCATTACAACAGATTATTCCAATCTCACCGTCTCCTTTACCCATAATTCTGAACCAATCACCCTTCATGGCCAAACAAGCTTAGGTCCCGCTGAGATCACCAACAACCAGATGAAAAGAATCGTTTCCACAAACCGTGCTGCTGTTTTTTCCAAATCTCACTGGAACCTTCACCTTCCTCAAACACCAACACTACTGACTCTCCCGAAATTAAGCAGCTCCTCCATCGTTTTTCTTCTCTATTCACCGCACCCTCCTCACTTCCACCTTCCCGATCCACAGACCACCCAATCCATCTGGTTACTAATGCTGATCCTATTAATTTACGGCCATACCGATACCCACATTATCAGAAACAGGAGATTGAACGACAGGTAGAAGAAATGCTGCGATCTGGATTGATTCGTCCCAGCCGTAGTCCATTTTCATCCCCCATTTTGCTGGTCAAGAAAAAGGATGGTACATGGCGCTGTTGCGTTGATTATCGCGCCCTTAACACATTGACTGTCAAGGATCGCTTTCTGATCCCAACAATTGATGAACTGTTGGACGAATTAGGTCACGCTCGCTGGTTCTCTCGCTTGGATTTAGCGCAAGGCTTCCACCAGATCCGAATGCGCCCCCGGGATATTCCCAAGACCGCATTTCGCACTCATCACGGTCACTATGAGTATCTGGTGATGCCGTTTGGGTTTTGCAACGCCCCCTCTACATTCCAAGCTACCATGAACGACTTGTTCCGGCCTTTTCTTCGCAAATTCGTCCTTGTCTTTTTTGACGATATCCTTATCTTTAGTCAGCAGTTCAACCAGCACCTCCAACACCTTCGACTTGTGCTTGAGCAGCTAGAACAACATAAATTCTATATAAAGAAATCCAAGTGTGCCTTTGCGGTTGAACAAGTTTCCTACCTAGGACACATTGTATCACACAAGGGTGTCGAACCAGAGCCTTCTAAGATCCAAGCTATGCTAGACTGGCCCACACCTTCCTCCTTGAAATCTCTAAGAGGGTTCTTGGGACTCACAGGCTTTTATCGTCGCTTTATCCAAGATTACGCTAAAATTGCATCCCCCCTTACTGCACTCCTAAAGAAGGGCCAGTTTCAATGGAATCCAGAAGCTAATGCTGCTTTCATTGCCTTGCAACAGGCCATGATAAGGGCCCCTGTCCTCGCACTTCCGGATTTTTCCATTCCTTTTGTCATTGAGACGGATGCTTCAGGTTCTGGAATGGGCGCGGTTCTGCTTCAAAATAAGCACCCTATCGCTTATTTTAGCAAGCAGTTTTGCCCCAAGTTGTTGCGGTCTTCCACCTACATCAGAGAATTACACGCCATCACCACGGCTGTGAAACGTTGGCGCCAATACCTACTTGGCAGACCTTTTGTCATCATGACTGATCACAAGAGTCTCAAAGAACTCATGAACCAGCATATCCAAACACCAGAACAACAAGTGTACCTTGCTAAGCTCTTAGGATATGACTATACCATTATGTATAAGGCTGGCTCACACAATCTGGTTGCTGACGCATTATCCCGCGCACATGAACTGCCAGCAGAGGGTTTTTGGCTACTCACTGGACCGCAATTTAAGTTTCTTGAAGATTTGAAGAAGGAACTCTCTACTAGTCCTGAGTTCATCACTCTCCGTGACAAGGTGTTGCATAGTCCGCAAGAGGCACCGGATTATCAACTCGTTGATAGACTTCTGTTATTTAAAGGCCGTATCTGGGTGAACAAGGACAACCCTCTTATCTCTTTACTGCTGGAGGAATTCCATAAGCCTCCCCTAGGAGGTCACATGGGAACTGCCAAGACTCTTAGCCGTCTTAAAGAGAATTTCTTCTGGTCCTCAATGCGCCACGACATTCATCAGTTCATCCAGTCTTGCTCAGACTGCAGTCACACAAAATACACCCCACAGAAGCCTGCAGGGCTCCTCCAGCCACTTTGTGTACCTCAGCGCCCTTGGGAGGACCTGGCGTTGGACTTTATTACGGGGTTACCATCTTACCAAGGCTCTACTGTTATTCTGGTAGTTGTTGACAGATTTTCAAAAGGGGGCCACTTTGGAATGCTTCCTGCCAATTTCACTGCCTTTAAAGTTGCAACTTTATTCCTTGACTTAGTGTGTAAGCTCCATGGCTTTCCAAAGTCCTTGGTATCTGATAGAGACACTGTTTTCATGAGTAATTTTTGGCGCACTTTATTCAAACTCAGTGGTACTAAACTTCACATGAGCACTGCCTACCACCCTCAAAGCGACGGGCAGACAGAGGTACTTAACTGTACATTGGAACAGTACTTGAGGGCGTTTGTTCACCACCAACCTTCACAATGGGGCAAATTTCCGAGCCTAGCCGAATGGTGTTACAACACTACTACACACTCCGCAACTGGAAAGACTCCCTTCGAGATCACTTACGGCTGTCCTCCTCCTTCTATTCCACACTACGTTGCGGGTACTACTGCTGTAGAAGCCGTGGATACTTTTCTCTCCTCTAGAGATGAAATGCTAACTCTGCTACGCAAAAAACTGCTAAGTGTTCAAAAACAGATGAAGATTTCTGCGGATTCCCACCGCCGTGACGTCACATATTCAGTAGGAGACTGGGTCTACGTCCGTCTCCGCCCTTATAGGCAGCTCTCTGCTACATCAGCTACTTACCATAAGCTTGGTAAGCGTTACTACGGACCTTTCCAGATCATAGCAAAAATTGGTTCGGTCGCTTATCATCTAGCTCTGCCTGATTCCGCACGCATCCACCCTGTTTTCCATTGTTCATTACTCAAGCCACACCATGGCCCTGTTCCCACTTCAATTCCGCTTCCACCTCTCATTCAAGATGATAAGTCAATTATCACTCCCCTCACCATCCTTGATTCCAAATGGGACACTTCCACCTCCCCGCCTCGCCGTACAGTTCTGGTTCAATGGGCAGGCCTTCCACCAGAGGATACCACTTGGGAGGATTGGAACTCTCTTCAGGATGCCTATCAGCTTGAGGACAAGCTGCTTCCCCAAGGGGATGGGAATGATAGCAATTCTGCTGGGCCTAGTAATGTCAAGAATATGAAGCCCAAAAGAAATGTCTCAAGGCCACAAGGATGGGATGATTACATTCACTGAAGAGATTGTTGTGTTGCGCTGGCTCTAGTATGCTTCTAGAATAGTCCAGGATTTATCATTGTCATTTACTTTTATTATATTCCAATTATGTGCTGTCAATTAGCTATTGGTGTAGTAGTACAATTCTGTTATGTAACTGGCTATATAAGGTGACCTTTGGCACCTGAGAAAGCAGACAAAATATTAATACCAATTCTAATTTCTCCCTTAATTCTGGAGGTACGATCCTGACCTCATAATACAGGATCCCTATCCCTATCATGAGTTTATAATTGTCTGGCTACTTTACCAAATAAATAAATAAATCAAAGGGAATGATCATGTCGAGAAGCATAGTAAGTCTAATTATAGAAGAATAAACAAAATGAAAAATGAACTTTATAAGTGAATGAATAAAAAAAAGTTTGATTAATTGGTGCAGTGTAGGTTACACTATATCTAGTGATCATAACTAAACTTACGATCTTTCAAAAAATAAAAAAACTAAACTTACAAACTTTAGTTGCATCATGTGGATGAAACTTACAAACTTTAGTTAACTAGTAATTCACAAGTTACATTACATAATGTACCAACCAATTTTTTTTTACTAAATTTACCAACCAACTTAACTATATCAGTCAAATAATATACGAGCTCCGGATCACATCAATTGGAAGCTCAACACTCCAAGTCTGGAGAAGGTAGACCAATTCCATTAGACAGCTTCGATAAATTGACAATTGAGATTCCAATCCCGAAGCAACTAATTCAAGGCTGAAAAATTTAGTCCAATACTAGCTGCTGCGAGTAAAATCTTTGACAACCTATAGCAATCTTGTGCATTAAGATCACAGACAGTAGTAAACACTTTAGGATATGTTAATTGTTTCATTTCTTTTAGTTGACATATATATATGATTGGTTACTCCCATATATACCAGTACCACACAAAACAGTAGAGAATATTTTTTTTTTATTAATTGATAAAATTGAAAGAAAGGAAAAAACTCATCAGTTGCAATTACAAACACCGCGCCATATGCATCTAGTAAAAGAAACCATATATAGACATGTAGTACTTATTTATAATTTTAGGTCCAAGTCCAAATTCTAATTACATAGTAGTATGTTGGTGGAAGGTGGATGAAGGACCAAAATGGATAACCTTCTTGTACTGATGAAGCCACGGCTTAACCACCACAACAGAGTTAAACATTCTTTGAACACCATTATGATCAACAGCTGAGATGTTGAGATAGTATTTCATCCCTGACACCACTTGCTGCTCAGCCTCCACCACTTCCACGAACTTCAACCCCTCTCCGTCGCCGCCGTTGTTCAAACCTTGTTTGTAGTTGTACTCCTTCACCGCAAACTTCCCTAGCTCTTGCACCTCCTTGTTTGTCCCCACGTCACTGATCTCTGTTTTTGCACCAACTATCACACGTCCACACGACGCCGTTGAGAGGATGCAGAGCAAGGTGGTTATTACAATTGTTAAAGCCATAGCCATCATCAAAACGATGAATAATATATTAAACTTTTTCTAGTTTATAGTATGTAATTAAGCACGATTTGATTTGATGAATGTTTGAGTAATATGCATGATGATATATATAGTGCAAATAAAATAGCAAACAACGGGCTGCCGCGTATTTGATAATTGTATATGTTGTGGGGGAGATGGGGGGTTTTGGAATTATGTGTGAGAATTATTGAGTTATCACCTCGGGTTATGGTGTCTACATGGTGATGGTGATGATGAAATATGTAAATTACTGCCTCCTGGTCCACTCTTGATGCGTAATCGTTTGTTTGGTGTTTTTGTTAGAGGCTGATACGTGGATTCATTTCCTTCACACATTGCCACGTTTGGAGTAATATGCATGCATGCGTATATTTTGTATGAATAAATAATAAAACGCTGCAAGTAGTACTAGTACAGCTAGCATTGCCCCCACAGTGGTGCACCGTGGAAACAAACAGAGCATTAATCTTTTAAGCCCAAGTGGACGACGGTCGGTTCGGTCAGAAATCGGTCCGAAAACCTCAATCCGGATGACAACCGCGGGTGATAGAATGGAAACCATTCCCGTCCATTTGAGCTCTCGGTTACGGCGGGTGTCGGTTTGGACGATACGCGGTTTGGACGGGTGGGTTGAAACGGTTATGAGTGAGCAAAAATTCAAAACTTGCAGCAAGCTAAATTTCAAAGCTTCAACATCAAACTCAACAAAAAATTGGAAAATTTCAGAAATTCATCATTGATATAGATCCTTAAACATTTGATCTTTAATACCTACCAAATTATTGGAAATAAGTTATAGTAGTAACTCACATACTTTAAACCTAACTATTTAATATTTACAATAAAATAGGGGTTAGGGGGATTCCATTCAATTACATGTAAAAGTCATTTCGAGGGCATGATATGTATGTATGTGCGAGTGTGTTCCAAATTATATAATTTAAAGTATATTTTATGATTTCAGATTATATAATTCGAATGAGACAAAATCATAAAATTGAAAAAAGAGGGCACGTAAGAAGCTTGGACTGGGGTTAAAAATTTGAAAATTGCTTTTCTCGCATATGTTTTTGCCTCCAGCGGTAGTTAACTACTCTTCAGTCTTTTCGGCTGAAGTTAACTACCGTTGGTTCTAACTGCAGTTAACTATCGCTGGCTCAGCTGCACTTACGTGTGGTTCCTGCAGAACATCAATGGTGATTTTGTGCGTTTTGGTCTGAAAAATCGAGATTTATTCGGAATGCTACGGAACTTTGCAAATCCTTTATATGTATTTTTATAGAGGCGTCTGTAAAGTTTTGTAGCATTACGACTAAGTCTCGATTTATTTTGATTTTTTGACCGAACCGCACAAAATCACAATTTTTCCAAGTGTGCGTCCGGAAAAGTGACCCAGCGGTTGAATTTTTCTACGATTTTTTGCACGCATGTTTAGGACAAAAAAACAACATCTCCCACAAAAATGTCGAATTTTTCGACAAGGGACAGATTAAATATGAATTTTTAACGCGCCTAAAACTCAAGACACCAAAACATCAAAACATCGAATTAGAAATCGAATTTTGAGCTTTTTTTTTGCAGTCACCTCTATAAAAATACATATAGAGGATCTGCAAATTTCCAAGGTATTTCAAATAAGCCTCAATTTATTTTGATTTTTTTATCGAAACGCGTAAAACTGCATTTTTTACCCAACTCTCAGGCTAGAAAAGTTACATAGAGATTGAATTTTTTTCATTATTTTTTGCACACAAGTTAAGGACATAGAAAAAAGATTGTCCCCCAAAAAATTAAAATTTTCCAACAAAGGAAGGATTAAATGTGAATTTTTAATGCGTCAAACACTCAATAAAGCAAAACATCGACCTATAAATTGAATTTTGAGCCGATTTTTTCCAAACACCTCTATAAAAATACATATAGAGGATTTGTAAAGTTCTATAGCATTTCGAATAAGCCTCAATTTATTTTGATTTTTCGATCGAAACGCGTAAAATCACAATTGTTTCTCAAGTATTTTCCATGTGTTTTTTTTCCTAAAAAACACATGTGAGAAAAACAATTGTAAAAAATTTCTCGTTAATATATTTACTATTGGCCCAAAGAGGAAGATGAATACTAGCAACACACATGAGTTCCACCAAATTATGTGGGACCCATATTAATTTGACAGGACCATGTATGTTTTAACTAATCAAATAAAGTGTGTTAAAATGTGTGTTGCTAACCTTTCTCTTTGCCCAAAAGAAAATGTCTGGTAAAATTAAACCCTAGTCTAAGTTTAACATGCTGAAAATTGATGTTCACACATATCATAAGGCTGAAACACACATGTAAAATATGAAATTGCCCCTCGGCAGTTAACTGCCAAGGAATTCAAAAATCGGCTGCAGTTAACTGCCGAGGTTTTCCTCGGCAGTTAACTGTTGAGGAAATGTTTCCTCAGATGAAACAGCCACCTGCTCCCCCTACACACTATTTCATCATCGCCTTTCTTTCCTCTTCTATCTAAACCCCCAAATCCAATAATTTTTTCACCAAATCTTGATCCAAAATCATTGAAGCATCAAGCATAGGATGTATCAACACACTTTTGACGTAAAAAAAACAGGTATTAAGCATTTTAATCGGTTGATTTTTAGCGGTTTTTGTTGTTTTTCCGTCAGTTTGCGTAGATAACTGTCATGGGAAACCTCGGCAGTTTTCTGCCGAATTATGGGAACTTCTGCAGTTTACTACCGAAGTAAATTTCAGTAGTTTACTGCCGAGGAAAACTTGGGGAAAAATTTTGAAAAACGCAGGAAAGGCAGCTACTTCCATTTTTCCAAAAAAAAATCTTTATTTTTTTTGTTTTTTTGTTTGTTTTAGTTCATTATGACATTGATGTTTATGCATTAGTTAGTTGTTAATTCATAGTTTTGTCTTGTTTAATTATAGTAATGGTTGACAGCGCGGAAGATGATCCGGAGAGAGAGACAAAACCAAATATTGTCGAAAAATCCAGAGATGTCAAACCGCCTAAGGTTGAAGCCAAACCAAACATTGATGGAGCTTCCGTCCATGTTGAAGATTCTAAATATGTTGACTTCGGTGTCCTCCCACTTCATGCCCATGAAGTTGACACGGCTACCGACTCTCTTGATGATTTGAAGGCACAACTTAACACTTATTTTGAGCATCTTAGTGAAAATCAATATACACGTCTCTTGTTTGGTCAAGTGCCATGCATGGACCTAAGAGAAGATAGAGATGAATACGCATGGAAAACGGCAAGCTATATGCCTTGGCTTATTGAAGACGATAGCGACGTCGGATTTATGTTTCGGAATATGGTGGAAAATAATATATTATATATGTATGTTCGTTCCATATGCAATTGCGTTGAATGTAAGTAGGGATTTAATTTAATGATATGTAATGAGTTGTAATGTGTTGTTTAATTATGGACACTATGTAACGTTTTGATGAATTTCAAACTTTTGTGTACTTTGAACCAAATGTCGGTTTGTTTATGACTGAGTAATGTTGTACGACATTTGTACTCAGTCATAATCAGTTGTAATGTGTTTTTACAATTGTCCATAATTAAAACAAACCGACATTTGTACAAATGTTGTAATGCATATGGTTCAACATTTGTACAACATTTTTCTTGTTTATGGTTGAGTACAAATGTTGTACGACTAATACTGCCTCTGGTTTCTCTGGATGAATTACAGGTAAAAACTGGTCGAAAAATGGCTAAGTTGAGTTATGCAAAACCCACGTTTTCCTCGACAGTTAACTGTCGATGAAACCGGCGGTAGTTAACTGCCGAGAAAACCCTCAACTGCATCCGGTTTTTGAATTCCCTGAAGCAATTTCGTATGTTACATGTATTTCTCAGCCTAACAAGATTTGAACAGCAATTTTCTAACATGCTTGTAAATTTCTGTGTTAACCCTTCTCCAATTCCTTGCACAGTCATCTCTAAAAAATAAATCTCTCAAACCTTCTTCTGGAGCAAATCGCCATTCACTACCTCCTTCATTCTTCTTATTAACAAACGGTCTGGCCGGATCCAAGTTGCACCGATTCGAACCGCTTTTGTGCCATCATTCCGGTTTGAACCGCTTTTGTTTCAACCCGTGGAGTTTTTGTTTTGAGTCATTGAGGTCTTGTTTTTTGTCGTGTTTCTGTCTTGAGATCGTGAAAGAGAAAACGAAGAGTGCGAGAATGAGTGAAACAAAGCAGCAAGAAGATGATACAGTTATGTCCTCAGTTCACTCCACAGTCTTCAAAGAATCTGAAAACCTCGCAGGAAAGTGTCTCCAAATCGAGGGTTATGATTTCAACCGTGGCGTCGATTATCAACAGCTTCTCAAATCAATGCTCACAACTGGTTTTCAAGCTTCCAACTTTGGTGATGCCGTTAAAGTCGTTAATCAAATGGTACTAACCCATCTCTTTGTTTTTATATATTTTTCAATTTTGCTTATAAAGTTTTTTTTCTTTGTGTCTTTTTGGAACATGGGTTGCGTTGAAGCTAGATTGGAGGTTGGTTGATGAACCTATTGATGAGGATTGTGATGATGAAGATAAGAAGGATTTGGTGTATAGGAAATCTGTTACATGTAAAGTGTTTTTGGGTTTCACTTCTAATCTTATCTCTTCTGGTGTTAGAGATGTTGTTCGTTACCTTTGTCAGCATCACATGGTGAGTGTGTTTTTTTTTTTTTTGACTTATTGTTTGAATCAGATTTTCCTGGTTCTTATTGAATATGGAAAAACTTGATTGCTATTAGAAGATAATCTCAAATGGGGTTTACGTGTTCAAACTTTGATGTTGAACTTTAAATTTATGCAATATCAAGTCAGGGGGTTAGTTATGTAGTGAAAATGGCTGCCTTAATGTGCAAAAAGTTGAAATTTCTGAGTTTCGCTGTCTGTATTCGTGCTGTATTTCACCGTGTTTGCTCAATGATTTGCATGGCTTGGCTGATTTCATCTAGTTTTTCACCATGCTTAATTGCCAAGCGACTCGTGTGTCGCTAAGCTATTTTCCTTGAATTTCTTATATGTTGCTTGTCACTTAGGGAAGAACAAGATTTGCTAAACAAATTTAGTTTCTTCTTTCCCACTGATTTTTGTAGTGATGAAATTATTAAATTTTATAGTTTTAATCTACTTTGCGTGCGTGTGTAGAAATATGATAAATAAGAATATGCATGACTATGAGGTAGTATATACATGTATAAAGGTATATGGGTGATGGTTCCTTGTTAGCTTTGGTATTACGCCAAGTATAGTATATTAGGTCAAGCATGAAAAGCTTGTAATGTGAGGTTGCCTATTACAATTTCCTTTTACTAGATATATTTGAAGATCCTGGTGGGTTTGATGAAGCTATGATATAGCTTATAGTTATTGAATTGAAAATTTGCTAAGCCAAGTGTTTTTGTAATGTTGTGAATGACATGGTAGTCATGTTATTAATTTTCTTGCATCTGTTCTACAGGTTCATGTAGTTGTTACAACTACAGGTGGCATTGAAGAAGATCTTATAAAGTGCCTTGCGCCAACATATAAAGGAGATTTCTCTTTGCCTGGAGCTTATCTTCGCTCAAAAGGATTGAATCGAATCGGTAATTTATTGGTCCCTAATGACAACTATTGCAAATTTGAGGACTGGATTATTCCTATTTTTAATCAAATGTTGAAGGAGCAAAAGGAAGAGGTATTTTATTTTGTACTTTTCCTTCATTACAAAAATTAATATATGATTAAGTTTTTGTGAAGGTAATCAAAACCGGATGGTTTGACCGGGAACCGGACCTATGTCCGGTCTGGAAGACTCCGAGTACCAGTGGCTCGAGGTTTAGACCTTTTTTTTTATTAAAAAAATGTAAAAAAAAAGCTATCTGCTCTAAATTTTAAAACTTTTCCTTTTATCATCACCTTGAAAATCTTAATTTATGGTAGAAAGTCTTCAACCAGTTATCTCCTTTAAGCAATATGGAACTTCATGAAGTATTTTGTTCACCATAAAAGTTTTGATTTATTGTAGAAAGTCACCTACTAGTTCTCTCTTTTAAACAATGTTGGTCTTCAAAAAGTAAATAGTACATCTGCACGAAAGGAATTACCGGCGGAGAAAGGTTGAGTAAAATTATGAACAAATGACTTATGGTTGCTACCTGGATGACTGTGGTCGAAAGTATAGTATCCACATAATAATAGTTGGGCTGGTGATACATTTAGACACTAATGGTGTGTTTGGTGGAGAGAAGAAGTTGAGAAGAGAGAAATAAGTGAGAGAGAGTAAGAGAAGAGAGAAAGAAGTGAGAAATAGAGTAGATTTGGTGTATTGTTTGGTATAAGAGAGAGATGAGAGAAATAGAAGAGAGAGAAGTGTTGATTATATCTAAAAGTACTATAATACCCCTAATCCATTAAATTCAATTTAATATGTATATGAATTTATTTAATTTATTAATTTAGTAAATTACTCCAATTATTTTTAATTGGTTTAATTAACAAGATTAATTTAAATTATTTATTCAAAAAAAATTAATTTAAATTATTATATTATACTATTATTTTCATTTTGACATAAATATAAATTGCTCCAAGTAGTACACTGTATCCATTTCGTTGTTATCTTTTCTAAAAACAATTAACATGTTGCCACTTGATTTGAATGAGACAAAAAAGGGTAGGAAGGGGAAAACAATTATTGCAGCTCGCTCTCTCCACTTTCTTCGCAGTGTTGGAGAGAAATAGAAACACGTGGGACCCAGCAAAATTTATTCTCTCTTCCTAGTTTCTTTGATGTGCCAAACGGAAGAAATGGTGACTCTCTTCTCTCTTTCTCTCGTCTCTTTCTCTCTCGTCTCAATTTCTTGCCTACCAAACACACCCTAAGGTGTGGTTGGAAGTGAAGAGATATACGGCTATCTGGCAGGAAATAGCTTCTACAGGTTGGTCGGTGTCACCGATTTAGTTGTTTATATAAATATTGGTATGGAAACAATGCTGGAGAGGTATATAAGGTTTTCGTTGTGGGGAAGTAGTTCGTGGACCAGTGGTAGATTTGGCCTTGGCATTTTGACTGCTGCAGGCGAGAATATAACATAGTAACATAATCTTAATAAGCATGTTTTGTGTGTTAATAGTAGGAATGCAACTAAATTGATTCCAATGACACCATGGTACTGAGGAGAGATCAAACTATGTTGTATGGTGTTTAGCAGTGGGGATTGTTATCTGAAAAATGATGATGCAGGCTAGCGGTATTTGTATAGTGTGATTGGCATTTGTTCTGATATATGTAGTGCATGTTTGTTAAGGAATAGTGTTCACTTGCTATATTTTGGTAGGGAGCAAATAGTGTTTTATACATTATGTTCTTGTTGAGGTGTGGTTTCTAATAACTGGCTTTGATTTTACTCCTGACAGTTCTGGTGATGGTAGCCGGCTCAACTGAACCATGTTATTATATTGCCTTGAGATATTTTGTGGATTTGTGATGGACTTGACTTTATTTGACTCTATGTGCATCCAGATTTCAATAATAATTTTGCTTTGCCTTTTAAAAAAGAAATGAAGAATAGAATACATATTGAATTATAATTAAAAATAATCCTTTTTTTTCATTAGAATTAGAAATTAAAAAGTTATAATTTTGGGTTTCAATATTATAAGTTATAAATATTATATTTTTCGTGTAACATTTGTATTTTGTTTGGTATAAGATATTGAAATATATATATATATATATATATATATATATATATATATATATATATATATATATATATATTGTTTAATTACTACCGGTCCATCCTCGGTCAGACCATTAAACCTTGAACCAGCGACTACAGTGATTCAATGTCCAGTCCAATTTTAATTAACCTTGGTTTTTGTTGTTGCCTGGAGTCACATTTAGTGCTCATGCTAATCATTTTAGAATACATCTATTCTGCTATAAAAAGAACCTCATATGAAGTTTTTTTTTTTTCGTTTTCACTTAAAAACTTTTTTCCTGTCACTTCATCATCTTCCTTTTTTGGCAGAATGTGTTGTGGACACCATCCAAGTTAATAGCTCGATTGGGAAAAGAAATCAACAATGAAAACTCCTACCTTTACTGGGCATACAAGGCAAGACTGATATCTAGTTTAGATTTTCAGCAATATATTATTCTCTACTTCATTTCTGATTCAAATCTTTACACTAGTTTCTTTTTCCATCGTTATGCTGTTAATTTCGTAGATATCCTGCATACAGAATGCAACATGGTTATCTGTATCGATTTTTTTATTTACTTAATAACTTGAGTGTCAGAAAATTGCACATAATATAATACCATTGATGTTTTTTTGGTGTTTTGCAGAACAATATTCCAGTTTATTGTCCAGGATTAACTGATGGCTCATTGGGTGACATGCTGTACTTCCATTCCTTCCAAAACCCTGGTCTGATTGTGGACATAGTGCAAGGTTTTTACTTCATTCATTTTACTCTTTACTGCATGGATGATTTTGAATCAATTGGAATCATATAACTAAAATAATTGGCAATACAACAGATATAAGGGCCATGAATGGTGAAGCTGTACATGCAAGTCCTAGCAAGACAGGCATGATTATTTTAGGAGGCGGCCTTCCAAAACATCACATTTGCAACGCCAATATGATGCGCAATGGTGCAGACTATGCGGTTTTTATTAATACTGCACAAGAATTTGATGGAAGTGATTCTGGAGCTCGTCCAGATGAGGCTGTTTCATGGGGGAAAATACGAGGATCTGCTAAAACTGTTAAGGTACATCCTATATACTTTCCCTACTTGTTTTCTTTACAGAATACTCCAAACTTTTGCTGTACTATATCCCTTAAAACTATGTCTTTTTTATTTCACTAAACCAGGTACATTGTGATGCAACGATAGCATTCCCTCTGCTGGTTGCTGAAACATTTGCCTCAAGAACGAAACTTCTTCATTGATAAAGGTTTGCTGTCAAAAGTAAAAGGTGTGGCTGGGAAGTGTTTTACCGCAGCTCCACAGTGAGTGCCAAATGTTTTGGTATGGAACTTAAAGACCAAGGTCGGCTGTATGTCATACTTGAGATCAAAGTTCATTTGCAATGCAGTGTGTTTGAGATCTTGGTGGACCAGTTTGCCATTGACATTTAATTTGACTGTCTTGTTATTTGCAAGGTCCACATAACAAGCATTTTTTACCATTTAGAAGTAATTTTTTAGTCCTGAAGGAATTGAGAGTCATGAATTTTGGATGTAAATTATGCAATGCTAACTATATTTTTTGAAACCACGTGGTTTCTCTTAGTTTTGAGGTGTTGAAAATTGTAATCTCTAGAGCAAATAAGACTAGAAAAGTTTATCAACTATTACTGATCAGTTGTAGTATCTTCAATATTTTCCAACTGATTGCTGTATTTCACATGGGAGAAAAAGAATTGATTTTTACCAGCCAATGAATTTAACAGTTAAAAAGATATAAACAATACTGAATAAGAGAAACACTAGCTGCTAGTAAAATGCTAATGCTGGCATTGACAAACAAGATATACTAGCTTTCACCTAAATTTGATTTTAGCCTAAAATCATAATTTGAGATTGGTCAGCTCACATTACGTCTTCATCAAATCATTTTTAAATAATTTTCACCATTGATTTGAGATCAGACGACCAAAATCAATTAATGCGTGCGTGGAATCAAATTACTCGACAATCTAATTTCTGAGCAATTTTGATGTTTAAGACTATACAATGCCATTGCAATTTGATTTCATCATAGTATAAACATTGCAAGTTCATATCCCAAATTTAGCTAATTATGATCTCGTTTCATAAAAGTTTGTGAGAAACAACTTCATTATGAGGTACAGGAAGCTGATAATATAACTCCAACAACCCCTACACCTCATGTCTAGTGACATGCACTTCATGTTTAGATACGCGACGAGTTTAGTAAGATCACGCGATTTTGTTTAAACTCCACATTAAAATTACAACGACACACCGTGATGCTACCAAAATCGCCACAATCCAAACATGCACTAGAATACATTATAGCAGCACACATACGCTAAGAAATAAGGGTCATGCAGAGAAGGTTGGTAGGAAATAAGAAAGAACATATAATTGAAAGGCAACTTTTCTACCATGAACTCTTCTCAACCACCGTGAACATTTCGTGAATACCCAAATCCTTTCGTCACTGTGAAACCCAAACCCTCTTGTCACCGAAACCTTCATATATGCCATTCTCTCACCCTCACCTTCATTCTCTCCGCCGTGAGATCCCTTTCTTGCCGTCGCCGTGAAATTCTTTCGTTGTTGCTGTCGCCACGCCGGAACATATCTCAGGTTCACTCTCTCTCCTTCCCTTTACATCTCTTGTTGCGAAGCTTGGATTTGGTTTATTTGGTGATGGAACTGTACAAATTTTGAATTAATAAGTGTTAGTTAGTTGCTTGTAAATTCAGTTGGATTGTGTTTTTAGCAAATCCTTGATTGAATGATTTTTGCTGCATCTTGTTGCTATAACAAGCTACTTAGCAAACCTTTTTTTTATCAATAGCTAGAATAGTAATTCGTTTCATTTTGCTTAATTAACTTTGAATTATACCTTCAAACGAATAGAAGAAATAAGGTCGTATTTGTGAATGCAAGGTGATCGACAATATGATTTAGACGTAAAGACTTGAGATATGATCCTGTAAAGCGATTTAATTCATGAGAATGATAATGTGGCGAAATATGGAGCATTCAGTTAATCTAACGTCATTTATGTGTGTGACTGCAGTGACTTCGTCAAAGAGTTAACTTCAATCAAGCTCTTATCTCCATGTTTAGAAAAATTGGTATTCTGTATTCTTCATTAATCTGTCTTTTCTTTAGTAAAACTTGATTGAATTCATTTGTTTTGTTCGGACCTTGTTTGATTATTTATGGTTTCAATCCTCAAGTTCTGTAGAATATTCTACACAATAGAAGCCACTGGCATTCAAACATTTGTTGCCTTGAGACGACACTGTCATTCTTGGGGTCACGGAAGGATTTCGGATAAAAATCCGAATGAGAAGCTATGTAGAGTAGGGCTGTTCTGGGACTTAGACAACAAACCACCCAATTCAATCCCACCTTATGAAGTTGCCAATAAGCTCAGAATAGCTGCAGCTTCTTTTGGAGTTGTTCGACATATGGTGGCTTATGCAAATAGCCACACTTTTAGCAATGTCCCCCACGTTGTTCGTGAGAGGAGGAAAGAACAGGAACTGTTGTATCGTTTGGAGGATAAGGGTGTGATTAAGCGTAATGAGCCTCATGTTTGTCGTGTTTGTGGGAGGAAATTTTACACGAATGAAAAGCTTGTTAATCATTTCAAGCAATTGCATGAGCGTGAGCATGCGAAAAGGCGGAATCAGATAGAATCGGCTAGAGGGAGTAGAAAGGTGAAATTGGTGGGTAAGTATGCTATGAAAATGGAAAAGTATAAGAAGGCTGCAAGTGCTGTTTTGACTCCTAAAGTTGGGTATGGTTTGGCTGATGAGCTGAAACGGGCAGGGTTTTGGGTTCAAACTGTGTTAGATAGGCCGCAAGCTGCGGATATTGCATTGCAAAAGCATATGGTGGATATGATGGATCATAGGCGGGTTGAGTGTTTGGTTCTTGTATCGGATGATTCTGATTTTGTCGATGTTATGAAGGAAGCAAAGCTACGGTGTCTCAAGACTGTTGTTATTGGGGATTTTAGCAGTGATGGAGTCTTGAAAAGGACTGCCGATACTGCTTTTTCTTGGGAGGATATTTTGATGGGGAAGGCGAAGAAGGAGGCTGTATCGGTTGTGGAAAACTGGAAAGATCGTGATATATTGAAAAGATTGGAGTGGACATATAACCCAGAAGTGGATAAAAAGAAACATAACTTGGATGATGCAGTTCCTAAAACATCCGGAGTTGATGATATTGAAGATATTTGTGATCATATTGATGATGACTACAAGGATGACAGAGGTCCTTGGTGGAAATTAGACTCCGATGATAATGGTGTTGCAAATCGATAATCTCAGAAAACAGTCCATCTTATCTGTGAAGCTCACTTAACCATTAGATCTTCAACTTAACACAGATTTGTGTGTACAGAAATGGCATGTTTGGTCCTCAAATATGTGAGGTAACATTGTAACTCAAAAGAATGGTTGTCATGACTTTGAAAATGAGATTAATTACTGCTCTCTCTCTTTTGCTTCCTAGTCTTAAGTATGTTTTGTGTTTGTCTTGTTTTGCTTAGTCATGTGACATGCCATGCAGCAATAGCTGTTTTTACTTGTTTATTCAGGAACCAGAACTTATAGGTTGTAGTGAAATATATTGTGGCACAGTGCTTGTATATGTTTATACATTGCAATTGTAATGTAATAGAACCAGGCATCCTTGTTTTTAAGAGTATGTTTAGATGAAGGATTTTGGAGATCTAAGTCTATACTATACAAATGATCATATAATATTTCAATCACACAATTAATTAATTTTTAGAAACATTTTATAGCTTCCTTAATTTAAAAAAGAAAAATAAGCCATCCCCTCCAAAATCCTCCATCAAAACATACCCTCTAATGTCGGATTTGGGGTACATTGGTGTGTCTTTATAAATGTTCCGCTAAATTGATATTGATTTTTGTTTTGATTATTATGCCTATATTTGTGTTGGGGGGGCATATCCTGAACATTGTTTGAGAGTGAGAACACAAAGGAGGGAGAAGGAAATCTCTACATTTTTATATGACCAACTAATATTACTACATAATTAACAAAAAAAAAAAAAAACTAATATTACTATTGATTCCAGCAAGTTTGCAGATGCACTTGCTTATACAGTGAGAAGGTTACAACTGTAAACCTTGTATAAAACCACAAGATGCATGAAGAAAGCTACTGATGGGGGGCTAAGTAGATCGCAACAATTTGGATAATGCACTGGGCAGAGAGAATGGAAAGGGTTAGGAACAGCCAAGTGATATTGTCACAGTTCAATAAATTAATTTGATGGCAAGATTGAATGAACTACGATCAATGCCAACCTGTTGCAGTTCTTGATAGTTCTATAGTATGTTTTGTGTGTTGTGTTCCAAATCAACATTTCAGCCATTCGACCATGATTTTATAATTGAAATTTGTTTGTACAAACATTGGTTCCTGATTCAAACAAGAAAATTGTGTTCACTACTCAGGTAGTTGAATTGCAAATATAAAAATAACTTCATTTTAAATTTCACTTTTTTTGTTTTGGCTTTCGCACCGGTTTCCGACCCATCAAAGGTGGGCGACTAATCCGGCTCGTACGTAGAGGCATGCGTACTGGCCAATCGTTGTTCCCCCGGGAATCGAACCCGGTATTCCCCGGTTACATTTTCACTTTTTTTTTTTGCTAATACAAATTTCACTTTTAATTAGAATTGGTTTTATAAAATTAATCATTTATAATTAAATTTGTCAATCTCCCCTGTTCAAAATCTTCTACTCAATCTTATGTTAGGATAGTTAAGATTCATATGGGACATACCAATGCCAATTACAAATTTCACAAGGGCTATTTAGATTTTTTTTTAATGTCATCTAGATCCAAATCTAGTTATTGTACCTCTGTACTTGTATATATCTATGCTGTCCACTATTGCGCTTTTACCTACCTACTTTGCACGTTCTAGTTCTAGTAACTACACGAGGCCTCACCATGCCAATATTTTTACCCTTTTGCCCTTTGAATGCACTATCAATTTATTATTGTTTGGGATTGCACTTGTTGCATGCAATTTGCAACTCAATAGTCTGTAGTTAGTTTATCATCCTCACCGAAGGAGGAATTAGACTCGATAAATAAAATCTTAACGCTTATCACAGTTCACAACAATTTATCCTAGCTAGCTGCCTCTGTTAATTTTGTCAAGTGTCCTTTGGTATTACGACCATTCTTTACAAAAACAGTGACATTGGAATCATCTCACTATATTCATTTTGTTATTCAAAAGTTTCAGAAAGACGGACATTAACGTGCGTGCTGGTCTATTCGTTTTTATATTGTTCTTAATTATATGTAGCAAGAGAAATCTATTTTGATGTATAAAATGATAGAATGTTATTGGCAAATAATATTAAGATAAAATACTTTTTAAATTAATAATATAAATAAAGGAATAAAATAGTTTAAATAAAGATTTTTTCTTTTGAAATTACATCTAAGTGAAGAGTAAAAACAGAAGAAAAAATGCAACCTAAAATAATGTATCCCCTTTATATATCGACCAACTTTAAGATGGGTACATATAATATTTTACTGCACTAGTGCACGCAAATTATGACCAATATTTTTTTATGAAATTTTGATTTTTTCCCTATATACAATTTTATTAATTTTTTTTTTTTAAATTGTTGAAACGTTATCTATATACTATATAAAGATAATACATGGTTTTTAATTGTTAAATTCTATTTTTTCACTGTCAATTATACCCTTATACAAATTTGCCAATAAGAATACTATTTTGTTGGTGTTATTAAAATATATATATTATATTTGTTTTTTTTGACAAGATATTATATTTGTTATATTGTTGATATAATTGTAACAATTTTTTTTGTCAATATCATTGAAAACGATAAATATAGTTTGTTACAATAAAAGTGCAAAATCAAAATGATTTTAATCAAAATTTCATAAAAAATATTGTTCGTAATTTATACGCATTAACGCAATAAAAAGAGCCGACGAATTGTCCGTCTGAATGCTAGTTAAATATATAAAAAAACAAAACATCCTAAAACTATTAGTCAATGGATGTTTAATAGTTTTACTAAAATATCATTAATTATGAAACAATTTTAATACTTTTACCAAATATTTCCCTTGAATTTTCAACTTTTGAATATTTTGTTATTTTTATTAATTCATAGTTATATTAAGAATACTTAATAAAGTAATTTCGATCTCTTTCAGATTAATCAACGGTCTGGGAAAAATCGAATTGTATCTTGAAAATGTAGTAGTATTAAAGTTATTTTGTGCATAGTTATTTAAAAAAACATATTTAAAATTCTCCTAATTTTCTTAGTTTATTTACGATTTAATTCATATTGTATATTATTTATATTGTCAAATAATCATAATTGTTTCACTAAAAAAAAATCATAATTGTTTGATAATTATGGATGTTTGACTTCAATAATAATAACTTAACAAATGTTTGACTTTAATATCAAATAATTTTTTTGTTGAAATTAGACGAATGATGATCATTATCTAAAAGTCTTACATACAATTACGATGTTTCAAAATTGAACCTGAATAAAAGTGTTATGTCTAACCTTATCGACATTATTAGTTGAGTATTTAGGTTGAGATTTTTTTCCAATGACAAATTAAACACTTTTAATAATTTTCAATTACATCAAATCATTTTTTTTTAATTTTGAAGTTATTTCTGTGTAAATCTCTTTGCTAATATTGTTTCACAATTTAAAAAAAGATTTAATTTTTGTTACAAGTAACAAAAAGATTTAATTTGTTTTTTGCTAGTAAAAAGAATTAATTTGATTTTTTGGTAGAAAAAAATTTAATTTATGGACATTGATTCTTATCACTTTTTAGATTAATTCTTAAAATATCTATACACATATCTACATGTCAAAACTTGATTGGATACCAAACATATTTACAACGCAACACATACATAAAATAAAAGTGATTCTCATAAGTATTTAAAATTGATATATTAGAAAATAAAAAAAATAGAAAAGAACAAAAATGAAACAGTGGATGAATTTATTAAGAGAGTGAAAAGGTGAATGATCGTTGAATGTGCGTTGTTTAACATAATTGTGCAAAGGGTGTGTTTCTGTGTCTGTGTATAACCTTTGCATCATCGTTCTGAAAATTCATCAAAATCAAATCGGTGAAATTCTTCATCATCATCATCAACGATGTCGGAGATGGCGAACACAGATCCCGAGGGAATCGACGGAGTCCGTATGACATGGAACGTCTGGCCACGTAGCAAAGTAGAATCCTCCAAATGCGTTATCCCACTCGCCGCCACAATCTCCCTCATCCGTTCTCATCCCGATATCCCCAGTCTTCCTTATGCACCCCTCCGTTGCAAAACCTGCACCTCCATTCTCAACCCTTACTCCCGCGTTGATTTCACCGCTAAGATCTGGATCTGTCCATTTTGTTATCAACGGAACCATTTTCCACCTCATTACAACGCGATTTCTGAAACTCATCTCCCTGGTGAACTCTATCCTCAATACACCACCGTTGAATATCATATCCCTCATACCGATCCTAATCCTCCTCCTTCCCCTGTTTTTCTCTTTCTGCTTGATACTTGTATCATTGAAGAAGAGATTAATTATCTCAAATCGGCTCTTGGTAGAGCAATTGGGCTTTTACCTGATAATGCTCTTGTTGGGTTTTTATCTTTTGGGACTCAGGTTCAGGTTCATGAATTGGGATTTTCTGATATGTCTAAAGTTTATGTTTTTCGTGGCTCGAAAGAGATTTCCAAAGATCAGATTTTGGAACAATTGGGTCTTGCTTCTTCTAATTCTGCTGCTAGGAGACCTATTAAAGGTGGTCCTGGCGGTATTGGTGGTGGTGCTCCTTTTCCCAATTCCGGTGTTTCACGATTTTTGTTGCCTGCTTCTGATTGCGAATACACTCTCAATGCGGTAATTGTAATTCAAATGATTTAAAATTGTGGTTTTTTTTATGTGAATTGTGATTTTAATCGTGATTGTTTTTTCAGCTGTTGGAGGAATTGCAGAGAGATCAATGGCCTGTTCCACCTGGCAAACGTCCTGCTCGATGTACCGGAGTTGCATTGAGTGTTGCAGCTGGATTGCTCAGTGCTTGTAATCCTGGGACTGGGGCTAGAATTATAGCTTTGGTTGGAGGGCCATGCACTGAAGGACCTGGCACGGTATATCAGTTTGTTTTCTTTTAATGTATGATTGATGATTTATGGTTGTTTCTATGCCTTGGATTTTGTTTTCGGTGAAAGAAAATTAGTTAGCGTTAGGAAAATTGTGTTCATTGTTAATCGAGCTGAATCATTACGAGCGGAATGATTTGTTAGGCGTATTGGTATCGAAGTTTCATAGTCATGTTGGTAGATACTGCACTTGCAACTAGATTATTGTTGAAAAATTTAAATATTTTATGTTGTCACTCATCATAGAAGTGTGTTTTTCTTGGTTTGGAATTGAAAGTTCAAAGTGTTGTGTGGTAAAATTGGAATAACTGGAAGGGAACTTTGGTTTATTTTCTGTTTGTTTTTGTGTATGTTGACAATCACTGAATAATCCATCCACAGAATATCTCTGATGTCGAGATTTTGATGTCAAAATTTCTTTGCAGATTGTGTCGAAAGAACTATCTGACCCAGTGCGTTCTCATAAAGATCTTGATAAAGATGCGGCACCTTACTTTAAGAAAGCAGTGAAGTTTTATGAGGGTCTTGCAAAACAGCTGGTTAACCAGGGTCATGTTTTAGATCTTTTTGCATCAGCACTTGATCAGGTTTGTGCCACTTATAATTTTCTCATACTTCTGTAATTATTTCTCTTGTTAGTTGGATATGGAATGCGTGTGTGCAGATCAGATACAGTGCTCGCTAAGGCTTTCTGAGACATATAGTGTTAGTTCTGATCATCAAATATAATAATATTACCATGCAGCTCAATTTTTCCAAACTCCACATTAGAAGGCATCTAATCCAGCATTTCTGCTGAGTGGTTTGACAGTTTCCATGCTTCTGTTTTTCTGAAAATGTGCTTTTTAAACAGTTTTGCATGCACTTGGATAGTCTTTGAAATGCAACAAATCATTCTTTTTTTTTTTTTTTAAATAAATTTTCCATATATATATATATATATATATATATATATATATATATATGTTTTTTTTATATATACTTAAGTTGAAGACTCTTCATTAAAATAATCCTAAACAAACGGACCTTATAATTTATCCCATTTTTGTGATACATTAATTAGAACCATGTTATCCATAACATTCCTTACGGGAAAGTTTTTAGGCTTACTTAAGTATAGGTTCTGAAGTCTGAACTTACCTTTGTTTCTCCCTAACCGGCAATGCTTGGCTACAGGACCTGTAAATTTATATATTCAACGTGGTTAATACATCCATCTGGGTGTTCGTATTGACGGCATTGGGTATTCTTACTGTGAATCATGTTGTTAAATAGCAGCTATGGCGGCGCTATACTGCTATAGCGTAGCAGAATTTGGATGAACCGTTGTTATTCGGTGATCCGCTATTTAGTACAAATGTTTTCATATAGCTGCTATAGTGGTTCTATAGCACTATCCCATCACATATTTTTAATAACAACCCACTATCCGAGATTGACAACATCATTGAATTGCAAGAAAGTATTTGTTTGTTATGCAGTAGTAATTCATGAAAATTGTTGGTCAGTATATTGTCACATTGTTGCATTGAGTTTGAAAAACAATTCGGAGCTAATTATGCTCATTCTTTGTTTTGTGCTGATTCATGGTTATTTTATATTTTAGGTTGGAGTTGCAGAAATGAAAGTTGCAGTTGAAAGAACTGGTGGCCTTGTTGTCCTGTCTGAAAGTTTTGGTCATTCAGTCTTCAAGGACTCTTTTAAGCGTGTTTTTGAGGATGGGGAGCAATCTCTTGGTCTCTGTTTCAAGTGAGCATTCTCTCATTTCAAATGTTCTAATGATAGTTTGTTATTATTATATAGTTACATTTTTTTCTGTCCCTCCTCCTCGCCTGTTGTTATTTCTTATTTTTCAGTTATACTTGTTGGGTGCTGCAGATGATTGGTGCCAAGTGAGATGCCAACATAGTTGGGACGTCTCTTGGCATGATGATGCTTCTTTTTTCCCAAGGCATAACGACGTTTTTGCACCACAACTTTTGTTTTAAATTATTTTTCTGTATCCTTGTCTCTTGTTCTCCCTACATATCGTTTATCAGAGACGATCACTGCTAATGTGTTTATGTTTCAGTGGGACCCTTGAGATAAATTGCTCAAAGGAAATCAAAATTCAGGGAATTGTTGGACCTTGCACATCGATGGAGAAGGTTAGATAATTTATGTTTGAACTCTTCATTTTGTGTTGCTTTTTGATTCTTGAATTAGAGATTGTGTTGGATCAAAGAATTAGACTGAATCAGAGCATGATATGTCTGGATTTTAATTTTTACTCACATACTGCAGAAAGGACCTTCTGTTGCTGATACCGTCATAGGAGAGGGGAACACAACAATATGGAAGATGTGTGGTCTTGACAAGAGTACATGCTTGACTGTGATGTTTGATCTTTCATCAAGTGATCGTTCAAATACTCCAGGTGGTGTCAACCCACAACTGTACCTGCAGTTCCTTACAAGGTTATGTTGGGCAAATTTTGTAAATAGGATCTTCATATAGATGATTTTGTGTGTCTTTCCACTATTTCATTGGGTCTTGAGCATTAATAATGGTCATGGTCTTATTGCAGTTACCAGGGCCCAGATGGTCAATTAGTGCTTCGTGCGACAACAGTAACTAGAAGATGGGTAGATAGTGCTGTTAGCTCTGAGGTAGTTCCAGTTTTTTTATGTCTCTGGCTGTGGATGGCAGTTCATTTGTCGATGTGATAGAAATATTTGGAACTCCTAAACTATCTTTCTGTAAAGAAGCATGAAAATTATACTCTTTCATCATGTTTTCAAGTATGATTTTCAAGCTATGTCATGCAGAATTTCGGATACCTAATCTAAAGTTTTGAATTTACATGCATTTCTTGTGTATATCTATGACGTTTCCTGAATGACATGTTTATTCTCTAATGATTGATGATATAGGACAATTATTTGTTTACATTGAGATTCTTAAATTGATTAATAACGGGATTTTAATTACTTACATTATTGTGTTATTCAGGAATTGGCTCAAGGATTTGACCAAGAAACTGCTGCAGTTGTAATGGCTAGATATGCTTCTCTGAAAATGGAGACAGAGGTATGCGATAAGCCGTCTTACTATCTTTTGTTCTCAGTATTCCTAAAACACATTCAGATTTATTTACTCAAGCAGCTCCTGGGAAGTATATATTTGTTGAAATGAATGCTAGTGGGGAGTTTCAGTAAAACATAAAATTGGGTGAATAGCTTTGATATTGATGGTTTTGATGAAATTTGGGCTTGTTCAATTGTTTTGCTAATAATATGCTAAAAATTACGGTTTCATCAAATGTAAAATTCAAGTTGTTGGCCATGTATTTTATATGCATTTGCGGCGAAAATTTCAAGTCAACATATATAAATAAATACCTTACTGAGCATCAATTTTATTTGATCAGGAAACATTTGATTGCACACGGTGGTTGGATAGGTTCCTCATTCGCCTCTGTTCTAAGTTTGGGGATTACCGCAAGGATGATCCATCATCTTTTACATTAAATCCATCATTTTCTCTTTTCCCCCAGTTTATGTTCAATCTGCGACGCTCACAGTTTGTACAGGTACCTGTTATTGTTGTTTTCTTCCTGTTCTGCAGTCCTAATAGTTAGCTGATTTATGGTGAAATATATTTACAGGTTTTTAACAACAGTCCAGATGAGACTGCATACTTTCGCATGTTGTTAAACCGGGAAAATATTAATAATGCGGCTGTCATGATTCAGCCATCACTAATATCATATTCATTTAATTCACTGCCTGCACCAGCATTGTTGGATGTGGCTTCCATTGCTGCAGACCGGATTCTGTTGCTAGATTCATATTTTAGTGTGGTTATTTTTCATGGGATGACAATAGCTCAATGGCGCAACTTGGGATATCAGAACCAACCAGAACACCAGGTTTGTGTGCAGTCATGCCCTACTAAAGAAATTGCTGTTACCTGAGAATTCTGCTCACAAATTATCTTTGTATATATTTTACAATTTAATCTGTAAGAGCAGTAGTTTCTTTCTGTTAGTTTTGTGGACGGTGTTTTGCTTAGAGGCATTTTCGTAGTTGGTGTCAAGTGTTGCATTTACCAGTATTCCTTTTCTCTCTCTGCTGTTAACTTTAATTTATGGTACAGGCTTTTGCACAACTGTTACGAGCTCCACAAGATGATTCCCAAGCAATAATTAGAGATCGGTTTCCTGTTCCTAGATTGGTAGTGTGTGATCAACACGGTTCCCAGGTCAGTATTGTTTCTTAACCAAATTATTCATACCATGAGCAATACTGATGAGTATTTTAAACTTTTTGCAATATATTGTCCGTATTTTCCCCCCTTTTGTTAATCCTTGAGTCAAGATTTTTCATAATAGGAAACTTACTAGGGTTTCATTGATGTCTTTAACAGGCTAGATTTTTATTAGCAAAACTGAATCCGTCAGCAACATATAATAATGCGCACGAGATGGCTGCTGGTTCAGATGTAATCTTTACTGATGATGTTAGCCTTCAAGTTTTCTTTGAGCATCTGCAAAGGCTGGCTGTCCAATCTTGAGGGCAGATGATAGGGGAGACTGACAGTTTATGGATTCTATACTTTGGTTTGGGGAATTCACCAATGATGTGTGTGTCCTGCATTATGCTGTTGCATTCAGTTATTTTTCCTTTCTTTCCTTTGTTCTTAACAGAGAGAAGATCAGAGAGCCTGCGTGTATTGAAGAATAAGAGAAGCAAGGGCCTGTCGAATTTTATTTTATGGATAAAATAAATGATTCATATGTACGTTGAGTTTGGGCATTGCGGAAAGAAAGGATAGGACATTTTAAGTTAAGCTACAGCAGCATAGCAAATGAGGGAGATATTTTTGTTTCATATTTTTCCTATTTGTTTTGGCCCAGATATTTAATTTTTGGGTTCCTCATCTGGATTAATTTACATAGTGGTTTTACTTTTACATACTCGCTAGGTTTGCTAAGAAGACATTTTGTCATGTCGTTGGAGTTTGATATCAGTCATTCTCTTCTTTACACTGTTTTGTACTATATTTTGTGAAGTAAGCTTATACAGGACTCATCATCATGGTGAAATGAACACTGTTGTGTGGTCGCTGTTTTCGTTCTTTACTTCCAAAGTCCCCGCTTAAAGTTTAAAAAGTTTAAATCGCATTTTTACTTTGCATTTTAAAGTTGCATAATGGTTTTTACCCCATAGCAAGTGTTTGTTTGGGCGGTTGCATGAACTCAGCCGTGTGTCGTGTATGATGCTGGAATGGAGCTTCGTAAAGTTGTGGTTTAACCAACATTAGGATGGGATGCTGGATTGAAAAATTGGATGCAGAACCAATTAATTACATAGTCTTATACTTTTTCCATGGAGCAACTTTGACTCCAATGTTGATATTTGAATTTCTAATAAAATGCGTTTGTGGCCTTGGGATCGTAACTTAGGCATTGCAAGAGTTGTGGATGATTTAGAAATCATGATTTTTGACTTTGATCACAATTACGAATTGGAAAATGTCTCTAGCTACAATACTCCCTAATTATAAGCAAATTTGACTTTTTAGGTTCATTTAATTAATGATGTATGTGGTCCATATCATTAATTGAATGAACCTAAAAAGTTACATTTGCTTATACTCCATCCGTTTTAAAATATAAGCAAAATTCACTTTTTAGGTTCATTCATTTAATGATGTATGTGGTTCATAATATGGACCACATACATCATTTAAATGAATGAACCTAAAAAGTGAATTTTGCTTATATTTTGAAACGGAGGGAGTAATTGGCCGTATCAAACTTCTTTCATATTGTATTGATATATGCATTTTTTTTACAGACTATTTACGATGGGATAGTTTTCGGCTGCTTGGTCCATATAGTTGATTTCGTTTAATTGAATAAAACTTGGTTGTTAGAGACAAATTATGAATTTGTCAAAACATTACAAACAATTTGTGACATTTTTAACATTGGGATTAAGTTTGTTCAATTTAAAAAGTATAGGATACGATGGGATGGTATTTGCTTTTGATCCATATAGTTGATTTCGTTTAATTGAATAAAACTTGGTTGTTAGAGACAAATTATGACATTTGTCAAAACATTACAAACAATTCGTGACAATTTTAACATTGGGATTAAGTTTGTTCAATTTAAAAAGGGGAATTAGTCACTTTAGTCCCTGAATAGGAAAGGAGTAGTCACTTTAGTCCCTGAATACAGAGAAATTGCAAAACAGTCCCTGAATGTAGACTATGTTGGTCAATTTCAGGGACTAAAGTGACGAACGAAGTCTACATTCAGGGACTAAATTGACTAACAGAGTCTACATTCAGGGACTAAATTGACTAACAGAGTCTACATTCAGGGACTATTTTGCAATTTATCTGCATTCAGGGACTAAAGTGACAACTCATTTCCTATTCAGGGACTAAAGTGACTAATTTCCCATTTAAAAAGTATAGGATACGATGGGATGGTATTTGCTTTTGATCCATATAGTTGATTTCGTTTAATTGAATAAAACTTGGTTGTTAGAGACAAATTATGACATTTGTCAAAACATTACAAACAATTCGTGACAATTTTAACATTGGGGTTAAGTTTGTTCAATTTAAAAAGTATAGGATACGATGGGATGGGATAGTATTTCAGTGCTTTTGATCCATATAGTTGATTTCTTTTAATTGAATAAAAATTGGTTGTTACATACAATTCATGACATTTGTCAAAACGTTACGAACAATTCATAGCATTTTTAACATTAAATTTATTCAATTTAAAAAGTATAGGATTTTGTTTAAGCAGTAGACATGTCAGGAATTAAAATCATTTTTGTCTAAAATTATAAAACTAAAAAGTAAAATCATTTTTGTCTAAAACCATAAAACTAAAAATTATAACAAAGTCAAATTGAAAATTGGAGACCATTATTATTATTATTATTATTATTATTATTATTATTATTATTATTATTATTATTATTATTATTATTATTATTATTATTATTATTATTATTATTATTATTATTATTATTATTATTATTATTATTATTATTATTATAATAATAATAATAATAATAATAATAATAATAATAATAATAATAATAATAATAATAATTATTATTATTATTATTATTATTATTATTATTATTATTATTATTATTATTATTATTATTATTATAAACTTGAAAGACCAACTTCAATGAGCTCTAGCCCTATGTGAAGAGTGATCACATCACATCCTTCAAATCAACCCTCGTTCACTCTCATTCTTTTTTATTGCCAATAATATGTTGTTGATGAACTACATTTATATCAAACCGAAAACGCATTTGAATGTAATTTAAATTTATAGACCATCGAATTTTAGAAGGGCGATCATATATATTGAACTGTTTTGGGAAGTACTAACAAAATAATTTTGTTAGTTTTTGTTTTCCCTTTAATTTTTCCACACCCTTTCTAACAGGAACAAGAATAACTCTTGGGTGGACACAAAGATTTGAACACTTTATTTGATCACAAAAAAAAAAAATACATACTTCATATAAGAAAATATTTTAATTATTATTTTTTTAATTTATTTTCTATGTGTGACCAAATGAAATGTCTAAATTTCTTCGTCCACACAAAAATTACTCCAAAAACAAATATGTACTCTTTTATATGAAAGCTTAACTAGTTATATATGTTCCTAAAGAAGGTAACTTTGTTGTTCCCCAAATGTCTAAGTGTATATAATTCACTATGGATTTCCAAATGTCTAAGTGTTCACAGAATTCTAGCTTCTCAAAATTGCCACTTCCAATCAATCCTTGCTTGTATTGCATAGTTCTTCCCTTTCACCAACATGAGCAAGTTTTAAGTGCTAAAGTTTTGTTGAAATGTTCTTTGATATGAAACTATGCTAGTAGGATTTTTGATAGTTTTACCTTGAAATTGATACAAGCCATTTTTCCTGAATTCTATCATCAATTCAACAGTCCCCTTAATGATTTTAAATCTTCACCTTCTCCATTGAATGAGCAGCCTCCTTGATCCAACATTATAAGAAAAATGCGATTTCTTTTCTGATCAGAAACATGCCCGACCTCTGTGAACACATTTGTTGATCCATCAATCAGTCTGACTTTGACATTCCTAATTCCCATCACTTCGCAAGCAATGTTGTTGTCCATTAGGACCTTTCCAGCATCGACCTAATTATATGAATCAAATCAAATCATTCTTGATTTGGATTTTGGAGTCGTGTGAAACAAACACCCTGAGTCAAGAATCCACTCATCAATGTATGAGTCTTTTGTTATTGCAAGTACATCACAGCTGACATATCCATCTGCCATCACTGCCATGTCACATGAGTTGAGTCTTTGCCTTTCTTCTTCTTGAATTTTTGTCAGTTTTTTATGAAGTGGCCTTCCTTGTGACAGAAGTAACAACTTTTCTTGGTAGTTGTTTTGCTCTTTAGTTTATTCCTGCCATTGCCACCCTTCTTATCTGATTTTCCTTTGACATATACTATAAACCCTTAACATTTCCACTTATCCTTGTTTGATTCCCCATCCTTCGTCTTCAATTGGTGTAATCTTTTCTTCATGTACAGTTTGTTCGTCAAAGATTTTGTCGTGTGCAAGATTTTCTAGTTTTAGCCATACCTCTGAGCACTTTCAAGGCATCTTCCAAACCTTGATGAACAAGAAGCGCCTTTATCTCGACCCTTCATAGACCAAAGTCATTGTCACAGGTAAATTTTTCAAATTTGAATTTTATTGAACTCATTGCAGAATGCCGCAAAAGAACCAGACAATTGTTATGAAACTGAGCAAGCAAACTGCGATAAAAGGAGGGATTAAGAACACAATATTTATCAAGGTTCGGATCAATTTCTCCTACGTCCTCACTGATCATGTAGACCTTTATTCCCTGATCAAGTTATACAATGTAGCGTACAAGAATTTTTCCCAGCTCTCACAATTTTTTCCAGTGCTCATCTGAACTTTCCTCAATTTGATCTTGAAATCACTTACCACCAATAGCTTGCTTTCTACTACTTCCCTCTAGTTTGTTGAAACAACAACTACCTAACTCTAATTGCCTGAAACAGAAAAAACTAGGCAAATGCTAGCTATCACAAATCACAATGTCTTTATAAAGTTGTTCGGCATTTACTTACTAATTACCATTTGAGATCCACAAGAATAAAAAAAAATTCAATCTTGAATTCTCACAATGAATTGCAGGAAAATGTTTTTTTTTTTTTTTTTGTTTATGTTATGAAGTAGCAATTTATGAATATTTTGTAAGTTAGTATATTGCCAGTTAGGAAAATGTTTCTTTGTTTATGTTATGAAGTATCATTTGCTTTCCTACCGTCTTTTGTCAATATTTACGTGAAGAACTTTTGTTAGAATCATCAAACAGCAAAATTTTATTTTAAAATAAGCCAAGGAAAATTGATGATAAAAAAGACACTAGGGCTAAAATAAAACACACTAAAAATTCAGTTGAATTAACTACTACCAAGAAAAGTAGTATCAAAGAAAATAACTATAATAAATCCAAAACTAAAAACTACTTATGACTTGAATTTGATAGAATAAGATACTAGAGTTCTCAACAATAATCTATGAATTGAACATGGCAGCATATGTAATTGCAGAAATAATGTTTAGACTTCATCCAATTATGCAGCAACCAAAGTTCCTATCTAGCAAGGCATAACTTCAGCATTAGTCCGACACAAACGAAGAGTGTCCGAGTAGGAGATAAAGCGAGGGTAAAAACCACAACCATGTTGGCAAATTTCTTCCACCATCATATATCGTTCATAATCCAAACCGCAACTGTAAACCTTTTCTTCTGTAGCAAAAATTAAAAGATCACCGTTCATAACCATAAACCCTCTAACATTAGGATCTTTCTCCTTCAATCCCAATGCTCTTACTCTCACTTTAAATACTTTCTGCCATGAACCTGACTCATAGTCTTTTAAAACCCAAATAGTAAAAACAGACTTACTTAATTTCACCAAACAAATAGAACTATTGGAACTTGTCTTTTTACCCCAGTTGAATATGCCCATGTTGCACATAATATGATGACAACCTTTTATAGCTTCCCTTGGCAACTTAAGCATAGCTGAGATTCCATTCTCTAGATTATAAGACATTATATATGGCTTATAAAAAGGACTAGATTTTGCAAAGTAAGGATCACTATCTGAGATAAAATGAAGGCCTCCTTTATGAAACACAGGCATGTGAAATTTCATGTTTCTACCACCACTTGAAAAACTACTTTCCATTGTTGTCCACACATCTTCCTTGCTATGGTAAACACTACATGTATAACAAGTTGGTGACCACTCACTTGTGTTTTCAAAAAGAAACAACTTGTAGTCATCTAAAGAGCAATCTAACACGAGGTTTATACTACCAGAACTATGGTTTCTTTGAAGTGACTCGGGGGTAGGAATGGAAGACCAAGACTTTGTGACTGGATTACATATGAAAAACTCAATTGGGTCATGATCATTAATGGTGTGACCAACAACTAGACCATTACTAGAAGCTAAGACACGAACTGAATTTGATAGGAAACTCAAAACATTGTTAGGGAGACCGGAAGATTGTTGGTTTTCAGGTAAAGAATGTAACTCTACTCTTTTAGTGTACCTTTGGCTTATTTGATCGGGTTGAATGAAGAAACATGTATCATCCCTCCCGAACAGATTACGAGCCTGCTTTGTTTTACAAACAGTTTCTTCCGAAAATTCAAAGCATGAGTTGCAAGTTGATTTGAGCTTGCAAATGCTTTTTCCCGGTAGCCGAGAAAATATCTCAAAAGCAATGTCTTGAGACACTTCCATATTGTTGAAGGTGGAGGGATGAAAAAAGAAAAAGAAGAATAGATGACCTAACTGTAAAGGTTAACTAGTTTTCCTGAGGAGAAACACTTGCATAGACACAGGCCTAACACCTGTCTCTTGGGCACAGCCAATAGAACTTTGACAACTCATGTTTATGAGTTTTTAAATCGGTTAAAGAATTAACTGATTTCATATAAGATTCTACTAAGTTGGTTAAGCAAAAAAGCGACTTTGATAAGTTTTTGTCTTTTTTGAAAATATAATATTTTTATTTTCTTTTTTATCTTCATCCCTTAGGATTGTAATACTGGCTCTGATACCAGGTTGGTGTCGGCAGGGTCGCCAGCGGAGTTTTCTCGAGCTTGATTTAACATTTGTTCGATTTTAATTAAACCTTGAAATGGTTTTAAGAGTGTTTTAGCTCTTTCTCTTTGTGTATTTGTAAGATTTTCTAAATCTTCTATTTCTCTTAGAAAGTCTTCAATATATTCTATATGGTATTGTACTAATTCTTTGGAATGAAAAAGAATTTGCCTTAAGACAATTCTTCTATGATAGAATTCTATATCAGAGACTATGCTCTCTAATCTTTCTTTAAAGAGTTTTACTTCTGTTATAAGACCTAAACCAGGCATTATATAATTTTTTCCAAAGATTGTTCAAATTCAGTTAGTTTTTGAGATGGCCATAACAGGGTTGTGGCTCTTTCTTTTTGGGTAACAGAAATATTATCTGTTTCTTCTAATTCTTTTATCATTTCATCTATGTATGAAATTTGTAAAATCATTAAATCATGGATTCCCCAAATTGCATTTTTCATTTCTATTCTTAAAAAATTTTCTTCTATTTTATTAACTAGGTTATCTAGTTTTCTTCTGAATAAACTTAACTCATTTTTTATTGTTATTCCTGTCATTATAATTTTCTATTGATGCCTAACAATTCAGTTTTTATTTCTGATAAAGTTTTATTAAGTTTTCTATTTTCATTATTATCTAATGAAGTTCTTGCCGGTAGGAACTTTGGTTCACTAGTACTTTCTTCTTGTTTTAGAAGAGGTGTTCTTTCTATAGTCATAATAGATTTTGACCTTTTTAATTGTTTTAGAATTGGTGATTCTAATTTTATTAGTGGGGCAAATAGTTCATCTATTTGTATTTTTTCTTTTCCACTAAATTCTATACTGTAATGAGAATTACTTAATGCATAATTCATTTTATAGCTTATACTAAAAGGATGATTTCCTGGTCTCATGAGGGCTTGGTCTTTAAGTCTATAATGAATTACCAGAGATCTGTCTAGATCTATATCACTTAAACTTAAACCTATCTGTAGATTTATGTCAAATTTTAATTTTCCATACTTTAAATTTCCCTCACCTTGGGTTATTAGTGAATGTTTTTTATTCATCCTAGCATCTTCGATAAGAAGTTCTAGTTCTGCATCTATTCCTTTCATAAAAGTACTTTTTATGATTATTTGGATAGTTGATATATGAATATATCCTATCTTCTGTCTTTTTTCTAACGATAGATGTTTTAATCTATTATTAATTTGTTCGTTATCAATTAAGGATATTACAACAGATCCATCTGTTGATTCCATTGGTATGGCAACTTCTCCTACCATCATACCATATTTTAGTATGTTTTCTCTGGATAATTTTTCTTTTATCAAAGAAAAAACACCTTTTTGTTTGAAATTTTCTTCAGGTTTTAAGGTAAAATCTACCTTTTCTATATGATCTACTAATACATCCGCCATAAAACCAGATGAATTTTCTTTTATCATACTATATTCCATCATGAAATGTGAAAACTATAAAATATTTAAATTCTTTAAAATCATACCTGACTTTGCCTTGGATTTGATGATTTTGATCTTTCGATCCTTTGGAATTTGAAATAATCTTTCGATTATTGATATTGGAAACTAAAAATCTTTCGATTTGGTTATGACAATCTCAAATCCTGCGAAGTCCTTTCCCACAATGTTTTTCATAAACTAAATGTACTTACTTCATTGATTTAAGTTGTAATTTACAAGTGAGCATTGAGGCTCTTATTTATAGGAGGAAAGGACTTACAGGGTAGGTCACATGTCACTTTCCTTCCAGCTCAAAAGAAAAACAAACAAAACACGCAAAGAAAAAAGTAAAAGCATTATCACATAAGGTGATAAGTTTTTCAATTAAATGGACCCCATCTGACTCAGATGATAAGGTTCCATTATTACATCTTTTTTCCTACGGTCATCTACATGACGCGTGTCTAGGCTTTTTCTTTTGCCTTGTCTTTAGGTACTGTGATTGTCGGTATCTTGTCTTCTTCTGCCGACACTTTCTTTTTTGCACACCATTTACATGAGTGCCCTTTGTATTTTGAAAAATATTGGCAACACTCCTGTTGCACTTCATCTGGAATTTGGTAAAGAGAATTCTCAAATCTTGAGAACAGTTCTTCATAATGAAGTGTCTGCTGAAGGTGTTCCTCTGAAACCTTCTTCTTTGAATCGCAGACCATCAGACAGGTTTTTGTGGTGTAGAGAACCTTATAATTAATAATGGTAGAACCATATCTAATTAGATTATCGTAAAAACGTTTCATTTGATAAATGAACGAATCTACTGTCCATCCAATACTTTCTGAACTTGGAGGTAGATAAGTTTTATTTGAAATTCCTATTTTGATGACTGTTTTTGGTTTTACAGCCATGAAATTATTTTCTTCAAAAAACCATGGATAGGTTTGTTCAAACTGAAGATAAATCTCTCTTCCTTTAGCAAGGAAGTCATTAAATCTTTTTACTGTATCACCAATCTCTTTTGGAAGATCAGCGAGTTCTTGGAATCTTCGACCTTCTCCTTCTTCAAGATACACAGTCTTAAGCATTCCATAATCATAGAATTCTTTAAGTAATTCCTTGGATATTCCAGGAACTGTATTAGCTTTTACCCCATGTGTAGTATTAACTGGATAAAAACATTCAAGAGCTAACTCTTCTTTGAAGTTGGCTAGCCATCTCCATTTTCCCATGAAATCATCAAGGGTTTTTGGCTTATTTTTTTCCTTCTGGAGGTTTATTATGGATCCCACTGAGATCTTTTTCTTTGACTCTATTTTTGATGGTTGGCCAATTTCTTTAGCAATGGTCATTTCTTTATAGGAGGCCTTGTAGGCTTCTTTTGCTTCTTCCATTGTTGGGTAAGCTTTGTGTCTGACATTTTTGCCATTAATGTGAAGGCTTGCAATTGCCCAGTTGTTGTAGATGCCTTTCATTGGGCCATCAAAGATGACATACACCTTCTTTGTTGGTTGTAGATCGACAACATCGCTTGGCTGGTCTGGACCATTTTTTGACTTTTCATCTTCTTGTTCAACTTTTTCAGCCCATGACTTTTTTGTATCTTCCTCTGGCATAGAACCTGCTGAAGATGTTGATGAAAAACTTTGTTGTTCATTCAAAGTTTTTGTTGGTTCTTCTGTTGTTGTTGGAGCTTCATCATTTATGATTTTGTTTAAACTTTCAATCATTTTAACCATCTCCCCCCTCTCTGAAGAGAGTTGTTTTAGCTTTTGGCTATGGATTTCAATCTGTTCATCTTTTTGTTTCAAGCTATTGTAGAGAACTTTTAAAGCTTGCTCCATTCTCTTGTCAGAGTATCTGCAAAACAATTGTTTTCTGATTTTATTAGTTGAATATAAGGATAGAATTGTTGGATGCGCATCTGCCATCTAACAAGTCTTCCTTGTTTATGATCAACTTTTAAATTGTAGCGCCAAAATCCGCTAGCATAAGTTGAATCAGTTCTTAGTAAGAATCTTGATGGAATTAAATCCATTCTCCATTTTTCTAAAACATTTAAACAAGAAAGAGTTTCTTTCTCATTGATATGATATCTTGTTTCAGCATCTTTAAAAGAACCTGAAACATACTTGCATAAAACAAGATCTTTATCCTTAATTCGGATGTTATTACTTGAATAATCAAGTTTTGAATCAGTTGAAACTGATGTTTTATCTGATCGCCCATTAGGGGTATCTGATTTTAACTGTGGGGTTGCATCCACAGTGGTATAGGATTGTTGTGGGGTTTCATCCTCAACATATCCATTGAGATTTAATCCCAATTTTTGTTTACCATTAGGAAGAGCTCTCATAACTCCAGCCCAAGTAAACTGATTTGCATCAACATTTACAACCAAAAAATCATTTTCTGTTGGGTTGTATAGTTGTGGTAAAATTTTTAATTTTTCTTTTAAAGATTTTACAGCCTCAGTATCTTTTTGTGTCCATGACCATGACACTTTTTCAGATATCTTCTTCTGTAAAATTTTTCTATCATTTGCTAAGTCTTGAAGAAAACCTTCATTAGCAATATAATTTAAACATCCCAAAAATCTTTGGATTTGTTTTCTATCCACTAGTTGATCAGGAAAAAGTAAATTTTTTTCTTGAACATGCGGTGATAAATCGAGTTTTCCTCCTTCTCTTATAATAAGACCAAGGAATTCGATTTCTTGTTTCAAAAGTATTGACTTTTTTCTAGATAGAACAATTCCTCTATCTTTTATTCTGTTTAAAACAGTAGTAACATCTTTGATATGTTGTTCCTTGCTACCTTTGGTAAAAATTAATATGTCATCGATATATACAAAACAAATATGATCAAGACCCTTAAGAGTATTGTCCATAAATCTTTGATATATTGATGGCGCTTGTTTTAAACCAAATGGTAAAACATTCCATTCAAAATGTCCTTCTGGACAACTAAAAGCCGTTAAAGGTTTTGTTTCTTCTGATAACCTTAACTGCCAATATCCAGACTTTGCATCTAAAGATGAAAACCAATTACATCCTCTTATTTTTTCAAAAATGTAATCTTTTCTTGGTAACTTATAAGAATCACTTATAGTCATCTCATTAAGTTTTTTATAATTAATTACCATTCGAGCTTTTCCTCTTTTTATCTCATTGTGTTTCCTGACATAAAAAGCTGGCGCTGAATGTGGACTAATAGAAGGACTAATTAATCCTTTTTCTAATAATTCTGCTATTTCCTTTTGAAATTCTTCCTTATCTTCTCCTGAATAAGGGATTTTGTATAGGACCTTAACTTCCTTTTTAGGATCCTTAAGTTTTATTACAATTAAATCTTGAATTTTGTTTACTATAGAGTCTAATGGATTTTCAGAACAGACTTGATCTAGATGATATCCTAGATTTTGTTCAGTGGTCAAGTAAAACTTTCTTTTATCCCACATACATCTAAGTACATTGAGATTTTCTTTTATTGCCCTTAAAATTTCATTTTTTGTTATAATGTTCGTTGTAACAAATTCACTCTCTTCTGGGTTGTTTACATTAAACCATTTTAATGTTATAGTGTCAAGCTTTTGAATAAAAGGACTATATAACTTCAAAAAGTTGTTTCCTATTATCAAGTCTATTCCAGAATCATGTTCATAAATTGACCTCACATAAAAATATTTATCTTCAATTTTTATGAAAACATTTTTTAAAACAAACCATATCTTATGTTTTGTTTTATCAGCAATAATTATTTCTTTTGGTTTTTTTAATCCAATCCAATCTTTGGATATGGATTTCCTTCCAAAACATAGGGTTGCACCAGTATCAATGTAACCCATGATTTTCTTTTTATTCAAAATAACTTGAATAAATGTTGAATTAGGATTTCCTTCTTTTAGGATTTTCCTACTCATTCTTCAAATTCTTCTTCAGTAGTATATTCAAAAATACTACTCTCATCAGAATCTATATCTGATTCTATTGGTTCGAAGCCTACATGCCAGATTAGTTTTAAGGTTTCTTTTTTAGATTCTTTCTTCTTGGGACATTCATTTGCATAATGTCCTTCTTCATGGCATAGCCAACATGTACATGTCTTCTTGCCTTTGGGGCATGAAGTCTTCTTAGGATATTTTTTCTTTCTCCTAAAATATTTTTGTTTATTAAATTTCTTAGGAAATTTCTTTTTTCTCCTATATTCTGATCGGTCAATTTTTCTAAAGAACTTTCTTTTTCTTTTTCTAGGTTTTTTACAACCATAATTTCCTACTTTACCTTGTATCTTATCACAACAATAGTTTATTTTTGCATCTCTTTTAGCAATTTTATTCATGCATTGTTCAGATATCCATTGTTTTAGTGTAGTTATCCTAGCTCCTAAGGTATTTTCTAATCCCATTTCATTATTTGTTTTTTCATCAAACATTTCTTGCATTTTTATTCCTAATCCACTTGGAAGTTTATTATAAAATAAATTTAATAAATTATATTCTATCCTTTTTGTTGGATTAATACCATAGTAATATTCTTCAAATTCACATATAAATGGATCTATTTGACACATATCACAAATTCTTAAATTAAAAATTTTGTGAATTAATGCGTTTTGTAATTCTTTCTTAGCATCGATACTTTCATATCCTATGAATTCCTTCTTCAGGATTTCATACATATAGTCTACAGTTTCATTTCCCGTGGATGGTAATTCTGAATCTGGATATTCATGTATAAAATTCATAGCATTCCCATATGTCTTTGTCTTAAGATAATTAAAAATATCTTTTGGGCCAAAGGCCTTTAGTTGGACATCTATTTGAACATTTACTTTATGTTTTCGATACCATTCTCTTAATTCCTTCCCTCTATCTGTGATACAATCAAGATTAAGGACATCATTTTCATTTTGTGAGTTTACAATTGGAATATATTTTGGTGGTATACTTTTGTATTTTCTTTCATTTATTTTTTCTTGTATTATCTGTTGTTCAATAAATTCTTCTTTACCATCACGGCGTCCTCTTTTTCGTCCTTGTTCTGATGTTTCTGCATTATCAGTTTTAACAAATTCTACTTGTGGATTTTCATCAAAACTTTCTACTGAACTCTCTGAATCTGCACTTTCTGAAAAATCATAGACAAATTTATATCCGTCTTCTAGATTTTCAATATTTTTATTTTTTTCGTTAATATCTAGTGTAGCCATTAAGGTTTGTAATTCTTGTAGCTGGTTAGCTATCTCTTCCTCTGTTTCGTCCATTTTAATAATTAGGAGCGAAAAATTGTATTTCTTGCGAGGGTTTTTCTTCTCTTTTTACCTCATCTTCCTCCTCCTTGAAAAGAAGTTGAAGATCTTCTAGAGTTAGACTTTTATCTTTTTTAGATAAAAGGCTTATTAAATCGATTAAATCGTCTATTTTTAAGCAGAGTTTTTCATCTAACCCTTTTTGGATATTTTCTAAATTAAATAATTTTTCTTCGAGTTTTTCTTTAAACTCTTTATTTATCCAGTACTCTGTTGAAGTTTCTATAAAAGAAACTATTTTTTCTAGTCGTTCTTGTAAAACAACTATTTTTTCATAAATATCTTGTATTTTTTCTCCAAGTCCTTTATTAGCCATGTAGGAATTCTTGTATCTTTATGCTTAAAAGATTTGCAAAATTATCATAATCCCAGTATAAAAAGTAATTATTTTCTATTATGAGAAACCAGAATGCTGTTTCTCTTAACCATCTAATTTGATTCTTCATTCTAATTATATTGTTATAATTAGGTTTTAATATGAATGGTTGTGGTATTATTCTTCCAAATGGGTTTATTAATCCATCCATGGATTATCTTGCTAGTTTTTTAAGACTGTTTCTGAGTTGTTCAGCTTTAACTACGTATCTTGAAAAGAGATGATAATCAAAATTCTCTTTTAGATAATAAGTAGCTGTTTCATCACACCATTTAATTTGTGCTTTAACCAGACATATCTCTTGGTAATTAGGATTTAAAATAAATGGTAACAAAACTATTTTTCCTTTTGGATTTTTATAATATTTTCTTTGAGACTTTTTAAGCCGATTTTTACAAGAACTGGTTTTAGAAGTTTTTGACATGTGTCAAATTTTTATTTGTTGTGTCCAAAGATGACGTGTTGGGGTTGTGTGCAAGGAAGATTTTCTCTTTCCTGAGATGCCTTAGCTTGTTTTTGAGGTTCACGTATATATAGATGTTTAAATTTTGAAATATGAAATATGAAACCCTAGGCTTAAACAAAAAGTAATGTTTATTTTGAGAACAAATCTTTTCAAACTTGAAAAGATAAAACGGGTATCTTGGGGGCAAAGATATGCCTCGGTAACAAACTATTATGTAAAAAAAGATGAAATAAAACAAACTTTTCTTTCCAACTTAATTATTTTGACAATCTTTTCCTCTTTTTTTTTCATTGACGCATTTACTCTTTTCCTTGATCATCAAGACTCAACACAAACAACTGTAAATAGAAAAAAGTAAATAAAAATTATAAGTAGAAATATGAAATTTTTCATTGGTTGAGAAGTTTACCTTACTAGTTTTCTATTCGAATTTGAAATTTGCCTTTTTTACAATAATGTATGTTGTTAATTACCTTCTATATTAATAGGTTAAATCACTTAATCAGGCAAAGCAAAAATTATCAAATTCAATAACAAACTTTATAAAATTCTTTCAAAAAAACAAACTTTATAAAATTAAATCCTTTAAAAACTTATTAAATTTGAGTTATTTCTCATCTCTATCCATATTTATATTACATTTTATCTACTACAATATCTATTTATTATCTATACTATAAAGAAAATTACATCTTTCAGCACTTTTGGGCTGATTTTTTCCTTTCCAAAAATACCCTCAATTTTCAATACAAATAACACATGTAACAAATAGATAAGAATAAATCTAAATATTTTTTAAAAATGTAACAAACATGATATGAATATATATATATATATATATATATATATATATATATATATATATACTAGTTTAGAGACCCGGCGTTGCCTGGGTTAGATATTAAATAAGTTTTATAAGTTTGTGTGCACGAATACACGTGTCAGTATATTAGATTGAATTTATTTAAATTTACAATTATAATAATATCATAAAAATAAATATAAATATAAATATTTCAAAAAAAATTAAAAATAAATATAAATGATGAGATGAATGTCCAATGCAAGAATAAAAAGTGTAACAAAATCAATAATGAATTAGTCCAAGTGGTAATAGTTTTGGGTCCTTTAAACATGGACTATTACTTTCCCACCCTATTGCCTTCTCCCGCGCCCTCTAAAATTTCTAAAAATGCCCTTGTGCATTCCGGATTTTAAAATTTGGATTCATGTTTACTATTTCGGATTTTATAATACGGACAATTCTTATGTATAATCAGCCATCAGACTCTCTCACATTTCAATAGTTTTGAGTTTTCCTTTTAAAAACAACAAAAAACTAAGTAAAAAATGCTAAAAATCTGTCAAATAAAATCATAAAAATATAAAAAATAGTACCAAAAAATTCTAAAAATAAAATAAAACTAATGGAAATTTTTTCGGATTTTTCTGAGAATATGAAAAATTAATAAAAATGAAAAATGGGTCTAAACGATGAAATTTTGGATTTTGAGGGGCGGAGTCCCGTAAGAAGTTCCTTCTAAGGGAGTCATGGTCCTTGAATTTTTTCTGATTTTCTGGGGATGTTTCGGAGCAATCCGATCAAGTAGCCCGAAAACCCGATTTTTGTTAAATAAAATATTGGTTTTTAAAAATAGAAAAAATAATAAAAATATTGAGAATGAATGTGGAAGTGACATGTGGCATAAAAAACCTTACTTTATATATATACTAGTTTAGAGACCCGGCGTTGCCCGGGTTAGATATTAAATAAGTTTTATAAGTTTGTGTGCACGAATACACGTGTGAGTATATTAGATTGAATTTATTTAAATTTACAATTATAATAATATCATAAAAATAAATATAAATATTTCAAAAAAAAATTAAAAATAAATATAAATGATGAGATGAATGTCCAATGCAAGAATAAAAAGTGTAACAAAATCAATAATGAATTAGTCCAAGTGGTAATAGTTTTGGGTCCTTTAAACATGGACTGTTACTTTCCCACCCTATTGCCTTCGCCCGCGCCCTGTAAAATTTTTAAAAATGCCCTTGTGCATTCCGGATTTTAAAATTAGGATTCATGTTTACTATTTCGGATTTTATAATCCGGACAATTCTTATGTATAATCAGTCATCAGACTCTCTCACATTTCAACAGTTTTGAGTTTTCCTTTTAAAAACACCAAAAAAACTAAGTAAAAAATGCTAAAAATATTGAGAATGAATGTGGAAGTGACACGTGGCATGAAAAACCTTACTTTATATATATACTATTGATTGATTGATTGATGTGTAGTTTGTTGAGATAAAAAATACTGAGTGCATAAGATCAAAAGTTTGTTGAGATATTTATGTTAAATAAAATAGAAAAAATAATAAAAATATTGAGAATGAATGTGGAAGTGACATGTGGCATAAAAAACCTTACTTTATATATATACTATTGATTGATTGATTGATTGATGTGTAGTTTGTTGAGATAAAAAATACTGAGTGCATAAGATCAAAAGTTTGTTGAGATATTTATGTTAAATAAAATAGAAAAAATAATAAAAATATTGAGAATGAATGTGGAAGTGACACGTGGCATAAAAACCTTATTTTATATATATACTATTGATTGATTGATTGATTGATGTGTAGTTTGTTGAGATAAAAAATACTGAGTGCATAAGATCAAAAGTTTGTTGAGATATTTATGTTAAATAAAATAGAAAAAATAATAAAAATATTGAGAATGAATGTGGAAGTGACATGTGGCATAAAAAACCTTACTTTATATATATACTATTGATTGATTGATTGATTGATTGATGTGTAGTTTGTTGAGATAAAAAATACTGAGTGCATAAGATCAAAAGTTTGTTGAGATATTTATGTTAAATAAAATAGAAAAAATAATAAAAATATTGAGAATGAATGTGGAAGTGACACGTGGCATAAAAACCTTACTTTATATATATACTATTGATTGATTGATTGATTGATGTGTAGTTTGTTGAGATAAAAAATACTAAGTGCATAAGATCAAAAG